>NW_023425399.1:109321911-114321911 GCF_014108415.1 Molossus molossus
CTACCGCTTTTATTCCAACGTGTCCACTTTCGATCGCGTTCCTTGATGTATACATTTTTGCCAAATTGGTTTTCCTGTATAGTCATCCATCTATATGTTGTTCTGAAAATTACACATTTTCCCATTGGCCATCTGTGCTTCCCTCTGATTTATTTTTACTATAAGAGGTTTTGTCAAAAAAAATTTTATCACGTTCTATGGTATGTCGTTGTGGTTTGGCATCATAAAATATGGCCCCTGCATTTATTAACCTCAGATACCTGTTGACCACAAAGATGAGATCTGCAACAAAAACTCTATTTTAAAAAGAGGAAAAGTGAGCCTTCACTTTGAAAGAACACTCAGTTGTATGAGATTACTACAACTCAACAACAAAGATCAAGATTACATCTTAATTTCGATCATAACCATATGTCTCTGTTTCCCATCTTTTTATTAAATTACTTGATGGATGACAGTTACCACCTCGGCTTTCTTTCGACTAGAAAGAACATTTTTAGGTATTTTATTTTTCATAAAAATATGAACTAGAAAAGCTGTTAAATCAGTTTTACTTTGGCCTCAAAATGATCCTTTCAGAGTCTGCAAATCCCTACCTCTTTGGTTATGGTGGTTAAAAATAAACCACCTACTTAACCAAACATTTAACAAAAATATTCTTCCCACCCTTTGGTGAATTCTTCCAGAATAACTAACGATCTGATAATACAGGATCTCAAAAAATAATTTACAAGAAGCATTTAGACTGTAGAGATTTCAATGGGGGAGGGAGTGGTATTTTAGTCAATTTTACTTTTAAACATTGAAGAGTGTCATCAATATTTTATCAGCTTTGGTCAAGTAGGATCAGATGTTCCTGTCAGCCATATACTTTTCTTGGCCTTTTCTCTTTTTGGCCCCTGAATATCAGCACATTTTGTAAACTGTAGTAAAATACATAACATGCTTCTTGAAATCAAATCCACTGGTAATCATTTCTAGGCTTTTTGCTCCTGTTAGGTCCTATAAAATAATAACACCGGTAATTCTCCCTAGAGACTATAAAAGGAAGCACTGAAGTGATTCTCTTCTCAAAGGTAATTCTTCAGATTGAAACAAAAAAGTCCGAAAAAATTTTTGGCAAGAACTATTCCTCTTACATTTTCATAAATTAGCAATTTTAGATGTAAGGTGCAGATGTTAATTACAATTCTTTTCCTCCCCCAAAGAATCACACACACAAAAAGAACTTTATGGTAACATGACAGAAGCTCTATCTAACACAGTGCGGGGGGCGAGGGGGGATCATATCGCAGATATTCTTCAAAGCTACAGGCATCGATCACTTCAACTAAAGTCAGAGCATGAGAATTCACAGCTAAGAATCAATTCTTCTGTGCTTCATGCAGACACAGTAGACGCAAGTTTGCTCAGCAGAGGAACTAAGTGATGTGCATTCTAGATCGTGAACACTAATTAAAAGATACTAAAATTCCAGTGAACTTTAAGTCATACCCCCGTTATAGAAATAGAACACAAGTTCACAGCCAATGCAAATTCTGTCTCCGATGAGACAAAGTAAAGCATCCACAGCTGAATGTTCTTTAAGTCATTTGGTCACGCCCACTGGGGATGTGGCACACCTACAGGTTGGGGTCCCCAGGCTTTTGGAAAGTCAGCTTACCCTTCACAAACACAGCTGAGCTTTCAGGGGACAGGGGCTGCACTGGTTTTCCTCTTTGGATAGATTTTACTAATTGAGTCAGAAAAGGATTGCCCCCGAGTCCTCTGGTGCAGTCTGTTCTCCTAATTGGGTGGTTCTCAAATTTTAGTACAAAGAAGGAACCCCCGGGGGAGTCTGTGTAAGATGCAGATTGCCAGGACCCAAGCTGGAACTCCCCATTTCAACAAGCTACTCAGACCAGGTTACTGTGGTGCTGGGGATCCTTGGACCCCAAGTTTGAGGAACCCTAGAGGGATACCATGTATCCCAAGATCTCACTGGATAGCAAATGCTGAATCTTTGAACCTCAACAGCTGGCAAGCAAGGGGAACACTTTGGGTAGGAAGGAATAATCACAGTAGGGTTAGCCGGGTGAGTTTCGTCCAAGCGAAGAGGGTGGGAAGCAACAACCCTGACTACTTCACAGGCTCAGGCCAGTCCTTGGCCCAGGAGCCCACCCACACGCCAACCACCGCATCTCAGACCTGAGACTTCCATCTCAGACTCACATTCAACCAGACATGCACCTACCCAGCCTCCGTTATCCTGGATCCAGGTGTGCAGGTGCCGGTTCAGGTACTCTGTCATCCACAGGGCGATGCTGTCCACCAGGGGCGACATCTCCCGGTTGACGCTCTCCACACACATGACCCCACCGAACTCAAAGAAGGCCACAATCCTCCCCCAGTTCACCCCATCCCTGAAGAGCTCCTCCACCACCGTGGCAAAGCGTCCCCTCGCGGTGAAGGGCGTCAGGTGCAGCTGGCTGGACATCTCGGCGAAGTCCCGGCGGTAGCGACGGGAGAAGTCATCGCCGGCCTGGCGCAGGGTCAGGTGGACCACAGGTGGCACGGGGCTGAGCGCTGGCCCCGCGGCGGCGGCGGGGGCGGCCGGGGGCGGCGGTGGCGAGGTCCTGGCGGGCGCGGGGGCGCGTCCGGGCTGGGAGGAGAAGATGCCAGGCGCGGGGGTGGCCCCCGGGGGCGCGGCGCCCACGTCTCCGGCATCCCATTCGTAGCCCCTCTGCGACAGCTTATAGTGGATGTACTTCATCACTATCTCCCGGTTATCATACCCTGTTCTCCCGGCGTGCGCCATCCTTCTCCCGAGGAAAAGCAGAGGAAGGCAGCCGGATACCAACAGCACCTCTTGCCCCCGTCCCCGCCCCACGGCCCCGAAAGAAAGAAGAATAGTTATAATCCAGCTATTTTATTGGATGTGCTTTGCATTCTTGGATGAGGGGGTGTCTTCAGTCACGCGGAACACTTGATTCTGGTGTTTCCCTCTTGGCATGAGATGCAGGAAATTCTTATTTCAATTCCCTTTGGATCTTTATTTCATGAGGCACATTATTATTAATTATTGTCAATATCAGTCTACTTCCTCCGCGATCCTGAAAGGTTTAAAAACAAACAAACAAACCCGGTAAGTCACAATCAGGTGCATTTTCCTTTACACTCTGGGTGAACGCAGAACACACACACTACAATCACACGGCTCAAAAGAATGTATTAAACTGCCTGGAAATTAAACTTACTCGAATGCACTTAAAGTGAAAATCGCAAATGTTTCTATTAAAAGTTACATTAAACCAATTTCCTGGGCAAAGAACTTACTTGTATTTTCTAAGGACAGCATGATCCTCTGTCAAGTTTCCTTTTTCGTGAAAACAGAACAAATGTGTAAGGCAAGGACCCCATCGATCTTCAGAACGCCCGGGCGATAGCTGCTGTGGAACTTCCAAGTGAATCTGGAGTTGGGGGTGCGTGGGGGAGCGGTGAAAACGCGAAGAACTGGCAGATAGTCCCCGACTTCTTCACAGAAATGTCAATCCGCCGGAATCCCAACCGGAGATCTCAAGAGCACGAGAAAAAAAAGGCAGCGGCGGCGGCAGATGAATTACAATGTTCAGTCCAGTATTTGCATAAGTCCTGTGATTTCCCCCCCTCTCGGCAATATACACGCGCGCACACACGAGCGGGCACAGACATGGACCCCTGCCCGCGGGACCGCTTCACGCCTCCCCGGGGGAGAGACAGGGATCGGGGGCCGGTGGACGCGCCGGGCACGGGGACAGGACTCCTCTTCTGATTAAACTCCGAACGGCAAATGCATTTTCCGAAAAGCTGCCTGATAAATGAGGGCAGGACGCGCCCGGCCCGCCGGTGCAGAGCCGAGGAGCCCGCGCTGTGTGTGGTGCGGCGAGGGGTGGGGAGAAGGAGATGGTGGGGGAGGGTTTTATTTTTTCCCTCTTTTCCTAAAAAGGATGACTGCTACGAAGTTCTCCCCCCTGGACCCCCTCTTCCGCTGCACCCCACCGGCGCACCCCGCCTCCGGGCTGCGCACCCTTTCTCCTCCTCCTGCTCCTGCGCGGCGGCGCTGGCGGCGGCCGTGCCCCGCGCTCCCGCCGCGCACCCGCTCTGGGCGATGACGGCCGCGCCGGCGGGGAGGGCCCGGCGCCCGGCACCTTCGCTGGAGCGGCGGCGGCGGCGGCTCGGCGGGGAAACCGAGAGCGGCGGGCGGGCGGGCTGGCCGGCGGGCGCGCGGCGGGCGGGGGAGGGGGCGGGGAGGAAGGGGGCGGGCGCGGGGCGGGGGGGCCTGGCCTCTTACTTCATTCTCCGCTCAAACCGACTGGTTTCCTGTAGTACGTCACGGTTCATTCAAAAAAAGAAGAAAGAAAGAGCCCTCCTCTGAGCGGCCCCGCCGCCCCCTCCGCCCGCTCCCTTTCCCGGGTTAAAGGAGCCGCGGCCCGGCAGGGAGCGGCGCGCTCCGCCCGGGACACATGGCGCGCAGGGCCGAGGCCGGGAGGGCGCGCCTGGGACGGCCCCCGCCCGCCCTCCGGGCCCGCTCCGCCCGCTCCGCCCGCTCCGCCCGGCCGGTGGGTGGCGCGGGCGGCGCAGGCCTCCCGCGCGGCCGCGGCGCGGTGGGTGTGCGAGGGCCTCCTCCGGCCTGCGGCGCGCTCGGGGCCCGCGAGGGGCCGGGGCGCCCGGGAATCGCACGCGGCCGAGCTGGCTGGCGGGCGGGCGGGCGGGTGCACCCAGAAAACAAGCGCTGGAAAGACGCGGGGGATCGTGCAGCCTTTCCTCGCCGTGTGAGTGAGTGTGAGTGTGTGTGCGTTGTGTACGCCCATCGCGTTACAGCGCTCGGCCTCCGAGGCCGCTCGGACCTGGAGCCCTGGAGCCCGGGCACCTCGGCGCTACCCTCCGGTGCAGAGAGGAGACGCCGCACATTCATTAGCGTCGTGCGTCTTGTTTACTTTCAAGTTGCTTCCTAGGTGTCCACGCAGAACGCACACTCTGGAGACACCATCCATGACCAAGGCCAGACAGACTCTCAGCAGGCCGGCGGAGGGGCGGGTGGAGGGTATCTGGGACTTTGAAATGGTTCTGTAAATGCTTTTCCTCTGCTGCTGACAAATCCGGCCCTGGGCTAGGGCTGGGCTCTGAGAAGGTCTACTTGGTAACTTTCAGGCCCACAGTCCCCACGCCAGGGTGGGTAGGTTTCTAAAGGCCTCCACGGTCACCTAGCAGCCAATCCTAGATGGCCACACCTTCTCAAGTTAGCTACACACATATATGTACACACAAGCACACACATTTTTTTAATTCATCAGCATGAATAACCCCTTGGAGAAAAGCCCAAGACAGCAATCAGGTTGCACGTGCTTAACTATTTTTATCTCTAAGAGTCTTTGACAAATAAAGCCCCGAGAAAAAATGTTTACTAAAAGCGCAGCAGCTTACTTATTAGGACTCAAGTACAAATATATAGGAACACTGGATTAATGTGGTCATAGAAACATGACAAATGAGCGCGGTACTTTGTATGAATTTGTTCAGACCCTAGCTTTATTTTATCTTGTTCCTGGTCTCAAATCAAAGCATTTATTCCTAAGCAAAACAAGCACAACAAATTATGTTCCTTTGTCATTCCCAATCAGCCCATGGGCCAAGCCCTTGCATGTGGGAATGGGTGCCTAGTCCAAACTTTGTGTCCAGGCAAGAGGGAGTGAAGGAAGACGATCTGCCCTGTGTCCTGATGGCCGTGACCCATGGCAATGACGGGGAGGTGTGGATTGACCTGAGATACGCGTTCCCACAGAAGTAGCAGAAACCCACCTGATGCCACAGTATTCTGGTTTGGGGATCTTCTCAGAATCGTGAAAACCTCCAAAATTACTTAAGAGGAATTGAAAGCCTTAGTGCTTCTGCGCCCAGCATGTGAGTAAGGAAATGAGAGGACAGAGCTGGAAAAGAGATTCTACTTCTGCAAAGGGGCAGCCAGAACGAAACATTACCCCATTCCCAGAGAAAGAAAAGCTTCCTTATTCTTCCTCTCCTTTGCCGATTAGAGCCTCACTTTACAGATGTCCCCAGGCCGATTCCGTATGTGACATGTTGACCATAACCAAGCTTTCTCAGGACAGGTCTGCATGACAGTCATTGACTAAGGATTATATATTTCCTGGGACTTTGTACGGAAAGAGTGAAACCCTTCCTCCATTTGGATTCCATGTTTCTTAGACTTCACTTTAAAGAGTGAGGTCAAGTATTTTCAGAAGTCTGTGCATTAACTCGTTGTCTCCCCGGGCACTGATCTGTGCATTGATGAGGTGGCGGAGGGAGCATTGGCCTGAGTCAGGAGTCCTGGATTTGAATCTCAGATATGTGATGGAGACCTTCCAACAATCTTCCAAATGTATGCTATTGACTTTTAATTTCCCCCTTAAAAAAAAATCCTCATCAGAGGATATTTTTCCATTTTTCTTCAGAGAGAGTATGAGAGAGGGAGAGAGAGAGAGAGAGAGAAACATCAGTGTGAGAGAGATGCATCAACCGGTTGCCTCCTGCATGACCCTGACCAGGGCAGGGACCCAAATGCAACCGAGGTCGTGGCCTTGACCAGAATAGAACCGGAGACTCTGGTCCCTGCGCCTCACTCTAACCGCTGAGCCAAACTGGCCAGGACTGTCTTCCACTCTTAGGAGCCAATAGACAAACCTTTTGCCAGCGTTGCCCGGCTGGATTCTAGGAGGAGGGTAGCACCAGGAAGAGAAAATAGCCAGACGCAGGGAGTGGAGGCTGTACCCAGAGTTTGAAAGGCCTGTGTTTTCCTTCTTTATTCTCCAGTCAGCCAAACAAAAAGCTTTTTATTGCCAGTTTTCGCCACCTACTGGTTGATGTTTAACAGTATCATTCAGAAAGTTCTCTTCATCCAACACCAATATAAATATTTCCAAGGTTTATGCAATTCAAAGAGAATATTAGTTTAATCTGGACATACTATACTAATGTTTAATATAGGTATACATAAAATCTTTCCAACTATTAAACTTTTTATTTAACATGAGAGTAGAAAGACACCATTAACAGAGGAAATTGACACCTAATAGGTCAGATGAAAGAGTTAAAAATATAAAAATGACCCCAAACCATTTAGGCAAATTGAAGTGAAAATAAATCCATACACAAAACAAACTGACTAGAGAGAGTAAAATCAAGTAGTCCATAATAGTCTTCGTGAAAAAAAAAAAAATGAATTGCTTAAAAATATATTTCACAGACCTAGATAAACAATCCAAAACTAATTTCCAATTTCAAGTATCTTCTAAATTATTGTTTCCAGCTTTAATGAGATTGTTGGCATAAGTGTTTTATACATTATAAACTCTTATGCTAAATAGTGCCACACTCTTTCAGATCGTTTGTATACTTTGTTGGCAAACAGTATGTAATAACATGTAATAATGTTACTAATGAGTTACTAATATAAATACTAACAGTAATACTGCTCCCAATTCACTTATGCTCCAGAGTGTCTTCGGCTGACCACATCTGAGTCATCTGCTCCGTGGGCTCTCAAACCATCCTTGTCATCCTCAGGAAACTCTTGCCAAATCTAAGCCAACAAGCTTGGGTGTAACTGAGAAACCCACCTGGCTAATTTGTGATGGGTCCTACCTCAAACAATGTTCAGAGTAATTAAGCAACCACCTTTGAAACGAGGCAATGAACTCTGCAAGTTTCCTAGCAGGCAAATAATGTTTACTTTTGGTTTACAAAGGAAAGCACAAGAAATTCACTTGTAATTTTTTCCCTTTCAAGGTAATGACTTTGCTTTTAAAGTGAAATCAAAGAAGAGGAGAAACTCTAGTTAGCACAGAGCACAGTTATCTCCCAGATAGTAATTCCTGATGAACACATGTAGAAAAATCAAGGGTACTATGTTTGATTCCTAAGGCTGGTCTGACAAAATAGACCATCCTGGGGGACTTAAAACAGAAATGTATTCTCCCCACAGTCCTGGAAGCCTGAAATCCAAAATCAAGGTGTGGGCAGGGCCACGGCACCCGAGGGCTCCCCCTTCGGGTGGTGGCTGACAGACCTTGGCTTGCAGCTGGGTCACTCCAGTCTCTGCCTCTGTAGTCACATGGCATTCTGTCTGTGTGTGTCTTTTTCTCTGTTGTGAGGTCACCACTCATATTGGATTAGGACCCTAATAAGCTCATCTTAATTTATTTCTGTAAAGACCTTATTTCCAAACAAGGCCATAGTCACAGGTAGTGGGGGTTAGGACATCAACTTGTTTTGAGGGTAGACTACTGAACCTATAATATGCATCTGATACTCTTCAAACAAATGAGGATGGTTTATTTTAAGGCCCAAGGACTAGCAACCTTTGAATTTCGAGGAGGAACCATGTTCTTTCTAAAGCTGAAATCTGGCCATTTTGTTTCCTGCTGAAAGTTCATCAGAGACTAAAAATCTCGACTCCTTTGCAAGGCATGGTGGCTTGTGTGGCCCAAGCCTACCCCTGGCACACTTCCACTTTTCTTTCTTCATGTAGCTACCACCTTTGTGTGCTTTCCGCGCTGTGCAAGATCTCCCTCGCCTTTGCCTCTGCACACCTGCTTGTCTCCCTGAGATGCACCCAACCTGCTCATGGCAAATTCATCCTCATTCTTCAAGTTTCGTCTCCTCTGTGAGACCATCCCTGACTCTCCCGGGCAGTCCTAGGAGTTCATTTGTGATTTAGTAACGAGGCTGAGACTTAGAAGTCAGAAAACAGAGATTTGAATCCTCGCTCTATCGCTTAGCGGGTGCGACCTTGGGCGAGTTCCTGTGCCCTCGTTCATGACACGGACATATAAATGGTGCCACAGTAGTTCCCCTCCCCACGTCTTCAGTTTCACTTACCCATCGTCAACTGAAGTCCAAAAATATTAAATGGAAAATCCCAAAAGGAGGCGATGCCTAAGTTTCAAATTGCACACTGTTCTGAGTATCGTGATGAAATCTCTCGCCATCCCGCTCTGTCCCACCTGGGAGGTGACTCATCCCTTTGTCCACACTGTGGACGCTCCCTGCCCGGTAGTCACTTAGTAACCATCTCAGTTATCAGATTAACAGTCCTGGCATTGCAGTGCTTGTGTTCAAGTCACCCTAATTTTACTTAACAATGCCACACTCACAACTTTTATTTAGCACACTGTTTTGCTTGTTCTGTTTCATTACTAGTTCTTGTTGTTAATCTTTCACTGAGCCTAACTCACAACTTCAACCGGATCCTATAGTATAGGAAAACCATAGTATCTTTAGGGATCTGTACCATCTGTGGTTTCAGACATCCCCTGGGGGTCTTGGAACATAGCCCCCTGAATAAGGGGGGGGGGGGTCTATGTACTCAGGCTAGAGTGTGATTTAAATGAGTTCAACCTGAAGCACTTACAACGGTGACTGCTACTGGTTACGTTTTCAACGTTAGTTATTTACATCTTACCCGTAGCTATTGTTGGATCCATGGTGTTAATATCTGGCATTTGTTTTCCTCTAGATTATAAGCCATTTGAGAGCAGGGACCATTAGTTTCCTTTGATCATTCCAAGCCTAGGATAGTGCCTGGCGTTCAGATATTTGTGGCATAAAATCCAGAGGCCCCGAGCCAAAGATAGGAATGGGGAGTGGTCCTTGTTCTCCAGGAAGACTCGTAGACCTCAAAGGGATGAAGGGACGGAGGGATTACAAGAAATGTCATCGCCGAGGGAGGGGCAAGTTGTTTATGGAGCTCTATCCTGAGTGCCTGGACCATGGGCTCATCGTAGGCACTCGACAAATACATGCTGAATGAGAGAAGATGGAAGTTATAAAACCAGAAGTGGAACAAAAGAAATATTCTTTTCCTTTCTTTAAAGGTTTGAAAATAAAAATTATAGAAGTGATGCTGTCTGCCATGCATGTATACAAAATGCTCAAATGGTGAAGCTGGCACACCAAGATGTCCAAGAAATCTCTTCTCAACGTGACCCCAATTTTTCTATTGAGGACTGAGAAATATTCAGGCGTGTTTGTGTACATGTCAGTATTGTATGCCCTTCAGAGTCCAGGAGATATTTCATTATTAGAAAATGAAGGTTTAAAGTATGGGAAATCAACTTATTTGAATATAAAACATAATTACTTAAGAAATTGTACTAAATTCCATACTTCGTACAGTTTCACTCATATATCCCATACCAGAAGTGTTCCAGATTAGGAAGGTTAGGAAATCTTATGGAAGAGGTTTGTGTTTTGCTCAAGTCTCTAAAAACACAAATTTCTACAAAAGTAAATTTTCAAATCTGCAAAGTTTATTCACCCTTTATTTTTTGCTGGGATTCAGAAATACAAGGTATGACAATCAGGTTACAGTTTTGCCGCAAAAGCTTCCAAAGTAGCAAACGCAAGTTCTCAGATATATCAAAATAACCATGTGCACTGTTGTGGATCTTTAGTGTCCTGGCTGTGTGGCTCAGTTGGTTTGGTCCTGTACACCAAAAGGTAGCAGGTTCGATTCCTGGTCGGGGCACATACCTACATGTTGGGTTCCATGCCCAGTCAGGGTGCATGTGGGAGGCAACCAATTTATGTTTCTCTCTCTCTCTCTCTCTCCCCCTTCTTCGATCTCTAAAATCAATAAAAATGTATCCTTAGGTGAGGATTAAAAAAAATAAAAATAAGTAAAAATAAAAAATTTCTTTAGAGTTGTGACATCAAGTGTAAAATAGCTATTATCTCCTCTTCAAAATATAAAATTCGCCATCCCTGTATTGAACTAAATAAGATTTAGTCCAGAAAAATGGAAAGTTATAATTAGTAGGGTACTTTTAAAAAATATATATTTTATTGATTTTAGAGACAGAGGAAGGGAGAGAGAGAGAGAGAGAGAGAGAAACATCAATAAGAGAGAAACATCAATATCGATTGGCCACCTCCTGCATGCCCCCCGCTGGGGATTGGGCCCACAACCTGGGCATGTACCCTGACTGGAATCAAACAGGTGACCTCTTGGTGCCTGGGTTGATGCTCAGCCACTGAGACACACTGGCTGGGCAGTAGGTACCTTTTAAAGCCGAGTTACTAAGAACAAAAAGAAATAAGAAAGATACAAAGCATCTTAAGTAAAAAATGTATGAATATCTAAATGTCCTCGAGTAAGACAAGTTTAAATTAGAATATGATGTAATAAAATTAAATCTGTTGATGATATAGTTCAGTAAAAAAAAAAAAAAAAATCATAGTATTGGATTCTTCTAGAAAGACAACGACATACAGTTCTTTGCTTCGAAGCAACTGCTGTCCAAAGACTGGAAACAGTCTCTCGACGTTTACTCTGATATGTGGTTTAACAGAACCAAATACAGATTTATAACTCAACACATGCGTTCTTGATGCCAAGAGGCCGCTGCTAACAGCATTTTTAATTTCTTCTCTTTTCAACTGTGAAAGTTAAACTTAAAAAATACAGAAAACCATTCCTTTGACTTTGTTTTTATTTTAAAAAAGAAAAAGAAAAAGAAGAGTATGTTCTTTATATCTTTTTGAATCATGAAGGGTCCCTGAACACAGTGGAACTTCTATGGCTGATGACGTTGAACACTCTGACATTCGCGTACTCAGAACGACACTGCTGTAAGACAGCACGACCAGTGTGCAGTGCGGGCACCTCAGAGCTGAAACCCGCGTACTGAGCTGGGCAGAACCAACATTGCATCAGAAATACAATGAACTCCTGCCACAGGTAGGACTCAGTCTCTTCTAGATACAACAGAAAGTGCTGAATCAATGTGATCCCTTAAAAAAAAAAAAAAAAAGCCAATAATTTCCCTAACAATCTGACTCAGGGCTTTTTTCTCCCTCCCCCTAGGAAAAGTCAGTGTACAAAAAGTTATGCAAAAACTAGCTACAAAGATGAAAAATAGCATTTGCTTTGTGAGATTTTCATGTTTCTGGTGAAGTCAGATCTTTGCATGATGCTGCTTAAATGTCTACAATCCGTTTATTCCACACCCTCAGGCTAGTTTCAGAATTCACAGTTCTTTCAGGTACTATGGGGCATACGCTCGATGTCACGAAACATTCCACAGAATCTGGGGCAACCCCTGTAATCAAACCCATTGGTAGTTCTTCAGGTGAAATTAATGATGTCCATGAAGTAGTATGAATAAAAACTATAATAATCTATCAGTTCATGTTAGGTTTTGCTATCAAATGAATTATGGCACCAAATTTAGAAAGTAAAAAAAAAGCACCTTAGTTTTCAAAGCGTTTTGGATAAGGGACTGGGGACCTGTGTGTGACATCTCTGGGACACTCCCTGACACTGAGATCTCCACACATCATACATCTGCTCTCATGCCTGAGCTTCAGCTGGGCCGGGGACATCACCTGCCACCACAGAACAGGGGTCTCACATGTGTCCAGGCAGTCACCTGCAGTCACAGTACTATGACGACACCTTCAGAAATGAACACTGAAATAACTGTTAATTACTTTTATTAAATGAGATACCATCTTGGGCTAGATTTCCATATAGACCAGCAGAAGGTGCCAACATGTGAAGAACATTTATGAGAAAAGAATAAAAGTGAGAAAAATCCAGATGTGAATGTAACCGTTTTCTTCGAATGAGGAAAACACGCTCTTACTGCATTTCAGAGTCTGCGCGACACGACTCGTTTGCGGGCGATGGCTGCCTGAGGCTGAACGACTCACCACGCCAGGGGGGCACCAACCCGCCCCACCAACGGCACTGAAATCATCCCAAGCAATTTATACATTAAATAGTCATTTCTTCTGTCTCTGATGGTGGTTAAATATGCCACCCTCACATCTTGATTAATAAGACCCCATGGATTAGAGCCATTAAACATCTTACTTTTTTAAAAAAAATCCTCACCTGAGGACATCCTTAGAGAGAGGAATAGGGGGGACGGTGATGTGAGAGAGAAACATCCATCGGGCTGCCTTCCATGGTTCCCCATCAAAGCTGCAACCCTGCCTGTGCCCTGCTCTGGAATCAAACTGGCAACCTCTCCGTGCACGGGATGACACTCAACCAACGGAGCCTCTCCGGCCGGGCAAACATCTCACTTTTAAAAAATTAAGTCAAGAGGTTAAAAACCTCAAGAGCAAAAAAGGCTTTGCTAACGTTGTTAGGTCTTTAATGTTTTATAGATTTTTTTTTTTAACAATTTTAAAAAAACACCTTTCCTCTTTAAAAGCAGTGGTCTGTTCTCACCCAAGTGACCGGGAGAGGTGCCCTGGACACGCATACTGACTGTGAGAGGGCGCGATGCGCTGGGGTGACCGTCCCTGTTAGAGGGGAGCAGTGACAGGACGAGGCAGGGCGTGTTGGCCAAGACGCATCAGGCACCTGCTGTGGAAACCACGCACGTGCACGGACGGAGGGCCGCAGAGCTAACGGGACAGCGAGGACAGGCTTCCTGGACACGCTGCAGAGGGAACGTTCTCGGGGTGGGTGTGAGCCCCCGAAGGAATGGGGTGGGTGCTTTAGTTCAAAAACAAGTATCTTCAAAATTGGCTTTGTCGTCCAGCTTTTTTTTCTTAATGAGCACAATTTAAACACGCCATCACCAGCCCTTCCTAAAAGCTACCTATATACTACGAGAAGAACGTTACACTTCTTCAGCTTCTTTCTTTGTTTTCATTAATTCATGAACTGAGAAAGTCGAGTCAAAAAATTTTAACGGGCTTTTTTTCTTTTTTTTTGTTACAAAAATATTAGAGTAGTGTAAGCAAAATTGGAAAGCAAGAAATGAGGAGACTGAACGATAATGGAATGACATTTAGCTCACTGTGGCTTGTGACAACATTGTCAACGTTCAAGCTTCTGAGATTTTACTTCTCTTCAAAAAACACTTGAGGAGGGTGCCCTTCCCCATGAGAAGAATGGAGAGGCATTCAGATCTCAAGAAGACAAAAAAGCATTCTTTTTCCTGCTGGAAAATGCTTATCTCCTTCCCTCCCCTGAACCACCCTGTCCCATCCTCCTCGGAGTTTTATGGGATCAACGCGCGAGAGAACCCACGAGGGTCCACCAGCAAGCAGCACAGTGGGCCATTGTTATGTGTCCACACTCACCACCAACATGTAAAACTCATCTTGAATAAAACACATTAAGTTAAAGAAGGGAAAAAAAAAAGGCCCCAGAAACCCACAAACTGGCTTTCATGGAAGGTTAAGTCCTCACAACACATTATGTGTCATGAAGTACGTTTCTGGACTTGATCTCTATGGGGGAGAAAGGACAGCTAGAAAAAATGTAGATGACCACTCTAGAATCCTGACCTTGAGCCTACTCGTACCTGTCACTTCCCACATGGTCGTCACCTCTCCCCGGGAAGCAGATGCTCTCCTAGTCCACGTCTGCAGAGTGGTAACAACATCGTCTGGAGCTGAACCTCTCCCCTCGCTTGCACCCAGGTTTCCCAAGTCCACTGGTCCCGTCTGACATACTCAAAAGCAATACACAAGTGTCCGCGGGCTGAAAGCTGGGTCCTGTCCAGCAGCCAGCTGCTCACATCACTTAGAAATGCTCCTTCTCCAAGGGTTAGGCAGTTTTGTCCGCAGTTTCGTATTTTGCTCTTTCGATCATGCAGCGACGAATTATGTTGTCGAAGCTTCCGAGGTAAAACAGGGACAGCATACGGAAAAGGCCCATGGTGACCACCTGTGAGATGAAGACACACCGTGAGCTCGGCCAGCAGTGCAATAGCTCGTTTCAAGGGATTTTAGGATATGTCTCTAATAAAGAGTTTCTGAGCCACAGCTTCTAATTTGCTGCAAGGAGTACAATGGACACTGTGTCGGTAAAATGCTGAGGACAGAGAAGCTGTCTGCTCCCATCACTGGATACGCAGTGTCTGCCAGACAGACAACAACGGAACATCCGTCCAGTTAATCAATTCAAATTAAACAAAGAACAGAATAGGTATTCCTGGTAGTCCTTGGGGTGCTAATAGCCAGGGAAAATTCATTCACTCCGGCATCTCAAACATCCGAAGCACAATCGAGGCTTTTTGGCTTAAGACTGATGTTCTGGTCACAACGTCAGGTGTGCCAGGTGCTCCGACAGACACAGGTCTGCGCTCCAGGAGCGTATTCCCTAATTGGAAAGACAATTAATTGGAGAAAGACAATGACTATTTCAGGATTAAGAAGGCAACTAACCACATCTGCGAACTTGCACTTTTTCCAATAAAAGACTCACTACCAGCACCTCGGAATGGAATTTTTGAAAGGCATGACTGCAGAGAGAAACATTTTCAAATGTGCAAGGGCTCAAAAAGTTTGCCTCCCACACACCCTTTTTTCAGAAAGCCACGAGAAGACGTCAACCGCCAAAGCAAGGGGACAAGAAAGAAAGGCAAAATCATGTGATGCAGAGGCAGGGGACCCCATAGGAGAGAGGCAGAGGGGCTCCCCAGGATGACCGTCAAGGGGGGGGAGTCAGCTATGCACAGACACAGGGACAGCCAGTCCTGATGGCAGGTTCCAGGGAGAATTCCTTCCTGAAGCTGAAACTGAGAGCGCATCTGATACTTCTGAGCAAAGATGAAGACAGTCATTATGAATAACACACAGAAGCCGTACATTAAAAACACCCGTAACAGTTTCAGAGAAAACACAAGTTGGTGCGAGAAAGGGAAATGCATCGTGTATCTGTTTCACCGCTCAGCTGCGAACAGCATTTACACAGCCATAGAAACAGGGCCCTGAGGCGGACGTGACGGCACAGCCCAGGGAGAAGGAATGACCGGGGACTGGAGTTCAGGCCACAGCCGAGCGGAGGCTCTCGAGCTGTCGCTGGTGCGGAAGGGACGACGGGCAGGACGGCCGCACAGAACGAGCGCATTCTCGCGTCCCTGCTGCTGCCAGGCAGGGGCTGTGAGGGAAACGCCCAGGACACGAGGCACAAACTGTCCTCCGAGGGCTCACGTCTCCCAGCCTCTGAGAGGGGGCGCAACACCGTGGGCACGTCACGGAGGGCAGAGGGGTGGGGAAGATCAACTGTGCGTTCGGCCTCTCGGTCTGGACGTGGTCTGCCGCACGTGTTCCAACCTTGTCACACACGGCACCTGGCGTGGGCAGCCTCCACCCTCTCCACGCTCTTCATCCACCCTCCACGTCTGCGGCAGGTCTCGCCAGAGCGATCCCTCCAGTACAAGGCATCGCCCTACTCTGTTAGCATCACCGTGTCCGTCTCTCTCTCCCACCAGACTGGAAGCCGCCTGCAGGTTACCCGAGGCTCCGGCACAGAGCACATCAAGACACAGTCAACTGTTTGCACCCTGGACAAGCCCCAGTAGCCGTTAGAGCGGGGTTGTGTGAAATCCTTCGTTTATATCTCCCTACGCTTAGTATCTACGGCCTGACTCACCAGGACAAGTTCTCACTGAACATCCCAGGGCTGTCAGGCAAGGCCGCACCGAACCTACTCTAGAGAGAATTCCATTTTCCAGACCCTTCAGATCCGAGGACCCAGACTAGCCCCCCCCCCCCCCACACACACAGCAGAGGAGGCTTTCTCTCTGGATGGGCAGCACCCAGCACTGGACACCTCCCCCCCAAATTTCTCAAGTTGAACCTTTCACCTGTTTCCCAAAGACAGCCCTGGTAGAGAAAGGGGAAAAGTTGGTATTTTAAAAAAAACTTTCCACATGCTCAGATCAAGTTGCTAAGTTTAGTTAGCCTTTATTTAGCCTTTTCTCGTGGGGGTTTACTGAGGGGCCCTGTTGGCCCGTCTGTCTGTCTGTCCGTCTGCTGGCCTAGGCACAGCTCACCTGCTGGAGCCCTTCCGTAATGGACGTGACTGGAGACATCCCGCAGGTCAGGGACGACAGCATGTACCCATCGGAGCCAACGGAGCTGTTAAAATTTCCTTGCTGAACAGAAGGAAAAGAAGAGAGAATGGCAGCCGTTACTAACCAGCTCAACACGTCAGAAGCTGGGCGTGCGTCTGTTTACTCTACGTGGAGTGACAGGGCAGCAAACCACGAGTCACAGCTCAGACATGGACGTGCCTTGGCAGAAAGGCCAAATGGCTAGATGGAAGGTTCTTGACATGTGGGTCGGCCCTGGGCCCTGGGTGTCCATAGGGGGAGGCGCGGTCTGTGAGGACAAAACGATTGGACAAAAAGCATTATGGCCTTTTCCACAGAGTGACATTTGCAAAATGCTGGCTCATTAGCACAAACCACAGTTGTCGCTCTCTCCACTGCCCCTCACGCTGGCTGTAACAAATACACAAAGAAAACAGAATTTTCTATTTTCAAAGAAAAAGCCTATACAATTTTGAAAAATCTTGTACAATTTAAAAATGTTAGTTTTGCTTTAAAGTGCCCTTGATGAGGCAGGAAAATGAATTGTTTTATTAAATCTCAACCATTGAGGACATGTCTTCTTAATAGTCAGTTTAACAACAAGAGACTATGCTCCCGGCTGGGCACCAAACCCAAGGGGGCGGCGCCCTGAGGACACGCCCTCGTCCTTTGGCTGAGGCTGAACCTTGCCGCTTTTTCCACGGGAATACCATTTTTACATGAAAGAACCTCGAACAGCCAGCCATGCTTATTCATGCTCGGGATTTGGAAGATATTTTGTGGAAATTAATAAAATGGGCCCATCACTTCAAGAAAAATTGGCTGTGTTTGTGGTCAGTGTTAAAATCTGAGCCTTTCATGAATGTGAGCTTCCAAATATGTGCAGACTTTTATAAGATCAGCAGCAACATTAATGAATGCAATTTTTTGGATAACTCAGAGAACCCATATTTTCCAAATGACTAATACATGACATTACAAAATCATGAATGGGTAAATATTCAAAGTGCAAAGACCAATGGATTTGGGTGCAACAGAGAACAAAAAGTTCATTAATGGAGTCTCCAATTCCACACTGCAACTAACCTTTAAGAAACTACTATTCATCCAGTTTGGGTTTAATACTAAAAAAGAATATCCACAATGATCTGAAAAGCCTATAAAATTCCCCTCCCTTTTCCAACTACATATCTGGGTAAGGCCCGATTTTCTTTATTTCCTTCATTCAAAACCACACATGACAACAGATTGAATGGAGAAGCAGCTCTGAGAACCCAGCTGTCTTCCAAGAACAAAGACATTGAAGAGACTATCTAAGTGTAAAACAAAGCCTCTCGTCTCACCAAAGGTTTGTTCTGAGAAATGATTATAGTTGTAAAAATGTTACACTAAAATGTAATGGGTTTATTATTGTTAATTTAAATGAATTAACAAATAAATATTTAAAAAATT
Source organism: Molossus molossus (assembly GCF_014108415.1). Classification (NCBI taxonomy): domain Eukaryota; kingdom Metazoa; phylum Chordata; class Mammalia; order Chiroptera; family Molossidae; genus Molossus; species Molossus molossus. The sequence goes on from NW_023425399.1 coordinate 109,340,223, forward strand.
ATACAGTTCCCACTTCTAATATGGCAAGTATAACCAATGTAAACCAAAGTTCTCTGGGGTTGTCAACCATTTAGAGTGGAAAGTGGTGAAGAGGTGAAGAAGTTTGAACACCACCAGATGAAACGAATCCCGCCAAGATACAAAGAGCTGTTTCAGATCATTAAAAACACTGAGTGTGTTTGCTTTGACCTGAGATAAGCAGGAAAAAGAGAGCCCGCCCCCTCCACGGTGCCGTCTTTCTATGCCTTTGAACACAACAGGGCAAAGTTCTGCCAACGTCTGCATGTGTTTTAATAGAGTTCGAGATTTCTCATATTCTGCCCAGGTCGGCCTCAGATGCCGTGTCCTGACATGTCTCATTCCAGTGGTCCCCAAATTTCCTGAATTCAGTGTGGGCTTTAGATGCACAGACATGCCTCATCATTGGCTGGCTGGCTGGCTGTTGGGTTCTCAGGAATGTTGTCAAGAGCCTGTGGCACGTGTGGTTCTACAAAACAGCGCGTGGTTTCTGAAGAGACATTGTTTTACTCCAAATAAACTCAGCAGCCCAGAAGCACATTAGCTGGCTGGGCAGGGGGATGGCTCGGTGGGCTGGCCGCACTTGCTTATTAGTGAACATTTGGGAAAATGATTCTGGGATGCAGGAAGGTGGAAGAAAAACCCACGGGCCTGGCAATAAGGCGCCTAAAATAATCTAAAGCTGACAGTCCCGTGGGAAAGGAGAAAGAAGGGCGCACGCCACGCACAGTAGGGAACACATGACTGACGCACCACAGACAAGTCTCATTTTCTTGTTAAAGAACCAGCATTCCCAGACACCCATGCTGATCAGTCTGCTCCTGAGGGTAAGATATGTAATCCGTTTCCAGATGCCTACTAATTAACATGGGATCGATAAGGTGTCTCGGGGAAGAAATGCAGAGCCCATATTAGATATGATGAATGCAACTGACCCAAAAGATACAATCTGTGTTCTGAAGTAGGCCTTGGGACAAATGTCTTTTCGGAAATACAGAACCACAACGACTCATAAAGAAAACACACAAACAGGATGACTTACTATGGCATCTTTCACGATCTGTTTGGCCACTTGCTCCGGTGAGCAAATAGACGTGGTCTCTGAAATGAGACGGGTTTCCAGAGGCTGAAGTGGAAAAATGGACACATTGATATGATTCAATTAAAAGTCTCAGTAATTCTCACAGCCCCACCCCCACCCAGTTTATAAATAATTCCAGTTTTCAACCTTTGAGTAGATTCCTGTTAGGGGAATTAGGTCCATCCGGATTATACATCAGTTTCTACCTGGTCGTGTGTAAAAGGCAGCCCAGCCCAGTAGCCGGACCCAGATAAGAAGGCCCTGGCCACACTCCCTGTAGGACGTGGTGTCTCAGCTCCAACGTGGACCATCAAAACTTGAATGAGAACATATCGCCGATACGAGACCAGAAAAGCCCCCTCCTTGAATCCTCTGCTGGCCAGACCCTGACCGGTGGTGTTTACACAGAGCCTGGACTGGATGCCCTAAGCAAGTCTGCTCGTATGACCTGCATCTCTGCTCTCCCTGGACTCCCAGGCCAGCGGAGGGCTGCCACCGAGACAGAGCTGAGGTCCTGAGCAGGAACAGCCGCTGTTCTGTTCAACACCACAGCCGTTTCTTAAAGGGCCCGCAGGAGGTTATGAGGAGACTGGAAGATGAAATATTGAGTGGTCCCTCCCACGCATATGCGCTCTTTACTGAGGGGGGTGGGTAGCAGAACCCTAAATCTTAGCCTTTGTCAAAGGTCCATCTCAACTGTCACTGAGGTCAGAAAGCCTTTCGTGAACTCTTAACTGGCAGCAATGTCTCTTCCCGTCTGTGAACACGTCTGCCTTAGCATACATCGGAGCTACTTTTGTATTTACAGTGTTCCTCCTGTTCTTTGTGCACAGGGTTCTGTCCCTTTCTGTTTTTTTGTTTTGTTTTGTTTTCTTTGTGGAGACATGCACACAAACACTCAAAAATTCTTTAAAAGGGAATTTCAGTTAGAAGTTTCAAAACTGAAGCCTTAAACTGCATGAAACTAAATTTTATTTGCCATGCAGGCTTAAAATGATTAAAATTAAAACCAGAGTATATCTTCTTAAAATAGAAAAGCACAGCACTTCCTAAAAGTCCAGTACTTCTTGGCAAACCTGAATTGGGAGAAAGGCCTCTTTGAAGGTGCCACCGTTCATTCTTCCAGACCACCAGGCTGGTTACACCACACGTGGCCAGACGCACATTAGGTTTAGAAGCACTATGGCGCCCCCTGAAGGGCTCAAAGACCAACACAGGATTTGATTTGCCCCAAGAAGAAGGCCCAACATTTCAGTGGACGGAAAAAACAACAACCAATGTAACATCAAAATGAAATCTTCACAGGGAAATCACCACCCTTTGTCAGCTTTGGCTTCAATTGAAAGACTGCTTCGCAAACGCTACAAATCTGCTTAGCAGGTTCCCTGCACATTCTAGAACAGAAATTTGGCTTAAATTTACTGCTTTGAAATAGCAGTAATTTTAAAAAGAGGCAGAGCCAAAGAGAAATGAGTAGAAAAAAAGCTTCTACATCATAAACACCTTTTAGCAAATGTACTGTCTGCGGAGCGTAAGTGCCCGGTTTTATGCGGCGGAGATTCACACTGAGCATCATTAGAGAAGAAGGAAAGCGAGCAACGCCCGGTTCAAGGCAACACGTTCTGATGGGTTCCTTTCTTCTCCACTTTACTCCTTTGCTCAGTGACCACTGTGCATCAAGGCACAGCGGAGGTTCCTTTGAACAACGCAGAGCTTGCATGCTGCTTAATGTACCTGCCCGGTGGTGGAATGATAAAGCAGAGGATGCTGAACGCCTAGGGATGCCAGGAGAGAAGCAGAGGGCAGGGGCGTGGCCTCTACAGAGAAACCAGGGAGTGAGCCACTCAAACATCCAGAGGGGACAGCGAGGGGGAAGCCTGCAGGTGACCACAGGGACAGCCCCGGCAAGCTCACAGAACCGAGCACAAGAGGCGGGGACGTGCTGCGGGCAGGCAGGTGGCCAAGGCCCAGACACTGCGGGCCCCGTCAGCCTCAAGGACGCCGGGCTCTGTTCTGGGCTGATGGGGCCACGGGAGCTGTGCGCTCCAGTGCGTAGCCACTACCAACACGCAATGTTTCATTTTAACTTCATATCACTTTAAAAAAAAAGAAAAATTCTATTTCTCAACCCCCTCACCAGATTTCAGGTGCTCCAGAGTCACAATGTGACTACCATATTAGAGAGGAAAACATAGAACATTTCCATCATTCTAGAACATTCTATTGTATTGGACTGCGCTGCCCAAGAGGTGTTTGGCCTTTTCTTCTTCTTCTTTTTTTTTTGCACAAGAGAATTTGAAATAGAAAAGTGGCAAGACCTGATTTAAGCTTTAAAAAGGCCACCTGCGACCTCATGAAGAACAGACCCCAAGGGAGGTGAACAGAAGCAGGTAGACCATTCGAAGGCTAGTAAAGTAGTCCAGGCAAAAATATCAGTGGCACCAGGCTGGTGTGGCTCAGTGGCTGAGCGTGGACTCATGCACCAGGAGGTCGCCAGTTCGATTCCCGGTCAGGGCACATGCCCAGGTTATGGGCCCGATCCCCAGTGGGGGGCGTGCAGGAGGCAGCCCATCGATATTCTCTCTCATTGATGTTTCTATCTTTCTCTCTCTCTCCATCTCCCTTCCTCTCTCTCTAAAATCAATAAAGAAAAAATTTATAAAGAAAAAGATCAGTGGCTGTCGCTGCTAGAACGGTGGTGACAAGTCCAGTTAAATAAATGCAACAGGTCAGACTGGGGACACGTTCAGACAGGAGCCCGCAGGGAGAATCCTGCTGGCTGCTCAGGCTGGAACAGTGGGCGCCGGGTGACGAGATGAAAATGATGAGGGGGAACGAGAGGGGATCAAAAGTTCCGCAGTGGAAATGTTAAGTCTGAGGTGTCCATGAGCCTCCAGGCGGAAACACGGGAACAGCAGCCAGGTCGTCAAGTGCAGGGGAGAGAATACGCGTTTTAAAGAACATCATCTCATTAGTTAAAAATATAAGCCATACTCTCCACCCTAAAGAAAACACCGTATTAATTCAATAAGGCTTCAAAGATTATTAGCACAACTCATGGCCTTTGAAAATATGCCTGCGTTGTCCAAGATTTGAAATGAAAGTTCCAGAAAGTTCAGGGGCCTCTAGCCAGCACATACATTGGAAGGAGCTCAATTTTCTGACTCAGGAAATGGCCCGTGGGCTGTAGTGCGAAGGGAACATCAGAAAAGGGTTTTCTAACGTTAAAGACTAGAGTCGGGGCCAGAGGAAGACTCACCTTCGTCTTGTTTTCTTCTGCAAACCCAGGTGTGTCTGTGTCGGGCGGGTAGGCGACGGTGACATAGACATTATATGGCTTCACCTGCATTTCAGAAGCAACAGTGGCCCCTTCAGTAAACAAGACAAAATGTCACACCCACCCTCCCCAGCCTGCACCGGGTCCAGGCAGGCATACGTAATACACACTGCCCTGATTTTCTCCTGGGCAGCCAAGACCAACGGGTGATTCTGTAACAGAGGAACCGCCACCCGCTGAGTCAGGACATAAAGACAAAAAGCTCATCCTAACTTGCACTCCAGGAGATAGCTGGTCGGAAAGTCTGGCCATGCACCCCTTCTTAGATTCTTCCCTCCCCTTGCTGCCAGTGACGAAAGAGACAAGCGGACAACGCCACAAGGAGTCCCCTTGGTCCCCCTGGTTGGGCTCCATGCATCTGGGGCCCTGAGGGCCCGTCCACTCAGCACAGATGGGGCCTGCGGCTTCAAGGCCCAGCTCCGCTCATAGAACTTGGATTCGGGCCAGGCGGTGAGGCTGAGAGCAAACAAGTTCTCTCCCACTCGTGTTTGAGACAGATCTGAACACTGTCTCCCACGGCCTTGCCCTGTGCTGTGCACAGACCAGAGAACTCATAAGTGGGGCATAAAACAGAAAGCAACAAATGAACAAACAAACAAACAAATAAAAACATGTAGACACAGACAACAGTATGGTGGTTACTAGCGTGAAGGGGGTGGGGGTAGTCACGGGTAAAGGGGGTCAAATACAAGGTGACGGAGGAAGAGATGACGTGGGGTGGTGGACACACGATGATGCAGATGATGTATCCCCAAACTGTCCACTTGAAACCCACATCATTTTCTTAACCAATGGCACGCCAATAAATTTAATGAAAAAAGAAAATTTTAAAAAGCTAGTAAGTGGTCATCAGACAGCCCCTGTGAAGGCTGACGCTGCCCGTCTCCCCAGCACAGGGCAGTTCCTCAAGCTCAAGGTTACAGCTGAGCTTCCAAATAATGATGACAGTGTTCCAGAACAGCCTTCTCCTGGGGTGGGCACAGACGGTCAGGGCCGGGAGAGACCAGTCCAGTCGCTGTCGGAGGTGGTATCCTCTCTATAATCGTGAAGCCAAATGCCTGTCTCAGCCTCTGCCTGGGCACCTCCAGTGGCTAGTAAGCTGACCATTTTATTTACTCATCCCGCAAATACTAACTGAATTACTACTACATGCATCGTTCTAAGACTAAAGCATATGGATGTGCTCTCAGGGGGCCTGCAGTCTCCTGAAATTCTTGGTCAAATAATCTGCTAAAATCCAAATACATTAAACTATACCTATACTTTCTTATAATCGACTGATCCCACAACCCCGGCAGGAAAGGAAATGAGGTTCGTTTGGCTTCACTTGTTCTTGCTAAGTCAATGCACACTCCAGAAATCACCACGTCTCCTACGTATCAGCAAGGCAGGGCAGCTCCGACTCCCTGCTCACCCAGCCACTGTCTGCTCCCGGTCTCTGCCCTCCCCTCTGCCCTCCTCCCATTTTCTCCCCGCTGCCTCCACTCGGTCAGCAGAAAGACAACCACCTGCTCAAGAACGGCTCCATTATCAGAATAACGCTGCCCACGATGTGTGTTCCTAACACACCCAAACCAAGACACGGGGGCAGGAAACAGTGGAGCTGTCGCTGTGAAGTACAGACTCGACATTTCAGCTTCTGTTCGGGCCGTGTGGGAAGAGGTGGAGCCCAGGGGCCGAGCAGAATCCAGGCAAGAGAAGAAAGGCGGACCCCGCCCCCCCCCCCATTTTCTTTTACTTGGTCTCTGCTTTTCCCCAAAATTAACTTTTAAAATCTTCAAAGGATGTATTTGTACCTAAGAGACTGAGTTTTTAAAAAGACAAATGCAACAAAGCATTCTTTCAGAATTACTCATTGTAGCTAAAACATTTCTAGGGCCCGACTTTAGTTTTGGGGCAAGGGGTGGGGTGGACAGGAAGACGTAAGAGTTAAACCAAAAAGAATTATCCAAAGTACTCAACATTTGAGCAATTCTTTTTTATCCTCACCTACATTCTTCCATTTTTTTTTGTTCAAATAGAGTGGGAGGGAGAGAGAGGAAGAGAGAGAGAGAGAGAAACATCAACGTGAAAGGGACACATCGAGTGGCTGCCACCCGCATGACCAACCAGGGACGGGAACAAACTGCAACCGAGGTATGCGCCCTCAGCGGAAACTGAACCCGGGTCTCTCTGGACCGCAGGCCAAGGCTCTAACTGCTGAGCCAAACCCACCAGGGCTTGAGCAATTCTATAAGGTCTGTTTCATTCACAGAAAACACCACACCTTGGCCAAACAAACTCAATTATCCAGGTTTCAAAAACACAACACAGGAAGTTTGTTTTCACGTAAGTTCTGCTATGAACAAACTAGATTTGGATTACTAAATTTATTTCTCCCCAAACCCATCCTTCATAGTACAGGTTTACTTCATTTTGTTTTTTTTGTTTGCATGAGGACATTTTTAATGGAGTCCAAATACAGGCAGAAGTCAAGCCGACTGGCAGGCCAGCTACATGCAGCATGTGAATCACTCTCGTCACAGAAAGGCTGCAGGGACTCTGCACTTGCTACTCATGTTCTTGTCCCTCTTCTTCATTAACACCTCCATTCTATGGAAGTGAAACCAGGCCGCCCACATGGTGCGTTTTGCCCTAAATCAGTGAATCCTGAGCTGGTTCTGCCAGATGAGAGGCAGGGAGGAAAGGCCCTAATGAGCAGCTTTGTCATTTCCAAAACACCCCTTCACCTGCTAGGTTTCCAAGACCAGAGTCAAGAACTGAGGAAACCAGCCAGATGAATCAGGCCACGTATGACTTGGATTACACGCATATCTTCTGCGGCAGGTGAGAGGCAAAGGGGAAGCCCAACGGCGTAGGCTGTGTCACTATTTAGGTCGCAAAGTCGCCATGTGGCTTTGAGGAACGCCAGGAACCTCGTTTTCTGATCTCTAAGGTAACATCATCTGCCTCACATAGTTCACAAAACTGTTACAAAAATAAAATGGTGATCCGCAAAGGGACTTTTTCAAACTAAAAATTGCAAAAGAAATACCAGTATTCTGGTTTGAAATTTCACAGTTGTGTGTCCTTTTGGTTAATCATATTGCAATGACCTATTACTGATTTAAGCAAGCTGATGAAAATGAAGTCTGGAGCTGGTTCATTTGAGAGGAAAACGGCATGGTCTACCAGTTCCTAAGTGGTTCCCCAGGACTGTCACCGACCGGACAACTCATCTACCACAATGGCTGTCCAATATTTAGGCACTATGGCTGTCACATACCATCGAGGGCTGTTCTAGAGATTTTCTAAACTAGGAGTCAGCAAGCTACGGTCTGTGGGTCAAATCTGGCCCTTCACCTGTTTTTATAAACAAAGTTTTATTGGAACACAGCCACACCCATTCATTTACACATTGCACACGGCTGCTTTCCTGCTATCACAGGAGACGTGGGTAGTTATACCACCTAACCCTCAAAGGCTGAAATATTATAATCTGGTCCATTACAGAAAAAATGATCTTAGTCATTACATGGGATTCTCAAATCACACTGGTACTATAAGAGGGTTGGCCATAATGAATTCTCTTCTGGGTTTTTAATATGATGCAGTGTTATATTCCTGCATATATTGCAAGAGTGAAATTTTACCTTGCCTTATTTTACCTTGCCTTATTTAGCACGTTACTTTGGAGAGTTCCCAGGTGACAGTAACGCAAGGTCTACTTCACACAGTGAGGCGCAGGGTGTCACACCATGACAAGTACTTACTCTGTTCCTAAGCCTAGCCTTACCCTTCTTCCCCCCAATGCACTATTAACTGTGAAATTAAAAAAGCAATCACGTGTATCAATATTTCTCTAAGAAATGTAAATATAAGTATTAGGAAAGCCAATGATTTTTTTTTAGTCTAACCTTCCCTTTTATAGATAAGTAAACTGAGACCAAGTTCAATGATTTGTCTAAAAGCTGAGAACCAGACAGCTTCAGCTCTCCCCTCAAACACATGCTAATTTTATTATTTAGTCATAAAGGACAGATCTTTTTGATAAAGAAAAAAATCTCTGGAGAATAAAATATCTGGTTAACCCTGTCACACGTGCTCACTCAGTATTAGACCAATATCGCAGTGAAGACATTAGTAGTACGTTGTGTATTAAGTTAAGCAAGCAAAAACCTCACAATCATTTGGCTGGTCACAACTAGAATCATAAACAATAAAGAATGTTAACTTTTTAATTGTAAACTTCAGGCACTGAGCCAATGATCTTTCCCCAATGTCAAATCTACAAATGTCTAATTCGATATAACAACATGCGTACAGAAGCTACAGACTAGAGGGGAACATCTGCTGCGCTGAGTGGGACAAACATAAAACCGAATACAGCGCTTACCTCCATCTGCAGAGCCTCCGCCAGGCCCCTGATGGCGAACTTGGATGAAGAGTAGGCGGTGAACCCGAAGAGTCCCACCTGTCCCGCCTGGGAGGACAAGAAGACGATCCTGCCCACCCGGCGCTCCTTCATGGTGGCGATCACGGCTCGGCTGGGGTACACGCTGCCCAGGTAGTTAATGCTCATTAGTTTCTGCAGGGAGCAAAGAGGCCATGAGGAATGAGGAAGGTCAAAGCCACAGGCAGGGCTCCCGGGAATTTGATCTGCTCCCCAGATTGCGGTTCTTCAATGGAGCCCAACGGACTAGGAGCTCGGTGGATTTGCTGAGTGAACGAATGATTTAAATGAGTCAGTCAAGGAGCCATGAAGGTCAGGATCCACTATTTGAAGTCTGTTTCAATCTGGTTCTGCATTCTCACAACTGCAGTTACGTCTTTGCAGAAAACAGGTCAAAACTAGTTTTCTCTTTGCAGGTGGTAGTACTTTTTGAAAGACAGTTTTAGGAACGAGCTTCCAAATATGTCCAGCCCTTCAGTTCTAAGCTAAAGAAAGACCACAAAGAGACTAGGACAGTGGTTAACAGCATGGACTGTGGTTTGGAGACTTGGCTCTACCATGACTACCTACTTGATGATGAGCAAGAAAGTCACTCTACATATTTCTGCAGCTGAAAGCTAGGGTAAAGTAATGGTGTTATCTCATAGGGCTGTTGCAAGGATTACAAAAAGACACACAAGTTGGGTGCCAGCATAGCCCCTGACTTACAGTAAATATTCAATAAGCATGGACTCTTATTTATGATGAGTAGAATCACACCTAAGTACCAATAGTATATCTCCCCTCATCCTGGGAACTCTTAAAAACCTTCCATTTTAACTTGAAAATCTAAGATCACTTGCATCAAAATGTTTTTATGTTAAAAGTCTTGTAAAAATATTAAATCTATCACCATGTAAACCGAACACTTCATTGTGGAAGCACAGAGTCAATCGTGAAATGTTAACTCAACAGGATGCTAGATAACTTTTAGAAATAATGACCAGAAACATCAGGAGGGAGAGTACTTATTCTTTAAGTTTAGAAAAAGCTGAAGGCAGACTGGATTTAAACAGTGACTGCAACTATCTCAAATATTAAATAAAAGCACATGTACACAGGTATAAAAGCAAGGAAACACAGAAATTATATATGTGATCGTGTTGGGATGCCTGGAATTCCATTTCCCCCCAAATGCCTTTTAATAGCATAATATTGTTTGAATAATAATTATTCTCTAAGACAGTATTTGAAAAAAAGATGGTGCACTAAATCCAAGTGTTAACCTCAGCTCCCTTCAGCGACTCCACTAAGATTTCAGAAAAAAAAAAATATTTTTAACAGCAAGAACCCACAAGAACAAAGAAAACAGGACAGAAAATAACAGCAGTAATAGTTTGGAAATGGAAGAACAGAATGGCAAGTGATAACTAGTTTAACAGAAAGCTGAATGCTAAGCAAGGAGCAGAGAAACTAAAAAGCAGGATTGTACCCCAGAACCCCCAAAAGGCTCAAGGACCTCTGGGGGCAGGAGGTGGGCAGGGAGCTGAAAGACAGGAGTATCAACTACGAGTCTGTTTAAAAAAACAGTCAGGTCCTGGCCGGTTTGGCTCAGCGGTTGGAGCGTCGGTCTGCGGTCCAGAGAGACCCGGGTTCGGTTCCCTCTAGGGGCACGTACCTCGGTTGCAGTTTGTCCCCGGCCCTGGTTGGTCGTGCAGGTGGCAGCCACTCGATGTGTCCCTTCACATCGATGTTTCTCTCTCTCTATCTCTTCCTCTCTCTCCCTCCCGCTCTATCTGAACAAAAAATGGAAAAATGTCCTCGGGTGAGGATAAAAAAAACAAAACAAAAAACAGTCAGATAGGCAAATTCACAATTATAATCAGAGATTTCAACACCCCTTTTTCAATAATTGATAGAACAAGTAAACACAAAATCAGGGAAGATACAGAAGGCTTGGACAATGTTATCAGCCAACTGGACCTAACTGGCACTAACAGAACACTCCCCCCCAAACAGGATACAGACGCTTGCCCAGCGCACACGGAATGGCTACAGAGAGACGATATTCTGGGCCATAGACAAGTCTCAATAAATGTAAAATGTCGCTGACCACAATGGAATTAAATGGGAAATTAATAAGAGAAAGAATTCTGAAAAACACTCAAATAGTTGGAAACTAAAGCACACACTGCTAAATAACCCAAGGGACAAAGCAAACATGAAAAGGGAAATTGTAAAATGTTTTTAACCGATGAAAGTGAAAACACACATGATCAGAATTGGTGGAATGCTACCAAAGCAAGACCCGGGAGGAATGTGCATAAATGTCCGTGTTCTGGACAAAGGCCTCAAACCAACGACCTCGGCCTCCACTTAAGGAATCTGTAAAAAGAAGAGCAAATTAGAACAAAAGCAAGCAGAAAAAAGAAAATAATAAAAATAGTGGAGGAAATAAAACAGAAAACAGAAAAAAAAATTTTGGAAATCAATAAAACCTAAAGCTGGTTATTGAGCAAAATCAATAAAATTGATCAACTTCTAGTCATTCTGGCCAAGAAAGAGAGAAGACACAAATTATCACTATCAAGGTGACATTACTACAAACTCTATGGAGGTTAAAAGGATAATAATAGACTATGACAAATAACTTTGTACCTATACACACATTCAATGATTTACATAAAAGGGACAAATTCCATGAATGACATAGCTACCAAAAGTAGTTCAAAAAGAATATACATATATAGCTATATATATATTAAGTAAATAGAATTAAAGTAATAAACTTCCCACAAAGAAAACCTCAGGCTTCATTGGTAGATTCTACCAAACATTTAAGAAAGAATAATACCAATTCTATACACAGTCTTCCAGAAAACTGGAGAAAAGAGAATACTCCCCTACCCATATACCACAAGGCCAACATTATCATTATTCTAAAACCAGAAAATAACAGTACAAGGAAAGAAAATATCCCTCAAGAACATAGAAATATGACAGCATAATCAAGTGGAATTTTATCCCAGGAATGCAAGGTTGGTTTAACATGTGAAAATAAATCAATGTAATTCACCATATTAATAAACTAGGAAAAAAAACAAACACCTCTATGATCATTTGACAAAATTCAACATCCATTCCTTATAAAAACACTCAGCAAACTAGGAATAATAAGGACCGTCCACAACTTGATAAAGGGCATCTACCAAAAACACAACAACAGAAGTACAGCTAACATCACACTTAAATGGTCAAGACTGAACATTTGCCCCCTAAACTCAGGGGCAAGACAAGGTGTCTGCTCTCACACATGCTGGGGGTTCCAGCCAGCACAAGAAGGCATCCAGAAGGCAGCGCTAGAAGTAAAACTGTTGCAGGTGACATGATCTTCGATGCAGAAAATCCAATAAGCACTAGAACTAATAACTGAGTTTAGCAAGACCGCAAGATCAATATCCAAACAATCAATTGTGTTTTTCTACATTAGCAGTGAACACCCAAAAACTGAAATTTTAAAAATACCATTTACACTAGTATCAAAAAATATGAACTACTGAAAAGTGAGGTGCAAGACCCATACCTTGAAAACTACAAAACCTTGCTGAGAGAAATGAAAGAAAACCTAGTTAAGTGCAGATACAAACCATGGCCATGGGTTAGAAGATAATACTGTTAAGATGTCAATTCTTCCCAGATGGATATACAGACTCAATGTAACCCCAATCAAAAATGTGAAATAACTCTCCTACCAATGTCCACAGGTAGAGAAACAAGACACAGCTCCAAGAAACCATAGAGAAAGGTACTGAAAAGGAAAATGAGAAGTGTGTTAGAGGTCCCCAAGTCCACTCCAGTTTTGTGATTCATGTGAAGGTCTCACAGCACTTTGCACAGAGCTGTGCTCATGACTAAGATTTACTATAGTGATGGACACAAAGCAAAATCAGCAAGAGCAAAAGGCACCCAGGGCAGAGTCCAGGGGACACCGGGTGCAGGTCCCCAGGAGTCTGCTGCCCACGGAGTCACACAGGACAATGCTGGATACATGAGAGGCTTTCTCGAGTATTTGTGGGTTAAACGAATACCAGGGAAAGGCCATTAGTATTTACTAAGCAGCTACCATATATTATGTTATTCAATCCTCACAGATCTGGGAGCTGGGGCTGGAAGAGATGATCTGCCTCTGATCACACAGCTAGCAAATGGTCAGACTGGAAACCATTAGACCCAAGACCTCAAACTGGTTTAGCCTGATGCCAAAGTCCACCTTTCTCTCTGCTGTGCCTGCTGTGGAACAGAGAGCAACAGAGAGTGATATGGGAGGGTGCAGTGTGACAAGGTGCAGCCCGTGTGGAAAGGAAACAACTCGTGATTGTTCGTTTGTTTGTTTGTTTTTTAAACAAAAGAGAAGGTTAAGGAAGGGCAGGGCAGGGCAGGGCAGGGCAGGGAAGGGAAGGGCAGGGCTGGGAAGGGAAGGGAAGAAACTGTGAAGGCTGAGAGCAAACTGAAATTTTTTAAAAGATTAGAACTGTGCATTTTTTATGTGTCACCAGCTTCACATTATCGTTGTTTTCCTTCTTCCTTCATCTCACCTGCTTCACTGTCTGGTTATCACCGACACCCACGTACAGGCAATCCCCTGGTACTGTACACTTAGTTTCCTCTATTCTTGCTCACAGTTACACGCCCCACCACACATTCACTTGTTATCCTCCTACTTCCATCGAACACACAAATGTAAACCACCCTGACTCCCTCTGTCCCCGAGCAGACATGCCTGCTTCCCAAGGTCCCAGCTTTGCAATAGTGCATTAATTTACTATAACCCTGCAACTAAGTATACCTCAACCCCCTCGAACTCCATCAAGGGGAGCCCACTGACCGTCCCCCTCCTCATCATCATCGTCATCACACACACACACACACACACACACACACACACACACACACCACTCCTCTTGTGCCGGCCACCTTTGAACTCACTCCCTCATCCTTCCAGGCCGGGATCATGACTACAACTATTTCCGCCCGTTGAGTCTACACACAGCTACTGAAACCGTCTGCAAAGTCCCCTCCGATTGCTCACAAAGGTACACCAGGCGGCTACCTTTAGCCCAGTTGATACGGGAGCCTCGGGCTCTGGAGCCCGCTCTGCTTGCACTGCACGCGGACTCTGCTGACTCCCTTCGCATCACAGGGCTCACGGTGCCTCCCACGGCCCCCCGAGACGACGGCTCCAACGTCTCCTTTCCTAAAGGGGTGCGACTTCGCGCTGCGGACCAGAGCGTCCCAAACCCACGACTGTGACGGAGCTCGAGAGAGCTCTAAGGAAAGGGTGATGCGGTGCTTTGCCCTTAAAGATTTCCGATCTGACGTCCACTTCTTTAGGGCTGAGACAAATGACTAGGAGAGGTTCCGGGGCAAACATGCTTAAAAATGTAGTCATCAATACGATGCCTTCTCTTTTTATTCTGATGTGAGAACTCTTCAAGAGTCTGCTCCTCACTTGTTTGGCTTTTCCACGTCCTGACACTTGACATGAAAATCCAGCACCTGTTGGCTTACGAAGAGCTGTCGGTGACCCCGGGAATTCATCAGAGTCAGCGGTGTCAGATCAGAGGGTCCATCCCCATTTACAACAGGGGGACCTGAGGCTGAAAGACTTGTCTAAACCCTTAAGGCTGGATGGTCATAGCACCGGCACCAGGAGCCTGCCCCGCCCCCTCTAGTCCTCTGCAGCTGCTATGGGATCCGAACACCCACCATCTCCTTCAGTCATAAACCCTCTACCCGCGGACGTGTCTTACTTTAGTGTGTGGGTTTCCCCATGATCCAAATAGCCACATTCTTACTTACTTCAAAAGAAGTAACTTCAAGATCTTCGAATTTCCCCGAAACGGACATTCCCGCACAGTTTACCAGCATGTCCACTGGGCCCAGTTTCTCCTGTGCCTGGAAAGAGGTAGAGGAACAGGCAGTAAGGAAGACAGAACTACTCAGGAGCAAATCAACACCAACAAATGAAACCTGTAAACTATTAGACTGACCTCAAACCACACAGCACAATGGTAAGAACCAAACAAGAGGCACATGAATTAACTCCAATTAGCCCAACCTCTTACTTGTTTTATGACATTCTCGACTTGGCTGTAGTCTTGGGATACGTCAACTGATATGCAAAGCACCACCTGTTAGAAAGAGAAAATAATGACCAAAGCTATGCAGGTATTTGAAACTACTTCTTAAAGTTTTTTTGTTTTGTTTCTTTTTTTTTTTATCCTCACCCGAGGACATTTTTTTCAATATGTTGTTCAGATAGAGTGGGAGGGAGAGAGAGAGAAACATCGATGTGAAAGGGACACATTGAATGGTTGCCACCCACACGACCCAACCAGGGCTGGGGACAAACTGCAACCGAGGTACGTGCCCTTAGTGGGATCCAAACCCGGGTCTCTCCAGACCGCAGGCTGACACCCTAACCGCTGAGCCAAACTGGCCAGGGCTGTTTTGTTTCTTTTTTAATTAAGGAGAATTCTTTCCACAAGATAAGGAGTCCAACTTGGATGTACCAATTGCATTGTTTGAAATCTGCTGACAATGCAATTAGCAGAGTCTAATTTTCCTGGAAGTTTTCATAGACAACTGCTTCGAGCAAACTCAAAAGAAGTGTTGGTCAAAGGGTACAAACTTCCGTGTGTAAGATGAACAAGTTCTGGGGACTCTAACGTATGGCATGAAGTCATGGTTAATACTGATCGGGTGTATATTTAACATTTGCTGAGAGTGGATCTCAAGTATCCTCACCACACACACTTTTACACAAATAACTATGTGAAATGACGGATGTTTAATCAACTGGATCATGGTAATCATTTCACAATGTCAACATATATTAATTATCATGTGGTACACCTTAAATATATACAATTTTTATTTGTCAATTATATCTCACTAAGACTGGGAAAAAAAATAAAAAGAAATGTAAAACTGTTCCTCTTGAATTGCCACTGATCTATAGTGACAGAAAGCAGGTTGGCGACCACCTGCAGCCAGGAGGGAGGCAGGATTGGCCTGCGAGGTGCGAGGACCAACTCTGGGGGGTGCTGGACATGTTCTGTGTCTGCATCTCAGGGGTAGTTTCCCATGTGTATACGGCTTTAAATGGGTGTGGTTTATTGCACATAAATTCTATCTCAAGTTGTTATGAAAAAGAATATATAAATTACATAAAGAATTCATAAAGTGTACACAAATTATATCTCAGGTTGTTAACATCTTAAGTTGTTAAAAAGAATATCAAGAAATCTAATAAACAGATTTAAAGAACAACTCCTCCTGGAGCAATATCCGAGCTGTGGCTGCCCTGTTGGGATTTGAATACCAGCAGGTGGAATCAAGAGATAAGCAAACAGTATCTACTAGCAGAAGCCACCTCGGTTTGGGCCCGGCTGGAAGGCTCAGACACGGGACATTATCTTAGGAGACCAAGGGTCAATCTGCGCCTGTGGGAACTGACCTGGGAGCCAAGTCACACCAGGTTCCCTCCGAGGTTTGCCTGAGATCCCTGCCTCTGCACTGACCACCCACTCAACTGATTCTCTAGACCAGGGGTCACCGAGCCCAGCCCCGGAGCCCACCTGGTACAAACTGGCCATGCCCCGGGGGTGTGCAGCCCAGAGGGACAGGGGGAAGTGCTCAGCCTGTGCTCACCTTGGAAAACAAGTCCACTTAGTCTTTGAAAAGGAAAGGGGGGGGAGGGGGATGAAGCACATATTTTGGTGCTTACTTTGATAGAAATTTATGAGACAGAAATGGAGAATACTAGTGGGAACAAACAATGAGCTTTTGGGTAATGTTTTCAAAGCAGAGCTTAGATCCCTGACCTAGGCATGCTTAGGTTCCCAGGGGGGTTGAGGGAGAAGCAGGAGGTGTTCGTGGCTTCTCGGTCTTTCCGTAAGTTCCCGCCCGTTGACGCTGGCAGAGGAGCACGTGAGTGGGCGGGCGTGTCAGTACATCAACACTGCACTCCCACGTGTGGCAGCCGGTGGCAGTGCAAAGGACACGCACGTGCCGGGGGGCCTGCCTTCCCATCCTGTCCCTTTATCATCTAGCTGAGCAGAACCTGGGGAGGTTGCAGTGACCTGTACAGTAAGGGTGTCAGACCCTGGCGATGACCTAGATCCCTTCGGGCTCTAAGAAACCACGTTGTGAGAAATGAAGCCCTGACGTGGGAGGTCAAGGGATGAGTGAAAAGCAATCAATGGCCGTAGGGTTTCAGGCAGGAAGTTTTACGTTACACAAGGACTCCGTCCCAACGATCTAGATCCCTAACCAAAGGGAGCGCACCCCCTTCGCAGACGCGACCTGGCCTACTCCAGACTCCAGGGACAGCCCGGATTTCACCCCGGCACCACCACACAGGAACTACTTTCAAAAATCAGAGTAGGAATCATGGGATGAATTTTTCAACACACCTTTTTACACAGTATGAGATCACTGACTATAAATAAAACCTATACCACAGACAGTGAAATGAAAAAAAAAAAAAGTGTTAACAAATTATCAGGGAAAAAATGCCCACAGGGCACTGCTGATGCTAAGAGGTGCAACAAGCCCAGTCAGGCCCCTGCAGAAGGGCAGGCTGCCCCTTGCCCTAACCCTCCCCGCCCCGACGTGGAAGTCAGGAACTGTCCACACGGCCGGACGCCTCTGATGGGTGAGGAGGGGCGAGGTGCCGAGGGAGCCAGGGCAGCCCAGAGCAGAGAGGCCGTGCTCAGCCACGAGCATTCAAGCTCCATGCTGTGGCGGATACGTCCTTCTCCACCAGAAGTTACACGAATATGGGGAAAGAATGAGGAGGTCTGCTGAGCTGGCAGCTTCCCAGCACGTGTGGGCCTCAGAGAGGGGAGCGCAGGCGGAGGCCACGGTCCTGGACGAAAACCCACATGTGCACAAGGAGACGTGGGTGAGGATTTCCACCTGCAGCAGCCAATGCAATAGCACAGAAAACAAAAATGCCAACAGCCTGACAACAGGGGACTGATTAAATAAACTCTGGGGTACCCAATACTATGCCGCAGCAGTTTAAAAAGAGAGAGATTTATTTCTATTGACATGGAAGACCTCTAATATGTTCTGGCAAGGAAAAGAGGTAGTGAAAACTACAATGAAATGCCGTTTAAAACCATGGAAAAGGCACAAACTAGAAAGCCAGCCAATACCAAGTGTTGGCGAGGAAGCGGGGCTACAATGGCAGCAACCACACTGGTGTGAGTGTAACCGCTTTGCTGAGGTTGAAGACACAACTCAGCAATTCCAATTCCTTTCTTGCCCATATGCACAAAGAGCCAAACTTTAGTAACAGCAAAAAACAAACCTAACCAAAAAACTAGAACTCAACTTCAATATCCACCAACAGTAGAACAGATGAACACAAGGTAGGCTGAACATATAAGAGAATTCTGCATAGCAGCAGAAAAGAGTGAGCTTATGCATCAACACAGAGGATTTTTTTTTATCCTTACCGGAGGATATTTTCCCATTTTTTGCTCAGAGAGACTGGGAGGGAGAGAGAGAAACATCGATGTGAAAGGGACACATCGAGTGGCTGCCTCCCGCACGACCCAACCAGGGCCGGGGACAAACTGCAACCGAGGTACGTGCCCTTAACGGGAACCGAACCCTGGTCTCTCTGGACCACAGGCCAATGCCCTAACACTGAGCAAAACCAGCCAGGGTGATTTTTTTTTTTTAATCCTCACCTGTGGATATTTTTCCATTTATCTTCAGATAGAGTGGGAGGAAGAAAGAGAAGAAGAGACAGAGAGAGAAACATCGATCTGTCATCAACTGGTTGCTTCCCCCACGACCCCAACCAGGGCTGGGGACGAACCGCAACCAAGGTATGTGCCCTTGGCTGGATTTAAACCCGGGACTCCTTCATCCTTGGGCCAGCGCTCCAACCCCTGAGCCAAACTGGCCAGAACATAGAGTAATTTTTTAAATAGTATCAGATGAAAAAAAGTTACAAGAGAATCCATAAAGAATGATGTCATACAAATCTAGAAAGAGAGAAAGTAAATTAGTGATCGCCTGGGAATGGGAAGAAATGGAAAGAGGTGGGAGGGGAGGGGTGAGAGAGGGGGAGGGGATGGTAAGAAAAGCAAAAAACGAAAAGGATCAACACCAAAATCAGGTTGAGGTTCCCTCTGGGAATGACACACAGGATGAGGCTGATGTGGGCTCAGGAGGGTCTATAGAGACTTGGGAAATCCTGTTTCTCAAGCTGGGTGAAGTGTATGGTTATTAACTTGTTATTATGTTTTATATGAACACACACACACACACACACACACACACACCATTTTATCTATCAAACAATTCCATAACCCAAAAATATTTTTCTTTTTTTTATCCTCACCGGAGGATATTTTTCCATTTTTTTGTACAGATAGAGTGGGAGGGAGAGAGAGGAAGAGAGAGAGAGAGAGAGAAACATCGACGTGAAGGGACACATCGAGTGGCTGCCACCCGCACGACCAACCAAGGCCGGGGACAAACTGCAACCGAAGTACGTGCCCTTAGCGGGAACTGAACCCGGGTCTCTCCGGACCGCAGGCCGACGCTCTAACCGCTGAGCCAAACTGGCCAGGGCCCAAAAATATTTTTAAATGCCCCTTTTCCCTTAAGTGTTGGTATAAAGTTGATTTAAATAAAAAAATTAAAATAAAATCATTTTCTAGTAAAGCCTTTTATTTGATCATCTGTTTGTGTATGTGTGTCAAAGTCTATACGTTATTCTAGACAATTCAAACAGTTTCACCTTTTTCACAGCAGTCTAAGATGTATTTTAAGTTGGAAAAGCTTACATCTTCCCATAAACTGTTCGGAGTTGCAGTAAACCTTCTCCCCTTTGTGCACCTGTGCTGATTCGTACAGAAGAGGCATCAGGCAGACAGTGATTTTACCTGTTTGTCATTGATAGAGTGCTTTTCAATTTCCTTCTTCGCCTGCAGCAGCCTGTCCTGGAAGCAAGAGAGAACAGTCAGTTCTGGAGATTGTCTGTCGTCTGCTTGTTCGTTAAAAAGGAGAGAAAAAGTAATTACTTGCGGAAGTACTTACTAAATTTTAAAAAACACAAGACAGGACCTGCACTGCAGAGCAACAGGCCACCGTTGACAAGCGTACGTTAAGCTATGGCTAAAGGACAGCAAGTTTTAAAATTCACTGCATAGAAAGATAATAGAAGGATAAATGAACTTCAGAATCCCAATTGGCAGTGTTAATTGCTGACGGTCACCCTATCCATTCTCATCAATGTTTTGATCGGACATGATTCAGTTGATATAAAACGAGAACAGCAATATGAATAGGAAATTAGGGCACATGTGATTCCATGTTGAGAGATTGCCCAATATTTTCCTCCTCTGCTACAAAAGCAAACACAGTAAAAATCACTTTTGAAATGGACTGGGTAAATATATATCTGGCTACTCTCAAAAGTACTCTTAAGATAAGCAGAGCTATCCATGTAACAGTAATTCTTTCAAGGTCTCAATTTGGTTTGTTTCACTCATTCTCAAGAAGGCAAATACCAGACTACAGTGTCTTAATTTGCTATAAAGGGGTAATTTAAATACAGGACAGCAGAAAAGCACAAAACGGAAGGCAATTCTTTGGAAAGATGCACCAGTTTTCTAAACATGAATGTGTCTATAATAAAATAATACTGTTCTATTAATAAAGACAGCCCTGGCCGGTTTGGCTCAGCGGTTAGAGCGTTGGCCTGAAGACCAGAGAGTCCCGGGTTTGGTTCCCGCTATGGGCACGTACCTCGACTGCAGTTTGTCCCCGCCCCAGTTGGGGTTGTGTGGGTGGCAGCCACTCAATGTGTCTCTCTCACATCAATGTTTCTCTCTCTCTCTCTCTCTCTCTATCTGAAGATAAATGCAAAAAGAAAAAAAAAATGTCCTGGGTGAAGATAAAAAAAAAAAAAAAAAAAGACATACACAGCCCGACTCTGCCAAAATCAGGATAAAGAATCACATCAGAAAACAGTGGACTTCTCGAGGCCAGAGGCTAGTCTGATCTTTACCTCCAGCCACGCAAGGACCACACCACGAGCTTCTGAGCACCCAAAATGTGGGGCCTGCCAGCCTCCTTTTCCACCTGCCTCATGTCAAATCGTTTAAACCTCACAAAATGCCTTCTTATTAAAGTTGTGTTTCCATCCCCATAAGGTGGCATCAATGCCCAAGCAAATTCTCCATCAGAGAAGACAGCATATAAATAAAAGGTCCCGAATTTTGCCTTTCTTGATTTTAAAAAGAAATTATGGACATCCAAGCCTAATTCTGTGTCATTATTTGAACGATTGTCCCAGAGGCCGGCTCACCTGTGTACCCCCCACCGGAGCAGTCACCATACTCATGCCCTAATTTGCGTAGGAGTATCCCAGGCCCTGGGCAGCGATGCCACGCTGACGTTCCCATTCCCTCCATCACGCCCCTTCAGGCCTTCATCCAGCAAAGACCTCTGAGTGCAGGCTCGGAGCCAACTCCGGCACCGAACAACAGCCATGGGCAAGACAACCCTGGCCACCTCCCCCGCCCACGGAGCAAGAGGACACCATCCGTGTCACTGTTGCACAGGGCAGAGAGGTACTTTGGGCGAGAACAACAAATGGTGAATTAAAAGAAAAACAGACCTGTATCAACTGAACACAGAAAGCCCCACGTTTTGCTGAACTGCTGGGGCGGCGTGCAGTCCCGTGATGCACTAGAGACGTGCATCACGTCACAGCAGACGAGAAACACCTACAGCCTTCGGGATGCAGGGCCGCTCCAGGCTCCACCCTGGCTCCAGGCTCCAGCACCCCGTGGGCGGAGGGCCCTCCAGGGCTGCCTAGGCGGGGGAGGGGGGGCTGCTTCTCTTCCACTTGGCCTCTCCCATCCCAAGGTCAGCAGCGCCTATGGTGTGGCCCAACCACTGGGGCACCACATAAATATCTGTGGAGCTGATCTCACTTCGACCATGAAAGTGCCCTGACTATGGGCAGGGGCCAGGTGCAGGTGGCACACCTCAAACCAGGGAGTCCCAGCGCAGGTGGCAACACCAGGACGTGTGCACCGGATTGAAAGTTGGGGGAGTGAGTAACAACAGACCCCGCAGACTCACCTCATTTCTCGCAACCAGAGTTATGAACGCGCCTTGTTTGAAGCACTCGATAGCGATACACTTTCCGATGCCACTGGAGCCGCCCGTGACCTGCGGCAAACAGGAACAAAGGCTTCTTAGCGCTTGGCATTTCCCTTCGGTGGGAGGTTCACTGAAAATAATTA
This sequence comes from Molossus molossus, assembly GCF_014108415.1. NCBI lineage: Eukaryota > Metazoa > Chordata > Mammalia > Chiroptera > Molossidae > Molossus > Molossus molossus. Next base: position 109,362,413 of record NW_023425399.1, read on the forward strand.
TGATGGGCTCTAAAAACCAACATGAAATCTAGGTTTTTAGCGACTGTCATTTCTTCATCTCAGACTCATGCACGGGAGGAGTGCACACGGGAAGGCTGCACCGTCGGTGGGGCTGCGGTGTCCTCATCCTCAGCACCGAACCACACACACTGCACACCTAGACTACTTCCCGGGTCCACCAGAAGAAAGTGCCCTATAAATCTAGCTAATAAATAATACATGAGTCCTAAGTGCCCAACAATAGAGGAATGGACAAAGATGTGGTACATGTATGCAATGGAATATTACTTGGTCATAAAAAAGAAAGACAGCTTCCCATTTGCAACAGCATGGAGGGACCTAGAGGGTATTAGGTTCAGTGAAATAAGTTAGACAGAGAAAAGATAAATACCATATAATTTTACTTACATGTAGAATCTAAAGAACAATATATAAACATAAAATAACAATTTCCATGAACAAACAAAACAGACAGAGATACAGAGAACAAACTGATGGTTGTGAGCGGGGAGGGGTTGGAGGAATGGGTGAAAAGGTGAGGGATTGAGAAATACAGATTGGTATTTATCAATAGTCACAGGGATGTAAAGTACAGCATAGGGAATATAGCCAATGATACTGTGATAACTATGTATGGTGTTAGGTGGGTACCAGAATTATTGGGGGATCACTTGGTAAATTATATAAATGTCTAACCACTATGCTATATGCCTGAAACTAATATAAAAAAATATTTAATGTCAACTGAAATTGAAAAAGAAAAAAAAAAAACTACTACTAATAGTCTGGCTTTGAGTCGAATTCCAAGAGAATCTTATTTCCTTACTGATACCTCCTATGCACGACCAACTCTACAAGACATGAACAGAATGGTCACCTGCATGTCTTATGATATGTTCAGTGACTGCTTATTATACAGTAATATATGATCGTATGGAGATCCTGAAAAGTACAGCTTTTGTGCCCTCACCATCTACAGTTCAGCCACCCTGGCTGTCTCTCAGCTCCACGATCTCGCCGACTGCACATCGGGCCTCTGCACATCCTACACCCCGGCCAGGAAGGCTCTCCCGCCCTCTGTTCATTCAGCTGGCACCTGCTCACCTTCACGTCTCAGCTCAACGTCGCTTCCTCAGCAAAGCCTTCCCTGACTGCCCCGCATCTCCGCCACCCATTCTTCAGCACTGCATCCTTTTTCCCTTTAGTTTGTGACACTCCCAGAATCAAACAGCCATGGACTGATTTGCATGGTTATTTAACTCACAACCATCTCTCCTACAACCGCCCATTAAAATGCCATTAAAAATACCATCTCTATTCACCCCCCCCCCCATTTTTTAATCCTCACCCGAGGACATTTTTCCATTTTTTGTTCAGATAGAGTGGGAGGGAGCGAAAGAGAGAGAGAAACGTCGACATGAAAGGGACACATTCAGTGGCTGCCACCTACACGACCCAACCAGGGCCGGGGACAAACTGCAACTGAGGTACGTGCCCTTAGCGGGAACCGAACCCCGGTCTCTATGGACCACAGGCCGACGCTCTAACCGCTGAGCCAAACCTGCCAGGGCCCATCTCTATTTTTTGTTACCCCTATAGTCCTAGCACTTAGCACAGTGCCTGGCATATAGGAAGGACTCAATATATTTTAACTTAATAAGATAAATGCAGTATTTTCTTTCTAGTCATTTATCTTTTGCAGACTGTATAACATGGGCCAGGGGAGATGGGCACAGAGGAAGGGGAAGGGAAGTATCAGGACGCAATCTGTCCTAACAGAGTATTGTATCCTACTTAAAAAATAATTGTCATAGTATCTAAGGTCAAAAAAATAAAAGGCTTCACAATATTGCATTCATAGCTCTATCAAGACTTAGTTCAGCACTTCCCTATAGTCAGACATTCGGATGATTCCGAGTATTTTATGGTTAGCTATTAGTGGTGCTGTCGTGAACACTTCTGACCCATCTCCTGACTTTAAATCCCCATGAAGCCCCTCCTACATAGCGCACCGTCTCCTTGGGGCTCCTAGGCACCCGATTCTTCTCTTCAGCCTCATCATTCCAACACTGACCAGATTTTCTTTGGCGGATCATTGACAAACTACCTGCAGAAGGTTATCGTAGATATACCTGTTGCTCTGGCCAGTTTGGCTCAGCACTTGGAGCATTGGCCTGCGGACAGAAGGGTCACGGGTTTGATTCCCGGTCAGGGGCATATGCCTGGGTTGCAGGTTTGATCCCCGGCCCTGGTGGGGGTTGTGCAGAAGGCAACCAATAGATGCATCTCTCTCACATACATGTTTCTCTTGCTCTCTCTCGTCCTCTCTCCCTTTTACTCTATCTAAAAAGCAATGGAAAAATATCCTGGGGTAAGGATTTAAAAAATATATATATATATATCTGTTGCCTAGGCAAGTGGTCACCTCTGAGGTCTCTGCTATGGAACCATTTCATGGGTGGTTTCGGTTTATTAATTTGCACCTGACATGTCTTGGCTGTTCTGAGGTTCCTGCTGCCTATAAGTCCCACCACCCAATATCATCCCCCACGTACCTACATTTCCAAATCCCGCCTATCCCCCAGGGAGGGGCCAGCTCCACTGTCCCCTCCTCCAAGCAGCTCTTCCTGACTGTCACTCAGGCCTGTTGTTTACCTGTCACCTTCTACCTGTGCACAGTTACTTAAGCACATGTCTTAGCTCCCTGGCCAGGCTGTAAGCCCCCTGAGGTCAAGCCCCCACTCCAGTATCTCTCTCCCATTCCTAGCACAGCGCCTTGCATAAGCAGGTGCGAAATAAATACCTGCCTCCATCGACTTGCAGAATGGTGTGTGGTGCCATTTCTCCGAAAGACTTAACGACGAGAACACTTGTAAGTAAAATTTCCCTCTTTGTTATTCAATGCATTAATGAAGTTGAAGTTATGAGGTTATTGAGAAAACGTGCATGCTGTAAAGCGCCATGTAGATATTAGCTATTGTTATTATTGCTGCCTTTTTCCAGACTGCAATACACTTAGCCGTGTGAAATTACTGCACAGCAAAGAATTGTCCGACCTGATCACTTCTGACCTCCGTAAGAACAAGAGTAAGACTTCAACTTCTGCGTCATGGTTCACGGAAAACTAACCTTCCAGTCAAGCCAGCTAATTATTAGAAGGCATCAAAGAACAAGCCGTTTCTAGGCTATGTTATTCCGAAAGTTATAAGCAAATATAAGAGATTTTCATAATGGCTGAGAAAAATGGTAAATATGCATTAAGTTACTTCATAATTGGTCAATAGAATCCAGATGTGGGACACGAAAGGTAACAGTTTGATTTCCTCCCTCTATCAGTCCCTCGTACTGTTCATCGGAAATACCGTTTTCATGTTACTAGCGCGTTAATCACACCCTACTCTTCTTATTGAGGGCAGGAGGGGGAAGGGTGTGATAGGGAGAGTTGCTCCCAGCCATCTCCAAAAAAGGAGAACTTGACTTTCCATTACTTAAGTCAATTATGCAGCTTTTTAAAAACCACCTGATGTAAATAAATAAGTACATACCCTGTAGGACTTCTGCATGGTAATTAGGGAGATAACACTAGTAGGTAAGAATTGTTGTAAAGATGAAACAATAAGCAGTTATGACCTCGTCCATCCATGCTTCCACAGAGCAGGCATTCTAAAAGTCACCCTCTCCTAAACACCACCCGGCCTGGTCCCAACAAATCTCAAGAAAAAGAATTACGTTTCCGCTCTCCTTATGACAAGAAAAAAGAGGACAGATGGTGACATCATGTGAATTATTCATGTCATCCTCACATTATTTATAAGAGCGCTTTAAAACTAGATGGTGACAATGAGAAACTGCTCTTGGTCTATCCCAGACCTGACTGTCATCTTACCTACCTGTGAACTGCAGCATGATGGGGCTGATAGCACCAGAGTCAAGGTTAAGTGAAACTCTCTTAACTTTTCATCACTGCTTTTGGCTTTCTCTCTTTCCAGGAAGTCATACTCTGCACACATAAGTTCTGAAAGAATCCAACTTTGAAAGCCACGCTGTTGTGGCCGGTTATCCCGGGGATGGAGGTGGCCCCTTCGGGATTTAGCATGGTGGTCAAGTCTTGCTCCTCTCTGTTTGTTGCTCTCTTGCACAGAATGCACACACATCAATCTTCCACATCAGAAACAGCACGAATTTGAAATTCACTAGTTTCACCCAAGGAGCTTGGAGCAAACACCTTTCCTCATTCCCTAAGCTCCAGATTTAAAGAAGTGACCAGCCAGGGGGGAGACTCAAGCCTGTCACCTCCAGCACCTGGAGGATTTGTGCCGCCAGCTTAGTAACGAACTGTCCTTTCTCCTAACCTCCCACGTCAGTGTGCCTCCTCGGGGCGGGGGCATTGGAGGGCACCGCAAATGGGGAGGTGCGGGGCACAGGTAGGGTAGCGTTCACCCTCAGTTCAAGAGAGGTGCTCTACCTGCAGAAAGGGGATCTTGGAAGACGCGAGCTTCCTGTAAGAAACCAGCCAAACCCATCCACCTCCCCTTCGCTCCTAGAGCACCAGCCAGGTGGGTGAGCTCATCCCTCGGATCCTGGGGTGCTGCCGCGGGATCGCGCTGCACCCATCAGCCCAGGCTGAGCCCCCGGGGAGCCCAGCAGTGCGGACGGGGCAGAAGCCTCTCTGCACGTCCGCGCGGCCGGCGCTGCGGGCCCCCGGGCTCGCGCCATCCCCGCAGGGAGGCGCCCCCAGACCTCGGGCCACTGCTCTGACACCTGCGCAGGCCGCCGCCCGGCTCCAAGCCGCCCCCTCGCCGCCTCGCCGACCGCGGTGCCCTTGACAAAGTTTCTCGGCCGCCCGGTGGACTCCGCGGGGGAAGTGGGGACGGAGCCCGCCCAGGTCGGGGGCGAGGCGGGAGGACCAGCGCGGCGGCGGCGGCCCGGGCCCTCCGCGGGCTGCGCGGGGCGCGGCAGGTGACCCGCGCGGGGCGGGGCGGGGCGGCCGAGCGGGCCGGGGGCCACTCACCACCACATGCGCGCCGGGCAGGGCGAGGGGCTTGGGGCTGATGAGCGGGGACAGCATGTAGAGCAGCAGCACGAAGGCCACGAGGCAGGTGCCCACGAGCAGCAGCATCGCTCGGCGCGCGGGGATCACGCGCGGCCGCGGCAGGCGCCGGTGTCTGGGCTCGGCGGGCGGCGGCCGAGGGGAAGAGGCGGAGCCGGCAGCGGGCGCGACGGCGGCGGGGCGGTGCCACCGGCTGCCCAGCGCCCGGGCGTCCGGCCGGGCCGCGGCCTCCCCTCGGCGCCCCCGGAGGCCTGTGCGCGCGGCGGCGGCGCCGGTTGGGTCGCGGGGGCTCTTGGACCGCGGAGAGCCGGTTCCGGGCCTTCCCGGCAGGAGGCGGTTCGCGGCGACCTCGGCCCGGCCGGCCGTGGGGCCGGACCCTGGCGGTGCCTGGAAGCCCGGGGATCAAGCTCCGAAGTCCGGCCTCCCCTTCACAGGTTCTGGGCACCTAGAAAATGGGCCCAGCCCGCCGTCGCCCTTCGGAGGACCGGGAAGACCTGAACACGGCGCTGCCAAAATCACCCGGGGGATCAGTTTCCGGGAGCTGAGTTCGTCTTTTTCACAAAGCAAAACAAAAACAAAAAAACAGCTTGAGCTCTAAGTCACACCCCATGTGAAGTGCATAACAAATGTATTCAGTGTACCCAGGGCTGTGCAACCCCCACCACAATCAACGTTAGAACATGTCCTACCCCTGCCCCCAGTCCTGCCCCCCCCCCCCGGTCCTGCCCCCCCGTCCTGCCCCCGGTCCTGATCCCAGTCCTGCCCCCAGTCCTGCCCCCGGTCCTGCCCCGAGTCCTGATCCCAGTCCTGCCCCCAGTCCTGATCCCAGTCCTGCCCCCAGTCCTGACCCCGGTCCTGCCCCCGGTCCTACCCCCGGTCCTGGCCCCAGTCCTGACCCCGGTCCTGCCCCGAGTCCTGATCCCAGTCCTGCCCCCAGTCCTGATCCCAGTCCTGACCCCAGTCCTGCCCCCGGTCCTACCCCCGGTCCTGACCCCGGTCCTGATCCCAGTCCTGCCCCCGGTCCTGACCCCGGTCCTGACCCCGGTCCTGACCCCAGTCACCACCACTACCTCTCGGCCCTGGTGATCAGTCAGCCGTGTTTGTCGCTATAGGTTTGCCTTTTCGGATTTATCCTCGCAATGCAATCATACACTGTGAAGCCTGTTGTCTGGCTTCTTTCACTTGGCAGTGTTTTCAAGGTTCATCCCTGTTGTGCGGTGTATCTGTACTTCATTCTTTTTATCACCAAATTATATTATTCCATTGTGTGGACAGACCACCTTTCATTGCTCCAGTTATGAAGTGGCGGCCGCTCGGGCTGCTTCCACGCTGGGGTTCTTACAAAACCATTGCTGTGAGCGTTCACACTCAAGCTGTTGTGAGGACACAGTTTCATTTACCTTGGGTATCGACCTGGGCGTGGACTTGCTGCGTCCTGTGGGTGGAAAGGGGGTTCTATGGGAAGTAACCTCACAGGGTGATCTGGTCATAAATTCCCAACTGGGCAGGCCATGGTTGGTAGTCACGCCCCAGGAACTTTAGTGAAAGGTTTACCTTAAGTAAGCCCTGTCTGTCGTTTCTGTGCACCTAGGTGTACACAACTTTGAAATGATCTTTTTCGACCCCTCCTTATAAAGTATGACCTCAAGAGAACACATGACCTTATTAATTATTCTGTAACCCATCCCTGCCTTGCTTTCTCCCGCCTTCAAGTAATCTTCCTCACATCCCTCTTTAATTCTAAATGCAGGAAGAAGCCGCGAACTGTCGTTTTTAGAAGCATTTATCTCTGTGTTGAGATCTTGCTTCCAAGCATATACTCCATTTGGCTCAAATAAATTGTTATAAAAATCGTGTACAGAGTTGACCGTTCTTACATCAACAATCTTTGAAAATAAAAAAATTTTTTATTGACATTTAAAGAGAGAGGAAGGGAGAAGGAGAGAGAGCAAAACATTGATGGGCTGCCTCCTGCACGCCCCCTACTGGGGATTGAGCCTGCAACCTGGCCATGTGCCCTGATGGGGAATCGAACCAGCAACCTTTTGGTGCACAGGACAATGCCCAACCAACAGAGCCACACAGGCCAGGGCCATGAACAATCTTATAACTCTGTTTCACCAAAACTGCCAGGCTGTTTTCCAAAACAGCTGCACCATTTTACATTCCCAGCAACAATGTGCGAGGATCCCAATTTCTCTATTACCTCAGCAATACTCCTCATCTGTCTTTAATTATAGCCTTCCTGGTGGGTGTGAAGTGACATTTCATTGTGGTTTGGACTTGCATAAGGCACACATTTTTGTTTGCTCGCTTGCTTTTCCTTTTTGTTGTTATTTTTAGGAATACTAAGGGGCTCGGGAGCAAAGGATCTGAGTTTTTCTTCTTTATTAACTTACCCCAGAGTTAGCCAAATGACAAGGTTTGAGGGCACAGGCCCCAAGACATATGACACCATTTGCAAGTTTCAGCAATTCCTGAACCACCTTCTGTTTTGATGAGTCTCTAGAAGGACTCACAGAACTCACTGGAAACTGTTATACTCATGGCGGTGGTTTACAACAAAGTCAGCTCGGGGCCAAACACGGAGGGCTTCTGTTGTCATTTCCGTGGAGTCAGGGCCGGCGACCCTCCAGCATTCTGTGTGACAATAGGCATGGAGCACTGCCAACCAGGGAAGCTCATCTGGTGTCCAGAGATTTCTTTTTTTTTTTAACTGGGGCTTCCTTATTTGGTGTGATTGATTAATTGCCCACATGGCTGAACTCAGTAGCCAGGCCAATTGATAATGTACTGTACAATGGTTTCATATACATCACATGGTCGGTCTTTCTGACCTGGCCAGCCCTCATCCAAACAAAGACACTTCTATCAGGCATGACCTAGATTACTTCCCAGAAGCCAAAGACAAAGGCCAGACCTTCTCTCGGGCAAGGCCAAATCCTTTACGGCACAGGCCCCACCTGGTCTGTGTTCAGAGTGCTCCTACAGATAAACCGATGCTAATGTTTGGAGGAGGCTCTTCACTCAATTTGATATAGATTTGACCATTAATATTAGCACTGCAGTCTCACTAAGACAAAACAGTGTTACACTGTATCGCCGTACCAGGTAGAAAAAAAGAAAGTTGAGGTGATACGGAGAAAGAAAGAGAAAAGTGTAATTGCAAGAGCTACATAGTCGAACTAGCACCCCCCCTCCTCCAGCTCCCCCTGAGAAGTGGAGGAATCTGTCTAGTGGGGACCCTCCCTTGGTCCCCCTCCTGCTGAGTGTGAGCACATACTCAACAAGGCATGTAAGTCAGCCCTCCCTGCCCTTATCTTCCCCTCCTGTTCCCAACTGCCTGTTTCAATTCTTGATTAGAACTTTAATCTGAGGATGATAGGCAACATGATACGTCCATCTGATGCGGTATCTCTGACCATTGTCAGACTCTGTGGGCTGTAAAATGTGCTTTAGGTCTGCAGAAACATGATTCGAAGGTCCACGTTGGTGCAATATCTTCTGGTTCTGTCCTTTATAACATTTTGAGCACTGCATCTACCTCTGGGCATGCAAAGCCAAGTCCAGAGTCTGTCTATTCTGGGCAGGATCCATTTGTAAAGGTTCAGGGCTAAATGCATCCATCTGGCGCCAGCTCTGGTCACACCCTCCCTCTGGGGACTCTGCCCCATAGCCACTGGCAGCCTCTGTTGTTGGCACAGGACAGTTATTGGCATTTCGTGCCCCAGAGGGAACAAGGGGACTAGATTTATCCCATCTCTGCATTGCTGTCGCCCCTACATCCATTTATTTCATGATCCAGGTGACCACTCAAGGGAGCACACCAGAATGTCCACCTGCTGCTTCTAATGGCCTTCCGATCCTAGAAGGAGGTTCTTCTGATGACTAGCAACATGCCCAGCTTTAATGTACGTCCTTGAGTTTCTATAGGGATTTCCCTACAGCTGTGGCCCCTGCAGGCATCCCTTTAACAGACATTTCTCCATCCTTCTTCTACCTGATCTTGTGGCCAGGCCATTAGCCAGTGCCCAGGAGTTGATTCAATACCCATAGGAACTAACAGTATACAGTTCAGCCAACTGAGCTGCTTTGTTTTTTTTCTTCAATCACAGTGGCAGCCTTCCAAGCAGGATGCTGTCCATTCACCTTGAACCTGACATCCATAAACCAAGCAGCTGGTCAACAGAGAGCTGTGCATAGGACACGGCCCGAGTGGCCACGAGGGCTCCAGGTCCAGCAATTCCTCGGGTGGTTCCAAAGTCGGCCCTAGTTTTTCTGCTGGGAAGACAGTTTATTTCCTGGTAGCATGTTCCTGCAAAACCTGTTCCATTTGGTGATGAAACTCTTCTGGGCCCTGCCCTCCCCATTAGTTTCTGTACCATCCCCATAGATGATGCGTTTCCGGTTGGTCCTGTCTCTCTGAGGAACCCTGACTGATACAGGAGGGATCCCGGGCTTAAATGCAAAACGAGGAAACCTTTAGAAAATGCCCTGGATTCTAAAAGAATGAAGACGTTAGTCAGGAATAAAAAAATTAGGTCACTTATTCACAAAAGAAATCAGGCTAGTTTCAGATTCCTCCGCAGTAACATTCAACCTCAGAGAACAATGCTGCGTCTCTAAGAGTCTCCAGGAAAGAATGTGGAGCCAAGGTTTTAGATCCAGCTAATCTGTTCTTTACTCACCGAACATGTAATAATTAGGGAAATATTTTTCCCACGAGTGCTTCTTGAGGAAAGTATTAAGGTTATTGTTTTCGTCCACCTGGGCTGCTCTAACAGAATCCCATGGACTGGGGGGCTTAGAACCAGAGAAACTTATTCTCACAGATCTGGAGGCTGGGAAGTCCAACATCAAGGTGCTGGTGGTTGTGGGTCTTGGACTTCCAGCCTCCAGAAAGGGGAGAAATCTCTGTGGTTTAAGCCATCCATCTGTGGTGTTGGTTACAGCTGCCCTAGCGGATGCCACGCCACTAAATAATTTCAAATCTAAGTTAGAAGCGTTAGGGAATCCACACATGTTACCACCCCACCAAGCCTATTTCTCACACCAAGAAGGAAGCAACGCATCGAGTGACATTCTGGCACCGACTCCTTATCAAAGTAGCTGCTCCAGTGTGGGGGCCAGCGAGGGCCGCTGCCCTGTTGGAACACAGGCTGCGGGAAACAGAAACGAGCCACGTTTGTTGACAAAGGAACACTTTCCAGTGTGTAAAGTTCTGAGCTAGCTGGGTCTGTCAGCAAGGAAACCGGAGATGAAGAATTTCCTTTCATCTTATCATGTTAAAATTGCATACGTATTTTAAAAATTGCCCTGTTGCCAGTTTCTGTGCAGCCAAGAAGTTGTGATACTCCGCTAGCTTTGCTTGGTCTATGAATTGGTATTCGGTTCCTGAGTGTTAAGTTGTGGTTTATTGGAAAATGGTCCTTTAGCTACCTTCTTTGATGCAGATCCATCTAACAGGCCCACCTGCCATTCGATGCGGCCCTTCACTGACCTCTCAGCAAATGCACATGGGTTTCTAGTCTTACTTCAACTCTGCAAAGCCCTAATGTTCACATGTGTCTCTATTCAATATTCCTTCAAATTCTTTTGGTCTTGAACTTATTTCTTTATAATTCGATGTAAATTCCACTGCAGTTTTGACGTTTGCATTGTTTCATTAATGAGTACTTCTCCTTAATAAGGACACACTACGATTTTAACACTTCACTGTCAGTTATGACTACCAACCAAATCATATTTCAAATGACATGAGTATAAATATCTTGGTGTTCATTTTTCATCATCACTCCATCGTCATCCTTCGGTGCTATTTGCCATATTCAGGGATTGTGTTTTGTTTTACACAAAAAGTCCAGTTAAATTCATACTACTTCATAAATTAAGATGAAAAATAATAATACAGATTTTACTTCTGCAGTTTAGCTTATAATGTAAAACTCCAAGTTAAAGGGAAAAAAAGAAACAGGCTTGAAACTGGGAGAGAAAAGTCACCCCTTACAGGAGAATTCCAATTAATAAATGCAGCGGGAATGAGAGAAATTGAAAAGCATCATTAGAACACCAAGTAGTAATTGCTGCTATAGATGAGATCAACCAAGAGTGGGTAAAAAATGAAGGAGAAACAGAATAATGCGCAGCCTCAGGGGCTCTCACCCGTTGCTGAATGCTGTGTGGCTTTAACATGTGCCCACAGATTCTTCAATTCTCCCTCCAGACGTGAAGCTTAATTTCCTTTCTCTTTCCTCAAGGCTGGACTTTGTAACTAGCTTCTAAAGAACAGAGTGTAGAAAGGAAAAATAGTAACTTGACAGTGGAAAATACCCACCCGACATCATATCTTAATCACATGACTGAAGTTAATTAACATCACCGAGAATAAGACGTTGCTAGCACATCCCTGATTTGATCTGATAGTAGAGTACATCACTATTAGTCCCTCAAATCCCTAACCCTAGTCTAATTGAGAGAAGACATCAAACATTCTTCAAAGTATCTGGCCAAAACTCTTCAAAAGTCTCTCAAATTCGAAAGCAAACAAACAGACCAAACAACAACAAATGTGTCCTAAGTCCATGAGAAATAAGAAAAGACAGAGGGTACATTACTGTTTAAAGGAGACTATGATATGTGACGACTAAATGCCATCCTGGATTGGACCTTGGGACAGAAAACAGACATTAGTGGAAAAATTGGTGAAATCAAAATAAAGTTGTAGTGTGTTTGGTGGTGTCAAGCCAACATTAATTTCCTGGTTTGACTGTACCATGGTTATGTATGACGGTTACACAGAAACTCTCCATTAATTTTAACTTCCTCTTCTGCCCAGCTCTGCTTCCGCCCCCTTCTGTTCACAGGTGCTGATCTGTAATAAACATCTTGGCCCCCAAACTCCACCTTTTGTTGGCTTCTGGAGGACCCAACTTATAGCAATACAGCTCCCTCAGCACATACCCCGACAACTTCCCTTTGCAGGTACTATGAAGTCTGGACGTAATTTGTATTTGCCTCCAATTCTTTGCATTTTATTTATGCAAAAGGTAAAATAAACCTGGCTAGATTTTCGACCCAACTATAAGAAAGCTTACTTCCGGTGGAAGACAGGCACGATTTAGGAAACCCCCACCTTCATGCAGATCATGGTCCTTTCTGCAGTGAGCAAGTAACCTGGGAGTGACGCTTCGAAATGTCGGGAGATCACCACCACCAAGTCCTCCCTCCTGTCTGCACACGCCGCTCTCCCCGCCAGGAGGTAGAATCTACCCGCCATCCCTGCCTCTGGACTGGCCTTGTAACTTGGTTTGACCAATGAATGGGGTGGAGGTAGGATTTCCTTCTTCCTGGGCCCAGACCTTAGCTTCTCTCTTAGCCATCTTGGGACAAAGTGGCCGACGACAAGAATTCAGGCTGGGATACTGAGTGGTAAGGCCACGTGAAGGTCAGAGGCCCAGCCAGCCTCGCTGGAGGCACCAGCCAGGAGAGTGAAGCCATTCCAAGTCTTCAGCTCCGGTCAGCCTGCCGTAACCAGCACGAGGCTGGGTGGAGGCAAGCCCTCTCCACAGGCTCTGCAGCCATGAGGCACGAAGGTGTTTCAAGCCACGACGATTTTGGTTGGTTGGCTGGACAGGAAACAGATCTCATGTGAATGTTCTTGTCTGGTGCTGGCTAGGGCCGACTGGGTCATGTTTCTTTGTGAAGACTTCGCACATCGTTCAGATTTATTTAGAGGTATTTGATGCTTTCTGATGTGACTGTAATCGGTATTAATTCTAATTGTTGCTAGAATACAGAATAGTCATTTTTATTAACCTCATGCCCTGTAACCTTGTTAAATTCAGCTTCTGAATTTATCTAAATTTTGATTTTCTGCGTACAGTCACGTCATCTGAGTATGATCATTTTGTTTCTTGCTTTCTAATTCCCGAACCTTGAATTTACTTTCCTCGCCCTGGCTAGACGCTCCTGTACTGAGCTGGAAAGAAGGTGGTGATAGCAGGAGCCTGTCTTTTTCCTGCTCTCTGGGGAGTCAAGTTTTCAATTATTCACAATTGAGTATGGTGTTTGCTATAGGTTTTTTGTTTGGGTAGATGCTCTTTACTTTTTCTGTTTAAAGATAATGTAATTGTTCTCGTTTCTGTAAATGCGGTAAATCACATTTGTTTTTCTTTCTTTCTTTTTTTTTATCCTCACCCGAGGACATTTTTCCATTTTTTGTTCAGGTAGAGTGGGAGGGAGAGAGAGGAACAGAGAGAGAGAAACATCGACGTGAAAGGAACACATCGAGTGGCTGCCACCCGCACAACCGACCAGGGCCGGGGACAAACTGCAACAGAGGTACGTGCCCTTAGCGGGAACCGAACCTGGGTCTCTCAGGACCGCAGGCCGATGCTCTAACCACTCAGCCAAACTGGCCAGGGCTCACATTTGTTTTTCAATTTTAAACTGTAAGTTTGATGGTCCTGGCCTTGCATGGGACCATGTGACCTGAAACTTACTGATTTCTATGGTATGAATACTCCTGTGGTGGATTTCAAGCTACCAACTCGGAGGCGGGAAGACAGGTGCACAGTTGGTTCTCGAGGGCACCTGACTTCAGCTCCCCATAACCAGGCTGGGAGTTACGACTTCACTGGACCAGGGAGGACAAAGCTGCTTCACATGATCTATTTTAGCCTCACAGACAATCCAGGAAGTAGATACACGTAACTGCCTTCTTTCAAGCCTTTATGAAGTACCTAAGAAATGTCTAGCACTGTGCTAACTGCAAGGGGAAAATGTAACTCTTTGAAGAGCTTATAATCTAAATGAGCTAAACAAGATTAATAGAATGCCTGAAATTTGGAGAAAACTCTTCAGATGGTAGCAGCAACTTAGTGCTAAAGAAACCCAAAGGTTGGATGGGGAGAGTTTAGGATTCTTCCTAGATTATAGGGGTTATGAACTAAATCTTAGTGGAAAGCCTGGCCAGTGTGGCTCAGTGGACTGAGCATTGTCCCACGGACTGAGAGGTTCAGGTTCGATTCCCGGTCAGGACACATGCCCGGGTTGTGAGCTTGATCCCCAGCAGGGGGCGTGCAGAAGGCAGCTGACCAATGTTTCTCTGTCTAAAAAATCAATTAAAAAAAAATCTTAATGGAAAAAATGTGACTTGCTCTAGCAGAGAAAAGAAAGGACACTCAGTGCATCAGAGTAACAGAATGACATAAACGAAGGTATGAAGGCAGCAAGCACGTGGCATCTGCTGGCTCACAAAGCTGACAACACCAGTGCCACGCTGGACACTCCACGTCCCTTCATTTGCAAGGTTGAGCGACAGTCATGGAAGCAACATTAGGGAGGTAGGCCCCCATTTCGTAACTAGACAAGTGGCAAGTGGCTACTAAACAGTACGTCACCGTAATAATCAAATACACGAATATATCAAATAGACTCATTCTGTTTTTCTGCACGTAGATGACGATGAATTCAGAAGTCAATTTCCTATAGAAATAATTCCTAATTAAGGTCCCCATAGTTTTCAGGCTGAAATGAAAAATGTCCAAAAACCACAGTATAGCTCATAAAGATGCCCAAGTAGGTTTTATTTGCTGGCTCAGAAAACAACTACCCAAATTTCATAATGGTCAAAGTCAAGGTAAAGTAAAGACAAAGAGCCGGGACATTCAGTTTCCTGTTTACCTGTCCATAAAGAACACATGGAAATGGCCTGTGTTGTACCATTCTAGAGTAAGTCTAAAATTATTACATTCCAGAAGTAGTTTCAGAACCAGAAATGCGGGAAATAGAGCTATGGCTAGGAGTGACAGGATACTGAGATAGTTCTCAAAGCACATGTTAAGAATCAAGTGTGATCAATTATCATCACACTATACTAACATACTATTTGCTCAGCTGTTTGATCAATTTAAGTAAAATACCTCCTCAAAAAAAATTCTGGATTCATAAAACTTCTGGATTTCAACTACTATATACTTATAACAATGAAATTATGTTGAGTCTCCTAATGACATAATAGCAATATTACACAATTCTGAAGCTGATAAAGTATATATACTATCTTATAAGACATCCATAAACAATGCATTGTTGGTCCACCAAGTTAATTCCCAACCCTCACATAAAAGTTGTTGAAAAAAGGATTTTCATGTACATTCTTAATAATTTAAAATTATTATTTTTTATTTAATCAATGTAGGTATTATTTTCTTATACAGAAGACCCCTCAAAAAAGAAGCATACATAGAACAGAGGCAATACTAGGTTATATCTATTTACTACACATAAGAACAGTATGGTTCAGGTCTATGATTTCCATTTAATATCAACAAAAACAATCTGTACAGAAAACCCTAAGGCAACCATATAGCATAACTTGTAAATGTGCAAATATACTTTTAAATGCAAGTCATTCCATAGTATTTGCATGGTAGAACTTCATAGTGACAAAGGCATCCATCTGATTCTAGCTAACTGAACAACCCTTTGCATATAGAGCCAATGCAAATGTACAAGGCACAACTTAGTGTTGGTGCTCAAGTGTATAACACACCCTCAGATTTTTTATTTGAAAATATTAAAATAACATAATGTCGTGTTTATATTTTATTATTGAATAAAACATCAGCTCATTTCTAAAGCTTCACAAAGCGTCACACAGATAACATATGCGGGGCAGGACACACTGTTCCCTGGACGCAAAAAGGTAAACGACCCTTGCTACCCTATATTAAAAAAATTATATATATGTATGTACACAGACACACCCACATCACGCACAAGACCCTACCCATAATCCAAAGGGAGGCCACTCTTCTTCGCACAGTTTCCCATTACAGTATTTTACAGCAGGATTATTTATAAAGGACATTTACTGACTACCAGTTTAGGTCAATCCAGCTACAAAAGTACACATTTGAAATAGACAATTTCCTTCTTCAAGATAGACAATGCCTAATTTAGAAAGTCTTTCTCTTAAGACTGCACAGTGAAAGGTATTATTTAGTTAAATATAAAAGCTTGCAGCTCTTAAAGAAATTTTAAAAATCTACACAAAGAAAAATATCAACCTATCAAAAAAATCAGAGCCTTGGCTAGAACCAAGTTCAAAATCTTTTAAGCCCAATCAGTGCTCTTTGTTGTTTTATTTCCCATCCCTGAGAGTAAAGATTCTATCATTTTTAATTCTTAATAAAGTACATAAATTTACATTGATGAAAATACTTAGAAATTTTACAAAATATGAAATAAGCCCTATTTTATTTTAGTAAAAAAAGAAAAGAAGATAAATGTTCTTTACAAAGACCACTATTCATAACGATTTAAAATATTTGTATCTCAATCAATTTAGTCCTCTTTTCACTGGGTAATTTCTTTTTGCCCGTCATGTATCACTCACTTCCTCAGAGCCATTAAAAAAAATTTTTTTTTTATTGATTTTAGAGACAGAGAAAGGGAGAGGAAGAAACATCGATGAGAGAGAACATCAATTGGCCACTTCCCGCACCCCCACTGGGGATCAGGCCCACAACCTGGGCATGTGCCCTGACCGGGAATCGAACCGGCGACCTCCTGGTGCCTGGGTCGATGCTCAACCAAGCCACACCAGACGGCTTCAGAGCCCGTTGTTTTATAATTTTGTTAATAAGAGCATGTAATAGGTAAGAGAGCACACAGACATGTACAATGCAGAGGAGCACTGACGTGAGCCCTGCCTCCCTGCACAGAAGGGTCACTGGAGGACGACCTGAGTGCCGCCCAGGAAAGGCGACGATGCCGACGACAGAGAGAACACACGTGGCAAACGTCTTCCTGGTCTTTGGTTTAGCCTTCTTGGCCAAAATCTTCTGAAAACTTCTTTAATTTCAGCAAGTCGTGTTCATTGACTGTGGGTTTTGTGCTAGCTAGTGACCGCAACATGTCCGCCTGCCAGAGAAGGGAGGGAGGAGTATCAGTGACAGATTCAATCACTGCATTATCATCACATTGCTGTCTTTCAACTAAGGTTAAATCGGAGTATTTGCAGGATACCATAAGCTACTGAGAATAAACTCTTATTCTTTTTCTTTCTTTTTATTGAGTTTTAGAGAGAGAGGAAGGAAGACGGAGAGAGAGATAGAAACATCAATAAGAGAGAACATTGATTGGCCGCCTCCTGCATGCCCCCCACTGGAGATCAGGCCCACAACCTGGGCATGTGCCCTGACCGGGAATCGAACCGGTGACCTCCTGGTGCCTGGATTGATGCTCAACCGCTGAGCCACACTGGCTGGGCTAAACTCTTATTCTTACAAAGAACCGCTTTGACCGTGTTATTCCTTTGCACAGAAACCTTCGATTGCTAGCCTGTGCTCATCACTGCCTTCAAGAGCCCCTCCCCCACCCAGCAGAGCAGTCCGCTCTCATAGCCTGAGGCTCAACACCTCCACAATATGCCCAACCTCTCTTCCAGTCTTAACAGTATCTTCTTAATAAGAGCGGTTTTCCAAGTGCAACTCAAAAATATACTCATTCACGTATACTTATGTGAAACAGAATACTATTTGATTAAAATCAACAAATCAGAATTTTTAACTATTAGTTAAAGTTAAGATAAAAATGATAAGAAAATAGGATAATATTAGGGATTCATTTAAAAATTAAGTTCTAGGCTATGGCTTTGTCTCCTATAAAAAAATAGTACGAAAATGGTCAAAAGAACCAAAATTAATAAATAAATCAAGGACTGAAACAAAAAAAAAAGAGTTTCTGAATAACTTCTCAGATAAGCACTATGATTAATTAACACAAATAAATGTGTGTGTGTACACACACTTATACATATATTTATATACATATACATGTTCACATATATCTTTATATCTATGTCTCCATATCATGTAAAAGTTTCTCCTGGGAAGTTAGTTTGTTCTGACATAAAGCTCTTTGAATATCTGTAACAGAGGCAGAAGATTTAAAAAACTGAGTGTTTATCAATAAGAAATATAAATATAACAAATGTACCTTTCCATTACAATAAGTTCCCTAAAAAGTTATATATCTTACAAAATAAAGCCTTATTATTTTAACTCCTTCAGTACAAATAGAAATTTAATATTAATTTTTATAATAAAAATTATTTCAGAATATTTTTTAGCACTGCAGTATTTAAATAAGTGACAGTATTAAATTAGTGTGCCTAATCATGCTAGCACTTTCTAGCTAGTCTTATATAACTGAAAATATTTATCTTTGACAAATTACAAAGATAAGTTTAAATAATTTTTTAAAAATAAAACAAAATATCGAACCATGGAGACAATCGGCTCCAGGAGCTTGTCGCCAGGGACATCCACCCACGTCATTTCAATGGCGCCCGGGTCCCCAGGAGAGCAGGGCGTTAACAGGTCATCCACTATGTTGTTAGGATCAGCTCGTGAAGGTCCTTGAACCTGGGATAAAGTGTAATTGAGAATATTTATTTGAACAAATTAAATAAATATTAAGATTTAGGCCATGATCAGGAAATTTCAACATATTCTATTATTTCATGTTTCATTAAGATGTTTACTTCTCAAAATAAACAGACTATACAATAAAAAGTGGTTATCTCTGGGTGACGAGATAGATTTTGTTTCATTTAAATTTTTTCTTGATCTTTTTCTATATTTTGAAATTTTTTACAATGATCAAAGAGGGAAAATGAATTAAGATAAAAAATTAAATAAAAAGAAAAAAGAAACAGTTACCTTTAGCTAAGATTTTTCTTTTTTTTCTAATGCTTATTAAGTGGTAATAACCCTTGAGAGCAAAATAGAAATACCTATTCTCACCTTGTCACTGTCTGTCTTTCCTCACAAACATTTCACTGCAGGGATTTCTGTGGTTTTTGACTGTTGTGCTTTATGACTTACCTTTGGGCCTAGATTAGCACTTTAGATACTTGATAAATAAACAAGCAAACTTGGTGACTGAGAGATGGGGAAAGGATGGAGCTGCAGAGAGATGCACTTCACCTTCATCCCTAACAGGGCGTGAACTCAGGGTCACGGAAGCTGTCCCTGCTGGTCTGCACTACAGACAATCAATGAGAAGTTCTGGGTGGGAAAGGAAATGCCAAAGGGAACTGAAGAAAACAATGGCTGTAGCATAACTTGATCCTAAGTTACTATATTCTCTCAGCAATGAGATGGCTAAAGAAGGGGAGATGAGCACTATTCACAGGTTAATGAGGTACCACGATGGGTGTTTTATGAGTAGGACTTCCCTTCACTCTCACGACAGCACTTTGAAGTGTTACCATCCCTATTCTACAGATGATAAAAGTGAACCTTAAACAATGTAGTAATTTGCTCAGAAGATATAACAAATTGTGGAGTCAGGCTTCAAATTCAGGTTCTAATTCAAGGTCATCATTAAAAAATACTTATTTTTGCCCTGGCTGGTTTGGCTCAGCGGTTAGATCATCAGCCCGTGGACCAATGAGTCGCGGGTTCGATTCCGGTCAAGGGCACATACCTAGGTTGCGGTTTGTCCCTGGTCCTGGTCAGGGTTGTGTGAAAGGCAACCAGTCGGTGTGTCTCTCTCACATCAATGTTTCTCTCTCTCTCCCTCCCACTCTGTCTGAAGATAAATCGAAAAATATTCTCAGGTAAGGATTTAAAAAAAAAAGGAACATACAAATGTACCTCAGTCATGATATATTAGTCTTGTCATATGTTGCTGGACTACATGTGCTAATAGCTTTTCAGGATTTTCACATCTATGTTCCTGAGTAACATTGGACATTGCTGTCCTCAGCAAGAGGTCCAAATTACCTCCTCCACTGCTCCTTAAATTGCATATCCAAACACGCCATAGTCTTTTACCCACCTCCACCTCAACCATCTATGCTGAACTCTTCATGCAGAGAAAACAGTGCACTAGGTAGGGGCAGGAGAGCAGAATGTTGAGGCTTCAGATTCTGAAGTGCACCTTACCTGGGGGAAAATCACATTTCTGCCCCTATCTAGTTGCACCTTGGCAACCATGTTACCCTCCCAGTCCCAGTTTAATCATGCCCAGGTAATCTATGCCTCAGATTAACTATCAGCAGATGGCTGTATGTGCCTCTTGCAGTTTGGGTAAAGACCCAATGAAACTGTAAGATAAAAGAACATAGTGCTATGAGGTATCACCTCACAAATCATCAAACAAGTGTCGGTGACGGTGTGGAGAATAGAGGACTCTAGTACACTGCTGGTGGGAATGCAGACGGATGCAACTACCATGGAAAACAATATGGTGTTACCTCAAAAAATTAAAAATTGAACTTCCATTTGACCCAGTGATCCCACTTCTAGGAATATACCCTAAGAAGCCTGAAACACCAATCAGAAAAAATATATGGTCCCCCATGTTCATAGCAGCACTATTTACAATAGCTAAGATCTGTATCCATCAGTAGACGAATGGATAAAAAAGCTGTGGTACATATACGCAATGGAGTACTATGCAGCTAAGAAAGAAAGATCTTTTATCCTTTGAGATGACACGGAGGGACCTGGAGAGTATTATCCTAAGTGAAACAAGCCAAGCAGAGAAAGACAAATATCACATGATCTCACTTATTGGTGGAATATAATGAACATAACAATCTGAGGAACAGGGTAGACCCAGAGACTTGGAAGTGGGGTACAGACTGACAATCCTCAGAAGAGGGGGTGGGGGGGAGATAAACCACAGAACTTATATGCATGGACACATAACCAATGGACATGGACAACAAAGCTGGGACGGGGTGGGGGTGGGGAAGGGGAGGAGGCTGTCAATGGGGACAAAAGGAGAAACATCTGTAACAAAAATAAATAACACACACACACACACACACACATATTTTTTAAAGAGTTAACTGAAAAAAAAAAAAGAACATAGTGCTGCCCCGGCCAGTGTGGCTCAGTGGTGAAAGCATGGGCCTATGCACTGAGGGTCTTGGGTTCGATTCCTGGTCAAGGGAATGTACCTGAATTGCAGGTTTGACCCCAGACCTGGCTGAGGTACATGCAGGAGTAACTAATCAATGAGTCTCTCCCACATCAATGTTTCTCTCTCTCCCCTCCCACTTCCTTCATTCCCTTCCACTCTCTCTAAAAAAACCAATGGAAGAAACATCCTTGGGTGAAGATTAACAATAACAAAAAATAAACACAGTGCCAGGCCTGTCAATATTTAAACAACATTAGCTATTATTATTTTCATTGTGTTAATGAGGTACAAATACAGCTTCTGCTCTCAGATTTTCTACTTACAGAGAGGTAACTATATATTTAAGTTTCTACACTTACATCAAATAAGTGCTTCAAAAATCATCACCCAGAAAATTTTAAAATACTTTTAGACTATTAGTAATGGCTAATTAATAAACAAATTTTATGGAAAAAAATGTTCATTGCTACAGTATTTTTTTTTTTTTTTATCCTCACCCGAGGACATTTTTCCATTTTTTGTACAGATAGAGTGGGAGGGAGAGAGAGGAAGAGATAGAGAGAGAGAAACATCGATGTGAAAGGGACACATCTAGTGGCTGCCACCGCACGACCAACCAGGGCCGGGGACAAACTGCAACCGAAGTACGTGCCCTTAGTGGGAACCGAACCCGGGTCTCTCTGGACCGCAGGCCGACGCTCTAACCGCTGAGCCAAACTGGCCAGGGCTGCTACAGTATTTTTAAAAAATTTTATTATTAAGGTGACATTGGTTAATAAGCTTAGTAAGTTTCAAGTGTACAATTCTACAATGCATTATCTATATAATGCACTGTGATTCAGTACCCAAAGTCAAGTCTCCTTTGAGAACTTATTTTCAATGAAATGGAAGCATGTCTATTATGTAAATCCACTTATTTATTATACAAAACTAAAGCCTTCCTAAAATTCTTTGAAGACAAATCTATGATGGTCTTGGAATTTGGTTTTAAACACACGAGAGGCTGGATAAAAGTCCCTTACCTTTTTAAAATGGGTGGCCGACTGTACTTTCCTGACAGGCTGCATGAGTGCGTCTCGCACAATGACACTTATGTCTGCCCCCGAGTAGCCCTCCGTCTTCTTCCCGAGCTCTCGGAAGTCCGTTTCCGTCAGAGTGTTCTGAGTGGTCCCCAAGTGCAGTTTGAACATTGCGGCTCGGGCATGGGCCTCTGGCAGAGGAATATAAATCCGTTTCTCAAATCTTAAAGTGAAAAAAAAAAAAAAGTTGCAGTAAGAATATTACTACATATATTTCATTTCTATTGAAAATTAGAATATTTTCAAGAACAAACAAGATATTTAGATATTCTCATTTGTACCAAGTTAAGTTGAATAAGTTAAAGGCCCATATGTGCCAGAGTTAAACATATATTTAGGTTAAATGAAGTTAAAATGTCCAGGACACAAAACAAATAAAACCAGAATAGCCAGGGAAGTGGCTGAAATGGGTTAGTCTTTCTCACATGGTTTCTGGGTTATCTCGCCACAGTGTTTATATGTCTGGAATTCAGGACATGACATGTCCTCCAGGACTACAGTTTCCCACAGAATTATATGCGGAACTTCAGATCAGAAGATTAGTACAATCAACACCATGAAATAAGAGATGACAAAATAACTCTCTAAATTCAAAATAGGAAACTTAGTCAAAATATGTCAGAATAAATATATATTTATTACACAAAATGTCCACTTTATTATAATGGGTATCCAGAACAAGTAATTCTACTGTATTATAATTCAAGCCCATGTTTTAGTAACAATAATTTTGCTTGCCCTCTTAGGATCTCCATATCTGCGGACAGGAGGAAAGCAATGAGAAAGATGTGAGAGGTCTGTGAAGACACTTTCCCTCAGGTCATGCTCTGTGGCAGTGAGAGGAGTCTGGAAATTTGCATCATCTCTAGAGACGCCTTCAGAGTTAGTCCATCTTCAAAAACAACTAGTACGTTTCCTTTCTTGGTACTGGGTGGTAATCTAGCATCCTGGCAAACCAAGTGGACAGGATCAGGCAGCAGTAAAGGAATGAAACAGGGAACTGCAGAGCAGTAAGAACCATCAGAGTGGACACCTTTCCTGTAGTTCAAGTTTCATATGCAATTTAAAAATTACAGACATATGTTTTTTTAACTGAAAATACATCTTGGTTATCATTTAACTTATGACTGTTATTTTGCTAAAATTTTATATGAAGGTCCTTCACTGAAATATCAAACTACATATTTATAAATTTCTGAAGCACCAGTGGCTACTAAGTTTAATCAAAACTAAAGGTGTTAGATATTACCTTTCCCAACATGAAAGATGCCAGTGTGTGAAAATCTTGTATCTTCAGTATGTATAGGAAACAAGCAAACACACACCTGCCTCTCTTCCCCCAAGGCAGGGGGACAACAGGGTTAGGGCACATCAAAAAAGATTCTGAAACGTATCAGAATGACCCCTCACAGGACAGAATGGGAATTAGTATTCACTTGTTACAAATGTAATTAGAAATAAGATATTTACAGCTGCATCATACCTTCGCCTAATGGCAGAATCCAGAACCCAGGGTATATTTGTAGCTCCCAGAACCAAAATTCCCTCATTGTCCACACCAACACCTGCATCAAAATAGGTAATATTTTCAATAATTTGTCATTTAGTGTTCGTGAAACCTTATCCCTATGGCCTGTTAACAATGTGATGCTTTAATATCAAAGTATCTCATTTTGAGAGTCTCTCTCTGAAAAAAACTGTACTTAATCATCAAATTACTAAAACATGATACAAATATTCCCAAGAGTCAAATCTCCTAGGCTGTAGACAAACACTATTAATATTCTTTTCAAAATATTTCTTGGGAGATTTCATTTCAAGTCCACATATTCCTTCTACTGATCCTGCCCCAGATACAAGTGAATATGTGGATCCTTCACTGACTACTCCAGCGAGTCCTGCACAAGGATCACAACCAGACGAAAGGCAATCGGAATGAAACACGGCACAATAAGCAGCCTGTCAGAATGAACACATTCTGCTGGAGCATTCTGTGTTTTGATCTAATAACGGCTGCACCCCAAGCAGGAAGTACTGCAGAAGTCAGCGCCAGCACCTTGCATCTGGACCAGGAACTCCGTCTTAATCCTGCGCGCTGCTTCACTCTCGTTTTCGCTCCTCGAGCCGCACAGAGAATCGATCTCATCGACGAAGATAATGGAAGGTTTATTCTCTCTGGCAAGCTGGAATAAGTTCTTAACTAGCCTGAAAATAAACAGCAGCTTTCAGATTCTAAAAATAGTATACGACACATGGCATAAAAGTCGGAAACAATATACAGTAAGGACAGGAACTCTATAGATTAAAAAACCTTATCACGTCGTGGTCCAGAAAATAAGAATGCTCCATGTGGATAATGCATTTCATGATTTACTAAACTATATACACATATTATCTTTCCACAATGAAATAAATTCCAAACTGGGGACTGATTTGACAGAGAAATGAACACCTGTATGATGTCACTCCTCTGAATGTCTATTACTGATGTAAGAAACCTATTCCTTTGTAGAGTCCTATAGTGACTACCAGGCAAAGAAACACTCAGAACCCAAGTCCATTTATTACTCACTTTTCGCTTTCACCCAGCCACTTAGAAACCAGGTGGGAGGAATGTATCGAGAAGAAGGTGGAGTTGTTTGCTTCTGTGGCTACAGCTTTGGCTAAATAGGACTTTCCTGTTCCAGGAGGCCCAAATAAGAGGATTCCCCTCCAAGGTGTTCTCTTACCTAAAATTTGCATAAGAAAAACAACAAGAGAATTTCAAAACTTGATTTCAGTGATCACAGACATCATCCATCCTGAAGAATACTGTGAGGAGGTTTATATTCTAAAGCTACTAATAACTTTTTTTAATAAATCAAAGGTAAATCTTAAATGTATTTTATCTGCTTTTAGAGACCCTTTGTCAAAGGTGAATATAACCCTTCCAACAGGAAGTCCATTTGCTCGCTCACTCATTCATTCAACCACTATGATTACAAACGACGATGTGCAGACAGAGAAGTACGAATACAAAAGGATCTTTGCCCTCCAGGGGCTCATGGTCTAGTGGGGAAAGGAGTTCAGTTAAAAGGCACTTCTGACCAGGTACCGGGTACACTGCTTGGTATCAGAATACTGTCTGAGAAACTATATCCACAGGGGAAAAGCAGCTGAAAATATTTTCTTTTAAATATTTATGACCTTTGGAGCATAGAACTACAGTTTGGTCGACCCCTTGTGAAGTTCTGCTCAATCCTGATTCCAGCAGGAAGCACAGGTTATTATTATAGGTAGCATACTCTCACTCAAATAGGTGGGTAATGATAGGGGAATCTACCCTTAAATCCTAGTTTTCCCAAAATATAACATGTGAACCAATCAGCCCCTTGTATCTCAATTTTGCCAGTGAGAAATTATAATGCTGCCTAAAATAAATCAGGCTGGGCTACACCTGGCAATAAAATATCAAGTATACATTGAAAAATGCTAAGTGCAAATTGTGGACGGGCACAGTGTCCACAAAGGAATGATATGCAGACGACTAATGGCAAAACTAAATATTGTTATATTTGTTTCAAAAGCCTCAACTTTTACTTGAATTCTCTTTTCCTGTTTTAATGTCTGCAACATGTTAGTGTTCCTTAAGTGTAGCACCTAAGACATTGGTGGCATTTAAAGTGCCTTTAGGTGGAATACAAACACTTTTTATTTAAATGATTATCTTTTTAATGTGTATTAGACAAACAGTAAAATTTCCATTTGTGGTAAACACAAAGCAGTCTTTTAAAATAAAATGACTAAGTAAAATAAGATGATTTAAAAGTTCAAATATGGGCAAAACAATCTACGGTGTTCCGAGTAGAGAGTGATTATGGCTGGGGAGGGAAGAGGCAGAGGGATTTCCGGGTTACAGGTTGACCTTTTTGATCTGGTTGACGATTACGCTGGTATATTTACTTATTGATAATTTATGAAGCTGAACATTTTCAGGTTCCTGCATGTCTCTGTATATCTATGCTGTGCTTTCATTAAGATCTGCTCTCGAAGTGAGTGATTTAAAGAAAAGTATTTTTTATATAATGGCACGAGTATGAAAATAATTCATGAAGATGATACATAAATGACTCACGTTTGAGAAGCGCTGGTATAAGTAAAACAAAATGAGGTCAACTCAACTGCAAGTGTACCTCTCTAGGACTGTGATGTCAACTTCTATACTGTTAGTTCCATGTTCCTGAGTGAGGCTGTAAGTCGCACCGCGAAGCTCGGTGACGACGGTGGCCCACGTGCTCTCTGCTCGTCATCACTGCTCTACATGACATCACTTCCCAACCTGTTCAGTTTGAGGCCAACACCACAGATTTGCTCTCTACGTAAACCAGCTTGTTTAAAAAAAACAGAAAACCTCTGTGTCACTGTTAGACTATGGGTATAGCCAAATCACAAACACAGGCTACCAGTCACAAAAAGGACAACAAGAAACGGTCTGGCACAGACGACTCGCCCACTGCTGGGGCTGTAACTTCAACCATCCCGGATGGCGGGTCAGCAACATCCTCCCAGTCGACAGGCTGCCCCCACGCCACTAGGGGATGCGCACTTTACCTGAAAATGGTGAATAATTCTTACTCCTCTTTTTAAGAAGTGAAAACACTCCTATAAAACTAGTATATGTCCATTACAAAAAAACTCAAAAAAGTATTTCAGATGAAAGTCAAAAGAAAAAGTAAAAATCACCCATCTTATTTACGTCAATCCATCTACACCTACTTCTCAGCACACACGTTTATTTAACAAACATGGAATCATGCTACATGTATTTTATAACTTGTGTTTTGATCTTTATAAGAATAAACGTGGACGTTCTCCACGTAACTGCAACGCAGATCTAAGATTCTGAATGCGGACGTTCACTCTGTGTGATGAGTGCACAGCGTCCCACTGCGGGTGATTTACCCTATGCCCCACTGGCTGACATTTAGATTATTTTGCAGCATGTATATTAAAAATGCATATGTATATAAAATAAATACTTTTGTATAAAGGCATAACACCGCCTCAGAGTTTATCTAAGGTAGTAACTCATGGCATGGTGACAAGAATTCACTCTACTCTCTTAGTCATCAATGTGGTTTTGAAAAATCATAAAAGAAAATTACTAAAAAGTCACCTCACCTGTAAAAAGATGAGGAAATTTAATAGGCAATATCACAGCCTCTTTAAGTGCTTCTTTGGCTCCTTCAAGACCAGCAACATCACTCCATTTCACATCAGGTCGCTCCATAATAATGGCACCTAAAAATATTATGTCATCTTTAAATTGAGGAAGACTATTTCATCAAATTTAGAAGACAGCATGAAATAATGATGTTAAAGAAATATATTATAAAATTGTCTGGATAAAGTTAAGGTCCTAAAAATCTCTTTGAAAGAGCGTGATGAGGAAGTAGCTGGGAGCAGGGAGTGGTCAGCAGGAGTCAGGTCCTGGGGTGGATGGCGAGATAACCCAGGTTGAGTCACTTTCCTATGACCGTTTCCTCACTGCGAAATGAACATACCATCATCTGTCCAAACTACTCAGACAGGCTAGTGTAAGGGTCAAATGACATAATAAATATCAGAGCACTTGGAAAAGCACCAAACATTACATTACAGCACTAATTCTGGAGTACCGGAAGTACTCGCTCAACGGGGGTTCATCTACTATTTCTCTTTTTAACCAAACAACCACACACACACAAAAATGGTGATCTAATACTCTCCTTTAACCACAGAAAGAAAATACACTTAACAAACGGAACTGAAGGTAGACAGACAGATGGACAGACAGACAGAAGAGATGGGAGGGGGAGGGAAATAAGAGAAGTGGATAATGATGGGGAGAGAAAATACACTCTTGTAGATTTGCAATCCTTTCCTGAGATATGCCAAATTTTTGATTTGGCTTCTACACAGACCTATTTATAATTTGTACCATTAACAAGGTTATTTAAATAATTTAGTTTTTGAACATCATATATTCGAAAGCCATAGCAATTATTGCAGTAAGAGTCAACAAAATATTTCTTTTAATATAGGTATTGGCAAAACTTTTTAGTTTATCTTTCATCAAAAGCTTTTCCAGTTTTCCAGGATATAGAAAGTGCTCAACGACAAGCCACTGAACAGTCTGTTCCAAGTGACGTGCAGCTGAGTAGGTTCAGTAATACACCACCACTTACACAATCTGCTGTTTGCCAAGGAAGTTAGTTTTATGGTTATTTCTTCTCATGAGGAAATACCTATTATTCTAGGAGTAGTTATCCTCTGCAACTTCCCTAAATTATGAAAATCTTTAGCGATAGATTAAAATTAAATAAAACCACAAACACTTTTTGCATTCTAAAAGTTCAGACTAAGTATGAATTAAGAAAGCCAACTCACTTTTTCCTTTTCTGTTCTATTCAGATTAGTAATCCTACATGAGGAAATGATTTACGTCATCAGATAGGAAGGGGCTGTGTTAAACAAAAATAAGTTTACTTTATATATAAGTTTCATGCCATGTATTCCCTAAACATGCCATAATTAATCTTCACATTTAATACTTTTTTCTTAAAGTTTAAAGGTGGCTTTGGAATATTCAGTGATAAAAATGTATTTTTATTTTATTTTATTTTTTATCCTCACCCGAGGACATTTTTCCATTTTTTGTTCAGATAGAGTGGGAGGGAGAGAGAGAGAAACATCGATGTAAAAGGGACACATCGAGTGGCTGCCACCCACACGACCAACCAGGGCCGGGGACAAACCCTTAGCGGGAACCGACGGGTCTCTCCGGACCGCAGGCCGACGCTCTAACCACTGGGAAAACTGGACAGGGCTCATTACTGATTTTTAAAGAAAAATTCTCAATTAAAAACTGAGTTGTATCATTTTCAAAACTAAAGATACAATCCAATTTTTACCTGGGGTGAGTGGGCAGGACTGAAGAGAGGGAAAACAAACCAAACCCCCAAAAAAAACACAGAAAAAAGCTTTCGCCTTACAACTGAAAGGTCACTGGGCACGGACCACGGGGCTGCCCAGCCAAACTCACTGGGTCTGAAGTGTGTCCCCGCTTGCCCTGCACAGTGGGTGGCAGTGAAGACTCAGCCTGTCTTCGGACTACATCTACCACTGAGGTTCTAGGCATACAAAAATATCCTCATTAACTGTAGTGTTAAGATACTCTCCTTATAGTATCCTTCTACACATCCAGTGGAGCTGAGAGACAGATAAAGTATTACCAAAATGGAGAGACTGTTCACCAATCACTAACCAAGCTGAGCCTATATAATGAAAATATGTCCCAGTTATGCATTCAAATGCAAGATTCGCAAGATTCAAATGAACAATACATAAAATTCAGCTTGAAAAATCACTAACATATTAAAAAACAATCTAATCTGAGTAACTAAAGAAGCCAGCAATGAAATAGATTATTATATACAGAGCTATCATTTATTGAGTTCCTAGAATTTATTAAATATAATATTAGGCAGTTTTTACATTGTCAGAAATCTTTTACTAGCCCTGAAAGGAAAATATTATTCATTTCTATTTTAGAGCTGGGCTCTCAGACTCTGAGATGTTAGGGAACTTGACCAAGATTTAAGTAGCCGACCTGGGGTGGAATCCAGATCTGAAGGGAGCCAAAATCCACACTCCCCCCATCATGCCATTAGACTATAGTCGAGGAGAATTAAAGGGTTTGCTTCTGTGTGGAAGGTAAAAATGAAAGTGGAAAGAGAAAAATAAGGGTCGGGGCTGAAACAGAATGAAAAAGCAGATGAGGAAGAGCAGGTAGGAACATAAAATAAACCATCGATAAATAAACTACAGCAATAGCAATAAAAGCCAAGTGTAAGACCTCATTCTTTCTGTTCCTCTGATTTGGTAGTATGCTATTGGTCTAAATGTCACCTTCTCTAACGGGGCAAAGAAGACAAAATGAAAGAGAGTAAGTCAACTGACAGGCTTTTTAAGGCAGATAAAAAACAAACAAACAAACAATATTTTTACTGCATTAAAAATAAAACCACCAGAGACCCCAAAGAGAAAAACCCTGTGGAAACCAGCATGTGATCACTGGGAATGAAAGCCAGTTCTTCAACTGCATTTAAATGATGGGCGGGGAATTCAAATAGACAATTCACTATGAGATTTTTAAATAAGAGAGTAAATTTAAAAATGAAATCTAAAGCAACCTTGAAGTTGATTCTGTAGTTTCTTTGTTTCAGGATCATCAGATTCTCCTTCCCCATCACTGTCATTCCTAATAAAAAGAATTTAATATATTCAAATGATCATTCATTGCTACCAAAATAAGGCAAAAATGAAGAAAAGATTAACATATTTGTAAGTAGTAAAATAAGACATTTACGTTACAAGTTATGCTTATTTTATTACTTTTAAGATCATATTAAATAAACTACTAAGCAGGCATATCATCTATCAATGTGGAACCATGAACAGGAAAGGGGCAAATAGATCAGAATGAAGTCTGGAACTAGCTTCCAAGGCCTATGATGTACCTATGCATGTGCTAATTCACAAATGCATGCCCCACACCCAGCCCACAAAGGGTTTTGGATGACTTACAGGAGAGTTGTAAACAATAATAAAGACACCAGAAACAGGCAAATTATGTATTAGAACAAGAAGCCATGACTAGGAGGAAAACCCCCAATATTCATTATTTAAGGTACAAATCTCTATAACCCTTAATCTGTGGGTTCCGAAGGATAAATAAATTTTCTGATGAAAATGAACTAAGTTCCAGGAACAAGCAGATTAACCTAGAGATTTCATAACCAAGAATTTACTCTCAGGAAATAATTTAAAATAAGTTATAAGGATAATCATGCCCACACGGTTTGCAATCGGGAAAACAGAATTACATATGTTCCATTAATTATAGAAATTAGCACAGGATAGAATACATTGCAATCTTGATAAAAATGACATTGTCAAAACAGTTTACTGGAAAGATGCTCATGATACATGTTCAGTGAAAAGGCAATAAAGTGCCCGGCCAGTGTGGCTCAGTGGTTGAGTGCACCAAGTTGAGTGACCCATGCACCAAGAGGTCACCAGTTTGATTCCTGGTCAGGGCACATGCCCAGGTTGTGGGCCAAATCCCCAGCAGGGGGCATGCAGGAGGCAGCCAATCGATGTTCTCTCATCGATGTTTCTGTCTCCCTTTCTCTTCCTCTCTCTCTGGAATCAATAAAGAAACACTGCCCTTTCTAGGCTCCCTTGCAGCTAGGTTTCTACATGAGACCAGAGTTTCTCCAAGGGGGAGGTGGGGTCTGCATGAAGGTCACTCCTGCAGGTGAAAGCACCGGCTTTGCTGAGGGAGCTGTGGTGGAGGTCTTACTCCCGCTCCCTGGCATCGGAAGGGGAGTTGGCAGCAGTGGATCCCTGCCAGAATGACCCTGGTGGAGCCGGGCATTTCTCCCAGCTATATGGAATCCAATCTTGATTCCCTGGCCCCTAAATTCTGTGAGGTAATACACTCTGATAAACCCCTTAAATTAGCTAAAGTGGGTCCTGCTGTCCAATTCAGAGCTGGCACCCCTTGCCAGGCAGCCATCTCAGCAGAGAGCATTACACAGCATCTTCAAGCAAGACCGAAGAGCCCCAACTCTCAGGGAGGAAAGGGCGTTTCTGCGGGGGAGGGAGTGTCAGGGTGAGTCGGGGGTCCTGGCTCTTGAAGTCAACTGAATTCTTCTCAACAGTTTCACTTCAAGTTTGGAGTCCCAGTCTTCCATAAATGCCCCACCTTTTACATAAGAAACCCGGTGAAGTTGAGTCTGTGTTGAAATTTAATAATCCACAAGATCAGTGGGGTCTGACTTTAGTTATGTCAGTGCTACAGCTGCAGAAGGTAAAATATCCTTCAGTGTTCCAGAAAACCCCTGGTTCCCTGACCATGTCTTGAACAGAGAATATAAAACCTTGAGCTTATCATTTTCTTCAAACTCTCCCATGTAGTTTGAAGCAGCAAGTTAACTCTAGTTCTTATATTGCTCATGTCCTTCAAACTGGACTATGGTAGTAGCCCCCAAGCCCCCAAAGCACTGCCTTCAAGGTGCTTCATTCCTGGTCACCACAGGGGCCTGGCTAAGTAACCTGTGCCCCTGCAAACCATGAACTATGAGTATCACATCCTCTAACCCTAACCAGAACCTCCAGCCTGCAGCCCCAACAGGCCAAATAACCCCATCCCAGAATCTCGTTTTCTTAGTGTGTTTTCTCATCTGGAACCACTTCCGGTACCAATTAATAGAATGGTCAGGGGATGTGAAGAGAACACGTTCCCACTGCTCAGCGCAGAGCTTGGCATGAACATACTGAATAATAAACTGCATCTGTAAGTGATTCATCTCCCATCTGGGAAGACATTTCAAAACTGGGTTTAGATGTTTATAAATTATGCTGTGTTGACTTCTTTACAATGACAAAATAAAATAAAATCTAAAGCAAATTCACATCAAAAATTTTTACATGAGCCCTGGCCAGTTTGGTTTAGCGGTTAGAGCATCGGCCTGCGGTCCCGAGAGACCTGGGTTCGGTTCCCACTGGGGGTGCGTACCTCGGTTGCAGTTTGTCCCTGGCCCTGGTTGGTTGTGCGGGTGGCAGCCACTTGATGTGTCCCTTTCACATCGATGTTTCTCTCTCTCTCTCTGTTCCTCTCTCTCTCTCTCCCACTCTACCTGAACAAAAAATGGAAAAATGTCCTCAGGTGAGGATAAAAAAAAATTTTTACATGAGATATCAAACAAATTATTCACATTATTGGAGTCATTTTTCATTTTTTCCATGTGCTTAGTACAGACTGAGAGTCAATAATACTAATCAAAGATTTAATTCACAGATCATTCCTATAATTTTAAATTTCAATGTTACACAATGGCCAGAGATAAAGAACATAATGCCTACAAATGCTTTTTCCTATTACTACCAAGTGGTCATGAAGGGTCATTTGAGGTACATCATGCCCTGAACTTGGTCAATGAGGGGTTGGGAAACATCCTATGTACAGGACCAGACAGTAAATATTTTAGGAATTATGGATCATACAGTCTCTGCTGCAACTATTCAAACTTTTTGGTAGAGCACAAAAGCAGCCATAGACAACAGGCAAATGATTGGGGGAAGCTCTGTTCCAATAAAACTTTATTTATAAAAACAGGCTGTAGGTCAGATTTGGCCCAGGAGCAACTGTTTGCCAACACCTAGTTTAAACAAAAGAAATTTATTTCACAGAAAAAAATTTTTTAAATCCTCACCCGAGGATACTTTTCCATTTATCTTCCGATTGAGTGAGAGGTGGAGAGAGAGAGAGAGAGAGAAACATCGACGTGAGAGAGACACATTGACTGGTTGCCTCCTGCAAGACTCAGACCAGGGCTAAGCACTGGACCACAACTAAAGTGCATGCCCTTGACTGGAATCAAACCCGCGACTCTTTGGTTCTCAGGCTGACGCTTTAATCACTGAGCCACACTGGCCAAGGCTTCACAGATAAAATTTAATTTAATCTTCTAATTAGTTACAATAAAATCTAACACTCTAAAATACATACCCCTTCTCGTCAGCTGGACTCGGATGTCCCTCTTTCACGGGCTTCTGTGGTTTTTTCTCTTTCTTTTTCAGGTATTCCTTTAGTTTTTCTGCTCTATCAAGATATTCTGTACACTTTGCCCTGATACTTTGCTTGGCTTTATCACCCTGTGCTTCATCTATTAAAGGGAAATGAGAGATCGTCCCATTAGTGTTATACCCAGATACGGTCAAGCTCTTAGATATCCTTCTAAACAAGGACAATCTATTTTGGGGGAGGAAGATCATCTCTAGCTGGTTGTAACCAAGGATTATCAATCTTTTCTATTCCTTCAGCAAAGTCAGAGGCCAACAGTGGGTCTGAGTCAGAAAGATCTGAGCAAGGCACTAGGATGTTTTAAGTTAATGTTGGATAATAAGAGATTATTTAACAGTCTGTGGGTTTCATACTCCCGACATTCTGTGCAGCTAGCTGAACGCAGCTTATGTCATACACACCAGTTATAAGGCAAACAGAAGTAAAGCCATATCGACCATTTCCATTAATGCCTACGTAAGCTTTATTTCAGAGTATAACAGAGTATACATATAGTAATTTTACTACATATACGCAGACCTCTGTGAGAGCTATCTGAAAAGTAGACTTCAGCAATATACGCAATTCATGGGATTAGCCCCACATCTTATATGTTAGAATTCATTCTTAGTTTCACTTTAATTTGACAGAAAAATCTCCAAAGTTAAATGGGAAGTTTAAAAGCTAAAATTTTTTATTTAAAAACAACTTAAAGTTGACCAGAAAGATGTTTTCTTTAACATCTTACTATACCCATGTTCAGCATTAGGTTTCACAGTCGAAGCAGGAGTCTGTGCCCTGTCCCCCCGCTGCTGCATCCCGGGGCCTACAAAGGGCCTGGCACACGGCGAACACCCACTATTCGGAAAATGCACAAAAAAGTTTCCCAGCCTAAGTTTAAAACAGCGTATTTTCAAAGAGATGGCTCGAATATAAGAAGGTTCAGATTACATAATCTGGGTATATTAAAATAAAAACGTATTTCCACTGACTATGACATTTTCATATGTTCAGGCATGCAAAGTAATAACTATAATAGCTGTGCAGATTTGTTAGCTGAGTATCTAAAACCTGTCTAGATGCATACTAGAAAGCTAGTAGGCTGTGTGTGGATGCAAATTGACGGTTTAGAATTTTCTGGCATTGTATTACAATTTTCATAAATGAAATATAATAAATATTTTTTTCTTTTAGTATTTTTAAATACAGAAACCAGGCCTTACATTTAACTACGTGGAGAAAATACTGCACAGCGTGCTGGTAGAGTTGAAGGGCTTCCTCATAGTTCCCAGCTTTGTCTTCCTGGGCTGCTTTGCTAGCAAGATCTATCGCTTTCTGTTTGAAGAGAAACAAATTCATACCATCAAAATCATACCACCAAAATCAAAGCATAAGTGTAAGTTTGAAATAATCATATGAAAAGTTGTTTTTTTAAATATAAAAACATCCTTAAAACAAATCTTTTTTTCTAAATCACAAAAACATTTTCTTACAAATTATAACTATTTATAAAATGCAAATTAAATGTTATATGGGTTAATGCTATCTGAATACAAGTTTATTTAGTATCAATCACTAAGATTTGCACACAATTTGCACTCAATGAAAGTTAAGGTTAAGGCTAGTACAGAATAATCAAAAAATAATCTGAAAACTCTCAAAATCAAATATCGCTTTATCTAAAGCATATAACAGTCAAATGTAAATGGGTAAAACCCCTTCAGAAGCAATGGGGCAATGAAGCATCAAGAATCAAAAAAATACCCACATCTTTAACCCAGTAATTAACTAAAGGACAGTAACCAGAAAGGTCTTTTGAAAAACAAAAACAAACCTTAGTAACTAAAATTTTAAACAGCAAAAAGATGCCACACAATGGAAAATTATAGAATGATTAAAATAATACTAAGAAACATTTGTAACAACATGGAAGGTATTTATAATTAAAGTTTTTTGGAAAGATACAAGTTCAACTGTTTCAAACAACCAAAAGAAAACAAGCACAGGAAAAAATCGGGAAGGAAATTAACAACTTATCTTTGATAAAACTTAATTTTTCATTTTCTACTTCCACATCTTCTAAAAATGGCCATAATGTACACAGACTACTTTAGAAGTATTTAAAACAAAACTCCCCAAAATAAATCCATACAAATAATGTCCAAGTGAGTGACAACAATGCAAAAGCAAGTAAATGGTAGAACAACAAGCTTTTCAAGAAATGGTGTGAGAGCAACTGGATACACATAAGCGAGCGAGAGTGAGAGAGAGAGAGAGAGAGAGAGCGCGCGCACGTGCTTCAACCTAACCACCACACTTCAGACAAAAATTAACTCAACATAGATTATAAATATAAATTAACTCAACATAGATTATAAATATAAAATGTAAAACTATAAAATCTTAGTTCTCAGATGACACCAAAGCACAATATCTAAAAGGAAAAAATAAATATTTTCATCAAACTTAAAAACTTTCGGTCTGTAAAAGATCCTGTTCAAGGATGAAAAGACAAGCTACAGACTGGGAGAAATATTTGCAAACCACATACCCAGTAAAAGACTAGTATCCAGAATATATAAAGAACTCTCAAAACTCAACAGTTAAAAAAAGAATCCAAGTAGAAAATGGGGTAAAGACAAGAGACATTTCACCAAAGAGGATATACAGATGTAAGCATACGATTAAATGTTCAACATCATTAGCCATTAGGGAAATTCAAATTAAAACCACAATGAGATGTCACTGCACATCTATCAGAATGGCTACAATAAAAGTTACTGACAATACCAACTGGCGGTGAGGAGACAGAGAAATTGTGGTGAGCATATGGAGAAATTGACCACTCACATATTACAGGTAGGATGTAAAATGACAAAGTCACTCTGGGAAACTGTTTTTTACAAATCTAAATATGTAAAACTACCATATGAACCAGCAACTGCACTCCTGGGCATTTCTTCCAGAGAAATGAAGACTTTGTTCATGCAGAAACTTGAACATGAATGTATCAGATGTTCATCAACAATGGCATGGTAAACAAACTGTGATACACTCGGCCCTGGTTTATCACGGTTAATCAGTTCCAGACTCTACCGCGGTAAACGAATTTCTGCAAAGTAGGATTCTTCATTTATACAGTCGTCCCTCACCACTTCTGCGGCTTCACTCTATGGCGGTTTTTCCAAATATAGTCTAGTATTTGGAAAAAACCACGATAGAGTGAAGCTGCGAAAGTCGAAGCGTGAGGTGGCGAGGGACAACTGAACACCACCACCATGGAGTGTTACCCAGTACCAAGAAGGAAGGAACTACTGATACAGGGATTGGGGGGTGGGAGAGAGGACTGGTTACAAAGGTCAGGAAGGACACCCTATGGATCGAACTGCTCTGAATCACAACAGTCACGTGAACCTACATGTGAAGGTACTCTGCACATACACAAATGCACACTAGTACTAGACCGGGGAAACTGAACACGACTGGTGGCATGTATCAGTGCGACCATCCTGGCTACTACACTTTTACAAGATGCCACCATGTGAGGCAATGGGTAGAGAGTACACGGGATCCCTGTATTATTTCTCACAGTGAGTGTGACATCTAAAATTATGTCAAAAGGAAATTTTCATTAAACTATCTTTAATTTTTAAAAATATGCACACACATATAAGCATGGTTTATTAAAACATTCCAACTGGATTAACTTAGGTAGTACAACTGTATTCAATAGAAATAAGAGTTAGCAGAGAAAACATGATCCTGGTTATACTGTATTAAAAATAAGCATATAATTCACATAAGAAAAAATTATTCAAACAGCCCCCAAATCAATCACACATAAGAGTACTGCACTCTGAAGCAGCTGCTCCTGGACTGCAGAGAAGGGATGAAAGCTGTCAGTGGGAGAAGAGGCCTTCCCTGGGCACATGCGCCCCGTGCTGTAGCAGGAGGAACCTAAATCATATGCTTGAGAACTGACAGAATGTAGAAGTCATGTTTCACAGCTCAGCTAGCCTGAACATAAAGCTAAATTTTCAAAAGTTTGGTAAACGAGGCAGGAGGTAAAGGGTAGAGTCGTAGCACGTGGTCACCTGGTGGGCCCATGTGCCGGGTCATGGAAAAATGCATCAGGAAGGTGCAGTGGCTGAGCCATGTGCAGAGATAAGTTCTTTCTTATTCTGGCTGTAATTTTCTTCTCATGTTATTTTGAATCACTGTGCCACTCACCAGTTCAGTCACGCAATCCCCTCCTTCGCGGTCAGCCCTCTTTTAGGCTGACCTTTGTTAAAGTAAAACGTTACAATCAGAATTTAATAACCTAGCTCCAAATATGGTGCCCATGACTTTAAACCAGCCGTTCTCTAATGACGGACGTGTATCTGCACTGCCCAATATAGGAACCGCTAGACACATATGGCTTCTGAGCACCTGTGGTTAGCGTGACTGAGTTTCAATGTCCTTGAAGTAAATTTAAACAGCCACATGTAGCTCCTGTACTGGACACCACACGCCAACCCTTTACCCGAGGATGAGGATTTGAGATGATACATATCTGTTCTCTCTGCTGAATGCCCCACTTCACCCATTCCTGTTAGCATTTTTCCTTTGAAATGAAGTTAACTGTGTGGTTCGGGAGTGCTAGTAATTCTTTCGGAATATAACCTGACCATCTTCCTCGCTCCCACCCTGGTTCGATCCTACCGTCCAGTCTCCTCGGCTTCCACCCTTGCCACCTCCAGTCCACAGAGCAGCCAGTGCAGGGCGCCCTTAGATGGATTCCCACCGCGGCCAAGGAACCCAGTGCTGGGTCATGATCTACAAGAACTAAAGGCCCTGGCCCTGGCTCCATCTGGGCCCACCTGCAATGCTGCGGTCCTCCTTCCTCCTTCGCTCTGCAGCCCGGCCGCCAGGCACTGCTGATCCCCCCAGAATGCTCTTCCCTGCTCTTCCCCAGACCGACACCTGAGGGTCTCTTTCAGTCAGTTCCAATGGCATCCCTCAGAGAGGCCCTCCCTGTTCTCCTATCCAAGCGCACGCTCCTCTTTCAGCCCCTCACCCCTGCACTCCTACCCCGTCACCGTTTAGCATTATATTTACCTGGACCCCTCTCACTGGCTGTCTCCTCAGTGTACAGGTAAAATGAAGTCTGTGATGGCAGGGACTTCATCTGGAGCTCCGCTCCCCCGCCCCCGAGCCTAGAACACATGGATGCTCA
This sequence comes from Molossus molossus, assembly GCF_014108415.1. Lineage (NCBI taxonomy): Eukaryota > Metazoa > Chordata > Mammalia > Chiroptera > Molossidae > Molossus > Molossus molossus. The sequence continues at coordinate 109,401,355 of NW_023425399.1, forward strand.
ATAAAATTGTTGAATAAATGGGGGGAAAATCCCCCATCACGTTCTCAGAATCTTCCTTTTGGTAATTCCACGTGTCACCTACAACAATTTCTCTCCACTCCACACTGCTGTCCGCAGGCGACAGCCCTCCGCCAGAAATCCTCCTTTGACACTGAAACGCCCTTCGGCTTAGCTGTCTCTGCTCCTTTGGGGCCAGCATCTCAGAGTAGCCTCTACTCGTGCCAGTTCCTTCTCCACCACTTACCCTTCCGCTCAGCCGGTCTGGGCTCCTGCCCCTCATCACATCAACACAACGGCTCCCGCAAGGTCTCTGTGATGCCAGATCCAAAGGCCGGCTGCATCGCCAACGTGACTGCGACATCTAGCACTCCCTTCCTGAACACAGCCTCTGCGGAGCTCCGGGGAGCCACCTGCCAGGTCTTCCTCCTACTCTGCCGCTCCCACTCTATCTCCTTTGCTGATTCTTCCTCTGGCACCAGATGCTAAATTCAGAATTCCTGGGGGGGGGGGGGGGAGGGTTTGGGCGGGGCTCACTTCTCTCTGATTACTCCCTATGTAATCTGTTTTTGATCATTTAAGCTGATTATCTTTATGCTGATGACTCCCAAATTTATTCAATTTTAAAACACATCACTCTTCTGTTTAAAACTCTTCCAGTGGCCCTGGCCTTTGTGGCTCAGCTGGCTGGAGTGTCAACCTGTACACCAAAAGCTGGCGGGTTCAATTACTGATCAGGGCACATACCCAGGTTGGGAGTTCAACCCCAGGCCGGGGCGTGAGGGAGGCAGCGGATCAAAGTTTCTCTTTCATATCGACGTTTCTCTTTCTCTCTCTCCCACTTCCTCTCTCTGAAATCACTTAAAAAGTAAAATCCTTCCAGTGGCTCATCCCTGTGCATGTGGGTTTCGTGTTTCTGCCTGACTTGTCCCACTGAACAGAAACTCCATGAGGATGGGAGTTCATCTACTGAGTTCACTCTTTCATATTCCAGAGTCTAGCACAGAAGCTGGCAAGAGACTGAGTGAAAACGTTACCCCAGGGCGAGCCAGGATCCAGTCCTCAGTACTGAAGTATAGGGTTGGGAACCTCTGGGGCTGTCCTTTTCAGATCAGGAGACCATGACGTGTCCACGCTAGAAAACCCTGGGACACTGGGTAAATTCTAGCATCACCTATCTCAGGAGGAAAGATGTCCCAGCCCGTGTGTCAAGGCTAATTCTTTCCCCTGTGTTCTTGAGCTCATCCCCACCTGCCTTCTGGGACATTTATTCCACCAATGACATGTCACTCGACTCCTCAAACGCAAACACCCGGCTACTAGGTTCCCCTGAAGCTACTATCTCACTACCTTTTCATCTCCACAGCCAAGTCCCAAGGAGAACCCCAAGTTCATCTCGGTTTCTTAAGTCCTCCCACATCAATGATTCCTGCTCCCTGAATGCCAACTGTCTCCCTCCCCACCCTCCCCTCAGCAGCATTTAACCCTAGTAACAGACCCCAGACATGGCCTCCTCTGGCCCCATGGTACCCTCTCTCCTGCTTTTACTCTGGACTATGTTAAGGATCCTTTTTCAGGAGCACCTTCTCTCTTCTTAAAGTGCTGCTATTCCTCAGGGTTTCTCCCCTGGTCCTGTTTCCCTCATTCCATGAACTCTCTAGACACCCCCGCCCCCCACACACACACACTACCACCTGCGTGCCAGCAACTCCCAAATCCACACCTTCAGCCCAGTCCTCTCTCTCCAGCTCTACACACACGTCTCCAACTGCTCACTGGACATTTATTCTCGATGCATGTCAAACTCAAGAAGTTCAGGACCACCCTGGTCCCAAACATGCCCCTCGTCCTGTAATCCCAGAACCAATTCCTACCCACTCAGATCTCCTGGAAAAACACTTGGCCTCCCCCTCCTCCCTCGCTTTCTGAAAGAAGAACCATGCCTGGCTCTTCGTCTTCAATTTGTGTCTGACTAATCCCTTCTTCTTTATTCTAACAGGAAATATACTTCTTCAGGTGTCCGTATCTCCCACCACACAGAACCCTGCCTAACTGGCTCCCTGCCCCAGGCTTGCTACCAGACAAGTTGTGCCCTATACACCTGATAGTTTCACCCTAAAACAAAAACCTGAGCCTATTACCATCTAGACCTGGATGAGGATCAGTCACCTATGTGACATGGTCTACTTAGGCTCGTCCTCCCACCTTGCACTCAGTTCCAGTCATACCTAATTATGGGGACAACCCAGACAACTCAGACTCCATGCCTCCGAGCACTCTCCACCTGGAAAACCTGATCCAACTGTCTGCCTGTAAACTCCAGCTTCTCCTGGACCCGGCAGTCAAGGTCCTCCTGCAGCAAAGCCCTTCCCAGCACACCAGGTGGCCTATTCCTGTGCTTCCTCTAGATTTCTCTGCCTCCTAGACAGACTTCCAGTGATCACACAGTATCCTAGCAGTCACTTTACATGTCTGTTTTCACATCAACATATAAGCCCTTGGAAGTCAAGAATGATATATTTATTTCTTTTATGATTCCCCAAGACTTAGCAAAATAGCATGGCACAGTTGACACTCCAAGAAATATTCATACCTGAGTAAACTTTGCTCTATGCATACTTCATTACTTGCCATTTTTCCTGACCCTCTCCAAAGTTTATCACATTTATAGACTGAGGAAATGTTGTTTTTCTCTGCCTGGAACGAGTCCCACTTTCCTGTCCAAGGATGCATAAACTTGTAATGACAAAAGCACAAACTTGTAAGCAGACAGACCTGGATTCAAAACTATCTTCAACATTAATTAACTGTATGCCTTTGGGAAAACTGAACCTGATATGTTTCGATTACTTATACTGTGAAATTGGAATAATATTCACCTTGAAGAGCTGTTTTGAGGATTAAATGAGATCACATCAAACACCAAGTGGACAATTAGTGTCACTTTATCTAAGCTCATGATTATCTCCTCTGTGGAACGTTTCCCATCTGTCCTTAAGTGTTAGACGTGCCTTCCTTTCTGCCCTCCCACACTAACCTCTAATTCTATTATACTATTTACTGTATTCTTTTATAATTTTTCTTTAGTTATCTGCATTCGTCCATTAGATTATAAGTATACGGCTACAGGGATTTTTGCCTTGTCTGGTGGGAAAGTTATTCGTTATTTGAGTATTTTTTATCCATGTTTCCTAGGTTAGGAGGTTGAAAGGTTTGAATGAGAAAGCGCATCTGTGAACCAACCACTAATAGGATTATAACTCAGTCCCCCTCCCTGTTTAATAGTAACAATGCTTTTAAAGTGGATCGATCTCCAGCTGACTTAAGAACATCCAACAATCCAATTTAAATAACACAAACTGATTATAGAATGAAACTGCGTATTTTCCAAAAGAAAAACACTGTCAATGCATAAATTAAAATCATGTTATAGAATGCCCAAATCACATGCAAAGTCTGACAAATGAAGACCTGGTGGAATAAAACTAGTTAACTGACAAACCAAAAGGTATGATGACAAGACGGGCATTTTAAAATAAACCATCTTCCATGCTCAAAGAACAATATGTACTTTCATCAAATGACCATATTTTATACAAGTACATTTACTAAACACTATCAATAAATGAAGATTGTTCTATTTTAGTTTAATGCAATCTTTTTGTTTTTTAATCCTCACCCAAAGGTATTTTTTCCACTGATTTTCAGAGCAAATGGGAGGGAGAGGGAGAGAGAGAGAAACATAGATGTGAGAGAGACACATCCATTGGTTGCCTCCCGCATGTACACGGACCAGGGTTGGGGATGAACCAGCCCTTGACCAGGAATCTAACTGGGATCCTTCAGTCCACAGGCCGACGCTCTAACCACTGTGCAATGCTGGCCAGGACAGTTGAATGAAATCTTGCTGGAAAAGATACAGGAACCAACATGTGACTTATTCTTTGTTCTAAGAAATAAGTTGTAGCTATGATTTTAATATTTCACAAAAGATATGTTCATTTTCATAATCTTTCTGGTCCATTTTCAAGACAGAAGTCTCAAGCAAGCCCCTTCCCCCTCTACTCTTTTCTGTGGAATTGTGGCCTCTATTTATTTAAAATATGTTTTTATAGACTTTTAGAGAGAGGAAAGGAGAGGGAGAGGAGAAAGAAACATGGGTCAGAAACATGGATCAGCAGCCTCCGCAGCCTCCTACACGCCCAGTACTGGAGATGTAGTCCACAACGGGGGCATGTGCCCTGACCAGGAATCAAACTGGTGACATGGGTCCATGCTCAACCACTGAGCCATACCGGAGGGCTGGCTTCTATTTAAATGGGTCTACTTTTTGAGGTCTTTCTTCAGGATCAATGATCCTGCGTTCAGTAGGTCCTCCATTGGCCTGTACCAGGCGCTCAATAAATGCCCATTTAACCAGCTACTGCAAGACCAAGACAAGTATTCAATATAAGTATTTCATTTTCTTTTGTCCCCAAATGACCTAGTGGACTGGGGTATCCTCGATGCCAAGTCACATTCTAAACCCTACTGAAGCCTCAGATCCATTCTGAAGATGGGAGACAGTTTTCAGAAATTTCTCCATGTCCAATCCACAGAGGTCCAACGATTTAGTCGAAAACTTTAGATTTCATGATTTGTGTGTGAAATACCGCGATCACTTCGGCAGGGGTGAGGCGGTGGAGCCACAGAGTAACTAAAAAACATCCCCGATCTTACGGTGCTACATTTTGGGAGCCACAGAAGAATGCACACCAACGCCCGTGCTCAGGGAACCCACGGGTTCCTCGGAGTCCAGTTCTGCTCTCTCGTTCCCATCCCCCTGCCAGCCCGAAACGGGCCCTGCCGGCCCCGCTGGAGGAGCTGCCGAGAGCTGGGACCGCCCCACTGTCAACGGGTCCAGAGCAGGCAGGGCTTTGCAAACAGGACGCGCTTCCCACGCTCGCTGACCCTGATGGAAGCGTCCGTCCACCGTTCTGCCCAGTTCGGTTCGCATTCGGCTGGTGTGAAGGCAAAAGAAAAGCCTCAACTTAAGCCAAGAGTCTCAGAAAGCAGGGCGCTCGGGAGACCCCGGAAGCGGGCAGAAAGCACGGACTCGCCCACCTGCGGCTGGGCACCGCCCTCCTCCCAGAGCGCACCGGGGGCGCGGCCGCTTCTTCCCTCCCCCCCCCCCCCCCGGCTCCCGCTCCCCAGGGGCAGGGAGGCCGGTGATACCTGGAGGTTGGACGAAGTGGATGCCATGGCGGAGACCCGAAGCGGTTCCCTGGGGAGGAACGAAGGCACAGGACCAACAGCGGCGACGTCGAGCCCCGCCTGGTGTAACCCCAAAAGAGTGCGCAGGCTGATGACTCCCCGACCCCTAGCAGCACCCTCCCTTCCGGACGGGATCCTAATCTACACAGAGCTCCAAGAGCCGCCGGACCCTCCTCACAAAACTTCCGCAATCCCGAGCCCCTCCGGGCTCTCGTCCCGCCTCTCGCCCGGGCACTTCCGCTTTCGTCATCATCACGCGCGCTGCCCAGCTCTCAGTCCTCTAGGTCTCGCCTCCGCCCGCGGCATCGCGAGACCGGGAGGGGCGTCCTCGCGACCAGCCGAGGTTTGGCGGAAGTCAGGCCCAGCGCGGGCGCAGTGCGACTCCGGCGGGTTTAATTCTCTTCTTTTTTCCGGAAGCCTTGCGCTTGAAGATGAGTTATTGGCTCTGGCTCCTTCCACCCCTCGTCGTGGAGCATCCTCCATCCCTCTAGAGCTTTGAGGTGAAAAAAGCCTCCCCGTCTCCAAAACCCCCGGTTGTGGACTGTGGGGCCTCATTCCTTCTGACGCCCCCCCCGTAAAGTGGGGGTGACTGTAGTGCCTGCCTCGGGGTTGTGAAGAATGCGAGTCGGGCTCAGCCAGGAGCAGATGCAGGGGCGGGCGAGCGTGAGGATGCGAGTGCGTGTTCTTGCTGGCACTTCACCCCTCCCCCAGCGGCATTTTCCAGATGTTTCTGCCGCGGTGCAGGGGCCTTGAGCCCGGGCAGCTGCATGGCCGCTGCCCTCGGCCTGCGCGCTGCTGAACGCTCGTCTTGTGACCTGGTAGAGCGGATGCTGCTGCTGTCAACGGGGTTAACAGCGCGACAGGTTAAGGGCTTTGTAGGAGAGCACAAGACCTTGCCTGTGCCTTTCTGTTGCTTGCAGTCACAGTCCAATTTTTCTTCTTCTTCCTTTCATGGTTAAGTGTGGGGGTTCAGAACCGGGCACCCGAAGATGTGTCACTGGGGTGTGCAGATTGTGTCAGCTAAAGGCAACTGGAGTGGAAGGCTTAAGAGAAACCAATGCCCCTCCCTTACTAGCTGGAAGAACTTGAATTAGGGGCCTGGTCCGTACGAAGCAATTATCAGAGGTAACATCTTTTGACCTATCTACAGGGCAGGGCATGCGTCTACTTACTAAATATCTGCTGTTCTTGCCCTTTGGGTCTCCTCATCCCCAGCTCAGAATGTCATGTATGTACTCATGTCCCCTTTCTGTCTCTGACCCTCCCGTGCACGGGGGAGGGGCCTGTCTCCGACTCTCAGGTGCAGGGTTCCCATGCATAGGTATGCATTAAATGTGGTTATTTTCTCTTGCTAATTGGCCTCGTGTCTATTTGGTTATTAGACCAGCCCAAAAGAAACGTAAGGGTAGAGGGTAGTTTCTTCCCCCACGTAAGCTCAAAGGAAAGGGAATAGATGTTTAATCACTTCATTATATTTCCCATGCACTCCCCAATTCTTTCAAATCACCTGCCATCTCCTAAGTAATTAAAGCACTTTCTCCCCCTTGATATGTAATACTGTGAACTACCCAGTTTTAGAAATCTCACTTGTATAGAGTTCTGTATTCCTTCTCTATCTCCTTCACTGTCTCCCCTTCTTACTCCTGTCTATGTGCAGAATTTCCTCCAGTCTGATGTTGTCTTCTCCCTCAGCAGTGCATCTCTGCTCACCTATCCCCAACCTGGCCTTCGGGTATCAACACAATAGAAACAGCTTCAAATCTAGATCTCTGTGCCCATCTGTCCTATGCCCTGCATTTACTTCTAACTCCAGAGATCTCAAAACAAACAAACAAACCAAAAAACAGGTTTTTCCCACACATTTGAAGCCAAATTATCTTCTACCCCCAAACTTTTTTCCCCCGGGTCCCTCCTAAGAATGATGTCACCAAATCTCCATCATCCAGACTCAAAACTCCAAGCTCAGAGCTTTGTCTCCACCTGCCAGAGCTCCTTTCCACCCTCGGTTCCCTTCCCCGTACAGATAGAGACTGACTCCGGTCCCTAGATCGTTAATGTGCAAAAGACACAATAAATATTAAACCATTTAATGGAGCTGCTTAAAATAAGTTGCTGATTCCTTATTAACTGTCAAATTAACTTGATTTTGCCTGGAGATGCAATCATACTCCAGTTTACCTTTCAATTCATTCCCTCAACAGTCACTGAACGCCCACGAGACACAAGTCTACTAGGCATGAGGAAAGCTATGAAGACTAATAACCTGCAGCCTTTGCTGTTTATGAGTTACAATTTAATGGAAGACACAGACACATACCAGTAAAAAGAGTTCATTGAATCTGTAACTAACTACATAAATAAGTAAATGAGAGAGTTCATTGAGATATTGGATACCATTATGTGCCAGGCTATTTTAACTGCCAAATGCGAACCAAACAATCACAAATCTCTCTTGTATCAGCAACAGTAAGTCATACTGAGGTCATGTATCCCCTAACACACAATGAGAAGGGTCAGTAGGCTGGTGGGTGACATTTGTGGATTAGTTTGCAACAGGGTGTCCGGTCCAGCCCATCCAGGACTGAACCCATCTCCCTCACACCATCTTAAAGGAAATGAATCATGTGAAAGCCCTCACAGCATACCAGCCACTATGTCCACCCAGGAGCCAGGTCTCTGCTTGCTGAATCACCAGCTTCCTCCCTGTCCTGAAACACAACCACGAGGAAGGTGACAGGCAGACAATGCTGATCATGTGAAGGAAGTGACTCAGGCAGGAAACCTGTTCTCCACCGGGGCAGCACACCATTCTGAACAACTCTGGAGGTCCAGTCCTGTCTCCCTTATTGCTGTTTGTTTTACTCCTTTGACGCCACAGAGAGCTTCTGGACTGATAAGTGGGTTTGAGAACTGACCCGTCAACTGTCGGTCAGCCTTGCAATGGAGGGCGTGTTGACGGAAGCAGCCATCCGTCATTGTTGATGACCTCCGGGCAAGTGTGATGTACCTCATCAGCACAGAAGAAAAGATGAGGTCCCTGCCCTCAAGATGTTTGTAGCCTAACCCCATCACCCCCAGACTGTGAATACCAAGAACACGGTAATGCACCTACAAGAGTCGATTTCAAACATCTTTCCCCGCTCTTGCTCAATCCAGGTCTTTTCCTTTGTAGGTGCATAAACTTACATCTTCAAGCATTTTCAAAAAGGTATCGTGTCAGAAAAAAAAAAATGAATTGGTTGTGATTTTGTGTAGAACACATAATTACTAGCAACGTATTTAGTGAATGACACTATGGCAAATTCTGAGTAATGCATGGGACTAAGAATCTGGGGGGAGGGGGTGTGGGACAGGGGGACAGGACTTGGGAGCCCTGAGTACAAGATCAGCCTGGCCATCTTAAGACTGAATATCAGCTGGCAATTTTCTTCTTTTGATATATCAGTTTCCCTATTTAGTATTTAAAAACAGATTTGAAAATGATGTATCTCAATGGTGAAATGAAAAACCCTAATTCACCAAACCTAAAAAATGTTTCATTGGAAGCTGCGGTTTCAATGCTTGAGGTCAATCTTTTAACTAGGAAAGACATTTAATACTCCCGTTACTACTCTATTTGTTGGACTTTGGAATCAAATCATGTGGGATGGAATTCTTACTTATATGTGTAAATAGGTGTAAACCCTGGGACTCTTAGAAGACACAATACAGTTGATGACACACTTGTACTTGAACTAATCAATACAGGCACACTCATTTTATTGCATTTCACAGTTGTTTTTTAAACAAATTGAAAGCAAGACCCTCCACCAGCAAAAAGATTATTACTTGCTTTATTGCAATACTCACTTTGTGGCAGTAGTCTGGAACCAAACCTGCAAAATCTCTGAAGCCTGCCTGTTACACTTTATATATGTTTTTATTGATTTTTTAGAGAGAGAAACATCAATGTGAGAGAAACATTGATCATTGATTAGCTGCCTCCTACATGCCTCCTACTGGGGATTGAGCCTGCAATCCGGGCATGTGCCCTGACGGAATCAAACCTGGACCTCTCAGTCCATGAGACCACACTCATTCCACTAAGCCACACAGGCCAGGTAGCCTGTTAAGCTTTTTAATCATGCAACCAACTGGTGTAGCTCCTGTTAGATATGTAGCCCCTGACTCTGATGTTTAAATGTATCCAAATGAGAAGTCAAACAAGGCCTCTGCTAGAACTTCTAATATAGTTGGAAAAAGCAAGCAGTTGCAAACAGAAAGCTGTCTTGACTGTGAACATGAATGACAAATACAATGTATGCCTTATGAGTTAAAAACAAGTGGTGAGAAATGTTGGCTACACCGATCATGGAAAAGATTGGGGCTGCGTTGTGTCTAGAGAGGAAACTTCAGAGACAGCGAAGGAACTTCCATGTGTTCATATAAAGACACTCTGTGCTACTGAGGAGAGTTTTCCTTTCATATTATTCAAATTATAATTACAAAATGGAAGTCTTGAAAGCTCAAGTGTGTATTCATAATCTTGGCCAAAGTCCATGTTGGAAGATGAAGGATACATTAAAAACCATGGCCAATTCAATTATTTAATTTCACTGTATTAAAGCTCAAGGTTGCCAAATGATCTCATTACCAAATTATATCCTAAGGTCATGCTGCGAAAATGGGATAGTGTATGCCAGACAAACGACTCCCAAGGGCAACTCCTGGCCAATGATACCTTTGAAGTTGCAAAATAGCTGTGTTTTTCATTGGAAAATTCCATCCTCCACCCCTGGTAGTCTTGGAGAGTTCCTTGGCTTACCTCACCTAGTGCAACAAAGCACTGGGCTAAACATTGATCACGTAGAGGACACTTAGTGACATGTGAATGACAACTAGTAGCAGTCTCAAAAGCAATTTTGTAATACATTTTATAAAGAGGCAACCTGGCCCAGCTGTTGTGGCTCAGTGGTTGAGCATCGACCCATGCACCAAGAGGTCACCGGTTCGATTCCCAGTCAGGGCATATGCCCAGGTTGTGGGCCAAATCCCCAATGGGGGGCATGCAGAAGGTGGCCAATTGATGTTCTCTCTCACCAATGTTTCTGTCTCTATCTCCCTCTCTGTTCCTCTCTCTCTCGAATCAATAAAGAGAAAAAAATTTTTTTTTTTAAATTAAGAGGCAATCTGAGTTTATAAAAGTCATGCAGAGAAGGCAGCAAATTGTGGTGTCAATGACACGGGCCTTCCACGTATCATTATGATCAGGTGTTCACAGGTCGTTACAACATTCTCATAAGAGATGTCATGCTTGGGGAAATTGTAAATAAAGACATGAAAAGACTGAAATGCTCAGCTTTCATTCTTTATATTTTTTAGGACCTATTTTGAAAATGGTGAGTTTTGTAGAAGCAAAAAATTCAGGTTCCCTCTTGAAAGAGAAAGTGTACTACCCCTATCAAGGCAAGGGATACCCCCAAAGAAAGTGGTTTTATTGTGCCAGTGAGAAATTCCAGGAAAGGGATATTATAAAAGCCCCTAAGGGGTAGATTTAGGTCAGGAGAAATATATACCTTGGAGAGAGATGGAGACATTAACTTATTTAGAAGTTGGCTCTCTTCAAAGACCCCGGACTGTAAAGTATCATGTAATTGATCCAAGTGGACAATGTGTCAATTAACAAATCTAAATTGAGTTGACCATTATGCGAAAGACATCCAACCTTCCAAGCTCCTTCTACATTTTCCGAATGAAAAAGGCCAGCATTGTGCATTCATTGTTAACTAAAGGGTATTACAACACAAATATATTCTAAAAGTGCCAACAGGGGTGTTGTAATTTCACCGTGTTGTGTCTGCACGTTGCAGCGTGGTGGAAAGGGCTTTCTCTGGGAGTCTTGACATCCTAGGTTCTAATCTCGACTCTCCCACTCCACAGCTTCATGGCCCTTCTTAGAGAGCTAAGAGAGGAGTTTAGATAAAACACTGTGTGATTTCATCAGAAGAGCCCAGTTCTATACTCAAGCAATGCAGGTACCTTGCTTTTTGACCTTAGGAATGTCATTAGCTGCTCGTGTCTTTCATTTGCTTGTCTGGGAAGGGGATGAGCTAGGTCACCTCTGAAATTTCTCACTGCTTTAAACCAACGCCTTGCAGAAAGGCATAATTACATTACTTAAATTTACTGTTGATGCTTACATTGCTTTTCTGTTTTGATGCCGGATTGTGGAGGCACTATTGTATAACAAAGTATTCGAGATGCTGAAATGAGACCCAAGGACGGGCACTTAACTGCTCTGAAACAGTTTTATCTTTAAAACTGGACTAATAATCCCTGCTTTACAAGGTTACTGCAAAGATGAGAGATAGTGAACTACGATGTCTGGCCCAGAGTGGACCTTCAATACATGGTGGTGCTTTTTATTTTTACCTCTACGGATGACTTAGTGCCAAGGTGTAGCATTATTCCTCTGGGAATATAAAACAGACTTCATAACAATCTACAGTTTCTAAGGCATCACTGTGGCAGACACAGCATAATGCCATCTTTTGTAATGTAGATGGCGATCAAGTCTGACATGTTAGGAAAACTTACTAATGGACTCCAGTCCATTACTCTGCGAAGGTATTGGATGATGCCTTTGTAACGTCTTACACTCCGATCGTACAGTTAACTCCGACACCTAATGCCCGTGGTTTGCACAGGTAGCCGGGGCAGCTGTGCAGACCCCGCATCCACTGGAGGGGCAGAAACACAGACAGGATGCGGCGTCGTCTCAGCTTGGCATTGTCCTTATCTGTTCTTCTCAGTCTCCGCCTTTTCATCACGGCCCCTGGCACGGTGTGTCCCCACTGTCCCAGGCTTCTGCATCTTCGCCGCATCTGGATGCTATCGGATGCTTCCTCTTTCTCTCTGGCAAATGCAGACCAGCACGCAGGTTCCTGCCAGCTGCGGCCTCTTCCTTCCTTCTGTCGTTTGCACCCACAGCAACCACCATAAGGTGCAAAGTTGGAAACCCTTTACATTGTACACCGCAACGCTTGATTCTGGAATCAACTTCGACTTCATTAATTTATCCTCTTCGTTGTTCTTGGACTTGGGACTCACAAGGGGGCATTGATCTGTGGTGTGTTCAGCTTCGTGGCCTTTCTTAGAGAGTTAAGACTGGTTGAGATAAAATGCTGTGTGATTTAATCAGAAGAACCCAGTTCTACCCTCTAGCTGCCTTGCTTTTTGACCCTAGGAAGTTACTAGCTGCTCTTGTCTTTAGTTTTCTTGTCCAGGGCGGGATGGGCTAGGTCATTTCTGAAATCTCTTGCTGCATTCAGCCAAAAAATGCTTTGACTGTCTGGCTGGCAGCTGCCTGGATAAGGCACGAACTCTGATCTCAAAGAGCGTAGATTCCATTCCTGTGTCGAGAGAGGGGCAGGGAGGAGCAGTGGATGGTCCTGGAGACAGTGTGAGCCGAGCGTTCCCGGCCCCAGGGGCTGCAGGAAGAAGACGTTGCTGGGGGCTGGCTGGCTGCTAAGTGGAAGGACTCCTGAGCTGGCTGGAGAGAGGCTGGGGCCCGGTGTGGGCAGGACGCTGCCCACCGTGCGCTCGGTGCAGATTCTTCTGCAGAGAAGTGTCACAGACCTTTCTCATTTCCCGGTCAGTTCGTCAGCGTATCCCTGTCGTGGACATTCCTTATAGCTTTCCACAGGGAAGGGAAGTGGGCGTCAGGTACTGGATGTGTGCACTTGGCCAGACCACATGTCATGTTAATTCCGGTTACCACTGATATCAAGGTCATTGTGACCATGGGAACCATGTTATTGGGAGGGAGCAGCCCCTTGAGAAGTGTGAGACACCCCCTCTCCATCTGCTCCGTGCGTGTGTGTGTGTGTGTGTGTGTGTGTGTGAGACAGGTGGGATGGGGTCATGTTTATTTCTACATTTTATTGATTTTATATAGAAATTTATTCACAAATTTATTCACATACTTAGGTGAATAAAATCAAATGTAGTAGATCTGTAGATGTCCTAACTCTGTTATTTCTGAACTATTTCTATGATTAATGGAAAGACTCAGAAAAAGATACTTTTAAAAAGATACTTTTAAAAAGATACTTTAAAAGAAATCTTGTCAACTGTATTAATGCAGAAAGCAGAAGATTGTGTCTGGGGCGTTTGGTAGGCCAGCTCACAGTCCCCTCTTTCTTATTCAGGGGACCGGGTGTTTCAGTTTTGTGTGGTTGCTGGGACAAGCCCCCCAAACTTGCTCAGCAACAGAAAGGGATCCTCTCGCAGCTCTCGGGGACGGAAGTGCCCAGTCAGTGCCCGAGGCTCCCGCCTCCTCGCTTCTGCTGGTGCCCGGAATGCTCTGCGTTCCTGTCTGTACGGGTGACTCCGGTCTCCGTCTCCGTTGTCACACTGTGCTCTCCTGTGTCTCAGCCTCTGGGGACAGCAGCCAGCTTGGCGTTAGGGTCCACCCAAACCCAGTGTGATCTCACCTTAATTCTATTTTTATTGAGATGTAATTGACATATAACACTATATTAGTTTCAGGTGTGCAACATGGTCATTTGCTATGTATATATATTGGGAAATGGGATAAACCACAGTAAGTATAATTGTCACCCATCACCACACACAGTTATGGTTTTTTTCCTTGTATACCTCATCTTGACTTGGTTACACTTGCAAAGACCCTATTTCCAAATAAGGTCCCGTTCACAGGTACTGGCGGTTAGGACTTGAACATGTCTATTTTGGGAGAACACAGTTCAACCACAGCACCCAGATCGCCCAAGCACAGGAGGGAGGCAGGACCCTCAGTGTGGAGACTGGGGAGGGGAGGCGGTCTCTCTGGGTCACAGAGCATGAACTCACAGCTTGGGTGTTCTTGTCTGAATTTCTGAATCCTGCATAAGTGGCCCAGAGTTTTAGGGAGAGTGTAGTTGGACCCCACAGCCTGGCCCTGGGTGTGGCGGTGAGGTGGGTGGCAGAGTGGGGTGATTTCTGCCCTCCCTTGGTTCCTACCTGATTCCTGACCTCGATTCTCGGGCCTTCCTAGTTCTGTCGTTGTCCCAAGAGCCTCTCAGCTAATTCCCTCTCCTTTGTTTAAATTAGACACAGTCCGGTTTTCTTGTCTGCAAGAGAAACCTCTGAGTAATGGCAATATCGAATTAAACTAATTTATTACTCACATATAACCAGAAGTTTCCAAAGAGCAGCAGAACCTGAGGACAATGAGCTTCCAAAGAGTAACTGCCATTGAGGACATTAATTATGACAGGACATTAAATATTGACTACCAAGTCACCCTTTTGTTGTAAATATTTTATACAAATGACAAAGGATAAGGCTCTTTTATAGATAAAGTAGTTAGTTACATCAGGAAGTTTTGGAATTTTACTCTTTAGTATCTAAAGGCCCAAAAGGGGCATTCAAATTATTTAAATTTTTAATTAAAAGAGTTTTAGGAAAAAAAATTAAAAGAGGAGCAATTCAAATATTATTTCTTCTTTTGAGTATTTTTGGTCTAGTAAAGCTGTTCCCAAATAGCAGTTCCATCTTCTAATTTTAAGGAAAGTCTTCCACTCAATATGAGTTCATTAATTTTCTTATTTCAATCAATCTGTTACTTAATTATCAATGTTATGAGGAATTTATATTCCACTGTTTTTTCAGTCCTAAGTGTGGTAAGGGCTCCCTCTCCTGGCTAATCTGAGAAACTACAGTTCTTTGCTAATGTAGCTGTCTCACAGGGATTCAAAAAGAAGCAGTTACTTTTTCTTTTTTTAAAATTAATTAATTAATTTTTTATTAATTAATTTTTGTTACAGATGTTCCTCCTTCCCCCCCCCACTGATTCCCCCTCCCCCTCCCTCAGTTACTTTTTCTTATACCCTCCACCCCCTTGAAAATGATCAGAGGTAGTAGTAGCCTCAGGGAAGGAAGAAGGGACACAGGGTAGGAAATCCGCTGTGAAGTAAATATTGGCCTACAGGTCTCTAGAGTAGAGCTCTTGATTGAAAAATGCTTCTCTACAGAATAATGCTGTTCAATAAAAATAATAATGCAAGGCACAAGTGTGAGCCACAAATGTCATTTCAAATTTCCCCGTGGACACATTAAAACAAAACAAGCACGATGATTATAAGTATGTATCTTTGTTTAACCCAATATATCCAGCATATTATCACTTCAGCATGTAATCAATCTAAAAACATGAATGAGTTATTTTACATTCCTTTCTTGCGCCAAGTCTTTGAAATCCGGAATGTACTTTCCACGTGTCGCACCTTCCAATTCAACTAGTCACATTTCAGGTGCTCAGTGGCCCCTCGGTACCAGTGGGTGTTTCTTAAATAGTGGGACTAGTGGAACTCCAGAAGCGAGGACAGGACAGAGGCATGTGTCATTAGCGGTGTTGTAATTTGCACTTCATAGCATCGCACAGTGATGTAAAATCCATTGGGAAAAGGATCATTACACATGACTAGATTGGCTTGCAGGAGCCTAGAGGTTCAGGTTTTTTGGAATCATTGTTGGTGGAGTGTAACTTTGTACAGGGTTTTGGAGAGTGCTTGGATGTTTCATACCCAGAGCTTTGCAACACTTAGACCTTCTGGGCAAACACTGCTGGGAACGTAGCAGGGAATCTGAGCATGACTGTCGGACAGTCGGTAACGGCCCTTCGTCTCTCCAGCTAGTTCTGGCAAGTCGGCCTTGAGGATGGCTGCTGTCCTCCAGGGGAGAGCCAAACCAGGGCCCACGGGTCTGACCAGAGTGATGGGCACCTGCTTTGTCTGAGCCCAGGAATAGCAGACGTACTTTGACACTGGCGGTCATACACTTAGCTGGCTCCCCACCCCCCCTTCTGGTGGGGTCTGAGGCTGGGGGTAGCTAGTTAAACATAAGATGCATACATAAAATTGAACTAATGAATGAGCATGTATAATTTAATTAAAATAAGTATAAAACTAAACAGATTAAATTCATTATTGATTATGAAGGTCTTTGTCATCAAGGGCATTAAAACATTTTTTTCTTTATTGATTTTAGAGAGAGAGGAAGGGAGAGGGAGAGAGAGATAGAAACATTGATGAGAGAGAACATCTATTGGCTGCCTCCTGCATGCCCCCCACTGGGGATTGGGCCCACAACCTGGGCATGTGTCCTGACCAGGAATCAAACTGGGACCTCTCAGTCCGTGGGACAATGCTCAATCCACTGAGCCACACAGCTGGGCTTCTTTGTTTATGTATATAGAGTGGAAGGGAGGGAGGGAGGGAGGGAGAGAGAGAGGGAGAGAAACATCCATGTGAGAGACACACATTGATTAGTTGACTCTCACAAGACCCTAACTGGGGCTGGGGGTCGAACCTGCAACCCAGGTACGTGCCCTTGACTGGAAATTGAACCTCTGACCCTTTGATCTGCGGGCTGACTCTCTAACCGCTGAGCCAAACCTGCCAGGGCAAAATGCAACTTTTTAAAAAAATCTGCACTCGTGGACATTTTTGCATTTATCTTCAGATAGAGCAGGAGGGAGAGAGGGAGAAAAAGAGAGACATGGATGTGAGAGAGGCATATCGACTGTTTGCCACCCACACAACCTCAACTGGGGCTGGGGACAAACTGCAACCGAGGTACGTGCCCTTAGAGGGAACCAAGCCCAGGACTCTCTGGACCGCGGGCCAATGCTCTAACCGCTGAGCCAAACTGGCCAGGGCAACATTTAGGCTACATTCAGTAATCTGGAGAGGGCATTCCTGATTTAAAACTGTTGCACTTAGAACACACTCAGTCATATTCCCGATTATCATTTGGGTGCTATTCATTTCCTGGGGAGATGTTAGGAGCTGATGGTTTTGCATCCCTGCCACATGAGTCCTCGAAAGGGGGTGGCAGCATCACGTTCTGATGCCCCCACCCCATGTCTACACACTCGGATTGCCATGTTCCTTGTAGGGTTGCCACAGCCTGGAAACCTTGGGGACAACTTGTCCTTAGGCCGCACTGTCCCCGGGGCCTCCTCCAGGACTGGACTGTTCTTGAATTTGGACACTTACAAGGGGCTTTGTCATGCGCACTTTCTCATGTCACTTCCATCCAGACGTGCCCAGGGCCTGGCAGAGTGTGGCTCCCACAGCCAGCATTGCCTTCTTGCTTCCTTCCCCAAACCGCCCTCCTCCTCCGTGCCACACGCCAGGGTCTTTCACTTCACCAGAGTGGGAGCGGCCTAGGGGAACCTGGTCTCCTATGAGCCCCTCCTTCCTCGTCCTCTGTGCCTACTCCTTCCCATGTGATTGCTCACGGATTCTGGTCGTACTGGGGCTGGTGGGCGGCCTGAGCACCGAGGAGAGGTGCATACGGAGGGTGGGAGCCCCCCAGTAACATCTCACAAGACACCCGCGGTGTTCCCGAGAGAACAGGGATCGCAGTGGCCCAGTGTGGACGGTGGTGGGTGTGGGAGCCCGAGACTTGATCAGGACGGAGAAGCGAGCCGGGGAAGACGCGGGCTCTCAGGTTTGCAGCAGGAATCACTGAGGGTAGGCACAGCGTTGGAATCGGGGAGCTGGGGGGGGGGGGTCGCTAGTGCAGGTGAAGGAATCGGACCAGAGGGAGTAATCTACAGTCCAGGAACCATTCAGACCGCGGTTCTAAAACAATCGCCTGACGTTTTAAACATATATTTGCTGTGATTGGAAACAAGATAGTTTATTTCTTAGGCATTAAAACTTTCTCTTTTTTTGACCTTAAGTAAATGCTTAGACGTTTGACAATGCAATACATTAAAAGCACGTGGTAGCTTATAGAAACATCACACCCGCAACACGCCCAGTGTGTCTGAGTGGGTCACCCTAGTGTCTTCAGAGGCTGCCGTCACAGGGAGGCAGCGATGGTGTCCTCTTTGACAGTAACCTCCAGGGGGCGACAGAAAGTGAGAAAATCGGTCCCCAGGAAACGGTTTGCTCTGCTCCGGGTCCTTCAGATGTGACTGTGTCTCTGCAAATGGGAGGTGTCTGTGGGATTCCCTCTCACCTCCTCCGTCCT
Source organism: Molossus molossus (assembly GCF_014108415.1). NCBI lineage: Eukaryota > Metazoa > Chordata > Mammalia > Chiroptera > Molossidae > Molossus > Molossus molossus. The sequence goes on from NW_023425399.1 coordinate 109,419,631, forward strand.
CAGCCTCCCCGAAGTTTCGGTTCAGGAGCCCATTCCTGGGGTGACCATAAGTGTTCTCCACATTCCTCCCCCGTCCTTCCTCAGAGTGTTGACCTGAAATCCGGTGAGCACAGGGCTTGCCCCACGCCCTGATGAGACATTCTTGTCCAATGTGTCACAGAGGGCCGTGCATTTCTAGAAACTGGGACCTGGAGATTGTCTCCAGGGCCTGCCCGGGCAGGCCTCCTCCCTGGGACAGGGCCACTGGGAGAGCGCCGGGCCGCGGAGAGCCCACGAATCACATCGCACCCTGAAGCCACTAGCTCCTCTTCGGGGGCGGAGGGTGGTGCTCCTCCTAGGGGAGCAGCCGAGGGGGCTGACGGAGGCGAGAGAGGGAGGAAGGCCTGGGCAGAGAGGGCAGACCCTGAGGGTGAGTCGTTTGGGACCATTAGGGAAAATTGAATTTGACTAAGGGAAAATTCTGAATTACGGAATACTTGAAACATATATTATTTAAAAATATTATATATAGTAAGTGCATATGGTTATTAGTCAACTATATGAGAGATATTTTTAGTCCTACATTATATATTAATAGATATAGAAAAGCTAAGTTATTTTGAACTTTTAAGCAAAAACCAATCACAGCTCTCTGTATGCATGAGAATACATTTTAAGTTAGGAAAGTCAAAATCAATGGAGATATTTGACGTATTACTGATATGAAAGTAAAATTATTGCTCATTAAAACGCAAACTGCTCTGAGGTCTCTGGAAGGCCACGCGAGGGGTGTTCTCCTTTCCAGAGCGCGACTTGAACTCGCAGGTCTGCAGGGATATAGTATTCCGCTGTTATCAGACCGGCGCAGCTGCAGCTGGTCTGGAGGTGGACTTGTGCCCGGGGCCAGGTCAACCAGGACATTTCCCGGAGGGTTTTCTGAGTGGACCTGGCAGGAGAGAGCAGGGTGTTCTCTGGTGAGGACATGTCACGTGTGGCTGAAGCGGCTCGAGTCCGGGTCCCGTCTGCCGGGAGGCCACCTGCAAGCAGCCGGAGGTGAGGCCGGCAGGCAGCAGACACAGACGAGATGCGGCAGAAAATGATCCGAAGGGCCCCCGTCCCCTCCGCTCTGGCCCTGCCACCACTTGGCTGAGACGAACCTGTACCACCCCCTTTTCAATTTAGTTTTCAGGCAAGTTTGCTTTTCTGTCATTTGCCACCCAGAGGATTTGCCCAATCTAATAATACACATTAGCATTATTTCTCTGGCGGAGGAAGGAGAAATGAAATATTCCAGGCACACCCGCAGACATGGCCCAACGACCAACCATCCAAAGGGTGTATTCAGGACACAGGGCATTCCCTTCGGTCAACTTGCCAAAAGCTGCAGGATCAGTTCACTGAAAAAGTATTCTTGAATACTGTAAATTCAATGAGTATATGTGTGTACATATATGTGTGTGTGTGTGTATTTGTGTGTATATACGAGTTTCTATGTGCATGTAATTGTGTGTCTGTATGTCCGTACACATGTATATGTAATCTTAATGGCTATATTAGTGAATATATTCTTCTGGACTAAGTGTGTTATTTTTAGGCTTTTTCTCTCCCTGAGCTAGAGAACAAGTTCAAAAGAGGCAGGGAAGGTCAGGCATCCCAACACATTAGCTTGCACCCCCCCCCCCCCATTGACTAGGTATCTGTGTCTCCTACTCTGTCTTTCATGTTGCGATGACAAGTCAATTGGTTTAGGAATGTCCTCATCCTGGAGGCAGATTTCGGAGCCGCTGTCATGCAGTTTGTCCTTTACACCTGAATGACGGAGGTGGTGGCAGTCTCCGTGAGCGAGCTCCACATTTCAGACACTCGAAGCGATGGACAAAAAGGTCCTCTTTTCTCGGAGTGGGGCTCAGAGAACTGTCTTTTCCACCAGATTCAGGAAGCCATTGTCACCCCTCCTGGTCTTGAATTTTTTTTTATCCTCACCCGAGGACATTTTTCCATTTTTTGTTTAGATAGAGTGGGAGGGAGAGAGAAGGAGAGAGAGAGAAACATCGACGTGAAAGGGACACATCGAGTGGCTGCCACCTGCATGACCCAACCAGGGCCGGGGACAAACTGCAACCGAGGTACATGCCCTTAGCGGGAACCGAACCCGGGTCTCTCCGGACCGCAGGCCAACGCTCAAACCACTGAGCCAAACTGGCCAGGGCTTGAATTTTAATATACATTCTAATTATCTAGAAAAGTTGTTTAAAATGGAGATGAGAGGACTCTCCCCAGAAATTCTGACCCAATAGGCGTAGGGTGGGGCCCTGCCCTAGAATTCTTGTTTTACAATCAACCCTGGTGAGTGTGTTGAGTCAGATTCCTAGATCACAGCTGGAGAACACACCTATCCAGTGATCCTCAACCCTGGCTGCTGTTGAGAATTTCCGGGGAGATTTTGAAAATACCGATGCCTGGGCCCCATCCCAGATCCATGACATGGGAATTTCTGGGGGTCGAACTTGGGAACCATCTGTGGTAACTGCTCCCAGGCCCCTCAGATGTGTGGCTTGAACCAGGAGAACCCTTGGTGGACAGCTGGCATTTCATGGCACACCGGGGCAGTGGGGTTAGCTTCCAGCGTAAGGTGTTCATTAAAGGCTGATACCAATTCTATGCGTTTGGTATAATTATTCCCAGTTTATAGATGAAAAAACTGAGGCTCAGAAAAGTCGTACGATTAATCTGAGGCTATCTATTTTATGAAAGTTGGAACCAGCATTGGATTCTGGGGCCTAAGACCTAACAAGTCTTGCTGTCTCCTTCCACAGAGAAATGCTATGAAAAACAAGAACAAATTGGATTCGGTTTTAGAATTCAAACGAACTGATGATCAAAATGCCTTTGTGTAGGCATAGCTAATATTTTACAAGCTGAGGTAGATCACATGCATGTCGTGTGATGAATGATTAACCCATTGGACACGATCTTTTCCATTTCTGACTTACTGGAGTCTCGGTCGTGAGAAAAACCACGAGGTCTTGTTTTCCCCTTATCTACCAATAATCCCACTCCCTGTGGCCAGAGACCCCTTCCACGAAGCACCAGCTCCTCCCAGACAGGGCTGCCTGCTGCTTCTCTCAGTTCAATATTGTTTTGAATCTCAGTGCAACAGTAATTCACATATAAACATCGAAAGAGAATAAATTCTTATCTCTCATCCCCTTATCTGCAGTGTTTCAGGTCTGATCCGACACAATTTCCGGGGAGGAGTGGCCCACGGCAGTGATCTGTCCTCTGCACCTCGCAGGTGAGGTCACTGGAGCCAGACCAATGGGCTGGGCCGTGACTTGGGCAGATTCCTGCTTACTCACCAGGAGAGCTCCCAGTAGCCTGGGGCACTGGACACTGCCATTAGCTGCCCCACCCACTGCTCCATTAACTCCTGTATTGGGGGGGGGGGCTCTGCATATTGCTCTTTTCAATTCCGTATGGGACTCTCACGGATTTTCTGCATCCATAGGGTTTGATTAGGTGCATTTTTCCAAGTAGTTTACAACACTAAACAGATAGGATGAGACTGGAGATATGATTCACCCCACAGTCTCCAGCTGTGCTTTCAAAACATAATGGACAGGCAGAGGACAGACACTCCCACTCCAAAAGGAAGACAGGAAAGAAGAAAGGGTGATGGGTTCCAGCAAGCTCAACACCTAGTACGGTGAATTTCATCCAGCTGTGAAGGCTTATAAATAACAAAAAAAATTACTTTGTACTGTTCCGGAGTCTGGACGTTCAAGCGCCGGCAGATTTGGGGTTTGGTGAGGGCCTGCTTTCTGGTCCACAGATGGCTGTCTTTTGACTGTGTCTCCACGTGACGGGCAGGGCCAGGAGCTCTGTGGGAGCTTTGATAAAGCAGCCATTCATTCATGAGGGCTCCACACTCATGACCTGAGCACCTCCTCATACCATCACATTGGGCATTAGGTTTTAGCATATGACTTGGCGGGGGCGAGGGGGGCTGGGGGAGGGGGCATATTTAGATGCAGTCCATGGCAACTGGTTCACTCCAGGTCTTCTGCGTGTGGCAGACAATTCCGATACACACAATGTTTTTTCTTCATCACTCTAGGATTTTCTTTCACACGTGAACGTTATTTAGTCCTATGAATTGCTGCACATTTTGGCTCCAGGTAAGATTATCCAAAGGTACCACAACCCTTGGTGAAAATCACAGCTTACACAAAGGGGGTTTGGGGTGTCACCAAACCTTCTAGAACAGAGAGATACTGAGAACCTCCGAGTAATCACAATAGCTGCCTCCTCCTCTCTTACACGTGCTTAGAGTTGATTTATGACATCATTCTCTCACAACTGTTCAACATTCTAACCACAGCCCCGTAGAAGATGAGGCCGAGATTTTGTTTCACGTATGGGTTCAACTCCATACGTAATCATTTGTATTTGTCTCAGAGAATTCTGTAAAAACTTACGGCCACCTGCATACGGGATTACTGTAGGTATGTGTTCTAGCTTTACACAATTAAAACATTTTTATAGCACATTTAGGTATTATGTTGATCAAAATCATAATTAGTAATTGTAATACAGAAGTTTTTATCGAGAATATTTCTTGAAAGGCAAGAGCATTGGTTTCCCTTCTTGTCACTTGTGCTCTGGGGGCTTAAAAAATTACAAAACTACTATATGTGTTAACTGAAGTACATCTGGAGCTATAAGAAAATGAAGAGAAAACAGAAATATTCTATAAAGAGTGAATCCTCTTGACCTTCCTAAAATTGCCTTGCTTTCGTTGCTGTCCCCTGAGTAATCAGCCAGTTTCCAGAGCTGCCCTCGGACACTTCTGTGGGGTAAGAAGAGCAGGAATGGGGGCTGGAAAAGGAAGCTGGACTCCTCCTGAGCTGGACTCGGGATGGACATGACCAGCCTCTGAGTTGGCCACACCCCGATTTGGTTCACTGGAGTCTTCGGACCCTGATCCCTAGACTTTCCTGGTTTCTTCTGGACGAGGTGGGACCCCTTAATGCTTTCTAAGGCCAGTTCTGGGGTGCTACTAATTTGAATATTCTATATTTAAATTTTATATTCTCAGGTTTGAAGATGTTGCAGTCTCAGGTTTCAGTTGTTTGGTTTGATGTTCCGAATTCAATTGCGTTGCTGGTCACAGCTCAGGTTAGAAAATGCCACCTACTTTAAAATTGCTCAAATGGATTGTTTTTTAACTTTTCAGACTCAGAAAAATTACAACACTAAGACATAGAATTCCACTGTATTCCTCACCCAAACTTCCCAAATGTCACTGCTTTCTCTGATTCCTCAGTTCTTCCTCTTCTTTTTCTCTACCACTCGGGACAGTCCCAGACATGCTGCTCCGTCGTCTAATTATTTCCACATACATTTCCTCAAAACAAGGACAATTTATATATTCATAGTAGAGTGATCAAAATCAGGGACTTACCACTGATATAATACTGTTATTGAATCCACAGACCTCTTTTTAAATGTTCCCAGTTGTCCCGATGTCTTCATGATGTCTCAAAAGGAGCTGAAAAAGGAAGTATTTTCCCCTCCTTCCTTCTTTTTTTCTGGTTCAGGATCCAATATAGAATCACACATTTGTTTCGTTAGCTGACTGAATTTTTATAAACCCACTTAATTGAGATATAATAAAATTTACCCACTCTTGAGTGTATAGTTTTAAGCTTTCTTTTTTTAATCTTCACCTGAGGATATTTTTCTATTTCTCTTCAGATAGAGTGGGAGAGAGGGATAGAGAGAGAAACATTGACTGGTTGCCTCCTGCACAACCAGGACCAGGGCAGGGGACTGAACCGCAACCGAGGTACGTGCCCTTGACCGGAATCAAACCCACGACTTTCTAATCCACAGGCTGATCCTCTAACCACTGAGCAACCAGCCATGGCTACAGTTTTAAGTGTATATGTTTTGACAAATGCATGCTTCCATGTCTTCACCACTACAATAAAGATATGAAGTGTCCCAGCACCCCAAAAGGTTCTCTTTGCTTCTTCCCCATCAATGCCCCATGCCTGGTTCCAGGCAACCACTGATCTCTGTCATTAGAGTTTAGATTTATCTTTTCGATAGTTTTGTGCAAGGGAAATACTATCGTATGTACACGTTTGGTATCCAGCTCGGTTATGTTTTGAGTTTCATCCATGTTGCTGCACGTTTTTATTGTTCATTAAAAAAAATTACATAATAGTATTCCTTTGCATTAATATTCTGAAATGTGTTTACTTATCTACTGATGCGCATTTGGGTTGTTTCCTTTTGTTTGTTTGCTATTACAAATAAAACCGTTATGAATATTTTTATACAAGGCTTTGTGTGGATATATGTTTTCATTTCTCTTGGATGCAATTTCTGGATCACATGCTGAGTGTATATTTTTCTTCATAAGAAATGGCCAAATTGTTTTCCAAAGTAACTATGACATTTCACTTCCCAGGAGCAACGTCTGAGAGGCCCCTGTCTTCACATTCTTGCCAACTTTGATGTGCCCCGTTCTTTTAAGTGGAGCAATCCTATAGTTGTACAGTGCTATCTCATGTGGTTTCAATCCATATTTCTCTGATAATCAATGATGTTGAATATCAGCTGATTTGCTTTTCAAACGTGCACACAAACAGGAACAAGACAAGGATGCCCACTTTTGCCACTCTTATTTAACATAGTACTGGAAGTCTTAGCCACAGCAATCAGACAGAAAGAAAAAAATAAAAGGGATCCAAATGGGAAAGGAGGAAGTGAAACTGTCATTATTCGCAGATGACATGATACTATACGTAGAAAACCCCAAAGACTCCATCAAAAATTCACTAGACTTAATAAATAAATTTGGCAAAGTAGCAGGATACAAAATTAATGTCAAGAAATTGATGGCATTCTTACACACCAATGATGAACTCACAGAAAAAGAAACTAAGAAAACAATCTTATTTACCACCGTGGCAAAAAAATTAAGATACCTAGGAATAAACTTAACCAAAGAAATAAAGGACCTATTCGCAGAAAACAACAGGTCATTGGAAAAAGAAACAGAGGAAGGTATAAAAAAGTAGAAGCACATACCTTGTTCATGGATTGGAATAATTAACATCATTAAAATGTCCATACTACTCAAAGCAATCTATAGATTCAGTGCAATCCCCATCAAAATACCAATGACATACTTCACAGAACTAGAACAAATACTTCAAAAGTTCATATGGAACCAAAAAAGACCTTGAATAGCCACAGCAATCTTGAAAAAGAAGAACAAAGTTAGAGGGATCACATTACCAGATTTCAGGTTATACTACAAAGCCACTGTAATCAAAACAGCCTGGTACTGGCACAAGAACAGGTATATAGATCAGTGGAACAGAACAGAGAACCCAAGTTAATATGCTCAATTAATATTTGACAAAGGTGGCAAGAGCATACAGTGGAGCAAAAACAGCCTCTTTAATAAATGGTGTTGGGAAAACTAGACAGCTACATGCAAAAAATAAAAATAAATAAATAAAATAAAACTAGCCCATCAACTCACACCATACACAAAAATAAACTCAAAATGGATAAAAGACTTAAATGTGACTCATGAATTTATAAAAATCCTAGAAGAAACTGTAGGCAACAAAATTTCAGACATCATATGCAGCAGAATTTTCATTGATAACATCACCTAAGGCAACAGAAACAAAGGAGAAAATGAACACATGGGACTACATCAAACTCAAAAGCGTCTGCACAGCAAAAGATACAATCATCAAAATGGAAAGGTAACCCACTGTATGGGAGACCATAATTGCCAATGATATATCAGATAAGGGGTTAATTTCCAAAATATATAGAGTGCTCATACAACTCAACAAAAGGAAAACAAAGAACCCAATTAAGAAATGGGCAGAGGAACTAAATAGACACCTCTCCAAACAGGACATACAAATGGCTAAGAGACATATGAAGAAATGCTCAACATCACTGATCCTCAGAGAGATGAAAATTAAAACAACAATGAGGTATCACTTTACACCTGTCAGAATGGCCACCATCAACAAATCATCAAACAACAAGTGTTGGCGAGGGTGTGGAGAAAAGGGGACTCTAGTGCACTGCTGGTGAGAATGCAGACTGGTGCAGCCACTGAGGAAAACAATATGGTGTTACCTCAAAAAATTAAAAATTGAACTTCCATTTGACCCAGTGATCCCACTTCTAGGAATATACCCTAAGAAACCTGAAACACCAATCAGAAAGAATATATGTACCCCCATGTTCATAGCAGCACTATTTACAATAATAGCTAAGATCTGGAAACAGCCCAAATGTCCATCAGTAGACGAATGGATAAAAAAGCGATGGTACATATACACAATGGAGTACTATGCAGCTGTAAGAAAGAAAGATCTCTTATCCTTTGAGACTACATGGAGGGACCTGGAAAGGATTATCCTAAGTGAAACAAGTCTAACAGAGAAAGACAAGTATCATGATCTTACTTATTTGTGGAATATAATGAACATAACAGTCTGAGGAATGGGGTAGTCCCAGAAACGTGGAAGTGGGGTACAGATTGACAATCCCCAAAAGGGGGTTTGTGGGGGAGAGAGAAACCACAGAACTTATATGCATGTATGCATGAACAATGGACACAGACAACAAAGCTGGGGACAGAGCGGGGAGGCAGGTGGGGAATCAGTGGGGGAAAGAGAAGAAACATCTGTAACAAAAGTAAATTAATTAATTAATAAAAAATAATAAATAAATAAATTCACCTGAATGAGAACAATTCATACAAAAAATACATAAAATGTGCACGCAGTACGAATAATTTTTATCATGCACATACAGCATGCTAAGCTATGTTTGAGCAGTTACTTGTATTAATGCCTTTCATTCTCACAACAGTGCTGAGATAGGTACAACTATCGTTCCTGTCTTACAGATGAGGAAACTGAGGCACAGAAGGGCTGAGCAATTGGCCTGAGCTCACATATAGAAGTGTGAAGCCAGCATCTAAACCCAAGTTGGACAGTGTGGTGGTTACCAGAGGGAAAGGGGGGAGAGGGGAGATAACAAAGGGTAAAGGGAGTCAAATATATATGGTGATGGAAGAAGACTCGATTTTGGGCGACAAACAATGCTATATACTGATGATGTATTATAGAATCATTCACCTGAAACCTGTATAATTCTATTAACTGATGTCACCCTGATACATTTAATAAAATTAAAAAAAAAAAAAAAGTAAACCCGAGTTGAGAGCCAGGCTCTCAACTGATATACAATTTTATATTGATAAGTAATGTCTACTGGGAGTCTGATGCTCTTTATTAACTAATTCTAGCGTTTCCCTTGCATCTGGTTCTCTTCTCTTCCCTCCCCCTGTCTGGTTCTGATCACTCTGATGCCACTCACCCCTGAAGTCTTCCTCAACTGCTACAATGGTCTGTCTTCAAAATTAATTAATTATGTCTAGCAGCCTCCCTGGCTTTTTGTAGCAAGAGGTGGCATACTTTTCCCTCTTTTTAATTTTTAAATTCTCTTTATTTATTTATTTAAAATTTTTTTTCTTTATTGTTATTTTTTTTTAGAGAGAGAGGAAGGGAGATGGAGAGAGAGATAGAAACATCAATGAGAACATTGATTGGTCTCCTCCTGCACGCCCCCCACTGGGGATCAGGCCCACAACCTGGGCATGTGCCCTGACTGGGAATTGAACTGGTGACCTCTTGGTGCAAGGGTCAATGCTCAACCACTGAGCTACACCAGCTGGACAAAATTCTCTTTCTTTTTAAACTTTCATTATAGAACATTTCAAATATACTCAGGAGTAGAGAAAATATTACAATAAACAGTGATTTTAACTATAAAAATATTAGTACAGATCTCTAATTGAGGAGAATTAAAAGAAAATTGTAACCCTTATATCAGACTCACACCTGAAAAAAATTACATCTGTTTCTTAATATCATCAAAATTCAGTGTTCACATCTCCTTGGTTTTGTCATCATTATTTTTATTTACAATGTATGTGAAGCATGATCCAAATAATTGTGATTATTTGAGATCTCATAAATCTGATTGAATTGATAGGTGTCCCTGGAACTCATTTGGTTTCTGCAGTTTCATTGTTGAATAAAATTGGTCACATGCTTATAGAGTTTCTGGATTTTGCTGACCGAATCTCTATAGTATAATTTAAAGTTCTCTATTTTCTTATATCCTGAAATTTGTGGTAAAATCTGGAAGCTTTGTTATATTCAGGTCTGATTATTTGGTTAGACTGTTTCAAAGGAGATGCTGTAAAATTCCGTCAGAAAAGACACAATGTCCAACTGTGTCTTTTTTGTGATGGTATCAGCCATTGGTGATCATAGCCCAGATGGGTTTAGTTATTAAGGGTTGTAAATGGTGTTTTATTTATTTATTTTTTGTATTATTTTTAGAGAGAGGAAAGAGGGAGAGAGAGAGAGAAAGATCAATGAGACAGAACATCGACTGGCTACCTCCTGCATGCCCCTCACTGGGGATCGGGCCCACAACCTGGGCATGTGCCCTGACCGGGAATTGAACTGGCGACCTCTTGGTGCAGGGGTCGACGCTCAACCACTGAGCCACACTGGCCGGGCTATAAATGGTGTTTTAATCCTACCATTTTTCTTTGTTTATTGGCTGGAATACATCTGTACAGAGAAAATTGTTATGAACTATTTGGTTATCTGAGATTTTCATAGGGAAGAGCAAGTTAATGTTGGATTCTTTCCCTTTTACATTCGCTTTCAAAACAGTAAGTTGGTTAGGAGAGCAGAAGATTGCAACTATAGCCTCTGTTGGCTCATTTGCCACGAATTCACCAAACAAACTCTTAGCCCAATCTCATCTTCAGTTTTTCTGAAAAACACGCCACGGCAAATGGGAAATTTGTCATCTTTTGCCAGACAATGAGCATAAAGAATAATGGGGCATTTTGCATCTTCAAAGCACTTTGGGGCTAATTATTTCTCCCATCTCCCCAAGAAGTAGGTGGTATTAATTAACCTCATTTTAAAGATAAGAAAGTGGAGACTGCAAGAAGCCATGAGAGCAACTTGCCCCAGGCTAAGAGGGCGTCACCTTGCAGGATGAGGATATAATTTACGTATGGCTCAATTTTACATTTCATGCCGAAGCAGAGAGCTACAGGGTCAGCCAGAGAAAAAGGGGGTTCAAGGGTTCAAGACCATTGGCTCAACCCTGACACTGTGAGTTGTGCAGTGTGAGTGTGTCTAAATTTGAGGATGCTCTGTGCCACGGGGTTTATCAATGAAGTGTTTGATATTGTGAGGCCTGACACACGGGAGGTGATGAGCATGTGCATATTGGCTGACTAGAAACAATTAATGTGCCACATTTTGCTACAAGAGATGTCCCTGTCATGTGACAAGGACAGAAACCTCTCCACTAGATCCAAACTCTTCAATTCCTGTTCACCAGGCAGCTGGAAGGTGACCGTCGTTTTCCTCTACATTAAAGCTATGCAGAGTGTGTGGTTACCTCCTGTATAAAGCAAAGACAGTATTTGCATTTGTGTTTGAGTATGTTCTGTTCATGCTGACAAATCACATGTAATTGTGAGCCCGATTCAAGAAATGATATAATTCTGGGGACTCTGTCCTCAACACCAGGGTTGGCACTGGTGGATTTTTCCTTGGGGAGTGTTGAAGTTAAAATAATCCCAACACTTGGGATCTGGAACATACAAAATTTGTGTTCTCCATCCAGACCCACTGCCCCAGCAACCTCTAATTGCTCCGACAATGGAAGCTCACCTCATCAGCACAAATTGCTGTCCCTGGTATGAGAGTCGGGGAGAAGCAAGTTAAAATGGGTGATTTTCAAAAGGAGGCAACCCAGAGTTCTTTTTTCCCCTAAGGTTAGATTTATCTTATTATTCACCTAACAACACTCCTAACCTAAAACCCATCTGTGAGCTTCATGGTGACTCGGTAAGTAGCTTCTCCTTGAAAAGAACCGCTGATACCATCCATATACTGCAGACTTTCAATTCAGGAATTCATTGCTACATGCTGTAATTTTTTTGGGTGATAAATCTGTTTAATTTGTATCTCATATTTCTTTTCTATTTAATTCTCAAGTCAATGTGCCAATAAACCTATTTATAGGCTTTTTTTTTTTTTTTTTTTAAATTAAGGAACTGCATACCTCTTTAGCTTCTTCTCCTTCCTGCTTTGAAGTCTGGGTGTCAGCTATTTCAAGGAATCCTTGCATTCTCTTGGGCTGGTAAAGAGAAAGGAGGAGGGATCTGGCCATTCTCACACCACCTCCTCCTACTCCAGATCTACTCCAAGACTTGTTCCACTTTTCTCCGGCTCCTCCTCCTCCGGCTAATGATACCTTCCTGTGAAGTCGTGGCTGGTATCAGTAGGTAAACAGCAGTTTGCTTATCAAATCCTGGAACACAAAGGCCTTGGAAAAAGTAGGTTGAAGACTAATATCAAAGGGGTCTGATTTTACACAGAGATGATGATTACATCATCTTTCAATACTAACCAGTGTTGAGCTGACAATGTAATTTGGTTCAGGTGCAAAAATCCTGGCTCCATGGCAGAGGGGCACGTGGGAGACCCCATCTCAGAGGGCAGCCAGACTGTGGGCCGGCGAAGGCCCTTCCTCAGCACGGGCTGGGGTGGAGCTTGACTCAACCTAGTGAGTTAGGAGAGCGGTTGGTGTTTGTGGGGAGTCCTGGGACCGTTCCTTCAAGATCTCCTTTGCACAGAAAACTGATAATTAATGTCCAAGGAATTATGTTTGATTTATTTGTTTCCTTCCATTCTTGAGCTATATTTAGAGCTCCATATTTATTTGTTAACTTAAAAAATTAACTTAATTAATTAATTAATTAATAGTTTTAATCCTCACCGGAGAGTATTTTTATATTTATCTTCAGACAGAGTGGGAGGGGGGGAGAGAGAGAGAGAGAGAGAGAGAGAGAGAGAGAGAGAGAGAGAAACATCGATGTGAGAGAAACACATCGATTGGTTGCCACCCACACAACCCCAACCAGGGCCGGGGAAGAACTGCAACCGAGGTATGTGCCCTTGGCCAGAATCGAACCCGGGACTCTCTGGTCCACAGGACGACGCTCTAACTGCTGAGCCAAACCAGCCAGGGCAATTTAATTTATTTCTAAGCAGTGGAAAGTAGGGTGCTGTTTGGAGTTTGAGTTCTGGGTGTGAGGTCAACTTCATCTCTTCCTAGCATTCCTTACACTTCAGATGTCACTTTGCTCATTTGTGAAATTAGAATCACAATACATCACTGACTTGAAAGAGGTGATATCCATAAATTCGCTTTGGGCAAAAGGCTAGGTATGCCATAAAAACCTATAAATTGCTTTATAAGTTGTCACAGTGATAGTAATGATATGTCCATCATTTAATATGAAATATTAAATATACACTCCCTTCTTCAAAGTCTTCATCCCCCTTTTACGAATCTCAAATATTACTTTTATTCTTGTTTTAAAATTTGTTCTTTTGCTGATGCTCTGCTGTTTGCAAGACACCCAGACATTCTAAATGGAGAAAGTGGAAACCACACAGAACTTGGGGGGGTGTGTGTGTGTGCATGAGATACAACCAAACATTCTTAATTCCTCTTAAAGACTATCAATTTTTTCTCCAATTCAAAAAAAGAATCTACCTCTTTTCCCTCCATATCTACTATATAGACAAAGCTAATCTCACTGAGGTTTTTAGCCTCATTACAGTTTTTAGAGTCAAAATCACCATAGCTAACATTTTTGGACATTTGTTGTTGGAAGGTGCAGTTCTAAGTATTTTCCATGTGATTTATCATTTCCTGCTCATTCTCACCCTATGAAGAGTTGCTCATGCCACCCCATTTTACAGATGAGGTGAATGAGGCAAAGTGAGAGAGTAATTTGCTTAAGGCTTTGGAGTCAGTAAACAGTAGAGCAGGGGACCAGCCAGTTTCATGCCTGAATCAAGACTAACATTGGACAGTCTGTGTCAGTGTGGAACCTGCAGAAACCTGTGATTTCTGTGGAAATCAAGTGTCATCTGTGGGCAGCCAGTTCTGAACCACTGGAAGGAATTCGGATTCTTGGGCCTAGACGGATGGAATCACATCTCTGGGGTTGGGCCTGGGAGTGTGCAGTTCGACTGTACCTCCGTCCCCTCCAATCTCCAGCCCTCGTGTGCTGCTACACGATGGTGCAGCATGAGTGTTTTGGTATAACTGGATACAAAGAAAACATTGATTTACTTACTATAATTTTTAAATTAAATATATCGGGGTGACATTGGTTAATAAGATTATGTAGGTTTCAAGGGTACATTTCTATGATACATGATCTTCATATTGCATTGTGTGCCCACCACCCAGAGTCAACAGTCAACTCTTCTTCCGTCACCAAGTGTTTGACCCCCTTTATCCCTCACTACCCCACCCCTCTGTGCCTCTAGTAACCACCATACTGTTGTCCGTGTCTATGAGTTTTTGTTTGTTTGTCTTGTTTGTTCATTTGTTGCTTTCAGTTTTATATCCCACATACGAGTGAAATCATGTGGGATATAAATGATTGAATTTTCTGTCTGACTTGTTACGCTTAACATTGATATTCTCAAGATCCATCTGTGTTGTCTCAAATGGAAGTATTTCAACTTTTATCATGGCTTACTATAATTTTTAATTATTTACATATAAAAACATTAAAATAACACCTTTCTTAGAAGAGGACACCAGTTGCGTTCATAACAATGATTGTTTGCACCTGCTGTTGCTACACATCTGCCTTCTGCTCCTGGGTATCTGCTCACGTGCCCTCTTACAAACCTCAGACATGTTTGTGTAACGCCTGATGTGCAAAACACTGTGAGGGCTGCGGGAAGGGGACTGGGGATGTCCAGATAGTGAAACGCGGTCCCTGCTCGCCACGTGACTGAGGGAAGACGGGCTCAGATGATGTGACAGTGGGGGCGGCGAAAGGGAGCCCATGCAGATAAAAAAATGTCATCTCAAGTTCCCACGTGGGGGACGTGGAGCTGCAATAAGCAACCCCTCAAGTCCTCCAGGTCTGGGGAAAGCGAAGCCTCTGGATAGAAAGTGTCCTTTAGATCCGGTCTCAGGACGTGGAGACCAGGATTCAGAGCTCTCTTCTGAAGAGTCTCACATGCTCTTCATGCACAGTGTAGCTTAATTCATACGTTTGATTCAGAACCGCCTGGCATGGAGCTGAATGAAGTCCTACAACTACGAGATTAAGCAGCAGCCACACTGAGACTGGTAGGAGGGCGGAGGCGGAGGGGCTGGTCCCACACCCACCTGTGGCGGATAAAAATCAGGAGGACACCTTGGCTGGGAAGGTCCTCCCTGAGGACTGAGGGGTCCCCGTCCCACACCAGGCGCCCCGCTCAGGGTTCCAGTGCCAGGAAGAGAGTCCCCATCACTTCTGGCTGTAAATCCAGTGGGAAGTGAGGCTGAGGGAGGCTGAGGCTGTGGGAGCCCCAGGCAGCTCCTCCTAAAGGGCCCGCGCACGGACTTACTCGAACTTGCTCCCTCTGAGTTCGGAGGGGATGCAGCATGAAGGGCACCAGAGAACTGGGAAGAACTGAGCTGTTTGGCCTTGGGACAGGGCTGGAGGGGCGGCTTTCTCCTGGACGGACATGCTGACTGAGGCTGATGATCCTTCGGTGAGCCCTACCCTCACAGGGCAGGCAAACTGCTGCCATATCTGGGACTCCAGCAACCTGGCTCACACTGGTAGCCCCGCCCTGGTGATTTCCTGAGGCCCCGCCCCACCTAACTTTCGGGCCCACCCAAGCTGTTTCCAAAGGCTTTACCATAGGATTGGCCTGTCTTGGATCCTGCTTCAGAGTTTCCTAAAATCTCTCAAACAAGCAGCATCTGGTCTCAGCAAGCCCCATACCCCTCTTTAAGTGGCCCCAGGCCTGGCACTAGGAGCAGCCAGCCTTGGTTCATAACTTGGCTTTTCCTGCGCAACTCCAAGCCCAGCAAAGAAGCAGCCATCTGCAGATCACTTTGTAGCTTATGCTGGGTGGCCGGATAGAACATAGGCAGTGGCTGACCTTGCCCCAGGGCCAGCACACCCAGTGGACAGCTTCAGATCACATCAGAACACTACCCAACCATCTCCACAAGTGACACACTCAATGAGTGGACTCAGTGGGTACCAGAGCCCTGATGAAGTAAGTCTTGCTCTGTGTGGTGGGCCCTACACAGCTGATCCTCCAAGGTAATCAGAGGCCAGTGGTCAGTGCGCACAGCCAGTCCTTGCAGCTGATCAGCCTGAGTTAATCCCTTCCATTGACATGCCAACAGCAATCAAGACTCAAATACAACAGAAGGGTGTACAGTCCACACTAGAGGTGCACCTTGAGGGCCCAGCTGGGGTGATCAGGGAGGCTGTGCTATTGGATCCTACAGGATACCTACAACAGTAGGCCACCCTACAAAGCCTAGGAGACATAGCAACTCTGCCTAATACACAGAAACAATCACAGGGAAGCAGCCAAAATGAGGAGACAAAGAAACATGTCCCAAATAAAAAAAAAGAACAAAACTCCAGGAAAGGAACTAAACAAAATGGAGATAAGCAATCAATCAGATGCAGAGTTCAGAAAACAGGTTATAAGGTTGCTAAAGGAACTTGGTGAGACATTCAAGTGACTTAGTGAGAACTTCAAGGAACTTAAGGAGACCTCCAAGGAACTTAGTGAGAACATCAACAATATAAAAAAAGACCCGTCAGAAATTAAGGATGCACTAACTGAAATAAAGAATAATTTACAGGGAATTAATAGTAGAGTAAGTAAAGCCAAGAAGCAAACCATCAATTTGGAATATAAGGAAGCAAAAAACACCCAATCAGAATAGCAAAAAGAAAAAAGAATCCAAAAAAATGAGGCTAGTGTAAGGAGCCTCTGGGACAACTTCAAGCATGCCAACATTCGCATCATAGGGGTGCCTGAAGGAGAAGAGAGAGAGTAAGAAATTGAAAACCTATTTAAAACAATGATGACAGAAAACTTCCCTAACTTAGTGAAGGAAACAGACATACAAGTCCAGGAAGCACAGAGTCCCAAACAAGTTGAACCCAAAGAGGTCCACACCAAGATACATCATCATCGAAATGCCAAAGTTTAAAGATAAAGAGAATCTTAAAAGCAGTGAGAGAAAAGCAGTTTGTTACTTACAAAGGAGCTCCCATAAGACTGTCAGCTGATTTCTCAAAAGAAATTTGCAGGCCAGAAAGAAGTGGCAAGAAATATTCAAGGTGATGAAAAGCAGTGACCTATAACCAAGATTACTCTATCTTGCAAAGCTATCATTTAGAATCGATGGCCATATCAAGAGTTTCCCAGACAAGGAAAAGGTAAATGAGTTCACCACCACCAAACCGGTATTACATGAAATGTTGAAGGGTCTTCTTGGAGGCGAAGAAGAACAAAAATATGAACAATAAAACGGCAATTAATACATATCTACCAACAATTGAATCTACAAACAAAATGAGGAAGCCAAGCAGAAAAAGACTCGTAGATACAGAGAACTTTTTGTTGCTTGCCAGACGGGTGAAAAAAATGAAGGGATTAAGAAGTACAACTAGGTTGTTAGACCGATGAACCTCCAAAGGAAGGGGGAGGGAGGGCGGGATGAGATAAACCAAAGAACTTCTATGCATATGTGCATAACCAATGGGCACCAATAATCTTGTGGGGAAGGCAGGAGGGGGATGGGATTGGGGAGGAGGGGGTCAATGGGGAAAAAGGGAGAAACATCTGTAATACATTCAACAATAAAAATGAGTTAAGAAAAAACAAATTTGCACACTGCTTCCTCTCCTCCCAAATATCTTGGAAGCTTTTGAAAATTTTCTGCTTTCCCAAGAGAAGCCAGTTGACTTCATGTGTCTGAGATGTGAACATTCCTACAGCTCCTCTCTCATAGGTCCTGCTCCATGGGGAACTGATGCTTACGAGAAGAAAGGAGTTCTTCTCATATTCCACTCGATATATTCCATCATCCACATGACACGGCTACATTTAATTTCAGATTAAACACAACAGTATGATGTTTAATACAGGCATGTAGAGTAGTTGTTCCAAGCCCGCCCTGGCTTTAAATATGGAATCTGTGGCCCCCATTATCAACCTGTGACCTGGGGGAAGCTACTCACTAACCCTGAACATCTATAGTTATTTCCTTTTCATTTATAAAATGGAATACAAGTAGGACTTATGTAAAATGGTTATCACAAGTTATGCAATCAAAAGGTCTTATATCACTTAATCCGCACACAAGGTACTGGGGGCTTAAGTTTCACTGTCTGGAAACAAGGGGTTTGGGCTTGGGGATGGTCAAGGTTCCCTCAGAGCTGAGCGTCGGCTCCTCCTTGACACACTGTGGTTGCATCATGTAGCCAGGCAGAGATCAAGGCCACCCCTGACTCAGCACGTGGGCTGGTGGGAGGCGGGAGGAGGGAGAAAGGGTCAGGCCTGCTCCAGCTTGTACCTCCCTCCTGGGGCAGGGATGCTCCCCACCAGCACCGCCTCTAGCTCCCGGCTCCCTGGCCTGGCTCATCTCGGGTGGGTTTGGGGCTGGTTGCTGTCTTGGGTGTGACCTCAGCTTCTGCTGGGCTACTTTGAGTTCCTAGACCTCACTGAGGGACACTCTGGCATTTCTCCTTCTTAAGAGACATACCTTTAAGTTATGTAGCCCTTTATTAGCTACTAAAACAGCAGGTGTCTTGTACAGTGCAGGTAGTAATTGATGACAACTGGAGATTTATTATGCAAAGCCTCAGTTGTGGCAGACGGCTTTTTGAAAGTAACTTGTCAAGAAATAGAACTTTCTAATCATGAGAAATAATATATGATGACTGTAGAAAATTAGGACGATACAGGGCACTACAGAAAATAAATTAAAATCACCTTTAATTTCACCAGCCAGAAATAACTATTGTTATGATTTTAAGCATTTTTTGAGGTCTTCTAAGTATATACACACATGTAATTTTTTAAAATTAATTTATTTTTGTTACAGATGTTCTTCCCACATATGTAATTTTTAAAAAATATGTTTTTATTGATTTTTTAGAGAGAGAGGAAGGGAGAGAGAGATAGAAACATCAATGTGAGAGAGAAACATTGATCAGCTGCCTCCTGCATGCCCCCTACTGGGGATCGAGCCCACAACCCAGGCATGTGCCCTGACCGGGAATCGAATGGGACCTCTCAGTCCAAGGGACGATGTTCAACCCACTGAGCCACACCAGCTGGGCCACATCTATAATTTTTAATGCAAAATCAAGGAACCCTTAAGTGCATTACAGCAAGAAACAGAAGTCCCTAAATGTACACACACATTGATATATTTCTTAACCTCCTGAGACATAACTTAATCTTGTGAGCATTGCTCTTTCTTTATTGTTTGTAGAGTTGTCTTAGTTTTTTATTCTCCTCTTAGGTTTGCTTCCTAGTAGAAAATTACATGTCAGTTACTTTCCATAACAGGTTATCATTTATTATAAAATTTCTTCCAGACAGAGTGTTGGGTTTCTTAAACACCAGAAGTTGATGAGACCAGGAGCATGATGGCCTGTTAGGTTGCTGAATTCTTGAAAAGGATGTAGTTAGGGTGAGGGATTGTAAATCTGAGGCTTTGAAACATATATTTTTTTTCCGCCTCAGAAATGTGAAGGTAAAGTTGCCTCCACATGTGAAGAGTGAAGAGGAGATAGTAGTTCTCAGGGTCTAGATAGGAGCCCTTATTGTATCATTTCTGTGACTCGCTGGACATGTGCAAGATTCTTATCCCTCCGCTGTATGGGAGCTTTGTCATACACATCGGAGGGACTCGTCCTTATCAGTGGGGAGAAAAACACGTGATGAGTTGTAGGTTTCGGGGGAGGGTGCTCAAGATTTTGTAGCTGAAATTTATCTTCTTGGAGAGAGAGAGAGAGAGAGAGGGAGGGAGAGAGAGGGAGAGAGACTGTGAATGATTCTAAGCATGCTATAACAAAGCCCCTTTGAATTGTTCCTGGGAGTGGCTGGGTGTGTCAACCCTCAGCTGCAATGCTGAGTAATCAAGTTATAATGTTTGCAACGTTTCAACCTATAGGTAAGAAAAAGCCCCAACAGAACAGTCTCCAAGGTTATTAAATATTTGGGCTGACGATTACTTTCGTTGAACTAGAGGAAATTATTGTTTGATACATTTGTATGATGAATGAACGGATAATTCATTCTTTAAGCTATATGTCTTCCCTCCAAGAAACAAACAAAAACAAACAAAAACCAAAAACCCTACTTTTTAAAAAATATACAGACCGTAACATGGTTTCTGTGGCAAATAAGAGAGAAAAAAAAGATAGATTATTTTAGGAATTATGGAACAAACGCTTCTTCCCACAAACAGGCATTTCATTTCCTACTAAATATCTTTTAGAGAGACATTTCTTTCCGGCAGTTGGACCTATGTGCGGGCTCCTTGGAACTGCCGATTTCCTGTTGGGGGGTGTTTCTGTCCGGGGTGTTAGAGGCAATTCAGCCGTCCAAAGGGAGAGAGGCTGAAGTGCTCCGATTTGAGTGCAAGTCTCTTGAAGTCGTCGGATCACAGTGGCAAGCATGCAGCAGGGACTCAATGAATGATTTCAGTGAGCTAGATGCGAACATCCTGCCCCAGCCTCTTGGCCATTTTGCTGCTCCCCGGGGCTGCACTGTGGGAGGAAGAGTCAGCGTGGTGATTGTCACCACCGCTACTGGGGACGCATGCGAGGTGCTGGGCATTTTATATCGACTGCCTCTTCAGGCATCTATGTGCCCCATTTTACAGGTCAGCGAACTGAGGCTTGAGAGAATTAGCACTTTGTCTAAGATTTACGAAGCCCTGAGAGTTAGAGTCAGTTTCCAAGTTTATGACTTGGCCCCGAAACTCACGGTCCCCATGCAGCGGGATGGTCTGATTTTTGAGAGGTACCCCACCCACATCACTCTTGTGCCTTTCTTGCCTCCACTGCTGCCCGAAATTCTACTTTTGGGGGTTAACTCACTTAGTTCATGACTTTGGTTCTGGTTAATAATAAAATGCCTAGGGCCTGGGGGGAGGAAAGCTGTTTGTCGATCTTAGTTTAGCAAAGTGAGTTGCTGTCATTCATGCAGTCAACAAGCATTTGGTGTCTAGTCAACCAAGTGCTGGTGTTGCAATAAGGAATGAGGCTTGATCCTTACCTTTAAGATGCTTGTGTTCAGATAGAGGAGATCGTACAAGACACAGATTATTTCGAAAAATTCTTGTAAATGAACAGTAGAGAATAGTAGCAAAGCACAGCAGAGAAGGAACTGGCTCAGTGTGAGTTCCTTTCCTGACAGCATATTTGGCGGGAAGGGAGGAGGAGGAAGTCCCACGGAATGATGGAGCTTTGGGAAGCCCGGACAGCTGGTGCATGAGCACAGAGCAGTCTGCACGGAGACTCAGGGCAGGGCTGTGCAAACCAAATCCATATTGTCTGGGTAACCCCATCAAACACCTTTTCTTATCAATTTGGTATTCTTTATTTTGCTACGTATAATTTATTTAATGGATGCAACCTCTTTCTTGTGGGACCACCTTTTCCTTTAATAGGTAGCCACCTCTTTGGCATCTAACAGAATGAGCTACTGCAATTTACATGAGAAGATGGAGGTTAGGGTGCTCTTCGTGGCACGACCATATCTGAGAAGTGTGAATTATTTACAAGCATCACACATGCCTTTTATTTCTTATAATATCACCTCCCGGTCCCACGTGGGTTACTGGAATTGCCCTTATATTTGGATGACTGGATGAGCGAGGCAGGATTTACCACGACTCCTTCCTGCCTGAGCATGTTGGAGGCCTTTGGAAGCTGTGCAGGCGACAGCAGCTCCAGCCTGAATAATTTCTTCAATTGTGGAGAAGCTGCCAAGAGACGTGAGTAAGAGCTGAGCGTGCAGAAGTGGGAGGGACGAGAGCGCGCAGGGGCGTGGCCACAGCGGGAGTGGCCCTGGCTTCAGGTGAAGGAGCCGGGCTCTGACCACACAGCTGCTCCCAACCGGGTCCATCCGAGCCTCGCTTTCCTCCGCCCTTGCCGTGTGCTGTCCAGGATCCCTGTAGCTCCAGGTAAGCGAGGTGGGGGCAGCAGGGCCAGTGGTCCCCTTTCCAGGGCACTTAAACCAACAGAGGTGTTGGAGCTGATTCAAGATGGTGAACAAAGTCGACTTAATGGGTTGTTTTCAAGGGTAGGCTGTGGGCTTTGGGACTGTTCCCCCTCCCCTCCCCCAGGGGCAGCGTCGCCAGCTCTCAGGCCTTTGGGAACCAGGGTGTCAGGTAGGGAGAGAAATCACTTAGCCACGCAAGGTAATAACATGAAGAAATAGCATGGCTGGGAGTGACGGCCAGAGGAGAAAGTTTTTCTGGGCACACTTTTAGCAGGATGTCGGGATTAAGAATGCATTTTGCAATGTTTATTTCAGAAAGGGCTTGGTGCTCAAAACTTGGAGAAAGTGGCAATGCAGTGAGTGAGTGTCTGGCTCACCTCCCTGGTTAGTTTTGTGTGCTTGAGATTCAGACTTCAAAATTGCTCTTCTTTTTGGCATTTTAAAGCATCAAGTCAGTAGTCAGTTTTCATTTACTTGAAACTGCATTCTTTTGGGCAGAAAGTATCCTCCCTCCCAGCTTCTGGGTTTTAGGATACTCGAAACAAGTGACAGATTTCAGATATGTATTCTTGGGCAACTTTGCAAACAAGTTGGCCCGCAGTTCCTTTATATGGTTGCTACTGAGTTTCTTTTTTTATAGTTGCTAGCTACCGCTGTTATGGCTTCAGCGGGTTGGAGATCAACTCAACAGGTGTGGATTCAGAGCTGAGGGGTCTTAGACCTGTGTCATCTCAGCCCCTCATTCTGCCGAGTAGGGGCTGCAGCTCGCAGAGGTGACGTGGTGTTCCAAGTCACCCCGCTTTTCAGTGGCCAGGGCAGTAGAATTCCCGCCTCAAACTCACTGCTTTCGGGTGTTTCCACGACACCAAGGGAATTCTTAACAGCCTGTCAGCCCCCACGTCGCTCTAAAGGTTTTGAAGAGAATGAGGTGGGCCTCAAAGCTCAGTCCCCGCCGGGAGGTGAAGGAGGGCTGGGCTCCTGGATGGGTGGAGGGGTGGACGGGACGCTGCCTGAAGAAAGGAGTCTCCCAGAGGATGACTCAGCAGGGCTGCTCTCCGCTGCTCACCGCCTTGAATTCCGCCACTTCAGTCCCTCCGGTGGTGGGTTGGCTCGGAGGTTGCAGCCTCAGCAACTGTGGTCGTACTGGCGTGGCCAGGCTGGCCCTGCTCTGCTGGTCGGCAGCCGTGGGATGGCTCCGTGGTCCAGATCGGGCTTCTGAAGGGACAGGAGCAGATGTGACGCCGAGGACTATTGGAGCAAAGCGCAGGCTCCCTTGCCGTTGAACATGGGGCGCGGCCCTTACTGCCGACAGCATCGTGGTGCTTTTCTGAGGACGGCGGTCTTCTCAGATGCTCCTCCTTCCGTCACTTCATTCGATCCCGATGTTCTTTCACAACGCACGTTTCCTAACCTGGCCCGGGTTTTGTCCCCCTCGAAGTGAGACTGGGGACAGCCCGGCTGTATTTTCAGGCCTTCCGTGGCACTTATGCTAGCGGGCAAAGCCTCTCAAGGCCACTGCCTAAGGACTGACCACACCAAGTGCTTAAGATTTTTTTCACCGCGTTTTCCTTCCTCTGTCCCACCAGGCAGGTTAGGGTGGATGGTAACCGCAGTCACCGGACACAGCGGAAGGCGTGTAAGGAGAAAGCCGCACCCGGCTGCGTGTGTGCCTGCGCGTACACGTGTGTAGAGGGTGTGGTGGATGGGCTACAGGTGGGCAGAACATACATTGTTCAACACACAACACGGTGGAGAAGGAAGGGGGAAATGTCAGGACAACAAATGTGAGCCAGGACTGTCCCAGGCAAAGCGGGACATATGGTCAACCTGTCCATATGGCATCTCATCTCACCCAAGCGGCCTGCAGGCAACAGGTTTGAGGGGCAGGGGCTGAGATGCACTAGAGACTTGGAGCCTCTCTGCAGGGGCCCGTGACCAGCCGGAGTCTGGAGAAGCCGGCCGCCTGGCCCTCCCCGCGCTCTGGTGCAGGTCCCTCCGCTCACCTGCGATCGAGTCAGCCCCTGATTGAGTCCGCTCTCTGCGGCCCGCATTCTCCTGCACAGCTAACCCCCCCTTGTCTTAGGGACCCCCGTTAGTGTGACTTACTTAGACGTCACTGTCTCTGAGGTGACTTCACTGAGATTTCTACGAGAAGTAAGGTCTCGCTCCTAAGGGTTCCCGTGGCAACTTGTGCCTCCCGTGAAAATGCCCACGACTCATTATACACATCCTGGCACTAGGCTGAGGCCTCCGTGGAGGGAGGGCCCGTGTCGGGCTCACCTCTGACGTCTTCGCGCGTGACTCAGTGCCTGATGTCCGGTGCTCAGGGAGCGCTCACTGAAGGAAAGCAACAGAGCGTTCATAACTTGCAACCTTGGTGGTGGAAAAAGAGCCAGAGATTCTTCAGGGAGGAGAATAAGAGAGAAACGTTTGTGTTGATTAAAAAAAAAAAATACATGCCAACTATGTAGGACACGTGGGAGTTTTGGAACTCCTGGAGACTTGTGAGAGAAAAAACTTCAGTGAAGACACAGCCGCGGAGGAAGAAGGTGAGGTGTGGTTGGGTGCACCGGGCTGGGTGCTGGGAGAGGTGGACGCCAGGGCTGGTTCTACCACTCTCACTCCCTGCGTGGGAGGCCTGGAGAATCACTTACTTCATCACTGTTCATCTCACTTTTCCCATCTGTAAAATGCAGCGATGGAGCCAGACTAGATCCCTGCCAAGATCCTGTTCCACTTGAAAGGTTTATGCTTTTAGGACATATTGCAAAAACCAGGCAGCTGAGTGATAAATTCTCCTAGCCTCTGTTGCTCCTTTCGTGGCACGTGTATTACTACTTAATTTCCATCTCGTGTTTCTCGGGCTGAAAAACAAAAAAAGAGCCTTTTCAACTTTTAAGTGACCAAAACCATGCGGTGTTTTCTACGTTGGAGCTGAAAACAAAATTCTCTTTATTTGTCATAATCATTCGAAGGTTTTCATGAAGACCAAATAAGTTATCTCTAGTAAAGTGATAATAAAATGAAGGACATCTGGGGCGATTTAGAACTCTGAACAGAAGTTGTTGGATATGTAAATGTACTCTGTAGCTCTTGCTCATGTCTACTCTTCTACCGATCATTTTTATAGCATTTGCTACTAAAGTGGTCCAGGTAGAAACCCGATGCTTTTTCCTGTGTGTGTTGCTCACATTGCTAAGCTCTGTTTAAATGCTATGCTTGCCTTGCAGCGTGGGAGGTGGCCACCGGCTGTGGCCCAAGTCATCCTTTGAACTACCTTAGCCTAGATAAGCTTTGCAGCGTTTTTGGGTCACTTGGGATCAATCACTGGGCGACTGATCAGATTTATCAGGCAATATCTGATCGATCACTTAGCTGGTGATCATTTGCTCCTACAGCGATTTCCATGTCCAGACCTTTCCTGATACCTTTGTCAAGCATCAAACCAACACACTGTTGTTGTCGCTGGGACCTCAGCTATTAAAGGCTGCTTGACCTTCCTCCACCTGAAGGAGAATTTTCTGAGAAAGGAGAGAGTCAGCACATGGATGGGAAGGCAGGCTGTTGGACTCATGCACTGAGGACTGTCATGCAAAGGAAGCGACTCTGAAAGGAGGGTCTGCCACTCACGGGACCGAATCTGAGCCTTGAATTGCAACACAGTGTTAACTATGTTGTGTGCTTCATGTACTACAGCCACCGGGAGCTTGCATTTAAATAGAGCTTAGACGAAATGTATCTCAAAATGATATAATGAGTGAGAGAATAATGCTTCAGCGGGAACATGAACATTTCCTTACCTTTTGATACACTTGAGGAGTTCCCGATCAAACCCCCTCAGCAGATTACTCCGAAGTCTTAAACACAGGTTTTCTACACAAAGGAAGCCAAACTTTAAAAGTAAAGTTTGTTATCGATTATGCAAAACTATTCGACTCGCTCTTCTTGGAGGGTAGTAAATGCATTGTTGATGGTTGGAATCCCAGCAATCAGGTTGTTGAAGCCTAGAGAGGTTTGCAGGGATCTGAGTGGAGGCTTCTCCCTTTGGTGCAGAACCAGCTCCGTTAGGCTGTTCAGGTTGGTGGAGAGAGAGCTCATGCTGTTTTAGTTGTAGACAAACTCAGCATTATCAATGTTAAATTTGCTGCTGCGGAAAGGACTCCCCAAATCTTTCGTGAACTTCCTGTTTATTTCTTCGTGGCTCCCATTTCTGCTCATTGCCCTCCGTACACCCCATGTCGGTCCCGGCGCCGGGGAGCACAGCTGTCTCTCGGCTCCTTACCCCACCCCACAAGAAAGAATAGGTTGTGGGCCTCAGAAAAGTGTGAGGTCCCACCCTGACTTGAGGTTCCCTTGTAACAGGATTGTAACGAGAACACTGACTTGAGTTCACCTACTGTGCGTGTCAGGGACATAAAGTCAATGAACTTGCTTTTCCAGACACCAACATATAGTGTAATCTTATGAGTCCATCCTACACACAAGCCCTATGTCCCATAGAAGAAAGAATTCTGAAGAAATATTTGAAGACTAGGGGCTCATTCCTTGATTTTATTCTCACATCTCCACATTTTGAATGTGTTCAAGGGTAAGGTGCAAAATTGAGATTCAATTCATGCATCTGACCCTAACACGTCCTTGGGTCCTGGTTGAAGGAAGTACGCTGTCCTGAGTGGTGACGCTTCATCTGATACCGGGGAGCATGTCTCACCTGATGACCGTCAAGGTCAAGTTCACTCTCCGCTCTGTGCACGTGACTGCACAGACCGGGCTGCCCTGGGGGGAAGCCACGCGCCTTCATCCATGCGCCGGTCACTCGGGGTGTTACTGTCAATCTGTCTTCCTTAGGAATGTGCTTCCCTGTCCAGGCAGAGCCTGGACAGTCCCTGCAGCTCAGCTGGGCTTCTAGAAAGAGCTGTGCCCTGACTGCTCAAGTTCTCCCAGCCCCTTCAACTTGGTCGCTAACTGCAGCCCCAGATCGGTGGGACTTTCGTTAGAAAAGCAGTTCTCAAGCTTTAGATATCTCAGGACCCCTTTACATTTCAAATGACCGAGGATCTTTTTATTTTGTTTATAAAAAAATGTCAGTAATATCAATCAGTATTTACCAAATTAGAAATTAAAACTGGAGCCCAGCCATTGTGGCTCAGTGGTTGAGCGTCGACCTGTGCACCAAGAGGTCGCCGGTTTGATTCCCGGTCAGGGCACATGCCCAGGTTGTGGGCCCGATCCCCAGTGGGGGGCATGCAGGAGGCGGCCAGTCCATGTTTCCATCTCTCTCTCTCCCTCCCCCTTCTTCTCTCTCTAAAATCAATAAAAAGAAAAAAAACTGGAAAAAGTTTGAAAAATTTATCTACTAATTAATTAAAATAATACGGTTATCATTACCTTTTAGTGAATAGTTATTTACTAATTTGAAATGTTTATTTTACTAATTTTTTAAAATAATCATGTTGCCATTACACATTAGCACGGATAACGTGTTTTTATGAAAAAATAACTGTTTTCTTAAGTAAAACCATGTAGGGAGAAGAGAAGCACTTTCTTTTTTTGTCGTTGAATATATTACAGATGCCCCCCTTTTCCCCAATGAACCCCCAAGAGGAGCACTCTTCCATTTCCGCAGATCTCTGGACTATTTGGTTTGCTAGAGCCACACCGCAGCCTTGGGAAATTGCCCCTGTATTTGTGAGAGGTGGAGAGTGAAGGGGCAGATGGTGTCTGAGTATCCTCATGTCTGAGCATCCTCATGTCTGAGCATCCTCATGTCTGAGCATCCTCATGTCTGAGCATCCTCATGTCTGAGCATCCTGATGTCTGAGCATCCTCATGTCTGAACATCCTCATGTCTGAGCATCCTCATGTCTGAGCATCCTCATGTCTGAGCATCCTGATGTCTGAGCATCCTCATGTCTGAGCATCCTCATGTCTGAGCATCCTGATGTCTGAGCATCCTGATGTCTGAGCATCCTCATGTCTGAGCATCCTGATGTCTGAGCATCCTCATGTCTGAGCATCCTCATGTCTGAACATCCTCATGTCTGAGCATCCTCATGTCTGAGTATCCTTATGAAAATAGTTGACCTCACGGCCCCCTGCAAGGGCGAGGGGGGTCCAGGCCAGCACCTCGAGGCCCCGCATCAGGGGGAGAGTTCTCAGACAGGCTGAGGCCCACCCGTGCTCTTTCCACTTAACCAGCTTCCCTGTTTTCAGCCGACGCTGCCCTCTCTTTCCTTTAACTCCACAGTGCTTGCTGGTTCACTTCTTTTCTGCATATCTGCCCAGAGAGTTTGCAAACTCAGAGAAGAAGGGACTTGACTGGTCCTTATAATACCGTGTACAGGGTCTTCCAACATGTATTAACATGGAAAACAACAACCGCTCTGCATTCAGTATCGCCGTGTGCCGGGCGCCGGCAGAGGCAGAACCCACTCCGCTGGCCCCCAGCGCTGCCTTAGCAACTGGTACGAACCGGGCGACTTAACAGTGGAAATGCACTCCCCACGGTTCCGGAGGCCAGAACCTGAAATCGAGGTCGCAGCAGGGCCGTGCACCCTCTGTGAGCCCCGGAGGAGATGCTGTTTCTTGCCTCTCTTAGCTTCTGGGTTGCCCGTGATCCTTGGCTTGTGGAAACCTCACTCCAAAGTCTGCCGGTCATCACGTGTGTCTTCACTGTCATCTTCTCTCCATGCAGTCTGTCTCTGTCTCCCGCTCTCTCTGATAAGGACACCTGTCATGTTGGGTTAGAGCAACCCCAGTGACCTCACCCTGATGAAATCTGCAAAGACCCTGTTTCTGCATAAGGTCCCATTCACTGGTCCCCAGGGGTGGGATTCAAACATATCTTTTGGGGGGACACAAATTCAACCCGTAACTCTTAACTAATTATTAGACTGAACCACACAAAACTGCTGTGAGTTGACTGGTTTTTGAGGCATGGAAATGTCAGTTTTGAATGCTTGAACCCAAATCCGAATGGAAACACTGTGCATAAATAAAACCAGTGGATTCTGATCGGGGCTGCCGGCGGCTTTGACCACTTGCTAAGGAAGAGGTGTGCTCCCCGGGGTCCTGACAATGGCCATTGTGGCCGAGTACGCCTGGATTTGATGATTCGGCCAGAGCTGTACCCACTGAGGACCTGGCATGCTGGACCGTTCAGACCTGAGGACATTTGATCAGAATTTTTTTCCTTACTGGTTCTTTTTATTTTTCATCCTCACCTGAGGACATTTTTGCATTTATCTTCAGACAGAGCAGAAGGGAGAGAGGGAGGAAGAGAGAGAGGAGAGAAACAGCGATGTGAGAGAGACACATCAAGTGGCTGCCACCCCAGCCTGGGCCAGGGACAAACTGCAACCGAGGTACATGCCCTTAGCGGGACCCGAACCCGGGTCTCTCCGGTCCGTGGGCCGACGCTCTAACCGCTGAGCCAAACCGGCCGGGGCTCCTCACTGGTTCTTTACATTGCATTTGGTGCACAGTTCCTTCCTCTCTTCTACCCGAGACCATCGCCTGTCTCCATGGACTTCTTCCCTGGTGGGCAGAATGCGGGTGAGCAGACCTTAAGGACCCTTGTGCTTTGTTGCAGGACCACGATGGACGCCCTGCGACTTGCAAACTCTGCCTTTGCAGTTGACCTGTTCAAGAAACTGTGCGAAAAGGAGCCAGCCGGCAATGTCCTCTTCTCTCCCATCTGTCTGTCCACCTCTCTGTCACTTGTTCAAGTCGGAGCCAAAGGTGACACAGCCAGTGAACTGGGACAGGTAAGCCCCGCACTTGTTTCTGCCTGGAGCGGGACAGAGCATCCGAACCTGTGGGCGATGTTAAGGGAGGATGAAGGGGCCTGTGTGGCCAGAGGTGCTCAGGATCGAGAGTCGTGCCACTTCTAACACTCTCTCAGTCTGTTTCTAAATGTGAAAGAAAGTTCATTTATCTGCCCTGCAACCCAGACACCATGTGTGATGGAGAACCTGGGGCTCTGCTCAGGAATCACAAGCTCTCCACTCATGAGTGACCCTTAGCCAGCCAGCCGGCATATTTCCCCGTGTTACCCTGGAAGAGTCAATCCAGGGGTGTTTAAGAAATGTTCCACTGCAAACACTCCGGCCAGAAAGAGTATAAATCTACAGCCCTGCCTTGTGCACTACACGTACATACAGCATCATCTTCATGAGTTTTTATTGCGGTATAATGAACATTCAACATTATATTTGTTTCAGGTATACAACATAATGTCTTGATAAGTGTACATATTACAAAATGATCACCACAGTAAGTCTAGTTTGCATCTGTCATCGTACATAGTTACAGAATTTCTTTTTCTTGTGATGAGAAGTTTTAAGATCTACTCTCTTAACTTTCAAATCTGCAACAAGGCCCTGGCTGGTTTGGTTCAGCAGTTAGAGCCTCGGCCCATGGACCAGAGAGTCCCGGGTTTGGTTCCTGCTAAGGGCACACACCTCGGTTGCAATTTGTCCCCAACCCCGGTTGGGGTCGTGCAGGTGGTAGCCAGTCGATGTGTCTCACATCAATGTTTCTCTCTCTCTCTTACTCACTCTCTCCTTTCCGCTCTATCTGAAGATAAATGCAAGAATGTCCTCAGGTGAGGATTAAAAAAACGCAAAACAACAAGTATTATTAACTGTAGTTATCATGCTATAAATTGCATCCCCAGGCCTTATTTCATAACCGGAAGTGTGTACCTTTCTACCCCCTCCACCCGTTTCGCCCACCCCACCCCCCTTTACTTTTAGAAAGTATGTGAATGCTCTCCCCACTCCATCCACCCTGAGTCTTGCGTTGATCTTCCCAGGTTCAACAGCATCGTTCTTTCCGTGAGCTCCTAGCGTTTAAAAAGGGAGCATCTTCTTGCATCTATAAATCCCCAGAGAGCGTGAGCCGCGACGGGTTCTCTGGGTCGTGATAAGTGAAGAGCGCACACTTGAACTTGAGGGCACGTGAAGGAGAACCGTCAGCTGTGGGAAGAGGAGCTGTGTGTTCTCACCCACCCTGCTCTGTCAGCCCCACCCCTAGTCCCTACCCCTCTCCGCTACCTCGTTTCTCATCTCCCACTAGATGGGGGACAGAAAAGACGACTTCCTGGGAGAGAGTCTGCCCCTCAATAGTAATAACAGTAAGGGTCACGTACACGTAATTGTTCCCCCAGCAGGACTTTCCTGGGTTCTTGCATTTCCTGGTCCCTTCACCTGTCAGCAGGCTGAGAGGTACACGTGGCTTTGCCCCAGCCCATGTGACCCTGCAATACCGAGGCTGTGGGACTCAGGGGCTCAGTGAGCCCGCTTGGTGACGTCACCTGAGGTGTGGCCTCCAGGCGCAGAGGTGTGGCCTCCAGGTGGGCTGGGGGAGGGGCGAGAATCGCTTTGTGCTGACATCAGTACCAAGCTCCGTGAGGCCAGGAGAAAAGTTAGGAACGGACTAACAGGATTACGCCCTCCTGAAGAGGACATCCTCGTTTTAAACGGCTTAGAATATCACTGAAAGAATAATTATTAACATTTCGAATTCATCTGATGTTTTAGGTGTTTTACCTAGAATGTCTGTAATCCTCATCACAACTCAGAAGAGCAGGTGTTCCCAGTCCAGGTTACAGAGAGAAAAGTGAAACCAGGTTGTATTTCTGCAGGATACGCGCTGGGGCGCAAAGCCAGGTCGCCTGACTCGCGCCCACTCAGGGCAGCCCGCCGCTAGGGTAGCTGCTACCCCCGTGAATTACACATCAGCCCACCTGGCGCTTGTCAGAGGAACTGAAGGGATTAGATAGACCCTGGCTGGAGACACCTCTAACCTGAATCTGATACCTGCCTAACGATGGTCTCTTTTGCTATTAATCTCTCTCTTCTTGTGTCTAAATTGGATGGAAATTGTAACCCAGCTTCACCCTTCTCCAAGTTTGGAAAGCTTCTGTAGGACCATCAGAGGCATCATTTTAGAAAAAAATTAAAAAAGGGCAAATTTTTTATATACTCAAGTGCAGAGAAGAGTATCTTTGTGGCAGTGTCTCTCAGTGGGGACAATCCCCGCTCCACTTCCTGAGGACATTTAGCAGTGTCCACAGACATTTTTGGTCGCCACAAATCGTACCAGGTAGGTCGGAGATGCTGCTGGGCACCCTGCAATACCCAGGATAGCACCCCCCACCTCCACCCCAGCAACAGAGCACCCTGCCCGAAACGTCAGCGTGTAGGTTGAGAGGCCTTGCTCCACGGGACAACGGAGCGGGGAGGACTGCACCCCTCGGGCCAGGTCCGATTCCAAGTCCACCGCACTGGGAAGACACATGCTTCGTAGGTCACGGCTGTTCTCTGACTTCACAGGTCCTTCACTTTGAAAACGTCAAAGACGTGCCCTTTGGATTTCAGACAGTAACGTCGGACGTAAACAAACTGAGTTCCTTCTACTCGCTGAAACTGATCAAGCGGCTCTATGTAGACAAATCTCTGAACCCTTCCGCAGTAAGTGGTTGAATTCCATTAACAAGACTTAACTTTCCCCCGGGGTTGGCATTGTCACATGGTCATACTCATAGCTTTTGTTTTTCCCACTAAAACTCACTTCTAGAATGCTTGTTTATGATTAGAGGCTAATTAAAGCCAACCAGTCCTAGCAGAGCGGGTGAATATAGCAGGATTGGGTTGCAGTCACATCTAGTTCAAAACACGGAGGAGTTTGTGGTCCTCCCTGTTCCCCCTCAAACTCTCGAACATCCTCCTCCTCGTAGCTTCCTCATTCAGAGGAACAGGATGGAGAGGCTACTAGCGTGTCTCCGAGGGTGCAGGAGAGCTCAGCCTTCACCCGTTTCTCCTTCAACAGCAGGGGCCAAGGCCGGGGACAACCTCATCGTTCATGCACACGGCGTTCTCTTAGTTTTCTCAACATCAATAGGAAAAATAATAACCGTATGAATCACCAGTGTTCATCAGTCAGGAATTGTTTTCGTTCGTTTTGCTAGACTGGGCACGAGGGTGTCTAAACAGTTAGTTCTGGGTGTTTAATTCCAGCCATTTCTTGAAGGAATCATATAAAGAACATTGTGGTGCCCTTAACTTTGATCCCAGAGTGTAACATAATATTAAAAAAAATCTGTATTTGAAGCACATAGCGACATCCTAGACTACGCAGAAGTTCATTGTCTCCGTTAGTAACACAGAGTGGATTTAATCTGTGCTTGGGTGGGCGGTATTTTAAGCTTTCTAAATCGAAAGGGTAGACTACCAGTGACATGTTTCACCATAGGTTTCAATTCGCCACCGAGTTCAGATTTTGAAAGTGCATTCATAACAATAGATGCGTAAAAGTCCTGTTAGAACCACGAAGCAACCTGACGGTGGGACTACAGACTGGACGCACTTTGTGACTTTGTGACCTGGATGCTTTCAGGAGTTCGTCGGCTCCACGAAGAGACCCTACGCCAAGGAGCTGGAAACGGTTGACTTCAAAGATAAGCTGGAAGAGACCAAAGGTCAGATCAACAGCTCCATTAAGGATCTCACAGATGGCAAGTATCTTCACCTAGTCTGCTCACTTATGCACGCGAATCTTCCTGCCAAGCGAAAAACTGAGCAGCTAGAGGATTCCTGAGATGTTTTCAGTACAGCAGTGAAATTCTTGCACATTGAGTCATTTCTAGACCTTTCCTCCATCACCCTCTCGCTGGGCAGAGAAGCCGGGTGCTCGGGTGTGTCTGGTCCACGTGCCTCGCCCCCCCAGCGAGCCCCCCGCGCGCTCCTGGGGCCTCTGCTGTGCTGCTAACAAGCATGGCTTTGGGCCCGTCTCAAGTCCAGTTTTTCAATCTGGACACGAAGGGCTGAGACTGTAACTTGATGATCCCCGAGGCCACTTTTAGCTCAAACATTTTACACGTTTATTACTAAAAGGGGGATAGAGAGTCTTAGGCAATCAAATATACGAATAGAAAGAAAAGAAAACAAACAGTAATGGACGGAAACGTGTCCTCAGCCCTGTAGCCTCCCGGCCAGCCGGCCCTCGGACAGCCCCTGGCCTCTTCCGCAGCGTCTGCCCGGTCCGGCCTCTGGCTCAGAGCTTCCCCCGGCCTCCCCTTCCCCCGAGTGCTCCCTCCATTCACATTCTGCGAGTTGTCCTTGCTAGAGAAGAGTTGGAAGTCAGATGATTTTGAGAGCAGGTCAGTGTCCATGTCCCTGTTCCCAGGAACATACTTATATTTACGCAGGAGGGGACTTGTTGGGACACAGCACCGAATTGTGAAGACGGGAACAGTAGTGATGGATTTTTCAGGCACCTCTGCCTTCTGCTGAGGGGTACGCCCTGGGGCAGAGACACATCCTTCCCGTAGGAGTGGCCAGAGCCGCCCTGTCACTGTGAGGGCTCAGGAATGATAGTGTCCACTCCATAACCGAGGAGGACATGGAAAATCGTGGCCTTGGAGTCTTCAAGACCTCAGATTCAAACCCGTGCACCGCCACTTGTTAAGTGAGGTGTTCGGATGCAGAGCCTCAATGTACTGAACTGTGAAAGGGGCATATGCTACCTAATTTGCTTTCCACGTGGTTGTTGTAAGGAGGAAGTTAGATAATATGTGCTAATCAATAATGTATGATGGACAAGATAATAGATGTACTCAGATACGTATGCGCGCGCACACACACACACACACACATATATATTTGTTACTGAAATAAAGCAACAAAAACTGCTCTAACAGGTTAAACCCAATTATAAGCAAAAAGAAGCTCCTGTATAAATTGCTATGTAACAGTTTTGCTTTTAGAATTTTTAAATAACAGTATTTTCCCTCTAAGGGCCTTTGTTTTAAAATGTTTGTAAGTTTTAGCCTGGCCGATGTGGCGCAGTGGATTGAGCATGGTCCCATGGACTGAGAGGTTCCGGTCTGATTCGCAGTCAGGGCACATGCCCGGTTTCGGGCTCATCCAGGTAGGGGGCGTGCAGGAGGCGGCCGATTGATGGTTCTCTCTCCCATCAATGTTTCTATCTCCCTCTCCCTTCCTCTGTCTCTAAAAAATTCAGTAAAAACTTGCTCTGGCCAGTTTGGCTCAGCGGTTAGAGCATCGGCCTGCGGTCTGGAGAGACCCGGGTTCGGTTCCCGCTAAGGGCACGTACCTCGGTGGCAGTTTGTCCCCGGCCCTGGTTGGTCGTGCGGGTGGCAACCACTCGATGTGTCCCTTCACGTCGATGTTTCTCTCTCTCTCTCCCTTCCTCTCTCTCCTTCCCACTCTATCTGTACAAAAATGGAAAAATATCCTCGGGTGAGGATAAAAAAAAACAAACAAAAAACTTAAAAACTTATTTAACAAAATAACATCTTCATAAATTTTAGGTTACAACCGGGGAAGCTAGTTCAGTGAAAAGACCTCTGAAGTGCAGGCGGGAGTCGAGGCTTCAGTTGAACTCGGCCCCTCCCAGCCCGCCCACTTGCCTGGCCTGCGGGTTCCTCAACGACCGACTGCACAGTCAGCGGCTCCCGCCCTGGCAGCGGCCACCTGGTGTGCGGGTCCCGGTGCAATGCGAAGCTGAAGCTGCAGGGCCCCCTCCTTAAACATGTACTAACGTTTAGTCCTTTTTAAAAAAATCTTTATTGTTGAATGTATTACAGATGTTCCTCATTTTCCTCCCATTGACCCCCTCCTCCCCACTCCCGCTCCCTCCTGCCTTTTCCCCACACTGTTGTCTGTGCCCATTGGTTATGCATATAAGTTCTTGGGTTTATTTCTTCCCACCTCCCAACCCCCTTCCCTTTGAGGTTTGTCAGTTTAGCAACCAATTTGTACTTCTTAATCCCTTCACCTTTTTCATCCATTCCTCCAACCTCCCTTCCATCTGGCAACTAACACAATGTTCTCTGTATCTATGAGAATGTTTCTGTTCTGCCTGTTCATTTTGTTTGTAGATTCAGTTGTCTATAGATATGTATTCATTGCCATTTTGTTTGTTCATATATTTTATCTTTTTCTTCAAAAAGACCCTTCATCACTTCATATAATAATGGTTTGGTGGTGATGAACTCCTTTAACTTTTTCTTGTCTGGGAAAGTTTTTATATGGCCATCGATTCTAAATGACAGCTTTGCAGGATAGAGTAATCTTGGTTGTAGGTTCTTGGTTTTCATCACTCTGAATATTTCTTGCCACTCCCTTCTGGCCTGCAAAGTTTCTTTTGAGAAATCAGCTGACAGTCTTATGGGAACACCCTTGTAGGTAACTGCTTTTCTCTTGCTGCTTTTAAGATTCTTTCTTTGTCTTGAACCTTTTGCATTTTTTTTTTTTTTTTGGTACGTGCCCCTAGCGGGAACTGAACCCCGGACTCTCTGGACCGCAGGCCGATGCTCCAACCGCTGAGCCAAACCGGCCAGGGCTGCATTTTGATGATGATGTCTCTTGGTGTGGGCCTCTTGGGGTTCATCTTGTTTGGGACTCTCTGTGCTTCCTGGACTTGTATGTCTGTTTCCTTCACCAAGTTAGGGAAGTTTTCTGCCATTATCGTTTCAAATAGGTTTTCAATTTCTTGTTCTCTCTCTTCTCCTTCTGGCACCCCCAAGTTATGAATGTTGGCACGCTTGAAGTTGTCCCAGAGGCTCCTTACACTATTCTAAGTTTTTTGAATTCTTTTTTCTTTTTGCTGTTCTGATTGGGTATTTTTTGCTTCCTTATATTCCAAATCAATGGTTTGCTTCTTGGCTTTACCTACTCTGCTATTGATTTCCTGTAAATTATTCTTTATTTCAGTTAGTGCCTCCTTCATTTCTAACTGGTCTAATTTTATGCTCTTGAGGCCCTCACTAGGTTCACTGAGGTTCTCACTAAGTCCATTGAGCATCCTTATAAACAGTATTTTGAACTCAACACCTGTTAGGTTGCTTATCTTTGTTTTGCTTAGTTTTTTTCTTGGGGTTTTGTTCTATTCTTTCATTTGGGACCTGTTTCTTTATCTCCTCTTTTTGGCTGCCTCCCTGTGTTTGTTTCTATGTATTACTTAATGAGAGGTATGGGGCTAGCTGAGACCAGATGCTGCTTGTTTGAAAGAATTTAGGAAAACCTGATTCAAGCCAGGCCAATCCTATGGTTAAGCAACTGGTAACAGCTTGGGTGGGCCTGAAAGTTGGGTGGGGCGGGGCCTCAGGGAATCACCAGGGCGGGGCAAACAGTGTGAGCCAGGTTGCTGGAGTCCCAGATGAGGTGGCTGTCTGCCGCCCCAGGCAAGGGCTCACCAAGGGAACAAAGGCCTCTGACAGAATGTTTGTCCCGGAGAAAGCCCCCTATCCAGCCCTTGCTCCAGTGCAAACAGCTCAGTTCTTCCCTGTGTGTCTCTGGCGCCCCTCGAGCTGCCTCCCCTCCAAGCTCAGAGGGAGAGAGTCAGATAAGTCCGTGCGCGGGCCCTTTAAGGAGCTGCCTGGGGCTCCAGCCACCTGAGTTTCTCTGAGCCTCAGTTCCCACTGGTTTTTCCAGCCAGAAATGATGGGGATTCTCTTCCTGGCACTGGGACCCTGAGCGGGGCACCTGGTGTGGGACGGGGACCCCTCAGTCCCCAGGAAGGACCTTCCCGCCGAGGTGTCCTCCTGATTTTTATCTGCCACACCTGGGTGTGGGACCAGCCCGTCCCCTCTGTCCTCCTACCAGTCTTGGTGTGGCTGCTGCTTTAATCCCGTAGTTGTAGGACTTCCATTCAGCTTGATGCCAGGCAGTTCTGAAGGATGGTTGTTCTGTAGTTTAGTTGTAACTTTGATGTGGTTGTGGGAGGACGCGATACCGCGTTTACCTACCCGCCGTCTTCACTGACGTTTAGATGGCGACAGCGAAGCATTAAACCAGGTCACACACAGGTCACAGGCCCCTGAAGTTAGGTCAACAAAAATCCTTTGCAAAAAACGTCAGTGCTATTCAAACCTGAGGACTTAATTTCGTGGGGGGGTTGACACCCCCTGCGCTGTTCTGCTGTTGGGGTCCAGCTCCGTGGTGATCGCAGCTGTGACAGGCGGGTCACCTGGGTGCACGCTGGCCGCAGCGTGGGGAGGGGTGGAGCGCGGCGGGCGGACAGGGGTGTGCTGTCCCGGTTCAGAGCTGTTTTCCCGCGGAGTGAGCTAGAGGGCTACTTGACCTCTCTGAGCCCGTTTCTTCCTCTACTGTGCAGTGGCGACAATGACCTTCGATACAGGATCACTGAGAGCAGATACACGTGCAAATGCCGAGCACATCACGCGTGTTCGCTCCAGAGCACAGGCCTCCAGCCCCGAATCCACCTTTGCTCGTGTGTCATCTCGGGCAGGTGACTTTGCACAGCCTCTGCTTCCTCATCTGTATACATGGAGAATACGTGTTAGCGAGTACACGAAGGTCCGGCACACGGTCCGGCACAGGAGGCGCGTGGGAGCTTGTCTTTCTTCCTCCTCCTGGCCTTTCTTTCCCTCCTTCCCCCTCCTTCTGCTCCCCAGGTGTCTGGTGCGTGCGGGGTGGCGAGATGCCAGGAGACAAGGAGTCCTTCCGAAGGAGGCGGCCTGGCTCTCACCCCTGGTGTGACTCCGGCAGGTGCTCACTCGCAGGTGTGGGTAGGCGTGTGCGCGACGGGCGTGTGCACAGCAGGCGTGGTTGGGAAGATTCACCCTGTGTGATCTGTGGTTTCCTGACACTGTTTACAGGCCACTTTGAGGACATTTTATCCGACAACAATGTGAATGACCAGACCAAAATCCTCGTGGTGAATGCTGCCTACTTCGTTGGAAAGTGGATGAAGAAATTTCCCGAATCGGAAACCAAAGAGTGCGCTTTCCGAGTCAACAAGGTATGCGGGGCGGCGTCTGCAAGGGCCCCACCTATCGATCTGGGAGTGACGGCGATGGAAGGGACCGCAGGCATGCACTCCCAGGAGGGACGTGAAGGCACGGGGCGGGGTGCTTCCCTGGTAGAAAAAGGACCAAACCCAGACTCTCCCCCAGAGTCTGAGCGTGGCGAGAGCTTCCAGCCAGTGGGGAAGGCTGAGTCGCCCACTGGAAATTGGCTACACATACTGGGGGCCGTTGGCAAGAAAGGCAGAGCAACCAGCCAAATCCTAACCTCAGAAGCCTTCGAATCATCCTGAAACCTGGGCCTCTTGAGCATCTTGGTGCCGGGTAACACCCCTCTGATCCGTTTCTCGTCTGTTCGTGGGAAGGAAAGGGCTCGGCTGCTGTGATGTGTGAGGGGCTGGTCGTGCAGGAAAAAGCACAGCTTACCCACCTGCTCTCCGGGCGTCTCATCCGGGAAGGATGAGAACCCGGTCTCAGGGAAGTCTCACTAGCGCTACTGAGTGGATACTGTGGTCACATCCCGTGTGGAAAAGAATTCGTGTGACTAGGTGAAGGACCTCTTCTAGAAAGGGACCCAGAGAACTGAGACTGGAAAACCGACCCATTTCATAGGGGACCTGGGCCACCCCGGGAGTCTCTGTGATGATGCGATTCGGTCTCTCCTGATAAGATGGGACTTGTGCTGAGAATGTGGACCGAATCCCACGCTTCAGGTCACCTGCAGGGGGCGGAGTTTCCTGGCAGCTGCGTTCACGCTGGTTCCCAGTTGCTGCCAGCACTCTGAGTACCTAGTATTCACCACTTCGTTTCTGCCGCGTGTAACAGCGCCTCCTTGACGCTACACCCCAGGGCGTAGCGGAGTTAGCTGGACTGGCCTTTGGCACTTCTTTGTACCCACAGAATTTTATTTTGATTCCCACATCCCCACCCCCATGTGCTTTCCATACTGAAATCTAATTATTTATTTATTTAGCTGATCCCTCCTGAGTGTGTGCTTTGTCAAGGCAGGGAGAGCGCCTCATTCATCTCGGTTTCTAACTCTTGGCCCAGGGCCCGGTCCCTTAGCAGGTGCTCAGCAAATGTTGGTTGAATGAGTGACCCACCCCGAAGGGTCAGTTTGAAAAAACAGTCAATAGCAGACAAAACCTGATGGGCCTTTGGGTCCACGGTGGGTCCCTACACGAGACCCGCTGGGCGTTGCCACTGGGAGGGGACCGTCCCTGCTGAGAGGGCCGCCTACCTTCTCAATATCCACGGGTCTTGGGGGCCGCCCACCCCCGACTTCTCAAACCTCCTGGCGGGGCAGGACTGGCCCTGAGCACAGATGCCAGGCACACGGCTGAGTCTTTGCTGTCTGTTCCTCACATGCAGGCCCTCGGGTTTTAACCACGGCTTTGAAATGTCGCCGGTCTCTCAGTGTTTCGCCTAACAAAGCAACAGTGACTCAAAGCTGTGTGGGGACACACCCTCCTTTATAAGGGAGAGGTCATACTTTTCCTCTGTTTCCCTTGAATTGCTTTCGTGAGCCCCTGAACTTTCTGAGTGAATTTACCGAGACTCTCTTCATGTCCTGTGGTGTCTCCTTCAGGGGCTACAGTAAATTGTTGAAGTTCTGTTATTAAAAGTTGAGTATAGTGCCTATTCTGACAAAGGTTCACACACACCACGCACACACCACACACACACCACACACACACACACCACACACATCACACCACACACACACACCATGCATACACCACACACACACCACACCACACACACACCACACACCACACCACACATCACACCACATACACACACCACACCACACATACACTACACACACCACAAACACCACACCCCACACACACTGCAGACACCACAAACACCCACACCATACACACACAGCACACCACACACACACACCACAGCACATACAGCACACACACACCACACACATACACACTACACACACCACACTTGCACACACCACACACACCACACCACACACACCACACCACACACACTGCAGACACCACAAACACCCACACCATACACACACAGCACACCACACACACACCACAGCACACACAGCACACACACACCACACACATACACACTACACACACCACACTTGCACACACCACACACACACCACACCACACACACCACACCACACACACTGCAGACACCACAAACACCCACACCATACACACACAGCACACCACACACACACCACACACATACACACTACACACACCACACTTGCACACACCACACACACACCACACCACACACACCACACCACACACACTGCAGACACCACAAATACCCACACCATACACACACACAGCACAGCACAAACACACCACAGCACACACAGCACACACACCACACACACCACACATACCACACACACACCACACACACACACACACACCCCAGACAAATTTATGTGTTGCTAACCTAAAAATAAAAAGTCCTAATTAGCTTAATTTCCCCCTCTTACAAATATTTGAGGTGTTTCATGAAATTATAACGAGAGTAAATTAATGTATGTGTGTGTGTGTGCGTGCATGTGGATATATGTCTATAGATGTGTGTG
The DNA here is from genome assembly GCF_014108415.1 of Molossus molossus. Lineage (NCBI taxonomy): Eukaryota > Metazoa > Chordata > Mammalia > Chiroptera > Molossidae > Molossus > Molossus molossus. The sequence continues at coordinate 109,461,230 of NW_023425399.1, forward strand.
TGCGTATTTGTGTGTGCATGCGTGTATATGTATGTGTGCATGTGAAAGCATAAGTCATCCTCTTTCGTGGAGGGAGAGAAAGGATGTCTCTATAGCTGTGTGAACTAAAAAGCAAGCGGTCCAGCGGTCTCCTCTCGTTGCAGACGGACACCAAGCCAGTGCAGATGATGAATCTGGAAGCCACCTTCTGCATGGGCAACATTGACAGTGTCAACTGTAAGGTCATAGAGCTCCCCTTTCAAAACAAGCACCTCAGCATGCTCATCCTGCTGCCCAAGGACGTGGAGGACGAGTCCACAGGCCTGGAGAAGGTGAGGAGGAGCGGTGGGCAGTACCTACGTGCCCCCTGCCGTGGCAGAGCCGCGTGGCCGCAGCCCGCCTTGTACCTCACTTGCTTTGCCGTCTTCAAGGGTTCGTGGTTGTTTCTGGGCTTCCTCCTTACTGTTCAAAACAGCCAACATTTCTTCGGCACTTACAATGTGCCCGGAACTGTAAATTCCCTGTGTGCACTATCTCACTCCATCCTCACAACTGGCCTAGGAGTGGGGAACTCTCCCCACAGCCGTTCCCAGCGAGGGAACTGGGGCACAGGGGTCAGTACCTGCTCCATGCTCACATGACGCGTCAGTGGTTTGTAGAATCAGAATTTGACCCAGGAAATTGGAATCCGTGTTCTTAACTCTAGACTAGAGTTTCTGATCGTTAGCATCTTGCATCAACACAGTGCATTTGTTACACAATTGATAAGCCAATATTGATGCATGACTATCCACTCAAGTTCACAGTCTACATTAGGGTTCGCTCTGTGTTGTGCATCCTATGCGCTTTGAACAGTTCTTTTCACGTATACACACGTGTATGAGGTTTTGTGGTGCGCCATATTTCATACAGGTTGTCAGAGGCACAGGACTGGAACACGAGAGGTTTGACCTGCTTGTGAAGGACGGAGCGTCCCCTCTGCTGGTCAGCCTGGTCCTGGGCCCCTGTTCTTGCTCACCTCCCACCAGCCTCCCATCTCCCCTCTGCCTGGGCCTCAGCCTGCCCGGGGAGAAGGAGGGCATCTTTGAGGACCCAGGGGTCACCGCTGTATTTCCAGTCACACTTCAGTGACTCCCTCACTTTCTAGAGCTGATGTGATTGGTTCACATCTTACCTTTTAGCGTGGCTATCATCACGCTCGGGTCCCCACCCTGCCCCCTGAGTGCTCAGCCTGTCTCTGCTCCTCTGCTCCCAGCCTCTGGTCCCTCCCGCCCCACCCCCCTCCACTTACAGCACCTCCTGGTTCTTTTCCATATGAAAGTGCAGAACGAAAGGGGCTGGGTAAGATTTGCTCAGCGAGGAATTTTAAGATAAAACCATTTGCTGCTTCATTTTCTATCTCTCATTTAAATTTTTTAATAAAATACTTTGTCAAACCCAGTATTTCCAAAATACTATCGTTTCAACATGCAATTGCTGTAAAGATTATTAATGAGATGTTCTATGTCCTTTGTACTAAAGCTTGGAAACCTGTTGTGTATTTCACACGGAGAGTATTTCTCAGTCCTTACTGGTTACATTTCAGTGCTTCATAGCCACGTATTGGCCACATATTGGCCACTGTATTGGCCACGTATTGGACGGTACAGATAGGAAGGTTTCCTGTTATGACAGAGGAATATTTAGATTTTACACAGGTTAAGAACCTAAGCTGTTATTTTTTTCAGATTTGTTGAGGTATAATTAAACAAAATTGTAAAATACTTAAAGCATACAGCGGGATGATTTGATAAACATATAAGTTATAGAAGGGTTCCTCCCACTCAGTTTATTAGCACACCCACCATCTCATATCTGCATCTCTTTAGTCCCCCCCCCCCCCCGCTTTTTTTTTAAAAAAAACAACAACCAGCTGAAATGGATGCATTCATCCATTACCTATTCTCTTAAAGAGACATCATGGCCAGTTCAATTCTCATTCTAAGACAATTTACCTCAGCTCTATGTGAGCTATTGGATTTGAGGTCATGCCCAGTACAAGTATTCGGGTTGCCTGGTAGAGAATCCAAAGAAGCGTTCGAGAAATGTTATGTGTGAAATTCTTCTAATTTTGCATTTATTTCATTATTCTTTAGGCAACACTGTAATCCATGTATTTGTTTCTATAAAATACTCTATAGTTTAAGAACTGCCCTCATACATTTCGGGGCAAAGGGACCACAGCTGTAGGTGGGATGGGGACCAATGCTAGGTGAGAGATTTTTTTGTTTTTTGGTACGTGCCCCTAGCGGGAACTGAACCCGGGTCTCTCTGGTCCACGGGCCGACGCTCTAACCCCTGAGCAAAACCGGCCAGGGCTTGTTCCATTTTTGATGGTCCATCTGTACTGCTTTGAAACTGGGATCACCTGACACATGTTTCTCACCAAGCAGGGTCTTTTACCATAGGAACTAAAAAAATGTTTTTCCCTCTCCTTTTTGTCGTTTAGGTTGAAAAACAACTCAACTCAGAGACGCTTCTGCAGTGGACCAATCCCAGCACCATGGCCAATGCCAAAGTCAAACTCTCCATCCCGAAGTTTAAGGTGGAAAAGAGGATCGATCCCAAGGCCAGCCTGGAGAACCTGGGGCTGAAAAGTGCCTTTGACACGAACACATCTGACTTCTCTGGAATGTCAGAAGCCAAGGGAGCGGCGCTGTCGGATGTCGTTCACCGAGTGTGCTTAGAGATCACCGAAGATGGTGGGGATTCCATAGAGGTGCCGGGGTCGCGCATCCTTCAACACAAGGATGAGTTCAGGGCTGACCACCCATTCATTTACATTGTCAGGCACAACAAAACTCGAAACATCATTTTCTTTGGCAAGTTCTGTTCGCCTTAAGTGGCAGAGCCCAGGTTGAGCCCCCCTCCCCCGACCTTTCTGCAAACTCTGCACCCAGAGAGTCCCTTTCTAAATATGATAAATTGCTACTGTTGCTGGAGGAGAGCGCGGAGATGCGTTGTCACATGTACCCCTCACTCGGATAGGCCCTCGCTCCCAGTGTTGCCTTCTGTGCCCCTTCCCCACCGCCGGAGACAATGCTTTGAATGGAAAGGAATGTGCATTCATCAGTTGTCGCGCTGTCTAGGGTTATGGGCAGAAATGAGACTCGTTCACAAAGGAAATTCCTATACGGAGGATCTGTAGGATGTTATGCCCAGAGTTCTGCCTTCCTTCACTGGGATGCAGAACGTTCTAGACATTCTCACTTCCCCGAAAGACGGAGGGAGCTGTGGTTCATGGGTCGGGCAGCTTCCTGGTTTCAGGAGGAATATGAGCACACGTGCAGGCTGCTATGGGCCCACAGATCTTTATGCCAAACCCCTTGGGACAAACGTTTTCTCCAAACTCTGACTTTTGAGACCTTTAGAAAGACAATACGTTGCACAAACGGTCCATTTTGGAAGTCCATAGAAAGAGTCTGAAAGAACACCCTTTGTAGAAGTCCATCCCTTGATATTTCTGCATAAAATGTAGAACATTGATACTAAGTGGGTAAAGACTCTAAGTGGCCCCTAAATGTCAGGCTTTGCTGTGAGTGCTGGGCTGCCACCTTGTGAACCAGCTTTGTTTTCCGAACGGTTTGAGACTTTGGAACGTTGGCTAAGGAACTGCAGACGGAGCGCAGCTGACGGGCAGCCCCTCATGGGGAGGCTCAGACCTAACGCTCAGTTCATTTTCACTTTTGATAGAATGGCCACCTGGTCGTTTGGTTGGGGACAGAACGCGGGCTGGGGCTTGAACTGACTCAACAAGGTTTTGGAAGTTTGAGAACCAGGGCCTTAAAAAGCACAGGGACTCTCACGGTAGCCAATAAAGAATTTTATGAGTGTTGAAGGAACTTCTCTCTTTGTCTGATGTGACAGTGGGGGAGGGAACCGACGTCTGTAGAAAATATAACTAAGCTGTTGAAGGGCTCAGCCTGATTTGACATATTTTTCCAAGCCTGAGGGTTTCATTACCATAGATAGCTAGTCAGTTACGTGCATTAAAAATACTTTTTAAAGTTGATCTGATAAGTTATCTATGTTACAAGTTCATGCATTGATTCTCTATCAGAAGAGCACATTTACTGAAGATTTTGTGACAATTCATCCTCATCTCTTCCTTGTAAATAGGTTCAACTTTTTTTCTTGCTCCTAAGGGTCAATATTAAATTTCTGTTATGCTGTTGACAATAAAATATTATTAAATTACATGTCTTGTTTTTTTCCCCCATAAAGTTAGATTTGCTGTTTTGAAATAGAACCAAGCCATCTATTTATAAAAGCATCCCTGTACATGGGGAGGGGGAAGTGGATGTAGGGTAAGAAGGAGTAAGAATAATTACTGCCCCATCCCCTTGTCTTCCTTTCTCTGTGCCCACCAGCCCGTGCTTCCTCCTCCCATCCCCTTTCATCCTGGGGTGAAGGCCCATGGGAGTCTGGAAGGACTTTCAGATATATCCACGTCTATCACGAAATGGAGGCCTCTGGGCCCAGCCTCAAGATGTAATTTTATTGAGTAAGTTGTATATGCTTAAAATATTTTTTTATTAAGTACATTTTCCTCATGTACATTTGTTTTAAAATACTTATGGTGTCCCTGAACCGAAGATTCAACAGCCCCGTTCCTGTCCCCAGTGTGCCTAAATAGAATGTGTCCCCCTTGCAATAAGTGTTGAGCATCCAAAGTGACAAATGCCCCACATTCTACAAAGAAAGGACCCTTTGTGCACATGGCCGGGAGTGGCCCAAACCAGGACATCCCACTCTCGGCTCTGTACCCCCTTTTCTGGGCTATGAAATAGGACGGAGGGGGGACTGAAAGGCTTAGTGAGTATTTGAGGAGGAGGGATTAGTGTGTCTTTAGGCCAAGTGTTCATGGAGCCTAAAGCCTTCCCTGGGGATTAGGAAGCACTGACATGTTTTACGAACTCTTGCTTGGGATAGTCTAATCCAGTGGTTTTCGAGCAAGGCCAACTCTGCCCCCTAGGGGACATTTCTGTAATAACTGGGGGCAGTGTGCAACCCCATCTAGTGGGTAGAAGCCATGAATTTTGCTAAACACCGTATAATGCCCGGGACAGGAATAATCACACAGTGCCAACAGTGAGAGGCTGAGAAACCGAGGGCTCCACTACCTCAGGGACAGGTGCTGGCGGGAGGGGTCCCTGAAGCAGAGCAAGGAGAACAGCCTAGCGGGGAAGTAGAGGCGGGTCCCTGATTGCTGTCACTGCAGAGAGAGGTGGAGGCAGCCAGACATGGTGATTCTGAGACTCTGCTCAAAAGGTTTGCCCAGTGAGGAAGTGGGGTCTCCAAGGATCCCACAGAAACACCCCACGGAGAGAAGTTCACGTTTGGCATCTCTCATTTGGGATACTGAATTCCAACTGCACCAGTCAAGTAAGGTCCTTCCTTCCCTGGCCCCAAAAGTCAGGCGCTGTGGAAGGAGAGGAAGAGCAAGGTGGTGAATGGTGAGGAAGCCACCTCCCCTTCCGTTCCCCTGGGGGTTGGTGAGCCCGAACCAGACCCCAGCTGAGGTGGACGAAGATGCTCTCAATCAAGAGAAAGATGTCGTGATTTACAAGAATCTGGGCTCTTTCATTTATGACACTGTCTTTGTTGATATAAGAAAGTAACTGGAGGGCATTTAATTTAGGGGATTGGGCCCTGGGGATGGGGCCCTGCAGCAGAGTGGGCTCAGACGGGCACGGGGAACAGAGACCCAGCTGTGCATTCCTAGCGCCCTGCCAGTGCCGCTCACCCGTGAACTGGTTACAATGCCATCATCTCATGTGCTGCTCACAGCGCCTGTATGAGGAGGAAAGCACCACCCGTCTTATAAACGAGGCTACGGAGACGCAGAATAGAGACAGGATCTGCTCGAGGTCACAGAGCTAATGGAAGCTGATGGCCAGGTTTGACCTCAGCCCACTGAGCCCAGAGCCAGAGCTCTGCCCACTGGACATGATGCCACCGAATGCGCCTGGAGGAATTCCTCTTTCCTCCATACTTTCTCCAGTTTGGAATTCCCGAAGATTCGCCTCATTCTGGCAGTCCATTTTTGTCAACCAACATCTCCCTAGCTGCAATTGGCCCCATTAGGTCCAATGATAGAGCCTCTTTCGTGGGCCAGGTGTTGTGTGTGAAGGTGCTTTACGGATGTTACCGCATTTTTAAATTCTTACAATAACCCTAGAGTTAGGGGCTACTTTATGTATTCATCTCTTTCATGAGGATGTGTGGGCTCAAAGGAGTTGAAAAAGGACCCAAACTGGTAAACAGCAGGGTTTGGCCGCAGCTGGTCTGACCCCAAAGCCCACACTCACAGCATGGTGACTCCCGGCCTTTGGACCATGCATTGGGGCAGGCTTCCCTGGATGGCTTCGCCTACTCTTGCATCATGTGGGCCTCCTGGCCACCCAGTGCTGCCAAAGCAATCAATCTGTCCCTGTCCTTCAGGAAAACAACAGAAAACGAAACGTCTGGGCCCTGTGCTTGTCCCCAGCAGGACACCAGGAGCAGCAGAACCTCTGTCTTGCCCTGAGGCACTGCCCGGCTACCTGGCCGTCACTAGGGGGACCAGACGTCTGCCTCAGGTGGCCCGGCCCAGAGCTCAGAGGAGGACGTGGGAGTTTAGAAGGGCCTGGAGCCGCAGAACCCCGTGGACGGACAGAGAGGGTGTGTGCTCGTGGGTGAGGAGGAAAAACGAGGTCACGCACAGGGGGTTCAGTGGTGGTGGGACCTCAGGGAAAGCAGGGGCTCAGACTGGGGTCCTGGCAGCGCGATGGGCCCTGGTGTTCGGTGTTAACATTAGAGCTGCCTCTATTTATTTATTTATTTAAATATGTTTTTATTGATTTTTTTAGATAGAGAGATAAAAACGATGTGAGAGAGACACATCCATTGACTGCCTCCTGCATGCCCCCTACTGGGGATCGAGCCTGCAACCCAGGCATGTGCCCTGACCAGGAATCGAACCGGGACCTCTCAGTCCATGGGACCACACCGGCTGGGCCAGAGCTGTAAATGGTATAAAAAATTGAGCTATAAAAATATTACATCTAGAGAGTATGTGAAAATGGAGGCAGAGTGAATAGAAGCTTCACAGACAATTTCCCAGGACCAAAGGGGAATTACAACTAAAATAAAGACAAATCCTCAGAAAAAAGCAACAGCAAAGCAGCAGGACAGGACCATATAACCAGGGACGCTGGTAGGATCAGCAGAGGTGTGATAGGGTGGCGGGCTGGGAGCCCACAGACAGCAGCAGTCTTAGCTGTGAGCAGCGACTTTGGGGAATAAAGACCAAGCTCACTCCACAGCTCACAGAGCCAGGACAGAGCACTAAAATAGCCACAGCCACTCACCTGGGGGCTCCAGCAGAGGGAGGGCAGACGGGGCTGGAACTCTGGGGGGACACCCCGGATTTGGAGGGCACTCAGAGTTTCGCTGAGTTGCGGCCACAAAGGACAATGGCCAGTGTGCTCCTACCCTGAGCTGTGGGGGAAAGCAGCAGCCCCCTCTCCTGGAGATTCACCCTTTCCCAGGTGAGGCAAAGAAATGCAAATTGAGGCTCATTGACAACCAGCATCTATCCCACCCTCTGGAAATCCTCTTATGCAGAACACCAGGGCTACATTCCAAGGCCCTGAGTAACTGAGACTACTGGCCTCCAGGAAAAAGCTGAAGGATAACTGAACCTTTCCTGGGCTTGCATATCTACCCAGGAAAGTAAGACTTGACAGTGGTGTTTAACGTGGGCCCACCCAGGCTCATCCAAACCCAGTAGAGAAGCCACAAACAGCAGAACACCAACACCCACAGGGAAAATTTGGCAGGCTCCAAAACCCATTGAGATAGTCAAAATGGTAAAACAAGGAAACAAATGCCAAAAGAAAGAACAAGAGAACTCCATCGAAGATGAGATACACAAAATGCAGTTTGGCAAATTATCAGAGGTAGAGTTCAGAGCCATGATCTTGAGGAAGCTCAACAGCATGAGTAAGGACATCAGGACCATGAGTAAAGATATAGAACATTGAAAACCAACCAAGTGGAAATGAAGAATGACATAGCAGAAATTAAGAACAAGTTGGAAGGACTAACTAGCAGAGTAGAGGAAGCTGAGGACCAGATCAGTGAATTAGAAGACAGGGTAGAAAAATCAACCAATCAGAAAACCAAAAGGAAAAAACAATTTAAAAACAGGAAGATTGCTTAAGAGAACTGTGGGACAACTGGAAACATAATAACATTCACATCATAGGAGTCCCCAAAGGGGAAGAAAATGAGCAAGGGTTAGAGACTATGTTTGAAGAAACAGTGACAGAAAACTTTCCTAACTTGGTGAAGAAAGAAGGCATTCAAGTTCAAGAAGCACAGAGAGCCCCAAGTAAGAAGAACCCAACAGGCCCACACCAAGACACATAGTAATTAAAATGCCAAAAATTAAAGACAAAGAGATAATCCTAAAGGCAGCAAGAGATAAGCAACAGGTTACCTACAAAGCAGACCCCATAAAGCTCTCAGTTGACTTCTCAATAGAAACACTGCAGGACAGAAGGGAGTGGCAGGAAGTAATCAAGGTCATAAAACACAAGGATCTGAATCCAAGACTACTCTATCCAGCAAGACTATCATTCAAAATAGAAGGTCAAATAAAGAGCTTTCCAGACCAAAAAAAAAAAAAAAAAAAAAAAGGCTAAGCGAATGTATTAGCACCAAATCAGCACTGCAAGATATGCTAAAAGGACTGCTGTAATTAGTAGAAGAAACAGGGAGAAAAATATAACCACACTAAACAAAAATGGCAATAAATAAGTACATATCAATTATTACCTTAAATGTGAATGGTTTGAATGCTCTGATAAAAAGACACAGAGTAGCTGACTGAATAAGAAAGCATGACTCACATATATGTTATTTACAAGAGACGCACCTCACAACAAAAGACTCACATAGGTTGAAAGTGAAGGGATGGAAAAAAATCTTCCAAGCAAACAGAAAGGAAAAAAGCGGGGGTAGCAATACTCATATCTGATAATTTAGACTTCAAAATGAAGACCATAATTAGAGACAAAGAAGGCTACTGCATAATATTGAAAGCATCTATCCAACAGGAAGATATAACCTTGGTAAACATATATGCACCCAACATAGGAGCACAAATATATCTTAAAAATCTTCTGGAGGACTTCAAAGGAGAAATCAATAGCAATACAATCATAGCAGGGAACTTCAACATCCCACTGACATCACTGGATAGATCTTCTAGACAAAACATTAACAAGGAAACATAGACTCTAAATGAAGCACTAAATCAAATGGATTTAATAGATATCTACAGAGAATTACACCCCAAAACTACAGAATTCACATTCTTGTAAAGTGCACATGGGACATTCTCAAAGATGGACCACATGTTAGGGCACAAACTAAGGCTCTACAAGTTCAAGAAGATTGAAATCATATCAAGCATCTTCTCAGATCACAATGGCATGAAACGAGAAATCAACTGCAACAAGAACATACAAAGACATTTGAAATCATGGAAGCTAAATAGCATGTTATTGAACAATGAATGGGTTACTAAGGAGATCAAGGAAGAAAGTAAAAACTTCCTGGTTTCCAGGAAGTTTTTGCTTTCTTACCTCAAGAAGCAAGAAAAATTTCTAATAGACTATGTAACCTCATAACTTAAAGAACTAGAAAGCAAACAAGAAGAAAACCCCAGAGCAAATAGAAGGAAGGAAATAGTAAAGATCAGAGCAGAAATAAATGACATAGAGACCAAAAAAACAATTCAAAGGATCAATGAAACAAAGAGCTGGTTCTTTAAAAAGATAAACAAGGTTGATGGACCCTTAGCTAGACTCACCAAGACACAAAGAGAGAGAACCCAAATACACAAAATCAGAAATGAAAGAGGAGAAATAATAACTGACACCACAGAAATACAAAGGACTGTTAACAAATATTATGAACAATTACACGACAACAAATTTGACAATCTAAGTGAAATGGACAAATTTCTAGAAACACATAGTCTCCCAAAACTAGACCGGAAAGAGATAGAAAACTTGAACAGACCAATAACAACAAAAAAATTGAAGATATAATCAAGACTCTCCCAGCAAACAAAAGCCCAGGCCCGGATGGCTTCATGGGGGAATTTTACCAAACATTCAAAGAAGAACTACTACCCATTCTCCTCAAACTATTCCAAAAAATTCAAGAAGAAGGAAGACTTCCAAACTCGTGTTATGAGGCCAGCATAATTCTAATTTCAAAACCAGAAGAAGACACTACAAAGAAAGAAAACTACAGGCCAGGATCCCTGATGAACATAGATGCCAAAATCCTGAACAAAATACTAGCAAATCAAATCCAGCAATACATCAAAAAAATTATTCACCATGACCAAGTGGGATTCATCCCAGGGATGCAAGGCTGATATAATATTCACAAATCAATAAATGTGATACACCACATAAACAAAATGAAAAATAAAAATCATATGATCATATCAATAGATGCTGAAAAAGCATTTGACAAAATCCAGCACCCATTTCTGATAAAAATGCTCAGCAATATGGGAATAGAGGGATCATATCTTGACATAATAAAGGCCATATATGAAAGACCTACAGCCAACATCATACTCAGTGGGCAAAAACTAAACACATTTCCCTTAAAAAGAGGAAAAAGACAAGGATGCCCACTTTCACCACTCTTATTTAAAGTAGTACTGGAAGTCTTAGCCACAGAAATCAGACAGAAAGAAAAAATAAAAGGGATCCAAATTGGAAAGGAGGAAGTGAAAATGGCATTATTTGCAGATGACATGATACTATACGTAGAAAGCCCCAAAGGCTCCATCAAAAATTCACTAGACTTAATAAGTGAATTTGGCAAAGTAGCAGGATACAAAATTAACGTCAAGAAATTGACGGCATTCTTATACACCAATAATAAACTCACAGAAAGAGAAACTAAAAAAACAATCCCATTTACCATCACAGCAAAATAATTAAGATACGTAGGAATAAACTTAACAAAAAAAATAAAGGACCTATTCACAGAAAACTACAGGTCATTGAAAAAAGAAATAGAGGAAGATATAAAAAAGTGGAAGCACGTACCTTGTTTATGGATTGGCAGAATTAACATCATTAAAATGCCCATATTACCCAAAGCAATATATAGATTCAATGCAATCCCCATCAAAATACTAATGACATACTTCACAGAACTAGAACAAATACTTCAAAAGTTCATATGGAACCAAAAAAGACCTTGTATAGCCACAGCAATCTTGAGAAAGAAGAACAAAGTTGGAGGGATCACATTACCAGATTTCAGGTTATACTACAAAGCCACTGTAATCAAAACAGCCTGGTACTGGCACAAGAACAGGCATATAGACCAGTGGAACAGAACAGAGAACCCAGAAATGGACTCAAGGCAATATGCTCAATTAATATTTGACAAAGGTGGCAAGAACATACAGTGGAGTAAAGACAGCCTCTTTAATAAATGGTGTTGGAAGAATTGGACAGCTACATGCAAAAAAATGAAACTAGACCATCATAAGAATAAACTTACACCATACACAAGAATAAACTCAAAATGGATGAAAGACTTAAATGTGACTCTTGAATCCATAAAAATCCTAGAAGAAAATGTAGGCAACAAAATTTCAGACATCATATGGAGCAGAATTTTCACTGATACATCACCTAAGGCAACAGAAACAAAGGAGAGAATAAACACATGGGACTACATCAAACTCAAAAGCTTCTGCACAGCAAAAGAAACAACCACCTAAATGAAAAGGCAACCCACTGTATGGGAGACCATAATTGCCAATGATATATCAGATAAGGGGTTAATTTTTAATATATATAGAGTGCTCATACAACTCAACAAAAGGAAGACAAAGAACCCAATTAAAAAATGGGCAGAGGAACTAAATAGACACCCCTCCAAACAGGACATACAAATGGCTAAGAGACACATGAGCAAATGCTCAACATCACTGTTCCTCAGAGAGATGCAGATTAAAACAACAATGAGTTATCACCTCACACCTGTCAGAATGGCCGCCATCAACAAATCATCAAACAACAAGTACTGGTGAGGGTGTGGAGAAAAGGGGACTCTCGTACACTGCTGGTGGGAATGCAGACTGGTGCAGCCACTGTGGAAAACAATATGGTGTTACCTCAAAAAATTAAAAATTGAACTTCCATTTGACCCAGTGATCCCACTTCTAGGAATATACCCTAAGAAGCCTGAAATACCAATCAGAAAGAATATATGTACCCCCATGTTTGTAGCAGCACTATTTACAATAGCTAAGATCTGGAAACAGCCCAAGTGTCCATTAGTAGACGAATGGATAAAAAAGCAGTGGTACATATACACAATGGAGTACTATGCAGCTGTAAGAAAGAAAGATCTCTTATCCTTTGAGAAGACATGGAAGGACCTAGAAAGTATTATCCTAAGGGAAGGAAGCCAAACAGAGAAAGACAAGTATCATATGATCTCACTTATTTGTGGAATATAATGAACATAACAGTCTGAGGAATGGGGTTGTCCCAGAGACGGGGAAGTGGGGTACAGACTGACAATCCACAGAAGAGGACGTGGTGGGGGAGAGATAAACCACAGAACTTGTATGTATGAACAGTGGACAGGGACAACAAAGCTGGGGATAGGGCGGGAAGGGTGGTGGAGGGGGGAATCAGTGGGGGAAAAAGGAGAAACATCTGTAGCAAAAATAAATTAATTAAGAAAATCAAAAAGAAAAAAATATTACATCTATCTATATGTATGTGCACACACACACAGACGTACTTCAGATTGGGATTACTGATCATACATGATACTGCCAAAGTGTTCTCCAAAGTAGTTTTCCTTAATATTATTATTGATTATTACCACTGTTTATATTTATCATAGATCATTATTTATCATTTTATCTTTTATTATTATTAAATCATCATTCACAATTTTGTAATTATTATTTTAGAATAATTTTTGGTAAGGATTGATTTTACAAGGAAGCGTGACCCGTTATGGACGCAGTTTCCACCGCGGCCCTAGAGGGCCTGGTGGAGGGGAAGGGAACAGAGCGAGAGGAGGAAGGAAGCTGCTCAGCCCACATGGCTGAGCTGTGTGGTCAGGATTTAACCCCCAACACCGGCTTCGGAGCCCACACTTCCAGTCTCTCTGTATTTCATGACATGAAACTCTTTTACTTGGTGAATTGAACCATTTACCTTCAAGGGCAGATTTTCTTCTGTTTATGTTAAGAATGAAATATTCTGTTAAATACAAGACAATGAAGGTGGATAAAGATAAACAAATCTCAGCTAAATATTTATAGAATAAGCAAACTTTCGAGGAGTGTTCACTTTTCGAACATTTTTGGGTTCGCCTAATACTTTTTCGCAAGTCTGAGCCTTTTCTTTGGGGGTCCTCCTCAGTCGTCTGTGTGCTGTGTGCTCCTCTCTCCAGCTCTGACGGCTTCGCTCTTGGTGTCGGGTCTTTGACCCGAGCCGGCCTCTGCAGCTTTCCCGCCCTCCACCCCACCCCGCGGATGTGAGAGACTTAGTAGGCGGGCGTTTCCCTGATCAGTGGCTTCCTCCCGGTCACTGTCCTCCACCTGGACCATACCACCTGCCCCAGTTTGTGGGGGCTTTCAGGGGAGGGGATCATAGTGTCCTACTGACAGTAAACGACTGTCTTGACCCACGTTCCAGAACGGAAGGAGTAGATGGCCTCATTCTCCATTAGAAATAAGACAGACTCAGCGAGTCCCTGGACTGTCTCACCGCCTTTGAGGACGCTTGCCAGGCCCTGTGGCCTGGATGGAGCCCCCCTTGCCTGTCCCATAAGCCCATAGAGCAGCGAGTTGAAGGGTGGTTGCCAGGGGCTGGGAGGAGGGGAAAATGGGCGGTTGTGGTTCAATGGAAATAAAGTTTCAGTTGTGCAAGATGGATACGTTCTAGACGCTTGTGCCTCTACTTCACAAGATAATATTGTGCACTTAAAAATGGGTTAAGAGGGTAGATCTTATGTTAAGATTTCTTACCACAATTAAAAAAGAAGTAGATAGAATGTAGGAGCTAATAAGCAGATGAGAAATGGGTCACACTTATGAAGACATAACTACCCGGGAGAGGGCTGGTGCACAGGGCACTCTGTGCAAATGCTGGGCCTCGTGACCGCTGGGACTAGCGCAACGAGCACCCTGCTTGCTGTAGGACTAGTTGAGACCCAGCTTTCGCCCTTGCCTCCTCCTCAGTCAACCCGCAGACCCAAAGGGGTCATTCAACTCCAGCTCTCGTTCCATCACTTCTTGAGGAGGACGCATGAGTGAAGGGAGTGTTATGTCTAAGAACCAAAGCTTGAGCGTGGTGGGAGCTGGGCACTTTGCACCCTGCACCCGAATGAACATGCCTTCTTTCCTGTTTCAGGAGGCTGGTGCTGCTTGCGGAGTTTGATCAAACACCAAAGGCAGGTTGTGGGTGCTGGGATGAGCTGTTTGCCCCTGCCCTTAGTTCTTCTTCTTTGCTGACTTAGGGGAAAGCAGGAACTGAGTGGGCAGGGTAATTAGGTCAACGGCTTTCCAGGTGGAGAACAGGTTTTCCCATCCTTGGGGAGGGCCCACTGCCAAGCTGCTAGAGAGAGAGAGAGTCAGCCTCTCAGCTGGTGAACGTGAGCTCATCCTGGGCATCTTCCTCTCTGCCGTAACATTCATCCGAGTGGGAGCAACCAATGATGGAGTTATAATGGGCAGTGAACAAACTTGACATTGCTGTTTTCAACTATCTTAAGCATGTCAGGCTCAATAATTAATTATTTCTTCATTAAATAAAATTATATAGGCCATCCAATAGGCAAAGCTGTCAGCCCAACCTATTATGGAATGACCTAACTAGACTATCATACCCTATCTCCATCTTGTCCACAAAGTTATCAGGAAAATTTTCATCAGCCTAATCTTTCATTTATTCATTCATTCATCGGACAAACGTGTTAGACAGCAGCCAAACTGCGGGAGACGGAAAAGGTGAATTAGACACAAAGGCCTCGGTCATGCAGCAGATGAGCGGAAATCAGCTACGAGGAGGTAACTTGTGTGCACGGACCTCAGCTCAGCCAGAGGGACCCTCCAGGTCTGGACTGAATCTTCAGGGAGGGTCGGCATTCCCTGGTGGAGAAACAAGGAGAGCACAGTGTATGTATGCACAGCAGAGAAACATGGGCCGGGCCTGGTTGCTGGGTGGAGTGTGTGTGAGGGATTCATGAGAACGGAAGCTGCTTATTTCTCTTAGCCTAACGTCCTCAAGGTCCATCCATGTCACAAAATGCAGAATTTCTGTGTTTTTTTTTTTTCTGTTGTTGTTAATCCTCATTCAAGGGTATTTTTCCATTGATGTTTAGATATGGTCAAGGGAGGGAGGAGGAGGAGAGAGAAAAATATCCATCGATTGGTTGCCTCCCACACACACCAATCAGAGCCAGGAATCGAACCTGCAGTCCAGCATGTGTCATTGATGGGGAATTAAACTCCAAACCCAATGCTCTAACCGCTGAACCAAACCAGCCAGGGCGGATCTCCTTTTTATGAGCGGATAATATTCCACTGCACACATAGCTTATGTATATACCATATTTGGAAGTGTCATTTTTCATTGAGATATCATGTGACTGTTTTCCTAAATTAAGGAACTCATTTTCAATTCTGAGTTTTTTGTGCACAGAGGTCAAGCGAAGCGATGGCTATGGATGTGTTGGTTCCCTTAGAAGAATGCCCCCAACAACTAGTGACACTTTTATATCACTGTCATGAGCTATTTCAAGTGGAAAATCATTTACGTTCATTTTGATAATGGTTCCCTTTTTCTTTTGTCTGGTTCATAAAGCTTTTAGAATTTCAGTCCATCATATGAAAAACGTCTGCCATTATTGTGAATTCAATAGTAAATTTAGTTAAAAGGTTTAACATTAAAGATAAAATTGTTTATTTTTATAGCAATAAGATAAAAAAAAAAAACTTTGGCGAGTTCAGTGTTATAATGAAAATAATTTTCTTTTCTAAGTGAAAACCCTAGTGAAATAGCAATAGACTTGGAAAAGGTTGTGGTGTGCATAAAACTCATAGTTGTGTCCAAATATTCTGTCACCCTACCAAAATAGAAGTTGCAGTGTAAAAACTTATAAACTTTTCACTGTGCACACAGAGTGACCACAGAACACTTGTGGAGCTATCATCAGTCGGGTTTTAGAAATGCTTGGATCTTCGAAGCACTATGCTGTAAACCAACCCATGTCCTATAGTAGTCTCAAGGTTCTGTTCTTGTTTTGGGTAAATGGACCCTTTACCTTTTGGTTGCATTTCATTCACTATCAGTTGAAAGTCTCCAAGAGCACCGTAAAAACTTTTGGTGCTTTTAGCTATTTGCAACGATTGATAACAAAACTCGCAGACAGGAAGACATTTTAAATTGATGACTAAAAAAGAAAAGGGGAAATTGACCAAATTTAAGAACCAGAGTTGCTCAAATGCACACAGATTTAAATTCGAAATACTATAACTGCGCTTTAGAATAGCTCAACTTGTGGGAAGGATCTTCTGAAAGAACTTAAAAAAAATTGGATGCATCTATGTTTCTGACCAGGGTAGAATAAAACGAAGGCCCTTATTTTTGCATAATCTAAATGTGGTGAAGTGTTCTAAAGCGTCAGGAATAGAGAGAGCTTGTTTGACAAGATGTGGCTTGTTAGCAGGAGGGGGTGGGAGCACGGAGGACAGGGGTCAATGGGGGAAAAGGGGGACATCTGCAATACTTTCAACAGAACAAACAAAAAGATGTGGCTTGTTGAAGAAATGGTCTCTGAAGGGAGGCAAAGAGGCTGTACCTGTGACAGGATCAAAGCTGGATTGTTATTACTATTTTCAATTTATCTTTATTATTGAAAGTATTACAGATGTCTCCCTTTTCCCCCCACTGACCCCCTCTACCCCACTTCTGGCCACCCCAGGCCTTCACTGCACTGTTGTCTATGTCCATGGGCTATTCCCCCCACCCCCCTCTGGCCAGATCCATTGGTTTGTGAAGCTGAATTATTTAAGTATTGAAACACAGAAACTTTGAATCGAGAATAACCCTCATGCAGCAGAATTTACTATGAGCTTAACCGGGCGCTTCAGCGCCTCTAGAGAAACTATTTTCTTAATAATTTCAACTTTATTAAATATAAAATGCAACTGTAAAGATAATTTCTGGCAGTTTTATGAAAGAATTAAAAATAATACATCATATTGCAAAATGACATTCTTCAGAAAAATGCTAGTTGCACAGATTTAGAGACTAGTACTAAGACTGTTTCAATTGTTCAACTATAATTATTTTGCTCATGCCTGTCACAGTTTTAATGCTTAATCCACTTAAGGACATTTTTTTCCTTTTTCACATTTTACTTAATGTGCACAGATACATGCTATTTATTTATTTTTTGATTTATCTTTATTGTTGAAAGTATTACAGATGTCCCTCTTTCTTTCTCCATTGAAATCCCCCTCCCCATTCCCACCCCGCTGTTCATCACACTGTTGCCTGTGTCCATGGGTTATGCATATATGCTCTTCCCCCTCCCCCCCGCCCCCTTTCCCTCTGAGGTTCATCAGTCTGTTCCCTACTTCCGTCTCTGGAACTATTTTGTTCGACAGCTTATTTTGTTCATTATGTTTCACAAATACGTGAGATCATGTGATACTTGTCTTTATTTCAGAAAATAATTTTATATTGGAAAATAGTTTTTGTATAGAACTATTTTAAAGGTCTACCAATAAAATAACACCAGTTTGCAAGTCAAGTGAAGGTTTCGTATACCCGTGTCATCCGTCCCTACATCTCTATCTACCGACAGCCTCTATGTCTGCCTACATGCTTCACTATTTTGACACCCTTTCACTTTCAAAGTGGCCTGGTTTGGCAGATTATTATCTGGTCACTCTTTATAAAAGACAACCTGAGCCCTGGCTGGTTTGCGAATGGTTGGAGCATCGGCTGGCAGACCAAAGTCACGGGTTTGATTCTGGCCAAGGGCACGGGCCTTGGTTGTGGTTCATCCCAGCCTTGGTTAGAGTTGTGTAGGAGGCGGCCACTCGATGTGTCCCTCTCACATTGATGTTCCTCTCTCTCCCTCTCTCCTTCCCCTCCCCCATTTCTCCCTCCGCGCTCCCGCTCCGCCTCCTCCCTCCTCTCTCCCCTCCGCCTCCCCCCTCCGCTCTCCCCTCCGCCTCCCCCCTCCGCCTCCTCCCTCCTCTCTCCCCTCCGCCTCCCCCCTCCGCTCTCCCCTCCGCCTCCCCCCTCCGCTCTCCCCTCCGCCTCCCCCCTCCGCTCTCCCCTCCGCCTCCCCCCTCCGCTCTCCCCTCCGCCTCCCCCCTCCGCCTCCCCCCTCCGCTCTCCCCTCCGCCTCCCCCCTCCGCTCTCCCCTCCGCCTCCCCCCTCCGCTCTCCCCTCCGCCTCCCCCCTCCGCTCTCCGCTCCGTCTCCCCCCTCCTCTCTCCCCTCCGCCTCCCCCCTCCGCTCTCCGCTCCGCCTCCCCCTCCGCTCTCCCCTCCGCCTCCCCCCCTCCGCTCTCCCCTCCGCCTCCCCCCTCCTCTCTCCGCTCCGCCTCCCCCCTCCTCTCTCCGCTCCGCCTCCCCCCTCCTCTCTCCCCTCCGCCTCCTCCCTCCTCTCTCCGCTCCGCCTCCCCCCTCCGCCTCCCCCCTCCGCTCCCCGCTCGCCTCCCCCCTCCCGCCTCCCCCTCCGCCTCCCCCTCCGCCTCCCCTCGCCTCCCCCTCCGCCTCCCCCTCCGCTCTCCCCTCCGCCTCCCCCTCCGCTCTCCCCTCCCGCCTCCCCCCTCCCTCTCCCTCCGCCTCCCCCCTCCGCTCTCCGCTCCGCCTCCCCCCTCCTCTCTCCGCTCCGCCTCCTCCCTCCTCTCTCCGCTCCGCCTCCTCCCTCCTCTCTCCGCTCCGCCTCCCCCCTCCGCCTCCCCCCTCCGCTCTCCCCTCCGCCTCCCCCCTCCGCCTCCCCCCTCCTCTCTCCCCTCCGCCTCCCCCCTCCGCCTCCCCCCTCCTCTCCCCCCTCCGCCTCCCCCCTCCGCCTCCCCCCTCCGCTCTCCGCTCCGCCTCCTCCCTCCTCTCTCCGCTCCGCCTCCCCCCTCCTCTCTCCGCTCCGCCTCCTCCCTCCTCTCTCCGCTCCGCCTCCTCCCTCCTCTCTCCGCTCCGCCTCCCCCTCCGCTCCCCCCTCCGCCTCCCCGCTCCGCTCCCCCCTCCGCCTCCCCCCTCCGCTCTCCCCTCCGCCTCCCCCCTCCGCCTCCCCTCCGCCTCCCCCCTCCGCTCCCCCCTCCGCCTCCCCCCTCCGCTCCCCCCTCCGCCTCCCCCCTCCGCTCTCCCCTTCGCCTCCCCCCTCCTCTCTCCCCTCCGCCTCCTCCCTCCTCTCTCCCCTCCGCCTCCTCCCTCCTCTCTCCGCTCCGCCTCCCCCCTCCGCTCTCCCCTCCGCCTCCCCCCTCCGCTCTCCCCTCGCCTCCCCCCTCCGCTCTCCCCCTCCGCCCCTCCCCCTCTCCGCTCCCCTCCGCTCCCCCTCCCCTCTCCCCTCCCTCCCCCTCCGCCTCCCCCCCTCCGCTCTCCGCTCCGTCTCCCCCCTCCTCTCTCCCCTCCGCCTCCCCCCTCCGCTCTCCCCTCCGCTCCCGCTCCCCCTCCCTCTCCCCCTCCTCCCCTCCCCCTCCGCTCCCTCCCCCCTCCGCCTCCCCTCCGCCTCCCCCCTCCGCTCTCCGCTCCGCCTCTCCGCCTCCCCCCTCCGCCTCTCCCCCTCCCGCCTCCCCCCGCCTCTCCCCCCCTCGCCCCCCCCTCCCTCTCCCCCTCCGCCTCCCCCCTCCTCCCCCCTCCGCCCTCCCCCGCTCCCCCTCTCCTCCCTCCTCCGCCTCCCCTCCCCTCCCCTCCGCCTTCTCCTCTCTCCCCTCCGCCTCCCCCCTCCGCTCTCCCCTCCGCCTCCCCCCTCCGCTCTCCCCTCCCCCCTCCCTCCTCCCCTCCCGCCTCCCCCCTCCGCTCTCCCCCCCCTCCCCCCTCCGCTCTCCCCTCCGCCCCCCCTCCGCCTCCCCCCTCCGCTCTCCCCTCCGCCTCCCCCCTCCGCCTCCCCCCTCCCTCCCTCCGCCCTCCCCCTCCGCCTCCCCCCTCCGCCTCCCGCCCTCCCCCCTCCGCCTCCCCCCTCCGCCCCCCCTCCGCTCTCCCCTCCGCCTCCCCCCTCCGCTCTCCCCTCCGCCTCCCCCCTCCGCCTCCCCCCTCCGCTCTCCCCTCCGCCTCCCCCCCTCCGCTCCGCCTCCCCCCTCCGCTCTCCCCTCCGCCTCCCCCCTCCGCCTCCCCCCTCCTCTCTCCGCTCCGCCTCCCCCCTCCTCTCTCCCCTCCGCCTCCCCCCTCCTCTCTCTCCCCCTCCCCCCCTCTCTCCCTCCGCTCCTCCCCTCCTCCCCTCCGCCCCCCTCCCCGCCTCCCCCCTCCTCTCTCCGCTCCGCCTCCCCCTCCCTCTCCCCTCCCCTCCCCCTCCGCTCCCCATCCGCCTCCCTCCTCTATCCGCTCGCCTCCCCCCTCCGCCTCCCCCCTCCGCTCTCCCCTCCGCCTCCCCCTCCGCTCCCCCCCTCCGCTCCCCCCTCCGCCTCCCCGCTCCGCTCCCCCCTCCGCTCCCCCCCTCCGCCTCCCCCCTCCGCTCTCCCCTCCGCCCCCCCTCCGCCTCCCCCCTCCTCCCTCTCCCCTCCGCCTCCCCCTACCGCTCTCCCCCCTCCGCCTCCCCCCTCCGCCTCCCCCCTCCGCTCTCCCCCTCCGCCTCCCCCCTCCGCTCTCCCCTCCCCCCCCCCTCCGCTCTCCCCTCCGCCTCCCCCCCTCCGCCTCCTCCCTCCTCTCGCCGCCCTCCTCCCCCCTCCTCTCTCCCTCCGCCTCCCCCCTCCTCCTCCCCTCCCCTCCCCCCTCCTCCTCTCCCCCCCCTCCGCCTCCTCTCGCTCCGCCTCCCCCCTCCGCCTCCCCCCCCTCCGCTCTCCCTCCTCCGCCTCCCCCTCCCTCCGCTCTCCCGCTCCGCCGCCTCCCCCCGCTCTCCCCTCCCCTCCCCCCTCTCTCCCCTCCGCCTCCCCCCCTCCTCCTCCCCCCTCCGCTCCCCTCCCCTCCCCGCCTCCCCCCTCCGCCTCCCCCCTCCGCTCTCCCTCCGCCTCCCCCTCCGCTCTCCCCCCTCCGCCTCCCCCCCCCCCGCTCCCGCCTCCCCCCCTCCGCTCTCCGCTCCGCCTCCCCCCTCCGCTCTCCGCTCCGCCTCCCCCCTCCGCTCTCCTCCCCCCCCCCGCCTCCCCCCTCCCTATCCCTCCGCCTCCCCCCTCCTCTCTCCCCTCCGCCTCCCCCCTCCTCTCTCCCCTCCGCCACCCCCCTCCTCTCCCTCCCCTCCCCCTCCGCTCTCCCCTCCGCCTCCCCCCTCCGCTCTCCTCTCTCCCCTCCGCCTCCCCCCTCCTCTCTCCCCTCCGCCTCCCCCCTCCTCTCTCCCCTCCGCCCCCTCCTCTCTCCCCTCCGCCTCCCCCTCCGCTCCCCCTCCCTCTCTCCCGCCCGTCCCCCCTCCGCTCCGCGTCCGCCTCCCCCCTCCGCTCCCCTCCGCCTCCCCCCTCCGCTCCCCCCCTCCGCCTCCCCCCTCCTCGCTCTCTCCCCTCCGCCTCCCCCCGCCCTCCTCCCTCCCCCCCCTCCGCCGCCCCTCCGCCTCCCCGCTCCGCCTCTCCGCTCTCCCCTCCGCCTCCCCCCTCCGCTCTCCCCCGCCTCCCCCCCCTCCCCCCTCCGCCTCCCCCTCCTCTCCCCCCTCCTCTCCCCCCTCCGCCTCCCCCCTCCGCCTCCCCCTCCGCCTCCCCCCTCCGCCTCCCCCCTCCGCTTCCCCCCTCCGCTCTCCCCTCCGCCTCCCCCCTCCTCTCTCCCCTCCACGCCTCCCCCCCCTCCCCTCTCCTCCGCCCCCTCCGCCGCCCCCCTCCGCTCTCCCCTCCTCCTCCGCTCCCCCTCCGCCTCCCCCGCTCCCCCCTCCGCTCCCCCTCCGCCTCCCCCCTCCGCCCCCCCTCCCCCTCTCCCTCCGCCTCCCCCCGCCTCCCCCTCCGCTCCCCTCCGCCTCCCCCTCCCCGCTCTCCCCTCCCTCCCCCTCCTCTCTCCCCTCCGCCTCCCCCCCTCTCTCCGCTCTCCCCCTCCCCCCCCCTCCCTCCCCCCCCTCCGCCTCCCCCCTCCGCCTCCCCCTCCGCCTCCCCTCCCTCTCCGCTCCCCCCCCCCTCCTCTCTCCCCTCCGCCTCCCCCCTCCCTCCCCCCTCCGCCTCCCGTCCTCTCTCTCCCCTCCGCCGCCCCCCTCCGCTCCCCCCCTCCGCCGCCCCCTCCGCTCTCTCTCCGCTCCGCCTCCCCCCTCCGCCTCCCCCCTCCGCTCTCCCCTCCGCCTCCCCCCTCCTCTCTCCGCTCCGCCTCCCCCCTCCTCTCTCCGCTCCGCCTCCCCCTCCGCTCCCCCCTCCGCCTCCTCCCTCCGCTCTCCCCTCCGCCTCCCCCTCCGCCCTCCTCTCCCCCCCTCCTCTCCCCTCGCTCTCTCCGCTCCGCCTTCTCCCTCCTCTCTCCCCTCCGCCTCCCTCCTCTCTCCCCTCCGCCTTCTCCCTCCTCTCTCCCCTCCGCCTTCTCCCTCCTCTCTCCCCTCCGCCTTCTCCCTCCTCTCTCCCACTCTATCTGAAGATAAATGGAAAAATACCCTTGGGTGAGAATTAAAAAAATCATAATAATAAAAAATAAAAAATGGTTCTCCCTGAAGTTGTTGGGGATGATGGAAAGGGAAGGGAAGTCGTGTGGGATAGTTGAAGTACTGCCAGGAAAAGGCCTTGGTCATGTCCATTCTCCTTCACCCACACGCTGGCCTCGGGCGAGGCGTTCTTGGGATCTCAGCCCTGGCCCCACAGAGGGGTCGTTCCATGTTTGGGGGACACCAAGGCTGCAATAAGGAAACAGCACTGAAAAGTTGCGTTGCGGGTGGGGATTCACTGGGGGAAGATTCGGGAAGCAGAGGTGTCTGGGAATCCACAGAGGCCTGGGGAAGGCATCGGATACTCTGCAGGGCAGGGAACAGAGATTTGATCGGAACCCTGTGTGGGTCCTAAGGAGCAGGAGGCCCCAGGGACACCTGGGTCACAAGTTCCTGGGTCTGAGAGCTTTCTATGGGCTACGGCACAGAGGACTACAGTGCAATGAGCTTGGCTGCTGACTAGCCAGGTGCCTAGCCCAGCTCTGTCACTGGAGAACGGGCTTGACTTGCCAGGGAACCAGACAGTCCTAGTGGCCCAGCTTCTGAGAAACACTACCGCTGAGGTTCACTCACTCCAACTCAAGGTGACAGTCAAGCAAAGCAATCGCTCTTCTCTCAGCTGTTCACCCCACTTTCCACTAGATGGCGCTGTTTGTCACACTATAACAATGGGGCTCCTGGTCCCCAACTTTAAGACACAAAATTCGGCAGTGCGTTAGACCTCTTGACCCTGTTTTTCTGGGGATTTTCTTAAAGTGCTTTGGTCCCCTGCTGCCGAGACACGACACTGCCGTCTCCCTCTGCCTGCCTCTGAAATATTAACATTCTATTCTGGGAGGGCTTCGGTTACTAGCCCAAAGGTCATCTCCCCAGTCTCCCTTCTGCATTCCAGCTGCGTAGCCAGCTGCCCAGTGCTACCCACCCGTGACACGGACACCCCAAGCTGGACTCGCCTGCTCTTTCTTTGTGTGTGCCCCCCAGAAGTCTGAACTGGATGGGCATCCTTTTCCACAACAGTTTTCCTCCTTCACCCCACACAACATCCTGATAGCCCTCGAAGTCCCCCGCTTCCCCACTGCTACTGTGCTGATGCAAACTCCATGGTCTCTTCTCTGGGTAATCAACACAGACCCCCAAATTGCCTCCTGTGTTTTCCATCTCCCATTCTCATATGGTAGACACACAGGCACATGATATGCACACACATTTGCATACGTGTATACATATATATTCTTATGTCAAGAGATGTTGATAAATAAATTATGTGAATATATATACTTGTTTATTTATACATTGTTTGCTCCTCATCACATTGTCAGGTCCAGGAGGGCAGAGACCCTGTCCCTTCTGTTGTGTGCCGAATCTCCAGGGCCCTCAACAGCTTTATAGTGCTTAGTTAGTATTGGTGGAATGGATCAGTTCACTGCTGAACTAATAATTGTGGCCAGAGGAATGCTGTACATTGGTTATCCTAGATATTGGTTGTATATGCTACTTAGAAGGCTGGGGGTGCTCTGGGAGACATCATCAAACATTACTTTGCACCCTCCTTGCTCTGATGACAAATATGAAGTCTGTTTTCAGGGTAATATTAGGTGTGGGTGAATTAGGCATTCATCTGTCTCAGGAGTGATCTGACAGTTGAATTGAGGACACTCAGAATCTTTTTATCTTCCGAATCTTTTTCTGGCACAGTGCCCTGCATTCCAGTGATCGCCCACTCCTTGTGGGACTCCTGTAATGTCAAGTCATTTTAAAGCATTATCTAATGGGAGCAGCAGCCCATTAGCTACATAAGCATGGGCTGGTTTATCTGAGCATTTCTTTATCACTCTGATGTTTTGAAGATGCTCATTTAGATGAGGGCGTATATACAATGAACTTGAATAAGCTGGGAGGGGTGTGTGAGAAAGCTGGGCATTTGGAAGTTTGTCAGGATCCTTGAAAATGAGTTAAGTCATTTATTTTCAAGAATAGGTGGGGCAGAGAAGAAAACCTCCTATTCTGTAATTTTTTGTGGGTCTGGTTCTGCTCAGAAGATGGTGCTTTCAGAATCTGTGGATTAATGTATGTTATCAGTTCTGGGAATTTCTCAGCCACTGTCTCGCTTCTCTCAATTATTTTCTGCTTTTGGAAATTAAAATAGATATATAACTCTTATTCTATCTTCCATATTTATTAATCTTCCATACCATCTTCTTATATCTTTACACTGCATTCTCAGTTACTTTTTCATATCTACCTTTTATCTCACCAATTGTTTCTTCAGCTGTGTCTAATTTGTTTAAGCCTCTATTCAATTTTTAACTTTAATACTTATATATTTTAGCTCTAAAGTTTCTGTTTGGTTCCTTTTCAAATATGCCTCGTCATATATGATGGTCTTACTATGTGTTTATTTTTGGGATTCTTAAACTTAAAAAACAAAACAAAAACACGTCACACATGGTTATTTTATATCCTGTATGTGATGATTCCAATAGGTGAAAATATTGGGTTCTAAATCTGTTGTTTTGGTGTCTGCAGGCCTTCTTTCATGATGGCTCATTTCCTTGTGTTTCTGGTGATATTTTTTAGTTGGTTGCTATTACTCATGGGAAATACTGGATGCATTTATTCTCAAATGATTGCATTTCCCTTTGCTGAGAGCCAGGGGGTGCTACTGCTCTGTAATTGAGCCACAATCCTTTCAAAGCCCAGAGCTTTATGTGAATGTCTAGGGATCAGATTTCCCTCTTTTTTGGTTAATCCTTAACTGAGGATATTTTTTCATTGATTTTTTTTACACAGAGTGGAAAGGGAGGAGGGAGGGAGGGAGGGAGGGAGGGGGGAGAGAGAGAGTGAGAGAGAGAGAGAGAGAGAGAGAGAGAGACATTGATGTGAGAGGGACACGTTCACTGATTGCCTCCTGAATGACCCCGACCTGGGAATTGATCTTGAAACTGAAAAGAAACCTGTGATCCTTCAGTCTGTGGGCTGGTGCTCTAACCACTGAGCAGAACTGGCCAGGGAAGATTTTCCACTTTTTGAGTTTGATTAGCCTTTAAAGCTCAGATTTCAGCTCCCAAGTTATTTTAAAAAAAAAAAAACTGATTCTGAAACTGTGCTGTCCAATGTGATAGCCACTAGCCACAGGTGCTTAGCGACAGGAGGCACTTCCGGAGACCCAATAGCAGCCGTGACCTGCGCAGCCAGTGGAGCCAGACCTGAGGAGGGCGACGGGAGCTTAAGAAAGACACAGAGACGTTATACAGAGAAGAGTTGGGGCCAGGTGGGACACTGCCCTCTGGTGGAGAAACAGTGACCCACAGCTAGTTCAGCATGGTTATTATATGCAAAGATGAAGGAGGGGAAGCTCAAAAGCTTCATTGTCTTCAGACAAGAGATGTTTCTACTGGCTTCTGAGCCCAAGGTAAGGGCTGTCCATACATTCTTGCCCGTGGCACAGACTGTTCCTGGGTGAGTCTCGCAAGCACCGCAGGGTCAACAAGAGACCTTGGCTCCGCCGCCCTCCACAGAGAACCACGTGTAGCTAGAGGCAACTGCACTGGGCAGCAGAGATGCAGCATGTTATCACTGCACACATTTCTGATGCACAGGGCTCCGCTTGAACATCACTTCTGCCTCCCAGGAGGCCAACAATGCCTTAAACAGTACGCGTTACAGAAATGGGCTGTTTTGTAGAGAGAGGGACCTTCCTGCCAGAGGTGTGAGACGAAGACCTCCTGCATCTGCTCTGACACCAGTGCTATAGACAATGGAGAAATCAGCTGAGCTCTTTAAGAGGAGATAGGGTATGATCGTCCTGCTTATTGAGAACAATTACTAAGACAGCTCCAGGGCAAATGCATCAGAGGGGAGGAAAAGTAGAAGCAGGAAGTACAGCCAGGAAGTACAGCAGTGTCCCTGGTGGGAAAGGTTGAGGACTTGAACTAAGTCAGTGGGAGCAGAGATGGGGAGCTGAAAAGAAACATAAGCCCTGGCTGGTGTGGCTCAGTGGTCGAGCGTTGTCTCATGCACCGAGAGGTCACTGGTTTGATTCCCGGTCAGGGCACGTGCCCGGGTTGTGGGCTTGATCCCCAGTAGGGGGCGTGCAGGAGGCAGCTGATAGACATCTTTCTCATTGATGTCTCTCTCTCTCTCTCTCTCTCCCTCCCTTTCTCTCTAGACGCAATAAAACCATATTTTAAAAAAGAAAAGAAACATAATATTTAAATGAGTGTTCCCACTGACAGGGTATTTTGGACAGAAGAGAAAGAGGGAGAGGAGAGTCAAATCTGAGGCAGGTTCTGGTTGAGTCAGAAGCCAGATTGTGAGGCCATTAATCAGAGGAGGCACTACCAGAGAAGGGACAAATTTAGGGGAGCAAACCTCAGTTTGGGACATTTTGTGTTCAAGGTGCTCAGCCTCGCACGGCAGGGTTTGAGGTAGTCTTACCTAGAAAGATGCACAGGTCTCCCTGTACTGAGACAAGGGTGCCCCAGCCACCAAGCAGTCAGGAGAGGGCAGTGAAAACTTACTCTGAGCGCCCCTCCTGGGACGTGTGAGCTCCTTGGCACCAAGGAGAGCTGGGAGCCAGTGCCAGGACCCATTCTGCGATGAACACCGTCATCTCTTGCCTTCTACACACATTCATCTCGGATTTCACAGTTTCATCATGTTCAGTCTTTCTGGACCTCATGCTGCATCCGGTGTTATTCTGACTTACCCCCACAATTCAGGGTGGGGAGACCAGAATATTTGGTAGAAGGGCTCGCTATGGCCAGGGCACTGGGCTTTAGGGGGTAGGAGCAATGCTCCGCCCAAGAGCACCCCCTATTGTGTGAACATCATCTACAGGTGAGACCAGTGAGCTCCACCCACTTACCTGACATAGCTGGGGGAGCACCAGGCATGTGGGCTGGGACGGTGCCCATCCCGTGGAGCTTCCTTAGAACCTTCTCCAGGTTCAGCAAATGCACCTGAAAGGAAAACTCAGCGGACACAATCCCGAGACAATTGACGTCTGTTGAGAACATGCTTCGTGCCAGGTGTGTGCCAGGTGCTTCCTTTCGCGTTTATCTGTAGCACAAAACCCTATCGGGTCAGGACTGGTACCCCGATCCCCATGCCGGCCATCCCTTTCAGCGGGTCGTACCAGTGACTGCCTTCCGAGCTCTGCTCCGGATTCCAGCACCATTTGCCGCATCACCACATCTCGCTGATGCAGGTCACGGGTCTCGGATGTCCGTGAACGGAGTTTCCTGGCTGGAACCCCGTGGAAGGCTGGGTGTGGGTGGGCTTGTCTTAATTTGCTGTCCCGAGGGGCCTTATCGCTCATTCTAGGAATTCTACAAGCCTTGTGAGCACGAGAATCTACCGAGAGTCTTGTTAACATCAGCTTCCGAGTCCCCATCTCTCTGGGTTCTGATTTATTGTCTAAGGCGGGGCTCAGGAATAAGCAATTTGAAACAAGCACCCCAGGTCTTTCTGAAGCAGCTTCCGAGGCTCCCACATTGAGCAGCCGCGTTAGCCCCGCGGGGTGGGGCACCTCACAGACCCCTTGTCTAGGCCCCCAGCTTCCCGCTCCCTGCCTGTCTCTAGGAGGGAACTCTATCCCCAGCCCCTGGGGACTTCTGTCGTCCAGACCAACATCTTCCCACTTGCTCCAGAGGGCAATGTCATGACACCCTCGTTTCTTAGGTGAGACCCAGCCGTGGACGTGACCGAGGACCTGGGGGAGGCCGGACCTCACCCGCAGTGCAGGCCCAGGGGTGGTAGAAGTCTTTACTGTGGAGCAATCACAGCACCTGTCACCAGGATGGGACAAGAGGAACGAAGGGGCGCGCCCTCCCCGCCCTGGAGGATGAAGGAGGTTTCCCAGGCGCATCAGGGCGGGAGGAAGCTGTCCCTGGCTCTGACCAGTGAAAGGGCCAGGCGTGTCCGGGGCGCAGGGGAGCACGTGTGTGGAAAGGTGTGGAATGAGGCCCCGACCAGGGGTGGTCCTGGGTGGGAGGGGCCTGGACGGGTGCAGAGCGGCATGCTGAGGAAAAGGGGGGGCGGGCTGAGATGGGGGGACTCGGTAGGCGATGCGATGCTGGACCATCGCAGGGGTACAGAGGAAAGATGGTAAGGCCCAAAGCAGGGCAGCGTGGAAGGAAACCACCCCGAAGGACATAATGAACTTCGGTTTTGGATGTTGACAGCTGGCGGTGGGCCGGACGTCCGCGTCGTCACAGGCAATCACCTGGGAACGTTCTTCCGCCGGAGGAAAGGCCACCACGTCACCAGGCGAGCGCTGTGCCCGCGGGGTGCAGGGGTGGGCGGCGGTGGAGCCCACATCCGTGAGGGCCCAGCGAGGCAATAAAACGTACCACAGTGGATCGTTCAGAAACGGATCTTTGTCATCAGTGTGGGGCACAAAATTAGGATACTGGTTTCTTTCTCTATTCAAATTAAATGACTTTGTCGTTGGTCATCTTGCTTATGAGCTGAGTCTTCCTTCCCTTCTTCAGGTGCGCCCTCCCGTGATCATTTAAAACCCCGCAGGATGTTGGGGAATCTGATCACCGTACCGTCGAGGGAAACAAAACGAAAAGGCATCTCTGTCTGCAGAGGAGCTGCATGGGTCACCATGGCACTGGCCCTGTTTGAATACAGGCATCTGGGTGCCTAACGCGGTAGGTGACCTGGGCATGGAGGGCACGGCCAGGGTACTCTGTGGATAGGCTAAGCCTGTCCACTAAAGCAAAGCTCTTGGGTGACCTCAGCCTGCAGCGATCACGCCTGTGACAGTGTTTGGGGTAGGGTGGCGGATGTCTTTGTCCCGTGGTTCCCCTCAGTTGTGTAGACCACACCGGCACAGTCCGGACTCTCTCCAGTTACACTGCTGTTCTGCGGCTGTTGTTTGTTCATTTATACACACCCACAGCCATTTCTCCAAGGGATGTCCCAGAATAACCAGGTCTGGACCTGTCTTTGTACCCATACTTCCACGTCTCAGCCCATGAAGCAGAGGATGGCTCTCCTTCCCTTGGCTTAAGGCTTGGTTTTGTCTCTTGTCCCAGGACGAAGGATAATTCTCCACTCAGCTTGTCGGACATCAATCGAAACGATGTCAGCGAGAATCAGAAATTGCTGCCTCGCGATGCCCTCAAAATAGGTCTCACCTTCAACGAGCTGCCCTCAGCGCTTGGGATGAAGGTTTATCAGGTGACAGTCAATCAGCAAGTACACCGCGGGCTGCAGGTTATGTAACCCGTGGTGCTCACGACCCAGGCTCGCCCTCAAGGTGACAGGTGTGTAATTACGTGAAGAATGTCCTCCGAAGGGCCATCATTAGAACGGTATTTCTAAATGGAAGGAGTGGGTTAGCGAGAGGGTGAGTGAGCTGGTCAAGCCTAGGGAGGAGGTAGATTCGGGACAGTTCAGAAACTCAGATCCTACTTAATGAGCATTTACTGCCGAGAGCCTGTCACTCCCCCATACGTCATTTTTGTTATAAGAAACAGAATTCATACTTAGTACATGCTGCGTGGCCAGGAGAAACAACAAGCCTTTAAAATCCATAGGGTCCCCCGGGCATTATACACCTGAGTCTTCCACTATAAAACTGTAGCCTGGCCCAGCCCGTGTGGCTCAGTGGTTGAGCGTCGACCCACGCACCGAGAGATCGCCGGTTCGATTCCCAGTCAGGGCACATGCCCAGGTTGTGGGCCTGATCCTCAGTGGGGGGCATGCAGGAGGCAGCCAATTGATGTTTTCTCTCATCGATGTTTCTGTTTCTCTTTCCCTCTCCCTTCCTCTCTCTCTAAAATCAATAAAGAAAAAAAATTAAAAAAAAATTGTAGCCTGAAGAACATATAGGCTTGCCCCAGTGTGTGGAGGTCGGCCAGGGGGGGCAGCTGGGGTTTGCCAAACCCCAACTCTTGGGAGAGTTCCATCAGCGATTGTTGATAATAAATCCATGCACACAAAGAGATGAAGAGTTTCCTGAGGCCTTTACTTTTCTCCTCCTTCCTCCTCCATCCTGGGATCTTTAAGCTCGAATTCCTGGACACGTTCTCAAGTTCCAGTCGGCACATACATCCATGGTCTGGGCCAGCCTCACACGGAGGGGGACAAACCGCCTGAGACACAGGTCTCGGCTGCGGTCTCCGGCCTTGTTCAGGGTGGACCGCCACACGGTTCTTACTATTAAATTCAAGTACTTTTGCTTTTGTTTTGGACACTAGACAGGCATATACTTTTGGGGGCAGCGCAGATTTCCGAGGTAGGAAGACGTGGTGGGAATCACACTACTTAGAGTTCAGTGATCTTGGGCAATGTCCTTACCCTCTCTGAGTTTCCCATTCGCATTTCCTATCTCCTATTGAGGGGCAAGTGAGAGAAACGAATAAAACACCTAGTTTAATGCCCAAGTCATCATGTATTTGTTCCTTCTGCTTTTTCCATTCTCGTGCATTAAATACCATCCGATACCTATTTCTAATACAAATAACTCGCAACAAAATGTCCAGCGTTTCAGAAATCATTTCAGTTGGAACACTCATATCAGCGAACATTTCATTTCTGTGACCCGGAGAAGTGTCATTTAGTGGTAGTGGAGGAACATTTTGACCCAAATTGCGGCACCCGGGACACGGAGAGCTGCAGCTGGCGTGATTCAGGGGCGGTGCCCCTCCCGATGATGTGGCAGACATGTGGTCACTCTGTTCCCAGTCGTTTAAAAGGTTATTGTTGAGATCTTGGAAACAGTATCACTGTAATTAGTACAAATCCATCGTATAGTTCTCGAGGCCAATGGGACTCTAGCTCATGCCTTTGTCCTCCTACTTCTGTTTTAAATCCTCATCTGAGGATATTTTTCCATTTAACTTCAGAGAGAGTGGGAAGGAGAGAGGGGGAGAGAGAGAGAGAGAGAGAGAGAGAGCGAGAGAGAGAAACATCGATGTGAGAGAGACACATTGACTGGTTGCCTCCTGCACGACCCTGACCAGGTTTGGGGACCTAACCCACAACCAAAGTATGCGCCCTTGACCAGAATCGAACCCACGGCTCTTTGGTCCTTGGGCCGACACTCTAACCACTAAGCCACACCAGCCAGGGCATGTCCTTTTATTATATTTTGCTGAGTAAGACAGAAGACCTCCTTCGGTGGTAGGCGTCCTACCCGGACGTAGGGCTCAACCCTACAGACATTTTAGTTAGAGCCGTGGCTCATCTCCAGCCTTTACTTACAAGTTTGCCAAAGTCCGAGCAGCCTCCGTCACAGGTTTGAAAATACTCCCCACTGATATGTTACTGCTGTCATCAGGGTGGGTGTAGGGCGGGGGTGTGAGGGAGACGAGGTAGGTTATCTAGAGAAGGCCACTTGGACTGCAGGAAAGATTCTACTCCGCACAGCTGATCAGACCAGCCAGCCGACGTGCCTGTCACTCCAAATGATGAAAAGGTTCCCCTCTCCTTGGGGCCTGAAGATTGGGCGTCTGGGAGGCAGCAAGGAGATGCTGATCAAGGAGGGGGTATTCCCAGGTAGAGCCCTGGGCCGAGGGTCCCCAGGAGCAGGGGGGTTTGGAGGTGGAAAGCAGTCTTGGATAAAGTTTGCCTACTCAGATTTCTGTCTTTCACCCCTCCCTGTCCTCATCCTGGAGATCAGGGCTGTTTGAGATGAAAGAGATTGTCTCCACAGTAAATGCAAATGACCTTAAGCCCAGTATGAAAGAATTTGCTAAAGTGTTGCTATTATGAACAACACTGTGTACCTACCTCTAAGGGCGTGCCTGCAAATCAGCTGGTATAAATGCTGGCTTCTGGGTGATGTTGGAAAATGAGGATGATCGAAAAACGAGGAAAACCACCATGGTAACAAAAACAGCAGCAACAGCAAACCCATCACCCTTTTTGCTGGTTAGGGGCCAGGTTACATCTGCAGTGTTTCCACAAACCTTCTTGAGCTGACCTTGGGAGTAATGGAACCTCCTTATAACATAAACCCTTGGTCTATAGTAAGCGCTCAGTGCCTGTTTATTAACTGAATGAATTAAAATCTAAATCCTCATGGTTAGGGGTGTGGAAGGTTGCATCACGAATATGGCATTTAACGAGGTCTCTCAACCTTGACATCTTGGTAAATTCACCCGGTCAGTCCAGTTGTCCCTCCATTTAATTATCAGCCGAACAAAGATGGCACCTGTGACACCTCACACCACGTCTGACTGTCAGACCTGAGAATTCCATTTGTCCAACCCCTTAATTTCCACAGATAATGAAACAGATACCGTTTTAATCCACTTGAAAAAACGTTAATCCAGACGCCCTTGTGACTGGAATGGATGAGTGCTGGTCTTCCCTGCTGCCCAGAGCTGGGGCTTGAGGGATTGGTTTGCACAACTCCATCTGCAGTGGTGCATCCGTAACCTCGGCAGCCTCCCGCCGGCCCTTTGGGGAACCTCCCAACTTTTGAATTTCCGTGGCCCAAGAAAATTTCTAAGGGTAGACTTCTAGAAATCTGTATAGGTCTGTGGGAAATATATATATTTGGAAGAGGAGTTTCTTTTCTCCCTACCAGTTTTCTAGGTCTAAACTTATATGGCTCTCAGAAATTTGGGGGCGAGGCACCAGGCTTAGATAAAGAGAATACTGCCCGAATGAGAATGGACTGAATTCCTCAACAGTTCTCTCCTGTGTATCACCCCTGGAGGAGAAGTGCGTGGGATGAGGTGGTGGCGGGACACATAGAGACTGCTGTGACCAGAGTTCGGAGTCACATCCGCAGGCTATGGTTTCTCGTCTTGCGCATCACGAATTGCCTTTTCGCTTTACTCCATATTTTAAGTTGACTCCTGCTCATGAAACTCATATGTCTTCTTGAAAAATTCTTCACCAGTATTTTCAAATGAGTGTGTCTTCACCTACATTCTCAGTATCTAAGTAATGAACAATATCCAATAAAAGGGTCCAGTTATTCCCGGCCAGTGTGGCTCAGTGATTGAGTGTTGACCCATGCACCAAGAGGTTGCCGGTTTGATTCCCGGTCAGGGCACATGCCCAGGTTGTGGGACTGATCCCAGTGGGGGGCATGCAGGAGGCGGCCAATCAACGTTCTCTCTCATCGATGTTTCTCTCTCTCTCTCCCTGGCCCTTCCTCTCTCTCTAAAATCAAGAAAGAAAGAAAGAAAAAAAAGGCCCAGTTATGCTTTAGCCAGCTGTTAGCTTAAAAATTGGGCTCACTAAATCAGTTGTTTATGTACTGAGCACATTAAAATGTGTTCTTTGATGGAGACACTTCTGCAGTCCCTGTTAGATCCCCAAGTGGATTTGGCCATATCTTCAGCTCAGTTTGATCTATTATGTGAGTTTTACCTACCAGTTGATTTTGAAACTGACCCTGAAGGAATCCCCAAGCAGTCTTTCATGGCCTATTTGATAACATTTTGAATTGATTTTTTTAAAAATTAAGACTCAGGTTACTTAGAAAAATTTTAAAGACTTTCCTTCAAAATGTGATGACTACATTTTAAATGTTTTTGTAAGACTGGTTGTTTTAAGCAGTTAAGGTACATTTATGTATCTTCCAACACGTTTTTCTTCACGAAAGGAACACCAAGTTTCAGGATTATTTGCTTCTATATAATAAAAACTTATTTCTTAAGAAAAGCTTGTAAGTAGTTTCAGGTTCCCCACTCTGCTTCCCTGCCTTCTCTTGTTGTGAGTTCACTGTGGGGAACGCCAGAGACCGCACCATAACCACAACCGCCGATCGTTTTCAGATTCTCCGAGTCACTGTGTCTTCACGCATTCAACGCTTATGTTTCAGGCCAAACTTTTGCTTTGAATTTCCATTTTTCAACCATTTACCTAAATTCTGATTTGAAATTTTGCATATCAAAGCATTTGGTTTCTAAAAAGTATTCGAAAAATCATGCTAAAGTTGCAAGAACTATGTGTTGCTATACCCGAGAAACTCACTGTGGAAGGAAGAGACACCCATTGGATTGAACATAATTTTGGTAGGAAGATGAACTGATTGGTAGGAGCTTATGGTTTCTGGTATTAATAAAGGCAACTTAAAAATTAATGGTAATTGATACTCTACTCTTGAAGGAGACAACTCACTAAAAAGGCTGTGGAGACCTGGAGGGACTTACTGCAGCGGAGAGAGCCCTGGGTTTTTTGTACTGTGTCCTTCCTGTCGTATAGCAGTATTGATTACACAAAAGCACCGGATTTTCCAAATTCCTTATTACTCACAACATTCTTTTGTTCTGTGGCCTTCTTGGGCATGCATGGTGTCAGCTAGCCCAAAAAGCTAGGCTTGGCTGATTTGGGTTGTACACGTGTGTTCTGCGGATTAAATCTAATGGATCATGGAAAGACCTGGGAATTTTTTTTTTCTTCTGTCCCCTTTCCCCAGTGGCAAAGATTGATGTTTCTAAGAGACTCAGACAAGAAAAGTTCCCTTCCCAGTAATTTGTACTCATTTGGATTCTGATGTCATGTCTCTGAACACGAGTCCTCAGTACCTGCAACTGCACTTTTGTCATGATGCCTCTCCTGGTACGTGGGACATTCAGATTCCAACAGAGCCAGTGTCTCAAAAAACGACAGTCTTCCTCTTTAAAAATTTCGGATACGAGTTTGAGAGAAAAGTATCGAGAAGCTATGCTCAGTCGGGGTTTTGTTTCTAATGGTTTACCAATTTTAATAATGGCTTTTTAGAATATCAACTAATAAATATGGATGGGATACCAATTAGAAAATCACTGTTTTGAAACAGTTATTGTAATAATTGATCCAAGCAAGAATCATTAATGGGTGCTAATTTGGAAAATGTTTGATGAAGGCAAGAATATTTATAGTCTCAAAATATCTTTGCAATGGATAAACCCAGAGGACCAGCCCCCCACTATTAGTGGTGGAAAAATGGCACCAGACGTTAGTGACGAGTTAGGCCGGACATGTGTGTTCAGCAATCTCTGTACTTGAGTTCCACTTGAAGTCATATGTCTAATACTTAAAAAACAAAACAAAACAGTTTTATTGAGATAACATTCATGCTTTTAAAGTATATGATTCAGTGATTTTCAGTCTATTCACAGAGTTGTGCAACCTTCGTCACAACTTATTTTAGAGCATTTTTATCACCCTTAAAAAAAACTACATCCTGGATGACCCCCCTCCAAAGAAACTGTACATATTAGCAGTCAGTCCCCATCTCTTTGTCCCCTTATCCTGGCAGCCACTGACCTCCCTTTTCTGCCCCCATGGGTGTATTTGCCTGTCATGTGAGTAGACTGATACAATGGGTAGCCTTTGTGACTGGCTTCTTTCACTTAGCACAATGTCTTCTGGGTTCATACATGCTGTAGTATGTGTGGATACTTCCTTCTTTCTTAGGGGCAAGTGATAGTTCATTGTATGGATAGATCACATTTTGTTTATCTATTTATCAGCCGACAGGCATCTGGGTTGTTTACACTTTTGGGCTATTGTGAATAATACCGCTATAAACATTCTTGCACAAGGTTTGTGTGGGCATATGTTTTTATTTCTCTTGAGTATATTCCTAGGAGTGGAATTGCTGGGTCATATGGCAACTCTATGTTTAACATTTTGACGAATTGCCAGGCTGTTTCCAAAGAAGCTGCATCGTTTTACATTTCCACCTACTATGTTTGAGGGTTCAGTTTTTTCCAACGCTTCTTATTGTCTCTCATTTTGATTATGACCGTCTTAGTGGGTGTGTGTAATTATATAATCTTTGTGATTTTGATTGCATTTCCCTAAGGACTATTTTGGACATCTTTTAATGTGCTTAGTGGCCAATTGCATATCTCTTTTAGAGAAATTTCTATTGAACTCATTTGCCCATTTTAAAATTGGGTTATTTATTTTTTTATGGTTAAGTAGTAATATATATTTTGCATACAAGCCCCTCCTCAGATATATGATTTGCAGATATCTTCTCCCACTTTGTGGGTCATCTTCAATTTCTTGATGGTGTCATTTGCAGCACAAAAGCAGTTCATGTTGATGAATTCCAAATTAGCTATTTTTCTTTTGGTGCTGTATTTTAGGGTCATATCTATGAAACCACTGACGAACTCAAGGTCAGAAATAGTTACTTCTATGCTTTCTTATAAGAACTTTCTAAGTTTTATCTCTTACCTTTAGGTCTTTGGTCAATTTCCAGCTTATCTATGTGTTTGGCGTCAGGCATGTCTGATTCGATTCTTTTGTTTGTGTAACCAGGAGAGCGAGGTGCCGAAAGCAGAGACATATAGCTCAATGAACTAGAATTAAGGCTCCAGAAACAAACTCATATTTATGGTCCACTGATTTCTGACAAGGTGTCAAGACCATGCAATGGGAAAAGAATAATTTATCAACAAATAGTGCTGGGACAACTGATGTACTTAAAAAAAAAACTTCATCCAAGGATATCTTTCCATTTATCTTTAGACAGAGTGGGAGGAAGAGGAGAGAAAGAGAAACATTCATGTGAGAGGCACATCGACTGGCTGCCTCCCGCATGACACCAACCAGGGCTGGGACCAAACAGCAACCGAGGTATGTGCCCTTGACCAAAATTGAACCCTCAACTCGTGGGTCTGCAGGCCAATGCTCTAACTGCTGAGCCAAACCGGCCATGGCAGCTGACGTACTTTTTATTGTCCTTGAGGATACATTAATCTGTTGGGTAGATAAACTTTGTAAGGGACAAATCTTAATGTTATCATTGCTGGGGTACAGACATGAGTTAATGTTAACCTAATAAATAAATGGGTAAAGAAGGAGAACCGATACTCTGGGTTTAATTTTAACTAATAAGAAAAGACCTCACTGGTATGATGGAAGGCACGGAAGTTTGAGGACAAAAGTTAGAATTTAAAGGTGAGGATTGCAAGAACTCTTGAAGTACATACCTTAGACATTCTAAGTACACATATAAAAATATTATCTTTTGCTCTGAGACATTAAGAGGGTTTATGGCTCAAGAGGACTAGAAATAAAATTGAAACTCTGTAATAACCAGGAAATCTAGATGAGATGAAAAATAACACAATATTTAAAGACACATGAACAGCGATCAAAGGGCCTGCTCATCAGCTCAGATTTTAAAACACCACGTGCCACAGACAGAAGGCAGTGAGTGTAACCCACTGTGACTGTTTACAGACGTGTAAGAACAATTCCAAGAAGGCTAATGCCAGAATGAAGGGGAGCCTGCAGACAGGAGAGAAGAATGAGGCTGACGTACATTCCCACGGAAAGTGCGGAAAATTATAAGGCAGTGTGTTTGCCGATCTCATAGGAAGCGGTGGGCCACTGAGTCACCAAGACTTTTTGAAGAACAAGTCAGGCCTAATCAATGAAGAGGGTGGGAGGAAAATTTCGGAGGTGACAGAAATATTTATGGCATAGATGGTGGTGATGGCTTGATGGGTCTATACTGACCTCCACGCAACTTATTTCATCAAGGTGCTCGCGTGAACATGCGCACTTGCTGAGTGTCCATGGTGCCGGTGCGCGGTCCCTCTGGGGGCACGCCGGCCCTTCCCCTCCCCCTCTCCTTCCCCGGTGCCTTCCTCT
The DNA here is from genome assembly GCF_014108415.1 of Molossus molossus. NCBI lineage: Eukaryota > Metazoa > Chordata > Mammalia > Chiroptera > Molossidae > Molossus > Molossus molossus. Next base: position 109,499,643 of record NW_023425399.1, read on the forward strand.
CCCTGCTCCCTCCTACGCCCCAAGGACCACTCATTTGTCTCTGTAGCTGGTCTCCCGAGCCTACGCGAGCCAGCTGGCTCACTTCTCCTCCTTCTGTGGCTTTTAAAATAAACTTTCGCTAAAACAATAACAACAACAACAACAAAAACATCCCAAATCGTACCTCAATAAAGTGATTGAAAAATAAATAAATAAATAAATAAACAAACAAACAAATAAATAAGGAACAACAAAGACAAAAAGAGCACATACATTAAAAATCAATCTAATTTCTTATCGTGACCAGATTTTTTGATTTCTCGAGCAGAGGACAAAAGCATCTCGGCTTCAGAAAGGCGTTGGTCAAGGCTCTCACTATATCATGGGCCGTACAGAGGGACCGCTGCCTCCGGCCCCTTTGCCACCAGCTGTGACTTGTTGCCCTCTTCTTTGCCATCCTGCGTTCTACTGCTTGTTCCCTTCCTCTCATGGGGCCAAAATTTGAATTTGACATGTAACTGTGTGCATTTAAAAAAAAATTTCAGGTTTTGAAGAAGCCAAATGGCTCAGTAAGTTTTGCTGAAAAAACTGAGACTCAGTTTTATTGACCAGGTCAATGTTGTGCAATGAAGAAGCCTATTAGACAAATTCCTGCAGAAATACGCTTCCATTATGTTTGAACATAATTCTTCTTCTGAACTGAAAGGTATGTTTTCTGTTCTTGGGGTTTTGTGTACAACCATGTGCCCTTAGAGTTACGGGATGTTGCCTGTGGACCTCACACCATGTGAAACAAGGACATTCCCCGGAGACAAACACAATGAGACAAATCCCCTGACCTGGCACACAGTTCTTTATTCTTTCCTCAATGGTCCTGGGGAACTGGATTAAATGTCATAAGAATTGTTTCTCCTTGAAAATGTCCTCTTCATTTCTGGCCAGTGTTTAAACCATGGACACCCACCTGGGGTGGCTGGGGCTCCCGAACCTCTCTGAACAGAGAACCAAACTTCCACACGTACCTGATATTTCCTCAATCCTAGCTTCCTTTCCTCTTTATGAGATTGGCCCTTCTCAAGGGTCCCAGGCATGGTCATCAGCCGCCATGGCGAAGACCATTCCAAAGGCCAAATCAGAGCCATTAAGAAGGGGAGAAACTCATGCTCTATTACTTCTGGCACCATTTTTCAGTAAACCTAAAAATGCTCCTAAATGTTAAAATCTATTTAAAAAAAAGGGGGGATGCATAAATGTTCACACTTCAACAAAGCTGAGTAAGCACTAGGAGGCGCTGCACGTCACAGTGTGTTTATCAGTATCATCTCCAGAAATAGGGAGAGGTGGTCGGCTGTGGGAGAACAGAGGGGTGCAGGAAGACCTGTGCAAGGACCACAGAGACTGCTTGCTTGTCCGGCTGGGTCAAGGAACTACTCTGTGCCCTCTCCATCTTTTCTCTCCCCCCACAAGTCCTCCTCCCTCCACTTTAAATAAGTCACCAAACTCCATCGTTCTGTTTGGGTACTCACCCCGATGCCTGGTGCAGGGTTTTTCTAAATGCCTTATAGCCCCCAAGCACACCAGGACACAGACGGTGATGGGGTGACTGCTGTTCCAGAAACCCTCACTGTGGAAGGGACAACCAGCTGGGCACCAGCCAGGGAACTTGCCACTTGGCTAATCTGTATGCACCATTTCAGTATAGTCTAATTTTGTGTACTAGCATAACAGATACATGAAGTTTCCTGGGCTTGTCTTCTGTTTTGCAATGACATATCCTACATAAGTCATTGCTCCATGCCTGATATAGAGAATTGCAACAGGATGAGAGCCACAGGGAAAAATACAGGAAAGGTAGGCTGCAACTTGTCTTTGGTGTTCCCTTAAGAAAACTCCGAAAACGAGGGGGTCACACCCTGTCCCCACCCCGTGGTGAAAGAATAGTTGAAGGATATCCAAAACCTGGCTTGAAAAAAAACAGATGGTCTAGGTTGTGCAAAGTAGTGACTTACGTTGGAGGAGTTGTAAAGAATGCTGACCTTGGTAGGATTTCTCTGGAGTACATTTGACATGATGTCGTCAAGCATAAAAAAGTTTATGTATTTTTTCCATTAACTCAGCACCTAATCGCTATGCTAAGGAGACCATCTGAGATTCAGATAAATAGGATGAACAGAAAGATTTTCAAAAGCGCTATTTACATACATTGGAAACCACTCGAATGCTTAATTAATGAGGGATAGATGAGTAATTTATGTCTCATTCATATAGTCATCAAAAGTAGTTCTTATCAGGAGAATTTTAAAATATAGAGAAATATTTAGGTTGAAATATTAAGTGAAACAGACAAGCAGGACACAAGAGTACACATGTAATCTGAGTCCATGATGTCAGAAGAGAGTGTGTAGGAAAAGAGGAAATTATGAATTTTGATGGGCTTATGATTATTTTTATTTTTTATAATCCTCACCTGAGGATATTTCTCCATAGATTTTTAGATAGAATGGAAGGAGGGCCCTGGCCAGTTTGGCTCAGCGGTTAGAGCGTCTGCCTGCGGTCCGGAGAGACCCGGGTTCGGTTCCCGCTAAGGGCACGTACTTCGGTTGCAGTTTGTCCCCGGCCCTGGTTGGTCGTGCGGGTGGCAGCCACTCGATGTGTCCCTTCACATCGATGTTTCTCTCTCTCTCCCTTCCTCTCTCTCCCTCCCACTCTATCTGTACAAAAAATGGAAAAATATCCTCGGGTGAGGATTAAAAAAAAAAAAAAAAAATAGAATGGAAGGAGGGAGGAAGGAAGTGCGGGGGGAGGGGGGACATTGACATGAAAGAGACACATCGATTGGTTGCCTCCCGAATGATCCCAAATGGGGCAGGGATCAAACCTGCAATGCAGGTACATGCTCTTGACCGGGAATCAAACCCTGACCCTTTGGTCCAAGGGCCGACGCTCTAACTGCTGAGCCAAACCAGCCAGGGCTGATTATTATTATTTTTTAAATGTTTATTTATATATATATATATTACTAAATAGCTTTACTTTTCTCAAATGACATGACATTTAAAATTCATTTATATTATACTACCCAAAATTTCTAACCATTTCCCTATTCAAAACTTCATTGCTTTTACGGTTAATTCTCAGTTGTTCTATTATTCTGTGGGTTAAATCTGATTTATAGAAAATTAATTTCATTGTTGCAAGTTATATGCTACTCTAAGTTCTTTTAGAGTCTCTGATTGTCTCGTTTATAGGCTAGGAGTTCACAACTGTAACATTCCACAGAACTGTAGGGTTTTCTACTGTCTTCATTTTTAAAAAAATGTGTTTTTATTGATTTTTTTAGGGAGAGAGGGAGATAGAAACATTGATGTGAGAGAAAAACATTGATGGGCTGCCTCCTGCACGCCCCCTGCTGGGGATTAAGCCTGCAACCTGGGCATGTGCCCTGACCCGGAATCGAACTGGGACCTCTCAGTCCCTGGGACGATGATCAATCCACTGAGCCACAGTGGCCGGGCCACTGTCTTCATTTCTGATATAATTACAGACAGGATGTGCTCCTCAAATCATACTCCTCATTCAGTCCTGGCTAGGGATGGGTTTCCACAGAACATCAAGTGAACTGTCCTGAGATTACACAAAGAGGAAGGGACTTTCTACGGACATTCAGTGGCACAGCTTTGCTACAAGGCTGCAAAATGAACTAAATGATCTCTGAGTATCTCAAAAATCCTCCAAGGTCGTGTTATTTTCCTTAACAAAATATGAAGCATGTTCTGAAAAGGAGCCATTGTTGTTCTGTGACAAGGCAAACCTGGTCAGTTTTGCAGGTGAAATAATTCCTCTGACATAGCTTTGAGAGAGAGATACACACAGAGAGAAGGGGGTGGGGAGAGAGAGAGGAAGAGAGAGAGAAATCAGGAGATGGGTGGGGAGGAACTCCAAGAGATGAAATGAGGAGATGAGAAGACAGACATAAAGAGAAGGAACCAGGGAGATAGGGGAGAGGGGAGAGAATTTTGTTCATTTGTTTGGTTTTGTCTGAGATGCCGTAAGAAAAACTAGCAGCTGGTGAGGACACAAAGGGCATTGTTGCCAGAGCCCTAGAGTTGCAGTGGTGATGGAGGAAGTACTGAACAGAGGCCTAGAGACAATAGTTTGCAACACCTGACCTCTCTCTCAGCTACATTGTGCTTCCCGCTTGGCTCAGACCATAGAGTTCCGTCAGCACTTAATCCATGTGCAGGGAGTGGACTGGGGCTCGCTATGGAAATAATTCCTCTTGGGTTTTGTTTGTTTCTCTTACAGACTATGACTCACAGGGTTTCACAGTGCTGAGAGGGATCTGGAAATGGTTTAGGGGGGATCAGGAACAGAGATAGGCAATCTGGGCCTTTGCAGCAGCCCGTATATAGGCCTCGTCTGTGACCTGTTTTACAGACAGGTGTGGGATAGCTTGTAGAGACAGGCTGAATCACGATGCCCTGGTCTAAGAGATGCCACTGACTTAGAGATCATTAACTTAAAATTGGAGCTAGGGACCGTAAGTAGATGTCTTTCATCTCCATCATATTAGATGATTTTCTGATTCATGGTCATTATTTAAAGTCACAGAATTTCTTGCTCAACATCTATCCTTACCAGTTTCTATAGGTGGTAAGACTTGGCTGTTCCCTCCTCTGCGTGATACTGACTTGACTTCTCTGAAGCACTGACCTTAGCTGGGGACAGTCCTCATCGGCTTCCAGGTATGTGCTGGGAGGCGGACAGGCTGCTGTTGGTCAAGGTGCCTTTGGGGGCCAGTTGGCCTGGTATGACGTTCTCTGGGTAGCAGGTCCTTACTCTTGGGCGCTGTGCTGTGGTTGTCCTCCTGCCCTCTAGCATCATGACTCTGAGCGAGTGAACTGTCTGAGTGCTACTTTTCTCATTTGTCATGCTGGGATAATAATGTGTCCCTCCCTGACTTGTTGGAAGGACTGAACGAGACAGCAGGTGCAGAGGCCTGTTATAGGTTAGGCCCACCATAAATGGGTAGTCTATCCGGAGGCTGGCTAAGCGCCTACTGTTCAAGGTGTCGTGAAGGCAGGACCATCCCACTCTTGTGCACACGTGCCTGGGGCACAGTGGTCACCAAACGAATGTCTGGGTTCGTGTTTTACTGCAGTTCTCAATGGCCTACAGTTTTGCCTGGGGTGCATGTCAAACCAAAGGGCACACGTTTAATTTAAGAAACTATTTCTTATAAGTGCATTTTAACATCTGTTTTATGAAAAGAGAAGTTGTATGTCAAAGGATGTAAAAAGTTCATAGTCTTTAAGTATTATCATGCTTCATCATTTAAAGCAAGGATCAGCAAACTTCCAGTAGCAGACAGACATGCAGGCCATGTCTCTTCACAACTGCTCAGACTCTGCCATTGCAGAATGAAAGTGGCCATCGACAGCAGTAAATGAATGGGCATGGCTGTGTATCAATAAAACTTTATTTACAAAACCAAGCATTGGTCTAGATTTGGTCCGCAGGCTACAGTTTGGGAACCCTGATCTGAAGGATGAAATCCTGATTGCAGTGATAGAAAACATAGACATATGTCTATAAATTTGTCTAAGAAGTGAAAAAAGTTTATGCAGTCTTGATCCTATGTAATTATAATAATCATACCAACATTTGTATAAGACACCAGAGCATGCAAAGCTATATTATTATGCCTATTTTTGTTGTGACTGAGAAAATTACAGTTCAAGAGAAATTTGCTCCAGGTCTCAGGCTGGTAAGATTCGTACCAGAATCTGGGTCCTCTGATTGCAAATGTACTGCAGTGTGGTCTTTGCCACCTCATAGCTGTGCCTGCCTTTGGTCCCCAGGCCTTGGTCATCTTGGGACAGGCAGTTGGCATTGTTTCCAGTCCTGGAGGCTGCAGTTGGCTCTGAGTACGGAGAACTTCCGTGAAAAGAATAATTGCTATCCGAAGGGTGATTGAAACTTTTAAACCAAGTTAATTATGTTTTAGTCTTTATTATTGTTGCTTTTTGTTATTTTGATGGAATATTTTATTTTGGGGGGTTTTATATGTTGTTACTCCGGCTTCTGGGTTTGGAGGATAAAATGGTGAATGTCAGGTCAACGGTCTACTTTAGATAAAAGATACATTTTTCATGAAGTCAAAAGTCTCTCTGCAGATACTTTCCCCACAAACCCATTTTGTTTGCTCACTATTGTGATGTGAAACAGGATGAAAAAGGGCCTCTTTGCAACCCCTCAGAAACGCTGCCTTTACCACACTGGAGAACTTCAACCATACTGTTTTGCATCACTGCCTGTCATCCCTTATTATTATTTTTTAAATTTATTTTTATTGTTGAAAGTATTACAAATTTCCCTCCTTTTTTCCCAGTTGACACCCTCCACCCCCTCCTCCCACCTCCGCTGACTTCACCACACTGTTGTCTGCTGGTTACGCATATATGCATATAAATTCCATGTTTTATCTCTCCCTGCCTCACCCCACCCCGTTCCCTCTGAGACTGTCAGTCTGTTTTCTACTTCCATGTCTCTGGATCTACTTAGTTCGTCAGTTTATTTTGTTCATTAAATTCCACATAGAAGTGAGATCATGTGATACTTGTCTTTCTCTGACGGGCTTATTTCGCTTAGCGTACCACTCTCCAGGAAAACCATAAAAATCCTCGAAGAAAATGTAGGCAGCAAAGTCTCAGACATCTTACACAGCAGAATTTTCACGGGTACATTGCCTAGTGCAAGAGAAACAAAGGAAAAAACAAACACATGGGACGACGTCAAGCTAAGAAGCTTCTGCACGGCAAAAGGAACCCTCTCTATGGGAGGAGCTATTTGCCAATGATACATAGGTTAAGGGGTTAATTCCCATCCCTTAGTTTTTAATTCCAGCCAGAAAAAGACTAGTTGCTAATGGGTTAAATGATTGGTTTATAACTCACGGTGAGTTATAACACACCGAGGAGGAGTCATCTAACTGGGCACCTGATGAAACCCTCTTCTCGAATCCTGTTGACATGGAAAACCCTTTTCACATGCCTTGAAGAGCACTCTCAGTAACCTCCAGAATTCCCTCCAACTCTGATGTAATTATCTGATGCTTTAAGTCCCTGCTGTTACAGAGACAACTATTCTTTAGCCACTCAGATGAGTGACCAGGTTATGTAGCCAAAGTCCCAAAGGGTGCTTGGCATAATGTACTTGCTCTGTGAATTCTCATGACCTCTTTAGTAGTTTATCCAGTTACTCTAATGTTCAGCTACACTTAGTGGTGGATTTCATCATCACTGGTTGAACAATCACACCACACCAGAGATTTAGGCTAACAGGGCAGAGTCATGCGTTGTCATATCCTTGCTGAATTATTTGATGGGCTAAACAGATGCAATCTGAGATTATAGATATCCAAACAAGTGTTGGGTCTGCTCAGGTACCCAGAAGCCCCAGGCAATGTGAATATCACTAGGCGATGAATAAACATGACAGCCAGAAATCCAGGGAGCCAGGCGAAAACTCAGGCTGTTGTAAATGTACACAGTATCCTTTCTGAAAGGTGGTGTTGGATGGCAAACACTCGAAGTAGTTATTGATCGAGTGGCATGACATGTTAATTGATTTCACATGTTAAAAATTTCCAGCCTCTTGTAAATCATAAGCAATGACCAGACTCAACTGAAAAATGATGGTTTTTAGAATTTTATGGAGGCATTTAGAGAGAAAAAATGCAATCACTTTTCAAACGAAAACGTGAGGTGAAGAAAATTAACAGCACATTTGTTTTCTACGTTTACTACTGAGAATTGAAAGACTCTTGATGCTCAGCTACTAATTTCCACTGGTTGATATCTTAACCTTATAAAAATGGTTTTTACTTGTTCCATTTCTACTCGAACTACATAAGTAGCTTATAGTCTCCATCTAAGTAAACATACAGTAGACTATAAGCAGCTTATATTCTTCAAAAAGGCAATTATCCTTGCTTTAAAAAGTTTTCTTTTGAATTTTCCTATGTCCAACATCATCCTATTTGTGAGGTCGTAGCTGAGATATTGTTGTCAGACAAGTTAGATAAGGAGAAAAGGGGTCAAAATGGGAGCCAGGCCAGAGAGGAATCTGTGTTGTCCCTAAGTTATGTCGATTAATACCCAACGGTTTTACCGTTTCTAATGCTGTTCTAGTTACCTCTGGGCCCTATTCGCTCACCTCCGTGTTTATGGTCGTAAACAAATCAGGATCATCGAACGTTAGAACTAAAAGAAACATCAGAAGTTATTTGGCTCAGTTTTATAACTTATTTTTTTTTCAGTTGTGGAATATATTTGTCCCATGAATTCTTTTATTTTTATTTTTTATCCTCACCCGAGGACATTTTTTAAATTTTTGTTCAGATGGAGTGGGAGGGGGGAGAGAGAGAGAGAGAGAGAAACATTGATGCGAAAGGGACACATCGAGTGGCTGCCACCCACATGACCCAACCAGGGCCGGGGACAAACTGCAACTGAGGTACATGCCCTTAGTGGGAACCGAACCCGGGTCTCTCTGGTCTGCAGGCCAATGCTCTACCCGCTGACCCAAACCGGCCAGGGCTATACCATGAATTCTTTATCAGAAGCCTGATAAGAGAGAAAAGAAGGAGAAAGAAAAGGAAGGAAGCAGGGAAGCAGGGAAGGAGGGAAGGACGGAAGGAGGGAGGGAGGGAGGGAGGGAGGGAAGGAGGAGGGAGGGAGGGACAGAAAATGAGAAAAGTGGGCGTACCTGGAGCTCTGAAAATTCTTTGAGGAGATAAATAGGATCAATAGATGAGCAGATCACATAACAGAAAGCTCAATCGGGCAGATTTTCTGGAGGTATTCATACAGAGTCGATTAGTTTTCTAGTTCCTAGTAAATTATCTCTCTTCTGGAAATTCCCTCCCACCCTCTCTCTGTCTTTCTTGATCATTTCTATCTTCTGATTGATATTCAACTAGTCAATAAATTAAATAGTAATCCCACTCACACCCCAAGGCTGCTGCAGGAAAAAAACCCACAACTTTTTTTTTAATCCTCACCTGAGGACATTTTTTGCATTTATCTTCAGATAGAGCGGGAAGGAGAGAGGGGGGAAGAGACAGAGAGAAACATCGATGTGAGAGAGACACATCAACTGGTTGCCACCCGCACGACCCCAACCAGGGCCGAGGACAAACTGCAACAGAGGTACGTGCCCTTAGTAGGAACTGAACCTGGGTCTCTCTGATCCACTGGCCAACGCTCTAACCACTGAGCAAATGGGCCAGGGCCACAACTTTGAAATTGGCTTAAAGCTCATTTTATAAGTCCTACGCAATATGTTAAGAAAAGTTTACAATAATATCGAACTTTCAGTAGAAGAGAATGTCCAAGGCAATGAGCATATGCAATAAAATAGTCCTCTGTTCCTCTAGACCGGGATTTGGGTTGAAAGGTATGGCTCAGTGTTGTTATGAAGGCTCCATAAAGAGACCTAGTAGGAAAGAGCAAAGAAAATACAAACACAGTAAGTTAAATATTCAATTTAGTTGAAAGCATTGAGCATATTTGTTTAAAAATATATATGCCTTACATCACCCCCCCCCTTTAATCAATTAATAATTGATCCTGGCTTCCAAAATGACAGTTGGAACGGTGCCACGGTGGGAGGGGCAACGTTCATATATTTCCATTCCTGACGGGGTGCGGATTGAAACCTACCTGGCCAGCTGCTGGCTGCAACTCTGAAGGCAAGAAGGTAAACGCTAGCATTGCCTAATCTCATTTTTAACAACATGCACGGCGTTGGAAAATGATTTTAAATAATAGAAACCCAGAGTAGATTTGATTGAAACCGAACGATGTGCTGTTTTTATTTAGTGAAATGTCTTTTTAAAGCGAGCACTTGGTTGTACGAGGTTTGGAATTTTTGCTGAATGAGGTAATGCCTGTTAGGAAATATTAGCCGTGCTCTGTCCGCTCCCTCAGCCTCGGCACCTGGCCACACGGTGGCTGTGTCTGATTGGTTTCTTAAGAATGTGGATTTTTGAGTAATTTAAAAAAAAATCTTTATATACTTGATAGATTGTGTATAATTTTTCCCCCTAATTTCTGAAATAGAAAATGGTATAATATTTAGAATATCTGTATTTTAGATCATCTGAGTTTACATTTCTCTTTGGCAACCTAAGATGGAAAGGCTTTGAACCTTTCACAAGGATTTCTTTGTTTTTAGATATTGCTTATAGTTTATTTAGTTGTAACCAGGTTGGAAAATTGATTCCAGCAGGATCTCACCTGCCAGTGTAAAGTTGAAATTTTATTCTTGGTGTATTAATTGTGAAAATGGTGGAAATGATAAGACATGAAATATTTTTGGGATATAAATTGTTCCCTACTCTATAGAAAAAAACAATTACACTTAGAATTGTTTGAGTTGTTAGAAAAGATATCTAGCCTAACATTTTATATTAGACTGTCACAATAAAGGAGACCATATTTTAATAATAAAGTTATTTCTAATAGAACGGAAAGTTAATCCAAAGTTGATCCCACTGTGTAACATCTCTGTTGATTATGATTGCCTGCAGAATGTATGGAATTAATGCAAACTGTGAATCATCTACTATTTCAAATATTAGAATTATTTACTATGAAAAAGAGGCCAACGATAGCAAAAAAGTCCATAAATACTTATTAAATGCCCTTACTTATTAAGTGCCACTGTTTATAATACTTACTAATGGGATACAAAGATGAATAGAAGACATGGAACCACCCCTCAAGAGAATTATGTTTTGGAAGGAAAGATAGAAATATCAAAAGCAATCACCTTATAGTCAGAATGATAAGGGAAATAGAAATATGAGCATTTGCCTTTCGTATATAGACAAAAGAACATAAATATGAATATAAATGCTGTGATTGCAAGATGAGAAAGCACCTGGGAAAATGAAGGCAATCGATTTGCCAATATTGTGAGAGCAAAATTCAAATGTATTGTTCAGATGGCAGACCTTATTACTGATATTCTGCCCTCTCTAATAAAAATTTGAGAATTAAAATGCTTCTTTTACTTTACTAGAGGTTAAATAATAAATCACTTGGGAAGTATTACAGGCGAAAATATAATATTTTTATTGATATAAAAGTGAGTTTTTACTTCCGTTTTCTTGCATGAAATTGTTCCTTAGTGTCTCCGTGCATAGCGATGACTGGTAGGAGGGGCTGCTGGGGACTGGCACCTTGAAGTGACACAGGGGTTTGGCATTGAGAGCATGGCATTAGGTTTCAGATGGCAGCGTGCTTAGGAGGGGAGAAGGGGGCTTGGAAATCAGACTGAACTGGCAGATTTGCACACCAGCTACCCCACTCCACGGCCGGATGCGGAATGCAGATCATTTCTGACTTATAGTGAAATGCCAGGCACATTGTGGGCTCAAATGAAATGATAACTGTTATTATGAAGTCATTGATAATTGGGTTTTATTGATTCCTGGAGCTGAATAGATTTTTGAGGGACCTTCCTAATTTAAAAGGTTATTTCAAGTCTGGTTGAAAATAATAATTACTGGAGTCCATTGTGTAGACATTTTCTCTAGTTGTAGCTTATTAAGAGACAGCCGACACCAGCAACCAGACTTTAGACTTAGCCAAACAGTGACTTCTTTGTTTGGAGGACATTTTCCAGTGTCAGAAAGACACATGTGACGCATTTTTTAAAAAGTTACCAAATGTTATCTTTTTAAATTAGGTTTGATATATTTTAAAAAAATCTATTAAAGTGGGAAGATGTTAAAACCAATGTATATCATTCAATTTAAAGCAATAACTATATTTTTTTTGAGAGAGAGGAAGGAGGAAAGAGAGAGACATTAGTTACTTGTTCCATTTATTTATGCATTCATTAGTTGCTTCTTGTACGCACCCTGACCAGGGATCGAACCTGAAACCTTGGCGTATCAGGATGATGCTCTAACCAATGGAGCTACCTGGCCAGAACCAAAGCAATAACTATTTCTTAATGCTTTTTATGTGCCATATGTCTGATGAGAAAAACACAAGTAAGGGGCTTACATCTCCATCTTGAAAATATACAATATCCATAAACAAAGAGACAAAAGAAAAGACATTTTATTTGAGAGGGGTACGTTCAACGTGAGATCTACATAAGATTGTCTTGATACTTCTGGAATAGATTATTGTGGTGAGGGCTAGGGCAAGGGCTATCCTAAATGAAGTCATTCTCTTACTTTGGTTGTATGTTACCTATGGTTTCACATTGTCAAGAGAAGGTGTTAAACCTAATGATTTCTAAACGCTCCACATCTTTCAAGATCTGTTATCTTTTGGACAATATCAAGGACTACCTAAAGTGCCTCACGTCTTATAGGTTTCATGTGGAATGAATTGAAAGGAGGTGAGAATGTTAACAAAGGACATGACCTGTGACAATGTGCTGGGCATATAGTCGGCCACAGAACATTCAGGGACAGTAGAGACACATATAAAGCCAGGAGAAGAAGAGGGTGGATTGAAGCTTTCTTCATCGCTAACTTGACCATGGAGACATGGTAGCCTTTGACTTTATTTTGCCTGAATAAAGGAAGTTCCACCACGAAGTGGGTAGAATTGTGCCTCCCCCCAAAAAAAGATGTGTTGAAGTCCTAATCCCCAGTAACAGTCAATATTATCTTATTTGCAAATAGGGTCTTCGAAGATGTGATGAAGTTAAGATGAGGTGAAACTATTGGATTAGGGTGGGCTTTAATCCCACGACTGGTGTCCTTATAGGAAAAGGGACACCTGGATACACACAGAGACACAGGGAAGGACTCACGTGAAGATGGAGGCAGAGATGATGCCTCGACAAACCAAGGCGTGCCAGGGATTGCCGGCAATCACCACAAGCTGGGGGAGGGGCATAGAACAAATTTTCCCTGAGAGCGTCCAGAGTGAACCAATCCTGCCAAAACCTTGATTTTGGACATCTGGCCTCTAGAGCGAAGGGAGAATACGTTTTCATTGTCTAAGCCACCTGGTTCATGGTAATTTATTATGGAAGCCCTAACAAACTAATTTGTACCACTGAATGAGAAGAAATGTCCATCTGTATTATTATCAATAGTGACATAGTATCCATAGACCAAGATGATGATGACTTACTTTTCCAGTTTTTAACAACAAACTGAATAACTGTGTACGATTATACCTTGAGTATTTAAACGAGAACTATTTACCTATGTCACTCTGATTATCGTTTTCTCTCTTATTTGTTTCTGTTTGTTGTAGACGATACTCAGTTTCACGATGGATTCTCTTATTGCCGCAAACTCCAAATTTTGCTTTGATCTTTTTCAAGAGATAAGCAAAAACGATGATTCTAAAAACATCTTCTTCTGTCCTCTGAGCATCTCAGCTGCCCTTGGCATGGTCCGTCTGGGGGCCCGAAGTGACAGCGCACAGCAGATCGACCAGGTGCAGCTGCGGTAACCCTGGGTCCACTCTCCGAGTCAGGCCCCTCCCGCCTGACTAGTAATAGTAATTTTTAATGTGTATGCATTTCCTCTCTCACTCATTTCATTAAGTGACTATTTAGTAGGCGCCAGTTTTATACCCAGTGACAATTTGCTGGGCATATAGTCTGCCATAGAACACTCAGGGACAGCACAGACACAGGTCTTAAGTAGACCCAGGAAGAAGGGGGTGGATTGAAGTCTTCTTCATCGCTAACTTGATCATGGGGACATGGCAGCCTTTGACTTTATTTTACCTGAATAAAGGAAGTTATTCAAGATCCCAGAGTCCTTCTTGACTCTCTCTCTCTCTCTCTCTCTCTCACTTTGGATCACATTTGTCAGAAAAGCCTGTTGGCATCTTTTCTGAAATTTATCCAGAGCCCAGGTACCTCCCACCCCCTCCCTGAGGTCCCTTTCGAACCTGGATACAACTTCCTCACGGGCTTCCCGCTTCCACTGACTGTTCTCCTTCCAACTTCCAGAAAGAGCTTTTAAACACTTAAGTCAGACCCTGATTCTCATCTGCTTAAAACCCGGCCTTCCATCTCACTAATGATAGAAGCCAGAGCCCTTACAATGGCCCCTGAAGGTCTGGGGACCTGGGGACACCATCTGTCTTTATCCCTGTCCTCACTCGCGGGAGCCACACTGGCCTCCTGGCTTCCTTGGAAAGCCTGCCCCTGCTGCCTCCGCCGGCCCTTCCCCCAGGAAACTGACCTGCAACCTACCTTCTCCTCCAGGGCTTCAGCAGAGTGTGCCTACCTTGACCTCTCGGTCTTATGCTGCATCCCGGCCCCAATCCCCAGGGTTCCCTCTTACCCGAGCTATGCGCCCCTGTCATGGCATCGCCCTCCTTCTAACATGTGGCAGACAGTAAGATTACATATGCTGTTTTTCTTTTTAATGAGCTTTTAGCTAATTCCTATATTTTACATATTTCATAATGTCTTTCTATAACATTAAGTTTTATTTATTTATTTATTTAATTTTTGGAACGTGCCCCTAGTGGGAACCAAACCTGGGAGTCTCTGGTCAGCAAGCCGATGCTCCAATCACTGAGCCAAACCTGCCAGGGCTTAATGAGCTTTTAGTATGCCTTCCCCACTAGGATAGAATCTCCTAGAGGGCAGACATCTTGTCCTAGAACAGTGCTTGGCTTATAGTAGCCACTCAACATAGTGTGTAGAAGGAATGGATGAAAGTGACAAGAACAGTTCCCCCCATTAACTCAGGCTCCCGAGGCTGGTGTCACACTCCCCTGTGTCTAGCACACAGCTCAGGGGTTATGTCTGAACCCAGCTGCGTCCCAAGGCAGAGGGGTGCGTTCTTGGATAACGGCAGCATGGGCTTAGGGTCATTCATTTATTCATTTGCTTTCATTTGGTACGTTATTCCTTCGGCAAAACTGAGCTGTAGAGTGTGGCTGGCATCCTCCAGGGCAGGTTTCAGGCCCTTGGGGGGCACTGGCCAGCAAGCCTACCCCGAGCAGTGCGGGACACCCCTCTGGCCTGCGGCCCGTTTCTGGTGCTCTGGATGAGGTGTCTTCTCCTGTCCTCACTCAGCTGATTGACTTGAAGCTCTGGCTCAGCACCGTCTACCCGCAGAATCTGAGCCTTGTACGTAACTTACTCGTCTTCAGTAGCCATCCTAAGAAAGTAAAAAGAAACCGGCGAGACTAATTTTAATAACACATTTTATTGAACTCAGTGTATCCAAAATATTATCATATCAACATGTAAAATTAAAATTTTAAAAGAGATATTTTACATTCTTTTTTTTCCATACCAAAGCTTCAAAATCAGGTGAGTATTTTCAGGGTTAATTCAGGCTGGTTCAATAGCCACACGTGGTTCAGGGATGCCTGATACTCTTAGTTCAGTCACCTTCACGCTTACATGTCCCGAAAGGTGGGGTGGAATTCAGTAGACTCCCCCCTCCATCCCAACACTCAACCCAAGTCCAAAGAAACATCCGCTTTCCTTACTCTGCTGTGGCTTGTTTTGCGGGACTATCGTCGTCGTCCTGGGCCCTTAGAGCGGTGTTTCTGAAGCTCCTCAGGCCTGTGCTGTTCGCGTTGTCTGAACGGCCCCTGCCGTCCCCCGCAGGCACTCCACTTCCACGAGCTTTCCCAGCGGCACAGCGAAGCCCCGGACCCCTGCCTGAGAGACAGAAAACGGGAGGAGGAGCTGGCTGGCAGCCCCCCGGGAGCGCAGAAAGGAGCCTCGGAGGCTCTGCCTCTGCAGGTGAGCCCCCCCCCGCTTCTCGTCCTCACCCTGCTCACGCTGCTGTCCTGTCAGTGCTGACCGGTGCTTAGCGGGGACATTAGGTCCTGGCTGTCATCGACCCTCCAACAACAGCAGTCACCCTAGGACCCACCGTTGCTTCCTGTTCATGCTGGTGTGCCCCTGGCTGTAAGCCACTTTCCTAAAGAGTAGGAGCTAGTATCTCCGTTCATGATAAAGAAACTTAGCTCAAAGATAAGTTTAAAAAAAAAAACTTAGCTCAAAGCCCTTTCACCCCTACTTTTGCAGGCCACCGGTGCCCAGGATGGAGCCTGGTGGGGATGAAGGGTGGTGAGGGGAGGGATCCGAGGTGGGATTCTTACTGTCTCCCTACTTTTGCCTGTTTTATTTCCCCATGAAATCTGTAATGACACACACAATGTTTACTGGTTGTCTCAGAGGAGCAGTAATGATATCCTCCAGGTCTTAAATCCCTCCACCTCAAAAAGTTTAAGAGGAAGGTGGAGACAAGATCATCTCTTTCGTGTATCTTCTGAACACAGAGAAAAACGAGGTGCACGGACCAGAAACATCAGCTGCTCTCTTCCCCCCTCTCGTCTCATCTTGCTCCCCCACCTGGCAACAGAGCCAAACGACAACTTGCTTTGAACTGATCAAGATCACATTTTGTTTCTTCTTTTGTTAGGCGGAGTCTTCCAAGGATGAGAACCCACTTCTCAGCTGCTACTTCGGGCAGCTTCTCTCCAAACTAGATAGGATCAAAGATGATTACACCCTGAGCATTGCTAACAGGCTTTATGGGGAGCAGGAATTTCCAATCCGTCCGGTGAGTTGGGCTGCCATGGAGCATGCTGTTCAAGAGCCCGCCGTCCAGCCCTCGGCCCCTCTGACAGGCTGTGCTTGTGGACGGGCAGGATGCCAGGGCCCCCTCCTCTCCCGCCCCCCTGCGGCTCTCCGCCCGTTCCCAGCTTGAGGAGTGGATGAGGCTTCTTGGGAGGGGACTAGACTGGGTGGAAAGAGGGTCACGTGACTAGTAGCCTTCGGAGCCCGCGTGGGTTTGGTAATGCTGTTCTCTCTTGTGACCTCTTTCCCAGTCTGGGTGCCTGGTGCACCTGGGAGCTCCTCTCCCTGTTGCCTCTCAGCACCCCTGCCCTCCAAGGCACTTCTCTAAAGTCACCTTTGGGGCCACCATCAAGCTGCCCCCTGCCAGAGAAAGCAGAGTAGTGTAGCAGAGGGGGACTGTATTGCAGCCAAAAGACACAGGTCTTGTCTCTGTGGCTACACTGCTTTATCCCTAGAGCAAGCTTGGTCTGAATCTGTGCGGCAGTTTCCTCTGTCACCGCCAGAAGGCGCCATATGCACGCACGAATGTGAGGGGTGTGACCAATGGCAAGTGTGCGTCACAGCTGGCTAGGGTGGGGCTAGCAAGGAGGGGCAGCCTACTTGGACCAAAATAAGTAGCTTTCTCACAATGAAAATGATATTTTATATGCTGTTTTTTTTTATTATTTAAAGTGGCTTTATTGAGCTATAAATTCACATATCATAAAATTCACCTAATAAAAATGTACCAAAGAGCCCAGGCCAGTTTGGCTCAGCGGTTACAGCGTCAACCTGCGGACCAGAGAGTCCCTGGTTTGGTTCCTGCTAAGGGCATGTACCTGGGTTGCAATTGGTCCCCTGCCCCGGTTGGGGTCGTGTGGGTGGCAACCAGTTGATGTGTCTCTCTCACATAGATGTTTCTCTCTGTCTCTTCCTCCCTTTCTCCCTCCTGCTTTATCTGTAGATAAATGCAAAAATGTCCTCAGGCAAGGATAAAAAAAAAAAGTACCAATCAGTGGTGTTGCTATATTACATTATTAAGTTTTTAAAAAACTAGCCCTGGCCAGTTTGGCTCAGCGGTTGGAGCGTCGGCCTGCGGTCCAGAGAGACCTGGGTTCAGTTCCCACTAAGGGCACGTTTCTCGGTTGCAGTTTGTCCCCGGCCCTGGTTGGGCTCTGTGGGAGGCAGCACTCGATGTATCCCTTTCACGTCGATGTTTCTCTCTCTCTCCTTCCCACTCTATCTGAACAAAAAATGGAGTGACAAGACATGTCTTGTCTCTGTGGCTACACTGCTACACGGCTCGAGTGAGGATGAAAAAAACAAACAAACTGTATAATACCCATACCATAAAATTTCCACTTTAATCATTTTGGAATATACAATTCAGTGGCATTAATTACATTCACAAAATTGTGTAATCATCACCCTATTTCTAAAACATTTTCATCACCTTAAACAGAAACTCTGCAACCATTCAGCAGTTTTAATTAAAAAAAAAAAAAATAGAAGCATTTTACAGAAAAATCACTCAAGTTACTTGACACTTATCTTGGGATGTCTCCACAAATGTAATGTCCAAATACAAGGCTACCTGGTAGGAAAGCCCATTGCCATGGTCACTACCGACGGTCCCACAAACAAGTACCCTGTATCCTAAACCGTCACCGCAGCAGCTGGGGTGTCTCTGGCTAATTGAGACTGGGGGTAGGTAGAGACTGACATGCATCCAGGTTGAGTGACTCTTCACTCCTAGCTATTAGCATAATGAGATGATTTCTTCCCACTATTTCCATGTATCCTAATTTAACAGGAGTACTTAGATGGTGTGATTCAATTTTACCACACAACGATCGAAAGTGTTGACTTCCGGAAAGACACTGAAAAGTCCAGACAAGAGATTAACTTCTGGGTTCAGTCTCAATCCCAAGGTAAGAAAGGCCAACAGGTTGCAGCTGGTGTTCCTTCCCGTCTGAAAGCCAGCGGGTCAGCCAGCTTCTCACATGGCTGTCTGTCAGGGGCCAGATCCTCACGTGTGTGCACGGGGTCCAAAGCTTCTCTGGTGTGCGTGCAACAGTGAAAATGCTTGGGAGACGTGCCTTTTGGCCAACGATGCCAAAGGGAGTCAACTACTTCCGTTTCTTTTCAAGAATCAGTAAAAAGATTGAAAGAGACTCTAGTTATTCAGAAGGACATGGAAATAATAAAATCCTTACTCTCATCAACTTTCTACTAGAAATAGAGATGTCCTGAGGGAAGAGGGATTTACAGATAGTGATGAGTAGTGGCAATTTGAGTTCGATGTGAATGGAATTATATTTTGATGTGAAACTCTCCTTCCAACTTCATCCAGCTCCCAGCAAAAGGAAGTCTCTAAGTGGACTGTCTGAACAGGGGCTCCTAAAGTAGCCTCTACCCCCACCCCAGTCATATTTAAATATGATCAGCCTCCCTGCCTTGCTCGCTGGGAGCCCAGTTCATCAAACACACTTGCCTGGCTGCCAAATCCTCAGCCATGACCCCTGTGAGAACTGATCTTCATCTACCCTCTACTCTTTTTTTCCCCCAGATACCAAATTATTTATTTATTTAAATTAATTTATTTTTGTTACAGATGTTTCCCCTTTTCTCCCCCAATGATTCCCTCTCCCCCTCCCTCCCCACCCTGTCCCCAGCTTTGTTGTCCCTGTCCACTGTTCATGCATACATGCATATAAGTTCTGTGGTTTATCCCCCCCCTATTCTGGGGATTGTCAGTCTGTACCCCACTTCCATGTTTCTGGGACTACCCCATTCCTCAGACTGTTATGTTCATTATATTCCACAAATAAGTGAGATCATATGATATTTGTCTTTCTCTGCTTGGCTTATTTCGCTTAGGATAATACTCTCCAGGTCCCTCCATGTCGTCTCAAAGGATGAGAGATCTTTCTTTCTTACAGCCGCATAGTACTCCATTGTGTATATGTACCACTGCTTTTTTATCCATTCGTCTACTGATGGGCATTTGGGCATATTAGCTATTGTAAATAGTGCTGCTACAACCATGAGGGTACATATATTTTTTCTGATTGGTGTTTCAGGCTTCTTAGGGTATATTCCTAGAAGTGGGATTACTGGGTCAAATGGCAGCTCAATTTTTAATTTTTTAAGGTAACACCATATTGTTTTCCATAGTGGCTGCACCAGTCTGCATTCCCACCAGCAGTGCACTAGAGTCCCCTTTTCTCCACACCCTCACCAACACTTGTTGTTTGATGATTTGTTGATGGCGGCCACTCTGACAGGTGTGAGGTGATACCTCATTGTTGTTTTAATTTGCATCTCTCTGATGATTAGTGATGTTGAGCACTTCTTCATATGTCTCTTAGCCATTTGTATGTCCTATTTAGTTCCTCTGCCCATTTCTTAATTGGGTTCTTTGTCTTCCTTTTGTTGAGTTGTATGAGCACTCTATATATTTTGGAAATTAATCCCTTACCTGATGTATCATTGGCAATGATGTTCTCCCATACAGTGGGTTACCTTTCCATTTTGGTGGTTGTTTCTTTTGCTGTGCAGAAGCTTTTGAGTTTGATGTAGTCCCATGTGTTCATTTTCTCCTTTGTTTCTGTTGCCTTAGGTGACGTATCAGTAAAAATTCTGCTGCGTATGATGTCTGAAATTTTATTGCCTACATTTTCTTCTAGGATTTTTATGGATTCATGAGTCACATTTAAGTCTTTATCCATTTTGAGTTTATTTTTGTGTATGGGGTAAGTTGATGGTATAGTTTCATTTTTTTTGCATGTAGCTGTCCAATTTTCCCAACACCATTTATTAAAGAGGCTGTCTTTACTCCACTGTATGCTCTTGCCACCTTTGTCAAATATTAATTGAGCATATTGTGTTGAGTCCTTTCCTGGGTTCTCTGTTCTGTTCCATTGATCTATCTGCCTATTCTTGTGCCAGTACCAGTCTGTTTTGATTACGGTGGCTTTGTAGTATAACCTGAAATCTAGTAATGTGATCCCTCCTACTTTGTTCTTCTTTTTCAAGATTGCTGTGACTATTTGGGGTCTTTTTGGTTCCATGTGAACTTTTGAAATATTTGTTCTAGTTCTGTGAAATATGTCGTTGGTATTTTGGTGGGGATTACATTGAATCGATAGATTGCTTTGGGTAGTATGGACATTTTAATGATGTTAATTCTTCCAATCCATGAACAAGGTATATGCTTCCACTTTTTTTATACCTTCCTCTATTTCTTTTTTCAATGACCTGTACTTTTCTACGAATAGGTCCTTTATTTCTTCGGTAAAGTTTATTTCTAGGTATCTTAATTTTTTTGCCGCAATGGTAAATGGGATTGTTTTCTTATTTCTCTTTCTGTGAGTTCATCATTGGTGTATAAAAACACCATTGGTTTCTTGATGTTAATTTTGTATCCTGCTACTTTGCTAAATTCACTTATTAAGTGTAGTGAATTTTTGATGGAGTCTTTGGGGTTTTCCACTTATAGTAGTGTCATGTCATCTGCGAATAATGCCAGTTTCACTTTCTTCTTTCCAACTTGGATCCCTTTTACTTTTTCTTTCTGTCTGATTGCTGTGGCTAAAACTTCCACTACTATGTTAAATAAGAGTGGCAAAAGTGGGCATCCTTGTCTTGTTCCTGTTCTTAAGGGAAATGCTTTTAGTTTTTGCACATTGAGTATGATGTTGGCTGTAGTTCTTTCATATATGGCCTGTATTATGTAGAGAAATGATCCCTCTCTTCCTAGATTGCTGAGCATTTTTATCAGAAATGGGTGCTGAATTTTTTCAAATGCTTTTTCAGCATCTATTGATATGATCATATGATTTTTATCTTTCATTTTGTTTAGGTGAAGTATCACATTTATTAACTTGCAAATATTGTACCAGCCTTGCATCCCTGGGATGAATCCCACTTGGTCATGGTGAATAATTTTTTTTATGTTTTGCTGGATTCAATTTGCTAGTATTTTGCTCAGGATTTTGGCATGTATGTTCATCAGGGATCCTGGCCTGTAGTTTTTCTTCTTTGTAGTGTCTTTTTCTGGTTTTAGAATTAGAATTATGCTGGCCTCATAAAACGAGTTTGGAAGTCTTCCTTCTTCTTGAATTTTTTGGAATAGTTTGAGGAGAATGGGTAGTAGTTCTTCTTTGAATGTTCGGTAAAATTCTCCCCTATGAAGCCATCTGGGCCTGGGCTTTTGTTTGCTGGGAGCGTCTTGATTATATCTTCAATTTTTTTGTTGTTATTGGTCTGTTCAAGTTTTCTATCTTGTCCCAGTCCAGTTTTGGGAGACTATGTGTTTCTAGAAATTTGTCCATTTCACTTAGATTGTCGAATTTGTTGCCGTATAATTGTTCATAATATTTGTTAGCAATCCTTTGTATTTCTGTGGTGTCAGTTATTATTTCTCTTCTTTCATTTCTGATTTTGTGTATTTGGGTTCTCTCTCTTTGTTTCTTGGTGAGTCTAGCTAAGGGTCCATCAACCTTGTTGTTCTTTTCAAAAAACCAGCTCTTTGTCTTATTGATCCTTTGAATTGTTTTTATTTTTTTGGTCTCTATGTCATTTATTTCTGCTCTGATCTTTACTATTTCCTTCCTTCTACTTGCTCTGGGGTTTTCTTTTTGTTTGCTTTCTAGTTCTTTAAGTTGTGAGGTTAGATAGTCTATTAGAGATTTCTCTTGCTTCTTGAGGTGGGCCTGTAGTGCTATGAACTTCCCTCTCAGAACTGCTTTCCATGCATCCCATAGATTTTGTGTTGTTGTGTGTTCCTTTTCATTGGTTTCCAGGAACTTTTTAATTTCTTCCTTGATCTCCATGGTAACCCATTCATTATTCAACAACATGCCATTTAGCCTCCATGTTTTCAAATGTCTTTGCATGTTCTTGTTGTAATTGATTTCTTGTTTCATGCCATTGTGATCTGAGAAGATGCTTGATATGATTTCAATCTTCTTGAACTTGTAGAGACTTAGTTTGTGCCCTAACTTGTGGTCTATCTTTGAGAATGTCCCATTTGCACTTGAGGAGAATGTGAATTCTGTAGTTTTGGGGTATAATTCTCTGTAGATATCTATTAAATCCATTTGATTTGATACTTCATTTAGAGTCTGTGTTTCTTTGTTAATTTTTTTGTCTAGATGATCTATCCAGCGATGTCAGTGGGGTGTTGAAGTTCCCTGCTGTTGATTTCTCCTTTGAAGTCCTCCAGAAGATTTTTAATATATGTTGGTGCTCCTATATTGGGTGCATATATGTTTACTAAGGTTATATCTTCCTGTTGGATAGATGCTTTCAATATTATGTAGTGGCCTTCTTTGTCTCTAGTTATGGCCTTCATTTTGAAATCTACTCTATCAGATATAAGCATTGCTACCCCAGCTTTTCTTTCCTTTCTATTTGCTTGAAAGATTTTTTTCCATCCCTTTACTTTCAACCTATGTGAGTCTTTTGTTGTGAGGTGGGTCTCTTGTAAACAACATATACTGAGTCTTGCTTTCTTATCCAGTCAGCTACTCTGTGTCTTTTTATGGGAGCATTCAATCCATTTACATTTAAGGTGATAATTGATATGTACTTATTTATTGCCATTTTTGTTTAGTGTGATTTTATTTTTCTTCCTGTTTCCTCTACTAATTACAGCAGTTCTTTTAGCATATCTTGCAGTGCTGGTTTGGTGCTAATATATTCCCTTAGCCTTTTTTTTGTCTGGAAAGGTCTTTATTTGACCTTATATTTTGAATGATAGCCTTGCTGGGTAGAGTAGTCTTGGATTCAGATCCTTGTTTTTCATGACCTTTATTACTTCATGCCACTCCCTTCTGGCCTGTAGTGTTTCTGCTGAGAAGTCAGCTGAGAAGCTTATGAGGTTTCCTTTGTAGGTAACCTGTTGCATAGCTCTTTTTTTTTTTTCAAATCTTTATTGTTGGATGTAAAATGTATTACATATGTTCCACATTTTTCCCCCATTGACCCCCTCCTCCCTACTCCTGCCCCCCTCCCACCTTTTTCCACACTATTGTCTGTGTCTATTGGTTATGCATATAAGTTCTTTGGTTTATTTCTTCCCACCCCCCCAACCCCTTTCCCTTTGAGGTTTGTCAATCTAGCAATGAATTTGTGTTTCTTAATCCCTTCACCTTTTTCACCCATTCCCCCAAACCCCCTTCCCAACTGGCAACCAACAAAATGTTCTCTGTATCTATGAGAATGTTTCTGTTCTGCCTGTTCATTTTGTTTGTAGATTCCATTGTTTTTTTTTTAATTTTTAATTTTTAATTTTTATTTTTTTATCCTCACCCGAGGATATTTTTCCATTTTTTGTACAGATAGAGTGGGAGGGAGAGAGAGGAAGAAGAGAGAGAGAGAAACATCGACGTGAAGGGACACATCGAGTGGCAGCCACCCGCACGACCAACCAGGGACGGGGACAAACTGCAACTGAAGTACGTGCCCTTAGCGGGAACCGAACCCGGGTCTCTCCAGACCGCAGGCCGACGCTCTAACCGCTGAGCCAAACTGGCCAGGGCCATTGTTGATAGATATGTATTCATTGCCATTTTGTTTGTTCATACATTTTATCTTTTTCTTCAAAAAGACCCTTCATCATTTCATATAATAACGATTTGGTAGTGATGAATTCCTTTAACTTTTTCTTTTCTGGGAAAGTTTTTATATGTCCATCGATTCTAAATGACAGCTTTGCAGGATAGAGTGATTTTGGTTGTAGGTTCTTGGTTTTCATCACTCTGAATATTTCTGGCCACTCCCTTCTGGCCTGCAAAGTTTCTTTTGAGAAATCAGCTGACAGCCTAATGGGAACTCCCTTGTAGGTAACTAGCTGCCTTTCTCTTGCTGCTTTTAAGATTCTCTCTTTGTCTTGAACCTTTTGCATTTTGATGATGATGTGTCTTGGTGTGGGCCTCTTGGGGTTCATCTTGTTTGGGACTCTCTGTGCTTCCTGGACTTGTATGTCTGTTTCCTTCACCAAGTTAGGGAAGTTTTCTGCCATTATTGTTTCAAACAGGTTTTCGATTTCTTGTTCTCTCTCTTCTCCTTCGGGCACCCCCAAGATGCGAATGTTGGCACGCTTGAAGTTGTCCCAGAGGCTCCTTACACTATCCTCATTTTTTTGGATTCTTTTTTCTTTTTGCTGTTCTGATTGGGGATTTTTTGCTTCCTTATATTCCAAATCGATGGTTTGCTCCTTGGATTTATGTACTCTATTATTGAAGCTGTGTAAATTATTCTTTATTTCAGTTAATGCCTCCTTCAATTCTAACTGTGTATCCATGATTTCTAACTGGTCCTTTTTTATGCTCTTGAGGCCCTCCCTAAGTTCACTGAGGATCTCACTAAGTTCATCGAGCATCCTTGTAAGCAGTATTTTGAACTCAGTATCTGTTAGGTTGCTTATCTCCCTTTCGCTTAGTTCTTTTATTGGGGTTTTGTTCTGTTCTTTCATTTGGGACCTGTTTCTTTGTCTCCTCATTTTGGCTGCCTCCCTGTGTTTGTTTCTGTGTATTACTTAATGAGAGGTATGGGGTTCGCTGAGACCCGATGCTGCTCATTTGAAAGAATTTAGGAAAAACCTGAAGCAGGATCCAAGACAGGCCAATCCTATGGTTAAGAAAGTGGCAACAACTTGGTTGGGCCTGAAAGTTGGGTGGGGCGGGGCCTCAGGGAGTCAGCAGGGTGGGGCTACCAGTGTGAGCCAGGTTGCTGGAGTCCCAGATATGGCTTCTGTCTGCCGCCCCCAGGAAGGTCTCACTAAAGGAACAAAGGCCTCTGACAGCACGTTTTTCCCCGAGAAAGCCCCCTCTCCAGCCCTCGCTCCAATGCCAAACAGCTCAGTTCTTCCCTGTGTGTCTCTGGCGCCCCTCGAGCTGCCCCCCCTCCAAGCTTAGAGGGAGAGAATCTGATAAGTTCATGTGCGGGCCCTTTAAGGAGCTGCCTGGGGCTCCAGCCGCCTCAGCCTCCCTGAGCCTCAGTTCCCACTGGTTTTTCCAGCCAGAGTTATGGGGATTCTCTTCCTGGCACTGGAACCCTGAACGGGGCGCCTGGTGTGGGACGGGGACCCCTCAGTCCTCAGGGAGGACCTTCCCAGCTGAGGTGTCCTCCTGATTTTTATCCACCACACGTGGGTGTGGGACCAGCCCGTCCCCTCCGCCCTCCTACCAGTCTGGATGTAGCTGCTGCTTTAATTCCGTAGTTGTACGACTTCTATTCAGCTTGATTTCGGGTGGTTTTGAATGATGGTTGTTCTGTAGTTTAGTTGTAACTTTGATGTGGTTGTGGGAGGACGCGATACCGCGTTTACCCGCCATCTTGACCTGAAGTCTGTTGCATAGCTCTTGCTGCCTTTAGGATTCTCTCTTTGTCTTTAATTTTTGGCATTTTAATTACTATGTGTCTTGGTGTGGGCCTGTTTAGGTTCTTCTTACTTGGGGCTCTCTGTGCTTCTTGAACTTGAATGCCTTCTTCCTTCACCAAGTTAGGAAAGCTTTCTGTCACTATTTCTTCAAATATATTCTCTAACCCTTGCTCATTATCTTCCTCTTCGGGGACTCCTATGATGCGAATGTTATTACGTTTACAATTGTCCCACAGTTCTCTTAAGTGATCTTCCTGTTTTTGAATTGTTTTTTCCTTTTGGTTGTCTGATTGGTTGATTTTTTCTACCCTATCTTCTAATTCACTGATCTGGTCCTCAGCTTCTTCTACTCTGCTGGTTATTCCTTCCAATGTGTTCTTAATTTCTGCTATGTCATTCTTCATTTCCACTTGGTTGTTTTTTGATGTTTCTCTATCTTTACTCATGGTGCTGATGTCCTTACTCATGCTGTTGAGCTTCCTCAAGCATGGCTCTGAACTCTACCTCTGATAATTTGCTTAACTGCATTTTGTTCATCTCATCTTCGATAGACTCCTCTTGTTCTTTCATTTGGCATTTGTTTCTTTGTTTCACCATTTTGGCTCTCAGTGGATTTTGGAGCCTGCCAAATTTTCCCTGTGGGTGTTGGTGTTCTGCCGTTTGTGGCTCCCTCTACTGGGTTTGGATGAGCCTGGGTGGGCCCACGTTAAACACCATTGTCAAGTCTTACTTTCCTGGGTAGATTTACAAGCCCAGGAAAGGTTCAGTTTTCCTCTAGCTTTTTTCTGGAGGCCATTAGTCTCAGTTACTCAGTGCCTTGGAATGTAGCCCTGGTGTTCTGCAAAAGAGGATTTCCAGAGGGTGGGATAGATGCTGGTAGTTAATGAGCCTCAAGTTTTATTTTTTTGCCTCACCTGGGAAAGGCTGAATCTTTGAGTGGGGGCTGCTGCTTTTGCCCTCAGCTAAAGGAAGAAGCACACTGGCCACCGTCCTTTGTGGCCGCAACTCAGCAAAAACTCTGAGTGCCCTCCAAATCTCGGGTGTCCCCACAGAGTTCCAGCTCCGTCTGCCCTCCCTCTGCCGTAGCCCCCAGGTGAGTGGCTGTGGCCAGTTTAGCGCTCTGTCCCAGCTCTCTGTGCTGTGGAGCGGTCTTGGTCTCTATTCCCCAAGGGCTCTGCTCACAGCTAAGACTGCTGCTGTCCGTGGGCTCCCAGCCCGCCACCCTCTCGCGCCTCCACAGATCCTACCAGTGTCCCTATTTATGTGGTCCTGTCCTGCTGCTTTTCTGTTGCTTTTTTCTGAAGATTTTTCTTTATTTTAGTTGTAATTCCCGTTTGGTCCTGGGAGATCGTCTGTGTAGCTGCCATTCACTCAGCTTCCATTTTCACACCCTCTAGGCCTATCTTGTGCGCAGCTGGGTCACACAGGCCTCTCTGGTGCCCCCATGGGTAACTGGATTGCACAGTCCCTTTGGGGACCTGGCTCTATGCCTATCTTATGGGCTGCTGGCCTCTCTGGTGCCCTGCACCCTGCAGTTCCCACAGGCGGGTAGCTGGATGGCACCAGTCCCTCTCGGGCTCCGGCTTCCCACTGCTCTTGTGAACTGCTGGACCGCACAGGCCTCTGTGGAGCCCCAGGTCCCACCACTGGCGTCTGGGGAGTGCTGCTGCCCCATGGGGTCAACTCCTGCTCAGCTTTTGCTGTAGTTTTTGGGGATGTGTCTCAGCTGCTGGTCTGCTTCTATTGCCTGGGGATGGATGTCTGCTCCCAGCCTCTGTGGCTGGGGGTATATCTCCACTCTGATTGGGCTGCTACTGTGGAGGATGGTGCTGGGCTCCGGGCTGTCTGTGGCTTCCGCGACCAGCACCTTGGGAGCTCCCCTACTGTGCACCGGTCTGTGTTGTCACAGACTGTCCACTGGTCCGATGGTGCCAGGTGCTCTGGTGGGCTCAGGTTGCTGGGCCCTGGCCTCTCCCACTGCCTCCTCCCAGGGAAGACCCGGGATCTTCCAAAATGGTGGGACCTCCCCAAGGTGCAGGGAGAAGCGCCCTGAAGGGCCGCTCACCGAGGTAGCCGGCTGCTCCGTCCACAGCACAGGGACCTTGTGCTCCGGGGTCTGCACTGCTCGGGTTTGGTCGTCCACCTTCACGTCCACTCACACTCTCTACACACCCGCTCACTCTCTCACACACTCACCCTCCCTCCGGTCCTGCCCGCTGCCATCTTCCTCCACCCTCTACTCTTTATTGTCCTCTTTCTAATATGTTCTTCAATGTGACCCACTTACATGGCTGTTCCAAAAAGCATACACACTTGTGCTCCTTGGAAACGCTACCAATCTGTGTGTGTTGCCTGTCTCTTGCCCAGCGCTTTACCTGGCGGAGTGCTGGCTTCTTCACTCCTGGGATGTTTGCAATGAAAACGAAACACAAACTGCGTAAAACTGGGGCTGACTGCAGCTAAATGGGTCAAATGACCTCGGTGTGGATGACCTTTGTGGTCTCAGTAGCCACATCTGTAAAAGGATGGAGTAGGAGCGAGAAGGTGTCTCACCTCCATCAAATTCCACAGTTTGTATTTTCTTGTAGCAAATGGAACCCACCATTTCATGTTCTAAATAGTTTCTCCTTGTAGGTTCTGTGTCTTGTTCCATTATTTCTGTTGCCGTGAATGCTCTCACTGTAGTTTAGGGTTTCCTTTCGATAGCCCTGGGAACTCTCGTTTTTTGAACCACAACAGTGTTTTCAGACTGACTGTTCATTTGCCCATAGAATCAAAGCGTATCTTCCCTCTAAAATAGCCACAGAGGTTGGAGTTTGTCTGTCATATTAGAAACATTTGGGACCCTATTTATTAGACTTACAATATCTAGCATACAATAAAAAAAAATAACTTAGCATATTTAAAAACTATTCTTTCATTGAGCTGTAAGGAGTTTCAAATCCGCAATAGCTATTTTAGTGTCTTATATTTATTCTAATTAATATATAAAGTCACCTTGTCTTAATAAGAACCCACCGAAGTATAAACGTTTTCAGAAATTATTCAGATGATGAACTAGGAACGAAAGAAAGGAAGCCAGAGAAGGTTTTAGACAGGGAGTGTGTGTTTTAAAAGACGTCTCTGACTGCAGACTGGAGAACAGACTGGAAGTGGGCGGGAGGGACAGAGAGGATGCTCCTCGCAGAAGACCCAGGGGACGTCTGGCGGCTTGGTCTGGGTGGTAGTCGTGGTGAGGGTGAGAGGTGGATGCGTCTGAGAGATACTGAGAGGTAGACCAGAAGGACTTTACCCAACACATCGATAGCTGACTGTTGAATGAGAGTCAGAGTCATCAGGAATGGCCCATAACACTTGAACATGAAATCTTAGTTCTTCAACGTGAAAAGCAAAGTCTGTGAGCGCAGGTACAGAAATCACCTTTATGACATGCTGTCCAGGTCCCCTTAGAACAGGTGACAAATATTTTAATGTACTTTTTCAAGCAAAGTTTTTCCCACACGGGCGTACGGCCTGTCCTCTCCCTCTCTCCTGTCTTCCTCGCATTGGCTTAGGGTTGGGGTACCCCTGCCTAGCCTTCCCTTGGGAGAAATACCCAAACTCCAAAATTATTTCTCCTCACTTCTAACACATGCCACAAAATGAAACGAAACGAAACGAAACGAAACGAAACGAAACGAAACAAAACACCAAGAACAAACTTCCACACCTTCAAGGTTCCACGCAGTTGCCAAGAGGACTCAACTGTCCCAGAGTATTTTAACTGCAGATGATGACGACACGATGTATTATTATGAGATTTAAGAGAAATCTTCTTAAGGCGGAGGGGTCTTCTCATGTTAAGGCCTAGGCATACGTTCACGTAGCGGTACTGCCGATGTGGCGTTTCGGGGTAGAGCCGGATGCGTGCGAAGAACTGTTGCCTGGCAGCGTGGCCTCTCCTGTCTGCCTTGGGGCTGTGTTATTGTGGAGGGAGCCCCAGAGCCGACCGAAGGGGAAGGAGGTCCCAGCACTGGTCTCAGCCAGTGTCCTGCTGTTGGTCTGTGTGACCTCAGCTCCGATGAGCTGTGGTCTCTTCTCCTATAGAGAGAGGGTAACAGTATCTACTTCTCATGGTTCGGGTAGGAGGGAATGAGAGACGGCCTGCGCAAGTCCCTGTAAAATAAGTTTTATATCATCGCCCCGTACATTTATGTGTTTTTGCTTATACGCAGGCGTATGTACCCTGCTGTGAGGAGTGCTTTAGACAGAAAGTTCCCACCACAGCCTTTTTTCTCAGGGATATTACAATCTAATCTCTACTCTGAAGAATGAATCAGGGCACGAGATGGCTGATGCAGAGTTCCCATGACAACGGCATAGAGAACCAGAGGAAATCCCCTGTGTTACAGGCTCCGAACTGGCCCCTGCCCCCTCACTCCCAACCTGACCTCCACTCCTAGCCCCCCGCATCTGAGTGCTTTCATTCTCTCGGGTTAGCTCTTGAGGGAGACCCTCTCTAGCCTTGGACATGCTAAGCTACATTAAAAAAAAATCTGTCCACAGGAAAACTTTTGATGCAATTCACGGTCGAGACATTCCCTGGAACTCTAATTTTCTTCTAGGTAAAATCAAGGAGCTGTTCGGCAAGGACACCATCAACAGCGGGACGGTGCTCGTGCTGGTCAATGCGGTCTACTTCAAGGCCAAATGGGCAAAATACTTCGAAGTTGGAAGCACGGTGGAGGCACCGTTCTGTCTGAGTGAGGTACTATCTTGGAGCATGTGGTTTTCTGAATATTCCACTAAGAATGGTTTGCAGTGTGTGTGCTCAGATCTCACCCGTGACCTCGGGGTTACAGCTCGCATTGAGAAGAAGGACACCTTTGCTATAAACAGAAATCGGTATTTGAAGTTGATTGAGCATTTTTGTGCCAGGCACTGCACTGAGCATTTTCCACTCGTCATTTCACTTGTTCCCTAAAGTCGCCTTGCAACAGTGGGTGTTACTATTATTATTCTCACTTAGGAGCTGAGGGGAAAAAATGCCAAGGTTGCTATGTAGTCAGGTCCATGCGTTAGTACCCACCTCTGTGTTTGCCAGAGAAACCCGTGTTCCAAGCCACCAGGCTGCTGCACAGGAGACGAGGGAAGAGTCAGACCCCAGCCCCCCAGCCCAACACCTGTTAGCTGTGTCCTCTGCAGGGCTGCACGTTCTCATCTGTGGAATGCCCATCGCCCCGCATACCACGAGGTTACCATGAGGTTTACGCTACCTGGGGCTGCGCCCTGTCCTCTGATGGAAGTCTATGCAACAGGTGTTTGTAGTTACTATGGAGATGGTGGTCACCTAACCGAGGCTCCCACTGGCCCTCGGTGGAGTCATTCAGTCCAGCGGGGTCAGGAGGTCACGAGGCTGGGCTGGCTGAGACAGAAGACCGAGAGCGCCGCAGGGCCTGTTTCTGCCAGCTGAGCTGTGGGCAGGTGCCTGGTAGGCAGTCTACCAATACCTGGTCTTGGCAGTTGAATAACCCATTACAACCACGGGAGAGAAAGTGTTGGCAAAGTAAGGGCCAGTGGGCAGATGACTCTCAGGTTGGGTCACTGGTGTGGCTCAGAACTTCTGGTAGACCCCACTCATCTAACGAACCCCTATTTTCGGGGAAGATGGGAACCGTGTGAGTCTGCGCTCATCATGACAGTCCTGTGACTTTCTCCCTCGCTCACCACAGAATGAAACGAAGACTGTGAAGATGATGAATCAGAAGGGTGTGTTCAGAATGGGCTTCGTCGAGGAGGCGAAGGTGCAGATCCTTGAAATGCGGTACATCAAAGACAAGCTCAGCATGTTCGTCCTTCTGCCGTCACCCTCGGCAGACAACCTGCGGGGCCTGCAGGAGGTAAAGCTGCACCCCGGCTCTGCAAAATGTTTCCCTGGAGCCCTTGGGCGCAGCGCTCGCTCCCGTCCCTCCCCCGGGAAAGGGTGGCGCCTGAGCTGGCAGAGGCACGCACAGATAGACAAGAGTCTCATTTGTTCAGAAAAGAACGAACGTCGAACACGTGGGCTCGGGCTTTCTTCTCTCATCCCATTGCTCTCTGTAACCAGATCTCCCCAGACCAGCGGATCTGGATGGGGAGTCGCTTGAGAATTGCTGCAGATGACATGGCTTTTCCTCCTCCCTGACTGTCCTGACTGCTGGCCTCTCACTCAGACCATTTGGCTGCAGCTCAAAGACTCTTGAGCTGCATCCTGCTCTGGGTGCCTGGGGATGCGGGTCCTGGGAGAGATTTCTCGTGAAGTGAGAATTCATAGAGGCTGGGGAAGCTCAGCTGCGTGTCCTGTGGGCTACAGAGAGCAGACAGAGGGAGGGAGAAAGTGAGAGAGAAACACCGGGTGGTGATTACAATGACAACCAGTATTCAAAACTTAGTATGTGCCTGCGCTATGTTAAGTACTTTAAATCCATTCTTGTGTTTAATCCCTGAAGAGCTCAATGGCATTATCTCTGTTATAGAAAAGATTGAAATTCCAATGTCAAGGCCTGGTCATGCTCACCCAACTCAGTCAACTGAGCTTTGCTCGGCTTCGGACACTAGTCTTGTCAGACCCCAAAGAACACCGCACCTCAAATTGTCCCGCAACGTCTAAAGAGTAAAGAGATTTGCTTGGAGCAGTTTTAAATGAAATCGGAGTGTTTCGAGGTGTAGGAAGAGCACTTGGAGGGTGTTACGAACTGTTGAAGTAGACTGGACACTGAGAAGTTACTGGGGCATCCTTTGCAGGTTCACAATCTGACCCTAAATATTATTTTCCTCATCCTGCAGCTTGAAAGGAACATCACCTATGAAAAAATAGTGGCCTGGAGCAGTTCTGAAAATATGCCAGAACAAAGGGTCGCCGTCTCCTTTCCCCAGTTCACCCTGGAAGACAGTTACGATCTCAATTCTATTCTGCAAGACATGGGCGTCACGGACGTCTTCGATGAAAAGAAGGCTGATCTGACCGGGATCTCTCCAAGTCCCAGCTTGTACCTGTCCCGAGTTATCCACAAAACCTTCGTGGAGGTGGATGAAGACGGCACCCAGGCTGCTGGCGCCAGTGGGGCCGTTGGCAGCGTGATGTCTGCTCCATCCTGGGAGACCTTTAACGCCAACCACCCTTTTCTCTTTTTCATCAGACACAACAGAAACCACACCATCCTCTTCTATGGCAGGGTCTGCTCTCCTTGAAAGGAGCACATGTCCAGCACCTGGAGCCGGAAGGAAATGACGGCACAGTCTTCCCCTGGCACAACGTGGCCTCTGTGCTTCTGGTGGAGTTTCATCACGGTGCCCGGCTCCCTGCTTGGGCCTGGGCCTGGGCCTGTCCTGCTCTGTTTTTTCTTTTTCTTTTTCTTTTTTGTGAATCCTCACCTGCGGATATTTTCCCGTTGATTTTTAAAGAGAGTGGAAGGGACGAAGAGAGCGAGAAAAATATCGATGTGGGAGAGACACATCGATTGGTTGCCTCTTGAACGACCCCACCTGGGGCCAGGGATTGAACCTGCAACCCAGGTTCGTGCCCTTGACTGAATCGAACCCGAGACCTTTAGGTCCTCAGGCTGATGCTCTGACCACGGAGCCCAACCGGCCATGGCTCCTGCGCTTTTTCTCTGCCTGCAGTTGACGTTCATCGAAGTCCATCCGTAGTGAAGGACCCCTGCTCCCTCCCTCCCTCTCACCACCCTCCGCTTTCAAGCATATAAAAAAATCACCCTCTGGCCCTGGCCGGTTTGGCTCAGTGGTTAGAGTGTCCACCTGTGGTCCAGAGAGACCCGGGTTCGGTTCCCGCTAAGGGCACGTACCTCGGCTGCAGTTTGTCTCCGGCCCTGGTCGGTTGTGCGGGTGGCAGCCACTCGATGTGTCCCTTTCACATCGATGTTTCTCTCTCTCTCTCTCTTCCTCTCTCTCCCTCCCGCTCTATCTGAACAAAAAATGGAAAAATGTCCTCGAGTGAGGATAAAAAAAAAATAAAATAAAAAAAAAAGAAAATCACCCTCTGTGACCTGAAGGTCCACATCGTAGGGAACGATGCTGACTTTAAGCTGTTGCCTCCTCGTGAGGAACTCTGCAAGCTCCAACCATTAGCCGCTTCTAGGAGACGGCAAACTCCGAAACCGCTGTCACCTGGGTGGCGAGAGAACCTGTTTAACTGGAATGTATTTTGGAAACTCAGCTGTTTCTGTGGCAGTTAAAATTGCCGCGGGCCACTGAGCAAGATGGGCCTTCCTCGTCTCTCTCCTACTGCCCAACGATGTCCAGCCAGGGGCTTCCCGCGTGGGGGGAGCAGGGCTTGGGGGTGGAGTTCAGCCAGAGCTCAAAGATGTAACCCTGCACCAACCATCATTTTGCACAGAGCATTTGTCCTGTGAATTTGACATTGACCCAGGAGGGCGGCAAGTGCATCGAAAAGGGATCTGCCCCAGTTTTCCTTGCCGAGTCCTCTGGGCCGTCATTATGAAGGCCTGTTCCCGTCTCTTCGCCATCCCTTCCCTTACTCCAAATCCCTAGCTGGTAGGTGGCGGAGGGGAGCGTTTCTTCCAGTGGAGAGCTGGCTCCCCAAACCCGTCTCCACACTCCGCTCACCTGAAACCATTTGTCCTCCCAGAGGCCTGGCCTGGGCACGGTGCACGCAGCTCCCTTGCCCTGCTAGTCCTTCTCCCATAATGCACACCCCGCGGGTCAAGTGTATCTCAGGATCAGCTACTTAGTGTCCCCTGTGGTTCCTTCGGGGGCTGATCATCTGGAGGGCTGACTGCACACTGAGCTGGACACTGAGCTGGACACTGAGCTGGATGATCGCCACCTACACCTGGGCGTCGTCCAGCCCTGTTTACGTTCTAGTATGTTCCTTGATGAACACATCTTCTCATTTGTATTGCGATTTCTCAAAATTGTAATCCCAGGGGGAAAATGTATATCTAGTTACAAAAACGAGAGTGAGATCCTTAAATCTTTCCGTAAATCAGCAGACGCACTGTTTACGCATCTTTGATTGATTAAAATGTTTCTTCTTCATGAATAAAAGCACTTTTGTCATTGAGATACGTACAATGTGTTGCCAACTTTCCAGTGATCTAAATCTAACTTAACAGTTTTTCATCCAAAAGTCCCGAAATACACACTCTTTAAAATCCCAACGTTACATCATAATCACACACAGGGAGGCAGACGAAACAGATGAAAACTCACAACAGTTCTAAAACCTAAGAGATCAGAAGGTGGAAGAACTCTCTGCGGACTAGAAGTTAATGGGGCTGGACGGAAAGGCCTGGTCAGGGGGGTGTCCGGGTCATGCCGCTGGGGCAGCACTCTGCCCTGTGTTCTTGCCATGGCTGCCTCCCCGCGGTCAGACCCCTGGTCGCTGCCCATGTGAATTCTGGGCGTCCGCCTCTGCTCTGCGCTTGCGCTGGTCTCCAGCCTCTGCCTCTCTTGGCAGTTGGGGCTCTTGCTGCAGTCCCCCGAAGACTGGGGGGGCTCCCCAAGTGTGACTCAGGAAAGCGAGGACAGGCAGGGGCACCTTCCCCCTGGGCACCTCAGTCAGCAAGTCGAGTATGTTTTGTGGGACCAGGACCGAAAGGGCCCAGGCAGCATCGTTGGGGTCTGTGCGTTCCGCCCGCTGTCTGTCTGCAGTGTCAGGGTCAGGCCATGACGGAGGACCGCGTTCCAGCAGGGCTGCCCCGGGGAGCCGAGGGCACCGTGGGGATCATGCTCAGAGGAGGACTCCTGACTCTTCGGTCTCTTCACACCAGCAAGACTACCCTCCAGTGAAGCAGGCGGAGGCAGGAGAACATACAAATCAGTAGGCTGCCGTAATTGCTAGACAGCCAACCAGAAGTCCGGCGATGTGGCTCAGTGGTTGAGTGTCCACCCATGCACCAAGAGGTCGCCGGTTCAATTCCCGGTCAGGGTACATGCCCAGGTTGTGGGCCCGATCCCCAGTGGGGGGCATGCAGGAGGCGGCCAATTGATGTTCTCTCTCATCGATGTTTCTATCTCTCTCTCCCTCTCACTTCCTCTCTCTCTCAAATCAATAAAGGAAAAAAAAAAAAAAAACCCAACCAGAGCACGCCACTCTGGGGCGCGAACTTTCCATGTCTGGTTCAGAGTTCCCTCCATCCAGCGATGTTGCAGGACAAGCGAGGCATGAACATTTCACAACCATTGGTTCATGTATGTGGACCAGCCGGCAGGTGCTCTGTCATTCGCAGGCTCGGGACGTCCTGTTTCAGCCCCAGTCCTCCTGATTTCGAACGTCATCTAACGCGTAGCTCCCCTTGAACTCCTCCCCAGCTGTCCCTGGACTGGGACAGGCCAGAACACGCATTGCTTCATCCCTGACGCTACTTCTTTTGCACGTGTGGTCCTGTTTTACCACCATGTCCCTGACTGTGGCAGAGGTCCTGTAACTGGGGCGACAGGACAAGGAAGGTGTGCGGTCATCACAACTGGATGCCAACTCCATCCACGTTGCTCGCTGTCTTATTCTTTTCTCTTACTCAATAAAAATAGCAGAAAACTCATCTCACCTAGGCTCACCTTTCACCAACGTATTCTCTATACCTAATATTTAATTTAAATATTCTTGTATTCTAATACACTGTTTCCCTTCTAAATAATGTGTTTCACAATATGCACCAAACAGTGTTTTAGGTGCAGGTGGGGGAGAAGGAGTTAAGAAGCAATCAAATCAACGCACAACAGTGGGGCTGACAGAGACCTGCATGCCCTTTGTTGACACACATAGGTTTTGAGCACATCGATCCGTAGCCAAGGTCAAATACATGAGCACAAACTAGAGCGTTATGAAAAAAAATAGTGTCAACTAAGAAAGGGATACATCATGGTTTAGACAAGAAATGAGATTTCAGGAAAAGATTTATGGCAAGAATTAGATGATCAATAGGATTTAAAATGCAGCAGCAGAATGTAAATAAATTTTAGAGTCAATAAAGCAACAAAACTGATGTGCCGGAAAATGTAGTTAGTGATTACCAGGGGGTATCTGAGTGTTTCTCTTCGAATGCATAGGGAATAACAGAAGGGTACTTGGTAGATGCAAACAGAGAACAGAAAGTAAACCCAAAAATTAATGGTGTTTCCGAGAAAGGAAGCAGATGAATTGGCATGAAATCTACAATCAAAGATAGATGATTTAAAAAATGTTCCTAACTTGGATAGTCACCTGATTACACTGATTCCAAGAAAAATAAGCAAAAATAAACATCCTAAGACCGTTTAAAAGTAAAAGGTTGAGAAAATAATTCCATGAACAACCAAGAAAATCTACTTAAAAGGATAAACGATCAGATGGGCCTCAGATATTTGTGTTAAATTTCTGAAGAAAATAAAACCATGTACAAGTTTGAGGCGAAAATACGTAATTAAAGAATTTCATGCTGAGTCAAGTTGCAAATGCAACAGGAAGTCCTTCTCTGCTATAGTTTTGCATTTGTGAGTGTAATATGTTTAATCCCCAGCACCTAGCTGACCCGTCCCGCAGGTCGAGCAACGAGGACTCCAGAGGGGGAGTGAGGATGAGGAGGGACAAGAGACACGAGAAATGGAGACAAGACAGGATTCTGATCAAGTCTCGTTTATTCAGGGGGAGTTCACATAATATATAGGGGAAAAACAGGTGAAACAGTTAATGAGTATCCCACCTGAAGCCAATTCCAGTAAATACCCCAGGTGGAACAAATGATAAGCAAAGAATGGAGTAAACAATTATCTAGAGGAATGCAGACACTGTATGCAGAGAGACCCCGCCCTGGGGCCGGAGACAGCAGAGCAGACTTTAACAAGATGGATACCATGCAAAAGTCTCCCACACCTAGCACCATGCTATAAACATCATAGGAACTGAAATTAAATTATTGTTACGTTGAGCAGAATCCAATGCAGTCAAAGACTTCAAAAAGTTAGTAAAGAAGTTCCGTCAGTTGCCCGGCTGGTGTGGCTCACCCACCAAGAGGTCACTGGTTCAATTCCTGATCAGGGCACATGCCCAGGTTGTGGGCCAAATCTCCAGTGGGGTGCATGCAGGAGGGGGTCAATCGATGTTCTCTCTCATTGATGTTTCTATCTCTCTCTCCTTCTCCCTTCCTCTCCCTCTAAAATCAATTAAAAAAAAAAAAAAAAGTTCCATCAGTGAAAACATGATTTCAACGGACAATCAAAGGAAGAAGAAAAATTCTTCATTTTGAGTTCTAATGATGTCCCAGAACTGTGTGACTCTTCTCTTTAACAGTATTTTTTTTTTTTTTTTTTTTAGTATTGGTTCCAGGCATGGGGTAAGTTTCAATATTCAGAACAAAACTGCAGCCCTGCAGCCTCTGAATTGGAACAATAAATCGTATCTAATATTTACTGAACATTGCTTATGAACTGGTATTGGTTGAAGATGTTGATATGTGTCAGTCCCTTTAACCCTCTCAATCAATCACCCCTTGAGGTAGGTTACTATTATTATTGGCCACATTTAACAGATGAGGAAACTGAGGCACAGAGATGAAGGTCACTGGGGTGGCAAGTGGTCGAACAAGAAAGGATCCGAACCAGGCTGTTGGGCTGGATATTTTACAGTGGGTTTCTAACCACAGCTCTATCTATTCTTCCGAGGAGAAAGAAATGACAAGAGACCATTTATCTCCACTTCTTTATTTTGCACGTGGGAACTTTGAGAACCAGGGGTTTGCACGTGGGAACTTTGAGAACCAGGAGTTTCTCAAGATCTAGTTTTAGATGGCCAGTCGTGTTAAGAGTGCTGATGCTGTTTAAGCTCCGAGGGGGAAAATGCAGGAAGCAGGAGGAGTTACCAGGCAGGCGCCCATCGCGGGGACAGTGATGCCCCGCAGCACTTCTGTAGGCGCAGCCAGGTCGGTGTGCGTTTCCCCTTCCTGCCTATGCCGGGCGAGCCACAGAGGGCTGTGCCCCCAGGCTGGGGCCGTAGATATCTGCTTGAGTCCTAGAGGCAACAGGGCCCCAGTGACTGCAAGTTCCCACCTGACGGGTCTAAGCTACTGGTCCCCTGGCCTGCAGGCACAGCGGCCCCTCCCCCTCCCGCAGGGCCGGGACAGGCTGGGGAGCAGGGCAACTTTCCTACAGTCTGACCAGGGATCTCAAGTACGCAGACAAGCACAACAACAGCTGGAGGAAAGAAACCAACCTCGACAGAGTTAAGAAGTCAGATGAGAGACATTAAAAATATAAAACAAGAACAGGGAATTATTTAAATATCCATTGGAAAGAAACTTAATTGTTACCAGAAGGTTGGTAAGTTGTCTAAGTAGCAGAATGAACACCGCTGAAAAGTCGGCTGGAAGACAGAGCCATGGACTCCTACAAAACCTAGAACGAAAAGATTAAGTACTTAAAAATGTTAAGAGCCACGCAAGGCAGTTTGAGAAGCGCCTACATTTATCAAGGAAGATTTTAGGAACAGAGTTCTGAGGGGGTTGGGAGAAAGTACTCCAAGATATAAGAAAAGAAAAATGTACAGAATTGGCAAAAAAAAAAATCATCCAGACTGAGAGGGCCCTTTAAGAACTCACACTTCCACGCTGTGGCAAAATGGTAGACGATCAAGGGAAAAGTAAGTGTTTTCAGAACTTCGTGATGAAAAGAAGTAGGACTCATACAATGGAATGAGGGTCAGACTGTGTTCAGGGTTCTCTCTGATCCTACAGGAAGACACAGAGCAATATCTGCAGTTCTGAGAGAGAAAAAATTATAAAACGAACACGCGTACCCACGCAAACTGTTACTCAGTGTGACAGCGAAACGCACGAGAAAGGACTGTACTGTCCACTCGCCTCCCCCTCAGAGGGGGCCTAGAAGTTCTACTGTAAAACACGTCACGGTGAAGTGGAGAAGAGAATGTGGGGTATGTATAACAGTGATGCCCCCACATAATGGAAGATCAAAACTTGATTTACACGTAAACTAGAATAACTAATTTACAAATTGAGACCCAGACGATCTCAATAGGAGAGGTCGGAGAGGGTGGGGTCGAGGTGGGAGAGGGTGGGGTCGAGGAAGGAGAAGGTGGGGTCGAGGAGGGAGAGGGTGGGGTCGAGGTGGGAGAGGGTGGGGTCGAGGAGGGAGAGGGTGGGGTCGAGGAGGGAGAGGGTGGGGTCGAGGTGGGAGAGGGTGGGGTCGAGGAGCGAGAGGGTGGGGTCGAGGAGCGAGAGGGTGGGGTCGAGGAGGGAGAGGGTGGGGTCGAGGAGGGAGAGGGCGGGGTCGAGGAGCGAGAGGGCGGGGTCGAGGAGCGAGAGGGCGGGGTCGAGGAGCGAGAGGGCGGGGTCGAGGAGGGAGAGGGCGGGGTCGAGGAGGGAGAGGGCGGGGTCGAGGAGGGAGAGGGCGGGGTCGAGGAGGGAGAGGGTGGGGTCGAGGAGCGAGAGGGTGGGGTCGAGGAGCGAGAGGGTGGGGTCGAGGAGCGAGAGGGTGGGGTCGAGGAGGGAGAGGGTGGGGTCGAGGAGCGAGAGGGTGGGGTCGAGGAGGGAGAGGGTGGGGTCGAGGAGGGAGAGGGCGGGGTCGAGGAGGGAGAGGGTGGGGTCGAGGAGGGAGAGGGCGGGGTCGAGGAGGGAGAGGGTGGGGTCGAGGAGGGAGAGGGTGGGGTTGAGGTGGGAATGAGAGAGAATAAAATGCCTTGTTCTATGTCAGGGGATACAAGGGAGAAGGGGGTAACTCTCCACATCAACAGAACATTATGCCTGGGGTCTGGATATTTGTGTCAACCTGAGGATACCAATGGAAGAACTGAGAGAGAATGCATAATTTAAAACTGTTGGGGGAAAAAGAATGAAAAACTCTTGCTCAATTCAAAGAAATGTAAAAAAGAAAAGAAGAAAGCATGGTGTGTACAAAGTTTAAAACAAGATGACCAGTCCCGAGAAGTGTGGATGAGTTAATTTGGACAATTAAAAAACAGACTGAATTAAAAAGACAAAGATTTATTTATAGGAGACAACAATAATGATAGGAAAACTAAAATAATGATAGAGAAATTGAGATTCCAGAGAAATATTAACAGTTAGGAAGTGAAAATCACAGTAATATCAGAGAAAACAATTGAATCAAAGTCCAAAATAGTAATAGAGACAAAGATAAATATTTCACTTTGATAAAAGATGCCATCTACAAAAGAAATAATATCACTTAATAGCATGATTTCTAAACATAAGGAGGAACAGAGAGAGAGAGAGAGAGAAACATCGATGTGAAAGGGACACATCGAGTGGCTGCCACCCGCACGACCAACCAGGGCCGGGGACAAACTGCAACCGAGGTACATGCCTTTAGTGGGAACCGAACCCGGGTCTCTCAGGACCGCAGGCCGACGCTCTAACCGCTGAGCCAAACCGGCCAGGGCCAAGTGTGTCTTCTTTTGCATTTGGTTTGTCTTGTCCACTACTGTGAAATTCATCCGTTTTGTTGTCCAGAGCTTGAGCTTATGGCCATCGTTGCTGGGCTGTGTCTCACCGTGTGAACAGACCGTGGTTTGCTCCTGTGTTCCACTGCTGTGCGTGTCTCTCGGAGCCTGTGCGTACGCATTTCTGCTGAGCATGCACCTGGGGTGAAATTGTTGGCCACAGGGTATGTATATGTTCAGCTTCAATTGTTGTTGTTGTTATTTTATTTTTTAAATACTCACTCAAGGATATTTTTCTATTTATCTTTGGATAGAGTGGGAGGGAGAGAGAGAGAAAAACTTTGATGTGAGAGAGACACATCTACTGGTTGCCTCCTGCATGACCCCAACCAGGGCCGGGGATGAACTGCAACCGAGGTACATGCCCTTGACCGGAACTGAACCTGCGACTCTGGTCCGCAGGCCAACACTCTAACCACTGGGCCAAACCTCCAGGGCAATAACGTTTTTCTGATTAATGAAAATTTTTGATGTTTATGTAGCCAGTAATAGTAATTAATAGCAATCTTTACTATCAATGTTAACACTTTGGTGTGTTTCATTTAGCTCCAACTCATTTAGAATTGATATTTTTGAATATGGTGTGAGGCAGAGTCGAGATTTCTTTTCCCTGTATGGAAATCCAGCGGACCCAGCACGATGTATTGGAAACACCACGCTTTCCACCGCCCTGCCGGACACTTTTCAAATCCGTGCGGCGTGCTCGGACCCATGTGTAGAGCCCTGGCTGGGCCTCTCCTGGGCCTCTGTTCCCGTCGGTCCTCGGCCCAAACCGTACTCAGTGATTTCAGGACAAGTCTCACTGTCTGACAGAACCGTTTTCTCCATTTTCACGGGTGTTTTGGCTGTTCTAGGACCTCTGCTATTTCATATAAATTTGAAATCAGCTGATATATATATATATATGTATACACACACACACACACACACACACACACACACACAATCTCCTGAGATTTTATTGAGATTGTAGTGATCAATTTTGAGAGAACTGACATCTTTATAATATTGAGTCTTTTTTTAAAAAAATTGTTTTATCATCCTCACCTGAGGACGTTTTTCCATTTTTTTTGTTCAGGTAGAGTGGGAGGAA
Source organism: Molossus molossus (assembly GCF_014108415.1). Classification (NCBI taxonomy): domain Eukaryota; kingdom Metazoa; phylum Chordata; class Mammalia; order Chiroptera; family Molossidae; genus Molossus; species Molossus molossus. Next base: position 109,542,144 of record NW_023425399.1, read on the forward strand.
GAAAAAGGAACAGAGAGAGAGACATCGATGTGAAAGGGACACATCGAGTGGCTGCCACCCGCACAACCAAGAAGGGCCGGGGACAAACTGCAATCGTGGTACGCGCCCTTAGCGGAACCGAACCCGGGTCTCTCCGGACCACAGGCCGAGGCTCTAACCGCTGAGCCAAACTGGCCAGGGCCAATATTGAGTCTTTTAAACCACAAATAAACTATCTCTCTCCATTTGCTTAAAACTTCTTCATTTCTCTGTATGATGTTTGATCCTTTGCTAGGTAGAGACTTGCACATCTTTCATTTTTAATAGGTATGTGATGCTTTTTGGTACTTTATAATATCATACATTTAAAACATTTCCATTTTCTAACTGTATGTTGCTAGCATATAGAAAATATCTGATTTTGTATATTGACCTTGTATTCATCAGTCTTAGTAAACTCACTTTTTAATTCTTATAATGTATATGTCAATTCCTTTGCAGATGATTTTTTTTTTCCATTTTGTGTCTTGAAAGTTTTAACTAATTAAGTAATGAATTAATTAGCCAACTGCCTTATTGCGCTTGCTAGGGTCTCTGGTTCAGTCCGAGTGGAGGCAGTGATAGTGGGCATGCTTGCTTTGTTTCCCAGCACAGAGAGAAGTCCCTCTCCTTCTCCACTTCTCTCTGTAAATGCTATCGAGGACTTGTAAGGGGAGCAGTTCCTGTCTCAATACGTAAAGATGACAATTCCTCTCTTTCATAAATGTGTCCTTTCTAAAAAGTCCCAATTGAAATCCCCAGAGGATGTCTCATAGGTCTTGATACACTGATTAAAAAATGTTTCTAAAGGAGAGAGATATATGCAAGAATTGCCAAAGAACTTTTGGAGAACAGAAAGAGGGAAAGGGTTTGGGCTAGATATGGAACCGTTTGTCTCAGGTCAGCTACCCTAGAAGCAGAACCAAAGACGAGGATTCGTGTTCAGGCACTTGGTGGTGGGGGTGAGCTGAGGGGAGTGTATCTTTGGGAGAAGCAGGACCAGGTAAGGGAAACATGTTAACCAGTCACATGGCCTGGACTAGCGCCTGGCTTCGGTCTGATTACATGGGGGAAGCTCTGAGTAATAAATTGCATTTACAAAATGAGTCCTATTTTGATGCAAGGGGACTGTCCCGTCCTTTACTATCCTTCTGCCAGTGAGTCATTCCTGAGGTGTGCCCCATGGGAGTGGGGAGCTGTGTACTTCCCCGGCAGGTGGTGCCCGTTTAGCCGAGAGTCATTCCACAGACAGAAGGGCAGCTGTGATTTATCAGTCAAACCAGTCACTGGGTAATCAAGACACTGGCTGATTAAGGGAATCTGGGTGGGACCCCAGCAGCATCCACTAGAACATTATAGGTTTGGAGACAAAAATGCTACAAGCCAGTACCAGTTACAGACACACAGAGGTGGGATGGGGTGGGAAGCTCATTAGTACTCTGATTCAGGGCTTAATTATGTTCTGTCCTCACATATAAACATATAAACCATTTTTATAGTTCCTAATCATTAACATATTGTCTACCTTTGGGACAGTTTTGATCCTGAAAGGGACTAATAAAATAAAAGAAGGATGAGAGGTCCAATGATTGGAGGTTGTGATGACATTGAAAGCTGGGTTTAGAAAGACCAAGAATGGGCATCCGTAACCAGACAGATGGGACCTGTAACCAGATGGGACCTGTAACCAGGAGAAATTTTGGTGTCCAGTAATTACAGCAGAAACACTTCCTGGTGATGGCAACACCCAAAGAGTGGCCATGTACTTGGGCTTCTGGGGTGGGGGGGAGGTGAGGGTCAGGGAAATGAGAGATGCCACCAACCTGGATTGTGAAGACACCCAGAGGGGTGGTAGTGTTTAGTGCGACTGAAAGACCATGTTCGGAGCACTGGGGTGGGAGCTACGGTAGGAGAAAGGGTGGGGCAGCAAGATGCTATAAATCTGAAAAGGGGACATTGGAAGTGATTGAAGGAAGAAGCAAGAGCAGGAGAGGGATGACAAATGGACACCGTGCTTCCTGACCTCGAGATTTGAGGGGCTGTTCCCAGTGAAAACTTTGTGGAGTGTGGTGGTCTCAGGGGAAGGCCAGGCATCGATGAGAAAGTCACACGGTAGAGGAAGAAGTAGAGGGCAGATGGAAATAGCTGGGCAATGGGACAGAGAGTCTAGGTTTCTAGGGGAAGGAATTAGAAGACACACTGATAGGAATATTAAAACATAGAGCATTATTGCTGACTCAAGGATTCCGTACCATTTAAAAAAAAAATTATTTATTGGGAGGGCTGTTGGTTCATAAAATTATATATGTTTCAGGTATACAATTCTATGATACGTCATCTGTGTACTGATTGCATTGTGTGTTTACCACCCAAAGTCAAATTTTCTTCTGTCACCACATATTTGACCTCCTTTACCCTTTTCTACCCTTTAGTATCCCCCAACTCCCTTCCCTTTGGTGATGCAGGTCTATGAGGTTTTGTTTGTTTTCCTCATTTCATTGACATCTAGGGTTAACTCCATAACTAAGTGCTAATTCTTTCCAAACCGTCCTCAGTTTGCATATTTCTCAGAGGCAGAAAGCAAAGTTAATTATACACTGCTTTGAGTTTGTTGAAAGAGCTGTAATCAACATATATATTTAAAGAAAGCAAACCTAGTATCGAGATTCGTGCAAACATCAGCCAGCCCTTAGAAGTCACATCATGGAGCTGAGCTGCTTCCAGGCAGACATTCACCTGCGAGGGAAGAGTGTCCTTCTGGCACCTGCTGCTTAGTAACGTGACGAATCTCCACGTCCACGTCCAAGCGCTGCTTCCTTTAATGAGCTAGGAGAGCCAGTAAGGGTAGTCCAGGGTTGGCAGGAAAAACTGGAATTTGGAGGTGGAACTTCCTGTTGAGGTTTTTACAGCAGTGTTGTTTTCCTGAAATCAAGGAGCCTGTCAGATGTTTATAAATTATTGACGCTTAGCCTAATGTCTGGTACACAGCAGACTCTCAATAAATGTTTACTGAATGAAAATAAAAGGAGAGATTTTATAATTAAATGAACAGAATACTTGAGAACAAGAGCTGGTGTGTGTGTGTGTGTGTGTGTGTGTGTGTGTGTGTTTAGCTGCCTGCCCAAACTTTTCTCATGACTTTTTCTCACTACTTTTCTAGCAAGATAGTTTTATTTTATTTTTTTCATTTTCTTCTTTGCATTTGGCATCCCCCATCTAAAGCAACCACAAAGTTAACTTAATTGCAGAGACTGGACTTGTCAGGACATAGCTCTGTATGTCTGTGGTAAATAAAGTATGCATTAATTCAGAGCCTCCTGTGGCCATAAACCAGTGGTTCCCAACCTCAGTGCACATTAAGTCACCTAGGGTGATAAAAATTCTGATGCCTGGTTCCCACCCCCGCAATGCTGACTCAGTTGCGTGGGGCTTGGGCACAGATTTTTTTTTTTAAGTTCCCAGGAGATTTTAATGTGCACCCAATAGAGAACCAATTCTTCTCCGAGATCTCCGATATTAGGTTTAAAGGCCCTCTTACGCTTGGGTCGTAATTCATCGAACTTGGCTGTTCTAATGCTGCCCTTGGCCCTGGGTTGAGCCCCTGCTGTTGGTCTTATTTTGTTTCCTGGGTAAGTTAGATCTCTTTATATTTGGACCACCAAAGGAATATCGAAGGGATTTTGGAGAAGTGAGAAATTGCAACACTCTTTCTCTCTGTCTAATGTGTATCGTATTTCAGCAATATTTCAGCAACTGTTGACAACTTCAAGTGCATAATTTCACAGCCAAGCAGGAAAGAAATAGGAACTTTAATCCTCAATTTTGTCATAAACCTTGCATGCTAATTTTATGAGGGAAATAAATCATCATTGAGAAACCAAATGTTGTTTCACTGGAAACACAAAAATGGTAATGACTAGGGAGAGGCAGAGAGAGCGAGAGATATAAATTAAAGATCTCACTTGCTCACGTTACACGTGCTTCCCAGGTCCATGCTCAGCCACCTCTGTCTCCCCAAAAGCCGGGTAAGTTCTTTCTTCAGCTGCATCTGAAGACTTTTTGTGTGTTGAGAATGTTTGTTGATTTGAAAGAAGAACTTTTATTGTGTATAACTTTCCTTGGGGTGGTGGTATTTAATTCACTGCCTACATAGCCATGAGACTGTACCTTCTTCACGTTGTGACAGTGAGTTAATTCATTGTATTTCTGGGTTAACCTGCAAGGAACCCCCACAAGGAAACCCGGGCGTGAGATGGAAGTTTTCACAGCAGATGTCGGGTACCTTAGCAGGCAGGGGCAGGGCCTCAATCTTGACCCCCGAAAGTGTGTGGGCGGGTTGTCAAAAAAAATGTATTCTGCCTTAATCTCATTCTTGTTTTAGAATTTTTTTTCTTCAAGCCTTTGTGAACTAATTATAACATAACTAGCTGGAGAGGAAGGAAATAGAAAATGTATTTTATTTGTTTATTTTTGGTAAATATTAATTGCTCTTAAAATTTTGTTTGATGAGATACAAGTAATATGAACTTACTGTATAAACTTGAGACAATATAGAAAATTAAAATTAAGAAAGAGACCGACAAACCTCAGAGGAAGGAGTGGGGGAGAGGGAAGAGATAAACCAAAGAACTTATATGCATATATGCATAACCAGTGGACATAGACAACAATGCCATGGGGGTGGGGTGGGGAGGAGGGTGTCAGTGGGGGAAAAAGTAGAAACATCTGTAACAAAAATAAATTATTTAATAGAAAAAGAAAATGATACAGAAGGAGAGCTTTTCACGCCCACTTATACTCCATGGCTAGAGATCCGTCATTGCCCTTGAGGAAAAATTGAGCCCGGAGTCAAATTTTCATGAGTTAGGGACCGTCTAACCCACCGTCTCTGCCCAGGATTTTGAATCCATTGCGAAAGAAAGCGTCAGAGAAGGATGCACTCTTGGCTTTACTGTTAAGGCTGGACCCAGAAGACTGCTCGGACCTGAGGCCCGGGGGCTTCCTCCGCCTCCGCCTTGCCTGGTCATGGGTCCAGCAACGGGACAAGCCCGACAGGGGGGCAAGGACTGGGCCCGCCTGGGGCGCTTTCCTGGGGGGAGGCGGGGGGCAGGCAGGCACAGGCAGAAAATGAGCGCATCAAAGCGCGCAAGGCAGCCTTGCTCCCCGGGAAATGCCAACCGAGAAGCACTGGGTGGGGCAGGCCGGGGTCATCTCGGTCAAGGGAAGCCCAAGTGAAGGGGTGAGAATCAGGCGGCAGGGACCTTTGACCCAGAGGGTGAAAATCCCTCTCTCTTTTTTTTTTTAAGGAAACACTTTAGTGACACACACAGATCTTACATATTTAATATACACAACGTAATGAGTTTGGAGGTAAGTGTGCACCCTTGAAGTTATCGCCGTGATCAAGGCCATAAACGTATCACCTCCAAAAGGGGGTGTGGCCATTAGCGTCGGAGCAGGTGCGCCTGCAGCCTCCCCGAGACTCCGCCGCCGGGCTGCAGGCCTGTCTCGATCCCGGCTGCACCCTGCTCAGGGGACTGTTTCCCGAGCCCCCCTGGATCCAAGCAGGGAGAGAGCAGAGGGGTTCCCCTGCCCTAACGCCATTCAAACCAGCGAAAAGCACTCATTTGGCTTTTGTTTTCTCTTTGGGTAAACTGTAATGTTCAATTACAGTTGGCATTCCGTTTTATTCTGTACCGGGTTTGATGGCTGTTGCTGTTCTCCATCCCTCCAGAGTCATCATGGAGTTGCTGGGCGCAGCGACCACTCAGTTTGGGTTCGAGCTTTTCAAAGAGCTGAATCAAGTCAACAAGGGCAACATCGTCTTCTCCCCAGCGAGCATCTCCGCGGCCATCGGCATGCTCCTGCCGGGGGCCCGCGGAGCCACCGCCGCCCAGCTGCGGAAGGTGGGTGCGGGGGGGGAGGGGTCGGCCTTTCGGGCACAGTCTCTTTTCTGGGGTGAGCCTTCTGGAATCGCCCCGAAAACTGCTCCTCTTGACCCATGGGCCAGGAACCAGGGAGCAGTTTCAGGTCTATCAGCACAGGCCCCTCCCCTCTCCAAATTCCACCACACCAGCTGCTCCTCGGAGCTCGACACTCCTCTGGGTGAGGACTGGTCAGGCCCTGTGGAAAGCCGGTGGCCTGGTAATTAAGACAGAGCAGGAAGAACCATACCTACTGGAGAAGTTGCATCATCCCCACCAGGGCATAAACGAGGCATCAAAGTTGAATACACGAGGGGATGAACCAATGCAGGCTCCTCTGAAGACAACCAGAGCTTTTCATGATTCTACAAGGAGGTGAAGGTTACCTGGGTGCCTCTGAGGGGTCGTTAGCAAACTCCCTCTTTCCCCTGATTCCGAGTGAGGTTTTCTCTGCTCGGACCCCCGCCATGCTATCTTCTGTCCTTCCAGGTGCTTTTCTCTGAAAAAGACACGGAAAACTCAAGAATCAGAGCTGAAGAAAAAGAGGTAGGAGATGTGTCTTCCCACCTTCACGAAGGTGGCTTTGTAGATGGGGGCTCCCGGGAGACATGTGTAGAAGAGGTGCCACTTCATGCTTCCTGTGAAGCAGCGACAATCACACAGTGAAATAATGTTACTAGGGTTATACAATTATAATAAACCCTTAGTGTTAAGAAGAGACCTTGACTTCATGAACACTGACCACTGTGATAGATACTGGTAGAGGCTAACAGACTGAAAAGTGGCTACAGCAGAGTGGATGGCTTTGCAGGTACACAGATTGGGGTTTCAATCTTCGCCCAGTCAGTGAACAGCTGTGCTACTTTGGCCAAGTTATTCATTTTATTTGGGCCTTTGCAGAGTGTCTGGAACTTGTCCAGTGGTGGTCATGGTAGCAGTAGGTGATATTGTTACTACATTGTATTTTTATGTCTATTTATTTATTTATTTATTTATTTCTTCATCCTCACCCAAGGACATTTTTGCATTTATCTTCAGATAGAGCGGGAGGGAGAGAAGGAGGAAGAGAGAGAGAAACATTGATGTGAGAGGGACACATCAACTGGTTGCCACCCACACGACCCCAACTGGGGCCAGGGACAAATCGCAACTGAGGTACATGCCCTTAGCGGGAACCAAACCAGGAACTCTCTGGTCCACGGGCCGACGCTCTAACCGCTGAGCCAAACCGGCCAGGGCTACATTGCATTTTTAGTTTAAGCTCCCCATCTCCTGCTCTGATGTTTCATTTAAATAACAAAAAGAAAAATATTAGCACAGGATTAATGACTTCCTGGGTCTCTTCCAACTCTAGGTTGTAATATTCCTAACCCCAGCTTCTGGAAAAGTTAGAAAGTTGGATGTAAATAGCATTCTTCTGTTTCTCTCCCCAGGGAGAATTTGGGAATTGGGGTTTTTCTCCTAATTCCACCTTTCTCTCTCTCTCTCTCTCCCTCCCTCTCTCTCTCTCTCTCTCTCTCTCTCTCTCTCTGAGTGTGTGTGTTTAGGAATTCTGGTGAGTGAGGGTCATGAATTTCTTTCTTTCTTTTTTTAACCAGGCTTCAATGCAGTTGGTTTTATGCTCACTGGGGTACAGAAACCTCTTAACTGATTTCTGGATTTCTTACAAAGGTATTTGTTTCTTGTATCGTTGCTAAGTCAGTATCTCTAGTTCTGGGCTTCTTATTCTCCCTTCTTGATCACATCACTCCTGGAAGTTTCTTTAGTAAAGATTTGCACGTGGTAGATGCTGCCAGGTTGCATTTGCCTTTGTTTGTTCTTGAATGAATGTTCAACTGTATGTTGCATTCCAGGTTGAGATTTTCTCTCATCTTTTCAAAGATTTTCTCTACTCTTTGTGTGCAGTGTTGCTGCTAAGAAGTTGGTTTATTTGGCCATCGTTAGTAGGCGATCTCTTTCTGGCTGCATTTAAATTTTTGCTGTCTGCTTCTGTTGTTTCCAAATTTTATTACAATGCGTATAGATGTGGATTTCTTTATTGACTAAGGCAGATGTACTGTGCTTTCTCAATATGAAAATTCATACTTTTCATCAATTCTGGAAAACTCTCAGCCACTTAATATTTTGAATAATGCACGTTCTCTATTCTTTCTTGCCTTTTGGAAGGTTGCTAGAATTCTTACTCTACCTTCTGGATTTCTTCATCTGTCATACGTATGTTCATTGCTTTTTGTCTTTGTGCTGCATTCGGAGACAATTATGCAGATCCATCTAGCCTACTAATTTAACAGTGCCTAATGGGCTGTTTAACCCATCGATTGAGCTTCTACATCTCATTGCTTATTGTACGAATTGGAATCCTAGTTGATTATAAAATCAACCTGGAACTTAATAACAGCCCCTTGTTTCTTAACCATATTTTTTATGTCTTTTCTTAATATTCTGCTTTTTAAGTGTGATATCTGATAATGTCAACATCTCAAGTCCTTGAGGGTCTAATGGCTGCTTGCTACTTTTTCATCTGATTCTTGATGAGACTTATCTCTTGATTTACAGTTTTGGAACATGAGCTAATATTTGGTTGGTAATCGATGGTAGTCCAGTGAAACCTGAAATGTAGTTGTCTTTCTAATACAGGTCAGTTTTTTTTTCCTTGAAATAAGATCTTGGGATGTTATCCACCTAAAGTCACTTTAAGTTAAATTTTTTAGTTTGGGGTTTCGCAGTCCACAGGGGTAGTATACTTTCAAACCTCAAACCTGTTTTACAGGAGGCCTTCATTCCCTTTCTCCATTTTCAGGTCAACTCAGTCACAACTGGCCCACTGGGGAAATACTCCCACTACATCCTTCTCTTTATCACAATCCGTTATTCCCCACAGGCGTTGAGACCTTGGTCTGCTCACACATTGGTCAGCCGGAGCAGCTGGGAATCACCACCAGGCTGTAAAGGCTCATAGTAACAAGGAGGGAGCCAAAGGTCAAGCCCAGCCTCAGATATCTTGTCAGAGCAGAACGCTTTTATATTTTCCACTTGAAAGTCTTCGAATGTTCACTAATTATGCACAAAAATTCACTGAGTGTCTTTTATGTGCCAGATACTACTCTGGGCATTGAGTAGCCAACCATGAAACAAAAAGATGAAACAGACAAACAAACAAAGACCCATGGGCTTTGTATTCTGCAGGAAGAAGGTCTTTCTGTTCACAGTGCAATCGGGGACAAGCTTTTCAGTCAAAATTAAAATGCCTGTACCTTATGTCCAGCTGAATGGAAGTAGGCAGACATGACTTAACAGGCAGGGGGCAGTGTTCCTCTCTGTTCTCGGGGCAGGAGCTGTATTAGCCGGCTTGCTGTGGAGTGTGGAGTGCTCACTTCTCAGACCTCAATCAGAAAACTGATGGATTCTACAAAAAATGCCCCCCCCCCCCCTTAGAGATAGGAAAAAAATCTCACTTCAGCCCAATGCATAGCTCTGACGAATGGCTCTTCACACCGGCAGGAGTCACTTTTCTTATCCACTGTCTAGAACAGATGTTGCCAAGTTTAAAGTGGATGAGAGTCACCTGAGGAGTCGTCTACTTTCCTCAGGTGCCTGGTATTGTGGGAAGCTAAAAGCAAGCATACGAAAGGCTTAGTGAGCAATTACATTTGAGATGAAAATGCAACCCGAGCCGGAGAAGCAAGATCCACGGTGCGGTGCGGGGGCCAAGGACCAGGCTTCTCTATGGAGCTGAGATGGGTTGTGACTCACATTATCATACAATTGGTGTAAAAGCCTCCTGACGTCCAGGGGCCACACCAAGCTCACGGGCCATCCTCACGGCTGCCAAGCTGAGGGCAAGGTCCGTCAGCCACGTCCCCTTGGGGCAAAATCTAGGCTTGTTTTTGCTAAGATAACTCATTGAGCTTTTGTTTTGATTTTGAAGATTGAGAAGACAGAAGACATACACCACCAATTCCAAACGTTTTTGAATGAAATAAGCAAACTCACTAATAATTATGAGCTGAAAATAGCCAACAAACTATTTGGAGAAAAGACATACCTTTTCCTTCAAGTAAGTTTTGCTGTGTCCACCACCTCTGTGAGTGGTATTCATGAATGGCCAGCGGCCCCGTTAGGACTGGGACCTGGTGGCATGCTGCCTACATTGACCGCCTGGCTTGGCCCTGATCACTCGGTGTCCCTCTTGCCTAATTTTCGGACAATCCAGGCCCTTTGCAAACTTCTTTGTGACTGGCGGTTTAAATCTGATTTTTGCTTTAACCCTGTTATACCTGCATAAAAATGTGCTTGGAAGTACTCAGACTGATTTGCCCAGGTCCTCAAGACCCCTGCTTACAATGTTCGGGACCTTGATGTACAGCTAAACTTATGTGGAGATGTTGGCAGTGGATACATTGAATTTCAACCTCTTTCTATTCTTCCCTGTTTCTCCTAAAGAAATACTTAGATTATGTTGAAAAATATTACCATGCTTCTCTGGAACCTGTTGATTTTGTAAATGCAGCAGATGAAAGTCGAAAGAAGATTAACTCCTGGGTTGAAAGCCAAACACATGGTAGAGTATGGATGGGTCGTTCATCATGAGAACGCTCCTTGAGTTACCTGCTGTGAGTGAAGCCCTGTGCTTGGCACTGCAAGGGGCCAGGGTGGGCACCCTTTGGGTGGGACTGGGTAAGGGATTTTAGGGTTGGAAAGGCAGGCCTGGCCATGAGGGGTGGGAGGAGGCACTGCAGATGGTAGAGAGAGACAAGGAGAGCCAGAGAGGGGATCATAGGAGCCAATTCATGGAAACACTTAGTGGAGAATTATTCACCCATGGTGGTGGATCACAATATCTTTGAAGGTCCTGAAACTGGGCTCATGTCTGTCTAGGGTTCACATCCTTTCCTTTGTATAAGAGCCTTTCTGCCCTGGCCGGTTTGGCTCAGAGGTTAGAGCATCAGCCTGCAGACCAGAGAGTCCCGGGTTCAGTTCCCACTAAGGGCACGTACCTTGGTTGCGGTTTGTCCACGGCCCTGGTTGGGGTCGGGTGGGTGGCAGCCACTCGATGTGTCTCTCTCACATCAATGTTTCTCTCTCTCTTTTCCTCCCTTTCTCCCTCCCACTCTATCTGAAGAGAAATGCAAAAGTGTCCCTAGGTAAGGATAAAAAAAGAGACTTTCTTTCTGAGTCTGGGTCCTAAAGTGGAAATGTTATCATAGAGAGTTTCCTTTCTTTTTATCAAGTAAGAAACATTCAGCTCTTCCATCAAGACCTGCTTTTGTGCCAGGCTGGGTGGCTCAGTTGGTTTTATACACCAAAAAGGTTGCGGGTTGGATTCCTGGTCAGGGCACATACCTAGATTGCGGGTTTGATCCTCGGTTGGGGTGCATGTGGAAGACAACCGATAGATGTTTCTCTCTCTAAAATCAATACACTTATCCTCAGGTGGTAACTGTATCACATGGGTACAAATGATAATAGCTAACATTTACTGAGTGCTTACTGTGAGTCAGAGAGTGGTCTGAGTGCCATGTGCATATTAAATTGTTTACTCCTTTCAACAACCCTGTGAGGCAGGTTTCATTCCAGTTTATACATGTGGAAACTGAGGCACAGAGAGCTTAAATAACTTGCCCAAGATGCTTCATCTGATAAGAGGCAAAATTTGCTCCTCGCAGAGGTAGTCTGGTCCCAGACGTTGAGCTCCTCCCCCCTCATGCCTCAGTCTATCCACTGGGACAAACAGGCGGCGGGCAGTGAGGACGGTGGGCAATGAGGACGGTGGGCAGTAAGGACGGTGGGCAGTGAGGACGGTGGGCAGTGAGGACGGTGGGCAGTGAGGACGGTGGGCAGTGAGGACGGTGGGCCATGAGGATGGTGGGCCGTGAGGACGGTGGGCAGTGAGGACGGTGGGCCGTGAGGATGGTGGGCAGTGAGCTCCCCGTGAACCCGTGTTGGCAGGGCCTGCAGGTGCTGACCTGGCTGAGGTTTGCAAGACCAGTCGAGTCCACCCACATTGTATCTGCCATGCATCTCACTTACAGTTTCTAAGATGGGCCAACTTTGGTGTTTGCAGAAAAATCCGAGGACCTGTTTCCGGACGCCGCTCTCAACAGCTCCACAAAGCTGGTGCTGGTGAACGTCGTGCATTTCAAAGGGCAGTGGGACAGGGAGTTTGAGAAAGGACACACCAAGGAGGAGGAGTTTTGGCTGGATAAGGTATGACCCTTTATATACGTGACTTGCTGACACATGGAATGGAAATTCTGAAAGCGTATCCTCGTCCGTGTCCAGGGTCGGCAGCAAGTGCTGATCTGGAAGCTCAGAGCGTAGCACGGTTCTAGGGTGAGATCGTCATTTGGGGGAGCTCGCCTGGTCATCTTGTGCCTCTTTGGACATCGAGGGCTCGGCTAATTTGTTACAGAGCACAAGTAAACCCGTGTTGATGATGACACAGCACCAGTCCTTCAGCTATACTGTCCTGAAGGACCAGCAGGCCAAGATTCTGGGGATTCCCTATAAAAACAACGACCTGAGCATGTTCGTGTTGCTGCCCAATGACATCGACGGTCTGGAGAAGGTAAACCTTGCGCGTCCCCGCTCTTGCTTTAATTTCTGGAGCCTTTGCATCTCAGAGTTTTCTTGGGGAGCCTGGAAACGGGGCTTCTGATTGGGAGCCCGGTGGGAACTATTTGTGCGGCTGTGTAGATGTCTGAAGAGGAGCGATCGACTACATCAGGTTTCTTGAGAACAGCCAAGACTAAGATGTTTGGGAATGAGCTGACACGAATAGTTAAGGTCATACGGGGACTGGAAAGATCACCCAGCATTCTGAGAAATGGTTGGTTGTGTAGGCACCCTCTTTCCCAGACGAAAATCACATGTCCATGTCTCCAGCAAATTCTGCACGCTATTCAGACCTTCTGAATTATTTTAGACCTTCAACTTTAAAAAAAGTTTTAGGTTTACAACAAAATGGAGAAGAAGGTACAGAATTGGCCACACACCTCCTGCCCCACACATCATAGCCTCCCACAGAATCAACATCACTTGTCAGAAAAAAAAATGTTTATTTTTATTTTTATTTTTAAAATCAAGGATGATCCTACATTGACACACAGTAATCACCCACAGTCCATAGGACCCTTAACCTAGAACCCTTTGATTTAGTCCTACCCACTTTGCTGTTAAAATATTGACGTAGCTAGTGAAACCAGGAAGGCTTTGTTTCAAATCCCCGTTCCTCTATTTAGTAACATTATGTCTTTTGAAGCTGTTTAACTTCCTTGAACCTCAATATTTTCCATCTATAAAATGGGCTTCCTAGCTTTTAATGTGTAGTGCAAGTGCAATGATTAGAGAACACACTCCATCTTTATCTCTGTCTCTATGTATCTCCATCTCGATCTTTAGCTCTGTCTCTGTAACACATACAGAACAGCATCAGTCTTACAACAATGTAGCACCTCTCACACAGATTGTTGTAATAGTGGATGCTGGTCTGTGGCTCTGAACATGGCTAATAGCGACCCCTATATGTTGGAAAACACGTTGCAAAATGGCAGTCTGTTTAAGAGTATTCCTACTCTGACTCAAAAACTCCTGTTGTAAATAATTTCCTAGGGAAATAATTCAGAAGAAAATAATTGTCCTTCTGAATTGATTAGTAATTTCTGTATTAAATACACTAGGATACCTAGTTTGAAATTCATCATAATAATTACATTTGTAGCTACAGAGTCTATCATCTATCATGTGTGATACATACTAGACACTTGTAAAGTAAATGAATGGGTTAATATGGGTAAAATTGATCAATGTGATGAAAATATCTATCAGTCTGAAGATATATAGGAGCGATATGCAGTATAAAATGGACAACCACTGTGACTGCAACTATGTAAATATGTATATTTATATGTAAATATATTAATATGTATTATATATTATAATAAACATCTCGCTATTTACAATAATATATTAAATATAATGTGCTTATTATATAATTTATATAAACATATACTTTGTTATCTAAAATTATATATAATATATGTATACAAAGACATTAAAGAGACTGGTGAGATATGGAATAATATGTAGTAGATCGATAGAATAATTACTCTTCTCACCTTTAAAAATTCACTAAATGCTATTGACTTTTCATCTATGCACAGAGAATTTAAACAGAGAAACATATGACAAGTGCCTACTATAGAAAGACAACGTCTTGTGAAATAAAATTTCTACTTTTGTTACTAAAATGAATGATTTCTGACTAATACAAGTCAGCGTGACACTGTTTCAAACTTTTATCAATAATCGAGCCATTCTGTCCTCCCCTCTTTTCCCGAATAGATTGTAAGTAACATAAGCCCCAGGAACCTGGTGGAGTGGACCGACCCAGGGCAGATGGAGGAGAGGATGGTGGACGTGCACCTGCCCCACTTCCAGCTGCAAGACAGCTACGACCTGGAGGCGGCGCTGGCGGCCGTGGGGCTGGCGGGAGCCTTGGGGCCGCGGGGGGCCGACCCTGCCCGGGCCGAGCGCGCGGGGCTGCAGGCCCAGAGGTTCCTGCACAGGGCCGTCGTGGTGGTGGCGGAGGACGGCACCGAGGCTGCGGCGGCCACCGGGGCGGGCTTTGTGGCCACGTCAGTGTCAGGTTGTGAAACTTTTCACTGCAACCATCCCTTCCTGTTCTTCATCAGGCACAATGAGTCCAGCAGCGTCCTCTTCTTCGGCAGATTTTCCTCTCCTTAGGCCGGTCCCTGGCCTGGCAGGAAGCCGGTGTTGGAGCCTTAGTAAGACTCTGGAAGTGGCCCATTCTTGGAAGAAATGTGCTTTTCTTGCTTGCGTTCCAATGCCATCAAAACGGACGATTTCGTTACTACACTGTGTGTGTGTGCTTATACTTTTTCTTAAAAGTCAAATGTCCCTTTGTCTGCGTCAAGTATAAAGTGAGTTAAATCAAAGCTTATTAATAATATGCTGTTGATTTCTTCCAAAAGTAAATTAATTACTTGTAGTTTTATGCACCAATGAAAGAAACTGTCTCATCAGTAAAGACTATCAACTCGTGATTTTGAGAATCCCCTCAGCTAATATATTGAAAGCTTATAATAAAAGTCAAATAAAACAATAATTTTCTCAATCCGCGTGTTACTTTTTTCTTTCTCAGCAGTTGGTGTGGCAAGCTGCACACAGGAAAGGTAATTTACAAACACACTGGTGAAACAAATTAAAACTCAAAAGCCAGAACAAAGTAAAACAATATTCCAGCAGAGAGGATGCCCATGTTTTCACTCTCTATTCCAACAGAGAATATTATTCATTGTCAATTGCATACGCATCTTGATATTGTGAAATCCACGCGATCATAAGATGCACTCATTTTAATCCTAGAAGTTGAGTTTTGGTAAATGCATACACCTGTGCAAGCACCACCACACCCAACATACAGAACATTTTCATCATCCCTCAATGTTACCTGGCTCTGTTTCCCTGTCAATCACCCCACACAGTCCCAGCACATGAAACTGCTGACCTGCTTTCTATCACTACAGGGTGGATTTGTCACTTTTAGGGTTTCACTCAAATTGATTCATATCATATGTTCTCTTTTGTGTCTAGCTTCTTTTGCTGAGTACTAAGTTCATCAATGTTGTTGGGGTATCAGTAGTTCATTACTTTCTACTGACAAACAGTATTCTGTTGTGTGGATAAATCACATTTTGTTTATCTATCTACCCATTGGGCATTTATGTTGCTTCCAGTGTTTGGCTACTATGCATAATGCTACAGAGCACAAAGCATACGTCTTTGTGTGGACATATGTTTTCATTTCTCTCGGGTAGATACCTAGGAATGAAATTGCTGGTCATATGGTATATACAGTATATCTTTAAATTTATAAGAAACTGTCAAAAGGTTCTCCAAAGTGGCCGTACCATTTTCCACTCTTACGAGCAATGCATGAGCATCCCAGTTGCTCTGTGTCCTCAGCAGCGGTTGGTGTGGCCCGTGCTCTTCATCATACCAATCCAGTGGGTGTGAGGGTGGCATCTCATTGTGATTTTAATTGATGCGTTTCCCTTATGATTGATGATGCTGAGACTCTTCATGTGCATGCTGGCCACATGACATCTTCTTTTGTGAAATGTCCATTCATTTTTTTGGCCCATTTTTATTAAATTGTTTTCTTATTATTGACTTATAATTGTTTTTGATATCTTCTGAATAAAAGCTTTATATCAGCTCTATAAATTTAATTTTGGTGCCATTGATGGAGTTATTGAGAAATTAAAATTTTCATGGAGTCCATTAATTTTTTTTCTTTTATGGTTCTTTTTCTTTCTGTGGTATTTGTGAATTTTTTTGCACATCCCAAGTTTGCTAAGACATTCTTCTATCTTTTCTTCTAGAACTTTCCTGGCATTAGTATTTACATTTAGACCTATGATTTACTTTCAACTAATTATCACGAAGTAAGGTTTGGGGCTCGTCGTTTCTCATGCGGTCACTCAGGTGCTCCAGCAGCCTTTGTTGGAAAGACTGTCCTTACCTGGATGAGTTAACCACCTGGAAAACCTGTGACAGAAGTACATGTGGGTCTGTTTCTGGATCCTCTGTCCCTCTACTGATAGACATGCATGTCTGTCATATGTTAATATCTCCCTATCCCTGAACATCTTTCCTGAGACTTGATTTGTCTAATAACATAACCACTCAGGCTTTTATATGACTAGTGTTGGCATGGTATTTAAAATATATATATATATTAAAAATATATTTTTTCTTTATTGATTTTTTTAGAGAGAAAGTGAGAGGGAGATAGAGACAGAAATATCAATGACAGAGAACATCGATTGGCCGCCTCCTGCATGCCCCCCCCCCCCCGGAGATTTGGCCCACAACCTGGGCATGTGCCCTGACCAGTAATCAAACTGGCGACCTCTTGGTGCATGGGTCGACATCCAACCACTGAGCCATACTGGCTGGACTTTTTTTTTTAATCTTTTCATTTGAACTTAGATGTGTCCTTATACTTACAGTGAGTTTTTATTTTTTAATTAAATTGATTGTGTGACATTGGTTAATATGGTTATATATATTTCAAGTGTATACTTTTATGCTATATCATCTGAATATTGCGTTGAAAATATACATCACATAGTGGAATGTTGTGGTCAACCCATGGAGATAGAATAAACTCCCCCTACCTCCACACAAAAAATTGGTTGAACATTGAGACATGGTACCACACATGCACCAGGAAGGTATGAAGAGATCGATTACTCACATAACGAGGCTTTCTGGGGAGCACATGGCAGGGTCCCTGGCTTCAGAGACTCAGGAGGACTTTATTGTGGTCAGGATTTGGGCTTGGGCGAGGGTCCCTGTGCCCTGTCAAGACATGCTTGCTTGGTTTGCACTTCCTGCAGGTGCCAAGGGAGGGAGCTCACCGGCTTTCTTACCACGAGCTTAAAGAGGCGCTCTCGAACACCCCAGAAACTTTGTGGTGAAGACGGTATAAACCCCCTCTGCATGTGAGGCTCCCAGGGGTTCTATTCCCTGGCGCTGCCCACGCTTGGCCTCAGCACTGCCTGGGCCCTGTCTTCCTCCAGTGTCCTGCCCAGGTAAGCCAGAGCTGGCGCCCTGTCTCTTCGTGTAGGCACTGGCCTCTCCTTCGAGTTCAGGCTGGGCGCTTGCCTTGCAACCGTGGCTTTCTGATGGGCTTAATAATTTCTGTATCATCCAGATTTTTCTTGTTTTTCACCCGTTAGGGTGGGGTAGCACTCTCTCCAGCTTTCCCCATCACAGCAGAGACTGGAAGGCTGTGTGATTCCTGGGTGACTCATGTCCTCTGGGCCCCATGAGCCAGATCAGGCCCGGGAAGCTCCCTCCAGCTGACCCAGAATGCCGGGCTCAACGCCAACGTCCGGGAAATCGTGCTGTTTTCTGTATTCGGGGAGAGGCTCTTTCTCATGGTGAGAAATAGATTTTTGCTGAGACTCTCGGAACTCTGCTGCTGCTGAGCCCTCTTATCAACCTCCTCGCTTTTCTCGTTACTTCCTCCAGGGCCTCCTGCTCAACCTCAGCTGTTTTCACCTTTGACAACTGTGGGAGAAGAACAAACCTTCCTCCACCCTCAAGGTCCTTACAGCTGACCTAATAATCAAACAGACATGAGACAGATGAACAGTAACCAAATCTGATACGTACATACGTATGGAACCTGGCATACACGAGAGAGCCAGGAGACCCCCACACACGAGAGAAGGTTCAGAGACAGAAAGGAAGCAAGAGTATATAAGACATCCTGAGCAAAAGTGAGGTGAGGTGACTTGGGGTCTTTAAAGAGTCACTGCAGAATTATAAGAAGAACAGATGTTTAGTAAATAGAAAATGGTCCTGTCCTACAGACAGGTCAAAAAAAGTTTTCTCTGATAATCTCCCACTATGAACAAGTCCACTAATCCAAATCTTTCCTTTATATGAATTATGAGTCCATGAATTATACCTACTTCCTAACTATAGTTAAAAAGGAATTTATAGATATATTTTTCTTCTTCCTCCTCTTCCCCCTTTTTCTTCTTCTTTGTCATCTTCTTGCTTATAGAGGAAGAGGAAAGATACTGGTACACAGACCCATTCTAATGCTGAAAGTCTCATTTTAATTTTTTTTTTCTCCTTCGTTGGCCAAGCAAGTTTTTCATGTACAACTTGATCTGTGAACTTAAGCAACTGGAAGGAGTTCCCAGGGATAAGTAGACTTCATTTAAGATACAATTCTTTTTATGAATCAATACATTGACATCCTGACTTTGAAAAACATAAATCAGACACTTTTGGGTTTAAAACATTTCCTGCCCCTCCCAAACTACCCCACCAATCACAGTCCTCCCAGAGCTCTTGGTGAGATCATTCATCCTTCTAATTATTGTATCGATGTTCTCTGTCTCCTTCACTCACTGTAGTTATCATTGCACCCTCAGCATCCAGATCAATGTCCGAAAATGCAAGTGATCAAAAATCTGACTAGTTTAAGGTTTCTTCACATCTTATAGGCAATGTTCTATCCTTATCGGAGGAGCAAGGAGATAGCACCTAACAAGTTGGCAGTGGAGAATGTGAAATGCCCGTGTTTACCATCATCTATCAGGCATGAACTTCAGTGCAGTCGGCACTGGGCTTGTTGATGACGGCCAAGGGCGAGCGTGTCTGGGAGCGGGTACCTCCAGGCCTGTGCAGTCACTGCTCTCAAAGGGTGGGAGTCAGCGTCTGAGAGGCAACATGACGTTTATTAACCCGTGAGGGGCAGGGAGCAAAGCGAAGAGTGATGGATCTGGGGTCAGGAAGCTGGAGTGTCTGTCCCAGCTCTGCCCTGACCTAACTGTGAGGCCAAGGATGGCAGTTCGTGTCCTTGGAACTTTTTTTTTTTTGGTTAAATGAAGAAAATTGTATAAATGATCTCTAGTATCACTTTTAACATTATATTGGTGATGGCTCTTTATGAAAATAGTCCACTATCTAATTATAATGGGAAATAATTAATCCAGACATGTGGAGGGAATTAAGGTCAACAACTTTAGCAACAAAAACAAATTCTGTTCACGTCTATTTCTAAGTCCTCCTCCTATGTGCTAACTTCAGGGTCAGACAAACGGAATATAGATCTGGACTTTGCAAATAGAAATATGGCCTTGGGTAGTTAAGTTTATCTTTTTGAGCTTCAGTTTCTTCATTTTAAAAACTGGTTTTATGATGCCCTGGCCAGTTTGGCTCAGCAGTTAGAGTGTCGGCCTGCGGTCCAGAGAGACCCGGGTTCGGTTCCTGCTAAGGGTACGTACCTCAGTTGCAGTTTGTCCCCAGCCCTGGTTGGGTTGCGTGGGTGGCAACCACTCGATGTGTCCCTTTCATGTTGATGTTTCTCTCTCTCTCCCCCTCCCACTCTATCTGAACAAAAAATGGAAAAATGTCCTCAAGTGAGGATTAAAAAAATAATAATAAAAAAATAAAAACTGGTTTTATAAGAGTTTCTACTTTATCCGGCTGTTGTGAAGATAAATAGAATATGTGCTTATTAAAGCAGCTGGAATATAGTATGCATCCAATTGATGCTGACTTCATTTTCTTTGCTGTCACGATCATATCACCACCATCACTACCCTTGCCATTGTCTTTATCATCAGCGCCAGTAACAACAGTCGCATCCTTTAACTTCGCTTGGAAACCCAGTCATAGCCGCGCTGTCCTTAGCCACCATATCAAAATCTGAGCTGTTCTATGATCAGTTGTAAAATGTTCGTGGATTCCAGGGTAGAGTGGCGTTGATACTTCCCTGTCAGTGTTTGGAAGCAAGTGATCCAGGAAGCTGTCCACAGATGTGTCTATTAAGCCCATCAAAAGTGCTCAAAAATTCTGACTCGCTAAGCTCACTCCAACTAATCCCTAGGTTTTGAAAATACTGACTTCTGGCCCTTTATTTCTTATGCATCCCGCATCGCCAGGCAAATTTTATCCGCTCACCACACCTAAAACCTGCGACTGCAACAAGTGTGGTCAGAACAACTGGTTCTAAAAGTGACATCTTTTCATGCCTCTCTCCGAGGGTCAGCAGAAGGGCCCAGGACCTCTGAGCACGGTGTCACTGCCATGCTTACGCAGGTGTGTATTTGGAGGGTGCGGTCTCGGGGTGGAAAGGGTCGCCTGCCTGGGGTACCATTTGCGCCGTCTGAGCCACGTTCTGAAGAACAAGAGGCCAATCCTGTGACAGGCTTCATCGGTCCTGGGGTGCAGAGCTCCAGGGGCCTCTGCAGTAGCTGCTTGGCATGGCCTTCAGGTCACTGACGTGCAACCCCCGAAATAAACATTCCTGCAGAAAGGTGAAGTGCAGACAGGCCTCCCTCTGTCATGTGCAATTTAGCTGAAGGTAAGCCTGAGTCTGGTCACTATCTGACTCAGAGTGTACTAAAAAAAAAAAAAAAAAAATGCAAGGTTTGCTTTATAAAAAATTGCTAGACATAAAACATAGGTAAAAAAAATCCCTTCTTAGAAAGAAAGCAAGTGCATTCTTAGTCTCAAATAAAACACGAATCATTTTAGGCAATACGTTGGAGTAGGAGTATTTCTGGTTCCCACCCATCAGGACACATAATTACCAGGAAGAGAGACAATCCAGCCTGAGATGGGAAGGTTCTAGAAGATGAGGGCCTGGCCCTGAGTTTCTGGGCCCTGGGATGGCCCTGCCCTCTGGGGTTAACACTTGGGAGGTGGGACTTTCAGTGAGTGCTGGTCTCTGGGTCTATTGTGAAATGCCATCCAGAATCTCGTTTAAGGGATCCTTCCTTTTTGTGGCTTTCTGGTTTTCTGACTGCTCACTAGCTATTTTCGGACTGATTGCAGGTGCTTACACGTCTATGTTACACAGACCTTGGACTGTGCCCTGACATCGGCGTTAGGGTATCCGTTCTGAAAGGCGGCTGCGCGCGCTTATGTGCTGAATTTGGTTTTCCTGTTCTGACCTTCAGGATGCTGGGTTTATTTATTCATTTTCTTTGTCATCCTGTTTCTGAGGACTCACTGCCTAATCCAGCACGGTGCGAAGCAGGTGCAGGTGGGGGCCTGCTAAATGGTCTTCCCAACACTACTCACAGTGAGGCAGATAAGAAACCTCTTCTTGCATTTTTATATCTTTTATAATAGAAATATAAATAAGTTCTCATAGAAGAAATAATGGCTCCTGAGTGACTCAGAGGGAATGACTCAGTCATTCATTCATTGGTCACCTAGTAGCTGACCCCTGCGTGTGCTCTAGGTGTACAACATAATTCTGACAGAGGCCCAGTCGGGTAGAACTGACAAGATTACACATTGAGGATTTTCCCAGAAGGGGGACAATATCGTTTTGTCAAGGAAGAAGGTACGCACCCTTTTATTTGTAGAGCATCGGTCGTTTTGTGAGGTTTGGCTTTCATCTTTGACTAAGGAAAAGCAACCAATAATGTCCATCAGTCACGATTTTATTGATCATGTATTTCATAAAATAAAAAAATGTAGACAGGTAAGGGTCTCAGTGATTCTCAGTGGACATTGAACACAATTGAACACTGGATTGAAATGTTACAGCAAATATATATGAATTTAAATAAATGTAGGTGTAAAGTTAATGCATTTGAATAGTAGACATGATTTTTGAAGCAGTAGATATGATATTTCAAATTTAGAAGACAGAGTGTTGAAATATCCTTTTTCCTTTTCTTGAACATTTTGTCCCAAAGATGGAATTATCATAGGGAAATAAAGGACATTGACACGTGTTTGTAGGAAGACAGAGACACACATGTTGATTCACACGTTGCATTCTTAGTGATGGCTCTGAGATTGGACAGGAAAGCTAAAGAGAACCTGTCTCCAGCGATCAGTACCCTGGAAGGACTCTGTGACCGCCCGGGCTGTGGCAGGCCAAGCACACCTAAGGAGAAGAGACTCTGCCAAAGAAGAGGATGCTGCTGGTCTTATTGTGCTTGATGAAGAACAGGAAAGGGTGATTGCAATGGAAGGTTTCATAAATTGGTGCTGACGTTAATATAATGCTGACGCCGGTGGAGGCTGCGGCTTCTGTGCCCTCTTCTGTCACCTCCACAAAGGACTTGTGCAGGACTTTAGACAGCATGAGACCCCGGCTCCCCGTCATCCCTGAGAAGTCGGCGTCCTGTGCCCTGAAGGCGTCCACCATCCCCAGGTCAACCAACGTGGCCCCGAGGTCGTAACTCTCTTCCACTGTGAAGCGAGGTAGGAGCAAACTCACATTCATCATGTTCATATTCTGTGAGCTCGTCCACTCTATTAATTTCTCAGGGGTGAGTTTGTCTTCGAGCTGTAACAATGGGAAAAACAGTGAATGTTATGATTCTCAGTGAGCACTGAGCACAACTGAACATTGGATTGTATGTTACAGCTCATATAAACACAGAAGATTCAGTTACATGTACTATACAATATATAGTAATACATAAATATATATTATATATAATAAAGGGAATCTTCTGTATTTTATATATATGTGTGTGTGTGTATATATGTGTGTGTGTGTGTGTGTGTGTGTGTGTATATATAAAGCAGAGCCATTAAATAAAGTTATTTTGTAAAAGATGAACTATATATCTCTCCATTTCTTAACTGCCCATTCACTGTATGTTTCCATTTTAAATAGGTCTTTTCTAGTTACTGTCCATTGGTAGATCATTTTTTACAATTTACAGCATATAACTTATTTTTATTTCTTTTTGTTGCTTGGCCTATTTGTAAACATTTCTCATATAGCTATATATTTCTTTAATCAAGTTTAAATTGCTATCTAATTCTACCGTGAAACAGATAGTCAATGTCTATATCTTTCTGTAATTCATGTTTTTGAAGCATGTATTGTGTGCCAGCCCCTAAGCTAAACTATTGGCAATACAAGGCTACACCATTGCTCCTTGTTTTGACTTTCTCATTACTTTTAGCCACTTTGGTCTGAAAGCTGTTGCCTTGTTTAGACTTGAACATTTTGTCCCAAAGATGGAATTATCATAGGGAAACGAAGGACATGTAGGGTAAGCCCCAGGCTGGGGTTCCTGCTGTCACCGATAAGGAGGACAGGGATTGCGAGGGGTGCTCACCTGTCCCACCAGATGCTCTCCCGGAGGACTTCCCATTGCCAGGGCTGCCACAGTCTGTATTTGGAGTGCAGCCAGCTCACTGCAGCTCCAGCAGTGTCACTGGCTGTTACAGGAACTGCAGTGGCCATATTGGGAATGTCCTCAGCATGTCAGATACTGTCATGGATATTTTTACCCATTGTCTTTAATCATTGTAACAATGCTAAGAGGAAAATTCCTCTTTTTTTTTTGGTTCTCACAAAAATGAGACTCCAGATAACTTTAAGCTCCTAGGAATAGACTACGTCTAAATGGAAAAGTGAACATCAAGATAAATCTACTTGTCTGCTGGCCACGGACCCACTGTGATTTCTCATGCAGAATGGTCCCCACGGGGGCTTTACTTGGCTTGCTTCTGCTTATGGCTGAACTTGCATGTGTTTTTCCATGTGTCACTGACATCAAAGTCTTAGTTTTCATTTATTTTTGTCTTCAAATGAGTCAACTGGAATATATCCGAGATTCTTATGGTTGTGAAATAGTCTGTGTGTGTGCCAAGGTATATACTTGTTTCTGATGTGACATTCATGGTTTCATCAGAATATTAATAGAACCTGAGATCTTAAACTTTTCTATATATTCTTCCATGTCATACACATTGTGATGCTAAAGATTTTATTTATTATTTGGACCATGACAGAATGCCATCTTCTCCTCAACACTTCCCCGTGAGGCTCATGCCGAGAAGAGACAATATAATCTACTCTTGAGCCCCTTCCGACATCCCCCACGGGCTGTGAGCACTGCTTCCATGCACAGCCCACCCCGGCGTGTACCACGTAGTACACCCCTGCGTGTACCATGAGGACACTGGGCGACAGAAGAAAGAATGGGAGGCACAAGCTCTTACCTGCGCAAGGCCGTCGAGCTCATTGGGCAGCAGCAGCAGCATGCTCAGATCTCTGCCTTTGTACGGTATTTCCAGGGCCTTGGCTTGCACGTCCTCCAGGGAGGCGAAATTGAACATACGGCTTTGACTCATCATCTGCACAGATTTGCTTGTGTCCTGCAGTCAGTCAGTGTGGCAAGCCAATGCCAAGGGAGGCGTAATTTAAAAAAAAAAAAAAAAAAAAGGTAAGAGGTGTAAGTTTAAAAAAAGAGATCTTATTATTGAGATACCACACACATTCTCCTTCTAAGAGACAGCCTGGGACCTCTGTGAATTAGAGAGAAGGGTTTCTTTCAGTGTTCCCAGATAAATAAAAGTAAAAAAATAAAATCAAACAAGAAAGTGCAGCCATGAGAAATTCTACTCTCTACCTGGCAGTT
Organism: Molossus molossus; assembly: GCF_014108415.1. Classification (NCBI taxonomy): domain Eukaryota; kingdom Metazoa; phylum Chordata; class Mammalia; order Chiroptera; family Molossidae; genus Molossus; species Molossus molossus. The sequence goes on from NW_023425399.1 coordinate 109,567,045, forward strand.
GCACATGAATCAAAAAAAGGGGTGAAACAGAACGTTCCACGTATAGCTACATTGCATGATATAAATAAATAACAGCCAATACCTTGTTCAGCCAAAATTCTTGCTGCTGGGTTAGTTTTGGATCAAATTTGTCTTCCCACAGCCCTTTGAAATAGATGGCGTTCACCAGGACCAGAATGGTGGTGCTGTTGATAGTGCCTTTGGGGAAGAGATCCTTGATTTTTCCTGCAAAGGAAAGAAAAACAAAGGTCTGTTATAAAGGTACAAGTGACTTGTCTAGAAGGTGCTTGGGAAGTTCAAGTGGTCATCAGTTATTCACGCCAGTCACCACATCAGGGATTCCGTGACCGAACAGTTCCTAAGGTACAGCTTTTCCCATGGCACCCGCACAGTGCAGTTACCCTCAGGGAGAAAACACCCCTTCTTATGATTCGGAAGTGTTCCGGGTCTCTGAGGGCGACTTCAGTCTCCCACACTGAGCACTGATGAGCTGATTTCATCTACTCTTTCAACAAATGCATTTCCTTCCTCTGTGCCTTCCTTCCTCCAGACCCGCCCCCATCCTCCAGCCTATTCTCCTTTTCCCCCCTTCCTCCTTTTCTTTGTCTTTCTTTCTTTCTTTCTTTCTTTCTTTCTTTCTTTCTTTCTTTCTTTCTTTCTTTCTTCTTTCTTTCTTTCTCTCTTTCTCTCTTTCTCTCTTTCTCTCTTTCTCTCTTTCTCTCTTTCTCTCTTTCTCTCTTCTCTCTTTCTCTCTTTCTACTCTCTCTCTCTTCTCTCTCTCTCTCTCTCTCTCTCTTTCTCTCTTTCTCTCTTTCTCTCTTTCTCTCTTTCTCTCTTCTCTCTCTCTCTCTCTCTTTCTTTCTTTCTTTCTTTCTTTCTTTCTTTCTTTCTTTCTTTCTTTCTTCTTCTTCCTCTCTTCCTCTCTTTCTCTCTTTCTTTTTTTTTCTTCAAATTTAGGCTCACTACTCCGAGGAAATAGGGCTTGAACGTTCCTTAGGGCCAAAGCTCTGTAGTCTGAAGTACACGCCCCGTGTGGTCAGCCACAGTCTCTGGGGCATCCATCCTCCTCGTTCCTCTCCACTTCCAACTGTCGTCGGTTTAGCCTGGACTGCAGGTGGGAGGGAGGCCACGGCTCACAGGCCGGAGACTTCGCCAAGCTCCGCTGTGGTCAGGGAAGAAGCTGTGGGGATGGCCAAGTGGGCAGCAGGTGGCAAGAAGGGGCATTTATGGGAGAGCTGTTTGCCAGTTAACGAAGGACAAGGGATCCCTTTCTAATATTTCCTCTTAGGGATCATAATCCAGAAGTTAAGTACAAGATGTGAACCCAAGATACGGTCTGAGTAGAGACTTGGGGTCCGCAAAGATGCCATCAGTCTCCAGATGGGCGTCCATGTAGCTGGTCCAGTGACCCGTCTTGGGTTTCTCTAGTTCTGTCCACATTCACACTGACCCTGCCTCTATCCACTCTTCCCTCCTCCGGACTCTCTGCAGATTCCTCTCACCCCCTTTTCCGGGTACCCCAGGCTGTGCCAGGCACAGGGTTCATGCACGGCGGGGACTCACGGTGGTTTTTCAGGGTGACCCTCTCATACTGTACCATTTGTTTGGCTTTCCACCCAGGAATTGATCATCTTTCGGCTCTCATCTGCAGCATTTGCAAAATCCACAGACTCCACACTGGCGAGGTAGAACTTCTTGACATTATCCATGTATTCCTTTGATGAGGAAAGGAAGACAAGAGGAATCTATCAGTAACTATGCATTCCCTAATTAAATTATGTTTAATCATGACCAAACACAGTACATCATACCACCCCTAAACCCACACTTTACTGGAGGGTTGTCAGGCTTGGGGACACTCCAGTGGACAGAGCTGTGGTCCTGATGAGCATTGAGCAAATGATCCCTGGGTGGGTCAGCCAAGCTCATGTGACTCATCTCCCCAGTTTGGTCACTGGGGACAGAGGACCCAGGATGTAGGTGAAAGGAGTAGTAGATCCATGAAACTCACCTGAAGAAAAGGAAACTTCTTTGCTCCGTAAAGTCTGTTGGCAACACTCAGCGTATAGGCATCCATGGGTCTACTTAGCTCAGTCAGAAGCTTTTGAAATTGCTGGTGCACATTGTCCAACTTTTCAACCTTCAAACGTCAAAAAGTGAGCTCACTAAATTCTTTGTCAACGCAAGTACTAAGCCCTGTACTTAAGTCTGTTAGACCCATACCTAACGTTTGCCAGCCCCATGGGTGACGTTTACTGTTACTCTCTGATATCTTGCATATTTTACCTCAAATAACCTTTATAATCCTTCCATTGAATCATCCAGAATTTTTTTCTTTCTGCTCTAACATGCTCCAGTATTTTCCTTGTGAGCATGGAGGCAGCCCCACCCGCCACTGGGCTGTCTTTTCATTGGTTCAGCGGGTAGGCGTAGCATTCCAGCTAAACCCCAGCTCCGTAAGGACTAGACTGTACGTCTTTTCTAACAGCCGTCAATGGCATGAGAGTGTTGAACTTGGATATTTTAATATGCTGTGATATATATGGTCATCTAGGAGCCACTGACTGTAATCTATGTTTTTTACTCATAATGGTCATAATCCAGGAGCAGGGGCATTACAGTGTGTGCCTGGTACATTACCGAGGGCTCTACATCTGCATCTCTCAGTCTTTAGTCTACATCAGATGAAAATAAGAAGCTCAAAAAGTTAAGTAACTCCCCCAAGGACACAATATCACAGAGCTAATATTTGAAACTCAGGCCTGTCTGAATTGGGACTTTCCATGCTAGCTCAGAGTTTTGGACTACTGGGCTATAAGCCATGATCTCATACAGTCATTTCCCAAAATATAGCTGGCTGTATGCTTATTTTCCTTAACCCCACATATGAGTTAATTAAAATTACATGACTTTTAGCAATGTTATTATGATTACTAGAATTGTTATTCTATAATAGTAATAACATGATTTGTATCAAGGTTTTCAGTAATCCAGGCCCCGTTGCAATGTTTGGAATCTATCTTCATGAATAGAGGCAGCTCTTTTATTGCCCCTGGTTCACGGGATAAGGTCAGTGTGGCTCAGAGCAGTTGCACCTTGCCCCCGGTTGGCCTTTTGGTTCTAGTAGCCACGCTCTTAATCACAATGCTGCTCTCCTTTCAGGAAAACAAAAATACGAAATAAATATGTGATATAAAATAAAAACCAACTCCGTTTGTCTAGTCTCTATTTTGCCCAACATTTCCCCAAAGAGATGGACTTTGCATGGTTGATGTGAAATTCCTAGTTTACATTTTGACCCTCTTGGGCATTGATGCTCCTTCTAGGCCGCAGTGGGCTGTGACTCACCTGAGCTGTCTTGGCTCCGCCCTTTGTGTCTTCGGTGACTTCATTAAAGTGCAGAACCTGGAAGGGGTGGGAAGTGGAACAAGACAACTTGACTCAAAAGATCTTTCTTCAGCAAAGGAAATTAAGAGGAAAAACAAAGAAAGAATGGCAGAAAAAAGTAAACCTACACCCCCAAACAAAAAAACAAAACAAAAACCGAACCAAACCAAAACAAAGGAAAAAGACTAAAGAAAACTTTTGTCTAAGACTTTGCTCCTTGAGAAAACACAGCCAAGCTGGGTTATGACCAACCACTTCAAAGAACCCAATTCATATTCATTCATTGCTGAGGACACATGTGATGCTATGTCCCCTGGATTTAAGTCAATACATCACTTCTAGTAATCATTCTCCCTTTAAGCCACACATCTGGTTGGTGGACAATAGTAGGGGTTCCTCCCAGCTCCCAGAGGAAGTCTAGGCACTGGGAAACAGTTGGTCGAGTCTTGGAATTACTTGCTCCCCTGTGCTACTCATGAGGACAGCCAGATCGGTGACCACCAGCACACAAGCCAGCAGAGGGACCATCCCAAACTGGGCGATGTAAACAAAGCTGACACCTACCTTCTGAATTTCTGATGCGGTGCGTTTTTGGGACCCTAAGTAAGTCATGGCTAAAGCTGATGTGATACTGAGTGGAGAATAGAAGATATTTTCCTTCTTTGATTTTCTGAACTGTTGGAACAGGTCGTAGGCGAAGCGGGTATTGGCTTCACTGAGTGAATTCATGGTGTCGTTCTTGTGATCTGGATCTCCTGGGATAGCAGCAGATTCATTGAATAAGAATGTCACCAAACAGAAGTTACTGCGTAACGAATGTTTCTCAAAGAAATGACTAACAGTTGCGTTTTCGGATTTTGCAGACTCAAGTTCTTCTTCTTTTTACTTTTCAAACTTTCTAGAAGGTACGTATATTCATTTTATAATGAAAAGACTAGCACGATTATTCTTTTAAGAGTTTTGTGAGAAGGCAAGAGAACATCGTTATCTTTGCTGTAGAGCGGGCTGCACCAGCTCTGTGTGGAAGAGGCCTGGTAATAGATGCCAAGGCCACGGCCAACCTGGGTCCCACCCCACGGGCTCTCCCGAGGCCCCTCTGCCTTTCCTCCCAGGCCACGTGGTCGCCTCTCTCCACAAGAACTCCTAAGAGCGTGCTTGTTTGTCGGGAAATAAATCTGATAAAGGGCAAATCAACATGCAGGAGGTATTTGAATGTTACCCTGGCAGAAAAGTAAAATCCCCTCCTACAGAAAAAAATGCACGCACGATAGGAAACACATTCGTGCTATTATTTCCCCCAAGCGGTTTTGGTTATTAAGCTGGAGCAGTTGCAGCACTTACCTGTGTTCCTGGAGGAAGCAGGCGGGCAGGGAGCCTGTGAGTCTGTGGGGTGAATGGCGAGATCCTAAATATATATACCTCACCCTCCCTGCCTTCCTACAGTTGCTGTGTCCAGGAACTCAATGTTTGATTTCTCAACCGGACCCACCCTTACCAGCATGAGCATGAAATCTCTATGAGTAAAGACATGACTATTGTGCTATTACTCTGCCTTTTCCCATTTGCTGACATCTTGGCCACCCCTGGGTCATAGAACGTGCACACCAGTGCCTTTCTAATGCCAAAGAGAACGACGTTAAAATTCCAGCTTCCTCACCGTCCCCCAGCTACACCCATCCAGAACTAACACTTGGAAAAAACCAACAACCCACAAAACCTTTCTCCTCTTGGTGGTGAATTCTTTCGGGCCCACTTCGAGCACCAAGGACCAAAGTCGGGCATTTGCACACCGCGGTTGTGAAGGGGCGGTTGTGAAGGGCCACTTCCCTTTGTGGTCCTTCTTCATCAACAGGAAAACAAGCTTGGCTTCTGAGCAGGTGTTGAACAATAGGTGGAGGATGGGAATCATCAACCACCAATATGAACGGCCAATTCTATTCCTGATGTAACGATGAAACACAAATAAATAGTTTGAGCAGCCAGGGTCATGACACTTTCTGCCACCCTGCCCTTTAGGATGCCAGCTTCAGATCCGTGGGCTGGAGAATGGAGTCAGTTGCCCGTAAGAAAGACTGGGAAAAAGATGTTCACTGAACGCCATGGTTAATCCTGTGATCACTGGAGTCTCCTCCTCTCTGTGGGCATGGTGTTTCCAGAGCAGAATAGTATTAAAAACTGTTGATGTTTATGAGCTGGGATACGTATTCACCCACTTACACCCTTAAAACCCCATTGAGGCAGGTCTTTGTTATACCCATTCCACGGACGGCAGAACTGAGGCACGGCGTGGTTGAAAGGAAGCCTGGCTTCTATGGGTGGTGACTGCACAGGTGAGATGCCCAGGCAGATAACCTGGCTCAGGAGCTGCTGGGGTATCCACTGCCCACACTATGTTAGGCAGACAGCGCTTAAAACGAAAAATTTCCTTGTATTGCAGTGAAGAGAACTCTCTTCTTTGTCACTCCCAATAGAGAACATGCCTTCACCCAGAATCCAAAGGGGCAGGCATGGGTCAAATACGAAGCCCCAAACTCTCCCCTGGGCCCCACAGTCGCCAGGAGAGGAGGCCAGGCTTTCGGGGTCCATCCAGAGGCGACCATGACCAGTGTGTGGGACTGAAAAGGGGTGACCTCCTCTGAGCTCAGAGACTCAATCAGGCCGAAGCCTCCCATCCCCAAACAGCCCCATACAGTTGGGGTCTGGTGGAAATGAACGACCCTGAGGGAAAGCAAGCTGAAGAAAAGAGTGTTTCTTCCAGAGGACCTGTACCCGAGCCACGGCTGCGCCAGAGAGGGGGTGGTTCCAGGCATCCAGCCCAGAGCCCACAGAGACAGGGGTGTCCGTGCTGTGCACTGACTTTTTAATTGAGATAGATTTCATAAACCACAAGGTCGGCCGTTAAAAAATGTACCAGTCCCTGTTTTTTAGTATATTCACAAGGTTGTACAACCATCGCCATAATGTAATTTCAGAATGAGTTTATCGCTCTCAAAGAAACCCCTGCACAGGTGTCTCTTCCTCCCCCATCCACGGATTTGTCTGTTCGGGACATTTGAAATAAAGGCACTGCCCAGTGTGTGGCCTTTGGGATCTGGCTGCTTTCATGTGGCACAGCGTTCCCGGTGCAGCCACGTTGCAGCACGTACCGACGCTTCTGTTCTCATGGCTAAATAGCATTCCTTCGTGCGCTATGACACAACTTCTTACATTTGCTCGTGAAGCAACGGGCATTTTTGTTGTCTCCACATTTTGGACATTGTGAATAACGTGCTTTTGTATATACATTTCTTTGTTTATTCTCTTTTTAACATGTGATATATAACTGACATATAACATTGCATTAGGTTTAAGTAAACAACATCAAAATGTGATATATGTATATATGAGAAAATGATGACTGTCGCCGGAAAGGGACCGGACCTGGTGCAAGGATGGCCGGTAGTGTGTGGGTTCTTGATTTCATGCAGGAAAGATTTCACAACGTAAGCCTGGTGATTCTGTTTTTTTTTTTTTTTTAATTCTTACCCAAGGATATTTTTCCATTGATTTTCAGATAGAGTCGGAGGGAGAGAGAGAGAGAGAGAAACATCGATGTGAGAAAGACACATCGATTGGTTGCCTCCCGCACGACCCCACCAGGGTGGGGATCAGACCACAACCCAGGTAGGTGCCCTTGAGCAGAATCGAACTCAAGATTCGTTGGTACATGGGCTGACACTGTAACTGCTGAGCCACGCTGGCCAGGTGAGTCTGGTGATTTTAAGAGGGCTCTTTTTTTTTTTTGGTACGTGCCCCTAGCGGGAACCGAACCCAGGACTCTCTGGTCCGCAGGCCGCCGCTCCCGCCGCTGAGCCAAACCGGCCAGGGCAGGACTCTTATTAAAGCCGGGGACAGTGAGACAGAGGGGCTTCGTGTAGAAGCAGCAGCAGGAGAGAGCCCGGCGGTGCTCTGCTCTGGTTCACTGAGATGTTACAGGACAGAGCTGAGCCCCGGCGGGCTGCTGTGAGCCCCTGGGGAGCCAGAGAAAAGCGGGCCTTGGGGACAGGCTCAGGGGCTTAGCCCAGGACGAGCCGCTGCCGCCCACTGCTCCCCTGGTTGCAAGTCTCATGGGGTCCCTCAGAGTTTAAGAGAAAGAACATTTACTTGAAAAGGAGATTGGAGAGGGTGTGCCCCAAGGAAGGCCCAGGGCTGGCGTTTGTCTTGAGAGGTTCTATCTGCTTTCCAAAGGCAGGGATTTCAGGGGAGTTCTCAGGGGACGTCTCAGTAGAAGCTTCAACAGCGTTTCCAGGTGTGTCCTTTCAGGGTCATGGTAGCCTCTGATTGGTCAGCACCAGGGGGTCATTAGTCGTCACAGCTGGTCCTGGACTGGCCGCTGCTTGCCCGGCCTGGAGCTGAAATGCAGCCGAGGCCCAAATGTTATCTTAGTCAAGGGAGGGTCCAAACCATGATCAGCGGTATGAGGGTTCAGGGGGTCTAACCCACATGGCCAGCAATATCCCAGGGGAGGAAAGTCCGCATGAGGGTGCAGTCCTACACCAGCTTTGCCTCTTGCTACGTACCCCAGACTCTCTACCCTGCTGACCTTCTGTATCTGGCTGTAAATTGCTTCCTCAAGTATCACAATAAATTTAGTTAACATTCAGCTCCACATAGTTACACTTTTTTTTCTTGTGATGAGAACTTTTAAGATGTACTCTCTTAGCAACTTTCAAATATACCATATAGTGTTATTCATTATACTCATCATGCTGTACATGAAATCCTAGATCTTTTTGCCTTTGTTCCTTTGTTTTTTGGAAACAGAACAACTGTTTAATGGAGAAAAGAGTTGGGGATAGTCCTAAGGTCAAACCACTAAGTTATACAGAGTTAAACAAATTCTTTTACTGCGGGACTTCTCAGAGCCTCTGTGCTCATGTTCATGGTGCCTTTCCAAGAAGCAGGCATTGCGTGCAGACTATTCCAAATGTTTCACACTTTAAAAACTATGTAGTTTCTTATTAGGTTTGCAGTTGCTGGGACACATTCAGGAAACACTAAGACTGGCAAGATCTTATTTTTTTCGTAGGTGGAAGTTTATAGCTTTGACCAACTTCACTCATTTTGCCCATCCCTGTGCCCACCTCTGGCAACCACCGGCTTGTTCTCTGTATCTCTGAATTCTGTTCTCAAAATTTTTATCTATTTTCAACAAGTATTATTATTCTTAAATACCATCTGTGTAATTGTATCGCAACACTGTCTCACATCCCCACCAGCATATGATGGGAATACGCATGAGAGTTCCTATTTCTCCACATCCCTCCAACACTTGTTACTGCCGTGGGCTCTTTGAACATCAGCCATGAGCAGGGTCTCTCGTCCCAGCACATCAAGAACCTCACCGTTTGTGACACTATGGAGGGACCCAGAGGGTACCATGCTAAGTGAAAAAAGTCAGTCAGAGAAAGACAAACACCATATGATTTCACTTGTGTGTGAAATCTAAAGAACAATATAAATGAACGAACAAAACAGAAACAGATACAGAGAACAGACTGATGTTTGCCAGAGGGGAGAGGGGATGGGAGACTGGGCGAAATAGGTGAAGGGATTGAGAAGTACACATTGGTAGTTACAAAATAGTCATGGGGCCCAGCCGGTGTGGCTCAGTGGTTGAGCATCGACCCCTGCACCAAGAGGTCGCTGGTTCGATTCCCGGTCAGGGCACATGCCCAGGTTGTGGGCCCGATCCCCAGTGGGGGGCATGCGGGAGGTGGCCAATCGATGTTCTTTCTCACCAATGTTTCTATTTCTCTCTTCCTTTTCTTTCCTCTTTCTCTAGAATCAATAAAGAAAAAAAAATTTAAAAAACAAACCAAAAAACCCCCACAAAATAGTCCTGGGGACGTAAAGTACAGCACAGGGAATATAGTGAACAACACTGTAATAACTCTGTATGGTGCCAGGCGGGTGCTGGAAACATCAGGGGAAGCACTTTGTAAAGTATACGATTGTCTAACCACTGTGCTGTACACCTGAAATTAACATGAAATAATATTGAATATTAACTGTAATTGAAAATATTTTTTAAGAACATGTAAAAAAAAAAGGAATTTATAGGAAGATTCACCAACAACAGGGTTTCAGAAGGAGAGAGGCTGGAGGATGGAGGCAGTGGGGAGAAAGGGATCTTTCTCTGTAAAATGGAAACATTTTCCCCACCCCAGGTGCCCTCTGTCCCTAAGTGTATAGTGATCCTTGACTGGCACTGTCATGTAAATGATCCCTGAGTTGAACCTGGGTGGGGTGAGGGGGAAGTTGTGAAGTTTGATGGACTAAGGCCTAAGTCCAACGATTGAAGAAAATGACAAGAAATAAGACCCAGAACAAAAAAAATGACAAGCATGAGGAGTAAGTTCTCGGTCAAGGTTGTATCACAGCCCATTGTTAGCAGGCAGGACGGAAGTTCCTGGAGAAGGAGGTGTTGATTTGGGCTCAGAAAGAAAGCAGGTTCAAGTCTTACAGGACAGAAGCAGGGATCCCAGCCTGGGCATGGAGGGGGAAGTGAGGGTCACTGGCCTTCCAGGGAACTTCTAACCGAGCTGAATTCTTCTGGGGCTAAGCTACCAAGATTGCGCGTGCAGAGGCTGCTTAGAGGAAAAGGCACTGACTGGTAAAGACCAGCTGTTTGCTTAAATACAGGGTTTGGTTTAGCTCAAATAAGCGGCCACTTCGTACCTTTTCCCCATTGCTGAAAAGTGCTCCTAGCACGCAATAGACAGGACTATGATGACATCCTGGTCATGGAGTCACCGAAGAGTCAGCAACTCTCAGAAGATGTTGCATATGAATACGTGCCAGCATGTGTCTTGGGGCATTTCCTAAGGAAACATCGACATCATTGGTTCCAGGATCCCAGGAACCCAGGAGGAAATAAAACCCGGGAGGAAATGAAGTTTCAGGAACCAGTCTGCTATTTCTAATCTTTTTATAGGGTGGTGAATAAACAGTTCCTAGTTTTTCCTGAACCTCATTTCCCTGTGAAGGGCCTGAGGATGTGGCAGTGTTGTTGAGTTGTAAATCATAGGGGACATTTTATTTCCTTTTTTTTCTTTTGCCAAGAATGTGGTTGTGCCTGTCTACAGGACAACCAGTCGGGGGAGAAGATTCTTCAAGCATCAAATAATAGAATGTCTGCTGGTTACTGTATCCTCAGGCTCTGTCTGCAGACACAGATAGAGACATGGATATGGATGGGACAATGTTCGAACACAGGGGAGAACCAACTCCAGTAAGATTTAAAAAGATGATAGGAAACTGGTTTCATATGTAGGTATGTCATGTAGGTATAATATGGACAAATTCATTTCTACTCCACCCTCCCTAAGTTTTCTGTTGCTTCCTTACCCGTCTGTGGTTTGTATCTTTACCCTAACTGCTTCCAATATTGCAGGAGACTTCAAAAGTTTCATTTTAGCCCTGGCCAGTTTGGTTTAGTGGTTAGAGCATCGGCCTGCGGTCCACAGAGTCCCAGGTTCTGTTCCCGCTAAGGGCACGTACCTCAGTTGCAGTTTGTCCCCAGCCCCGGTTGGGGTCGTGTTGGGTGGCAACCAGTCAATGTGTCTCTCTCACATTGATGTTTTTCTGTCTCTATTTCTCCCTTTCTCCCTCCCGCTCTATCTGAAGATAAATGTAGAAATGTCCTCATTTCGTGAGGATAAAAAAAAAAAAAGGTTCATTTTATTGGCAAAAATTTGTTTTATTTTGCATCTCTATTCTAGTTGAATTACCTCTTTTGCGAAAACAATCATTTTTTGCCTTTTAGTTTATTGGATCCACAATGTTTCCTTATCTATTTGGATATGCTTTCTATATAAAGGTAATATTAGTTATTGTTGATGCCTGTCTCTGGAATTCCAGCAGAGATGCCAAGTTCTAGAATCTAGAGAGACAGAGCAATCTGATTACAAGGATGTGAGTATCTACTATTCACTTTCTGAACCTCCTACGGGCCCCAGGAGGCCTCCCTTCTGTTATGGAGCTCTGTTAATTTTCAGCAGAATTTGTGTGTTTTTGGAACAGAAAGAGATATTTTTCTCTGTGCACCAAATCTAGCAGTAACCAGGAATGATTGATTGTTAGCTGCTTACATTCTGTGAATGTTTCTCAAAGGTTCATTTTGAATTTAGAGATGGTTACATACTATGTTTGATCCTCACATTGTTAAGGCTTCTTCAGTGATCCACTCCCCAAACAATGGATTCTTGGTTATTTTCTATGGCTCAGTAGTGGGCTAAGTGAGTGGTCTTTAGCACAATGCCACAGCAAGGACTTACTGACCAGGGAGGTTTGCAAGGTTGCTTTACTTTTGGAGAGAACTGATTTGATCTCCCGAGACAAACTTCTGAGCCCATTCGATCACCGTACACATCCCATCTTATTACCTCTGAGACCAGCCTCTGTATTCCTGGAAATAATCCTGCCACTAATTTGCATCTTCCTGACTTGCAGGAGAACTTATTATCACACCCTGAGTCTTCTGGTGGCCCAAGCCTAATGAAATTGACTTCCCCATGTACCAGTAATGACTCATTATTGCATGAGAAACTCCTATGTTTGAACCTGCCCCCGTGTGTCTTCTCTACATTGTGCGGATCGCTTGAGAGAATATGGTAATTAATTGTACTCTATGTAAAAAATTGTTCTTGAAACTCTGGGCATTAAATTGAATATTCAGTCATTTTGACTTACAATATCATTCTTATGATGCTTATGTTTGTTTGTTTGTTTGTTTGTTTGTTTATTTATTTATTTATCCTCACTTGCATTTATCTTCAGATAGAGCAGGAGGAGAGAGAGGGGAAGAGAGAGAGCGAAACATCAATGTGAGAGAGACACATTGACTGGTTGCCACCCACATGACCCCAACCAGGGTCGGGGACAAACTGCAGCCAAGGTACATACTCTTAGCAGGAACTGAACCTGGGACTCTCTGGTCCGTGGGCTGATGCTTTAACCGCTGAGCAAAACTGGCCAGGCTATTTTTTAAGTTTTTTTTTTTAACGTATCTTTATTATTGAATGTATTACAGATGTTCCTCCTTTTTTCCCTATTGACCCCCTCCTCTCTGCTCTTGCCCCCCTCCTGCCTTCCCCATACTGTTGTTTGTGTCCACTGGTTATGCTTATATGCATAGAAGTTCTTTGGTTTATTTCTCCCACTACCCTTCCCTTTGAGGTTTGTGAGTCTAACAACCAATTTGTACTTCTTAATCCCTTTTTCACCCATTCCCCCAACCCCCCTCATGTGGTAACCAACAAAATGTTCTCTGTATCTATGAGAATGTTTCTGTTCTGCTTGTTCATTTTGTTTGTAGATTCAATTGTCGATAGATATGTATTTATTGCTATTTTATTTGTTCATATTTTTGATCTTTTTCTTCAAGAAGACCCTTCATCATTTCATATAATAACGGTTTGGTGGTGATGAATTCCTTTAGCTTTTTCTTGTCTGGGAAACTCTTGATATGGCCATCGATTCTAAATGATAGCTCTGCAGGATAGAGTAATCTTGGTTGTAGGTTCTTGCTTTTCATCACTCTGAATATTTCTTACCACTCCCTTCTGGCCTGTAAAGTTTCTTTTGAGAAATCAGCTGACAGTCTTATGGGAGCTCCCTTGTAGGTAACAAACTGCTTTTCTCTTGCTGCTTTTAAGATTCTCTCTTTGTCTTGAACCTTTTGCATTTTGATGATGATGTGTCTTGGTGTGGGCCTCTTGAGGTTCATCTTGTTTGGGACTCTGTGCTTCCTGGACTTGTATGTCTGTTTCCTTCACCAAGTAGGAAAATTTTCTGTCATTATTGTTTCAGATAGGTTTTCAATTTCTTGTTCTCTCTCTTCTCCTTCTGGCACCCCCAAGATGCAAATGTTGGCACGCTTGAAGTTGTCCCAGAGGCTCCTTACACTATCCTCACTTTTTGGATTCTTTTTTCTTTTTGCTGTTCTCATTGGGTGTTTTTTGCTTCCTTATCTTCCAAATTGATGGTTTGCTTCTTGGATTTATGTACTCTATTATTGAATCTGTGTAAATTATTCTTTATTTCAGTTAGTGCCTCCTTCATTTTATACTGGTCCTTTTTTATGCTCTTGAGGCCCTCACTAAGTCCATTGGGCATTTTTATAAGCAGTGTTTTGAACTCTGTTAGATTGCTTATCTCCATTTCACTTAGTTCTTTCTTAGAGTTTTGTTCTGTTCTTTCATTTGGGGCATGTTTCTTTGTCCCCTCATTTTGGCTGCCTCCCTGTCTTAGGTAGAGTTGCCATGTCTCCTGGACTTCCTAGGGTGGCCTGTTGTAGTAGATGTCCTGTAGGGTCCAGTGGCACAGCCTCCCTGGCCTCCCAGATGGTCCCTCAAGGTGCACCCCTCATGTGGAATTTACACCTTTCTGTTGTAATAGAGTCTTGATTGCTGTTGGCACATCAATGGGAGGGATTTACACTGGCTGATCAGCTGCAAGGACTGGCTGTGCCCACTGACCACTGACCTCTGACTATCTTGGATGATCAGCTGTGCAGGAGCCCACCACACAGAGCAAGACTTACTTCATCAGGGCTCTGGCACCCACTGAGTCTATTCCTTGAGTGTGTCGCTTGTGGAGGTGGTTGGGTGGTGGTGCTTCTCAGTATTCTGACGCTGTCCACTGGGTGTGCTGGCTCTGGGGCAAGGTCAGCCACTGCCTGTGTTCTACCCGGGGCCACCAGGCATAAACTACAAAGTGATCTGCTGATGGCTGCTTCTAGTGCTGGGCTTGGAGGTGCCCAGGCAAAGCCATGCTGTGAACCAAGGCTGGCTGCTTCTAGTGCCAGGCCTGGAGCCACTTAATGAGAGGTATGGGGCTTGCTGAGACCAGCTGCTGCTTGTTTGAGAGATTTTAGGAAAATTTGAAACGGGAGCCAAGACAGGCCAATCTTATGTAAAGGCCCTGGGAACAGCTTGGGTGGGCCTGAAGGTTGGGTGGGGCGGGGCCTCAGGGAATCACCAGGGCGGGGCAAACAGTGTGAGCCAGGTGGAGTCCCAGATATGGGGCCTATCTGCCACCCAGGGAAGGGCTCACCCAAGGAACAACGGCCTCTGACAGCAGTCTGTCCAGGAGGAAGATGCCTCTCCAGCCCTTGGCCCCAGGCCAAACAGCTCAGTTCTTCCCTGTATGTTCTGGTGCCTTTTGAGCTGCCCTCCCCCCACTCTGGAGCCTGGAGGGAGCGAGTCTGAGTAAGTCTGTACGGGCCCTTTAAGAGGAGCTGCCTGGGGCTTCTGCAGCCTCAGTTCCCACTGGATTTACAGCCAGAAGTGATGGGGACTCTCTTCCTGGCACTGGGACCCTGAGCAGGGCACCTGGTGTGGGATGGGGACCCCTCAGTCCTCAGGGAGGACCTTCTCAGCCTAGGTGTCCTTCTGATTTTTATCCGCCACAGGTGGGTGTGGGACCAGCCCGTCCGCCTCCGCCCTCCTGCCTGTCTCGGTGTGGCTGCTGCTTTAATCCCGTAGTTATAGGACTTCATTCAGCTCGATGCCAGGCGGTTCTGAAGGATGGTTGTGCTATAGTTTAGCTGTCATTTTGATGTGGTTGTGGGAGGAGGCGATCCGGGGTTACCTAGCGCCATCCTGACTGGAAGCCTGTTTACTTTTTTTGAAGTATATTTTAATTGCTGAAATACTAGATTCCTGCCATAATTAAGATAACTCAGAAATGTAGACAGGAAAGTGTGAGGGGCGACTCTACCTCCACTCTCAAACAGGACTGATGTCCTAAGGTACCCACACTGGGGCTTACTACTGAAATTTATTCTCTCACACTCTGGAAGCTGGACATCTAAAACTGAGGTGTACTCAGCCCACGCCCCCTGTCAGGGCCCTGGGAGAGGGTCCCCTTGCCTCTTCCAGCTTCTGAGGGTCCTCGTGTTCCTTGGCTTGTGCCTTCAGTCTCTGTCTCCGCCTTCACATGAATTTCCGTTGTGTCCCTTTCTTCTTATAAGGGCAACGGTCAATGGCTTAGGGCCCACCCTGATCCAGTGTTCCTTATCTTAACTAATTATGTCTATGACCTATTTCCAAATAAGGTCACACTTGGAGATTCTGAATTTTCGAGAGGAACTATTGAACCCACTACCATCAGCTATCCCATTAAATCATTTTGAACAGTTTGAGAAGAAACCATCTAGCTACTTTTTAAATTATTATTAAAGAAGACATGTGTTTGTGTCCACGTGATCATGAATAAGCCTGAAAAACCGAGACACTGGGAAATCCATGGACACCAGAGTGTACTTCATGATTATCTGTTGAGGGTAATGGGGTCAAGATGATCGGTATTAGGACTGCCAATCGTCCTGGGACAGCAAATGGGTAGACCATGGCTCTTGCAGTAGGTGGGACATTCAGCAGCCTTGAAGGGCCAGCCAGCATGGTGTAGGGTGACTGAGGTCATGTCTCTATGATGTCTATCCACTCTAGACCTCATGAAATGAGCTCAGCGTGAGCTGCACTCTACTCTCTCCATTGTTTTTTGGGGGAGGGGTCACTTCTGTAGCAGCAGTTGAGAAACCATAGAAGTAAAGTCCTAGTTTCAAGGACAACACAAAAAAACCGGCATGTCACAGGAGCAGCCCTTCCCAAGGCCTTAAAGGAGGGCTAGTTCCAAAGGTAAGGTGCGCTTGGTGATGGACCACTTCTGACCCGGCCCCTCGGGCAGATGGGGGGTGTGTGATTAGGGAGCAAGAAAGGGAAAGGGAGGTGGGGGAGAAAAACAATGAGGAGGGGGTGAGTGGGGAGGCAGGGAGGAAAAGAAAGACAGAGAGAGGGAAATGAGGGAAGGAGAGGGAGGAACAGAGAAAGAGAGACTGAGACAGTGCAGAAGGGAGGAAGACAGAGAGATAGGGAGGCAGAGACACGGAGCATGACGCACTGAAGTGGACGCTGGGTCCTGGATCAAGCAGCTGTATCTGGGAGCAGAGAGCCTTGCCCTCACCACACATCTTCTAAAATGTGGTCTTCCAATCACAGTACTTCTAAAGGTGCCCACAGAGACTTTGTCGTATGAAAATGTCTAAATCTCACATGCATGTGTTTTCCTCTCCAACATCTATCTGCCTGAAAATGTCTCATGTTCACGGTAGTAGGTTTCCCAGTTCTTCCACATTTCACAAAAGAAAAGCAAACCTGTCACCGACCTCAAACCTTGTCCCAGTGAGATGCCCCAGAGTGGCACAGGCAACATCTCACTGGGTCCAGAAAGATACTCCAGCCTGGAGGGCTTCCCGCCCTCCCTGGTTCGCAGTCAATCTTGGGAGCTGAAGGGTGGCATGTCAGAGGAAAGTGGTTTAGCTCAGACTGAGTTGTCCTGAATGAGAATATATAAACATTAAGGTGGTGGTGGTTGGAGGAGAGGCAAACTTTCGAAAACAACATAGCCTCTTTGAAGCTTAGATGACTGTTAAGATTGTGCTCTACTGGAGACCAGAGCAGAAAAACATCTACAAGAGCTACTGAACACTAAATACGATTTTTCTACCCATGAACTGATATGTGATAATTTTTTTTTTCTGCTATTCCTGATACTCATTGAAGGCACAAGAAAATACCAAACTAACTGCCATGTTTTACTGGGTTATGTATTTTCTTTTTTCTTTTTAATCCTCACCCAAGGATACTGTCTTCCACTTACCTTCAGACACAGCGGGGTGGGGGTGGGGGTAGGGAGAGAGAGAGAAACATCAATGTGGGAGAGATACATTGATTGGTTGCCTCCTGTACAACCCCGACTGGGGACCGAACCGCAACTGAGGTACGTGCCTTTGCCAGGAATCAAACCTGCGACTCTTTGATCCGAGGGACAACGCTCTACTACTGAGCCAAATCAGCCAGGCAACTGGGTTATGTATTTTCAAGATATGTGGGATAAACCCTGTGGATAAAACCTATGAGATTTCTTTCAGATTTGCTATGCACTCATCAATTAATACATAAAATTAATGTCATCAAATCTTATCATGAATATTTTCTCTTATGAAAGTTACTCTCCATTTTATTTCATCTTAAAAATGATTAATGATTCAGTCTTCTTTCAACATAGTCCAAGATTCTGTGTTAGATGAAGAACCCATGAATTTTTAGCACTATACATTTTTATCTTAAATTAAAAACCACAGAAAAAATGTTAATAATCTACCTCATTAAGAGGTGTTGCTCTGCCCTGGCCAATTTTGCTCAGCGGTTAGAACATCTGCTCACAGACAGAAGGGTTGCAGGTTTGATTCCCGGCCACATGCAGGAGGCAACCAGTCTATGTGTGTGTCTCTCTCTTTCTGTCTCTCTCCCTTCCTTCCACATTGTCTAATAACCAATGGAAAAATATCCTCAGGTGAGGATTAACCAAAAAAGGAAAAAAAAGAGGTGGTGTTCCGATAAAAACATTAGCTTTTGTGTTTAATAATTGTGATAATTTCAATGTATTTATTACTTAATGTATTTTTAAATTTTATACTAACAATAAGTTTAGTAAAATAAACCTTTTTTTTGGTCCTCACCTGAGGACATTTTTACATTTATCTTCAGATAGAGCAGGAGGAAGAGAGGGGGGAAGAGAGAAAAACATCGATGTGAGAGAGATGTATTGAGTGGTTGCCACCCACACAACCCCAACCAGGGCTGGGGACAAAATACAACTGAGGTACATGCTCTTTGCGGGAACCGAACCCGGGTCTCTCTAGTCTGCGGGCCGATGCTCCAATTGCTGAGCCATACCGGCCAAGGCTAAAAGAGACCTTTTAAACATTTAGAGCAATATGGTCTTGAGGGATGCAAACATTTCATATTTTAAATTCATATATTTATTTTCATTAGCAAGGAGGAGGATAAAGTCATCAGTAAGAGACTTCAAAAATGTAAAAATATTTAACTAAGATAAAATTCCTTGGAGAAGTGGAACAGAAATATAATTTCCATGTATAAAGGAATGATGTAAAATATTCTAAAGTAAAAGGGATTGTTCGTGCATTTTAAAAGTGGATGCTGTACACCTTAAATGTACACAGTGATGTGTGTCAAGTATTTCTCTATATAACGACAAAACTTAAAAAGGGAAGATAATGGCTGTCATATAGTTAGATTCCATCGGATGCATTTAAAAGAGTGATGTAACAGTTTTATTTTAAAAGAGCAATGTTCGTAACATGACATCCATTGTATCCTTAGTAACTATGTTACGGACAAAATTGTAGATATGAACCAAAAAAAAAAAAAAAAAATGCACCAGGGTTCCATAAGAAGTTAGGAGGTGTGTTTGAGCAGAGGGTCTGGAGATAGATCTCTGTGCAGGGTCTAGACCCAGGCCATGGTGCGGCTGTGTGCTACCAAGGTCCCCACATTCCAGGCCATACCGCTAGTGACATCGTGTGGCAATGGCTGTAACAGCAACTGAGTAGTAAGTACACTCTTCTTGGGGACAAAATGGATTTCTGGCTTCTCCTCTTTTTTTTTTTTTTCTTTTAATCCTCACCTGAGGATATGTTTTCCATTTATCTTCAGATAGAGAGAGAGGGAAGGGGGAGGGAGGGAGAAAGAGAGAATGACATCAATACAGACAGGACTTGGATGGCCCACATTTAATTGGATTATGAACAGGAATGTGGTCTTTCTCCCATCAAACAAAAGCCCTGGTCCAAATGGTTTCTCTGGTGAATTCTACCAGGTATTTAAAAGCTTGACACCAATTCTTCTGAAATTTTTCCAAAAAATTGCAGAAGAGGGAGCATTTTCTAATTTATTCTATGAGAGCAACATCACCCTGTGATAAAAGCCAGATAGACACTATAAAAAGAAAACTACAGACCAAAACCCCTTATAAATATTGATACAGAAACCCTCATAAAATACTAGCAGACCAAATTTAGCAGCATACTAAGAGGAATGTACATCATGACCAATTAAGATTTATTTCTAGCCCTGGCCGGTTTGGCTCAGCGGTTAGAGCGTCGGCCTGCGGTCCTGAGAGACCTGGGTTTGGTTCCCGCTAAGGGCACGTACCTCGGTTGCAGTTTGTCCCCGGCCCTGGTCGGTTGTGCGGGTGGCAACCACTCGATGTGTCCCTTCACATCGATGTTTCTCTCTCTCTGTTCCTCTCTCTCCCTCCCACTCTACCTGAACAAAAAATGGAAAAATGTCCTCCGGTGAGGATTAAAAAAAAAAAAAAATTATTTCTAGAATGCACGGGTAGATCGACATACGGAAATCAATCCAAGTATTAAGAAATTAAGGAATTAAGAGTAATTTATAGTAACTCTGCATTACTAAATTAAAGTATTTTCAACCATGACCGGAAACAGTACAGGACTCCGGATCCTAGAGAAATCTACTTTTTCTTGCCCACGTGCGTTTCAGCCCAGGGGCCGAGGCTGTGGCTGGCCTGCCCCTTGTACTTCATACGATTGAAAGGTGCACTTCAGGAAAAACCATCAGGGAACTTTGAGAAACGAGATTTCTCCCCCAAAGGTCCTGGGGTTTACGCAGCACGCCCGAGGGGTACACAGCAAGGTTTCCGGTAGAGAGCGTGCAGACCGCAGGCTAAGGGCTGGGACGCCGGTCGCAAGTCCAGGCTGTGCCCTGTGCTTCCCCGTGGTTTCAGATGAGAAACTCACGGTCATTGAAATGAATCCCTTTGATGCTTACTCTGTGCCAGTTTTGTCCTAGATTCTATACAAGATAGAAAGTAAAATGAGACAGATTCTGCCTCCGTGTTGCTCAGCCGCTCACTGGCAATATCTGCCAGTAAACACGCGTTGAATAAATAGTGCAAATAAGTAACCCGAGAGGCCGAGATGTTGACTGTAATGAGACTCAGTGGGCTTGAGAGCAACCCGAAGTCTGGGCAGCTGCCTAGGAAACGGGGGACCATTGTTTCGACACAATACGTGCCAAAGCCTTGCTCTCTTTGCAGTCGGTGATTCAGCAGGCTCTTGTTCTTTCATAAGCTGAGCAAACATGAACTAAAGAGGCTGTTGCCTTGGGTCTCTATTCACGGTGCTGTGGAATTGGAAGACTCAAAGCTGGTCTGCCTCTTCCTGGTGAAGAAACTGGTTAGGCAACAGAGCAGTGTCCTAACAGTAGTACGGGGCATGGTCAGGGAGTCTCAGGATTTAACACTTTAGGGGCTCTCTTCCCTGGCCAAGGGCACAGGTCCTCATCTCCTTGAGGCCGTGGGCTGGTACTAGAGCCCCAGAGAAGCAGATAACCAAATAGTCCTCAGCTCCTGGATTGTAGACTGGGAACTAAGAAGGACCTTCAGAGCAAGCATACGTTAAATGACAAAATGCACTTAAAGGATGAAAAATGTCCAAGCAGATTAAGCATGTGGCACAACAAACGGCAGCAGGGGCTCTTGGGTAGGTCGGCTGAGCTGTGGCACTGCGAGGCCCCGCTTCCGGCCTCAGAGGGGGTGAGATACCAGGACAAGCAGGGGCTCCAGGGAACCCTCTGCTCCGAGCGCCTGGTTTGCAGCTGCAGAAACTGGAGGCCCAAAGGGTTTTCTCAAGATTGCCAAGGAAAGGGGATCGGTAACTTGACCTCAGTCAGAGAGACCTAAGAGACATGGTCCCTACCTCCTAGAACCCCCCTGCAGCTTGTGGGGTAACCTCTGCTTTTCTCTTCTCCGGTTCTCACAGTTCCTTCCTTCTCCTCCACATCTCTTACTCCTTCACTGAGACCCCTTCACACAAGCTTTAACTCTCTCCACCCTTTCCTTGTCTGGTATGCTATAGACAATTTTAGTGTCCTTATATTGATTAAATCAACTACTCTGTTTTGAATCTTCTTTTTTTTTATCCCTCACCCAAGGACATTTTTCTATTTATCTTCATTTAGAGTGGGAGGGAGGGAGAGAGAGAGAAACATCGATGTGAGAGGGACACAGGAACTGGTTGCATCCCACACGACCCTGACCAGGGCCAGGGACGAACCACAACCAAGGTACGTGGCCTTGACCGAATCGAACCTGAGACTCACTGGTCCGTGGGCCAATGCTCTCGCCGCTGAGCCAAACTGGGCAGGGCTCTTTTCTTTTTAAAAACTTTTACGAGTGGACATGTCAAATATTTTATATTTACCTCTCAAAACTAGTACATTCATGGCACTGCTCGGTGACCCTGCATTCACCCTTTGCTTTGAATACTGCCCCTGCCCCCAAATAGCAGAACCTCTTTTCCTCCCTGCTCCCGAAGTTCCCTCTTGGGTCTTAGCCCTGGAACAGTTTCTTTTCTCTCTAACTCTCCGAATAAGATGCGGCAATGTACACAGACACAGATATTAGCAGCCCATAGTATTTACTATTTCCTGCTCTCGGGTCACTCGGGACATAGGGTGGAAATCTGAGAACAACGAGGTGACTGCACAGCACCTCCTGCCTGGCAGCTGTGTCCCCTGGGCGAGCCTTGCTCTGGGAGGCCGAACGTGGCCTCCCTGTCCCACCAGCGCAAACACGGGTGCAAAGTCCCCAAGGAGCCTGGAGACAGAGCGGGTGGGGCCAGGCTGGGGTGGAGAGCTGGGGATTTTTTGAGAGATTGAGAAGCTGAAAGCTGACCAGCCTGTTAGACAAACCAGTGAGAATGTTCTAAAATTCAGGCTGGTGGCGATCAGGAGAGGTTTAATGGGGCTCACAGACACCAAAGTTTGGCACCACGGACGTGCCATTTTATTTTGGACCCAATCTCTCAGGCTCTCGGCGAGAACAGGCAGAAAGGCAGCTGAGTGAGAGACTCCAGTTCTAAGATAGAAACTGTAGTGTCTGTAGTCGGCCAGAGAGATAGGAGAAAATATTTGGGGTCCAGGGTAAGCAAAGGGTTCTCAGTCTTGAAAATAGAAAAACACAGCCCACAAAAAGAAAAGCTGATAAATTAGGCCTCATCAAAATAAAAAACTTTTGGTTTGTGAAAAAGCCCGTGAAGGGGCTGAAAGACAAGATATCCAGCACACTACTAGTATCTAGAATAATAAAGACTTTTCAAAACGCAACATTAAAACACACAAATCCAATTATAAAATGAGCAAAGATGTGAAGAGACATGGCAAGGAAGAGCATAGACAGTCAGCAAGTAAGCAGACAAAAAGATGTTCCATGTCATTAAATGCTAGGAAAATGCAATCTATGCCTCTCTCAAAGTGGTTAAAAAAATAAATAGAGGCGACACCAAATGCTGGTGAGTATATGGAGAACTAGTCACATACATTGCAGCATGGTACAGCCACACCTGAAAACAGTTTAACAATTTCCAAAAAAAAAAAAAAAAAAATCACCCCCCAAAACAAAAAAACTAAGCTACACATGTAATTACTGTATGGCTCCCCAGTTGACCATTTACCCAGAAAAATGGAAACTTGCGTGTGCGTAAGGGCTTGCACACAAATACTTATAGCAGCTTTATTTGCAATGCCTGCAAACTGTAAACAGCCCAGATGTCTTTCAGCCAGTGAATGGTTAAGCAGACAGTGGTATATCCATGCCATGGGCATTGCTCAGAAATACAAAGGAATGGACTATTGGTAAATGCACGACTGGGCGGGACTCCAGGGAACCACTCTGAGTGAAAACATGGCAATCCCCAAAGACTGTGGACCACGTGCTTCTGTTTCTATGACAGTACTGAAATGACAAAACTCTCCGAATGCAGAAAAGAGTGGTTGCTTGGGTTTAAGGATGACAGGAGGGTGGAGTGAGTGTGTCTTGGGAAGAAGGACACGGGGAACCCTGTGGTGGTGCTTGACTCTGATAATGTCGATATCTTGGCTGTGACGTCGCACTGTAGTTTGGCAGGGTATTGTCATTGTGAGAAACTGGGCAAAGGGTACGCGGGCTCTCTCTGTATTATTTCTTACAGCTGCATATGTGTGAACCTACAATGATCTCAAAATACAAAGTTAAATTTAAAACACGATTATTGATGCATAATTTACATATAGAGAAACGCTCAAATCAATCAGCTTAATCAGTTTCGACTCATGTGTATACTCACGAAACCCATAACCATATCAAGAAATGGAACATTTCTATTGCTCCAGAAAGTTTCTTCCTCCACGAGAAATAACCACTGCTTTGATTTTTGTTACCATAGGTATTACCTATGTAGTTATCGGTCTTACTTGTTTTTATTTTTGGCCTGGCTTCATGGACTCAGCATAATGCGTTTCATATCAATGCAGTGTTCTTATTTAATTGCTTATTTTTCATTTTTAAAATAATTTTTCTTTATTGATTTTAGAGGGAGAGGAAAGGAGAGGGAGAGAGAGGTAGAAACATCGATAAGAGAGAACACCAATTGGCTGTCTCCTGCATGCCCCCCACTGGGGATTGGGACCACAACCTGACTGGGAATCGAACTAGTGACCTCTTGGGGCATAGGTCGACGCTCAACCACTGAGCTACACCAGCCGGATGTACTTTGTTCTTTTTTAATGCTGTGTAGTGTTCCGATGTATGGATGCACCATAGTTTGTTTACACTTTCTCCTCTTGATGGACATCTAGAGGTTAGCTCTTATGTTTAAAACTACTGTCAACATTCTTGTACAAGGCCTATTGTGGACATATGTTTTCATTTCTCTTGGCACATCCCTTGGAGAGGCCTTGTTGGATCACAGGGTAGGTGCATACTTACCTTTTTAAGAGTCTGGCACTCCTCCCAGTGGTTGTGATATTTTGCGTCCCCACCAGCAGTGTAGGAGGGCCCTGGATGCGCCCCATCTCAGTCAACACTTGGTGTAGCCATTCTTTCTTATTTAGTCATCCTGGTGGGTGTGACGTGGTGTGTCTTTGTGTTTTTATTTGCATTTCTCTGATGACTAATTTGCTGAGCATGTTGTTATGGGCTTGTTGGCCCTTCAAACATAATCTTCAGTAAAGTGCCTGAACACCTATTTCACCCATTTATTTATCTCTAGCTTCTGGGGTTGTGGTTCTTTGTGTATTCTGTACACAAACACTTTTTCAGATACGTGTATTGTAAATATTTCCCCCAAACTGTGGCTTGCCTAATTCCTTAATAGTGGCTTTTGATGAGAATTATAGGATTTTTTAAAAGACCAGTTTCACGTAGTGAAATCCCCTTGACTTACCTGAGGAATTGTTGCGAGTGTACAGACTGAGTGTCGAGGCCTATCCAAAGCCACCTTTCTAGCCCTTAGAGTTGCTTATCATGGTCAAAGGCTCTTTCTGAGCCTCCTGGAAGAGAAAACTGTAACATAGCTGGTTATTTCCCTTGAGTCTGTGCTTACACTCCATTTCATCACAACTGGGTCTTTGTCAGCAGCTAAGTAAGTAGAAAGTTCTCTAAGCGTTGTTTTCAAAACTCCTGATGTACATACACATGGCGTGACTTCTTTGGAAAGAATGGCTATCTGTAACGGAAAATTAGAGTTATAGGGATTCATTGAAACGAGTCCAGGCTTTTTGGAAACATCCTATCAGAAAATGGAAACTTTTGCAAGGTGGTTGCAGGGATTGCATTCCTGGGATGTGGGAAACCTGGGAGGTACAAATCGCAGCAACATGTAATTGCTGAGATATCATCCTCACGTTACACTACTGACCACGGTGGACCCTCCTCACCTGGCGTCAGTAGGAAGCCCTTGTGTGTTCTCCATCAACCACTCTCCAGTTTTCCAAGAGGGCGGTTCCAAACCTTCATTTCCTGTCTTACCCAATCTGAAGGATACTCCTTTCCCCTCCACGCATTAAAAAGGTGGCCAGTTTCGCCTGGCTGGTGTGGCTCAGTGGTTGAGCATCGACCCATGCACCACGAGGTTGCTGGTTCAATTCCCGGTCAGGGCACATGCCCAGGTTGTGGGCCAAATTCCCAGTGGGGGGCATGCAGGAGGCGGCCAGTCGATGTTCACTCTTATTGATGTTTCCATCTCTCTCTCCCTCTCTAAAATCAATAAAGGAAAAAAAAAAAGATGGCCAGTTTAGTTTAACACCTAATTATTGAGTGCTTACTACGTGTCGGCATTTAGCAAAAAACACAGCCCCTGTCCATGAGCAGTGAACAATTCAGACACAACTTTTAACCATCACGCGTGCAAAGGTATTCAAGTCTGTGTCCATCCTTCTCTGCGCGGGTGTTGGGAAGGGCCCTCTGCCATGTGCTCTGCTGGGTCTTCCTCCTGCTCGTGTCCTGCCCCGCTGCATCTCTTCTGCAGCTTTTCCCATCAACCGTGCTCCCTCTTTCCTCCAGCAATAGCCACTTGGCGTCCATTTTCTTCTCCCCTTCATTACAAAAATTTAGTGGGCAGCTTCACGTCAAGCCGCCTGGTGGACTTTTTCGAATTCTGTATCTAGTTCAAACAAATGTCAGTAAACATGTGTGTTTGTACCACAGTCTCTCCGGAAGATGCCAAGTAGGTGGGGCTTCCAGATAAAATACAGAACACCTAGTTAAATTTAAACTCCAGATAAACTATGAAGACTACTATTAGTGTACATCTGTCCCAGACACGGCATGCATACACTCCTTACCATATTTGGGATACGCTTATACTACAACATTCATTGTTTACCAGAAATTCTAATTGAACGGGGACAGCCTGCCTTTTCACTCGCTGAATCTGGCCACCCCGCAGAAGGGGATGACAGTCGCAGTGTAAATGGAAACCCCAGAAAGTCCCTGCCTGTCTCCACGGGGAGCTGCTTTGAAGCACTCCACCCTCACTCCCACTCCAACTCCCAAGAACAACGGACTCAGCTCCTCTTTGTCCAATTCTTCTTCTTCTTTTCACTCTCATCAGAGGTTCTCAGTTCCACAGTGGACCTTCTGCTCCTCCATTTTGTACCCCCCCCCCATCATCTCCGTTGAAACCTCAGAGGTGGTCCTGGCGCAGCTGTTTTTGTGACATCCTTCCTCTGGGACGGCAGGGAGGGAGAAAGGTCATAAATACGTTGCCTTTGTTGTTTTTCCCTGTCAGACTAAGCTACAGTCGCTGATGAAATAATTCTTCAACTTTGCTTCCTTTAGCACTGCCTCACTTCAAGGGCGTGTCCCCAGAGCCTCAGAACACCATTCCCACAATGCCTGCTGCGGTCACGGATGCCTTCCTACTTCCAGTCTCCTCCAGCCTCCTCTTCCCCTAACTTCGGACGGAGGCCAGCAGCTACAGGTGGCACTACTGGTGTCCTGGCCCAGCCGAGGGAGCAGCGGGGGCAGAGGTCCAGCCTGCCCTCCCTCTCCAGCCCGTGCTCACTGTCCTAGGCTACGAGGCCTAACAAAGAACACTTCTTACCTCCCCTGAGTCCTGAAAAGTTTTGAGAGAAAGTCAATAAATTCAGGGAGATGGAGAACAGAATATTCATGACAGATAAACATAGGTTGAGAGACAGCATTCGGTATGAGCCTACAGTGGGTTTTCTAGTTCCGGTTCTCAAAGTTAAACAGAGGTCCAAGCTAGTCACAGAGGTTGCTGGACTCTCAGTGGAGGGTTCTGTGCAGAAAACCAGGGCAGAAAGAATAGACCAGGACGTGCACTTCCTTTGGAGAGCTCGCACCCACAGCAGGGGACCGGAGGGCAGCCCCTCCCCCTGACCCGCCAGCAGGCCCTGGCACGGACCAGATGTGCCGGCCACCTCTTCTGAGCCACTTCGAATTCCGCCGCCCCGCCTGCTAATCTAGCTGCTGGCGAGACAGCCAGTTCTGCACACGCTCTAAATGATGTGCATTTCGACTCGACAGCACCTGCCCTCACGTCTTGCTTCTGGCTCCAGAGCTGTTCTGATGCCTTGGTGTGGGCTCTGCACGCTTGACACACTCACACGTGCACCTGAGTGAATACCTGTGGTCATCCTTGCCCAGT
This sequence comes from Molossus molossus, assembly GCF_014108415.1. Classification (NCBI taxonomy): domain Eukaryota; kingdom Metazoa; phylum Chordata; class Mammalia; order Chiroptera; family Molossidae; genus Molossus; species Molossus molossus. The sequence goes on from NW_023425399.1 coordinate 109,594,298, forward strand.
GGGGTGAACGCCCACGAACACAGGCTTCCCTCCTTCTTCCTCTGGGAGGACAGTTCTAAGATACACGTTACAAAGATCTTCCGAAGGTCCGCCGGATCGGGTGCCAGTGGCCAGCGTAGAACCACCATTGCGTAGCTTCCCCTGTTTCTCTGCCTCACTTCTCTTTTTCTTCCACTTCTGTTTCCTGAGACAATTTCCCAAATCAGTTACACTCACGCAAGACTTTGTCTAAGGCTAAAGCCGGGCGGGGGGAGTGAGTGAGAGAGGAGAGGCACAGTGTCACGGTGATGGCCCTCCACCTGGGGAGACTGCAGCCTCCCCTCTGCCAGGAAACACAGCCGGAGTACAACACAGACCAAGGATGGCAAGGCCTCCTTTGATCAGCCCGATGTTAGATAGCAGGAAACCTAAGAGAACCAGTCCTTTCTAGAATTGTTACTGGGTCTCAAGGGAGGTGAAAACAAGATGAAGAGGTGGGGGACTGGGCCTCAGCACGGACCTGAGCCCCCCCAGCTGGAATCGGCTCCCGGCACAAACGCTTGCTCTGAGCAGAGAGATGGACAGGTTCCTTTTAGGTCTGTGGTTGGTCGTATACAACTCTCTTTATGAGAACTTTATGGGCACAGTGGCCATTGGGGCCATCATTTTACACCTAACTTTGCAGTTCCGGTGTCTAGCAGAATGGTTTACTGTGGTTCCCAGGAGGGCACGTTGCGCACCGAGGACGAAGAGACAGATCACTGACCACGAAGGACTTCTCACAGCCTGAGCACAGCGCGCTCCGCCTTCATAGCTTACTCCGGGGCAGTGGAACCAACCCGGGAGGCCGGGCTGCGCGTCACATGGGCAGGAATGGTCTTCAGGGAGCTAGGCTTAGCCCAGAGAGCTGATTCTGGGTACTGTGCGCTGCAAAACTTTTGTTTGTTTTTTCTCAAGCTTTCATCCCTATCCCTAATCTATAATCTTTTTTACACAGTCCTGAATCACACGTCTGAACTTACTTTAGGTAGGGGTTGGCTGATTGCTTCTACCAAGCTTTTAAACCGAAACCACAGAATAACTCCTGCTGGAGTTCATTCTTCTGTTCCTTTTATGGGGCCAGAATTCCCAGCCAGCAGACTGCAGAAGCACCCCGTAAAAACGTGTGCTCCGTGCAGGCGGGCCCAGAAGATCTTGGGACGAATGTGCCTCAACCAGGACGCGCCCACCATGGCCGGAATCCCTCCTACTGAGTCGCTCTGTGCCATACACAGCGGCACAGGTGGGCCCCTGAATTTGGATTATGGCGCTGCCAACTTGAATGTGTTCAGGTTACTCTTTTTAGACAGCCAGCTTATTTTCTTGAATAGACTTTAGGCTCGTCAATGTTTCCCCTTTAGCAGAGCAGAAAAAGTTGAAGAACTGGGTGCTTCTCCAGAAAACACTGGCCCTCCTGAGAGTCGAGGGGTTCAGATTTCTGGTGACATTTAGAGAGACTCCCTCTCAGGGCTGAACTCACCGCCCAGCAGGTGTAGAGCTGAATCACTCAGGACACAAATGGAAAGGGAGGGGCACAAAGCGAAGGCTTTGTATTTTCTCCCCAGGGACGCAGCTCCAACTTCACCTACCCAACTGCTCCTCCTGAGAGCGACAAAGGTGAAGAGAAGAATCTCTGCCGTTTCAGCTGTGCTTATTGTCAGCGGGACAGGTAGGAGCAGTACAGTTCGGAATGTGGACAGGAGAGTAGCGAGGCAAGCAGGGCAGTGTGTTCTTTAATCCAGGGTGGCCTTTGCTGGCACCTTGCTATACCTGCACGTCCTAGCACGGACTGGATTAACATTCTTCCTTCATTTCCTTCCTCCACAGATGTTTCGTGAGTGGCTAGCTAGGGCTGCTCTAGATGACAAAATAAAACATAAAAAACAAAGTCCTTGCTTTAATGGAGGTTGTACTCTAGAGGGAGGGGGGAATCAGACAATAAATATATGTGTAGTATAGAACATACTCCACTCTCTATATATGTATATACATAGTTTATTCATACTTATAAAATACATGTATATATAATATATAAGGCAAAAATAAGTACAATATGTATATATAATATATAGGGCAAATAAGTAAATTTACTTATATTTATATAAAAATGTATATATATAATATATATAAACTAGGGTAAAGAAATGAATAACTGGAGGGATATGGTCAGCGAAAGCTTTACTGATGAGATGTTATCTGAGCAGAGAGAGAAATAAACTGCTGGAGTGAGCCATTTGGATATCTTTGGGAAGAGCATCATAAAGGAGGAATAGAACGTGCAAAGGCCCTGAGGTGGAATCTGCTTGCCATGTTGAAGGCATGTAGGGAGGTAGCATGACTGGAACAGAGGGAGCTGGTGGGAGACGGTAGGAGATGAGACTGAGAGGTGGCAGGGCCAGATCATGAAGGACCTTGATCACAGAAAGGAGTCTGACCCCTGCTCTGAGAGAAAGGGAAGCCACTCAAGTGTTTGAGCAGACGCCATAAGCAGGAAAATGAGTTAGAAGACGATTTTAGTAATCCGTGAGTGGGATGATGATAGCTTTGACCAGGGTGGGAATTGGAGAGGGTGAAACATGGGTAGATAGAGAAACAGAGAAAACAGGATTTTTTGGATAGATGGAATGTGATATGAATGAGAAAGTGTTTAAGGATGACCCCACAGTTTTGTCCTGAGCAAATGAAGGAATGGAACTGCCACCTACAAAGGTCTAGGTGGTGCTAGGAGAGCAGGCTGCAGAGAGGTTCAGGAAGCCAAGAGTCTCTTTTTGGACATGTTAAATTTGAGATACACATTAGACACTCAAGTAGAGGTGTTGAGCAGACAGTTAGATACACGAATCTGGAATTCAGGGCCAATATAAATTTGGGGGCCAACAGCATATCAGTGACACATAAAGCTTGAAATTAGATGAGATCACTTGTCCGAGTGTGAACAGAGAAGGGGTCCAAGATTTAAGGCCCTTCAAATGAGACTGAGAAGGAGTGGCCCAGTGAGACAGGTGATAAACCAGGAAAGAATGATGACCTAGAAGTTAAAGGAAGAAAGTGTTGGATGGGGATGGAGCCTCCTGGAGAATGATACGTCCTTGAGTCCAAGAACTGTGCTTGACAAGTTTTGTATCTATCTACAGCTTCTTATAGTTAGGGGTTCCCCATAAGAGTTTGTGGGACTGAATGAAACAAACCCTGCCTGACAAACCAGTGTCCTTAGATAACACGTACTCCAGCATTGTGTTAGTCTCTCTCAGACTTTCTTCTTCTGGTCTTCCATCGTCATTGATCTCATGGCTGCGCCGAGGGCTGAGGGCTTTGGGTGCCTTCTCATGGCATGGCCTATTTGCTAGTAAGGCCTTGCTTCCATGGAGGGGTTAGGACATGAGCAGAGAAGGTTGCCTGAGTTTGCTTTGTTGATTCTCACCTTGTTTGTTCATGAATGACCAGGATGGAAGTGTTCTCTCCTTGTGATGGTGGACAGTCTAGTGGGAAAGTATCTCATTTAGCTGATAGTTTCTTGTGTAGCTCAAGCATTTTTCTGTACAAGTTCCAGAATGAGGAGTGATATGAAACATAAAAACTCGGAGCACAAAGATCTAATTCCTTCTGCTCTTTGCTCCAGAAGAATGGCAGATCCCTTTTAAATCTACACAAATGATAGCTTTGAAGTATTGGTTGAAAGGGATGGTAAATCTTCTATTCATTAGAATCTAAAATGTGAATTCCCCTCTCTAGTATTTTGTAATTTCTACTGCAGTGTGCTCAGGCTCTTTAATTCATGAAACGGAATAACTGAACTCCGTGTATTATCTGTTCCTCCAAGTAATATTCTGAGCTGTTTTTCCTTCGGTTTGCAGGTAGTGTTGGGCAGAAAATGGATTCCCTCAGCACAGCAAATGTTGAATTTTGCCTTGATATGTTCAAAGAGCTGAGCAATAATACTGTGGGAGATAACATCTTCTTTTCCCCGCTGAGTCTGCTTTATGCTCTGAGCATGATCCTCCTTGGGGCCAGAGGAAACACTGCAGAACAGATGGAGAAGGTATGGCCTGCTCTCAAGATGTCCCCAAAGCATGGAATCTTACCTGCGCCCCCTAGGGGTCAGCCAAATTACTCACATCTTTACATCAAGAAAACTCTGCCATCTTGTTAAAATAACATATTTGGACAAATCATATTTCTTAAAAGTGGATCATGGCTTAAATAATGTAATACATTATAATTAAAATAGCACACAATACATGTAGCACAGTCTCTTCCTTACCATAGGTGGTTTCATGCATACATTTCCACAATTACTTTTAGAGTTCATCCGTTCATGATTTAAACATAACAGAGAGCACATGTGGTGCTATTTTTGCCCTCTAGAAGTTTAATTTATAATAAAATGTAATGACACTTTAAGAGCTATCAATTGTCTTTGCCTGTCCTGTGTGACTCAGTGGTTGAGCGTCAACCCATGTACCAAGAGGACGCCGATTTGATTCCCGGTCCGGGGCACATGCCCAGGTTGTGGGCCAAATCCCCAGTGGGGAGGATGCAGGAGGTGGCCAATCAGTGTTCTCTCTCATCAATGTTTCTATCTCTCTCTCTGTCTCCCTCTCTCTCTAAAATCAATAAAGAAAAAAAAGTTATCAAATTTAAAAAAATATTCATTAGTGCATTTGAATGTCATAACAACTGTGTGTAGCAAGTAGCTATTGTTACCCCTATTTCAGAGCTGGGGAGGCTGAGACTGAGAGAGAAAGGATGACTGTTCAGGTATCAGGCCGAGACTGACTTCAGGTTACATAGGCTGACATTCAGTGGTTTTCCATATGCATAGATTTTATTGGTGTGGAAAGCCTAGAAGAATGTCACTTACCTTCTAGGATACTTGCACATCCTATTTCTATCTGTTCTTTACTCCATATTTTGATGCACTTTCATGATTTTTTTTTTTTTTTGCATTGAAAATAGGTTTTGTGCTGGGAACCCACATCATGCTTTACGTGGGCTTGGATGGGCTCTGTCACAGTGAGTGGCCTGAGAAAGGTGGGAGAGGAGAGAAGAGTCTAGTGTGTGACAGCTCAGTCCCTGGAGCCTCACAGACAATGGTCCTGGCCACATCACTTAATCTCTCTTTGGCTCAATTACCCTGACAAAAATGGGGATAATAGTATCTACTCTCAAGGTTGTTGGGAGAGTCGAGTAAGCTATGTAAAGACTTAGCGCAGGGCTTGGCATACAACATGATTCAGTGTCAGCTATCACCTTGGTCTTTATCTGAAATGGAGAAACAGGTCCTGGTAACTGTTAACCTTTTGGTGCCAATTGATCCTTCTTTCTTTTTCTAGGTGCTTCACTTTAATCATGTTGCAGAGTTGCTGCAGCCGGAGTTTAAGGACTCAGCTGAGGTATGATGACATTACTGCTGTGCTGTCAAGCGCTCGTTGTACGAGCACCAAGAGATAATGGTGCAGGCGTTGAGTAGCAGAGCCCCATCTTGCTCCTTAAGGAGCTCACAATGTCCTCCTCGGTCTCCTCTTCAATCTTTCTGATAATTGCTATGGCCTATAGAGTTAGCATAATGATGGTGACAGCAATAATCAGTCCCCAGATTTCATCATACGACTTACTGTCATCCTGACCAAACTTTTCTGTCTTTTACAAACTGTGTGCCACGTTGAGCCTGCCAACCTCTTTCGTGCAGTGCTGCGTTTCAGACCAGCGAGGGGACTGCAAAAGGACCCTGAAGCTTAGCCACGTAATTACTCGCTGGGAAAACAGGGCTTGACCCTGCCCTGTCCACCCGTTCTTCCTTCCTTCCGGTTGGGGTGTCCCTTTTGACGTGGAATTTACACAAACTCCCCCATGACAACACTTGTGTGTTTGTGACTGACTGAGAATAATACATACATGTGTATAGATTCACAGAACACTTGCTTCACAGAACCCAATTTACTGTTAGGAAATGAAAGCTGATGGTTTGGGAATCTTTGCTTTAGGGAATATAGGCACAATCCCTCTAATGTCCATGGATTCGATGCATCAAAGCTGTGTGCTTAACCAGGTGTCTCCGGTGAGGGACAGATGGGTGAGGAGGTCAGTTCAGCGAGGAGCCGAAGAGTTTGATGAAATGGTCACAGAAAAGGGAGAACATGAAAGGAGTGTGAGAGAGAAGAGACATGATTCTATAGGTACCAAGTTAGAAAAAACACCCCAAACCAAAGAAACAAAACAAAACACAAAAACCACCCTTGGCCTATCGCCCTGAATACCCGATTAGGATCTCTTTATTTATGGTAACTCCCACTTTTGAACGAAAACGTCGGGGCTGCAAGTGTGTGTGTGTGTTTACACTAGCGTCCAGTTCTGCACACAGCCTGTAACCAGAGTCCCAGAGTGCTCAGCTCACTGCGCCGGAGGAAATCAGAGAAGGAAAACGCTTTCAACTCTTCAGCTCTTTGTTGTTTTCACGTTATTTATGACTCTCCGATGGCAAGAAATCAAGCAGTTTAATACCCTGTTCTTTGTTGACTGTGCTTTAGTGCAGCCAAACTGGAAGGGTTCACTCAGCGTTGGGAGCCCTGTTCCGTCAAATCAACCAGCCAGACTCCACCTCCACCCTCAGCGCTGCCAACAGACTCTACGGGACACAGGCCATCGCGTTCCATCAGGTCAGTCTGCCCGCTATGGTGGCCAGCAGCTTTCTCAGCATCCTCTGAATTTCACACCCTAAGATAAATCAAGAATGAGTAGACTTACATGACATTTATCTTTAAGAGATTAAATCTGAGCCGAGTTAGAGTTTCAGTGAAATGGTTCCACCGAATCCCCATATAAGGTTATGAAACACCACATAAAAACTTGACTTCCACAAAATCACCAGAGTTGTCCAAGAACCAAGGTCAGGGATGAAGCATGCGCGCGCACACACACACACACACACACACACACACACACACCAGCAGATAAGAATGATCTCTTATGGACAAGAAGAAAAACAAAATCCACCTCTCATCTCTTCGTCAAAGGTCCTAAATGGCAGAGTATCGAGAATTAGCAGAAAGTCTACTGGACTGGGGGCCGAGCGCCCTGAGTTCTGTTCTCATTTAGACATACGACTTTGGGCAAGTCACCGCTATCTTTACACTGAGATGATTAGACCAAGGTTTTGTTTTTGTTTTTTGTCTTTGGCTACAAAATTCTAACACTATTTATGCCATTTCCCAACAGCATTGGAATATGAGTTTTATTGTGTGTTTACTATGTGTCAATCACTCTACTCCATACATTACAAACATTATATAATCCTTATTTAGTCCTAATATATTGGTACAAAACTGTCATTAATTCCACAATTGTGAAGCAAATCACGAAACATCAAGTTGAGAAAGGTCACAGAGGTAATTCAGTGGCAAAGCCGGAATGGGTCCCGTCCAGATCCATGTTCCTGGTTTTCATTGCTATGCCACCCTGCTGTGCTTGGGGCAAAATGCCAGCCTCCGTGGCAGGGCTTGTGTCTGAGCAGCGGTGTTTAAAAGCCAGCTGAGTGAGGAAGGATGCAGCCTTGACTTCCTAATGTTCTTCAGCCTGGAGGTGTCTTAACACGTGGCAAGTTTTCAATTGTCAGAATTTTTGTAGCTTGGGGGAATCCACACGGGTACTGCAGATATTTCAGAGGGATTTCCTCCTGCTGCCCTAGAAGCCTATAGAAAATGTGTTATGGATAATGTTGGAAGTGGAGGGAATTAACAGTCATGATCCTTGGAGTTGGAACACTCCCTCGTCCCTTTGTCTCTCTCAAGCAGTGATCCGGATGTAACAGCAGATACATGCTGCTTTGGGATAATGTCTATCGCATCTGTTTCTGAAGTGAGACGCTCCCCCTCCGTATTATGAAGATTGTCATGACCTGTGTCATAGACATTAGTATTCAGACAGTCACTTAAGCATGTTCAAGCCACAATGGGACCCAGCTCAGGACAAGAATCACACCGAGGCCCCGATTTTGCTCTTAGTCAAGGTCTCCTTTGGTTTTACACTGGATTTAGGCACAAGAGAACCCAGTTAAGCAAATGGCAAGCCAAATGCCAGGCAGCCACGTACAAACCTGCCGTATTTCTAAGTCTTGTATCACCCTGGATGTTCCTGGCAGGGCACTGGGTCCTGCTGGACATAGAGGTATGTCCCCACGGCGTAAGAATGCATCCCAGCAGTTTTATCTGGAGCCGTGTAGATCAGCAGTGGGACATTCCCAGCTCAGGGAGTCAAGGGCCATGGGTGGGAATCAGCAGTGGCTCCAGCATGCTACATGGGGGCCAATTTGGGAGTGGACGTTTGGTTCAACGAGAGGGCTAGGTGTTGGTTTTCCTTCCATTATTTTTGTGTTCTTACGCAGCTGTCCTTTCTTTTACAGCAATATTTAAGTTGTTCAGAGAAATTCTATCAAGCCAGGCTGCAAGCTGTTGATTTTCAAAAGTCTACAGAAGAAACGAGGCAAACTATTAATGCATGGGTTGAAAGTAAAACTAACGGTAAGGATAAATCACATATGTGTCTCCAAACTCGACTCATGCTGTCCTGATAGACTCCCTGCGTCAGTGCTGAGGAGGGAGCTGGGTGAGGTCTAGAAGCTGACGTAGCTGATTGACGATGGAGGAAATGGGGTGTATTTTGGAATATCCCTTGTATCTGTTTGTCCTAAATGATCCAGCCAAGTAACTCTGAGCACGAGAAGAACGCGATTTCTATGTTACAGAGGTGTTGCCATACATTCTGCCACTAAATTTAATTAAGTTTAAATCTACCTTCCCCAATTTTAAAATAAACACTCTATATTGTTAAACATTTCCCTTTTTAAAAAATGTTCATACAAAAGATGTGTTCACTTATTTTTTAAAAAATCTAGTTAAGGAAAGATTTAAAGACAAAAGGAGAATAATAGAATGAATCTTTCTTTACCCATCACTCAGCTGCAATATTTATTACTTATGCCAATCTTATTTACTGTACACACACCTCTTTCAGGTTATTTTGGAGCCAATCCAATATATCATATCTTTTTTTCCCCTGTACATGTTTCAGTTTGTACATCTCAAAAATATAGGCTTTAAAAAAATATGACCACTACACCATTATGATACTTAGAAAATTAAAAAATTATTTAACATTAACAAATATTTAGTGAGTTTTTATATTCCCCCAATTGCCTCTTTTTTTGTTTGAATCAGAACCCAAATAATGTTTGTGTATGGCAATTGGCTAATTTGTTCCTTAAAGCTTGATTTTTGAAATAAACTTTTTGATTGAAATATATGTGCATTTAGAAAACTTTATACATGATATGTTTTCTGTTCAGTGAATGATCACAAAGACGAATACTCTGTTGTACCACCACCCAGGTCAGGAAAATAAAACATTAGCTACGGGAAGGGCATGCCAAGCCATCTTCATGTCTTCTCTCACCCCGTTCCCAGACCTTAAGAATTCTCTGACTTCCATTGCTATGTATTAGTTCTGCCTGTTTTAAAATTTCATCTGTTTGGAACCGATGATTGCTACTTAGGTCCATGATTTCATTAGGGATTCAAGGGTTGAGATTCCAATCTTGCATTCCTTCATTTATAAGCTGGACTATTTCTATAAGAGAAACTTCTCATAAAATATTTGGTTACCCTAAGTACAGTTCACATGAGAAAAACAAAACAAACAAAACAAAACGATGCTGGATTCTTTTCCTTCAATACAAGTTTTTAAAATAATGTCCCCATCCCACAGCATCCTCCAAAGTAGTCCATGAATTTTCTTTTTAAAGTATAATTATGAACTCATACGTTTAAATATCTTTGAGATGTTTCAATTTATCAAAGCTCAAATTATCCCCTTAATCAGAGACATATCTTCCTATGACTTCTGTGTCCTTTTGACACAGCCCCTATAGAATATGACAGCGTCCTTGCATTCTGAATTGACCAGATGTTCCAGGTTTATCTTGTTCATTTCCTGTCCCTGACCTACATTTACTCACTTCTCCAAGGAACCCTGGATTCTTTTAATGAGAAATGATAGTTAGAGACCATAATCTGGGTATGAGAGTGCTCATTGCTACTGGTTTGATCATTGTTTTTAGGACTTTTCAGTGGATATAACTATGAACTACATGTACTTAGATGAAACATATTTAGAAATTTTAATTTCTTACTAATGTTACTAGTTCAAATTCAGATTCACAGGTTTTTTTTACTTAACATCTCCCTTCGTTTTACATCTATTTCTCTTTTATCTCACATCAAAAATTCCAGTTTTCAATGCCACCAGTATTATTGCACAATGACCACATCCAACAATACACACAGTCTCAAAATAACAGTACTAGTAAAACAATCAGCAATAGTAGCTGAAGATATTTTTTGCATTTCTTTTTGTGCTTAGGACATAGTCCACTAGACATGTATAGTCAGTTACCACATTGAAATAATCTCTCTCTCTGAGGTCATGCCACCAACTCATTGTACCATTAGTTTCTAAAGTCTTGGAATATAGTTAATCATATTTCCTGATATGGAAGAGAATTGACTTTATTAATTAACAAATTTAACATGAAATAAAAACAGTGTTAAATTAGAGGTAATTGTATTTATGAAGAGCATGTTTGTAATATAAGTTACTAATAGAAGATAATTACTTCTCTGAGGATAAAGACTATATTTCTAACATATTTCTATCAATTTTATCACTTAATGGTGATGAGCTGTCATACATACCATATCAATTGATGGATGTTATTCAAATTCAGTAAGAGATGACCAGATTAAAATATGTATCTACTCAATTCTTTGTATTGGAAAGTTTAACACATATATTATCTGTTCCTTTTCTTATTACAAGGAAAAATTACAAACCTCTTTGGAAAAGGCATGATCGACCCTTCTTCCGTGATGGTCCTGGTGAGTGCCATCTATTTCAAAGGACAATGGCAAAGAAAATTTCAGGAAAGACAGACGATTAAAACCCCTTTCCACCTAAGTAAGGTATGTGTTTCATTTTCAGATCGATGATATGTTTTGGAGACTGCAATAATGGTTCAAGGACAGGTTAAACGTTTTAGTGAAAACAGTGGTCTAGATTTCCATAGATTCCTTTAATTGTGGATTCCGTGAATTTTATTTTCATTTTTCCCTACGAACTGAGAGTGATCTTTCTCACAGGGCACCTGGGTGGAGCTTGGGGTCACTGGGAGCCCTGCACGAGAAGCAAGCCTGTTCTTCTCTGACTTCTGTGTGTTCTTTCCATATATGCTCTGGTTATTTGCTCTAGTGGCCAACACAACTATCTACTGTTTTTCTCCTGAAAAGTCTCTCATTGAATTAAAAAAGGAATGATCCTATGATGTCATTTCTCCATATAGCTCACTTTATCTGGAAACTCTGGCTTTGTTTTTGGGAAATATACATTGTTTTTATTACTATATTCATTATTTGAACTATTTGGCTTTAACAAGGACTTAGTTTGAAATAAAAGAAAATCACAACCTCTGCGAAGGAAAGTAATAAGGGTGTATTTTATAGTTTATAGTTTACCCATGTGTTTAGAGTGTCAATGCAGATATTTCTTATGCAGGAAAATCAGTACCCACGCGTGGGCACATGGAACTAATCACAATCTTAAAAACACAGGGTAAGAGCGTGATTGTGGACATGATGTATCAAACGGGGACGTTTAAGTTGGCCATCATACAGGAGCCACAGATGCAAGTGCTGGAGCTGCCCTATGCGGGCGACAAGCTGAGCATGATCATCCTGCTCCCGGCGGGCTCAGCTGCTCTGGAGCAGGTAACTTTGCGTAATTTCCGCTCATAGAGAGAAAGCAGCGTGCACATGTGCGCACGCGCACCCCTTGCCCCACGGAATCCGCTCATAGAAAGAAGCGTGCACACGCGCGCACACGCACCCCTTGCCCCACGGAATCCGCTCACGGAGAGAAAGCGTGCACACACGCACCCCTCACCCCACGGAATCCACCTACAGGGAGAAAGCAGCGTGCACATGCGCACACATCCTCCTCCCCCCACGGAATCCGCTCACAGGGAGAAAGCAGCGTGCACATGCGCACACGCACCCCCCATCCGCTCATAGAAAGCAGCGTGCACATGCGCACACATCCTCCTCCCCCTACAGAATCCGCTCACCAAGAGAAAGCAGCGTGCACATGCGCAGATATCCCCCTCCCCCCATGAAATCCGCTCACAGAGAGAAAGCAGCGTGCACATGCGCACACATACCCTTCCCCCCACGGATTCCACTCACGGAAAGCAGCATGCACATGCGCACACGCACCCCCCATCCGCTCATAGAAAGCAGCGTGCACATGCGCACACATCCCCCTCCCCCCATGGATTCCACTCTCAGGGAGAAAGCAGCGTGCACATGCGCACACGCACCCCTCCCCCCATGGAATCCGCTCACAGAAAGCAGCATGCACATGCGCACACATCCTCCTCCCCCCCATGGAATCCGCTCACAGAGAGAAAGCAACGTGCACATGCGCACACATCCCCCTCCCCCACGGATTCCACTCACGGAGAGAAAGCAGCATGCACAGGCGCACACGCACCCCTCCCCCCATGGAATCCGCTCACAGAAAGCAGCGTGCACATGCGCACACATCCCCCCCCCCCCACGGAATCCACTCACAGGGAGAAAGCAGCATGCACATGCGCACACATCCTCCTCGCCCCCATGGAATCTGCTCACAGAGAGAAAGCAACGTGCACATGCGCACATATCCCCCTCCCCCACGGATTCCACTCACAGAGAGAAACAGCATGCACATGCGCACACGCACCCCCATCCGCTCATAGAAAGCAGCATGCACATGCGCACACGCACCCCTCCCCCCATGGAATCCGCTCACAGAGAGAAAGCTTGGTGCACATACGTGCACACGCGCCCCTCCCCCCACAATGTGTGTTCCATGATGTCAGCACAGCCAGGCCCTGATCCGATCGTGCCTTAGGTTTAGGGGCGCTGCCCCAGGGTCAATGAGAGGAAAGGGGGGGCTCCTGGTCCCTGCCTTCAGTATAATGTAATTAGGGAAAACAACCTATTTTTGTATTAAAAAAAGGCCCCTGGTGGCCAAAGGACCACACACACTGATCATTCCACACTTGGGAAACAGCTTTATAAGGAAAGTATAATGCTGGTCCGGCTCCCAGCCCGTGGCAATCGGTCCAAGCCGCCTTCCCCTGGGGAGCCGTCCTTCAGACCCATAAGTCACATGCTTCTGTGGGCCGACCACCATTTCAGCATCCTGGTTTTGTGGGGAAATGAGAGCCCAGCCAGGGGAAGAGGTAGGTGGGGGCGGGAGTGGGTCTGAGCCCCTCCCTGGCTGCCCACAGCTGCTCGGCTTGGCTGGGGCCTCCCAGTGTCTGCTAGCGTGGCGGTTGCTCAGCAGACCAGCCGAGCTTCTGGGCTCGGTGGCAGCTGACATGCACGTGGGTGTTGGAGCCACAGGGCAAAGAGCATGCGCCAAGGGCTTAGAAGTACCAGGCAGCGAGATGGCTTTCTGCCACGAAGTCGTGGTAACTCAGATCAGGACAGAAAAGGGCAAAAGGAGAAGGTAGGAAGCACTGATCTGATATTGTCAGGACAGTGAGAAGGCGACAGAAAGGCTTCAGCTCTTGTAGTAGAACGATGACGGGGTCAGACATGCCCGTGTGGGCTGTGGGGAGGGCTGCAGAGTTTCAAATGCCCAAAAACAGGAGTGTGAAGAGTTTCCAAAAATGTCTGGAACTGGGTGGAGAGGGAGAACTCAGGGCTGGGAGGCTGTGTTGGGAAATCTGAGCAGGGGTGTGGGAGTTGACTCTGCAGGTGGAGGCACGCAGAGTCAGCTTCAGGAGTGGGGACAGGAGGAGATGAAAGCAGAGTGGATCAGGGGGTCCCAGCCTCATAGAAGCCAAATGTGGGATAAGTTCCTAGCGGAGGTTGCTGTTAAATGTTTCAGATGTGAGAACCCAGAAGGAGTGGTTGAGTTCATTCAGGAAGTGAGACCACAATTGCAGAGCATTAGAGAGAGTTTAGGTAAAGCTCACACCCCGAGGGAATGAATTTAGGCAAAGATGGTAGGATGTTACATTGGACACAATTATAAAACACTGATGAGAAATAGATAATAGAAAACAGAACATGTGATGAATGCAAGATTTTTATTTTTATTTTTCAGATTAAAGGAGCACAGTGTAAAGGTAGAAAGGAAGTCAGTGAAATTGACTCACTCACAGTGAGAATGATGAAATGAATTAGCAGTTGATGCAGAAGCGTGTGCTTGGCTCTTGTAGGCCCATCTGTGTTTTGTCTCTTAGATAGAGAAGCAGCTGAACGTGAAGATGTTTTACACATGGACCAGCTCTTCCAACATGGTAGAAAGGGACGTCGAAGTCCACTTGCCCCGATTCAGACTGGAGATCAACTATGAGCTGAATTCCCTGCTAAAATCCCTTGGGATGACAGATGTCTTCAATCAGATCAAAGCTGATCTGTCTGGAATATCATCAGCCAAGGGCCTGTATTTATCAAAGGTCCTCCACAAGTCGTATGTGGATGTCAATGAAGAGGGCACCGTGGCAGCAGCGGCCACTGGGGACAACCTCGTCGTAAAAAGACTCCCCATCCGAACCCAGTTCATGGCAAACCACCCTTTCCTGTTCTTCATAAAGCACACGGGCACCAACACCATTCTGTTTTGTGGCAAGCTCGCCTCTCCCTAGGCAGCTGGGCTCAAGCAAGGCTCAGAGTCACAGAGGAGCTGCAGGGATTAAAGCCGTAACTCACACCTCTGTGCCTCGGTTTGCTCATCTGCGAAATGGGTCTAGGATCCCTCCCAACTTATTCCATGAGTTGGCGAACCCTAAGATAATGGTAACAGTAGAAGGAGGAAAATTTTTTAAAAAAGCTTTTCTGGCTCTCTTATCTCTGGGGCCTCGTTTGAGTGCTGTCTAGGTGACATAATCAACTCTTTGAGAAAAATTGTACAGATTTACATTTTCTTGTGTCTATCAGTGGGCTCTTGAATATGAGACTGTTCTCCCGTTAGAAATCCAGCCTGGGCTTTTCCTTTGGTGGAATATTTTTTTTTTA
This sequence comes from Molossus molossus, assembly GCF_014108415.1. Classification (NCBI taxonomy): domain Eukaryota; kingdom Metazoa; phylum Chordata; class Mammalia; order Chiroptera; family Molossidae; genus Molossus; species Molossus molossus. The sequence goes on from NW_023425399.1 coordinate 109,609,432, forward strand.
ATGTTGTCATTTTCCTTGCGTGTGTAAATATGACACCATGGGTTTTAGTCCAAAATTCTGCATTGCCTGTAATAAACATACAAAATGCTTTAAGTTGCCCTGGCCGGTTTGGCTCAGCGGTTAGAGCGTCGGCCCGCGGTCCAGAGAGACTTGGGTTCGGTTCCCGCTAAGGGCATGTACTTCGGTTGCAGTTTGTCCCCGGCTCTGGTCAGTTGTGCGGGTGGCAGCCACTCGATGTGTCCCTTTCACATCGATGTTTCTCTCTCTCTCTGTTCCTCTCTCTCCCTCCCACTCTACCTGAACAAAAAATGGAAAAATGTCCTCGGGTGAGGATAAAAAAAAAAAAAAAAAAAATGCTTTAAGTTCTTCAAAGCCATGTCAGTGGAATTTGGGGCCAACTTTTTGGCAGGCCCTAAACTGAACAATAGATCCTCCTGTGGCTGCTTTCTGCTGGTGGCACGTGGAGAAAGCAGAGGTCAGTGAGCCACCCAGCTCAGTGTGGCCAGACCCCAAAGACGCACCTCCAGCCAAACACCACGTTTGCTACCCCAGAGTAAATGATGTTAAAAGATTCTGGTCATTTCATTACTCACTGATACCCTGTTTCATTTCTTGAAGAACCATTTCTTGAGCACCTACTAAGTTCCAACACCAGGTTAAGCCATAGATGCACACAGTGAATAATAAAGAACCCCAGTCTTTGTCTTCATAAGCTAATATGTCAGCAGAGAAGGCAAACTTTAGAGCAGTAATGATGGCGGGTGATGGCTGCCCGGGAAGACTTATCAGCAAGAACGAGCCGTGTGGATGCAGTGATGTCCTGGGAGGGGATGTTCCCTTAAGTCAGCGGTTCTCAACCTGTGGGTTGTGACCCCTTTGGGGGTCAAATGACCCTTTCACAGGGGTCGCCTAAGACCATCGGAAAACATATTTCCGATGGCGATTCATGACAGTAACAAAATTACAGTTATGAAGTAGCAACGAAAATAATTTCATGGTTGGGGGGCACCACGACACGAGGAACTGTATTAAAAAGTTGCGGCATCAGGAAGGTTGAGAACCGCTGCTAAGTGGTGACCCCTGCAAGGCATTTCAGGGAGTGAGGGCGCCTTCCGAGGAAAGTGACTTGACCACATTTGCATTCTGGACAGATCGCTTGGGCTTCCAAATGGCCACCTTCATGATGGGAAAGATGTGTTATAAACTACATGAAGTGGATCACAGAAGAGCATTTTCTACGCCAATAATTATTTCGGTAGGACTGGGCTAGTTTTGCAGTGGGTATGAAATGCCTGTTCTTGGTTTATTTTGGTTACACGTAGATAGCATCTTTGACGATTTAGGTGTGACAGCGAAAGGCGCCACCAGGATGCTTAATTGGGTGATAGAATTGTCCAGTAACATGGACATGAGTCAGAGTCACCCACAACAGCTCTGATGCCTCTGTGCCAAGAATTCCCCAGTCTGGTCCCCAAGCACCTTTTACCATCAATGTTGAATAAGATCCTTTGTTAAGACATAATAAGGCTGTTGGCTGACATTTACCAGACTGGGATTTGGCAGGGTTTCCAAAATCTATATGCAATCTATATATTTTTTTAAATACTGCTTTCTGTTAATTAAAATGTTCTGTGACTCTTTATACTCTCTGTCTCCCAGACCACATGAAACCAACAGTCTCTGTGTTGGATCTCAGTGGATAGTGTGGGTCCTTCAGAATCCCATGCCTCACTTCCCTAGTTCCTCAAATCCTGCCTGGGGTTCCCCCAACTCGTGGTTGGCTCAGTGTGGAGTCTGCTCCCCTCTCTCTAGTGCCATAGAGCAGTGGTGAAGCCCGTGACTTTGCCAACAGGTCAGTGAAGGTGCCACCCTCTATTGGGGCTGCGTCTAGAACTGCATCGGGCGAAGACCCCCGAGTTCCTGGAGCTGCTGTCCCTGCCCACAGGGTCCAGGGGTTTGGTGTGGGGAGACACTTCAGGGCTCGAAGTGGAAGCTGGGATGGGAAAATGCTCCCCATCTATGGAGGTTGGTCGTATCCATCCCACAGTTCTCGAGCAGGTCGCCAGCCTTGTTCAAGGATGATGGAGAGGCTATTGGAACTGTCCCATGAAGACATTCCCCACTGGGGCTCAGGCTCCAGCACACAGGTGGACTTCATGCACAGTTGCCTTTTGTCTCCAAACCAAAACCACTGTCCTTGGGTCATGGACACTCTGAATTTCCTCCCGAGCACGAACTCTGTCCAGATGCTACTGGGTCCCTCATGCAAATAGGTCCCCTCCCCTCTTCGTACCTGCCACACCACCCGAATTTCTGTATGGCTCTTCCCTGTCTTACTTGTCTCACTAGCACTTATTGCTCTCATTGTACATTTTATTTATTTATTTTGTTTATGGAGAATCTCTCCCCATTAGTATGTAAACTTGATGAGGTCAGTGTATAAAAAAAAAATTTGTGGATGTTGTCCCGGTGCTAACAATGCCTGGAGCATAGCAGATACTCGATACATATCAGTTGAATGAATTAAGGAATTCATTCCTTTAATGTCAGTGTTTTGAGTGCCTACTATGTTCTAGAGTCGGAAAGTAAAGACCATTGATCAAAATAAGGTATGCTGGAGACAGTGCAGGGAACTTGACCAGCGGCAGAGCTCAGTTGGCAATTCTGATAGGATTATTCTATGATTAAATTAAGATGGTCCCAGGCTGCATTGTGGAAAAATGCTTTACTTCTACATACGTGGTCATTTCTGATGAAAGAGGCTGTATACTCCCACATATATCAGATGGTTTAAGATACACTTTGTGTTGAGCTGGGTTCCCTGGAACATCTAAGCTACAGTTCAGGACAGTAATGGCCTCTGCGGTCAGCCGACCCATCGCAAGGATGCTCAGAAGTGCAAGGGGAATTCCAGTCCAACTGCGCGCAAGGTGTCGATCACAGGGAGCTGGGTTGTTTGGTGGTGGCTGGCTTGTTAGGACACCATTCAAATCAAGTACGATTGTTAGGGATGGTCACGAGTTTTTGGCATCTCCAGAACAAAGCTTCATTGTGTTAAAATAATGCAACCAATTTGTTCAGTTATTGAGCTCAGTTTCATTTGGCTTTTACTCTCAAGTTATCAGTGTGTCTTGAGCTCCTCCTAGTGGGTGAGACAATAACATGAGATGCATACAAGATCTATCTGTGCTGCAGGAGACGACCGTAAGACAACAGTAGTGAGAACTATCGTTTGTTGAAGTATCACTACATGCCAGGTGTTTTACCAATCTGACCCCCACAACAATATGCAATGTCACCTGGTTACTCCAACTGAGACTTAGAGAATGCCAGTAACTTGCCTAACTTCACACTTCACACTGTTAGAAGTGTGAAGTTGGACCAAGATTTGAGTCAATGCTTTATCCTCTTCACTATTGCCATAATGCTACTCAGTACATTTGTGGACTTTGAGGAGAGGTTAGAGTGTCGGGTTAGTGACCTGGGTTCCAACTCTGCTTCTGCCACAGCTCCTCCTAAAATTCTGTAATCCCTAAGCAATTTGAGCTGACTCACTAGTTCAGAGGCTGTAAATATGTTGCTGCAGTTCCCCATTTTATCACTAGATGGCAGGCTTGCTGGCAGGGGGAACAAAGGGTGTGGTAGAGGTTTGGGATGTAATTTGTAAATCTCTGGAATCCTATTGGTAAAATAGTTCATGCGCTATTTCAGTCAGGCACGGTAAATATTTATTAAATTCATACTCATTAAATTTCTCTCACTTTGTATTTAACAGCTCCATTTCCTCTTTTTATTTGTCCAGTATATGCAGTATTTGCAAAGGGAGCATAAGTCAGATAGAGGGGAATTTGCCTCACTCACGACTACGTCTAGAACAGTATCTAGTCTATGGTGGGGACTCCAATTATTTTATAATTGCTTTTCTTACTTTCACGTTCTACGCACCTACTTTTGAAAACTCCTTTTATTTGGAACAAATTTTGGTCTTACAGAAAAGTTGCAAACATACCAAAAAGTCCCTTTATATCTCTCACCCCATTTTGAGTAATGTTAACATCTTACATATCCATAACATAGATATCAAGGCTAAAACATTAACACTGGTATAGTCTTACTAATTAAACTACAAACTTTAAAGAGAGTGTTACTCATTTTTTCCCCTCACTCCGGTCCTCTTTCTGTTCTGGGATCAGACCCAGGGGTTCACGTTGCATTTTGTTATTATTTCTACTTGGTCTGTAGAAGTTCCTTGGTCTCTGTTATTTTACAGAGTGCCCATTGGTCTCTGTGTGATTGGTCTCTGAGTGCCTGTGTGATGTATTCCGGTTGGAGGGAGACGGTGCACTTTGGGCAAGAAAACCAGAAGGATAACGCTGTGTCCTTCTCAGTTCACCACATCAGTGACATTTACCTCGATCATTTGAATAATTTAGTGATTGCTAGGTTTCTCTACTGGCAGGTTAATAAATATCTTTAAGGAGATTTTTAAAGATTATGCAAATCCTGTATCTCCTCAAACTTTTGTCCACAAACTTTAGCATATATTATACATCTATCATCGGTTGACCGTTTTTGATAAATATTTTTTTTACTGATGTGTGATTATATCCCTCAACTGGATGGCTTTTCATGTATTTTTAAAGAGAAGCTATGTTTTAAAAAAATATTGGAAGCAAATGTCAACAATCATTAGTGGGATAGGTTCTACCCTCTTAAATCCATTGAAAATATAAAGAAACTTGGTATTTACAAACATTTACCCAGTGGTATAATCATTAGAAATTACAGGTAATCATAAAGAAAAAAACTCATTGCTAATTCTTCCCTTAACTCTAACCTTGTTAAAATTATGCCAATATCCTTCCAGAATTTTTCTATGTATACATTTACATACATTCAAATTCTTATTTTAAAAAAAGATCATATTGCATATTCCATGTTAAACCTGATTTTTGTACTTAATATATTTTGGACATGTTTCTGTGTCCATAAACATTCTCTACAAAAGAATTCTAAAGAGCAGCACAATATTCATTTATAGGATGCAGCAGGATTTGTAGAAATGATTTATTATATATTTTTTCCAGTTAGTTTACTTTAAAAGTTTTAAGTGTATCAGATGATACTTTGAGATGGTAGTTGAAGGGTTACTCTCCCCCGTGATCCCTCACGTCCACCTTCCAGACCTTCTCTGTACCTACCTCCACGAGAAGAGTGTGCCTGTGGGACAAAGACCTTGCTCAGGTTTCTCAATGGATTTTCTATTTTTTTAACAATTTTTTTTCTTTATTGATTTTAGAGAGAGGAGGGAGAGGGAGAGACAGATAGGAATATTAATGAGAGAGAACATGGATTGGCCGCCTCCTGCCTGCCCCCCACTGGGGATTGGGCCCACAACCTGGGCATGTGTCCTGACTGGGAATCGAACCAGCGACCTGTTGGTGCGTGGGGTGATGCTGAACCACTGAGCCACGCCAGTGGATTGTCTAGACAATAGCCTTGAAAGTGAAACTTTCACTTGTATATACCTCAACTTGGAAAAGACGAGGCTCTCTGAAATCACAAAATGTGGTACTAAATATGCAGGGTGCGAGCCATCAGAGGAGCAGAATGGCGGTTAATTTGGCACACATTTTTGTTGAGTATGTGTGTTGAGGACTGAAACAGCTTTAGCACCCATTTAAGATTGGTTTTAGGAGACACTGTCAAAGAGTATTATATGTAAGTGGGCTTTCCAGTGGATACTTCCACAAGTGATGCATGAGAAATTCCTGTTCAAATCTTTCGCACATTTTTCTTTTGGGTTGTTTTTCTTTTTTTAAACTGATTTGTAGAACTACTGTTTTATTTAATTTAATTTATTGATTTGAGAGAGAGAGAGAAAGGGAGAGGGACAGAAACATTGATAAGAGAGAACATCGACTGGCTGCTTCCTGCATGCCCCGCACTGGGGATCGGACCCACAACCTGGGCATGTGATCTGACCGGGAATGAAACTGGCGACCTCTTGGTGCATGGATGATGCTCAACCACTGAGCTACACCAGCTGGGCTGTAGAACTACTTTATACATTCCGGATGACAGAACTTTGTCACAAATGTTTATTGCAAATATCTTCTACCAGTCTGTGGCTCATCTTTTCTCTCTCTTGAAGGTGTCTCTTTGATGACCAGAAGTTCTTAATTTTAATGAAGTCAATTAAACCATCCTTTTCTTTATAACTCATGCTTTTTGCAGTCTGTTCAAGAAATTTTTGTCTTCACCAAGTTCACAAAGATATTCTCCTTTGTTATCTTCTGGAAGTTTTAGTACTTGTTTTCCGTAAGGCCTGCAATTCATCTGGAATTTGGTTTTGTAAATGCTGTGAAGTCTGGTTTAAACTTCATTTGAAAAAATATGTTTATTTTTTTGTTACGGATGTTTCTCCTTTCATTTTTAAAGAAAAGTATGGTTATCCAGTTGGTCCAGAGCCATTTGTTGAAAAGACACCTTCCCTCCTCTTCCCCCACTTAATGGTGCCTTTGTTTTAAGTAAAGATCAAATTGGATGATCAGCTCCTGGCTTCTCTCTTCTGTTCCACTGATCTGTTTGTCTGTCCTTGTACTCCCATCATTCTCTTCATTACTGTGGCTTTAAAGGTTGGCATCTGCTAATGTGAGGCTGCAACTCGGTTTTTATACTTCAAGAGTGTCCTCTTTATTTATTTTTTTAATTGATTTTTTAAATAAGTCTTTTTTTTTTTAAGTTCTTTTTTTCTTTATTGATTTGAGAGAGAGGAGGGAGAGAGAGAGAGAGAGATAGAAACATCGATGAGAGAGAACATCTACTGGTCGCCTCCTGCATGCCTCCCACTGGGGATCAGGCCCACAACCTGGGCATGTGCCCTGATGGGGAATCAAACTGGTGACCTCTTGGTGCAGGGGTCAATGCTCAACCACTGAGCCACACTGGCTGGGCCTCTTAATTTTTATATACATTTTAGAATCAGCCTGTCAATTGACAAATCCATACACATAAAAAGTTTGTTTGGAATAACAAAAACAAATCTATGGGAAACATTTTGGGGAATTGGCATATTTACAATATTTAGTTTTTCAATATATAGCCATGATATAGCCTGCCCTTTAAGCTATCTTTTATTTCTCTCAATTATATTCTTCAATCTTTTATGAGGAGGTCTTGCATGTACTTTGATTTTTGGATCGCTTTATAGATATCATCAATATTTACACTTGCTAATTTAGCAGTGCAGATGTCAGGGCAGAGATGAGATGCAGAGTCATGGGCAGGTCTGGTAGGAACTCATTTCTGGGCAGTCAGGTTCTTTGTTTTCATTTGTTTGTTTTGCTTTTGTCTTGTTGTGTTGCTTGTTTCCAAAGCTTCAAGGCTGCTCCAGGATCCTCTGTGGCCAGGCATCCAATCCATTTTTGACTAGAATAGCCCTGTTTTATTCACCAACTATAACAAAGTCACTCTGGGAATTCACTTTGGGCGTGATGTATATCTTGGTATAGCTTCTGTTACCTTTGATTTTCAAGACCATTTTTGTCAGGCAACTACTGACTGTAAAGAGATGTCTTATCATGTCAGGAAATCCCCCTTTGGGGGCTTTCTGCTCTTATATCCAAATGAATTTCTGGGCCCCACGCTGCCAGCCGTCTGCAGCGGCAAAGGAGAGTCATAGGAAGCCACTCTTGGTTGGTCTTGCTGCCTCATCATCTCCCCTCCACTCTGTCCTTCTTCACGTCTAGGTGGGGAGTGCAGGGTCTCTGCCTCTTACCCCCTCAAGGCCACTGCTCATGTGATTGAGTGATATTTGCAAGTGGCCTGTTAGTAGTTAATTTTTCGGGGAGTCCAAAGTTATATGTGGATGTTTTACTACAAAGGTCAATTATATGTATATATATATACCCTAAGCATGTTACACATGCTACCTATGACTCTCTCAGCTAAAATTCACTAAAATTCTCTCCATTCTCAAATGAGGAGAGCAGGACGCGGAGAGGCTGAACAGCTTGCAGAGGTCAGCTGGGTGCAAGGTGAGAAGCTGAGTTTTCCCCCCGCTCCGCACCCGAGCTCCGCCAGGAAGTGCGCTCCCGGAAGACGCATCCTGATGTTTGGGTCCGAGGAGATGCTGCCTGCTGCCCCTGTGGGCTGTCAGTCTTTCTCCAGAGTCGCATGTTGCCATGTGTTATTGACAAAACCATCCTTATGTTGCAAGCTTATCATGAGATCTGGGGCTTGAGTCATTTTATCTTTCAGGGACACCATGTGAACCTCAGATAATGACTACTCTGGGAGTGGATAAAACCCAGGCATTGGTCCTCCTGGGTCCTGGATGGAGGACAGCATTTGCTAAGTTCTCTACCAACCGCTTGGCCTCTCGTGGCTCTGGCTCACCCTCACATTCCTTTCCCTGTGGTCTATGCTGCTAGCTCTGATTCCTGACTCTGAACCTATAATTTCCCCTACGTCCAGGTGCACACAGCGTGGACGGGAGTGTGAAGAGAGTCTATCGAATGTGTTGTTCCTGTGGCTGTTCGGCTTGTTTCTTCATGAATAAGGAGGGGCATGAACAGTAGGCACCCTGACACTGGTGTCTGCTGAGCAGGGTGATGTCGTGGGCCTTCCTGAGCTGGACCCGGGAGCCCACCTGACGCCTGCTCCCTGACTGTCCTCTGATGCAGTCCGGAAGAGGGGAGGGACTTCTCACCCACTGCTGTCAGTGCTGCTGCTGCTGCTGCTGCTAGCAACCTCTCCCTTGGGGTTGAGCCAATGGGACGTCGGGACATTTCTCATGAACCTTGGCAGAGGTGAGGTGGGAGGGGTGAGGAGTCTTAGGGGAGAGGAGGCCGGAGGAGCTGGAGCCAGCAGTGAAGGCCTCACAGGTGCCGTGGGAGGAGGTAAGTGGCATTCTTACACACGCTGGGTAATTCTTACACATTCCAGGCTTCTGCGTATTCTCAGACTCCCGGAAATTCATGGACGGCCCCTGAAACTGTCTGTGGGAGTTCTCACCTGCCTTCAATCACAGCTTTGCCCTAACTGCATGCCTGCAGCCTCCCACCTCCCCGTCGGTCTCTGCCCCCCTTTCTCTTCTTGCTCCCGGGTGTGGAGAGGTGGGCTCTTGACAGTCAGACACCCCCTTGCTTGGCGAAGCCGTAGCCTCCTGCCCTCCCTTGAAGGCATCTTAAGCTCCCCCATCCAATCTCTGTTCTCGACACAGTTGTTATAGAATGATTGAGATTGGGATGGCAGTGGATGGCAGTATCTATCATGTTAGCCAACATGTTGGATACAGGCAAACCAGCATTATTCTTTATCTTATGTGAAACGTGCCTGCCAATTGCTGAACAAATCCTAATACTTGTACAAGATAACTTGCACACTGAATATCTTTAATGCTTGTGTGAGGGATTTCTATCCCCGGGAGTCACAACAATGCTGAATAAACACGTGTGAATGAACGAAATGAATGGATATTTACAAGCTGGCTTTTTCTATCTGTTTTTTTTTTTTTAATAGAAAATTATCTAAAACCCTGGTGATAAGTTATATGTCAACTCGCAGATCAAAAACAAAAACACAGTGTAATGATGATACTAGTCGCCCCAAAAGTCTGCTGGCTGGGAGACACACCCTATCGATTATATTTTCATTATTATCAGTGATATTTGGCAACTTTAGTGGCAATGGTGAGAGGCTTGAGCTTGCTGTTGTTTTTGGGAATATTAGGCACTTTTGAGTACTTGACAAACTTATACAGAATCAAAGGTTCTCTAAAAAAATGCAAAGCTGGGTACAGCTGAGCTTCGGAATATCTCTGTGCTCTGTCTTCCTCTATTGTGATTTCCGCCTGGACATCTCTGCTTGTGTTTTTGCACTCCGTAACAATGCACTAGGGAGTGGGCATCTCACGGGACCCCTCGTAAGGTGTGACGCAGAGGGAAGGGAGACATTTACATCTGTGGGGCCCTAAGGTCTGCGGAGGTTAGAACAGAAGGTGGTACCAACGGGAAAACTTGCGCTTGACCAGTTTTATCTGGAAGATTTTGACCCAGGCTGTTCGGTGCTAACACCTGACTAGAGAAACTTATATTTATACTGAGCGGTAAAACCACATTGATTCCTCCGTAGCGATTCAGTGAAAGTATTCTGGAACATATATATATTTTATAAAAAGGTGTACAGTCTCCCATTTGTCTGAAGAGTGCTTCAGAGGCGTACACAGACGGGACTGAAAAGCGAAGTCTCGCCACAGGGACGTGTGCTGCTTCATTCGCGTCTGATGAGTGAAGAGGCAGTGGGGTCTGCTCCACAGCAAACACGAATTTGCTCGCTGATTCTTTGAGAACTGATCAGATTATGTTTTCCTGTCTGAACCTGGCTGTGTTGCCACAGGTAATGTTGACTAGAAAACCAGGAAAGAGATAAAAGCTTCCCAAGTGACGTTTTGTGGGCACTGGCCCTGTGGTTTTAGATGCTCCTCCAAGGAGTGAAGACGGTGGTCAGGGTTAGAGCTGGTCATGGGGTGGTTCAGAGAGGCCAACAGGACCAGGCAGCTGAGCCCTCCCTCCAGCCCAGCCCACCTCCCTGAACCGCGTCCTTCCTTCTGCCGGGGGAGTCTGGGCATCACCTCCACTGGAAGCTTCTGTAACCCTCCACCTTCTGAAAGCACTTTCTGAGAACCCCCAGTCAACACTGTGGTCCAATGTCCAGATTTACTTTTAGGTCAAGGACTCCTTCAGGGGGGCAGGAAAAATGTCTTAATACTTTCCTAGTGCCCCACAGTGTTTAAATTAAAGTGTTGAATTGAAGGTGGTATATTAGGTCTTAGTTAGAGGCTTTTCGTTTTTTCTCCTACTTCTTCCGAAAACCTTTTTTCCTTCACTACTTCTGCCTTTCTCATTTCTCACTTGTTTTCAGATTTCCTTTTCCTTTGAGAAGTCATGAGAAACGTTTGGATTGGAGGAGGCATGAATAAGGATGAGAATTAGGGATAAAATGAGAATGATCTTAGTTTCTTCCTACAGTCCCTTTGGTATATAATTAGCCTGTTTCAATGGCAGATGCTGAGCTCGTGGGTGAGCTGAGAGAAATTCACTTGCAATAAGATCACTTTGAGAAGCAAATGATGCTCCATGCATCTGCATTTTGAAGAACTTTAAAAATCCTAATTTAACTATTGGGAAGAATTGCATCACTTCATAAATAAAAAAAGTGTCAAGTTCTTTCTATTAGCTCATTATAATGGCTTACCAACATGTCATTACCTATCACCCAAGGAGGACACAGAGAGCAACAGTATTTAGTGAGGTGAACGTTAGGGATTTATTTACACATGAACCTTTGAAGCCGAAAAGGAAAGGGATGCTTTTTAAAAAACTATCAGTGCACAGGATGTTATGTAATGAGAATGCACCATAGAGGATGCAAAGTACAGACCAGAGATATTTTCTCACACATGTTGTCACCTGCTTCAGTCTCAAGTATGAACTCCACGGTGTACCAGGTCCCATAAAGTCCTTACACTGTGTGGGTGTGTAAGAGGTTTCAGCAAACTGGTCAGGAATGCATATTTTCTAAATTAATTTTGAGAGAGAGGAAGGAAGAGAGACTGAGAGAGAGAAACACTGATGCGTTGCCTCCTGTAGGCCCCCAGACTGGGGATCACTCTTGCATCCTAGGTATGTGCCCTGACCGAGGATCAAACTCGAAAGCTTTTGACTCACTGGAAGATGCTCCAACCAACTGAGCCACCAGCCAGGGCAGGAATGGACGCGTGTGCATGTGTGTGGGTGTGTGTGTGGGTGTGTAGCATATCTGACTGAGTGTATAGCATACAGTGGGCTCCGGTTTCTCTGCTCCCTCTAGTGCTCAGCGAAGCACTAGATGTTCTTGGATGTTTCTTGGATGTTCACCCCTGTGGCACATTTCATGCTGCCCTGTTATCGCTCGTAGATGATTTCCTAGCCCAGACTAGGGGCCCATTGAAGGAAGAGATTGTGTCCTACTGTCGTACCCTGACAGTGGGCACAGGGCCCAGCACCTCGTCAACCCTCACTGAAAGCGTGTGAAATCAATGTGTGGATGAGTGTTGCATCAATGAGTGGTGAAAAGATGAAGGATTTGAATAGGCAACTTTATTAAAATGCATTCTATCATGGTTAATACTCTTCTTTGGCTTTGTTCACAAGACCAAAATGTCCATGGAATTTTTCTCTGAAATAAGATTGTGACATTTTCCTCTTCCCTCTGGCGATACTTTTTTTGTACCCTGATTCAGATCTCACCTGCCCAAGATGTGTCTCTATTACTGAGCCTGATTTACAGAATGTCATGTGCATTGGTGCACAGCAGGTCTAGGAGCCATGGCAGCCTCCTCGTGTTCACCGGCTGAAAGGAAATCGAAAGGATCAGATACATTAAGGATCCTAGCTTCAGGCGCCTTCATGTGCCAAGGACCTGATTTGCATGGTTTTCCTTGGCATGGTTTTGAACTGTGGATTTTGCTGTCTCAGCCAGTTCATGTGGTAGTAGGTGCATGCAAGGAAAAATCCACCTCGTTTTCCAGTAGATCAAATATCAAAGAGAAGGTATTTTTTCTTATAATGGCATTTTAATTTCAAATGTTAAGTTGCTTTAATTGGCTTAATCTACATCCATGGAATATAATTTATTGTATCAACATTTTGTAAATTCAACTTAAATACAGTTGATGGAATTCAGCTAATTCAACATGGGACATGCCACTTCTCAGAACACTCACCAACAAAAGGATGTCGTTTTGTCCCCTTTTATCTCTGTAATTTTATTTACTGAAGAACTATTTTTAGTATCTACTCTGCCAGTATAGAGGTTATCTTAGTGACATAACAGATTCAGACATTACCTTTATGGGCCCTAGAGTATAAAGGAGAGACAAACAGTGAACAGATAAGTAGATACAATTAAGGTCATATTCACATGTACTGGAGGGTAAGAGTTAGATGTATATTTTGGGGGTGGGGGATACAACTCAACCCATTATAGGAGTTAGGATTAAGGAAACCATTACAACAGTTGAGAGATAATAAATGGACAGATATGTTTTGGAGGAGCAATCAGTACCATTTGGCAATGGATTGCGTAAGTATGGGGAAGATGACGTCAAAGATCACTCTCAAATTTCATACTTGAACAACTGGACCGATGAAGTTCCCATTTACTGAGATGGGAAAGTCAGGAGAGGAAGAGCAGGTTGGGGAAAGATCATGAGGGCAGATGTGAAGGTGAGAAGTTGAAGAAATCTGTGAAATATCAAGTAAGCATTAGAATATAGGAATTAAAGGAGATGTTAGGTCTGGAGATACAAATCTGGGAGTCCTCAGTGGTGGGTGGTCTTGAAAGTGAGAGAAGGAAGAGAAAAGGGACCAACATTTACAACATAAAGGGAACAGAAAGAGCCAGCAAAGGAGACTAAGATCACATGGTGTGGGCTCTCTGACTTCCATCCACCTCAAAAGAAAACATCCCTGGCCATGGCAAGTACAGGAAACTAAGTGTCAGAAGGATTGAGTTTTGTTGATACACCTGACATTCATTTGTAATGTGGTTTTGAGGATTTGCTCTCTTTACAACGAAGTGCTATGAACAATGAGACATGTTAAATAGGCGTGTCAAATATGGGTTTTATTAATCTTTGCCTTTCCATATACAAATATTTAGGAATAAAGAGTCATTTGATGTGATGACATATTTTACTACATTCAGTGACATTCTAGATTGATCTTTATTTCTCAATTATCATGTATTTGGTAAAAAATGAGTTTTATAAATACAATAAGAGAATTTTTAAATTAAACATTAAATTGCACTTATGCCCATAATATAAGCGGACAATTGTGAATTAAGAGGTTGATGAGATTTGTTGGCGGTTAGGTCATATCCTTATTTTTAGATTATATGAGAAGAACAATGGGGTGGGGAGGATCTAGCAATTGTGGTCTAGTGTTAAAATTATTCCATCACCTTGGGGTTTGGTGGATTGTGGTTTGTCGCAGACACACTTTGCAATTGTGGAAAGGAATGAAAATCCTGCTCCAGGAAGACTGAGCACCTTAACCAACAGCACACGTGATCAAAATTTGACATAATTTTTTTCTGAGATGCTCCAGAGAGTTGTTGATAATTCTGTCACCTTCATGCAGCTTTGTGCTTCAAACTCTCCTGCTCCTAATTCATTTCTGAACATGCATAAATAGTCTGCTAACAAGTGGGAACAGCTAAAACATCTCTCAGAAAACAATTTGATCACTAGAATCATCTGTTCTATGGGGTTTCTGTTGTCATTACTTAAATATTTTAAAATATTCAACCTAAAATGATTTTATGTTTGAGTTGGTCTAACTTTTAATATTTAAAACATTGGAAAATAATCCACTTTACATTTATGAAGGGGCCTAAAATAGGCTTTGATTGTTTAAAAATAATCCTGGTCAAGTCACAGAAACGAAATTTGGTAATATTCAAATTCATCAGATGCTTGACCTAAAGGATGACTACTAGTCCAAAATTTAAGTAGCTGATTTCAAGGTGTTTTGAGAATATACAGCATTTATGGAGAGTATTTTAAATAACAAAGTCAGGGAAGGAAATTAGGGGCTAATGAACCTTGGTGAGTGGCAACTTTCAGTGATAATTTAGATTTTGGTTGAGTGTGGTAGAAATTACTGACTATTGGGCAAAAACTATGGTAGTGACTTTCTTTTGTTAAAGATCATGTCTTTTGAACATGCACTAATAACTTACTAAATTAAGGACTAGTTTTCGATGACTTAAACCCTAACATCTCACCGTGCCATGCCTTGAGAATTCCACGACTTGGGAACATATTCCAGGCCAAGGGAGCTAGAAAAGAACAAGTTTGACCTGTGTTTCTAAATGGGTCACTCTAAAGAATTGCATTATAATACAATTACAATTGAGTAGTATTTCCCAAGTTATGAAAACAGAAACTCTGCATACCATTTATGTGGTGCGCACTGAACCGGAGTCAGTTCCGAGAATGAAACTTACCCAGCTTCAGAGCGAAGGAGAAGGGTTCTCCCAGGACTTGGACTCCACCAGTACTCACTGACTGGGTTTGCTCAGATGCATTTTTCTCAGTTACAGCCTTGGTTACCTCATCTCAGAAGATGCTACGTGTTTATTCTCTTCCAGTTTGTACCCCAGTTCCTCTGTGTTTGGGGTTTCAAAGCCTAATTGATCTTCTCTCTGATTCATAGTTGAGTAAACGTCGAATGATGGAATGGTTTGGCTCTTTCTTGAAGGGAGTCAGGTCTGTGCTTGTTTTAGTTCAGGCTGTCCCTGTGTGTCTCTACATTTCGTGCATGGAGTTTCCTGCTCCTCCCAGGCCACTGATGGAGGTGTCCCAAGGCGCCTTTATACCAGTCTCCCGAGAGGGGCTGTCCTGGGGCGCCCAGGCTGCGCTCCTCAAAGGAACACGTGACTCCACTTGCTTTTGAAAATCATAGAAAGTAATGCTACTCTGTCCTGGGATGTTTTTCTTGAAAACTAAGTCTAAATTTCCTGTGGAAAAATTAAGTAAAAATAGTCAAGAATGTTTTAAAGGACTTTTCTTATCAAATGCTGAAATATATTTTTATTAAATAACTTTAATCAATAAAAACATAAACAGATAGATTAATGGAACAGAATAAAGCTCAGAAATTTGCTTACGTAGTTAAAGTTTAGCTTGTGATGAATGGGAATGGTCCACATTTGGGGGAAAGAATTTAAAGAAATAATAGTAGAATAATGTATTATTATTTTAATTAAATAGGTAGATTTGCAATTCATAGCAAAAAATTATAGAAGTAAACAAAAATAAAACAAACCAAACTAGTAGAAGACATGAGTAATTAGGTACTAGATCTCAGAAGAGAAGGCCTTTCTAAACATAAGAGCAGCAGAAAAAATCATATATTTTTAACTACATACAAATTTCATGTAGGTGTGGGGAGGAGGAGGGATGAATAGATGGAACGTAGAGGATTTGTAAGGCAGGGAAACCACTCTGTAGGACACTCTATTGGTAGCTACATGTCACGTATTTGTCCAAACCCCTAGAATGTACACCACCAAGCTTGAACCCTAATATAGGCCATGGGACTCTGGGTGATAATGATGGGTCAGTGCAGGGTCATAACCTGTTACAAATGTACCACTCTGGTTGGGGTGTGGATTACCCCGAAGGCGAAGGCATGCATGGAGCAGGGGGGATAGGGCAAATCTCTTCACTTTCTGCTCAGTTTTGCTAAGAACCTAAAATTATTCTATAAGACAAAGTTTATTAAAAGCTAAACAGTGTGTGTGTGTGTGTGTGTGTGTGTGAACTGCCTGTTCATGTCCTTTCTACATTTTTCTTTCTCAAGTTTCTTGTATTTTGTGCTCCTCATATTTAAGAGATGTTCGCGTATTAGAGATGTAAGCCTTTGTGGTATGTGTTGTTAATGTTTTCTCTAGTCTGGCTTGGTTTTAGTGTTTTCTGACATGCACACGTTGTATTTTTTTAGTTTACATTATTTTTTATTTTTACATTATTTTCAATTACAGTTGACATTCGATATTATTTTGTATTAGTTTCAGGTGTATAGCCTAGTGGTTAGACAATCATATACTTTACAGGGTTCCCCCTGATATTTCCAGTGCCCACCTGGCACCATACAGTTATCACAATATTGCTGACTATACTCCCTAGGATGTATTTACATCCCATGGCTATTCTGTAACTACCAAGTGGTGGTTCTCAATCCCTTCACCTGTTTCACCCCGTCCCACCCCATGCCCTCCCTTCTGGCAACCATCAGTCTGTGCTCTGCATCTATGAGTCTGTTTTGTTTGTTTTTGTTGTTGTTTATATTGCCCATAGAAATGAAATCATATGATGTTTGGCATACATAGATTTTAATTTTAGTTTTGCAGTCAAATTTATCAGTCTTTTCTTTCCTTTCTCCGGATTTTGAGTCATGGTTAGAAAGCCTGCTCCTTCACAGAAGTTAAAGAGGAATTGACTTACGCATTTTTTTTCTAGTACATCCATGGTTTTTGTTACATTAGTTCCCTAATCCATTTTGAGTTTATTCCTAGGAATGGGGTGAGATTTGGATATAACTTTATCATTTTCTAAATGATTACCCAGTTGTCCCGGAGTTAAATAGCCATCTGCATCCTATTGATTTGAGATGTTGCCTTTATCACATTCTAACTTCCACAGGCATTTGGGTGTAACTCTGGACCTTCTACTGATTTTTGTAGATTAATTTTATATCTGTTACTTCATTGAATTTTTTATTGTTCGATTTGCTTTTATCATTAAATATGCATGGTTTCCCAGGTATACTCTTACCACATCTATAAATACATATAATTTGACTTATTTTTTTGACCCACTCTTATTCTTCTGATTGACTTGCTAATGCAGTTACTACAATGCTCAGTAGTAGCAGAGATAGTGGGCATCTTTTTCTTTTCAAGTGTTTTTAAATTTTTATTATTATGAATGGGTATTGAATTGTGTCAATGGCTTTTCATCCTATGCTGAGATAATCATATGAAGCAGTTCCAACTTCTTATTTAAAAAACACCCAGGCTTTCTGAGTCCTGGTTTTTTCATATTGTAAAATGGTAGATTTAGACTTAAGTGATCTCTAAACTTTCCTTTAGTTAATTACATACTCATCTGTTCATAAAGAAACATTGGATTTATGTTTACCTCCCAGGCCACTGAATTTATAGAAGTAATTCCAATTTATGTGGAGATTTAAAAACAACACTGCAAGTAGAGGAATGTAGCTAGAATATAGTTTTAAAGCAGCCATTGAGAACTAGAACAATGATTTTAAAGGATAAAAAAATAAAAACGTATAGAAAGAAAAATATATTGTTTACATTTAACTTTGCCACTGGAACTGATCATGGGTAAAACTTAATGAATCTGGAGATTTAAAACATTTATTTTTTCCTGAAAGATAATGATATTTAAGATGAGGTGAAGAAAATAGTTCAGGAAATCAAATGGGACAAATTATTGCATTTATTTGGGAAGTACAAATTCTGCAGTGGAAAGGGAACTCTAATTGGCTTCTTAAGAGATTAGAATTGGATATTTTGGGGGGAACTCTCCTGTGTCAGTGTGTTCATACATATCATAGAGCTGAAAGTTCAGATAAAAAAGGTCACGAATAGGCAACAGTGATGACTAAATCCTTTGGGAATTTACCATTCATTATTCTGTTGAGATCATGACGACTGTGATGAAATGACACGACACAAATAAGTGGAAGCCACTCAGGCCTCCAGTATTTGGAATTCTGATGGGGAGAGATCTTTGGAAGTTACAGTGATTGCTTTCATTTAAATGTCTGAGGAGAATACAATCTCATGGTGTGCATTGCCAAGTGAAAGCTAAGTTTAATTCATTTCAAAATTAAAAGAAAAGAAGAAGAAAGCGGAGAAGGTAGAGAGAGAAGAGAGGGTAAATATTTACATGTAAATAGGAGATGTAGACTAATTGAATTCTTTTGTGCCTTGCCCATAGTGAAACAACAGAATATGTCAAGAAGTAAAAATAGACCTAACATTGAAAGCATTTAGAATGGATTAACCATGACACAACATGCAATTAAGCCATAAAACTTGCTACTACAAGATTTTATTCAAATAGATAACTTAGATTAGAAGGATTAGATATGGTAAATGCAGTTTATATCAAAATTTCAATCTCTGCAGTTCAGAACAAACAAAACGCCAGACATACAAATGAAAGACAAGTGACTTTAGCTTTCAGGGGATATTTGAATATATTTTAGGATGTGAAAGAAATTTCTATTGACTAATGTTTTATTGCTGTTTATATTGGTGGATTTTAATACTTGCTCCTCCCCAAATAGTGCTTCTGAATAAAAGGCAGGAAGGATGTAGTATGAATTCATTGCTTTTCAGAGAGGATGGTTGAGAGGTAGCCATACATGTATTATAACAATTTTCCCCATCTCAATTGTGTGAAGAGAAACTTCAGGGGAAAAGGTGGGGAAAAAAAATCTTACATCAATGAACAGATGACAGTTTAGTGTAGTGAGAAGAGTAAGAATTTTGGAGGCCTACAGATCTTCATTCCAACTTCCCTAACCCTCTCTCACCTCTCTCCACACCCTTGTTATGTGAAGTCTTTAAATGAGGAATTTCCCAAGGAATCTTCCCAATGAATCGTTCTTTTTCTTGCTGTGAACTCTCTTTGAGAATCTCATTTATGGTTTTAATTATAACCTACGTGTGAAAGTCACCCAAATTAATATCACCAACCACTTTTATATACAGACCTGAATTTCCAGCTACTTTTTTCAATAGAATGTCCTGTGGGCATCTCAAATTCAATATATCCAAAGCAGAGCTTATTATTTCTTCTCCCTCTGTCATGCATACTCCTACTCCTGAATTCTCTGTCCCTGTTAATGACGTCCTCATTCACCCAGGCAACTGAGCCTTAGTGCCACCCTCCCAACATTGCCCTACAAGGTATTTGCTAGTTATTACCAGAACACATCATGTACATTAGTTCCCATGAGTTTTTACTCATGCTGCCCTCCCTAGCATACTTCTCCTTTTTATTTTCCAAGTTCCAGAGCAAATGCTTGCTCATTTGTGAGACCCACTTCCAGTGACTTTTGCCTTCATCAGTGCTTTCATTGGCTGGCCTTCCTGTCGTAACAATTATTCTACTCTACTCATTTGTTAAAGCCGACACTACCATATGCATGGGGGAGACAGAGAAATATGTCTTGGTTTCTGGCCTGAAGGAGTCTCCTGGGATCTAGACTATATGCAATATATAACCGTACAATGGTGGGCACCCCCCTGTTGAACTCGATTAAATATTTTTTAATCTTCAAAAAAAAAAAAAAGAAAATGTTGTTCAAGTAGCTGGAGAACTACCGCAAATAAAAACTTTCCAAGATGGGCAGTCATGACATCAAAGCTATGTGATTCAAACATCCCTTTCCTTGTAGAGTTAGCATGAGAATGGTCATGAGAGAGCAGTGTTTGCCCCACAGACACTGGGGTTTCACCTAATCACTTAGGAAATTACTCCCTAGGTAGGTAGAACATTCACAGTTTGGAGCAGAGAATGACCATTTTGTTTTATTGCTTGGCCTTCTGTTGGGAAAGGTAAATATTTGTATTAACTTTATATTATGCCTTTAAAGAGAAGATATAGCTAGTGGTTTATTTGAGGATAATAATAGTAGAATATGTTTCAGATGAGACCTTCATATAAACTGTTAAAGATAGAAAATTCATTAATAGGAGAGAAAGTGGCTTATATGATGGTTTGATGTTTCCCCCAAGTGCCTGTTTATAATTGTTCACTTAATTGAGACAAAGAACCCACAGGAAGGATGTTTATGCATGGGTATCTGTGAAGACATTGGGTGAATAATGAAACACAAAAGAGTCTCTGTTATTCACTTGATCCCAAGGATAAGCATCAGCCAAAGGAACTGTGGAGATGATAAGCTCTGGAAGATGTAGGTACAGTAAACATCTCTGCTAGATACTGGCAATAAGGTATGAGGGTGAGGAACAACCTTCTTCTCAGTTCTTAATGTGACCAAATGAAGGTGCTCACCCCCTGCTTGAGGTCTGTGAGGGAACTAGGCACCAGGAAATAGTATTCTTGGTGGGGACACTGGTACTTTTTCAATGAGAACCAGCAGCAATGACAAAGGTGAGGGATTCTAAAAAATCCTGGAGATGGAGGATGTCAATGAGGGTACCTGAATGGAAGAGAAACACGGAAGACTTATGTGATGGCTACAGGTGTTGAGCCAACTTCATAGCAAGCTTCAGTTCTGGGTAAATAAGTGAGGACAAGAGACAGTCAACTTCAGGTTATTAAAATTCATGTGACCTTATCTGTACTCCTGAGCTGGTAAGGCCCATGGAGATTTGGGTTGTCACTGCATGGCAAGGGAGAAGAATGTGTGTGACATGCTGGTTCTCATGGCTGAGCTTCCTTCTCAGACTGATGTCACCTTGGGATTGGTTAGTTGGGAGTAAACTACTGTAAACACAGCAGTGGGAGGGTTGTCTGGATTAACGTGGAGGAGAACACAATGGTGAGAAGAGGTTTAATTAGGGCTGATTGGTAATTCCAGGAGGATTATCCAGTTTGGTGTCTCTCTGGTCCCTTGCCTTTTGCTTACTGACCATTTCACCATGTGAAAGCCCTTTGTCCCTCCAGTGGGTAGACAATAGAAAGGAGGTAGATTTAAAAATATGTCAGTTCACTCTGGACAATGATCACTGCAATCCCAATACAGAGAACAGAAAATCCATTTGTAAGCTTATATTTTCCTTATTAACAACAACCTTCTCCATCATAAAATGTACTGCAACCATTAACTCGAGATTATCAGGCATTGTTTGTGACTTCATTTTTCTCTGTTATATTACTTCTAAACCATCAAGAAAGCGAGCAAATAGCTACTCTGTTTGATTTTGGTGAAGCTCCAGGATCCCTGTGTCCTGGAAAAGAGGCAAAACTAGACAAAATTGAGAAGCAACTCTAAGATGATGCTACGTGCAGATTGCAATAGCTTTCCACAGTAGAGGACCCAGTCATCTGGGTAGGCACTGGCCAGGCTTTGGGGAACGTTCAGCCTGAACAGGCTGTCCCTTCCTTGCGTAGCAGATGCAGGCGGGTGCATTCTAGCTCAAGGAAGCGAAGCCGGAGCCAAGACCGGCACGCATGCCCCGGTGTGGAGCGTTCTAATGGCAAAGTTGTCAGCCAGCTACCGATTGGCTCTAGCCTACCTCTGCCTATACCTGGCCGCATTTCAAAGAAACCCACGTCAGTGAACTCTAGCCTGTACTGTAGCAGGGAGGGTCTGGGTGTTACAGATGAGACTTTCCACTGCCAGATGAGAAGGGTGGGGAAGAGGCTGGCAGGGCAACAAGAATGAACTAACACCCCAAGTTGCAGCTCCTATCTGAAGCTGCTCAATGCGGGTAAGCATCCAGGTGAGATTACTAACCTGGCAGATAGGTCTCTGGAAAATTCCAAGTCAGAGGAAATGGAGAAGGAGGAGGAGTCGGGGAAGGATGGAGAAAAGTACAAAGACAAGCCACAGCCAAAACAGTCTGGGGTCCAGATGAACCTCTGAGCTGGAGGAATGATGAAAATATTGCATTGAATCCTCTTCGAGGTCCCTATGCCGAGCGCACGGTCACAGGATAGGACTGGGGGAAGTTAGGCTCAAAGACATATTGCCTTGCAATTGTACACGAAACTCACCTGCTTTCGTCAGGTGATGCTTTCTCTCACAAACAGGGGTATGTGCTTAGACAGGCTGATAACACCATGAACCTTGACATTTCTTTGCTTGACGACATTAACCCATTGGCATTGTAAAGAGCAGAGATGAGCAAATGACCTCTTCAAATCTGATTCACACACAAACGGAATGAACCTCTTCATGACCTCCTTAGATACTAGTCTGAAACCTGGTGCAAAGGCTAAATGATTATAAGCTTCTTTAGAAACAGCATTTACTCTGAGTCACAGGGAAACCATCCCAGAAGCTAGGTCTACACATCAACAAGCAGGTGCTTGGGCAGGGTGTAGACTGTACCTTGGGACAGCCTTAACCTAATTCTAAGGATCTGAGGGGAAAAATCAGTTGAGAAATGCTCGCTTGGTTTCATTAGATAGAGGTTCAGCAGACTACCACCAAGCTCTTCACTGTCACTGTCACTGTCTTAAGTGTGTGGGGAAAACGTTTTCTTTGTGAGCAGAACAGCTCACTTTGGGGAAGATGCGATTCTCACCATTGCTTCTACCACACGCAGTTTGGATATATTATTTATTTGCATACTCAGATAGGCTGCTCCCTTCTCTGCTGCCTTAGGTGAGAGATAAGCTCACTCCTGAATCTCAAGGAAAACAGAAAACGGCTAATGATCACGTTCAGAAGCCTGCAATCTGTCCAGCCGGACTCTCCGGAGGGGTTGCCCTTCCGGGGAGTCAGCCTGTGTCACCACCAGGGCTTCTTGTCAGGTTACGCAGCGGCTACAGGTAACGTTGTGAGCCTTGGTCTCTGCCACGTGTCCTGTCCGTCAGTCCTCCTGGCTTTGTCATTTTCTTCTTTACGTCCTTGCATCAGGGTCCCAGCCCAGCCCCCACCAAAACCTGCTCCCGGGAACCTGCTCTCAATGACTAGTTACGTACAAGCGCTGTGATCCTGCCGCCGAGGCTTCTTATTTCTTTATGTTTTTTGATCGACTTTTAAAAATCATAAAATATAACTTGGGTACATCAAAGAACATTCAATATCCGCCTGCAGTTTAACAAATAGAACACTGCCAGGTCCCCCGCCCCCCATCCTTCTACCAGCAAAATTCTCTGTCTCCACTAGAGGCGAGTTAGGGCAGTTGTGGCCCGTCTGTCTCTGTGAGCATCTTTAAAAACACAGTTTTGCTTGGCTTGATCTTTTCATAGAGGGAACCCTGCCGGGTATTCTTTTGTTCCTTCTTATTTGGTTCCCAGGCCTGACTTCTAAGTGCAGCTGGGGCCCCGTGTCCCCCATCTCGGTGATTTGAGTTTCCGCGAGCAGAGGGGGGCATATTTGGAGGTGTCGTGAATACATCCTGTGTGTCTCAGGGCGGCGAGAATGGAATGGCGTGTGACGGTGTGGAGCGCAGGTTTGGGGTGCCCTAGGTGAGCGGTGGTCTGGGGGAAGCCTGGGAACCCTGGCCAAAGGGAAGGAGTATCCCACTGGGCATCGGGGGGGGGGGTGTCCAGGATGCAGGACTTTTGGTGCTAAAACCAGGAAGGTCCCAGGCAAATTAGGTCACGTTCGTCACCCTAGTCCTACCACGTGTCAAGCCCACGCGGTCAGCCTGCCGTTGAGCCTTCTCTCGCAACCGCCCTGGACTCCGCTTCCATACTGGGAACCCCCGACAACGCCGGGGTGTTACTTGCCTCGGAGGGATGGAGCTGTCACACTGGGGGGTAGCAGTGGTGAAACCCCAGATTCCGGGGAGTCCATGCTCTATAAAAATGGCCAAAGTGATTCAGCTTCGTATGCTGGAGGGTGGTAACATATAACACAGCACAATGTGGGCCAAGTGGGCGTGGAGGGCAGGTGGGAAGGATGAACATTATTGCATGTCAATCCTGCATCAAACGCCATACTGGTGATTGGATACTTACATACACATGTGCATATATGAAATATACACATACATGTATTTAAAATGAAAATATAATACAATTGATCTGAATTCCTCTTTTATGGATGAGAAAATGGGGCTCTGAGACATGAAGCTACGTGCTCAAGGTCACACAGCTGGTAGTTACCGAGCTGGGACTTAACCTCCATCTAGTATTTCATCCTTTGTCATTTCCAAGTTCATATATGATCTAAGGAGTGAGGAGTCCAAATGAGATGAAAAGCTTAATCATGTAAAACAGAAGCCTCTCCCCTCCCCCTCCCACTCTGCCTCCCACCTAACAGGAGCAGCAGCTCTCAACTGGATTTTTTTAAACCACTTTATTGAGATATGGTTGATTTATGGTGATGGTTTCACGGGTATATATGTATCTCTAATCTCAATTGCTTTTAATGCTGCTTCTTGTATCTTCCTCCAGGCATCGAAATAACACACCAAATGCTCATCTTTTTTGCTTTTAACTTTTAATCTCACTACAGACGTCCTTTCATGAAGGGGCCAGGTGCTTCTGGGATGATCTAATTACCCCTCCCCCCAATCTCCTCCTAATACCCCTGTGGAAATATATCAGATTTTGTTCAGCTCGATGTGATATTTAAATCATTACATCTAAGAGAATATTATCCACAGATGAACTATAAAGTTTGGGATGATATATATTTCACTGTGTAATCTTTGTTTTCTCTGGAGTTATTCATTATCATTTTTTCTCTCGATTTTTGTTTGTTTCGTGTTCAGTGTTCCCATCACGAATGTGGTCCTTCTGCTGGGGGTAGATAGCTCTCTATATGTTCAAACACATCTGTGCCTCTGATAGATAGGATATTCACCTTGAAGAACCTCAGTCCGGATATTCTGTGTTAGCACTAACACCTACAGTTAAAGACAGGGTGGGCACATGCCCGTAGGAATAATGTGTAAGGTAATGTCAGAAACACTATGTACAGTAAAACCTTTCTCTCCTGAAACAGTTAGCTCACTTACCTTCCCCAATCCAGGAACCCCCTTCCCCAGCCAGAGCAGCGCCCCCCCCCCCCTTTCTCCAGCACTTTGCTCCCTTCTCTTCCCTGGGCTAGGATAGCACACCTTGAGGGTAAGCCTCGGCCATATTCCCATGTTCGTCCGAGTTGGAGGAGGAGGAGGAGGAATCTAATGAACAATAACTAAAACCAGTGACTGAACTTGAAAATCATACCTTTCCGCATATAAAAATACCTGTTGTCCCACAATGCATGACTATCTACAAATACCACATGAAAATACTATGTGATGTTCATATCAAATTAAATACAATTCTATGCTGAAATTTGATTCATTAAAACAAATGTTCTTGGCCTGCTTTGGATTGGGTCTGTAGGTAATTCTCTACACACTTCTAATTTGCTCCATCCAGGGCCTGAGCACAGTTCCTTCTTAATGACCTTCTTTCAAAGTCCCATGGTCATCACAAAAGGAAGGAGGGAGTGTCTGAGTCACAGGCTTTATATTTCACAGTAGTGCGAGGAACTCTCTCAGACTCACCCAACCAGCTGCCAACTTCCTCCATGAAGAGAGTAAGGTAAATATTTCTGAAGCCCACGACTTAAAAAGTCTGGCCAGATACATTGGAGAGAGAGAAGAGAGAGAGGAGTGAATGAATTACGGCTGCTTCTCTGATTCTGAGAGTCTAACCTCATCAAACAATATCAAAAATTGCTTCCTGGTCTGTTTTCAGCTTCTCTGCCTCATGGCTTTGTCTATGGCTGACTTTATGGAGTGTCTTGGGGAGCGTGGTGTGTACCACCGTGCAGGGGATCAAACAAGTTGAGCACCTCGTCTTCCATTCTTGGAATGATAAATAGCACTTAGGGAATTCTGTGCAAATCTAAATTCTATATTTCCAGTGTTCTTAGGTAATAAACTGCAGGTTGAAATATACCAATTTTTAAGATTAGAATTGAACTCTGTTTTAATTGCATAGCAAAGTGCACATCTGATTAGGGATTTATCAATATTTGAGACCACATTTTGAATAGAAATGAAAAGATTTGAAAATATTTCTGTAAAGGAGTAACTCTATTTACAGCATTATATTGAACTATATGATAACAATAAAAATTAAACATGTTGAAGAGTGCTCATTCATTCTTTCCTCCAATCTGTTATTTTGGTTTGGTAAACAGATTTGTTCCTCTCTCAGGAATATACCATGAAATATAATTACTTTTCCTTTTACAGAGAAAAATTATTCTAAGATTAGGTAATATTTTGATCAAACACTTAAGGGACATAATTGATCAATTAAGTATAATAAGCTTGGGTACATGAAATGTTATCATTACACTTTCATGTTTTATTGAATGTATTTTGTCCCTGGTTTTTCTTATGCTTTATTTAAAAATTACTTTTATTTCTTTTCATTAGAGTTTTCAGATGCTTTAGTAAGTACATATTTATTCTTTGGTGTTGAAACAGGAAGGAAGGAGTAAAATGCTTCTTGGGTTGAAATATACCATAAATAAGCAAATAGACTTCAGGCTTCCCTGGACTTCTAGATACTCAAGTCTGATGTTTGAGATGGAAAACTTGAGTTGTAGTAACTTGAAAATTATAAATTAACTACATGTCAATATATTAAGCTAAGTATTTGTGTAAGGAACATAAGAATATGGTATATTTGCAGTAAAATGTAAAGGTAATCGAAAGCCAAGTTCTTATTATATGAAAATTGCCCTTCATTAGTGTGTCTGGACAACAGCATACCGGATAGTAGCATACTGGTCTCCTTTAGGTAACTTAATTTATTTTCCTTTTCACTTTCCTTTAGTTTTTAGCGAGGCCCCAAGTCGTCAGGTACATGTTGATGGCTTGTTGAATTACATTCTTTGTAAAAAGAGTTGCTGTGAAGAGAAATTATGGGAGAAGGAAAAACCACAGTTTTGGTACCAGGTTAACATTTGTTTATCTGATGGGAACCTGGGTGCAAAACAATTAAGTCAGCGTTGAACGTAGTTACCTATTTGCCAAGGAGTTTCCAACTTTATGCCAAACGAGAAGAAAAAAATTTCGCTTTAATTTCTGGAACCCACAGTGTGCACCTACATAAAGCTTGTAAAATCAGTTATGTGAAGTGAACATAATTTTTGGTATTTATTTTCAACAGGTATGAACAAGAATGCTTAAAGGTATATTACCTAGTGACGTTTATCATTTCAAAAGCCATTGCTTGAGAATTGTTGAGGAACGTTTCGGTTCATACACCCCTGAAATTATTATTTTTCTAGTATGGTTCCTTTGCCATAAAACTTACCGAAGTGATAAATAGTATGTACTTGATGCCCGAATACACAGATTTCTGCGTAGCTTCTCTTCAGTACGTTTCGTGAGAAGTCAGCAGAACTAAAAGATTAGAAAGTGAACATTTGTGATTATTGCTTAA
This sequence comes from Molossus molossus, assembly GCF_014108415.1. Lineage (NCBI taxonomy): Eukaryota > Metazoa > Chordata > Mammalia > Chiroptera > Molossidae > Molossus > Molossus molossus. The sequence goes on from NW_023425399.1 coordinate 109,637,123, forward strand.
AAAGTGATTTAATGAATGATTTGAAAGAGTTTTTTTTTTTTTTCTTCACCCCAGAAGGTAAAATAGTAAAACATAAATTTCTAAAACAGCAAGACAAGTCGGAGCTTGACCAAAGAAAAATGTACTGAAAAGTGTGCTTCCGGGCTTCAGAATACGGTCCTTACTAAGCATCTTCCAGACCCCATTGGGCCAAGAAGGTGGCCCCCAAACAGGGTCGTTTAAAAATCTTTCAGGTCTTGTGTTAAAGATTCTATAACACATGTTATACCAAATGTGTTAAAATATATCCATAGTTCTCCATTAAATATAATTTTTACTGTAAATAGCTTAAGAGGATTATTATGACTTAAGTTTAAAGTCATTTATTTCTTTTACTGTGACCTTCAGCAATCAACGTGAAGTCTTGGAAACTGTTCCAAGAGAATCTAGCTCACAATTTCTCCCTAAAATTAAGAAACTTTTTTATCACTACTAAACTTAATATAAAAATCAACTTATGCTTCAATTTAGTGTATTTACTTATACTCTCATTAATCTTGTATTCTCAAAAATCTTACCATTTTTTTACATTTTAGAAATAATACTTATTTCTCAGTTGTAAAATAAGATTTTGAGTCTCCATAAAAAGTTTGGGGACCTTACACACAGTGAATATTGCTCACTGGATTCAATATGACGCTAGTTACATATTTTTCTGGATAGCTATTAAAAGAGTATAGATGTTCTTTCTTGGAGTAAATTTTGTGTGGAGTGTGAATGATTTCTCGCCCTGTGTTCTTGGGGGTTGTAATTGGAGAGTGGGATCTACAGTGAATTGAAAAGTAGCTGTGTTTGACCTTGAAAGACAGTCTCATTTAAGGCCTTGTGTCTCAGTGATGTTCTCAGGGTTGGAATTCCAAAGTGCAGAAGAGGGGTCCTCAGAACACTCTGACAAGGTCCAATTTGTTGCTTTTCAGAACAGAACAGATTGTTACCATTCTCTAGAAAATAATTAATGTAGTAGCTTTAATCAATTGATCGTCTACATTGCATTAGGCAATATATAGAGCTTTTTCTCAATTTTATTTTTCTATTTTTTTAATGAAATGAGCTTTTTCTTTAAATATATTTTTATTTATTTATTTTTTTTTAAGAGAGAGAGAGAGAGAAGGAGAGGGAGAGAGAGAAACATTGATGGGAAAGAAACGTCTATCGGCTGCCTCCTGCATTCCCCCTACTGGGGATTAAACTCGAAACCTGGGCATGTGCCCTGACTGGGAATTGAACTGGTGACCTCTTGGTGCATGGGATGATGCTCAACCAACTAAGCCACACCGGCCAGGACTCATATTTTAAAACTCAGGTCTCATTTGGTAAAATAGAAATTGAAAACTTACTTTAATGTCATTTTAAATTTTGAAATGCATTGTGTTTTTGTGACTTTAACAAAGTCAGTACGATGACAGTTTTAGAACACTATTATTTTAAACCCCACGTATGTCCCTCCTCTTGACCTTCTTTTGTTTCCACCCTATGTCTTGACCCCTTCCCCCTAAATGCCCTGATATCATGGTTCGGTCCACTTACAGGTGGAAGGGGGGAAGGACATATTTTTTTTTATGACTTGTACATCGATCATCTCATTGAATAAGATGAAACTTAAAAGCTCAGAGAAGTTAAAGACTTAACCTAGGTCACACAACTATTAGCAACAGGATTGGGGTTAAGACTGGGTCCCTTAAGGGCTGTCATCTCTTGAGAACTACCACACCATTAGATGTGATACCACAGAATATACACAGGGAATGATTTGGAGTATTTATGTTAATTCATATAGTCTGGGACAACCTCTACTGTGGTATTGGGATCACTTTGAGTATTATGGAGAAAGTCTGCAATGAAATACCAAAACAGATTCCTGAAGAATTTCATGGTGGGGGCAGAAACAACATTATCAAGAATTGAAAGATAATCTCATTTCCTATTGGCCATTCCACCTTAGGTTCTCTAGTAAGAGACAGACCTCTGTGTTGGAAAGTCTTGTGACTCTTTGTGATACATAATATGGTAATTCCATTTCCATTTCCAGAGGAATCAGAAAATTGTCTGAAAATAATAAATACACCGATAGGACCAAGTATGATGATTATTATAAATTAAGATGGTCCTAAGAAAAAGTTAAGATGTATGATTATTCTAAGACTGTATTTGCAAGCTATGATGGAGACAATGGGTAAGGAAATGCTGTGTTACATCTCCAGGACTATAGCCCCTTTGATAAACTGTCTAATGTTGTAATATTTATTTTACTGCAAACAGCACGTTGGCTTTATTTCAGCTTAGAAATCTGAAGTGATTTTAGAATAGGCCCCATGAATGTGTCTGCTTAGGATTTAAAAATGCTGGGGGAGGGTGGATACAGTGAGGTGGGGGAGGGTCCAGGGAGGATAAATGGTGACGGGAGGAGACTTAACTTGGGGTGGTGGGCACACAGTACAGTGTACAGATGATGTGTTGTAGAACCATGGACCTGAGACCTGTATAGTATTGTTAACCAGTGTCACCCCAATCAATTCAATAAAAATGAAATTACCAGAGGCCACTGCATAGAAATGCCACATCAAGGAGAAACGAGATTATGTTCTAGATAAGAATATAAGACCATGGGCAGAAACACAGAAGCATTGCACTAGAGAATATCAATGTAAAAAAAAGTGAATATTTCATAATATTGTTGTCAGAAGACACAGTTTTAGAGTGTCGGTAACAAGAACCTAGCCCAAAGGAACAATTTTCTTTGTTCTAAGTTATGTGATGGTTACATCCAAGGCTGAAGAAATGAACCTTTTAAAAAGTAAAAGAATATAAAACCCATTATATTCACAGAAAACATACTCGGAACTCATATCATTTCCCCGTCTTCTCTAGGTGACACTCCGTTTCACGATGACCTCCCTTGCTGCAGTAAATGCAGACTTTTGCTTCAATCTGTTCCGAGAGATCGATAACAGTCAAGGAAGTGGGAATGTGTTCTTTTCCTCTCTGAGCATCATCACTGCCCTGGCCATGGTCCGCTTGGGTGTGCGAGGTGACTGTGCTTCTCAGATGGATAAGGTCAGTCTCGGTTGTGGCTTCTGCGATGACTCTTTAGGGCAACTTGTTTTCCCCCAGCGAATGTTTGACTGCAGTGGTCCCAGGTCAGTGAACACAGAGCCATGAGCCCCTCTCCAGGTGTGAAGAATGCACACAGCTCGCAGCCCTTGCTCTTCAGCTGGGAGGCAGCAGAAATATGTCCAGAACTGCAGCTTTGGTCCTTTTTCCTTAGCGCAGGGTCTCAAAGCGTGTTTCCTGGACCCGCAGCATCAGCATCACCTGGAGAACTTGTTAGAAATGCAAGTGCTTGGGCCTCCACCCGGACCTACTGAGTCAGAGACCGTGGGGATAGAGCCCAGCAGTCCGTGCTTTAATAAGCTCCCTGTGTACATACGAAAGTTCGAGAACCATTTAAATGCCGCAATAGGATGTTCCAGCAGCCTACCTGGATGGTCATCACATGTCACCACCACCTGTTAGAAAGTGCTTATGAGCTCACTCTTGTGCACTGCCCTGAGCCAGGCTGCACAGGGAAGCACAATGTTCACGATTTCCCCTCTTCTCTTCTCTCAGAAATGTATCACTGAAATTCAGTAGCAGAAGGGACACCAGGTCCAGGCTGCATGTGGAGGCCACTGTCACCCCTGTGCCCCCCGATTCCTCCCATTATAGCATCCATCTGTGTGTCTCTCCCAAACCCTGGCATGGCCCAACAGTCCGCTTCCTTTTCGATGCTCAAATGGTTGCAGCACTGATCCCTTTAAACTTTATTATTAATTTTTGTTAATCCTCGCCCGAAGATATTTTTCCATTGATTTTTAGATGGAGTGGAAGAGAGGGAGGGAGAGAGAGAGAAACATCGATATGAGAGAGACCCATTGATTGATTGCCTCCTGCATGACCCTGATTGGAGCCAGGGATGGAACCTGCCACCCAGCTACATGTCCTTGACTGGAATCAAACTCAATAGCCTTCTGTCTGAAGGTCGATGCTCTAACCACTGAGCAACTGGTCAGGGCTAAACCTATCTTTTTAAATAAATTCTTCCAGATGACTATAAAATATCTGTGCTTGCTGACAACAGGATATTTTAGACTTGTCTTGAATTTTCTTGGCTCAAGGAAAAGTCAGCTACTCTCTGCAAAGCCTGGTTTCTTTACCAGACAATAGTATTAAAGCCCAGAAGCAGCATGAGTGGGGTTCAGGGGTGTTCAGGTGACCTGGACGCTGCTTGTCATCTGAGTAAGAGAACCAGGAAAGGGTATTTATTTACAAGGCTGTGTGTTCAGTTTCATGTTCTTTTATTTAGCTCTAATATAACTGTAGCTTCTTGTTTTAATAGAAAAGTTTAAACATTTTATTTCCTTTTTTTTCCTGAGCTTCTTGACCCTCTCTTCTCTCTCACATAACATTTCCATTGAAACACAGCATGTCATACATTTTTATCCTAAATCACGTCTTTCTATTACAATAGTATTTAAAGGTTATACAAATTTAAATGTTCTGAAACACAATTGGGTTTTACCAAAAACATTACAAAAATAATCATTATAATATATTACTTATTCTACCACTTTTGTGGGAAGATATAATAGTTTTGTAATTTGGCATAAACACACACACACACACACACATGCACACACAGAAACAGGTAGCAGCCCACTGGGATACAGGTTGACTCAGAATATCTTTTTTTTTTTACCCCTCAATTCTGGTATTCTGAAATTTCTTACATTGAATAAACCCATGACTTTCCTCTTTTTGCCATCATCTAAATATGTTACCAGTTATTTAAAAAAAGAGAAATTTTGATTTTCCTACCAAGGGACTCTCTAGGGTATATGAAAGTATAGGATTCTTAGCATTTCAAATTATGATAATTATAGCCTTTGAAATTTTATTTAATATTTATCACATTTAAGTATTTACCAGTATGATTACTCATTGTTAGTTAAAGTAGTTTTATTATTCAATTTGTAATTTCTTAGAATTAAAAAAAATATATGCGAACAGATATGTATCACCTTAATATTGTATCAGTCTACTTCACTAGAAGCCAACTAGAAATGTCAGAAAAGACAACCAAGTTAATATCAAACTGGAGTAAAATTAGAAATAAAGAAGGATGTTAAATATTGATACATATATTTAAGTTTTTCTCAAAAGTTAAGAAGAATAATTTCTGGATATTCATATAATTTTTATAATATTGTCTAGGTTCCACAAGTTAGCTCAGAAAAGAGATTAGTATATTTCTGTCCTGAGACTTTATGATGGTATTTTATTTTCTAGTACATCCATTTACTTCCAAATCTATACAATAGTGACTTTAGGAATTTTTTTTTTTTTTAAGAAAACTACAGAACATTAAAAAAGTTAGTGTGCTTTAAGAGGAATTTTGGCCCCAAATGCAGAGATTTTATTTCTCCTTGCCAGGCTTCACGTTAATTACTAGGTTCTTTTTATGAGATAGTGAATAAAATGTTTACAATTCTGAGGAGCAGACATTATTGTGGAAAAGGTTTTGCCACAAAGACATTCTTATTTTACTCAAGATTACTTAATAATAACTATGACTTCCAACATGTTCTCAGCTTTCTCTTGGTTACATTTTTCTCCCTAAACTTTCAAAGCTCATAGAACTGGACCCTCCCACCCCCAGCCCCTCACCTTAGGGAGGAAAGACACACAAGGGACCACCCAAGTTCAAGGTTGGTGGACACAGTCTGGCCAGAGCTGACTGATGGTGACAACTTCTGTTTGCAACCTTTTTGTTTTCATTTGGGGGAGCACGAAGAGGTAAACATCTCGTTTCTAACATCAGTGTTACAATGCAGAATAAAAAACTGCAATGACATAGTCCAAGTTATAAGGACTCATGCTTTGAGTTCCTCTCCTTGTAACAACAAAATAAATAATTCCATGGAAATGGAAGGTTCTCGTGGAACCTGCCTCTCTTCGTGACAAGTTACCAACTCCAAGTTCGCCAGTGGAGTCACAGTCGGTGAAACTCACCACAAAGCTGTGAAGCAGAATTCCTTAAATACCCTCAGAGCTCTATTAATTGGGAAGAGATGATAACTACAATTTTCTTTAAGACACTGAAAATCTTCGTGTTTGGCCAAAGCAACATGTTCTCACGCTCCACAACATCATAGAATTGGAGGAAAACATGACCCCACTTGTGAATTTTCAATTAACTACTAATTTATATATCAAATCTGCCTTGTTGATTTTACCTTATCTCTCATTCCATCTCATGTTATTCAAGATTAGGAGGATGTAGAAACGAGGTAGGTTTCAATGATCTGTGACCTATTAAGACTAATAGTGACGCTCTTGGCCTTGTTAAGTTTTCATGTCTCTTCTGAGCTGTTCCATTTCCCCCCCAGCCAATAAGATGTTGCCATTAATTAGGACTATGAAGCCTTGATGTTGAAAGTTCTCACAGAGGCACCGAGAGCAAGATAGACTTGTTTAATGAAATTCCCCTCTGTTCATCCCCACTGCCCACTAGGGATGTGATTCAAAAATAGACTACAGGGCCCCTTAAAGAGAAGCTACACATTTCTACAAAAAGCTCCAACCAATAAGATTCTAGGAGTCACAAACTGAGGCACAGGAGCAAATCCACCATTGCCTGGTGGCTATTTAGACCTTTCAAACAATTGGTTGGGGGAATGTAAGTTAAACGAGTCCATGGTTACCTCTGTGTGTTGTCCTTCAAGCCCTGGAGATAGCACACATTTAGTTTGCTCCAGTCATTTGCACAGGTGAGTGTCAGATGGGCAGTAACCTTTATCACTTCCTCACAGAGGAGCTGGCATGAGACCCCATGGACATAAGGGTCTGGGGGATTTTAGCTCAAGTGCAACAGAAAATCAAGACTTGGGCATAGAGCAATTATTAGAATAATGAGGTTCTGACAGTCACACTGGAAAGGGAAAAAGCTTAAAATGACTTAATTTCAAATAATTACAGGATGAAAAATTATATCTCCCAAGTCCTAACTTAGCTTCATACTTAGGAATTTCTAGTCAATAACAACGTCTCCGTTTCACGCGAGGGTGCCTATGGGTTCGGGTTAATCTTGCCTCCCACTTGCTTACAGAGAGTTTTCATTTGACCCCTTTTCATCCTTGTCCAGGTTTAATTAGTGGGCATTTCAATTACTCCCCCAGAATGAGTCAACTCAAATAATTAAACACATTTCATTTGTAGCTATCGATTTAACTCTCCCAAATTATGCTTTCTCCAATGAACCATCTGTTTTCACCAAGTCAATAGGGTAGCTGCACATTTCATTCCTGCCCTGTGTGCTCACACACACACACACACACACACACACACACACACACACCCAATGAAATCTCCATGCCTTGTCTGATTTCCCCAGGTCCCTTCTTGTTCAGCATGACCTGCTAACTGCTTCCCTATCCCTGTTTGCAGATTCTCCACATCAATGCTGTCAGCTCAGGACATGGAAACTCTTCTAATACGCAGGTAAAGACAATGTTTTCTTATAGAAAAACAGACTTCAAGACTAAATTTAGAAAAATTCTTGTCTCACTGATATACTTAATTATGCTCTTTGTCCTTTTAAAGCAAAGGAACATGTTTCACTCAGAATTCCATACTGCGAATATTTCAAACACCATTTTTTGATAATATTTTTGTTAATTATTAACTTACCAATACTTGTGTGTCAGCCAGATCTGGGCAAAGTAGTATAGGACTAAATGTTTTACTTTTATCTTTGATATTCACAGCCAATTTACATTGGTAAAATGAATTAGTGCACATAGTAGGCAAATCTATTATCTTCTGTTAATAATATTATTCTAAGATTAATCATTTACTTTGGCAAATCCTTTAATTAACTTTGATCACAGACACTACTGTGAGCCAATTGTCGATTCACGTGACATTACTTGCTGCTTTTATAATATTATTTTTAATTATTTTATGGTACGATGTACATGTTTTATTTACTATGTAAATAAGAGTATGCATATCTTTGCAGCCCAAGAATAACTTTTTATAAATCTTTTTAATAACAGCCAGGAGTCCAATCTCAACTGAAAAGACTTCTCTCCAACATAAACTCATTCCACCAGGATTACGAACTCAGCATTGCCGATGGTCTTTTTGCAGACAAAGTGGTTGACTTTCATGAGGTAAGTTCCGCCTCCTGTCTTAGAAGGTTATTTTCATTCTGGACCTGAGTTTTGTTCAGTCCAGCATGCGCATAAAGGCTTACCTCTTTCCACTGAGCCATACAACGGTGATTTTGTTCTCCTGTCACTACTAACGATGCTCCCAGGTGTATTCACAATAGCATCACCTGTTTTCAAAGTATAACTATACCCGAGTGATCCACATAGTTCGGGTCGCTGGATGGACAGGCTCCAATAACTGAAGACAACCTGCCTGGCTGTGATATGGACCTGTCACTGGGGTCGGGGAGCAGACAGCCCACCTAGGGTGGTCCTTGGGCAGCAGGGGAGACTGTCCATTTTTTCTCTGAGCTTTGTCTCCTAGAGTAGCTTTGCAACTCCAGTGGTAAAGTCACCTCCTTTGTTCTCAGCCATGCCCTTCGGTTTCTCCTTGCAGGACCGACTGACTTGTCTTTTCAGGAAACTCATTTATAAAAAGAGTTCCTGGTAAGAGACATAGCCGGATGAGGCCAGCCATGGGCAGAGGAGCAGTTCAGACCTGACACAGAGGTGGGGAGTAGGTTTTCTTGAGGTCAGCAGACTAAATTTTAGTATTACTCTGTGGTGTTTGTATCATCAATTTATCCATCCTAGTATCTGCTCATCCAAATACCCACGAGATCAGAATGCACCCTTGAGGTTGCTGTGCTCAACCCCTACTCTAGAACCAGCATTGCTGTGACAACCAGAAGCTGGTTAGTGCGGCTCAAGCAGACACAGTGGCCATGATCCTCTGGGCATGTTTGTTCTCCCTTTTAATTGTCCATTTCTGAGACAACCATGAAACTGCTCCTCTGTGACAATTCTGGAGGAATCCCCACCTGTGCCTTCCCAGCTCTCTGTGTTCCACCCAACCACTCTTATCTCCTCTGCCTGTCACCCACTCACATTCTTTGTCCCTTCCAGCACCACACCCAAGTCCTTTGGCAGCCTGCCAGTTGTGAAGCATTAGGTCACTTTGTTTTTTAAAAACCTTCCCCAAAGAATCCTAGGCAAGTGTTGTAGGGGCCACCCTGTATGTCCGGCCCCACGTTTGTGTCTCTATTCCCACAAATACTGCCGTGTCCCTGAAGGACTGCCAACTCTCTTCAATTGGACATTGATGTGTCTGTCATGCTACTATTTATAGCAGACTCCCTGTGTTCCCCTTCTTCTGGCCTTCAGTGTGTGTACAGAACAAGGCACTTAGAAACACAATAAAGGCGAGAGCTGATCAATAATTTGAAGAATGGGGGCACAGAAGGTCTGCGGATTGTTTGGCAACGTGAAGAAGATGATACAGTGAAGCTTATAGAGCAGTTGGTTCTTACAAATCAAAAGCTATGCCCTTGATCTTCATTCCATGTGTTGGAAACAGAACGTTAGCATGTAGATTGCACCCATGTGGTTTTACTGTAACGAGGGCTCTTCCTACTACAACTTGATGACCATCAGATATTTCCAAAAGCAAGAGATGAGTAACAGTTTAAGCATCATGATACTCTAATGGAACTTTGAATAATGAAAGCCATTTATTCTTCAATTTAAAAAAAAGAGAGAAAAAACTCTTTTCTTTGTCACAGGATGGGGGAATCTCAGTTAGTCTCCCCTGCTTACAGGAACATACACAATAAAAAATCTTTAATTCAACAACCCAACCAGGAGACTGCATCAATGCAGACCACAGAGAAGAAGAGTCTCACCTAGGCCACTGACTGAAGAGGATAGTCCCTGATGGAAGAAGAGAAAACTATAGCCTATAAGAAGACCAGAATGATCAGAGGAACACTTTTTCCCAATCTGAAACCCTGTAGCACTATATGTAATCAAAGGGCCTTCCACATGACTGAATCACATATTCATTTTTCAAAGACATTCAGGTACAATGAAGAACGCCAGGTTCAGTTCAGGTTCACCTGAGTCCTAAGTCTGTTACTTCATTGCTCTGTGTCCTTCAGTAATCCTGGTTGATAAAATGAGAGAATTATACTAAACAGTCTCTAAGGCTCTCAGTTTTCATGGTTTAATTTGTAATTTTGAAACTTCAATATGCATTGAAAATGGAAATTGTGCATAGTATTGTCATGGCAGCTAAAACAAAGTGTCACTAAGGTACTCTCTACCTTAGTATTCAACAACCATTTCCTGAGCACTGACCAAGTGCAAAGAACCATATGTATGGTGGGGATGCAGAGATGACGATGGGATTCAATGTTAACATTTATAAGTCAATAAATGTAATTCGCTACATTGTGAAAGTAACACCAGGAACAAGATGAGGATGTTTTCGTAACATTTTCATAAACATTTTACTGGAGTCATAACTAATACAAACATTGAACTGGAGGTCACAGATAAAAAGAAAAAGAAGTAAAATTTATTTGGTTTGGGAAGGAGGAAATAAAGTTATCATTATCCACAGATAACAATTGTGCATGTAGAAATATAAAAGATTTTAGAAATCAGTTATTAGATTTAATAGTGAATTTAGCAAGTTTAGCATATAAACTCATTAGTATTTCTTTGTTTCATTCATAATTAAAAATAAAATTAAAAACAATAACATCTACAGTGGTATTATAAAACATTAAATACCTGGGAATGAATCTAATGAAAGATATCCACAAATCAAAAAATTACTAAAGAAAGAAGAATTTAAAGACAAAGGATATATTTTATGTATAAAATACTCAATATTATAAAGATGTCTATTTATTTATAGATTCAAAGCAATTGATTTGGGAGAAATTTATGACCAAGCTGATTTTAAAATTTACATGGAAATGCAAAAAATTAAGAAAAGTTAACTGTGAAGAAAAAAAAATCCAGAGGATTTAAATTACTGGAAATTAAGGCTTAAGAGCTATAATAATTAAGATTTGGTGGCATTTTTGTAGAGATAGACTGTAGACCAGGGGGACACAGTAGAGATCCTGAGACAGACACACAGAGAACCTCGATTTGTGATCATTGTGACTCCGCAGATCAACAAGGAAGGGAAGTTTGTAATAACTGGCATTGGTTGAACTGGCTATCCATAGAGAAAAATACACCGATCTGTATACAAAGCAACCAATTTCAGGTGGATCATAGATATAAATGTGAATGGTGAAACAACGAAAGTGTGTAGTAGATAAATATAGATTATTCTTAAGACCTTGGATAATCAAAGTTTTAAAAAAAAATCTTTGTTTTAGGATACAGAAAGCACTAATAAGATAAAGCAGACAGGAGAGATGGCATTAGAATAAAGAATGTATTTTTATTATAGAACATCACGAAGAGAGTAAAACGGGGCAGAACATATTTGTGATACATATAAGCATCCAAACACTGATATCCAAAACCAAAAACTCCAATGAAACAATAAGAAAAAGCCAAACAGCCCAGTAGGAAAAGCTTGATCTGACATTTTACAAAAGAACATATTCAATTGACCAATAAGCATATGGACAGACGGTAAATCCTTAATAGTTTCCTTCTTTGTTGCTTATGTTTTATGCATTATTTTAGGGGCATAAGCAGCAGGGCTTGAGGGGGATTGGCAAGACATGCTAGCTGGGCTAAACAAAAGTTAGGTGCATAACACACACACATATACACAGAAATTCTTGGTGGCCCGAAGCTCTTCTAGAATTTTCTGGAAATGCTGGCACCCTGCACTCATCAACTTGTCTGGCCAGGAACTGATTCTGAAAACTACTCTTTGTAGCCAGTGTCAGAATGGATGGATGATGAATGGATGGATGGGTGGGTGGATGGATGGGTGGATGGATGGGTGGATGGATGGATGGATGGATAAACAAGAAGATCAAAAGAGCCTTATTCATGGAAATTACACACAAAGCCTTCTTTATAGAGGTAATATCATCCTGCAGACAGACAGTGGATAACTAACCAATCCTAATTATTAGGGTTGAAAATCCTATCAAGCTTATCAGAGTATCCCTTGACAATACATACCCTTGGTAATGAATTTTATTTTCCCCAATTATAAAAAAAAACTTTTTCTCAAAATTTGTATGTGTATATTTGTTCTATTGCTGGTGTGTTGATTTATTAGATTTCTATTATTTCTTTTTATTGAAAAAAAATATTTCTTGAACACCTATTATGTGCAATGTGCCAAGGGCCGGGATTACAATGATCACTAAGGCATATGTGGTCCTGATTTCACGGAATTTACTGTCTTGTGAGGGGCTCAGGAACCTCAGATGTAAGTAAGATGCAGTGTGATAAGAGTTGGTCAGGAAATGAAGGCTAAGGGACTACTGGAGGATTCAGGAGGGGCCCAGGGAAGACTTCTATCAAGGAAGGGCATCTACGCTTGGAACTAGAAAGCAAGTAAGACACAACTGTTCAAGGACCTCCAGAGAGACAGGACTCATGACACTTCTGAGGAGCTTCCTGGAGTTGGGTGTTGCTAGGGAGCAGGATAAAGGGGACAGTGGCTAGAAACGAGAGAAGTGGGATGCAGGTCAGCAGAGCCTTGCAGACCAGGTCCAGGGATTTGGGCTTTACCTTAAGTTCAAGAGGTAGCCTTGGCAAATTTTCAGTAGGATGGGGTGACATCAGCAAGGGAGACAAGTTTGAGGCTCCTGAAGTGTTTATGGTGAGAAAGCAGTGGTAAAGGCAGGGAGGTGGGCATTAGCCATGGTCTCTGTTAGTCTCCCCATCCATGTGGATTAACCTTCAGTTCAACAATGAGCCTGAGTTCTCCACCTCCTCTTCCAGGAATGAATCCTTGAGTGAGGTACCGAAAACAAAGAGACAAATTCAGGAATATGTTTTTTAAGTGCTGAGTTGGTGGTGATTTGTAAATAGAACTGCGTGTTTCTTATAGAACTGTATATTATTTGTATTTATAGGATTATATTAGGTGTGCTGAAAAATTATACAATGCCAAAGTGGAAGGAGTCGACTATACAAATGCTGTAGAAGACACCAAATATAAAATTAACAAATGGGTTGAAGATGAGACTCATGGTGAGTGCAATGCTCGATTTTTCTACAGGATTGGTCAGTTCTATGTGAATGTTGAGAACGTCAACGTTAGAGTTAGGAGTCTTTTGTACACAGAAGGAGCTGCTGCTCTTCCTAATCCCGAACAATGCTTGTCGTTATTTAGTATTTGTCTGCAATATGGTGTTGAGCAATCTTAATAATTTGAATGCTTTATACTTTTTTTTTTAAGTTTTTCCTTTTTTCCTTACTGACTCCAGAGAGAGGAAAGGAGAGGAAGAGAGAGAGAAACATTGATGAGAGAGAACATTGATTGGCCACTTCCTGCATCCCCCTCACTGGGGTCTGGGCCCACAACCTGGGCCTGTGCCCTCACTGGGAATCAAACCAGTGACTTCCCAGCACACGGGTCAACACCTAACGAGTGAGCCACACTGGCTGGGCTGCTTTATATTTTTAAGAAGTCTTGGCTGTCACATAATCCTATTTGACTGGAAAATACTCTTGTGTGACAAATAGATTTTATTATGGCCATTTCATACATTAGTGATAAGCTAAGGTAATTTACTCAGTTATCCTCAATGTTTTGTGCCTGGGTAGTGAACAAGACTAAGAGTAGTTTATAAGTCTTTCTTTCTTTCTTTCTTTCTTTCTTTCTTTCTTTCTTTCTTTCCTTCTTTCCTTCTTTCCTTCTTCCTTCTTCCTTCTTCCTCTTTCTTCTTTCTTCTTCTTTCTTCTTTCTTTCTCTTTCTCTCTTTCTCTCTTTCTCTCTTTCTCTCTTTCTTTCTCTCTTTCTTTCTCTTTTTATCATGATTCCACATTTCTTTCTTTCTTTCTTTTATTTATTTATCTTTATTGTTGAATGTATTACAGATGTTCCTCATTTTTCCCCCATTGACCCCCTCCTCTCCACTCCCACCCCCCTTTTGCCTTTTCCCACACTGTTGTCTGTGTCCCTTGGTTATGAATATAAGTTCTTTGGTTTATTTTTTTTATTTTTTTATCCTCACCCGAGGACATTTTTCCATTTTTTGTTCAGATAGAGTGGGAGGGAGAGAGAAGAAGAGAGAGAGAGAGAGAGAAACATCAACGTGAAAGGGACACATCGAATGGCTGCCACCCGCACAACCAACCAGGGCCGGGGACAAACTGCAACCGAGGTACATGCCCTTAGCGGGAACCGAACCCGGGTCTCTCTGGACCACAGGCCGACGTTTTAACTGCTGAGCTAAATCGGCCAGGATTGGTTTATTTCTTTCTACCTCCCAACTCCCTTCCCTTTGAGGTTTGTCAGTCTAGCAACCAATTTGTTCTTCTTAATGCCTTCACCTTTTTCACCCATTCCCCCAACCCCCGTCTTATCTGGCAACCAACAAATTGTTCTCTGTATCTATGAGATTATTTCTGTTCTGCCTGTTCATTTTGTTTGTAGATTCAATTTTTGATAAATATGTATTCATTGCCATTTTGTTTGTTCATATATTTTATCTTTTTCTTCAAAAAGACCCTTCATCATTTCATATAATAACGGTTTGGTGATGAACTCCTTTAACTTTTTCTTGTCTGGGAAAGTCCTTATATGGCCATCGATTCTAAAGGACAGCTTTGCAGGATAGAGTAATCTTGGTTGTAGGTTCTTGCTTTTCATCACTCTGAATATTTCTTGCCACTCCCTACTGGCCTGCAAAGTTTCTTTTGAGAAATCAGCTGACAGTCTTATGGGAACACCCTTGTAGGTAACTAACTGCTTTTCTCTTGCTGCTTTTAAGATTCTCTCTTTGTCCTGAACCTTTTGCATTTGGATGATGATGTGTCTTGGTGTGGGCCTCTTGGGGTTGATCTTGTTTGGGACTCTCTGTGCTTCCTGGACTTGTATGTCTGTTTCCTTCACCAAGTTAGGGAATTTTTCTGCCATTATTGTTTCAAATAGGTTTTCGATTTCTTGTTCTCTCTCTTCTCCTTCTGGCACCCCCAAGATACGAATGTTGGCACAGTTGAAGTTGTCCCAGATGCTCCCTACACTATCCTAATATTTTTGGATTCTTTTTTCTTTTTGCTGTTCTGATTGGGTGTTTTTTGCTTCCTTCTTTTCCAAATTGATGGTTTACTTCTTGGTTTTACCTACCCTACTATTGAATCTGTGCAAATTATTTTTTATTTCAGTTAGTGCCTCCTTCATTTCTGACTATGCATTCTTGATTTCTGACTGGTGTCCTTTTTTATGCTCTTGAGATCCTCACTAAGTTCGCTGAGGTTCTCACTAAGTTCATTGAGCATCCTTATAAGCTGCATTTTGAACTCAGCATCTGTTAGGTTGCTTATCTCCATTTTGCTTAGTTCTTTTCCTGGGATTTTGTTTTGCTCTTTCATTCGGGATCTGTTTCTTTGTCTCCTCATTTTTGCTGCCTCCCTGTGTTTGTTTCTTACTTAATGAGAGTTATGGGGCTAGCTGAGACCAGATGCTGCTTGTTTGAAAGAATTTAGGAAAACCTGAAGCAGGATCCAAGACAGGTCAATTCTATGGTAAAGCAACTGGCAACAGCTTGGGTGGGCCTGAAAGTTGGGTGGGGCGGGGCCTCAGGGAGTCACCAGGGTGGGGCTACCCCTGTGAGCCAGGTTGCTGGAGTCCCAGATATGGGGGCTGTCTGCTGCCCCAGGGAAGGGCTCACCAAAGGAACAAAGGCCTCTGACAGCAGTTTGTCTCGAAGAAAGCCCCCTCTCCAGCCCTCGCTCCAGTGCCAAACAGCTCAGTTCTTCCCTGTG
The DNA here is from genome assembly GCF_014108415.1 of Molossus molossus. Classification (NCBI taxonomy): domain Eukaryota; kingdom Metazoa; phylum Chordata; class Mammalia; order Chiroptera; family Molossidae; genus Molossus; species Molossus molossus. Next base: position 109,653,115 of record NW_023425399.1, read on the forward strand.
TGTCTCTGGTGCCCCTCGAGCTGCCTCCCCTCCAAGCTTAGAGGGAGAGAGTCTGATAAGTCCGTGCGCGGGCCCTTTAAGGAGCTGCCTGGGGCTCCAGCCGCTTTAGCCTCCCTGAGCCTCAGTTCCCGCTGGTTTTTCCAGCCAGAAGTTATGGGGATTCTCTTCCTGGCACTGGAACCCTGAGCTGGGGGCCTGGTGTGGGACGGGGACCCCTCAGTCCTCAGGGAGGACCTTCCCAGCCGAGGTGTCCTCCTGATTTTTATCCGCCACACGTGGGTGTGGGACCAGCCCGTCCCCTCCGCCCTCCTGCCAGTCTCCTGTGGCTGCTGCTTTAATCTCGTAGATGTAGGACTTCCACTCAGCTCGATGCCAGGCGGTTCTGAAGGATGGTTGTTCTGTAGTTTAGTTGTGACTTTGATGTGGTTGTGGGAGGACACAATACCGCCGTCTGGACCGGAAGTTCTATAGGACATTATTTTTAATGACCGCTACAGATTTCATTCTAATGATCAACCCAGCATCTTACTGTTCCTTCTTGGACTGAAGGATCTTATTAAAATTATGACATCCTACTGCCTAAGAAATATATTTCATATCATTGCTTATGCTAAGGGATGCATACTTTATCTTTAATTTAAAATTATTTTTACTTATCACAATAGTATATGTGGCACAGGTAGTACCTTCGAGAAAAAGTACATCTGTTTATTGGTAAGCCTCTTCCACAACTTGACACCGAATCACAGCATATGTTCTGTACAAAGCAAATAAGGAAATGCTTTTTGTTGTTTTGTACATCAACTGACTCCAAAGCCAGCCATTTCTCTACCTGAGGCTTGGCTTTGTTTATACTCTGAACAAAATACACGTATTTGCCGAGGTTGGCTCTGTGTTAGATATAGGAGACGTGATTTGTACTGTTAAACACAAACATTTAAACAGCATACAGTTAATCCTGGGAATAAGAATACAGTGTCTCAATTTTCTTTCTGTTTGTTAATTCATCTTTGAGCCACCACACGTTTCAAATATACTATTCATGCATCAAGAGAAACTGCAATTACTTTTTTAATAACTGAGTGGGCTTCTATTACTAATACTTTTCTCCATTTGGAACATTTATTTATTTCTTTTCCATGCACATATACATATATATAATCATTCTCATTCTGATAAGCATATGTACTCAATATTTATTTGGGGGAACACTGCAAATACTGCCACTGTTGCAACAAACACACCGAGGTCCTACTCCCACCCCCATCCTCCACACACGACCAGAGGTGTCCTTTTGAAAGACAAATCTGATCCGTCATGACCGTGCCCTTCCTTGTCTTCCAATGAACCATGAATAATTCTCCACTGCCTTCAGGAGAATCCAAAACTCTTTGCAGACGGTGAAGGCCCTTCACTATGTGACCCCTGCCTCAACTTCTCCAGCTTTACTCTTCCCGTAGCATCGGAATGAGTTGGGTTTCCCCAGATTCACTTTGCTCTTCCAGGCTTCCACGCCCTCGAACGAACACTCCCAGCTCTGTGGCGGGTCTCCTTGCCCCACACCTTGCGCTCAGCTCAGCAGGCCGGCCGGCCAGAGAGGGGTGCCTGTAGCCTGTGACCCCACAGCTCACTGAGCGCTGTGACACGGGCGTGCTACACCTGCCTTTGGTTGTCGCCTCCCCTGGACTGGAGTGTGAGCCCAGAGATGGCGAGGTGTGTCTCTCACTGCAGTGATTCAAGTATCAGAATAGCGCAAAGCATTTAGCAAACATCTCATTAATGCAGAAGAGCTCTTTCAGCGGAATGGCTTACGTTATCCTGGGCGTGCTGTGGCCTCATCAATGACACAAAGGCAGCTGGGTGCCTGCAGCAGGGAGGGGATCTGGGAATTCTCCTCCTGGGTCGGAATCCTCTTGCCGGGGTTTCTTGTCGTGAGACTTTATACAAATTACTTGACTTCTCTCTGCTCTTGAAATTATAGTGCCTACTTCATGGGGATCCTGGGAGGATTAAACCAAATATTGCACAGAAAACATTTAAAAAGTGCTGAACAGAGTAATTGCTCATAGATTATTGTTATAATTATGGGCTAAGACAAATATGCTTATCTCATCTAAAAATTTAAAAAAATGTACATTAAAAATTAACCTTTCCCCCCCCAATTTATTTCTTAAAAGGCAAGATCAAGAGCATCATAGACGAAGGGAGCATCAGCTCCTCCGCCGTCATGGTGCTGGTGAGCGCCGTGTACTTCAAGGGCAGGTGGGAGTCGGCCTTCACCAAGCAGGACACGGTGAGCTGCCGCTTCAAATCCCCCAAGGTATGGAGATCCACTGACTCTTGGAGGCTTTTCGCCAACAGTGTTTCTTTGCTGCGATCGCGATAGTTACAAATACTGGGTTCAGCAGTTCTAGACTCGTTTTCCTGTTGCATTCACGATATTGTATGGTCAGGCGTTTAGAAAATGAAGTTTCTATTTTCCTGCTAATGCCGGTTATGGAATTCAACTGGAGATGTCCTGTAAGTTGATATTCCCCCAAATATATTTGAAATGGAGAAAAGAAATAACATATGAATTTATTTGACGATATCCCAGTAGGGGGCCTAGAAGAAGAAAATATGACAAAAGTGTAGGTTTTATTTTTCGTAATTCTAACTGCAGGGTGCACAGTTAAAGTCATTTAATATCAATGATTTTTCCGCAGTCAAGGCAAATATGTGTTTCTTTTGCCAAAACATAAAATTATGTTTAATAAAGTTATGCATTTCCGAATATCGATTATATCCGTTTCTTCATTGAATTCTCTTTTATTTAAAACAACCTTCACAAAATAGATATTTTTGTGTTTGTTGCTTTTTTTTTTTTTTTTTTTTTTTACCAATTTGCACGTGATAATCTTACTATCGTAGAAACATCAAAGGCCTTGGAGTCAGCAAAACTGCAGCGGGATCCTCGCCTCGCCTCCTGGAAGCTGCCTGGTTTCAGGCTAGTTAACGTAACCACTGCAGACCTGGTCGCAAGGGAAATCAAGCGATTCCATAATTCACCTCCTATCTCCCTTTCAACCACTCAGTCGATTATGTTGAGGTAGAGAAGTTCAGATTTAACTTTTAAGCTTAGTTTTGTTTTTCAAGTGGAAAAGCCCATTGAAAGGTTCTTTCTGCGTTTCCCCACATCAGAGCTGTAGGACACAGTGCTGAATGCCGGTAGCAATGGGGTCACTGGATGAGGGGGGACTGGGAATAAGGACACCGAGGCAGGCTGCACCTGCAGTGTGGCAGCAGGAAGGTGCTGGGAGGCATTGGGAGGAGGGAGGAGGCAGTGCAGAGTTTACAGGGACCAGGATGACCCTCAGGCTGATTGCGGTGACTGCCCTTTGAGTCCTGCACTTTGGGGTACAGCCAGCCCCGCAGGGTGTCCCTGACTACCGGGTCCTAAGGACAGCCTCGAGGGCAAGTTTCCAAAAGTTTCCAATGCAGGTGTCTTCGTGAGAACAAAGAGAGGGGCATAGACATGTTTGGAAATTTGTATGTGGAAAGTAATAGTGCAATAAATCCTAATAAAAATGCGGCTCTGTCTGTAGAGACATTAACTGCGTAATTGCTAGGTAGCCGAGAATTTTAGGGATGGAGCTGGCGTTGTTAACGGAGCTTGGAAGTGTGATTTTGGTCCCCACTCTCCTTCACACCTCCCGCGTAGACTGCGTTTGCTGGTTCGTTTCCTCCAGCGAAGATGCGGCATGCCTGTCCCCTACACTGTTCGTGGGTTTTGGCTTTTGCGCCTACAGGCGTGTTCACTTAAATAAGTGTCAATAGGTAACAACTGTTTAAAATGATCTTCCTACCTATTTGATATCCCTTGCAATATAGTTATAATAGATAGCTTCTAAAAGACTACGGAATCTATAACACTGGTGTCAGTTTTGGGGACATGACCTCTTTGCTAAGAAGTCTTGTTCTAGTCTTTCTCCAGCCTAGTTCAGCTGTTGATCCTTGCCCTGGTGAGGACAGGCAGTGCTGTGGCAGGCCAGCCCCCATGTGTGTCGGGCTCAGATCGGCTGACCTGGCTCGCCGGGCGGTGCCTCCCCCTGCACTGCCCTAGGCGTGTTCTTTCTGAGCTTCAGACTCTCAGTCTAAAAGGATACCCTTTCTAGAGCCAGAAGGACCTTTAGTCTTAGCGTAAACAATTCTCCTCCTCCCGTAGAACTTTCTGTACCAAAGGGAGATATGACAGCAAGATGACATGTTTGCAGAACCACAGTATCTTTTAGGAAAAGGATGGCTTTTTGCACCTCTCCAGCATTTCCATGTCTGCAGATGATATTCCTCAAGGTTAGAGCTACTGTGTTTCCCCCGAGTCAATCGGAGCGATGTCATATATTTTGCAGAAATTAAAAAAACATCTTTTACGAGGCCTCATTCTTAAATTGTGTGATTTTGATAGTACTGTCTGTATTTTATTTCTGACAAGAGAAAAAGCCGATAGCATTCATTTTAATTGTAATGCTGTTTAATAATTATTTATTACTTATATAGACATTTTCAGATAAAACACTAAGTGCAAGGCAATGTTCCAAATGCTAGATATATTAACTCTCATAATGCTTACAATAATCCCATGCAGTAGAGACCATCATTACCCTCATTATATAGACGAGGGAATGGAGACACAGAGAGGTGAAGTAACTTGCCTAAGATCACACAGCTGGGGAGTTTTTAAAAAAATCTTTTAAAAAAAATTCTCACTTGAGGACATTTTTTCATTTATCTTCAAACAGAGTGTGAGGGAGAGAGAGAGAGAGAGGGGGGCAGAGACATTGATGTGAGAGAGACACATTGACTGGTTACCTCCGGCATTACCCTGACCTGGACCGGGAACCAAACTACAACCAAGGTACATGCCCTTGACTGGAATTGAACCCACATGGTCCGAGGGCCGATGCTCCAGCCTCTGAACCAAATTGGCCAGGGCACAGCTGGGGAGTTTTAAACTCAGGCAGTTATGCCCGGCCCATGTGGCTCAGTGGTTGAGCATCGACCCCTCCACCAAGAGGTCGCCGGTTCAATTCCCAATCAGGGCACATCCCCAGGTTGTGGACCTGATCCCCAGTGGGGGGCATGCAGGAGGTGGCCAGTTGATGTTCTCTCTCATCGATGTTTCTATCTCTCTCTTTCTCCCCCTTCCTCTCTCTCTAAAATCAATAAAGAAAATAAGTAAGTACATAAACTCAGGCAGTTAAAGTCTGTGTTTTCACCACTAAGATGTGCACCCAGGCAATCACTACTGGTAACGTGTGAGGAAAAACCTACAGGATATACTGAAAAAAAAAAAAAGTTCTTCCTTTTGTACCTGGTCAGTAAGTGAAACAAAGTGGGCTCATTAAAAGGTGTTTGTGACTTGACTTCCAGTGTCCTGGGAAAGCTGTCTCCATGATGTATCAAGAACGGATATTCAACTTGTCTGTCATTCGGGACCCGTATATGCAAGTTCTTGAACTCAGATATCATGGAGGTATAAGCATGTACATAATGCTGCCTAAGAGTGGAAACCTCTCCCAAGTAAGTTACCACTGTCACCTTCCCTGTTGGGGACAACTTTTAGGAGACTGTTAATTGTGCATTCACCCAACAACTTTAAGATTTCAGGTTGTTGGAATATTAGAGACTTACCCACTTATTCATTTACTTGACAAATATTCAAGGAGTACCTACCATGTGCCAGGCATTGTTATAGGTGTCAAGGTGGCCTTACCTCAGCTTAGCATAACTTCGTTTAAATAGTTGTAACATTGGAAACCCTCACACCTCAGCTGTGGAGGGAACAGGGCATGGGTTTCGATCTTCTTTGCCCTTGGCCATGAAAACTGTCTTTCAAGTATATTGAAATTTTGATAGACTAAGCAGTTTCAGGCAGGAATGATACGATGGCATTTTGAAGTCCTAGTCCTTTGAGAATTTAAATGTATGATGTCAGTCTGTGCTGCTGTGTCTCTAGGAAAAGCAGAGGTTAGGGACTGCACTGTGACAGGTAGCCAACGGGCCAGCACAGTGCCAGGGGCAGACGGTGGTGGTCATGCCAGCCAGACGTCATCACTGCATCTCAGATCCCTGTACCCTTTCTGCTTGTGAATTTCAACCTCTTCTCCTTGCGAATTTGGCCACTTCAGACTGCAGCCTGAAATCTAGAAGCCTAAACTTCATCTCCTTTCTCTGCACTTCCAATCGAAGGGCGATTATTGATCACCTACTAGGTGCCAGGTGCTTCATTGATGTCATCTTGTTTGGCATGAACAGCAAGTGAAATGTCATAAAGTTGGCATTTTTAAATGGAAAGTGAGATAACATAAAATAGGGGCACACAAATAATTCACTTGATGATATTTATACCAATGGCATTTTAGCACACATTAACTATTTTAACTTCAAATAATCTGCAATGATAGAAAAATAGCCTAGATAAAACAAGCAGTAGGTAACTCAAAAGGTAGATTCGTCCTTCTACTTATTGTCTGAGTGGTCTTTTTTCTGTAATAGGTTCCCCTAGTGTATGGGTCAGAGTAGTATAAACCTACATACCTACATAATGCTACACGACTAAGTAATGATGATGAAGTTAGTGGGCTAAATGAGAAAAAATTTTAACTCAAAATAAAAAGTTATTACAGATTAACTTCGAACTGGGTAATTTACACACAGAAAATTTATTTAAGACTACATTTGATTATATAAATTTGAATTCTTGAGAACAAATAAATGCCCACATATCAGATCTGGAAACAATACGCATGAAAAATCTTGTAAGTGTGAAGTGATGAGTCTGGAGTAGTCTAAGACCAGTTCCCAGAGCTGGTGAACTTCACATGTGAATCATTGGGGGCGGCAGTGGTGTTGGAGACAGACGCGAGTTCCTACCCATGTAACGTTTCCCAGCTGGGCACCTTGGGCACATTTCCCAACATTCTCTTGACCTTCAGCTGTCCCCTGTGTTGAGTAGGGGAGTTATTTTGGATCCATGCCTCCCTGACAGTGTGCGTGACTGTGCTGGAGATACGGATCACCCACGGCCTTGAGGCCAGAGCCTCCTGCTCCTTGCCTCAGGAACCCCGCTCCTTGTGGGGTTCGTTCCATGGGTGTATCCCATCATTTTCTATGTCTCTCATCATGAGGAAGTGGTCAGGCAACACTGACCTACATGGCTACTGAGCTCCTTTCTCCCTCTGATGATCTCTGACTCCCTAGTTCCTTCACCAGCCCATTGTTCCACTTTGGCTAAATGTGTCTGTATGGGGGCAAAGGGCAGAAATTCCCTGGAATGCAATGAAGTCACACCGTGTCATAGCAGAACAAAGTAAACGTGATTTTTTTTTTTTATCCTCATCCGAGGACATTTTCCCATTTTTTGTACAGATAGAGTGGGAGGGAGAGAGAGGAACAGAGAGAGAGAGAAACATCGATGTGAAAGGAACACATCGAGTGGCTGCCACCCGCACAACCGACCAGGGCCGGGGACAAACTGCAACCGAGGTACATGCCCTTAGCGGGAACCGAACCCAGGTCTCTCCTGACCGCAGGTCGACGCTCTAACCGCTGAGCCAAACCAGCCAGGGCTAAACATGTGATTTTTAAAGAGTGCTTGAACTACTTGTTTTCATCATTTCCCATTTCCATACTGTCCAGGGCCCATTCACATGCTTATGCATACATATAGGATGCAGGCGAGGATACTGACGGAAAATCATAATTTGTTTGTTGTTTAATTTGTTTCTTAACCGAGTGATTTTAAAGTGCCTTTTAAATATCCGTGCAGATCGAAAAACAGCTGACCTTTGAGAATCTAATGAAATGGACCAGCCCCAGAAAAATGAGGCGCCAGTACGTGAAGGTGTTTCTCCCTCGGTTCAAGATAGAGAAGAATTATGAACTCAAACGCTATTTACAAGCCCTGGGGCTGGGAGGGATCTTCGACGAATCCAGAGCTGATTTCTCTGGCCTGGCTTCAGGAGGTCGTCTGTATTTGTCGAGAATGGTGCACAAGTCACACATCGAGGTTAACGAGGACGGCACAGAGGCAGCTGCCGTCTCAGAAAACGACATCGTAGAAAAGCGACTCCCTGCGTCTACGGAGTTCAGAGCTGATCACCCATTCTTATTTGTCATCAGCAAGGGTGACATCATCTTGTTCAGTGGCAAAGTCTCTTGCCCTTGACAGTCCAGTTGGTTTCTGTTACCATAGTCCCATCACTATCAAGGAATCACGTGCATAGATACGGTTTAGCGGGAAGCATGTAGTGTTCCCTCTAGTTCACTCTCTTCTAACGTTGGTCGGCAGATGATTTTGGTGACTTGACCCTTCTCAGACACCTGGTTGATTATCCCGATCTTGCTCTTAGCATTTCTATCACCAGCTCCCTCACCCATTTATAATTTTATTGTCTTTCTACCCACACTCACTTCTACCAGTCTGCCCCATAGCCACTAGCACATGGATCTGGGATTGGCATCTGGGAATTGTGGGCATGAGCCCCACTGGTCATGACAGTGTAGAAGCAGTCCTAGGGATCTTTCCAGAAACTCTATAGGTATCCCAGATATTCTAGTTTTATTGTAAATGATCTAGGAAGTAAGCCCACCTGCTAGAAATGAGTGTGAGGGATAAGTTTTTCTTGCTGACCTTAAAACACATTAGAGTTGACTTTAACATTGGTGTGAAATCAGTCTCTAGAAGTGAAAAAAATATGGATTTGGGTTTGGGGGCCAACCAAAATATTTCATGAATAACCTCAAATGAATGAATATCTTTTGGCTTTTCCTTGATAGACACTTAATATGTACATAGTTTTTTCAAATATTAAATACCTTTGATCAGTTGCCAGTTGTTATGTACAGTATATTATTTCATATGCTGTGTAGTTTACACATGTTTTATCTATTTATCAGAATAAAGAAAGACAACATGACTGCACCGTGTGATTGTTCTATGACCAGTTGTGAGACTACCAGCAATATTTTTTCTCCAGGCCAAGCAAACAAGCAGTGAAAAAGACAGAATGCTTTTCAAATATAAATCTGATTTCATTAAATGTTAATTTATTACATATCAAAGTTATTTTACAGCTACTAACAGAGGCCAATGAGCTAATTTTAAAGAGAAGGACTTAAATTCATAAGGGGAAAGAATTAGCATGTGTGAATATTTATAATAAGTCACAGGTGGCTTTACAAAACAGATGAAAATAAATTGAGAATCAGTAGACCATGCTGAACTCCCCAGCAGGGCTACAGCGTAGCTCTGTGGCGCTTCGTGCTAGACCTGGAAGGTACTTGACTTTCAACAAATATTGTGGAATCCGTGAACATGGCATGAGTGGGTGAATGTGACATGATCTGAAAGATGCTGAGAAGCCCTTGACCAAAATAACTTGGCCACTAACCTGCCACACCCGCAATGACTATTTCTCCTTCAGAGACCTTTGCAGGGAGTGGATTTATCGGTATGCAGGGGATGTGTTGTTGGGAGAAACTGTTTTTTCTGATTAACTGCATTCCCACCGATTGCCATTCAAGCATAACATACGATCAGACTCTGTCCTTAGGGACTTCAGTTCCCCGATTTGTAAAATTAATTTGGGGGCCTGATCATCTTCTTATCCAGTCTGTGACTCTTCTTTGAGTTCAATGCACAGTCACTAGAAAAAGGGAGGAAAATAACATAATTGAATGATTTTTTTTTTAATTTAGAGGCTTTCTTTTCATTAGCACATTTAACACTCGCAGAACCCTTATCGGGTATCTTCTGTTATCCTTATTTTAAAACCAAGTTCAGAGAAGTCAAGCAAGTTACTCGCATGTACGGCGAAAGGCAAAGTTCATGTTTAAACTGAAGTTTTTCTAATTTAACATGTTCTGTTATAAAGACCCATGATGGGCCATTTTAACTCATTGCCTTTCAGCAGAACAAATACGTTGTTTGGACTCTGTGGGTCCAGTGCGGAAGGTTTCTAACTGTGGGATGACCACGTGAGTTTTCAGGGAGCAGCAAGGGGCAGAACGCGATGTGTCCAGTGCCTCACGGACTCTGAGAAACAGGTTCAGGTCTGTACGTTTATTTCTATTTTCTTGTGAACTTGAACCCCATCTGACCCCCATTTTTTGCCCACTCCATTCCTAGTTATATGACATCAGGCAACATACATACCCTGATTTTACTTAGAGGATTTTACTTCCATGTTGATGTGAACAGAGTGGTCGCTTTCAGGAAGTGGGAACATTTCTGGTCCTTCTAAAACGTCGACCACCCCTCCAGCCAAACTATTTAAACTTGCTCTTCTCTGCATAGAAATTCTTCAGGCTGCTTTCCGGAACCACCCCCCTCAGCCCTGAGACAGTGCAGCTGGGCCTCCGGATACTGGCAGGCCATTTATACGTTAAGTCATCAGAAAAAAGAATTAAGACTTTTCTATTTGCATTCTCACTCAAACCTAGCAACTTCCAGTTTTCCTTATCAGATGCTCCGTTGGGAACCTTTTCATGTAGAGTCTCTTTCCCCTTTTAGAACATCAGGACCAGCAAGGCATTTTCCTAAGAGTTTTTAACTTTCCCAAGATGGAGATACTCCATCTGCACCACCAGCAGATAATTTCACTCTAATTCCAATAACTTGATGGAAGCCCCATAAGGTATCTGTAGGGCAATATAAGATAGCAATGTAGCCACCAAATACAGACCTGCAGCCTCCTGTATCCCAAACCTGACCAGGTATCCAAGCAGGGTCAGGAGTAAAGTGGGGCGAGCAAGGCTCCTAGGGGGCAAAGTTTAAGGAGGCACTAATTTTTAGGTGTTAGCCAGTGTTTGTTTGTATGACTCTGAGCACAAGTGCCTCCTTAAATTTTGCTTAGTGGGTGGCTCATTCTTAAGGAGGTGCTTGCTCCCAGGGCCCTGGTTGCAGATGCTCAGAGTCAACACTTTAAAGTGAGAGTTTCCTTAAATTTTGTACCTTAGGGTCTTCCCTCCTCCTTGGCCGAGCATGAATCTCTAGAGGTCATCAACTCCAGGTGGCTCTTCAAAATAGCTCCCTGAGGGAAAGGGAGGTGCGGAAGTGATGTTATAGTACCAGGTGTCCCACGACCTGAGGGCACCAAGCAGGAGGTTGAAGCAGAAATGCTGAGGTTTCCCTGTTATTCTCTAACCGCATTCTTTCAGACAGTGCCCAGGGCCAGGGAGGCGTTAGTGCCTGAAAGAAGGAAGAAATGACAGATTGTCCTTCTTCCTTGAACATCCTGTGATTTTGGACTTGCTCCTTCGGAGAGGATCCTGAGCCCTGAGTGATTGTGAGCAGCCACCTGAAGGCACCACGCCAAGGTGAGTTCTGCCAGCTCCACAGACCCCAGAACAGGAAGCTCTGTCTTTTCGTAATAAATATTCGAGGATGGTTTCATAGAAGAAAGTGGGATAAAAATTCTGTAGGATTATAATATTCTTAGTTATATTTCTTCCCCTCTTAAAATATATATAAAATAATGCTCTCTATTGTATATGTTGATGGCACCACCAATCTGTGTGTGTGTGTGTGTGTGTGTGTGTGTGGCGGGGGTGGTGAGATGTGTTCTTTCAGATGCTTTGCAATGGTGAGAATGGGCTTTGGCTGGTGTGTCCTTACTTCCTTACCCAGTCAGTTCCTTTGTGTATTTTTGAAAGATTCAGATAGGTCATGTGTCTGTTGGGATTAAAATTACAACCTTGTACTTTTTGTTATTACCTAACCCAGTGAATTAACCTGAGCTAGTTTCATTTTGAACATTTTAGATTTCACAAAACAGAAGTAACTCTTTTCCTAATTTGAAATAAACGAGTAAGTGATGGTACTTTGACCTATGTTTTTGTTGTTGTTGATTGCCTTTGCATTCCAGAATCCAGTTAAAAGAATAGGCTCATTCAGTGCAGCAAATGCACAGTTCTGCTTTGATGTCCTTAAAGAGATGAGCTCTGATCACACGATTGACAATGTCTTCTCTCCCTCGAGTCTCCTGTCCACCCTGGCTGTGGTGCTCTTTGGGGCCGGAGGTGACAGTGAATCTCAGATGGAAAAGGTATGTCACAAACATACTTGCAGCCATGTCTGGAAGACAATCAGTGATGGTTTCAAACCCCTCTTGTTATGGGGATTTCATAGATAGACAACTGTGTAAACACCAGAGAATGTCCACCTTCATTTAAGGTTACCTAGCAAATAGGCTCTTTCAGAAATGAGTGCAAAAGGTAAGGTTTCCCAAAGCTCTGTTCTGATGAGCAGGGGGTGAGTGGACACAGCAGAGAATAAATAGGGAGAGGCACTTAGAGGCCAATCTGACTCATGGGAAAACTGGGAGTCTCCACCTCCACCTCCACCATATGCACCCTTAGGTTCCCAAGGCCTTCCTGGGCAAAGAATTGCAAGGATTTACAATCTGTACTATCACAATTCTAAGGACATCACCAGTACTTTAACTCAACCAATACTGTTGGGTGACTAGAAGAAATATTTCTTAGTAGGCATCTTTCAACATGCCTTAACTATCTCCTGCTTATTATAGAGAGAATGATGAACTAGTGGAACAAAGCTTCTCCCCAGTCAGGGTTTAAATTGGAAATGAATTTGAAAATCTGGAGTCAGACTCTGGCTCCATGTCTGCCTGTGATTGCTTCTGGGTTTGCGACCGGAGAGCCTTGTGGCTGACTGTGTTAAGGACCCAGCCAGGTAGAGAGAGTCTGGTGTGGAAATACTTTTTCTGTTTCATCCAATAGTCAAGAGAACCAATAAGCTCAAATGTTTCCCTCATTGATTCCCATACAAAATGGAAAAAATAACTCTCTTATATTTTTATCCCCTTAATGATTTTCTCCTACAACATTCTGGGACTGAGCCAAAGGCTCAGGGTTCCAGGTTTGACAATTGTGCTTTCTGTTGATGACGAGAGTGGTGATGGTGACAAGGACAACCAAAGCAACACCAGAGAGTTACGCTCATGCAGATTCTCTGGAACATAGAATAATATACTTAGTGGTATCGGACACATGATTATACCTCATTAAGTCAAAGGAAACATTGCTTCTCAGTGGAGACAATGATATAAGTGATTGAAATCTCAAAGAGATATTGTGAGCTTATGATCAAATAACATTTATGAAAAGAACTTGAAAATAATTACCTATTATATGAACCCAACCATTATCTGTGTATGCTCAATGAATAATCGCTAGGAGTAACTGCCTGCAAATGATGTTAAGATCCATTCATTTACACACACAATCATTCACTCTTTATCCCACAAATAAATATGGAGTTCTTTAACGTAGGGACGAACAAAATTAAGTGACGGTGTAGATGAGTAAGCCTGGAGTGATTTTAAAACAGTTTCTTAAACCTTTGTCTTGCCTTCTATCACAGGCGTGAAAAGATAACTACACGTATGTATAAGTGCCTACAACCCATCTCCAACACTCTCATGCTCAGTCTTCCGCCTGAGAGCCCATGAAAGGCTTTGGTTTTCGAATTTACCTTTCCTCTTTGAAGTAATGTCTTTTTTTTTTTTTTTTTTAAATGAGGAGAGTAACTAAGAAACTGATAGGAGAAGGCTGGGGTGAATAATATGAAGTTCCTAAAAATGTAAGAGCTTAACATTTATAGCAAGAAAGTGATTTGCTACGACACCACCTGCTCTGGGGAATAGCATTTGCATAGCCTTGGAAAACAGTCCTTGTTTCCCTTTGAAGGTGCTGCACTTGAGCGAATGAACAAGAACTGCAGATTCTTCCGCACAAAGGTACAGACAGTTCTTACTTCCTCTTTTACTTCCCTTTCGGCAGTCCACCTTAGTCCACGGAGACAAAAGGTCGAAGGCAATACAACAGCATGTGTGTCCGAGATGTCCTTCGAGTCCAGAATATAGATACACACAGTCAAACTGCATATACTGTTTGAAAATAATGAATCATGTTGAGATTTGGAAATAAGAGGTGACGAAATGGAAATCGTCAAACAGCCGAGGTAGAGACGATTAGTCTTTAAGAGAATGGGCTATTCCTCCCCTGAGCAAGAAGTGCAGACGGGAGAGTATTCTCCAAGAGACTGCACCATGGAACCCTAGGAGCTATCCTCAGCAGCAGTGCTTAGAACAATGGCTGGACACCAGTGAGTGCTCTGAACACATGCATACGTTATTTTTGTTTAAATGTAATTAAAGATGGCTTATCTTTATGAGTTGCATTGTAAACTACTTTCCATATTGATCATTTCAAGTAAAAGTATGCAATACAGACTTTCATTTGTCTAAGGTGGTCTGTAGCTTCCTAGATGTGATCTTCCCATTATTATCTGTGTTGGGGATACTAAGACCAAACTTTATTGCCCCGAATTCTTATTTATTATCAAACATAGCAGCACATTTTTTTTCCTGATGCCAACTAGACTAAAATTAATATGTCAGTATTGATTGTGTGCTTTGTGTGCTCTGGGCTACCTGGTGGAGGGGACAGGTCAAACTCTGACCAGGGCGCGGACAATGCCAAGCGGCCCCTCACACCTGTGAGGTGACGATGATACATTGTTACGGTTCTCCATGTATGAGCAGATTGCTGGACAAAAGTTTGGTGAAAGGCAAACATTTCAGTATGTCCAAATGGAGAATGAGTAGACTTTCAATCTGTATTTGTTTGTTTTCTGAAATAGCATGTCCTGATGCAAACCCGAGAGCCTCTTGTCTGACCTCAGTTGATACTTGAGTGGGGGAATTGTGGCCCTCGTTTTCAAGTACATATTTTCTAACTCTTTCTTAGTGTGAACAAAATACAGTGTGAACAAAATCCATGTACACGCTCGAGCGCTCCTCTCTGAAGTCAATCAGCCCTGCCACAGTCCAGTCCACATGGCAAGTGGACTGTTTGCAGAAGTAGCCCGTCCATTCCTCCTGGTGAGTTAAAATAAACACGTTTCCATAAGTAAGGTAAAATCTTTCCTTTCTGTCTTTGTTCAATCTATTTTAGCATTGTTTGTGCTATCCAAACTGTACAGAAATAAAAAAAGATCGAGCATCTTTTTGTAACAATTGCTACATACAGTATACACAATATACTTTGCATCTGCATTTTACTTCATATAGAAAAATATGGAAGAACTTAGGATTCTAGTTTTCAGATGTTAATTTGTAACATTTTAAATCGTGTTTCAGGTGAGCCCAGCTGAAACATAAAAAGCGCACATTTTTTTCTAGTGTCTGATTAAAAACAGTAAAAACAACACTGAAAATGTGTTGATATTGGTAATAAAAGAGGAATTGGTATCTTGGAACTCCAGGCTGAGGACACTAATTATTTTCAGTCTGATTATCCTAATTATGCATTTATAGATGTAAGGTTCAATTTCAGAGGCTGAAAAGAAAGAGAAATGTTCTTATCATTGAAATAGCATCCTGTAGTAATTTGTTCAAGACAAGTGTGAATATTTTTATTAATTGGGCCTAGTTCTACACAATAGCATTTTCTATATTTTTGCCTCTATTTATGTATAATTCCTACCATGTATGGTCTAAATCGATTACAGTGATAATTTATTTGCTATGCCTCTCCTTTTCCAATGCTCACTTTATAGAACTATTTAGAATGTATTGAACAATTATAGAAGCTGAAACCTGAAAATTTGGATTTCAAAAATAATTTAGAAAAAGCCAGAATGCAGATGAACTCATGGATTGAAAATAAAACCAAAGGTAAGAGGGCTAGGGCTTTTTCTTCTTCTTCACCTTCTTATTTTAGGCATAAGTTACATTCAGCGTAATGCTTGGGTCTTCAAAAGGCTATCTGGACAGTTTTGACAAATGTATATCAAGACACAGAACATTTCCATCACCCTGAAAAGCTTTTCTGTGCCCATACCCAGCGACCACTGATCTGATTGTATCATCAGAGCTTAGCTTTGCTTATTTTAAGATTCCAGATAGATGGAATAATACATCATGCACTTTTCTGTGTTCTGTTTTTTACACTCAGCATATTCTTTTTGAGATCCATGCATATTTTTGGATGTAGCAGTGGTTCATGACTTTTTTTGCTAAGTAGTATTTCACTGTGTGAATATACCAGTGTTTATTCGTTTTCTTGTTGATGGACATCTGGGTTATTTCTAGTTTGGGGCTATTATGAGTAATGTTGCTATGGAAATTCTTGTAAAAGGCTTTTTGTGTGCATATTTTCTCATTTCGCTTGGATTAGTACTTAGTGGAATTGCTAGGTCTTAGACTAAGGGATATTTACTTTTTAAGGAAACCTCCAAATAATTTTCCAAAGTGATTGAACCACTTTACAGTCTCATCACTATAAAAGTTCCAGTTACTCCAAATATTCTCCAGTTTTTGGTGTTTTAAATATTTTTTAATTAACCTCTTTAGTAGGTGTGTAGTAGTATCTCATTGTAGTTTTACTTCACATTTCTATGATGACTAATAATACTGAGTATCTTTTTAAATATGTCTATTGGCCCTTATGTATCTTTATTAAGAAAATCTGTTCAAGTTATTTGCCCATTTTTAATTTTTTACCTTTTATTATTCAGCTGCAGGAATTATTTAATTATTCTGAATATAAATATTTTGTCAGATACATATATTGCTAATATTTTTTTTCTAGTCCAAGTCTTGTATATTTTCTTAACTGTATTTCTGATGAACAGAAGTTTTCAATTTTAATAAAGTCCAATTTATCAGTATTTTTCTCTTACATCTTGCACTTTCTGAATATTCTGTATGAAAGTTCTGCTTATCCTAAGGTGACAAGGATGTTCTTTTTTAGTAGATTTATTGTTTTAGTGTTTACCTGAAGGTTTGTGATCTGTCTCAAATTGACTTACATGTAGGATGTGAAATAAGGGTGGAGGTTCTTTATTTCTTCCATATGGATATTCAGCGCCAGTTGTTGAAGATTTAAAGACTTTCTTTTACATATCATAAAATGAAAACCCATGACATCTTATTAATTTTAGTCTTGAGAAGTGAAGAGGAATAAAAAGCAGAGAAATTTTCTTCTGCCAACTTTCCCAGTGATCTGTTTTGCTTGATTTTAGTAGAAAACCATCACCAGATAACAGTGGTGATCTGCAAAACCCCCACTCAGGTATTCACTGGGTACAGCAGAGGGTGGTGCCGGGAGAAATGTCACAGGAAGGTCAAACCTTAATAGTTAATGTGTTATATCTATAAACCTCTTACCTGGGTAACTTAATTGTTTTGTATATTCATCAGGTTTGTTAACTTCAACAGGATACCTAACTTTTCAGACTCCTTATCTGTTAAATTGTGCTAGCAGTAAATACTTACATTATACTTAATCTATAGCACACACTGTTCTAAATATTTTATGTCTAGTATCTCATTTAATCCCCCGCAAAGATTACGAGTTAGATACTATTATTATCCTCATCACACAGATGATTTACCTAAGGCCTGGAAAGTTGAAATGACCTGATCAAAGTCACACATGGGTCAGAGGTAAATCCTGAATTTGAGCTTCGGATACATTGCTTTCAGGCAGATGATGTGGATAAAATCAGGCAATTTCTCACTCATAGACATCTCATTATATCAACTTGGCTGACAACTAATTCATTATTTAACAATAGCAGCATAAAAATGTATGGTACATGGATTATTATTCATTAAAATGTTTTGGCAGTATTAACATAACTGAAATAAATATGTTTAATAAATGTATAAATTTGTAAGCAACACCCTTATAAACACCCTTTTGGGCAACTGTTATAAATTTGTTGTTAGTCCTCTGTGCATTACCTGGTCATTCCTCTGTTCATATTTCTAATGTGTTGTTTAATCCCCTTTTTGCTCATTTATCAGAGCTTATGGCATAGGATAGATATTACCATTATTGTATGTCTTGGCAACTGTGTTTATAAATCTGTTATTTTAAAATTACCTTTAAGTTCTTAT
Organism: Molossus molossus; assembly: GCF_014108415.1. Taxonomy (NCBI): domain Eukaryota; kingdom Metazoa; phylum Chordata; class Mammalia; order Chiroptera; family Molossidae; genus Molossus; species Molossus molossus. The sequence goes on from NW_023425399.1 coordinate 109,671,084, forward strand.
TTTTACCAAGTACATTTAAAACTTTTATAGTCAAACATGACTATTTTTTTCTCTATAGCTTCTAGGTTTCCAGACCGTTGAAGAAGGTCCTCCTCACTCTAGGACTGTACATGTAAATGTGCGTGTAAGAAAATATGTAAGCTTCCCTCTGGAGATTTTCATTGTCCTGTCCCATACATTTTTGTTTTATCTGGAATTCAAATAATGATTCATGTAAGAATTTTACCAGAGGTAGAGAAACATAGTATTTATTAATAGAGTAAGACAAGCAAACCTCATCAACAATCTTGAGTGGAGCCATAAAGTGGGCAGATGGGCAATACACTCACTTGCTTTCTTCTACAGTCCACATTTTTCATTTATTCAATAATTATGAATACTTCACATATTTGCTAAAAAATCTATTCAGTGAAACTGAAGATATTGAATGGCAATCACGTATGTCAATCAAAGCAAAACTAGTGAAAACAACTCAGATTTCATGGCTGACTAGGGTGATCTTACTGTTTTTCTTCCTAAAGGTGACATCAGGGACCTCCTGCCACCATCAGCCTCCTGTCTTCTGACCAGTTGGTGCTGTCAGCACCATCTCCTTCTGAGAAAGGCCAAACCCAAACTACGCCTTTCAGGATGGACGAGGTAGTCTCATAATTTAATTTGTTTTTCTCTTAAAGGTGCTCCTGAAAGTTTTTGCCCCTTAAAATATGTTAAATTATTTCTGGCCTTAGTTAGGTATATTAATTTCCAAGTGATTATCCTAGTTACATACTCAATAAAGCACAGGTTTAGATTTATAATACATTTAATAAATTTTATTGAACCTAAAAAAAATCTTCTTCATAGTACTTTTACCTATTTTGGAAGTAGGCATGCTATTTTTTAACACCAAAACTGTGAAATTAAAAGCTGATGTAAAATATAGATCTTAAAAGGCCTTATAGTAGGGTTAGGCTTTGGGGGAAGCTTAGACCATTATGAGGCAATTTACTTACTGCACACTGGAAATGAAGTCTGGTGATGGGGAGAACTAATAGACACTTCTGGAATGAAGAGGCAGGTCCTGAAACTAATTGAAAAAAAAGTTAAATAAAAAAAAAAAGATTCAGTCTTGGCCAGTGTGGCTCAGTGGCTAGAGCATCAGCCCAAGGACTGAATGGTCACAGGTTGGATTCTGGGTCGAGAGCTACACCTGGCTCGCAGGTTCAATACTCAGCCCTGGGTGGGGCATGTGTAGGGGGAAACCAGTCGGTGTGTCTCTCTCACATACATGTTTCTCTCTCTCTCTCCCCCACCTCCTTCCTTCCGCACCATTCTCTTTGCAAACCAATGGAAAAAATATCCTCAAGTGAGAATTAAAATATATGTATATATTCAGAAAAAACAACAACAGGCAAGTCATTTGTAAAATGGGTATGATCTCAAGAAGTATATCAAAATTGGTGCACAAGATTCACAGTTAAAATAAAAGGTTCCAGGCATGCTGCCCTACCACCCGCAGTCTTTCAACTTCTTTCCTTAGTGCTCCCAAGTGTGCTACGCATCAGGCTGCAATGGAAACAAAACATGCTATTCAATGTGAAAGGATGACCTGTAAATTATAATTAAGTCCCTAAGCTATCAAGTGTATTCACTCTATCAAATGTATTACCAACATATGCTTGAAATAATTGGTCAATTTAAAATTTGTTATAGTCAACAGTAACAATAGAGTTTATACATGTGAATAAATATTTTTCCTATAAAAGAAATAGTGAATGACTTTAAGGAAAAATGTAACACTCTAGCCAAACACATTAGTCACATGTGGAAGTATCTAGAACTATCTTTGTAAAGAATATTGCCATCAGATATGGAGGTCATAAAACATATATAATGCAATTATATATTTTTATAGCTGTTTTTTTTTCTTCTTAATTTAAGATTCCAGGGCCACATTCTTAAAGATTCTGATTGCAAGAAGTGCTTGAGTATATGTATTTTTAAGTAGCTTCTTTAGGTTCTTTCAAAGATTAGCTCAGTTTGGAGGTCTACAGTATAAGGCAAATGGAATAAAAGACTTTAGCAGGATTCATAGAGATACTTGAAGGGGTAAACATACCCCAAAGCAGACAGATTTCCTAGAGAAAACAGTTAATAAAACAGAATCTTTAATTTTGCAGTAAAATCTGGTCTACTTGGTTGACATACACAATACAGGTATCTTTAACCAGTTAGCTGGCATTTCAAAGAGAGAAACATAAAATACGGTTATGGTCATAACTAAATTTCCTTAAATGCCCTCATTATGTAGAGCTCAGCACTTTGTTGCATTCTTGGCTTATTTGTAACTATTTTGTAATCTGCAACTCAATGGGGCAGACTGGTCAGATTTTACTTGAATTGGAGAGATTCCTAAATTATATTCTTGAAAGGCCCTATTTGACTTTAAAAAATGGTTATCCTGATAAGATCTTATGGTGCATATTTCTCAGCTCTTTGAAGTGGATTAACTGCTTGTAGGCATCAAAAAAGGACAGTTGAATAAAAACAGAATATCCTTTGTACTTCAATAGCTTCTTTGTTTTAGGATCCCTCACCTTTAAATCATCACAATAATGATCGCATATAATTCTGTGGAAAGATGAATGGCTTTTGTTTTGATCACTCAATGTGGGCACTTTTGGAGGATGAATATAAATGTAAATTTCCTGTCTTAAATGGAAAATTAAGAAGGCATTAGCTTTGCTGTTTCTCTGTTTTTACATTTAGAGTCCCAGAGCAAAGCTGTGCTGGTGATGAGGCAGCAAGAACCCTTGAGACGGAGTTTCATAAAGGAGCCTGGGGCCCGGGTCCTTGAGGTACCTGATGCTGAAGATCAACTGAGTATGGGCATCCTCCTGCCCAGTGAGGACTTTGGCCTGGGACAGGTAAACCAGGGAGCCTTTGTAGCCACAGCCACAAGAGAAGGCTCTGAGCTTGAGGATTACACATGCAGAAGAATGGAGAATTAAAAATAGCCTCTTACCTGGAAACAGCCCAAGTGCCCATCAATAGATGAGTGGATAAAAAAGCTGTGGTACATGTACACAATGGAATACTATGCAGCTGTAAGAAAGAAAGATCTCTTACCCTTTGAGATGACATGGAGGGACCTGGAGAGTATTATGCTAAGCCAGTCAGAGAAAGACAATTACCACATTATCTTATTTATTTGTGGAACATAATGAACAAAATAAGCTGTTCACCAAAAGAGATCCAGAACCATGGAAGTAGGGAACAGAATGACAAACTTCAGAAGATGGAAGGGATGGGAAGAGATAAACCAAAGAACTGATACGCATACATGTACAACCAATTGACATGGACATTAGGCTAGGGAAGGCAGGAGGGGGGTGGGAGTGGGAAGAAGGGGGTCAATGAGGACAAAAGGGGGACATCTGTAATACTTTCAACAACAAAAAATAACCTCTCACACACTACTTCATGCAGTGAATGTCCACTTAAAGAATAAACAGAACCCCTAAATAAAGAACACCCACTCACTAGAATGTGTTGCTTGCACTTGTAAAAGTTTCTAACTTTTAAAACACAACCACACACTTCTTCTGGTCTTCCTGGTTGGTCATTGTTGTTTTATATGTTACTTACTTTGATATAGATTCAGTCTCTATGGACACCTGAGAATTTTGAGTTGAGTTGAGGTAGACTGTTATATTGGTCAGTCTAGAATATCATTTATGTTGTCAGAATTGGAGGATGTCAGGTTCCAAAGATATCTTTTAATGTGACCAATAAAAAAGGGTGGGCATTTATATAAATTGTACAGTTATCATATGTAAATTGAGCAATTTATAGAGGAATCATAGGAGGAGGAAAAGTAGAAACTCCCTATGATGATCTATAGTTTTCTGAGTGGCTCTTGAATGGTGTGCCCAGGTCTAAATGCCCTGCCTGCTCTGTTTCATAGATGAAAAGGCATCTAGTCCAGGGTTACCTGCTCCGACTGCAATTCTCACCCGTGGCTGAGTTTTCCCTACTTTGATAGAACCTGCTTCCCAAAATGACAGCGCTAAGTAGCCTTACCTATCCATAACCTCACAGCCAACCCTTGGGATGCTTCACGTTTTAGTATAATTTCATTTTCTAAATAAAATCTATTTATATGCTGCCTCTTGCTTTCTCTCCCATAGGCTACCAAGGAACTCACCATGAGAAACTAAAAAGCTGGATGGGCTCAGCCAACTGGGAAGACACGCTGTGGTTCTGCCCCTGGCCCAACCTGATGGGTGCCATGAAGAGTTGGCTCCCACACTGGCAGCTGTGGGAAGGACTGATGTCTTTGACCACTCAAGGGCTGACTTGTCTGGCATAACTGCAGGACGAAGCCTCAAGGTCTCCAAGATAATCCACGAGGTCCTGCTAGCGGCTCCTGAAGGGGCTTCACAGCGAGCCCTTCCCAACCAAACAAGCAAAGTAAAAAATCCTGAAACCTTCGAGGTGGATCATCCTTTCCTCTTCCTTACCCTTCACAAGGAAACCACGACTCTTCTTTTCTATGGCGGACTTTTTGCCCCTTTAGCAAGAGAGCGAATTTATATTCAAACAGCTTTCTGATTGTCTTCAAATTAGCTGAATTTTGCTTGTAGAAGACACTCCACGTAGGTGGAATGGAAAGAGACAGAGCATGCTTCTTGGCAATGTTTATTACTTTTCAACGATCTCACCTAGAATGCCCACCTTCGGTTTAGTTTACATTGGTTAAGCAAATTATAGCATGCCATTCATTTTGACCAACACCTCTTCTTTCTGAAGTCATCTTCAACTTGCTCAGAACCTCATCTACAGGTTACTAAACCCCAGAATGCAGTTTTTTCAAAAAAAAAACCCAAAAAAACAAAAACAAAAAAACAATGTTATTCACCAGTGGCTGAACTAGAGGTATTTAGTAAGAGGAGCTAACGTTTGTTGGGTGTGTGGCATTACCAGGTACTCACACAGATGACTTCATTTAATGTTCACCCAAACCCCAAGAGGCAGGAATTATTGTTTTTGCCATGTTCAGAATGGGAAATAGAGAGTTAGTTTTAGTTATTTAACACACAAGTGACTGTGTTTTCAAACCCAGAAAGTTTGATACAAGACCCCAACGCTTAACCGTGATCAACCCTGTCCTATTTACAAGTCTGTTCTGAGACTTGGAGCTGGGGCCTCTGGAAAAAAATGAAGCCGGAAGAAAAAGACGGGAATTGTTTTCTGTTTTATCTCACAGGAGAATGGGCACAGTTTGGAAGTAACACTGCAGAATTTTTCAAGTTTACAGAGAAGTTCCATACTTGAAACTATTTAATAGGAAAATATGTTTTTATTTTATGCTTTTTCGAGTGTGTGTGTGTGTCTTTTGCCACTTCTTTTTTTTTAATTAATTTATTTTTGTTACAGATGTCCCCCCCCCACTGATTTCCCCTCGCCCCGCCCTGTCCCCAGCTTTGCTGTCCATGTCCATTGTTCATGCACACATCCTTTGCCACTTCTTAATTTCTGCTTTCTGATCATCAAACTCTTCTTCCTCTTGGCCTCCAGGTGCTCTTTGTCTCAAGATCCTTTCCAGGGATCCCACTGAGAACGGGGTGGGAAGAGCCCTGGATGGGGAGTCAGGGAATCTAAGTTGAAGTCCTGACTTTGTGCACCTGGTAGGTGACAAGCTTGGGTGAGGCAGTAACATCTCAAGGCCCAGTCCCCTCTGCAAAATGGACGTGCCAATCCTGTTCCCTTTATAAGGCTGCTGGGAGGTGGAAAAGTGAACACAAAAGAAAATGCTTGATAGTTGTTAACTTTAAAATTACATGCTGCCAAAATGTACAGCTATCTACGGGCATGGCAAAAGGGCCCCAAGAATTCTCTTTGGGGTCATCCCTTCTTTTGTTGGGTCTCTCCCTTTTTTCTTCTCTTCTTTCTCTTATGGAAAGGGTTTTACTCCTTTATGTTGTCTGCATGCTTGATTATCTATGCCAATTACATACCCTGGGGAATTAATTTTGCAATCATTCTGCATTTGTAGTTTTATCTGGTGGCAGTGATTCAGAGAAACAGTTTTGAATGCTTTCCCCAGACATTTAAACTTTGAATAGGTCTACTTTTTTTTTTAATCCTCACTTGAGTATATTGCTTCCATTGATTTTTAGAAATAGTGGAAGGGAGAGAGGATGGAGGAGGAGGAGAAGGAAGAGGAGGAGGAAGAGGAGGAGGGGGAGGAGGGGAAGGAGGAAGAGGAGGAGGAGGAGAAGAGAGAGAGAGATAGAAACATGTGAGAGAGACACATTAATTGGCTGCTTCCCACAGGCACCCATCCAGGGCCAGGGATCAAACCTACAATCTAGGTATGTGCCCTGGTATCTCTACTTTAAAGTGAGCTGGGGGCACACTCCAGCTTACAACTAGTTCAATACATTTGCTCATGTCAGAACTTAACATTGCACTTTAAATGTACTGATAGAGTAACTCCAATATTAACCACTCTTCTTCACTCACTTGATTGGACCCTTCTACCAGGTCAATCATTCCAATGACGCTGGTTCATTGTAATGAGATTGTTTCTCAATCTCCACTACCTCACAATTTAAATTTTTAGTAGTTTCAGGTTGGATATAGCAGTTATATTTACACAGAACTGAACAAAAATTCTGGGATGCGGGCTAACTACTGGAAAAGTATTGGTAATACTGGAAAAGTATTGGTAAAATAACTTTGCACTCCCTATGCTGTACAAGAGATGGGGTACACCCTAATAATACACTCCCCGAATCTGATGTAAATACGTCCCACTGTCTAAGCTGACCCCCGAGTCACCGCAGTTCCAAAGGCAGCAGCGGAAGCAGCTGATCGATGCAGGAGAAGCCAAGGAAGTCACAGAAAGGTGACACGCGAGGACAAGCATACAATGTGGGGAGACATTTCAGCTGTAGATTTTTTTATTTTAATGCTGGGAATTTTTCTTATTAAACTTTTATACCCATGCCCCTGCTCGGCTAAACAGGAAATACAAAAGAAAATAAAACTGTAATTGGGGAAAGTGGGACTCATATAGTTTGGGGAACACTTTTCTATAAAACTTAAATTCAAAGAGTCGATTCCAGTTCAGATAGAAAGCAGGGAGGCTGAGGACTTAAACCGGGGTAGCTCTAACGTAAACAAAACAAACAAGTCTCCTCCCCAAGGCGTGCCTGGCCAGGGACGGGTTTCTGGAGGGTGTGCCCCAGCCTGCTCAAGGGAGCCCTTTGGTCCTGACAGGGCAGCCTGCTGTTCCCAGCAAGTAGAATCATGAAGCTTAATTAATTGGCCATGATTTACCCTGGGATGCTTTTGCTTCCACTCACTTAAAAAATGTCATTGTTTCAAAATAAAAAGAGAGAGATGTTTAAATAGTTTTAGCATTTTTTTTTTTCATATATAAATTTACTAAATTCCTGGATCAGTCTCCAAATGAACCCATGGATTATTCTTTCTGAATTCTCCATTGAGTTATATCATTGGTTACCTGACCAGGTGCCCTGTGCCATTAGTAGTATTTTTTTTTTTTTCTCTAACATTCAGGCCATTGAAACGTTATTTGCTAGACTTGCACGTCAATATTGCTTACATAGTGTGGGCTTGTGAATTCATCTTTACTTTACAGTTGACACTATTCCCCAAGCTCCTCTGGCTTCTCCCTGTGCACCATGAATCGCCCCCCCCCCCCAACACGTCTGTGCTCCTGCCCTCCAGCTGTCTCTGGCCCTTCTCCACCCTCCCACTTTTATCCTCTTAGCTAGGTTTATCATCTGCTTCTCCTCCAGGGAAGGAGGAATTCTTCTGGGTCCACTTGAATATCAAATATTTCTTTATAGACTTACCCCACCCCTAAAAAAACCCAGAAGCATTACTCAGTGATGCTAAATGATTGCAAACATTAGGTAAGAATAAGATGTTTTCTTTCCACTATAATGTATTAGCACTTGTCTTTAATCCTGAAATCATTGCTGAATATATAAGTAGTTTGACATCTCTGATGAATATATTTTGTTTTAAACAGCATAGGATCCATTTGACACACAGAAACACAATGCAATCAGAATTAGAATTGCAATTTCCATTTCCTGAATAAAGGTATAGATAAGAATGTTGTGCTGAGGGCACACCAAGAGTCACGTAAACTAACCACCACCCATGAGTACAGTAAATTTCTTAACACCCAAAGAGAGAAACTGTAAATAGAACTCTGTGAATTCCACCTGCCTGCTGTATGCAAATCAGAACAAAACAGAAGAAAAACCTCCACTGAGAGAGGGAGGAGAGAGAGAGAGAGAGAGAGAGAGAGAGAGAGAGAGAGAGAGAGAGAGAAAGAGAATATACCCCCCCCAATCATTTAAAAAACCCGATAAAGAAAATTCAGAAATCCATATACCATTTAGAATGACCTCTAACAAACACTGCTTTTTAAAGATATATTTTAAAAAATTTGTATTCTTTTAAAATAAATATTACATTTATATGATTCTTACAAAAACAAGCACAAAAGAGAGTGTGGGAGAAAAGTCCTTCTCCCGGTCTCCGGCGCCCCAGTCTCTAGAAGCAGCAGATGGTGCGAGTCTCTTATCTGTCCTTCCAGGGCGTGCATAGCACATATACCAAATCTGCTTGGCTGTCTCCTTCTCTCCCTTTTAAAAACAAATGTTAATGTTTTGCCCCTTGGCTCTATTCACTTAACAATGCATCTTAGAACTTCTTTAATTCTGGGTTTGTATAATGTAGCCATGGTGTGCAAATTATATCTGTTGGATAAATTCGAATGTGCATTTGTAATTTTGTTATACATCACCAAATTGTTCTTCGTAGAAATTGTATAAATTTGCATGTTTATACATTCAGCATTATTTTGCATTAGTTTTGAGGGTACAGCATAGTGGTTAGACAAGGATATACTTTACAAAGTGGTCCCCCTGATATTTCCAGTACCCACCTGGCAACATACATAGTTATTACAGTAGATAAATACTTAAAAAAAATAAACTAACAATCCTTTGGTAGATAGCATAGATTAAAGAAAAATGCCCTTACTTCCAATAAAGAAGATATATTTTAAAAGAGTCTGCAGGTGTGCGGAGTACACACAGACAGGCAAAAGTGACTATGCAGCTGTTTGTATGGAAAATAATACCATGGCCAGTAAATCACCGTAAGAGAATAAACTCTGTGTTTCTAGTACTGACAACTGTAAACCTACTTCTGCCCCACTCGAGATAAGCATGAATAATAGGTTCCCCAAATCCTTATGTCCTACTTGATAAAAAGATTTCATTTCTAGTCATTGTCATGGACATGGTTCCATGCCTTCTCTCGTACACAGCTCATTTGGTTCATTCATGTATTGTTACATTTGGATTTATACATGGATCAATGAAAGTATTCGAGAAATTAGTCAGCCACCACCTGTTGTCTGAGCATCTGTGGGGAACATGGTGCCACCCAAAGGTGTCTCCACCTTCGGCATAGCAATGAGGAGACTCAGTTGCTCAAGAAAAGCTTCCCCTCCCTCCCAGCACCATTCCAGGGCGGGACGATGAGGACTGTTCTGTGTGTAGCTGTGCTCTAGCAGATAAATGCTGGTTTATTGCGTCTCTGTCCTAAGAAAAATATGGCATGAGATGAAAGATATAATTTGACAGGAAATGCCTTATGAATTAATCTCTTTGATCTTGGCATTAAAAAATTAAGGAAAAGGGAAGAGGGGAGGGATTCTCCACACTAGCAAATAAATCATCGTCACTAAGTCAGGCACTTAAAAGAAGCTTCACCCAGCACTGCCCTACACCAAGCACCTAGACGACCAAAGGGTCAAGAGTGAACACTTGTCATTAATGTCCTGGCAGTAATTAAAATTTCAGAGCAGATAATCATAGATTTCTTTATGACGAATTAAACTGTCTGAAAGCATAAACTGGGAATGTTTTCATAAGTTGCTGTTTGGAAACAAGCATCTACTTAGGGATGGTTTCTAAAACAAAAAACCGGAAAAGCTAAAGACCATAACTTGTGCAATCTCCCATTTTCCTCCCCCTCGCCCCTCTGACCAGTTTACAGCATTTTAACAACCCATGTCACACGCTTGACGATCATCTCGATGAGCAATTTTAAGACGGGCAACTGAAACAAAAATAAGAGGAATGGTATTTATTTGCCTCCAGCTTTAATTAATCATTTTATCTGGGTCACGATTTGCCGTCGGAGGCTGGTGCTAGTGTTTCTAAACTTGGGCAGGGCTTTTGTCTGTGAAGAAACTCAGAAGAAACAAAGTAAGAAGGTGGAAATGAGGGAGATGCCTGGAATTTGTGCCGCTCTCCTAAGGAATTGGAAACACGCCCTGCAGTGACCCACCTCTTCCTTTCCATGACGCGAGGTGCTTTCTCTTTAAAGAAGCAACCTGGGCATAGGAGTTTAATTTCTGAACTGGCCCGGGATCTTTATTTAAGCGATAACGTTCTTTTCATCGTTAGAACTCTATGTGAGTTAATAAAGTGCAAGTGAATGAAGTGAAGTTAATTAAAGATCTTTTAATAAAGATCTTTAAAACTGTATTAGTATCTCTTTTTGCCTATAGGTTTTAGAGATAGATTGGAGAATTTATTTTTTGCATGGCTCTTTTGCAACCAGCTCCAGTGGCTGTATAAATAAGATTCCACACAGTCAATCTTGTTGTATTAGTACACATTATTGTAACACATTACAAAACTATTTAAGATGTACATTATAGGTATTGTTTTTTTTTTTTTTTTTTCAGTTTTCTTTATCAATTTTTTTAGAGAGAGAGAGGAAGGGAGAGAGACAGACAGAAACATCGATGAGAGACAACATCGATTGGCCGCCTCCTGCACGCCCCCCACTGGGGATTTGGCCCACAACCTGGGCATGTGCCCTGACCAGGAATCGAACCGGTGACCTCCTGGTGCCTGGGTCGATGCTCAACCACTGAGCCACACTGGCCGGGCAAGATGTTTTTTGTATTATTACTGTAATGGATTTTGTCAGGCTAGTTAGGGAACTGGGTGGGGCTGTGCAGGTATAAGCCAAGAAGCAGCCGTGGAGGAAGCTCAGTCAGGATTTTCTCAAAGATGTCTCTGCTCCCACCTCTCCATCAAGGCCATACGGAAGGCCGTCCATCCCCTCGTAACACTGGTGGCCACGTCCCCTCCAGCAGAGGCCACACCCCTTTTCCGTGTACAAATTCATTTCCATGACAGCTTCTGTGCGATCTTCAGAAGACACAGGGGTGGGATGAGCGAGAATTGTCAAGACCACGCCGTATTCCGGCCCTGAGGGTCGCGGTCCTGTTCTTAAGGCCGTCCTTCGAAGACGGAGGGCCCAGGAGCAGCACACTGGGGACACGAGAGGCAGGGACGCTGAGTGAAGACCGACTCACCGAGCGGACACTGTCGGCGTCTCCGGGCGAGACCAGGACCGAGGAGGGAGTCCCGGGCGGACGGGCTGCTTCTCGTGTGCAAAACCACCCGAAGGGAAGCCTGATGCTACCAACTGACGCCCCTGACGACCTCCACTCCAGTGAGTGGACACTGTATGTTCCTCTATCTCATGAGCTGGAAGATGCTGGATACAGAAATAAAGCAAGTTTTTTTTTTTTTTTTTTTTAATAGTCTTAGGCTCAGAGAATGAACGGGCATTTTGGCCTCCAAAAACACATTCTTTTTTTTTTTTTTTATCATCCTCACCCAAGGACATTTTTCCATTCTTTGTTCAGATAGAGTGGGAGGGAGAAAGAGGAAAAGAGAGAGAGAGAAACATCGATGTGAAAGGGACACATTGAGTGGTCGCCACCCGCACAACCAACCAGGGCCGGGGACAAACTGCAACCGAGGTACATGCCCTTAGCGGGAACCGAACCCGGGTCTCTCTGACCACAGGCCGACGCTGTAACCACTGAGCCAAACCGGCCAGAGCCAAAAACACATTCTTGAGGGAATTCTTCAGTGAACTTGAGCCTGAAGATTCTTCAAAGTTACCAAATCATAGAAAACACCCATCTGTAGGATGGTGGATGGAAATAGGAATACAGAATAAAATAAAATTTTTTCTTTTTCAGCGGTTGCGTCAAGACTTAATGATTGAATTGGAATGGACGGCGGACAGTTTTCTGTTTCCATGAGTTAAGTATTGCATGCCACCATGCACGGAACAAAGAGCTTACCCTGGCCAACCCGCACCTGGCATGAATGTATGTAGGTTCTTTGAGGAACAATGAGCAAATATAAATTACAGAGATTTCCAGGGGGCAGGGGAGGCAGAGGGAGAAATTTCAATAATGAATGAAATCATATGGAATTTTATTATAAGTTTTCATCTTTTAAAGTCTATCTCTGAATTTTAGCAGGTTCACCTGCTTCCGGGAATATAGGGGCCTGAATGTGGGGGTTCTGGAGCCCCACCAGCATGGAACCCATGCCTTCTTCAAACCCAGGGCTTCAGCTCTGGGTGCACCAGGAGCCATCTCACCAACCTCACCAGTCAATCTGCCGACAGATGCTTGTTTATACCTGCTGGGTGTCGGGCACAGCGCTGGGCACTAAACACACAGTGAGAACAAAACAGACCTGCTCCTGCCTCCACTGAGCTTCTACACATTTAAAAAACAAACGCAGGAGTGTGTATACAATTACCCATCTTGATGAGCACCGCGAAGGAAAGATGTGGTGAGTTAGGAGGGAATCCAAAGGGCGGGTCTTCTCAGAGTGAGTCCTTAGAGAAAAGTGACTCAGTTAGCACTGGGACCCCCGTTTGGGTAGCCGTCAGAATTCTGCCTTGTACCGGCTGGGTTTACCCTGGTATCGGCAAGTCCAACACAGCCCTGCACTTTCTACGTGCAGATCCCATTTTCTGTTTTCTGTTTGCACATCCGTTTTCCCACAGCGAAAGAGACCTGGTTCCCCAAATCACATTCACGCACTTCCTAGAATACCACCACAGAAAGCTTTAGAATCGATGTGCAATTCTTCTTACCAGGCGGAAGTTAACTTAGGAAGTGACATTTCTGAGTCCTTACTGACCCCTAGTGTTTTGTTTGTGGTTTTCAAATGGTTCTCCGGAAAGGGGTTGCCTTCTCTGCGTGAGGTTTCCTCAGCCTCCAGATTCTCTCTTGTATGGGCCGTCCTGTGCATGAAAAGGTATAGAGATACACAGACAATCACACGGTAGTACCCGTGGCCTCTACCCACTAATGTGAACAGCAGCTCCTGAGTGGTGACCCTCAAAAATGTCTCAGGCATTGCTGATACCCCCCCGAGGGGGGGCAAAATCACCCCAGGGTTGAGGAGCAGTGTTCTATGGAGACATGTGGTAGAGACAAATGTTATTGCAAATACTTTCTAAACATAAGCACGTAGCTCTCTGATAATGAAAATGAGTCATCACTAGAATTTTTCGATTTGGTTCATTCAATGGTGTTTTCCAAGGTTCCTAGGACTGTAGAAGTTGCTAGTGGGGAATTTAAAAAAAATTGCTGTGCAGTTTTCAAATAGAATAATATTAAAAGAAGCCGACTGCAGAAAATACACATGCCCCGAATGTATTGTTTCACTGAGGTGGAGATCACAGAGAATGTTTGCTTTGAATTTCTCCTTTACCTGCTTCTTTCAAATAGCCCGAGTGTACCCCTCCCTGGGCTGGGCCAGCGGTCTCCTACAGGGGGGGGAGGGGAGTCACAGACCCTCAGGAGTATTTCCTCATTTCCAGATGCTTGAGTTCTCCCTCTAAATTACTCTTGTAAAACTCTGCAGGGCTTCAAAAATTAATCCTTATTATGTTTTATATTTTTGGCCTGGCCATTGTGGCTCAGTGGATTGAGCGTCCTCCCATGAACTGAGAGGTCCCGATTGCATTTCAGGTTAGGGTACATGCCTGGGCTGTGGGCTCGATCCCCAGTAGGGGGCGTGCATGAGGCTGCTGATGAATGTTTCTCTCACATCAGTGTTTCTATCTCTCTCTCCCTTCCTCTCTGTGTCTAAGAAAATAAATAAAAAACATATTTAAAAAAAGTTTTATAGTTTTGGATTTGATACATCCTGAATGTATTATCCAAACTCTTCCTCTTAGATTCCACCAATTCGAACGACTTATCATCAAGGCCTCCTGTGAAGTCATTAAAGAATGTATCCAGTGACTCTGAGTGTGATGTGAGCAGCCCTTAACAACCCTCTGGCCTGGCCTCAGCCACGGCGGCAAGCGGCCTCTATCGATGAACAATGCCGCTGGGTTAAGGCCCCACAAGCCTTATTAAAATAAAAATGTAGTGTCTTGCAGTGGTAACAATCACGTTTTGAAGGCAAAAGACTGTGGGAATCTGGAGACTTAATTTGCCCGACTCTGCTTCTTCCCCAGTGAAAACAGAGTGACCAGCACCGACTTCAGAGAGCTGTGGGAGGTTCCTTTGACGGCACATGTAACACTTCGCACAGTCTCCGGCACACAGCAGACCCACCGTAAATAAGGGCTTTTGATGAAATTCTTCCAACATTGACTTCTGGCAGAAAATAACTTGAATAGCTAAGTGTGTCTGTTTTTTTCCCTAGTGTTTCTGACTTCAAATCTTCCTGAAACCAGGAGTTCCTAATTTAAGATCTTTTTAGAGCCTACTAACAGGTTCTCCCGAACTAAACACATCAGTTTCTAGTTGATGTAGATTAAACACACACACACACACACACACACACACACACACACACACACACACACACACTTCTCCCAGTGTGTCTTAAGGCTACTTCACAGTGTGAAGATGAGCCAGCCTAGTAACCAGCTTCCTAAATTGTTTTTCTGGAATGAGTCTGACCCCTAGTGGACAGACGTTGCCAGGGAACCAGCCAAGTCAGCAGCAGAGTGTTAAGGTGGTGTAAAGAGTCCTACAAAGGTGAAGGGACTAAGAGGTACAAATTGGTTGTTAGACTGAAGGGCCTCGGAGTGATGGGGGGTGGGAAGAAATGAATCAAAAGACTTCTATGCATATATGCATAACCAATGGACATAGACTATAGTGTGGGGAAGGCAGGAGGGGGGCTGGAGCGGGGAGGAAGGGTCAATGGGGAAAAGGGGGGAACAGCTGTAATACTTTCAACAATAAAGATAAGTTTAAAACAAAGAGTCAGATAGATGCTGGGGTTGGCATGGTGTGAGCGTAGGATCTTAATTCTGAACCAGCTAGCTCGAACACAATTTCATATCTCTTTGATCTCAAATGTATACATTAAAAAAAACTTTATTGACATATGTTACATATAATAAACTGCACACATTAAAAATGAACCATTTGGTTAATTTGACAATTGTATCCACACCAGCACAATCAAAACCCCACATTTTCATCACCCCGTAAAGCTCCCTCAGCCTCGTTTGCAATCCACTCTGCCTTCATCCTCACCCTCGGACAACCGCCGGCCTGCCGCCTGTCACTGTACATGAGTTTTCTTTCGTTTTCTAGCATTTTTACCAATGGAGTGAGTCTGGCTTCTCTGAGCATGTACTCCTCTGAGTCTGGCTTCTTTAACTCAGTGTAATGGTTGTGAAGGTCGGTGTGTGTCAGACTCGTTCCTTTTCACCGCTGAGTAGTACTTCAGGGTGCAGCCCACCACATCGTGACTGTGGACTTGAATGTAAGAGTTCATGCTTCTAGAAGGAAACAGGAGAAAATGTTCATGACCTTAAGGTCGCGATGCTTTCTTAAAATACCAAATAAAGAGATGATAAGTGGAAAAAGTATGGTTAGAATTTATCGAAGTTAAATCATCTGCTCTTTGAAAGAAGCTGAGAAGAAAGCAGGGCTCGTCACAGAGTGGAGCATTTGTGCAGTAGCAGATGGAGGACTTGTATTCAAAGGAACAATGAACTCAAAGGCAGATTCTGTTTGTTTGTTTTTTATCCTCACCTGAGCATAGTTTTTGCATTTATCTTCAGATAGAGTGGGAGGGAGAGAGGAAGGAAGAGAGAGAGAGATAAAGAAACATCGATGTGAGAGAGACACATCGACTGATTACCACCCACAAAACCCCAACCGGGCCGGTGACAAACTGCAACCGAGGTACGTGCCCTTAACGGGAACTGAATCCGGGCCTCTCTGGTCCACGGGCCAACGCTCTAACTGTTGAGCCAAACCGGCCAGGTCAAGATTCTGTTTCTTTAATAGGCAAAACACTGGAGCAAACACATTAGACACACACACACACACACACACACACACACACACACACGGCCAGGAAACACACGAAAAGATGCTGAGCATTATTTTTTAAATTAAGTAAATGATAAATGCATATTTTAATGCCTCTGAAACTGGGTTACATCTTACAATTACATCTTGTGATTGGTGTGCTCCTTATTTCTTTTTACATCCTCACCTGAGGATATGTTTTATTAATTCGGAGAGAGAGAGAGAAACATGGATGTGAGAGAGAAACATTGATCAGTTGCCCCCCGTGTGGGGGATTGAAGCTGCATCCTAGGCATGTGTCCTGACCAGGAATCAAACCCGCAGCCGTTTGGAGTATGGGACAAAGCCACCGGCCGGGGCTGGTGTGCCGCTTTTAATACAAAGTTCATGTTTTAGTTTTCAAAGTTAATATATACTGAGTACTAACATTTGGCATTGTCCTCGGAATTTCTCCTGCTGTTTTGCTGAATCTTCACTAAACCTTGGGGAGGAGGTGCTACATTGAAACCTACTTCACTATGTTGTTATCATTGTTATTAATTGAATCAAAGCCTGTGCTATTTTTACTAAAAAAATATGGTCTGTATATAGTGCAAAAATAGGTCAGGACAAATGAGGTCATTTAGCCCAATGGTGACGGACGAGCACTGGTGTTGGGGGGAGGAGGAACCCAAACTGTGCCTGCAAGACTCCCAGAAAGGACGTCGCAATGAACATGTCAAGAGCGAGGAGTTCGGCACTGGGAGCTGGGGACTGATTCAGTGCCGTAGAAACCCTTCAGCTGAGTCGAATTCACACATGTACTACTGGGCTGCTTCACTCAAAGCAAAGATAAATACGACTGGCTGTAAAGTCATAGCCTAGAGAAGACAGGCGTGTACAACCCTGCCCGCTGGAATTTGGGGGGAAGGAGCCAGGTGTGTGTGGTGAGGGGTTCGGGGAAGTCCCCATTCCAGGAAACAGTCATGTCAAGAACAAGGAGCAAGAAGAACTCAAAGTTGGACAAGAATGTCTTTATAAAAAAAAAGGCAGGAAAGGGAATTTAACAATTGCCAAAGCCAAAGGAGGCCAAAGGCAATGATGAAAACTGGTATATGAACCAGAAACTGGGAGTCAGGAAGGAATAAACATGTTTCAACAACTTGGGAGTAACCGGTGGGGTGGGGCAGGGAGCAAAGACTGCCAAATAGCTGGCGCAGCTGTCTGTGCTCATGGATGAGTTTCATGATAGCAACGTAACAATTGCATCCAGAGAGAATTAAGTACGTGGTCAGAGATGGTGATTGCCTTTCCAATAATAAAACCTGCAATAAACCCAGCGCTCATATAATGTAAATCCTCATTTTGAATTGCATTGAAAAATTAAGGATTTATTTCATTCGATCCCTAGTTAAATTAATGAGTTAGTTATGCACGAGGGTTCACAGTCTCTTCACCCTGATCCCCTCTTTCTTGTTGCTTCTGTTACGTGGGGAGCTTTCTTGCTTCATGGGTGAGTTTCCAGGCAGAGGAGCTGAGTAATGCCCGGGACGGAGAGGGAATGGAAAGAAGCCTGGAAGGAAACGCACCGACCCGCGGAGGGGCGGAGGGAGGCAGGATGGATTGCTGCGGAGCAAGGGGTCCTGGATGAATGAATGAGGAGTGTGGGAGAGTAGGGGCAGAGGAGAGAGACGAGAGTGGGAGTGGGATGCTGGGGGCAGGGTTGGTGTTGAGAGATCTGGAAACGTGTTGCAGAGATTGACAAGGTGGTGCTGTGGGTGTCCACCTGGAAACCCTTCAGTGTTCTTCCAAGGGTGACAGGAAAGGCTGGAATTGCTTTTTGATTATTTCTGCTCACGACTGTCTGGTCAAATGCACTGTGAGCCATGCATTCCTGTTGGTATCAAATGTAGAACATGGATGAGGTTTATCTAGGTGAAACCTTGGGGAGTGAGCATCAAAAAGGACCCAAAGACAGAAACGTGCAGGGTTACCAAGGTTTCCCAATATGATAATCCATTCATGGTGGAGAAACAACTTTCATGTATCCTTGTCTATTTGTAAGGGTCATGACATGGCTTCAGATCAGAAATGCAATGGTTTCTTTCTTTCTTTCTTTCTTTCTTTCTTTCTTTCTTTCTTTTCTTTTAAAAAAAATTGATTTAGAGAGAAAGAAAAAGAGAGGGAGAGAGAGATAGAAACATCGATAAGAGAGAACATTGATTGGCCACCTTCTACATGCCCCTCACTGGGGATTTGGCATACAATCTGGGCATGTGCCCTGACCTGGAATCAAACTGGCGAACTCTTGGGGCATGGGTCGACACTCAATCACTGAGCCACACCGCCCGGGCACTGCAGTTGTTTCTGTAACGAAACAATTCTGGTTTTTTTCCGAGTTTTGTTATTTGAAAGACCATCACCAGCTCTGACCATGTCCTTGATTATCTCTGGATGCAATTGTTTTCTTGATGTATGTGAAGTGCTGAACTGTATTGAAAACAAAGAAAAGTGTTGGTTTTTGTTTCCGCACTAACAAGGTTTCATGGTCTCATAAAAGCATGAAGAAATAACCAGAAATGCTACAATAAACCACTGAAAAAGGGAAAACTGAAGATTAGCAAGGCAAAATGTAATCAGAGAGACTCCCTGCTACCCCCATGTGTGGGAAAGTGTGTTCCGCAAATATCTGCCATTGATTGTATTCCTTGGAAAGCCAAAACAAGATGCTTCAAACCTCCCCACAGGGGTGGAAATTGTTACTTGAACAAAACATTTGTTTTACCTTTTTATATTCGTGTTTCTATTGTCAACTGCATCTAGAGTTCTATAGTTCTGCCTTGTGTCCAAACAGGCCACGACACACCGTCACTTTCTCTTCCGTTTCCTGTCGTGCCATGCAAAGGACCTTGTGAACGTTTTCTTCAAACTGCTCTGTGTAAAGCAGGATGCTCCCTACCACGTGCGTGTGTGCTGGGCCTGCTTTCCACAAATGTTGCAAGAATCCGTGCACGGCTGGTTGCCACACGGCACAACTGTGAGATGGGCTGCCATTACAAATATGCAGGAAGTGGGTTTTGGGTGTGGAGTGAACTTCCTGTCTTTCCTCACAATTAGAAAGACGTGGTCTTGGGCACAAGTGCTGGTTCAGCAGCTACGTGTTGGTGTGGCCTTTACATGATGTTCTGATGTTCTTTCCTGGAGGAGGGGTGAAGGATGGGTCAAAGCGGACAAGGCCTGGTATGCCAACATCTGAGAACTGAAGCCCAGACCTATGTTTTTATTTTTATTTATTTTTCTTTATTGATTTTAAGGAAGGGAGAGGGAGAGATAGACACATCAATGAGAGAGAACATCGATCAGCCACCTCCTGCACGCCCCCACTGGGGATTTGGCCCACAACCTGGGCATGTGCCCTGACTGGGACCAACCGAACTGGCGACCTCTTGGTACATGGGTCGGCGCTCAAACACTGAGCCACACCAGTCGGGCCAGATCTATGTTTTAAAAAGTGAGATTTGGGGACCTTTGTTGCTGAGACTTCTATCCTTCCTAGAGATCCCCAAATAGTATTTGGGTGGTTTAGAGGTGAGGGAGTGCATGGGCCAGCCCTGTCTAGGCTGATATTCAGGGATGATGGGGGCTCAGGTTCTACAGGACCACATGATCAGAAAATCAGGTAAGGTTTTGAATCAACTGTATCAAGAAATTTTATTCAATCACCCAATAAGTCACTCAGCTTGTCCAATGACTTTTAATCAAGGGAACGCAGTCCATGGATGGGGGAGTATGTTGTGTCAGAGGAGCGCTGTGCCCAAGGGATTTGGGACAAGAGTGAGGTGCATGGAGCCTTAGAAGAAGCCATGTAAAAACAGAGCAGATGGGCTTGGAGGCTGGGAATTCCTTGTGAAAGCAGGCAGGTCCTGTTTTCTAGGATGAGGTGAGACAGTTTTGCACTGTTGGGGGCAAGAGCATCCAACATATTTTACCCCAGAACTTTCTCCTCACATATGAGTTGTATCATGACTCCTTAATGATGCATATCTGAGCCAACTGGTTTACCTGTGACTTTTCCAAATGCCTTAGATGGTGGGGTCAGCTCTCAATCTTGCTTTATTTTGTACCTTGCTCTTTCCCATGTCCACACCCACCCCTTTCTCCTCAGACTCTCTCTCCCCACCCCTTCCCACACTTTGACACCCACAATGACACCTGGCGAAGTCATTATACTGCAGAGTCCGGGAACTTGGGATCTGCAAGCCTGACAGGATAGAGACCGAGTCGGGGAACGGGCACTGCCCTGCTTTCGATGGGAAACGATTCTCTTCCTCCTGGTTTCAAGGGCACCTTCACACTGAGAACTTTCCAAATCCACCACGTTGCTGCTCTCACTTTGAGGCTTCTTCCTGCCCACTTAGGAGGTCAGTCAATCACCTTTCCTAACACTCTGGAGCCAGGTTTCTTAGAAATTAATGTGCATCCAGGTCTGAGATCTTAATATTCGGATTCTGATGAACTGGGTCTCAGCGAAGCCTGAGATTCCACATTTCTAACAAGCTCCTCGGTGGTGGGTCCGCCTTAGGACCACACGTTCAGTAGCAGGGCTCTTTCCTTCTTTATATCTTGTCTATAACCTCCCATTCTGGTGGGTGTAGTGGACACTGTTGGTGTCCTGCCTACATGCCCCCCCCCCCCCGGCTTCTGTCTACTTTGCTGCTAATGGCTTGTATCTGCAACATCCAGAGATTTCCCACTTGATGCTAGAACCCAGTGATGAGCCCTGGGAGGCCTGGGAGTTCCCCACCTCCCACAGGGGGGCCATAGCCAATGGCTAGCTCAGGTGGGAATCCAAGAGCCCACCTCCTGTGTTCTGAGATGGTGCAGACTCAGAAGTGTTGCCTTCCAGAGCTTCCTTGGGGTCAGGCTGAGTCTGGGACTTCACCTGAGACCCCATCCTCATTTGGTTTCATCGCCTTCTTCGCTCTACCTCCCCTATGCCTTTCCTGGTTCCCCTGTGACACTTCCTTAAGTTAATTACTTCTCCATGGATCCTAAGCTTAAAGTCTGTTGTTGACAGAACTCAACCTACAACAGATGGCCTCCTCCAAAGTGGTTTTAGATTCTAACAGAATCTAAGGAGAGAGGCATTCCAGCAGAAGAATCTACAGCGAGAGACTGTGCCCTGCTTCTCAGCACCCAGCACACCTCCCTGCACAGAGTAAGCGCTTCGTCAATTTGAGTTTGATAAAGTTAATCCATATGTATTAGGATCCACACAATGGAGGCCTAGCCCATGTCAAAAATCTAAACCTAAATGAGCCTGCACTTACAGGAAATACAGGTCAAGGACACCTAACCTGTACCCATCATGATCCTCCACCACAACTAACACAGGGACAACTAACACAGAAGGCTGCTACAAGAAATTTGGGGGGACTTCTGGTTAAAAGTCAGCAGATTACACAACTCATTTAACCTCAGGTCCTTCCTAAGATTATACAAGAAAATAATAAAGTTCTCTTATTGTTGTTGCTGTTGTTGTATATAAAGGGGATCAAAGAGAATATAGTAGCAACATAGCAATAACTTTGGAGGCTAAAAAGCGGATTGGTTCTTATAAGTGGTCATTAACTAAGCAGAACCAAGAGAGTTCAATGGTAGAAAGTGAGCATTGGAGAAGGCTGATAAGCAGTCTAGTGAACCCACAGAACCTCTCTGAAGGCTGAAGACTTGGCAGCACCAGGTACCTTAAAAATAGAGAGTAGATCCCAAAACATACCAATCAAGACAGTTTGATTCAGATCCTCACTCACACTCCACATATCCAGCATACTGCCCCTCCCCCTACCTCGAAGGAGGGCAGGTGACTGGAGGCTGGTTCTCTAGAGAGAGTAAAACAGAGGGTGTCACCTTCAGATTACATCCCACCAGACCCAGATTAAGGTCGGAGTTGACATAGTGAAAAAAAATGAGCAAGTGAACGTTTAAATCCTGAACTGTGCACGTGTCCCTGGGCCTCAGACAGCTGGCTGCCATTGTCCTGCAGGCAGAAGGTAGGGACGGTCTTCTCTGGACATCCAAAGATAACACTGTGGGGACATCCCAGAGAGACAGCTTACCTAGAGCGCCCCCTATTCAACACTTTTCTCCCCTCTTCCCAGATTCTCTTCTCAGCAGTTAGCTTTCCAGTGCTCCATACCAAAACAGGAATATCAGACTGGCTAGTATCCATGAGCGTTTAAGAAAAACATCTAACATGAAAGAATGACATCAAAGCGTTTTCCACGTTAGATGCTTCTCCCAGCAACTGTTCAGAGGGTCTTGGAAATACAGCCCAGGAGCTGAAAGAGTTAATGTTCCACAGAACAAGCTTGAATGAGAGAGAAAGATGGGAACCTATGAAAAGCCTATAGATCAATCCCTCTTATTTTCATTTAAAAAAACGATCCCAAGCCCTGGCCAATTTTGCTCAACGGTTAGAGCATCGGCCTGCGGACCAGAGGGCCCCAAGTTCAGTTGCTGCTAAGGGCACGAACCTCGGTTGCAGTTTGTCCCCAGCCCCGGTTGGGGTCGTGTGGGTGGCAGCCAGTCGATGTGTCTCTCTCCCATTGATGTTTCTCTCTCTCTCTTCCTCCCTCTCTCCCTCCTGCTCTATCTGAAGATAAATGCAAAAATGTCCTCAGGCGAGGATTAAAAAAAAAAAAAAGAAAAACTATCCCAAGCTGTGCTCTTTCTATACAGCTTCTCTGACATGTCCTCTGTGAATGAGCATCTGACCGGGTTTTCAAGTTGTGGCCAACAGGTAACAGCTCTTTCCTTCTCTGCATCATTTTCCGTCTCCCTTCTCTCTCCCCTTCCCTCTCGATGCCTTGGAAGTGCACCCACAATAACTGTGTGTGCGTTGGCAGTTTTGCCCAAGGCTCTTTTGCTAGATAGCAAGGAATCTTACGTCTAGGTCTGCTTAGAGTAGACCATCCACCTTGTACCCACTGATCCATGTGGGACCTTGGAGGAACTGACAAAAGTCTTTCATTGTATTAGGGGATTGATTTTTTATTTTTTATTTATTTATTTATTTTTATCATCCTCACCCGAGGACATTTTTCCATTTTTTGTTCAGGTAGAGTGGGAAGGAGAGAGAGGAAGAGAGAGAGAGAAACATCGATGTGAAAGGGACACATCGAGTGGTCGCCACCCGCACGACCAACCAGGGCCGGGGACAAACTGCAACCGAGGTACGTGCCCTTAGCGGGAACCGAACCCGGGTCTCTCCGGACTGCAGGCTGATGCTCTAACCGCTGAGCCAAACCGGCCAGGGCTGATTTTTTATTTTTAATTAGGAAAAATTTTAAATATATACGAAAGGAGAGATAAGTAAGCTTAATAATCTCAATATACTCATCAACTAGCTTCCGTTATTATCTCCCTGTGAACTTGCTTATTTCACCTCCACATCCACCCTCCTTCCTCCTCAACTTTGACTACTTCGGAGCAAATTCTAGGCATCATTTTATTTTATACACAAATATTTCAGTGCACCTCGCTAAAGGTAAGCACTCTTTAAAAATTATAACACAATATCCTCAATCACAACAAAACATGTTTCTTCATATTATCAAGGAAATAAAAACAGCCAAGGGAGAGTCAGCTTAGCACAGTGACTGGGGACTTCCTATTTGCAAATGACATTGCTAGGCACTGGGAAGCCAGGCGTGACTATGACGTAGTCTCTGGCCTTCCGCTCCTAAGAGCGCCTTACGCCGCCGCAGAAACCTAGAATCACACGTTTCAGAACTGGAAAGGGCATGGAAAGTGATGTCAGTGGATAGAGCGTTGATTTAGTTGAATCCTTACCATTCATTAACAGCGGGGCTACTATGAATGATCCCTACTCTCCTGTTTCCTCAGCTGTAAAACAAGTTTATCCTACTTAAACCGTCATCAAAAACATTAAATAAGGTCATGCGCAGTGAAACATTTCAGGAATTGTCTGGGACTATTATAAAGTAAAGAAAAGGAAACCGAAAGAACTTAAGTGACTTGTCCAAGATCACACAGCTGTCATCAGATATCTTACAACAATCACGAGGAGATAATGGCCAACGGTACTTCAATAGTAATAATAACAATGAGGATTTATGATGATTAGACATTCTGCCTAAGGCTTCAACTAAATGATTCCATTAATAACAATAGCTTTGTATGTAGACTATGGGACTCTTTTCAAATCTCATTATAATTATAAAAAAGAGTTATAACTTGCAACTCTTTTCAAATCTCTTTAAAATTACTTTGTAATTTTATCCAGAGCTGTTGGAACTCATGAGCATTATCGTATTTTAAGTGACTCTATGAGAAATTTTGGAAATGTAGGATATGGGTCTGACTTTCCACATTAATTCAATGAGAAGAAAGAGGATCTCACTTAAAGACTCAGAAAATTACACAACACTGTTTCAAGATGAGTCTCAGATACGTGGTTTTTATTAGAAAGATGTGATGGCCAAGGTTCTCCCTTGATGAAGTTTTCAAAACATTTTTTGAAATGAGTTTCATGCGCTCATGTCTGGGCAAACAGGAATTTGTTACTGAGAAAGAGATGTTAAATATTTGTACCTGTAAGAGATGGTTACAGAGATACACATACCAGAGTGGCGTGGGAAAGTCTAGAACTTTCCTTGAGTAAATGGTATGGATTTATTCCCTATCCCTTCACGTACTGGGGTTTCTTAGCACTACTTGGTGAGACATGCGACTAATACAACATGCAGCTGATTCTGAGAGCCCTTGACCACGAAGACATCACTGCTATAGGAAAGTTAAGTCATTGTCCTCAGTCCCATGCTCCACCAGTGTGTGAAAAAGGGAGCCACACTTTCATAGTAAGGCAATATGCATACGGGTACAGATATTGAAATCACCAAGAAACATGATTAAAATAGTGTTGGAAGGATGAAAAGAGCCAAACCCACTAAGAAATAACATACTTTGGGGGACTATTCTTTCCTTTCACTATGATCTCAGGTAAGCAAGAGTGTCAAAGGAATAGAATGAGTATCAAGAACCAAAAAACTCACCCATCACAAGTTCAGACCTGATGAAACTCAGAGATGTTCTGATCTGTGCATGGCCTTATTAGACTGTTTACTTCAATGTCTAACACGTAAATCATTTAAATTATTTCTTTCCCTGAAGCCAATTACCTTGCAAATTTTATGTGCATGGTATTTAGCAGCATCTTCAAAGTTTTTCTCCCCCTATTAAAAGTTTCATTTGTTGCTGTTTGTAGTCAGATATCCAAAACAAAACTTGGACAATTGAGGAAAATGTAGTAGCTTTCTTCTTTTGTGAGGTCCTCCTCCTGCAGCCTTAACCCTTATCATCTTCTCTTAGCTCTTTGCCTTTTTCCTTAGTACTGGGTACTTGCTCACTTCTTAGAAATCCTGGGGTCTCAGCTCCTATGATACCTCCACCCAAGCCCTGGAGAAGAGGAGTTACTTTCCCTTCTACAGGCTGGATCCCCTCTCTGCCTCTTGCAATGAACCAAGATCAAGGTTTCTGTTACTTTACCTATGGAGTCTCTCCCAGCACCTGACCCTCAAGTTCCTGGAGCTCCAAGACTCAGAACCAACATTCACCTCAGATCTAGTTCATGGGGCCCAACGTTAACATCTCCCTGTCCTGGAAGATAGTTTTCCATCCACATAGAGAAGGAAGAAGAGAAGGAAACCCTGGCTTTCAGATGATCCCAATAGTGCTAGGGAGCATCACAACTGCAATACAAAAGTCTGTGTTCTATTTAGTTCAAAAAGCATTAAGTAGGCAGCCCCAATGAGCACATTTTATACTAAGCGTAAAAAGTGAGATACTCAGTTTCTTCTCTTAGGAGCCTTATTGGAGAAAAATATGGAAAGATAGAACTTTAAAACAATTTTCTAAGTATAGTAATAGAGATCAAAATTATAGTAGTCATTAATGCTAAAAGTTGGAGTACTACTATGTGCCAGCTATTATAATAAAGGCTTATATAGAGGCTCTCTCTCTCTCTCTCTCTCTTTTTTTTTTTTGGTACCTGCCCCTAGCGGGAACTGAACCCAGGACTCTGGTCCACAGGCCAACGCTCCAACTGCTGAGCCAAACTGGCCGGGACAAGAGTCTTGAATTTAATGTGCGTGAAGAGGAAGGCAGGGGCCAGATTACAGATGGTCTTGGACGCATGTGAACCCAGTTAGCACTTCATCCTGTATTTAATGGGGTCTCATTGAAGAATTTTAAGAAGGGTCTTGACTAGGTCAGGTTCACATCGTACATAGATCAAGCTTATGGTTTAAGGGACAAGACACTAGAGACAGGGAGATCAGGTCAGAGATGATGAAGACCAGAGCCAGAGCAATGGTGTTCGAGAACAGTAATTAAAAACTGAAATTAGTGGGACTTGTTAAGTGATCAATGTGAAAGTAGATAAGGAGTCTAGGATGTTGCTTCGGCTTTGGCTTGATGACTAGTAGACAGATGGGAAGCCAATGAGGAGAAGCAGGTGTGGGAGAATGATGGCGAGATGACTTGTCCAGTACTGGACACGTTGAAACTGAGTGGTCACGGGCAGTCAAGTGGGATGTCCACTAGGAGGCTAGGTGGGCGGTCTCAGGTCGGGGAGAGGTCAAGGTGGAGACAGAGTGGCAGGAACTATTCTTTCCCCTTTCCTTCCCTCCTCCCCAATCACCCACACATTGCATTTATATTCCCATATTCCTGCCCATGCATTCTATGGATTATGACTAATCAACAGGGGAATAACTGAGTAATACTCTCCCCTTCCTCCTCCTCATTTTTACACAAGTCTAAATAAGGCTGTCGTGATTTGAAGACAATGTTAAGTTCTCTCGTCCAATCTTATGATAAATCACATCACCAGCTCATCATTCCTCTATTATTTCTCCAACATTTCCTTTGTAGAAATCAAGGGATTTCCTGGTCATTTTAAATGGGACCAATTCTGAAGTCTGTGTGTGAATCATGTGTGTATTTTAGTAGTGAGTGTGGATTGGTCTCTTTTATCTACTCTTAACAACAACCACAGACAAACACACACACACAAACCCCACACGGTAATCCTTGAAAGGGTAAAAAGAAGTAATTGGTATCTGGATTTGGAATGTATTCTATGATTATGTGGTTTTATGTTCACCTTCTATGTGAACATGTTAACATTAAAATGTGTTACGTTTATTAGGCATACAGTATTGGCTGAGATGGTCTAGGAATATGCTAGGGAAGAGAGTAGCTGAATTAAGACTTGTTCGGTAGCCCTGGCCAGTGTTGCTCAGTGGTTAGAGTGTCGGCCCATGCACCGAAGGATCACAGGTTCGATTCCCAATCAAGGGCATGTGCTGGGATGCAAGTTCAATCCTTGGCCCTGGGAGGCAACCAATCGATGTGTCTCTCTCACATTGATGTTTCCCTCTCTCTCTCCCCCCCTCCTTTCCACTTTCTCTAAAAATCAATGAAAAAAATAATCCATTTATCCACACATAATCCAAGAATAATAGAAAGTTGAATGACACATCCGTTGTGGTTACGGGTTCGGTGTTATACCATTAGACCCATGAAGGAAATGTATCACTGTAAGCACAGAGTTTCACCTGGTGTGTATGAAGAGCATATTCATGACTCACAACCCATTCTGAGGCTGTTCGGAAAATGTAATTCCTCTTTGCCTGCTTTTGGCATGACAGGTTTTAAGAAGGTGATTGGCTTTTTCAAGTGCTGACTCAGAACACTGGATATTTTTCCCACACATGTATTCCAACCAAGGCATCTCTGTTGGAGTCGTCACTTGGCAACAAGATAAATACTCTGACTGAGGTGGTACACTCCCTAACACAGTTTGTTTCATGTGCAAACTTTCTCACACTCATGGCTGGCCTAGGGCAGTATCTTAAAATAGGCGAGGTGTTCTGACTGTGGCCTTGGACTCTGGGACTGACCCTCTCGGGGCCGGGCCAGGCCCACTCCCATTTCAAGTCTTCTCATTCTTTTGCCAATCCTCTTCACACACCCTGAAACTGCTCCCCAAACGCTCTCCATCCATTCCACCAAAACTCTCTGCAGGAAGGTACATGCATGTATCATTTCTCCCAAAGCCATTAATATACTAAGCTTTATTGCTAATTATAAAAGATGCTTATACTCTGATAAAGATATTTTGAAAAGTACTTATTGGAGTCTGTTTTAGTCAAAACAACCCCAAATTTACACCACTGAGGTGACCACCTTCCCACACATACTAAGGCTAATTAGTATGAGTGATCTTAGTTATAAAAATGGCATTTAAATATGTTTAACTGAAAGTCATTAATAAAATAAGATTATTATATGGAATTTTATGTCAAAACAAGACTTCCTTTTGACCTACAATGATGTCATGCTTTTGATAATTTCAATGGTGACATTATTACTAATGTAGAGATACATTTTTTACTCATTTGTATATTTCCCATCTACCAGTAAATCACATGTAAAGGGTAATTATGGAAGTATCTGTGGTTGCTCATTCAAAGTGGAGAGGAGAATAAAAATACATTGCAACGTGCTGAGCACAAGTATTTAGCAAACACGTAGTGAGCACCCGATAGGAACCAAGTGCCTGTCCCAGTGATTGCGAAAGACTGTGTGGTTATGGAGCCCGTGGTGCTTACCACCCAGCAACAAGACAGACACCAAACAGTTAACTGTACGGGTCATTCAATCACAGTTATTACGGGTGTTTCAGAGAAAGTGCATGGTGTATGCTATCTCCAAATTAGAACATTAGAACGTTCATAAAGTTCTTTTTTTTATTTTTTATTTTGGGTATTATTTCTTCTTTATACAGGATTCATGGTAGTGCTACTGGTAAGAAAATAAACACCTTAATATAGATACTTAGATAACATATTTGTGATTTTAAAAGAAATGTGTACCTATTATGGAAAATGTGTGAAATTTTTTGAAGTGTAAAGAAAAAAAAGGCAAATATCCATAAAGTTACCACCCAGAGATAACCACTCCTTATATTTTGACACATTTCCTTCAAGTCATATTTCTGCACGCATTTTATGGATATTGTTGAGTCATAATTTTATCTTTTTTTTCCACTTATGATTAACTCATACACGTTTTCCTAGAAGATAAAAGAAGAAGGTTTTTCACTATCCTCAACTTCCTTGAAAGTGATCTGCCCTACAACTGTAGCACGCATATTTCAGGTCATTTGAGAGACCTTAGTCTTATTTTGTGAGGATAAGGAACGCTTTGCAATAGCTGGGCTCGCTCTTCTGGTTGACTACTGGCTGAGTTACTGCAGTGCTCTCCTAAGAGGTGTCTCACCCTTTGGTTCATCCTCTTCCAGATTTTCCAGAATTGTCTTCTTAAAACACCACTTTTTACAAGTCACTTCCTTCTCCAGAGTTTTCAGTAGGTGGGCTTTGGATTAGAGCTCAACTCAGTCTGAAATCACAGGCCCGTCTATAAGATCCTGTCTGTCCATTTTCCTCTCTCTCCCTCCCCCGTAACATTGACTCTGCTCCAGGAAGACCTCAGACAACCACATAGTGACCTTTAATTCCCATTTCATTCACATTTAAGTGCTTTCTCCTTCCAATATTCATTTTATTTCACTATCTCGACTCTTTTTTTGAGGTGCTAACAAACATTTCTCGATCTTTCCCCTCCTTATTATGGCACACACCACTGGCGGCACCCAGTGTGCGCCTTTTACTACTTTCTCTAATTGTTTGATGTGCAAACATATTTTCTTCTTATGCTGAGCTCATAACATGAATCTAGGCAGGAAGACAACTCCTACCTCTGGCCACCCACCATCACTCTGTCATACCAGCTAATACTAAGGAGCATTTAGTATATGAAAGATAATATGCTAAGTACTTAACAGACATTATCTCATCTATTCTTCACAAAAGTCTGTGTCATTTAGGAATGCTTTGGGCTGCAGATGACGGGGGACCCAAGGTGTCTAACAATGCCCAAACAATACAGACTTATTATTTCTTATCTCATGTAACAAGTACAAAACCTGGGGGTGGGTGGTTCCCACTTTGGCTTAGGAGTTCTCTGATGTCAAGATTCTGGTTTGGCATTTCTTCAAATTTCCTCACCTTCCTCTATTGTTGCAATATGGCTGTAGCATCTCCCGGCCTCACATCCCAGAAAACCATGCTCAAAGTCAGGTAGGAAGAGATGCGGTAGGAAGGAAATTTTCCCCAAGACATTCCCTGGCCGACTTCACCCACATCTCATTGATCAGACTGGGTTATATAGCCACTAGGCCCTCCTTTCAAAGGGCAAGAAATCTCAGAATAACACCTAAGCAAAATCAAGAAGAAAGACAGTAGAAAATGGGTTGTTTTTGTGCAGGCAGTGAGCAGTACTAGGAAATTAAAGCTCAGAGAGGTTGAGAAATTTGTGCCGGATTATACAACTAAAAAGTGGGAGAAAAAAGATTCCAAATCAAACTTTTTTGAGTCTCTCAGAGTCCACATCTTTGTTCCTCTATGGCCCTTCTAAAGAGTTTTAACATCTTACTCAATTCATCAAAAAATAGTAAGTACCCACTGATGCTCAGCACTGTCCTTGCTGCTGAAGGAGAACTAAGAATAGAATCTCGTTGGAGACACAAGCCCAATTCAGATAGAACAACTAGAATACACAAGAGTATTCTAGGAGTGCACTGAGGATTGCAGAAATGAGACAGGATTTCATGAAAGTTCTGAGGTGTGAGATTTGGATCAGTAGGGAGAAGGAAAGATGACATTCTCTTTGAAAAGAAGAGGTGAGTGAAAGGAAGGAGAGAAAAGTGAGCAAAACGAATCCTAGGCACATTCGCTATTGGCTCAGCAGACTCTGTTGCTGCCATAGTGTGGTCAGGGAACAGTGGAAAAGATTGGTCACATAGACATTGCCAGCGGGGGCCCTCCAGGGGACTGAGGTTGATAGAGGAGAAAGATCTAGATTAGCAAGCAATAGCAGAAAACTGACCAAGGACCAAGGGATATTAAAACCTGTAAAACAGTGAATGGCTGCCTACCAATTTTCTTTGGTCTCATAAGGATCTTAATTGTTGAAAGATCATTGATGGGGGGTGGGGTGGGGGTGGACATTCAGCTTTTTTTCATTACATGACCTGAGATCTTCCAGCAGTTAAACACTCAAATACAGCCATGTGCCGTGTAACGTTTTAGTCAATGATGGACCGCGGACACGATGGTGGTCCCATAAGATTATAAATGGAGCTGACAAACTCCCATTACCTAGGGACATTGTAGCCATACTAAAGTCATTGTAGTGAAATGCATTTCTCCGTGTTTGTGTTGATGCTGGTGGAAACAAACCAACTGTGCTGCCCATCATATAAAAGTATAGCACACACAGTTATGTACAGTGCATGAGGTACGTGCCCCTAGAGGGAACCGAACCTGGGACTCTCTGGTTTGCAGGCAGATGCTCCAACCGCTGAACCAAACTGGCCAGGGCAAATGTATGCTCTTTATACTAAAAAAAATAAGTTTGCGATAAAGCATTGTGCCGTGAAACATCGCAGCAGCCTCACTCATCCCGTGCTCCTTGAGTATATCGTGTTCTCTTCTGCTTGATTTAATCTCATGTTGTTTTGCACCAGCTTGTAGCATAGGAGCAAAGGGCTAACCCATATAACCGAGGTGTGTAGTAGGCTGTACCATGTATGTTTGTGTAGTGTGCTCTATGATGTTTGTACAACCACAGAATCGCCTTGTATGGCATTTCTCAGAGCTTATCCCTGTCATTAAGAGGCACATGACTGTTGTGCTAGACAAACTTTCTGGAGAACACACCTGTGCCATTGTCCCTGTAATGATAACAAGAGGTTTGGGCTAAGTAACCCCACTCATTTTTGACCGGAATCTCACACTAGCAAGATGAGGTAAGGATAATTCTGGCTCTGTGAACCACAGCCAAGCTCAGAAGGAGCTGACATAGGACTCAAATCCACAGGCTTGGTTTCACTGACACTCCAGATTGTCAGCCCAGTTCTCCATACACAGACATGGAGCTTCCCACACCAGTAAGAAGCATCCTACCCCTTGGGGATTTCCTGAACATAGAAGTAAAGGGAATCGAAGTGAAGCCATCTTTACAATGTTGCAAACACTTTTCAGTAAGCTCTAACAATATGAATATTTTCAGACTCAAATTATATTTTCTTTTTTTTTTTTTTTTTTATCCTCACCCGAGGATATTTTTCCATTTTTTTTTGTACAGATAGAGTGGGAGGGAGAGAGAGGAAGAGAGAGACAGACAGAAACATCGACGTGAAGGGACACATCGAGTGGCTGCCACACGCACGACCAACCAGGGCCGGGGACAAACTGCAACCGAAGTACGTGCCCTTAGCGGGAACCGAACCCGGGTCTCTCCAGACCGCAGGCCGACGCTCTAACCGCTGAGCCAAACTGGCCAGGGCTCAAATTATATTTTCATGCATATATTTTATTTATTTTTTGTTCCTCAAATGCCTTTGGTTGGGTCTAAAAGAAAAAAATCTAGCAATTCTCTCAACCAAGTTTTCAACACCACAATTTCCCATCAACACCCATGATTTACTCAGAGTTCAAAATCAAATTCAAGTACACTGTGGATTTTCACTGTTCAATAGGATAAGATCTGTGTTCTAAACAAGGTCAAATGAAAAGTGCCTTGGGTGTAGCTGGTGACAGGAAATTAGGGTGGAACCCAGAATTATTCAGGACACTATAGCCTGAGAAAAATGCAAGAATTCAAAATAGATAATTTCAGACAAAGAAAAATAGTGGTTTTCTTTTCTTCCCATGACCAAAGGGTCCCTTGGGGGTTATCAGAAGCAAAAGAAAGAAGTCCATTGCCTCTCTGTACTGCAAAGAGCCCACAGGCCAACCCCGTGGAAAGCCAGAGGGGTATTGTAGAGTTTAGTGCTATCCTTGGGCACAGGTGTAGAAAAGGACAATTGAAACTGAGGCTGACCGACTTTAGCTGATGTTCACAGGCATGTGTAGATATTGCCAAAGTCATCAGTTTCTGCGTGACGTCATTCTCCCAACACATTTCTTAAACGAAGCCTTGGCAAATAAGCATTTCTATCGTAGTGATGCCTTTCTGAGTAAAATGTTGAATCACTCAAAGGATACAGATTAGAAAGAGAAAGAGAGAGAAGGAAAAAAAAAAAGCTCTGTGGGAGGGGCCAAGCTTTATAAAACCAGACATCAGCATGTCTGCACTCCGACGACTCCTGGAGGACCTTCCCTGTCTTACAGCACCTCAGAGAACAGCCAGGTATGTCAGAGAGTTCCACGCCACCTCTGTGAAACATCGCTTCATTGTTGCTCTTCCTTTATACCGGGGTCACTGCTATAATGGAATTTAAAATGTGGAATGTTTTTAGAGGATGAGTAAAAATGTAATGGTGTTTGCTTGTTGAGTTGTTGAACTGAAAATATCTTAGTTCAGTATTGGAACTAAAATGTATGGCAAGACTTAATCTTGAGTCCCAGAAGTCAGCAAATACCTATGTAGCATTAACCAAACCAAAATGTCCGTTAAAGTTGTGAGGCTAATTTTATTGAACAGGTTAGAATATGTATATTCTTTACTCGCTCGTGTTTTGACACTGAATTTAGTAAGAATCGCTAGGTTGATTGAAGTATATTAATTTAAGTAATTGAAAGTAATCTATCAATTGTACGTAAACATTTAAAAAGTTAAAAGATGACTGAGTTTTCATCTAAAATAATCAGGAATTAACCAGCTTTCTGGGTTGGATCAGTTCAATACCAGGATATATGTATTGAATTTAGTCCAATAATTGGTCAATTTAGTGAGAGGGAAAAATCAGCCAAACTTGTGGTTGAATTGACCGAAGTAATAGTTTAATAAATGATTTGGTACTCCATAAACAAATAATTGTTCACTATGAAAGTCATCAAATACCAGAAGCTGGTTTTTATTTTGTGTGTGTGTGGGAGGGGGAATGGGGGTAGAATTTGGTCTTTTTGGACAGGAAGTTTTCTTGGAATTATTGTGTTCTCTTTGTTCTCATTGATTTCTGTGGTCAATTTCAAACTATTTGCACTGTGTAGTCACACACACAAAATATGTTTTAAATGCCACAGCAAATTTAAATCTAGCATCCAGGGCCAGCGAGCAGAGGGACTGGGTAGTGTGCCTGGCGGCCCTCCCAGGTTCCTCGTCACTGGTGCCAAGTTTCAGTAGCACCTCTGTCAGTCAACTTGTGTAGCAGGAACTGCCACAAATGTCATGCAGCCCAGCCCCATGTGTGTTTTCCATCCGTTCTGCTCAAGGATAATATTAAACATTAATTATGAGCATAATACTTAGGAGCTAGGGAAGTTGTATAATGTACTATTGTTAAGAAACTCACAACAGGTGTTACCTGTCCAGGTAGATTATGCTACTTGAGGTCTCTCTGTGAATTTAATTTTACAATGTCTTAGGCAGATTCCCACTCAAATGTAAGCCATGGACTTGTCTGAGGGTCAAGGGACACTGTATGTGTGCCTTCAGAGATTTCTAAAACTGTAAACTTCTCAAATGTCATCTGAGGGGTTTGTAGGAAAAGCCCTAGTCTTGCAATGAGAAGGCTGAGATTTAGTTGAGGCTTTGAAACCGACTAGCTGTGCAATCTGCATTTTCATATTTTCCTCTGTATAACAGGAATTACAAGGCTTTACTGGGTAAGTAACTCTGCAAGTTAGACAAAACAACATGGTTGAAGAAATCTGGTAGCTGCAATATAGACAGCAGATATTATTTTTTATGGTAATGCAGTTAATTGCACCTTATTTTAAAAATAAAATTTAGACTATTTCTAAAAGAGTCAATGCATCTGGGACAATTTAATTTTGTCCTTATATCTTTTTTTTCTTCTGTGTAAAGTAACCTGAAATCCTAACTTGGCTTTAAACCCTCTCTGCTAGTTTGTATTGACACTTAAACTTTGTTAGTGTCCAGGTGACTGAGTATACATGTGATTTATTATAAAGAATTAGGGGCAAAAGAAACTTACATTTACTTTTCTGGTTCTGATCTATTATTTATTTTTTCACATGGGAAGAAATAAATATTTTATTTATTAATTCTCAGTTTGTTTCCAAAACATTGAGATAATTTACAAAAAACATCTACCCAATAATACTAAATAATTATAAAGACTCTTCAAAATTAGAAAAAAAAGAGGGAATAGATTTCCAAGCCACTCAAATCTAATCTCAAATCTAATCTCAGTGATGAAGCAAGAGAAAAAATATACTATCTATTTTTTTTTTAACCTAGAAAGTCTTCTAGGAGCATTACAGACTTGTAAACTTCCTCTTTTTATTTCCTCTTTCTAGCATTTCTCAAACGAGAAACTTGCCTAAACTCTTACATTGAGGAGTGAAAGTGAACACCAGCAGGGGAGGCAGAGAGGGAACTAGGCAGAGTGGGTTTCGGAAGCAGACCTAGGCCTGAATCCCTGCACCAATACATTCAAACTGTGTTACCTTATACACGTTAGTTGACCTCTCTGAGCGTCAGCATGGAGCCTATGCCTTCAATGAATAGTGTCTGTCTCATAGAGATCCTGTGAAGATTCAATGAGAAGAGGTGAGAGAGTTTCAGGGACAAGTTTTACTTAATTTACTATTTTGCCTTGATAACATACAACCGGGTGGTATTTCACATGAAAAATGTTGATGCAAATTGCCGTCATTTTCTTAAAAAGAAATGTTCATGACCCAAGTGTACACATAAGACGTCGGTGGATTAGGCAGAGCAGAGAGCACGGGCCCTGGTCCGGGAGCCCTGCTCAGTGAGCCTAGAGGGAGCTGCGGGGCGTGCCTCCTCCTGGGCCTCCCAGCTCCACGAAACCACTTCCACAAGAAGGTTTCCTGTGGAGTGGTGAGTGTCAGCATCGTTCGGTGTACGCATATGTTGTGGTAATTGTAGGGTGTGTTCCAAGTCATTGCGAAAGCATAGCATACAACCAGAAAGATGATCATTGGCCAGTACCCACAGATACCCCCACACACCCGGGTGTGTCCACGCATTTGGCTTCGTGTGAAGCCTTTGGTCATGGAAGGTGTGTCTGTCATATTTCTTTAGATGTTTGTTCTGGTGTGTGTGTGTGTGTGCAGATATGGGCGATAGGACTAGGAAAGCCCCAATCCTCAAACAATGAGTCAAAGCCACCTTCCAGAAGCAGGAGATTTGAAAGAAGGTTTGCCATCTCAGCCGGGCCAACACAAACATGTATACATGTGGCAGATGTTTGAATATGTGGATTTGCCTGTGTGTGGGGTGTGTATTTGCAGGTGCAGCATCGAGGTTGAGAGCATGTCCCTGGGGGCCACTCACATGGCTTCAATTCCTAGTCCTGCCCCTGGTCAAGTGACACTGGTCACTTTCTTGTCCCCTGTGTGCAGCAGTGTCTTCTTCTGTGAAAGAGGAATTCGCCTTGCCTCCCTCACAGGGTTTCAGTAATGGTGTGTACAGGTGAAATGTTTAGAACAGCCTC
Source organism: Molossus molossus (assembly GCF_014108415.1). Classification (NCBI taxonomy): domain Eukaryota; kingdom Metazoa; phylum Chordata; class Mammalia; order Chiroptera; family Molossidae; genus Molossus; species Molossus molossus. The sequence goes on from NW_023425399.1 coordinate 109,707,866, forward strand.
TCTTGTATAGTAAGATTCAATAAATGCCATTTATTGGTATTGATGTTATTATCATGATTATGATATGAAGTGTCACTACTCATCATGTAACTGCTCACTATGTCTCAGGGTCAGGTACATAATTTGTAGAATCCAATGCAAAAGGGAAATGTAGAACGCCTTGTTTAAAATCATTGAGAATTTCAGGATGGTGACAGCACAGCTTGGCGCCCATATGGCTGCATTGGTCACGTGACCCTAATGCTGTCCCTGCTCTACTTTGTGTTGTCCCATGAAGGAGGAACAGAAAAGGAGCCCCCGCCCTATGCAGGGTATAGCCTGTGCCCCTCTGTTGACATCACCCAAAATATTGTCTCATCCTTTAGAGCTGTTTTCTTCCTTCCTTTTCTTCTAGACTAAAACAATGGAAGACGTTTATGTGGCAAACACAATCTTTGCCATCAATTTCTTCAAGCATCTGGCAAATACGAACACCACCCAGAATCTCTTCTTCTCTCCGTGGGGCATCTCATCCACCATGGTCATGGTCTACCTGGGCGCCAGAGGCAACACTGCAGACCAGATGGCCAAGGTACGTTTCTGTCGACGCTCTCCATTAGGGCTAAAGGATTCCTGAACCAAGTCGCAGAACTGCTCTGATCGTAAGCTTCCGATGTCTTGACCATCTCGAGGTCAGCAATCATCACCTGCCATTACAACAGGAGTCCCTTAGATTCAAATCTACAGACCAGCCAAATCTCTCCCCATCAGTTATCGATAGCAGCAGGCACCCCAGAGTTTCTTACATTGCAGGGCTGGAAGTTACGAACAGTGACATCTTACATTATACTGATGTTTATGGCTTTTAAATGTTTTGCATGCTGTGTACCTCTTTTGGTGTTAAGACCAGTGCCATTTTGCAGGTGGGAAGACTGGCCTGTGAAGGCAGCACCTTCCCTGGGTCTCCTAAGCTTCCCTCACCTCTAGCTCAGGCACCTTCTACTGCTTGGCCACTGCCTTGCGTTTGTTCCCCATTCATGCAAAGAATTTCTCCTAGAGACTTTGAGAGTGTCCCGAAGAGAAAACAATGCACCAGAACTGTTGTCACCACGCTCTTGGAGATACACAGTGAGCAATGTTGACTCAGCCATGTTATCAACCCCGTGAGATTATGTCAACAAAATGGGGCCTGGTCTGATGGCCAGTCTTAGAAATCAGGATGGACAGGGTGTGGGACAGTGGCTTCCTTCCTGGGTGAGTGCACACAGGCTCAGTCAGGGGACCTCTGTTCTGACTCCAGGGCCTTGCAGACACACCGGACTCCTTCAGCTGCACATTGTAATATACCTGTGGGATGAATTCAACACACTGAATTCAGGATCACAGTTCGCATGATCCTATTATTTCCTAGGTCGGCCACCCAGATGAGGTCATCCTATAATTAAAATCCATTTACATACACAGGTACACACACATTAAAACAGAATGTTCTGGGTCCTCACCGGCATGTATTGTGCTTTCAGTCACACCAAAATGCTGCTGGCTACTTTTGGGTTTCCCATGAGAAGCGTACCTGAGTGTGTATATATATCCTTCCCGGGTACACAGTGACCCATTTAAAATGGACCTTGTTTGAAGAAAGAGCGTGTTGGCCAATGTCCTTGCAAGAGGCAAGGGACGGCTACATTACTCCCTGTGTTTGTGGCAGTTTAAAGATCGAGATTACAGCAAACGCAGTTGCTCCACTCTGATACCAGCCGCATTTTGCAACCCTCTTCCCCTTGGTTTTCTTTGCCTTGAAAAAACAAAGAGCGAACTGCAAGGGCAACTTTAGAAAGCGTCAGGGTTTTCCTTTTCTTAGTGCGAAGACATCCCTAGCACTCAGAAGCAGTCTTTTGAGAGCAAATGCTAAAGGAAATGCTCTCGATTTTTAAAATAAAAAATTGATTTTGATAACAAAATGCAATTAGCTTGTAGGTCACTCTGGGCACAAGACAGCCTCACTGTACCCGGCACGTGCTTGAGCGTGGGGACTATGCCAAGAGGTTATATTGTTTTATATGAACTCTGCTGCACATACGGATTTTAAAATTCAAAAGCAGATTTGGTGAATTTCCCACCAAAAAGAATAGGAGAGGCTCTCTGGCTTGGAGGAGGAAGCACACACTTTGGGGACAAGACCTATCTGTGTTTGAATGGTGGATTTGCCACACTTTACGAGGTGTGTGACTAGGGGCATCAAAGCTCTCTGAGCCTAGAGACCAATGACCAGTTGATAGGTTAGTATACAATACCTCATACTGAGTCTCGTGAGGAATTTCAGTTGGCTGACACTTACATATTACATATAAAAAGTATCTATGCTTGTACCCCATACACCATGGCAGGGAACTAGACGTAGGGCCCCTGTTGGCCATGGATTAAAAGTTAAGTAATGTAGCAGGAAAGTGTAACCATGCTCTCTAATTCCAATTGTAGGTGCTTCAGTTTAATAAAAATGGAGTCAATGAAGTGACCCCCGTGAACTTGGTGAACATGTCTGGTTGTGAAATCATGCAGCGGATCCAGGTCTCTTATCCCGATGCTATCCAGAAGGTATCTGACTCATCCATTCATACTCCTTTGTATTTTATTTCTAAAACCTTCTTGTCTTAAAGCCACAATGTTAGCCTGAGAAGGAAGCTAGTACAACTTTCTCCACTCCCAGAAACAAAACAAAACAAAACAAAACAAAACAAAACAAAACAAAACAAAACACGAAGACTCACAGGCCTTAAGTAAATATTTTACGGTCCTGTCACTAAGAAAGGAGAGAAGCAGAGCAGAGTGCAGACTTCCTGACTTCTAGGCCAAGACTCTTTCCAAGTTCGGTCACACCGTCCTGCCACTGGTTGGATTTGTGTAATTTATTATAAAACCACGGTAGGGGAGACTCCTAGAGTCCACACACCTGACTGCAGGCTTACAGAGGGGGAGGGCAAGGAGTGACAGACGGCTAGACGTGAAGGGCGTGCTCGTTACTTCACGAGAGGCCGGTGACCTTTCTATATCCCTCATCCATCTATCTATCTATCTATCTATCTATCTATCTATCTATCTATCTATCTATCTATCTATGTAGCTATCTATGTAGCTATCTATGTATCTATCTATCTATCTATCTATGTATCTATCTATGTATGTATCTATCTACCCACCCACCCATTTTCTATCTATCTATCTATCTATCTATCTATCTATCTATCCACCCACCCATTTACTGTCTGTCTATCTATCTATCTATCTGTCTACCTACCTACCTACCTACCTACCTATAGCTATCTACCTCAGGTAGGTATATATATATATATATATCCAGTTCTTATTATTCAGCTGGATAGCTGATAATTAAGGAATTGAGTAATATATATATCTAGCTGAATAATAAGAACTGGACACAGATGTGTTCTTATTGGTAACCAGCTTCCTTAAGTACACACTTGAGTAAGGTTATGTGGAGATATCTCCCGTAGCTTCCTACTTGGGAACACTAATGTTCCATCTGGCTGTTACCCGGGAACTATGAGCTAGAGGAGGTGAGGAAGACCCATACACCAGAGACAGTTGGCAGTCACCTGCAAGGCTCTGTCTTCTGCTGTGCCTGAGTCCCATATCCATCATCCAACTTTAGGTACACTTCTATGACACGTGATCTATATATTGTGTCGTGTGCCCACCACTCAAAATCAAGTCAGTCATCTTTTGTAAAGTAATATTTACAAAGTAACATTTTAATATATTAAAAATTCCTTAGAGACCTTAAAGCTTAAGAAACTATTAAAAGAGCCTGGGTTCCTTCTAGGATGTTGGTTACTTTATGGTTAAATCAAATCCATGGGCAAAATACGAAACAAGTAGAACAGTAGCTTACTGGTTTTGCATTGCATCCATAGCAAAAAGTATTTCCTCAGAGATTCCTCCAAAGTACTAGAAAAAGTCTATGTTAGCATAACACTTTTTTGTTGTATAGAAAAATACCATTGCTTAAGAAATAGCTTGCTCAGTGGTCTCGCGTTTCATAAAGAGGGTCCCTCCTTTGTGTTCAAGGCTCAGGCTGAAGACACAATCCATTCCGGCTTCCGTGCTCTCATCGCTGCCATCAAGGGGTCCAGGGGCAGCTACATACTGGAAAGTGCCGATAAGCTGTTTGGAGAGAAGTCTGCAAAATTCAGGGAGGTAAGTACAGTCAATGGAATGGCAGGGCCCTGACCCTGGCGCGAGGTCACGTTGGAAGTTGTCTAAGATTCATACTTACGGGGAGAGTCAGAACTGGCCAGGCCCCCTCAGGCTCCCTGAGGCCACTGGTCTGCGCAGTGTCCCTAAACTCCCCCGTGGTGCTTCTCCCTGCTGCCAAAGCCCCCCTTGCAGGGTTAGGGCGGAGGAACACAGCTGACTTCCAGAGTCAATATCTGCAAGCCCACCTCCCACTTACTCTGTGTCTAAGATGTGAAAAATGCAAGAGGGCAAAGCTGGAGCTGGAGAGTGGGGAGGGGCCCACTGAGTGCCTGTAATCTGCACTGTTTGTTTCTCTAGCGCCTCCCATAGTCAACCTCCGCCCCCTCCCCAACCTCAGGAACCCAGTCTTGACGGGAAGCCCAGAATTCACAATTACACCAAGGCTTGCTCAGTATACGTTCTAGGTAACCTCCTGCATTTTTCTTGCTTTAAAGGAATACCTACAGCTCTCTAAGAAATACTACTCTGCAGAACCCCAGGAAGTCGACTTCCTTGAATGTGCAGAAGGAGCCAGAAAAAAGATTAATTTCTGGGTTGAGACTCAAACCAAAGGTAAAACCAAGGAAATATTTTCTGCTCTTCTACCTACTTAAAAAACTCTGATCTATTTTTTTAAAACCATCCTTGAACTTAGCCCTTCATCTCCTAAAATTCATTCAACCTTAGATATTTTGGTTAATGCAACTTCCTTCTTATTTAGCGGAGCGATGTTTTAATTGAGGTCTACTAATAGAAGATATATGTTCAGCACTCAGATAATTGGATTTTGGATAGTATGTTAGAATAGAATATGGGAGATGGCGGATGTTTTCAAACATAGGAAACATTTGCATGGAAATAATCATGACACTCTGTCCACCGTGCACAAAAAAACAATGAAAAAAGGATTTTCTTCACTTCTGGGTTTAAAACATCATTTCCAGCAATAGTTTTGTGTCTTGGTTTATTAGCTACCATAATGGGGGGAAAAGCATGTGAACTAAGTCCTATAGAAATTAAAAATATTTTTTTCTCTCTGAAAGCAGTTGAGCTATTTATATTACTTCATTTCCACTCTGGATTTTTAAACCGCTGTTGTAAAACACCGACAGACTACGGCCGTAAAGGAGGCAGGAAGAGTGAGGATGAACAGAAGTGAAAGTAAAGGCACAGTGCAAAATCAGAGACACTGAACGTTTTGCTTTTTGAGAACAGCATAGATGTCCTCCTTGAGCATTGCGGTGAATGGCCGTAAGGGAACGGGTAGTATGGCCAAAATGCCAACGAGCTACTGGGGCTGATTGCTTCACCAATTTTTACTTAAAAAATGGAGAGAATTTTCTGTTTTATTTGTTATGATCAAATACGAGTTTTGTCACATGCATCATAAAGTTAAATAAAATGTCAGTAGATTTCAGTAGTAATCACGAATTTTGATTGCCTGGGGATATATCGAGTGGAGAGAGTGAATGGATATATTGAAGCTGGTCAGACTAGAGTGACCTTTTTATTAATCCTTCTTCTGTCAGTAGGACTGGAGGGTGGAGGACTAGCTTACCAAGATTGTCACTTTGTAACCTCTCTCACCACGGTGTCCTTTTGTGTAAAATGACGCTAATACCTAAGAGAGTAGTTGTGAGGATGACATAAAATAATGTATTTAGTGGCTGAAATATTGCAGTATTCACTATAAATGGGCTGTTTCTTAAACCAAGTTAAAAAGTAAAAGCTATCACATTTGATGTTTTCATTTCTGAGAACCTTCTCTGGCTCACTCATTTATACCTTCTCTGTATTGTCATAGTGCTTCACATTGTGATAGAACTTATCACACATATTTCATAACTGATTTTGAATGTCACTTTCAGTAACACTCTCAGTCCCACCAGGACATTACCTCCTTGCTCAGCTCACAAATCTGCATTATTCCTGGTGTAGGTCTAGCCTAAATATCCAAAATATTGTTTTGAATGAATCAATGGGCAGATTCATTGACTCTCTCCACTAGATCTAGCAGGATCACTATGTGACATACAGTGGAAAGACACTATTATATTCCTTAAGAAACTCTCTTTTATTTCCATCTGAATTAAATAACTGTATACAACTACGAAACTGAAAAAAACAAACAAACAAAACAGTATAAAAGGAAGCGAAAATCTCCATGGCAAATTTGATAGTAATTCTAAAATGTAAATGCATTATGTCTTCATTTTCTCTTGAATTCTGAAACCCTTCTGAGGAATTTGCTCTGATATTTACTTACATTTTAAATATCAAGAGAAAAACTTGAGCTTGAAGATCAACATCTCTGTAGAGTTTGACAAATGTGTCTGCCAAGTTTAATGGCAACTCAAAAGATTCAAGACATTATAGTAATTTCACAGCTTTTGATCATGATGCCTAAATATACCTTTTTTTGTAGGTAAAATTCCAAACTTGTTACCGGGAGGTTCTGTAGATGCGGATACCAAGATGGTCCTAGTGAATGCTGTCTACTTCAAAGGAAAATGGAAAACTGCATTTGAGAAGAAACTCAGTGGACCTTACCCTTTCCGTGTGAACTCGGTAGGCGACAAGGCAGATGTTCCTACCTTGTATTGTGGGGCCTTAGACATGACAGAGAAAGGAAAAATAGAGACCTCTTGTTGATGTCACTATGTGATGTGCTAGTTATAAGTTATGGACATTGGACAGTTGATGAACTCTTTCACGTTTTTGAATATCACTCAGTAATTTTATGAGGTCATATGAGAAATGGTGAAAACCATGGGCTCTATACTTAAATCCTGGACTCAAATATAGACTCTACTACTTACTAGCTATAACCTTACTTATGTTCCATGAATTCCATTTTTATTTGTAAAACTTGGGTGATAATATACAACTCAAAAGGTTGTCGTAAAGATTCAGTGAGATTTATGAGAGTTCTTGGCCCATTGTAGGTACTAAACAAATGTTTTAGTACTATTATTATTGTCCCTAATGGGTATAATCTTGAAAAAGGTAATAACATCAGAGTACTGTACACAAATAATTTGTTTGTTGATTTTTAAAAACATATTTCTTAAACACTAAAGCAGAACCCATTCTCTTTTATGTCTAATTGTAAATCTCTTGACATCTTAGCATTAACTTTTATATTTTACTCTTTAATCGCTTTAGTCCCTGAGAAAACCTGTACAGATGATGCACTTGCATGAAAAGCTGAACATTGGATACATAGAAAACCTAAAGGCTCAGATTCTAGAGCTCCCTTATGCTGGAGATGTCAGCATGTTCCTGTTGCTTCCAGATGAAATTGCTAATGTGTCTACCGGCTTGGAGTTGGTAAGCCATTCCAACTTTGCTTTAGACTTCCGGGACCAAATTGACCTTTCATGATGAACTTATGTACGCCTTAGGAAATGGTGTGCACTTTCTTACAGACTTATGTGAATTAGTTCATAGTAAGTGTGGCATGTCTCAAACTTTCATCCAAAGCCTTATACTTGTGTACACAGGACCTTCTTGCAAAAATTTTACCAGTCTATTAAATTTTTATATCACCCAAAAAGTAGTGACATTAACATCACTGATGTTTTACATTAGACTTAGAAGTTGCTTTCCTTCTTTTCTAAGCACTCACTATTTTTTTTTTTTTTTTGGATTTGTAGCTGGAACGTGAGTTAACTTACGACAAACTCAACCAGTGGATCAGCAAAGCCACCATGGTTGAGGATGATGTTGATGTGTACCTCCCCCAGTTCAAACTAGAAGAGCACTATGAACTCAAACCCATTCTGCAAAGCATGGGCATGAACGACGCCTTCAGCAAGGGCCAGGCCAATTTCTTAGGAATGTCAGAAGAGAGTGACCTGTTTCTGTCCGAAGTGTTTCATCAAGCCACCGTGGACGTCAATGAGGAGGGCACTGAAGCGACCGCTGGCACTGGGGCTGTCATGACAGGGAGAACCGGCCCCGGAGGCCCACAGTTTGTGGCAGATCACCCTTTCCTCTTCTTCATAATGCACAAAACGGCCAACACCATCCTCTTTTTCGGCAGATTCGTCTCACCCTAAAATTGGAAGTTTCTGTTTTTCTACAGAATTTTGTAGTATGAGCTAGAAGCCTCAGAATTGCTTTAAGTACCAAAAATTTAGGGGCTTTTTCTATGTGTTTCTGTTCTCTAGAAAAACTTTTCCTACATACTAAATATAAATACAGAAATAACCAGACCACGGTCAATCACATTACAACCCTATTAATTGTCTGGTCTCTTAAAATGGGATGATGTCGTCTTTAGTGCTCCCTTACTCTTCGTTTATTTTATAGCAGTACATTTTATTATATTATTTATTATTTTATATAATTTTTATTATTGTTAGCTGTCTATTTAATGCACGTGATACCGTTACAGAAACAGGTGATCGGTTATGCTTCTTTCAAAGGAAGTGCATTTATTTGTTTTGAAGAGGAAGGAGGAGTAGGTGTTCCTCCATCCCCTTTTATGCTAAAAACCTAGAAGAAAGCATTGACCAACAGACAAATATATATTATGTGCATGTATAACATTATGTATTACATAGATGTGTCTGTAACTGATGGAAAATTACAAATATATAATAAATAAACATGTTTCCACACAACCGTTTATTTGTTGTCATTCCATTAGGTCTTCGGATCATGCGACCTGTTATAGCTTGATTCTCCGGACTTAATAAAGGAGCTAAAGAGATAACCGTCCCTTTTACAAGGAGTCCTACTCTTGGGGTGGGATGGAATTGTGTGGAAATGGCTTAGAGCTGCCTTCTTACAACAGCAAAAAGTGCAGCTATTCAGAGGAATAGTCTGCATTAGCGTCCTTTGGACACTGGTGTTTAAACCTCAAGAACGTTACGAATAAATGCAAAATCTAGTGGGCCATACGTAGAGAGTAAAGTCACAGTAAAGTCACAGTCATTGGTCTGAGAGGTCAGAGGCCTGAAGATGGGCTGGTGACAGAGCAGGAGTGGAAATACAAGACAGCTTCCTTTAACGATGCTCGCTCCCAATAGCACTCAATGCTTTTGAGTGGATCAGAGGCAGAACAGAACATAATTTAAGACCTAGGAACTAAGACATCTAAAGTTTGGGGTTAGGAGTCTGAACTGACTTGGCTGCAGAAGGATGGCTGGATCCTGGAAATGTATATAGTTCCACCCTCCCTATGATGGAAGGAAGGCAGGATGGTTGACCCATGGAGCATGGTGGCCTCAGGACTTGACTATCTGCATCTAAATTCCAGTTCTAACATTTATGAGTTGTTTAAGCATGGGCAAGAAATGGTGCTGCCTTTTTTTTTTTTTCTTTTTCTTTTTTTTGGTACTTGCCCCTGGCGGGAACAGAACTCAGGACCCTCTGGTCCGCAGGCTGATGCTTCAACCACTGAGCCAAACCGGCCAGGGCAGAAATGGCACTTCTTTATGCTTCTTTTCATTCAGTGTAAACGAGAGGAAATAATGCTTTTCTCATAGGGTTGCTATGATGGTTAAATGAATTCATGCATAACCAGCAATTAAAAGAATCCTTGGCATATCCAGTATTTAAAAATACTAATGATTATGATTATTACCTTTGTAAATAATAAGCTGTCTCTGGTTTTAATTACTTAGTGCTAGCTGGTCAAACATAGAATCCCAGAAAGTTATTCAGTTAAATTTTTGAAGGCTTGAATTATGATTTATTTTCTCTAAGACATTCCTGAAATTAGGGGTTCTTACTTCATGCATCCTTCTACTCACTTTTAGATTCATTTTGCAATGTACTTCCATAATTCATTCAGTGAGGCAGTAAGTAGTAGCTTTTTGAACTGTTGTGAGTCTTAAGTTATCCATATTCTACGCTCATTGTTGAGTTAGAGTATGAGTGAAGAATTCTAGGTTCAAGCACTTTTCAGTACTTGAAGGGTCTGATTTTATTATCTCTTGGTACCAAAGTTGCTGATGGGAAAGTTGATGTCAAGATCAATCTTGTTCCTTGTAGTTCTAAAAATTCTCTTTTTGTCTTTGATAATGGTCTTGAAGTTTGACTGCATTGAGTACTTTAAAAAATGTTTTAAAAAAATTAATCTTGTTCATAAGCAGCTTTATTCCATTTGCAAACTTGCATCTTGCTTCGGGGATGGGGAACCCTCAGCTATTGCTATGAACTTAACGTTTGTGCCCACTACCGTGTATATGTTGAAATTCTAATTTCCAATGTTATGGTATTTGAAGGTGGGGCATGTGGGAGTTAGGTTCAGGTTAGGTCATGAGGGGAGATTCCTTATGATGTAATTAGTGCCCTTATAAGTAGATGAAGGGAACCGAGCTTCCTCTCGCTCCCAGGTGAGGATACAGGGAGGAGACAGCGTCTGTGAACCAAGAAGAGAGCTCTCACCAAGAGCTCAACCATGATCTCAGACTCCTGTGCTCCAGAATTGTCAGAAATACATACTTGTTGCTTAAGCCTTCTAGTCAATGGTATTCTGTTATATCAACTCAAACGCAATAAGACAGCTATTATTCTGTTAATCGTCTCTTCCCCACTCTATCTACTTTCTTTTAATGGACTCTTATTAGAACAATATTGATTCACCTGGAGTTCTTCTGTTTTTTATTATTTTGCATACCTAATAAGTTCATGTTGTCTAAACATAAAGTATCATATAAAGGCTAGAACAAAAACCCTCCCTCCCACTCCTCTTCTCCATTCCTTCAGTTTCTCTCCCTCAATCCCCCCAGTAATATTTGCACATATTGCTAAATATATGTAGGGTAGGCCATAAATAACAACAACAAACAAACAAAATTATGCTAATATTATACTGTTAACTTAGAATACTATTAACCTCTTCCCTCATTGCCAAAGCAGGCATCAAAATAATGCACAACCATGTTTTCTATTTTCTTTTTTGATGTAGATATCTATTTGTAAGAATTTTAATCAAGAGGTTAAGTGGGAAAGGAATCTGGAGAAGGCTTTAGGGGAAAATAAATAAAACGTAGTCTGTGACTTGAAAGATGAAACCCTTTCTTGGCTCGTTCAGCAGCATCTGCATCGATGCATTTAATGCACACTTACTAGAGTGTCTTCATGCTGTGCAGAGAGGCAGTCCAAGTCACTCTGGTGGACTGCTGTCTGTCACGGTGGACAGTCCCTCTATCTAGAGGCTCCATATGATACTTGCAGCTAATAATAGTCTGGAGGCATCCGTGGATAGTAGTATCTGCTCAGCACGTGTCACGCAGACATCGCAGAATTTCCTGCCACAAGTCACCGTCCCTGGTGAAATCCAGAGGAACAGTCTATTCTAGGTTCCACACTAACATTCAAATATTACTCCTCGCCAGTTTACCAGAACTTATGTATGTCCCTAAGCAGAGAAAAAGAAAAACTGCATGCAGGGGAACATACCAGGTACGTCCTAAACACAGAGACTCCTCCTTTCCCTCCATCTCTTCTGGATTGTTCCTCCTGCCTACCTCTCCTTCACGCTCCCCTCCGTTCCTCCAGGCAAGCCATGTTGTGATGGAAACTGAAACAAGGAGCTATTCCCTTCCTTCTAATAAAGACGGTGGAGGAGCGAGGAGAACATTTACAGGGAGAAACACAAGGGAACCAGAAAGTGACGAAGCAACATCAGGCTCAGTAACTGTGTCTACCGCCCGGACCCAGACCCCTTGTCCCTGGGCCGGGGGATGGACATCTCACTCTTTATAGTTATTCTCGGGTTTCTACACTATGGCAGATGGGAAGAGGAGCTTTCTCAGTAAATACTCCATCAATAATATTTTAATGTTGTCGCTCATTGTTATCCCAGCAATTTGAAGCTTTCTATTTTTTTTATTTTTTATTTTATTTTATTTTTTAAGAAATAGTACTCTGGTTGCTTCCAACTGGCAGACTAGAGTAGAGATTAAGCAAGGGAAGTGTGAGTTATCATTTGTCAGAATTCAGGTCTCCACATGTGAACAGACATGGAAAATGTGGGTAATGAAAGAATTCAGGCAAAACCTTACTCATCCGTCTTTCTGACTTCTGATTTGAGCTTCTGGCCGAGATGAACCAGAGAGGAAGAATGTAAGGTTTGTGAAAGCGAATCAAAGGGGTGGGACTACAAAGAGGGAGGTGTTATCATTTTTTAAAAATTTCTTCCGTTAAAAGTTACTTAACTCAGCCACAATTTCTTACTGTAGGAACGAATTTCCAATTCTGCTCCAGCGGAAGAAAACAAGGTATTGTAAATACTCTTTTGTTTAAAAATGTTTATTTCTGTTCCCTTCTTTGTTGAAGTGCTTAGCTAAATAGCCAAGGATCAAGAGGCCCCGAAACAGAAATAGTATCTAGAACTCCGTTCCCCAAGAATTCTGTGCAAGTCAGGTTGAACCCTGAGCTGACTCAAAGTCTCTACTGGAAAGAGGGCTGCAGGGACGATGGTCTTCATTTCCAAAGAAGTTAGAGAAATCCTTTGACCAGGATTGCGAAACTATGGATGGAGTTTCTGGCAGTCACCTTTCTGGACTGGCTCCCTCTGTATCTGTCAACATAGGCAAAGAGAAATAGAATGCTCCCCGAATAATTGAGCCCAAACCCTTTGCTTGGCAATATGAATTCGAGCCGAGTCATTACGTGTGGAACTAACGATTTGACTCTCTCCCCCCCGTCCCCACCAGCATCCTGTCCTGGCCACCACCCCCTGAGCCGTTAGCTTTCTTCTGTTTCATGGAACGTCTAAGCCCCTACCCCACCCCACTTACATTAGGTGCTCATCATACAACACCCTGAGCTCTTACTCCCCTCAGAAAACGGCATTAGGTGAACAGAGGCAGGCTGGGGGGCTGGGGAGATGTCCTTCTGATCGGCGCAACCCCACGAAGTAGACGAAATCACCGCCAGGATCATCAGGAAGTCAAGGGACTTCACCATCCTCTTACGGATCAGGGCACGGGACTCCTTCCCACGCCCTCCTCTTCATCTCCTTTGCGCCTGCCTCCTGTTTGTCCTGCCTCATAGCCCAGTTCCTCCCTTTTACCGTTGCAGTCTTAGCGATGATGAGAGGCAGTGACAAAAGCCATTGCGTCCAGGGTCCAGAGAAGACTGTAGTTGTGATGCCACCAGGGAGCAGGCTGGTCGGCCCCTTTAACCTCGCGGGGCCCGAGAGTCCGACTAAATGCGGCAGATGGAGTCGAGGGCTCCGAGGCTCTTTCCAGTTCTGAAGTGCAGGGTGTGTGTCCCCAACGAGACATCCTGACGACAGAAACACCGTTCTCTTACTTGCATAGATCTCCAGCCTCTCCCCTAAGCCCCTTACAGATGAAGCAAAAGGGCATTTCACTCTGAAAATGGCACAGTAGGGTTCTCATCTAGAGATTTGTAGTCTTTTCTGAAAAAGAAAAAAAAATCATTGTTCAATCTTTATACGGACAAATGATTTCCCGTAAAATCACATCCTAAAATTTTGCATCCTTCAGAAAGCATTCTCTGTTGTTGGGTTACGTTTCACTAATGGCCGCTTAGCACTTCTGTAAATTTCTTTAAAAATATAAATAAGTAAAAGGTGTTTTCCTGCTATATCTGAGCTAATATATCTGGGCCACATCTGATTTATTAATAATGATATTAATGAAAGAACTCATGAAACAGAAGATAACTGGATATTAACTTTCCGCAAGAAATTAGCTCTTTCATTAGAGAGAATTGTTGGTTTCAGGAATGTGTTCTAAGCAACTAAATTCTAGAATAATCACAGGTAAAAAGCTAAAACATCCCAGACTGTAAAATAGTACTTTCTCCTCTTCTCTCTTCGTGGTAAGTATGGTGTAGCCAACCAGCCAACCAGCCAACCAGCCAACCAGCCAACCATCTTCCATATGAATGTAACTCATGAGCTGTAAAAGGAGAAAATGTGACATACAGGCAGCAAACAAAGCTTTATGTGAATGACTGTTTATCCTAAAGGTAAGAGGGCGGCTGTTTCCAAGTTGGCATTAGATCTGACAAGGGAAAAACTCAGGCAAGTTTCTAACATTCGATGAGGGTGTCAGGTGGTGTTTTTTCTTTAACAGACAGTGTCGGCCTAGGATTAGCATCAGCTTCTGGGAGAGGCAGGGGCTGCACGCGGGTGTGGTTTAGAGGCTGAGAAGCGTTTTGTTGTGTGAGAGACTGCAGGTAGGAGGGACTTCAACAGTATCACCTGACGCCAGGCCCGCTGAAACCAGGGCTCTGTCTCCACATGCCCCCCTTGATCCAGCTGTCTGGGGAGAGCACACCAGCCCTTCCCAGGTTCTCATTCTGAGTTCTCCGTGGGCCGGGTGGTGACAGTGCAGGGCTCAGTTCCCGACGGCATTAACACGCGGGGCACGGGCTAGGCCCAGCGACTTGGTGGAGTTCTAGTCATTTTACCAGGTTGAAAAATTATTCAGCTATAAAATGACAGTAAATTTAGCTATTTTGAAAAATAGGGACCTGGTCAGAAAAGACTTAAATTCAAATGTCAGGATAACTAAAGGTGATATTTAGAAGCTGAATATAATATCAGAGAGAGAGAGAGAGAGAGAGAGAGAGATAGAGAGAGAGAGAGAGAGAGAGAGAGAGAGAACACGAACCTGAGTCTCCTTTGTTCAAGGAGAACCCTTTCAGAGGGTCTCAAGTAAGTGAGAATAAAAGCAAAAAACCCTTGATTTCTTTACTTCTCTCCAAGCACTTCCCACTAAATCGTGCATGATTTCAAGTTTAAGCAGACAAACAACGGTGGCTAGAGCCCAGAAGGAGTGTGAAAAGTGAGTGTTGATACGCGCCCCGTTCGCAAAGGGCTGAGCAGGTGCTGTGAGTGTTCAGCGCAGCGTAAGAACATTTCGCTCTGGAGCAACGTCCCCGGAGTTGGAAAGCCGAACCCCAGGCAGACAGAGCAGCCGTGTGACCAGTGTCAGGGATGTGGCCAGAGCTGTGTGTGGGACCTTGCTCCCGAGCACCCCAAGGTCAGGACAAGCTTTCAGGGGAAAAGAGCAACTTGGGCCGAGTGGATTTCAATAGAATAAAGAAGAAGAAAGGCATTTCAGAAGCTAGGAATATCATATATAAAGGTATAAAGCAACAAATAAGGTGAAAAATATAAAAATGTGCATGAAGACTGAGGGAGAAGAGAACCCAGTGGCAAAGCTGCATCCTTGTTTCTTGTTACTGTGTGAAGTCAGCAGTCATGAGTGTACCGAAAAGATGCTCTGGCTGAGAGGGGACCTGGTTCCACCCCACCCTTACCGTGAGGGTCCCCGCTGGGAGCCTCCGCCCGATCAGAACCAATTGTGCTCCGACTGCGCTCCGACTGCGTCAGCGCTACAATGTGAGGCAATTCTCCTCCCGACGTCAGGCTTCCAATATGTGAAATAATAATGTTGGTTTAAACGTTTTTAAAGCCCCTAAGTCCAGGCAGATCTCATGAATATAAATTGGACAATACATATTTGTCATTTCACTGAAGGATAATTAAAAAGTAATATATAAACTAACAAATTATTTTACAAAAGTAAAACGAACGAAAAGGATTATTAACATGTTCTCTCTCTCTCTCTCGTCTTTATTTTTCTTAGGTTTTCCCAATGGATTCTCTAACAAAATCAATCAACCGTTTTGCCCTGGAATTTAGCAGAAAAATAGCTGAATCTTCTGAGGGCAAAAATATTTTCTTTTCTCCCTGGGGCATCTCAGCCTCCTTGGCCATGGTGTGTTTGGGGACCAGAGGGAACACTGCTTCCCAAATAGCCCAGGTGAGTGGCGAAGCTTAGCACCCTCTGTCGCCTTGAGACCGAATGCCGTCTTTACCTTTTAGCTTCATTTTTCTCTGAAATTCCAAATAGCTCACATTTTATAACCATATCCTCCAAAACTAAAGATGCACTTTAAAAAGTTTTCTAGCCCTGGCCGGTTTGGCTCAGCGGTTAGAGCGTCGGCCTGCGGTCCAGAGAGACCCGGTTCGGTTCCCGCTAAGGGCATGTACTTCGGTTGCAGTTTGTCCCCGGCCCTGGTTGGGTTGCGTGGGTGGCAACCACTCGATGTGTCCCTTTCACGTCAATGTTTCTCTCTCTCTCCTACTCTATCTGTCCAAAAAATGGAAAAATGTCCTCGGGTGAGGATTAAAAAAAAAAAATTTTCTAGACCATAAAAAGAAGCCTGGGAAAGTAAGTCGATTCGCTGGGGAAACCATTTAAGAACCTGTGTTCTCTAGCAAAATCATACAGAGATGATGAGCTCATCAAGTCTGATTCAACATCAAAAATAATTTTATTTGGATTATCGAGACATTTCAAGAAGTTGTGGCTCAACTTTAAAGAGTAGAATTAGTATGTTTTAAATTTCAGAAGAACTTTTTTTTTTTGGTATGTGCCCCTAGCGGGAACTGAACCCAGGACTCTCTGGTGCGCAGGCCAACGCTCCAACCGCTGAGCCAAAACGGCCAGGGAAGAAGAATTTTCCTGAAAACACAAATAGAAAAATCAAGTGAATGCTCTTCCTTGTACTTTGCTTGTTTCTTTTTTCAACCCCTGTTTGGCTGGATGAATATAAAAAGCCCATTAGGACCATGAAAATGCAAAACAATATTATTCTATCAGCAATTACTGGTTTGCTGTAATCATCCTCAAAATGGCGTGTTTATGTGTGTATGTGTAACCATAAAGTACTTAATAAAATAACCACACACCTGTGTGTATGTATGAATGTGTAAACTCATACATATATGTGTGTGTATGTTTTATTATTTTGTATTTTTTTTAACTGATTTAAGAGAGAGAGAGAGAGAGAGAGAGAGAGAGAGAGAGAGAAACATTGATGAGCTCTGGCTGGTTTGGCTCAGCAGTTAGAGCATCTGCCTGTGGTCCAGAGAGACCCGGGTTCGGTTCCCGCTAAGGGCACGTACCTCGGTTGCAGTTTGTCCCCGGCCCCGGTTAGGGTTGTGCGGGAGGCAACCACTCGATGTGTCCCTTTCACGTCAATGTTTCTCTCTCTTGCTCCCTCCCACTCTATCTGAACACAAAGAAAAAAATGTCCTCAGGTGAGGAAAAAATAAAAAAAAAGAAAGAAAAACATTGATGAGAGAGAAACATTGATCGGCTGCCTCTTGCATGCCCCTTACTGGGCAATCCTGCAACTTGGGTGTGTGCCCTGACCAGGAATTGAACCAGTGACCTCCTGGTGCATGGGATAACACTCAACCAACTGAGCCACACTGGCCTGGCAGTGAGCACGTTTTAAAGAAATACACAAAAGAGTAAATCCAGCCCTAAGTCATACAACAACGAAAAGACCGAATGACAGAATTCCCACCCAAGAAGGTGTCTTCTGTGCCAAATATGGACAAGGGGACAGCCAGTAATTCTGAGTAAGACAGGCAGAATACATATTCTGTGAGTTTAGGCTTAGGCTATCAGCCGTATTCTTGTAACTCACAAGACACTGTGTGGTTTAGAACAGCATCTTAACCTTGGATGAATTCCAGTTTGGGTCTATTTCCTATAAAGCTCTGGCTGGATTCGTCGCTCGCCCTTGTTTGGTTTGGTATTTATTTAAACATCGACAGCTTCGGTTTGCACCCCCTTCTCCCTATTGCCAGCAGAGCCGGTTCTGCTACCGGGCATAGCACAAGCTTCCGTCTGGCAGAGTTTGCCCCTCACTGAGCTGGGTCCAGGACTGGAGACGGAACTGTCGCCTTGGTTTTGACTGTTGTACAACCCGAGGGAAACAGGGAGCCCACATCCTTCCTGTTAACCTGCAAAGAAAACTCTGGGGTGAAAAGAAAGAATGTGTCCGTATATCAAGTGGTGAAAGACAGTGGGAATGGAACCACTCACCTAGGAAAAACATAAGTAAAAACCCTGCATTTTCCAGATAATTGGGATCGTGGTGACTTTTGCTTAAATTGTTAAATAGTAATCTCAATTGAACACCAGAACAACCATAGATAAAAGTGAAACTTGGGGAACAAGAGAATTTTACCTCAAAGGGCATTCCCAACATCATCCTAAATGTCCTATTAAAAGTACAAAAATTAAAAGCAACTTAAATTAGACTTTAAAAAAATGTATTTAGCCTGGCTGGTGTGGCTCAGTGGTTGAGTGTTGACACACGCACCAAGAGGTCTCTGGTTTGATTCCTGGTCAGGGCACATGCCCAGGTTGTGGGCCCAATACCCAGTGGGGGGCATGCAGGAGGCAGCCAGTCAATGTTATCTCTCATCAATGTTTCTATCTCTCTCTCCCTCTCCCTTCCTCTCTCTCTCAAATCAATAAAAAAAAATTTTTTTTAAATTTATTTAAAAGTAACTCTTGAATTATTATACTAGTTTAGCCAACATACAATTAAATCAAATCAGAGCCCCCTTGGTTCATTAATTATATGTTCTATAGCTACAGGAATGACTGACATATTTATCAAGGTGTGTTTCATATAATTATGTCTCTGCATAGAGCACTCAAGTATTCTCTTTTTATTAAATTACAGGTGCTTCAATTTGATAGAGATCAGGACATGATGTCTTGTCCTGAAAGTAAAAAGAAAAGGAAAGAGGTATGTTTTACATTTTAATATCCATTTGATGATGAAAGAGAAACCCCTTTTAGTACTTGCATGTTAGTGGCTAATTTAAGCAACTTCACCGAGTAAATATTCTTAGCAATGTATATTGAAATTATAAGAAAAAAAGTTTTATAATACAAAATGTCTACACTTTTTGGAAGGGTCATATATATATATTTTTTCTGTTTTGTTATCTGTCTTTTTTTTTAAAATTAATTTTTGTTACAGATGTTTCTCCTTTTCCCCCCACTGATTCTCCCCTCCTCCTCCCTCCCTGCCCTTTCCCCAGTTTGTTGTCCATGTCCACTGTTCATGCACACATGCATATAAGTTCTGTGGTTTATCTCCCCCCACCACCCCCCACTTTAGGGGATTGTCAGTCTGTACCCCACTTCCGCGTCTCTGGGACTACCCCATTCCTCAGACTGTTATGTTCATTATATTCCACAAATAAGTGAGATCATATGAAACTTGTCTTTCTCTGTTTGGCTTGTTTCACTTAGGATGATACTTTCAAGGTCCCTCCATGTAGTCTCAAAGGATAAGAGATCTTTCTTTCTTACAGCTGCGTAGTACTCCATTGTGTATATGTACCACAGCTTTTTGATCCATTCATCTACTGATGGACACTTGGGCTGTTTCCAGATCTTAGCGATTGTAAATAGTGCTGCTACAAACATGGGGTACATATATTCTTTCTGATTGGTGTTTCAGGCTTCTTAGGGTATATTCCTAGAAGTGGGATCACTGGGTCAAATGGAAGATCAATTTTTAATTTTTTGAGGTAACACCATATTGTTTTCCATAGTGGCTGCACCAGTCTGCATTCCCACCAGCAGTGCACTAGAGTCCCCTTTTCTCCACACCCTCGCCAACACTTGTTGTTTGATGATTTGTTGATGGCGGCCATTCTGACAGGTGTGAGGTGATACCTCATTGTTGTTTTAATTTGCATCTCTCTAATGATTAGTGATTATGAGCATTTCTTCATATGTTTCTTAGCCATTTGTATGTCCTGTTTGGAGAGGTGTCTATTTAGTTCCTCTGGGAAGGGTCATATTTTTTAAACCTTATCTCTTTTCCTCTGTTGTCTCCCCTTCAAAACTACTCTACTTTCAAAATTGTTCCTGCTTTTGCAAATCAATGTGAAGAAAACGATGCCCTAGATTATGTTTATGTTTTTTTGTTTTTTGCACGGACAGCGTTAGAGGGAAAATTGGATCTTCCCTGGAACTGATTTTAGCTTTTGTTCACAATACACCAATCATCTCATTTAGGTTGTTCTTATGTGTGGGCAGCTCTTGGCAGTGTTTTTATTTGACGAATCCATTTTCTTTTAAAGGATTTCAACTTGGGGAAGGTTGAAGAAATATGTTTGGATTTCCAGAAACTCATCTCTGAAATCAACAACCCCAGCAATGCCTATGTACTTAAAACAGCCAATGGGCTATATGCAGAGAAAACTTATCCATTTCAAAATGTAAGTACAACGACGTTATTTAAAGCTGAGGGGCAAGAAAGAGCCAGGTGAGACCAACCAATGAATCTTTGTTCATTTCTCTAGGGATCCCAGGTACAACCTTCATATGGTCAGCATTTCTGATAAACAATCACTTAGACCAACCAATAAGTGTCTGATTGTGAAGAAAACGATAATAGGTCTCAAATCAGGTCTAGCAATCAGATCTTCATCCTAAGTAACATATAAACGTGGTTTCACGGGAAATGGAACAAAACGTGCAGGGTGTAAACAGGGTAATGGTGCAGAGGGTGGTGTCGGCATAGCAGTGTGCCTGGAGACTGTGTACGAGAGCAAAGCTGACATTAGAATCAGATGAGTCTTTCCCCATCATGCCTTTTGAGACTTTGAAAAGACTCTTAACATGGAAGAATATCAACTTCACCCCTTCTCCGATGGTCAGAACCCTCAGTGCAGACCATGACTTTATCCCCAATTCAGACTCCGGGGCTCCTCAGAGGGGTCCCCCCAGAGCCAAGACAAGCATTTGCCTTTCTTTTTTTTTTTTTATCCTCACCCGAGGACATTTTTCCATTTTTTGTTCAGGTAGAGTGGGAGGGAGAGAGAGGAACAGAGAGAGAGAGAGAGAGAAACATCGACGTGAAAGGAACACATCGAGTGGCTGCCACCCGCACAACCGACCAGGGCCGGGGACAAACTGCAACCGAGGTGCATGCCCTTAGCGGGAACCGAACCCGGGCCTCTCAGGACTGCAGGTCGACGCACTAACCGCTGAGCCAAACCTGCCAGGGCGCATTTGCCTTTCTCATATTTGTCTATGGCAGCTTAGGGCACATCTCAGAAAGGAGCAGGAGGACACCGGTGTCCAGTGGGCAGAGGCAAGGGCAATGGATAGAGTGGAGGGGCAGTAATAGACACAATAAAGCTCTCTTGAGATGCCAAGCAGTGATGTGGTAGCTGCGGGGGTGGGAGGGGCTTCCTTCTAGCAAAGTTTGAAGGTGGGGGATGGGGATGGGGGTGGAGTCTTTGATCAAACAGGAGTGGGGAAGAGAGAAGGGGGCGATGGCTGTGTGTGTGTGTGTGTGTGTGTGTGTGCGTGCGTGCATCTGCGGGCAGTTGTTCCTTTACCTAGTTTTTTGGATAACCTAAAGAAACTTGACTTCTCAGTTCTGAAAAAACTCTACAGAAGAAGATTTTACCTGTATCTTTCAGAAATACTTAGAAGACATGAAAACATGCTTTGGTGCAGAACCACGGTCTGTTAACTTTTTGGGAGCTTCGGACCAAATCAGAAAGGAGATCAACGCTTGGGTTGCAAGCCAGACCGAGGGTAAGCTCCCACCCAGGTGCCCGGCTGAGTGCTCTCTCCAAGCATCGTTGTATTGCGTCGTCCACAGCGCTATTGCCATGAACTCTGTCGCTGCATTTCACCTGCCTGCCTCGCGAGACCCCAGGACCCCAGGACCCCAAGCACAGTAGCTGCCACATTCCAGTCTCAGCTTTGACGCACTACATACAGCAGGCCCGCTCACAGCCGTGGTCTGAGACATTCATGTTCTTTGGCATGAATTGAGGAAGGTGGCAACCGTGAATTCTCAGTTCCTTTTTCACTGAGCTAGTGACTCAAAAGCCACGGTGAGCCAGAGTGAGCATGACACTGACTTGGTGCCGATTTGCAGTCATCCCGTAGCGGGGCGATTTGTTTGGAGTTAGAATTAGCTGGCGTTTACTGAGTACGTGCCCTGTTCCTTTGCACGAGGACCACATGGGATTGTAGAAGGGAATCACGTGGGAGCCACAGCTCACATTCAACATGCAGAGGTGAGAGGGAGAACAGTGAAGGACTGAACTAGACCTCTTGCCTCAGATTTCTAGCCTAGTGGCTAGTATGTTTTCTGGAAGACAGATGGGAACCCTACAGAGAAGGCGGCTGGGAGCAAGCAATCTGCTGATCTGCTATCTCTGCACCCCGCGAAGCCTTTCAGTCTGAGAGGAGACTCGTCATCGGGTGCTGCATAGCTTGGTCCTTGTCATGTGTCCCCAGTATAGACTGACACACTCAAGGAGCATACCTGTCTAGAGGACAGAGCTGTCCAGGAAATCTGGTGGTGACAAATGCGCCATACCTCCACCCTGCCCAATTTGATAGTCACATGTTCTTTCCACGTGTGAATAGAGATGGTTCAAAATGTAGCTCACTCGGCCGAGGAACTGATTTTTAACTGTAGTTCATTTTGATTAATTTAAATATAAGTAGCATTGTGTGTCTGGTGGCTACTGTATTCGACAACATAGAAGATCTGTGTTAGAACTGAACGAACAAATACTTTAAATGATGGAGGAGAGAGGGACCTTCAGAGTATGGTCACTATGTGGCCAAATTACAGGATGGGCACCCTTTGAAAAATTCTCTGCTGTCATGGCACTCACATGAGAGGTCCCCGTCACCCTGCGCATGGTCAGAATCCTTTATGAAGTCTCTGCACCCCTCCAGCTGGCCCTGTGGACTCTATTTCTTAGAAGTGGAAGCTTCACTGAGGGAGAAAGCTGAAATCTTTCTGTATGTTCTTTTACGTATTGCACACAAACATCTACTACTGGGGGGCTATTCAGCAGCAAGTTAAATGAAGAATTGATTAGCCAGGCTGGTGTGGCTCAGTGGATTGAGCATTGTCCCATGGACTGAGAAGTCCTGGTTCGATTCCCAGTCAGGGCACATGCCTGGGTTGCAGGCTTAATCCCCAGTACGGGGTGTGCAGGAGGCAGCAGATGGAGGTTTCTATCTCTCTCTCCCTTCCTCACTCTCTAAAAAATCAATGGAAAAAATTTTTTTCTTTTTTGTAATTGATTCTAGAGAGAGGAAGGGAGAGGGAGAGATAGCAACATTGATGAGAGAGAACATTGATTGGCCGCCTTCTGCATGCCCCCCACTGGGGATTTGGCCCACAACCTGGGCATGTGCCCTGACTGGGAATCGAACCGGTGACTTCTTGGTGCATGGGTCGACGCTCAACCACTGAGCCACACCAGCCAGGCTAAAGACATTTATTTTATTTTTTTTAAAGAATTGATCAGCTATTCAGGAACTTTGACTTCGTTGTGTTCTTTTGGAAAAGTTGCTAGAAACTCTTTGGCCTCACCAAGTTCTGTCTGAACCACTTGAAAGAAGCCTCTTTTCTTAGCCCTTCGAACGGGTCCTTTTCCTTTTGCAAATAGCCGTATGGACTACTGGGTCACCCACAGTATCCAGTCAGACTCTCAAAGATAATGCCAGTCACACGGCTCCTAGCAAGCGAGAGCTCGGGGAAGGTTACTGTGTACTATTTGTAATCTCAGAATCTGTCACATGCTTGGCATGCTGGACCCAGTGTCACAGTAAGAGTGCGGGACTTCACTTGAGTATCTGCGGAGACAATGCCCTGTTCATTACCTAAAGCTCCCCAGGACGCCTGCAGCGAGTGGCCAGTGGGTGGCGCTTTAATTCCCACGAAGTTAGTAAAACATTTCTAGAAGAGTCGGTTTGCTCTGCGTTACTCTGAAGTTGTCTGTAAGTACATTTTGCACACCCCTGTCAAATAAATTAACAACACGGCTGTGTATTCAAGAGGCTACGCTCCTTGAAATCACAGGAACCCCGAAAACAAGGCGATAAGGCTGAAATCAACTGGATCTCAACCAACTCGAGAGCAACCTGTGTAAACCTCAATGTCTGATGTGTTCTTTGTTTGCGTCTACAACTCTATCAAATGGTAGAATAATTCATCTAGAATGACTCCGAGCTTTAAAAACAATAAAACGTCTGTGCAAAGAACGTATTTAAGACATGACACAGAATGACTCTCCATGTTGAATCATTAAGGACATTTCAAATTAAGTTTAATATACTGTCTTTAATCAGACAGAAAAACAAATATGAACATGTTTCAGGAAGGTTTCACATCAGCCTTGAAAGCCACATTTAAATTTAAGTTCTAAAAGCAAGAAGTCTGTTTCATGGGGGGAGGGTGTTGGTTTTGTTTTGTGCTGAGTAGACATGTTGAAGCTACACCTCAGACCTACTGGAATCTCTAGAAACTCTGCCTTTGGAACTTTTAAGTAAAGCCGCACAGTGTTTGTGAGACCCCCCGGTAGCAGTTGAGGGGTGTGGGGGCCTGTAGCTGGGGCTCCCAAGAGCTGGTTCATAACGCTTCAGGGGTTAGGACTTGACATATCTTTTTTGGAGGATACACTTCAGCCCACAACAGTAATATTCTCACAAAAATGCATAGCCCAAATATTACCTGGAGGAAACATCAAACACATCTGAACTGAGAATTGATGGACGTTCTTCCAACACTTTTCCGAAAGTGTCAAGGTCATGGAAGACAAAATTTGATGAGAAACCGTCTCAGATTAAAGAGGACTAGGAAGGAGGGGGTGGTGGGGTGGAAGAGGTCACAAAGGGGACAAAAGGTGATGGAAAAAATAGGTTAAATTGAAGAGAGGTAGAAAAAGAAATGACAATTAAATGCACCTTGAGATCTTGGATTAATTTTGGGTCCGGAAAAAAAAGTTATTGGAACAGCTGATCAAATTTGAATACGATTTGTGAATAGTATTCTGTCAATGCGAACTTCCTGGTTTGGATTCTTAGTGGATATCTCACTTAACAGTATTTCAGGATTATCATTTTTGTAAGTGCGGCCTGTCATCAGGATATAACTATACTATTTGAAACCTGTACTTTTGCTCTTGCAGGGAAAATCGTGAATCTCCTACCTGATGATGCTGTAGATGCTACGACCAGAATGGTTCTGGTGAACGCCCTTTACTTTAAGGGGCTCTGGGAACATCAGTTCTCAGTCCAAAACACCGCCGAAAAGCCTTTCAGAATAAGTAAGGTAGGAACCTTTTAACAGTCAGCATGGATTTTCACACGGTATCGCAAAGGGAATTCTCTTTTAAATCCACCTTTCTTTGTAAATATATGTTCTTATAAAGGATGGGTCTTACTAGGGCGCGGATGGCCCAGGTGGAAGCCCCGATTCCTCCCACTTTGAAATTCCCTTTGCATTGTTTTTCTCTTGAAATAGGCTATTTGTCTATTTTATCACCCACAACTAAGCTAGAGAAGGTAGGGTAGGTATTATATTTATTTCCCAAGTGGGAAATACAGTGTGGTTAAGGGACTAGGATAGAAGTCGACCACACCCAAACCAAAATGTCTTCACTATTGGTTCATTTTGTAACACTAACCCTATACTATCTTCTACCCAAAAAAAGAATACACCTGTGAAATGTCACCTCTTTCATTAAGGTCTCTCTGTGTGAGGACACACACTTGTATTCTTGTGTTTGCACCAGGAACCCATGATG
The DNA here is from genome assembly GCF_014108415.1 of Molossus molossus. Taxonomy (NCBI): domain Eukaryota; kingdom Metazoa; phylum Chordata; class Mammalia; order Chiroptera; family Molossidae; genus Molossus; species Molossus molossus. The sequence continues at coordinate 109,733,502 of NW_023425399.1, forward strand.
GATACGTCTCACAGAAGCCAAGGGTCGGGCAGTGGCTGGGTCTTGGGATTTATGCAGAAACAAGGATTCAAATGTTGTCAGGATTCGTTCTCTGTCTTTCAAACGGTTTCTCCCATCATTCTTCTCCCAGGCTGAGGTCTAACGTCCTGGTCTTCCCAGTCCGCAGTGGCAGGACCCGGCCACCGCAGCACCTCCTCCGTTCTGCAGACAGAGAGAGCTCATGTCCAGTGCCTAGGAAAGGGACCGAGTGGCCAAAGATTGTTAAAGTTGTTTAGTGCTGGGTGGGTGGCCTCACCCAATGCTGGCGTCCTGTGGATGTGGGTGATAGATCATTCTCAATCAGCGGGATAAGGATGGGGAAGGGTCTGGGCACGCAACCCAGTGGGCTAACTAGAAATGAGCTGGATGCTCACCTTGGTATATTCACCAGGAGTTTTCAGTTGCAAGCGAGAGAGAAGTATTCCAAACTAGCTCCAGTCAAAGGTGAGTCATGTTATTCCTGACTTCTGTAAATAAGAGGCACTGACATGTCCAGGAATAGCGTCTCCAGTCTCAAGACATGATTTCAGTTCTTCTCCTCATCCCTCCCGGCCGCTCTGCGGAGGCATCTATTTTTAAAATCGGGTTGTTTGTTTTATTACCACTGAGTTTTCGAGAGTTCGTTATACATGTAGCACACCGGTCCTTTATCAGATGTGTTCTGCAAATATTTTCTGCTACTCTATTGTTTATCTCTTGATTCCCCTGGAATTTCTATTTTATGATACTGAAATACTTTCTCAAACGTTTGCATTTGAAATACACCTTATTCAGTTTCTGAATCACTGGCACTTACAGAGTTGGCATGAGATTACGTTCTCGTTTAAGTGTTTGGTAGAAGCAGCTTGCTATGATATATACACATTGGCACAATAATGTGAGAGGATGAAACCATATCACCTGTTAATGAAGTCATCCAGGAGAACACATATTTCCAGAAAGTGAGGTCTGGATAGTTTTATTCAGCATTTCAGAGGCTCACCAGTTTTGCCCATGCCCCGGACTCGTGGGGAACCGATGATGATACAGAACACAGGAGTTCGCGGAAAACCCCTCCAGTGACCTTGCTACTTGTTGCCTGCAGACTGCCAGCAAACCAGTGCAAATGATGTCGATGAGAGAAAAGCTTCCCGTTTTTCACATCGAAGAGCCACAAGCCACCGGCCTTCAACTCTACTATGAGAGCCGTGACCTCAGCCTGTTCATCCTGCTGCCAGAAGACATCGGTGGGCTGGGTCAGGTAAGACGTCACCTGTCTGATGTGAAGATGGTCCGGGTGTTCACCTCCATGTGGCACGGCCACCTTGTCCTCTAATTCCTGTAGAGGAAGGCAGCCCCACCCCCCGAGCCCTGGGCACTGCACCTGCTCAGAGTCACTTCGGCTGCACAGAGCTCCGTAAGGATGCTCTCACTGTCCCTTAGAAAGCGTAAGTAGTTGATGGACACATGTAGCATTGGGTAGCCCCCAAACAGCCACATGGACAACAGACACAGATATTCTTTGTCAGTCGCAAAGCTGTGTGGAGTGATCATCACAATCGTTCAGTGGGTCTAGGTTTTTCTTCTCCTTCTGGTGGGACCTACCTAATGGGAGATTAATTTTTTAATCATATGCCTTAATGTAGTGTTAGACACACATTTTTTTTTAAAATCCTCACTAGAGGACACTTTTTGCATTTATCTTCAGATAGAGCAGGAGAGAGAGAGGAAGGAAGAGAGAGAGAGAAACATCAATGTGAGAGAGACACATTGAGTGGTTGCCACCCGCACGACCCCAACCGGGGCCAGGGACAAATTGCAACCCAGGTATGTGCCCTTAGAGGGAACCCAAGACTCTCTGGTCTGTGGGCCGACGCTCTAACCGCTGAGCCAAACCGGCCAGGGCTAGACACACATTTTAAAACATTAAGTTTACTTCCAAAAATTTTAAAATCATTTTTGTCAAGTAAACAGTCTTCAGAAGAAATAATCCATATAAGTACCATCTTCAAGTATTATTTTAATTGTTTATCAACCAAACTGCTACTGAGCCTGATGTAACTTTGGTCAGATGACATTCCTGAGCAATTTGCCTGTCTAAACTGAACAGTGGTTTCTCCAAAGCAGGTGGTCTGTGTTTCTTTGCACAATAACCTAATTTTCCACGAATGCTAGACTTTTTATACTTAGACGTTTCCACGGCCCTACTAGTGCATAGAAAAGATTTCCAATTGCATCACGAAATCTATGAAACTGGAGAGGATGGTAAAAATCAAACCAAGCCACACCCTTACAAGATAAGCCTTTCTTCCTAAGAGTGCTGGTTTCTGAGCTGGAGATATTGTCACATTGTTCATGTGCGTCATTCACAAGTATGTCATTGTCAGCAATACTTGGGTCTAGAAAACTCTCAAAGTAGCAGAAATACATGCTTTGAAACAAACAGCTTCAAAAACTCAGACATTGCTTTTTGTATTTACATGCACATATGTATATGTATATATGCACATATATTTATCATTTAAAACATTTAAATACAAGGAGGACAAAAAGCACCCTCAAAACCACTATGAAGAAAACCACTACTCAGGGATAAATGGTGATAGAAGGAGACTTGACTTGGGGTGGTGAACACACAATACAATATACAGATGATGTGTTTTAAAATTGTACACTAGAAACCTATGTAAGTTTATTAACCAGTGTCACCTCAATAAATTTAGAAAGGTCATTCCTCTTAAGATTTGGAGATTTTCCTTTATTTTTATTTTTTGCATTGTTTTTGATTACTAAATTTATATTATTGTGATTATAGATATTTTATTTTATCTCAGATTTTGTGTTCAAAGAAGTATCTCTCTCACGTTAACAAAACAAATGGTCTTTGTGCCCTGCCACACGACTTATCCTATAGTGTATGCTTTCGTGTAGACGACATGTAAATTACATCAGTTTTGATGTAGTTGCGTGAATTGTTGATGTTTTTCATATTATCTATTGTAGAAGTACTTTCATTATGAATCAGGATCTAATTGTCTTATATCCTGAGAATTATCAATCTTCGATACAAAGATTCCATAGGTCAACCATGTGAAAGATGTCACGATACAGAGAATTTCCATATGCGTGTGTTTTGTTACCCTGGTAAAGGGAGTAGTCATGATTACTCAGCGTGCTCATATAGAGATCTCACTCAGTCAGCACTTCCCAGTCCCCTTCGGAAGCACTGACTCTGTCTCCCTTGGCCCCACCCTGCAGCTGGAGGAGGCCGCCACCTACGAGAAGCTGAGCGCGTGGTCCCACGCGGACATGATGGAGCTGTACGACGTGCAGCTGCATCTTCCCAGGTTCAGGCTGGAAGAGACGTACGATCTCAAGTCAGCCCTGAGAGGCCTGGGGGTGAGCGATGCCTTTAACCAGGGCAAGGCCGATTTCTCAGGAATGTCTGCAGCCAGAAACCTGTTCCTGTCCAATGTTTTCCACCAGTCTTTTGTGGAAGTAAATGAACAAGGTACAGAGGCCGCGGCTGGTACTGGGAGTGAGGTGGGTTTTCGAATCAGACTCCCGTCCATCGAATTCAATGCAGACCACCCTTTCCTCTTCTTCATCCGGCACAACAAGACCAACAGCATCCTCTTCTATGGCAGATTCTGCTCCCCCTGACCTGCTTCTCCGTCATCCAAGCCCATCTTATGATGTGAAAAATTCATCGTAAGATGAAAAAACAGTTACAATAAAAAATATTTGTAGTCTGAATATTTTTCTCATTTGAATATTAGCAAATAAATCTTGAAATAATGCATTCTAGTGATACAGTAATACCTTTATGGCTAGGAGAACGGCAATCTTATTTCTACCATCAAATGTTTTAATGTGATTTTTATTTACATTTCAGAAATACTGTTATTCAATTGAATGCCTCAGAATCCTTGAGCTGTCTGGTCCCTGTATTGTCACTTATATTTTACATGCATCTTGTAGTAAAGAAGAATCTTTAAAAAGGCAATGGATGTATAAATAAATAAGATTTTTTTCAGAAATATAATTTTGAGAGTTCATAAATTACCACTGGAAAATTAAATCCCCCTTTTCTGTTATCTATTTTTAAAGTATTATGTGGACATTAATGGGAAAACTAGTGAAAGCCACATGAAATTTGGAATTTCCTTAACAGCAATGTACCAGCGTTGGCTTCTGAGTTTTGACAAATGTATCATGGTCACCGGAAAGGGACTGGGCCCAGAGCGGGGACAGCCTGAAGTGGATGGGTTCATGACTTTGTGCAGGAAAGATTTCACAACACAAGTCCAGGTGATTTTGAGAGTACGTTTAGGAAAGCTAGGAATAGTGAAACAAAGCAAGGTCTTAGGGTAGAAGATGCAACAGGAGAGAGCCTAGGTAGGGCTGCTTTGACTCTCTACGAACTGCTTGCTGGTAGTCTCACCAGCTGTTATTCTAATTTTATTTAAAACATTTTTTTTTACCCTTTATTGATTTTAGAGAGAAAGGAAGGGAGAGAGAGAAACATCTATGAGAGAGAACATCTATTGGCAGCCTCCTGCATGCCACCCACCCCGGGGATTTGGCCCACAACCTGGGCATGTGCCCTGACCTGAAATTGAACTGGTGACCTCTTGGTGCATGGGTCAATGCTCAACCACTGAGCCACACTGGCTGTGCTGTTGTTCTAATTTTAGAGATTGATTGTATTCCTCTAGGTTGCTTTTTTGGACATTCATTTAATAACTAGAAGAGTGAATCTGACTTGAACAATATATACATTAGTATAAGAAAATGTGTGTTCTGTATCAAATCTTGGTTCAGTATTATAGTATAAACGAATGATTCTATGTCTTAGCTCCAAAGACAGAAAATTGTAATATATATGACATTTTATCATATCCTCATAAAACGTTTGCCTCTGTTCCTAACATCTCACATGACGTAGCAATGAAAGAAATGCCTTGCGGGGATTCTGCTCGCTGACCGTTTGCTTCCGTAGGCCGGTTCCGGTTTGCCCACACCCTCCTGCCTCAGCACACAGCTGAGAACTAGTTTTACTTGCAGCAAATTTCTTTGCCACTAGCAGAGGACACATCCCTGTATCAGCCATCCCTTCGAAGAAGTCTGAACCTCAGCCCTGGGGCACTAGGTGGCCCGTAGGTAAAAGTGCATCTTATCTGTACATGAGAAAGGAGCTTTTTTTTTAATTTTTAAAGAGTGTAGAGTGACCATTTTGAGAACATCTATTTGTATATTTTCCCATCATTAGATGATTTCATTACTAAATAGGATATTAAGACTCTCATGTATTTGCACTTAAACTTGGAAATATTATTTTGAAACTTCATTAAAATCTTCCAAACAGAAAACATTTAGTGGGCTTCAAACGGTTAAAATATTAAAAATACAACATTTAACAAAGTGGCTTGCAGGAAGAAATGATTTTCAAGAGGATGAATGGTGGTGGTGTTTTTTTTTAATCCTCACCCGAGGACATCTTTCCATTTTTTGTTCAGGTAGAGTGGGAGGGAGACGGAGGAACAAAGAGAGAGAGAGAAACATCGATGTGAAAGGAACACATCGAGTGGCTGCCACGCGCACAACCGACCAGGGCCGGGGACAAACTGCAACCGAGGTACGTGCCCTTAGCGGGAACCGAAACCGGGTCTCTCCGGTCCGCAGGCCGATGCTCTAACCGCTGAGCCAAACCGGCCAGGGCTGAATGGTGTTTTAATAGTGAGATTTCAACTAGAAATGTTTGCATAATTAGTGTATGGATTGAAAAAATCAATTGTCAAGGTTTAGTAAGTACAACCAAAGATGCTTTTATTCCCTTTAAATCAACCCGTTTCCCGACAGCCATTGATGACACAAGTTTAGAAAGAAACTGAACTTAAAACTAGGTCTTCAAATCCACTCTATTTCAAAGCCTTAAACAATGATGAAAACAAACACATCTTCAATTACACTAGTCTCATTAAATTTGAAATAATTTTTGTAAAACCCAAAATGTATATTTCTAATAAAATTTTTCTTTTTAATTCGTTTATGTTTTATAGTGTTAACCATATATTAGTATTTAACATAGCATATAGGTTCACATAGGTACTGGGGATGCATGCTCAAGAATTGTTTAGGTGGGTGTCCCGCGCAAACAGTTTGGGGGAAAAGGGCTTTAGGAACCATCTTTAACCTCTGGTTTTGCTTCTGGATCAATTTCAAAACCGAGTCCCAGTTTCCAAACTGCTCTCGCATGCACACACTAACCTGGAACTCTGCGCGTGCTAAGCCCAGCATGACCCAGTCCCCCGCCGGGTGAAGCACCGGGCACGGGCCTTCCTGCCCAGCCACCTGCACCCCGCTGGAGGGTGCGCGCGACGCTCAGGCTCCTCCCGGCTCCAGCCGGGGACGGGAGTCAGAATGCTCAGGCCGTGCAGCCGGGCTGCTGTGAGTCATCGGCCGGAAGCCCTGCCCGAAATCAAAGCGGCCGAAAGCATCCGAGATGGACCCGCAGCCGCGGCGGCAGGAGCAGGAGCAGCAGCCGCAGCGGGAATCTCCCAGGTACCGGGGCGGGGAGGCGCTGCAGTCTCAGGTCCCCACGCCGACCCCTCTAGCCCGGGGCCCGGGAGGACGAAGGCAGATAGGGGACACCGCAGGTGGAGGGAGAGGAGAGGACGGGGGGGAGAGGGGGCCGGCAGTAATCGGGCAGGATTGCTGCCGGGCTGGGGTCGCCCTAGCGCGCCACGGTGCCTGTGCGCCCAGGCAGGGGCGCGGGACTCGAGCGCAGGAGCGCGGCGCCCGGCCCGATGCAGAGGGTGGTCCTCGGGGGGAGTGACCCCGCGGCCGTGAGGCCGCAGCTTTGCCATTTGGTCGCAGTGAAGGAGTGACGGGTGACCCAGGGGGCGGGCGGAAACTTTGGGAGATGAGTGGGAGGAGCCGCAGGGTGCAGCTGGGAGACGGCGTGCTAATTGCACCCTGGCCTGGAATTTCTGTACAGCCCGGGGCAAGTTCCGGGGTGCTGGCCATGCCACGTCCCACGCAAATGTTCCGGGGTGCTGGCCATGCCACGACCCACGCGAATGTTCCAGGGTGCTGGCCATGCCACGACCCACGCGAATGCCTGTCCTCTGCTTGTCCCTCTGCGATCCAGCGTGTTGGTTTCTCTCTTCTCTTCTTTTCTCCCTCTCTGATTCCTTCCTTTCCCCTCCTTTGCCCCTTCCTTGCTTCCTTTCCTTTTTCAATTTATCTTCCATTCTTTGTCCTTTTCCCCCTCTTCCATCTGTTCAACGACTGCTCTTCCTCACTTAAAAAGGTGCGTCCTCACCTGTCTGTCGCCTTCTCCGCAGCACCCATCCTACCTACGGAATGGAGTCCTACATTCCTCAGCCCTGTCCCCCAGCCCTGTCCCCCAGCCCTGCTCCCTCTCCTTGCTGAGGCTGTTTGAGGCCCAGACTGGCACAGAAGTTCACTACCTGCTGGCCTCCTCCTCCCTGGTCCCTGGGTCTCCCCACACACCTTCCGACTCTCCCAGAAGGTCCCTGATTCCCTGGTGGCTGGGTGGCAGCCCCTGCCTTCTTCTCTTACCACCTGCAAATACTGGACATTCTCCAGAAGTAGGCGACTTTCTTGCCTTCTGCCGCCACTGTACCATCTGAGTGATGCCATCATCCATTTGCCTAGACTCTCCCCAAGTCCAGATGCTGTGGCCCCTCGCTCTCCATCTAGGACTCCTGCTCATCTCAAGAAACCTGCTGACCTTGGCACATGTCCTGTTCCGATCCCCTTGGTGTGGTGTGTTCCACACATTTCACCTGGAATGTACACCTGCCTCATTCCATGCTGGCTCCTCACCTGAGCTTCCTGTGGTCTGTGGCCCCTCCTCCGCATGATGAACCAGGAGTCTCTTAGACGATAAACGGAGGCATATTCAAAACGTTGAGTTTATTTGAGCAAATATCAGTTTGAATCCGGCAGCATCCAATCTAGCAGATAGAAAGGAGCCCACAGAGCTGTACAAAATGAAAGATTTTGTATTCCGAAGGGAACAGGGAACTTAGACTTGGCAAAAAGGCTGGTTGGTTATTGCAAAGTTACTTTCCTTTAGTAGCAGGGGTCTTTCAGGCAGATGACCTCAATAGTGCTGAACGGGTGACCTCTGGTTGCCTGTTTTAAGAGTCCATTTCTGGGAGAGCTGAAACTGTAACAAGTTCAGTCTTGGTTTGGTGATGTGGGGCTTTGCTTAGTGACTCCAGGTGGGGTCTGTTGTCTTTTAAGAAGCCTCCGTGTAGTCCTTGACTCTGCTGCTCCTGCCCTGGTGTGATCAGCCCCCCAGCTGGGCAGCTCCGTCTTCCACTCTAGTGTGGACGCTTCCTCTGTGTTCCCTGTCACTGATCTATGGCAGTGGTCCCCAGCTGGTTCCCCACTGTGGCTACGTGGTGTTTCTCTAAAACTCCAATGTCTTCCTGGAAAACATTTGTTTAAAAACCACGCATGGCCTTCCAGCCCATAGCTCCAGTTCAGACTTTTAAACCTGGCATAAGGGTCCCCCCAGTCTCACACACCCCGTCTCTCAGGGGACATCAAGCAGACCCGCTCCCTGGTCACACACAGATACGGGCCCTGCTACATTCTTTGCTCCTGCCAATTTCAAAACCATAGCCCTACAATGCATCTCCCCCGTTCACGGCCTTCCAGAAACTTCTGCCCAACCTGTAGACCAGCCCACCGCTCACCTTCGCCACCGCAGGGGCTTCTAAAGTGAATCCCACCTGCTTTCCTGCGGCCTGCGGCGCTCTCTGGGAATCCTGTCCAGAGCCCCTGGCCGGCTGGCAGCCATGCCTCATGTCTGTGTGTCTCCCCTGCCGAGGGAGCTCCAGGCAGGGATTATGGCTCTTATTGTTCATTCCCTTCCCCGAACCCATAGAAGGAAAGTTCCGCAGGAATGCTCTCCGGACACATTCACGTGGGGATGAGTGCAGGGAGCGGGAGTGGGAAGGGAGCTGGTGCGTTCCGGCCCCGGGAAGATGCCGCAGATGCACAGCGGGAGCAGAGGCTGCTTTGGTGGCCGACTGGGCCACTCTTGCCATGAGACCTGAGGACAGCATGAACTGTCCTGACCTTGCCTGTTCACCTGTGAAAGGGAAACTAGTCTGATGCCCATTCACGTTATTGGCTGGAAGTCAGCTCTTTCCACATTGCTGTGTTTTTATGGCAGCTGAATTGTGGCACTGGTACCCAAAGGTGTTATTTGGTTTTATATGGAAATGAATTCCTTTTTGGCTTCCCTGGGCAAGGTCCATTTGGTTAGGGTTCCAGCCCCCTCACAGCTTTAATGCACAAAGGAGGTTAGGTCACCCCGAGGAACGGGGAAGGGTCCTTGTCCCCCTGCTTCCCTGGTGTGAGCTGGACCACCCCCTCGGGGCGCTCATGTGTGCTGTCTCATGTGCCGGGGTGTGTCCTGGCTGAGGGACAGATACTGATGGCATGTTGAAAAGGAATGGAGGTGAGAAGGTGAGATGAAGGAAGAGGAAATGGAAGAAACCAGAAGTGGACATTTGTAAATAAGAGCAGTTAACATGCGAAGTTGAAATTGATGGGATAGATACTCTATTAAGTCCATTCTTTCACCTGTTCAGGCAGGACAGCTACATACACGTACAAACACACACACACACACACAGACATACACATACACACATACACATCGACAGACACACATGTATACACTCATACACACACAGACATACACATACACATCGACAGACACACATGTATACACTCACACACACAGACATACACACAGAGACATACACATACACACATACACATAGACAGACAAACATATATACACTCACACAGACACACAGAGACATACACACATACACATCGACAGACACACATGTATACACTCACACACACAGACATACACATACACACACACAGAGACATACACATACACACATACACATAGACAGACAAACATATATACACTCACACAGACACACACACAGACACACTCACATTCACCAGCCTAAGCTGATGTCTGCTTCACCTTGAGTCCAAGATGTTATACTCAGGATCAAATTAAAATTTATTTGATTAATAATTTGCTAAAAGTATAATAATTAATAAGCTGAAATAGCTGTTTACACCCCGCTCCTACCACCCCCACCCCTACCCCAGGGCCTGGGGGGGAGGGTGCTATTTTTCCTTAAAAATTACATTTTTAAAGGGAGGGCTCCCGGGGACTTGAGAAAGATTGTCTTGGTTATAAAACAGGAGAGAGGCTTTTCAAAATATTTCCATCTCCAAGGAGCAGGAAAGAGCTCAGGGTGGCAGTCGTCTGAGCACGGGCTCGAAGGAGAGGCAGGTCAGGAAGGAGGCAGGGGGACGCTGGTCTAATGCGCAGTCAGCCTGGGGCAGGTCGAGGTCGGCTTGTTCAGGCTGGATCCGGAGCCCGTGCCTCTGATTCCCGGTGTCTCCCTGATGGCTTGAGATTTGAGCTTCAGTTTCTACCACGTGCTTACGGGCTCCTTCCCAGCCGTCTCCGCAGCTCCGGTGCAAACGGTGTGCATTTTGGAGTCCCCTGATTCACAGTCGATTTTGTGTCTTCCCAGTAACCCAAATGTTAGGTCAGAGTACCCCAAGCAAACTCTCCCAATCTGTTGAAATCCACCCAGCTGACAGAACTGTCATTTTTATTTACAGAGAATTATGTTCAATTTGTAGAACTCGGTTTATAAATCTTGTTAGAGACACAGAACTGAGGGGCAAGTGGGGCCCACAGGGGGTTTGTGTGCTGGTGAGACATTCAGCTCTGGAGTCCACGGTGGGCTCCAGGCCTGTCTGTGGGATCCACACCGAGCTAGCAAACCTCCCTCCCTCCCCTGGTCTCTGACGTGCGCTGACACCTGTGCTGACTGCCCTTGTCCTTGGGGGGCTCAGTGAGATGGGACAGGTAAAGTGCGAGAACTCTGCCTGGCACAGAGGCGGGGCCATCCTCACATGACGGGAGGGAGCCAGCAGGTCCTGGGGGGTGTCCGGCCTCTGCAGAGGTCCTGCTGCCGAGGGTGGGACCAGTCATGAGCTCTGGGACTTACTTTGTGGATAAACCAGAGTATTAGTTACCTATTGATGCTTACCACAAATCGGGTGCCTGAAAACAACAAACATTTACCCTCTGACTGTCCTGGAGGTCAGAAGTCCAAAATAAGTCCACAGGGTGATATATATATATATATATAACTTTTTTTTCTGGAGGCTCTAGGACAGAATCTGTTTCCTTGCCTTTTGCAGCCCCTAGAGGCTGCCCGCCTTCCTCGGTTCGAGACCCTGCATCATTCTGACCTTTGCTTCCATTGTCACCTGTTCTCTGACATTGACCCTCTTCCTCCCTTTTATGAGGACCCTGTGATTCCATGTCATGATCCCTAATTTGATAGCATTGGCAGAGTCCCTAATGTCACATAAGAAGATGTCGTCACAGGTTGGGGACTTCGACATGGATGTCTTGGGCGTGTCGTTAGTCTGCCGACCACACCCGGTGTCAGAGGCCTTGGCCGATGTGCTTCTGTGTTGTGTTTTTGATACAGACCTTTCCCGATGGATGATCTCGAAGGAGCCAATGGCGCTTTTGCCATCAACTTATTTAAAATGTTGGGCGAAGAGGACAGTTCGCAGAATGTGTTCTTCTCTCCCCTGAGCATGTCCTCGGCCCTGGCCATGGTCTTCATGGGAGCCAAAGGAGACACTGCAGCCCAGATGTCCCAGGTAGGTGTGCCTGTCGCAAAGGAAGAATGACAGCATGCTTCCTTCTCCACTTCCACACAGCTTCTTTTCATACCTACCCCCGCTGACGAAGGCCAGTGTGGCTGGCAGGTTGGAAGCGGGACCTGACGGACAAAGGACAGACACTGGTAGAACAGGTACATTGTGTAAGACAGGGAATCTCCTCTTAGTGTTTATGGGAGAAATCAGGTCATTACGTTATTTTCTCTGGATAAAACATGCATGTGTTATAGCAAAAGTGTATCTTTGGAAGAAAGTAAGGGAGGTTATAATTCTGTCCCACAGAAAGGTCAAGGGTATAAACTTTGTTATATTTCAACTGTTTGCTAACATCTTTCAACTCGAAACATAGCTGGGTAAATGCACTTTAGTCGAATGCGTAACTTCTAGCGTGGGATTGTGCATAAGTGGACGCAGAATGCAACAGACCTGGGCTTCTGAGGTCTGGAGGCTTTTGGAGGGAATAGCTGGACCTGACTGATCTGACCTGGGTTATGTGCACCGGCGACACATGAAGTAGTGGGCAGTACCACAGGGAAGGATTCTTAACCTTTTGTCTTTGTTTCTTTGACGGTCTTGTGAAAGCGACCCAGAAAGTTGCACATGCCCATCCCCTTGCCGCTCACGCACAGACGTGTGCCCACTGTCTGCAGTCGAGTCCCGTGGTCTATTCCAGCGCAGCGGAGGACGGAGGCTTTGGGCTGGGGTGGTTGGGTGATACAGGAACAACCTGAATTCCCACTCTGGCTTGACATTTACATCGCAGTCTGGGCTGGAGGACTTCTGTAAACTTGCTGATGAGACATTTTCGTGTTTATTTCTGCTCATTCTTGAACTTTTCCTGGGTCCAGTGAGATCCTTTCCAGCTACCTATTTGTTCTGTTTTGTCTCCCTCCTGAGTTTTCACATCCTGCCTTCCTGGCCTGGGTAAATCTGGGAGGTATCCGGGGTGGGGGTGGGGGTGGGGAGGGGTTGGGGGGGGCAGATTTTGCCTCCCTAAGGCATTTGGCAGTGGCAGACAGTTTTGGTTGTTATAACTGAGAGATGCTGCTGACATCTAGTGGGTGGAGGCCAGAAATGCAGCAACACATCCCGCCATGCACAGGACAGCCCCCACAACGAAGGGGCCTGAAATGCCGGTAGTCTGGAGATTAAGAAACCCTGTGCCAGCCGGTGAAAGCAGACTCCTTTCCAGACAGGATCTGCTGTGATGTTCAGCACAGTGACTTGTTTGGAGGAGCAAAAGGGCAGGTTCAAGTCTGCTTTCTCTCACCAGGCACTTTGTCTGGACAGAGGTGGAGCTGTCCATCAGGGCTTCCAGGAGCTTCTCTCCCACGTTAACAGAGCTGATTCTCAGTACTTGCTCAGAACTGCCAACAGACTCTTTGGAGAAAAGACCTGTGATTTCCTTCCGGTAAGTAGTCGTCACACGTCGATGAAGAAGAAGCTGAACATAGAAACTACAGAGGGGCAGAGAGAGAGGATCACTCTACTACCTTAAAAGTTTGCTTAGAAGTATACCTCTGTAGCTATCATTTTGAATTTGATGATGGCTTCTGAATCACATCCTTTTTAAATTGTTTCTGGTATGTGAATCTCAATATGTCTCTCCTGGGGCACCCAGACCTACGTCTCCCCTTGACCTGAGTCGTTCCTATTGATGGCAGCACGTAATTCCAGAGTTCCCTAGCCCAGTGGGAGAAAGCCCGTCATGGTTCAGTAAGTGAGATTAAAAAAATACGCAGAGAGATGCTACCTTGAGATGAATGAAAGGACCAGGGTGACCCTGGCCGTCTTCTTGGCTGGCGGTTCCCAGGACTCTTCTGTACGACTCAGATACCCCCGGTGGGCGCTGCTCCCAGGAGGCTTTGCCCCTGCACTGGGCATAAACATCACGGGCAGTGATTCGGGATCCTCAGCTGGCTGGGCCTTCTGGGATACCACGAGTGATTCCAGGAATCTCCTGGTTAATCGATGTTCATTTTGAACATCAGCCTGATCTTTGAATCCTGTAACTGGGGACACAGGGAGCCACCCGCCACTGTTCTCAGTCGCTTGGCTCTCCTCTCTACATCTTCTCTCTTCTGTAGAAGTTTAAATATTTCAGAGCAGGAGATGGGCGGAGGATAGGCGCCAGGTGCCAGGCACATTATATCTGAAACCATGTTTTTATGAGGAGGCCAGTTATCTTTAATTGGGAACAGGCTTTTCTTTTCTTTTTTTTTCTTTTTTTATCCTCACCCGAGGATATTTTTCCATTTTTTGTACAGATAGAGTGGGAGGGAGAGAGAGGAAGGGAGAGAGAGAGAGAAACATCGAAGTGAAGGGACACATCGAGTGGCTGCCACCCGCATGACCAACCAGGGCCGGGGACAAACTGCAACCGAAGTACGTGCCCTTAGCGGGAACCGAACCCGGGTCTCTCCGGACCACAGGCCGACGCTCTAACTGCTGAGCCAAACCGGCCAGGGCTGGGGACAGGCTTTTCTTGATTAAACCCTACCTTACATTTCAAGGCTCACCTCTTACCTCTGTACTTTTCCCCTTGACACACACACACACACATCTAGGCCGATCACATTCCACTCCTGGAGGACCTGTAAGATTTCTTGATAATCCAGTTCTACCGTGGAACCTCCCAGTCATCCCACAGTATGTTTCAGACATGGGGGCTGGTGATGGAACAACGAGAGAAAGAAAGGTAGAGGGCTAGGTGGGGGAGGAGACAGAAAGATCGAACAGAAAGTCAAAATGCAGCTTAAGTGTTTGATGGGCATTCTTTGTGGGCTTCGGTGCGTGACCGTCACCGTCCACATTCTCAAAACATCTTGTAAGAGTCAGTGTGCACCCCACCTCTCTCACACCGGGGCCACCTCCGGTCTCATGTCCTGTCTTCACCCTGGTGTCCAGCGAGAGCACAGGGCCAGGCACACCGTGGGTGGTCTGTGCGCTTCCGTGAACTGCACGAGTGAGTGTTCAAGTGCAGGATGGCCTGTGCAAGCAGTCAGGTTGGGAACACGTTCAGAAAACAGACGTGTTCCCGCCGTGGGAACCTGGGCTGCATGGCGGGACCTGGGATCTCACACTGCAGGCCTTCAAGGAGTCCTGCCAGACGTTCTACCAGGCCGAGCTGGAGGAGCTGTCCTTTGCTAAGGACACGGAGGAATGCAGGAAGCACATCAACGACTGGGTGTCGGAGAAGACTGAAGGTGAGAGGCTTGGCAAGTTGTGAAGGAAAGGGGCGGTGGTGGCCTGGGGTGTGACCTCTACGGTGCTGTGCTGGGACCCTGTGACCAGGGGCCTGTGTGTACGTTCTTAGCAATTTCAGGCCAGCCTCGCAGCTGGGTGATTTTGGGAGGGCTAATCAGAGCCCAAAGTGGTGATTTCGAAGAAATGCTTAAACAGGGTGTAAGGATCTCAGATGCCCTCCCATCTGGGCTCTACTAGAAAACCCTGAAAAGATGCATCCTTTTGGGGGGTCCTGTTTATCTTCTATCTGGGAGGGCCCTTGTCCTGCTCTGAGGGCTGACTGACCCTCGACTTGGGTGGCAGCAGAGATGGGGCCACCTTTCACGTTCTCTCCCTGTGGTAATGGGGACAGCTCTGGTCTCATCCTCGGCCCCCTCCTTCTTTGTCCCGAGGCTGTGGCTAAGTTTGCTTTCAGAGTGTGACCTGTCTGAGTTTGCCCCAGACTCAGGAGCTTATGCGGGACCTGCTACGCCCCCTGTCCAGACCCCGTTCTGTCTCAGCAGAAATAGTTTTGCCAGTTCCTGACTAGAGTACAGAGAAAAGGGACATGCTTTTAAGCCCTCTGAATAGCTAACGTGTCATTTAGAAGCTTCCACAATGTGGGGAGTTCGATCACTCATTTCTCCACATGCCCGCCCAGCCCTCGTCATCCCACCCTTCAGTCTCTGGCACTCCCGCTGCGTGTTGGGTAGAAGCAATGGTCACGATTATGCTGACAGCTCATGAAATAATGACCGTTGGGAGGGAATAGTTTCTCTTTCACGCCTTTGTATGGGACGTGCGTTGGTCTCTCACTCCCCAGTAGATGGAGAAGTCCTAAGTCATTGGCAAAGCCCGAAGCTTCTCCACACCTCACCTTCCTACACCTGTCACGTCCCCTCCACGGCTGCTCACACTTTCTACTTCCATCGGGCTGGGCATCCACATGTTTTGCCAGAATATTAGAGCTGGGGAGACTTTGGGGATCACCTTGTTCCCGTTTTCGTGGGACAACTCAAGTTGGGCCCCTTCATTGCATCCCCCTCATTCCTTTGCTCCATTCACCCCATTCAGGAAGCCTGCCTTCTCCCACGGACAGGACTGTATTTCCCATTCTTTGGGATGGTCTCCTCACCTAGATGAGATTTGAAGGTTGGCTAAGAGCGACAACTCTCAAGTAGCACCAACCACCAGGAGACATTTGGCCAAAGACATTCTTGGTTGTCACCATTGGGGAAGTGCTGCTGGGGAACCATCCTCCCATACCCAGGACATCCCCACAGCAAAGCATTATCCAGCCCAAAATGTCAAGAGTGGTATGGGTGAGAAATGATGGCTCCGTGGTTGAGAGGCTTAGAGTTAAAATCAAGACTCTTGAGTTCCTTCTCCGCTCTCTCTTGCCACCTAGTGGCCTTGGCGAAAACATCAGGCTCATGAACCTGAGATTCTGTATCTGGAAATTGAGGGCAAAATTAATAGTTGACCTGCCTCCTTCAGGATTGTTGCTTGAGGACAAACAATACGCTGTGTGGGTGCCTACCCCGTAACATGATCGCCCCGGTTCATCGGGGGACTGAAAAGACGGAATTCCAGCCCGGCTGTCGACTAAGCCTCGGCGTTCTGTGTGGAGGGGGTTTTGGTAAAAGAATGTTTGCTCTCCGCCACATACGATAAACTTCCCTTCTGTTCTTCACAGGGAAGATTCCAGAGATTCTGGGTGTTGGCACCGTCGATCCGCTGACCAAGCTGGTTCTGGTGAATGCGATCTACTTCAAAGGCTGGTGGAAGGAGCAGTTCGACCGGAAGCACACAAGAGGGATGCCCTTCAAGGCCAGCCAGGTGGGGACAGAGGCTGCAGGTGCACTGCACCTCCCTTAGGGTCAGGTGCTGCAAAAGGATGAGAATGGATGTCACTCCTGTACGCCACACTATCGTGGTGGTTCATCCATTTCTGAATGTGTTTCATGTCCCCTCTATGGCTGTTATTGGGAAAGAAGAAGAAGGAAATGGTGTTTCTATTGATAGTTCCCTTTTTTTCATCCTGGATCACATTGACCTTCTGTCTCTGGTCATATTATTGCGATTGGAAGAAAATGTCTTCTGAGCCGTGACTTATGCTTCTACTATACTATTCGTCTATATTTACTTAGACGCCTTCTTCATGCCATTGACAACTGTGATTGTTTATTGCCTTAGAATCCATGGCTGTGCACTTCTGAGCATAAGAAAAATGGTGTTAACAGATGTTAAGGCTGAATATTTATTTTTTAATTTTATGTTGATCTTTTAAAGATAAAAATCGTGTATACTCAAGGTGTACAGAAAATGATTTGCTAAACATAGTGAAATGATTATTACAGTAAAGCTAAGTAACCTATCTCCCCACAGTTACCTTCTCGTGTGTGTGATGAGAGCCCCTGAAATCTACTCTCGTAACCAATTTCCTGTGTTCAGTTCAGTGTTATTAACTCTAACCATCATGCTGCACCTTAGATCTCCAGACTGATAAACCTAACATTAAAAATACTTTTCTCCATTCCCTGTCGTGTATGGTAATGGCTGGGGTCAATAGCTATTAGCTTGGAATTTGACCGCCATCAACTTGATAATAGCATATTGCACAAGGATTTAAAAGTCTAGACTATATTTGATGCAAGTTTTAAAAATGCTGGATCCTACACATCTTGTTAAGGTTCTCCCTCCGAGAAAACCAAAGCTATAAAACCAATTATATCATTGAGCAACTTTTCAAAATAAAAGTGTAACTCCTTCTGGCCTCTTTATCTTCTCTAACCCGATCCACTAGCCCAAAGGCCCCAATTTTAGTTAATTCTCCTCTCAACTTAGAAAAATAATTTTTAATTATAAGGTCTCTGTGAAGGCTTCATTATGCATTTTCTCAAAAGAGAAAAAAACAAAACAAAAAAAAATTGGCAAAAATAATGAGAGAGTTTCATGTCTGTCTATATTCCACAATTTATTCTCTTACCTTGTTGTAATTGACCTACTGGGGCATGAGCATGTTCAACTCATTACTAATATGTAATAATGAGGATTTTATATTTATCAGCATACATGCACAGAAGTAATAATTCTCTTCTATGTACTGAAGGGTTCTGTGAATTAGACATATTTTTAGGGAACGGTGCTCCTTTTTCAGTAACCTGATTTTAATGTCATGTTTTCATTAGGAACAAAAGACAGTGCAGATGATGTTTAAGCAAGCTAAATTCAAAATGGGCTTCGTGGAGGAGGTGCACAGCCAGGTCCTGGAGCTGCCCTATGCCGGGGAGGAGCTGAGCATGGTCGTTCTGCTGCCTGAGGACGACACTGACCTTGCCGTGGTGAGCCCTTGGCAATGAGCTTCAGTATCCGCGCGTCCAGCCTTAGCTCTTTCCTTTAAGTCCATCCACCAGATGGCATTTGAGGAGTTTTCAATTTGAGTTATTACAAAGAGTACTGGATGGACACCGCTGCATGTCTTTGGTGGGGATGTGTATGCATTTCTATTGCGTATATGTCCAAGAATGCAATTGTGGGTAAGAACAAATGTTGGTGAAGCTAAGAAGAGAGAGTTCCAAGAATTTAAGAGCATTATTCTGTATTCTGAAGACAGGGGCTCATCGAGGGCCCAATAACTGTTGGATGAAGGCACTGGAAAAGGATAGGATTGATCGGGGCAGTGTTTCTCCAAAAAATTCACGGGCATAGGGATCTCCTAGGAATCTTGCTGCAACGCAGATTTTGATTCAGGGGGCTAAGGCCTGAGATTTTTGTATTTCTGACAAGATCCCAGGTGATGTGAGTGCTGTTGGTCATGGACCACATGTTGAGTAGCAGGAGTCTCAAGTACAGGTGAGGAGTGTGCCTTAGACAGGAGCAGAGAGCTCTCTTCCCGTGACAGAAAAGGACGGAGTGTAGGAAGGAGGTAAATGTGTTAGGTGGGGGGTGCTGGACCAGCCGTGTGCTGGTTGTCTGGTTCCCTGGGGGATGGAAGAAGCTCTCATTTATGTTTGCTCATCTCCTGGTGCACATACTCCCACTTGGCTAAGTTGAGGTTACCAAGGATTTGGTGGTTGACTCTTGCCAGAGATCTAAGCCAGCACCAGCACACGAGTGCACAGGATGGGCAAGGTGAGACCCACCTGATTTCCCTGTGCTCTCCGTGGATCAGGAAGCTATGGACATAAATCAAGGATGGAATCTGTGATGGCTGCTTAAGAAGAAAATCAGGAGAGTCTAGGAAAAGAGCTAAGGTCCAAAGAGCTGTCATCACTGGGGAGGGGCACTCACCTGTGCTCCAGGTGGGAAGAGGAAGGAGAAGGCACAGGCTCCCTCTCCCACCTTTATTTCTTCCGGTAGATACATGGAATGAGTGATGGGTGTGGGAGGTTTTGAACCTGTCTCCAGGTCAGGCAGAGAGCAGATGTCCGAAGCATCCGCCCTGTGCAATGGCCCATTTCTGCGCTCCCTTCCCCAGAAGCCACGTCTCCTTGCCCTTTAGATGATCCCCGATGTCCTCCTTTCGCACATCGGAGTTCCGAGCCTTCTCTGTCTCTCTTTTGTCAACAGTTTCTCCAGTACACAGTAATGTGCGTCTCATGAAAACAATCCAATGGTTATGAGAATTTTCTAAACTAAGAAACATGTGAAATGAATTTGGTATAGATGGTTTAAATTTTTTTTTCTTTCTTTATTGATTTTACAGAGAGAGGAAGGGAGAGGGAGAGAGAGATAAAAACACTGATGAGAGAGAACATCGATTGGCCGCCTCCTGCACGCCCCCCACTGGGGTCTGGCCCCAACCTGGGCATGTGCCCTGCCTGAATGGAACAGGCAACCTCTTGGTGCATGAATCGACACTCAACCGCTGAGCCACATCGACCGGGTGGTATAGATGGTTTTAAAGAAAGAAAACCCCTCTCCTGTCTCAGGGGTTTTCTAGCTGTTTTACTCTTGTTTTCATAAAACAGGGAAAAAGAGCATTGGAGGGAAAATCTTCGTGTGTTTGCAAGAGGGACAGTTGCTATAGTCTCGGAGCAGAACTTGCCATCCAGGAGGGGGAAGGAGGTGCACACCGCGCTGTTGTCACCTAGATTTTAGGGGTTGACCCTGTCATTTCAGGTGGAAAAGGCGCTGACATACGAGAAGTTCACAGCCTGGACGGATCCAGAAACCATGACGGAGCAGAAAGTTCAAGTTTTCCTTCCCCGCATAAAGCTGGAGAAGAGCTATGACCTGGAGTCTTTCCTTCGCAGTTTAGGGATGACCGATGCCTTTGACGAATCCAAGGCGGACTTTTCTGGGATGTCAGCCAGGAAGAACGTGCCGGTGTCCAAGGTGGCGCACAAGTGCTTCGTGGAGGTCAGCGAGGAGGGCACGGAGGCGGCGGCGGCCACGGCGGTGGTCAGGAACGCGCGCTGCAGCCGCGTGGAGCCCCGCTTCTGCGCCGACCGCCCCTTCCTCTTCTTCATCAGGCACCTCAGAACCCGCAGCATCCTGTTCTGCGGCAGGTTCTCTTCCCCGTGAGGAGCTGCCTTGCCCACGGGCCCTCCTTGCCCTCCGCCAGCCCCGCCCAGCGCGGGGTCCGTGGCAAGGCGGGCGGCGAGCGGTGCCACAATAAAGCCTGTGCCCCTGGCGCGTCCCTGAGTGTCTTGGCTGAACGTCCCCAGCCGCCGACAGTAACAGGCTTCAGGGGCGTGGAGTTTGGGAAGGAGAAGGGGAGGCTGGTTCGGGAATGTTTGGGGAGCTCCTCCCTGTCACATGGACTCACGCACCTGCCACGGGACGGCCAGCTGTCCGCAGAGTGTGTGCCCATTGCTGTGGGCGTCTTTAGGAACATGTCAGGGATTGCCAAACCAGCCCTCCTTTGGCCTTTCCACCCCTGCCAGGCTCACCCGGAGATGCCAGTGCCCAGCCCCTGCACACAAGGCCAGGGGTGATGCTGTAGCCACCGGTGTCCTATTAACAGCAGAGGGAGCCCCCGGTCAGAATCACACAGACAGCCCTGCATGTCCCATGTCTCCCACAGTTCCTTGTGAAAATCACTCCTTCAGATCTTTTTGCCATAAACCTGATAGAGTTCAGGGGCTCAGCAGGGAGCTTCAGGGCTGAATTTGGAGGCAAATCCATGAAACACACCCAGTCCTCCCCATTCTCTCCCCTCCCCCCTTTTTCCTTTATTGATTTTAGAAAGAGAGGAAGTAAGGAGAGAGAGATAGAAACATCGATGAGAGAGAACATCGATTGGCCGCCTCCTGCACGCCCCCCACTGGGGATCGGGCCCACAACCTGTTCATGTGTCCTGACCTGGAATCGAACTGGCAACCTCTTGGTGCCTGGGTCTACCCTCATCCAGCAAGCCACACCTGGCAGGCCCATTCCCTTTGCTCCTGAAACATACACACCCCTGGGAAGGAACCCACGCCAAGCACTTCTTGGAAGCAATGACCCTCTAGTTAATCATATGTGGTCAGAGGTGCCCAAGCACCCTCCTTGCTTAAAAAAAGACCTCCCTACATAATGGCTTCTGATTAAAAATTTTGTGTGTGTTGTGGCAGCAATTTGGAAAGAATAGAAAAGTATGCAAAGGAAATTTGTCACCCACAGGTCTACCACCCAGCAATCATGACCCTTGATATATGTCCTTCCCCGTTCTATGTATGCAGATAGAAATAAGTTTTTATAAACATTGCAACACAAGTTAATCATGTCTTTCTGTGGGTTATTTCTACTCTTTCTTACCACTTTCTGCTCCTGTCCTTTTGTTTGCAGTAACACACTTATAGTATTTTTCATTCCCACACATATTCTCTCCATGCCCCTAATGCAGTTCCATCTATCTGTCTGCCTTCCGCCAAGCTGCATGGTGTTTTACTAGTGGGGCTTTGGAACATGTCTTAGTTATTTATCTCTGGAACAGAGAAGTGCTGTCAATTTTTATACTTTGATGTTAGATGTCTTTGGCTTCCTCATAAACCTTACTATTACGGGGCCCATCTACTTTCTTTTTATTTTAACCACAGTGTTTTCTTATACAATATTTCTCATTGTATAATTTTTATCACTATTCTCTTCTTTTATTTTCTCATTTCAAATGTTTGTCTGTTGCAACAGTTCTGCTTCAAATGCTTAGGTTGGTCAATTTCTTTGATAGTGTTGTTCTTCCTCAGATATCTGGTTTTTGGCCTGTGGATTCAAGTTGACCTTGGGTTATCAGACGTGATCAGCTGATAGGGGTTGAGTAAGGCTTCAAAGTCAGACTTTTTTTTTTTTTTGGGTGACATCCCATTTTCTTTCAGTCCATCAGGAAAATCTCATGGTCAAGTTGAAGCAGTAACACTCAGAAGGTACTCAATTCACCTCTTCAACTCCTCACGCCAACCAGGCTTTTAAAATGTACTAATACAACCTCAAGGACACTAACGCAGATGGCACAGGCTACTGATTTAGGGTTTGTTCTGAAGAAGCAAGGCCACCAGGAGCCCAGGCAGGGACCTAGGACACCTGGCCCAGCCTCTCTTGCCCGCAGGTGTCTCCCTTCCCAGGGAGCAACTGCGCACAGGGTCCCAGCCCCACTCTGCTGCCCACGGATGGCTTAGTGGTCTTGTTGCTTGGTAACTTCTGTTTTGTGGTTATTGTTTGTTTGATGGTTTAGTTCTCAGAATCCTAGTTTCCCTCCTTCCTTTAATTTCTTGAGCTGAGTATTGGGAAGAGAGTCAAACTCCTGCTTTGTGGCATCTTGGCGGGAAACAGAATCATCTTTTTAATGATGTTTGTGCTGCTATGGCAAAGCCAACACCAGCAAACAAAAATAGCTTATTTTGCCATTTACTCTTTTAAAAATAGAAATTATATTTTATAGTCTCTAGATTTAGAAAATGTCCGTAAATACAAAATCTTGGCAAAGATCAATAGCAATTCCCATACAAGACTGGAGGGCACAGAAATTGCTGAAACTACTTAGAAAAGCAATCTGGCATGACTTAGTAATGCTAACCACTTGCACATACTATGGCCAGATCTTCCACTCCTGGTTAGAGACCCTAGAAAAACTCTCTGTTCAAGAGGCACGTAAAAGCATGCTCATAGCAACATTGTTCATCATAGTAAGAAAAAGATGTAAAAAAAGAAAAACAATGAATTATTAAAATGATTGAATTATGTTGCATTCATGCAGTGGAAAGAATCGGGGTCATTACCTTGCTCGGCCCTGGAGTGCCATTCACACAGTCGGCACATTTCATACAGTACTAATGTCACCGATGTCTTCTGGAGGTTGTGCACATTTGTGCTGAATACCATTTGTTAGGCAAAATAAATGAATCGTAGCTAGCACCATAAAACACAATGCTGACCAAAAGTAACAAGTTAGGTTACATTTGCATAATGTTAAACAATAAGCAAACTGATTATTGTGCTGCATACATATAAAATAAAACTACAGAGAAAAAACAAAGGAATTAATGCAAAACAGAGACTAATACTAAATCCAGGGAAGGGAAAGAATGTGATTAGCTAGGTCAGTGAGGAACTTTAAAGTTATTCATGATACTCTGTTTCTTAAGCTGGGTAGTAGAAATTAGATATTTGTTCAATTTACTATTAACCTTTAAATATACATATATGTAAATCCATTGTTTTATATGCATGATGCATTTAACAATGAAAATAAATTTAACAGAAAGAGTGGATAAATCACAGTGTAATATGATGTGGTGAGAACCACCATCAGTTAAGAGACATAAAAGCAAATATTGCAAATTTAATAATCAAACTAAATGTAACTTTCCTGTTAAAAGACAACATCTTTTAGATTGGAAATGAAAAACAGCATTTTGCCAAATGTGAATTTCAATTAGCATTTCTCAAACACAGTGACCCAAAATATGAATACTGATAGGCAAAGATGTGTCAGGCAAATTTAAAAGGACAGCAGTAGTCAAGCTATTTATAATATCAGAATAAGTAGACTGAGGAAATGAATTGAAATGGAGAAGCGTTGTCCTTGGATAGAGAAAAGGGTATGATTTATAGGGACGATAAAATTTAAACTTCAACATGTCTCCTTCAATACTGGATAAATGAACCCAGAAAAAATAAATCATAGAAGTTGTAAGAAAAAGTTCAATATTACACTGTATTTTACACTAAGACCCATTTTTGCACATCACAGCTCTGAAATTAAGTTGTCGTGATGTAATTGTTCTGGTTTGCCATGCTTGCGTTTAGTCATAGAAGGCTATCATTTTTTTTCACTTTAACTCATTATTAGTGCTATTGGTGCTGAGTACAGTTGTAATTGTTTCTTAAGATCATATTATTGTTTGGCATGGAAAAATTATTGTGCATGCACAAATTATTGAAGAGAAACAGTGATGGAATTGGATATTAGAGAAGCAGACACTTTATGTCTGGGGGACTGAGTGCAATTTCCTATATTCTTGCGAAGCAGTGGCCATGGTTTGTAGGAGGTAAGAAGAGGCACACAGAAAAAGCTGTATGAAAAGATGACCTAGCACACGCCAACAGCAGAATCTGCAGAAAGGGTGTAGCGGCTCAGAAGGAAATCCCGGAGACGGTGGCGCTGTTTGCTCCTGTTTGGTGGTGTTCGGTGACACCCACGTGGCAATGCGCTTGAGGACGCAGTGCACGGTCCTGGCATCGGAAACCATGCACACCCATGGTGTTAGGCCCCGTCATGGTTATGCTGAAGTGTATTTTGCAAATATTTAATCTTCCTTATGAACAAGAATAAGATGTATTCAAAAAATATATAAAAGAACTTACACATTTATAGAATAAAACTTTAAGTGAAACAAAGTATCACATCATAATCTGATTGGCAGCACTTTTATTTCCTTAGTGGTACATGAAATAACAATGTATCTTCGAGCTGAGGTCATCTGGGAACCGATGAAGTGGGTCTAGTTTATTGGATTATTTCTTCCCTTCCCATCGTACCGTCTGGGCTGTACGTGGGCTCTGGTTGGGCCCTACGGCTCAATTCTTCTCAGTTTTCTCCGTTTCCATTCTTACCCTGAAAGAGTTCTAGAGCTTTTTCTCCTAGTCCTTCTATTGATTTGGGGAGGCAATCATGTTTTACACTTTACAATTTTTTTTTAATCTTTTGATTATTCCTTTTCTCATGTTAATGTTTGTGTGTGTCTAAGGGTGTAGAAGCATGTGTAACAGCTTCTAGAATTAGCTAAAGATATTAATTGAAATTGTTTAATGTTCTCGTCTAAGTTCTTTCCTCCAGATCAGCTCTGATGAGTGTCAATATTGGTCCTTCTGTGGTCAACCAATGAGTCAAAGGTTTTCAGCTGAGGAGGAATGCACCTACATGTGCAATTCCTAAAGATTATTTGGACTGCTACATGGGGAATGAAATCAAGGGGGCGAAAGCAGGAACGAGAAGCCCAAAACAAGAGGAGGGCTGTTCACACTGGATTAGCAGGGAAATACATGTAGGACAGGGACTGCATTAGTCACCTTTCAAAGGAGAAGTCAGAGGTCTCGGCGTTGCTCAGAGCATATCAGCATACTCGTGGGGGGGTGAGGCCACGTGCAGTTAGTGAAGGGCGGAGCTGAGCGAAAAAATGGAAGGAGATGTGTCTCCTGCAGGGGGGGAGGGCGTTATTATTTCATGTACCACTAAGGAAAGAAAAACGCTGCCAGTCGGATTGTGATATGATTCTTTTACTTAAAGTTTTATTCTATAAATATGTAAGTTCTTTTGTATATATTTTAATATGGCTTATTCTTGTTCGTAAGGAAGATTAAATATTTGCAAAGTATACTTCAACCTAGCCATGATGGGTCTAACACCATGGGTGTCCATGTTGTCCTGTGCCAGGACCGTGCACTGTGTCCTCAAGCGCATCGCCACGTGGGTGTCACCGAACACCACCAAACAGGAGCAAACAGCGCCACCGGCTCCGGGATTTCCTTCCAAGCTGCTACTTTTGGGGTTTTCTATCTTTCCCCTGATCTCTACTACTTCATTCTGTGGGCTTCGGTTTCCAGGATGCACCAGGCCTTCCCCAACTCTCCATCCTTTTTGTCCAGGATTTTCCTGGAATTTACATTCTTTGTCTCTCTCTATACCAGGTGTCAGACAGAGCCAGCTGCAGGCTGGATCTGCAGCTGGGTGGGGGTGGGGCAGTCTATGGGACCACCTTGCAGTGGTCTATGTGAGCGCAACACTGAGTGGGTCAAAGACAGCAAGACAAATGCGAGGCCCTAACATCTGGGGGCCTTGAACTTCAGCCTTCTCACTGGGCGAAGGTGGGTCTGCAGGTAGAAGACTTCAGAAATGGGCTCCAGAGAAGCAGTTGCGAACAATTCAGAAGTCACTCACTAGTGATATGACCGTGAACAGGTAGCTTCAGGTCGTTTGGGCTCAGCATCTCCTTCTTCGTACCGCTGGAGGTTGTCCAGCCTAAGGGGCTTCCCTCTCAGGTTCTGCACCAGATGTGCCGCGTGCGGGCGCCTGGGCTGCAGCTTCGCTTGCGGCGCTGCGAGTGTCCATCCCCAGCTTGTGCTGCTGCAAAGGGGCCTTCCGTTGTGAGACACCCAAATAGGCTCTAGCGTGCTCGTGAAGGTCGCGTTTCCATCTCAGTCCGAGACTTTGGTGGCAGCTGCCGGTGAGGGCGTCGCCAGAGAGAATCGTGCTTCTGTTCTCACGTGTGTTTCATCCTCGCCTCGTGTCAGCGGAAATACTGCCAGTTGTCATTTCCACATTCTTCAGTGACACCTCCTTCCGCGCTCGGGGCCTTTGAAGGTTTTCTCACCAGAATGAAGGCCTTTGCCAGCAGTTCTCGGGGCTGCTGCTTGTGCCCGAGAAAGGGGTTCGGGGTGCGTGCATCAGCCACGGTCTCGGGGCATCTCCGCTCTTCCCAGCAAAGGGAGCCGGCGTTCAATCCGAGGGCCGCGATGTGGAGGAGACAACTCCCTCAAGGCTCGCTGGCTCCCGCCTTCCTGCTGCTGCTGGGAAGTCATCTTATTTATGTCCCAGACCCTCTCTGTCCCTACCCAGGAGAGGGCTGGGGGTCCTGGGTGTGGGGGCAGGGGCACAGCTGACCTGGTTAGGCCTTCCTGAGAAGCACGGCTGGCGACTGAAACGCACCCCAAAGCCCTTCAGCTGGGAGAGGTCTCGCTTGTCCAACGGGTCCGAGAGCTTCTCCCAAGGCGCCTAAAGAAAACTTTACTTTTTGGGTTTTTTCATCTTCCCCCTGATCTATCATACTGAATAGCTGAATCAGGGCACAAAGCAGCTGCGTTCTTTGAGAAACAGGGTCGAAACCACGTTTTCTTTTCTGGTTTGAAATCAAGATTGTTCCGGTTGAGATCCGGTTTGCTCTGGGTGGAAATCAGCTTTGTTCCAGAGAGTCCAGGATCTCCAAGACGTCTGCTTTCAAGGGAGGGCGAAGGTGGTTTCCGCAGGTTTGGGTAGACATCAGAGGGAAATCGCAATGGTGGTGACAGGAAAGGATAAACACATTGTTGCTGCGAAGATGACACATTGATTGGGAAGTCACAGAGACTCGGTATTTGAACAGGGAGGGATTTTAGGAATAATCTACACACTACTCTCATGTTTATGAAAGCTAAGACCCAGAAAGCTTGTTTGGCTCAGCACCCTGCACACCACCTTACACATTACAGCAGCAGTTCAGGGACTCTTTCTGAATGAGCATAAATCTTGTTGGAGGCAGTCCTGAATGATGGGTGTGGCAGAAGAAGGGGAGGCGTGAGACTCTACGAAGTCATTGATGTCTGTTGTCCACAGCCTGCCCTGACCCTTGCTCTAAACCCTAAGACGTTCACCAACAACAGCAACAGAGAGCTGTTTCTGCACTTCCTTCTCTGTTTATAGAACAGCACCCTCCAATGCGCAGCAAGAGAAACCGAGGCAGCATCCTGACTTCTACCTTTCTGTACCTCCCACTTGATCCATTAAAACCCTACTGTCCTCCGAGCCTTCTCTAGCTCCCCTGAGCCAGAGTTATCTACTCCCTCCCAAATCTCATCTCTTAAAAACATTTTTTATTTTTTCATAATTTTTTTTTCCTTCATTGATTTTAGAAACAGGAAGGGAGAGAAAGAGAGATAGAAACATCGATGAGCGAGAACATTGATTGGCCGCCTCCTGCATGCTCCCCACTGGGGATCAGGCCACAACATGGGCACGTGCCCTGACCGGGAATTGATCCGGCGACCCCTTGGTGCATGGGTCGATGCTCAACTAGTGGGCCACACCAGCCAGGCCCAAATCTAATCTTTATTAGGATCCTAATTTTTAAAAAGTAAGTATACAATACACAGATGATATATTATGGAATTGTACACCTGAAACCTATATAATTTTATTCATCAATGTCACCCCAATAAATTCAATGAAACAGAACATGAAAGGTGGGTATATTTATATCATCCTCTGCTTTCCCCTGCCTTCATGATAAAATAGAAGCTTGTCCGGTCCCACGGCCTTCTCTGAGCTGTCCCCTCACCGTTCTCTGTCCCCTTCCCCTGCGGTTCCTGTAGGTCGTGTTTCAGCTTCGTGAACCTGGGACTCCGATGACTACTTCACGCTGCTTTGTGTCCTCGTGCCCATGGGCACGGGTCCAACAGGGCGCCTCTCTGTTCCTTGTCATCCGGTGGAGCACCGTGCACCGGGGGAACTCTCAGGTGGTCCCGGTCAAGAGGTAAGGCAAGAGGCACCCACCTATCTGAAGGTGATCGCAGACTCGCTGTCTGTCGGATCCGTCTGTCACCAGCCTCCCCTCATGACACAGGAGTTTAGGTCTCCCCATTTCAGAGACGGGGAAGACAAAGTAGTGATGGAGATTTTAAATAATGGGCTGTAAGTCTCACGAGAACAGGCTTCCCATCAGTACCTCCTGATTAGCTGCCTATTTCCGAAAGGACGAAGGAAATACTTATGTTCACTGATGTCCTAATCTGTCCGAACGGAATTTCTTATTGGACTCTAGTCTCTGCTCAAGCCAAACTTTTTATTATAGAGGCACTGGTTGTAATTATAATTTTAAAAATTCCACCCATTTAGGCCGGATCACAGGCACGCTGGTCACAGAAACCATTCTGCCAGGCTGTGATTTCTCTCAGATACTTGAAAACCAGACGGAAAAAACATTTCCAACATGATACCACTTGGTGGCGCTATTAGTCTATTGATCAAACGATGGTTTCCTTTTCTAGACAGATGACAACTTGTTTATTTTATTTTATTTATTTATTTTATTTTATTTATTTATTTTTTGGTACTTGCCCCTAGCAGGAACCGAACCCGGGACTCTCTGGTCCGCAGGTCGACGCTCCAACCGCTGAGCCAAACTGGCCAGGGCAACTTGTTTATTTTAAAGAAATACTTTCGAGCTAAGCTGGAATAGGTCTGTCGAATTCAACTAAATTTCTTGCTTTTTATTATCATTTTTTTCCAAAACTGAGTAGTAATTAACTTTGGGTTTATTTCAGCAGACACGTTCCAGAACAAATAAATCTTCCCTAATTAAAAATAAAAAGCCCTGCCCTGCTGGTATGGCTCAGTGGTTAAGCATCGACCCATGCACCAAGAGGTCCTCAGTTCGATTCCGGTCAGGGCACATGCCCAGGTTGTGGGCCATGTATGTGGGGCGTGCAGGAGGCGGCCAGTCGATGTTCTCTCTCATCGATGTTTCTATCTCTCTCCCTCTCCTTTTCTCTCTCTCAAACAATAAAGAAGAAGGAAAAAAAGCCTCGGTTATTGCATCCAAGTCATCTTGGTACTATATTGAACAGAAATGCAAGGACAAGAAGGATATTCTTTAAAATGTTGTCAAGGCCAAATCAATACAAAGTGAGTTGGAATATTTAGAATTGATTTTTTTCATTTAGTGATTTGATTATTAGTACCATTCTAGCTATTATGGTGCTGAAGATGTAAGCACCTGGGCCCACTCGGTGGGTAAAAAATGTATTGATTGAGTACTTACATGTGAATATATTTTGTTGAGTAATTTACATGTATAAAGTCTAATTATCTTCATCATTATGAACATTTTAATTCTTCCATACTTTACACTTCACAAAGCACTTATCTGAATGACTCCCATGAGGCAGAGGAGAAATGGCAAAAAATACCTAGGGAAACCAGAAACAAAGAAAAGACGAGAAAACCCACGAGTTATACTCCTTATTGTTATGGATTTATAATCGGGGAAACTGAGGTTTATTACACACATCTTGATATTGGACTGCACATGTTAAGTTCATCAGATGTCTTCATGACTTTAAAAACACACATATTAATAATGAAGACTAAAAGAAAACAAATAACTGTCTCCAGCTTTTGAGTTCTAAGGTTATAACCTCTGTTCAAGATCAAATACCAGCTGTGTGAGACTCAAAGCCAGCCAAGATGCATGAAGGTCGATTACATCATGCCTACCAAATCTTTGTGATAATACACATTTTCACCAGAGGTTGAGATCTGGATAGCAAATTGCCTCTTGGACAGTGTCTTCCAGGTTGTCTGCAGACATTTCAAACTCAACATATGGCAAAGGAAAGACATGTTCCAGCCCTCCGTCTGCTGCACCTCGCCCAGCCCCCATCTCATTTGCCCCCTGTGATTCCAAGGGTGCTATCACCCATCCCCAGCTCTGAGCCAGAAAGCCCAGAAGTCATCCCAGATTTCCCCCTTCTCCTGCCTCTTACATCCAGTCACTCATGTCTTCCTCTTTGTCCTCTGAATACCGAGACCTCTTAAAATTTGTCTTCATCTCTCCATACCCATCGCCAATGGTCTAGTTCAAGTTCTCGTTGCTGTCTCTCAGGAAAGAGCTGTTTCCTAACGCTCCAGTTTCTTCTCTACTCTGTCTGTCCTCCAGATTGTTGCCAGAACCAGCCCAGAAAATCTAGTCAAGTCACACTCTGCTCACCATGTCCCAGTAGCTAACCATTAACTCCAGGATACAGTAAGAACGCCCTTGGTATCCGCCCCCTACGTCATACTACAGTATGCTGTTAAGATTTCTGCGATGGCAACATTGAACTCACCAGAAAGTGCTCAAGGAATTTGGGTTGAGTTAATAAAAAAATCAGTGTGATTTGATGGAGAACAGACCTTGCACCTCAACCCCGCCAATCATCACACCACCATTAAAACTTTCTTTTTTGGGGTCCTGAAGTTATGGTTGGGTTCAAAAACCCTCAAAAAACAAATGATTAAATCAATGTGTGAATGCATGTGAAAAGATTTGGGAGTATTAAAATGTATTAGTTTATACCTAAATTTTTAGTTAGGCAGCTAAACAGCTTCATTACCCAGAGATGAACCCTTTGTTTGCAATCTGGGGTATGGCCAGAGGATGCTGTAGGTACCCTGCACCCTCTTCACTAGGTGGCTCGGGCCATTGCTGGGAGGAAATCTGTGATTCTGGCTGCCGGAGTTTGCTGGATAACCTTGGGTAAGTTATTCTACTTCGGTTTCTCCCAAGTAAAGTTAAAATAGCGGCATTAACCTACCCCCCGCAGGCATGTTAATAAGTACATTTTTCCCCAAAGTGCACTGTAGGAATTTTCATTAGTCATAGGGCTACAATAATAGTTAATTGTCCCTAGTTCTCCTTGTTATTTACTGCTCACTTAAGCAAAAGATGCTACTGAAGGGACTGGGGAGAACGCTGCAAAAGATGCTGATGTGCCAGATAAGTTGCCAAGGTAATAAAACATGTAATCAAGACCGCAGAAGACCTTCTGATTTCCATCCCAACGAATCATTAGAGATTCCATTGCAAACTAATTTTCTTATCTCTTATCTCCAAGTCAGCTCCTCTGCCAAGGACTTAAAGGACTCAATTTATCATCTCCCTTAACAGGTACCTTGGCTGCCAGTGTGCCTTGGCTCTGGACCTACCCAACTGATTTAAAGCAAAATTGATTCTGACTCACAATATATGTGCTCTGGGTTTTAAATGCAAATGCCTAAATGCCAAAGTAATAGACAATGCAGCCCTTCTACTATGGATATGTAACTTGCACTCCCCCAAATTCCTCTTCTGAATGACTAATACTGTCTTTAGAATCAGCCAAATGTATCCAACCACCAAAGATTCTTCCTTTCTCTCTTC
The DNA here is from genome assembly GCF_014108415.1 of Molossus molossus. NCBI lineage: Eukaryota > Metazoa > Chordata > Mammalia > Chiroptera > Molossidae > Molossus > Molossus molossus. Next base: position 109,765,673 of record NW_023425399.1, read on the forward strand.
TCCTATCAGGGCATGAGAAGAAAAAAGGTAAGACAAAGGAAATGCATAGAATGAAGAGTCTCTAGAACATCCAAAAAATCAAAGCAGCTTACCAAGGTTTATACTCAGTTGACCCGTCTCAGACCTCCCAATATATCTATTGGCCAGTTGACAGGACAATTACACCATAAAGACAGAGGGAAAAAAAATCAGTAATGGTATTGAGCTTCTCAATAAAGATGAATCATTACTGTTTGAACTTTGAGATGTTAGGGAGAATATAAGCAATGATTTTGCAAATGAGAAAACTGAGACTTGAAAGGGTTTGCCCAGATGCATAGCTAATGCCACAAAGCTATGAGATTTGAAGGGGCAAGTGTAACTTTATCTGGGAAATAATATGCAATCTAATTTTCATTCTAAGAACAATACTGGTTTATTACATTTATGTGTTGAACCATATGCACTGACATTTTTATAGGTGCAGTATATTTCAGTATGTCATGTATATGCAATATAAACTGATTTCCAGTTTATCAGAGAACATGATTACCTTATAGCAATCAAGCATTTATAAAGGTAAGGTATCAGTAATAGCTTATTTATTTATGACCTATTTGCTCAATCCACATTGGACGTCTTCCACTTGTCCTTCTTCCTATTCCATATTCAATCAGTCACAAACTGTCAATATTAATTAACTCTTTGATATTTATGCAATACCTTCTCCTCTCCATTCATACTATTTTTTCCCCTTAGATCAGGGGTTGAAAAACATTTTTAGTTAGTGTCAGATAGTAAATATGTCAGACTTTGGGGGCCAAACAATCTCTGTCATGACTACTTAGCTCTACCATTGCAGCACTAGACAGAAGTAATATGTGAGTGCGGCTGTGTTCCAATAAAACTTTATAAATAATGAAAGTTCGTAGTACTACATTTCATCAGGATTATGGAAAGCATCCTTACTAATTCAAACTTCAGTCCTTAATAATGCTAATCTGACCACACCACCGCCCACTTAAACCCCTTACTAGCTGCTATTGCCCACTAGAAAAGTCTACCTCTGTTGTAGGTTATATAGGACCATCAGGATTTGGTGTCTATGAACCTTTCCAGTCTCATCTCTCTCCGCATACAGGAGAAAACGAGTCCATTTTTCCACACTGGACCTGGTGCAGTTCCAGAAGTCTGCAGTGAATGTCTCCTCGGGTCTTCACATACCTTGTTCATTCACTGTTCCAACCTTCATGTCCCTTAGCTCTCATCTTTGATGTCACTTCCTTCGGGGAAACTTCCTTGACCCAAGACTGAAATAAAGGTGTCTTCCAAAACACTCATTAAAAAAAAAAATCAGATGCATTGTCACATTGTGTCCAACTTTGCCATGTGATAGCTCATATAATTAATTTTCACACTCACCTTGTTAAGTTCATCTTTCAAAACCAAAACAAACAAACAAATCATCTCTATTTTAAGCTCAAAGAGGGAAACAAAGACTCTATAAAACAAAAAGATGTGTCCAAGATTAACAGATACATTAGCATCCAATATGTTCTTTAGGTGTGTGTCTTTTTTTGTTTCTGTTTTTAATTTTTTAAATTAAATTAAGAAAAAGTCTTCTACTTTTAATTGTTTGGGGCTGAGAAAAAAGTTACTATTGGTCTTGAACCTAAAAACAATCTTACAGGGAGGTGATTTAATACTATGCACGGTGACACTGTCCTTGTCTCTCCATGACATTTGTGTCTAATTTTCTGCCCCAGCCAAGAGTGTGGACATAGGCTACTGTACGTTTCAACAATATGAAGGTAATTCCCTGAAACCTGCCACAGTCTGACTCCCTTCAAGGCTGGGCCCAGGGTGCACGAAGTCAAGTCTGGACACAGCCGTTGCCTGGCCGGGAACTGCAGAGCCAGCAGAGGACTGCTCCAGACCCTGGCCCTGATTCCAGTGAATAATTCATCACATGCCCCCTGGCTGGGGAGTTGCCTTCTTCCATTGATGACTTGCTTTCTATCCACACATTTATCTTCATTAAAGACCTTGTTTCCTCTCCGATACTTACTTCCAATTTTTCCCACTTAAAGCTATTTTTTCCTCCTGGCTTTCAGGTTTTAGACACACTCCACCCCCTGCCCCATACCAATACTAAGCACAAATTCCCAGCGCGATGAGAGTTTAAATCCTAAGATTACTCTCACTATTGAAACTGAACCAAATGTCACAACGTTTGGTCTTGACATCATTACTATAGGGTTCAGGCTAATGTAAATTAGACTTCGGGTAGCCATTCTGACCCTTCACTAGATACTTCTTTTCTGTGAAGATAATTATCAGTTTTCCCTTGCCAAGGGCCGGTTTCAAACTACATAGCTGACCTTCTAAACAAGTCCATTAAAAGTAATTTTTCAAGTGAACGTTGGATTTTTCACATTCCAAAATTATGAAAAAAGTACATGTTCAAAGGCAGTGTGAATTATACTGCCCACCTCTGTGTTTCAGTGGTATTGGGTGGAAAGAATAAAGGCTGTTTCATTCTGTGTAATTTTCAAACAAATATATGCTCATGATTATTATGATTCTGGTGCCATGATCTTCATGCACTAAATGCTAACCTTATGATTTTATTAATAATTAATGCAATTAACGCAATTATTAATAAAATGGAAAAACTGCCCCCTGGTAATTTCTGAGCTCGTTCTTTCTAATCTTGTTCTGAAGATTGGTCCCATGCTGCTGGCATCTGATCTCCTATAAGAGTTTTGAATCATCATTTTAGGTTAATTAAGTTTCTTCACTAATTTTTTAATAGCCTAAGGCAGTTGTCATTCAGACCTATTGCTTCAAGTGTCTATTTCCCCCCAAGCATTTTCTCACTTATTCTTTGTAAATAGCGATTTTTACAAAGTCTTCATTAGCTCCTAATTGTTCAAATTTATCTTCTTCATTCCACCTGCTAAAGACCAATTATAAAAAGAATTCATTTTCTCTGCCATTTGCGAGCTGTTACTATATCTTATGTTCTTTGTTTATTTCAGGATCTAAATTATTCCTGGATGTTTTGCCTTTGGTACTGAAAATAGCTACAAAAAATTCTCTGTGTGCATTTAGCATATTCCATAAAAACTAAAATTAGGCATTTTGAGAAAAAAAAAAAAGTTTTTTCTTCATTAAAAGAGTTAAGTAATAACATTGAAGCATGGAACTCAACCAGGTTTTGTTTTGAACACATTGTACTATCCATCCAACCAAGATGCTTTCCTCAACATCCACACCAGGAGTGTCTCTTAGCGCCCACCTCAGAAAACGTGGTCCTAAGTAATGACATTTTATCTCTTTAAAAGTTACTGAGGCAATTTTTTTTTTTTTTTTGTCTTGGTGGAAACTTTTTAGTCTTTTGTTATGTAAAAATTTTCACCTGTAGCTTTTGTCTCTATTTTAATATTCACATTCAAACAGAGAAAGACAAGTATTACATGATCTCACTTATTTGTGGAATATAATGAACATAAGAGTCTGAGGAATGGGGTAGTCCCAGAGACGTGGAAGGGGGGTACAGACAGACAATCCCCAGAAGAGGGGGTGGTGGGGGAGAGAGAAACCACAGAACTTATATGCATGTATGCATGAACAGTGGACATGGACAACAAAGCTGGGGACAGGGCGGGGAGGGAGGGGGAGGGGGGATGGGGGGTAAGGAGAAACATTGGTAACAAAAATAAATAAATTAATTAATAAAAAAAATCAAAGATTTTAAACTTAATGTTTATCCACAAATGCTGGTCTCAGGGGGTGCTTTTGCCCGACGGCCCCTCCACTTCCATTCTACCGGGATCCCAGCTCAGGCTCGCCCCGAGGGCCCACCCCCTCCTCCCCTCCTCCCACCAGCCCCCTGGCTCCTTCCTCCTCCTCCCCTGGGGCAGGTCAGGCTGGAGGAGCAGATTCGCTGCCCCCACAGTCTCGCTCAGAACTGACAGTCGCACTGAACACAAAACGCCCCAAAGAAAACCCGAACCAACCACCCCAACGCCATCTCGCTGGCTCCGGCACCCACTCACAGCTGCTCAAGACTCAACATTCTGATGGGATGTAAACACCTCACGCCCCCTTCTGTAGGGTGACACGGTCCCGAGGGGGTGGACTTCAGGCTGCGGTCGGCCGCGTGGACGCCGCGATTCTGTCCCCCGACAGGTCACCTTCGCTCAGCTCCAGTCCTGTGTGTCTGTGGGGCAGCTGGACGAAGTGGCGGTGCAGAGTGCTGCTCTGCTCCCACAGATTTTCTGGTGCCTCTCACGTCTTCCCGCTTAGTTTCGGTGCCCGGCCCAGCCTCACAGAGTGCTCTTCCTTTCCCCGTATGCTTCTGGGGCGCGGCAGTTCCTGGGGTCAGGCGGTGTGACGTTGATGATGGCTGGTGGCTACCTGTCTCCCACATGGACCTTCCCACTCTGCTTCCAAACTGCAACGAGAAATCCAGCTGGAACTTGAGCAGTACGTACGCCACCTCCGAAGCACTTCTTGGGGGGACGGGGTGGACGAGGTGGCGCTCACTGCCCTCCTGTACCACGTGGGTTTCACTCTGCCGACGGAGTTGGGGCGACTTGGCCCTTTGGGTCTGAGCGCTTCTCAGGCGGACTTCGAGGTGAGGCCGGCCGTCCGGACAGGGAGGAAGGACCGCGTGGTCTCCGAAAGTGTGCACCCCTATTTGGTGGTCAATAGCATGCCTAGGGCGGCACTCAGGGACAGTTCGGGATTGCTATTCATGTCTGAGAGAGATTGACAGCTGTGATGTTTCCATGGATACCGCAGGCGGAGGTGGGCTATGTTCTCTTCCCTGCACACACCGGCTGCTGATGCTGTTCTGAAACAGGGCAGAAGTGTTGGTGAGGACCCGCCAGCACCGCGCGCACAGGCGATGCTGGGGAAACCAGGGTATGACGGAGCAGGGAGCGCTCTCCACAGAAAACATGTCCTGCGTGGGGTGTTACAAGAAACACCTGGATTAGTTCTAAACTTCCATGTGTTGGAGAAACATATATGTGAGGCTGGCCTGAGGACGCGTGGTGGTCTACTGGAGGCTACTGGAAAGGGGGTCATTTTGACGCCCCATCATCTCTGAGTCTTCCTCTCCAACAGGCTGACCCCCCCGTGTGGCTGGAGAGTTCTAGCTTTCAGCAGAGGAACCAGAATCGTCCTCTTGAACCCCATAAAGGTGCTCCTGCAAGCCGGTACCCTCCTTCTCTCCATGCTCCTGGAGAAGGGGTACCTCTGGATACAAAATGTGGCTCGTGGGCAAGTTCCAGATGATCCAGTGCACCTGGTACATTGGCCATGCCTCAAAGAGTGGCCAAGGGCTTCGAGCTTCCAGAGCGTTTTGGCCATGGCTCGCGTCTGTGTTGGCATGGAGTGACAATATTTGAGCATCACACTGAGGAAGAAGGATTATTCTCTCTCTGGCATCTAGAGACACTCTTTCCAGGCCGGAAATGTAGTGAGTCCTGCCACTGTAGCTCCGGAAACTACCACCAGCCACACACGTGGCCGATGGCTGTGGCTGAGGAGCTTGTGACCCGCGCCATGAGCGTGCTTTTCATCTTCTCTCGCTGCAGGGACACCAGTCAGACCGACCCTTTGCGTTTAAAGGAGCCCCCCGGAAGGTGCCCATTGTCTGGGAAAGAAAAAGACCCTGTTACAAAGTGAGAACAGGAGTTCAGAAAATGTAATCAAAGTAGCAAGTGGGTGATAATTGATTGTACTGCTGAAGACATATCAGGGATGAAATCATTGAAATAACTTATTCCTAATAGCTTTCTTCTTGTGTGATGCTTGCTCCCCCAAATACCCACCGCATTATGTTATAAAATAATATGTGAAGTTTCTATGTCAATATTTTGTGCAAGCAAATTCACATGTCTTGACACTGAAACTGTCTTCATTAATATAGATTATTAAGTGAAACTGATAAGTTAGTTCCTTTTTACTCACGACGAAATGCAGAAACTGGCAAAAAGAACGTTTATAGCTTCCGTCTTGGCTTGATCGAGTCTCTAGCCGATCTAGTCGGGGCTCAGTGTTTCTGTTTCTGTTTCGGCCTTCCGTTGGGGGACCTTCACTCTTCGATTTCATGTGGCGCCCTCAACACTTGTAGGCTCATATGTTCCCAGAGTGAAGTCCACAGATGTGAGAACTTAATTCTTTTCCAATAGTCTTAAAAAAAAAAAAGTTTATGTAGCCGATGGACTGTGACTGGGTCACTCGCCGGGTCCCAGTTGTCAGTACGGATGGGGAACGGTCTACTCTGAAGAGTCAGTCAGCGCCCACCGTCGCAGTGAAGATGGATGGAAGGGGCGTGTGGTCCCCGCAGAAGTCCAGCGTCTTGTAGGTACGATTCTCACCCATCACTGCTTTATGTGGAAGACACAGACTGGACAGCGGTATCCAGAAGAGTGGGGGCCACTGAAACGGAGATGCAGCCCTTTCCAGCCTCCCTGACAACCCCGGGCCTTCTTCGCCCCGTCGGCACGGGCCAGGAGCCTGCCGCCTCGGCTCTGCATCCCAGCAGCACGCAGGGAAGGGGGAAACGACCTGAAAACAACTTTACAAATGTAGGAAAACACAGGACAAAACCAGCTGGAGCAGGGGGGAGGGAGAAGGGGAGGTTAACTCCAGTAACTCGGGCATCGGCCCTGGAGGCCAGCGGCTCCCTGTTTGCTCGGCCCCAGGCTGTGGGGTGAGGCAGTCTTTTGAACACTTCTCTTCCCACTCAGCACATCTGTCTGCCCGAGGCCCCGTGTCCTGGGGAAGTGTGTGTGACAGGCTCTTCTCTCCCACCTCGACAGGAGCGGGGCCGGGGGGCATGAGCTGGGGCCCCGAGCCTTGTCATTGTGGCTTTGATCCCGACGAGGCCGCCTTGATGGTGGTAGCATTTCCTCTGACTGTTCATCAGACATTGAGATGTTTTCCCGAGCAGGCGTCTCTCCCTGCAGGTGAGTGGTGGCAGCAGATGGACCTCACAGAAAGGAAGATTTATTTTTCATGGGACTGTCTTGAGCGATTAAGTAGAGAGGGAGCCCTTGAGAAAGAGTGCGTGGGGCGAACGGGGCTGTGCTCTCTCTGTCCTGCACCCTCCCGCAGGCCGGGCACACGCTGAGTGTCAGGGCTGCCTTGCCTGACGATTTCCGTCCTAGCCTGTGGGAGGGGGTGCCGAGCCCGGGGACGCGGCCTGCAGGGACTAGCACAGACCCAGGGAACTGGCAGGCTGTGGCGCTTGCTCTGCGACCTTGACTAAAACCCGTGTCCCCTCAGGGTCTGCATCAGCAGATGTGTACTGACTAAGTGACCACGCGATTGCAAAGTGCCCTGCAGCTCTGACATCCTAGGAGTCTTTCTAGCTGGACCTCAAGGTCTCTTCATCGTTCTCACCACTGCTGTGTTCCAGGCATTGTACAACCTTTACGTACGTGACCTCATTTTATCCCCATTCCAGCCTTCCCGGGTCTACGTGACGATCATCATTTCACAGACTAGGATGCTCTGTCCCAGAAATGTTACATGACTCGCTCCAGATGACTCGGCTATGAAGAGGCAGAGCCAGGAAATAGAGCCAAGATCCCTTTCATTCCAAAATCCACGGTGTGTAGCTAGAGGATGTCCATTTCTCTGCCGGTAGTGGATTTATTTTTTGAATTCATGCATTAATTTATGACCCCATCTTTCAGTCAAATTCATCTAAAATCCAATACAGATGATTATGTTATTGAACCAGGGACAATTCTTCCTTTAACAAAACCTGTTAACTTATCTGTAAAAGAAGATGAATGATACTATTCGTACCACAATTTGAAAGGTTAAATTAGATTAAGGGAGAAATGTGTGAAAACCAGTTGGCACATTGTTGGCACCAAACAACTCACAGTTCTTTTCTCTCTTCCTGATTCAACATGGGTAAAATCTTAAAGAAGCCGTCTCTCTGATATCATCGCTGCCCTGAGCACTTTCAACTGGGTTTCTCGTTATCTTTGATTATGATTTGTGAATGAAAAGACGTAGGACTAGTAACAAGTTGAGTCTGAAACCAAACATGACCTAGACGTGGCTCTCAAATCAATGGCAAATCATCTTCTGAAGGATTATATTTATTCACTGAAAGCCCCAAGGCCATGACTAGAATGTGGGAGGAAGCCAGAGATGTCAGCTCAGTGAAAGAAACAACTTTCCAACAATTTAAGCTGTTCAGAGAATGAACAAACAGCCTCAGAAGACAGTGAGTGTTCTATCATCCTAAACCACAGGCTGGAAGGGGGCCCTTTGTTGGGTGGGGTTGCACCTGAGGAGCCTGATAAGGTAGAATGCATTTTCAATTTTCTCATTCATTTTGTGTCTGTGTGTGTGTGTGTGTGTGTGTGTACACCAGGCTCTGGCCTAAGCACCAGGGACACAGGATGCATAAAGTATATTCCTTCTCCTTGAAGAGCTGATAGTCTAACAAAGGAGAGACATGTAAAGTGGAAAATGCAATACAATTGGACTGAGGTTACAGCAGAAGACTGTATAAGGTATCATGGAATGCACAAGTGGAGGTAATCAGTGCTTTCTCTTTTTGAAAATAGCTTATTTCCTTTGCTAGTTTGGCCTAATTTTTGGTTTTGAACATTCATGTTTAGTCCCTAGCTTTTTCTGAACCAGCTCTGCATATCTGCTCTGCAAATCGTTATCAGGTGGGAAAACGCTCCTCAGCATCACCCGGATGGAGATTGCCCTCCCGCTGGGCACTCTACCTGGACATACAGGTTGAAGTTTGGCAGTGAAGGCAGAGGTTGGAGTAATGGGAAAGGGTGAACCGAACTGGGGACAGGAGAGAGATGGAGAAGAGAGAACCAAACAATAGGAAACAGTAGCAGCTCACTGGTCTGTGTATACACTTGGGCTGTTCAGTTTCCACGGACAGAATCAAAGCATGTACAGGCTGTGAAATGACACGGATTTGGGGATGCAAACCACGGTTCTTAAATCACTACTCCGTGTAACACATTTTAAAAAAACCTAAGAAGAGCGACCATCACATAACCTGAGCATGTTGCACACATGTTAGAGAGTTAGTTCCTGTCCATGCACACCTTTCTTCACCTCTAGGAGCTCTGTGTCTTTTTGTCCCTGAGACTTCTAGGGGCTTAGTGGCTTCCAAAATTACTCAAACTTTAGAAATTAGAACCCAGAGGTCCTGTTTTTTCAAAGATCACATTCCGCTATTCTGTTTCTCTTACGTAAGAAGGACCGACTTCAGGTGTGCCGAGAGCACATGTTCTAATGGAGCTGCCACCAGGGTCACCAATCATCATCTGATAGTAGTGGTGACACTTTGGACTTCACGCCATTTTTCATGTTCTGCAAAGCATGGGACAGCGACTAGATTAATAACTCACACATAATAGGAAATACGATCATCGAGGCTGCATTTTACAAACAGCATGCCAAAACAAAACAAAAGCATTGGTTTATACTCACCAGATTTTACCAGCAAGCACAGTTTTGTGTTGAAATGTTTCAAGGATGAATGGGAAGGAAAATGACAAACACATTTCACTAACAATCCTCTCTCTGTGGGTAGGTACAGAGATACAAATTACTGCTTTCAAATGATTAGAGAAGATGCTTTAAATGGGTCAAACTGAACATAAGTCAACATCCGCTTTTCCCATCTCTTTTTGTAGTGATTAGAGTTAAGAGACGGTAAAAGTACTTTTAAGTTAACGTGTGATTAGAGGGTAAGTAAGGAGCAAGTCCCAGTAATTTTGATAGGTCATCCGTTCCAGTTTCATGGGTGACTTTGAAAGGTCCTCCTCGGTATTCAAACTGATTTTAAAAATATGTCTGTGTTTGTTATTACGAAAGTAGTGCAAAATTCAGAAAAGACAAGCAAAAAAAGAGGAGAATACAAGTCACCACCAGAGGTCACTGTTGCAAACATTTTCCTCCTGTGGTTTAAATCCCAGACTCCGGGCAGGTGGCGTCTGAGCCCTCGCTGCAGGGTGAGGAGAACCCGACAACAGCACCTTTTGCCTTATTTTTAAAGCACTGGGAGGTTCACTCAATACCCTCTGAGGTTAGGAGGCTATGAGCACTATCCACTGTACCGGTGAAGGGACGAGAAGAGTAGCTCATGTGATATGAACATGAACAAATCTGAAGAAAAGCCCAGGTTGGTCCCCTTTCGCAGGACTGATGTGACTCCCACAAGCAAAGGTTTTATTTTGGGGAGTCATATAGGTTATATTTCAATGAGGAATATGTCAGAGGGTGACCATAATGATACGGGGTATTCTCTCTAGGTAGTGCAAAAAAAATCCCGAAAAACAAAACCATGTATCTTCAAAGTATTTTCAAAGTTAAAAATAATTTCTGATAGTCATGTCCCCCTAATTGTTGAATATTCTTTTTGGTGAATCAAAGTCAGTTCACTCTGGGCTTTGTAACTCTTGCTCGTTACTGTAATGATGCCCTGTGGGTTAGAAGGATATGTAGCCTTTACAAGTTGCCCTTTTAAAGAGTGGGTATTATATAAGCAAGAGGGGGGAAAAGGGGGTTTGGAAACCATTGGTCTCAATTTTTTTTCAGGCATTGACGTTTGTGGTGGTTTTGTTGAAGTGAGCAAGGTCTTTGGATATTGTTTGGGTGGTTTTCCTCGAAAACTCCATGATCAAAAGTGGGCATTTGCAATGTGGTTTAGAAAAGGGGACTTTGCAGAGTGTCTGATAATTTTGTCTGTGAGTCTACTGACCCTCATCCATGAGACTGTCATTATAACCACCCACCGGAGCTATAGCAAGTACCAGCCCCACACAAGCCACCCAGCATGGTGGCAAATGCTTCAAGGACCGGAGGAAGATACGATCTGTCATCTCTAATGACCGAGACAGTGTTGTAGCCACTTTATTGACTCTACATCTTACAGAACAATGTTACCATGCTTAGCGTTCATTTTAATCCCTTTCTTAATTAACTAAATCTACAGCTAGGCCACTTGCTTTTCATCATTACATCTTACATGTTTTATAATCCAGACGAATTCAGGAATAACACACTGGGACTTTAATCTTAGCCTGTGCATAGTATATGATATTTTCAAGTTGTTTCTCAAGAGCTTTAAACACTGGTCATGAGGTTTGAGTATTTTAATCTAGGCTTATTTTCAAAGGCCAAACTTTGATTTCTTCTTGAAAGTCTCTTAAGAAGCAAGAAAATTTTAGTGGAATCCAAACAGGATCTTTATAAATGGAATTATGAATGCCCATAGTAAAAAAAATTGAATAAATGTAGATAAGTAAAACTAAAAGAAAAAAAAAAAAAAGGAATTACTCTTTATCCTCCAAGTGAAAGACCATTGAGAAATTTAGTCAATAAACATTTAATAAATCAGTACCTGAAAAGTTTTTGGAAGAGCAGCAAAAAGTAATATAGAGTCATTGTCAACAAATAAGGCAGTCATTTAAAGTAATCATACATCTGTATACATAATAGCTTATAAATGACTCATTGGTTAACAATTTACTGAGTACCTAAGGATATCAAACATTGGGAAGTTCACGGGAGAATCGACAGCAACAATAATGATAATTTTAATAATGATAGCAACTGTCATTCATGGAGAACCTTTTACACGCCAGGCACTGAGTATCTCCAAAGCAAACGTTCACATCTATTTGCAGAGCAGGCAGCTCCATTTTAATTCATTTGGCTCAAAAGATGTTTGAATAACATCACACCACGTCTCATAGAAAGAGATACAAGACAAATGTATTGTCCTTTGAAGATCACAAGTCATAAAGGGGATGGAGACACAGAAATGGTTACAAAACACTGTAATAATTGCTATGATGCAGATGTATCTATAGCATAAAATGTGTCAGGGAGAAAGGGCTGTCTCACGTGGTCCGTTCCCTGAAGAGATGATGATGTCCATTTTGAGTTGAGTGTGAGTAGGAGTTCACTGCACAAAGTACAGGGAGGTATGCAACTAAAAGGAAAAGAAAACACAAAGTGTCATTACACAAAGGGACGTGCCCAGGGTTCAGGGAACCCTTGGACTGAGCAATTTATATAGTTGACAGGGAACTATGCTGAAAGTAAAGAGAGGCTGATAGCACGAGGAAGATAAATTATGCTTTGCTAACGAGTTTGCACTTTTTTCTGTAAGCAACGGGGGAGAAACTAAAGCTGGGTATTGACACAATTAAGTTTGTCTTGTCAAATGATCACCTTAGAAGCTGTGTAGAAAGTGGATACAAATACTGAGAAGGGTTGGACTATTCTAGACAAAAGTGATGAGAGACTCAGCCAAGACAGTCACATGCAGTAGAAGTGGGACAGGCTGGAGGGATGGTCAGTAAGTTACATAAAGAGATCCGCTGGTCAAGACGGTGGCGTTGGTAAATGCAGGACTCGCCCCCTCCCACAACCACATCGGAATTACAACGGAACTACAGAAACACCATCATTCAGAACTGCCTGGACTCCAGCTGAATGGATGCCCTACCACTAAGGATTTAATGAAGAAACCATATCAAAACTGATAGGAGAGTGTGGGGACACTGAACAGGCTGGTCCCGCACCCACACGTGGCAGATAGAAACTGGGAGGGACATCTTGGCTGTGGAGTTTCCCCTGGGGAGGGAGGGTTCCCAGCCCCACACCAGGCCTCCCAGCCCAGGTTTCCAGAGCCAGGAAGAGAAGTCACTACAACTTCTGGCTGTAAAAATCAGCAGTGATTGAGGCTAAGTGAGACTGAGCACTGCTGGGGTCCTAGGCAGCCAGTTCCCCTTAAAGGGTCCATGCTTGGACTTACCACAACTCACTCTCTGGGCTCCAGCACTGAGGCAGCAGCTTGAAAGGAACCAGGGACATGTCACGAGTAACTGGATTGTCTGGCATCAGGGCTAGAGCTGAGGGGACAGCTTTCTGCCAGACAAAAGTGCTGGCAGAGACAATGGTTTCTTTTCTAACACTCTCCTGCCTGCCACACACACACACACACACACACACACACACACATGCACACACACGCACGCACATGCACGCACGCACACGCACGCACACGCACACTCATGCACACACAGCCAGCAAGCAGGTGCCATACTCGAGTCTCTGTCAACCTGGCTAATACTGTTCACCCAGCCCTGCTGATTCCTTGAGGTCTCACCCCACCCAACTTGCTGGCCCATCCAGGCCGTTTCCAGTGGCTTTTGTATATACAAAGCCCCTCTTTCCTCATGCTCCAGACATCCCTGAAATCTCTCAAATAAGCAGTGTCTGGCCTCTGCATACCCCTTTCCTCTTGCTAAGTGGCTCCAGGTCCGGCACTAGCGACAGCTGGTGTTGGTTCACAGCTTGCCAATCTGAGCACCCCCAAGCCCAGCACAAGTATGATCCATCTGTAGGTTGCTTTGTAGCTCATGCTGGGTGGTAGCAGGCAGAGCTCAGGCAGTGGCTGACCTTCTGAATCCTGGGGGGCCTCAGAGCCAGTGCACCCAGTAGACAGCTTTGAGCCACACCAGAATACAACCTGAACACCTCAAGGAGTGACACACGCAAGACACAGACCAGTGAGCACCATGGAACCACTGAAGCAAGTCCTGCTCCATAGGATCGACTCTCGCCCAGTAGCTCCTCTGCTATAGTCGCAGCCTATTCTCACACGAGGTCAATCCTCACAGTGACATCAACAACAATCAAGGCTCAATTACAACAGGACAGTGCACACAGCCCACATAGGAGTGCACTTGGAGTACCCAGCTTGGGTGACTGGGGAGGCTGTGCCACTGGGCCCTACAATATAAATACTACATAAGGCTATTCTACCAAGTCCAGGAGAAGTAGCAGCTCTAACTAATACATAGAAACAAACATAGGGAAGCACAGAAAATGCAGAGACCAAAAAACAGGTCCCAAATAAAAGAACAGGTGAAATCTTCAGACAAAGAACTCAATGAAGTGGAGGCAAGCAAACTACCAGGTACAGAGTTCAAACCAGTGGTTATAAGGATGCTCAAGGAACTTCCTGAGAACTTCAAGGAACTTAGTGAGAACTTCAGCAGCATGAAAAAGACACAGAAATTATAAAAAAGAATCAGTCAGATATGAAAGATACACTAACTGAAATGAAGAATAATTTACAGGGAATCAACAGTAGAGTAGATGAAGCTGAGGATCAAATCAATGATTTAATATAAGGAAGCATAAAAACACCTAATCAGAGCAGCAAAAAGAAAAAAATAATAATAAAAATAAAGATAGTGTCTGAAGCTTTTGGTACAACTTCAAACTTACCAACATTCACATTATGGGGGTGCCAGAAGGAGAAGAAAGAGAACAAGAAATTGAAAACTTATTTGAAAAAATAATGACAGAAAACTTCCATAACTTGGTAAAGGAAACTGACATACAAGTTCAGGAAGCACAGAGAATCCTAGACAACCTGAACCCCAATAGGCCCACACCAAGACACTTCATAAGTAACATGCAAAAGGTTAAAGACAAAGTGAGAATTTTAAAAGCAGCGAGAAGAAAGCAATTAGTTATCCACAAGGGAGCTCCCATAAGATTGTCAGCTAATTTCTCAAAAAAAACTTTGCAGGCCAGAAGGGAGTGGCAAGAAATATTCAAAGTGCTGAAAAGCAAGGATCTAAAACCAAGATTACTCTACCCAGCAAAGCTTTCATTTAGAATTGAAGGTCAGAAAAAGAGCTTCCCAGGCAAGAAAAAGCTAATGTAGTTCATCACCATTAAAAGAGTATTACATGAAATATTAAAAAGGGTCTTATTTAAAAAGAAGAAAAAAGAAAGATAAAAAATATGAACAATGAAATGGCAATAAATACACATCGATCAATTGAATCTAAAAAACAAAATAAATGAACAAGTAGAACAGAAAGAGACTCGTAGATACAGAGAACATTTTGATGGTTGCCAGATGGGAGAGGGGTTGAAAGGATGGGTGAAAAAGGTAAAGAGATTAAGAAGTACAAATTGGTTGTTACAAATAGTCATGGGAATGTAAAGTACAGATAAGGAATACAGTCAAAAATATTCTAATAACTATGTATGGTATCAGATGAGTAAGAGATTTATTGAGATGATCAGTTAGTAAGTCATATAAAGTCTAATCATGGGGTGTTACCTTAAATTAATATAAAACTGTATGTCAACTGTAATTGAAAATTAAAAATGATTTTTAAAATCTTGGGAAATATAACTTGTCATAGACAGCTTTGAATATTATCAGAATACTGACAAAACTTTTTCCTTTTTTCTGTTAATCCTCACCTGAGGATATTTTTTCATTGATTTTTTGTTGTTGCGATTTTTATTAATTTATTTTTGTTACAGATGTTTCTTCTTTCTCCCCCATTGACACCCTCCTCCTGATCCCTCCTTGCCACTCCCTCCAGCATTGTTGTCTATGCCCATTGGTTATGCATACATGCATATAAGTTCTTTGGTTTATCTCTTCCCTCCCTACCTGTCCACCTCCTCTGAGGTTTGGCATTCTGTACCCCACTTTCATGTCTCTGGGTCTATTTTGTTCATCACCTTGTATTGTTAATTATATTCCACAAATAAGTGAGGTTGTGTGATATTTGTCTTTCTCTGATTGGTTTATTTCACTTAGCATTATACTCTCCAGGACCCTCCATATCATCTCAAAGGATACAAGATCTTTCTTTCTTACAGCTGCATAGTATTCCGTTGTGTATATGTACCACAGCATTTTTGTCCACTCATCTATTGATGGACATTTCGGCTGTTTCCAGATTTTAGCAATTGCATATACTACTGCTATAAACATAGGGGTACATATATTCTTTCTAATTGGTGTTTCAGACTTCTTAGGATATATTCCTAGAAGTGGAATCACTAGGTCAAATGGCAGTTCAATTTTTAATATTTTAAGGAAACACCATAATGTTTTCCCTAGTGGCTGCACCAGTATGTATTCATACCAGCAGTGCACTAGAATCTCCTTTTCTCCACATCCTTGCAGCACTTGTTTGATAATTTGTTGATAGCGGCCATTCTGGCAGGTGTGAGGTGATATCTCATAGTCATTTAAATTTGCATCTCTCTGATAATTAGTAATGTTGAGCATTTTTTCATGTCTCTTGGCTATTTGTATGTCCTGTTTAGAGAGGCGTCTATTTAGGTCTTCTGCCCATTTTTTAAATTGGATTCGTTGTCTTCCTTTTGTTGAGTTACATGAGTACTCTGCATATTTTGGAAATTAACCCCATATCTGTTATATTATTGGCAATTATGCTATCCCATATAGTGGGTTCCCTTTCCATTTTGATACTTTTTTTTTTTTTTTTGCTGTGCAGAAGCTTTTTAGTAGTCCCATTTATTCATTTTTTTCTTTGTTTCTCTTGCCTTAGGCATTGCATCAGTGAAAATTCTGCTGCGTGTGATGTCTGAAATTTTGTTGCCTATTTTCTTCTAGGCTTTTTATAGATTCACATGTCACATTTAAGTCTCTTATCCATTTTGAGTTTATTTTTGTGTATGGTGTAAGGTGGTGGTCTAGCTTCACTTTTTTTGCATGTAGCTGTCCAGTTTCCCCAACACCATTTATTAAAGAGGCTATCTTTACTCCATTGTATTCTCTTGTCACCTTTGTCAAATATTAATTGAGCATAATATCTTGGGTCAATTTCTGGGTTCTCTGTTCTGTTCCATTGATCTATGCCTGTTCTTGTGCCAGTACAAAGTTGCTGTGATTACAGTGGCTTTATAATATAACCTGATATCTGGTATTATGACCCCTCCTACTTTGTTCTTCTTTTTCAAGATTGCTGTGGCTATTTGGGGTCTTTTTTGGTTCCATATAAACTTTTAGAGTATTTGGTCTAGTTCCATGAAATATGTCAGTGGTATTTTAATGGGAATTGCATTGAATCTATAGATTGCTTTGGGCAGTATGGACATTGTAAC
Source organism: Molossus molossus (assembly GCF_014108415.1). Taxonomy (NCBI): domain Eukaryota; kingdom Metazoa; phylum Chordata; class Mammalia; order Chiroptera; family Molossidae; genus Molossus; species Molossus molossus. The sequence goes on from NW_023425399.1 coordinate 109,782,632, forward strand.
ATTGTTAGTTCTTCCAATCCATGAACAAGGTATATACTTCCACTTTTTTATATCTTCCTCTATTTCTTTTTTCAATGTCCTGTAGTTTATTCAAAATAGTTCAAGGAAAGGTTCAGTTATCCTCTAGCTTTTGGCTGGGAGGCCTCACTTACTTGATGAGCTTCAATTTGTAGCCCTCAGCTGAATGAAAAATCCCTCAGCTGTAAAAGGATTTCAAGCAGGTGGGGCACTTGCTCGCTATGAGACTTTAGATGTTAATGAGCCTCAATTTGCATTTCTCTGGCCTGGTCTGGTGGTGTTAAATTCCTGCCAGAGGGTCCATTGCTTCTCCAAGGGGCTCTTGGAAGGGGCTCTTTGAGCAACATGACTACTGTCCTGTGAAGGAGTGATTCAGTACAAAACTCCCGGTGTCCTCTGTGCAGCTCTCAGCTCTCTCCTGAGCCAGGATCCCTGCACTCTCTCCACGCAGTTCTAGTCCACTCTGCCCTCCCTCAGCTGGAGCCCAAGGTGAATGGCGATAGCTGATTTGGTGCTTTAAAAACTCCCACTTTCTCAGCAGGGAGCACACACTGCTAATACAGCCCTCATTGCTGTCTGTGGGCTCCCGACCACCCCACGTTTCTCCACAGTTTCTACCAGGCTTGGTTTGGCATCCTCTTTCTGCCCCTGGCCGTACTGGATCTCTTTCAGCTGCTCTTCAGTTGGTTTTCCCCCAGTGATTTATCTTTATTTTAGTTGTAATTCCAGTTTGGTCCTGGGAGATGGTCTGTGTAGCTTCCATGAACTCTGCTGCCATCTCTGTTCTCTCTCCATTGATTTCTGATAGATTGGAAGGGAGGGAGGGAGGGGAGAGAGAGAGAGAGAGAGAGAGAGAGAGAGAGAGAGAGAGAGAGAGAGAGAGAAATATCAATGTGAGAGAGACACATCAATTGGTTGCCTCCTGTATGAACCCTACCAGGACTGATGATTGAACCTGCAACCCAGGTACATGCCCTTGACCTAAAATTGAACCCATGACCCTTTGTTCCATGACCGATGCTCTAACCACCAAACCAAACCAGTCTGGGCAACACATTTTTTTTTTTTTAATATCATACATTTTCAAATTAATTTTCACATAATTCAATGCTTTCTGTTAGTCCTAAATTTATATACTGTAAATCCTTATTTTTTATTCTATCTATCTCTAAACTTGTAATAGTTATGTGGCTAGTTCAAGTTTACCTTTGTACTACCTAGGGAAATTAATAGAGTGGAAAGGTCTCGGGGGAATATTTAATGTATTGGAAACAAACCATTTGCAAAGCATTTTAATTTTAACAACCACCAATTTGATGTTTTAATTGCAAACAACCCATGTAACTATTCATTAGAGACTGCCCAAGCAGGTTTTCTCTTTGGCAACACTTTGTTAATAGTAACATTAACCAAATGTGTTTATTTGAAAGTAGTAAACATGTGTTCCCTGGAATATTGTAGAACCTACATTTCTAACATAAAATCCTCCTCAATAAGAGTCTGAATTAATGAAATTTCACGGCCTTTCTGTTCTTTAGGAAGAAAGACCATCTATTGCATGAATGACAGAATTTGCGCTCAATCATTTATCAATGCAGCGACTTTGTGCAAGTCTTTAAAGTTGCTGGGTGCCTCAGTTTCTTCCTTTAAAACATAGCAATGAGTTCATGGGGGAGCAACTAACTTCTTCCTCACTAGGAGTAACATAACATTTTTTTTCTTTATAAGTGGAAGTAAAGGAGGAGTTAGAATCCTTTACAATTTCTTCAGAAAAAAAAATGCTGTCAATTCTAGGAAAAAGGGTAAATACTCCTTCTGCTATTTTTAAAGAACTTTCTCAATAATTCCACAATAGCTTTATAAAAAGAGAGCGAGACCCACGGAAAGAATGTGTATTGAAGCAGGTGTCCCGTGGTTCTGGTTTGAGTGACCGAGCAGAGGTTGTCCACTGGCATTGCTCTAGAGCATCAGTTCTCAACCTCCTGAAGCCACGACCCTTCAGTACAGTTCCTCATGTGGTGGCGACCCCCAACCATAACATTATTTTTGTTGCTACTTCATAACTGTTATTTTGCTGTTATGTCTTAGGTGACCCCTGTGAAAGGGTCGTTGGACTCCCAAAGGGGTCGCGACCCACAGGTCAAGAACTGCCGCTCTAGAGAAAGCACCTTTGAGTGGTGGTGGGGACAGGAGGTAGAAAGTGAGTGTGACCAGTTAGCTTATCAAGGAGTTTAGCTCTGAAAGAAAGGCAATGGTGGGGTGATAAATACAGAATGTGGGAGATGTGATTATTCATTTTTAAGATGGAAATAAATTTAGAAAGCTTGGAATTCAGGGAAATAAAGAATAAGGAAGAGACAGAAACAGGGTGGACAGGAAATACTGATGAGGCAAGGCTTGAAAAGAAGTGAGTTTTATATAATAAACCTGGGACAGAACAAGAAGCGACTCTGAGGCTGGGTCCATGGTGTAGATGTTTGTTCTCAGGTTGGAGGCATGTTGATCTGCAGGGAGTTTTGAAGGCGTGTAAGAATTTTGAGGGTTTGAATTAGCCATTGGGGGGAGGGGAAGAGCAAAAGGACCTGACCAAAGACAGGAGAAGGCTTACTGAGGAGTTTTGAGGGACCAGCGGACCTTGAGATAACTAACTTGAAGTGACATCAGTCTATACTCTTGTGAGATCTTCCTTCCAACACTGCTTAAGGAATTCCAGGAAAAAGTGAATGTGCAAATTGTTAGACAAGCGGTGTGGACTGTACAGCAAGATGTGTGTGGCAGGACAGGGTGCAGGGGGCGCTGAAGATGCTGGGAAGAAACACGTTGCTATGATAAATCGTGGGGTCTAGGCTGGATATGGAAGTATGTTGGGAGAGGACTCTCCATGATTTGGCATTTCTGAGCAAGGATGTTGAAAACTTGTCAAGGATGTTTGCATAGTAGACAGCTTTGGGGAAGATAGAGACAGCGATTCCCTCCAGAGACATTGAGGACTTTCTCTCCCAGGATGGCTCCTTCCGTCACTAAGGGTGTTCTTGGGAATAAAGATAATGTCACTCTTTGAAGAAGAGAGTGGCAGGTTTGCCTTTGAGTCCTATATGAGATCAGGGTCTCCTTATCTTGGAGCTCCTCAACTTCAACACCAATTTATTATGTGTGCAGCATCCATGTGGCCCTGCCTCTGAATGTCACCATGGGACCTGGGGGGCAAGGGGGTACAATGCAGACATGAAGTCCATGCCCTCTGCACAATGAGTAATAAACCGTCTAAGTTCATTCGGGTTCAGTGTAGCTTTCTTTCTTGGTGGTACTCGTGGGTGGGCAATGGGCTACCCTGTTGCTGGTTAAGTGCTGCTGCTGAAAGATCGTCTGGCAGCTTGAAAGAGTGAAGCCAGGGGCGCAGAGGCCAATTATGCGGTGGGTTTGAAAGAGCAAAACGGGCCGATGGGCGTGAAGAGCATTGTGAGTGTACAGTAGGAGCTGTGAACAACGCCAGGTAGTGTGATTTGGGGAGGGCGTGCGGAGCAGCTGAGGTTTGTGCTCAGTCTTAAATGATCTGTAGATGGACAGTGATCAACAGTGGCGGCGAAGTGGCAGCTGGAGAGGAGCCGACCAGGCTCCAGGTGGGAGGGCTTTGGTCGTGGAAGGGCGTTAAAGCACCTCATTGAACTTCAGGGTTTACTTCCTTGCACCTCAGTTCAGCGTCCTCTGCAGGACTGTTGAATGATCTCCCATCGGGGTGTTGCCTCTGCCCAGAGGGACGTCCTGGGGCACTCAGCACGCGTGCGCAGCCGCTCACCTCACGCGTTGAGCCTGGCGGGGCAGGGAAACCGGCCAAGACCCTGAGCTGGGCTCTGGGGTTCACGTCTGCGTGCGGCCCGCCCGCCGGGCTCAGGCTCCCGCTTTGGAGAGAGAGCCCCCATGTACTCCAGTCACCCACACTTCTTGCTGCCTCTGTTCTCGGTTATAATAGTCAATGTAGACCCCCTGGCCCCCCAGAAAAGGGAAGTGAGAGAATAGGACCCTTCTTTTTGTGGGGTTCCCGGTTGTAGTAAAGGTGCTTTTTGAGATGCATTAATCACTTCAGCGTCTGGCATCCCGATTCTTAAACAAGGACATTAAAGGGATTTGCTATTAATTCTATCAGGTAGAGCAGCCTTAATAAGGCCTGAGTTGGGCCTTATTAAGAAAAATTAAGCCTGAGTAAAAGTAACTACTTAAGAAGTGAGATGTTTATAGGTTCAGAGACATATCCCTCGGAGGGACAAGTTCACAAAGCAGCCTCGGAGCCAGGGGGCTTGGAGTGATTTAAAGCGTTGTTTTAATAAGAGAAACTGTTTCCGGGGCTATACTTTGGTTTAGCATCTGCTCCATAGAATTTTTGTTATTTATTTGTTGTGGTGAGAATATTGTTCTTCCTTGAGAACTCTGGTGTTTTTCTCGTTTTCCTAATTAGAGAAATCCACTAGGTGGTTTGAGAGGTTTTTTTTACATTTATTTCTTATTGATTTCTTATTGTTCATATCAATGTGAAATATAACATTTTAACTTTAATTTTCAGGATGTATATTTTCCTGAAAGCGGCTTTTTAACAAACTTGATGTTGGGTTTATTCCACTTACTGTTGTATAATTCTCCCCTTCATTTTAATCCATCTTCTGGAAGTGTCATTAGTGGAGAAAACTACAAAGGCAAATGAAGATATCTGGAGAAGCAAGCTGTCTTTGCTTGACTTCTGGGTAAATTATACAACAAGGTTACTCTCCCAATTAGATAATGACTTGGGAGATAACCAGCCGCTTTTTAAATACAAGCACATTTGAATTTTAAAATATTAGCTTTATAAAAGGTGATGCATTTTCAATTCTGGGCTAAGTGTTAAGTGTAGCAGGCTAATCTGGGTGTGGAAAATACCATAGACAGGTCAAGAGACTTTTGCAATAACTACAAACACAAACATACATACATGGGTCTTACATATGTAAAAATTTGCATGTCCCTTTTAAAATATTTTATTTGATCTTTTTATTGTTGAGTCATTGTTAGAATTTATTAAAAGAATTTTTTTTCTTTATTGATTTTACAGAGAGAGGAAGGGAGAGGGAGAGAGAGATAGAAACATTGATGAGAGAACATTGATTGGCTGCCTCCTGCATGCCCCCCACTGGGGATCAGGCCCACAACCTGGGCATGTGCCCTGACCGGGAATTGAACCGGCGACCTCTTGATGCATGGGTTGATGCTCAATCACTGAGCCACACCAGCTGGGCAACTTTATTTTCTTTAATGTTCCTCCATTAGTTTTTTACTATAGTGACTCTATTAATATTCATATCTTTTGGGAGGAGATTCAGAAGAAGAACCATGCGTTTTGTCATTCTCAGGTGAGACAGAGAAGATGTAATGTTGTTAGGACTGGAAATTTCTAAATATTTTAACCTCTGATTTTTCTCAAAGGATATCCACCTTTGTGGGCATCTAATGAAATAAACACACATTTTCAAAAATTCAGTGACTGAGATACACATTTAGTGAATAGATTTGAGTGTTTAATCTAAACACAAATTATAAACAAGCCCCTTAACTTTTCAATTCAAAAACTTTTCTCCAGCTTCTATTTCAACATGAATGAAGATATTAAAATATTTTATGCACCTTTCAAAACTATTTTATAAATGTCATTTCTGGAGGTATTTGCATTTTATAAAGCATAGTCCTCATTTATCCTGACATTGCTGGAATACAGTATTAGTTTCTGTAAGAATGAACCAACTTCATTATGAAATAAGGCTTTCTCAGTATCTGCCCTGAAAAAATATATTGGTTACTGCTACAATGTATGGCTCTGCTTACCCTAAAACATACAGACATTATAAAACTCTATATTGGTTTCGGTAACAATGTATTCTTTCCAATGGATTCATGTGGCTTTCAGCAAGAATGTATTGATTTCATTAAAATGTGCTCCTTGAGATAAACAAAAATTCAGTTAAAATGCATTGGTTTCTGTTAAAGTTCATTGACTTAAGTGAGGAACATTACACTGTTATTGGGTAGCCTCAGGGTTTGGAGAGTATCGAATGGAAAAGTATACATAAGCAATAATAAAGGCTGGGGAAAACAAAGATATTATGAACTGTATAAAGATGTAAATATTCAACATGCATTATTAGATTGAATTTTCTCACAGGCACTAAGAGTTGGCTCAGGTGCTTTCCACAAGGCGACTTCAACCTCAGCATATTCTGAATTCATAAAAACTTAAGTGAAGTAATACACAGAAGAAACTCTGGCTTTTCCATGTTTAAATGACTCCCCAGGAAGACCTTTGGCTTATAGGATGCTTTTCAGGTCGCATGTCTACTAACGTCTACTTAAGAAAACAGAGGACGGTCCTTCAACAAGTTAATGCATTGTTCCCCACCGGACCTCAAATATTTGCAGAGAATAGGCCACTCTCAGGGAGGGCCCAGTGGAGTCTGTCCAATCCCACGTGGCATCCTCGTACTGGTTGTAGGAAAGAGAGAAGGAAGAGAGAGGAAGAGGAAGAGGAGTTAACCATTTCATAAAATAGACCCTAAGATTGTTTGGGAAAAAAATATATTTAAACACTTAATTATAAAACTCTGTAGTTGTCACACAAACAGAATGTAGGTAGGTGCATACCATTTGGGGAAACATTTTTTCTCTTTATCATCACTTAATCTAATCTGAGCCACACAAGACTAGAGAAGAAAAACTAAAAACAAGCAAAAATATAAATTAATTGAAATCACTCACTATCCTATCATTCATGAAGGATTCCTGTTATTTTGTACCCATTCTTAACAGAATTTTTGTATTTCATAACTATCACTATATTTATTTCTTTTCAAACAAATTGGAAACTATATTATATGGGCTTTGTTCTAAACGATTTTTAATGCATAGAAGAAACTGCACAAAACATAGATATACATACAGCTAAGTCAATTATGAGAAAGCTGATACCTACCAAGACGACCTCAACGTTCCCCTCAACTTGATTAAATTTCTTTGGACAGGTGTCTTTCTGACTGTAGGCCCTGACTTCTCTTTTCTTAGAATACTTACAGTTGTAAATTCTTTCTCTGCTCCATTGACATGAAAATCCTCTACAACCCAGGAATGTCAATCCAAGAATTACTTGACAGTCATCCTATGAAGTGTAATCATCTAGAAAGACAGGACCCCTATCTCCCAGGCTCTGTGGGAAGGTAGGAGCCTACCTTCCATAACTGCCAATAGCAAACACAGCTAGTCTAATCACACTGACCAACCTCCCCACCGCCAGTAGTTACCCATGAACTCCCTGTAGTGTTTAAAAGACCTTTTGTTTCAGCAGAGTTGAATTCAATCTCCCATATTGCAATAATCTTGAGTAAAGTCTTCTTTGTCCATTTAACTCCACCCAGTGCAGTTTTCTTGGATATACCCATGCATGCACCATTCGGAGTAGGAATTACAATGCTGACAGTGTCTGCATGCCCTTTTCTAGCCAAATCCCCACTTTCTGTCAAAGTTATCCATTATCTGCCCTGGCTGGTTTGGCTCAGCAGTTAGAGCGTCCGCCTGCTGTCCAGAGAGACCCGGGTTCGGTTCCCGCTAAGGGCATGTACCTCGGTTGCAGTTTGTCCCCGGCCCTGGTTGGGTCGTGCAGGTGGCAGCCACTCGATGTGTTCCTTTCATATCGATGTTTTTCTCTCTCTCTCCCTCTTTCTCTCGCTCCCTCCCACTCTATCTGAACTAAAAATAAAAAAAGGTCCTCGGGTGAGGATTAAAAAAAAAAAAGTTATCCATTATATGGACTTCTGTGCTAATCAACTCTTTTCTTTTTCTACACCTTGTCTTTATACTTTCATTACCTAAGTGTGTATTTCTAAACACTACTTAAATTTCATCTACCTTTGAAACAAAAAGCAAATATTGTAGACCGGCTTCTCACGTCCACTATTATGTTTGTGAGATAATCCACGGTGTTGCATCGAGCTGTGGTGTGTTAAGTAAGTACTGTGAAGTGTTCTGTTGAATAAATATGTCACCATTTATTTATTCACACTACTAATAGACATTTGGGTTGTTCCTTGTTTAGGCTATTACAAATGATATTACTATGAACAGTGTTGTACATGTATGTACTCTGTATGATACCTATCTAGGGGTGAAATTGAAAAGGTGTATCTTCAATATAAAAGTAAATAATCTTCCTCCCTCCCTCCTTCCCCCTCTTCCTCCCTTCCTTTTTTCCTTTTATTTTTTTCCTCTTAATTTTATCATAATCATTTAGGTATGTAGTTCTTTGTCTTTCTTGTGATTCATTGAACTTATTAAATCTGTGTAGTGGTCATTCACTGTCTTGAAAAAGTTTGGCCATTTCCTTTTAAAATTGTTTTTCAAATTCTCTCTTTTTCTTTGTGATTCTGATTAAACTTACCTCAGAATTTTTTATTGTATTGCCCTGGTTTCCAAAGTTCTTGCTCTTTCACTCTCTCTCTTTGTTTTTCCTCAACATTTTGTTTCTTTGGGCTTCAGTCTAGATTTTTCCTGGTGTTCATCCTGTTTACTAACATATTTTTTGTTAGTTGTTTCTAAGATGTGCACTTTCAAACACATCCATTGAGTTCTTAGTATTGTTTATTTTTCAGTTTTAGAATTTTATTTTGTTCTTTTCCAAATCAGCTTTGTCCTTTTAAAAACCATGTTCCAATTCTCCACCCAAATATTTAAACTTGTCTTTTTTTATATCTTATTGAACACAGTGAGCATAATTATGTAAAGCTAGTGCTTAATTATCTGAGATTCTTGTTTGGTACTTTCTGGTTCTCTTGTGCATCACTAAGTTTCCTGATCAGCCTGCTTGTCTTTGCTTATGAGCCACACATTTTATTTGCAAATTTGTTTGTAGAAATAATTGGAGGCCCAAGATAACAGATATGCATCTTGTCTGAGAGATTTCATTTTCTTTCCTCTTGACTTGCCACGTGGCTTCTTCTCATGGAATATATTGGGCTTCTTCTCTGCATGGAAGTACTATTCCTATGGTATAAGCCTCCCAAAGAAAGGGAGATGGACCCGGACCAAAGCTGTATTATTTTTTACGATCTAGGTCCAGAAGTCCTATGGCATCACTCAGGTTATGCCACTGAGGCAGAATTGAAGGGAGGGGCATAGTTCCAACCTATCGCTGGAAGGAGGTAGATAAACGTACTTATGGTGCTATGTTCGACTGGGTAAATGTTATAACCACTTTGAAATACATGTTACCAGCATCTGTCTACAAAGCGTTTTAAAGTTTGTTAATGTTTGACCTTAGGGTTCACGGCCCTCTCTCCTGTTGAATCTTATAAGATACATCTACTTTCTGAGGTTCAAACATCCATACTTTGTGTACTGTATTTTTAATTTATTAAGTAACTGGAGATGTTTGCTCCCAGTTTTCATCTGGTGAACACAGTTCTCTTTCCTTCTTTACATATATCTATTTGGCTGAAATGAAAAAATCTGCCTATAGCAAGTATTGACAAACATGGCAGAACTGGTACTCTTCTTCATTGCTGGTTGGAATGTAGCATGATACAACCGCTTTATAAAAACAATCTGTCCATGTCTTAAAAAAATTAAACATACACTTGACATATTGTTTATTTATTCTACTTTACTCTTAGGATTTACCCAAAATAAGTGAAAGCACATGTTCCTACAAAAACTTGTATATGATTATTTATAGTTTCTTTATTTGTAGTAGTCAAAAACTAGAAATAACTCCGATGTCCTTGAGCCAGTGAATGGAAAAACAATTGTGGTACATTTGTAGGATGGAATTCTCAGGAGTAAAAAAAAAAAAATGAATTATTAATGCATGCTACAACACTAATGATTCTGAAAATAATTTTGCTCAGTAAAAGAAATCAGGCCAAAATAAAATGATTTATTCACACAAAATTCTAGAACTACAAACTAATCTATAGTGACAACAGATCAACGGTTATCTGAAATGGGAGGAGGGCCCAAGGGAGGCTCACAAAGGGACAGGAGGATGTTTTGGGGGAGTTATTGTGTTCATTATATTGATGGTATTGACCCTTTCACAGTGTATACATGTGTCCAAATTTATCAAATTGGTTACTCTACATATGTGCAATTTATTGCTTATTAATTATTCTGAATCAAAGCTGCTAATTTTTTTTTTTTACGGTCACGATAAATTTGTACTGAAATGATAAACCCCAACTTAACAGCACCTTCTGCAGTTTGACCATAGGCTGGGAGATAAGGTGGAATAATTTGTTGCCTTTTAAATTCTTTAAAATACAAACTTATACCAGAGGTAGTGAGTGCACTTGTGCTACATGAAGGTTTTCTTTAACATTAGGTTCATGTACTTCAGCCTTTGCCCACCGTGGCCGGACTTCCTCGTCCACAAGCAGTTGGTTTTGGTTTTGTATTTTTTGGTGACCTGTGGTCATCACTACAGTTTCTGGAAATTTCTTTAAAGAAGCAATTTATGGTTCAAAGGCACAATTCCCCTGTTTCAATACAAAACACGTCATTGCATTTTATTCCTATTCTGTAGGAGGGACCTGAAAATTTTCTAGTAAGAGACAAAAGCTGGCAGATAGAAGAAGGCAGATAGGAAGTAATCAAATTTGATCAGTAACCAATGAAATGAGGCATTTACGGCAGCTACCAAAGGGTAAAACTGTGCCTTAGCTAAGACTTTCAGAGGTTAATGCTTGTTTCCCAGGCCTTTAAAATGTAATGGAAGATACACTTATTTTGCACCAACTAGTTTTGTTGTTCATGCCAGTAGCTCATATTCATTTCTGATTTTATTTACACTAGCCTGCAAAAACGAAGCATGAGCAAAATCCACAATTTCCCTACTGTAAATGCACAATTTGGAGAATTTCAGTGAAACTCAGTTTCCAGGAAGACAAGTTGCGTGCCTACTGTTCTATGCTCTGTGATTACAAATTCCAAGGGATCCGAGAACTTGCCCCTGGTCATTATAGAGCGGAGCCACTTTCTGTTGTCATGGAAATATTTTGATATCTGAGTCAAAGGACAAGCACTTGTGTTTTGCTCAGATGATGACAATCAGCTACCTGGAACGGATCCCTCTGTTCACCTACTCTGCCTGTGAACACTTTGCGAGCTGTGTGGTTTGTGGTGGAGTTCAGCAACTCATTTGTGCAGGTGGGAGAAGGACATTCTGCTGGTCAGGTGAGGGGTCAGGGGAATTCCCCTCTGCTACTCAGTGCACAATAGCAACGGGAGAGTTCTTTCAAGCTCCTCTGCCTTCACATCCTCAAAGGCCTGTTCTCTTTGTGTAGAGAAACTCTAGCTGAAGAACACATCTAGCAAAGAACATCTGTGATGCCAGCAAGGGCAGTAGGGACCTAATGGGAGTTCAAGCAGTGTTCTGAGAACCATCTACACTTGCTGTTGTTTATAGAGTCAACTATGGACTGGGATGAATGTTTCCGGGAAAGACCATTCTTGTAAAATCTCATCAGAAATTAAACCCTTCTGGGATCAGCCCACTTGAAGTCCACTGCTTGGTCCTGGCCTCTTATTTGACAGTTAATTATAGGAAGCCTGAACTGTTTGACCGTATGCCTGGCAGACCAGTTCAGCTTCTCCAACAAAAAGAAATTTAGCTTCACTTCATTGGAATTAAAAGGTTGAAGCTTTCATCAAGGAACTGGACTCTGCCTTCTGTTTTGAAAACTGAGTCTCGTGTTGAGACGGTATAGTTTTCCCTCTCGAATACCCAGTTGCCGATTTGTGAAAGAGAAACAGAAAATACTCAAGTGGAAAGAGAATCACGCACTAATTACTGGATGTACTGTTCTGCAGTTCCAATTTCAAGAAAAAGGCACAGCCAGGATTTCTAAAGGGAAATGAACTAACTTTGAGGCTGGTCTGCTGTTTGTGTCTGTAATTTGTACCTGGTGCTTCTGATAGCAGGCCTAGCGAGATAAGAGGCAGTGGGGACAATACACAGACACGCTATCATTTGCAGGTGCTCCCTGGTATCCTAATTACAGACTCTTTGCATGAAGAATTCCTTTTGAAGGTAATGAAAGTGCTGTATCCAGGATGCTAATGAAAGAGAGTTCGTTTCCAGGGTGTCTTACTTAGGTGGTCTTGTCTTTCAAGGGGAAGAGAACCCACATTTATTATTGAGGACCTCCCATAAGCCTGCCTTAGAGCTTAATGTTTTTCACGTGAGACCTGTATTCCTCAGCTCCTTCTTCTGACTGTGAGCGCTTACACAACATCACCTTAGGCTGAAGGACAGCCTTGTAGATGTCATGTATCTGCCCAAAGTCAGGTCCATTTTCGAGGTGTCTTCCCCTCTAGTTACCCTGAGGATTCCTGGGGGCTGTTTCTCAAGCTCTCGTGATTGGGCTGTCAGAGCTGTATATTACTTACAACATATTAAGACTCATCTAAAGGTAAAATTTTGGTCTTTTCCCACCATTTCATTTCCCATAGACCGAATGCTTGTGTCCTCCCAAAATTCCTACGTTGAAACCTAAGCCCCAGTGTGATGGTATTAGGAGCTGGGGCTTTGGGAGGGCTTAGTGCCCTGATAAATGACACGCGAGGAAGCCCTCTTGCGACTTGTGCCTTGTGAGGACACAGCATGGGGACTGCCATCTAAGAACCAGGAGCTAGGCCCTCACCTGTCACTGGATCTGCTGGCACCTTGATCTGGACTTCCCGCCCCAGAACTGTGAGAAACACATGTGTATTGAGTAGAAGCCACTCAGTCTACAGTGTTCCTTCCCAGGTCGTCCCAACAGACAAAGACATCATTCTGCAAATGTTAGGAAGAAAGGAGAGAGAGAGAGAAGGGATGAAAACTATCTCATTATATAATCAGACAGGCATTTTTGATATACCTTTCAAAATCTGTAGTCTAATGTCTTACACATTTTTTATCCTTCATCTAGAAACAGGTGTTTCATTACCAAATCTGACTGAACACACCCCTCCCTGCCTCATAATGGTAGCCAGAATCATTGAGGACAGATCCTGGCAGAAAGGTGTAGTTTGTTCTTTCTCTGATTATTTTGTTAGACTTCATACATGTAACTATGAGACTTGGTTATTCTCATAAATCTATACTTTGAGGTATTTTACTCCCGGAGGATTTTGACAAGATATTCATAGAAGAAAACAGAACTATAAAGGTTTGGGAACTCATTGACAAATATTTTCCCCATGGTCTAAGGCCTATACCTCAGTAATAATAATCATCAAGTTTAAAGGATAATGTAATGTGCTCTGTAAAATCAATGTCTCTCCTTTTGATGGACATTCTGTCTTTGATTGATGTCCTTCCTTGTCATTTTGGTGAACCCCTATGTGCTTTTAAATAACGCATACCCCCCTTATTTGTATAAACCTTGAAGAGATACTGCACACCAGGATATGGGAATGAGTATGTTTCTGACTCTAGCTTGTTCTGTTGACTTGTCTACATCCCACAGAGCTGTTATTACAGCTTTATAGTTGGTCAGTCCTGGGTAATGGACCACTCTTCCTCTTCATCCTTCTTTATCAAAGCTGCATTTTGTAATGGACATGATAGATTTTAGACTAAGTTTACAAATTCCTTAAACATTCCAGCTGCACCTTAGATCGAATCTGTATTCACTCCCTGTTGCCATAACAAACTACCTCCCACGTAATGGCTTCGTGCAACACAAATCTGTCATCTCACAGTTCCGTAGGTCAGAAACCCAGCGAGGGCTCGCTGGCTTAAGCCCAGGTCCGCAGGGCTGTGACCTCTCTCACAGGCTTTAGAGGAGAAACTCTTCCTTCGTCCTTTCCAGCTTCTAGAGGACATCTGCTCTCCAGCTCATGGTGCCCCTCCTGTGCCCTCGGAGCCAGCAACGTGGTGTCTCCCTGCTCCTGCCCCATCGACCGCACTGGGGGGAGCCTCACTTTCCAGGCCTCGGGATCACATCGGCCCCCTGGAGAAATCAGGGTCATTCCCCACCTCAAGGCTGACCGCCTTAATCCCATTTGCCTTGTAAAGTGCCACAGTCCCCGGTTCTGGGGATTAACATGTAGACATCTTTGGGGAACCACTATTCTACATACCCCAGAACTGCACTGCATTTACAGATGAATCCGGGGAGAAGTCAGGGGGCCTGCTTTTTTTTTCTAGACATAGTCACTGTGTCCTTGTAATAGGGTTTAACCTTTCTCCATCAAAGTGTCGTGTATTCTTGGTTAATTCCCAGGCTGATTGGTGTTACTGTTGTCGATGGTATTTGATTTATAAGCTCACCTCTAATTGGTCAGTGGTAGGGTACATGGAGGGCTATTCCGTATCTGGCAGGCTTGTGAGAATCTCTTATTCATTCTAATAGTTTTTCTTTCTTTCTTTGATTTATCCTCACCTGAGGACATTCTTTCACTTTTCGTTCAGGTAGAGTGGGAGGGAAAGAGAGAGAAACATCGACGTGAAAGGGACACATTGAGTGGCTGCCACCTGCACGACCCAACAGGGCCGGGGACAAACTGCAACCGAGGTACATGCCCTTAGCAGGAACCGAACCCGGGTTTTTCTGGACCGCAGGCTGATGCTCTAACCATTAAGCAAAACCAGCCAGGGCTAACAGTTTTTCTTTTGAGTCTACTGACTCTCGCAAACCTTCCTGTCTCCCTTGTTTCTCTGGACCAGGGTTCAGTTAACTATGGCCTTTGTGCCACATCCAGCCTGCTGCCAGTGTTTGTAAATAAAGTCTTATTGGAACGTGGCACAGTCGCTTGCTTGCCTGTTGTCGAGAGCTGATTTCACCGTGCGGTGGCAGAGGTGAGTTGTGGCCGATTCCGAGTGGCCCATGAAGGCCACAGTACTCGCTATTTGGCCTTTTACAGGAAAAGTTAGCCAAGGCCTGCTCAAGCCCCTGTCCCTTCTCCACACGCCTCACAAAAACGGGAGGAGTTTGCAGATCCCATGGAGTACCCAGGAGCAGCCAAAGACCCAAATGTTTACCTCTGCCTCAAATCCACGAATTCTCGTGTTGCTTGCTGAAATCACACAAATTCGGGTTCATAGAGGTCAATGCAGCTCTTTTTAAAATTGGGCTCTCTCTGAGCTGAGAGTGGATTTTGAAGCACAGGGCAGGCGTTCGGTGCTGGGAGGCCTGGAGGCTGTTTTGGTGGGAGGAGCCCACGGGCTGCTTAGATGTTGGGAGAGCTCACAGGGGGACCCCACTGCACTGGGAAATGATCCCTCCACATCTCTCTTCTTTGCTCTGTTGTGCAGGGTTGCTCTGCCCTCTGATTTGGAGCAACTGCATTTGTATCGCGGAGAGGTCGTGTCTAGAAAGAAAGGTAATAGTGAGGAGTCAGGTGTGAAGAGAGGCAATGCTGGCAAGAGCTTGGAGCACACCTCCTCCGGTGGTCTCACATCCAAGGACACGCTTCCTGTGTGGCTAAGCAGGCGTGCTTGGAGATCACACATGAACTTTTAATACAAAAATTGTTAGTTGTAAAACAAACCAACAGGGAGCTTAGTTGAAAGGACCTATGGGCCGGGCACTTACGAAAGATCCTTCGTGCCCTTCAGCGGAGCATTCGGAGTCCTCTGTAATTCGCTCGCATGTCGGTCCCTCCCAGACACGGCGCACATCAGAATGACCCAGGGTGCTTTAGTATTTAGATAAGGTTCCTTGAGCCTCAATTCTAAACCTACCAATCAGAATGTCTAGAGGTGTGATCCTAGAGTCTTTATTTACTTATTTTTTTTTAAGGTTGCAATAGATTTTTTTTTTTTTAACCTCACCGGAGGACACTTTTCCATTTTTTGTTTAGATAGAGTGGGAGGGAGAGAGAGGAACGGAGAGAGAGAGAAACATCGACGTGAACGGACACATCGAGTGGCTGCCACCCGCATGACCCACCAGGGCCGGGGACAAACTGGCAACCGAAGTATGAGCCCTTAGCGGGAACCGAACCCGGGTCTCTCAGGACCACAGGCCAATGCTCTAACCGCTGAGCCAAACCGGCCAGGGCTGCAATAGATTCTTATGTGTCTAGCCCAGTATTTTTCTAAGATACCTCTTCAGCCTTGCTGTCCAGCTATCCATTACTGCATCTCATACACCTTTACTTTAGGAAAATTTATTTATTTGTCCCTCCCTTACCAGGCTTTTTTTCCCCCTATCACCGTGAATCCTCTTCGAAAACGTTAGTCGTGTTCATTAGGAGTCCCTCTCAGCCTTGCAAGCTCAGTCAGTGTCTCACGCATCTTTCCTGATGGCTGGGGTAGAAGTGACTCTCCTTTCTTGGAGCTTCAGTGACAGTTTCGTGCTACTGTTGTGGAGTTATGCGAGCTTTTAGTCTCCGCTCCTTGAAGGCAGGCCTGCTCCATCAGTGAAACCATGGATTGTATCTGTCATGGCTCCCGTCGATGACTGGATGTCTGGTGGACATTCAAAAGGTGTGCACTCAGTGAGTGATAATTAATTTAAAAAACTATGGCCATCCAGAAGACTATTCTTCTTCTAAGAACAATAAAGAGGAAAAGGGCTCAAAGACACCAGAAGCCAAAATCTTTGCCTCTTTTCTCTGACATCTTTTGTTTTAATGGGTAATTTATTGGCAACGATGTCCGTGTTCACGAACAAATTTCCACTCATTAAGTCTTTTCTCTGTCAAGAGATACTTGTAATGTACAAGATTTTATGTAATGAATGAGAACTATGGACTCCAGCCCAGCCAATGTGGCTCAGTGGTGGAGCGTCAACCCATGCGCCCAGAGATCGCTGGTTCGATTCCTGGTCCGATTCCTGGTCAGGGCACATGCCTGGGTTGCAGGCTCAGTCCCCAGTAGGGTGTGTGCAGGAGGCAGCTGATGGATGGTATGGATGTTTCTATCTCTTTCTCCCTCTCCCCTCCTCTCTCTCTAAAAATCAATAAAAATATATATATATGTTTTTTTAAAAAAGCAAAGAAAAGAAATATGAACTTTAGTTGCAAGAAGCTAGCTAGAGGGGCTGCCCCTGAGTATCTGGGCTCCCCTGGGACCGGCCAACAGCATTTCTCATGAATATGCCTCAGCCATATGTACCCTCAGACTCAGTATAAAGGCATCCGGAGCTTGTGGACCTGAAAAATTCTGTTATCAAAAAATGATGCTAATTGGAAAAATTTTGATGACAAGAAATGGTCTGCTCAAAAGGGAAACATAAAATGTAAATGTCTGAGCAAACACTTTATGTTGTTAGGTCTGGAATCACCACAGACTTTGGGTTCTTGTCTGCTCTTACGTTGGTGGCGGCCAGGGGAGGCTTGGGCAGGAAGGAGGCACGTCCTTGATTGCACAGAAGCCGTAAGGATTGCTCGCCCGCGAGTCAGAGCCTGCTGTGTCCCGGGATGGGGCACAGTCTTACCTGCTGACTTTTCCCTTCTCCTTAGAAGTGGCACATACGTGTTATTTCATCTTTACTGCTGTCTTTAAAGGAAGATACTGGTTTCTTTATGTATATAGGGTTAGAGAAAAAAGTCTCCAAGTGATCTCAGAGACAGTCGGGGAATCAGAATTGTAGGTGGGTCCGACTGACTCCCACGGTGTGCTCCATTCACTGCGCCAGACGCGAGGCTGGGCTGCTGTTTCTGTCTCACCTGAGAGGCTGTTTCTGTGTGGGCTGTTGCAGTTCTGGAAAGTCCTGGGAATGGATCGGAGGGCGGGCCAGCCTGAAGCTGGCGAAGGCCAGGGGCTCTCTCAGGGCAGCCCCTGAGCTGCGCACATGGACTCCGTTTTCCTCCCCGACCCCCAGACCTCACTCTCGGTAAAGAATGGGTGCTGTGGGGGCCACCGCAAAGCCCCTTGCCTCTGATCTGGGGCTGATGATTTCCACTTACTGCCCAAAAATAGAAAAACAAATGATTAAAACTTATCAAATCTGGGCATTTTTACCCTTCATTCGGATGTGCCATCCAGTAGCTCTGCTTGTTTCCAGTTTTGCAGACGAGAAAACTGAGGTGCAAGGATGGGAGGGCTGGTGAGTGGTCGAGCTGGGGCTGAAATCCAGGTGAGCTGCCTCTGCCCCCCGAGTTCTGTCTGCCACCCCACTTCACGTTCCTCCAGCACCATCCAGACAGCCACTTTATGAGACAGAGGTTATGCAGTTCACCGGAAGTTACCTTTGACACTGATTTTTGTGCTTTACACGGAGGGCACCCTTACTTTTCAGGTGTTGTGTATTCCCAGTATCTTGCAGCAATGAGACGTGCACCTGGTGTCACATTTATAATAAATGAAGGCCCTTCACTGTTTCAGGGTCCACCGGGAGCTACCTTTTTCCGCAGGAGCAGAGTTGGTTAATGTGTGGGAGGAAGGGATGGAGTCAGGGCTGATCTATTTTTAGACTCTATTCTACTACTCAGCCTTCATGAATTTGTAATTAAATTTGGGATTTAATGCCTCCTTAGAACATGGTTTTAAGTCTAGGGGAAATTAAGAGGCAAAATTATTTTGAAACTCATAAGAGTTCTACATAAAGCAATCAATCCTACCAAATTCTAGGGCTCAGAGCCCAGAGAAGGGTCCAATGCATTAATCTGGAAGCTGGATACCTGTGAGTTAGCCAGCCCATATCACTGTCATCCCATAAATCACCTGTAGCCCCCAGAGGAGGTAACGCCGCCAAATGCTATATTTAGTAGGTCCTAGACTTGTAATTAAATGACAGAAAGAGAAGCAGGAGACAAGGTGACTAGCTATAAGTATGACTCAGCAGGACATGCACTCTACTTTGGGAATGTCACACCATTGTTATTTTGGGAGGAAAAAATTGATTTGAATTAATATAAGGTCCCCGACATTGGTTTTCTTAGAGGATCAAGACATATTTATTTTTGGAAATGAGCATAAGATCAATGGTATAATAAATTTTGCCAGAAAACAAAGTTTAAAGAGAAACTCTGTAAAGCAGCCAAAGGAGGATTTTCTGAAAAGAATGTGTTTTCTCTTGTAGTAATTTGAACTTAGGATATACTGAATGATTTAACTGATCTTGAGATACATTTTATTGAAGTCACCATGTTGATTCTTTTAAGAGCCTTTCCTGCAGATGGGGACTTTATTTTATAGATGTCTTAAATTTTTATAGGTGATAAATTATTATTGTATGTTTAATTCCATTAGATGATATGTAATTTCAGTTAATATAGTCCATATCATACCTTATTATACCGAGGAACAAATAGATGCTTTTATTAACTTTATTTGCTAGAGTCATTTAAATTAAATTATGTAGAAAGATGTAATAAGTCTTTCGTATTACTGATACCTTCATAGCAAATGACACTTTTGGGAATCAATACAGAAAAGGATAGTTTAGATTTAGATTGAGCTTTCTCCCTTCAGGGGAAAACGAAAGGTTTTGAGCACACGATTCTGGGTTATCTGAATCTGAGTCTACGGGGCTCTGGGCCTTTCATTGCCTTCAACTATGTCACAGTGAGGAGAGTTCCAGATAACTTGACTACAGACATGTAACAGAAATTGTCCGATGGTTCAACTGACTTCCCTCCCTCCTTGGAAAAAGTCAATTTCCTCTCTATTTGTAAACTCATTTCAACATTCCTTTACTACATGTAAATTTGTGCTCCTTTGACTTCTCTTTTAAATTGGCTGTAACATCTCACCATTTCCAACTCATTAATAATGAGTTAAATAAAATCTTTAACACGTATTCATTTTATATGTGTATGAGAGTCATGATGTTTCTCTACTTTAAAAAATTATCCTTTTCAAATGTCACCCTCACTATGCCACTCAAATGTCATCTCTTTAAGAAGCCAGAATGGTATCTTTCTGTCCTTTCTGATAATTAAGTCATATTCATTGCTGCTTCTATTTTGATGTCCTTGGCTACTGCTGCTGTTTAATCTGTCATTTTACCACTTCAATGTTCACAGGTGTATGTTTTGTTTTCCCACCCCAGGAGTGAACTCTTTGGTGGTTAATGCTTTTCTATATACCTGCAGTGTTTAACATAGCATGTTGTCCAACATTTGTGATCAGCTTGAAAACTATTAGTCGAAAGCATGATAATGTAGTGTCTTGTGTTTCATCTGCTCTATGTGCTTCCTCTGTGGTCCTTGGCAAGTGTTACAAGACCTGTAGCTTCATATCACAGGTTGTAAGTATCCTCCAAGTCCTATGCTCCATGAATGAGAAAGACAACTAGGTATTTCTCAGTGGCTATTTTAATTTTTCTTATTTTTCATGTGATTTTATATGAGAGCAGTCGTCAGTGAAGAAACACATCTATCCTACACTACAAATAGATTTCAGACTTTTCAGTCGCCTGCTTTGTGATTTTAAATTACCTGGAAGAACTGCATTTCTGAAGTGTCCATCACCCAAGGTCTGAATGTCTGGCCCACTCCATCCCTGGGACGAATGTGGGAAGGAGCAGTTGCCTGAGAAGTGAACCAATGGTATAGACCTTCTAGAAACCTAATGAAGCGATCATTTGAATGTGTTTAGCCCTTAATAAAACACTTCAATATGGGCTTTCACATGTGGTCTTCAAAGCAACTCTATTAAAGATGAATGCACTATTTTCCATTTTACAGCTGAGTAAACTGAAGCTTTCTCAAGTTAAGTAACTCGAGATTTGAAATTGGACCCCTGACACCCTTACCATTCTCTATTAACAAAGCTACTTCCCACATCATGGGGAGGTTTCATCCTCCAAAGCATCTTTGCCTGGCTTAGCCTTTCCAGTACGCTGTGCATCTGTCTACGCCATATTCTCAGTGGTACCCAGTGTGCTTCCTAGAAAGTATAAAGATACAACGAGGATGGTTAGAACAAAAATATGGGTGTTGGTTTGTGTGTTTGTTTTACATGAGGATGGGCTGGGTAAAATTCATGGTACAGTGCTCTCCATTTTGTTTTTCTCAATATTGGTTTAAGGAACCTTCTTAATCATCTTATATACAATACTACCACCTACCATCCTTACTTTGTTTTATCTTTTCTTCGGAGCAGTTAACCTTTAGAATGCCCCGCACCCTGACTTCTGGTTATGATAGCTCAGTGTTTATTGGTTTTGACTCTTTTATGCAAATGTGCCACAGGGGAGGCTCTTTGCTCTTTCCATGGCCCAGAGTAGCAGTTAAATTCGTAACCACTAAACGAATGAGTGAATGAATGAATGGATTCTCACTAAACTACTCTACACATTCAGTGAGATCCCAATAGAAAACCCAGATTTTTAAACAGTTTCTATCAAAGGGTTAAAAATTTACACATAGTATAATTTAGAACATGCATACTTTTGAAATAGAAATTCTGCTTGCAGGCAATTAGCCTAAAAATAAACATTCAGGGATATCCATACAAGAATGATCATCACAGAATTATTCATAAAGTAGAGTATATAAAATAGTTCCAAGTCCATTAACTGGAGCTACATTATATAATTTATGGTTCCTCAAATTAAAAGATAGTCTCCTTGACAGAGACATTACAATAATAAGTGAAAGATATTGTCAAATTTAATATAGAGTATAAGACTATTTAAATATATGGTTATATGTGTATTAATATATATATACATAATATGTCTATGAGAATGTATTATATTAGCAATAATTATTTCTTAGTGGTGGGAGTAGGGTGATCTACACTTATTTTAAATATTTTCCTTTGCTAACATAATAATTAATGTTTTTCACGTGAAAAAATATTTCATTTTGAAAAAGAAAATTATTTTATTTGTACAGAGAAATATATTGGTCTCAAGATACAAAGTGTGTGTGTGTGTGTGTGTGTGTGTGTGTGTGTGTAAGTATTGTTGTCCAGTATAATCAATCTGGAAAAGTGGAAGAAGTTTGATTTAACTGAAAAGTTAAGAATTGTTTTTTTTTCTGAACCAAATAGCTATTTTTTTTTATGAACCTCAAACTTAGCTGTCAAATTGCCCTGTGGCAAGACACTTGATTCAGAGATAGATATTCTCTGCTAATTGAATGTATCTATCACAGAACACTAGTGCAGCAAAGTGAAACCACACAAATGATCTCTTTAGCTAGATCTCCATGAATCCCCTCACTCATTTCAACCATAATGCAACCTATATTAAAATATTAATGCAAGGATTAAACTATACAAGTACCAGGGCAGACGGGGCAAGATTAAACGCCATCAACAGGCAGTGCCAGGCTCTTAGGCTCTTAGGAGACAGCTCTTTGCATAAACCAACAGTTACAAAGAAAAAAGTCTTCTCAAAAGATAACAGCATTTGTAATTTCTTGAGTTTGTTTGCTGCCAATAAATAGTTGTTGTTTAACATACTTGTTTCTATTTCATTCCTGAATATTTTGAGTGTGCATCCCATGCATGTTGGATGAAAGAGTCTGAGATAGTGAAGTATTTGGGAAGTTAAATTTGAGACGCCCAGGCTATGAAACTACGAGGTGAGATGTGTGGTCGGTTTAGGAATCACATCTGGGCTGCAGCTGGCCCACGCAGCCCCCGCACAGTGAGAAAGGTACCTCCCTGGAGGCCATGACCCCACAGGACGCAGGGTTCGACAAGCCCATTCTTTGGGCAAATCGGAAAAGAGGCAGCGTGGCTGAAGTTTAGGCTGAGAGGAAAGGGATTGGGGGGGGGGGGTGTTATTTTTCAGTCCTGAGATTCTGCGAGTATGTCTGTGTCTAGCAGCATAGACAGAAAATTGATTCCCCAAAGCCTACCGAGGTCCATGTCACCAGCCACTCGCAGTGCGAGTTCTGTGGTCCCCTCTTCTTCAGTTTTGTTCATCTGTCA
Source organism: Molossus molossus (assembly GCF_014108415.1). Lineage (NCBI taxonomy): Eukaryota > Metazoa > Chordata > Mammalia > Chiroptera > Molossidae > Molossus > Molossus molossus. The sequence continues at coordinate 109,805,481 of NW_023425399.1, forward strand.
TCGCCACATCGACCCTACTTTCTTGTTTCTTTACAGCTCTACTCTTCCTATTAGTTTCCCATCTCAGCTCCAGAACCGTCCACTGCCCTGCTCCACGCGGCTGGTGTTGCATCCATGTTCCTCTTCTGCCCCAGGCAGCCCGCCTGCTTACTTTCTACGCTTATCGCTTCTCCGTCTTACCTTTTCTTTGGAAACTGTTGTTTTTAACACATTTAAAGAAAAACAACAACACATGGAAACGTGCAAGTTCCTTAGTCATGTTCGAGTCAATTCTTGAAATTTAACTGTTAACATCCTATTGGGTCTTTCGTGATTTGTATTACACTTCTTACTGTGTTTAATTTTCTCTTTCTTTGTCCTCAAGTTCTACCTTGAATCATTTTTGTAGAGCTATCCCCCTTCCTTTCATCTTACCTTGATTTCCTTTTCACTTTCTCTTTCCTCCTCTCTCTCTAAATAATTCTGAATGCCCTGGAGATCACCAGCCAGGGAGGTGGGAGGTCCCTCCCCACAGACGGGGGCTGGCCGCCCCCTGCCCCCCCCCAATGTCCCTGTAGCTTCGCCCACCTCCCTAATGGAGCCCCGGTCCACTTAAGGATGGCTCTTCCCGACCCTCACCTTGGTACCCAGATTTGCTGACGGCCTCTGATTCTGTTTGCGTGCCTGGCACTTCCGATTTCCTGGAACAGCGTTTCTCCCTAAACTCTCAGACTGCCTGGGTTTATGCTTTTAAAATCTATTGTCTCGCCCTGGCCGGTTTGGCTCAGCGGTTGGAGCGTCGGCCTGCGGTCCAGAGAGTCCCGGGTTCGGTTCCCGCTAAGGGTACGTGCCTCGGTTGCAGTTTGTCCCCGGCCCTGGATGGTCGTGCAGGTGGCGGCCACTCGATGTGTCCCTTTCACGTCGATGTTTCTCTCTCTCTCTTCCTCTCTCTCCCTCCCGCTCTATCTGAACAAAAAATGGAACAGTGTCCTCAGGTGAGGATAAAAAAAAAAAAATCTATCGTCTGTTGTATGTGCTATTAAATTAAAGACAAAAGCCAAGAGAAAAATGCCTGTGACAGTACCACCGGGTCACACCAGAGATGAGATTCTTCAGGCAAAGCCCTGTCTGATGAGGCTTGTCCTTCACCAAGAACACAGAGGGGCTGAGGGGCGCGGGCTGAGGGGCAGGGGCTGAGGGGCGCGGGGCTGAGGGGCAGGGGCTGAGGGGCAGGGGCTGAGGGGCGCGGGGCTGAGGGGCACGGGGCTGAGGGGCAGGGGCTGAGGGGCAGGGGCTGAGGGGCGCGGGGCTGAGGGGAGCGGGGCTGAGGGGCGCGGGGCTGAGGGGCGCGGGGCTGAGGGGCAGGGGGCTGAGGGGCAGGGGCTGAGGGGCAGGGGCTGAGGGGCATGGGGCTGAGCTGCACGGGGCTGAGCTGCATGGGGCTGAGCTGCACGTGGTCCTTAGGCAGGAGCGTGGAGAACCTTCATCTCCAAGCCTCCTCCCAGAGCAGAAGGGGCACCTAGGCCGCTCCTGCGGTCCTGGCTCTCAGTACCGTACATGAGCGTGTCTGGAAGGCATCTCTGTAGAGGAGCTGTTTTTTTTTTTTTTTTCAAGAGACAAGTATAAGCTTGCTTGATGGCAATGGTGATTTGTCAGGGTCCGTGTTTGGCCATCTACCCGGAAAGCCACGCCGAAGGGAAGAAATGCTCCGTTGCTTCGACATGGACCTCGTTCCCGGGAAAGTGCCCATTCACAGGAGGCCCCTAGTCCTCAAGGAGGGCACGTCCAGGGCTGGGCAGAAAGGAGGGCACGTCCAGGGCTGGGCAGAGCCCGGAAGCTCCAGGATTAACATCCAGGTGGATCATGGAAATCGCAGCGTAGCACACGTTTCCTTCCAGATGTCTCGTCCTCCCCGAGGGCGTCTCCCTCACCTGAAGCTAGTTCCCCATTTTCCCTGAGCTGTTTAGCAGCATTTCACACGCAGAGAGTGAGTCAAGAAAGGCAGTTTCTACTTTGAAATAGCTGAGGAGCTCTTCTCGCCTTTTTCCTCTTACGTGCGTGATGCGTGACATACACTAAGGGTATTGCTCTCTGTCTGTTGCGTTCCCATGGAGCTAGACACCACGGGCTGGAGAAAGTTCCCGACCTTTTTGTAGCCTCCATACTGTAGGGTATTTTATTCCATATCATAAAAGTCAGAGATGGCATCATCAGAACAGTGTCTTGCTGTCATATTGATTCACTTTTACTCTGTAATAAACACCCAGTTACCCTCAGTGGTATATGACAATAAACATGCATTTCTCACACATCTGCTGGGGTCCCCCCATCCAGGCTGGGCTGCCTTGAGGGCTCTGCTGGTTTGGGCTGGCTCAGGCGGGCAGCTGAGGTTGGCTGGGGTTGGACGACCTCGGCTGATGAAACTCAGCTTCCTGTCTCTCATCTGCCCGAGGCCAGTCTCCTTGAGAAGAAACGCCGGGCACAGCTTTCAAGCTTCTGCTCATGTTGCTTCTGCCAAAGCCAGTCCACGGCTGAGCCCAAAATCAAGGGTCAGGGCAGGTCACCTGACCACGGTGGGGGAGACTGTACAGTTGCATGAGGAAGAGGATGGATACAGGAGGCGTGAGGAGTCAGGACCTAAGGATGCTATCTACCACGCATGGTGTGTCCACAGGCTGCTAGTGACTAGTGAGCCAGGAAAACACTGTGGCTGTGCCTTTCAGGGGATGCTGACTGTGGTCACAGAGTGCCCGCTAATGTTCTGTCCACCACAAGGTTTCACTGGTCCTGCTTAGGTGGGCTCCTATGTTTCCTCCATTAATAAAGACCCTGACATGCATGTCTTCACTGCTGACTCACTAATCCAGATGCATAGCTATTGCCCTCATAGTCACATTTACCTATCTGAACATTTTATTTCTTTCTTAATTTTTATGTAGGTCTAATTGACCTGCAACATCACGAGAGCTTCATGATGCAATATAACATCATGATGCAATATTTGTCTATATGGCAAAATGATCACCACGGCTAATCTAGTTAGCATCCGTCACCAAGCGCAGTTACAGGTTTTTTCTTGTAGTGAGAACTTTCAAAATGTACTGTCTTTGCAGCTTTCAAATAGGCAACACAGTGCTACCAGCTGCAGTCACCACGCAGAACATCACATCCTGTGACGTATCTGGTAAGTGGGAGTCGGTGCCCCCGAGTCCCTGCTGCCCTTTCACCCACCTCTGGCAACCAGACTGATCCGCAGTCTGTTCTCTGTATCTAGGAACTTGTTTTTTGATTCTACATATAAGTGAGAGCCTATGGTATTTGTCTTTATCTGTCTGACTTTTGTTGTTGTTAATCCTCACTCGAGGATATTTCTCCATTAATTTGTAGATAAAGTAGAAGGGGAGAGAGAGAGAGAGTGAGGGAGAGAGAGACATTGGTTGGTTGCCTCCCACACGACTTCGACCAGGGCCGGGGATCAAACCTGAAACCCAGGTACGTGCCCTTGACCTGGAATTGAACCCAAGACCCTTCAGTCCACGGGCCGACACTCTGACCACTGAGCTAAACTAGCTGGAGCTGGCTGACTTATTTCACTTAACATAATGCCCCCTTGGTCTATCCAAATAGTTGCAAATGGAAAGATTCCATTCTGTTTCATGGCTGCCTACCTGACTCATATTTATCTTCACCTATTCTGCAAGGCTCCGATCAAGACCCATTTTCCCTCAAGTCTACTTCGGGCTTTATACTAAAACACTCCTTCCAACTTTCTATGTCCCCACTGTCCTTCGTATCTCAGCACACCGCTTAGTGACACGCTACGTGCTGTCTGTTCTGAGCTCCAGGTACGTGCAGGTCCTAACCACCCAGACAGAATGCAGGCTCCTGGAAGAAGAGGGGAGGAAGGCAGCTTTGGAGACAACTCTGCTGTCCACCCTGCCGTTAGCCAGTGGGGGATCTGCTTTAGTCTGTCTGTGCACTGACACCTCACACTGGGGCGTGAGGCTTCTAGTACTGGGCACCCACTGTGGATCGTGGGTTCTTTTCAGCTCACCATCCGTCTCATTCAGCACGCGGCTAGGCCCAGGGCAGGATTTTCACACATACTTTTTATTGATTGAGAAAATAATTATTTTACATTCATAATGAGATATGTGAGGCCCAAAGAAATCTCATCTTAGCCCTGGCCGGGTTGCTCAGTTGGTTGGTGGCTATGCCAAGGTTGTAGGTTTGATCCTCATTCAGGGCACATACAAGAATCAACCAGTGAATGCACAAATAAGTGTAAAAATGGATCTTTCTCTCTCTCTCTCTCTCTCTCTCTCTAAAAAAAAAAAAAATCAATAAAAATATGAGATCTTAAAAGAAATCTAATCCTATACTACATACAAATGTAGAATTCAATCATGTGTGGTGAAGAAAGTTACTCAATGGGGAAACTGAGCTTAACTAGAAATGTTGTATTTAGTTCAATGATCTTTTATCAGTAATAATCACTTAATGGCACAATAAACTGAGTCATTCTTCAGACGGCCAAATTGTAATCCACTAAGTCTCAAGTGTTTAAAGATGCACTATTATTTTATCAATGGATTCATTATCTTAAATTGATGAAAAATGGATATTCCAGATCATCTTATAGGTCTGTCAAAACCTGACCAGGATGGAGGACACCACAAGATTATGGGGGGCCAAGTTTGGATAGTGAGAGAATGCAGGTAAGAATGCTGCCATATTTTTCAAAATTGAAAAAAAAATTAAAAAGAGAGAATCTCTAGATAGTTAAAACTTTGGCAGTTTGTAAGGTTGCTTGAAAGGGTGACAACGTTTTCTGATTGGGGTTTGGGTTCAGTAAATGCACCCACCCAGATGGAGGCATTTTATCCTCTGTGGCCTGTCCTCTAGTCAGACTACGGGTCTCGCTTCCAACTCGACACTTTGGCAAGCGCAGTATCATCATTTCTTGTCAAGGAAGATTGGTGGGGTTGGTCGCGGCTTGGGAGCTCATCCCAAACTGTGCTGGCTTGGATTTTTCTCCTTCTCTCTTAGCAGGCTACCCATCATTTTTTATTGTTTAGGCTGCTGGGATGGGCGCAGCAAAGAGAGGTGACTTCTTATCTATAAGCAGAAGCTGCCTGATAAACAGCAAGGATGAATAATGTATAAGGTAGCAGTATGGAAAGTGGCATTTCACACTTCCTTCCATGTAAAATGTCACATGAATTCCAAACAGTCTAAACAGTTTAGCAGGAAAATGGAAACCGAGAACCGCTAGCAAGAGAAATGCAAGAGAAGTCCGATAGCGTGGTAATTATGACATTACTCAAGAAGGATTCAGACCTAAGTATTGCTCTCCATTGATTAAATGTGAAGGCAAATCAGAGTTTCTCAAATCGATGTTAAGAAATAATTATTATACACATGGAAATAGCGTCAATAAGGCAAATAGGCTTGGGTTTTTATTCCACTCAATTTCAGTCAATTTACAGTAAATGAGTCCTGGAAAACTGTGTTTTTCACTTTCTCATCAGGCAGTAAGCCGTCCATTAAGAGAGAACCCCAAAATGGGGTTTGATAGATCATCATGCGTCATATTTCACAGTTAACACCAGTCCACTTAATCAGAAAATCTCATCAAATTGGGTCTCCGAATTCAAACCAGCAAGCTGTTCCTAGCTCTTTATTAGTAAAGATGGCTAGTAAGATTAAACTGAAACTATAGAAGATCCAACTCTTGAAAACAAGATTGCACTTTTATCCCATTTGATAATATTTAGTAAGCTGATGTTTTCGAACTCTAAAAATGTAGTTATCTTATTAAGTTCTTGAATTATTTCTTAATCTGGCTTGCGGTAATGCATCACTTTTGAAGAACATTACAGAAATCTAGATTCCTCAAAGAAATCTGTTAAACACCCTTAGATATGACATATTATAAGGAGCACTCCAGGGGACAGAAAAATAGTTAAGTTATTGCTTTCTTCTTTAATGACGCATCATTCAGCCTGAATGGGAGGAGGGCAAGAATGAGCACCTCAGAAACAGAGATAGTGAACTGGGTCACAATTTAGGGCTCAGTAGGAATTCAGAGAGAGGAAGTCAGCCTGTCCTGGAAAGCTTTAGCAATGACCAGAAAAGTTGTTATTTATTTCTCAACCCTTCCCTTTCCCCCTTCAGTTTACCAACAGTTCAGGGCAATTCTGTCAGCCAAGTAACTGTTCTGCCCCCATCTGTGTGTGCACTTCCAGCCACGGCAGTAGCTCTCTCACTGGTAGGCTTGCATTCCGTCCGACATTCCTAATGCATCCAGATGCTCCTGCTTAGCGTCTTCCTAAGCTTCTCCCCACTGTGCAGAGTGCAACCCAATCTATCTTCTTAGCCAAACGCACAAGGTCCTTCTCGAAGGATGTCTAACTTGGCTGCCCATGTTCACAGAGCCAGAACTCATGCGCGTGTGCTTTGCTTCCCAAGCCCATGTGTGTGTCCAAATGCTCTCCTGCTGTAACCACACGTGGATGTGCCTGTAAGCTCTTTGAGAACAGCAACCACATGGTGCCTTATTCATTTCTGAATCACGTATCATGACCTCATCAGATACTCAATAATGACCTGTTAAATAGTTTTGACAGTCTTGTATGTTGACAGTAGAGATTCTTACACCAGCTACGCCAAGACAAGATAGTTAATAGGGAAAACTAGCTGAAAAGGCTAAACACATGAACGGGGGAGGAGTTCTATTTGTTGGGTACAGCGTTTCAGTGTTCCAAGATGAAAGTTCTGGAGATAGTGATGGTTGCACAGTAGAATGTATTTCACATCACTGAAATGTACTTAAAAGGGATTAAGATAGTAAATTGTATGTTACATGTTATTTTACACAATAAAAAAGTTAGAGGAAAAGAGGGGACGGGAGCTGAAGCTGGAAGCGAGATCGACTGGGCTGAAGAACAAGGGGCAGATGGTGTTGGCAGGGGAGGGACAGGGCTGCCTGTGGGGGGCTAGGACACAGAAGGAGGGGCTGAGGCCGGAGACAGGACAGGAGGGACAGCCAGTGCCAGCGCTGCAGGGTGTGCGGACATCTGGGGCTGCTCTGTACCAGTGCTCTCTGGTCCCCATGGCCGAAGCCAAGAGGAAGCCAGCTGTCCATGAAGCCTAAACAATACCATTTGCAGAAGTCAGGAGCAAGGGGGGGTGAATCTTCGAGGGCAAACAGGCACAAAACTGGCCCAGGGACAGATGCTTCAGGGGGACACTAGTGCGGTCTAAAAAAAGGTAGAAACAAATATAACATTGTGAGGGGCAGAGTGAAGAAGCTATTCAAGACGGAAGAGGCCTATAAACATGCGTATTCGGGGATGTAGAGACAAAGGTTTGTTTTTTAATTAAAAAAATTATTTTTCTTTATTGATTTGAGAGAGAGAGGAAGGGAAAGGGAGAGAGACAGAAACATTGATGAGAGAGAACGTCGATTGGCTGCCTCCTGTATGCCCCTCACTGGGGATCAGGCCCACAACCTGGGCATGTGCCCTGACCGGGAATTTAACCAGTGACCGCTTGGTGCATGGGTCGACGCTCAACCACTGAGCCACACCAGCTGGGCAGAGACAAAGGTTTTCGTAAATATAGTGAGACCAATTTGGGGGGATATCTCTAGACCTGGATGGAAAAGTTTTTACATAACATCACGAAATGTTTGGAAATAGAAAGAATTAAGTGCGAGAGTTAGTAGAACATGGAAATGTCATGGGTCCATCACACATCAAGGTAAATTAGAGCGGTTGCCAAGCAGAGTCAAACCCCAAGAACAGAGAGTTGTCATGACATCTCTCACAACCCCATTCTTCTAGAGGCACAGACACAGCTGCCTTGTGAGGGAGGTGCTTTTATTATCCATTCGGTAAAAGTCAGGAAACTGAGGTACAGAGAGGTCAAAGTCACTCACCTGGCAAGTGACGGAGCTGGGGCTTGAAAGAGACCGTGTTCGCTGCAGGAGTGCCTGCCTAGGCGTCAGCTCCCTCAGCCCTTCGGTTGCTCTATTTGGAGATTTCTGAAGACAGATGGCAACGTTGTCGGTCACTTGGTTCAATGATTAGTCACTCCACAATCAATCCATGATTTTCAGTTTTAATTTCCAGATCACTTTTCCTTCCTGTGCTTCATTCCTTTATCCACGTGGAGAACATTGGCTCTGGGAATGGTTATTTTATCGAAATTCAATTTCTTTGCACACAAAACCACTTCCTATGCACTGAGGTCTGAGAATAAAAATGGATTAATTCAAAAGGAAAAATCTCTGCCCTTAAGAAACTTGAATATCCAAGGGTTGCCAAACGTAGGTCTACAGTATGACTTTAGAAAACATAGGGTCTATTCTTGTATTATTTCTTTCTTTATTATTGTATTATTGATTATTATTATTAACCTACTTTTGTCCACTCCTGTATTTGAACAGCTAAAATTCCCTTTAGGAAATGTTGCCTCCTTTTCTGTTTCTTCACAGGTTTTATTTTTCTTAATTGCTCCTTTGCTCTTAGGAGCATTTTCTGGTGTCTAGTTTTTTTCCCAGCATCAATTGTATGGTTACCTTAGTTTCATGAATTTTCTGTACCATACTGTTTTATCTCAGAAAACCCTTGCTGACTACTCTGATGCTTCAACTGAAATGACAGGTTTTCCACTTCTCGCTGGAGGTCAGTGCCTCCAGAACCCTAATGGACATGAGAGGTGGACACTGCTTGGGTGGACGTCCACCAAGAACCCCTGGCGTCCTCTGAGGCTTGGCTACCAGGCTTACGATCCAAACCAGGCTTGTTCTTCCCGGGTAAAGAGAGGAAGCCATTTAGAAATATTGTAAGAAATGAGAGGAGGCTCAGGACCTAGTTCTGAAGGGTGCTTCGGGGTGATCCTGGGTTGCCCTCTGGGGAAAACTAAACGGTTGTGGCTCTCAACCACTCCTTCCGAGCAAAGCCTTCTTCGGGGCAGACGCCACGCCCTGAGCACGTGTGGTGTCTTATTACCCCTCCGGTAATGAATCATCAGACTTTAAATGGCTGTGGAGGGCAGCCTGGAGCACCAAAGCTATTGGCAACAGATTTTGCGTAGCTCCTGAATGGCATGATAGCTACTTTCTGAAAATATTACTCTTAGGGGAATCATTCTATCCATATGTTACTCCTTCTAATTATGTCGGAAACTTCGCCAGTGATGAGGTGTCTTTTCATTGTAAGTGCCTAGAGATTATGAACCAGGTTCTGTTATTTGTGGGGAAAAGTGCCCGACTCCTCCACATGCTGGGCCACTAATTTACTTAGTCTCTCTGGTTGGCGGCCACAGACTGTGACCCTAACCTATAGACACATGGGTGAGTGTAGTGTCAGGGGCAGGGAAAAGGGACTCGTTCAACTTAGATTTCATTAACATCTACTTTGGGCGAGACAGTGGGAGAGGCCTGAAGATGAAGACTGCTTTGACCTTGACCTGATCTGGGTACCATCTGATCTCGGCCGAGGGAACTTCTGGGCCTTTGCGCTTCAAAGCCGGAGGATCCCGGGCAAAGCAGGAGGAGGTGACCACCTGGCTTGTCCTCAGAGAACGTACAATCTAATCGGAAAGAAGTTCACATAAAAGGTGAAAAATAGAATAAAGCACTCAGTGGTGATGAGGAGAATTATTTTCAGCTGTGAGGGTCTGGGGGCGGTGAGTACCGATTCTTTGATATTCCTGGGGGGTGGAGGAGAAATGCTAAATGAATAACATTTCGGAACTTGACAAAGTCCAAGGATTTCATTCTTCTCCTAGATCCTGGAAACGGCCCAAATGACCGAAAGCAAAGGGGGAGAATATTGTTATTCATGGGAACTCAGGAGGAGGGCCCATCACCGGAGAGAAGTGACAGAGGACTCCTGCTGGAGAGAGCGACTGGGACGGATGTTTCACACTGAAGGAGCACTGGAGACTGAGTGTCCTCTTCGGAGAAGACAGCTCGCAGACCTGCACGGATACGCAGCAGATCTGGGCAGACAGGACCGCCAGAAGCCCTTCGGCGCCGGGAGTGAAGGAGTCATCCAGGACGAGGCTGGGTGCCCCGAGTTCCCAGGGCAGCCGTAGCAGGCAGAGGGCCGAGGGCGGGCCGAGCTTCCGTCTAGGGTGAGGACGCAGAGCCCTCCTGAGCAGCCTGGGCGGGTGCTCAGGGGCAGGCGGGGGGGGAGCGCAGGGAGAGGGGCGCAGGGCTGCACCCCAGCACACAGCGGGCACGGGCCTCCATCCATGACTGCCCACGGTTCTCATTTTCTCCTGGTTTCTGTTAGGCTGTGGGTTTCACTAAACTGGCAAAGCAAATTTAAATAAACTCTTTCTCTCTTTCTCCCTCCCCCTCCCCTCCCCTCCCTCTCCCTCCCCTTTCCCTCCCCCTCCCCCTCCCTCTCCCTCTCCTCCCCCTCCCTCCCCCTCCCTCTCCCTGTCCCTCCCCCTCCCCTCCCCCTCCATCTCCCTCCCTCTCCCTGTCCCTCCCCCTCCCCTTCCCCTTCCCTCTCCCTCTTCCCCTCCCTCTCCCTTTCTCCCCCCCTCTCCCTCTCCTTCTTTCCCTCCTTCTCCCCCTCCCCCTCCCCCTCCCTCTCCCTCTTCCCCTCCCCCTCCCTCTCCCTCTTCCCCTCCCTCTCCCTCTTCCTCTCTCTCTCTCTCCCTCTCCCTCCCCCTCCCTCTCCCTCTTCCCCTCCCTCTCCCTCTCTCCCTCCCTCTCCCCTCCCTCTCCCCCTCCCTCTCCGCCTCCCTCTTCCCCTCTCCCTCCCCCTCCCTCTCCCTCCCCCTCCCTCTCCCCCTCCCTCTCCACCTCCCTCTTCCCCTCTCCCTCCCCCTCCCTCTTCCTCCCCCTCCCTCTCCCTCTCCCCCTCCCTCTCCCCCTCCCCCTCCCTCTCCCTCAAGAGGGCTCTAACAGCCAGCAGCTGGGCAGTGAGGAGACAGGAGAGTCCTCGCAGTCTGTTTACCTGCAAGCAGGAGGCTCAGACACCTGCCTCCCTCAAGGATGAGGAAACAAACAGCGAGCAGGAAGCTGCGAAGGATTTTAGAGCCCAGAATGAGGAGAGAGGGACAGTAGCAATCTACAGGAGAAGAGCTGGTTCTGAAAAGACGTGCTACAGGACATAAGTTATATGTGGGCAATACCTGCTTTATGGTATCAGTAAAATTTAAGACAGACGGGGTTGTTCTATAAAAAGTGAAGGATGATAAGGAATCTCTGAAGATTGAGTTGAAACACAAGCTATCTAAAAGTCAAAAAGTGAAAAGGAAGTAAAATAACTTGAGAAAATTAAAAATACAATTGTGGAATTTCAAACTGTGTTAGAAGTCATAAAGTTCAGAACTGATACTGCAGAATTTAAAAAAATGTTTTTTTTTTTTAATTGATTTTTAGAGAGAGAGGAAAAAAGAGGGAGAGAGAGATAGGAACATCGATGAGAAAGAACATCGATTGGCCGCCGCCTGCACGCCCCCCACTGGGGATCAGGCCCACAACCTGGACATGTGCCCTGACCAGGAATGGAACTGGCGACCTCTTGGTGCATGGGTCATGCTCAACCACCGAGCCACACTGGCCAGGAGATACTGCAGAATTTTTAATTAGAAGATAGAAAACACGCTTGAGGAACCAAATTGAACACAACAAAGTAGACAGAGAATGAAACCAACAAGAGAAGCGGTGGGCAGCATAGATTTGAATTTCCGATATATGCATATTTCATGTTTCTGAACCAAAGGCTAAAACAAATAGAATTATGTAGACCTAGTAAAGAAGTAATTTTTGGAGCTAAAGAAAGACTCAAACCGTCACGTAAAAATTGCTCAATGAGTACTTGGGAAGAGTTGCGAAACTTGGAAAACGATAGAAACAGAGACCAAAATCTAAATTTTCTGTCCGTGAACATTTGGAATTTCAACAATAACATGGAAAGAATGCTAGAAGAATACTCAGAATTCTCAAAGGTGCAGATAAACATTTTAAATGAATTATTTTCTGATATAATAATCGAAACAATTTCCTAAAGGTAAGGGTTAAAGATACAATTCATAATAACAATATAAAATTGCTAAATATAAACTTATGAAGGTAGTATGCATACACATAAGAATTTTAATACATACTACTATATAAATTAACTCATGGGAATGACACTAGACAAAGATTTAATCTCTACTTTTAGATGCAAAAATTTGATATTGCGTAGATATCGATTTTTCTCAATTTAGTGCAATTCTAATTAAAATCTTAATAGGATTTTGAAACTTGACAAAATAATTCTAGAATGTGAAATTGTCAATGTGCAAAAATATTTTGAAAAAGAGGAATAATGAAGAGTGATTTTTTTTTTACCATAATGTTACAATGAATAACACAGCTGACTAGATAGAGAAGTCAATAAACAAAAATAGAATAGTCAGAAATGACAAATGCCAAAATTTGCAGTATATCATTCAATTAATAATAAAATCAATGAGAGAATATAATTATTTATTAAATAATATTGAGAATATTTACTATTAGGAAAGTAAAGTGTTTCTTTTCTTATGCTTTGCCACACAATTCATTCTAGATTAGTTACAAAGCTAGCTATAAACATTAATACCATAAAATAAGAAACATAATATGGAAATAAATAGATCCACATATGAATGGATTTGATTTCGTGGCATATTAAAATATCCTTTATATTCTAAAACATGATAAGTTAGAACAAAGAGAACACAGTGAGAAAGTATTTAATCAACATATGAAGAACTACTGAAACCCTTAAGAAAATCTTCAATACCTTCTTAGAACAATAATTTCAGAGGACAGCTAAAGTTGATTTACAAAGAAGTAATAATAATAGTAGGGAAAAGTTAAAGATAACTTATTTAAATAGCATTTTAAAATTTATTTATGGACTTGCTGAATTTTTAAAATACTAAGAATTGTTGAGGACCTAGAGAGAACTCTTATACAGTGTTGATGGAATTGTAAATTTGTATGTTTCTGAAATAGAGTTTAGAAAGATGTGCTAATGCCAGTGTTGTTAGAAATATCTATAAGTTTTGGCCCACAATTCCATTTTCAGTTGTTTTATTAAGAAAATAATCAAAACTATTTATTTAAAATAAATGTATCTTTAATTATAATAGTGGAAACTGGAAATAATCTAATTATGTACCCTTATTATTTAAGAAAATTATGGCTTATCATAGAATATTATGCAGCCATGAAAGATGCTTTTCAAAGACTCTAATAGCTAAACTAATATGCTATGAATTAAACTCATCTTGTATATTTTTAAAATTGTCTATGAGATATTTATTTATATGATATTTTGTTATTTTTGTAAAAACCAAAGAGTTTGCCCCACCACTGCTGACTTAGTGACATAATATTTGCAGCAAAAGAGCTTAGAATTACTACTTAAGACAAGGAATTTTTATTTTCTCAGAAACATTATTTGCCAAACCTTGGAAGAAAAAATAGCTTAACTTGAAACATATAGTTGCTATGTTTTCCGTTAGAGCACAAGCTGTATTTTATATTAAAAAGATTTGTTCTTATGATGACTTGGCAAGAACATTTAAAATGTAGCTAGAATATCTGAAGAAGTACTCCACATGATCAGAAGAGGGAGCTTTTAGATTACAAAAACAGCAAAAATCTATGCACTCTAGTATCAAAAGTATAATATTATGTCGAATCAAAATAATGAATACTAATACAAAAAATGTAGCCACAGAAATATTCTCTTAAGGTAGCTTTAAAAAATATGTTGTTTCGTGATTTAATGAAATATTAAACTTACCTTCATTCTTAGACACGATAATTTCATATTGTACCGCCCAGAGTCTTCATTCTCTTCGCCCATTTGACCTCTGTGTGTGTTGCTGACATCTAAGGAGCCTGGCTGAATGAGGCATATAGATCCATGTTTTCTCTTTTCTCTTTTGCATGTAGTGGAATTGGTTAAGGAAACAAGGCTAAGAGTGGAGAGCAAGAAGTCATGAACAACTATCACAAAATAAAGATTTAATACATGCTATCTAATAAAGATACAGGGGCACAGCTGTCTGCCCAAAATAGGTCACTAAAGGTGACTCTGTCAATGTAAAGGTCGAAAGTACATTGATCTAATTCAAGTTTTGTTTTGTTTTGTTTTTTCCCTACGTCAGAATTCAGAATATAAAACGGATGCTCCAGCTCCCAGTCTGGGTGCGAACACTTCACAAACCAGTGCTTGGAGGTACAAGAGTAAACTGTAGCAAACTAAGAACCAGAAGGGAGTTCGGATGTTACAAAGTTACAATAGTGAGGTGTCTAACCAGAGCTCAGAATGGAACAATAATGAGGACCATTCTTTTTAAAATTCACCTTGATTGAATTCAATTCCTGGTTGTACATTTTGAGGAAGTAGAAACTTCAAAGTGGGTTCACACCACCCTCACAAGTAACATTCACACTCGGGAAAGAAACTACAACACGTCTCTACAGATAGGGTTAACTCTTTGCTTAGGTTAGTTCCCTTACAGGGAGAATTTGAAATGGTTACTCAACATTTTTCACATGTGTGAAGGTTGATTATACCCAGGGGGTGGGACCAGCTGTTTTGCATCTTCTGAGTGAAAAAAGAAAATAAATTGTTAATTTCAGCGACTACTGCCAAAGCAGCCAAGTGAGGGCAGGGTAGTGGAAGCACCTCCTGTTCTTCTGTGTGGACCAGCGCTGCCCTGGCATGAAGCCTGGCACAACAACCTTAACCGTGTCCTCCCATCTGCACGCAGCCTGGCTTAGCTTGCCCCGAGCGTTCTTCTAAACTTATGTGTGCCGCTGATTCAATTTGACACAAGTGTTTGGTCGAGTCCAGGCACTAAGTCAAGTGATAAGGACAGTTGCAGTTTCTTTTAGTGCAAGGACGGAGAAGGGACTTGGAAGAGAAGGAACCTCAGGCGTCCGATGACTAGAAGGGGACCCAGTGTTTGGGCAGAGAGCACGTGGAGAGCTGTCACTCAAGCTGCTAAGAAGAAATGATGTTCTCTTTATTTCACTCTTCCTCTTCTCCTTCCTGTCACTAATCATCTGTTCACTTTTACCATTTTAAGAGATGACAATTTCCCCAGATGCAGATAATTTTTATAATTATACTTTAAATACAATATACCTGGAGACATTGCTTTTACGTTTTGTTTGTGTGTGTTTCCACGGGTATCTGCTCCCTACATACGGCCACATTTCATACATGTGTGCTCTCTAAATCTGTGACTTTCAACAGTTATTTAAAAGCACCGTTTATAATGTGAGTTCATGCCCAACCCTGGGTGAGGTATGATGCATGCAGAGATGAATGAGACAGTGTCCACGAGGCCCAGAACCTCGCAGGGAGGTCAGGGGAGTTCACACACATTTACAGTCCGCTGAGAACGAGGTCCGGGGCTGAGCGGTGAGACACAGCTCGTCACGGGGCGGGACCGGGTCTGGAGGGGGGAAAAGGGCTGTGGTTACAGAGTTGACCCTCGTTTCAGAAATGATCTCGCTTGGTAAAGCCAGTCTTTTGCTAACTTACCACTGAATTCATTTAACTCACCTTTTTTTTTCTGTTGCAGGGTTTCAGGGAGTTGTTTTTGTTTGTTTGTTGTTTTTTATTTTTTAATGTGTACTGGGGAGAACTCTGCACCCCGAGTTAAAAGACGGGGTTTTCAATCAGCTGTGGTCTCATGAGGCACTGAGACCTTCATTTCTAATTGCACCTGATTGATTGCAATGTCTACATCCTTCCAAGTGTTAGTTGGGTTTTCCCGAATACCCTTCCGATGTGATGTACACAGCATAGGCTGCTGGTTGAAGAGCAGGGACACGTGTTCTGTGGCTCCTTGTTAACACATGCAGCTTTTCAGGACACGGGCACCTTGAAATTGTGCAAAGCTGTAGGATGTTCATCTTGCTCTGGAGCCTGAGGCACAGAGGACGCTAGCTGCAGTCCGGTCCTCCGAACTTGTCACGCTCTGTTTACAATGCGGCCCTACTTTGACATGGAACGTACATTTTTAAAGAGAGACTTAATGTCTAATTATTCTTATCAGAGGGCTGGCTTGCTAACTCTGAGTTTTATTTTATTTTTTCTTGAACGGGTATGGCTATGGCAGGGTTCTCTGGCCCGTGGGAAGTTCTGCGTAACATATAAAGTAATGAGCTGTCGCCCCAACTGGAGTTCGCTCTGCGTGACTCGTCAACGCCCACAAAGCTCCTCCAGGATGGTATTTCATTTAATTAAATTCTCAGACAGAAAATGGGAGCTCTTCACTCTATGAAACTGCTTACGAGTGTGAGAAGAGCGTCCGAGTGTTTGTTCCGGGTGACCTCAGGACCATCCTTGCTTGTTCAGGGTGACTTCAGGACAGTCCCAGAGACCGAAGGCTGCTGTGCCAGATGTTGCTCTTCCTCAGGGCTGGTCCCTGAGCGACTCGAAGGAGTCAGGTCAAGCAGTGTGACATCTTCGTCACTGGTTAGTAGGAGAAGCTCAGTTAGCCTCCCTTTACCCACGTCGTCAAGCAAATAACTGAAACGACTCATCAAGTTTTAATATACATTGATTTTTCTCCTTTTTATCTGAAATTAAAAATAAATGTTCTCTTTACCTGACAAACTATCATCTGTGCATTCATAGCTTATGAATTTCTTGCAGAATTGACTGCATTTAAAAATCAGCCCTGCCCTGGCTGGTTTGGCTCAGTGGTTAGAGCGTGGCCTGCAGACCAGAGAGTCCCGGGTTCGGTTCCCACTAAGGGCACGAAACTCGGTTGTAGTTTGTCCCTGGCCCCGGTTGGGGTCGTGTGGGTGGCAACCAGTCAATGTGTCTCTCTCATGTCGATGTTTCTCTCTTCCCCCCTCTCTCCCTCCCACTCTATCAGAAGATAAATGCGCCAAAAAAAAAAAAAAAAGTGTCCTTGGGTGAGGATAAAAATCAAATCAGCCCTTTCCCTGTGGTTAGAGCATTAGCCCGTGGGCTGTCGGGTCTTGGGTTTGATTCATGATCAAGGGCATGTACCTGGTTGCAGGTTCAATCCTGGGCCCCGGTCGGGGTTGTGTGGGAGGCAACCAATTGATCTGTCTCTCTCACATCGATGTTGCTCTCTCTCTCTCTCTCCCTCCCCCCCCTCCACTCTCTCTAAAAACCAATGAGGAAATATCCTTGGGTGAGGATGAACAACAAATAAGAATAAAGATAAATAAGAATCAGCCCTTGACAGATCTGTGCCACGTGTGCCCCCACCACTTCCTGTTTTGTTACATCGGCTCTTCCTTTCCCATCTTGTTCGGGTCCAGGGCTCTCTGAGCGGGAAGGCAGCGGAAAAGCTCCCCCTGGTGGCTGCTGGGGATTGTTTTGCTTGAGACGGTGCATTTCCAACCTCGTTTATGTCACAGAGGGGAGCAGGGTGCCCGCTTTCCAGAGGTCTTCCCAGGAGAGCTGTGAAAATAGCTCCTGTTAAAAATTACAAGTGCTCCAAATCATCATTGGTTATCTGGAGCGTGAAGCTGACATCTTTGCAGGTGTACTGAGTCCCCCATCCATCCACCGTCACGAAGTGCTGATGATTTCCACTCTAACTGGAGTGTCATTGTGGGTTTGTATTCAGTAGCCCCTTTTTATGGTTGCTCCAACATAGGGGAAGGGATTGAGAGGCTGAGCTTTTCAGAATGAAATGGAGCTGAGCATCGAGTGCTGGCTCAGGGTTGTGGGAAGAGAAGATGATGACGTTGGTACCTGGAAAGGTGACAGGGCTCATGTAGGAGCAATATTGTTTGTAGTAGTTCCCAGGGCTGCTGGAACAAAGTACCACCACCTGGGTGGCTTAAAATAATTCAACTTTCTTATCTCTCTCTTTTTTTTTTAATCCTCACCCGAGGACATATTTGCAATTATCTTCAGATAGAGTGTAAGGGAAAGAGGGAGGAAGAGAGAGAGAAATATCGATGTGAGAGAGACACATTGACTGGCCGCCATCCACATGACCCCAATCAGGGCCGGAGACAAACTGCAACCGAGGTACGTGCCCTTAGCGGGAACCAAACGCGGGTCTCTCTGCACCGCAGGCTGACGCTCTAACCGCTGAGCCAAACTGGCCAGGGCGAACTTTCTTACCTCTTAATTCTGGAGGTCAGAAGGCAGAAATCAAGGTATTGTCCAGACCATGCTCCCTCGGAAGGCCCTAGGGAAATCCTTCCTGGCGTCCCTTCTTGCTCTGGTGGCCATCAGCGGTACTTGGCGTTCCGTGGTTTGTAGATGCGTCATTCCAGTCCCTGCCTCTGTTGTCACATGGTATTCTCCCCCATGTTTTTCTTCACATTGTCTTCACTCTATGTATGGGTCTCAATTTTCATTTTCTCAGGACACCAGCCAGTGAATTAAGGTCAGCTCTAAGCCAATATGACCTCATGTGAACCAATTATATCTGTAAAGACCCTATTTCCAAACCAGGTCGAATTCAGAAACTCTGGGTGCTCACGGGTTTGGGGAGACACTTGTCAACACCCTCCTACGGCATCTTCCTTCCCGGGAGCTGCTTCACAGAAAAGCGACGCCAGCTTCCCTGCGTCATTCACCCAGACGGGAACCCATCTTGGATGTGACATCGGTAGAAAACCAGATTCTTCCAGGCTGGGGGTTATGTGCTACAAACAGACATGCCTTCTTGACTATGGCCCACTCTTTCATCCACTAGGGAGGCTTGTTCAAACCATCTGTTCAGAACACAAAATCGGTTCCCCTGACATTTCCTAAGGTTCCCAATGTGAGGTCACACTGGGATATGAGCCTTTAATTTTGCCACCTACGCTCATTGCACGCTCTGACAGCACCACCCCATGCCCTGATGTGTGACCGCCATTTGTTACAGAAATGTTTGAAACTTACCCTCATTTCCCACGTAAACATACGCACACGCACACCGCTCAGGGCCAACGAAGCCAACGCTGCCCTGCGAGGGTGCTGAGGTCTGCTGTGCCCTTCTCTTCCTGTGTTCACCACTGGTGCACACGATCCAGTGAGACTAGATATACTAGTGTTCAGGGAGTAAAATAAATGAACGCAAATTAACATTTTTTTATGTCACCCTTTCTTAGATTTGTATGGCAATTTTTTTTTAATTCTTTGAATGTAGACACTCAGGATGTCAGCTTTTAGGGACATGCACTCTGAGCTTACAAGTCTGCTGTCCCATGATGAAAACCTAAGTATATAGGATGAAATGCAATAGCATTTAAAACATTTAAATAAATAATTATAAAGAAATGAGGATATGCACTCAACCAAATCCCAGAAAAGACCGAAACACTGAGGAGTCTGGTTGAGATTTTGATAATACTGGGGATGTCAAAGAGGAGTCATGGCTGGGTGCCCTCGGGGGGATTTACCAGCGGCAGCAGCCCGGAGAGACTTAGCAAGGACTCCAGGGACTCTGACAGAGTGGCCTCTAGGGCGAGAAGGATCAGTCGCATTCAGGTGTCTCCCCCAGGAGTGGTGACGGCTGGGACTCTATCTCACCACGATGAGCAGATCTTCCGTGGAACTGCACACTCACCTGGGGCCGTCCTCTGAGCCATACGGCATCTGGGAGGCCCTGCTCACTGTCTCCTTTACCGCATCAGCAATGCCCTCACCTCGGCCTTCAAATTTCCTTGGCAAACCTTCGGGTGCCCGCAGACCTTGGAGAAAAAAGTCAGAAAATAACTGCAGGTTCTTTGTGCTCCCACTTTTTCAACATTTCCCCAAGGTCACGTTCTGCAGGTCCTTCGACCTGCTTGTGGGAGGGACACTGAGCTGCAACTCAATCCTTCAAAAAAGCCAGCGAGTGAAATCCATGATCAAAAAATGGAGAAAAAGCCCACTGAAATTGGGTGAAAGTAAAAGAGGTCCATGGGGTGATGCTCAATCCACGTAGCCACACCGGCCGGGCAGAGAATGCAGTCTTAATCCATGTCGTTGCTCAGTTAATTTACTCAGAGAAGCCGCCGCCCATTCTGATGGTGTCAGTATTATGTGTTCCACAAGGGACACGTCTCCATGCTACACAGGAGGACCTGGGTTAACACGTGGGGTGTTCAATAGCTAGAGGTTATTTCTACATGGACTAAATGAGGGGAAAATAACAATTTGGAGTGACGTTGAAGAAATGGAATTTAAAAGGTCTCCTTCCCTGGGCCTGCAATTGGCCGTACCCGGATGGCACAGTTTCTAGCGACGCACACAACATTGTTTGCAATGACATTGTGGCCCTAACGGGAGGAAGGAAATGCTGGCAATTTGTCCACAGAGCGAGCCTTGGAGATTTCTACCCTTACACTCTGAGGCTCTGACTGGCACCTGAACTTTAGAAGGTTTATTCAATGCTACAGAACCTCAACGTTTTCAGGCTACCCTTCAAGTCAGAATGTTCTATGTGTTTCATCCAGGGACCTGTTCTTACCTCAGCTTAGCCCGGCACCCTTTCACTTGAGCTTAGGGTCTCCCACGAGTTTCTGCCCACCTGGGTGCCCACAAGTGCTGGCTGAGAGGCGGGACACGGGCTGGCTGAGATGGCACCTGTGTCTGGCCCTTCTGGAAATGCTGTTCTCACTCCGCCCCTCCCCTGGCTGCTCTCCCACTCTGCAAACTGAGATCCACTCACCACCCGAAGCCCGAGGCCCCGAGACAGAGGCTCTGAGGAAGCCACTCCCTTGACGCTGTCTCTCTGCCATTGCCCCCGTTCGCTCCGTGGGCATATGGACTTCTGGGTTCTCCGATGGCTCTTACAAGATGCTTTGTTGCCACTTCAATGTGAGGAGAGTGTACAAATGTGGCATTTAGGTCAATGCAGCTCTACGGTGTTTTACTGGGTAGCCCATGGACTGGCATCCTGAGTGTGTGTGTTTCCGGAATAACAACACATTGGCCCAGGGATGGTTGTGATGCTCCTTGGGGTCAAGGTGGAGAAAAAGGCACAAGGAAGAACTGGCACAGGACCAGCAAGTAGAAAAACAGAAAGAGAAAGAAAGAAACACAGCCTTGGTTCATTCTTTCCATCCCCGATGGGTGGTGTAGGCAGCCAACCTGCTCCCTGCAGTTTTATTCACTTTCAGAAGAAACAGCCTCAGAAGTTCCCCCAGAAAGTGACATATGAGGAAAGACTTTGGAAACTGTACACAGATAATGCCATGGTGAGCAGTGGGTGGGATGAATGTGCACCTCGAGCCCGGCCCCTGAAGTATTTTCTTTAACCCTCTTCTCCATCTCTCCTCTCTGACGGTTGATAGAGAAGGACTCCAGGGTGGTGGAACCACATGGTCAAAAGAACCCAGTCGTCACTGGAGGAGGCAGCTCCTTTGTGGAGGTGAAGGGAGGTCTGCAGCAGAAGAGTTTGGGTTGATCGAAAGTGCCCGACCTCTACTGTCCTTCTGGAACACGGTCTGAGCAGACAGACCGGTGGTAGAATGCTTGGTGCGCACCACACACTACCCAACTCTGGGGCTATTTGAGGTGAGAAAGTATCATGGAGTCAACGGGAGGCTTTGACCTGTGCACGCCCCTAGAAATGATAAATACAGCCGGATCTGCAGAATGTAGAAGGCGGACAGAAAATCTTGGAAGTCCTGATGGAGTCGTGTGCCTGAATGACTATGGCTGACCACAGGAAGGTCTGGGACAGGTGGGCACGTAGCGGGGCTGTTGTATACTACATTTGTGACTGATGAGATGACACTGAGAAAAGTTCTCTGCACAGGTGTGCCAAGAGAGGGTATGGGGAGGGCCCCGGGAATGGAGACCAGGCTTGCCCAATACAGCTGGGCACTGCAGTCTCAGCAGGGTTAGGGTTACAAAGGCACCTTGGAGTCTCATGGCATTAGCGTTAATTTAGGAGGATGAGAGAGAGATATGGCCAATGCACCTCTGCAATCTATAGTGAGAGACGTATAGTGCAGAAGCAGACCTGGGTAGTGGGGATTCAAGGTCAGTGTGGCTCCACCACCTGAGACCTGTCTGTGCTCATTGAGAGTCTGGGGTGACGATTGGCTGGCTGCACAGCTGCAGGCACAGGGTTCCCCAAATGGCTCGGGCCACGGCAGGGTACTTCACCCACCATGCTCCTCTAACTATGGAACCAATGAGCACCAGCAGGAGAGCTGGGACTAGGCAGGCAAGTGACCTCTAAGAGTCCACAGTCTGTACAGATGGTTAAGGTAAAGACACAGAACAATACATCTAGGTTTCTGTTCCTTGGAGCAGTGTTTTAGACCCAGGGTGAGAAACCACTAAAAAATAAATCTCTGATTTCTGAATGTTGATCAAACTCTGAGACTCCAGGAAGCAGATATACCCACTTCTGTTATGGTTGAAGGGAGAGGGGTAGGTTTCTGTACAATTGCCAGTGTTGTAAGAACCTGTTGGATAGGATGCGGGCAGCTAAGGGTGGCTTGGAGTGCTTGGGAAATGGGGGACGGGGTGACCCGGCCCGCAGGTCGATCAACGAGGACTCTAGAGGGGGAGTGAGGATGAGGAGGGACAAGAGACACGAGAAATGGAGACAAGACAGGATTCTGATCAAGTCTCGTTTATTCAGGGGGAGTTCACGCAATATATAGGGGAAAAACAGGTGAAACAGTTAATGAGTATCCCACCTGAAGCCAATTCCTGTAAATACTCCAGGTGGAACAAATGATAAGCAAAGAATGGAGTAAACAATTATCTAGAGGAATGCAGACACTGCACGCAGAGAGGCACTGCACGCGGAGAGACCCCGCCCTGGGGCCGGAGACAGCAGAGCAGAATTTAACAAGATGGATACCATGCAAACGGTCTCCCACAACGGGGGACCATGGAAGAAGCAATGAACCACACGGATGTTTGAGTTCATATGACAGGTGGACTTTCCATTCAGGCGGATGGAGGGAGACACGGGAAGCTGAAACCTCAGGTCAGAGAATTTAGTAACTGTGATAATTCAGTGTTCACAACTGCTACTGTTGTTTGGAACCAAGGACAGTAGATTTCCATTCTTTGATCACAGAAGGCCTATTAGAGCTGTCCCCCAAGACTAAAGACTTAAAACCAGGGTTGACAAATGAGGAGGTGAGACAAATAAGGAGTGAGAAATAACTCCTTTACTGGGCTCACATATGCAGCTCTTAGGGCGGACGGCAAGAGTCACATCCACAACGGAGTGTGTTTGGTGTGTCATAGACGCTGTCGCTCAGGAACCAACCCCAAAGAGTGTCCAAATGGCCCAAATAAATGATTTGTGTGTAAATTTTGCCATCTATATCTCAGTCAATGCACAATAAGGTAAAGAGTTGACAAAGTCATTATTAAAAAAAAAAGACTTTAAAAGTTTTTCCTAAAATAGTATGGAAATATAAATATAATAATATCTACTCTTTCCCCTTTCTTGGAATTAAAAACAAATTTTGATAGTAAGGAAATAACAAGAAAAAAGGTAACAATTGCTACTTTTTTTTTCCTCATTCAGGGCAAAAAATTTTTTTCAATAAATATTTATTTATTTACCCAAATTCATGATGGGGGAGAAAGCTGTGCCTAAAAATTAGCTAGAACATGTTAAATCATATCATTTGCCCCACTCACTGCGGTAGTAGATAGATATTGATGTGAAATGGATTTACATAAAGAATGTTAATCTTACTGAGGGTTTGGGAAAATGGGTTGGATCCCAGGGGAAACCCTCTGGTGACTAATTTAAGAGAATAACATTAGCAAGTAGGCTAACATGATCTTGAATCATGGACCAACGCAGAGTTGCTTGCTTGGTGTTAGTGCACAGGAAATAGAACAGTTTAATTAGGTTTCCATTAGTGAAAGAGTATTACAGCTTGGCATGCCCGTAATTGCCTATAATGCAAAACAGGGTGAAGGGTTAAAGAAATCAAATGGAAAGGACCTGATTCTTTACTGATCAGGACAGCTTTGGACACACAACTCTTGTCTCATCAGTGATAGAAATAGGGCTTGAAATTGGCATTGACAACTAAGTTATGTTCTGTATGTACACCAAGCCTGTGAGTATTTGAATAATTACAGGAAGAACTCATAGTTTACCTGCCTACATATTGAGCTGTTTACTCAGTAACATTATCATCACCTCCATCGTCATCATCGTCGTCGTCGTCGTCGTCATCATCATCATCATCATCATCATCATCATCATGTCTTCCAAGCATTTAGCTTTTAATATTTTTGGAAATATGTCGGGAATGTTTCCATTCATGAGTTCATTAATCCTAACTACTTTGGTAGATAACACTATTACTGATGCTCATTAATACCTGTTTGTTCGTTTGTTTGTTTGCTTTATCTCTCTTTCCTCTCAGCACAAGAAGGCTGCATTTCCCAGCCTCTCCTTGGCAGGGTGTGGCCATGTGTTTATTTCTAGCCTTTGGACAGGAAGGGAAGTGGTGTGGGCCAGGTCAGGCCAGAGCATGAAGTTGCCGATGGAGATCCTCTCCTCTATCCTGTTATGGAAACCTAGGAGGAGGCTCTGTGTTGAGTAGGTAGGGTCAAAAGAATTAGGTAGCTTGAGTTTCTGAGATGCCATTGGTCCCACAGAAGACTTTGCATGACTAGGAAATCAAGTGTTATTGTTTTAAGTCACTGTGTGCTATGGTTTGTTATCATAGCATCACCCAGCTTCTCCCCATTCTACAAGGTACATCTACTTATTACTCACATTTTATACCTGAGAAAACAAAGGCTTACAGAAATCAGAAACCTTACTTGGTATTGCATAATGAGGTTGTTGAGCTGGAGTTTGGACCTGTTTTGTCTTCATAACCTGATGATGGTAAAATAGATTGGGTAACTTGACCAGCTAACTGGATCTACTAGACTGGCAGCATTGTAGAGGAATCGTACCTTAGAGAATAAAGTAGGAAGTCGTTGGGGGTCTAAGTGAAACACTCTTTGAAGAAGAAAGGCTTCAGATTCTCTTATGGTGATGTAGAAAGTTACCAGCACAGAAGACTTGGGGACCTTCTTTTTGGAAGAGACTTGGCCTGGTCCAGGGACCCGTATCTGCGTCTGTATTTTGGTTCTTTTCCTTGTGACTTATTCAGGCATTTAACATGAACCTTGCTGTCCGGTATGGACGTAGAATAAAATAAACAACAACCACAAAAGAAATTTTGCTTTGGCCTGACACAGGCACTGGCTCATTCATTCATGCGCTCCTGGAAAACATTAGGAAGAACTGCTGCCATTATTCCCCGGAGCAAAACACTTCGCTGTGGATGGACGCACGGCTCATGGCTGCCCGGCATGAACTGTGGCCCTGAAGGCATTTCTCAGTTTCCAGGGCAGGGTGACTGGTGCGTTTGTCTCCATGCCGACCAGTGCTAGAATCTCCATGCGGTGCCTCCTGAGAGCAGGGTGAGGTCCGTTGTGTTCAATACTAAGGGTATGACGACGGCCAAGTGCACATCAAAGCAGTCCGTTGACCCATTAGAGGAAAGACTGAACTATTACAAACTTCCTTCAGCACCTAGTGAGTCAGGATGACTTCTTGTTGTGACATACTATGTTTTCCCACTTCACATTTTTTAAGATCGACTAACAGAGCTCACAGCCATCTTTTCTTCAAGACCGGCTATCAGTGTGAGGTCGGATTAAGGCAGTGTGTGTTCATTGCCAGATTGCCAATTCCTTGGCAGAAAGGGTTTGACCTTCCTCATCTCTGCCCAGATCCGAGCCTCATCCTTGGCACACAGTTAGGTTCTGGTCCACGCTGGATGAGAGCATGAAGAACTGAACAGTTTCTGGGTTCACTCAGGCTTAGATGCAAAATAAGATCCTTGACACCACTTCATTTCTGGTGTTTAAGTGTGAATTCTTCTCTACAGAATAGCAAGGAAAAGAAATAATTGTAATAGTATAAAGCAGAATATGAAAGAACAGAAGTCAGCTGATTGATTCAAGAAGAGAGCAAAGTGTTCTTACCTTGAACCCTTCTTGCTATGTAGTTCTGCATCAAAGAAGCTGGTCTTGGTCCGGCCAGTGTGGCCCAGTGGTTGAACATTGACCCATGCATCAAGAGGTTGCCAGTTTGATTCCCGGTCAGGGCTGATGCCCAAGTTGTGGGTCCAATCCCCAGTGGAAGGCATGCTGGAGGTAGTCAATTGATGTTCTCTCTCATCGATGTTTCTGTCTCTCTTTCCCTCTCTGAAGTCAATAAAAAAAACATTAAATTTTTTTAAAAAAAAAGAAGAAGAAAAAAATGGTTTGGGGCCAGCCTCTCTGGACGGCTGTTGGTCGCTAGAACCGCCTGAGTAAACATCGTCTAAGCTCCCTCCCGGAAACATTACCCAGGTAATGTGTTCCCACGCCAGGCTTCCTAAGGATTATGAGAAGCAAGCTTTTATACTTTTCAATAGTAAAATTTAATTAAACTAAATGTACCTCAGGGAAGACTAATGTATGCAAAATTATCGGAAAATCAAGCACCATGGTGAGGAAAAAGTGAGAGCTTAATGTGGATGAGTTCCAACATATTTGGCTTAAGCAACAAAATCAACCCATTCTGTATTTCCCCTTAATAGGTTGTGCGGGTCCTTTAACAGTTGGTTGTTTAATAATAGTGATCGCCAGGCGTATTTCTCGGACCAGCCTGCGGGCCACAGTCCTCCGTCCTCCTAAGCACGGGGAGGCCATCAGTCTGCTGCAGCTGCTCTCCTATTACTGCGGCACATCAGCTGCGGGAGGGAGTCTGTGGGGCCCAGGCAAACGCCAGAGCTGCAGATGGAAAATGGAAGGCTGGGAGGATAGCCTGACATCGCCCATTAGCAACCATACACGGCCATTTAAGAAATTATATTTCAAGTGTTTCCTTTTTGCTCATGATTTTAAAAAAAAACCCAACTTGTTTGTTCTTGCGGAACAATGGGAACATTCAGCATGGATTGTTAAGTCAGATGTACAGGCTGGTTCTAATGTTCCTACAGGAATAAACAATACAGCTTGAGTTAAGATTGGCCTGTGCACTTTTCTCAGAAGAAAGAGTATTTCTGATACTGTTTTTACTGAGCACAGAGGACACGGATGTAAGTAGAATTTAATGGTGCAATTTCATTCACCTGTGATGCATAAGACTCTGTACCTGACGACTGGCCAGAACTTCATCACACTGGCGATCAGTCTTTCCTTTTCCTGTTCTTTCGTTTTCATTTTATAAATATTTGTCCACAAATCTCGCTTCTCTGCAACCTCCTCTAATCCTAGTGTCTTTCTTCATCACTGATCCCTCTTTCCAGAAAGATCCTTTTATTTACTTCCCCCCAATAATGGGGTTAGCTTCCCATTTGACACACTATTCCCCTTAGAGATGCCAACAATTTTATCCCCCACCCCTACCCCATCTCCTGGTTAAGAAAACAAGAGGCTTTTTCCCTTGTTTTCTTCCCGTTCTCCAGGAAGGAAAAGAATGCGTCTAATACTGGTTACTGAGCCTATTAACAAATTCTGGGCCTTGTACTCAGAACTTTGATAACGTTTTCTCTTATTTTATAGGGTGGGAAACTGACACTAAGGGATTCATAAAAATGTGTCTCCAGGTTCACTTCGAGAGTATTTCGGAGTCGGCCTTCGAACCCCTCATTCTGAGGCTCAAGCGGGCGGTCTTTCTGCTTTCCCAGAGTGCCCGGGCGGCGGACACGCCCTCTCCGGCGGACACGCCCTCTCCGGCGGACCTATAGAAGCAGCGGGAGGCCTTGCCGGGTGGGCTGTGCAGGAAGACCTGGGGCACACTCCGCTCTGCGCCTGCGCGTTCCTGCCCGGTAAGCTAGAGTCAGGTTCCAATCAGCAAAGACCAAGTGGGCAATGTTGCCTGCGCCCAGCTGTTCGTACGGGCCGACAAGAGATGGTTATAATGATTACCCTAAGTAGAGTGTGCATATGTATGCTGGAAAGGAATCATCAGTTCTATTCCTTGATTGGACTCCTTCTTGGAAGTTTTACTCTCCGCTGCTTCCATCCTTCCCCCTGCCCTGCACTCCCACCCCCTGGAAAGCAAACTCTTACAGGTCGGAGGACCTGCGGGTTTAGACCTCCGGGCGGGTCACGCTGCCTGGGACACCTCAGACTCATTCTGTCTGCTTCTCTTCCCAGCACAGGGGAAACCTAGGCGCAGGTGAGCACCGAGACTATCACTCTAAGCCCGCCCAGTGGAGACAGGATGGCCAGCAACTTTCAACCTCAGTCGTGGATTGAGAATGTGTGATATGATATCTGTAGGGAAGAGACAAATGACCTTGACCTCTGCTGGAGGCCCACTTAGTCCTGAGCAGAAGTTGTTTTCCATGACTTCTCTCTGGGGACCCTTTAGACTTTCTAGAATATACTGACATTTGTATTTCTCTCAAATGTGAATTTCTATCCATATATTCACAAATAACTATTTATCAAATTAAAAATAGGGATTCTTGCCTGGCTGGTGTGGCTCAGTGGATTGAGCATTGTCCCATGGACTGAGAGGTGCTGGTTCGATCCCCAGTAAGGGGCATGCAAGAGGCAGTCAGTCGAAGTTTCCCTCCCACATCAATGTTTCTTTCTTTCTAAAACATCAGTAAAAACATATTTAAAAAAAAATAGGGATTTACAGTATTTCTGAAAAGTACATGAAAATGGGAGAAAATAGAAGTTTTAGGGTCCTAATATTGAAGTCCCCAAAAGGGTCCTTCCTGCCAGTTTCCTCAGTGATGACTCCTGGACCTCACATTGGGGGGGGGGGGGTGCATTTTGTTATTTCAGACTCTTTGGCAGAGGATTGCGAATAAGACAAAATGTAAGTTCACCATGTTTTGTGAACCAGGGAGATTATCATTTGATTGATGACCTGTTATACCCTGGGTCTATACTGGAACATTTGCCTATCTCCTTTGGTGCTTATTCAAAAGAATGTCTGTTTTGTGCTTTTTAATGAGTTTGTGTGGGAACCTAGTGGGCATGGTGATGACAGTAAGAGAAAATATACATAAGGAAAAAAGCCTGAAAGCCTTCCGAGGGTTTCCACGTGTCTTCCTCCTTGCCCCCCCCCCCCCATGCAGGGCTGGGCCATGCACCGACGGGCAGTCAGCCACTCCAGGTGGTTCTGAAGGGTCACCCTGCTCCGTTGTCCAGGGATGAGAACAGTGTGCTGGAATTTGGGGATGGGAAGTACTGTGAACATCACACTCACCTTGGCCTTACCTTCCTCTCGAATCATCTGCCTTGGCCACATTTCATAAGTACCAGTTTTATTCATTTCTAGAAGGTCTGTCTAGTGAGTAGGATATTGTTTCCCCAAATGTCCACTGCTCATGTGCAGATATCCTTAGCGACAGTGAACATGAATCTACCATGAACCACTGGGTGGCGTATGAGCAGAGATGTCGCTCTCAGGCTTCCCACTGAGAAAGCAGAGGTGCCTGAACAGACGGCCTCAGTGGAGAATCACACGGGAAGGTCGTCCCGCTCCAGGGAGGGCTTGGGAGGAGGGCAAAGCTGGTGCATCAGATGGGGCACGGGGAGGCGAGCCCAAAGGTACCCTCTGTGTCCTGAAATACTGCAGGGCATTTCGGGTGTGATGGAGCACAGATTTTCCTACTCCCTTGGGATGAGTCTAACCATGAAGGCCTTGATGTCTCCTGAGCTGGCCTAAACATGGGAAAGACTCTTCCAACTTCAAGGCCCCTGACCTCCCTTTACTGAGAACATTTACTCTAGAAAACTTGCAAAAGTAATTTTTTTCTCTACCCCTTTGAGATGTAAATCCTGGTAAAGGTCTCTTGCCAGCTCTACCTCCTGGGACTGTCATCTCAAGGACCCGCGGCCATCCCTTGGAGAATCATGTTCAAGGAAGATAGCACCCTCATTTCCACGTTTCTTGGGAGGGTAGGAGCCTAATTTGTGCCGAGTTATAAAACAACCTCTTGTCATGAAATAGGAGAGAACCCACTTTTCCCTTGGGTAAGGCAGTTAGCAAACATAGACGCCCTGAAATTCCCTCGCCTCATCTTTAAAACCCTTCAGCCCTCTCCCCAGGCATGTTAAGGAGTGACTTCTGGGTTCTCTCCCCTATTGCAAGAGCCTTGAGTAAAGTCTTCCCCGCCTGCTTGCCTGTGTCTGATGCAATGTTTGCTTTTACAGTTGCATGAAAATACTTGCCCCTTCTTTATTACACCACTTTGTACATTACCAAAGTGCTAAGTTCACCAGCCGCTTTCAGTTTTCAAAAGGCCTTGGACAGAAAAGGGTCCTGAGGCGGGAGAGGGCTGCTTCTGTGGTCACGTGTGCTACACCCACAAACGTGATTCCTTCATTAAAACCAAGCAAAATAACATTCAGGAGACTGCTTTATAAATCTGTGTTTGCATGACAATTAGTTTCATTCTCCGCAGTACCTAATGTATTCCCTATAGTAATTTACTCTGGCTCGCAGTCCTTGCTCACTCCAATAAATCAGCTACTCATAAACAAACCTTAGAATTCTTTTAGAGTTAGTATTGAAATCCTAACTGTGGTCCTTCTCTAGGGTTCTGTTTTGCTGGAAAATGAGAGAACTAGACCCAAAGTCCTGAATACTGGTCCTAATAATCCATATAATTTAGGTAAAGTAACCCCCATCCCTAATGCTGCCTCCAGGTTAGCAATAATTAGACACCCGCCAAGCATCTCTACCATGACAGATCCCTTATATAACCATCTCACCTAATGTCTACAACATTCACGGGACCGATGCATTGCTCTCTCTGCCTTGCAGACAAGAACAGGTAGAAAGTTTACGTATCATACTTCCGATTTCACAAGTAATGTAGTTAGCAGAGTTATATTTTAGAATGTATTGGCTTCAGAATCAGTGAATTTCCTGTGCCTTATGCTACTTCCTTGTCTGTGAAGTAGGGAGATTGATAACGGATGCATAAGTTACACTCCAGGCTCAGAATTCTGTGAGCTTGACTTTAGAGATATAACCCTCACAGTGAATGTCTTAGACCCAGAGAAGTATAATAATAATCCAGGCCTTTCCAGGAGAGCAGTGGAAATAATTCTACTTTCTGAGAGATTTAGCAACTCTTGACGCCACTGAGTCACCACTTATGACAGTTTCTAAGAGTGTGTAAGGTGTCAAAGTGGTACCAACAAGCCAAAGTTCAGCTAGAGAGCAGTTCTCGGTGTCTCCAGTGAACACATTCAGCCCCTCTCTCTTTGTTTCAGTGCATTTATTTCCTTCTAAACCCAGAAGAGTGAAATTTACAGTCAAGCCCTTCGTGAGAGGCTTAGAGGGTATAGCAAATGAAACCATCCTCAGCACCGGGGTGTCAGGCTTGTCCTGGGTCTGCCTGCTTCTCTTTTGTTTGCCTTTTGATAAATAAGCAACATCATTTCCCTAAGACTTTGTTTTGTTTCTTAGAGAGTGGTGAGAATAATACCCATCGTATGGAGATTTTCTAACAATTAGGTAGAAGAAAAATTCAGAGAGCCGTGAGTTTTCCAGACTGAATGCATTATATAAAGTAATTACTTAGTCTGAATAGCCAAGAGGCATTTTATTCTAGTCAGGGGATGCCTTTGGTATTTATTCTGTATAAATAGAGCAGCTTACCGAACCTCAGCTGTCACCTTCTCTAATGTTCTTATTTTACAGAGGAAGAAAATGCTCGATTCTCTGATATCATGAAACTGGAGTTGGGCAAAGTGTCTAAATTCCCAGGCTTTGTCTCAGCATCAAGCTTCTCTCCTATCACCAGCCCATGGAATGTAGCCCCTCCTTGAGCACTGGAGGATAGAACAGCTCCCCCTGTCGGCCCCTCCGGAGAATTAGCTGACTCAAAGGAAACAAATTCCCTGATCAGATATCTCAATACCAACTCCTTCCCCCTTCCACCTCCCCCACCAGGTCTTTCTGCCTTGTTTAACTTCTTTTTATTTAACTGAATTTATTGGGGTGACATTTGGTTAATACAATAATATAGGTTTTGGGTATACAATTCTGCAGTACATCATCTGTATATTGTATTGTGTTCGCCACCCCAACTCTCCTTCCATTACCATTTATCCCCCCTTAACCCACTTCTACCTTCCCCCACCCCTTCCCTCTGGAGATCACCATTCTGTTGAATGTGTCCACGAGTCTTTCTTTTTTAAAAGGCCCTTCCTGCTTGTCCTCCGAAGCGCTGCAGGTCTTGGAGCAGGAGTGTCTTCTTGGGGTAGCATTCTCCCACCCTGTATTTTGATATGTCCCTCTACCCTGTTGGGACGCCCCTCCCCGAATGCAGTGTGCTTCTTGCACTTATTGCAATAGTCTTTTGAAATAAAGTCTCTCCTAACCTAAGTCCGGATTTATTTTTGTTTAACATTGCCCTTCAATACCTACTGCCTACCACGTTCCAGACACGGTTAACCCATCATTTCTGCATGGCTCATTGTATACTCCTCATCTATGCATTACAGGCTGTCTTTCACCAGTTGAGGGCTTTTTCCCTAAATAGAAAATGAAACTACTTTGATAGAGACCCTGCTTTGTGTATGTGCTTTTATATCTTCCTTCAGACTCGGGACGACACCTTGTACTAGACAGGGGTTTGATGAATGTGTGCTGTTTCACAACTGGTTTGCTTTTCTTTACATGATCAATTCATTAATTGAAATGTGCAGCACCTATATAATGACTATCACTTTTGTGCAAATGTAGAAAAAAAAAATAATCCTAAGTCCTGATCTTCAAAAATACATGGTTTAGCTGGGGAACTACGAATTTTTGTCAAGCAATTAATAGTTAAGTGAGAAAAGAGAATATATAAAATAACTCCAGTAGAACACAGAGAAAGATGTAGCCTCCTGTGGATAAAGAATTCCTAGAAGAGAAGCAATTTTCAGTAAACACTGAAACTAAGAAGGAGAATAGAGAGGGTCAGGGACATTGTAAGCAGGTGGCATGATCAAGTAAAGTCCAGTGGGAAGTCGTTTAGGAAGTGGTTGGCTGGAAATTCTGACATTGGAGAAGGACTTGCTTTTTCACTTAGCACCCAATTTTAAACGACTTTATTGATTCACTAGCATTAATCATAATTATATCCAATTTATTACATATTGAGTTTTACTAGACTAACCATTAGAGGGATTAAAAAGATGTAGACGAAGTGGGTAAAGGTGCTTTTTCCTGAACAAGATCCGGTGAGAACTGCTGGTTCAGTTGTTACAGGCTTTCTGTCTTATTGTCAAAAAATTCATCAACGATCTTTCTTCACATTTCTGTTTTAATTGGAAACTGATTGTAGTGAATGAATGGGAGAAGCACCTCCCCCGTGGGCTTTTCCCAAGACACTTTCTCTGTGTCTCCTCTTGCAGCACAGATCGGTTTTCCTGAACCTTTATGACTGTAGGCAGGAAACTGAAAATCCGGATTGTTCTACTCAAAGACTGAACTGCTCCTCAAATCTTTTACCTACGGCTGTTTTTCATCTCTTATTACAGTCTTGGGACACAGTTTTGCTGTTGCTTTTGGGTATGCCTACGCAGTCTGTCAGGTAGAGACTAAAATTGACAGTGATGGTCCTTTTCCATCTGCATGAAATTAACTAAGAGAAAGAACAGCCACCCTAACAAAATATTGCACAAAAAAAGCAGCTTTGGATGTTAAGTATTTTTACGTGTCCCCCTCCTATTTTGAGAAGCAGTTGTATCTCATTATTTTCCCTTCAAAATAGATTTGGGACCATGAGAGGGGCCACTCTCCTTCGGAGCAGGGAGAGCAGAGCTGTTAAAGCCCCCAACTGACTGGGGAGCATCGTTAGCAGAGACACACGCCCATTGGGGTGCGATGTTCCACAGAACACAGGCCCCCCCTCTACGCTCTCTAACATGGCTCTGGTTTTTTTAGTTGTTGTTGTTAGTTCAAAGACATTCCAAAGTCTCCATGATAGTTAAATGTAGGGAAACACTCTGCTTGACTGTCCACCAAATCTTTCTATTAACTGTGAAAGCTGGTCCAGGTGAATGGTCTCGTACCCCTGTGTACGGTGCTCACAGCAATGCATCAACTGTGAACGTTGACTAGGGTATTCGTGTAGGCTCGGTGGTGTGCGGAGGCAGATTTCTGCTTGATGCGTTAGGTATTAACGTTTGTTCCGCACTGACTTTCCTTGTGCGTCTGTGAGTTGTCGGGCGGGCATTTCCGACGACGCACAGTTGAGTTTCAGCTCGCTCTGTGGAGGGGAGTTGTAGCCTCCGTTATTCAGATTCTCAAGACCCAGGCACGAATGCTAGCAATTTAGCTATCACGTTTTATTTCCAGCGGCATTGTTGGTAGTTGCGCTCAAAATATCTATCTTCTTAATTTTAACTGGTTTTGCCAGTTGCCAGTTCGACCAGATTGCAAGTGAAAAATGAATATCATCAACACACTTAAATATTTCCGTGCACGATACAAAGCAGACTGCGGATGATTATAGACTCCTGGCGAATGTGTTTCCACAGAAACTGTCTTAGAGACTGCTCCGAGTGTGTTAGACTGTAAAATCACTCGTGGGTGTGTGCTCGAAATGTTAGCAAATCCAAACACGTTTTTTCTTTTACTTTAGATGTATATTATATTCAGGGCAGTGAAACTGCTCTGTGGGATACTGTGGGTACATGTGATTATACTGCCAAAAGTTCTGGAATGTACACCAAGCGAGGGCCCTAAGGTGAACTGCGGCCTCTCAGTGATAATGATGTCAGTGTAGGTCCATCGGGTATAACAAATATCCCACTCCGGTGGGGGTGTCCATGGTGGGGAGGCTGCGCATGTGTGGAGCACTGGGGTGTATGGGACATCTCAGTACCTGCTTCTCAATTTTGCTGTGGACCTAAACATGCTCTGAAAATGAAGTTCATTACAATACAAAATAAAAGCGAGAGTAATATTCTCTAAGGCAATGATTCATCTATCCCTATAGGTTAAATGCGGCACATGTAGCAATTCGTGGCGTCCCCAAGGCAACGGAGTAGTGGTGTGTTCATGGTGACACTGCCCATCAGCCCTTCTCCATCTCCCTGAACAGCCGCCTTGGTTGAGGCCTTCTTTACGGTTCGCCTGGATTTCCCTAGAGCCCCCAGGTCCCTCCCCTCCCACTAGGGCCTTCATAGTGAACTCAGAATTGTCCCTCTAACGTGGTACTAATAACACACTTCCTGTTCCGAGATTCCCAAGACTCACACACTGCAGACAACAGTCAGGCCGCTCAGCCATGTGTACACGTCCTACGCCACAAGCCCCTCTCAGGGCGTGCAGGCTTCTGGTCCCACGCTGCCCCTCTCTGCTAACACATGCACACGCTGGCTGCACCTCAATACACGCTTCAGATGCCCCCTCCACCGCCAGCGCCCTCCTCTCTCAGGAATGCCCTTTGCTGTCACAGTTCTGCATGGTAATGCCCACGTAAAGGCTACCTGTCCCGAAAGCCTTCTCGGGTATCTCCTTTGCCCCAGTCCCCTGACCTGACCCGTCCCGCAGGTCGAGCAACGAGGACTCTAGAGGGGGAGTGAGGATGAGGAGGGACAAGAGACACGAGAAATGGAGACAAGACAGGATTCTGATCAAGTCTCGTTTATTCAGGGGGAGTTCACATAATATATAGGGGAAAAACAGGTGAAACAGTTAATGAGTATCCCACCTGAAGCCAATTCCAGTAAATACCCCAGGTGGAACAAATGATAAGCAAAGAATGGAGTAAACAATCATCTAGAGGAATGCAGACACTGCACGCAGAGAGACCCCGCCCTGGGGCCGGAGACGGCAGAGCAGACTGCAACAGAATGGATGCCATGCCAAAGTCTCCCACACCGACCCCCACATATGCACACACAGAGGTAAACCTTGAGACCAGGCCTCTCCAGGAGTGACATTCACAGTACTTCCCCCTGCACAGCGTGGCTACCCACTGACCAGAACCACCAGGCGACAAACATCCAGTCTGTTCTGATTGCTGGCCTGCTGCCATCTTTAGGATGTCTCAGTTGGTTTCCCTCGTCTTTTAGAGAGGGTTCATTCACCTCTTCCTAACCAAGCACCCCTCCTCTGTGGTCTCACGGCACCTGTGTGTGTCTTTGTCACAGAGCTGAGCACACTGTGCTGTGACTTCACACTCTGCCGGCTAACATGGCAGGCGTGTGGAGACTGTCAGCAAAATCTTGCTGGCGAACTGATTGACCTTTAAAAAAATGAGTGGAGGCCAAAGACCAACTTTAACCATCTTTCCATAACTGTTTATATTAATTGAATCCGTAAGTGCTCAAAAACAAATCATTTGTTGAATTAAATGAGCCCTTGCTCGCTAATGAAATCTTAAAGTTAATCATTTAATAATATCAGTAACGATGATGATGATGATGGTGCGATGACATTATCAGGCAATTATTCTATAGCATTCACTATGTGTCGGGCACTGTATAAAGCACCGTACTTATTTCATCTACCCCGTGAGGTGGTTCTATTCTTTTTCCTGACTTGCAGGTGAGAACTGATGCATAGAGAGCAAGTAACTTGTCTAAATCCAGGCCCCTTGTCAGTGACCTGGCTTCTCTTCCAGACAGACTCCAAATCTACTGCTCTCTTGCTCTGAATTTATTTTCGATGAAAGCACATTTTTTTCTAATGAACCTGTGACATATATGCATTGTTTTCTCCTCCCAACCACCTGTTCTTTTCATTAACCGCTGATACCCTGGCTCTGCCCCCATTTCTCTGTAGAACATTTTCAATCAAAAGCTTGTACATAAATCTTAGCACGGGCACCCATCACTGAAATCCTCCAAGCCCTGCAATTGTGGCCCACACCACACCTTTAACTAGTTCATTCCTGCCTCCCAGGGCACAACACTGTCCTGCCTACGTGCCTGTGGCTGCCCTTCATGGTTTCCGAGCTGAAGATACCTCGTAAAACACGATGCCTCCTTCACCCTGCCCGGGCCACTCAGCTTCTCGTGGCCCCTTTATTCCTTAGGCTGCCGCCAATACCCCGGGGTCTTTTCCTCTCACGCCGATTTCTCACCCACGTTTCATTCTCAAGCCTTCAGAATGGACGTTGGCTTTCTTTTCACAATTAAATAAAAAGCACCTAAGAGTGAGTATCGCTCCCATCTTAAATCGTAGTCTCAGGTACGGATCTGTGGGACTATAGTAATAACTTGTCTGGCCAATCCAGCATCCCAGTTCACATGACGGCTCATTTCTCACTGCTGCTTATTGGGGGGCTAGTCTGGTTGTGAACATCATCCTTGAGAACCTGTTTTATGTTTGTTCTGATAAGAGGTCGGTTAGCAAGAGGGTTGGTTTTCAGCCTAAGGATCAGCCCCCAGCTCATGAAAGTGACCAAGGAAGCAATTCTTTATAAAATGTCAGGGAGACCAGCCCAACGATGCAATCTCTTTGCAAACTTCCACCTGTTGTGTGGGATGGTCGCTTTTAGTAACTCACATATGTGCATGTGTGTTTCTGCATTTCATCCCCATCCAACCTCAACGTCCTTAAATGACAGGGGCGCGTCTCTCTTGTGGTTTACTCTCTTCTCTGAATCTGATTGTCACAGAGAGTGCCCAGAACATGCTAAGAAAGAGGAATGTGGGGTTCTGGTGACTGAGTGACTTTGGGGAGGAGGGGAGATGAGGTCTGTTTCACACGCTGAGCTCTCTGAGGTCGGACTAGATTAGTCCAGTAAAAATTATGCTCTACTTCTCCTGGGTTGTTCTTTTTCGAGTTGCTATCAATGACATCCAATGTCACTGCCTGACACTAATGCAAAGTGTCAGATGAAATCAAACAGCAGTGTCTGTCTAATTGTTTTGCAACAAACAACCTAAGTCACATACATTAGATGCAGCTCAACTGGGTAGAGGCTTCACTAGAAGAGGTGCCTCTTCAGAAGGATAATCTTTTCGAGTTTTCCGAGGTGCTTGTGCAGCGTAGAAAGTGCCCGACTATTCATCGGTTTGTCTCGTTCGACCCACAGGAGAAGAATGAAAAAGATATATTCTCAGACGGTGACACCGCCACCTGCCACGCGTCACCTCTCACCTCCAGGTCAGGATCTTGACTGCTCTCTGTCATGCACTGAAAAAGTCTGCACTTTCCCGACTGTGAGATGTTATTTGAGTTGGAGCTCCGCAGCCACAGTCCGGGATGGGGGTGTTCAAGGCGAGTGGCAGCTGCCTTGCTGGTCTGCCTGGAAGTCACTGCAGCGTCGCCTTAAAATCATTGGGGCGCAGGACTTAGGGGGCATTTCTGAACTGATGACTTATTTCCTGTCCCTGTGGCAGGCGGTGCTGTGTATTCCACTCTGACTCTCACGCAGAGCTGTGGGCACAGGTATGGCCACACTGATGTTTAAAATATTGGAAGTCTTCTACAGCAGTTGACAAATCATCACTGCGCTCGGCCCTCTGAACAACCCCCTCCAGTCACAGACCTTCCTCCCGACTCCAGGACCTTCCCCAAATTCAGCAAATAAAGGACATGACCGGACACAGCAGGACCCTCTGGGCTATGCCCCAGTACCAGGCCTGTGCCGTTCTGTCGTTAAATGTTTCAGCCCCTGAAATGTGAAGGTGAGTGGGCGGGATTTGATACGGCTCTCATTGAAGAAAGACCCTTTCTGGCGGGATGCTTTGATCTTTACCAAAGTGCATGGGAGACAGTGTCTCAGGAGTCCACGGTCTCTCCTCACAGGATTCATGTGCTAACTTCCTAATTTCTCCGGGGGGCCTTTTCTGGGAAGGTGACTTGCTTCTCAAGAAAATCTCCTTTCAGCGAGTTGGTGTGGCTCAGTGGACTGAGCTCTGTCCCGTGGACTGAGAGGTCCCAGTTCGATTCCCGGTCAGGGCACATGCCCGGGTTGCCGGTTCGATCCCCAGTAGGGGGCGTGCAGGAGGCAGCCGATGGATGTTTCTCTCTCACATCAATGTTTCTATCTCTCCCTTCCTCTCTCTCTAAAAAATCAATAAAAAAAGAAAATCTTTCTTTTAATCAGGC
Source organism: Molossus molossus (assembly GCF_014108415.1). Classification (NCBI taxonomy): domain Eukaryota; kingdom Metazoa; phylum Chordata; class Mammalia; order Chiroptera; family Molossidae; genus Molossus; species Molossus molossus. The sequence goes on from NW_023425399.1 coordinate 109,844,487, forward strand.
AGAAGAAATACATTACAATGTAGTTCTCTTTTGGCTTTGTCTTTTAGGAATTCCGGAATGAAAATTAATGCTCAGCTGAACAATAAAATTATATGAGTCACTTGGTACATCTTCCGTTCCTCCTAAATGATTGATTTACTAATTTTAAATTTTTATGTATTTTAATATGATTTAATGTTAGAAGCTACATCAGAAAAAAAATTGGGGGCGGGGAGCGTAGGTGGTAAAAAAGTAAACAAAACCGAAATGAAGCATGCCCCCAACTCCGGGCTCTGGGCTCCGGGCTCCGGGCTCTGGGCTGTGTGCCGTGCTGTGTGCTGTGTGCTTCATGTTTCGTGCTCCGTGCTGTGTGCTCTGTGCTCCGTGCTGTGTGCTGTGTGCTCCATGTCCCGTGCCCCATGCCCCATACCCCATGCTCCGTGCTCAGTACTCAGTACTCTGTGCTCTGTGCTCTGTGCTCTGTGCTGAGTGTTTGGGTCCCATGAGCTGGGGCAAGTTCACTGCCCACAATGTGTTCTCCTGGACAAACCCAAGACTGCACAGCGACGCTTCTGAACTCCACACTGAATCCTCTCTTATTAAAGATGAGATGGGTCACAATAAACACGGAAAGCACATTGAATTGCTCATGTTCTCTCCTCGAGTCCTCCTCTGAGCTGTGTGTACCCCCAGAGTGGACCCAGCAGGAAATGGGGAAGGGGAGTCTTCAAATATCCATTATATGATTATTTAATGTTCTACCTTATGCATTAAATGACTCTATTCATGTAGATCTGACTCTTGATATTTACTTTTAGTTCATGGACAATTATAATCTTTTTAATTGCTTCCTTTTCTTACCTTCCTTGTAGCCATTTCACATGAGTGTGTCTGTCTTGTAGAATTAATGAAGGCAGATAGAAGTTAAATTCAAAGTAGTCATTTTTGCTAAAGGTAATTTATAACTAGTCTAAGAAAAAGTGGTGTAAAGTGTTACATATTGAGGAGACCAATTAGAGTGAATACAGGTTTTAAAATTTCTGTGCATGTCATTTTCAAGAACATTCTTTTTTATCATATCTGCCATGGAGGATCGTCCAAAATGAAAACCATCCCTATTTTAAGACTTTCTATTTATTTTCAATAGCCTGTGCATTCTGTGAATTTAGAGACAATATACTTTTAGTTTTTGTGATTCCCATTCTTCGTTCAAGACTTTCTACATGATATTTGCTCAGGGAATACCCAATTTTATTTTATTATAAAGTATGCCTTGTGTGCTTAACTGGATGGGGAAAACTAAGTCCCTTTTCTTTTACTCACAGTTTCTGTGAGTTTTAAATCTCTTATGTAAAGTTCTGCTATTCTGCCAATCAATGAATAATTATTATCATCCATCTGTCCTATCTTTTCAGTTACCCAATCAATAATACATTGCTTACGATATGCCAAACACGTTTCCAAAAGAAGACATAGATAAATAAGATGTTTTTCTTCCAGTAAATTTGCTAACTTTCCACATTAGAAGATATATTTATAAACATTTTTCTTACATAATGTAGTAAATTGGAAGAAAAGTCTTCAAAAGCGCTATGGGAACAGAAGAGGGACCGACTCTTTCCTCAGAAACTTAGGATTTTTGTGCTGGAATTCAAAGTATGAACGTGAGATTCCTGGAGAAGAGGAAAGGGAGCAGGCATTGCATTCCCGATGGGATGAACATCTTGCTTGACAATCTGACTTATTCACAGAAACTGAAATACTCACGGGGCAAGGTGGCGGGTAAGCTTGGAGAGAGGGAGGTGCCACTGTGAAGGCCCTTCTGTACCATGCTGTCTCAGCTGCAGCAACAACAGCACTGGAGCCTGGGTACCCTAAGCAACAGAAATGTATTTCACAGGCCTGGAGGCTGGCAGCAGAGGCCACGGTGCCAGCCTGGGCGGGGGCTCCTTCTTCCTGGCTTCCAGACGGTTGTCTTGCTGTGTCCTCACTTGGAGGCGAGAAGCAGAGAGGAAGAAACTCTTCCCCATCGTCAGGGCTCTACCCTCACGGCCTTATCACCCACCTCCCAACTGCCCACATCTCCAAATGCTACCCTTTTAGGGGTTCGGATTTCAACGTATGAATTTGGGGGTGGGGACCACAACCATGCAGCCTATAACACATGCTAAAGAGCGTGGGTTTTAGCTGGTAGAGGAAACAGTTAACAGAGTGGTTGGCCAAGCATCTAAGTCACAACTGTTGACTAGTGTTGATGTGCATGGACCAAGGAAGAAGTGGGGGTGGGAGGTGGGGGTGGGTCTCTCCCTTAGATTTTTGTAGCTCATTTAGCTCTACTATACTGTTATGATGGAAAAAGAAAGCAGCAAAAATCCAGGAATTTATAACTAATAAAATAGAAATAATACATGCTTCAACTGATGTGTGTGACTAAGAGGTTTTCTCTTTAAACAATTGCAAATAGTAATATTTATGACTAAACGCTAGGAAAGATGTGCGTTTATTCAAAAAAGCATCGTAGTCATTTCTTGATCATTTGAGGTATAATGGAAACCTTGACCTCTCTATGCTATGCCACACATTTAACTTGTACCTAACAAGTACTCATATGACATCTGCTGAGAAATCTAAATTACCCCTTGACAAAGATTGTGCAGAGAGAAAACGCCGAATCTGTGTGGGAAAACGGAAAGGAACTGAACTGGGCGGCTGCAGGGGAGAGATGATAAATCATCCCTTAACGTCAGAGGAAAGTGCCCGCTTCTGTATTGTTGGTATGTCCTGTGGTTCAGGTTTGAAATACAAAGCTAATAATTTTTCTTTATATAGAGCATCCGTCCGCGGCGGGCTCGAACTGCGTCCATGAAATGGTGTCTCACAATATTTCAGTGGAATAAGGGGTAACCCATGATTGTAATTTATAGATCAGGTGATGGTAGTGATTTCCGGAACGCGCTAGAGAGGGCGCAGCGTCCGCTTCATAGGGATTTGGTACAAAAAGCAGGCCAGACCCCAGAAGCCGGCTGCAGAGGGTAATTGAACCGCAGAAGCAATGTTCTGTGCGAAAACAGCCCCAGCACACGTGTCACGGGAAATGGGGATCGACAGGGCCAAGGTGGCCGGCATTCCTGTCCCCTCTGACATGGAGAAACGTAAGAAGAAACGGATCCACCTCCAGCTGAAAAACAGCTAACTTTCCTAGCCCAACACGCTGCCTACCTAGTGGCTCCGTCGTGTTACCTGTATTTGCAATAGTAAATATTTCTATTTTGTTTTATAATAAGGGGTCATGCTAATTTAAATAAAATGCAAGTTTACTAGTGTGATACTGGTATACGGCTGTATTCATTTAACAAAGGAAATGAAGAAAATTGGCAGAGGGGCTTATGATTTTAGCTGACATTCTGTAGGAATTTCAATGTATCCAGACATAGAAAGTACCCTTCTGAAGGATCTCTCCCAAAGAAAAATAGGCGGAATTGTTCTCTAGCATTTGCGTGACCAAAGTAATTAGCAGTAGATCTATTGTTAAGAAGATTAATAGATAATTAATCATTAACAGCTTGTGAATTATATTTCCCTTCTCCCGTGGTTCCTTGTGTGTGATGCTAGAAAGAGGTCCTCATTATAGTATTTGCACGTGTTGAGTAATGATCTGTTTCAGGCATTGTGCTAAATTCTTTACATGCCTTATCTCATGTAAATCTTTTTATTTTTTTATTGATTTTAGAGGGAGAAGAAGGGAGAGGGAGAGAGAGATAGAAACATTGATAAGTGAGAACATCGACTGGCGCCTCCTGCATGTCCCCCACTGGGGATTAGGCCCACAACCTGGGCATGTGCCCTGACCGGGAATCGAACTGGCGACCTCTTGGTGCAGGGTTGACGCTCAACCACTGAGCCACACCAGCCAGGCATGTCACGTAAATGTTAGGAAACCTTTTTCCCAATTGATATCCTTGTTCCCACTCCACACAAGGAAAACAAAACACACACAAACCATGGAACTTAGTAACGTTAACCTTAGACCACACACCCACTGAGCAGCAGTCAGGATAAGAACCCAGGGTAGCCTGGCTCTGCAGGGTGTGAGTTTAGCCGCGGCTCCATTTCTGCTTGGCCCCACCTAACATTTTGGGGCTGGGGACAGCAGAGAAGGTCTTGAATTCCAGAGGGCAGAAGGCACTTGCTCTGGACACAATGTGGGTGAAGAAATAGCCAAGGGTTGCTTTCAGGGAGTTGAGTGACTGCCTTAGTCTTCCGGGCATGGCGCCGACCCAGTGTGATGCCACCTCCAGGGTAAGGTCAGGAGGGATGAATTCTCTGGTGATGTGGCCAGCAGTGCTGATAAAGACAGTGGAGAGAACTCTGAGTCCTCAGTATGCTTCTGGGGGACACGAACTGACTGGGGAAGCTGAGTCTCCAGTCACTACACTGTGGGGGCTTGGCCAGAGCCTACTGTTTTTGGTGTGGATACTTTGGGGTTGTTCATACTGCTTTGCTCATCACCTGGAAGTCTGGAGAGCAGGCTAAAGCCACGGAATTGATTCTCCAGGAGATGAGGTGCCACTGGAGGTCCTCGTGGCTGACATTTCCAGCTGAGTGCTACTCTGGCCAATGTAGGGGACAGATTGGAGAGGGCACACAGATTGGGAAGGGATAAATCTACCTGGTGATTTGACTTCCTGTGAATTACAAGGACTCAGACTAGAGGTGGATGGAGAAAGGCAGCCAGATTTGAGAAATATTTGAGGTTCTAAGTACATTTTGAGTTTTCAGAGTGGAGAGAAAGAAGACATGCAGTAGTCAACCTCCAGTCTCACTCCTCACCCATCCAGCTCACACCCTGAGGCCAGGCGTTTCTGAAAGGTGAGCCCTAGGTGACTCCTGGTTAAAGTCACCTACCGAATAAACTGCGAATTGCGCAGGGGATCACGGATAGGCTCTCAGGTCCTGGTTCCTCTCTCCTTTCCACCCTGTTCCCCAGCCACACACCGTGGGTTCCTCGTCGGGCGTCTTCTGCTCCATAATGTCATGTGTCCTGCACAGGTAGGTTCCTCCAGCCAGCGGTGCATTTTCGCTGACATCCCAGAGTTAGACTTCTACTCACTCTGTACTTTCAGGGCATTAAACAGTTGAGAATTCAGACAAAAAGCTTTTTGTTTATTTTGAACCATTTTAGATTCTTAAAGTGAAAGACCATAGCAAACAATTTCAATATAAATATGTTAGGGATTCTGTGACACTGCAAGAAAAACACAGACATCACTCAGAATCACCACGGTCATTCGAATGTCTTTAGGGCCTTGTATATGGACAATGTGGGGAACAGAACAGCAGGGGGTTTGGGCAACTGTCCACACCTGGTGAGTGTTAGTGGGGAAGAAAAAATAAATGCAATCTTAGCAACAGCACAGCAAGTGAATTCGAGTTTGAAAATTTTATCCAGTTTTTTTTTTTTCTATCCTCACCCGAGGACATTTTTCCATTTTTGTTCAGGTAGAGTGGGAGGGAGAGAGAGCAACAGAGAGAGAGAGAGAAACATCGACGTGAAAGGAACACATCGCGTGGCTGCCACCCGCACAACCGACCAGGGCCGGGGACAAACTGCAACCGAGGTACATGCTCTTAGCGGGAACCGAACCCGGGTCTCTCTGGACCACAGGCCGACACTCTAACCGCTGAGCCAAACCGGCCAGGGCTTATCCAGTTTTTATATGAAGCAAATGCATTTTCTTGGGCTGATCAAGATTTGTTTTTCTTCTATTCAGAAAAATGGACTTCTCTGTTTCTCAACTGGAGTGAGAATTTGTCTTGTTCATTTGTTTGTTTATTTATTTAGGCCTGGAGTTGCTGTAGAAAACCCCAGCCCAGCCTGAACAGATCTAATGTGTTCACCCACCTTCCACTCAGTCTGCTTTCTCTCACGGAGCTGTTTCTAAGGGGAAATGACTCTTCATTATGTATGTAAATTGGTTTTAAATGAGAGTGTTCGGCTGAAAGATTTGATCTTAATATCATGACAGCTGTTATAAATATGGGTATCCGGGCTGCGTCGTCTTCTTTCTTCTAATTTATTTACTTTTTAGATGCATTACTATCTTTTTAATATCTTCCTGAAAATACAGTGTGTGTTTGAAGAGTTCACGAGAACTTTTGCGCTAAGAATCAGGGCGAAATGATGGCAACGGGCATTGACCTGTATGTTATGAGGCGTGTACTCAGATCCTGCTTCTCCAGCATCAGGGGAACAACAGGCAGGCTTGGGTCTGCGGACCTGTTTCCTTGCTCGTCACTGAGGAGTTCATAGACATGTGTATTGATTTATTTGTTTTTGATCCTCACCCGAGGACATTTTTCCATTTTTTGTTCAGAAAAGTGGGAGGGAGAGAGAGGAAGAGAGAGAGAGAGAGAGAAACATTGACGTGAAAGGGACACATTAAGTGGCTGCCTCCTGCACAACCCAGCCAGGGCCGGGGACAAACCGCAGCCGAGGTACGTGCCCTTAGCAGGAACTGAGTGCCACAAACCGTGTGTGATGTAAACAACCCAAATTTATTGCCTCACAGTTCTGGAGGCTAGAAGCCCAAAGTCAAGGTGTGGACAGGGCTGATTCTTCTGAGTCTGTGAGGGAGGGGTCTGTTCCCGTTCTCTCTCTCTGGTTTGTAGATGTCCGTCTTCTCCCTGCGTCTATGTTGCTTTCCCGTAGTGCATGTCTGTGTCTGCATCCAAATCACCCCCTCTTTTTTTTTACTATGCTTTTATTTATTAAAATTTTTTTCCTTTATTGATTTTTAGAGAGAGAGAAAGGGAGAGGGAGAGACAGAAACATTAATGAGTGAGAATATTGACTGGCCACCTCTTGCATGCCCTCCACTGGGGATTCGGCCCACAACCTGGGCAGGTGCCCTCACTGGGAATTGAACTGGGACCTCTCAGTCCATGGGGTGATGCTCAACCCACTAAGCCACACTGGCCGGGCCAAATTTCCCCTTTTAAAAAGACACCAGTCCTATTGGATTAGGGCCCTCCTAATGACTTCACCTTAACTTGATTACTTCTGTGAAAACCCTTATCTCTAACTCGGGACACATTCTGAGGCTCTGCGAGTTAGGAGATACACACACACACACACACACACACACACACACACACATTTTTGGAGTGGGGAGGCACCTAATTCAAGTAATAACAATGTCCAAATTCTTTCATTTCAGCTTTAACACTGTGCCGAGGCCATACCTGTGCTAGTCTGTTCTCTTAGTTGTTTTGGTGGGAAAACATAAATGCACCTGGCTTCAACTCAGTGGATGGAATTGGTTGGTTCACAGAACCTGAACAACATAAAATGATGGAGACGCAGCCCACGCCCTCAGATGTCAGTAGGAATCTCTCTCCATTTCTTCTGCTCTGCTCTGTATTAGCTTTAACTTCTTTCCTTATACATTGACTTCTCACGTGACCTAAACCTTGACTGCTGGCATCTTCCAAGTCTTCCAAGGGTGGGTCTGGGGAGGGAGGGGTCCAGAGAACTATCTTCGTTGGAGTTTGAACTATCACAGGGCAAGCATCCGAGGGCCCCGCTTGGGCAGGGGCTCACCCCAGGCTGCTGCCCCCGGGGCTGCACCCACAAAGGTAGGGGGAGTGCAGAGATGGTTCCAGGAGAACCCTGACTCACAGAGCAGGCAGGGCCATAGCATTGACTGCAGCGGCTTCTTGAGAACGTGGGTCGTTCGGGACGGTGGGTGTGTGATACCCGATGCGTCAGAATCCGTTTCCCTGGAGCAGTCTTGGCTGTGAAGGCTGAAATGAACAGTCATTAAACAGAAGTACGTACAATGCAGAGCAATGGTCAGGCCCTGGGGAGGATCTGAAGAAGGAAATTGCAAGGAGCGGTGGGAGCTTAGCCTCAGTGTGGTTTGAGAAGGGGAGTGGCCCGTGCAGGGCTCGCAGCGATGCCCGTGGGAGGCTGGGCTGAGGGACAGCGCGAGGGGCCGTGCTTCAGTGACACAAGGGGAGACGCTGCTTGAGGCCCACGGATGTCACTCGGCTCTATATCGTTAGTGCCCCCGCCCCCTACATTCATGTCCACTTGGAAACTGCAACGGGGTCTTGGCAGATGTCATCAAGTTCAAATGACGTCCCCTGGGACCCCAATCCTGTGAATGGTGTCTTTCTACAGAGAAGGGAGAGATGCATTTGGACGCACAGGAGGGTGACGCGTGCCCACTGAGGAGGACGTTGACGCGTCCCAGCTGCAAACTGAGAAGGGAGAGGGACCCGCAGTCCCAGCAGCTGGAGGAGGCGAGCAGGGCTTCCTCCCGGGGCCTCTGGGGGGCGCAGGGCCCCGTCCAGCTCACGCTCTGATTTCCTTCTCGCCACCCCCACCCACGTGTGAGAAAACACACTTTGGGCATTTTAAAACCCCAGGGTCCGGTAATTTGTCGAGACGGCCCTGGGAAACCGCGCAGACAGCATCCTTCCTCAGAGACAGGCGGCTTGTTCTAGAAGCCAAGGGTTGAGCCCCTTGAGCAACTGAAACCCAGACTGAAATTAGGGACCGGTTCGTGCCGGGCGGTGATCCACGATCCTGTTCTCTCTGGCGTCCGCTCAGTGAGCCTTGGCGCGTTCCTAATGTACACCTCCGCGCTGTCAGACGTCCTAAGCTTTCAAGACTGACATCAAATAGACATCGTCCAGAGGGGAAAACCTATAATGAAGGTTGCATTTAGTAAGAAACATTTCTCTGAGACTTCAGCCCTAGTCATTAAAATCCACCGTAAAAAGCACCAATAAACCACACAGACCACCCCTTCTCTGGCCATCCCCCGTCTCATTTCATTTTAAACAGGCCTTCGTGGGCTCTCAGTTCCAGAGCACGCCTGCTTGGGATGGGAAATATCAATTTCCTCTACTGAAATTCTTCGATTGCTTCTCTAAATGTCAGTGGTATTTGGCTTTCCTCGGGAAAAAAAAAAAAAAAAAAGGTGCTGTCAGGGAGCTGTTCCCAGATCAGGTTGGTAAGGGGATCCAGGATGCTATTATTAACCACGGGAAGGCCTCCGGTTGCTGGTTACATAAGTGAGACACGGGAAATTGATCAGAAAGGAAGGTCCGGGCTGCGTTCTCATTATCTCTGTTTTCCATCAAAAATAGAAAGAAAAAAAAAAAAAGCCCCAAATTGTGCTCTAGTCGTTCTGTCTGCCCCCCGCCACTTGAATCCACTCCGCCGAACAATAGCACTGTCTTCGTTTACAATGTTTCCAGGCTGACTGTAACATCCCTGTGCAAGCCAGTGGCCACAAGTGAGAAGTAAAGTCAGGCCCCTTCGTGGGGGATGTTTCTCTCACACCTGCTCTGCTGCGTTGTGGTTCATAACACACCAGACGGCCCTTCCCCGGGCTTCCGTGCGTTTCCTCGGGTGCGCAGCGACCGGCGGGGGCCTGCGGTTCCCCGTCTAATTAGACTTTGTGGCAGGTGAACCCGCTCGGCGGCTTTCGGCTCGGCCCTGTTGGATCTCCCCACCCCCCTTCACCTTCTTCTTCATTTCTGTTGTTTGTCTATTTTTTATTCAGGGGCTCATGAGGTGCTTCTGTGGTTATGTGCTCACCTCGGCCGTGGCAGACCGAGGGGGTCATTTCTGCCAGACTCGAGTGCTTGTCCAGTTCCATTTCTCTCTCTGTGTTTTCTTAGTGTAGAAAGCGCAACCATCACTTATTGTTTCTTTGAAGATGACGCTGGTGGCGAGGCTGGAATACTCGAATACACTTGCAGTAAATGACCCGTCCGAATGCAGAGAGCCGCGTGCACGGGCACAGGGGACAGACCACCAGGGCATGGCGGCCGTGTCGCTAAAGCTACCAGCTCCAAACGCCGGGGACTGCCACAGGCAACTCCTCCTAATAGAACTCGTGCTGGAAACAGTTTCTTTTCAGTGACATTGTCCTTAACAGCCTCCAAACACTCGCCCTGTGCAGGCCCTCCACTGCCAATCAGAAATTAACATTCCAAATCAGCCCACTGAAATACTTTTCGACAAACCACTCAGTTCTCCATCTCCTGAAAATTAAGGCAGCGAACCTCCAGCCGGGATGGATTTCTAGCAGCAGCCAATCAGCAAGGCCATCGATCCTCGCACAACTGTGCCCGGTCCCAGAGTGGAAGCCGGGAGGATGCTGGGCGGGGAGGGCGTGGAGACGCATCGCACGTGTAACCCGCTTGTGTGAAGAGGGAGGGACAGCCGGATGGAATTCCTAGGACCGCGACTTCGGTGTCCCCGGGGTACCCTGAGACAGGACAGAGTAATCCTAGGGGCGAGTCCTTTGCAGCTGTGCGGGCTAAGTGGTGCATTTGCCTAGTTTTCCAAATGACTCCAATATTGTTTCGGAGTCTGCACAGTCACTTCTGGACATACAGTGTCTTGACTAGGACAAGTTTAAGAATCTGCCCTTAACAATAATAATGATTTTAAAAACGTGTGTGTGTTTTCATCTTGACATATCTAAACAACTGGTGAAATGAAAGTAAACTCCCTGTCCAGTAAAAGGTAAATGGTACAATTACACAAAGATAAACGGAGAAGTGATCGGTGAGGCACGGACATAGAGCGCAGATCCGAGACCCATAAAGTCTCCCCGCTCGGCGGGTGGGTGCAGGGAGCAGCGCCAGGGTGAGGGTCCTTTTACTTCCCAGAGACAAGTTCCACCAAGTCTTGAGTACTTTTTTTAAACATACATTATGTTATGGTCATCCTTGGTTCCAAACCCTCAAATGGCCTCTATCCATTCAGGATAAACTAAGACCCTTATGATGGTCCTTACATCATGACCTGAAGGCGTTGTGGCATCTGGCCCATCCTACCCACATCCCTCCTCCATGTTCTCCAGCTGCTGACCTCCTTGTTTTTTCTGTAAACACACCAACATGTTCCCACCGCAGGGCCTTTGCTACTGCTGTGGCCTCAACTCAGAACACTGGTCCCACAGACACCACACTGCCTCCCTTCTCACCTTCTGTGACTCTACTTCCCTGACTGAGCCTCCACTGCCCATGGTCCTCTGTTCCCTCTGCTTTGCTCTTTGTCACAGTACCTGTCCTACCAGAGATAGTCCATAAACATGGGTTACTTGTCTGCATCCCAGCTACAAGGACAGCTCCGTGGGGACACAGGCTTTGTTTTGTTGATGCTTCATCCCTGGTGCTCAGAACAGAGCCTGACAGATAATCAGCACGGGAAGCAGGATACTGGGGTTACTGCCATGGCCGTATCATATGGTGAAAGAGACCCTGCAGATTAAATTAAGGTTGCTCATCAATGACCTTAAAATAGGGAGATGACCCTGGATTGCCCAGTGTCCAGTGTAATCACAGGGGTGCTCAATGTGCGCAAGGGAGGCAGAAGAGAGGTGTGACGAGGGAAGAGAGACACGCCAAGGTGCAGTGTCGCCAGCTTTGACCATGGAGAAAGGGAGCACCTGCCCCGGAATGAGGGCACCTCTAGAAGCTGAAACAGTCTTCAACGGCCAGCCAGCCAGGAAATGGGGTCCCTGAGGACTGAATTCTGCCAACAGCTTGAATGAACAAGGCGACAGACCCTCCCCTACCTAGAGCCTCCAGCATGGAACTTTTGGCCCGTGAATCTCCAGGCAGAGACCAGATGGAGCTCACCAGAGTCCTGACCTATGAAAACCAGGAGGCAATACAGGTGTTGTTCTAAGCTGCTAACTTTGTGAGAATGTGTTAGCGCATCGATGAGAAGCTAACACAAGGCGTAGTCATTACATATTTATTGGCCGAGTTGGTGACCTTCGCTGAGCTGGCCTGGAGGGGGTGACCTGTGCGTCTGTGACTCGGTCACAGGGGACAGGATGGTCTCAGGGGCCAGGCCTGACTCGGACGCCTATTCCTGGAACTGCTTGGACAGAAGGCTGGGGAAAAGTGATTTCTTAAACTGTGCTGAGGGCACCTTCACAGAGGGGAGGGAGGTGAAGGTCAGGCAGAAAATAACACGGTTCCCTAGGAGCACGGGAGTTCATCTCAGCACACGGGCAGCTTCCTGAACAGCGTGTGTCCAAACGTCCAGCCGTCCTGCGCTCAGGGCCGCACGCTCAGGCAGCGTCACAGTTCAATCAGGGAAGAGCCTTCTGTTCCCGAGAAGCTGGGGCAGAGGTCCTATAGCAGGGGCCTGAACGAAGGCGAGCATCCATCACCTTGGTCAGGGTTCAGACAGATGTCTAGAGCCTGCCGCGCTTCCTGGAGGGGGACGTCTGTACCCGAGGCCTGAGCACCTATGCTGTTCACTCTTGTCCACAGGTGAGTCACGTCCTGGTCGGGAGCAGGGGTCAGCAGCAGACTTCTGGCGAGGGGCCAGATGATAAATATTTTAGGCTTCGTGAGCCATGCAGTCTCTGTAATGGGTCCTCAGCTCTACCTTTACAGAGGGAAGTAGTCACAGGCACTGCATACAAATGGCCGTGGCCAGGCTCCAATAAAGTTTTATTGACAAAAACAGATGGTGGGTGGGGTCTGGCTTCTGAGCTGTAATATCTCCTAATGAAGACATGTGAGAAATTGGGAGAATCTTTGCAAGCAGAAGTGGACTTAAGGGTTAAGAAGCATTGTCCTGGCCGGTTTGGCTCAGCAGCAGAGCATTGGCCTGCGGACCAGTGAGTCTCGGGTTCGATTCCGGTCAAGGGCACGTGCCTTGGTTGCGATTCGTCCCCGGCCCTGGTTGGGGTCGTGTGGGAGGCAATGAATGAAAATGGAAAAATGTCCTCGGTGAGGATTAAAAAAAGAATTAAGAAGCATTCTGTCTCCTAGGATCTCCAAAGTACCTCCTCTTCAGAAATGACACCCAATGCCTGCTGCCTATGCCCAGATCGGCCTCTTATCATTTCTTTCCATACCCTCCGTGACTCCGTGGGGTCGGTGCTGGGTGACAAAGCAGAAACCTTGTCTTTCTCCCTAGTTGCATAATTTGGGTTTCATTTCTGTCAAGACCAAAGATTCTTGGCTATACAGAAAATTGACAAAAGTTGTTGATAATTAATATTCTGTAGAATTAGGTTTGTTCTGCCAATCATCTCATGTGCCTTACATTTTGTGGTAGGCAGCATATGGCCCTAAAGATGTTCACATCCTAATCCCCACAACCCATGGACGTGGTAGCTTACAGGGAAAGGGAGAAGGAAGGAATGAAGAAGACGGAGTGAAGGTAGCTAATCCGCTGAAGACAGGAGTAGCATCCTGGACAAACCAGGCCAGTGCAGCGTAATCACAGGACCCTTACCAGTGGAGGAGGGGGGCAGAGCCCTGAACCGGAGGGAGACGAGACTATGGCAAAGGGTCGGAGAGCTGCAAAGATGCTGGCTTTGAAGATGGAAAACAGGGCCATGAGCCAAGGAATTCGGGCAGCCCTCAGAAGCTGGAAGAGGCGAGGAAACTAACTCTCCTGTGGAGCCCCCGGGAAAAAGTGCAGCCCTGCTGAGATCTGGATTTTTGCCCAGGGAGACCGTGTCAGATATCTAATTTACAGAACTGTAAAAGAATAGAATTGTGCTGTTCTAGCCACTAAATCTGTGGTAACTTATTATGGCAGCAACAGAAAATTAATGCACTGTCTTGGTGCTTGTTGCTATATCGGCATAATTGTACAGCTATACAGTGACAGGCCCTCAGAGGTAAGCTTCATTGTGACTGCTGATAATATCACTTCTCTTTGGTAGGCTCCACTTGTTTTCCAAAGTCACTCGTTTTTTAATTCAAAAGGTAGGTTTCAGACTAAAGCATTTGAAAAATATAGAGCACTTATTAGTCACTCCAAAATGAAGGAAGGAAACCTGTTCAAATACAATATTAATATTTTATGGAAAGAACAAACCTCAGGCTATTCTCAGTAATTAGAAAAAGAAGTTTTAAAAAGAATTAACTTTCAATTTATAGCGCAAAAGTTTTCGTCAGTACCGAGTTCATTTTGTCCAAGATTATATAGTAACCAAAATAGATTATGTTTTGTGTCTTGGTTAAGAAAGTTTTGAGAACGGTATTATTAGACACATTTGTTGATAATAGAGCTGATTGGGTACAAAGAAAGCAATATTTTGTAGAGTATGGAATGTCTGAAGGTGACAATGGAAGTTTCCCAAGAAATGGCTCCTGTTATGATTTTCTTTTCTAAATTGACTAGTTTTTCATTTAAGTGGCCTGTGTATGTGTGTGACTACGGGACGAACACTGATGACCCATGCACGTGGCTGTATGAAGCAACTTCAGTGACCAGTATCCCTTCTAGGTGGAACATCAACAAGGTGGCGTCGATGCCGTGAGTATGAACTGACCCGGCTGTGCTCCAACGACCCACCTGCAGAGACGCATCCCGCACAACAGGCCTCAGAGGCAGAGCCCAAGGCCCAGCCGGCGGAGTTCCCCGAGCCGACAAAGATTCAGTTCACCATTCCCAAGTTACTGCGGGAGGGGCCATGAAGAGATGAACAACTGGAACACACTAAGACGCCCCAATATGTTGAGAATCTCGACAACAGAACGTGACATGTCAGCAGAATGACACTCTCATGCACGCCGTGGGCCGTGGGAACAACAAACCGCTGAGTGTGTCTCTGGCCGCCTTGGACCTATTTTGAGAGGAGAGGTTTAAGTGTGTGTGTATTATATTAAACCACGGATAAATTAATAATGAATGTAACCTCCTGCTGGAAACTAAAGGAGACGCTTTTAGTTTGGCTTCATGTATTAGCAAGTCAATTTGTATGCTCTTGCATTTTTTTTTTTTTTTTTTTAAACAGAATGTTCCTGCCCTGGCCAGTTTGGCTCTGTGGTCCGGAGAGACCCGGGTTCGGTTCCCGCTAAGGGCATGTACCTTGGTTGCGGTTTGTCCCAGGCCCTGGTTGGGTTGTACGGGAGGCAGCCACTCGATGTGTCCCTTTCACGTCGATGTTTCTCTCTCTCTCTTTCTCTTCCTCTCTCTCTCTCCTGCTCTATCTGAACAAAAAGTGAAACAATGTTCTCGGTTGAGGATTAAAAAAAATAAAATAAAATAAAACAGAGTGTTCCTATTACACCCCAATTTTTTCTTCTTCAAAAGCACACATACAATTTGCATGATGGGGAGCTGTGTGTTTGGTATGAAGGAACCATATCACTTACATGGCCTCAATAATTTTGAATATTTCTCAATATTACATATAAATCCTTTGGAATATTACCAATGGTTTACATGGGACCTACAGATCCAGCATCATTCATTTTCCAAAAAGGAAAACTCATGGTACCTTCAATAAACTGGATACCTTATAAAGTATACCAAATGGGCATCATAGTATAAAAATTAAGCCATGAAACTAGCATGTTTCTAAAGCGGTGGTTAAGGTAGATGAAAGGTATTGAATGAGTTCATGTGAGTTAAAGTATTGAGGACATTTACATAGATTGACACACATGTATCATTTCTCCCAAGTAACTCCACAGAGCTATTTCTGTTCTGTGTTCTGTTCTTAACACTGCCAACAAATTGATTCAGACTTCATTGATTTGTACGAATGAAGTACAACTTTATTTTTATTTTTTTGGTAACTAATCTCATGTTGTTCTCAACCCCCATTCTGGCTGAAAATACAAGACTTTGCACATCAAAGAATCCACAGTCTCTCTTGTTTTAAAATGTATTAACTTTAAGTTCGTTATTCAGTATTTTCAGATGCTCTTCCCTGTTTCCACTCTTCCCACACTGCATGTGTCTGCAGAAGGAAATGTGTCTGATATGATGGCGGGGGTGAGAAGACGGGGGTGGGGCTGCTTACGTGTCCAGAGCTGAGCTGTTATGTTCCTGGTTGGTGTTAGCATCTCGGGCAAGGCCTATTCTCCACTGCTCACTCAGCCTGCACCGTCCCAGGTCGACGGACTTGGGTCCTCCAGCAGCCTCCACTTGGTTGGCCAAGCACCGCCGTGTTGGATGCTGAACCTTGAGCCTCCTGGGAGGCGAGGGCCCTTCCAGTCTCTGTCCAGAGATGTCAGAAATAAGCTTCCTCCCGAGGCTCTGCACCCACACCCACACTCACTCATGTGTCCTGGATAATCTCGACTGCAGCCTCTTCTGAGATTCAATTCAGAGGGAAGGGAGGAGGGAGGATAGTAGAGGCTCATCTCTCTCTCTTTCATGCTCTAGCGTCGGAACCTACAGCAACCTGAAGAGATGTCTTCCCGTGAGACTTTCCTGATGTGTTCTTATCCGATAGTCTTATGTTTCTGCTAGGACTACACATAAAATTATGTCCAGATTTGCAAGCTTTGCTCTTAATATGAAAACGGTTATTTTTGCTGTGTGTATAATCTTCCCGTATACTTCCAACCACACCAGGCTTTGAACTCACTGTCTTGTAAGGAAACATGGGGATGTCGAAGGAGAAGCCCAAAGCCCATTCCCTTTGTTCCAGGCAGTCTTCATGGCGAGCTGGAGGAAGCATCCAAATGTACGCTCCTTCTCAGAGTTGGAAAGAAAACAACATTCATCTCTCTGGGCACATTCTACTTCTTAGAGTCAAACGTGAGGTTCTCCACATGCAGCGGCCAAAGCATGGCTATTGGTTTGTGTGCTTCATTTGCTTTGCCTTCAGTGTCATAGCAGAGGAGAGGGAGAGTGTTTTCCCAGGATGCACTGTGACAGGACACCAAGACCCCGGCAGGTTTCAGGGTTCCTGCAGCCCGGCTCGGATACGGGTCCGGTTGGCATCTGTCGTGTGAGGCTCAGTCGGAAGGAAGGGACCTTCAGGGATAAGCTGAAGACAGGTTCACAGGAGGATGAGGGCACAGAAGTCAGAGCTGTGACATTCCCTGCGCTCGCTGGCAGGTAGCGTGGGTGGACGCAGATGGCTGACGAACTGAGGGGGTGGACATGTTCTGAGAATTTAAGGGAACAGACTTGAAGCAGACAGCCACAGTGGCTAATAAGATCATGTAATCATTCACTTCATGACCTCTGGAGGGAGGAATCAATGGGTTGAGCGTCTCGCAAATGTCTCCACCATGCGGCGGGGAGCGAAGGAAGAGGCTTCTCAGCACCGGATGGAGGAGCACTAGAGACACCACCTGTGAATAGGGAGCATCGGGCTCACCCTTGCCAGCATCTGTTTGCCTGTGGTCCTCGAACTTCTAGGGAACCCATTCCTGGTGGCCAGGGGCAGCCGCAACTGTGGGCAAACATGCCTCCAGGCACATTGTCTTGAGAGCTTCTGCTGCTTTAACAGATCATTAAGAGTCCCTACCTCCAAAGCATCAACAGCTGTTACATTAAAGTAAATGCAACTGGTAACTTGGTGCATTCAAACGCTTGCTCCTTTCTCAGAAAGTCCAGTGAAAGAAAGCAACGTCCATGACCACAGAGTTTGTTTTCTATTTCCACAAGTCCCTTTAGTGACGAAACTCTTGCAGAAACGTCCCCCTGAAAGAGAATGACAAGCCAAGGAGAACCAAAACCTGCCTTTGGGGCCTCCCGAGGACCCTCTCTCATGGACCCTTCACTGCAAGTGAGCCAGGAAGTAAGAGTCTTTAAACCATTGGCTTGGATTTCTTCCCAAATCCGGCGTGAGACAGCGCACTTGTGAGCCCAGAGGCGCGTGTGAGGACCAGCAGGTGCGTCTGATAAATAACAGACTGGAAAGGGCAAGTTTCTGTGAGGGATTAACGATCTGTCTGCAGGAGGCCTTCATTTACTATAAAAACCCGAGTGCCTTTTGCTGGGATCAGGCTGATAGTTACAGGGAAATTGATTCTCTGCGCAGAATTTCCCGATGGTCCCAATAAACCATTAGGCACGGCCGGCCTCCCCTTCCGTGCGTCGCGGCTGCCCTGCCGTGGTCAGCATCACCCTCTCTGCAGCAATTAGTGGTAATAAGTAGGAGCTCGCACAATTGATGGTGTAATTTGCCTGGACAGTGTGGAAGCAGCAGTTATGAAATGCTTCGCCGAGCAGAGCCCTTGTACTTGGTGCCTCCCTCCATCAATTTTCCAGGTAGCAGAGCCTAATGAAGGCGCGAGGCAGGCGGGAGCGTGGACGCGCGCTCTGTCCTGCTCGAAGGGGCCAGACTGTGCTTAGCATGATTGCCATGGATTCCTTCCTTCAGCGCCTGACGGATGCTTCCCCTTCATTAACCTGCAGGGGTTTTCAGGAAGAGGGGCGTGGAGAGGGACAGAGTGTGCGCGTGGTTTCTCCCTCGTAGCTCAGTCTTTCTGCAGCCGTGTTTTTCTTCTCTAGCATTCCCTCTTAGAGGGTCCACATCCCTGCTTGCGCTGCCCGTGTGCTCTGCCTTTCCACCAGAGCCCCTGGCATAGTCGTCACGGGTGTTTTCCACTCCCCGTCGGATAATGCCAACATCTCTGCCGTATTTGAGTCTGGTTTGGAGGCTTGTCCAGTCTCTTCAAACTGTGTTTTTGTCTTTTAGGGTGCCTTGTGGTTTCTCTTTGTTGTTGTTGAGTGCCAGACAGGATGCACTGGGTTAAAGAAACTCTGGTAAATAGGTCTTTGTTAATGAGGTGTGGGACTGGAGCTTTCTACAATCCTGAGACAGGACCCAGTCTTTCGGTGACTGTGCCTCTGACATTCCCAGGTTAATTCCTCTCTTCTCCCCTGCTCCAGACTGACTAGAATGGGCAGGAGTTGGCTGTTTCCCTTCTCTCGGGTTGGTTAGGCTCTGTGGAATTCCCAGGAATTTAGGGTCTAGTAAAATAGTTGTCCTCGAGGGCAGACCTTGTTCAAAAGAACAGAACACTGTGGCCTGTTTCAAAATTGTCCCTTGCCCCCTCCCACTGTCAGAAACAAGAGGGGAATTTTCTTGAACCCGGTCCAGCTTCTGGAGGCAAAACTCACAAAACTGGGGGGTCCCCTGAAGACTGGCCCACCTGGAGCTTTGATCTCTCAGACTGGTCCACACTGCACCTCCAGCAGCTTGTCAACTACAGCGCAGGCTTGGTTTTCATTCTGGAGTTTTGCTCTGATAAGTTGTGGTTCTGTCTCTCAGCCTGTCTATCTCTCCAGGTTTTACATCAGCGGTTGGTCCTGTGACCTTCCTTCTTTTACAGACCTAAGAGTTGTTGATTTTTTCAGTTTTTTTTTTCACTTTTTCCTGGTTGTTAGGATGGAGTGGCAACTTCCAGGATCCCCACGAGCTTGACTGGAAACCAGAAGTCTATCTGTTTTTCGAGTAAAAAAAAAAAAAATGCAGCACTTTCATGACATTAAAAAGATTTTGGAAATCTTCTCTGGTACAAAGTGATCGTCTCTGAGCACTTCAGTAATAACCATCTCATGGTTTAATTACTCGGTCTACGCAGATGGTTCTCAAAGTTATGTCTCTCACTCTGGGTCCCCAATTACACTTCGGACTTGCTCATCTCTCTCGCAGATTGATACAGCTGGGTAAGCAAAGCTCAGGCTGGAATAGTATTTCCTTGTCCTTGTCCTGGAATCTTTGGGTGCCCCCTGCTCTTCCAACAGAGCCTGTGCTCTCGGTCAGTGACAATGACATTTACCCACTTCTCCAGCCTAACTAACCTTCCTAATCATCTCTCACTTTCCCACATTCGGTCTATGAACATGACCTGTGGATCTCACTTTCTCAGGAGTTCTTGGACGTATTCTCCTTTCTCCACACCATCACCTTGGCATTAGTGCAGGACATTCCCGGATGCCTTAACAGCTTCTCAACAGGTGTCTGTACCTTCAGTGCTGCTGTTAAATGACCTCCTCCAGACCAGAGTCAGAGTGTCCTCCCCGCCACTGCATTCAATGGAAGCCCCCAAAGCTGCTCGTTTATTTTCTCGCCGTGTTATTTCCACCTGCTGTCTTTGCATGCCTCCTTTAGAGATTATCTTGTCTCTTTAAGTATGGCTGACTTCCTTGGTCTTTCCCTCATTAAAACGTCTCCTTCTTCTTTCTTGGTCCCTCATCCTCCAGCCTTTTCCTCCAGTGATTGTTCCTCATTGCAGCTCATCTATTCGGTGTGCAGACGGGCAGCCTGCTGTCTTCACAACGCCCTCTCTCAGACCCCGGTGAAGTGCCGCTTACACGTCCACAGATCCACATTATTATCTTCAGGCCGGGCTGCTCTGCTGATGCCCCTGTACATACAACAGGAATCCCACACACCGCATGCCCCGAACTGAAGTCCTCAGTGTGTCCCCAAACTTGCTTTTCTTTCTGCTCAAATGTTTCTTGTGTTAGGAATAACTCTATCTTCAACTCCTTTGCCCACATCAAGATACGCAGAACCAGCTTCTCAACACATGGCCACAGTCATCTCTCTGCAAGGCACATGTGTTCATGCCGCGGTGCAGCGTAAAATATTTCCTTGACTTCCGTTGCTTTCTGGATAGTGCTGGCCCCTTTGTGGGACTTGTGGGAGCCTACAAGACCTGAGCCCCGCTCCATCCTTCTCTCTCCCCTCCCTGCTCTCTGCTGTTCCCTGGTCCCAAGAACAGTGCTGTCTCTGGTCTCTGGAGTTCAGGATGGCCTCACTCTCTGCTGCTGGGAGCTCCGCTCTGGTTCCCCACTCCCTCCCTCTCTTCATTACTCTGTCTGTTCCTCTGAACGCCCTGCTTAGGGAATGCCAGCCCACCTGTGGGTCCCTGCTCACATCATACTGTGCTTTGGGAACATGTCCAGGCTCATTCTTTTCTATCAGCTGTTACTGCTTTTCCTACGTCCCATTCCCCTCCCCCCACACAACATATAGCCTCCTCTTTGAAGCCTTCTTGCATGTCTGGGGGGAAGGAAGACCCAAGGTGAACTCCATGGTGCATGCAAGTCGTCGGCTTAAATATCCATCTTCCTTTGAAGGCCAAACCTTTCATGAGCAAGGACTTATTCATCGTCAAGCACGTGCCACTGTGCACGAAACGGCAGCTGAACAAGGAGAGGGAGAGGATGGAGCTAGCATCTAGAAAGTGCAAAATACTTTGCCAGGCATTTCGCAGAAGCAAGAAGAGAGGAGACAGTTTGCATAATGGGGAGTGAAACTGTGTCCTGTCTTCCTTTGACCTTCAGGAAGGCATTGTTTCTCCCGTGTCCGAAGGGGGGCGATGCGTTTAACTCTTGTGCTGCCAGGCACTCTGTCCCATCGCCCGCGGGCTGCATGAAGGGAGAGGGTGTGTGTTGGTCAGATCGCTCTATGGTCTTGTTGACAATGCTTCTCATCAGACATTTCTCCTGGGAGCAGCCCTTCCTACCTTTCCTCTTCTCTGCTTTCCTCCTTCTCCTCTTCATGGTTTGAACGCACCTAAGATCTGTTTCTCCGCTTTTCCTCATAGGCTTACGGGAGCAGAAGGAACTCCTCCAAATTTCCTATTTCCATTTTCCAATATCCCCCCACATGGCATAGAAGAGGAGAAGTATGAGGCTGAATAAAAATGAAGGTACAGAGCTCCTCAGAGAATTGTTAGAAGTTATAGTTGATTAAAATGTGAGAATATGCCTTGTAAAATATTGTCTACTCTATGGAGAAAAAGCCCAGAATATGAATCATAAATAAATAAAATGAATAATCCCATTTCCCATAAGAGACAGATAAAAAATGATTTTTTTTTCTTAAAATAAGTCAAATTGAAAAGAAAGAGAATAGGATCAATTGTGAATTTAAATGAATGCCCAACTATTGTAATTATAACTGCATTTCTTATAAAGAGTGGAGTAGTTCTTAAGGATTATAGATTAAATTTAATTTCAAACCTCTGTAAGGATAATTTATTAAGTAGAAAGTGCCATTTTAAAAGGAGTTACTTCTGTAAGTAGTGTTCTGTTTTGTTTTCCTCTTTTGAGGTCTCAGACTACACCAGTGGATTCTGGACTGAACTTTCAGAAAAGTTTCTCTAAAGGTAAAACACTCTATAAAAACAATCAATATCTTAAAAATATGGTCTGGGAGACTGAGGCAGCGGAGTAGATACCAAGATGTTGGTGCCTACACATTTACTTAAAGAATAAATAGCCCTGGCCAGGTAGCTCAGTTGGTTATAGCATTGCCCCGATATGCCAAGGTTGCAGGTTTGATCACTACCCACTCAGGACACAGTCAAGAATCAACCAGTGAATACGTAAATAGTGGAACAACAAATTCTCTCTCTCTCTCTCTCTCTCTCTCTCTCTCTCTCTCTGTAAATCAATAAATAAGTGTTCTTTTAGAAAGAACAAATAATCTACATTCCTCCAGAGCCCTCTTCCTACTTGGAAGTTTACAGAAACCATTCTGCTCTTTGTTTTGCTGGAAGTTTGCACATGAGTAATTCGTCTGTTAAGTTTGTGCGTATTATCCTGAAATAAGACTTTTTCTTTCTGGGATTGCAGCAAGGATGCTCTACCAGGTGTGAACTGAGCATGAGCTGCTCTGAACTTTCTCATTACTAGACTGCTTCTAGAGCCCTAATTACCAGCTGGCTCACTTGTAGGATGGACTCTACTGAACACGTGACCAGAACCCGGGTCGTAAATGAGATCATTGACCCTCTCCTCTCTGAAATCCAGACGGTCTAAACGTTCAGTTACTCAGGAGTTAAACTGGGCTTTTTCTTTGTGATCAAAATCCATGCATGCTTCTTCTAGGTTCTCAAGTCGCTTCACTTCTGCTGTGCTGCTACTTTTCACGTCTGTTTTTGCGGAAATGACATGGATATCTCCCTTTTCTCCTGCACTCTTGGGACATTGAAGGATTGTGGGGAAGGAAATGGCCCAGCCCAGAAGGCAGGTTGGGCTCTCCAAAGATTCTAGAATCAACCCACAGAGAAGCATCTTCTAAATTTAAGGAAAATTTGAAGATAGTGCAGTTGTACCCCTGGATATTTTCAAAACTGCTTCTTTTGGAAATTCACTGGGAAGAGAGCTGCCTGAGCTAGAGGTCATATTTTAGATACGCGTTGAAAAGCTGTCTTTGTCTACCGAGGGTCTGTGCTCCGAGTTTGGGCCAAGTGGGATGGTGGCAGTGGTCTGCTGCTCGGACTCTTCACGTGGATGACTCATAGGTCTCTTTCCAGTGGTTAATTCTAATGTAAATCATGCTGAGCTAAATTGGAGACATTTAGGAGGAAATTTTGTTTTTGTTTTTGCTCTGAGTTCTTGTTTCTGGCCGTGTATGACCTGGGTAAAGAGAAGTTAGTAAAAGTTGTCTTGAAATGTCCACAAATTACCTTGTGACTTCGACTTTGTTCAACTCTCTCATAGACATTTTGAGCTGTAGTTTATTGGCTTCAAGTAACAGCTGAACGTGAGCCTCACGAAGGAAGTGTGAAGTCTGTGGGCTGCTCAGGGGCACTGTGGGGGTTCAGACTCATTGATCTGAAACTGTCCAGGATTTCCCACAGGCAGTGCATGTGCTGTGTTTACGACCTTTCCCAACTCCTGTTCTTGTCAAAACATTTCTCCAGAAAGTGTCCACTAGGGCTCTGGATCTGCTGATTGATAACCTGCCAACCTTATCAATGAATCCCAGCTAGTGTGGTAAAGAACGTTAATCAGGTATCTGCTATTTTTCTGAGATAATATAACTACATTTGAATAGAGATAGCCTTTAGATAATTTGTTAATATGAAAGAATGGTTCTGATGTTGACATTAGTGTTGCTTGGCTAACAGAACAGTTTTTTGGGACAAGGGTCTGTTAGTGTCCTTTAAATTGAAGTATGTGATAGACTGCCCCTAGTTTGGAAATTCAAGAGGACTGGCCTCAGTAATGAACATTATGAACATTAGCAAGAAGATACATATGTGAACATGTATCTTCCTGTATAATGTCACAGTTTTGTTCCTATTTATAGGAATTTATGGTCTTGTTACACCTACTTCATATTTGAGTAACTGATCAAAATGGCCCTGTTACATTCACTTAGGGCTCCTGTTCTATTTCAGTGGCCTCTGTTTCAAATGATCTTCTCTGGCTATGCCACCATTCCGTGCCTGATGACAGAGCACGAGTCGCCGTGCATCTGGGTCTCACTGGCTCCTCTGTGAGGGAAAATGGTATCACTCAATGGCTCTCAAGTTCCCTTTCATGTATACACTCCATGTTTCAACGTTTGTCCCTCTCTAACTGGCTTATAACCAACCCTAAGATTTCCTTGGATTTCTGGGGTAAGAAGGAACAATCTCTGGGTACAGATTCAAGACTGAGAGCCCCGACCCCAGGAACTGGAAGCTCCCGGCTGCGGTGACCACAGGTCACTGACGGCCTCGCTGTCACTTCCTGGCGGCTGCGGAGCGCATCCCTGGAAAGAGATGTGCTGTAGCCCCAGCTTCCGTGCCTTTGGAAGAAATAGAGTTCTCCTGCCTCATTTCTAATCTCTTCGCATAGTAGCATTTCATCAATTCATCAGTGAAAGACATCATCCATCTCCCAGTGTTCAGTCACTTCTGGGTTTGCTGGATGAAGAGTCTAGGTCTGCGCTTTTAGCTTTCTCAGAGATAATCAGTGTAGCTTACTGTGCCCACGTGCCAGAGGTCCAGGCATCAGCGGGCCAGAGAGGGAAGTAAAATGTCAAGGCACAGAGAGTTCACTCGTTCTTTTTCATGCTAATGTGTTTTCCTGGGCAACATCATCTTGAGGCTCTTCATGGGGCTCCCTTCTCGCCCCCAACTCCCTGCCCTGTACTTTAAACTGCTATATATTCATATAAATCCTCAATTTTTCTTTTTTGAGCTTAGTGCACTGAATGTTTCTACTCATACATAAAAGATGCCCTGAAAATTCCCATCACTGTTGCATAAGTGTTTATTTATTCTTTACTTCTTGAGAAGCAGGCTCTAAGGTAGTATCTTTGAGAGACAAGCATTTATGGGTTTGCCATATGACTTGGCTCAGTTTTTTCCTTCCATCCTGTTTGTTTATAGGAGCAAAAGAAGGAATTAAAGATATTATTGAGCGTTTTCTTTGTAGTTAATTACAGGTATTTTGTAAATACACGGAATAATGTATGTTTTTTTTTTTAAAGAAATAGAACTATGGGAAATAGGATGTATTATATACAGCTCAGGTGTTAATAAAAAATCACTGCAAAGTTGATCTGAATAATAATTTTAAATTCAATGCAGTCTAGATATAAAACAGGTCATTTAATTATAAAATTTCTATATTTTAATTTGGGATTCTGGTATAATCCTTTGAGTAAAAAAATGCAGCATTTTAAATTATTTTGGTAAATTGCCTAGATTGTATATAAATGGAAACAATTTTTTGCTATCATTTTGTAGCTTTAAATTTTTTTCCTACATAGCTCTAGTATTCTGAATTCAAAAGACAAGGTGAAGAAATGAAGGTGTATTAACAGGCTAAATTTAGAAACATTTTTTTTTTATTTGTTCAGAATATAAGAAACTTAAAAAACTATGGCTTTGTTTTTTCAAAATGAAGAATAATTTTGAGTTACTCTTAAGGTAGACAGCATTGTTGGCCTCCTCTGAAACGTACATTTAAGGACTGGACTGGAAAATTTACCATAGTTTCTTCCGGATGAAAATCGAAATCCACTTGTTTACATTTTGTTGTTGTTGTTGTTCAGATAGAGTGAGGAGGGAGAGAGAGAGAGAGACATCGATGTGAAAGGGACACATCAAGTGGTTGCCACCCGCACGACCAACCAGGGCTGGGGACAAACTGCAACCAAGGTACATGCCCTTGGTGGGAACCGAACCCGGGTCCCTCTGGACCACAGGCCGACGCTCTAACTGCTGAGCCAAACTGGCCAGGGCAAAATCCACTTGTTTCCAATCGCAGTTATGAAAATATAGGTGACAACCTGCACAGCTATTAATCAGATGAGCTTTCAGCATTGATAGAAGTGAAGTCAGTGCCCATGCCAGAAGCTGGGGAGGGCTTACCGAAACTTTGGGCTGGCTCTGACCAGTGTATTCGTAGCTTACCTGGCTGAAACACCTGGGGTTTCCGTCACACAGTCTGCCAGGTGTTTCACATTCAGAACCCCGGGCTAAGCCAATAGCCCAAGTCATGCCGGAACTGCTGCGCGATGAACACAGACCCTCCTTCTACCCCAGAATCGTCTCCAGTTGTGCTTCGGTAGAACACTGGTCTGTAAGAACTACTGTCCCAGTCCACCAAGAGTGCCAACTGATGTCCAAGTTCTTCCGCGTTCTCTTCTCACTTACTGGTCAAGCTGTGTTCTTCTAGCTACAGTCTTACAGAAATGACTTTGAATTCTTATTTGAGGTAGACAGTATAAAAATTCCACTTGGCTTCTGAAGATTATCTAGATTAACTGAAAATCATACCAATTAACTGAATTGCTTTTAATATTTATACATTATAAATATTTTAAAATATCTCTATTGATTTTTTTAAATGGACCAAAATACAAACACTGTACTATAAACATACAGGCCCCACACTGACATTTCTGGTACATTTATGCATCTGAGTATAGAAAAAGGTAAAGTCATTGTTAGTAGAGGTGCAGTTAACCTTGGAGCTGACATCTAATGACTTTGCAGCTGTCAAAAGAACTTTGAAAAAACTGATTGAGAGGTAGAGGCTACACCATCATCGTGTTAGCATCATTTTCTCAATAGAAATCTAATAGTGATCAGATACACTGTATTTTATAAAGACTGACAGCTTATAACAAAGCACTTCCATCAATTAATTTATGCATAATGGTATGAATGCTGAGAGCACGGATTTTCAGAAGACTACGGATGTATTCCAGATGTAACTAGAAAAATATCTGCAGGAGTAGAAAGAATCTTGTAAGCAAATGATTCTGTGCCTGAAGGAAGGATTCATATGGTCAACGTTGTGTTTTCCAAGTGGTATGTCTTTTATAGTTTGAGATACATTTTAGCTCCTTCTCTCCTTATACTTTGAAAAGAAAGCAGCTTACAATAACAGTTAATCATGATCTAGCCAGAGACTTAATGAAGGTAAAAAAGTCTCTCCTGATACAATCTGCCCACAGAGCTTTGGAAGGAAGCAGCGCGGGGTTGTCTAGAGCGAACAAAATCAGAATGCGATGCAATACCGACACAATAATTCTCTATTTCAGCACACCTATCCACAAGGTGGATGTAGCTATCATTTGTCACAAAGGGCTTTTGGGAAACCAAATGCAGAGTTCTCTCTTTAGCTAGAATCTTACTTGGCCAGAAGGAAAATTGCTGGGGAGGGTGTAGAATAATCTCTATTCTTCCTTCAGAAATGCACTCGCCCTGCAGCCTCTTGTATAATAAAAGAAAGCAGAGTGCTGGTGTTCAGGTGACCTTCCCTGCCCTTGAGCTTTGGAATCCAGCAGAGAAGCCTTTACAGTTTTGCATAACAGCAACCTTTTCCAGAGCTCTCCCAAGAGACTGCCTTCTGAACCCTCACTCTCCACCGCACAACACAATTCATGAATGATTTTTCCATATTCTCAACTGTCTCGGTTGTCATTTGAAAGAATTAATGGGATATCATATTCCCAGTAGAAAATAACCTAGTCAATTAAAATGGTAAAAATAAAAACTTGTCAATGAAATCTCGTTTGCTTTTCTGAATGAAGAACTGAACTTAACACTCATGGCATTTTTTTCTCAACATCCTTTTATAATTTCTTGCCCTTTCCCTGTTCCTCCACTAGACTGTAAGTCCCATGAGGCAGGGACAAATGTGTCCTCTTCATCTCCGCATCTCTACGTGCACACACGAGATTTGGGGATGCTCACAAATTAGTTAAATAAGTGGAATAATAAGTGATCCCAAGAAATAGGATATGTGGGAAAATATGATGAGCATATAGGTGTATATTTTTCTCCTCAGTAGTGAGGGTTCTTGGAATGTGGCTAACCAAATTTAAAAGGGAAAGCTCCTTTGGTCAAATTAGGGGTGACTCCTTTTCCTGAGCCAGCTCTAATTTTTAGTTATTTTTAAATAAGCAATTATGCAAAAGAGTTCCGCATGACCAAAGACCTGCAGAGAGTCCAAGGTATTTCACTGCTACCTTCGTCTCTCCTGACGACAGGGCTGTAAACATTCAGAGAGCCCCTTGGTGGCCTCGGGGTTCTGCTCACAGATTTCAACCTTGCCTCATGAAATAGAAGTTTTGGGAACTCTCACCTCACAATTCTTCGAAACATAGATGTAGAATGGTAACCAAAAACTAGGCATCCATTTCAGATTTTACTCCGTCTACCATGGGACCTTAGGGTTGATGTGGTTGGCTTGAGAACCTCAAACAATACCCCTCTCACTTCATTGCTAAGTTGACAGGCCCTTCCTTGTTCATTCGAACAGTCAATAAAAAGTTCACACACAGTTCTGATGAAGATCTTTTGTTTGGGAACTTCTCCATCACCTAGAAGTCCAGTGTGACATAATGATGGGAAATCTGTTGTTTTGCAAAGATTCACAGGCATTGTAGTATGACTTTCTTGAGAACACCTGTTACTTTCTCCATCTTTTATTTTTCCCCAAGAGAAAAGGAGAAATAATCAAAGATATTAAGGGCACCTCATGACCATAAAACTCTATGTTCTCCTGGAAAATTACCTCAGCAGTAGCAGGAAGGACGCCCTTTCTATCCCGGAAATTAGGAGAGAATTGCTGGGATATGTTGAAAGAGGTGTCATGTCATCCACTGTAGGAAGAGCCCATGTGATTCGGAGGAGTAAGGGCAGGCGGAGAAGGGGGGATGCAGGTGTGGCTGCTGATGGGCCAGGCAATGTGCTGGCTTTGGGGCACAGCAGATTAGATAAGACTCTGTGGCTGAGACATGTTCATAGACCAAGTAGCAAGAGGGCACAAGCATACATATTGGTATTTTACACACACACACACACACACACACACACACACACACACACACCAATGCTTTTCTAACTTTTAAAACTCAGGCTTCGCCCTGGCCGGTTTGGCTCAGCGGTTAGAACGTCGGCCTGTGGTACAGAGAGACCCGGGTTCGGTTCCCGCTAAGGGCACGTATCTCGGTTGCAGTTTGTCCCGGGCCCTGGTTGGTCGTGCGGGTGGCAGCCACTCGATGTGTCCCTTCACATCGATGTCTCTCTCTCTCTCTCTTCCTCTCTCTCCCTCCCGCTCTATCTGAACAAAAAATGGAAAAATGTCCTCGGGTGAGGATAAAAAAATAAATAAATCAATAAAACTCAGGCTTCTTTTGAAAACTCAACTCAGGTCAACTCAGCTCAACCAGCACAGACCTCTCCCAACACAGTGCCCCTGGATGTCAGCACATAACTCCAGGGACACGTGATCCTGCTGCTCCTAGAAAACCAAACGTTGATATCAACTGGTGAGGGCAACCCCGTGGGATGCGTGCTCTCCTGGCAGGATGAGCGGAGGCTGTGGGGATAGGTGGAGGGAGGAGGGTCAGCACTGACTCCTGGGCTGCGCTCACAGGGTGGAGGTCATGCTTCAACACAGCTGGCTTCCTTCCTCCACACCCAGCGCCGTGTTGGTTTGAGCTGCAGAAACCAAGTTCAATAATGCAAAGATATGCCAAGGAGGGGACACAGCCATCATCACCACTGCTCAGCAAAATTCTCTGGTAAACGCTGACACTGAGGTAACGCCTACTCTGTAAGCTGCATGACCACAGTCCCGGGAATACCCAGTGGCAGTTGATGATGGGAATACCCACCATCAGTCAGCCGCAGCAGGCAGGGCCCTGGTCTGGTTTGGCTCAGTCTTAGCCTAGCTTCCAACACAGTGCCAGGCTCACAGTGAACACTCAGTATTAACATTGGCTGAATGCATTCATCACTGAGGGTCCTATGGAGACACGCTGTGAACAAAAACTCCACTGAATGATGCCGAAGTGGGTGAGTAAACACAGAAAAAAATGTACTTCTGGCCAAAATCATATCAGCCATAACCAAAATGACTAAATTCACTTAAAAATGTCATTTGACTCCCTAGGGGAAAAGATGTTTTATTGCTGATATTCCTCCAATGTGTCATTGCTCAACTCTTATAGTTCAAGATTTATAGTCATGACCAATGGAACAAGTAACTATACTATTGAAATAACACAAGCTTTGTGTAAGAGAAAATCAGAATTTTCTCAGCAAACAATATTTATTTGTAAATATTGTTTGTCCTTCTAAAGAATCTTACACTTAATGCATGATTGGTGTGTAGATGTAAATTTCAATCACTTGATACTCCCCAAATATTTTGAGTTTATGCCATTAGCGATAATGAGATTCCATGTTTGTTTAAGCCTATTCACCAGATTCAGACTGTTATCCTTTGGGGGAGCTTTAATTAGATTTTAATTAAATAGGATCATAAAGAGATTCTTTATATTGTACATTAATATGTGTCAAGATAATAAGGTGGGCTTCAGGTATTCCACATAGAGGTAACAGAGGACATGTAGCCTCAACTTGGCTATTACATATATTGCTGAATTTCTATTGACTGGTTTGAAACTACATTTTTTTTCATTGCTTACACACTTTGTAATTATCAGCAGATGTGCCTTAATAAGAATGGATTATTTCAACCAAAGTAAATAATTCATTAAGTCATACATGAGACGCATCTTTGGCAAGCCACAGTGCAAGCAGGAGCTAAGCTGGGTCCCCCCGACTGTTTTCAGATTGCCTCAACATTCAAATCTATAAACCACTTAGTACTGGACAACTCCTGCTGAGACCAAGCTTTGCCAATGCTGAGTAGTAGATTGTTCAGTAGCGGGGGAGATACATCAGAATTAAGGCCAGAAGGATGGTGTCCGTGGTGCTGAAAAACTCCGGCCTCTGCTGCTCCATTCTGTAGCCTTTAATTCCAAGACGGTAACCCTCCCTCCTCAGCCCCGGGGAGAGGCCTTAAGAAATGACGTCTGTAACATACTAGGTTTAGAGAGAAGCACAGGGAAACATTTGAAAATAAGAGAGCCTTCTGCTTCAGATTGAAATAATGCTGATACTTCTTGGATAGGAAAATAAATTTGCCTTCATCTGAATGTATTAAACCTGTAATTTGCAAATCTGATGTTCTGTGGGATGTTTCAATGGATACTATGGATTTTAAAGAAAATTATCTATTTATTTTAGCAAATTTTACTTTGGTACTGGCACTACAATGGAACTTTTCTATTCCACCCGATCACATTCTAAATGTCTACTTTTAGATTGAATAAGCATTCTATTAATTCTGCTTAAAATACACTAACTGCTGTCTGTAATAAAATTGAAAAGTAATGCTGTACGTAAATAATTATGTTAATTACATGAATTTCAACACCCAGGTACATTAAGCTCTCGTGCAGAGAACTGAGCTGATATGATGCTAAGTTAACTTGGTGAGGGGAGGGTAAGAAATAAGTAGAAACTGACAAATAATTTGGTCTAAACTAAATTATTAACCAGCCTCACGGTCAAGTATGTAACCTTAGTTTTCTGACTCCTTGTAAAGAATATTTGTAAAGAATATGGAGTCCACAGTGAAAATGCCTTTCGTGTTACATTCTAATTCCTAAAAATTAACTAATGGGTAATGACAGGTGCCCAGTAAATGAGGTGAACACAGGGGACAAGCTCCGCGGCGTCTGTCTTTCTTCAATGACAAGGGTCGTGTCCACGTTGGGTGCTGCCCTATCCTTCCACATCACCTACTTTGACGTGTTTTTGCCTTTGGTAAGATGCAGGGACGTTAAGTCAGGCTGGTGTGGAAAGTGCCTAGTGACGGGCTTTGTGCTGTGTGTGAAGCAAAGTGCACACAGATGAGTGTCATCTGCTTCCATGTGGAGCAGAAACAGCGAGAAACGGAGACACGGCCCGTTCGATCGCTCTTCCTGGGATCCCAAGGTCAGTGTGTGTAACTTATTTTTGTGGCTTTAAAAAATGTCGCAGTTGCTACTATTATACCATTTAATTTAGGGCCTTGGTGGTCTTTGATCGTTAGGGAATGAGATATCTTGGTTAATAAGACATTGTGGTTGACATTAAATTGACAATTCTCTTGTCTGGCAGGTGTGGCTCAGCGGTTGAGCGTCAACCCATGCACCAAGAGGTCGCCGGTTTGATTCCTGGTCAGGGCACATGCCCAGGTTGTGGGTCCGATCCCCAGTTGGGGGCATGCAGGAGGCAGCCAATCCTAATCGATGTTCTCTCTCATTAATGTTTCTCTTTCCCTCTCCCTTCTTCTCTCTCTAAAATCAATAAAGAAAAATAAAAATGGGCAATTCTCTTTCATCTCTCACTGTTGACTCTTCTGGAAAGGCCACAGTCTCTCTGACCACTACATGGCTTCCTAACCCATCTCCTGGTTTGCAGTCTTGAGTCCCTCCCATCCCTTATCCTCAAAACACCCAGAGCAACTTTTTTTTTTTTTAATCCTCACCAGAGGACATTTTTCCATTTTTTGTTCAGACAGAGCAGGAGGGAGAGAGAGGAAGAGAGAGAGAGAGAGAAACATTAACGTGAAAGGGACACATCAAGTGGCTGCCACCT
The DNA here is from genome assembly GCF_014108415.1 of Molossus molossus. Taxonomy (NCBI): domain Eukaryota; kingdom Metazoa; phylum Chordata; class Mammalia; order Chiroptera; family Molossidae; genus Molossus; species Molossus molossus. Next base: position 109,876,911 of record NW_023425399.1, read on the forward strand.
GAACGACCCGATCAGGGCCGGGGACAAACAGCAACCGAGGTACGCGCCCTTAGCGGGAACCGAACCCGGGTCTCTGTGGACCGCAGGCCGATGCTACAACCACTGAGCTCAACCAGCCAGGGCAAGGGCAATTTTAAGTGCAAGTCAGATTGCACCAAACTTCTGCTCAAAAACCTCCAACTGTTTCCATTGTTCTTAAAATACATGCATTTCCTTCCAAGGTCTCCAAAGCCCTTTCCAACCTGATTCCGGGCTGTCCCCCGCCCCCTCCGACTGCACTCTGGCCGCCCCGTGGCAGTCACAGGGTCTGCCTTCAGCCAGCCCTTCCTGTCCGGTCTGCTCTGCTCTGTGCGGCCTGTGCTTCTCCTCACTGGCTTCTTTCAGGGGAAAACACACTCTGAAGTAACAGCGAAATCCACCAGGTTATAGCAGATTGTCTTTTCCAACCTTCATTACTGTATCAGGAAACTCAGGACGTCTTTCCAAAAATTAGTTTGCCCCCTTAAATAAAACTGTTGCAATCACTGGTGTTTTATGCCTTGAGCATTCGAAACTTTATAATAGGAACATTATTTGAACTTTTAAATTCACTGCTATTTCTTTTTTGAATTTTATTTTTCAGTTACAGTTTATATTCGAGATTATTTTGTATTTGTTTCAAGGGTACAGCATAATGGTTAGATAATCATATACTTTACAAAACGATGCCCCCTGTATTGCTATTTCAACCCCTCCTTGCCTACCTCAGAAAGGGTTTGGACTGGCTTCTGGAAAGAAAGGCCATTAGAATTTGGAAAACTCAGTGCCCTCCTCTTTTCTTCATCAGCAGCTCTGGGTCTGTTGGCACCATGATATGATCATCATCACCAAGATCAGCACAGGAGTGAAGTTCTAGGTTGCCACCTCTCTCTCTCACCCTCTCTCTCTCTCTCTCTCTCTCTCTCTCTCTCTCTCTTTCTCTCGCCCTCTCTCCCTCCCTTTTTCTAAATCTGCCTATCCATCTATTATTTTATTTTAATATCACATAAACAATAACAGTCAAGTTTTCAGAATACCAAGTACACAGAAGGAAACATCCTTTGGACTATGACTATACTGGTAAAATTGAATACATCACGGTTCATGCTTTAGTCTTCTATATTCACTGGAAGGAAGCTTATGTTTTCTCGGTGCCAATCTCTTAGGAAGATCAGGCAATTCCTCTGATAGCATCTGCAAAATGCTCTGGACATCTCAGCACAGGATGTTCCACAAACACGACGTATTATTGTAATCATCATCTCTATCTCTTCCGCACCCAGTAGAGCATACTGTTTGCCATCCATTTCACACCGATGCTGGAGGGATTACCGAGATGATATCTGTGAGGGACTTAACGCTCCTGGAGTCAGGGGTTCTGCAAGTCCACGGGAAGCTGATGATTATTAATCCAATGCCTTAGGTTGCCCCTCACTGTCCGTTTCCATCAACAGTAGATGTGAATGATTTACGAAGTCCACACTGAGAGAAACAGCAGTGTAGCATTAAGTTGCTTTGGAAACTGGAATGTGCGTGTGCATGTGTGCACGTGTGCATGTGTGTGCATGGGTGTGTGTGTGTGTTTGAGATGTTATTTGAATCAAGTCTCTCAGGCAAACACACTTCCTTTCTGAACTACTGTGGTTACATTCAACATAAAGAGGTGTGATTGGAAGTTACAAACCTTGGTTTACGAAGCTAAATGTTTGGAATCATGTGCTCCAGTAGAAAGCAAAAAAGCAGAATGAAGTGCAACGTGAAGACATTTTAGTAGCGCGTGACAAGAGCGGACGTACCTGTTTCCAGTCATTGTTTTACTAAATCTACAGACACGGGAGCAATAAGAGCCTGAACTGATGTTTCATAAACTTTATCAATATCTCCCTTTTCCCTTAAATGACATTTTCTCTTTTTAAGAAATTTAATATTCCCCCAGTTAAAAACTGAATTTCAAATAAGAAATAGGGCTGGGAGGAGTCCTAGAATCGATCAGAAGAAAGTAAATCATGCGCAACAAAAAATGAGAGGTAAATACCACTGAGGCTGCACTGTGAGGGGGAATGGGAGGGTCCTGGGTAAGGGACGAGAGGGCTCATCGCGGCTTTTGTACCAGCGCACCCTGCCAAGGACCCCTCTCTCGGTCTTTGTCTTGTCATCCCTCTGTTCTCTCCATCTACCCCTCCATCCGTATGTCAACCCAGCCCTCAACTTTCCTCTCTGTCCCTCGTTCCTCTCTCATACATCACAGGAGCTAGTAATTGAAGCTGTGTATCTCCAGTCGGGATCTATCTTCTGAGTTCCCCCATCTGCTGACTTTCCACCTCCCCCTGGATGTTTTAAGGGCGTGACACACGGAACAAGTCTGAAAATACACCTGACCTGGCCCCAAGCTGCCCTCCTGAAGGTGCTACGTGGCAGTAGACACACTTGCGTCCCCAACAGACATCTAGGACACCCCTGCCCTCCCCATTTCCAGCTATGAGCCACGTCCTGGGGCATATATTTTGTTTCTCTCCATTAACCTTATTGACTGCTCTTACTCAAAGAATAAAATCACTTATCTTTAGTTCCCAGACGTGCAGATGGGAAGCTGAGCTCACACCTGTGTAGTGTTCCTCCTCTGTGGGGAGCCGTCCACTCACACCTACCGGACGCTCCTTCACCGAACGGACCTATGGGTGTTCGCACCGGGTCGGCGCTTCTCTGTGTAGTGGCTCTAACCATCCCCCGGGTCCACCAGAGACAAGTCACTAAAAGGACGTGTGAATTGGTTTTTCGTGATGATTAGTTTGTGATGTGTTGTGACATTGAAAAATTTAAATTTCTGGCTAATCATTCTCTAGAGTAATGATTTTTAAAAGTAAACCGTACACAGCTCTACCCCCTTAAACAAAGTAGAACATGATAATTTGATACCTTCTTGAGGAATCAGAGGTGACACTTGGATGGCAACTGTGTTATTACCGTGTAATATGTTGACGTCTTGCACTGAGATGCGTGGGGTCTGTCTCCTGTTTGCTAAATGGCCGGAGGCCCCTGGACGTTGCAAGTTCATGGCTCTTGCACTGTCGTGCTCGGCCTGAGTCGGTGTGTCTTGTGACTGGCGCCGAGGGGTGGGGCCGGAGTTTCACACGCTCCTAGCACGAGCTTGCCCGGATAAACTGCAGATGAATTTTGACGGTCAACGTTTTTTAAAGGGGAACTTATCTGTGAATTCCGTGTCCTCAGCAAAAGGGAAAGGCTCGGGCAGCACCTCTCAGCCACTCATGTCCCATGGTCTCCCGTGTGTCTGTGGGTCGGCAGAGGCAGGGCTGGTCCTCAGCGCACCTGCACCCGTGGAATGACGAGGACCCGCTTAGCTGAGCGCAGCCGCTGGAGTAACCCTCTTCTGCTGCTGAGAAAGCCCTTGTGCAGGCGCGTATGGCTGCGACACTGTGCCATCCCCGTCCCTTCGGCCCGTCTGCCACGTGGGCCGCGGATCAATGCTTGGGCGACAAAGAGCCCCTTTCAAACGGGACTGTCATACGTTTTGATCTGGGCAGCAACGGGGAAAGCAAAACTTATGTCTGCAGGAAACAGAAGGGCTTCCTGGAAGTTACAGCCTCCCAGCCCGTCATTTCCCCTGACTCTCTGAAGGGAACTGTCAGCATCCACCTGGGACGGCGGGATGTCACCAGTGGGAAGCAGGAACTAGCGTCCCTATGCACAGCCTCATGAGCCCCGCGTGGGTGACGCGTGGAGGCCCTGCCTGCTTTGCGAGGGTGCTTCCCCAAGGGCACACCGCGGCGTGCATCGGCGGGGTGCTGCTCCGTCCCACATCATCTCTGGGGGACACACTCAGCCCTGGAGAAAGGGTGGCCGCTTCTCTGGGAAGATATGAGCAGAGGATCCGACCTCCCTTTCTTGGCCACTGACTGCCCAGGACAGATCCTGCTCGCTCACAGTGCACTGGTCGTCTGCAAGGTCAATCTAAGGAACTAACACCGAAAAACCGATGCAGGTAAGACAGCCGGGCCCCGGGCCAGCACCCGGCGGGCTCCCCACCACCAGGCAGGCTTTGAAGGCCTGAAAGCAAAACACAAGCCTCCTTGTGTCCTCGCGTTCCGCCCCAGCCGGTATTTCTGTCCCTCCAAGCCCGTCCAGCCCACTTCACCTTCTTAGTTTTCATTTTAAAAGTATGGTTACGACATGAGTGGTTTCGAACAGAAATCACGGGGATGTGGACAAAGAAAACTGACGAAAAGGACCCTGGGACCAGTTGGCCTGAAGTACAAATTGTTTTTGTGGGCACACCCCAGTTTCGTGCGGTCTCGAGCCGTCACCTTGCGTTGTGGTCACTGTGGTCACCGAGGAGGTCCGCGGGAAAGCAACAACTAAGAATGAATGAAGCAGAGAGCAAGGGGGCGGGGGAGTCCCTGGACAGCTCGGAGCCACTGCACACGCAGGAAAACATTTCCCCCTCCAAACATACACACCCCAACACAGACACACACACTAGGAAACATACATGCACACACACACAGATACACAGGCACAGACACACACACGCACAGACACACACAGAGATACACTCACACAGGAGTACATTCAGCATTTCCCAGCTCTCCTCCAAATACACGCACCATCCACACAGACTCACACACTCAGAAACACACACACAGAAACACACAGAGGTACACATGCACAAATACAGACACACACAGATATACAGACACACCCACAGATACACATGCACAGACACACACAGAGATACACACACACAGATACACACAGAGATGCACTCACACAGGAATGTATAAGCATTCCCAGCTCCCCTCCAAACATACACCCCACACACTCTCACAGACAACCGCCCCCCACACACCCACTGCACTTGCTCAAAGTTCTCATTTTCTTTTTTTCCCTTGAATACACAAAATGACTGCAACAAAGCCAGGGAGTTTCCGTGAGTTCTCAGCTGTGAGCAAAGAGAGAAATCAAAATCGTTTCCATGGTTTTACAGTCTGAGTTAAAAGAGATGGATGCTTTTCAGCCCTTCACCTAAGTACCACCAACTCTCCTCTTCCCCCTTTTCATTCTCAACCGATCGGTCATCATTAGTGCATTTTACCTTTGACTGCAGGGCCGAGTGGTGGCAAACCTACCCCATTAATCAAGTAACAGATGGAGAAGTAAGGCCTGTGACCCTGGAAAACTGGAATCCTTTCTATCCCCCAAGATCTGTGCACAACACCCAGAGGCTAGGCTCATTGAGAGATGGTGACGTACTAATATAATACTCTTCTGGCGTGCGTGTGTGTGTACTTTTGTGTGTTTAAACAGCTGAGTATTGACCTGTACTTTCCAAAGTACTTTTCAAAACCTATCTTAAATATAAGATTTGTTAAACATACCAGTGTCTTTAAATGCCAATGTGTAGTGACTACTCTTCATCTCTAGTGTGTTTTTGAAGGTAAGAGCCTCGACTGGGAGAGACTCTTGATATTTATGGAGATGCACAACGTGATGAGCACTGAATGGGGCTGATAGGGGTGAATGTCCAAGGGTGGCTACATTTTATGTAATGCCAGGGAAGCAAAAGGGCAAAGTGTTTCTCTGGCGAGGGCCGGACCTCACACAGGTGTTACTCTACTTCTCTAGAGAAACCAAACCAATAGGATGTGGGTATATTTAAAGAAAGATATTTATTTCAAGGAATTGGCTCACGTGGTTATGGACTCTGGCAAGTCCGAACTCTATAGGGTAGGCTAGTGGGCTGAAGACCCAGAAAAGAGCCGATGCCACAATTTAAGTTCAAAGTCCTGCGGCAGAATTTCCTCCTGCCTGGGGGAGTCAGTCTTCAGTTCCAGTCAGACCTTCAAGTGATCGGAAGCTACCCATTCACATTACGGAGGGCAGTCTGCTTTATAGAAGGTCCACCGGTTCAAATAGTAATCTCATCCAAAAGCAGCCTCTCAGAAACATCCACGTTTGACCACATATCTGGGTACCAGGGTTGAGCCAAGTTGACTCATAAAATCACTCTGAGCAAAGGCTGATTGAGCGTAGTGGTGGGATCCACCCAAATTAGTATCCCTCTTTCTTTTTAAATGCACAGTTATGTGGTTTTTATGTGCATATGTACTCCCGTGTAAGCACACCTGGGTGAAGACCCAGTGAGTATTCATTTCCTCTTCATAAGACTCTTCTGCCCCTTTTCAGTCCGTTCTTCCCACCCCAAACCTAACTCTAACTTCCATTTCTACTCATTAATGTGTCGATTCATGAACTTCATAGAAATAAAATTGTTTAACCTTTATTTATTTGTCTCTACTTTCTTTCACACAACTTGTTTTTGATTTCTCCACAGGGTTTTCATGACTTAGATCTTTTAATAACACACACACACACACACACACACACACACACACACACACACACACACCAGAATATGGGAATTTCTTTGTCCTGGTTCTTATGAACGCCTCTTTCATTTCTTGTTTTGTTTCTGATGATTCACTAATTCTCTTCCCTTCCTATGCTGTTTTTTGTTCCCACGCCCTTTTGCATTCTATACCTTACTGCCAATCTCACAAAAATCTTACACTTCATGGTCTGCAGTAGCTCAGGTCACACTGTAGGTGCGGAGTCCTCATCGGTTGTCACATGTAGGTGCAATGCTGAAGTGTCCCCACCCCCCAGTGTTTAATCACCAGCTGCCTGTACTTAGGAATGACCTCTTTTTGGTGCCCCCTTGTCCTGAGGTTTCTCTGTTGTACAGAATGGGGTGGATGGACTTATGCAGGTTGCCACTGTGTCTGCCAGGGGGAAATGGCTCTCAGGTTGAGCGCTACCTAAAAAAGCATGTCTACTCCTGGGCGGAAGTCGTTTTAAAAACATCATTTTCATCCAGCCTGTGTGGCTCAGTGGTTGAGCATTGACCCCTGCACCAAGAGGTCGCCAGTTTGATTCCCGGTCAGGGCACATGCCCAGGTTGTGGATCAAATCCCCAGTGGGGGGCATGCAGGAGGCGGCCAACTGATGTTCTCTCTCATCAATGTTTCTCTCTCTCTCTTCCTCTCACTTCCTCTCTCTCTAAAATCAATAAAGGAAAAACAATATTTTTTAAAATAAATAAAAACACCATTTTCTCGGAATGCACTAAAACCCAACATCCTTTCCCTCACTTGAAGCCTTCAACTTTGCTGTCCAGGCCCATTGGAGGTAACACATGCTTGGCCGACTCGGTTCTCTTTTGACTAAGTTACAACGGTGCTGGAGAAGGTAGCATTGTAAGCAGGTCTCGGCCGTGAACTGACACTTTGCTGTTCATGTCAAGGTTGATTGGGTTCTGGGCTCACACTAGCACAACTCTGTGCAGAACACAATCGTGCACTGACACTGAAAAGTTGCCCCAAACCATGTTCCTTGGGGCGCCTTCTGATGGGCTTTCTGAGTATCTTGAGAAGTGTTAACTGGTCTTTCGAATCATCCTGGGTTCGAAAACTGTGTTTTATCCACAGGGCTAGACAAGGCTGCCTCAAAGCTCATGAACTTCTATCTCATCGTGTATCACTGCTTTGGTAACCGGTCAAGGAGAAAAAAAAATCCTGCAGAAGTCTCAGAATGATAGTCAAGGTTTGTGATTATTCAGATGCTGGAAGCCGGCACGGGCTATTTTACCCAGTATTTCCTTGACTTTCTATTTTCACACACGCTCTCCTTATGTTATTGGAATTTACCCTGGGCTGAACTGTCAAAATCAATTCAGCAGAAAGACCAGCATTATATCTTGAGCATCAAGAAGGAACCCTCTTTAAGCTTTAAAGATAAAGGATTTAATGTGCTAAGAGCAAGCGAAGGTGATGACGTTTGCGATGCACACTCCGTGTAAGCACAGCGCCCCATCCCCACCTCTTGGAAAAAAGCGGCATCGATGCCAGAGAGACTGACAACACACTTGTAGTGTAAACATCGTAACTGCTCCAAAGCCTTTCGAGAAGTGCACAGCGTGATCCCCGACTCTGGGAAATCCTGCTCTCTAAATATAATCTCTGATCCTTTTTGCTCTCCCTCCCCCCCCTTTTCCCCCTTCTCTCCACCTCTTGCATTCTCTTTCTTCAATAAGTGCTTGGGTGGACCTACTGTGTGCCAAGTATCCTTCTAGCCTTTGACAAGAAGCATCATAGTAGATAAGATAAGGATGAGCCCCCATGTAACTTTTTTTCCCTCCTTCTTCCCCTTCTGATTTATTTCACGACACAGCATTGGGCTAAAGCGAGAGCATCCTCGTCACCAGAGAGCAGTGCCACTCACTCCAGCTGGACGGCCCAGGAGAACCTTGCAAAGAAAACCAGGCTGCCCCAGAGGCCTGCCGGAGCTGGGTTGTGAGCTCTGGACAAAAGGGAAAGGAAGGTATTTGTTAGTGGCAGAGAATAATGCCACTGGCTCTGTACCTCCACTGGGTCCCCACCTGTCATCAAGACCCTTGTTAGCTGTTGATTAGCCTTCCTGGATGTCAGCGGTGACATTGCGAAGGTGTGAGCCATGCCCCATCCCCGGGGTGGCCCTCACTGCTCTGGACACGTCCATGCCGCAGACGAGCTGAGCAGCAGTCATGAGACAACAAAGCAGCCTGGCTCGCTCACAGGTACCTCTTGTGGCTTTTAGTTATTTTACATTCTCATTTGCTTCCTGGAGGTCTAGAAACCCCGAATCAATCCCCCCTCATTTCCGTGGATGAGACTGCAGCCTCGCTGCACCTTGAGGACCCAGCCGGGCTGAGCCTCCGCGGTGCTCCCCAGAGGGCCGAGACGCAGGGCTGGTGGGATGCTGCTTTCCCTGTGAACATTTCAGTTGCGAAATGATAACAAAAAGAATTGACTTGGAGCTGTATTACACATGATTTGCACCGAATCTCACTTCTCTTATCTTCCTAGTGCCTGGCCCAGGTCTTGTACATGGTAGGTGCTTGCCTAGTTATTGTTGACTTAAAAAAAATTGGAATATTATCACACATTCCAAGTTTGATCCTTCTGTCTGTTCTTGCTTCTTTATTCAACTTAACGTTAAGAAATGCACAAGTGCAAAGACATCTCTGTCACTAAACACACACACACACACACACACACACACACACGTAAACTGGTGAAGCCATTACATTTTTTTTTTACTATGGAAGGTTCTATAGACTTAGGACCTACCAAGTTTCGGACACAAATTTCCTATGTAATTTCTGTCAGAGACTGTTGATATGCTTGGAAGGATCCCACTTCCTTAGCTCTTCTGGGGGTAGTTAAGATACAGGGCACTTTTACTATAGAGTTACATGAAAAAGTTTGCATCATTACGTGCAGTTAGCGTGGTGGTTCTCTGGGTGGTATAGCCCCCTCTCCCCTGATCTCCGATTCTGGGTTGTCACGGCCTCATTCATGATCGGTGATATGTGGAGAAATTTTCTACTTCAGAATCCTCATTGCCATACAACATTTTTCTGTGGGTCACCCTCTAACCTTTGGGGAAAAAGCCACTGGGGACTGAGGTCCTGCCTTTCCAGGACCAAGGGCAGCTCAGTACCTGTGGGTCATTTATAGGTTGTGTTTAGGAACTAACCTAGAAAAAACGTACCCGAGTGAAAGAGACCAAGTTAAACTATTGCAGTAGAGGGAAGATTGAACTCAACTCACCTCCTTTGTTACCAGACAGATGGGAGGATTTTCAAGGGCTGTAGTGACCAGGGAGCAAAGTCCTGGAAGACATTAGCGGGGACATTGGTCAATAGGATCAGACCATCCCTGTTGAGGAATTGGCACTTCCCAGAAGTTAGGTGTCCTGCTCCCATGGATAGTGGAACACAGGGGCTTGATCTTTCTTGATAATTACCTTTCAAAGGGATCTCCACCAGGTGCTTGAGAAAGGCATCCCTGGGTTTCAAACATGGCAAGCGGCTGCAGAGGAGTCATCTGCATTTCAAAGGAACAGAGACAGGATTGCAAGTTTTCTAAAGGAAATGCTCTCAGATAAGGGAGAAAGGGTCTCAGAGTCAGGAAGAAACCCTTCTGAAGTTCAGTCAAGCCAAGGGAACTGTTCGGCTGATCTTGGTAAATGCTCAAGCACTTACTTGGAGCGCTTGGTCTCCTTCAGTAAATGCTTGTGGGTTGAGTGAGAAAGGAAGGTAACTCCAGTTTCTCCTGTGCCTCAGAGTGGTCACATTCTTCTCTCCACACTCAGTGCAACTTCACTTTTCCGGAGACCCCCTTCACATCCCTCTCTATGGAACATTTATTTACAACCTCAGACCTGACTTTCCTCCAAAGAGGGTGCAGAGAGGCTCAGTCTGCCTAGTCTGAACTTAGCTTCTGGGTTCCCAGAGGACAAAGACCATGTCATGATTGAGTTCCAATTTAAATACATCGATGGGTCAGTGAGCTTCGCTTCCCCTAGCAAAGAAGTGCCCTCATCCACTGACTCAGCGATGAAGGCAATTGACACTGAAAACCAAAGAAAATGCGAATTTCTGTGCCCTTTAAGACTCTCAAGGATGGAGTTTGTTTCTCAGCGTTCTTTGAAATCAGAATATTCACTGTGTGGATTTGTTAAATGCCAAGTAAAATTTGCTCACCTTTTCAGCTCCAAAGAAAGCAAGGAAGCACGTGTCGGGACCTACAGGCACCAGGGAGGGAGGCAGCCTGCAAACAGGAGAGAACACTGATGACTTCAAGTCTGAGCAACACAAGAGTGTCAGCCGTGTAAATAAAGACAAGCCAAGTTCAAATAAACACAAACCAAAATGAGAAGACTGTGGAAAGAACCCAATAGCAAAGGACCCTGAAATGGCTAAGAATTGAAGACCGTGCTGAAATAAACGTCCGGTCGACCCCCCAGAGGGTCCTGAGACTTTCACCCCAGAGGAGGACAGAAGTCTGCATCCCTTTGCTGCTCTAAGGCGCAGTCAGTTGCTCCATTGGGAGGTGAAGAGAAGGAAAACCCACTGATAGAAGCTCATGAAGAGAGTCTACTAATAGCCGATTCAGATAGCGCTCAGGAGAGAAAGAGAGCGGAAAAGAATTGTTTGCAGCACTCAACTCTGTTGACCTTATTTAGCAGGAGCCCTGAGTTCCCAGGTAGGAGTTCAACGGCTGGGTTAATGGGAGGAGAAGCACATTGATTTATAGTGTAGGTATTTTGCAAAAATAGAATAACTGTTGACCACTCGTCTTCGTCAGTTGTGGCTGATTTAACAAAGCGCCGTAGACTGGGAGGCTTAAACAACAGAAATTTGTTTTTATTTCACTACTGTAATGCTCTGGAAGCTGGGAGTGCGAGCTCAGGGTGCCAGTGCAGTTTCGTGGCGAGGGCTGTCCTCCCGACTTGCAGGTGGCCGCCTTCTTGCTGTGTCCTCATATGTTGCCAAGAGAGATCATTTCTTCTCATCAGGGCGCTAATTCCATTCATGAGGGCTCTACCCTCATGACCTAATCACCTTGCAAAGATTCAGCCTTCAAATACCGTCACATTAGGAATTAGAGCTTTGACATACAAATTTGGGTGTGGGAAAAAATCTTCAGTCCGTAGCCCTTCTAATAAACGCAATGGGCTAATCTATTGATTTAGGTATAACTGTGAAGGTCAGGACCCAGAATAATAGAGATAATTACTATCTAATGCATGTTTTCCTTTGTCCATTGTGGGTGAGAGAGGGTTGGGGTTGCTCAGTTCAGCTCATCACATCTGCTCAGACGTGAATAACCAGGGAATTAGAGGGTTCACACCTTCGAGGGCATCGTATGACTAGATACCCATCTTATCTTCTCACTTTATCAGTGATTAAATGGGGGCTAGGAAAGGTTAAGAGATTCTCCTAGAGTCAGTTAGTAAGTGATAATGGAACCCAGGACTTCTGAGGCTGATTTCCAATCCAGTGGGTTTGTTTATTCCACTTATATAGTTTGATTGATAGATAGATATAGATATAGATATAGATATAGACATAGACATATAGATATATCCCTACCTATAATGATTTGCTATATTTAGGAAGTTTAGATTATTCTACTTTGATGACAATCTATGTTTCCATGATTATAACTGTGGTATGTATAAAAGCTAGAGTATAAGAATTTTATACTGATGGAAACATCATTGCGATAAACACATAATGAACTTTTTATTTTGCAGGTTTAAAGCATTAGTTCTTGCATACTTCATGATTACTTTTGACAACCTGGACGAATTTCAAAGTGGACTTGGAGGTGTACAGGTACGAACATTTCATGTTTTTCTGCAAGAGATTGACTGCTCCTAAAAATAGAATACTAGGGAGAGAAAATGTCAGAAGCCATCTCGACTAGTCCCCTGTTTCCAAGCACTTACATTTAGACCAATTACAGTCCAAACTTGTTTTCTTTTTTTTAATCGATGTATAACGGAGACCCACACCTTCGGTGTTGGTTCACACGAGCGCGTCTTCTGACACCTCATGTAAACCTCCCCTTCTGTGATGCAGACTCATTTTTTGTAGCCTTATCTTACCGTTTCTGTTGCTGCAGCTTTTAATTTCCCCCCTACATTAGATTTCAGGGGTGGATAAAAGTAATCATCTGAATTCCCTTCAGACCTAATACCGTGTCCAGTGGCCTTGGGCAAACTGTGCCTCTTGCAGACAGCTTCTGAGCCGATGGAAACAAGCGAGTGACAGAGGACTGATGGGGGCTGACTCCCTAGTCCCCAGACCCAGAGCAGGGACAGGGAAAGCCTCTTTAGCAGGGAAGGGAGAGGGGACAGAGTCAGAAAGGGCAAAGAAGGGGAAAGAACCTGAGGAGGTCGAGAACCTGGGAAGCTGGCCTCCCACCGTGAGACCAGCTTTTGTTCCCAGCTACCTACTGAAACTTCCCAGCCCCTCACTGCCCCCCCCCTGCACATCCTGATGGATGATGTTCCAACGGAGCACCCCGCCCCCCCGCCCAGGAGGTATGCAAATGTAGACAGCCACCCACTGCCCCCCCCCCCCCGCACATCCTGATGGATGATGTTCCAACGGAGCACCCCCCACCCCCGCCCAGGAGATATGCAAATGTAGACAGCCACCCACTGCCCCCCTTCGCTGTCAGTAAGTCTGGGCCACGCCTATCTTGGGTGGGACGGAAGGGCACCAAGGAAGAGCAGAGAGCAGGTGAGAGCTGCGTGCCCGGGGCTCGCGTGCAGAACCAGCTGAGTGCGCGAGTGGGGAGATAGGGACAGAATTTTAAACTAGGGGTCAGGAGGAGCACATCTTTGATACGGGGTAATAAATGAGGTGCATTTATAAAGGTGCAGCTTTAATTCTGGGGGTAACCTTACCTAGTTGTGATCATTTAAGAAAAGGTCACTGATGCTCTTATGTTGAGTTCACAGAGAGTTTTATTGTATTTTTCATATATTAATACAATGGCCTACACTGTCTTTGACAAGCTAAGAAACATCTATGTCAGCCCATATGGAAGTGTGATTATAGTATTTGCTTTTCAAATATTCACATGTTCTTTTCCTTCTTTAATTCTTTCCTTCCTTTTATTTCTTCTGTGATGTGTGGCTTTCATTCTGCCGGTGTTATTGCCTTGATGGAAGGGAAGCTGAGGGTTAAGAATGAATGAGCATTTTTCCAGCATTTAATAGTTTTAAATAATGTATACCTAAAGAAATATCTAATCCAGATTACTCTCCCCAAAGTTGTAATTTTATAGCCAAAGAACTTCTCTCTCTCTCTCTCTCTCTCTCTCTCTCTCTCTCTCTCTCTCTTTGTAATAAAGGTAAAAGAGGCTAAAGTAAGAAACCCCTAGTGTGTTAAATTTTTATTATATCCAGACAAGGCAAAATTACAACTCCTATTTCTACTGCACTGGGGAGAATTTAAGACCTCCGTACCCACATTTTAAAAAGGTTAGAGAGAACTGTACACAGCTGACATTTCAGTGTATAATCAAAGTGTCCCTCAATCTTAACTATATGCTTTAAATGTCTCAGGTACACCATCACCTGCTCACTGCAGCATACAGACGTCCCCATGTGCCACTTGGCATTACCGGACAAATTGCACTCCTTGTTCAGTGTGCCCTGTTCTACCCATCAAGCCATGCCACTCGGCATTGTCTGCTGAGGAGGACGTCCTTCACATTGGTAACAGATTGTGCCTACACGTATCTTTCAAATGTCCCTGTCCTTTTTAGATTTTTTAAGTGATTGCCGTTACTCTCTCCTTGGTGGCCCAAAAGGAGGGCAAACATTCATATTTTGTGACATTTCGTGTCATATTGTGTCTGATCTGAATCTGTCTTTGGCAATTCAGAGAATTCCCTGGAAGATTCAAAGTATTAACGTGGTGTTGTCATCCCAAAATCAAGTTGATGAAATTAACCGGCAGTTTCTGAAAGACAGGAAAGAATGCTATTAGGACAGATCACAAAGGCTGGTGTGTTTTTAAAACTCTACCAAGTCTGCTCCTTTTGAGGAAAAGCACCAATATTTCCCATTGAATTTAATATTTCAAAACTGACTGACGAGCTGAGATGGCCTGAGACCTAGATGCACAGGGAGCTAGAGGTGTGTTCTGAGTGTTTTCCAATGTACTGACTTCTTTCCTTGGGTGTGATGATGATTTAAAAAAAAAAAAAAAAGTTGTTGTGAGGAAATTTAGGCTTAACTGTCATAGGTATTGTCGGCTCTTCAGGGTGGGGTTATTTTCCTTATACTGCACGCACATTGTTGAATGCCATTCCAATGGTTTATGTTTTATTTTATTGTAAATCAAATGCTACCTTTCTTTCCAGGTGACTGATGGCGGAACAATGAGGCACCATAAGAGAAAGCTCACCATTTGCTGGAAAGAATCACCGAGGGACCGAGTGGAAATCAAGGACCCAGAGAAGCTCTCCAAGCCGGCCAGAGTCCATGTCACAGGGCTGTGACAAGCCTCACCTCTCTCTGGCTTCTTCCTGCCCCTTCCCGGGGAAACCTGATGTTCAACTAGAAAGATGTTCAGCGGAAGAAAAGGGAAATTCATTTCAACACATATTTATTCAGAGTCTGCCTCGTAAAAGCAGAGGTATGATCACCATGAGGCAAAAAGGAAGTTGGCCAAGCTGTAGACATTCCCCCAGAGCTTAAACTATAGGATGTTCACTGTGTCTGACATGTGCAAGGTGCTCAGGAGACATCCACAAACATGCAAACATACCAAAGCATGTGTCTCAGTGAATTGAGCTGTTTTAACAACACCACAGGTCGCGTGGCTTACAAGCAACAGAAGTGTGTTCCTCACAGTTCTGAGAGCAGGGCCTCTGCGGTCAGGTGGCAGCATGGTCACGCTGGGGTGAAGCTGGCTTCCAGGCTACAGACGGCTGTGTGCTCATGGCACCCTCGGTGGCAGGTGCAGAGGGTGAGGGAGCTGTGCAGAGTCTCCGTCATAAGGGGATTCGTCCCACTCATGAAGGTGTCACCTTCATGACTTCACCATGTCCCCAGGGCCCTGCCTCCTAACACCATCACATTTGAGAGGAAGAACACAAACGTCCAGTGCATAACAGCGTGTAACGTGTTTTAAAAAGGAAGAGAGCACACTCTTGGACCATGCAGCTTGGACCATGATCCCAGGTTTATCCCAGTCTTGCTCAGTGTGTCTATTGGTGGCGCATGGAATGCAAAGCATGGCAACTACTTGGAGGGGCAGGGAGCCTCAAGTCCCCTGACTGGGTCACCGAGCATGATGATGAGGGAGCCCAATTCCTTCCCTTGTTTCTCGTTCTCTCTATTCCAGCATGTGAGGGGTAAAACGTCAGTATAATAGCCTTTTGTTCAATGCACGCTGTGTTCGGAAGGGCAGAGAACCACCCTCAAGCTTGCTGGCCCTGTGCTGAGCTGTCGGAGGCCACTCCATTGTCATCTCTGGTTGGGGGCGTCTTGACCAGAACCCCACACAGTGCCCCTACCTGCCACAGATCCCTGGTGAGCCAGTGAGTCTTCCGGGGCGTAGAATCCGAACCGCAAGGTGGCTTGCGCCACAGCCTGGACAAGACTTTATGACACAAACCCTCCATTCAGTTAACCTACAGCAGCCGGCCAGTCAGAAGGAACATGGGGTAAGAAAATAGCAGTGTGGGCCAAGGAGACCAGTTTCAACAAAGAGAAGGGTATTCGGTTGTTTCAGATGCTAGCGAGAGCTATCCATAGAGGAGTTCAAGGAGTAAAACCGTAATCACTAAAATTAAATATTTGCTTCCAGTCCGAGAGAACATTTTCACTGTTATCAAGGTTGTAAGACTTTGGATGCATTATTAGTCGATCGTTTCTCGTAGAAAAAGGAAAGTAACATTTAAAACAGAAGTAATAAGAAATGAAGTTATTTAGAGAAGAAATCAGGGAAATCCGAATGGGACGCCTACATGAAACCTATTGTTCGCTGGTGAAGAAAAACATGTTAAGTAGCATGTACATACAGCTGAGAGACCAATCCTCCCGTTTGCTGCTAATCTAGCCCTGGGACTCCTACGAGGCCCTACTTCGCTTACAGGGTGCTTTGTTTCCTGGGTTTTGTTTTGACTTATTGTTATATTCTGATTTATTTTTTATAATTGTCTTAATTAAAACATCCTTTATTTACCCCTCAGGATAGAGGCAGAGTGTAATTTGTAAAAACAAATTGTCGAGCGTGTGCACCACGGAGACTAGGACCCTGGTGAGAAGCCATCCTGCTTCTGTTGATGTGGAGAGGTGGCCGGGAGGAGCCGGGACGGTGTCCCAGCCTGAGCACGGCCCGGGACCCCTCTCGCCGAGGGAGGCCCTGCAGGACGGCGCTTGTTTTATGTGAAACAGGCTCCACACTGGCGTCTCCACAGTTGATTAGGAAACGTCTATTGTGGGCTCTGTGCACTGGCCACTTGGTCGGCCACCCCGGCTGCGGCTCAGCCGGGAGGCATCAGCCTATCCTGGAGACCGCGGTCTTCACTCAGCAAAGCAGGCATCAAAACAGGCTCTTCGCAGACTCCCCACTCCTCGCCACCGGCTCTCCGCTTGTCTTGGTGCCATCGATCCCCTGCGTCGTGGGCTGACACCATTCACATCCCGAAACCTTACAGACCTTTCTGTATCTGACTTGCAACGTACAGGCAGCTGGATGAGGCAATGGAAATGACGATAGTTCGTCTCAGAGAAGAGTTTAATGTAAAGCTTCCTTACTTCCAAAGGTTGACCTGGAAGCTAGGCATTTTTTCAATGAATTACTACATTATTATTTATTATTGTTGTTGTTTATTATTATTTTTTTCTGTGTGAGTGCTACGTTATTATTATTATTGCCTTCTTTATTGATTTTAGAGAGAGAGGAAGGGAGAGGGAGAGAGAGAGAGAAACATTGATGAGAGAGGAACATCGACTGGCCGCCTCCCGCATGCCCCCCACTGGGGATCGGGCCCATGACCTGGGCATGTGCCCTAACCGGGAATGGAACTGGCGACCTCTTGGTTCATGGGTTGATGCTCAACCACTGAGCCACACTGGCCAGGCTACATTAGTATTTTTTAATGTTGCTAAAAGAAATATCAAGTTCAACAACACATAGCAGTGAATTCGTTGCTTATAATGAGGACCATGTGGCAAAGGAGAACATCTTTGATGTTGACATGTATTTTAATAGCAGTAGATCATTGTTCTAAAACCATTAAGGAATGAGTTATGGGGCAGAGCCAATTTCCTTTGCAGAGTTTAGAGATGGGCAGTTGTAAAAGCGGATTTCATGAAAAAGGTGACTCTCGCTTCAATCTTAACATTTACCTGCCGAACAACCTAGAGGATAAGCCACACCTTTCTGGGATCATGCTCTCTGTTAGTCAGTGAAGACGACAGCTGTACAACTTTAGAATTTTAGACAACGCTTTAAGGAGTGTTAAGCCCACCCCTTAATTTAAACTATGCTGTATTGTGACCTGATTAGCTTGCCTGAGAAAGCATCATTTCCTGAAGTTCAGGTGCAGCTCAGTGACTCCGAGGCCCATGGTGGGGGGCTCCCTGTTCTTCCGAGATCTCCATAAAGTTGGCTGAGATTCCAGGTCCATGTTCATGAAAGTCTTTATCCCCTCCAGCAAATCCGCAAATTCTCCAGGGGCTCCTTAGGGTCACCGCTGTCACCACACCCTGAGTGTGCAGATGTTCTCCATGTCCCCACGAAGTGACACTCAGCCCGTCACTGGTTTCCACGCTCTTACCTTAAACACTGTCTTGCGTGACGTGTGAGATTCAGACTTCACTCCCCCCTGAGGGTAAGGGGCTAGGGACGACGGGCCAGTTACATCCTCCTCTCTTCTGTCTTCCTCGCTCATCTTCGTCTCCCTATCTCGGTCTTCTTCTGCCTCTTTCCAAAGGATGGAAACAAAATTCCTGCATTACCCAGGATCCACAAAGGCCTTCGCCAAGGCCGTGGAACTCCATCCCAGCACTTTCAGCGAGACGTCCCCCAGCTAGGGCTGTCCTCTCACTACGAGACGTCTCCGACCGGCACTGAGAGCGCACGCTTTCTCCATTTCTTTGCAGCTCCGAAGTTCCTACAAAGACGGTTTCTTTAGTCCCACAGGCCCACCTGAGATGGTGGAACCTGACGGGGGGAGTGTTCGTCTGTGAGATTAGAAGCACTGGCCCAGAGAGGGAAGACAAGACTTCTCATCCCCACAAGAGGAGGAAGACCAAGGAGCGTAAATGACAACCCTTTTCTCTAGTTATATCCTGGAATGATTAATACCCAATTAACAACCTCAGGGGAGAAGCCGCTCATTTCATACCACAGACAGATATGGGCACCCCCACTTTCTGTTACCCCAGCTCCTCCCCTGACGGAAGAAGGAGATGCCATCATTTCAGCAGATACGGACTTGAATGACTGCACAATGCAGGTGACGTATACATAACACTCCTCAAGTACACGGGGCGGGGGTGGGGGAAGCACGCTGTTCCCAGCTGGCTCCTGTATCAGAACACATTTTGGACCAGGCATCCCACGGAACCGTCGCAGGGGCTACTGGAACTGTGGTTTAATGTTCAATTCCTGACCCCTCTCCTGCTCCCTAGAGAGGACTCTGGGTGGGTTCCTTCTCTCCCTTCCGCTGAGACACGGGGACCTCTTACCATGCGCTTCACCCTATACAGACAAAGCTGCTTTAATGTATATGTATCACGTGGATAAACGGTGAAGACTTTTTGTACGATATCTTAACACGCAGCAAAAGCTTTCATATAACCAGGATTTCCAGTGCTTACATGAGCTCTTGCTAAACTACCTAGAAAATCTCTAAATGAGGCATTTACATCTTCGGTTTATTATTGCAAAATAATGAATTGTCCGCCAACAACAGTGCACATTCCTGACCCCTCAGTCAGCTAGCTTGTAGGGTCTTACTCAGACTGTCACTCATCTCCTGAGAAGGAGAAAACTCGTAATATATATGTTCAAGAGCCATTTAGTTGACATCATGTCTCAAAAAATATTATAAAATATGACCAGTATAAAATGTAACCACAGAAAATGCTTATGAAAAAACCAACAACACACAAGTCAGTTTATCCAGCATACTGCCTAATTCAGAACCGCCACTGACCACACACTGAATAGATGTATTACACTCTAACAAATGTACAAGGGGAACTTGGTTAATTCTTGACATTTTCCCATGCCCTTGAGTTGTGAACATTTAAAAAAATTCTCCTGAAGTTATCTATTTGTGGTTGCTTTATAAAAAAAAATCTAAAGATACTCATTGAACTAAATTTTTCTAAAAACAATTTTGCTTTTTTTTTCTTTTCTTTATTGATTTTAGATAGAGAGGGAGGAAAAGAGAGAGAGAGACAGAAACATCAATGAGAGAGATATTGACTGGCCACCTCTTGCATGCCCTCCACTAGGGATCAGGCCCACAACCTGGGCATGTGCCCTGACCAGGAATCGAACCAGCAACCTCTTGGTGCAGGGTTGACACTCAACCATTGAGCCACACCGGCTTAGCTGAACTAAAATTTTTTGATATTTAGGGCAAGGAAGTTTAGGATCACTGTATTACAATTCCACAAATATTTGTAGAGAGTTTATTTTGAAATAAATAATGGGGAGCTGGGAATAAAAAGGTAAAGATCTGATAAGCTAATGAATAGACAAACAGATAATGTAATCATTCATGTGTTCTAACGAAGGCAAGTTATCATAACAGCTGTTGTTTTGTGACTACTCACAATGCCCTGGAAATTGTTTCTATATCCTTTATCTATTTTTTTTTTCATAGTTAATTTGAACCTCAGAGGGACCTCATGTGGTATAGCCAATGACTGTTTCTATTTTGTAGAATGAGACTAAGGGACTGAAACTAGCCAAAATCACATTGCTAGTAAGTGGCAGAAACTACTTGGACCCAAAGAATCATAAATTACATTCTGCTCTGTAGCAACAGCAGGAAATGATTGATTGTGGTCAGGAGCCTGGGTCACAGGGGGCAGACCTCACAAGTGAGGTGTATTTGACCTGCGCTTTGAAGAATGAAGACCATCCTATCCAGTGATAAAGGGGAAGGGAATGCTAGAGACAGACTAGCGGGAGCAAAAGCACAGATGTGTAGAAGGGCTTGAAATATTCAAGACATAGCAGATAAGTCAAGAGTTGTGTGGTTGAGACAGGAGAAAGAGGAAACAGCTTCTGTGGTTTCAAGAGCTTTTGGTTTATTTCTAGGCCTAAAATGGTGTGATTTTCCAAGTCTGTGGATTCTTTCACATCTAACACATTGACTTTTCTCTTTCTTTTTTTTTCATTTTCATCATAAATATTCGTACTGAGCTACAGATGCTTCACCACTCCCCCAAATTTGCCATTCTGTAATGTAACGCGAATGAATGTATGTGTGTAAATGGATACAGATTGTTCATATACATGATCAGTTTTCCTAAATAAAGTATTATTTTTCTCTAGATGCATATGAGTACGTTGAACATACTAGCTTAGATAATGAGCAAACAGGCTAATGTACAATGAAATAATTTTCATCCTCAGTAAGCCCGGCTTCTTCACTTCATTAGTTTTTAATTAAACCTCTGTCTGATTAAGTTCTCCATCTCTTTCCCACAACCTTTACTTATAAAATCTCCTTCATTTGGTCCTTAGCAACCTCCAAGCAAGGAGAGAAGCAATATTGTTGGAGTACTGTCTGGTATCTGCCTTGTGCACATCATCTATTTTGGTTTAAAATGTAATGTAAATAAATATATATCAGAAAAGCAATTCAATAGGATGAGAATAGAATATATAGACTATGCAGAATGCATAGAAACCGATGACCCAGGACCTCGTCGAGGGCATGGGCCCGCCCACAGCACCCTGTTCCTGAGACACACGCCCTGACTGTGGAAGGCGAAGATGCCCTCCTGGGCTTCTGAACCAGTTCTTCTCTCTCCTCCGGAAACCAACAGGGAGTCTTGGCTTCCTCCAAGGGCGATGACAAAAGAAGGCGGAGACCAGCCCCACAACTGGAAGCCCTTCTCGGCCTCTGCCCTGGGTGGGGCATGTTGGGGAGTCCCTCTCTGGCTCTCTTCCTATTGCAACCCCTTGAGGGACATGGGACAGAACCTGCTCCCCTCTCCTCTTTTAGATCATGCTCTGGATCTCAGAGTCTGGCTCCAAAGTCCCCAAGGTGGCTTCCACAGCCGGCGCGCCTCGTGGCTGCCTGTCCTCCAGAGGGCGCACTCAGCTGCTGTCGGCCACCACTTGATGAGGGCGTGGCCTGGGGGCAGCTGGCCGGCTCTGGGGTAGAAGGAACCTGGAGTCTGCAGTTGTCCACTGCAGGGTGCCCTGGCCGGCAGGCGGGCCTCTGGTGCAGGCCCGAGCTGGCACGAGAGGGGAGGACGGAGCATCTGTGGCTCGGAGGCTCTGTTTGCACCCTTGCCCCGGGTTCTGCAGGCGACAGGGGTGAGCACCGCTTAATGACAACAGCCTGTGGAGTGTGCCTCTCGCCTCTCGCCTCTCCTTCGGAAGCTGAACGTACCCTCTCATTCCCTCCCTCTCGCCCTCATTTCTTATTTATGGAGCAAACATGTATTCGGAACCCCTGTGGCTTCTGTGAGCTGCAATGAGGGAGAACAGAGTCCAGGGGCAACACCGGGAAGATGGGTTTTCAGAGGAGGACACGGTCAACAGGGGTGTCACCAGGAAGTCTCAGCGGAGGCGAGGGCGCTGGAGGCGGGGGAGGGGGGGGCCCGGTGAACCGGCGGAGGCGGACGTGAAGTGGGCGTGGGTTGGGGTGTGAGTGGGGACGAGGTCCTGGGCGAGGCGTGCGAAGGTTATTCTGTGAAGTGGCTGGGGTGGTAGGTGGATTAAAGTAGAGGGTTTAAACAAAAGGAGGGACATTTGTAATATTTTTCAACAGTAAAGATAAATAGAAAATAGATATATAAAATGAGGGAGACTACCTTTGTTCTAAAGGAGCCAGCTCCCAGGGGCTTGGGGTGCCAGGCAGGACAACACATTGCTTAACACTTCCTTTGTACAAATTTTATTTCAGTAACAACATGTCTGCCTTCAGGTTTAGCAAAAGGGCAATTTCTAGACAGCTAATCAATATGACTGTTCTACCCCCCGCCCCTCCTAATTTTGTAATTATCCACAGAACGAGTCCCAGAACAAGGGGCTGAGGTTTTTCCTCCTCTGGAGCTGGTGGAGTTCTATTCCCTGAGCAGACTTCTTTTGCTCCCTAAATTTTAATTTATTAACTGTTTCACCTGAAAGCAATCACCTCTGCAGTCAATTCCCTGAATAAAACATCTGCCTTTTCAATCCAGACGGCTACAGGTGAAGAAATACACCCGGGGAGCAGAATTACGTTCTCCTGGAGAGCAGAGATGCTCACAAAGATGCTTCTGACACCAGCGCCGCGTCTGCATCATGAATGAGCAGGGTCTGCCGTGCGACCTCAGCCTGGGTTCCCCCTGCGCACCCCGGAGGGTGCAGGGCGCCCCTGCTCCTTCCTCCTTCATCCTCCCTCCCCTGGGACCTGGCATAGGGTCGCCTTGAGTTCTGCAGCTCTGAGCTCCTGGCTTCTCACCGAGCTCTGTTTTTCTCCGGCGTCTGTTTACGAGCCATCTGTGGTTCTAAAGGCCTCAGGCCATGTGCCAGTCCGTGAAGAAGCCTTCAGAAGAGGAACTGAAGTCTGGGGGCAAAAGGTTACGCAAGATAATATTTTTATCCCTCCTAAGATGTGTGCATGAGGCAGACACTGAGGAAAATATGCCGTTAATATACCGCTCGCCTTCCCCCCCCGCCCCGGAATATCTGAGTCGCTTGGAGGGTTGGTTTTTAATCATTGCTGGCAAACAAAGCTGGTGGAGACCCTGGATAATTGAAACAACACAGGGTTCCATAGGTCCTGCCTGTTTACAAACCCCCTGCTTCCTGGAGCTCCACAGGGAAACCGTGGGCTGCTTGCAGCTATTGCTCCTGAAAAGAGGGTGCCCACACAGGGTTTGGGTTTCCTGGGCGCACCCCCCACCTGCATGTCTATACTTCTCCTGTCAGGGAAGTGAGCAGGGACAAAAATAAGCCTCTGAAAGGTTGTCTTCATTTTTGCAAGGGAACAAAAAAAGATTACTGTAATGACTTACCACCCAAGCAGCCAATCCCGTGCAGGGCAAAGGGAGAACGCAGCAATCTGTGGAGGGAGGTGCTGCAGGGGACTCTGGGTAGAAGAGAGCAGGACAAAGGGTCTGTGCTTAGATTGTTTTTCTGGATGAGGCTCACCTCCCCTTCACCTGAAATTACGCTGCTCTGTGAAATCACCCCGGCACTTAGGAGGGTAGAGTCCCACAGGATCGCAGCGTTCTCTGCAGGGAATCAAGACATTTGTTAGTAAGTCATGTAATGTCTAATCACTCGGGTGTACACCTGAAACTAATATAATATTGTATGTTAGCTATAATTGAAAAATAAAAAAGCAAAAAAAAAAGGCATTCATTTTGGAGCAAAACTATTTAACCCTTTGCAGAGAAAACCAAGAAATCATACTACCATCGCTTGTACGTTTATATGGACACGGAACAAAGGAGCCTGCTCCAGGTGTGATAAGAAAAAGGAGGAAAAAAGAAATGATTCTGCATGTTGATTCACCCAGTAACTGGTGGGCCACAGGAGCAGCTGAAAACTGTCACCACCTCCCACGACAGACAGGTTTGGTGACTGCAATGATCAGAGGTTTCACAGTTTTTTATGCATACTTGAATCAAAAATTTTACAGTGTCATAGCATTGTATGTCTATGTACAGGTGGTGTTTAAAGAGTTATTTTGTATATAGCAAAAGAGAAGTGCTTTGAAACAAAGGCCCTTACCTCCTCCCACTGAGTTAAGAAAACTCAACTGAGAAGTCCTGTAACTTGTGATAAATGACAGAACACCCTCAAATTTAATCTTATTTGTTATCTTTGCCTCAAATTGATTAGTCAGGGAGTGGGCTATTTGTTTAGTTCCGTGGGTTATAAATATTCTGTCTTTACGCTTTCTCATCAGGACAGAGAAGACCATTTACAAAGAATTACCCAAATAAACAACATATTTTAGACCCAAATGATTCCTCCACAGTTTCTGCTATAGACAGAATAATTGTTTTCTCCCAAATCTCGCATGGGGAACCTAACTCCAAGGTGGTGGTTTTTGGAGAAGGGGTCTTTGAGAGGTGATTAGGTCATGAGAGAGACTTCATGAAGGAGATTAATGGCTTTAGGAAGGAGACACAGAGAGCTCCCTCTCTCCCTGTGAGGACACCGTGAGAAGAAGGCCATCTCATCGACCAATCAGGAAGGGCATCCCGGCAAACACGGAGTCTCCCAGTGCCTTGACCCGGGACTCCTCAGCTTCCAGAAATATAAGAAATAAATGTCTCTTGTTAATAAGCCACCAATCTATGGTAATTATATTTATAGCTGCACGAACTAAAACAGTTTCCTTTTCATTAAAGGTGATTTTCTTCTTCAGAGGAGACGTATGCTTCCGAGTTCTCGTGTTCAGTCCCAAAGAGGTGGCTTGCAGTATTCTGTTTCCATATTAACCAATGACTGTTTACGCTGCACCCTCGTCAGAGTTCAGGGGGTGCTTCTTCAGGTGACAATCTTGGAGTGCAGCCCTACCTTTGATTATCTTTCAGGGTCACCTCTGCCTTAGGGAACAATCCCAGCAGACAGCCATTTAGAGGACATTCTGAAGAAATTCTGGAGAACAAATTCAAGGCAAATTCCAGGCCTGGAATACAGAAATTCATGGGTAGCATTCCAGAAAGGTCTCAGTTACATTCCTACTTCTATTGTCTTTGACCTCCAAGCCGGTCAGTCTTCTGCTGTGTCACTCTGTGCTAGCATTCGTAATGAAAGTGACACTGCATGTTTGATTTTGACCCCTTCTAGATCCCAAGTTCCATTGAAGGCATCGGGTGATTTTTGTTCTTGTTTATTTTGTTATTCTCAGTGTCTAATGGTGTATCTAGCATCTCTCAAAGTGCTCAATAAATAATTTGCTGAATCCCAGTGAAGTGAGGGCTCTTCTGAAATGAAATCTATTTCTTTTTTTCTTCTTAGAATCGTAGACCTGGAAGTCTTTAAAAATCTACTCGTTGAGCTGTGATAAAGTCTGTGTATGCTAATCCCAGCATTTCTCTCTTGTCTGGTTTGTTTCTATTGCCTATTCCTCCCTCCTCCCACCCTTCCCCACAAATCATACTGTTTTGCTTCCTCGCTTCTTTGTAATTGTTCATTGTGTGCTGGATTCTGGAGCCTCCTCTGGGTTTTGTTTTCTTCTTATAAAGAGTGTTGAGTTTTGGTCTGGCAGGCAATTAATATCTGCAGATCAGTTCAATTCTTTGGGGGCTTGTTGTTAAACTTTGCTAGGAAGAGTCTAAGACAGTCTTTCTCTAAGGCCAGAGGAACCTGCTTCTAAGGAGAGGCCTCTCTGTGTCTCCGTGCAAAGCCTGAGGTGTTCAGCAAAGCGTCTGCACTCTGGGATAATTCACTTAACCTCTCAGCTTCAGCGCCCCCTCCCTTCTGAAACTCCAACAGCATTGCTGCATTCCTCTGAAATGTTATTTTCAGAATAATAACTTCAGATGGAGAGAAAGCTTTTAAAACACTCTGCTTCCATTTAAATGCATGTTTCAAACCAGGCTTCCAAATGCCCAGTGATTCAAAAACACCTTTAGGTAATATCCTCAAAGTAAATTCCAGCCATTGATTGACAGAAATGAACTCCTAGGGTGTTGAAATACACATCTACCCTTTATTGCCACATCCACTCAAGCACTTTACAATGTGGAGTCAAATCCGTTAGAATCGCCCTTTGGACGCGTTTGTCTCGTTGGATTCAGGATGTATTCATTTCTGGCTGCCAAGGGTGTAGTTTGCTTCTCTTTAGGGTGCTCAGTCTGCACTGACATCTGTTACAGATACTGCCTGACTAGCAAAGCCTTTTTATTTTCTTAAAGCATGACGGGGCTCAGGGCAGCCCAAGCATGGACAAAATAAATGAAGAAAGGAAAATAAAGAAAAAAAGAAAGACCAAGATTTCACACCAACATAAATGTTTTAAGGGATGCACAATGCGTTCTTTCCATTGGGGTTGAGGAAGGTGAAGGGCAGATGCTGTCTTCTGTTCACCCTGCAATCTGGGTTTCTGCCGGCACTGCCTCCTGTGACCACAGGGGGAGCCCTGGCCTGGACTTGGGCACTTGGTCTGGTCTAACAGGGAAGATCAGAGGCCTTTTATGAATTTCCCCTGAGGGAGACAGTGGCTAGTTATGCAGAATAAATTCAACAGCCTGGGAAATAAAAACGGCCATCCCCATGTGATGATCTGATTTAGTGTGGCAAATTGGATTGCAGAAGCAGCGCAGAGGTGAGAGGTCGAAGATGAATCTCCCCTGAGTAAGGCTCCCTCAACACACCAAGGGGATTAGCATTGGCTGGGATGAAGGGAACAACTTGGAAATAGCCACGGGGTGATGCCTACCTCCTGAACTCTAGGTTTTAGCTTCATTTCAAATATTGAGGGCCCAGCTAGACCCATCATCCCAGGATGAAAATACCAGTGAGTGAAAAGAAACACCTGAGTGTCTGTGTCTGGGGACGTAAAAGTTGATCACAGGAGTCCTCATTGGATGGTGTACACACTAGTCTATTCTTTCGATTTGTATCACGTGTTCACGTCATCCTCACAGATGGCTCTTGGAGGGAATGGAGCGGCCCCTGTTGTGAAGACTGGGAAACTGGACACTGGGAACTTGAAGGAACTTCTCTGAGGTCACTGTGTCAAGAAATGGAAGAGCCTTCACATGTTGAACTCCCAATCTTTGCCCTTACCTGCTACAAAACAATATCGTCACCATCAAACACCGAAAGGGGGGTGCCTTGTATGGCCTCCTGAAATACTTCTCTACTGTACAGAAAAGTACCACCAAATGTCAAGTTTGTCTTTTTGACTCAATGCAGTTCCCTCTCTGACATATTGCAGGTCAGGTGGAACTAAAAATATATTAGGATATAATGATATCATCCAGCCATTAACATAGAATTTATATATATATCTCCAAGAAGATTGCCAAGATGTCAGTTTAAATCCTCAAAGGCATGGACTTGACCTTATTGACACTGTATTTCTGACTTAATAATAAAGTAATGGGAGAATCACAGGTATTTCCAGACTGGAG
The DNA here is from genome assembly GCF_014108415.1 of Molossus molossus. Lineage (NCBI taxonomy): Eukaryota > Metazoa > Chordata > Mammalia > Chiroptera > Molossidae > Molossus > Molossus molossus. Next base: position 109,904,640 of record NW_023425399.1, read on the forward strand.
GGGCACAACCGTGCATGTGACCATCTGTAAATGCGTGAAATGCAGTATTCAATTTTCTGAGGATACACCCCCTTGGAATCCATGCTAATTGGAGGGGAAAGTCACTGACTATATATTTCAGACAGACATTACTTGTCCCTGGTGTCCAGACATTCTGTCTCCGTGCCTTGGGCTCCAGGATGTGCCTTAGCGAAGAGAGGAGACTCAGCCGGTCACGCAGCCAGCCTTGCTGCCAGGCCGAGTGCAGCCGCAGATGGGGTGACCCGTCGTGGATAAGGGTGAAGATTCCCCAGGAGGAGAAGGAACTCAAAGTGAAGCTCGGTCACAGGACAGAAAATCACCTGTACAGTGTTTGATCTTTCGATCATCCTTCCACACCACGAGTGATGTCACTTTAAATGCACGGAGCCCAAAACATACGGTCACGGAGTGTTGGAGAAACAGTGCGAGTAAACTACTGCCTCTGGCCTCACTTTGACCCACATGCAAAGTGGTCGACTGTATGTGACTGTGTTGCTGTTACTGAGTGCTGTGTATTAACCACGTAAACTGTGACTTGAAGTATGAGGAGGAATATTATTATTATTTTTTAAGTCTTTGAATCTTTTTTTTTTTTAATTGACTTTACAGAGAGGAAGGGAGAGGGAGAGAGAGCTAGAAACACCAATGAGAGAGAACACCGACTGGCTGCCTCCTGCATGCCCCACACTGGGGATTGGGCCCACAACCTGGGCATGTGCCCTGACCGGGAATCGAACCGGCGACCACTTGGTGCACGGGTTGTTGCTCAACCACTGAGCCACACCGGCCAGGCTATTTTGACATAAGAAATGGAGAAAATAAAATAAAGGCCATTCCAGACAGGAAGGAGAGAAAGTGAAAATACTAGAGAGATGACAGGGAACAGCATGTTTGTCCCCTTTGAGAGTCCGTTTAAAAAATAGAAACCTCACCCCAGAAAAATGCACAAATATTTGCACCCAAATCCAAGTTTAACGTATACTTTCAGGGACACTGCAGTCTTTCCTTCACTTAGATTTACCATGTCCCTCAGGACCACACTTGCACGTTGAATGGGCCCCTGTGCCCCAGCACCGACTATCCTCAGAAGTGGACACTCCATTTGGCTGTTAGGCCCATCTCACCCCCGATGCATCTACGTTGTGCACTGCGCAGTGGCCCTAAGCTGAGAGCCCACCTCCTAGACCGAGAGCACTTTTCAAATTCAGGGCAGCGTTTCTTTAAAAGAGGTAATGTTATGGGCCGTCTTCATGCCTCTCTCTTCACTCCGGGGGTCATTGTTTGCATGTGTTCTACGTGCAAGGACAAGCTGCCCCGGAGTGAGCTCCTGCGCTCACCATGCAGCGACGCGGCGAAGCGTGGGGACTGCAGGACCCTGCTGCCGGTGACCAAGGCTCCACGCCCGCGATGCTGCGTCTCTTGCACCCGGAGTCCGTTCATCTTGACAATGAGACGACGTACATGACTCGCATCACGTGCCGTTAAAGAGCAAGCAGAAGGGGGAGGGGGCGGAAGGGGACTCGGGCGAGGGCTTCTCGTGGGAATCTTTCAATGCACTCTTTCTGGGAGAGGATCTGACCAAGTCAAGGAATAACTTATTTTACTGAAGTATTATTTTATTTATTGGGTTGAAAACTCAGACTGCCAATCTCTGGAACCAGGTAATACTCTGAAAAATCAATAGGGTTATCAATCTCGGAGAAAAATGAAGTTGGCCCGTATCCGCAGGAAAAGATATCAGCCTCACCAGTACATTGAAAATAATAAAACATATTAAAAAAATGCCTTTTTTTTTTTTTCACTTTGATTCCAAACACGAAAAACGAAGGATGGTGCCTAGTACCTGTTAGGGAGGGTACAACAAAAAGTGTACGTTGGTATAAGTTTTCTGGAGGGTAATTTGACAAATCATGCCAACATTTTAAGGAAAAAAACATATTACCAGCTTAGCAATTCCTCTTTTTATAATCTACACTAAGGAAGTATGATGCATTTATAAATAAGTTTGGACAAAATGTTCCTTGTTACAATGTGTAACATATTAAAAAACTAAAAACAAAATTTCCTGTAATAAAGGGATGAGTCATACATAAAAGGCCCCGCAATGTTCAAGTATGAAATGTGTATGTATAGTGACTGTCATGGAAAAAGGTTTATAGTGGTAAGGGGAAAATCAACTGTCAATTGAAAAATATCTGTTACAAAAATTATAAATAGAATCTTTTTTAAAAATTATGTTGATATATATTTTACAGGAAAAAATTTGCAAGCCTATACAGCAGAATGTTTTCAAAAGTTGTTATGCCTCTTGCCTTGGCCGGTGTGGTTCAGGTGGTTGGGCATTGTTCTGTGCTGAAAGGTTGCTAGTTCGATGCCTGGTCAGGGCACATGCCCAGGTTGCAGGCTCCATCCCCTGTTTGGTTCCCACATTGGTGTTCTCTCTCTCTCTCCTTCTCTTTTCATCTCTCTCTAAACATCAGTGAAGAAATATATTTTTTAAAAGAATTGTTATCTCCGAGTAACGGGATTCTAGGTAACTTGTTCTATTTGCTTAGCTGCATTTTTCTCAGCTTTTTCAATTAACATGTTATTTCTGTAATGAAAAATATGGGAAGTATATAGCATGCCAAAAAAAGAAAAGCAGAGCGCATTTAAAATATTATTACATAATTTGGATATAGATACAGTTTAACTGTGAATATTTTAAAGTTCTTTTTCCTCACTCTTCACTCAACGTTCCCTTTCCCCCACGGTGTGTCAGGCGAACATGATCGTGGGTCAGGAAACCATGTGGGCAGAGTGGATGGAAGTCGAGTGCACGTTCCACGTGTGGAAGCCGTAGGGCAGATCTACAACGGCCGATTGGCCAACTCAAGATGCAATTGACAGAAAGTGTGCAACCTGGCCAAAGTGAAGGTTCAGATAAGATGGGAGTATGTCACACTGCCTCATCACTAAAAATGAAGTTTCCTAAGAGAGAGGAGTAGAAGGAATATTTTAACATTTCAACTCTTCTTCCAATTCTCAGAGAGTAATTTTAACGACATCGCACAGCTGATAGGTCACATAGAAATGGAGTCACACCCCCAATTCTGTCAGGAGAGGAAGCAGTGCCCACTGTGGCCCTGATCCAGGGAGCTGATGGAAGTCAGGGTCCACTCACCCAGTTATTGTTAGTCCACCAAGCACACACTGAGTGCCTCTGATGGGCACAGAGCTGTTTTAGACCCTGGAGGAGGGTGAATGTCGTGATCCTGGTTATTGTCATCAAGGAGTCTGGAAACAATTTGCAACAAAGACTCACACTGGAAACAGTGAAATAGCCACGAAGAGGTGCCTGTTCTCAGACATCAACCACGGGGGCAGACACTTACCAAACGGTGAAGAAGGAGAAGAAGCTCTCCTGAGTTAACATTCAAATGACAAAGTGGATTTTGAGATAGAGAATGGGAAAAAGGCCCATCCAAAAAGATGAAGGACGATAGTCATGTGAGAAGGGTGCCATTCAAAAAAAATTATTTCTTAGTTTAGTTTTGTGGGGATGCATGTGTGGGGAGCTCCGAAGTTCTTGTAGACAGTGCTGAATCTTCATCTGGACTGAGGAATCGAGAGGAAGGCGAAGGCATGCAGGGATAAAAAGGAATATGAATAGTTGCCTCTAAGATGCAGTATTTACTGTTATGTTTTATTTATTCATTAAACATCCTTACTGAATGCCTGCAGTGGCCCAGGATTGCTCTGTGCACTGGCCCTACCCTAGTTCTCCATTTCTATACAACGATTAAGAATATGATTATAATAAAACTTTTTATGATCACATCCATCTTGCTGTGTATACATATGAAATGCAGCTTATTGTTAGCACATAGGTCCATTAAAATAAAGCAAAAAAAACAAAGAATTATTATTTATATTGTAATGCCTTTCAAATGAGTTCATTATCGAAGCAATGAATACCAGGGCAGGGTCTTCATGAGTCTCCCTTTTCAGCCACATACTGATGGGATGGCTTTCAATGTCTTCTTAACAGTAATAAGTATATTTTATATCAAATCTCAGCATACACACAAAAGCAAACACAAAACAGAAGTTTCTTGAGAATGAAAAATAAAGAAGTGAAATGAAAAAGGTTGGGGAAAGATGGACTATGCAACAAATGGTATTGGGGTAACTTGTGCATACAGAAGAGAATAATATGTCTTTACTTCACACTGTACATAGAAATCACGTGTAATAAAATCAGATAAAGCCAGAGATCACTGGAGAAAGAAACACATACTACTTTTACTCAGTTAGTTCCTCTTTTAAATTATCGAATTATATTGATGGTAAGAGGAGCATGTATCTGGGATACTGTCCAAGGAAGCCCTACTTACCTTTTAACTTATCACCTTTTAAGGGGCTTGCCAAAAAGGATGCTGTTTTCTTGACAAAATAACCTTCTTCCTTTTTCTTAAATTGAATTTATTAGGGTGACATTGGTTAATACAATTATATAGCTTTCAGGTGTACAGTTCTATAATACATCATGTGTATATTGAAGTGTGTGTTCACCACCCCAAGTCAAGTCTCCTTCCATCACCATTTATCCCCCCTTTACCTGCTACTACCTCCCCCCACCCTTCCCTCTGGTAATCACCATGCTGTTTTCTGTGTCTATGAATTTTTTTTTTTGTTTTTGCTTAATCCCTTCACCTTTTCTACCCATTTTATTTCTTAAACTCAATCTCTATGAAAATGTATTGCCTCAATCTTCTGTTTGTTTTTCTTTCACTTTACACATTTTACCTGATTATATCCTTCAATGTGAGGCTTGACTTCTATGGCCAAGAAAAACGACCCTTTCTTACGTTAAATCTTGGCGATGGGAATCCAAGTGAACAAATCCATTTATTTCCAAGCAGACAGGAGGGGCACATGAATCACAGTCAGCCCCCAAGCCTGAGCCACTGACTCTTACACTTCCTTGGTTCAGATTCAACAGTGGCACAGAAAATCAAAGCCCAGGCCCTCGGTGTCAGAATTGTTATCAGGAGGAATCACTGCAATAAACGTACCCGTGTGAGTAGGTAGATGGGGTTAGCCCAGTGCTGCGCCCAAAGGAAACTTTACTTTGCATTCTAGCAAACTCGCCAGAACCTCACGAAGGAAGAAGACCTCATCCTCCAGCAGCCCACTCTCAATGAAAGAGAGAAAGCAGGCTGAAAGTTGGTAGAAGAGTTGATTTCACTACATGTTTATGTTAATAGGGTATTTGACTTTTGAATGCTTCGCAAACCTTGCTATGCTCTGTGCTATTTGAGGAAGTGAAACACCTGGAACACCGCCAAAAGCCTTAATTGGAATCAGCTTAGCAGGGGCTGACACGGTTTCCTAGTGTTTAGTTTCAAACTTATTAGAAAAATGCGAAACTATGTGCCATTTCTTTTCTATTCCTCTTTGGTTTATGCCTGTAAAGGTAAGACTTAGCTGCACTGGACATACATGTATTTTTCCCTCGTCTGCCCCAGGCTTGTGGTCTGAATCCAGCAGCCTGGGTATTGTCTCTTCTCACGAGCTGTGGCCTCATTTCTGATGCAGCAGAGGATGTCATGGAGGTCCGTCCCCCATGCGTTTTGACTACTGGCTAAATGACACTGGAACGGCCAACCCACGGTCAAGCTACTGAGCTGGGTGGTCAGTCTGTCAGCAATGTGGTGAGCAAGGACACCGGAATATGGCAAAAAAATAGCTCTGGAAGGCTTTTAGGTTTCTCCTACCAAAGGGTCACAGTTGCTATTGGTGACATATTAGAAGCATGGTCTGTTTTCTTTCAAGTCAGGGGAAATAGATGAGTTTTATGCTTTCTGCTAAATGTTAGGGAGCTAAGTGATTTTCATTTCATTTTTGATTTGGGCTTTTCAGCTTCAAGTGACTCTCATGGTTCAACCTGTGTGTACTGCTTATTATACTGTTGCCCGACATTGAAAAGATTCAGTTCCTTAACAATATTATATTAAGTGCCTACTGTGTGCCAGGCAGTGTGTTAGGTGTCAACGACACCAACCCCCGTATAGAACATAACTCCTGTCTTGAGATCATTAATCTGCTTGAGACGAACAAGAAATTCGACCGGATCATTTAAAATCAGTGATGAGTAAATTCTGATTCAAAGTGTTGCCTGGTTAGTTGGCCCAGAGGCAGCCTACCCCAACCTTTCATTAAAATATCTGTGGGAACACGCACAAGGATAAAACTCAACCCAGGTGTTCTCTGGCTCCACATGGAAGGACCCTGGAACTCACAGCTCTGTCCTACCACAGGGAGATCCACAGAAGGGAGGAGAGGACCCAGGAGAAGGTGGAGAGGAGACAGGTGAACAAAGGAAGTCCTTGCTCAACGGAGCAGAGACGTCCACGGAGCCAGCGCCCACGTAGGAAAAACTGAGCTGCGACTGATGCATTCCCGGAGCCTCCGTGTGGACAGCTCTGAGAGTGAAAACTCTAGAGGGACCCAGTCACTGGGGGACCCCCACAGCACTGTGAGATTTTCCTCTCGGAAGTCGAATGAGTTCCCACATTAAGTGTTGGAGGAAACCCCTCTCTTGCTTCCAGCGGAGGGAGGGAGAAGGGGTTTTGAAATGTCTCAGAGTGCTCTGTTCTTCTCAACAAGACCCAGCCTCGGAGAAAACTAGTCAACCAGGGGCTAACCCGCTGGGGCACTATCACAGCCTAACCGACCCGAGGAAGGTCCTATCCCACCTAAGGGGTGTGGGTGGGGGTGGGGGTGGAGAAAAAGCCTGTGAGAAAGTTTTGTGAGGTTCACAGTCCAGAGGCACAGACTCACTAAAAGACTGAGACAGCCATACATCATAGACCCCCCCCCTTCCCCAAGCCTCACCTCCACGTTGCTAAGGACTGGTGACAGCTGTTCCTTCTACCCAGTGTACCACGTCCAGCTGTTGAGAAAACACTGCAAGGCGACTAAAGGGAAAAAGCAAAACTTGAAGACACAGAGCAAACATCAGAGTCATGCATGGCAGGGATGTTGGAATAAGCTGACGGGGAATTTAAAGCAATTACTATCAATACGATAAGGGCTTTAATGGCTAACGTGTACAGTGTGCAAAACAGATGGACATTGCAACGAGAGTGATAGACATCCTAAGAAAGAATAAAAAATAAATGAAAAAGGTGGAAAACACTATTTCACAGAAATGAAGAACGTCTTACGAGTACACTGAGCACAGCTTGACCTGACTCCAGTCTGGCTCTTGCTCACCAGTGCACACATACTGCTCTCATCGGAGAACACGTTACCTACACTGCTCCAGCTAATAGACTCTTCTTGGTGTCCATCTTCCCTGGTGCATCACAACACTTCATGCCTGTGTTCGTTTTTTCTCTCCTGATACACATTCTTCAGTTGCCTTTCAGGATACTGGGCTCTTTTTCTACCCCCCTGCCATCCCTCCTCATCCTTCTTTTCTGGTTCTTACAGCCACTTCCTGCCTCCTAAGGCCGGTATGCCCACAGAATGGGGTCCGTGAGTGCTGGTCTCTCTGCTCTCGCATTTACCATCCCTGAGAGTATCCAGTTTTGTGGTGGCTTAAGACAGCATTTACATTCTGACAAGTCTCCAAAATTGATATCCCAACCCAACATCGTATTGCCCCCTGTCTCATCTGTGCAATTTAGGTCAGTGGTGGAAGAAATGGGAAGGATCAGCTGTGTTTCATATAGTTATTCAAAGGCCCCGGCTGATGGGAACTCCACCACTGGTAAAGGTGGGAGCTGGAAGGTCATGCACCGCATCTAATGCTTCAGTCTGGAAGTGACATGCGTCATGAGCATCGTGTGGCCCCGGTAACAGCAAAGAGGTGGGGGAATATGGGAGAACCCACGGATATTCAGTGAAACCCTGACACTCGGCCATATCACAGTGCAGGTGGTACTCTGTTTACAAGAAAGATGGTATGTCTGTATTTATAGACATCATACACGGACAGTAGAACGATGTTTTAATTAATGCTTTATCGTTTCCTGCATTTTCTATTTTTCATAATGAACACTGACTGCCTTCGTAATAATAAAAATGATAATTTCGATTCTGTAACTAAAAGCAAATGTCGTTGGGGCCAGCGTGTGGACTTCATGCAAAGCACCAGAAAGAGGAGGCCTGGAGGAGAGTGAAAGGCAGTGGACTTGGGCTGGAGGGGGTTTACCAGGGAGGGCAACGTGAAAGCCATCTGTGAAGAAACATTTGAGAAAAAGGAACTAATTTGCAGAGGAACTCCTAAGTCCTAAGTGGTGGGGAGGAGGGAGGCAGATTTGGGGTCTGTTGTACTAGCTCAGTCGGGTGTGGCCTGACTCCTGAGAGAGGGCAACAATGGCAAATGGAAAGAAATGGTTCACAGGAGTAAAGAAGCAGAGCTAAAAGCAAGCGGTGGCCATAGAAATGAGGCTGCAGAGATGGTCAGACAATGTATCATGTAGATGATAAACATACGGAGCCCTTGTCCTAAGGAAATAAGCTTGCGAGAAAAGCTGAATGTGGATGGGTCTGTGGGTCCTTCAGCATTGTGAAGGAACACACTGGGTGGGGCAAAAGGGGGTTTACAGTTGTTCATGTGGAAAATACTACAATGATTAACAAACAAGAATACAAGAATAAGTTCCGTGTTTCATGTACTCTCGGCTGTCAACCTACCTTTGCCCCACCCTGTATGCGTGTATCACACATGCGCTGTCCTCCAGAAGTGAGCTGTACAATCCTGTAGGGCGCTACATAGTTTAAGAAAAAAGTACATGAGCGGTGTGGAAGGTGGATTGGTCGTAGGATGGTGGTATCTGCAAGTGACACAGGGAAATGCAAATGTCATCTGAATGTAGAAAGCCAGACTTGAAATGGCTTCTTTTCTTGGTGGTGGGAAGAGGAGCTCGGTGTCACAGCCAAGGTGGGAGCTGTGGGTGATGGTGACATCCTGAAGTGCAGGTGAGGGCCATGCCTCGAGGCAAAGAAGATGGACCCCATGGTCCAGTTCAGGGTAAAGTCTATTTGATCCGCGATGGGCCTCCGTGGATTCTTGAGTACACCCAGTCACAGTGCTTGCATGTATGACTGTGTATCCTTAAATAACCCAGTAGACCTTGAGCAATGACGAAGGGGGTGCATCACGATAGGACATGTCCTTTGCATTGGGCAATTTAGAGACAGCTGGTCACTGTTGATAGAGGAGTTTCAAGGATTAACGGGATGAAAACTGACATGGGTTGGCTGAGGAGTAAACAGGAGGGGAGGATTTAGCAGCTAGTGTACACAGTCCTTTTCAGAAGCCTGACTTCAAGGGAATAGGGGAGGTCTGCTCATTAACGGAATGTGCAAGTGTGTGGTTTGTATACCCACGCGGATGTATTTCTGACTTTCCCCTTAAATGTTATTTTTAAATGAAACAGTTGCTCCTTTTGGCCTTGTAGATTTTTGTAGATATAGGAAATATAGATTTTTGTTTAATCAATGGAACCTGACCTAAGGCTGCAAATGTCTTGAAACCGGAGACCAGACCGAGAGGGGCTTTGGGACAGGAACTTGGTTCTCTTTCAGCTCAAAGTCATTCTGTAAGTATTTTTCAAAATGTATTCTATGAAGACATCTAACTCAATTGGGAGGAAGCCAAGAAAAGGGGGTTTTCTGGTGATAGCACTTTATTCTATTCTATCAGCAGTTTGTCTCTGGTCCAGAATTTTGCCCTTGGGCCCACAGGGGCAGAGCAGCAGCGAACTCTCCAGACCTCCCTCAGAAGAAAGTTCACGAACCCCCCGAACCCCCGTTGCTGGCACTTGAGCATGTATCCTTCAGCTTTCACCCCAAGTGGGCAAATCACAGTCATGGTCCTTAGATCCTGATAAATACATTTGCCCCATCTCATTACTTGTCCTAAGACAGTTAGCTCCCTTATAGATTAGCCTTCCGAATATCTGACCAGATCCTGCCCAAACAAAGCAGTTTTGTTCACAGTACCCAGCCCTTTGAAGAGAGGGTTGTGGTTGATTCGCGCTTCGTGAAGTACACACTCCTGTGTTCATCTCACCCGGTTTTCATGTTTTGCAGGAAGTTCTGAGACCAGAGGATAAGCTGACTGAGCATGATGCATGGCTAGGCCATAATAAAATGCAAGATCTACGGATTTCAGCCACTATGCGTATAGTCCTCACAACCAAACTATAGATGGATGATCAAGATGCATCAAGAGTCCATGAAAAAACTCTATGGCAAACGTGGAATAATTCAACTGTCAGGAACTGATAGTAAACGGCGAAAAACACCTCCCGATTATTCTGACCATAGGAATCAAGAGAAGGAAGCTAATCTGAGAATCTAAAAAGAAAAGAAATAAGATTATTTTCTTCTCCCTCTGAAAAACTATTTTGTTGTTTTTGCCCTTTGAAAGAGCATAAACTAAAGGCCTCCTTACCAAGACCTTTGCCTGACACTACCATTAAAGAAATGGATTATAAAAGCCCAGAAGAAGCCAGCCCTGGAGGTTCTGGAAAAATACCAGTCGTGGGGAATAGGAATTGGAAAAAGCAAAGACTGTTTGTGCTGAATTTATCTTCTCTGGTGCAAAGGCTTTTTGCCTCCCCTCCCCCTCAAGCCTTTGGGTGGAAGCAATGAGCTTCCCTGACAGAACTGGGCCAGTTGCGTTTTATTTCAAGTACACTGTGAGAAATACTTGAAAGCAATCATCTGTGCTCAGTAATTGGCTGATAAAGCTCAATATCCTCGGCAATTACAGTCACTGTTCATTCAGGAAATCCTCCATACATCATTGGAAAGCAGGGCAAAATGGTAAATTATTATAATACTAACCTATGTAATGCTAGTCAAACATACTGTTCTACGGCGAGGAACAGAGATTTAGACACCACAGAGAAATTAAGTCAGAGAAAACACGGGTCCCTGCAGCTTCAAGGGGAGTGGAGAAGGACATGATCTGAGGAGGAGGGACAGATGGGATGACCCTGGGTTATTCTCAAAGCACATTTGCTTGCAGGAGAAGTCACATAAGACTGAGATCTCAGGGGTCATAATGAGATTTTTGAAAAGAACAAACCACAGCAGATACCCATGAGATTAAGACTGTAGGAAAGTACTCTCCTGAATGTGCTCATTGGGCTCAGGACTGGAGAAGGAGAGGAGACAGCTAGTGATGGGCAAACAAACAAACCTTCAGTGGTGCGGTGCCTTCTAAGAAGGGGTAACTGAGTGTGGGGATAAGGCACTAGGATGAGAACACAACTTCTGCAGAAAAGCAGACTATTTAGAGCTGTGTAGCATCTAGTCAAACTCATTTTCCAATTGGGAAGTGAAATGTCGAAGGCATTGTCCAGGGAATGCCTCCAGTAGATGGAGAGCTGAGACCCAAACTTTGTCTCTTTCAGCATCTTTCCATATGACGCGTGGCCTTCCTCCCCATTCCTTTCCTTACGTACTCGTTCAGGTTATTAGTCAGCAAATCTGTACTCATTCAACCTTGTGGTCACCGGACCTGTTTTATGAGTCAACAATTTAGTGGGTTTCTCATCTACTTCAATTCCAGGAATCTCTGATGAGTTAGTTACATCAAAGATCCCTGCGTGTTCAGATAAGAGTATTATTTTGTCCTTGGGGCACCCAAGATGAGTGCAATCTTTGAATACGTGCTGCCGCTTGGTCTCGGTATTCAGGGCACATGTCTCTAGCGGAATTGCTCTTAGCCTAACTCCCACTATCGTCTCTGGTCTGCAGAGGGCATATGCACGGAGCTTTGCAGAGATGTCTGTGTTTTACTAGTAAGTTTTCAATGCACTAACAGAGAGAGTATGCTTTGTGCCCTCTAGAAATAGCATGTGTGTGTGGATGAGTGTGTTTGCGTGTATGTGTGTGTATGTAGGGATGATTTCACATGATACATAGCCTCTCATACATTCCTTAAGCCTTTGGATTCCCTTCTCTGTGTATATTATGCCAGGGATTATCTAGCATCTCAACTTCATCAAATTCACCCACTGGTAAACCCATGTTTTTTAGTCAGCCAACCAACAAAGCTGTCACAACCAGCTACATAGGCCAACGCATTAAATCCAGAACCCCTAGAAAGCACTCACATGTCAATACACGTGGTCAGTAAATATTGTCTTCTGAAGTCTAATTCCCTTAGAATCTATTTTCACACATATTTCTGGATTTATGCCAGGATTACTCTATACATTAATTTACAATAGAAATGAACAAAAATTCATATTTCTCTCGGTATGTAAGTGATTTCTTTCCAGAAGCATACTGATACTTGAGCCTAGTTGGGAAGGGGGGACGGTTTGGGTGAGACTCACGAAGAGGAAGCATCCACTGAAAGACATCTGCCCCAAGGAGGAGGTCATGTTGTCTTAAGAAACAGGAGTGCCCACTGCCAAAGGTTCCCTATTCTCAGCTTTCTCTCCGTCCGTCCATATCTCACTTTTTCCATTTTTCGAGTCAAAAGTCATTGTGAAGATCGAAGAAGTGTATTTTTTATGTATGTATAATATATCTCCCCTACCAAATTAAGCTTTTGAGTGCTGGGATTGTATATAATTTAACTGTGAATCAGCGTCAGGCGGATAAAAGGCTGCACACACGCTGATTGAATAATGAAATTGAAAAGGTCTGTTGACTCCTAAGTGATTTGGCAAATAGCCGTTGATTCTCGTTCTGGAAACGTCTGCGGGTCTTCCTTCCACAGTCTGCTCTAGCTCTCTCTAATCTGCCCCTTTCTCTCTCTCACATGGGTCACTGCTCTTTGGTGTGGTACAGAGACATACTCCAGCTACGATGGGAAGGAAAGAGTTCTCAGAATGAGTTTCAATATGAAGAAAAAATAGGTCCCCAACTGGGAAGAAGCTATTTGACCGGTATTTTCTACTTTTCAGTGTCAGGCCACACGCTGACTTCAGCACCATGAGCTTTGCTCCCGGGCAGTTTTGCGGCCTGTGTTGCGGTGGCCTAGTTCATGGTCAGCTAGAGTGGACACGCTGCCTTTGAATTCCCGATGGAGCTCAAGGGCCTCCTTTTCCCAAGTTCCCCAGACCCTCCATTGGGAGCAAATATTGCATGGTATGGGAATTCAATTTGGATGAGGGCCTCTGAGCTTTCTGTGACGTGTACCCAGGGCAAGCCTGCCTGGGGGCCTGTTGTCCTTGAAGTTCCTGGTAGGGTCTCGCTCACAGGTAGTACTAGAGTCTGCCAAATAAGGAATAATTTTAGCAAATGGCACTGAGACACTGTGGAGTAGAAATCTTTACTAAAAAGCCAAGATGATGTCATGGAAGGAAATCACTCAGGTCAAGTAGAAGGGGTGATTCCGGAATAAGAAATGGAAGAAATGAAAGCCAAACCCAGACACCATTACCAGCCATGGTCTCCCTTGTCCATAGGACAATATGAAAGTGGGAACAAAACAAAGACACTGTCACATCTCCCTTGTATGAGGTGGTTGTCTTGAGATGATTTTCTGGCCAAAGAAATGGAAGTGGATGTTTTGGGGAAGTTTCTAGGAAATATTTATTTTCTGCCTGACCGAAAGGACAAAGCTATGATTTCGAACTCTCCTGCCAGCCTCCTCCTCCAATTCTTTCTCCATGTCCTGCCTTCAGATGTGGTCATGGTGCTTGGAGCTGCAGCAGCCACTTTCAGATCATGAGGTAACAAGTTTAAGGAATAAAGGAAATACTAAAGATGACAGAACAGGAGGAGTGAAGAACCTAGATCATTAATATCAGGAACAATAACTTAACTTTGGTAATTATTTCTCTATACCTACATGAAGTCTGTCTTAAAAAATCGGCAACTGTGGTATGCTACATTCTCTATTGCAGGATCTTGGCCAAACATTCAATGTTCTTGGACCTCAGTTTCTCTAACTACAAGATGAAAATAATGCCTTCTTCGCAAAAATAAATCAAGTAGGATGTGCAGGTAAAAATGCTAGATGAATGTAAAATATCTTCCCAAGAGAATTAAATGTCTTCTGCATAAATAGACCGATTCTGGAACGTGAGCTTTCCTTACGAATGTGAGAGACTGGCATTCACACGGAGAAAGCAGGGGTTCGTGAGACAGCAGTTATTATCCCGATTCTCTCCGCAGACGCGCGCTGCAATCTTCAGTAAGTTATTTAACCTCTCTGACCTCTGTTTCCTCACCAGTAAAATGGGAGATGTAATGCATTTCTTACCCGCGTCATGGGGTTGTTCTGAAGATGGAAGAGGGTAAAATATTAAAAATATTTTCAAAAATATACTGTGATATGTGAATGGACACTATTAATACCTCATTAGAGACATTTATACATGAGACTAGAATCTCTCCACTTAATGTCTAACGTGGAGTTAAAATACTGAACAATTAATTATCAAATACTTGTCCCTTTAAAAGAAACTCCTGTTTAATAGAGAATTATTTTTACTTGTGTATTTTCAAATATCTATTCTCAGGCAGATGAGAGTCAGATCATTTTAAATTTCAAGATTGTCTATCAATTTTATTTTTTAAATGTATTTATTATTATATTTTATTAATAAAGTATTAATTGTTCTTATAATATATATAATTATAATTATTATTTTAAAGTTACTACCCATTGACAGAGTGATACAGGCAGGCCTTAGGGAATATTGAGGGAATATATAAATAAATACAGAAAACTAGGAAGATATTTAACAGAATAAAACGTAAAACAGCAATTTGAAAAAAGAAATTAAGTTTATTTGTCCTGGAAAAAAAAAATAACGTTTTAACTATTATATTAAAAAACTGCCAAAAGTGTTATTTTATATGGGAGAGTTAATAGTCATCCCTATTTTCTTGAAGCTAGAGCAAAAAAAATTATACATATAAAATAGACATGATTATTAACTTTCCCACGCAAAATAACACTTTCTAATAAAGTGGATTGTGTAACCGGATTTCTAAATGTTTGGTTGATTTAGGAGTTGAAGTGACCTTCTCAAGTTTGTGTGACCATTTCATAGAGCCCTCGAGGGCAGCGCGGACACTATGTACATGATGTGAGTAAGAATCCTGGATCGTGCTGCGTCCGTGCACACGGGGCTTGCCTTCCTTTCCTATGATCGGCTTATTTTCAGTATGGCTGACAGCGCTCCCTCTCTCGCTCATCTTCCCCCAAGCACTGTTCTTTCTGCACAGAGGTGTCTTTCCAGATTGAGTTGCCCTTTTTTTCCTAGCAGAGATGACAAGCCTTGCTGAGACCAAACGTGTTATTTTTAAACCTTCCCTTGCTTACTGTTACAAGTTTTGATAAGGTCTTGACCACTGGTACAATTACTGGATGCTGCTGCCTGACTGTATTCTTATCAGACTCTTTCTACTCAAGTGTATCCTTTGCTCATTACCTTCCTGTCTACCTGACAGCCAGGAAGCTTTCTTGTTGTTAGGGGTAAGAAGTCAGACTAGAGAGAAAACAATTATCCTCTCCAAACCTAATCATATTCAATCCATAAAATATGATTGTTGCCAGTGTTAGAAGGACTGCCAGAATACAACTAAAAATAAAATTTAGAATCCAGACTTTCCATTTGACACCATCTAGCTCTTGGTACTAGACAGCTGCCTTCCTAACGAGGGAAAGCTATCAAGGAGAAGAATCTGAATGCTTCCCTGTGTGAACTGGGTCATTAGGTCAAGACACTATCGTTCACCCTTCTCACCAGTCTCGTTGGTTGTGACGATAATACTCAGCTCCCTGGTTTTCTATTCCAGTTCGAATCTAGCCTCCAAAGAGACCAAGTCGGAACTTAACCACAGGTGCAGTTAGCAGTCATCAAGCGTCCTCACAACTCAGGCAGAAAACGTCCTTTCTTAGTCCTGAGCTTGGAGCCGTCACCGCAAAGTGGATGCCCGGGGTTAAGTAGTGAACCAACTGCACAGAACAGCACGTGGCTCTGCTTTGAGCCCCACCCTCTGTAAACTGGGAACTGTTGCTTGGAAAGCTCATTCTGACACATTTGCCAACCCTTCTTACCATTATTCATCACATGCATCTGCTTCCGTCCCAAGACGTGACTGAACACAGTCAGGGGGACCTGAGGAACTAGGAGGAGTACTGCAGATTGAAGCTGATGTCAAGTCCATTCCTCTCTCCGCCCGTGTGTGGGATGATCCTGACAGCTCCCTCGAACGCTACAGGGAATTATGCCTGTACAACCCATCAATGTTAATGGCTGAATAAACCTTACAGTTTGTTAAGTAATGTAAAATCTATTAGGGAAGGATGAATTGGTTAATGTACGTGCTAGGTTCTAAATTTGCCTGAATCAAACCTCTTAATGGACTACTTATTTTATGCTTTGTGCCGATGAATAATAAGTCTCACTGGGTGCACCTGTAAGCAAAGCAAATTACTTATTAGTGGTGTTTGGGAACTGACGTAAAATAGTCCGTCCAACCTCGGAAGTGTCTCTGTTGTCATCTTCAAAACAGTTCCAAGTAAGAGTGACAGAATTCTCTTTATTAATAGAACCGAGACATCAACCTGGAGAAGAGCCAAGTTCAGATGTGCCGTGATAATTTTACAGCTGAAGGCAGGCTGTGTGAGAAGCGACCAGGAGCCCACGGATTAGTGATGATCACTGCTAATTTTGTGGTTTATGGAGCTTAGTCCTAATTTTTATATCCTATCCAATGAAGCATATTAAATATTTATAAAAGTTACTTCACGTGAGACGTATTACAAGGTAAATATAAATCCCTAGGGAAGAAGCTACTCGTGTTCCCCCAAAAAATTATGATTAAAACTTCTAGGTTCTAAGAAAAATTATATTTTTCTTTTCTCCATTGGTGGCAATAGGAGGTAAATTTCTATAATGCACATCCAATTAAATTTCCCAGTTCAGTGCTAGTGTGCCAGGGTTATACTAATCTGCTTTGGGGATGTTGGCCATTTTTCTATGTCCAGTTGTAAAAGAATATAACATGATTGAGACAACTTTTTTTTTGAGGAAATTAACACTTGGCAAAAATCTGCTGCTACCATTTTTTTTTTAATTTTTTTTTTTTTATCCTCACCGAGGACATTTTTTTCATTTTTTGTTCAGATAGAGTGGGAGGAAGAGAGAGAGAGAAACATCAATGTGAAAGGGACACATCGAGTGGCTGCCACCCGCACGACCCAACCAGGGCCAGGGACAAACTGCAACCGAGATACATGCCCTTAGCGGGAATCGAACCCTGGTCTCTCTGAACTGCAGGCCGTCGCTCTAACTGCTGAGCCAAACTGGCTAGGGCACTGCTACCATTTTTAATACAAGCTTTCTTAAGAGCTTTGGACAGTAATAGCTAAAATTAAAATCAGTTTCTTATAAAAGGAAATTGTTTCAGAGTAGATATATTTTTCTCAGAGAGTGAGAGTATATTTTAAGTACTATGTGCAAAAAACAAATACAGCATTTCTTTGTATTTGATGAATGGATCTTGGTTCAAGCACTGTTTCTATTAATCAAAAGGGTCCCTAGTGTAAGAAAAATTAAATTCCTTGATTCTTCCTCCTCCTCTTGAAACTCACCTAGGAAAAATGAAGGGACCAAAAAACTGAAACAAAAACTCAATTTTCTATGAACCTTGGAGACATCTGTAACTTGAACTCACAGTATGTGAAGAGAGAAGATTGATGATGAAGAAACAGTAAATGATTTGGTGGGAAGTAGGAAGATCAAACCTAAATGTCTACAGAGGGAGAAACTCATGGGCAGGGTTTTGATCTGCCCTACAGAATGTGCAAGGCTCAGGAATTGGAGGAGCCCGATCTCATGATAGGCAGGGGGAAGGCAGGGGCGGGAGTCGGGGTTGTTTCATTGTGGGCCTACGGAGCATCTGGCCGCCTGGAAGGCATCTTCCCTGAGACTCCACAGCAAATATCCTGTTTGAAGTACAGGAGTTCCAGAAAGACAACAGAGGAAATGAACTTTAAACACATAACACAAGCAAGTATCTTGGAACTGATGGACGTTCATTTGTCTGATACAAAGGGCTCTCCAAGCGCCAATACAAGAAATGGCAATAAACGCACACCAATATTCGTCACAGTGAAATTTCAGAATATGTGGGAGGAAACAATGGTAAACACATAAACCAACAGTAAAAAACAGAATAGAACAAAAACACAGAGAACCGAACAAAACTACCATGTGACAGAAACACTGCAAACCAAGTCGAAGGTGAAGGATACCCTGCACAGCATGAGTTCCGGTTCATACCACAACGAACGGATGTCCTTAATACATGAAGAACTCCTAGAAATCAAAAAGTGAAATCCCGCCTACCCAACATAGAAATGACCAGTGTCTAAGCAGACTGCAGAAGGGGAAATAGGAGTGGTATTTAAAATATGGAAAGAGATGCATAATGAGAGATTCAAATAAAAATGAGATACTTTTTAAATCTGGCAGGTTAGCAACAATAGAAAAAATTGACAACTCAACTTGGCAAAGCTGTGGGGAACAGATCCTCTTGATAAATTTGACTGGCATAAAG
Organism: Molossus molossus; assembly: GCF_014108415.1. NCBI lineage: Eukaryota > Metazoa > Chordata > Mammalia > Chiroptera > Molossidae > Molossus > Molossus molossus. The sequence continues at coordinate 109,923,204 of NW_023425399.1, forward strand.
TTGGCACAACATTTACAGTAGAACAATTATATGGAAATTACATGTGAATATCTATGGTGGTTCAGTACTCATTGGTTCAATAGCAGTTTATGCTACAGATATATTACATACCTGTACAATATATGGAATCACAAGAAATGACCCCAAAAAATAAAAATGTAAAGTATTGACTAAATAGATACATTATTTTCACTGAGTGGAATACAATGCAGGCATAACAAGAATGTGAGGAATATGGAAAATAATTCAAGACCGATTACTAACTGAATAAGGGAAGATGTAGTCACCTTGGGCAATGTATTATCTGTTTTGTTAGCAAAGGAGAGGAAAGATAAAATTATGCTTTTGTTGGCACATAGAAACTATAAAAACACACAACAGGCTATGAAAAGTGGCTAGCTTTCTGGGTGGGTTTAGAGTTTCGCTCATTGTCTATAAAGGCTTTTGTACTCTTTGGCCATGAGATGGTTTGCAAGTACTTTTGGGACACAATAAAACAAAATATAAAAGTTCATGTTCTTTCATTCTCAGAATTTAGCTATTTGAACTCAATTTGCCTTTGGCAGCTATTTAAACGTATTGATACGTACATAGACCTTTGACTTTGAGGAAGAAGTAGGCATTGTACTTGGGAGGGGTGAGATGGCATGGCCTCCGTGGGCTGGCACTGCCTCGGTCGGGGTTGAATTTGATGGAGAGAAGGCTGGAGAGCCACAATGCCACCTTCTGATGGACCAAGCATCTCCGTCCTCCTAGGCTTACGCCTCCAGCCGGCAGTCCTCTGTCTTCTCTGCAGCTAACAGTTGGGGATTTTCCCCCCAGCTTTACTCCCCAGCCTTCTTCTCTCCTCCCTTTTCATTCCCATCTAGGCCCATGGCTTTAGATTTAAACTCTACATTACTGACTTGAATCCTACCTCCAGCTCCTCCTTTTCCCTCAGGCTCAAACTCGTTCAGCCCAGCACCCATGACATCTCCTAAGTGACCATCGTTACAGCCACTCCCTCCATCACCCCAACTGTTCCTTGTTCTGCTCATTTCTGTTCCAAGACTCCCTTTCCTCTAGGGTTTCGCTTGAGTTCTTTTCCAAACTGTGCGTTCGGCGTCATTTGTGTTGTTCCTATTGGTTTCTTTTCTCAGCATCACCCTGATTCCCCTAACTAAATGCTCTTGCCCCAGGACTAACCCAAGTCCTAATTTTTGTCATACCCCCAATTAGAATTTGACCTTCAAGGCCTTTTGAAATTGTCCTCCCCCTCACCAACACCTCCGGTGTCTAAAATATCGCCGTGTTTCCTGTGTGTCCGATCTATGTGGGACTTGAAAAGCATTTTTTCATCTTGTTATTCATCTTTTGTGTGTAGGAGCATCTCACCCTTAATAAGTGTGGGGCTATCATTTCTTTGTTGATGTCTCTGGGACCTGACACGTCCAAGATGCCCAAAGAGCTAACGGCCTTGACAATGGTGAGCAGCTTCAGACATGCACAGGATAGCAGGACAGGGCAGCCAGCAAATCTATTCTTTCTCTTTCTCTCGCTCAGCCTGGACGGACTGTCCTCTACATTGTATTCCTTGTGTAAGTCTTCAGCGCCCCGCGCACTGCCTGGGATATAGCACGTCGTCAATAACACTCATTGAATTTAACTCAATGAAGGACACTTTGGTGGAGCAGGCGCATTCCCAGAGCTGTTTGAATAATACAAAAGGAGACTTGACAGGCCCTTAGAAAAGGGATGCCATTCTCACCTGTTTTAAAAAGAAAATGAAAAGGGGAACCAAGGTGGAAGAGAGCGCCTGGATGAAACACCAAGGAACAGACATTTCAAGTTGCTATTTATAGAATTATAAAAACTCCCTATTTCTGGGATAGTCCCGTCACATTATTTCGATGTTGCCTTTAGGACAATCTCTCCGCTGCCTTCATTTATGTTTTCATTTTAAGGAATTTCAAATGGAAATATCATATCCTATGAGCTAAGAGATACCATTCAAGAACACATCCCAGAGAAAAGGCTTTTTGTTCACAGAAGTAGAAATCACAGTTTTTTAAGATAGCATCTATCCGATGATATGAGAATGTGCTAAAAACCGAACAGGCTTCTAGTTTTATACCTATTTTTCACCAAAAAAGAGTCTTATAATTGCTCTGCCAGGTTTTATGTAGTGAAAGGGAGATGCAATTGTTTTCAAAGGGCATTTATTTTTCAGAGAGGTTATCAGAAAACAAACAGTGGTCGAGGCATACTTTTACTGAGATTGAAAATATGGTTAGAATCTAATTGCTCAGATGCAGTTTGAGGGCGTCTTGAATTGAACAGGAAGCGAACACACGACCAGGTGAGGAAAACACGTTCAAGAGAGTTGGGGCTGGAACCAAAACGAAGGAGCTCAGAACTTTTTTATTTGGAGGTCAAAACCATACATTTAAGTTTTCGTAATGCCTGATAATGAATGCAAAGAGACAATGATTTACGTTTTGTGTATGTATACGATTCGCATTTCTGGTGGTCAGGAGCTGCGTATTGTCTCTTTCCATGTCTCCACTCCCTAAACATAAGGTCCATGGCATGTCAATAGCAGTTGGATCTAGTAGACATTGACTCATTACCATGCTAATTATCTGAATTACCAGGTATATATATACACAAGCTGTCACTGAGGGGTAGGATTGTGTACCCCTAAAAGATCTGAAAAAGTCCCAACCCCCAGCCCCTCAGAATGTGACATTACTTGGAAACAGAATTGCTGTAGCTGTCATTAGTTAAGATGAGGTTGTACTGGAGTAAGGTGGGCCCCCAAGCCAATGGGACTCTTATCCTTGCAAGAAGACAGAAGGAAGACGGCCATATGCAGACAGACCTTGGGGAAATGGAGGTAAGGACTGGGGCAGACCAGGGAGCGAGTTGGACACTGAAGCTGGAAGGGCCAGAGAGGCTACCACTCGAGAGCCTTCGGAGGGAGAGAGCTCTGGCATCCCTTGGTTCCAGACTTCCAGCCGCCGGAACTATGACAGAATGTGTGACACTTTGCTGCAGTAGCCCCAGGAGGCCGTACACAGACTGAATCCTCACTACAGCCCACGTGGGTTTAGGTGCTCCGCTCTTAGGTACCTATGTGACTGCAAGGGAAACTGAGTCCCCAGTGCTCAGAGTCACAGTGGCAGAGTGAGGAACCAAAGGCAGGGGGTCTGACTCCAGAATCGATGCTCTTACCCCTGCGCCATGTGGGACATCACAGACGTTTGCTGGTGAGCGGTTCAGAGCCGGGACCTATAGCATCACTCTACCGTGCATGCGCATGAGCAAAGTCATGTCTTCGCAGTGTATTGTGCTAAACCATATCTTAAATAAAACAACAAAACCTCTTGAAGTGGGTTTTCTGACCTCTGCCCCCCACCTATCCAACTTCCTATTAATGATTTCCTAATCAGCTGATCATCTCTCATTCAAAGGTAATGGGATGCCTTGTATCTAATTGCTTTATTATTATTATTATTATTATTTTTATCCTCACCCAAGGACACTGTTTGATATTTTGTTCGGGTAGAGTGGGAGGGAGAGAGAGAAACATTGATGTGAAAGGGACACATTGACTGGTTGACACCCGCACGACCCAACCAGGGCCGGGGACAAACTACAACCGAGGTACGTGCCCTTAGCGGGAACCGAACCCAGGTCTCTCTGGACCGCAGGCCGACACCCTAACCGCTGAGCCAAACCAGCTAGGGTTCTATTGCTTTTTTAAATCTTTGTGTTTAAAAACCAAAATAAATAAATAAATAAATAAATAAATAAAAGGTAACTTGAGCATCTTGAGCATTTGTGTAGCTCTAAAATAGGGTCTTTCTTTCTTTTTCCTGAGAAACCACAACAGGACTCTAACCGATAAAACGCAGACAGCTGACGGCCACGGAGCGGCTAAGCCTCCTTTCTGAACACAGTGACTGAATGAAGCTCAGCGGAGCTTCCTGTCCTGGTCGGGGGGCTGCTCCCGAGCACCCCAGTTTGTGAAACTGTGCCAACCGCTTTGCTCGGGACCCTTACCTCCTGCCCCGCACTCTAAACACGCAGCGTGCGGTGCTGTTGAAACCACAGGACATTTCCGTCCAGTCGTTCCTTCTAGGCCCAGGGACACGGGGCGCACTGCCGGAGAACGGGTTTGTGAGTGGACAGCCTCACCTTAGGGCAGACGGGAGGAGAGCAGCGATACAGTGATCCTCCGGCCTGGCCCCTGTGGCTCAGTGGTTGAGCGTCAACCCATGAACCCAGAGGTCCCCAGTTCGATTCCCAGTCAGGGCACATGCCCAGGTTGTGGGCCGGATCCCCAGTGAGGGGTATGCAGGAGGCGTTCTCTCTCATGGAAGTTTCTCTCTCTCTCTCCCTCTCCCTTCCCTTTTTTAGGAAAGGATTCCACCGGTGCAGTGGGTCCTTCCATCACCCAGCGGAGTGGAGGGACGCTCTGCGCACTGGCCTCATGCTCCAGGAGCAACCCTTTCGGTAACGCTAGCCCGGAAGGCCCATAGGCAACACACTGCAAAACCGAACTACTCTGGAGGCCGCAGGAGTCTCACACCTTCAAATGAAGATATCTTTCCAGTGCGGAGGAAGGCCTCTCACGGAGAAGCTGAAAGAGAAAGTTAGGTTCCACGTCACAACGGTGGTCATCTCCCCCTTCCCAGGGCCTCGCAGGAGTGAAGTCTGCAGAGGAGGGGAGTCGGCTCATGCGTTGTCACACCCGTGGGGCCTGCGGGTCGGTTTCACTTCCTCCCAGGAGCCGGAGACTGTGGCAATGTCTTCTGTGTAAACACAGAGAGTGAGGTCAGCAGATGGGGCTCACTCGGTAGGGAACCGGAGCCGAAGCAGAGACCAGAGCCGGGCTGGAGCGATTACACCACAGGGAGTGGCAGCCTCATCCTGGAATTTTGCTGGCTGGTTGGAGACCTTCCGCCACTCGACTGACTTCTCTGGGATTTATTTTCCACACCATGTATATGAGGAAGTGGTACCTCTAGGTACTGACACAAAATTAAAGGCCACACAAGAGAGAGGGAGGGGCCAGGCATTGGGCAACTGTCCCATCACTGATCTCCGCTTACCCGTTAACTCAGGGACACTGGACAAGTCACCGAAACTGCAGTTCCTCGTCTGTACAACAAAGACACTCGTACCGACCTGCCTGCAGGTCTGTGATGACGATGAACAGAACGATGAACGCAACACAAACCACATGCCTGCTGCTGAGCGGTCACTTTGAGCGCATCCTCTTTCTCTAGCGAATCACTCCCCCTCGACCCAGAGAGATGATCCACAGGGGAGAAGAACCAAGTTCTGAGTGGACATCCTCGGATCACAGCCCAAAGCTTAGCGTTGGCACGTGCAGTTTTGACTAGCACCTAACGTAATGTCTCGCTGACTCCTGGTGTCCATAAACAAGTGGCTATTGAAGGAACACGGGACTAAGGGAACACAACGGGACACTAGCCATGCATAGGGTCCTGTACACTCCTTCGGGGCTCTGTCCAGGCTGCTCTTCCCCCAGAGCTTCCCAACAGCAGCCAGGCTCTAGGATGAATGCGACCTAATCGTTCACTAAAATCTTTTCAAAAATTAAGTCATTCTTCAACAAGGAACACTTTGCATTCAGATATTCTACTAGCATACTCTAATATATTCCCCATAAGAAGCCTATAATGTAGAAATTATTAGCCCGTTGTACAGTTCAGCAAAGTAAGACTTAGTGTAATGAAGGCATTTTTTCCTAAGGTCATTCAGGTAAGAACAAACAAAGGCAGGATTTAAACCTCGGGGTGTCTGACTTCACAGCTACTAGAATTGATCGTTACATTGTATTGCCTCAAGTTCAGTCTCAAGGTGCTCGTACGCTAGTAGGAGAATGAAGGCATTTACACGTGCAACTACATAGAAGAGTGGAAACAACCCAAGGATGATGAGAATACAGAGTGGGGGTGGCTCCATCAGGTTGGTTACCAGATGGTCTTAAATGTTTGCTAATCTTTGGGCTTGCCTTTGAGCAATAGGCAACTTTTTGCCGGGGGGTTAGGGAGGTAGGGAGGGAAGGGAAGAGGATTTTAGGCCAATAAAATGTAAGAATTGGGGTGAAGAATTATGTATGTCAATGGAATATCCAGTAATTGGTTTTGGTTGGCACACAGAGGATGAGGTGGGGGACAGCTGTTGAGAAGGCTGCAAAGGGACCTAAAATTCAGATCGAAGAGTTTGGATTTCATTTGAAATAAAGAGAAGTGCCATTGGTGAGATTTGGCCCCGTGAATGCTCTGGTCAGGGCTGGTGGCTTAGGACTGAGCTGGCTGGGGCTGGAGGACTCAAGGGGGAGGGGACACTGGAGGTGAGGACCCAAGTTCAGAAGGAGTTGCAGTAATTCTGATGAAAGAAAAAACACACCTGTTAGGGAAATGCCCTGGACATTTTGCTCACATCACATTTTTAGTCCTAATAACAATCTGATGAGGACATGTTGACCCAGTATTACAGATGAGTCTTGGGGACGGAACGGTCAAGTGGCCAGGAACAAAATGGTGCGGGGCTCTCTGACTCCAAAGATCACTGGGTTAGGTTAGACTTGGTTGCCAGTGACCTGATGGCAGAAGAAATCCCCGGGAAGAACCAGGCTGCAGTGGAGAATTGGGGACCTCTGGAACCAGTGGTTTGAAAACCAGGCTGTGTGTGCTTCTTTCTACACACTGGAGTCATTTTCTCCTATTAAAGGTCCACTTTCTTGGATACCTGGTAATCAGACCCTCAAATTTTACATCTTCCTAGAGAAATACTTAGCAGATCACGCAACCCCAAAACATCTTGTAGGGAAAGAACTGTGATCACTTAGCTTCGGCGCAGTATTCCTCTCCAGACCAATCCACTCTAGGCAAGTTCTGGTATGAGTGAAACACCAGGGTCAGGCTCAGCTCTGTGGCTGGGAGGACATGTCCACACTTAATGAACATGGAATCTCCCTCAGTAAATACGTGGACGGAGAGAAGGCCAGTTTCTATTTTAAAAAGGGAGTGAAGGAGGCAAAGCATCCCCTGGGTCGCCACTATATGCATTATTTTTCTATGAAAATCCTTCAGAATAGCTATCTTTCATGGTCTGGAGCACAGCAGTAGCAGTCAAACTGGAATGGAGAAGGCAGACGTGGTAAGAGCAGTCTGAGCAGTAGACTTTGCATAAACGTTTCTTGAGGTCTCTTTACAAAAGGGCTTACCCACATAAGCTCCACCAACATTAAAATGGGCTTCTGGCCTGTACTGAAATCCCTGCTTTCATCTTATGTCATGACATTATCTTATGTAAGAAACAGAGGTGAAGCTAGTGATTTTTTTTGTATGATGGTGTTTGACTATCCATGCGTCACCGTTCTGTAAGAAAATGATGTCAAACATTGCATCCTTTCTTTCAGAGATGAGCATTTTCCCAGAGGCTTTGACAAAAAACAACATATTTCCCCCTTTTGTTCTTAAGTAATGAAGCTGTTAATAAGGGATGATACAATCAAAATAACAAAACCTTTTATTGGTATAAGATGTGTTATCCAGACAACCTAAAAACACATTCAAGATCTGTTTCGCAATGGAGTTAAAACATTTATTTTCCGGGACTACTTAAAGAGCTTTACATCCTGGTTAGTGGAGTCTTTAATGATTATCTAATATGTTTACCCAGCTTTACACTGCAATGTATTTTCACATATATCATCCCTTTTTTGTCACTGCAACTTTGTGAAGTGGCTAAGCAGGGCAGTGTTATTTTCATCTTACCGACGATGAAATTGAGGTCCCCATGAACTGATTCTCCAGTTTTCACAGTGTATTAATCTTCATTCTTGCAAAAATAAGAACTCTTTCTTTGCTGTTAGGAAGGAAAGGAATATTTTAAAGGGCATTTAGTAATTCATGGAATAGTCGAGGTGGCTAAAGACTCAGCTTTGATGGGTTAAAAGCCAGAACATTGCCAAAGTTACACTAGAACCACTCCGGTGAAGACGAAGACGTGGTTATTACTTCTGGGTACAGACATCCCCTCTTGTGCTTGGTGCACTGGGCAGCAGACAATAACCCGAGGCCTGATCTGCGTTGCCTTGGGGACCTGAATGTCTTCAACATCACCCCGCCGAATAGATCCTGTGCCTGCCGTGGACCGAATGTTCATGCCCGCCCCCTGCAAATGCATATGTTGAAATCCTGCTCCAAGGTGATGGTATCAGGAAGTGGAGCCTGTGGAAGGTGTTCAGGTCCTGAGGGTGGAGCCCTCATGAGGGAGATTAGTGCCCTCGTAGGAGCGACCCCAGAGAGCTCGCATTCTCTTTCCACCATGGGAGAGCCCAGGGGAAGGCAGCATCCAGGAATCAGGAAGTGAGCCTCTCCCGGACGCCCGGCCTGCTGGCACCATGACCCTGGATCTCCCAGCCTCCAGAAGGAGAGCACTGCGTTTCCGTAGTCTCTGAGCCCCGGGCGAGGGCATTCTGTTACAGCAGCCTGGACTAGGCAGTGGCTCCCTGCTGCTGCAAACCAGCCCCTAGAATCAGCGTCCCATGGGTTCGTTTAGGGGTAGAAGCAAATACAGACATTTCCTGTGTACCTCGTACCCCGTGCATGCACAGCCTGCCCCGTTACCAACATCCTGCACCGGAGCGGCACGTGCCATCAGTCCACAGCTTACGTTAGGGCTCACCCTCGGTGGTGCACCTTCTGCGGGTTTTGACAAATATATTCACCGTTAGAGTAGCATACAGAGTAGTTTCTCTGCCCTATAAATTCGGTGCTCCCTCTGGTCATCTCCCCCCCCCCCCCAATTCCTGGTGGCCGCTGTCCTTCCTACCGCCCCCATGGTTTTGCCTTACTCCAGAGTGTTGTATAATTGGACTCCTACAATATGTAGCCTTTTCAAACTGGCTTCTTTCACCTAGCTATATGCATTTAAGTTTCCTTCATGGCTTGAGAGTTCATTTCTTTGTAGTGCTGAATAATATTCCATTGTCTGGACATGCCACTTTATTTACCCTTTTACCTACTTGAGGACATCTTAGTTGCTTCCAAGTTTGGGTAATTGTGCATGAAGCTGTTATAAATACCCATATGCAAGTTATGTGTGTGTATGTGTGTGTGTGTGTGTAGATAATTTTAACTCCTTCGGGTAATTAACAAGGAGTGTGATTGCTGAATCATATGGTAAGAATATATTTAGTTTTGTAAGACACCAGCAGACTGTTTTCCAAAGTGGCTGGACTTATTTGCATTCCCACCAGCAATGAGTGATTTATATTTTTTATATCTTTAATTTGCTCATCCCACCGGGTCTTTCTTCAGTGTGAAACTTCAAGATGCCTCATGCTGTTTCCATGCAATATCAAGGGGGAGTCGAACCTATCTGCATTTCATTTCTCTCTGCCTCCGCCAAACTGCTTTGAAGAGAAATCTGCATATGCTTTCTCCCTGGCTGCTTAACCTTGAAAACCATACCTCGATCTGGGAACGCCTTTCTCTCTCAAAGAAGAAAAATAAAGGCTATTGAAGGTGCCGATTATCATGCATTATTAGTTCTCATTCTTCTTTAATTTCCCTTCTACCTTGGACGTTATTGAGTACCCTTTCATGGAGACTCATTTTCTTCCTGCAGGGGACTCTGTTTTCTGATTCTCCTCATGGAACTCTGTTTTCTCCCTTTTCCACCCTTCCACATATAATTCTCCTGAGATATTTTTTCTTTGTTTTCATTCTTTTCTTTATTTTCAACATTGTTTATCTTGGATATAATGTTTCAATGATGACAAATCTATGAACTAACACCCCCCCCCCACCAAATTTATATCCAGACCAAGCCATCCACCAAATTCCAGTCTGACTTCCTCAATGAAATATTCAGAGGGGCCCCCAGATACAAGGTTTGGTGCCCAGAACTGAATTGACAATTTCCTCTCCCTACTGTCTCCTGTCCGTGCCCTGCATTTCTATGTAGGTCACTACCGCCACCCTGTCCACCGCCCAGCCCAACCGCCACCCTGTCCACCGCCCAGCCCGCCAGCACCAATCAGGAAACTTCTACACTTTCTCAAAAACATTCTCCCCGCTTTGTTCCCACCCAGTGAGTCGGTCGGGAAGTTGAGTCTGATATGTGACCAGTGGCTCCTTTAAAACGTTCCTTTCTGTTAATGTTTCCGGATTTTCATTTTTCACTTGGCATCTGCAGGCACCTCCCGTTCAGTGACTTTCAAATGGGAGTTTTGGCAGGATGTGGGGCAGGGCTCCACGCAGGTCCTGGTGGGACGTTGGCAGGAGAAGGGGACATGGGTAGTGTGCAAACAAGGTGCTGTCTAAGGTGTGGGCACGCACATGGGTCATGCGGTGCTCTCCACCTGGCCCAGGTGCAGGTGCATCAGGCAGAACACAGAATGACCCACATGGAGGAAGAACACCTTAGAGCTTCTATTTGACACTCATTCTGCGGTCCAAACAAAATGGAAAAAGAACATGAGCGGTACTAGGATCTAATGTTCAGCTCTACATTGGCCCACTCCCTTCCCATGCTAAGGAGGCTCACCTGTCTGTTACAGGCTCAGGTAGCTGGGTGCCCCTCTCCTGGGCTAGGGGTGTGAGGGGTGTGGACAGTGGTGCCCTCACTTCTTCTTTTTTAACATGGTGCCCTGGGCGCCCGGGCCAGTTTTGCTTGGTGGTTAGAGTGTTGGCTCGAGGACCCAAGAGTCCCGGGTTTGATTCTGGGTCAAGAGCATGTACCGCAATGCAGGTTTGAACCCCAGCCCCAGTGGGGGTGGTGGGGAAGGGTAGCAATCATTGTGTCTCTCACATCGATGTTTCTCTCTCTCTTTCTCCTAAAGAGAAAAATCAATGGAAAAAATATCCTCCAGTGAGGATTAAAAAAATAAAAATTAACCTAGTCCTTGTGTCCTGATAATGGATTTACAGTTTATTTATCTAGCTCTAAATAAACAAGCTTTCACAAAATAAAATGCCTCAAAATACCAGTAACAATCAATCAGAAGATAATATAAGTAATTAAGCCAAGCACACAAAGGGAAATGGCAGAACCCAGGTTCCTGGCATTTGCTCTTCGTCACTCCCCTTGTCGGGCAACATGATGACCCTCCGACCAGTTAGGACAGGACCTCGGCCTCAAACACTCCAAATTAACCAGAAGACTATTTGAATTTGGCTGTATTTCTACTTTGGTTAAGGCTATAACTTGCCTTCATGTGCATTGTGCTTTGAGGTCTTAGCTGAAGATGTCATTAGTAAGATTAAAAACTAAGTCTAGATAACATGCTTAATTATATAAACATCGGTGTGCATAGCAGCAGCAAAGGGTTTACTGTACGTTCAAAACTACAGCAAATACATATTTGAGATATTTTGTCTTTTTAATTTTTTTGAATAAATAATACAACGTAAGTTAAATAAATATATTAAAAACATACTTTAAACTTTCTACTGAGAATGGCACGAAGACCATGTCTGGAGAAGAATGTCCTCCACCAAGTGACGCAAGAACACTTGCCCCGAGTGCAAAAATCCATCACTTAGGTGAGGGCACGTGATTAAAATGTATATGGTGTTCCATTTAGAATGAAGTAATTTTTTTTTTCTTAAACAACATCTGTTTGTTTTGGGGGGAACCATTTATTTTAGCAATTCTAATAAAATAATAGGAAAATATTTTTATTCTCCAACAGGGGCATGATCACCTGTGTGAGAAACATTTAAGGAACAGTATTCTCAGTGGTTTTTTGATCTGTAGTCTTCCTCCTCTACTCATTTTTCTGTGTATTTGTGTTTGGTTATATTTTGTAATGATTAGTAACCAAGAGTTTTAGCATTAGAGAAAATGAAAAAAAAAATTAAAGAAGTTAGGTAAAAATCCTGATTTCTAAGTTTGTATTAGAAATATCCATATTAACTCATACTTTTTTTTTTTTTTAATTTTAAAAAGCATTTCCCAGCTCACTCACTGGAAACAACAATGAGTCCCTCCGCCGTGAGCACCTCATTGTCTAGCTGTGGTCTGAATTCCATGAAAAATGGATTGATTTTAGATTTTTGAAAAGAAAACCAGATGATCCTAGAACATTTTCCTTTGCCCCAATTTAAGAAGGTTATCAGAGACAAAATCTAAAAGAGTCCAGAGTCAATGGGCTGAAGCACACCAAGGTTAATATATAATCAAATAGGATTGATGATGTTTCAAAAGATCTTCTGGTGGCCTGTGGAGGATCCTAGAAAACCAACTTGTTATTTTGAAAACTCATACATAAAGGGAAATAATAAAGAAATAAATTGACCTTACTGTCTATATCTCAGAGTAATGAAAAACTTTTGATGAAAAAACATCTTTTTTTTAATAGAAAGGCTAGCTCTTAGAATATTAATGGAAAAATGGATCCAAGCAATGATCAACAAGCTGAAAAGCCAGTGGGGATTTTTATAATGCATAAATCAAGCTGACAATTTCTAAACCAACTGATTAATCTTAGCAAAAGACAGCCGGACACCATATACCTCTCGATGTGATTCAGTGGAGATTATACACCACCACCTATGGAATATTCTTTCTAAAACAAGCAAGCTAACCTGAAACAACATCAATCAAATGCAATCAGCAAAACCTAGAATGTTAGAAATGCTAAAGGACAAATACCCCACCTTCTTCAACTAACAAACTTTGAGAAACAGGAGAATGGGAGAAACTATAGATTAGAAACTTGAGAGGCGTATCAATCAAAAGCATTTCGGCGCAATCCAACCAACTCTAAGAAAAAACAAACAAAATTATGAGATGTTGGAGAACTTGGATCATCCATTTGATAGTATGAAGAAATAATGGTTAAACTTTTATTGTGTTTCTGATGATAATGTGGATATTCTAAAAGTCTTCACCTTTTAGAGCCACATACTGAAGCATTTATAGAATAAAATTAAAGAGTGAGATTTGTCTCAAAATAATCTGGGATTGGAGAAAGTGAGTGGAGTTTTAGAAGAAGCAAGATTTATCATGTGTTGATTATTCTTGAAACTTGGTAATGGCTTTATGGGGTTTAATTACACAATTCTCTACTTTTGATAAGTTTATAATTTTCTGTAATTATAAAACTCAAGCATACAAGCAGGTATAAATAACCATTTAATGATCAACCTTGTACATATTACCTGGTTTAATAATTAACAAATATCAGTTCAAATCTCATGGTTCGCTTTGCAGTCTCGTTACATGAGACTTTGCGTAGGCGTGGCTGTGCTTTGTGGATTCTCCCTTCCAGCTTCTTGTCTCCCTTTGCTGGTGGACGGGTTTTCTCCGGTGCTCTGCTCTTTCATTGAAATGTTAGCTTTCAGTTCTTCAGGATTTTTAATACATGTGCGTGAGTCACCATCTTACAAGGGTTGCAAGGTCTTACCCTGGTCCCTGTATGACCTTGGCCAACACTTCCTTGGCGGGTAAATGGGAGCTGATTAAGCCTTATCTATTCATGGATTTGCCTTACTTTCTTGCAAGCTCGGTATTTCAAAGAAAGTTTGGCATATTTTATTCAACAGGTTTAGGCATTTTTGCAGTAGAAAAGCTTACAGATGATCTAACGTGCAATATTTCTAGAAAAAGGAGACTCATATTTCATACAGCTTCCAGATTAATCTTCTTGAAAACACAGGCCTGTATAAAACTATGTATTATTAAACCATCACTTGTTTCTTATTTGTTAGCGAACAAGAAATATAAACACTAATCTAACCTTTCAAATTCTTCCACTGTATGTATAACTCCCACATTTTTCTATGACTACGTTTTCCACCCATTTCTTGCATAGGGCAGATTTTGTCTGTGTCTCACCCATGTGCTTTTCCTTTGCTCAGACCAATCCATCTCCTTGGGATGTCCATTCCTTCATCTCCAAATGCCCAAACTTACTGTCTTCAAGTTCATCACTTCTTCTGCAAAACTATCTCCAAATCTCCCAGACGACAATGATAATCTTTTTCTCTTCAGAACTCTCTCCCCCTTAGGAATTCATTTTTTTGTTTATTTTTTTAATGGCCTTCAATTTTTACCTGTATTTTATCTAACTTTATGTTTTTTATTGATTAACTTTTTCAATGGTAGGACTTCTTATTTATTTTGGCAGTCCCTAAATTACAGACCATAATGATATTCACGTAGTGGAACTTAATATAAATTTTAAGGCATGAATAAATAGTTACAAAAAAGAATGTCTATTTCTTTAACAGCTGTACATTTGAAAACCGAGAGCCACCTGTGAACTGAAACACCTGTGTTACTATAAGGTACATGAGACTATAGAACAGCTAGAGGAATATGATTTTATTGTTTGCTTCAGGAAAACTTTTCCCGAGAAAGAGAAGATGACAATGCAGGAAATCTCTTCAGTGTTCGATCAATTTATTGAAGACAAATGGCTTGCTTATCAAATGGTTTCCCTATCAACATGTGCTTCCTCAATCTATGTCCACCAATCATTTATTATATCAGAAATTTTGCCCATTCCTTATTAGTTCCTTGTTTTGAAAGGACCTGCCTTAAAATGACCGAGGCCAAATCCCGAAACTCAGACACGATTCCATTTCAAAATTCTCTCTTGTGAAACACTCTTAGGATGGCCAATATGTTCTTCACTCCTCAAGTAAGGTTGTCTGGTGGTATTTGGGGAATTTAACATGCCCTATACATTTTTTCAGTCAATCTACACTGTATGTTATTGCAAAATCAAATAACAATACATACTAAATTCCTCAGTGTCTAAGATAATGCCATTTTAAAGTTGATATTCGTGGTACTGATCTCAGTGCTTAGAAAACAGAAACGCATTTTTTCTTGAAAAACGACATTCCATACAATAAGATCTTACATAGGCTTGCCATTGACAAGAGTCTTTCACATAGAATTCAGCTTTTTTATACCAATCTGTTTTCTCCCTCACTTTACCTATTGGAGAACTGTTGATTTGATGGTTGTTTCTCATTCACACAGTCACTGTTAAATTAGAATGTTTATCTTTGTTCATTTTGGGTCTGTTTGGCTTGGAAATCTGTGTGAAGCACTCTTGTTATTTTAAGCTTCCTCGTGAAATATAGAACAATGATCACTGTACTCCAGTTAGAAAAGGAGCAAAGCCAGGATATGATTTGTGTTAGCTGTGACTCTTGGAATTCTGAACTGAACTGTGAAAAGGGTTTTATACATTTGTAAAGCACTCTACAAATGCCATTTTTCGAATTCTAGAATGGAGCACAGTGAGTGACATTTTGGATGAGTGCAGTGATGTTTGTCAAGGGAATGACAGCGTTTAGTCTACAATTAGAGGGCTTTAAAAAGTCTCTGAATGACATGACATCAGCTTATGTTTTCACTGTAGTAAAACTGCTAATATCAGACCCTTCTTCAAGAACAGGAGTTGTCGAAAGCCCAGGGAAGAGACCAGCTAGGGGTGTGGGATCTGTGATGTCTTACGCGATCCAAAGGGTGGGAAGGGGAGGCTGGGCAGGCGGGGCTCCCACAGACTGTGGTGTATCTGCTAGTCTATGTGAAAGGTGTCCCAGGGTCATGCACTGATGGATGTCACAGAGGCCAGCCCTTTTTCATTCCAGGAGTGAGCTGGTCAGTATGGAGTAAGAAGCCAAGAAATTTCATTCAAACTTGGGTTTGCTCAGGCTTGCAGGGTTCTGGGGTAACTCAGGGTGGGCATCCTCCTTTTGCCCACCTGGCAGTGCCCTGGAGTGTGCAGAGACCTGAGTGGCTGTTGCTCCGGATTCACGATGCTGAATGAATCTGAAAAGAGCCCATCCACACAGATTCAAGTCAGGGATGCAAAGCACCCGAGACAATTGTTTGTGTGCAAGGAAACTGTAGCCAGAGCAGATTAACTGTGAAAGAAAGAAATACCTGGTTTTCATGTCAATGACTTCAATTATGAAGAACAAAAGGAGAGAAATAGAAAGTGTTGTTTATTGTAAGATATTTTTCCCAAATGGAACATTTTTCTGGGTATCTTTGGTCCCTGTTTCTGAAGCTCTTTGTTAAGAGATAATTACATATGAAACGTCGGCCTATGTTAGTGCGCAAGGAGATCACACATGCCCATACCCCTTCAACACCAACCTGCAGCACAATAACGGCCTGTCTTGCTTAATGAAGGACAGTGCCCCATAGACAAGATGGAGAAGGGAAAATGACTTCAACTCTGCTGCATAACATAAATATCTCTTTCTGGTTTGAAGAGGGAAAGACAGACTGACAAAAACGTGTCTCACTATTAGCAGATTAGTCTGTGGAAAGGTGTGGACAGCACAGAGGGAGGCGGGAGTCCTGGCAAAGAGGTGGTCCCCTTGGGCTCTCCAAGAAGAGTTGCTAAACCCCTCACTGCTTATTTGTGGAAGCAGGTGTGTATGTGTGTGTGTGTGTGGGGGGGGCGGTCCTCCGCCGAACTAGTGGACGGCATAGTGTTCTGTCTTAGGGACAGACCTGTCTTGATACAGGTCACAGCGAAGGCAGCACAGTGAGCCCTCACTGACAGAGTTCAACAAAGCAGGGCACTATGATGCCATTTATGGAATCACTTGAGATACTCTCTGCTCCTCTCCCCAGCCCCCAGGGTGTTGCTGCCTGCCTTCCATTCCCACTGAATGCCATCCCAGCTCCCCGCGGGTTATATTTAACTCAGGGAGACCTTCGAGCACATGGCAATATGCAAACATTTCCCTGCTCTGGAGTGCACAGGACTTCACATGAATGAAGTCTGAAGAGTTAGCATTAATTATCCAGACATTCTGAGTTGTATCTTGTAGCGTAAATGGAATTTTAAAGTCTAATTAATTGACCGGTCCCTTTTATGTTTCCTCTCTCTCGGAGAAGCACCGAAGGTGAAATGAACATCACACCGCTGGGGAGAGGACGTGCAGCTCCTGAGACAGGTGCTGACCTGAGGGGGTGGGTACGGAGGTGTGCAGGGGAGGTGAGATGGCAGAAAACCTACGAAATATAAGTTTCATCTTGATTCTTTGGGTCACATCCCATGGAAAGTACCAGAATGTCTGTGCTTTGTTCTTTGTAGGTACTCATAACAATAACTGACACTTGTAGAATCTATCATGTGTTGGGCAACTTCCTATAATAATTCCTTCAATCCTATTGGGCGAAAAGAGCTATCATTATATCCATTTTACAGATGAAGAAACTGAGGCCCAGAGAGTCTAAGCATCTTGTCCAACCTCACAGAGCTAGCTCCTAAGCAGCAGACTCAGGATTTGGATCCTGGAGTCTGGCCGCAAGGCATAGGTCCTCACCCACACACAGTGCTGCTGAAACAGCAGCAGTTGGGGCCACGTGGCGAGTTGGGGGAACACCAGCCTTTAAGAGAATTTGGGGCCTGAATGATGCCCGATGCCCAAGGCTGATCCTGAGTTGGGACATAGAGCTTTTGTAGGGCTGAAGGAACTCCCTTCTGCAGATGACCCACGCATCCACATGTTCTGTCAACGTCCTGCTCTCCAGGGAAGACCCACAAAGGCTGGTCTCCATTTCCCTGGCCTCTGTGCCCGCAGTGGGCTCCCCGTCAATATCTGCTGAGGGAAGGAAGGGCGTGTTACCTATTGCTTGACTTCCCCAGTCAGTGGTGGGTTTTATATCTTGAACTTCGAGAGAACACCTAACTGTGGAGCTATGCTTTAAGTAGACTGTTCTGAAGTGCCTCATTGAAAGGGCCCCTGCGTCCAGCTCACTTTCAGCAGAGGGGACACACGGAGAAGACCGTGAAGGCGAACAGTCCGCGCCCCTGAGGGACAGTCCCTGTTCACAGTGCGAACGAGGCAGCTGGGCACGCCGGGCCCCACACCGTTCTGAGCTGGCGTGACGAGTGGACTGACCCTTGCAAATGAGTTTAACCTGCTTTTCCACGTGGATACAAACTGTCAGTTTTCTGTCCTCTAAGCTGCCCTGAGTAGCTCTTCATCTTCCTTGCGTCGTGATACAGTTTATTTCTTTTTCTTCTTCTGATTTCATACCACCTCCGAAGGACCTTCGTCTTCCCTTAGACACATGCCACTGTGGCGGACACCAAGCCCAGCTCCTCTTCCTCTCGCCGTCTGTGGCTCCCGGCCAAGGTCCTTGCACCCTCCTTGCTTCGTGAACTGTCTTTCATTTCAGCTGAGCCTGCTCCCCCACCTGCATTTCATTGTTCAGAGTGTAGCTACGCTCACGAGTTCTCCGGAGAGGCGACCTGGATGGGGGGCACGATGACATATTCAGATCTGCTGGGAAACTGCACTGCGACACCTCTACGCAGGCAAGACGTCGTCTAGAACCAGTTACCGCTCCAGGGTCACGGGCTGGCATCGGGGGGATGCTTCTGTCCTCCGCTGCCCGTCCTCCCCTGTCTGAGCCCATGGCAGGGTGGCTGGCAGTTTCTTCTCCCGAAGGCTCAGGCCTGATTCTGTGGAAGGTGCCGGAGCCCAGGCCAGGAGACATCCGCTTTTGGTGCCCAGAATCCCAGTTCAAGGCTGTTCCGTTTCCCTCTGTACACATCTCAGTTTTGCAGAGCTGACCCTTAAAAGCCACAACGTATCCCAGGGCTGTTTTCTTTTAAGGCCGCCAAGAAAAAAAACAAAAAGGCCCATTTCCTCAGTCTCTCCGCCCCTCCCCCCCTTAAAACGAATATCACCTGCCCAGCGGGTGTGGCTCAGGGGACTGAGCATAGTCCCAGGGACTGAGAGGTCTTCGTTCAAATCCTGGTCAGGCCACATGCCCAGGTTGTGTGCTCGATCCCCAGTACGGGGTGTGCAGAAGGCAGCTGATCCATGTTTCTCTCTCACATCAATGTTGCTAACTCTCTCTCCCTTCCTCTTTAAAAAATTAAATAAAAAAGTATTTTAAAAAAGTGAGTATTACCTGATTACTAACAGAGAACTGTCCTCTTTAAAAAAAATTATTGAATTTATTGGGGTGACCTTGGTTAATAAAATGATATAGGTTTCAGGTGTACATTCTATAGTACACCATCTGTACACAGTATTGTGTGTTCACCACCCCAAGTCAAGTTTGCTCCATCACCACGTACCCCCCTCTACCCTCTGCTAGCTCCCACATTGCCCGTGTCCTCTGGTCATCACCATGTCGTTGTCTGGGTCTATGAGCTGTTTGTTCTATTTATTTTTTTAACACAATCCCTTCACCGTTTTCACTCAGTCTCTCAATTCCTCTCACTTCTAACAGCTGTTAGCCTGTTTTCTGTATATATGAGTCTGTTTCTATTTTGTTTATAAGTTAATTTTGTTCATTGGATTTCACATATAAGTGAAATTATAGGGTACTTGTCTTTCTCTGACTGGCTTATTTCACTTAGCATTATAATCTCTTGGTCCATTCATGCTGTCACAAAAGGAAAAATTTCCTTTTTTATGGCTGAGTAGTATTCCATTGTGTAAATGTACCACGGCTTTCTTATGTACCCATCTACTGATGGACACTTGGGCTGCTTCCAAATGTTGGCTAGTGTAAATAATGCTGCTGTGAACATAGGGGTGCATATATTCTTTTGAATTAGTGTTTCAGTTTTCTTTGGACATATTCTCAGAAGTGGAATCACTGGGTCATAAGGCAGTTCCATGTCTAAGTTTTTGAGGAAACTCCATCCTGTTTTCCAGCAATCTACATTCCCACCAACAGTGCATGGGGATCCCTTTTTCTCTCTTTAACAGACCATACAAACCTCACATGTAAAGAGATCATACGATTTTAGGCAAGAAAAAGAGAATTGATGTTTTCAAGCATGAGGGCTAATAATAATTACAGTGATTTTCCATCCTTAGATCTCTGACTGCCGGCATCTTCAGGTGGCTTCAGATATAGCTCCACGGATGCCTTTGAACATCCCAGTGAGTATCGACAACTTGTCTTTGAACGGATGGCTGTGTTATGGTTCTATTCAAATGGGAGAAAAATGAGAGCCATTTCACACTGGCTTTCTAGAAAGAGAGGAGTCTTTCAGGCACACAGTTATGGTGATGGTGAAATGGACCCTGCAGAGAGGTTCTTGCCACAGAGGATCAAGTACCCACAGCACCGCTCCCTTGGAAGGACTCCCGTGCAAAGGCACAGAAGAAACGATACAATGCAGGCATTTACCCTCTTTGCAAGCTTAGTGCAAACGGAGAGAAGGCACCACGGTTAAGGAAGGTAACAGAGAAAAGGAAAGCAACTCCGAGTGCTCTCCGCTGCCCTCAGCTTCTTCAAGCACTTCTCTGGGACCTCCCATGGGGAGTGAGGGTGCCCGCAGGTTCCCATCTGCAAACCCGCTCCTGTACTTGGCCTGACCCCACGGATTCACCAGCCAGTCCAGCTCCTCCCCTGCTTCCTTTAAAGCTTCGCTGGCTGGTCTGGCGAGTGGAGTGAAGAAACACGTGCCTCTGTATTTTCACGTGCAGATGTGCAACTCGGAGCCTGTAGAAATGCGCTTCAGTTAGTTTATGAGTTGCTGCTTCTCAGTGACTTTCCCAGATAATCTTGTTAAATGACAATGACAATTTTGATGCTGATGCCAAATGACTTTTTTTTTTTTTGTAAATTATTTTGGGAAACAGAATTGCTAGCATTCCTGTGTATTAGGCTCAATCACTTTCTTTTATTCTTTGTTCTGTATCTTTCACTTAGATGGAGAAGCCCCGAATCCAAAGAACCCAATCTCTCCCCACTGATGTACGGAGTATTTTTCTTTGAACTCCCGAGTTGTGATTTCATGGCGAAATGCTGTCTCACTAGTAATTGCTAATAATTTCCCAGTGAAGAGAAGTTCTGTATTTTGATCTTTCTCATTTCTCTCCCCTCCCCTCCCAGGGCACTCCCCTTTGTTATGAAGGTGCATTTTTGTGCCACCAGAGTCTGTTATTAAGAGTTCATCTGATCCTGCTACTTCTTCTCCACCCAGAGAAATTCTAATCCTCGGTGAAACATAATCATTTCCACTGCAACCAGTTGCGAAGCTGCAAAGCTCCTCGGGTGAGGCCTCTGGTGGGGAATAAGCAACAAGGGGCCCCTGAACTTTGTAGCCCTCAAAGCGCTGCCATTTATGTGCAAATCTTCAAGGTGGAGAAGGAGAGTGGAGTGGCCCTGGGCAGAAAGGGATGAATAATGAAGAAACAGCCCTGTTTTGAAAGGACCTGAAAATACTTCTTTTTGCTTTTTGGGAATTCAGTGGGCCTTTTTGATGCAGGGGCAGGTTGATTGGGTTTGTTTGTTTTGCTTCACTCATTTATTCTCTTCTGGTCTTATTGAACTGGACTTTTGACACTAAATCTGGCTACTAAAAAAAGGAAAGTTGACAATGTAATTGAAGAGCAATGAAGAGAGCAACTTTTAGTCTGAATGTTTAAAGAAAACTTCAAGAGGAACTTTATAACTTTCATCCTGACTGTGGGGAGAGAACAGCTCAATACTTTGTAACTTTCATCCTGATTGTGGGGAGAGAACGGTCCAATGAGCTTCCGGACTCCCTGTTTCCATTTAGGGAAGCAGGTCTTCCTGAGGTCCATCCCACAGACTGTGAAAACACCAGGATGTGTTCCCAGGCTTCTAGGAACTTCAGAAGTAAAAGAGACAAGGAGAGTAGCATTGTAATTCTCTGGTCACTTTAAGGCTTCATCATTCAATTTTAGTTATTTACTTCTGTTTCAATGAGCAAAACTAATCTACAATCTTTCCAGATTTTTCTGAATCCAGAATTCAAACCTCTTCCTGATTTCTCCTATTTTGTAAATGTTAGCGCACCAAGGACACATGCAGATAAGCTAACCTAGAAGTGAGGTCAAAGAAAAGTGCACTGGGAGGTAGTACACAGCAAGGGAGTCTTATTCAAGACTGTTGTGAATGGCCAGGAGACACGTGAAGAAATGCTCGCCACTCGTCATCAGAGAGACGCAAATTAAAACAACTATGAGCTGTCACCTCACACCGGCCAGAATGGCCCCATCAACAAATCTTCAAACAACAAGTGTTGGCGAGGGTGTGGAGAAAAGGGGACTCTAGTGCACTGCTGGTGGGAATGCAGACTGGTGCAGCCACTATGGGAAACACTATGGTGTTACCTCAAAAAGTTAAAAATTGAACTGCCATTTGACCCAGTGATCCCACTTCTAGGAATATACCCTAAGAAGCCTGAAACACCAGTCAGAAAGAATATATGTACCCCTATGTTCATAGCCGCACTATTTACAATAGCTAAGATCTGGAAACAGCCCAAGTGTTCATCAATAGATGAGTGGATAAAAAAGCTGTGGTAGTCTGGCTGGTGTAACTCAGTGGTTGAGTGTTAACCCAGGCACCAAGAAGTTGCTGGTTCGATTCCCGGTCAGGGCACATGCCCAGGTTGTGGGCCAAGTCCCCAGTGCAGGGCAGGCAGGAGGCGGTTAATCGATCAATGTTCTCTCTCATCGATGTTTCTCTCTCTTTCTCTCTAAAACAAATAAAGAAAAAAATTAAAAAATAAAAAACTGTGGTACATTTACACAATGGAATACTACGTAGCTGTAAGAAAGATCTCTTATCCTTTGAGATGACATGGAGGGAACTGGAAAGTATTATACAGAATGAAATAAGGCAATCAGAGAAAGACAAGTATCACATGATCTCACTTATTTATGGAATATCATGAACAAAATAAGCTGTCGATCAAAATAGATCCAGAGACCTGGAAGTAGGGAACAGAGTGACAAACCTCAGAGGGGTGGGGGTGGGAGGGGTTGGGAAGAGATAAACCATGGAACACATATGCATATATGCACAACCAACTGACACAGAATAGTCTGGGGAAAGCAGGAGGGCGTTGGGGCCGGGGAAGAGGGGCTTACTGGGGGAAACATAAAGGGGGCATCTGTAACACTTTGAAAAACAGACTTCCGCCCTGGCCGGTTTGCTCAGTGGTTAGAGTGTCAGCCCATGGACCAGAGAGGCCCGAGTTCCTGCTAAGGGCACGTACTTCAGTTTCGGTTCAGCCCTGGCCCCGGTTAGGGTCATGTGGGTGGCAACCAGTCTATGTGTCTCTCTTGCATCGATGTTTCTCTCTCTATATTCCCCCCCGCCCCATCTGAAGGTAAATGCAAAAATGTCCTCGGGTGAGGATAAAAAAAAAGACTTGCAATAGTGGAGAGAGACTGAACTCAGCTCCCTTGAAACAACAGGAGAGAGAGCTTTGTGGCTGGTGGACAACCACTGGCAGACAGAAAGGGGGGAGGCTGGTCAGTGCGATTAGAAGATCTGTGTTGCCAACTGTCCTTTATTGAAGGTACACCCCTGCCCCCACCACATGGGGAGCTGGGGTGGCTGTCTCCTCCAGTAATAACACATGAAAGGGATGACTCCCAGCATCTTGAGAAAGATATTCCTGGACTGCAAAACTGACCAGAGGCTGGGAGAACATTTATGTGCATTTTCAAAGGGTAGACAGAGAATTCAGAATTATAATGACAAGTTTTCTAAAGTAATGGGGAGGTCACACCTCCATTAGGTACGAGCCTGTCTCAAGTGCAGTCAAGCTCGTTGAGCAAGGCCGTGTCGGTCAGGTGCTGGCTGTCCCGTGGGAAACCGGAGCCTCTCGGGGACGCGGGGCAGAGCTGGGAGCACGCTGCACAGGGTCCCTCAGCTGGCGGAGCTCCCGCGTCCCCGGCTCCAGACCAGAGGATTTCCGGTGCTGTCCCTGTCACGCACGCCGCTTCCTGTTGAGAAGAGCTTGTTAACTACCAGGCGGGCTCACGCTTGTGTTTTGCAGGTGAATCGAATAAACTGGAAAGGAATAAAGTGAATAATGTTAAACTTTGCCCAAGTTCTGAAAAGCACGAAGGGTTATATGCAGGAATCCACTTAGAGCGAGAAGCCACCCTGAACAGATGACCTAGATAAGACTTTGGGATGCCACCCTTGTTTACCTTTGATCGGTTCCGACAGAAACTCTCCCAGGTTTCTTTCTTTGCCTCATGAATGATTAGCCAAACTGTTTTGACTCCACGATCAACGGGAATAAAACGCTTGTCAAGCAAACTTTGGTTAAGGTTCTCCCAGTCACTCAGGTCCCTGAACTTGACCCTCCTGAGCCTGAGTAGGCACCCCCCACTCTCGAAGAGTCCATCCCAGGGACAGTCTGACCTCAGGGTGAAACACTTCCTGATCTACAGTCAGCTCGCAGCACCTTTGCACCTTGCTCGGCCCTTTACCTGTAGCCTTGTTCACTCTTCCCCGGGAAGAAAAGCCCTTTCCTGCCTAACCTTCGAGAACTCGCGGGTCTCATGGTTGGAGCGTTCTCCCCCTTGTAATAACCCTCTGGGATGGAGTCTCCTCTAAGTCCACCTCGTTTTGTTTGAGAGTGACACGTACACACCCAAACAGGTTTAAGAGTTTGAATTAACCACCTCACATGCACTTCTGTCTTTGCCCCCCGCAGTTCCGTCTCTCACGGTGGAAAGCAGCGTGTGGGGGGTCTTTGCCCCCGCAATTCCGTCTCTCACAGTGGAAAACATCAGGGTTGCTCAAAGGAAAGTCGGGCTGACAAAGGTGGAAGGGGGGTGTGTGGTCCTGAAGATGTGGCTCCCTCAAAGCAGACCCTGAGACAGAGGAGTGAAGTCATTTGTTCAGGAGGGGATCCAAGGAAGCCCCAGGAAGGAACGGGTGAGTGTGACCCGGAGAGGATGGGAAGCTGACCCGGGGTGTGAGGGAGTCAGTCACCATACGGGAAACTGGGGATTAATCCCCCCGGAGACTTCTTGGAAGTTCAAACCAATTTAAAAACATGCTGAACCTCATTAATAATCAGAGATATGAGAATTACAAAGAAAGAATAATTGCAATGAGCGACCAGATCATAAATACAAAATTAAAAAAAAAAAAAGAAACACACACAACAGAAAACATCTGACAATCATAACTGGTCGAGGAAACATAGAAATCAAACTCTGCCAGGGAGTGGGGGAGATTCACTCAACTGTTTTAAAAAATTCTCAAATTTCTAGAGACTTTGTTGTGCAAAATGTATGGTAGCAAGTTCCCTCTAGAAACGTAACGCAAGAGAAAACCTTGCACACTACACACCTAGAGAAATGTGCAAAAATGTTCACTGAGGTGTTGTTGGTATGACGGAAACCCGAGTTACTAAAATCCCCAGCAACAGGAGAATGGGCACACGAACTTTGGTGTTTTCATACCAAGAAACCCCACGCAGCATTTAAGATGAGTTTTATGGATAAATTTAAAAATGCATAATGTTAAGCAAAAAAAAAAAAGCTTATGTTGCCAAATGACACCTACAGAATCATAAAACTTGAATAAAGTTTTAAAAATGCAAAATTATGATATATCTTTGTATTTATATCACACTCACGAAACATAGAAGCTAAAATACTCACTAAATTCAGACACCAGATGACAGGGGTCACAGAGAGGGGGCCAGGGTCTGGAAAGGGCACAGGAGGGCTTCATCTCTACCTGACATGTGTTCCTCCCTTGAAAAATGAAAGAAAATACGGCACAATATTAAGATGTAAGAAAGCTACATTGTCAGCACGTTGGTGCTTACTATATTTGTTTATATTTTCTGAATGCGTGAAATGTTTCCCAATGGAAAAGAGAAGGAGAAAAGAAAAGACTACATTTCTCTTCCTTTGTTCGGTACCCACAGCTTCTGTGAGACCTCCCCAGTCCTCAGTGCACGTTGTACAAAGGGTGATGTGCAGGACACCCCGCTCTGGTCAGACTCTCCATGGTTGGAGACAGAGCAACGCACCTATTTCTACTCGGAAGCTATTATTGTCTGGGGGTAAAGCAACAGAAAGTCTTGTTCTTAATGGTACAAATCCTTCTGGACAGAATGCACAGCCCACCCAGCTGAAGGGCAAACATCTTTAGAATATAGTCTGGATCCAAGAGCAAGGAACAGATTGGGGACATCTGGGGACGATGTGAAATCAAGGGAGTATTAACCTCAGTTGGCAACAAGAACATTTTGTTCAAGAGAAGAGACCTGATATTATTTGTAGGCCCCCAAAATAACATTAATTGGGGGGAAAGCTCCATCTGTCAGAATCTTATTCATTAATGGACTAACAAGAAAATTTCCTGGAAAATGTTCTTGTCAACAAAAATGTAAATGAAAATAGCTGCAGAAGAATAGTGAGAGCATTAAAAAAAAAAAAAATCTTTGGAGGAGACTGAGAGACTTCTGTAAGAAAAATAAAAGTTTGGTCACTCTGTTTCTCATTCGAATAAGTAGCAAATCATAGAAAGAAATTCCAGCAAAAATAACAAATCCAAACCTAACATCACCATTGAAATGGATTTGAGGCAAATATCTGCTTGGACCGCTGCCAGAAGACAGAGTAGGCATTTACTTCGAAGTGTCGCAGACACATTGGGTTTTATTTCGGTGACTCTTTGGTGAGGGTCAGAAACAGCCAAGCCAGGCAGTGCTGTGGCCCCGTCAGGGCTGCAGAGGGCGCTGTAGGCAGCAGCGGGAGGAACTAAGACAGGTGCAGATAGAAAACTCAGCCCATAGTTTTACTGAAATTGGGTTACTTAGAAGAACATGACATTTTTGCTTTCACGGAAGGTAGGTGTGTGTAGCTGTGGGTCGGAAACCACTGGACCATCTCTGCACCGGCGTC
This sequence comes from Molossus molossus, assembly GCF_014108415.1. NCBI lineage: Eukaryota > Metazoa > Chordata > Mammalia > Chiroptera > Molossidae > Molossus > Molossus molossus. The sequence goes on from NW_023425399.1 coordinate 109,949,891, forward strand.
CCCGTGATCACGAGCAATAGCGGCAAAGGAAAACATTTCGTATGACAACCAGACTTTTCCTGCACACGGTGACACACTGATAATTTCAAAGAAATCTTTCGAGAACATATTTGTCTAAACGGAACTACCACTTCAATCCAAGATAGATGGCTACCGAGGACATAGAAGACCCAGAGGAAACTCCTAATCCCAGGCCACAGGGGAGGAAGCAGGCATTAATTTCACATTCAGCCCATGTCAGGAAATGAGCAGGTTCCTTTATAGGCAGCATTGCATTTATTCTTTACGGCAGTTGTGTAAGATGTGTCCTCTTTTTCTATCTGGAAGCTGAAAAAGAAAGAAACTGTATTACCGATCAATACGCTGCGAACATCACACAGCGAGCAAATGATGGAGGTGAAGTCAGGACTGAGCCATGGTCCGTGTTCTTTCCTTCCTGTTTCTGTTTCTTGTTTTGTACAATGTTCAGAGTGCACGGATCGCCTTTCTGACCTTTGGCTATGACTTATAATTACTGATACGTAGTATTCGAGTTGTCATTCTTATTTCTTTAAAGCCATAGTTTATTTCGAAGGACCACTGGCCTTAAAAAGAAGAAGGAAGGAAAAAAGGAAGGAAGGAAGGAAGGAAGGAAGGAAGGAAGGAAGGAAGGAAGGAAGGAAGGAAGGAAGGAAGGAAGGAAGGAAGGAAGGAAGGGAGTACAAAGGTTTTCTAGGCACAAGAAACAGCGTCAACGAAGGCAAGGGCCAGGAGACAACATACGGCCCATCTTCTGGATTCCTCTGTTCTTTCTCCTCGAACAGGTGTCCTGGCGTTGTTCTCCGGAACTTGCCCTCCCCCGGGCTCCTGTTTCACTGTGTACGGGAAGTAGCATGGGTGCTGAGAATGGTTGGAAGCAGCCAGTTGATCCAGGAGGGCTAAGGGAGGAGCAGATAAAGAGCAGCCTGTGTGGGTGAGGGCTTTGGGGACGTTCAGGTGAGAGGTAGGAGGACATGGTTTTGAGGAATCACTGCCATCCACGCGGGAAGGGCAGTAATGGGGCTGGGGTTTGTAAGGAGGTTTTATTGGATAATAATCATGTGTCTTCTGCCTACACAGTCATTGGTATTTTTATGTCAGATTGTCGAAATATCATTGAGATTCCTCCTAGACTATTTTTCCTAGAAATAAAACACATATTTCCACATGTATGTTTCAACATAAATTTAAACTATTAGGAGTGGTTGGTTACAAATTTTCTGCATTTCCCCCAAGGAATACCAGTAGCCTCCATTGCTATGGCCAAGTTCATTAGGGAGTCAAGTTCTTTACCAGAAGTAGTTAAAAAAGTTTCCAATAATTTAAAAATATTTTTCTGATTTCTTTTATCTCCAAAGCTGACTAAAAGCAGTGTATCTAAGTAGTCAAAATACTTTGTACATTAAAACCTAAAAGAAAAGGGAAGATATTACCAAGCCACAGGTTTGAGCTCAATTCTCCTTCAATGAAGTAAACATTGCATATACTGTGTTTAATTGCATTAGAAGGTTTGAATCATTTTTTTTTTTAACCTCAATACATCTTCAAATAAACTGTCGTGGGGAAAAAAATTAGAAGTAAAAAAAAAAGTAATTGAATTTCAATGAGCAATTCATTACCCAATTTCAAATGTGGAAGCAATTACCTTTAACTTTTGTTGGAGTTGAGTTTTATCACAGAAACACAAATGATTAAAAACAGTCTTAAGCCAACACATGGCCTTTAAAGAAACCATGTCTTGTTGGAAATACTCCCATGTAGGTGACTCCACCCACAGGTGTTCTAAGGGAAACATTCCTCCTTGGTCGCAGACACAAACTCTCTAACTACTTGTTGATCTTGCTTTTCTTATTTTATAGAAAAGGTGTGATTGCCCTGGCCGGTTTGGCTCAGCGGTTGGAGCGTCGGCCTGCGGTCCTGAGAGACCCGGGTTCGGTTCCTGCTAAGGGCGCGTACCTCGGTTGCAGTTTGTCCCCAGCCCTGGTCGGTTGTGCGGGTGGCAGCCACTCAATGTGTTCCTTTCACATCGATGTTTCTCTCTCTCTCTGTTCCTCTCTCTCCCTCCCACTCTACCTGAACAAAAAATGGAAAAATGTCCTTGGGTGAGGATAAAAAAAAAAAAATTAAAAAAAAGAAAAAAAAGAAAAGGTGTGATTAATTGGCTGCACATATTTTAAAATTTATTTCAATGAGATTCCTGAAAAATCAAAAAACTACCATTACTCAGTCTATGTGCCCACATTATTTTTGTAGATTCTGCAAGGAATTGTTGAAAAGGATGAAGAGTCAGAGCTGGGAACAAACAGCAGTGGTTTTAAGTAGAAACATACACACTTTTGACCATACATAAAACTTAGTTTCTAAAGTTTCAGAACAGCTACACAGCTTTGAAATGACCTTTGGCAGAAAAAGTATGTGAAAGTTGAAAATAAGGCAAAAAAGCTGGGCGGCAGGTACCTAAATGTCAATGGAGGTAGAGGGTACCCGAGAACTGTCTCGTTTAGGTGTTTACTCTTGACAAAGGGCCAAGACTTAGTGCAGCTAAACATTAACTTATAAAATTATATCAACTAGACATACAAGTAATTTGTCTATGATGGAACAGATCAGCTCAAAATTTTATGAGCCCATGGGACATGTACCAGTTTTGCATCTAATCTGGGAATCTTACCAGCCCATAAATATCCCAGCTTCCAAAATGTTCTTTGAATGAACCATAACATTTCACTGGTTCTCTATTAATTCATATGAATTAAGTAAAATCTTTTTTAAGTATGATTATTTTATATTTGTGCAGGAGACAGATTTTTCTCTTTCTGAAAATTATACTTTCACTCTACCCATAATAATCAAGATCAATGATAAAGACAAGATAATGACCCAAATAAAATTTTCTTTAAAAAGGAAGGCTTAAGATTGGATGGAGCCCTGGCCGGTTTCGCTCAGTGGTTAGAGCATCAGCCTGCGGTCCAGAGAGTCCTGGGTTCAGTTCCCACTAAGGGCATGTACCTCAGTTTCAGTTTGTCCCCAGCCCTGGTTGGTCGTGCGGGTGGCAACCACTCGATGTGTCCCTTTCACGTCGATGTTTCTCTCTCTCTCTCTGTTCCTCTCTCTCCCTCCCACTCTACCAGAACAAAAAAATGGAAAAATATCTGGTGAGGATAAAAGGAAAAAAATATTGGATGGAAATTAAGTGGAATAAAAGGTCCATTCCGTGAACAGGTGGGATTGTAATAGGGAGGTAAGAGAATTTGGTTGGATCTGAACTTTGCCACTAATGAAAATGTTAAGTTTTCATCAGTCATTTAATTTTTGCAGAAAGTCTCAAGTCTTTCAAAGAGGGGATATCTAATACATATAGTTCTGCATTTCTAGGGAATGGAGAGAATGAAAACTCCTTAATCATAATAATTAAAGGATTAGGATAACAGAAGAGGGATTTAATGGGCAATATGTAAACTGCAAAAACATACAGTAGTAACAATATGTTTCAAAGCTCATACTAATTTGTTGGGTACTGTCTTTAAATGTTGAAACATGTATAACAAAACTCAAAAGAAGAATACAATAAAAATAACTTTTGGTGATTACCTTTAATTTTAAGAGAATTTAATTTAACCTTTAAACAACAAGGAAACAATTTTTTTTTTTATTTGATATTTCAGGAATATGGCTAAAAAAGAAGCTTTTGAATAGACAGAAAAATAATTTTACCCCCCAAGCATTGTTGGAAAGGGGCTGGTGCTTCCTTATTTATGGGAATTATGTGATTATATTTTATTACATATAATACAAATATGAGATTAGATGGCCTTGAACATTTCAGGTGCTTTGCACCCAGAAGCACAGTCCACAGAGTGCATTTTTAAAAAATTAATTAATTTATTTTTGTTACAGATATTTCTACTTTTTCTACCACCGAATTCCCCCTTCCCTCCCCTCGCCTCCCTGTCTCCAGCTTTGTTCTCCATGTCCATTGTTCATGCATACAAGCATGCATATAAGTTCTGTGGTTTATTTCACCTCTCCCACCCCCTCTTCTGGGGATTTTCAGTTTGTACCCCACTTCCATATCTCTGGGGCTACCCCATTCCTCAGACTGTTATGTTCATTATATTCCACCAATAAGTGAGATAATGTGATACTTGTCTTTCTTTGTTTGGCTTGTTTCCTTAGGATAATCCTTTCCAGGTCCCTCCATGTAGTCTCAAAGGATAAGAGATCTTTCTTTCTTATAGCTGCATAGTACTCCATTGTGTATATGTACCACTGCTTTTTTTTCCATTCGTCTACTGATGGACATTTGGGCTGTTTCCAGATCTTAGCTATTGTAAATAGTGCTGCTATGAACATGGGGGTACATATATTCTTTCTGATTGATGTTTCAGGTTTCTTAGGGTATATTCCTAGAAATGGGATCACTGGGTCAAATGGAAGTTCAATTTTTAATTTTTTGAGGTAACACCATATTGTTTTCCATAGTGGCTGCACCAGTCTGCATTCCTACCAGCAGTGTACTAGAGTCCCCTTTTCTCCACATCCTTGCCAACACTCGTTGCTTGATGATTTGTTGATGGCGGCCATTCTGACAGGTGTGAGGTGATACCTCATTGTTGTTTTAATTTGCATCTCTCTGGTGATTAGTGATGTTGAACACTTCTTCATATGTCTTTTGGCCATTTGTATGTCCTGTTTGGAGAGGTGTCTATTTAGTTCCTCTGCCCATTTATTAATTGGGTTTTTTGTCTTCTTTTTGTTGAGTTGTAAGAGAACTCTCTATATATTGGAAATGAACCCCTTATCTGATGTATCATTGGCAATTATGCTCTCCCATACAGTGGGTTGCCTTTCATTTATGGTGGTTGTTTCTTTTGCTGTGCAGAAGCTTTTGAGTTTGATGTAGTCCCATGTGTTCATTTTCTCCTTTGTTTCTGTTGCCTAAGGTGATGTATCAGTGAAAATTCTGCTGCATATGATGTCTGAAATTTTGTTGCCTACATTTTCTTCTAGATTTTTATGGATTCATGAGTCACATTTAAGTCTTTTATGCATTTTGAGCTTATTCTTGTGTATGGTGTAAGTTGATGGTCTAGTTTCAGTTTTTTGCATGTAGCTGTCCGGTTTTCCCAACACCATTTATTAAAGAGGCCGTCTTTACTCCACTGTATGCTCTTGCCTCCTTTGTCAAATATTAATTGAGCATATTGCCTTGGGTCCATTTCTGGGTTCTCTGTTCTGTTCCACTGGTCTATATGCCTATTCTTTTGCCAGTACCAGGCTGTTTTGATTACAGTGGCTTTGTAGTATAACCTGAAATCTGGTAATGTGATCTTTCCAACTTTGTTCTTCTTTTTCAAGATTGCTGTGACTATTCAGGGTCTCTTTTGGTTCCATATCAACTTTTGAAGTATTTGTTTTAGTTCTGTGAAGTATGTCATTGGTATTTTGATGGGAATTGCATTGAATCTATAGATTGCTTTGGGTAGTATGGACATTTTAATGATGTCAATTCTTCCAATCCCTGAACAAGGTATGTGCTTCCACTTTTTTATATCTTCCTCTATTTCTTTTTTCAAAAACCTGTAGTTTTCTGCAAATAGGTCCTTTATTTCTTTGGTTAAGTTTATTCCGAGGTATCTTAATTTTTTTGCAGCGATGGTAAAAGGGATTGTTTTTTTTTTAGTTTCTTTTTCTGTGAGTTCATCATTGGAGTATAAAAATGTCATCGATTTCTTGATGTTAATTTTGTATTCTGCTACTTTGCCAAATTCATTTATTAAGTCTGGTAAATTTTTGATCGAGTGTTTGGGGTTTTCTACATATAGTATCATGTCATCTGTGAATAATGACAGTTTCACTTCCTCCTTTCCAATTTGGATCCCTTTTATTTTTTCTTCCTGTTTGATTGCTCTGACTAAGACTTCCAGTACTATGTTAAATAAGAGTGGTGAAAGTGGGCATCCTTGTCTTTTTCCAGTTCTTAAGGGAAATGCTCTTAGTTTTTGCCCATTGAGTATAATGCTGGCTGTAGGTCTTTCATATATGGCCTTTATTATGTTGTGATATAATCCCTCTATTCCCAGATTGCTGAGCATTTTTATCAGAAATGGGTGCTGGATTTTATCGAATGCTTTTTCAGCATCTATTGATATGATTATATGATTTTTATCTTTCATTTTGTTTATTTGGTGTATCACATTTATTGATTTGAGAATATTGTACCAGCCTTGCATCCCTGGGATGAATCCCACTTGGTCATGGTGAATAATTTTTTTGATGTATTGCTGGATTTGATTTACTACTATTTTGTTCAGGATTTTGGCATCTATGTTCATCAGGGATATTGGTCTGTCATTTTCTTTCTTTGTAGTGTCTTTTCTGGTTTTGGAATTAGAATTATGCTGGCCTCATAAAATGAGTTTGGACGTCTTCCTTCTTCCTGAATTTTTTGGAATAGTTTGAGGAGAATGGGTATTAATTCTTCTTTGAATGTTCGGTAAAATTCCCTCGTGAAGTCATCTGGGCCTGGGCTTTTGTTTGCTGGGAGAGTCTTGATTACATCTTTAATTTCTTTTGTTGTTATCGGTCTGTTCAAGGTTTCTATCTTTTCCTGGTCCAGTTTTGGGAGACTATATGTTTCTATTAGATTGTCGAATTTGTTGCTGTATAATTGTTCATAATATTTGTTAACAATCTTTTGTTTTTCTGTGGTGTCAGTTATTATTTCTCCTCTTTCATTTCTGATTTTGTGTATTTGGCTTCTCTCTCTTTGTTTTTTTTTTTGGTGAGTCTAGCTAAGGATCCATCAATCTCGTTTACCTTTTTGAAAAATCAGCTCTTTGTTTTATTGATCCTTTGAATTGTTTTTTCGGTCTCTATGTTATTTATTTCTGCTCTGATCTTTACTATTTCCTTCCTTCTATTTGCTCTGGGGTTTTCTTTTTGTTTGCTTTCTAGTTCTTTCAGTTGTGAAGTTAGATATTCTATTAGAAATTTTTCTTGTTTCTTGAGGTAAGCCTGTAGTGCTATGAACTTCCCTCTCAGAACTGCTTTTGCTGCATCCAATAGATTTTGTGTAGTTGTGTGCTCATTTTCATTGGTTTCCAGGAAGTTTTAAATTTCTTCCTTGATCTCCATGGTAACCCATTCATTGTTCAATAACATGCCATTTAGCCTCCATGTTTTCAAATGTCTTTGTATGTTCTTGTTGCAGTTGATTTCTCGTTTCATGCCATTGTGATCTGAGAAGATGCTTGATATTAGTTCAATCTTCTTGAACTTGTAGAGACTTGGTTTGTGCCCTAACATATGGTCTATGTTTGAGAATGTCCCATGTGCATTTGAGAAGAAGATGAAGTCTGCAGTTTTGGGATGTAATTCTCTGTAGATATCTATTAAACCCATTTGTCTAGTGCTTCATTTAAAGTCTGTGTTTCCTTGTTAATTTTTTTCTAGAGGATCTATCCAGTTATGTCAGTGGGATGTTGAAGTCTCCTGCTATGGTTGTATTGCTGTTGATTTCTCCTTTGAAGTTTTCCAGAAGATTTTTAATAGAAGTTAGTGCTCCTATATTGGGTGCATATATGTTTAGCAAGGTTATATCTTTTGTTGGATAGATCCTTTTAATATTATGTAGTGGCTTTCTTTGTCTCTAGTTATGGTCTTCATTTTGAAATCTACTTTATCAGATATGAGTATTGCTACCCCAGCACTTTTTACTTTTCTGTTTGCTTGAAAAACTTTTTTCCATCCCTTCACTTTCAACCTATGTGAGTCTTTTGGTGTGAGGTGGTTCTCTTGTAAACAACATATATGGTAGTCATGCTTTCGTATTCAGTCAGTTACTCTGTGTCTTTTTATTGGAACATTCAAACCATTCACATTTAAGGTGATAATTCATATGTACTTATTTATTGCCATTTTTGTTTAGTGTGGTTCCATTTTTCTTCCTATTTCTTCTCTAATTGCAGTAGTCCTTTTAGCATATCTTGCATTGCTGGTTTGGTGTTAATATATTCCCTTAGCCCCCCCCCCCCCTTTTTTTTTTTTGTCTAGAAAGCTCTTTATTTGACCTTCTATTTTGAATGATAGCCTTGCTGGGTAGAGTAGTCTTGGATTCAGATCCTTGTTTTTCATGACCTTCATTACTTCATGCCACTCCCTTCTGGCCTGTAGTGTTTCTGTTGAGAAGTCAGCTGATAGCCTTATGGGATTTCCTTTTTAGGTAACCTGTTGCTTATCTTTTGCTACCTTTAGGATTCTCTCTTTGTCTTAATTTTTGGGCATTTTAATTGCTATGTGTCTTGGTGTGGGCCTGTTTGGGTTCTTCTTATTTGGGGCTTTCTGTGCTTCTTGAACTTGAATGCCTTCTTCCTTCACCAAGTTAGGAAAGTTTTCTGTCACTATTTCTTCAAATGTATTCTCTAACCCTTGCCCATTTTCTTCTGCTTCGGGGACTCTTATGATGAGAATATTATTATGTTTCCAGTTGTCCCACAGTTCTCTTAAGCTATCTTCCTGTTTTTTAATTGTTTTTTTTTTATTTTGGTTTTCTGATTGGTGGTCTTCTAATTCACTGATCCAGTCCTCATCTTCCTCTACTCTGCTGGTTAGTCCTTCCAATATGTTCTTGATTTCTTCTATGTCATTCTTCATTTCCAGTTGTTTGACTTTAAATATTTCTATGTCTTTACTCATGGTGCTGATGTCCTTACTCATGCTGTTGAGCTTCCTCAAGATCATGGTTCTGAACTCTATCTCGGATAATTTGCTTAACTGCATTTCATTTATCTCATCTTTGATAGAATTTCCTCGTTCTTTCATTTGGGATTTGTTTCTTTGTTTCACTATTTTGGCTATCTCAGTGGGTTTTGGAGCCTGCCAAATTTCCCCTGTGGGTGTTGGTGTTCTGTCATTTGTGGTTCTCTCTCCTGGATTTGGATGAGCCTGGGTAGGCCCATGTTAAACACCACTTTCAAGTTTTACTTTCCTGGGTAGATTTGCAAGCCCAGGAAAGGTTCAGTTATCCTCTAGCTTTTTCTTGAAGGCTAGTAATCTCAGTTATTCAGTGCCTTGGAATGTAGCCCTGGTGTTCTGCATAAGAGGATTTCCAGAGGGTGGGATAGATGCTGGTTGTTAATGAGCCTCAATTTGCATTTCTTTGCCTCACCTGGGAAAGGCTGCTGCTTTTCCCCACAGCTATGCGAAGGAGCACACTGGTCACTGTTTTTTGTGGCTGCAACTCAGCAAGAACTCTGAGTGCCCTCCAAATCCTGGTTGTCCCCACAGAGTTCAGCCCAGTCTGCCCTCCCTCTCCTGGAGCCCCCAGGTGAGTAGCTGTGGCTATTTTAGTGCTCTGTCCCAGCTCTCTGCACTGTGGAGGGAGCTTGGTCTTTATTCCCCAAGGGCGCTGCTCACAGCTAAGACTGCTGCTGTCCATGGACTCCAGCCCACCACCCTCTCACACCTCCACAGATCCTACCAGTGTCCCTGGTTATATGGTCCTGTCCTGCTGCTTTTCTGTGCCTTTTTCTAAGGATTTGTCTTTATTTTAGTTGTAATTCCCATTTGGTCCTGGGAGATCATCTGTGTAGCTTCTATTCACCACTCCGCCTCCATTTTCACATCCTCCTTATTTTTTATTATTCTTTTTTAAAATGATTTTTATTAATTTTTTGAGAGATAGAGGAAGCGAGAGAGAGATAGAAACATCAATGTGAGAGAGAAGCATCCATCAACTGCCTCCTGCATGAGCCCACTGGGGACCTAGGCATGTGCCATGACTGATAATGGAACCAGGACCTCTTAGTCCATGGGATGACACTCAATCCACTGAGCCACACCCTCTGGGCCACAGGTTAGACCGTGGATATGGATAACAGCAGATGAGGCCAACACTCAGCCATGTGTAGAGAGGGTCTTAACAAAGAATGTGTCTTCCCATGAAGCATGGAGAACCTGAAGAATGTGTGATTTACATTTTTCAAAACGCCAAGGGAAATAAAATAATAAAAGTATCGATAAATAAATAAAATTTAAAAAGCAGAGAGATATTTTTGTATTCTTAGGTACTATCTTCATGAATTTGTATCCAGAAAGTTGTTTCAAGACAGATACTCATTCTATCCTGTAATGTTTGGAAACGCCTCTCCGTTGTCTCCGTGTGTGAAACTTCATCTGGGTGAGCGTGGGACTCCTTACCTCTAAGCTGAACTTGTGGCATGATGGCTGCTGGCAGTAAATTTCATAAAAGGAGAAGAACGACACAACAAATATTTTGCAAACAGCCTTCTCCTGTGGCAGCACTACTGATGTAAGAAATTTAGAATCTAGGTGATTTTGAATGAGTTCCTTGAGTTTTTTTTTTTTTAAACTGGTTTGTCATTTGTTGAATGAAATAGTTGAGCTAAATAACCACTCCGGAATATTTCAGATATCAACCTTTATATTTCATGACCATGTTTTAAATCACTCCAGAATGCATTGAACACAGTAGATTTTAAGTGAATATTTAATGAGTAACCTATGAATATTGAACAGAAATTCCTGTGCTTTGCCATGCCCACGTGATCACATGGTAAATACTTCCCCTTTGGAATGATGAAAGAACATCAAACTGCTGTATAAGAAATGCCTATTTATGTTTAAGTATAGACTGATGTATTTCAATGTATGATAAGACTTTTGGAAAATTCTTAACACTATTCAGAACTTTAGATTTTAGTAAGATATGGATTAGACTAAAAAAAGATAAAGCAAAATAACACTTGTATTCTCTTTTCCCTGAGCTCACTAAATACTGGATCAGGACTTATATATCAGACTCTCAAGGTGAACACTGATTGTGCCACTGACCAGTAGGCCTATTTAACTTCTCTGTACCTCTGTCTCTTCCTCTATGATGTAGAAATCACAAAACCTGCTTTGGATTAATACATAGCTAAATGAATACGAAGAAGTGTCTAGTTCATATCAGGGATAGAAGTGGTGCTTAATAAATTAATTTTACAAATTCTGGAATGTGCTATGGCACACATTATCATCAGCTTTTAATAGGTAACAAAATGGAGACTTTGAGTGGTTTTGAGATTTTCAAAAGAAATATTTAGATAATATAAAACCCTACAATGATTTGATCAAAGGCCTCCTGACTCTGGGGCCTTCAACGCTTCCTTTTCCCATAATATGTGGGAGGTTATTTTTGAGTATACACTTGTATTTTTAACCTTTATTTGTTCAAATGTGTCAGGATGTCATAAGAAAAAATTGACTATCAAATCAAAGTGAAAGTTCAATACTTTTATCATTATAATTGCACTTTATTCGGGGTAGTGCCAAACATACTTATAAAAATAGAATAATCACACATTTGTTTGCACTTTTAAAGAGCAGGGTTAAAGCAGAATAGTAAGTATTTTGAGTCAACTATTAACATCCCACAAACTATAAAATATGAGAAATATTTAAAGCAACAAATAATATAAATTTTTTTTTTCATGAATATAACTTCTATGTAGAGAACTAAGGTGGATGCTTAATAAAAACTAAGGGTACATGAAAATATGTTAAAGCTTACAAATTTCAAGAATAAAAAAAGGACATCTTATATATAAATGATACACATAACAAAGAGAAACACTGCGAACAAATGTACAAAAGTGACCCAAGGTACTTTTCTTAACACTAAATATTTTATTTTTTTAAATATAAAACTACAATATACTTTGTGGGTTTTTTTGGTTTTGGTTTCTGGGATTTGTTATATGCACTTTATTACTAACTACAAAGTCCACCCAAATATTATCATTATCATCATCATCAAATCCCTTGATGGAAATCAAAGTATATATTGCACATTTTTATAAGTATACACCTCCAGTATATTTTACTGGGGGTAGATATTAGTTTATATTGCCTGTATGTCAACACATAAAATGGCAATAAGCTGGCTGAAGTGAAGAAACCAATCTGTCTCCAAGATCACAAATAAAACATGAACAGTGGGAAGTCTCAGCTCTATTTAAAGTGCTTCCGCAGCTTTGAAAGTCATTCCATGTGGATCGTGGAGTGTTGTGTCCCAAACACTCTGAATTATTTTCTAAATGTTGACAGTTCCAAAGATGTTTTAGCAACAAAGCATATTTTAAATCTATGTTATTTTGTAGAACAGCAACAGAATGATTTTTCCTCAAAGTGTCCAGAAACGTGGGGACTCACTGCCAAGTGAAGGCAGAAAACAGTGCTGGGGTTGAGGGTTTGCTGACTTTGCCAGTACAAGAGAGCGACTGCAGGTGATTGATGTATGTCACTTGGGAGAGAGCATATGCTAAAGCTACGTGAACTCTGTCACATGGGTGTGGCAAACAGAATTCTGTATGAGGAGCCACAAAGATGCAGGTTCGAATCTGCCTTGACCATGTCCTGCCCATGTAGCCTTCAGCCGGCCAGTGCATCTCTAGGGTGCCCAGGGCGCTGGTTGGCTCCCCTGAAGGGGACACATCAGAGACTCTCCTGGGCTGCCTTTGCTGTTCTGCTGTGTGAGTCTATGTTTTCGCTCTAACTTTTCTAAGCTGAAAGACTAGACATGTCCTGAGTTTAGAGACATGGATCACTTGCTGTGCACTTTCCCTGGCTTTGTCCATGAGTTACCTTTAGTATCACAGAGGAAACAAACCTAACGTGTTTTACATGTGAGAGGTGGGCTTCTGTGCATCTTTCTGGTTCTTGGGGAATTCCTTTGGAATTCGAGACACCGGGAGAGGGAAAAAGTCATGTGAGAAGCGGTTCTGCAGCACAGTGGGAATTCTTACTTCCCCCTGAGGTTATGAGAGGCCAGTCTAAAATCTGCAGGCAGGGAAGAAGCTGCCAGAAGCCTCAAAGATGGATCCTACCAAGCGGACTCGGAGGCTGCCGTTAGCAAGCAGAAGACACTTAACTCCAGGGGGCAAGGTGAACAGCCATAAGCCAGATGGAAACTAGCTCTTCTTTAGCCTCATCACGAGCAGGCAGTGTTCAAGCTCAGATGCGTAGATGACCAGTTTGTAAACAAGATGTAAGATTTTTGTCCTCCCCGAGATAATGGAAATTGCTGGTAAATGTTTTATTTCAACGGTGTAAATATGAGATTTAAAAAAAAATGTAGATGACACACAACTCTAAATTCCTTAGATAATGAAACTATGGAATCTCTGAGCTAGGAAAAAAAAAAAAGTAAATTAAAGCATTATGAAGTAGAAGTTGAGGAGTTGATGCGTATCCAGGTTATGATATTCACCTTATTTCAAAATTTCCTTCATAGCCTCACCTCTGCCACTGCTGAGCAAAATTCCAGATTTCTGCCCAATGACTACTTTCCTTAGCAAGATATGTTTCCTGCTACCAGGCTCAGATTTTGCATGACCCAGTATGTCTGTCTCTTTGGATCTTTATTTAAGTGACTTCAAGAAGAGATAGTTGGCATGTTCTATGGAAGAAACCTTTATATATCTGAAGACTATACTGAAAACATTGTGCCTTAATACATTTCTTACACCTAAATGCACGTATTTTCCCATTACTGTACCCAGGTAGTTCTTAAAGAAGGAAATCGTGCAGAAAAAAGTTGAGAATCAGAAGGACCTTCTGGATCTCAGCTGTTCCACATGGAGCAAAGGGTGAGAGGTGAATAATCTTTCTCAGGTTGACTCACATAAAAGTGCAGCCATGGCTTATGCTAGAGAAATGCTAGAAAACCAAAACCACATGGTGTCTGGGAAATACAGGAGGGATTGGATAATAATGACATGGAATATGTTAAAGCCAAGTGGAGTTAACTGAGGCCTTAGCACACCTTATTGATTATGAACTGAACTCTGTTGTTAGACTGTTTTGATTCAGATCCTGGCTCCACTCTTTGGAAAAAGAATACAAATTTGGCAAAAGAATACAAATTTTAAGCCTCTGTTTACTTATGCATATAATAGAGATGATAATATTTACTTTAAAAGATAATGCATGTGAATTGCTGAATGTAGTACCTGGCATATCATAAAAGTTAATAATGTTAACATAGCCAGGACCATTTTCAGTGTTTCACTTCACAGCGATATATTGAGGTGGGTGTTACTGTCTTTCTCTCCACATTATCAGTGAGAAAACTGGACCAAATGGAGGCTAAGAACTTGCCCAAGGTCACAAAGAGCACTTGGAGAGGCTGTGATTCCAGCCCAGAATTCTCGACATACTTTTAACTATCATGCTAAAAGTATGATGATAAAAGTCATAGACTCAAATGCCTGCAAGGGTAGACTGGGAGTCAAAGTTCTGGATTCTAGACGACTTTGCTCTTCTTCGGTCACTTTGTCAATTAGGACACATTTTTTATTTTATTTTATTTTTTAAAATATTTTTTCTTTATTGATTTGAGAGAGAGAGAGAGAGAGAGAGAGAGAAACATCGATGAGCGAGAACATCAATTGGCTGCCTCCTGCACGCCCCCCACTGGGGATCAGGCCCACAACCTGAGCATGTGCCCTGACCAGAAATCGAACCGACAACCTCTTGGTGTGTGGTTGAGGCTCAACCAGTGAGCCACATTTCTTAACATCTTTGGTCTATTTTTTAAAAATTATATCTTTATCTCTTTTTTTAAAATTATTGATATCACTGGTAACAGTTTATCTTTTTTATATATCCACATTTCTTAACATTTTTGGCTAGGACACATTTAGTTATAATGTCTGCACCTGTAGTTATAATGATCAAGATGGAATAGTCACCAAATTATCTTCAATTCTAAAATTCCCATACATCTGTGATTTTACCATAGGTTTTTTTTTCCTTTTTTTCCTTCATCAAAATGTATGCCATGGTCCCAAGTAGCTTTTTAGATATTTTGGTATAAATAAAGTTGTAAAAATTAAAAAATTTGGAGGAAATAATTTGAATGGTGACATTTTATGAACCAAGTTCTATTACTCTTGGAATACAACTGTCCGAAGTATTATATTTATTGTATCTTTGCTGCTTTATTTAGAATATTTTAAGTACTATGATGTGTAAATATACTTAAAAAGTTAACTGTATTTATATTAACAATATTATCTATTTACCTTTTTTTTTTTTTATCCTTACCCGAGGACATTTTTTCTATTTTTTGTTCAGATAGAGTGTGGGAGGGAGAGAGAGAGAAAAAAACATCGACGTGAAAGGGACACGTCGAGTGGCCGGGGACAAACTGCAACCAAGGTACGTGCCCTTAGCAGGAACTGAACCCGGGTCTCTCAGGACCACAGGCCAACGCTCTAACCGCTGAGCCAAACCGGCCAGGGCTCTATTTTCCTATTGATTGATAGACTTAGCGATGTTTAAAGATAGGTGATGTGATCTGTTAGGAGTTAAGCAACAGACCTACTGCCCTTGAATAAATACTGCATCAATATCAGCAAACTCAACAATCCTTCCTCTGGTTAGATCAGACCTGAGGTCAAGAAGCTGGTGCTGTATAACTCCTCTCCCAGAGGACACAGATTCCCTACCCAACGACAAGGCTTGCTCATCTTGCCTAAGAGCATGGCAGTGCCCACTTTTAAACCAGTCTTCATACCAGGTGCTGGGTAATGTGACAGAGAGCAATGCATGAGACCTTTTCTAACTGCAAACAGGTTGCAAGACTGTGTCTTCTTGCTAATAAAAGTCTCTGTATTGGTGTTAGTACATAATTACGTTGCATGAGACCTGCTTCATTGCCAAACACCATCTGGTGCCAATGATGTGAGAAGGGGTGCATTGCTATGAATCAACTTTACCCACTGAAGGCTGCTGATGTTTACCAAACGTTCTGAACATCAAATTGGGTTTCAGTCAGACTAAGACAGTGACAAAGGCAAATACATTTTCTGGAGAATTTAGAGGTGTATATAATCGCTTGAGATTAAAATAAAAGGAAAGAGAGGGTAGATAGTTTCTTGGATATATAAATAAGATAAACTGTTACCAGTGCTATCAATAATTTAAAAAAAAAAGAGAGATAAAGGTATGGAGTTAAGGAATGTGTGTGAATAACCTCTTCCTGATCTTCTCTTATTTGAATAGAATGGAACCAAATTAAATTGTTAGAATAGATTTGGCAAAGCTGAAATAGAGTTTGTGGTCTTCTGTGCTATTCTTGATAAATTAAAATGATATGGTGTTTGTAAAGTTCCAATCCATTGATTCATTTAAAAATATGTATTTACACCTACTTTTCTAGGGTCCAGGTTTACAGGAGAAAATGGAACAGACACAAAGTACTGCCCTGATGGACCTTATTTATGTCAGATGGTGCTACAGGGAAAAATAAAGCAAAGACAATGGTAGGAAGCACTGGGGAGGAGTGGACACATGTAGGGCAGACCACACTGCCGTGCTGACATTTGAACAAAGACTCCCAAGGAGGTGGAGAGCAAGCTTTGTAAAGGACAGCGTCCAAGGCAGAGAAAATAGGCACTATAAAAATGAAGGCTCTGGGGAGGAATGTTCCATGACAAGAATTCCATTGTCGGTGGGGTTGAATGACGAGCAGAAGATGAGGTTGGAATGGGGACCAAATGGTGTGGGACCTTGTAGGCTATGTAGAGGGCTGGATTTTATTTTGCATGAAAAAGGAACCCACTGGAGTATGTTGAACAGAGGAGTGAGCTACTTCAACTCATATTTAACAAGACCATTCCGGTTGTTGGACTAAGACCAGATGGGAGGGGGAAAGGTCGATACTGGAAGAGTTCAGTTCAGGAGGCTGCGATACTTCGCATGGGACCGTGGAGCTCAGCTCATTGGGCCCTCATGATTTCCTTACTCCAAAAGACCTTCAATTTATTGTTCTTCACACATTTTCCCCCCGAATCACTTGCTATGCAGATGGTCCCCACCCTTTCCCTCATCCACTTCAGGGTACGTGGTCCATACTTACAATTTCCCCCCTACTCTCTCTCCTGTACTTGTTCAGAAGAATTTCAATCCTGGTGAAATACACTTCCTTCCTACCACTTTATCGTTGGCACCCAGAACATGTCTAGGCATTATCTAGGGTCTCTATAAATATTGGACGATGGCAGAGCGATGTTGACTGATGGGTGGAATTACACAGTTATGTAATTATGCAGTTATGCTTATCCCGAATCTCTAATTCCCTCCAGATGTCCTGAATCGCTTGGGATGAGATGGGAGAGACCAGAGAATACCAGTTAGTACCCCCTTGATCTGATGATTTGTGTGCGTCTTCCGACTGCAGCTCCCCACACCAGGGCTCCTGCCAGGGGTACAGAAGCCACTTACTGGAAGCTTCTAGAAAAACCCCTGCCCCTTGGCAGTTGCTCAGCAGCCCAGGGAGACTGTCTCAGCAGTTCCTCTCACTTCTATTGGCAGCAGCTTCCTTGGGCTGATAACAGTGACGGTTCCAAGAAATTTCTAGTAAAAACATATGGTGTGTCTGATGTCCATCCAGGAACATTCCCCTCATCACAAAGCTTGTGGCTACATGAAATCAGCACTGTTCAGTGTTCCCTGAGGGCAGCTCTGGCTTTTTCAAAGGTAGGTAATTTTTTTTTTTTTCAATATCTTACCTTCCAAGAAAGTTCTTTAAGTTCCCCCAAAGCACTGGAGGGAAAGCAATGCGTATAATAGCACAGCACACAACCACATCCCAATCTGTCTCCACTCAGTTTGATGGAGGGTGACCTCTCCTGCTTTCCAGGGGGCTCTTTCCAGATCATAATGTGTGGCCACCATCACTCCATTCTGGGACCATCTACACGCAGGTGCCAAGAGAAGCCCCCTGTTTTGCCCTACGTCTCCGTCTACAGGACTCAGGAACTAGAGTTTCAGCAATAGTCCTGGAATATATATATACACACATCCAAAATTGTCCATCAGAGGTAAAACATTTGAGCAACGCTTCCCCCTTTAGATCTGAGCAGTTCCCCAATTTCACTTGATTAAATAATCACCTTGGATATTTGTAAAATATCTAAACAAACTAAAACAAAACCCAGAAGTCTGGGGTCCTCCCCTGGAGGTCATGATAGTAGGTTATTGGGCAGTGGGGTGGGGGAAGCTGGGAGTCAGCTGTCTTAACAATAGTCCCAAATAATTCAAATTATCAGGCAAGTTTGAGAAGTTCCGGGTCCGAGAATAGGAAGGCTGTCACTATGATTGCTCCTGTAGTTTCTCCTTCGCTCCCTCCTTCTGGAGAACGAAACAGCCTTCCCTTCTTCCCTTCCCCATGTTTCTGTCCTGGGATACAGAACGGGGCTGGAGATCGAGGAGAAAGGGAGGGACCGGGGAAGGAAATGATCGTCAACGGTTAACACGTTTCGGAAGCTCAGTTTCCACCCTCGGTACACGGGAACTCAGTGCAGCCTTGGGCAGTTTGGGCTGCTAGAGCAAAAACACCGGGCTGTGTGGTTTCCAACCGGCACACGTTTCTCTCACAGTTCGAGGCTGGAAGGCCAAGGTCAAGATGCCAAGACTTGGTGTCTGGGAAGGACCTGCTTCCTGTTCACCGGTGGCAGTTTTCTGTCTTCACGTGGTGGGAAGGGTGAGGGATCTCTCTGAGGTCTTTTATAAGAGCACAAAGGCCATGGGGCTCGACTCTCATGCCGTGATCACCTCCCAAAAGGCTCACCTTCTTGTACCATCACATTGGGATTAGGATTTCAATCTATGAGTTTGGGGAGACGCAAGCATTCATGCTATAGCACTCATTCATTAGCTATATTAACATTCACATAAATGATTCTGGACACTCTGAATGAAAAAGATGAAAGTGTAGTAATCACACAGTCAGACTGTGTTTGGCGGTATGAGCGAGAACTCCTCCCCGTGGGGAACGTAGGAAGCCCCGGCTCGTCTAAGCCCGACGGGGGGTTCGGGCGGCGCCTGCAGCCAGCCCTTCTGCACTGGACGGACGGGTTCGTGTGGCGGCCCGACTTTGAGCACCAGACTCCCACTTACAGCTGTATGTTGCTCAACAAAAGATTTCCGAGAGAAAGAGACTTTGGACTGCATCCAAGCAGGAAGAGGTGTAAACAATTCGGAGTCGGGGAGGTTACCCAAGTAATGTAATGAGTGATAGAGATGTAAGTAATCTATGTACACATATGATCAGTGAATATTCATTGATTGTATGTGTATACAGAATTGATCGTGTGTGTGTGTGTTTCCATCCACCACAGGTAGTATAAAAATAATGATTACGTGTATATATTGTTTTCACAGAGCTTTCTACATATATTACTTCATTTATTTCACCCGTTCAGACCCTTCAGAGGCAGGACTTACAATTATGTCCATTTTCCGAGGTGCAGACTGAGGCTTTCTGGTTTGTGCAAAGGTGGGGCCGTCGAGTCAATGGCTGAGCCAGGGTTCAGATGCTCGTGTTCCGAGCTTCACGTCTGTGCTTGTTCCTCGGTGACACGCTGCTAATCTTTGGTGATGTGACATTGTCTTTGGGGCCGTCACAAGGAAACTGAACAGGAGACATAGTAAGGTCTGCGTTACACATGATGGCACAGAAACAGGTAAGACACGGTAAAATTCTCCGCTTCACACACACATTTCGGCAGGGTCCGAGTTTCCAGACCACAGCTGAAGGGCGTGTGAGCAACACCCCTGGCTTCCGCCGTGTTCAGTGTCGGCTTCCTGCAGGTTGACAAGGAAGCTGAAAGATGAAATTATGTAAACTAATTTAGGCTCTTCTTATGCATACTTAGGTATGTTCGTGTTTACTGATTAATAAATTAGACACAGGTTAGTTTAAATCAAGCAAATTGCTCATATAGTCATTTCATTTTAAATCCTTAAGTACCTGTCTGTTTTTAAGGCAGTGATATAAAGAGTAAGGCAGAGATAAACGAGAACTGCAAGAACAGTAGAAGAGAAAAGCGGGTAATGTGCAGAATAAATTGATAGATTTCTTGAAATACATTAAAAATATATATATATGTTAAATCTGTTTTCCCTAAACAATTTTTTAAATTATTTTTTTATAATCCTCCCCCAAGAATATTTTTCCATTTACCTTCAGATAAAGTGGGAGGGAGAGAGGGAGAGAGAAACATCGATGTGAGAGAGACACATCGACCAGCTGCCTGCTGTACGATCCCAACCCAGGCTGGGGATCGAAACTCAACCAAAGTACCTGCCCTTGACCGGAATCAAACCCGCAACTCTGGTCCTCGGGCCAATGCTCCAACTGCTGAGCCAAACCAGCCAGGGCCCTAAACAATTTTTAATAAATTATTTAATTGTATTACATTTAGAACTTTATTTTTTATTTTTATTTATTGATTTTAGAGAGAGAGGAAGGGAGAGTGAGAGAGAGAGATAGAAACATTGATGAGAGAGAACATCGACTGTCTGCCTCCTGCATGCCCCCCAGTGGGATCCGGCCCACATCCTCGGCATGTGCCCTGACTGGGAATCGAACTGGTGACCTTTTGGTGCAGGGGTCGACGCTCAACCACTGAGCAACACTGGCCGGGCTACTTGTATTACATTTATAGTTCAGGTATCAACTAAAATGTCTCATGAGGCAGAGCTAATTAAATTTTAATTTAATATTTGCAGGCTCGCCTCTCAGCGAAAGATGGCTCACATCAGGGGCACATTCTGGCTTTCGTGGGCACCTTCCTCCAAAACATATCGGAAATTGTATTTATGACTATTATTATAAAGACAAATGTGCTAAGATGATATATGAAAACGTATACGATGATCTAAACGTTCATTTTTTTCCTCCTGTGAAAAGCTGGGCCTCTTTTATTTATTTGTTTTTTTGGTACGTGCCCCTAGCAGAAACGAACCTGGGACTCTCTGGTCCGCAGACCGATGCTCCAACTGCTGAGCCAAACTGGCCAGGGCAAAAGGTGGGCTTCTTCATATAGGAGGGTACAAATAAATGCCACCAACATGTGCCATGCATTTTCCTGGTTCCCTCCTGTAATAAATAGTAATGATAATAATAATCATAATAATTTACTACTACATTATAGAAACAATTATGTTATATGTTAAAACATTTTCATAGATCTAAAAATTATTTTGTTTTTTTCTTCTAATTTTCAAAGAAATTAAGACCTTCTATGGGTCTCTAAAAGGACCTTGGTCCTGTGGCTCTTGGTCCTGGGCCTCCAGGATGAGGAGGCTCTGAACACCTTAATCTTAGAGCTGCAGCCAACATGGTTTGTCCTGAGTCTCTCGAACAAGCAGTGTTCTCTCACTAATCTGTTTTTTGTGCCATCAGAACCCTGCTCCTTCCTCAGTGGGTGGCAAATTCCTACTTAGCCATGGAGACTCACCTCAAATTTTATTACATTACTTGGGTGAAGTTTTTTTTCTGAATCTCCAGGTAGAATTAGTCACACCAAGATGTGTCTTGGGACTCTGTATCTATCTTCAAAGATTTAAAGACAAAGCTAAAAACTTTATTATTGTGAATATCTTATACTATCCTTTACCACGTTTTTTAAATAAACTTTTAATTTTTGATGTCCGGCAGAATTGCAAAGGCACAGTGTTGTCACTGTGTTCAGCCACCACTAATGTTATTCTGGTGGCGATTTGTCAAACCTAAGAAACATTAGTACTTTATTATTAACAAACGTTGGACTTTATTCTGATTTCATCAGGTTTTCAAATAATGTCTCTTGAATTCCTTCTGTTTCGGGATCCTGTCCAGGAACTCATATTGCATTTAGTTATCATGTCTTATTCATTTGTTTCTCTATCCCCTCTGCACTAAGAGCGGTGCTTGGTGTAAAGAAATGCTAAATAAAGGTTTGAAATTCATGCTCAATGACACTTTTACTCTTTCTTTTTGTAGCCATTTTCAAAGGGTTGCCCCGTGTAATATGTTCACACACAGACAGTAGCTGGCAAGTCGCAGACTCTTTCACTTAAGCTGATAAACGGTTATTCTTTGTGGTAAGTACCAATGAGACTCAAATTAATGCCCTTTTCTGTTTATGGACATTAGTCCAACTTGATCTTTATAGAATATAGACTTACTGAAGCTGTTATTGAAACCCTGCCTCTTAATGGTGCCCTCGGGGTCTGCACGAGGATTTCTTATTCATCAGATGTTAATTCCTTCACAGCAGACACTCTGAGTGTTCTGGGCTTATGTTGATCCTGGCCTGGCATTTATGACACTGGGGACTAATAAGGTAGATAAAAGAGAAAGTGATACAGAAAGACTCCAAATTAAAGAACTGATAGAGATGAAAGTCGGGTTATCCCACACAGCAAGGCATACCCCAGAGGCCTTCCACGGGGGGCATATTTACATAAATTATGAAACGTTCATATGGTGGACTGTTAATCATTACTATTATTGTTTAAAAAGTAATTTCAATGGCTTAACTTTTTGTTTTTTGAAACAGATATATAATATTTACTGGGAAAAAAATGTTAACATAGCCATGCAAAAATAGAACATGCAGAATACCTCCAACTCCACCCACTCCTCCTGTGTGCATGGGTTTCTAAGAGAGATGGACAGACCAGCAGTATCAGAGCAGAGGGACAAACAAAAAGTGTGTACGTTGGTTTTTACCAAAATTAGATTATTTCATACGCACTGTTTTAAAGTATTTCAGCTTTTGTGTAAGCAGTCCATTTATTTTTAGATATTCACCTTATTCCAAATGATTAAGTTTTGTCAAAAGTTTAGATGTCAGATTTTCAATCTTATAAATCGTGTACATCAGAATAATGGTTACAATCTATCTGAGTTAAAAATAGAGCAAGTTATCTTTTAAAGTGATCAAAATGTTTAAATATTTAATATTCTATGTAGTACTATAAACTACAAGTATTAAAAATCCGTGTTTGTCTATGTCCATTGGTTATGCAGATATGCACACAAGTTCTTAGGTTCATGTCATCCCTCCCCTCCGCCCCCCTCCTCTGAGGTTTGTCAGTCTGAACTGTTCTCCTTTCTGTGTCTCTGGGTTTATTATGTTTATCGGCTTATTTTTTTCATTATATTCCACAAATAAGTGAGATCATGTGGTATTTGTCTTTTTCTGATTGGCTTATTTCACTTCGCATAATGCTGGGGTGGGGCGGGATGGGGCGGAGGGTGTCTACGGGGGAAAAAGGAGAAACATCTGTAACAAAAATAAATGAATAAGAATTGGAGAAAAATCAGTGCTTGTTGTTTAATGTTTTGATTTTAATTTTGAATATTTTAATATTGAAGATATTTAAAAATCTTATTATGGTGGACCTAAATTAACACTAGTTGAAAGAACAATAACGAGATATATTTATTTTCAATTCATTATGAGTTTCATAAAAAGTTTCCAAAAGTCACAGTTAGTGGTAACTAAAATGGAGGCCTCTAGGTCTACATGACCCCAGGCTTCCCCACAAGGCTGTCTATATCGCCTCTCTATATGGCCTCTCTATATCGCCTCTCTATATGGCCTCTCTATATCACCTCTCTACTGCCCTGCCCTATCCCACACTGCAAATGCATCTTCTATCTATTTGTCATCTGTTGGGATGTGGTACAGATGATGAGTCTGGCTCATGGTTATTTTACCTCTTATTTCCTATCTCATTCATTCCCATTCTCTCCATTAAAAAAAATGTTTTTATTTTATTTAAAAACATTTTTTTTCTTTATTCATTTGAGAGGGAAAGGAAGGGAGAGGAAGAGAGAGACAGAAACATCGATGAACGTGAACATTGATTGGCTGCCTCCTGCACACCCCCCATTGGGGATCGGGCCCACAACTTGGGCATGTGCTCCGACCAGGAATGAAACCAGTGACCTCCCAGTGCATGGGTTGATGCTCAACCACTGAGCCACACCGTCTGGGCTGATTTTTTTTTTTTTTCAGAGAGAGAGGAAGGGGGAATGAGATAGAAACATCGATGTGAGAGAGAAACATTGATTGGCTGCCTCCTGCAACCCAGGCACAGGCGCTGACCGGGAATCGAACTGGGACCTCTCAGTCCATGGGACGACGCTCAATCCACTGAGCCACACCGGCCAGGCACCCTTCTCTCCATTTTTTATACAGCTAAGACATCATGGTACATCGGCTCTGAGGACAAACTAGATCAGGGGAGTCTCTACTATTCAGTAGCAATTTGCTTAATAGTTTTAGGCCTCAATTTCTTAATCTGTGAAATGAAAATAATGATGTTTCTTTCACTGTTCACCTTGGGAAGACTGACTCTGTGGACTCACACCAAGCACCTCACACGGCTTGACACACACTTCTTGGGTACTTGTGTACGTGTCCTTTTGCTGCTGAAACAACTTATCACTAACTTCCTAGCATAAAACAACACACATTTCTTATCTTTATAATTCTAGATCTGGAGGTCAGAAATACCAAGAGGGTCTCATGGAGACGAAAATCAAGGTGTCTGAAGGGCTGTGTTCCTTCTGGAGCCTCTGGGGACACTCCATTCCCTGTCTGTCCAAGTTTTGTTGGGTTGCGATGGTGTCTTTCAGCAATAACATCACTCTGACCTCTGCTTCCATTGTAACATGTTTTCTTCTTAGTCTGTCTCTCTTTCCCTTCTAAGGATTAAATTGGGTTCACCCATATAATCCAAGATAATCTCCTCATCTCAAGATCCTTAATTTAATCACTATTGCAAAAGTCTTTAGTTTTGCCATGAAAAGTAATATATACACAGGATCCAGTGATTAGGGTATGAACAACTTTGGGGACCACAGTACACCTTTCTCCCCTCAAATACAAATCAAATGTCATCATTTTCCATCTTAAAACTTTGACACCTGCACTCTTAAATGCATTTATGCACATAGACACCCATTTGGTGGATTTCTAATATCTGCAGACTAAAACTCAAAACTTTTTAGCATAACAGTGAAACCCTCCATGGTTTAGTCCATACCTAGTCTTTCCTAACTTCTCCCACTTTTCCCATTCCCAGATTTTTTTCTATCTATACCAGCCACCTGCTGTTTCCTGAACCAAAAGTTTAAAGCTTTTGCCCATATTTTTCCTGAGCCTGGACCCTCTCTCTCCCTCCATCACATTCCCATGTATGGTCTTTGAGTATCAGTCCAAATTCCCCCTTTCTTATTAACGCCTTTTCTGTTTACTTCGGCTGAAAGGAATCACTCGTTCTCCTGCATGGACACAAGACTTTGTGCATTTCTCACCACACCTATTTCATTCTCTTTGGTGTACATCTGTTTCCTAGGTAGGCTACCACTGCATCGAGCATAAACCCTGCCTTCGCCTTTCAGCCCAAGAGCCACAAAATAGTCCATATGGCTCTATTACTTGCAACTGCAGCATCTCCAGCTCTTTGAAATTTTCTACCCTCGATTATTTCTGGAAGACCCATGAGGCTGCCTAATACCTGTTCATGTAAATAATCTCTTGCCCTCCATGTGGGATCTGACGTTGTATTTCTCACCATTAACTACAGAGAGCTGGAACTGAGCATTCTAAAGATGGTGCAATGGACCAATGGTTATGCCAAAGCAATGGACCGAATGCAGTGTCATTACTGCGCCAGGTGCTGTCTCCTGACATCTTTGCCACCGTAGCTGTCCCCATGTAGTCCATTGCTGAAGCCTGTCTACCTTGGTTTTGCACTCTCTCCAAAACCAGTCATGCTTGAGCTTCTAAGCGGTGCGCCTGAAGATTCAGGTGCCTCATCGAGAGTTAGGTACTATGTTTCTTTCCGTTTTTAGCAGCTGTTCTCCTGACCCTAAGGCACAAGTTCATAAGGAAACGGTTGTGTGATGATCTGAACCACTTTTCTTAAGCTTTGCTCCAAATAACTTGATCTTCAGGCTTTGTTCGCATAACAAACTGGTGTTTTTGCTCGTTTCCCTGAAATTTGAGTTATTTTGTTAAATGCCCTCCACCACGCATGGAACTAGATTCCTGGGGGAACTGCTCTCTCGTCTTCACGTGATGCGTGGGCATCCATGGGTATTCGGATGCCCTGTACGATCACTTTATGACTCGTTTTAACATCCTATTACGATTGATTGTACATGTGTCTTTCTAGTTTGCTACCATATAAGGTCCTGGACTAGGGGGATGCTTTCTGCACCCACCCAGTATCTGTGTCAAGCTTTGTACCAAGTAAGAGCGAATGAGTCACGTTTGAATGAACGCAACTGGGCGGCTTATAACAGGGAGCTGTTTCCCCACGCCGTGAGTGAAAGGGTTAAGCTCGATCAAGCACACAGTAAATGCGGGATGTTTATTCAAAGCTGCCTTTTCCTCCACGTATACACAGGCACACTTAGGGTTGATGTGCTCTCGGAGAACTGGCATTTGCCAAGGTTTCTAAGCCATTACTTTTCCTATGGACCCTAGCTGATGCTTCCTTCAAAAAATGTGGAAGGCTTGCTAATTCCTTCTACTGAGAGAGCTCTAGAGGCACAAAAGTTGAAACCGGAAAGTTCGTACTGTGAAGCATGTAAGGAGGAGGGCATTCCACCAAAATCAGGAGACAAAAACAAACTCTCCAGCTCATCAGTGTTCTATTAATAATCCGTAACGTACATGTTAAAAGTAAATTTTAAAATTTAGCACTTGTCTATTCTGTATTATTAATATCTCTATGCTTTTTCAAAACATTATTGATAAGGATAACCAATAATGACAATGTAATATATGGAAGATTCTTTTTATATTATTCCTGAATCTCCTGAGTATGACTAGGGCCTGAGGAACTCCTGGGGGCCGGAAGTTCAAAACGAAGGTGGTGTCAAGGTCATGCTCCCTCTGAAGGCTCTGGGAAGAAACCCCTCTGTCTGTGTGAGCATCTGGTGGCTCCCAGCAGCCCTGCCCTTCCTCGTCTGGTGGGGGCGACGATCTCTGCCCCGTGTTCACATTTTCGGTCTGGGTGTCTTCTTCTCTTTTTATAAGGACGCCAGTGATTGGACTTAGGGCGCGATCTTAACCAATTACGTCCACAAAGGCTTGGTTTCCAAATAAGGTCATATTCTGAGTTTTTGCTTAGCTATGAATTTTGAGGATACACTATTGAAACCACTTCGGGGTCCATTGGCCAGCACGGGGATCCGGAACCCAGCCACAGCATGTCGGTGAAACCAGAGCCCACATCGAAACTGGTTATGAACTTTCCACGAGTAGCCAGAGGGCCTCGTGGTGAGGACACGAAGCCTCCCTCATCACAGCGCTGTCTAGGATGACTCCACACGCGAATGGCTTCCCGACCGGTGAGCGGCCTACGTCCTCCGAAAACACAGGCAGCGTCTGTGTCCTCAACATGTTTAGTTACTTTCTGGACCCCTCCCTGGGAATCCATAGCAACGTCTGCGAAAAGAAAGCACGCAGAAGACTGAACCCCCCGTGAGGGAGGCAGACCAGCAAGCTTGGGGGGGCTGCAGACTGTGTGACCACAGTGAGACTCAGCAGCCGCAAGATGCAAAGTGAAGAACCTTTGATGTGTACATTTTCTCAGAAATCCACCCTTTATCCACACAATTCCCTGCAAAGTTCACGTCACTGCCACTTTGTAAGGCACTTACGTGGACCAGTTAGGCAGAGGTAAGGGGGTACCTGAATTGTAGGGGAAACTGCAGTGTTCCTTTGTTTTTAGCCTTTGTGGCAGGACGTTTCAAACCTGTTTGACCCTGGGAGTCCCTCGCTTTCTCAGTGTTTCTTTTATCCAGCTGCTCGGGGGAGACTTAGGGAGGCCCGGGGAGCAGGTGGCTGGAGGTAAAGACACTGCGTTTCGTGTGTTCTAATTATGCCCATGCTGCGTGTGGGAGAGAGACTCGGGCAGGTAGGACACCGACCACCGAGATCTTTGTAGATTCATACTTGCACTTGGATCCTAATGGCACACAAACAAGAAGCTATTTGTTTAAGGGATCCTCGTGTTTTAACTGCCGCCAAATTTGGCACCATCTCGAATAAAAAGCAAGAGCTGTTGAATTGCCTTCAGCATCTCTGAACAATTAAGAACAGGAAGTGAAAAGCACCAGCGTCCAATTCCAACTGGGAAGGCAATAATTAATGAGAATAAAGGACACTGCTTATTGTGGTAGTTTCTTTGGGTTCTGGTGACGGAGATCGATGGGATAGTCACTGTGGATTTCATAATTTGTGTCGACATACAGCTCTGGCAAACTAAATGTGTAGTATGAGCTTCCCAAAATTCTATGCAATCGATACTACCATGGAATGACTGGTTTCACACTATGGTTTCCTAGAAATATTTGGACAGTTTAAATAGAAAGGATATATTTGGAAAAAATACATGATTGGTGAGCAGTGGCATGCTGGCTAAGAATTCTGGGAGACTCTTCATCACTGATACTTGAAATGCTCATTCCACAGGGAGGTGGTACTTGGATTTGTACATGTCGGGCCAGACATGCTCTGTTTAGAAGTGGTACAGGGCTGTCCACTATGGACACTCATATACAACCTGAAACTCTGTCAGGTCCTGGTCCAGCTCTGATAACCTGTTTGCTGATGTAGACTTGGCCAGGGTTCTGCTACCAGAAAATGTACCTGTGGCAGTGAGTCTGCCACCAGCAGAGACACGAAGCATCCATCAAACCATGGCCACCCGTCTCACGTACCTAGGGACAGGAGTCTGCTTTGTGGGTTCTCTATGGAAGATTTTTAAAATCATAAACTACTTGTTCCTGCCACCTACCAGGCTTCTGGGCTGCGGACCCAGCAACCACTCAGAGAGTGTTGAGGGGATACAAACCAATATGGATTTTCACCCAAGGGGGTGGGACCAATTGGCACAAGTGCTTTTTAAACCCAGGCATAAATCGGTTGTGCAGCTGAAGCAGATGCTGTGGTGGCCCGAAGATGTGCCCTTGGGCTGCCCAGCACCTGCACCTGCACCTCTCTGCCTGATGTCTTGTTTGGTGACAGAACCGGCACAGTCCATGCGTGGGGCACATCGATGTGCCGGGAGATGGATTCTTGCCTCCCAACCCGTGGCTGAAGCAGCTGGGGGGTCACAGCCCTGCGGCCCTGCACCCGAGGAGAACGCTGGGATTCATGTCTGCACAGTGTTCTGAGCTCTGTGTCTGGATTAAGCTTCAGTTGCCCCCAGGGGCAACTGAGCTGACGACACAAACTTTGACGTTGATCTTTATTCTCCTATCTCCCTTCCCTGCTCCCAGATCTTGAGACTACCTTTCAAATACCCAACTTGACCTTGAATGCTGTCTCAGGCTCGGCTTCTTGAGAGAGCAGAAATCGTCTTCCACTTGCTGTTACCTTGCCACACTCGAAAAGCCTGGCACAGTAATGGCTGTGGTGTCCTCAAAGGCAGCCGTGCGCCCGGGCTGTGCTGGTGGCTGCAGACACCGTGCCCCCTTCCTCCTGGGTCTTCGTGACGGGCGAGTCACTGAGCAAGTCCTTGCCTTTCACACCCTCCAGTGAAATATGTTCCCGTGGTGCATTGTGACAGACAACACACAACACAAAGGCGCCACTTAGCAGGGCTTTCTCCCCTGTCACCACGCGTCTATTCCCAGGCAGGAGTGAACTGCCGGTGCAGGCGCATCGGGGCCCCGAGTCGCTCACTAAAGAGGCAGTTAGGAATCAGAGAGCCCAGAAAACCTCGGGCAAGGCTGCTTCATTAGTGCCTCTGCTGATTAATCAAGACCTGGCTGCCACTCTGTTCAATGCCTCGAGGTGGAGTTGGAGGCAATCAGCCCCTTGGAAACGGCTTGATTGCTTCTCAAAGTGGCAGTTCGCTTTTGGACACTACTTGTTCCTGTCAGATGTGTACCGTGACCTTCACTAAGGACCATGACCCTGCCTCCAAGTGCAGACCTGTGAGCGCACATCCTGGAATCTGTTGGACGAAGACAGTTACACATGAAGAACCGGTCATAAAACCCTGGCGTGCAATTATATTTTGATTTCACGAGTGCAGCTCCGTTAGTGCATTTGTCTTCCCTTTGTGTTCAGCTTGGAACAACCCTCCCACTCAACGTGCCTAATGCTTTATTTTTGTCTCCATTTTCAGGGCGCACATCAGGAAAATAAAGTGTGCTCTCCCCCCACCCCACAGTAAACAGCCACATAACTGTAATGGGGAGCTTTCTGAATAATTTATAATTTGCAAACAAAAATTCATCAGATTATGCGGAGATGACAGGTACTCTGCATAACAATGAGTACTATCAAAGAGAGCGTCTTTCTTTTTTCTCCGGTCTGGTTACTGATTATTTATACAAGTTGAAGAGAAATAACTATGTACACTATTACCTTTAAATTGTTTTTTAATCTACCTCTGAATCGTTCAAAACGCTACAGGAACAATGTAATTATTCTCTGCCAGTCTATGATGATGAAGCATTCAAAAGCATTTTCCTACGCAGATGAACAAAATGCATGTTCGAGATAATATGCAGTTCAATACTCCTTTTTCCTAGGGAATGGGTGTTTTCAGGGTTATATATCATCAGTGACTCAAGCTTATGCTATGCTTAAGTTTACTGGAAAAAAACATATAATATGTATTTTGCTTCATGGTCACACCACCCTTTCTTGTCTCCTCTTGGCTTTGTGTCAATGTGAAAATGATGGTGGTCTGATTTGTTTCAAGGTGAAAGTCACTGATTAAAACCTGGGTTCTAACCTGAAGGTTTGGTTGAAGCTACATTGGGAACTAATCCGAAGATAGAGAGGACAGAAATACTATCCTTCCCCAAAACGCTGGGGAAGATGACCTAGCCTGGAAGAAGGTATGAAGTATGGCTTGGAGTTGTGACCGTTAATGAATGAACTCTGAGGGGCTCTCCACGTGTGTTTAAGTGATAAAACTCATATTGCATGTCTGCTGTGGAGGTACACGTCACAGATGGGCTATAATCTATGCTTCTCTTATTTTTCTCTAGACTGGTTATTTTTCTTGAGTGAGTAAGTTTGTTTTCTCAAATTATCCACAATAGTAAACTGCTTTTCCCATATTATTGATCATTACCCAATTTTATGTCATGTTGGTTTTGATATATTTCACCAGAATTTGCCCAGCTTGGTCACTGAGTTAGATCAGCTTGCATGGCATGAATTCGTGGGCCGGGTGCCGATTGTCCTAGAACATTGTACCCATTACTAGGAGGGCAACCGCTCAAACGATGTACACCCTCAACGTCTGCCTTTTAGGACCTGAGAGCTCATTCGTAAGCAACACAAAGTTGCAATCCATTTGGACACAGATTCCTACTATTTGCAAAGAGAGGACTTATTTTTCGTATCCTTCGCTGGGTATTTTCCCGTAGGATGGGGTTCAGATGAAAATTGCACTGCTCATCCTGTCAGGACCCAAGGAAACGACAGGAAACCAACCATGGAGATCTGCAGGGTCAATGGTTATCTGGAACCCCAACTTTTTAGAGGCATCCTGCCAAACCTTTCGAATCAAGCAATGATCTGGAAGTCATGTGTCAACCGAGGTCAGCGGATTCGGCCTCCCCTGGAAGAACATCAGAGTAACACCCGAGGCCGCTGGAACAGCTGCGTCACACAGGACCTCACCTCTGCTTCTTTCTCGTCTCGGGTTGGAGAAGGGGCACCGGCTGGCTGCAGGGTCAGCGCCTCTTCTTCGCCACCTGGCAGCATGCTGCACGTCAAGTGCCCTGGAGTTTACCTGTGCCTCCCGTGTGCTGGACCTGGGATTGAACGGGTGACCTTGTGGTGGCACTGTGAGTGGCACTGGGGTCCGGTGTGATTGACAGCATGTGTCGTTCTCCCCGTATTTCATCCTCAGGGGCCTGCACCCTTGGCCTGAGACCATTTTGCACCAACATTGTCTTTAGGAATTCCGTGAGGCTGACATCTCTCCGTGTATATTTTCAGCAATATTTTAGTTGGAAAGCAGCCACTAGCTCTTCCTAAACTCCTTAACAGTTGTCAGAGCTGAAACTCTCCTTTCCAGAAGAACCTGGGGTGGATCAAACCACGCCGTCCTTCCTCCTTTGCGGTCGGCCCCTGCCCGTCGCAGCACGCGTCTCCGTGGCGAGGAGACAGCCCGCCGAGAAGGCTCGGAGTAAGGATGTCAAGAGAGTCCCCGCCACACTGAGCGAGCACTGTGCCATCCCCCTCGCTGTGAGGAGCTAGAATTCATAATAAGGAGAGAACTCGCTTGCACTGGTGAAAATGGTTTCAATAATACATTCATGCATTTTATTTGCCTTTATCTGTCAGGGGCTTCAATTTCTACGGAAAGGAATATTTTCCCAGTACTATCTTATGTGATGGAACATGTCAAGAGATTCAGAATTATCCCATGTATAAGATAAGTGCTAAGGAAGCCCAGACTCGGGCCCGAAGACTGCTCCTTGTCCCTCTGTACTGGGCATGCCTGAACCCCCCGAAGGCAACCCTGAAGGGGGCTGATGCTGGCCCCGTGTCAGCTCTCCAGGGCAACAGATGCTCCTCAAAAGAACTGTGTGTGTATGTTTTGGTCCCTCTATTATGGTTTAGTGGTGTGTTTGGTATGAACACAAGCGTCCTTGTGAAAGCCAACAGCAAACAAGATGGAATTGAGCCAGACACTGTCATAGTAAGACCTCTAGAGACAGGCATTTCATTCCATAATTGAGACCTGAATATGCAACTCCATTGTGGTTATCTCAGCACTGACTACACATAGGAGTTAACTAATGGAATGTTTCCTTGGTTTTTTTTTTTTTTTACTCAAAATTAAAGGGTTGTTAGACAATCTAATGAAGCTTCAGGTCTTGGAGTTTCATTAATTTATAAGATTCTCATTTCTATTGACCAACAGTAAAAAGTGACGGGTCAAACGGTGCCATAATTAATAGGAATCCATATTTTTCTAACACTTCTCTCTTCCGTATTTATTTGGATTTGACTTGAACTAAAAGGGAACAGGAAAACAGGTGTTCTGTAATGGGGGAGGCGACTAGGGCAGAAAAGTGTTTTTACAGTGATGGAAATGAAAATTTAAAATTAGTTCACACTTCGTTTTCACTCTTCATATTAGAAACTTATGAATCTTTCCTCCCAAGAAAGAAAAAAAACCCAGTTATACCCCCTGATCACATAAAGAGGTTGACGGTACTGATGGGGATATGCCTTACCTAGCAAAGAAGGCTGGGAGAGGTAGGGTGTTGAGTGGGACGGACCATTTTTGTGAGAGAAAAATATGTTTTCATGTGAACGGCCCCTTAGCAAAGCACCTAGCACATCGTAGAGATGAAGCGATGTCTTTTTCTACAGGAAGAAGGAAGAAAGCGCCTTCTGGGTCAGAGAAGCTCTCTTCTTCCCTATGGGAGATAGTGAAAAAGGCCTCTCCCTCCAATAACTTAATCTTTGTCTTTCCTCGCAAGGGCAAAGTTCTTCGTGATTAGAGAAGTCTTTGAGAGTGCCATTTGCCATTTCAAAGCATAAATGAATTGGAACAGAATTCTGTCGTTGACCTTTTTCCATTTTCTTCAGACAATGGTAGTGATGGACAGGAGATTAGAGAGGACAGAGATAAGGTGAGGGCAAGTAGAGTCATATTCATTAAATAACAATAGCATTATTGAATATGCCACTGACTGAGCTTCAATAACACACCAAGTGTCATTCACAGCATTGTACTTCTCAAAACAACACTGCAAAGCTGGTATTATTGTCCTCATTTTACAGATGAATAAGACCAGACTCCAGAAAAATTATCAAGGTAACACAACCTATAAGAGGCACCTAGGATTTGAACTGGGGTCTGTTGGACCTCAAGGCAGTGTTATTCCCGTGGGTCCTTCCTCTGCTCACCGGTTAGTCTTGGCTGCATAGAAAAGCATCTCTAGCATCCCATCCAAGTGGGACCAGGGCTTTGTTCTCACATGGTGCCACCTGACCTCCTATATCTGCTGAGTGTCAGTCTCCGAGAGAGTGGCTCTCACTACTGAGCAGTGACTTGTTGAGAAAAAACAAAACAAGAACAAAAAAGAGGTCACGACAGGTACCAGAAAAGAAGAGCTGAGGAATATGAGGAGGCTTGACCCGCCATTAATCACAGGTTTTCTGTGATACTTCCTGGATGAAACGAATATACATTGCATATTTTCTCAATGGAGAAAGAGCAGAATCTAATCGTTGCATTAGTAACCCTATTTCTTCAGAGGCATGTATGCGCCTGTCTCTTGCAGTTTCCTAATTTCTGTATCCCCACCCCAATAACACAGAGAAACCGACTTGAAACACTGCGCTGGGGGGGTGGGGGAAGGAATTGGAGCAGAAGAAGGTAAGGACACTAGTGCTGCCAGTCAAGAGAGACAAGAAACCCACAGGTGAGCTTCTTACACAAAGGATTAAAGTCTCATTCATCTCCTGGCCTGCTCAGACCCACCCATTCAGTTGTTCTGTGGTTCTGAATGAGGTCTCTGTGGGGGGCCCAAGGAGTTTCCTTGGGGTGTTGTCTGTGCTTTCAAGCAGCTGGTTTGTTGAGGCTGATTCACTGAAAATGAGGAGGCTGGGGAAGAGGTGCAGAAAGCTATGGCTGGGGACCCGTCTTCTCTGCCTTGGTTAACAATGCAAATCACTGTGCCACAGAGGAGGGAGGTGAGCACGCCTTTGATCAGTGGTCCAGGAAAGCTTGTGGAGGAGGAAGAAAGGGAGGGGGTGTCAAGGTGCAGCTGCTGAGGGAATGTTCCTTCCACCTCAATCAGTGGCACATCACCAAGGGGTCATGGTGCCAAGGGCAGCACTTCCCAGTGTAGTCCCCACTGTTATTGAGATTGCATCTACTTCAAAGATAGATGCGGTCAAGTCCAAGTGCCCCTGCTAAGCAAAGATGGCTCTGGGTCAAGTCTGCAAAGTCTTCACTCAAACAAGTTGGAGCTCAGCCCCAAGGAAATTGTGACATAGTCATTGATATCCACATAAAGGACAGATTAAGTTTGACCTACAGATCCAATGATTGGGCATCAATGTGTCAATTCATATGTAGATGGACAATGCACAATTCACAAATATATACTCAGATCCCCACTGTCAATCTGTCCTTGGACAAAAATATAATCATATTTAATTTAACACCACACTCAAGGCAAATAAACCATTTAAAATTCCACTGTTCTAAATCACTCTTTACCTCAAGTTATTTAGGGGTTGGAAGATTGCTTTGTACTATCTAACATGAGCACTGAGTTTCACAATACAGCGATGACTGGTGTAGGAAACTCAATTATTTGATTTCAGCTGTAAAAAGGCTGATTGCAAGGATCATGGAAAGACGATGTATTCCACTTACAGATATTCAACTGCAATTTGTAAGAGAACCATGAAAACAAAAGAAGAGCTGCCTCCAAAGATGGACCAAGAAAGGAGCAGAAGAAAGATGAGCCAGGGGTTTAGAAAGTTTCAGAAGCACATCACGGCCCAGATATGGCCTGTTCTCTGTGCACACACACCCCTGGTCCTCCCCTTCTTTTAAAGACACCAGTTCTATTGAATTAGGGCCCCACCTTATGACTTCAGTTTACCTTAATTACCCTCTGAAAGGCCCCATATCCAAACACATTCACCTTGAGGGTTAGGGCTTAATCTACAAATTTTGGGGGGACGCACTTCAGCCCATAGCAGAGTGCGAAGAGTCCATGCACAATCTAGTTGACAGGTGATTGTAGCTGTAACATTTTTAGGGTTGACTCTTCAATGCAGGCATCATTCTCATGTTCCTCTGGAGCAGAAACTGGAGAAGGAAACAGTCAGAAAGAACCAGGGCCCTGTCAACAATTGTTGCTAACACTCAGCTCAGCATGAGCCGTATCTTCACACTCCTGCCCTTTACAATTCTCACCCTACAAGAGAGAGTCAGTGAAACAGCCGCAGACTAGAATCAGTTCTTTGCTTTCATCAATAACTCTCCAGTTTCTGACTGGTGGGGTGTCTAATTCTTCAGGGTCTTCGCCATGTGGCAGGGGTGCCACATACGGGAAGGTGGATTTGACACACTCAAAAAGCGTGTCTGAGAGATGTTACCCTGAAGGAAGGCTAATAGAATGAATGATCTGCAGGCTGTTTTTAGACAGGCACTTCTAAATGGCAATGCTGTGAAATCCCCTATCGTGACTTCTGGTTCTCATTCAGTTGAAAAATATATTAACGTACCATCATCACCTACCGGGGCTTATTGAAATCCCTGTGCCTCCAGGATGAGCCGGAGTCCCACAAGCAGGTCAAATGCAGGCCTGGCAATTGTCATCCAGAGTGCCTCTGTCCTTGTAATCACTCCTACCCGAAATCGTGGGACGCAGCCTTCTGGCTTCCTGCTCTTGACCCGTGAGCATGAGGTGGGAGGCAGGCTAAACAATGCACCTCCCTGGAACCTAAGAACCTAGATGCAGTCAGGAAAACCGCTCCCCTGGTAGTTTATGCTTCCTGATGTGCACGCCGACTCCACAAAGGCAGGTCGTACTGTACCCAGACTGCTTTCCTCTGCGTACAGCTTTCGAGAAAAATACAAGGACAAGTTGCATTACATTTGGTCTGAAATTTAAACCAAGGTGTGAATGTAAGCGTTTACTCTTCTTCAGAGAAGATTCGAGTTTTTTGTTTTAGTTTAATGTGTATACTGTCTGGTCACTGAATTGGATGACTGCAGTACAGTATCTTCTGCTTTGGTTCCCATGTGTACTTCTGATATCCTGGCACCTGCTCTACTCCAGGGTTTGGGAAATTATTTCTAAATCTAATTTTAATGTATCAATTGCATAAATATCTGAGCCCATCCTTTGAAAAAGTAAGTACCTTTACAATGTATGCAGGTAAATAAAAGAGGCAGAGAACATAAAGAATATATTGGCATATTCGGGAATATAAAATCTAGGTAATAATTTGCACTGAGCAGCGTGAAACAATTTTTTTATTCCAACCACCCTTCATATTCTGAGCATCTACCTTAAACACTCAAGTGCATTCAGATATTAATCTAACGTTTCCAATTTTTCATTTTGAGAGAAAAGGGTGGGGGCAAGTAAAGGGATAATGTTTATAAAAGCCATAGTAACAACAATGAACTCCACATTTAATTCAATTTATTTTAATACATTTCGACACACATTTAGTGAGCACCGACTATCTGTCTGCTAGGAATTACAATGAAGACAGGAGATGGGAGGATTGTCAAGACAGAACAAGGTGCTTGACTGCATGAAGTTCACGGTCGAGTGGGGAGTACAGATGGAGACCGAGTCGTTCTGGTGTGATGAAGGTCAAATGGCAGTGAGTTTTCGAAACTCAGAGAACACAGACTTAAACCTACTCCAGCTGTTAGGGAAGCCACCCTGCTTCCATTTGGGGGACTTTCCCTACTGGAATGTGTACTATGCTGTTCCAATTATATACCAGGGAATGGAGCTGAGCTTCCTGTATGCTCTTAAATCTTGCATATTTGGCAGAATATTATGTGGTTTGTTCCATTCATTTTGGAAATCCAACTGAAAAACACAAAGAAATGAATTCCCCTACCTAGGTGGTCCTTCTCTTCAGCATAACATAGCAGGGTGGGTTAAAGGTCTACCTCTGAATGCTTGAGTGAAATTGTAACAGGGTGAAATGCTCAGCCCTTCTGACTCTATCTTGTTCAAGTTTGTTCCCATGGCCTTCAGGCTAATTGCTTCTGCTTAGTCTTGCGTATAGACCTGATAATCATTACAGAAATCCTGCCTGTGGCTTGAATTTTATAAAAACAGCCCCTTATCAGAAAGTACCTCCCCTGTGGAAATAAGGAAAGTATGTATTTTTTATCAAAGATTTGCAGGAACCTCTGTCCAGACTCACACCAACTAGCACAATCTTCTTCGGACCCCTGCTGGTGCCCAGATGTCTGTGGTGGTCAATCACTTTCTAACCCTTCCATGTACCCTTCCCTTGACATTAAAAAATCTTGAACTCTGTACTTTGGTTAAAATGGATTTAAGGATTAGGTCTCCCATCTTCTAGGTTGGTACCGTCTCAATCAATAAAACATGCCTTACTCCAAACCCTGATGTTTTGAGTTGTTGCCTTTCCACACAACTCAGGCACACAGGCTTTGCACCAGTAACACAATGCTTATTTAGCTAGAACTTCTCATCCTCCTTCTACATCTGAGATACTCCCAGGTCCAAATAAGGCAAAACCCCTGCAATACCTTATCTCAAAGAAGATTCATTCAGGAAAAGCACTGATTATCCATAATGGTACCAAGACCTCTATGTGTTTCCTGAGGCTCTACTGGTCCCAGCAATTGTGGTTAATGGGTCTCTTTCTGGTGTCTGTCCTGTTCCTGTCTCCAAAATTCCAGATTGGCAAGTTTTTCTCATATTTTTAGTATGAAACGAGAGAGAGAGAGAGAGAGAGAGAGAGAGAGAGAGAGAAGGGAATGTTGATTTTCATGTCAGACAATATTGTTGCTTATCAGCCCACGGAGTACCATCTTTGGCTGAAATGCTTACTTCTCAGCGAATTACTGGCCACCCCGAGCAAAGAAAAGCTTGGTACTATTTTGCCAAATGGGACCAGTTAATTCTAAGGGAAACATCTGAGCATAGTGAACATGATAAAGATTAATTTTGTTACAAGACTGACGTACAGTACTGCTCTCTTCACCCTGTTGCATATTCCTTCATTGTAGTCATCACTCCTTGATACCATGTTATGTACTTACTCGCTTTTGTCTATCTCTTTGACTAGATTAACTTCCAGGAGGTCAGGGAATTAATTTTGCTCTCTGCTGTGTTTCCAGGATCAAAAGAGCTCCCCAAGTCGATTGTCAATAAGTATTTTCTATAATGATGCATGAACACTCAGGCCGTGTGCATTTTTCTTCTCTAGTATGCAAAGGTTCCCAACATGCTACATGAGGTCTAATCCCTAGGCGTTAAATATTAATTTTAAGGTAATCTGCGGATTTAAAAGTGATTGGTTCTTTCTTTCCCCAAAGTTTCACTGTATATAGATATGCTGTGATTATTTGTAAGGAACATTTTATGAGAGCCGGAAGGGTGCTTTCACCCGATGAGATGAATTCAAGAAAAATTTCCAAGTTCTAAGATATAAAATAACTTCTTAGAAATTTTGCTCCACAGCCAGGACATCCTATTGGCTCTATTACAACACTGAAGGGACTCTGGAGGTGGATGAAACCTTCCCTACACCGATGTCATTCCTGGATCACTCCACAGGGACAAGTTCTGACTACGGATATTTCAAAGAAAAATATTTCTATCATCTGGCTCACCATTTCTCTAACTTTCTCTACTGGGAAAAAATGGTGTATACTTATGGTGAACACTAATGTAAAAGGATGTATTCAACTTAATTCCACATGTGTGGCATCTTCATCTATCTGATTTTCATCCTTCTTACGGAAAAGAATGTCTCTGAAATGTCAGTGACTCCTACTTGCAGACATTGAACTTAATTTGTTACATCCACCCAACTCCTTTAAGCAGCAGTTTGTAAAAAATGCACCTGTTAGAGGATGCCTCTTTGAATCTTCCCAGTGGTGCACTTAGGGAGCTAAGGGTCCTGACAGTTTTCCCTAGAGCTAAATGAGCAGCTTTGCTGCCGAACACTGCAAAGCATCTTCACAAAGGCTATGGTCCTGTGACTTTAGAACAGTTTAGAATCACCTAGAGGGCTTGCTAAACACAGATTGCTAGGCCTCATCTCCAGCACTTAAAATCAATAGGTGTTAGGGCCCGCAGCCAGTTCCCAGATGATGCTGAAGTTTCTGATCTAGAGCCACACTTTGAGAACCACTGCTCCAAGCTACCTGGAAGGCCAAATCTGCATTGTAACCATTACAATTGGCAATAAATTTTCTTGTAATTTCCTTGTGTATTCTCAGGGTTACTCATCAAAAGCTCACAGAGAGCTTTAACAACTCAGGATCTAGACTAGTGAGTAAAATCTGACCAAAGGAAGCGTACTTTCCTGGTCTGACAACGTTAGCTTTGATTCTGAAATGTAAACCTACTCCCTTTGTGACTAACCTACTGCGAGAGGTGGTGATTTTTCATACAAATGTTGACTATCCTGAACCCTTATACTGGTGGCCTAAAGACTAGAAATTGCCACTTTTCCCCACTGTGCCTATTTTATGAGCTGGGGACTGGTAGGGAAATCTAGAATTTCAATAGCACGGGAGCTACTAATTACTTTTGATTGCTCTGGGAATGTGCGAAGTCACCCACCGTGACATCTCTCTTGTGAGGGAGGGGGGAGGGCCAGGAAGAGGATCCGGGCCCAGTGTGTAACATAACAGACCTTCCGAGCTCACTTGGGTGTACTAACGCACTGAGTCATGAAGCCGTGCTTAGAAAGTGGGTCAGGTTTCCACCTCTCTGACTGGGATGCCATCCTGGTGTGTGATGCGTGGGAAGGATTGTGCATGAGTGGGAACGTAATCAGCCTTTGGGAAAACTCCCTCTGAGCTTGCTGGGGAAGGAATTTAGGCCAGGCCTACCTTGGGGGAATCAAGATTCCAATAAAACAACGCTCATTCCAGGCATGTGAGTTAAGTGCATCCCCCTTGAAAGGCACTAGTGAATTGAAGGTAGGAAGTGGAATTGCGATCGGTGGAGTTTTAAGTGTAGAGCTACCCTTTTTATTGCCATTGAAAGATACATCAGTAGCACTTCCTGTGTTATATGTGAGTGACAGCAGGGAGCAGAGCCTTGCTTTTGTTTGGGTAAGTTGCATTTAAGCAAGTTGGGCACTTCTGTATTAAAAACTTTAGACCTAGAGAATATTATTTAATCAAGGGCATAATCCAATCAACTGAATCAGCAAACTAAATGATTCATGAGGGAGGGAGGAGGGGAACGGTGCTTAAAGTTAATGCAGTTTCTAAACCTGTTCATTTAGATTTTTCTGTGTAGAAAATCAGTTAATCAATCAATCAAGTGGTTACTGACGACTGTGGCAGAGACTCTAGACTTTCATTTACTAATTGCAGCACCCATACCGGGCCATTCCCTACTGTAAAGACATTGCATACACTGGATTCATTTTAAGGCAAATGCAATCATTTGGAACTGCCTCGTTTTTAAAGTAAAAATGTGTGCACATTACAAAACCGCTGTAGCAAAGCATTTCTATTAAACTAGCCCTGCTGCTCATGTTTAGTGCTATCAGGAGGCTGTGTGGCTCAGAGGGGAATGTGTGGAGCACATGACGGCACTGGAGTAACCATTAAAGATCAAGGGTTTTCCAATTATCGAGTCACACGCAGTAGACAATAGGCTGAGATAAATGGAGCGTGGCTTGGCAGCTTCATATTCGGAATCAAAGATTTTCATAAGAACAAGAAAAAGAGGTCTCCCCTATGAAAGACGGAGGCATTTTTTCAATTCATTTCAGAGAGATGCTCATCAAAACTCTCCAGCGATTCTCCAGTGTGTTTCCAAGCCCTGAACAATGAACAGAGAATGTTTATATGAAATGTCTCCCTCTGATAAAGAACCCGGGGGTGCATTTGCAAGACCATTTCCCGCGTTCCCATCTCAAAGCTATTATTCCAAAATAAGGTGCATTATTCTGCCCATCAATGGGAATTCAATAAAGCTTCAATTAACAAAGACTGTGTTTCTTCTGTGCTTAATTTTAGTGAGAGAGAAATTCACAAGAAAATAGCTATAAGAAAGGATTTTTTTTCTGTTTGTTTGAAAAAGACTAACTTTTAAGGTATATCCCGAGATCACATAGACACAGACCAATCTTTGTCCTTTATATTTACAACTATAACACTACCATGGTTCTGGAGACTCCAAATGATGCCCACAAGGCAACTGAGATGCTCACTCATCATAGAAAGATTCAATTATATTCCTTGGACAGCATCTGCTAGGGCAGGAAAGGGGACTAATGTGTTTTAGGAAGAGTTCCAACAGCACGAGAGAAAGGGAACAGAAATAGCAGGGTGGTCTCATTGTCATGAAATAGCACAGTTCCTTGCAAAGAACTGCAAAGCTCATAGTAAACATTTCTTTATTTATCTTATGTTTAAACTAAAAGATTGGTTTAGCATCAGTTAACTGGGGGTTACAGCATCTTCAAGGTTGCTCCCAGATCCGGCTCGCATTCTGTGGTGGTGTGGCCAGATTTTGGAAGGCCTGGCCATACTCTCAGCATGAGTGGGGGGTGGGGGGACTTGTTTCCCAATCTCTGGAGGCGTTTAAAATTCTTACCTAGGTTTCTGGTTCTTCCATTCAACAAAATCTCCAGACAATGGTATTTAAATAACAATCTCATCCTTCGCAACGTACTCAGATTCCACATTGATTGGATGATTACTATGTGTGAGCACCAAGGATATTCATATACATTAATTTAATCCTCACAAAAATCAAGCAAGAACACCATTAGCATTTCTAAGTGAGAAAAATGCATCTCTGAGAGTTAAATTATCTGCCCCAAACTACTTATAAAATAAATTATGAAAGGAAGATTTGAAGCAGGTTTTAAAAAAGTGTTAACTTATTTGTATATTTAATTTACTATAATGCTGTTGTTTGTTTCTCTCTACCACTCCCTCCAATACAGTACAGTGGAATTTGGGGCCAAAGATCGTCTCCTGAAAAAAGAGTCCCCCCCCACCCCTTTGAGTCTCTTGGTCACTTCTCGCTTTCAAAGGCTAAGTAAGGGCTTCTCTCCTTCTCAGCCCAGAGAGTCAGTGCTGAATAGCTCTTCCCGGTCTTCATAATCACATCCCTCATTCTCTGAGGTTTTCTGATTCTTCTTACTTCTACGGTCACTTCAGAAGCAAAATAGGCCCATTTCGGTCCTTGAATGCCTGCTAAAATGTGTCTGCTCACGGCTCTGATGAGAACACGAAGCTAATCAGCCCATTCAGAGAGCATCCCCAGGGGCCCCTCTGTCCCCTGGTTCTGAGCACATTCTCATGGCTTGACTCAGGGGTACTGAGAATCTTTTGTGAGCTACAACAGTCCCGGAGATGGTGATGTGGAAATAAACAAGACACTGCTGTTAACTTCCTGGAACTCATGTCATGAACAACCTGCAATCTCAATCTGCTAAACCCTTTAATAAAGGCAGGTATGAAATGCTACAAGAAGGCCTATTATGATGTGATTCCTCCTGGTTAGGGACGTTCAGAGAGGGCTTCGGAGTAAAAGTGATGATTGCTTTGAGCCATGAAGGATTAGTCAGTTTTGCCAATCAATAAACAAAGGCACAGAGCTATGTAGAAAGAAGAAATAATCACAACAAATTTGGGAGGTCTAAGAGGATGACTAGGGTGTTCCCCATGGACTGATTTGTAGGACTGATCACTTTCCCTTACTTGGATCACAGTTCAAGTCATTAAGGGATTTATTAGAGTCTCCAACATCCTCTCGTTGGACTCCAGGGCACTTGTAAAATAGTGTCCTTGGCACAGGCAGGATTGTACGCCTGCATGCAGTCAGTGGCCACGTCTGTCTTGTTGACCGCATTATATGCGGGGTCACAGGCAATGCCTATCACGGGAGAGCACCAACGAACGTTTATTAAAGTAATTACTATGCAAATAAAGCTAAACTGTATAAGAATCCTGGGGAAAACTCTGTTTTTCATCGTTTCATATGCGTTCCAGATGCTCACCGTTAAATTCTGGTTGGTTTCTGATTCTGCTGGCTAGTGTACCGATCATTTTAGAACATTTTTGGATAGTTTATGTGCAATATTTCCTTTGAATT
This sequence comes from Molossus molossus, assembly GCF_014108415.1. Lineage (NCBI taxonomy): Eukaryota > Metazoa > Chordata > Mammalia > Chiroptera > Molossidae > Molossus > Molossus molossus. The sequence goes on from NW_023425399.1 coordinate 109,993,587, forward strand.
TCACACTGGAACTTACCACCCGTATATTCCAGTCTGCTAAAAGCCAGCTTAACCTTATAATTTATCTCCTTCTTTGAGAGAGCTCCCCCTGTATCTGCCGAACGTGGTCTGTTTACTTCGAATTTACGTTGCTCTTCTTTCTTCTAGTTTTCCAGAGCGGAAGCTTAAATTATTGGTTTTAGATTATTCTTCTTTTCGAATATATGCATTTAATGCTATAAATTTCCCTCCAAGCACCACTTTCACTGAATCACACAAAGCATATACATAAGTATACCTATTTGAATGCATTGCTGTTACTATTCTGAACCAACTTTTATCTGGTTGATTATTTAAGACTAAGAAAATTAAATGTTTTTACATCATCTTTACTAATTTCTGCCTGGATGTTCTTTATTTCTTTATGTAGGTATGGGTTTCTGACCTATATCCTTCCCTTCCTTATAAATAAATTAACATTTCTTGCAAGGCAGATCTACTGGCAGCAATTCCTTCAATGTTTGTCTGAGGAAGTTTTATTTCTCCTTTAGTTGTAAAAGATAATTTTGCAAGATACAAAATTCTAGGTTGGTACTTCCTGTACCTATTCTCGCCTCCCCTGCCCGCCTCTCATCCATCCTTAACGCAGCATCCGCACATGAGCAGGCTTCTGCTGGCCACTCCCCTGAAGGTAACTTCTAAGGGCTTCGTATGGCCTTCAGCATAAAGATCAACACCTGTAACATGTCCTGAAAGGGCTTAATGATGTGGTCCCTGCCTTTCTCTATAGCTTTACTAGCATATCCTGCTAAGCATAGTGCTTGGCATATAATAGATGTACAACAAATATACTAAATGGATAAAGAAGTCAGTATCTTCAGTAAGGCTCATTTTCAAAGCTGGACCATTACATATGGAATGGAAGGGGGACCTAAACCGTAACATCCCACAAAGATGGAAATACACCGTGCACTTTCTCTCCCCAGAACACTCTGCCTCTGCTCGGAGAACCTCAGGCGAGGGTAGCATAGGCGCCGTGACCAGACCTCTGCCGAACTCTTGAACTCTTCCTACAACAGACAGACTGCTTGAGGGTTCTGTGGTTTGTCTTCTGACACCTGAAAACCTGAGTCCCCTTTTCTGCGGAAACTGTGACTGGGAGAAAACACATCAGCGGGCCTGAGACCTGGGGGAGGCAATACCAAAACTTGAGAGAATTAATGCAGACGTACTTCTTTCTTTGGGTTTGAATACGGAGATGATTGTTTGGTATAAAGCCATATCTATCTCATGAATTTCTGAGTAATTTTGTTTGGAAAGTAAAGCTAAAACTGAAGCCCTGAATCGCATCCCTTGTGCTGAAACGGTTCTGGTTGAACTTGCAGTGACCTACAAGGAAGGCTGTTGTGCAACACTTAGACAACACGGATAAGTCACAAAGCACGGAGCTACCCCTCAAGGTTATAATACCAAATACCAAATGCTTACTCTTCACTGCTGTCCTGGTACACACAGCAGGCAGCCGCTGTCTCGGGGCCTCTCCCGTGTCTCTGTCCCCTTGGGGATCTGTCTTCCTATACTTGTGGGAACTCACTCTGGCTGAAGCTCTACACAACATTTCAGAAGCAGCTGTGTGCCAGCCCGGCAGCTTTGATGTGGGCAGTGTTTGGTTTTCTTTTTCCCTCGCCAGCCCAAGTTCATGGCATTTTTCGGGATGACCTATTGAGATGATGACTGATCGTCAGTCACTTTTCTAATGGAAACGGGGTCCCCTGTGCACCAGGTTACCACCATTAACATTTCTCAGGCCTCGGTGGGATAGATTACTGACGCTTTCGGTGAGCTTTCTGACCTTGTCTCACGCCTTACAATCGCGGTGATGAATTTATAGAGAGATTGTGACTATGTATGAATCCTGTAGCAGAGATAAATGGGCGTTAGATGTTGACAAAGCAGAGGAAACATATTGTTCTCGACACCTTTTGTTAGCAAATGCATGATTCACTATAACTCTTCTTTAGTGATTTATCTATAAATCCTTTTTTTCCCCACTTAATAAAATACCCCCCTACTGCTCGACTTGGCCGACACCCGTGTTCGCAATGCATCATTAAAGCCGTGTCGGGCTCAGGGCGCACTGTGCTCGGGGCGTCACCGCAGCATCGTTTTCCCTTCCACTCCCGAACAATGCTCAGGGGGTCCCCCAGACACACGGGGTCCCCGTCCTCATTGTTCCGACAGCTTCCTGGGGAGCAGCTGGGGCGAGCTGCCACGGTGCAGGCGAACGTGTTTCTTCCACCGAGTTCTCGTGTCTTTCCAGCAAAGTTTGGGGGAAACTATAAAAAACGAACTGCAAGATTTGAGAAAATGGGGAGTTATTTTTCTCCAAATTAAGTTCAGGAGAATCATTTGTAGAGGGTCCTGGACCTAAACAAGATTGAACGTTACTATTTTTCTGTAGCTCTTTTGCCAGCTGGCTTTAAAGAGCTATGTTCTCTATTTTATTTTCCTTTTTATGCTCTAAAAAAAAGGATGTTACTTTTTCTAATTTTTTTCCCCCTAAAACCAAGACCAGGAAGTGTGTTGACAGAAGTAGCTTCTGGGGATTTGCCCCTCGAGGTGGACGGTCTCAGCTACAGTCAAGAGCAACGGGGCGGCCACTCCAGGTCCGCGGCCCGGGGCCTGCTTTCTCCCCCCGCGCGCTCCCGGGCTTCAGGCTGGAGCTCGGAACCACCACCTGGGCAGCGTGCCTCAGAGTATGACCGCGCCGGGACTAGACTCTACCTTATGTGCCAGTAGGCCAAGGCCTCAATATACCTATGTCTATATCTATACCTGTACCTGTACCTGTACCTATATCATCTATACCTATACCATCTATACCTATACCTATATCATCTATACCTATACCTATACCTATACCTATACCTATATCTATACCTATATCATCTATACCTATACCTATACCTATATCTATATCATCTATATCTATACCTATACCTATATCTATATCATCTATACCTATACCGATATCATCTATACCTATACCTATACCTATATCATCTATACCTATACCTATGCCTATATCATCTATACCTATACCTATACCTATATCTATATCATCTATATCTATACCTATACCTATATCTATATCATCTATACCTATACCGATATCATCTATACCTATACATATACCTATATCTATATCTATATCATCTATACCTATACCTGTACCTATACCTATACCTATACCTATACCTATATCTTCTATACCTATACCTATGCCTATATCATCTATACCTATACCTATATCATCTATACCTATACCTATATCATCTATACCTATACCTATATCATCTATACCTATACCTATACCATCTATACCTATACCTATATCATCTATACCTATACCTATACCTATATCTATACCTATATCATCTATACCTATACCTATACCTATATCTATATCATCTATACCTATACCTATGCCTATATCATCTATACCTATACCTATACCTATACCTATATCATCTATACCTATACCTATACCTATATCTATACCTATATCATCTATACCTATACCTATACCTATATCTATATCATCTATACCTATAGCTATACCTATATCATCTATATCTATACCTATACCTATATCTATATCATCTATACCTATACCTATATCTATATCATCTATACCTATACCTATGCCTATATCATCTATACCTATACCTATATCTATGCCTATATCATCTATACCTATACCTATATCTATATCATCTATACCTATACCTATATCATCTATACCTATACCTATATCTATGCCTATATCATCTATACCTATACCTATACCTATATCTATATCATCTATACCTATACTTATACCTATATCTATATCCTCTATACCTATACCTATACCTATACCTATACCTATATCTATATCTATATCTATATCTATATCTATATCTATATCTATATCTATATCTATATCTATATCTATATCTATATCTATATCTATATCTATATTTTTCTTTCCCAAGATAGCCCAGGGTTTCTTATATGCAGCTGTTATGCGTCCACTGAACAAGGCCTTGAAAGAAACATCAGCCCTGGCTGGTTTGGCTCAGCAGTTAGAGCGTCGGCCTGAAGTCCAGAGAGACCCGGGTTCGGTTCCTGCTAAGGGCACATACCTCGGTTGCAGTTTGTCCCCAGCCCTGGTTGGTCGTGTGGGTGGCAGCCACTCGATGTGTCCCATTCAAGTCGATGTTTCTCTCTCTCCCTCCAACTCTATCTAAACAAAAATGGAAAAATGTCCTCGGATGAGGATAAATTAAAAAAGAAAAGAAAGAAACATCAAGTTTTGGAGATATGGAGAAGCAGCCATGTAAGAGAGGGTGACAGCAACTCTCTGAGTTCGAACAAAAATGTGGACAACTTGGCCTGTGTTGTTAAAGTCAGGTCACGGGGATCTAAAGGCTTTATTAACAATTGCGATTTTTTTCCCTATAAGCAGAAGATACTTCTGATTTTTTTTTTTTTTACTTTATTGATATTAGAGAGAGGAAGGGAAAGGGAGAGCGAGATGAAAACATCAATGAGAGAGAACATTGATTGGCCGCCTCCTGCATGCCCCCCACTGGGGATCAGGCCCACAACCTGGGCATGTGCCCTGACCGGGAATTGAACAGGCGACCTGCCGGTGCATGGGACGACACTCAACCACTGAGCCACACCGGCCAGGCTGTTTTTTACATCAGGTAGCTGACTTAATTAGAGCTGCTCCTCTGGAAGATAAATTTGGCAGTAATGAGTCTGATGGATCAGGGAGAAAATAGTTTGGAAGGAGGGCTATTAGCTAGGAGACTTGAAAAGCTCAGGGAAGTGGTAATAAGGACCTGACCCCAGAAAATAACGATTTCATTAGCCAGAAGGAGGCAGAAACAGGAGACCTTCTGGTAAACTGGATAGAATAATTCCAGGTAAGTTTCAAACTGCCACGCAGAAAATAAGGCAGGAAACCAAACAGCTCTCATGCAGTGTAAACATGTCACTCGCTCAAAGCCTGTTAGGCTAATATTACAGGACAGTGTCCCCTGGGTTGTTTTTCCATTACAAGAAGTTGCAGGAGCTGATAAGCCTGTGGCTTATTTAAAATGCAAGTGTTGCTCTGTCTTCCCACGACATAGTTTGTGTTTCATGTCCTTTAAGTGAACAGTATCAAGAATTACAGTCAAGCTCAATAGTAGAAGCCCGATTCCTAGAGATAGAAGGGGCTTGAGAGAGGTCTCTAGATATGCAGCAGAGGTGGTCCTCAAGTTCTCATTTGCCATCGAGGGTGGCATGCTGCCCCTGCGGGGGAGACCTTGCCCGGGCTCTGTGCTCCTGGACTGAGTGAGGTTTTCTGACACCTACACCTGTGGGGGAGACAAACTAAACATTGAAGACGCGTGTCACTGAAGGGAACTGCTGAGTTAATAGATCCTGAACAATTCATTTGGGGGGGAGGTTTCACAGATCCTGAGTGCTAGCACTGGAAGGGATGATAGAGACCACCCAGTGAAGGGAAGGGATTTTAGAGTCAGGCCAAATCGGGTATGAATCCCCAGCTCCCCAGTCTCCTAGACGAGTGGCCTTTGGTTAACTAGTTACATGAGCCAGTTTCTCTCCCTGTAAGATGGGGACATACCCCCTCGCAGAGTCACTGCAAGGACAAGAGCAGGTCATAAACGGGAAGCACTTAGCCCAGTGCAGGCGGACACAGCACACACCGTGTCATTGGACTTAAACCAGGGCTGGGGCTCAGGTTCCCGTGCCAGGGCCATCCCACCCCCACCGGCCCTCCCACGGAAACCAGCCACCCCAGAAGACGTCCCCGCGTTACATGGACATCACTGTCCACGTCAGGTTGTTTCCATCATTACTAAGAGCCGATTAAGGTAAACTCCACAGAATCGATCACTTAAAAAATATTGGTATTGAGTACTTTGCTCCATGAAAGGGACATGCCTTTGGTAATGAATGACATGCCATCATTAAAAACTTAATTACTACCTATGGCTCCACAAAGCATTCATCATCAGCATCATCTCCAACCCGAAGTAAGAGGCAGGGCTCTGTGGGACGTGGCGTGGGGAGGAACCAGCCCCTCAGCCAGTGCAGAGCTGCTGCTGATAGGATCGGCCGTCATCCGAAGGGACACATTCTCGTCATTCACAACAGGCCTTCAGCAGCACGTAGTTTGTCCCACTACCTGAAATTGTTTTTCGATTCAGTAAAAGTATCAATAATATGTGGTAGAAAAAAAGTACAATGTCAAAGCAAAATAAGAATTATATGGGGAGAGAAGGGAAAGGATATAAAATCAGCAGGGCAACCCCCTGGACCAGACTCTTGGTAGAGGTCGTTGCCTGTCCTCCTTAGGACAAGTCCAGAGGGCGGGCGTACTTCCTTTTATTCACGTGTTACCACGGAGAAAGCTAACGCTCAGAAATGAACTTGCCCGTCTCATAGATAATGGTGAGCTAGAATTAGAACTCAGATTTATTTGACTCAAACTTTCCTTCTGCGTTTCTCTTTGGAATCTTTTTTGTTATAAAATAAAACACGATGAAAGAAATTCATAGCTAGATGAATTTTTAGAAGGCGAACAATTTGGTAACCACCATCCAGGTCTAGAGACAGGGCAGTCACCTGCTCTAAATGTAAGTGCCACCCTAAATACCTGGAATCAGCCATATTTATAAGAAGCCTTATTTCTTTTTACTAGAAGTGGTATTTGAAGATCAGAATCTGGGCCTAGAGATGCTAATTGCTACTGGATTGGTAACTGTTTCTATCTTTTTAATGCACAGAGATAGGAGATAAAATGTCTTGTGATTTGGTAGTGATATTTCCAATTCAAACTTCAAGGATTTTTACTTGATGTCTTCTATATTGATTGCATTTGTATTTTTTTTTCCATAGTGAGAATCCTACTTTTTCAGGGCATAAGAGATGAAGAATGAAAATGTGCCATGAATATTCAATGGCTCTCCTCACCCATGTGTACACAAGTTTCGAAATAATAAAACTAATACACCATCACCACTTACAACTACTCAAAACACCTACACACTTTTTTTGTATGCAATCCCATTTCTCCTCCCCTATCATATTTTAATGGTTATACTATGAGATAATATCACCACTGTAATATATAGCCCTTTACTTTTAACTCTCAATTTGTCTTATTTCTATAAATGACCACAGAGACCACTGGTCCTTACATTGATGTTTCTCTTAAAATTTTGGTTTTCCGCAGCTCATTATTTAGTACATTCCTTAGAAAGTGCTCTCGGGAAAATCCATTCTGAATTACTGCAGGTTGTATGTGACTTTTATAATTAAAGTCAGTATTTCTGGGTAAAAGAAGTAATTGCTTATATTTTTTTTTTTTTTTTTTTTTAAGTTTTCATTTATTTATTTATTTTTTTGAGATGGGAAGGGAGAGAGAGATAGAAACATTGATGTGAGAGAGGAACATTGGTCGGCTGCCTCCTGCACGCCCCCTACTGGGGGTGGAGCCTACAACCTGGGCATGTGTCCTGACCGGGAATCAAACCAGGACCTCTCAGTCCATGGGACAATGCTCAGTCCACTGAGCCACACTGGTTGGGCTCTTTTCCTGCGTATCTTAATTATTTTACCCCATTTTCTTCTAGAATAACATATTGCTGTAAAAAAATCTGATGACGATATAATTATTTGTCTGTTATAAGTCACTGTCCCCCCCACCTTTTTAAAGATTTTGAAAGGGTTTTCAATTTTTTGTAAATTTCAGAAATCTTTTTCTTTTTTTTTCTTTCAGACCTATTATTTGTAGGTTGGATCTTCTTTGAATATCTTCAATTTTCATCTGTCTATATGTATGCTCATCACTATTTTTGAAAGTTTCTTTTAATGCATTTTTCATTTATGTGTTCCTTGAAGTTTAGTCTTTATTTCTAAAATGATTTTTTTGGAAATGATTTTCCAATTTCTAGGCATTGTTCCTAACTCTAATATATGTTGTTCTTCCATGTCATGTTTTATTTTCTTAAATATTTAAAGCTCATTTTTAATTACTACATTACAGTTTGATCTGTTTTCAATAACTCATTGGCATATTTTTATTATTTCCAAGAAGGTGTTCTGCTACTTGGTCTCTGTTTCCTTATGTTAACTTGGTGTGGGATTCTACCTAAATATTCCCCTCCCGCTCTTTTTTTTAATGGGAATTTAGTTTCCCTTAACTTTTAGTAGAAGACAGGATTCAAAGTTCAGGTTATAGTTCTCATTTTTCAGATGTCCCTTTTCTACTGTTATTAGGTTGTTTAATAATATTGCAGGTATTTCTTTGGATAATTCCAGACCCCACTGAATATTAGTTTTGACCTTTCTTTTTCTTAACTTTTATTTTCTTCATTCTGTTTCTATTCAGAATTCCTTTCCAGCAGCTTCTCTTCACTGTGAGTCCCCGTCATGGAAATAAGCCCTGCCAGGATGTTTCGAGAACATGCGTGGTTTAAAGTACTCCAGCCCTTTAAACTTTCCTCTGGATTGGTTTTATTCTCCCCCCACTGGAGAAGGTAAATCCTCTCCCATTTTTAAGTAGCTGTTCATAGGTTGGCCTGCCTTCTGCTTTACAGCAATATTCCTCGACAAGTCAGGGATTCTGCTCTTCTCTGGTCCACCTGGTTGGTGCCTGGCTCCTTCTTTCTGTTTTCTCTAATTCAGATGTTGTTAACACACAGCCCTTGACGGTTTGCCCCTAACCACTTGGATTCTGTGGCTCCTCTGGGTATCTTTGCACCTAGTTTTAATGTAAATGTTCGCCAAGATGTGTCACTTTTTCTGTTTTTATTCGGGGGCTTAGGAGGACCCAGAATCCATGTTTTTAATGCTGCCACCATATGTCTAGAAATCAATTTTGTAAAATTTACCATCAACATGTTACCTCTCATACGAATAAAATAAAGGTCACACTGTTGTGTACGTAAGTGAACTGGAATGTGGAAAATATTCAGGAAGTGAGATCTCTGCGTACATTCTAATCAGACTCTAGATACAGCCTGATATTTCCTGCTGTAAACTCTCGTGTGCTAGATGACCTACACACATGTTCTTTACTGGGTGAGGCAAATACCTCTTCATCTGGGGCAATGCAGTCTAATGGAAATAGTGTGGGTTTAGAGATCAAAGAGGCTGAAGTTTATACCCATATTCTATCATTTAATGGCTATGAAAATGGAGGGAAGATATTTATGCTTTGAAAGTATACGTTTCCTCATTTGTGAAATATACATAACCATATCTGCCTGTTAGCTCATAGCACATCACGTTTTGAATAAATTTTGCCTCCTTCTTCAAATCCTAGAATCTCCAAAACTATGTACAGATCAAGTCTTTTAGGACCCTTCTTATTTATTTGCATACTCAGTTAGACACACTTGCATAGGTACCCTGCTCAGATGTGTAATAAGTTGTCTACCTTTTCCTAAATAATATTTACTTTTTTTTATAGAGTTATTTTTTCCCTGGTATCAATTTTGATGTGCCCCAAACTTCTCCATTTAATGCAGAATTTGAAAAGCTATTAAGTAGTGTTAAGCACACTTTATAGAACTGTCTACAGTCCAGGGAAAACCCAGAGGAGGATTTTTTTCTTCTTTTTCCCTCATGCAGATTGTCACATGATGAATTACAAGCAGAATTCGACCTCTGTGAACTGCTAGAACTGGGGGCGGGAGATGCTCGGAACACAGGCAGCCATCATGAAAACGCTTTGTCGAACACTAACTTTGAAGATGCCATGGTTTGATTTTCTAATGTACCATGAGCAGAAAACAGCATTTTCTCACTCCAGGAAGTCACACCTCTTCTTTGTCAGTGGAATAGTTGATCCCTCCGTGAAAACAAAATTAAATGTAAACTGAGCCCTCCATCGGTCGCGGTGACATCCTCTAATTCATGCCAAACCACTTGTGTTTGAGGAACTCTCCTCTGCCGTTCCCTTGGTGGACAGTGTTTTAAAGGGATTCTTCCATATTTCAGGACATTTAAAAAATATCCTGAACGGGCCAAGGGAAGCATATAAAAGGGGGACTATCTAGTTAGTTATGTTTACTTTGAGAAAGAGCTGTGTTTGTGTTTGGAGAATATGAGCATTTCTCTGTCATTCACCCACGGAAGGCTTTCCCAGTGGCCTTATTTTCTTCGTATCCGAGCCTCTGTGCTCCCCTCTTTCCTCGGTACCCCATCGTTTCCCAGGAGCTGAAGGGAGGGAAGGATGGCCCGAAGGAAAAGGGAACAACAGCAAATTCAGGAACTTGAGCGAGGTGGTCAAGGGATTCAACTCTGGCGTCGGTCAGCCCAGCACACTTAGTCCAGCTGGGCCTTTTATTAGCTGACCCACACGGGGCAGGTTTCTCAACCTCTGAAGGCTCCAGAAATAGATGCCGTAATGTAGGTGAAGTATTTATCACGTAGTCAGCACTCATTAAGCATTATTTTATCTTACTGTTGTTTAAATTTGCATTTCCCTAATGACATATGATGGGGAGTGTCTGGCTTCCTTTTTACTACTTTAAATAGTTATTATATTGGGTAAGTCCCTTCATTATTCCATAGCTACGTTTCCTAAGCTAAAAACAATAAATAAAACCAGTTAAACTAGATCTCATGAATTATTTTAATGAGCTATGATTCCTAAATACATTTGGTCAGTGATATCCATGTATGATATTAACCTTTTGCATGGCAAAAAAAAAAAAAAATGTCCTTTATATTTAAATGATTAGAACAAACAAAAAGGTAGAAACAAATAGATCCTGTTCAACTATGCCATCATTTCCTAGATCACTGAGATACAGAAGTTTATAAAGAAGATCATCCTTTAAATCCCCCTCCATCCTTTCCTGTCATGAGAACAAAATTCTAACGAGTTAGACAATGAAGTTAACATCCAAAGCAACAACAACATATCTCAGTGTCACGTGCTTCCCCGTGTGATGAGGATGTTCTCTTCTAGGGCATGTTGACGACCAAGGCAATCCATTTTGCCGTCTAACCTCTACGTCCAAGTGACAGAAGACCGAGTTGAGGGGCTTAGGAAGTTTCATTACGCGGATGAGATTTAGACAACATTTCGATTAACAGGACTTAAGATCCAGGTCCCTAGACGTGCCATTCTCAGATCAAGCGTTTATGGTGTGTTTTAATAATTTAGAGACACAAAGGTTTTCTTATCCAAACTGTGCATAACACAATTTGGAGCAAAAATTATTTAAATAAATGTTCAGGTAATTTATTGGCAACGCCTAGCAAGGAGCTGAAGATGACTCTCTCGCTGCCAAATAAAAAAGTAACATACAAAAGAATAATAAAATACAATGAAATCTTCCACGGGTCCTGTGTGCAGCTAGGTGGCGCTTGTGGAATCCGCTGTCAGCTTGGAGAAGTGACGGGTACAGGGAACGACCCTCACGCACTCTGTGGACCAGTTTAATGCCCCTTCCCACCCGCCACTTGTTCAGCTAGAGAGAAAGTAAGCCAGAACCAAGACTCCACTTTAAAATTCTATCTTCTGACGTGGCTCTTCGAAAACACACTCATGGAGTAAAAGAAATTTCTTTGGTTTGACCGTTAACATTCTGCAAATATACTGTAAATCACATTTACTGTAAAGCAGTCTCCAAACATACCTCAGTCCTTTGTACCTGTCTATGCTGTCCATAAAACAGCTGGCAGGTCATGCGCATTGATGCGATTGTTAAAGTGAAAGTCAGTTCCACAATGTGCTTAATAATTCAATGTAGAAAAGTATAACGAGTGTGCACAGAGGGCTGGTAATGGTCTGACCAAGAAATAACTTCATATATTTGTTAGAAAAATACCAGGGACTTAACCACATGAACTAACAAAGGTTAGTTATTAGGTAAAAAAAACACACGCAATTTTCAACTTGGTGAAACAGTGATAGCATTTCTGAATTAATTATCTCAATTTTTAAAAAAAATCCTCAACCTATGATATTTTTCCATTATCTTCAGATAGACTGGGAGTGGGGAAAGAGGAGAGAGAGAGAGAGAGAGAGAGAGAGAGAGAAACACTGATGTGAGAGAAGCATCTACTGGTTGCCTCCTGAGGGGACCGAACCACAACCAAGGTACGTGCTCTTGACGGAAATCGAACCCGCTGCTCTTTGGTCCACAGGCTGACGCTCTAACCATTGAACCACACAGGCCAGGGCCCTTTTTTTTTTGTTTCTTTTTTGCCTTTTTAATAAAGAACATACTAAAAGATATACTTTAATTTTTATTTAAAGTAATTGCTTGAGTAATCTTTATGCCAACATAAATTTGGTATTATGAATTCATTTTCTTTATAGAATTAAAACAAAAATAAAGTAACTGACAATTATTTTAAACCCAATCTCAAGGATTATTATGACCCGCAGTTGCTAACTTTATAGAAATATATATATATGTGTATACACACACACACACATATATGCATACACACACACACATATATATGTATATGTGTGTGTGTGTGTGTGTATATATATATGTGTGTATATATATATTGAAATCTGTAACAGTGATTTTCAGCGGGCATGCTGTGGCACACTGGTGTGCTGCAAGAATTTCTAAAACATGCAATCCCTGACTACTTAGTAGGGGCACTGAGATCTTTTCCCTTAGATTGTCAAATAAAAAATCAGTAGCAACATCCAATACAACAACAGCCATTTTGTGTGACTGAATCAAAATTATACCTATTTTTTTGTCAGATCAGCAAAAAATATATTTTGTGTGCCCCAAAGTTTTAGTAATTAGTTCATGTGTTCCAGGAGGTGAAAAAGGTTGAGAATTGCCGATCTAGAGCTACTCAACACAACATGGTCCCACGAAATCTATGCAGTACTTTCACGATGTTCTGAATTTGCGACCTCATCCCGAGCCCCCAGAACTCAGCACAGCGGCGATGAGAAACGAACTTGGAGGGGAGCAAAGTAAGTTGGGCAGAGTGAGGCACTGGCAGCCCGTAAGACAGTGGGGAAAAGCTGCGCTTTGCAGCTAGAAAACCTCATGGATCCAAAACAGAAGTAGAGGGAGTTATTAGGGGACGTGCTCTGTGTGTTCTGATAAGGGAGCAGGGGGTCGGTTTCTGGGTGTGTGAGGGAAAAGGATGTCTCTCTCATTATATTGGCTTGGCTGTCGAAATGGCTAGTCTAATCTTCATGACCTAAATTTTGTTGACTGTAATTTCAGGTACAATTAATTGGATGAAAAGGAGGACAGTCCTGTTCCCACACACCCCTCCTACTTTAGACCAAGACCAGTGTGTGTGTTACAGCGTCTGGTCGGTGCACGATTTCACGCACAGAGTTTGACAGAGGGTGGGGAGAAATTGATCTCTCTTTTGTTAATTTACATGATTAAGTCCCTGACAAATATATGAAGTTGTTTCTTAATCAGACCACTGCCAGCTCTGTGCACACTTGTTAGGCTTTTCCAGGTTGGATAATGAAGCCAGTGTTGATTTATTTGACAGAGCCAGGCAAGCCAAGAAAATCAAATGCAGTCATTGAGATCTGCCTATCATTTCGTTACTTCCTACAGTCGGACAACTTGGCCAGATCATTCTGGTTATAAATGACAGTGGACATTTCCTGTTTCCCGACTGCACCCGGGTGAAAATATGGGATCGTGGCTATTTCAGTCTTTACCCCTTGTGTTGGGGAGACAGAGTTGACATTAATTTCAGTGTTTGGCTTCCCTTACCCTGCAAAATGAATTTTCAGACAGCCATTATGCACAGAAGCAAATCTGACCAACCATTCCCATCCATGCCACGGAAAAGTCACCTCAAAAGTACCGAGTCTCAAAAATCTAGTCGTCTTATTTTATCTATTCTCTAAAGCATTAAACTCATATAAAATACTGGGTTTTAATGTTGACTGAAGGGTTTGAAAGACTCTTAGTGTCTGTCCATGTAAATGATGCCAGCAAAGGAATCTAATTCTTCACGTTACACGAAACTGACACCCAATTAGCCCAGGGATTCTGCGGTTCTGGTTTTCTGCCTGGCTCCCTGTATCTCTTTATTATGAGCCAAAAACAGCAACATGCGTTTAGGCTAATAATAACAATAATTTGGAAAGGTCACTTTAACTCCGAAAACTGTACTTTCAAGAAAGCGGTTGAAAAAACTGGGCGGAAAACAGTTCTAATTTGCTTTGCAAATAGGCAAATAAATTGATGTTTCCTTCCTAACACTCCTTAGAAAGGGCAAAACTTAATCCTATTACCAGTGATGTAGATCTCGAAGCAGGCAACAGTCTAACAGGAGTTAATTTCTCTATTTAAAAAAAAGGCAAAAAAATAAGGGGGAAGCATATGTTTTTGTGTTTTGGGCACCGAGAGGCGATGCTGGAAAGCTCTGGTTTCAGTCATTTTCCAGGTGACTTCTGAGCTGTTCCCAATCTGCATGTTTTCGCTGTGCGCATCTCCCTGGTGTGAAACTGATTAGGAGCAGCGTGAATCTGCCACGGAGAGTTACAGCGACTGCCGTGTGGAGGGGCTTTAGCCTATTTTTGTGGATGCTATGCTGTGTCCACACACCCCTTCACATGTGACCCGGGTCTGGAAACGATGTGGTTTGATGTGCCAGGGTTCTCAGGGACAGAGATTTCTTTCTGAGAAAATATAAAAACAATTTCCACTCCCCCAGTTGTCCTCGAACGAAGAACGAACAGGTCAGGGAGATTAAACCGCCTCTCAACATGGTAGTGAGTATCCACAGAGCTGTATCTGAGCAAATAATATAAATGTAAGAAACTGCCCAGTAACAGCCTAAATGGTCTCAGCTACATCTATTATTTACACAGCCCCAACCCTTCTTAAGTATATAGAATACTTCCAATTTGAACTTAGAGGCCTTTACATATTTCGTCTATCATATATTACTATTTTTTTTTTGTAAAAATAAATGTCAATGCTTTACACTAAGGGATGAGTTAGCTTAGATTACAGTGGAATTAACATCTGGTATTGAAAAGTGGTAGATTATTACATTCTCATAGTGTCTTCTTATAACTAAGAAAAATATTCAAATATCCAAACAATTTAGTAGTCAATGTATATTAAGTCTTTTTGATTTGCTTAAATAAAATCACTGGATATATTAAATTCACTGAAATTTTAATAGATATGGTGGCTTGTTTGCCTAAGTCAATGTATTTTCTTTGCCTTATAATTGGGATTTTTGTTTCTGAAAAAAAAAAGGGGGGGTGGGGATGGAAAGGGCTGCATTTCTTACCAAATAAACAATTTATTTTTAAAATGTTATTTATTTTATAAATGTTTTTATTTATGTTTTAGAGAGAGAGCAAGGGAGAGAGCTATAAAAACATCGATGTGAGAGAGAAACATCGACTGGCTGCCTCCTGCAGACCCCCCACTGGGGAGCAAACCACAAGCTGTGCACCTGCCCTGACCGGGATTCGAACCCAGAACATCTCCGCCCATGGGACCACCCTCAGTCCACTGAGCCACACTGGCTGGGCCCGAATAAACAATTTAATTCCTGAAAATGTTTTTATAAGAAGTCAGTCTGCTCTCAAATATTTTTTAAAATCTTGCTATCGTCAGTACACTAGTATGATGAATTTCAGCTAGTGGTTGGAGCACTAGACCGATCCTTTCGATGTGGCGTAGCCAAAAGTGTGCCATATTTCCTTCTGAGAGGAAATACTTCCATCTTATTTGAAAGGAAACCAATAATTCGCACCTGTGGGTGATTTGGGTGCTGAACCCACTGCCTCCGAGGTGGAATCTAGGCTTCAGTATTTGTCCAAGCTCCACAGCTGGGGTTGAGAACAACTGGCCTAGCTCGGGTGTCCCTGCCTTTCTCGGGGCCTCTTTTTTGCATATTCTATCAACTCCCACACCGGCAGAATTTTAGCTGCTCCTCCATTGTAACTGCATATTGCAGACGACTTTTTCTCGGGTACTTGTCTACACTGTATTAGAATCGCTTATGCACATGTCGTATTCGCTTTACTGGACTGTAAGGCCACTCGGGCCTCGAACAGTGTTTGTATCTGACATCATATGTTGCGAATACAAAGGTTTACGTAGACAAATGTACCATCACACATCTTTAAGAAATTTAAGAAAATATAGGGGTATGCTTCGAACAACTTAGATGTTGTTTATGGGTTCAGGGTAGGCCACCCCATAATATGCTACTGTGAAATATTATTTTCAGTTAAAGTTACTTACAAAACAGCTGGTACAAGTAGGACACTCTGACCTCCTTTGTCTCCCTGAAAGCAGCAAATAAATTGCTCATGTCAAGGGTACCATCCCTACCCCTGGAGACGGCCTCCTACCACAGAGACAGGAAATTCAGGGCCAAGAAGGCTGTATAAACAAACCCTGTCCCTGACTCACTGCTCCAAACCCCTTTGCCTTGTCAATTCTTCACAAATTGATTGTTTCTTTGTCTACAAGGTATAAAAGCTGCCTGCTTTGCTCCCTTCTCTGAGGCTCCTGTCGTACAAAATTCAATTTGCTTTTCTCCTGCTGATCTGTCTTACGTTCATTTAATCATTAGGCCGAAGAACCTAGAGGAGAAGAGAGGTTTTCCTCCTCTGCAATTAGAATTGATTAAATCCAGATATGTATTTGTAGAGTATAGAGAAAATAAAGGTGGGGCTGGGGACCACATCGAGGCACGACTCCGTGTACAGCAACAAGCACCGGACGCTGAGGGCCTTCACGGAGACCACGTGAGGTTCTGAGCATGCAAGGCTGGGGCCCGTGAAGAGGATGTCAGGACTTGGTGGCTTTTCTTTGCTCCCTCCTGTCAGTTTTGTCCCAAAGATCATGTCCCTGAAGGTCACGTGATACTCAGCATGCTTGTATTAATTCTTAGCATGCAGGCTAAACAGGATGGCATCTGGGTATTTAGGTGTCCTTTGCAAGACTGTAGAGTAAGTGACCACCATCTACTTTCTCTCTTACCTTCAGAGAAATCAAGTTAAGGAGGGAAAAGCAATAAACAGGAGCAAAGATTGAGTAACCAAGAAACTCAAGGTGCTCCCAGGTAAAACTCTCCAAACACGACAGTTACTTAGCACCCCATCTTGGAATCTCTGCTCGACACCATAAACCTATACAAAATTAACGCCAACAGAACCCCAACCTGTACTGCCTGTCGCTCACAGAAAAGGGTGTTGCCTCTAATGGTATGAATGTATTTGTGATTTCCTCCTGGTTCTTGGTGAGGGTAGGAAGACGCCACACCCTGGAACCACTTTAAGTTGGTCATCCTCTGCGGTCACATCCTCACTGGTTGTAAGGGCTGCTAACCACTGCGCCACCAAGCACCAGGTCAAGTGTGCTTGGCTTGGAGGCTATTCCCAGTGGGCCACATTGGAAGTGGGATGGGAAGGCGGTGACTTGGAAGGCGTGGTCAAGTCTTTGAGGATCAGATCTGGTCAAAAAATTCGCAACACTGTGTTGCTGCCCTGACATTGTCTCTTTATCTGGTTTTTTAATGACGTGTTCCTCCCAGTTTTCTCCAGGTACCTCTCCGCATCATGCTTGAGTTTCTGGGTTCTCATTCCGCTCTGAGATTCTGTGCCTTCAGCAGAGAACAATGCTGATCTTGCTAACATCACACAGGCCTCTAAGTCACATGGGCTTTGGGATGCAAGGGGACCTTGGAGCTCATAAAATTCTCATCCTCCCGAGGAAACAAAGGTGTGTGACAGAAGACATTCTTTCCTTGCCCTGGGTACATACCATGGATTGCTGAGACGATACTTTAATACGTAGCGATTGCAAGCATGATGTTCCCCCGCCCCCCATGCATGTTTGTCTTTTACTATTTATGTGTAGAGTTGGGGATGTAGAGGGTGGTCATCCAAACACAAGAAATCCTCCCAAATGAGTTAAAACAACTTCGCGCTTTAAGGAGGAGATTGACATAGAAGGGCCAGATGCTGCTGCCTCTGGTTTTATAAAGAAATATAAAATAAGAACAGTAGCAGAAGTGGTTTTACGTTAGGCAACATTTTCTCCAATTTACCATTTAGTCTACCAGTGATATATTTTATGAAAGTGAAAATCCTTTAAATGTGACTGTAAGCTTTTTTATTCTCACAGTACAAAAGAAAAAATACATATATATCAGGAGCAAAAGTGGGTTCTCATAAAAAGGTGAATGAGAATGTTTTAAGTAATCTGAGACTAGTACATGGTTACTAGTTTACTGTAATCATATTCTTTGGTTTCAAATCCTGCTTCTCTTCCATCATTTCAGTAAAAGGCTGCATTTACAACAAGGGGAAAACATAGTTTTCCGCATTTTCATAGCCAATCTTTTCTCTTATCCCAAACCTCGCTTTTATGGCCTAGAGCAGTAATTTTTATCTACCAAGGAAGCTTTAACTATTGACTTTCTTTTCCCTTTACTCAACTTCTATAGACCCAGAAAATTAAAACATCAGGGATTATAATCATCTCTTCTACTTTTAGAGCTTCTGTATAGAGTGATAATAATTCACAGTTATATTACCACGAACTGACTACAAAATCAAATCAATTAAATGTTCTATTTTTTTCAGATTAAAATTCTATAAGTTATTTCCCACCTTTGCACCTTACCAATAATTTAGAGCTCACTTTTTAAATTATTACCTTTCTGTGGTTTCTTTTTTCTCTTACCCTCTCAATTGTCTGAAAATCCAGCTGCATTCTGTATGAACCAAGGGGTAAGGACACATGCTTGGCCATCTTTTCCCTCTCTTTAATCTGATGAAATTGGATTTTCTGGGTGCATTCCTTGTGGAGTAGCTGCATTTTCTCTGCTCGTTCACCCCATCCTGTCCCTCGTTCTCTTCTCCCTCCAGCACAGTTCGTGCCAAGTTTCCAGGCTCCAGACTTCCAGTTAGCTTGAGAAAATATTCAAAATGGAGCGTGTTCTCTGTATATTTCTGTGTCATTCTTCATCCAATTGGCTTTGTCTCTGTGGCATGAAAAGGTTCAACTGCCCAGAGAAACAGAAGAAAATAATAACCAAGAGTTTATTTCATGAACGAAGTCTGGAAGAGGCAACCCAGGGTTGGCATGGAAGCTGCCTGGAGTTTCAGCGACACGGCTGCTTTGTGTTTCTGCTCTGCTCTCCTCGGCACATCCTCAAGGTGGCTGCATGTTCCAAGACGGCTGCTTGAGCACCGTGCATTACATCAGCATTCCAGGATGCAGGTAAAAGGTAATAGGGGAGGCAAAGGGTACTCCTGCCAGTTAAGTCAGATCTTTCTGCCCAACCTGCCTGTAGTTTTATCACACATCTATGTATCTTGTCTGAAAGGCTGGGAAATGTCTCCTCCTGGATGCAGTATGGTTGTTTCTCCACTAGGGGCACAAGGGACAGTAGGCAGGCGAGTGTGGTAAGACTTCTCTACATATCATGAGATCTTTACTTCAGGGCTGCCAGCAAAAACGTAAAGGGATGGGACCAGGTAAGTCAAGGATCACAGGTTATGAGTCCAGATACCCTTCCTAACAAAGGAGGTGGACAGGAGGTAGACCTGCTCTGGCTTGTATGACGAAGTGTCTTCCACACACTTTCCCACCAATGTGAGCAACTCCTGTTTGACACCAAACTAATCCCCAAGAAGCATATACTCAGAGACTAAATCCTTTTTGAAATACAGTTTAATTTCCTTCAAAAGCCTTTCATATATATATATATATATATATATATATATATATATATATATATATGGTGTGTGTGTGTGTGTGTGTTTCATTCTTTTTTTTTTTTTTCTTTTAAAGAGAGAGTCCCTGAGTTTTCTTTTTAATGGTTTGCAACCTCACTCCTAGGTCTTATATTTGTGGGGCTGACACAAGTCCAGATCAGTCTGAGGGTGTGGGTTCCACACTTTCAAGCCTATGCACGATCTGGAGAATCCCCCCTCTGACATCCCGACCATGACGGAGCACCCACGGTGGCTGCCCACCCTCCGTCTCCAGTGTCTGAAGAAAGGCGTCCTTGAAGCCACTCAGGGAGAGATGGAGAGCTCCCGTTTGGTCCAGAGGAGCTCCGTCTGCAGGTGGCAGGCCCCCCTGGTGGCCTTGCTCTGTGCACTCTGAGCAGTCCTCGAAGTCCCAGGCATCCTGTTCCCACTGGAGACCGCGGCCCTGAAGCTGGCCCCGTTGCTGAAAAGTCCTCCAGAAAAGTCCCCTGGATGCCACCACTACATATTCTAAGCTTGGTCTTCACTGCCTGGCATCTCCTTCCCTCTTTCTTGGGGAGTCTCCCGTGTAGAAGTGAGAAGGACACCTAGAACATTTTCTCTCTAGGATGGGCTCTATGCCTCAAGATGGTCTGATAGTGGTCTCTTCAAATCGGTGGTTCTTCATTCCACCCAAACATCTGACTTGCCTTGAAGAAAGTCCTAGGACTGCGAAATTCCACACCCCTCACCAGAGTCCAGGGTCCGTACCCTCTCCAACCCCACAGGTTTACCAAGAACACCTTGTGACTTGACCACAAGGACCCTGAGTATTTGGAGGGTCAGATGTGTTGACAAACATCAGATATTGTCAGGGAAACTCCTCCCTGAACCCTCTCTAGGGGACAAGGTACCCATCACTGCCTTTTAAGATTCTTAATCCTCCAACAAATTCCAACCTGGTCTCTCAGAATTTTGTTCTCCCTCTCAGAGTGCTGAGTCCATAGGAACATTTAATTGCGTGAAGACACCCCCAAACTCTTTAGTGTTCAGTGTTGCTGGTTTTTTTTCTTCCTTCCTAGGAGAATATATGTAGTTCAACACATGCTTTATTTCCCTTGGGACATGGTGTCCTAACATGATGGTGGGCCACAGTGCACTATGACGAACATGTTACACATAGCAGCAGAAATACCAAGGCTTACAAATAATTTCCTTCAAAAAATTAGAGAGATAAAATCAAATTTAAAAATATGGCTCTCAGGACTTCCAGCTCTAGTCAAGGTAGAAGAAGAAGGGGCATATTTACCAAGTACCTGCAACAACTATTATATAGGACAAAGTATACGAGTCAGTGGCTCTCAGAAACTGGACAGTGAGACTGAGAAACAGATGGTGTGAGCTCTCTGCCTGCCCGCTTACTGCCTGGGATGTTTCCAACCTGTAGGGTAGGGAGGGGCTCCCAGGCAGAACTGTTCCCGACAGCCAGGCTGAACCCCCGTCACTCCCGGGCTTTGGGTAAAGAACTGAGGACTGTCTGGCCTCAGTAAAGGGAAATTTGACATTAGACCGAATGTTGTTTGCATCCCACCGACTATATCTTAAAAGCAAGACCTGAGAGGATCAAATAGTTTCCAACTAATATAGCCATCCTAAAAGGACGTACAGGAACATTCTTAGAAGTTCAAAAATATTTACCCCTGCCCTGGCCGGGTTGGCTCAGCGGTTAGAGCATCGGCCCATAGACCAGAGAGTCCTGGGTTCGGTTCCTGGTAAGGGCGCGTACCTCGCTTGCAGTTTGTCCCCGGCCCCAGTTGGGTAGTATGGGTGGCAACCACTTGATGTGTCTCTCTCACGTCGATGTTTCTCTCTCTCTCTCTCTCTTCCTGCCTCTCTCCCTCCAGCTCTATCTGAAGATACATGCAAAAATGTCCTCGGGTAAGGATAAAAAAAAAATATATATATATATTTACCCTCTCTCCCCAACAAGGTAAAATGCCCAGAGCCTTGCATCCAATGACACATTATCAGGCATAAAAAGAGGCAGGACAAAGACTATCCACGATGAAGAGAAAAGCCATCCATCAAAACCGACCCAGAAATGGCCCTCGGCAGAGTTAGTGGACAAAAACGTGTAACCGGTGATTACGGATGTATTCCACATGTTCGAGAAACTGGAGGAAAGTCTGAACATGTTGGTGAGAGGTGTGCACAGTTCTTTAAAGGATGCAAATACAGCGTGTAGAGATGACAGCGGCAATGTCAAAGATGAACAGCAGCCCTGGTTTGTGGCTCCGTTGGCTGGAGCATTGTCCTGTGCACCAGAATGGTCGTGGGTTTGATCCTGGTATAAACATATGTGCGGTTTATTGTATGTCAATGATACCGCAACAGACCCGTTCGTGTGAAGTGTGTGGCTGCGCCTCACTTGAATCCCGGTAGGCTTCCCCATGGCGGGGTGTAGAGGGTCACAGGTGGATCTCAGGAAACGGTGGACAAGCCTGTGGAGCTGCTGGGACTACAGTCATTGCCCATCACAGAATGTGCCTGCAGAGCTGAACCCCAGCAGGGGCCCCTACAGCGTGGCGTCTGTCACCGGCCTCAGGAAGGCTCTTATATTCACTGTTCGTCACAAAGTCTTGTCATGAATCAGATTAATCTCATCTATTCCGATTTTCATTGAAATCGGTCTACCGGTCCTCTCTCCAGGGGCTGTTCCACCTGGTCCTATGTTGTCTCTTGTTCCTCAGCACAGTTTTATTTTCTTCCTCCCTGGCCCCTCTATGTCTCTGCCCCTCTTCCTGCCTTCAATTTCGTGTTCCCTTTGCCCATGCACTATCATATCTAGCCTGTTATTTAAGCTGTAATCGATTTCTGTCTTTAATGCTAGGCCCTCCACAAGCTTCCCTCAAAAATAGTATTTGATAAAATCGACTCCTCGTTCCCAGTGTGTGTTCTTGTCTGTATTTTTTCCACATCAGCGCTCTGCTTCTAAATCTATGCCAATGAATAATCCTTTTTATTTTACACTCTGTTGAAAATATCATCTCTGTTTATACTTTTATTCAAATAAATGCTTCCGACATACATACACACTTGCGAAGCGGAGATAACCAAGCAATCACTAGGTACCTCTCCTTTTGTTAAGTATGCTGTGCTTTTGGATACATGGTTTACTTTCAAGTCCCTCTGCCACCGTCATTTTATATTTACGGTGCTGACACGCTGCCTACTGCGCCGGGGCAAATACATATTTAAGGGACCAGTGACGTCACACCAAGCATGCTGCCTCTTCTTCATTGACATAAAATCGCAGTAGGTTGTTGGTCTTGGTGTTAAATAGTCTTGTCCAGGGGTAGGCTTACATTCTGAGCACATCTCAGGTAGGCTAGCATCAGCCATGCCATTTGGTAGCTTAGGTGTACTAAATGCATTTCTGATATGGAATTTTCCATTTATGATGGGTTTATTGATACATGACCCTAGTGTGAGTTGAGAAGCATCTGTACACTGAAAACATTCACGAAGCGAGTGAACGAATAAAGGAACGGAGGAGACGACAGCAGAGCATCCTGCTTCCTCCTCTGGTCCTGGCTTGAAGTCTTTGAATCAGTGCGGGCTTCTCTTCTTCCTTAGCTACTTCTCCTCTCCCATTTCCGGTTAGGCTCCCTGGACCTAGCCATACATACCTTGTGTTTTAGCAGGGTCTATTGCTTTAAAAAGCAAGAAAAAATTATTTCCCCCCAAAGTTGTGTAGCCCCTTAACTCTCAGTGACTCTTATTTCCCTAGCCGCCAATAGTAATTTGGTCTTTCCATGGTTTTTAATATATTTTTCCTACTCCCTGGAGCACTGTGAGAATTACCTCCTTTTATGTCAGACTCTGTGAAAGGCTCCTGCAAGGTCTGAGGAGGAAGAGGTGCTGCCCATCGCACAGGGGATCTCCTAACGATGCGTCCCAGGAATGCTGCCGTGAGTAACTGGACACTCTCTGCAAAGCACGGTGGGCTCCTCAGAGGACACGTGCGACTTCAATTTTCTTCTTGGAATTGAGCTTTTTGGCTCGAATGAAAAGTGCGTGTCGCCTTTTATACTGCCATTTTTAAAAAATGTCCGAGTGTTATGTCTCTGGGTGCTGAAAGATGTCTGCAATGAGGACGAAAGTAGAAACACTTTAAATGGTAGTTGAGTGAATTTTTTTAATTTCTATTTTATTTTGGTTTATAATTATAGCTTGCATCCAACACTATATTGGATTGGTTT
Source organism: Molossus molossus (assembly GCF_014108415.1). Classification (NCBI taxonomy): domain Eukaryota; kingdom Metazoa; phylum Chordata; class Mammalia; order Chiroptera; family Molossidae; genus Molossus; species Molossus molossus. The sequence goes on from NW_023425399.1 coordinate 110,017,596, forward strand.
CGGGTGTACAGCACGGCGGATGGACATTCACATAAGTTATAAAGTATTCCCTCCGATAATTCAAGTACCTACCTGGGACCATAGATAGTTATTACATTATTGTTGACTATATTCCTTATGCTGCACTTTACATCCCGATGTCTATTCCGTAACTACTTATCAGTACTTCTTAATCCCTTAAACTTTTCCCACCCCCCAACACCGTCCCCTCTGGAATCCATCAATCTATTCTCTGTATCTATAAGTCTAGTTCTATTTTGTTTAGTATGTTCTTTAGATTCCACATACAAGAAGTATCATAGTGTATTTGTCTTTGTCTGTCTGGTTTATTTCACTTAGCAAATATCTTCTAGGTCAACTAATGCTGTCGTAAGTGGCAATGTTTTATTTTTTATGGCCAAATAATATTCCATTGTATATATGTACCACAGCTTTTTTTATCCATTCATCTATTGATGGGTACTTGCATTGCTTCCATATCTTGGCGAATGTAAATAATGCTGCAATGGACATGGGAGTGAGTACACTTTATTGCTGAGTTGTACAGTAGAAAGTGCACCGAAATTGGGAGGCCTGGATTCTGATTTCCTTCTTGTTCCTGGGTTACCATATGCCTCTAGGAGAGTAGCAGAGCTATAGAAACTTGACGAACTTCTTCTGTGAAACCAAAGAGGGAGACTGTGAACTTCCGGGTCCTTTCCCCCATGTTCTGATTCTGAGTCCCCCCAGCCTGAAGTTCCTTTGGGCCAGAAACCATGCATTTTTAAAAACAATCTTATCCCTAGTCTTAAGCATGGTGCCAGGCAAATGATTGACACGCAATACACATTTGTTGAATGAAAGTCTTACAAAATACAATTGGGGATAGAGATATTTGTGTAACATGATTCAGAGCCAGCAATCTCAAGACATGACATCAGAGACAGCGCTATCTGTTCAAAAGATGACTGAGAGTTTGACATCATTAATTTAAGATAGTCTTTTTGGGAAAGTAGTAAAAACTGTCAGATGATGGTGTATGGACCAGCTTTCGCACAGATGCTGTGCTGAGGGGTCTGGGAAAGAACCCCATGAGCTACATTCTAAAATTAACTGTGTGGAAGTCTATGTATTTCTGACTGTCAGGTGGGAATGGGGTTGTAAGGTTGGTCCTGCTGCTGTGTCTGAACCCAGCTGGAAGGTTTCTGAGTCATCAGTGTGCAGAAGGTTGAAGGCTTCAGAGAGCTTGCTGCAACCCTAGTCAGCGGTGATTTAGACCAGTACTATTTTAAAATCTTCTACCAAAGACTGTTGTCACTTGGAGGCCGAGCGAAGCACACACCATTGTACTCTGAGACCCTTAGAGAAGATAAAAAGGATCTGCCTTCATTATAGCTAATTTTAGGGCCTGGAGTATGAAATGTGTTTTAGTCTTCTGGGTACACAGATAAGTCAGAAAAACAAAACAAAGAGCAGGTGCATTTCACAACTGGGAGTCCGGATGCCTTGGCTCCCCACTTACTCCTTATTTCTAAGTTCCCTTTCTCTCTAAGTCCTGGAGGAAAACCATCACTAGGACATGGTGATTGGAAGATTTATCTTGAGAATATTTATAGGAAAACCAAAAAGTCTTGGATTTTAGGAAATCTAAAGCAGACTATTCTAGACATAGCACAAAGCATTGATAACAAGAAAATATCTTAGGAAAACAAAACAAAGAATAAAAATCTACTTGACAACCCTTTTTTTTAAAAGGAGGGATAGGCTCAGACGTGACTTGGAAAAGACTGCCCGAGACTCTGGGGAAAGTGCTCTGAAGGGTACGTCCCCGGACCGCCGTCCTGGGAACTTCTAGAAAACCTGAACTTTGTTCGCTTGCTCTTCTCCGGGCTCCCAATGTAAATGGCTGCCATGCCCATGTCAGGTTTCTCAATCACGCGAGGAGCTTCTCAGGCATAGACAGACCCTACTTGGCTTCAAGACCACGGGCAACTGGACCCTTTCCGCTCCTGTCCGGAGCCGCTCACGGCTCATTTCTGAGCCTCGGTGCAGCTCATCGTTTCTGGTCCATTTCCTAAATCCTGGCCTCTGTGATGACGGATGTCTCTCTCTCAAACCCCGGACTGTTGGCAGACCCTCCTGGACATTCCTTTGTGTGAAAATTGCCATGCTCATGGAATGAGTTCAGAGTACATCTCACCAGAGTCTGAGAGATTATTTTCCCTTTGTTGAGGAGTACACAGAGACCTTAATTTGTGTATTAAGGATGATCTAAAACCTCAAGTTTTTAGGAGCCATAGATCTATGAAATGCTATGTGTTTTCTGTTACGGTTGTAGACTAAGCATAATCGGAGAAATGACTCTAATTAATAAAGAGAGCGACATCAAAATATCAGCTGTTGATGCGGGGTAAATGAGTCCAGGGTGGATGAGATTTTATGACTTGACTTGATCTTTAGTGTCACAAGAGCCTATGGTCTGCCTGTACTTTGTCTTTAAAACACTTCAGAAGAGACCCTATATATCAATGGAGGCTACAGCCTAATACAGCTGCATAAAACCTATACTCACGTCAAGATGCTAAAGAGAATCATTTGTTTTCCTAATAGCTCTATTTCAGCAGACCACGGCCTTACCAAGAAATGCCCTGTTAGCAAAACTGTCATTCAATGATGATCTTGGGAAGAAAAAAACGATGATAGAGCACAGACTTCTGCATTTATTGTAGAAGAGCATTTTTTCCTTTATTTTTGAAAGAATTCATAATTTGTATTCCATTTTCCGTTGGCTATAATGGACTGAGGTTTGAGTCAAGGTAAAAAGTCATCCAAGAAGGGAATTATACACTGGAGAAATATTTACAAGATGCACTGTAATCTTTCCAGCTGGAGTACATTAGATTTTCTTCTCATATCTGGGCACTTGAAATTGATACACTGAATATTTCCTTTTCCCCAGGTCACAGTGTAAGAATAATATCATACAGTTTACAAATTATACCTTGGGAGTCAAACTTTATGTGGCATTAAAACTAAAGATGGGTTGATACCGTTTGGGCAATTTACAGACCAAACATCTTCAACGCCCTTGGGCCTGCAGGAATAATGAGGGTGATGGGATCAGATGGCAGTCCCCTGCTTGAAACCCCTCCGCGGCTCTCCACCGCCTTGGGTGCGGTCACATCCTCGCCATGGCCTACACGGCCTCCCTGGGTCTTGGCCTAGACTCTCAGCCCTGGTCTTGCAACAGGCTTCCTGTTCATTCCTTTCCAGGTACACTTGGCTCTTAGTGTCCTCCCCACACATCAGCCGCTTCTGCTTTGTGGAATATGCCCTCTGCAATGCTCTGTGTATACAGCATTCACTTGGTTTGATCCTTTTTATTAGGCAGGTGTCAATTTAAATGTCTTCTTTTTGAGAGGCGTTTTGCCAACCTATTTCAAAGTAGTTTTCCAGACACCGAATTACCTCGTCTTGCTTTAAAAAACAAACAAACAAAGAGTTATAACTCTTTTAATGTTTGCTTATTTTTTCTCACCTCCTCACGAGAATGTAAGCTCAGTGAGGTCAGGTTCCTGTCTGTTTCATCGCTAAGCCTGAAGCAGTATCTGGGGTGGCTGGCGCTTACTCTCTGCTGAAGGAAGTGCCGAGTGAATACATTAAGTGGGGTTTCAGTCAAAGCACAAAAGGACAAAACGGAGCAAGTGAAACCATCCCATGCACTCGCTCTCTCTCTCTTAATGCATGCGTGCTCTAATTTCACCTTGGAAATCCATGAAGGCAGGAGCAGCGAATAGTTACAATTTGCTTCAAACAAAAATTAAAGATAGAAAAAGCAGAATGTGAAGATTTTTTTCTTTTTTTCTATAACTTTAGAGTCAACACTCGGGGACTTGGCCCTATTTGAAGCAAGGATTAAGTTTCCAAAGTCTGGCATTTGACATGAGCTTCCCTGTTGGTTCTATAAATCTCTTGACTTGTGTCTTTCGGATTCCTCATGGACACTCTGGGCTCTCGTGATGGAAAAGAGATGATGTAAACCTAAGTGACCCAAAGACACTGACGCAGTGTGGTGTCACAGGGAGTCTCTGCCCTTGCATTTTTGTCCTTATTTTTTCTTTTTTCCAAACTAGTTTTTGAGATCCAATTTGTATGTTTGCTCTAACTTGTAATCAATGAAATCCTTGACCCCATCAGAAAATAGTTCACTAAGAAAAATGAAAATACAGCAATAAAAATAATCAAAGATGCCGATGACAAAGATCTTTCAACGGTGGCAAATATGTTGAGATATGCTATTTCCTTCTACACATTTTTACCTCTGGCCATACTTAGTTATATCAACATTACATTTAATTTAAGGCTAGGTTTTATTCTATTTTTGATTAAAACAAACAGACAAAAAACCTGGGACATTTGTGATAGTTAAAAACAGACAAAAGCAAAAAGTCAGCAGCTCCGTCTAACCTGATAGTTTTCCTGTATCTGTAGCAGTCGCTTGCAGTTAACCCTTACCGATGTTCTCAGACCTTTATCCTACTGTGCTTCTTTACAAGTGTGTCTGGTTCTGGCTCACAAATCCCTACAATGTGAAGAGTGCACTGCATGTACAACCTGGCTCCGCTGAGCGCACATGGGAGACAAGAGCTGTGGTTCCGTAGGCTGCAGGCTGCACCAGTCGAAGGAGCTGCACCACCACCCAGGAAAGCAGGGTCGTGCGACAGCTCGGCTGTCACCTTCCCGGGAGAAGTGAGATACCCGGGGTGTGGACTTGGACATACGGAGACGATGATGTTATGTTTGAAAATCAAAGTATTTGATTTAAAACGTAGCCCAGGGTGACACAGAGATGGGATGTGGGGGAAATGGGTTATAGTACGTTGTGACACTCTGTGACCTCGCACAGATGATGTATTGTCTCTACGGATCTGTTCTCTGAAGTATAGAATGTGAGGGGTTGGCTCAAAACATGCGTTAGTTCTCTAAAGTAAGACATGAGATGTTGGCCCCAAATACTGTTAAGACTATTTGTAACAAATGGCTAAGAGACATGTGAAGAAATGCTCAACATCACTAATCATCAGAGAGATGCAAATTAAAACAACAATGAGGTATCACCTCACACCTGTCAGAATGGCCGCCATCAACAAATCATCAAACAACAAGTGCTGGCGAGGGTGTGGAGAAAAGGGGACTCTAGTGCCGTGCTGGTGGGAATGCAGACTGGGGCAGCCACTGTGGAAAACACTCTGGTGTTACCTGAGAAAATTAAAAATTGAACTGCCATTTGACCCAGTGATCTCACATCTAGGAATATATCCTAAGAAGCCTGAAACACCAATCAGAAAGAATATATGTACCCCCATGTTCATAGCGGCACTATTTACAATAGCTAAGATCTGGAAACAGCCCAAGTGTCCATCAGTAGACGAATGGATAAAAAAGCAGTGGTACATATACACAATGGAGTACTATGCAGCTGTAAGAAAGAATGATCTCTTATCCTTTGAGACAACATGGAGGGACCTGGAAAGTATTATCCTAAGTGAAACAAGCCAAACAGAGAAAGACAAGTATCATATGATCTCACTCATTTGTGGAATATAATGAACATAACAGTCTGAGGAATGGGGTAGTCCCAGAGACATGGAAGTGGGGTACAGACTGACAATCCCCAGAAGAGGGGGTATTGGGGGGAGATGAACCACAGAACTTATATGCATGTGTGCATGAACAGTGGACATGGACAACAAACTGGGGACAGGGCAGGGAGGGAAGGGGAGGGGGGAATCAGTGGGAGGAAAAGGAGAAACATCTGTAACAAAAATTAATTAATAAAAAAAAATTTAAAAAAAGACTATTTTTAAAGCTAAAGCAAGCCTTCTGTGATGAGATAACTACCTGCAGTGGGTGTACATTTGTACATTTTTTTCCAAGTGTGCTGCATACTTGGATGTTGGGGAGAAGGACAGCCATGATATGCAAGAACATGTTTAAAAGACTTCCATCTCTGGTTGTATAGCGGGCCAACAGTCTGAAACACCAATTAAGTCTAAAAAAATTATTTAAAAAATAGCAACTTATATACAAAAAACTCACCTCAAAAAGGTTGGAAAATGGTTGAGGTAGGAAAAATGAAGTAGAAAAAAGTGGGAAGAACACAAAGCAAGGGCAGAAACCTAAAGAATTAAAGAAGAGGAGAAACTGTTTGACATTTTAACAATTACAAACTGATAATTAAATTTAGGGTTGAACTGGATCAATAGTGTCCCCAGACACCTAGGAGAGGTCAAGTCAAAGCATCTCTAGGGACAAAATTCTCAAAATGTTTTTGCAAATAAAGTTCCAGCAAATATGTACTCTCTATTTAAAAATCTTAAAACAGAAGAACACAGATTTTTTTTTTTTTTAATCACAAATATCAGTAATAAAAATCAACAAGACAAAAACATAGCACACTTTGGATTTTGGAGTACTGGCCACGAAACATAAAATGTGAAATAACTAAATGTGCACTTAAAGAATGAAAGTGTGCAGAATTAAATTACAAAGAGACATTTTAATATCCTCACCATGGGGGAGATTTTAACATCTCTCAATAATTAATAGATTGAGCTATAAAAGCATCAGTAATGATGAGAAGTATTTTGACAATGTGATTTGCTAAGCATATATAGAACCTAAACTTAATAACTAGAGAAGCAAAAACTGAATACTTCTGAAAACTGACCATATTTTGTCTATATATCATGTTGCAACACATTTTAAACATTTGGTATGCTATACATTATGTTCCCTGAATAAAATGCTGCTAAATTGGAAATCAGTACTCAAAAAAAATAAATCTACTCTCTCGAAGATTAACAATAAAACATGCATACTTCCACCTTGTGGTTTAAAAAAGAAACCATGATAAAAAATTAAAAATGCTTATATCTATATATCAATATTAGAGGATGTAGCTATAGAAGAACCCAGAGGAAAAGGTATAGTTTAGGATGCTGATATTAGAGAAGAAGAGAGGTCAAAGTGAAGGTGATAAGTGTTCAAGGAAGAGTTAGAGACAATATAATGTAATACATCTAAAGAAAATAAAAGAAAGATTAGAAAGTAAATTAGTATAATTAGGAACAAGCATTATATAAAAGTTGCTTTTGGGAGCAATATTCCTACAATTACAAAAGCTCTGGTAAAATTTATTTATAATAACAAACAGAAAGGTTGGCCCTGGCTGGGTAGCTCATTTGGTTAGAGCTTTGTCCCAATACACCAAGGTTGCGGATTCAATCCCCAGTCAGGGCACATACAAGACTCAACCAACGAATGCATAAGTGAGTGGAACAACAAATCGATGTCTCTTTCTCTGAAATCAGTTAATCAATAAAAAAAGACAATATCTTCACTTAACTAAACAGAAAGGCTCCTATAAAAATGCTGGAAATGGACAGGGACAGTAACTGCAGACACAATGGAGACTGCGTTTACCCTCTGGGTCCCCTGTGAGAAGGGATCCAGGAAGTGTCAGGAGCATTGTGCTACATAATTTGTTGTAGGTGACCGAATGACCCTTTCACCAACGACATCTGTGTTACTTTGCCTGTCATGGGAAATTAGCTGTCATAACAAAAATCAATGTATTGGGATTAATAAATCTATTAAAATGCTAACATTCAGTGAAAATGTCCTCAGCATGCAGATTTTCTGTTGATGGTGGATTGTAAAGTAGTTAATAACGGAGAAGGAATTCGATGGTGGCCAAAGCAAAGAGCAGGGGGTGAGCGCACCCTCAGGATCCTGAAGGTGAGACCTGGAAATGAGCTGAAGGACCAGATGAACCGAAAAGGCGCCGACGTCAGCATCTGAGCATGTTTGGTGGCCGGGAGTTTGGGGGCAGAGGGCTAAGAAAGTGAGAAAGAGACAAAAATCCTGAAAGAACAGCAAAGAAAACATGTCAGCGCTAAATCTTGTCTAGGGGCAGATACGATACAGCGGGTTTTACTGGAAGAACTAGACTAAAAACCCAAATCCTGAATGTTTTTTACCCCCTGTAGGATCTGCAGAGGACACTTGGCCTCTCCATAAAATAAAGATGTTTCTATGAGAAGCCCCGGAATGCCTTTCTGGGCTAACATTCCATTTCCATGCATTTCCAAGTCACTCGCCTGGCCATACACAAATCTTCTGATTTCAAGTTACGTTTCCTAACACAAAGACTTCAAACTTCCAGGTAGCCCTGTCTATTACTTCAGTGTTTTTGAAGTTACACAACCTTCTGCCCTTAAACAAGAGAGTTAAAAATGTCAACTCATCATTCTTTCTACTCCTATGCCTTTCTGGGTTATTAGTTAGCATTTCTGTGTTATCATAAACACTTTAAAGTCAACAATTAATCCTCTGAACAGGTCTTCTCGGGATGCTCTCACAAGATTTTGTAAATACTAATGAAATTCATCCCACACCTCCTTGGGAAGATATGCTAATGATTTCCCTATTGTATGATAGGATTCTATATCATGTTTCAACTTCATAAACAGAGAACAGTCGATAGCTCATGTACTAATTAAGCTTCTGTTCCTTAGTTTTATTATGATGTGTAATTGTTTATTAGCCCCAATAAGATGCTTTGCCTGGATGAGACCTGTTAATTTTATAAAATTTATTGACTGAGGCTGAGACCTGGATGGGAAAATATGGGTAGAACAGAGCTGACGGATATCTGTAATTTGCAAGCACATTATCTCCTGCTTCCAGGCATGCACGGAGGTGATACATTAAGCAAAATTTGGGACAACAAAGATGAGCTCCCGCCTGATGATCGCAGACACACAGAACCCAGTGGATGACTGGGTGAAGCTGTAGCTGAAATTCCACCCTTGACGGACGTTGCTTGAAGGTAGGTCCCAGCCAATGTCCGCGTGCTGGTCACGCTCCACCCAGACCTGTCCATGCAGCGACACCACGCCACTTCCCTAGGCCCCACAAAGACACTGCAGAGCTGCCAACTATGTCTGGTCAAACTTTCTGTGAATGGACTAAAAAAATCGGATCCTGCTGTGTCCCTCCCACATCCTGTTTTCTGCTAGGACACTGCAAGGCAGTGGAGCTTGGGGCGTGGACTGTGAAGAAGCCGCGGGGCCACCAGGGAACAAAGCAAAGACGATGCACCCGGGCTCAGCTCTGTGCGCCTGGGCCTGCTCTGGGAGCAGCACTGTGCTCTAGACGGGGCTGTCTGGCCACGACGGCCCCTCATCTGGAACCTGCTTCAGAGAAGTCAGGGCCGTCTCGCTGAAGCCAGCGTTCACTCAGGCTGCTGCTCCCACAGACCAGCACGGACCGAGTGGCTGATAGACAAGAGATGTATGTCTCACGGTTCGGAGGCTGGGCGTCTATGATCTAGGCGTCCACGGTTTTGGTGGGTGTGAGACTCCCCTTCCTCAAAGACGCCTGTCTTCTCCCTGTGTCCCCACGGGGCAGAAGGAGGAGGAAGCTCTGTGCGGTCTCTAATCTAAGGACTCCCCTCTGAAGACCTAACCACCTCCCAAATGTCCCACCATCGCATTGGGGGTTAGGTTTCAATACATGCATTTTGGTGGAAATAACAACATTTTGGCTCTAGCTCTGGGTTAGGGAGAATCCCAGGCAATGCATGGAAGGTATATCATCAAAGTGCATGAAGTGTTTGTTATTATTTGTTGAAATGACCACAGCTCAAGAAACTGGTGTTAGCATTTCTTGGAATTTCAGATACTGCTAAATTTGAAAGATAACAGTCAAACTGCTAATGAAATTCCTGAGTGATTAAAGAGTTTCAATATTTGGTACACATGTATGGCCATATCCACACACACACGTACGCATACACAGACACACAATTGCACCTCTAACCCTCAGTAGACTTTACAACATACTACAGATGAAGTGGTGTAGATGTCGGGTGTCTGTCACACCTGTGATAGAAGAAAGGTTTCTCAGACGGACCAGCTGACTTGGTGGCTGTCACATGACCAGCGGACTCAGAGTGCTGTGAACCAGCCTGGTCCGGTCTGTGCAGAGTCGCGTTCAATCTCAGCCAACGCTGTATCCCTAAACCCAACGCACACTAAGAGGCCAGCATCGTGCTTTCTGTCCAAGAGCAGCTCATACAATATCTCAGTGCAGGCAAAGGAAAGCAGTCTGACTTAGTGCTGAATGCATCTTTATATAGTCCCTTAATTCTGGACCAAATACATATTTACTTTCTTTCATCCCACAAAAGGCTAACTAGTCAACATTGAAATAATAGAGTGAAATTATGATGAAAAAAAGATTATTTAAAAGAATGGACTTTGCTTCCTATCTTTGGCCTTCAGATAATCAAATCTCTCTTTTACCTATTGTAATTCACCTCTTTGAGCTGAAAGATTTTTCCCCAAATGGGCTCACACAGAAATATGTCATACGATTAGGATTTAATTAAAATCAAAACAGAAATGATTGAAAGCAAAAGATAATTGCAAAGCCTGCAAACATATACAGATTTCTGTGCAAGCAGGACGCAGAATATCCAAATATTGGGGAAACCACAACACACTGTGGAAATAAGTTCGAATAGAACAAGTCTAACTTCTTCAGAGAGATGTAATATAAGTCATCCATTTCAATCGCTGTCTGGATTGTGTCACTATGTCCATAGAACTGTCTGCGGCGCAGATTTAAGGACAAGAACCCATGTTCATACAGATGTGTAAGTGCTACAAGATTTCATTCTGGGTAGTGAAAGTTCCTTTATGTCTTATATTGTCAACAGAATTTCCTGTGCTTTATTATATATCATAGTACAAAGGCATCTGATTCCAGATTGTCTTGTGTTCAAACAGCAATATTTCTGGCCCTCTAGGAATGACATGCTATTTGGATTACTGAGCTCCAGAGGAGCCTCTGGACTTGGGTAGGAGATTAAGGTTTAGTAGGCAATATATATGCCAGGCTTTTTGAAAATTGAAATGTCATTTTTGAACTTTATCCAAGAGAATGTTGAATCCTTGAGGTGGACGTCATAAAACTGAATGAACGTATGGTTACACCTCATTTGTCTGTCTTCTACTAAACAAGTAGTAAACTAGTGACCCACCTTTAAGAAAAGAGTATTAATCACAGATGACTTTTTCTTTGCCTTACAGTGTTATTTACATGGGTAATAATAAATATTTAACCTGCTGAATGTTCACGTTCAATTAGACACACACACATTAGTTGCCACAGAAATGCTTATTTGTGTTAATTAAGCTACTTTGCAGGGATTAATGCTGCCGGTGGCTCTCGAGAATGCAAAGTGGGCTGGATTTGTTTTGCACGTCGCAGCCTATCTCGGTGTGCACACACAATTTGAACCTGTTGTGTGCAGACATTTGCTTAGAGTGCTGTGTTAACAAGATTATTGATCTATTTTCATGCAGGGCAATTAGCTTCATTCTGCTCAAAGGCCACAGACAGCACCCATGGTCATGATCACTTATCTTGTAAATGTCTGTCATGGGTCACAGAAGGAACTTGGAGACAGAAGGAGGCTGGGCCACACTATTTCCTGATAGGAAAAACGACTCAAGGACACCCCTGCTGAGGGTAGGTGGAGGTCTCCGAGTGCGACAGCCAGGAGTGATGAATCGTCTCGTCCGGTCTCTCGGATATTATCCATGTGAATGAAGAACAGCCTATCCTCTGTAGTGCAGGAGCTACCCTATGATAACTACGTGATATCTCCGATGTCTTGAAGTCCAGTGCACTACAAACAGCGACATTTATTGGAGGGTGAGAACCTCAAGTTAGCTTAACTGTAGGAAAATTGGGGATGAGCCCAGTGTGCCATTTCCATGGAAGTATTCCAACTTAAATGCCTTACTCTGTCTATTCATGATCTGATAGGTGTGAGAGTAAGATGGATCTATTCCTCTGAAGCAATAATAACACATAATATGTGTGATTATTATGGATTATGATATTAACAATATAAATCTTTTGCAATGTCAACATTAAAATAAGGATTCGTAAACCATTTGCAGCTTTATATTTTCAGTGGAGATATCGTTAGTACCAAATCGAGTGAATAAAAAGCCTTTTAGAAAACACATACCCATTAAATGCTGTGAAATCTTATGATTTTATTTTTTTTTAGATAGGCATCTCTATATTGTGACAATTTTGATACCATTTCTCTAATTCCCCCCCCCACCAAAGTTGTGTTGGTGTCCAAAGTAGAATTAAATACAATCAAAAGGCTTGAATTACTCTGAAGTGTTGTACTAGACAGAGTGGAACCTTAGATTGCTTACTTCAAATGTTCTTATTTAACATTTATTGTGTCAAGAATGGGTTTCGTATTATGTAAAATACTGAAAACCAGAGGTAAGTCTCGTTAACACATGACCACTAGAAAGAAGCAAAATCTGCACCCTGGCCCAGTCTGGTAACGAGAAGAGGATTAGAAGATCTGTCCTCTGCAGTGTGCTGAATGGTGGCCCCTCGAAGGACATGGCCCTATCGCTCGAACCTGTGCATGTGAAAGAATTTGTAAAAAGTGCCTTTGCAGATGTAATTAAGGTGAGGATCTTGAGATGAGATCACCTTGCATCACCTGGGTGGGCCCCACATCCAAGGACAAGGGGCTCATAAGAAAGAGGGGAGGAGAAGGCACAGGTGGAGGGAAAGGCCAGGTGGTCAGAGGGACTGGAGTTAGGCAGCTACGAGTCAAGTAACAGAAGGAGCGAGGGTCTGGACCAGCCAAGGATTTCACCCTGGAGCCTTGATGGAGAACTGGCTTTCCTCAAAAGCCTTTAGTTCTACTGAACTAAAGATGGCTTCACCCTGCAGTTCTATCGAAGCCATCAAGTGTGTGGTGTTGGTTACGGCAGCCCTAGGAAAACAATAAATCTCTTCCCTGATTTTCATCCAAATTAACCTCTTTTGACATCTGGAAGTCTTTGAGATTCAAAGATAAAGGACCCCTTCACGGTTGGATTTCAGTTCACCCTGCAGTTCTGTTTATGGTCCTCAAGCATGGGGAAAACTATGTTTTCAGAAATCAGGGTAAACTAAAAGGCCAGAAATGAAGATGCATTATACATATGGCTAAACCTCAGAGACAACTTTTTAATACGCGAAGCCATCAGAAAATGGTATTTTTAATTTTTTTTTATAGTACAGTGGGCAACCAATAGCTGGAAGAGTTCAAGGAAGAACTCTTAGATTTTTGCTGAGGGAAAAAGCTGTGCAGAAAATTCCTCTGTTTAAGGGGAAATTAGCAAGATGGCGTTTGAAGTCCCTTTCACGTCTAATATTATTTGATTGCAAATGGGGCCCCTCATTAACTGAGACAGTGTTTGTATTACTCACTGACATCGCTGTGAGATTGAATTTAACAGCGACTTAGTCATCAAAAGAACAGGCTTGGTCAGGAGTTGGGAGAGAGCTCAGGGGAGCTGGGAGAATCGCGCAGGAGAGGAACCAGATGAAGGGCATTGACCGGAAGCAGGTCCTTTGCTCCTTGGAGACGAGGTGGTTAATGTGGCTGAAAAGTGACTCTGCCTATCTTCCTTTGCTTGGGTGAGCCTTTGTTCTGTCCTGGTAATATTTAATTTGAGCATCTGATTAGCAGTGGTCCCTGAGATGGGCAGGTAAACATTGTTTACATTGATAAAATTTTCTCCTCTGCTGAAAGAGAGTTTGCTGCTTTAGCACTTTGATGATATCGTAAAATTTGAAAATGTCCTGGGACCTCTGGAATCTGCCATTTAGGTTTAGGGGATTTGAGAGAACTAGGAGGTTGAGTTCCAGGGTCAGCTCCCTTCACAGTGGTTCTAAAATAAAATTTGTTTTGAAGCAGCCGCCGGGGTTCTCTGTGGAGCCCTAATTAGACTTGGTTCAGTGAAAGCCACCTGAGCCCATGAGGACACCTAGGAAGTCTCTTATGTAAAACTCTGTGACCCTAGAATTCATCCAGAATACTCCCCATCTCGTGAGAAACAGACTGTGATACAGGTGCCATCATTTGAGCTGCCTTCTGATCACTATAAAGCAGATATACATCTAACCTGTGTCTTCAATCCTATACATGATACATTTCGCTCTGGCTCTAATCCAACATGTGCACATTTAAAATGTACATAAAACCCTAGGGTGTGTAGTATCCACACATACAATGTGAATTTACTCAATCGAATTAGTTTGTCAGCTAGCCTGACCCATGGACCTAAGGACAGTCTCTTTGGTTATAGTTAGAGAGCAGGCGAGAAGGAATCTTTGCACAACGGCAGGAAGATGTTGGTTAATTACATACCAGGGAAGAAAGGAACAGGAAAGACAGGTGTTGGGACACACAAGCACTTCCAGATGCAGTGGTTTTTCATGTGACGACATGTGGCCGGGCTAATGACAATCATCTATATCTTTTTACTTTTCCCTGCAGCTGCCAAAGTGTCGTGGGATCAGAGCATCTGCACGCAGTTGCCAGCAATAGAAGTGTGTGGACAGTGAGCCGGGTGAGTACTGGGCATACTGACTGAGCACCTGCTGTGCTTCTATATTAGTCAAAAAGGATGCTTTGGTGTGAGATTTGCTGTGACACCTCCCATTTACTTTTATTTTATTTTATTTTATTTTATTTTATTTTATTTTATTTTATTTATAATTGTAGTAAATGTATATGACATAAAATGTATCACCTTAACCATATTTAAGTGTGAAGTTCAGTAGTGTTAATTCACATGGCTGTACAACCAATCACCACAACTCTCATCTTCAACAGTATTCTAGACCCATTCAACAATTACTCCCATTCTCCACCCTCCCTCCCGGCCACCACCAGTCTATGTTTAGTCTCTATAAACTTGACTGTTCTAGGTACTTCACATAAGTGAGATCACACTTTATTTGCCTTTTGAATCTGGCATATTTCACGTAGCATAATGTCATTAAGTTTCCTCCGTGTTGTAGCATATGTCAGAATTTCTTCAGTTTTTAAATCTGAATAATAATCCACTGTATGTATATAGCATATTTTGTTTATTCTTTTATTCGTCCATGGACATTTTTCTTAATCCTTACCTGAAGGTATGTTTATTGATTTTAGAGAGAGAAGAAGAGAGAGAGAGAGAAACATCTATGTGAGAGAGAAACACTGGTCGGTTGCCTTCTACATGTGCCCCAAACCAGGAGAAAACTCACAACCAAGGTATGTGCCCTGACCAAGAATCAAACCTGCAACCTGTTTTCGGTGTACGGGACAATGCTCCAATCCACTGAGCCACCCAGCTGGGGGTGTCCATGGACATTCTTATTTCCACCTGTGGTTACTATGAACAGTGCTGCTATGAACATGGGTGTACACATCTCTCTTTGGGACTCTTGCTTTCGATTCTTTTGGGGTATATGCCCAGAAGTAGAATTGCTGGAGAAAGTCCTGCTTTGTAACAAGATCTAAGAGGAGGGAAGGAGACAGGTTGGATCCTCTGGATAAGGAAGCAAAGTGGAGGGCAGACCGGGCCAGGGCTGAGGGGCAGGCTCAGGGCGAGTTGGGACGAAAATACCTACCGAAATTCTTCCTAACACCACAGATGGGTGATCTGAATGTGTCTCATTTATCCAATCCCCTCCACAGCCTGAAGAGGTAGCATGTTACAGTCCCATGATAGGGAGCACCGTGTGTGTGTGTGTGTGTGTGTGTGTGTGTGTGTGTGTGTTTTGGGGGAGTGATTAACAGTATCCTAAGTAACGTTGACTGGATTTCTAGTCCGTTTCTGCTACTTGCCACCTGTGTGACCACAGTAAAATTACCTAAGTTCTGTGTCTCAGTTTTCTCATGGGAAGGATCGTTGTTTTGAGTTGTAATCGGCTAATGCATGTAAAGACTTTAGAACAGTGCCTATACGAAGCAGTCAATCGATACTCATGATAACTATAAACTTCCTCCCTTCTTTCCTCCCCTTCTTCCTTCTTTCCTTCCTTCCTTCCTTTTTATCTTTGTTTTTTTCTTTCTTTTCTAATCACTTAACCTGACAGAACCAACATTCGAATTAAGCTGTTTATAACGCTAATGAAAGAGAATTTTATTGCTCCTTCTCTATATTAATAAATAATGAATCTTACTTTAAATCAAAATTACTGTGTGGGGACTTAATTAACTGACATTTTATTTAGTAAACGTTTACTGAGATCTACTATGTGTCAAACAGTATGGTAGAAATAGGAAATACTGTGGCAGCCTAAGGAAGACCAGGTGATATATTAAATAATGGACGTAGGAAAGAAAAATATACCAAACAAGAATCCGCTTTAGAAGGGATTTAACAGAGTGAAAAGCCTCTTATTTGGAGGAAGCCTAGCTTGGATTTTTAGGTAGCTGTTAGAGTTTTTCTCTCACATCACAAAAACACATCTGTGCATTTCAATCTTGTTTCTATTTCTACCACATCTGCCCTGCAACTCAACACCACTTCAATGTCTGAAAGAAAATAATTTGCACAATCATTGCTTCTGGTTGCTCAGAGCATTGTCTCAGGAGGAGAGGTATTAAGTGGAGAAAAGTGAGAGAAAAACAGCTCTTTACTTAAGTCTGCCCCCTCCCTTAACCCTTCTGGGCACGACACTGCTGAACTGACCAGCTAGCACTCACCTAGTCCCAGTCCCTGTCCCTGTCCCTGGGCTGGCCGCCCAAGCCCAGCGTTGTTTGTTTTCTTTGCTAAGCAACAAGCTTGCCAGCTTGAGGTGTCTGTGCGATATGCAAATGCTGCCCTGAACCCTCTTTTACATTCAGATTGGCACTGGAGGAGCAGTTTGAGCGCTGTCGGCTCTGCTGAAAGATATCAAACCTCAGATGTCAAGGAAGATTCCGAGTTTAATTCAGGAAAGCTGGGTGTTTGCTGCCTGGCTCTGCTGATTGCCACCAGTTTGTCTGATGTGTCTGCGATGGCGACAGAAAGGCTGTTGTGGGGATGTACACCTTAGAGAACTGAGGGACGGAAGGCTGTTGTCGGGATGTACACCTTACAGGGCTGAGGGACGGAAGGCTGTTGTGGGGGTGTACACCTTACAGAACTCAGGGACGGAAGGCTGTTGTGGGGATGTACACCTTACAGGACTGAGGGATGGAAGGCTGTTGTCGGGATGTACACCTTACAGGGCTGAGGGACGGAAGGCTGTTGTGGGGATGTACCCCTTACAGGACTGAGGGATGGAAGGCTGTTGTCAGGATGTACACCTTACAGGGCTGAGGGACGGAAGGCTGTTGTGGGGATGTACACCTTACAGGGCTGAGGGACGGAAGGCTGTTGTGGGGATGTACACCTTACAGGGCTGAGGGACGGAAGGCTGTTGTGGGGGTGTACACCTTACAGGGCAGAGGGATGGAAGGCTGTTGTGGGGGTGTACACCTTACAGGGCAGAGGGATGGAAGGCTGTTGTCAGGATGTACACCTTATAGGGCTGAGGGACGGAAGTCTCTGAAGGTTTGCTCAAGGTGTATTTGGAGCTGTGGTGCCTCAGGTGCAAAGAACACGAATGTAGTGAAGGTTTGAACAGGGAACTGGGCGGGGACAAGCCTGGGAAGAGAAGGAGGTTACATTCCATCTCTCTTTACTGAAGTCTGGAGGGAGTCATAAGGAGTCCTTCATCAAAGAGCCCCCCATTTGTGAGAAGGATACCCCAATCTGGAGACGGGCCAGGGAAATGCCCTGTGCACGTGAGTTATGGACGGCCTTAAGCTGGTTTCGTGCCAGGCCCCACGCCAGCTGGTCCGCCCTTGTGGCTCTGGAGGCCTACGCTCTTGGAAGGCTAAACAACTCTCGGCTGGCTCTCTCTTGAAACTCCCTCAGTTTAGAGATGGCCTCACGCAATGCAGGAACTTGAGTTCATCTTTCAGCATCGTTTCTATATGTGTTGGCTGATCTCTCCAACCAGATACAGAATTCACGAGGAGAGATCACTTTAGACTTCTTTTCCCAAAGTGTGGGCAGCGTAGATGGCCAGGGGCCTCTCGGGTCTCGGTAGACCTCCACGGCTTCTGCATTTGCACTACTCACTGAGGACTTGGCCGGTTTAACTTTGAGGTGACCCAGAAAATCAGAGGCTTTCCTCTGCGGCAGGTGTGACGGTCTGTTCCAGCAAAGCACCCCGATCTGTCTCCACCCGATGCAGATGTCACACCGATGGGAATGTAGGCATTCCTTGGCAGACATCCAGCAGAGCAGGGGCCCAACAGTGAAGAGAGTCTAAATCCGCTGGAATTATTGGCGTGACACTGGTTAATAGAATTATATATAGGTTTCAGGTATACAATTCTACCGTGCATCATTTGTACATTGGATTGCGTGTTCACCACCCAAGTCTCTTTCTATCACCTTTATCCCCCTTTACCCTCAGCTACACCTCCTAACCTCCCCTTCCCTCTGGTAATCGCCATGCTGTTGTCTGTGTCTGTGAGCGTTTTCTTCATTTTTTCCTTAATCCCCTCACTTTTTTTACCCATCCCCCAAACCTCTCCCCTCTGACCCCTGTCAGTCTGTTCTCTGTGTCTACGAGTCTGTTTCTATTTTGTTTGTTAGTTTATTTTGTTGATTAGATTCCACATATAAGTAAAATAATATGGTATTTGTCTTTTTCTGACTGGCTTATTTCGCTTAGCACAATACTCTCCAAGTCCAGCCATGCTATTACAAAAGATAAGATTTCCTTCTTCTTCTGTGGCTGAGTAGTATTCCACTGTGCAATGTACCACCGCTTTTCTATCCACTTATCTATTGATGAGCACTTGGGCTGCTTCCCAATGAAGTCAACAAAAATAAATACAATAAATAATAAATCTACTGGAATTAGTAGAGATGGCCTTCTCCTGTGATGCACAGAAAGTCGTAGGCGGAAAAGAGACAATCTGGCACTGTGCCATTAAGGAAACAAGAATACAAAGGTGTGTGTGTGTTTCTCTGGCTCAGCAAGGCCTCTGACAGCAGAAAGAGTGTTGACATTGGGGTTCCCGGTGTCGCTTGCTCACCTCTCACCGTGTGGAAGCATGTGGCAGACCCTTCCTCAGAGGATGCTGCAAGACGGCTCCGGAATATCATAACCTTTCACCATGGCAACTGCGTCCAGGGGTGGCCTTGTCCATCGACAGACAGGGACAGAAGCGCTTAGGCAAATACATTTGACCGTTGATCTCCAACGAACCCAAAGGGTTATTTCCGTCTGTGCTATGTAGTTAGGTGAGGACACCGGGCATGGGGCTTCACAAAGACTAGACAGACCTGTTCTTTTAATACTGAGAAGACCCATGAACTAAAAATGAGCAGGATAGGCGTGATTTCTGTTAAACCTGTATCATTTTAAAACTTTGCTCACTGAACAATTCCTGACCGATGTTCTATCTTCTTCACAACTGCGAGGGACAGTCCTGGGCACCACTGAGGCATGTTGGAGGGGAAACAACTTACCTTCCTTGTGCAGGCCGGACGTCAAGGCTACGATGCGTGCGTGCGTGGGTGTTCCTGGTGGGCTTCCTTACCACAGCAACCAGGCATAGGTGGGAGTGGGGTGTAGCTTGATTCGAGTACTGCACCCCCGCTGTGAAGTGGGGTGCCGGCTGCGCCCTGGGGTCCCCTTGCAGGATGCATCTGGAAATGCAAACATACAGCCCTCACCTGCTACCTGGAGACCAGAATGTGTGTTGGATTCAGAGAGCCTGCTGCTAGTTGAGATTTTAGCCTCAGACTCAAAGCTAATACGAAATCGTTTGACAGAAGAATTGCTGCGTTGTGGTCGGCTGCTCTGCTAGCTGGCCTCCCCGCCTGTTGTTTCAAACAGTCGGCCGCAAGCTGCTTTGAGACTGTGCTTCAGGTGATCGCGAGCTGTTTCTTCGCGTCCCCCGCTGGTGGAGGTGGTGTGCGTGCCCAGCAGGCCCCTGTCTGGACCACGGGGGATAGTTGTACTGTGAACCGTTACTGGCTCCCACACAGTGCGGGGCTGGGGCTGGTCATCGGGAACCACCCCCCATGTCTGGGGCCGTTTGTAGAGAAAACCAGGAGATCAAGAAGTCACGGATTTCCCTTGAAGAAGTCATCTTCCATTGTTTAAATCATACAGATAATGCTTTCCTGTAGACGTTCTCCAGTTTGACAAGGCCTATTAGAAATGGTCGAGACCAGAACTAGACAGTTTGCTTTATCAGGTGTCTGGCCCATGGCCACCACGTGCTGTTACAGTAATACTTCTGTTATTGCACTCAGATCGCTTCTTCGTCTTCAGTGTAACTGTACTATGTTACTGACTCGTGTCAACCTGGGGTTCCTTGTGACTCCTAGGTCTTACAAATATATGTGTAATTGTACTTTATACCTGGGAATCTCTGATCGAGATCACGCTCCTCTTTTTGGTAAACACTTAATGAGGCTATTTGTCCATGCCTCATCTGGATGGGGAAGGTCTACATAAAGTTTGCATGCTAAGAGTACACCATTTTGTGGGGAGTGATTTTATCCTTTCAAAATTATGAAATAATATATACATATAGAAAAGCACATAAACTATACAATAACCTACAGACAGTTTGAGGAACAGAACATTATCAGATAGCACCCCCAAATCATCTTTTGTCTCTTTCATATAACGATCTCCCTTTACCCCAGAGTGAACCATTGTCCTTAATTTTTACTGTTGTATAGCATTCCATCCTATAAACATGCCAATATGTGTCATTACACTGCAATGGACAATGGGTCATGCATATGTGTCTTGCTTTTATCCACAATGCAGATACATGCATACTAGTATATATATCTTCCTATTTATGTGAATACATTTCTCAGGGTGTATATGTTGGATGCAGATTTGTTGAAACACAGGCTAAATTTATCTTTGCTTTTGGAAGAAGTGCAAACTTGGTTTCCAAAGTGGATGCGCCGATTCATTCCCCTGACCTGGAGAGGGAGGGATTCTAGTTACTCCACACCCTTGTCTTAGTATTGTCAGACATTTCCATGTTTGCCCTTCTGATAGCTGGCAATTAATTAGGTTGGCAGATAAAATACAGAATGCACAGTTACATTAAAATTTTTGATGAAAAGAATAAGTATGTAGTACAACTGTGTACCAAATATTACATAGTATGCACATATACTAAGAAATTATTCAATCATCTGAAATTCAAATTTAATAGAGCATCCTATATTTTTACTGGCTAACATAGTAACCCTATATGTATGTATATTGTGGTGGGATATTACATTTCCCTGATTTATATGAAGGTTGAAAGCATTTATTGGCTATTTAAATTTATTGTCTGTGAAATATTTTTAGAACAATTATTTTCCCAGTCTTCTATTTATATACATGTATATTTCTATCACAGATGCTTTTCAGTTTTCCATCTATATATCCCATATATACACTAGATATAATTTAGAAAAAAATTCTACCATAACAAGGTGAAGTAAAAGTAGGTTTGCAGTTGTTTGTATGGAAAATACAATGAATGATGGATAACTAATAATACAAGAATGAACTCTGTTTCATGTACTCATAACTGTAAACCTACTTTTGCCCACCCTGTATTTTTTCCTTTGGCTTATTTTTCATCCTCTTTATGTTGTTATTAAACAGATAATTTACCCATTAAAAATTTTTTTATTTATTGATTTTAGAGAGAGAGAAAAGGAGAGAGAGAGAGAGAGAGAAACATCGATGAGAGAGAACACTGACTGGCCGCCTCCTGCATGCCCCCCACTGGGGATCAGGCCTACAACCTGGGAATGTGCCCTGACTGGGAATCAAACAGGCAACCAACCTGTTGGTGCATGGGTCGATGCTCAACCACTGAGCCACACCAGCCAGACTAATTCACCCATTTTAACGTTGCAGCATTTTATTCATCTTTTCTATTATGATTCACACCTCCTGCACCTGGAATCTACCCACGGTCTTACGTTCTCCTATATGGTTTTATAAAAGCTTATGGATACATCATATACGTGCAGTTCATTTTTACATGTGCTGGGAACTAGGAGTTCAGTCCTTTTTATTTTTTATGGATAAACAATTACCCCTGTAGCACCTATTGAAAAAGCACATGTCTTTTCTCACTACAGTTTCTGTAACGCTGAGGAATGTTCTGATTTCACCGGAAAATGAGGGAAGAGGACAATGTGGAGATGGGAGGAGGCAGTCTGGCACACGCGTCTGGCATGGCGGCACGCTGATGCCTGAGAAGCCACGCAGGAAGGATTCCCCTGGCCCAGCCAGCCTGGTGTCCACGTGTTAGCTCTTTCTTGTCACGTCCCTAATTCATCACCAAAGCCATCAGCAAACTTTGTCAACCACCACCATTAAGCGTTAGCTTCATGCTATCCCCTACCTAGGGAAATGAAGGGAAAACTAAACCCATTTCTTCAGAAAAAGGGTATGAGAAATAGCCATCGAAGCTCAGAGTTCGTGACAAGAAGACCACACACTGGTGATCAAGGGAAGCGGCCGTTTTGAGCAAGTGATGATAGAGAAAAACTCAATAAGCCCTGACCCCACCCAAGTCACCCTATGAATCCCCAAACCTTTCCTAAAGTTTACAACTGAATTTATTATTGTCAAACTAGAAGATGGCTTCAGTGATTGTATTTGCTTATTAACGAAAAGGATGAAGCCTGGAAGCTGCAGGCTTTGTGGCAGATATGAGGGTTACAAAAATCGGAGGCAACGTGGCTAGGATGGAAGGGGGACCCTCACTAGATTTCTCTTAAGATTATGGGGCCAACACACTGGCAGGGAAGAGAAGCAATACTTACAGCAGGTGTTGGGGAAAAAAAAACCACTCAAACACCTACAGGGGCCAGGAGGTGCCATAAATGAGGAAACTGAGGCAGGTGTGAGGACAGCGACATCAGAAGCTTGGTGATGAATGGCTGTCTTCGTCAGTGGAGGGAGCGCAGTGGAAGCTTAGTTAGTGCTGACTCTGGCTGCCTGGCGCACGGGACCCAGTCAAAGGGCAGCTGCAGCTCTTCTCCAACAGAGGGCGCCACGCGGGGCTGGAGGTCCGATGGGGAGGGCACTGCAGACTTCTCAAGTGGAACCGAGAATCCAGACTTTCATGTGAACTATCTCTATTGTTGTTAGTAATTGATTCAATTTTTTAAAAAAGAGTTGAAAAGAAAAAGAAGAGGAAAATAAACATGAGAAAACATGCTATGGGCCAAGAAAAGAAAAGAAAAGCTTCTCCTAGCTGGACTCCACCTGCTGGGTCTCAGATCCTGAGCTCCGACCAGAGCAAGTGCACTTAATCAGACAGGCCCCAGAAAGGCTGCAAAGTGCCAAAGGGCCAGAGATGCCCTTTGGAAGAGAATGAACGGGCACCGAAAATGAACATCGCTCCGACACAATCAGGCATGCCGTTCTGATCGAGCTGAATGGCTATAGATTACTGCGGAAATAAACAAACTAAACCAAGAAAGTTAATCATTTATAAGCACCCAGAGTGCCACTTAGACAAATGCTCAAGGAGAAAACAAATACTGACCTGAAAGTTAGGTTAATGATAACTTACTGGATATGAACAGCTTCCTAGAATTCTCTTTATCAGAGGATTTGTCTGGCAATAAACAGAAAGCTTTTCTAGCTGGGGTTCACCATGGTGTCAGTTCTCTTGTCCATTATCAATAAAATTATTTCTCCCTGAACAGCATCCAAAGTACCTTTCGATTCAACTTCTCTCCCTTGTATCTCATTTTTCTCTCCAACTCTCTCACATTAAGCAGGAAGTTCGAACTAGATCAGCCAGGCTCTTTATCAGGGGAAAGAATGCTCTTTCGTTAGCGGCTCAAACTCACTCTAGACACACACACATGCATACACTCCCACGTACACACAGATCCCTCCAAGCAAGGCTGCCTTACGTAGTTAAAGGTAAAGTGTATCAAGCGTTAATTACAAAATTACTGTGCTCTTCTGCGTGGTGCACAATTATCAGGCAAGCAGCACAAATAGCATCATGCCACGAGGCTGCTCTTTCTACTATGAGCTTTCACAATTTCTTTCCAGGCCTTCAGTTGTCTATTAATTATGCATGCATCTCTATACATCTGCCACACGTCTGACTGGCTGGGTATGTGCCATATCAGGAAGGTTATGGAAGTGAGGATTTGAAAGGCAAAGGAACCCAGTCCCAAGCGATGTTGCTCGGAGATATGTATGCCCTTCCCCACACATTCCTACATCAGTATACACAGCAACGCCCAGCCAGTGCTCGAGAACACGTAACTTGACTTATCAGTGTTCTCATCTGGAGACATAAGAAACGGTCCATGCCATAAATCAGGAGTTTATCATTTCAGATCTGAAGTAAATCAGAAGGCTGGGAAGAAAGAAATGTAATCAAAATCAGAAAGAGAAATGGGTGATTCTTTGAGTCCTACCTTTTTACCGTCCCATCTTTGACCCTGCTGGTTCCAGGGGTCAGGAGTCAGAACGGGCGGCACCTGAAAAAGTTGTCAGTGAGCCTGATAGATTCTGCTGTGTTCCCCATCGCTGTGGGACCCTGACTGCAAACGCAACGCAAAACAGACTCGTCGGCCGGGCCTCCGTCTAACCTGTCAGGGCCGCTTCACAATGAACTATGAACAAACAGGTATTTGGGGCAATAAATGGATTGAGTGTCTTCAAAGGAAACTCTTATTTTAGTAACTAATAAATAATAAATAACAGCAGAAATATAGGGCAACTATTACTTGTAATAAAACACACACACACACACACACACACACACACACACACACACAAGAATGTTTGAGTTTTTAGAGGTTCTTAGATATCTGTCATGTGACCTAAAGCTCATACATGATCATTGTTGCTGGGGAATTTAGTGCAACAGGCTTCACATGCACAAAACAACAAACTTTGTAGGAAAGTGCAAATAGGTGAAGTTCAAGGTGCTTTTACTGATACAACTCATCAAACTTCGCTGGGTATCAGAATCAGGCAGAAGGCTTGTTAAACACCACAGATCTCAGGCCTCACCCCATACCTCCTGATTCAGCAGGTCTAGGGTAAGGCTGTGAACTCACTTGCCTAACAAGGTGTCTGGTGCTGCTGATGTTGGTGGCCCAGTGACCACATCTGGGAGTCACCGCTGTGCAACATAAGCTCCATCTTATCAGGACTAAAATCTCTGTGAGGCCAGTACCTTAGTTGGTGCTCAACAACAGGTAATAAATGAAGAGTAATGCTGGAAATCATCAAACTACCTGCACACTTCCATTACACAGCAATTTTAATAGGCTACCTAAAAGGGGAAAATAACCTTTTGTATTTTAGTTACAAAAAACAGCTCAAAGCAGGCTCAGATGCTTCCGTTAAAGCAAACTATTGGTTCTGCTTTATTAACAAAATTTATTGCTACTGGATTTCTTTATTATTATGTTTTCAACACTTTTATGGGTTTTGCTACATTTGATGTTTGCTCTCCCTTTAACTTACATTTCAGAAAATCTGCTTTTCCCATTCCAATTGTGGGAGGGGCAATGAGGTTCCCTGTCTCACAAACAACTAATGACAGTGTTCTTATGATTGTTTTCCCTCTTCTTTTCTTCCTATCGGAACCATGCACTAGCTTTGCAGAAGCCTTCCCTAACAACGTATTCAAGGTAGCATTAAAAATACAAACAATCTGAGATTCTAAAATGGCGGTGGAGTGAATGAAAGCTACACAGACCATCTCCCAGGACCAAACTGAAATTACAACTAAAATAAAGACAAATCATCAGGAAAAAGCAATATAAAAGCAGGTGGAGAGGACCCATATAACCAGGGTCAGGAAAAGGACACTAAATCGAGCCTGGTGGGAACTGCAGAGGCGTGAGAAGGCAGGCTGGGAGCCCACAGACAGCAGCTGTTTTAGCTGTGAGCAGCTCCCTCTAGGTTAACACCCCAAGCCAGCTCCACAGCACAGAGGGCCAGGACAGGACACTAAATTAGCTGCAGCCACTCACCTTGGGTTCGGGCAGAGGGAGGGCAGACTAGACTGGAACTGTGTGGAGACTCAGGAGCTTAGAGAGCTGGGAGACCAATGGGAGATCTTTGCTGATTCACTCCCTAACAGGACAGTAGCCATCTTGCTCAAAGAGCCCCTTCCCAGAGCCCCTAAAAGAAGCAACAGCTCCTCCCTCACACCACCCAGCCTGGCCAGAGAAATGTAAATTGAGGCTCATTAACAGCCAGCATCTGCTCCACCCCTGAAACATCCTCTTATCTTGAACACTTGAGGAAGTTTTTCATTCAGTTGAGGGCCACAACCCAAGGCTCATCAAGTAACTGACACAGCCTCCAGGCAAAAAGCTAGAGGATAACTGAACCTTTCCTTGGCTTGCAAATCTACCAAGGAAAGTAAGACTTGACAATCGTGTTTAATGTGGGTACTCCCATATTCATCCAAACCCAGTACAGGGAGCCACAATCATCAGAACACCAAAACCCACAGGGAAAATTTGACAGACTCCAAAACCCACTGAGACAGCCAAAATGATGAAACAAAACAAAACAAAACACAAAAAAACACACACAAAAAAACAAATCCAAAATGAAAGAACAAGAGAACTATACTGAAGAAGAGATAAATGAAATGCAATTAAGCAATTTATCAGAGGTAGAGTTCAGAATGATGATAATGAGGATGCTCAACAGCATGAGTAAAGATATAGAAACATTAAAAACTGACCAATTGGAAATGAAGAATGACACAGCAGAAATAAAGAACACATTGGAAGGAATAACTAACAGAGTAGAGGAAGCTGAGGACCAATCAGTGAATTATAAGACAAGGTAGAAAAAAAAAATTACCAAATCAGAAAACCAAAAAGAAAAAACAATTAAAAAACAGAAAGACAGCTTAAAATAACGAATGTAACAACATTCACATCATAGGAATTGCAGAAGAAGAAAATGAGCAAGGATTAGAGAATATATTTGAAGAGACAGTGACAGAAAACTTCCCTAACTTGAGGAAAGAAAAAAGGCATTCAATTTCAAGAGGCAGAGAGAACTCCAAGTAAGAAGAACCCATATAGGCACACACTAAGACACATACTAATTAAAATGGCAAAAATTAAAGACAAAGAGAGAATCATAAAGGGAGCAAGAAATAAGTAACAGGTTACCTACAAAGAAATCCCCATAAAACTATCAGCTGACTTTTCAACAAAGACACTACAGGCTAGAAGGGAATCACATGAAGTAATCCAGTTAATGAAAAAAAAAGGATCTGAATCCAAGACAGTAAGGCTATCCAGTAAGGCTGTTTTCAAAATAGAAGGTGAAATAAAAAGCTTTCCTGACTAAAAAAGACTAAGGGAATATATTAGTACCAACCCAGCACCGCTAGAAATGTTAAAAGGACCACCGTAATTAGTAGAAAAAATAGGAAGAAAAATATAACCACAATAAACAAAAATGGCAATAAATTAGTACATATCAATAACAACCTTAAAAGGTAAATAGATTGACTACTTTGATCAAAAGACACAGAGTGGCAAATTGGATAAGAAAGCATGACTCATATATATATATATATATATATATATATATATATATATATATATATTTTATAAGAGAACACCTCACAACAAAAGACTCTCATAGGTTGAAAGTGAAAGGATGGAAAAAATTTTTTTCAAACCAAATGGAAAGGAAAAAAGAATGGGGTAGCAATACTCATATCTGATAAAACAGACTTCAAAATGAAGGCCATAACTAGAGACAAAGCAGGCCACTACATAGTATTGAAAGGATCTATCCAACAGGAAGATATAACCTTAGTAAACATATATGCACCCAATATAGGAGCACCAAAATATATTTTAAAACTTCTGTAGGACTTCAAAGAAGAAATTGACAGTGATATAATCATAGCAGGGGACTTCAACACCCTGCTGACATCACTGGATAGATCCTCTGGACAAAAAATGAAAAAGGAAACAGAGGCTCTAAAAGATGCACTAGATAAAATAGATTTAATAAATATCTACAGAGAATTACACCCCAAAACTGAACAATTCAACTTCTTCTCAAGTGCACATGGGACATTCTCAAAGACAGACCATATGTTAGGACACAAACTAAGTCTCTACAAGTTCAAAAAGACTGAAATCACATCAAGCATCTTCTCAGATTATAATGGCATGAAACTAGAAATCAATTACAACAACAACATGCAAAGACATTTAAGCACATAGAAGCTAAATAGCATGTTCTTAAACAATGAATTGGTTACCAAGGAGATCAAGGGAAAAATGAAAACCTTCCTGGAAACCAATGAAAATGAACACACAACAACACAAAATCTATGGGATGCAGTGAAAGCAGTCCTGAGTAGGAAGTTCATAGCACACTACAGGCCTATCTCAAGAAACAAGAAAAATTTCTAATAGACTATCTAACCTCACAACTTAAAGAACTAGAAAGAAAACAAAAAGAAAAACCCAGAACAAATAGAAGGAAAGAAATAGAAAAGATCAGAGCAGAAATAAATGACATAGAGAATAAAAAAAAAAAAAAAAAAACAATTCAAAAGATCAATGAAACAAAGAGCTGGTTCTTTGAAAAGATAAACAAGATTGATAGACCTTTAGCTAGACTCACTAAGAAACAATGAGAGAAGACCCAACTAAACAAAATAAAAAATGAAACAGGAAAAGTAACAACTGACACCACAGAAATACAAAGGATCATTAACAAATACTATAAACAATTAAACACCAACAAATTGGACAATCTAGGCAAAATGGACAAATTTCTAGAAACACATAGTCTCCCAAAACTGAACCAGGAAGAGATAGAAAACTTGAACAGACCAATAACAAAAGAAATTGAAGATGTAATCAAGAATCTCCCAGAAAATAAAAGCCCAGGCTCAGACGGCTTCACGGGGGAGTTTTACTGAACATTCAAAGAACTAAGACCAATTCTCCTCAAACTATTCCAAAAAATTCAAGAAGAAGGAAGACTTCCAAACTCGTTTTATGAGGCCAGCATAATTCTAATTCCAAAACCAGATAAAGACACTACAAAGAAAGAAAAACAGGCCAATATCTCTGATGAACATAGATGCCAAATCCTTAATAAAATTCTAGCAAATTGGATCCAGCAATACATTAGAAAAGTTATTCACCATGACCAACTGGGATTTATCCCAAGGATGTAATCCTGGTACAATATTCGTGAATCAATAAATATGATACACCACATAAATAAAATGAAAGATAAAAACCATATTATCATATCAATAGATGCTGAAAAAGCATTTGACAAAATACAGTACCCATTCCTGATAAAAATGCTGAGCAATGTGGGAATAGAGGAATCATATCTCACCTATTATAATAAAGGCTATATATGAAAGACCTACAGCCAACATCATACTCAATGGGCAAAACATAAAAGCATTTTCCTTAAGAACAGGAACAAGACAGGGATGCCCACTTTCGCCACTTTTATTTAACATAGTACTGGAAGACTTAGCCACAGCAATTAGACATGAATAAAAAGAAATGGGGATCCAAATTGGAAAAGAGGAATTGAAACTGTCATTATTTGCAGATGACATAATATTGTACCTAGAAAATCTTAAAGCCTCCATCAAAAATCTACTAAATTTAATAAAAAAAATTTTCAAATTAGCAGGATACAAAATTAACGTCAAGAAATCAATGGCATTCTTATACACCAATAATGAACTCACAGAAAGAGAAACTAAAAAAAAAATCCCATTTACCACTGCAGCAAAAAAATTAAGACACCTAGGAATAAACTTAACCAAAGAAGTAAAGGACCTATTTACTAGAAAACTACAGGACATTGAAAAAAGAAATAGAGGGAGATTTAAAAAAGGAGAAGCATATACCTTGTTCATGGATTGGAAGAATTAACATCATTAAAATGTCCATACTACCCAAAGCAATCTATAGATTTAATGCAATCCTCATTAAAATACTAATGACATATTTCACACAATTAGAAAAAATACTTCAAAAGTTTATATGGAACCAAAAAGGACCCCAAATAGCCATAGCAATCTTGATAAAGAAGGACAAAGTAGGAGGGATCACAATACCAGATACCAGGTTATTACAAAGCCACTGTAATCAAAACAGCCTGGTACTGGCACAAAAACAAGCATATAGACCAGTGGAACAGAACAGAGAACCTGGAAATTGACCCAAGACATTATGCTCAACTAATATTTGACAAAGGTGGCAAGAGCATACAATGGAGTAAAGACAGCCTCTTCAATAAATGGTGTTGGGGAAATTGGACAGCTACATGCAAAAACATGAAACTAGACCATTAACCTACACCATACACACAAATAAACACAAAATGGATAAAAGATTTAAATATGACTTGTGAATCCCTAAAAATCCCAGAAGAAAATGTAGGCAACAAAATTTTAGACATCACATGCAGCAGAATTTTCACTGATACAACGCCTAAGGCAAGAGAAACAAAGGAAAAAAATGAATACACGGGGTTACATCAAACTAAAAAGCTTCTGCACAGCAAAAGAAACAAACATCAAAATGGAAAGGGAACCCACTGTATGGGAGAGCATAACTGCCAGCGATCCATCAAATAAGGGCTTAATTTCCAAAACACAAACAGTACTCATACAACTCAACAAAAGAAAGACAAAGAACCCAATTACAAAATGGACAGAGGATCTAAATAGACACCTTTCCAAAAAGGACATACAAATGGCCAAGAGACATATAAAAAAATGCTCAATGTCAGTAACCATCAGAAAGGTGAAAATTCAAATGACTATGAGGTATCACCTCACACCTGTCAGAATGGCCGCCATCAACAAATACTCAAACAAGAAGTGTTGGCGAGGGTGTGGAGAAAAGGGGACTCTAGTACACTGCTGGTGGGAATGCAGACTGGTGCAGCCACTATGGAAAACAATATGGTATTACCTCAAAAAATAAAAAATTGAATTGCTATTTGACCCAGGGATCCCACTTCTAGGAATATATCCTAAGAAGCCTGAAACAGCAATCAGAAAGCACATATGTACCCCTATGTTTATAGCAGCACTATTTACAATAGCTAAGATTTGAAAACAGCCAAGTGTCCATCAGTAGATGAGTGGATAAAAAAGCAGTGGTACATGTACACAATGGAACACAATGCAGCTGTAAGAAAGAAAGATCTCTTATCCTTAGAGACGACATGGAGGGAGCTGCAGAGCATTATGCTCAGTGAAATAAGCCAAGCAGAGAAAGACAAACACCACATGATCTCACTTATTTGTGGAATATAATGAACAAAATAAGCTGATGAACAAAGTAGACCCAGAGACACAGAAAGGAGTATGGTTCAGACTGACAAACCTCAGAGGAGGGGGTGGGGGGAAGGGATGTGATAATCCAAGGAATTTATATGTATGTACGTGTAGCCAGTGGAATAGACAACAATGCTGGGGGGTGGGGATTGGGAGGAGGGTGTCAAGGGGGGAATTAGGAGAAACATCTGTAACAAAAATAAATTAATAAAAACTGCAAAAAAAAAAAAAAAAAAATACAAACAATCTCCCTGGCTGGTGTGGTTTGGTGGTTGAACATTGACCCATGCACCAAGAGGTCACTGGTTCGATTCCTGGTCAGGGCACATGCCCAGGTTGTGGACCAAATCTCCAGTGGGGGGCATGGAGGAGGCGGCCAATTGATATCCTCTCTCATTGATATTTCTATATATCTCTTCCTCTCCCTTCTTCTCTTTCTAAAATCAATAAAGAAAAAAAAAATTTTTAAAAACAAAATAAACAATTTTCCATCCCTGGAATGAATTCTGCCTATGATTGGCAGAAGTGGTTGTTCATATGCTGGGCACCAAGTGAGGTCCTTTACATGTGTGACTTCATCTACTGCTTACAATACACTCATATATGTATATGATTCTCACCCGAGGGCATTTTTCAGTTTTTGTTCAGATAGAGTAGGAAGGAGAGAGAGAGAAACATCAACATGAAAGGGACTCATTGAGTGGCTGCCACCCACGTAACCTAACCAGGGCCGGGGACAAACCGCAACCGAGGTACACGCCCTTAGCGGGAACCAAACCTGGGTCTCTCTGGACCACAGGCTGATACTCTAACCGCTGAGCCAAACCAGCCAGGGCTACAGTACCCTCTTAAATGTAGCTATTCTTTTGCAGCTGCTTTATGTCCAATAAGAAACATTACCATTGTTACTGACATAGGAAGGTAACATTGACACAGACATGCTATTTGCTGTCCCCTGGCTTAACCCTGATGCCAGCAGAAACCTGAGTTGGGACAAACTCGCAGCCGTGGCTGGTCCTCACGCAGGCACCTCAGGCGGAGGAGTGGCCGTGGTCGGGGCTCTCTAAGCCAGGAATCGGTCTGGCACATTCATTAACCTCATCTCCAGGCAAATTGCTGGGTGGAGTTATTTCTCCCTTCTTCCCCCTCCCTCAGTCCTCTGCCATGTTTATATTGTTGAACAGGTTGTGATAAGCTTCTTATTTAACATGGGAGTGAGACAGGACAGCCAGGGAGGTTTATGTGAGGAAGGGGTACCCCCTCTTCTTCCTTCCCTCCTCCTCCCCGCTCCCCCCCCTTCAGCAACGGGAGGTGTGTGATAGGCAAACACACTAAAGATGACCCCTAAGACCGCTGTCTCCTAGTTATGCGAGCAGGTACTCATCTGGGTACACCGTGAAGGAACTCCCAGCTGGATTAAAGCTGTGGGTTCTAGACGGGCAGGCTGTATGGGAGAGACTCACGTGGCCCTGAAAAGCAGAGGACTTGCGGAGGATGAAGAGGAGGCAGAGAGACGCGGCAGAAGGGACCAATGGAGCGACTGCAAGTCCTTCATGACGGGGAAAGACGGTCTCGAGCCAAGGACTGCAGTGGCCTCTGACTCTGAGGATGACCCCAGCCAACAGCAAGCAAAGGTACAGAGGTCTCAGTCTTACAACCACGAGGAACTGGATTCAGTCAACAACCCAGACGAGTCTGGAAGCAGGTTCTTCTCAGAACCACCCAGCAGGAACCCAGCCGGCTGACAACTTGGTTTGGGCCTTGTGGAACCGGAAGCAGACAAGCCCGCTGAGCGACCTTGACTTCTGACCCGCAGAAACCTGAGAGAGTAGGTAGGAGCTGCCTTCGGTGGCTGAGTGGTGACGACTGGCTCTTGCAGCCCAGGAAGCCAGTACGAGAAGAGGAGTATGTACAGACGGTCGGCCCGTCTTCTCCCTCAGCCTCTGCGTGTTCTTCACACCCCTCACCCTTATCAGTCTCTAACGCAAGGATCACAGTTCGTCCCCCTTCGTATCTCTGATGTCTGGCTCAGGCTTCGGCTCCTGCTAGTGATATAACAGACTTATCTAATAAGCACCTAATATTTGCTACTTAGTATATGTTCACACTCATGTTATTTAACATGCATGGATCTAAGTCTCCTCTCATCCCTCTCGTGGTAGGTAGTATGAGCGTCCCCACTTCACAGATGCGGGAGCTTGGCCCGAGTGCTCCCTTGCTCAGTTCACGCGGTGAGGACGGGCAGAGGCAGGTTCACATCCAGGCAGGCTGCAGAGCCCGCTCAGAGCACGACGGCCTGGTGCTGTGCGCTGAGCCAAGAGGCACCGTGAGAGTCAAGGGTCTTGGGCATTCGCCGCTGCCGAAATCCCCTCGCCCGTTTTGCAGTCACTCATCACGGGGCTCAAGATCTGCCACAGGTGCGAGCAATGTCTCCCATGCTGGGAAGACGGGTCTTTGGAACGGGAACGTCTGCATTAGTGTAAATCTCTCCAAAGTGCTCCAAAGCCATCCTTCCGCCTCACCTGTTGTCCCTGAGTCACTCCCCAGGGTGAAGGGTTTCAGAAGTGTCCATGAGCATGAGAGGGAGCTGCAGAGCCTGTTTTGTCTTCTTGGAGGAGATGCCTCACCGTCCAGCGTGCACGGATGACAGAGCCTGAGGTGTTCAGTGGGGACATCAGTTAACTACAGACACGGCGATGCGTCGGAGGGATGCCTTCTCCTCAATGCGTTGCTCTGTCAGCGTGAGAGCAGCTTCTGGCACCCGCTCAAGAGGAAGCAGTTGTAAGGGAAGAAACCACAAGCAGAAAGGTTCTGGGGAAGAAGGATAGATTTGTGCTGTCTAAGCCTTCATATAATAACAAGAAGAACTGAGGACAGGGAAAGGAAAAAACAATTCTGGGAAGAACAGATGTGGATGAAAATAGGAGAAGGTGACTCACCTGGGCGGTATTAGAATTAGGGACAGAAACAGGTCTCTGGGCTGAGCACCGAAACCAAGGGGTAGTGATGCACTTGGCCAGGGGGCCCGGGAGGATCCTTGAGGTGGCTCTTGGCAGCCCTCCCACGGATGCTTGTCCTCTGGGCTTGGCACTGGGGCCATGGGGGTTACCACACCTGGACGCATACCATGGACGGGGACAGAAGAGCGATTCTACTTTTACATTTTTGAGGACTTACCACCCCAAGGTTTTCCACAGAGACCACACCATTCTTCATTTCTTTCTTTTTTAACTTTTCACGTTCCCACTGGGTCACAAGTATCACTTAAGTCTAGTTCACAGTGACAGGTATATAGAAGCCATAGTAAGATTTGTTGACTAAGATTTGTTGACTAAATAAGTAAATAAATGCCATCATGTATAAAATATGGCCAGTCAAACTTCATCAAACTTCCTGATTTCAAACTACATTACAAGGCTATTGTAATCCAACAGTATGGTACTGCCATAAAAATAGACACACAGACCAATGGAACAGAATGGAGAGTCTAGAAATAAACCCACTCATACATAGTCAACTAATATTTGACGAGAGCCAAGAATTCTCAACAGAGAAAAGATGGTCTCTTCAATAAATGATGTTGAGAAAACTGGTTATTCATACACAAAATAATTAAATTGGACCCCTATCTAACACCACTAGCAAAAATTCACTCAAAATAGATGAAAAATGTTAATGTAATAGCTGAGACGTAAAACTCCTAGAAGAAAACATAGGGAGAAATCGCCTTGACATTGGTCTTGGCAATGATTTTTGTTTTTTGGATATGATCCCAAAAGCACAAAAGTCAACAAGTGAGACTTCAAACTAAAAAAACTTCAGCTCAGCAAAAGAAACAATCAACAAAATAAAAAAAGGACCTACAAAATGGAAGAAAGTATCTGTAAACCATAAATGTAACAAGGGGCTAATATCCAAAATATATACAAAAGCGAAAACAAAACAAAGCAAAAATCAAATACCCTGATTTAACAATGTGCAAAGGACCCAAAGAAACATTTTTTCAAAGAAGACGGGCAAATGACCAACAGATACATGATCAGCATCAAGAATCATCAGAGAAATGCAAATCGAAACCACAACAAGCTATCACTTCACACCTACTGGAATGGCTACTATAACAAGAGAAGAGATAAGAGTGTTGATGAAGTGGAGAAAAGGGAGTCCTTGTGCACTATTGATGGGAACATATGGAGGTTCCTCAAAAAATAAAAATAGAACCGTGATATGATCCAGCAGTCACACTTTAGGGTATATGCCTGAAGGGAATGAAATTGTTGTTTCAAAGAGCTGTCTGCACCCCACGTTCACTGCAGCATCGAGCACAATAGCCAAGACACGGAAACGACCTCAGTGTTTGCTGATGGACGCGTGCATGAAGAAAGTGTGGTATACACGCACTGTGGAATATCATTCAGCCATAAAAAGAAGAAAAAATCATGCCATTTGTGACAACACAGATGAATCTGGAGGACACTGGTCTCAGTGAAACAAGCTAGAGAAGACAAACACTGTGTGTGAAATCTACAAAAGCTGAACTGTTAGAAAGAGGGTAGATTGGTTTTTGCCAGGGGCTGGGCTGGAAGAAATGGGGAGAAGAATGGCAAAGGGTACAGACTGTCAGTTAGAAGGTGAACAGTTCTGGGGATCTGATGTACAACATGTTGACAATATGTACTGAATACCTGAAAGTTATAAAAGAGTATCTTAAATGTCCTCACCACAAAAATGATAATTATGTTAAATAATGTTATCATGGCAATCATTTCATGCCATCACACTTACATGGTTTTTCCTTTATGCTTTTAATTTAAAACACTTTCAAGCCTGTGTCAGGAGAGGGGATTCCTTTTGACCAATTACTTCTCAAAGATGGTTTCAACTCTAGTTTTGTTTAGTTGGTCATTTTTTTTTAATTGAGGAAGTTGCCAGTTAAGGTGGAAGTTGCCAGTTAAGGCTTCACCCAATTATTCTGTTTTAATTAGGAAGAATTCTTCCAAACATGAGGTTCAATCTATCGTCTTTTATGACTCTTGGTTGAAGGATTAGTTATATTTCAGTAATTCATCTATATTAGTTTTTGTGTCATGTCAGAAAGTTGTGCCGGATTAAACTGCATCCGTGTTTTGTTGTTGTTGTTGTTTTTTTAACCTTTGGGTCAATGAATCCCTAATCTTTACCTCCAGGTCTGTCTGGTTGACCTCTCTAAAGCAGACATCATCGTTTCTCCTGTTTTCCAACAATCTTTTTTCCCATTCTACCCATTAAGATGCTCAAAAATGAAGCTTATTTTTGATTCAGTCCTTCCTTCACACTCTCTACAATGCACACACCTTCCTTATATCACCCAAAGTTGCCTCCTGCTGTAGAACTTCCACTATGGGCCAGGAGGAAGGGTCAGAAGAGGTGCAGACTTCTGTACTGACATCACTATGTTGCCCAGACTTCCACTGGGGCCTTGAGACAAATCGCCAGTGGCCTGACCGGGCTGACTCGCCGACCACAGCTGGAGACACCGCCTGCAGGTCCGCATCCCTCCTCCCTGCCTTTCTCCCCTCCCGCCGCTCTGCCCGCCCAAGCTCCCGGGTCACTCCTAACGTACTCTGGCTTTAGATCCTCTCTCAGCTTATTACTTGACTTTGTATAAAGTGGATATTATCTAGATCACATAATTTTACATCTTTCTGATTATTTCAGCTTCAACATTTAGGAGTCTAAAATGGCACGCTATCCTGTGTATGGTCCAACAAGCCTCTATTTGGTAGCTAAACTGCTTCCTTAATATTTATTACTTCCAATGTTTTTTTCCCTCTAAATCTAGGTAAAATAAGTGAAGAAGGACCCCTCAGTGAACAGGAGGCTGTCAAACACAGACTCGCCTACTGACATTTTCTTTTCCTTTTATAGGGTAGATATGAAAAGTAACCATTGCCAAAGTGGACTAATGAGTACATTAATATTTATAAGGTGATCATTAAAGCATGAACTCTAATTTCAATGATAATGCTATGGGCAGACTTACCACTGTATTCCTTGCCATGCTCAGACTTGATCCCTGTAAAAAACATTGCCCAAACCCGCTCTCTCTTCATCTGAACACGATGAAAAAGGAACTTTGCTAATCACTAATGGAACACAGTCTTGAATTGATTACACTGTGGGAAGACAGTGTTGCTTTTATATATTACCACTGTTTGCTTTGCTTAATAACAGGACATGGAAAAAGAGGATTAGAGAAATAAACACTGCATTTTCACTATCACATGCTTATTGGAAACCCTCATCTCAGAAAATGTTTCCAATAATGAAGAAAAGTGAGGCTTTGATGATATAAGTAATTCATTTTAGAAATACATGATAGAAGTGTTGAAATAACTTGAAGTGTTATTTAATTATTGGTCCACTTAAATTATGTATTACAATAATAGCTGTTGCATGTAGCATCGTTATTTTAAATTACTGGTAGTAGAAACACATTTTTATGAGTCCATAAAGCAGTAAATTCCTTGTACCAGGGGTTATTAAAACTAGTTCTATCCTATACTTCCTGTATAGTTTTGAACCACATTGGAAAACAATTGCAGTTGTCCATTTATCCAAAGTAATATCTCCAATTTTTGTGGCTTTTTATTATAAATGCTTCCTTGGCCAGTTATTTGGATAAGAATCCCGCGTACCTGAGATGTCGCATACTGCTTTTAGTACATATCAGTCATCATTAAAGTCAAAATGGTGATTTGTAATTTGTGGTTGTAAAAAGAAAATGCTTCCAAAGACATAAAGCATCCAACAGTGCTTGAAACACAGAGGTTATGAACAAACATTGCCTATCATTATTAGTATTGGAGGAGGAGTATATTGTGTGTTAGCATTTGCTTCATGCCTGTACTTGTTACGTTTTTCTCTATTTAGTCTGCAACCACACTTCTCTCAAAGCTATTTTAAGGCAGAGAGCATCTATTTGGTATTAAACCTGGTACCGGGGACTGTGCTGGGCACACCGACAGCATTCTGTTGGATTCAGTGCAAGGACATTCACGGAGAGTAGACTTGGCCCCGGTGTGTTTAAGCTGCATTTGGCGGTCCTGGCTGCGCAGTGTCTTCTCCCACGTGAGCTGCTGGTGGGAGCAGGCGGAGTAAGGAAGAAGGGGAAGCCACTTTCGTCCTGACCTTCCTGACATCTCTGTTCCCATCCACTCAGCTGGACTGCCTCACAGCTCCAGGGCTCTGTTCCTCTCCCCGGACTGCACTCAAGTCCTGGAAGTGTGCTCCTATTCCTACTTGCTAAATTAAACCGAACTTCACTGTGACTCGGCCACTGTAACGACAACAAAGTGGCAGAAAGGGTTTCCTCCTCCTCACCCTTTTCATTCAGGGCCCAGGGAGATGCCGGTGCAATAGCAGAACGCACACAGATATCCACAAAATACTCATTTAGGCAGTGGAGATGTTGTATAGTGTGGGTGCCACAATAATAGTGATAATAATGTCTGTTAATTATTGATCATTTGCCAGGCATTTTGAGATATATTATGCATATTATCTCATTCATTCTCATAATAACACGCCATGAGATGGATGTTATTATTCAGTTCAGAGGTTAAATCACTTGCCCAGAGTCATAGGACTAATTAAGAGGCAGAGTTAGGGTTTAGAGCACAAGGTGTTTTAATTTAAAAGTTCATTTTCCTTCCATTCTGCAGTGTTACACATCTATTTTGGGTTGCTATTTGGTTTAATCTTTTCACACCTCTGAATGTCTTTAATTTTATAACTTTAATTATACTTCCAATCACATCCTTGGTTGCTGATTTTGACCTCATTTTATTAAAAAAAAAAACTAAGACCATATTTTTAGAGCATTTTAAGGTTCACGGCAAAATTGAAGGGAAGGTACAGAGATTTCCCATGTACCCCCTAACCCCACACATGGGTGACCTCCTCCATTATCAACCATCGCCACCAGAGGGGCATATCTGTTACACGGACACATTATTGTCCAAAATCTATTTGCTTGATTTTGAAATTCAGAAGAATCAGTTGTGGTCATCTTTCCCTTCATCCATCTATCTATCTATCATCTATCTATCTATCTATCTATCTATCTATCTATCTATCTATCTATCTATCTATCTCTCTCCTATCTTCATCACTACGTAACTATAATTCCCTTTGTGTTGTTTTATGAAAATGAACACTCGTCTTCATTGCTAAAGCTTACCTTTCTGTTCCACCCTCTTCTATATCTGGCCTCAGCAGCTTCCGGACTTTGTTCTCTAAAAACGAAGGCTGTTCTAGTTTCCTTCATGAATGGCCCTCTCCTCTCTCTTAATAATGACCTGACTCTTCCCCCTGAGTAAGAGGATGATTGTTCTTTTGAAATTCAACTGTGTCTGAACAGTCCTCAGTCCACGACTTATTCTCCGAACTCCATCTCCGACTTCCTACAGGGCACCTCCGGCCAGATGCCCGCATTCAACGTGCTGGTCTCCCTTCCCCCAGACCGGGCTGTGCCGCTCCTCCCAGAGACTTTGGGTCATCGTCCCCTTTTTTACTTCCTCAGAGGCACTATTTGATCTGCCACCGGAATCAGATGGTTTTGCTTCTGAAATGTTTCTGTCTCTTCCTCTTATTTGCCGTAATTATCTAACTCACGATTTTATCATAATTTGGAAATATCATTTGAACAATCTTCAAACTGACCTCTGTGCCCCTTGCTCACATTTCAGAGCCATGATTCACTCATTCTGATGCTTCCAAATCCTTGTTCCCATTTCATCTCTTGACCTTCCCTTGACCTTCCTTATTCTTTCTCCACTTTATTTTGCTCAGAAAGTATCTTGCCGTCTTAAGCTTCTATTTTTTAGTTCTGTTGTGATGTTCCTCTTCTTTCTGCATTCTTCAACATTTATGTCAAGTATGCCTCAATAAGTTATTTCCGGATCTCCCAGGTAGAATTCAAATTCCTCTCCAGCATGATTCTGTAGTATTTGCACACAGACTCTTAACATTATAGCAATGTTCTATTGCCACTTTGTATGCAAACTTAGAATGTAAGCGCTACAAAGTCTAAAAATAATGTCTTCTCATTTTCTTTCCAAGGACACTTGATAACTCAGTAATTGTTCACTAAAAGTCCTGACCCTGGGAGTCCATCATCTTAGATATACATTTTTGCTACAAAATTTTTTTACAACGGTATTTACTCACTGCCGCCTTCTCGCTTCCTACTCTGATGCACACGTAGGGGAAATCGCAGGCTTTAATACACTCAAATTCCACCGGTATTGACACTAGTGATGTTGGGCCATAATGATCTAACTCCTTTCAAGTGGTGATTTCTTCACCCAAAAGCTGGAAGTTTGTTCTGAGGATTCAATGAGATAACATATGCGACCTGTCTTAAAGGACCCGACACCTGCATCAAGCTTTGTGATCAAAACTGTTCTTCCTGCCACCCCCTCTTCATTCAAAATCTGGTTCCATGTCACTATTCTATATTGATGTTTTCCTAACAATCTCCCAGGCGGAAACTCTAATTTTCTGTCTTTATTTTCCAATGTTTTATATTTGATCCTGGACAATTTGATTCTGGTCCCCTAGAAGGGCGTATTCCACACGTCACTCTTAGCTTGCACAGCAGTGTGGCTAGCACACCATACATGCCAGCAGTAAAGAACATTCTCCCGATTCAGCACATCGCTGGACGATAGTATCCTGTACTGGCCTCCTCTGGGCACAAGAGAAAAGACTCCAGTCATGAGACCCAGGTCTCTATTTCCTTACAACATCCTCGCCACCCAAATCCCCAAAGTACACATTCTTGGCCTGTAGCTCAGTGTGGAGAAATAGAGAAGAAAGCAATAGTCTAGAGGAAATTATATTTATTTAAAGATGTATCTCATTATCAACATGTGTGGCGTAATTATTCTTAGAAAATGTATTGAAAACACATGAGAATTTTCTCTACTTTTTAACCAGATATCTATTTACTTCATTTTGAAATACTTATATCAACCCCAAATACAAACAGAAAAATCAGGCTTCTATACATCAAGTGTGCTTGCTGAAAATAAATGTATTCATGCTCAATAATAATAGTGATAAGCAATTTTTGTTCCTCCATTTACTATTATTGAAGAAATAAACTTCCAATTATAAGAGGAATACACTCTGGGGCATCTAATATATAATGCCTACTGTTAACAACACTGTATTTTATACTTGAAAGTTACTAAGAGAGCATATCTTAAATGTTCTCAGCAAAGCAACAACAACAAAAGGTAATTATGTGAGGTGATGAAGGTTTCAACTAATCTTATTGTAGTCATCATTTTGCAAAAGTATGCATGTATCAAGTCGTCTCATTGCACACTTTAAAATTATGTTATGTGTCAATTACATCTCAATAAAGCTGGAAACATTTATTTATTTATAATTTTTCTTTATTGATTTTAGAGAGAGAGAAAAGGAGAGGGAGAGAGAGATAGGAACATCGATGAGAGGGAACATCGATTGGCCGCCTCCTGCATGCCCCCCACTGGGGATCAGGCCCACAACCTGGTGCCCTGACTGGGAATCGAACTGGTGACCTTTTGGTGCATGGGTTGATGCTCAACCCCTGAGCCACACCAGTCAGGAAAAGTCGGAAAAAAATTTTAAAAACACAAAGCACATGTAAGAAAAATATGTAAATCTAAGACATGTCTCAGAGTGGGTTGTTTATAAAAATGTTGTAATGCATAAGTTTCCTGGAAAAATCAAGATAGCATATGAGACTATAGTGGGCCATTGTGCTTACTGACTTCACCAGAGACACATTTCTAAGTGCTAGCTGTCACAATAGTGATAGTTATACTTTATTCAATGCTCACCAGGTATTTTAATTTACTTCCTCACTTAATCCTAATAAGAATTCTATGATGTGGGTGCTGTCATTATTCTCCTTTTAAGGACATGGCACATTCAGTGTATGTAACTTGCCCCAAAGCACCCAAGGGCCGTGAGTGAGGATGCAGGGCCTTGAACTCAGGCTGACCCCAGCGGCCATGCTCACAGCAGCGCTGTGTTCTTCCTGCTCGGACACACATCTGACCCCTCCTGAGACTGCTTCTTATCCTGCTGACCTTCCTATCTGTGCATCACTCACCTCAGCTTTCTATAATAAACGGCAACTTAAAAGCCAAAAGCAAAAAAATATAGATTGCAGTAAACGCCACACGTGTGAACCGGCTCCCTTATCCAGGTGAGCCAGTCAGACTTTCCCAGAATAAAACCTGAAGCAGGAATGAGAAGACGCCAGGCTCTCGGTTTACCCCGGCATCTAATTCATAGTGCAGGAGAAAGGGCGCCGCAGACCCTGGGGCCCAGGGGCCGCCGATATAATCCAGCCCCTCATTCTGTGGGCGAGGAAACTGCCATCACCGAGGTCCAAGCCTTTTCCCAAATTCCTTGAGACGAACACGAGCATCATGGGTTTTTGTGGGAATATGACCGTTGTTTACATGATTGCTTCTGCAGGAAAGAATGCGGAAATACGTTAGAAGAGAACCACTATGACCTCATCCACTGAGGGAATAAATGAAGAACTGAGGATTTGAGGCAGGACTAGAAGTGTGTGCAGAAAAGAAACAGGGAGGTTCAGGAATAAATGATCAACATGGCCCTGGCTTCAAGCAGTTAGAGCATTGGACTGCGGACCGGAGAGTCCCGGGTTCGGTTCCCGCTAAGGGCATGTACCTTTGTTGCAGTTTGTCCCTGGCCCTGGTTGGGGTCATGGGGTGGCAACCACTTGATTTGTCTCTCTCACATCGATGTTTCTCTCTCTCTCTCTCCCTCCCTCTCTATCTGAAGATAAATGCAAAAATATCCTCAGGTGAGGATAAAAAAAAAAAAAGATCAACATGAATGACTAACATGCCACTGCTAGTGTTAAGCATGTTGGTGTTTTTCAGTGACTAAGTGGATTTTTTAAATGGCCTGAACTTGACACAGTTCTTGGGAAAACAACAGTCCATTTTAAGAAATTATATATATATATACATATATATATGTATGTACATAATTATATATAATGATAATTATATATATGTATATATGTGTGTGTGTGTATATATATGGAGTTCCTGTGAACATTCTAGACTTCTTGCAGTAACAGTGAATGTGAACCCAAATCAATCTATTAACTCATATTTAAATATGATTCATAGTGAGTGCCTCCCAAGAGCAGGGTCCATCAAGGTACATGTGTGTTCAGATGTACATTGTAGCATGGAGTCCATGTTTGGTTTGTAAGTTTTCATATGTTGCCCTATTAACTGAACACCATTTATGACTGTACAGCATTTCCCCCTGGACAAGGATATTTTTAGCTAAGGAGCCAGGAAATGAATGGCTCAGGCACTTTCTGCCCCTAGCACTTGCGGCCTTAATGGGAGGAAGGAGAGGACCACGGGAAGCCAGCAGGGCACATCCAGGGGTGGGTGTGGATGTGGTGAGTGTTCCCACTGCAGACAGGGCAGTGAGTGGGCCGGAGGAGACGGGCCTGACCTCTCCCCCGGCAAAGCCGCAGCAGGAAATGCTCTTTCGGTCTTTCAGGATCCCAGTGACTTGGGCCTGCTCCCTGCTGCAGGTAATGGCTCACCCATGCAATTACCTTCCTTTGTCTTCTGAGTCCAAGATAAATTATTTCCACATCTTTGCAGGGGACATGTGAAGCCCAAGTTATTTTTAGAGAGAAATACTTTTTTTTTTTTTTTTTTTATGTAAGATGCAAAAGTTGCTGCTCCTCGGGCAGCTGAGAAAATGAAAGGCACATCAAGTCTCTTTAAAAGGCAGATTCTGCTGTTTAGCTTGAGATCAAAGAGAAGGGCGGGGGGAGGGGAATAGAGGACAGAGGGCTATGCGGTGCTCTGTGGCCTTTGATGCGCGGCCTCCCATTTCTGATCTTTGAACTCAGCAAATTATTTCACGAGGAGGAGCCGAGTCCCTCGCAGCCGTGAAACTAATAACCGGAAAGCTGGAGTGGTCTGTGGCAACCTTCAAAACTAGAACGAAGGCTGCATCCTTGAACGTGATTAATGCAGACACACCTTTGCGTGGACCTGTAAACACACTGGAGCAGATTAAAACGCTTTCTGGTACCTACGGAGTCAAAATCTCGGCTTTCAGGGGGAACACCCTGCACTTCTTCCAGCTCCTGGTGTCTTTCTGGTTCAGCATTATCTTAATCACCCGGTGCTGGACTCCGTCTGCCGGGATTTCACTTCCAGTGTCTCTGCTTATTAGCTGTGAAAGGTTGGGCAACTTATTTAAGTTTTCTCGGCTGAAATTTACTCATGGATATGAAAAACGGGGAACAGGATTAGGGCTGATTTTGAAAGCTTGTTGTGAGGATTAAATAAGTACCTGCTATAGTGTAGGTTCTCAATAAATATTAGGGATGAGTCATCACATTTGGCAGCAGGATGATTTTCTTTTAGAATGAGTCTATTTTTCAATAGTGTTACAGGCAAAGCCTTCCGACACTTATTGTATTACCCAAAGGTACTCAGCTGAATGTACAGTTTAAACTATCATTCTGCACTGAA
Organism: Molossus molossus; assembly: GCF_014108415.1. Lineage (NCBI taxonomy): Eukaryota > Metazoa > Chordata > Mammalia > Chiroptera > Molossidae > Molossus > Molossus molossus. The sequence continues at coordinate 110,062,497 of NW_023425399.1, forward strand.
TTACTGGTAAGTAACAGGGATCCTGGTAACTGAGAGTCTTGACACTCTATGGATGACTTTTGTCACTTATTCCTCCCTAACTGCTGTCCGCTAGTTTGAAGAGGGAAACACACACACACACACACACACACACACACGCGCGCACACACACAGGTTTTGGTATGGAGGTGGTTCCCAGTGGGCTCGCCCCTATTCCCCATCCATCAGTGAGATCAGCGCCTAAAGTTTGTCAGTGCCTGGTATCGATCTCAATTACATCCCAATTGTTTCCTGAATTTATCCACCCTGAAGCCACGGAGACTGGAAATCTATCACATTTTATTGCCTTGACCATGGAGACACCCACAAGATACAATTTCGAAGCAATGTGCATGAGGTCAGGGATTTCATAGTGCAATTTTATTCCTTGGGAAAGGAAAGAACTGTGAGGACATATTTTAATCCTCCCCATCTCCATCTTCACCTTTGCTTGTCGATACGTACTTATTATCTGCTAATACGTTAAGGCACGTTTTTTTCTTCTTTATTTTCTTTTTGATTGACTCTGCCGACACAATAGACTCTGACGAGTTTCTTAAACTCGTGGTAAGTTTTTTTAAAAAAAGAAAGGATTCGGGACTCTGATATTAACTAAGTAGTAAGGGGAAAGAATGGTATTTTCATTGTTTTTAAGTATTTAACCAATTTTGATTGAAACCTATAATTTTGGGGTAATAATATGACTTACCCAATTTGTGTGCAATCTGCTAGACATGCTTTGGTAAAAAAACATTTAAAATCTCCTTTCTTAGCAACTTTCAACATTGTACTAAATTTTGGACTTTAATTTGGATGAAAGTTGAAATGATATATCATTATAGTAATTGTGCTTTAAAAAGTCTCAAATATATAAATTTGAGTAATATCATCTATAAAATAATCCTTTTAGGGTTATTGTATAATACATTTTGACCCATGCCCTTTAAGTCTTGTACCAAATGGTTTTAAGAGCCATGTTAAACTCATTATTACTTTCCAGTGAACTTGATTCGACTACAATTTATTCTATTCATTTAGAGTCTAACTACTTTTTAGTTTACATTTGACTTTTGGTTATGTTCATAAATCACATTCAATCTCAAATGATGAGGATGTTCTACCATTATAGATACACAAACTATTGTGCTACAAAATCTGAAAGCAATTCCAAGAGAGGCAGACAGTCCAATAATAGTTTAGTCAAGGGTGGCGTTACTGAAATGACAGAATAGCTTCTGAAGGTGACGATTGTGTTAAGTGGGGAAACATCACTTGAGTATACACACTTTGGAAGAACTGTTAAAAATATCAGTGTCAGTCCACCCAGACCTCACATGTTCCCTTTAAAACATAAGAATCTCTTTTTAAAGTGGGATAGACCTCTGAGTTCGAGAAAAAGTAAAATTATTATTGTTTAGGCACTGAATTGCTAGTAAAAATGGTACTTCCACTAACAGTTCAAGATGCAAAACTTTTCTTTGATTTTTTTAGTGCCAGACACAATGTTTTCTATGTGCCAAAATATGAAGGACATTCTCTTAGGCACTTTTTCTGGGAAGGAGAGACATCAATTCTTTTGGAAAAGCAACTTTGATTTTCCAAACTTACTTTCTCCTTTCTTAAACTCTAATTGCAGCCTGTATAAACCTCTGTTTTGCCATTTATCTCAAAGTATTTAAATTATGTGTTTGGGTTTCTGCCCATCCCACTCAATCCTGGGGCCTTTTCGAACATGGATTAAATTGTATTCATTGTATTATCTGTAGGATCTTATGCAATGCTCAGCCCATAGTATAACCTTCATAAATATTTGATGAATGAATGAATGATTCACTGAGAGCAAGCTATTTCAGCCAATTTATTACAACCTTCAAAAACAGGAAGGTAATAAAAACATGTCACAGATAGAATATGGAACCCAGAAGGCTAGGGTTTTCTTTGTCATAAACTTCTATGTCACCACGTTCTTTGAAATGAAAAGATCCACATCTGTGATAAAAAGGAGCCTGTCCTCCTTGGGATGAAGCAATTCGCCCTACAGTTTATAGGAACTTTGAGAGGGTAAATGAAAGAATATATATAAAAACTGTGAGGACTTCTGATGTTGGTTTTAACATATAAATTGTTTGGAAGTCCTCACTCCTGTCATTAAAACAAGTAAAGACTAAACTAAAAAAAGTCAATGCTTCTCTTGTTCTCTCAGAGAACAGAGGTTTCAGGGCAAGGCACCATCTCATAATCTGGAGAGACAGGTGCACGTGGAAAGCCAAAATCACGATCTGCTGGGAGCTGAGTGTGCAGCATCTTGTGGTGAGAAACCTCAAGCAGGGGGCTGACGTCTTGGAGAGCCCAGAGACTCATGGTTGCTTCAGGAAACCCTGCAGGTTCTCATGATGAAGATCCCTGTAATGTCCCTTCATGGACCAGGTGGGAGGAGTGGGAAGGAGACTATAAATTACACCCAATGTGTTCTCCATAGTAAAGGCCTCCTCTGGGGAAAAGGCTTTATCGAAGCCTCCCCCAAGCTGTGGAAGGGTATACTTCCTACTCTAGACTCCTGCCTCTAGCTTTCCTGCCTCACCTCGGAGAGGAAGAGCTCAGGCACTAGAGAAATACTGCCAAAGTCACAGGTTTGAGACATAGGTCCACTGCAAACTGACTTTCAGTCACTAGATTAATCACACATTACTGCCAAACAAACAGGTCTCAAGTATGGTATGTGTGCATTACAGCAAGACACACTCTACTGAGGAGCAGTCGTTAGAGAAACCCAAGTCGAGAGGAGAGAAAGAAACGTACACTACAGGACTTTGAAATGTCTGATACTTGCAGCTCCAGCAAACATTAAACACAGCCCGATTCCTAGCCACACTGACACAGATCCTCACTCTAAAGGTCTGTTTACTTCAGTTCTTAATGCAATACAAAATGAGCAGTTTTCAACAAAAATTTACAAAGAGTGACTAAAGGACGGAAAAAAATTCACTCTGAAGAGATAAAACAAGTATCAGAAGCAGACTCAGATATGACATAAAATCGGAATTATCAGACAAAATTTAAGATAACTATGATTTTTTTTTAAATCTTCACCTGAGGACATTTTTTCATTTATCTTCAGATAGAGTGGGAGGGAGAGAGAGAGAGAGGGAGGGAGACAGAAAAACATTGACATGAGAGAGACACATTAACTGGCTGCCTCCTGCATGACCCCAACCAGGACTGGGACCGAGTCACAACCAAGGTAAATGCCCTGGACCAGAATCGAACTTGTGACTCACTGGTCCAAGGGCCGATGCTCTAACCACTGAGTCACACCAGTCAGGGCAACAGAGAGAATATATTAAAAAAAAAAAAATCACCTGGCTGGTATGGTTCAGTGGTTGAGCATCGACCCATGCACCAAGAGGTCACCGGTTCAATTCCCAGTCAGGGCACGTGCCCAGGTTGTGGGCCCGATCCCCAGGGAGGGCATGCAGGAGGTGGCCAATTGATGTTCTCTCCCATTGATGTTTCTATCTCTCTCTCCCTCTCCCTTCTTCTCTCTAAAAATCAATAAAGAAAAAATTTTTTTTAAAGTCAGAGTAGAAAAAAATAAAAAGTGTAAAAAACAACCCAGCTTACTTTTAGCAGAACACATCTAAGAATTAGAGAACTTCTCATCACAAACAACAAAAGCAAAAAAAAAAAAAAAATCCAAGTAAGTGAAATATTTAAAGGGTTGAAACAACAAAAAAGTAAATACCAATCTAGAATTAATCTAGAATTATTTATACAATGAAACTACTTGTCAAAAATTAAAGAGAAATAAAGACTTCTTGGAAAAAAATCTGAGAGAATTAATCACTGGCAGACCTGCCCAGCAAGAAGTGTTAAACACATTTTTGAGGGAGAAGGAAAATGATATAAACAGAAACTTGGATTATTAGAGGAAAAGTGTCAAAGAAAGGTCACAGTATGGCATAAGTAAACATTTTATTTTTCATTATGAATTGTTGTAAAGAGTAGTTGTTTAAAGTAGTAACAGTAACAATGTATTGGGTAATAAAAGCATATTGAGAAGGGAAATGAATGACAGTGGTCTCTGAAGGAATAGGAGGGAAAAGGGAATATTCTGTTATAGGGCACCTGCCTCACCCTAGAAGTGATGTACTATTATATGAAAGTAGAGGTAATTTAGTTAACAGTGTATATTGGAAACTCTAGGGTGACAATTTGGAACATTTTTTTTTTAAATAGTTTAAGTGAAATGGCAAAAGAGCAGTTAAAATAGAAACAAAATGTCCAACTAAAACCACAGGGAGCAGAAAAAGGGGGTGGGGAAAGAAAGAATAAATTTAACAAATAGAAAACTGCTAAAAATATACTTGATACTAGTCCAACTATACCAATAACCACTTTAAATGTGAATGGAATAAATACAACAATTAAAAGACAGAGATTATCAGAGTAGATAAAAAGAAACAGAACAAGACTCAAGTATATGTTGTCTACAAAAACCCACTTTTAACATAAAACTCAAATAAATAAAAGTACAGAGAAATGTATATAATTCTTACACAAATACAAAGAAAACTGGAGCAACTATATTAACTTAAGACAGAGTAGAGTTCGAAACAAAAAAAATGTATCAGGGATAAAGGGACATTACCTAACAATAAAGAGGTCGTAATACTGAGAAGGCAAAATAATGCTAAATGTGTATGCACTTAATAAGAGGGTGTCAAAATACATTAAAAACATAGTAAAACTAAAAGGAGAAATAGAAAAATCTTTTTTTCTTTTCCGTTGGAAACTTGAACATACTTCTCTCAGGATTCAATAGATAGGGGGTGGGGGGGATCAGAAATAAAGTTGATTTAAGGAGCATTATCTATCATCTTGAACTAGTTACATTTATAACATCCTCCACCAAAACACAGGAGATTACATACTATTTTCAAGACCTGAAGGAGCTTTCACCAAAAGAGTCTTCATAAAACAAACCTTAACAAATTGAAGAATAGAAATCATAGGAGGCATGTTCCCAAAGCACATGTCACTAAAGGAGGACTCAATAACAAAAACTGAGTTAGAACATCCCCTATTAACAGGGAATCAAATAATATATTACATGTGGATCAAACAGGAATTCCTAGAGAAATTAAATAATAATTTGAATCCAATAAAAATTAAAATACAACTATGAGTTTTGAGATACTGTTAAAGTAGAGCTTAGAGTGAAATTCACAGTGTTAAATGCTTGTATTAGAAAAGAAGAAAAATATAAAATCTACAGCCCAACCTTCTACCTTGAGAAACTAGAGAAAGAGAAATTTAATTATAAACAAACAGAATAGAAATAAAAACTGGAGCAAAAATTGATGAAATGGGAAACAGGGAAACAACAGAGAATATCAATGGAATCAAAAGTTGCTTCTTTGAAAAGATCAGCATCGATAAATCTCTAGTCAGACTAATGAAGAAATAAAGACATAACATACCAAATACTAATATCAGAAACAAAAATAGGGCCATTACTCCTGATCCTATGGACATTGGAGAAACAATAAAAGAACACTACTAACAACTGTAAGTCCACAAACTCAATAACTCAGATGAAATGGTAAAGAAGCTTTGAAAGACACTAACTACCAAAAGTCACACAAGGAGAAATCGTCTCCGTAAGCCTGTGTCTACTGAAGGAATTGCAGCAAGAACAGCCTCTGTAAAAGCAACCTTATGGGGTCCGAGCAGCAGCAGGAGGCCGGTGAGGCTGGAGTGGAGTGAGCAAGGGCAGAGTTATATAAAGGAAATAAATGGAGTTCCCAGGGACAGGATCACACGCAACATCTTTTAAATCATAGCAGGTTATTTATTCCTATCGAGATGGAAAGCCACAGGGGATGTGGTCAGAAGAGCGACATGATCTGACTTCTAATGCTCACTGCTGGAGAACAGGCTGTGGGGAGGAGGAGCATGAGCAAGGGAGGATGGAGGGAACCCCATTCGGAAGTACTGTAATTCGGTGGCAGATACGGGCTCTTTGGGCTGCAATGTCAGTGTTGGAGGGAGAAGGAAATGTTTATGTCAGGATGTGCTCTGAAGGTAAAGGTGACTCTGCTTGCTGATGGGTAAGATGTGGGATATGAGAAAAAAAAGAGGAGTCAAGGATGACTCAAGGATTTATGTATTGACGCATATTTGAATATATATGACTTTTTTACACATACCAGTAAATGTGAACATGTAATCTCTATTGCAGCGGTGATAAATACATAGAGGACCGTGAATCATTTACCTGTGAGGTCTGGGGATGCCTGTGTGGTGTCCACCACGGCCGTCCACACCTTACACTAGCGCCCAGGATATAGTCAGCATTAGTGAAATTAGAAAGTAATGGAAATCAGTGATAAGAGAAGGATACTCTTAGTGTCTGGGTTGAATTAACACCTAAGACAAATTAAAAGGGCTTGACTTGAAGTTTGGAGGAATTCTGTGGAACATAATTTACTAATGAGCAGTCTCCCAAACCTCTGGCTAATTACCACGATTGCGTTATGGCAGCTTTCAGCCACTCGTGGCTTTAATAAGTGTGATATCAGAACAGGCCATATGTGTGAAATATGCATGAATTAATTCTCGTTTAAAATTTTGGTTTTGGAGTCTTTGCTTTCTTCAGAGGGTTCAAACCAGTATAATTAACATAACATTAACTTTTGATCAGCAGAGACTTTGGTTTTATATTCCTCAGACCCTAGTCTTCAAATTCCATTCTGGGTTCCTGTTACCTTTTTATTATTATTCATGACCTTGAAGGCTCTCTCATCTCTGTCTACCCGTCTTCTCTCTCTCCATTTTCCTTTCTTCTGTTCTCCATTTGCCCTTTCTCTTTGTTCTACACTCCCCTTAATATGCATGTCTACATGTCTACGATTCTTTTACGGCTTCTTTTTTGTTCCACAAATTTTAATTCAGTCTTATCGATGTGTAGTTTTACCCCAATGCAGTCATCAAATCCCTTCATAGTTCAATTTGAGAACCTCCTGATTTCACCCCAGGAAAATGACTTAAGACAAAGACAGACGGAATGCATGCACATTTGCTAACCTTTTTCTCCTCCCTTACTGCACGCACTATCACTTTCATGCTTATGTTTCATACACACATTGCATTATTAATTCAAAAAACATAAAGAGAAGAATTTATTCTGTTTTTATAGCCCAGGGTTGTAGGGGTGCGATGGCCGTGAGGGTCAGCTGCTTGATCTCTGGATGTGATGAGTGTAAGTGACAGATGGCTACAGCATCAGGAAGTTCATAAACCCCTTCTGTTAGAAAGGGACCTATGGGTACATGGTTCAAGTCCACTCACAGTGGGCCCAGTATGTCCATAAACCCATCAGAGTTCATTTCCCCTGTCCTTGAGAGGGTAACTAGATCTGATATACTTGGCATTTGTCACCCTATTGGTTCTCTGTCCTGTCAGATAAGAGTTATTAGAGTGGAAAGGCAGAGTGGAAATTTCTGAAACGGCGTAACCTCCCTGCACTCCCAGCCTTCAACCAGCCAAGATAGTAAATTGAAAAACAATATTGTATCCATGGAGGATAGCCATCATTAAAAACATACATGTTGCAGGGGTGTTAGTTCCTTGATATCTTCCTTTATCTAGCCCCTCCGGCCCACACAGAAACTGAATGGATCTTGCAGAGGAGCTGTAAGGTACTACAGACCTGACCACACGCAAGGCCTGATCACCGCGGCTTTACCACATGCAACATTACTGCTAGCAGCGACTAAAGAGGGCTAGGTATGGCATGTGGCCACTGATCCGGTGAGCATCTGAGGGCACCTAGTCTCAGAGAAGGCTGAAAGGACCTTCTAATGGCTCAGCTAAGACATTCACCCAGAGGCAACCCTTGGAGGGAGTGGATGGCTCCCTTCAGAATGCAGTGCACTTGTGAAATCCAAGACTTCTGCGCAGTGTGATGTCCTCAGTAAGGTCCAGGGACCACTAGGGGGAAGGGAAGTGGCCACGACCATCACTCCACATCAGCCTCAGGAATTGTGTGCGTCTTGTTAGCACAACCTGGAACTCTACACATTGAGAGGTCTCTACCCCACCCTTCAAAGTGGTAGGCTTCTACTGTATTAGTTTTTATGGTTTAGGGTAATAAAGGACCACAGACTGGGTGGCTTAAACCACAGAAATGTATTTTCTCACAGTCCTGGAGGCTGGAAATCTGAGATGAAGGTGTTGGCAGGGTTGGTTTCTGCTGAAGCTTCTCTTCTTGGCTAATAGACAGCTGCCTGCTTTTATTCTTCTTTCCTTCCTTCCTTCCTTCCTTCCTTCCTTCCTTCCTTCCTTTCTTTGTTTCTTTCTTTCTTTCTTTCTTTCTGTTTTAATCCTCACCTGAGGACATTTTTCCATTTTTTGTTCAGATAGAGTGGAAGGGAGAGAGAGGAAGAGAGAGAGAGAGAGAAACATCGACATGAAAGGGACACATACGACCAACCAGGGCCAGGGACAAACTGCAATGGAGGTACGCGCCCTTAGCGGGAACCGAACCCAGGCCTCTCTGGACCGCAGGCCGACACTCCAACCACTGAGCCAAACCAGCCAGGGAGACAGCTGCCTTCTTGCTGTGCCCTCACATGGCCGCTTCTCTGTGTGTGGAGATCTCTCTCTCTCTCTCTCTCTCTCTCTCTCTCTCTCTCTCTCTCCCCCTCTGTTCATTCCTGTTTTCACAAGGACACCAGTTCTATTAGATTAGGGCCCCACCTTTATGACTTCATTGAACTTTAGTTATCTTCTTAAAGGCCCTATCTCCAAACATAGTCACATTAGAGGTTCAAGTTTTATTCTACAGATTTGCACAAAGCACAATTCCATCCGTGACACCAGCCATAGGAAATGGCAAAGCTCCTGTTGAGCTATAAGTTACGGTCGCTCTGGATTCGCTGTGCCTAGACACCCCCGGCAAGAAGAGGAGTCACCCACCTCGCAGATCTCCATCAACCAGAGCAGGAAAAGCTGTTAAATGTCAGAGTTTGGGATACGAGTTGAACACAGGCGATCCCCTTGACTCCTCCTGGTATGCTCTTTGCCCCGTCATGCCCATGAATAAATCCCACAGAAACAGCCCACGTGCACTTCAGAGGCAAAATAGTATATGCCAAACCAACGTGCAAAACCTAGAATCCTCACGCACACAAAGGCTGTCACTGTGGTATCATGTCTGTGTCAAGAAGGAAGAAGCAAGGTGGATCACATCTCACTAAGGGAAGAGAGGACATTTCTGTGGGGTGGACACCAGGAGCACCATGCAGCGCGAAGTGACATGGGCGGACCTGAAGCATCAGAATGGTACCCTTCGTTTGGGAGGTTGGGAGTGAAACAAGCGTGTGTTTAGAGATGAAGAGAAAGAAAAGCAAGCGAGAGGGAAACTGAAACAACATTCTTGCTCACTCACTGTGTGCTAGCAATCAACGCTCCCCTTTACCTTGATAAAGGCTGCTGCTAAAGCATCCTTTATTCCAGCACTGGCAGCATTGAAGTTCACGGTAGATTGAGCTGCCTGGCAGCCCTAGACATCTCGACACACTTTCCAGACGAGTGGCTGGGTTTGGGCAATGGCTCTGCACCCTGCCTCACCGACTGCTTACGTTCCCTGCACACTGCGTCCTGCAGGCTGACCCGTCACTTGGCTTTGGTCTTCTGCTCACAAGTCTGTAAGTCCCTTAGTCTTTCTCAGTAACTTTTCTAGTTCTTCTGCAGTTGCCAAGAAGGTATCATTTATATGTATAGTAAAAAAAGTCATAATTGCTATTATTATTATTTTTTATCCTCACCCGAGGATATTTTTCCATTTATCTTCAGATAGAGTGGGAGGGAAGGGGGGGGAGAGAGAGAGAGAGAGAGAAAGAGAGAGAGAGAGACGGGGCGGGGGACATCGATGTAAGAGACGCACTCGACTGGCTGCCCCCAGAACGACCCTGACCAGGGCCAGGGACAAACCGCAGCCAAGGTACATGCCCTTGACCAGAATCAAACCCACAACTCATTGCCCTGTGGGCTGACGCTGTCGCTGAGCCAAACTGGCCAGGGCAAAAGCCATTGTTTTAATAAGGGCTTTCTGAGCCCTGGCCGGGTAGCTCACTTGGTAAGATCATCATCCCGATACACCAAGGTTGTGAGTTCTATCCCTGGTCAGGGCACATACAAGAATCAACCAATGATTGCATAAATAAGTAGAACAATAAACCGATGGCTCTCTCTCTCTCTATTCTTCTCTCTAAAAGCAATAAATAAAAATTGAAAAAAATAAAAGGCTTTCTGAGAATTATCACCATCGTTAGTTATGTAGTTGATTCAAAGAGTTAAGCTGTAAGCATCTATAAAAAAAAAAAGAAGTAATACTGCTGTTCTAAAAATATTATCATATAAATATTGCCGTTAACTCATTAATTTTACCCAAATACGAACATCCCAACCCCACTGTAAACATCCCATAGGACCAGGCTGTTATTAGGGTTCCATCAGAGGGCATCAGGGGCTTTTGTTACCCGGTATGACCCCGGGACACTTTAGGTATGAGATGCCCCTGTTTATACACTGTTCATTTGGGAAACAAAACAAAACAAAACAAAACAAAACAAAACAAAACAGCCCTAACCGGTTTGGCTCAGCGGTTAGAGCATCGGCCTGCGGTCTGGAGAGACCCGGGTTCGGTTCCCGCTAAGGGCACGTACCTCGGTTGCAGTTTGTCCCTGGCCCTGGTTGGTCGTGCGGGTGTCAGCCACTCGATGTGTCCCTTTCACATCGATGTTTCTCTCTCTCTCTGTTCCTCTCTCTCCCTCCCACTCTACCTGAACAAAAAATGGAAAAATGTCCTTGGGTGAGGATAAAAAAAATAAAAAACAACAACAACAACAAAAAAACAACCTCTCTGTGAATGTATCCTTCAGGGTAAAACAAGTTCAATACTCAGCTTTTAGCTAATTTACAATGACCTGAAATGCTTCCTTGTTTGAACACAAGAATCACATTCTGCTCTGAAGCAAAGTTTTTTATTTAATAACAAGGAACACTCTAGCAATTATATAACTATGGGACCAGGTTAGTGGGAGAGATGGAGGGAGTCCAAGAGAATAAAGCAAAACGCTACATTAGTAAGAGAAATAAAAACAAAAAAAAATATCTGATGGGAAATATTACCTCAAAATTAAACATGTTAATTAGAAGAGTAAACGGTTCTTTTCTCTAAGTAGCTTTTCAATTAGGTGAATTTAGCTGTACTCAGTGTTTTCAGATGAAAAAAATATTAATTTGGACTTGGTGAGATGAAAATTTGATCACACGAATAAAAGACTAAACCTAGAAAGAGTTGATCCCTTTTCTCCTGAGATAATCTTTCTTTTTTTTTTTTAAACTAGACTTTTACTAAATTCTTTTCTGTTGAAGTTCCCAATTTTTACAAGGCCTTTAGAAATATTCAGTTTGCAATGAAGTTAATTCAATAGTTAAAAAATAATGAAAAGAAATCTTCCTTCACCCTCGTTTGAAAGGGCTTCCCGCCCTGGCCGGTTTGGCTCAGCGGTTGGAGCGTCAGCCTGCGGTCCTGAGAGACCCGGGTTCGGTTCCCGCTAATGGCATGTACCTCGGTTGCAGTTTGTCCCCGGCCCTGGTTGGTCGTGCGGGTGGCAGCCACTCCATGTGTCCCTTTCACATTGATGTTTTTCTCTCTCTCTCTCCCTCCCGCTCTATCTGAACAAAAAATGGAAAAATGTCCTCGAGTGAGGATAAAAAAAAATAAAAATGAAAGGGCTTCCCTCCAGCCAGACAGCGCGGGACCGTGAACAATGGGGCAGCAACCGGGACTTTTAGTTCGAAGTTCGGCTTTGCCTGTAATTAATAATGTATGAACTTGGGCAAACTCTGACTCTCGGAGCCTGTTTTCACATCTGCTACGAAGTAATCATGTGTCAGAGGTGGTTTTTTTTAAAGATAGAAATATCACCGTGAGAGGGAAACATGGGTTAACTGCCTCATGCACATCTCCTACTGGGGATGGAGCACAAAACTCAGGCATGTGCCCTGACCGGAATCGAACTGGGACCTCTCAGTCCATGGGAGGACACTCCTTCCACTGAGCCACCCGGCCGGGCTAAGTCAGAGGTTCTTAACCTGTGGTCCACAGACCCCAAGGTGCCCGCCTGTGGATAGACCTTGGGGGTGAAGAGAAGGAGAATGTGATCTCAGAAAGAAAACGACGACTACTGAATTTTAATGAACTTCCAACTGAAATTTAGCATTGCTTTCTATTTTTAATGTAGACAATAAAACACAGAGGTATTACAGTACCTGTGATTTTATAAGTAATAAAAATCACAAATACTTTTATGTCACATGAGGATATCACAGATCTTTAAAGAAATTACGTAAGCTCATTACAACTTTAAAATTACAATGGTTATTGGACCTGTTGGTGTTATCTCGTCATTTATGCACTAGTAAAGATAAATTATAATCTATTTCAATAGATTTTAAGTAATTCCACATATTTTTATGTTATGCATTTCAGATGTCCATACACACCAGACTGAAAAAGAGGTCTATGGTACAGAAGACGGGACTCCCCAGTCTCGCTGAGGACAACTATCCCTTTTACCGCTAGCATGCCACGGCCGTAAGCCTCATCAAAGGACACTTTGTTTTCCCAAAGACTAAGGAAAAAGTAACTATGAATAATTAATGCTGTATATAGATTTCTTAATGTGACCTCCTTAGGGCAGGTGACTAATTCTTCCCCTCATCCAATCCTCTCTTCTTCTTTGGCATTTCACCCATATAACATATAATAATATATGTCAGCAGTTACATGAAAATCAAATTGCAGGAATGATAGGATTGGCTCAGTCAGGGAACATTGACATCCAGAAGAAGTCTCTCCTATAAACATTTGATCCAACAGAGAGCCTCAGGTGTGTCTCCTTCTGGCCTTTTCCCACTACACCAAGCATTGGAAGAATAAAGACAGCAGTGGTTGCTTTGTGCTTCCCACCCCAGAATCAGGAGAATTCTTCCCTTTTGATCCCAGGAAGTAAAAGATAAAGCCAGCTACCATGTTCCACCTTTGCAGAGTCAAAGAGGTGGTCTTGTCCTGATTGTTGATTTTGAAGCACAGTAACAATGCCCACCAGTAACATAGCAAAGAACAATCATGAGGGCTCTAATATATGCTGAACGCTTGCTAAGCTTCTGACACAATTCCAAGAACTTTGCATCTACTGACTCACGGATCTTCACAGCAAACCGATCAGAAAGGTGCAATATTGAAACTTATTTTGCTATAAAAACAAAAATCGGAGCCATTGTGATGTTAGGTAAATTATTCCAGTTCATAAAGAGTAAGCAGAAGTGGAGATTGGACTCAGACCTGGGTGACTCTACCCCATGTAGCTCATGCTCTCATCAATCAGACTGCCTGCCCCCCGTGTCCCCGGAATGGGGATAGGGTGGCAAGAAGACTAGAAAGTCACTCCCTAAACTCCTCCAGGTTGTCTGAACTGCTTCCACGTTGTTTGTGGTGAGAAGGTGCCCAGTGGACTGAAGGTTTCTCCTTCAGCATGAATGAAAAGATAACTCCCATGGATCATAGACCCACCTAAATGTAAAACACAAAAGTATAAAACTCCTACAAGGTAACGCAGGAGAATTCCTGGATGATCTCGGGTATGGTGAAGCCCACTTGGAAGCAACCGAGGTGTTTTTCAGTAGGTGAATGGATAAACTGGTAGGTCCAGACAATGGAATATTATTATTCAGTGCTAAAAAGAGATGAACCATGAAGGCACAAAGAGAAACTTATCCCTATACTGCTAAGTGAAAGAAACCAATCTGAAAATGCTACTTAACTGTATGATTTTCAACTATATGACAGTTTGGAAAAGGCAAAACTATGGAGATAGTAAAATGATCAGTGTTTGGCAGATGGGTGTGTGGGGGAGAGATGAGTAAGTGGAGCACAGAGGGTTTTTTAAAAAATTATTTTTATTAATTTATTTTTGTTACAGATGTTTCTCCTTTTTCTTCCATTGACACCCTCCTCCCCATCCCCCCACCCCATCCCCAGCTTTGTGGTCTATGTCCATCGGTTATGCATACACACATATAAGTTCTGTGGTTTATCTCTTCCCTCCCCACCCCCTCTTCTGAGGATTGTCAGTCTATACCCTACTTTCATGCCTCTGGGTCTATTTTGTTCATCAGTTTGTTTTGTTTATTATATTCCACAAATAAGTGAGATCATGTGATATTTGTCTTTCTCTGCTTGGCTTGTTTCGCTTAGCGTAATATTTTCCAGGTCCCTTCATGTCGTACACAGAGGATTTTTAAAGCAGGAGGAACACACTGTATGATATTATCACAATGGACGAATGTCATTGTACATTTGTCCAGACCCACAGAGTGTTCGGCACCCTAAGAGTGAATCTTGGTGTAAACCGTGAGGCAGTTATGATGTAATGTCAATGTGGTTTCACCCTTGCTAAACAAAGTACCACTGTGGTGAGTGATGCTGGTGGCATAGAAGCTATGCATATGCAGAGGCAGGGAATACACCCTGGAAACCTGAAATTGCTCTGAAAATTAAAGTTAAAACCAAACAACCAAAATGATAACCCTCTCTTCTTGCCCCACACAATTAGGAAAGAATGTTCCATGGCAGGACACCTAAGGAATCCTATTACTCAGTAGTTTCAGCACAAAGCAGACACCTAAAATCACCATGATATTTTAGATCGTACTACTTATTTTTCCAGTATTGACATCATCTATATTATTATATTAAAAATAAGCACAGAGTTGTCAATAAGCACATGTAGGTTGGGGTCAGATGAATGGGGCACAGGGAACTGGGCAGTATTCTCTGTTGGTGCACTATCGATAAGCCTCAGTTTCTTTATTTGTTAAAAGGATATATGGATGCCTGCTTCACCAGATTTTTGCAAGGATTAAACCACTTAAAGCATGTTTAGTGTATAGCAGAATGCTTGGATGTTAACAAAAATGCAATGCTAGCATTATTATCATTATTAGATTAAATAATAAACCTCCCATAATAATTGGTTGGTGCTTTATTTTTGTTTGATTTTGCTCTCCCTCTTTTGATGATAGGAGAAACATGCTATTTTAAGTCGCTTCTGCTTATTTATACTTAGCCAACGAACCAGGAAATGGACTTTGCCACATCAACCTGATCCATGGGCTCCTAATTTAACTCAAGTAACAGAATGGATATTGTATTTTTTAATGAAATGACACTATGTTCTGAGGAGAGCGGAAGACAAAATATCCAATATCAAAGGGGGACAGTTGGAATAGTAACATACATTTCTGTAATATGACCTGTCTGGTGGAGGAGATAGATAGAAAACTGTTAGCTGCCTTCCTAATGCCTCAACCTGTTCCTTCTTCGGCCTGAATCCATCATCAATGAATAGTCTCATCATTTTCAACTAACGGCATTAAGAATGAAAAGGAGCATATTTTCATGGTTTTCTGTTAAAATACAAACATGGAGATCACAGGGATTAAAATGGCAACATTTGCAAGAATAGTTTATCTGATGGATTAAACAAAGTGGGAGATGTTTGTCTAGAAAACTGAGCTACCGATTCCAGAGGCGGCTCTTGGCAATCTGTCTTCACTCAGCTTTGCCGCGTGGCTCCTCTCCGTTCTCTGCTGACTCCTGCAAAAAGCCCCTTCTGCACCCAAAGCCTAGTTCTGCCATTCAAAGTGGACAACACGTCTTAAAAAGCAACAAATAGCAGCATATAACAACTCACTTCTTTATTTGGACCAGTTGAGGGGTTTTAAAATTTGACGATCATTCCCCTCATAAACCAAGGCAGGTTGTTAAAACAGATGTAACTATTGCAGCATATTTAGGGGCAATAGAAGCTAGAAGCCTGGAACACAACCTTCTAAGTAAGAAATGTGGATATCGCTTCACACGTCCCCCAACAGTATCATTCCCCATGTCTAGGATCAATAGTAGGTATACTGTCCTCTCTGCCATAAATGCAATTTTGAATAAATCCATCTGAAAATTTCAATATAGACATTGTCCTAAAAAAAAAACACCCAAAAACGTAAGCATCGTAGGAGGAGCCCCGAGAGTGTCCCCTCATGCGGTGCGTGCTACGGGCCACGTGTGTGCTCCAGAGCGTGTGCTCTGTGGCAGCTGCAGACAGATTGCGACAGTCTGACTCTGAGGGTGCCTCCGTCAGGGCCATCATTTTTGATGTAGATTGGTAATTGCTCAGCATGCTGTCTTGAATTCTGTCTCAAGCTGTTTATATTTCTTTTTGCTAATTCCACCCAATGTTTTTATACCTTCAATTGCACTGACGATGGAGAAGGCAGTTAGAAGGCCCAAGTATATTTTGAGTTACTATATTGATTCAGCTCTTCTTGTTTCTTGACGATTATGAAAGCGAGAGAGAAGAAATCCAAACTTGGAATTAGAACATGACCTTGTGTCCAATTAGAACATGACCTTGTGCCCAACAGGAAAGGTTCAGAGTTGACGGAAATTTCAGGCAAGCGTTGTAGGTCCTACTGATGTTATTTTTGGTTACCCCACTTGTTCACTCATTCAATTATTCAAACAGAGATTTGTTAATGTGTTTTATGAACCATCCACGGGAGAGTTCAGCCATGGGGCAGAAAGATGCAATGAGCATGATGTCTCTCGTCAAGGAACTTTCGATACTCGGGGGAAATGCCCAAGCCAACGGCAAGTCACACTTGGGGTGGCAAGTGACGCAGGGAGACAGTTGAGAATGATTATGGAGCAAGGGTTTTTGGCTCAAGTAGTGCTAATCAGCCCCTGACTGTCTTGTAACCTCTGGTCAAACCTGAGTGAGCTTGATGTGTTATCAGCGGTGTAGCCGAGGGTTCATCACCGCACTCCAGAAGGGCAGCAGGTCCACAGCGAGTCTGTTGGGTAGCCGTCTCCCAGTAAGGCATCTGGTGCTTGAAACCCAGAACAATGACTCTTCTCCTTCAAAAATATAGTACTGAACACAGTGCCTATCACCTATTAAGCAAGAAATGAATGATTTTGGGAAAAAAATCAATCGATAAGAAACTAATAGAGGGGCTCCCTTTGTCAGGTGTTTGCACGTACTCTAAGCCCTGTTCTCCCGAGGGCTCCACCGTGTCACAGAGCGAGAAGCCAGCCCTGATCAGCTCCGGGAGCTGCAACCAATCACCACGGCCTGGGTGGCTTAAACCACACACGGACACGCACACAATCATCTCTCACAGTTCTGGGGGCTGGGAGCCCAAGACCAGGGTGCCAGCGTGGCCGGGTTCAGTGGGGACTGTCTTCCTGTTTTGCAGATGGTATTCTTTTTGTGTCCTCATAGAGAGGAGAGAGGGGGAGGCAGGGAGGAAGGCAGGGGGGGGGGAGAGAGAGAGAGAGAGACAGAGACAGAGACAGAGACAGAGAGACAGAGAGAGAAAAAGGCAAGTTCTTTCTAGCCTCACCTTACAACGGCACTAATCCCGTTATAAGAGCTCCACACACCTGATCTAGTTATATCCCAAAGACCCTGTGCCCAAATACCATCACCCTGGTAACTAGGGTTTCGACATGTGATTTGGGGAGACACGGAGATTCAGTTCACTTAAGAAAAAACTATACAACTCAATTACCCCCTAGGAGAACCTGGCAAGTTTTACTAGGTGTCTGTTACAAGTCTTTTAGACACGGCCATTCTCAGAAGACCTACTGGTAAATTACAGTTTCTTCTGTCAAATGCTAATAAACATGATTGTGTCTAAATGAAGACTAGCAGAGTCATCCCATAATTTTCTTCAGTAGGATCGTGTTAGCCAGCCTGACTATAATCAATTAAATTATTCTAAGTTATATGTATAAGAATTGACATCCACTGCAAGCTTACAAATGTTATGTTTTCTCTTCTGACATTGCTTTCTAAACTAATAGCTAAAGTCTACATTTGTTCACTTAATGACTCTCCATTTAAAATGACAGTAATTTCATTTGGGAAGTTAAATCTTAATATTCCAGGAATCTTAGCATTTTTATGATTAGAACAAGTCTTTATCTTAATAAAATTATAATTAGGAATGGACATATTGGCTCTGACTTTTGCTGATAAGCTCAATTCTATACTACCTAGATCCAAAGACCTGATGTATTTTAAATAACAGATGAGCTGGGTTGCATAATTAAATTAAAATAGGTGGATATAAAATAAGTGTGTCATTAAAATGCATAAATAGATCAGCTCCATGGTTAATATGACTTTTGTAATTATGTAATATTTTTACGTAATTGATATTTATCTTCTAAGCAAAGCTTCTTCCATTATGCTATATGGTGTGAATGTTTGTGTCCCTCCAAAATTCATATGCAGAAATTCAAACCCCCCAATGGTATTGTATTGGAGGTGGGGCCTTTGTATTAGGAGGTGGGAGGTGCTTAAGTCATGAGTTTGGGGCCCTCGTGAATGGGATTAGTAACTTAGAAAGGACGATCCGGAGATCCACGGCCCCTTCACCATGTGACCACACAGTGAGGAGGCGCCAGGCACTGGCTGTGAACCGGGAAGAGGGCCTTCACCATGCTGGGACCTTGAACTTGGACTTCCCAGCCTCCAAAACTGTGGGAAATAAATTGCTGTTGGTTATAAAAAGAGAAGATGGGAGATCACACTCCAGGTACAAAGGTACAAGGGTGTGTTGTGAAGGAAATGAAAGGACTCAGTGTGTTTGTTATGTACAAGGCAAGCACGTTTGCAAAGGCAGGAGAGAGGGAGCAGGACCCCGCTGTAGAAGCCTTGTCAGGGGCTGAGGCTTATCCTGAGGGAAGAGTCCTGGCCACAAGCCCCCTTCCTTCCCTGAGCCCTAGTTCTTTCTCTAGCTGTTTCTCTCCCAACCACCCGCGAACGTTTGAAGAATATGTATACAGCTTATGTATATGTTTCATCCCATTGTAGCTCTGTAGATTTTCTTTTCTTTATTGATTTTAGAGAGAGGAAGGGAGAGAGAGAGAGAGAGATAGAAACATTGGTGAGAGAGAACATCGATTGGCCGCCTCCTGCACGCCCCCCACTGGGGATTTGGCCCACAACCTGGGCATGTCCCCTGACCAGGAATCGAACCGATGACCTCTTGGTGCATCGGTTGATGCTCAACCACTGAGCCACACCAGCCAGGGCTAGTTCTGTGGGATTTTATTTAAATAATATATTCTTCACTATTTTCACCAGGGGGAAAATAGAAAAGCAAACAAAACAAAAAATCCACTGGCATATAGAAAGCAGTTAAATTTGTTACTCGTCGATGCTAAGCGAGAGACAGATGGGATGCGAGAGGTCAGAATATCCAAGGATGGTCTTGGTTCAAGGTTATGCACTTGCTCAGAGCACAGACCTACAGTCTGAGGGGTCCCAGTGCAGAACATTTGTGAGGAACATGAGCTCTATCTAGACAGTGCTAAAGAAAATTATCTATTATAAACTCTGATTAGAGTTCAAAAATAAAAAGAAAATATATAGCAAGCATGTATACATTTCCTGGCTGTATAAAAATAATTACAGGCATACATAAAAAGGCTCTTTTATTCTTTATTTTATTTTATTTTTTTGCATAACAAAAATATAAAGCATGGAAATATGTTACATTTTTGCAGCTTTGTAAAACCCACTCTTACATGAAGAGTTTGGCGATGTAATTTAGAAATTAATAATGATGTTGTGAATATACAACTGGGCTAGGACATCCACCAAGTATAACAGGCATTTGGGTTTCACCCCAAGGATTTATGACTAGTTTGTTATTATCAAAGTTTCTCAAGCAGATATTGTATTGTCTGTGAGAAAAGATGACACACTGAAAGAGAAAGACGCTCAGTATAGGAAAGGGACCGAGAAAGAAAGAGTGTCAATTTATATACATAATAGCTCATTGAAAAAAAATCCCTGAATTTAATAAATGTGAATATTTTGGTTCCACGAGAGGAGTTGGCTATTATTTAAAATGGGTGATATACTTGGTCCCCTCCCTCTCTCTGCCTCTCTCTCTCCCTCATTGTATTAAAAGACTATTTGTTTGAAAGACTCTTTGAGTGTTTACATATTCTCAAGTATGTTTTCTGTCTACTCTGAACTTGAAAAATTAAGAGGACTCATTAGCTGTGAAGTAATCTTCAGATCATTAAAGTCCCCTCACTGGCAACAATAAAGCAAAATCCATGTTGACAGAAAAGCCCTGATAAATAATTCCTTGGTGCCTTAATTCAACAATGATGGCTTGGATGTTGCCATTCTCCAACTGAAATTAATTCTGAACACAAAGGCATCTTAGAAGTTGGCCTCAGCATTGTCCCCCTCCCTGCTATTTCAGGTGGGTGTATAAAACAGCCTTCATATCAATTCTACTACCGAATGAGTCTATTCTGCTGAAGTGCAAAAAATAAATTAGAATTTGATTTATACAGCATCCTTTTATAGTCCACTGTGCATATATGTTGTTCTGTCATAATCACTAATATATGTTGGAGGAAGAAGGTACAATGGTAAAAAAAAAAAAAGAAAAGGTAACAGTATTTTAAACATTCTGCATTGGAGTATAACATACTAATAGAAAAGTACACAAATCATGACTATATAGCAATGGATTTTCAAAAATAAATATATCCATATAAGTATCACCTACATAGAAAAACCTGTCCTATCCCTAAAGCAGTGTTTACTCTGATGTCCAACACAATCAGATCATTTGGACTGTGCTTAAACTTTATGGGAATGTAGGGATGTACTATATAGTCATGCCTTCTTCTAAGAGTAACCATTATTCTGATTATTAACAATATCGATTAATTTTTCCTACTTTTGAGCTTTATAGAAATGGAATCACATAGCAAGTAGTCATGACTATCTGTTTTCTTTCACTAAATAATATTTTATGAGAACGGACTTATGTTTATAGAAAAGCAATGTTGTGAAACAAGATAACTGCATGCACTCATCCTCATCAATGTTCCCCTTGCATAAATACACCACAATATATATTTGCTATTTTACTGTTAATTTTTAAGTTTTGACTATGTTATTGGTATGTCTATAAACACTCATCATATCTTATGGTTAATAAATGGACAAGTTTTGTTTTAGTAATACATCCAGACATGAAATCATTATGCCATAGAGTATATTAAGAAGGTTTATTGTTTGAATAGTCTGAGAAAGTACAAATCAAAACTACCATGAGATACCGCCTAAAATTCACTAGGGTGCCTAATATCAAACATAAATAAATAACAGGGAAAGGATGTGGAGAAACTGGGACTCTTGTGCACTGTTGGCAGGAATTAAAGTAGTATAGACACTGTGAAAAACAATATGAAAGTTCAAAAAATTAGAACTAGAATTACTGTATGATCCAACAATTTCATTTTTGGGTTTATACCCCAAATAACAGAAAGCAGAATCATGAAGAGTTATTTGTACATCTGTGCTCATAGAAGCATTGTTTACAATAACTAAACTCTGAAAGCAACCCAAGTGTCCAAAGCGAATAAACGGATAAACAAAATATGACATGTGATTTATAGTGGAATATTATTAAGCCTGAAAAAGGAAAATAATTCTGACATATGATCCCACATGGGGGATATTATGCTAAGTGAAATAATCCAATCATAAAACATCACTGTATGATTCCATTTGTATGAGGTGCTTAGGGTAGCAACAAGCAGAGGCAGAAAGTGGAGTGGTTGTTGACAGAGACTTGGGGGTAGAGAAATGAAGACTCATTGTCCAGTGGGCATGGGGTTTCAGGTTTGTAAGAAGAAAAGAATTCTGGAGATGGATGGTAATGATGAGTGCCCAACAGTATGAATGCACTTACTGCCCCCAAACTTTACCCTTAAAAATGGTCAAGACAGTAAATTCTGGTATATGTATTCTACAATTTTAAAAGGTAAAAAAGTAAAGCTTTAAATTTGATCCAATGTAAATAGAACCTGCCTTATTTATAATTTTCTTTGATACGCAAAGGCATAATTTCAAGGTTCACAATTCAACTTTATTTTAGTCATGGAGAGAAATTTTAGATAATATGTAATAATCACCAATATCACCTGATTGGAAACATGAAAGGAACACTCTCTATGGCTTTTGGAAAATATTAGGAAGAAAGAAATATTAAAGTTTCAAGTTGTTAACTAAAGTACCATATATCACTGATTCTAAAACTCTCGGTTTTTCGTATTTTCACATTTCTCGATTGAAATGTATCTTACAATGACTGGCATCTTAAAAGCGCTATTGTTCAGGTGCACAGTTTACATCGACTAATGGACAAAATTAGTTGTTTGTTCTTTATAGTATGAATAGATAATGGCAACTGCTAGATATTTTAGTTAGCAAATGATTATAGAAAAATGAGGAAGTCATATGTGTTCCAGAAGTAATCTGAAAATCTTCCCATTAAATTTTCTCATACAAGCAAGAAAGTACCAACATCAAAACATGCAAAACATGTGTCAGTGGTCTGGAAGTAAACACCAGAACTAATAATATAGCAGAGGAACATTGTTTTACAAAATTCAACATCACCATTGTTCTTCAGAGTACAGTATGATACTTTAAGGTAAAAACAAACAAACCTCAATGACTGTCAAAAAGATTCTGAAGAACTTGACTTAGAATGGAAAATATTTTGAAAAACTTTAATAAATAATTTTATTAAATTTTTCTGTTATATATGTTCTGGCATGATAGCTGATAAAATGTATCTAAATATATCTAAAAATTTCAATAGACTAAAATAAAACAATAATATAGTGTTTTGTAATAATTTAACAAGTAACAATATATTGTTAATGATACAGAATATAGGGATGTATTTTAAGATTAATGACATCGTAGTGTCAATAAAATATGGCATGATTAAACACACTTATCCTCAAAATAATGCATGAGAAGGCTATGTGCATAAAAGGGGTATGATAAACTATTGAGGCGTGTGTGTGTATTTGTGTGTATACATATATATATAGATAGAAATAATTTATTATTTAAAAAATTTATAGTCATTTTCATTTATCACCAAGTAATTAGTATGGTTATTATTTCAAAAATAAGACAACAGGAAAAGCTTAGATTTTTCTAATTTTAGAAGGCAGTATTTAAATATATTACATTTTTTATTTTAAAAAATTTTTAAATGTGTTTATCGATTTTTTTTTTTTCCAGACAGAGAGAGAGAGAGAGAAACACCCATGAGAGAGAAATATCAACATCGATTGGCTGCTTCCTGCACGCCCCCTACTGGGGACCGAGCCAGCAACCGGGGCATGTGCCCTGACCGAGAATCAAACCAGAGACCTCTTGGTGCATAGGTTGATGCTCAACCACTGAGCCACACCAGTTGGGCTAAATATACTATATTTTTAAATATCCTTTTAATATGTTCAGACTGTTTCAGGGACATATTTGAAGAGGATCATATCTGGAGAAAATATAAATCTTATAAATATTTCATTTTACATAGACGTGTTAAATATTTTATTCTGTCTTGAATCTGCTGGCAGTAGACACAAGTAATATTAACAAAAGAATATTTTAATAATCTCTCATCATTAGGTTAAACTCCACAAATCTCTGAAAGAAAATATCTCCATGTGTCTCATGAGTTTGATAACCCTTGCAGGGCAATAAGATGTTTGTTTCTAAGCAGCAGTGTTCAACAGAATAAAAGCGATTATTATTGACACATAATGCAATTACCAATAATGCACTGAGTTCCAATGAAGAAGAGCACTTGAGTCTTCACATGTAGAGACTGATGTGTTTAGCTCCCATTTATGTTAATGGCAAGTATTCCCATGAATCTCGGTGTCAAAAAAAAAGAGAAATATGCTCTATAGAATCCTCATCAGAAATTCAAGCTGTTTTATTTGGCAGAAAGACGAGTCGAGCTCTCTGAGAGAGCTCTGTTTTTTTTAATGAAGAGTGATTTCTCCGCACGGAGCATAACCAGACTCCCTGCCCTTCCAACATTGCCTGCTCTGCCCCCTGCGAAGGGGACCCGTTGCTCGCAGGCTTCGGTTGGGTGAAGGGAAGCCACTCTCGGGGGAAATAAATCATGTGAGCAGAATCATTGCCCCGCAATGTGCTTGTTGAACATTCCACCAAAAAATGGAAACATCTACGTATAAAACTGACACATGGATCGAGACTTATCCCTCGATCCAGGGAAACAGTGTCCTCCCCCTGTGTTTTCCGCTGGAAGTGAGAGACTAGTCATTTCCCCAATAGCCACACAAGGACACGAGCCCATGGCAGCAGAATACAGCATGACAGCAGAATACAAACGCAGCTTTCTAGGTGTCCACCTTGGTGTACTTTTCATTAAAGCCCAATTTCACTTCAAGCTATTCTCTGTCTTTTTTTTTTTTTAAAGAGAGAAACATCGATGTGAGAAAGATACATCGACTGGCTGCCACCCACATGACCCCAACTGGGGCTGGGGACAAACTGCAACCGAGGTACATGCCCTTAGCAGAACCGAACCCGGGTCTCTCTGGTCCGCAGGCCGTCGCTCCAACAGCTAAGCCAAACCAGCCAGGGCTATTCTCTGTCTTAGGAGCACTACAACATCAGTAATTTTCTAAGCCATATCCAAACTGACTTGACTTATTCTAGCAAATATTTAACATAAAACAGCTTGAATCCTTTTAATTATTTACTCCAGTTTGAAAATCTTCAAATATAAAAACACCACCAAAAAACTTTCCTATTTTGAGACCCTTCAGGGATTCATTTTGTGAATAGATTGAAATTATTTGCAATGAACATGTTGTTTGACTAGAAGTAAAACTGCTTCTAAAGTATTCCCCCAAATTTAGTGAAATAAACTGTGGCATATTTAAGCAACAAAATACTGAAGAATATGTTGTAAAAAAATATTTATTACCCTAGGAATACACACTCTTCATTAGAGAAGACTAGCAGAATACACATTAATATAGGGCTTCAAATACACAGCATCAAGTATACGTATTTGTAGAATTACCTTTATCTTTCAGAAACAGGGAGAAATGTAAAACACACCAAACTATTCAAGTGCCTGTGGAGGCGTGGATTCCGGGTGATCTGTTTATGTCTGCACACTTTTCTGTATTGTACAAACCTTATACAGTGCATTGTGATCATCAAAAGCGTGCCTTAAAACAGCGATGTTCAACCTTTTCATCTCATGGTACACATAAACTAATTAATAAATTTCTGCGGCACACCAAATTGTATATTATACTTTTTGCCGGTCTGACAGGGGAAAAAAAAAAATAGGTATATTGATTCATTCACACCAGACAGCTGTTGTTATGTTGGCTGTTGTCATTTTTCTATTTGACAATCGAAGGGAAAAGAGGTCAGTGCCCCTGACTAAATAGTCAGGTATTGCAGGTTTTAAAAATTCTTGGGGTACATCAGTTGAAAATCGCTGCCTTAATATAATCTAGGGTCGGTGCAGTATACTCTTTGCAGTATTTTTTACATATGTAAAAAATAGAGTTGATTCGTATAATTTTGTCATATGTAGTACAAAAGGGGATTTTTACATATAGCAATCCCTACCCATATAATCGGGTTTCAATGAA
The DNA here is from genome assembly GCF_014108415.1 of Molossus molossus. Taxonomy (NCBI): domain Eukaryota; kingdom Metazoa; phylum Chordata; class Mammalia; order Chiroptera; family Molossidae; genus Molossus; species Molossus molossus. Next base: position 110,088,199 of record NW_023425399.1, read on the forward strand.
CAACCCTGAGATATATTGCGATATTATAGCTTCCTTTTTGAATAAAAATTTTCCCATTTAACATTATATAACATAATGATTACGTTTAGTATTAGGTATGAGCGTCCCCAAATATTTGGAGAGAAATAAAACCGTCACCAGTGAGACTTTATGAAATAAGCCTACTGCTCACCTGTTTACTAAGCAGCGCAAATGGAAGAACAGCGACCAGCTGAGTTCCTCTGAGATTAGATGGCGAATCTCACCTGCAAGGATGTCTTGTCCTCCTTCACTTGGAGAGATGCTGCAAGCTGATTAGTGCAACTACTGTAGCAATATTACAGCGTCTGTTAGAAAGCTGGCTGAATCCTATTTTTAAAGACTTAAGCTTCATAGCTATTAACTTTGCCAGTGTGTTCTAGAAGCATAAACCAGCACAGGCATAACAATATAATAAGTAGGAGGTCCTTGTTAGCCTTGGGTTGACCACACTGTTTCCTTATTTAAAATATGAAATATTTTACTCTCCCAACAATTTGTTAAAAGTTTCTTTGGAAGACATTGCAAAGTGAACATATAAACTTATGCTTGTAGTGTCTACTCGCCAGTGGCAAATCTCCTCACCTCAGAATAAAGAAAGATTGAGGATTGAGAGGGCAAAGTTATATCTCAACGTGATTACATGGTATCAAAAAGAAATGTGGGGCTATAAAATCTTTAAATGGCTCTTCTAATGCTATCCGAACAACATTTAACCGAAATCTGTAGTTTCTCCAAAGGAACAACTGATCTTGGATGATGTGAGGGTGTGATGAGAAACACTTTACACAAAGCCAAATTCATGAATCACAATGTTGGGAGAAGGGCAGAGTTGTGTAGAAAACATTTTTATAAAACTATGGGACAAAATACCTAAAAGACTTTCAGATGTATTTTACATGTAACGCGAAACCATCGAAAAATACCGAACCAGAAATTGGAAGATGGAATCTTTCAACTACTAATTAATTAGATAGATATGTCTGCCGTGTCTTTGGATATGACTTTTATCTCATGTGTGTGAAATAGGGTTTAGAAGAACTATTTCCCATTCAAAAATAATGTAGGTGTATGAAATAATCACTGTCCTTTGTTTTACTATATAGAACTGGGAAGTATTTTTGCCAATGTTGATAATTCTATTTGGGGTACATTTTACATCTTCTTCCCTTAAAGATCCATTGTAACATGTAATACAAAGTAAAACGGATGTAAGTTCAATGTAAAAACATAGGATTCAACTATTTTCTACTATGAGTACTATATGAGATAGAAGAATCATGCAGAAAAGCAAGGGATTTCCTATAAGCAGGTGTGGTATATCACTTAATAAAACAATTATTCTTTTGTGCCACAATTTCAGAAGGTCAGAAAATTAATTGAACAATTGGAAGAAGCAGAGGTCACAGTTACAATATTCATAGCAATGGGGGATGGACAGTATTTTTTCAAATAAAATACCAATTTGATAAAAACTACCATGAGTTCTGTACATTTCAGGTCATGCATCTGTTACCTTTTATAAACTATACAATATGCTATAGATTGCAGACAAAACACTGATTTTACAGTTGTATAGTTAGGACGACATCCACTTACACGAGCTGTGAATATGTGCATTGCTCTCTTCTCTCTATCAAAACAAAGCACCTTCGCAGACAGAGAAAACAGGGCTGAAAGCAACAGTGGATGACACATTTAAACATATTGTACAGGTAGAAGTCAGACAGAGGAGAGGTAATGGACTGCGTGCAGAAGACTAAAGTGAACGTTCATTAAAATTAGCACGTTTAAAAATGCATGATTATATTTAGCATAAATTGATAAATCAAGAATTACAGGACACAGACTGAAAAATAACACACAAAGGCATTCTAAGGGACTGGACATTTCTATTGTAGAAGAGGAATTATTGAAAAAATTGAAAACAGTAATGACAGTGCAATGACCCTTTAGCTCCTGGACTCCTCCCAGAGCTATGGACGTGCTCACTTTCTTGACTTACGCAAATAGCTTCCTCCGATGGCATCCCTTCCTCGGTGTCCTTTACAGCTGGTTATTCTACTCCCCACCCTAACTTTGATATCAGCCTCTCAAATTTTAGTACTGCACACTTTCCTCTGTTTATTCCAAGCCCTCTAGGGAAGTGACCAGGTCCGCACTTGACCAGTGAGCAAGGCCATGATGCCAACTGACAAAATGATATCTCTGGTTCAGCTCCCTCTTCTAGGTTCTGCACTTGACATCCAACTGCCTACTTGACATCTTTATTGGATGTATCCAAGGCGCCCCAGAATCACCACGTCCAAAACTGAACTCAAGATATTTAGCCCACTCACCACATCTTCCTCAAGTGTTGTGATTCACAGAGAATAGCCCCTCTGACCACGCTGCAGTTGAAGCCAGAAATGTGGGGACTCTTTTAACCACGTCATTCTCCCTCCGTCCCCAGGGTCAATCACCACAACCCATTGATTTTCACTTTTAAATATCTCTTCAACGGGTCTATCTTCCCTACATAGGCTAGCCTTGCCTTATTTAAAGCATGGCCAAATACAAGAACGAACTGTTTTATTTAATGTGACACAGAAGGAAGGTGATTACTTCGTTGGGGAGTAGGAGGGAAGCGGCCCGGCCTTGGAATCACCAGTGAAGAGAGGACCCCCAGTTTTACACTAAGTCTGAAGCCACTGAGTGTGTCAGAAGGAATTCTTACACATAGTTTTCAAACTGTTTGCAAGGAAATGCAACGTGTGTCCTCAAACTAACCTTCCATGTGAATGTAATTGTTTATAATTTCCTGAAAGTAGTTGTAATGGAACACAGCATTGTATAATTAGATGTCTACTCTACATTGATTTTTGAAGATGATAGAAAATATAAAATACCAATTTCTGAAATTTTTTTTATGTGTTTCTCATTCAGCTCATGACTATGTGTAGAAGGAAATTAGCTTTCCAAGGCAAACCTTGTCATTCTTCAAACAAAATCTTAAGGTGGGGCCTCTCTGTGCAATACGGAGTCAGCGCCCCCAGGCCCGGCTGCCAGGGGGTCTGCTTTTCATGGAGACTCCTGAATGTCTGAAGAAGTAAGAGGTCCGACACAGTCCAGTCAGTGTACTCTCAACCAGTTCTGCTTGTCAGAGATGGACTCTGGCAGAACAGAACGACCCCCCGGAAGCTCGTCACTCTCACCATCTCCTCTTGCGTGCGTCCGAGAAGCGGAATGCAGAGTAGGAGCAGGATGAAACACCAGCTCAAGGGAGGGGCTGGAAATCAATGGCAAAAATCAATGTGAAAGTTGTAAAAGCTATACCAATTAGTTCTCTAATATATGGCCTTTTGAAGTGCCAAAGAGCACTTTTAAGTGCTACTTTTTATTTTTATTCGGTTAGACTCACTGCTAATGGTATGAAGCAATCATGTAAAACCAAAAGGCTAAACCCGAAAAGGAGCCTTCAGAAGCTAAGGAGTATTTATAGTCTATATGATGGGTCCTTTATATTCACACCCAGTTTTTCTGTGGGCCACCTTCCAATATATGTGCACATACGACTCAGAGTGTGTTTTAATCTCTTGAACAGAACAAAAGATACCATGATGCATATGTTTTTTTTTCCCCCAATATTTTGGAATACATTCATCTAAAATGTGTCTACTTGTTTACAGTAATGATAAAAACACATTAGATGATTAAGTTGCATGGATAATTGAAATGAATAGCAGCCATGTAAGAAGGAATGGTAGGGAGGATGGGAGAAATTGGTATTCTCTATTATAAGGTACATCAACTACAAGTGAAATAATATAATATTATTTGAAGGTGGTCTCATCTAATGAGGCCAGCAGTATACTAATACCAAAGCTAGAGAAAATCTTTACAAAAAAGACATCTACAGATCAATCTCTCTCATAACACTGGTGTAAAAAATCCTCAACAAAAAATTATCAAAATGAATCCAACAAGATATGAGAATAATTATACATTATGATCATGTGGGATTTATTCCAGGTTTGCAAAGATTAAATCAATATTCAAAAACCAGTATAAATCACTACATCTATAGGGTAATCAAGAACTATCCTGTATGATTATATCAATTGATACTCCAAAGAAGGGTTTGACAAAATACAATGATGCATTCATAATAAAAGATTTCAGAAACTAAGCATAAGGGAGAGTTTCCTCAGTTGGATGGTTATTTACAAAATAGCTACAGCTGACACCTTTAATAGTAATTGCAGCAAGGTTGCATGATAAAGATCTCTCTCTCTCTCTCTCTACACACACACACACACACACACACACACACACACACACACACATTTATATTTGGCCCCGGCTGTTGTGGCTCAGTGGATAGAGTGTCAGCCTGTGCACCCAAGGGTCACAGGTTTGATTCCTGGACCCAAGGGTCACAGGTTTGATTCCTGGGCATGTACCTAAGTTGCAGGTTCAATTCCTGGCCCTGGTCAGGGCATGTGCGGGAGGCAACCAATTGATGTCTCTCTCTCACATAGATATTTCTCTCTCTACCCCTTCCTCCTTTCCACTCTCTCTTAAAAAAAATCAATGGATAAAGTATCTTTGGATGAGGAATAACAACGTCTACAAAAAATAAAAGCCAATTATTTCCCCATATACAATCAGTGACCATTTACAATAGCCCCCCCCCAAAATGCTTATGTATAAATCTAACAAAATATATGCAGAGTTTCTTCGTAAAAATCTACAAAACACTTATGAAAGAAATCAAAGACCTAAATAAATGCAGAGATATTATATTCTCCTACATTGAAATATATTGTCAGTATCAATTCTTATTAATTTGATGTATAGATTCAATATGATATCAATGAAAATCCCAATAAATTATTGCTACTGATTCTAAGTTTATATAAAAATGTAAACAGTATAGAATATCCATCACAATATTGAAGAAAAACAACAAAGTTGGAGGACTCATCTTATGTAAACGGAAGGCATAAGCTATAGTTATCAAGTGTCAATTGATGCAAGAAATTGCCAATTGTAAAGGGGGGTGTGGGGAGGTAGAAAAGGGTAAAGGGGGATAAACAATGATGGAAGAAGACTTGACTTGGGGTGGTGGACACACAATACAAGACACAGATAATGTACTATAGAATTATACATATAAAATTATGTAATTTTATTAACCAATGTCACCCCAATAATTTCCATTAATAAAAAAACAGATCCACGTGGTAACATGTTAGAGTTGGAGACATCAGTTTGAATTCATGTTTAGCTTAATCCAGATACAAATGGTTATACATAGAAATATTTACAGATATGTACATATTTACAGTTAGTATACACACATATATTTCTTTGATCTATCAGCCCAGAGGACCTAAGAGAAATGACCACCCTATAGCAATGAGAACACCTAATGCTCCAGTCATGTTTTTTATTACCATTCTCAAATAAAAGAAACTTGGACTTCTTAGAGAAATGGCTGATTGTAGGACTTGGGTAGGACATACACCAGATAAGCCTGGAGTATCTTGTGCCAGAAAGTAAGACATTGCTAAAAACAAATGAAATGATGAAGACATGTCAAAGGGAAGCAGGAGCCAGGGAAAAGCTCCCCCCATGGTCAAAGCTGGAGCAATTTGAGCAACAGATGAAAATAGTATTGGATTATAAACCAAAGTATTTTTTTAAAATCCATGCGTATATAGTGATATAAATAAACGATTAAATGAATAAGTGAGGGAAAATAGACAAATATCCTATACATTTGAATTCCAAGTAAGTTATACTGATACATCACTCTCAATGAGGTGAACGTAATTCTTCATTCCTTAGTTGTGGGCTATGTTTAGTGACTTCCTTTTAAAGAGTAGGATATGAAAGGGTGAACAAAAAGAACAACTCTACAGGGGAGAGAAGTCTGACAAATCCCACATCGGAGCATTAGCATCGACAGGGGTACGGCATGTTGGTGGTGTGCACGTTTGACTTGATGTGATGAGAATGGCATGTTGACTGTGGCTTTTCTCCCCCGAATCCATAACTCCAAGCTAACCTTGAGAAAAACATCGGACCAAGAGTAACTGAGAGAGGTTCTACAGTAATGGTTAAAATTATGTAGGGCATCAAAACAGAATTGTTTGAGAAACTGTCTGTCATAGTCAAGAGGAGCCTAAGAAAACATGAAGAATACATGTAATGTGCTACCTTAGATGGGAGCCTGGTAAAAACTAAGATAATAACAGATCCAGTATGGACTTTAGTTAATAATAATGTATCAGCGTTGGTTCATTAATTGTGACAAATGTACCATTGTAATATAAGCTTCTTGTAAGAACAGGGAGAATTCTGGTTTATAGGGGAATTCTGTTCTCTTTTCACATTTCTTTTTCTAAATTTAAAGCTATTCTAAAATATTTAAATATGGAGGGAAATTACATCACATTGCAGTAGAGGGCATATCTTCAAAAATGAATATGGATGAATGTTATAATTAGAAACAGGTATTTAAGAAAACCTAATTACCTGGAAAAAGTGCCTATTATGGGTAGACATACAACTTACATCCATGCCACCTTGGCTCTGAGCTACTTTATTTGCTTTAAAAGGACCATTCAATAATATATTAATTGAAATCATTAAAAATTAATACTATATATTTTAAAAGAAAGAAAACTAGTTACATAACTATTCCTAAGACCATCTAAAGGACATTCCCAGCTTTCTCCTGACGAGCATCGTCGACTAGAAATAACCACCTTAATTAAGATCACATCACTCTTTTTTTTTACTTAATATTTTACTGCCTACCCCTTAATAAGGCCGTCCTAGAGTCACAGTTTCACTTTAATGGGCATATGAAAAGATAGGCAGGAATCTGACACAGATAGCAATTAGATTTAATAAATAATAAGAGAATAATTAGTAGCAGCCAAATCCCTTTTCCTATAATTTCATACCTCTGGGAAGTCAAGCCTTCCTAACTCTAAGCCACATCGTTGGTTCCTTACATTTAGTCTTTTACAGTCTACACGTCATTAGCCAGGTAGCGGGTTCTCACTGCAGAAGGGACAGGACACAGCAACAATACAGGAAGCAGCAAGGAATGAGGCCCATCTAGGTGTCCCTGTAGTGGTCATTCTAAATGTCCCTCTTCGCAGCTCTCTATTCGACAGGTCACTTTATTTACCTGAAGCTGTCCCATCAGTAAAATGGACACAACTGTTATGCCTAGCTCATAGGTCTCTGTGCAAATTAAATATATATATATATATATGTGTGTGTGTGTGTGTGTGTAAATACATACACACACACACACACACTGTTTTTAATAAATGTCAACTATAACCATTTCTTTAGATTTATCAGTACTAACTACAAGAAGACTGTTGAGAATAAAATACCAATTTGGGGCCAAAATAAATAGGAGACCAACCCAAGTTAAAAATGGATGAGAACATCTGTAATACTCTCAACAATAAATATTAAAATAATGATAAAACACTCAAAAAATGCACGAGAAGCTGGAAGTGGTAGCCTCACAAAGGGGAGCCCGTGTAGGCATTTGTTAGTTTGTTAGGGTGCAGCCTCCTACCTCTCCTTGCCCTTGTTTTTAAAGCAAGTTTTGTAATGAGTATAAAGTAATGCACAGGGTATTTCAAAAATTTTGCAAAATATAAAATACTATCAAGGCAACAAATGCGCATCCCCCATACCCATATTTCTCTGAGATAGCCAACCATAAATGTCTATTTCAGCAAGAATGCTCAAGTGCAATCCAGTCCCCAACTCTTGGCAATGTAATGCACTGTGGGTTCATTTTCCACTCAGGCTGTATGTCCTGGGAAAAATTACAAATGTTTTATAAATATTTCTAACAATAAGATTTGGTGTGACTCTTTCAACTGTTTTTCTCTTTTATGCGTATGTACATATATATTTATTTTTATTTCTATTTAAACAAAGTTGAGATCATGCCTTTTAAACCCATTTTAAGATTGTGGTTTTCACTTATCAATTTATTGGTTTCAATTACTTATGTCATTGAACTTTGTATGAAAATATGATTTTATTCATTTATATCATATGGATATTACATAATATAGTTAGATCTTGCAATATTGTTAGATATCTGGTCTTCATTCAATGGCTCCTATTTTAAATAACCCATGATGACAAAATTCTCATAGCCTTGCGCATTTCTCCAATTCCTGGCTATGTAATTACAGGTCGAAGTTATGAACATTTTAAAGAATCTGGATATAATTTTTGAAACTGTTTTTCAGAGTGGTTATTTCAGCTGTCAGTGCAAATACCCAGCCAGTGCATCTCATCAGTATTAACAAAAAAATGTTAAAAAATCAATGCTAATATAGTTGGTAGAAAACGTTGACTCCCTTGTTTTAATTTAATTCAATTCAGGTTTACTGAGAATTACTAATTGTCAGCTGCTGTTTCAGTCAATAAACAAAATAAGTAGCTGTTATGAGCTTACAGTCTAATTGGGATAAAAAAACAATAAGCAAGAAAAATTATATACGTGTATACACACACAGACAATATATATATATATATAGCATTATATACCACATGACTATAATATAAATCTACAATATATTTCTTTAATATAATATATTGTATCTATTGTACTTAACATAGTATATATAATCTGTGGGTTAAGAGTACTAGGCAGACAACAAAGGCAAGGTAAAGGTGAAGGGGACCAGCTATTTTTATAAAGATCGAACAGAGAAAGCCTCTCTGTTAAGGTGAAATGCAAAGAATGACCACTGACCAGGACGAGGTACAGGAGAGAGGCGTGCAGGCATCTGGTACCCAGTTGTCCAAGCAGAATAAACAGCAAATGCATAGACTGTCGGGTGTGAAATGTTTGGAAAGTAGCTGAGCAAGGAGCTCCTGGAATAAGAACAGAGTGAGAGGGGCCAGCATCACGGTGAGTGGGTGCTCCTTGAAGATCACGGCAAGTCTCCTAGGCTGTGACAGGAACTTCAGATTTTATTGAGAGGGGGACAGGGCAGAAGGATTGAAGCAGAGGAATGACAAGACCTGCGATGTGTTTTGTTATTTTTTATGTTTAATGACAATGGAGAATTGTTCACGTGCATATTGTATACATAATTTAAAATATTTGTAAGCATTTCTATATTTGAGAAATGTTCTTTTAATTTTTTTCTATTTTTATATGGCCTTTTAATTTTTATTTTGTATAAATTAAAATCTATAAACCTTTTGCATTTTGATTACTATGAATTGTTTTATTTCAATAAAATTTAACTATGTGCTTTTAAAAGATTTTTTAAAAGTGGAATAATTTTCATCTTCACACACTTCCAATAAATAGATGTCCTTTCTTTATAATAGAAGCAGAAAGAATATTGCAAAGAAGATAAAAATCACTGAAAATTTTACAACTTCAAAATATAACAAAGAAGATTTTTCGAGGCATAATTATTCAAAGATTTTAATATATAGCTTTTGATATAGATATATATTTTTCTACATTTTTATTTTTAAACTGTTTTTTTTTTCTCTCCATTCTATCATTAGAAGTATGTATCAGGAACCGTAGTAGACATTTGGTAGGGCAAGCCTTCCTCACCTTTGCAAAGAAGCCTTAGAATTATTTGTGGGAGAAGCCCATGTAACTGGATTTTTGTTTTGTTACTAAAATAAATTACTTGCTCTAGATTGTTGCAGAACAGTTGGAACCATCCCAGGCTGCATGTCTGATGGGACACAGCTTTGTCAGCTCTGCCAATTCTGGTCACCGTGCTCTATGCTGCAAGTTCCGAGCAACTGCTACTGTTATTTAAGACATTGTCTCATTATATGGATTTTTGGGGGCCCATTGAGTGGAAAGAAAATGTAATTGATTGTCTAATTTGAAGTGAACTGAATTTCTCATCCCAGGTTCACATTATATCTCTCTACTTACTCAAACCTCCTTTTCTGTTCCCCAGGACCATCCTGTACCGACATTCACATCTGTTTTTCATATTTCACTTTATATTTATTTATAAGGAGCATATGTATATGTATTAGTAAATCTGTATTTTATTGTTTCATTATGTTTTTAACTAGTGAATACTTTTATTTGAAAATGTGTTTTTAATTTTGAATTTTGGTGTATAACTTACTACCTTCACGGAAATTATTATGGTTTCCCAAAATCTGGTTATCTGTATTGACATTTATATCACTGTAAAACGTCATCAACTTTTATTTTCTAATATTCATTTGTTTAGTCGGTTAGCGTTAGAGAAGACTGTGGACTAACAGCCTTGATGGCAGATAACCTTATTTTGTTCTCTGAAAAGAAGATGCTGCTAATTGCTTTAGAGATAGTCATTATTGTATTAAGAAATAGTGTTTTTTTTTTGTTATTAGTGAATTTTATTATTAAAGGATTTGATATAATGGTTAACTGCATCAAGTTACTAATCAGCATCTATTTAAATATATCATCTTTCTCTAAAGTTAGCTTTGTTATGTTAAAAATAATAATATATTTCCTAATGTTAAGCAATCCTTGCATTCTTAATAAACCCTTCTGTGGGATGCTACAGTGGTCTGATGGATTCAATTTACTAGTATTTTATTGAAGATATTTGCTTCTATGACACTACCTTTCCCCCCCCTCTGTAACAATATATATAGCATCAGAATAATTTTTCTTCAAGGATAGAACTTTTATCTAAGACAATCCTTGGTTAAGGTGCTTTAGGGATAGTGGTTTGATTGTCAGTCATAGGTATGGCTCTATTTTATTTCTTACTTTCTTTGAGAAATAGTGGCAATTCATGGAAATATATCTATTTTTTAGGCACTTGATAATTTATTAGTAATGTTTTCCAGCAGGGTTCCCTTAATTTAAAAAACAACTTGTTCTCAAAATCCTTCAATATTTTGTAATATGTTTCTTATATACTTCTTTTTTTTAGACTCATTAGAATTTTGGCTATTTTAATAACAACTCGAGAGCACCCACTCTTGTTTCCTTTATCACTGTTATTTTCCTTACTTTGCTTTCTAATTTCTGCTTATCATGATCTGTATCTTCTACTTTTCTTTTAATTGCCTTAATTCTTAAGTTAAATGTATTATTCATTTTCACAAGTAGTTCAGTAAAGATTTTAATTTAAATTTAAAGACACATAGGCAGTAACATAACTTTTGATGTATTTCATCATATTACATTTCACAGTTTCTTAGTCTAACCAGTTTGACATAATAGTTTTCAAAAGAACATATTAAATTTCTCATGTATTTAGATGCTAGAAGTTATTTTGCTTTTCATTCCTACTTGTCGAGTGAGGGCCAGAGAACACGGACTTTTAAGGGTCTGTGTTAGAGAATGAGCTGAGTCCCACTCCGTGTGCATCACCGTGTGCAGGTGCATGTAGCACATCACTACCAGTTTTTATAAATCACCCACCAACAGTTTAGAAATGTCATTTTCTCTTTATGGTGAAGAAATTTCTTTATATATGAGTGCATATATAAATCAAAGACCTTGATGATATTATTTAGATACCTTCTACCAATTAACAATTTTGGAATCTCAGACTATAGTAAGTGGTGGATAACCTTCTGTAGAAGACACATAGAACATCCACATAAAATATTACAAATAAAGTGCCTGTACTTTCTGAAAGAAAATCATGGATTCCTTTATGTCCTTGGCATGGCGAAGAACCTTCACTCTCTGTCTTAGTTATGTTTATGGTATGTGCTGACACACTGAAATCCAGAAAAGTATTACAATTTCCCTTTATAATTAGGATGATGATTCTTTTTTGACTTCTAATAATTTGGGCACACACTCACAGATTCTACATTGAGTGCTGCACAAAAATACAAGCTAGTTAAATTGTGTCTTCCCTAGTACAGTACCTGGTATCAATACATATTATACCTTTGTCCTGTTCAGAATGATCTGATATCCACTTATTTCTGTTAATTCAACATTCCTCATTTCCTTTAGTTTTAATGAATGAATTTGAACAGCGTTTTACTTATTTGTGGTATTTTAAAATATAATAACACAAAATGTGCAAATAGTTTTATCTGCTCATTTCTAGCATGTCTTTAATTTCTATACTGTTATCTCACTGCTTTTGAACTATAATATATAATAATATATTTTTTCTTTATTGATTTTAGAGAGAAGAAAGGAGACAGAAACATCAATGAGAGAGAACATTGACTGGCCGCCTTCTGCATGCCCCCCACTGGGGATTTGACCCACAACCTGAGCATGTGCCCTGACCAGGAATTGAACCGGCGACCTCTTGGTGTATGGGTTGACGCTCAACCACTGACCCACACCGGCTGGGCTAATACATAATAGTATTAAGTAATGATGATAAAACAAGGCATCTGTTTAGTAGCTCTGATTTTAGTGGATTTCTCTTATTATTTCTCACAGATTTGATGGTAATTGCCACCTTGAAATAGGTATATATATATATTTTTTTATCCTCACCCGAGGACATTTTTCCACTTTTTGTACAGATAGAGTGGGAGGGGGAGAGAGGAAGGGAGAGAGAGAGAGAAACATCGACGTGAAGGGACGCATCGAGTGGCTGCCACCCGCACGACCCACCAGGGCCGGGGACAAACTGCAACCGAGGTACATGCCCTTAGCGGGAACCGAACCCGGGTCTCTCCGGACCGCAGGCCGACGCTCCAACCGCTGAGCCAAACCAGCCAGGGCGAAATAGGTATTTTTTTTTCTGCTAAAGTTATTATTATACATTTAGTTTTATATGATTTTTAAAATCAGGAATAGTTAATTAGCCTCTCCTATGAATTTGTTTTCTTTGATTTCCTCTCCTTTCTGTAAAAAATCCTCAACTCTGAATATGCTACTGTGATTTCACTTTTCAATTTGTTAATAAGGGGGCTCAGTTCCTTCTCTCCCGCCCCCTTTCCACAAATACACAAGCCCAACGGTACCCGCTAGAAACAAGACCAGCTCAGTGCACTTCATCGCCAGCGGTTTCTGCTTCCTCATCCCGTATCAACCATGGTACACCGATACGGTACTTGGAAACAACACTGCAGCTGACATTACTGATGTTCCATGTGAATGACGGAGTGATTTGATGGAGAACACGGGGTTACAGCTGATAACCCCAGAACCCTTGCTGACGCAGCATAGGAGGAAACCACAGAGTCCCTGGATATTTCCCAAAGATGCTGAAGCATTTTCTCCCTGACTAGCAAAACAGCCTATTGTTTACCCTGATCTTAATGAAGTCTTCTGCATGAAAGACACATCTAGCCGGGGGACGGCGCAAAGAGACAATGAAATCTCCAGGTGTTTGGGTTTGAGGGCTCTTCTTTATGTTACTTCTTGTTTTGAAGGCAGGATTCTTACGTTTTAAATATTTATGATAAAATTTTCATTTAGAAGACATCATTGTAAGCAAAACTCATTTCTTCAGGCATATAGGGAAGGTGTCCTTACATAATTTTAACAATGTAGAATGTGACCAGTGTCACTTTTAAGATTCTGGTCTACATCCTTTCCAGGTAGTGAACACCCAATATGGCATTTATTTCAAAGGGGTATTTCATAGATGATAAGCTGGTAAAGACTTAAGGGGTATAATTTTTTTTCATACCTATCATAATTCTTTCCATTTTCCATTTGGTAAAAATTCAATTATAATTATTGGCTTATTTCTCTTCTTTTGCTTAATACTAATGTATTCTAGAGGTCACATACTTAAAAAAATAAATTACTTTTAATTGCTATTTGACCTATCTTTTTGGGTGTTCTAGAAGTTTCTGGCACCTTAATTGCAGGTCAGCAATAAAATATAATAGAATATTCCTTTGTAAACTGACATGGTGACAGATTTAACATTAATTATTGTTAAGTTCACTGTTATTTTGTTACCTGAAATGTCTGGTACACAGCAACACGTTTTAATGACGTGTGTATTTATCTCAGAGAACAGAATATCCTGAGAAGATCCCGCCCCACCACTGATTCCTTCTAAGATGAAAAGCCGGCTTGCTGATAGTCCATCAAGATAATACCTCTTTGGCTCACCTAGGCAGGTGAGAGAGCGGACCAGCCGCTGCGACCCGAGGGTTCTGAAGCAGATGCAGACAGATATTTGAGCTGCATTGCTCTGAGGCTTATAAGCTATGGGAAAGAATAAACACAGCTTTAGGCTTTTAGTTCTTTTTTTCCCCACTCAGATGTTTTAAAATGGGCTCTGAACATGGCCTGAAATACCTTGTCCTGCTGTTCCACAGAGTTTTTGAGCATTGATATTATTGAAAAAAGTATTCCCATGGTGATATCACCACATGTGAAGTCACTTTATCCAACAGGTGTCTACTACTAGGTTTAGGTTTTGTGATTTATCATTTAAGGAGACACTGTCCCATTGCTCATGATCCTCATAAACTCTGGCCTCTTTTGTCCGTGACAGGTGAGTCCCTTGCAATGCAATTGCTCGCATAAAGGTAGGGAAGTAAGAACTGCGGAGCTGAATTTAAATCCAGGTCTGTTTGATGTTAAGGCTGTGACCTGTCTACAGCTTTATCTCATCCAGAGAAACCACAATTACATCCTAGTTATCAATCCAAACAGCTTTTTCAGAAATTTTTCTTTTTATTAGCAGTTTTGTTAACTGGAATTGATAAAAATATCTTTCTCTCTCATTCATTTCTACCACTGAGTAGGCTCTAATGAATGCAGGAAGCAACATAAAGGTACCCAGAGAGACAGAAATGTGTAAATAACACAAAGCCCCGAGTATCTGCCAGTGAACTCTCCAGAGAGGGGTCTCAATGTGGCAGTGTTCCAGGGTGTCCCTGGGGACAGTTTCCTCCCCATTCTACAGCAGGAGTTTGTGACAGATGAAATAGTTTAGACCCTTAACTCTCTTAGCAAATGCCGAAATATGAAAATTCAAGTCTTCATCAATGTTATTTTTCTTGAAAAATAATTTTCATAATTATTGTCACAACTACAATGCACTGAATGTGTATTGGATGCTAACACTTTGCAGCACTCCTAAAATACAATCAGAAGCGGGTTTTATAATCCTCAGGGTACTGGTGAGGGAACTGAAGCTGAAGAGGATAAGTCTCTTCGCCATCATGCATTACTCGTTGGTGTTTTGACACTAATTCAAATCCAGATCTGCCTATTGTCACAGCTTATACTCTTCCCACTTGGCTGCTTATCAAACCAAAGAAATAAGATGCAGGCATCAGGAAAGGAAGCTAGTCATTTACGCAGCCATCCAATATGAAAACCTTTGACCTGCCTTTCACAGTGCCTCGTATGTATAATCTCATTTAAATCACTAATTTTACAAAAGCTGAGGCCAAGACAGTAAGGAAGGAGAGTGCAAAAAGATGGGGTGAAGGGGAGATGCCTGCTTTGTATGGAATCACGAAAGGATGGAAAGGTCACAGTACCAGCTGGTGCCACGCTGTCTGTCACCAGGTTTTAGAATATGGTGTAAACACTAGGGTCTGTGACACTGAACAAGGAGGAAATAGCTTATTATCTCCAAAAATAGCACAGATGCCAAGCAACTTGAACTGACTTAGCCTCAGGAAATTTCTCCATTCTCCAAGAATGTAAGGTCGCATTCAAGTATTTAGAAACTTAAGGCTTGAATGTATCAAAAAGCTAAGTCTCTGTGCATTATATTGATGATGGCTGAGTAAGGATGTTCAGTGTTCTTTATTTTGTTGTTACTGAATTTATTGGGGAGACGTTGGTTAATGAAATTAACTAGGTTTCAAGTGTACAATTCTATAATTCATCATCTGTATATTGCATTGTGTGTTCATCACCCAGGTCGAGTCCCCTTCCATGTCCACTGATCCCCTTGCCCCCTTCTCCCTCCTCCGACCTCCTTTCCCTCTGGTAATCACCGTACCGGTGTCTGTGTCTATGAGTTTTGCTTTGTCTATTTAATCCCTTCACCTTTTCTACCCCTCTGACAACTTCAGTCTGTTCTCTGTATCTATGAGTCTGTTTCTATTTTGTTTATTAATTTATTTTGTTCATTAGATTCCACATATAAGTAAAATCATATGGTATTTGTCTTTCTCTGACTGACTTATTTCACTTAGCATAATACTCTCCAGGTCCATCCATGCTGTACCAAAAGGTAAGATTTCCTTCTTTTTTAAGGCTCAGTAGTATTCCATTTTGTAAATGTACCATAGCTCTTTTAATCCACTCATCTATTAATAGGAATCACATATTTGCTCATAATACATCTGAAATGGGGTTAATATCCAAACTTTATAAAGAAGTTATACGACTCTGCCCTGGCTGGTTTGGCTCAGTGGTTGGAGTGTGGTCCCGTTGACCAATGAGTTACGGGTTCGATTCTGGTCTTGCAGGGGGCAGCCAGTTGATGTGTCTCTCTCACGTTGCTGTTTCTCTCTGTCTCTCCCTCCTTCCCACTCTCTCTCAAGATAAATAGAAAAATGTTCTCAGGTGAGGATTGAAAAAAAAAAAAGAAGCTATACAACTCAACAGTAAAATAACCAAAATACAATGAAAAAATGGGCCAAGGTCCTGAATAGACACTTCTCCCATGAGGACATACAAATGGCCAATAGACATATGAAAAGATAGTCAATGTCATGAATCATCAGAGAAATGCAGATTAAAACCACAGTGAGATATCACCTCATGCCTGTCAAAATGGCTATCATCAATAAATCCATAAATCCCAAGTATTGGCAAGTATGTGGAAAAAAGCGAACCCTCATGCACGGTTGGTGGGAATGCAGATTGGTGTAGCCACTGTGGAAACTGAATTGAGGTACCTCAAAAATTAAAGCTGAAACTGATTTATAACCCAGTGATTCCCCTTTGGGGAATATATCCAAAGAAACCCGAAATGCTAATTGGAAAGAATATTATACACTTCTATGTTCACTGCAGCATTATTTACAATAGCCAAGATTTGGAAGCAGCCCAAGTGTCCATCAGTAGACTTATTGTGTTCCTAGGTTTAATTTTTCTAGAGTCCTCATATTAAATCAGTTGCTAAATTATAAAAAAAGAAATATAGTATTCTACAAATGGAAAGATAAACTATACATGTATTAGTGAAAACCTACTTGGCATATTCTTCTGAATTTAAAAATAAAGAAGCTATCTCCCTGGCGAAGGTTGTCTATGAAATGCCATTCCATAGGGATGACTTGAAATGAAATTACAAATCCCCAAACAGAGACCGTATTAGAGTGGGAACCTGGCAGAAGCTTAACCACAGACACAGAATGCCGCAAAGGCTAGGATGAACCTAGCTCTATAAGGACCTTAAACACTACAACAGAGGCACGAAAACATTAATTAAGGATACTTTTCCGTATATTCATACGGATTTCTCATTAAAATGATTATGTTTTCCTGTTGCAAAACTAATTTTGCTAACTTTCCTTGAGAGCCTGTATATTTCAAAACAACTCGGAAGACAGTTTCTGACTTGGAAAAACATTTCTATTTAAAACAAAGCCTATTTGTTTTATCAGGGGGAAAAAAAAACAACAACCTCCAAAACTTGGACTTGACAAAGTCTGTGGTATTTTCTTCAAAAGAAGCAGAAAGAGGTGCATAGGTCACGGGCATTTCCTGACTTCTAGTACCCACGTGCCTCCTGCCCAAGCTGACTGCAACTTCGGTGACAAGGTTGTCCGTCTCCTGCAGGGGGTCCTGCGTTCAAGCAGTTGCGTGTAGAGACCTGATGTTAAAACAGGAGGACGGTCAGCCCCCTGGTTGAAGACTGAAGCTGAGAGTGAAAGCCAAGCCCACCTCCCTAGCTCCCACCCATCCCCCCACAGTCCCCAAGTGTCTGAGAAAATCAGTGGACTAACTCCTCCAACCACGCTGCTAACTGGTTTGACTGGTTTAGGTTCCGTTCCATTTCATTGTCTGTTGTTAAATGGCTATCCATGCTTCCAAACTCCTGACACACATTCATCTTCAGGAATAATAACAAATAGCCATAATAATAAGCAATAAAGCATCTTTCTGTTATGAGGTGGGCTAGTTTTAAATTTTTTTTTTTGGTGAAAAATATAATAATTATAGTGTATGTTATTATTATGTACACATACAGTAGTAAGATGATATATTGCAATACTGTATCTGTTAGGGTCCTCTAGAGATATAAAATCAATAGGACGTGTGTGTGTGCATGTGTGTGTGTGTGTGTGTGAGGCATATACTGAAGAGACTTATCTTAGGGAATTAGCTCACATGAGGATTAGGCTTGGTGAGCTTGAATCTGTAGGGCAGGCCTGCAGGCTGGAAGAGTTAAGGCTGCAGTCTTGAGGCAGAATTTCTCCTTTTTCAGGAAATTTTTGTTTTTGACCTTAAGACATTCAACTGATTGGATGAAGTCTACTCATATTGTCGAGGGAAAACTTCTGTAAAGTCAATTTATTGTAGGTTTTAACCACAGTAAGCAAATTGCCTCACACCAACATCTTGTTTTGTATTTGGTTAAAGAACGGGGTACAACAGCCTGGCCAACTCGACACATAAAAGCTAACTGGAAAATAGTTTCTCTTTGTATGTAGATTTGATAACTACTAAAGAAAGTATTAATTCAAAACCAATGGTAAACATAATAATGGAAAGAAAATACAACAAACATTTACTATTTAGAAGATGGCACTTAATTGAAATTTTAAAATATAAAAATACTGCAGTTGCTCCTAGAGTTGATCTTTGTTTCACAACAAATATTAGAGATGACAATTTTCTTCCATTATAGAATTTTGTTGGTTGAATTGCTAAGGGGGGTCCAAAAGCTTCAGCTAATTGGTGTCAGGGTACCTGCGTCTCCTGCTAAGCTCTTCCCTCGCGTCCTTATGAAAAGACCTGTGTGCCTCTCCTCATGGTTTACTCTTAAATCATGTTGCCGTTGCTGAATTAGAGTTTATATCACTTCGTGCTTTCTGATCAGACTATGTCACAGCTGTTTCTGGCTCTTCTGTTAAAGTATTTACAAAGAATCGTAGCTTTTAATGGGCAGCCCAACGCTTGAAAACTCCAGAAAAACATTACTGGGCCGTATTCAAATCATGTAATGTGTGAATCTTTTGAGAATATAAGTTCAGTTTACTTGCTTTGCTTCCAACATGGGGTATTTCTTGGAACACATCTCATAGGACTTTCCTGCGTAGACACTGTTCATAGTTACTTTGTTTGCAAGAATGTCTCACTGTTTGCCACGGGGCTGTGCACACTCTTGTAACATGGCAACAGCTACTGACACTCGATTATGGTCACTTTTGTCCTCTGGGCTCCCAGAGGAGTCAGTTTTAACCTTCAGCTGCCCATGTCAGTGTTCCCTGCGCTTACTGTCACCATGCTGGTTTCTAAGCTTTCATTCTGGCAAAAAAAAATTAAAATACCTTTCCTCTTTTACCAGATTTGTCAACCTAAAAATATTTGTATGTTACCTTGATTTTTATTTTGAGCCCCTTTCCCATTTTGAGTCTTGGGTCAATTTTAGGATTTCCCTGCACGTTTCCCAGAAGGCTCACAGGATGCGAAGACACGAGGGAAGGTGTACACAGCACAAAGACCATCATTCTCGATGCAATCTGTCCCCTCTGCCATCTAGTGAGACATCCCTGGTCCTTCCTGGTGCTGGGTGGCCAGTCCATTCA
Source organism: Molossus molossus (assembly GCF_014108415.1). Taxonomy (NCBI): domain Eukaryota; kingdom Metazoa; phylum Chordata; class Mammalia; order Chiroptera; family Molossidae; genus Molossus; species Molossus molossus. Next base: position 110,107,915 of record NW_023425399.1, read on the forward strand.
GTGCTTCTTGGAAGTGTTCTACACCCTGTCCATAAGCTCATGTAAACTAAGGTTTAAATGAACGACTTAACAAGATACTTATTCCTATAATGCTTATGTGTAAATAGGCGATAAGCATGTGTCCAAGTAAATAAACAAAATAATCCTAATTCCTACCTCCAGACCTTATAGTATTGCTGTTGGTCATTTCATTTGTACCCAATTATATCTATATGTATACCTATATGTACATGCAGGTAAGATCTACATAATCAAATGCATTATTGCTATTATTATTTTGGACACACAGTTATCAGTTAGATCAATTAGGAATGAGAAAGCAAGAGAAGAAAATAAGAAGGTGATTCAAAGGCGCAAACCTACAGCTATAAGAGAAATAAGTCCTCAGCATGTCATGTACGGTATGCTGACTATAAACAAAATAAGAATCAACATTTCTATTTTTACCTTCACTTAGTTCTTCTCCAATGGGAGGAGGCCACAACAGGTAATGGTTCTGGGCAAAGGTGAATGCCAGGCTGTTCGGGTTGGACAAGCACCTGCCCATCTTGCTGACGAGTTGGGCACTGTCCTCTCGTGGAGATCACTGACGGTGTTTAATCAGTGGACTGACTTGATATACTTAGTAAAAACTGTTCATAGACATGAAATGTTAGTAGCTCAGTAGCATGACAGTGCAGGTCAAAAGGGCAAGTAAAGCAAAAAGACCCCTGGTCAGGGGTTATGTCAAGAGATGTGAAAGGTTCAGTGGAACTCACCAGCCCATCCACCTGCTGAATCAGGAAGCTCTGAGCCTCAGCAAGTTCTGTGACATCGTCTGGTCTGGATTAGCTTCGGAGCTGGGTTCAGAAGCTAGGGAATGTGTCCCTGGGCTGTGCCACATACCAAGCAGCCAATCACACTTACCATTGTTTTCTGTCTTCTGTAGCTTGGGCGGTAAGAATGGCTAATATGTAGCACACGCTCATTTAGTGCCATCTGCCTTAAAGGCTTTACGTGCATATCTCCTCCAATCCTCTTAATAGCCTTTTGAAAAGTTACTATCATTACTCATATTTTACAGATGCAATAACTGAGGCACAGAGTGGTCTGTGGTCACAGAGATAATAAACAGTGTGGCTGACATACAAGCCTCCATGTTTAAGCTGTAGACCTGACCTGAACCTCGGCATTCTGCATAATCACTCAGATTTAGACCTCTAATGTAGACTGTGCAGGGAAGCAAGCATAAACAATCTCATCTAAAAGTGTAGTTAAACTACACCATGATATATATTTGAATGTCTTTAAAGGACATTTTTCTTTGAATTACGCTAATGCCAGTAGTATAAAACGAATGATCAAAGTTGAATGTAAAGGCAGAGCATCACGGAGTAAACATCTTAGTGTAATTCTTTTGAGCATGTTAAGCAATCTGTTTTGTTCTTTCCACCTTCGGATTCACTGACTCTACAAATGTCTTTATCTATTTTTTTTAATCCTCACCTGAGGACATTTTTCCAGTTTTTGTTCAGATGGAGTGGGAAGGAGAGAGAGGAAGAGAGAGAGAGAGAAACATTGATGTGAAAGGGACACATCGAGAGGCTGGCTCCCGCATGACCCAACCAGGGCCGGGGACAAACTGCAACCGAGGTACGTGCCCTTAGCGGGAACCAAACCTGGGTCTCTCTGGACCGCGGGCCGACGCTTTAGCTGCTGAGCCAAATCGGCCAGAGCCAGAAATGTCTTTAATTTCCGATTTTCAGCAAGATTATATGCTTCTTTCTCCTCCAATTAAAACCATATTTTAACCCATGAGATTTCTCCATTACTCACAGAGACTGAGCCTCTGTGACAGTGTAAATTAATTGCACGACTGCATGGGTTTGTCCTAAAAGTTGAATTGACCAATAAGTGACAGACTCAGGGTGACAATCAGGTTTTTTTTTCTGTTAGACCAAGTGGCTATTGTATATTAATCCGAATGTCAGTTTGAGTTTGTTCTTCTCAAAATCTAAAATTTCATGGCTCATTTTACATATGTATCCTCAATTTATTAATTTCCAAATTTTTAGTTATTGGTATGGCTATTTCTGACCTACTTCTGTTTACTTCACCAGGGCCTTAGGTGTTTAATTCTGATAATCCTCAGTGTGTGGTGTAAAAAACATTTCTCGTCCTTAATCAAACTCATACAGAGTTTGCATCATAGAGGGAAAAACCTAAATATGTTTTGTTTCTATTAATTTAGGTGAAAGAGCCCTTTCAAGTATGTTATCTTATCTTTATACCTGCTGTAACAAGTTTGGAAGATTGAGGGTCTTGCTTCTTGAGCAAAGTTGGAAAGAATTAGACTGTTTTCCAGTAAATATTGCAGCATTCTCCGTGGCTGCCGGGGGTCCCAGATGGCCCCCTTCCTTCCACACCTTCTGTTTCCAAATAAGAGGGTGATACAAGTTGCCAATCCATGTAATTCCATTAACTCATATTTTAACCACTCGACAAAGTACAATTAGGGAAGGCCTCCACACATTGCCCGGGGATATCGCTCTCATTGAACAGCTATGTTTTACAGCTTCAGCCTGCACCCTCCACGGAAGGCCCTGGTGGCACTAACAGACCTTACCCCTAACGGCGACCCCCGCCACGGCCCCGCAGAGGCTCTGGGAGCACCGCGGTGGCTGGGATCCCTCCCCAGCGTCCCTGGCAGGTGCTCGCCCAGCCTTGCTGCCCCCTCTCAGGGCCCCTGCTCTTGGGTTTTCCTCCACGTGGAAGAACGGTGGCCTTAGACCTCTGCACGGCTACAGCTTAAACTATCTTTGGAGCTTCGCTCAAACACTACTTCCTCAGAGACCTGCCCTGATAAGTGAAAGAATGAAAAACAACAGGAATTTATTTTCTCAGCTCCAAAGGCTAACGTCTGAGATCAAGGTGTTGGCAGGTTTGGTTTCTCCCGGGGCCTCTCTCCGTGCCTTGCAGATGGCTTTCTTCTCGCCTGGTTTTCTTGTCTGTGCACGGGCATCCCTGCTGTCTGCCTGTGTGTCCAAATTTCCTCCCCTGAAAAGGACACCAGTCACATTGGAGCAGGGGCTACCCGGAGGGCCTTATTTAGCTTAGTGGCCTCTTGAAGGGGCTCTCTCTCCAAATGTAGTCACATTCTGAGGAAGTGGGAGCTGAGGCTTGACAGGAACGGGGGCAGATGCTGTTCAGCGGATAAGACCATTCTTTCTGGATCCCACATCTCAGCACTTTCTGGCTCAAGGCTAGTCTCTGCAGCATACTTGCATGCCCTCACTACAAGATATGTAACTGAACTTGTTTGAAAATGCAAGCCTCTCAGGTTTCCGACTGTGCGGGCATCACTGACCAGTGGTCTCCACGGCAGTGTTCCAGTTCCTTCGCTGCAGGTGCACCAGGGTGACCCTCCCCGCGGTTGTTCTTAGCCAATGACTGTGTAGAAAGGTACCACGATGGCAGGCTCTTTCCCACGAGACTCTGCTCCTCCAGTTGGAGACTCTGGCGTGAAGCACCCTCCACCCACCCTATCAGTTTCATCAAACGATCTTCGTAGCCCACTGTGTTCTAAGACCTTCCTTTCTGTTCCTCCCTTCCCAGGGTGGGATCTACACTTGGGGCTGACATCTTCCCGTCTCCTCTGGCTCCCTCCTCAGTTTTCCTCACAGAAAGTTCTTCCAATGATTTCTAGCACATCTCTTCATCTCGACATCTTCTTGGAAGACCTAGACAAGTTGCTTCCACATGTGTGAAGCATAGAGGTCTTCTCTTTTCTGACAATAGGATTTAAACGGAAAGAATGCAGTCAAGAGTAGAAATGACAGCAGTCAGGGGGGAATATATGTTAGCGAGTCTAAGTATCCTGGAAATAATATAACAAGTACAGCGTGGGTTTAGCAAAAGGGTATTTCAGTGTTTTGACAAAATTAAGCATTTTAAAATACTTTATGTTCCACAAAACTTTATTTTGAACCCAAGAATATTTTATGCATCTTTAGACTTACACAAACTATAGCTTTTTTTTTTCTATGAAAATCATCAACAACTTGATAGGGTTCCAGCGGAAAAAGACCACACATTCGGGAGAAGAACCTTCCATTTGGGTCTCCATAACTCTATCAGCAGAAGCAAAGTGGGAACTATTCCAAATAGTCACAACCTAATTACCACTGTCTACTTCCAGATTAGCCAGAACTAACCTCAGTAAGCCCATTAGCTGTTTATGTCAATCACCACAAGAAGTCCCTGATTTCTAAGTCCCCCCACTGCACACATTTAAATCACTATGCATCTCTGCATATTCTCTCTTATGTCTCTGTCTTCCAACTTCCCTAGCTCCTAAACCCTCTCCAGTGAGCACTCTGGAATTTATGGTGCATCGTAAATAAAACTCCCATGCTCTCCTCTCCAAAAATCACCCTCAAGTCAGTCTAAATGAAACTGAAATCTCCCGTAAGGATGCTGCTTCCTTTGCAGGAACTCAGGGGCGTGCTGTTTGTCTCCCTCAGCCTTCATCCCCCTGGACCTGGATTTGGACAAATGTTGCCCTTGCTCTCCTTGTTCCAGACTGTAATTTCTCTGTGGTTCTAAAACTCTATAATATGGATTCTAAGTCCATTATCACTTTGGCCCACATATGTCCTGTCAATCACTAAATCTGCTCCAACCACAATGGTCTCCTCAACTTTCTAAAGACTCACTGAAAAACTCTATTCTGAGGGTCATAGTATTTTTTATTCCCTCCCCAATAACATGCTCTTCAATATTTGCCTAACTTGGCCTGCTCCCTCATCTTACATAATTTTAAAAATCAAATTTCAGCCCTGGCCGGTTTGGCTCAGTGGTTAGAGAGTCGGCCTGCGGTCCTGAGAGACCCAGGTTCGGTTCCCGCTAAGGGTGCGTACCTCGGTTGCAGTTTGTCCCCGGCCCTGGTCGGTCGTGTGGGTGGCAGCCACTCGATGTGTCCCTTTCACATCGATGTTTCTCTCTCTCTCTGTTCCTCACTCTCCCTCCCACTCTACCTGAACAAAAAATGGAAAAATGTCTTCGGGTGAGTATAAAAAAAAAAAAAAATCAAATTTCAAAGAAACATGCCCTGTCTACAATATTTAACACTGCAACCACCGTTCACGAGATTTCTTACAATCCACTGCTTATTTTTTCTCCATGTACCTTTTATTTCTGTATCCTTCATCAAGAACTTAAACGTCAAAGACACAGATTATGGTCTTCACTGTTGTATAACCAGTGTCTGCTACAGAGTAGGTAGTCAACAGATGTTTACTGAATAAACATAATAAGTTGAATTTATTAAAATGATAACATTTCTCCCCTCCCAAGAAAGGTAGTTTAAATATTTTTTTATAGGAAAAGTAACATTATGTTTTGTTTTATTCAACATCTTTCTATTGTGTTTTTTGTTGTTGTTGTTGTGCTCCTTGTGTTCTGCTAATACACAAATAAATAAAGCCCATTTTTTTTTACCTTGAAGAATTCTATTTCTAGCTATACAGAAGCATATGTACATTATCATAATCATAGGGATAAATATTTATGTATATTTAGGTTTTAATCTCCTCTGGCAACTATGTGGAGAATAGAGCTGTGAGGGAACAAACCAGAGACTGGGAAATCAGTTAGAAATGTACACGGTTAGCCAAGTGAGAGATGACAGTACCCTGTGTTAAACTTATTAGTAAGGATGCAGAGGAGCAGACCATTAAAAAATATTTGAGGAGAAATTAGGAAAAACATAATTTTGATTTAAAAGTGAAAAATACAAAAAATATGTGATACAGAAAGAGATAATAAAGGGAAAGTCAGTTGAGAGGGAAAGATGAGAAATTAACATTTTATCTGATTAATTTTGATACCTGTGCAAGACACTTGGTCTCAGTATAAAGCTTGCTAGAGAGGTCTGGGATAGAAAAATAAATATGGGAGTTCTGAATATCTCTGTGGTAGTTTAATGTATAAGAATAAATGAGCTAGCCCAGGTTAATATATAAAGTCAGAATAACAGTGAAGCAAAGAATAATACTATGAGAATAAGAATTTGGAACAATTGTAAAAAAAAAAAAAAAAAAAAAAGGAGGGAATTAATTTCATAGAGAAAATAAAATGTCTGAAAGTCCACCCCCCCAAAAGTGCATAGTGTGGTATTATGCAAACTAAGAGAATAGGTAGTGTCAAGAACGGAAAAGTGAGCAGCATTCTCAACCACAGGAGATAAGTTCAGCCCACTCAGAAAGCAACGTTTTTATTGGACTTGAAATTAGGGGACCACCAATGACTTCTGTGGCAGGTTCAGTACCATGGAGAGAGAAGAGGCCAGCCTGCAGGGCACTGAGTATGGCAACAAAACTTTCTTTAATTACAAATTAATGTAGGAGTGATAAATTGAGAGGCTTGAGTACATTTCGATGCTAAGAGGAAGAAGTAGAAAGGAGAATGTTAAAGATGCAGTAGAGTAATTAACAGAGGGTGGAGCTTTCTGGAAACAATGATGGGGTTGAGATAAAGAGGTGAATTGAAGGGGCTAAAAGGACGAGTGGTGATCTTAGGTGTGCATGTAGATTGGCTTGTAGGAAGGGCACTGGATTGCTGGTGTAAATTGATTCTGATCATCTCATTTTTTTTTTATTTAATAAAGGACATGAGTTTTCTGCCAGTAACTGTAGATAAAGGGTTTTCATATGAAGCACCAGACATCTGTGAATGTTGGAATGTTCATAGAAGGGGATGGAAGAGAATGAGAGCATAGAACAAGGAATCAGAATGAAGCCACCAAGGTCTTGGGGATCCAAACTGCCCAGATGTGTAATATCCTCCAACAAGCAAGCCTCAGTTGTCCACATCTGCAAATGATAAGCCCAGCATTGGCACTGATGCTGAGTCAGAGTTTTCCTAGGAAAGTGCAGTAAGATGAAAATTACAAGGTAATTGAGAGATCTGGGAGGAAGGAAGTAGAATCTTTAGGTTTTAAAGCAGAGTAGAAATAGCCTGTGCTAAATCATGGGAGAATAGAAGATCAGAGAGAAGGTTATGAGTGTAGAATTTCTCAGGAGGATTTGTTCCAGATGGTTTCACATTCCAGAAAGTGATAACAAAAGGGGTAAATTTTGTGAGACTTAAAGATGTCCACAAATTTGAGGACAGGTAAGGTTTGTGGAGGGAAAATTCATAGAAATATCCTAGTTTGATTTCTAGATAAGGAACCTGAGAGAAATAACTTGCTTGAGGTCACACAGTTACTTAGTGGTAGAATCCTGAGCAGAGTAAGGTCCTTCTGATGACTAAAGTAGATTTTTTTGGTTATATTGCCTCTTGTTACCTAATATTGGAGAGTATGTTGGTATCTTCTGATTCTTTTTTTCTCTAGAACTTAGGAATCAATTGTTTGAGGTAAGAGCTGGCATCTTTGTGAACAATACATCTTAGGAAAAATGAAGCAATAGTAAGAAATAAAAATCAAATTTATTTTTTTGCTCATGACCTCACTGTACATTTCTCAGTAATAACGCCTCCCCATTTGTGTATATACCTTATAGAGGAGGGAAGTTGTTAAATAAAAGATTTAGGCGGAATTTATTATTGTCTTATAATACTTTCAAATACTAGTCAATGAGGAAATCTGATAAGTATATTATTTTAAAAGAATATCTTAAATTTGCATATCGAGTTGCATGTATTTTTATAGTGTTGTTGCAGATATCACTTCCATGCCTCCTAAGCAGATTTAAAGTTATTCCAGAATTTCAGAGTTGGTGTGTTATGTGCTGAGTACGACTCTTGTAAAAAGAAAAGTCTACTTTAGAGGCAGTGTTAACAAGTGATGCTGTGTACAAATGTGTACGTGCCGTTAGCACTTTGAGAACAGGTGCCCCGCCTCTGTGGAGAACACAGCACAGGTGCCACAAGTCGCTGAGCTGACTCTCAGTGTGAGTTTTTAGCCAGCTTCCAGGAGATACATACAATTGCCTCCTCACCTCATAAAGAAAGTGTTTCATAGGCACATGGCAAATGACTGTGACTAATACTGTAAAACCAATTGTCACATGAATTCAGCACGTTTGACTCTTTATACGAAAGAAGAGTCTCTTTTGTAGTAATAACATCAATAATATAACGTAATCCACTGAGTATGTAATACATTTTGATGATACAGTTACATTCTAACCCCTTTATTAAGTAACTATTATATATTGATTAGTAAGTATCTTTAAGTCCCAGTGTTTGAAAACACAAGAGATAATAAATCTAAATCATGGAAATAATTATCGTACTTTGTATTAATAATTTTAAAGTAATATATTTATTAGGTGTTTAAGGCATATGCATTTATAAAAGCATTTGAAGTAGTGATGCTTGGCAGTATATAAAACTTAGAATTTGGTCTAGGTGGAGGGAGCATGGAGATATGAAAGAGAAAAAAGTACTTTGGGGAATAACAACAAATTTTGAATTAATGGGACACAGACTGTGTGTGGAGTAGGGACAGAAGCAGAACTAAGACTAAGCTGGAGAGGCAGGCGGGCACCAGACCCTGAAGCAATCATTGATTAGTTATAAAGCCAGAATGTAAGCCAATCAACGAAACAGAAAACAAAAATAGTATTATGCATAACAGTTGAACTAAAAATCCTAATTCACAAATCACATTTTATTTTATTGGGAGGTATGGTGAGAGTATTACCTCACATATACGAATAAATTATTGCCATTTTCCAACAAATGAAATACAAATTTTATGTTGAAACATGTGCTTCTTAAAATTGTGTGGTTTCTTCTCTATTCTTAATTGATTTGATTATTTTTCAGCATTTTGTACTATTAAGCATTTTCATCATTGAAACTCTTTCCCATTGGCCTATATTAATATATAATGTCTAATCATGTCTTCAATGCCTTCTTCAAGTCTGTGTTTTCAGCAGAACATACTTTTTTCTACTGCCCCTTCTTGAGTTCTAGTCAGTGAGTAAGTCTGTCACCTGCTCTAATAACCTAACTCTGGTCACCATGCTTTCTTCTGACACACACACTCACAGCCTTTTCCATATCTCCACTCATCCAAACCTTCTGAGTTCAAGCACAGAAAAACGCCATCTTTTACATGAAGTTCTAATTAACTGGAAACAATTCGTCTTTTTTATTTGTTTTTCTCCTACAGATGTGTGTGACCCTTAATTCCAAAACTAGTATTGCTACCTTCTGTGTTAAATTATATATATACCACCCAGACCTCCTGTCCAATCTGTTGAATTATTGTTAAATTATTGGAAGCTCAGGCCCTGGCCACTGTGGCAACCCCCAACATCATCTTCCTTGTTCAGTTGCCAGCGTCTGCATCTCTTCTGGCATGTCTAGGATGGTTAATCCCCGCTAAAGATGCAATCTAGTCCCAATTCCAAGGACTAGTTCTGAACCAACCAACCTTTAGGCATGATGTAGTTAAGGCATCAAACTTAGCCACACTGGACACTGATACATTGTTTTATACTAAAACACCATGAAACTCATTACCAGTTACTCTGACATGGTTACTCAGTTGATCTTTCCTCTATTCCTTCATCCTTGACTCTTCTGTTAGTCTTTATGGTCTAACAGGAAAAATGTCTCCAAGCCTTTGAGTTTCTACCCCGAGCATTGGTTGTTGAAGTTGGTAGACAGTAAGTGTTTCATCACATGTCTGTTGAATGACTGAATGAGCAGAGCATGTGCAGGAATCATCAAAGACTCAGTGGAGATGCACTGATTGCCCTGTCTTGAGAGGTACACTCAAAAGAGAGGCCACACCTCAGGTAGGACGTGTGCCCCACCGTGCAGTCTTCCTCCTGATCAGAGGGGTGTGTGATTGGTGAGGAAGGCGGCTGCCGGAGGAAATCCTGCCCTCTCTATGTGATAAAGGGCAGGAGGGAAGAGTCTTATCATGAATAAGCTGCCCAGGATTCAATGATGGTGCTAATTACAAGTGCAAGCCTGGCAACAGAAACCTTTTAAAGCAGGACGGGAGCCTCCAGAGTATTCACAACTTATCCTTTATACAGAAGAGCCTCCTGAGAATGAAAAAGGTCGAGTTACCTGCCCACATTGCAACAGCATGGAGACAGGAGCCAGGGTTTGCTGACTCGCTGTCCTCAGCTCTTTGCGTGTGGGTTTACTTTACGGCATTAGTGATAACAGCGCTTAATTTTGACATTTCCTGGATGGTGAGTGCATTTCTAGTGTGTCAGTGCTGTACCACAACCTCACCAAGAATCTTCGCGAGGATGTATGATTTAAAATGTGGATTTATGCTAGCAGGCTCTTTCTTGATACTGATGGGCCTTACCAGAACATTTCTGCAATCGACTCTCTAATCTGCCCTGCGGCTTTTATAAAGCAGTAAATGTAAAGTGAAAATTTTGAGCAAATGCTCCCTCAATTCCCAAGGCAACGACTTAAAGCAAGAAAACAACGGAGGCCACCGGAGGCGCCTGCGCGACGCGGCCCTGGTGGGACCCTGCACCGAAGTCCCCGAGGCAGGCACGCGTCTGTCTCAGGGCCCCGGGTGGACCGGTCCCTGGGAGCCGCTTGGAGAGCTGCCGTGGATGTCACTCTGCTCCTGCCAGCCCCAGGAGACTCCGTAGCGCGCTTGCCGCAGTGAGGGAAGGGATCCATCCAACTTCGGGGATCCGGCCGGCGTGCGAGCACCTCGGATCACGTTGTGCCCTTTATTACTCTACTGAACCGCTGGGCTCGTTTGCTCGGACCCAGAACCAAGCAGCACGGGCTGGAGCCACAGATGTGTTACATCAGACAGGGCGCTTGGACTGGCTCTGCGTAGGGACGGTCAGGGGCCTGGGGACCTCAGGGTTCCCAGCTGTGTCCACCCCTCCCTCCATACCATCCCCCACCCCTCCCTCCACCCCTCTACCCCCTCCTCCACCCCCTCCTCCAGCCCCTCCCCATCCCTCCCCCACCCTCCCTCACCCCTCTCCCTCCCACCCCTTCCTCCACCCCTTCCTCCACCCCTCTCCCACCCTCCCTCACCCCTCTCCCTCTCCACCCCTCCTCCACCCCCTCCTCAGGCCCTCCTCCGGCCCCTCTTCCACCCTTCCTCCACCCCTCCTCCACCCCTCCTCCACCCCTCCTTCACCCCTCTTCCACCCCTCCTCTACCCCCTCCTCCATCCTACCCCACCCTCCCCCACCCTCCCTCACCCCTCTCCCTCCCACCCCTTCCTCCACCCCTCTCCCACCCTCCCTCACTCCTCTCCCTCTCCAACCCTCCTCCACCCCCTCCTCAGGCCCTCCTCCGGCCCCTCTTCCACCCTTCCTCCACCCCTCCTCCACCCGTCCTCCACCCCTCCTCCACCCCCTCCTCCATCCTACCCCACCCTCCCCCACCCTCCCTCACCCCTCTCCCTCCCCACCCCTCCTCCACCCCTCCTCCGGCCCCTTCTGCGGCCCCTCCTCCGGCCCCTCCTCCGGCCCCTCCTCCACCCCCTCCTCCAGCGCCTCACCTCTCCCGGCAGAAAGCAGGGCAATCCGGGCGGCTGGGGCAGGAAACACATTAGGCAGGACTGATGGTCTGTGTTCTCGGCGAAGGCGGCACACTGCTCCCTGGTCTCTGCGGCTCAGCAACCCCGGACGAGAAGAAACCCGTTCCCTCCCCCGTCCAGCCCTTTTCCTACCCAGCTGAGCGGGAGGCCTTGTCAGGAAGGACCTGTTCACTTCCCACAGAGGGCGAGCTGTATTCCTCTGGACACGAGACGGCCCTGTAAGAAATCCTTCCTGGGGACAGGGGTCAGCGCAGCAGGCAGAGCCAGTGACTGAGCGCTCCGGCCAGAGTCGTGCCGAAAGGGCCCTGCAGGAAACACGGCCCGGCTGTGGGGGGGAGCTCGCCATCTGTGGTACAAACCCTCCGAGAGGGAAACAGAAATCCATGCAGCACGCCGCAGGGGCACATCCCCCCGGTTCTCCCCCTGAGCCGCCCGAAGCTGGACCTGTTCAGAGAGAGAATGCACCAAGCGCCAGGGGGCCCGGAGCGCAGGGCAAGGACCCGGCTTGTGCCTGGATTGTCCTTTCAGGAGCTCTGATCAAACAGTCACTGGGACTTGAACTCTGACGTCCAGTGTCTTGTGCTCGATTCCCCCGCTACCTGAAATCACTGAATCTAAACCGCCTCCAGATCTGATCCATTAAAGTTAACAACTTTCAGAGCCATTAGTGGTAACAACTTCCCCCGCCACAGTTTCTCAGGGCAACCCCCTGTGAAGAATTTATGCAAAGAGTGGACCGAGGGAAAATAAACAAATTCGAGTCTCTTACCACACTGACCACAGAAGAGGACCAAGGGCACACTCAGGGCTGAGAGGCCCAGCCGTCTCCACAGGTGGCTTTTCCCACCCTGTCCCCTTCACTTCAGGATGGAAATCCGGCCTCAGAGTGGCCAGGCAGGCTCCACACCCTGCGCCTGTCCCCCCTGCTGCCCACAGCAACGGGGAGAGGGACAGAGAGCCACGTGTTGGGAGGCTGCAGGCCTTGGCTGTAAAACCAGGCCCTGCAACGTAGTCTTACCTGCCCCCCAATAGTCCCTTCAAGGGCAGGTGCGCTCCATGGGACAGCGCTACGGGAGCTCCTCCTTCAGACATTCAGGGTGACGGTGGGCTGTCTTGACGTGGAATTTGCTTGTCCCAGGGTTTAATTATATTACGTCTAGTTCTTTCCACCCTTCAGTGGTCAGGAGTCCACAGCATCTGTGCTCAAAAATGAACCCCCCTCTCATCTCCTAACACATCCACTGTTTCTCTGTTCTTGAACCAATCCCCTATCTTTCAACAAGAAACCAGAAGCCGTACTGTTGTGAAACCGAAGTCTTCCTTGGGAGCTCCTCCAAACCCACAGCATGTTTCTCCTTATATTGTTTGGAAATATCCTGTAACCCCACCGGAGCGTGAGAGCTGTTTGGAGCAAAGGAGCATATGTGCTAATTCAGCTTTGGACACACTATGCAACAGCGGACCACAGAAAGAGAATTCATGGACTCTGAAATCTGACAGTCTGAGTTCAAATCCTCACATGTCTATGACTTAATTGCTGTGTGACTTTGGACAAATAGTTGACTTCTCTGCCCAGGGTCCCTGTCTCTAGAATGAGAATAGGAATACCACCTCCCTCATAGATAGCAAATGGGAAGCCCTTAGCTGGACACAAAGTAAAAACTTTGTTATTTTTATTCTGATTCTTTAAATTTTAATTAATCCAGAGCCTCCAATACAACTTGTATTCATGTCGATGAAACAAAAGAAATGGAAGCATCCTTACATCTCTCAGTTGGCTCAGAGAGTGGCTAGAGGTTTTTAATTACAGAAGCAGATCACCTGGTCATTATACTTATGGCCTGTTTGAGATCATTTCGGAGTCCCTTTGGAATGACAGAAGCCAGAGCAAAGGGAATAGTGGACAAGGGAAGGGAGTTGAACAGCTGAGATTTAGGAGGTTAGTCACAAAGGAGGCAGCCATACTTCTCAGTATCTAAACAAGAACTGGAGCAGAAGCAAATAAGGAACCCAGATCTGGCACAGACTTATAGAGTCAAAGCAGGTTACTCATAAGAGATGAGGACGTGTGTTTCTCTAACAAACAGGCATTGAGGTGCCTGCACAGCCGCGCCGCCCTGAGTCCTGGCGTGGCAGGTTGTCAGTCCTGGCCCACGGGACAGCACCACTTAGGTCACTGGGTGTGACACTCACCTTTCCCCTCCAAACACATGGGCTACGCTGTTTTCTAAAATATGAGTAAAGGCGTACATACTTTTTTGAGTGCAACATTCATTTTAACATTTTACTTGAAATCATTTAGGTTTACTGCAGTTATAATTTTGATGATACATCATTCATACAGGTTCCCCTAATGCTACCAACTTAACATGAACACAGTGCTCTTATTCAAACCAGCAAATGAATAATAATGTGATACTACTAATTCATCTATGGGGCTAATGTGAATCTTGCCAGTTTCCCTATTATCAGCATAGGAGACTCCAGAAAATTTGGCAGGTTTTTGTTTGCCTTTTTTTTTAGCAGTAGGGAGCAGGGTAGTGAGTCCTCTGTGTTTGCTGTGAGTCTCTTTGTCTTGTAGAGCCCTAACTACTCTCCTGCCGGGGTTCGTCCCCCCAGAACCAAGCGTTTTGAAGACAGTCCTTTCAAACCACGTGTACCTTTAAATGCCTTCCCTTCGTTTGTGTGTTATTCCACCAGGTCACTTGCTCTGTGTTTCCAGGCTGCGGACAAGTGAGTATTTCTGGCAGTGGTTTGGATGACCCGTGGCCCAGTCATCATCTTTCCTATTCTTCTGGCCACGGAGTTTTTCTCCAATCGCTTCTGTTCGCAGCCACGCCTAGCAGTGGGGAGGACGGGGTGTGGCAAGACAGCATGAGCGTGGATTAGGAGATTTAAAAGCAATGTATAGTTAAAGTCTGGGTGGTCTCTGCCTGAAATTATGCCAAGGACCTGGTTTTGTGTTATTATGATTGTCCAGTATTTTCTTATTACCCGGAAGTGCTCAGTAGGTTTTTTATTTTATTTTTCCCCCTATTGTGAAGATTCAGGTGGTAACTGACAAGTGTCCTGAGAGGTGCTGGGGTCTAGTCTCCTATCACCGGGCAGTGTTGGCCCCCTGCAAGTGCTCTGGGGTGTAGACTTAAGGAAAGAACATTCCTGTTAAAAATAAGGCTTAGCCAGAATCCTACCACATTCTCAAAAAGTTGTACCACATGGGACTTTATTAAATTGTTTCATCAGGTTGATTTCAGTACTCTATAAAAAACATAGGTAAACAAAAATTAGCATGTCATGGTTAAAAGTTAATTGCTAATGAAGCTGCAGGGATTAACCTTGTTTTTGTTGACTTAGAGGACAAGACCAAGAATCTTATTTCTTGTCAGAACTGCAGAGATGTAATCATTTTAATACAGTTTTCTTTTGAATTCTTCATCATTTACTAGTTAAACAAATGTTCACTTGACTATTCCTTAACATAAGCAATACCTGTTTTTATGAACTGAATGTGTGTGCTTCCCCCAAATTCTTGTTTTGATCCGAACCCACAATGGGATGGTATCAGGAGGTGGGGCCTTTGGGAGGTGATTCGGTCCTGCAGGTGGACCCCTTATGAATGGGATTAGTGCCCTTATGGCAGAGACCCAGGGCGTTCTCTTTCCCTCCTCCAAAGAGGATGCGAGGAGAAGATGGTGGTCTGCAACCCAGAGGCCTACCAGAACCCAAACATGCTGGCTCCCTGATGTCAGACTTCTAGCCTCCAGGAGATGGAGAAGTAAAGTTCCATTGTTTAAAGCCACCCTGCCAATGGTAGTTTGTTATAGCAGCCTGAACCAACCCAGTCAGCTTGCTGTAAATAGTAATTCGAGTTAAAGTCAAAGTTCTATGGTTTTTGTTCATAACACAATATATTTATATATCTCTATCTCTATCTCTATCTCTATCTCTATCTCTATCTCTATCTCTATCTCTATCTCTATCTCTATCTCTATCTCTCTATCTCTATCTATCTCTCTATATCTTTTGTCAGATTATATTTAATGTTCACCATAGGGACTAACAAGAGTTATGACCTCACCTTTTTTTTTGCTAATAGTTGAGGTAGTGTGTTAAGAGAACTCATTTGTAAGGAGATCGCATATATCTCGATCTGGGGATGATTCTGACCATCAGCTCATTTGGTAGTATGGCTGATCTGCATTATGGCACCATTAACTCTCAAATTATGTCTACTGCACCATGAGGTGATAAAAGCCTAAAGAACTTGGAGCCACCCTGCAAATGTCTCGAGGGCCATAAACATGTCATGTTGATGACTCCACAGTCTGCCCAACATTCTGATGCTAGCAAAGACCTTGACATCCTCATTGCCGGCGATTTAACATGAACTAGAATGAAAAGGATCACAAGAGCTTACATTAAGTCCACTATTGAACATCTTGATCTTCACCACTTTATACATTTCTTTTTTGTTCCTAGTGTTACCAACGTTGTCTTTTCAGTGAAAAACGTCTCCCATTCATGTTCTCCATATGACGTTTCCTCTTTCTCCTTTTGGATCGGTGGAAAGGGATTCTCAATAAGTCCCTATGCCTCTTTCAACTTCTACAACATTTAAAGAAGCAAATTTCTTTTAGATCTTTGGGCTGAACATGGAATTGTATCAACTGTTGGCCTATGAACCTTCCCTTATATATTTAGGGAGTTTTGATGTAAGAAGGAAATGAAGGCTCAGAATTTCAAAAGTTCTTGTGATTTAGTTTCTATCCTCCAGATCCTTGACTTTCAGTATTTTATATGGTGACTTTTTTGGTGTTTTGCTTTAGTTTTTACTCATTACCGTGGTCCCCTTTTTAGTCTTGGATTCATATTTTCTATTTCTGATGCCCGATTGCTCTTTTACTTGTTTCTTGTTCGTGCTTTGCCAGAATCCATATCCCAGTTTTGAGATGAAGGTTTAGCCAAGAATTATGTACAGTCTAGAAAACCATATAAACTCTGCATTATTTTATTCATTTATTAAGACAACTTTATTCATTAAACATGATAGATCATCCACTCTGATAGAGAGTGAGGATGCATTCACAATCTCTGCTCTGAAGAAACTCAATCTAGTGGAGTAGACAAAAATATTAGACTACACTATGGAAAGTGGCAGGATCGAGGTGTGGACTAGTGATGTGTGACCCCAGGGAACACACAGCAAAAAGAGAAGAACTTAAGTTAGCCAGGGTTGGAGTCAGGGGAGCAATCAGAAAGCTTACAAAGTAGGTAACTTTTGATAAGATTCATAAAAAATTAGTAGCTTAGTAATAAGGTCCTTTCTCCATTTACTCTTTTTTAGAAATATGTTTTTATTGATTTTTTTAGAGAGAAAGGAAGGGAGAGAGATAGAAACATCAATGTGAGAGCGAAACATCAATCAGCTGCCTCCTGCACGCCCCTTACTGGGACGGAGCCCACAACCTGGACATGTGCCCTGACCAGGAATCAAACCCAGGACCTCTCCCTCCACGGGACACCGCTCCATCCACTGAGCCACACTGGCTGGGCTCCTTCTACTCTTTACTTCTGACAAATACCTCTTGAGTTTAAAACATCATTTTTTATTCTTTATGTCTCTCTTCTGTTACCACCCTATTTCACTTTTTCTCATCAGGCCTCACCTTCTTGCAAAAATAGTTTATATCGGCTCTTTCTATTTTCTTAACCACCAGTCACCCATCCATCACAGCTATCCAGCTTGTGCGTCAGCCACTGCACAAAAACTATCTGTCAGTTCTCACAGGTGACATCCTAATTGCCAAACCCAATAGCAATGTTTCTTTCTGATCTCATTTGACCTTTCTGTATCATTGGCACAGCTCACCACTTCCATCCTGCAACCGTCATCCCTTTCTCCAATTTTCCCCAGTTTTGATGGTCATATGAAAGATTTCCTTAGGGGATTTCTCTTCCTCTCCACGCTTAAAAAAATGCCATGGAATACAGAGCTTTAGGGGTCCCTTGATTATTTCATTTGATACTTTGTTTACGAACCGATAAGTTACTAGGAGATCTGTAGAGCCGAGGACTGGCCCTGGGGTCTCTAGTGTAGACGGCCACAGTGTGGAGGCATCACCAGTTGATACGTGTGTCGTGTCTGTAGGATCTACTCTATGTAAGATTCTAAGGATAAAGGAAACATGTACGTAACTAGTTAACAAATTATATGCCACTATCAATTTGGCATTGTATTTGCTTTTCTTCTTCCATTAGCATTCTCGGATTCCGTATGGGTTTGATAAAGAAAACTGTGATAGCTTATATTTCCACCTGCTTTTGTTAAATCCACTGGGTTTATGGTTCTGTTCTATTTGCAATATCTCCAGCAGCAATGGTAAAGTCACTTCCCACACAATCTTCAATCATGTATTATTCACTCCCTCTGTGTCATTAAGAGTGATGGTGAATTGGAACAAGACCACGATCCACCCTAGTGCTACCTCATTAGACACCGCTGTTCTGCCGGATGGGGAGCTACTTCCTCAGTCCCCATGACCAGCATCCTCTTCCCTGCATTTCATCAATAACAACTTCTACCAGGCTGTCATTATTTCCCCACTTCCCAAATTTTTCTACTTCATTTTTCTCTTTAAAGAATAGAACCATATGTAACCCATTATCACTGGCTCATTGATTTTTATGTCCCTCCCTATTTGTTAACAGACCTTTATTTTTCTTTGCCCTTTAAATTTTTACTTTCTCTTTTAACACTGACAAACTGTATTCGCTAACTCAGTCTGTTTCCTGCTCCCTCTGCCAGTCTTCCTCAGTGAAAGTTTCCTTTCCCAGAGTCTGGTTTTCTTTTTTTTTTTCTTTATTGATTTTAGAGAGGAAGGGAGAGGGAGAGAGATACAAACATCGATGAGAGAGAACATCAACTGGCCGCCTCCTGCATGCCCTCCGTGGGGGACTGTGCCCACAACCTGGGCATGTGCCCCAGCCGGGAATGGAACCAGTGACCCCTAGGTGCATGGGTGGACGCTCAACCACTGAGCCTCACTGTATGTTCATTTACCTTGTAAGTTCCCATGGTGGACAGTGAACAGATGGAAGGTAACGAAAGTATGTTATACACACTTTTAAAGTGAATGCTTTATAAATTAGGCCTTTTTGAGGTGATCATGGATGTTTAATCACAATCATCGTTTATTAAATCACTCCCCCCTGTAGTTGGGCCTTTGGCCACTCCTATTTTCAGAAATCTGCGGAACCCCCAGAACGTGGAGTGGGTTGGAGGAGTTGTGGGTCTTCAGCTGGGGGGGCCACATGAAGGAATTGGTTCTTGCTGCTGTAACAAAGATCGTAGCCATTGACAATCACATGCTTCAATTCTGCGGAAAACATTCGCCACAAAACCAACTCCATCTGCTGAGTTTTGGATCTCATACAATTTTCATTTTGTGTATTTAAATATTTAAATGTCTAATATCTTTTATTTTTCATGTGCTTAGGATTTTTTTTTTTTTAAGAGAAGGCACTACTACTGTCATTAGAGAAAATAGTACTTACTGAGAATTCCAAGGAAGAATGTTTTACAAATATCTGGACTCTTTGCCCACCTATGTGGCTCAGTGGTTGAGCGTCGACCCATGCACAAAGAGGTCGCCAGTTTGATTCCCAGTCAGGGCACATGCCCAGGTCGTGGGCCCGATCTCCAGTGGGGGGCATGCAGGAGGCGGCCAATCGATGTTCTCTCTCATCTATGTTTCCATCTCTCTCCTTCTCTCTTCTTCTCTCTAAAATCAATAAAGAAAAAAAATACCTGGACTCTCCAATGAATAACAGAATGTCTCTAACTTTGTACAGGAAAAAAAAAAAAGAATAGGCTTTCTTACAATAGAGATATAAAGACAGGAAAATAATCTTATAACTCTATGAAGTTTACACTTGTTTTGGCTTTCAGTTAATGACAATGGTTTTACATTTGACTTTCATCTACTAATTCAGAGATATGTTTTTAATTTCTCTTTTTTCCTATTCCCCTAAACCTTATAGAGGACTTACTTATTATAAATTCAATCCTTGCTTTTCTGTATTAAAAAACTGAAAATAAATGTGGACTAATGTTATTAATAACCCTTTTTTTCCCATTTGAGTTTTATTTTTATAATTCTTATGTTTGCTGATTCCATTCATTTTATTACTCTTCAATGGCATTTTAGAAGAACTTTCCATCTTACAGACAACTTCATTAAGAAAGGTTTTTCTAAGATGGAAATGTGAGTCTATATTTGAAATTTGGAAAACTAAGTCGAGTCCGGCTTTAATAAAATTACTCCCACACACTTCATTTCCACTACTTCCATTTTTTACTTTTCATATATATATATATATATATATATATATATATATATGGATCTGTGTGTACATATCTATATATACACACAGATACATATATATATATATGAAAAGTAAAAAACACACATATATATATATTTTCATTGTGAAAATGGATTTCTTTTGAAACTATCTTTCAAATCATCTGATTCTTATCATATTCAAGATCAAATTCTCTGATACCGGAATTTTCCCCCACAGTAACAACTAGAAAATTAAGTAAAATATATTAAATAATTGTCAGATATAGGACAATAGACAAAACAGGACTGTGACCCCCCCAGAAGCCGGAAAAGAACAGTGTGCATCCCCTGGTGGCCCTGGGTTTCAGTCTTAATTCCGTTTCTGAACTCCAGCACAGTAAAGGGAAACTGAAGTAGATTACAGACATATCGCCGCCTTGACGAGATAGAGATCGAACACTGGGGAGGCTGATGTGGCTGAAAAGTGTGGGTACAGTGACAGAGAATGGAGCTCTGTATGCAGAGAAAGGTATCAACAAGTGTTTATTGGGATCATCTGGAGTCTGTCTACTAAGCTGTGCTAACGCTGGTTCTAGAAGAACCTATTCAACTTGGTTTTATTCTAGAAGCAAGCCAGTTGTAGGAGAACTGGCATAGATTAATTATAGGAATCTGTAAGATAAATCATTTCCAGATCTCGAAAGGTTTTCAAGATATTCACATGCTAACCAGTCCAACTGGAGAGACCTTGTTCAATACCTGCATTGGGAGACCAGAAGTGTCACCTTCGAGTGGCAGAGGTAAGCAGCCCTCAGATAAAGATTACTGTGCAAAGCTCTGGCAAATCCTACAATGAATAATAAGCCTATGAAGAAATAAATCCCACTGCCTGATAAAAGACAATTCTATTCTACCTTTTATAGAGTAAGAATATAAAAACTCAGACTCTCAGTAAAGTAATTATCACTATGTCCAGCATCCTATAAGAATGATAAGATATATAAAGAAACAATTAAGTCTTGGCATACTTAGGAGAAAAATAGAAATAAAAACAGGTTCGGAAACGACAGTGATGGGATCAGCCAAGATGAAACTGGGCCAATCTGAAGGGCCATTCTAGCTGCAGAGATCCCCGTGGATCAGCCAAGACTGTCATTCCACCTCGTGATGGCTTTCCTTGTTCTTGCAGCCTACAATGCTCTTCCCCGAAGCTGTAGATCCCGCAAGCACTGATTTATAAACACTCTACATACTGAGCATTTAACAGTGTTAGCCATGCCTATTGAAACGGTCTGTTCTCTTGTCTTTGAAGTGAATACATTATCCTGTTTGTTTGTTTTTTCAGAGTCTCATCTTCCTTCACCTAATTCTTAAATGTCGCTCTGTCTTAGGATTTGTCCTGGACCCTCATCTACACATGTTCTCTTCAGGTATGAATGAACGAACCTATTCATTTTCACAATCTCATTTGCCATCCACATGCTGATATGTGATAAATCACAAAACTATATATTTAAGCCAACATTTTTCTTCTAAAATCAACATCCACAAATGGGACTCTCTACTGACTTTGTAATTGAATGCCCACAGGGGTCTGTCATTTATGACCCCAACAATCAATGAATCACTGAGTCTTGTTGCTTCTACTTCAAAAACATTTTTGTATGCTCACACCTTTGGGGGTGGGGAGCAAGGAAGGGTAAGAATCCTCATCTCTGTTGCTCTAGTTCAGGCTCTCATTTTATTGTACTTCTGGCTTTTTCTCCATTTTCATTCATCTCCACTCCTTCCCATTTATTTAGACCAGAGTCAGCAAACTTTTCCTGTAATGGACCAGACAGTAACTACTTTAGATTTGGGGAGTCATATAGTAATTGTTGCAACTACTCAATTCTGTGATTGTTGCATGAAAGCAGCTATAGTCAAATGGAAATGGTCATGAATGTATCTCAATAAAACTCTATTTAAAAAAAGAAACAAGGTGTAGGGCAGATCATATTTGTTTGCCAATGCCTGAGTTAAATCACTGTTCTTCCCAAACCTTTTTCCTAACTTCTATTCTTTTTTCAGATCTCTAATTAGGTATTTCTTCACTCTGGTGATCTCTGTCTCTGCTCCCCCATTGTATATGCTCCCAATACTTTATTTCCCTTTTATATCTTTCCTTAGTTATGTATTTAATTGCCTATTTCCCATTAAATTATAAACTCCAGTAGACTACCAATCAAACCTGTCCTGATCATCTCTGTATCCCTAAGATTTGCACAATGTTTGGCTCAAGGTAGGCACTAACAAGTCTATTTGAATGAATGAAAGTGTACTGAAAAGTATGGATTTGGGAATAAGCTAGATGTATTTAGGGGGAACCAAAATGCCTTAAAGGCAGATAAGGCTATGGGTATGAGTAGCAATTTGACATGAGGTATGATCATACTTGCCCAGTATATATACAGAAGCAGTAAGTTATATCGAAAATATTTGGGTTTTCTGAAACTCAAAGGCTTCTAAGGTTTGAACGAGCCACAGAAATTATATACTCCAATGTTAGACTGAACTTTATTTTGCTTCATGTAATTCCAATATATAATGCCCTTCCACCAGAATAGCACAGCTACTGATTTTTCAGTGTAGGTTGGAAGGGGTTTGGTGAGGTAAAGAATTGGTCCCAGGACCTGGCTGCCTGCCCAATTGGGACTCAACATAATTATCTTCTCTCATGTATACTTTCTCACAGCCAAATGCTCATTTCAATTACTCTCACAAGCAATTTTTTCCCTGCTTCTGAATCCTTTAATTTGTTCTCGTCTCTGCCTCCTTCTGATCTTCATTTGGCTTCTTACGTCTCAGTCTTCAAGTCTAGAGGGTCTTCCTCTGGGTAACTAATTACATATACACTGGACATCCCACTCGCGTAAACCCCTTTCCCCACACCAGGTTCATTTGCTTTTTAGAACAAACCTTAAGCTATTAGCTACATGTTTGTATGTACTAATTGAAAGGTAATGTGAATGACTGTGGATTTGAATCCCAGTTCATCAGCTGCTGGAAACTGGCGACGCTCCTGGAAATTCATGTAACCCAGACTTTCTGCGAGGGGAAGACAATGGTGGTACTTACCACAAAGGTGTACGGGAGGATTAGATAAATTAAAAAGTCTTTTGAAATGTCTCTAGAAAATAATTCAATGCAGCTTAGCTATATAAAACAATAACAATAAAGTTTTAATATTAATTGTATAACTAATGGTTATATTATAAATTATTAATAGACAAACATTAAATGTTATTATTGTCTCCCTCATTAAACTATAGGATAAATTAATCAAGAGCTATATGTGATTTTGTTCAAAACTATATACTCACTGCCTTACAGTGACTGTCACTCCAGTGACTGAATGAATGAGCCACTCCTGGTAGCCTTCTCCCCCTGCCTGTGGTGAAAATCCTTGACCAAGGCAGTGTCCAGGGACAGACCAGGGAACAGAGGGCGACAAGAGGGTATTTCATGCTTAGGTCACCTAGTCAGCCAGAATGGAGAATAGATCCATACTGTTCAGGCCTGCTCTGTACTAGGTTTTATTTCATCAACTGCTAAATATTTAAAGGTTTTGATTACCACACAAGACTTCCCATTTCTTTACCATTACCCACTGGCAAGGCAACTGTGCAGAGAAAGTCTTCATTTCACATATTGGCTCCACTCCAAAGTTTGATTCTATGTCCACAAGTACAAAGTGGCCTTAGATAAGTTACTATTTGTGGCCTCTATCAGAGGTTGGTTGCCACTAGTTTTCTCCAGTGCACACATTGGGCATCTATAAGATTTCACATATAGAAACTTTTGTAGTTAAAATGAAAAGTGAGGAAGAAACCAGGGACACCTGAGCTTGGAACGTGGGGACTGCATAGTTCGTATAAAACTAATAAAAGCATTTCTAGTACCACAGGAGGAATATTTCAAACTACGTATCTTTCGTTTGAATGATAAATATACATTTAAAATATTTTACTGATGCTAAAACAGGTATTTAATTCCTGAGAAAATTGTTTTGAAAATATTGTATAGATACCAGATGGAAAGCAGCTTATCTATTTTGGAAAATAAGGCTGTTACATTTACTTTCAAGTAGCCCAGTAAACAAACATTCAAGGTTACACCTTACAATGTATTTTTAAAGTAACAATATTTCCCATTAAGCACAACACAATAAATCTTTAAAAGACTTTTTTGGATGTATTTTTCTCTGAGCTGTATTTAGCCTTGAGCAGGCATCCTGATGAAAAAATTTCCTAGAAACCGATGTTGAAAAACAAGAGCTTATGAAATCCCATTTTATCTACAAAGAGACAGCAATGAAATGAAAAAAAAAAACACAAAAACTTATTACAACCAATGAAAAATTGTAACTCCTTTGCTACTAAAAATTCTTTTTATTGTATTAGCACATTGTCAGAACACATAAGCCCATTTCGTATAGCAATCAATTCTAAAACAATTACAAAGCTTGCAACTTAGTTCTGAAAAAGATCTTTGAGTTCTCTTGGATGAAAAATTCTCTGAAAATAATATATCTATATTCTTGAAAGGAGGAGCCTAAAAGTTGTTTTTCATATGGGAAAAGTATTACAAACAAGTATTTGGGCTTTTTATAAAGCAAATTAGAAAACACTGATACATACAAAAATTGATACATGTAAAGTAGCTTCAGAATTACTAATTCATACTCTTATGGGAAATCAATTTAATAACTACAGTGTAATGTTTAAATGTGGTTCTTTTTTTTTTTTAATCCTCATCCGAGGACATTTTTCCACTTTCTGTACAGACAGAGTGGGAGGGAGAGAGAGGACGAGAGAGAGTGGGAAACATCGATGTGAAAGGGACACATCGAGTGGCTGCCACCCGCACGACCAACCAGGGCCGGGGACAAACTGCAACCGAGGTACATGCCCTTAGCTGGAACCGAACCCGGGCCTCTCCGGACCGCAGGCGGACTCTCTAACCGCTGAGCCAAACCAGCCAGGGCTAAATGTGGTTCTTTTTGTCTGTAGCTTTACAATATTCAGTAAAAGCCACTGTTTCTAAAGTTACTTAGGTCACCCCCCTACCCTCCCTTCATTGAAGCCATATCAGACAATTGTAATATATTTAGATTTCTGTGTCACCATTGTATTCCACATTAGACTCTCTTGACATTGTGGCTGATATTTTGAATTTTGTATACAGTAAAGTTCACTCTATGTGGGTTTAATAAATGCAGAATCATGTAACCAGCACTTCAGTTTCATATAGAATAGTTCAATAACCCTAAAAATTCTTTTATGTAGCCCCTTTTTAATCAACCAATTCCCTCTCCGCCAAATCTTCTGATGGTTTAGAAAACATTGCTAATTTGCAATTTCTTCTGTTAAGAGCAGAGACAACACTATGTAACACTGCACTTCCTCAACTTGATTTCAGAAGTCTGGCCAATTGATTTTGATAAAAGGTTTTAAGGCAATTCAATGGGAAAGTATATTATCTTCAACTAATTGTGCTGGATCAACTTTATATAACATATATATATATTTCAAATTGACCATTACTTCACACCACACACACATTAACTCGAAAATGAATCATGGATCTAAATGTTCAATCAGAAATCATAAAATTCTTAGAATAAAACTATTAAAAATTTGGGACAGGCAATGTTTTCTTAGAACACAAACAATACAAACCAACTTGAACTCTCATACACTACTGGTGAAAATGTAAGTGGATGAACACGGTGGAAAATGTTTGGTACCAAGTTAACCCTTCTCATACAGTTACTCTTTGGTACTTCCCCAAGAGAGAAAAAAAAAAAAAATGTATACAAAGATGTGTACATGAAAGTGCATACTGCCTTAATTTCAAAAAGTCCCAAACTGGAAACAAAGTATTCATCATCAGGTGAAAAGACACAAACTGTAATATACCCATATCTTAAAAAAGGGCAGGGAGTAGGGGGACAAACTATTGATACATACAGATACACCTCAAAATGGTTATTATGATTTTTAAAAAGCCGGGGAAAACAAAACAGTACGAAAACTGCTTGATTCCCTTTTCAGAGATGTCCTGAAAACGCAAACTAACCTGCAGTGACACAAAGCAGCACATCAGCGGCGGCCTGGGAATGCCAGTGGGAGAAATGACACTAAGTACAAAGAAACTTTTAAGGGTGATGCAAACGTTTGCCGTCCTGATTGCGGTGATGAGTTTATATAGATTTCCACACAGCACTGTGAAATCTGTACATCTCTTTGTACTTACCATACAAGGTATAGAAACTTGTAAAAAACCAAGTGGGGTAGGCACCGAGGGGCGTGGCCGGGCCTCGAGCTCCCAGCATGCCTTTCGTGTCTGCGCCAAGATGGCGCCGCCCATGTGAGCCGTCGGCCGGGCTGGTGGTTTGGGGCCCGGGCCATCGGGAGTCTTGCCCCTGGGGCTGCGAGAGGCCCCCGAGGCGTTCAGGAGTTCCCACGGTGCAGAAGGCTCGGGTCTGTTCCCGGGGTCCCTCCCGAGAGGGCACCGAGAGCTCCCGTGTGCGGCACACCGGGCAGCCATTCCCGGCCGTCCCCTCCATCCCGAGGCCCACGCTTCCTGGGGAGCACGTGCTGGCGGGCGGGGGCTGACTCTCTTCCCGGAGCGGACCACACCTGAACGCCCTGACGGGGGCGCCATCGCCCACCTGGAGAGGCAGCTGCAGCGGGGCTGGGGTCGCGGGCCCTCAGGCTGCGCACGTGAGACAGTGCGGCGCATGCGCGCCAAGGCTAAGAGGCTCCTGTCCTGAAGAGCAGCCGCGCTGCTGGGCCGCCCTGGGCAGCGTCGCGTGCTGGGCAGCGGGGCAACGAGACGCAGCGCCTGGTGGGCCGCCACTGCCCAGTGGGCACGTGCTGACTGGCTGCAGAGCCTCGAGGGCATGAGTTACCTGGACCTGTGACTTCTACCAGCGGTTCCAGCGTTGTGGGCGTCGGGTCCAGCTGGGTGCTTGGGCTGCATCTTGTCGGGATAGCAGTTCATCCACCTGTTGCCTGGAGAAGGCGGCCTTGGAAACACTGCACTTCCAATTACAAGTTTAACTGGAGGGAACCCGGGAAATTCCACCCGCAGGGCGGTCTGAGTGAGCAGAGATAAGGCATCTCCTTAGAATGGTGTGGAGTCTTTGTAGACAGCAGATGATCCCATAGAAAGGTACCTGAAGCTCTTCACTTTTCCAAGAGCCCGAAAAGCGGTGTCCCCAGAATTTACTTGCTGCAGAAGTAACAAAGGTTCTTCACGGACAAGGCCTGATTTCTGCTGAAAGGTGTACACAAGCCCTTTGTCATAGTAGCATAGGTGCCCTGGAGGTCATGTCTGATCATGAGTAACAAGAGTCGCTTAAGAAGCTTCGTTTTTCTCAAGTAGATGTTGACCCTGCAACAACCATCCTCGATACATGGGGCAAAGCAAATGTCATTCCAGATGGTCCCTGGCAGGTTCTGGAGGATAATAGAAGGCGGAGTCATTATAAATAAATGTACAGACTATTAACAAATCCTGAAAGTGTTTTAGTTATTGGACAACATATTCTTCTTAAGAATGGACTTTCATTAATTAAAATAGGGAAAAAGGAATTTCTGCATTATAAAATGGCATCAGCTATGATGAAAAGTCCTTCTGGTTGTTCAAACAAACTCATCCATCATCCTTTTTCAAGAGAGATGAAAGGTTAGCTCCAGAATTTACACCTTAGCTTATGCAAATCGGGACAAGGGAGAATGGAGAATACTCTAGATCTCACAATTTGAGTAATTTCATTATTTATATAAGTTGGTTAATTACTACTGTGTTTGTGTAATGATGGGATATTTTATTTCATGATCTGAAAACATTAAGGGCTACCAAACAAAACCATGATTTCTTGAGTTAATTCATATCTTATACTTCATGAAAAAACCAAACTGTCTTTCCTATCCTAACCTTCTTGCTGTCCTTTTGGAGATGAAAAAGAGGTTGTATAAAGAATTATGGAAACTTTTATATGAGGTGTATATCCATAAGTGTTATGTTGTTCTAAATCCAGCAGTGCCTTGGTCTTGGAAACTTGTAAATTTCTGATTTTTTGTTGTTGTTTAGCAAGCAAATGTTGTTCTCCTTAAAAAGAAGAAAAATATTAGATGAAGTCATAGTTAGCATTAGAAATTATAGTAGAAATAGTTTCTTTTCAAAGAAAAAAACAAAATAATAATCAGTACTCAACTTTTCAGAAAATTTCGAATTCAGTTTTCCAGCCCCTTGTCTGTGTTTTCGTACAATTAAATTTATTCACAGCCTTAAAAAGAAGTGCCAAGTGGAAATTACTGAACTACTGAAATTACTGAATCCATCTGATTAACTTAACAGTAACTTGGATGCAAGTTAAAGGGTCCAAGAATTGGAAGACAAATTAATGTGTTATTCAAGCTATAGCATATAAAGAAAGCAAAAAAGACAGTATGTAGTCTCAGCTGTGGGAGAGTATCAAGCTAGCCAATGTATATGTAATTGGAATTTCAAAAGAAGAGGGGAAAAGAAGCAATTCATGGATCAGAGGAAACCAAAATAATTACTTGTTACAGTTATCAATTTTTACAAGCAGAGAACTTTTCAGTGTAATTAGTATTCGAACTTCTGTATTATTTCATTCTTTTGCATTCCTTAATTTTACAGTATTGTACATTTATCTTTGAACATTTAACAAAGTCATTGAATGTTTTATTTACATGTTTGTCTCTGCCTCTGCAAGACTAACTGGGCCAGGGACAGTGTCTTATTTAAGATTATTTATTTAGTATTTAGTACCATGACTATGCATGGTTACTCTTCAATGATTATTCATCAAGTGAAAGAAAGAATATAGGAAAGAAGATTCAAAAACATAAAACACAGAGAAGGAAAATACCTAGAACTCATTACTATGAAACCTAAACGGATATGAGAAATTACCCTGTGAAGGAGAAACAGGGAAATGGTTATGCACATTTGATAAATAATTCCGATAACCCCTTAAAATTGATTTAAAATACCACAGAAAACAATTCACTATTTGAGCTGGTGGAGAGCCTGCTTTGTGAATCAAAACAAATGAGTTGCTTAGTGTTTGCGTCTAAAACATGTCTTCATTGGAGTTCATCTCCGTTTTCCTTTCTGATAAGAAGTTAAATTGGTTAGCATGAGTCTTTCATCTATTCTGTTAACTTTAATCTATGTTAGACTTAACCTGTTCCTTCTTCTCATTTTAAAATAATGTAAAAGCAATTGGCTCTAATATGCAGTGGGCTCACACTGTGTCCTTGCTGGCCTGCCGAGGATGTTCTTTTCAGGGGGGTCTCCACTGGGGCATGGAAGTCTCATGAATAGGAAATGATCTGAGAATTTCCTTTTTGGGGACAGGGACATGGTTTAATTTGCTGCCTTTTCTTGCCTTTTAGGGAATTTCCTTATCACATGGTTATAAAAGTTTCATTACAAATGTGAGACGGGGATTTCTGGGTAAGATCCCATCTCTTTATTTTGAGCATTGTACCTGTGTCAGGTAAATTACTTTCTTACACTTTGAACATAGATGGTTATCATGCATGAGCTATACAACTAGAGAAGAGGGGGCACAGAATGACCTGTTGGTAGAGATGCTGAGTATCAGGTGGAGTGGACGACATGCCATTTAATGTCCTTCCATTTCTAAGCCTGTGTGATGCTCAAGAATTGCCAGGATCTCAATGAAACAATGGATGACGCCGTCAAATAATTTTGATGGAACATCTTTTTTAGAGAGAACTATATAACATATATAGTGGCTAGAATCTTTTTAAAAATCCTTTAAATTCTAGCAAAACCTATGCTTATAATACTTTTTTCTCTTCCCAGCATGATGTTTGTGACATGCATGCTTACTCTCAGGAGTTTCCATGGAAACTTGGCAATGTGGTTTATTTTTGCTTTGTTTGTCTACTTATTTTTTTCCTTTTAGTAATTTTAGTGTTCCCAATGAACACATTTATTTGGATTTGAGGAGATTCTCTCTTTTCTTGCCATAATCTCTTTGAGTACGTTGAATAATCAATCATCTTACTTATTACATGGACATTGCATGGAGGGATATAACTTATTAAATAGTAAAGATTTTCTGGTATTTATTCACATTTTATTGCTTCGAATCATAAAATATAAAAGCTGGAATGATCGAGCTAATCCTGTGGTCTTTTGTATTAAGGAACTGAGAGGTGGAGAACTGCAATGACTTGTGTGGATCTTACAAAGTTCGCAGCCATCCTGGGCGTAGCTCATCCAGGTCTCTCCTGCCATCTTTGAAGTTTGCGCTTTCCTTGTCGCCTTTTGGATTAGAGAAGACACAGCCTCTGTCCCTCCATTCCCAGGATTGTTCAAGTGAAACAGAAAGCATCCTCGGACAAGGGTGAACTCAGGGTTCTCTGCAGCTGAGAAATGTGCTTCTGCAAACTGAATTACTGCGAAGCAGCTGCCGGCACAGGTAACACCTGGCCTGTCGCTACGCTTTGGAACCTTCTCCCCACCTGCAGGTGCAGTTCTAGTTAGAGCCACAATTTTTGACTTGTAGAGGACACTGTGGTTCTAACACAGTAACTTATTTCTCCCTTGGTGAGACGTCCCTTTCTGGATGCCCTGTGCCTTAGCAACATGTAAGCACCTATTTTTATGTTCTCTTTTGTCAAGTTGTGACTGGAATCTAAAACATTACTTACTCTTTCCTATAGTAAGCCCATCACTGTGGGGAAGACATTCGCAATTCATTTTTATCTCCCATCGGAAGTATATGGTACTAGCCAACAGGCATCTATTACCGTCTCTCAACTGTGAGTTTCCAATCAGCCTCACTATGACATATGCTGCCTTGCTGTTGGACACTGCGTTATCATCGGAATCACTGGGACTGTAAAGGAAAGTGCATTAAATATAATAGAGCTCAAATAGAGCGCGGAGTTCCCGCCTTCTGGGCACTGGCATTTTAATGAATATTGTTCTTTAACAGGAAACATACTGTGTCACAAGGTCTTCTGACTTTGCTGTGAAAGAGGTTGATGAAAATGTTATTTTTTATATAAAATTGAGGAAAATTGAACAAGAAGAGAGACTGAGCAAGTTTCATTAGAAGGTGTAGTGTGTTTCATTTGGAGTGTGGTTTATGGGTTATTTTTCATGTTTTCTTAAGGTAGAGATTAATGGAATGGTATCATTTCTCTAAATGAGATCAACAAATATCAAAACTTTTTTTGTTCATCATTTATTACTCTAAACCTATTCACACTCATTATTAAGTTTGCTAGCACAGTGGCAGTTACTCAGTAAAACAATTCTGTATATACAGTTAGAAGTTTTGGAAGCAAGGTTGGGGTTTGAATATGTTAGGATATGTTCGATGGTATTTGCTTAAAGAATGAATGAATTCTCAAGTCCAGTGCTACCAGTCGCCTCTCTTGCAATGAAATCTTCAAGGGAGCTTTATGGGAGGAATAAACGTGAATGAGAACCAACATGTTGTTTTATTGTCATCTGGGTAGAACCCAGTTCTAGTGGGCAGCTTAGGTTGGAGGCCTACATGGGCTACTCTCTCCGTTAAGGTTTAAATCAATTTTGAAAAAAAATCTCAATTGTTGCCTTTATGATCCTGGAACCTGAAAGAATTACCAGTGCCAGCATGCTGAAGTGTTCAAATGGAGAAAACCTGGGCTCGGGTCTCATTCCCCCTCCTTTTCTGGGGGAGAGAGGGAAGAACGGCTTTCTGTGTTAGGCCTCCGTGCTCTGTTCCTGCAGCGTTAGACCACTGCGGGGTCATGCCTTGGTAGGAAGCCAGTCGATCCAGATGGCTTCTAAAGTTAGTAATGTGCCTTCAAATATTCTACAGTCTGAATAATTGGACTAAATGTGTCTCCGTTTTGAGGAAATGAAGGAAAGAAGTAGGGAGCTGCAGAAGCAGGGGGAGAGATTTTTTCCAGAGTGGAGAGCCTCCTCTTTCTTTTTGCAGAACCCAACGCTGACCGCATTAGACTGATTCTAGAAGAGCACACTGTGTTATTCCTTCCTTAGAATTACGGTAGTGTAGTGAAGTCTGGCATTTTGTATAGTGTACTTTGTTCATTAATGGGAAGTAGCTTCTGGAGATTTCTAAAGTGGCAGTAATCTACCTTTTGCAATTTACTGTCATTTTGTTTAATCCTCTGTTGCTTCTGTACGTCACTAACAAACTCAAATACTTGGAAGAAGTCAAAATGAAGACTTTAAATCAATAATTCTAATTCTCACGCGAAGTACAACTCTTCTATTGTTTTATCTCGGTTTACACATGAGTCTAAGAATCAGGGTTATACAAGACCTCAGACTGTAGGCAATTAGAAAGAACAAATTAGAAAGGGGAGACCTACAAGCTGTTCACTGAGAATAGCAATGAATAGCTTAATAGCCCGAAGATAAACCTATAAAAAGCAAATATAAGAATCTCAGGTGTCCAGTCAGCAGCTCCTATAGGAATAAAGCAACCTAAAGAACAGTTGACCCCAGTTATCAGGGAGAGTTTGATATTGCTCAGTGTTGTATTTTTAAAATGTCTATAAAATATGAAACCCAAATAAGTAATCATTTAATTTTATCTGTCATATATATATGACATGTGTATAGAACCATACACAGATATTAAAAATAAAAATTATTAACACATTACACGTGTTTATTTCATGATGTAAAGTTTAGTTATTTGGAACAAGTGTGGAAAATTCTTTAATCATTGTCCTAGAAGTGTGAAAGTTTGTATATATGCATAGAAAGGGGGATTCAGAAGAAGAATAATGAAAATAAGGGCTTAAAGTCTAATAAGCCTGTGTTCAAATTATGACTTTGATATTTAACTCTCCTGTGTTTTGGTTTCTTCACCTAATATCCTCTTGGCAGGGATTTAATGCTTCTTCCTATCATTTATAGTTCTTTTGATTATTAAATGATAATTAGTAGAAGCTATTTGGGTTGCCAAGTGAGTAATTTAGAATAGAGGAATGATAGATAATGGATATAGCTTTTTCAATTTATCTCTAACTCAGTATTATAGGCCCTGAGAATTAAGTGCTTAGAACAAGTCTCCTAAAAATAAGCTTATTTATTAGAGTGCTGTGAATAAGTGCAGGGCATTGAGAAACTAACTCTTCTTCCCCGAGTGCCCATATTGCACGAACCCATGGCAGGTAGCATAATCTCAGGGCACCAGCAAGGGAGGTACGTGCCCTTGACCGGAATCGAACCCGAGACTCTTTGGTCTGTGGGCCGACACCCTAACTGCTGAGCACAACTGGCCAGGGCTGTTTTTTATTTTTTTTTAGCTCAGAGTTCTTACCTTCCATAAGTATTCTGGCACTTATTCTTGTTATTTTTCCTATATTTTAAAGTGTGTAAATGAAAGATAATTTTCCAAATTTGCAAAAGTACAAATGTGAATATAAGAATAGTCTATTTTAATGTGGTCTAATTTTTCAAGCTTTGTAGGTAGTTATTTTCATGTGCTGCGCAAGGAATCTCTGCCTATCAAAATTCATGGGAAAAAATTTGATAAAGATATTTTATATTAATACAAGGCTTTTGCTTATCCTTCATGGTTAGCTCTGTAATCCAATTGTATCGATTTTTATGTACGATATAATACATCATATGTTAATGCATATAATACATATATATGAAATACATAGGTTTTTCTGCCCCGTTTTCTTTCTACTTCTATAGGTTATCTTGTACATCTCCACCTCCGTATACATATTAACCTCAAAATGAGTGATTTTCTTACCAGACTCAGATTTCCTCGCCACAGTTGTTTGGAGCAGTTTCAGAGATTTGCTCTAAATCACCCATTCTTTTCCTGGAAGCGTGCTCCACGGCGAAAAGATCGGCATCTGCCAGGGCTGTGTTTCCCTCTATATGGAAGAGACTGTGAGGAGAGACTGAGACAGAGAGACAGAGAGGGAGAGAGAGAAAGAGACACAGGGAGAGACAGAGACAGGGACAGAATGAGAGTAGGCACTAGAAACATTCTAGCCCTTAGTCTCTCATATTCCCAAATCAACCATCTTGCCGTCTTCGGATTTTACTCCTCAATGTGGTAAATCAGTGAATCTCCTTTTTTTTTTTTTTAACACCAAAAGTGGAGTTAGAATTCTCTCAACAAGAGCAAAAAAATCTCAGTATTGGTTTGTTTGTTTCTATATCTCTACAGGCTGGATCACTAGAAATAAACACATTGCTTATAACATACTCATTTTAAATTTCTATTTTACAACCAGTTGCCTTCCAGAAAGGTTTTAATAATCTACTTTCAGTCAGTCGTGTATGGATAACTTTTGCTGTGTACATTTTTCAACCACACACCTCACAAGCTCTTTTTATCTTTTTCTAAATCTCTCAGTCCCTCTAGCATGCACGACTGTTGCAACATTAGCTATTGACTTGATACTGGTAGGAAGTAAGAGTCTTGGAGTGAAAGGTAGGCAAGTTCCTAGACCTGAGTAATTACAAGATTAGGGAAGGTCTTTGTGTCTCACAATGGTTTTAATTCTCTTCTCTAACTTAAACTGGGTACCTGGGTGTTGACAGCCTGGGCCTAGAAATGAATGGAGGCAAGTAGTCAGAATGGGCTGGAGCCTGGTACAGATGCCTGGGCATTCAGTGCTCCTGGCAGCGTCCGGGCCTGGCACGCCTCTGTGGTTACCAAGACACAGCTGCTTTTCAATAGTGAAACTTAAGAGATGTTGAAATTGAACAATACTTATTCTCTGACATAGATATTGTAAAACAAATAATTCCTGTCTCCCATCTGCTGTATCTCTCCTATGCTCAAAACTATAATTTTGGGAGAACCTGTAGTATGTTTTTACATGTCTTATTTTAATGAATGTACAGAATACAAAGGAATGGCTTGACCTCATGATAGGCCCTAATAACAATATCTATAAAAATAGCAAGCATTAATTGAATGGCCACAGGTTTAAATGGGCCACACAATTTACATTTGATCATTATATTACTTTCTACAAAAGAATTAGGAAGTAACTACTATTAATTGATTCTTCTACAAAATACTCCCCCCCCCCCCAGAATTCTAGACTAACTTTATAGCGATTGGTATTAACTACATCAGCTGCTAACTTGACATAATCACAGGGAATCAGAGGAAGTTGTACTCTTGTTTGAGAATGGAAGGATGAGATGTAAGCTCCTGTATGAAATATGAGGATGCCAACTCTGCTTTGACCCTAGGAAAGTCGTAGTAGGTATGAGGCTTAAGAACAAAATATCTTGCGATAGAGAAAGGGTTTGGGCAAGTGACTTAGTGCAGAAGAGAGACAATCTAGTAAATGAGTTAGGGAGGAAAAGCCGTTCATCTCTAATATGATGTACAACAGGTGATACAATCCTGAGTTGAGAACCACAGGTCTTCTAGTTAAGAATTTTTGCACAAGTTGGTTGTCTTTGGTTTCTTAAATTGATTCCTCTTTAAACTAAAAATGGTAATACATATTGATTTAACTTAATGGGGAAAACGTAAAACTATATGCATATAGTTTAGCCATTTATAAATACAAAGCAAATTAGAATTAACAAAATGATGTTTAATAGTTAATCAGAAGATGTTTCCTGATTTGGTGTTCTGGAGCTATGCATAATTAGCAATTTCTGACAAGCAGTTCATCTAAACAGTAGGATTCAATGGCTGTTAATTGAATCATGTCTATGTGTTTGTTATTTCCTTTTGTTTGCTGGCATCAATGAATTTCACAATAATAGATACATTAAAACTGTTTACCACCCTATGTCTGCTGGTTAAAAGATGAACTACATCAGATTGAATGCAATTCAGTTAATGCTTTTTATCTGGTTGCTGTTTGTTTGCTTATAGACTTTTTGCTAGTGTTTGTAATGAAATCATACTGCTCATAAGTTTTAGGTATGGGAATAGCAGTCAGAATGTGCACAGCAATTTCATTTAATTCAGTTAATGATATCTCACTGAGGCATACAGTGATGGGCATGGCAAAAAATTAGAGTGATGCAAAAATCACCACCACCACCCAAATGGATGAAGCTGGACGCTTCCAACAAGCAGTATTCCAACTATAGCCTGCCCTTGGTTTGGAGAACTGAGAAGCAGCAGAAAAAATTGAGAGATTGTCTTTTGATCTGAAGATTCAGAATGGTTTATTATGGAATGGGAGGTGTTCTACCCAGTTTGTATAGACTCTCCCAAATTCTGGAATTGAGTATGTGGAGAAATTTCATAGCTTGTTATCATTTATCAAGAATGAAACAATCACTATATACATTTCCCCTCACTTGAAATATGAAGTCGGTACTAGTAGAGGAAAGAAAACTCAGTAATGACTTGGTCTTTTTATTTCCTTAGAATGAATCTTGGGGTAGGCACAATAAATTGTTTCGTAGCATAATTCATTGGGGACACGAGCTTCAGTTTGTGTTACATATTCATAGCTTTTTGTGGCAGCCAAAGGCCATGAGTCTCCGGCCTGACATGATGAGTCTACAGGGAGAAAGAGGCAGTTTGTGTTACAGATGCCCTTAAGAGAGGTCCCAGCTGTGTACTCTGCTTTTAACATGGATGCAAAATTAAACTTACAGCAGTGATTTCTGTTGGAATCAGTGAGAATTAGTCCTCAGCGTACAGGTGCTACAGGATAAAATGACTTATTTAAACACTCATAAGAGATTTCCACAAAGATGAAGAATTTGGAAATGAATGCAAGAGTTTATGTATACACCATCTTTTTTAATCCTTAACATGCATATATAAACTTTTGAAAAATAGAAAGCAAACCTCACCTGCAGCCAGACTAAATGAGGGGAATGAATGCTTTTCTAAAATTCTTAAATTCTAAAAGGAACTTTTATAGTCTTCTGAAGAGGTTAGATGCTGTTCAGAAAAATCTAACTTAGGAAAACTCTTTATCCAAAAGGTATGTTGTTAGGTTTAGAGAAAGAGAACTGTTTTTACAGTTCCCAGCCCAAGGTGCCACATTGCTCTGAATCGATCTGAGATCATGAAGCCGCTACAACACCGTGTCTTCTCATCATCTAGTTACAGTGTTTCTGTTTGCAAGCCTTCACAGCTATTCTCCTGGGCTGCAGAGGATCTTGGGCTCCACCACCAATATCAAGTCCACAGGCACAGGTGACGTCGAGATAAGATCAGAGTAACCTTCCCAAATGCTGATTCTCCAAGGCTCTACAATACACGGACAGAAACTAGAGTACTATGCTCTGTGCTTAAAATTCAAATAAGCAATAGGTTTCCTAATCTCATCTTGGAAAACGTTCTGGCCAGGAATTCCTGACTCGAGCATAAAATGTGTAGCTTTATCTGGTTCCTGGGCAATCACACCTGGAAACTGTAAGGAGAACTGATGGAGTTTGGGGCCCAGCAGGAGCCTGTTTTTATGAGAAGCCACTCAGAATGAACTTGTCCCAGTCTGGATTTATTTGCCCTCCCAGATATCCTTGACCCTAGAGGTCACTTAAGTCTTGGTGGCTCACCCTGCTTCCCGGATCAGAGGCCCAGAAAACCTTTGGGCCATCCAGGGTCATGAAGTATCACCCCACCATTGTAACCTCGTCTCCTATGGTGATCTGTGACTCATCCTTCCTGGTTGCAGTGTCTGAGATTTGGAGGGAACCACGGCAGTTCCGGATTCCAGATCTAATGTAATAGGACACTCAGAACATCTGAACATCTCAAATATGCCCCAAGGATCTGAGCAATACAATCTGGAATAGAGGTTCTCTCTGGGGAGAACTTGGACCAATTCAAGACAAGTGATATAAAAGAACTAGGAGATAAGGTTTCTCATTTTTCTTCTCTACACGTAGCCTTGCTAAAGAAATCCTGACTAACTGAGGAGGTGGTTCTTTTTCCTGAGATGGTATGTCCAGTTAGACGATGTACAGGGTTATATTTAGCATTCTTGTATTTAGCATTCTTTCTGTTCATTCCCTGCATCTCTTTTCTCCTCATTCTTGTTTCTTTCCATCGAAGCCATCCGAAATAAAGCCTTGGGCTCTGTTTTCTGGGAAATTAAGTCTAAACTAGAAATTTCCCAAAGAAAGAGACAATCAGGTGGA
Organism: Molossus molossus; assembly: GCF_014108415.1. Classification (NCBI taxonomy): domain Eukaryota; kingdom Metazoa; phylum Chordata; class Mammalia; order Chiroptera; family Molossidae; genus Molossus; species Molossus molossus. The sequence goes on from NW_023425399.1 coordinate 110,145,982, forward strand.
CAAGATTAACCTAGTCACTAGGGCTTGGTTTTAAAGGAAGAAAATAAGATTATAGAATGGCATCAGTTGCTTGCCAGTTCTGATTGTGCTGTACATGTTTGTTATGAGAGAAAGAACAGAGTGATGGGATACGGGTCTAGATAAAAAGTGAATCAAAGAACCTCATTTTTAAAAAAACTGTAGGACACTGGCATACAAACAAACACTATCTTTGAATCCAAGTGAGCACTGTAACTTTTAACTATAAGGATTTGCTTTAACATAATTGGTTTGTAGCTTAGAACCTTTCCACGAAGCAGAACTGCAGGCCCAGTTGGCTTGGCTGGGGAATGCTACCAAACACTTCTGGAAGAAATACTATTTCTATACAGACTCTTCTGAAACATTGGAAAGTAGGAAATTTTCTGATCCTGGAGGGTTTTCTGATTCTAGACAGTGTCCACATAACACTTACTTGCATTGTGAAGAAAAGAAAGGGATTAGGCCTTTGTACCCCTACATCAACCCAGCATTGAATGAGAGTTGTCCTCAAGGGGAATTATAGCCCCAAGCAAAGCAACTTCCTTTGGCGAAGGGCAGCTTCTGGGGAAGAACATTCCCAGCAGCTCAGTGAATGAGTGTTTTGGCCCTGAAGCTGTGTGTGTATGTGCGGTGCACCCCAGTGCCCAGAATCATCAGTGCTCAGTGAGACTTGGCAGTATCTGTGAATGGGACCCATAGGAAGTGTTACCCAGTGAAACCGGCTGGGATGATTTGTCTCACTGGAAGCAGCAGACCCTGGTTGGAATTGGATGCCTACCAATAGATGATGGGATTCAGTAGACATTCGGTCTTGCTTATTCTAAGACAACAGAAATGGATTTCACCGAAAGGAGTCCAGAGAAAAAAGGCATATGGCAAATGCTACTCTAGTTAACATGCTTTATGTATAAGAATTCTGTTGCAGCCTTAAATCACCTTGAGGTTTTGTTGTTGTTGTTGTGTGTGTGTGTGTATGTATGTGTGTGTATTTAAAACCTTTGGCAGAGAGGTGTGGGTGCTGGATAGGAGGTGCCTTAGATGTCCTCCACATAGACAGAATAAAAGGGAACTCGGGTATTATGTAGCCAAAAGAACAAATATCTCCTCTAGTAATGCCTTCAGTCAAGAGAAAAATAAAAGCTAAGCAACCTAAAAATGAAACCAGATATGACATCATGTTAGAACTTAACGTCTGTACTATAATTTTTATGATTCAAATTTCTTGCTCAATATCTGAACTATTTCTGTGATGTGAATCGAATCTTAGTTAAATTTACTCATGCGTGTGACAAAGTCCCATGTGTTAAGCCCTCCGAGAAATATACACCTGATTATTAAACACACAGAGAATGCTGATTGCCTGTAAAGATTTTCTGAAATGTTATATATTTGGAAATAAGTCTCATATTCTATTAATACTTTGCTTCATTCCTAACTATGAGAGAGTTGTTACCCCAAGCAACCCATTCTCATCTTTCTTATTCTCTGGTGACAATTCCCCAGACCTCCTGTGGGAGTCGGTGTCTTAAATTTTCTTTCTGGTGTCTGTACCTCCACCTGTCCCATGTTCAGTGTACACATCGGCACAGAATTGCCATGTGCTGCGATGCTTGATTAACTTGCTACCCAAGTAGCGAACAAACATTTATTTAGTACTGTGAAGGTAACCGAGCAGGTGACGTGGTGTGGAAAGAGGGAGATTCCGTTACTAGGAGGAAGCTTAGAGCTCCGAGCAGCTGCACTTTGAGTGACTTGATTCTAAAGAATTGGTGGAGAACAGCTGGTTCCGAAAACAGCGGTTGAACGTCTCTAGATCCTGTGCTCCTTGTTCTTATGCCCAGACTTTCAGATACTTTCCTGGCCTTCAGTTCCTGTTTCACGTGACATCACCCCGTGCCTCACTCCGGAAGGTCCTTCCCCCATCATTCTGTTCTGTTGTTCACCTTTGACATGACCCACAGGGACTTGATCCTCACTCACATTCTGCTGCTGTGCTGTTTCCCTCGGTCAACGGGCCTTATAAAGACCATGTTTCCTTTGAGTGGGGACCCAAGCCCCAGCCTAGAGCCAGAGGTGACAGCAAGGTGTGTTTCTGTGTGAACGGAGACTCTGTGTAGCTGACCCCGCTCCTGCCTGCCCATTCGAAGGGCCTTTTCTTTTCTTGCAGAAGGTCAGGATTCTACCCAGGCTGTTCTGGCTTCCAGAGGCATGTGGATCACCCCAGTGTTCAACGTAAACTGACGAATATATTTAACAATTGCATAACATCTAATTTGTGTAATAGAAACATATGGTTTATCAGAGCAGACTATAGCTGCAAATACAGCTCATTCAATTTGTATTTCCTGTGGGTTCAGCTTTAAGTACGGGCCAGAGTGACACTGCCCAAGAGCTCACCAGCTTGGTAAGGGAAGTTCTGCACTTGTCCCTTCACTTACAGCATAACACAGGACGCCATGTTTTGAACTTAAGCAAATATTTAAAAATTATCTGTTGGCCCTGGCCGGTTTGGTTTAGGGGTTAGAGCGTCGGCCTGCGGTCCGGAGAGACCCGGGTTCGGTTCCCGCTAAGGGCACGTACCTCGGTTGCAGTTTGTCCCCGGCCCTGGTTGGGTCATGCGGGAGCCAGCCACTCGATGTGTCTCTTTCACATCGATGTTTCTCTCTCTCTCTCTGTTCCTCTCTCTCCCTCCCACTCTACCTGAACAAAAAATGGAAAAATGTCCTCGGGTGAGGATAAAAAAAAAAAAAATTATCTGTTGGATAATTGTCTCTATATAAAAAAAAAAAGCATAGTTCAAACAAAGGCTAGTATTTCATATTTGCATGGCCACTAATTTTTGCACTTACATTAACCTAGTGGATTAGGGCAGGTTTGTTATTTGATTTTTTACATATGTATCAAATCTTGGTCATTCTTTTGAAGGCCAAATGTAGAATTTCAAATTAATGACCAGAACAGGTATTGAGCATCAAAGTAGGGAGTAAAAACTACCACCTTATATCTTTCTTCTGACCATGTCACCTTTCTTGTAAATTCTAGGTCATTTGAGGCATATGTGCTGCTAAGTAAAAGGGGACAGGATATTATCAGGAAAACAAATTACAGAATATATACTTCACCTGAAATATTAGAGTGGATAAAATGACTGAAGTACATAAAACTGATTTGAAATTAGAAAAAAAAAAGTGGGAAAATTACTAGATGTAATAGCTTCCTCATGTAACCTGAATTGTTCCTTAAACACCTGCTTCTCAAAGTGTTTCTTTCTCAGTTGTGTTCTTAATTATTGCCTAGTTTAAATATATATGAAAGACTTTGGAAAGTAACTTAATATGTATGTACAAAGAAAGTGTTAACCTCAAACACACAGACCCGCCCCATATAAAACACCATAACGTGTAACACATAGTGAGAGTTTGAAACAATTCAATTGCTTAAAATGCAGGATAGTATTATTGTGCCTTTAATTAAATGGCTCAGGCATGACTGCACAGCTAACCTGCCTGCAGTTCTTAGGATTTAGGAACCAATTGTCAATTATTTTAAATCTGAACTCATAGTATTTATTACCATGAGTGTTACCACAGGATTTTACCTCATTTAAATATAATTTGGCTCTTAACATTGTAAGAGTGAATAAAGTCTAAATACCCATTTTATCATTGAATAATGTAAATTTAGATAAAGAATTAGAGTTGAATAATTATCTTTCCAACATATAGTATATATTTTAGTTCTTATTACTCCTTGTAGATGTGGCACTAACATATTTGTGAAAGATTCATTTACATAATTAGATGAAAGCACTAATATATAATTTATGTCAGAACACTCATTGCTGACAACATGGTCAAATTGATACGTCCTGTCAAAGATGTAGGGTAGGATCAGATACTTGGGTAAGAGAGTAAATAAACTGTCAAACATGAAACTTTCTTTTGCAACAAAATAAAATTTCATTATTAGAATCAAATCTTAGAAGAAGGTAAAGGGGGGATAAGAGGTGATGGAAGACTTGACTTGGGGTAGTAAACACACAACACAATATACAGACGATGTATTGTAATTTTGTACACCTAAAACCTGTATAATTTTATTAACCAATCTCACCCCAATAAATTCAACTAAAAAGAGTAAAATCTTTTTAAGACCATGAATCACAATGACTTCAATGATGAACATTTTTCTTTATTATGCAAATTAATTTAAAAATTCTATTCTTTCGCCCTGGCCAGTTTGGCTCAGCGGTTAGAGCGTCGGCCTGCAGTCCGGAGAGACCCGGGTTCGGTTCCCGCTAAGGGCATATACTTCGGTTGCAGTTTGTCCCCCGCCCTGGTTGGTCGTGCGGGTGGCAGCCACTCGATGTGTCCCTTTCACATCGATGTTTCTCTCTCTCTCTCCCTCCCACTCTATCTGTACAAAAAATGGAAAAATATCCTCGGGTGAGGATAAAAAAAATAATAATAATAATAAAAATTCTATTCTTTCAAAATAATAACTGTTATGAATCTATAAATTTCTAGTAGCTACCCCTTTCCCCAGTAGCTATAAAGTGGGTTTTTGTAGACTGGAGAGAAGACAATAATATCAATTTTATTGTTTATTATATAGATGGAATTTTCAAGAAAAATATTCTGCATTTAATTACAACTTCATTTATTCTGTTACTACCATTTCATTTAAAACTATTGAAGTTTATGCATCTAGGCTGAATTAATGTCAGTTTACATTTATATTATTTTTTACCAATTTTGTTAGGTAATATTTGAGCTTGCAAAGATAAACAATAGGGACAATTTTCAACTTATAAACTAAAAATAAAATGGATTAGGCTCTCAAAATTATCGCCTCTGTTGCTTTCTTTTATCTCAAAAGCCATGTAATTAGAAAACAATTCTCAGGAGGGCTTTAAACCATATGGAATATTAATGTGTTAACAAGTGTCATCTTTAATACCAAAGGTAGAATTTCAAATGAATGAAACTAAAACATTTACATAAGAATCAGTATTCTTAAATTATTTTTCAAAATTAAACTGGTGTTAATCTTCTAACTTATTAATTTTCAAATTCTCTCAGCTTGTCATTTTGAAATTCATGGAAATCACATTTCGAATTTAGGTTTGTTTGTAAGGAGGTGTCTAATTTTTAAGGCATAGTAAGAACTCTGTGATAAATGTGATGGACTCAGCCTGGAAACAAGGCCTATTTTGGGTGAATTATTATTTGTGGATCATTGTAAGGGATAAGACCATACTGAGACATTATTGGTTTAAAATGCACATAATCTGAACATAATTTAAGTTTAAAACTATCTAAATCTGTTTTCTTGTCCGGAAAATGAAGAGATAAATACCAAAATGATTAAAGGAAGGAAATATAGGTTCTGAGAACATTGAAAACAATGAAGAATTTATTAAAACAATATTTTCAGCAATTAATTCTTAGGTACTTTCAGGATTATTCTGACTCTTGAAATTCAGGGTAAATTAAGCTCTGGGGTGAAACATATTCATAGGCACATTTCAGAAATGTAAAGAGATTCTAAATTTCACTTCTTTGCTTGCACTTTGTATAATGTCAATATATTGATGTGTCAGATGTCACAGTATCATTTAACTCCCAGAAAATGACAATGTGGAAGTTGCCAAGGACTCGAGATTCATTGGAAAGTAGGAAGAAATATTTACGTAGATATATTCTGTGTTTATGGTTGTTTTTGTTGTTGTTTAAACAGACTATAATTTAGTACATATTTAATATATACATAATTTAATATTTATTATGTATGAAACTTAAATTAATAGCAAATGACTCAGCTCAAATACGACTGAGAAATATAGTTAGAAGCCATAAGCATAGAAACATAATATTGAATTTTGGACACAACTAATAATAACTCTAAAACAATGAAAAAAAAGACATTAAAAAAAAACCCTTGTTTTTTTTTATCAGTATTTGAGTTGTGAACATTTGCTTCTAAATTAAAAATACATCAACATTTAACATTAATACCCATGAGTTTACCAAAATCTATAATAATGACTATCCCACTACCGTGTTTAATTATGTTTGTTAGTTTATGGATAAAGGCAAAATTGGATAGATTAGTCATACTGTTCATTTCCTACTAAAATTTCTTAAGAAATATTAAAAGAGTAATTACAAATATTCATGATACCACCAAATTAAAATATTAACCCTGGATTCTTTGAGTGGAAGGCATTTATAAGCTATTGACATGTGACTGTTGAAGGTCATACTAGAGAGACATGAGCTGAAATGTTGACAGAGGTTTTGACGTGAAACCATGACACGAGGTCTGTAAAGTTACAGACACACCATCTGTCCAGATCCAGAAAGGCTACTGGCCACTTTCTGTCCCAGAGCAGTGGAGACATGGAAAATGTAGAGTTGGGTGACCTGGTAAATTCTGGTGCAGGACTTCCTTAGGTGGTATATGGTGACTGATTGGTCCTAGACTGCAGGTGTAAAAACGTGTGTGGTATAGAAAGGGATCTACACCCATGTCTGTGGCAGAGAACAAGCCAAGGCTCCATCGCAGCCGCATTCCATACGACTCGACGGTGGAGAGGGAACAGTATGACAGCTTGTCTTTGCCTGCGTGGGCTGCTGCTACAAAACACTGCAGACTGGGTAGGAAATGACAGTTGTTTCTCGCAGTTCTGGAGACTGGAATCCAAGATCAAGGTGCTCAAGGTGCCAGCGGATCTGGTTATTGGTGAGGCCTCTCCTGGCTTGTGGGTCGCTGCCCTCTCTTTGCAGTTTCACACGGTGAAGAGAGGACTTTGCTATCTCTTTCTCGTAAGGACACTGATCCCCTCCTTGGTGCCCCATTCTTATGACCTCACCTAAACCTAATTTCCTCCCAAATTCGCCACCTCCAAATATCAACACATTTGGGGGTTAGGGCTTCAGCATATGAATTTTGAGGGGACAGAAACAGTTCATAACAGCTTCGATCAGATGTTTACCTTAGTTGCAGTATTCTCGAGTAGCCAGCTTTGGGTAGGATTTATTTATTTTTATTATTTTATTTGTTGAGTTTGTATTGATTTTTTTTTTTTTTAGAGAGAGAGATAGAAACATCCACATGAGAGAGAAACATCGACCGGCTTGCCTCCTGCACATCCCCTACTGGGGATCGAGCCACAACCTGGGTAGGATTTAGAATCTCTGGTTTTGAGGCAGTGAATAGGATGGGCCATTTGGTGTATGGGGTATGAGGAGTCTTGTGCACAGTGGAAGTGGTGAGGGGTTGGCACCACATGCAAAATAAGGGATCAATATTCAGTTAATCTGTGAAAAAAATTATGCTTGTCTTATATTTTGGGGCCAAATTGGGGAAATATTTTCTGTTGAATGAATCTTGCATTGTTCCTTTGCCTATCAAATACTAGTGACAGGTAAAAAGAAAAATATTGAAGATAGCTAAGCAAATAACATGTTTTACATAGAAATATGTTAGCAGAGCAAAGGAATAGAAGGAAATCAAGTGTTCTTTATGGATGAATTCTAAAGAACATGAGGGGAAGACTTTGGGGAAGTGATTGCAGTACACAGACTTGAAGTGGAGGGAGTAGGAAGAGAAGGAGAAAAGATGACGGATTATTATGGAATTCCAGTCCCCACTGCCATTCTTTTTTTTTTTTTTTTTTATCCTCACCCGAGGACATTTTTCCATTTTTTGTACAGATAGAGTGGGAGGGAGAGAGAGGAAGAGAGAGAGAGAGGGAAACATCGACGTGAAGGGACACATCGAGTGGCTGCCACCCGCACGACCAACCAGGGCCGGGGACAAACTGCAACCGAGGTACGTGCCCTTAGCGGGAACCGAACCCGGGTCTCTTCGGACCGCAGGCCGACGCTCTAACCGCTGAGCCAAACCGGCCAGGGCCCCATTGCTATTCTTTAAATGACTCCAGAAGAGATTTTAACTTTCTATCTGTACTTATTTCAGTTGTTAGATTCATGATTGCTCAGTTATAACTTCGTGCTTGGATTGGCCCTCAAGATGCTTCAGCCTTTTCCAGGTAACTATTATTTTGTGGGGTCTCCCCTCCAAGTATGGACCTATAGTCAAATGTCCCTCTGCACCTAAAAGTTAGCAGATTAATTGTGAGCCAAGGGCCCACTGTAACCATTATCATCCAGGGATTCTCTGTTGCACCAAGAGGTTGAGGTTATTCAGACATGGAATGTGCTTGCAGACTAACAGAGCAAACGTAGAGTAAAATAGAACTCTCTGAGATAAAATCATAACTTTTTAAACAGTTATTATTTTATCAGAAAGTACTCTATAGAGAATTAAAATGTGTCCCATGTGAGTTCATGAAAATGGAGGAAACTTGAGAATGCAAGAAATTGCAAAGTAGACATTAGTTTTTAGCTATACCAATTTCTTAATGCCTTTGAACCCCTTTTGGACAAGAAAGGGAACAATTAAACGAGTTCAGAGACATTTCCATGCTCCATTGAAAGGCGCCATATTGCCTAGGGACCTCGCGGATGCCACGGGACTAATCAAACACGTCTTGTAATTATTGTTACTTGCTGAACCTAATAAAGATTTGCAAGTTCTGCTAGAGGCTGATATCTCATTTGAGTCACAGTTCACAGACTGATTGTATGGCTCTTCTCCGTTTCGGAATTGTGTCATTTGGAGCACATGGTCTCCGACATCCCAAAACAGAGAAGGAGAGAGGGGGAAAAGGCCATAGGATCTTGATGGGTGCTTTTTAAAGAAACAGATCTAGACATTTTTCAAATTGCTTTTTCTCACATTCTCTGGTCTGACGGAGTTTTGTATCCAGAAGAGGGGCGTGGTGTGGCAAACACAGCCTGGGTAGGAGGATGATGGAAGAAAATAAAGTCTGTCACAGAGAACGACTTGATGGGGAAGAGAAGAGGGGCCCGTGGCTAACCCTGGCCGCCTTGATGTCTTTCATTAAGAGGCTAAAGAGCAAAGGAGAACCTAAAAGAAACACTGACGAGTAATTGACCAGTGAAGTTGCTCTCTCTCTATCCCCCACTCCATCTAGATAGATAGCTATAGATAAATCCAATTATTGGATTATGACACTGTTTTCCAATCGTGATGGGTATTGGGTTGCTTCTTCTGATTGTTTTAATGTGTCTCGTTCAGATGAGAGAGCAGGGGACTGAATAATCAGGTTTATACTAGCATGTTTCTTCAAGGGGAAGAACACACCTGCATATATGTATTGTTGTATTTGCCAAGTGAGATCTGGACAGTACTGTCTTCCCGTCGGGATAGGACGTTTTCTCCTACATGACCTCTCCTTCTGCTTTCGTCTGCCTGGTTATTTGGAGTCTGGAGCCTTCGGAAGATTCACTGAGTGGCTGTCCCCATGCTATCCTTAGCCAATTAGAACCCAAATTGTTTTTAAAGTTGGAGGATTTATAAAGATTCTACTTTTATTAGAAGATACACTGAGCAACAACGAACATCTTTTTAACAGAAAATCTTTGAAATAGAATTGTCTTATAAATTTTCCAGAGACAAAAGTTCCCTGGAAATAGTGCTTTCCCAGGGTGTCTCTGTCATCCCCCTGAGAGTTCCCCATTGTTCACTGTTTGGGGTTTCAGGCAGTAGAGCTTCCCCTGGGAATGCAAAGATCGGAGGAGGGATCTGTGAATTCTTGAAAAGCTCGGCTCGAATTTTGTGAGTTAGCTGTTTTATCCATGGACTGCTGGAACGAAGTTCAGAGTGAGAATGGGAAAAGCTAAGGAGGTAGGTGAGTTCCCACAGCCTGCGGGGTTCAGTTCCCAAAGTGACGGGGAGCCGGGCGAGCATTACCGGGGTGGGGACACAGGTGAAGGAGAGGCAGTCCACGGAAGAGGAAAGGGGTATTGGAAGGGAATGGAGCAAGGCTGAATTCAGAGCACTTAACTCATGTAGATTGTCACCGGTTAAGAGTAGAGACAACATGCACTAGTGTGGGTGGGAATTAGTCCCTCTGTCTGACAGTGTCTCAGGGAGTCTGAGGACCCTTGAACCTGGAGATGCTCAGCCATCAGTGTGTGTAACAGAATGTTTCTCTTTCCATTTGCCAGCACAGGCTCAGGGCCATTCTGCTGGGTGCCCTTGGGGAGAACAGCACAGAAGATTATTCACTTTTTTACTTTCTTAAAAGAAAGTAAAATGAATGGAGAAATAGATAGGTACGTGTATAGATATCCAACTGCTGGTTTCACTCTTAATGAATTCTTTCTGTGTGTCATTTCTCTTGTCCCTGACTTCCAAAACACAGTGTCATACCCCCGAAAGTTAGGTTTTCCTTCAGCATGAGGAGCTGTCTGCTTTGTGAAGTGTTCCGAGCATCAGTGCAGAGCATCTTTCTGGGTGCTTGGCCGTCAGCCTTGCACCCCTTACAGGGGCTTGCTTGTCAAAGTTCACAGCTTAGCAACATTTACCGTCACTCTTACTTTCTCTGCAGTGTTATGGTTGTAATTATTTGGTGTTATTCTGGGAGTTAATTGCCGGGAAACAAAATTAAGGGAGCATGTCTGATCCTTTCCCTCCTCTGAGACTACTGAACAAAGAATTGAAAAGAGGTGAGCCTTAATATCAATCCAGCATGGACCATTTCTCTTGTCATTGGTCTCATTGAAGGAGCTAACTTCAGGAAAGTCACAAAGAGGTCAGAAGATTTTAAATTGCCAACTTAGTTGTACATTACAACTTCCAAGGACTTTCAACAGTTTGGTATGGATATGCCGGAAATCTAGTTCATGTCTCATACTATCATTACATTGCAGAATAAAGTCCTGATTTTCAATGTGCTAGTAGAACAATTCTTGGAGAAGGATTTAAATGAGACATTTCGCCTGGCTGCTGTGGCTCAGTGGATTGAGAGTCGTCCCATGGACTGAGAGGTCCCGGTTCAATTCCCAGTCAGGGCACCTGCCTGGGTTGCGGGCTCCATCCCCAGTGGGGGGCGTGCAGGAGGCAGCCGATCGATGTGTCTCTCTCATCTATGTTTCTCTCTCTTTCTCTCTCCCTTCCTCTCTTTCTAAAAATCAATAAAAATATATTCTAAAAGAGAGAAAAAAAAAACTAAATGAGACATCTCAGTAGTGACTACCTTTTAAAGGCATTATATATTAAATTATTAGAAAAAAATTAAATCATTTGAGATAATTTAATGACATCATCGATAACATTTAATCAAATGGTGAATCAGAATAAAGAATGTGTGAAATGTACTTTTGGATTATTAAGCCCGAGAGAGGATTACCTCACACAGGACGTTCTTTTCAGACGTGTTTATGGATTATAGCCATCACCCTCTGGTTACTCAGAGTTCACTGAGAAACACAGACAAGTGCTATATCAGCTCATTTTCATCTTTGAAGAGAGGTAACTGCTTCCTTGTTGTCTAAAGCAGCAGCCCCGCGGGACAGCTGCATCTGTCCTGTCTTGACCCTGTGTGAACAGCGGAGGGTGCCTGAGCTCCAGGCAGCTCGTACCCGGGCCAGCTTGCCCACGCTCAGCTTCTCCTCCTTCCTCCCCAGCTTCGCATCTGCAATGGCCTGAGCTTCTCTTAATAGCCCCGTGTTCATTTCACATTCCGACAATTACAGAGGAAACTATTTGTCTTAATTGCTGAACCTCCAACAGATGTTTCATTAATAGTGATAAGACATCCTCATCTAACTATTGCTTTAGGATGGAAAACACTCCCTAGCGCTAACATTTCAATTGTCGTAACTTTGAAAATGTTCACATTTACTTTGAAGGGCAAATTCACTTAAACTTAAGACATCATTGTTTGATATAGTAATACTCCCAAGAACACAATTGATTTTTAAATGTTTTGCACATTGATAGAATTTATGCACCAGTTCAACCACTACTGGGAAAATTCTGCTAAGATATGATGCATAAATAATGACATGCTTTTAGGATAACAGAATCATGCCTTTTTAAAACAAACAAGACTTTAGGACAGTCTTAAACTTCTTCAGCTAGTAAAGGCTTCTCCATCAGGTTATAATGTAAATTTTAGAGATTACAATATTTTTATGGAATTGACTAGTTAAGCACATATACTCTATTTTCTTTAAAATATGTTTTTATTGACTTTTTTTAAAGAAGGAGGAAGGGAGAGAGAGACAAACATTGATGTGAGAGAGAAATACCAATCAGCTGCCTCCTGCACACTCCCTCCTGGGGATCGAGCCTGCAACCCGGGCATGTGCCCTGACTGGGAATTGAACCGGGACCTCTCAGTCCATGGGACGATGCTCAATCCACCGAGCCACACTGGCTGGCCGTGTTTTCTTTTTTAAGCTCAACAGTGCAACTTCTATGTATGGTCCTCCTATCAATAAAAATTTTAAGTTCTTTTCCTTCTTTAACAAGTTAGTAATTAAGATTGTTTTGCAGAAGCACAGACTTACCACATTCCTGATCAAGAGGGTACTGTTCGCAAATACTCAAAATTGTCCCTCCTTCATCTGGGCAAGGACATAAGTCCATAGCAGTGTTAGACTTTATGGTTTGGCTGAGGGAAAAAAAAAAAGATAAATTGAATCTCACCGAAACTGAAAATTTTGTGCTCAGAAAGACTCATTGAAGAGGATAAAAATCCTAGTTGCAATGGGAGAAATATTTGAAAACCACATATCTGAAGTCTTTGTATCTTGGATCTATAAAGTTTCACACTCAAGAGGGAAAAATAAACCACAAAAGGAGCATTTCATGTAGAAAAGGGGCAAAGTCATGAACACACACACGTCACTGGAGAGGACATGCAGACGGCAAATAAGCACATGAGAAGATGTTCAGGATCGTAAGTCATTAAGAAAATGTAAACTAAAACCCAAATGATACCTCCTTACACAAATATTAGAATGGCTAGAACCAAAACAGCAACAACTTCAAATGCTTACAAAGATGCAGAGATACCTGTTCATGGTTGCGGGCATGGAAAGTCCATGGCTGTGTGGATTTTGTGATAAAATGTGCACCATGATCACATTGCAAATGTTTTGTTATGCCAGACACATGACACAAATTAAATTCACAGGCCACAATGGCGTGACCTGAGTTGGCTGATCAGACCAACTAGTAGTGACACGACCTGCAAAAGTGTCAACTAGGGTATGAAACTGCTGATAATAGTGAGAGGAGGTTAACGTGCGAGGCAGGAAATCTGCTGGGATCAGACAGGAGCAGTGCCTGGCGCAGGGAGGCCGCCCTCACGCTAAGACACAGGGGCCAACCCTTTCCAGAAGTCGAGAGCCTGGCCTGGCGTAGTAGCATGTCTCCCTCAGAAACAGCCTGTGATGGAAGAGGTGTTGCTCCACTCAGGGAGGAACGGGGGTGTTTTGTGCGATGCAGGGTCAAACAGCAGCTTGAGTTCAGTTGGTCTCATCAGATAAAGGGCATTTAACTCGGGCATTTGCATGAAGAATCCAGATGGTTTGATCAGTAACTGTGATTAGTTTTCGCAGTTCATGGCCCCAAAGAGGAGAGTATTAATCTGCCAGTCCGTAGTTTTCCAAGTGGCAGACCAAACACAGGGCCGTTGGCAAGAGCCCAAAGTTCAGTGGAATTATAACAAGTTTCTTCAAGGTGAATATTGGCCAGAGCTACACAAGTGCCTTGAGTTCTGTCCACGAAGCGCTGTTGCCTGTTCTTCACTGCTGGCTCTGAGGCCGAACGGCACCAGGTTCAGCTTGGCCAAACCGTCCATGAACTAGGCCCAGATGTTTAGGGGACCCCTCTATGAATTAAGGGCCCCACAGACACAGCAGCTTCCTCATATGGCCGTGGTAAGGGGGATGGAATTTCTCCCAAGGTTGTTATAGCCACTTTTTGAGTGAAGTGGAGATTTGGGGGTGAAGGCCTGGCCAGCTGCTTTGTTGGATGTACTATTTCTATTTGACAAGTCGGGCTCCTTCCTACCTTGTTAACTGTTAAGTCCAAGTTAACCCACACCAAAGACAGGCATTTGGTTTCGGTAAGAACCCAGTGGCCAGCTAATAACCACTTTTCACAACGACGGGTCCTGGCCATCATGTGTGGGGAGAACAAGGCCAGCACCAAGGGGGAGGGGTTGCCTCTGCACTGAGCTGCCTCCTTGATACAAAGGCCCAACCAGCAAAGACATCAGTCATAGAGACAGTGGCTCAAAGATCTCATTAGTGCTGTGGAGGCACCAAGACAGACTGGATGGCTTCCCACGCAGGCTCTCTGTGTGGTTCTACATAAAGGATGCTAATTTGTGCATTGTTCAATATGAAAGATCAGGCAGAATGTCCATGGCAAATACATATCGTCTCTAGTACTCAGAGTCCAAGAAGACCCGGACCTCCCGTGTGGTGGTGGAAGGAGCCTGGGAGACAGTGGCTATTTCTTGACAGCCAGAGGGATTAATCCATTCATTTAGTCTCAAGACATTTAAATTATCAGGCAGGTTCCTGAAATTTGTCAGGGTTTAGTTCCCTTGCGTGTGGGAGTGTGATAACATCACAGTCAGGGCTGTTGAGACTGATGATTCTGACTTGCCAACCAACAAGACATCATGTATATAGGGGGAGCTTTGAACATCAGAGGCATTCATGCTCAATGGGGACCAACCATTGGTTGCCAATGAAAAGGCTCTTTAGGGAAGGGATCTACTTGTTGTATTTTCCTGATTACTTGGATCACTGTATAGTACCTCCTACCAGCTTCTAGGCTTCGGCAGTTGGTCAAAACCTGTTGGTTTCACAGATTCATTTGGTCTAGCTGGCCTCCACTTGGGGTCTTTACTCTCAAGGGCATTTGGGAGCCTGGATACTTTTCATAATTTGAATTCAAATGGCTTCATAGTTTTTAAATGTATAATGCCAAACTTTAGAAATTTATATCGCAAAGGATTCCTATTTGTGCTCATTGATAACAACTCAGAAGTCAAAAAAGTGGAATACTTGGTTTATAGGCAGTAACAATGAAACACCATCTAACCTTTATTGTGCACATACCTAAAGATACTCTGTTCTAGCAGGCTGGTCAACTGCTCCTGGGTAAACCTGTGCCACAGAAATGACGACATGGGACATCTCTCTTTAAGATGCTTATGCTTAATATGACCCAAGGCCTTCAGCCCTCAAGCTGAGAGAGAGCAGCGTGCTTGGGCCTCATGCCCCATTTCCTCCCGCGTTAATTTTGGCTGAGCGGGTTCTGACACGAGGGGAGAAGTCCCAGGACGGTGCTCAGTGCTTCGCCCAGGTGGTAGCGCGGAGCTGCCAGATGCTTCCCCTCTGGAGAAGGCAGATGGAGGTCAGCAGTAAGTGTAGGTGCGGAGGAGCATTTGTGCTGACTGCCTTGCACCTGCCTCGTGAGCAGTGCTCACACCCACCTCTGAGGTTCGGCAGAGGGAGAGGTAGGAAAGGAGACGCAGGTGGCAGTCCAGTACGAACGAGCAGCGTCGGGGGTAATGGTGGTGACGAGAACTCTTTGTGCCCTTATAAAAGGTTACTGCACAGGGGTCTCTCTCTCTCTCTCTTTTGAATATTCCTGCAGAAGGAACAAAAAGGTGTGTTTTAGTGGCAATACACACATTTCTCCTCTTTATTGTTCTCTTTGACACCTTTGAATATCCTATTTTCTCTCTAGCAAATTCAGGATACTTGTTTCCTTGATGTTCAAGAAGCACAGAGAATTTATGTGTGTATTTGTGTACTTGTATGTACGCGTGCACGTGTGTGCTTGTGTTAATGTATTTGTAGGTGTAACTGTGAATAGAAACCTTGGAAGCATTTGGGGAGTTTGATTTATCTGTATTTTCTGTTTATAGTGATCGGACTTCTGATAATTGCCTCATATTCCTTCTTTTCACCTCTTGGGCTCTGGAAATTCTCTAGCTTTCACTACCCTGCTCTCTGTGGTTTTATGGCCTGGTTTTAGCTGAGATTGAGAGACTGGACTTTAATTATGAAGCAGAGGATGTGCTTGGAGCTAGAAAACCAATTAAAGTGAGTTTAGTAAGATTAAATAATGCTCTAGGTAGGCGAACATTTACTTAATAAATATATGAACTACTGCAGATATTATGTATAACCTTTGTCAACTAAATTATTTAGCTCTGTTTTTCTGCATATCAGTGAGACTGCAAATGGCATAATGAGAAATAATAAATCATTTTTGTTAATATAAATGCTCACTACCATTTCACATGCATGACAGAAATGCCAAAGTATGGATGGGCACAGGACATGCACGGCAGGCACTGGCACCAGGCCCAGGAACTGAGCAAGGGATTAAGAAGGAGAAAGGGATGAAGCAAAAATCCAGAGATGGAAGTCCAGCAAGAGAAGTTTTGGAAGGACGCATTCAATGGCCAAGCTGAGTTCTTGCCACCCAGAGAGAAATGGGTTCTGAGCATCGGCGCTGGATAGGGTTCAGGTTTGAGCTTTGTCAAAAATGAAGGACACCAAAGCTTTGTTGTCTTGTTTGATCTAGTTAGGGCCTACATGTATGGACTGGCCAGGTAGGGGACCCATGCCAGTGATGGAATTCTCTGAGCAGCACTCGAAAAAAATAAAATGAGGACATTTTCCAAGTGTCACAAAGGGGCTGGCAGTATTGCTGCTGTTTAAGTTGTAAAAACTGAAACTCTTAAGAAAGCCGGATTCACAGCTGGTTAAAAAAGCTCATTACTGTTGGGTAAAGAACACATTTTCAGTTAGGGTCTGGTCACCCAGTGTGCTTGGTGATTTATGGCTTTCAAATGCTAGAACCCGTTATGAAGAAACACAGCGCTGAGCTTTGACATTTGTCACTCAAGCAGCTGTAAAGGTAAAAGAAAAAGAAAGAATCACAAGAAAAATGAAGTAAAACAGGAAGAGTGTTTAGGCCATAATGGTGGCTGGGTTTTCTGGAAGCAGGTGCTGATTTAATTAGTGTAAACATTTGCTACAGTTTACCAAACTGTGTACCTAAAACAGGCATTTTATGTAAATTGTACTTTAATAAAATTGTGTGGAATAATATTATATGGAATTTTTAACACCTTTATTGAGATACTACTCACATACTATACTGTCTGTATATTTGAAGCATACAATGAAATGGTTTCTAAATATTTGACAGTGTTGAACAACCATTACCACAGTCTAAATGTAGAATATGTTCATGGATGAAATGAACTCCGTACCCATTAGTAGTCTTGTCTCTCACCTCTTTTTCATTTTCTTTTTCTCCATATCTAGAATAAAAATATGCATAAATGAAATTTAGTTCATATTTGCATTGTTTTGCAAAGCACTGACTTGTGCCATATAGATTATTGGTACATAAAGGCTGTAAAATATTGAATTTTATGAATGTATCATAATTTATTTAAATAGTTTCCCATTATAGGATATGTAGATGATTTTATTGAAGGCTTTTGTGAAAAGCTAACTATGAGATATAGAACATATTAATGGCTTTTTGCTCACTTAAATGAAGACAATTCTATTATTTTTGCCATCTTATTAATCTAGAAAAATGATACCAAAGGTTGATAATGAATAGTAATGAAGAGCGAATATGCATACAGCCGGTTGAGAACTATTCAGATTTTAAATCAATGCTTCTTTTAGCATTAAATACGTGATTAGTAAGATTTGGGTGGACTGGATTTTGGGGAGAGCTTTTTAAATTAAGAGGTCAGAGAAGAGAATGGATTTTTTGAAACATTAGTTCATAGATTATTTTTAAGTAGAAAATATTACAGCAAAAGGCAGTAGAAGTTATCTCATTTTCCCTCGGGGGAATCAATTCATTCTTTTAAAATATTTCATGATAGGAGGAGATGAGAGTCATAAAAAAACCAAAGCAGAAAACAAGATTTCTTCTCTTTACTTGTCTGACCTACAGTGTTTTAACAGGAATTCTAGATAAACTTGGGGAAGGGGAGTCACCTATAGGACCCCCTCCCATGACCCAGAAGGAAGTTCTGAGATGCTGGGCTGTTGTCTCTATGTGCTCTTGAAATTATCTTCAATCAAATGGTAGGTTTTTGCTTGAATGATATCAGTTTACTAGATTTTTTTTTTTTCACATAAACTTTTTATTTTTATTTTATTTATTTAATTATTTATTTTTTTAGCAAGAGAGAGGAAGGGAGAGTTAGAATCATCGATGTGAGAGATAACATTGATTGGCTGCCTCCTGCACGCCCCCTACTGGGGGGATCGAGCCCGCTGGGCATGTGCCCTGACCAGGAACCGAACCAGGACCTCTAAGTCCACGGGACGCCTCTCCGTCCAGTGAGCCTCTCTGGACAGCTCACATAAACTTCTTTGGATTGCCAAGGGACTCTGTCTGCTGCTACTGCACAACACTGTTTCGTGGACAGTACGGCCACGGGGAGCAATCGGCGTTCTCAAGGGTATGCAATAAAAACGACTTCCTCCATCAAAGGTTGGAGGCCTGCGAAACTTTTTTCATTGGTGGGCTAGAAAGCCAGTCTTTAGGAAAGCAAATCAAAAAAATGTTTTTCAAATAAATGCAAGGTAAACTTGGCATTGCTATCCCAATGACAGAGACAGGTAGGAGTTATGTGTGTTAATGCACACAGCTGAGTCATGTCTACTAGAACTGCCCCACTGCAGGTGTAAACATCCTTTGATTTGTAATATTACTTGAGATGTCGATTGGATCAACCTTGTACTTTATGTGTTAGGTGTAGTCTCTGTAGTTTTAATTTGCTTTTTTGTTGTTGTTAGAGGTAGGACAGTGAATCATTTATATAAACACTATTGTTTGGTGATTAGTATTCATTTGCTAGAAAAAATTAACACTTCCATCTACAGGACCAATCTAACCCTGTTTGCTTTTGTGTTACTTGTATGACAGTAAAATGAAACATATATTAAAGAGCATATTTGTAGTCGCAGTCCCCAGAGAGTATGGTTTCTGGTTACCTGCTTCAATATACCTTTGCCTGTGTGGGTATTATTGCTAGTCCAAGCTCCAAGCATATTTGTAATTATTGAACATAATTAAGGATTCCCCAAAATATTTCTCCATGCCACGAATAAATTCTGAAATTTATTAGTAAAATTTTAGAATTTGAACCTTTACCTAAACCAAGGACCCTATGGGGAGAATTATAGGTAGTCTTCTGGGAATAGGAATGCCTTCTTGAAAAAGGGTTAGTAAAACCTGTGGTACCAGTATTACCTTTAACAGTAATAGCAGATTTGGAGATTTGGTAGATAGATAGTCAGAAAGCACACCCTCAGATCCGTGAAAGTAGGGCTCTGGAACATGCACAGTTCTCAGACTATAAGAGGATTTTCACTGGTGAGAATTAATAATCTTTTGTTTTCTTTGGGGAAACTCTGAATGTCGAGTGCATGAAATACCTTCCGTTATCTTGTGTTCAGGTAGATCTAGTCCCGCAGACACTCGGAGGGACCCAGGTTCAAGGAGCAGTGATCGTAAATCACAGTTCCGAAGGGAATCCCCTACAGGTTCCCTTTGGAAATGAAGTGTGCTGACCTTGATCGGAACTGTCACGTGGCTCACCCATCCACAGGGGCCAGGGAGATGGGAGACCCGAATATTTGGAAAACTACCACCGATAGAAACAAACTTTTAAGTCCCTAATCGTGTTTTCTTTCAGGATGTCTTGGGAGGCACATCTTGCATTAGAACTTGTCTTAGCTTGAAATGCTGCCATTACTGTAAGTGATGCTGTGGTGCCACCAAGGGACACTCGACGTCCCTCCTGCCGATTTAGGGAATTTGGTGACCCCCCCCCTTTTTTTGGAGTCATTTGTCTTCTTTAATCTCTGAGGCATTTTTCTGTATCTACCTCAAGTTTTAATAGGCATCATCTATAGCAACTAGGGGTATAGAAGTAAAATGCCTGTTTGCATTGAGACTTGCAAAATAGATGCATTCAACATTGACATTTCCCCAGACTTTGGTGAAATAAGAACATAGCTTGATGTGTCTTGTGTATATGAACATGTATCTGTCTAGGTAAGAATATATAACATTTTATTCAGCAGTTTGTTGCCCACGTTATAGTTTCTGAAGCTAACAAATTGTTAAATAAGATACGTTCTGGATGTTTTCTCTCCTAAGTGAAGTTTTAGCATGTTTGCTTTTCCCCTGACCTAGCAATTGATTCTCTTTTTGGCATTTCTTTCTTGGCTTTTGCATCAGCCCGCAGAATTCTTTGTACCTCTTTAGCTCCTTGACAAGTGTCTCAGGAGTGTGTTCCACCGCAGAGTTCTTTATTTCCTGGGTAGCAGGCTGTTCTGGACAGTGGAGGCGAGTGATGGGAAGAGGGGGATTGTTTCCTAAACTTCCCAGGTAATGAAAGCAGCAGACATGTATGTCCACCTTCACTTGTATTATTTTATACTGTATTATAGATGAGTCAAATAGAAAACATATGTACATATACACAAACACACATCCATGTACATGTGTACACAATCATACATTCCTCCCTCCTCTCCCCAGCTCACTTGTGCCCACTGCTGGTCCGCAGCGGTGGGCCTGCTCCACGCAGGCACTCAGGGACCCAGGTTCAAGGAGCAGCCATCGTAAATCAGTTCCGAAGGGAATCCCCTACCGGTTCGCTTTGGAAATGAAGTGTGCTGACCTTGATCGGAACTGTCACGTGGCTCACCCATCCACAGGGGCCAGGAAGATGGGAGACCCGAATATTTGGAAAACTACCACCGATAGAAACAAGCTTTTAAGTCCCTAACCATGTTTTCTTTCAGGATGTCTTAGTCCCCTGAGAGGCACATCCCTTGACAAGGTACAAGCACATCCTGTCTTTATCCTCCCCTTCCCCCCGCAAAACCCCGGTTGTCATTTCAGTTATCCTCGTGAAATTGGCACTGGGATGTGGGTAAGCCGGGACTGTGAAATTTAAGAAGTACAAGACAATCGAGGGTTACTGTTTGATCCATTCTGCTTCCTTTTGTGGGGAGGAGGGGATGAAGGGCATTGCCCATAAGCATGGCCTTTGAAATTATTCTTGCTCTTTATTTTACGATTGCTTATAAATACTTTAGTTTTTATGCTGCATAATTGACAAGTGGAACTAAATGTACTCCTGGCTGCACCGAGGGCAGTGCAGGTCCATCTGGGCGTGTCTGCTGCGCCGTCATTCACACGCCATGACCTGAGGAGCTCCGCTCGCATCTCTCTCTGGAGAGTGTGGTGCAGCTTCGAAGGGTGCGGCTTGGAGATGCCTTCTTATAAATCTGCATCGAATTCTTTAGCAGCATTTCATAGCTAAGCATGATTGTCAGAAGATGTTTTTGATAAAGTAAAACAATAAAAAATGTTTCTCACTTGACCTCTTGGTAGGAAAATAAGGAATACTAAGTTCGTCGTGAAGGATAGGGGTGTCGGTAAAGGATGCTGAAATCCAATACTGATATTTTTTCAGCATCCCTTACAGGTTTAAGCACTAATTAGGCACCTGCCATTTCTTACCCCATTTAAACTTCCCAGCAGCTGGGTGGAGTAGGCCACCCGTGATTTCCAGTTCACGAGTGAGGCCCTGGAGGGCAGGGAGGTACGCAGTTATCCAAGGGCTCAGATTATAGGCGCTAAGACTCGGTCAGACGCAGATGGACCAGAGCCCTGAGCTTCGGTCATTCTATCTTATTATTTCCTATCTTAGTAGTTCCAGTGACATTTAACTGGGACACGCATTCCCTTCTTACCGGAAACCACAGAGGGAGACACGGAGCCTCACAGAGTGCTCTACGAGTAGATTCTAATGGGAAAATGTCAGAACTTATGTCGTGGGGGCTTGTCGGCCTTGAGTCTTGATGGCTCACGCTGGACACTAGCTAGATGAAGTCTAGCTGGTGAAGTCCCCGTGTTGGCATGCCCTGAAGGACGGATGCAGCCCTGAGACACTGCTGTTGTGGTCATGGCGCAACGCGGGCCTTCAGGAGACCAAGGGCATCACCTCGGCTCAGAGGTTCCAGGCACATGCAGCTCGGTTATCGGAGGCCTGGGAGAGGTTCTGATTTGTTCTCCGGCAGCAGGTGTCCAAAGGAAACATCCATCGTGCACATTTGTGGGGATGACAGCTTGGGATGTCAGTGGCAGCTAAATGGTGCCGTGACATATGTCCAGGGGGCAAGGAGAAGTCAGTGCAGCAACAGGAGCAGCTGAAGGGTCTCAGAGAGCTTGTGTGCATTTCAGGAGGGTCACAGGCTGGAAGCTCCAGGCAGGACTGAGGGAGCCCCTGTTACCTGCCTGGCAGGATCTCGGGGGGGGGGGGGGTCCAGAGGATCCGAAACAGCACGGAGATCGCTACCAAAGTACCAACCTCAGGGAACCATGATGTGTAGTTTAATCAACCTCCCCATCAAACACTTGTATTTGGTCTTGCGTAGCCCTTAGCGTTCTGTTTACTGGACATGTGAAAAGGAATCAGCTGTTTAGCAGTGTTGCAGCCATGGTGACCCACTGTGTGTGTGCTTGTTTGTAGCTTCATCAGCCCACATGCCTTAGCAACTCAAGCGTCTGCTCACAGTGACGGGGGTGGTCCTTCTCAGCACGTGCAGCCAAGTCGCAGACCCTGAGCAGACGTCTAATTTGAGATATTTGGTATGAACTGTGATGACAGAAAATAAAACCCCTTCTTAGATCCTGATGAGGATCTATTTCTTCTGAAACTTGAAGATGAGGGGTAATAGTTAGGGAGTGAAGGCTAAGTGGTACTCATTTTACTGTGGAAAACAGTTTTTTGTTCTCTCACAATATATAATGTGGAAGACTTTTGACTTTTCCCAGAGATCATCTTATGTAATGTGTAAACGGCATTTTCCTTATTCTATGAATATTTACCTTCTGTGCAGAAATAGCCATGGAAAATCACTGTCACATAATATCTATTTTCTGAGGTTTTCCAACGGGGAAGGCCATGAAGACCAAGTGAGATTATTCAAGGATGAAGATTCAATTTGCACCCTTCTCTTATATCTTTTATTGCCTTTTGTCTGTTTCAATACTCATTAACACCTACATTAAAGACTCGGAAGGCAAAGGGGATAAAAAGAATTTCTCCACTTTCAGACGTTATTAATCTTCCAGGGTATTAATCTTGCATTAATGGTACCTCTGATCACAACCAAGTGGAGGCTTCTCCTTTTTCTGGGAAGCTGGTAGATTTTCTCTGTTTGCCAGGTATATTGATCTCCTACAGTAACTTGCAGTTGGTTACTGTATCACAACATTCAAGTTATTTTATAGGCGCATACATCTAATATTATTTATGTCTTCATATGCATGTCATGCTGGTTATTTATCGGCAATCATTTATGCCAATGTTTTGTCATTATCATATTACTGTTATGTGTCCCACTTGGTGACTCTTTGAGAGATCTCTACTCAACAAATTGTGTTTTTCTTCTTTGGTTTACAGGCTTTGATATCTTTTTAATAGTTACTAGAAGTATAATACTGTCAGGTATTGGACAGTAAGACAAAAGGATGACTGTATCATTTAACAGAAAGATACAGTGAGCCGCAAAGGGGTATGTTTTCATCCGAGTCAGAAGTGTCTGGACCTATGAGGAAGAGGTTCTTTGGCTGAGTTTGTACTTCTAGGGACTAGGGGCAGGCTCTCACAGATGCCTCTGTCCCTTACCCGCGTCCCTTGTAAAGTTTGCTATTCTCCCTCTTCTAATTAAGTAGCATGTGCTAGGCATGGGATGGAATATGTTGCTGACGATGATTGGGCGAAATAATTAATAAGGATAATGATTAGTTTTACTACCAGTGCCAAACACTGTGATTTGCAACGAACGCATTATGTAGTCCTCACAAGTGATATATGAGATGGGTGTCATCATTGTTTGCATTTATAGATGAGACAGCTGAAGGTTAGGGAATTTAATTCATCACGCTGGTGAGTGGTGGGATCTGAATGTAAGCCTGGGCAGTCCGGTTTCTGAGCACACGCTCTTAGTCACCGTGCCAGGGAGCCTGGCATGGGGAGCAGAGATGGCCAGTGCCCCGTGGAAGCGATGCCCTGATGGAAGAGTGAGGTTGAGGTACTCGAGTAACACTGTCGGGACACTTTTGTGATGCACCTGCAGTAGTCAGCACCACGTCTAGGAAAAGGAAAGACTAGGAGCAAGGAGTTAGCAGCATTTCAACACTTTACAGAGACGATTTTCTGTTTCTCTGTGACTGAAGGGCGCAAAGGCTTCGTTAGACTAAGTGTCCCCTGAGTGGAAAGTGACCTTCCTTCTGTTCACCGTGCAGTCACGCCAGCCCTTCTGCAGAGTATCCCCTTTCTCGCTGCCTTTGGCCACGCCGTCTTGCACATGCTCTGCGAAGGAGCTGGGCCTCAGAATACAGTGACCTGTGCAGAAAGCTACTTTTGGACGGGAATAAATTGACATGCCGGCTTACACATGATCCTAATGCATTTTTTGATGGCTGTAGTTACTCCAGTGGACCATATAAACCAAATGTTCAGATCTGATAGGAAGATTCGGAGTTCTGTTGCCTGGTGACTCAGTGATAGTCCCTTCTGTGTGTGAGACCTGGATGGTATAGGGGCCATGTCTCCTGGCTTCGATGTTCCTGCAGGTTGTACCTACAATAGAATGTCTTTCTAATCTTGTAAACAACAACGTCAACAACAAACAGCATTCGGATAATACAGTTGTGGTTTAAGCTCTTGTTTTGGTCTTGAGTGGAATCATCCAGTGTCTGCCCAAGCCTGCCTGCTGTGGACACGTACGTTCCGATTCAAGCCTCTCAGTACAATGCCATTTGCCACCTCTTGTGGACAACCGTTTTCATGACAGAAGCTGGCTACCGGAAGATATTCTGGCCTAGGACAGTGGTTCTCAGACACATTAAAACCACTCCGGGGCTTTTCACAACACTGATGCCCATGCCACATCTCACACCAGTTCAGTCATTATCCCTGGGGACAGAACCCAGTGTTTTGAAAACTCCCCAGGGAATTCTATATGCAGCTAAGTGTGAAAAATATTAACCTGGAACAAATAGGAATATATCTCAAGTCAAATGGTTCTTAATAGCAGCTTTACTCTCATATATAAAAATTTGAAACCAACTAATCTTCAATATTTTTATTCACTCTTATAAAGAGGTTAAAATGTAAAATAAACATATTACAAGTGGAGCTTTAATCCGATTTTCTAATCCTAAGGTGTTTTTTCTGTTTATTATATTCATTTGCAGATTTGATTTTGGAGAACAAATCTGAATGGATTTATTATGAAATAAGAGCCCTATATTCCTGTTGTTACTCTGGCATAGTAATTCTGGAAAAGCCATAATGAGAACACTTAGCACCCTCATGCCAGTTCATAACTACATTTTCATAGCAATTTAGTGACATGATAAAATGGCTTATACATGCATGTTTATATGCACACATTACTGCTTTTTATTATTCTGATGCATTTTCTATATTTTTGCTATTTTTAATGGAATAATGAGGGCAGCTAGTTTGGACACTTTCAGGTAAATCACTGACTAGGTGAATGATGGTTTCTGGAGTTATGTAGCGGGAAGGGTTTCTACATCGTGTGCAGACAAGTGATACTTAGTTGGAATTTTTATGTTTTATTAGGGTTTAAGATCCTTCTGGGAAAAACATTTGGTGCCCCCTTCTTTAGGTCTTCTTCCCCTCAATTTAAAACAACAACACACACACACACACTCACTCACTCCTTCGCGGCTGTGGATGAGGAAGTCTGAGAATCGGAGCCAGTGATTTCCTTCAGTCCACTTTCCAAGCCATTTTGTTTGGGACTCAGAGACCTCAGCTCTATGAAACACTCCCCTCAAGGCCCATATGAGCCGAGACACTGCCTTCTACATTCTCACACTCCACTGCTTCTTCGGAAGCCTCGACACAGCTGAGCATCCTCCCTTTCCTTCGTGCCCACAGCACTGTTCTTCCTCATCTCCTCTGATAACACTGTCTCCCCCTTCTCCTTCTGTCCTTGTGCTAGACACAGAGTGATGTCTGGGTGCCCTTCTTTCATGACAGCTGAATGCAGGACATTCAATGCAGAAGACTCTACAGGCTTTTTTCTAACCCCGATCTTCCTCTGAATCTACTTACCTGCATTTCCAACTGCTCTCTGAAAACCGACACCTACAGAGTTCATCTTTCCTCTTTGCACCTAAACATATCTGAGAACCATTGATTTATTGAGTTAAGTCTGCAGTACATCATATGCATTGATTAATTCTCTGTATTTGGATGCACACTGTTGCATTTGCCGGAGTTTTCCTGTATCAAGGTCCAGTGGAAAGAAGTCTGAACTGAGGAATGACGCACCCACCCCTCTCACTCACCCGTATGGTGTGACTACATGTCTGACCTATCCAAGTTTCATTTTTCGAATATGAAATCAGTGATTCATTGGCAAAAGGAAGTCTGAATGGATCACCCTCCTCTGGTATCAACTAATAATATTTGGAAAATTAGAGATTCTTCCCCTGCTTTGAATTAATTATTTTTTCTATCCTACTGAGGTGTCTTTTATTTGTCTTCATAAACCAGTGGGCTCATGGCAATGCTCAGGTTAGTTTAGCTTCTCCTCAAACTTCCCTTAATGGAATTTATTGGATCTTGCACATAAAGACAGTAAACTTACACTCCAAGAGTTCTTAGATGCACTTGCTCATTTCCTTACTTGAGAAGTGCTCATAGCTTTCCCAGGAAATGCCCCTCTTTATGTCTAGCCTGAGTTGGACCCATGAGGTTTTAGTCAGTTGGTACTTCCAAGACTACTGCCGTTATGCCAGACTGTCCACTGCCTTCTCACGCCTCTTTAATTTGCTAAAGTGGTAACAATTAGCACTGATTCGCTTAATGAAGTGCCAAGCTGGCCACATCAGCCTTTACAAAAAGAGAAACCTAAATGTTGGAAGATATTTGTTTTGCAACTTTGTCTTCTTCTTTTGCCAAAATATGCCACTGGGATTTCTGGCCAGCATCTCAAACTGCATGTGAAATTATGTAAGTAGCCAGATAGCCAGATAACAAATGGCAATTGCATGTGCACCAGGAAGGAATGATTGGCCTGTGAAATGGAGCAGTTTTTACTATCAGTGTTCCTCAACTGCTTAAAAGAACAAAGGATCGTAATTTTGTTACTCTGAAAGCAACACATTGCAACAAGCTTTTTATCCTCAAATAATACAATAATTTCTGTCAGACTTTTTAGGCAGGTGGTTACTGACTTCCTAATTGTGAATATATTTCTCCCTGGTTGATAGCCAAACTACCACATGATATTCTTTTTTATTTAATACTTATTTAGTGAGCCTCAGTTACGTGCAAAGCATTATATTCCCAGGAAATTCTCTGGGGTTGCCCCTTTTCTTGGCTAATTCCTTTTGCTTTCTTAGTAGGTATACACAGATACATGGTCTTTAAAGTAGTTGGTCTATATAGGGGCCTTTGGGACTCTGTGTATTGAAGAGAGACTGTTTTCTGTTTATCAGTTGATGGTTTGGAGAAGAAGAGGCTGTCATATTCCAGGAGCGATAGATGGAGCTTGACTGTAGAACCAGTCATGCGTCAGGTGTTGACTAGACAGAGCTCATGACCCCTCACAGTCTTGTTTTAATGATTTTCATGAGCAGGATCACTAAGCAATTACTAAATAAACTAACAAAGCAAAAGAAATCTTCCCTGCCTTTTAGTGGACTGACCCTTGGTGTTTACTGTAGAGAGGGAGTCATTGAACAATAATAGGCTTATTATTTTCAAACACAGAACACAGAAATCTCTCTTCCAGATTGTTGTTTGTTTTACTGAGATAAAGAGATTAGCTCAGGAAGATTATGTACTTGGAGAAATACAGTAATTAAAACATTATGATTTTATTCAAAGAGAATATTGAAAAAAGACACTAAAATTGGCGAAATTCGTAAACAGAATGGATGGGAATGTGGAGTAAGGAAATTCATCAAGTGACTTTTCAAGTCTGGATCAGTGGATTGCATTTTTGTCTCTTTTCCTCTCCACCTTTTCTATCCACTCTATGCCCATCCCCCAAGGCTCAGCCCAGGCAGATAGATACCCTGTACCAATTACAGAAAAGGTCTTGTACTTCAGATGCAAAGTCTCTACACTTGGGTAGGAAAGGGAGAAATAATCATTTGAATTGCCCTGCTATGCAGTTTATCTATATAATAAGGCCTCAAAAATTTAATCTCAGAAGAGTTGATATCAAGCTTTTATCAAAAAGCCAGAGTAAAAGAAGTCATACTTATTAAGCATCTTGAAGGCTCTAAGCCAAATCACTAACGTTGATATTTTAAATCGTAGCCTTAGATCAAGGTGGGCTTTAGTACCTGAGTGGTTACAGAGTGGCCTGCAGTAGATTGTTCTAATGTCATTGCTGAACTTTTAGTGAAGGACGCTGCATCTGAACCACCGTATCAACATCAGGAGCGTACTTGCCATAAAAGGGTTATGGGATCTTTTCCTCTATGTCCTTCCTTCTCTTCTTCATAAAAGCAGACGTCTAACGGGAAAGGGCAGAGGGGACCCGGGCGTCCTGGAGGGTCTGGCCTTCCAGCCCCTGTCTGTTAAGGAATTCCCCAGGTTGTCATCATTCTTTTCACTTTGGCTGCCAAAAAAAATCAGGGTAGAGTTTGAAACTGTAATATAATAATTATGTTTGACCTTTTCATCTGCATTTAGAAAGTTTTCTATTCCTTGGTTTTGATTTTCCTTTTTCTACTTTATCTTTTTGAGAGCATCTGAATAATATGATCTATGAAGGAGTCAGTGTCGATTTCTCCATCTACCTGAGGAAAATGATCTGCACTGATTAAGTGACTTTTCCAAGATTTCACTGTGAAGTTAAGACTTAACCATGGATAGTATTTTCATACAAAGTTATGTTGCCTTCACATGAAGCCACATGAAACCAAGGGTTCTCAGTGAGAGGGGGTAAAAGGGGTATAATATTGCTGTCCTAGAGACATTTGGCAATTTTGGAAAATATTTCAGTTATCACTACCCAGGGGGAGTGTTGATACTGGCATCTAATGGATCAAGGCCAGGGATGCTGCTAAACGTCCTACAATGTACAGGCCAAATCTCTCTCATCCCCCAGATGGAAAGAACCATCCACCTTGAAATGTCAGCACTGCCGAGGTTGAGCGTCCCTGCACTAAGATGAACTCTCTTTATCGGTCTTTTAAAAATACTTCTGTGTAAGTTGCCTTGCCTTCTTTCTCTTTTGTAATTTTAGTTTAGTTTTTTTTTTGTTTGTTTGTTTTTTTAAATCCTCACCTAAGGATATTTTTCAATTTATCTTCAGACACAGTGGGAGGGAGGGATTGAGAGAGAAACATCGATTGGTTGCCTCCTGCACAACCCTGACCAAGGCCAGGGGACCAAACCACACCCGAGGGACGTGCCCTTGGCTGGAATTGATTCATGAGCCAGCTCTCTACTGCTGAGCCAAACCGGCCAGGGCTATAATTTGACTTGTGACACCTATATTTTATTAATAGCTTTCAATGTACCAATTCTTTTATTACTTAAGTGGACTGTTTTTAAAAACTCCACTTTTATGATTTATTTTCTATGCTAATTTTGTTTCTTTTCTTAACTTGCAAGGTATATATTTCCTTGTGGTTTACTTTATGTAACAAGAAAATGAACTCACAGTAGAGGAATAGACAGTATTTTGGTTCCCGAAATTGAGGTTAGCTTATGTTGGGAGTTGCGACAGGCCCTCCTGTTCTGCATTCGCTGCGCTAAGGTACTGTTTCTCTAGTGCGGGGGTCTCAGCTCCTTAATGCAGTCTCCTGATGAGCTCATCTCCTTCAGTGTTTAATCTCCAGAAGAATTGCTTTTGCCTTGTTCCCTTATAAAGAACTTAGATTATTGAAAATGACTTCCAATCTAATATATTTTTTCTCATGGGACATTATCTTCTTGCATGAGGAAGTATAAACTGTTAGGGGGAAAATGCCTTCCTCCGTGTGTTCTGCTGAAAAGAGAGAAGAATGTTCTTTGTTGAGACTGTTACAAGCTAACGCGTAGATGGGTTTTAGGCAGAAGATGACAGAGAAGTACACAAGGGAGAATTATATTTG
This sequence comes from Molossus molossus, assembly GCF_014108415.1. Lineage (NCBI taxonomy): Eukaryota > Metazoa > Chordata > Mammalia > Chiroptera > Molossidae > Molossus > Molossus molossus. The sequence continues at coordinate 110,176,144 of NW_023425399.1, forward strand.
AAAGGTGCTTGTCCAGTGACAACCAGAATAAGGAGACCCATCTTCAGAATGGTTATCTGGAAAGTGCTCTTTGCAAAGTTCGGTTTAAGCTGAGAGCTGAGAGTTGAGGGGCAGTTGCAGGTTCTGCGGAAGGGCACCAGGTGACACCCCCAGGTACTGATGCGCAGCCTCTGGAAGTGCAGCCCTGCAGCCAGTGTGCTTGGTGACCCCAGGGAACGCAGAGCCCGTTATTGGGACTGGGTCCCGGTGAAGGAACAACAGGAGACTACGAAGAGGTAGGGAGAATAGGAGGGGCCAGATCAAACACGTCGTACATATAGAAGAGCCTTGTAAGAAGAGTAATCGTCACCGCATATGCATGGTTATGACAGGAGGCCTTTTGAAAGATCACTCAGTGAGTAATGGATTGAGGGGGACGAAGAGTGGAAGTAGGGAGGCCGGAAGCTGTTGCTGCAGCCCAGGTGAGAGACAGCGGTGCTTTGTACCAGGTAGATGGTGGTAGAGATGGTGATATGAGACACATTGTAGACGATTTGACTTTCAGAACTTTGTGACAGATTATTGTGGTGGCAAAAGAAAGGGAAATACAGCAATAACTTTCAAATACCCAAGTTAAGCAACCCAATGATAAGGGTGCCGCTTATTGAGAGAGCAAAGACTGGAGAGGTATTTGCCCAAGAAGACCAGCTGGTCATTTGGGGTGTGCTTTGTTTTGTTTGTCTTCCTATTTCTCTTTTATGTTTTCCTTTTTTTTCCTACTTTACGATATTAAAGTAGAAATTACAAATAGAGAGTTGAATATATAAATTTGAAGTTCAGATGAGGCAGTTGGGCTACAGATTAGGTTTTGAGTTATTGACATGTAGAATCTGTTATAGCCACAGGAATGGATAATATTATCTAGAAGAAAGTCCCTCCCCCCAACCCCCCACCAAAAAAGAATGATGACAGCTCAGAATGGAGCCTTGAGGAACTCTAATGCTGGAAGTCAAAGAGAGGATGAGGAGAAAGAGAATGAAGAGGATAACCAGAAAATTGTGTGTTATCCCTGAAGCCAAAGCGGAAGTGAATGCTTAAGTATACTATGTTTGAATAGCACAAACTTTTAGAGTATAAGTTTAGTCCTTTAAAGCATCGAACTGTCTGTATTGGTTAATCGGTTTATTTTCTAGTTTTAAAAATAATAACCTTTATTCATTCTACTGTTAATAAATTGGTTGGAAATATAGAGATAGAAGTATAAAGCTATCCTGAAAATATGCGGGGAAGAAATCACTGCTTATATAGTCAGTAATCTGATAAAATGTATCAAGGAAAATTTAACAAACTAAATGGAAATGATAGGATGATGTTAATCCTAGGTTATCACACTATTTTCATTTTCTGGTGGATAGAAAGGATATATATATGTGTGTATATTACCATGTTATTTATTTGTATTTACATTACTTAAAATATATATGGAGTTAAACTCACACTTGTGTTATCCGGAAATTATAATCCATAGGAGCTCTTCAATATCAAACTAGTCATTCTATATCAATTCTGGCTGATGCTTTGATGTGTTTTTGAAATATACATGGTTTGACAGGAGCTATACTTCAAAGAGAAATCAGACTTTTAATGGAAAAGAGCTTTTCCCTCTGTTTAGAGGTAAATATATAAAAGTCCGAGTCAAGTATAGCTTTAAAAAAAGCTTTCAAAGTGCCAGAGATCAGACAGTGGAGAAAACATGCTGAGTCAGAGACCCAAATCCTAGTCAGCACAGAAGAGAGTGACGTTTCTTTACCCACGTCGCCTGAAAATTCCCAGCGTTGGTTTGGGAAGAGCGGGGCAAAGCGGCGTTTTCCTGAGTTGGCTGTTGCGTCGTCTTGATTTCTGACTATCTGGAAACGGTGGGAGGAGGGACGGTCAAGCATTGGAAGTCCTCCTCGGAGTTTCACACTCAACAAATTTTACAAACCTGGTGAAATGGGTGGGCAATGACTAGAACTAAGATCTCAGGAAATGTTTGTCTGTGTTCCACTCATTTCTCCGAACTGATATAGTGGTCAGTTCTGCGTTTTTAATGCTTTGGGCAGATTCTTACTTACAAGGATCATTATTTCTGTCCCTCAGTGAAAACCAGAAATGTTTTAACGATCTTATTTCCTGGACATCAGAGCGCAGCAAAACAGCTCACTATTTAGGCAAAGAATACTGAGACAGCATGGAGTATAAAGCATCAATTTTGCTTCCAAGCCAAAACTATATGTAAATTTTCTTTAAAAAAAAATTAACATTTTGTGAGTGAACCAACTGGTGAATTTTTTCCCTATGAGGTAGGCAGAATAATCAGATGAATTATTTATTCAATCATCTTAACATATTTTCTTATATCAAGAATTATGTTCATTATTTTTAAAATTCCTCTCATGTGAGTGTTTGAAATAGTTTAATATATAGTCAGTCATAAAATTCCCCCAATTCAGTCTCATGGAGGTTTAAAGTGTATTTTTATTTTAACTTAAACAGAATAGCTATACCATTAATAATATATCTATACCCTAGATACAAAAATTATTCTTAAAGAACATGGGATGCATACATTATTATTGCAGGTCTATTCCAGTAACAATATTTGACATACAGGACAAAGCTCAGAATAAAACTGCCCATATAGATCTAAATGGCCTCTGCCCATTTCAATACTTAAGGCCAGAAAGCAATTGAAAACAAGGAGATAATTATGGTGAAAATTATATGGAAAATAATAATAATAATAATATGTGTAGTTTATGTTGGTTGTCTAATTTATGTTCCCGGGTGCTGTTTCCTCTCTATCAAGATACCCAAATTAGGATGGTTATCACTTCCTTTTACACTGCTCACTACAGCAACTAGCAGAATTCACCTCGTTGGCTATACCAAGGAGATCAAATCATTGAAGCATCATGTCTGTTAGTCAAGGCTCCAGATTCATTATCTAATTCACACATGCCTCCAATTTTCCACTTAATGCAAGTGTGGACCTTGTCCCTGGACCCTGGAGATCCTTTGATAGAGCAAACGCTTCTGTCTCTGACACACAGATGCTCACCTTCAAATGCAGGCATCAGACTCAAGCAGCCAAGCCCAGTATCAGCAGTATCTTCTCTTCGCGTACAGTTATAGCTCCAAAGAAATTTAAATAATGTGTGTTGAAAAAAAAGCCTTTCTCCTCGGTATTTCTTAGGTACATTAGAAAAATCCTCTGAATAATTTTGCAATGAAATAAAATACTGTCTTTGTACATGTACACATTTATTATAGTTTTTTTTTTATTGGAATACCTTGAAATTCAATAAAGGAGTCCATTTTAAACCATAAGCAAAACTATAAGATTGAAAGACAATAAAAATGTTATATCAAAATCAACTATAGTCATGCTATGATCAGAACTCCATTTTTTTAAGCAAGAACACAATTAGGAACTAAGTATATGGAAGATAAGCCAAAATATTGAATCAAAGGGCCTAACAGACCATTGCTTTTGAAGAATAAAGTGCAAATATGCTTGGGACGCTGCCAAGCTCCCACTTGAAGGTAAAATAAGTTATGCCAAATAAATGTCTAACTTTCTCCCATGATGCTTTCTTTACGGGGAAATGACCTGACAGCGTGGAGGTTTAAAAATGGGCTCTTCCACTTGACTTCTTTGTTTATGATGCGATGGAGAACACATCTTTAAATTTAATGCCTTCTGAGCCGAAACAACAAAGGCAGATCTATAAAAAGAAAGTCTGCAGAAGCCAAAGACACTAAGTTAACGAGGTATTGTTTACCACTCCTTAGGAAATGGGAACTATATTGACACCGTGGAGAAGAGCGAAAAGTAAAAGAGCATTGAATCCAAAATGAGCCAAACTGAATTTACGTCCTTCCCAGCCTCAGAGATAACAGCTACAAAATCACATTATTTACAAACATCTGGCCCTGACATGCTTCCCGGGCACCTGGAGAGTGAAGGTCTGATGTCGGGTTTGTCTTCAGTCAATTCATTAAGCTGCAAGAGCCCAGCATATTCGATCACATTAGTCTCATAAAATTGCCACCAGCGTTAAGCAATAAGTACGTTTGGGTAGAGCACAGTTCTTTTCTCTGCTAGAAAGCAAAGCATTTTCCTTGTAGAGTCCGTCTTTATTCTTCAGTAGAGCCAAGAAATGGGTTCTATTTTTCAAGCTATATTTTCAGTAGCATTTAAAAATATAACAAAATGAAATGCTTTACTTTTTTAGTAATACATTTGCTGATGTAAGTCAGAAGAAAATTAAGAGGATTGGAAACATATTTAGCTCAGACCGAGATAATACCTTAGTGAGAGAGTATAGATTAAGAATTCTTGTTTAAGCAAATGAATTAACAACCTATTCCTGGCTACAGTGATAATTGCCTTATTATATGTAGACTGTATGTAAAAACAAAAAAGAGAAAAGAGATAGGATTTTTTTAAAAAACTTGTAGTACTACATCTTGCTTATGCAGCAATATTTTTAGAACCCTAAGTTTGATATTGTCAATGTAATGCTTCCTTTGATGTCAACACTTTGAGTATGAGCATGTGTTCTCCAGCTACGTGAATGTGAATATGTACTTTGGCTGTTAGGAAGCAAATGATTAAGCAGCAGAACTGTAAGCCGTTATCTCTTATCTGGCCCGTTCTTAAGGCAGATGGTTCCTGAGGTTAACAGTAGACACTCCAGGATTAAACTAAATGGTTCCTCTGATTGCTTCAGCTGGACCTGTTCTGAGAAAGAGTCTATGGGAAGTGCAGTAGTCCGAAGAAGTATGGCATACTACTGTAGACCGACCAGCAAACTTATGTTCAATCAACCCCAATCTCTAAATTGACCTGTGGCGGTTTGCATGGTCACGTAGTGGCATTCAGTATATAGTTATTGTTTTGCCACATGGGTATATTAAGTCACCAGCCTATTGCATATGTAGTGAGATGACATTTGAACTTAACCTTTATGAGCAACTGAGTGAAATATCTGATGATATCGTGACAATTGTCTTCTCGGAGGAAGGGCAATGGAGTTAAGAACGTGGTCACCCATATGACGAAGAGAGTCTGATGGATAAATCCAGCTAAAATCCAAAGCCGAGCTCTGTCTTTGAAATTTCTGAGAATCACATGCCATTGTGGCCATTCCTCAAAAAGATGAAAGGTAGGTTGCTCCAGTCACGACCAATAAGCAAGAGGCTCAGAGACGAGAAAGTCATTTCCTCACCTAGACACCCTTACTCTTCGTCAGTGGCCTTGCTGAGTGTTGTCAGGCTGATGAACCCTAAACAACTAGGTAGTAAAGAGCGCCCTTGCATGGAGCACTTATTTATGGAAACTCCTGTGTGAATTTAGAGGAAGAACGAAGTGGGTCACATCCATGCTCACAAAATATGCATAGCTGAGGGCTCTGGGCATCAGGAATGCGAGGGCAGATGCCTTAGTCAGATCCCAGAGCCGGTTCTTGATTTCTTGAACTGAGCAGGTTCCTGGGGGCTCAGGCATTCACTGATGAGAAAAGTCATCGCACATTTCTTGTGGCACCTGATGAAATGGCTGCAGTAATACGAAACGGAATCCAATGGCAACAGGAAAGAAATAACTTAGAAATGGCTGTCAGTGCAATTCCAAGGACCGGAGCCTGCACAAACTTTGCAAGTGGATTATATTAGACCTTTCTCGGGGACCCCAGGAAGCTACACACGGGAGTTAACTAGGATTGACCAACCGTGCTCTCAGATTCACTTATCCTGTAACAGAAGGGGCTTTAATGAGCACAAGGAAAAGTTTGGAACAGTGGATTCTCTGTTATTCAGCCCATCTGGACATAACTGCTTCTGATCAAGTCGGGCATTTTACTGCTACTGATATGGGCAAGGAGTCAGCATAGCAACACCTCATTTCTTAGCCCCTTCCAGCAGGGGGCCGTCGTGGGTCAAACACCAGGTAAACCGTTTTTGAGGGTTGGCTTACTTGTTTAAGTAACACGCATATGAGAGGACTCTACTGGAGACTCTTCTAGGACCAGGAATAGCAGGATACAGGGGAGAATGTGAACAAACACTGTATATCTTTACCTCCTTACACATTTTCTATTCATTTTCCCTGACCTGATGATCTCAGGACACGGGGTAAATTAGTTTCTTGTGTAAATAAAATGTCATATACAATACCATTATATTGGACAGTGAACTTTGCTCAAGGTAGTCTGGGTTAGGTCATAACTTCACTCGACCTCGAAGAGCCGTGTTAGCACTGGGACTGTGGCACCCGTAGGTCTTGTTGTTCTGTACCCCTGGAGACCTAGTGAAGCTGTCTGGGATGCGTGTGAAGAAGAAACGTCAGCAAGCTCATTGCCCCATAGACTGCAGTGCATCTATGTGGGTAACCACAGCCATGGGGGGAAAGGGTGGGGGTTAAAAGAGGGAGTAAATAAAAATGGGGTTGGGAATATAGCACCTGGAATGGACTTGGAGGGCATCGTGATATTTCCATGAGAGCACCTTAGGGCAAGAGAATGCGACCCTTGCTTCGATCTGGTGCTGATGGATTGGCAGTGTTGGGAGAGCTGTTTCTCTGACAATGGACATCGGACTCCTGCTGCTGTATAGACTCCAAATAAGTACTTCATCTGGATAATCTGGGAGGAGGGAAGAGGCGTAGCACCCAGTAATGATCCAGTTTACAACGAGCTGACCCCCTAAATGAATGTAGCACCTACTAAATGAGTAACAATTAGATTTCCAGGTGATTTCTAAACAACAGCAGCAGCCATGTATCAGTGAAATACCTCCAAAGTCTGGGAAAAAAAGGTTAGTTTTTAAAATTTATTTTTAGTGAGGTATAATTGGCATATAACCAGTAAGTTTCAGGTATAAAACATAATAATTCCACATTTGTGTATGTTATGAAATGATCTCCGCAATAAGTTAACATCTATTACCATGTAGAATTTTTTTCTTGTGATGAGAACGTTTAAGAATTTTAGCAATTTTCAAATATACAATATAGTATTATTAACTATAGTCATTATACTGCACAGTACATCTCTAACTTATTTATTTTATAACCAGAAATTTGAACCTTTTGACTCCCTTCTCCCATGTAGCCCACCCCCAAACTGTTCTATGTACCTATGAGCTTTTTTGTTATTCTTTACTGCTATTGTTGCTTGTCTTTAGATTCCCCGTTTAAGTGAGATCATATGGTATTTATCTTCCTCTGTCTGACCTACTTCACTTAGTATAATGCCCTGGAGTTCCATTCATGATGTTGCAAATGGCAAGGTTTCTTTCTTTCTTTTTTTTTTTATGGCTGAATAATATTATACATCACATTTTTTTCATCCATTTATCTGTTTATGGACACTTAGCCATATCTTGGCTGTTGTAAATAATGCTGTAATGAAATGAGGGTACATGTAGGTTTTAGAGCTAGTGTTTTTGTTTTCCTCTACTAAATATACAGATGTGGAATTACTGGGTCATCAAGCAGTTATATTTTTAATTTTTTAAGTAACCTCCATACTATTTTCCACAGTGGCTACACCAATTTGCATTCCCACTAACGTGAGTGAAGATTCCCTTTTCTCCACATCCTCTCCAGCATTTATCTTGTCTTTAATAACAACTATTCTAAACAGGTACGAGGTGATGCTCAAGGAGGTTTTCATTTGCATTTCCCTGATGATTAGTGATATTGAGCATCTTGTCATGTACCTGTTGGCTATTTGTATGCTTTCTTTGGAAAATCATCTATTCAGATCCTCTGCCCATTTTTAATTGGATTTTTTGTGTACTATTGAGGTGTATAAGTTCTTTATACATTTTGAATATTAACCCTTTGACAGATATATGCTTTGCAGATATTTTCTCTCATTCAGTTGATTAACATTTTATTTTATTGATGGTTTCCTTTGCTGTACAGAAGCTAAAATTTTTTTAATTGCAAATGCAGAAAACAAGTTTTAAAAGAAAAAAGGTGATGTATAGTAATTTTAGATAAAAGTAGAGAGATTTCACTACTAATGATCTTTATTTTAGTAAATGGACTTTAGAAGGATGTCCTTCAGGAAAAAGAAAAATTGTCCTAGGTTGAGAATGAACAATGAACAGTGGAATTGGCAAATGTGTGGATAAACCTAGGCAAACCTTGACTGTATGGTATAAAAAACAATAAAACTGTCTAATTTGGAGGGCAAAAACATCTTAAAACTACTAACTTGCACAATCATGAAATTTGGAAAGGCTTGGTCACATTTTATTGTTCTAAGACTCATATTGTTAAAGTGTATATTTATGAAGATGCTGTGTTAATTTTGAAACTTAAATTTTAAAAGTAACTTTGAAAACAGTAAAAATAGAGATTATGAGTAAAAAATGAGTAAAGTAAAAAAATGTAACACAAAAATAGTAAAAGTAGAAAAAACTATACCAAAAGCATAATAGTAGTTATCTCTGGATGGGGTGACTAGGAGAAATATTTTTATGCATCTTATCATTTTGATGTATGGTTCACATTTTCTACATCAATTATATTTCTTATATAGTAAAAAATAATATAAATTTATTAAAATACTTATTAAGGACTTAATAGTTCAAGGTAGTGAGTGAACTTTGCATCTGGGACTTAAGGTTTTAAGTCAATTTATTAATTATATTTCACCATCACAAAGAAACTACCTAATTTCCAGCATGATTAAAACTTATCAACTATGTTAATCAACATTTTTAAGAATCTGTTTTTTCAAATGAGACACATTTCTTTCCATTTAAAAGTTGAACCCTGTAGAAAAGAAGCTTTCTAAATAGTCTTAGAAAGAATGGATACCCATTGTAGTTGTAACGTCTTAAGTTCATGCATATGTCTCTTGTTTCCTTTTGATGAGTAAAGGATAAGCAACACAGATAACATTTTTGTTTTTATTTTTGCTTAGACTGGGGAATGAATGAAGCACTTATTTATGGAATGGAATCTGGTGAGTTTCTATTTTTTCTGACTATATTTCTAACTGTACTTTAACCTATGATAGCACAAATTCTTTGCTTAGAAAAAAGTCTATTCATGACTGCTGACAAGCAGCTGATTTACCTGTTGCAAGGTGGGTTTTCCCTAAAAGAAAACAGTTTTAAAGACCAGATTTCTGTGTCCTTAGAGCACTCCTTCCTATCCTGGTCATTGATTGTGCTTGTTACCTGTGGTATTTTCTGTGATCAGGAAAAAAATAGTGCAAGAGATCAAACACTGCTTGTACAACCCTACTCTAAGGGGGTGCTCTGGGTTTAAAACTGGTGAGCTTCCTTTTATATCAGTGAAATAGTAGAGATATTGATGTTCTATTCTGTTATAGTCTATCCAACTCACATTTTAAAATGAAGGTTTTATATTTTGACATTGGTTGTTACTTTACTGTTGGAATGAGTATCCCATGGGTCTCAATCATTTACATTAAATAAATATTTGCTATGTATTCTATGTGATTGCACCTGTATTAATCACTGGTGTTTTCAAAGAAGATAAATTTAAAAGGACATAACTCTCGCCCTGGCCAGTTTGGCTCAGCGGTTAGAGCGTTGGCCTGTGGTCCGGAGAGACCTGGGTTCGGTTCCCGCTAAGGGCACGTACTTCGGTTGCAGTTTGTCCCCGGCCCTGGTTGGTCATACGGGTGGCAGCCACTCGATGTGTCCCTTCACGTCGATGTTTCTCTCTCTCTCTCCCTTCCTCTCTCTCCCTCCCACTCTATCTGTACAAAAAATGGAAAAATGTCCTCGGGTGAGGATAAAAAAAAATAATAATAAAAGGACATAACTCTGACTGGTGAGATTACAAGCATAAATCAATGGTTGACTTACAAGGTGATGATTGTTTTAGAAAGCACATCCTATACGTTCTGTGATGAAGATATTTCTATCAGTCACTATGCATTAATGGCTAAAATAAACAGAAGAGTCGACTGTACTGAGGTGGGATTTACAGGAGAGTGGTTTTCAAAACTGCCGGTATTTTCCCCTCTTGGTTCAGGTCGTCACTTCCTCTACTCCACCAGACCTCATGTTTTCCTGGAAGTTTCCCTAACCTGTCAGGGCTCCGACAGGCCCTCGTCAGAGCTATTGTTTTGCTCTCAGCACACCCCAAACTTAAAACACATACATTATACTGAAATCATTTGCCTTGATATGCCACTGTTACCAGATATTTGGTTAAGCATTTCCTTTAGACTATTTCAACTGTGTTTGGGATTTTGAGATCCTATAAATTTCTTCTTCTTATATAACATAGTATATAATTATGTGTCCTCATATGTCCATTTTATGAAAAAAAAATATGCCAGTTTCAGGATATTCTATTTTGAAGAAAAAAATATAGTACATATGTTGATAAATTAGAAGTTATAATAAAATAAATTATAAAATATTGCATTAGTGTTTACTGTATGACAGGCATTAAATTTATACTCTTAATGATTTATCTTAATCCTGAATTTTCAGATGAGAAAAGTAAGGGTCAGAGTGTGAATAATAATTTTAAAAAAAGGATACAAATCTAAACATTAATAATTCCATAGTTTTCTTTCTTTATCGTAAGAGTGTATTGGTATGGACTGTGAGAATTTACATTCTCCATCTTTCTCAGCATGAAGGGTACCCTATATTAATTTTTTCATTTGACATCTTCTTTATTCCTCTGATCATTAAAATTGTTCTTTGTTTTATCTTTGGAATAAGAATAATATTTATACTATTCTATGAATTTTCAGGGTGCCTTTGTATATATCCTATATAACATTAGGACACTTTTAATTCATTTATTTCTAATAGTATTCCTGATGAGTATGATAATTTCCCATACAATAATTTATACTGTTCTAGGAACTAAAATTCTACAGGAAGTCTAAAACGTTCTTGGTCAGTTTGGTACTGTGCTTCACTGAGAACATGTCTCCTGGGAGTTGTCCGGGAACGTGTTAATATACTGACTTGGCAAAATAGTCTGGATGAGAGCACGTGTGCTTTTCCGCACATGGTTTTTCCTCAGTAGCAGTAGTAGCAGCAGTGGCGGTGATAAATATTTCATAAAATGGGATGTGTATGAATTCAGCCCTTGCTTCATAAAATTAAGCATATTGTAGCCTAGCTTTGACTAGTAGACATAATAACTTCTAAATGAATGTTTATATTGCCTTTATCCTGAGTGACAAATTGAAACTAATTAGGCAGGATTACAATAATATTGATGCTTGCATAAGTAATAAAGAAATAACTAATGGCTAATTTTTATTGGCATCATTTACTACATGTGAAAATAAAATAGATTTGGCATGAGGAAATAAATATGTCAGTGCCCCAGTGTTTTACATATTTTGGAGTGACTTACCATGCTGAAAATTTACAAAATTGGCAGTACAACATGTGCTCAGAGGAAAATACCCTGCAATTTCTGACACAGTTGGCTAGCCCACAGTGAATTAGATTTTAGTGGGACTAGGACTGAGGAGTGAAAGGGTGGAACATGCCTCAAAAGGTGATCATTTAAAGGTGTAGAAATAAAGATACATAATTTTTTTGGGGGGGAAGGCTCTAAATGATTTGGGTATAACTCTGCATAATGTTTCTTTTCACCATGTTACAAACAAGCTACATGATTTTAAGGTAAAATATATAGATGTAATATATGTATCAAAATAAATACAAAAATGTATAAGAGGGAATAAAGCTATATAAGTATAGAATTTCTATATCATACTGGAATTTAGTGAGTCTATATTTTATATAGATTCTGTAAATTAAGATGAATAGGGTAAGCCTTAGGGCATCTATTATGGAAATAACTCAAAAACAGGTTGAAAAAGATATCTAGAAGTAAAATGTTATACTAGAAATAATTTATGTGTTTACCAATAAAAAGCAGCAAAGGAGAAATAAAAGCACAAAAGGTCTTGAGAAAAATAGAAAACAAAATATGGAAGACCTTCTCGAAACTGTATCAGTAATAACATTAAAAGTGAATGGGTTAAACACTCAAACAAAAGACAGAGATTGTCCGATGGGTAAAAACTAAAATTCAACTCTGTGACATCTACAGGAGATGCAATTTAGAGTCAAGGATACAAATAGTTTGAAAGGAAAAGGTTGTAGAAAATGATAATGCATTAGTAAGTGATAATATCTGAACACATGTATACCTTAAGGAGTCCCAAATACGTGAATCAACAGATGACATAATTAAAGAGAGAAATGTACAACTGAACAATAGCTATTGGAGACTTACATACCACACTTTCAACAATGGGTAAACCAGCGAGGAAGATCATTAAGTAAATAGAAGATTTAAGCACTTATATAGAAAATTGATCGAATTGAGGGCTAGTGAACATTCCAGAACAGAAGGATACACATTCTCATGCAAACATGGAACACGGTGGGCTGCAGGGGTAGTGACACCTGGAGGAGATCATCTTCATTTCAAGGAAGAACAAGACCAAGAAGACAATGTTCAGAGCAGAATTTGAGGATTTAGGGAATCTGCTGATGACAAATGACACATCCCAGAGAGCACTGTGGAAGGATTTAGGGAGCTCATAGAAGTATAGGAGACTGACCAACTTTGAGGGTGTGCAGATCCATCTAGGGATAGCCATTCGCATGATGATGGTTGGGCCCAGACACTTGAACTCCTGCGGGCTGAGGTTAAACCAGAATGTACGGGATTATTTTGTTGGTGCTGAGAGTGTTTTAAGAGAAAGTGGGTCCTTACAGTTTTTAAGATTTGTGTCTGATGTCAAGATGGTGTAAGTACTGAGGCTGCTGGGAGGTATCATAGCTGAGGAAGAGGGGAATGGCCCGCTAAAGGGCTACTTTCCACAAGCAGAGGACACTTACCGCTAGGCCAGGGGCTTGGATTGGCTGTCACCCAAAGATCGTCACGGGCTAAGATGACTTGGTGAATCTGACAGTTTTATTAGCACCTAGAAAGAAGACCATAGCACCCAGAAAGTGAGAATTTCCTTTAGTTGCCTAAAACAGAATGAGAGCTTTGATTTTTAATATAGAATGATATCTATAACTATCACATAGCAGGGAATGCTCACACCAGCTGGCTCCATATTTTGGCAGACATGACTCAAAGAATATATGCCCAGTCAGACTGAGGTCAGAGTAAAAGCCAGATGAATTATGTGTTCATGGCGCCAGAGTAAGCATATTGCGCATGAGGGATCAATGACCTTGCCAAAGACTCTGAATGTCAAAGTCTGGATGAAAGTCTCTCCACTGTGCAGGGTTTGCATGGTCCTGCTTGACCTTTTGAATCTCATTTTCTGTAATTTTACAGCTGACCACTCCCATTCTGATCGAAACATCCTTTAAATGGGTGATATATTCAGACAGGGTGCAGTCAACTCCGCAGACTTTGGAATCATTCTCTGATTTTACCATGAAATTGCAAATCTTTACTTTTATTATATGTTCATTTTACTGTTCATGTCTCATAAGCTGATTTTGTTCTTGTGATTCAATGCACTTAAGTGACTCCTCACTGTATCTCTATGTGCTAACCACAGGGCATAAGCCGCGGTCTTACTTAGTTTGGTATTTATGCCGTGTGACAAGGACCTGTTGGAAATGTTCAAATAACGACTGTGAAGTGCTTGTTAAACTGAGGACCACATCATCGTCCGTGCTGTTTCTCTCCTTGGTCTGACACGTCCTGTTTGTCACAGTCCCCTGCTTGTTTACTGCATGGTCCGGAAACCCCTAACCGGCCTGAATTTGAAACTTAAGGGAATATTTTGAGAGTCTTTTGTAGACTTATATATATATATATATGAGTCTTATATATATATATATAGCTACCTATATCTCATTCATATATTCAAATCCACACGTCTATATTTACATAGCTGACATTTATTTTTCATCCTGTCCTTCACATTCTTCAGAATTCCCCAAAAATGACAGGGCATGTTCCCACTAATAAATTCTTTTTTTCTCCTTTCCCAGTCAAGGCAGGGGACAGTCAGTGGCATGCCCCCCCACCCCCAAGATGTAACTTGATGATTAGCTCTCTACCTCTTCAACTCTCTGTGGAGCACGGTGCACACAACAGCATATTTAATGTAAGCATTTTTCCTGCATGGACCCACATTCTCTGCTTTGAAATATCACTAGTTCCACCTATTTTCAAAGGAGTTCTCTCTCAGATCAGGTTTACCAGAAGCAGATTTGGGACAGGGATTGATGTGCGGGTGAGTTACTAAGACGGTATTCGTAGTATAAACAAGCTGACAAGGAGCTGGGGAGGCAAGACAAGGGGGGGATGGAGGCAAAGCGTGGAAGAGGCTGCAGGCAAAGTCCCACCGCTGGTACCCCTGGCCCACTTCCTCAAGGAAACTCCGGCGTGTAACTGATTAGCTGATGCGTCAGGGTTACTCTCCCCGGGGGCCATGGCTCAGGTCTTGCTCTGGTTAAAAACCACTGGGTGGGGGTGGTATGTGCGTGTAAATCCTTGGCACCCCTGCTCTTCAGGAATGAGCAGAGTGCTTTGATGAACCCTAAACCAGTCTTCTGAAATGGTTTCCGGTTCAGGGAGTTGGAAGCACAAGCACACAGAAACATGGGGAGAATTCACAAAGGAACAGGACATGTGATCTAGGCCAAACTGGGCTGAGCACCTAGCATGTCCTTAAAATGCCCTTGAGCTTTTTTTTTCATCAGAGGTCATTTCTTTTTCTGACTCAACACATCTCTATCGACTATGTTCCATGTGTCAGGCATTAGACTGAATGCGGAGGATGCAGAGATGGTGAAGAGCAAGCTTCCGGTGAGGACGGAGGAGGAGAAAACTTGAACGGAATGGCAAGCAGTGCTTCCGGGGTCACTGTGCCGGGGTCCCAGAAGCACAAATTGGGGTGCTAGGTGATTTCTCTGAAGATGTGCCCCTTGATCTGGGTCATAACGTACAAACAGCATTATTATAGTGCTGTAGTTGCATTATTTTTTTCACTTTCTACTGCCCCCCAATTTTTATACTCTAACAATTCTCCTTAAACCCACAACTCTTAGGTTAATGAATAAAGGACCCCAGTGACCTGGCTCATCTCTTTAAAACAATATATATAAATTCCTCAAGAGCATTTTCGAATATTTGAACACTCCAGTGATCATGACTCTCTCTTTGGCTGGCCGTTCCCTGCCCTGTTTTACTCTGTGCTTCTCTAATCTGTCTTTGACCCAGACTGTTTATTCTCTTCTTTTTACTTTTCTTTTATGTCATTTACTCAGGTTAACTCCCTGCCCTCTGCTCCACTCCCTGGTGTCTCTTGTTTTTGTTTTTTTTTTCTCCTTCAGTGGTCGTCCCTGTGTCATAGCTTCAGGAATCTGCATAACGGCAAGTTCTGTTGTTATTATTGTTGTTGTTATTTTTACTTGACCCCACTCTTTCTCAGCAATTGTAGTTTAGTTGCACACACCATACTTTGAAGGAAGACACGGACAAGGATTGAACGCGCATCGGATGATGTTTAACCTGGAGAAGAGGAAGCTCAGTGGGATGTGGAAAGTGCCTCCACCGATTCCCAGGTCCGTTTCGGGAAAGGAGGATGGGATTTATCTTGCATTTCCCCGGGGAACAGCTAGCACCAAAGCCTTGAAGTTCCAGGAGGTAGGTTTTTGCATCAGTGCAAGAAGGACAGGTTTAAAGGTTGGATGGGCCAAACACATTTACTTGATAAGAAGATAGGGACGTTCCCTGTCATTAAGGACTGTCAAGCACACGCTGAATGACAATTTGTTAAGGACGATGTTGAAAGGGATTCATGACTCTGATAAGGGTAGAACCTTCTCTAAAAGTCCACAGCATCTCAGGGGCAACACTGTGCTATGACCCCCCGGGTTTTCCATTGTCCTTTCAAGCCAAGCACATCTCAGACATAATTCATCATGTCACCCTGTGAGCTGGCTTTCTGGATGGCTTCCCATCTGCCAGTAAACAGTCCCCCACAGGTGTCCTGCGCGCCAACGCATCGACGCCTCCCTGGCTCTCTCTCTCTCTCTCTCTCTCTCCCCCCACCTGCTTCTCATAGCTAACTGGTCTACCCTCACCATCCTCCGTGAGACGTCTTTCATTTATCTTTTATTCTCCCCGTTGATAAGTGTTGCGATTGAGAACTTTACCCAGAACTCTGCATGGATGAAGTTACTTTTATCCCATAGCATTTTGGGGGCTCCAGAGACCCCACAATCTACTGTGTAGAACATCCGAGATTAACTTTAAAAACATCACTTTTCTATAATTTATAAAGAGGATATATACATACATACATATATACATATAAACTTGAATTCCCTGAACTTGATTTTAGGAATTTAGATTGACTTCAGGATTTTAGGAATTCATCTCATCAACTTGCCCTTTAACCGGTGTTCTCATATGTTAACAGCATAACCCTTCTATTAACCATTGTTTGATTACTTTTTAGGATGAGCTGGCCTTTCTGTTAATTGCAAGAACCCTTTGTCTTCAATACATCTTTCTCATTTTTTCTCTGTGTTTAAGTTTTAACTCTTCTTGTACTTTATCTCTTTCTCTCTCTCTCTCTCTTTTTTTTTTTTTTAAAGTTCTCTTCCTATTCCTTCCAGGAAAATAACTCTCACTTGTGAATACCCTGTATGCACAGCTCATTGGCACTTCATAATATATGACTCTATTTTTATGCAACTGTTGATTTATGCACTTAATATATGCTAAAAAATAGCCTCTTGAGAGCAAACCTCTTGTGTTAAGCAGAGTACCCAGTATTTCAAAACTGTTTGTTTGAATACACAGGTGTATTTTTTCTTTGTTACAACTATAGATTTAGTATACTCTCCACATTGTTTTTAATTACTATTACGTGAATCATGCACCGGCTTCCCAAACGTTCTATGAATTACACCTGCGAGTCAGAGTTGGAGGGTCGCTGGAAAGGTGAGATTGTACATGGCCCATTGTCCTGCTGGGGTATTTGCATGGAATGCATATTTTGGTGGTTCAGTATATTTTAATAGTAAACTCTGCAGAAGAACATAAAAGACAGGCAATGTCAAATACATGGGCTGCTGTGTAGGGAAACTCAGAAGAGCAGCGAGAATGATGGAATCTATTACTTGATCAAAATACCACCACAACCACCATTGAATTTCTATCAATAAGAAATCTGAGTTGCTTTGAACATGTAAATGCGGGCATTGTCCACAAAATTGAAAAAAATTATTTACAATTTTCACAAAGTTGAAACAGTCAGTGTTACTCACTGAAACATTTTGAATTGCATTAGTGTGTCGCAGCTTCACTTTTATTTATTTATTTATTTAAATTACACATAAACTAAATGAAAAAAATATAACATATGATCCCATCTCCCATGTTCCTATTTGGTATCATGTATTTGGTTATTTTTTGACCCTGTGAACAACAACAGAAATAAAATCTCCCAGATGCAGGAGATTGTATCAGTTGTGGGCTGGCCGTGTTGTGTTGTGTTTTGATAATGGCACGCTCCCCATCACGGCAGATCTTAAGCACATTCTTTTGCTGGAGGTCTTTGGGGTGATCAATACAGGACGGGCATAGGTAGCATCAGGTTGTCTTCAAAGAGTCCCACCGGCTGGGTCTTACTTGGCTCTTGCAAAGCATTACTAGCGGTGCTCCGGAAGAAGGGATGGCTCTCTTCAAGTCCTGGGCGTTTCCCTACCACACACTGGAAGGGGGGCTTCCCTGCGATGCAGAGGGGGCGCCACAGTGCCAGGCTGAGAAGTCTCCGGTGCCCAGCGGAGGTCACCTTTGCAAGCCACTTAGTGGCTTCCTGGTTATTTACCCTGTTGTCAGTGATACAGTTCTTCTCAATTCCTGTCCACTCCCTTCTCTTTTGGTTGCAAACCAGCTGGTGAAGTATCTCAGACCCCAGAGAACAAGAACAGTATAAAAACTGGACCTTTTAAGCTGGGACGCGTCACCCTGGAGGAGAGGCTCTATTCAAACCAGCTCCCTGCCCACATCATGCCCCCGGGGCCTCAGCCTGCGTGGAATAAAACTGACCCTAAATGATGACTGAACACCAAGGAAATCATGGTCAGCAAAGTTCCATAACGGCTCTTCCTACCCAGTTTTTAAAGTTTGATTAAGCACATGGTCTGTAAAGATGAGCACATGGAAATGAAACCTTTCAAGAGACGTCGCGTGTAAGCAGACAGGCTGGGCTGTTCAGAGCCTCAGTTCCTCCGGGAAGTAGGTTTGGTCAGGGACCGTGTTTGTGACTTCCTGTGGCGAACTTAATGTGTATTCAATTGAGGAGAAAATTCAGTCTTCAGTTTTTGAGACAGTTTTAAATCAGAGGAAATGATTTTGTTAAAGACTCCAGTTGCTGGGACCTAGACACGCGGGGAAAGGATGCTGGTTGCTGCAGTCGGGCTGGAATGTTCAGGTGGAATTCGCAGCCTGCTCTCCAGCTCTCTGGATGCCCGTGAGCAGGTCACCTGTCCAGGTCCCCCGACTCCGGGCCCCCCGACTCCGCAGCACCAGGCTGAGGAGGAGGACGGTTTCTTCTTACCTGAAGAATGAATTAACTGGGACTGGGAAACAATCTTTTAAGTTAACTTTATGCCTGATTTTTCCTCTTATCATCCAGAAGGTGAGTGTGTGATGAAGGGCTATTTTTTTTCTTTTTCTTTTTATCAGAAAAGTAGAAATATATATTCTGTGGGTGATTGATATATTGTGGAATGTAGGTATTCCTTATCCTAAGGAATTTTTACTTGTCTGTGGTTTTATCTCCCTTTAGCAATTTTACCCTCCAGAAAAACCTATCCAGGGCATTTTAATTTCTTCATTTTCACGATGGTTCTTAAATGCCTGCGGTGTCCAGAGGGTTCCCTAAGGATGTGTAGTTAAAAAGCTCCTTTCTTTTCTTCACAGACTTTCTTTTTTGAAAGTGTGAAGAAAAGGAGCCTTAGGGGTTTTTCTTCTCCCTCTAAAAAATAATACTCAAAGTTCTTCATTTGATTGTATAATTGCAAAGATGATTAACTTCACAGTAACAGCAGAACTTTAATCCCAGCACATGAATAGTACACTTTGATGTTATTTATGACTCTAACACACCACCTATTTATTTAAATATCATAGGAAAATCAACTGACTCAAGGGAACATGTGAGTTTCTTTCTTGACCTGATTATAATAGGTATGATATGAAATTTAATGAGTTTAAAACATTAAACTTATTTTCTTTACGCAAATATTTATTCTTTTGTTCTCATGATACAAGTAGATTTTATAGCCTAGTCTTATGAAATATTTCTACCTATTAACTTTTTCTTTAGGAAAACTTTATTTTAGCATATTTACAAGTATATGAAAACACTAAGAAAAATACCTTAGTTGTCAGACATCAAGAATATTACAATCAATGTTCTCTGAAAAACTGCTTTTTGTTCAACAGTTTAAATTCCAATACTTTCTATGGTCAAGTTGAAAGGATCATTAGAAGGTCAGTATTTTATTTTTTAAAGAAGAAAAAGAAAAGAAAAAGTTACACTGGGCAGAAGTCCCTGGACATTTGGGACCAGTAAATGTTAGAAGAGTCCCACTTGAAAAAAAAAAAAATTTCTTATGAAAATAAACACTGTGGTACCTTATATCAATAATTTTAAGAACATATTTAGACAAATGTTTTTAAAAATGCTATTCTTTTAATAGTAGTACTAAGAGGCAGTGACGTTAGAACCAGTGATTGGTTCCATCTAGGAAGAGCAGACAGAATGAAGTACAACCATCAAATGTGAAGCACAAATGTAAATGACACATTTTGCAAAAATGATTGGTGCCAAGAAATGAGTAGCCATGTAGTAATCTACTAAACTTTAGAACCTGACTCCTGTTTGTTTCATAAAAATTTAGTGTCCTTGCTTATCATCAGTTTCATCACGTGAAAACTAGACATAATCATGAGCGACGTCCCTGTGTCTGTGTGTGTAGCAGCAATGAGCTTTCCCAGGATGCTCTAGGTGTTTCTTCACATCACAACCCATGATGTTTTTGAAGCCCATTCTTTAGAGCAGTTCTAGAGCCACAGCCAAATGGACTGCAGAGGACAGGGTGCCCCCCCCACCCCATGCACCGTCAGCACCTCCTCCCGGGAGCCTGGTCGCTGGGTCCCAGTGTGGTCCAGGGCCCTAGGAGCTCTTGACTGTGCCCCCTGAGTCAGCAGGCACTTTGTTGAAATGACAAAATCACATATAATCTTCTACAGTAGTCATGTTTCTGGCCTTTGTCATTTATTGGTAATTTCTGTTTTAAAGAGAGTGTTTGATATTTAAACAAAATCAAAACCCTGTGTTTTCCATCGCAGACTATTTTCCATGTGAGGTTTGTGTGCAGACTCCTCAGTGTGTTCTGATGGATTGGAGCGGCACAGAGCTGTGTTGATGTGGCTGTGTTTCAGTCCGTTACTGGGGTTGGACTGAGATGCTGCTCAGCTGGCGTGGACGGGCTCAAGGCGCCTTCAGGGGGCTTGACCTGCTTCCACACACCGACACGCAGGCCACGGAGATGTCCCGTGGAAAATACCAACAGTAGTCAAAGGTGACTTTCAGTCAAGTGGGCATTTTATCATGTACTTGAAGTTCCTGTTTTATAGACAAAGCTCCGTGTGTAATGTTAGTTTTCTTTTATAAAAACTGTGTAAGCATGATAACACTTGGTTATTTAAATTCTGAGGGAGGTGTTTGAAGAACCCAAACTCAATTGAGTTTTCAAGCAGGGGAATGTTTGGAAAACTGTACACCCTTCAGCTAATTGAAAATTAAGTCGTAAGTCATTATAAATTTACTCGAACTGGACTTGTGAATTTTAGTGATGGGAGTGGTCAAAGGGGGGGGGGATAAATGAGGGGAAAGAGGCCTAACTTTGGGTGGTGAGGGCATGATGCGGTGGGCAGGTGGTGTCTGATTGAGTTGTACACTCAAAACCTGTACGGTTGTATTAACGCCACCCCAATACATTCAATAAAAAATTAAAGGTACTCATGTGTATCACTGCTTCTGTTACTAAAGATAAAGTATCTTATTAGTTGAGCATTTATTTAGTAAGTATGTTTTATTATTTGATATCTGTGCCACACGTAGTGCTAGGCATGGGGTATTCATAGTGGACCAGAAAAACGAATTCTGTTCTGAAGCAGTTTACAGTCCAGGGGCTGAAGGGACACAGCAAACACACACATCACAGATGACCAAGAACATCTAGCAGTGTGACGTGATGCAGGAGCAGGGATGAGTCGGGCTTCCTTGTGTGGAGGGAACAGATGGAGTGGCCGCAGGGAAGACCTTGGGGTAAGAGCATGCAGGGCAGACAGGGCGGCACAGAGAAACCCTTGGGTGGGGGCAGAGCTGTGCTATTTGGGGAGCAGCAGAGTGTGAGGCTGGAACACCGGAGCATGAGATTGGGGTGGGACCCAACCTGTGAGAGACCGTTGGACTCTGTGCAAGTACAATACGAAGACTGTATATTTTCAGTTAGAGAAGAGGGGTGATCTGGTTTGTATTTTTAAATGGCCGCTGCAGATAGAATGGATTGCAAGGGGAGATTTTGATGACTGGGAGCAGACGTGCTAACGAGGAGACACCTGCAGCCTTCCGGGCGGCTAACCGGCAGTAGGAGTGGAGAGAAGTGTACACGCTGAAATGTGGAAGTCGTCTGGACAGAGCTTGGCGGTGGTTGGGAATTGAGAAAGAGGACAGAGGAATGGAGAACAGCCCCCCAAATTGGAAAAGGGAGCCCGTGCTGCTTGCCTTTGCTGAGCTGACTGTGGGAACAGGCCTGGGTTTGGGAACAGGACTCCTGTTGTGAGCATGATAAACCAGGAGATTGCAAGTTGAACTCTGGGCAAATGAGTGGATTTCAGTGGTCAGGGCATAAGATAACAGTTTAGATCAGGATTAAGATTTTGTGAATGTGTGTTTATAAATATTTCTTTTTCAAATGTTTTAGTATTGTTTTTCTAGTTTGGTATTAAAACATTACGGCATTTGAAATGGAGTAAGTTAATGTCTTTATAAATAAGGAAGTCATTAGCGTTTATCCGTGTCACGAATCCGTGGTTAAGGTGCTGTTGGAGCAAGGCTGTCACAGACGCCTCACCAAGGAGGCACAAGGCACTTCCTTACGGAACATAAATAGTTAAAAGCCATACATATGGGCCTTGCAGACACCGTTGCACCGGAACCCCTCGAGCCTCGCCAAGGTGAACCCCATCATGTACTTCGACATCATCGTCGATGGCGATCCCTTGGGCCGCGTCACCTTTGAGCTGTTTGCAGACAAAGTTCCAAAGACGGCAGAAAACTTTCCTGTTCTGAGCACTGGGGAGAAAGGATTTGGTTACAAAGGTTCCTCCTTTCACAGAATTATTCCGGGATTTATGTGCCAGGGTGGTGACTTCACACCCCGTAATGGCACCGGCGGCAGGTCCATCTGTGGGGAGAAATTTGATGATGAGAATTTCATCCTGAAGCACACGGGTCCTGGCATCTTGTCCATGGCAAATGCTGGACCCAACCCAAAGGTTCCCAGTTTTCATCCGCACTGCCAAGACGGAGTGGTTGGATGGCAAGCGCGTGTCTTCGGCCAGGTGGAAGGGGGCATGGATGTTGTGACAGCCATGGAGAGCTTGGGGTCCAGGAATGGCAAGACCAGCAAACAGGTCACCATTGCTGACTGTGGACAACTCTCATAAATCTGACTTGTATTTTATCTTAACTACCAGACCATTCCTTCTGTAGCTCAGGAGAGCCACCCCTTCACCCCCATCCACTTGGAATGTTCCATAATAGTCATGCTTTCGCCGCAGTTTGTTGAGTTCCATATTTTCTTTGCTCTTTCCAAGTCTAGTTGGATTGCAGAGTTAATTTTATGAATATGAAATAAAAACTAAACAATTGTCAAATAAAAGGCATGTGTGTGTGTGTGTGTGTGTGTGTGTGCAAGAAATTGTTGTGATCCTATTTGGATGGATTTTTTTGAGCTGACAAAGGGATTATTAAATAGCACCTCAAGTTTACAAGAAAGGTAAACTGTGGGCCCCACACATTGTCAAGAAAGCTTTTAAATGTGGACGTTATCGATTCCTTGCTACCACCTTGGCCAAGCCTGCATTAAGAGAGATGCTTTCTTCCAAGGGCATTCACGTTCTTAGAATCTTGTCAATCTGTAAAGCTTTGAAGAACTCAGTTTATAACGTATGAGTTTAGATTACAAAATCTGAGCAAAAATATATTTACTACAAATTCAATTTCACTGAAAGTAACCCCCATCCCCCAAAACAAACAAACAAACAAATAAACAAAAACCAACCAAGCAAACAGATTTTTAGCTTCTTTGAATATACATTGTCTCCAGTTCAGAAAGCCTCATCCTTCAGGGTAGTGACCCAGTTCCATCCAAGACTACTCGAGTGTTACTATCAAATGAGTGAGGATGCTGAATGTTATTTTTATTTCATTTTCAGGTCATAGAAAATTACCAATCCTCTGGAAACAGTAAGTCTTCTCTCTCTTACTTGGTTAACGTGTCCTTGGCTTCTTTCCCACCTATGGAAATGCGCTGTGCTAGACTTCTGAAAGATGCCAGGTGCACAAGAGCCACCGAGGTCTGCCACCCTCAACTTGAGCCTCCAGGGAGGTGTCATAGACGTTCAGGTTATTGGAAATCAGTGCTAATCGGAATTCTTTTTGAAGTAGCAGAAACGTAACCTGGAGCAGCCTCGCAGACATAGCTAGATTTAAGTCTAACAGCCCTGCCACTGAACTAAATATTGTCTGGAGGGATGGATTTTTTCTCATGTTTATATTTCAAAGGAAGATTCCTATTTCTTGAATTGGTATCATGTTTCTGAGATTCTGGGGACTTAGAGAGCTAATCATTTCTGGTTGATGGGACAGGGGAAGCAATCAGATTTGCTCCGGAGCAACACTGAATGGATGTTTTCTGAATCACCGATATCTTCTAATAACAATGCCTCCGCAGAAGAGTACATGTGCAAATTTGAAACGTAGTTGGCCTGGATTTCTACTACCACCAACAGTAGAAACCTTTAATATCTTTACTGGAAACACATGCCGTCTGCATGGCACTTCAGAAGTAGACTCGCCCACAGGTCATTGTACAGTTCCAAATTCCATGGTTCCTGAGAGTCAGAAGGAAGAAAAGTCAAAGACTTCCTGCTCAACGTCAAAACAGCGTTTTGGAAATTAAAGATATATCAGTCCGTGGCTTGTAGAACAGACCCAAGTGCTTTTAGCATTTTACTTGGAACAGTTTCCTGATGCACAGCATAACTGCCTGTTTCTAGCACAATGTATCATTTCTAAACATGCAAATTTCTTGGCTTCCAACACAGGAGTCCTAGAGGAAGCGAATCCTGATTAAATTTAAAGGCACCCTACAGTTGTGTAATTACTATGAATTATAAAAATGTAGCCGTTTTTGTTGCATTCTTTACGAGTGAGAGAGTACAAATGCATTGTAATTCTTGGGGTTGTTCAACTACTGTTGAAGTGATGTACTTATGTTGTAGAATTACACTAAAAGCCATAAATGGCCAGAGAAGATACCAGAGTGACTTCAAATATAATGTAATAGTGC
Organism: Molossus molossus; assembly: GCF_014108415.1. Taxonomy (NCBI): domain Eukaryota; kingdom Metazoa; phylum Chordata; class Mammalia; order Chiroptera; family Molossidae; genus Molossus; species Molossus molossus. Next base: position 110,200,843 of record NW_023425399.1, read on the forward strand.
ATGTGCTTACAGAAGAAACAGTTGCTACTGGCAAGCATAATATATTTTTTTTAAACTTATCTTTTTTGTTGAATGTATTACAGATGTCCCCCTTTTCTCCCCGTTGACCCCCTCCTCTCCAAACCTGCCCCCTTCCTGCCTTCCCCACACTACTGTCTGTGCCCATTGGTTATGCACACATGCATACAAGTTCTTTGGTTTATCTCTTCCCACCCCACCTCCCCCCTTCCCTTTGAGGTTCATCCGTCTAACAACCAATTTGTACTTTCTAATCCTCCCATCTTTTCACCCAGTCCCCTCCCAACTAGCAACCAACAGAAAGTTCTCTGTACCTACAAGTCTGTTTCTGTTCTGTTGCTCATTTTGTTTGTTGATTCAATTGTTGACAGATATGTATTTATTGCCATTTTATTGTTCATATTTTTTATTTTCTTATTCAAGAAGACCCATCAACATTTCATATAATACTGGTTTGGTGGTGATGAACTCCTTTAGCTTTTTTTTTTTTTTTTTGTCTGGGAAACTTTATATGCCCATAGATTCTAAATAATAGCTTTTTGGTTGTAGGTCCTTGCTTTTCATCACTTTAAATATTTCTTGCCACTCCCTCCTGGCCTGCAAAGTTTCTTTTGAGAAATCGGCTGACAGCCTTATGGGAGCTCCGTTATAGGTACTGAGTTGCTTTTCTCTTGCTGCTTTTAAGATTCTCTCTTTGTCTTTAACCTTTAGCATTTTGATGATGATGTGTCTTGGTGTGGACCTCTTTGGGTTCATCTTGTTTGTGACTCTCTGCGCTACCTGGACTTGTATGTCTGTCTCCTTCACCAAGTTAGGGAAGTTTTCTGTCATTATTTTTTCAAATACGGTTTCAAATTCTTGCTCTCTCTCTTCTCCTTCTGGCATCCCATGATGTGAATGTTGGTACGCTTGAAGTTGTCCCAGAGGCTCCTTATACTCTACGCATTTTTTTGGATTCTTTTTTCTTTTTGCTGTTCTGATTGGGTGTTTTTTGCTTTCTTATATTCCCAATTGATGGTTTGCTTCTTGGCTTCACCTAATCTACTATTGATTCCCTGTAAATTATTCTTTATTTCAGTTAGTGCCTCCTTCATTTCTGACTGGTCCTTATTGTGCTCTAGAGGCCTCACTAAGTTCATTGAGCATCTTTATAAGCAGTGTTTTGAACTCTGCATCCATTAGATTGCTTATTTCCATTTCATTTAGTTTTTTTTTTACTGGGGTTTTGTTCTGTTCTTTCATTTGGACATGTTTCTTTGTATCCTCATTTTGACTACCTCTCTGTGTTTGTTTCTATGTATCAGGTAGAGTTGCTATGTCTCCTAGGCTTCCTAGGGTGGTGTGTTGTAGTAGGTGTCCTGTAGGGTCCAGTGACACAGCCTCCCTGGTCACCCAGCTGGGCCCTTGAGGTGCACTCCTAGTGTGGACTGTTCACCCTTCTGTTGTAATTGAGTCTTGATTGCTGTTGGCACGTCAATGGGAGCAATTTACTCAGGCTGATCAGCTGCAAGGACTGGCTGTGCCCACTGACCACTGGCCTCTGACTACCTTGGATGATCAGCTGTGCAGGAGCCCACCACATAAAAGCAAGACTTACTTGAGCAGGGCTCTGGTGCCCACTGAGTCCATTCCTTGAGTGTGTCACTTGTGGAGGTGGTTGGGTGGTGGTGCTTCTCAGTATTCTGACGCTGTCCACTGGGTGTGCTGGCTCTGGGGCAATGTCAGCCTCTGCCTGTGTTCTGCCTGGGGCCACCAAGCATAAGTACAAAGCAATCTACAGATGGCTGCTTCTTGTGCTGGGCTTAGAGGTGCCCAGGTAAAGCCAGCTGAGAGCCAAGGCTGGCTGTTTCTAGTGCCAGGCCTGGGGCCACTTAATGAGAGGTGTGGGGCTTGCTGTGTCCAGGTGCTGCTTGTTTGATAAAATTTAGGAAAATATGAAGCAGGAGCAAAATAGGTCAATCCTATGATAAAGCCACTGGAAACAGCTTGGGTGGGCCTGAAAGTTGTGTGGGGCAGGGCCTCAGGGAATCACCAGGGCGGGGCAACCAGTGTGAGCCAGGTTGCTGGAGTCCCAGATATGGTGGCCCCCTGCCCATCCAGTGGGGGAAGGGCTCGCCAAAGGAACAGCAGCCTGCACCAGTACCTCTGTCCAGGAGAAAGCTGCCTCACCAAACTGCACCCTGATGCCAAAGAGCCCAGTTCTTCCCAGTGTGTCTCTTGGGGCCTTTCTAGCTGCCTTCCCCACACTGGAGCTCAGAGGGAGTGGCTCCGAGTAAGTCCGTGCGCGGACCCTTTAAGAGGAGCTGCCCGGGGCTCCAGGAGCCTCAGTCTCCCTGAGCCTCAGTTCCCACTAGTTTTACAGCCAGAAGTGATGGGGATTCTCTTCCTGGCACTGGATCCCTGAGCGGGGCACCTGGTGTGGGACGGGACCCCTCAGTCCTCAGGGAGGACCTTCCCAGCCGAGGTGTCCTCCTGATTTTTATCTGCCACACATGGGTGTGGGACCAGCCCGTCCCCTCCTACCAGTCTCCTGTGGCTGCTGCTTTAATTCCATAGTTGTAGGACTTCCATTCAGCTCGATGCCAGGGGGTTCTGAAGGATGGTTGTTCTGTAGTGTAGTTGTAATCTTGATGTGGTTGTGGGAGGACGATACCATGTTTACCTACCTGCCATCTTTCAACATAATATTTTTTTCTCACCACATTACTTTTCCAGCTGCTTCCATCCCAAGATCCACCACGAAGGGTATTCTTAACATCTTATTTTATATAAATTACTGACTTAAAAAAAATGTAGGTCCAATATATTAGCCTAAGACATTTTAGGATGGTGGTCTGAAGCAGCTTATTGATAGATGCAGTGCTGTCTGGGGGGTCCCTGAGGTGCTAGGGAATGATGGGTCACAGCCTCCACCTCCGAGAAGACCAGACACGAAGGGGTTACAGGTTTCTGTGCATTAACTGTATCTGCCCAGAATATAACAGAAAACATGTCTTCTGTGTGCCATGGTTTCCCATGTCAAGGACCATGTCCTATATAGTGAACTAAAACCTGCATTTGTCCACTTTAACTTGTTAGTCTGAGGACAAGACATACAACTCTACTGAAAATCTGTTAAAGTGCAAAGATAAAGAAGATTGTGAGAATCATCTTCGTGCTCACCCAACTTCCTGACTCTCTTTCCCTAGCTCTTTGTTCCATAACGTCTTCCCTGCTGACACCGGCTGTTCGATGTCTGAACGAACAGGACAAAACCTGTGCTCTGTGTCACCTCACCCCCTTTCTGGGTTCTTGCATGCGATCAGGAATAGTTAGCAAGCAGGTTTTGTGCTCGACCTTGAAGCTTTCGTGGTGATCAAAAGTACATACTATGTATGACTTTATGGAGCTTCTCATGTAGTGGAGAAAACTAAAATTAATTAGAGGATGACTGAATTAATTATAATGATGAAAGGGTACTGTGAGAACGCAGTACTAAGGGAGCACATAATAGAATGAGTGGAGACAGCCCGAGGCCGGGAGTGGTCTCCTGGAAAGTGATGGTTTGAACTGTGATATGAGAATGGGTAGGAATTGATATGTCCGTGGAAAAAAAAGAAAACCATCACGTCCTGCATGATGTTGTTTTCCTTTTGAAAAGTAAATTTTATATAATAATGGTTTCAGAGCGAAAGGAGGCGGTAAAGGTAGTTCAGAAATTGTTCCAGTCCATAACCAGCTTCCTCTGTGGTAGATCTTCATCAACATGGCCTTTTCCTCACAGTTAACTAACCAGTGTGGACACATCACTGTCACATGGGTCTGTAGGGTTTCTGTGCGTGTTCGGGGCCCAATATTGTCACTGGTGTGTACTGCAGACAGCATCTCTCAGTTTGTGCCATGTCTTTGCACACTTGTTGTGCTATTTATCATGGCTTTTAATAAACAGAGGTTCTGCAGTATAGGGAACATCCATGTTATGGTTTCACTCTTTGTATAGTGCTTTAAAAAAAAATCATCCCCACCTCATGATCCTAAAGATATTCCCTCTACTTTCTTCTATTTTTTTTTTTTTTTACAATTGTCTTTCATTCCACCTAGAATTGATTTTTGTTAATTATATTATGTAGGGTTTTTGTTTAAAATACCTGTTTCTAGATAGATAATGGCTAGTCCAGAATGACTGCGTGTTCCATGATTTCGTCGCTGTCCTTTCATGTAAGTCCTGCGTATATCAGACTTCAGATGTGTGCGGGTCTCTTTGGGGCTTTCTGCCATCCCTGGGCCTTTCTCTTGATCTCTGCCAAGATCAGACAGATTTTTATCAATTCAGCTTTATAAAATTTCTGGAGGGAAAAATAGGTTGTCTTTCTGGCTCTTCCATAATAAGAGTGTTTTCACCATTTTAGACTTTAGCTTCCTAATATCCATTTTATTATCAGCTTGACAAGTTCACAAAAATTTCCCTCTTAATTGGAATGGCATTGATTTTTTTTAAAGAGGAAAATCAATCTGTAGAGAAGTAATTTGAAATATATTAAACCTTCTTATTTATGAAGTTAATATATATTCTATAATCTATAGAATATTCTGAATATTTTATAGCATTCTATTTATATAGTACTAACATAAAGGACTTGACAACCTTTGTAGGCTTATTCCTGATACTTTGTATTATGTGCTAATACTGTGGGTAGTGTGTTTTTTTAATCATATTTTTCTAACTATGGATGGTATAAAGTGGAATTAAATTTTCATATTGAACTTATACTTAGTAGCCATGCTAAAACTTCCTTTGCAATGTATTAATTTATCCTAGGAATTCTTTTCATGTAATTAGTCATATCAGCATGATTAGTGGCAGTATATTTCTTCTTTTCCAAACTTTGTCCCTTGTCTTCATTTTGCATCTTATTTCAATTGCTAGGACATCCTGTAGGCTACCAAATGGAGATGATGCGAGCTTGCCTTCTTCCTGATTTTACGTTACTACATCATTTTATATATTGATATTTGTTAAAATAATACCAAAGTATTGATTACTGCAGTCTGCTTTAGGTTTGGTTTCCATAAGTGGTCAAGATAGGTCCTTTAATTCCAGTTCCCTAATGAGATGTGATGTTGAAAATCATTTTGTGTGGGGGCTTCTTTGCCATCTGTGTCTTCTGAGGGTCTGTTCAGATCTCTCGCCCAGTTTAAAACTGTATCATTTGTTTTCTTACCGCTGAGTTTTAAGAGTTCCTTATCTATTTTGGATATCATTCCTTTATCATATATGCGTTTTGAATTTTTTTCCTCCCAATCTGTGGCTCGTCCTTTTATTCTCTTAACAGTATCTTTTGCAGAGGAACATTTTAATGCAGTTCAGTGTATCAGTTTCTTTTCCCTATTGTGCTATTGGTGTTGTACCTAATAACTCATTACCAAACCCAAAGTCACCTAAATTTTCCCCTATGTTATCTCCTAGGGATTTTACAGATTTATGTTAGCATTTTTTAGATTTACAGTCCACACTGAGTTAATTTTTGTGTGATGCAGTTTGTGTATTTTTTATTTTTTGCATGTGCATGTCCAGTTGTTCCAACACCATTTTTTGAAAATATACTTTCTCCGTTAGGTAGCCTTTATTTGTTTGTTTTTTCTTGTCTAAGATAAGCTGCATGATATTATGCACGTTTGCCTGTTTGGGGCTCTCTGTTCCCCTGGTCTTCTAGTCTATTCTCACACCAACACCACACTGTCTCGATTCTATTTGTAGTACGTTTTGAAGTTGGCTGCTGTTAGCCCTCTGACTTACTTCTGCTTCAATATTGTTACCCATTCTAGGTTTTCGCCTCTCCACATAAACTTTAGAATCAATTTGTCAATAGCCACAACATAATTTGCTGGGATTTTGATTGAATCTATAGATCAAGTTGGGACTAGATTAAATCTTGTTGCGTATAAAGGGCTACGATCTAAAATGTATGATTGTAAGACTTTGCAATACTGTTATGCACACATGAAAGAAACATGTAGAGCTAATCAGGGTGTTGGTGTGGTGCATAGACATAGAAGCACTAACCCTGTCGGTACATACTTCTTCCTGTATTCTGCTCTGAGCAGGGAGCAGATGCACCAGATCATATGCCTCCTAAGGACAAACGGCTTGTCCTGATTATCTTCTAAGCCCCTGAAACAAGTAATGTACTGTTTCCCACATATGGACATTCCATTTAACAATTGCTGAGTAAATAAAGGGAGTTTTTTATCAATACAATTTTCTCCTCACACCGGAAAACTTAGAAGAAACTGGAGAAATGATGACATTCCACAAGATATTTATGTAAAAGGATACAGCAGGCATTTGAAAGTATGCTCAGTACATCACAGGGAAATACAGAAATGCCAAATTGGAAGGTTATTGCAAGGGTTTGGAAGTGAGTCTAATGTATTTTGTGTTAATTATCTCTCTCAATACTTACCACACAAGGTGTGATTTATACACATGATGGCCAGCATTATTATCAAATGTGTTTTTTTTTTTTTTTTGCTAGGCAAAAGATGAAATGGAACCTTGAATATATCTTGGTAACTTAGTGCACATAGACTCTAAATTCAAATATGTCATGCAAAATGATAGATTTTGGAGATTTTGTATAGGAAAAGACATTTTATTCATTTAATTATTTTCTCAGCCTCATCTGTACTCACTCATGAAATTAACCTAAACCATCACTTTTGATTTTTGTCTGAAGCCTTTTGAGAACAATAATAAAATAAAAAGGGAAATTGTTTTGCTAGATTCAAGTAATGTAAAAGATTACTCTGATTCATAGATGTTCTCAGACACTTATCAGGGTGTGCAGTGACATGAGATAATAGAGGTAAACTGCTTGGTCCTACACAATGCAAGCCAGTGTGCAGTGTATGTCTGAAAACATTATTGTTGTTAGTTCCAAGCGGAGGTGTCCTTTCTGAGAATTAGAACCACAGTCATTCTACTCTACTGGAGCACGCATCAGCTTCCAACCTGTCTTCACACGAACACCTGACTTCAGTCTGCTGGAGTCTGTGTCATGCTGAGCTGCACTCTGTGCGCTGCTAATACACGAAACACCTTCCTTTCCTTCTTTTTAATGCAGAGGTTACTTTCAACAACTCATATTGAATTTGAGCTTGACCGATAAGTGCAAATCGGTTAGAACTCGCCTTTGCATAGAGAAGACTAGTCCTATATTCTTTGTAACTTAAGGTATTGATTTATATTTCTGTAGGTGCTGAACAGAATACATTGCTTTAGTCCCCATAATTTTAGCTTGTGATCTTATAGGACTCTTAATTGCAGTGGGTATTTTCTGAGAGATATTTGTATTTTCAATTAATTTCAACTGGTGGTAGACTATAACAAAAACGAAAGACATCATCAGAACTATCTACAAATACAAAAAATATTATTTAGATAAAAGAGGAATTATAGTCACGCTGCCACAGCATGTCACATCAGCGCAGAGTAACACAACGTGCGTGTGTGAGGATATCCCTGCAGCTTAACTCCACGTGTGCACGAGTGAAGTCACTGTACAGAAAGGTCCATGTCAAAGGCAGAGCTTCCCTTTTGTAGCTGAGGTGTGTGAATATGGTGTGGTTTGGTTGGTTAGCTATCCACCTGCGTTATGACTTTTTCATGTTTGGAGGGGCGAGGAAATATACAAGTTCACACGTATTCAGTCACATGCTTGCATCTTGCTCTCCATGTGCAGCTCTTGCCCTCTCTCTCACCGTTATGTTTGGGATGTGTTGCTGACAGCATCCCTTCCCCTCCCTTGCCTAACAGGCGTGGGGAGTCACAGCAAGAACTTCCACGTGAAGGACAAGGAGAGAAAATGACATATTTTTGAGCTGAAGCGTATCATTAACTGAGACACCACTGAGACTACAGAAGTTCATAACCACCATGGCAACCAACTAACCAACCAAAAACCAAAACCAACCAAACCAACAAAAAACAAAATTCAACAACAACAACAACAAAGTTCAGGTTCTCCGAAGAGAATCAGGCTTTAAAGGCAAGATGAGCAATGTCATAAAAATCCAGAAAAATTGTGACTATTCTGGTTGATAGAACTAATCATGAATAAATCATACACTGCAAGTGAAGCATGAAAATAGGTTGGTATCTAGGACATTGGATGCTGAATTCTTAGAGGAAAAAAAACAAACAAATCCACAAAACAGTGATTTGTGTGTGGTCCCTGCGTGTCCCACAGTAGGAAAGGGAGAATATGTCGAAATGGTGGACTGCTATCAGACTCCCATAAGAATTCGTTTTCTCAAGGTGAGATTAGTTTATTTCTTCATGTTTCAGAAATTTACTCATCATGGTTTTAGTCAATATCTTTGTGATAAAAAATGATTGTGTAATAACCATGGAACACCTTCGAATGTTTTTACATCTAAAAAGTGTGACTTAACCCAAGACGTGTTCTCAGTTAATTATTGAGATTATTGATTTTTAATATTGACATTCTCCGCTTTCTCAATTATTGCATAACTAATGTTAAGTGTTAGACTTACTCTCCCCTGATCCCAAAGCTATGAATTTAAACTTAGAAATCTATTTGGAGAAAGAGTATAGAACATTCTCAGGATTGTGAGTTGCCTGAAGTAACTGGATATCTTCCCTATCAAGTAAGGAGTAGGGGGTCGGGTGAGTCTCCCCGGAAGGTTAGGTGGAAGTGCTAGAGTCCTTTATCCTACAATCTGGAAGCACAGAAGTCCTTAATTTTATTTGTAGTTACATTAATTCCTACTATTTTCTACACATTTGGGTGCTTGTATGTACACAACTCTATATCAAACTTAAATTATGCAGCACCCACACCATCCGCATAAGCATGTTTCATTGAGCTCCTCTCTCATTTCCTCTCTTTGACTTGAAGTTCTTCAGTGCCCCCCGCACACCCCGTTGTTAAGCACCTGCCACAACCACAATTATCAGTAGACGCTGCGTGCATGTTGCATGAAAGAGGCGGAATTGTCCCGGTGCCTGGGCATCATGGTAGAGCTGTGGACGAGGAGCTTTCTCACATCAACAGAGGGAGACTGAGTAAATGCCACGGCTGGGTTTGAAGCCTTACCTTATTTCACGGTGTCATACTCTGGTGAAGGAAACTCCAAAAAGGGAGCCTCTACAACTTGTTCTTAAACACTCTTCTTCAGTGTTTTTAATTCAAAGACAAAAGGTGGTTCGCATATCTGCTCGATTCGTAGACTCTGTAGCTGTAGACTCGGAGTCAGGGCAGAGGTCATTCTGTAGGGAGAACAGGACATCATCAATCACATCAATCACAGGGGCTTGTGGGGTGGGGAAGGGCGTCATGCTCAGGCACCCCCTGTAAAGGGCTCCTTGCCGGGGGTCCTCCTCCAGGGAGTGCACTGGGGGAAGCTTGTGAGCAGCCCCTGCGGTCAAGGAGCACGTTCCACATCCAACAGCAGAAGATGGACAGTATTTCCAAGACTCTGTATTTCATCTGTCGAACGGCAGGCAGTGGAGGACTGTGACCCCTGAGAGAGCAAAGCCAATGAAGTGACTCCTGCCTTTGTATCGCCTTCTGTCCAGAGACTGATTCACTGATTCAGGGCAGAAGGACAGAGAACAGGGCATCAAACAGAGCTCAGTGTTCTCTCCGTAAAAGGGACAAAGAAGGGAGTTTCAACACTGTGAATATATATATATATATATATATATATATATATATATATATATATATATATATCTCCTATATGGAGTCTGCTACCTGCTACAACAAACACAAGAAGAGATTTTGCATAAAATGCTCTTTAACCTTCCTTTTTTTATCCTCACCGGAGGACATTTTTCCATTTTTTGTTCAGGTAGCGTGGGAGGGAGAGAGAGGAACAGAGAGAGAGAGAGAAACATCGATGTGAAAGAGACACATCGAGTGGCTGCCACCCGCACAACCGACCAGGGCCGGGGGGAGAAACCGCAACCAAGGTACATGCCCTTAGTGGGAACCGAACCCGGGTCTCTCAGGACCTCAGGCCGACGCTCTAACCGCTGAGCCAAACCGGCCAGGGCTAACCTTCCTTTTTTTAAAAAAGAAAAATTACTAGAATATTTGCATTTTCCTACTCATTAGCAGAAAAAAACTTGAACACCTGCCCACATCCAAATCTCAGTCACTGTTAATATGAACTAGTGGTCTACATTCCGCTTAGTGATGCGATTGCTGGTTTGGTGTCTGTCGTCTGTGCAGAGTAACACTGATGGCCAGTCACAGCTGTCTTACAGTCTCCCTGCCACATCTCAGCCTTTTGCCAGGAGCTTGGTGTAACAATGTCCCCAGAGCTACAGAGTATCGAAGACACAGAAAACAAAGGCTCCCTTCCTTTAACTTGGTTAAATAAGATCTTGTTTATTGCCTTTTGATATCTAGTATTGGCAAAGATGCAGTAGCGATACAAAAACATTTTAGTGTTTTGTGTGTACAGCACACACGTGCGTGGCAGGATTGTCAGTGATACAGCAAGAGCGGTCCAAGAGAGTGGGCAGTGATGTCCAGTCTGCCCAGTACCAAGGGCACAGTGTGTATGTGCATTAATTGAAAGGAGTTTGAGGAGATACCCCCATAAGGGAGGTACTGGCAAGAAGTAGTCCATTGCAATTACAAAAAAAAACCCCAAACAAACAAGTAAATACACCACCACCACCACAACAAAAAGCTATAAATGTGAAAATATTGTGTGTGTGTAAAGGATATTCTGAAAACTCCCTGTGGCATCAAGGAAAATTCTACAAAGGAGGTGGGTATTTGAGAAAGGTAAGAAATGTGTTAGTTGTAGTGAGGGGAGGGTTGTTTCCTAAAATAACGTGCTCTCTTAATACAACTCAGTGCAAAATTTGTGCGTAGTTTGAGGATACTTGCACCTTTACAAATCGTTTGGGTAACCCAGCATTTCTAGGGGCTTCCGTAACTTGTGAACCATGAACTTGGAGTGATGATCAGTTTGAAAGAATTAAGTTGTATCTCCAAAATTTGGGAGGGTTTATTATGTTTCATTTATCAGCTGCCTCCATCAGAGTCGACCCTGGCCTGGCAGAGACCACAGCATGTTCTCGTCCTCGCTCTTGCGGTTCTGTGTTGCCTGGTGCTGAATTTAAGGAGACTCAAGACAGATTATTTAAATTAGCCAGCGCCTCTTGCAAAGCCACATTGGGGGCAATTTAATTTGTTTTCTGTTTAGCTGGTTGAGAAAATAAATTCAGGCACAACTATATAAAATACTGTTTTAATTAGATTCAAAGAGGAATGTAGCAGACGCCTTGGTTTCTTTCTCGAGTTCCTTCAAGATGAAATTAATTTTAAAAACCATAGTAGCTTTGTTTTATGAAAGTGACAAGTTTTTGAAGATATTTCACATTGTCCATAGGAAAAATGTGTGGTAAGTCCAATTTTGTTTCTTCCATTACTTTTGATCAGTAGACAAAGCAGGCAAAGGAAGACCAGGCCGTTTTCAGGAACTCCTCCAATTAAAAAAAAAAAAATCAGCCACCATCAAAATGGAAAGGCAACCCACTGTATGGGAGAACATCATTGCAATGATACATCAGATAAGGGGTTAATTTCCAAAATATATAGAGTACTCATATAACTCAACAAAAAGAAGACAAAGAACCCAATTAAAAAATGGGCAGAGGAACTAAATAGACACCTCTCCAAACAGGACAGACAAATGGCTAAGCGACATATGAAGAAATGCTCAACATTACTAATCATCAGAGAGATGCAAATTAAAACAACAATGAGGTATCTCCTCACACCTGTCAGAATGGCCGCCATCAACAAATCATCAAACAACAAGTGTTGACGAGGGTGTGGAGAAAAGGGGACTCTAGTACACTGCTGGTGGGAATGCAGACTGGTGCAGCCACAATGGAAAACACTATGGTGTTACCTCAAAAAATTAAAAATTGAACTTCCATTTGACCCAGTGATCCCACTTCTAGGAATATACCCTAAGAAGCCAGAAACACCAATCAGAAAGAATGTATGTACCCCCATGTTCATAGAAGCACTATTTGGCTATATACATATATGTTAAAATGATTCATTTTTCTCGTACAGGGTGGAACAAAAGTAGGTTTACAGTTTTTCATATGGAAAATAATACAATAACATAAAGAATAGACTCTGTTTCACGTACTCACCACTGTAAACCTACTACTGACCCACCCTTTACAATAGTTACATAAATTGCTGAATCCAAGACTTCTTGTCACGTATTTTCTGTTATTTTCATGTACGTAGATACTTTTCTACTCATGTGAAAAAGCTAGTTATAAATGGGATATCTACACTTCCCATAAGCCAAAAGAGAATGCTTATGTAAATAATATGTTCTTATGAAATATATATGTGTGTGTGTGTGTGTGTGTGTATATATATATATATATATATATATATATATATATATATATATCTCAAACCAGGTTGGGACAATAAGAAATGTCCACTCAAAATTAGGTATGTCAGGTTATAGCAAAGGCATGTTGACAGTTGATGCATCTACAGAAACTATTTTAGACAGTCGTTTGTAAGCATTTTGCCAGAAAACACCAGTAATCCCATTTATCTAGTGAAAAGCATTTTGATCCATTTGCATAAATTCTTATCCATTTATTTGCTTAATGTAGTAATACTCTAATGACATGAATATGGCTGATTAAAAATGACATATATTTTAGATTTTTTCCTACAAAAATTGAACAGCATATTTTGACATTTGCAAAACTTCACTTAAGTACTAATATTTTGGGGGGAAGTTTGCAATTGAATAATTTTGCTGAGCTATAATTGTATATAAAAGAAATATGTAAATATGGGGAACGGAGAGGGGCTGGCACTCTGAAATACTCCTGGTTGTCGGTTTGCACACAGTGCTAGTGATTCAGAGCTGGAGGAGATGTGGATTGCTTTGAAGCCACTTCTTTGTTTTGTTTTTTTTACTTAAAACAGCACAAATTTACTATCTTACAATTTTGGAGGCCAGAGGTTGGACCCGGGTCCCACTGGCTGAAATCAGGGTGTCAGGGAAGCCGTGTCCTTCTGGAGGCTCTGGGAGAGAGTCCCTGTTCTTGCCTCTGTCAGCTTCCAGAGAAAACCAAGGTTTCTGGGCTGGTGGCCCCATTTCTCCAGCAACGTGGAGTCCTTATGCCCTTATCTCTCCGGTTCTCTTCTCTACCACTCTCCTATTTTTTTTAAAATTAAATTATTTATTTTTGTTACAGATGTTTCTTCTTTTCCCCCCACTGATTTCCCCCTCTCCCCCTGCGTTGTCCCCAGCTTTGTTGTCCCTGTCCACTGTTCATGCACACATACTTATAAGTTCTGTGGTTTATCTCTCCCCCACCACCCCCTCTTCGGGGATTGTCAGTCTGTACCCCACTTCCACATCTCTGGGACCACCCCATTCCTCAGACTGTTGTGTTGATTGTATTCCACAAATAAGTGAGATCATGTGACACCTGTCTTTCTCTGTTTTGAAGCCAGTTCTTATTCACGTCCAGAAAGATCATGTCTAGGGAAGTGTGTGTATTTTTACCCATTTTCCGGATGCTCTCCTAATGCATTCGTATGAGATGCCTTTTGAGCTTTGAGAAATAAAAAAGATCACGACACCTCTGTATAGTATTTAACCATTTACTTTTCAATTCTAAATAGGACGTGAAAAACAAACGCTAGTATATTATTTATTCTTAAGGACTAATTACTTGGGGATATTAAATGTCATTATTTATTTTTACGCTAGCTACCTGAAGTGGAAAACTGAGATCATCCCCACACACAGAATTTATATTTGCTTCAATTATGTGGGTACCTCAGATGAAAATACCTTTGTCATAATTACTACATCTTTCAACTTTATGTCTCGACATGACTTTAATAGGCTAGTTGCAGTGGTAGGGACTGTTCTTCTCTAAAAGAGTATGTTGTACTTAATGAAAATATATGTTTTAAAATTAAGTCTGAAAATCTTAGGTATCAAAAGGCATAGAACAACAGCTATAAAGGTATCATGAGAGGGTATACACCGGCGGTGCAGCCTCTCAATGGTCTTCTTTTAAAAATGAACTCTTCTGAAGGTCGTTGGTTCAAGTGTCTGATGCAACCGGATGGCATTTTGGAAGTAAACGTCAGCAGTTAGTTGGCACAGCACCTGGTTGAAAGGTTCTCCCACGGGGCTGCAGTGGTACACAGGGGCGTGCAGGTGATGTGCCACACGGTGATCTCAGCCTCGATTCGTGACTGATGCCAGGGTCCGAGCGGAAGAAGTAAAGGCAGCAAGGTTGCCCTGGTGGTTGGTGTGCTTGGTGTTAATTTTGTGTGCATGTAATTTTTTTTACCTTGGATCATAAAGAAGGTTTTCCTCTATTATGTCCAATTTTTTCTGCATCGTATTTCAAGGGCATCAGTATTTGGGACTCGTTTTTGCTAATTCCCTTTTCCATGGTAGGCCCTATCTGGGTCAAAGGACAGATTTTCTCCCAAATCTTGGGAGACTTGTTCACACTGGTATCCAGTTGTTCTTGTATAAAATAAGATAAATGGGTTAGCATTACTGTTCTTTTTTTTTTTTTTTCATTTAGAACTTTAAAAATTGAGACACTGCTTAAAAACAAAATTGTCATCAAAGACTTATTATGATTTGGAAGTATGTATATATATACACACATATATATTTGAATATTCACTATTTATTCAATAAGTATGCCTCAATTAATGACTATAGTTTACAATAAATGTTAGTATATCAATCAGGTCACCAAAGAGAATTGCATTATTAACATTCATTAACTTTGTAATAGATAACTTAATAGTACAAATAACCCAAAGCTATGTAATTAGGATGTGATTATATTCCCATTTCTTTATGACAAAATGAACTCATAGTTCAAGCAAGTGGTGCAAGTGGAAAGGAAAATGTGAAATGAGGTTATAAATCAACTATTAAATACTTATTCTCCTTTGCCTACTGACTAAGTAGAAAGGAATGTTTTAATTCTCAGTGTCTTATAACAATTTCCTATTAAATGACTTTGTGGAATTGAGCCCAATAATGGTCCCTCTTTTCTCATTATAGTCAAAATATTCTCTCTTTGCTCATTATTTGGGAATGATGGCACTGTTTTCTTGTTGATTTAGCTGTTTTTATATTCACAAACAGTTATGTTTATATTCATAGACCAAAATGAGCAAATTTAAGCATAAGAGTATAGTGTCTCTTTCTTTAAACCTTCATTACAGAGAGGCCCAGGTTAGGCTCTGTGACTGGACAAACATATATTCCAGGGCTGGATGGTTACTTGAGGGCTCCCACAGGGTCTGCAAACGCATGGCAACGTATATGGGAATGATTTCGGTAACTTAAAAAACAAAAGGATTGCAAATTTAAATAATACTTCAAAAGTTTTCTCATTAAATAAAGAATAACCGAGTATTTCGGTGTCAAGCATTACTTGACTCATCCTTGATTAGGCCTAGTACTCTCTCTTCCACAGACCAACAGTGTGACCTCGGGATTGACCCAATTAATTTTCAATGGATGTACAGACACAATCAAAATGATAAAAGGCTATCAAATCTTTAGTCATTGATAATAAACATATAACGTGTCTTTTAAGTGGGTTTTTTTTTTTTTTTTGCACTTGAGTGGCAATTAAAGACGACCACTTGGCAGTGAAAAGGCAGCAGGCATAACCATGACTTGCTCTTCTAAATTCCTGATGTTTTAGTGCGCAGAGAGGATGAAACACAAAGCCTTTGTTTTGGAATTGATTTGAATAACATCTCAAGTTATTTGGAAGCTTCAGAATGGAGCAATGGTTTGAGGAGTTCATTAATTTCCTAGAGATGTATTTGTTTTATTGGGGGGTTTTTCTGCTTCTGGCTGTGTCTGTTGAGGATACAACGCATCAGTTTTTCATTATGCCGAATCCCTGGGGAAGGGAACCCATCGTTGCTTCTCTTCTATTTCTCATTTTCCACAGTTCTTTTTCCTACATTCATGGGAAGCAGAGCCCAGCTGTACTTAGGAAGAGTATCGATGTACAATTACGCCTCAGTTCATAACAAAAGAAGGAAGCACTTAGAACTGTTACTAAGCACGGCTACCTACCGAGCTTTGTGAAACACCTCCTTCCTCGTTCATGTTCCATGACCGTCATCGTATTCCAGGTCCTCATCCGTTTGTACGTTGGCTTATTAGAACATTTTACTGCCCCAGACCCTGTGACCAGTTTCTCCAACTACTAGTCTATTTCCTGCTTTGCTTCCATAGGGTTAAATTGTGTTTTTGTCAATTTAGTGTGAACCACTTGAGTCTAGGAAATGTACCACACGTCTATGTGCATAAACAATGCTAGTTGTCAGGCACACCTGTGGTTGCTTTAGTACAAGTTGAAGGATGCTGGAGTCTGTTGGGCTGGCTTTTAGAAGGCATAGAAGTCACCAGTATCAACCCTTGAAGTCTAGAGTACTTTGATTTTTGCCTTATTTCCCCTCACGTAAGCTTCGGCTACCCAGTCTGACTGAGTTCTCCCACTTCTGAGAGGAGGACTTCACTGTTGGGAGCATTTCTTTTCTTCTAGCAAATCCTCTTCCTGGAGGATGTGTTAGTGGAAAGAGATTTGTTTTAACCACCACTGGTTATTGAGAACAGGGCTGGAGGAAAATCATAGCCTCACTGCCCTCCCAGTCCCCACCTGCTTACAAACAGCTGAGGCTGTCAATATGCTACAGAAACCTGACCTTTGTTGAATTATCATGTTGGCTCAGATAAGCCGGGCAACACAGACTTGATGTCCTGGAAAAAAGCTTTCAGTACATGTTGGCGACCTTGGAAAAATTCAAGACGTTTTCTCAGCCTGCATTCAAGAATCTGCCCAGTTCAGAGCCGACTCCGACCTCATCTGTGGTCATTCCTTCTCATATGCCGAGCTTCAGCCGAATAAACCCCTCTGTTTCCTGGACGTCTTCCCTGTGTGTATGCCTCCAAGTCTTCAGTCTGGCTTTGGATTACAAGTATCTTTTCTCTCATCACCACCACTTATGCAAATTCTGTCTCTTTCGAGCTCAGATGAACTGGCACCTTCCCGCTGAATTGTGCATTGTTTTTCCAGCTTCCCAACTACCCTCTTTGAATTCCTTGAGCACAATTTTCCTCACACCATACTTTCTATGTTCTCATAGAAAATCTGATTACACGAGTCTTGACCATAAGCCCATTCCTTGCATGACCTCCAACACTTAGCATAGTTTTTGGCATGTAGTAAAAAGTTCAATAAATATTACAGTGCATTGTTTTTCTTTTTTAAAGATTTAAAAAATTGCTACTTGGAGAGAGAGGAAGGGAGAGGGAGAGAGAGAGAGAAACAGCAAAGGGAAAGCAAAACATCAACCAGCTGCCCCCTGCACACCTCACAGGGGATCGAGCCTGCAGCCCTGGAACGTGTCCTGACCAGGAGTCGAATCATCGACCTTTTGGTGCATGGGGTGATGCCCAGCCACCTGCACCGCACTGGCCAGAAAGTACAATGTTTCTTAAGATGTTCTTTCTTTTCACATTATAATATCGCTGAAATGTGGGTCATTACTTTTCAATCACTGGCATGTTACGAGCACAGGGGCTAAAGGCCGTTGTGGGCTAGATGTTCTCGCCTCTGCCTGGGAGAACGTGGTCAAACCTGCTCAGATTTCATCACCGTGATCACGTTGTGGGCATTGTTGTCACCTCATCCGTTGATTTTACTTGTCATGTAAGTCTTCCCCAAATTGCAAACTGTTTTAGTGCTGAAACAAGGTATTGTGGTCACAGAAAGGGACAGAGAGAGAGCAGTGGGCATCGACTGGATAGCAGTGAAGCAAACATCTTCCCTGGGAAAATGACAGCGAGTCCCCGTAGTCTGGCGAGGCCGGATCAAGTGCTCTCGGCAACCAAGAAGGAAGATGCCCGCAAGCAGGTAACATTTAACTGCTGATGTGCATGTAAAATCCTTGCCAACCCCACGTAAGGGAAGCAAACGGAATACAGTTAAAAATGGCAAAGTGTTTTGCAGTAGATGAAAGAAACCTCAGTGTAATGGGAGGAATGTAACCAATTCATGGGTCACACAGGATTATTGTTCATTTATGTCAGATTTGAATTGACAAGGTTTTTTTTTTTCTTTATTAGTAATACATGCAATGATGACACTGGTTTATTTATATCGGCTTCACGTGGACAATCCTGTAATACGTCATCTGCGTATTGTATTGTCTTGTGTGTTCACCACACAAAGTGAAGTTTCCTTCCATCGCTGTTTTTCCCACGTTTTCACCCTCCCTTCCCACCCCAGTAATTACCATACTGTTGTCTGTCAAATAGGTGAAGGTATTAAGTAAAATCCCATTTGGGTCATGCAGTTCTGAAATTATATTTATAAAACTGCAAATCTTTAGTCTAGGACATGATTTGAGTTATAATTTCTCTGATTAGAAATAAAATATAGGGATCCCAACCTTTATTTGGATAGAATAACTCTTACCCCACCAAAAAATAAAATCTATTTTTTTTGAGATCTAGTCTGTTCAGTACCCCACACATACATGCACATGCACCCCCCTAACATACACATACCTATGTATATGATGTATGATTGTAGATATATTTGTCCATAATTGTGCTGTTACTTCATAACATGAAATGGAGACGAGCCAATTTTCTCTTTAATGTGAACGTTTAGGAGTCGGTACATGTTTCTCTGTAAAGTCTACCTCTTTTCAAAAAGGCCTGATACATAGAAAACATAATCACTTCCCCAAACCCCAGTCCAATATGCTGTCTAAACACCTGATTAGTACACAAGAGTGTGGGAAACTGAGAATCACAACTTAAATACCCTTCATGAAGAGAGGAGTGATGACAAATGAAATGTACAAGTACATGCTTATTTGATCTGCGGTTGCACTAGATGTGTCCCCCGCCCCCCAAACCTGCAGCCCCGCTGAGATTGATTGTGTCTCCGCTCCCACAGACATTCTCTGTTTAGTGCTAATATTCATCAGTGTCCCCTCTGAATGTAGAGTAACGACATGTGTACCACTTTACAGGTGCCAAAACCAAACTCATTTTAAGAAGTCATTCTTAAGGTAACCCCTTAACAGTTCACTAAAATTCAGTGTGGTGACTGGGATAAAAAATGAAAAGCTAACATGTATAGTTTTAGAAAACAGAAAAAAATAAGAGTTAAATTTCTCTGCGGTTAAAATTAAGAGAGATTTCAAGGAAGAAGAAGAGAGACAGAGATAGCCAAGACCCTTGGTGTGCACCTCAAAGACTTTTATAAACAAAAGTGTCTAATGAAATGTTGGTGTTGATTCTGCGTAACACCTCCTCTTCCCGTAAATATTCACTCTTCCTTCCCAGTCCCCAAACCTCCTCTCTCACCCACACTTCATCTCGGCTGTCTCAGTGGGTCTTGTACTTGGTGTGAGATTCTAAGGCTTCAGGATGGTTGAGGCCAAAAGATTGGAGCTGAGTTTGTTTGGGTCTTAAAAGGTAAAGAAACCTCAAAAGATGTCTTGGTTATATTTGCATGACAAGTAAAAAAAAATGGGCTGAGGGGGCATATCTTAGACCTCTGATTTGTCCTTGTGTGTGTCAGTCCTTAGACGGTCGTTCATGTACAGATCAGGGAAGCCAATTACATAAATGGACCAAAATTCTCAGGACTTCTTTTGATAATTTGTAATACAAGATAAACATTTGGATTATAGCAGATCTAAAATTATAATTCTTTATTTCTGAAAACCTCCACCAACTATCTCTGTCTTGCTTTTAGCTGACGTAGGTGGTACCTGATTTAGGAGAGTTAAGTATGCAATTTTAACATTAAGGATTAGGCACCAGTTTAATTCAAACCCTCCCGATTTTGAATCAAATTCTTTTTTCAATCAAGTCGCTTTCTGCTTTGCTCAAGACTTCAAATATTTAAGGGATAAACTTTTAAAAAATAATATTTCTATGGTCTTAATTTTTAAATATAGGTTAGAGAAACAACCTTTACGTGGCCCTGATTCAACGTGTGTCAGTGTGAAGGCGTTTTCAGGGTGCAGTTGAAAACGTCCAGCGAGGTTGACACGCTAAAATGGATTCTCTCCACGGAGGCATTTTATTCAGAGTGTCTTAATTGATTTAAGTTTGATGGACAGGATGGAGGAGCATTGCTTGCTGTGATTCTGAGGTTAATTTTAGAGTTTCATTATACATGTAATCTCTCAGCATCATCATGTAACTTTGTCATAATTCTGGTGTTTGACTTCATATATGAAATTAGTGTCTTTATTGGTAGTGAAGCTCAGATGACAAATTTTCTATTGTCCCCACAGTCCTTTGACTAATTTAGATTTAGTATGTCAGTAACTTATTTTCTAGTTTTTCAGAAATTGAATTAATTGAGCGACTGGCCTTTTCCAGAATTCAGTGCTATTTTAAGTAACCTCTTTCTGATGTTAATACCAAATTCGTATTCAAAATGAGAGAAGACTGCTCGTTAAAAGAAACTATTAAGATTATTTGGAATGAAAGTTAATGTCATAAGGTTTCATCAAAAAGCCAATTCAAATATTCTGGTTTCTTTGAAATACTACACAGTTACATTTAAATGTGCTTGCGCATCCCTTTCCAAAAATAATGTCTGACTCCTGCCAAGTGGCCATGAGTTAACTCGTCCTCATTTACCCCTTTGGTTTATTATATACCCACGTGGGTAGCTGAGGCTGCACGGGCACCCTTGTAAGCATGCGTGTGTGTGTGTGTGGGGGGGGGGGGGTCTACGATTCTTTCTTGTCTCTGTAGACGGGCTGGGATAATTATAGCTGCATGCAAGGGAGATGCACATGAGAACTCGCAGTCTCTTGACCGCAACATGTCAATTTGCTGTGTGTTTGCACCTTTTGTTAGACTTTGAACTGAGCTATTCTTCTAAGGCACCAAAAAGTTTAAAATAGGTTCTTTTTCCCTTTAGAAGACTTAACAGACAATTACCTAAATTAGCAGCAGATGTAATATTTTAATTGCTCTGCTCTCTCTTCTTCAGTGGATATTTTCTCTATGCTGTTGTCATTTAGGCTTGAAAATAAATAGTAATGAAACTCCTGATTGGAAAGAGATGATAATTATTAAGAAGATATTGAAATGGGATGTGTAATTATAGCCAAGTAATGTTACTGTGATGTGACTACATGAATAGAAAAATAAATAAATAAACAGTCTGGAAACTCAACGCACATTTTTAAGAAAGTACTCTATGTTAGCATGTTGATTTAAAAGGTGATAAAGAACATATAGTTTGCATGCATATAGTGAGAGGAAAAAGTAAGACATAAAACATAATACTTAGAAGTAGTGAATTTAATTATATTGTTCAATTTGAAAAAATTATTAATATCATTTTTATATCATTTGACCCAGGAAAATTTTGTTTTAAATGTTCTTTAGCTTGTCTTTTTTAAATGATTAATTGTAATAGAATTAATGGTATGAAATAATATTCTTATTTTTAATTTTATGTGTATAGACTGGTTATATAGCATCTAAGATATATAAAGAATTGTTGTTAGCCTGGCTAGTGTGGCTTAGTGGCTGAGCATTGACCCTGCACCAAGAGGTCACCGGCTGGATTCCCGGTCAGGGCACATGCCCAGGTTGTGGGCCTGACTCCCAGAGGGGCATGCAGGAGGCACCAGTCGATGTTCTCTCTCATCGATGTTTCTCTCTCTCTCTCCCTCTGCCTTCTTCTTTCTCTGAAATCAATAAAGAAAAACAATTTTTAAATTGTTGGCCTCTGGTATAACAAGTAAAAATATTTTATAATAGATTTTTTTCACATATAAAGACTCCTTAAAAAGATATTTATTGAGCCCTTTAGAGTTTTACAAAAAAAAACAAAAAACAAAACAGAATTGCCTTTTTAAATTATATGAATATCATCTAAAAACATACACATCAATGAATTACCTTTAATAAAAAAAGGTCATGTGTGTATTACAATTTGGAAAGTGTTAAATGTATGGCTTTTTTGATTATTAATACACTAATCTATCTGATGATTTTAATATTTCTTGAATAACAGAAATAACTATAGTTTAATGAAATAAATTATACTCAAGGTTTAGATAATGTGCAAAAAGGGACATCAGCAAATAAACATTTTTAGTCATATACATTGATAGAGAATTTTCCTATTGTTCTACAGAATAAAGAAAAATGTCTTCATGAATTCAAGCAAGCTAAAAAGAGATTAGATTTCATTTCTATAACCCTTACCAGGCTTTTCACATTTTTTATTGAAGTAAAGTAGATATAAGAGGTAACACTGTGACGTCAGCAATTCAGTGGCGTTTAGGACAGCTACAGTGTTGTGCAGCCACCTCCTGTATGTAACTGCACACATTTCATCTTCTCAAAAGGAAATCCTGGGCCTATTTATCCCCCTGTCCCTCTCCCCATGGCCTCTGGAGACCACCAGTCTGTCTTCTGTCTGGATTTATCAGTTCTGAATAATTCAAATAACAATTTGGTGGTTCCTCAAAAAGTTTCATATAGAATTACCACATGACACAGTAATTTCACTTCTAAATGTATAGTGAAAAGAGATACCCAAGAAAATACACCCACATTTTCATAGCAGCACTATTCATGGTAACCTAAAGGTGGAACCCCCCTAAATGTTCACCAGTGAATAAATACATTAAGCTGTTGTGGGATATACATGGAATCAAATCTTCTTCAGCCTTAAAAAGGAAAGAAGTACTGATACATGCCACAGAATGGATGAAACATTGAAGACGATGCTAAGTGAAAGAAGCTAACCACAAAGGGGCACATATCAGAGCTTTTTTTGAGTTGGGGTAAGAATACATAACATGAGATGCAATTTCTTTACAGGTTTTGAAGTGCACCATATTGTTAGCCAAAGGCATATTGTTCTACTGGACATTTCTAGAACTTAATCATATTGCACAACTGAAATTTTAAACTATGATATTTATTAAAGTAAAAATCAGGTTTCTGTGAATTTCTAATGATTTTGATCATCCATGAAGTAGTAGTATAGCAGAAAACTAAAGAAAAAGGAAATCTCAAGATTGTGGAAATTGGCTTTAGAATTAAGAACGGAATATCATGCTGAAACATAAATATTATGCCAAGGAAATAAAATAAGGGCTGATTTTTTTTTAAAAGAACTTATTGTATACAACTAAATATTTCATTGTCAACATCATAGATTTTAAGAAACGTTTTTGAGTCCTGGCCAGTTTGGCTCAACGGTTGGAGCATCGGCCTGCAGACCAGAGAGTCCTGGGTTCAGTTCCTGCTAGGGGCACATACTAAAAGAAAAAAAAGAAATGTTTTTGAGACCCTGCTATGTATACAATATTGATATATCAGTGGACTAAGATAAAATCTATATTATGCTGAGTGAAAATCTCTATCCTACATCAGAATTCTAGAACTATGTTTTCATTCTTTCTGTAGCTTGTTTGTCTTTTTTGTAAATTGACTAAATTAACTGTTAAGATCTAAACTGGTAAAAAACTGAATATGTAAAGTGCTTATAAAAATATTAGGTAACTAATTCAATATATATAGAGAGAGTTATATATAATATAATATAATATAATATAATATATAAAAATATGAAATGTATAAAAGTTGTCATTACATTATTATTTATTATATCATAGTTAACTTTAAAGTTTGTAAGGAATACATTATATTCAGACAGTGGCTAAGTCTTTATGCCCTAATTATATTTTGGTACCTCATGCTTTTACATTCATTCTCTCATTTGTTCCTCACTACTGTTTTCCAGTAGGTATAGTAGTTATTCTTTATAAACATGTAATTTGAAATTAGAGATTTAAGGAACTAAATCATGATTACACAGCGGGTAAGCCAAGCAACTGGGGTTTAAACCTAAACTCTTGGGGGTTATGGATATGCTCACTAACTTAGATAATGGTGTTTTGCTGAATAAACATGTCATAATATATCAATCTGTACATATTAAGTAAGTGTTTCTATTTGCATGCCAATTATAGGAATACTTGTGTGTAGGCAGGCATCTATCTGTATATCATGGTCGGAACATAATTGTTATCAACAAACACATATTACACAGGGAAAAAAGGTAAAAACAAGACTCTCGTGGAAATATAAGCCAAACATGCATGTCAAAGATTTTATTCAACTCAGTTAATGAAGGAACGAGTAAGATGTTGAAATGGGTTCAACTGAATTTGAGGAGCTGAATGTTTATAATCAGTTAATAAAGAAATATTAGCTGAGTTAGATTCAAAACTGGTCAATGTCCTACAGAGTCATAATGTTATCAGCACAAATGGGGTTCTTAGGGTAATGCTGGAATGAAAATTTCCAGAGGACCCCACAGAAGGAAGAGGTATTATAAAAAGCTTTCTTTCTGGTAAATTAAATCCCTGAGTTTCCAAGGACCCATTTCCCTTTGCCCTGCCATAGAGGAAGAATAGCTGTGGCTTCAACAGGGCTATAATCAGAGCCAGTGTCCAGAGTTTCTGCTCCGTATTTCCGCAGTCCAGTCCTGCTTTGGGCTCCCTTAGACTGTGTTTTCTGCTACATCCATCATCAGTCCATTCGTGTGGGGTCTGCATGGCCACATGGTTATGCAGCCGTGGAGGGAACATGGGCAGGAGCTGTGAGAGCCACCAGCCAAGAGGCAAGAGAGTGAACTTCTTTGGGGGGTTATGTATGCCCACGTTTCGCAGACTTGCATTGACTCTAACTCTTCCAGCCAATGATTTCCTTTCTCAGGTTTGATTGATAAGTACCTTCCCTAGGTCACCCAACTTCACTGTGCATGCATACATCCTCCCCCTTGTCCAGTCCCTTCCCCCAGTAATCGGCAGGGGGTGGGCCAGTGGTTCCCTGGGGAATGTAGAATTGCAGCTTCCTGGTGAAGCTGCCCAAATGACCATGCCTACGATGTCTGGCTTCCCTTTTGCTCCTTTCTTATTATTAACAACTAACTAATTACCACAGTACCAATAAGAGTAAACTTTGGGATGATATGGGGGTTAAAATGTTTGCATTTTCACTAGACAAAAATCTGTAAGTTCACATCAACTTTAACAGAGTTATAAAATAGCTTTGTCAACAGTAAGTCAACCAGAGGCTCATCCCAGAACAGCACTAAAGAAACTTCAGTAATCTCTTTTGTCTATTTCTGTTTCTGATAACTTTTCTACAAATAGATTTCTTCCTGTTTAATGTTTATACTGTAAAACGTTTCAATTCATAATTTGAAGCATTTGCTATAAACAAAAATTAGAATTTAGAATAGACTCAACATAATTCTCAAGAGTTTCTATTGTATTTTCCTAATGTTTTATCTATTTCATTTCTTGGGAAACAGTATATTTGATGTATATTTTATCGTCCTGACCAAGAACCCTCAAGTATAATGTATGTTGATAGGACATATATAAAACATAAAAAGGTGGCAAGAGCATATAGTGGGGTAAAGACAATCCCGTCAATAAATGGGAAAATTGGACAGCTACTTGCAAAAAAATTAAGCTAGAACACCAACTTACACCATACATGAGAATAAACTCAAAATGGATAAAAGACTTAAATGTAACTCACTAATCCATAAAAATTCTAGAAGAAAATGTAAGCAACAAAATCTCACACGTCATATGCAGCAGAAATTTCACTGATACAACACCAAAGGCAACAGAAACAAAGGAAAAAATGAACACATGGGACTACATCAAACTCAAAAGCTTCTGCACAGCAAAAGAAACCACCACCAAAATGAAAGGCAACCTGCTGTATGGGAGCGCATAATTACCAATGATACAGCAGAGAAGGGGTTAATTTCCAAAATATATAGAGTGCTCATACAACTCAACAAAAGGAAGACAAAGAACCCAATTAAAAAATGGGCAGAGGAACTAAATAGACACCTCTCCAAATAGGACATACAAAAGGCTAAGAGACATATGAAGAAATGCTCAACATAACTAATCATCAGAGAGATGCAAATTAAATCAACAATGAGGTATCACCTCACACCTGTCAGAATGGCCGCCATCAACAAATCATCAAACTACAAGTGTTGGCAAGGGTGTGGAGAAAAGGGGACTCTAGTACACTGCTGGTGGGAATGCAGACTGGTGCAGCCACTGTGGAAAACACTATGGTGTTACCTCAAAAAGTTAAAAATTGAACTGCCATTTGACCCAGTGATTCCACTCCTAGGAATATACACTAAGAAACTTGAAACACCAATCAGAAAGAATATATGTACCCCAATGTTCGTAGCAGCACTATTTACAATAGCTAAGATCTGGAAACAACCCAAGTTTCTATCAGTAGATGAGTAGATTAAAAAGCTGTGGCACATGTACACAATGGAGTACTATGCAGCTGTAAGAAAGAAAGATCTCTTATCCTTTGAGATGGCATAGGAGGACCTGGGGAGTATTATGCTAAGTGAAACAAGCCAAGCAGAAAAAGACAAATATCATATGATCTCACTTATTTGTGGAATATAATGAACTAAACAAACTGCTTAACAAAGTTAACCCGGAGACATAGAGGTGGGGTATAGACTGACAAGCCTCAGATGAGGGGGTGTTTGTAGGGGACGAGATAAACCACAGAACTTACATGCATGTATGCATGACCAATGAACATAGACAACAAAGCTAGGGATGAAGGGAGAGGAGGGTGTCAATGGGGGAAAAATGAGAAACATCTGTAACAGGAACAAATTAACAAATAAAAAATAAATTAAGTAATTTAAAAAAAGATTAAAAAAAGTTAAACTATGCATGTTAAGAAAATATCTTGTTTGTTTATATTTGGATAAAAGATGTTTTTGTTATGCTTTATTTTCTTATATAAACCCATTATTTATATTTTATTTGCTTTCTGCTAATTGTCTAAATATTAAAACCAGTTAATTTTCTCATCCAATAAATATGTTAACTACAGTTTTCCATATCAGTATATTACAGTCTATATTCTGTTGAAACTCATTTATTATAACAGTGTATGCTTCAATGGTCTGGAATTCATCTGTGTATAACATTTCAAAGGAAATAGTTATGTGTAAATTAGTTTTTATCCTTAAATCAGTTTTTATAATAAGTGAAAACCTCATTTCCTCCAATCGTCATATGCTTTATACTTCAAAAATACAATTATGCTTGAACAGGGAATTTAAATTAATTTGTGTTTTAAAGTTAATTAACTTGAAGTCTTGACCTTACATTATCTTTGAATACTTATTGAAGTTACACAATATGTTCACTCACTTAACAAATGTTTATGTAACACAAGCTATGTGCCAGGCATTGTTCTAGGCTGAGATGTAACAGTGAACATGAAAGACCAAAGCTCCTTAGTGTGTGGAGACTTATTATGTGTCAATAAAGTATTAATTATACTGTATGTCAAATGGTCCTAACTATAAAAAGTTTAAAAATCTAGGAGAGGTATTAGGACGTTCAGGGTAGATAGCTATAATTTTACATAAAGAAGGTCTCACTGAGGAGCAATGATATGGTGGTTTATAGTAAGAAATATGTATTTGGTCATTTCCCCTTTTTGGCACAGAGCTCCTAAAACTGATGGAATTTCTTAAATCATAAGAGCATAAAGGTGTCTTTTGTTATGTTACTGGGTGATGGGTGACTTTGGAACTCACCTAAGGCTGAGTGTTGGTTGTCAGTGGAACCAACCAACTGATAAGAGAGTTGGAACTTTAAGCCCCACCCCCTGCATCTCATTGGCAGGGAGAGTGCCTGGAGATTGAGTTCAGTCACGATGGGCCAAAATCCTTTAATCAATAGTACCTATGTGATGAAGCCTCCAAAAACCCCAACAAGACAAGGTTCGGGGAGCTCCTGGGTGGGTGAACAGGTGGAGATGGGGTAAGAACTATGCACCTGGAGAGGGCATGGGAGCTCAGCACCCCTTCCTCGTGCCTTGCCTCTGCATTTCTTCCACCTGGTGTTTCCTGAGTTATATCCTTTATCCTAAACCAGTGATCTTCTCAGCGAAATGTTCCTCTGAGCCTGTGAGCTGCTCTGGTAAATGGAGTGGGACCAAGGACGGGATTTAGTGGGACCTCCGATCTATCGCCAGTGTTCAGAAACCCAGGGGATGGCCTGGTCTCACAACTGGTGTAGAAGTGGCAGGAGGCAGTTCTGTGAGGTCGAACGTTTAACCTGCCATCTGATGCTGTCTCCTGCTATCTCTGGGTAAATATGTCAGAAATCAGTTGAATTATGACACCCTGTTGAGCTGTTGAATGTGGAGGAACCTCCCTCCTCACACACATACTGGGTGCTCAGAACCCTTAAGGAGGTTAACTTTTCATTTAGAAAAAGGACTTGGAGCAAGTAACGGAATGAGCTACAAGAATACACATAAACGTGTGTAGGAAAGTACCCGGTCAAAAGCCAGGGTGGAGGAGCAGGCCTTGATGGTGAGTGGAGAAATCAAGTCTTTGTCCATAAGTGATTAGCTTTCATATCTTTACACACAGGGCATCCTTATTGAATTTTTGTGAAATAACACACTGGTGATAAGAAAATTTAAGAAAAGAGGATCTGGATGTCATCCTATAAAATATTTTATTCTTCTAGCCAGAAGCAATGCCAGACTTAACTATAAGAGATGTTAGAGCCGTCTCACACTCAACCTGTTAAACAGTTCCTGAAGTGACATTAATTCAGCTTAGGGAAAGCAAAGTCTAATTCTGAGTCATTATGCTAGTAATTGCTACTTTTCTCCATTCTGAAGACATTCTCCGAAAGAACATCGGAGGACGGAGAGGAATCCATGCTCTTTCTTTATAAAATACATCGAGTTCATGGGGTGATGGTCCTAGGTATTGTATGAGTAAGCATTGGATATGATGTTCATGACATACTTTATTTTTGAAAACATAATCTTTAAAACACTCATTTATATAAATTTTAGACCAAAAAAATGAATGATAAAGATTATATATGCCATGGCCGGTTTGGCTCAGCGGTTAGAGCATCGGCCTGCGATCCAGAGAGACCCGGGTTTGGTTCCCGCTAAGGGCATGTACCTTGGTTGCAGTTTGTCCCCGGCCCTGGTTTGGTTGTGAGGGTGGCAACCACTCGATGTGTCCCTTTCACGTCGATGTTTCTCTCTCTCTCTCTCTCTCTCTCTCTCTCTCCCCCCCCCCCACTCTATCTGAACAAAAAATAAAAAATAAAAAAAAGATTATATATCTAATTCATCTTTGATTGTATTATCCAGCACTGTTCCTCCTGAAACATTATGAAAATTTAATTATATTTTTTGAGTAAATGAGTGAATGAAATAAAGTTCAAATAAGAACCTTGTCATATACTTCTTTTGATTGTATTGTTCTATTGAGTGTCTTGATAGGTGCATAAAAGAACAGACATTTAAAAAGTCTATATCAATGGCAAATACTTAACAATGGAAAGTGTTTTTAAATGACGTTCTACTTGTGATTCATTTCTTTCTCTGTTAAATATTTTAGAGCACACGATAACTTTTATAAGTCTCCCTCATCATATTCTAATGCTCCATAACCTTAAAAAGTATTAAATTTACTTGCTGATTTTCAAATGAGGGTTTTCTTTAAAAAATTTTAATTAAAAAAGTTAACTTTGCCTAACTTGGCCTTACCTTCAGACTGATGTATAAGGGAAGTTAAGAGAACATGATTAAAGAAAACCGACAGTTACCTAGGGATACCAAATAGCCACCATTCCTTATTCCTTACACTGATAAATTAGAGATCCTCTTCTCAGTAAACCCAAAGAACTGGAAAATTTTATGAGGTCTTATAAACTCTGCATATGTAAAATATACTTTTTAATTGATACAGCATTGTAGAATTTACCTTTTTACCACGAACAAAACACTACACAGGAAAGTATTTGGCTCTAATAAAAAAGATAGCACTTGCTTTTCAGAAAGAAATAATTACAATTAACAAAACTTTGGAAAAATAGGTACTGAATAGCTCAAACTATAAGCCATTTCTCATCTTTCCTGACATGACACTCACAGTAAAAAGTGCCATGGCTAATATCAAAGAATCACATTTCCAAACGCAGGAAAAGAGATTGAAACTCTAGTTCTGGTGGCACAGGTATTAGCCCCTCCTTTTTCATCTGATGGACCCTGGACACAATATTTAACCTCTCTGGGCATTAGGAAAATGAATTAGGGAAACCATTGGAAGCTCTTGTAAAACTAGACCACTGATGTCACTTGCAGCAATAAAACTTGAATATCATGACTTTTTGCAAAAAATCAAATTTCAGAGTGGTACAAATTTTTACATGGAAATTTGTACACTGTTTACTTATATCTGCTACTTCACGAGATTTAATATTCAGAATAATGAATTTAAAACATTATTTAGTTTTATATTTCTCATATTAGTAGAATCATATGGTTTTTAACTCTTTATTGTCTGACTCATTTTGCTTAGCATAATATTCTCACAATCCATCCATGTTGTCACAAATGGCAGCATTTCATGTTTTCCTAATGGCTGAGCAGTATTTCATTGTATATGTACCACATCTTCCTTGTCTAGTCATCTGTGGAAGGACATTGGTTATTTCCATGTCTTGGTCACTATGAATAGTGCTGCAGTGAACATAGGGGTGCACATATCGTTATGAATAAATGTTTTCAGTTTGGGGGTAGAAGCCCAGAACAGGGAGTGATAGGTCATATGGTTAACTCTATTCTTATGTTTTGAGGAGCCTCTATACTGTTTCCCATAGCAACACAAGAACAAAGAAGGAAAACAAAAACTCACAGACACAGACGACAGTATGGTGGGTATTCTAAGGAAGGGGCAGGGGCCAGTGAAGAGTAAAGGGGCCAACTATATGGGGGTGGAAGAATTCATGAGGGTGGTGGGCACACAATGCAACATACAGATGATGTGTCATAGAATTGTACAATTGAAACCTATGTAATTTTATTAACCAATGCCACCCCAATAAACTCAAGTTTTAAAAAAGAAAAATAAATAAAAATTACATTTAGAGTTTTATAACATGCATTTAAAAATAACACTATGCAATTCTCAATTTAGAATTCTGTTATCTTTATTCTGCTATGGACAGACAAAAACATTTATTTATAATAAATTTTCATCTATAAAAGTGAAAATGAACTTTTAGGTTAACTCCGACTAAACCCTGTAAATCTCTTTCCAAATTATGTATTAATAATAAAGGGTTTGTTATTATATTATTATTATTATTACTATTATAGATCTCCAAGCACTTTCACATTCTCAAAATGAAGCAAAAGCAAAAAAAAAAAATGACTGTAAGTCCCTTGATGACAGGTTCTTTTTTACCAAGCAACAGAAATGGACAGCAGAAGTCAATATGTTTCTCCTTGTAGCAAAATGCATGTCCATTTAAAAGTAGGAAGCAGTGTAAAAGTAGTAAGGATTTCTTTGGTCCCCAAAGGAAGAGACTGACTCACAACACCGAGAGACACCTAGAGGCATAAAGTTATGTGTCTAAGTTTGTACATTGCTCATTGAATGACTAGCAGTTTATTTTCTGGTTGAACAAAGTTTTCACACTGGAGTTGGGTTATTTTAGAAGTGTGAAACCTGGGCAGGGTTTTTTATTCCAATCATGTCTTTTCTAAATTTTGGAATGCTGGATGTAGGAAAAACAAGATGATGATTTTCTTTGCATCATTTTCACATAATGGCTTAAGCTTGTCTTATAAAAAGTCATGAGGGAGTTACACAAACATTTAGGGCTATTGCAAATAAACTGTCAGGCATATTCATTTTGAAAGTGTAATGATTATAGTAAAAAATATAATTGAAGATTCTAGTCATATTCTTGAAAGGAGAGAATTCTACTCAAAATAGATGTCTATCTTTGATTTTAAAGTCAGTTTTTAAATGTTAGCAGAGATTGGAAAAATGTCATTTTATCTTTTGCAACTACGTTTTTAACAGTCTAATATCAACAGCAAATAGCTTAATAGTTCTCAAAATGTAGTCTAATTGTAAGAGCTGGTTAAAATGCAAATATATGTAGAGTCTGGAATTTTGTTCTGAAACTGATCCTCATGTATAAAATTTGAGGACAACTGATTTAAGAATAGATTATTGGTTGTCCAGTTTAGTTACAAAAATGTGATTCATTTTCAGATGGCTTCCTTTGACAAGGAACTTCTAAAAATTTCTCATATCACGGATTCATTCATAAAATGTTTGGCAACAGTAGTAGGGAATCCAGCCTTGTAAGTAGACACTGAGAGCCAGGCCAGGCTCTGAGAGCCAATGGCTCCCAGATGGGTGCAGAGATCTCTGGGAGCACCACGCTCTTCAGCCCATCCAGACAGAGCACGTGGGGGTCTCATGTGGGAAAACAGCCTGTGCTCCCCTAATACGCCCCGAGATTTGATCGCGTAGGTCACCAGGCAGCACTTGCTACCTGAACACAGGTACAGCATGCCTAGATGGTGGCCCCCATTCAGGGGAAGAGGATCCCACATTATGTTTCCTGTGGAGGGCTTTTGAGTCTGCGACTTCTGACTACCATTCACTGAAGACATTAGTAGAGGTTTCTTCTTTTTAAGGAAAGAAAGATGTAACTTTGATACAGGATTTTTGTTGTCTCTTCCCTTTTTGTTTAAAGATAAAAATCCTTCCTTGCGGATCCGATGGGTTTGTAGCAGATGAAAGTGAGGTGTGCCCTGGAGCTGGTAAGATGCTAATGTCGGAGCGGTTGCTGTCACTGTTCCGTGGCCTGCTGTCCTCCTCGAGGACCTGTTCCGTGGCCTGCTGTCCTCCTCAAGGACCTGTTCCGTGGCCTGCTGTCCTCCTCGAGGACCTGTTCCGTGGCCTGCTGTCCTCCTCGAGGACCTGTTCTGTGGACTACACCTCTCTCACCTGTAATATGGACGCAGAAAAAAGCATTGCTGTAAAAGTTGGCGACATCCATATACAATTTCTAGTCCAGTTAATAGTATTAAACAAGTGGGCCTTGTTATATAAGATGTTAACATTAGGTGCATTGGTGAAGGTGTATCTTTGAAACTCCTGAAAATCTAAAATTATGTCAAACTAAAAAGGTTTGAAAATGCATCATGTGACACTGAACTAAATTTAGTTGGGGAAATCTTCTGATAATTTTCTTCCAAAAGGAGGAACAGATTTCACAGCTGGCCTTCACACCCCAGCCCGCTTTGGGACCCTTGGCATCAGTGATTACCCGTGTCCCCCGTGGGTCATCGAGCAGGCGCTGGACAAATGCTCCCTGGACGAATCAGTCCTTTTGATGTATTTCAAGAACCTTTTATTATCGGGGTTTGTATTGCCTTGAAAGGTGCTCCTGAAATTTTCCTTTGACTCACTTAAGTCTGAATTGCCCCCGACCGGCCACATTGTGCGCTTTTGGTCCCTTCATGAAAGACCCCCGCCAGGGTTTCGGAAGGTAGCCCTGCGCTCGCCCCTCCCCCTTCCGCGGTCCTAGCGGGTTCTTTGAACTCTGCTAGTTACCTGTTCCTATGTGGTTTTATTTTACTAGCTGGTCTTTGATAAGAAATGATAAAAAAAAAAAAAAGGTAATCATTAAGTTAGTCTATATCAGTATGGATCAGAATAGCGTAGACTGGGTCACAGGCAGAAGGAGAAGGGCCTATGGGGCACCTTATGGTAAAATGTCTGGTCTTGAGATGCGCCCTGGGTTTCCCCAGGGTTTCCCTGAATCCTTTATAATCTAGGTGAGCGCTGTTTTGTGTGTTTGGTTTACACGTTTATCATCTCTCGTATCCTCCTCCTATTACTGGAGTGTCAGTCCTATGACCATCTCGGTGTGAGCTCTTCTGTGTTCTCGACCCCTTCTCTGTCTTCCATGCTCTTTGCTAACTACACCCTTCCATTTTCTCTTGCTTTCAACTTAAAAAAAAATCTCTCCTTTTAAGCTTTTCATTCATCTAGTAACGTTACTCATATCTCACGAATTCTGGAAAACATTAAATTTTTTTTCATGTCAAAAGCAGTGTATATTCACTAACTTGTATGCTACCAATTTTGCAACTAATGATTCTTTAATCTTCTAGCATTTCCATCAGCACTGCTGTATTGAAACTATTCTTTATAAAGTCCCAATGACTTACTAGTAAGCAGATTGCTCAGGGCTCACGCTCACTGATGTTTCTTGTTAGTCGGATACCATGGCAACCCAGCTTCCTAGAAATTCTTCTCCACGGACTTTCATAACCCTCCCAGCCCCTGCGACTGTTCTGACCTCCTCAATTGCACTCTTTGTGTCCTCTGGCTCTACTCTTTCATCCAACTTTCCATGGGTTCAGACTTTTACCTTCTTATTACTCCTTGATCCGAATGTACTCTTATCCTTGTCTATAACACTGTGTCCTTTGTCTTTATTAATCTTGTGTACATACTGTCTCCAAAATCACTCCCACACTTGACATTGTTCCTGAGCAGCAGTCTTACCTTACTGAGCAGAGCCGATAGATATTTCTACCTGGATCTCCCACAAATATCTCAAACTCATATTATCCAAAATTAAACCCATTCTCTTCATCCCATGAACTGATCCTCTCGCGGGTATTTGTCAATGTCAATGATGCAAACACACTTGGTTTCAGAGTCCAATCCCCTTCCTTGGCTTACCTTAAATAATTGTTCTGTATTCAGGATCTTTCAAGATCTCACCTGTATTTTTGCGGCCCTCTACATTTCCACCTGCACTACCTCCTTCTAAGTACTCAGTACCCCTCCGAGAATCCGGTGGTTATCTCATTATAGGGTACTCTCTTTGGTAGATTGTACTCTTTGTAAACATGTCATAGATTTAGAAATATGTAGCTCCAACCCTATCATGTAATACTTGCCACTCTTATTCTGATGGTGCTTTGAATTTTTCCATCAGGTTTTAGTGCCTCTTTTGGGACACACAGCTTAGACATTTATGTTATTGCCTTTGGTTGAACATGAAAGACACATACAGGAAGAACAGAATGTCTAAGTGCGATGACTGTAAACATGCTCATTCAAATTCAGTCCTGTTTCTGCATTACGTTAGCTTCTGTATGCATTTTTCTGTCCCTTCTCCCATACTTTCTAACTTACCACCAGTGCAACCAGAGGAAACTTGGTATGAGCCCACACACATCCCCAAGCTACTGTGTTTGCTCAGGCCAGGCTGTGTGTGGAGCAGCTTGAACAAACAAGGTCTCGGGGATGAGCACGTGGCATTGTGGAGGTGAGGAGCCCAAATCGGTACTAAAGAACAGTTTGGGGTGTCAGATTCAAAAAGAACATGCACTTCCATACAGAAAGGAAGAAAACAGAAATTGAAGAGATTTGAACCAGCTTTAAAAAAAAATAAATGGTTAAATGCATTTAGTGAAACTCTTTAGGAATCACAAAGAAAAAAATAAATGCTTGTCTAGACATGTGGGGCAAGGTGGTAAGTTGGTTGAGAGGTGAACAGGGCAAGAAACATCAAAGCTGGACCTGGGTTTGCATAATCTTTGTGAGATTAATGAATGTGCTCGATGAGTTTTACTTTTCCTGGGACCTAAATTGGGATTTATTATCAGTGAACTAATGGGCTCAGTTTAAACTGACTAGCCCTTAAAACTGTTCTTAGATCCTAAGGTGGAGTTAATATCCTTAGACTCTTATCTCAACATAAATCAATTGGTTTTCAGAGACCCCTTCCTTAAACAGATTCTGAATGGTTCTAGGAGTCTGACCAATAACCTTAAAACACCAAACACCATTTCACTGTAGGAATTTTTGTGAAGTGTAGGAATTTCTGTAGTGTGGGAATTTTTCAGGTGAAGGTCCATGACTAGAGCAGCCTTGCAAAATCTGGACTTGCCTACATTTCTGAATGCCTGTGTATGTTTCTGGGTCTCTGCTTAAATATTTTACTGTGTCCTTAAAGACACAGGAGATCTGAAAAGGCTGCTGTCCCCGAGGTTTATGGATGTGAATAGGATGCTGGGAATCCTTTGAAACTAAACCTGATCATGTTATCCTCTGTTTTATAACCTGCTGGGTTCCCTTAGCTCTTAGAATGAAGGAGAAATCTGTACTTTGTGACCTGTACTACTTGGATGGTGAATCCATTTCGAAATTCTAGATTAGGTTGACATTTCTTTCCCCTTGGAGCTGTGGCTGGAGAACATGTTACTTCATTTTAAATTTTTTAACAAGTTATGCTTCTGCTCATCTCACCGTCTTGCATATTCTTTCCTGGGGGGAGGAAGTGTCTCATCATCATTCTTCAACCTGCTTCTACCACCCCTTTCTCCCGAGTACCTTCTGTCTCCCTTTCAGCTCAGTTCAAATGCTACTTTTCTCGTTAAGCCTTCCTTGACTGTCCAGACCATATCAGATTGTATTCTTTCATATGTTCATCCTCTGCTTTTATGTCAGGACACTCACCACAGCTCAGAATTATACCTTTCAGTCATGATTTTTAAAAGATCTGTTTCTATTATCAGCTCAGGAGGGCAGGGATGTTGATGGTTAATTTTATTATATTATTCCCAGCACCTAGGACAGTCATTACTTGTGCAGTACGGATTGTTGACTGAAGCATGCTCTGACTGAACGTCTTGGAGTTCCTAATTTGGATGTGAGGTTACATTCATCTCTTCCACAGCGTCCTCCACAGAGTTTTAGTACATAGTAAATCCTAATTCAACCATTGTTAACTGACTGACGGGGCTTTTTCATAACGAAGAGATGTTGCTTTCCTGAAGACATGTGCCCTAATGTTATGTTGTTGTATTTTTTTAAATTTCCCATATGTAAAAATATCAAATTATCTGATTTCTAGGTCATTTGTTTTCAAAAGTATTTCCAAAAAAATGAACACTAATAATCATGTTTAAGGCTTTAGAAATTTCATGCATTTTCCTTATCTCCCTAAGGTATTTGTGCACATGAAATACATGCAGAGCTTATTATGTAGTTTTTCATAGTCCTTAGCCAGCGTGAATTGATATGCACAGTGTATAATGAAGCCATATACCTTTCTGCACATTTGAAAGAATTGTGTGCATGCGCCTCGTTGTATGTGAAGTGAAATATGGAAGCAGTAAATGCGGACAGAGGGTACTTCATTGCTTAAAGCATTGTCCTGGCAGAGAGCCCTTCATAATTCTTGATAATCTGTTTCTGATTACTTATTGCCTGAGTGCCGTATCAGAAGAACTTAAAGGGGATGTAAGCATCTGTCCGTACTTATGGTCATATGCTGTTTTATGTGCACTATAAACAAATAGGATTTTTCAAGACATAAATAATGGAAAGTGACACACACACATAGAGGAATATGTTTTCCCAGTTATGCTCCTCTAACTTTGTGGCACGTACTATTTTCCATCAACGGATGCCTTTTCTGATAAGGCTAAGCTTGTTCAGAGTACTCGCAACATTTAATATCTGAGCAATTATTTTTTGTGTCATAGAAATGGCATTAAGAGAGGTGTTGGTAGATAGGCGATGTAATGCATGCTGATAAATTAGAGAGAATAAAAGAAATTAACTCATATGTGGGATATAAAACTTAAAGCAACAAATGAACAAAAGAGAAAAACAAACAAAAACTCATAGACACAGACAGCAGTGTGGAGGTTCCCCGAGGGAAGGGGTGGGGGGATAATAAAAGGTAAAGGGGGTTAAATATATGGTGATAGAAGATGATCTGACTCTGGATGGTGGGCACTCGATGCAATATGCAGATCATGTATCATAGAAATGTACACTTGAACCCTGTATGATCCTATTAACCAATGGCACTCCAATAAATTTAATAAAAATTAAGCCTACAAGAGATGCATTATCTGTATTTTAAAAAATATTTTGTAGTTTGACAGTGCCTATGGGCTAAACTCAGTGCCCCAAGATCTACTAAAAAAGATATGAAATAGAGCTCAAGCAGATGCACTGTCGTGATCAGGGGGTTGTCAGGATGCGACAGTCCAGTTTAGATTGTGGTTTGATGACAGCTGTCCTCAAAGGCGTGTAGCTTTATTGAAAATCCCCTGATATGCAATACCACTTAATTGAGCTAAGAATCAAGCAGTATGAGGCTAAGACTTTCAAAAGTAAATACCGGCTCATTGATTACTTCTCACCCAGCCTCCCTGTGGCGATGGAGCTGAAGCACCTGCCCTTCCTGCAGCCTTAATATTGGCACTGCGTGGCCAAGATGAGAGATTAACTGCGAGTATTGAAACACAGAAGCTAGATATGCTCTTTCATAATATGATAGCAGCTGAATATATGGAGAGCTGATGCGTGCCAGATTGCACTGTAGATTTCATATGGACCATCTTAACTAGCCATAACAAACCTATGACATACGCACGTTATCTAAGTGGATGGAATAAGGCTCAGAGGAGAGTTCTACAGCCGGCCTTGGGCCACCACAGTTTGGTTCTAACTGGTAGATCTTGAACTGGCACCCAGGCTCAGAATGAAAAGGCCAGGCTCCTAATCACATGGAAATGAAAAGTAAGACCAAGATGACCATTCATGCTGATAGCTGTCACAGGCAAGTCGGCAAAATGATTTTTGAAACTGCCTGGTCTAAACTAAACTAGCTTAAAAAAAAAAAAAGGTATTAGACCCAGAGTTATTGAAGTTGGGGTTTGGAGAATTAAGATAGAATAGGGGCCAGTAAATCTTCTTAGCATTCTTACCCGTCTTTCGCTCCCATTCTCCCTCTTACCATTCTACACACACAGAAATGAATAAACCAATCCCATAAATCCCATAAAAGCGAGCCGTAATCTGTCCCTCTTTTAGTGTGTTTATAAAAAAGGCCAATAGCTTTCAGAGAAATATGATACGGACTGAAGCAGAGAGAGTTCTGCACAATTTTTAGGATTTGACTTGGCAAAATCTGTTCATTTTTTTTCCCCCTTAGGAGAAGTAAATACATACAGTGAAGAAGGTCCATCCAGTGCATAAACAATGCACAGAGTAGTAGGTTTTCTGGGAAATTGATATCACCAATGGACCTTTATATAACTATTGTCAAATATTTGTTGTTGTTGTTTTAATTTACAGTATCATCAGTAGATCTTGTGCCAGGATTTTTGATGCTATCATTTAAAAATATTAATTTAATAAAAAGGAAAAAAATATGAAAATAAAGACTATTTCTTTTTATTTTATTAAAATGTGAAAGCAGTACTCAAATTTTTCTTATCTATTTTACATTTATCACATTTAGAAAGAACTATTAGATTTTATAGTTTAAAATATACTTTTGCAGGTTTTTTGTCTCTGGGCCCTTTGTATGTCCTGTCTAAAGAAGTGTTTATTTAGTTCCTCTGCCATTTTTTAAATTGTATTGTTTGTCTTCCTTTTGTTGAGCTGTATGAGTACTTTATATATTTTGGATATTCACCCTTTATCAGCTGTGTCATTGGCAAATATGTTCTCCCAAAGAGTGGGGTCCCTTTTCATTTTGATGCTTGTTTCTTTTGTCGTGCAGAAGCTTTTTAGTTTGATGTAGTTCCATTTATTAATTTATTCCTTTATTTCTCTTACTATAGGCAATGGGGGAAAAGGGGGACAACAACTGTGATACTTTCAACAATAAAGATTATTTATATGGCCCTGGCCAGTTTGGCTCAGCAATTGAGTGTCAACCTGCGGAGCAGAGAGACCTGGGTTCGGTTCCTGCTAGGGGCACGTACCACAAAAAAAAGAGATTTTATATATATATATATATATATATATATATATAATTAAAAAATGTATTTATTGCAACCTAAAAGCTCAAACACTTTAGCTCTTTAGCTCTATAAGTGAGAGTTGTTACAATATATGCTTCAAGTTCATAAGGTTTTTCCTAATGCAGGAGTATGTCAAACACTACGAGGTATTTGAAACAATGAATTTTACCATAGATCCAGTGCATTTATGCCACCATCATAAAGGCCATCACAGTGTTTCCTGTTGAGCCCTGGACTTAGCCTTATTATCATTTTAAAACTATATTTTTGGCAGATGCTACGTATGTATTGACAATAGTGGGGGATATGAAAGTTATTGTTAGGATAAAATCAATGTTCCTCTGAATAATGTAATGTTTCCATGAAAACCAAGAGAGCTAAAAGGAAACAAAAATAACTTGGGTGCACAAATGGAAAATCACTCCCAAATGCACTGCACATTTTCATATGAAACTTTCCCATTCCGCTATGTAATAAAAAGTATTAGAGAAAATAATATAGTTCATGGAGTCAATTCAAAAGTGAGTGGGTAACTGAATGAGAAGACAGCCAATCAACTGATTTGAAGAGGCCAATATAAATAAATTAATGCAGATTTGAAGAGAAACAAATAGCTTGGAAAGCTTTCATTTAAAATGTATACTCTTAAGAATATACAACTAAACATTAACTGCAAATATACACAGTGCTATTTAGAATTTACAGAAATCGTGTGTGTGTGTGTGTGTTTGTGTGTGTGTGTGTATTTAAGTAAAATTCAAAGAATGTCAAAAATTCAAGTCTGGATGACTAAAATTAGTGCAAATGAATATTTAGCAATATTCAACCAATTTTAATGAGCTTAACAATTCTCCTAACTTTATATATTATGCTACTGACACTAAACATATGTATCCCAAAGAAAGACAGATAGAACACTCTACTCCTTGTCAATTGTATTGCATTTCCTTTTGTAACTCCACATATAGCTAGCTTATTCTTACCTAATGGCATGCCAATACGCCTCTGTGGTGAAGACACTGGAATTTTAAGGCTCCTTCTAGGATTTGAACTGTCAATAAAACTTTAAAAATCCACAATAGCCCTGGCCAGTTTTGCTCAGCAGTTAGAGCGTTGGCCTGCGGTCTGGAGAGACCCGGGTTCAGTTCCCGTTAAGGGCATATACCTCGGTTGCAGTTTGTCCCCAGCCCTGGTTGGGTCGTGTGGGTGGCAA
This sequence comes from Molossus molossus, assembly GCF_014108415.1. NCBI lineage: Eukaryota > Metazoa > Chordata > Mammalia > Chiroptera > Molossidae > Molossus > Molossus molossus. The sequence goes on from NW_023425399.1 coordinate 110,241,950, forward strand.
CCACTCGATGTGTCTCTCTCACATCGATGTTTCTCTCTCCCTCTCTCCCTCCCACTCTATCTGAGCAAAATATCAAGAAATGCCCTCGGGTAAGGAAAAAAAAATCCACAATATTCCAGACTACTTAAACTACTCAGTGTTAATAATCAAAACATGTAATGGGCAGCATGGTGACTATAGTTACTAACACTATATTGCATATTTGAAAGTTACTAAGAGAGTAGATCTTAAAAGTTTTCATCAAACACAAAAAAACGTATAACCATGTATGGTAGCAGATATAAACTAGACTTACTATGGTGACCATTTTGCCACAATATACAATTTGAATCATTATCCTATATACCAGGAACTAATATAATGTTATATTCAATTATACTTCAGTTTATGTAAAGAAGAGCAATCAATACTTGAAACTTTGGCTTCTGCATCTTAGATGTTTCACATCTTTAACACAAATGGGACGTTATGTATAAAAGATTTACCATTGAAAACATAATTACTAGTTTGATAATATTAATGTTGGCTAGATATGTCTTAGTCATATTCTCAATACAATATTCTCAGAAAAATAGTTCCACTGAGGAAAGTAGGTTTAGTTTTTTCAAATGTGGACAGCGAAATAAGTCCAAAGAAGAAACATCCAGTTTATTAGATGTAAAATTATTGTAGATTAGACTCATTGATTCCATACATTTCTTTTGACTGCCCAATGCATGAAAATATAACTACACAGACCTGTTGATTAATTTACCATAATTTACAAGGTCTATTTTAGCTGATTTAAAAAATGATCGAGCAGTGAGCAATAACAGTATGAGGAAATATGCTGGTTCATTGCATATTCCATGATTACTGAAAGAAAAATAACATTTCTGCTTAGAGAGAGTATAAACAAGTATTTGAAACAATGTATACTTCAATCTTATTTCATTGATATATTGGGGCAAAAGTTTCCAAATGACAAACTTGTCGTAAAACCTCTGTTATTCCACACTGATGAAAAAAGTATTGGTAACATTAACAATGATTTAAAAAGAATAACCACATAAATATTTTAAGAACACTAAGAATGAAATCTCAGATTTCAGAACAGACTCCTTTAACAAGCAAAAAGTCACACACTTATGTATGTACACTTTAAGAAACTACCTCCTAAGTTGTTTGTAGCTTCTGTTTTATGTAATTATGTTCTAACCAGGAATACATTTTTCTCAACTTCTTGATACGCCTCCTGTGGCATGACCTAGAAAGGAGAAGTTCTATTATCCTCTATTACTAATTTAGAGAAAACCATAATTAAATTATCGCAAGTGCAATTCACACTAAAGCACTGAGAATCACTAAGCAATTAATTCAAGAATTAATGATTTATCTTTTTCTTAAAATTTTAAACTATGGAGGAACAAGATGGATTTACTGGTCTACTTGGCTCTCTGTGTTTTTTATTTGTTCCCATATTATGGTACAATTTGGGCACTTGATTGTTGAGGATCTCTGTTTTGGAAACTAGGTTGGGATGAAAGTATAGACCATAGTTTAAAATACATAGTTTAAAATACATGGTAAATGAAATTGCTCTTTTTTTCCTTAGTTACTAGAGTGTGAAACACTGTTCAATATAACTATCTCTTTGCCACTGAGGGAAAGAAAATTTAGGAAGATAGGATTATGAGTTAATACCTAATATTAATATCTGCTACCAATGTTGAATCCATAATTTGTCATCGATCTATGTATTTTTTCCTGACCGGTACCCTTGGAATGGTGCGTGTAATGCTTACTCTATGTGTAATGACTACAGTTGACCCTGAAGAAGGAGAATTCTTTATGGGGAACATACCTGCCTAGTCTGTTTCCAGAAGCCATATATCCTATAAGAAATTCATGGAACCTCATCCTTGCCCATAATGACTTTTCTCTAATTGAGAGGCAAGCATGAACCAGTCACAAAACAGTTGGAACTGTTAAGTGCGATGCAGCACTTTTGCAAGAACAGTGCGGTGTGAGATCATGTAATTGCACCTGTGTGTGCCTGGGCCTTTAGGTCTGACCTTTACCTAACAATTTTTTAAATATGTTTTTAGTGATTTCTTTTTTAGAGAGAGAGAAGGGAGGGAGAAATAGAAACATCGATGTGAGAGAGAAATATTGATCGGCTGCCTCCTGCACATAGTAGACATATTTTTTAAACCTTTCTCTCTCTCTCTCTCTCTCTCTCTCTCTCTCTCTTTACCTGACATTCCACAGACTGCATTTTTTGAATCGTTGTCTTAATGAATTTCCCATGGTTCTTGTTGGCACTCTATCTTGATGCTTAGGGACTGAGTTTTGTCATTAAGCACAAACTGGAATCATCTCTTAGTAATAGATTTGCATTAACCAATCTCATAAGACTGATCTATGAAATCAGAATGCCAACAATTTAATTAACAAGGAGAAACACAATTGCCAGGGAGACCATGTGCAGTCCTCTGAGGAGTGTTTTCTCACCCATAGGCATGTAGGATGGGAAAGGAATTATAATTAGACTAGTTGGTGATGAGGAGATCTAGATTCCAAATGTGTGATGCCATTGCACTACAAGAACATTAAGTTGCTACATCCTTTAAAAGGACATTCCATCATTAACACCAAGCAAGTTACATTCTTAGCGTCATACTTCCTTCTGAATTCGGTTTTAATTTATTGCCGAACTTCAGTCAGACTTTAACTTTTCTCCTTTGTTGATGTCAACTCTCCTCAGTTTCAATGGAGCCTTCTTTGATTAGCTATGATAATCTATTTGGTCAGGTAACAACCTGTGAATTTATTTATTTGTTTTGTCTCTTTAAGAGGATTTTGTATCTATCTTTGCTCCCACAGGTGAAGCTATAGTAAGTTTTCTTTGGGAAACATTGATTTAGTAATACTGAAAATCTGATGATTTTCCAGGAGGAAATGGAGAGTTGAGACTCAAGGGCCAGGAAGAAGTTGGAAACATTTATTTTGGAGTTTCCTGTATAATATGAAGATATAAAAATGGATGGGCTATATATTCTTGTAGAAAGAAGATGATAAAAATAGGGAAAGGATAGAATATTGGAAAATACCTACATTTAGTAAGTCAGATAGGAAAGAAGACCACAGAGTATCCAGAAGTAGAAGGAAGATGGAGAGACAGTCATGTGGCGCAATACTTGTTAAGTATATATATCTACATCTCTATATTTCTATCTGTGTATCTATGTACATCACTCTATATAATCTACATATATACCTGTCTATTTTTATCTCTTTCCACTGACTCTTTCTCTCCAGCTTCTTTTAGGTCCTAGATGGTACAGAATGTCACCTTAAAGTAACAGATTGGACTAGAAAGAACATCAGAAAGAACATCAGTAGTGTAGTGGAATGAGGAGACACTTTGTCCTGCTTGGTGATTGGAAGTAGAGCTAAATCCAGAATTATCCAAGTGACTTCTCAGTGCACTGGCTTCTTTTATGTTTGCAAATCCAAGTTCAGTAATCAGTCACTTTAAGAGTCACTTATGGGAACAAAGATAGACACAAAATCCTCTTAAAGAGACATGCTGGTCTAACAGAGTTTTCACTTCCTCACGGCATCATCCATTGGGGCAAGTTGGTCGAAGGAGGAAGGAGCAGAAATCTTCGCAAAAGCCAAGGGCCCTCCTGAAAGATCTAGGATTGAGATTGCCCCTTCCTTTTTTGATTTAGTAGTTTTAAAATCTCCCTGGGAGAGTAGCATGTTCCTGATGGAGAACAGCTGGGGGAGGCGGTTGATTTTAATTAAAGAACCTAGAGGTTCATGGGGTTCCTCAAGACTTAGCTTCTTCAGCCTCCACTTTGGGACAATGGAGAAGCAGTGTGGGTGATCTAAAGGAGGTTTGAACTGGCAATGAAAAACTTGGGTCTGGAGGAGCATCAGGACTGCAGCATGGTAAGGAGACACCCTACTTTTTTCTGGTTGATGTTTGAAAGCAAGACTATATCCAACACCCTCTGCGATACATGATAAATCTTTCGGGGTAACAGCAGAGCTTCGTAGAGAGGTATTCAACTATACACAAATAAGAATTCAGGAATAACTTGGAGCTATGAGAGAAACATGTCTATGTCGTTTCATAACTTGGGAGAGAGACTCGTGCATGTCGTAACAGTGTTGTGTCGTGAAAGGGAGAAGAGGGCATGTGAACAAGGAAGGTGTGTGGGGTCATCAAGGTGACGTTTGTAGAACAGTGAAGCAAACGAGATCCGAAGGGAGCATTAGTCCTTGGAACATTTGACAGTCGATGGCATATTAAAAGATTTACTAGAATGGTGCAACAGGGTGCCTGGATGGTCAGAGATTAAATAATTCGGATTCTGGGAGGACTGACCTCACTCAAGCAAAGATCACTCTTTGGGGAAGTTTTCTGGGGTTAATTGGAGAATTTTGAAAAATCATTATTGCCTTGCCTGGCCGGTGTGGCTCAGTGATCGAGCGTCGACCCATGCACTAAGAGGTCGCCAGTTTGATTCCCCGTCCAGGCACATGCCCAGGTTTTGGGCCAAATCCCCAGTGGGGCGCATGCAGGAAGCAGCCAGTTGATGTTCTCTCTCATCCATGTTTCTATCTCTCTTCTCTCTCTCTCAAATCAATAAAGAAAAAGAATTTTTTAAAACCATTATTGCCTTTTGAATTACAAAATAGTGGGAAATAATAATGTGAATTTTGCTAATAAATGCTATTATTGTTGAGCATCTAGTATGCATTTGACACTCTGCTATTTGATAAATAGAAATGTTAAATCAGTGAACATGCATGAAAATGACTGATGAAACCAGTTTCTAAAAAAGCCAGATGGGATGAAATGAAGTTGACGTTCTAAGACTTTTCAGATGGCATGAAAGTCCAGTTGAATTTAGAAAGAGGTATTTATAATTGGAAGCATTGCAGTAAGAGGAAATAACATAGACTTCAAAATTCAGATTTACTTTAATACTGTTTTGGTAGGTTTGTACAACAGAGTGGAATTTCACAGGGAACAGTTGAGCTCCCAAGACTAACATAAGAGAAAGTGATGTAAATTTCTCCAATTCATGTAAGAATATTCTGATCTTTACTTTTTTAGTATCTTTGAAGATAATGGAGCAAAACGTCTCAATTTTAAAAGGCTAAATAAATAAGTACATAATGATAATGATTAAACTTGTAAGAAAATATTAAGTTTATATTTAAGAACTTCTAAGCAAAATTTTGAATTTTGCATGCTATGATAGGCCAAAGAATGATTGACTTATTAGACATTATGGCTTAGTAATTTTAATAGCGACAAGATGGAAATAGACCCTTAGCAAGTGTTTGGTTCAGCACTCTTTTATAGGACAAGGAGTGAAATCTGAAAACACTGACTGGTTTTCTCTAGTTTATTCAGTTGGAGAGAATTTGTGGCAAACTTGGATGTGGAATCCAGTGCCACCATGTTTTGGAAGTGAGCGTCAGGTGTTCAGTGTTTATAATTGTTTTCTTTGGTGTATGATATTAAATTACCAGTTTGTAATATATTTAGGGGGGGAGCATAAATGATATATAGAGAATCATTATTTTCTATTTTTGTGACCTCGTTTGTTAGTTTGTTCTGGTTTTGATGTCCCCCATGTGAAACAATGATTTCAGCAACAACTACGTGCAAAGCATGGCGATTTTTTTCTTGACTAGATTTCAGATGTGATTAGAGTATCTTTTCAAAATTCTGGAACAACCTGTCAGAAATAAATGAACAACCTCAATCGAATCCTTTAGTCTCCTATGAGCTCTTTGAATGAGATCATTCCTCTCTGCAGCTCTCGACTGAAATGGCAAAAACCACGGGGATGCAACTGGATTGTTCACAGAAGCCTGAGTCAGGTGCAGCTGTACAAACAGCCCTCACATCACATGGCGCTGCAGCGTCTATAGCAATATATCTGGGCCTGTTTGCAATTAACCCCCATAAAAGGGAGTTCCTTTCAAGTCAAACTGTCTCTTAAAATGGAAAGTTCAGTACTTCCTTGACCAATGATCCAACACTGTAAAATGGGATTATTCCACAGTAGTTTTATTTTTAAGTCTCTTTTATATATCAATGTAGAAAATTGTTATTCTTTAATAATTTTCACTTGAAATGTTTACTGTAATGTACATATACATGATATCAAATAATTTAGGTGAATATTTTACTAGAGAATTAAAACTAGGCCACCCGTTTGTTTTTTATCTGAAACATGGTTATTGAGTACTTTTCCAGTTCTAAATATATCAGGACCATTTCAACATACAAACTAGGATGTTTAAAACTAGGATGTTGTCCAAAGTTGTCTTTCAACTACTAAGAGTAGAGGTTTGTGAAGCCAATTTTAGAGTTCATGTTGTTTTTTTCAAAATCAATTTTAATTTGAAAACATGCATTATCTCAATTGATTGTTTCTTCATAGAGTTTGCATCAAATAGGGCCACAAATTTAAATATCACATTATGACGGCCTCTGAATACATGTATAAATATTCTTCTGATATATTTATTTCATTTAATTTTAATGAGTGTATGTATTTGAGAGAGAGAGATTTTCCTAGGGACCTACCACAGCCTGCACCAAATAGACTATTCAGTATAGAAAAAAATGAGTCTGATGCAACACTAATTCTAGTAATTTATGGCTACTTTTACCTACTTAAAATATTTTTTATAAATGGAGCCCATGAAAAAGATTGACTTGGTGTTAGGCAACAGAATAACATTTTCTTTGTTCAAACACAGGAGGAATTAAAATTGAAGCATCCACTGAGCACCTCCTGGTTGTGACCCCCTCACCAGATTCTTCAGCTATATTATGTCATTTAATCTCCACAACTTTATTAAATTGGCTTTATTTCCACATTTGAAGGACAGGGAACTGAGAAGCGGACAATAAAGCCGCTGGCTTTGAAATGCCAAAATGAGTGATGAAAAGCAGGATCTGGGCCCATGTCCCTTTGACTGATGGGTCAGCTGTCATTGCTCTGTGATATACTGTATTTAAGTTATTTTATATGCTGACATTTAGTGATTCAGTGCGGGGAGGCGATTTCTTTCTACTCTTTGTTTTTCATCCTTCAACGATGAAACGATCGCTTCATCACACTGTAAACACCACACGACTTTTTTAAAACCTGAAACATTAACAAGAGTCAGCATACTCTTTTTGGTTTGTGGGCACACCGATTAAAGATATAATTTAAGGGGATTCCAAAATGAATGGATATGAATGGAAATGGAGAAGAACAAGAAGAACCAGGCAACGAGAAGAGTGAAAAAGTCTCAAGGCCGCTGGAGAAGCTGAAGCAGATTGCTTATGGCAGGAACCTCCCACAGAAGGCCCAGGAGCTCGGGCGTGTTCTTCATTTCATGCATCCACTTCCTTTTCCACGCGGGATCGGCAATCTGAATGCCTAGCGTCAGTCTGCATCAGCTGTGCGGGCCTCCTTGCCTGGCTTGAACAAATATGAAGACACCTGACTTTGAGAAAGATCATGTAACACCCTGCACACTACTGCCAGCCTCACGCCTCTGCAAGAACTTCCTCACTCAAGCACTTCCCCGTGGAAACACTGTATCAGTGAAATCCGCTGCGAAAACCTGTCATTATCAAAAGAGACTTTAATTTAAAGTATATGAATAAGAGCGCTGGGAACTCTTAATAAAGGGAGTTGTCAGCCAGCTACCTGAAGACGCTTCTTCTTCCCATACTTCAGGCTCCTGCAGCACTTCCCAGCGGCTGTGGAATGTTTGTTGTCGACGAGTTATCGCTCACCTTCCTAAAACTGGCCTTTCAGATGACTTTGTGCTTTAATGCAGACAGAAAAATCCTTCATCCCGGTGATCAGTTCCAAAGCCCCAGAAACAGTGCAGTCAGTCGCACGTGGGGCTGATGGATGTGTCGTAGTGTTTTCAAGGCCACTGACTCCGAGTCCAACTCGATTCCCTTAAAGCCTGTGGCTTTGGGGTCAACCAAGGGTCAGTGAAAGTGTCCTCCTCTGCATGGATCATTTGAAACACCAAAACTTCAAGTTAGGAAGACTGAATATTGATTTGGAAACCATTTGAAATTATTAATGATTTCAATTATTGCAAGAATGAAAAGTAAGACTTTACTTAACGAAAACATTGGAACTTTATTCATTTTTCAAGTATTATTTTAATGAAAAATGTGTCAGCTTATATAAAATCAACAAATGTCTTGAAAACAACAACCCAACTGTCAGATACTTTAGTTGCCTTTTTAAATATGTACTGTTAATAAAAATTATATATATTTACCCAGCCAGTGTGGCTCAGTGGTTGAGCATTGACCCAGGCACCAAGAGGTTGCTGGTTCAATTCCAGGTCAGGGCACATGCCTAGGTTGTGGGCCTGATCCCCAGTGGGGGCATGCAGGAGGCGACCAATCGATGTTCTCCCTCATCGATGTTTCTATCTCTCTCTCCCTCTCCCTCTAACATCAATAAAGAAAAAAAAATTTCAATGATATATATTTAACTTGTATAACGTGATGATATAATATACATATGTAGTCAAACGATTACTACAGTCAAGCTAATTAACATCTCCTTACATAGTTACCATTTCTTTTTGTGATGACTGAATCGAAAAACTACTCTTTTAGCACATTTCCAGTGTTTAATGCAGTATTGACTATAGCAGCCATGCTGTACATTAGATCGCTAGACTCATCCATCCCACATCACTACACGTTTATACCCTTTGCACATCATCTTTCCGTTTGCCTTGCTTGGCCTCTCTTCACCTACACTGTAGTCTGCTTCTGTAAGTTCAACTTTTATTTATGTGTTTTTAGATTCCACATATACGTGAGATTGTATAGTGTTTTATTTTTTTTCGGTCTGGCTTACTGCACTTAGCATAATGCCCTCTGGGTTCATCCATGTTATCACAAATGGCTGAATAATATTGTATTGTGCATAAATATCACATCTTCGGTGTCCATTCATCCACTGCAGGACACCTGTGTGGTTTCCGTGCCTTGGCTATAGTGAGTCATGCTCCAGTGATCCCGGGAGTGCAGACACCTCTTTAAGGTACTGCTCTCATTATTGTGGAAGAGTTCATTGCAAAGCCTTTCTAAGAGGGATATTACATATGTTTGATCTTGATAGGTAGTTGACTATAGTAAATTATTATTTATTTGAACAATGGCAGAAAAAGAAAACTGTTTACATTGTCATAGGCTTGAGTTTAGAGATGAATGGAGCCAAGATTAAAGAACAAACAAAATTCAAAATGAACAAAAGGAAAAACAACAACAAAAATGTCTATGAGAGCAACATTTTGAGTTTGCAAAATCTAAATCACGGAAATAGCAAAACGATTTATTATTTGAGTTATCCATTCAATTTTTCATTGTGTTTATAGACACCTCTAACATTTTAAACCGCGTTTGATAATAATGCACACAGTAACTGTATTTCTACTGCTTGGCTTTTTCTCTCTTTAACTTGGCTTTCATTATTTCATTCAAAAAGTATGTATTTTATGCCTGGTATGCACCAGATACTCTGAAAAATTACATTTCAGCTTCTGAGGCTGACTGACCTAATATTAGATTTTGTGCTTATAAAATATTGTTTGTGAGAGTTCAGTCAGAATTTAATATTCCAGACATTTTGACAACAACGAAAAAAATCTAGTCATGAAGCACTGACCACCCATTGTTATGCTAAGTCCAGGAGAGTCAATAAGAAGTTTTACATGTCAATTAAAAATAAAAACTCTCTGGATCTTTAAGATAAAATATGTTTGTCATGTAGATAGTGACAGGAATACACATTCATTTTAAGAGAGAAACCAGGTAAGCGAAGCTTAACATACTAGAGATAAATTTGAAAGTCATTTTAATCCTTTATGGAAAGAAGTAGCTTTTGACTTAAATGGAGCAGTTTATAACTTAAGTAAATAAATATTAAATGTTTTTAAATCATTTAAAAAAAGAAGTTTTACATCTGGCTTAGAGAAGGAGTAATGACCTTTAAATTAGTGCTCCACATGACGGAGTAGTTAGGTGTTAGCTTTGGAGGGGTCAAAGCATCCCCAGCTGTACAAATGCCTGTCTCTGAAGCAGTATTCATTCAGGTAGTAATGAGCTGTTGACATAGCAATGCACAGGGAATCCACAATGCAGGCAAACTAATTGGTTTATGGATACTCCCTGCTGTTACAGAGACAGACACTCCTTTGTGCGTGATGGACAGTTTGAATTCTGTTGTTGGTGAAACAAGATGCTTTGTTCACAGGTCTCAGGCTCATGGGTTTCTGAAACCTTGAATTGTAGATCTCCTGATTCTTTTCAGCAATTTAAGCAAAATGCCCCACGGAACTCCCTTAGTGTTATCCAGGGAGATCTTTTTGCTCGGGTCTCCCACTTACAGGACACCCTGATCACAGAAGGCTCTCATCCGTTTGTCCTCAGCTGTGAAGTTGGCTACCAGAGCCTGCCTCAGTCACCTCTGCTCCACTGCATGGCCACGGGTCATTCCAACAGCTCTTGTAAGGCATCTTGTAAATATATGTTATCTAGTACGAGTTCAAAGAAAAAAATAACAGTCTGCATCATCCATGGAGCAAAAGATGCTTTTAAAGCGCACACACAGCTTTAACGCTGGCTGCATGCCAAACCCTTTGCTTTATTATCTTTATTATGACACCTCCCGATGACAAGTGACAGCTGTTTTGTTTCTTCATTCTTTCTAGAAGATCCTCATCTGGTCACAGAGATATACATTCTATTTGGATGTGTGAGTTTTAATAATAACAGTTGGGCATTTAGAACCCAGCCTGCTGGGGTTAGGGACGCTGGTCTATTTCGCATCCCTATGACGCTTTCTTCTGAATCTAGAGTTCCTACGTGCCAGTTACCGTTGCACTTAGAAATCAGATAATTGCTCCATATCATTTATCCGCTCTTCTTCCCCAGCACCAATGTCCTAGTTGTGAATCACTTTATTTGTGTTATTAGTGCCTAGATCGATTTCACGCACATTCACGAACCTATCATTTATGGTAGGCATTGTGCTGTAGGCTGTAAATCACTTGCACAGAGCAGGGTCACAGTGCTTGGGAAATGCAAGGATGACACAAACTAGTGATTATTCTCTAAATTTAGTAGTAGTCTCTAAATTTACACATAGAAGGTTATTAATGCATGTTCTGGTTTAGTGGATTAGTGTTCTCCTGCATTGCCCAAGAGGGTGACTTCCCATGGAAACATTCTGATCTCCAGCCTGACCTGGTTTTCCCAGGTTTTCAAATTTCATGGCCACCATCCAGCACCTTGGTAGGTCATTATGGCCCGTGCCTCATGGGGATATTGAATGCAGCTAAAATGATTAAATAACAATATTGTGCTACATCATGTGATGTAGCCTCACATTGACATATTTCTTGCCATTTCTGCTTTGCCTTTTATAGCAATAGCCTGTCATGGTTTATTTTGCTTATTAATTATGCTGTTTGCTGATTTGATGAATGCTGAAATGGACTGAAGATTAGAATAGGAAGAAAATTAAATAATTGGAGAACCGACCACAATAGACTTCCTTTTGAATTTCACTAATTTAATTAGCGAAACTCTATATGCTTTACAGTCAGTTGTGTTCCACAATTCATGCTTGTCCTGGTATTTTTAACAAGTAGACCATAATTACAAGATTAGAAAAGAAGAGAAATTAGGAATATTTCTATAAGAATTTATATCTCTTGATGTTTTTCACCTCTAATCAGTTACATTCTAATTTGTTGACTTGTATCTTATAGTGAAAACATTGGCATTTTACTCAGATATTTCTTATTTCTTTTTAATAATTGTTTTACTATCTATATTTTATACATTTTATTTATTCAATCTCTGATGGCAATACCTTATGTTATTTAAAAATAACATATATAAATCAATGACCCTCTTCGTGAAGTGAAAATGTATAAATGCAGGGTACAAACTGAAAAAGAATCATGTTAGTTTGGAATGAGAAAGGAGAGTTATAATTAGTATGTATTATGATACTTGAGCACAAAGTATAATATCAATGCAGAGATTTAGATGATAGTATTCTCTTCCTTTGGCATCTAATTTAAATAATATTGATCTTACCTACCTACTTCCCTATGTGCCTATCTATCTGCCTGTCTGCTTACTCACATCCAGGCAAAGTCTTGCAGACACTGGCATCAGCTTTGTTGCACACTGTTTTCTGTAGCAAGAACCCTTTTCTTCTTTGTCCTTTGGAGTATATTTTTATATAGGTTGAGTAATGAAACAACAATAACAATAACAATGTTTTTGATTTATTGTTGTAGCACAGGATGCACTAATTACAAAGCACAGTATTTCTTTCCCTAAATTATCAATAATTAGCTTAGATTCATTTCTAACTTGATATATAAATGAGCACTATATCAGTATAAGAAAGTCTTTTAAAGACATATTTACATAACAATGGGGTAAATTGACTTCTCTACAAAAGAAGAACAACATTGAATTGATATGAAATGCATTTAAAAACTGCTTCCTGGCTTCATCATGGTAGCAGTTTGCCAAATTTCACATTGAAAAATATTGTCATCTGCTTAGCTTGTGTTCAAGAAAGACTGTATGGCTAAAAAATTGTCAATATTTTTATACTTTGAGGTATTAGCAAGAAAAAGGTATAACTAACATTATCTCTCTTTACTTCTGGGCCACAAACTCCATGTAGCTGCAGTCTCCTGCCTTTCTCTTAGTCCCCCAAATATATCACTCTATGAATCCATAACGTGTATTCATCTGTCATCACTGGTGAGCTGAATTACCAGGACATGACGATTATATGTATTTTTGATTTTAAGATAGCAGACATAGAGGTTGTAGAGGTTCCATTGTGATTTTTGAAGACACATTTTCAATAGTTTCTTCAGCTCCTTTTAAAGACATTATGTCCTAATTGTATTTGCATCTTTTATAGGAGAGCTCAGCAATTAGTTGGTTGCCAATAAATATCTGTTGAATGGCTAGATGAACTCTCATGCAGAAACAGCTAAGGGAACAGACTGTTGATAGTCACACGTCATGAAATCCAACCTTCTCCGTGTTACGTGGTTTCATGAGTGACAGGCAACTCCTTCTCATTGAGACCTGCTGTTCCAGAGCACGTTAGCGGGACATGACCTCATCTCGAAAATGATGTATTAACCACACCTTCTCGGGAAGACATCATTTTAAAGATCGAATGGAGAAAAACAATGATAAAACCTATATTAACCTATAATTGTGAATTTGAATAAGTGAAATGGAAAACAAACATTTGAATGATGGGACTAGGAAGGATCCACTCTTTTTACTTCGTTATCTATTTGGACTCTTCCATAGGAAGGCAACTCCACTTTGTGATCTCTAAGTTGCAGGGATACAGTCCACTCTCAAGGGGAAGCTACTCTCTCATGTATGAATGGTCATTGTACTTATATCTAGCAGGCATCAGTAAAAGCATCTCTCTATACATTATCAGTTCACTTTCTTCAGCTGCTTTTGTTGTGACTCCCAGATTTCAGTTCTAGTAAAATATACTTCCAGCAGCACTGTGATTAATTTTGTTACATGTTTTTAAATACCATTGTTCATTTAAAATATTTGCTATTTTGGCCCAGCCTATGTGGCTCAGTGGTTGAGTATTGACCCATGTAAGAGGTCGCCAGTTTGATTCCTGGTCAGGGCACATGCCCAGGTTCTGGGCCTGATCCCCATTGGGGGGCATGCAGGAGGCAGCCAATCAATGTTCTCTCTCATTGGTGTTTCTCTCTCTCTCTCTCTCCCTGTCCATTCCTCTCTTTCTAACATCAATAAAAAAAATTGTTTTTAAGGTAAAAGATTTGTTACTTTGGCAAGTAAGATGTTGAATTAGTGTTTGTGTCTGGGCTTTCTTGACTTCAATATTAGCACCATTAACTACAACTCCATTTTACTTTCTTTGAAAGGAAATACTAGTTATGTTTTGAGCTCTCATATCGTATCGTGATGCCTTAAGTGTTGTACTCAGGTAAACTTACATATAATCCTGCTGTTACCATATCACACAGAGCAAAGTTAGTGAGTAGACTTAGGTAGGTTAGTATCACATAAGGTCTCCCTTTACTTCTAGTTCTGAATAGAAATGACTCATTTAAATATTTAGGAAACAGAATAGAGCTGGTCATGTTAATGAACTACCTGTATCACACACCAAACAGGAGTACTTTTAAACCTTTCCAAGGAGATAGAATTAGTGGTTCTACAAACCAAGAAGATACATTCTTCGTTGGCTTGATTGTATTGTATGGGAAATCTCTTCTGTAGCTTGGGACCTCTGTATCCTTTGTGAATGACTGATGGAACCCAAGAGGGTGAACGCTGGTAAGTGAAATGGGGAATAAGAGACTTAGCAGTACCTCTTCTCAAGAATAGTTTCTTTTTTTTTTAAGTTTTATTTTTTTTATTCCTCACCTGAGGATATTTTTACATTTATTTTCAGACGGAGTGGGAGACGGAGAGAGAGAGAGAAACATCGATGTGAGAGAGACACATCGATTGGTTGCCACCCGACCCTAACTGGGGCTGGGGACGAACCGCAACCGAGGTACATGCCCTTGGCCAGAGTTGAAACTGGGCCTCTCTGGTCCGTGGGTCAACGGTCTAACTACTGAGCCAAACCGGCCGGGGTCAAGAATAGTTTCTTTGTTATCACACTTGGAGTATCAGGATATTTAAAAATCATTATTCATTGATTTATTTTAATACAGTAGCAAGAGTAGTATACACATATAGATAAATTCCACATCCACTGTTTTGTTATTTAAGGCAACTTCTTCCAGGCATTACCAACAGCTAAACTAGTTATATGGGCCGGGCAGTCCTCTAAGCAGTTTGCAGACATCAGACTGGGAGTGTACATGGTAATTAATATGACAGTCTATTTAGATAGTTTAGGCAATATTATGATAATGGCAATAATCATGAAAATGCTGCTGCTGCTGATGGCAATTGCAATAAGAATAGTTATGTTTTAAAATAAAGAAAATAATTTCAACTCAGTTTAAATCTAATCTAATCTCGCGCAGTGAAGCTCAACTCTGCTGCCTGCTACACTGCCTGCTGTTCTGCAGAGTGCCCCTCCCTTCGCCTTCTGATGTCACGTCATGATTCCGTTATGACTGTGAATCATTGGTACAGCCACAGAGGGGAGGCACCTTGTCCCCGGGCCTCATGAGCAGGTGGTGGATGCCAGCTGGGCTGTGGGTCGGGGAGTTCGCGGTGCTCACCTGGGCAAGGCCGTGCCCGCTGTGCAGAGACTGTTCCCAGACTCTGGGAAGGGGATTCACCTGGAGGGAGGCTATGAAAACCCGGGGTATCTGTTAAACCATCGCTGTAGTCCATATGTGTTCTCTTCAGCAGCTGTGCTGGTCCACCTGCTCGACTCCACACGTTCCCCGCGGCGTGAGATTCCCACGGTGCACGGCGTCTCCTGAGACCTCGCCCGTCTGCTCAGAGTGCTTTGCTGTCCCTCAGGCTTGTGAACCTGGTCTTTCCCAGCAGTTATCCCCACGCGCACGTGTCTTACCCACATCTGACTGCACGGCCCGCCTTTCTCCAGCCCCGCGTTCAGCCCAAACTGAATAAATACAACCTGCCCAGATTCAGTTTAGTCTCGATCCTAATCATCCTAAAAGGTAAAAGCCCCATGGTTCACCTTTAACTAAACAAAACCAGAAGATACCTTCATCGCTCTGGCCCTGAGCGCTTTGCAACAGTGTGGGCCTGTCCACCGGCGCCTCCTGCTGACCCGGCCACGCCCACGCTCTGACCCTCCACGGTGTCTTATCCCGACTCCGCTCTAACCTCCAGCTCCCTGCCACCAGACTGTCTCTGTCCTGAGTTCCCCTTCCCAAGGCCACAGAGGAAGCCCCGCTATCACACCAGCTTCTAGGAGCATGTAGTCATTGACTACTCTCTGCCTAAAGTTCTGTTTTTCCTTCACTTGGTTTACAGTCGGCCCGTTCATACTTCATCCTTTCTGCCCACCACACTGAACACCCTCTTTAAATCCCCTTCACTGCCGCATTTTCTTCTCCGTGCTCTAAAAATCAGAGTTCCTTCGTAAGCAACCTTGACCCCACCGATCTAAACACTGGTGTTTCCATTCAGGTTCAAGTCACAAAGTTAAAATGTCCCAAGTCAGAACTTTGAATTCCCTCTCCTAGCCCGCTGTGCGTTGAGGGCCTGACCGAGTGAAGGGCATCTCGACTACCTGCCGGTCCGGAGGGTGCGCCTGGTGACGACCACCTGCCGGTCCGGAGGGTACGCCTGGTGACATCCACCTGCCGGTCCGGAGGGTACGCCTGGTGATGACCGCCTGCCGGTCCGGAGGGTACGCCTGGTGATGACCACCTGCTGGTCCGGAGGGTACGCCTGGTGACGACCACCTGCCGGTCCGGAGGGTAAGCCTGGTGACGTCCACCTGCCGGTCCGGAGGGTACGCCTGGTGACGACCACCTGCCGGTCCGGAGGGTACGCCTGGTGATGACCGCCTGCCGGTCCGGAGGGTAAGCCTGGTGACGTCCACCTGCCGGTCCGGAGGGTAAGCCTGGTGACGTCCACCTGCCGGTCCGGAGGGTACGCCTGGTGATGACCGCCTGCCGGTCCGGAGGGTACGCCTGGTGACAACCGCCTGCTGGTCGGGAGGGTGCGCCTGGTGATGACCGCCTGCCGGTCCGGAGGGTAAGCCTGGTGACAACCGCCTGCCGGTCCGGAGGGTAAGCCTGGTGACGTCCACCTGCCGGTCCGGAGGGTACGCCTGGTGATGACCGCCTGCCGGTCCGGAGGGTAAGCCTGGTGACGTCCACCTGCCGGTCCGGAGGGTAAGCCTGGTGACGTCCACCTGCCGGTCCGGAGGGTACGCCTGGTGATGACCGCCTGCCGGTCCGGAGGGTACGCCTGGTGACAACCGCCTGCTGGTCGGGAGGGTGCGCCTGGTGATGACCGCCTGCCGGTCCGGAGGGTACGCCTGGTGACAACCGCCTGCTGGTCGGGAGGGTGCGCCTGGTGATGACCGCCTGCCGGTCCGGAGGGTACGCCTGGTGACAACCGCCTGCTGGTCCGGAGGGTACGCCTGGTGACAACCGCCTGCCGGTCGGGAGGGTACGCCTGGTGACGACCGCCTGCCGGTCGGGAGGGTACGCCTGGTGATGACCGCCTGCTGGTCCGGAGGGTACGCCTGGTGAGGTCCTGACCCTTTCTTCTCTCCTAAGCGACCTCCAACGCATCACGAGTGCTGCTGGCCCGACCGTGAGCTCTCTGCTGCCTGTGACCACCCCTTGCTCTTCTCTCAGGACTACCCCCCTGGCTGAACCCACAAACGCACCCTTGCTAGACAGATCCCTTTCACTGGGCGGTCTCCTAGCCGACTGCCCTGCTTCCAGAGTTATTCCGCAGGAGGTTCTTCCTATAAGGTAGCCAGTGCTATCCTAGAAAAATGTAACAGATGCTTTTTTCTCGGCTACTATCCAAGTTCTCCACATTTTCTCTTAACTCATAATAAAATTCAAGTTCTCACCACAGTCCCGAAGATTGTGGGTGACCTGACCTCTGCCTCCCCGAGTACACGCCCACATCGCCTCCCCCCTGCTTCAGCCTCTGATTGAACAAACACTACGTTCTGGTCCAAGCGCAGCCCCGGGCCCCTCCAGCTCCCTGCGGAGAACAGTCTTCCCCGCGGATGCCTGTGGCCGCCTCTTATCTTTCGTCCTCTGCATGTAGATGACCGACTCCAAGGGCTTCCTTCACCAGCCTACCGACAACCACTCGGCTCCAACTCTCCCCTGATTCTACTCTTTTCCATTGCACTGCTGTCACCTCCCCTTCCGTCATTTGTCGTATTTGTGGGGTGACTGATCCCCACAGTTACGTAGCCTGCGTCACAGGAGCGGCTGTGTCCGTCTTACTCGGTGCTGCAGGCCCAGGGCCTCGGAGAGGGTCTGCTACACGCTGGGTTCTCAGTGGGTATTTGCTGCACGGTTTAGTAAATAAAAGAAAACTACAGTAAATAATAAATATCACTTTTAAAATAATACATAAAAGCAAGTGCAGTTAGCTTGGTTGTTAGACCCCTGATGACCCCTCCCCCAGTTTACCTCCCGGGTTGTCCCTTTCTTGCTCTGATCACAGGGATTTCGGTCCCAGCTCAGCTCCCCGCTCTCCACCCGGCGTCTCAGACGCTCCGGCTGCGGGGTTTGCCTTGCTCACAGGCGGTCTTAGACGGAACCCGGCTCCCGAAACCTGAGCTCCACTGCACTCAGGAAGCATCGGTTTCCATTCTGCAAATAGGCTGTGAAATGATCTCTCAAGACTTTTGTGATAATTAATTGAAACCAGGTACACGGAAGTACTTTATAAACTAAAACGGGCCTGGGAGATGTTATTTATGTTTATTATTTATTAATAGCAAGCTTTATGTTTTTCTAGCAGCAGCCACAAACGTCTTTAGTGAGATAAATCTGTAGAGCCAAGATGTAAATCTCTATTAGCAATTATGTCCCTTAAGTAAGGGCATGGAGGAGAAGCAGCTTACGTCACCGTGTCTTGGTCACCTGGCCGTCCCTTCCCGTACCCCTTTCCACTCCATTTGTCCTGCTTCTTCATCTTCTCAAAGATGATTTCACAAGAGGAGCTAGAAATAACTTTGATTATTTTCTTTGAAATATTGTGTGGAATTGGCACTAATCATTTATCTATTCTTAAACTTTCACCATAAGTTTACCTGATTCATCCGTCTGTAGAACTTGACTCTAATGTATTTGACATTATTTAGAAATAAATATTATCCTCAAAAAGATTTCTTTTTGCAACTTTTAATTTCTCTTAATAAAATAGCAATGATTATCCAGCAGTTATAACCTCTGCTTCTGTTTGTGTGTCTATCATGGTTTCTATTGTACTAACAGCCTTAGCATAATAGAGGCTACATAATTTCTCATATTGTTTTACACATTTAGTTTACTACTTTAATAAGTCATGTCTACCGTGAGTGACAATACCACTACATCAAATACAAAGATTTTTTGGTGCCCTGTGATATTTTACTTCAACATTTCATAATGAAACATACTCTGTAATTTAAGTACATTTAACATTACTGCCAAAAGCAGACTTTTTATTCTTTTACCACTATCTCAAGTATTCTGTTTGAAAATGCCATTTCAGATAAAGGTAGCAAACAACTCTCAGTCCATGAGAACAAATAGGCTAAATTTACAAAAAGACATATTCATAACTCAATTGCCGTAAGAGCACAACATAATGGTAAATTAGATGAGAAGAGGGTATATGAATAAGTCTTTTGATCTTAAAGTCTACAGACAAGCATTCTTATTCTAACTCTTTTTTTTTTTTAATTTTTTTTTTCCTTATTGATTTTAGAGAGAGAGGAAGAGAGAGGGAGAGAAAGATAGAAACTTCAATGAGAGAGAACTTTGATTGACTGCCTTCTGCATGCCCCCAATGGGGATTTGGCCCACAACCTGGGCATGTGCCCTGACTGGGAATTGAACCAGTGACCTCTTGGTGCATGGGTTGATGCTCAACCACTGAGCCACACCAGCTGGACTCTAACTCTGTTTTTAATTAGCAGTGTGACATTGAAACACTCATTTAATTGGATATTTACCCAGTTCACATATTTGATCTTGAGTCAAATCATTTGTTTGGAATCTCAGTTCTGGCACTTGTTAGCTTAAATTACTTTCCTGAATCTCTGTTTTCTCATCTGTAAAACGGGAAGTGTAATACCTACCTCCTCAAGATATATCTGATTACAAAATGGAATATTTTTTGCTCAAGAGTTCTAAGGTTTATTTATACCTGCAATTTTATTTCTCTAAACTTATTAATAAATTTGAAATGAAGGTTTTCATTGGAACTTATATTTTTAGCTTTTGGGAAGCACTATTAAATTAATAAATGACTTAGTGGTTAAACATGCCATTGTAAACTAAATACAATAGTTATGATAATGGTCTTCATATAAATGACTTGTCACCATGCTGACACATTAAAAACAAGTGAAATTTTAAAAAAACAAATGCATAAATATCCATTTTTTAAATATTTTTTCTCTATCGATTTTTAGAGAGAGAGGGAGAGATAGAAACATCAATGAGAGAGAACATGGATTGGCTGCCTGCTGCATGCCCCCCACTGGGGATTTGGCCCACGACCCGGGCATGTGCCCTGACTTGCAATCGAACCGGACACTGCTTGGAGCATGGGTCGAGGCTCAACCGCTGAGCCACACCGGCCGGGCCAAATGCATATATTTAACATGCAACTTGTTGTTTGTGATTTAATTGGAGTAAAGCAAAGTTGACTACATTAAATTAATATTTAACTTAATTAATGACTTGAATATTTTATTACACATAGTTTAAAAAGTAATGTCTATGAAAATAATTTTATGAAATAAATTTAATAATAATGCTATTAAACTTATAATTTTAGTAATTATACGAAGTAATAGAGTTAATTGATCTTGAGTTTACTTATGTATGTATTATTTTAATATTTTGGTTTTACAACTCTGTAAGAGCAGAAAACATGGGTATTTTATGCCAACTTTTATATAATGAATATTTTGAAGAACATTATAACTAAAAATGTTTTCTGTGGTTACAATGAAGTCACCCATATATCTTTCTTATTTTAAGGGACGTCTAGAATATTGTAATAGACTGCAGTCATACAGTTAGCAATTCTTTATCTCTAGTCAAGTTTTTAGCTCATCTTCAGTATCAAGGCAAAGCTCCCGTCTTTGAGCTCATCCGTAGTATTCTCTAGTTTCTGCCTACAGAAATTGCTTGGAAAATATTCATGAATTTACCTATTCATTCATAACTCAGTATCTGTTCTGCATAAAACCAGACATGGCAGTCACAAAGGAAAGGGCAGAATTCCCTGTCACGAGTGGTTGTTTCTGGCTGGTGAGAGAGAGGAATGGCCACACTTTCACTAATAGGTGGCACAGATTTGCACAGGTCCTGGGGGAGCCCCAATTCAACACGAGTTCTCCGAATGTTGCTTCTGTTCCTCATCTGGGTGTCCTACCTCAGATCTCACCAGGCTGTATCTCTAGACCCACACCATCTGTGTGCAGCTAGCTCTGCACTTATTTCCGTCCCTCCGGACCCAGGCACATGAGTGTCTTCTCAGGACTGCAATGTTTTAAAGACCTTTGTTGTATTGTTTGGGTTATTGTCTAAAGGAGCAGGCAATGCTGTCTGGTGACAATGCTTTCCCTCCGAACTCACTGCATTTCTAGACCCTTTCTTCTAAATTAACGTTTCCAGAAGGATAAATGGCAAAGGGAGCAGAGGTATTCTTCTTATGAAGTGTGTGTCCCAGGTCACGTTGACCCCTTCGGGCTGTCCCTCTGGGGCTGCACTGGCATCGCCATGGTACTTGTGCTGCGAAGGATGAAGACAGATTCAACCAAACCCTCAGATGATTTGCCCCTTGGGTGATGATGAACCTGGTTCCCACAATGATTCAGAAGTTTCCCCGGTCACTGAACATCCCCAAGCTTCTCGGGCCATAGGAGTTAAAATAAAGGGTTTGCAGAGACTTAGCAGATTTTTTGATGGAAAACGATCACATGTTATGACCCAAAGAATAGAAGCTACATGTTCAGATGTTAATAAAAAAGAGAGTCTGCCCTGGCCGGTTTGGCTCAGCAGTTAGAGCATCGGCCTGCGGTCCTGAGAGACCCGGGTTCGGTTCCCTCTAAGGGCACGTACTTCGGTTGCAGTTTGTCCCCGGCCCTGGTCGGTCATGCGGTGGCAGCCACTCGATGTGTCCCTTCACATCGATGTTTCTCTCTCTCTGTCTCTTCCTCTCTCTCCCTCCCACTCTATCTGTACAAAAAACGGAAAAATGTCCTCGGGTGGGGATAAAAAAAAAAAAGAGAGAGTCAAGCACAGTTGAAACTTCAGTGTAACTGATTCACTGGGTCAGCCTGTCCACTTCCTTTCTTCTGCGAAGCACGTGCGATGATGCCCTGGGTAGGCGGTGTTCCCACTGCGCGTGGGCCGCTGTCTCATAGGTATTGGAGCTTCTGTTCTCGTGGGCTGAGCTGGATGTTCATTGAGAGTTAGTCACATTTGTTCCCAAGCTGGTTAATGCCTGCTGTTCTTGTTATTGCAATTGCATAATTTAATTAAATTTTATATGAACCACATGAAAGGAAAGAGAATAAATGTTTCTGTAAAAATACTAAGTTCTCTGGACTTCTTGCTGTCATGGCACTGCATATAAAATTGTTCAGCTAGTTGTAGCGTACGACCATTAAAACATTGAAATACAATTTTAAAAACTCTGAATGAGGAACAGTTGATGGTGAGTTATGGGGAATTTATGCTTAAATGTGAACCAGAACCCCAATCTGCAGTAATGTTTCAAAGGAAAAGGCCCCTGTATTACACATTTTGTTGAATAAATGCACAGATAGATGTTTTAAGTTAAAAGGAAATATTTGAGGTCTCTGTCTAGTTTTTATGATCCTCAGATTTAACTGAATGTCAATAAATGATGTATTGCCAGCCCAAAATATTGGAAATAATAGGTCGCCATTGTGAAGAGGGCAGGAACATGATCAAAAGAAGAGGCTGTGACTACACAGTACAGTCACAACTTTATTAAATAATATTGCTTTAAAACAATAAGCACTACAGAATTGAAAAAAATAGTTGTCACCGATATTAACTCAGCTGAATACTTATTTAAAGTGGAGGGTGATACTTGGAGACTGTTTACACATTTTTCCAAATTCCTGCAAAGGTATTTGGAGACCTGGAGCATTCTGGAAATTAAATCCCCAAACTCATACCTTTTGTAATACCATTCTGATGCTTTTATTTATTACCTGATCTATCAAGTGTATTTTGTATACATAATATAAAATACATTATAATATATTTATAAATTTTTTCTTATTTTACCAGAGCAGAGGTATTATCTGGCTATTTCTTATTGAACCCAATATGTAAATGTAAAGTAAATTTAATGAAAACCTATAAAATACTTGAAGAAGCATTATTTCAACAAAATTCAAGCATACTTACAAAAATTTTAAGAAGTTAATTCTATAAAATACTACTCTTTTATAAATTGTAGGTTATATAAGTATACTACTCATTAAAATAGTAAAACATTCATCTCATCAAGTAAAAGGGTGTCAGTGAGGTTATGAATAATTAGTTAAAAATAGTATACAAATTCAGAAAATATTAAAATCACTGCACCATGAAAATATTTTTTTCTCATTAAAATGAGGGCAACCTATTCTCCTAGAAGTCAGTTGGGTGGAGCATGAGTAACAGACCTGCGAAGTTCTGTGTGCATTTATACAGGAACAAATAATTGTTGCTTTCTTATTCAGAATCAGTGAAACAACAGACTAAAATACAATTTGTAGTTTCTAGTCATTTGATTCTATATGTTATATCCTACATTAATAATAAATAAGCCCAGCCAGTGTGGCTCAGTGGTTGAGCAACAACCCATGCATCAAGAGGTCACTGGTTAGATTCCCGATCAGGGCACATGTTTAGGTTGTGGGTCCGATCCCCAGTGGGGGGCGGGGGGGCGTGCAGAACAGGGCCAATCAATGTTCTCTCTCATCAATGTTTCTGTCCTCTCTCTTCTTCTCCCTTCCTCTCTCTCTCTAATATCAATAAAGAAAAAATAATAATAAATTATATTTTTCTTCTGGTCTAAACATGGTGTTGAGTTAACAAAACTTCTCTTAGGGTTATACTCATAATTTTTTTACAAATCAAGGATTTCTAAAAGGCAAAAGATGTAGGAGCTTAATAATGAGATAAATGTACATTATTTCTCTTAATTTGTAATAACTTGTTTTTTAAATGTTATTGAAATGTCGGATGCTTCCACTTAGTGTTAATTATATGTTTTGGAATACATTTATAAAATATATCATATATGCACAGACATTCAAAGATCAGAAGTGTACAATTGCATTAATTTTCAAAAGTGAACACACTCATATAACTAGCATTTGGCTCAAGAAAAATAACACTCCAATGGCCCATAATACCACCTACTCCTTTGAAGTCATTACTCCAAGGTAAATACTATGCTTGCTTCTAACACGAAAGATTAGGTTGCCTGTTTTTAAATTATATATACATTGAGTCATGCAGTTTTTAACCGATGTGCCTGGATTCTCTTGTTTATTGTTGGAGATGAATCTCTGCACTGTGCTTAATGTTAGATCATTAATTCCCATTACTGTACAGTGTACTCCTGTCTATTGTTGGGAGACATTTTCTGTTTTCGGCTACATAAATATTTAAAATATTTTAGTGCATAATTTTAGTGACAATCTGCCTACTCTACAAAGATAAACTAAGGTTTTAACTGCCATATCAATTTGCTCAATAAAAGAACACAAAGTATTTGCAGTGCAATTGACTCACTCATGTATCTTTGTATTATCCACAATAATATTATAAATAATATACATTGTGTATGTTAAGCTCAAAAGTATTTTTTGTATTAGGTTAGGCACCAGTTCCTCAATATTGTTGGTCTGATTAATATCATAATGTTACTAGCAAGGGAAGAAAGATTGGAAATAAATCAGAACTTGTATCATAACTTATTTACTCTAATTAGGGGAGTCTCAGATTTATCCTAGGCCCTTGACAATGACAGTCACTTAAAGCGTAATATCTATGCCAGATGCTCCTTGTCTTACATGAAATATTGATTGGGAAGATATTTTACTTCTTTAGTAAGTGAATTAATATTTCTATGGACTTCCATTGTTCCATGGTATCTGTATTTTTGAATGATTATATTAATTAAGCAGCAAAATGTATCTGTAACTGACCAACATGAAAAGATGTGCCTTTCTTTCTACATTATGAAGGTTGGGAATAAAGGGGAAAAACGAACATTATTAGATGATCTCACTCCAGTTTCCACGCCAAGTGGAATGAGGAAGTTAAGTTTCATAATAAGCAACGTGTACATGGGGTAGGGGCTGAGTGTTATGTACATTATAACCAGGCAGAGTAAAGAAATGAACTGATGATAATAACAAAGTCCCACTGGAAAAGTGCAGTGTGACCAGGCTAATATTATGCAACTGCTGATATTTTTGGAGCATCAATTCCTAGGAGGGATTGAGCTAATTAGAGGAGCTATGCTAAGAAGCATGTTTATTATTTATAAAATCATTAGGTTTTCCATTATTTAATAAAGGTTTTCTTTTCCATTTTCCCCTCTTAAGCTTATTAACATTCATAATTCTGTCAAGGTTATAAAATTATTATTATTTGGATTTGCTGAAGTAGATAAAAAAAGAGGCTGAGTCCTCTTTAAAAAAAAAAAGAAAAAAAAGGTAACTTGTTTAGGAAATTATCATTTGGTATAATAGAACATAGTTATCCAGTGTGCATCTCTAGGGATTCTAGGAATTGCCAGGGCAATTTCTTTATTATTGTAATGAAACTAAATACAAATAAGTGAAATATAAATAACATTTTATACAATGACATTTTATAATCAACTTAAAAATATCATTTTGTTATAAACAGATATCTCTGTTAAGAAATTCAAATCTCTCTCTCTCTCTCTCTCGCGCGCGCGCGCGCGCGCACGCATACACACACACACACACACACACTTATCACTATCACTTCATCTAACCAGTTACTCATGTATTAATTTAAAAAACAGATTGCTTACTACATGAAAGTTACTCTGTTGTGTGCTGGGAGTGCAAAGAAAGAAAATTAATGTTTCTCTTACTCTCAAGGTTCCAAAATATCATTCGAAGAGACAGTTACATAATCAGATAATAATTAATGATGCTGTTTAATAATAGGGTTTTGGGCGAAGGTTTCTGAAGTCAAGGAGATGGACACGTTAGAAAGTGTTTCCTGGAAGCAGTATCTCAAATCTGAGTTTTCGCTGCAGGAATCGTAGAGAGGATGAAGGAACGGGGTTTACTATGAGACAGATCTGGGCTGTAACCCAGCTCTGCCCCTTGCTCCTGTAATACATAGTGCTAACTACTCAACCTGTGTTTCCTCATTTGCAAAGGTACTTAAAACACGTCTGCACAAAAAACCTGCACACAATGTTTAGCAGCCTTATTCATAATTGCCAAAACTTGGGAGCAACCAAGATGTTCTCCAGTAGGTGAGTGGATAAATAGCTTGTGGTTCATACAGGCGATAGAATATTGTTCAGCCCTAAAAATAAACGAGGTATCAAACCATGAAAATAAATGGAAGAAACTTAAATTCATAGGTGAAAGAACCGGTTTCAAAAGGCTCGATACCGTATGATCACAGCTATATGACATGCTGGGGAAATCAAAACTGTGGGGACAATAAAAGATCACTGCTTGCCAGCGGTTGGGGTGTGGGAGGGGAGCTGAATGGGGCAGCACAGAGGGTCCCTAGAGCAGTGGAAATCCTCTGTACAATACTGTAGCCATGGATTCATGTCGTCGTACATTTGTCAAAACCCAGAGAATACACAACACAGACGTAAACCCTAAGGTGCCCCGTGGACTTTGGGTAACTGTGATGTGACAATTAAGTTTATCGATTATAATAAATGTATCATGCTGATGAAGGATGATAATAATGGGGGAGGCTGTGTATGTGTAGGGGCAGGTGTATATGGGAAATCTGCGATCTTACTCTCAGTCTTGCTGTGAACCCAAGGCTGCTCTAAAAGATGTGTGTGTGTGTGTGTGTGTGTGTGTGTGTGGCACAATGACATTATCCATCTATGTTTCCCCATAAGACATTATCTGTCATTTTATATTTAAGAATAAATACTGTGGGGGGAAGAGAGATAATGAGGGCTTATGGGAGGTAAATCTGTGGTGCGAACAAGAGAATCTGAATTTAGAACCTGCTTTTTGATTGGCTCCCTGCACTGCCTCTGCGGAACCTGGCCCGTAACGGAGATAAGTCTCGGTGATGGTGGTGGCGATAGACAGAGGAGCAGGGATTAGCTAGATGAGGGAGGTGGGCTGGAGACAGTGTCGGTGCATTGTTCCCTGCAGGGGTAGGACAGGAGCAGAGAGGTGTCTGGAGCTCCCTGGGTGTGACGTGCTGCGGGGGGGGGGGGGGTGTCCCATGAGGCCACACATGCTCTTGGGTAAAACATTAAGGAGTGAGGATTTGTGGTGAGTGACAAGATGTCTTATAGAAAGGAAATGACACTGAGTCACATTTTTAAAGAGTTAAGTCTAGAAGCTGGCCGATGATACATTTGAGGAAGAACATACTGGAATGAAGAATTCCTTTCACGGAACTGTTGCAATAGTCTAGGGAAGACTTAGCTGGTGAGGAAATAGCTGTTAAATGTGTTGGAGGGAACATCTCATGGCGTGGTGGAGTAGTCATTGAACGGTTCTCTAAAGATGGACTCGATACACTCTTCATAAATCCACCTCTATCTGAAATGATGAAGATGATGATGATTTGTCCATACCTGTTTTTTGGTCTAGTTTGCTGGATATTAACATGTAATAATAATTAAAAACATTGGGAAAGTTAATGGTTAAAGATGTTTTGTAAACGTTAGCAAAAAAAATAAGGCTTTTGTTCTGCAACAGTATTTCTGAGGTTCTTTAATATACTAAAGCACATGTTTCTCTGAAATTTTCCAGGCTTGTTTGATACTGTATGTGATTACGGTGGGGGGGCGTGTCATCTTTAGAGAATTTCTTAGAATGTTCTTGGGGAAATGGTGATAAACGCTCAGAATTATAATTCACTTTTACAGTTTACCCTCTGTTCCTTATTCTGATGAAGATAACTTTTTTTCTCATCTGTTTGTTACTCGTTACTTCTTATTCTTTAATTCCTATATCAAAGGTCACCTTCTTAGAGAGAGGGCTACCTTGATCACCTTATCTGAGGTCGCTCAGACCACTTTCCCCCCGTACATTATATGTACCGTCACCCTAGGCATTTCCTTCCTATCACTTAATTCCCCTGTTTAATGATGTTCTTGTCATTCAGTCCCCACTGCATAGAAGGTGAGCTTCCTAAGGGATGGTGTCTTTCTCTTTTATTATATTTCTAACACTTCAAATGGTGACGTTGGTATATAAGAAATTCATTAAATACTTGTTGAATGTGTTAAACAGTGCAAATACTTTTAATTACCAAAATACTAAAAATTTAAACTGCAGAAGTATATCTCAAAATCCTATCTTCTATGAAATGCTTGAGTTCTCAACTAATCTTCCATGAATTCTTGGCCTACCTACTCTTATCAAATACTCAAGTCAGTGGGGAAATGTGAGTTGTTCATTGTACTATTTCCCAAAACATTCACTTCAATAAATAATGTTCCCTAGTATTGTGAACTAATGGATCAAAAACATTACATTTTTATGATAGATTATTTTAACAGAATCGCTTTTTAAAACAATGATCAATAATGAGAAATATTTGAAAGAAACTTTTTCTAAAAGTACTCTTTGAACAGCAAAAACTGATTTAAAAATATCTTGTGAAGATTGAATTAATCAATGGCAGAATTTATTTTTTAACCAAGCAACGGAGACATCTTTTTATGCTGCGATTTTCAATATCCAGAGCACCTTAGAGATTCTTTGCTGTAGGTACGGAGAATACAAATCATATTGATTTCTTATAACATACAAGATGCCCCCATATTTCTCCTCCGAAGTTGTAAAAGGTGTTTGTGATTTGAAAAAAAAGTTGACAGCCAACATATTACAATGTAAAACACCTCTGAGGCTCTTGTTTCTCACCTTCTTAGACTCTGAGCGCATTGTAGAGTTGATGAAACTCTGCATCGAGTTTAGAAGCACACGCACCAATGGGTATAGCCACACGTGGTGTTTCATGGGATTTCCTGGAGCCATCACATGAGTTTTCCTTGTCTTCAGGGTCAATATAGATGTTAATTTTAAGGGGAAAACAATAGAAAAAAGACATCATAAATAAATGAAAATTTCTCAAAAGTTTTCGCTCATCTTCCATCTATAATTACTTTCTGTTTGAAAATACATTCTCTACCCTTAGTTACAAAAGCAGAGTAGTAGTATTGAAAAACTAATTGATGCCCAAAGACCTAAATTCTGGTCCTGGTGTTGCCGGAGGGAGGAGGGGGCCAGATGCCTCTGACATTCATGGGCAGGAGGCTCTTGCGACATCTCTAGAAAATGAATTTTCTAAGACTTGCACGAGAGTGGGTGGTGTTTATCAGCGTGGAGTCACATTTCTGGGGTGTAAAGTCCTGTGCCCCTCAGTCCAGTCCTGAAGAGAGTCAGTTGCAGATTCAGCAAGGCCAGAAATAAAGCCAGTGTCCAGAGTGTTCACTTCATGATGCAGCTGGGTTCAGCTCAGGATTGGTCCAGATTCGGTCCATTGATCTATTGCATGGTCCCACATGGCTGTGGGCCATATGGTGGGTGCGGGGCATGGGGGCCCCACAAGCATTGGCAAGAGAGAGCTCCTTCGTCTAGGAGATGAAATATTCAGGTTTCCAGCACTGGCAGCAGCCACTGACCCGCTCCCAGGTGTGAAGGACAGGTAGGCACCTCCCAAGACAGATAGGCCCTCCCTCGTCACTCAGACCTCACTGGGCAAGTGTCCAAACTGCCTTTGTCCAGACCCTTCCCCCACACGGGGAATAGACCTGGAGTATTCATTGCAAGCTTCCTGGCGAAGCTGTACAAATGGCATTCCTGTATTGTCTGGTCTCCCCTTTATTCCTTTCCTGTTGGATAATAACCAGGTCATTGCACCAGTACCACTAGCACTACCCCTTTGGGGCTGAATGTGGGAAAGTGATAAAGATACTGATGGTTGTCTCTGTCTTCATCTATAATTTAGAAGAACAGAGGATTTCTTATCCACTGTAACATTCATGAATCTAGGGATGAGGGATAACTAAAATTCATTCACTGAAGGTATCTTTTACGAATTCCTGCAGTCATGATACTTTGCTTCTCCCCAACACATAACCACTCACTGGCACCCAAATATGCATCTATGTCCTCACTGGGTCTCTAAAACCCCAGCTGTGTGCCAGGCTTTGTGCTAAGTGGTCAAGATGCGAAGCAGGATCTCAGAATCAGGGCACAGTGAACTCAACACCTAATAGGAAAGGATGTGTCTCATGTCTCATGTCTGTCTGTCTGTCTCTCTCTCTCCCTTTCCTTTCTTCTTTCTATATTTCATTTATTCTCTCTCTATTTTATCAAATATGACATAAGAACAGTGTATATGATTTTTTGACATTTAGAGCAAAAGAGTGATTTTATTTCTGGAGCAACATAGGAATGGGGGAAGGCAGGCTCAAAGATTGCACGGAGAATGTGGCGTTGTATATGGATTTTAAGAGGTAAATGTCTATTTTATTAGTCTAGGTCCTCCCCCAAATGTATTATAGGTACTCCCAAAAGAGCCACTGAAAGGAGCAATCATATTGAGCTAATAGCTCAATAGTTTTTTAAATGATTTCCCCCCATTTATTTATTTATTTATTTTGTAATTAATATCGCATGGCAGAGAGTAGAACATTCCAAGGGGTTCAGAGATTTTTTTTGTTGCTGCTCGGCAAAAAAAATGCACAGATCATTGTAGCTGTATGGAAAAGGGGGAAATGCAAACGTACTTGCTCACTGGTGATTATAATTTACCACGTTATTTATTTCATTTCTCCCCACCTTGGGGAAGAACATATTCCAGTCTTAGAGGGAGAGATAGACCCCATCCATTCTTACATTCTTTCATTTATGCAGACTTATCTTACATAAAGAGGAAAAATTTGCAGCTTCCTCGGCAGCATAGTTGTGAATTTGCACAGAAGGAAATTAGAATTCTTCTGACCCAGCAAACACTACTTTTACATATTGTAAGGACAACTTGATTGTAGTGAAAAATGAATGACCTAGAATTTGTACATGAAGCAACTGAAACATGTCATTCTCTGAAGACTAAAATAATTAACTGGTATGCACCCAGCAAATGATCCTACTTTGCCTAAAGTATTAGTTTCCCAGTAAGTGAGGCATCTTGTGTATTTGCTCTTCAATCTGAACAGTAAATTGATTAATTTTTTTTTTAGTTCTTTCAGTTTTTGATTATTGTTTGAAAAACAGAAGATGTTAAATCCACACACTACACTAAATAAAAGACCTTCTCCAGTCTTTGTAGATAGGCACCTTCTAACACAGAGGGCTTGTTGATTGTTTTTAGGGCGGAACAAGAAACCACCAATAACGAGGGTCCTCTTCAGCCTCTAGTCCAGGAGATTGCTTTCACTGGGGTAAGAATACTGTATTCACAAAGCTAAACCTTGTTTCCCCAGAAATCAAGAGGATCGGAAAATTCATCATGGTTAAGTGTTCTGTGTTCTTTGTAATCATGTGTTAAGAAGGATACAAGATACTTATTCATTTTATTATTTGCTAAGTGTGTATATTAAAATAGTTAGAAAATCATCTGAAGATAGAAAAAAATGTAACTTCAAAATGTAATGGAAAAATTTGG
This sequence comes from Molossus molossus, assembly GCF_014108415.1. NCBI lineage: Eukaryota > Metazoa > Chordata > Mammalia > Chiroptera > Molossidae > Molossus > Molossus molossus. The sequence goes on from NW_023425399.1 coordinate 110,273,597, forward strand.
AAAAACTCAAAGAAAAAATACAAATTATTGTAAAGGACAAATAACTGCACAAAAGAAGCCCCCAACGATGTTGGTGGAAATAAATCTAAATATATCATAACATAAGCTCCCAAATAAGTACCCCATTAAAAGAAAAAGTCTTGACAGCTTTAAAAAGAATTTAGCTCCCTTTTTTCAATGATAGTAAACTGAAAAAATAACCCATAAATATTAACAGTAAAACTAAAGTATTATTGCTAGGGTTAATGAGTGTAACAGAAATAACCCAGGATCTAAAAACAGCATGTTGCAGGTCACTTACAGTTACAAAGGGAAAGTAAAATGTGTTGCTTAGCCTGATAAAGTGGTCAAGACCTTTGAGATCCACAGCCCAGGAGAAAGGACAAAATACAACACAACTGTGAAAAGGAATGAGCTACAGTTGCATGTAACAGATTAACCTCACCCGCACAGTACTGAGTGAACAAGAAAATTGCAAATGGACAATAAACTCCTAGGGGTGCAAAGGTAAATGATGTTTTGTTTTGGGATGCATACCTACGTGGTGAATCTAGTGAAAGGAATGAGTGCAACATTCTAGATGGAGGATGGAGCGTTAGGTGGAAGGGGACCCGGTTCAGGCCAGAGCGACCTGTCGGCAAGCACTTCGTGCCCTGGCGAGAGCAGAGCGGACTGGGTTCCACCTTAAATCCTGTGCTGCTCTGTCTTCCGTTAAACTGAGTTTCTGAACAGCAGGCTTCCGATACCATGCATTCCCTACAGTAGAAATTCATACATAATTATTAAAGAATTATGTGAACAAATGTATAAACACATGATACAGTGAGACAATTGTTGCTTTTCAGATGATTCAGTAAAATATATTTATGAAGTATTGAACACTACATTTGAAACATTGTTTAATCTAAGGCATATTCTCCCCCCCCCACCTCTCTGTTTTATAATAATATTTTCCCCAGAAAACAAGCATTGATTAGACCTCAGAGATATGTTGTGGTTTTTGAGAGATAGCTAATTAATATAAAAAGTGTGTGCTCATGTACTTTGTTTCAGTAATGCTTGCAATGATTTATGAAGGCGCTTATGCCAGGGGAGATCTCTTAGTAATCTGCTGCAGGAGATTCAACACATCCAACTCTCTCGTAAAGCACAATAATCTGTCCTGATCTCACTTTGAACCAGTTGTACCCCCCTAAATATTTAATTTACAGCCTGTCAGTAGGCATTGCAACTGTATGAAAACACTAAAGGTTTCATTCATTTCTATGTAAAGCAAGATCACAGTGGAGATTCTCAGTACGCTTTTGTCAGACCGGAAGCACCAGGTTCATTCGCAGCTAATGAGGGAGTAAAGGGTGGAAAACTAAGCCAAAAAGGATCCAGGCAACTGACGCAGAGACACAGATGGAGCGAACCGGTGGTGTGGACACAGCAGGGCCGATGATGAAGAGAATACTGATGGTGGAAAAATCAGACCAGATTCGATCGAAACCAGAGGCATTTCAGCACAGACTGCTGAATTTTGGAGGACAGAATCAGAACCCATCTGTGGCACTTTGGGTTGATGTCGGAGAGTCGCCAGCACTTGAAAACAATGCCATGCGTCTGCGTCATTGAACAAAAAATTCAGTGTGAGCCACCCAGGATGGATACATTATTTCTAACATTTTATTGTGGAACTTGAGTGAAAACTGTAGTTGCTGGGTGGAATTGAGTAGGGTATTTGTAGGCAGCTAACTAAATGATGATTTTTCAGTGGAGCAGAGTAGCGGGAGGAAAGGTGGAGAACCAGCCAGCATGGCCATCTTTGACGTCACTGGTGATGACCCCCGATGTGTCACTGAAATGTTGAGTTAGTCTTTCACATAATGAAGTGCATCAGTATAAAAATATTTCAAAGTCACAGTGCAGTATAAACACTAAGACCGCCCCATACAGAATGAAATCTTAATCCTGAGATAGAAGTACAAAGAGAATTGAATGCAGTTCCTTCTATAAATGAATTTCAACAGAACTGTTTTAAGAATTTTAACCACCAAAGTGTTATTTAAGCCCTAAATTGAAACTTAAGCCTAAGAATTAATATTTTTTCAAATAATTTAGATTTAGCTTTCAAGGTCCATACTACCTACGCAGCCAGAAGCCCAGGGACCCAACCTGAGACGCACTGGCCGAGCGCTGTGGCAGGTGGGAGGTAGAGGTACAGTGTGCTGAGGACTCCAGGGGGCCTTTGGTGACCCAGAACCTCCCAGGTGACAGTTGGAGAAGGAGCAGGGTCTCATCGCCCAAGCACAAGGACTGAATTCTGCAACATGCAAATCAGCCTGGGAGCAGACCACGGGGCACACTGCCGCCGGCCCCGCCTTCTCAGGCAGGTGGGAGAGGGCACACGCCCACCTGCGCTCCTGACCCGCAGATGCTGAGGCTGCTGTCTGCTCATGTGTTACGGCAGCAAGAGAAAACTAGTACATGGGTGTTACTGAAGTGTGGCAGTGGAATGTTCCGGAACGTCTGGGGTCTCAACGCCGGCCCCCCTGGGTTCAGATCGCAGCTCTCAGCCCGTGGACAAGTCGTTCACTCCGTATCGCGGTTTCATGTCTGTAAAATGGAGAAACACTTCCTACCTTACAGAGTACTTGAGAAGATAAAATATAAATGGATTAATGCCAACAATGAGCTTACGATCGTGCCAGACGCAGTAAAGTGACAATCAATGTGTTATTTTTATTGCTGTCACTTTTATTTAGGGATGAGAAGAAATCATAGGCTAGCGTGGTAAGCATCCAGGACATGCTTATCAAAGAAACAAACAAACCGATACGAATATGTTAATGAGAGAAACAAATGCATGAGGAAAAGAAAAATCCTGAAGACATGGACAAGTTCAGGCTGGCAATGTGGCATTGACTTTGAAGGGAGGCATTCGAGAACGATGACATAGTTAGAGGCCTCAAAGGAGAAGTCTCACTGCACTGAGGGAGAATTCACCTCTGGTCCACTTACGTATCAACTGCAGTAACTCTCAGGTTCCCTTACATGTCATAGGTGGTGAACAACTATCTCATACATGACTGAAGGGAGACCGGGAGGCCCGTGTGCCGACGGTTCAGTGAGCTGACTGGCACACCCACACTGTGAGGAACCTTGGTGAGAAACACACTCAGAGATTTGGGGGGCAGTGTGTGTTGGAGATAAGGAGCTTTCGGAACGTGGCCGGGGTCCCCTGTGGTGAATGTCATAGGATCCTGCAAGAAAGGAATACAATGGGGACAGGTTTTGAATGAAGGTCAAGTTTAGGTTGATAGGAGTGTTATTAGCAGACCATGTGAGTGGCGTCTTTTTCCCATCGTCCTCAGCCTTCGGGGAGAGGAAGCGGAGAACAGACCATGAAAAGCATCAGGTGACTGAGGTGAGAAGCTTTTCACATTGCTCCCACTTAACTCATTACTCTGTATTAAGTCACATTGCAGGATGACCTTCAGTCTTTTCTGGGTCCACCCTTTCACCAACCTCTCTTGTACATGTCTTTCTGGCCACTCAGAAAACACATTTACTTTATTCACTACGGTGCCCGTACCGAATCCCCATTCAGCTGTTGCATCCAGTTCCAAATCAGAGAATGCTGGCTAGTGAGGAGCCCTCTCTGTTATCTACAATCTTGAACATTATAATCTATCAATCTGTAAACTAATTGTACGATGTTAGTGTGTCAGATGGTGGGAAATAAACCTGACTAAAATCCAAGGACGCTCTAACTCAGCAAGACCTCTAGAGACCTCGCAGTGTGGGGCATGTTGAGATGCCCCTTCTCATGTGAAAGGTAAGTGGTTAGATCTGCCTCCTCCCACAGCGAGGGAGGCCTGATGTCTAGTGGGCCTCTTTGGATTTTGGAGGAAACATATTCTTTATCTCAGTGGGTTAATTTGGCCCATTGACCGAGTGACGCAGAGCTGCTAGTTTTGAGTGGGGCTCAGAAGAGGAGAAGATTCTGCAACAGGTCCAGGCTACTCTGCAAGCCACGTGACCGTGGGCATGTGACGCGGCAGATCCAACGGGGCGTGGTGCACCGGGTCGGGAGAGACGCTGCGGGAGCCTCTGGCAGGCTCCATTAGGGAAACTGCAGTGCAGGCATCTGGAGTTTTGTAACTAGACCCTTCTGTCATCGGCAGATATCGGACCCCCAGACAACTCTCCTTTTGAGAAAGAGCCCTTGGCAGTTTGACCGGCTCACACCTCGGGAAGCCCCTGTCTTAAAGAAAAGACACAGCACAGCTCCTACGGAAGGTTCTGGTGAGCATCTCACCGTTCACACATCAGTGGTCGCTCAGGAGTCCCTGCAGCGGTGGGGGACTCTGGGGACACGATTTCAAAGGCAGATTGGTGCTGCAGATGGAATGATCAGATAAAAGAGGACGATTTTCGTAGCTAATTGAACGGTCATAATCCTTTAACTAAAATGCCGTAATAGTACAGCAATATAAGAAAAGAAAAGAAAAAGAAAACAAGTTGCAGTTAACTAACAAGTAGAAAATCCAGTCTAATTTATCTGATAAACACTATGGAAACAGAGATTTAAGTCAGGGGATGAATTATGCACAGTAACACCCCGATATGAATCAAATTGACTGCTTTGTGTGCCTGTTCTTATTTTGGTACACTTAAGTGCAGCCAGACATCACAGGAGAGTTAAAAATATATAAGCAATTGAATACCATTCTTAATGAAGTTCAAATCCTTCATAGTTTGAAAAATATATTTTAGAGGCACAGATTTGAGCAAAACTACCTAAACCATATGCACTTCGAAAGATTTGTGATACATTTGTTGTAAATTCCATCATGGTCCAAATGCTTTATCCTGATCGAGATTTGAGTGCTAAAACTGAACGGAGATGCAAACCGGGTGCAGAAGGGGAGAAATGAGCATTTGTAATGAAATACAGGAAATCAAAGAAGTGAGCTGTGGAGCTGGTGTGAGGGACAAGGCTGCTATATTCTCTCAAGGTCACAGACCAACATGAAGGCAATCTTTGAAACGTCAAAGGCCTAATAAAGTTTATGTCACAAACCAATTATGAAAAAATAATGTTCTGGTAGAGTTTAAGAGAGAAGGAAGCTCAGAGCACGATATAAGTCAAGTGTGGCATTCTCAGACGCTGATTTTGAGTGTAATGAGGTTATCTAAGGCAAATGTTGAGCACTTATTAGCATATATAGGAAATTATTAAACATAGATCATTTCAGCAAGGTATCTTATTCTCCAAATGCTATTTTTCATATGGAGAACATGTTTATCCCCAAGAAGCTTAAACTTTATTATTGCTAGAAAGGAGTAAAAATGTTATAATAGGATTAATATTCTTTCCAGCTTGTATTTCACTGTTTGAACCATGTTAAAATACTATTATTTATCAACTAATAGGAGTTTAGGGGGCATCATTTAATTATAATAATATTTTTAAAACAAGATATAGAAAAATGAGAGCTAAATAAATGTCTCAGTGGAGAAATACATTTTAAGAATTTATCATACATTTTTGAAAATCTAAATGGGATACAAACAATAATTAACTACAGTAATAGGGTAAAATATGTATTGCAAATGGAGATATCAAGCATTTCATCTAGGGGTATAAGATGTAATGGTCTCAGAAATAGAAATTGAATTTAAACGCTATATGCTCATTTTCTTTGACCTCACCTAAACATCAGCAAAACCACCTTTCCTTGAAACAGGACCTGATTCTGCTAGGATCACAAATACATTGTCTCTGTGTTTTTTTAAAAAAAGGAAAAGAAACATAGTCCCAGGTGCATGAAGAGAATACAAAGCCGGAGACTAAGTATCAAAGAGTAATGATAAACAGCATTACTTCAAGTTGAAGAGACATGCTGAGCAGAGCAGAGGGTTTGGATTTGAGTCAACAGACAACAGATTACAATAACACATTAGAGGCAGCCTTAGACTTCAAAGGAAGGTTTCCCACAGACAACAACAAAGTATATTGGATACAAAGGTCTTTAGAAATACAAGATGTGCGCAAAGCTTCAATTGTTTACAAGTATGCTTGGTAAACCAAAGTTTTGAAAATTCCAGTAGCTGTCCAAGTACAAGACTGAATAAATCAGCAACACATGGGCGGCTACAAGATGATTGCAGTTATTTAAACATGGGAGAGAAATAACAGACCGTGTTATTTCAACATCTCCTTCTACGATTTAGATTTGAGAGCATTCTCTTTCATTAAGATGATGTAACTCATAAAGTCACACACTGACCTTGAAGTTATCACGCAACTTCGAAAGATCGAAATTTTAATTAACTCCGGTGTTTTTGTGAGCAAGGAGTCGGGGGAATTCTTTTCACATTGTCTTAGTTTGTCCTTTGCCCTGGGTGAAGGGAGATTAATGACGCACAGAGAAGAGCAAGATTTACAGCTGGGACCTTTCAGAGATGGTGCAGTGACTCCATGGAGGTCTCTTTGCAGAGAGGGGTGCTCTACATGAACTCAGATGAGCACAACCCTGACCAAGTTCCTGTTGAGGGGCTAAAGCCTGGTCAGGAAGTCCTGACTATGAAATGAGGTGCTTTTGGAACACATTTAGCTTTGGGGTGTGCCAATTGTTTTGTGAAGAAAGGAGGGAATTCTGACCTCATTTCTTACACTTTTCTGTTCACTAGGCCCTTATATTACTTCTTTCCTGGAATGGTTTTCCCCCAGTTATACACATGGTCTACCCCCTTCAACTCATCCAAGTCCTATGCAACTGTCACCTCCCGAAAGTCTTGAACATCCTGCTTAAAATAGTGCCACTGTTCATTTTAAAAATTTATTTCGGAGCAATTATTATTTTGATCTTATTTCATTCATTTACTGCATGTTTCATCCTCCTAAATGAGTTGTCCATTAGGGTCAACATTTTGCCCCTTTTATTCTGCACCTTATTCCAGTATTACAGAACAGCCCGGCACATGCAACAGCAAATTGCTCTTGCTTTTCTTGTTCAGTGAACAAACACATGGACATAACGACGTTCATCATTCACCAGAAGAGTGTTTAGTGTGTTTTTACTGTTTTTCACTCCATGGTAGTCTCAATTATGTACCAGATCTCTACACAAAACATCGTAACATTACAGTATCAATACATTGATACATTGTAATGACCACCCATGCTTTACAGCAAAACACATTTTGGGCTTGAATTAATCACCATATATTGGCAAAAGAGTCTTGAAAATGCCAAAGAGTAAGTCTTGATAAGAGGAACTGTTAAGTGAAAACGTTGCTATCTTATTTAGACAATGCATGACAAATCTATGATACACAGAGGTGACGTTTCCGTGGGGCCTGGTACCATCAGAATAGCCGAGTTACTATTCTGAGTCCTCCCCTTCCCTCACTAGCATGTCACTCCTGGGCATTGTGCTCTGAATGACACTCAGTGTACACTTGAACATATACTTCTCTTCTGAAGGAAGAAAAAAGACTTAAATGAAGAAAAGATTTATTGTTGATATAAGAGAATGTGTGTGTGTGTGTGTGTGTGTGTGTGTCCGTAAGCCGTGAAGAGCGGGAGAAATTAACTATGCCTGGAGTTCAGACTCACTGGTGAAAGTGACAATGGACAATTTAGGTCTGTGCTAGAGTGATATGAAGGGAAGTGATTACATTTGAGAAATAATAAATTGAGGATAAGTAATGCATAATTTTCTAGGAAAAAGCAGATTTAAAAAAATAGTCATACCTGCTCAACTTGACATTTGTATATAATCCATCTTGTGGAAGTTGCTCTGTTTTGTCATATCCAAGATCCAAGGGTGATTTTCAGCTACAAGAGCTGGTTACTGCTTAGGAACATAGATAGAGGAGGTGCCAGAGCCCCCAATTTCTTACGTGGTCCTCGTCGTATATCCAGCTTGATGCAGGTCCTGTCTGAGTGACACAGAGTCCTGGCACCGTCACTGTCCTTCAGACCTCCTCCCTCCTCCCTCCTGATTCACTGTCACTTGAGTAAACTTACTTCTCAGAGCACATTTTCGTTTACTCTTTACATTTCGTTTAACTTATCGGTGATGTGGAAAAGCAAGGAGCAAGATTCAACACACTTCTCAAAGAGTGCAGATTTCATTTAGAAGTTACATTTAACACTGTGTTATTAACCCGACAACCACTGATCGAAATCGCTTAGAATAAAGTGCCAATTTTACTTGTTTGAAATTTTTACCTTAATATATATTTTAATTTAAAGAGTAGCAGAGTACAGGATGGGGTGAAACCCATACAGGGAAACTATAAGTGGAAGCAGGCAGGAGATGAGGGTTGTTCCCAGTTTGATGTTGTCGTGAGCAAAGCTGCCGTGCACATGACTGTATGTGGTCGGTGCCTGGAGGCCCCATTTCCATTGGTAGAGAAGGGCATGGCCTGGGCCCTTGTGTGCTGCGTTTCAGTAACCCTGCCGCACTTTGACAGAACGGTGTCTCTCTATCAGGAGTGTCACCGGTAGTGTCTCCCCCCAATCGGACCCGGGTTCCTCCGGATGACAGCATTTCCACCAGGCACCTCTCAGTCGCACATGGAAGTCACAGCTTGGTGCCTTACAGAAGAGAGAAGGAAGAGGGGACAGCGTGATCCTTTCTGTCCGTCAGAGAATGCTTCACGACCAGGAAACCCGCCTTTCGCCCCCCCCTCCAGCCTAGCCTTCTGGCTGTCACACTGGGGTCATCAGGAAATAACTTTATTTATTTATTTATTTATTTTTATCCTCACCTGAGGACATTTTTCCATCTTTTGTTCAGGTAGAGTGGGAGGAGGAGAGAGGAAGAGAGAGAGAAACATCGACGTGAAAGGGACATATTGAGTGGCCGCCACCCGCACGACCAACCAGGGCCGGGGACAAACTGCAACCGAGGTACATGCCCTTAGCAGGAACCGAACCCTGGTCTCTCGGGACCGCAGGCTGACGCTCTAACCACTGAGCCAAACCAGCCAGGGCAGGAAATAATTTTAAGTGGTTGAGTTTTGATCTGTAGTTTTATGTCGGGATTCAACCATCCCTCTTCCTGCCACCAGCCAGTCTTGGAGCAGCGACACCAGGCCTAAGATTTACGTTCTGATTTACTCCCGTTTTGATCATCCTATCTGACAGTCACTACTCTATATTAAAATCTGTGTAATTAATTGATACCAGTGATTTTCATGTGTCATCCATCGGTGTCCTCTATGCCTTGGGCCTTGTCATCCTTGAAGGGTCTGCCATAAGGTTTAAAAATTAGGAAGTCTTCCTCTCTTGCTGCGCCTTCCTGATCTTCCATCCGCGTCAGCTGCTTTGAGCTGTCTGTGCATTCATCTCCACCTCCGGGTGGTCCACCTACTTCTATCTCTTCCGATTTCTTCAGCCTCTCGACTTTTAGCTTTCTTACTCTTTTTGTGTCTCTGATCAGTAAGTCCTGAAGCCCCAGGGAATAACAGGCACGCATCAGAATGAATACTGCGCCTTATCAGACACTGTACTGTCAAAATTAACGACTTGCATCTATTTAATGTAATATGGATTGAAAAGACCATCATACCAAAAATAGAATGTGCCAAAAAGTGGTATATGTGTCCAAGTTTTAATAGTAATTAACTGACTATATGTAATGGGAGGTAAATCATGTTATGAATTCACAGGTGTAGAAATGTTGAAAAAGAATATAAGTAGATACAGTTGGAGAATCTTCCCACAAGTAGGAAATGAAAAAGTAGTAGAAAAGTAGAAGGAAAAAAAAAAAAAAAAGGAAAGAGCAGAAGGTAAAATATAGATTAAAATATCAGAGGACTATTCAGGAAGAAGGGACATACACAGAATAAATGATAAAGAAATGATACTACAGAATTTTCCAGAACAGAATTATAAAATATTTTGTATTTAAAGGTCCCATTGAGAGCTCAGACCAATTTATTCAGGAAAATACCCATCAAAGGGAACAGAGGGAAAAATCACCATGACATTTCAGAGAACCACAGGTAAATGGAAAATTTTAGGAGATTTCTAGATTGGTGGAATGAGGAGGGGAGAAGCAGGTCATTTATAAACTCAAAGGGAGCAGACAATTTTCTTTAAAATTCTGACAAAGGGAAAAATTCATTTCCAGCCTAGAATCCTATACATGACCAAATTTTCAATCAAGTACAATGGTAGAATATAGACATTTTTCAAGTGTGCAAGACTTTCCCACAGAACTTTTTCCAAGAAATTGCTGGAGAATCTGCTTCACCAAAGTAGAAGACCAGTAATTAAATAATCATATTTACATGATCAGTGTATATAAACACACACACACACACACACACATCAAGGGAATGCTAAATGAAGAATTTATTTTTATCTGGAATTAGAAATTCCACATTAATTAAGATATCTTTAAGGAGATTTCACGCAGCTTTTTCACAGGTGAGAACTGCTCTTTTACTGGAATGTTCATGTCTTTCTGCTTACACTTCGGGCGCAGCATTGTCATTCGGGAGAGAACAAAGCAGCGATGCGTGTCCGTGTCACACGGATGCAGTGCCGTAGCCATAGCTCAGTGCGTGAAGTGAGCGGAGGCACCGATCTGGAGGTCAGGTCCTGAGCTTTGCAAAGACAGCAGTGAAAGGTTGTGAACGTCTTTCAGTTGATTAAGGTGAAACGTCCACTTACCTGTGGAGGTGAATGGTTTTCTTTGAAAAGTGGGTAACATAATTCTTTAATAATATAATTAGGAGACATTCCTTTTCTAATTGCATTGGCTGTTTCCACTCATCCTCGTGCCCTGGGAGAGCAGGAGTGTGACTCTCTGAGGGTGGTCTGGAAGACGGAGCCCGACTCAGAGACCCAGCTCTCCTTCAGATCCCCCCCCCCCCCCGCCGTGTTATTAAAAGCCATCCGGAGTCCCAGTGGGCGTTATGTAAGTTCTTCTTCTTTTTTTTTTCATTCTGGTATTATTATTTTTTTGTTTCTTTTTTTTTAAATTTTATTTTTGGCCCTGGCCAGTTTGGCTCAGCGGTTGAGCGTCGGCCTGAGGTCCAGAGAGACCCGGGTTCGGTTCCCGATAAGGGCACGTACTTTGGTTGCAGTTTGTCCCCGGCCCTGGTTGGTCGTGCGGGTGGCAGCCACTTGATGTGTCCCTTCACGTCGATGTTTCGCTCTCTCTCTCCCTTCCTCTCTCTCCCTTCCACTCTATCTGTACAAAAAAATGGAAAAATATCCTCGGGTGAGGATAAAAAAAAAAAATTTAAAATTTTATTTTTGTTACAGATGTTTCTCCTTTTTTACCCCATTGACACCCTCCTCCCCATCCCTGGCTTTGTTGTCCATGTCCATTGGTCATGCATACCTGCATATAAGTTCTGTGGTTTATCTCTTCCCACCCCACCACCCCCTCTTCTGAGGGTTGTCAGTCTGTACCCTACTTTCATGTTTCTGGGTCTACCGTATTCCTCAGACTGTTATGTTCATTATATTCTGTATATAAGTGAGATCATGTGGTATTTGTCTTTTTCTGCTTGGCTTGTTTCACTTAGGATAATACTTTCCAGGTCCTTCCATGTCGTCTCTAAGGATAAGAGATCTTTCTTTCTTACAGTTGCATAGTACTCCATTGTGTATATGTACCACTGCTTTTTTATCCAGGGAGTTATGTAAGTTCTAATACTGACAATGAATATAACTGCTAATCCTGTAAGTGCATTTCAGTACTTGCCTTTCTTGAGGAACTAAAGGTTTTAATACTTGAAGGCATCTTTACCCCTTCTTTAAACATGTTCTTTGTATTCTATTTTCCTTTTCTCACCCTCACTGAGTAGTTCTTCTCTGTCTATCCTGAGAGTGCTAAGTATTTCATAAACTCCTTAAAGTCTCCACATTAAACCCCTTAAAGTATTCCCTTTCCATTCTACTTTATTCTTACAATGCCTTCAATGAACAAATGGCTATACTCAGCTCACTCAGTATCTGTTGTCAAGACTCAGACTCCATGTCAGGTTCTGTTTTAAGTGCTTTACCTCTACTAAACCATTAGTGTCCTAACAATACAAGGTAGCTATCTCCATCCTCTCTACACCAAGTGTGAGGATTCTGAGCTGCACAGAGGTCAAGAAACTTGCAGTGCGGATGGTCGGTGCCAGGAGACGGTTCCAGGAACCAAACCCACGACCCTTAGCATGTAACTGCATTCCCCTCGCCCATGTTTCTTTCAAACCTGTGCTTTCAATAGTTTCTTAGATAAGCTACTGCCCATTGTCTGTCAGAAGGAACAGGTTAAGGTTTCCTCACCGTTCTTCATACCAAAAAGTAAATAAAATAAAAATGAAGCAAACAATAAAATTCTGTCCTCTCTCAGTCTTTAATGAGTCATATACTCATTCTTAGACTTTTTATTTTCTCTCTCTTCCAAAAGGATTATCAGAACAAACTCCCATGTATTTGTCAATGCAATCATGTCTTTTCTATTTCATTAAATTATCAGAATTATCTCAAAATAAATGAGGGCATTTATCTTTCATTTGGGAGAAATTAATTTTTCTGTTTCCTAGTTGAATTATAGTCAACTGACATAGTTATTTTCCTATGAATGTTTCAGTTTCTTTTACATTTTTATGAGGTTAATTTTATCAATCTTTAATAATTTGGGGGTTTTGTATAATATTTAGGATTTTCTGTCCAAAGAGAATAAAATATGTGTTTTAAAAATCCCTTGATTCCCTCAACACTTGTTTAGTTTAGTTATTTTACGTCTAAATTAAACGTGTAGATTTTGCACTCACACGAACCAGGCTATAACCTTCCCAAAGTGCCCTGTACAACAGAGCCCCCCCCCCCCACCTCCTGGCACTTCGCGGTTAGGTTCCCCAGAAAGCAGCTCGTGGGTGAACACAGGCAAGAAAAGGCAGAGTGGGGAGCAGTACGGGTCAGGGAGAGAGGCGAAGCCACGACGCAGTCTTAAAGGGAGCCCGGCTCATGGACGGGAGATCTGAAGATGAGATGGTACTTTGGGGAGCTCCTGATTTCTGCTGAGGGGTCCAGACTTTTCTGCTTGCAGGGAGCTGCGTGAATCTCTCAGCCCACTCAGTGCCTGGAGGCACCGGAGCCCAGAACTGCGCCCTTCAGGGGGGGTCTGGGTAGCACATCACAGCCTCCATCACAGTACCTCCGGTGTGTCCTCTTCCTGATGTAATCTTTTTCTTATTTTAAATCCTTCACTGACTCCCCATGAGTTTTAGTGTGAATTCTTCATATTGTCCTAGGCCTTCAGCACTAGGGATTTCCAACCTCATCCACCTCAAAATCACCCGTTTCCCTCAGCTGTTGCAGACATGCCACCTGTGCCCCACGTATACAGAATTATGTACCTTTCCCCAGACATCCTGCTGCGGTGCCTGTGTCCTCGTCACTGTTTACATCCTATTTAGAAGCGACAAGCTACCTTCTTACTTTTGATTAAGTCATGAACGTCAAACCAAAGCTTCTCTCACTTTCTGGACCCTGTCATCGTTTTGCGGATGACCCAGTACCACTCTCTTACATATATATATCCTTTGTCACTATTTTCTGTCTCTGTGTTTTGACCATAGTTTTGCAAATATTGGGCTGTAGACTGGTAAGAATCTATGCTGATTAATTATTCTTTTACAGAAAAATGAAAAGCCACACTAGAAGATGTCATGCATCATCATTCATTCTTATCTTAAGTCCTCCTCAGTATTTTGTTGTTGTTGTTGTTAAAATGCTCTTTATTTTATAAAATGATGATGGTGATGATGACGATAGATGCAGTTTTTTTCCTTCTCTCCCTCACTTCTTCCTCCTTCCTTCTTCTTTCCCTTTCCTTTCTTCCTCCCTCCCTCCCTTTCCCCCTCTCTTTCTTCCTCCCTCCCTTCCTCCCTCCTTTCCTCCCTCCCTCCCTCCCTCCCTCCCTCTCTCCCTCCCTCCCTCCCTCCCTTCCTTCCTTCCTTCCTTCCTTCCTTCCTTCCTTCCTTCCTTCCTTCCTTCCTTCCTTCCCTCTCTTCCAAAGCCTGAATAAAACATAATAACAAAGGTAACAGCACAATTTAGATCACCATTTTTAACTCTTCTGTTGCTCTACATTCTGAATTTGAGATTTTAAAAATTGTCACTGTTTCTGTGGCACCTCGATCAGGGTCCAGAACGCAGAGTAGGTGCCAACGTATCCTGAATAAATGAATGATCACACCCTCTGATATGCCAAGGCAAGTATAGCTAAGAAATTGATTAATGGAATGAAGTGATTCAGGGGAATGAAGGGAACACGGATACCCTTAGCACCGGGTGCAGGTTTGCAGGCCAAGGAGATTCATGTGCCCAGGTTCAAAACCCTCTAATGGCTCCAGTGGTGATTCCATCACTTACTCTGATCAGCACCCTAATGAACCCAGTGCCCCCTAATTAATAGTCACTGTTTCTAGAAGAGTCCAGAATGTTCTGTGCTGGGCAGCTGGCGAACTGTGTACAACCACTGAGTTAGATGAACACCTTTTACTTTAATTCAGCACATAATTAAGCCCTATGCAAACCCTCCAGGACACGCAGTAATCGCAGAAAAGGGGTAGCAGACTGTTTTGAAGCCAGCATGCCCCTCTAAATCGGCAGCCCCTTAACTGCAGCAATAAATTGTGACCTTTTGGTAGCACCTGTAAGGGTTAGAGATTGTTCTGTAATTGTTTCACTTATTGGCAACTGGTTGAGAAACAGCCAATAAAAAGCAGATGACGTGATTGAATTACCTTTTGGCCTCCTGCGGAGCTATTTTTGTGCTGCCTTGATCCCACCTACAGGTGTCCGTCTATTTCCATAATAAATAGAAGATGCAATCCTTTGGGAAAGTATATAAAAATTGTCCAGACACCATAAATCACATAATAGAGTGAACTTATTACCTATCTTCCACCCCACTGAATCAAGGTGTAAATTCAATTTTAAGGAAAGCTAACACTTCTATTTTATTTTAAAGCAATTTTTTACCTGGCAGATGAGTAACTGTTCACCCACATTTCTTGAGGTGAAAATTAATTTTTGGTTCAGAGAGTAACTCTTTCTTTTGTAAGGAAATTGTAACAGTACGGACTGATCTCTTCTCTCAGGGAGGCAATGGAGTCGAACAGGAATATACCAGATTCCAAAAATGTTTGTTGTTTAAAATTTTACCCCGACTTCTAGATGATTCCCCAAATGTACATTGCAATCTATGTATTTATTTGTCTGAGATATTGACAGAACAAAACATATAGAAATAGTTATGCACTAGTCTAGTTGTGAATTCAATTGACTAATGCAACTCTAAATGAAAGAAAATATGTATCATTCATAGTGCAGTAAAGATTTGCCACATCTGGATTTTTCTGATAAAATTAGTTGCTGAAAAGACACATACAAATAATTATTCTTTATTTTGAATTTATTTGGTACCTATAATTTTAGTTATAGTTTTTAAAGGGTTTATAAGTATAATTTGAAATCAAACATTACTCATTTTGGGGGATTGAGAGGATTTGGGGGGCACTTTCCAGGAGTGAATATTTTCAAGTACATGATGTTAGTTATTGAGAGATTAAAGCAAACAAACAAACAAAAACTCCTTCATATAATGCAGATTCAGAGTTACGGAATATCAATAAAATATTTAGTTCATTTATGTTAGAAAGACCAAGAGTGAAGAATAATATTATTTCAAATTTCTGAATAAGATGAAGGATAGAAATGAACTGCAATAGAGGTAGGTTTGTAATAAAATTCCTGGCCGCATGTAGACCTCATCAACCCTTCACCGCATTAACCCTTCTTAGGAAAAGGTCTGGCCTTACACAGAAAACAGGGAGAAAATGTGTACTGAATTTCAGAAAGCCTTTTTATCCCAAATTGGATAAAATCTATTATGTGAGGAATACATTCATTAGGAATAAATTTTAAATTGATAAATGTCACATCAAAAACATTAGTTTTCCAATGACCTTAGAAGGAAAGTTGAGTTTCTGAAAACTGCTTGCGTGATCTCATCTCGCACTCGCTCCTGTGTCCCTCTGTCACCACACCGCAGTCGCTGGTCATCTGCTCCAGCCATTCTGTCTGCTGGTCGCCCAGGGCTGTTCCAGCTCAAAGCCACATCCTCAGGGAGGTTTTCCTTAAACCCGCTGTTCTCAGTTATGTTCTCCTGTTCTTCTCCCAAAACAATTTGTTCTTCTCCATAGAACTTACTTGACATTTTATACATTTATTTGTCTACTCTCTGTTTCCCCCATTAACTCTCTTTTCCATAATGGAAATGATCCTATCCATTAGTTTTTCAATATAAACAAAAGAATTACACATAACAGTTACTCCTTAAATATTTATTGAGCAAACATTAAAATGTGTTACCATGCTGTTAATATAAATGACACATACGATAAAAGTATAGCAGAATATTTATTTTATGAATTTGTAGTTTTTAACAGTAGCACACCAAATACATTGCAGGTTCCCCAAATGTTCCATCTAACTTATATCAATATATAAAAATTAGTTCCAGGGAAATTGGGTATACATAGTATTAAGGCAGGATCTTTAAATTAACATAGAATGATTGTAACCTATAATAATATAAAACCTTCTGAGAATAGATGACAACATTAAGGTATCACTAAGAAAGTTATAACCAGAACACAGGGGAGCTGGGTGTTGTCTATGAGAGCATAATTAAGGGAATAGATGGATCTACTCAAATACTGGCCAAAGTGAGTAATTGATAATGATCATGAATGCTTTAAAGGTAAGATTTTAGTCATGATTATGTTGTAATTAATTGTGTTTTTATGTAATATTCTTTTGAATTTTTTAATGTTTAAAAATGTGTTGTATAGCCCTGGCCAGTTTGGCTCAGTGGTTAGAGCGTCAGCCTGCGGTCGGGAGAGACCCGGGTTCGGTTCCCGCTAAGGGCACGTACTTCGGTTGCAGTTTGTCTCCGGCCCTGGTTGGTCGTGCGGGTGGCAGCCACTCGATGTGTCCCTTCACGTCGATGTTTCTCTCTCTCTCCCTTCCTCTCTCTCCCTCCCACTCTATCTGTACAAAAAATGGAAAAATATCCTCGGGTGAGGATAAAAAAAAAAAAGTGTTGTATAATAATCTAGTTTTTGAAACAGGCATTAAAAATAGAATGGAAAACCATTCTCTAATAATATCTGTGTATCTTCATTAAATAAGAATTTTGGGCTTCATTGGTCTGATAAATGTTATGGGTATATGATTTATTTTATTCTTCAAGTATTCTTCTACAAATATTAATCAAAATAAGGACATAAAGCCTCGAGCATGAAACTTATATATAGATGGGAGAATATACCAATTTGTCTTGTTTCTCCTGGATTGGAGAATGGAAAATAATATTTGTTTAGGATCTGTTAAGAACCAAGTTAATGTGTTGGCTGTTCTCTTAAACTGTGTTAATCTTTACAAGAATGCTGAGGTGCAAATAGCTTCACTTTACAGATGGTCACACTAATTTAAAATAAGGTTTAAAAAGTGAAGCAATTTTCTGGAGTCCACAGACATCCCTATCTATAGAAGCAGAATGGAAGACAGTGATTGTCTGGTGGACAGGTGAGAATTCCTTCCTTCTTGACTTGTTTTCTCCAAGTGGCTAATTGAAACAAAACAGTTGATTTTTTCCTTTTTTTAATTTTTATCCTCACCTGAGGACATTTTTCCATTGTTGTTTAGATAGAGTGGGAGGGAGAGAAAGAGAGAGAAACATCAACGTGAAAGGGACACATTGAGTGGCTGCCTCCTGCATGATGCTAACCAGGGCCAGGGACAAGTAGCAACCAAGGTACGTGCCCTTGACTAGAATCGAACCCATGACTCACTGGTCTGTGGGTTGACGCTCTAACCACTGAGAAAAACTGGCCAGGGTTGAAACAGTTGATTTTTTACTTACTAATCTTCTATGGAGGTTTCCACAAAGAAAAAATGCCTAGTGAATTATAAATTACATTATTTTTTTTCTAATACTGTCAATGATACATTCATGTTCTTCATTCCAAAAATTAAAGTGCATTTTCAAATGGCTCTTAAGTAGTACTGAGTTGCTGAGTGGATTTACAAAGTAATCTCTACTGAAGTTGGCAAAACAGTACATAACACAAAAAAGATTTTTTAATGTTTTGAAAATGTCACAAATTATTGGCATTATTGATCATCTATTTTCTGGATCAGTAGTGCCCATTGTGAAGGTAAGGAAAGTAAGATGCAGGGTGGGTAAATAATGTAAGAGCATCAGCAAATATCAGATTCTTTTTTTCCACACTGGAGCCCTAGGTTTTTACTTTACTCGATGTTGCATCTTAAAACAGTGTTACTTTTTTAAGCAAAATTTGAACCAGCCCCTCCGTATTAATAGAATACATCTGCTGTACTATTCCCAGCTACCAGATAGGCCACGGAAAAGTCCTTTAAACATATGGAATCCCAGACAACCATGTACACACTTTTTTAGGAATGAAGTAGGAAAATGTGAGCAGTAAGTCTACCTTCCACAGAGACCTTGGTGACTGGCCAAATCTGAAACAATCAGTAAAGACCACGCCATGATCGAGATGTCATTGATGTGCTCTAGGATGGTTCTTAAGCCAGTCCTATGCTACTCCCTGGTTTCTGCAGTATGGCATGGAAATACCCAATGAACAGAGTAGTGACAAATTAAGCATAAGGGGAGAATATAATTTATAGGCAATCTGGTGTTCCTCTCAGAACGATGCTTTTGGAACAATAACATTGTTAGTCATTTACCCAAATTGGTTAAAATAAAAGGAAAACTATTTGTCTTTTATTGTATTTCAGAACAGAGGAACATCTTTTCAGCCAATTACTATTATAGGTTCATAAATGGTGAGAGAACTCCTAAGTCTACGTTGCAGATTGGAGATATTTAATTCAGAGTGTTTTACCCCCAGTTCTTTATTTGCTAAACTTAGTACTAAACCCCTCACAAAGCAATTCAGCCAAATTGCTCATGGTTTGATATTTTAAAGAAACGATCTCCAAATCCTTAGGTACATACTCTATTTAAGAGGCCATATTAACATATCCACCCCTTCCCCTCCAAGGTTTTACTCTTGAGGATATTTCATTACATACTGCAGCTCCCAGGGGTGGGGGGTCTATGTATGGTATCTGGGAACAACTTCCAGAACAGTCTTCACAGTATAGTCTCTATTGAATAAAATAAAACAAAAAGCTTTTTGACTCAAAGGTGTTGGATCTCACTTAAGTCAATGCCCATGGAAGCTCTCAGTATTATCAATAGAAGTTAGTAAAAGTCAAAGAAGACGCCTATATAATAAAAGGACATTGCATGGTTCATCATAGTATCTGGAACTCTAAAGAACTGTATTTATATGAAGATATTGGAGCCAGTATTATAATAGGCTTATTTACTTCATTATTCCTAAAGTTTCCCATTCAGACCACAGCTAGAACTGGAATCAAAAGGCCCCAGGCAGCCCTGGCCGGTTTGGCTCAGCAGTTAGAGCGTCCGCCTGCAGTCCGGAGAGACCCAGGTTCGGTTCCCGCTAAGGGCATGTACCTCGGTTGCAGTTTGTCCCCGGCCCTGGTCGGTCGTGCGGGTGGCAGCCACTCGATGTGTCCCTTTCACATAGATGTTTCCCTCTCTCTCTCTTCCTCTCTCCCTCCCACTCTATCTGTACAAAAAATGGAAAAATGTCCTCAGGTGGTGAGGATAAAAAAAAAAAAAAAAAAAAGGCCCCAGGCAGTAGTAATATCTATTTGAGAGTCTCCTTAGAATGGCAGATTGTGGATTGCTAGTGGAAGAGATGACCCAGTGAATAATTTCCATATCTGTAAATAGATTGACATCACTACCTTTAATGGTTGCAAGATCTAACATTACACAATTGTGCAACAAGGGCTCTGTTGTTGGACACCGAGGTCCTTCCCAGCTCGTCACTGCGATACAGAAGGCAGTGATGAGCATTTCTGTAGGTATGAGGCGGAGCAAGTGGAGTTACTTCTGCAGGTCTCAGTTTTCTCCTCTGCGAAACAGGAAGAGTAGAGCCTCTGTTGTTAAAATTACACGGCTTAACACTACGCATAGAAATACTGGAAACATGGGAACTGTTACCAAATCTTAAAGATGTGTATTTCTTTTGACCCAGCAGTTCCATCTATGGTAATCTATTTGAAGGAAATAATTATCGATGTGCACACATATTTGGTTGCTTGAATTTTTTGGTGGGAGCAGATTATTTATAGTAGCAATATTTTTATCACAGTTTAGATGTCCAAAAAGAAAAGGGGTTAAGTAAATTATAGTTCATTTATAGAATGACATCTTATGCAGCCATTAAAACTAACGGTCTTCACACCTGTCAAATGGCCGCCATCAACAAATCATCAAACAACAAGTGTTGGCAAAGGTGTGGAGAAAAGGGGACTCTAGTGCACTGCTGGTGGGAATGCAGACTGGTGCAGCCACTGTGGAAAACACTACTCTGTTACCTTAGAAAGTTAAAAATTGAACTGCCATTTGACCCAGTGATCCCACTTCTAGGACTATACCCTAACAAACCTGAAACACCAGTCAGAAAAAATATATGTACCCCTATGTTCATAGCAGCACTATTTACAATAGCTGAGATCTGGAAACGACCCAAGTGTCCATCAGTAGACGAATGGATTAAAAAGCAGTGGTACATGTACACAATGGAGTACTATGCAGCTGTAAGAAAGAAAGATCTCTTATCCTTTGAGATGGCATGGCGGGACCTGGAAAGTATTATGCTAAGTGAAACAAGCCAAGCAGAGAAAGACAAATATCACATGATCTCACTTAATTGTGGAATATAATGAACTAAACAAACTGCTGAACAAAATTAACCCAGAGACATGGAGGTGGGGTACAGACTGACAAGTCTCAGAGAAGGGGTGTTTGGGGGAAAAAGATAAACCACAGAACTTACATGCATGTATGCATGACCAATGAACATAGACAACAAAGTTGGGGATGGGGCAAGGGGGAAGGGGAGGAGGGTGTCAGTGGGGGAAAAATGAGAAACATCTGTAACAAAAACAAATTAATAAATAAAAAATTATAAAATAAGTAACTAAAAAAAAACACAAAAAAAACTGTCTGAGGAATACCTAATGGTGTGGGAAGATACTGAGGACATTTACAAAATTTGGCGTTTATATTTAAAAACATAAAGTATCAGCCAAAGATATTTATTTGTATTTTTTATGTTTTGTATTATAAATATAGCCCAAGTGATATGTCTATATATTTGTATTTATATATGTATAAGTGTGTGTATATATATATATATTTTCATATTTTGTACATATACAGAGCTCCCATCTATATAATGTACATATGTTTGTGGTATGACAATATATACAGAAAGCTTTTATTTTCTTAGATTATTAGAATAATTACACATCAGGAAGCTTGGAGCCCTTTAAATGCCATATATGTGTTTCATTATATCATTTGCTACCCTAAACTAGGGACTTAAAAAAATGCTTATAGTATCATTTTGCGTTTTTTTGTATTCATGCATTCTCTCAGTAAATTGCCTTCAATTATTGGAAACTTTATGTTAAAGAGTTATTTAAAGAACACAGTTTTCGCTAGTTAGGAAATCACAGAATTCTCACAAGTTATTTAAATATACCTTGAAATCCTGTGCTTATCTCTATATAAAATATCTTATAACAGGAAAGGCAGTTAAGCTGTATTTTAGTAAGTCATATTTTGGGGGAAGGCTATCTTCTATCTGAGTTCATTGTTGGGTAAGTCCTGCAAATATTCTAAGCCTCATTATTAGTCTCAAATCTAAGAAGAAGAAGAAAAGCTACCTAACTTTATTAAAGATAACTTCTCCAGCTCATTTTTATCTTTTGCTCATTTCATTTTGTAACTTCATCTAGAAACTGATACACTCAGATAATCATGTATAACGTCTTCTGTAGGAACTTGAAACACCCTCTTTCACAAATCCTTCTGTCCTTATTCTGCGTGGCTGTGCTGCATGGACGGCATTATACAAATGCTCACGTCTTCAACTTCACTCTCTGTGAGTCCAGAGTGTTTTTTGCAGTTCCCAAGTTTTAAGTCTTCATTTGCATTGTGTAATGGAAAACTACCAGATGTTGCATTGTTATATCAATAATCATATGTAAGAAACTAAACTTTTCCTTTTCCCGTTAAATCTACATTGATCCTATATGCTTTCTCTCTCGCAATAGTACTAACCTTGAAATATCAAAAACAGTTTTATATACACTTATTTAAAGTACCCATAATGATGAATATCTCTTCATATGTTCATACATTCCTTTGTCTCCCACATTTAATAGTTCACAAATTCTGTCATTTTTACTTTCCAAATATGTCTCAAATCATTTGCTTGAGTCATTTCATTGTTACTAGGTTAGTTCAATGTCTTACCATTTTCACTTTAAGAGCTGCAAGTCTCTCGTCTCTGCTCATTCTGTTGGTTCACAATATTGTGACTAGATCACATTTCTTGTCATCATTCTAATTAAAATCTTTTGAATAATCTTCATGGAAGACAGCATAAAATTTGAACCCAAAGTCAGATACCCAAGGTATTTTGCTCTCTTTTAAGAAATAATCTGAAACAAATAACATTTCCTGGGTATTTTTCACATATAAACCACAATGAGATTAAGTAGACTTCACTGTGTGTCTCCTCAACTGAGGATAGTCAGTCTCTCTCCACCTGGAATTTTTTCTTTAATTACCTCAAATATCATTTTTCCTTTGAAGGACGTCACAGACTTTTGTGGAACCTTCTGTGAAGCAGTTACATTTGTCCTGTGGACATTTGTTTAAATGTTCATTCGCTCTTGCAGACCATCCGCCTTTCAGTATCTTAGAAGTGTACCGCCTTCTGTCACCACTCACACAAAATCAGACATTGTACTTCACTCATAATCTTCCCTGAGATTTCAGCCGTGCTACACACCCCAGAGACACCTCACAATTTGCACATCAGATGAGCTTGTTTTCGGTGGGGCCTATCAACTCTATCTCTCGGAGTAAAAGTGCTCAGTAATGAATAAGCTATTCTATGTGTGTATTTTTAAAGAAGCCATTAGTATCATCAACAACAACAGCAAACTTAAAGGAGATTTTCTGCGCACAGATACTGTGGTTTAGCTGCACTTGTCTGAATATTTAGATTTATCGTAGTTTATCTTGGCAAGATGTCTGGGACATTTAATTCCACTTGCATATTCATCTGCCAGATTCAAGTACGAAAGTGAATTTCACCTCAGTATGTATAATTCAGTGTCTGCAGCGTCTCATTCATGAATGTCCGAAAAGACAAATTGTTCTCATCTATCAGACGGGCCGTTGGCAAGGGGTTGGCAGTGACACCGCAGGGCCTGCCAAGCTCTGGACTTTGCATGGGTTCTGCTTCTTCACACTCTGCTGTCATCTGTTACCATGTGTCATTCTCAATGTTTCCTGTAGGACGGGCATGGATTCATATTGGCAGGAAGAATGTAACTTTCATGATTGGTCTACTTCATACTGTATTCTAACGAGTGAGAAGTCCAAAGGAGGCAAGGGTGTCGAGAACACATTTTCAAAGGTGATACTTATGAGGAGAGTTCTGTCGGTCCAGAGCTGGATCAGTGTGAAGATTTGCTCAACGTTATTATGTATCGGGAGTCATGGGCAGTTTTAGTCAATGATTCACCAACTATCCCACCAACACTGTTGAGTGTTGGGTATTTTATATTACGAAGATAAGTACTTTTAAGTGCATTATTCATTGAGTACAACAGATCTAGAGGGAATATAATGTAGTTTTTAAAACCCTTCATGTATACAAGCAAATTGAGGCTTATGCTTAATTGACTAACCAGCAATCAGCTAAATGGGGCCAGACCTTCATAATGATGGAGTATTTATTTTCTCCAACATTGTAGTTGTTACACCTTTTAGTTGTGCTGAACTAAATATACTTTTGGTAACAAAAAGATATGGAAAACATACTCAGTGTGCTTTACCTATGCAGAGAAGGAATTCATGACAAATATTTAGACTGCCCAATTCAAACACCATAATATGAGGATTCTGGCATTATTCACACCATCTTTTTTTTTTTTTTTTAAGATTTTATTTTATTATTATTATTTTTTTCTATATTGATTTTAGAGAAAAAAAGGAAGGGAGAAGGAGAGAGAACTAGAAACATCAATGAAAGAGAACGTCGATTGGCCGCCTCCTGCATGCCCCCATTGGGGATCAGGCCCACGACCTGGGCATGTGCCCTGACCGGGAATCCAACCGGTGACCTCTTGGTGCCTGGATTGACACTCAACCACTGAGCCACACCGGCCGGGCATTCATACCATCTTAGGAAGGCATTTATGAAGTATCTCATAGTGGATGGTCATTTCTAAGCAACGCATGCATTAGGAAGACAGAGCCTTCCATCTCTGACACTTTTAGTTTCGACTAAGCAAGCGCGTTGATGGGAATGATCAGGATGAACAGAAGCCAGAGCCGCAGGGGGCATGCGGAGGGCCCGAGGTAGGTAGAAGCAGCTCAGGCCCTGGGACTCGAACGGAGCCTCCCAAACCGCAAGTATTCTGGCCACGCCGCTGACGTTGGTGTCCAGTAAACGAAATCCACGACCCACAGAACATTTTCAGTCTTCACCTGATGTGTGTCTGTGAGTTTACACAAGCCATGAGCTACATGGTTTCTTAGATAGCTTATAGATATTTTATCTGATTTCTCAAGTGTAAATGTAGCCCAGTGGAGATACTCGTTTGCTCATTGATTATGAGAAGATGTCTTGTGAAGAACCTCTCTAGTTGTAGAAAAGTTTTGGGCTGTGAAGCAATCTCCTATGATTCTGTTTTTTGTCTTTATAAAACTTTATTTGTTACACAATTCTTTTAAAATTTTAGAACAGTTTTAGATATATTAAAATAAATGTAAAGACAGTGCAAAGAGTTCTAGATCCCACAGCCTATACGTATTATTATTACCATCTTAAATTGGCATGTTTTTTTTTGTTACAGTTAATGAACCAATATTGCTACATTATCATCCTTTTAAATTCTATTCACTTGTCCTTGGTCTTGACCTAATTTCCTTTTCCTGTTCCAGAACCCCATCCAGCATACCACATTACACGTGGCAACCACGTCTCCTTAGGCTGTTTTTGGCTGGTGGTAGTTTTTCAGATTGTCCTTGTTTGTGATCAGTTTTAGGAGTTCCCTCGGGAATTCGTCTGATCTCTTCCCACATAATTAGATGAGCACAGTGGGGTTTTGTGATTGTGTGTGCTCACCATCATGACTAATAGCTGCTGATGTTGATTGACTGGCTGAGGCCCTGCAGGTCAGGTTTCTCCACTTGCAAGTTATTCATGTTCCCTCCTTCGCAGACTATCCTCTTTGGAAGGGTGTCCTTAATACAGTAATGTAAGTTATTTTAAATTCCCTGCTTGACAATTGCAACAAATGAGTCTGTCACTTATTTTGTTTCTTTAGAGACCTTTTTGTTTTTTACTTTGGAATGCCATCATTTTTATTGTGATAGCCAGACATTGAATTAGATCATAGAAAGTGAGATAAATATACCTTTTTA
Organism: Molossus molossus; assembly: GCF_014108415.1. NCBI lineage: Eukaryota > Metazoa > Chordata > Mammalia > Chiroptera > Molossidae > Molossus > Molossus molossus. Next base: position 110,299,261 of record NW_023425399.1, read on the forward strand.
ATGTAAGAATTTATGTTAATCTTGTTAAAAGTTGTCTCTGTGTGGTCTTTTCTGTATTGTACACGCCAGAGGTTTTAAACTACTTGGTCATCTTGCGTTATTCTCCCTTCCTGACTTGGGCTTTCCTGAGGACACCTTCGTAGACAGAGTCTGTGTCATGCTGGCCTTTAGCTGTAATCCACTGTTGTTACCCGGGGCCTGGCTGGCGTGGCAGTCAGGTGGTAAGAGAGGAGACCCACTCCATATTCTTAGGATTAATTTTCCAACTCTTAGTGAGTCTGGGTTTCTGGGCTGGGAAATTCACATCTGTGTCTCCATTAGGATTATATTTTATTTTATTGATTTTAGAGAGAAGAGAAGGAGGGGGGAGAGAGAGAGAGAAACATCGATGAGAGAGAACATCAATCGGTCGCCTCCTGCATGCTCCCCACTGGGGACCAGGCCCACAACCTGGGCATGTGCCCTGACTGGGAATCAAACCGGTGACCCTTTAGTACATGGGTCGATGCTCAACCACTGAGCCACACCGGCTGGGCTGTTTATTTGTTTTTTAAAGCCTTAGGTGATGCAAGAAGGCTAGAGGGAGCTACAGCGGAAGGGACGAAGCTCTGGTATAGCATGTCTCTTTGCAGAATCAGTCTTCATTGTGGAATATTCTGTGGAAACATTTCTCCATGATTGCTCTTTCCTAACCCTTCGCAGAGTCATGAGGGGATCTCTCTGGCTCCTCACTGCGGGAACCTGATCTGACTACAGGTGGTGAACCTCCTGAAAAGGTGGGGGCCCTTTGAGTCAGAAGCCCCAGGATGTGCTCAGTTCTAGGCCAGTCCCCACTCAGCGCTCAGTCCTTTGTAAGAATTGCTGTTTCTGTTCCTACCAGCTCGTGGCTGCAGCAGACTCTTCTCAGGCAAACAGCTCTTCGCTGTGACTGTGGGTGTCTGTCTCTCCTCTCTCACAGTGGGGTTCACTCTGTGCCCTGGGCTCTCAGTCGTGGGTTGTCAGGTTCTTCAGCACTTTCCTGTTGTGAGGACGGAAACGGTGATTCCAAGCCCTTTATATGTTGAAAGTGACACAGGAAGTCCAGGACTCTTTTCTGAAGTCTTTATGCAAAGCTGGTCACCAGTCAAAACTGAGTTAATCTTGTAAGTGACTCAGGGCCTTTTGTAAAGGAGCAATGATGGCCTACTGCATTGATCAAAGGCAACCCCAACGGTCTGACAAAACAAGATGTTCTCAGATACACTGAGTATGTTGCAAAACCTGCCAAGCCAGGCGGGCGACCCGTTTCTGCTGCAGGGGTCTACATGGGAACCCGTCAGAACACGTGAATTTCCTCTGGCCGCTGCCTCCTGGCTACGGCGTGTCTGGGAAACGTGGTCTTGGGAGACACATGAAGTCGGCAAAGGACCATTGACAGAAAGGGTCAACGCACAGTAGGACAGTGGTCATTTGTCCTTGTAGCCTTAGTCTTCTTCGGTGAGAGAAGAAAACAAGAGAGATTAGATTCTATGCTTCTCATTTCCCTGGTTTCAGACTGCAGCCTGCTTTAACTTAATAAAGCTCTTGGGATTCATGGAAAAATCAGAGACTCCTCAAGTATAGGTAATAGACTTTATTCTAAAGGGGCAATTCAGGGAAAATGGTTAATGGAAAAAATAAAATATGGGAGTATAATGTATCACCTGTGTTTGAAATATAGGAGACTGGTAAGGAAATAATTTTAGTAAATGAATAAAATATAAATACCTTGTATTTAACATCATTTAAAATGAATATAAAAACATGAACACACACAAACTAAAGATACAAAATAACTTGCTATGTGACCATATCATAGTTTAATTTATGTTATGGAAATTATTTTACACCTTCTATTTCTTACAGCTGGTTTTGCATTATTACTAATTTGAATAACAGGAAATTCTTTGGATCACTGAGTTGTTTTACTTCATATTTTCACAACTCATTTTAATTAGTAAGTTTATAAAAGTTTGAAACATATCATGCCTCCTGAATTAGAAAGTAAAATAATAATTCCTACTATTATTTTAAGTATTGGTGTCCCTGGTTCTTAACAAGACCATGAAACTATAGCCAGAATGTGAACGTTATATCCCCAAATATTTCTGAGGAAATATTCTATAAAACATCTACTCTCCTGATGACTCAGTCCCTCCTTACTTAAGAAGATGATAACAATTGTGCATACTCAACTGGTGTTAGTGAAACTGGATGGAATTGAATGATACTATGTGATTTAACAAAAAAGGTAGACTTTAACATTTACACTTCTTCCTTTTATCAGGTTGAACTTCAAAAATACTAATAGCGGCCATATTTACAGTTATTTTCATGTAAACCTCTATCTATTAGGCAAATACTGAGTTCTCTATCTACATGATCTGAATTAATCCTTGCAAAAGCCTCAAAAGATAGGTACAATTCAGTCTCCCATTTTACAGATAAAGATCTAACTTGCAAACATTTGTATTGCTTCACAGAATGTCTCCTAGTCAGCAGTGATCAGAGCCAGGATTCTCGTTCAGACCCAAGTGAACCCAGAGTCTGACATACAGCCACTCATTAGTGAAACAACGGCAAATGAATTGCTAGAAAATTTTCCCTTTTATTTCTTACTGAAAATATTTTAGGTGATTGTGAAATTTTGACATTTGAATTTCAACGTCTTAAGTAAAACATGATCTGAGGTATACTTACATTTTTAGAGTAGATTGTCATTTAGGTCTAGTATTGTTTTTTTTTTTTAACAAGTAAGTAAAGAAATTTTGTAGGTTGATACCTATCCAATCTAGTCTGTACCCAATTAAAATTAATGCATTCATCTATTAAAGTAACCAACACAGTAATTGAGATAAATTGGACCATAAGCTAAATTATTTATGAAAGGCAGCAGCTAATAATTTATCATCCATTTGAGAACAAAGAATGGATCTTTTGTTTTCAAGGAAAATATTTTTGTAAATTATTAAGTTCAGATTTGTAATATTCATTTAAAACTACAGGTCACATACTTTCCTTTCACAAACTTTAAAAAATGTTTTTCTTTTGTACAAATTAGCTAATAAAGTTTCTAGTCATATTGTCCTAAGACCATCAAGAATTTAATAATAGTCAAAGATAAAGGAATAAAAATATTCCTTTCATAGAGGAAGACACTACAAATTGAGCTGATGAATAACCTTAATGTCTGAGAGACTCCTACATATCTTCAGTGGAGGGACATGAGAAATCATATTTTATTTTGTGTTCTTTTGTGTGAGTATATATGTGTTGTTGTGTTTTGTTATGGTAAGAACACTTAACAGGAAATCAACTCTACATGTTTTAAGTGCACAATATAGTATTGTTATAAAACAGGTCTCTAGAACTGATTTATTTTGAGTAACTGAAACTTTACACCCACTGAGCAGTAATTTCTCATTTTCCCTATCTAGTCTAGCCTCTAGGTATCAGTTATACTCTTTGCTCCTATGAGTTTGAATGATTTAGATACCTCATACAAGTAGAATCATGCAGTATTTAATTTCCTGTGACTGGTTCATTTCACTTAGCATAATGTCCTCTGTGTTCATTCATTTTGCTAAAAATGGTAGGATTTTCTTATTTTTAAAGCTGAATAATATTTTATTGTATATATATACCACATTTTCATTATCTGTTCATCTGTCTATGGGCATTTGGGTTGTTCCTATATCTTGGCTATTATGAATTATGCTGTAATGAACATGGGGGTGCAGATGTTTTGAGATCCTGATTTCTGTTCTTTCAGAAATTGGAGTGCTTAATTATATGGTAGTTCTATCCTTAATTTTTGGAAGGACCTTCATATCTTTTTCCATGGTGGCTCCAACGTTCTATCTTCCCACCAACAATGCACTAGCGTTCCAATTTCTCCACACCCTTGCCAACACTTGTGATTTTTCAATAGCCCTCTCAGCAGGTATAAGATGATTTCGCAGTATGTTTCTGATTTGCATTTCTCTGGTGATTAGTGGTATTGAATTTTTCATATAGATATTGACCATTTGTATGTCTCTGGAAAAATGTCTATTCAGGACTTTCACCCATTTTTAATTGAGTTCATTGCATTTTTGCTATCAAGATATAAGAAAAGTTCTTTATAGACGCTGGAAATTAACACCTTATCCTATACAGTTTGTGAACATTTTCTCCCTATCTGTGAGTTGCCTTTTCAATTTATTGATTGTTTCCTTTGCTGTGAGGAAGCATTGCAGTTTAATTCTGTCCTGAAATTTATTTACTCAGATTTTCAAGAAAAAAAACCACATAAACAAACCAAGTTTGCTTAGTCCAAGAAATGGATTACCCCACCTTAGTTCAGCCATGTTCGGTTCTATGTGCGAGACAGAAAGATTCACAGTGTGAACAGCACCTTCAGGGCTGAGAGCGGAGGGAGGTATTTTCAGGACTATTTTAAAAAAGGAAGAAGATTAACATGTTTAGTAGATCAATCTTAATCTAAATATTTGTCATTCTCTGCTTTGGCTTTAATAGCCTGTACACTGATTAACAATTTAAATGACTTCTTTATTCCCTGTTAACTTTGGCCTGCCTCTACCTGCTACACGGGACAGTCTCAATGTTGGCATATTTTTTCTGTCGGGTAACTTTGTCTCTGCATGGGGATTTTAAAGTGCTACAACTTGAATATGTTATGAGTCGAATATTCGAGGGTGAGGGCAAGGAGCTGAATACAAATAAGTTAGCTCCAATATTGTGTTTTGGTTCAGCCGTGGTTGTGGGTAGACCACACATGTAGACCGTTGAAATGGACAAGTGCAATGTGCTTGCATAGGTTATAGGTCATCTGACAGCAGTGTCCTTAGTAGGCAGCCGTGTTCTAAGAAAGGAATCCACAATTTGACATTATTCTGGCAAACATAATAATTGAAGGAATGAAAAAAAATTTTTTTGATTATCCTCATTTTTAACAATTTTTGCAGTTAATATTTCCTTCTATTCTCAAGGCACTGAATTTCATTGATGGAGGACTTTTTTTTAAAATTTTTTGAAATATTTTAAGTGAGAGCCCTGGCTAGTTTGGCTCAGCAGTTGAGCATTGGCCTGTGGACCAGAGTCCCGGTTCGGTTCCCGCTAGGGGCACGTACTGCCAAATATATATATATATATATATATATATATATATATATATATATATATTTTTTTTTTTTTTTTTTAAGTAAAAAAAAGTGAGAATTGATCTACTAAAAACAGACGGTTATAAATATACAAATAACTTTCAGTATAACGATTTTATATATCAATAAATGTTAGAAGCATCTTCAAACTATCATTGACACCTAAATGATCTGAATATAAAGTTAACTTTATCTGTGTAGACAATTCCTTATATTGTCATTGTCCTGAATACTTGCTGACATTTTTTTTAAAAATATGTTTTCATTGATTTGTTAGAGAGAGAGGGAGAGAGAGAAACATCATCTGAGAGAGAAACATAGATCGGCTGCCTCCTGCATGGGTCGAGCCCACAACCTGAGCATGTGCCTGACTGGGAATCAAACCAGGACCTCTCAGTCCACGGGATGATGCTCAACCACTGAGCCACACCAGCCGGGCAAGTTGTAGATGTTTTAAGTAAAGGGATTATCAATTGATTGAGAGTCTCCCATTGACCTGACTGCACCAAACTATACACGAAACACACGAAGACGCAAGCAAACCCTGCTGCCCTGCAGCCAGTGTTCTGGACATTTCACAGTCGGCTTTCCAAGGACTTGACTGAGCATTTTGCTTCTTCTTTGCTTGCTGCATGTGGCTCCAGCCATAAAACGAAGGGTAATGTGTTCTGTCAGCAGTACGAAATAATGCTACTAGGTAACAGAGTCCGAAATGTTTACAAACCTATAAATGAAGACTGCACCATTAATACGAATGCATATAATCAAACACTTCCATGATAATTGCTACATGCATCGCATGGAATGACCTAACTATCTTTAGTTCATTGGTTGCAAGTTTTATAATCAAGGACAAACTACCTGTGTTTACAAGCACTAATTTTCATGTCACAAAACTCTTTTAAAATTGTAGTGTGTCAACGTGAATGCAGTTGCCACAGGGCCCTGTGGTTCTTTTGGACTCAAGTGGACTTTGCATCCTCGCACCCTCCCTTGGCCACGTTCAAGAGTAGACAGGCCCATTTAGAATGTTTGCAGTGGAGGAATGACCTCTCTATGTATCACCTCTGACCCAGTGTCATTTACTCTTTCATTGCAAACACGATTGGAACATTGTAGAGAATCTTCTCAAAACCATGGCCAAGTGCAGCTCACACAGATAAATTATGGGTTATTTCCTACGTGGATCGATGTGATTCCACTCTAGATGGCGTGGTACACCATTATACATGTCCACTCTACGCTCCCTGCTGAAGGTCTGCTTCTCCAAAGCTTATATTTGGTCTTTCCTTGATTGTGGGCAGAGATCTATTTTATTGTTATTATTTTTTAATCCTCACCGGAGGACATTTTTCCTTTTTTCTTTTTGCTCAGATAGAGTGGGAGGGAGAGAGAGGAAGAGAGAGAGCTTGAGAGAAACATTGACGTGAAAGGGACACATCAAGTGGCTGCCACCCGCAGGACCCAACTGCACCCGAGGTACATGCCCTTAGCAGGAACCGAACCGGGGTCTCTCTGGACCGCAGGCCGACGCTCTAACTGCTGAGCCAAACCGGCCAGGGCAGAAATCTATTTTAAATAGCATGAAAAATAAATGTTAATTTAATCGGAGAGAGAAATAAGGGCATAGATCAGAACAAGTGACTTGGCCTGTATGCAGGGCTCTCACGACACGATGTGACCTTCTGCAGTAGGACTTAGGGTGGGTGGTGTGTGTCTGGCAACCCTGCAGGCCCTTCCCTTCATGTCTGGGTTAGCAAATAGTAAACACCGCGTCCAAGGACAGAAACCAGGCTTCACATTGTGAGGTACATATTGGGCTTTTTTTTTTCTTTCGCTAATAATGCTCAGAGAAGAGAATCATCATGCACGGTATTGTTTTCAAAATAGTAAAATTGTATCCACTGGGATACTCTTCAGGTTCCTTCAAAAAGAAAATGTTCTCTCTCTTTTTTTAAGTATTAACCAGGGAAATGATATCTGTCTTGTTACCCTAGGAATCTATATTTTCAGCAAGAGAGACATGGGATGGCTTTCATTATTTAATTGTACGACAGTTTTCCGAGTGCATAAAAAACTGACTTGGGAGGCTTAAGAAAGCACGCATATGTGATGAAAACGCCTTGTCACATCGCACATGCAGCCATTACTGTCCGACCTTTCAGAAAGAGGCGAACCTTTCTGCAGCTGCCTCACATAAAGTAGTGGGACACTGGGTAATTTAACTTTTGAGATATATCATCCATAAAAAAAAGTTTTTTGAGACAGAGTTACAGATACCCATCTGCACTCATTCATATTTACTGTCTGCTTTTTTTGAATGCATAAATGATTTGCCCTACCGTGTAATGAAGTTTATTCCAAGTTTTCCTTTAACTGTGTGCATTTTCCTTTTCAATGGGCTGGATGAGTTATATCAAATCTGCAATTTATGGGCAATGAGGTAAAATGCTAGTCATAGAAGTGTTTTGATTTAACTACCAGCAAAATATTTAGTTGGGGGCAGATATCCGTTCTGTGTTCGTAACCTCACTTTTCTTTTTTAGGTGTTGTTTTTATTAGCACACAGTAGCAATGAAAGAGTAAATTGTAAACATTCATCATCTAAGCATTGCATTTATTGATTTTCTCATATGCAGCACTTCGCGTACTTAAGTGATATATGTAAGAACCAAAAAAAAAAAACAACCACGAAAGGTTAAAACTGTTCCCTGATTATGAATCTACCTTAAGAGTTTAAAAATGAGTTTTTTAAAAAACCAACCTCCGCAACAGTATGTTAATAGAACAGTAGTCATTTAATATGCTTTAGGGGCTGCATCTGGGAGTAGGGAGACCTAGAATTTTGTACATGTTGACATGTGTACGCCTTTTCTTACTGAGGGCTCCAATTCTCCCTCATGTTTATAGCTGGTCTGCCATTCTCAAACAAGGCGAGTAACCACGGGTTTGAGAAGGTGACAGTGATGTTCTGATGTCTCAGCAGAGAAACTGGATAGAAGCAGATATTGAGAGTAGCTGTGTAACTTGTATTTTATTATGTGGGTAGTTGAAGCAATAACCTAGCCATCTGAATATGTTAATGACAGCCTTTGGCTTACCGATGGATTTGGTGAATATATGACTTGGCTGCATAAAAACAGATTCCCATTTAGACTTGAAGATTCATGTCATGTCTGTGCATAATGGGTGCACAGGAGAATTAGTAAGTTTTAGTATTGATTAGTGATTGCTAGAGATAAGGGCTGAAACACCACATAAAGTTTTCAGTAAGCATCCTGTTAACTAGCTGTGTCCAATACAATTAATATCTTTTAACAACCACTATGAAAAAATATCTGTTTAATATTTCCAAATCAGGCAAACTAGACTTTCTTAAGAGTACATCATTTAAATAATATTTGGGATCTATATAAATTAGGTGAAATCATGGAAATTCATGTAGTCTAAACTGCATGAACTCAGATTGACACTAGGAAGCTAATGTTGATCAGTGCAGGAAGTCCTCATCTTTTAACTTCAAATCCATCATTGCCTCTGTGACCTTGGACAAGCCACTGCCTTCATTTTGCCTCTACACTTTATGAAAAAGTAAAATATTTCTCTGTTTCATAGAGCTCTAGATTTTAATGGAGGCGTGTTGAAGGCAGAAATACTGCCTAAATGGGAAAATAATATTATTAATAACAATATAAATATAATTAGCACACAACTGAAAGACAAGAGCATCTAGTGCATTGCTTGTATGAAGTGTGAAACTAAGCTTATTTAGGTTCCATCTGTCTTGTTCTATTGGGTGCTATAATGTGCAAAAAATGTCCAAGCAATGATTTACATTGTGTACATTCTCTGCAAAGGCCCATGTCCGGTGCTCACGCTGCTTATTCAGTGGCTTGATCAGCAATCGTATTTCTCCGTAACTGAATCAAACGTAAGAAAAGACACCGAACTCTAAAACAGCTCTCGTCAAGCCCACCTGTAGAACTATGGCATTGTTTTTGTCTTTACTCAGAAACGTATTTTCTATATATAATTTAACATGTGATTGTTTGCAGTTTTGCCTATTTTTTGCAATCCACTGCAAGTAAGAAAACAGTTGAGCACAAAAGATTTGGAAATAATGACAGCTGAAAAAGTCCAGCCCGGGGAAGCAGAAATGTCAGTTTGACAGTCAGGTATCAAACAATGAGACAGAAAAACTAGAAACAAATTGGAAGCAGTCTGGTGAGTTTTCCTACCATTGACCCTGAATCTATAAGAAAGGAAGACGATGAAACTGCCTTTGATGTTCTCTGAGTACATCAAGTTTATCGCTTATTTGTAAAAGATGTAAAAACCATAGAAAATTAAGCCAGGGAAGGATGTGAGAGATTATCTAAAACTATAAATCCCTCTGTTGCAGAGGAAAAACTGAAGCAATGTGAGTTTCATCATTTACCAAAGGTTATAAATAAAAATTTTAAATTAATAAAATTTTACTTGTCAGGGTAAAGTTTAGTTAATTACAAACTTCTCTGTGTAAAATATTGTATTCCTTAGCAATGTAGTATGTAGTGTGTGTGTAGCTATATAGCTATATGTATATATTCATATTTATTTATATACCAGCATATGTGTCTTTTCAGCAACTATATATAGAAACACATCTCTTAGCTGTCAAACATAACATTCCTCCAATATTTCTACAATATTTTAAAAACTCACATTTGAGTTGAAACATATTTATGCTGTTAGAATTCCCCCTAAGTTTATAAGTCTGTATCTGGGAAATAAACCTGTTTAATTTCAGACTTGCTTGATAGCGCTGGGATAGGAGTGGGGAAGTGTTTCTTTGTGGGTCCTGCTCTCTTACAAATACGTATGGAAACAGAAGGAAATAACCTAGATAAATCTGTGAGCAATGAGGTGTCGGAGACTTTCAAGCCATGCATAGACCTTTATTATAGTACACTTCTTGTAGTCTAGATGGGATCCTTGAGCCACTGGCATGAGGACCTGTGTGATCATGTGCTAATGACACAGCTGGGACACCTGGGTGGGGAGAGCAGGAAGAATGACAGAGCTGTGAGTAGGAATCATCCCAGTTAGCAGTGCATCTCCGAGAACATTGCGGCCAGGCCAAGGGGAGATGGAGAGAAACATTTCTCTCTCCCACACACACACACGAACAATATAATGTGATTTGGGAAGACTTTCAAAGGAAACAATATGTAGGGAGAAATCTGAAGAATAAACAGAAGGTGTCCAGAAGAGAATGCAAGCAGAGAGAAGAGTGCTCTGGGAAGAGCGTACCTGTGCCTGGAGGTGACGCAGAAAGGGTAGCACGTTGGAAGAACTGACCATGGAGAATAACCAAGCGTGGATGCCAGAGAATCAGGCCGGCTCATATCACAAAGGGGTGTAGAATCCTGGGCCAGGAGTTAGTGTTGGAGAAAGGAGTCTTTCAAGATGGCAGAAATTAAGTATGTTTAAATGTTGACAGGAAGAATCTGATAAAAGAAGTTGGAGAAGAGAAGAGGAGAGGAGAGGAGGGGAGAGGAGAGGAGAGGGGAGGGGAGGGGAGGGGAGGGGAGGAGAGGAGCTAATTGACAGACACTATTTCTCGTAGAAGTGGCATGGCCTCATACTACCTTGTAACTGGAGCAAAGCTTCTCTTTATTTTTCTCCTCTCCTAATCCAAACTTCATGAATGACTTAGTTTCACTCCCTGAATTTTTTCCCAGTAATACATCTCATCCTCACCCCATTAAAATTTGCAATTAATTCTGTGCACTCCACTGAGCATTCTGACCATAGTAATCAGTGATCCCCTTTGAATGAAGCCAATGGATAGTCTACATTACTTATTATATTTGCAGTGATCTTTGATTATGTTGCTCATTACCTTCTTCTCAAAAGAATCTCCTTGTAATGCCTGCACATATGCACCAGGAAATAAGAATGTTAATGGCAGAATTTTTGTAATGGCCTCAACCTGGAAACAGTTCAAATATTCATCAAAAATATAATAGATAAATAAATAGTGGTAGCTTAATTAATGGATTATTATGCAATAATAAAAATGAATGAAGTTTAGTTATATACACCAACATGATGAATCTCACAAACATTAATGTTATGTAAAAAATGCCATACACAAGTATATTTCCAGTTATTTAAAATTCAAAGTGTAGGCTAAACTATTCTATGATGATTGGGAACCCAAAAGAATAGTGATTTTATGAGTATGAGAGAGGTTGAAGTTGGTAAGGGACAAATGAGGTATTTTCTGGGGTGCTAGAAATGTTTTCTTTTTTGAGTTGGATTTTCATTATATGAACTCACTTTAGAATACTTGATTAAGTGGAACATTTGTGTTCTATAAGCATGTTGCCATGTGTGTTTTATCTTATCATTTGAAAATTGTTAACAATATTAAATGAAGAAAGCTAAATAAAACCACCCTTAGCGTTTGTGACATACTGTCTTGCATTTTTCTTATGTTTCTGATTGCATCTTTTCAATTAATTTATTGGGAGGACATTGGTTAACAAAATCGCATCTCTTGCATCTTTTCAGCATCACGTGGTTGGGTTTACCATCGTCAAATTTTAATATTAATTAGGGCTCTCACTTATGTCTTATCTTCCTATGTCTCCGTGGCCATCTCCGGCTTTAAGGGGCTTCCAGTTACTATCCACAAGACACCTTTTGAGCTCAGACCACAGTCTTAAGCTATAGCCCACAGGCCCAGTTTCATAACTAAGTCTTCAGGAGTGCCCCACAGCCAACTCAAGCTCAGCACACCCTCACCTAACTATCGTCCTACCAGCCCATTCCCCTCCTGGCTTTCCCTCTTTCTGTGAATAACTACTTATCCCCAGCTGCCCAAGCCATGAATTTGGGAGTTATGCTGAATTCCCCCCCTCCAGGTATCCTCATCTTAGGACTCGCCACGCCTTAGGGAATGTACCTCCTAAATAAGCTCCTAATTTGCCCATGTCCCTTTAATTTTTTTTTTTTTCTTGCCAGAAAATGTCCTGGCAACAGTTATTAATGGCTGGCACTTCTGTGCCAGAATCCTGAGTGCATTCCTGAGTCAAGCATCTCCCCCATCTATCTAACGAAGGGATGATCTAAACCCGCCAAAAAAAAAAGCCAGATAAACAACTTTTAAAATGTAATTTTGAATTCTGATCTTGTCACTCCCCTAATAAACTTAGCATGTCCCTTCACATTTGTGGGAAGATATGTATATATTTTTTTCCATTTATCAGATAAATCTCATCAGGACAGTGAGAAATACACAAGCTTTTCAAAGTGCACCGGGCATGTGTCCCTTAAGTAAAGGACTGAAGTCCCGCCGTACTTAAAGTCATCAAAGAAATATCACTTTATTGACCAATGTCACCCCAATAAATTCAATAAAAAAAGAATATAGCACTCCACCTCAGTGTGCATGACCAATAGCGGATCATTCATTTTCAGAACATACTTCATCCTAAAGGAATGCCACCCATGATTCCTGCATATTTTCTTTGTATGTTCTTGCCAATTCTAAACCTAGCAGCGTGAAAAGTGTTGGGGAGCTTAAAAAATAAAAAGAAAAAAAGAAACTTCCCCTAGCTTCTTACACACACTCTTGTGTTTTCTTTTTTTCCTGGTTTTTTTTTGTTTTTGTTTTTGTTTTTGATCTGCACATTCTCAGTAGACTTTAGTTGGAAAGCAACTTATATTACGAATGCAAACATACAAGACTGTTAGCTGCTGTAACCCTAACTCTGGAACAGTGTCTGAAACACTAACTTCTCTGTGTTATAGTAATCGATAATTGAGTGAACCTACAATCTGTGCTTCCAGGTTCTCTTTGGAGAATCTTTGCCAAAAAAATTGCAGAAAGGAGTCATCAGTTTACAGTCATGACCTGGCTGGTGTGGTTCAGTGGTTGAGCGTCGACCCTGCACCAAGAGGTTGCCAGTTCGATTCCCGGTCAGGGCACATGCCCAGTTTGTGGGCCAAATCCCCAGTGGGGGGCATGCAGGAGGCACCCCATTGATGTTCTCTCTCTTGATGTTTCTATCTCTCTCTGCCTCTCCCTTCCTCTCTCTCTAACATCAATAAAGGAGAAATAAAACATTTTTAAATGAAAAGTCATTGTGTAGAAGGATCATGAGAGGTGGTTAATTTTCGGTTGTGGTGAGTGCTATGAACCTACACCTCAAAAAAACAGGAAGTCAGATTAGTGGGAAACAAAAAACAAAACAAAACAAATAAACATGGAGCATTACTGAATCCTAGTAACTGATGAGGGTAGAGAAAGTCCAGGGCATCTTCCAAGTAGGTACTGTCCGCCTTTACCCAATTGTCTTCACCCAATGGGACCCCATGTGTGTGGATTCCCAGAAGCACCCGGACTTCATTTACTTGCTGCAGCTCTTCAATAAACGATGACATATTTAGTGACCAAATGTCCAGCTAACACTTAGGTTAAATCTTGTGGATTGGCAGCAAAGAACAGTAAATAAGTGTCCTTTTGCAGTGGCATGGACGAAAGACCACACTGCTGAAAATATTCTATTTCTCTGTAGATAAAACTAAAATTAGCAGAGTCTGGAAAGCCATGCGGATTAGGTAGCATGTGTAGAGGACAAAGCAAGGCGTGACAGGGGTGACTAACTGGATGGAAAACAAGATCTGGTTTTCCTTCTGAACGCTCATACTTTCCCGCAGTGAGGCCCTGGGGAATTCGCTTAATGTCTTGGGTTTGGTTTTCCCACCTGCACCATAAAGATAAAAACTACCTTGTCTACCTCCCTGAGGCTTTGGTAAGATCAGGCTTGATAATATCTGTGCAACAGATTTATGAAATTTATCGTTCTCTTGAAATCATCGTTTTTGTTATAATCATCGTCGTAAAACAGTCTACCGAGTACTGTGGGACTTCTTTAAGGAAACTGTGTCTTTTGTCTTTTCCGAGAGAGTCCAAGGCGAGCTTCCCCTGTGTGTGGATTTGGTGGTACAGTAACTGAAACAGCCTGTCCCCGAGTCGCCGGAGTCAATCACAGCGCCAGGCACTGCGAGTGCAGGTCTGAAACTGGACTAAAGATCAGGGAACTACAGAGAGTCTAGTTCAAGGCAACGCTGCCTCTTGATCACTTTCTCTGGGGAGAAAAAAAGAGGAAAAGGAATAAGATGAAAAGGCGAAAGAAAGGCCAGTGCAGCCCAGAACGGAAGTCTTGATGTAACAGTGTCTGGGCTGACTCCTCCAGGGGCCTTACCCAGCGCAGACTGAAGGCAGGGGCGGGAAGAGGGCTGTCACCTCGCCAGGCAGAGAGAGGTCGGAACTCTGCCTCTGCGTTTGCACAGGGACCCCCACCGCCCTGTCCCCGCAGGAGACCCTCTGGGGGGCAGGGTTTCCACAGGGCGGCAACCTGGACTCCTGCGAGCCAGCACCTGCGTCCACGGTCCAGCGGAGGGTGCCAGGCAGCCAGGGAGCAGCTACATAAAAAGAGAAGATGCGGCGCTGGCCGGTTTGGCTCAGCGGTTGAGCGTGAGCCTGCGGACCAGAGTCCTGGGTTCGGTTCCCGCTAGGGGCAGTACCCCACTTGCAGTTTGTCCCCAGCCCCAGCTGGGGCCGTATGGGGGGCAACCAGTTGAAGCGTCTCTCTCACATTGACGTTTCTCCCTCTCTCTTCCCCCCTCTCTCCCTCCCGCTCTATCTGAGGATAAATGCAAAAATGTCCTGGGGAGGATAAAAAAAGAGAGACGATGCGATCAACTCGGAGCCCGACCGCGTGCTCACAGACGCGGTGTGTCTGGAGCTTGGTGGGCCTTCTGCGGACACGCGGGGCCCGGCTCACCTGGAAGGTGGGGCCCGCAGGGAGCCGGTGCAGAGAGAGGGCCCGCTCCGGTTTCTCCTTCCAGCGCGGAGCGAATTGGGGACAGGCTGCGGCTGGAGGCAGCGGGAAGGCCCTGCCCTGGCCCAGCACAGAAGCCAGCAGACCAGCCCAGTTTTGTTTCCTTCGTGACCATGTCGATTCCGAGCGAAAGCAAGGAAAGAGGCGCTGTTAGGTTTTGGGTGGTTTTACCCTCTCCTGTTGTAGAGCTTCGCCGCAGCGCTGAGCACGGGCGTGTCTGAGCTTTGGGGCGCACAGCACAGCTGCAGGCAAACGCAGCGGCGACAGGAGCTCCCCAGGCCACAAGCTCCTGTGCCACCGAGGCGGCCGCGTCCTCGCTTAGGTCCCTTTGATCTGCAGTTCAGAGAAATGAGCTCCAGACCCACGAAGGGACTTCCACGGTGTGTGTAGCAATCAGGATGGGAGCCAGCATTTTAGGGCTCCCCTATCTGTGACGTGTCCAGTGTCATCGCTCTCTCCTGGTCCCCAGAAACAGTTCTGTGCTAATGCTTCCCAATGAGAACGCACTGCTCTGTGCTCATGTCACATTCGTTAGTTGCAAGAATGAAACTATCATGGTGACACGCTTCTTATGTTGCCTGTATCGATAGTTCCAGAACAGGGAGTAGAAACCTCCCTTGAGGGCTTTCAAAAGCACACGCTGTACCCAGACCCCACGCCTGAGCTACAGAGACAGCGCTGGGGCTCTGGACCGACACGCCGGTAACGGCCTGCGCTCTGGGCGTGTGTGTCCATCGGGAACGCATCCCTTGATAAACACGCGCACAAACACGCGAAGGAGAAGCGTGGGGTAAGGTGAAGTTAAAAACACCAAGAAGTGCTTCAGCGTGCAACATAACATTCGACAAAAACACGGATCCTGAAATGAGCACCTATTGAATATGCTCAACCCTTTAAATTAATTTTTCTGAAAGTTAACCGATAATATTTTTGTACAGATAGAGACAAAAATCCAACACATTTACAATAACGTCTGTGCATTGTTGTGATTAAGGAGGTTTTTGGGGGGGTTCTTATTTTCAGGGATGAATAGCTCCAAAGACTAAAAAGGAATAAAAAAGTGAATAAAAAACAGTTGTTTGATTACAAGTATTTGGCTTTCACTAAGCTGTCAAATTCTCTCCACTTAACTAAACAGGAGGACAACATGGGATTTATTTAAGTTTTATTCTGATGCAAGTAATGTCTTGAATCTTGCTGCTATGTGCCTGGATGCAGAGAGGTAGTGAGCTGCATAATGTCTTTCCTTCCCCTCCAAAAAATATGTGTCCACATCCATGATGATGTTACATTATCTGAGACTCATCTTCGCAGACCAGACGGATTCTCTGGACGGCCTCGAAGACGTAGGCGCCATGTTGTGAGAAAGCCTGTGGGACGGTCATGTAGCAAAAAACGCGGGGAAAGGGCAGTCCCTGGAGAACAGAGTGGTCTGTGCATGTTAGCCAGCAGGGAGACAGGACCAGTCAGAGAGCGGCCGGATCACATGAGCTAGGAAAGGGACCTGAACCTGGGAAGGACCACAGTTGGCTGGCATCTTGATTGCAGCCACAGCAGGCCCCAGAGGACTAAGCCCAGCCGTGACCCAGCTGGTGACCCACAGAAACTGTGAGATAGGAAATCGGTGTTGTGTTAAGCTACACGGTGTGTGATAATAGTTAAACAGTAGTAGGAAATGAATACATCTATAAAATCAGTCAATCAACTTCTTAGAGTTTGTCAAATAATGCATGCAGAGTGAAAATCAGTGGATATTAGGTATCAATATGTCTAATATATGATTTTGAAAAATAAGGGATTAAAACTATGCAAAATCTATAGGATCTATCATTCTAATTTCTTATAAAAATATACAAGGATGCTTAACTATGCTTCAGTTTGAGAAATGTGTTAAACGTCATAGTTCACAAAGTAAAACGATCTAATCAAATGTGAAGATTTGGAAGACGAACATTTTGTCACTGTTCATCAATGTGCATGAATTCCATTCTTTCACATTTTGATGTTTCTAGTCTTGGAGATTGAAATCACATTTTTTTCCCATAGAAATTATTTCATGTAAATTATTTTGAAGGAATCACCGTAACTCTAATAGATACTTGTGAGTTCATTGTTTGGGGAGAAGGGTTCCTGGAACGAGCTAGACTTTGTAGATCTTAACTAGTACTTGGACAACATTTGGTGACAGTGGTGCGAACAGTCTGTTGTATTGACTTTAAGGTCAAAGACCTGAGCTTAGGTCTAAGTTCCGTTGCTACTTTTTTATTTATTTTATTTTATTTTTTTATTTTTTTTATGAATTTTTATTTTTTTTTTTGTTACAGATATTTTACTTTTTACCCCATTGGCACCCCCCACCCCACCCCACCTCCGCCCCGTCCCCGGCTTAGTTGTCCATGTCCATTGGTCATGCATACATGCATATAAGTTCTGTGGTTTATCTCTTCCCACCCCCCCACCCCCCCATCCCCTTTTCTGAGGGATGTCAGTCTGTGCCCTACCTCCATGTGTCTGGGTCTACTGTATTCCTCAGACTGTTATGTTCATTATATTCCGTATATAAGTGAGATCATGTGGTATTTGTCTTTTTCTGCTTGGCTTCTTTCACTTAGGATAATACTCTCCAGGTCCCTCCATGTCGTCTTAAAGGATAAGAGATCTTTCTTTCTTACCGCTGCATAGTACTCCATTGTGTATATGTACCACAGCTTTTTTATCCATTCGTCTACTGGTGGACACTTGGGCTGTTTCCAGATCTTAGCTATTGTAAATAGTGCTGCTATGAACATGGGGGTACATATATTCTTCCTGATTGGTGTTTCAGGCTTCTTAGGGTATATTCCCAGCAGTGGGATCACTGGGTCAAATGGAAGTTCAATTTTTAATTTTTTGAGGTAGCACCATATTGTTTTCAATAGCGGCTGCACCAGTCTGCATTCCCACCAGCAGTGTACTAGAGTTCCCTTTTCCCCACACCCTCGCCAACACTTGTTGTTTGATGATTTGTTGATGGCGGCCATTCTGACAGGTGTGAGGTGATACCTCATTGTTGTTTAAATTTGCATCTCTGTGACGATTAGTGATGTGGAGCATTTCTTCATATGTCTTTTGGCCATTTGTATGTCCTGTTTGGAGAGGTGTCTATTCAGCTCCTCTGCCCATTTTTTAATTGGGTTCTTTGTCTTCCTTTGGTGGAGTTGTATGAGCACTCTATATATATTGGAGATTAACCCCTTATCTGATACATCATTTGCAATGATGTTCTCCCATACAGTGGGTTGCCTTTCCATTTTGATGATTGTGTCTTTTGCTGTGCAGAAGCTTTTTAGTTTGATGTAGTCCCATGTGTTCATTTTCTCCTTTATTTCTGTTGCCTTAGGTGATGTATCAGTGAAAATTCTGCTCCGTATGATATCCGAAATTTTGTTGCCTACATTTTCTTCTAGAATTTTTATGGATTCCCGGGTCACATTTAAGACTTTTATCCATTTCGAGTTTATTTTTGTGTATGATATAAGTTGATGGTCTAGTTTCATTTTTTTGCATGTAGCTGTCCAATTTTCCCAACACCATTTATTAAAGAGGCTGTCTTTATTCCACTGTATGCTCTTGCCACCTTTGTCAAATATTAATTGAGCGTATTGCCTTGGGTCCATTTCTGGGTTTTCAGTTCTGTTCCACTGGTCTATATGCCTGTTCTTGTGCCAGTACCAGGCTGTTTTGGTTACAGTCGCTTTGTAGTATAACCTGATATCTGGTATTGTGATCCCACCTACTTTGTTCTTCTTTTTCAAGATTGCTGTGGCTATTCGGGGTCTTTTTTGGTTCCATATGAACTTTTGAAGTATTTGTTCTAGTTCTATGAAATATGTCATTGGTATTTTGATGGGGATTGCATTGAATCTATAGATTGCTTTGGGTAGTATGGACATTTTAATGATGTTAATTCTTCCAATACATGAACAGGGTATGTGCTTGCACTTTTTTATATCTTCCTCTATTTCTTTTTTCAATGACCTGTAGTTTTCTGCAAATAGGTCCTTTACTTCTTTGGTTAAGTATATTCCTAGGTATCGTATTTTTTTTGGTGCGACGGTAAATGGGATTGTTTTTTCAGTTTTTCTTTCTGTGAGTTCATCATTGGTGTACAAGAATGCCGTCGATTTCTTGACGTTAATTTTGTGTCCTGCTACTTTGCCAAATTCATTTATTAAGTCTAATAGATTTTTGATGGAGTCTTTAGGGTTTTCTATGTACAATATCATGTCATCTGCAAATAATGACAGTTTCACTTCCTCCTTTCCAATTTGGATCCCTTTTATTTTTCTTCATGTTTGATTGCTGTTGCTAAGACTTCCAGTACAATGTTAAATAAGAGTGGTGAAAGTGGACATCCCTGTCTTGTTCCTGTTCTTAATGGAAATGTTTTTAGTTTCTGTCCATTTAGTATGATGTTGGCTGTAGGTCTTTCATATATGGCCTTTATTATGTCAAGATATGATCCCTCTATTCCTACATTGCTGAGCGTTTTTATCAGAAATGGATGCTGGATTTTGTCAAATGCCTTTTCAGCATCTATTGATATGATCATGTGGTTTTTATTCTTCATTTTGTTTATGTGGTGTATCACGTTTATTGATTTGCAAATATTGTACCAGCCTTGCATCCCTGGAATGAATCCCACTTGGTCATGGTGAATAATTTTTTTGATGTATTTCTGGATCCGATTTGCTAATATTTTGTTCAGGATTTTGGCGTCTATGTTCATCAGGGATATTGGCCTGTAGTTTTCTTTCTTTGTAGTGTCTTTTTCTGGTTTTGGAATTAGAATTATACTGGCTTCATAGAATGTGTTTGGAAGTCTTCCTTCTTCTTGAATTTTTTGAAAGAGTTTGTGGAGAATGGGTACTAGTTCTTTTTTGAATGTTCGGTAAAACTCCCCCGTGAAGCCATCTGGGCCTGGGCTTTTGTTTGCTGGGAGAGTCTTGATTACCTCTTCAATTTCCTTAGTTGTTATTGGTATGTTCAAGTTTTCTATCTCTTCCGGGAATAGTTTTGGGAGACTGTGTGTTTCTAGAAATTTGTCCATTTCGCTTAGATTGTCGAATTTGTTGCCATATAGTTGTTCATAGTAGTTGTTAATGATCTTTTGTATTTCCGTGGTGTTGGTTGTTACTTCTCCTCTTTCATTTCTGATTTTGTGTATTTGGGTTCTCTCTCTTTGTTTCTTCGTGAGTCTAGCTAAGGGTCCTCAATCTTGTTTATCTTTTCGAAAAACCAGCTCTTTGTTTCATCGATCCTTTGAATTGTTTTTTTGGTCTCTATGTCATTTATTTATGCTCTGATCTTTACTATTTCCTTCCTTCTACTTGCTCTGGGGTTTTCTTTTTGTTTGCTTTCTAATTCTTTAAGTTGTGAGGTTAGACAGTCAATTAGAAATTTTTCTTGTTTTTTGAGGTAGGCCTGTAGTGCTATAAACTTCCCTCTCAGAACTGCTTTCGCTGCATCCCATAGATTTTGTGTTGTTGTGTGTTCATTTTCATTGGTTTCCAGGAAGTTTTTAATTTCTTCCTTGATCTCCTCGGTGACCCATTCATTGTTTAATAACATGCTATTTAACCTCCATGTGTTGAAATGTCTTTGCATGTTCTTGTTGCAATTGATTTCTAGTTTCATGCCATTGTGATCTGAGAAGATGCTTGATATGATTTCAATCTTTTTGAACTTGTAGAGATTTAGTTTGTGTCCTATCATGTGGTCTATCTTTGAGAATGTCCCATGTGCACTTGAGAAGAATGTGTATTCTGTAGTTTTGGGGTGTAATTCTCTGTAGATATCTATTAAATCCATTTGGTCTAGTGCTTCATTTAGAGTCTCTGTTTCCTTGCTAATTTTTTGCCTAGAGGATCTATCCAGTGCTGTCAATGGGGTGTTGAAGTCCCCTGCTATGATTGTATTGTTGTTGATTTCTCCTTGGAAGTCCTCCAGAAGATTTTTAATATATTTTGGTGCTCCTATATTGGGTGCATATATGTTTATCAAGGTTATATCTTCCTGTTGGATAGATCCTTTCAATATTATATAGTGGCCTTCTTTGTCTCTAGTTATGGTCTTCATTTTGAAATCTATTTTATCAGATATGAGAATTGCTACCCCAGCTTTTTTTTGCTTTCCATTTGCTTGGAAAATTTTTTTCCATCCCTTCACTTTCAACCTATGTGAGTCTTTTGTTGAGAGGTGGGTCTCTTGTAAACAACATATAGATGAGTCATGCTTTCTTATCCAATCAGTTACTCTGTGTCTTTTTATGGGAGCATTCAATCCATTTACGTTTAAGGTGATTATTGATATGTACTTATTTATTGCCATTTTTGTTTAGTGTGGTTTTATTTTTCTTCCCATTTTTACTGCTAATTACAGCAGTCCTTTTAACATTTCTTGCACTGCTGGTCTGGGAAGCTCTTTATTTGATCTTCTATTTTGAATGATAGCCTTGCTGGGTAGAGTAGTCTTGGATTCAGATTCTTGTTTTTCATGACTTTGATTACTTCATGCCATTCTCTTCTGGCCTGTAGTGTTTCTTGTGAGAAGTCAGCTGAGAGCCTTATGGGGTTCCCTTTGTAGGTAACCTGTTGCTTATCTCTTGCTGCTTTTAGGATTCTCTCTTTGTCTTTAATTTGTGGCATTTTAATTACTATGTGTCTTGGTGTGGGCCTGTTTGGGTTCTTCTTACTTGGGACTCTCTGTGCTTCTTGAACTTGAATGCCTTCTTCCTTCACCAAATTTAGGGAAGTTTTCTGTCACTATTTTTTTTAATATATTCTCTATCCCTTGCCTGTTTTCTTCTTCTTCGGGGACTCCTATGATGCGAATATTATTACGTTTCCAGTTGTCCCATAGTTCTCTTAAGCTGTCTTCCTGTTTTTTAATAGTTTTTTCCTTTTGTTTTTCTGATTAGTTGATTTTTTCTACCCTGCCTTCTAATTCACTGATCCGGTCCTCAGCTTCCTCTATTCTGCTTTTTAAACCTTCCAATGTGTTTTTCATTTCTGATATGTCATTTTTTATCTCTTCTTGTTGGTTTTTAATTTCCAATTGGCTTATTTTCAGTGTCTCTATGTCCTTACTCATGATGTTCGGCTTCCTCAAGATCATGGCTCTGAATTCTAGCTCTGTTAACATGCCTAATTGCTCCACATTGATCTCATCTTCGGTGGAGGTCTCTTGCTCTTTCATTTGGCTTCTGTTTCTGTGTTTCATCATTTTGGCTATCACTGTGGGCTTTGGAGCCTGTCAAGTTCTCCCTGTGGGTGTTGGTGTTCTGCTGTTTGTGGCTCCCTCTCCTGTGTTTAGATGAGCAAGGGAGAACCCACGTTGAACACCACTGTCAAGTCTTACTTTCCTGGTTAAAGTTGCCAGCCCAGGAAAGGTGCTGTTATCCTCTAGCTTTTTGCCTGGAGGCTAGCAGTAAACTCCCTCTGGTGCTCAGCCAAGGGGCTTTCACGAGGGTGGGGCAGATGCTGGTTGTTAGTGAGCCTCAATTAGCACTTCAATGGCCCACAGGGTGGGGTTGGATCTCCGAGGGAGGGGCTGCTGCCTCTCCTCAGAGCCCTGGGAAGGAGCAATGTGGCCACCGTCCTGAGTGGCTGCACTCAGCCAAAGCTCTGAGCGCCCTCCAAACCCCGAGTGTCCCGACACAGTTCCAGTCCAGTCTGCCCTCCCTGTGCCGGAGCCCAAGGTGAGTGGCTGTGGCTGTTTCAGCCTCTGTCCCGGCTGCGCTGTGGGGACGCCTGGGAGTGTGACCCGAGGGCGCCGCTTACAGCTGAGGCCGCTGCCGAGCTGCCGACCGTGGGCTCCCAGCCCCGTCTCGCGCCTTCGCAAGCCTACCGGGATGGAGTCGGTGTTCCTCATTGTATGGTCCTCCAAGCTGCTTTTCTGTTGGTTTTTCCCGTCGATTTGTCTGTGTTATAGTTGTAATTCCAGTTTGGTTCTGGGAGACGGTCTGTGTAGCTCTGTTCACTCCGCCACCATTTTTCGGTTCCTATTTTATTTTTTTGTTAGTCCTCACTTCAGGTTATTTTTCCATTGATTTTTTATTTTTATTTTTTTGGTAGCTAGAGTAAAAGGGAGGGAAGGAGGGGGGGAGAGAGAGAGAGAGAGAGGAGAGAGAGAGAGAAAAGAGAGAGAGAGAGAAGAGGAGAGAGAGAGGAGAGAGAGAGAGGAGAGAGAGAGACAGACATTGATCTGAGGGAGACACATTGATTGGCTGCCTCCCGCACAACTCCCACAGCTGCCAGGAATTGAACTTGTGATGCTATAGTCTGGGTGTGAGCTGATGCTCTAACCACTGAGCAACCAGCCAGGGCTCTGTTGTTACTTATTATTTGACACTTAAGGTCACTCATCTTCTCTTGGGACCTCAATTTACCCAAGTTCAAAATGAAAGTATCCCTCTGAATTATTGTTGCCTGCGATGCTATTTTTAAAATTGTGACCCCCTATGAAATGTTACTTATTATTTTTATTTGCACGTTTGTATACTTAAAAATGACAAGTATGAAAAACAGACAAGTCTCTGACATGTGCTCATTTTCTACAATCTCAATTATATAGTTAAAATCTTGATCAGTGGTAGTCATTTTTAAAATAAGTTATTTTAACTCTATTTTTTTTCTTTTTTTCTATCTTTTCTTTGGCAGTTGTTTCTACAGTTTTCCCATTATTCTTTTTCATCTCTTCACTTTCTTTCATTCAAGTGAGAAAACCCATCAAGGTGATCAAAGAAAATGTCAAACACGGTAAGAATGTTGTGTTGGATTATCAGCACATTTCAAAGGCTTCTGCCCCATCACAACGGTATATACCTGGCAAACAGCCACCAAAATCACTGATCAGGTTTCAGGGAAATTAATTGTGCTACAGATTTTAATTGGTGAAATAGAATCCCAGCGTTTATAATTCCTAAAAAGCAGCATTGGGTTTAGTGCAGCATCGTAGGACATGTAACATGTATGAGTAGATTTGCAAAGCAGGGCCTTCGTTTTGATGAGGAGTTGATCACAAGAGGGATTACAAAACTGAATTTTGAATTAAGAATCAGGTAGAAATATATGACTATTGTCTTTCGGATGAAATCAGTAAATAATTTTCTATCTAAAATATCATATGTCCTAAATATATGGAGGGATGGGTCATTCTGGAGGGCAGGTAGTATGCCTGTGTGCTCTTTTGCTTTGTTTTTGTTAATCCCAGGATCTCCAGCATGTAGTACGAGCTTGGCGTTAGGGAAGCATCAGGTGAGCCCTGCTACCCGAACATTGGAAAACTGGCCTAGTCGTGAAATAATCTGGGTCTCACAGTGGATTTGGGGCAAGCTCTTTAAATCCTCTGAGCCTCAAGTTTCTCAAATATAAAAGATAAGCAGTAATGTAATGGTCCTTAGCAAACATTGTGAGGATTAAATAAGATAATGCCTGTAATGTGCCTGGTCCCAGACATGGTACTAAATTTCACAACTATAATCTTGGTTAACAAAGTATCTGCCTAGGTATTTCAATTTAGATAGTACTTGTATTGGTTAGAATTAGGTTCAGGATTAGTTTTTCTTTTTTTTTTAAATAGTGGTTTAAAGAATTCGGGGAGGTGTTGGTTCGTTTGTTTATACGTGTTTCCTTGGCGCTCCCCTCAGAGCCACGGGGTCTAGAGCTACCTGGTGCTCCATGATGTCTCAGACTCCTTTCGTGTGTTTTCACACCCAAAGCAACTCATGGTTCAAGGTGGATTCTTCCCCCACCAGCTCTGATGGTCACAGGCAAACCATGAGGAAGGAGAAAACAGAATCAGAAAGGCCAGCGCCCCTACCCCCAAAGCCACCCCTTAGAATTTGCACATTATCACATCATTTTATATCTTATTCATCTGATAGCTATCCATTTGGACACAGCTATTTATATTCAAGGGGGCTGGGAATTGTAGTGATTGTCAGAGTTTATATATACGTAGCTAGAAGTCTAGGTTTCTGTTACTTTGAAGAAGGGGGGAGTGGATGTTAACGAGGTGAACACCTGGGCCACATTGCTGTGCAAACCACGCCTCCAGCTGTATCCTGCTGGCGGGGATCAAGTCCACGCAGACTTTCTGTGGGGCGATGTCAAGCGTATTGCAAAAGACTTAAAAAGTGCAGATTATTCTTAAAATGTTTCCTTCTAGGAATGGTGACTCAGAAAATAGCTAAAGGTCCACATATCTATCAATATTATTTATTGTTTTGCTTCTGTGAGAAAAAGTATACTAAAATGTGTTTGGCTTCTTATGTCCCAATGACCAGATATCACCTATAAATGTATAATGTAAAGTAATGTTTATATATTTAACAATTTTATCAGAAAAAAAAGGTATAAAAAGAAAAGCAAACATTTTATCCTTCAGTCCCAGTGTTTTTTTTTTTTTTTTTCCCGCAAATGTGACTAATCTTAACCTATTCTGTGGATCAGGTGATGTCCCCAGGAAAAAGGGGCATTTACTCTGAGACATGAAGCAAAGGTAACGATGTCGCCATTAAATAAGAAAAAAATAGTATCCCAATGAAAGTCATATGCAAAGGACCCAGGAGAAAGTGTATATGGTGTTGTGGGAAATGAAATCATCAGATTTCTGGAAGATAGAAGTTGTAACAAAAGACTTTGTACATTAAAAGGGGACCAGGGACTTTTATAAACTATGTTGTAGAAGTAGGTAGTCACTTAAAGAAAACTTAAGGATAATCAGGAAACAAACATATGTTTTGTGTTTACAAAAAAACCCACAACACTTCAGCATTGTGCTTTTAACTACCTGGCTGATCCCATATTCTAAGGAACACAAACAGCTAGAATCACTGTTTTAAAGGTATAGGCAGGATCACAAAGACTGAGGAAAATCTGTAGAGAAAAGGGAAAGGATGGTTGAACAGGTAAGTTATCACAAACGCCACAGGGGACCCCAGAACAGAAGTCATTTCACACGCTGGGTTTTAGTCGCTATAGAAGTGAAGGAGAGGCCAGTTTGGTAACGTGGAGAATCTGGGCAGAGACTCCTCCACGAGGGACCAGCCTCACTACAGGGCGAGAACCTCCGTGGTGTGTAGGCAACAAAATGTCCATTCTCTGGTCAAGAAAGTTGCCAAGAAATATTTTGTCCCAGCTTTTAAGTCAAGTTGAAAAACAAAAAACTCTCTACCAAGCGTCTTAGTTACGAGTGGGCATAATTTGGCATGAATGAAGCAATGGAAGAGTCCTAAGAGACAAATTAAACCTAAGTCAGGAGACAGGAGGGTGCACTCCCCACCGCAGGCAAAGCGGCAAAGTGACAGGGTCAAGTCAGGGAAGGTGCGTCTTTGCGGCCAGTGACTCAGTCTGCCTGCCGTCGGAGCTCCTAGTACCTGCTGGTCTGCGTCCTGACTGCTGCCTTCAGGTCAAGCCCCGTTTCAGTGTCCCTCAGCACTGACAGCAGGTGCAGCAGGCGGTTCCGGACGTGGCTGTGGGGAGCGGGGGGCTGGGCCAGGGTCCAGAGAGGGGAGCATCCTGTTCTTCACTGGCTGTTCACCACCTTCTCCAGCTCTGTCAGGGGAGAAAACTGAGCCAGACCCATGTGGAAGGAGGGACCCTCTTCCCATGGGGAGTAACTGCATTCAGCTCTGTGCCTTAAGGTTTCCTAGGAACTGAATCGTCATGTTATTTTCAATAGAAAGTAATTTTAGTCATGCAGTGAGGTTCCCTTTTGCCAGAGGGAAATGAGAATAGAAAGAACACAATTTGTAACAATCGCTTTTTAATGGTAATAGAGGTATATTTGGATATGTGTGTCGTACCCAAATACGGAGCATGATGTTCAGGAAGAGAACAAAAGACTCAGGACTGTGGGGATGGTACACCAGAGCCGTTAGGACACAGACGGTCACGCTCCTGGAAGACTTTTCAATTAATGCCAGCGAAGCATTATCGTATATCTAGCTTCTCATTGTGCCATTCATGTTAATATGGTACGATTTGTCCTTAAGCCTGTGATTAATACCCTACTAACTGCTTTGTTATTTGGCATCCATTGCCAACGACTAGGTATTTAATTAATGCCACCTTCTTTCATGGCAACAACACAGCCGAAGTTCCCTCGTTTCTTTGTGAACATGGCTCAGCTTCCCCTAACTTCTCCTCCCAAGAAGTCTTCAACCTGTATAGTGACACCCATTTAAAGAAATATCAATATACATTGAGCCATATTATAGGTTACTATATTAGTGGCACTATTGTTTAAAAATTAAAGTATTTAGAATATAAAATATTTTAGGATGTACATGTTTCCTTTTAACCCTGAGAAATCATGACAATGTCTTTGCTTCTTTTCCTTCCTCAATTCATAAACCACAGCTACTCTAAAGAAAGCCAACTAAGTTCCGCAATTAAAAACTGATATAAGTATGCCAGGGTTACGTCACCTCTTCAAAGGCCGAAAGAAAGTTCTAGAGTTCAGTGCATATGTGAGGGAAAAGTATTTACTTGAGTCGGAAATGCTGTGAATAAATGGATCCTGCGACTCATCTTCTCCCGGAGGGAAGACAGGGGTCGGCAGGGGGCAGAGAGGAGCTGAGACCTATGCTCCTCGAACTTTCCTGTGTGGTCGTATAACTGACACCGCTAGGCCCAGAGCACAGCGATTTCACACTTTTATTATCTTTACCTCCTTTCCATGTGCACTTCATTTCATGGCAGATATCATCATTTACAAATATCTGGCATTAAACCCACATGACGTAGGAATACCTGCGGGGAGGGGTCAGAGATATTTGAGTCCTACCCACTATCATTCGTTTCCCAGCGTGTAATAGGCATTTTGCATCCGACCAGGCACGCTGACTTCTTGATGTGTTTTACTGATTCTGAACATCTGTAAACGGTCAGTATGCTAAGGGAGCGTGTCCTGAACGGCCCCATCGGTTAACATATGTGATGTAAGCAAACTCTTCGCATACTTAGGAAAAGAATAATTATTTAGAGTTACCTGGACTTTACCAAGGACATTTCAATGAGGAAGAACTTCTTAAGCATGGGTTTTGAAGGCAGATTGAAAGGAAGGAAACGGAAGGACCTGGAGCTCATGAAGAAATAACAGCACCGGCTCTCTACCCCCCATTCTGTCTCCTGTTCACTGGTAGGAAAGCCCAGCTTTCTATCCCCCTCCGTCCTCAACACGTGTGTGCCCACATGCACACACACACACACACTTCCTCCTTCTTTCTCTCACTCACAAATAATCGTCTGTATTGTGATGCTTTTAACCTCAGAACAAAGAGTAAATAATTTATGTTCCACATCTTCTTCTTTGGACTACAACCAACATATTTAAATTAATTTAAACATAATCAAATGATATAAATAAAAAGCATACTTTTAACTTTCTTCGTGTAAATAATTGCTGTCTATTTAAAAGAATACAAAAACCCTTGTGGTATCACATAAAACCATTCAGGATAAGTAGTGTGTGCGCGCGTGTGTGTGTTTGTGTGTGCATATGATATTCATGTGTACGTGTTTGGCTGTGTGTAAGGGTGTGCATAAGCATATGTTTAAGGATAAGTATATCTACTAGGACAGTCCCTAAGAGGGTATGGGACAAAATAGCAAACTAGGGCAGTTCCACAAGACAACCGCACGGGGAAGGAGGCTACTGGTGCTCATTCTGTAAATATGGTTCTTGACAGCCGATTAAAAGCAAAAAATAATTCAGAGTTTTACTGATTTTTAGAAAAAGCAGTAAACCCAATAGTCCTCTTATAGGATCAGAATGTATATGTATTATTTTCAAGGACTGAAGTTCTTTTTCATGTCATACAGTTTATTAGGTGATTTCAACAAAATGTTTTTTAGTTTGTCATTTAAATGCATGGAAAACAAATTCATCGTTTCATACCTCAAGGTACATGTTACGAATCTTGAGAGGTGATAAAAATGACAATAATTTTCTTGCACACAATGGTAATAAGAGAACAAAGGTGCGTCTTTGAAGATAAATGCCACTCTGGCACCTGGGTCTCTGTTCAGTGCCAAAGGCTGAGGAAATATGTAGAACGTACATTAAAGGGTCTAGCCCTTCCTGCAGTCTTCATGAATGTGTATTTTGTGTCATGTTATCTGTTGCCTTCTGTCTCCTTTATCTACTAGTTTAGTCTGATCGAGGCCAGTTTTCCCCTGCAGGACATGAAATAGTTAATACGTTCTTGCAGCTCAGTGTACTTACGCTAAGTGGAAAAGCAGCTAAGGCCCTGGCAGCATTGGGGAAATAGGTTTTCTGAAGAACTCCACGTCCCAGATGGCTAATAGCCTGCAAAGCACGTGTCCGCATTCAGCAGGAGGGTTTCAGGCCTACTGATGTTTCTTGGCCACTGTTTTCAAAATAATAACTTTAAGTCATGAAGAAATAACTGCAGCTCTATGCAAATACTTGACCTATAAAAGGATACATTTACAGATAGTATAAATAAAATTTATCTTTGTAAATTACTTTAAAATGGAATTTGGTGCATTTATTCCATGTGTAGTATCATCGTTTGTGTCAATCTTGTTTTGTTCTCTTCCAAAGAGGCCAATACACGTTCTCTGCTTGAATTGCCATCTACGCAGCCAAGGTGACTGGTCCACCCTCTGCCAGGGTAGATGCAGTGGTTAGACTCAGACGCAGGGAGAATTTCAGTGGCGGGGATTTACCCAGAGTCCTCTGCGGTCAGAGTGGTACCCGCTTGTTTTGAAACGTGGCGTTATTGAACATTTAAACCCCTCTCTTTCTTCCTCTTCCTCTTCCCTCCCTCATCTTCTTCGTGTTAAGAAAAGCAACTATAGCAGCCCTAGTTGTTCCCAAAATGTAGTTTTCTGAGTGTTTGAGTTGAGAAGTTGTGTAAATTCGGCTAAATGAAATTTAATGAAGGGAAAAATATGACTTTCTCTAAAACTAGGTTCTCTAAATTTAATGTTCCACAATTTATTTTTAATCATCATCTTAATTATTGTCACATTCTTGTGAAAAATATAATATTCGTGCAGGAAAATACCCAGGATAGTCTACGAAATGAGTGCTTACAGTATTATATCATTTTATGCCATTTTTCAAATTTCTAAAAGAATATCTTGTTAGCTCCCAAATGGGGTACTGAGACGTTTACAAAAGAGAACAGGGTTCGGGACATATACCTTTCTTCCGACGAAGAGGTTGAGAATAGCTTCTGTTACTATGGCCGTGGGAAGAAGTAATGAAGATGCTGATAAACTCAGTGTCATGCTGAAAAGTTTTTGCCACCGACGCTAAAGGTCACCTTGGATATTCAGGGCACGTGACTGTCCACATGCAGGAGTGGGGAGGAGCCATTGGTCAAAGGACACTCTCTGGTGTCTCTTTACACATAATTTCAAACACGCATGTGTTCTCTTTCATGCAGTGCTGAAGGAAGGAATGTAATATCTAATGAAATAATAGGTGTCGATATGTAAAATAATAATCATGATCAGAACAAATGTGGGCAACAATGGTAATTTAACTGGCTTCAACCACCCAGAGATTCTGCTTTAACTAAACTGTGGTACAGCCTCGGAGTTAGGATTTGTTGAGACTTATTCTGAGGGACAGTCCATGCTGAGCTCACAGGTGTAAAATACGAGTAGAATTCCATGGAGGGTCAGCCACAAGTCCAACTGGCCCGTGTGGATGCCTCGGATGGGACAAGCTATGGATGTTGCACCACTGATCCAATTATCTGAAAGGGTGAACTTCTCTTCAAGTTATTTCTGATAAACCATGCCAAATCCTTCTTTGATTGTTTAGAAAATACAGAGGAAGACTCTATGATGAAGTCTGTTTACATGTAAAAGGGAATTTATGTTCTATTTGCAGATGATTCAAAGCAGATCTGTCACCACAATGGTGGGAAGGATATCAGAAAGAGGGTGCACATTCTAGCACGTTCAGTAACCAAGACTGTATCCTCAGTAGTGGAGAGAAGCAGAAACACCCCCATACCTCAGCAAACCTCTATTGTTGTGACTCATAGGGGGGAATATAGTGCTTAAAATGTCTTTCTTTCTAAAGTATGTCATCTATGAAAAACATTAGTTACATTTTTTTCTTGCTTCTACTTATAAAGAAATAATCATTGTATTTGCATTTTCTCATTTTAAGCACACCTGATTTATTTTCTTACATTTGCCTTGAACTAATGGCATGTTTTAAAGGCCCACTTTCCAACTTGAGTAATATATTAACCACAAGTTTATGTGAAAAAGAAAAAGTAGGGTTCTATGAAAGTCCTATTTTATTGATTGCAATGTGGAAGTTTCTTTGATTTTGTACTTTGGATTAATCCGTGCCAAATCCTTGACATATTACGTTAATGCTAATGGGCATAGCTCATTAGTTAGAGTTAATTTACATAGAATGTATATCAAATATATAAACGTATATAGCATATTGCATGCAATTTCACAATCAGCTATAGCTACATATGTTAATTCTCATTTTAGTAATGGTAATTTCTTCAGTAATTAACATCATGTGGTTAATTGTCTCTTCAATATGGCTATGTTCCTAAGAAAACGTAAGAAACAATCTGGTAAATTATGACACGCATGTGCACCCTTCCCACATAGATGGAGGACCAAGACGGAGACAGAGCACACCCTGAGATCCCAGCACCAAGTGAGCCGCAGTGCTCAGTGACTTCTGTCTTGGACTTGATCCGCTGTAGCTTCCAGTTGACGTGTCACAGAAAGAAAATGTGTTTGTGCTAATTGACTTAACAAGATCGGATGATTAGCAGATTGTAGTCATGTTACTCTTTGTTTGCTTTTTTTTTTTTCTCTTATACATTAGCATTGCTTTGTTAATACCTTCCTGGTTCATAACTTTGATTTTGTCTCGACCCTTCTGCAATAAATGCAGGATGATCTTTAAGAAGAAAGGATTTACTAGCAATTCCTCACAAAGGGTGAACAAGTTAATTTGTTTGTTTGGTAGTTGGTTTGCTGTTGGCTCTTTCCTTCTGTTTTGTGCAGTGTTCAAATTACGCAGTCTTCATGTTATACGCCAACCTACGTAACAGGATTTTAAAGCGAGTTTTCCTTGGAAACATTAAGCTCTCAATCAAAATAATCTAGGGATTAAAAAATATAATTCTGGCAAAAAAAAAAAAGAAGTAAGGGTTTTGTTTTATTTTTCCTTCTTTTTTAAAATGTATTTTATTCTATTTTTAGAAAAGGAAAAGAATGCAGGCTCTGGAGTCAGTTAGAAGAACTTTCAAACCCCAGCTGTCTGGAGTCAGAATATTCACAGCCTCGGCAGGTCTGGGACAAGTCCTGTTTCCATTTGCCCGGCAATGAAGTAGGGCTAATAGCATGTGCTCTGTGGAGGGCCCGGTGCTTAGCGGGCTGCCGATAAATAATACTACTTCTATGTGTCATATACAGCACGTGTTATGCTACAGTGTGTATTTAAATATTACATGAACTATTCGAATATGAAAACTTGTGATTTATGAATGTATGCCTGTGTTATTTTGCCTAAATGATAATCCTTGCTCAGGTTCATGAGTTTATATCTTCATTTATTTTATATACTCTAATCCTACAATTAGAATCATAAGGATTTTTAATTAATATGTTATACAGAACAGCACTGTTTTTAAATAGCTTATGAACAGGTGATTGAAGATTTTATAGTATTATTTCAAACATTCACTATTTAACCCTCTTTGTAAAGTCCAAATATTGCAGCTTTTACTAAGCTGCATAAGTAAATGTTTATATTCATTTATTAAACATTGACTGAGCACAGAGATTTCAAAAGGTCTGTGCTTTAAATTCTTATGTAACAGTCATTTTTGCTTGGGAGGTAGATATTGAACAACAAAGAATGAAATTGTTTTATTAAATCTGTAGTAAATGCTAAGAAAGCAATTCAGGCCGCTATAAGAAGTTCGCAGTGGGGGGTATACATAGAAATGTATTTATATGCAGAATAGAATCCCTTTGTTAGTACAAGTACCTTCTCTGGCCCTGTGGCTTAACTGTTTACTCTCTTCATGGTATAATTTTAAAGCAATTTGACTGATCACTTTCTTTCCATATGGTTATTGAGAAGCATTTGATTTACCTTTAATACAAAGAGATGATATGCAAATGATATGCCGTGAATGGATATTATCTGAAAAATCGATTTTAACATACTCCTTCACCGACTTTGTCCAGCAATCCCTTCATGTGCTGTTGGCGGCTGTGAGCTGCTGAGGCTGTGACTGTGCACTTCATCCCTGTGATTCATTCGTCAGCCTGAGCCGACAGTCACGCCTTCCTCCTCGACTCATCACACACACGCTCCTCCACACATGCTCATGGAACCACACACGTTATCACACACACACACTTGATCACCAATTCATACGCTCACTCAGATCCTCCAGCATACACACACTCACACACACACACACACACACACACACACAACACTTTCCTAATGCAGAGCAACTGAGGGATTGACTTAGTAGTATTTCTCTTAACATTTTCAAAGATCCCTTTCCTTATGAAATCCTATTGATTTTGCAAGTTGCTTCCATATAGGAAATTTGTCCCCTCACCCGCTCTAGTGCACTTGCTGATATTGTCAGAGAAACTATTATGGCCAAAGCATCAATCAGCTCATTTCTAAAATAGCCTGACTCTGAGGCAGGAGTGCTAGACAGAGTCGAGAGAAAGTGTCTGTGTGTGTGTGCGTGTGTGTGTGTGTGTAAAATTTGTTACAGATGAGTAAAACTGAATTAGAAAGGCAGTTCAATTTGTACCACGGGTTAAGTAGACTACCTCTGACAAGTCCTGAGAATTGAATGATATTTTAAAACATCTAAAGGGAAATATGCCATAATTTCCAAAGAACTGGTTTATAAGTAGACGTTTTTTCCATAGAAATATGTCCAAAGAATAAACTAGTGGTGATCTCAAAAGTATTCATGAAATATTTAGCAATGCTACTTTTTATTGTCAATTTACCTGGAATATTAATTACCAAGGTGTTTTTTAAAATGCACACAGGACCCTGGCCGGTTTGGCTCAGCGGTTGGAGCATCGGCCTGCAGTCCGGAGAGACCCGGGTTCGGTTCCCGCTAAGGGCACGTACCTCGGTTGCAGTTTGTCCCCGGCCCTGGTTGGGCCCTTTGGGAGGCAGCCACTCAATGTGTCCCGTTCATGTTGAAGTTTCTCTCTCTCTCTCTCTTCCTCTTTCTCCCTCCCACTATATCTGAGCAAAAAATGGAAAAATGTCCTCCAGTAAGGATAAAAAATAATAATAATAAAGTACACACAGGCATTTTTTTGCTAAGTGTAAATGTTTATAAAGGGGTATGTAGGAGATAAAAAGAGATGTACAAATACAGCCTGTGCTTTCTGATCCCCAGAAAAGACAGAGTCCGAGTCCCCATCCTCAAAACACACCCTGTGTTAGTATCTCTGCCTGGCCTCTTGCATCTACTGCATGGATTTCTTTCTCTCTCTTTTTTTTTTATCCTCACCCAACGATATTCGTCGATATTTTGTTCAGATAGAGTGGGAGGGAGAGAGAGAGAAACATCGACGTGAGAGGGACACATCGAGTGGCCGCCACCCGCACGACCAACCAGGGCCGGGGACAAACTGCAACCGAGGTACATGCCCTTAGTGGGAACCGAACCCGGGTCTCTCTGGACCGCAGGCCGACGCTCTAACCACTGAGCAACCAGCCAGGGCTGGATTTCTTTCTTTTTCAGCCCTCACCAGAGGGTATTTTTCCATTGATTTTCGGGTAGAGTGGTATGGAAGGAGGGAGGGGAGAGAGAGAGAAACATTGATGTGAGAGACACTGTGATTGGTTGTTTCGTGCACGACCCTGACCAGGGCCAGGAGTTGAACTCAACTGAGTTACATGCCCTTGACCAGAACGAACCCGTGACTCTTTGGCCCACGGGCGGACGCTGTAACCGCTGAGCCAAGCCGGCCAGGACCACATGGATTTCTTGCAGGCGTGAGGGGCAAGGCTAACCGGGCTGCCAGCTTGGCCTGCGCTTCACAGTGGATTGTTCCCAAAACGTTTGCTTTTGGTTAAAAGCTGGATCCTTGAGGTTCACCAAGAGATGCTCCAGAGTCTGTTGTCCTTCCAACTTGACAACACTGATTGTAGAGTGTAATTAAAAGTCGAAGACGAGTACAATGTGATTTCACTTACATGTGGAATCTGATAAACAAAATAAAAAACAAACAAAATAGAAACTGACTAGCAGATTCACAGGACAGACTAACAGCTGTCAGAGTGGAGAGGGGGTAGGGGCTGGGTGAAATGAAGCAAAAAAAACAACAAAACACAACAACTCATAGACACAGACAACACTACGGTGGTCACCAGAGGCAAAAGGGGGTGGGGAGAGGTAAAGAGGGTAAAGGGGGTTCATGGTGATGGAAGGAGACTTGACTTTGGGTGGTGAACACACAGTACAATGTACACATGACGTAGAGAATTGCACACCTGAAACCTATATAATTTTATTAACCAAAGTCAGCCTAATAAGTTCAATAATTTTGTTTTTAAAATTCAAAGCTAGGTTTTGAGATATAGGCTCTAATGAAGGAGCCACCTGAAATTAGGGCTTAAATAATGAAAGTTTCAGGGACGACCGGTGGCTGGTGTTTGTTATGCATTTCAATAGCAGAAGCGTGCAGCTAATTGGAGGTTAACTAAACACCTTGGACACATTTCAAGTCACGTCAGTTAATTTTGCTCCCCAAGGATCCTGATGAGACATGCAGCTTCGTGCTGCTTTTTTCTATCTTAATTACCACATTGAGTTGTGCTAATACAGATTTATTTTAGAGACACGTTCTATGATTATAACCAGGCAAACATTGTTGGCATTTGTTTTCAATTCAATGAGTGTCAGACTCTAACTCAACATTTAAAAGTAATTTTCAATCTAAGAATAAATTCCAAATATATTGAAAAATCACTTAACTCGGGTAGAAATGTATATTTATTGAATATGGAGACAATTTCAAAATATACAAATGACACCTCAAATGTTACTTCAAAGATTAGATTTGCAGATTCAGCTTATAAACACATGCTCAGATAGCGTGTACAGAATTTTTAAGTGATAGAGAAAGGTAAAAACAAATTAGTTTAACTCTGAGGAGCATTGCGTATGCTTCTCGAAAAGAGTGTTAGTCAGGAAATTGTATAAGTTATTTGACAAAAGTTGAAATTCCGAAGATACTTTGTAAAATATCGTGCAAAGCAGGTCACAAGTCCTCGTGAGCTAATAGATATAAAACAACAGCAGCAGATGCTCTGGAGTGAACATTTTTATTGTAAGTCTAATTTATAGTTTAGCAGGGAAGAATATTTTTAAAACTGCTATCTGTGCTAATTTCTCTAATTTTAAATAATTTATTAAAATTAGATTAAGGAAGTTGAACTGAATGCTCTCATCCTTCTTGGTGTGGTTTGCTAATAGAATGGTGCTGTTTCACTGTAAGTTTCACAGGCTGAAAACCGAAGAAAATGTTTCTTTGGTCTTGTTTCCGTAATTGTATGCGAGGTCACATTGCTTAGAGATAGGCGAGCGACGGTTTTGGTTCCAGAAGTCCCATACATCCTAAGGGACAGGACTTAAGGCCATCACTTCCCCTGCGACCCTGATTCCCTTTCTTCACTTCACAAGTGACGAGAAAGAACTCATGTACGAAAATAAGGCCTATAAACGCATTAGTTCTTACCTTATGCTATCGTATTTTCTTCTGTTTCTAAGGATATTAAATATTATATTTAGTATAGTTTTAACAGAGCAGAATGAAATTTAGATTTTAAAACAGCTGTAAGCAGAATAAGTTCTTGAGAGATATTAAGTTCTAAACTTAAAAACGATCCCTAAAAATGCCATCATGGAATCTGGAATCAATCTAGACGAATCCTGTCTGGTATACTAGTTGTGTGCACACAATTCCAGCCCTCCGTTAACATATACCAGTGACATAGCCACAAAGAACAGAACTGAAATGAAGTGGTTTGGAGCCGAATACCATCTCGGTGTGACTTGGGAAAAGTACTTATTGTTTCCTCTTTGATTTCCTCAGCTGGGGAAGTAGGTACAACTCCGAGGTGTGGACTCGAAGGTCCTGTGGGGAGGATGTGCCTCCCAAGAAGTGAGCGGGTCCCTTTTCCCTGCAGATACCGTGCACTCTCTCTATTAAAGAAGCAGCTTCAGAAGTCAGAACACTTACGTTTAAGAGGTTTATTTTTGTAAGACAGTTTTCAAAAAGACCATCCCTAAAAAATGTTCATAATTGACTGAGAAATATCTCGAACCTCTCAAGTTCTTAGTCAAGGATTTCTCCCAGCTCGGGGGTGACCAGCCCTGCCGAGCCTCCCGGTGCAGGGCTGAGCGTCCCTGGTGTCCCCTCACCTGGTCAGAAGCACTTGACACACTCAGACAACAGCACCTGCACACTTCTAAGCTATCTGCAGTCTGGCTTAAAAGCAATTCTTTTAAATCAGAGAATAACCGTTTTAGGAAAAAGTAAAAACAACAAACAGGACAAAACTGACATATTCCTGATTTGGGAAACTAAAACAGTAGTGTCTAAATTTAGAGAAGGAAAATAGGTAAATTTATTTATTTATTATTTTGTGTGTGTGTGGTACGTGCCCCTAGCAGGAGCCGAACCAGGGGCTCTCTGGTCTGCAGGCTGATGCTCAACCACTGAGCCAAACTGACCAGGGTGGTAAATTTATTTTTAAAACGTATCTTTCATTATGACTCCCGAGTGCAATCTATCTAAATGAAAAGTGGAAGAAAAAAAAGTATCACTGTGACATTTTGGATGTTGTTTTTGTTTGTTTGTTTAATTAATAAAAATGGATAATGGAATGGATATATCCGTTGTTTTTTTATCCTCACCCGAGGACATTTTTCCATTTTTTGTTCAGATAGAGTGGGAGGGTGAGAGAGAGAGAGATATATCGACGTGAAGGGACACATCGAGTGGCCGCCACCCGCACGACCAACTAGGGCCGGGGACAAACTGCAACCGAGGTACGCGCCCTTAGCGGGAACCGAACCCGGGTCTCTCTGGACCGCAGGCCGACGCTCTAACAGCTGAGCCAGACCGGCCAGAGCTATATCCATTTTTTAATTAAACAGATCTAGGTTTGATTCTTGGCTCCTCTACTTCATACTTAGAAATGTATCTAACGTTGTCTACTTGCAAATATTATTTTAAGAATTAAATAGGTGTGTCCTGGCCAGTTTGGTTCAGTGGTTGAGCATCAGCCTGCGGACCAGAGAGTCCTGGGTTCAGTTCCCACTAGCGGCACATACCACCAAAAAAAAAAAAAAAAGAATTAAATAGGTTTATGTCAATATGATGACTAGATAGGCACATGCTGGTACAGACTTGACCTTGGCCTTCTATACTCTGTGCTTCAGGTCACTAGGAACATCTTCTGGTCCCTTTTCGTTTGCTTTACTTTTTAATTAAAGTCATCATTATCTTATGTATTCTCTCTCTCTCTCTCCCCCTCACTCTCTTTCTCTCTCTCTCTCAGCATTTCCAGTGGTCTGTAGGCAGAACAGAGAGCAGGGCTTCCTGTGTGAGACTTAGGTAGCCAGCAGCCATTGGATTGGAAATCTCACTGCTTTGATTGGTCATGAATGTCTGTAAGGACAAAATAGTACAATGCGTTTTTTTCTCTTTTGTCCTTCTGACATCTAAGACTCTGGTATTATTATGTCTAAATAATTAACCCTGTTATTTTTAATAGTTTATTCTAGATATGGGCCTGTTTGTTTCTTTTTTTTACTTGAAGTATTTATTGATTTATGTGTTGGTATGTTTGATAAGTTTCATAGGCAGCTTAGTTTTGTCTTTTCTTAAACTTTCCATACCAGTTTTAATAATATAATTGGTGACCATGTTTGTGCTCGCTAAGAAAATGTACTGTCTCTTTCTCACCCATGGTTCACCTCTGTTTGGCATCTCTGCACAGTCCTCAACAACTTCCTCTCTAACAACAACAAAAGAACATAACTCTGTCTTCGAACTCTCTATCTGTTCTTAATAACATTTTAGCTACATTGTAGAAATTTTAAGTTCTAAATGAGCCTACTTTTCTAGAAAAGTGATATTAAAAATTATTGCAAAATATTCTGATTTTTAGTGAACGAATATGAAGAAATAGAAAATTTTCTAAAGTAACAGCAAATATTTTTGTGGTATGAAAAAGGTCAGTTTTATAATTCAGACTTATCTATATGTTTCCTGTAATTTATTTGAACCTTTTAGTTAAAATCTGTGGTTGGGTACTGGTTCACTTTTGTGCAAAAGAAATGTTCTCAAACAACTTTTCTGGCATTGATTTAAAATGTTTTTAATTTCGCGTGGCCGACGTGGCTCAGTGGTTGAGCGTCGACCCGTGCACCAAGAGGTTCTGTTCGATTCCCGGTCAGGGCACATGCCCAGGTTGTGGGCCCGTCCCCAGTGGGGGGCATGCAGGAGGTGGCCAGTCAATGTTCTCTCTCATCAATGTTTCTATCTCTTTCTCCCTCTCCCTTCCTCTCTCTCTAGTATCAATAAAGAAAACCAAAATGTTTAAATAAAGTGTTTTTAATTTCATGTGGGAAACTTTGATAATACAAAAGGAGTTCTGACTCTGCCCAGAGGCAAATATTTCAGGATCAATATGAACATATTCTTTATTATGTATGCATAGCGGCATTTTAAATGTACTGGGCTTGCCTCCCTGACCACTGAAGACACAGGCCCGTTCGGAAATGACGTGGCCTCCCTTTGTACTCGCATAGTGTCACGTTCAGTGTTCCCCTTAAGGACTTTTACCATGTCTATGACATTTTCCAGTTCTCCTTTTCGAGGTAAGCCGGCGAGGGGCCATTCCTGGTGTAACGGTATGTCCCAGATGGCCTGGCCCTGTGCTTTGACAGCCTGCCTGTCAGGAAACGGGCTGAAGCAAAGCAGAGCAGGAATAACACACCGACACGTCCAAGACGTCTATTTGACACACATTTTCAGCATTATTTATTTCAAAAACACACAACTAAAAATCAAGTATTTTTACTGAATATGCAAACAACTTTTAATGACTAGACAGACGCTTGGATAAATATGAGACTCTTCATTAAAATGTGTCTATGCTATAAAATTTGGGTAATTCCAAGCAATATAAAGCATTTCATATCTCATTTTTCTGGTAGAATATCCCTAAACATGATAACATATCAGTTTGAAACTTGAGGACTGATAAACTGATACCATGTCAACATTCTTAACCTATTAACAATAGGCTATACTTTGTGAAGAACATAGATCTAACAAATGAACATGAGAAAAGTTATGGAGATTTAAGATAAAGAAAAATTATGTTTTACTTTAAAATTGAATTGTATACTTAATCAGGATCCAGTGATAAAAGTGAAAGAAGAATAGGAACCAATACAGCAATATCACTTTTAATATATATATTAAATATATATATATATTGCATCTGAAGTCATGGACAGTGGAATTTGAGATAAACACTAAATCATATGACTTACATGGGGTACTATAGCACTGAAGGAATTTTTGCAGATAGACAAAAGTACAAAGTGAAGTTCATTTACACAGAAAAAAAAAACCCAGAAATTCTGTCAATTATTTTTAGAGCAAAAAGATAGAGGAATTAAGAGGAAAAAGTAAAGGTTATTATTGCTTCAGATGGCAAATAGGATTGTCATTTTTACCTCTGCATGGTACCAGATATTAAATATTTAAAATATCATTAGGTCAGAGTGTGAAGCTAAATAAAAGAGTGAGATTTTAAATTGTATTTAAATATAGTTTGCAAATTTTAATAGGACAAACAGGCCTGAGAATTTCCAGCCCGTGGTCAACGCGAGCGGACTATGGAGGTGGCGAGGAGCCAGCTTGATATTTCTATGTAATTATCTCAATTGATTATATATATATCATATATTTTAAAAACTGACAGGGTTAGAATTCAAGCCCGTGGATTGAAGGGCCAATATATCAAAATATATAAGCTTGCATATTAACCCACTTTCATGAAAGTGACAGATGGGTGGTTTCTAAGCCAATTTCTTCCGTCAGTGATATCACGAGTCCAACTCCGGCTGTATTGTTGTTCTGCATGATGGTGACTCTCACAAACTACTTCGTGTGCTTTTCTGTAAAAGCTGTAAAAAAATACAAAATCAGAACTTCTTTTTAATTGCTTAAACTTAAAAAAGAAATTCTATATATTAGTAGAGTGCTACTACTTTAAATTGCGTATTAACCGAGTTTTGTATGTTAGGTTATTTGCCAGGTACAGATGCACCGGGTGTTACCATTCTCACTCACTCACATAATCATGCTGGTTCCACCCTGGGAAGAAAATATGGAAAACATCCTTTTTCTATACTCTCAAGATTCCTTTTGGGTTTATTAAAAACTTAACAAATACTCAGTAAATGCTTTAATAGAAATATCGAGTTAATAAAAATGTCATCAGGATCAAAAAGCAATACATAGGAGACTTCCTGCATTTACTCAGTAGAGATATCCTGGTTACCCATCTAACTCCCTCGGAACAGTGGGTCCCAAGTGCAGAGACAGATGAGAAGGTTGAGTGTTGTACAATACGATTGGCAACTCTTTATCATGTGAACACACATAGGCACACACATACATGTATTGCATCCATGTCTATTTATCTGTGTATATGCCTATGTATGCCTATATACATGGGAGGAAAGGAACATTTTTTGGTATGTTGCCTATGTCTTTATTTTGAAATGTTACAAGTCAAAGAAAACCAGTCAATGTCCCACGTTTCCCACTTTATGTACCATGACTTCTTTATGTTTTCATTTTCATCAGCTGAGTTGGACCCTGTAACTGTTCTCCTGGTACAGACAGCCTGGCAGGGGTACTGCAGACCCAGCTCCCAGTACTGACCGCCTCTCCTGTTTCCCTGGACTGTCCCGTCTGCACCATTGAAAGTAGTCCCTTCAGCGGCTCGTCAGATGACCTAAATTGAGGATGTCATCTGTTTCCTGCCAGGACATTCATTGATCCAGGGAAGCATTAGAGGGTTATGACCAGAGGATTGACATAATCTGACATCTAAAGGATCATTCTCCAGTTGTACTGAGGGTATGTAGGGGATTGAAATGAGAGAGATTGAATTAGTGAGGAGGCTGTTACTGTAATCCACGCAAGAGGTTGGTGTAATTGTTCCTGTGGAGGTCATGAGCTATCGTCACACTTTGGATACGCATTTGAGAGTGCCACAGATTACGGATGTAAGTAAACAAGAAAGAATGTACTCAGCAAGGACACCAACATTTTTGGTCTGCAAACATGGTGGCCTGCAATTAGAAGTAGTTGAAATGGATACAATTGTAAGTCAAATCTGAAATGTTTCCTAAAATCGACAGATTCCAAACCTTTGGGAGAACCTACTGCTGTATTCACTGCAGGGTGCAGATATTTCATGGAAGCGTCTTATTGCAATCGCTGATTCTACAATGGAAATGATCCCAGGTATTTTCAGCAGGTGACAGTAAATGCAGGTTTACGAAAACCATCACAAAGAGGTTGCAGAGGCAGATCCCGCCAGTGCAGCCTCTGCGGCTGCCCCTGGCGGGCATCCTGACCAGCAGCAGACCCTGACGACATCGCCTCCTGGGGCAGGATGGGGGTGACGCCTGTGGTTTCACTGCTGACATCAGAGAGCCGCAGCCAGCCCCCTGCTCCCCACACCCAGAGCGACGCAGGCAGGAAGGGTTCTGGCAGGGTTTTCTTGGACATTAAGAGAAATATTTTATGTTTCTTATTAAATGTTGAAACTTTGTTAGTTCTTGTAATGATACTATATGGAAGTCAATTTGCGTATTATTATTTTTAATAATTGTCTTTTTAATGAAACTCAAAACTTATTTTGGTATAAATATGTATACACATAAATTACATCATAGTACCAGAAGTTGAAATGCTAAGTGTATGTGTGTGTGTGTGTGTGTATTAGTGTGAAGATTCCATTAAGTAATTTTGTCTAAATTATAGTAGAGTACAAATTTTTTTATGGAGGTATATCATTGATTGTCAAATCTTAATACATTAGCCCTCTTTGAAATAAAGCATATTAACATTTTTAAAACTATGCTTTTATTTCCTTCTTACTCCTCTAGATTTTGTCCTGTTCTGACTCTGTTCTACAATTCCCTCTGTCTAAACTCTCTTTGTGATTCTCTGCATGCAACACCTTAAGAAACAGCATAGGGAGAGGCACCTCAATGTCCCAGAATCTCAAGAGGAACGTCCATCCTTCACCCGTGTACCACCGTTGCCCTGTGGGCGGGCGCTCCTGCTCCTTCGGGTACTCTATCGTGTGCGCCAGCCTCGGTTTCCCCTGTGCGTGTCATACCCTTCTGTCTCCAGTGCCCTTCACGGCGAGTGGCCTGGACCCGAAGGAAGCTGACCTTCCATATTAACCCTGTTTGATCTCACATGCCAAGTAAAATGCTACCTGACCTCCACAAAAACACAGCATTTCTCCGACACCTTCTGAACTTCAGACGAAGGCAAGATAGCTAGCACGCCACTGATTCCCAGGACAGAGCTGACCGTGGATCGGGTGGGAGGGGGCTCACCCCCTGCATGGCTTCCAGTGTGCACATGAGGACAGGGACGGGAAAGCTCACTAATGGACATGCTCTCTTGCTCCATCACTGGGCTGGTAGAGCCTCCAAATGTATTCTCACCAGCCATGAGCTGACACGAACACATTCATTTTTCATTGGTTTTTATTTACTTTAAACATCACATATAGATTTAGAGATACTTCGCATCCCAGATAACTGTTCGCAAGCTTCTTGTAGGCAAGTATGTTTGTGCCACGTTATGCTATAAACGATGCTGGGTAAATTTTTTATATTTTTTTACTAATATATTTTCTAAGCATAGTAACATTCACAGTTGGTTTATTATAAACGTCCTATAAGAGATCCAGAATACAATTTATGGATAGTTATATACACTTAAATAATTCTCCACATAAATGAGCTTTCAGTCTTTCCTCATATGATTTCTCATAAAGGTATTACAGTCTGCTAGTACTCCTAAAAATTCTATTTATGTGCACCAAAATTGCATTTGTTCTCGAAGAATTGCTTTTATCTCAACTACATTGCCTTTTCCATCCCATAAACAGTGACACACTTTAACTTTTATATGGCCTGATTTCAACACTGAGAAAATTTTATCTGTAATATAGTTATGTTGAAATCATTCACAAGGGTCAACAACAAAAATACACATTGCTCGCCTACCAGGCACTGTCTCAGGTGCTGAAAAAATTTTTTTCCTTTAAGTTATTTTCCAAACTTGTAGTCATGTTGTTATGGTGGTTTCATAATTTAAAATACACTTACAGTATTCTCATTTTCCTAGATGTGGGGACAGTAGGATGTCATTATTACATGATTATGTTCTTTAATTCTATTTTTTCTTTAGTCAACATCCTATATGCACTTTTCTAAATGGTGAATCAGAAGCTAAGTGATGTCACCCTATTTCCACACAGAAGATTTTTATGCCACTTAAATAGATGCTACAA
The DNA here is from genome assembly GCF_014108415.1 of Molossus molossus. Taxonomy (NCBI): domain Eukaryota; kingdom Metazoa; phylum Chordata; class Mammalia; order Chiroptera; family Molossidae; genus Molossus; species Molossus molossus. The sequence continues at coordinate 110,344,043 of NW_023425399.1, forward strand.
CTCTAGAGCCAAGGGTCATTCCTCCATTGTTCTATTCATTATCCATGTGCAGAATTTTAATTACCACGCAGAATGCAAATTTTCCCCCAAGGGCACCCACAGTGGAAAATGTTTAAATGTAGTCACAATAAATCTTCTTATCCTTATTATTTAAAATGTTCATCATTAAAACTTTGGGTTTTCCGGAAATACTATTGCTTCCAGATCTCATTGCAGAAAAGTCATGCATGAAGGGAACAATAATAAAATGATTCTAAAAAAAAAAAAAAAAAAAATGTAGTTGAAAGTTATGAAGACACTTTCATAGTCTATCACTTACCATTGTCTCTGCAAGCCAAGGACATTTTTTATGCTTTTAGTTCTCTAATTTATTGTTTATAATGCAGGGAGGTTCATTTATTCTCCAGGTATCTGAGCTTTAACTATCTTGGTGAGATTTTGATGATTCACCCAACAAATTAAAAATATTTCAGGGTGAATGAAGAATGAACTGGAGAAATGAAAGGAGCCTGAAAATCAGAAAATAGGAATATAGTTTGGATAAAGCTCCTCTAACAACAATATACATAATTATAATATATATTATACATAGATATGTTTAATGATGGGCCACCTATATTTCATTTGAATTATCTTTTTAAATAAGAATAACCCGTTGTAAAATTCTAATTTCTCTTATCAAACTATTTTCAAATATGAACAGAGCAGAAATGATAAAGGGAATAAACAGTAATGAAGCATACACAACTTACTAAACACTAATGATAAAGAAGCATCCATGATGCAGATACTTCTGGTAGACCCGCAAGCATTTCCTAGTTATTAGATTTAAAGATGCTGTGTTTCAGCTCCAGAAAACCACCAGACAGCTTAGAATTGCACTCAATATTCACTTGTAAGTTTTTGCACGACTCTGAAAAGACATATAAAATACAACCAGAATATATAGAGCAATGGCATTAATAACCTTGAGTGGGAAAACCACCAATGTCCACCAGTTTTTCAGTAAAGACAAAGACTCCAAGAGCTTACTATGGATGACTCTCTTGTTTCTCATTTATTAGCTACATTTTGAGCCACCTGATGAATTAGTTCATTTCTTTAAATGAGGTGTATACAGTAATCTATGAAAGGTAAGAACCCTTGAAGGATTGCAGGATTCTGAGCAGAAATGGTATCCCAGTCAGCAATCTAGTAATCAAGCCTTGCGGAGCTGTGGCTTGGAAAATTTGTTTTATTTCTTCCTCTTATAGACATTTTCAATTAAATATAAAGATTTTTTTTTTTTTTTTGCTTCACATGGTGGTTTTAAATTGGCACTTCATCATTTTATGTATTGCTGGCACTGGCTCTGGGTTATTTAGCATTTATTAATAATTTCCATTTTGACCTTTTCCAGGTTTCGCTATTTATTAGGTGTTTTTGCACTATTGCAGAGATGAATGAGCAGAATTGGGGAATTTTTTTTTTTTTTTTGCCCCTTTTGAAAACTTCATACTTTAAATTATTTTTACATTGACCTTTAAAGTTAGGATGTAGTTAGGATTTGAAAGTTCTGTTTTAAAACCACCCTGCTGAAACATCAGACAATCCCAAAGTTCAAAACAGATTGGCTGGCTGATGGTGAAAGCTAAGAAAAGCAGGGAAAAGGGAGCGACTGTTGAGCAGAGATATCAGGGGAGAGGGGGAGCTTTGGCCTGGTCACTGTGACAGTTTGTTTTATAAATCATTACTGACCTTGAGGGTGGGAAGCACTGTGAGTAAGTAAATTGCATTTGATGGAAAATGACTTCTGAATGCATCTGAGTATATTTGGAGGATGGAAATGCTATTTTTTCCATTAGCTTATTCTGCCTTGAATGGATCACCCTATTTTCAGTCAATTTTAAATGCTTTTTGTTTGTTTGTTTGTTTGTTTGTTTTTTAATTTATTGATTTGAGAGGGGGAGCAGAACTAGAGAGAGAGAGAGAGAGAAACCTTGACTTATTCCACCTATTTACGCATTCATTGGTTGACTCTTGCATGTGTTCTGACTGGGGATTGAACCTGCAACCTTGGCTCATTGAAACAACACTCCAACCAATGGAGCTACCCCACCCACTAGGGCTCATTGGATCGGTTTGATAAATCAGGTCACTTGTGCCCCAGGTTAAAATCTGAGGGATCGTCCTGATTTAGGGATGCAGTCATTGATTGGTTTATGTTTCAAGCTTGGTTTTGTACTTAAAGTCAGAGGTTACAAAATGGCTTTCTGACCTGAGGTCAGAGTGATTATAATTCTTTTATTGCTTGTGGCCAGTAAAAGCCATAAACACAACTAATTGTGTTTGGCTGAATCCTATGAGATAATGGAGCAGCGTTTTTCTCCATTTGGATCTTTTCCTGACTGCTCACATTTCACTAGGCCTTGGCATCTGCAAGAAACTATCCGTTACCTGCATTTTCTAATAGACAACAATGTTCTCTTTCTCTTCATTAAAGTGTCATCGCATGAAACATGAAATCTAGTTTTTAATCAAGCAAAAAAAGTAACTGATTATAAGTAACAAAATAGTTTGATGTTTATAGAGCTATTTGAACTAAAAATGCAGCGTTGACTGAGATAAACTGTAGTGTAAATAATCCAGGTATGGCAAGAAAGTACCTAGTACATGATGGATGGGGCCTAAGAACTCAACTTCCATCAAAGAGCTATATTTTAAATTTTAATCCAACTTACTCTCATGCTTCTCCTGTCTTTGAAGTATGGAGAATATATCTTTAGTTGAACTTAGAAATATGCTGTTGGACCATGATTGCTAAAATACTTAGCAAAACTGTGAAACACGTAGGTGGTGTCTTTGTAAAAATTCATAACTATTTATTTCTATTGAGTCTGGGTTTCAAAAGTAAATTCTCCAAACCTTCCTAGAATATTCTGCCAGGTAATGATTGGTGTAGATACTGAGGAAGACACGGATGTGGATCCAAAGCCTTCAGATGGACCTCCTGCCCTCGGGACAACGTAGGAGCCAGTGTTTAACCTGTTCATGAACAGGGTTAGTGCTGGTATTGATTTGGAGAATATGGATGTATAGAGGGAGATGAGGGTCCTATTTATTTGACTGAATTAAATATCATAAGTGTAGAACTGGAGTCTAATGTCTCCTATCATCACAGTTTAATTCCTTTTTAAAAGTAATTTATTGTCCAGCTGGTGTGGCTCAGTGGTTGAGCATCAACCCATGCACCAAGAGGTTGCTGGTTCGATTCCCGATCAGGACACATGCCCAGGTTGTGGGCCCGATCTCCAGTGGGAGGCATGCAGGAGGCGTCCAATCGATGTTCTCTCTCAGCAATGTTTCTCTCTCTCTCTCTCTCTCTCTCTCTCTCTCTCACTTCCTCTCTCCCCGAAATCAATAAAGGGGAAAAAAGATATTTTAAAATAAATAAACCATTTATTGAGGTGAAATTCACACGGCATAAAAACAACCCTTTGAAAGTAACAATAGTAGTATGTAGTACATTCGCAATGTTATGCATCCACCATCTCTATCCAGCTCCAAAATATTTCTATCACCCCAGAGCAAAGTCTTGACCCCCATAAAATAGGTGCTCATCCTTGTCGGAACCTTAGCAACTGCCGGTCTCCGTTCTGTCTCTCTGGCTTCATCGCTGCTGGATAGTTCATGTAGATGGCATCATACAACATGTGATGGTTTGTGTCTGGCTTCTTTCACTTCGTATAATGTTTTAAAGGTATAATAATGTTCTGTTTCTCCTAAGAAAACACCTATTCATTGCCAAATTATGCTCATCCTCAAATTATTTGAGAGTGGACATAACACAAGCTATTAGTTCAGATAGACTTGGGCCAAATTCCTGAGTTTTCCATTACAATAGTAAATACACCTTATGTTGCCTTTCTGGGTCATGTGTTCTTGCACATAATTAAAAAAGAAATATCCATCTAATGGAATAATTTGGGAAATACATGATATAATGTTTAAAATGTCCCGGAAGATAATGGGCCTTCAACTGAGGTTTGTTCTGTTTGGCTCTGACGGAGGTAACATGGTCATATCCTCTTCACAATTCAAAGATTCAATTCTCATGCACTCTGAAATATTCCTGCGAATGTCCATGGCCATGTAGTAAGTAAACAATAAATGTATCTCATTTTGCACATATAAATCTAGTTATTTTAATTTCATACCTATTAGGATATTCTGACATTTTCATTTCACACATTTCAATAAATGGATAGATACATGGATGTTATCCTCAGAAATATCACAACATCTCATGTTTGGTTTGCAGCCCATTTGTCTAATTGTAATTTTTTTTTTCATTCTGACCCATTTCATAAGATTTTCCTGTTAACATTGATGAAATTCTTTCCTGGAAAATAATGTACTGCTAAGGACAGAAATGTCAACAATACAAGACTCTGTTAGGTCTGCCTTACGTTGAGATTGGGATTCAAGATGATATACACGGTCAAGCTGCTTTTGCCGTAACTGAAGAAAACATACGTTTTGTAGGCTTGATTGCGACATGCAGGACAGCAGGATTTTGTATTTTAAAAGGGAGATCTGATATTGGTCTCGGATGTGAAAATGATCAGCCTCGGCCTAATGTTATTTAGAACTCTGCTGTGTTTCAGAGCAAAAAATCTCTAAACACAGATTGCAATAATAAAGAACAAACAGTTCTCTGTCCTTATCAAGGGAGCTTGTCACCGACTAAAGCGAAGTGACATTAAAAAAGTCAGGGACTGTTTTCTGAAGTTTAAAATAAATGACTCTCTCCCATAATGTCTGGATATATCTCTTTGCTGATCTTGTTCCTGTTGGACATTTCCTTGGTTCAGTTTTATTTGTATTACTTCTTTCCTTATTACTGTATGTTAGTTCATTTCTTATCAGTTCCTGACCCATTTGATACATTTGTGGAAATAGTTTCTCCTATATCATTGCATGATAAAATAAGTCTTATTTTAATTCCTTTGAATCCTAGGAAAAATGAAATATCATTTTTCACTCTGTCTTATATGATGTTCTTGTGATTCTCCTTTAAGGAATATCACAAACACACACACACATTCCCAAAGAGCAAGCTGCAGTCACATTCATCCCCTGCTTTCTGAAGTAGCAAGGGCACTCAATTCCCTCTTAGCCGAGCTGTGTACTATCAGTTCTCAAGGAGTTTTCTGTGTGCGATTTCACTTCTGTGAGATGAATGACCACCTATAACCAAATTTTATTTGAAGATCACAGTTCCTTAATAAAGTATTTAATAGATTGATTTTTCAAACTTGGGAAATAGTTATGGAACGTATTTACCGTTGGCATTTAGTCAAACTTCCCAGCTCAAGGTTTTGTTTCTGAAATAGAAATGATAACATGCAATGAGACTGTATACAGTTAGTAATATAAATAAGTGTGTGATAGATTTTCCATATGCATACACTAGATATGTACATAGTAAATATATGATGACTTTCTTCCCCAGGAAGATATTTTATATATTCCACATCGTACTTCACTAAATTCTGTGTAATAATACCATGTACGTATAGTTTTTAAATGACACTTCAAAGGAAGATTGTGCTGAAACTTGAATGTCTGCACCCTTATTATGCACTTGTCACCAATCTAGAAATTACTTAAAGGTTATTTTTCTCATATAATTGCACAGCTAAGAGTTTAAGGTCATCATAATGCTAGAAAATTGAGAAAGAGTCCTCCAGTCTTGACAGATACAAGAGAAAGGAAGGAACTAATCTGAATCGTATATAAATACAAAATAAAATGAATGGTCTCTTTGATGGAACACAAGCAACAAGATCGGGTTTGATGTCCCAGGTTAGGAGAATAATAAACAACTTAAAAGAATTAAGCTGTTGTTCCGAATTGCAGCCAAAAATGTGCTCCTTTCCTTTTGAACAAAACTACCAAACCGGGAAGAAGAAGATAGGAGTCTGAACTGGCTGACAATAAGGTGGGATTTCCCAGTTCCATGGAAGTGAGGTCACGTTACATTTTAAGGACACATGCAAAGGGTATAATCTTAACATCAGAGCTCCGAGGAAAATACTATCGCTTTGTTATAATCATCCCCACATTAGGGACTCTGGATTTTAATTCCAAGGGCGTTTTATAGCTGCGTCCCTTCCTGGAACCTGAGGGTAATTCCGGAGGAAAGAGTCACCCTGTCCACATCCACAGTCACGTCTGGCGATGAGGCACTTGTGCTCTGATGCTCTTACCTCTGCTGGTTAACCTTGTCGCGGAGGGCCACCGCGGGGACAGCAGCCACCGAACGAGACCCTCCAATTACTGTAATTCAGCGCGCAAGGTAGTCAGAGGAACCAGGCGCCCCCCCACCCCATCAACCTTCTGCCACTCAAGGAAATCACAAACATGGTCGGGCTCAGACAAATTAGGCATGAACAAATGTTTCACATTAAGTGAGTTAAGGGAGCTTGCTGGAAATTACAAGGGCTGCCTGGGAAAGCAATGAACCCCATTAGGGAAGTAATAGGTCTAACAGAAAGCAGCTTGTTGAGACCCGGAGACAAGGTGCAGGATGCAGACACCTTGGGGAGAGCGGCCCCCATCCCGGCACGGCCTCTCGGGGCGCATCCGAGGCCGCGCTTGGAGACTGCTCTCCTGGAAATGTAATCAGAAAATAAGACGCCGATTGGTGCTACCGCCAAGCAATTTGACTCTGAAAAACCAGGAAGAATACAGCCTTACATCGCACTCAGTTTAAAAACACGCCGTCTTCCTGGCAATACCCGATTTGAATTCAGAGACTACACGTTACAGGGCGTGTGTGGACCTCCAGCCGGGCCACAGGACTTATTTCCCCATTACGAAAAATAGGCTTGGGGCATGGGTACTTCCAAATAACGGTCCGTATGAAACATATCATTTTAATATGCATTTTCCCTGCCTTCCACTCCATTGGCAGGTGGGTTAGAGTTCCTATTCTTTAAGCACGAGTGAGACTGGGCAGCTCCGTTTAGCTTTTCCTCCTGCCTCAGTGATGATGTAATTCACAGGGAGGTCTGCCTCGACTATGCCTCGTGGTGTGGGCTAACGGCTCGCTGCACTCTGGAAAAGTGCATTTTTACTCGTGTCTGTTCGGTTCTGCAAAAAATATAAAATTGAAGTGGGGCGAGCAGAAGAGAAAGTATATAACATACATGCATAGTAAGTATGTTGATAGAGCCGTGGAACAGAAAATGAAGTCAGCAGGGGTCTGCACCGCGCCACCATCACCCCTCTAGGACAGGGAGGCCACCCGAGGTTTTGCAGGTTTCCATTAAGAGGATCTTTGTGTGGGAGTAAACGGCCTGTGACTTCAAGCCTTTTCAGTGGTTTGACTTTTAAACGTGCCTGTTTAGTATCAGGAGTTTCATACTAACGTGTGAGTATGCTTTCTAGTGGTAAACTGGAGCAAGGAGGACAAAGTCCAGGGACACAGACTATACGAACTGATTATCTATCTGTCCCAATTTCATTAGCTCCTTGCTGGGTGTAAGCTGTTAGCGGATAGTGTGTGACTATATCCTTTCCTTCTGTGGGCCGTCAAAGGTGAGCCATAAAACCACCTACTCCCCTTTCCTTTCCCACAGTCAGTTAAAGAAATATCTTCACAATGAAACTTTGGCATCTATTGCTTGATAAAATATAGATTACTAATATTTAAGTTGCATTGACCTTATGTGCCAAACTTCAAATAATTGGCAAAGTCTGGGCCCATAAATATAGTTGGTGCAAACATGGTCTTATAGGTTTCACTAAACAAACCACAGCTAGCCCACAGATATTTCACTCATATGAAATGTACTAATGGTAATTTATAATGAAAAGGCAAATATAAGTGTAACAAAAAATTATGTAACATACTAGAACATTTTCATGACACCAAAATATTAGAATTGCCACTATTCATGGGCCTACATGTGCAGGGAGGAAGTTACCCCTTTGCCAAACAGGGTGGCCACTGAATGTATTAAGAGAGTGTTCTCTTGAGCTTTATTGAGGTATCTTTGACAAAGAAAATTTATTTATATCTAAAGTATAAATATGATAATTTGATATATTTATACGTTGATATGGGTTCCATCATTCTTTCCTTGAACTTCTTACACTGCTTTTAATAAGCAGAGTGTTCATGTCATTGGTAGAAGTCTGAATTACTGTGTCTATTTTGTCCAAGTTTATTTTATTTGGAGCCTTTAAGGGTTTTTGGTTAAAATCTTTAATTTGTTAATTATTGTCATCTACCGAAGTTTTTGTGGTTTGTACCATTCTGTTGCTGCTTTGCTGGTCTGGACACTTTGTTTCTTATGCTATAAACTCTTTCACCTCATCCCTTTCTAATTTTGGTCTTCTGTAATACCAGAGCCTTGACTTTCAGCGATTCTCCTTCCCTGCCAAGGGGGCAGATGGGACTTGAAACTTGGCCTGCTTCCTGCTTTTAGTGGTATCTGTCATCTAAACACTGACTTACAAAATCTAGAATCTGTGTTGTTGTTGTGAGTTAATTTTACCTCCCCCCTCCACCCCATAAGTAATAAATTCACAAGCTGCTCACTGTGAGCTGAGAATTTTTTAAAATGAGCCTGGTGTTATTGGCACAGTGTGTTTGTGATGTGTTCGGGAATCAAAAACTTACATTTTCATCCTAACTGACTAATCGGGATCTTAGAGTAATTAATTAGACTCTCTGGTCCAACATTTCCTTACAGGAAAAATAAAAATGGTTGGCCTAGATTACTCAGAATCCTCTTCTCATTAAACAAAAACAGCACACAGAAAGTTTAGTTCCTTTTTTTATATGTGGAAATCTTTGAAAACTACAAGGTTGAGCTGTAAACTGGGCAGAGGATGAATCCAGCCTGGAGTGTGTAAGTTTGGTCCAATTAAGCAGGGAGTTCAATGATAAATCTAGACGGTTCTACCATAATGTGCAGAAAATCATTAAGGGTTTTGACATGAGTACTGACCAAAGGAATATGAAGATGATATTTTAATATCTGGGCAGTGTGGTGTAATTGAATGAGAAGCAATTAGAAGCAAAAAGAAGCAATTAGAAGCATAAAGCCATCAAGTTTTATGTGTAAAAGCATTCATAAGATTCTAATGATTTATAACATTTATTTGCAGATAACAAAGGATTTTGAGTAAGGGCTAGGAAATACCACCTCATCAAACAATATGACACAGCTTAGAACATCTTGAGTTGTGCGGCATCTTCCTTAAGAACTGAGCTCCTACCCCCACCAAGAAGGAGGCCCCTTTAGTAAAATTATATTAATAAATCTATCTACCTGTCTCCTCTCCACTACCCCTACTCCTGCAAACACCAATGACAGGTAATTATGCTAAGAAAAGTCAACTGAAAAAAATGGGCCAAACAGTCTTGTCTCTTAGGAATCTAGATGACAAAAAAATGCCTTTTGTCATTAAGTTTTCATTTATTAAGCTGGGAGAATACATAGCCTTTTTTTTTTTTTTTTTTTTTGTCATTTGCAGAGAAAAGCAAATATAATGTGGTTAAAACAGGCCACACTGAGACTAGACTTAACATGGTGTCACTCTAAAATTAAAAATATAAACATTACAAGTCCAATCCCCAGAGCAAAGTAACATAACACTTTAATTCAGGTTTCTTGTGGGGGTCTGGCAGTGAAGCCCCCACAAGGAAGTCTTTTGCTGCATAAAAAATCAAAAGACTCCTAAACAGCCTCATTTCCACACTGTCTCCCCTACGAAACACTACGCACATCAACTCTGTGCCCTTCATCATCTTCCAAAATGATCCTTTGCCCCACGGCTATGACTCCATTGCGAATCCTTTCATCTGCAATATCATCCACACACGTGAATTCTGTTTTCTCAAGACTTCTTCACATTCTTCTGCCCCTCCCCCCCAACACACATACCCTTAAATGAGCGGAAGGTGAGCTCTGCACATTTTCAAGTTTGCAATGAGTACTTCTGTCTTCGTGGGTTGGGCAGGACGTGAGGAGCTGAGCATTGAACCGCCGATACAGACAGCGAACTCATCATGGAGTCAGCTGAACCTACAGGAAGAGCTGTGTCCAGATGGAGGGTGGACTGAAGCTGGCGCACAGGGCAGAGGCTCAGGAACGAGCCTTCACCCACACCTCCTTACTTTTCTGAGGCCCAGCTGCACATGTAGACTTGGGAAAGCCTGGACTTCTTATCTGAGCTCCACCCCGACTGCCTCTTCCTCACACTGTGTCGGAAGGTGTTTAGTTACAATGAAAAAATCCGATGGCCAACTTGCTCTACATAAAAGCAGTCTAAAGGTTCGTCTTAACACATATGTTTTTATTGATATTTTAGAGAGAGCGAAAGGGAGGGAGCGATGGAAACATCAATGTGAGAGAGGCAAATCAATTGGCTGCCTTCTGCGCGCCCCCCACTGGGGATCAAGCCCACAACCCAAGCATGTGCCCTGACTGGGAATCGAACTAGAACCTCTCAGTCCATTGGAGGACACTCAATCCACTGAGCCACACCGGCCAGGCTAAAATTTCATCTTTTTTTAAAAAATGCAGAGATATAAGTAATTAATGAATGATCTGTAGCAATTATTCTGCAAATCAACATAAACTATTAACTGAACTTTAATCAAAGGGGCACTAAAATAAATACTGAGAAGGACAGTAAGTAGTAACCTTGCCACACCAATGACTTTGCCATAAACTTTACCACCTGCATTTCAGAGCAAATACAATTTTTATATTAAACATATTTATGAAATAGCTTGATTGCAAAAATTAATATAAACAGCCTAACAATAACCATCTATTTCTACATTCTTTCCTAATATGATATTTGGAAACTCGAAACATTTTATCTTAAGTGTTTGAGGGTTTTCTTTTTTACCATCATGAGACTAGAAAAATGTCATTATGGGGCTTAACTGAGGTCTCTGTGACGTTTTCACAACAGATTTAATAATAAGCTAACATATTGTTTATGTACGTAATTAAAATTATAGTGTTGGCATCCTATTTTTAATAACTTATCAATACTGAAAGTGATACAATGTATTTTCTGTCTCCTTCCGGTTGACGGACAGTTCTGTGACTCCTTATCCACCCCCATTCTCTCTTCCTAGCACAGTTTCTGGAACATGGTGCAGGCTCATTATCCAATAGTTTTATTCTCTGAACTGTAACGTAAAGTTTTTGCAAGCCTGAATGTTTACTTCTTTGGTATTTCCAGACTGCCTGCAATCCCATCATTCTTGTATAAAAGTGTTCAAACAATTCTTATTTATAGCATACCGATTAAGACATTCCTAACCACAATAAAATTTCTAGAGAGGAACAGAAACAGAATGAAAGGGCTGGAGAAAAAGATGCATCAAAATCAGACAGAAATAGACAATAAATAAATATGCACAAAAAGGTGGGAAAATGTTCCAAGAAGTAAATAAAACGTACACCTTTGATAATAATCAGTACCCAACTTAATTCAAATTTATTTTCATTTTATTCTTGAGACATGCATTTTTGCTTTGTGTTACTTAATTATTTTACTCACATTAATGATGATAATTTAAAGATCCAATGATTGATCTCAGATACAAGTCAAGTAGTAAGTAATATATTTATATTCACCATTGACAGCTGTGTTCTTTTAATCGGACAGAGAATTGACAAACACTGACATTTTCAAAAACGCCATAATTGCCTCTTAATGCTGCGTCTTTTGTAGGGGGCAAAGCCTAATTCCAAGGTCGTCATGAACAATAATCGGGAAACCTGTGGCGTTTTATCAGCAAAGCAGAACATTCACTTTGCTGGGGCTGCCTGAGCGGAGGACGCGCAGCCTCGTCTGCCCCAGAGGGGAGCGCTCCGGCACTGAACTCGGGTGACCCCGCTTCTGGCCCCTCGGGAAAGGAGACAGGACACAGCGCGGTGGCCGCGGCAGGAGCCGGGCACCCAGAGGCCGGCCTTAGGACTCCTCCACTTCGCACAACTCAGTTCCTTGGTGTCTCATGCTGTGGTTTCTTCGCTAGCCCTCCTGTGAAGATGTTAATCAGGACAATTGTGCCTTCTGAAATGATTGGGTGAGCAGCACAGGTAAGGATAGAAATAAGTGCCCCCACGGGCCGAATGTAGCCATCCTTCCCTACTAAATGAAATGGACTGGGCTGACATTGGTTAATAAGATTATATGGGGTTCAGGGGCACAATTCTATGACACATCATCTGTACACTGTACTGTGTGTTCACCACCCCAAGTCAAGTCTCCTTCCATCACCGTTTACCCCCCTTTACCCTCTGCTACCCCCCTTTCCCTCTGGTAACCACCGTCTGTTGGGTGTGTCTAGGAGGTGGTCTTTTTTGTTCCTTTTTGCTTAATCCGCCACATTTTTCACCCAGCCAAATATAACAGTCTTAACAACACTTCTGAAAATTTCGAAGACAATTCCAGCACATTCTGAGGACTCAAAGGAGAAAATAAATGGAAGTGGCAAAAGGTCACTAGCTCATTTCTCCCCTTCTAAGGGTTTCGATTGCGGGTACGTGGGGGACGGGACAGGACGTTTGCCGAGGGCGGTGTGCTGCGGCTTGTGCAGCTCGGGCGGTGCCACAGGAGAAGCGCACAGCTTGTGATAGTGTTTGTTGGACAATATTCTCCAGCTTACCCGCCCGCCGTTTTCTAAGAATTAACGTGAACGTGAATGCAGTGTTAATCTAAGTCAGTGTGTGTGTTTGTGGGTGTGATGTGGTGTATACTTTGTGCAGGTGATAAACACAGAAAGGAGCCAGGGATTTTTGGTGTGAATTCTTTCCCAGGTAGATACTTCCTGCAGAGACGGTTGTTTGGCCCCTGATGGAGCAGCAGGCTCTTCCCTGCTCCCTGTCCCAAGGGGAGGACCAGCGTGCGTGCGGCTGGAGTCACAGCTAGAGAGGCCTGCAATGTCCCAGTGAGAGGCGCCTGGGGTGCACAGGGCCCAGGGTCCGCTCCCACGGCTCCCCCGCTTGGAGTCGGAGTCAGGCAGTCCCGAGCCAGTTAGCGGACTCCGAGGAGCTCGGCGAAGGGGGCCCAGGAGAGTCCGTGTGCTTGAGGCTTCCCGGAGCTGCGTCCACCTTCGGAGCCAGACTTCCCAGCTCACAGGAGCTTGCAGAAGAGAGTGCCCGATGCCACTGTGATCAGCGAGGAAGACAGTGCTCAGCTCACACTGCGCTTAGGCCACACCTTGAGCCCCCCCTCAACACCCGTTCCCGCTGTCAGGTTTGTTCTCAGACATGGAGAATCACAGTCACACTGCCCATGGGCGTTAGTGCTCCACTGGAAACGGACTGGGGAGCCTTTGTATTCGGGTGTGTGTGTGTGGGGGGGGGGGGGATTAAACCACTGATTAGGCTCCACAAACTGGTCCATTAATTAAATTCAAATGGCAGTTCTGAGCACATCCTGCCAGGATCTAACGATGCCATTTGAGGAATATTTTTCTCTTCTCTTGTAACCATGAGAATAAATGTACATTTTTCTTAGTGACTAGTTTCACTAACAAGGCCAAGAGGTAGCGAGAGCCTGTCTCTCTGTGACAGAAAATCATCTCTGATCAATAGTCCCATCTGATCCTCACTCTGTAATGTGGATCCCAGCCCGAGCTGCAAGAAGCCACCGCCACATGGCCAGGAGCCAGGCAGGCACTTAGTGTATCTCCGTCCCTCTGCCGCCTTGAAGGGATTTCAGACAGCTGAACTTGGGAGTCATTTCTACTTCCCCTCCAGGAAACAGATTTCACGAATATTGCTGCAACAGAAAGTCATTTAAGAACCCAGTATTTTTACTTTTTAGTCAATCAATGATATCACAGTATCTGTTCAAAATGACTTGCAGTGTGAATTATGCCAGTCCTAGAAGTACTGCGGTAATTCAAAATAAAACCGGAAAAGTAATATTAGACTGCAGTAGAATCCCAAATTCTATGCACAGCATTATGCTTTGTTGTTTTTCTGGATAGTGTATTACACAAAATCATAAGTAGCATTTGCTCTTGATTGAATGAAAAAGCAAAAGTTTAAACAAGGTATTCAAATGGCACAAGCCACAGACAAGCTAAAGAAGATAAAATGCTAGTAAAATCTCTACACAGCATTTGGAGGAGAAAAATGCAATATAATTAGAAGAAGAGCGTAAGTTTTGACTACAAATAAAAATCATACACCCATTTGCTCCCACTCTACCAATAATAAAGCAAATGTTCTTACTAAATATTACTTGAAGCTTGCTTGAATTATCACCCCTAGGTCATCAAATTCATTTATTGTAATAATGAAAATAATTCTAGCAGCACCAAAATTTGCTTGTGAAAAAAAATTAAATCGTTTTATGATTGCTTTTTCAGGAACCAATGATTTGCATGACTATTAGTATCTGTTACATTGGCTCTATTTTATAATAGTTTATTTAACAATGAAAATTTTCATGGAATAAGAAAAACAATATCTGACTCTAAATAAATATTACTCACAACATCCTACTGCTCCTTCAGGCCCTGCAATGTGAAAGTATCTACTTGAAGTGCCAGAAATTACTCAATTTAAATTCAACTTAAGTGTAACTGGCAGGTGCCATGGCCAACCAAACTTCACATTATTGATTCAAAAGGTGGTTCTAAAATATGGTGATTGTTGTATGTATGTATATATGTAAATCACCTCTTATGTTTGTAACTTATGATGGATTCAGTAAAACAATAAGATATTTCTTGTACCTCTGAGAATCATACAGTGTGAGATTTAAAATAACTGCAATCACTAAAAGATTTTATAATGTGACTCAGACTTACTTCATACATTTTATTAGTGAACAGTGGTTCATTGCATGAATAACTCAAAATATATTGATTCATTCTACTAAAACTGGAGATTGTGTTTTTCGCTATGTACAGGTATATGTGCATGGGTGTTTTGGATTATTTGCAACACTTCCAAAGAGACATTATTTTGCATGTCATCTGATGAACATGTGTATATCCTATGGCATGTGTATATACATACTTAAATATATATACACAAGTGTGTACATATGTACACATACATGCATATGTGTGTATACTATGTATGCCTGTATTTAGTTGTTGCACTGTAGTTTATGTGCATGTTCGACTTTACTAAGCAATGCTTACTGGAATTTTAATGTGGCTATATCATTTTTACACCCATCAAATGTGGTTAAGTGATACCATGGGCGCCCATCCTTGGAAACACTGATTATCAGATCTTAAAGTTTTTACCATTTGGCGAGTGTAAATCTTATTTTGCATTTTCTATTTTCCCAATATGGTTGAGAGAATATTCACATTTAATGGTCATTTGTATTCCTGATTCTATGAAATTATATTTGCATCTTTATCCAATTTTCAGTTGGTTTATGTGTCTCTTTTTCATTTGTAGAAAGTTTCTATATATTTTGGATATGAATAATTTATAAGGAAAATGGATTGCAGATATTTTACTTTGTTTATGGATTGTGTTTTAATTTTTCAATCTTGTATAGTCCTTTCAAACCTTGATATATATATTCTATTTTACTCTGAAAGTAATTCTTTCAGATTTTATATTTAAATTTCTCACTTCTCACATTATTTGTTCATATGTGTACTGAAAATTTCAGTTTGTTTAAATTATAAGGACAGTTATACATAATTTAATTTCTTCCATAATATTTGTTTTAAATTTTTCTCTCTTTCTTTCTTTCTTAATTTTTGGCCATTCATTTAGATTGAGTTTCCCCTCATAAAATAATATTTTATTATTTTTTCTTATATGGAAGTTGTCATCCATACTATTTTTTATTATTATTATTATTTTGTGGTTGCCTTTGGAATTTTTATATTCTGATTTAACTTGAAATGTTTAAGCATAAATAATATTTTACCTTTTTTCCCTGGACAGTCCAAAGACCTGCGAATTATTTTTCTCCAAACCCCCTTCTGTCCGTTCTTGCCCCCCAACAGCACACCACTGCTTTGAGCTTTTTATTCTGGACCTGAGTTCTTTCGACCTTGATTCCTCTAACCATGAAAGCCAGATGTTACCCTTGTCCCTTGGAATTGCGCTGTGTTTAACATTTACATTCGTTCTCATTATTTCACACTTTTAGTACTTTCTTCCTGGTTCACTAGGTCCAATTTCCAGAACCCTAGAAAGGGACAAGGGAAAGCAGGCGGCTGTGCTCCGCTGCCGCTCACCCATACACATGTTCCCGTCATGTCTGGCTCTACTGCTTTTCAGTGCCGAGGTTAACCGCACCTTTTAAGCTCGCGTTACTGCAACAAGGTGGAGTTGCACTCACCATCCAGTTGACCCCTTGGGAACCATGGAAACAAACCCAGCATTTTGAAAGAAAAGGATGACAGGGAAATTGTTCAGAGAAATACCTGTTGCATAACATGCTGTGAAAGAATAAAATGCATGAGAGTATATTGGAAGATTTCATTGCTTTTCCTAAAGCCAGTCATGAATCAAGCAGCATCCCATCCAGAAGGAAGCTCCCAGTGGTTGTACAGATGGAAAGTTTTTAAGGAAGAAAGTGGGGTGCAAGGGAGAGATTAGCCAAGGAGAAGAAAGGGTAATCTTTAGACTAGGGCCTCCTGTTTTGGGGGGTAAGGGAAAAGCTAAGGGTTTTTTCATTCAGATGACCTCTCCTTTCTTTGGGGGATGGAGCGACTCCACATTATCTCCTTGTGCTGATCAAAAAATTCCAGGCAGGTTGATTAAGACTATGTTCCTGAGAGAGCTTGAAACAGCAATTAGATCAAAGTGTTAAATCTAGCTTTCCTATCATGGGCTTTAGCACAGTGATGCCATTTAGCTCTAAGGCTTATTATTTGAAATGTTTGAAAAATAAGTTGGAAATGTCAGCAAAAAATAGTATATCTGTTTCCAAAATGTCCCTATGAGCAACTTAGATGGGAACTATGGATGGAAGAGGTGGTGCACGCACTTGGGTGTTACTAAGCAAGGACTGTCTCTAACTACAGCATCTTAAGAAAGGTAGAAAGACCTGAGTTTGTGAAAATTTAAATAAATCTTTATATATTTAAAGTCCTATCATGATGAAGTACATTTCATTAGTGAACCAAGTGTAAAATACCAGTTTCTCTGAGCTGATTGATATTTTGTTTCACGGGACTGTCATCACATTTACAGATGTCTTGTCCTGACAATGACTATGGATATCAAGGCTAAAGGGTGGGATTTTTCAAAGGCCACTCATATACAATCAGAAAGAAAGAAAGTTGGAAGTTACATGTTCCTCACGGAAGAAAGAGAAAATCTTCTTTAAATGTTCTGCCCCTAAAGTGTTACCATCTCGTGTCATTTTAATGAGCAGTTACGCAGAGGAAGGAAACGCTGTGAGTTATCATGACAGGGTAAATAAAGCAATAAGAGCTAATCTCACTGAAGCACGCCGCAGTGAACATACCTCGTCACCCCCTCGGGAGAGCTACCCAACGTGACCCGATGGAAATGAAAGGGGAGCACATTCTGTGGGAGCCGGGCCGCCCAGCCCCCTGGAAGCCTGCTGTGTTCTCGGGTTCTGCTGCCTCCCCCTGAATCACCCACTTCTGGCCAAGATCGGGGCACGGCTTATCGTGATCTTTCCTGCTGCTCACTGACTTTTCTATCAGGAACCCTAGGTTTGAAATGTACCTCTGTCATTTACTAGCGGGGAGGGAGGGCACTGGGCGAGTTTCTTAACAAATCATGCCTCCGTTTCTCCTTCCATCAAGTGGCAGATCTTGGCAAACAAATAGGGTTGGTTAGTGTTGAAGGAGATGATGCAAGCAGAGTACTTAGGCAGTGCTACACGCTCAGAAAATATTGATCACGGTTATCAACATGAGGCTTAATTATTATATTTAGCTTAGGTATAAGTTTAAGAAATGTCTTAAGAAAGTGGAGTCACTAAATTAACACCTTGTTCTCAAAGAGGAATACCATAAAAACAGAAGCCTTCTCTGGGTTGTCAATCAATCAGAACGGAGGGGTAAATATTTCACATTTCATGTCCTTACATGTATGTAACATGGGTGACCTTACATGTGCGATCTGACCAGGGTCAGTCTTTACTTTGAAAGCACTGGAAGGTGGCTCGTGTTTTCATTCTCCTTGTTTTCTTCTTTCTCTACTCATCTGTCCAATGGTTTTTGTTTCAACCTTTTCCCGATAGCCTTAATTTCTATTACCAAAGATCTTGAATAAAGCATTATCATACACAAAGAAAAAAGAAAAAAAAACAAGCCTGCCTCTAAGAAGAATTCTACCTTTGTTTCTAGGCAAATGCACTCAAACTCCACATGGATTTTAAAAATCATGGTATACTTCTTCCCATTACAAAAGACTCTTTGTGAATGCAAAAATGAATAGTATAAACACCTTTTCAATATAGGTCAAGTTGTGATATTGTGGTGGTCGGTTTCTTATTAAGAGCCTGGGGCATTTTCACAGTCTGTGAGGGTTGGAAACCGAGAAGGTACTGCTTTCTGGGAGTGTTGCGGTGTGACTGGAGAAACAGGACAAAGAGCCATTAAGAACAGCTGACGGGTTCAGAGTGCCCGGCGCTGGGCTGAGCGGTTTACAGACATGCATTTAATACATCAGCCCTAGGAGACATGTTACTGATCGCATGTTTCACGGAAGAAACTGGAGGTTATGAAACTTGCTCAAGGTCAACCGTCAGAACTCAAAACCAAGCATTGAACTCATGTTAACTATTACTAGTTCTCATTACATCAATAATATTTCTGTTGTGAAGCCCGCTTTGCTACTGAACAGAAGACCACAGAAGCCCATAGAGATGACTTTCTAAAGAACTGGCTCTCCTAGGAAAATAGGTTGCTTTCTTAACAGCCTTGAATTGATTTAACAGGCATGCCTACAGACTCTGTTCCCGTGGATTTCCTTTGCTGCTGCAACTGCTTGATCAAATGTTTTAGTCAAAACAGATGACTTGGTTTACTTCCATTTTCACGGGACCTGAGTGCATTCAAAGTTCTAGACTCACTGAATTTAGCATCAGTCTTCACATTTGGATTTTTACATTTTATGTTTCATGTGGGATATGGGTTGGGTTTCAAAATGAAACTTAAGAACTGCCTCAGTTTTTCAAGAAAATGATGAAAATACAAAATAGCTTAAATCATTCATGGTTGTGACGCCTCCTGAATGCTGATGAGGCATCTCAGGAAAGAAACTGTGAGCATCTGCCATCAGTTGTGAGTGTGGGACCACGCCACATTCCAGAATGTGCAGGATGCACTTATGTATCAAAGAGATGCATTTTCCTATACTATTTATAAAATGAATATATTATAATGCAATGGAGTTACACCCTGGTGGTGTGGCTGACCAGGTTGCCTGGTCTCCAGTGCAGGATTTGGGACAGGAGAGCCTATCTATGCTTATTTCCTAAAGGAATGAATGTGTAGCTAATGAATGAATGAATGTCTGGATTTTGTGATGATGAGAAAATATATGTTGCTTTCTTTGTTTTCCACATTGTTACCCTCAGGCTTGTATTGTTTTTATAGAGAGATAATAAGAGTCACATTGCTTAGAGAAGTGAGGACTTCGAGTTAATGTCACTCAAGCGATTGTGCACATTTTCCCCCCCAAAGTTTCAAACCCACCAAAGCGATGATGCTTGGTAGTCAGTGAAATGTAAGCCCTAAATCTCATTAGCATTCCACACCAGAAGTGTGGTATGAAGGAGACTTCCCGTCCCTAACAGAAACATGAAAAGGAACAAGATGAAAAGAACAGTGAGAAGGGAAAGACTTCATTATGAGGAGAAACAGCCTCAGTTATCATTCTTGATCCCTACAAGAAGAATTTAAGCATAATTATGAAAACATCAAAAATGTGTATTTTCATTTTCTGTAAACCATTTGATGATGAGTGTAAGACTCATCCTGGAATGATATAAAAAAGTGACTCATCAACAACACAAGGTCATGCTTAATGAAACATCTGCATTTGTAAACTTCTGGGGGTGTTCTGTAACATAGCTTTTCATTCTCTTCCCTGAACTCACTTTTCTGTGTCCGGTTATTGAAGAATATCAAGGTCAAATACAGGGTGGAGTAAAAGTAGGTTTACTGTTGTGAGTACACAAAACACAGAGTTTATTCTTGAATTATTACTTATTAAGGATTGTATTATTTTTCATACAAATAACTGGAAGCCTACTTTTGCTCCACACTGTATTTTCCCACTACCTTAGATGAATTCTTCGTGTATTCTAGAAATTCCGAAGTGCAAATTGATTTTTATGACTGTGCATACAGACACTATGTGTGTGCATGCATGCAGGTATGTCTTAAGGTGTGTGAGAAAACAAAAATATTAATCATTAAAATATTTATTGACGTTTATACTTTACTGTTGTTGTTGACAACTAAATATTTGTTGTGAATGAATGAAAGAATGTTCCGCCTCGCCTGACAAAAGGGACATTGAACTGAGGTTCTGGAAAATTGTATGGTTTTTAAACATCCCCCTGAGATTCAATGCCCTCCAAACTACTGTAAGATGAAATATCAAGTTATTTGGTCAAGGTCACAGGACTAGGATGTGTCAAAGCTCTGTCTCCAGATGAAGCAGTCTTGCTTCGGTGCCCATTCTCTCTACCATGAATGATATGGTGCCTGAGCGGCAGATTTGTTAATGAAGATTAAACGAGACAATGTATATCAAATACTGATACATATTTTTAAATAAATAATAGGTTGCATATGATGATATTTAAATTAAAAATAACACCTGCCCTGAGAGAAAGAATTATTTGAGGGACACAAGAAATAGCTTTGCCTGACCAGGGCGTACAAAGTACATAAGGGGACATAGTGAGTTGAAGGTGAAAATACTGTTGGGCCAGATAATGGAGGTTCTTAAATGCCAAGTTTAGTAGCTTTGACTTTATTTTAAATGCAACCCAGAGGAGCATTTAACATATTTTATGAAGATGCAGTATGATGTGTGCTGCACTTTAAGCAAGTATGCAAACAGTATGCAGCATGGTTGGGGAAGGTGGGCGGGGGTGGCGGCAGGGTCATCCATTAATTTGCACTGTACTAGTGGAAGCAAGCAGTGTTTACATGATTGGTGGCGATGATAAACAGAGGAGGAATAACAGTGTATACAAATGGAAAGATGTATAGTGAATGAAGAATATAGAGCAGGGTTAAAATTCACTGAGTGCCTTCCCCAGACTTTGCTAAAAATTCTGCATTCAGTTAAGTCTTTTCAGAAGTTTGTGATACATTTATGAGATTTATTTTCTTTTAGGTTAAGAAAACAGAGTTCCCAAAAAGTTAAGGTAATAGGTCTAGATCAAGCAACTAATATAAGGCAGAAATAAGAGTGAAAAGTAGACCTTTGGCTCCAAAACTGGAGATTTTTCTATCACTCAAGTACCCCATGCCATGTAATATTGGGGGAAACAAATGTAAAATAGGTAAGAAATTTCAAACTTGTTGACAGGGAGGATGGTGGCAACTCTTACCAAAGTAGGAGAAGTAGGAATAGGAGTATATTTTGATGAGATAGTGATAAATTTTCACCTGAAATTTTTACTGTTAATACAGAAGTTACTGTAGGAGTTTGAAAATTCCACTGCATACAGCCTGTAACTGTGACTGTGTGAAATGACACCATTAATAATTATTAGGTAATTCAAAAAATTAAGATTTAAAATATCACTGGATGTAGTAGACCCTTGTCCAAAGGTTATCGTAATCTTCATCCAATAATATAACTCTGCCTTCCCCCCAAATAGTATTGTCTACTATGAAGAAGTTAAAGAGCAATTAATCCTTGTATTGCCATCTCCAAATCATCTCTGAGTGTGTGTGTGTGTGTGTGTGTGTGTGTGTGTGTGTGTAGAAATTTTGCCAGTTTTCATCAAACCAAGTTACCAGTTGCTGTGACCTTGGGAAGCTATGGGTCATCTTTGACAGACAAGAACATGAGAGAAGAAAGCAGAGTTTAAAGTAAGCTCCTGGCATGGAAAGAGCATTGATTGAGTCAGTATAATCTCTACATTCCACTGGCCGCTCTTGTTTTAGGATTCTTGTATCACATGATATCCATGTATGCTCAAATGGTAGGAACATCATGGCTGGCTTTCAAGGAGTGAAGCCATGAATGTCCCATTGGTGTTCCTATAAAACACAGTCCTTTGGTCCTGCATGATAAGAGTCATGAGGAGTTGGTCATGGATCTACATAACCTCTGACCTATATTACTAAATCAGACTCAGACTTCTGCATGGTCACACTTTGAGAGTCAATGAAACCTGGAATGGCATTGACCTTCCTCACCAAAGTACAAGACTGTTTTCCTAAAAGTTTCTGTTCAGTGCCATCAGCCTGCTTCTAATCACATAAAGATCCCTGCATATCTTCTGCCAATGGAGTACGCCAATACGTAAGATTATGTATGGGCTAAGCATCAAAGTCCCTTCCCTTTCTCTCTGAATTGCCTCTTTCTTTGGTGTTAGGTCACATATACTTCTCTCATGTTCTTATAAATTTTATAATCTTGGTGTCATGGTATGGATAAACACACACACACACACACAACACAAATACTCTACAAGTTTTTTAAAAATTTAATAACTCTACCAGATTTGAAGCTAGTTACAAGTCAATTGTTAATAAATATAGTTAAGTGAAATTGGACAAAAATGATAAGGAAAGTTGATGCACTGAATTAATTCTGTAATCCAAAGAGCTCAATCCTATCCAATTTTGCCATGTAGGGTAAGGTGTTTTATTTCTCTGAGTTTTACTCTTTTTTTTCAATGTGATGTGAAAAGCCAAATAATGGTAATGCTCTTTGCTGCAGGTTGTACTGGGAGTCAGATGAGACTATGTAAGCAAATGTGCTAAAATACATATTTAAGACATTTTCCTTATTTTTAATATTGTCTTTTATTTATTTAAACCTTGGTGCTCTCTATAAAAGTTTTAAGTGGCTTATTAAAATATACTAATAAAACATAGAAATGTAAATAATGTTTAGACATTCAGAACAAATAATAAAAGTCAGAAGGATAAGGTCAGAATGAAAGCATTGTTACTCTTAGTAGAGGCATAAAACCAATGATTCCCCCAATAAATTTAATAAAGAAAGGAAGTAATGGGAGGCAATTTGAGTTCTTCAATTTTGAAAGCATTTGTCGTACTTTGCTACAGCTCTATTTTTTATATCCCCAGAATTCTGCGATCTGTAACAAACAAAGCTTGCTTTATGGATCAAGTGGCAGCTTCATTTAAAAGAAAAAAAAAAAAAAATCCCTTAGGTTGATGGAGGGAAGCTGCTATCCAGGGTCTATTTTATTCTTTTCATTTTTTTAATAGAGGATAAAATCAAGATCTTTCTAATTTCTAATAGCATAGGATTTAATATTAGGAAAATAACAAAACTAAAACTATAGACATTCAGTGCTTAAACCACATACTATTTTATTAATGCGTGATGTCAATGGATTGCCCATTTCCAAGAATGTAACAATTGCAAGGAATGTAAATGAGATTTTTTCTTTGAAAAGACAACCCATAACAGATGTTCGCAAGATTTTTTCCCCTACTTAGAACATAATAAACATATGGAACGGCCTATCAGGCACAGTTGCTGAGGCAAAACACAAGGATCATTCAAGAAACAATTAGATTCTCTTCTAAAGAAATGGAATACTTAAAAAGGATGAGTCCTGATGGGCCTATAGTCCTGATGAGCAAATAGCTCTCGCTAAACCTTTTATGATCCTATCTCCATTGGAATGTGAGTATCACCACCATGTCCTCATACCAGATCTGGGAGAATTTCTCTTCTGTAAGAGAAGCCAGGGTGTTGATAGCCTTACACATCTGCGTTGTTTTAATTCTCTTTAATATTAAAAGAAAGAAAGATATTTCTTCTCTTCTTAAGGTCTTCATATTTTGGATAATGGTTACTTAAGTAGAGTTGAGAAGATTATTTTTTTAAAGAGTAAAATCAATTTTAGGTATACTTCAAGACACATACTCTGAACTATATTAGGAAGTAAATTTGGGAAATAAACTAGGGAGTAAACAAAAATTAGGAATTGACAGCACAGACTACAAGGCATGGGCACATGCAAAAGTCTAAGAGAAGAAACCTTTGGAATTCAAGGCTGCGGAGAAAGGGTGTTGTCCTTACACAGTGAACTCTGGTGGAGCATGAGTAACAGGACTCCAGGAAAACGTAACCATTTATTACTTTCCAAAATAACAGTCTCTCCTCGTTGGGAAAGCAGTTTCCTACTGTGTGGCTGGGTACAAAAGGGTCTTGAGCTGAGAACACTTCTTTACCAGGACAGAGACAGACCAGACAGTCTATGCTGGGCTGGAAGTCTTGGGAAGGAATACCAGTATTTAGTGACCTCTTGAGAAAAGTCTTAAGGAATTAGCTAAAAGACATTTGCCATTTAGTTAATTATAAAGAAAAAAGCTATTTTATTATATAATTTTTGCATTCATGCACAAGCTAACAGGTAAGCCTTAACATAATAATAATTTGTAATATATTTTGGATTCTGCATTCTGTTGTTTAATGAAGGAGGACCAGAATTTAAAAAAATAAAAAAATAGGGACACTAGATAAGTGTGACTGATATTTTCCAAGTAATCTCTCATTGACCAGCCAAGTACACATGGGCACTGTTTAGGAATAGGAGGGAGAAATGTTAGTTTTACTTTATTTAATCAAAATTATCTGTGAATATGTGTGTTTCCCCATAGAAGTTAACCTCTTAAGGGAAGGAGCTATGACTTATAAATGTATATCTCTGGCACATAGCAGGTTACCCCAAAGTGCTTATGGACTAGAAATAATGTGTTAATGCAAATGTGTTTAACTTATTGAAGTATCCTGTGAAGTATGTACCTTTATCTCATTAGGCTCTACAAATTAGATGCGAAGTCTAAAATGGCAAATTTTAAGACTGTCCTTGAACATTTGCTTTGCACGATTTAAATCTACTTGGGCTTAATGAAATATAATCTGTCAGGTCTCTCTGTTTGAATCCACACAAACTCCATCACCCAGCGCCCTCTAACAGCTAAATTATTGTACATTATTCACACTTATCTGTGCGGCTTATGGGTCAACAGTTAAAACACACATACAGTAGGAAATCTATGAACTGTTTTATTTTTAGTTTAAATAAATTGAATAAAAATAAACAAAGACAATCAATGCACCTTCTTAATACTTTTCATTGGTTTTCATGCAAATATGTTCTTAAAGTTTAACATGCATGCAGGAAAGTGCAAAAATATTCTGTGCATCTCAAGTAATTTTTACACATTAAGCACATTCATGTGCCAGGCAGTCAGATGAAAACACAGGGAATACCAAGGCCTCAAGAAAACCCTCACTCACCACCACTTTAACCAAAGATGCCTCCTGCTAATTAACCCACCAAGGATAAAATAAAGTCTATTGACTTTTGACAGCATAAATTAGTGTTGCCTGTTTATATGTTTGATGTAAATGAATCATAAATTATGCATGTTTTTGTCTGGTTTCCTTAACTCTGAACTGTGCCTGTGAAATTCCTTTATTTTCTTGATGTAGTTACAGTTTATTTATTTGCATTGTTGTCTGGTGTCTGATTCTTAGTTTTGTTTATTTTTTTATTGCTTTCTCACACTGGGGCATCTAAGTAATGATGTTCATCTTGTTATTGGTAACTTGTGGTTCTTTTCTTTTTTTAGTGGTTAGTCTTGCTAGGGGTTTATCAATTTTATTAATCTCTTCGAACAACCAGCTTTGCTCTATGTTAATGGTTTTTATTGTGTTCTAGTTTTCTGCTTCACTGTCTGTTCTTATTTTCATGTATTACTCTCTTCTAATTTCTGAGCATAGATATGATTTTTTAAAAATTCCAGCTTCTTGAGATAAAAGCCTTGAGCATGAATCAGGATAAAAGCCTCCAAATGCATCAGACATTTTCAGTCTTTCATATATATATAGATACATATGTGTATGTATACTATAGACTTCACATTTCTCAAGACCAATGTAGAATTTCACAAGCTGTGATACATCATGTCCACATGATCATTCTAATCTTCGGGTGATTTCTTCTTTTACCCATGGGTTATTCAGTAGTATGTGGCCTGCTCTCAAATAGTTGGGGATTTTCTAATAATGTTGTGCATGAGTATGGGAAAAATAGTCTGAAATTTATCAGTGCCTTGAGATTTGTTGAAACTTGCACAATGGATTAACAAGTGGTCAATTTTTTAAATGTCACATGTGCACTGAAAAACAAAAAATATTTTTATTGGGTGCTATGTTCTATATCCAATTAGTCCATATACGTAATTGTATTATTTAGAGTCTCTGTGTTCTCGCTTCTTTTGTGTGTTTATGTCTCTGTCTATATTTCTCCTTGTTCTTTTGAGAGGGATGCTAAAAGCCCACTCTGTTTATGAATTGGTCTTTCATTTAGTTCGCAATTTTTGCTTGACATATTTTTAAGCTATTATGAACATCAGAGCAATATGTCTTCCCTTAGCATGTGAGTTGGCTGATAACAATACAAGCACAGAGCTCTCTCTCGGTGAGCATGTTCCAGAGAGAAGAGTGATTTGGCTGACTGGCTGATCGCGTGGGAAGGGGGCTGTCTTCTCCTCCCTCACACTTCTGGTGTGCACATGAGCACAGAGAAGGGAACACGTTCTCAGGAAACAGTCTCTCTCCCTCTGAATCTGGTTTCATTAACCATTTTTTAAACCTTTGTTTTTGCAGGACATATTTGTTGAGTATATCATTTTAGGTTAGAGAGTATTTTCTTCAGCACTTAAAAATGATATTTTACTGTCCTTTGGCTCCCAGGTTTGTTTGTTTTTTAACGTTATTATCACTTCTTGGAACATTGTGCCCCTCTCCCCCGGTGATTTTAACTCCTTTTTTTTTTTTGCTTTTTTAAAGCAGTTTTACTAAGATACTCCTAAATGTGGCTTTCTTTGGGCTACTCTGGGCTCAGTGAGCTTCTTGAACTGTAGGTTGAGATTCACTCTGTCTGTTGCTGCATGACAGACCACTCTAAAGCGTAGTGGCTCAAAATAATGGCCTTTTTATTGGCTCATGTTTCCATGTGTTGGTTGACTATAGCTGGGCATTCTTTTACAGGTCTTTTCTAGAGCTTCTCATATCGTTATACTAAGATGGTGGCTCGGTCTGGAGTAATTGGGATGCTAGAATGTTCCATCCTAGCTGGAATGTCCAAAACAGTTCCTCCACTTGCATACAAGGTGACTTGGGGCTTCTCTGTGAAATTGTTCTTTGCCTGCAATGGCTTGTCCTCTGGGGTCTCTTTCCAATTATGTAGCTGGAGTTGTTACTTGGTGGGTCAGGGCTCCTCAGAGCTCAAAACAGAAGATGCCAGGTGATATTGTAAGTCTCAGGCCTGATGCTGGCTCAGTGTCCCTACTGTCACATTCTGTTGCATAGAGCGAGGTATAGTTTTGGCTCATAGTCAATAAAGAAGGACATTACACAGAGCAGGAATATAAGGATGTGTAGGTCTTTGAAGGGACAGGCTATTGCAATGTGTTTCTTTAGTTTTTGGAATTTCTTTACTAGTATTTTTTTAAATATAATTTCTTTCTCTTCCTCTTATTAATTTTCCCTTGGAACAGCAATTATAGGTCTGCTGTACATTTTCTCTGTGACCATCATTCCTCTTACTCTCATTTCTGCATTTTCCCTTGCTTTTTCTTTATTTACTTGAATGTGTTTATCTCCTATTGACATGTATTCCAGACCAGTAATTCTGTGTTCTGTTGTGTCTAGTCTGTTGGTAAATCCATCTATTGAGGTTTTAATTTTTAAACTTATTTTTTTTCAGTTCTAGATATTACACACACACACACACACACTTCAACATTCTGTTCTTTTATTTTCTTTTAACAACTTTATCATTGTTTTTCAATGTCCTGCTCTGCCAACTAAATATCTGTACTATCTGGGTCTGTTTCGGTCAGCTCTTCTGTCCCCTTGGTTTGGGGCTCTATGGCCTGCTGGGCTGAGTTTGGGGTCACACTGAGTGCTACACGTGGTGTACCCTCCCTTTGGCCACAGCTCTCTCAGTGCTTTCAGACAAGAGGTTGGTGTCATTTTCACAACCTTCACCTGTATGCCGAGTGAAGTTTGTCACTGTCCCTTAAGGAAGGCTAGGCTGCTCGGTTTTCTTTACAAAGGCTTTCAGTTGAGTCTTTTAGCCTCTTCGTCCTCCATACAGCCTTAGAGGGGTGAACAGCCATCTCTTCCCTGTCCCACGAGAACACCGAACACTCTGCTAGATTTCTCTTCGCAGCAGCAGACCTCTTCTGGGGAGTAGCCTACATTCTCGGCCCCCTCTTTATAGGCAGAAGCAGCAGACTCTCTCATGGAAACACGTCTGCAAAAGCCAGCTCCACTTTCTGAGGCTCCCCTCTCCTGGAACTAGGCTGCCGCTAATCCCCCAGGTTGCAGCACTCATCTGAAGCTTTAGACTTGATGTTTGTATTTATCCAAACTTTGTAGTTGCTTTGGGTGGAGGCCTTGGTGTGCCCTGGATAACTCTTCTTACCACAACATTTAGGTAACCCACATGCCTGACCACCTGCTTGCCCCTTTCCTCAGGGAGTTCCGTGATTCCCTCTACACCTGGACATGTTTGTCACACAGAATAAGAGTGTTGGATAGGCCACGCCTCCCAAAAGACTGAATGCTTTTCGAGTAGATAAACATTGTGTTATTCATCTGTATATTCTTACTAACTAGCACTTGGCATCTAAGAATGAATGAGAATATTTTCTTTTATTCAATGTATTTCTAGGTCGAAATATATTCTCATCAATATACTTGAGGTTATACACTGAATGTCTAAGGAGGCCAAAGTTACTATGGGTACACGACATCCCCATGTTGATCACTGTGGACTGTGGTCACCCAGAGCTGTCAGATGATAGCAGAACTGCCAGCGCACACTGTGCACATGTGCTTCTGTTGTCTTCCAATAGCAACGTTTAATCAACATCGAGGAAGCCAGTTTCCTCTGCTCTGGATTCCACAATCGCTAAGGTGTTGTCCATGGACTTCTCTTCACTGATAACTCTTACCAAAAACATGGCGACCTTCATGGTAGGGGAAGTCCTGAGACAGCAATGCGTGCTATGGATTAACAGTTGACTTATTTGTTTGGCTCATTTTATATATCTATGGTTGAATGATGTACCAATGAGATAAACGATGTCTTTTTTTTTTTTTTAATTGATAAGATGTTTTTGAAGACATATATGACATCTGTGTGGTTACTATTTTCCATACTGCAGTATAGGAACTTTCAATGGAAAAGGCGCTTCATAATTATATAAATGTAAGGAACATGACAAAGTTGAAAAACTGCACACATTTTTTAATCCGGATCCTGTAGAAGAGACAAGGAATATTTGTAAAATAATTTTCAAAGGTTATGAATACAAATGAGAGGTGAATACATACTAAATTTAGTTTTAGAATAAACTTTTCTTGGGCTTTGCAATAAACCAAATACAATATATTTTCAGATGTTCAAATAAAAGTATGTATTCACATTTGAAAATGACAACATAGACAAAATTAGATGAATATTAAAAAGTCCTTATATTCTTGGAATCATGGTAAATGTTTCCACCTGGTTGAGGTAAAACAAAGCTGAATTTTGCTGTTCATAGAATATTGAGTTTGACTAGTTATAACCATAGTTTTTGAGGTCCCTGTGTGTGGATAATTTAAACTTATGAGTGTAATATAACACTCAGCATAATGTATATTATGGTTTTGTGGACAATGGACTATCGTTTTTATTATAGGGAACCTTTTAAAATATTGATTTAATTTTTATTATGTTGAGCTTTTATCTAGATTATTTTGGTTGGCTACCTTCTATTGCATAGCACTACCAGGCTAATATTAGATACATATTTCACATGGCATCACATACTTTTAATGTTGAAACAGTATAAAAAGAAAAAAAAATCCCATTGGTTTTATCTTTATTTACTTCCTTCTTGAATAATTTCACATTAATATATAAACATTTATAGAGCTTATCTTACATGTTTTGTTTTATCTTGCCGTAAACATTGCGACACTACGTTCAAAAGAAAGAGGTTGACAAATAATGCACTTTAATGAAAATAACACCAGACGGAAACAAAGGGTGTTGGTGACAAATGTGACAGTTACAACTTTCAAAGGAAAGTAAGTGTAGGGATTTTGTCCTTGAAAACTGGCATTCCGGCCTTTTATTTTATAACCATCTACTTCATGTTTAATGAGAATGTGGCATATTTTCTCTCAGGTTAGGGGGAAATAATAGCTTTAGACATTATCTTTGGCCCTTGAACCATAGAGGGGACATGGATAACGATGAAGACGGGCGGAGAGCAGTCTAAAATAGCCCACTATGTCTCAAATTGGGCCATTCAGCTGTTAGTGCTAAGAATAACTTCTTATAACTTTGAAATATCCAGCATAGGTCATTTTCAAAATGGGCTATTTGTACTCTCAGAAGTTTCTTTTTTTTTTTAACTTTAAAATAAAACCTTCGGGCTAAAAGGGACATCATAGCATGTTAGTTTCGGTGGGAGGTGCTGGTTCCCAGCCGTTGTAATACAGGGCGAGATGTGATCATCTCCTCTCTGTCCCTGCGTCCCCCCTGCCTTCCCACCTCACAACACCCAAGCACAGCTCTCTCTCTCTTTCTTTCTTAAAGAACTTTTTCTCTATTGATTTTAGAGAGGGAGGAAGAGAGAAGGAGAGAGAGAAACATTGATGAGAGGGAACATCGATTGGCCGCCTCCGTGCATGGCTCCCTCTGAAAGACGCCACTGGTTCGGATGTTTGGGTGGAGAGTCACTCGTTTGTCTACACAGCGGTACAAAAAGGACAACTTCTCACAAATGAAAAGTCATCGTCTTTACGGCATTGTGACGAAGGTCACCTGGTCAATGTGGGGTCACCTTCTCTGCAGTTGAAGTGAGAGCGGACTCACTCAGTGACAGGCTGGGTCTCTAAGCAGACACGTGGCCTTTGGAAGCCTCCGTGGCCTTCGGGGAAGCCAGCAGGCCCTCCGGAGAGGCTGAGGTTAAGTGGGAGGCACTTTCTGCCCTTCCTTGGATCAAATATTTCAAGGCAATAATTGATGTGAATCATTATCAGCTATTTCAGAGGCACAATATTTCCCCGAGACACGATGAAATTGTTAAGTACACGTGAAATTGTCTCCAGTTTTAAGAAATAAAGCACAAAAAGACCATTTCATAGATATATTAAAAATAAGGTCTTATTTTTGACAGTTAAGAAGACAACTGTGAAATATTGTGTAAATTGATTTAATTGTTCAGTGAGTTACATCTTAGTTTTTTTCATTAGCAACATTACTTTAACGAGTGAATTATAGTTTTATTAGGTTAAACATTTCTACAAATGTACACACACACACAATTTTATTATATAAGAAAATTTCATCTAGATTGCAGTAAATTCTAATGGCAACCTTGTGGGATAGATCAAGCAGTTAATATTATTTCTATTTGGCATACATAAGGACACCATAAGAGGTAATGTAAATAACTCTCCTAAAATTCTCACAAGTGAGTTTTATTTTATTTTTTCTTTATTGATTTTTAGAGAGAGGAAGGGAGAGGGAGAGAGAGAGAAATATCGATGAGAGAGAACATCAATCAGTTGCCTCCTGCATGCTCCCCACTGGGGATCGGGCCCACAACCTGGGCATGTGCCCTGACCAGGAATAGAACCTGCGACCTCTTGGTGCAGGGTCGACACTCAACCACTGAGCCACACTGGCTGGGCTCACATGTGAATTTTAAACCAGAGGTGTTCTTGTCGCATTCTTTTTGGATTCAGAGTTCGTTCCATGGTTGAAACTTCTAGCAATGATAAGTATGCTAATGACTCCTTTCATAAGGGTTCCAAGTTGAAATGTAATTTCATTACGTCATACATGCACTTTCATTTCTAATAACACCTCAAAATAAAGTGCCTTTCTACCTAAAAGTATGTATGAGACACTAGGAATTAAAAATGCATCGACAGGTAGCCAAGAAAATGAAATAAAATAAATAACGTCTTTCTTTTGCCCCTCTCTAGACTGACTATTCTAATTGTCTGTTTCATTCATGAATATCTTCACTTATTTTCAGTCGTCTGGGAGGAACGGACGCAGTGTCCGTACCGCAGCGGTGAGGACCGTGGGCTCCGGACAGGACAGCGAGGGGCTCCCAGGTCGGCTGGTGGCCGAGGTCCGCGACCCCAGCGGCGTGCAGGCAGCAGAGGGGTGCACCAACCCGTCGGTGTCTGACTAGGACAGTCATCTTTATTTGCCGGATCTGAAGTTATCTCTGGGTTAACCGCTCGTGGTCATTGGTGGATTCCAGTGAGACCCGGCTCCTGGGTCTGAATCAGCAGCGCCCAGGAACCGGTTCCTGCAGGGTCCCAGGTGCGCACCCAGCCCTCGGGCCTTCTCACCAAGGTCACCGAGGGCGCGTGTGCACAGCCAGGGACAGAAGCCGGCCAGGCCCGGCCAAGCTGCTCGGCCTGCTGACATCCTGCGCATGTGCCCTTCCTCCAGGGCAGGGGCCTCAGCACGTGTTTCGGAAGAGAAGTCGGTGGCCACCTGTCTGAACCCTTCGCTGCCCGGTGAGGAGTGGGTATCAGAGCTCCCTCCGCCAAGGTCACACACGCTGCCTTATTCGGGACAAGAGACGATGTACTCGACCTAGGAAACGGATTCCCGTGGGAAGCAGGCCACACCGCCTCTGGTCACTGTGTCCCTCCCTACAGGCATGTCACCCCCTCAGGTGTCATCAGGACGTGGCGCCATAGCCTGATGCAGACTCGTGAGGTCGTTGTGAGAAGGCGGGCACCTGGCTGCCCTCCTGGTGTCCGCGACTTAACAGTCATCATTCGGAACCAAGAGCTCATTTTAGCGACAGATAATACACTAAAAATAAAAAAGCAACCCTGTGACCAAAGAAAATCATGTTTGCAAATGAGTTTTAATGGCAACAAATGATAGCCTAAATCTCACCTTTAACCTTTTATTGCTGCACGTGCGTTTAAGAGTTTGGTCCTGCTACGCCCTTTTCTGTGGTCCTGGGTCAAAATTTTTATTATTTGTAGGGGGAAACTTTGCTTTGAAACTAGACTTCTATTTGCATGTGGGCTTGGTTTTTCATGTATTGTGCATAGTAATTATTAACCTGCTCAGTGACACGATATAATATAGATAATAAAGACATATCGAGAGAAAACTTAACACAAGTAATTTTTTTAAAACTATTTTCTTTGTTCAAGTTACCCTAGGTATGGAAACTGAGACTATGCTTAGCTTTTTAACATGAACATATCTTTATTTAGAATGAACGCAGGCCACTAGAGAGAATTTCTAAGACAATGAAATAAGATATAGTTTTATAACAATGGCTATTAAGTACTAACACGCCAGAACATTTATTGAAAAAGTAGGCCCTCTAAAATATTAACTTCTAAAAATGCAGATGACCAATCTATGGAATCTTTGACAATACTGACTACTTTTACAGAACAAATGAGTGTAACTTGGCCTCAACTGCACACATTTTCAGGCAATAAAAGACAACCCCTAGGCCACTGATAAAATCAGCAGTGATAACAACCACACACTTATTGTGACACATAAAACTCTCATGTAGATAGTTATGCAGGCAAAATGGCTGCCATGGTGTGTGTAGGATCATCCAGCACTTAGTCATCCTTGCAGAAGGGATAACTGTCCTTGAAATAAGTGTGCCCTGTCCCTGCTTGAGTGACTTTGGAGGGAAGTATGTTATCAGAAAGGCGTCCAGAGCCCTGTGCAGCCCTCATTTGGTCAGAGAGAAGGAAGAAAATACAGACGTGTTTCTAGTCTCCTAAATTGTGTTTACTATTTAGCTCTGACTGGTGTGTATGTATGTATATGTATATGATCTTAATATATAATTCTTATAAATTAATCATTTTTTGTTAAAATATATCAATTACAGTATTATAGCCATAATCTAAATGATCCAATGAAACTTAAGAAAGCAGGTAATTTCAGAAAATACTTCGCCTTGTATAATTTATTGTCCAATTTCACACAAAGTTCACTAATTGACCCCTAATTGGTCAGTGATAGGGGTAGTTCCATGCAGTTCACAAATATCTGGCAAATATATGTACCCTAAAGAAGTAGCCAGTCTTAAAAGTAAAATCCTTCACAAGTTATGTCTTCCAACAGCATATGGACATATGACATTCTAACACAGGCACAAAATGTTATACGTATATTGAAGAAAGGTTAATCACCTAGAAAAATACTTCCTATACATACTCCAGAAAGGACAAGGAGCAATTGCTGTCGAAATGTTTATGTCTGAACATCTTGCCGCAGGAAAAGCAGCTTGTCACCTCTGCCAGTACCAGAGCCTCTCGGAGGATGGCCTGCCGGGTCGAACCCCCGACGGCTCCGCTGCAGCGGGGCTGGCAGAAACAGCTGACCGAGTAGCAGTAGCTAGGACCACTCCGTCAGGGTGGATCGAGAGCACATCTGAAATGAAGAGCTGACAGAGGGAGGAAGAGGGAAATCTGCTATTTGCACTTCTGCTTTATAGATAATGGCCCTCAGGACATCAGACAGACATTCTGGAATTAGCACTTTTTTTGACATTACATAAATCAACCCAAAGTAGCCGTAACCCTTGTTACCACACGGTTTACTGAAATAAAAAGCACCTCAAAATCACACCGATTAGCAGACACAGACCTTCTGTTGCCACAGATGCTAAGCACTTAGTGATTTAGTTTACCTTCCGTGGTCATTAAGGCCTACACAAACACCTGACCGCAGCCCCATAAATCATGATCGCGCAAAGCACTGATGAAGAACCTGTGTTCACGTGGAGGCACCTGGTGAAGCAGACAAGGGAGGCCTGTACAGATGGGAGCAGTCGGAGGGTGTGATGGTGAGGGGTCAGGCCATGCAGATGTGGGGAGGGCGAAAGCGCTCGCCCGCGGGCCTCCAGGTCTGATGGAGGGACAGCGCGCATGCCCTGTGCCTCAGTCTGTGCGCCTGTGTGCACGCGATTTATCCTGGAATGTGATCGGATACGGTCACGGCAGAGCTAGACCTGTCTCCAGTACTCCATGCTTCTCCGTAGAATGCGTTAGAAGTATATCTGTATTGTGTTGAGGTCTATTTTGGTTGTTTTCAGATATTTGTATTGTAATAAATTGGCTAGAAATTTTAAAAATCTGAATAAGGTGCAGTCTTTTTGTTTTATTTTGGTCTTGTCTTGGCTCTTAATCCTTAAGAGGACATGGGTTTGGCTAGACTGTTCTGGGTTCCTCCTGCTCGCAGGCAAGGAGAAGGTCCTATGACGATGACAGTAATTGTCAGTCCGAATGACCTCAGAAGTCCGTCCCAGTTTGTAAGGAGGTCCTCATGACTTCCAAAGCCATGCCTATGCGCCCCCTCCCATGATCCTCCCTTAACAACCTAACGCTGAAGAAGAACTCCGTGATGTTCAAGAAGCCGGACCTCGTCCTCATCTTCAGAGGAGCCAGAGTGCCCCAAGGGCAGGTGCTTTGCTCCCCACTCTGCACCCCGCTGGTGGGTGCGGAACCACACACGTTGGAGCTGACTGAAGCGTAACAAAGCGAACCTCCTGCTCCAGGAATCAGACTCCGGCTTCAGGCTACAGCTCAGAACAGAAGCGATCTCTGCTGAACAGATAGGAAGTTAAGCAGGTGCAATCCTCAGTGACAATCAGGAGCGAGGACACTGACGCAGAAGAAGAAAAAAAGTCTAAGGGCAGGCCGACATTCAAGCAACTGTACAGACATCGAACCCATAAACTAAATGGAGCATTAACCGGTTACACGATTTCAATTTGAGTTTGGGGACGAGGGAAACGTTCTGTACTGAAGACTCAAGGAAATACGCAGACCAAACCGAACGTGGAAATCAAACCTTTGTAAACCAGTTTCGCCCTCTTTACACGTGGTTCAGGATTTGACCTTGAGTGATAAACAGTTGTATATATCATGAGAAGGACATAGTAAGAATAAATATTTTACGTGCTTCAAGGCAAGGTCCCGACTCATGATTGAAGCAAATTAGTGGTTAGAATCATAATCTTCGAGCTTCTAAACCATATTATTAGTTCAGAAATTATTGGCAATGCTTCCTTATTTTATATATGAATTTGTTTAATGTCTATTGAATGCCCCTTTCATCCCTGCTGCTGAACTAGGTACTGGGTGCATCAAGGTGATGAGGATGGGTCTCTGTGATAATGAACCTTATGCTCATAAAGAAGTATAAAAGGAAAGCAGACAACAATAGGAGTGAGGATGAGTGAGTGCAAATTATAATCCTTGCTTATCTACCAGAAGGTTACAATAATTTCTAGATTTTTGTACCATGCCCATACCACATTTTTTGAAATGAATTTTTAATTCTCTTATTTTAAATGCTATATATATTTAAACTACAGCACCCAGAGAAATGTCCTAACGTTCCATATTCCCAAACAATTCCTCTAACCACAGGGATTAGTTATGTGCAAGTGGCCAGAGTACTTTCTTTTCCCCCAAAACAAATTCTCTAGTTCTTAGGAGACATCCTGAGGTAGCTGCAGGGACTGGGAGCTAGGAACACAGATCTGGAGGAAAGGGGGGATATTTCACATGGGCCTAGTTTAAGTATGGAGTACCCAGAGGTTTATAGGAGACTGAGAATATCTAGAGAAGGAAGCTATTTTTACCATAAAACATAGGCTTGCATAAAACACGAGTGTGTGATTTTCCTCAAAAATTATGGGAATTTGAGAACAGTTCCCATATTTCTTAAGTTTTGAATTCAAAGCAGCCTGATAACATATTTTACATCAATATATTCTGCTCTGAAGCACACAATTAAACATCTATATTTTCCTGCGAGTGTGATTGTATGCAAATTTGTGGAAAACGTTCGCAAGGCCAGCAAACACATGCTTCATGTTGACAAGGGATAACATGCAAATAGTGTACAGTTTCCACGCAAAGCAATATCAAGAAAGAACTAAGTGCCTTGAATAGATCTCAACATGTACAGTATTGCTAAAGCAAGAGTTCAGTTTTGTGAAGCCTTTCAAGGAAAATAACCGACTGAAAACAAACCCACTCAGGTATAGGGTGTCTGTTCTGAAATGAACATGGGGGAGGCGATACACAAATGAGAGGTTTAGTGGGAAATATTTTTAGTTTAACTACAGCATATTCCTATTTGTTAAATCACATAAAAAACCAACCAGTGGCTGGTGTGGCTCAGTGGTTGAGCATCGACCCATGCACCAAGAGGTCGCTGGATCGATTCCCAGTCAGGGCACATGCCCAGGTTGTGGGCCAGATCCCCAGTGAGGGGCATGCAGGAGGCAGCCAATTGATGTTCTCTCCCATCGATGTTTCTCTCTCTCTCTTTCTTCCTCTCCCTTCCTCTCTCTCTAAAATCAATAAAGAAAAACAAAAAACAACAACCACCAACCAAAGAGTTGATCCCTGAGCCTGGGTGGGGAGGGTTGGCACTGGTCATCGAAACCTTTAGCCCACAAGCGAGCTGTGCAGGGGGCTGGGCCCGGGTCCTGAGCCGCGTGCAGAGCGGCAGCTGGGAAAGCAATGATCCAGAGGGTGTGATGACCTTATGTCTAAACAGAAATTAATAAAGAAGCCATCTCGGCACTGAGATGGACAAGCAGGAACTGTCTCTGGTGAAGTTCCCAGGTACTCCCAGCTCAGGAGAGACGTTTTTGTAACCTCGTGGACACTTCCCTAGGCAACACTGACTTAATGCAGGGGGTCAAAGAGATGAGCCGATGAAGGAGGTTCATTTGTTGTTTATTCTAGAATTGATGGCAGCGGACATGGTTCTGAATTAGATTTCTTTGTAATCTGTTCAGACCACCCGCTGAAGGCCCACACTTCTTTAAATAGGAGAAGAGTACTTGTGACCAAAGCCCAAACTCAGTGTCATTAATCGGTGAGGAGAGGCGGGCGGGCTGTGTACTGATACATGTAAACAGAGAGTGAACACACGCAGGACAAGAACGCTGGAGGTCGCGCAGGGCGTGTCCGTGTTTCAGAGGCCACGCAGCTGGGGAGGCGGGGCTGGGCGTGGGCTGGACAGAAGTCTCTCGTGTGGGGAGGGCACGGATCATTTCTGGTCAAGATGAGGCCAAAGCATCTCAGTGCATCTGCTTGATCCGTTGCTGTCCGTAGGAGACACATTTACCCTTGTTTACTGACCTACTGAGAGAACTGTCCAAGGAGAGAGAAAGCAAGCTGGGAGGGATCCCAAATGGTGCAATAGTGAACCCCTTCACCGTGTTTAATACTCTCTCCCCCCCTTCACCGTGTTTAATACTCTCTCCCCCCGTTTATCGTGTTTAATACTCTCTCTCTCTCTTGCACACACACACACACTGCTCAATAAATGGTGTGAAATGAATGAGCAAACAAACTTAGTCATCTAAAAGATGGACTGAAGTTGAAAATATCTGTTTGGAATTCAATTCTGGGGAAATAGCAGAGACTACCAAGACGTTAGAAAAGGAAGGGTAAAGAATTTCAAAGTATTTTTGTCTCCCAACCCCCCAAATAAATATATAAATATATATATAGATATATATATATATATAGTTAAGACCCATGTTCACTGATGTTAATTTTTAAAAGGTTAAGCAAAAGGAAAGGGATAGAGAAAATAAAAACATATTCCCTCTTTTTTGTATTTTGCAGCCCAATTATGACACAAAACACACACGTGAAAACAATCTATAACAACCGTGTTCAGGGATCATCAGGCTATTTTTAAAGAGGGGGTCACATGCTCTTTGATGTACAGTCTTGGATGATGATTGCCCTCATTTGTCCACATAGGACTTTACATTCTTCTGAATTTCTCATGACTGTCTAAAGGCCCTATAGGGCCATTTCCCATGTTCTTTAACGCTGCTGCCCCATCCCAGGTCGGCACCTTCCCTGGTGCTCGGGGTTCATTGGAGGCTCTTTGGGGTTCTCCACCGTTCCAATGACATGGTTCACCTCTGATGAAACAGCTGCTGACTTCTCCTTTGGCGTCCTGTCCAAAGCTAAGGAGAAGTCCTTGACTAGATCCTGCAGAGTCCATGGTTAGAGCTCAGAGGTGAACAGGAAAGAGGAATTCAGAACAGGGATTACCATGGCTGTGGCTATGAGCACTTTCGGAGCTGAGGTTCTGACCTTGGAAACTACAGAGGGACTTGCTTTGTCCCCCAAGTAGAGGAGGTGAGGGGAGTGGTCACTCCTAACATCTCACATGGGAATGAAATGTGTTTCACTGCGGAGTGTCTCCAGGGATCGAGAAGCAGAGATCAGTGTTAAGTACTATCAGATACTATTAGGCTTCTACATTATCTAACCCATGCATATTCACATGAAAATGTGTCCATGGATGTTCACAGTGGCATCATTCATAATAACTAAAACTTTGAAACAACCCCAATGTTTATGAACTGGTGAATGGATAAACTAAAATGTGACATATTGTATTATTTAGTGACGTAAAAGCGTTAAACACTGATGAAAATGTCACTGAACTTTGACTACATTATGCTAAGTGAACGAAGCCGGGCCCTGAAGACTGTGTATTGTACGATTCTAGTTATATGAGACCCCGGAACATGCAAATCCGTAGGAACCAAAGGCCGTTAGCAGTTCCCCAGAGACGGGCCGGGAGGACTTGGAAGTGCAGGTGTTCCTTCCTGCAGATGGGAGTGTTCTGGAATTAAATAGCGGTGATGACAGCTCAACGTTGTGACTGTGCTGGAAACCATTGAACTGTGCACTCAAAAATGTTTACAAGGCTGAATTTTAGGTCACGGGAATTTTACCTTAAAAAATAGTGGAAAATATAAGCCAATATCGATATAATGCTTTAAGTTAAGAATTTTAAAGGCAACTGTTTTAAAGTGAGAAAATCTAATATCAGGTAAATTAAATAATTTGTTCTTGAACATTTATAGCTGGTTCCAAGCTATTTTACTCCCTTTACAGCAGCAGCTTCACAAGATGAAACACAAACCATTTCCCAGTGCATTGGGTCAGAGTCAATAATACATGATAAAGTTACTTTACATGTGTCTTTATTCTGTGTTCCATCAGCGTTTTCATAAACTACATTTATTTGAAATTTCCAAAGAGTTCCTTCAAGTTGGTCTCCATCATGTTTCCACAGACATCCTCTACATCCTTCTCGAATTTTCCCAAAGTGCACACTCAAGGCTCTCTCTACTCTCTGCTTCTTGCATGAAATAACGCTACATTTTATTGACATGTATTCTCTTATTTTAAGAGTTTAATGATCCCCCGAAGCAACTTGCTTTAATAGGGTTGATATAATTGATATTCTCCTAAAATACTTTGGTTTTATTTACAGGAATCAAATATGTATGACATTTAAATATTAATATTTTAATTTTCAGAACCTTAGTAAATAGAAGTAACTTGTGTTAATAAAAAGTAGGCATACTTTTTTTGTGATACAAATCCTTATTCAACTAATTACACCGATGTTTTCTGCTGAGAGCCTCTCACTTGCAGATTCAGAAGATTCACTTGACCTTGGAAATGTGTTCTTTCTCCTGTTTAGCTCTTTGAGAATAGAATAACATTGAGTTCCCAGGAAGCGATGGTAATGTCAAAAATTACAGCCTCATAAAAGCTTTAATTCTCACCATAAAAATAATATATAAAGTAGAGAACTGTGAGGGTGCCTCACATATTGCAATGTCAGGTTTAGGAGCACTACTATAAAATTTATAATACCTATCTATTTGATAGTGGGGAAGGGCACAAGAAAGTGTTGGTTAAATATGGCCAGGTTATAAACAAGGGACTGCCTTGGGGAAAGACAGAGAGGGCATGTTTTGTGGTACAAATGAATGAGAAAGACCTGATGTTTAAAAACCCTCTCTCCTCGAGGTCCATCTCTAAAAATTAACTTTTATCATCGAAACACGATGAGTCAAAATTACGAAATATGGCTGCCGTATGGGTATATGGGAGATTGGAGAGCTGTGACTAAATGAAGACACAAAAATAAGAGACAGGAAAGCGAATCCACCAACTATGCAGCTGATTGGCATAGTGATAGTGGGCTGAACAAGGGAGCACCAGCAAGCTCTGTACACCAGTTGGCTCTGCTGGTCAAAGATGTATCTCAAAGCCCAGGTGTTCAGTTGTCCCCGATCCACTAGGATCTCTCTTCCCTACCATTCTGACTCTGGTTGGGACGAACATTATCTTGAGATTCTACCTCTGCATTGTTGGAGCAGAAGGACAGGTTGTGGAAGACACCAGAGAGAGAAGTGGGACTCTTCTTAGCGGGTTAACGAGACTTACCTCCTCCACCCCGCGGGTAGGATAGACTTCTGTTCAGCAAGGGCTCTTTTTCTCCCCTCTAGGGCTTTGTATCTAGGCAGATGTCTTTGGTGTTATTTTCTACTGAACATTTTTGCCATTTTTAAACAATCGGTTTGGGCCAGGATGATTATAAAACCTACAGATTTGCTTGGCAGCGTCTTCCGCTACTTACAAGGTCTTCCTTTCGTACCCGTATCGTTTGGCTTTCTATGACTAAACACTTCCTTAGGAGGGATTTTCTTTTCACTCTGAATGTCCTTTCTTCTGTCTACACCTTGTAAATGACTTTTCCCCAGATCATGTTTGTTTTCACCCCAACCCCCCACCCCACTTCAGCTTAGTTCATGGACCTCTGGGAACTAACCATAACCTCCATGCTCTTGTCCAAGGTGGGTTCTACTGGGAAAGCAAACATCAAACAAGCAACCCCCAAGTTAATATCGCTTATGAGATTTTGTTAGGAAAAACCTGTGACCCCCGTCCAGTCAAAGAAACCACTGGAAATTATCTGAATATTTTGGTTATTTTATTCAGAAGGCCTCTTTTCTCTCCTGCGTTCACAAACAAGAGTGAGTGTGTCCCTGGCCGTGTCTGCCGGCCATCCCCGCACACCGTGGGAACTGCGTGGACATGAAGCCAGCCACGTGGCTGCTGGGAAATGACCCAGTGACTCTGTATCCGCGATAACTTCACTAAGTGACCAAATCTTCCCTCTCCCTTCTCTTACATACACTGAGTAATTTTCATCCAGCAAAGCCACTTTGAATGTGATTCTGTCTTTGCTGCAAGAGCATAGTATCACGTGTTCCGATTTATCTCATATTTTGTTAACTTTACATATTTCAGCCATTAGTCACAACATTATACTTGTGATTTCAATGATCACGATTTTATTTTAGAGATCCGCTTGGCTCTTGTTTCCCACGGCCGGTCTCTGGGCTTCTTCTGAGTGTGTTTATTCTATTAACGGTCACACTGTGGGAGTCGCTTTTCAGCCATGGTATCGCGTTGGGGACTGTGGTGTCCGAGTGTTCAGCTCCCATTATTTAATCCTTAAAGTCACTCGCAGTTTCCCAGCGTATTGTATTGCTGGGTTTGGTGTAACATCCTAAGTGGGTGATGATTGTGTTTGGTGATCTCAGTGAGTCGGGTCTTGCCTTCTGGGAGCTTGCAGTCTAGTGAAAGACGTCACTGTAACCTCCGCATGGCTCTGTGGCAATGTCAGGTGGCCTGTCCCTTACTCTTCCTCGGATACCACAAAAAGAGGGACCATTTCACAAGTGAAGTGAAAAACAACATCTTACAGTAAGAGAAGCAAAGCATATTTACTGTAAATTCCCTCCTCTGCAAAGAAACAGGATCAATTATGGTCTTTCCAGTACATCAAAATCACCAAGAGTTAGAGCCTCTCCTGGCTGAGCGGGGCAGTCAGATAAATGCTGTTTGCTTCACAGAAGCACACACAGAAGAAGCCCTTCTCCTCGTGCACCTGGTGGGAGGGTTAATACGCGGCTGAGTTCTCGTCTGGCCCAGGAAGGCGGTCACGAG
This sequence comes from Molossus molossus, assembly GCF_014108415.1. NCBI lineage: Eukaryota > Metazoa > Chordata > Mammalia > Chiroptera > Molossidae > Molossus > Molossus molossus. The sequence goes on from NW_023425399.1 coordinate 110,387,176, forward strand.
GCACATGCCGCAGCAAACACCTGCTCTCGAGCCATCTGAATATTTTTGAACACTGCAAACATAGGCAGAGAGTAGGTACAGATACAATGATTGCTACAGATTTGTGATTTTCAAAGGCAAATTGCAGCTTTCGTTCCTGCTGCCTAAATTTAGACAGATGAGAGCAGAATCAGCAAAGTAAGTTTTCGATGTGATATATGTATAAATTAAGACTTTGCATCAGAATCTGCATTTGCCAGTTTTCTGTCTTTTTCTTCTTTTAATATGAATCTTCTAGAGGATGTAGATACTCTAAAGGATATGTTCTAAAGTTATGTTTCGTTTCCCTGATGTAGTTTACTTGGCCATTTTATATCTGAGAAGTGAACGTAACACTGAGAAATGGAAGTGATACTGAAGTGACAACCTCTTGCTTGGAGTGGAGTTATCCTTACAGGACACCGAGAAGCCAGTGGAAACTGTAGAAATCACCCCCTCCCCCCAAAAAATTAGGTACACCAAATTTTGTATACAATTTTAGGACACTGTGGACTACATCTACTTAATAGCTGACATGTTAAATAGCATTCCCTTTCTAAAAACGTAAAGTAAATAAAATATGTATTTGGGGGAAAAAAATAAATCCAAAGGTAAATATGACTGAAGAACCGTCTTATCAGACCCTTGTAGTAAATAAAACATTCTTCAAGAACAAAAACTTTTCTTGTTCTTAATTAAGTACTTAACCTGCAGTAGATTCAAGTTTTTATCCCATTATATAAATAAAATATTGGCAAATATACACTTCTTCATCTACTTTAAAGTATTTAAGGTATTATATGTATGTAATAAATATATTTGGCTACGTATAATCATGTGAATGTTATCCTTAATATAATCCTGTTGTTTTTCATAAAGAAACTTAAGTTCTCTATATATACTTTGAAGAGGTTATTAATTAACCCTACTTTGCTGGCTTGTGCTTGGTTGTATTTAAGACCCTAAATATAGGAGTTTAAGGAGGAAAAAAAAAACTAAAAGCACTTTTCCTCTTCATCCTCTAGGAGGCGTATATGTTGGCGTCCCGAACTGGCCAAGTGGCTCTACAATATCAAGAGTATTTCAGGGTCTGTCCTTCTGCTCAAGTTAACTGACATGAGATCATCGTCCCAGCGTCCTCATGGTCCAGCGTGGCTGCACGGAGCCGGAGAGGAAAACATTAGAAAATGAAGGCAGCCAGCCTCTGGGGAGAGCACACTCACTGTCCAGAACTGGGTCATTATGGGAACCCAAGGCCAGGAAACACATGCTTGTATGTGGACACAACAACAGCAGAGTTCCCAATCACACTGTGCTTCTGCTAGGAAGGAAGACGGAAGACGGGAGAGCCAACGCAACCAACTAGCAGCTTCTGTGAAAATCATCAACGTTTTCATTCTTCTTTTTGTGCAGTCTTTTCTATGTACCTTCTCCTTGGGATATACTGCATACCACGTAGATGAATTACTCTCCCTACTGAACTTAAAATCTTGATAACGAGGTCGTTTTCTAAGTAAATAATGATAAAAGTAACTTAGGTATAAAAGTTATGAAGGGCCCTGGCCGGTTTGGCTCAGCGGTTAGAGCGTCGGCCTGCGGTCCAGAGAGACCTGGGTTCGGTTCCCACTAAGGGCATGTACCTCGGTTGCAGTTTGTCCCCGGTCCTTGGGTTGTGAGGGTGGCAACCACTCGATGTGTCCCTTTCATGTCGATGTTTCTCTCTCTCTCTCTCTCCCACTCAATCTGAACAAAATATCAAAAAAGAAAAGTTATGAAGGGTGTGTGAAGGAAATGTCCCTGGTTCAGGTGGACGTGTGTGACAGTTCATCAGAGGACATTTCACACAAGTGGGTTTTGGTCAAGAAGGACAAGATGGGCTTTCTCGGAGGTCACTATACTGTCACCTGCATTTGTGGTGTGTTTACCGTTTGGCTGACACTGTAACTGAATGCCTGCTGCCTTATTTAACCCTCATAACTTTACAGGATAAGTCATTTTCTCAAGAACCTTAAGCTATTAATATGCTTTGCTGAGAATTTAACCCAACTCTCTTGCCGACACCCACACTTTCGACCCTTAAGTAGCACCAATTTGTCTATAAGCAGAGAGTGGAAACATAAAAAAGAACTTTATGTGGAAACAGAAAAAGACATGCTTTTGAGGGATCGAGGATTACAAAGAGTTCAGTGTTTCTCGAGAATAAGTTGATTCATGAACTCTCAAGAGAGATGTGTAGAAAGGGGGCCTGAGCTAGCTGACTTAATTTAAGTCAGGAGATTCCACCAGAGGGTGTCACCAAGAAGTGCTTCTTAAACCTTCTTGTACAAGTCGTTGGGGAGCTCATTAAAATCAGCTTCAGATCCAGGAGTTCGAGAAGGAGGCCTGTGACCCTGCATTTCGATCTAAAAAGTCCTCCCAGAGATACTCGAATGCGGCTGATGCTGTGGACCTTGAGTAGGAAGGTCCCTGATCATTCTGGTAAGTAGATGTTGAGGGACATATTGGAAGCTCCAAACCCACTGGTTGAGAACAAGACAAGCTTCGATGTAAGAGAATCAGTGAATGAAGCATTGTGGTAATGTTGCCACATTAGTGAGAAGAGACGAGACATTGCCAAGTCAGTGACGCATGTGCACGGAAGCTGTGGGCTACAAGATGAAGGAACACTTTGTCTCAGCAGAGGGAATTCAGCATAAGCAGAGGTCTAGGAACTGCACTTTCTGTTCCCACCATAGTGCGAAGCATATTGATGCCAGAGCTTTGGAGATGGGTCAACTCCTCATCATCCTGTGAGCTCTTGTTTCTTTGGAAGGGGATGAGGGTTGTTTATGCCCATTCAAAGCAAACCCTTCTCATTTACAAATAGCATTTTCCTCCCATCACCTGTAAAGTAACATGTTTACCTGCACTGCCCAGAGTAAATCTTTTGTGGTAGCTCTAAAGAAAAGATACATACAAAACTCTCAGCTACGAGATGATGCCTAGCATGCCCATGTGCACAGACTGAGCAGATGCCTGGTAGGTCACACACAAACATATTCACTGTAAGCTAGCTTGGTGAGGTACATACTTGCATAATGGCAAGATATGGGAATATAATGGGAATATATAATCATTTTTATTTTGTGTCATGTGATGTGGGTAAAATGAGGCAGAAAACAAGAATAAAAACTGTCCCTGGACAACAGAGCTATGCTGCTCGTTTTGCTTATGCCAAATTTGGGTCTTTAATGAATTCAAAAAGAATGTAAATGTCTTGAGGAGTGTAATTTGGCTTCAGTATACTCATAACTTCCCTTAATTAAAATATAAGCAGGCTAAAAGTGGAATCTGCCTTTCTGACAGCATCCATCCATTCATTCATTTAGAAAATGGTTAATGAGTGTCTATCATCAGATACTGTTAAAGGAGCTGTGATTTCATCAGTAAAAGGAGACTGAATGGGGCCCTTTTTGTGATGCTCATAATAGAGTGTGGAGAAATAGAAAATAAATGAAGCTAAAATGAATAGAAGGATAATTTCAGACAACAGTGAGGAAAATGTAAATAAAATAATTGGGGGAAGAATCTAACTTAAAGTTGATGATAATAGAAGGCTTCTTTGAAAACTGCCATTTTAGGTGAGATCTTTTTTTTTAATCCTCACCCAAGGATTATCATCAGATAGAGTGGGAGGGGGGGAAAGAGACACAGAGAGAAACATCCATGTGAGAGAGACACATGGATTGGTTGCCTCCTCCACAACCCAGACCAGGACCTGGGACCGAACTGCAACCAAGGTACGTGCCCTTGACCAGAATCAAAGCCATGACTCACTGGTCCACAGGCTGACACTCTAACCACTGAGCAAAACTGGCCAGGGCCAGGTGAGATCTTAATGATTAAAAAAGTCACTATTAAAAGTTCTGGGGGGAATCATGTGTCATATTCAGGTTTGGGTAATCTTGGTATGATCAAGAAAGAGAAGAAGGGCAGTTGGAATGGTCTTATTGAGCAGTACGACCCCAGGAGACAGAAGACACAAGAACTAAGTCATACAGTGCGGTGGAGACGAAGCCAAGGAGTTTGGACTCATTTTTAATGTGATGGAAAGCAAGTGGTGGCTTCAACTAAGCAAGAAAAGTGACACGAATTACATGGTTTAAAAAATATGTTTTTATTCATTTTTAGAGAGAGAGGAAGAGAGGAGAGAGAAACATCTGTTGGCTGCCTCCTGCACGCCCCCTTCTGGGGATCAAGCCCCCACCTCGGCACGTGTCCTGACCAGGAATCAAACTGGTGACCTCTAGGTGTATGAGATGATGCTCAACCCACTGAGTCACACTGGCTGGGCATGAATTTTATTCTTCAGGAAGGACTTTTGGCACTGGGTGGAGAAGGGTTTGGAAGATGAGCAAGATTGGAAGAAGGAAGCTTCCAGATGGTTCAGGGTAGAGTCAAGAGTGCTGATGGGGATAAGAGGGTGGCGACATGCCTATCGGATATGGAGAGGGCTGTCCACTGGGCAGTTGCAGACTAGTGATGTTGGGCTGAGATGGATATCTGAGAAACAAATGTCACAAACATGACTTTTAAGACCACTGGGGTCAAAGAAAGAATGACAAGTTAGCAAAAGAGACTGGAAAGTATGGGTAGCCAAGAGGAGAAACTCTGCAGCCACGGCGCCATCAGAGACTGAGAGAGACCATTGTTTCAACAAGACAGAAGGCTGTGGTGATCGCTGCTGAGAGCTCAGACACGGTGAAGACGTGTAAGTCAGTGTGTTTTACCACAGGGAGCAACTGGGAACCCACATGGTAGGACTTTCAGTAGAACCGTAGGACGGAAGTCCAAGGGGAGCAGGTTCCACGGAGAAGTGTGAGTTAAAAATTGTTGTCTTTTTTCAGGAAAGGGTCACTGTAAAGAAAAAGAGAGTCAGGTAGTAGCCGGAGCACGGTGCGTGATCAAGTGACCTTGTCCAGAGATATTTTAGAAAACTCTTGGTTTATACCCAATAAAACAAAACAAAATTCAGAGTGTTCAAGTTTCCACTCTTCTACCAATGTCATTATTTTCACCTGCCCATGAATTTAGTGGCATAAATCAGATCTATGGCTAAGAAATGATTATTTATTGTCAGTATTTAGTGTCGCTCTTTATGGAGGCATCATGTAATGGGACATACTGTCTATGAATTTTAACAAATTTCTAAATATCTCTTGGAGATGTTGCCACATTTTTTCCCCCAAGTCCCCTGCATTTCAATTTTTCTTTATTCTGAACAAAATCTTAATTTATCCGCTGTTGAGATTCCAAAGCTACATTTGGAAACCCTCCTTTGTTTAAATGAACAGACTGTCTCCCCACTTGGAGGAATCTTGAAAGATAATTCTGGGAAGATCAGAACTAAAACTTTCTGGATGACAAGCCTTTTCATGTGTTACAAAAAGCTTTCCAAAGGAAATCCCAAACCCTTATAAAAACCTGTTTTAACACAACAAATGCTTAATAGTATATTCTCTTTCATCATTCATTCTCTCTGTCACTGTCACATAACACAATCATTTTTAAAGTGACATGCACACAATGGGGTATTCAGGTTGACTCGTTTATACGTATCTAAAATCACTGACTTCCCAAACCGTACTTTCTCAAATCACAGCCTCACTCAGACTTGCAGGGTCCAATTGACGAAGGCCACTTTTGATGTTGTTCATTATACACCTTAGATAGTCATGTGTTCGACTAAATAGATTTAACATCCTCATTGTTCTATCTTGGAGCCTGTTAGTATTCTCATGTTTATGCCAAGCACCTTTCTCTACTGGCGAAGCATAGTTCTCCCAGGGCTATTAATATTTAAACACAAACAACATTACAGGAAGGATGCTCTAACAGGGAACATTCAGGCATTAGCCAGGGAACAAGGGAGTTGCATGGATAGCACAGCAGAGCCATCTCCGATTTTGAAACATAGCTGTTTATCTATAGATGGTCTTGTTTTGGAAATTGATTTCTAGAAGTCGTCCCTTAATGGGAAAGAATAAGTGACATTTTACCTAAGCATCATTTGTTCTATGATGTCGCTAGGCACACAAACTACGATCATACCATTATACTGTAATTTCTAGGAAGTTTTGATGTCTTTTTATAGGCATCCTAAAAATAGCAATTACTGAAAAAATATATAAGGATATTGTTCGTACAAGCCTTTTAACTGTTTTTAAGGTAGTGTTAGGATAGCAGTTTCTTGGTCCTCTTTCAACTGCACAAGATTGGCAAAACAAATCTCTTGCTTCTTTGAAGGTTGTTCCTTTTTCAGGATTCAGTCTGCCAAAGGGTCAGTTAATAATTTAAATACTGCACCTGATTACTCATGTTTTGCCAGCAGCCTACTTGTTATTACACCCACATTTGAGATGTTCCACTAGCTTCCAATTATCCAATTTGAGAGAACCGCATTCTGCCTTCAAATTTTAATGCCTGACTCCTGTTTGTTGCAGCATAGGGTCTATGGGGAGCAAAGTGTCAGAAGATACTGACTTTAAGAGGCCACTTACGGTTTTATAAGGCACTAAATGACATAAAGTTTTCGTATGTGAATAATTCACCGCATGTTGCATTATTAAAGGTGCACCAGTTGGTGTTCCATCCCAGAGCTCCGTGACCGTAAGGGGAAGTTGTTTTTGATTGTTGTTATTATTTTTAACTTACGATGCAATGTACACTTGTAATCTTTGAGAAATGTACATTTTGATGTTTGAATTGATTATTAGGAGTTGATATTCTAAACCATATTTTAAATGGCAGATGAGCTAAATGCTCTCTTTCAAGATAGCTCATGATCTCAGTTTACATTATGTGCACCCAGATGGTCTCCATTTTTCTTGAGGATCCAAGAAAAAGGGCATTTTTTATTTGATTCTGAAAACTGTTCCAATGAAAACCAGAGATATAACTGTGAAGACACTGCTGTAATAGAAAATTTGACTGTGTTTTTGGTTTGTTAATACATCTAGAGTATGTTAATGTATATTTGAATAAAGACACATCATAAATAAATGTGTTATTTTTTTGTATTTTCAATTATAGTTGACATCCAATATTATATTCATTTCAGTTGTACAGCATAGAATTATATATTCATATAACTTATAAAATGATCCCCCAATAAGTCTAGTATGCACTTGACCCCATACATAGTTATTACAATATTATTGACTATATCCCTATACTGTAGTTTACGGCCCCATGACTATTTTGTCAATGCCCATTTGTACTTCTTAATTCCTTCACATGTTTCACCCAGCCCTCCTTTCCCCCTCCCATTTGGCCACCATAATCGGTTCTCTGTATCTATGAGTCTGTTTCTGTTTTGTTTGTTCATTTATTTTGTTTTTTAAATTCCACGTATAGGTGAAATCATATGGGACTTGTCTTTCTGTCTCACTTGTTTCAATTAGCATAATACTCTCTAGGTCCATCCATGTTGTTACAAATGGTAAGACTGCTTTTCACGTTCTTATGGCCAAGTTCTTTTTTCATTATATATATGAACCACATCTTCTTAAGCCAATTGTCTATTGATGGACACCTAGGTTGCTTCCATATCTTGGCTATTATAAATAGTGCTGCAATGAACAGAGGAATGCATATATCTTTTCAAATTAGTGTTTTATTTTATTTTTATTTTTTCTCTCCTTTGCTTTTTTTAAAATTTAAATTAATTAATTTTTATTACAGATGTTTCTCCTTTTCCCCCCACTAATTATCCCCTCCTCATCCCTCCCCACACTCTTCCCAGCTTTGTTGTCCATGTCCATTGTTCATGCATACATGCATATAAGTTCTGTGGATTATCTCCCCCCACCCCGTCTTCTGGGGATAGTCAGTCTGGACCCCACTTCCACGTCTCTGGGACTACCCCATTCCTCAGACTGTTATGTTCATTATATTCCACAAATAAATGAGATAATATGATACTTGACTTTCTCTGTTTGGCTTATTTCGCTTAGGATGACACATTCCAGGTCCCCCCATGTCATCTCAAAGGATAAGAGATCTTTCTTTCTTACAACCTCATAGTACTCCACTGTGTATATGTACCACAGCTTTTTTTATCCATTTGTCTACTGATGGACATTTGGGCTGTTTCCAGATTTTAGCTATTGGAAATAGTGCTGCTACAAACATGGGGGTACATGTATTCTTTCTGATTGGTGTTTCAGGCTTCCTAGGGTATATTCCTACAAGTGGGATCACTGGGTCAAATGGAGGTTCAATTTTTAATTTTTGAGGTAACACTATAGTGTTTTCCATAGTGGCTGCACCAGTCTGCATTCCCACCAGCACTGTACTAGAGTCCCCTTTTCTCCACACCCTCGCCAACACTTGTTGTTTGATGATTTGTAAATGGCAGCCAGTCTGACAGGTGTGAAGTGATACCTTATTGTTGTTTTAATTTGCACCTCTCTGATGATTAGTGATGTTGAGCATTTCTTCATATGTCTCTTAGCCATTTGTATGTCCTGTTTGGAGAGGTGTCTATTTAGTTCCTCTGCCCATTTCTTAATTGTGTTCTTTGTCTTCCTTTTGTTGAGTTGTATGAGCACTCTATATATATTGGAAATTAACTCCTTATCTTATCCTCTCCCATACAGTGAGTAGCCTTTCCATTTTGATGATTGTATCTTTTGCTGTGCAGAAGCTTTTGAGTCTGATGTTGTCCCATGTGTTCATTTTCTCCTTTGTTTCTGATGCCTTAAGTGATGTATCAGTGAAAATTCTGCTGCACATGATGTCTGAAATTTTGTTGCCTACCTTTTCTTCTAGGATTTTTATGGATTCATGAGTAATATTTAAGTCTTTTATCCTTTTTGAGTTTAATCTTGGGTATGGAGTAAGTTGATGGTCTAGTTTCATTTTTTTTTGCACGTAGCTGTCCAATTTTCCCAACATCATTTATTAAAGAGGCTGTCCTTACTCCACTGTATGCTCTTGCTACCTTTGTCAAATATTAATTGAGCACATTGCCTTGGGTCCATTTCTGGGTTCTCTGTTCTGTTCCACTGGTCTATATGTCTGTTCTTGTGCCAGTACCAGGCTGTTTTGATTACAGTGGCTTTGTAGTATAACCTGAAATCTGGTAATGTATTCCCTCCTACTTTGTTCTTCTTTTTCAAAATTGTTGTGGCTCTTTGAGTTCTTTTTTGGTTCCATATGAACTTTTGAAGTATTTGTTCTAGTTCTATGAAGTATGTTCTTGGTATTTAGATATGGATTGCATTGAATCTATAGATTCATGTGTGTAGTATGGACATTTTAATGATGTTAATTCTTCCAATCCATGAACAGGGTATGTGCTTCCACTTTTTTATATCTTCCTTTATTTCTTTTTTCAATGACCTGTAGTTGTCTGCGAATAGGTCCTTCATTTCTTTAGTTAAGTTTATTCTTAGGTATCTTAACTTTTTGCCGCAATGGTAAATGTGATTGTTTTTTCAGTTTCTCTTTCCATGAGTTCATCATTGGTGTATAAGAATGCCATCAATTTCTTGACATTAATTTTGTATCCTGCTACTTTGCCAAATTTATTTATTAAGTCTAGTAAACTTTTGATGGAGTCTTTGGAGTTTTCTACATATAGTATCATGTCATCTGCGAATAATGTCAGTTTCAGTTCCTCCTTTCCAATTTGGATCCCTTCTATTTTTTCTTCCTGTCTAATTGCTGTAGCTAAGACTTCCAGTACTATGTTAAATGAGAGTGGCGAAAGTGGGCATCCCTGTCTTGTTCCTGTTCTTAAGTGAAATGCTTTTAGTTTCTGGCCATTGAGTACGATGTTGGCTGTAACAGGTCTTTCATATATGGCCTTTATTATGTCTAGATATGATTGTCTATTCCCACACTGCTGAGAGTTTTTATCAGAAATGGATGCTGAATTTCGTCGAAGGCTTTTTTGGCATCTATTGATACGATCATGTGGTTTTTATTCTTCATTTTGTTTATGTGGTGTATCACATTTATTGATTTGCAAATATTGTACCAGCCTTGCATCCCTGGAATGATTCCCACTTTGTCATGGTGAATAATTTTTTTGATGTGTTTCTGGATCCGATTTGCTAGTATTTTGTTCAGGATTTTGACATCTCTGTTCATCAGGGATATCGGCCTGTAATTTTCTTTCTTTGTAATGTCTTTTTCTGGTTTGGAAATTAGAATTATGCTAGCCCCATAAAATGAGTTTGGAAGTCTTCCTTCTTCTTGAATTTTTTGAAATAGTTTGAGCACAATGTGTGTTATTTCTTTTTTGAATGTTCGGTAAAACTCCCCTGTGAAGACATGCGGGCCTGGGCTTTTGTTTGCTGGGAGAGTCTTGATTACATCTTCAATTTCTTCTGTTGATATTGGTCTGTTCAAGTTTTCTATCCCTTCCCAGTCCAATTTTGGGAGACTATGTGTTTCTAAAAATTTGTCCATTTAGTTTAGATTGTCGAATTTGTTGCCATATAATTTTTCATAGTAGTTGTTAACAATCTTCTGTATTTCGGTGGTGTCAGTTGTTACTTCTCTTTCATTTCTGATTTTCTGTATTTGGGTTCTCTCTTTTTGTTTCTTGATGAGTCTAGCTAAGAGTCCATCAATCTTGTTTATCTTTTCAAAAAACCAGCTCTTTGTTTCATTGTTCCTTTGAATTGTTTTTTTGGTCTCTATGTCATTTATTTCTGCTCTGATCTTTACTATTTCCTTCCTCCTACTTGCTCTAGGTTTTTCTTTTTGTATGCTTTCTACTTCTTTAAGTTGTGAGGTTAGATAGTCTATTAAAGATTTTTCTTGCTTCTTGAGGTAGGCCTGTAGTGCTATGAATTTCCCTCTCAGAATTGCTTTCGTTGTATCCTGTCAGTTTTGTGTTGTTGTGTGTTCATTTTCATTGGTTTCCAGGAAGTTTTTAATTTATTCCTTGATCTCCTCATTGACCCATTTGTTGTTTAATAACATGCTATTTAGCTTCCATGTGTTCAAATGTCTTTGCATGTTCTTGTTGCAATTGATTTCTAGTTTCATGCCATTGTGATCTGAGAAGACGCTTGATATGATTTCAATCTTCTTGAACTTGTAGAGACTTAGTTTGTGTCCTAACATCTGGTCTATCTTTGAGAATGTCCCATGTACACTTGAGAAGAATGTGAATTCTGTAATTTTGGGGTGTAATTCTCTGTAGATATCTATTAAATCCATTTGGTCTAGTGCTTCATTTAGAGTCTCTGCTTCCTTGCTAATATTTTGTCTAGAGGATCTATCCAGTGATGTCAGTGGGTTGTTGAAGTCCCCTGCTATGATTGTATTGCTATCGATTTCTCCTTTGAAGTCTTCCAGAAGATTTTTAATATATTTTGGTGCTCCTATATCAGGTGCATATATGTTTATCAAGGTTATATCTTCCTCTTGGATAGATCCTTTCAATATCATGTAGGGGCCTTCCTTGTCTCTAGTTATGGCCTTCATTTTGAAATCTATTTTATCAGATATGAGTATTGCTACCCCAGCTTTTTTTTTTTTTCTTTCAGTTTGCTTGGAAGATTTTTTTTTTCCATCCCTTCACTTTCAACCTATGTGAGTCTTTTGTTGTGAGGTGGGTCTCTTGTAAACAACATATAAATGAGTCATGCTTTCTTATCCAATCAGTATCTTTTTATGGGAGCATTCAATGCATTTACATTTAAGGTGATTATTGATATGTATTTATTTATTGCCATTTTTGTTTTGTGTGGTTATATTTTTCTTCCTATTTCTCCTGCTAATTACAGCAGTCTTTTTAACATTTCTTGCAGTGCTGGTTTGGTACTAATGTATTCTCTTAGCCTTTTTTTTTTTTTTTTTTGTCTGGGAAGCTCTTATTTGACCTTCTATTTTGAATGATAGCCTTGCTGGGTAGAGTAGTCTTGGATTCAGATCCTTGTTTTTCATGACTTGATTACCTCGTACCATTCCCTTCTGGCCTGTAGTGTTTCTGTTGAGAAGTCAGCTAAAAGCCTTATGGGGTTTCATTTGTAGGTAACCTGTTGCTTACCTCTTGCTGTTTTTAGGATTCTCTCTTTGTCTTTAATTTTTGGCATTTTAATTACTATGTGTCTTGGTGTGGGCTCTCTATGCTTCTTGAACTTGAATACCTTCTTCCTTCTCCAAATTAGGGAAGTTTTCTGTCACTATTTCTTCAAATCTATTCTCTAACCCTTGCTCATTTTCTTCTTCTCCGGGAACTCCTATGATGCAAATGTTATTACGTTTCCAGTTGTCCCATAGTTCTCTTAAGCTGTCTTCCTGTTTTTTAATTGTTTTTCCCTTTTGGTTTTCTGATTGGTTGATTTTTTTCTACCCTATCTTCTAATTCACTGATCCAGTCCTCAGCTTCCTCTACTCTGCTATTTAGACCTTCCAATGTGTTCTTTATTTCTGCTATGTCATTCTTTATTTCTTCTTGGTGGTTTTTAATTTCCAACTGGTTGATTTTCAACATTTCTATGTGTTTACTCATGTTACTCATGTTCTTACACATGCTGTTGAGATTCCTCAAGACCATGGCTCTGAATTCTAGTTCTGTTAACTTGCTTAACTGCACCTCATTTTTCTCATCTTCAGTAGAGGTCTCTTGTTCTTTCATTTGGCTTTTGTTTCTGTGTTTCACCATTTTGGCTATCACAGTGGGCTTTGCAGCCTGCCAAATTTTCCCTGTGGGTGTTGGTGTTCTGCTGTTTGTGGCTCTCTCTCCTAGGTTTGGATGAGCCAGGGAAGACCCACATTAAACACCACTGTCAAGTCTTAACTTCTCTGGTTAGAGTTGGTAGCCCAGGAAATGGTACAGTTATCCTCTAGCTTTTTGCCTGGAGGCTATCAGTAGTGGTTACGTGAAGAGCCTTGGTTTCTCAGTTGAATGAAAAACTCCCTTAGGTGCTCAGTGTAAGAGTATTCCCTGAGGGTGGGGCAGATGCTGGTAGTTAATGGGCCTCAATTAGCATTTCAATGGCCACTGGGTGGGGTTGGATCTCCGAGGGAGGGGCTGCCTCCTCTCCCTAGAGCCCTGAGAAGGAGTAAGATGACCACAGTCCTGTGTGGCAGCAACTCAGCAAAAGCTCTGAGTACCCTCCAAATCCACAGTGTCCCTACACAGTTCCTGTCCAGTCTGCCCTCCCTCTGCCGGAGCCCAAGGTGAGTGGCTATGGCTATTTCAGCCTCTGTCCGGGCCCTGCGCTGTGGAGCCGCCTGGGAGTGTGACCCGAGGGCGCTGCTCCCAGCTAAGGCCGCTGCCCAGCTGCTGACTGTGGGCTCCCAGCCCCCCTCTCATGTCTCTCCAAGCCTACCAGGATCGAGTCAGTGTCCCTGGTGGTGTGGTCCTTCAAGATGCTTTTCTGTTGCCTTTTCCTGACAATTGGTCTTTATTTTTACTGTAATTCCAGTTTGGTCCTGGGAGATGGTCTGTGTAGCTGCCATTCACTCCGGTGCCATTTTGGAATCCTCAAATCAGTGTTTTAAATTATCTTCAGATAAAGACCCAGAAGCAGGATTGCTGGGCCATACCATACTTTTATTTTTATTTTTTTTAATTTAACTTTATTGTTGAGAGTATTATATCTAGATGTGATTTTTCATACATTTTCAACACAATGTCTTTTTAGAATAAATTTGCAACAGATTTGTTTCTGGAATTATTATTAGAAACTCATTAACTAATACATATTAATTCAATAACTAGATACCCAATGGATACTATGTGCTATGTACATCCTGAGAGTCATGGGTGATGCCAGGCTATGTGATCAGCATCTCTTCTCCAGAAATGGGAAAAAATCCAGAGATACAAAGATGATAATAGAAGTTATAAGGAGTTATATAAGAGCACACAGCTAAAGTGTTACAAAGTTTCAGGGGAGGACAAGGTTCCTTCTTGCAAATGGTGCTTGAAGACAACGTTGCAAGGGCAGTGCGTGGAAATGGGGGCACTGCTACCTCTGCAGCATCACACGGGGCTCAGCCTGTGGCACTCTACTCCGTGAGTGTGTGAAAGGAAGCAGCAAGAAATGAACCTGACAAGGCAGGATGGGAAGGGATTATGAAGGACTGTTCGGTGAGACTATCCATATGAACAGTACCCTGTAAACAACGGGCATCCACTACTGGTCTTAGGCAGTAGCATATCATTTTATCAGCATTTAGAAATATTAATCCCCAGCAAGGGGTCAAATGAATTTAAAGAGGATTAGAGCAGAGTGGAGGTAAAAGTCTGATACAAGTATGTTCAGGGGGTTTAATTTGGACAGAATGAGGTATGAGCATAGCTGAAGGACTGAAGAGGGGAAGGAGGGGGAAGGCAGGTGAACAGTGTGAAGAGCTTGGATTCTGAATGCTGGTGTAAACAGGAAAGAGAAAATAATCACCCCAAATCAGTGAGGATGACTCAGGAGACAGAGTCAGACCTAAGGACAGGAAGAGGAGTCAGGGGTAACATTAGAGATATGGAGAAGGGCCCGTTGATGTTGACGTGGGCGAGAACACAAGTGTAGGGCAAATATTAAGTAGAAGCGCGAGTGAATGAGGTTTATGACCCTCTAAATGACGGTTTCGGATGACAGATTAGAAATTATAGGAAGGCCACTGGAGCTCAATAGAAGGAAGTACTTACTAAAAATTAGTTTTGTACACAAAAGAAATTGCTTCTTCATATGGACATGAGAGTTTAAAGACACAGGCTGAATGAACACCTTTTTGGAATGCCAGAATGTTATTCCCTGAAATTAATCCTAGTCGGTAAAATGAGCTCTAAAACTCCTTCAGTTTTTATATTTTGATCATTTTATTGAGCTTTACTTTTCAATAATCTAAAAAAAAAAAATTTACGCCAAATATTTTCCAAGCATCCAGCATTGCACATGTCTACTCACAATGCCTCCTCTTCGCCGGCACTTGGCAGTGAGCAGCAGGCATAATTGCAGGAACAAAGTGAGACCATCCCCATTCTAGAGTATCTAGCTTTGAGGTTCCTTAAAACACAAGTTGTCTTCTTTCTTCCTCTTTCAGAAGCAATGTCCATCAAAAGGGCCCGGCTTCTTTGTTGTTGTTGTTTTTTTAAGCTTTTAAATGAGTTTTGTAATTATTATTTTCATGAATGATTAATCCCTAGCATAAGAAAATTAAGAGGATGCAAATAAGCTTATGGAATTAAATAAAACAAATTGTTGATCAGCACCGCAGCAGATGTTGAAGAGTTGACTGGGTCCCCGATCCGCGACGTGGGCTGTGCCAGGTCTGTGATGACAATGCAACAGAGCACATATTTTTGAGGCCTCGGTGGGACATTTGATCAGTGTTCAAGTGGCAGATGAGCTTCGTTATTACAGTGTCCAGCAGGTGTAGACATTCAGAGGGGGGCTGTCGTGAAAGCATTTTGCATGTATCTGCTAATTATATTTCTCAGTTCCAAACAGCAGCCTTGTCAGCCCTATAGCATTTGTCATCCCTGCAGCAGGTAAGCTGGGGTACAACGAAAGATAAAATATTGTCTTCACGGTCACGAGGAGTTGTGCCAAAATTCTGGGACAGGTATGATAAGAAAATCCATCCCTTTCTTCCAAAATGTCATTAGGAAAAAGCAAGGTAAGACAGGAAAGTTCTGAGGAAGGCAATCTCTAAATGTGTATATGTGTTTGTGTGTGTTAATCTGAGATTTTTTTTTTCCTTTATTGATTGTAGAGAGAGAGAGAGAGATAGAAACATTGATGAGAGAGAACATCCATTGGCTGCCTCCTGCATGCCCCCCACTGAGGATTTGGCCCACATCATGGGCACGAGCTCTGACTGGGAATCGAACCGGTATCCTCTTGGTTCATGGGTCCATGTTCAACCACTGAGCCTCACTGGTTAGGCTTACTCTGAGCTTTTTTTTTTTATTCCTTGTTATTATATACATGCTTTATTCATTGTTTGAATTAATTATAATAGTTATTTACTTATATAGTTTACAAAACATTTGTACATACACCAATTTACTTACTGCTCAAACATGCCATGCATTTCAATTTTATAAATTTGAAACTAAGAGTCTAAATGTTTCCAGAGACTGAGAGCTACAAAGGGTGGACACACAACTTCACTGTGACTCATGATTCTGAAGTCCAAGGTGGACACACAACTTCACTGTGACCCATGATTCTGAAGTCCAAGGTGGACACACGACTTCACTGTGACCCATGATTCTGAAGTCCAAGGTGGACACACAACTTCACTGTGACCCATGATTCTGAAGTCCAAGGTGGACACACAACTTCACTGTGACCCATGATTCTGAAGTCCAAGGTGGACACACAACTTCACTGTGACCCATGATTCTGAAGTCCAAGGTGGACACACAACTTCACTGTGACGCATGATTCTGAAGTCCAAGACACCCTCTGTCTACGCACATTGCCTCTCTTTTGTCTTGTTACCCAAACTTTAAATTGGAATAAATACATAGAAAACATTAAAGAAGAAATAGAGCAATATAAAGCTTTGTGAGATGTAATTGGATTTGCCCTGTGCAATCATCAATAGTCAATTTGTTTTATTAGTTCTGAAATGTGCTCTACAATCAGTTTTATGAACCACTCTATTAGCTTTTAGATACAACAACACAGCCAAGTGTCCAAACAGCAACCAGACACATAACTTCAAATTTTATATCATTTCCCCTTCGATACTTTCTTATGGCCCACCTCAGCTTGTTTAAAGAAGGAATTAAAAAGAAATGCAAGGGTGTATTTTAAGAAATTCTTGATGGGAAAACTGCTAGTATGTTATGCTTCCTAAAATTTTGACTAAGTTTTTAAAAAGGTATTTACCATTATTAGACTCCAAATTAGACAGCAATTCTAGACCCGCTTCATTCTTTAAACTTGCTTCAAGTTAAAATTACACCTTTTACACTTAATTAAGGAATAAAGTGAGCATCTTAGAATTATTGTGCCTTTCCTATTTTTATTACTTTATCTTTCTTATGCATGTTGATAAAGGGAAATGGGCTTGGGAAATTAGCCCATTATTCTCCAAGAGAAAAAATAGTTTGTCATATATTTTCTTTCTCGTCCTTTCCCAAACTGTATATTGCGGCCAGAGTGGTCTTCTGAAACAACACGATATTCTGTTGTCTCCAGCTCAAAATCCCACAATGCCTCATTACTGAAGAGGGTACACATCCCAATAGGCTTAGCTGAACATGTAAGGCCTTCTACTGTCTGACGAAGTCTTGTTGTTTCAAATGCACCTCCTTCCATTTATGCTGATATAATCGTTGGCCCTTCCATGGTGAAATACTGTCATCTGAATGTTCCATATACAATTCATGGTTTGCACCTTGCACATTTTTTCTTTTCTTTTTCTGCCAGGCCTTTCCCAGGCTCATGCAACTAGTCAACTGCTTCCTAGAGGCACAGAGGTGGTCCCCCCTCAGCTCCCATGGTCCTTTTGTCTGTCATACTAGAATGATTAGCTGGTGCAGGGCTGCCGACAAAGCACTACACTTCCCCAAGTCCTTTGAGCGTAAGTGTACCTTTGTGGTTAGACTCTGGCCAACAGGATGTGGGAAGTTGTCTGGTGGTATCCTTTTGAAAATCTCCTAAAGTGACAGTTGACCTGTATCCTCTGTCCCTTCCTCCCATCATTGCTTCCTTTTTACTTTCTGAGGTAACAAAGGGTCACTCCATGCTCAGACTTCAGGGTGTGTAATTGGAGGGACCATGGTCATCAGGAATTTGTGGTGCAGAGCACAGAGCAGTCCTGGATCACTTGCTTCCAAAATCAATTTAATAGACAGAAAAATGCCCTATCTCGTTTAAGACGCTATAAACTAAGTCTAAGCATATATCATTTTTCAAAATCAATCTCAATTTTCACACCATGAGAACTAATAATATGGGAACTAATAATATTACTAATTATTATGTAATAATAATACAATAACAATTTCTGCAGGTCAAAAACTATGAAATGTTTGCAATTTCATATGATCCAATTTAATAAGACTAATGGCAGTGTTTTTATTGTATCTTGTATCATCCTATAACGCTTTATATCTCTTCATTATATCATATTGTATCTAGTATTATAATTATTTTTTACCTTACTACCTTTGAAACAATCAAGAGAAAACATAGGACTTCTTCATTCTCAAATCCTCTAACTAGATAGAGTGTAATTCCTGGTTCTTAGTAGGCATAAGTATTTTTAAATGAAAAGAATGAATCAATTAAGTATAGTATTTCTATATGGTACTTATATAACTTCTTAACCTGTTAACCTTTTGAGATCAATTTCTACATATTTTCATAGCCTATTAAGTTTCCTAATATGCTATTTAATGATTACTTGCTTACTCAACAGGGGTATAGTTTGGGAAAAAGATGAGTGGCATTTCTCTGCAGTTCCTTGTACTAAGAATTGCTTAAAGATTTTCAAATAAAATCTGAGTCCACTCCTTCTCAATAGGTGAACTTATAAACCTCAAATTTTTGGCAAGTTAATTTCTTTGCCAATAAGGTCTAGAGGAAGGGAGAAACGTGATTCAACTTTCCCCTGGGAAGAAGTTAATCCAGTACACATAATTGGTGCTATCTGAGGCATGAGAGCTTAAACATCCTCTGAAAACACTGTTGAGAAAGGCCGCCACAGACTGCAGAGAAAGGAGCTGAGCAGCCTGTAAATTCTTCCCTAACTATTGGTAAAGCTTTCGTTCTATGTAAATTATGGGGACATCTCAGTGAAGAAGAAGAATCCATGCTTCACATTTCTACCTCCATTCAGCCAGACGAAAATGAGATCTAGAAAGGGGGAGACTTCAGTTTCACAAATGTTTGAACAATCTTTATTTATTTTTAATTAATTAATTATTTTTTGTTAAAGATGATCCCCCCACACACTGATTCCCCCCTCCCCCTCCCTCCCCGCCCTTTTCCCAGCTTTGTTGTCCATGTCCATTGTTCATGCACACATGCATATAAGTTCTATGGTTTATCTCTCCCCCACTACCCCCTCTTCTGGGGATTGTCAGTCTGTACCCCACTTCCACATCTCTAGGACTACCCCATTCCTCAGACTGCTATGTTCATTATATTCCACAAGTAAGTGAGATCATATGATACATGTCTTTCTCTGTTTGGCTTGTTTCACTTAGGATGACACTTTCCAGGTCCCTCCATGTCATCTCAAAGAATAAGAGATCTTTCTTTCTTACAACTGCATAGTACTCCATTGTGTACATGTACCACAGCTTTTTGATCCATTCGTCTACTGATGGACACTTGGGCTGTTTCCAGATCTTAGCTATTGTAAATAGTGCTGTTATGAACATGGGGGTACATGTATTCTTTCTGATTGGTGTTTCAGGCTTCTTAGGGTATAGTCCTAGAAGTGGGATCACTGGGTCAAATGGCAATTCAATTTTTAATTTTTTCAGGTAACACCATATTGTTTTCCATAGTGGCTGCCCCAGTATGCATTCCCACCAGCAGTGCACTAGAATCCCCTTGTCTCCACACCCTCGCCAAAACTTGTTTGATGATTTGTTGATGGTGGCCATTCTGACAGGTATGAGGTGATACCTCATTGTTATTTTAATTTGCATCTCTGTGATGATTAGTGATGTTGAGCATTTCTTCGTATGTCTCTTAGACATTTGTATGTCTTATTTGGAGAGGTTCCTATTTAGTTCCTCTGCCCTATTTTAATTGGGTTCTTTGTCTTTCTTTTGTTGAGTTGTATGAGCACTCTCTATATATTGGAAATTAATCCCTTATCTGATATATCATTGGCAATTATGCTCTCCCATACAGTGGGTAGCCTTTCCATTTTGATGAATTTATCTTTTGCTGTGCAGAAGCTTTTGAGTTTGATGTAGTCCCATGTGTTCATTTTCTCCTTTGTTTCTGTTGCCTTAGGTGATAATTCTGCTGCGCATGATGTCTGAAATTTTGTTGCCTACCTTTTCTCCTAGGATTTGTATGGATTCATGAGTCACATTTAAGTCTTTTATCCATTTTGAGTTTATTCTTGTGTATGGAATAAATTGATGGTCTCGTTTCATTTTTTTTTGCGTGTAGCTGTCCAATTTTCCCAACCCCATTTATTAAAGAGGCTGTCTTGACTCCACTGTATGCTCTTGCCACCTTTGTCAAATACTAATTGACCATATTGTCTTGGGTCCATTTCTGGGTTCTCTATTCTGTTCCATTGATCTATCTATGCTTGAACAATCTTTAAATAGTACCCCCCTTACAGAGAAACACAAACATGAGTTCACCTTTAAACAGTGTCATTTTGTGATGCCCAGTGCATCCTTTCCAGGCAAGTCACCAAAAGTAGTCAGCTTTTGGATGTCTCCTTTTGAAGTAGGATGTTGTATTTTCAAGGAGAGAAATGAGAGCCTTTTCTGTCTACCTTTTCTACTATATGTCAGGCGACTGCCTTCGTTTATATAAAAATAGATACATATATTGATTTGGACAAAGTGCAGAAAGATCTTCGAAGGTGTTGTTTTTAATAACCATCCTATCCATCTGCGTAACTCCTTTGCTCTTTGTGCTCCCTGACAATGTGTGGGAAGAGTCCAGTGTTAAACAGAACACTAAGCTGATCTAATAGTCTTCCACCGAACCAACCGTAATCGAATCCAAAGAGAGACAAAATCTTCTTTCTACAAGCTAATTATCATTCTTGGTGTTTTCTGAAATCCCTTCAATAGTCCCCATCCTTGCTCTCTCATAAAATTGTAGGTAGTGGATATTTTCTTCATTCCTTTTCATACACATAGCTCTAATCTGTTTGATAAAACACACAAAATCTACTTTTTATAAGTTTCAAAAAATTTTAAAACGTGGTAAAAATGTATTGCTTGCACCAATTTTGCATAGTCTTAGGCCCTGAATATAATCAAACACACCCTCATCAGTTAAGACATCGGCCTGCGGTTCAGAGAGACCCGGGTTCAGTTTCAGCCTAGGGCATGTACCTCAGTTGCAGTTTGTCCCTGCCCCAGTTGGGGTCGTGTGGGTGGCAGCCAGTTGATGTGTCTCTCTCACACTGATGTTTCTCTCTCTCTCTCTCTCTCTTCCTCTCTCTCTCTCTCCCTCTCAAACCATGCAAAAATATCCTCAGGTGAGGATTAAAAAAAAAATCAGACACATGGGCCTAAATGACGATTAGTACTTTGAATCCCTAGTTTTCATCTGGATTCCACAGTAACTTGGTGTGTGAAATCTGAAGCTTGTTATTCATATGCTTTGTTTCCTTTTTATGGGTGTCTCCCCAACTCTGAAGTGGTGATTCTTGGTGTCTCAAGCAGTTCTTTGTTAGTCTTTTCATTTATTTGTTTGTTTTAACCAAACTGTCTGTTCAGGGCTTGGCCCAGGAGCCTGTCCGATGATTTTGATTCAGCTGCAATGAGCAGGTGTCTTTGCTGGCCTTTTGAGACCAGACTACTGGGCGTGCTGTGTGGTTATTATAAAAAACAAGTGCAACAAACATACAGAGGTCTCCCCAAAATATTCCAGATAGAATAACTTTCATTTGTTGGATTTAATTTACTTCTCATTTTATTTGACTCTGGTCAGAAAATATTATCTGTATTATTTCTTTTTGAAAAGTACTGACGTTTCCTTTGTGGTCTAACTTATGGAATTTTAATGAATGTTTCTTTAGTACTTAAGAGCCAAGGCTAGGATAGAGAGATATTTGCACCATATCTTGTTTTCTCACTCTCAGTTTACCCAATGAGGGTGCTGTTCTTAGGGACTGTAGCTTAATGCACAGCATCGTGACCTTCCAACCTGCTCAGACTCCTGACTTTCCTTCTGAACCCAGCCTCGTAAGTGCATGAAAATGCATGCCCCACTATACCAGGGATTATCAGATCCCCATTCTAAAAAAGAGCACTTTACTATTCCTCTAGAGTAGAGCTAGACTTTTCTGGCTTCTACAAAATTTCTTACTTTCCCAATAGTTTATCATTGAATGATGTTAGGTCACTCAAGATTAACAACACCAGAAAGTCACTTCCATCTAAATGTTGAGGAAACAAAGGGAAGGGATTGTGTCATTGATGCCCAGGTGCCAAAATCACCTATGGCCTCTGGAATCACAGTGGTCCTGTCCAGAAGGAGGTGGAGACACCAAGATACCAGCTGCTGCTGGTGACCCTGTCCAGAGCGGAGAAGGACAGAGTTTCATCTGAATTCTTCCCTTCTCCAGTTTCCTAACGGTGCTACCCATTGCCCTAACCCAGACAGACTCCAGCAGGCACAGCAGCTAAGAACAAATAGGTCCAACAACCTACCCAGAACCTCCTTCTATTTGACCTTGATTACAGAAAGTAAAGGGAATTCAACTATATTTGGAAGCAGAATCTGTGAAGCAGTAAATCTTACAGTCATGACTTTGAAATTTGGTATAATTACTTCCATTTTACAAATGAAGGGGAAAAATGGAGATTCAAGAAGGTTAAATATCTTGCCCGAGTTCATATAGCTAATAAATGGAATCAACCTTTCAACTACTACACTGTCTTGCCTTCACTGTGTCTCTTCTGGTTCACTTTGCCAAGTAACCTAGTATCCAAATGACTGGTATTCAGCCCTATTGCCACAGTTTCCATTCAAAATAAACAGAGACAAGTTGTACTTGGAGACTCCAGTAATGTGTATCAGAGGGAATGCATGTACTTTTCCAGCTTCACTCTTGAGATGCTCTCTAGGGAGACGAGGAGACCCTAAAGGCAAGTAATGTTCGTTACACAGGTATTTACATCTAAAAATACCCTTGATCTTGACTCCATATGTAAATATCCAAAAGAAGTGAACAGGTGGTTCCTCCTAGTAATTGGGATCCTCCAGGGAATTAATTAAAGCAGTATCCAAGTTCATCTGCCTGCCACATTCTCCTGAGGCTGGTGTCTATGCTAAATCACATAGCGAGTCGACCAGTTATTCGCAGGAAAACAGTTGGCTATGGAGAGTTGGATTCTATTCCCCCGTGATGTATGAGAAGGATGGGTGAAAAGAAGGCTGTATTTCAGTTTTTGATCATAGTTTTCCTGTCTAGGTAAGAAAGTTAGGCAGCCCAGCCCTCATTCACAGACATTGCATACTCCTGACTTCACACCATGCCTGTTCTCCTGAACACAACTTCCTTATAACATGTACTCATTCACTTGATCAGCCTGATCTAGTCTCAGTTGTAAGACGTCTGACTGGACCAAGTCAAGAGTTCCTTTGCATCTTTAAAGCCTGTGATGCTAGGTTGAAATGTACTTTTAATTGGATTCCAATCTATATGTAGTAATGTATAAGTACCACGACTGTATTACCACCTAAAATACTATTACTACTATTGCTGAAAATAATAATGATGTCACCTCATCTTTAAATAATGATTTGCACTACACACATTGTTTCATCAATACCATCAAATTTTATTCTTCCAATGATGTTGCAACTCAGTGAAGCTAGGAAATGGAGTGATGAATTCAAGGCCAAAGGGATGAGCTGATGACATGTCTTGAACTTGCATTAGATGATAAAGAGGTATCTTTATAATATCAATATGAGGGGAAATTATTTACCACTAGAATGAAGGCAAGGATATTTAGTTTAATATGGAGTTGTTGTTTTTTGAACACTATCAATATATTATTATTGGTTTTTCTAGATCACTTCATGTTTGGGACTCGCCAGTCACAGGGCCAGCCTTTGCCATCCCTGAAGTATCCTGCTCCTGTCCTAGTTTTATTTTGTTTATTTGTTTTTATTCTGCTGGCTCCCTCTTCTAAGGTAAATCTCAACTTTATATGATCGCTTCGTAGTGCTCCATACCACTTATTATTACCTGATGATATGTATCTGTCAACTACTTATCTTACTAATTGTTCCTCACTCCTCTGTAATGTAAACTCCGTGGAAGCAAAAGTGTCTTCCTGTAGGTCACGGGTATGTCCTCAGAGCATAAGACAGTGCCTGAAATATAGCAAGAACTCAATGACTATTTGTTGATTTACTAAACTATTAAATCTATAATAGGAGAAATATCACTGAAACATTTTATAGCATCTTTATTTTTAAATGGGACTTTATCTGCTATAACTAATCAAACTTTTAAATAAATTCATCATTATCAAATATAGAGGGTACATATTACTTATAACCTGGGGGTCACTAAAACCTAAAATCGAATAAAATTGTCATTTCTACATTACTAAAAAGCAGTAGATTTAAAAAATTTCTTCAGAGTAATTAGCCAGTCCCCAAAAAACATTAACTCAATGATTCCATTCATGTAAGTTATCCAGAGTCAAATTCATATGAACAAAAAGTAAAATGTGGTTAGCAGGGGCTGGGAGGAAGCTGGACAATGGAATTTGCTGTTTAATGTCTATAGAATTCAGATTGCGAGGTAAAAAATTCTCGGGTTCTCTTTCACAACAGTTTGAATACACTTAACACTTTTGTGGGCCTTGTTTAGAATAATTCCATGACTTAAATCCTCTCTGTCCTTTCAGTTCATGTTACACAAATGCACATACATGATGAGCGAATATGGAGATGAACACACACCATCAGATTAGAACTGAACCTGTGGCCCATGAGACCAGTGGTTAGGACGGGATTTGAACACAACTGTTTCACATGAGTCCCCCATTCAGTACTAGCATTGCGGACCAATTTTACTTTGCAAAACCAAAGTGGAAAAATCACCCACCAACTCAGAAGACCTTGAAAGGTCCTCCATTGTCCTCGGGATAGAGTTGAACGTTCCTGGGCTGCCTGCAAATCTGGGCCCTTCACCGTCTGCGTCAGTTTCCCTCCTCGTGTCCACCTGACGCGGGCCTCCTCCCAGACACATCCAGTGTCTCACTCACGGCGACACAGGTTCCCATTTCAGAAGCCCTTTGCCATGCTTGGCACACGACACATTGGGCAACCGCTTAGTCACATATATGATTGTCTAACCACTACGCTGTACACCTGAAACTAATATGAAGTCATCGTGACTGTAAATGGTAATTGAAAAGTAAAATGTAAAAGAAAGATATATTCAGTAGCTATTTATCAAACAAGTAAACACCTGTTAGCTTTGAAAATGAGATGCATTCTAGATGATATATTTGTTTTAAAATAGTTTATTTCTTCTACGGCTCTTTAGAGAGCAGTGCGCATTATCTCCAGGGGTGCATTATGGGATGGGCATGTCTTCTCGGTGGGAGAAATGATCTGTTTCGGACCCTCACAGCACATGGAAATGCGAAGAGGGCCTGGCCCGGGATGGACAGGGCACAGGGGGAGCCTGGGGTTTCCGCAGATCTCCCGGGACAAAACCTCACAGAGAAGACATTCTTGTTCCGTGATCCCATCCACTCCTGATTATACTTTCCATGTGCAATTTGTTTTAAAAAAATCTAATCATCCTCTCCGCTCCAGAGAGAACCTCTCCACCCACGGGGTTGGCATTATGTAAATGGAGTCGGGAATGTAATAGCTCAGGTTTGACTAGAGCCGCTTGCTGCCCGTGGTATCGGGGAAAGTGCGCGCCGCCAAGGAGCCCCTGGGTTCAGGGCTGCCTGTCGCAGGCACATTAGTTAGGGCAGCAGCAGCCCCTTTGCTCTGACAGAAACTGCAAAGACGCGGCACATGTGGAGAAGACTGAGAGCGGTGACAAAGAGCCCCTCTCAGGGGGCAACTCACCAACTTGCTCGATTGCATTTCGGGGGGGGAGGGTGACAGAGGGTAGCAGGGTCCCCCGCTCCTCCGTCTCTGCCCCTTCTGGGGTCTGCCAGCCCTCCCTGGACTCCTCTGCCTCTGTGCCACGTGGATTGCACAGAAGACTTCCAGCCCTGGCCGGTTTGGCTCAGCGGTTAGAGCGTCGGCCTGCGGTCCGGAGAGACCCGGGTTCGGTTCCCGCTAAGGGCACGTACCTCGGTGGCAGTTTGTCCCCGGCCCTGGTTGGGTCGTGCGGGTGGCAGCCACTCGATGTGTCTTTCTCACATGGGTGTTTCTCTCTCTCCCCCTCCCGCTCTATCTGAAGATAAATGCATGAATGTCCTCAGGTGAGGATTAAAATAAAAAGAGTTCCAGAAGGTGGCCTGCTTGTGGCCATCTGCCTTTCCCTCCCCGGACCCCAGCCACATGGCCAAGGGACACCGCCCGCTGTGTCCCGTGTGCCATCGAAAGCGAGTAGCATTGTGGGACAGCCCGTTAGGATCAGCGGCAGCCAACACGCAGTGAAGGAGGAAACCTCGGGTACAGTAGAATGCAGCGAGGTCCCAAAGGCGTGCAGTTAATGGAGAAAAACAATTATTTTTCTGTAGATCAACACATCACAGGCTCATCCGAGAAAGTCCTCGCTAAAACATGTTTCACATGGGTACAGTTTGAAGCTTTCATGGAAAAAACCCCCGACATTTTCTAAACACACTGAATCACTCAGAATGTAGGAAGCTGTCTTCAGAAGTGAAGAGTAATTTAGAAAACGGTAAACAAACATTGCTTTATTCAGCCGATGATCTATAATCTTGTAAAAGTCACTGGAGAGCCGCAAAGGTGTCCGGGGAATGAGAGACCAGAAGAAAGGCTCCCTGCTTCCCCGGCGGTCTGGGTGCAGGGAGACACTTGCCTGGTTCGGCCAAGACACCAGGGGCCCTCCCAGCCACCACAGGGACTGGACTAGCGGAGGCCCTGTAGCTCCTGGACCACACCAACCCTTAAGCTAGTACTTGGGTGATGAAGGCTAAGCACCTTCTGACAAACAGGCTCCTATTTTTTCCTTCGTGTTTGCTGCGTAACTTATTTCTGAGTTTAGGGTATTCGTTTAACTTCCTGCATACTGTGAAACATAACAGAGGACTCGATGGGACATTCTCTACGACCCCGGTGCCTCTTAGAAGTAGCATAATGCATCCGAGCATGGCTTATTTTGTCAGGGCCAAGGATGGCCAGATTGTAGTTTACGAAGAGAGACCCTGGATTAAGGAACCCCGAGCGTGCCCATGTTGAACCTCAGCTCTTTGTAAGGGTGAAGTTATGGAAACCGATGCTGGCGAAGACTGATGGCAAGCCTTAGGGGACCAAACGATTCACGAGTGAGCAGAATTAGCCTCAAGGAGGAGAAAATGAACCAATATTATATGTGTATCCTTAATGTTGAACTGTACTAGGTTTTCCATACACAATGCTTTGTGTCCTTGTTAAAATACCATTAAAGTACCATGGTCATTAGCACTGGATATTACAAATGAAGATAGATTTTAATGAAGGGTGAGTTTCCATATTTCATTACACAATAAATCTCAGAAAACACAGAAAAGCAAAATGTGAACAAGAATAATTTATCACTAATGACCTCGCTGTGTGGAGACAACAGTTCCTCTCCAGGAGTATATCTTTCCAAAATCCTTTTTTAAAATTCTAACATGCTCACAGGAGGTGTTCAGGATGATCTGCTGAGCAGTTATTCACTCCATTACCCATTTCCAGTGATACATTTATTTTGAATATTGTTCAAATCACTTCGATTTATTTGTATGAAGTGCATTCCATAGCTCATTAGAATTATTTACTTTTCTTTACATAGAACAGACCTTCACAAAGGAAGGACTGAGACTCGTATTCTAAACTCACCTTTTCACAAGTGGAAAATGGGAATCACATAGACCCTGGACCGTGACAGTCCTCTGATTCCAACACAGCGTGTCCCAGACCCCTGGATCTCATGAGCACACGTGTGCCTCAAACCTTTTGCAAGGTCCCAAGAGTAAAAGCTCTATTTGGCCTCTTTTTGGAATTGCACATTTAGTTATTTTTCTAGCAATCACATTGTGTCATTTACAAATGGAGCCTCATAAATATTCCGCCTTGCACCTTCTCGCGTACAGAGCATACACATTTGACGGTGCAATTTCATTTTGGTTAAGGAGCATTTTATGCATTCAGGATCCTTTTAGTTCCCAACATGATTAAACCTGGTGTAGTAGCTAAAAAGCTCTTATGGCAATTCATCATTTGTTGGCTTAAAGAAATTTTCATTACTTCATCCCGTGACATCGCTTTCCTTACAAGTTGCAGAACAGATTTTTCACGTAAAGACACTTTGTCTTCTCAGTCTCTTCTCCGTTACTGCCCAGATCCTTACATTTCAAATATGTTCTATTTCATTGTTTTTTTTGTTTTTTTTCTTGAGGCAAGTCCAAGAGGGTACTTATACGAAGAAAGAGAGATTTCTTCATTTCTACTTCTGAGCCTCGGAATTAATTCTACGGGCTTCCTTCATCTTTCCATTTGCTGTTCACTTTTTTTTTTCCTCTCTCTTTTGCTAAAATGCATTCATTAGCAGCTACAAAAGGGGATGAGGCAATCTGTTCATGTGCTTCTAAATACAAACGATGAAAATAATTATCGCTGCCCAAAGGCCCGTCATATACTTTGATTTATTCTTGGAGCATGAAGTTAATTATTTAGTTAATGTTTGCAGCCTCTAACCTAGAAGATTGTTCATGTTAATGTATAGAAAAGAAGCTGAGAATCTTAAAGTTTATGTCAATGATCGAGGTTTCAAATTCTGATATGTAGAACAAGCCAGTTTCACTCCCAGACTTGACTTACCCCAACTCTTCCATGTCTCAGCACCTGCCATCTTGCTTGCCTCTTGAACACCTGACAGAACTGTTCAGTGGAAGCAAAAGGGATGATAAATAGAAATAACTTTGTGCAATTTATTATACCTATTGATATTCCTGCCTCATACTATCACTGAAAATCAGGCGCTGCCTGTATCACAAACTAAGAAATTGTCTGGGGTACAGGTAATCTCTATAATCTGCTGATTACCTCACTATGATATCTCTCTCCACTTCTTTCTCCCCAAGATAGAAATGACAGTTTTTTTGAAAATCTTCTTCAAGTGCTTTATAAATAGCTTATTTTTAAACTTCTTTTTAGAAATCACCCCACATTGTTTGGAGGTCATCGTGTCTTTTGCCTGAGGGTACATAGACCACAGACTGTCCAGAACACACCTGGTGTGATTGTCCCCCTCACTTAGCATAGTCACATTGTTCCTTTTCAATCCGGGAGGACTGACTTCTTTGGGCTTGCACCTGCTGGTTCCCCACCTGGTTATTGATTGGATTGGATTTTGGTGCATGAAAGATTGGCAGGATCCTCAAAGTTGGAAATCTTCAGAAAGGTAAAAAAGAGGTGCCCCTCCCACACCCCTCTCGGGTCATCCCCATCACTCTCCACAGAGAACCCATCTCCTTGGTTACTGGCTCGTCCTTCCTGTGTTTCATTTGTGCAAATGAGCATATTCAGGAGTATTCCTTGTCCTTCGTCTTTTCTTACACAAAATTCAGCACAGTACAGGCCGACCTTTGACCCTTGTGGTCTTCATATCTGGCTTCTTTCACTAAGTACAAGGCAGAACAAACCACAGTTGAGGGCCGAATAAAGCCCGTGGCTAGTAAGCTAAGAATAATGGCTGTGCTTGAATTTGTAGAAAGTAAAAGAAAAGAAAAAAATATGTATATATATAAAATATAACAGAGATTGTATGTGGCCGGCGAGCCTAGAATATTAGTTTCTGGTCCTTTACAGAAACACGTTTTCCCCCTCACATTGTGTGCTCAGGCTCCCCGACATTGCAGCACAGTTTATGGCTCAGTAATGTCCCACCACTTGGGTATTTTATCCATTGACCTGGTGTTTATCCATTGACCAGTTGGTGGGCATTTGCTTTATTTCCACTTTGGGACTGTTATAAATAATGGCTCTGTGAATATTGATGCCAATCTGTGGGGACACAGGTTTTCATTTGTCTTGGGTAGACTCCTAGAAGTGGAATTGCTGGGTTCAACTTTTTAAGAACATTCCAAACTGCTTTCCAGTGTGGCTGCACCATTTTTTATTCCCATCAACAGTACATGAGGGTTTTGTTCATCCATATTCTTGCATTTGTTATACCTACTCTAGGGGGTATGAAATGGTATCGCATTTTAGTTTCAATTTTTATTTCACCGATGAGTAATGATGGCGAACCCCTTGACATCTTTAAAAACACCTTTAAAGTATACTTGGGTTGGATGTCTGTTAATGTTGAGCCTCCTTTATGCATTTTGGATACATGTTTTCATTCAGATACAGTTTCTAGATCTTTTCTCCTTGTTTGTGGCTTGTCTTTTCACCTCCTTAATACCTCCTTTGAAATGGACACATTTTCTGTTTCCTGATTTGCTTTCTTGAACATTTGGATCTCTGTATACTCATGATGCCAATTGGTCTAGTTTTATTGTCTTGTAATGTCTTTGGTTTGGGTATCAGAATAATTTGTGTCTCAAAAGAATTTGGAAGCGTTTCCTCCTCTTCAATTTTCTGGAAGAGAATATTATGACTGTTTTTTGTTTGTTGGTTGGTTGGTTTTCAAAAAAGTCTAATTGAATCCACCAATGAAAACATCTTGTTGAGGGGTTATCTATAATTACAAATGTAATTTCTTTAAAATACAGGACTATTCACATGACCTACTTATTCTTAACTGAAATTTCATAGACTGGATCGATCAAGGAGTTTGGCCATTTCATCTGTATTGTCATAAAGTTGTTTAAAATATTACCTGATTATCCGTCTTATATTTGTGAAATTGGAGGAATATCTCTTCTGTCATACCTACTACTGGTAAATGTGTGTATTTTTCCTGAAAGAAATAATGGGTTTATTAATTTTATTGATTTTCTCAAATCAAACGCTTTTGGTTTCACTGATTTTTCTCTATTCTCCATTCCATTGATTTTTATACTAATCTTTATTATTTCCTTCATTTTATTTGCTTCGGGTTCAATTTGCTATTCCTTTGTTAGCTACACTCGCTACAATGTGCCGTCTGTGTTTGCTGTTACTGTGTTTCAGTGCAGGTGGTTAGTGTGAGAACTTCCCCGCTAAGTACTGTTTCATCAGCATCCCAGGGATTTTACCAGGTTGTGTTTCCATGTCCTTTATTTCCAAACACTTTCTAATGTCTATTGTGTTTTCCTCTTTAACGTACATATTATTTGCAAGTGTGTTACTACGTTACCAAACATTTCCTATATTCCTATAGCTCTTTTCGTTAGTGATTTCTAATTTAATTATCATCACAGAATGTACTTCACGTTACTGAAATCCTTTCAAACGTATGGATCCTTGTGTTAGTGGCCCTTAATATGTCTATCTTTGGATGAGGTCTGTGCACACTTAAAATGATGTATGTTTCTGGGTGGGTTTCCTATCATGTCAGTTAAGTAAAAATGCTTTGTAATACTTTGCAAAATTTCTACAACTTACTTTAGTTTTTGTCTACTTCTTGTTGCATCAACTCTCGAGGGAGGGTATTGAAATCTTCAGCCATAGACTGTGAAGTTGTCTGCTTCTCCTCTTGTTGTGTCAGAAGCCTCTGGCCTGGACAGGAGGCAGCTGGCGATGTTTGCAAACACGTCCTCCCTCTCGAATGCAGGGACTCAGTTCCGCGGGACCGTGCCGAGTGCAGCCGGTGGGCCCCTGATCCAACCGAAACGTGTTGTCTCCCAGTTCAGATTTAGAAAACGGGTCCCTTGGCTGACATTAGACTAGAAAGCTCCCTTGATTTTTTTTTTCTTTTTTTCTGACAAACTTTCATTTTAAAAAAAGTAACCTTCAGCAGACATCCAGAAGGACTTGACAAAGTTTTGATTGAGGCAAGATTGATTCTCTAAAGTTTGAGTGGTCAGACATGCACTGAATTCGCTGTGGTTCATTGCTATATCCCAGAAAGGATTTCTAGCCGTTCTCGCCTAATGAGCTTATTAGTAAAAGGCTGAAAGGATCACAGATTGTCTATCAAGGAAGATTGTCAG
Source organism: Molossus molossus (assembly GCF_014108415.1). Classification (NCBI taxonomy): domain Eukaryota; kingdom Metazoa; phylum Chordata; class Mammalia; order Chiroptera; family Molossidae; genus Molossus; species Molossus molossus. The sequence goes on from NW_023425399.1 coordinate 110,419,100, forward strand.
TCACAAGCTGTTAGCAACTCTGCTGTGATTTATACGCCGGGAGTAAAGAACAGAGCGGTGCTAAAATGCTGCTGATTATGTCCCACAGCTTGTGCGGTGACACAAATAACATACGCGGAGCAAAGGTTTAAAGGGAGAAAATACGTCCTGGAGAAGAAAATCAAAGGGAATTAGACAGGAGGGTGCTCTTCCACCTCCCGTTTCCTTCAGTGGTAATTATAATGCAGAGGAGAAATCAAGGCACCTGCAAAAATAATAGCCCACATCTGAGATTCTGCTATAAAAGTGCTGTCAGGGGGGAACGTCGGCTCGGCTGCTGTTAGCAGTGGGCAGAAGTGCTTCCCTCCCTGGAGATCCCTGGTTCCCAGATGTAGGAATTCTTCCCCCTCCCGCAATCCTCTGGGCCTACCTCAGTTTAGTTTGGAAAATCAGTATTTTGCAGTATTTCTTTATATATATATACATATAGACACACATACACACACACAATTTGTTTTTCCTTTATTGATTTTTCGAGGGAGAGGGAGAGAGAGAGAGAAACATCAAGGAGCGAGAACATCGATTGGCTGTCTCCTGCATGCCCCCCACTGGGGACTGGCCCACAACCCGGGCATGTGTCCTGACCGGGAATCAAATCGGTGACCTCGTGGGGCATGAGTTGACAATCAACCACTGAGCCACACCAGCCGGCTAGTATTCCTTGTTTGTAGTCAGAGAAATATCTCTGGGCCAAAGAGATTTGTTGATGAAAAATGTCTGAATTGGATAAAAAATTGGCAATACTAACCTATGAATTGGACCTTCTTTTACAACTAATCTAACTATATTTACATACTTGTCTTTTTTGACAACTGATTAGGGACAGTACTTAAAATGTCTCTCTAAAGTGGGTGAAGCACCATAGAAAATTACCCGGCACATAGTCGATACTCAATAAATGCATGTTGAATAACAAAAATAAAATGGGTAGAGATTAAATGTTATCACCGATGCTTATTTATTATAGGTGAAGTGGTTTTGGAAATGTCTTGTTTAAAAGTGTTTGTAGAATCCTCTTTCATGAACAGACACGTTTCTTTACCTCTGTTCTCTGCTCTTGCCCCCCTGGGCTGTTGATCTTCCATCCGTCTTATTTTTCTGCATATAAACATGTCTGTGGTGCAGGTACTTTCTTCTTCCCTGAGAACGATGGACGTCAAGTGACCATCTCATGATCCATGCACATCCTTACCAGGGGATATTTTTAGAGGGAAAAAAGAAAGCAAGGAACTAACTTTTGTGCCGATGTGAGAAATGGACCTCCAAGCAAATAGATTAATGGTGTTTAATAGGAAAAGGGTCCTTATTATGGAGTGTTCTTAATAGGATGCCCCTACTCAAAGATTGCTTATATTAATCATAATCCACAATCTATGAATTATTGAGACGTGATTCCCAGGGAAATGTTTCCTGAACTGAGGTATAAAATGGAGATATTTCATAGACTAAATAGTCCCTAGTGTGTAGTCATAACCCACTCACCTCCTTTGGAGACCTCATCTACTCTGCCCCAGAGAACAGGTGTGTGATGTTGGAAGGAAGGACCGAGGGAGCTGTCATCAATGTCCAGACTCTAAGCTGCTTTTCCTGCAGTCTTGATAATTTATGACCCGGGGATTATTATTTGTGTGCTGTGTAAGTCTGATTGATCTGAGTTGACAATCAGATTCTTTATGCTAAATCAATGCAAAATGGCTGCTTTCATTATTATTATTATTATCATTATTACTTATTACTTTCCTTACTACCTTGGTAAAGCAAACGGCACAATTCCATGGTCTACAACAGCCCCTATCGTGTTCTCGGAAGCCTCCCCTCCTGCAGCCTGTGTCCTCAGTCTTCCAACTGGGTGAAGCTTGTCTCCTCCCAGTCCTGAAAACACTTCAGGTATTTTCATCCCTACCCTTTGTTGGCATTCTCCAGCCAACCTACAAAGTGTGACTGTAACCTACTTCCTTCTCGACAATTACACTTTAAAAGTGACTTCTACACGAAGCTAGATTTCCACCAGCCTCCTGAACCACCCCTCACCCGCACACCCTCAAATCCCAAACAAATCGATGCATCTTCACATTTAAAATGGGAAACATTAAACATTTAAGAACGCAGTTAACATTTTAAGGAAATTTGGGTAGAAAATCTCATAAAGGCAAAAGCACATGCACTTGACTATATAAAAATTTAAAACTTCTGTTGAAAATAGCAAATAAGGCCCCAAGAAGAGCTTGGGAAAACATTTGAGAGGTACAGAACATACGAAGAATTACTGTTCCTATTTTGTGAAAACCTCCCACAACTCTAAGGAAAATGTGCAAATCGTGTCAGAGGCAAATCACAAAGGAAAATAATCTAAATGACAAATAACTGGGAAAATAGTTATATAGCCTTACTGGACATTAATACCATGAGCCACAGATTTTCCTAAGAAAGTTAAGAGCCAAACAAAGTTTGAGTTCACAAGTCTGAAGAGGAGGTTAGGAAACCAGATATTTTTCATACACTGTTCCTGTATGTCTAAGTAATAAAATCTTTTAAATTTAATGTAAATCATCAAAAATTTACATATGTGCATTTCACTTACCTATTAGTTTTGAAAATTCTACTCTTGGGACACATAAACAATATCACGAGCATAACGCACATGCACTGGAATGTTTATTGAAATATATTTTACAATAACAGGAACTTAGAAATGCCTTAAATATAAATCAAGTGGTTATAATTAAATATATTGCAGTCTATAAACTGGAAGCGATCGCATATCTTAAAATATATGATAGACTGTAACTATTCATGTTTGAAAAGATATCCTATTACATTGTTAAAGACCACAAATCAGTATGTTGAGTGGCTATTTGTGATATATGTAAATATATATATAATTTGTGATATAATTTCAGCCAGTACACACACAAACATACACACAATGCAGGTTGAGAACTATACACTCACATCCTCAGCTGCTGTCTGTGATATTCATGTTTACTGAGACATACTCTGTCTATACCTTCCTCTCACATTGAATACTGTTTGATAGGCAATACGTTTTATTTTTGTAATGGCAGGAAAATTCACGTATTTGCTATATTTTTATGAGTTTATCAAAAGTCTCATCTGTCTCACTGTTGTGTTGTGTGGTGTTGTGTTGTGTGGTGTGGTGTGGTGTTGTGTTGTGTAGAAGCCAGTTTAAGCCCAGCAGTGCAATGGCTCAATAACACAGGCTCCTACCGTGGCCGGTAACAATGGAAGGTTCCTGACGAAGCTTAGTCCTGTGGGACTGAAAACCATCTCCACTGTGGACTGTGGGTTCCTGCTAAGACAAGACCTGCCTCAGCAGTGAGCAAAATCAAGACACTAGTCCAGGAGCACAGGAGACAGGAGCCGTTGCCCTCCCCTGCGCTGTTAGCCAGTACGGTGGCTGTGGTCAGACTGTCATCGCGCACGGCAGGGACCACCGTTAGAAAGCGCTTTACAGGTCGTCAATAGAAGTCTGTATTTTTAATGCAGAGACTTAGAATTCTCAGAAACCACCAAACTGGAGCCTGACCCAACATGAATGAATGAACAAAGGCTTGAGCAAACATCAAAATGAAGAGAAGAGAGCTGAAAATCCCAGTGCAGTGCATTAAGTGACAATTTCATCATGGGACACATAACCGGGGTGTGATAAACAGAGAGAGAGAGAGAGAGAGAGAGAGAAGAAAGAGGACAGTCATCCTGGATTGAAGCCATTCTAATTAATTGCATTAGCATCCTCGGACCAAAAGTAGATTTGGATTTATGTTTTTATAAATAATTATGCATAAGAAAACTGTGATAAAATGTTCTAAAAGTCTTCTTCTTCTTTTTTTAAAGTTCTGAAATACAAAATATTATTAAGCAGTTTTAAACTCAGATACCAGGATTGGACAATGAAGGGGCTGAAGCCCACGGAGGGACAAGATAGAGAAGTTCTTCAAACATCCTGCTGAACATGCCGACGTCTAGCTGAACAGGAGGCTTTTACGTGTGAGCCCAAAAATGAGATGCAGGAGTAGACACAGGCATGTCCCGAGCAATCTAGTGTAGTATCTCTATTATTATCATTATTACTTATAGACAGTAAGAGAGAGAAGAGGAATAAATGTTCAGTATTTATGTCCTTATTTCAGAAGTAAGTTAAAGCACATACATTTAGTCTTTTGGAAATAAGTGTTTCTATTTGAATTAATTGTTCTTTTCATAAAATACCTGCACTTATGTTTCTTTATTCTTCCCCCAAAATGATCTATGTACTATCAGATAACCAGAGTAGTGGTTTTCATGAATGTCAAAGTCAGAGCCTAACTTGAAATTCAGATTTTCAACCAAACTCTAAGGTTGTACATTTCATTTCTTCTCTTATATTTGTTGTTCAAGTACATAACAATCTTGACTTTGTTTTTTGTACGTTTTCTGAAAACTTACAAATTTTTGCTGTAGGTTACTTTTTCAGGGGAAAAGGCATATTTTACTGACACTAATTTTGTAGGCAAAATGCCAATATAATACATAATAAAACTATTTGGGCTACCGATAACCTTACAGCAATTACCTGCACAATGACCTTTTTCACTATAAATTTCTCTAGATGTTTAAAATCTATGTAGCTAGTGCTCATCTCATGTAAATATAGAGAAATCATGTCAGCAGTATCATAACATATTCATAAATTTAAAATTGCACGTGGTTTAGTCATATTTGGGAAACGTTTTCTCTGTTACCATGTCCAGCCTTCACCGTGTACAAACTGTGCTAAAAGAAAGAACCAGGGTTAGCTAATGGACTTCACTCCTAAGGCCAAAGACTGACAGTGACCAGAGGCTCTGCAGAAATCATGGTCTTGAAGTTTTTGAAGCAAAGAATAGGCTGTGCCTTCTTTCATCCAGCAGTGTCCTGACAGCCGATATTTTAGATTCCAGAACTGTGAGAGAAAAATCCATTTCTGTTGCTAAAGTCACCCAGTCTGTGGCCTTTTGTTATGGTGGCCTTTGCAGAGTCACTGACCAGTGTTTCAAAATTCCCTTCAGTTGCCTAATAATATACTTCCCACCGTATACTGAAATTTGCTATGCTGAAATTTAAAAAGGAAGTGTAGTTTTAAACCCAGGCATTCTCAAAAATTGGGAGGAAAAAAATGACACTCCAGTATTTCTAGATAATCAGTGGTTCCAAATGCCCTTATTTTGTGAAGAGGAAAATAGATGTAGTTGGAATGTAGGTTGTTCATGCTGAACTAACATAGTATCACATAAGCATCATAGATAAATATGCCCCTTAACATGTTTGCTATTTTCACAACTGGAAGTTGACATACAACATATAAAAAATAACTTTGGGGGCAAAAGGTAACTTCATTTAAAACTGTGTAGGAATAGGATCGAGAAAGGGTCACAGTCTTGATGTAATTTAATATAATCAGTCATTTTTGGTTCCTTAAAATCCAAGCTCAAAGTGGGCGGTTAACTGAGTGGTTTTGCCAAAGTTTCTGCAACTCTTAGAACAGTGCCTACCTTGCACTGGGCACTCAAGAAATATTTACCAAGTGAATGGATTCTTATTCATTTCATTACTTATGTGGTCCCATTTATATAAAATTTAAAAATCCATTTAGAAATACTTTTTCATTCATGTTTTATGAAATTTTTCCCTAAATATACTCAAGACATTAGTGTTTCTTCCTCTCTGAACCCACTCTTTGAGTCAGCTAATCAAGATTTCCATATTAGTTTTACTTGCATTTAAGTTATTTGAGGTACAGCATTTTTTGGAGATGTGTTTGTTTGTTTGTCCCTGGAAATATTTTCCAAAGTAACAGGTGTCTAGTCACACAGAATCCGAACGGAATCAGGTTTTTCTCCTAAGCACTGTGTAAATGTTGACGTGTGACCACCACCTGATGATAATTATATGTATTGTAGATCATATACATGATGACTTCTTAGTGTATTGCTTTTCAAGTGATTATTATAAGACTTATTCATAGTGATACCCAAGACTTGCTATGGTACAGCTATATACCAAGAATAACTACTCAAATGCTTTCAAATTAATTTGTTTACTTTTTCATATATTTTCAAGTTGACTGGGACTGTATGAAAAGATTGTGCTTTTTAGAAACACATTAATTAAGATCAGGCCAATGTAGACTTTCCAAAATGCACATTTTCAAAAAATGCAATTTTTTTTTTCAGAACGGAGCATATGAAAGGGCACTACTATAATATATCCTTGGTGAGAATTTGAGTATAAGTTTTTCCCCCAAGGGATGATTTTGTGGGGAAAAAATAATTAGTTTTAAAATATTGATAGCAACAGTTTAATACTTTATTAATATAATATTATATTTATATTACATTTTCAATATAATATAAAATATTAATAACACTGTTAATACTATATTAATAAGTATATATTAATATAGTCCATCAATTTTCCTTTTTTTTATCATTCTTTTACAATTTCCTTTTTTCTATCTACAGACTTTTCTCCACTTTTCTCATATTTTTTGCTCCATAGTAGCTGTCTTGTTTAACTTTGTTTTTAGCCCTGTGTACACTCACCATGATACATCTGTTTCTGTTTATGAGCACGAACATATGGTATCTGCTTGTTAATCTCTCTAATTATCATGCACGATTAGTAGTTTGCCTCATCGGTGAAAGGCACTGATGAGAATGCTCCTTTAAGAGACAGCCGACGGCAGTGTGGCCGGGACTCCTGATTTCCTCCACGATGTTAGGCGTCCAGTCAGGTGAGCACCGGCTTCCCAGGTGGAGAGCATCTTCTCCGCCTGCCTGTGCAGATGGGCTCAGACCACATGACTCGTTTTACACTCATGGGACACCTGGGAAGGTGATATCTGCAACTTACAGAACATCTCAGCGATAGCCCCACTCACCAAAAATTTCCTCTTTCTCTTTCCAAAAGTCTGGAATGTGGATGGGGTGGTGAGGCCATTTTAATGGTAGGAAAACTGTAAAACCACCTGGTAAATTTTTCTGTCAACTAAAACTGTCCTAAAAATAAAAGTCTCTTGATAAAAATATCTGATGCATACAAAATAATATAAATAGCATATTTGACTTATGAAGATCAATAAATTACAACTATATGTAACAAAGTCTGTGAATTCTTTGTTACATATGGACTATCGAGTTACAATAGACAAGCTAAAACAGGCAATGTACATATATTTCCATTCGTAAGAAACTCATCATACTACCAAATATATTGGTAAGGGTTCAAAATTAACTCAGATTTAGACCTTAAATTGTTTATATCAAATTCTTTAAAAATTTTTTTCAAAATAAATGAAGCATATTTTATCACATTGATCATTTTAGTGAATGCTATTCATTTAATTTTAATCATTAATATCTAAAATAAAAGAATCAAAACTATAATTTATAGATTCTAGTTCTCATTTTCTTAACAATTCCATGTTTATGTATACATTTAATGTGCATAATATGTGTATACTCTTACATATAGCGATGACATAATTATCTAGGAATTAGTACTGATACTTTTTATTATTTATTATTATTGTTTTTATTTAAAAAGCCTTGCTTAGCTTTATAGTCTTACAGGTTTTATATGTTCTCTCTTCTAACCACACTTATCAAAAGAGTAAATAATATAATGAATAAAACACTTAAGAAACCATACAGAGCTAGAATTGGAAGGGTTATTAATTCTGCTTTTGCTTTAGTTTGGGATCCTATCCAGTCAAAGGGGACATGGTCAAGCTCTCACTTATATCCATAAGTTTATTTCAAAATTCTGGACCTGGAGATGATTATACTAAGTGAAATAAGCCAGTCAGAGGAAGACAAATGCAATATGATCTCACTTATATGTGGAATCTAATGAACAAAATAAACTGATGAACAAAATAGAACCAGAGGCATAAATACATGGAACAGACGAGCAGATGTCAGAGGAGAAGGGGATGAAAGCAAGTGAAGAGATCAGCCAAAGAATACCTCTGCATAGTCTGTGGACACAGACACCAGTGTGGGGAGGGCGAGAGGGGCCAGAGGTGGGGGCTGAGTGGAGGGGGCAAAATGGGGGGAAACGGGGGGCATCTGTAATAGTATCAACAATAAAAAAAAGATTTCCACTTTCTTCTCTCTAAACAGTGGAAATTAATTAGCACCTTTTAAAAAATTTTTTTGGTACATGTCCCTATCGAGACCCGAACTCAGGACTCTCTGGTCCTCAGGCCGATGCTCCAACCGCTGAACCAAACAGGCCAGGGCTATTTAGCACCTTTTAAATTTTCTTGATGCTTGCAGTCTTTTGATTTATATGAAATTAATTGGAATAAAATATATTAGTCATTCTCAGCATATTGGGGCTTGGATACCAGTGAAATCATTTTAAAGAGTGTGTTGGGCATATTTGAACTTGGGTAATCTCATATCGAAACGGAAAATGTTTGGTGTCCTTTTACAATGAAGAGAATTGTTTTGTGCTTTGCTTTTTCTTTTTAGAAGACAGAGTGGTGATGAATAATTTAATAGATATTAAAAGACTATTGAATCCTTGATTAACTTAAAGTATTCTCATTTCTACAGTTGGCTTTTGCTGTATTCTTCACTTTTAGTTACATCTCAAGCTAAAAGTAAACTTGTGATCCTGAGTTTTGTGTTCAGCCTAACAAGAAGGACTAAGCTTACTTTTCCCTTTGTTCTTCTATATACGCTAGTTCTGCTCTTAAAAGCGGCCCTTGGACTAACTGGGGAATAAAATCAGCCTTCCTCTTTCCCAGGTGACAGCTACTGGAACTTCTGTGCTGCCAATCTAGGGGCCACATTATGACATGACTGAAGGATCGAACATTTAAATAATAGAGCAGTGATTCTCATTATTCAGTATGTTCTTCAGTCTATTTCAGGCTTTGTCCAGAAAGGTCACGCCCGTGAGCAGGGCAGCCTGTTTCTGAGGTACGTAGGCATCTCAGAAAGTCGCCACGTCCCCTCACGAAACTGTGTCTGTCTCTGCCCAGATGGTTTCCCTCCTGAGAGAAAGGAAATTAACTGGGGCCACGCTTGCGCTCAGCCTGATGACAGTAAGAATTAGACTCCCTCCCTCCGGAGCACTGATTCGTGGGGAAGCGTTCTCACCCTGTCCACGTGTGCTGTCATCTCATTCAACGAATTCCCCAGCGTTTCACCTTTTAGCTTTAATGAAGTGTCACCCTTCACCCCTCTCCATACCATAATAACTACGGCCCTGGGTGATTCTCCACCTGTCCACACCGGAGCCGACCTCTAAGGGATCCTTGATTCAGGAAAAGGACTTCCACCCTTTGGGAATCTGCCCTTTTATATTCCATTTGGCTTGAGCCTCGCCCTCAACCTATATCGGAAATGAGGAAGAAGAAAAATTATTTTTCAGTAGAGCTAAAATTAAAATATTGATTGCTGGATAATTTATGGGTGCACTCAGAGCTATCATTTTTATTTCATTACAAGCCCAAAAGATTTAAATTGACTCTATGCTTTGCATACACTTCATGCAGAATTGCTCTTAAATGCATGAATTAAGTGCCCCACACTTTCCATCAACGTCCCTGAAGGACACACCTAAGAAGAAACACACAATTGCTTTCCTTTGTTTATTAATTTTCTTCCTCTTAAGGGAATGAAACCACACACCATCCATATTGCATAAGCACTACTTGATTTGCAAACCTTTATGAGATTTTCACTTAATAAACCTTGATACATTTTGCGGTCAGTGATATTAATAGCCACACGGGAGCAACTTCGCTGGGTCATGTTTGATGCACCAGTGACTCCCACTCTGGGTTTGGTGATACCCCTGAGTGTCCCTAATTGTCACATGGGCTCTTGTGAAATTCTAAAATGTCTCCCAGAAGAAAATTAGTTTTAATTAGTCTCCATTTTGAAAGATCCATCCTGCACACCATTTTTCACGGCCGAAATGTGTGCAGGCAAACACAGGATGTCGGGAGACCCCCTCCCTGGCATGCAGTCCCATTCCACAGACAGCACTGGCTCCGTGCAGAGGCCCGACTCAGGCCCAGCAAGTTCAGAGACTCCAGAGTCACCGCAGCTGAGACCTTGAATTTTGATGCGGGCCATAAACATATAGATTACTAAGTGGACCGTGAGAAAATTAGTTTGCTAATTACAAGCTTTGCCCAGGGGGAGCTGAGGAAGGAACAGGATTCTGGTACGAAACAGGCCTTGGAGAGGAAGTCAAACAGCTTCAGGCTTTAAAAAGTAAACAACGAGCTCTTGGGTTGACAATGGAGGGTGGGGACTGTGCAAGGACATCTGTCACCCCAGAGGAGTGAACACAGAGGCCCAGAGAAGCAAAAAAAATAAAAGAGGTGGAAACCTGGGAAAATACAATGAAAATATAATGATTCTGTCTTTTAAAATTAATATAAACCATGTATATGATCATTCAAAATCAAATACATCTCTCCCTCCCACCACACAATGTTAGCCAATGCTCAGCCTGATTGGTAACGTCCGAAATGTGGGCATGAGTTCTCCCTGACGGTGTTAGTAAGTGGAGGTGTCAATACTCAGTGTTACTAAGTGTATTATTATTAACCATTTAAAATGCGCTTTGAGCCTCTGCCGTGTGCATGGCATCGTGCCAGGAGCTATTTATTTTAAGTAAATATGAAACTCCACATGACAGCCCCTGACTTCTCATCCTTTCTCTTTTCTATCCATGTTGTCGCACGTCCTCCCCAACCCAGACTGTGCCTCTGCCATACGTTACTCTTGCTTGTATATTCCTTCATTCTGACAAAGCATCATATTTGGTTGACAAATAAGCCAAGATACATTGCAGAGAGAAGAGTAATTAGTCATATATATAGTCCTATATATATACACAACCAGATGTCTTTCAACAAATCTGTTTCAGTTTTCTAAAAAAATATATGTATATCTCATAAGGTCATTAAGAGTACTTAATAAGAAAATCTATAGAATATATGTTCTAAGATATTACAAAATATATACACCTGGCATTGTTGTAGTACTTTACATATTTTGTGTGCAAGACATTGTGTCTCTGGTGCAACGAGACCAGTCATTCTCTGTCCCGAGTGGTCCGAGGTGCATGAAGCTCCCCTCCCCCGCTGGATGAACTGTGCTTAGAAAGGTTGCCAACAACGTCCTATCAAACTGATGCAAGTTGTTCTGCAAACCCGATTCTCACTACAATAGGATACAGCAATTCATAACCTGGCCTCCCTGGCACACTCCAAATTACCTGTTCTTACTCCATTTTAACACTCTAGAAATAATGACAGATTTTGCTCTGAGATTTCTATTGCTGCTGTGGTGAAATGCATCTGCAGACGCCCGCATTCTTCGGAGAAGTCAAGTGCTGTGTTTTTATACTTGCTCTTCTTTCTCCAATACCCCAGTTGTCTTCCACTCCTCTCAGTTTAATCTAGGAGGGTGTGGTGGCTCTGGGTGAGCAGTTACATCTAAACTCGAGAAATGCTGCTTTAAGATTCTTTTGTCCTCCCTCTGCCCACCATCAACTTGGTGCTTTGGGCTGTCTCTGGAGTTTCATGCTGACCTTGGAGCACCACATGCAACTGGGTCAGTGTATTAAAAATAACCATCTGCCTTTTGGGATTTAAAAACAGGCCAGCACTTTGGTGCTTCTTCTTTGTTGCAGTGTGATGAAGGGTAATGACACTGAAGAATCCAATACCCTTTCCCATGAAACCCCGCTCTCTAAATGCTCGCTGTTCTACAAAGGGAGAGGCCTCGCTAGTGAAAGTGTGTGTGTGGCACTGAGTGTTGAACTTAAGCAATTATTACTGTTCTTAATGTAGCTGTTATTTCTGTCTGGACTCCTGATAGTTGTATGTCTTCGAATTCTCTAAGGTTTGTTGCTTTATTTCTATGATAAAAATGCACCTGCTTTTAAACAATTATTTTAAATAATGAAATCTATATTGGATGTGAATTTCTCATAGATGAATGACAGACCACATGATCCTGTGTGAATAAACAGCATGCTAACATTTTCACGGCATGCGTTAGTGGATGGAGAGACTTGGGCACTCCCAGGAAAAAAGCTATCCCCCGGTGTTTATTCTGTCAAAGAAAGAGTAAGTGCTTGTCTTGTTTCAAAAGATGATTTCTTTTGTATTTACAGCCATCTCGATACTGTCTCAACAATCCACGAACGGAGCAGGTCTGTTCCACGTTTTCTGTTTGGTGGGGCTGGAGGAGGAGACATCATGTCACCTGGAATTTTAAAATGTTAATTGGAAATAAAGCGACTGTTGACTTGAAAATTAAAACCACCACTAGTATTCCAAAATGACTTCAGCCCTGGCCAGTTTGGCTCAGCAGTTAGAGCGTCGGCCTGTGGTCTGGAAAGAACCGGGTTTGGTTCCAGCTAAGGCATGTGTCTCTGTTGCAGTTTGTCCCCGGCCCTGGTTGGTCATGCGGGTGGCAGCCACTCGATGTGTCCCTTTCATGTCGATGTTTCTCTCTCTCTCCCTCCCACTCTATCTGAACAAAATATTGAACAATGCCCTCGGGTGAGGATAAAAAAATAAATAAAACAAAATGACTTCAGAGGGTTCTATGAAAAAGCTCAGTTATGGTTTATTTCCTAAATAATTTTGCTTCCATGTGATTAAATTCTTATCCTTATTGGGAGAAAATTATAGGTTTTTTCATCAATCATTGCCCCTTTGATTCTCTCTCATTACAAATTTAACATTTACTTATGGTGAACTTTTGACAGAAGTGGTATATTTCATATCAGAATCTTCAATATTAGTTGAATTTCAAGATGCACACACATACAAATATCTGAGTATACATATATGTGTATTTATGCAAACTCATTTTTTTCTACTATTTCTTCTCTCTAATTCTTATACTTTTCTAGCAGCAAAAAAAAGCAAAGGAGTTTTAGTAGTCCATATTAACTTTACTTTGTGAAAGGAAATAATAATTAAGCAATCAACTTAATTGTTGTTACTTCGTTTTTACCTCGGTCTTCCTACCGCACACTTTCTGTTCTAAGCATACTAAGGTCTGCTCTGTCATTTCTTGTATGAGTTTTGTGTATCATTCCTTAGACGAGATGCCATGACCCCCTTTTTAGAAGAAAGGCTCCTGTGGCCTGAGATGGTTTTCTTCTTAGATCTTTTCCCATGAATAGTTTCTTACCATTTGTGTCATTTTGTTCATGCAAAGAATACATATTTGTCAACTGGATACATTATAAATATTCACAAAGGAAGTGTTCTTAATTATTTTGGCCCATAACCAACCACATCCCTTCTTTTCCCATTTTATATATAGGAGCTACTAATACGGACCCAATGGATGGAAGGGAGCTAATGCTGTGAGCTGTAGCTTCTATCAGGCAGCCACTTCTCATCCATTATTCTGTTATGAAAATGGCCATGAATTATTGGAGGACAGGAATATTGGACAGCGGTGTACTAATGGCCAAGACTAATAAAACCTAAAAGTAGTTGCATGAGATAGAGTGATTGCTGAGCAATATGAGGTAAACAACAACATTAGGTCTTAAATTTGTATTGGGCATTTGCTTTTCAAATAGACTTTGCATTCACCACCACATCCCACCTTCTAAATCAAGGAAGATGCTTTCGAGAAAGATTAACAACTAATTCATGATCTTTTCATCGCCTAAGGAAGCAATCATGTACCTGAACTACAGGATTCCAGATGCAGTTGTTATTGCTTTATAATACTTTCCTAAAGACTTTTTCCTAAAATTATTCACTATGTTTCTATACCCTGAGCATTAAAGGCAGATACTTGTCATATAGATTATTAGTTGCTACATTTGTGCATTGGGAAACTGAGATTCGGAGAGTTTAGAATTCTAGTTCAAGATCACGCAGTTAAATAAGAAAATTAAATTCAAACCCAGGATTTTCTGATTATGAGTCCTTCAGCCTTCCCATTATACCAGAAACTGGGTGATTTATTACATATACCTAAGACAGATGTACTTTTTAAAATGTTTATAACTTTCATTTTCACTTAAGAACAGCATTTGAGCATGGAAATCTCTTAGGTTACCTGTTTAGGTGAGACTGAAATATATGGGGAAAAAAAAAGAAAAAAAGCTAGATTCAGAAAATATATATTTTTTCATGGCTCTGGTCTTGATAAGTACTAGAAAAAAAGAAATGGAATCGCTGTAGTTCCATGAAAGATTTTAGAGGAGGATTAGGAAAACCTAGAGATTTTCCTTTTCTGTGAATGATTGCAATTATTAGCTTTTCCTTCTGGCTGTTCTAGACCAATATGCACAAGTGTACTGGTGCAGTGAACTTAGCGATCAATGACATTAAATTAGCTACAGTTCAAGTGAAGGTATTTAGGCTGGATAACGGGTAAGCATGAGCAATAATGCCACCAAAATCATGAGTACGTTTACCTCCTCTTTTATGTTCAAGAAAGATAAATTATGTGGGCATTGCATTTCCAGATTCCCTAGACAATAAATCTACACAAGCTTCTGAGGATAATTTGTCCTTAATTAGGAACTCTGGGCTTGTTCTATGAGACACAGTGACATTTCTGGTGGGTCTTTTGCAAATTCTCAGTGAATAATGTTTTTTTTTTTTTTTTAATCAGGGACATTCATAAACTGACACACTCACACCTAAAGATTAGAAACTCCTCATTTGCTTCCTTTGCGATCGAGAATGGGGATTTATCAATATGAATTGAGAATGACAAGAATACAGCTAGGACAAACAATTCCTGTGGCTAAGTAAGATCCAGGGAAGAAAAAAACCTTCTAATATATATATTTTTTATAGTTGAGTAGAAGTTCATCTTAAACCCTTTGACTAGTAATCAGAAGAAGAGAGTTCTAACCTTAGTCTAGTTTCCTCAAATTTAATAATAAAAACAAAAACACAAACAAACAAAAACTTGCCATGAGTTAATTACCTGGGTAAGTGGGAATGACGGACATGACAGGGAAGGAGCTGACTGGACCAGGGAGAGCGGAGGAGAGCACGAGACGACGACAGCAGCCTGGAACCAAGTAGAGCGAAGCAGAGCACCAGACGACGACAGCAGCCTGGCACAGATAACCACGGTATGGAAGCAGGCAGCAGGTTTTATTTTCCCGCATTCAAAAATGCATTTTATTTTTGTTCAAAACTTCATTTTTTAGAGCAGTTTTAGATTGACAGCAACATTGAGAGAAAAGTAGAGATTCCCATAGAGCACCCACCCCCACACATACCCAGCCTGCCCCCTAGCAACACCACTCACCAGAGCTGCAACTTTTTACAAAGGATGAATCAACGTTGACGTATCATAACTGCCCAAAGTCTATGGTTTATCCAAATATTCACTCTTGGTGTTGGACATCCTATAGTTGACAAAGTGTGATAATGTAGATCCATCAGTAGACTGTCACACGCAGTATTTTCACTGCCTTAAAAATTCTCTGTACTCTGCCTGTTCATCTGTCCTCTCCACCCTTGGCAACCACAGATCTTTTTACTGTCTTCATAGTTTTGCCTTTTCCAGAATGTTGTGTAGTTGGAGTGATACACTATGTAGATTTTTAGATTGACTTTTTTTTTCACATAATAATATTCACGTAAGTTTCTTCCATATGTCTTCATGGCTTGATAGAGGATTTCTTTTTAGCAATACATAATAATTCCTTGTTTGGATGCACCAGTTTACCTATCCTTTTGCCTACTGAAGAACATCTGGTTGCTTCCAAGTTTTGGAAATTATAGATAAAGCTCCTTTCAACATTTGTATGCAGGTTTCTGTGTGGACACAGGTGTTTAGCTGATTTGGATAAATATCAAGGAACATGATTGCTGGATAATATGGTAATAGTATGTTTTTTGTTATAAGAAAATGACAAACTGTCTTCCAAAGTGCCTGTACCATTTTGCACTCCCACCAGCAGTGAATGAGAGTTCCTGTTGCTCCACCTCCCAGTCAGCACTTGGTGGTGTCGGTGTTCTGCATTTTAGCCAACTTAATATGTGTATCTCCATGTTGTTTTAATTTGCATATAATGTGGTGTATGCTTATTTGCCACTGTGTATCTTCTTTGGAGAGGTCTCTGTTAAGGTCATTAGCTCATTGTTTAATTGGGTTATTTGTTTTCTCACTGTGGAGCTTTAAGTGTTCTTTTTATATGTTGGCTAACAATCTTTTATCAGCTGTGTCTTTTGCTAATATATTCTTTCAGTTCAGATCTTGTCTTCTCATTCTATTGATATTGCCATTCACAAAGAAGAAATTGCTCATTTGAATAAAGTCCAGCTTATTGATATTCTTTCCATGGATTCTGTGTTTTGTGTTATATAGAAAAAGGTATCCCCATGATATCCAAGATTATTTAGGTGTTCTTCCGCATTGCAGTTATCTTTTTAGCTCTACTCACCTATTTTAATGACCTCCAAACCATACACTACAGGGATTCAATCAGATGACTTCTATGGTACTTTGCTTTCTGTGTCTTAAATGACCAGGATTAAATGTCAAAGTATTCATTTAACATGAGGGACTCATTGTAATATTACGGTTCTCCTAGTACGAGCAACAGAAACCACAGGGTTTAAAAGAGAAAAGGAAGCTTTAAATGATAACAAGAAGTCAGAGAGTCAAAGGGGAATCTCTAAACAATGTGATGGATGGCCAAGGTGCCCACTTTAAGGTTACTGTTCCAACATTTTCATTCCTTGTAGTTTTCTATTCTAGATGCAAAGTCCAAGGGAAAAGTAATAGAGGGGACTTTTGGAGTGTGTCCCCCGCTCGCTCCCCACTTAGGGATACGGAGGGCATCTTCCTTGAATAACAGTGAATATGTCCACAAAAAAGCAGAAATTATGATTTCTAGGCAGTATAGCGGGGGTCTATCACACTCATCACGACAAAGTTGTTTGTGTATTATTTTAGTTTTTCATGGCAGTGTAAGAAAATTACATCATGTTTAATAGCTCAGAGCATCTATTAAATCTAAGTTCTGTCAGAAATCTGGGCAGGCTCAGTTGGGTTCTCTGCTTTGAGTCTTAAAGGCCAAAATCATTTTGGAATACTTCCCTCCTATACTTTTTCAAATTCCACCGCTATCTCAGGACTCTTTCAAATACTATCATGATATCTCTTGGTCTTCTCTAATTCACTCTGGTATCTTTCTTCTAAGCAAATGCAGTATATATTGTTTGTCTTATGCAAAAGTGAAGAGTATTAATATTAGTTTTCTGTTCCCAGAGTTTGACACATTTTTAGAAACTAGACTACAAGCTACCATAGAGTGCCTATTTCACAAATATGTTAGGTCACCCGGGGCACCAACCGAAGTTTTAAGTGCACAGCTGATAGTGGTGATTAATGTGTGTGTGTGTGTGTGTGTGTGTGTGTGTGTATACACACACACACACATATATAAATTTATATATAATTAATTTATATAATATATATATATAGACATGCCCAAGTAAAAGACAATGCTAACATGAAAGTAATCTCAAACCTGAATACTTCACATTAAACCTAAGTTACCCTTCTGCTTTACACTCAAGGAAGCAGTTCTTTTTTGAAAACCCTTTCCATTTACTTTTTTATTCCCTTATTCCTGCCCTTTCTCCACACAGAATAGGTCCGACCAGGGACAAGGAGAAATTCGTAACTGGAAGGTGAACAATGGTAGACATGGAAAACAGATGGATTATGAAAGGCAAAACAAACTTCAGAAATGTCAGCATCACACAAAAACATGTGGATCCCCCCAGCCAGCTTTCTGTGCCCCCAGGCGGATGCATTTTGGAACAAAGGGGTTGGCTTAATAAGGGGTCTGACTCTAAAGGAAAGGTGGTCAAACTTGAGTTTGCAGCTCTGAACGTGCTCTTCCGGCCCCAGGTTGGGCTGCCCTGGGGGTGTGGGGGCTCCGATGGACCTGTTTGCACGGATGGTGTCAGAGGACGAAGACGCGGGGGCTGGGAGGCAGGCGGCCACTGGCAGAGAGAATTGATGGGAAATAACATCAGAATGTACCGTAATATGACAAAATTCAGTGGCCGTGGAGCCAGCCCATTAAGGAGCAAGGTTGGCGCCGTCACACTGAGACATATGGCCATTTTACCTTGCCCACTGATGGCAAAATAAAGGCAGGCCATCCTGGGCTCAGCAGTAATTGGAATGGCTTTTCCATGCTCCCTGACATTTCTATTTCAAGACTACTGTATATCAGAATGTCTCCGTGTTTGATGTCTCCTTTTCTTCTTATTTTAGTCAATTTTAGTAATAGGGTTATATATATATATTTTAATGGCATTTCTTCCCAAATGTAGAGGTCATCTGTCAAAGAGAAAGCGACACTAACTCCCCTTCCATGAGGTTGGGAACAGCGGCTAAGGTGGCTCCCCTGGAAATCTTTGCTAGTAAAACCGCCGCAGCGCCTCCACCTAGGACTGGTTTGTAGGAAACAGACAGAGCAGGAAAGGAAGGCGGTGAGGCTCGTACTTGGCTTGCTGTGCGTGTTCCAACTCTGCCTACCTTGTCCCCAAGGAATGACGTGTGCCCGTCAGAGCTGGTATTTTGAGTGTTGAAGGCAGCCCTGGCGTGTCGCCTCCAGACTGAGGTCCTCAGCCGTGGACAGGAGAAAAGACACAGCTCATACTTATTGATTTCTTGTGAATTCTATGATCTCCTTCGGAAATGGGAGCGTGCACATGATTTCGAATGTTTCGGTCCAGGATATACCAATTTTACTTGATATGAATGAAAGACTTTTTAATTAAAGACAGTCTTGCAGTGGTCAATGAGCAAAGCCACATACCTCTTTTCATTTCTAATTTGAGTTAAATTTTGGATTTTTAATTAATATAATCAGTTAATAATGATAAATCACACTACTTCTTTAAGTAGATCTAAAAAAAAGAAGTAAACCCTGACTGGTTTGGCTCAGCAGCTAGAGCATCGGCCTGTGGACCAAAGCGTCTCGTATTTGATACCCGGTCAAGGGCACGTACCTGGGTGGCAGGTTCAATCCCTGGCCCCAGCCGGGGTCATGCAGGAGGCAACCAACTGATGTGTCTCTCTCACATTAATGTTTCTCTCCCTCTCTCTTCCCCTCCCTCCTTTCCACTCTCTAAAAAAATCAATGGAAAAATATCCTCAGATAAGGATTAACACAAAATAAAAATTTAAAATAAAATAAATAAACCAATGAAATATAATCTTTAGCTTCTGCTGTACAGCTTTGGAGGTGGGTGAACTGGTCTGAAGGGAGCCTTTTGGGAGGCAGGCATCCACCTGAATCTAATGATCGGGCAAGGATGCTGCATTGGTGTGGTTTGCATCCTCTTTTGGCTGATGCCTGAGGCCCAACCTGATTTCTCCTCTCTGTTTCCAGGCGCAGAGGTCGGAGTCCAGTCAGAGACTAACTCTTGGTTGACTTGAGCCCCATCACTTCTAGGGATAAATACTAACCGGTGAGCAGAGGCAGGAGAATACTGGGAGAGATCGTTGACAGTCTCCTTCACACACTACATCACATCCATAGGTCTGCTTTCTTAGCTAGAGTGCATGCTGTGTGTGTGTGTGTGTGTGTGTGTGTGTGCGCGCGCGCGCATGTGTGTTCCCGGGGCAGAGGGGCCGAGAGTATTTTTCATCAGCATTTCTGGTCTTTCCCAATCTAGGGAGTCGCGCTGAAGAAAAATCCCTGACTTCTCTACCCAGCCAAGTGCATAGATCTTCCTCAGCCAAGTGGATGACATATCAGTAAGTCCTCGTGCTCCAGGGGGTCAGACCCAGAATTTGCCTCCCTGCCCTCAGCCTCATGCCTGCCTGGGGCTCTGGACTAGGGGCCGGCTAGGCTGCTGCATCCTCCTCACCCCCATGTGCAAAGCCGGTCCTCATGGCTGGGCTCCTGCCTTGTGCATGGACAGTTCTCCACGTTCTGTGCTGGAACTGAGATTTTCTATGCTCTCTAACTCAGCTGACAGAACATTGTTCCTTAAGTAAAAGAATAATCATAATAATAGTAATAATAATAATAATAATAATAATAATGGTTTTCTTATCTTGCCAGAAATTGTGCCAAGAAATTTTTGCATTTGTTTTCTCATCAAGTCCTGAAAACAATGTTAAGATACAAATATTATTACTGGCATTTTATAAACAAACAGAGATTTAATAATTTGGTCAAAATGACTGGCTACAGCCCTGGCTGGTGTGGCTAAGTGGTTAGAGCATCAGCTTGCATTCCAAAGGGTCTCGGGTTAGATTCCCAGTCAAGGGCACATACCTGGGTTGCAGGTTCTATACTCTGCCCTGGTCAGGGGTGTTTGTGGGAGGCAACCCGTCAATATGTCTCTCTCACATCAATGTTTCTTTTTTTCTCACCCTCTCTCTTTCCTTGTCTCTTCCTCCCCTCAGTCCCCTTCCTCCCTCTACTCTCTCTAACAATGGATTAAAAAAATATCCTCGGGTGAGGATTAACAAAAATAAAAGAAAATAGTAATGACTGGCCACTATTTATTTGAGTGGAAGGAGACAGCTTGGTAATAATCAGAGTGCCTAAAGTGTCCACATCTCTGAGTTAGCTTGAATTTTAGATCAAATGTTTTACAAATGGCAAGTCTTTATAGATTCTAATAATAACCTACTTTATAGGTTGATGATCCCAATTTAGGTTCCTGAACCTCTGTGTCACTGAGTGTAAGAATATTTCCTCATGCTTTGTGGTAAAAGTAATATTTATCTTATCACTTTATTGATATCATTTTGTCATTTTAGATTATTTCAATAATTTTTCTCCCTTTGACTTTTGCATTAGTCAGAACAGTGTTGCAAGCAGTAATTGAATCCAACTCAAACTAGCTTGAACAAAACTAAATAAATAATAACAATAAATATAAAAGGGAATTCATTTATCTGACAGATCTAAGGTATAATTTGAGCAAAGCTAAGACCAGTTGTTAATTCAATAGCAGGCCCTTATCTCTCCTCCATTTCTCAGAACTAATGGCCTCCATTTAGCTTCCCGCCGAGGCCGTCGCTCTTCCACAGCGTGGTGTCATCCGTAAGCCCCACTCACATCATTTACCATTTGAGTCAAGCTGACTGGAAATAAAAAGTCTTTCCAATAGTCTTATTATAATTCATATGGAAAAATTCAAATCATTCTCAAATTGGGCAAGTTTGAACAATGAGCCCATTCCTGGCTAGTCCGTCTGGCTCTGTGGGGGGCAGTCTGGGGACAATTCTGAATCCCACCCCTGTGGGAGGGTCAGCACATTGAGACCCTCTGAAATGGGTTTTATGCCAGGAATTGGAATACATATTTGCTCTATAACCAGAAAAAAGCAAACATTGATGTAGCTATTACACAACATGGTTTTATATTGAAATGGAGATCAAGAAATTTAAGAGCAATATAAAAATTAGGATAGTTTTACTCTCAACCAGGTAATCCAGAAACGTTTTATCTCATTAAATTGTCAAGAACCCTCATTGGCTTTTTCTTTCCAGTAATATCTCTGAATAAAGAACTTTCTTATAATTTTCTTATAATTTTGAATTTATATGAAACAATCACAATGAATGGGACTGCCGTAGGAAATGCAGCAGTTTATATTTCTCCCTCCCCAGGAGTAGGAACATCATTTTTTCCTATTCTAATTCTTTGACCTTAAAATGAACCACAGAAAAAATACTGATCTAGTTAATGCAGGCAAACCTCAAAGAGAAAAACATATCTAATTTGAATAAAAATACCAATTTTTGAGCCATCTCATTGTTCTCTATATGGAAGAATCCAGCCCTTTTGGGGGTAAGTGTAGTATCTAAACTCTGTCTCCATTTTGTAAGTTCACTAGTTAAATTGTATAACATTTGATTCCAGTCTTAGGTTAGGGAAACAGGTGACCAGTTGTTCTTTCTTTTGATGTGTCCACGGCATTTCGTGTAGTCATTTATCATAGAACTCTATTAAAAAATCAAAATAAAATAGCAATAGAGCACTTACTAGATTTTAAGCAGTCATTGGCCCTGTTTCAGAGCAATTAATCTCATTTAAATGTCTTAATTTCTAAATCTACGATTTTAAGAAATAATCACAAAATATCCACAATCAGGTTTTTGTATTGCCTTCTCATCAACTTTTCCTAGTATATGTCTTAACGAGCTAATTGACTGCCTGTAATTAAAGGCCTGAACAAGAGTGAGCTTGGTTCGTAGATATCCCCACATGAGACTCAGAGCTAAGGAGAATTTGACCTGGGCTGATTCTTCATGAGATTTGAAGGTAGTACCACTCTTATGCTTTGAAAATAGGAGTAACTTCTTAAAACGCACAGCTGTGTCTCAGTTATACATGGAATCCAATAAACAAAATGAACTGACGAACAAAACAGAAACAGAGACATGGACACATGGAATAGACTGAGGGGAGGGGAGGGGGAAAATATGCTGTGTCCTGGAAAGAAAACCACTAATAATCAGAAAGTGACTGATACTAAGACCCTCATCCACTGGATTCATTTCATGCATTCGAGAAACTGCTGGACTTCATTCTAGTTCATGGTTGAAAGAGAAGCATTAGTCCCATATTTGGGCTTCAATGATGCGTTCTTAATGTCATAAAATTATTCTAGTTATTACTGACCACAGAAATTTCAATGTTCATCCATCCTTTCCTGGTGTTCATTATGTGATTTAATTCTTCACAATCCATTTTAAACAGTATGAATAACCAGTTTAATTTTATGAAACTACCTCTTAAAGCGTAGTGTTTATTTTCAATGTGTTTATGCAACATCACTTTTAGTGTCGTGCATCCTTGAAGTTCATCTCAGGTCGTCCTGATCATTTTCCTCTTCTGAAACTTGGGGATCTTCTTATAGTCTTGTTTTCTAAAACACTATAATTCTCCTATACATGAATAGACAGTAATTTTTCTGATTACTTATAAGTGAATTTGACTTGAAGGTCAATATTAACAGACATTGAACGGAGGAGCTAAAATATACAGAGAAAGAAGAACCCAGATCAAAAGGGATGAGTCCCAGGTATTCCAACCCCGTGTGTAGAAAGAAAATTATTTTATTTTCTCACCAATTTTGACACTTCTCTTCTATAGTCTTAATGTGTCAAAAGCCTCCTGCTGTGCTTATGTATTAAATAATTGAGCTAATAATGCAATAATTAAGGCTGATGTTGAAAATGAATTTTTTAAGTTACTCCCAAATGTTAAACATTGTTATGCAAATACCGTATTCAGAATAGGAGTGTAAAAATGCAAAATAAAATAATGTAAATATTTAAATATCGCTTTAAATATCACAAGTTCATTTTTTCTTGACACTGGAAAATTTCCAAGGCTCAATATTACTTACTTTCGTCCATAAAATCAATTTGTGCTAGTAGGAATTCAATAATATTGCTAAATAATACCAAACAGCTTTTAAAAGGATTTCAAAGTCACCTGAGTTAATAAGTACCAATTTTAATGAGAATTCTAGATGAGGTAGCTCAGAGATGAGCACAAGGACAGTCAGGAGTTTTAGAGGGTAGGTAACAGTTTAGAGTCACCTTACAGTAGTATCCCAGTGACCTCTCACTCTCCCCTCCCCCGTCTCTCTCTTCCCCTATCATGGTTGTCCCTGGAACATAACCAGCGCAGTACCATCCATATGGTAGATTCTCAGAGGAGAAGGCGTCAACCCCTGTAGTCTGCAAAAGGAGCCCAGGCAGTCTGGAGTCACCAGCCAAGCTATGCAAGTAAAGAAATTGTTCAGAAAATCAGTTTTGGTGTTAAATCTCCAGTCACTCTGCTTGGCCAGGACAAGTCTTAGAACAAAAGATGCGATCAATCTCTATTACCAGAAAGGGCTCTGTGACTCACAAGAGCCCTGGAAACTGAGGTACTCGAGTGATGTGGACAAGTCATCTTATATATATGGTTTTCAGTTTGTTCATCAATAAATGACACTTTTATGATGTTGAAAGCACGGATGGCCCTAAAATTCTTCAAATCTACTTTTTTTTCTTCCCTGTGATTATATTGTTGCTTTTTAATGTGTATTTCCAAATGTGTATCAAGCCAAATTTCCATGTGCAGAATGGTGACACTAAAATGCAATCTAGTAAAACTGTATCAGTTTATACAAAGAAAACAATGGCCACCAGGAGTCTGTTAAGAATCACGTGAGTAAGGCCTGCCATCCACATTCTCCTGGCTTGTGAGCCCTGCATGGTGGGGTATCAGTTGTGGAAGCAGGAAAGGTCTCACATTATGCTGAGCAGTAGAGGTCTGTCTGGATGTTTTGTCTCTTGAAATCAGTTTTTTGTGGAAGGGGCCGGGAGACTTTAGTTTTTATATCATTTGCAAATAATGTCACATCTCTCAATGACATGCGATATCCAAAGAAGTGTGTTTCCGTTCAACCGTAGTATGGGAATAATTTCAAATCAGCTTTGGGACAATGATAGCCCAATGCTGTTTTGAAGTCAGGGAGTGTGGAGAATCGTGCCTTACGCCATCTGTTGACCAAATGGAACTCTGCAGCCTGGAAGGCTTTTGACTAAGCCCAGGGAGTGTGTTCCTGCTGGAAGCTCATTCAGTGAGGAGAAAAACAACCAGGACAATGCAGCAACAACAACAAGCCATGGGGTGTCCTCGTAAAAAAGCAAACCAAAGAAAGACCCGCAAGTGCAGACCCGGAGCTCAGAAGCTTCCTTATTTGCACACATCTGCTTACTGAACACATTCCAATTTAATTATATAGCCAAATTACCATCCCCTTACAGAACTATTGTCATGGTTTTCAGAGTCTTCCAAGTGTCAATTTCAGTGTAACTCCTGTATATTTCAAAACAACGCCTGGAAAAGTTCCCCTCTCTGAAATTATGCAACATCGGAGGATAAGTGCTTTTTTTGTTTTTTCGCATTCAGTCAGATTTTTCGTGTTAGGTCCCTAAAAAACACCTGCCAGATCATTTGTCTCCAGATCTTCCTTAGACACTTAAAAAAATAAGTACTTCATTTTCCTAGAAATGTTAGAAATATAGAATTTGCATTTGTATTTCAAATTTAAATGAACTAAAATTTCTGTCTATATAATAAATGACAAACTTAAAAAGAAAGTGAACCCACTCAATATGACTGCCATCAATCTCTAGAAGTGCATGGGAATTTTTTTCCTTTACAATAGTTACAGAATAGTTACAAGCGTTTTTGTCCAAAAAAATAAATTTTCACTAAAACCCTATGCCAGCAGGACAGGAATTCATTTAGTCGAGAAGGTACTTGCTGTCTAGTGTGACATGAACTAACTCATAGCAGTCATTGAGGTGTTTAAGTATCAGCCTATAAATGTAACTGGATTTAGAAAAACAAACATTTTAATTCTACCAAAAACAGTTTTATATCCTTTGATTGACTGATTAGGGAACGTAAGATATAAAAACTGAGAAATAGTTCTGAGACTATCCAGTCTACTAAAAAGACTAATTTAGTAAATTGGCCGTCCATTCATTTATTTACCAAACATTTATTTATTTATTTACCAAACATTCATTGAATGTGTACTTTGTGCCAAAAAATGCGCAGGATGATTTTTACATCTACCATCACACTAAGTGTATACATCAGTCCTTTAAGCCAACTTCTTCTTCCCAGTGTTAACTCACTCAGTATTTTGTTTTTGATTCTTAATTATTTGGTTATATTATATGCATATTACTCTGACTTCCTTTCCATAGTTTAGAGTATCTGGCTCAGAATATAAACACAAAACCAAGAAACCAAGCTGCAGTGGTACCTGATTGTGAAGATTTCACAGCCTGCAGAGATGAGAAGAATTTGAACTTGGCATTAGCAAGACTGAGGCAGATGTGTGTCCTGGAGTTGAGGGTCGTTTTGGTATTTCTGAGCCTCACGCACTTCAAAGAATTCCATCTCTTGCCCCATTGCTTTGCTACTTGGAAACGTGCTCTTTCTAAATATTGCAGCCTGAAAGGAGTAAGTGTGGAGGGTGGAGGTGCCTTATCCAGATGTGAGCGGCTTAGGTTTCCGTGAAGATTCTATGCTGCCCTGAGGTGCTGGGGAAAACCGCCAATGAATCCAGGCAGAAGCCCATCCATTTGGCAAATAATTGGTTTCTCCAGCGGAGACAGCTGCTCTCCTGCCCTTCTGGCTGAAACGTACCAGGAAAAAAGTCCCTGCAGATGAAAAGGAAAGCAAAAATATTGGCGATACGGGGAAAATTCAGCAAAATAAGGACCTAAAGCCAAGAGAAAAGCAGTTTAGAGCAACCTGTTTAGGGAACTGGGCCCAGATCTGTTTAGGGAAGTGCCAGTTGCCTCGTCTTCCTTTCAATGTATTTTCTACTCTGTTCCAAGCTAGTATTTAACAGTATTTAACCATGAGCTCTCTTTCCGTAACACAGGGTAAGAAGGAGAACTTTGCCCGCATTGTGTCAATCGTGAGTAATTGTGTGCAGAGTGGAAAGTTCTTAGGAGGAGTAAGAGCAGTCCTCATGGATCAGCCTGGCAGTTCACTTTGTCAGCGTTTATATGAACAGCTTTCTCAGAAAAGTTTATTGCACAACTAATGAGTCATTTGAATGAATGAGTGAATGAATGCCTGAACTCACTTCATGGTCTTGTGTGTGACTAGGTAACTCTGAGAAACAAGGACAATGAGTATAGTCCCCTCCTGATCCACAGTTTTGCTCTTTGTGATTTTGGTTTCAGTGACCTGAGGTCAACCACGGTCTGAAAATATCAAATGAAAAATGACAGATGTTCGGAGAGAGACAGAGACCACCTTCATATGACTTTCATTGCAGTGTATTGGTGTAATTGTTCTATTTTATGTTTAGTTATTGTTTTAAATCTCTTAGTGTGCTTACTTTATAAATTAAACTTTATTCTAAGTATGTATGTATAGGAAAAAAACATGGAATATATAGGGTTCTATATTATCCATGGTTTCAAGCATACACTAGTGGTCTTGGAACACATTCCCCATGGATAAGGGGAAACTATTGTATTTTTACTTATCTAGAAGTAGGATGTTATGCCAAAAATATTTTTTAAATAATCTAAAAAATTGCTTTCTGATACCTCAGTGGGAGGGAGGGCGTCTTTACTAGGGAGGGCAGAGCGATGTTCCCCCAATGTATGCTCTCTGGATAGAAAAGCAAAAATGTAAGGAAATAATAATAATACTAGCATAAGAAGTCTGTTGGAGTCTCAGCAATGCATAAACAAGGGTTCAGACACCTCTAAAAATGTCCAGATGGTATACGTTGCAAACAGACTAAAGATCTATTGGTATAAAAGTCTAGGAACCAACCATCTGTGGACAGCTGGCCCTAAGAAAAGAGATCGTGGAAATACACGTGGTGGAGATTAGAGGTCTTACCCGACTTTTCTCTCTGGTCACAGGGTGGCATGTAAGTGTCGCCCCGCCAGTGCACTGTGAGGGAAGGTAGTGTCTCTCAGTCACTGGTGGGAATTGGAGAAGCCAGTATGCATCTTGCCCCAATTGCCTTTCCACCTGCACTGTTGTTGAAGCAGGAGCTGAGGAAGCCTCTGACTGTCAGATCTCTGGTGACCTGGAGAGCAAATCCTTCCGGCTGGACGGTGCTGGATGAGTCTTATCAGTGAGCACAGCCTTGGGTGTACTTTACCAGGACTAAGCAATGGGAAATCTCCCTGGGAGAAGCTCCCTTGCTGACCCCTCCTGTGCACTGAGACCTACAGAAGTTTCATCTTCGGTTCACCACTGGGCGGGGCAGGAACTCAACAGGAACCCAGAGACGGCATGAACACCAGGGCATCCCTCTAGGGTTCCCAAAAATACCAGGGTGGACTTGACTGTACATACCTTAATTCCAGCAAGTCAGAGTTCCAGAGAAACATTACATACTAATAAGGCACCTTCATTATTTACTCTGTCTGTCCCGGGCACTGAGGTTTCTGGGAAAGCCTGGTTCATAGGTCCTCATGTTGATTCCTTTCTCAGATATTTTTGTTCTGACATGCACACTTCTGCCCTTAATTTTTTTTTGGTAGCCTCGATCGTACCTGAAACCTTCCCATTTTATGGAAAGTTTTGACTCTTTTCTGGTAAAGGCAGGATATATTTAATATATTTTATCATCTTGGTAGTAATATAAGATTGAACACTTAATTATAAAAAAGACAATTAAATATAAGAAAACAAAATGGAAAACATTCAACTGCAATTGGCCCCGAATTCGAGTCTTCCAAAATAATTCAGCATTGTCAACCAGAATCTCAAAAAGGAATATACCCTAAGAAGCCTGAAACACCAATCAGAAAGAATATATGTACCCCCATGTTTGTAGCAGCACTATTTACAATAGCTAAGATCTGGAAACAGCTCAAATGTCCAGATGAATGGATAAAAAAACTGTGGTACATGTACACAGTGGAGTACTATGCAGCTGTAAGAAAGATCTCTTATCCTTTGAGATGACATGGAGGGACCTGGAAAGTGTCATCCTAAGCAAAACAAGCCAAACAGAGAAAGATAAGTATCATATGAACTCACTTATTTGTGGAATATAATGAACATAACAGTCTGAGGAATGGGGTAACCTCAGAGACATGGAAGTGGGGTACAGACTGACTATCCCCAGAAGAGGGGATGGGGGGGAGATAAACCACAGAATTTATATGCATGTGTGCATGAACAACGGACATGGACAACAAAGCTGGGGAGAGGCCGGGGAGGGGGGAATCAGTGGGGGGGGGGGAGGAGAAACATCTGCAACAAAAATAAATAATTTAAATAAAAAAGGAAAAACAAATGGCTCAGCCTTTGACAACATCAATATTCTACATATTTCAGAAGAAATGGGAGAGGCAAAGTAAAACAATCACGAATTAACACGGCTTAACAGAGCCTTCCACAGTTCATTACAAATATGTAATCAAACATCTGTGGTTCATCCTATAATTCATCTGAAAATAATCTAACTGATCTAGTTGAACACTGTGTGGTTTAATACTTTTAGTACAACTCATTAATACTTTAATAAAATGTCTCTTAATTAAGTAGTTTCAAGTGTTTGATTCTTCGAATTTAAGATAATTTTTTCTCATCTCCTACTAAATTAAATTTATTCTCATAGGAGAGGAAGAGATTTTGGATCCACCTTTATATTAATAATACACATTATTGGGGAAAAATCCCCATTGGCTCTAAAATGTTGAGATCTTGACAGTTGTCTTCTTCCCTAAATGACTGTTTACCAGTCTGCTTTAATGCAAAATACTCCTTAATCATTGGCTTTAGTAATAGGAATTGCACACGTTTCTATGAATATATACAGTGTGTACACTGAAGCTACGTGTAAAGAAAATTCTGAAAAGGTGGTTTTTCCCCTAAATTTGTTTTTATGCCAGCCCAAGGTCAATATTGCTAATCACTCATTCCATGGGAGATTTCCTGCTATGAACAATATCTAGAAATATTAGCCTTCTTGTGATAAGTAAAAATGGTAAATTTCATGAAGTTACTCATGTCTTAAAACAATAAAGTATAATAGAAATATACTTTGGTTTCCTTGTAAAATCCTGGGAACACAAGCCAAGCCAGCCTGAAGAGAAGCAAAAAGGAGCAGCAACAAAGCTAGAGAAACACAGCAGAAGCCTGATAAAACTGTACCTGAAGTCTGACATATCTCTTCTTATTGCAGTTTGATGAACCAATCAATTCTCTTTCTCTGAGTTGGGTCCTCTGTTAATTGCCACTGAAAGGGTGCTAATCCATGTATTCACATACTAATTGTAAATGCCTTTATTCATTTGTAAACACAATAAACTTTGAGTAATTAATGATTAAATGGCATTTGATTTCTATCTCCACAAATTCTACATGTGTGCAATGATGGTTGGCCAATCAGAAATTCCATCGATCACACAAGTGGCCTAATATCTCAGTCATTTTGACATTTTTGTTTGAGTGAGTTTTTTAATGAATTTAGTACATTTAGTAATGCAACATTAAAGTATAAAACTGAGCTCCTTTTAAAATTTAATTTAATAACCTGACTCCAAAAATACAACAAAAGTGGTATAGTTATGAAGAGGTAGTTACTATAGAAATGCTAATTTAAATAATGTTCCCTTAAAGTAGCTTATAAAATTCCCCCAAAATGTGTATATTTATTTGACTGTGATACAAAACTAAAATCACTTAACATAGCAGACTGAGGCCTAAGTTAGTGCCAGTTTTTTTGCAGAAAAATGGAAACGTGTCAAAAATAATAAAAAAGTAATTTTCCCATTTATTGACTTCTGAAATGTTTTCTAATGAAATAATTGAGTAGTGCGCAAACAAATATTTTAACATAACTTACTTTTATAATAGCAGAAATTATATTTCAACATACAAAATTAGGATTTTGCTTAAATAAATATGTACCTGAATATAATAAATTATAAAACTGTAAATATTCCTTATATCTGGAAGATAGTATCCAATGCTGAAAATGGAGAGAAAAGAAACTGGGAAGATGAGCAGAATCTAGCTGGAGAGGGCTTTGCTTGCTGGCTGTGGAGTTGAGACCTATCCTAAGGGCCGTGTTGAGCTGTTGTAGGGAATAAATCAGGGGACTGACATGATCATATGTGCATTTTTTTCCAACTCACTTTGGCCATAGGCAGGAAAATAAATTGAAGGCTATACATTTGTCATTGGACAAAGCTGTCAGGGGGGGAAGCCATCTCATTTAAAAATAATATTTTAAAAACTACAATACTCAACTATTTAACAACAATCATTTGTTGAGCACCTACTATATGTCAGACACAATGGGATACTGACATGAACAGCCTAAGACCTCCCATGTCAAAATGTGTATTGATTGAAATCGATCATTTATTCCGTTACCCCTATAAGTCTCAAGGCAAAAGTTGGTGAAAGTATAGCCATATTTGGGCAAAGTTTGTTTTATTATTTTTTAATGTTATGAGCAATGATCTATGCTATGTAATATGCAAACAGTAAAGTTTTGGTATCTATGAAAATAATTTTGTATTGTAATTATCTAAACCTTTTTTAAAATGTAACTTGTTATGTTTATAGTTGTTATAGTTGTGTGACTGTTGCATTAGGCATAATTATTAGAAGACTTTTCTGGATATGATACATTTGGATGAATTTTAAAATATGTCTTCTGGGCTCCAGCATTAATTGTGTACTCAGAAAAAATTTTTAAAAAAGGGGGGGGGGGAGAGAAGGAAGTGAGAAAGTAAAGAGAAAGAAAATAAGGAAAGAATTAAATAAATATTGATCTCCAATCTGATAGTTACAATTGATATATAGAAATCTGGTTTTGAATAGTCATAATTCTAGACTCCTCTTCATTCTACTGGAGAGCAGTTTTCTGGCTTTTTGTGTGACACACTCATCTTCAGATACTTCTCAGTTGGTAACAAGACGGAAGCACTGAACACAAGAGTGTTAGTAGTAATGGATTTGAATACTGTTGTTGGCACCTGACTGGTTATTATGTCTCTCTTACCTTTGGAAGCAAACTTCTCTGTTGATGGCTGATGTAGTTCCTTTGAATCTTACACATTTGTTCTTATTGCTTTTGCTCTTCGATGTATTTAATCATTTCCACATGTGGGTTAATTCTGTAGAAACTGTCTGACTGGGTCATATCAAGGAAAGTCCTGTAATTATTATGACTTTTTAAATACAACTCAACTTCTATGGTTAACTATGGATGGTTTTGACATTGAAGAAATGAAAGGTGTCAGATCACTCCTTCTACATTGGCTCAGTTTTCTGGAAGGTAAAAAAAAAAAAAAAAAAAATCAAAATAAAGAAATTAGAGCAATATTTTCAAAACTCAGAGCTCTGTAGTCCTTAATATTGGGTAGTTCAGTTTTCAGGGGATTAGCAATCACTAGGCAGCAGGTCTCTTTTGAAGTATTTGCATATCAACATCTTATTCGGGATCTAAATCCCATCCCAGAAGATATGCAGGACATTGACTTCAACAAAAAATTTGCATCATTTACTGAGCTAAGGTAAGACCGAGGTGAATGAAAACCCAGCGGTCGCAAGGGCATGCCGGAACTTTGAACTTTTGGAGTAGGTTGTTCAATATCAAGCACAGTAGTTAACTTGGAAACTTAAAAGTTGGTTATGATGGTTCCAAGTCATTCCAACTTTTGCTGATGTTAAAATATATCCTTTGGGATATATGACATGTCCCAGAAGTTCAAACTCAGGTCATAGGAACATTAAGTTCCCTGTGTCTTTATGGAGGTTGTAAGGTCAGGATGTAGCCAAGATGTTTCAGGATAGAGAGTGTTTGAGTATATCTCGCAGAAGTAAAACCACGTGATACTCCACTCTAGGAGACTGGGCTGGAGAGGGGCTTTCTGAGGCTGAGTGCTTCACCAGCAGATGAAGGCTGGATCCTGTCTACCAGCATTCCACTTAAGCACTTTCAGATATAAAATATTTCATAGTGAGAGCTGACTAATAAACTTGAACTGATTTGAGAGTTTGTTGAGCCTAGACCATTCTTTGAATGACTGATCATTTTAACAGAGCCAGGCCTTGAACAAAGAAATAAAAGATAATCCACCACCTACATCAAACTTTGGAGGTATAGATTGATAGATACATGATAGTCTTCCATATAGAAGACATGGTTTAATTATTTTTTTTTTCCTTTATTGATTTTGGAGAGAGAGAAAGGGAGAGGGAGAGAGAGACAGAAACATCCATGAGAGAGAACATCCTTTGGCTACCTCCTGCATATTCCACACTGGGTATCAGGCCCACAACCTGGGCATGTGCCCTGACCAGGAATCAAACATGACATCTTGGTGCCTGGATCGATGCTCAACCACTGAGCCACACTGGCCAGGCCAGAAGACATGGTTTTAATTCTTTTCTCTTTTCAAGATTTTTTTTTTCCCCTCTCATGACCTGGTCTTATCTCCTGATGCCTTATCTCCTTGTTGAGACTTCTCTTCCTATAAATACACTTCACTCATAAATATTTATTGACCATCTCAGCATAGTTCTAGGTGCTGAGGATTTAACTATTAAAGAATACACAAGGTCTCTGATATTATACTGCTTATATGGAGAGATGGACAGAGAAAGAGCAACTAAGTAAATACACAAAAATGAAATGAAGTTGATAAGTGATGACAGTTATTCAAAAAATAAAAAAGGACAGTTGGCCAGAGGGTGATTCTGTTTTAGGGGAAGAAACAAATGATTTTATAATGTTGAGATAATATGACATTCTTTTTCTTTTCTTTTCACTTCATCTTTGTGTTTGGTTTTTGGTTTTCACTGTGCTTGGTATATAGTATCATATATCTAATCTTATATCTTATGTAATACCTTAGATATATACTATAATAGGTATTGTGTCTTATATTTTATATATTCAAAAAAGAGTTATGAAAAAAATATATATAATTGGTTCACTAAATTCAAGTTTTTATTTTATTTCTATCTTACCTTGTAATCTTCTTGAGAAGACCTGGAAATCAAAAGAAGAGTAAGCTTTACAATATCTATTATGTTTAGAGGTTCAAAGAAAATACTATTAAGTGGTTGAGCTTTTTTTTTTTTTCTACATAGCCCAAATAGAAGAGTAAATGATGAAAAAGCAATTTAAGACAAAAGGAGATATTACAAACTGTACTAAGACAGAGAAAATGTTCTTAAATGTGCTTAGCATTTGGTAACAGTATTGAGTTGATGCTTTTACTATCTGAAGTTGTACATCAATATTTGCTGGAGGCTGTAGATGTTCTACTCAAGAAGAAATTAGCACAGACATCCAACCACACGGAGCATAGCACAGGGATGCAGAAACATAAAAGAACATTGCTGTTACTACAAAAAGCGATGCTTGCATTTTGAACAGGCATACAATTTCAAATCCACCAAAACCTAAGGGTTGTATTATTTGTTTTCTTATTGTATCTAATATACACTAACATATTTCGGAGGGGTACTGAACAGTACTGAACAGCAAAGCCCCTACTCTGAAATATCCCAACTCATCAGGTCCTAGTCAGAGTCTAAGCCATCTTTTCATCTAAACAATGGCTGAGACATCTCCCCTATGCCATGAGTCTGGCCCATAATAAAAGCCATTTGTTAAAGAGCTCGTGTGCTGGTGTAAGACTGCCTATGTTCAGTAATCATCACTCTAACTCTCTTGTGTGGTTTTGAGTATGTTGCTTATACATCTATGAGTTTTCTCATTCACATGCCCAAAATATAACAGTACCTAATGTCAGGGTGTTGTAATTATTACATTAGTTAATGCATAGAAAGGGATTATGATGCTTGACACACAAAGAAACTTTCCATATAAATATGTTTTTGTTATTATTAGCATCACCATTATCATTTATCTGGCTTCCATTAGCCTTACTGTTGTATTTCTTAATTCAGTCAGAACATGGGTAGAGGCGAGTGGATCAGTATTAGATATCAATATTTGGAGAATGGACCAGGGAAGTTGAAAGAGAAGACCAGAAGTACAAAACAGCTGAAAAGGAGAAGCTTTGAGGAAGGCCAGGGAACATGAGAAGTGTGATCAAAGATTTGACCTTGGCAATGTGGAGACATATTATGGTAAAGAATGAAGCTCTACAAAATTTGGGTGGAAAACATCCTACAGACCAAGTTTTCCACCATAATATGGAATGACCTACAGTGGGCTTAAACTATGCATTATTATGGAGTGTGTCAGATCCAGCCAACTGGTCAACCAGCCACCAGGAGTGCCAAGGAACTACCTAAAGGTCCAGGAAGGTGCCTACAGGATTGCCCTGGTTTTCTGTCCTGGGAAGATGCCACACCTCTGGTTTTCCCTAGGTTTATGAATAAACTAGGCAGGTTTGGAGGATTTCAGAAGGAGAATGCTTCCTTTCTAACCTGAGGCTTCCTTGTGGGAGAGGCCCAATCTGCCTTCCACCTGGCCAGCATCTGGATGAGCCTTCTGTCCAGGTGAGATGTAGCCACCTCTCTGCAGGCCTTGGTCCAGGTTTCATGAAACATGAAGCTGGCTCAAGTCTGTAAGTCCTCTTAAAGAATCCAAAGTTATAAATACAGAAGTATGTATACAAGTGAATACATGATTTGAATGAGGAGAGGTATTATAACAAACTTTGACTTTAAAAGGGATATAGTTACCTTGAACATCACAAACCTCCCCCCAAACAAACACAATATTTTTGTTAAATAATGGCCTGACATCTCTATAATAATTCCACTCCATTTTCATGTCATAGTATTTGTCCCTTTACATAAAAAAAAAATTGTTTGATTTCATTTTGAAGAAATAATGTGAAGACAGTTTTGTCTTTCTTCTAGCATATTTATTTATAGCTAAAACAAATACTTTTTTATTTTGATAGTTTAGGATTGTTTTATATTTTCAAATTGTACTATGATGTTCTGTAAATTTTTAAATTATTTTCAATATGAGAAAATCTCTGACATCTTTTTTTTATCTATGTGGTATAATATTTAAAAGAATTGTTCTAAAGGTAAATTCTGACTCCATATATTTCAAACGTTGTTTCTCTTCCTATTCCCCTCACAGGCCTGGCATTGGGGGCCATGGGCAAGATACAATCTCTGACCCTGAATTTATATAAAAATGCCAGGGGAATTAACACAGCGTTATATTCCTCCTTATGAATGCCAGCAATAACCTAGCCCTGCATGGAGGTAAGCCACACACTTCATTCAAATAAACCCTAACTTGATGTATCTCCTACTGTATGTAGGGAAGGCGTCATGAAAGGGGACATTAGTCTAATGTAATAGTAGTTAAAACACCTGCTTCTGCAAATGTTACAAGACATAAAACTCCATTGCTACGGCCTACATTGCCTTTATGGCAAATTTGGGAAGAATAAGTAAAGTTGCTTGTTTTAGTTTTCATTCTCCTCTTGAGGACAGAGCCCAACTGTCAAGAGCTAGAGTTGCCTGTTTTTCAACACGTACTAATATTGCCCACTCTCCTCTTCACAACCCCTTACACCCATGCATGTACATATATTCTCACACATGTGAAGAGGCTAACCCAGTCTACTGTGCTCGTGAGGAGGTATATTATCTGCCTAATTCTGGAGTTAAGAGTGTATATTTTCATGGATTTCTCATTAGGTTACATATTCACATTTGACATCTGTTAATAAAGAGGTTGATATCTGGGCCTCCAATCTGCCTTACTTTCTGTTTAATGTCTCAATACATGTAAAAATTAAGAAAGTGAGACTGTGTCTTAGCAGATTCTTTATCTGCAGTCTTAATTTCCTCATTTAAATTAACATAATGAATAGTTTCTTGTAGATACAGAACGAGTTGCTACGTGGACTTGAAAAAAACACATATGTAAGAATTTCAAGTTTCTCAGGTATTTTATGAAAGTCTTCATTTATTCCAAATGTTTACTCTGTAATTGTGAAAAGGATTTCCCTTAATGGCTTCTAAACAATATTCTGGGACCAGCATGACAACTCTCTCATGTACAGGCATCATTCACCCTTTACCCAGCCACCTAGGAGCTCATTTGCATTTGTTTTTAAATGGCTGAGTCCTGTGAAGAAGGTTGAAGTAATTTTTTTTTTTTAAATGGAATAGATTTTGACTAAAATCCCTGTAAACTTTCCAATGCAAACAAGTATGCTAGCAACCTTTTTGGGGTTACTTCTAGATAGAACACAAGATTTGGGACTGGGGCAGGCAGACAAGAGACAGTGGTGTTCAGAAGTGGTAGCAGCTACCCAGGCGGATGTGAATCAGCTGTAGGGATGAGTGCAATGGACAGCTTCAGGCTTCTGGAAATAGATATCAATGCCCTTCGTTTAGGGACAGGAAGCTTTGGTAAGAGGGAAGGGTAGAAACTTAAATATCTACTAGTCAGTGGCTAGGAATTTCTGACACATGGCATTAGTTGGGTATTTCAGTCACAGTGAGGTGTGAGAATTCACAACTAGGGTCAGCAATAAAAGAAACTAGAGTCAGCAAAAATACAGACTATTATAGTTTATTATATCGTAGACAGTTATAGATGTTGCTGATTCATGATAACTGGTCTCTCCTATTTTAGGGGAAGAGGACTTCAGAATATTTTTTTCTTGGATTTTTCTATTCAATATTCTCTCTCCTGAAGAATATTCTTTCAGTCTGGATATTATATTTATTAGAGTCTTTGAAAAATTGGAGGAAAAATTACAGTGTTGATGAGTTACCCTACAAGAGCTGAGACACTACCTTGAGCAGGAGGTCAAGGCTTGACTTCTTCAATAAACTCTGAGCTCTCTCTTCCTCCAAAGCAAAACACTTGCCCAGAACCCAATGAGGGCTCAAGACTTGTAGTTGTCTATTGGTGAATAAGTATAGGTAATAAAGTTATTTCTGAATTTACCCTTCAATTTCTCCTTGTTCACAATGTATACAGAGAATGCTTAATTTAAACTATGGAGGAATGTTTAAATTGGAATGTAATTATGCATCATTTTACTTAACTGAAGCGATCCTATCGAATGACTCACAGGCTCAAGAAAGAAATATTTAAAAATAAGTTCTAGCTTTAGGAAAATTGTGAACTAGATATAGTTGGGGTTTTTTGTTTGTTTGTTTGTTTTTCAGAGAGCAATGGTTATTTCTTTTTTTGCCATCAAGGAAATATTTTCCACAGGATGCATCTTATGATTGTCCTTTTCGACATTTTTTTTAAACCATAAAATTATTAAAAGGCATCTTCGTAATTATGATGGGTTTACAATGGCTTAAGATATCAATTTATCTACACAGAACATTTTCAGCCTATTAATAAAAACCATAAAAGAGATGAAAAGCCTTACATGATAAAATAATTAAAGTCATCAGTGTGTCACAACTGCAGTAAGTAGATAGCCCAACATCCCCTCAACAGGTGACACTTTCTTCTACTTGCTCATTACCATCTTTGGGAAATACTTTTGAAAGGTAGTATTATATAGGTCTGATAGTGTCCCAGAGTCACTCGGTGGACTCCCACAGACACATTTCACAATGAATGAGCACGAACGTGTTAGCAATGGTAGATGATCACAAACCCGCACAGGCATCCTCTTGGGTTACCTATAACCCTTTGCAAAACAGGCGTGTGATACTCAGAGACTCTCTTAGACGGGTGGGCATTTGTAGAAACATTTTTATGTCTAGCTTAAAATTATATTGCTGTCTTTTCATTTATGTTGGAATGTTTTACTCAGAGGCAAAGGTTTAAGTATCTGTGAACAGGATGTAACCAAACAAACATCACCTGGTGACTTTACCTTTCGAGCCCAGTTCTAATGTGCCATCTGACTACTTTGGAATAGCGTCACTACTTTTTTTTTTTTCCTTAAAATTTTACAAATCTTAAATTTCTTAAAATGAAAAATGATAGCAACTCAAGAATTAACAAAGTGATGCTTATTGGTTCCCCTGACACATGACCAGCCGTGGATGGAACATAGCCAGACGACTGATAAAATGAAGCCTTCACAATACCGTTAGAACCAGCTTTCAACAAAACATTTCATTTTTCTCAGGGGAAAAGATTATACAGGAATATAACCTATAACTTGATCACTCAAATGTCAGAATATCTTCCCATAAGTGGTCAATAATAATGACAAGTTTTAAGCCAGTGTTTTATAAAAGTTGTGTTCCTTCTCATCAAGAGTTTTATAGTGTTTTAGTGGATGGTATATGGATGATGAAGTTGAGATATATGTTGTCTATGTTGGCAAGAATTTGAAGTGGCTGTTTTATTCAAAGGGCAATAAACCTCAGAGAGAATAGAAGGGAACATGTCCACATTCCCTCAGTATATTTGTATATTTATGAGTGTTTTCCTACATCAAATTTCTTTCACTTTGCTGTTTTTCCTCCAAGAAAAATATATGCAAAATATAACAGCTCTGAAAAATCCACATACAAGGAATACTTATAGGACTAAGTGTTTCCCTAGAGAGGAGCAGAACACACAGAAAGATTCTAGTATTCTAGTTACTCTTTCTTTATTTGCATATTGGTGTTATGCTTTTCTATAATTTTTGAATTTTATATCATAGTTATACTGAGTTTGACAATATTTTAACAAGCATATTACCCAAATCAATATCACAGGGTTATTCACAGACCTAAGAAGGACCAAAAAAATATATCTTCTAGTTGATTGCTAATGTTTATACTCCTTTTACCAAAACAATCGATTGCAACATTAACCATAAGGTCTAAATGGTAATTTTTGTTGTTAAAGTGCCCATCAGTAGATGAGTGGATAAAAAGTTGTAGTACGTTTACACAACTGAATACTATGCAGCTGTGAGAAAGAAGGATCTATTATTACCCTTTGAGACAGTGTGGAGGAATCTGGAGAGTAATA
Source organism: Molossus molossus (assembly GCF_014108415.1). Lineage (NCBI taxonomy): Eukaryota > Metazoa > Chordata > Mammalia > Chiroptera > Molossidae > Molossus > Molossus molossus. The sequence goes on from NW_023425399.1 coordinate 110,458,629, forward strand.
TGCTAAGCAAACTAAGCCAGTCATAGAATGACAAGTATCACATCATCTCACTTATATGCGGAATCTAATGAACAAAATAAATGGATGAATAAAAATAGAACCAGAGGCACAGAAACATGGAACAGCCTGACAAATCTCAGAGGGAAAGGTGGGAGGGGAGAGATTAACCAAAGAATGTATATGCGTATATATATTACCCGTGGACACAGACTGTAGGGTGGTGAAGGCCTGGGCTTGGTGGAATCCTGGTCAAGGGGGACAATGGGGGGCATATGTAACACTCTCAACAATAAAGTTTAAAAAAATTAAAACAAAAATAATAAAATTTAAAAATTTTTCTTAACTAAAAATAGCACTAACAGAAAAATCATGGAAACCATTCATTATATTTAAAATACATCTTAAATGTCATTTGAACTCCAAGATGGGGAAAAGGACAGAAACCTACAGAGTGATAAACCTTGTGGAGTTTGTTAAAAACCCGAGAAAGAGTCTTGGGAAGTAAAGTCGAGTTTTATCCACTGCTTGGTGTTGCGAGATCTTTTCTTGCCTGTTTAAAATATTTAAACAATGTTTAAAATGATGTGTTTTTTTTATAAATACTTTCTCAAAATAACAGGAAAAAATATTAGTCGTTAGATGAGCTGGACATCTCTCAGACCATCTGTGTTATCTATTGTACGCGTGACTCTTCGCAAACCCAGTTTATATTTTCGTAATTGGCCCTCTAATCTAAATACCAAATGATCAACTATGAATGCCAGCTTGCCTGGGATGAGAATTGTAGCATATGTACAGTACCTCGGGTTATTATTGTCAGAACACTGCGAAATATGTTTGCGCCTCTTGTATATAATTGCACCCTGGACTCATTATACCTAGTAATAGCGCCGTCATTTATTCAAGGCAGGATTACTCTGGATCCAGTGTCTATGTTGCTCAGCTCTATTAAGTCATTCAGAACAGAGATGACACTGCTGAAGGTCGTTTGGAAAAAAATTACAACTAAATTGGCAGATTCAACTGCACAGGAGAAACGGAAGCAAATGCCGAGCTGAGGAAAATGTGCTTGTGGCTTTCCCAGGTCACAAACAGCTCTTCACAAGTGTATCCCTCCTTGATTCCACGTGTGAACAGCTATTCTGCAGCTGCTGTTGAATATGTCGTCATGTTCGTCTTAGTGATATAATATAGTAAATACTTGGTTGTAACGATGAAGTGAAAATAACAAAGAACAAAAACTCACACCATCTAGATTTTGAATGAATTTGCTTGTAGCTGTGGTGGGTTGGTCAGGGTAGAATTCGATACTATAGAGATGGTGACTTTTTCCTATTATTTTCATTGTCTTCCATTGCTAATTTCAAAGTGGTAGAGAATGTTGTTATTCACTGTCCTGGTAAGAGAGAATGCCCTATGACTCAATGGCTATTATGATCTATTTTCACCTGATATTTATTGGCTGTTTCTTTATTTTAACTCAGCTCTTCTCATAATTGGCTCATCCCTACCAGGGCCAATGATATTGTTTTAAACAAATATTTTTTTCTTAAACATCAGATATCCCTTTATATTTTTATAGGTTATATCTCATATATCATAGAAAAACGTTAGTTATTTTTGAAACACCTACCTTTTAGAATAAACGTTGAAATGATACAATCACAAAAAATAAGACTTGAGCCCTGGCCGGTTTGGCTCAGCGGTTAGAGCATCGCCCTGTGGTCCAGAGAGACCCAGGTTCAGTTCCCACTAAGGGCATGTACCTTGGTTGTAGTTTGTCCCCAGCCCTGGTTGGGTCATGCGGGTGGCAGCCACTTGATGTGTCCCTTTCACATCGATGTTTCTCTCTCTCTCTTCCTCTCCCTCCCACTCTAGCTGATGAAAAAATGGAAAAATGTTCTTGGGTGAGGATAAAAATAAATAAACAAACAAACACACAAGACTTGAAAGAGGTCCTAGCTATTTGGACTACTTTTCAGATGAGGAAATGAAAGTCCAGTAATATTTAATAAATTGCTCAAAGTCACAGAGATAGCTGGTGGAAAATTCAGGGCATCATGCTCTTTCCATTCAAACATTACTCTGGCCCGACCGGAGTGGCTCAAAGAATTGAGCATTGTCCCATGGACTGAGAGGTCCCAGTTCGATTCCCAGTCAGGGCATGTGCCTAGGGTGTGGGCTTGATCCCCAGTAGGGGGCGTGCAGGAGGCAGCCGATAGATGTTTCTCTGTCACATCACTGTTTCTCTCTCCCTTCCTCTCTCAAAAAAAAAAAATCAGTCAATACATATTTTAAAAATAAAATATTACTCTGGTTGTAAATTATTACTTTAAGTAATTAATGTATCTACAGTGAAGTGTTACTTATTCTATTAAGTACACAAATAGGCAAATTTTATGGCATTTCTGCAAAACTATCTTCCTCCTTTGTGTTTTATGACTTTATATGATACTTGGATTACCTGCTCTATCAAGTGCATCCAGAGATCTTGTATTAACCCTGAAAAAACCTTTTAAATCAGTGGGAGGGTCCTTGAGCATCTACCCTCACTCAGTTAGAGTGACAACCATTTAGGATAGATGTATATTGTGCATACCTTCACATACTATAATGGCAGCAAGTATTCAAATGTATTTTATACAATGGATCAAACATATTCAAATACATTAATTTATACAGAACAGAAGCAGTATTTAGCATAATATTACATCTGTCCTCAGTGCCTAGCAAAACTACAGAAAATTACAAAAAGTTCCAGAAAACAATGTGTGACTTACGGGAGAGATTGGGAAGCAGCTCTATTCCCATCCCCCACTAATCTTACAAAGTTATTCTGCACAGTTACTTTTCCCCCAGTATTTAAATGAAAACTTAGGTCGGTTCCATGAGTTCACTGTTCAATCTTTTGTAATAAAACATTCTACCATTATTTTAAGTCAGAACACAGTCTCAATGCCATAACCTTTATGCTTAATATTAACACAGATTTCAAAACAATTTTTTATTTTTTTTATTTTTTTATTTTTATTTTTTATCCTCACCCGAGGATATTTTTCCATTTTTTTTACAGATAGAGTGGAAGGGAGAGAGAGAGAAACATCGACGTGAAGGGACACATCGAGTGGCTGCCACCCGCACGACCAACCAGGGCCGGGGACAAACTGCAACCGAGGTACAGGCCCTTAGCGGGAACCGAACCCGGGTCTCTCCGGACCGCAGGCCGACGCTCTAACCGCTGAGCCAAACTGGCCAGAGCTCAAAACAATTTTTAAACTCCAGGCTCTGCCCACCTCTCAAGTTGGACCTGCCTTCAGAAAAGCCAGCGTTTAGGCAGGTGAGGTGTGGTCAGCATAGTCTCTCTTTCTCTCCAAGCCTCCGTTTTTCTCTTCATATCTCGATGGCCAACATTTCCAGGGTTTAGAGCAAGTGGGAGGGAGAAGAGGAAGATCTGTTATTGACAAGCCCTGGTTTGGGGGCTGGCACTGATTGGCAGTGTACGGGGGAGATGTGCGAAGGGGAATCTGTCTCTAGTGGGCATGTCTATGGGTGGCTTGGGGTCCACCCAGTGGCTGGGAATCTCTCCTCTGTTCTTCCCAAGAGGCAAATCACACACCTTTGTGGATGGTTGGTGTAGGACCTCCCGCACCTCCCACCAGATTTAGGAAACTGTCGGTCCACTGCCGTCACCCCTCTGCGGAGGTCCCCTCAGTCCTGCAAGTGGTATGTTTGGACAGAGCCTCACACACACACACTGACTCTTCCTTCCACGTGGCTTCTTCCTGCTCCCGGAGAAATACTCACGTGTCCTTGATCCAACACATCCTGGAATTATAGCTGCTTCCCCAACCCCAGTTCTTTCTTTTTCTGTCTGAGACCACTTGAGTTTCCCCTTTTAGTACAGACCAGACAGCAGGGCAATGTGTCTAACTGCAGAAGACTGGGGGGGGGGGGGGGGGCTCTCTAGTGATTTCTTTTCATCTCCTTCCTCCTGAGAAAGGATGGGAGCTGCCACCAACCTCCTTCTCAAGGATGTAGAATGGGGACCACCATTTAGCTCTCTCCAACCACATCTCACTCTTACCTCATTAGATCCGTCTCCTGAAGCATTTGTCTGAACACATCTGCCGGGAGCGGGCACTCCATCAGTGAGCCTTGGAGGTGGTCGGACTCAGCCCTGGACTCTCCAAAATAATTCTGTGTAAACTTTCCTAAAAACTTACCTCCTGACCATTTTACGCCATCTATATGATACCAGTTATGCATCTATGTTCCTATAATACCAGCTATGAAATTAGTTTTCTAACACATTTTGTTAAAATTTTTTCCATAAGCTCTAACATTTCTCATAGTTCTTTTCCCCTATTTCACCTATTCTTTGGGCTGCAATGCAAATTTTCATTTTAGCAGACTATTACATTAGCATATTCTAGGAATAAATAATATAATACAGATTTATTCAATAAATAAATTACCACATGAATAAATGTTGAATAAAGTGATATTTAGAATTCTAGTAGTTCTCAGCAAATAAAAGTGTTGGAGTATCTACGTATTTCTGGGGGAAAATAAGTGGCTTTAGAAGGAAACCAAATTTATTAAGAAATTCTGAGGCATACATTGTTGGGGATATATGTGCTAAAAATAAAGTATTTTATGGATTGCTTATTTGCACATAAAATATGAGTATTATATTTTATTCATGAAGTTGAAACTAAATTCTTAAGTGGTATATCCCTAAATTATAACCAAATAAGCTTATAAAGGCTTTCCTTTAAATCACTAATAGGATATCTAAAAAGTAGTTGATTCCGAATGTTATCAAGGAAAGATTTAATGACAATGTGGCAATCAAATTTTTATTTTTCTGCTATTTCTGAAAATACAGTTTGTGTTTGTTTATTTTTAAGATATATTAGTTTCATACCATATAAGAGTACACCTCCACATCATGGTGATTGCATCATAAGGTATCTAACTGCTGAAGCACTGTGTTGTACACCTGAAACTAATATAATACTGTATGTCAACTATATTTCAATATAAAATACATTTAATATGGTTCAGAAGTTCTAGAAAACTTGAGTTATTTTCTAATGCCATCTCCTTCATTTTTGAAAAAGAAGAAAGATGAGGAAGAGAACATTTTAGTTTTCCAGCCACTCGGGTTCCGTATTTTTCACTACCAACCTGAGAAATGAAAATATGTTGATTATATGGAGAAGGGAGGCAGGGTGTGAATTTGGACTCTCCTGTTTGACACTAGAATAAAACCTTTTTCCCTTAAACTTTTCGTTCCTCTCATTTGGATTAATTTGGATAGAACTTTAGACACCCCAGAAAAACCTGCAGTGACCCTTTAACTAAGGACCATCCTCTTACAGAGAAAAACATGAGAACGAAGGCCACTACAAAGGCACCAAAGTGTAGACAAACCAAAGGGGGTTTGGGAAGAAAATGACAAAAAGGAGCTCAAATTTCACTTAGTACTAAACGGTGCATTTTATAATAAAGAAAGACTCAGAAAAAATGGGAGTAAAAGTATATTCGAGTGCTCATGCTTCTGGGATTGAAAAATAGAGTAATGAGGAGAAGAAAGCTTCGTGCCTTTGTTTTTTTATTTTTATTTTTTTATTATTGTTGAGAGTATTACAGCTGTCCCCCATTCTTCCTCTTTCTCCTCCTCCCACTGGGCTCCTGCCCCACCCAGATCTTCACCACATTATTGCCTGTGTCCATGGCTATGTATGTGTGCATAGAAGTTTCAAAGCAACTTGTAAAGACTGTTGCATGGTAATACAAAAGGGTTTTTGGTCCATAAGTTTGTGAAACACTACAGTCCCTCATAAAATATTTCATATCACACATTAATAGATCTACCATCACCCTCAAAAAGGTAAAACAGTAACGAAATCTTTCTAACTGAAACTCTTTTTAACCCAGCATTTTACAGACGCTTTCAAACACAAATGCATTTCTAAAATTGTTTCCTTTAAAAAAAAAATTAACAAATGACCAATAATATTGCATCTTGGTTAGGGTCCCCTGAGAAGCTGACCCCGACACGAGGGTTCAAATGCACGTGTTTGGTGCAAGCGTTGATCTCAGCATGCACACCGACAGGGCAGCGCAGCGTGAGTCAGGGGAAGGACGATAGATCTGACCACTGTAGCATCCAGCAAACCACCGCGGTGGACAGCGGGAGCTCAGGCTGCGGTGGACTCGGGACAGTGTTGAGCGTGTCTCTCACTCTTTGCAACCAAGGAACAGAGAAAGGGGGGATTTATCTACATGCCAATATCTCGTCCACCTTTGGCTCAGGCTTGCTCCTGGCAGCACGTGCTCAGCAGGCTCAAGCCCGTGCCTGTGATCAGAAGGGTGTCCTCCAGCGGCACATCACAGCTGTTTCCCGTAAACAACCTTCAGCCTAGAGATGTAATCTTTCTAAGCTTCCTGGCCATCGCTGTGTTTGTTCAGTGGTTTCCCCAAAACAGATAACTGAAGGGGTATCGGTTGGGTCGATGACGTAGGTGATTTGTCAAATCATGGATCATCACCTTGAATATAAATAACTTGGTTTTCTTTGTTTGCTCTTTAAATTTTTATTTACAGCTCGTTAAAAAAATCTGTCACTGCGCTGATTTTGATTCTGAAATCGGTGTCAGTATAAGATAAAATTCAGCTCAAACGTTACCTACTGGAGATAGCTCCCCCTTACCATGGACCCAAGTGGAATTACCATATCACCACTGTGTACTAATACTGTGCCTTCTTTATACTTCACTATACTTCAGACCCATTGTTACATGTTTTTACCATTTATTATTGAAATACAGTTTCCTCTGCAAGAGTTGTGACTGTGCCTTTGTTGACTGTATGTTTCCAGTGTCTCACAGGTATCTACACATATTTTGCTTAAGAGGACCACAAGTCAAAGACAACCATAGTAACAAAGTACATGCACAGAAGTATATGTGTAGAAAATAGCCCAGCTTGTGTGACTCAGAGGTTGAGCATCGACCTGTGCACCAAGAAGTCGCTGGTTCAATTCCTGGTCAGGGCACATGCCCAGGTTGTGGGCCCGATCCCCAGTGTGGGACATGTAGGAGGCAGCCAATTGATGTTCTCTCTCATTGATGTTTCTATCTCTCTCTCCCTCTCCTTTTCTCTCTCTCTAAAAATCAATAAAGAAAAAAATATTTAAAGAAAATAGATTGTCCCAAGATCAAAGAAAGGTAAACAATATCCATGAAATTACATAAAACCAAAAGGCCAGTTTTCTGTTTTATTTTAGGTCCCAATCCTGTGAGCAGTTATTTAAAATGCAATTGTGTAGTTTTAGAACAATGGGAACACCAGTTCCTTTGTTTAAAAGGCCAAATGATAAAGAACAAATTGACAAATAGAAATCACCTTGAAAAACACGCACACACAAACACGATAAGCTACTGTTTTTCAATAAAGAGCTGTTTTGTTCCTTAGATAAACTGAAGACCAAAAAAATAGACTTGAATTCTTATAGTTATCCCCAGTTAGTGGAACATCTCACTAGATAAAATACTTTTGACAGTCCATGCAATGCTGTTTATAAATCAATACTCTTCCTTAATTTTGTAATTTCCCTTTTTATTCTCCATAGGCAAATAAATATTTGACTTTACAGCATCAAATATTTTCTCTTTTGAATGCTCTTTGCTGTCAAAGTTCATTATGTAGTTACCAAATACATTCTGTCACCTGAGCATCTCCTTTGAGTAATTTCAAGTGAGAAAATATTGCATTGATTTCAGCACTTATTCAATATAGAAATTGCAAATCTCAACATAGTGCATCTGGCCAGAAAGATTCTCTAAGGAAATAAAGGAAAATAGCACTTGTTTCATAATGGTCCTCAAGGCTTGATTAGGTGTCTTTTGAAAGATTGAAGAGGTCCATATATTTGACCAAATAGAAAATAAACTTTGGAACTGTCTGACATATTACCCTTTGTGCATATTTACTTAAAGTTAATATTTATGCTTGTATGAAAATAGTAAGCCTCCCAATTAGAAATATTCAGGAGTTGCTGAGTACATCCTAAAATTGGGGACCGTTGCATGTCATTGAGGAAAATAATTATCTATTTCCATGACTTTTCAGTCTTTATTCAAAAGGCCAATAGCTTTCCGTATAGGATGGCTAGACATTGATGTGGCCCTTAGCTTCCTGGGTAGGTTCAGCTCCCCTCCACATTCTGCATCCCCATCATACTTCGGACAAAGGAAAACGTACTAGAGTTGACCGGCAGAGAACCTCCTCTCATTTTTCACACAGACTGTTTCCCAGTGAACATTTTCTCTCTCTCTCAGCCCCTCTTTATTCTTCAAATGCCTTTTGGGTCTTACTCTCCAGTCTCAAAAACACTTGATACATAGTTCCATTATTTTATTTTCCCCTTTTACTGAAATGATTTGCTTAGCTGTTCATCTCCCCAGCAAGACAGTGAGCCCCCATAATCAGTCTCTTGAACCCAGGTGCTAGATAATCCCAGTGACTGAGCTGCCTTACGCAGAGTGAACCTTCCTTGCATGCCTGCCCAATTAAAACGACTCCCTCTCCTCCCCTGGACTGTTGGATGCGTTTTGAAAATCACCAGTACATCAAGGAAGTACCACCAGACATATCAGACTTCTAAAATTGTCAGGAACATTTCCTCTAAATTCGTTATTACACACACATATACACACACACATGCACACACAGATAATCAAACTCACTAACTGGAAGCAATATATCCTAATCTTCCTTATCTTTCCATTTCTAGCACTAAGTTATAGCCACAGTTGCTTCAAGAGGAAATACATATCATTTCAGGACCTCAGAAAATAAATTTTACATAAGGTAAAATAATCCAAAAACTCTTCAAAGTTATCCAATACTTTTTTTTTCATATACTTTTTTTTTTGGTGATCCCTTGAACACTTTACTCCCTGCACCTTTCTTAAGGAAGGAGTAACATTTTGCTACGATACTCTCCTTCTTTTCTCCCTTGGTGGATAATTAAAAGTTGCCCGTAGCCATGGCAGCTCGTGTTTGAAATCAGTTCCACTGAACAGAAACTTTGGTTACACAGGACCTGTGACTGCCCTGGAGACCGACAAGCAGTGCTCCAGAATGACCATGGTGGTTCTAGGGTCAGCAGCGGGCAGGCGTCCCCGAGGGCCACTGCTGGCATAAGGTCCTAACATGGCACTGCCAGGAAGACCACAGTTCTGCTCTCCAGACCTGGCATCAATCTCAAGTCTTTGTTATTTGTGATTTAGATGCTCTTGGGTATTTTCTAATAAGAGGGATACCTTGGTGCAGTTGGTTGGAGCATCATCCCACGCATTGGAAGTCTCCGGTTCAATTCCCAGTCAGGGCACACGCCTAGGCTGTGGGTTCCATCCCTGGTCAGGCTCATACGGGAGGCAACCAGTACACATGTTTCTCTCTCTCTCTCTTCCTTCCTCCCTCTCTAAAATAAAAAATAATAATTTTTTTAAAATAAGGAGATGGACACCTAATCAAACTGTAATCACAATTATTAATGGCAACTATATGTTACTTACTAGTCATCTTCAAGTCTGTTTCAACTGTGTGCATTATTCCTCTCTCACAGGTTTGTAAAAAAAATGTCCTTCGGTGAGTCCTTTAGTGAGCCTAAAAGAAACATCCATGCTTGACTGTGGCTGAAAAGTGTAGCATTACGTGTATTTGGACATCAGATCTGGCCTCTGTTGACAGTCTCTAATCTAATGAAGATCATGTTCCTTAAAAAAAAAAAAAAGCTAAGTATAATGATTTGCCTCTGTCAATGAAGGACTGCTGCTTGTGCTTTGTCATCTAGAATCACATTATCTTCAATGAAGTCTATGAACACATCTCTAAACTCTTCCCCTGACATGTTAGTTATCTATTGCTGCATAATAACTAACCCTAACATGTAGTGGCTGAAAACAACATTTACTGTCTCACACAGTCTCTGTGGGTCAGGAATTCAGGAGCAGCTTAGTTGGGTGGTTCATGATGTTACGTGTGGGTTTTCAGCAGGGGTTGCTGCCATCTGAAGACATGACTAGGCGGGAGGACCTACCTCCAAGGTGGACCACTTACAGGTCTGCGAAGTTAGTGTTGATCATTGACAGGCAGCTTTAGTTCAACACACTGCTGTCGCCGCAGGCTGCCTGAACACCCTCATGGCAGGGAAGTTGGCCTTTACCAACTAGTTCTCCAGGCTCACAAGGAGAAAGTCATATGTCTTTTAGAACCTGTTCTTGGGAGTCACATGCCATCATTTCTGCAATAATCCATTGGATAGAAAGGTCAGAGGAACTAGACATGCCTTCCTATGTGTCCCCACACTCTCTCTACCTCTCATTATCTTGTTTTCTTTCATCCTTTCTGTGTTATATTTTCCTGATACTATCATATTTACTTACTATACGCTGAAGAGCTATGAAATTTACCTTGCATTTATACTATGTATATAAAATGCGTTTCCGATGTAATCTTTCTATTTGATTATGTTTTGATATTAATATTGCAATCATTATTTTCTTTCATTTGTGCTTGTCGAATATAATTTTGACCTTCATTTTATATTTATGCTTGATGGGCCAATTTTAAAAAATATCTCATAAACATGAAGTCACTTAATGTTTATTTTTAATCTAATCTGGGATTCATTATTAGGGAGTTATTTTCCTAAATGAAGCTTTCATTTATGTGCTACATCATTAATTTAAATTCCTTCAGCGTTTAATCTGCTAGTTGCTACATCCATCATGATTTTAATTCAGAAATCTTATTTTTCCTCCCCATTGAATCCTTTTCAAAATCAAATTGTCCTTCCTCTTGACATGTTACTTTGATTTCATAGGAGCAGCAAACATCCTCTTGAAAGTTGTTGAAAACACAGTCATTTTTTAAAAAATTGTTTCCCTCCTTGCAGTAAGTCTATTACAGAAAAGTTACGACGTCGAAATTTGAAGAAATTGGATACTCACCTTCTTGTGCACCACATAATTCCTTCATATTTCTCTATTTTCTGGCCGTATGGTTTTATTAGTTGAGACAAAGGGACCTACATGCACTGGAGGTCTGAAGTGAGAAGACGTGGGGAACAATCCACCGCAGGAAGGCGGCCGGGGCGGCGGAGCAGGAGCGGGACGTCCCGCTCGGGAGGTGGGAGGTGTCACTCGTCCGGGCACGGCGGAGACCGGACCTGCTGGAGATGCCAATCAAAAGGGAAAGACAAACACGCTCATCTCACCCTCATGCTCCCATCTTCCCCCAGGGCCTCCCATTGGCCAGAACAAGTAAGGGAGGTGAGCCTGGGGCCTGGGAGAAGAAAGGACAGAGCAAGCGGAGCCGAGAAGACACGGTCCACCCTTTGGCTGGTCCGCGATATTCCCGTTCATCCATCAACTGATCCTAAGGAGCTGGATGCTGCCCCCGCCTCGGGGCCAACTTTCTGGCTTTATAATGAAGGGACTTCCACCCTCTTTCTAACAAGGAGAGATTCAAAGTCTCAACAACCAGGATTTCCCACTGATGATGGCAAAACACGTTGAGAGAGAGCTAGGCATTCTACCAAGAGCAACTATAAAAACTAAAGAAAATATGTAAACATATTTGCTCAAAGGCATTAGCGACCTACTAGGGCAGCACGGACCCAAGGGACGCGGACGACGGATACAAGGGAAGGCAGAACTGTCAAGCTGCACGTGGCCCCCCTCCTGCTCCCGAGGTAGAGGATGATTCCCCAAAGAACCAACAGGCTGAGTCACTGCGGGGAGCTGTCAGGAGGCGTATGAGGCTGGAGGCTCAATCACACCACCAAGGAGTAAAAGCCCTAGGAAATAACTCAAGTTTTTCACTGCTTTTTCTATTACAAGAGCAAAAATAATAATAATAAAAGTAGCTCTCCCTCGCAGAGCCTGAAGACCTGCACCATAACAGAAATCTTTTTTAGGTTGTCTGACCCCCGCTTTAACTGCCTACTGCAATCAAAACCCAAAGGGCTCTGCAGAAAAAGAATCAAAGTGTCTCTGAACTATTTCATCCACAATATTCAGCATCCAAAAAAAGTTGTCACTATGCCAGGAGAAAAGACGAGATGATGAGAGAGGGAGACAGCAAGGGGGTGGGGGAGGCGAGAGATGAGAGAGACATGCCCACAGCAGACCCAGATGCTGAAGTTAACCAAGAGAGCCTTTAATTTAAATGCACACACAGATTATGAGATAAAAATAAATAATATTTAGTAAAAACAATAAAAATTTGAACAGGAATTCTACAACGGAAGTAAGTTCTAATGTAATTTGGATCCATGCAGATAAGTTCATTTATTTTAGGTACAAGAGAAGAAAGGATATTGAAACGGAAGGTCCAGAGAAAATAGATATGTAGAGAGGAAAAAAAAAAGATGAAGACTGTAATCTAATTGGACAAGAACCTGCGAGACAGAATGAAAAATGGGAACGTGTGTAATTGGGGTTCCGGGGTGAACCACCAAGGTGCACTGAGGAATGGCTCTCTGAGAAAATCTAAATGAATGTTGTTGTCTAACACAATTTTGTGTAAGGCTAAGAATATATGGTACTTGCCCTGGCCAGTTTGGCTCAGCGGTTAGAACATCGGCCTGTGGACCAAAGAGTTGCAGGTTCGATTCCGGTCAAGGGCACATACCTCAGTGGTGGTTGGTCCCTGGCCCTGGTCTGGGTCATGTAGGAGGTGACCAGTCGATGTCTCTCTCTCACATCAATGTTTCTTTCTTTCTCTCTCTCTCTCTCTCCCCCCACTCCCTTCTTCCCTCCCCTCCACTCTATCTAAAGATAAATGGAAAAAAATATCCTTGGGTGAAGGTTAAAAAAAAAAAAAGAATATATGGTGTTAAAATGTATGACAACAATAGCAAAATCAGAAGGAGGGTCGGGTGGACTTAGAGTATTCTGAACTTTGTATTGTCTTGGCAGTGATAAAATTAGGAATTATTAGGGGAAACCTCTGTAACAAAATAAATTAATTAATTTAAGAAAGCAGGAATCATTCAATTTAGTAAATGAAGGATTTATGTTGCATTCCCTAAGTAACTACTAAAAGAGTAATAAAATAGTGTGTATTACTAACAAGATGATAAAGGATAAGAAATGGAATTTTTTTTTTTTTTTAATATTCCAAGGAAAGCAATAAAAGATATCAGAAAGAATATGGCACAGTTGGAAAAAGGAAAAAGACTAAGATAAGAAATTTAAATCCAAATAGATCGATAATTCTATGAACAGACTAGATAATTCGGCTCAACAGTGATTGGGAGGATTACGACTACATACAGGCTTTTGAAAAGCGAGCGTGGAGGTAAAGGTGCAGAAAAGCTGTCAGAACAAGGTCTCAAACCTGTATCACACATGTTCTCTCTGCTAATGCTGGGCTGAGTAAATTCCAGGCAACGATTATGACCAGAGGTAAAGACAGACATACTACGATGGTCAAACAATAAAATCAGCAGGAAGATTTGAAGGATTTGAAACAAGGTTTACACTTGCCCTGTGCATGGAGGACTGTACTCAGCCACTGCAAGATGCGCATTTCCCTCAAATGCACATGGATGCTGTAGGCATTTAGAGAACACGCTAGCCCATAAACACGTACCACCCCAGTAAATTCAATACAAAAGTTTTTTAAAAGAGACGAAATTCCAAAGAATTCAAACAATGTACTCTGACCACAATGAAATTAAGCTAAATTTAATTAAAAACATATAACTGGAAAATACCCAAATGTTTGCAAATTAAGCAGTATACTGGTAAATAACCCATGAGTTATGGAAGAAATAACTATGAAAATTAGAAAAAAAACCTTAGAACTAATTCATTAAAAAAAACCCACAACTTCCTAACTCTCCTACTGTGTCTTCTCAGAGGCCCAGACGGGCTCCCATTTACTCTCTGTATACTTTGAACTTCATCAAATCCACTGTGTCTTGAGGGCTAATTTACAGGTGGCTTTTCCCATCGCCTAGACCTGGTCCAGGCCCTTCTCTTCCTCCAGGTCCCACTCAAAACCAGGAACCTCACTGCTTATTTGGGAAAAGTGTCCAGAGGGCACACACACCAATTTATAGACGATGTTGCTTGTCCTATCCGGGGAGTCCCAAAGGTGTTATATATTTGGTCCGCGTCAGCACAACGTTGAGACACCTCATCTCGTTTTCAGGGTGATGTACCGACACGTCGAAGACCATCTGCTCCCTAAAACCTTTCTTAAAATGTCAGGCCCCGGAACTGTGTAGTTTTATTCTCCCTCTGGGCAAACATATGTTTAACCAGTACATCTGGGGATTTCCCCTTCCTGCTCACCAAGGACAGTCATTGAGGTGGAGCAAATTCTGTTCTGTGGGGTGTCTGTAGGACCGCAGTCCCGGGGACTTTATTTTAATAGCATCAGGAGAGTTGACATATCCCTGAGGGTAGGAAATGAAATTGGGACACTATCTCCCAGCTGAAGGCAAACTGCTCTGATCCTGCGGGATGATTGGTTCGGGGGGAAATGCATTTTGCAGGTCAGTGGAAGTATATCAAAGCAAAGCATGTACTAATTTGCTGTAACAAAGATACCGTATCTGTCTCAGCAGCTGCAATTGGAGCGACTATATAATCATATTTACAATAATCCACAGGCATTTTCAAGATGCATCTGACTTTTATGACAGCTAAAGAGGTGAACTCATGGTAGGTATTACAGGAATAGTACCTGTCCTCACATCTTGGATGGCGGCATTAACTACCACAACTCTTGGGGCAGGGGGCGTGGAGGGGGGTGATGTTTGTTCATTACTTCAGTGACAAAGAAACAGTTCTGTGGGTTTCACTTGGCCCTTCCAACTTTACTGGCCCTCACGCCATAGGGAAGGGGGTTAGTGTGGGTGGAAATCCTGCCAGTTTCTGATTATGTACATTGCCACTGGTCCCAGCTGGAGAGGAATTTGAAGCAAATGTGCATTTATTACCTGAGTTCCATGATGTCTCACTGACACTTGAGCCAGGGTGGCATTTCAGTTTCGTAGGAGTCACATCAAGTCTGAACCATTATAAAATACTTAAAATTGTACTTTCGCTGGATGGTCTGCTTGGCATACTGGATGTTCTCTGGTCCTTTTGGAGAGAACCTGAGGAAGAGATTTACGTGTATTCTCACGTAAGGTCCCTCCTCAGCCTGTTCTGTACTCAAGGGGCTCCAGGTCTGTGATGGAATGTGTCGTGGTCTAGTTTGCCCAGAACTGGGAGGTTCCCAGGATGTGAGATTTTCAGTCCGAAAGCCAGGACCCGGAATGGCCAGGAACCCTGTCTGAATTGGCCTTGGTTGGGAACCCAGAAAAAAATTGTAACTTCCTCTTAGGATGATGCAAACTCCTTTTCACCAAACCTAGCTTTGCTCTTAGGCAGACCTGGTAACACATCGGTAGGCTGTTTGATTCTTAAGGACATCAAGTTCAGTTGACGACCACCACCAAACTGTGTGTCCCAACATTCTGTGTCCCACCCGGCACTGCTCTATTGTGGTAACTGAGTCACAGTGTCTGGGACAGTAAACCCTCCTGCCCCACTTTCCCGGATCCCATTATTCCCTTGGAAATGAAGGACCCCCATCCTGCTGCAGCCCAGTTCCTCTGCTATCCCTAGCCTAGGGATGACTGCGCTATTCAGAAACGCTAGTATCCTCACAAGTGCAATATCAATTCCTTCGTAAAGGAAATGCCTTCTGGGCACTGGCAGGATTCGTGTTGGGGAAGGAGAGGGTGGCGTTGATCAAACCCGCTCCAGCATGGCCATCTCCTTAAGACCTGAATGCTTTCATCTACGTCACACCAAGGAGGGGTCTGCACCTTTGACCTCATTAACGTAAGCTATTGAGTCCAGAACTCAATAGCCAACCACGCACACAGATCAGATTCCAGCTTCTCTAACTAGCGTTTAAATTCAGAATAAAATTTAATGCAGCATTTTAGTAAATTTGGCTTCATCCAGAACTACATATTCTCCCTTTGGGGGGAACTCTATGAATCCATTACCATGATTTTCTCCAGGTATGTACACACATAAAAGGTAATTAACAATATTTTGGGGATTCCTTTGCTGTATGCATCATATCCTTCCAGAGGAAACGGAATGGATCTCTTTTGGGGGAACCTTGGGAAAGAACTCCTTTAATTGGCCTGGAGGCAGTTGGAGAATATGGGCCTGGCTTGGATAAGCTGGGTCACATGACACAATTTAGGGTCATCTATTTGAGGGAAGGCTATTTTCTGACAGTGAAGTTGTTGCTGATTCTACCAGCAAGAAGAATGAGGGAAATTCTGTGGTTCAAGCTTCTCAGCTACGTCCAGGTGCACACATTGCCCCATCCCAGATTTCAGGGACCCTCTATTTCATAAGTGTCTTAAACGTAAGCAATAATGCTCTGACCTTAACATAAGAGACTGATGATGAGGTGCTGTCCATGTTGCTTCATTTCGGCTGCTACCCGTTCAGCTTCTGTTCTAATGCTCAGCCATGTCTTTCCTGCAGCCGTGCGAGATAATTATTTTATGTTTATCACAGAAGTTCTCTAATAAACGTAGCCTGGTTTTAACTGAGAATTTAGAAACACGAGTATGCTGTTTCTTCACCTTTAGAAGTAGGCAGCACCCTTCTGTCCTTGTCATTATCCTTATTACCATGAGAGTGGAATATGACAGCAACTTGATTTTCCAAAGGCTTGACTTTGACCAGCCCTTCATCTCAAGCAACTATAGATGATGATGTAGGTAACAATGATGTCGCTGCATGCCACCAATGACCATTATCCCATTTGCCATCTGCAAAAGCATCAAGACCGTGTTCATATTCATACAGATGATCAGCTCGGTGCTGAAATCCCATCATGAGAGGTATTTTTCGGAGACCACTGCTGATAAAGTACTATAACAATCAATGTCAAACCAGGAAAGCCATACCTCTCTGAATAATTCAGCTCAAAGAAATGTAATGCAGGAAATTGGTCACTGAGATGATAGAAAAGGCTGACAAGATGATCAAGGGATAGTGAGCCAACCCCTAGATCACAACTGCAGTTGTCAGAACTACACTTAGCCTGGGGGGGGGGTTAAGGAGGCAATGACACCAGAGCCCCAGAACCTTGCCAAGGGGTCATCAAGCAGAAACTCAGAGCACGACAGGCTCACCCCACTGGTGTTGGAGCCGTGGGTTGTGGCCACTGCTGGAAACAGCAGCTAAGAAAAGAAGGAGAGAAATAGCCTGGCTCCTCCCTTCCTTGTCCCCTCTAGTCTCTCTTCACTGTTATTAGCCCAGCTTTGCCCAGAGCCAGCTGACAGAAGGTCGGGATCAACACTCTGTCGCTCGGAACACTACAATGAAGAGTGAGGACCAATCGGCAAAGACCTCAGGGCTCAGTGGAACAGGCAGCAGTAGAAGGAAGGGACGAACGGGGGACAAGCAAGAGGGGGGCACCCGGAGCAGGGGTGAAGGTGGTGGGAGGGGCTGAGGACGGCAGCGGGAGGAGTTTGATGGTGTGGACCCCAGAGAAAAGCACTTGCGTCTCTTCTGTGGCTCGCGCTCCTGATGCATGGCTTTCCCAGAGATGGAAGGTTCCTCGACTTACTCCGCCACTGAAAACCACACCTCTCTGGCCTACCAATGGCCACGGTCTCTCTCCACGTAACATGGCAGACAAGGCACATCCAAGAGAAAACGTAGGGCATTGCGTTGATTCGGGTGACTGGCTAATGTCAAAGCTTCACAGAGACAGGACATGCGGCTTGAAGACGAGCCAAACGATCCCCAGGCCAGTTCACACCGCCGACTAACTCGGGGTCGGTCACTGTGGTGTCCCAGGACAGTCACACTCTAAGGGTGCTCTGCTCTTCCAGGAGACACTGACGTGTGCTGGCATCGCAAACCCCCAGCCTTCAGAGATGCCCTCAAGGGCAGAGGGAAACCATCCACGCTCTTGTACTGTCGGTACACTATGGAAGGGATGAGGCTGAGGTCATTTTTGATGCTGCAGTTTTGAGGAGCTTACAGCCCTGTTTTTGAAACTAAATTTAGGTTCATTTTTAAAATGTGAGTAATTCCTTTGTGACATCTCCTAAGTTGTTTATATATAGTTTATGCCTTGTACTCCAAATAACATACGGGATGTCATCTGTTCGTTCTGAAAAACTTGACGCTAATGAGTGCAAAATAGGACGACAAAGTTATAGCTCTAATGATCAAAACTATGAAAAAAATTCAACATGTGCTTGTAAAAAAAAAAATAGTCCGAACAGATATACAGCAAAAAATAACTTTTGAAATCATTGGTGATTTAAATTAGGTGATCATTTTCTTTGTTTCATAATTCTTTTTATTTTCCTCTTATTCCATAATGAACATGTGGTATTGCAGTATTAATGTATAGATGTTATTCTTAATAAAAGTAAATATTTGAGTCACCAACTTTCAATATTTAGCATATTTTCCAAATAACATGTTATCTCACTGTCACCTTAATAATTGTGTAAAATTGTATATAACTCATTATACTAATATTAACTGAAATAACATGTCAAGATATATTATTGTAACATTCTAGTGTGCTACTGCTGTCTAAAACTTGGTATTGTTTGTAAATGAAACATCATTTGGAAGAGAATAATCAAATCTAGATGATTGAAGTACAGCATGTAATTTTGAACTTGATCTGATAACACTAACTGAATTTGCCATGATACCTTATCTAAATAATGATAATCATTTATGAATAAAGTTTTTCCATCTCTGAATAAAGTTGTGCTATCTTTACTATATTTATAGAATTCTTCATAACTTGGTTTGGTTAATTTTTTTTTTTTTTGGTACGTGCCCCTAGCGGGAACCGAACCCTGGACTCCCTGGTCCTCAGGCTGATGCTCCAACCGCTGAGCCAAACCGGCCAGGGCTGGTTCAGTTTTTATGTTAAGAATCTATGAACTTATAATATCAATTATGGCATTAACATCAAAGAACTAGCCCTAATTTTTATTATTTGTCTTGTTATAATAGTCATTTTCACTCTTCTGTCCCAGTCAATGAAAAACATCACTAAAATGACTTCCGTGACTGGTGTTCCCAAGGTCACACAGAAATCACCGCATAAATAATAGGGAAAGCTGATAAATGTCCACTTGCCATCCTCCTCTCCCCTCTTGAATCTTCCCCGGGGACTAGATAGTCTGGAGGACTTTCATTAATTTCAAAATCACGTGTATAAATCTAGCTCATTCTGGGATGATGGAAGTTTGTACATTCTAATGGCATGTGCTGGGCTCCGGGAAATGAAGGGATGCCTGGGCTGAATTATGAAAACATGGATGTCTTTGTCACCAAAGCCATGAGTTTCAAGAGAGAAGTTAAAGACTGTGTCAAAAAAAAAAGAATCCCCTCATCCTCAGAGGTGATTTCTCTTGGTCAGGTGTAGTCAGAGCAACAGATCAATGTACAAAAGCATTCACTTCTATAACCCAAGCTCTTATCTGTCGGGAAACCTGGGAAGTTGATTTCTGATCATGCAAACCTGGCATTTGTTCTGAAATGAAGAGCACTTAGCAATGCAGATCCTTTCTGGACAGGACCACATCACTTGTCCTCATGTAGTGGTCTCAAGTGTAAACAGAATCACGAGATAACAGTCACCACCTTGCACTGACCTTTCATCCCAATACCAGCAGATGATACATTATTTTCCGTCTCAGACTCAGCGGACTGGGCAACAGATCCGAGATTTAGCCTCTCAAGGATAAAACACCAGTGTTTAGGGTTGTTCCTTTATCACCCTGAGTAAATCAATCAACCTCTCTGCCCCAGTTTCAATCATGTGTAACTGAGGTTGAAGTAAAACCCTGGCTCTACCCATAATATCTTGCACCGGAATCACACACCTGCCCATCTCCAAAGATAAGCAATAATAAAATAAATCATTGAAATAAACAAAAAAAGTAAGCATCTAAGTAGCACTTGTTTTAGGTATTACTCGCTTTTCTTCCAGGTGTTTAAAAAATAACTGCAGGGAAATCCCCCAAGAACAACTCATGCTCCACATGGCCAAGGCAGAAAAGAGAAGAAGAGGGCTTGCTACATAAAAGGCATAATTGCTTTTGCCAGTTTCTTCAAATTCCATATAGACGAGCACTGATCAAGGGAGTTGCTGAGAAGTATCAGAAGATTGAATGCTGAAGGGAAGCTACGTCTTGTCCTCCCAGTGTGTCACTTCCCGTTGGAGTTCAGCGACGTGTTCCCCCTGCTCCTGTGCCATCATTTCAGGGTCTGCTGAGTGGTCTTGCTAAGGGAGGCTGATGTGCTGAGGCCGTCGGTCCTGACCACCCGAGCTTCAGAGTGTCACCGACAGGATGGCCTGATGGTCGCGTGTAAGGGCATCTTCTTTGAAGACGCACTGTTCATTTTCTTACGCCCGCAGACACGTGTTTGTTTTCCTCTGTCAGCTCTCAGAGTGTGTCATGGCTCCGGGCTCTCTGCGTTGGGGCTGCCGGGACTTCTAGAGTGACAGTCCCTGGCAGCTCACATTAGCATCCTTAGGAGCCCGACGTGCTCCTCTCGGGCCCTGTCAAGGTTTGATCCCAACTTTGTAGTTTCAGCTTCTGTGAGTCCTGGAGAGCTGCCACCAGCAGCAAAGGAGCGACTTGAAAGACGGGGACAAAGCAAAGCCTTCCTGCTGAAATAAGGTAACAGCAAATTTACCTTCAAATGCATCGTGGTGCAAATTACAGCAGAACACCTGGTGGTTTCTCCATATAAAAAATGTTAACAAAGTCGTTTCTGAGACTTAGCTATCACATGGATTTATTTTTGTTTCTTACAGAAGGAAAGAGTGGCAGGATTTTCAAAAGGACTCATGAAATGAGTGCAAAAAAGAATGTCATTACAAGAACAAAAGATATAACTAGATTAAGTGAGAAAGTATCTATTTTCTAAAATATCTTTTTGATTGAAGTAGTATTAAAATTATTAGGTCTTCCACTGAAAAATATTTAAAGACCATTATAATTTTCAAATTTATCAGTGTTCACAGTGTGTTTTCCCCCTAATAACCTTTTGTTTAATTTGCAAAATCTGGATTCATTATAATGAGCCCATAATTAGCATATTCTAGTGAACAAATTATTGCTCTGTTTGGCTTGGTTTTCAATGTTACACTTATTATTTTCCCTAACCCCACACATCTCTATATATAATCAGAAGAGTACAACCATAAATATTATTTCAGAGTGTTAAAGAATATCATAAAATCTTATCTGGGTAAAACTTTGATTTTCTTGTTTTCATCTACAGTACTTACAGCAAAAAAATACTTGAAAAGGTTTAAATAAAAGAATTATAGACTAAGCATTTATTTGTATACTAAACACTATAAGAAACCAAAATGTAGCCCTGGCAGGTGGTTCAGCTTGTTTGAGTGTCATCTTGTACACCAAAGGGTTGTGGGTTCAATTTCCAGTCCGGGTGTGAACAGGAGACAACCAGTCCATGTGTCTCTCTCACACTGATGTTTCTCTCTCTCTTCCTTTCCCTCCCTCTTTCTCTCTCTCTCTGAAAAAAAAAGAACAGTAAAGAAACATACCCTTGGGTGAGGACTAAAAAATAATTGTAGACCAAACAGTACCATCTCCAAGTGTGACAAGAGTTTCAGGCTCTCCCTCTCTCCCCCTCCCCCTTTCCCTCCCCCCTCTCCCCCTCTCTTCCTCTCTCCCCCTCCCCCTCCTCCTCCCCCTCTCCCTCCCCCTCCCCCTCTCCCCCTCTGTTCCTGTCTCCCCCTCTCCCTCTTTCCCCCTCTCCCCCTCTTCCCACTCTCCCCCTCTCCCTCTCCCCCTCTGTTCCTGTCTCCCCCTCTCCCTCTCTCCCCCTCTTCCCACTCTCCCCCTCTCCCTCCCCCTCCCCCTCTCCCTGTCTCAGCAGGTCCTGTCCCCTTTTTGCTGAGTCCAGGCAGTGTCGGCAAGTGTGAGTTTGTGGACTAAGTACTGAACTTATTCACTCTGCATGAGATACGAAAGGTAGACTGTACAACAGTTTCATTAACATCTATTATTTGCTGTTTCTCAAAAAACATTTGGTAAAGGGGTGAAAGTATTGACAAAAACCAAATGACTAAGGCCTGCATTAAATTCTGTCATTCATGTTATAGGATTATTGATGGAACTCTTACTTCACATGATCATCAAGAGGTGTAAAGCAGCTGCTGCCTACGAAAACATTCTGCAAAACAAGAGAAGAGAGTATCCAACAGAAACATCATTTCCATCGCTTGCTTGTTTTCCAAAGTCCTTGGGATTTGGTGCGTGTTCTTGGGTGTATGTTGTATTCGTGTGTGTGGACATGTTTGTGGTGGCCGTTGTGATGTTATACTCACCTGATAGTATACTTTGTAATTTTATAAGTTCCAGTTCTACTGGTTGCATTTTTTTCCATCAAAGAAAATAATTCAAGTAGGAATTTAATAAACCCATTCTGTGTCCTAAATATTTGCACAACTTAATGTCAATCTATTTGACATTAAACCTAACCCAAGTCTGCACCTATGAGAAACACTGTAGAATGGAACGTGAAATGGCTCTGAAGGCCGATTACTGGAGCTCACAGTCTGCTTTGTACGCGGGTGAGGAAGGTCCAGAGCGTAGGCAAGGTGTGCTGCATAGAAATGAGAAACTCTGCTTCTAGAACCTCAGTGAACTTGTGAGACCTGGAGTGACTACTATGCATTACTGATCCTATTATTCCAGCAGTGTTATAGGACATTTCTAACAAAGTAGGAACTTCAATATTTGACTTTTATTTCTGGCCTTCTCAGACTGAACAACAAATATATGTATATATGATGTGTATGTGTATGTATATGTATGTATGTATGAATATATGCATGTATATGTATGTATATATGTGTGTATATACATATATACATATATATAAAATATAGATTGTACTTAGAATACATAAAAACAGAACAAAAAGGTTTCATAACTAAACACAGTATTTCAATAATTATGCAAATTTCTGCATCTGCTTATTTAGAAATAATCACTTTGCTTTCATAACAATATTTGAAATTTATTTGTATACTAAATACAAATACATAGTGTCTGAGTCAGTCAGACACTATGGGGAACAATGTAATTCAAAAGACAAATACACCGTCTTCTGAGACTCTGCTGGCAGGGCACGACCGGAAACTGGTCAATGAGAACGATAGCAGCAGAAATAGGTGTAAAACGCGTACCTACCACCACTTCTCACAACGCGCTCGTCGCCCCAGCCACCGCCGGCTCCTGCTACATTATGCTACAGCTTCCTAAGCCACCTGTCTAGAATCACTCTCGCCTGTTTAGTTTGTTCTGAAGATTCTGGTAAAGGATTTCAGGTGACAGCACTGCACCGCCGGAAACCCTCCCGTGCCTCCCCCTGCCCCAGCGTAAAGCCTGTCATTACAAGGACCTATGTGATTCCGTGTGGCCCGACACCCCTTGACCAAATGCATCCCAACCACATTGGCCACATCCTGGCCCCTGGAACATGCAAGACATATTCTAGATCCAAGACATTTTTTTTTTTAGAGAGATGAATGGAGTCAGAGAGAGAGAGAGAGAGAAACATTGATTTGTTGTTCTTATTTATGCTTTCATTGGTTGCTTCTTGTATGTGCCCTAATCAGGAATTGAACGTACAATCTGGGTGCATCAGGACGATGCTCTAACCAACTGAGCTACCCGGCCAGGCCTCTGAGAGATATTTTTAAATTATTTGTCTTTAAATCACAGTGAATAATTACAAAATGCCATTAAAGAATTGTATGGCAGCATATTTATTAAAGGTAATGTTGAAAATCCTTTCTTTAGACTGTTACCCTCATCACTAGCTGGCTAATGTTAATAATAATGAGAAAGCAGAGGGAAGGGAGACGTAATAAACACGGTCGTCTGGGCAGCTTCACCAGGAAGCTGCAATTTTACACTCCCCAGGGACCCGCTAGTCCATTCCCTGCAAATCACTGGGGGAAGGGGTCCAACAGAGGGGGAGATGGCACAAGTTCAGTAAAGTCAGGGTGGTGTAGGGAAGGCGCTTGCCTGTCAGTCTAACCTGGAAACAAAGATCATTGGCTAAGGTCATGCAAGCCCATGAAAATTTGGGGACACATAACCCTCAGTGAATTCTCCCTCCCTTGTTCCTTTGGCTTCACTCCTGCTTCCTTGCACTCGCCCGTGCTCCCTCGACAGCCGGTGGTCCCTCCAGGCAATGGACTCCAGCTGGGAACACAAGCTGAGCTGCTGGACCGGACTGTGCAAATATGGAGCAGAACCGGGCACTGACCTTGATCTTAGCCCTGCTGAAGACAGAATGGGGCTTTTTCCATGGCAAACAGAGGAAGATGGGACCTTGGGAAACTCAGGGATTCAATTTCACAGAAATAAAGCTTTCCGCAATACCTCTTCCTCCTGTGGAGGCCTCAGAAATTCTTGTTTCCATGGCACCCCAAGAAGCCCACCTCCACCAGCAACAGGTGGAGGCCCGGAGAGCATCCCACCAGTAACAAAACCAAGGGAATAATTTAACTATATTATAAATTTAATATTATAGAGCCCATTATTTTTTAAAGCAAACAAAGGCTTTTTTTTCTATTTATGTTATTATAGCCATGTCCTTAAGCTAAGCGACCTACTGTATCTTTCATAACAAAGTTGTTTTTTTTTTAATCCTCACCCGAGGACATTTTTCCATTTTTTGTTCAGATAGAGCGGGAGGGAGAGAGAGGAAGGGAAAGAGAGAGAAACATCGACGTGAAAGGGACACATCGAGTGGCTGCCACCCGCACGACCAACCAGGGCCGGGGACAAACTGCAACCGAGGTACATGCCCTTAGCGGGAACCGAACCTGGGTCTCTCTGTACCGCAGGCCGACCCTCCAACCGCTGAGCCAAACCGGCCAGGGCTATTACAAAGTTTTTGAAAATCCCCATACTGAAATGAAATCCATAGGAAACAAACAAAGCCACACAATAATATTAAAATAAATATCTTTTAAGTGTTAACTGGAAAGTGTGAAAGAAAAAACTTCTTATAAAATTGTATCTTTCACCAAGTAACCTCTCACATGTACTTAGACTAGAAAACCACAATATGGCCAGTCTTACTCCAAAGTAGACTCGCAGTAAGGAAACTCCTGCCAATGGATGGAGGAAGTGTGCTGTACTCAGGACACAGAGAGAACAGCATTGCCCCTGTGTGGGTAGCTTCAACAACTCAGTACTGTGATTCCGGAAAATCCAGGGTATCTTAAATGCTGTAAAAAGTACTAGGTGTTTGTTTATCTGTGGAACAGAGCTAAAGTCTAGGCTCAGCAGCATCAAACAAGCTTCCTGCATGAGTGAATGGTTGAGAGGCCATTGGAAATTCACATGAGACATTGACAAATACTTTGCCAGCACCACAGTGCTAATTTCCATCCACCAAAGAGGAGCCCTCTCCCAATTACGGTAACAACTAAAACACCCCACAAGTTTTCAGGAAAAAACAAACAGGGAACCACTAAATTCTCGGATTAACTCCCAATTAAGAATTTGAATTTACATTACATAAAAGGAGGGGTAGACATTTCAGAGAAAATGTCAGGGCAATCAAATGCAATCAGGAGGGAGATTGTTCACAACTGCTGAAAATAATTGCAGGGTTTGGGTTACTAACAGTCAACCTCACTTTTGTTGATTGTTTTTCTTCTTAATATCTCTCTCTCCTCTCTCAATTTTCATACATACTTACAAACACACACATACATGAGGCTATATATTAAATCTATAGTATATATGTCAAAAACCTATAACGTTCTAAGCTAACATCTTGTTGATTTCGATTCCAAGAACATCTACTAGTATCCCTTCAGTCTTAGATACATTCTAATTCCTTTATTCTTTTGTATTTCATAAAAACAAGGTAAACTCAGAATTACTAGCAAACTTCACCTGTGACTTCTCTGAAACCTGGTTTAGGAAATGTATAAATGGCAATTCCAAATATGTGTTTGCCTTATTTTTTACCCATAATCACATCATATAAAACCTAATTTATTGCTTTCTTATTTATTTGCAGTGTATAATGAGACTAAAAGATCTACAAGACACTGGTATGGTTTTTCTTATACAACCTAATTTCTGCTGCTCAGTCTTCAGTTTTTGTGTTAGTATTCTCTGTTCCAAAGATCATATTGTATTATATATATTATTCTTATAGTTAATTATTCAAACCTATCTTCAGAAAACTATAATTTATAAAACAATATTTTTGTTTCTATGGCATTTTTTATTAACATTTTCTTTAATTTTCAAAATTTAAATTTAATGCCACATTAAAAATATCCAACATAATAAAAGATGTATGGTATGTGATTTCAAATTGGTTTATTTCAAATTCTGCCTGGCAAAATATTTTACGTGTTTTAGCAAAATGATCTAGTAAAACTTAACATCTGAACTTACTGTGTGTTCCTGTTTGATGTTTTCAAAATAAATGAATAGACAGGAATATATTTCAATTGAAATAACTCTGAAAATAATATCTTCCTCAAAAATATATTTGCAGAAGCAAATAATTTATAAATACTTTTTATAATGTTATTCTAAACTTAGGTAACAACCATAAAAATTAGAGATTTTCTTCAGTTAATTAGCAGGTCCTTCTCTTGAAAGAAGCATATGAAAATAAACTAATAGTCACTATAGAAACTCAAGGGTGATGCTAATAATGTAGAAGGTGATACTGCTGTGTGTGTGTGTTTAATAACTCTGGTCATGTCTCTTCAAGAACACTGGCAAAGGAATTATCAGCTGATTAGCACTTAAACAGTTTGCTTTAATTTTTTTTGTTTGTTTGTTTTTTTGTTTTTTTTTATTTGAAGGGAGGAGAGCACTAGCTAGAATATTGTCGCTTCATAATCACTTCATTGATGTTTATGATGGCTGCATGTTAGATGGTATGACTTCATGAGCATGGATTATGGACCCCAGCATCAGAAAGAGACACTTGGTGAGACTAGAATTCTGGTTCCCCGGGCTAGCATACTATTCCCTTCATTTATTCATTTGGATAACTAATTTATTCCTAATCTTTCAGTTGGCATTCCACTGTTCTTTAAAGGCCTTTCAGTTAGTCCGGGTTATTTTCTATAGTTATGGACTTCCATATGAATTTTGCCCACTCTTATCATGTCTTCCCAAGTTTTTATGAGGACTTATCTCATTGTTTGGTTTCTTGTGTAGATGGTAAACTCCCTGAGGATATAAAGAACCAAGGACATCTTTATATAGTGCTCTGTTCCTAGTCTCTATCATATAACATGGCTCAAAGTAGTCCTTTCTGTGGGGCAGAAGGTGGAGGGCAGAAGAAAGCAAAGAAGCAAGAAAAATATAAATGGTAATTTAGTCCATCTCCTTATTTATCATTGCTAACCAATGCATGTATAAAAGTGTCTGGAACAGTGCATGACACACAAGAGGTCAGATAAATGAGTTAACGGACATGTAAATAAATCACATTAGTACCGGACATCGACTGCATCGTGCCTTATAAATACATCCTTTGTAGGTCTTATTGTATTGCGTTGCCATCCCTTGTGACACGTCTGTGTCAGTTGCACCCTTGTGTTATTCGACAACAGTTTATGTGACCAGAGAGATGACTGCAGAAGAGGGGCTCAAGCCGATGCTGCTGGCTTGGAGGGTGATGGAAGAGGCCATGAGCCAAGGGATGTAGTTTCCTTAAGAAGCCGGAAAAGGCGAGCACATGAAATCTCCTCTAGAGCCCAGAGGAGCATCGCTGTGTAGACACCTTGATGTTAGCCCAGTGAGACCTGTTTGGGTGGATTTCAGACCTTCAGAACCGTAGGGTGAGACACGTGTGTTGTCGTAAGCCACTCGGAGTGAGGTCACTTGGTAAAGAAGCGATAGGAAATGCGTACAGAGTCGACATGTTAGAGCCAGGCGACCACTGCTGTCCGCTCCTTTTCCATCTCTGTTTATGATTTTCTTGCAACTGTCAGGCACGGGGACAGCCCCACGGTCCCGTCTGCATGGCTTCGTCTGCCTCCTCGTGGCTTCTATGGTCATTACTGCCTCTTAGACGCTGCATCTTGCTTCCATTCTGGGTGTCCTTGGCTTCTTACTCCTGGCCCTTGAGAGTAATAATTTATTTGACTCAGCAAAGTAACACCATACTCTGTTTAAAATCTTAATGTCGCCCTGGCCGGTTTGGCTCAGCCGTTAGAGCATCGGCCTGCGGTCCAGAGGGACCTGGGTTCGGTTCCCGCTAAGGGCACGTACCTCGGTTGCAGTTTGTCCTCGACCCTGGTTGGGTCATGCAGGAGGCAGCCACTCGATGTGTCCCTTTCACGTCGATGTTTCTCTCTCTCTCTCCCTCCCACTCTACCTGAACAAAAAATGGAAAAATGTCCTTGGGGGAGGATAAAAAAAAGAAAAAAAAAATGTATGTCAGTCCAGTTCCTTGGCAACAGTGAAGACATTCACTATAGGCTTTTCGGATTCCAGTGGCCAGGGTTAAGGGTCACGCGGAGCAGGATGGACACCCTTGAGGTGAGACACTCACTAAGGCTGATTCCCCAGGAGATGTGTTGACTCTTCCATTACACCTGGTAGCATTTCTCCTTGACCTCTTTGAAGACGAGAACTATATATTTTTTATCTTTATATCCCCAGCAGTCAGCACTGTGGCAAATGGCTATGGCGACATACAGCTAATATACTGGGTGGGCAAAGTAGGTTTACAGTTGTTGAATGCAAAACAGAGTTTATTCTTGTATTATTCCTTATTATCATATTATTTTCCATACAACAACTGTAAACCTACTTTTGCCCCACCCTGTACAGGTGAGATATTGCAGGAAGCTGGTGGCTGACCCTGCACCTTTTGATAAGATTGCCTTGACAGACACTAACCGTGATCATTACCCAATCAAAAGTATAACCCATGACACTGTTATTTAGTAACCTTGTGTGAGCTGGATGAAATATTGTTGAATGTTCAGTACGGTATGATGACTAAAGACTCTATTTCTAGTGATCAGGTACTTGTAACAAAGGGATCATCTTTGAATTGTGTATCACACTTCTTGTGAGATCCCTTCTTGCTCCAGAACCGCCTGTGTGACTTTTGAGTGCATCTTGCATTTCTGCCATTTTGATGAATTACCAAAGATAGCAAAATCTCGCATTGATTAGGTTAATTTAAGACAAGTGAAATGGAAAGTGTTTTAACATATTTGGAGCAAGACCAGAGCTGTTATGTAAAACATATGTGATTCTGAGCCAAGAAAATTACAGTACATAATGTTTTCTGCCTTGTTATGATTTGGACCTTCAATCAAAAGTCGGGATCTTGGCATCAGATTATAAGAATAGTGTCTTTGATATGTCTTCACATAGATTGAAAATGACGTTGGAGAGATGAAGTAGCCAGAAACAAATGGAAGGAAACTTCATATATGGGGGGAAACAATTCAGTTACAAGATGGAAAGTTATTGCTTTTAGGAAAATGTCAGGAGAAGATGGAGAGGTCAGAGCTGCCTTTATTAAAAACTGTTAAAAATTAGATGATTTATTAGGTTCTTAAAAATAATACTCTGCTGATTATGATAAGGCTTAAGTTACCAACAGGCTGGATACTAATTTCTTCTTCTTTGTCAGTTTAATTGAAGCAGTAAAATAATGAATCAAATATCTCAAGTAATAAACTCTCACTTATTTGGGGGCAACAGGGATTAATGGTGGAAATTGAAAGAGAACTGGATTCTCGTACTTTTAAATATTTGTAAAGTATTACGTTAAGAAATGTCACCTGCATAGTAATTTAGGGTAAAACTGTTTTTCAACTTCTTTGTATAATATATCAGAAGAAAGACAAATACCGTATGATCTCACTTGGATGTGGACTCTAAGGAACAAAATAAACTGATGGAAAAAAAACAGTTCCAGAGACATGGGAGCGTGGACCAGACGGAGGAATCTCAGAGGGAAGGGGGTTGGGGGTTGGGAAGAGACTAACTAAAGAACTTACATGCATAATCCACGGGCACAGACAACAGTGCCGTGAGGGCCTGGGGGTGGGGGGAGCAGGTGGCAGGAGCAGGGTGGAGGGGGTCTGTGGGAGAAAAAAGGGGGGCATCTGTAATTCTTTCAACAATAAATATCCAATTTTTTAAAAAATAAGTAACAAAGATGGAAATCACAGCCCCGAGGAAAAATTCAATAATGATTAATCTAGAAACCAGAATCTGGAAGGAATAAACACTGATCATTTCTTAAAAACAGTCCAGTTGAGGAAAACCTATCTAAGCACAACGTCCTGGCATAAGCAGACCTGACTTTATGAAAATTAGTTGATCTAGAAAAAGATGAGTTGATACATTTTACTTCTACCAAAACCTGATTTATGACCAGGATTTCTAGAACAAGAGAATTGGCTACTCTTCTAAAACCACAGTTTCCCACCTCAACTGCACAAGGTTGAGAAGGTCTGCGCGCCGGCCCCCAGCCATTCTTCAGCG
This sequence comes from Molossus molossus, assembly GCF_014108415.1. Classification (NCBI taxonomy): domain Eukaryota; kingdom Metazoa; phylum Chordata; class Mammalia; order Chiroptera; family Molossidae; genus Molossus; species Molossus molossus. The sequence goes on from NW_023425399.1 coordinate 110,489,281, forward strand.
AGGTTTCTCACCTGAACCGCAGAACACAAGCCATTCGTGTGCTCGAACATACCTTTTGAGTTTTTGGAGACAGCCACTGAGACACCCCTTTTTCCTATAGCTCGAGTCACTCCAAACCATATTTGCAAATTTGTGAAAAGAATGGAAACCTTAGAAAACAGATGTCAAGAAAATCAAAAGGGGATTGAGGTCCAGAAAAAGTAGCATCCACATGCAAGGCAAGAGATGGACCATAGAGGGAAAGAACCCCATGTGAGTGCGTGGTGAGAAGTGACATTTTTCTGGTAATTAGATCCATTCAGTCAGAACCAGATGCTGGAAAAGGAGGAGCCCCCTTTGCTAAGACAACTGCAACTTGTGAATGCCGGTTTGCACACGCCGGTGTGCACACGCCGGTTACACTGAACACTGGCAGCCTGCCAACTATTCACATGTGTGATGTCCACAAATAATGTCTGAGAAGAAGTCTTCCTATATCTGAGGCAAAGGAAAAAGAAACAAAATGCATTACTTATAGCACGGAGACAGTAACAACTCCAGAAAAACTGATAGGGAGATATGAGCACTATTTTTTTTTTTTTTTAAGGCTGATATAATGGAAAAACTCTGCAAAGTATATTTCAATAAAAAAGGAAATAAGGGAATGTCACATTATCAGAAATTTAAAAAGGGATATACTCAGATTAAAAAGGTGAAAAAGCTGACATTCTTGGGTTAAAAAGTTGAATAAAAGTTATTATCTTGATGTTTATACTAATAAATTTTGAACCTGAGAAAGTAAAAAAATTTCCAGGAGTATATAAATGACTGGCATTCACCTACCAAGTATAAATCAGAATGTAATGATATTCTTATGTATTATGCTCATGTATAGATCACTGTCTCATAATTTAGTGGTAGAATGCTTTTTAAAATTTAAAGAAGTAGATAATCCCCTTGCCTGTTAGTCTGATCTGAAGCACAGAAAATGATAAATGTTCCATATTTATTTATATATTCCAGTATTTTCCAGATATTCCAATTTGTAAAATATAGAGGAGAAAAAAAATGTCAGAAAAATCTTAACCAAGTATTGGCAGTGGTATGTAGAAAAATGTGCACTTTGATAAAAGTCTGTTGAGTATAAATTAGGATAAGATTTCAGGAGGGCAAACTAGAGATTTCAAAAGAAATATAGCACAGAAGTGGTATGAATATATTAAGAGAGCTAGACATGAAGATATTTGCCAAACATAATTTATAAAAATGAACACCAGAAACAATAAAAACATGAAATGATTTGATATTTGTTAATGAAGTTTTCACCATCTAAATAAGCAAATATGGAGCTAATGTAATTTAAATTTAAGGAATATTTAATTATATGAAAATATGAAGAAAATTTGCACATAGCTCATTTTGTGAAAAGGGAATTTATAGTTACATATAAATATCCAATTTTGTGCAAAAAAAAAACATGCATATATATTGACATAAGTAGAAAACTAAACACCAAAACATCAACAATTATTGTCTCTGAGAGTTTAATTATAAGTGAATCTTATTTATTCCTTCTTTTTTTAAAAAGTCTGAAATTTTTATAACATATGCAATATATAATAAAAATATTAACCAAATATATATAAAACAGAAGTGTCTCAATCCTTAAATACGGCTTCATAGGTTATTTGAGAGTATTTCATTATAAAACCTACTCTTAGTGATTATTTTCCTTTAGGCATCTGGCATTACTTCATCCTGAAATTTATTCTTTTTACAATGTTCTTCTGTTCAATATTTCAAGCTAACAGATTTTTCTATGCTATTATTAGAGATTACTTCATTGGCCAAAAGGATTTCTTAGCAAAAGTTGGCAAACATGTTAAATCATTAGATAGATTTGAGGTCCTTTTGAAAAATTTAGACTCCTAAGCCCCTCTTCTGAAAATTGAGAATCATTTGCGGTAGTGTGAGACCAGGGTATCTGTACTGATAATCCGAGCTCTTGGATACTCTAATGACAGGCATAAATGCATAATCATGGTCTTGGGAAAATGAATCTGTAGACTGATTTCAAAGATGTCTTCAGATATATGAAGTATATTGCAATGAAGTAACAGCTGCACTTTAATTCTTTAGTGAAAATTAAAAAACAGAAAAAAAAATATATAAATAAAGGTATATATAACATGTTAGGGATTTAAGTAAGATGTAATGATAAATTTCTTCTTTTTTTTCCTTACCCAAGGATATTTTTTCATTGATTTTCAGATAGAGTGAGAGGGAGGGAGGGAGGCAGAGAAAGAGAGAGAGAGAGAGAGAGAGAGAGAGAGAGAAAGAGAGAGAGAGACATCGATTGGCAGCCTCCAACACGACCCCAACCAGGGCTGGAATTGAACTGCAACCAAGGTACATGCCCATGACCAGAATCGAACCCACAACTCTTTGGTCCACAAGCTGTTGAGACAAACCGGTCAGGGCTATGATGATAAATTTCTTGATAGCAAGGGTTTCTGAATCTTAGGATGAATTTTCTCTGGAATTCTCAGAAACCCAATACTATTTGTTTTTCATCTGGCATAGCTAAACTTGATGGCAGAGGGTGACCTAAACCAAATTTTAATTTATATTTTTAATTCTAAGTGTTTTGGTATTTTGAATAATCTCTTAATTGCACCCATAATTTATATAGGTTTTAAAAATACTGTTTTAATATGTAAATACACTTTAAACTTAGGGATATATTTGTCAAGATTTTATGATGCTATGGGTCATTAACAAAAATATTGTTTTGCTAATGAAAACAGAAATATCATTCAGTAATCTCAGTAACACACGATGCTACTTTGGCAAATGATTTCTCATGTAAACATTTCCTAGGCACACATTTTCTTGGGCACACTACATCAATATATCAGGGATTTTGTAAGTATTGGGAAAGTAATCACATTTTATGGTAGCCTCATATTCAGATAGCAAAGCTTATTTGGGAACTTTTACTAATTTTTCATCATAGCAGAGTAACAAAAAATGTTTTCTATTAGTCCTGGCCAGTGTGGCTCACTTGGTTGGAGCACTATCCCATGCACAACCCTATATAGGGTTGCAGATATAATTCCTGGTCAGGGCACATACTTGGTGTTCTATTCCTGATCAGAGCACATGCCCAGGTTGTGGGTTTGATTTCTGGTTGGGGCATATATGGGAGGCAACTGCTCAATGTTTCTCACATAGATCTTTCCCTTTCCTTCTCTTCTTCTCTCTTTCTTTCTCTCTGAAATCAATGAAAACATATCTTTGTTTGAGGATTTAAATTTTTTTTCTATAAATCATTAAGGAAAGAGAAAACGACTTTAATAGAAACAATGCCTGATGGTCTTATATTACATGGGGGCAAAGTATAGCTTCTGACCTAACAGAGAAGGGTAGTAGAATCTTGCATCACTTAAGACAAACTGTAGCTTGTCTTTACCATGAACTGAATGATAAATTTCATAGTGACAGAAACTGACAGCGAGTAATGAATGAGTAGGGTTTTGTGATCCTCCATTTGTAGAAAGTTGAAGAGATCAATGCGTTTGATTGTTGATTTTACATTAATATTATCACTTAGGCCAGACTTTTTGTTTCATTAATAACCCTGGTCTGACATTCCGCACAGAGAAAAGCAATTTCATTAATTTATCTAATGTATTTTACTTGGGTACATGAAGACAACTAAATTCTTGGTAGAGATGATGTTGTCACAAAGTGCGGGATTCCATACAATAATTAAAAGATGTTTTCATTTAATAGAACTGTCTTTCAGGTAGATGAATTAGATGCTTACTACCAATCAAACCTGGTTTATTTTTCACAAAATCCAACTTGTAATCTTAGACACGTTTACCTCAAAAACTGTCCTTTTATTCTCTTATTGAGCCTAAAATTCTGACCAGTAGACTCATGCATTTTGGGATTGATTAAAAAATATATACTTATATATGTAAATTTTATGTAAAATGCACCTTTAGTCCATCTCCAGCCTACACCCTAGACCACCGCTGAAATACGCTCAGGTTCCCGAAGATGGAAAAAGCATGTTCTCTGTTTTTCCATATTCGCAAATGAGAGCGTCAACTCTGTCTACCTGAGACGCTCAGGGAGCCGGCTGAAGGAGAGAGCAAACTGCTGTAGGCGGGTTGGGAGAGGCAGAAATCACAAGGATGGGACAGGACTCAGAGCCCTGCTGGCGCCTGGGCACTTGGGCTATTAAAGCAGAAGAAAGAGGCACTACCAGGAGAGGACCCGTCAGGAGAGTCTGCCTAACAGCCCTGCCAGGCTGTCCCGTCGTGCCCAGGTGTCACTGATGTCTCTCCTGGCAGCAAAACTAAAGCACCTATAGGCTCCATTTTTTTAAAAAAACAGAAAGTGAAAAGCACAAATCGTATGAACAATAACGAACATCAACAGAACCATCTTGGTTCTTCCTCACCATACAGCTCCAATTCAGCTAAGATCGGCGGTCCAATTCTTGTGAAATACAATAAAATCAGTGTCATATTTACTGCCATTTATTGAGTATCATATTTTGTGTTAGGAATTATGCTACACTTTTTTGCATTAATAAAATTATCAACGAACCTGTGAGGCAGGTTTTATTTTATTCCTCTTTTCGAAGATATGGAAAAGGAGCTAAGATCATATAAACAACCAGCAAAACGTCTTTATAGGCTCCAGAGCTTGTTGTAGAAGTTGAGCTCAGACCCAGGTAAGTCTAACTTAGCCCGCTTAACACCATTTTAATGCCTCTCTACATTTAAACTATGGTTATTTATTCAACAAAGTTTTTAGTCTCAACAGAAGGTTGTTCTTAATTATGTCGCAAAACTAGAAGCAGAAAGATGAAAAATAAGGGTTTTGAACCTTGGTTAAAAAAAAAAATGTGTCACCCTGGCCGGTTTGGCTCAGCGGTTAGAGCGTAGGCCTGCGGTCCAGAGAGACCCGGGTTTGGTTCCCGCTAAGGGCACGAACCTCGGTTGCAGTTTGTCCCCGGCCCTGGTTGGTTGTGCGGGTGGCAGCCACTCGATGTGTCCCTTTCACATCAATGTTTCTCTCTCTCTCTTCCTCTCTCTCCCTCCCACTCTATCTGAATTAAAGAATTTAAAAAAAGGAAAAATGTCCTCGGGTGAGGATTAAAAAAAAAAAAATGTGTTGACCCAGGCACCAAGAGGTCACTGGTTCAATGCCCGGTCAGGACACATGCCCAGGTTGTGGGCCTGATCCCCAGTGGGGGGCATGCAGGAGGCAGCCAATCGATGTTCTCTCTCATCGATGTTTCTATCTCTCCTTTTCACTTCTTCTCTCCCTAAAATCAATAAAGGAAAACAAATTTTTTTTTAAAGTGCACCCTCTAATTTCTCTTTCCAGTAAAAAAAAAAAAAAGTGATTTCTATGATTTAATACCTAATGATCACAAATTTAAATTTGGCCCATCCACTCTAATATCCCTTTATTTAAATCAATTTCATAAAAGCGAGATTCCTATTTTTGGTGTTATGTTCTTGTTGATCCAAAGGAGTCATATTTTTCTATTTTCACCCTTGAAGAAAGGATTGAATTTCTGTAAGTACAGAGGGGAAAAGGGATTTCTCGAGGTCTGGACTATGGACAGAGGCAATTTGTTTCAGTTGGCTATTATTTCACATCTCTTGAATAGCACACGAAAGTCAATTACATGATTAGAGAATGTGAATAACCCACTCAGAATGAGTGGACATGAATATGGCATTGTTAGAACTGTTATACGAACCCTCTGGAGAATCACAAAATTTACAATTCAATGTGATTTTAGAGATAATCTAGAAAGTGGAAACAGCCCAAGGTCACACATATACCAGAAGAGGTTGGATCACAATCCAGACATTTCTTCTAGTTGTGAAGTAAATCTTACAAATCAACTGCTCTTTTTTCTTAAAGAATACATATTATTGTGTTATATATCCAGTCTTTTCTTAATGCTTACCCAATAAGGCATATTTCAGCAATTCTTGTTCTAAAATTAGAAACTATATATCTTAGACCTAGTCATTATTTTCATTACTTATGCAATCAATATGGTCATGGATAAAAGACACAATTAGAACACCCTTCATTGTTGACTGTATCTTACTATCTATTGTTCTTTACAATATAGATTGTGGGAAATGGGTGCAGGGGAGGCTTTTGGAAATTAAAGTGCATAAAAGGTACAACTTCATCTTCAGCTAAGAATCATACAAAGTAATTTAATAAACGCGTGCTCTATATATGTAATCAGCTTGAAATGACATTTTCTAATATATTTTTAATTAGGTAATCTATGTCCTCTTTGCATTTGTGGGTTACTAGTTATTCTCAAATTTGTTTCTTTAAATGTGCATTAATGTTTCGGTAGGAGAGAAAAAAACGACAAGAGGCCTCGGTATGGTATTCCTTTGCTTTTTAGATGGCAAGTGGAAAACATTGAACTAATGGATTCAAAATAACTGATTTGCATTAGAAGTTCAAGTATTCATTACTCTTGAGACTCTCGTTTTTTGTGTCTCTATCATGGCCCGCACCCGTACTCTTCAAAGCTCTTGGCTGAGGAATGAGGAAGCCTGGCGGTATCGGCTAGGCGTTGTGGAAGAATAATCAAGCCTCGTTTGCGGAATAACACAGAGCTTATATTTTGTCCACAAGTGTCTGAGTTTAACTTACTTCAGTGCAACTTTTTTTTTTAACACAATCAAGGAGAAAATGTTGGAATTCTGAACCGTTTACTCTAATTAGGTTTATCTTCATGACCGTCATAAAGCTAAATTGAAATAGACTTTTATAAAAGCAAGGTTCTATTGTTTCTATCTAGCTATAAAAATAAGAAGAAATGGACACTATTCTAACAATCGATAATGCTTTAAAATTAATTGTGGAAGTTAATTTAAAACAAGGGGCTATGAGCTATTGAGCAATTCAGTAAACTTAAAGAATGTGAAACATTTGGTAAGGGCACAGTATTTATCTCTACTTCCTTAGTAGGGCGATCGTCTAAATCATACTGGGAGAGTGAATCCCTAGAATCACCAACTTGACATCTTCCTTAGCTCACTGTTATTAATGGAAGTACCTTGGTGAAAAGAAGGAATAAAACTGCATGAGAGAAAACATTTAAAACATTGAACATAAGTGATGTTGCTGCTAAAACTGAAATGGATCATTAAACTTTGCTGCATAAAATCTTTCTCCATTTGGTCATGAGAAATGACTCAGAATTTAATATTTTTATTTCTGAAATTTTTCATTTTCTTTCTTGGAAAAGTGTAAGACACAATTTATAAAAATGCTTATGACAACAGATAAAAATAATTATTTTGTGTGTAAGATATTTTAAGCAAAATAATAAAAGTTATTAATAACTCTTTCAACTCAGTACTATGGAGGAAAACTCTATTGACCCAAGTCCACAGAGACCACTGTAAAATATATGAAGAAAAGACATGAGAGCTAAAATTGACCATGGAAATGAAGATACATTTGAAAGAAGAGTAGAAGTAGAATAGTGTGAAATTGAGATTTTGACAAGTGTTATTTTGTATTCAGGTGTTGATTTCTTTAAAATTTTTTCTAAAAATTATTTTAAAAAATTGATAAAGTTTATAGATGATGGGTACTTTTTTTTAAAGTTTATTTATTTATTCATTTTTTATAGCAGTGTCTCGATCTCAGTTCTTTGTCATTTCGTTCTAGATAATTCTTTATGCGTGGGTGTGTAACTTGGGGGTGGAAGGTGTTCTACTATCTCTGTCCTCTGCCCTTTAGATGCCAAGCGTATTGATTGATGTGACCATCAATATTGTTTTCATATATTTCCTAAAGTCCTCCAGCAGGCAAATTGCCCCAGCTGAGAACCACTAGAGTGTAGGCATAAAACAAACATTATGTAAATGCTTTTTTTCTGCTGTATTCATATTTTGAAATAATGGAAGACAACTAACATTTACCCAGTGCCCGCTATATGACAGGTACTACACAGAGTAATTTTAATGTCATTCAGTAAGAACTCTATGTGTTTGATCGACCGGCTTAGATGTACAGACAAGAAAGTATTCAAGCAATCCAGACACTAAGATGAAGAGAATTATAACTCACTCCATTGTCCTCTGATTTCACCAACCTGTGTCTACTTGTTTATTGACTATGATCACGACTGACCACATTTTGAAAGAATATGTGAAATTTCTGTAGAAAATTTTAATTCTGTGCTATGATTTGGGGTGCTGAAAGTTATAAACCATTCGTAATCCTTTTCATCAGAATTGACCTCTTCAATTCTATTTTTACAAATATATGTTTTTATTTTTATCTTAGCATACTATATTTTATGTCTTAATTATATATGTACATAATTTACTTCATCGTAACTATTTGAAGTTACAGCATTTAAATTCCCATCATCTCACCCTTCATTTGTTCAAGGCTGAGTTCTTCGCGTGATAGCCACAGCCATACATTGCTATTGCTCACTTGAATTGTGGCCCGTCTGCTTGAGAGGTACTCTCAATATAAAATAAAAATTCTATTTTTACTATATAGAAGTACTATTTATTATGTTGATTGCAGGCTGAAATGATAATATTTGAGGTATCTGGTTTTAAATAAAATATATTTAAAAATCATTTTCACTGATTTTATTTTGTTCTTCTCTACATATACAAAATATTTTAATTTATATATGTGGCTTGCATTATATATTATATCACCAGTGCTGCATTATGGACTGTGTTGGTCTAGGATTAAGTAACTTTAAATAAGTGTTAAGTTGAATGTCAACTATAAGGAGTATAATTATTTTGACTTTTAATTCTATTTATAGAGTGTTTTTTATCATAACCTTTTTAAAGTTTAATAACTACATGTCTGCATGTGTCTGTACTTAAATGAATGTGCACACAGCGAATTCTAGCAATTGGATAATTTATGATCATTTATGACACTGAAATAGTTTCTTCTTGTAATGACTCTCTGCTACATTTAATAGTTTATTTACCAAATAAATAATAATTTTTTTTTAAATTTGTGCTTATATGATAGACAAACATAATTTTCTACCAGCAGATTACTAGAATCAGCTTTAAATACATATGAAGTTGGTCTCAAAAATAAGGTGATTTCAGAAAGGCCAGAATTGCACCTCAGCCTCTCCTACCATCTCTTCCACCTGCAGGGTGATCTCACAATCTCTATACTACGCTGCACCTTTAGGACCTTAATTCCCATTAGCATACACTGTCCTCAGGTAACATTTAAGTTTCCATCAGCAATTTAAAGCGCATGACTTTAAAACCAGAGAACAAAGTGTACCTGATGACAAACGGAGGTCAACAAATATGGGGTGGTCAAGGGCGTTTGAAATGGAAGAGTTTTTAAAAATGGAAAACTAGTGACACTGAATATGGCAGATTATTTAAACAATGTTTGTGAGTGATGACTTCTTTTTAACTGCAGATACAAACCACACCCACCACACTGACACTGGACATCACAGATGTAGAACATTCCGGCCCTTTCAGAGAGTCTCCAGACTGCGCTGCCCAGACCTTTCCAAGTGACATCACATTTGCTAATCATGATCAATCATAATCATCACCTTTGAAAACGTCCACATTCTAGTCCCCAGTGCCTGAAAGCATGTCACATTACATGGCCAAAAGGAACTAAGGCTGTGGTGGAGATAAGTCAGGGAGATTGTCGTGGATCGTCCGAGTTGCCCCGTGGAATCACACGGGTTTTTGCCAGAGGAAGGGGAAGAAAGAACAGAAGAGTAGAGGGATGGGATGTGACAGGACCTGACCTACCATGGCTGGCTTTGAAATGGAGGAAGGAAGACAGCAGCCTAGGGGTGCAGGCGGCCTCTAGAAAGTGGGAAAGGCCAGAAAACAGGTCCTCCCCTCAGTGTCGGGAAGGAATGCAGCCCAGCTGTCGAAGACCCTTGTTGGACTCTAGACCTACAGAACTGCAAGAGAGTATATTTGGGTTGTTTGAAACCACTAGCTTGTGGTCATTGGTTGTGGCAGCAAGAGAAACTAATACAGATAGTTATCTAAAGTAATTTCATTCATTGTTCACCCAAATGCATCGAGTCTGTTTTATCGCCTTTGAATTGGGGATGGTGTCTTTTTTTTCTGTATAATTGTTTCTTTTCATCTTTAGGATAAAACATGGGGGGAAATTATCTCATCCTTTTTCTCTAATGCATTTTACACATTCAAATGCTAAAGGATGATAAAACTTTGATTAATGGAACACAATTAATGGAATCTCCAGTTAATTGAAAATTTGTATTTTTTTTTTCTTTCTTAAACTTAAAGGGGAAAATGATAAATGTAAAGAAACTTGGATGACAAATTCATGCCAAAAAGCAAATAAAAATGTTCTGGGCAAAGAATCTATACAATTCAATTTATATTTTTAGAAAAGAAATCATTAGTAAAGCATTTATTTTCGAGTTCTGTATAACACCCTTAACATTTGGTGGAGAAATGTAAATGATCATTAATGTAGAGAGCTTCAAAGTAGAAAGTACTTCACATATGAGCGTTTATAATAAACAGTTCATTTTTTAAAAAGCACAAATGCTGGTCTCTCAAATCCCTTCAAAAGCAAAAGCAAGTTTACAGTTAAGATATTTCTAAAAAAGAAAAAAGGAAAATATTTTTTAATTCTGATTTAATTTACTTGTCTATCAAACTTTATAAGTCAAATATTTATGAATCCTATTTTTTTTATTTCACAGCTAAAATGATCATTTTTTAGAATCTTAGGGATACATGAATTTCTACAATCTTGTGCATTATTCAAATGTCCTATGCTTTGAAATTTCCAAAGTATCATCATAAATTTCCAACATTCAAGCATATATTTTAAATGAAATAAAGCCTAGTATCTCTAAATACGCTATATTTTTTATAAAGATGTATATTTATTAAAATTCTGTGTTTTCCTTATCTTGGGATTTATTATTTTCTCTTCACCTTAAATGCAGAAAAAATGTAGTAAAAATGAATTATATTTGAATTGAACATTGGCTTTTTTAAAAAAAACAACAACAATGTGTTTCATTGTAATTGTTCCAACTAAACTTTTAGGAAAAAAGATAAAAGTATTTTGAAAAGATGAAGAGTCAGTATTGATTGATTACATAAAATGAAAGTTTATTTTTAAAAATTGTCTAACCCAAGAGAAAATGAAATGTTATTGTGATATTTTACTTTATTGTCATCACAGTTCACATTACTTCGTGATCTATAGACCAGGGAGATGAGCAATCATTTCAGACTATATCCTGTAACTACCTAGAAATCATTCCATGAGTCTTTTCCAGTGTTTTACTTTTGGTAGAAATTCTTTCATTCACAATGCTTATGTGTCACCCAGAGTCCATTCAGGTAATGAGAAACTTGACTAGGCTTTGTCAGTAGACCTAATGCAGAGAATTAATTATATGAGAACTGACTGTTGAGAGGACAGAAAAGGAGGGATCCCCGTGATACCCAGAGGCAATGACTGCAGGAAAGTGTTACAACCTCTGGGGTGGGGGGGAATAATGGAGAAGATGGGGTTCCATATACCTCAGAGCTGAGGGGAGACAATGGGCAGACGAGTACTCAGAACTTGGAAGGGGAAGACACCTGCTGGACCTGACTTCTCAGAGCCTGGTTCTGGGGACACAGAAGGAGGCTGAAACCAATGGTGAGCTCCGGCACCAACAGAAGTTGGGGTGTCTCTGACCAAACCATACTTCCAAATTTCCTTTCAAAAAAGTCTCTCATTTAAGGCACAAAACTTAACTCACTAAGCCTAGAATCATTTTTATTAAGAAAAATCTTCACTTTAGGAAGTGATTTTGTATAATTATTTAAGTTCCCAAAGTGAAAAAACAAACAAACAAAACATATTTATAGATGAATGAGGACGTCTTTAGATGAGTGATGAAGTCTTTAAGTTTTACAATATGTCCCACTTTCTTGAATGAATACCTAAACGGGCAAAAGCTTAACTTCAAATATGCCTGTGTCATCATGCATAGCCATTTCAGTTATTAAAAGAATTTGATGAATTTTCTATTCTATTTTCAGAGAACGTAATTGATTTCTATCGCAGACGTTGTTTTGAATTCATCTGCTCATTTTACTACAGTTTCCTTCTGTAATAATTTCCTTGGCTGTCCTTACCGCCCAGTCCCTGTGGTTCTCATCAAGTGGCCCCATCCCCTCCTTTGAGGGGTCTCACACAATCCAGGCATCAACTAATTCGCGCGTGACATTTATTTGGCCACGTAATTGGTTCAAGGATTGGCATGTGATTCAATCAAAACCAATAAAAACGCACAGATAAATTTCGAAGTTGTGTCCTCGAGAAAAGGTTTTCCCTCGAAAAGGTGCAGGCTGCAGCCTTTGAGTGCCCCCTTCACACGAGCGGACCCTTGAGACCGAGTCCACAGGCCAGTCCAGAGCTCCAGCTTGGGAGAAAGAGTGTCCTGCTTTGCATGACGCCTGTCCCATGCCTTGAATTTTCAGGTTATTTCAGTGGACAAATACACCTTTAGCCTAGGCTGACTCAGGTTGAGTTTTCAATTACTTGTAGCTGAAAAAGCCCTAACTAATTAAATAGAATATATGTTCCATGTGGAATGTTGGTTTTATGTATGTGTATTCGCTGAGGTATCCCATATGCCAAGAACAATTTGGGATACGTGATAGACACTTAACAGCTATTTTTAGAATGAGTGGAGATTTAGAAAATGGATTTGACGCAAGAGGAGTTCGCTTTTATAAACTTTACAGTTTACGATTAATTAAATCCTGTCTTCTAGGTTTACTAATTTTCAGGCATTTCTAAATGGTCTTTTCAAAGGACAAGAAAATATCCCTCTCTTGTTGGATGGATTCTTATCTTTCTTTTTCTAGCCCGAGTTTCAATGTGAACAACATGGTTGGAATATCTACCCGAATGAGAATTCTTTACTTTGACAACTGCGTAAAATTATTCACACCATGGCAGTGTTCGGTACATTGCATACTAATTAACTGACTTTTCACCTCATTATGGTAAAGAACGGCTAATATCTTCTGAAATACCTGTGGGTACCATTAGAATTCACATCTCTGGATTATTAATAACTATACTTAGTACAGTTAGTACCGCAGTCTTTCATCCATCGATAGTCCAAACATGGCTTTTCTTCTTTATTTCCTGATGCCATTGTGACTGGTGACATAGCAATGGCTTCATCGTGCTTACGGGAAACATAACATATATTGTCTTTGTCTTCTCTTCCTCTTTCAAGCATTAGCATCTCGGTCACCCCAGCCAGCCTGCAGCCACCGTTCTGTCCTCCTGGTGTACTCCCCCGCAGTCCCCACGTGTCCCCGCTGCCCTGGAGCACCTCCTAGTCCACAGAGAAAAGAGGGGTGCTCTGCCACAGGCTGCGGACTCTCCTCCAGCACTTAACAAACGCGCTCCCCCTTTCTCCCCTCCTCCTGCGTCCACAGCCGTCTCCTCTCCGCACGAAGGAGCAAACGCAGTGTAGTCTTCATACCAGGATACTGTGTGTAACTGCAGGAGATGCCCACACATAGGTGCAACCACTCCTGGGGGGCCCTTAACTGGGGCTGCATGGATGGCAGAACTTGTTGCAAATTCCTCCGCATACATGCTGGCGTGAGAGTTAACATGGTTTGGGGTGCAGCTGATTTAGGCATGAATATGTACTATAGAGATTGCCACCCGGATGCATTTAAGACAGAACACCTCAGTTCTTCCTCGCTGAGCTTCTGGGGGTGACTTCTAAATCACGGAACTGAAAGAAGTATCTCATTCGATCCAAGCCAAGTCCCAGTTGTCGTGATAATCAACTCTGATGCTCTCCTAAGCGTGTCTCTCTGTCGCACCTCTTCCCGATGTGCCCAAATGACCCGCTGTCCCGTTTCTCCGCTGCCTTCAGGGGCGGGCGGCGTGTTACGGAGCCTGGTTCCGCAGCAACCCCTTGGCCTCCGCCTCTGAGTGTGCTCCCACCAGACACGGGGACTCCTTAGCCCAGGTCGGCAAATGCCGTCTGCGGACTTGACTTTCGAACCCGAAGTTCTGTTTACCGCCTGCGGAACCGCACACCTGAGATTCGTTCCCTGCCCGCCGTTCTCCGCCGCCGGCTGGGCGAGAACCTGCACCGCGGAGGCGCCTGCCATGCCCGCTCGCGACCTTCCCTGCTTCTCCAATCTGCCGCCGCTGTGCTCGGGGACATTCACTGTCCAGAGCAGGTGGACCAAGTCCTCTGTCCGGGTGGACCCAGGACTCGGCCGCCCTTCTGGCGATGCCCCTGTCGACGCTGCGCGGCCTTCGCAAACCACCTACGACCGTGTCGGCGGCTCGAGACCGTGCTGTTCAAAACTCCCGTCGGTGCTGAGGGTCGTTTACTCCGAGAGGGTTCAGCCAGTCAGGTCTGCGCTGCAGAGCAGTTCGGTTCCGAGAGGTCCCTGCAGCCTGAGCTGCCACGCGGAGCCGCACCGTTCAGCAGACAGGCCGCGGGCTCAGGAGGCACCGGGGGTGAAGGAGGGCGGACACGGTGTGTGACACACACACACACACACACACACACACACACACACACACACAATTTCCTGCATAGATACAAACACTGCGGTCAGACAAATTAATTTGGCCAGCAACTAATTAGCAGACTCAAAATGAGAAGGCAAGTTTCTCAAACCCCCCAGCAAGTTTTTTTTTTTAATTTATTATTATTTAAAAATTTTTCTCAGCTATACCTCTTAGTGCCTCAAACAACTAACACAGAAATGTTTTAGAGACATGCACAACTAATGAGGACAGTAGTGACCTCCAAGGATAGTGAGAGTAGTCTGAGAATCTGAAACTGTTCACGAGAGAGCTGGAACTGACTAGGTACAAAAGCACTGACTAGGGAGAAAGCATCATCAAAGGCACAAAACCAGGAACGCGAAGTTCCCCAGCAGAGGTAAGCTCTAGGGAGAACAGCCCACTTGGGGTGACGCAGGAGGAATGACGGTCTGCTCAGAACTAGTCTGCTCTCAGCAATGCGTAGCGCGCTCCAGTCAAGTTAATTCAGTGTCTGTGGGGTTTTTAAATCCCATCATTTTAATCGTGTATTGAGCTTCTGTTAGTCTCAGACATGAGACTATGTCTCCTGAATATACTATGTACATTGTAATTGCTTTTCAAAATAGCTTCCCAGACAATAACTTGCCCAGGACCAAACAGTCAGAGAGATGTATTAATTACAGGGAAGATGATACTGCTGTTTCAGCGCTCAGATTCACGCAGATGACTGTAAGCCATTCTACTGGTGCAGGAATGTTCCCTTTGAGCATCACCCACACCAGGGGTAAGGCTCCAGCCACTGGGCATAACGATCTGGATTTAATTCCTTCATCCTCGTGAAATGTAAACAACACGTCACAGGTCGGAGGGTATGAAGTCATCACATGTGTGTGACAGATGTGACACCGGCCATGTGCTCCACGCGTCCTTGATGGTTCCTTCCCCCGGAATATGCAGAGTGTGATGGTATCAATGAAACATAGGCGTTCAGGGAACAAACGTTCAGCACAGGCTGGAAGTACTAGATAAGACTCTGTGGAATTACAATAAAAGTTACCACTTTATTTTTAGACTTTGAAGGACCTATGGGCAAAGATAAAGAACACGTGTGAGTGCGTGATGTGTGTGCGCGCGAGTGTGTGGGTGTGTGCGGCAGGCTATTGATACATCAGCACAATAGAGCAGCAAAAAGAGAGCATCACTGACCCAAGCGAGCACCCGGTGGGTGGCAGGGCCCGACGGTGACACGTGCCAAAGATGGAAAGTTTGACTGGAAGTTGCTTTTGTGTACATAAGGGGAATGGATGGATAGATGAATGGATGGAGATCTATATATATATATATATCCCTCCATCACTATTGCAAGGGCAGCTCTCACATAGTTCACAATCATCCATGACACATCTGACTCTATCACTCCCCATCCGAGCATCGTTTAGCAACCTCTGTAACAGAACAGCTACATGGGGCAGGTTGCAACTAAAAAAAAAAGAAAGAAAGAAAGAAAATTTGAGGATTTTTATCCAGATGTGCTAAGTTTTTACAGTAGATAAATTTTACTTCTTTAGTCTTTCTCTGAACATTAAAAATGTCATCATCACCTTTGAAAAGGTCATACTGACTTTAAATTAGTGGAGAATGGAAAAAATGTAATTACTCTAGGGTGTCTTTTTAAAACTGCATTTGCCTCCTAAAATTTTTAAATGCTTGAAACAGTCATCTGAAATGACAGGATGAGTGTTTATCTCTATTTTGATGCTCACATGAAAACCAGAAAAATCAATTAGAAATGCTTGAAATTTCTAGTCTATTTTATGTGTGTGTGTGTGTGTGTGTGTGTGTGTATAACTTTTTAAAATGGGCATACATTAAGCCAGTAGTATCACAGTAATATACAATTTTAAATCTCTACCTACACACATTTAGGTTAGCAAAAGTATTATTTGTATTAGAAGTAAAAACATGCCTCTCATCAATGCATTTGTTAATAGCTCCTCCTCATTTCCTGTTGGTCCCAAGTCTGTTAATAGACTTACTGATACAATATTTACTGTAGAAGCTTTGTTGTTTTTAATGCTTTAATTTCTGTTCATGAAAAACATACTGTGAAATGTGTTTCATGCCCTGGAAATAAAAGGTGAATCGGTGCATTGTATGCATAATATATACTATTTCTTTATATACTAAGGTGATTTAATATAAAATTCAAGGGTTCAAACTCTCCTCACATGTATTGTTGCTCATATACCATCATTTCAGCATTAGGAAACTAGTGGTGGGAGCATCGATCTGTGGACCAGAGAGTCCCGGGTTTGGTTCCCACTAGGGGCACATACCAAAAAAAAAGCAATTGAAATGTGAAAGTTGTAATTGATATGCTTTCCTATGTTCCAAAGTAGAAAAAAAAGTGTGCTCATCCTCATACGTGAACCATCATCTGCTCATCCTGTTGCCTCTGTTCTAATGAGGACTCCATTAGCTTTTCTCATCGTATTAGAAACTCTGAAATCTGGATTTGACACAGTTTCACTGATAGGAAGTATTAAAAATAAGGTAGCTTGTTGTTACATACATATCTCCTCTGCTCTCTCGGGGAAAAATAGCTTGTTATAGAAGAAGAAGAAGAGGCTTTTATTTCCCAAGTCCTACTGCCTCCCAGAAGGCCCCATTCCATGGAGAAGATCCTGAAATATAAGTATTACTTCTGTATATGTGCATAGGGGATGGCAGTATAAGTGAAATTTTATAGTATGTGACCTTTCCGTATTGGTGTGTTATTCCTCTCTCGGCAAAATATCCTTGAGATCTAAGTCAGTGCATGTCTCAACCTTGTATTTTCTTGCTTCGCAAAACTCCTTTTTGACCTACATGTGGTGCTTTCGCTTGTGTCTCAGTCCCTCTAACGGGAACCCTTCCGTGCTTCCTGCAGCCTCTGGTGTTTGCTGGCGTTCCTTGGCTTGGGACTGCACAACTCCACTCGGGCCTCTATATCCACATGGCCTTCCGCCCTGGGTGTCTCCTCTGTGTCTTCCAGGACACTTGCCATAGGGTTCAGGATCCGTTAGGGTAATACAGGATGGTCTCAACTCAAAATCACTTAATTACATCTGCCACGAGGGCTTTTCCACCTGAGGTCGCATTGACAGGATCGAGGGAACATATCTTTATGGGGAGCATCATTCGACACACAGCGAGGTTCAGGCATCTACGTTTCTATAGGGAGCAAGCACAACTTCCTAACTGGTTTCATAATTTCCAGCATTGCCAACCTACAACAATTTTCCCCACAGGCAGCCCGGAGTAACCCTTCTAGCATTCAAGTCATGTCATGGTACTTCTCTGCTTGAAATCACCTCTGGTTTCCCATTTCCCTCCAAGTAAAATGCAAAGCCTTTACACAGGCTACGTGAGCTGCAATTTTTACCACGTCTCTTCCCAGCACCACCAGCCTGCTTCCTCTTCGTAGCACTCACCATCCCCTTACTGGTAAATACTTGTCTATTTCCTGTCTTCTCCAATGGCATATTAGTTCCCTAAGACATAGCATCTCTTGCTTTCCTATTATAGCTCAGCACAAAAGAGAGAGTTGGACTAAGGCCATGTGCTTAATAGATACCTGAATGAAACCATGCTGTCGCTCGGGTTCCATTCTAGAAGGTTCTGTGAAATTATATACCCACTATGCATGACTCATTTCACAGTAGTTCACATCTTTTTGATACCTTTTTGTTTGGAATATAGGACAGTTCCGTTTTATACTATTTTTTTAAAATACTCATTCATTCACAATGTAGATATCCAGATAGCAGGTCAGCTTTCTATCTACTGCCTGTTAGCACAGAACTCAGGATATAACAAATTACGTAAACAGAGCTGTTCTGTTTAGACACAACCAGCTCCGAAATGTACCACTTTAAAAATTATGCAATAGAAATGTGAGGTATCCAGGACATTAGTACTCAAAATATTAACTTCTAGCAAGGCAAAAATATGAGTAATAATGGTGTCCACAATATTCTAGTATTGCTTAGAGGTGAAGCTAAATTAATCATGATAATAGTTTTAAATTCTCAAAAGTTCTCATTACCATTTCTTTAGCTTTTATCATTAATATTTTATATGCATTTTATATTGAGAATTTCTGTCAGAGAAAGTGTTACTATGAAAAATATTTTTTTACTTTGAAAATTAACTTATATAGTGAGTAATGTGAAGACTACTATTTTAATTTTTCTTCATAATTACTTCTTAAATTTTAAATTACCCTAAATTGCTATTGAACAGCTAAGGGATGAGAATAACTGCTCCTAATGGGTGATGGATCTCTTAAAAGGTAAATTTTGAGGCTTGGAAGATAATGCTAAGAGAAGTTAGAAATTACAATGTGATTCCAGAAGAAAATATTTTATACTGTAGTAAGAGGTACACCTAATTTTGTATTCCAGAAGACAAAAATGTATTTAGGCAACAACTTTTGTGTATCTGTGCTGTAATTTAAAAAAATAAATAAAAAACAGTTTTGAATATAAAACTCAAGAGTTATTTTTAGAAATTTCTTCAAATGCATTTTCCAGAAATAAATCATGAAAAACAAACATTTTTTTAAAAAATCTCTAATATCTACAATTATATATGGTCTTGTCATTACAAAAGGAAAAATGGACTCCTCACAGGGAAATAGAAGAACAGTAGTCAGGTGGCCCCTTGGCTGTCTGGGAAGTGGCAGAATCATTGGAAATGCCCACGCCCACCTAACTTCCCACGTGGCAGAAGAATCACAGTGTTTGTTTGAATTAATGGAGTTTTCCTCAAAGTGGGAAAGTTTCTGTATATCCTATTGAACTCTTTTCCCTATCAGTAATTTACAATGTATGATAAATGCATTTTCGATATGCCTTAGGAATGAGTTTTTATCAGGAGAGTTTATGACGACAACTGGCCCAAGAAAACAGAGGTCGTTTGGACAATTTTCACCTATTCACCAGTGTTCATAATGTGAAATGGGTTGAGTTCAAGTTGTTCTGTTTCAAAAGCTGTCATTAAGAAAGGTTATGTCTAAGGAACAAAGGATTTTGTTTGAAGGGCCCTGTGGCAGGGTCACCAAGGTGTCAAACCCAACTGAGTGTCCCCTCTTTCATTACGGGCAGTGGTTGTAGGAAGCTGGCCGGCTGTCTAAGCCATTAGATTTCCCGACCATCTTGCATCTGGTAGTGCTCATAGGGTTTAGACTTCAGAGGGTAAGAAACAGCTCTGCCTTCTCCACCTCCCATCCCCCATCAGCCGGGGGCACGTCAGGACTGAGCATCCAAGGGAAGGTGGGCACCACCTTCAAAGAGCACATGTGGCTTAATTGCTATGTGGAGGGAAGCTGCCCGCCAACCAGAAACACCGCCTGCAGGTCTTTATATAAAACACATCAACTTGTGTGGCATTAAATCCTGACATTTGAGGGAAGAGGTGCTTGTAAAGGTGTAGTTTTAGACAAATTAATATAAACTGTATTTTAATATTCAAGGCCCCATTTGTGAGTAGGGGGAGGTCAAGGTGCCTTGAACAGAATGCCTTCAGCTGCATTTGGACTGGTAGGAAGTGTGTGCCCATGTAAATGTTGACTGTTTTCCTGAGATTTCACCCCAGATGTGTCTCCCTAACACAGACCGTCTTCCTGCTCCAACCATCCCGTAGGCTTCATGGACTTCTGGGGTGTTGATTCATCGCTGGGGCTTCAACCTATTTCACCGTTGCACCTTCTTCATGATAGTCTTCAACTTCAAATTTTATTATATGTGTATGATTTCAGGCTTATATATTTAACAACCCAATCAAAATTCCAAAACTACATAAAAAAATCATGCTAAGAAGTTAGCCAATAAAATTAACAACTGAATTAGAAATTTGCTCCAGAAAAAGTGTGTTCTCTAACTGAGTCCAACAGAGCATTAAAACAACTAAGAGAGAGAACCCAAATACATAAAATCAGAAATGAAACAGGAGAGATAACAACTGACACCACAGAAATACAAAAGATCGTTAACAACTACTATGAAAAATTATACGGCAACAAATTCGAAAATCTAAGCGAAATGGACAAATTTCTAGAAACACATAGTCTCCCAAAACTGGATCAGAAAGAGATTGAAAACTTGAACAGAACAATAACAACAGAAGAAATTGAAGATGTAGTCAAGACTCTTCCAGCAAACAAAAGCCCAGGCCCGGATGGCTTCACGGGGGAGTTTTACCGAACATTCAAAGAAAAACTAATACCCATTCTTCTCAAACTATTTCAAAAAATTCAAAAAGAAGGAAGACTTCCAAACTCGTTTTATGAAGCCAGCATAATTCTAATTCCAAAACCAGAAAAAGGCACAACAAAGAAAGAAAACTACAGGCCAATATCCCTGATGAACATAGATGCCAAAATCCTGAACAAAATACTAGCAAATTGAATCCAGCAATACACCAGAAAAATTATCCACCATGACCAAGTGGGATTCATCCCAGGGATGCAAGGCTGGTACAATATTCGCAAATCCATAAATGTGATACACCACATAAATAAATTGAAGAATAAAAACCACATGATCATATCAATAGATGCTGAAAAAGCCTTCGACAAAATCCAGCATCCATTTCTGATAAAAACGCTCAGCAGTGTGGGAATAGAGGGATCATACCTAGACATAATAAAAGCCATATATGAAAGACCTACAGCCAACATCATACTCAATGGGCAAAACTAAAAGCATTTTCCTTAAGAACAGGAACAAGGCAAGGATGCCCACTTTCGCCACTCCTATTTAACATAGTACTGGAAGTCTTAGCCACAGCAATCAGACAGGAAGAAAAAATAAAAGGGATCCAAATTGGAAAGGAGGAAGTGAAATTGTCATTATTTGCAGATGACATGATACTGTACATAGAAAACCCCAAAGACTCCACCAAAAGCTTACTAGATTTAATAAATGAATTTGGCAAAGTAGCAGGATACAAAATTAACGTCAAGAAATCGATGGCATTCTTATACACCAATGATGAACTCACAGAAAGAGAAACTAAGCAAACAATCCCATTTACCACTGAGGCAAAAAAATTAAGATACCTAGGAATAAACTTAACCAAAGAAATAAAGGACCTATTCGCAGAAAACTACAGGTCTTTGAAAAAAGAAATAGAGCAAGATGTAAAAAAGTGGAAGCACATACCCTGTTCATGGATTGGGAGAATTAACATCATTAAAATGTCCATATTACCCAAAGCAATCTATAGATTCAACGCAATCCCCATCAAAATACCAATGGCATACTTCACAGAATTAGAACAATTACTTCAAAAGTTCATATGGAACCAAAAAAGGCCTCGAATAGCCACAGCAATCTTGAAAAAGAAGAACAAAGTTGGAGGGATCACAATACCAGATTTCAGGTTATACTACAAAGCCACCATAATCAAAACAGCCTGGTACTGGCACAAGAACAGATATATAGACCAGTGGAACAGAATAGAGAACCCAGAAATGGACCCAAGGCAATTTGCTCAATTAATATTTGACAAAGGTGGCAAGAGCATACAGTGGAGTAAGGACAGCCTCTTTAATAAATGGTGCTGGGAAAATTGGACAGCTACTTGCCGAAAAATGAAACTAGACCATCAACTTACACCCTATACCAAAATAAACTCAAAATGGATAAGAGACTTAAATGTAACTCATGAATCCATAAAAATTCTAGAGGAGACTGTGGGCAACAAAATCTCAGACATCATACGCAGCAGAATTTTTACCGACACATCACCTAAGGCAATAGAAACAAAGGAGAAAATGAACACATGGGACTACATCAAACTCAAAAGCTTCTGCACAGCGAAAGATACAATCATCAAAACGGAAAGACTACCCACTGTATGGGAGAGCATAATTGCCAATGATATATCAGATAAGGGGTTAATTTCCAATACATATAGAGTGCTCATACAACTCCACAAAAGGAAGACAAAGAATCCAAGTAAAAAATGGGCAGAGGAACTAAATAGACACCTCTCCAAACAGGATATACAAATGGCTAAGAGACATATGGAGAAATGTTCATCATCACTAATCATCAGAGAGATGCAAATCAAAACAACAATGAGGTATCACCTCACACCTGTCAGAATGGCCGCCATCAACAAATCATCAAACAACAAGTGTTGGCGAGGGTGTGGAGAAAAGGGGACTCTAGTACACTGTTGGTGGGAATGCAGACTGGTGCAACCACTATGGAAAACAATATGGTGTCACCTCAAAAAATTAAAAATTGATCTCCCATTTGACCCAGTGATCCCACTTCTAGCAATATACCCTACGAAGCATAAAACACCAATCAGAAAGAATATATGTACCCCCATCTTTGTAGCAGCACTATTTACAATCACTAAGATCTGGAAACAGCCCAAGTGCCCATCAGTAGACGAATGGATCAAAAAGCTGTGGTACATATACACAATGGAGTACTATGCAGCGGTAAGAAAGAAAGATCTCTTATCCTTTGAGACTACATGGAGGGACCTGGAAAATATCATCCTAATTGAAACAAGCCAAACAGAGAAAGACAAATTTCATATGATCTCACTGATTTGTGGAATATAATGAACATAACAGTTTGAGGAATGGGGTAGCCCCAGAGACGCGGAAGCGGGGTACAGACTGACAATCCCCTAAGGAGTGGGGAGGTGGGGGAGGGATGAACCACAGCACTTATACGCTTGTATGCATGAACAGTGGACATGGACAACAATCTGGGGAAGGGGCAGGGAGGGAAGGGGGAGGGGGAATCAGTGGGGGAAAAAAGGAGAATCATCTGTAACAAATATTAATCAATAATAATAAAAAAAAAACTACATTTGTAAAGCTCAGAGAGACATATGAAGGAACAGAATCCCTTAAAAATGAATAAAAATCTTGTGAAAGAATCAGGCACAGTAAAACAAAACTAGATAAAAGTGTTGAAAGACCAAGGTAAAATTATGCAAGAAATGATATGATAAGGTGGTAAGTTAAATGAACTCTTTACTTAAAGTTAATTTTATGGTTAGGAAAAGTAAAACAAAATTCTGGATCACAATAACAATATGCCTGGCTAATAGAAGAAAAGAAAGAATGTGGATGTTTTTACCATAGGTTCATAAGAAACAGAACTTACAGACCAAACAAATGTCTAATGTTACAAGAAAATTATCCAGTCTTGAATAATATATATTATTGATCCCAATGAATAGAAACATTTTAAAATATTAATTGTAATAAAATATATTTCTAAAATTTTTAATTGGCCAACTTTTTATTAAGTGGCAATATAAGCTCTCAGAAAGGTCTCAACAAATTTCAAAAAGTTACTATGATGCGAAATGTATCCTCTTATAACAATTAATCTAATTTTGATATAAAAATCTTTAAACATTGAAATGCTCTTCTGAATAACTCACATTAAAGAAAAAAGAATCACAAATTTTTTTAAACTGAAAGTACTAAATAGCAAAAATTTGTGTCAACTCTACACTGACACTAAGCATGGATTTATTTTAAATGAGAAAGTGAGATTGATAACAAGTGTTAGAAGTTCAACTTAAGTTTGCCAAAAATGTATAGTAAACATAAAGAAAGTATGTACAAAGGAATAAGGTTTTCAAGAACAGAAACTAATACCTATAAAAGACCTGAGTAGCAAATACTGCTTTTTGGAAATGAGTATCAATAAAATAAATTCATCGGAAGCAAGGATCACTGGGAGGGGAGGAGGGGAGAGAGAGAAAGGATTAAATAGCACTATTAAGAATGGGAGGGGAGATATAACCCCAAGTAGAAATGTTGTAAATCATAAGAGAATTGGCTGCACAATGTTATCACAATGTATTTGAATACTACTATGAACTTTCTGAACTCACTCCAAAATGGAACAGTGGTTCTTTCTGGGTAATGATATGCATTGATTTTATTTTTAATGAAATTTTATGTATTATACATTATTTTTACCACCAGAAAGTTTTAAATGCTCAATCCACAAAACCTCTAAAAGAAAATTCCTTTAAAACTATACTAGAGAAATTAAATATCACAAAAAAAGATTCTATGGTCCAGTAAATGTGGTTATTTTTATCTCTTGTCATTTTTTACTGTAGTGATGTAGAAATCCAGTTACTGAAGTTATAAAGCCTTATAAATCATTTATATTCTCTTTCATTCAACTGTAATCATGTGCAAAGAAAACAAGGAAGAATCTTTTTTTCCTCCATCCCTCAGTCTGATTACATTACACTTATTAAAATTTTAAACGTGACAAATAATACTGCTCCTTTCTTAAGAGCGTGTGCCGTAATCCCATCACAGACTAGAAAAGATATAATTCATGGAGCTACTAAAAAAATTATATATATTCAATTTTAGTGAGAACACTCGTGCTCAATATTCAGAATAAGACCACAATAACATTTCTAGCATTTATTTTGTTTTAGTTGGCATTAATATTAAACAGTTGACTAATAATTTTCTTTTAAATTCAATATTCTTGCACCCACTCCAGAATTTTGAAATTCAATTCGTTGTCTTGGTATAAAGACAAATAGTTTTCTTTACGTATGAAGAAGCCGACTTTCATGCCTGAGTGACGAGAAAAGCAGAGAGAGTGGCTTGAAGCGCTATGTTGATGGGCAGGGGGAAGCACCAGTGTCTGCAGGCCCAGAGGCAGCTGCAGGACTATCTCTGCGGCAGAATCAAAGGGAGTCCTGCTAAGGAAGCCCCTCATCCCTGCAACTCCCCCGGTAAGGCAGCATCTCTGAGAGTCTAGGAAACACACCCAGATGTGCCCCCGGTGGGTAAAGCTCAGTAGGAAGCCCCTCATCCCTGCAAGTCCCCCGGTAAGGCAGCATCTCTGAGAGTCTAGGAAACACACCCAGATGTGACCCCGGTGGGTAAAGCTCAGTAGGAAGCCCCTCATCCCTGCAACTCCCCTGGTAAGGCAGCATCTCTGAGAGTCTAGGAAACGCACCCAGATGTGACCCCCATGGGTAAAGCTCAGTAGGAAGCCCCTCATCCCTGCAAGTCCCCCGGTAAGGCAGCATCTCTGAGAGTCTAGGAAACACACCCAGATGTGCCCCCGGTGGGCAAAACTCACTTTCCCACGTGGTGCCTTCATTCCTGGCTTAGTTTCTCAATGGAAAGGACAAAGTTACACCTACTTTTAAACCTCAAATTAGATGTAGCTGTCGCTCCATGCCTTAATGATGTTCCTGCATATACTTTACCTATGAGGCTGTTTCCCCAGCCCTGGACCATACAGACTAGACCTGTTTCCTCCATTGCACGGGCTTCTTCATGATTCACCAAACTGTGGGTACAGACAGCGCGCGTGTAATCAGCTCACAGTTGGACTTCATGCCTGGTGTTCAAGCTTCACGAGGGCACAGCTGTCGCTTTGGCCCACATTCCAGATCTTTCGTACCTAGTAGAGGGCTTTGTGGTGGTGAGCAGTAGCTGCTTCTGTTTTCATGTTGGCACACTTTTTAGGTGCCCCACACAACATGTCTTTTCTCATGTGACACACACGGCAACCTCAGGACTGGAAGGTAGTTATTACGATCGCTGTGGTTTGATACAGAAATGAACGCTGACGGGAATTATTCCAAGAGTCTCACTCTAAGGGACGGAGTGAGCGTTTGAACTACTTTGGCTGCTTGGGAAGCCTGCCTCACCCCAGGATCAGAAATGAGAGACAGGATATCAGTGGGGTCCGTAGCCTAGTCTGAGCAAACCAAACTGGGAGTCCTATCCTAACCCTGCCACTTCCTGCTCTAAGACTCTGAGTAAGGCAGACGGCTTCTCTGAGCTGTAGTGTCACACATGGAAATAACATGCAATGATGAAGACAATTCAATTGTAGGGATTTAGAGCAAAGTAAATGAGTTTCTTTAGAACACAACATGTCCTTGCACTTACTAAGCACCAGCACAGTGTCTGGTTTAATCATTGCAAGAACCCTGGAAACTACAAGGAAAGGACCGTTGATTCCCCCAGATTTAACAAAGAGGGAACTTGCATGGAGAAATGAAGTGTCCTGTCCCAAATCACGCATCTTGTATTTAGCAGGTCAGGTTCTGAGCAATGATGGAATGTTCAATAAAAGTTAGCTATTGTTTGTTAAAGAAAAAGATGACAAAATAAGTGACTGGATTGAATACCATGGCCTCCTGCCCTGTAAGTACTGGCAGTTTTACTGGAGACTCTTTAGGAAAATAAACTGTATGATGACAAAGCACATTGGAAAGTCATTTCACGTGATGACGAGCACATAATGCACACCTTCTATTAAAGGCAAAAGCTTTTTTTCTATTTTTTTCTCTGACAATGTAAGTGCTAATTTCTAATAGGATCTTAGGTAAGGGAATGCATAATAAAAATGTCTTATGATTATAAGGCAGTGCCCCTCTATTATGCTCACATTAGTCTAAAAAGAGGATGTTCTTGGTAGCTCTCCACACTTGCCTTTGAAGATAAATATCACTTTGCTTTGGTACTGTAGTGGGAAGTACTAGTCAAAGAGGATAGGAAATTACTGTGATGTTATATGGTATTTTTCATCAGTGCACAACCTATTTTTCAAAAGACAGAGAGATCCCTTAATGGACTATTATTTTACTGTTGAAGGCAACAGCACAAGAAAATGTTGGCTAAACATTTTATAAAAGCAAAGGTGAAAATGGAAGACTGGAAATTCCTACAAAGTATTATACAAATTGTGTAACAATTTCCAGTTTCATTATAGTAAATGTACTTCAATTACAGAGACGACAGAGAATGGAATCCCAGTTTCCAAATAGCAGTGTTACATTTCAACCATTGGAAAGCCAAAGACCCTGGAAATGATTTGGAATAGCGCCAAAGGGAGCATTGATCCAGGGAATGCAAAACCCTGGGCCTGATGGTCACAGATCACAGGGAACACAGGATCAGTGGAGCAAGGAGACCAATAAAACTACGTGTTTCTCTTGCAGGCAAGAGCAGAGGCAATTCATGGAGAGAGATGGACCCTTTGGACCTTATATCAGAGATGCTCACTGCTCTCAGGCCTACAGATTTCATGGATTTCTCCACTTAGCCACTCCACCCCCATGCTCTCCTGTGGACAATTAGTTTTGCAAAAAGCAATGTGAATGAGGAAAAGTAAGCAACAGAGATGTAATGGCTTCAGTAGCTTATCTTTGTCCCATCATTGAGGAATAGATCCGATATGAAAAGCAATGTAAATAAAGACCATCTTGGTATTATGCTTAGAGAAGTAAGCATATAACTTTAATGTTATAATAATTGGCTGATAGATATCTTAAGAAACCCCAAAGTAGGTGGGGGTATCTGAGAGAGATAGCCATCTCACACAGCTTCTGGAAAACCAATGAACAAACCTGTGCACACACATATATAATCACCCACAGGAAGAAAGAATGGGGGAGAGAGGGAAGGTGTAATTACTAACAGACATCAAATTAAGGCAGAATCAAAGAAAGCCTGAAAGTTTCTAAGTACAGCAAAAGATGTTTATCTTGTTTAACTGGACTACCAATAATTTTGAGTAATAATTGCTTAACTTTATTTTATCCCTTAAGGAGCTTACTTTCAGTTACTTTCCAATCAATCCCTCAGCCAAGAACAACTGTTACAAGTTAATGGCTTTCAGATGTCTAGACCCTGGATCACATGACCATATCTGCTCCCTCTATCTTTCTCTTTCTCTCCTTTCTCTTTATTTCTTTTTAATATTCTTGAAGACAGGATGCTATTTCTCCTAACTTCTACGTCTTCATATCCCCAATTGCTTAGCAACTAAATAAATGGTGGCTGACTAGAAGGAAATGATACATTCCTGAATACGGAAAAATACCTTTGAATCCATTTTTCATAACTACGAGTTAGTAGTGTGTGTATGACTTGACTTTACAATCATTTATATTTAAAACTCTAATTTCAAGGACCCTTATTGGATGGCAGGCTCTCAATTATCCATGCTGAGTTCACTGACTACTAGCAAGACGCCAACAAATGAAATAGATAAATAACCCCCAAGTTCTATTAGTTCTTAGTTTCAACTTTTTCTCCATTCTCACAGGAAAAGTTGCTTATGATAAATGACATTAAATGTATTTGTTATACAACTGCTTCCTCCCTGGCCTATATTTTTATGAAAATGTTAACGAGCAGTGAAGTGATCAGAAGGCGGGTAATCACATACACACGGAGGAAAAGAAGAAGAGAGAGGTGTCATGAAATCTAACATATTGTACCTGCAGGTAATTGTGATTAAGCCATCCAAGGTAACACATTTCATTTCTGCCTGTAATCATTGTCCCTGGAATGTCTGGAACTTAAGTGAAGAAATTTCTTTTTGGTGATGGGAGAACGGGATAAGCGCCTGCCAAATCTATTTCTTAGAGCTATTTCTGACTTTTCATGCCAGGAAAGTGGAAAGCAAATCTTTCAGGGAGGCCCCGTTGCTATCAGAATCTGTAATGGCACTAGGAGAAAGAAAGAAACTACAACAAAAGGCAAACTAGACAAAAGAAAACAAACAATAAAAACCTGGAATCTCTTGCCCTGGCCTGTTTGGCTCAGCGGTTAGAGCGTCGGCCTGCGGTCTGGAGAGATCCGGGTTCGGTTCCCACTAAGGGCACGTACTTCGGTTGCAGTTTGTCCCCAGCCCTGGTTGGTCGTGCGGGTGGCAGCCACTCGATGTGTCCCTTCACGTCGATGTTTCTCTCTCTCTCCCTTCCTCTCTCTCCCTCCCACTCTATCTGTACAAAAAATGGAAAAATATCCTCAGGTGAGGATAAAAAAAAACAAAAAAATAAAAACTGGAATCTCAGAACCTTAGATCTGGAAGACAGTAACAGGTCAGTGTTGTCCAGTGATTGTCAAATTTAATTTTTTAAAGCAGACATCTTTTTTGACGTGTATAAATTCCAGTTGGTGACATAGACATGTGTGCAAGTGCTCTGGTTGCAACTGTGGTTCAGAGTTTTGTCCTCTGAGCCCCTCCCCCACAGTGGCTTCTCTACCAAGTCCCGAGACTCCATTGAAAATGTTCAATGACACAGATAGTTTAATTGTATAGAGGAAGAAGCTAAAGCACAAAGAACTTAAATAACTTCCTCCAGTTCCAAGATGCAAAAATGGTGATTATGGTCCAAGGAGATCTAGAATTTAGGTTTCCCCACTCAGTATCTTGTGCTTTGTCCACTGATCCTACAGGCCCCATGGAAGGACATGATGGCTTGATCCTCCCATTTCTGTCAACAGGAAATCTCTAGAAAGAATAGAGGATCCCTCTTTTGTTCCTGCACTCTACCTATTCCCTATCATGGCGTCCACAATCTGTAATTGACTCATTCATAGCTCTGTTCTCAAAGGTACCGAGCTCTTTGAAGAGAAAAATTCAGGCTTTTCATTCTTTGTATCCACACCAGGGGGCACAGTGCCTGCCCCTCAGGTGCTCGATCATAACATTTCTTCCCCGCTATCTGCCCGATTGCGACCTAAAGGAGAGGTACGACACATCGCTCAAACGTCCGGACACTGGACTTGAGCCCTTTTCGTGGGAGAACTGTTCTTTAGCCATTCTAAGCTGAATATAAATTGTGTTAGGAACTGAAGGCTCTTGTAATTTTCTCACAGCTATGGTAATTTGTATTTGAGAAAAGATTAAAAATAGATTGTATTCTAAGCTACTATAGTGTTTTCAACAGACTTTAATAATGTTACAAAGTAGGTTTGTGAGAAAGAAAGAAAAAGTGTGATTGTTCAAAGCTCTTATCTCACAGTTAAGGTCTTTTCTGGTTTTACAAGAAACGGTATCATACAAAAAAGAATCTTTCCAGCTCATGCAAAGTACGTCCAATGCTAACTGCATCACTATGTTGTAAGATACACTAGGACCCCGAGATAAACCACTGAGCTATAGGAGATAACATCACCCCTCGCTGAAAACAGGTTTCCCACGGTGTCCGCGGTCCTAAACTCCGTAAGATGGTTTAGATGTTCTGACACGATCTGACCCCTGGCTATCTCTCTCTCTTTTTTTTTTATTATCCTCACCCGAGGACATTTTTCCATTTTTTGTTCAGGTAGAATAGGAGGGGGAGAGAGGAACAGAGAGAGAGAGAAACATCGACGTGAAGGGACACATCGAGTGGCTGCCATCCGCATGACTAACCAGAGCCGGGGACAAAATGCAACCGAGGTACATGCCCTTACCGGGAACCGAACCCGGGTCTCTCCGGACCGCAGGCCAACGCTCCAACCGCTGAGCCAAACCAGCCAGGGCCCTGGCTATCTCTTCAATACCATCTCTCTCCACTGTCCTTTTTTCTACCCCCGATCTACTCTGCAGTGAGCCCCAGTACCACTCTTTTGGGGGGAAAAATAATTGATGAGAGCGAGCGAGAAACATCGATTTGTAGTTCCACTCATTTCTGTGTTCTCACTGGTTGATTCGTGTATGTGCCCTGACCAGGGATGGAATCCACAACCTTGGTGTATCAGGACGATGCTCTATCCAACTGAGCTACCTGGCCAGGACCAGCATCTCTCTCTTGACCTAGGTTCTAAATCACTCCACGCTCTCTGCCCATGACCAGAACTGACGAGGGCCTCCCCCCACCTCCCTCTCACTCCTCCTCATTTTCCACTTTGCCTAGACGTCTTCCTCTATCGAGACTCTACTCCTCCTCTGCAAATCCACTGTCACACCTGCTCTCCAGATGTTAGTAATGATTACACTGCATCTAATTGAAATATTTGACCGCATCCGCCACTAGACTGTAGGTTACGGGGGCAGGAAGCCTATCTATCTTTGCAGTAACTATTCATTTTCTTTTGCAGCTCTAACACCTTAGCACAAATGGAGTGAAGCATATAAATGGATGCTTTTGCAAGGGTCGGCAGTCTGACCAGACTCCACATGCTGAGACCAGTGTTAGGGCCCTGCGTGCCTTTCCCTCCAGAGGGTCCAGGCAAGGATCTGTTTCCTTGCCTTTCTCAGAATCTAGTGGCCGATGACATTCCTAAGCATGCGGTCCCTTCCTCCTTACTCAAAGTCAGAACCCTCGGGTAGAGTTCTTCCTTTTCTACTCCCATCCTGATCTCCTCTGGGAACGATGATCTAATTTAAAGACTTATATGATTAGACTACAATGACAGAATCCCCACTGACATGTAAGGTTCTGGGCATTAGGGTGGGGACATTTTGGGGGCAGCCATTATTCTGCCTACCACAGGGACGTCGTCGACAGTGTCGGTGAGCTCAGTTCATGTCTACGGTTGTCAGCTTCACACTAGCTTCTTTTAAAAGTTTTTTAATGGATCCAATGACACTACTTATTCCTGTGTTTTAAGTACTGGATTCAAAATCAACAATGACGAGATGGTCATGCCAAGAGAAATGGACCGAATTTGAGTTGCTTCAATTCGGTTGTTCTGTGAATTTTAATTTGTGTTCAAAACTATGGAAACGTTTGCAGGCCCCTAGACTTGATTCCCAAGAAACAAACACAGAATTTCAATTTCTGGAATTTATTGTGAAATGGGATTTTTATGATTCTTTGTCACACTTATCCTTATGTTTTAGAATTTCCCTATGTGTACATCTGTTTCCTTATGTGAAAGAAACTTTTCAAAGTTAAACTAATAAAAATGTTCTTTTTTTTATTATTTTTTTTTTTTTTTTTTTTTTTGATATTTTGTTCAGATAGAGTGGGAGGGAGAGAGAGAGAGAAACATCGACGTGAAAGGGACACATCGAGTGGTTGCCACCCACACGACCCAGCCAGGGCCGGGGACAAACTGCAACCGAGGTACGTGCCCTTAGGGGGAACCAAACCCGGGTCTTTCTGGACCGCAGGCCGACGCTCTAACCGCTGAGCCAAACAGGCCAGGGCAATAAAAATGTTCTTTACTCAACTGTAAGCAAAGATAAATTTTTAAAAATCTGACTACATTGTCTATGAATACACAAAGGTCAACTGTGATAAAGTCACTTACAAATTAGCAGGATTTAAGTCTCCAAAACAGAAAATGTAACCTTTATTATTCACTCGTGTGATTGACTAATATACAAGTATAAATGTATATTTATGTACTTTTTAAAAAAGTACATAAATGTAAAAATATATATAAATTTATTTAATATATAAACATTTAATTATCATTCCCCCTAATTTGCAATGTAATATTTATTTTATTTTCTATTGTTAACTAACATGAATATATACACAAAGTTCAATAAAAGAAAAATTTACCCCTTAAAAAAAAGTTTATAAATCGATATTTAGGAATGTGCCACAAAAGTTTAATGCCAGCATTTTTTTTTTTTTTTGTCCCAAATTGATCATAAATTGCTACAATAACAATGTGCAAAGTGGTCTCCATAGATTATGCAGAAGTAAGGGGAGAACTGAGTCAGAGCAGCACCCAGAATGAAATATGTAACAGCCACCATGACTCAATAGATGTGGTCCAGAGACCCTAGATATATATATATATAGTACGGGTAATTAGTCATATGTAAAATCTACAATGAATAATATATCTTTATATATATTTTAATATCATATCAAGGATGGCTTATTAATATGTTTGGTCTATCAAAATAATAAAAGAAGGTTTAATAACAAGATAAATTAAAAATAAATACAATGATAATTTTAGCAATAACTCAAATGATGGTTCATCATGTTTAATCCCAAAAGGATCAAGTACATATAAAACAAGCTATGACATATATTGCTATTAAAGCCAATGTCACAAATTTAGTTTATAAAATACCCTCTTTCACATAATACTAATGGTGTTAATTAGAATTTTATTGGTTATAGTTTTACACTGATTTAATTTGTAAATAGATTTGGTCTTTGTGGCATTAAAAGGTCTATAAGCATAAAAATTGATTAGCAGTTTTCAACATATTTATGTAGCATTGCATTTTTGCCTTCAGAAGTTCATGAAAACAATTAACATACTGTGACATTCTTCAAATCTCTTGTTTGGATGGACCCTTATCTGTTTTCTTACCCACAAATACAATATATTAAAGGCTAAAAGTTATTTTTATGTGCACTATAACATGAGAACTATTGCATTGTTTTTTTATTTACATGACTATTTTACCCTGACTATTCTTTTTTTTTTCTTACCCTGACTATTCTTTAACTGAAACTCATCACAGTTAAAAACAACCAACGAACATTATAGTCCACAGTGCCTAATGAAATGCAAACTATATTTATCCATTTTAAGAAGCAGAAGATAAATGAAAATGTTAGTCACATTTTTACTAGGCAAGAATTCTCTCTCCTAGCATATTGTGTCTTAAATGGATATAAAAATTAATGTTTTGTTTTTTTAAAAAATCTTAGCTATACTACCGCACTAAACTTAATCCTGAAAATAGTAGCTACCACTTACTTAGTCTTATAGTATATGGACGTAATGACAATCCTTTTACAAACTAATTAAATGGCAAGAAAGGCACTGGGTTTCAGGGAGCTGGGTCAACATTGCTACTTTTTCTTTAGGTTAGTAACTTAAAACCTCACTCATTTTTAGCCTATGCCATAGTACTGGTAGTTTAGGAGCTCTCCAAAACCCTGAGCGACTAACTTCTTGACTCTGATACTCCACATTTTTCCGGATGCACAAACCAATTCAAAGCCTACCTATTTATTAGCAGCATGGAGCCATCAGAGACCATTTCAAGCCTTATGTACCACTGTTATTAAGTTGTTCTCTGCTCTCGTTTGCTCTTGGAAACATAAAGGTAAGCATTTATACATTTGCATCCTACCTTTCTCGTACAGCAGAGATATCAAGTGTTCCAATAGCTGGGCTTTTGCCAACTCAAAGAGCATCTCCTGCAAAATTATTTTGAAAAATTAAATCAGGTCTCTGCAGAGTAGTTCCCTGAATGTTGAGTGTCTTACATTTAATACCAGCGATCCATCATAAAACATTTTTATTACCTTGCAAAATTTTCTTTTTGAAATCTCATTTGATATTTCCTGTTGTAGTACTTTGAGAGAAATTTACCACCAAGGCATATTTCCCAGAACCTGGGCTGAAGCTATGATTATTAGTTTCATGTTGTGACCTATCTCTGAAGTCCAGAAAATTACAATGTGCTACATCATTTTACTCTGGGATTTGGATCATTAACCTTATGGACATTAATATCTTTGGAGTCCTCATAGACTTAGCTTTCCTGTGGTGTTTCAGTTGTATGTTGAAACTAAGAGGGAGAAAACTTTGGCTTACATAATCCTTTAACTTTCTTATCTTTCAGATTTCTCTCTCTCTCATCAAGGGGTTGAAAAGCATGTCATCTAAGCTTCTTCTATTTCTATCATTCAAAGTTTCCATAATTCAGTAGATCTCAACATTGCTATCTACCCATGATCCGTAGCCACTTTATTATATGTGTCTCAATTATGAAAGCAGCTATTTAGTATTTTTTGTATGCCAGTCATTTTATTCCTGGAGACTGAATTCATCAGAAGTTATTTCTTTGTCTTCATAAACCCAAACGATGAAAGCATATGTTAGATGTGTTAAATATCTAACATAAATATTTAACCAATGGATTCTGAACAAATTAATGTAGCAAGTTGGCATCTGTTTACTGGAGGCAGGCAAAGGGCTGGGAAGGACAAATTCACTCGTGCCCACACTGATCCCTGTCTCCTCCTTCCCCTCGCTGAGGAACCAAGGGCTAATCCTATTCGGTTAAGTTGAGAAAATCAGGAGGGTGGACTCTTAAATTGATTCAAGAAACAAAACAAGGAACTAACTTTGATCTCACCTCCTACTCAGAGAAAAGAGTCATCACACAAATTTGCCCGCTGCCCACATGACCCTCTGCTCTGGGTTGTGTCCTTCCTGTCTTTTCTTCGGTTCTGTGGGAATAGGATTTGGTGACTGCCGCTCCCCACACCTTACCCCCCACGGATCACCTGTCTACTTCTGATCCCTTTTATCTGTGCTTCCGACCCTGTCTTTCCCTGGCCCTCTCTGCTGCTGTTTCTCCTCCCTATGAAACGCATTGACATTGTCCAAGTTTGAAACAAAAATGAAGAAAATCCTATAGCTTCTTCTGGATAATAACCTACTGACTTTCCTTTTATAGTCAGTCATTTTTAATAGTCCCTTTCCCATGTGCTAAGTAACTCTCTTTCCTCTACACCCAACATGATATGCACTCTGTAAGAGGGTTTCCCTTGAATCAGGAACCTCTTCCCTTCCAAATTAAGTGGTGTTTAGTCTAGTTAATGAACCTGAGTGTTTGGTTTGATCGAAACCACGCTTCTTGAAACTTTTATTTTCCTTTCTCTCTAACGTCCATTCTACCCTAAGTTTTCCCTCTCTTATTTTCTGAATATGAAATAGCTTTCTCCTGACATTACAGTAGATGACACATGTAAAGAAATTTTCATAGCATTTTAAAAATAATCATTGTTCAATATATTAACAGACTACAATTAGTCTCTTTTTCTATTAAATTTGGCCTTTATAAAGTTCTCTGATCGGTTTCTTTCTTTTTGGATCATACAAACTGGCCTCAGTCATTTTCAAAGATAACAGTGTTTTTCATCTAACAGGTATGATGTCTCCGAGTAATTTTTTCTTCTTCTTAAATAGCTCTCAACCCTTTTGCCTCCATTCCGCCATTTCTATGTGTCAAACTCAGAAACACGTCATGAATTCCCAAGACTAATATCATGGTTTCTGAATTAGTTTTCCTCTCTCCAGGTTCTCACACCACCAATTCAAATAACCCTCTATAGTGAGTGAGGATAATCTTTTAAGAACCCTCCAATATTTCTTTATCACTGATAGGATATATTCAAACTCCTTAATATGCCACATTTTGTTGAATTAATGTTAATTCAGTAACTATTCTCGGGCAAACACTGTGATCTGTGCCCTCCATACATGCCTATATCTCAAATATAATTGCACACCATCTATTTTTAGAGGGATAACTGTTTTAGATTAAAAAATTGAAGGGTGTGTTAGAGTCAATTGAGAGATTATTATAATGTCCTGGCTAGATAAGACGAAGGCTTGATCGAGGGTAGTGTCAATGGGGATAACGGTAATACATTCTACAGTTATTTCCCATTTAGAATCAGCAGGTCTTGGTGACTTTTAGAATGACATGTAAGTTAATGGTTTGGTAATTGCGTGGCTAGTATCACCATTTATCGGGATAAAACACAGGGGCAGAAATAATCATGGAAGACACAACATGATATGAATACTGTTCTAACCTCTCAAGTTCGAGGTGGCTGTTAGCCTTCTCAGTGCGCGGAGGTCTAGAGGGAAATTGGATATGGGGTTTTCAGCTTTAGAGAAGGTAACTGGGCCAGTGATTCTGATTTGGAAATTAACGACAGATGATGGAATACAAATATCAGCTGCAAAATGTATCTATAATGAGGATAATCAAAGAACAATAAAAGCACTGTTTTTCAATGAATTGCTAATTCCAAGTGATGAGAATATCTATATAAATAATGTTGTTTTTATTCTTATAAAATGAAAATATCATTAACCATCAACATGCTTCCCTTATAAGTTATCATGGTCAGTGTTGACTCTTCTAATCTTTCTATTTTAGTTAATTTCCAGAAAATACCTATTTTTCCAATCTTATTTAAATGAAAAAAAAAATAGATTGCTGAATTACACTCAGAAAAAAACAAATATAAGAACCACTGTAGGAAATTCAGAGCA
Source organism: Molossus molossus (assembly GCF_014108415.1). Lineage (NCBI taxonomy): Eukaryota > Metazoa > Chordata > Mammalia > Chiroptera > Molossidae > Molossus > Molossus molossus. Next base: position 110,526,698 of record NW_023425399.1, read on the forward strand.
TCAAGGTAGAGGGAAACAGAATACAATGAAAAGTCTTGAAGAATTTTAATTATTTCTCTTCCTTCCACAGATAGGCTCAAGATTGGACCTGGACTGTCAAAGGTCACAGAATTTGCTGTTGGTTCCCTGGCAGGGAGGGAGATGCTGTCTGGGAATATCCATAGTTCCATATCATGAGTTGCCACTTGGGAAACAGCATTTGTTAGGAAACACACTCATATTGGTATCTGAAATTAACAGCACAATGTGCTCCTCTCAGGAGAGCACCATGAAGCCGGGCACAGTGGCAAGCGTGTCGCCATTACGGCGTCAGATTTACTGTGTTTACACTCGCTGCTGCTTCTGAAATTCATTCCTGGGTGTGTTGCTTATCAGCGCGAAGCAGGAAGCTGGTGAATACAGAGAACCATTACATACATTTTTTTTTTTTTTTTTTGGTTGAAGGTTCAACTGGGGCAGGAAGAGTTCTGATTAGAAGATACATTTTCAGTAGCACGACCCTTCCCAAAGATAAAACCACAGGGAGCTTCCGGCGTGGAAACGGTGTTACAGTGTGTTTGTGTGAAGGGGGAGCTAAAGATTCATCCACGTTTCAGAGGGAAAGTCAGAGGGCAATCTCGACTATTGTATGGCAGGAGGAGCAGTCATGAGAAAAATCTATGATAACCACCTGAAGAAGGTAGAAAGCTGAGAAGAGATGGTGATAGACGCTACTTGGGTCTGAAGAGTAATGGCCAAATACACACGTGGAATGGGCTCAGACAACGAGAGCTCTGGCTGGTTTGGCTCAGCAGTTAGAGCATCAGCCCATGGATCAATGAATTCAATTCTGGTCAAGGATACGTACCTCGGTTGTGGTTCGACACCGGCCCTGGTCGGGGTCATGCAGGAGGCAACCAGTCCATGTGTCTCTCTCACATTGATGCTTCTCTCTCTCTCTCCCTCCCACTCTCTCTGAAGATAACTGGGAAAATATCCTCTGGTGAGGATTTAAAAAAAGATAGAAAACAGAGTTCATGTCTCTTCCTTGCGTATCACCTCCACCCTCCTACATCCTCAGACCCCTCCAGCAGTGGTCTTGGGTGTTAGAATGACAACCAAGTGGGAAGAAGGACAACAGAGGAAGGTTTCCATCACTAACGCATCCATGAAGGCTGGCGGCTGCGTAGCCGTGGGACATAAGTAGCACCAACCTTTAGAGGCGACTGGTTTGACTGAGCAGCTTCGATTCCTTTAAACTGTTAATAATAGGAGCTAAGTGACTACTTAATAGGTCTTAGACGTTGTAATAAAGGCTTCATGAACATCATTTCATTTATTTCTTACTCCCAGTGAAGAAGGCATTAGTATGTCTGTTTAACAAATGAGCAAATTCAGCTGATGAGTCTTTTAGGACAATCTGCTTGAACTCACACCCCAGGGACAGGATCCAAGATGAGTATTTCCATTGTAGTCCTAAGCTGCCGCTCCTGCATTCTCAGTCCTGTTCCTGATGACCAATATCGTGCCTTGTCAGTCAGCTCAGACAGAATCCCCACACTGAAAACAACACCCTGACCCACAGCTTGGATAACAACCGAGTAAGAGCGGAATCCCGTGCGATGTAGAAGGGTCTATCAGAGATGAGCACAAAGAAGACCCAGAGTCTCAGGAAAGGGTGTAAAATGACATTCTCCAAGGCTGGAAATGTTCTTACCAAGTACCAAGGGACTTGTTTCCATCTATCACATGTCCTAGAAAATGAGAGTCCTCATTTATTTCATGCTGCCTCATTGACAATGCCGTCATCACCGAAAAGGAAGGGAGCAGAGAGTAGGTCTAGTCCTTGGTTTCCAACGAAGCCCGTGGTGGATAGAAAATGCTTTTCTCTGGAAAGTAAATGCTTTTGCTCCGAGTCTTTTAAGCACGGGTACTCATCTAACTCCACGTGCTCATTGGTGAGTAAATACTACGCAGGGTTCTTGCTACCCAGTGCTTGAAGTTGTTGGAAATGGCCACAGCTCCTTTTGACCCATGAGGAATCATGAAGAGAATGGCCATGTCCTGGGAGACGACCACATGCTGCATGTTCAGTGTCCCACAAAACAACAACGGGGACTGTGGGCTGCACTTCTTAGTTCCCACTTCGCATCTTCATTGGTGTGTAAAACCGAGCAAGTGAAAGTTATGATACAATTGAAATGTTAAGATTTCTGGAAACTGTCATGAGTACCGCGTGTGTCAGCCAGAGAGGGGTGGGATATGTTTGAGCAACCTTCCTAACTAGTCTAATTCAACTTAATCAGCAACGGTGAAAACTGGAATATCAGCTGGTAGGAACATTACCCTAAGAACAAGTCCAAGGCAATACTTTGAAGAGGTTTTTTAAATTTAGGATTTCATAAAGTTAATAGAAAGAGGTATCTGAAGGGAAAAAAATGACCCTATAGAATTAAATAAACTGTGTTAATAATTGAACTGCTATATTCAACCTGACTCTCTCTATTCAACTATGTACATCTAATATGTGGATAATAAAATTTAGGGAAAAAAAATAAGTTCCTATTGTCCCTCTCCTTTGCTTCAAAGTTAATTTTCAGGCAGTCTGTCTACACTCTCTCCCAAACAAAGCATATATATATATATATTCTTTAATAAAACACTGTCATTTTGCTTCTGCATGAAAGTAATAAAAAATGTGACTTTTAATGGGATGTTCCAAAAAATGCTTGCTCTAACTTTTCTACCCTGTGGTATCGTCTTTTATAAATTCAGCTGAATTTTCTTGAGACAAGCATCATTTCTAGGTTCAGAGTGTCCTAAAATATTTCTTTGCTCCAAGTCAACTGTTGGCTGAATGGTTACGTCTTGATTTGGAATATCGAATATTAATCCCAGCCAATGCACTTACAGGTAAAGAAGTGCTTTCTTGCCCAAGTTTTCCTGCTCAATCTGGAGAGAAGAGCCTGTGAGGACGGAGGGAATGTGTGCTCCGAGGCTCGTCACTCCCTAGGGTGCCCAGGGGAAGACTTGTACTTTTGTTTTTAGTTCCCCCAGGAAAGGCGAGCTGTACTTGAGAGTTATTACTGAGATGATATCTTGCCTTGTTCCCCTTGTAAATTATAGTCAACCCTAGAAATGTAAAACGGAAAAGGACTGACCTCTCTTCGGAAGAGAAGACTCCTTTTCTTTCTATGTTACCTTGATTGAGGAGGGTTTATGCAGACAAATAAAGAATCCCCAGTTGTCTCTTTGAAGGTTATACGCTTGCTGGAAGGAGTGTCGTGGGTGCAGTCTTGCAGCCTCAGGTGACAGGAACACCTTCAGCACTTCCCTGACCTTTTATGTCTGGGTCATTGCCTGCAAACAATAGGCTGGGTTTATCCAGATTTTGTTATACCAAATATATAGATGAAAGGGAGACAAATGGAAGATGTCAGAGGACTCTTACCCTAAAATAATTTTATTTCTCAAAACCAGGTTGCCTCCTCTTCCTGCCCACCCAGCCCAGTTGGCCCAGGGTAGTCCTGGCGGATGCCCATTGTCCGGGAGTAATTATTAGGAGTCCCCACTCTCACGCCCCAGTGTTTCCTGGTGGAGGCAGGGGGGCGGGGTAATTCCTGTAGGTTCCCCGACTCGACGGGACAGGAGAGGGTTCAGGTAAGAAGTGGAACGCGCCCTGTCTCCTGCTGTCGCTTCATAGGTGGACGAAATAACCTTCTGCAGAATGTCGCTTCCTTTCCAAGTTCATTCTAATAATACCCCTTCTACGATGGAAAAAGTTACTTCTCTCAACCTTTTGCTTTTGGACCATAGTCCAGAAACGATAAGAAGCCGACGTTTTCACGAAAACCAGAAGAAAAGGAGGGTGTGCCCGAGAAAGCCTGCTCTGGCTTTGGGGCCAGGCTCCGGCAGCTGCTCTCGGAACAGATGCTGCCTCGCTGCAGCGGCAGCAATACTCCGGTCTCTGTCTCTGGACAGCATTTCGGCGTGCGGGGGATTTAAGGAAGACGCGGAAACTAATTCTGAATAAACTCGAGAAGCCGAAGAATGTAGCATCCTCATTCGTTCCCCCTGGTGATTCTGTTTGTAGAAAGAAGATTCTGAACAACTCCATATCCTGGGGGACTTGGTGGATTTGCAGCCTGCAAGAGATACCCTTTGAAAATACTTTCTCCTAAATACTATCGAATGACTTTGACATTTCATGTGACATTAGGGCTGTGGAAAGGAAGTGGGACTAGGTTCTGAGACCAGGTGAGCAGGATACTGCCCTGAGAGTGGGCTCTTTTGTCTTTTTCCATCGTCTTCCATCTCTCAGTTAGAAATTTCAGGGATGCTTTTTGGCCACATAAGGATGGGCAGAAAGTCTTTTAAAACAAGATAGTCATAAAGATGTTACAAGAAAAAAAGTAAGAGAAAAAAAAAATTAGAGTCACAGCCCAGTGGCAGCTGATTTGCTGTGGCCTCCAGTGTCCTTCTGCTGTCTGGAGAGTCTCCGGTCACTTTAAATGAGAACTGAAGCGTATGGCTCCGGTCGGAGTTTGGAGCTGAAATATCTCTTGGTGACACTCGACTTTATAAATTGAATTCATAATTAAGCTTAATCTTTTCATAGATGGTAAAATCCTCTCTTGCTAAATGTGCTTCATAATTCCTTTTTCTTGCCAATAAGTGATATTAGCCTGGGAGGAAATCTAAAACCTTCATCATTTCTGACAAGGGGAAGCCACAGATTTTCTTTCTTCTTCGGTGGACTTTCCAGGTCAGCAAAAAGCTGTCTGGAAGGACTCTCGCTCCAGCTTCTGCATTAGAGACTGAGCCTATTTCTACTTCCTCATCCTAGATGCAAACTACAAAGGATCCCATTTTTCCTAGATGGTGGAAAGAAAAGTAAATGCAGAGTTTAGATATTGGTTTAAATCTTCTTAATTTTCAAGTAGCTATTTCAGCAAGCAGACTGGTGGTGTTGATAGAAATTAGAGCCCAATTTTCCCATGAATGAGCATCTTTTACTCACTAATACTGATCACATTTGGATCATCTCAAAGACCAAGGGACTGTCTCAAAACCTAGACAAGAGACAGAACCTACTGCAAGATGGAAAGATGGACTACCATCTTATCTTGAACCTTAATGTTTTCTTACGAAATAGGGGTGCCAAAATCTAGAAGGGTTACTGTGAATCAAGGCCTATGAATGAGGTGCTATGACTTACTATGATTATTTTTTTCTAAAGTTTTTTCCTTTATTGATTTTAGAGAGAAGAAGGGAGAGGGGAGAGAGATGAAAACATCGATGAGAGAGAACATCGATTGGCCGCCTCCTGCATGCCCCCCACTGGGGATCGGCCCCACAACTTGGGCATGTGCCCTGACCGGGAATCGAACCAGCGACCTCTTGGTGCCTGGGTCAACACTCAACCACTGAGCCCTACCGGCCGAGCAATTTTTAATCTTATTCATTATGCACTTTTGTCCATTAAACGATTCTTTTTATTTTTCAAAGTCTTGAAATAGATGTGTCTGTCTCTAGCAAAAACAATTCCAATGACGGTGTCATCAAAGAGCCATATAAAAACAAAACAACTACAGTAACAACAGCACCAGCGACCAGATGCAGAGGCCCTGGCGGCACAATCCTATTGCTTTGTATACATTATTATCACTGAACAATCCCTGTGACATCTGTGTTGGTTACTACTTTCCCATTTTACACATAAAGATTACAATTATCCAGATAGGCAAAAATAAAATTTTACTTGACTGTTAAGACGATTGGTTCTTGCTTTAGGGATGCGTCCTCTCGGGGAGTTCTAATTTCTGAACCTCATATCAATATTGTGGTTAAGAAGCGAGTGCTATTTCTCCTGATTAAGCAAATGTCCTCACAACTTTTGTTACGAACCTACTGCTTTACTGATATTTGGTAATTTTTACTTTCTGAAGTGCTTTCTGATGCCTTCTATGGGGATAAACATCTACGCTACCCCTCTTTCACACACGTCCTAGACTATGTCCGTCTCTCACTGGGGACCTTGCCACCCCTCCGGTGTCATGGGTCAGTTCACGTGATCACTCTGTGACTTGGTCAGTGATTGTGGTTCAATTTTACCCAGGGACACAGATTGTAAATGTGCATGTACACACCACACACACACACAGAATCAATGGCAGAGCTTTATAGGATCGAGAGCTGAGTGTGATTAAGGTACAAGAAAAACTAGAAGAAAATTCAAGACGAAACACTTCAATGACATAGAGCCCACCCCGGGGTCCTCGTCACTGTTTTATTCATCCTGCTAAGGGTGGTTAACGTCTACCACCACCGGGTCTTCCCTAACAATAACCTTAACTGGTGTCACCTGACTTTCCTACTGATTCTTTTCCAGAAAGGTTTTTCTCCCTCCTTTTCACAGAGGACACATTGGAAGGAAAGACGTATGAGCTAAACTCTACATGTGGTCATGTTCTGAGCACTCCGGGGAGTCTGAAACCCAGGATACTGGTAGAAGTACACATTACCCAGGCTTTGCTCGGTGCACCAGGCCCCGCCCCTGCACGTGTGCGTGTGACTGTGGACAAAGCGGCACAAGCCCCGAGACTGTCAGCCCTTCTTCCCTCCGAGAACAGAATCCTTGCTTCTTTTTTGTGGCTTCCAAGCGAGAGATATGAACTTCAAATCCAGCCTCAAATGAATTCTTGTTCAGTAAGTCTTTTCCAGCTACTTTTGCAAAACAGCATTTTTAAATGCTGAGCGGTCATCCGGGCTCCCTTCTGGTGATTGCCTGAGTGTTTCCGCGCGTGTTTTCCTGTCTGAGTCCGTGGGTGGGGCCTCTTCAGGCATCTCCACTGCGCTGGGGAAGGAAGCTGAGTCACACTTGCCCACAGGACGGAGACGTGTGCTCTGTCAGGTTAGTTGAGGACACCCGAACCACGTCGGCAAGCACACTGGGGAGGCTGAAAAGCTAACTCCAAACTAGCGTGGCTGTAAGTTCCAGCTTAAAGAACTCTGCCCCCATTTATCCCCCGCTTCGCCCTTTCTCCCTCCCCCCACCCCCTTTCCTAGCGGCGAACACAGAATACAACACGCACGGGATGTACTGGAGAACTGTACACCTGAAACCTACAGGATTTTAGTAACCAGTGTCATCCCAAACGTCTGAGGACGCTATTGCTCAGACTTCTAACATTTACTACCGTTTGTAACAGCTTCATCGTGTTTCTCACTCACATCAATACAGTGTGGGCGGGGCCCCATTTGATGACTGTGCCTTTGGTGGTTTGCAAAGGAATTGACCAATCAGGCGGTTGGAAAGCCTATACTTCTCCTGTCCATCAAGTTAATCACCATAAACGGTGCCCAGCTGGTTTGGCTCTGTTGAACATGGACCCAGGTACCAAGAGGTCACCAGTTCGATTCCGGTCAGGGCACATGCCCAGGCTGTGGGCCCCATCCCCAGAGGGAGGCAGGCAGGAGGCAGTCAGTCGATGTTCTCTCTCATCAGTGTTTCTATCTCTCTCTCCCTCTTTCTTCTTCCCTCTCTAAAACCAATAAAGAAAAAAAATTTTTTTTAAAACCATAAACGTCCAGATGTAACGGGAAGCCTGTCTCGGCGAGGAGAACTCACACGGCCACTTCACTGCGTTCCGCCTCTCCATGCTACAGTCTGAGACCCAGGTGTTTGTGCAACAGTTTTTCTTATTCAAATACTGCGCAATGAAACACATTGAAATAAAACAAAGAACCAGGACTTGCCAACTAGCACAGAACAACAATTGACTCCTTTCGTTACTTAACACCAAACATAACTAATCAACAGTACGACACTCGTTCTTAAGTTAACCAATTAATTATAAGACTGTGAAGACACAGCCGGGCCAAACCTCTCTCCGTGACGTCAGCATTTGGACGGACTCCCAGCCATTCAGCGAAGGGAGGGTGGCGCCCCCTCCAGGCATCCTTGACAACCAGCGACAATCCAGTCTGCCCCTCTCCTCCGGCCCCCGCGCGAACACAGCGCTCGCCACACGGGACCTTGATGGGCAGGGAGTGGGAGCTGGACCGCTGTCAGGAAAGGATGGGGACGCTCAATACCAAGGTGCGGTGGGGGGGGGGCAGAAGAAATGGCACAGGAAGACCCCAGAGCCTGATTTCCATGGTAGGAGCCCGCGGGGTGCGGCTACCCTGCAGAAATGCATGGGCACCAGACCGAGCCAGGGCAGTGAGGAGCACAGTGTCTTGTCCTAAGGAACAGGCCCAGGGCAGTGAGGAGCACAGCGTCTTGTCCTAAGGAACGGGCCCAGGGCAGTGAGGAGCACAGCGTCTTGTCCTAAGGAACAGGCACCGGCAGTGAGGAGCACAGCGTCTTGTCCTAAGGAACGGGCCCAGGGCAGTGAGGAGCACAGCGTCTTGTTCTAAGGAACAGGTGCAGGGCAGTGAGGAGCACAGCGTCTTGTCTAAGGAACAGGTGCAGGGCAGTGAGGAGCACAGCGTCTTGTCCTAAGGAACAGGCACCGGCAGTGAGGAGCACAGCGTCTTGTCCTAAGGAACAGGTGCAGGGCAGTGAGGAGCACAGCGTCTTGCCCTAAGGAACGGGCCCAGGACAGTGAGGAGCACAGCGTCTTGTCCTAAGGAACAGGTGCAGGGCAGTGAGGAGCACAGCGTCTTGTCCTAAGGAACAGGTGCAGGGCAGTGAGGAGCACAGCGTCTTGCCCTAAGGAACGGGCCCAGGGCAGTGAGGAGCACAGCGTCTTGTCCTAAGGAACAGGTGCAGGGCAGTGAGGAGCACAGCGTCTTGTATAAGGAACAGGCCCAGGGCAGTGAGGAGCACAGCGTCTCGTCCTAATGAACAGGCCCAGGGCAGGGAGGAGCACAGCGTCTTGTCCTAAGGAACAGGCCCAGGGCAGTGAGGAGCACAGCGTCTTGTCCTAAGGAACGGGCCCAGGGCAGTGAGGAGCACAGCGTCTTGTCCTAAGGAACAGGCCCAGGGCAGGGAGGAGCACAGCGTCTTGTCCTAAGGAACAGGCCCAGGGCAGGGAGGAGCACAGCGTCTTGTCCTAAGGAACGGGCCCAGGGCAGTGAGGAGCACAGCGTCTTGTCCTAAGGAACAGGCCCAGGGCAGGGAGGAGCACAGCGTCTTGTCCTAAGGAACAGGCCCAGGGCAGGGAGGAGCACAGCGTCTTGTCCTAAGGAACAGGCCCAGGGCAGTGAGGAGCACAGCGTCTTGTCCTAAGGAACAGGCCCAGGGCAGTGAGGGGCACAGCGTCTTGTCCTAAGGAACAGGCCCAGGGCAGTGAGGAGCACAGCGTCTTGTCCTAAGGAACGGGCCCAGGGCAGTGAGGAGCACAGCGTCTTGTCCTAAGGAACGGGCCCAGGGCAGTGAGGAGCACAGCGTCTTGTCCTAAGGAACGGGCCCAGGGCAGTGAGGAGCACAGCGTCTTGTCCTAAGGAACAGGCCCAGGGCAGTGAGGGGCACAGCGTCTTGTCCTAATGAACAGGTGCAGGGCAGTGAGGAGCACAGCGTCTTGTCCTAAGGAACAGGCGCAGGGCAGTGAGGAGCACAGCGTCTTGTCCTAAGGAACAGGCCCAGGGCAGTGAGGAGCACAGCGTCTTGTCCTAAGGAACAGGTGCAGGGCAGTGAGGAGCACAGCGTCTTGTCCTAAGGAACAGGTGCAGGGCAGTGAGGAGCACAGCGTCTTGTCCTAAGGAACAGGTGCAGGGCAGTGAGGAGCACAGCGTCTTGTCCTAAGGAACAGGCCCAGGGCAGTGAGGAGCACAGCGTCTTGTCCTAAGGAACGGGTCCAGGGCAGTGAGGAGCACAGCGTCTTGTCCTAAGGAACAGGCCCAGGGCAGTGAGGAGCACAGCGTCTTGTCCTAAGGAACAGGCCCAGGGCAGTGAGGAGCACAGCGTCTTGCCCTAAGGAACAGGTGCAGGGCAGTGAGGAGCACAGCGTCTTGTCCTAAGGAACAGGCGCAGGGCAGTGAGGAGCACAGCGTCTTGTCCTAAGGAACAGGCCCAGGGCAGTGAGGAGCACAGCGTCTTGTCCTAAGGAACAGGTGCAGGGCAGTGAGGAGCACAGCGTCTTGTCCTAAGGAACAGGTGCAGGGCAGTGAGGAGCACAGCGTCTTGTCCTAAGGAACAGGCCCAGGGCAGTGAGGAGCACAGCGTCTTGTCCTAAGGAACAGGCGCAGGGCAGTGAGGAGCACAGCGTCTTGTCCTAAGGAACAGGTGCAGGGCAGTGAGGAGCACAGCGTCTTGTCCTAAGGAACAGGCGCAGGGCAGTGAGGAGCACAGCGTCTTGTCCTAAGGAACAGGCGCAGGGCAGGGAGGAGCACAGCGTCTTGCCCTAAGGAACAGGTGCAGGGCAGTGAGGAGCACAGCGTCTTGTCCTAAGGAACGGGTCCAGGGCAGTGGGGTCTGGACCCTGCAGCATCACTAACTCTCACCGGGAGGCAGAACCTGCCCTCTCCCAGGTCCTTGGGTGTTTGTAACAAGTCAGCGCCTCCACCTGGGCTCCCCTCTTCTCGTCTGTCCTTTCCGACACCCGTGTGTGGGTGCCCTGAGTCCCCCATTCTGGGATGAACGGAAGAACATTCTGGAATAAATGATGAACATGTCCTGGACGCGCTGGGATCACAGGTCAGTACGCACAGCAGAGGGGCACGGCGCACGCAGAGCCGTTTCCATTTTTACTTTTCAGACAAAATAGAGTTCCTCCCAGCTCACCTGAAGCAGTGACAAGCCAAGGAGCCAAGAGGCTGGCCAGGCAGGTCCTGCCCACCGCCCGCGGGCACGTCCGGAGGCCGTAGGGCGCGCTTCTAAGAGCCGGCAAAGTCTTGGGCCGGAGCGCGCACTGATCTGCCCGGACAACTGCGGTTTAACGAGCGACATTAGGCACATGCTGTTTGGGGGTCCGGGAAGCATTCGGGGTACCGCGGGGAAACGCATATGAAAGCGTCAGAAAAGATTAGCGGCCTGCCGGGCACCCACCTCTCCAGGTCCACACGGGTGGTTGAATCAGTTCTCACAGCAGCACCGGGTTGGTTCTCCTGCACGCGATTTTACGAATTTTAATTTGTTCATTTTAAAAGGTATAATCCTATATTGTGTGTTACTGTGAGGACATCGAGACCGAGGGACAGCGCACAGGTTTCCCAAGGTCGCACTACTGTGCCTGTGTTGCCACTTTTGCTCTTTGGCTTCACGTGGGCAACTATGGCACCACCCGACCTCCCCGAGATGCCTGCTGCCGGGTGGGCTCACTCTGGGCTCCTCTGTCAGGACCTTCTTGTTGCTGATCCATGACTCAAACTAAGTGTTGGCAGTAAAAGGTCACTTCGCCTGACTTCCATTACATATGGCTCCTTCTGTGCCGATGTCATACATGACATGAGCTTCTGAGGAACAAGCCTGTATAAACTTACCGGAGGGTCAAGGTCATGGCTGTGGATGGAGAGTTTAATTTTTTTTTTTTTTTTAATCCTCACCCGAGGACATTTTTCCATATTTTTGTTCAGAGAGAGAGAGAGAGAAAGAAACATCGATGTGAAAGGGACACATCGAGTGGCCGCCACCCACTTGACCAACCAGGGCCGGGGACAAACTGCAACCGAGGTACATGCCCTTAGCAGGAACCCAACCCGGGTCTCTCGGGACCGCAGGCCGACGCTGTAACCGCTGAGCCAAACCGGCCAGGGCTGTGGATGGAGAGTTTAAAATACCTCTCCAGGCTTTGATGACTGCTCAGCTACGTTGTATCTCAAGGAAACGTCATTACCCGGAAGCTCCTATCCTAGGACCCTCGCTGCTGGGCCCCTGCCCTGGCGGCATCCGCTGTGGGCAGACTGCTTGCAGCCGCCCCAAAGCTTAGTCCATGAACTATCTCCTGCACACAGCAGAGAAATCAAACGTCCACGCTTGAGAGCTATGTGGCAATAACAGATCCTCCTCACGTATCAGTAAAAAGCTTCCCTCTTTTTATGTAATGTATCTAATGGGAGTTTTTCCAAACCCCACCTCTCAGAGAGCAATCTCGGTCTTGCCCAATCTTAGCTGCACTCTTTCGGGGTAGAACTGACTTGTTATACTCTCCACTGTCCCTCAGACCCAACACTTGTGCATCATGTGGGGCATCAGTAGCGAGGGCCCTCGTGTCCGAGTCCTGATGTCTTTCTGCGGTGGTCCTCACAGCCTCGCCTCTGAGCCCACCCCAGGAACAGACCTCTGCCCACTGGGCTAGGACCATAAGCATGATTTCTCATCGTTTTGGTTTCATCTACACGCTTTGCTTTTGGAGAGAGGGAGGGAGGGAGGGAGACAGAGGGAGAGACCAGTTGCCTCACACATGAGCTCCAACCAGGAGTCAAACCTGCAACCTGGGAATGTGCCCTGCCTGGGAATCAAACCCGCCACCTTTTGCTGTATGGGACAATGCTCCAACAGACTGAGCCACACCCGCCAGGGCCCATCCATGCACGTTCTAGACGACTTTGAGCTCTGGATGTCTGCATTGCTTATGTCTCACCGGATGCATCTCAGCATCTAATGCAGTGTCTATGCATAACAGACTCGGGAGAAATTTGACAAATGGATGGATGAATAACCAATTGGAATATTTGTGAATAGTAATGGTCCTGACAAGCCAGAGGGTTCTTAAACCTCTTTTTCTATTTGTGTTGGGAAACTTCCTTCATAGATGTTTTTCAGAGCCCGGAGTACTTCCTTTCAGACTTGCTTTTCTCAGCTGAAGACAATCCCAGAATTTACAAAGTGCTTTTCCAAAAAGCATTGTTCTCATCAAGTAGACTTTCTTTCTGAACTAAAGGCAGCTCTGTCCACAGCACCTGCCCTGACTTCTGATCTGGTCACCCCTGGGCCTTCTCCGGCCAGTGGCTTGGGCATCGCTGACTCTAATACATCGGAAGCCAGATTCCCTCCTGATCCCTACACTTTGGACCTAAGATGCCTCGGAGCCTTCTCTAAGACAACATTTTTTTCTTGAGAAAGTTTGCTTTAATTTCGCCTTCTTCATTCTCTGTAACGCAAGCATGAGTCTTAGCTCCTTAGTAGAGACCGGCAGATATGTAGGTAAATAGCATGCAATAGGAATTTGCATAAAGCTACTATCTGGGGGCATTAACATGACATACTGCTTAATTAGGATAGTAAGCCTTTCACAGTAAAAGCCCATCTCTACAATTACTTCTTTGAATCAAATCTGCTTCCATACAGTTCAAGGATTTTTACATAGCATGCCATTCTTGAAACATTAAAATGGGTTCATTTCAACTTTTATTATTAGTGGTTTTTATTAGTGTCCCTATGTATGGATATGTGCTTCCTAAGGAGAGCAATTTTTAATATAACATAGCAAACAAACCACATACGTGTGGCCCTTTTATTATCACCTCCCTGTTTTGAGAAAGAAACAAAAGATGTTTTCTATCAGTTTCTAGTCCCCATAGGTGCCTTTCTCCAGCTCACTCTCCACTCAGGTGTGCTCCCTGCTTGAGAAAACAATGCTATTGGTGGAACAGACTCTTCCAGGGAAGATGTGTTTGTGTTTAGAGTTAGCAGGACTGATGACAGTAAACTGAATTCTGCTCTACAGTGGGAATGGTCAGGAGTAATAGAAAGTTTTCTACTTCTAAGCATTTAATTTCCTTCCCATTCTTTCTTCTTCCCAAAGGCACAGGAATTCAGAAACTGCTTTACTGTGTTCCCCCAAGAATCGACAGCTCCCAGTGGAGAAACGGAGGTAGAGGTGTAAAATCTGGCTTTAACTTTTCCTAAAACCAGGATAACTTGTTCTCAAAACTCAAAGAGAACAAATGATGTACATACACAGCAGAGCTTTTATTACTATTATTATTAAGTATAATATTTAACATGACAGGGTGTAAGTACCGTGTATGGCCAAAGGCATTGAAAAACTAGTCATTTAACATGATGGACATGTGACATGCATCTTTCCTTGAGAAAGAAAATAGGAGTCTCCATTCATGTTTTCATGCCTCAGAGACTAGGGTAGCGAGTTCAAAAAGTAAATGAAACAGCTTCCGTTTCTGGAACTATGACAAACTGAATATCCTGAAGAAGAAAAAACAAGAAACATCCCAGAGAATCCCAGCTGAATTAGCAAGAAGTGAAAGAAAGAGCACCAAAGGACAAAGAAGCACTAGGTTACTCCAGGGAAAAGCAGATTGCTGAGGTTGCTGTCTCTGGGGTCTTCCACAGACTCACGGGGTCCTCACCTTTCAGGGTCAGAGGCTGAAGGACGGGGCAGCGCAGAAGTCCTGTGACCCACCTGGTGTGGGGAGCTGTATCGGAGGGTCCACCTGAAGTGGGCTTCTCCCTCAAAGCCAAACCTCCGTGTGAGCACCGGAAACCACCCCCCCAAAGGGGCTAGGATGGAAACTTGCTCGTTTTGATCTGAACGCTAGGCAGATGGGGAATACGTGTCATGGGGTATCTTAATCACAAGCAGCCAACCTCACGGATGTCCCCAGCCTGCAATCACTTGTCCTCTGAAACCCGGAGGAAGAACTGACTGGGAAGCAGTGATTGCATGACAGTGATGTGGGCTCTTGGGCGGAGCAAACACATCTACCCTCTAGGAGAACCTCCTTGAATCTTCTCAAAGCAGGGACTCAGAGGACTGCCCCCCGATGAAACCTCCAGGGCGCTGAGCTCAGAACAACCGATCACAAAACCCAGGAGAGAACAAACCCCTGGCTCTGTCCCTGGAATCCACAAACAGCAGAATCGAATATGCAAGAAACACACTTTGCAGTTATTGGATAAATAATAAAAATGAGTGTGGTTAAATATTTAAGGAATTAATTTCTGGAAAAAGTAATAAGAGAAGAGCATCTTTGGAAATACTGCTGAATTGTTTGTGTTTCCCCCAAATTCACATGGCGAAGCCCGAACGCCTGTGTGATGGTCTTGGGAGATGGGGCCCTTGGTCATGGGATCTGGGCCTTGGTCTAACGGGGTCAGCGCCCTAAGAAGAGGCACAAAGGAGCTTGTTTGCTCCAGATGTCTCTACTCTGTGAGGACACAGCAAGAAGTATTCCACCCAAAAACCCCAATAAAGGCATGTGCCCCAGGTCCTATTGCTCTCTCTTTGTCTTAACTTTGTCTTAACTTCCCCCTGTGGCCCCTCAAGGTGTCCTTCCTCCGGGCCCTGTGGGTAACACACTTCTCTATTTCCGTTTCTCTTGTGCTCCGTTGTTAAACCCAGGCTCACCATCTGGTACCCTGTGCTCCACCTAACAAGTGTTCATTTAACCATGTCATAACACCAGAAAACAATTTCAGTATTTGCATTGATAACATTACAATGAATCGTTAAAATGTAGCTTGTTAATACATACCAATAACAAATCTTTCTACTCTTGTTATTATGTTGAGTCTCACAGAAGACTTTGTGTGGAGAAAAAATGATTCTGCTTTGAGATAGTCTAGATGTTTTGAATTAAGTCTTCCCTCTCTTACTGTGGGTAGAGTACCACTTTCTACCCTTTGATGTTGACTGGACCATATTAACTTGCTTTGGCCAATAGAATTCTAGTGGATATGATACAAGCAGAGACTTAAAAATATCCAAGATATTTGGTTCAACTATGTAGCTCTGGCAATTGGTCATGAGAAGAACTTCCTGGGGTAGCTGCTTCCCTTTCACCCTATCGGAGAATGAAAATAGATGAAGCAATCTTGAACCCAGCCCATGGTCTAGAGCTGAGATCTGACGAGCTGCACACATCCATCCGGCCTATGCAGAACCACTCCAGGTGACCCACACTCGTGTGTAAGAAACAAAAACTCACTGTTGTATGCAGGGGAGTTTTGGTTTACTATTTAGGAAGTTTGTGTCAATAGCTGAGTAAAAACACTTGTAAGGAAAGTTTGAAAATCACCACAGTAGATCGAGTAAATTAAATTTTAAAGCGGAAGGAAGGAAGGAAGGAAGGAAGGAAGGAAGGAAGGAAGGAGGGAAGGGAGGGAGGGAGGGAGGGAGGGAGGGAGGAAGGAAGGAAGGAAGGAAGGAAGGAAGGAAGGAAGGAAGGAAGGAAGGAAGGAAAGGTACAATAAGCAGCAATGAACAAGGGGACAATTTTTTTATATTTATATTGACTTGAAAAATAAGCAAAGTGCTAAAAGGAACTTTCTGATACAATCATAAATAAAATGCTCAAATCAGGTTGGCAATCAGAAAGAATATATGTACCCCCATGTTCATAGCAGCACTATTTACAATAGCTAAGATCTGGAAACAGCCCAAGTGTCCATCAGTAGATGAAAAGATAAAAAATCTGTGGTACATGTACACAATGGAGTACTATGCAGCTGTAAGAAAGGAAGATCTCTTATCCTTTGAGACAACATGGAGAAACCTGGAGAGTATTATCCTAAGCGAAACAAGCCAAGCAGAGAAAGAGAAATATCACATGATCTCACTTATTTGTGGAATATAATGAACATAACAGTCTGAGGAATGGGGTAGTCCCAGAGACGTGGAAGTAGGGTACAGACTGACTATCCCCAGAAGAGGGGGTGGGGGGGATAAACCACAGAACTTACATGCACGTATGCATAACCGATGGACATAGAAAACAAAGCTGGGGACGGGGATGGAGGGGATGGGAAGGAGGGTGTCAATGGGGAAAAAAAGAGAAACATCTGTAACAAAAATAAATTAATAAAAAAAAGAATTCGACTATTTTTAAAATGTTGGAAATTTAACAGAAATGTCAAGACTTTAGTGGTAAATGTATGAGAAATGTTTTGTGCTTTTGTCATCTCTCAGATCGTTGTTGTCCTCACACCCGAATCTGCAAGGGTAGAAAACTCTGATGTCTCAGAGACTATTTTCTTTTAGTACTTATACAATTACCTAAGGAAGCTGCCTGTATTTATGCTGTTACGTTATTACCTTGTTGTGTGTATAGGCGCCGGCTTTTATAACCTTAGTGTGCTAATGACTTCTTCACTTGGGATCCATAAAAAGATACATGAATATTTCCCCATTAACTAGCAGGCTCCCCAGATTGTTCTGGTTTGCTGAGGAGGAACCCAGCTCTGCAAACAGGTGTTGCCATCAGCATCGCGCGTTTGGGCAGCAGGTACCCACTCCGGTCCCAGCTGCACAGAGAGAGGGAAAGGGAACTGACCCCTGCCACCCACGCGGTCCGTCGGGCAGAGGGAACTGGGCAGCCCGGGGAAGGACAGGTCAGAGAAAGCGCGCTTGTGAAGAATAACATAAGCATTACATGGGAAAAGACGGAAATTGATTTTTAAGTGACAGCGGAGGGTGGAACCACCAAGGAGACTTCATTCACCTGAGGCGAATGTTCAAAGATGTGGCAGGAAAAAGTCGGGGACTCAGAAGACACTGGGTAGCTTGATAAAGAAGGGAGGGCGTGGGTGGAGAGTTCATAGAAGGAAGCAGAGGAGGGAGGCTTGATTTAATACTGTATCAATCAAATATTATTTATCAAGTGCCTGATGGAATGGCAGGCATTGACTATTTGATTCCTAAATGACTGTCCTTGGGAGATGAGGTAGAAATGTTCGGCTTTTCTTGCTCAAATGCCAAAAGCAAACACAGATATGTAAAAATAGACAACCAAAAAACAAGCTTTTTTTTTTCCTTTTTTCAGTAAAATATTCAATGTCTAGTAAAATGGGAAAAAACAACAATGAAAAGCTAACCCATTTCCTATCTTCTCTGGCGCCATCACAAGAGAATGACTATTCGTTTTGACAGAAAATGAAAGTGTTGATCAAACCTACAGTTTGCTAATAGATTTAAGATGACATCACACAAAAGGATAAGATGTGTCTTTCCATGAACCAGGGAAAATGAAGCCCCATATACCCATTCACAAATCCATCCTACGGGGAAAAGTTGCAGGATTGATGGTGGGCCGTTCCTGGGGGTTGTGTGTTAAATGAGGTTCTCTTCACTGATTGGAACGAGCATTATGCCACAAGATTTTGTTTAATTTGAGGTTACTTTCATTCTTGGTATTTCCAAACTATTGAAATTTGACCTAAAATCTCAGCTTCCCAGAGAGGAAAACTGGATACTTACTTGAGACAGCTTTCAAGGAATCTGGAACCGAGAAGGTGTCATGGTGCAATTTACCGACAATTTATCCTCACTGGGAGGTGTTTAATTACAAGTGAAATGAGATTGGAAATGATCTTTTTCTTCTATAAACCTTACACCTGGAAGACAGTACATCTGTTTAATACTGTGTTTGTAAAATTCTGATCCATGCCTACTGAACTGAATTCAACAGCAGTAGGATGTGGCATTATTGATACCTTTCCCAAAAGCTGAACAACATTGAATAAATCTCTCATTTGTCTTAATCAGCCCTCTCATTACTCAACATATACTGATTATTGTTAGTTTACCTTATGGCTGAAAACATTTCAATTTAAATTACAACAACATTTATTGCCCTTGTGTTCCATACATATATTCTTAGCTTTGTGAACATAAGTATCAACATTTTCTTTATAAATTATTTTCTCTAAACATAATTTGTTTTTTTCCCTGGCAATGGCCACTCTGAGACTGCCATTTATTCAAAACATCAAAAACAAAGCAAAACAAAACAAACTCTAAGTGTAATGTGAAACATTTTGTAAGGAACGCTCTGCAATGTCAATGACATTGTCTGTATACTCAGAACTTCCTGTAAGACGGTGACCCTGCCCGAGGATATTCTCAGTACTTTTCACCCTCTCTTCTCTGTTTTCCCAGCATCTTTAGACCACAAACCTGGTTCCAAGCCCTTCCCTGCACCCAGCTCTCCATATCTGTCTTCTCTCGGGCTGCTTGCTTTATGAAGTTTGCATGTATCCCATTGATTTGTCTCATTTTACGTGATACAATTCTTCAGATTCTCCTCAACAGTCCAGGGAGGGGTGCTTTCCAATCCTGTCGCTCTCCAGTTGAATGTAGCTTTAGCCTTGTTGGACAGCCAAGCTTTTCACGGGGCTCATTACCTTTTTGACTTACAATCTTCATGGAACAGTAACGTGTATTTGTACAACAGGTTAACTTAAAAGTCTGGAATTTTGATTCATTATTCCTGTATTTATAAACTATTTTTCTGTACTCATTTAAAAAAAAATGGTCATTTACTTTGGTTATTACTTAAGTAAGCAGGGAATGACCAATATGAATATTGATGTTGCTGATAAGGGTATGGATGGCTTAGCTCTGTGACATTATTATGTTACGTTGTTTGCAGCGACATACTGAATGCTAGCTAGTTCCCTTCTCCAACCCTTTATCATAATGATTTTATATATCCCAAATCTCCTATATTTATATTTATTTGGGAGAATACATATTCTTCCCCAAATGCAAAATACTAATTATAGAGCACATACCCATAGACAAATTACGGAGACTGCTAAACATTCTTAATGAGGCAAGCTGCTTCCATGTGCCTGATTCTGGAAGCTGAAAATCCTCAGATGGTTCCATTTTACTTTAGTACCATTTTAAACCCTAGGAGCTCATGTACAATGGAAAGTTCTCTTCCGCAGGGCTCCAGGTCAGCAATTTTCTTCCATTCAGTACACAAGGAGCCCAGGTAATTTAGAAGGTAGTCAGCCAGCCTTTGTGACAGAGAATTAACAACAGCAAGTAAATGTTCCTTTCATTTACTATCGTGATCAATGGACTGGGGAATTGGTAGAAGTGTATAAACGGAAACAGAGGTAAAACATCGTTTCCGCAATTGTTACGTTTCACAATAACAAAGGGGGATAACCAAGCGATCCATTGTGCTGGTCCCTGCAAGTAGACAAAGGCATTAATTATAAAATGTAAAATTTATGTTTAACGTGAATGTATTTGTCGATTAGTCTGAGCAATGAGTTTTATCATCGTTTCTTTGCCTCCCTATAAACTTAAAAATAATTTTTGCATTAATATGTTCAGAGCCTAGATCAAGCGTGTAAAATTCCCAACTATGAATTGGTACTTGGCGTACTCACAAACTCCAGCATCTTTATTGTGTCTCCATGGGTGGCAGCCACAGGCGTTGTCAAGATCAGGTGTGTTTAAGTATTTTAGACAATTAGACATCAGTGTTGCCCTCCAGGAGCTAAACAGCACTGTCAGCACCCAGTGTTCTATTAGAAATTGTGAAAAATTGGACCTAAAAGACCGAGGAAAGCCATGGATGATGTGGGTCTCGCAGATTGGTACAGGGGATTATCTATAGAATTCAGAGAGTCATTCTGAACAAGACAACTGGGAATGGCAGAAAAATACTAGGCAACAGCGTCCATGTATTCTGATCAAAGCATTAGTCACCGGTCCCAGGGAACAAGGGGAAGATTACTGAATGGGGAGCCAGCTCTGCTTGATTCCTGTCTCTGACCATCCCCCACGTCGCGGGTCTAGCGGCCTCACTGATGGAGTGAGCTGCCAGACACAGCCGGTGAGGCTGAAGGTTAACATGCCTGGAAAATATTTATGGCCTGCCTCTTGAAATAGCTCACCCTGCCTTCCGGCCTTCACACGTCTCAGCAAAAAATGCCTACAGCCGAAGCACGTGCTTCCAGGACAGATGGGAAGACAGTCCAGATGAAAAAGGTTCGGAGAGGAGAAGAACTCAAAGACAATACCAGCTACAGGACAAAGCAGCAGGTCGCTCTCTGGCACCTGCATCCCATACGGAAGAGAAACAGGGGTCATGCATGGAACTCGGAGAGGCGGCTGGCTGGCGAGGACCCAGCGAGGGCTGGGCGTTAGCACCCTCCCCACCCAGAGCCCTCTGCAGGCGCGGCTCCTCGCGCATCTCACTCACTCCAGACCGCGACCCACCCGTGACCCACGCTGCTCGGTTTGAGGGTGTGAATGGTAGACGAGCCACAACCATCACAGTCATGCTGTCAGAATTTTCAAACTGGAACTGGGACAAGGAAATTCTTTTTTTTTTTTTCTATGAGAGGCTGGAAACGTGTGCGTCCAATGCTGGCCAAAGCCACTCAAACTCCCTTTGGAAGAAGGCACGTCTATGTGCTCAGAGCGCCTGCGCTGGCGGTGCAAACATTCAGCTTGTTTGCTTCTCTCAGCTGTTCCCATCCATGCTTTTCTATTATCTAACAATTGCTGTATTTCTTACCTGAGTTTGTCTGTCATCTATCTATCTATCTATCTATCTATCTATCTATCTATCATCTATCTATCTATCTATCTATCATCTATCTATCATCTATCTATCTATCATCTATCTATCTATCTATCATCTATCTATCTATCATCTATCTATCTATCTATCTATCATCTATCTATCTATCTATCATCTATCTATCTATCTATCTATCTATCTATCTATCTATCTATCTATCTATCATCTATCTATCTATCTATCTATCATCTATCTATCTATCTATCTATCATCTATCTATCTATCTATCTATCTATCATCTATCTATCTATCTATCATCTATCTATCTATCATCATCTATCTATCTATCATCTATCTATCTATCTATCTATCTATCTATCTATCTATCTATCATCATCATCTATCTATCATCTATCTATCTATCTATCATCATCTATCTATCATCTATCTATCTATCTATCTATCTATCATCTATCTATCTATCTATCATCTATCTATCTATCTATCTATCATCTATCTATCTATCATCATCTATCTATCTATCTATCTATCATCTATCTATCTATCTATCTATCTATCTATCTATCTATCTATCATCATCATCTATCTATCATCTATCTATCTATCTATCATCATCTATCATCTATCTATCTATCTATCTATCTATCTATCTATCTATCTAGTTTTGTCCTTCCTTAAATATATAAGGATCTGAGCAAAATAATTTTGAATGATTTTTCAACCTGAAAACTGCAAATATTACTTCCAAGGAAGGAGGTGACTGAGTCAGCTGCCACCGTGACCCGGTCGAAAGCGCTTCTTGGGTAATAAACACACCTTGCGTGCTAAGTGCTGAACAGAAGGCCAGCGCACAGGGCGGTGTCTAGAGAGACCTCAGCACACTTCTCTGGGCCTGCCGGGCGCCGGGCTTCGGGTTCAGCCGGCACCTTCCTTCCCCCTGCCTTTCAGTCCCTGTAAACACAAAGGAGACACAATTTTACTAGGTTTGGATAAAATTGGAATGTTAGCCTAGAAAAGCTATGCAAAAGTTGGAAGTGGACATATCCATATGCATATTGTGTGGGGGAGGGCTTTTATGTTATGCGGGCGACACAAACATATATGTACACATGACACTATATACTGTACGTATGATATGTAAGACAGGAATCATGTGATGACACCCTTAGCTTAATTTCTCGTGAGATTATGGACAGAAAATGCGCACAGTGTCTCACATCAGTTGGGTCACAAGCATCCAGTTTAGCCATTCTGAAGGTTAAGCTCACTTTTGAGAAGCCTCCATGGCTTAAAAGCGTCTGGGTAGTCACAGGAGGTGTCATTTATTTAAGGAGAAACATGTTTTATCTTTCACGGAGATAACTGCCCAGATACTGCTGGCAATAATTTAATTTCCAGTGACCCGAGAAAGGGCGGTGGCTCGAGTCTTTATGCATTGCTGTCCTCATCTCGATTAGATCTTCTTATGCGCAGCTTGTCTGGGACGACACCAGCCTGTCACCGGCTAGCCGGATGCTGCGAACTTTGCCGTGGGCGGCTGCAACTTTTGCTCGGTCTTTCATCTGTGAATTTTTCCTGAGAAGCCCCATCCCCTGCCCTCTATCTAAGTATTTCCTTTTGCTTTTTCCAAATAAAAAATTCAACTCTTATAGGCATGTGAGCTTACCAATGTCTTGGTCTGCATGCCGATATTATAATGTTAAAAATTAAAGTAACTCACCAGTAATTTTTGATATTAAATAAGCTCCATATGTTTTTATATTCAGCACTTAAAATCTTTTGTCTATATGCATTATGTTTCTTTAAAAAAATATATTTTTATTGATTTTAGAGAGAGGGGAAGGGAGAGGCAGAGAGAGATAGAAACATCTATGAGAGAGAATATTGATTAACCTATATGCCCCCCACTGGAATTTAGCCCACAACCTGGGCATGTGCCCTGACTGGGAATCGAACCAGCGACCTCTTGGTGCATGGGTCAATGCTAACCACTGAGCCACACCAGCTGGGCTGTATTATGTTTCTACATACGCTACCCAACCATGCTAGTTCTCACGCGAAACATTAAGTTTCTCAAAAGTACAAACTGCCCTCATGGTTTACCCGCACTGTTTCCGCCTGTGTTGTCTGTGGGGCTGTACTACAAGCTGGAAGAACGGTGTTTGCTACACCTGAGTGCTAGAAGGTCAACCTGGAGTGACTCGTGTCAAGCAGTTTCTGGTCTAAACACTCAAAATAGGAAAAAGAAGGACAAGTGTTTCCCAAGACCTGACCATTACAGTATCTTAAATTGGACACATGCTGACTTTCTTAAAACAACACAAATTTAAAAAACTACAGGTTCTGCTTTTCTATGGTTGTTGTTAGCAGTCACCTGAGGATATGTATCCATTGATTTGTAGACAGCGTAGGAGGGAGGGAGGGAGGAACATCGATGTGAGAGACACATTGATTGGTTGCTATGGGTACCTCCTATTTCTAAATACTATGCGACAGAGCCATGTACCAATCATTCTATGTATTTTTTTTTAATCAGGCCTTTATGTCAAACACATGCAATTGTTCTCTTTCATAACAAATAGGAAGACGAGTGTACATCTGAATGTTGAGAACCTTTGACTAATGTTCTACTCTAGAAAATCACCTCAAGGAACTATTCAATAGCAATAAGGCAAAAGAAAATTTATATTTTTTCTCTAAGTTATCTTCAATATTCTTATGGGTAACACTTCATACTCTCACTTAACAGTTTATTTCACCCAATTATACTGCTATGTACCTTTTATACCCTTGTACAGCGGCTGACTTGAAGACATTTTGCTCACAGCTAAATCATTTTTATAAATCTGGCCAAGGTTATTTTTACCCTAGTGGAGAAATATTAGGACCTCTTGTTCTCAACATCTTCCATGCCAAGATTATAGGGTAGGACTTGGGAGCTTTGGGCAAACCACTTTTGAGCAGTAAATACACTTAAGACCATATGTTAAAGGTAATTTTAGACTTGCCTCCAGAAAAGTCTGCTGTCACCTGCAGGAAAGAGTTGACTCTGTTTCTAGGGACAGATCTAACTTTTCTTAACAACATGTAAACTTTGAAAGCTGCATACTAAGCTTCTAACATACATGGCTTTTTAAACACGCATGTCTGTCTAGAACTCAAATAACCAACTTCTCGGTAAGTGTGTCAGCTCTCTGCAAATTGTTTAATTTGTCTACCAACAGCTCTGTCATATGACAGATATTTAAGGGGGATATTCTAAAGAAGACATAACCACTCAACTCTAACTTAGCTAAACTGTATTCTCATATGTTAAGTATATATGAATGTTGTGAGAAGCACACTAGAAATCTCGGTGGTTTAATATATAAGGTTCACCTCACAGCCCCACACTGGCTACTCCATGACTCCGCTGTCTGCCCTGTACACTCAGGACTCCACACATCTCCGGAAGAGCTGGGCAATGTCATCAACGGGATGGCAGTGTCTGAGTCCATCCAGGCTGCTCTGACAAAGTGTCACAGCCCGGGGAGCTTATAAACAACAGAAATGTGTTGCTCACAGTTCTGAAGGCTGTAAGTCCAAGACTGAAGTACCAGGGGGTCAGGTTCTGGTGGGAGCCATCCTTCTGATGCCCAGCATCACCCAGCATCTCCTGGCCATCCTCGCATGATGGAAGGGGCTAGAGGTCCTCGAGGGTTTCTTTTGTGTGTTGTTTTTAATCCTCACCTGAGGACATTTTTCTATTTGTCTTCAGATAAAGTGTGAGGGAAGGAGAGAGAGGGAGAGAGAAACATTGATGTGAGAGAGACACTTCAACTGGTTGCCTCCCGCATGACCCCAACCATGGCCGGGAATGAACCGCAACCAAGGTACATGCCCTTGGCCGGAATCAAACCTGTGACATTTTGGTCCACAGGCTGATGCTCTAACCACTGAGCTAAACCGGCCAAGGCTGGGATCTCTTTTATAAGAACTGAGCACCATCCAAAGGCATCACCCCTAATAGCATCAGCCTTGGTGTTGGATTTCAACATGTGCCTAGCACCCAGGAGGGGCAAACACTACTGTGCTCAGGGGTCTCCGCCGCATTTTGTAGCAGGGGAATTCAACAAAATGCCCTGTGTTACCTTAGCTTTCAGTACACACACTCTCACAGAACTACGACCTCTCCTTCACGTTGGGCTTGTAAGGAGTTTCATCAGAGCGCACAGCTACCGCATGCATTTCTCACCCTTTCTACCTCCCTATCGAAGATACTGGGCATTGCATTTCAACTCACGATTTTCACATCAAATTGTATTTCTTGCATGTTCTATGCGTACACATTTAGTGAAGGACTTGGGTAAAGAGGTGATCACTGTGCCAAAGTTAAAGAATCATACACATTGTCACAATGTGTCAAACTAAAAGAGACACACTTTTATCTTTAGCATGACATCATAATTCTCCTTGTGGCTACCAAATTGGACAACACACATACAACATAGGGAAGAGACTGGTGAAAATCCGTAAAACAAGATTTTAACACATTGAAAACGAAGGTAAAAATAGCGAGGAAGCATTCATTTCACTGAGCGGAGTAGTACCGCGTTAATGCTAATTGTGGAGCTGGCTTGGCTGAGTCTTACATTTCTATGTTTATTAGGAAAGAAAGCTTTTCCCAAAGCTATGGCTGGTTGGCTGTATGTATTCTTAAGACAGAAAATGAGAAAAAGCTCAGAAATTCTCCAAAATGAGAAGTAATGCTCCTGAATCTTTGGGGCACCCTCCTCAAATGCCCCAGGTAGGAGCCCTTTCTTACTGATTGCAGTTAGTAGATAACAGTTCTGACCATTGCAAACTGACCAGCAGGCAGAGGACACATTGCAGGCTGGGTTTTCAAGCGGCCATGACATTGTTCTGCTCTTTTGGTTACGCAGATTGATCTGTGCAAGGGGATGGTTTGTGAACGGAAGCCTGCGCTCTGTGGACATGCAAATGATCAGGTGCCCGGATAACGGAGCATGCCAGCTTAATTGCTCAGAGTCTGAGACTTCAGCTGGGAACTCCATGGGGTGAGACAACATTTAATTTATAGCAAAGGGGAAAATCATGACACCTGGACCTTGTTCCTGCTATTATCTACTGGCTGGCGATTTTTAATTGGCAAGAATTAGTTTTATGATTTTAACTTGAGCCTTTGGGTATGTGAAGTCTAGAATGAAGAAACCATCAAGTTATAACCTGAAATTCAGGATGCGTTTTTGCATTTGAAGATTTTTCCGTCATCCAAGTGCAATGGGATTTAAAAAAAAAAAAAAAAGTTAATGGATTAAACTGAATCAGAATCCTAGATATTGAAAATGAAATTTAGCCTTTATGTTTAATGATTTATTGTATTAAAATGTTTTATTACTGGGACGCTAAATCCAGACAGTTAACAGAGTACCATGTCTTTCAATATAATTCCATAATTCCCTGTAACTATTCAAACTGTATTTTCTTAATTGATAAGAAAGCCATATATGTATGCGTGTGTGTGTGTATATATATACTGTTTATATATACAGAAAATAAATTACGTGTAGCGAAGATGGAATGACTGTATTATACTTATTTATCTTATCTAACATTTATTTGCATTTCGTAATAAAAGCAAAGGAATTCATCAATGTGGAATTTTCCCTACTATTTCAATATAACACTCATATCTTCGGAGATGCTGGGCTGGTGGAATTGTTATTTGGCTTTTCTCTGTCTCCAAGTGAGCGATAGAGTAGCATCGCAGCCAAGTTTATCTATAAATGTAGAAACTTCATTCATTACCACCCAGCTGTGTTTGTTTAGCCAAGTGGTAATAATGGATTACTTTGGAATGCAAAAGCAATCCTAATATGGATTGGCTAGGAAAACAATAAGCCAGTAAAGGACACAGTGGAATCCAATTTGAAGTTTTTAGCCTCAATTAAAGTGTCTAGAAAGTAGCAGAGCAAATGAATCATGCTGCGTTGAAGCAATCCAACCGGTCCAAGTCTTTCAAGTACCTCGGACTTTGGCATAACCTAAGAAACAGAATATCGACAATAAAAGATCCTTAGACACAATATATCCATTCATTTGTTTGTTTTTAACCAGATGTTTATCAATCTTCCTCTATATCTCAGGCTCAGTGGTAGGCCCTGAATATACAAAACACTTTCACTCACTGTAATGCTATGTGGCAAAGATCAGGATATACCCTTATTAAAGCAGCCCTGTCCAATCAGAGCTTGTCTGAGCGCATTTTTTTTTCCCCTTAGAAAATAGCACAATTTAGAAATAACTGGAAAGTGCCCAGAGTACGCAGATTTTTTTTTCATTGATTACTGCCACCTACTGCCATTGACTTCAAGTCATCAGATTTCCGAAATCTCCTGTGAAGCAATGAAGCAAGTACTCTTTTGCTGCATCCGTGGAGGAGTTTGGTTGCTTGAGCAAGGAGTACTGGTACTAGAGTACAGTGGAATCGACTCTCATTTCCTCAGGTGGCTCATCGGTCTGCCCAAACCGCCAGGAATTTCTCTTGGAATGAAGAAATGCAGAGAATATGAAATTTTTTTTTTTTCTTGGAAAACTAAGTGGGAGTAAGCGGTACTAAATGATTTACTTGTTCCTTTGTATAACCCGTGCCTGCAAAAGAACAGGATATTTTCATGATTACAGTTCTGTGAATAACAACAGTACTGTTGTCTATCTTGCTATTTTGATGACAACCTACATTGCTTAGTCTTATTTTCTATCCTACCAACTATCACCTTCCCAATACACCACCACAGGCTAACAGGAAGCTGAGCTTCAATGATGTGAAGCTGGAAATAAACAGAAGCCCCCTAAGAAAAAGATTGGCAATGACCTCACCTTTGTGGGCATGCCTCGAGGTCTGTGGGGGCATTTTTTATTTTGATGCTGCATTTGATATGAAATGACATTTGCCTTGAGCTTTTCACTGCTAGTACTGCTGCCACTGGGGTTGTGCCTACACTGAATGGGACATGGCCTTTTGGGACAATATTTCCTTTAGAGAAAGTTCAGTCTCAATTAAAGGGAAAGAAAATGCTGATATGAATCAGAAGTGCCATAAATAAGCAGTTTTTTGGAGGCATTTTAACAAACCCTTATCCTTCTATAATTCTGCCTGTAGTGTTTTTAATCTAATGTAATTCTATTTTTGAAGAATTTCTACAAAACATGATATTCATTCACTGTTTAGTTATTTATTTGTGAGAACATCTTTTGTGTACTGCACAGACTAGCTACAGGAGAATTACAAACACACCCCATGAAGAGCCGGTGGCTTAGCGTGTAGGGATAAATCAACAAGAAAACAAATTGCACAAATCGTGTTTCAAGCACTGTGCTGCATAATAGCATTAGAGGGATTTGAGAAGTTTGTGTAACGGAAAGTAGAATTCAAAGGTAACTTCAATTGAGGCGAAGTATTTTTATGATGTGATAGAATGTGAAGCATTCCACAGGAACGAATCACAGTAGGAAAGAGAATCACATTCTCCGGGACAAAGGGCCTGGGCGAAAACAGGGGGAAGCTGAAACAGAAGGTGGAAAGTCTTTTCATGATGAATTTCAAATCATACTTTTGTGGTCCACGAGCGTCCTGGGAGGTAGAATTAGCATCCGGTACGTTAAGGTAGGAAGAACCGGAGAATTGGGTGGCTGATGAAACTATTCAACAAAATTCAGTTCTGATGGAAAAAATTGTATGAGTTAACAGTTGGATGGTCTCTGTATCACCTCATCCTCTCTCCCCCTCTCCCCGTTTCTCTCTGCAGTTCCCTGTTTCCCCTAGGATGATGGAGTTTGGGCCCACAGGCTGGAGAGACATCTTTAATGTCTTCAGTATCCTGTTGATACCTGTACACTTGGGTCTCTCTTCTCTTTAGTCTCTATCGGTTTATCTCTGTCTTCTCCACTTACAGCTTCTCCACCAGCCAAAAGCAATCTCACTCTGAATAATCCACCCTAAGGGCATACATTACAGCAAATTGTTTCAAAGTTTAGGGAAAACAACATAACTCATGTTGATGTCATTATACTCAGCTTCAATTTCTGGGTATCTGTCTGATAAGACCTGGTGCTGAATATATAATATCTAAATGGTCACTTCTTTAAGAAGATTAGTCAAATAAATACTAGAATAATCATTCCAATTAGATTTGATGTAAGTTTATCTGGGACATTTTAATACAAAGGGTAATACGAATTGTTGATATTATATTAAACAGTATATGTATTAAAATTCAGAACATATGAGAAGTAAGATAATTCTAGGTAATGTCTGCATTTATTTTCACACACACATTTGTAATTTACCACATGCTATTTCTTCTACGAGGCTAAAGTGCCTGAGTGATCAAACCAAAAAAGTCAAATTATCTACAATCCCAAATGGCTGGTCCTCCCTCTGGTCCTCTGGAGCTGAGAGGACATTGGCTGGCCTGGAATATCTGCTCCCTCTTCTCAGCCTTTGGGTTATTTTATTCTAAGTGTCACATTCCTGTTTGAAAGCTCTCCTTTTGTCAGGAGCTTTAGGTTAGTGATGTCAAAAAAATGTTGTACTGGATGAACTTCTGAAATTCTATCTCACCCTATGAATAACCAGGCTATAATGCAGACTAATTCAAGAACCTGTTTAATCAAGAGGGTATATGAGGAATGATCATCTTTGGCTTATTTTTATATTGTGACTCATTTTTTATCCATTGTTTGCTACATTAAATGAGCTCACCCTGCTAATCTTCATAGATCTAAAATCTGCTGCTGGTTTGTATTTTTCCTAGCAAACACAAGAGCAGGTTAGTAGAATAAAGATATGAGGGAAGTGACCTAGTTATTCAGCTTTTTTCCCCTGAGATATAAAATTATATGTATAATTATTCAACTGCAAAAAGAAAAGGATACCATGAAGTGCATTCTTGATTCTCAGTTTTCCAATGGTCAGAGATGGGGTGGGGAGGTTGCAAGGGGGGTTGCAGCGGGGAGAGACCCAAGGTAAAGAAAGCATCACATCAGGAGGGATCGACAAGGGGCAGCAGCCTTACTCAACCAGTTAACGGCTTTCATAGGCTCCTATGGGGATACTGGGCGCCGGTGGTGCACCAGACTGTGATGGTGCATGGCGCATGCGCTCTAAGCTCTTGCTGTGTCATGCTTACATAATGGTAACATGGTCTGCGCCTGCGCAGCCAGTTCTGGGGTTACAACCCGAACCATGGCCTCTCTCAACAAGCCGGGTTCCCGGGCCCTAACACTAATGCATAATTTTAAATATTTATTTCATATCTTGCTATGCTTTCTAGAACAATATTGAGTGAACTGAGTAATTATTACACATAATCTGACTTCTTTGGGGATCTGTAAACAAGAGCACTATTTAAGTCGTTACATATGTACAGGTGAGGTGGTCTGTTTTTATATGCACAAATATGTCCCTTATTGCCATATGCAAATATAAATAATGAATGTAAATTCTGTATAGATGCCATGTACTGAAATGCCCCAAGGACACCGACTTCCCATTTCAGAAGGACAAGACATCCCCTGGGATTACATTGCTCAAAAGGCTTGGTGATTTCCTTAAAAAAGAAAAGAAGCTTATATTTTATGATAAATATTTAAACGTAGTTAAATTATGTTTCCTTTCAGTACCAAAATGTGTTAATTTTTTAAACTATCTCTCTTATTTCTCCAAAATTTGAAATAATCATGTCTCTGTATTAATGGAGCAATATATACTCAAAATAGTCATATCCCTAAAATGTGGCATTGTTTGTTTTGTGTTTTTAGATATCTTAAGATGCCTAAAACAAAAGACACTTCCATTTCTTGATTTTCAGAGTGTTCAGAAGTCTGATCCCTGGAGTTCTAACCAATAGGGTCCCTCCTATGCAATAAAGTGTATTTGAAAACCTGAGAAGTTTTCTGTGTGTGTTACTATTTCTCTCCGTTCTTCCAGTCTCTCCAGAATATGGTTCTGCGTGCGAGTTGTTCAATCTATTAAACACGGAGGCCATTGGATGGAGGCAGCTCTAATGTTGTCTTGACCGACACAAGCAAACCAAAATCCAAGCCTGTAACTGTTCCAAGGTTCGGAAAGCAAAATGCCAAGGGCAACCGATCACGAACAGCCCACTGGGCTTTAAACTACAACCATTCAATAATTTTCTCTTTCCAAACTTTCTTTACATAAGTCTCCCTACTGGCTCCTGTCGGGGTGGGGCCCCATAACACTTCAGTTTGGCACTGCCCTTTTCAAATCAATTAATGCTCAAATAAACTCTTAAAAACAGCAGTGTGTTTCAGTGTATCTTTTAAAGGCGTGCAGATCCCATGATGTTATTGACTGGACAATCTCTCTACTAGGCCAAGGTCCCACGTGAAATCTGGTCGCTAGAAGCTCCCCACAGCTGTGTTGAGAAGGTGTTGTCAGCATCGGGCTTCACCCCTCCCCTCTTCCCAGGTTTGCTACCCACAATCTCTAAATAACCTCAGCTGTACGTCCTTCTCCCCGTTATTTTTCCTAGCACCTAAGAACTAGAACAATCATACTTCCGTTAGTTGGGCATTTCTACTCCTTCAAATCTTGTCTGAGGAAGTGAAATGAACCTTGGCCTTTTATTATGTTTTTGTTTGTTTTCCCCTGTTTAATAGAGCTAATAATAGCTGCCAACTAGGGTTATGTTAAGTCAAGTGATAATAGGTGTTGCCTTTTTTGTTTCTTTTGCAATTATATGGGCAACTTGCTAAGCCAGCTTTAGTGTCTCATGGCCTAGACCATTCAGAAAGCAAAGTGCAGCTCGTAAACAAGGGGGACATTGGAACAGTCACTCGGATGGTTAAAATTAAAAGAAAGTGCCAATCCACCTGGCCCAAAGCTTCACCTAGGAAAAAGTATCATCTGCCTGAAAAAATCAAGTTACTGTTTGAATTGTAATATGTGAGGGCGCTACGGGATGATGTCATGACCACCGTGCCTTTGGGGAATATTTTGTTTGATGTGTGTTGCGCTGCCTACAATGGTTTCAGACTCCGACAAATTGACAAGCATAAATCATGTCTTGTCCTCTTGCTCCTAACAATTTGTTTCTCTTTAGAGGGTCTCATTCTGGAAGCTTAACTGTTGTTTCTGCAAATTGCATGCTTTAGAGACTAGAATATTTTTGTATAAAATCTACATTGACTTTATTTGCATTCAATTCCTGCATGTGTAGTATCTGTTCACCCATCAAGTATAATGACAATAGGCGGGCTTGGAATGAACACACCTGGAAAGGTCACTTGAGTGAGTTCCAAAGCGTCACACCTTTACCTAATATCATTTCAGGGCTGTCAAGAAGGCAAGAACCTATGGCAGTAGTTAAATTTATGCTGTTCGGGTGATATTCGCACCCTTAGTTGCTGGCCGTGAGCGGTGTGAACGTCAGCTCTTAAAGCAACGACATGAATCAGGGTTACAGAGCACGATCACCTTTCATACCTGAAGGCTTATTATCAGAACCTGATTGATGGTGACAGCGGCTCCCCCTCCCTCGTGCTCAGTGCCCTGCATTGAAACAGTGGGGGCTTTAATCCAAGGGACACGTTTTCCTCCCGGTGAGAGCACTCTGGTTCCACATCAGAGTCACAGCCAGTGACGTGCAGAAGCTCTGTGCCCAAGGAGTTTTTATGTTAAAACATCAGTCGTTCCTCCATCTGAGACTGCACACGCGCTGT
Organism: Molossus molossus; assembly: GCF_014108415.1. Taxonomy (NCBI): domain Eukaryota; kingdom Metazoa; phylum Chordata; class Mammalia; order Chiroptera; family Molossidae; genus Molossus; species Molossus molossus. Next base: position 110,559,617 of record NW_023425399.1, read on the forward strand.
TCATCACTCAGAGAAATCGGGAAATGATGAAATGAATCCAATTAAATGTTAAACAAATGTCGTGCCAGGACTTGGTTAAGTAAACGTGTGTGTGTGTGTATGTGTTATATTTCACCACCATGTTCATCTGGGGATTTGGGGGTTGTTGTGCATGTATGTCCCCTTTGACCTGTGAACATATATACAGTCACATTGGGACACACAATCATACAGTGATTCATACAACCAAAATGTGAATATATGTCAATTTTCTGTATAAATAAAAGGAGGCAGACAATATTCAATAAAATTAAAATTAGTGGTAACAATATATAAATCATATAATAGCCCAGCCAGTGTGGATCAGCGGTTGAGCATAGACCTATGCACTAAGAGGTTCCCGGTTCGATTCTTGGCCAGGGCACATGCCCGGGTTGTGGGCCCGATCCCAGGTGGGGCACATGCAGGAAGCGGCCCATCGATGTTCTCACTCATCGGTGATTTTCTCTCTCTCTCTCTCCCTCCTCCTTCTTCTTTCTCTAAAATCAATAAAGAAAAAACATTTTAAACATAAATCATAGAATAACTAAAAAAATGATGGAATAACAAATCATACGTATGCTGAGTGTTGCTTCACCCTGAAGATGCCAAGTAGCGATGGGCCCAGCCCTGGTTCGCGCTGCTGAGGTGCTTCGCAGAATTGTATTAATTCAGTGGCTTCCATTTAATGTACACATACAAATGAAACTATAATTAGAATCGTGAGCTTTGTGTACTGATGTATATAAAGATTAGGAGAGAGAACACTCTATTTGTCTCTACAGGTGAAGGCACACCGTTTATACCTTGCAGGTTATCTTAAAAGGCCAAAGGTATTTGATAAGTGGCCGGTGATATTTCCCCACAGGACAGAATCATTTTCATTGACAACCAGGCAGCAAAGGTGTATTCAGTTGTCATTGCCAAAGGCATACAGAAGGATTGCCTTAAGATGGGTCCTGGACAAAGACCCAGAATTAGGTCTTGATCTGGTCGATACCACTGGAGAAGTTTCTAACCTGAAATACTTTGATTTTTGAGGCAGGCAACTAAAAGACGCTGCAAGGGCACACACGCACCCGGGGATACGTGTTCACCTTTAGTGACATATATAATGTATTTGGTGACTGTCTGGATCCCTGTAAACATGGAGGGGCAGGGTGATTTCCATCTCATGACAATAGTCCTTGGCAGCTGTAAAATATGGGTCTGCACTGCTGGGGACAACAAGCCACGCACAGACATTCTTAATTGCTTGTTAACACTTATTTAATAACCCTTTCTTTTCCCTCTAGGGCTTTGATTGTCTATTAAATAATTAATACGTATAGACGGTGGTCGGGAGAAGTGAAACTGAGCTGAAATGAAGTCAACATTGTGTTCAGAGAGCGAAAAAGAACTTCAGCAGGTATTTGTTTAACGTAAATTAAATCTGTTAAAGGAGAGTCAAGTGCCATGCATGTTCTTGGTGTGTGATTGTTTTCCTTATAATTAACAGTTTTCTCATAAGCTTAGCATATTTATTAACCTGTTAGCAAGGCTACCTAGTCTTTCTATACGATAATGTATGTACTGTCATAAAAAAAAAAAAAAAAAAAAAAAGCCTTATAGCTTTTTTCCTGATGTGATAGGAGATTTTAAGAGAAAAATAAGCTTTCACAGCACAGCCTCGTTAGTATTTAGATAAATCAAATGCTTTCCTTGAAGATGTGTCCTGTACAGAAGTTCTGTGCCCCTAACACAACAGCTGGGGCCAGATAATTGAGTTAGATGCCTGGTGGGCGATAAATCCACGTTCGGTTCATCCAAGATTTATGCGCAGGCTAAGGCAGAAAGACAATCATAAAGCAAATCTCAACGAAGAAGAACAACAACAATATTCTGTGAAGGAAAATAAACGAGTGAGGACAAACAGTATTTCCAGTCCAGGCATCCTAACTTCCTGGTAGGTATGTGCGCTTGGGTATCGGTTTCCAAGTCAGTATCACTGCCGCCCCCTTGTGAGATTGCACCAGGAAATGGAGATTTCACTCTGCACTGCAGGGAAGCCGGATCCTCCTGTGTAGTAACAGGTGAGATGCTGCCTACCATGGGCAGTTACAGGAGATCCAGGGACAGGAGGGGAAGGGGGTTCTTATTCTCCAAGTGCACGTCCAAGCGCACGTGAGCGCATCCGAGGCGCAAAGCGGCTGCTGGGAGGTGTGCTTGAGCATCACTGATGTGAACGCTGAACGCTGAAGGGGAACGGGGTCTCCGGGGCTGGGGAGATGGACTTGGGCTTCGGCGTGAGAGGACCTCAGGTTTTAGCAGTTGCTGGGTGAGATGTTTAGGATGCCCTCCCGGGAGTGGCAGGCTGATATCATTGGTGACAGCTTCTCTGACCTCTGTCCCCCCAACCTTCTGAGCACTCTTGTCAGCCTCTAACTCTGCCCGTGAAAGCTCTCCGCTTGCACCCACGTGCTCTGACGGACGCGGTGTGCTCCGAGCATCCAGCAAGGCTCCGGAAGGGAAGGTACGGCCGGTACACATAACGTCCCAAATCTCTGGCTTTGTGGAGCTTCTAATCCAGTTCAGTTAGAAGCAGCGAGTGCGTGGTGGCGGCGGCTGAGAGGGGCTGAGTGGGAACTCGGATCAGTTGGAAAGACTGTGCACAGGGAGCCTGGTGAGGAGATGGATGGTTGCAGCAATCCCGATGAGAGATGATGGCGGATCGGACCAGGATGACAACATGAGAATTACACATCTACTAGGTCATTGACTGATTTGTTCAGTCGAATGATACTAAACGCTTGCTGTGCGCAGGAAGAAACGGTACAAGACATTGGAAATAAAACGGAAACCATGATTCCTGATCTTGTAGAACTCAGGTGAGAAATACGATAAATAAGCAAAGTGTGTGTTATATACTGAGATTCCGTGTCGCGGGAACAGAGACCAGTGTATAAGCGGGACTGGGACCGCTGGGACACGTGTCAGCAGTCTCCGTCAGGGTGGGCAGGCTAGGCTTCCTGTCCTCCTGCCCCGTCCCTGCCACCGTAGGCTCTGCTGGCCAAGAGGTCGTGCTGCCAGGGCAGGGAAGGTTCCACCAGGGCAGCCAGCAGTCATCCACGGAAGAGGACGTCAAGACTGACCTCCTGCCATATGGGCTCCTCGTGCCTGGGAATCAGCAGGCCAAGAGGGTGTCACCGTGTGGCTGGGGTGACTGGTCCTCGCCACCACGGGGACTTGGCTGATGCTCCACAGTGAGCGTGAGGGAGCGTTGCCTGAAATACGGGAGATTGTCCAGGGCATCTCCTGCCATCAGCGTGTCCTGTGATGGAAGTCAGTGGAACAGGACAGCTGTCTAGTCCAGGCCAGACTGCTAATGACCCGGACTTCTTAGAAATGAAGGTTTGGGTCATCCCACCTGGTCAAACACCAAAACTACTGAAGTGTTTGCCGAGGGCACAGCTGCCACCAGGTGACCAGTGGTGAAAATAAGAACTATAACTGTCATGATCATTTTTCCTTCGTTTTCTATCCTATGTCTCTCAGTAGACAGGTAGGTAAATAGACATAAACATGTATGTGATATTATATGTGTGTGTGTGTAAATACGTTTTTCTGGCCTCTTATCCCCTTATCTTATAACATAGATGTATTAATTTTATAGTATACCATGTAAGTATTGCTAAACTTACATAATAGCATTTATTTATTTATTTATTTATTTATTTATTTATTTATTTTTTATCCTCACCTGAGGACATTTTTCTATTTTTTGTTCAGGTAGAGTGGGAGGGGAAGAGAGGAAGAGAGAGAGAGGGAAACATCGATGTGAAAGGGACACATCGAGTGGCTGCCACCCGCATGACCAACCAGGGCCGGGGACAAACTGCAACTGAGGTACATGCCCTTAGTGGGAACCGAACCCGGGCCTCTCGGGACCGCAGGCCGACGCTCTAACCACTGAGCCAAACCGGCCAGGGCCATAATAGCATTTAAAGTGTAGAATATCAAGCTGAAGAGTAAACATCACAAGGACTTCACCTCCTCTTATGGGGAAGGGGCTAGTTCATTCGAGATTGTACATGACAGTTGTATCGTGTTAGACAGAAATGTAACTTGTTATTGTCTTTGAATCCCAAAATCTTTAGTACATAATTATTTACTTTTTCCTAGACATTATTTTTTTCTAGATAACTGATTTGTACAATTAACTTTAATATACTTTGCATATAAAACAGAATGTAAAGTTATTTTTGGACAAAGATATGTCCAAATCACTGGTGAGTAATGAACTCTTATCAGTTCAATAACAAGAGATAGAACAAAATGCTCACATGCTCATATGTGATCAGCTACATATTCAGAGATAAAATAGAGCATTCACACTATATCATATACTCTCAGAGAGATATATGTGCTCTATTTCATATCTATTTTAGTTTATTATGACTTGTGAATTACTGTCCATTAAGATGCTTTGGAACGACACAAAATGTGTTTCTTCTTTTATTTTATTGTACTTCATTTCACTTTATACAGTTTTCTTTGATTGAGGTATAATTGACATAGAACATTAAATTAGTTTCAGGTACACAATGTAATAATTTGATATTTGTACATATTGCAAAATGATCACCACAATCAGTCTAGTTAACATCCATCACCACATGTAGCCACAATTTTTTTCTTGTGATGAGAACTGAAAAGATTTATTCTCTTAGCAATTTTTAAATCTGCAGTAAGTGTTAACTGTCGTCACCATGCTGTACATTACACCTCTGTGCCTCGTTTATTGCATAACTAGACTTTGTATCTTTTGACCCTTTTATCCATTTTCCACCCTCTCCCCACTCTCCTCCTCACTCCCCCCACCCCCAGCCTCGGCTTTTATTATAAATTAAATAAAATACTTTCTTCTCTTCTCCTCTTTCTCTCTCTCCCCCTACCCTGTTTCTCTTTTTTCCTTTCTGTCTTCTTTTTCTCTCTTCCTTTTCCTTCTCCCCTTCTTTCCTTTCTTGCTTCCTTCCCCCTTTCCTTCCTGTATCCCCTTTTTACATCATTTAGCAAATCAACATTAACAGATATTTATTAAGAATTCAGTATGTGTTCCACAGCGTGATAACTACTTTAATTAAAGCTTTTGAAGTATAGACAAGTTTCTGCCCCTGAAGACTTTATAGTCTTTGTTAAAGAGACAAAATTCATGCTTATGGAACAATTAAAGGATAAGTATGAATGTTTAATTTGTCAAGGCAAATACTGTGGACTCTAAGAAAAATGAAGTTTAGACGGGTGAGACCTTGTTAGACAAATGTCATGAACAGCTGGCACTTGAGGGAAGTATCTAGAACCATTCTAACATGGTATGACATATATCAAGGTGTTTATGGTCATATTATTCTATAATATATCCTTCTTCTCTTTCTCTATAATATACAGTACAATTCTAATGAGATTTTCTGTAAGCTGTATTCCTCACATAGAGTTATAGTGAATTTTAAATAGCTCTTTCTAGACAAAATTAGGTTATACATATATTGGTCAAAGGAAGAGAAACATTGAGTGAATTATCTCGTTTCAGACAAACCACATGTCTTGCCATATTTTTGGCTTTTGAATTCTTTCTCTTTGCGTGTGTATGTATGTGTGTGTGTGGGGGGGGTGTTACATCTATGTGCAATACATTCACATAGATGTAACTATTTCTACTCATACATATAACCCTTAAGAATAATTCAGAATGTGGGTGAAGGCCTTGATCTGTTAAAAATGATGGAAGACAATTTAGGTACAACAAACACACTTACATTTAATAATTCACAAAGCCCAGTCTCTGTTTTCAGAAGGTCCAGAGAACTTCAAAATAGGGCAGCAGACAGAACACCTTTGTAGGATAAAGATTAAGAAGCAAAGAAGAGAATAAAGAAAATGAATTGGGAACAAGGAAGGAAATAGAGCCCAGAGTTGGCTTGGGGTTCGGGGATTGGCTGGCGGGATATACTGTGTTTCTGGTCAAGGGTTTACAGGGCCGTGGAGATTATCTAAGTTTCAGTTTGCTGACAGAGCACCTACCCCAGGAGAGAGGTTCCATCTTCGACCTAGAAATTGATTTCAACAGGCCTGAACGAAGGTGACCACATCCCAAGTAGACCCGATGAGTCATGGAAGGAAAAGACGACATGGGAATAGCACACAGAGAGCATGAAAACAAAACAAAAGCCCCTCGATGCTGAAATCAGACTCCGCTTTCTTTCTTACAAAAAACGTTTTTTCTTTGCCAAGTAGAACATTTGCATAACGATTCTGCCAACTTGTTATCTCTACTCATCCTTTCCCTACGGAAACGTGTTGTTTATCAAACTGTGTGTCCTTTATTCATCCGGTTGTTACTTCTGTTACGGATTCAGCAGGTCAAAAAAATGAAAACACACCGTTCTCCCACTACTGATTTGGTAATAGAATCGAATTGGGATGTCTACAAAGGAATTACATTTTTCAGCAGGAAAAAAAAAAGGCAGCCCATTGCTCTGGGCTATTCTGTTCAACCTTACATTGATTTTTAACCATGAGCTGCTAAATGCTATTTCTTAATTATAATAACTCCTTCTTCTCGGTACTTCCCTTAGTGGCTAGAGTATCTTGGATTGGCTTTCTGGTCAGAGGTGATCTAAAATGTCGCGCAAGAGGAATCTGCCTTTGCTTCACTGTGGTTTAATTCCCACTTTTTTAAATGTAGCATCACATTGTGCTGCTAATGACCTCAATGCACCAAAACCTCTTTGGAAGATATCACGGCCCTTTTTCTCCACTACGTTCTAACTGTTGTTATTATTATCATCATCATAGGCACCATTCTACATCCATATTGTACAGCTCAGTGACCGTCCACATACCCCCGAAGCTACCCCAGAATAACATAGGTAACATACAGACATAATTGGGTGTAATCATCTATTTAAAGATGGCATTAATTTCTGTGTTCTTGGTAATTACGGTAAAACTCAAAGGCTACTCTTTGTAGAGTCACACACCAAAGGTAATGTCGAGAGTACAATGCAGGCTGCGACATTCAATGCAGGTAGCCTGATGTCCTACATGAAAGGCAACTCTCTCCTGCAGAACACCCCCTCATCTTCAGAGCTGATGCCTGCCATTCCTTTAATGAGGACGGATAGTATTTTACTTTCGCCCTACCACTGGAAGCTAGACACACAAGTGCTTAGGAGAGGTGGCTCATTGATTCATGTTTATTCTGTGCTGATCTCTTCTTGCAAGGAGGGCATTACACTTCTGAAAAGGAACAAAAGTGTCTGCCCCGGAGGGAAGTGAAGTTATTAAGCAAGAGAAGGCAGATCACTCAAAGCCATTGTTCCCAGCTTCAACATTTCGCCTAAGGCCACCTTGCCAGCCTCTCTGCGCTCACAGGCAACCTGAAGCATTGAGCTCTAGGGCTCTTGGGAGCTGAGGGGGGACTGCTCAGGAAAGGACCCTGCTGCACTCACTGCCCAGCAGAGCTACTCCCCTGGTAACAGATGGCGGAAAGAGCGGGAGCTGATCGAATGTCAGCTTCATTCTTCCTTTGCCCCATCCAGCTTAAAAATGAGTATAATATTCAGAGTCAGGAACATTAGGAGATATCATCCCCATATCCCAAGGGAAAAACACAGTTGGGATTTTATGCCTTGAAAGGGTAACACCTTGCTCTGGAATTTGAGCTCTTGAGTCAGGATCTAGGGAATAAAATACGGAAACACCATACATCTGTGGTGACCGTAAATTCAAGTGAATTATTTTATCGGTGTAAAAGGAGCACTCGCTAAAAACAATTTACTTCCCCTGCTTAAGTACTATTTTTTTTTTTATAATAAATCGGTGCTAAGGGTTCCACGTAGAAAGCACTATTGATTTGCTATGGCAGAATCATCTAGGAACTTGCTAATATTTGACATATAGTAAAGATGATCATTATTTATCCCCGGCTCGGAAATGAATGAAAGAAACAAATGTTTTGTCTCTTCCCAAAACTCTTTTACCTCTATATTAATTTAGCTTCGTTTTGAACTTCTATTGGTCTCATGTAAAGTGCTCCCAATGACTTAAGACTTCATAAATGTCTGATGGTAGAAGTCATATATCGTAACCATTCCTGAGGTATTCTGGCATGTAGACCTGAGAACCTGGACCATCTACCTTTGTACTTGGCCTGGACCCTGGTACCCTAAACCAGACCATAGTCTTCTTCAGCAAGACGGCTACTTCTGTCTTCATTAGCATGAATTCACTTCCCAGAGCTTTCCTGACCAGGATTGATTGTTCCTTCAACCTCCTAAAAGCCCCAAAAACTGTTCAGTGAAAAACATCAGCAGAGTGTGCCCTAAAATCATTTGAACTCCCAAATCCAACACGTACCATTTTTCCAAACCCGGGACTGTTGTATGATCATTCTTACCCGATCCTAATCAAATTCCTACAATGAAACAGGCATTTTAAACCAAACGTCCAAAATCTCAGTAAATTCTGACTTTCTCTTCTCTACTCTGAGATGATCCTTTGCTATGGAAAGCAATGAACTCAGCCTGTCTCAACAGTGTTGGTGATGAGCACCTGGAAAATAGCATGAGCTAAGGTATAAAAGCAGAGAACATGTGGGATGTTAAAAAAAATAAAAAAATAAAAAAATAAAGGCAGGTGGCATCTTTTGGCAAAAATGTAAATTGTTTAACTTTGTTACAGAACATTTTACAACTGAGGTGGGATCATATTGACAAAGATTGCAAGGCTTGGATTATTTTTAGACCAGTAGTTTCTAACTAAACTACACCAACACGTTGAGATGTCTTGATAAAGTGGTCTATGTTTTAAAACTAATGTGTGATGATGTCAGTTAAATTTTAGAAATAATTTACTTTCCAAAAAATAATAAAAGCTGATTTAAAGTTTTTAATCTTAATTTGCATTGGCCTATGCCTTTTTGACATAATTTGGTAATCATCCCCCCCCCACCCACCCAATTACTGATGTAGTAGATAGGATAGAGCAAAAGCAAAAAGGTTTTGAGCAGAATCTGCATTTTACTATCACTGTCTTTGCATGAATCACATAGGTTCTTGTGTATGTTAAAGGAATTTGGATCAGCCCTGGCTGGTTTTGCTCAGCGGTTAGAGCATCGGCCTACGGACCAAAGAGCCGTGGGTTCGATTCCGGTCAAGGGCACGTACCTTGGTTGCTGTTTGATCCCAGGCCCTGGCTGGGGTCATGCAGGAGGCCACTAATCTGTGTGCCTCTCTCACATCAATGTTTCTCTCTCCCTCTCTCTTTCCCTCCCTCCCTTCCTCCTACTCTATCTGAAAATCAGTGGAAAAATATCCTAGGATGAAGATTAAAATAAAATAAAACAAAACAAAATAAAATATAATAAAGTAAAATAAAATAAAAGAATTTGGGTCTGTGCCTTATCTTTCCTTTTCAGTAGTATCTTGAAAGGAACAAGCCATATTTTGTTTATCTATGTGCCTGTGAATGGAATTTTCTATATATTTGTGTTGAATTGAATCAGATAGTAATAGCAAAGTCCTGTAATGCTAACTAAGAGCTGGACAAAATTATTAGTGATATGTGTATGTAATGTATTCCCAGCTGCAAACCTGTGCATTATCACTACTAACTCCTTTTACAAGTGGAGAAACTGAGGCATTGATAAGTTGCCCCTGGTCATAACGTCAGTAGGGGGATTGGAGCCTGGGCAATGTTTTCCTGGAGTGGACACTTTCCACAATATACTTTACTACCAGTTACGTGACAGAAAAAATATGCTCAAGAATTTACATAGCTTTCACTTCTGCAGTTAATTTTCTATGTTATCCTTAGGTATTCATTTATTCATATCTATATATTCATATATGGAAATCCGAGTTGCCAACACATGTATATTGTAAAAGATTCAGAATAAGAAATGTTTTCATAGGCGGTTCCATGCTCTCTAATTCTACCTGTGAGAATTAGCCACTGCTAATCGTCGAGGGTACAGGCCCTCAAAATTCTATCTGTGCTCACAGGCTACCCTTCGGGAGACGCACAGAAGCACGCTCCTAGCAGCTTTGCTCGTAGCAATAAAACAACGGGAACAACATGATGTCACTTGGCAGGGAAGGAATTAACACGCTGAGATATAATCTTGAGGGAACACGACATTCGCCTCAGCGTGGGGATCCCGGGAGGCAGACCTTGGGGAAGAGCTGGTGATTTACTGGAGAGCTGATCCTACGGAGCTGCAGTGGGTCACGGGACAGTGGCACCAGGGAGGATTAAAGTCAATCGAGTGCATTAATACGCTCGTTCCCAGTGCAGGCGACAGGGGCTCGTTGCCCCTGGAGACACTCGAGGAAACCGTGTGGTTGACACGGGAGGATTTCAGGAGTAAAGGTCAATTCGTTCATTCGTTAGAGACAGCCTGGCATGCATGAACATACCCTCTGTGGCCTCAACGATCTGATGGAAGCCAAGGAGGGGCAAGTGTCCGATGACCACTTCTTATGTCCACCTGCTCCTCTCTTACCTCTGACCTTGCCAGGTGCCCAACCGTTAAAAACCTTGCTTTGAACATCAAAGGGCTTCAGCAAATACCTGGACACGTAGATGAGCAAGTGGACCCGTTTAGTGTATGATTTCTTAATCAGAATTTTATTGTTAATTTTTACAACGGAGATAACCTCTAAGAGATGCCACGTGACTTCCTTTGGATCTATTGTGGCCCCGGACCCTCTTCTTAAGCTGTGCCTACTGACATGCCTGAGCACAGCTGTGCTCACATAAATTCTTTGAAACTGGCGCAACGTGATAATTTTGACAAACAGGAGATCATTGAAACAGAACACGCCATTATGTTGTCACAAGAACAAAAGATATAAATGCCTCCCAGGTGAGTCTGGGAGGAGCCACTATGAAAGTCAGGTCTCATGGCCAACAGGTAAATAAATGGATCTCAGCTTCAGTCATCCGGCACTTAACTCGTGAGTGACGAGAGAACACAGTAACCAAATACCTTGTAGACCACTCACCAGTCTCTCGCTTTGATGCTTCAATGTTTTATCAGCTATATTTTGTTCTTTTTTTGATGTGTTCTTGTGATCTAGACTCTGCTCCTGACTTCTCGTCTTACTCTTCCCTATAAATTAAATTCACATTATTCCTGTTGGAAAGATAGCCACCTATATCACATGAAGATTTCAATAAGATGTCCCCACTTCATTTTCAGCCGATTTAAACCAACAGCTGGGCTCCAATCTGCAAGCTGAATTTGCCTGCTGTAAAATGCCACAGCTTCCAACTAATGTGGAATTCACTGTCCTTAATTCTCCTAGGATTTGATATCTTGCAGCGTGTGGGGGGTGCATAAAGGAACATTCATATTTATTTCTTGAAGGGCTTGGAAATGATCTTCCTTTAAAAATGGAGAACAATTTCGGTGATGTGCACGCATGTATAAATTTAAACTGCATATGTACACCCAGAATAAAATCACACAAGGCGAGATGATGATGTTTTATAATCAAAGGTTTTGCATTGAATGTATTTCTCTACATCATATTTATGAAACTTAAAATACCAAAATCCAGAAAGCCTGCATAAGTAGACAAGTCATAAAAAAGAATACATTTCCAATAGAGTGAAAGTAGGGACAGCTTCACAACCCCGACGTTCGACATCCTGACAGCCACCTCAAGAGTAAGTGTCAGAGTAGTGTTCCTACATTTCATTTTTCACCTACTGATTCCAAGTTTAAATGCAAGTGCACACAATGGGATAAAAAAATATACTTAGGTGGAATTTTTATAGTGAGACATCATCAGAAGGTTTTGAAGTGTCATTTGACTAGTGTGAGGTATTGAATATTTTTTCTTATATATGGTATTTCTATAATGAAAGGGTAAAATGTTTTGAAAATAAGAAATTAGAGCAGGAGCCCTGGCTGGTTTGGCTCAGAGGTTAGATGGACGGCCTGTGGACCAAAGGGTCACAGGTTCAATTCCTGGGCAAGAGCACCTACCTGAGTTGCATGTTTGATCCCCAACCCCGGTTGCGGCTGTGAGGGGGGCAATCAATGGATGTGTCTCTCTCGCATCAGTGTTTCTCTCTCTCTCTTTCTCTGTCTCTCTCTCTCTTGCTCCCTTTCACTCTATCTAAAAGTCAATGAAAAAATATCCTCAGGGGAGGATTAACAAAAAAAAATAATAATAATTATAGGAGGAGATAGACAAATTTGCTTACCATCAGGCCCATAGATGCTCTAACCACTGAACTACATTGGCCAGGGCCGCATATAATTTTTTATTATAAAATGTTTATTTTTTAAAAAAGGTTCTCCATTGAACACAATTAAGATTTCAGTGATGTGATAATCTCATAATTCTCTTTGGAGCTACACAACATGAATTCTGTGCTCAGGCCTCTGCCTTCGGGTGACTGCGCCCCTCTCTGCAGCGCCGACAACCGACGGAAAACTTCAATCACAATCCGTGCTGACCACTGCTCTGTGGTCGCTACCACCACACGGGCCTGTCCTTCTGTCTCCTGCTCCTGGTCAACAAGAGAACAACAGGACTCACATTTTTTTTTTTTTTAATTTTTTTTTTCTTTATTGACTTGAGAGACAGAAAAGGAGAGGGAGAGAGATAGAAACATCGATGAGAGAGGACATCGATTGGCCACCTCCTGTATGCCTCCCACTGGGGATTGGGCCTACAACCTGGGCATGTACCCTGACCAGTGACCTCTTGGTGCGTGGGTCAATGCTCAACCACTGAGCCACACTGGCTGGGCAGGACTCAGATTCTTTTTAAACAACCCAAATACCTCATCAAGGAAAGAGACCATCACTGGATGACATGTGAGGATATGTGTTGTAATATTTTTAAACATGTTTTAAAGCTGACTCTTTGGCTTTATTTAAACCCAACCCAACTTATTCTAGGCTCTGGACATGTGGGCACATACTAATGCAGATGGAGAATTTTTAAATACTTTAATTTCCTGGACCACTAAACAGAGGGAAAAAATGAGTGCTTTTATGTCACTTTCCTGTTAAAACATTTAGATTAATAATCTTTCCATCAATAATGGGACTCTAAAATTAATGAAATAAGTATGGAATCATGAGAAAAATATGTAAATCATTACCAACCTCTGATAATTATTGGATATATTTTCAACCAATAAATTTCCCCACTAAAACTTGAACTTTTTCATGCTTACAAGTTTATTAATTCAACCAACCAGAATTTTTTACCATGATTTACTGCAACTGTATTCTGTGTATTTAGGGAATAGGCTGTACCGCTGAGGGCCTGTCCTTGGTTCCCCGAGTCAGCAGGTTTCCACGGAATGATGGGAATTCAGTTGACGGAGGACCCCAGCCAGGTGGTGCTCCCGTGAACACGTGAAGGAAAAAGCAAGGTTAAGTGGGTCTCTTCGAAATTGTTAGTAATACCAAGAAAGGTGAGGTCATCAGGAGGGTTGGGGGAAGAGTCTTCTTCAGGACCTGTCAACTCATCTCAGAAAGAACTGTCTCTGGGATCCAAAGAGATAGTCCGGCATTCGGGGAGACAGTGTGCAAAGACTGGAACCTTGTCTGCACAGGGCCTCATTTTCTTTCTTTCCAATCTCCCAGGCCCACTGCTGAGACCCCCTCAGTTACACCCGTGGTGTATCCACTGAGCGACACTGCAAGCTACCAAGAACTAGATGTCAGTGCAATCAGAACATCTCAACACAACTCTTGCCATTCGCCTAGTTTTAAGTAACCAGGCATTCCATTGCATTGCTTCATAAGAAGTCTCAGATCTGACTCGGAGCCCCCTAACGTTACAGCGTTTATTGTGATAATACTTGAAATGTACTCATGTAGTGTCATTCTTTCAAAACAGATATGCCAGGCTGGCATGAATTGGTGGGACGACGCCAGGAACAGAGAGATGCTGTGGTTCCGACCGTGGTGCTCCGAGCCTGAGCAAGTTTCCTCTAAACCAGGACCACCCCTGATCTGAGCAGAACACAGACCAGCATTCCTTCGTGGGCTTCACCAACACAGCGTTGCTCTCTGTCACGTAGCGTAGACTCAGTGAAGGAGAGGGTTTGTCTTCTCGTCCCTCCCCGAAGAACATGACTTGGACTGTAAGTCAGCCTTGACCAGCTGTCCTTTGATGCAGTCCCTTCGTGAAATACCTGCATAGCAGTTCAACCTACAGAGAGTTCATAGCTGCAGTAGAGAACAGAAACATCTCTGATGTATCAAGCTGAAGAAGCTCTGTCATTCTCAAATAACCACTTCTTACATAACTACCATGTTTATGTACTCACGTGTAATAAAGTTTAGATATACTGTTTTATAATGTTAACACGGACATTCTGTTGGGGTCAAACGTTACCGCCACCTCGGCACTGCACCAGGTCACTGTTGTATTCGAGGTGTTTGTGCAGGAAGGAACAGTGAGCGTGGTGCACATATAAAAGTAAACATTTGAATGAACTGAAGCACATTCAAAGCAGCAATGTTAGTTTATTCCTTCGAGAAAATTAGAGTGAAACACCATCATAATTTTTAAAATGAGCACGCAGTTGTTGGAGAAATAAAACATTTCATATTTGTTTAGTAGGGAAGTGTGGTTCTTCAGTATGTTAGTGCTCACTTTGTGAATGTGTTTGCTTCAGAGACTTAGAAACATACACAAAGGAGCTAAAGTCGCGGGGGCAAAAGTCTCAACAAGGGTTAGTTCTGGTGCCAGAGATTAAGATCCCTGATGTCCACACACCTTTTCCTAATAAGGTAATATAGAAAAAATGAGCATGGATGTTTTTGGCAAGTGTGCTCATGTAAATTAGAAATGTGTTTATTTAGGTGAATTTATGTCCTATATATGTGTGTATAGACATACTCCACTCTTCATTAATACTAGAATATTTGACATCATTATTTTAGATAAGAGAAAATGTTTATTATATAAAGCCTAAAAATTCCCCTTAAATGTTCTCTCCCAGAAGGTCTTCAGTGGTCTTGACTCTGAAAATTCATGGTCTTTCATAGACACAAGGGAAATAAGGAGAACATTATAGATACTGCCTAAAGGAAAGCTTTTGATAACATAAATAGTTTAACTGGAGGAACATACAATTTATATATATATATATATATATATATATATATATATATGTAACAGGTAATTTATATATCATGTAATAATAAATTTTATAAAATGTTTTGCTTGTCCATCACCTGTATTGATCTATATATAGCATTATCTCTCCTCTAATTGCCCACAGGAGTATTTTGAGAGGAATATATTATAAGATTTAACACATACGAGTTTCTTTTACTCTAGACCTAAACAATGCATACTATTCAGTACCCTGCAATGACTGGGGGAAAATTACTAAGATTCATAAATCAAACAACAATTAAAAGAAATTTTGGAAGCATTTGCAAGAAATGTTTTTCTCCAGTCTTTTCTTAGAATTAAGCAAGAACCATTGGCATAGAGTTTACATGCTATTGGGCAAAAGTAGATTTACAGATGTTCATATGGAAAATAATAAAATGAATAATAAATAGTAATACAAGTAAAAACCCTTGTTTTGTATATTCACAACTGTAAACCTAATCCTAACCCTAACCAATCCTTTGAACCTGAAGAATAAGAAAAAAATGACTTGAGTCTGTATATAAAAATCCCTTTATACACTTATTCATCTAATAAATATGAACAAGTTCTGTTCGTCTATCCACCAACCTGTCCTCAAGAGTTGAGCTTTTACAGAAGCAGTGATGTGTTTCTATGGACTGAGTGTATGAAATGCTATAGAATTTGCAACAGATATTGCGCAGATACTGAATCCAAGCATCTATTTATTTTTCAAAGGATTTTTCTAAGCTCCATTTAAAAGTTGTTCAGGCATATAAGTTCTGTGGTTTATCTCTTCCCACCCCCCACCACCCCCTTTTCTGAGGGTTGTCAGTCTGTACCCTACTTTCATGTTTCTGGGTCTACCCTATTCCTCAGACTGTTATATGCATGTATGCATAACCAATGGACATGGACAACAAAGTTGGGGACGGGGCGGGAGGGGGGTGGGGAGGAGGGTGTCAATGTGTAAAAAAGGAGAAACATCTGTAACAAAAATAAAATTAAATAATAAATAAATAAATAAATAAATAAATAAAAATTAAATAAAAAAAAATGTTGTTCAGAAACCAGAAGATGGTTAAGGTAACACAGGCAAACCTTACAGGTACAGTATAAGGCATTGCTGTTCTCTCTCTGAGAAACCTGTCCTTCCACAGTCTGCCCCTGTGAAGCTTCTTCAGACCCCTGGTGGGACTGTCCCTAAAAAGATGGCAGGTGATGATCTGACTGAGCTGGGCTTATTTTATTCTTCGTAAAGAGCACATGATGTATAGATAATACACAGTCTGCAAATGTTTACTCTCATTTGCAAAATGTTTTGTTGAACTGAACCACCAAAATTAATGTGAATATGGAGAACAGTAAACAAAACAGAAAACGACCTCATAATATTAAACCAATTAGCCCTGTTCAGTGACTACGCTTTAATTGGTTGCTGGTTAAATTCCTAAGAAACTAAAGAGTTTTCCAAAACCTTAACCTCAATTGTGGATGTGTAGTTTTTCTCTTTTTCTGGGTAAATATACCTACATCACCCCAGAAACAACCAAAGAAACCAATATAAAATTGGAAAATGCCAATAAATAAGACAATGTTGCCTATGGTACACCTGAGACAGAATAGTTGTTATTTTGGTGAGGGAACATTTTTCTACGTGCCAAAGGTTCAGTAGCAACAGACTATGTATAGTGTGTTAATGATAAGCTATAGAAGAGTTTTTACATGTAGGCTACATTTGGAAAACATCTGGCCACATCATGCTTTCAAAATATATTGTCATATGTTTTGTAGCAGTTTTCTATATTTTGATATTCTTATTTTGAAATAGTCACCCTTTAAAAATAAGGGTACTACTGTCATTGCTTTTAAACACATCCAGTCCTTTAGGTTCATAGTTTTGTCTAATTTATAGAGAAGGAGACAAAACATGTATCAGCATCAATCATCTTCACATGTTGGTCTACCCTTGCTCTTTCGTCAAAACATCTTCCATGTTGAATGAATGAATGGCTTCCCAGGTAAGATGACAACTCAAAATAGCAGTTGCTGAGATGGACACAGTGGAAGAGGAGATTGAGAGTTCTTTCACCAACAGAGCATGGTTTTCATTTTCTATGTCAGCCAGATCTGTCAAGAGCACAGGTTATTGACAGGTCAACTGATGCGCCGATTGGCAGAGTACAGTTACAACATTTGAGATTTTCAATAGACGAAGGTTTTATAAATAGCTATTTTGATGCCAAGTGTGATGTAATATTATGGGTTTTTAACAAGAATTGAACGAAAGGATTTTTCTTTGTTTGAGAGAACACATTAAACCTAGTATGTTGGGTGTGCTGTCCTGCAGCTAAAGTCCCAAACTAAATGTCAGGAAAGCGATTTCAAAAATTTTAAGGATCGTTCAAAAACTGAATATTGTATTGGCTTTCTCTTGGAAGAGGTTTTCAAGAAGAAGAGACCCTCTAGGTCTCTAAAGGTATTTTGTTACAAGCAGGACAAAAGAGAAAAAGATGATAAAATTTCATGTGAAAAATTCATGGCTGTTGCATGAAAGAAAATAATATTCAGATTACAGAAGAGTAAAAGAATTGTTGTCATTTCTTCTGGAGCTCACTGGTGCTCTAGGTATGACTAATTTGGCCCCAGACACACCCTTCTAGTGTAATGAAGTATATCATAGAGATAACTAAAATAAGTTGATATTTGGTGATTGAAATAGATGATGCCAAATAATATTCAATTGATCATTTAAATCTGATGTACTAATAATATCTTTTAAAATACTCAGAAACTTGTGATATTTTGAGTTTTTCAATAAGCCTTTATTGTTACTGGTTTGTTATTGTTTTTGTTTTGAATTGCTAAAATACCACATTGAAAAACATATGAGGGGGCTGATAGGAAAAAATCAAACGTTCTGGGAATCTGGGAATCCTCGGGCTCATCTTTCAAGTTCCCTCCCCCAACTTTTTTATGAAGCCATGAAAGTTTCCCTCACCCCATGAGTTTCCACCCAGCATGAAACCATAACTATGAAACGCAAGGTTTATTCTCAAGAGCGACTTTAAAAAGAGAGGCTTTAGAATAATTATCAGACATGGCAGTAAGAAGCTATTTGAGAGTCAGGGCTATTTGTAGAGGGATCAATTGAACTTTTAGATACTGGAGTGGAATCGCGAGTTCTTTGTCTCATCTGCTGCCATCACGCTGACAGGCAGCCGTGTGCCTGTCTGTCCTCTGGCCAGAAGACTGGAGGATGCTTCTCTGGAAAAACAGAATGACTTCTGAAAAGACTCTCTTGCCTTATAACAAAGCCAAAGTCCACAACCTTGTCTACACACACAGGACTTCCAATCAATTTTTAATGCTGTTCTCTTAAATAAGAATAGATACCCTGGAGCCCTGAATAGCTGAGGAAGAACTCTGAGGTGAGAGAAGAGGACAAAGAAATCACAAAGCACAAAACTCGTAAGATACAGAAACAACTCACGATTTGGAAAGGAACATTCAAAATAACTGCAAATTAGGGAAACAAGATGTTGCATGAACCTAAAACATGACCCTAAAAACAAAAAAGAGAAATAGGGGTAAGAATAAATTGTGTCTATAATATTTTTATATAAAGATATATATATATATAATAGTTTTTCAGTTGATTTATATGTAAATTTAGTAAATGACATTGTATCACAGAATTTATTTTTAAGAGATCTATTTCATGGGACAGCAATAGATTTTAAAGGAAAAAATACCTGATGAACAAATAACTTTGGTAAATGCTGTGTAAGATAAAGTTAATACGTCTCTAGACTAAAAATCATCTTAGTAATATTTAAGATGATTATATAAAAAGTCAGTCCCCGAGAAGGTATGGTATACAGGCCTCCCCAAATTGGTTGGCAATAGAATAAACCTTTTTTTCCTAGAGATTATCTAATGAAAATAGTGCTCCTCAAAACAGACCATAGGGAAGGATTTTTATTATACCTAATATCTGTGCTGTTTATTTGAGTTATTTCTCAATATAAGTTGCTTTTTAAATTTTTGTATATGATATGAATAGTTGATGTATCTCATAAAGTGTTAGTTTTTTAAGGTAATTTATACATTTTATATGTTTTTTCCCCTTGACTATATTCCTAATTTTGCCATATTGAAAATAGCTTAAAGAATGAATGATTTAAATTATACTTATTTTTTCACTAGCTGCTGGAGTAAAGTGTTTACTAAAATTGATTATGAAAAATTATAAAAATAAGGGGAATCAGTGGGGGGAAAAGGAGAAACATCTGTAACAAAAATAAACTAATTAATTTTTAAAAAAATAATAAAGTAAATAAAAAGAAAAGAAAGAAAATATTTGTTCCCAAGATTGGAAGCGTGAATGACTAGGAAATATAATACTTTTGCCTTTCAGCACTAAGGATCAATTTAAAGTAGCTGGTCATAAATGGGGACGTGCGTAATAGTGTCAACAATACAAACATTAATGCATTGATGAACAAATAAATATCTAATCTGATTTAAAAAAAAGAGAAAATATAAAGATAATGTGTAAAAGAAGAAATTTGAACTGTTTTGTGTTGAGTTGCTATGATTTCATACTTTGAGGGAAAGGTAAGTTGTCTCTGAATGAATCATTTATCTCTAAGTTGAAGATAGATTCTGTGCACCAAAGTTAGCAATAATAAAGTATTTAAATACAGCAGAAACCTTAAAACATCTCAAGATTAAAAATTTCAGAAAAATACTATGATAAGAAGAAGAATGTAATCAAGAGCATAACTTGGTTAGCCCAAGTGGCCAATGGTGTTTAGGCCTCTTCAAGAAACAGTCAATTCTTGGACTAACCATGGCTGAATTTCTATGATTTTTTTTAAAAAGAAGAAGAATTTCTTTTGAGAAACATTTTCTATTACATTTTCTATCACTCCCTGACATCCTCCAAGGGCAGAGAGAGTATATACTTCATTATCAGAGTCCCAAAATCTTAACCACAAAAACTGTTAGAAGTTTCATACATGAAAACCTAAACTTGTATTGCTTAGAAGGGGGAAATATTAATATATGTGTCTAATTTTTCAAGGTACTGTAGCTTGACTCAAAGTATGGACTATTTTTTCCCACTATTTATTTGACTGGCTGCCATGACCCAACAAGAGAGGAAGATGATGACTCAGTGGGAGAGCCCTCTGCTAGAGTTTTCATCGTTTTATCTTTTAGTGAGAATGGACCAAGAGCTGTGGAGAGTGGGGTCATCTGTGTCAGATCCTGCCGTCAGACAATGATGGCAGCATCCTCTGGCCACCTGAGGGCCATGTCTTAGGTTATACCGTTAAGTCCTCAATTTGCATCATCAATACGTTCTGTGACTCGAAGCAAAACAATCCATAACAAAACCAACTTTTCCATAATTGATATGAACAAGAGTTAAGTTCCTGCAGCATCTCATCAACATTAGATTCAAATGGTATTGAACGAAATGATGTTATTTGAGGACCTGCTGTACAATGTATCATCATTCATCTGATGTGTGAAAACCCAAGCTGTGGATTTTGTTTTGTTCCTGTTATCCCTTGATCTTGAACCACCTGAATTCATTTACTATCTTTGCTTGTTTTATTGCCAAGATATTATCAAAATAACTCAATATTTAGTAAAATATCACAAACTATTATATATCCATCATGAAATACTTCAATGTGCATTCTTGTACTTTTGAAAATACTTGAGTAAATTTTACTTTATAAGCTGTATTTTTTAATAATCCTCATGAAGGGCAATGTGTAAAATTTGGAATATTCAACATTTAATTAAGTTAAAGGTTTAGATAATCCTTTGAATAGAATTAGGAAATACAAACTATTCTTGCCTAGAGGGGGATTTAAAGTGCAAGACATGATAATTTATTGCTTAGGCACAATATTTGCATTGATTTTGATTTAATGACTTGTGCTCACATTAGAAAAAATAATGGAAAATAAAAAGGCAAGACCAAAGTATCTTAATTTAGTTCTAGCTCCAAATCAAACAAAAACAAAGATTTATCAACAATTTTAAGAAAAGAACATGACCTTATAATGTATTATTCCAATATGATCAAACAAACATTTGTATTCAACATACGTAGAGTCATACAATAGACACACACATCTTATTTATATTCACCCAACCTACATTATTATGTAGGTCAACTTGTTCCATTTCTACCATTTATTTATGTGGCATCATCTTCAAAAAAGTCAACTTTACAGTATTTAAATTTGCTGTAAAAAGAAGTATATATGTATTTATTCGTATTAGAGAATTTCTTATCATCTAAGAGACATTATAACACGAATATAAGGAAAATAACCAAGAAACCATATTAATAGACACAAAGGTGTTTTAAAAATACACATGCAAAGAGTAATAGATGTAGAGGTGACCAATAGATTTAATGACCCAGATTGGAGAAGAGGTTAGAAAGCAGAAAATCGCATATATGATGTGAAGTTCTATGTCCTTCTAAGTTGTTCCTCTTCCCTGCGGAGAGTTTTTTAGTTTCTCTGCAACTGGCATGGCACGTGAGAAGGCATGCCGTAGGCTGGCCAGGAAATCCTCACCCAATACATTGGCATGGTTTTCCCAGACCCATCAGAAAACACACGCTGGGGGAATGTGTAATTATTGGAATAATGTAAACAAGAACATAAACAAATATTGTAAAAACCCTCAGGGTCTTCTTTTGTCTTTGTTCTGATGTCTAGTAGAGGTGGAAGCTACAAAATACGAAGGAAATATTTTGAAATGTAAATGGCGAACGTTTGATTTAGAAACAAGTGTAATATCACAAGAATGGCCGTTGCTTCATCGCACACCTTTGGGCCCATTCTCTGATTTCTAGCTCTGGGCGTTTCAACTCAATTTCATAAGCGTCTCCTGATGGAATAAAACCACAGTCTACTCTTTCCAGTTAATAATTTTATTGAATATACATGTTTAAATATAGGAATTAAAACTAAACCTCAATTTCAGGAATTATTTACTGTGTTTTAAAGTGGATTATGTTTGATCCCCTTAGAGTCTTGTTGACTTAGATTTTAAAAAGGGGTTTTCTAGGCATTTTCCTTTTGAAAGTATTTCAATTTTAATGGTTTTTGCTTCATAACTAGAAATTAACTATGCACAAAGCAGAATAAAATAAAAGTGAACATGTCAAAACTGAATATAAATTTGGAAAGACTTATGACAGCCATAATTTATTATTTTCTGCTTAGTTTTGTAGAGTCCCATCTTTCTGATTATAGAAAGTAAAAGCCTTCTTGCTTTAAAAATAGTGAAAATAAAAGACTATATTACGTAGGGTACAGATGTTGAAATATCTTTAGCTATTTCCTGATTGTACAACATTTAGAGGCTGTTATAGTAAAAAAAAATGCACCTTTCTGATCTTTTATCTCTGACTAGGTTTAACTATGTTCACGTAATAAAAACAAAATACATATTTTATTGGACTGAATTTTGTGAATGAAAATTAACATAATTGGAGAAATCCATGGGTTTTTTTTGCCTCTATTTTTTTTCAAATTATGAGACCACCTTTACTTAATATCTTTATACCAATAAAAGAATGCTTAGGCAATAATAGAAAAACTCATGGTACCTAAAATGCTAAGAAGAGTTAATGGCAGCCAAAAATTTGCTTTCACTTGTTTTTGAATAAACTTAGTAAGATCAGATATTTTAAAAGAGAACATTTGTTTTCATTCCTTCTACACAATCTGCCCCCTTTCTGGGTGTTCTAAGCTTCATTCGTCATGTTATTCATCTGTACTGTCGTTCTCTGAGCTTTACATTTAAAAGGCATTTAACTTAATAGAAGTGTGGCTACTAGGAACTTTAAAATGACAAAAATGAACTAAATACGTTGTTTCTATTACACTTCTATTGGCCAGTGCTGATCCACAGAGTTAACAGCCTGGTTTATTCTACTGAGAATTTGATAAAATGATGCTATGCAATTAGATGCTGATGGTTCTGGCTTTAGAATCCTGGACCCTCATTTAACAGAAAACTTTGTCCACTACAAGGTATCTCAGCGACCCTTCAAGATACATAAATATGTAATTTTAAATTAATGCCTGAATATTATTTAAAACAAATTTTGGGTTTTGACTTAACATTTACTATACATTGGATGGAGGAATATATCTCATACATAACAGAAAGTAATTTGTAAAATGCCATCTATATGGAAGGTCCTACACTATGTTTATTATGCAAAATGTGAGCACAGTGTTCATCTACTTTGAAAATGCCTGCCCATGCGGTGCACACGTCACGGACATGGACTAGCTAATAACCAGTGAAACCTTAGGGCTCCCCAGCAGAAGATAGTCATGTAACAGATAGAGGGGTAATTGGAAACTCACTGGCTTCTGTGTTAGGGGAAGCATATTTGTGAGAGTTTGACAAAATGACAAAATTCATTTAAATTTAAAAAATAAAAACGATGCCCTCCAGGAGGGCATTACTTCTTGCTCACGCAGTCGACAGTTACAAGAGGGTCAGCATCAAAAGAACTACTGCTGTTTCAGAAATACAGATGTTGTGGGCATGCCATTCAGCTCAGAACTCTGCCTCACAGCAGACACAGCAGCTGAGGGTCCTCTGAGGGCAACACCATCTTCCAACGGAGGAAGGAAGCTGACCCAGGGTTGCAGACGAGACCCAGAGAACATCTGACCCGAAGAGTCATAGAAGCTGGGCGGATGGGGACATCACTCTCAGCCATATGCTGGGGTCCCGACCCCTTCAGAAGGAGGAAATTTGGGCGGGCTAACCGATCTGAGGTGCACTTTAAATCTAGTGTTCTGCCCATCTGTCTCTCTCCTGTCCTGTTCAGTGACTATTACAAAATGATATTCTGTCCTCACGACAGCAAGTGGATTAAGGCATCATCAATTTAAAAAAATAAATAAATAATTTTTTTTGTTTGTTTTCTTTTTTTGGGGGGGAGGAAGCTGGATTTAAATATCACCTTTCGTTATTAAATATATGTTGGAATTAATTCAAATATTAACTACATATGTATAAAAAGAAATGGTATTTGGATGTTTCACATACTACAATTGCAGCCAAAATTATTCTGCTCAGTGGATAGAAAATGTATCCGTACACAGTACCTCAGAGAGGTTCTGAAGGAGCTGTTACCATCTGGGTCGATGGCCTGAGACATTCCAGTAAACACTCATCACACACTTATTGAAGAATATTTGAAAATGTGGGATTAAGTCATTGGAACAAGTCTTCAGATCTCAAACTATAAAATGTTTCTAAATTGTCATCGACAATCAAGAAGTTGCCAAACGTTACTTGGGGCATCGAGTGGCCTCTCAGACGTGTAGGGAGAGCTGGACAGAGCATTGTTCTTTCTCCACAACAATGAAAAGAAGAAGGAAAAGCAGGACAAATTGCAAATTAATGACCTTGAAACAATCAGAGGACGGAGGGTTCAGGGCAAACAACCTCATATCCTTGGAGAGATAGGTACCTACGGGGACCAAAAACAAAAGAGACCTAAGCAATGTACGTGGGGCAGATGGTGCTGGGTGGCATCTAAGCCAGTAATAAGATGCAGCTAAATATTTGTCATGAATTGCTGGCAGGGGGAGGTGAAGCTCTGGGGGCTTCTGGCCTAAGGTTTACCTTCTCTGACAGACTTCTCTTCTGACCTCCACTGACATTTACAGGGAAGGTTCGAGAGAAATCTGAGAAAGCTTTGGACAACGTGCTGGCTGAGGAACAGAACAACAGCCATGGCTGAAACTCTATCCGCCCTACAGAACCAAAAGCTCAGAAGAAAGAATAAGAAAACTCCGAAATGGTAGAAACTGATTTGTGATAGAAGGAAACAGAAAACCACAAATCTCTGTCTCTGGAGGTGCAGGAGGACTTGTAAAGCCACAGGCCAGAGATCGGGTACACAGTGCCTGCCACGGACTGAGGTTTAATTAAAATAGCAAAGGAAGCCCAACGCCGATTTGGAGTGGCAGAGCGCAGATATTGCGTCAGTTGAAAAGAGTCAGCCTGAGAAAGGACCCAAATACTTCTCCTGCCCTGTCCAAAGTTTTCCCTATTACATTTTCTGCTTAACCTTTGAAACTTTAGTTCTTCCTTCAGTTCTATGAGATATCCCACTATCATTCCACTATGTTACTTTTTAGAAATCCATGTCCGATATTACCGCTTCTTGCAATGACCACGCTTGCAAAGGTATATTAATTTTTTATGTTTTCCTGGCACAGTATGTGTCTACCCATATCTTTTTGATAACTTTTTTTTCCTTTTTGTGGTATCTTCTTGCAGTCCCCACTCTTTATTTTATTATATTTCTTATTTCTTATTTCTTATTTTTTTCCATTTCACATTTTCTTCCAGATCAATTTGATACATTCCCAAGGCTCGAATTTATGTGCTAATGTTAACGGTTCTCAAAGTATTTTTGGAATTTCCTGGTATGAGGACCATTACTTCCAATCTCTTTTCTTGAATATCCAGAGAAATCTCAAAACTGAATAATGAAGACCACAAATTCATCACATTCCAATCCAAACCCTTTCCATGCCTTGCCTATCAAATGCAGCTCTATTTGCCTATTTGCCCAAGCCAAGAATCTATAACTTTATTCTTGATATTTTATTTTACTGACTTTCCCACATCAACTAAATCATCAAGTTCTGTGCATTTTCAGAGATTGTTTTTGCACTTACACTTTTCTGCGCCTGCTTCCCTTGCTACGTGGCCTAGATAAAACCATGCCCCCTGAATTGTAGCAGAGGCCTCCGATCTGGCCTCCATTCCTCCAGTGTCCTTCAACATCACAGTCGTTCTCCTTCTGAAAGAGTATCTGTGTTCATCTCCTATTGCTGTTGTAACAAATGACCACCAACTTAGTGGCTTAAAACAATACAGATGTTCAGGTCTAGATATTGGAAGTACAAAATCAGTATCACTGAGCGAAAGTCAGAGTGTGGCTGGGTCTTTCTGCATCCTTGGGGGAAGAATCTATTTCTTTCCTTACCCGCTTCTAGACGCTGGCTGCATCCCTTGGCTTGTGGCCCCTCCTTCTACAATCAGGGCCAGTACTGCCTCTTCCACTCTCTCCCTCTTCTACTCCCACTACTGCATTAGCTTCTCTGACTTCCTCTATTGCCTTACATGAGCGCCATCGTAATTACATCGGCCCTAAGTGCATGGCCAGGATGATCTCCCTATCTCAAGATCCTGAAGTTAATCACACCTATAAAATGTCTTTTGTTTTGTTTTGCCATATAAAGTAACATATTCACAGATTCTGAGAATTAGGATGTGGACATCCTTGGAGAGCCATTATTCAACTTGCGGTAGCATCTACCAAATCGCACATATAAATTCATGGCACTTGCTCAAAACTGTCTGATGACTCTCACCAGCACCCCAATATTGGCACTAAATTTTTACATGTAAAAATTTAATAAGTTGGCATAATGTTTACTTTTTAAGCCACGCAACTTTCTCAATCTTAGTATTATTTACTGATCCAAGTAAGTCATTTATTATTATGTGTATGTGATTTTTTCATATATTTCATGTACCTACATGTTTATTCCTTCTTCTCCATAATTACTCACACTTCAGAGATGAATATGGCCATCCACAAATATTTATTGAGTCTCTGTTCTATGCCAGCCATCATTCTAAGTGGTAGAGAGATGATGAAAAACAAAACATAAAGCAATATCTACATAAAATAAAACAAAACATGAGGCAATATCAAAACATAAAAAAATAACATTATTTCAATTGGTTGCATGTGTTATAAAAATAAAGTGGAATAAAGGAGAGAGACAAGAGGCAGCAAGAGTGGCAATATTAAATGAGGTGATTAGGACACAACTGAGCAATGTCTTCAATGTTGAGAAGGAGTCAGCCACACAAATATTGGGGAAAAATCAGCTCAGGGAGAAAGGCAAAAATAAATAAAGATTTGGTACTGTGGGTTCAAGTGCCTTGGAAAAGTCCACAATGGCTGGGGCCTAATGGGGTGTTATGGGTGATAGCATGAGTGGAGATGGGAGCACTGGGTAGGTTCCAGAAGGCCCCGGAGAATAGGTTAGAGTTCTAAGATTAATCAGAAGTCACTGATACTTAAGTAAAGGAATGATGTCACTTTACTTAGGTGCTGAAAAAATAATACAGTTGTTTTAGGAAGAATGCAATAAAGGGGAGAGAGATGGGAAAAAAGCTATTGCATGAAGTCAGGTAGGATGACTAAGAACAAGTGAAATTCTACCTTCCACAGATCAGGCATGTACTATGGGATGGCATGGTTCTTGCTCCGGGTAGGTGCAAACAGACTTGACTAATCAATGCCTGCTTTCTTAATCATTCCATAAATCCCAGAAGTAGAATTTGCTCTTTCATTCAAGTTTCCCTTACTCTTCATACAAATGTCTTATCATACATAACTTATCAAAATTTTACTTATTTAAGTAGTTCTCTCCCAAATTAAACTATTAAACTTTGGGTTTCTTATGAATAGTATTGTTTATTTTAAGCTTTAATATAGTTTTTGTACCAAACCAAACCAAAGTCAAGTCATCTCAAATACGTGTGTGTGTGTGTGTGTGTGTGTGTGTGTGTATAATTTTAAATAAGGGATGCTGGTGAATAATTTTAAATTAACTAATCATCACAGACAGGACTGAGTCAAATGATGCTTAGGACAAATAAAATTATAACAAAATTCCATCCTTTCTAGTTCTAAGTAATTAATGTAATTAACTAAGTAAAAGCTGATATTTTACATCTACTGTCCTTGTGTGGTAAAGTGGAAAGATAAACATTGCTAGATTTTGTGTGTGTGTGGTCATAAAGCTATTTATAAAATCATAATGGTTAATATTCACATAAATCATGCATGTCTTGATAAGCACCAAATTGATTCAAATAATTTGTACCTTTGCCTAGAGTGAGTGATAGGCCCAGTATTTTAACTCCGTTGATTCAGTTGTTTAAATGAATGTCTAAAAACATCTTCAATTTGAGTCTACTATTTTCTACTCAATATTTTAGCATGTGGTGATATATAAACTAACGTTTTTCTTTTGGATTTATACTAATTGAATGAAGTGACTGACTCAAATAAACAGTGAATCAGTATAGAAAAAAAACTGTGTCAAATTATCACATTAAATGAATGGAATAAAGAATGAATCAGCAACTGTGAAAGTATTGGAGGTTTGTCTGAAAATTACATGTCTTGTGACAGAGAGAGAATTGACAATATTTTCAATTACTTTTCACAGCAAGAGTTCTTTGGCAAATCTATATCATTGGGTTTATATGCTAAGTTAGACATTCTATCTGCAATATGAAACATTACTTCATAAAACATTAGTATCTGTGCCTTAAGAATGTATAGAACATAGAGAGAGGTTTGCTCAATTTTTGACACTATTTCCCAGTATCATAATATTCATCAATGATACACTAGACTAACCTATTCAGAAATACCACCATCGTATTTCCATACAGAATTACAACAATATCATCAACTGGTTAACAGTTACTGGTCGATATTCCATTACAATGAATTTAAGAGTGCTTACATTTTAATACAGAAATAAAGCCAGTTAATTCTTTCTGTTGAAATATAAGTTTTGTACTCAAGCAATTCTCACAATTTCTTTGATAATAAGAGCTAAATCTACTTATTTAGATTGATGTTTAAGTATTATGGCTTGGGGATTATTTTTTTATATCAGTTAAATAGGCCTCTCTCTACCTAGTTTAGATGTATTAAATCATTCATCAGTCCTAAGTGTGGCTACTGAAAAATTAAGAACCAGCACAGGTCATCATGGTCATCATTGCTATAGGGGGCCAATTAAGGGTTATAAGTAGATATCATGTACCAATAGATACTTAAGGGGTCAATAAGGTGTCAAACATATTTCTCCCTTCCCCCTATAGACAGTAGCAACTCTGCCCCTCCCAATAATCAGTGTTATTATGTTTTTTTAAATAATAAAATATAAAGAGATTCACAAAGAAAATATTTTATATGTGTATCCATGTTATCAAATCTGATGCTCTTCATAACATATTTCTACCAGATATTATTCTTCTGCCTAAAGGACTTCTTCTTACACTTCTTATAGAGTGAGTCTGATGGTGATGAATTCTTCTAGCTTGTGTATATTTTAAACATTTATTTTGCTTTCACATTTGAAAGGTATTTTCATTGGGCATATCTGTATCAAGAGTCACACGAGGTATTGTCTATACCTTAGCCCCTGCTTGGTGTAATTTGTAATAGTCTTCTTTTTTCTGGCATAACTTATCCAGTGTTTCAGACTTAAAAATTAAGTACACACATCCTTTAAATCTTTGAGAGTGACATCAGTGAGTGTCATTTCCTTGGGATCCAGTCTTGCTTCTCATTTGTTGTCTTGGCAATGCAGAAGGGGCAGTTTTAGAAGCTTCCATGTGAATTTTCTTCCTCTAATATCTCTCATTTCATTGGGGTTCTGTCGTAAACAACCAAGAATGTCTGTTTAAATTATATATGTGGAATCTGAAAAAATGACTAGGGGGCAAGTCCATGGACACACTTTGAGACAAATCTGGGTTAAAACTTCAATTATTATCTGAGCCCTAGGTGTGCTCTCAGAGGAACTTGGCAGAACAGCATAATAGAATGGTCACCAGTGTCCTGCCAGTGCTTGGGTCCTTATAACATTTACAAGCTCTTGGATCCAACTTTATATTCCAGCAGCCATGGGACCTGACCTCAAGCACACTCACCAGCACCTGTTGGTCAGTACCGGCACCTTTGACATGCATTCTTTCTTCTCTATTTGTAGTCTTGACTTTTTCCCAGTACACTTATACTGACTCTTAACCTTAACTGTGATATCATGGTCAGGAAAGAAGAAGACGCAACCTGGTGGGACAGCATTTTCTTGTAAAGAATTGGACTGATTTGAATGTTCTGTCTTTTCTTTCAGCACGAGGGTCGATCTCTTCTAACAAGGGAGGGTGGGCCATATTTGGAGGTTCGGGTGGTATAGACAAAATTGAGAATTCAGCATTCTCACATGCATCTGCCGTGGTGTTTTTGTACCAAATTGAAGGACCCCACCCTTTCCCTGTCCAAGCGACTTGAATGTGGGAGACCTCCCCGAGTGCCCACCACTCTCCATGTGTCACTAAGGCTCGGCTGGGTTTGTTTTGACGCTGCAAGAGATGAGGCTCTTTAAATGCTGTGAGGTGTCTCTGACTCTCCCACTTGGCCTTAAGCGGTTAGTTGGATCATCTGAGCTTGTTATTTCCATTCCGAAGTGAGTCAGTCATGCTGAGAAATAGCCATCCAGTTCTCATTTCTTCTCTGCTTCCTGAATCCCTGAGACTGGCACGTGGATCCCAACCCAAGCCAAACAAGGGAAAGTCCATGGAATCACACTGCTATAGTCCCGAGGACTTTCATTCCTTCGCCTGTCACCAGGGATGGGGCACTCCTGGCCATCGCTGGCAAGTGATGCGACTCCAGAGGACCTTCTCTGAGTCTGCTTTCTGGGGCCGCTCACAGCACCCAGTGCCTTAAATAACCTTCCCTGGTAACAGATGTAAGAGGGGAATTCCTGCGCAAGTGATTTGTTGGAGGAGTACTCAGGAGACAGGAACTTGGGACATTGCTCCACAGTTAATCCTGCCTTCGGGCAAGGAGTTGGCATCTGTCAGCATCATTTGCCCCAGGTAGGGGTGGGAGTGGGGGAGGGCCCCCGGGTAGGTGGCTCCCTTCGGTTGAAAGCAAGTGGTGGTCTGGAAAAGCAGACAGTCTACCGGCACCACTACCAGGGGAAGTGGTAGGTGCCCTTGCTGGTACAGGGAACTTGGTGGGCATGACCAGAATCCACTTTAGGAAGAATAACAAACACCATGAACATTCAGTGGCTTTTGAGGCTAATGCTTTTAAGACTTTCACTTCATGCAATAAATGTTTGCTGAGCACTTATGGCCTGATGAACTCTGTCAGGTCCTATCTCGCATGCAAAGCAAAGCTCTCCACACTTGGAACATTTGCAGCTAGAACCAAAAATTAGATAGGCACTCCGGTTAGCAAACTGAAGGGCAGAATGTGGAAACTGCCCTAGGTCTAAAGGAAGGAGAGATTGGATCCAAAGAGCACTTATTTTAGAGGAATAAGTATACTCATAAAGGGTTTTTGTGATACTGTGGCATATAAAAAACTGTTGCCCTGCCCTATGGGATGATTCTTATTGTTTTAATCTTTATTGTTGTAAATATGACAGATGTCCTTCCTTTTGCCCCCCATTGGCACCCTCCTCCCCACCCCTTTCCCCACCCACCTTCACCCCACTTTCGCCTGTGTCCTTTGCTCATGCCTATATGCATGTAAGTTCTTTGGTTTATCTCTCCCTGTCCTCCCCGTGCACAGCCTCTTTCCCTCCGAAGATTGTCAGTCTGTTCCCTACTTCCATGTCTCTGGATCTGTTTTGTTCATCAGCTTGTTGTGTTCATTATATTCCACAAATAAGTGAGATCATGTGATGTTTGTCTTTCTCTGACTGGCTTTTTTTACTCAGCATAATACTCTCCAGGTCCCTCCATGTAGTCTCAAAGGGTACAGAATCTTTCTTTCTTACAGCTGCATAGTATTTCATTGTGTATATGTACCACAGGTCTTTGTCCACTCATCTACTGATGGACACTGCTGCCCTATGCAATTAATAAAGTTTTACAATACCTCTGTTCAATTTAGTTCTACAATTAGTTATTCAATATCAGCCTCTGTGGATATAGAAGTGTAAAGTGTAAGAGATTACCCCTGACTTCATGATGTTTAGTGTAGACATTATATTTTGAAGGTTATTTTTTTTCTTCTTGATTTAATTGAAAAGTGAAAATAAAGTGGTTACATACCCCCTAAAGTCTCCTAATGAAAGGTATTTTTTTTTGGTACGTGCCCCTAGCGGGAATTCAACCCAGGACTCTTTGGTCCACAGGCTGACGCTCCAACCGCTGAGCCAAACTGACCAGGGCGAAAGGTATTTTTTAACAAAAGATTTCTTAGTTTCTAGAAAGAAAGTAAAGTTTCAGTTGCCAGTGAGATTGGTAGTGGTCTTCAGAAACCCGAGTTCCTTGTACACATTTCCTATATTTCTTTTTATACTTTCGAATAACTACGTTTTAAACAGTATTGAACTACAATGCCAATATTCCAGCACCCTCAAAATCAGTAAAATGTAGGCTTGTGTTGTGATATTGGGAGACTGTAAGACTCCGGAAGGTTTAGAAAAAAACAAAACAAAACTCCTGTCGTGTAGAATATAAAAGTGCTTGGAGACCTGTGAAACAACTCAGAGAAAGAACGAGCTTAGAGCAATTTTGTGCAATTATACTGATTTTTATTTTCTTCTGAATAATGGTTGTCACTTTTGAGGTCCCTCTCCCCTTTAGAACTCTATAAATAGCATGCACGAATATTATACTATTTGATTTATAAAGCAGAACATTACATTAGAAGTAAATTATGCTTTCTAAGTCCATATTAGTTGATGTGACAGTGGAGATAATACCATTCCTGCCTCGAAGCTTTTTCTAAGGACTCCTGCCCCATGAAATTAAAATAGCCTTGATTCCTCAGGACAATCTTAGGAGTAGTATTTTTAATTACTGTACAAGCAACAAGTCCTTTTGTCTCTCACGTATCTAGTCGATCTCTGTTGATAGGCGTCCATTTAAAAGTATGCCAGGGTTCGGATGGAAGGCAGTCTTCACTTCTGTTTGCATTTGAATTTAGGTCTGTCACCAGTGATCAAGAGTGATGAATGTGACATTGCCATGTTGAAAGATCATTAAATGTCACTCTCTGTCCTGGCAGCCAAGTGGCTGGCAGAAAGTCAATGATGCAAACGGTTTGGAATGTGCCGAGTGGAGATGGATCTAGGGCAGCCCGGAGCCGTACGAGCTGTGAACAATCAATCAATCATTTCATTCAAAGGAAGAGTGAAATGAGATTTGATGGAAATACTGTGTGGGAACCTCCAGAGGTGGACATCTAGCTGGTACGTGTTTTGATTTACATGTAGAGCCATCTAGTTGCCAGCAGCTAGGGTAATAGACTGGCAAAACGACATACGCAGTTGATCAATTTCTTTGAACATCTCCTTAACTTGAGGTGTTCTCTGTGTACCTTAAGACTAAACCTGTCTTCACCGTCCTAGCTCTAGAGCACAGAGGGCCTAAAGTGACCGTGCTGTAGAGGTACGATTCCTGCACCCCGATGAAGAAAGCTCTACCTCTGAACGGTGATGACTTTCACCTTCTTCAGTGGCCTCTACAACTCGAGAGTAACTTAGCTAGCTCCCCGCCGTGCTGCCCTTCCATTTCTATGAATTGGTTCCCTAACGTTTCTAAATATAAATTGTACTTAAAACAGTGCGGAAGGGCTTATGCAATATTAATATTTATTTTTAAAAAGCTTTTAAAGCCATAACACAACATATGGAGTACTTTTTATATGTTTATCTAATAATAGACACCATTTGCATTTTAAACGTAAGCTGGAAAATGAAAACAATTGTTATTGAGTACCACCAGGTATC
Source organism: Molossus molossus (assembly GCF_014108415.1). Classification (NCBI taxonomy): domain Eukaryota; kingdom Metazoa; phylum Chordata; class Mammalia; order Chiroptera; family Molossidae; genus Molossus; species Molossus molossus. Next base: position 110,593,455 of record NW_023425399.1, read on the forward strand.
CATTAGATTGATAAATCTCTTTAATCTAGTTCGCGTCCATCTGATAAAAATAGGAGGCATAAAACACACAAAGTGAGAAGCAAAGCAGCAGGTGCTATGATACCAGAAGGTTGCATTAGTGAGCTCTTCTGCATTGATAGATTTGACTCAGGGTGTTTTAGGATGAGTTATGAATTTGTCAGCATAAGTGCACTGAGAACAATATTATCTGTTTCAAGCCATAACTATATTTTAAAACTTTTCCTAGACTGTGCAGGTAGCTGGAATTCTAAATCAAATTCTGATAGTGATTTTTTTTTTGAAGTAGAATTAGAAACCCAATTTTTTTTCTCTAAAATGTATATCAGAGAGATTTAGAGAATTTGGCAGTACTTATTCAGCAATACCCAGTTTAATGTAACTGTCCAGTTTCTTTGTCAGAATTATCACTAAAGACAAAAAGAACTAGATGGATATCTAAGCTTAATGTGATTAGCAATTAAAATGATCTGATTAAATTCCTATATTCTAATCTCTGGGGAGCAACAATTGTTGTTTTGACTATTACTTAGATTCCCATCTAGATTGTCCTATAGGAATAATAAACAATGCATTGGTGTCATGTCTACATCTGTTAGCAATTATATTTTCATTGTCTTAATAAATGGCATCCTTCTTAAGTTTAAAAGATTTTAGTCTGATATGACTACTCTAGAAAGCAATTCTTCATAATGCTTTCATGTTGTCATCAGACATCCACCTGCATCTAAATCCATCTTCCCATTCTTCCCGTACATTGTTGACTGTGTCTCTCCCAACAGATACCCACTGTCTGCTTACATTCTGATTCCTAGCCCCACTTATGACTACAGAGATACTTCTTTTGGCCATCTCTCTCTTCTTCCATCTTTCCTTTTACTTCTCTCCTGGATCATTTCTGTGCTCTATTATTTCTCAACTACAATACATGAGATTTTAATTTACTTTCTACCTCTTCTAACAATCTTACTCTTTTTTCCTACCTCTTCATGGTTAACTTTCTCAAAAACCTTCTATTGCTAATATTGTTATCTATTCCTGTTACTCTATTTCTTTTATTTTTTACTTATTCCTTTTTTAATATTTTAAACATAGCATACATTTGGAAGATTCTAAAAGTATATAATTAGTTGAAAGAAAACAAAAATTAGTGTCCCTGGTAGCAAGAAAGAGTTTAGTTGCTAGCACTTTAGAAGCATCGGCTTGTGTTTTCCCATTGCACGCATTCTCTTGAATCTGGAGGTCGTCACTGACCTAAATTTTATTTCAATCTGTATGTAATTACAGAGTATATTATTGCTTTCTAGCTTTAAAAATTCACACGAATCTAATCACATGATGTGTAATCTTCTATGGGTTGTGTCTATGACTCAATATTATGGTGCTGCATTGCTATGAGAGTCATCCATGACCATGATAATGTGTTTAGCTGTAGTTTATTTCTTTTCATAGTTGTGTGAATATATCTCTGTATGAATACAGAGAGTTTATGTATCCATTAGCCTGTTCAGTGAAGAGACTATTTTAAAAGCTTCAAATGCTTTGATACTCCACCCACCCCACCTAAGATCTATGCTTCTCTTCTTTATTCTGGGCAGGTTTGTGTCTGCTTTGGCAAACAGAGAATGATAGGAAAGAAGCTTTTCTTCCGGGTGTAGGTAATATGTTGACCATGGAACTTACATCTGGTTCACTGGAACAATTTGTGTTCATTGTTCTAAGATGCTATTTTAGAAGTCCAGTTATTCTGAAGATAACATGGTGGAAATTAAACATGTGGACGCTCTTGTCAACAGTCCCAACTAATACCAGACTTCCAATAATCCTATTCAAAGAAACAAATACGTTAGTGAAGCCATGTAGAACCTCCAGACCAGCCCATCTGCCAGGTGAATGCCAGAAATGACCTCTGTTAATGTTCCATGAAAAAAAAAAGGTCATCCAGCCAAGCCCTGATAAAATTTCTGATCCCCAGATGATGACCTCAACATAATAATTGTTGTTCTAAGCTACTAAGTTTTAGGAAGGTTGATTTCATGGCTAAGATATATTGGGGGAAATTACATATGGAAGGAATATGATGCTATAGCAAAAACCTAAAATATATGGCTTTTTTTTTTTTTTTTTAATGAGAATAGGTGGCAGTCAGGACCTGAAGAGACTCTTATTGGTGAGAGTTTGTGATGAGATGAGAATAAAAGTATATTAAAAGGTAGATAGGAAGGTACAGAAAAAAGGTCTGTGCTATATGGTAGAGGAATTTTGACAACACTGCCCCCCACAGTAACGTGGAAAACAGAAAATGGTCCAAGTGAACTCAATGATCCTAGTTAATGAGATTGCCACACTGACCGTTGATGTTGTCTCTTGCCTTCTTCTGTTTGATTATCAGAAAGAAAAAGATCAATGGGTAAAAGAGATGACTTTACCTTTGGAGTAGAATTTGAATGAAATATTAAGGTGCCAATACAGTTTTTTTTTTCCTACCAGAAATGTATTCCCCCCAAAGAGAGTTAATCTCTCAGGAGAAAAATGAAATCCATGTCACTGTTAGGTTGTCAACTCAGTGTAAAGACAGAGCCAAACTGTGATTATAAAAACCTTTTAAGGCCTCAGAACAATGTAAGCTGATGCTCCATAGACCCTTTGAGGTAGACAGAGGCTTCTACAGATCCCAGGTTAGACCCCACAGACCCTATTTATTAAAAGAACAGGCTTCTAAGAATCTCAAAGGCAGGTTTTCTGTGACAGCCTTATAAAGGGCCCAAAGAAAAGAACAACAACAACAACAAGACTTCTCTCAGTGCGATTTGTGGTTTGTCCTTTGTCTAGTGGAAAGCTTAGAGTTGGATTTGTAAAACCCTCATGCCTTTCACAAGATTATACCAGTTTGGGCTAAATGGTTTGGAGATGAAATAATTAGACTCTAATTTCTACAGGGACAAAGCAGTTTAAGAACACAATCAAGCTAAAAACAAAGCTTATTTATTTATTTATTCAGGAAGAATTAGGCAGAAAATGGAATCAGAGCTCAGAGGACAGGGAGCAACGGATAGTCATTCCTAGAAAGTAGGTCAAGGCCTGCTTAAGGATTTGGCCACATGTACATGACTGGTTTTCAGAGTCGCTGTGAACCAGTGGCACTTGTGGTACCTGTTTCTCCTCATTTTGAAGGAGGTTTCTACTGAAGCTACCCCATACCTGCCACACGCCTCCACGTTATCCGATGTGTGCAGATAGATAACTTGTCTCTAGCTCACAGACTTTAGGTCTGAGGAACTGAACGTGAGGACCCTCATCCGCTCTTGGATTTGATTTGGATGAAGACATTCTAATCCCGACTCCAACAATCAAATTTTTGAGGAGTGCTTTTATCCATCCTTTTTGGGCCTGAATCACAAACTATACATTTCATAATCGAATACATTTTAAATAAGTTACTCTGGAAATTCTGAAAATAAATAATTTTTAGAACACAAACATCTCTGCCTCAGGAGAAATTTTAAGATAAAAAAAGCTTTGGTTAACTTTTAAAACAAATATCCCATGGTTAAAGTTCTGCTGTATGAAGCTTCTAAATTTCATGATTCTCACTGATGTGTATCAGTTGGAATTTAGATTCGGTGGTAAAGTAACATTTAATAGAGTTTATTTATAAGTGAAAAACTAATTGATGCTTAGATGCAATGCAGTACATACCGTTGGTATCTGTAGTTATTTTGAATAACAGTCTATGGCAATGCTTGGCCAAAACAGACTGGAGCTCAGTTGCCTCAAATACTTTTCATATAACAAAATGAAACAGTTAATTTTTGACACTGTGGTCAATTAAGTCATTAGTATAAATGGATAGAGCAGATAATTCATAAATTTGTTATGAGACTTCTTCAAAGCTGTTTAAAATTTTACATTAAGAATGCTCCGTATATACTGAAATTCTATGAAAATATCACAGAGCTGTTATAGAAATCTAACAGAAAGTAGTGGACAAATACATCTCCCTCTCTAAATTAGGCAGTGAAGGGAGAGGTCCAAACTCTCTTCCTAAGTCATCAGGCATTGATTGCCTTCAACTCAAAATCATCCTCATGCCCAAGAGGCAAGTTTTAGACTGGCTGATGCTATTCCCCCATGTTTCTGCCAATAAGCACAATTGACTGTTATAGACGATAAAAGTTGAGAATCAAATAGTAATAATACATAATTATTACATTAAAGACCACAAATAAGGAAGAACAGGCTTAACTATCACGGTACATTTTAAGCTGAAAATGTCTTAATTAAAGATGAAGTTGTTTTCCTTAGTTGAAATTGGTGTTCTCTGACCATTATGTATCCCATGTTCTTTAACTGATAGGTTATTTTATGTAAGTGGTAGCTCATCTAAAGAATCAACACATATTCATCTGTAACTTGTTCTCATCGAAGTAACATAAAAAAATTACAGAAAATATAACAGTTTACTCCGCATTAGTATCATATGTTGAAATGAGTGGTTAGCTAAAGTTATACTGCTGTTTACGTGAGTACAAAATGAAAGCTTCAGTCAGACAAGGTTAATCCCGTCCAGACTAAAACATCAAATATTTCATTGTGCTAACAACACGAGTTTACATATAGTGGCTTAAGTCACCCTACAATCATGTGTTTACAGCAGCGATTTTCAACCGGTGCTACCTGCCTACCGAGTCAGGGACACTGAACCCTTTTTCCTTAGATCGTCAAATAAAAAAATGACAACAGCCAACACAACAATAGCCGTCCGGTGCAAATGAATCAAAATTATACCTACATTTTTGTCAGATAGGTGAGAAATATATTTTTGGTGTGCCACAGAATTTTAGTAAATGGTTTATATGTGCCGTGAGATGAAAGAGGTTGAAAATCACTGGGTTATAGAATTAGATGATCAGTTTATTATGTTAGCATCCTGCTGACTCTGAAGCAAAAACACATTATATTTACTATGTTGTTATTTTATTCTTTGTGAGTAATGTGATGGTCCACTGAATGTAACTAAGGGTTTGAAAAGGCAAAATCACCAGCAGAATTAGACAATGGAATCATAGTTCTTTCTTAATATAACATAGCCTCTTGCACAGATTCGATACAAAGCTCAGGTTCGTTTTAGAGAACTCACATAGCCAAAAAACCGGGATTCACAAACGCAGCCTTTTCTTGAAAACAACAACAAATAATAGTGTTTATATTCAGGAAAAAAGGTAGACAAATCCTTCAAAAGCAGCACTGACCCTCAAGATCAAAACTTAGAATGAATTAAGGTAAAACTAAAGTAAATCAGGAATGGGACTGATAAAAATTGAATTAAATAAAAAGGTCATTGATGGAATGGGCCTACTCAGATAATCTTTTCATCTCCCATTTGATTAATATTGCAATTACTATTTCAGATATTAGGATTTAACAAAAATTCACTTAGATATTAGGTTTAGAAAATGAAATTTACCCAAAGTTTCACCACAAAACCAGTATACAAGGTATGGTCCTTGACTACCCAGAACACTAAGTATCACTGAGGAAGAAAAGAGACACAGGCATTATAAAAGTATCTAGAAGTGTAAACAAGGTCATGATGTTTGTGTACACGTGGAGGCAAGGTTTAGGATACGGTGAGAGAGCATAGGAAACTGGACTGACTGAGTTAGAGAAACGCTCTTGGGTAGGATGATGAGGGATAGCGACATGTATCTATCTAGCCAGTGGAAAATAATCTAGAATTTCTTCTGTTCTAAAAAATAAATTGGTGGGGGTGACATTGTTTAATAAAATTATATAGATTTCAAGTGTACAAGTCTATAATGCATCATCTGTATACGGCATTGTGTGTTCACCACCCAAAGCCAAATCATTTTCCATCACCATGTAGTTGGTTCTCTTCACACTTTCCTACCACATCCCACCACCCCCCTTCCCTCTAATAACCACTATACCATGTGTGCCTATGAGTTTTTGTTTGTTTGTTTGTCTTGTTTATTCATTTGTTGCTTTCAGTTTTATATCCCACATATGAGTGCCATCATATGGTTGACGACGTTTTCTGCCTGCCATTTCATTTAGCATGATATTCTCAAGACCCACCCATGTTGTCGCAAATAGCAATAGTTCATTTCTGTAAACGCTAGTTGAAAGTTTGATTTAAGACACATAAGTATGAACAGTTTAATCCTGAACCACAATTAGTATTAGTCAAGATCTTTCTTTTTATCTCTGCCTTTTAGGCTTAAAGTTAATTTTTAATTGTAGGATTTATGGTAGAAATGTTAAATTAATGCATACAGATAAAGTATTATATAAAGAAAATGTTAAGCGCCATTATATAAATTCAATTTCAAATAATTGCCTTTGCCTTATAATCTTCTGATATTTATTTTAGAAGATCTTAGTTACTTTTTATTAGATATATTTATTCAAATACAGTTAATATAATCCTATAGTAGAAGAAGCATGGCTAGTTGTTAAAAGCAACATAGAACTAGTATGTGTAAATGGGTTTCATTGCTGAAAATTAATTCTAATTGCAGCAATAAGACATTTAAGTGACATTTTTACCTATCATTTCTTTAGCTAAGGGAAAGATGTAAATGCACACAAGTCTTTTCAGAGACAAATGTTTTACTGAATTTTAAATGCGACAAACTTGCATAGACTGAGAATAATCAGGACAATGAGAAGCATGATAGTATATTTTTCTCTCATTTTTAAAAAGGCAGATGCTAATTAAAAGCACTGCAGTCCTTAATTCTATGCTTGGGAAATTATATGCATATTTTCTATCTAATATCATACTTACTTATGAGCCCTATTTAAATTTTCTGAGCTAAATATTAAGAATCTTTATTCAGTAAATAAATTATTAATGACTAATAGACATTATGAAAGTGAAAATTGCAAGTGTGATATTTTATATTATTAAGTGTGGGGATTTAATTCTTATTAAGTAGTCACAGTTAAATTATTAAAATTTTATTTAACATCTAAGTAACAATTTTCTGACTCTAAATAAAGAGATATCCATGGTGCCCAGTTTTGAACTGGGTATAGATTGAGACCAAACTGCCCACTAATTTGTAAGTGTTGTGGTCACTTCTTTCCAAGAAATCAGAAGGCAAATGAGTTGAGTACATCCTACTGCCTTCCCTTTTGCAAACATTTCATATGTGAAATCTTCTAAATAAGTAGACTTTTAAAAATTGCCTTGATTTTGAACTCATGAGGCAAATTGTTTGCTGTTATAAGTGATGTTTGAAGCTCAGACTAAAATGCAAGAAAAATTAGGTAAAAATATATTTGCTTCAATCACAAATTCGAATAGCTCTAGATAGCTTTAGAACAGTAAGAAATTTTGACTGATGCTTTACCTTGTGAATAGCAGGTAGCATTAAGAAAATATTCAATGCAAGGCTGGGCATGCAACTGTTTGTACAAATGATGTAACCTCACCCATGGCTTTGGAGAACCATTTTAGGTTCGGGTTGTTCATCAGAACAAAGGTGTATCTTTGGCAATAGATGCACAAAATATGTCTCCCTTCTTGCTTGATTAGAATGACTAAAATACCACTTATTAACCTAGTAATATTAACTGGAGGGCACTCAACATTGCTAAATGAAAGGTGTCTGTGAAGTATTTGGTCCAATTAAATAGGGTTCCCAAATATCTATGTCTCCTGAAAGAACTGTTATGCAGATTAAATGAAACAATGAACAAGAGAACACTTGACTAATAGCAACAGAGCCTGGCATTGTGCTTTGCTGTTCTTATTTGTTTTCTGGATGTTTTAGACGCCGTTTTTGCATGAGTCCAACATTCGCTGCTCTTAGTTTCAGCAGAATTAGTTAACTGGATCAGAGCCACTGTACCATTTGGCAGAGTAGCAGTGTTACAAATGAAGCATCAAACTCAAGGCTAAAGGTTTGCAAACCGTGTGTGCTTCGCAGTCTGCTCTGCATGTGTGAGATTTGAAAGCTACCAAGATCATCTCCTCAACAAAGTGTAATAGCCATTCTTGTGCATCATAATTATACTGAAATTACATAGAGATAGGTTGGTAGATAGGTAGGTAGATGAGAGACAGAGAGAGAGAGAGAGAGAGAGAGAGAGAGAGAGAGATGATAGATATGTAAATATGCATATAACTCAGATATATATCACATATATATAGTGATGTACATGTATATCTGAATATATATGTATTTATGCAATTCACACACACACACAAAATTACATCTTCATTATTCACAACCATTTATGAACCTGATAAATTCCCAGTTAAACTCAAATGGGTTTTCAATTTGGAAAATTATGTGGATAAAAAACCAAAGAGTCTTATAGACAGTTTATCTCAGCTATGTGATACTAAAAGGATCATGAAAACAATTTTTATTTTTATTTTTTGGCTATTTTTGGGTCATTCCTAATAAAGGCAATTTTATTCAAAATAAACTTCTTTATAGAATGTCTTTCATTGAACAGTAAGCAATGACACAATATCTCACGTAAAATGATGTCTAGCCAGCAAACCCATTCAAAGTGTCTTTCATCATTTTCACACACTTCCCATAGACTCCATCCAAAAAGAGAGCAAACTCATGAGACAGTGTCAGAAATTAGGATTTGAAGTTTTACTTCCACCAGAGTCAAGGAGGAATTAAATAAGTGAGAGATCAGCTAAACTAGTTGCTCAAACTCCAAGAACAGTAGCATCTGAAATTAGGTTAAAAGTATTTTGTACTTTCAAATTTCCTGCCCATGTTTACCAGGCTACTGATATGAACAAATTTGTATAATGAACATCAACTCTGCAGAACTCCTACAGATGAAAATACACAAAGAAGATGCTATGTAAGAAGCAAACAACTAAACTTATACTAAGTAAACTGTTCCTGGGTTTTATAAAGATCAAAATAAATTTATCAACAAAAATTTGTGCTGTAGAAAAAATACATTTAAAAAGGCTGATCTTTAATATAAGCCAGAGTATTTTTTATTGAAATTACGAATTAAATAATATTATAAATACTGCCATTTTGTTAACGTTGTTTTTCAAAGAATGGCATTCTTAAATTGGGTGAAATCCAATTTACATATATTTTTTTTCCTTTTCTTTTTCTATTGAGAAATCTTTGCCAACTCCATTTCCACTTTTTCTAATTATGCTCATGATTTCTTTTAACATATTGAGGAAACTGAGCATATTTCTAATAAATGCTTAAGTATCCTAGCCTTCTAACTACATCTTTCTGTCGTTTCTATTTCTGTTTCTATTTACTGATATTTTTTTCATGGTCATGGCACAATTCCCGTTTCTGGAAATCTATCATAATTTCTCATTAGATGCTGTAATTTATGATTGTACATTAATAAATGCAGAAGTTTGTTGTATTTTTAAAATGGTGTTGCTCTTGGTTTTAACCACAACTTCCAAAGAACAAGGCAACTATATTCTAATGCAATTTCCTGAAATTCTTATTGTACAAGAGTATATATTAAAACTTCTGGTTGTGAAAGGTTTTTGTTTTTAATTTCATTATTTTTACCTGTTCTTGAGACTATCATTTAAAATCTCAACTGACAAAAAACAACAATAACTAAATGTAAAACAACTATTAGTTGTTATGTTTGGTCAACTCATTTTTTCAAGGAATATTAACATATTTATATAAGAAAAAATGTGTGGAGGTAACTAATTACATTTTTGTGGTTTCAAGATCAAGAGTAGCAGCTAAGTGTCCTGATTCTTCCTCTAGAATGTCTCTCCATGATACTAAATCTTCCCTTTCAATGGTTTTGGCTTGTTCTTCCAAATGCCAGTAGATTGGATTAGCATTTCACAAAATTCCTTCTGGGTGTCTAAGAACAAACCAAGAAAAAAATTAAAAAAAAAAAAAAAAAAAAGATGATGGAATGGTTTCAAAAGTGGGGGTACCAAGTGGAATATTTTTTTGGTTTGTGAGAAAGTGATTAAATTATTTTCTTTCTTTTTTTAGTAATATGGTCGAATGGTAAAGAGTGAATCTTTTTTGTGCACTGATTTTGATTGAATTATATATATTTTTAATATGTTTTTATTGATATTTTAGAGATAGAGGAAGGGAGGGAGAGAGAGAGAGAGAGAGAGAGAGAGAGAGAGAGAGAGAAACATGTATGTGAGGGAGAAACATTGATTGGCTGCCTCCTGCACACCCCCTACTGGGGACCAAGCCTGCAACCTGGGCATGTGCCCTGACCAGGAATCGAACTGGGACCTCTCAGTCCATGGGATGATGCTCAATCCACTGCACCACACCAGCTGGGCTGATTGAATTCTATTTTGAGCCAAATGGGTAATTTAGATCAAATTTACAAAATCAAGTTGAAACAGCTAATTCCCACTACACAGATGATCCAATCTCTGAAGTTTTATAACCAGAACACATACAGCTAGAGATCAAAATAAGACTGACTTTGCATGTAAGGGACAGCCAAATACCAGAATCAGATCAAAACGGTGTGAAACACAAATTTGAATTTGAGGAAATCAAGCTATTAGTTATGTCTTTTTGTTTATATTGTATCTTTTGATTTTAAAAAATAATCGGTATCAAATTGATACATTTAATATAGAATTATTTGTTTAATAGACATAAACAATGAAAGTGAGATTAGTGGTTCTAATAAGCATCCACGCTCACTGAGTGCTCATCCCCTGGCTTGGACTCCCTTTCCATACACGTGCATTTTGTATAAAGTATTAGTGCATGTAAATATATCTAGTGCATGAGAATAAATCTATATATGAAGTGTGGTGTGTACATACAGAGTAATATATATATACATATATTACACATTATGTACTACACATATTATATATACTGTAATATACTATTGCTGGTTAGATATCTAGTGTATATTACATGTTTTATATATTTATATATTTCATATTATGCAATACACATTATATATGCTATGAATATATAATATATATATAAATTATTATATAATATATAGTTATGTACTATATATTATGATGTGCTATGTTATATATCATAGTATATATAGCATATATAATACATGTGTACATGTATATTACATATATTTTATACAATATTCATATTATAATTTATTAAATTATTTAAAAATTATAAGTGAAGAGATATGCATTGAACATGTGGTCCTGTAACTAATTAATTGAATGAAGTCATTTTTCTTTAATTTCTCCATCCACATAACAAGATTAGAGCCCTATGCATTTTTCTTCTTTGAAGTTCTAATTTTCTGCTTTGAGTTTTCATGTACCAGCTCTTTATAAAATCTTATTTACAACTTTTATAAGAAGTATTCTTTAAAAATAATTTTCATACTTTGACGGTAAAAAGTGAATACAGAGAAATATAAGTGTATTTATTATCCCTGTACCTAAAACTATGTAACAATATATAAAATACTAAAATTATGCTGGAAAGAATTGTTAGAATGGCTGGTATGTGAGGGAAATAAAATGTTTATTCTTAAGATCACCTTATTTGCTCAATTTATCTGATTTCTGAAGAGTTCCATATTTTTTACATTATTTTAAAACACATTCTATCCCGGTGAAGGACTGAAAACAACATCCACCGAATTTCAACCAAACGGCGTTAGAGAAGCCAGCTGAGCGGGCTGCATCACCCAGATGGCCTAAAGTGCTGGAGATGGAGAACTATGACCAAGCAATAAATGCTAAAACAGCAATGTGTGCAACGCACAACATTAACTGAAATCTTCAAACAGTTTATATTCCAGGTAAGTATCAAAGTGCAGATGTCATGTAAAATATATTCACCGGTAGAGATTACATGTCACGCAGAAACGGTCTTTTAAGGAAACTTCCAAGGTGATGAGCCATAATAATAAATCAGCCAAATGATCCTCCCTCAGGCTGATGAAAGGAAATTCTCCGGAAGATCAATCATCGTGAACAAGCTGACAAGGAAGTAGTCTTGCTGCTGACCCTGTGCCAGACTCTGAAAGATTCACACATCCTTGAAATGCAACGCGTGCAAAAATCGCACACTCCTCACATAGACCATTGGGTGAAAGGGAGGGAGAGAGCCTTTTGACCCCAGAGAGGAAGAGCATAAAGTTCTATAAAAGAAAGATGTGCGTGGGGGCGGGAGAAGGGAGGTAGATATCAAGAGGAGATTTACACGCAAGAGAAAGAGAACATGTTAGCGAAAGGTGAGCCAGGAGGGTTGAGCAGCAGCAAATTCTGATAGAATTTCCACACCCTACTTATTTCAACTAACTAACTGCATCGAGCTCACTGAGAGAGTCAGCATCAGAAGGCTGGTTGGAGTTATTTAATTTCCCTAGAAACTCCATCAATACCTCTCTTACATACATTGTTTAATATGAACAATTGCCATCTTTCTCACTGCTGTGTACATTGTCATGCACAATGAACCTCTCGCCTTGCTTACATGTTCATGGCCCCTAAAACCCCCTCCTCACAGAAGTTCTGCTGCACCAACATTTGTCATTAAAAATGGAATAATTCAGTAAGTGAGCCTCAAGACAGAAAACTGAGATTTTTGCTGGGATCACAAGGAAGTTACATTAAGAGATGTGCTTAGGTTAAATACCACAGTCTATTCTGAGTGACCATTAGCCTTCCGCTTAAAGAGAGTTGTAGATGCTGAGGCTGGATCAAGATAACTAACTGCTTGTGGTGGGGACATCACTGATGCCGGCTGGTGTCAGAACTGAACTGAATCTTGACTCTGCTACTAACTAGGTCCTGGACTTGGAGTTAGTCACTTAACCATTTTTTTACTTCAGTTTCCCCAGCTTCAAAGGGAAATTCTTGTCCTTGATGAAACCAAAGGTTTCATTATCAAAAGTTTTGAAATTATTATCTTCTACTCTCTGTTCCTGAAATGTTGCCTGTATCATGGATCTTGCCAAGGAATATTCTCACACTAAAGAATATGATATTTTCTTATCCAGCTAAATTTTGAAAGTTTTATCTAGCTTAATTTTAGTGTTCTCTTAAATAGCTATGAAGGTTCTGGTTGAGTTAATTTGATCCTTTATTTTCAGCAAATAAATTGTGGTTCAAAGTCATGCAATTCCCTTCCTAAAAATCAACCAGTGAGGAAACATTCTTTGTAAATCTTTCTCACTCACTTTTTAAAAAATGTTTGAACTTTATCCTTAGGCATCTGAATTATTTTCATAATTACTGAAAAAACCTAGGCACTCCAATAAGATAGCTGGTAATTATATGCAAATGTTTGAACAAATACCAATGTAGTTATTCTTTACAAGTTGTTAAGGTCAAAAATCCTACTGAGGAGACTTCCAAGGTTGTCATGTTAATTCTTGCCTTAATGAATAAAACATGGCATATTTTCAAAATATGATTTATTAAATGTCAAACCTTTGCAATAATATAGGTCTTTTAATTTCCTTTCCTCATAATGGACATTACTGAAATGAATCAAGAACAAGCTAAAAAAAGAACCAACTAAGAAACCACTTGAATAAAATGAAGAACAACTTCCTCTGTAGAGATTAACTGACCACGTTTGGGGAAAATATAAAAAATATTCATCAGTTCTTTCCTGTTTCCTGATATTTGCTGAATGCCTATACAGGTTTTTGATCATGATGAATTTTACTTTCTAGTATTTTGTCCCCTTCCACTGAAAACATTTTCCATGTGATTTTAGTGTAAATATTTTCCATCTATAAAGATTCATTTTGACAAGTGATCTGTGTTTCTGAAGTTGAAGGCATCGTATACACAATGCTTCCTATCAACTGGAAGCCCCTGCCCCTGTTGATAGTGATCTCAAATGCGAGGGGAAAGATGAATGAATGACCTTGTAGGAAATGACACCTCTTTGTTCTCAACTCTAAGGTCAACATACTCTGTGTTTAGGGCGAAAACACACACACACACACACACACACACACACACACACACATATATATATATATATATATATATATATATATATGAGGGATTTTAGATTCCAACATATTGGTGTATGTAGCATTGTTGTGTTGTTTGGTCTGGGCAAATTTTGTCCTACAATTGATTGTGCAATTGATTGTTATAACAGCCCCTTGATGTTGGTAGTAAGACAGTTAGAGCAGAATGAGAAGCACAGTGGTTTGGTAATAAATCAGGCTTAAGTATTATAATAAAATTTATGGAGGCTGCAGCTACAGTATACACCCTATGGAGGAGGATCTATTTCTGTTCTCTTCTTGCCTTCCTATTTTTATTCCTATGGTAAGAACTTTTAAATAATAGGAAGTTGGTAAGTAAGCTCCTCATCTAGTCCTCATGAAGAAGGACTACTACCCAGTCCTCTGACCTCCCTCTTTCTGGTCAGCTTGTCCCTAGACTCTGCACACTTTCTTCCAGGCAGCAAAGAAATGTGGGTAGGAGTTTTGCTTTATAGAAGTAAGTATGAAAGTCAATCTCTCTCTCTCTCTCTCTCTCTCTCTCTCTCTGACACACACACACACACACGCACGCACGCACTTGTTACATAGCTGTATTTCTAGAGTATCAAACCAGATTTTCATGTGATTTCAGTCAAGGAACATTCAAGTATTCAGTATTCAGCACGTAAATGGAAATGACACCTGCTAATTTAAAAATCTATACTGATAAATGCCAACAGTCTATTCTGAGCTCTACATTCACAGACTTTCTGAATGTAATCTTAGAATTTCTAAGATGTGTAATGTTAAACTTACTTGATTTGAATTTAATCAAGCTTATAAAATTACGAGTATTTTATATATTTCTGAGAGCTTATCTACTTAAATAAAAAGTTCTACACAGAGTTTGAGCCACAAGCAAAAAAGTCTAATATTGTAAAAATGCTAGAGAAACAGTAGATGGATACAATGCTAAAATAAATCTGTAATGATGAAGATGAAATGGGAATACAGAAAAAAGTTAATTGATTTTGGAAATGAAAGGGGGAACACTGTAGGACTGATGATGGGGATCAATCAATATACTTTAATCCACATGCATGAGGATAGCAAAACAAGTAAGGTTTGCAACTTTGTTAGAAGTCTCAATTCTGAACATATTTTCTTACCCTTGATGTTAAAAAATCTGATGTGCCCTGGCCAGTTTGGCTCAGTGGTTAGAGCGTTGGCCTGTGGTCCAGAGAGACCCAGGTTTGGTTCCCGCTAAGGGCATGTACCTTGGTTGCAGTTTGTCCCCGGCCCTGGTTGGGTCGTGCGGGTGGCAGCCACTCAATGTGTCCGTTTCACGTCTATGTTTCTCTCTTTCTCTCTCCCTCTCTCTCCCTCCCGCTCTATCTGAATAAAAAATAAAAAAATGTCCTTGGGTGAGGATTAAAAAAAAAAAGAAGAAATCTGATGTTACTTCAGGTTTTCTGAAATAGAGTAAATGCAATATTTTTCCTATAAGACACCCCATGTATTACATTCCTAGCAAGAATTTAAGAAAAAATGACTGACATATAGTCATTTTCTACAAAGTCTATATTCAGAAGATAATTTCTTACATAGTTAACTTTTTGAAACAGAAATTATACTGGTGACTGAATTTGCTTTTAAATTCTAACACTTTTGTTTCGTGAAAGAAAAATGTGATTCTCTTCACAGAGTGTTACCAGACTCTTTAATCCAGTTTAGAATATAAAATCTAACATTGGTTAATGTTTTATTAGTGATTACTTTCAAGTGTTATGCATACCTGCATTTTAGTGTGCTGCACACGGCTCGTCGTCTTAGGAGGCTGTCTACCAGCGTCACCACCATGTGGAAACTCTGCTCACTACTGGGCACAGCCTGACATGGGAGAAGCACACACTTCAACTGCCAACACGGAGGCTCGTACCAGGAGGTTACAGCTAAGACGCGTTTCTGCCGAGGTGCCGGGGTGTTCTTTGGTTTTGACAGAAGGAGCAGACGTGAAATGCTTTTGCATTCAAATAATTATTTGCATCCTATCTTATTTGGAATTCTCATTTGGAACATTACCTCTTTGAAGGCCAAAAACTGAAACCAGAGTGTACACTGTGAACAAGCCTCCAGTAGGCGCCAGAGGTCTTCCTGAAGTCTAGGTGAAAAGGCTCCAGGTAACTCAAACAGAATCCAGCCAAGAGCACCGAAATGGAGTGGATAAGGTCCAGAGGGAAGCCCCAACCAGTAATGGAGATGACTTTTAAATTGCATGTCCCCTATTTATATTTTATTCAGGATACTAGTTTAGGTAGGGAAACCTCAAGATTTAAGGATTTGGAGGGCCTTAGCCTGCAAAGACCCAGCTCCTTTAAAAGCTACTCTGCAGAATGCAGGTATAGGCACCGTTATTTTGAAAGATTTCATGCAACGACCTTCATGGCTTTCGATGCTAGAGACACATCTGTCAACATATTCTTAGCAGATGTATAAAAATAGTTTGAGAAATAAAACCTGGAGAGTATAGATTTTTTTTTAGTTTATAACGTTGCAAAATTTGTATTATTAAAGTCACTGTGTGTGTTTTATTTTCATTATTCGAGCATTTGCTTGGGATTGGGTTTCTATAATGACCACATATTTATAATTTACTTTTCAACTAGTCCACCAATGTTTTTCCTTCATTATTTATAACAGCTGGAGAGATTACTGAAAATATCACAATTCTCGGGGCAAAGGCAGTTGACGCATCTACTATTATGTTAGGAAACAATGAAAACCAAAGAAAAGGGAACAGTTTATCGGTGAGGAATATAAAGCTAAGATCGAAGTTTTAGGCCGAAGACCTCAACCTCACAGTGGAGCTCGGTAGTATTTCCATGGCCGTTCTGTTGTCCCCGGTAAATCACAGAAATAATAGATGAAGCCACACCATTGCTTTCTGAAACTTGGAAGGCAGAGAAATCAGTGTCTTAAATAAAGATTTCAGTGCCCCACCTCACTAGCCTACTCTGTAATTGAACCAGAGTCATTCATTTTTAGCTTCAAGTAAATGAGAATTCAGAATTTTAGCTCTGCATGCAAAGCTCACTACAGTGGGCCACAGTGGGGGGCGCTTCACTGTATATGCAAATTCAGGTGCATTAGGAATGGATTTCCTTCCACAATGTCAGAGTAAGTCACTGTAATAGGAAACTACCATGATTTTTCTAAGAAAATCACACTTTGAAGCATTCTTTGCTAAACTTGGGGAAAATATCATGTCTCCTAAGTCATTTTGAGGCAGGAAATTTTCTTGGCAAGTGGAATGGGGAAACTAAGATAGATGGCTGATTCAGGTTGGCCCCATCCAGCACCCTGACCCACCTGTCTCTTCCTTGCACAACTGCTCCCACAAGCATTAAGCCCTGAGGACAATGAGGTTCTGATCAACATCAAATAGTGTTAGGAACAAAGCCTCAGGTCTGTTGAACTCAGAGACAGAGTTTTGGTCAAACTACAGATAACATCTAAACCTTAGGTTTGTTTTAGATCCAGGCCCAGAAAAGTGAAGATACCATATAAAGAGACACCATGGCTGACATGAGGACCAGATGCAATGACCAATGGCCCCTACCCTAGCTCCAACCAATCAGTGGAGACCAGGATCCTGAAAGCTAGTTAATATTCTATTGAGATTAAGTTGGTAAATACTCTATGGAGATTCTCCCCTGAGAACCCCCCCACCTCACCCCCCTGCAAAAATTCCTGCCTTTAGAAAACAGATTAAAAAAACCCTTAAGACAAAAGACCCAGTGCATGCTGGACAGTATTTTCTGTTCTCTTTGTCCTAAACTCCAAGGGGTCTTCTTTTGCCTTTGTAACTTGTTTTCTGAATCCACACTGCTTAGTTACCTTGCTTCTTCTGCCTCTGTGACTTTCTTTCTAAAAGGCTAAATAAACATCTTGGATTAGAGTTCTTGACTATGAATTCTTTTTTTTTGCTAAACTCAGTAACTGAGGTCTAACAACTCTGCTAACAATTTGCCATTTGAGAGTTTGGATTCTTTCTGCCAATTTTTTTGTACCACTGATGATCATTTTTGATACCTATCATTATTATTATTTATAAATTATCTTTAGGGAGACATGGATTCTGTCCCAGTCCTGGGACCAGCCAACAGTGATTTTGAGCAACTCAAACTATTTGGGCTTCATTTCCCTATAAATAGTAGGTATCTTGGGCTAAATTACCTCTGAATAAATTTTCTTGGGATTAAAATAAAAGGTCCTTCATCAGAGTTTTGGCACAGTATGATTTGCACAATCTTCTAATTTATCCCTTATCAATAAATTACAAGTCAGTGGTCAATATCTGAACAATGACAAACTACCAGATATTTCTTCTGTCTGCAAGTTAATATGCATCTCTCTCTCTCTCTCATTTTCTCTCTGTGTTGCCTCTCTCTCTCATTGTAAAATTCACAAATCATTAGTGAATTAAACACTGTTTATTAGTAAAAGAAAAAAAAGGTTCTTATGAGATATTCCAGCTTCTTTTGTCACACTACTTTGACACCGTCCAAACTCCAGGAAGCTGGGGGAATGACCTAACTCTCAATGCCTAACAACCCTTCTCATGACTCTTTAGAATATTTTTGTTGCTACGTCTTCAGTAGTTGCATAGATTAGTTTAAGGGTATTTTCTGTTCTATGCCAAATGCTTCCAGGTAATGACCTCTTAACAATGCTTTAGTTTACTCCTGATTATTCCTAAATGTACTTGGCAATATCAGCAGCTACTTGATTCTGTGCCCTGCTCAAGAAGACACTAGATAAGAAAAGCTACTGTCCTTGCACAACTGCATTCACGTGCAGATGTGAGCACGATATCACCAGCGATGTATGTATGTCCTTAAAGGGGCAGAGAAATGGGGATGTATAATTGTTGCTTAATTTCTGGGACCAATTTACACTGTCGTCTGCAAGAACTTTATTTGATATTCCTCTTAAGAACACAATTACATTTTACCCAAGTTGAATGCATTTTTTAAACTTCAAAATTAATATACCCAATTTTACTAGACTGATATGAGAAAAACACTGTCTATTTATACATTTATAACGTGTCTCTGTAATCACAAGATTTGGGGAAATGAAATGTTATAAAGGTAAAAGTATATAGATGTGGTCAGGGTGACTTTAGGTAAAGATGTGTATTTTATTTCTTCCATAATGTTAATGATAATATTAGGTATATTGACTTCTAATAATATTTAAGAAATATTCAGGGACACATATCAATATAATACTATCTTCTACAAATGTTAGTTTCTTAATCATATTTCAAATACACAACTATTTTTTATAGCAAACCAGTCATGACATCTTACTTAAACTTCAGAAAGAACATCTTTTCACTATTTTTTTAAATTTATTTTTAATGCCTCTTATTTAGTATTTATGTTAGCCATTTTTAATTTGGTTTTCTCACTTAGCCATTTATTTTCATACTTATTTTCAATTACACTTTCTCATACATCTTAGTTAATTAGCTCAAGTATAAAACTAATGGTAAAAATATAAATTTGTATGGACTTTTTCAAAGTAGGAGCTATCTATCCATTTCAATAGTTAGTTATTATTAGAGATAGAAACATAGAAAACCTGTCAAGAAAGCAGATGAACCACAGTGTCAGAATTTTTCATGACAAAAATTGCTGGGTCTGAAAATTGTCTATTCCAACCTGATCTTTGCCCTGGGAGATGGCAAGAAAAGTTTTCTTCTAACAAAGTTTATAAATAGAAATAAATATAAAAGTTTTTTAATAAGCAGAAACATCTCGACTCTGTACCAACTGTGGCTGAGCTGTTTCAATTACTCTACTCTCATGATAAAGACATTTCGAGCTAAGAAAATAGTAAGATATTGAGATCTGTGTCCATGGAAATTCTAGGGTCCATAACTTGTTTCATTTGCTGAGAAAAACAATCTTTGTTTAAAAATGAGTGAAAAATTAAAGCTTAATAGCCACATGCGAAAACAAGTCATCACAGTAATTAGCACAGAAGTGTCTGAGATAATTAACCAATCCAAGAGGTATAAAATCAGTATGCATAAAATGATAAAAATAATATAAATGGTAATAAAAGTCAAAGCAAACAATGTCATACCCTGAAAAATTGAGAAAGCATCTTTGAAACACAATCAAACTGATATTCGAGTGTTTCAAATCATAATACATAAATAAAACACATTGTAGTTCTATACTCAGATAAACTAGTGTGTTAGATCAGGAGTGAAGTCACATTTTAATTAAAACAAACATTGGCATTATCCGCTTACAATTCTAATGAGTTGTTAGAAAGTCAGAGGAAACTCCTTAGAAATTAGGGGGCAGGGAATCAAAGACATGAAGCTGAGCAAATACACTGGTAAATTTAATGCTAAATTTAAATGAACATGAACCACAAAAGTCAGTACATAATAATAGTATTTTGAGTAGTTATAAATAAAATGCTACATGAATCAGCAAATCAGAGATCAGATTTAAATTACAGTATAAAGAAAAAAATTTAGAGCTTTTGAAAACATTAAACATGGTTGGTTAGGTCAAGATTTATTGTTAAAGTTCTAATGGTAAATGTAATGTATACTGTCAAACAAGAAGGATCAAAAGGGGTGGGGGGGGGAATATATAAAACTTGATCTACCCAAGTCAAGAAGTATAGAAAGGAACATATATATGATAAATACAATGGATGTTAATGTTTGTGTTTTTTTGGGACATGCCCCTAGCAGGAACGAAATGCAGCACTCTCTGATCCGCAGGCCGACGCTCCAACCTCTGAGCCAAACCGGCCAGGCCTAAATAGCTAAATATTAAATAAATGTAAAGGATTTAACTCATTTGCTAAAAGATTACGATATTGGTTTCCTTTTTTTTTTTTTTTTACAAAATTTAGAAATGATTAAGAAAATAGAACCACAGAACACAAAGAAAGTAGAAGAGTAGACATATTAGATACTAGAGCAGAAATTAATAAACTATTATTGGAAAGACAAAATTAAAAGCTAAGATGTTTCTTTGAAAAGACGCAGACATAAACACTATTCATGACTGGTTAAGTAAAAATAAGAGAGGTCCAGAGAATGTCATTATGGTTGAAAAACAAGATATAATTAGGATTACTCCATTGCACAACATCAGAAAAAATAATCTCATAGTATTTTTGAGAAAGGCTAATATTGTGAATAAAATATGCATGATACCTCTTAGAATGGTACTAGATATGATTACATATATCGACAGATTTTTTTCAATAATAAGAGATAAATAATGTGAACAATTTGAGCAAATAAATGTAAAAGTTAGACAAAATTATTGGTTTCCTAAAAATATATACCTCATTTTTAAGAAATACTTAGAAAATAATAATAACTTTTAAATAGCCCAGCCGGTGTGGCTTAGTGTTTGAGTGTCAACCCATGCACCAAGAGGTCACCAGTTTGATTCCGGTCAGGGCACATGCCCAGGTTGTGGGCCCGATCCCCAGTGGGGGGCATGCAGGAGGCAACCTATTGATGTTCTCTCTCATCGATATTTCTTTCTCTCTCTACTTCTCCCTTCCTCTCTCTCTAAAATCAACAAAGAAAAAAATTTAAGAAAAGAAATACTTTAAGAAATCATTTCAAGAAAACTTAGGAAATCAGATTTGACCTATTAAAATTATATATATTTATGCATATAAAAATTGCATATATATTTGTATTATAAATGATATTATAAATGTAAAAATTTTACATGTATAAAATTTACAACCCAAAACTTGCCATGTTAGACAATAAAGTTTATTATAAAAATCAGTAATTTAAACAGTGTAGCAATGGCATAAGAATAAAGAGATGAGAGAAAATTTATAAAGAAGAAAGAAAAGTGCCGTAGATACGCACTTGGAATATGTGAAGATAGCAAACAAAATCGATAGGCAAAAAGTGGACGAGATCGCCATACGTAAACACACTGCTTTACCATATATTATAAAGTATTTTATGTAAAAGATACAAATACTCGTATTCATATTTAATGGATCTGAGTGCATGAATAGAACATACACACCGCATTTTCCTATATAAACATACACACACAGCATCCACATACATCCATTGCGGCAATTGCTAACAGGTAATAAATGGTGACTTCGTGTGTGTCTAAAATTCTTTGTTGTCCATTATATACATAATGTACTCTGTGTTTGAATTGTTTGATAATTAACTATTTTAGTTCACATTTCAGGATAAATGAAACAGGACCACAGTCAGCGAGAATAAAACGTTCCGTGTTCCCCAGTGGCTCTTTGGTAGGCCACGTACCTATGACACATGACATGGTCTTTATCCTTCGGTCTTCAACATGCGCTACTAACCACCTATGTGCAATAAAAACATTCCCTAAACTTTTATAGATTCAATTAATAGTGTTGAGGGTTTTTCTCCCGTTCTGTCTCTACTTTTCTTTTTTTAATCTCGAATGACGCGTTGCATGACTAGTTTTTATTTTATTATCCCCCAAACCTGAATCAGCACAATGATAAGAATGCCATGCTTTTTTTTTTTTTACTCTAGAAATTATCTGAGGGATTAGAGGAAGAAAAGAGCCATTGCCTAAAACATTAACATCTCCCGCTGTGATTTGTGGGGCTGCAGCCAAGGAGGGCGATTTGGCGACAAACGAGCCCCTTTGCAAGTCCAGGTAAAAGGAGGAGCAGCTAGATCCTGACCATCTGCACCTCATTTTATTTTCCGCGGAGGTGAAGGAGCATCTCTGACCGTCTCTGGCATTTTCATCTGCTCTCTAAAAGGGAATAAAACGGACTGCAGTCACAAAGCACATGGACATATGTAGGTGGCTTCGGAGCGAACTTGGCACCTGCCCGCCCTGCGTCTGCGGCCTGCGGTGGGGAGCCGGCCAGCCCTCCCAGCTCCTGGCAGCCCCGGCCCCTTCGCGCTCTGGCCGGCCTTCGCCGGGTACCCAGCAGATGTTCAGGAGGCCACATTTCTTTGATTTATATTCTCTGTGGAATAGAGGACAGGGTTTCTAAAATAATTGTTTTCACATTACACTTTCTTCTCTTTTGATAGTTAGGCACGTACCAGGCGATTCTTGGAGAAGAGGCATAATATTTGGACACTCTGGGCCCATGGCCTTGGGCACGTCCTTGGTAATTAACAAAGGGGCGGGAGTCTAAAATGTACCACGAACAGGCTGTCGGACTACACCAAGAATTTCACTGAGGGAAAAAACGGGAAGAAAATACAATTTAACAGCCATATTGCAGGTCTATTAAGTTACCAAAATTTTAGGAATACTAATTATAGAAGTTAATAAGGACTTATTCTCCCCTGTGGGAAATGCATAGATGATTAATTCATGGTCTCTACCCTCCAAAGAACTTACCCCTGGCTGGTCACAGAAAGGGGAGAGAAAAAACTAGAATAGAAGTTAGATGAAACAAACAAAGTGAGGTGGGAATAAAATTCCACCTGTTCGTAGTTTAAACATAGATAAAATGCCACCTGTATGTAGTATGCGTATAGGATCCAGTGTTTGCAGAATCTGAAACTGAAGTGTTGGGATGATGCCATCATATTTCGTAGCCAGTTTTATATCTTAATATTCCCAGCTCTTTTCAAACGTTGAGCTGATGACTTCGGAATATATGAGGAGGAAGCGTACGCATGTTATCTCTGAGGCCAATTTTGAAGTCTGAAGAAAGCAGAGGGAATTTCCATTTTCTTTTATGAATAGAATATGAGTATGTGCAGCTAGAGGTGTCTCAGAGAGAATCAGATGGTGCCGCTTTGAGCAATCCCCTCCCCTCCTCACCTGCCAAAATATTAGATAATGTCTTGCTTGTCTCTTCCCTGTAGCAGCTAAGACATTAAAGTGATGCAGATTTCATCATTACAGTCAAGACTATGTCAGCATTTCAATTATAACACTAGACCGTTAATGCTTTACAACATAGTCGTAAAATGTCCTTTCCCACCGAGGGGGAAAAAACCTCAAACTTGTCTTATTAGGTTCCAGGAGGAGGAGAACTGTCTCTAAACGCTGATATTTTAAAGTTGGCCATTTTAATTTTAGAGCATCTTT
Source organism: Molossus molossus (assembly GCF_014108415.1). Classification (NCBI taxonomy): domain Eukaryota; kingdom Metazoa; phylum Chordata; class Mammalia; order Chiroptera; family Molossidae; genus Molossus; species Molossus molossus. Next base: position 110,617,547 of record NW_023425399.1, read on the forward strand.
AAAATAATGTTTTAAGGACATTTCTACTGCAGAATTTTCAAAAGGGATTGGTTTAACATGACTGAGCCTTAGCCATGGAACAATTACTTGACACAGGGTTTATTTCCAATGTTAATATTCTTTGATTTCTATGGCAATTGAAGTTAAAAGTCCTATTTTAAAGACAGAAAGAGATTAGCCAAAAAAACATATATGCATATATGCACAGCCCATGGACTCAGACAACAATGTGGTGAAGGTCAGGGTCGGGGGGTCTAGGTGGAGGGGGGCAAAGGGGGAAAAATGTAGGATATCTGTACTAGTGTCAATAATAAAACAATAATAATAAAGATATTTTCTGTGCCATATGCTGGTAATGATTTACTCTCTTCTAAGAATCTTCTGATTATAAAACAAATGGAGAGAACTATAATCTAATCCCTAAATATTACTTTTTTTTTTTTCAATCCTCACCTGAGGATATTTCTCCATTTTTGTTCAGATGGAGTGGGAGGGAGAGAGAGGGAGAGAGGGAGAGAAAGAGAAACATTGATGTGAGAGAGACACATTGACTAGTTGCCTCCGGCATGACCAGGACCAGGGCCAATGTGCCCTTGACTGGACTTGAACCCGCATCTTATTGGTCTGCAGGCCAACACTGTACCTGCTGACCAGCCAGGGCTAAAAGTTACTTTTTTATGTCAGTAAGAGAAAGAGGAAGGAAAGAGAGAGAGAGAGAGACATAGAGTATGCTGTTCCACTTATTTATGCATTCATTAGTTGATTCTTATATGTGCCCTGGTGCCCTGATCAGAGATTGAACCTGCAACCTTGGTGTATCAGGACGATGCTCTAACCAACTGGGCCTAAAAGTTATTTATCCACTAGCTGTCCTATGGACAGCAAACTCCCATATAAACTTTATTTTGATTACTTACATGAAAATAGGCATTGTGTGGTCAAGAATTTAGCGTGGCACGAAAAGTTCTGACCTTTGCTCTGGGCATGTGAGAGGTCACCTCTAAGCCCGTGGAATGGCAGGCCTGACTGGGGTGTCTTTCTTTGCCTGGTGCCTTGGGCCAGCCAGAGAGCAGCAGCAGGCTTTAGAGGGAGAGCCCTGAGCCAATGAACAACGGGCTGTAGTCTGGGGCTTTGAGTCACGTGCTATAAATTGACTTATGGAGGAGCTGGAGTTGGAGAGTAGCCCTGTTCAGAGTCATTCATGCCTAAGACAGAGCACTACAAAAACTCCGGGCACAGAAATCCAGTGAGCTTCTCTGGTTGGCAACACCCTGAGTGTGCAGTCACGCAGGGGCAGGGCGAGGATGCTGGGGGTTCTGCATTTGGTACCCTCCTGGGCTCTACCCTATGCCTCTCTTCCCCAGGCTTATTGTAATCTTTACCTTGTAATAACCACAACCATGAGTCAAACCACATTCAGTGCGGTCTGCGGAGCCTTCTAGGAAATTACCAAACCCGAGAGTGATTTGGGGAACCCCTGTATCAATTGATGTCAGAAGTGAAGGTGGTCTTGTATGGATTGTTTGTTTCCTTTACTTCAAACTTGGCCAAACCCTCCTAGAGACTTTTTAAAAAGTAGTCATATTACATCAAAAATGTATTTTTTTTGCATTGCAAGTTACCTCATGGTTCATGAACCCACAACTTGAAAAAGGCAAAAATTAGTGAAAGTTTCTATAAACAATTTCATTTGCTTTTTCTCCATATGGTAAGTTAACCACAAGCTCTACAGTCTTGTAGTACAAGCTATAGAAACAATCGCAATTAGAATATAGTTTTCTAAATTGAAATCCATGTGTTGTAGTACTCTTATGACTATGTAGAAGCAAACTATTCAAAAGTAGAATTTTTCTGATTTACCCTTTGCTAATTTACAGTCTTTTTCCTAGGGAAATTATAATTTAATTTTACAGTTTTAATTTTTATAATCAATATTGTAATTTTTTGGAGATATCAGATATTTGAAACCAAAAAAAAAAAAAAAAATGCCCACAAACAAGTAAGAAACCTGTGCTTTAGGAAGTGAAGGCAATCTTGGCTCTTCTAAAGGAATACCTAGACTGTTTTCCTCCTTACTCTGCATTAGCATGAATGAGAGACCTTTTCCTTGTCTCTCTCTTTGAAAGCTCTTGGTCATTCCAAGTGATAATTATTGATTTACTCACTTATCTTTCACATTAGATTTTTTTTAATGTGAAAGGTAAGTAATGTTTTAGGGTCATGACCTCTGAATTTCATTCTCTTATGTTTAGTACCAGGCGATGTCAGGGGAGTACCAGACATTGTATAAATATTTTTTGAATGAATAAATGGAATAAACACACCACTGCCTGAGCATCTTGCCTATTAGTGTAATCACTGAGTTGGAACCAATTTTGCCTCATGGATTTTGCCCCTTTTGTTGGCCATAAAGATATTATTTTATTACATGCATAATTACACACCATGCCTACACATACACCAAACACAAATACACACATTTATAAACAAAAATGTGCCAGCATACTTTCTTTCTAATGGATGTGTGTAATTTTCTTAATAAATCTTTTAATGGCCTCTGACTTGTAGCTTTTCCTTTGTTTTCTATCATCTTTAGATGTCTACATTTTCTTTATATTTTTTTCTAAAGGGAATTGGTATATGCATACTCTGTTTTTACTTCTAATTCCAGCTAGTTTTTTAAAAATGCATTTGAACCTATTTTTTTTTATAACATCAAAAAAAGGTAAGCATAAGAAAATGGAGAAATTTGTATTACTTTTATACATTTTCACTTTCTAAAACAAAATACTTCTATTGCCATCACATATAATTATATTAACATTATTTTTATTTTATTTCTTTCTCTCTGGAGTTGTCTTCATAAATATAATTATCATCGCGATGTTGTCTCTTCATTATACATGCATCTCTCTATTTTTTCTACTGCTCCTTTTGTCTTCTGGTCCAATGAATTCTGGGAAGGGCTTTCTCACTAATTTAATTTTCTCTTTGGTATCAATTTTACGTTTTACTGCCTCATTCACAGATTTTAACTTTACGGTTATATCATAATTTTCCTTGGATTTTTATCATATTTAAATTCAGTAGGCTTACTTCTGTCGTAAAATATAAAATACACATGAATCCTCTCATTTTCATCTTTTGTTTTCTAGAGCACATTTCAACAATTTTAACTGAATGCAGAAGAGATGTTACTAGCATTTACATCGTCCATGTGCTACTATCACAATTGCTATCTTGTTCTGCATTTGCTTTCTTTTTACACAACTTTTCATGGGGTCATGCCAGGGTGTTCATTTATTTTTGTTTTTCTTTAGGTATTATTTTAGATATGGAGTTTTTAATAATACTTGGCTTGCAAATCTTTCTTTGTTCCCTTAGTGATCATTCAGTTGCCAGTTAAAATCCTTTCCATGTGTCTTAGACAAAAGGACTTATTACTGCAAGTATCCTCAACCCACAAAGGAGGGCATTTAACAATTTTTTGTTAAATATGGATCTATGGACCAATTGCCTAATTATAGACAAATGGCTCCTTTTTCTTGGATAATAAATGTAAGTTAAGAAGAAAGACACAGAGACTATTTTTTTAGTTAAAAAAATATTAAAATGTACCATTTGAATATATAGGTATATGCATATATTTATATTAGTATATAAGTATATGTGTAGCAAGCACATGTATATATGTATGTACATATATATATGCATATATACATACAAAACATTTTTATACAATGTAATTAATAAAACCCTACAAATCCTTCAACATGGGGTTTCTTAAAAGGTATATAGGATATTCACTAAAGATATTGAATTAACATTTATTCCATATATATACAATATGTATATTTATCAGGTGTAATTTCACTTATGTTATATATTACAAGTTTAATTCCAATGTATAATACATTAATATGGAGGGGAGGGACAAAACGAGGGAAACTGACTAACTACTGGTTGCAGAAACAGGGAAGAAAATCTGTTCAAACTGGAAACAAAATTAAGACTTGAGTAGAAATAGGAATTACAACTAGGAGCCCAACTACTACACCATTTCCTTTGTGAAACAGATATTGTCCTTTGGAGGAGACTGCAGTGATACATCAGTGGAATATTATAATGTCCAAGATTACTCATGATTTGGTCAAGATTGATACTGAAGTCACCGATACATTTAAATGTAAAAATCAGTATTTTTATAACAAATTCTTCTTTTCTTCCACCACCCTGTTCTTTCTTGCATAAAATGCCCCTAAAGTTCAGGACGACATGACACATATAGATAACATGCTGTAAGAGTCAGAGCTGAGGGGCGTGGCACCTCAAGGACCCTCATGACATTTTGACCAAAATAATTTTGCATAAATGTTCTTCTGATCAAAAACCCAGATAACCCTGAAGTTGATGATGCATAATTGAATTCAGGATATACTTCATTCTGTTCTGCAAAATAAGCCAATAGTCTTCTTAGAGTTTAATATATTGAATTCACAAACGGGAGGAAATATAAATGAATATCTCACAACTCACTTAATCGGGTTACTTAATACTGTTTTAATTTTGTTTGTCCAATTGCCTCTTGGGCTTATTATTAATCTCTTACTATCTCTCACTGTTGGTGTTTAATATAGTCCTATTCAAGGCCATTCATAGCAAATGGAATAATTAGGTATGTAACGGCCTGAGCTTCATAATCCAATAGACCAAAACTTTTAGACCTTTTATAATGAAACAAACAAACAAACAAAAAACCCAAAAGAAGATTGGCTTTTGATTTTGGCCAAGTAATGTTGTTTATGCCATGTTCATTAATTGTTTATTAAATGCCTCCTCTGACAATGAGATTATGCTATGTACGGTTGTCTTGTACAAATGAGTAACAACTTAATTCCTGGTCTCAAAGTGCTTGTGGTTGAAAAGGGAAGATTTGAAGTAGACTCAACTAATAACAATGCTGGCTGCAGAGAGCTAGGCACTGAGTGCAGGGCGGGTTTAGAAGAGACAGGTCTGTCTGCCCTACAAGAGGGTACAAGGCTCCATGCAGAAGTGCCATTCAAACTGAGAGGTGACAAGTGGGTAAGATTTGGACAGATAGATACAGAAAAATTACATTCCAGTTCTAGTAGAATGCATTAATAAAGGATAAAATGTGGCAAATATTTAGAATAAACCAATTGCACTTGTATGGAACTTAATAGGTTTGGGCCAGAATGTATAAGAATGTGAATGACAAGTCGAGGAATAGAAATTTATTATGAGTCTGTGTACAGCAAATGTTAGCATATGAATGTTCTATAAGCATCTCTTTATAAAGGGCAAGAATACTGACAAATAGACAAACTATTTTCTGTGGGAGAATTTAAAAACCAGTTTAATAGTAAGTGTTGTGACATCTAATTTTTTATGTGTTTTGCAACTTTTAGTTGAAAGCTGTTCATTTAGGCTGTTTATCACTTTCTCATTTATAATCTAATGATTTTATTTTCACATTTAAAAAAGAAAACACTTATTGTACCCAAATTAGAATATGTGTATACCTGCTGAGATCCCTCTTCTTCTTTATTATTTTTTTAATGTTTACATGCCCTGGTTGCCTTTAGAAATCTAAGCTGTTGACATCAGCTGATGACAGCCACCTACATATAAAACAGAACGTCGAGAGGAAACACCAAGTTACGCCTGGCAACTTTGCAACATGTAAGGCTGGGACATCACCGCACAGTCCATTGTTCACTGAGATAACCGTGTAACTGAGCAGAGCGGGAGCAAAGGAGGCAGGCGCCCTCCACAGCATCAGACTCACACCTGCTCAGCTCCAACCTCACCTTGCAGCCAGACACCAAGCCCAGCTGCAGGGCTCCTTTCAGATGTAAATGACATGACATATGGGACAGTGCAAGGCCTCAGTTACATTCTTACTAACATTTCCTCTGGGCTTTCACATAACGTGTACGTAACTCTCGTACAGGGTACACGAGTTGCATGCACTAGATTGTGAGTTTAACAAAAAGGACAACAGTTTATTTTTATTTTGTTTTCTAGGGTAAAAACAGTAACAGATGTGGGGCAGATGCTTAGCATGGGAATTGCAGCAGGTGCACCGGCCCCTGGCTGGCCCAGGCATCCATCCTGTCTGCAGTTGCTGGGCGATGTGAAGGGGGTGAGGGGTTCACACTGACTGGGGAGGTGGCGGCTCATCAGGGAGTGGTGACAACTTGTCAGTCCGCACAGTATCACTCCATGTTTAACAATCGCTGGCTGTACTAACGCATGCCTCTGTAACGTAAAGTGATAGGGTTCCAATAACACATGCTGCTTGTCATTGATCAACTAATTGAGGAAATGAATATCAGTTTTCAGTTTAGTAAGCAGAATATCTCTATGTGGAATCTCTAGCTTTTAAATGAATTTATCCGATTGCATAGTTACATTTAAAATGATCCATCTCAGCGTTGCTATACAAAGGGTCCTGCCAAAGACCAATGTATGCAATTTGAGCATTTGGGGAAGAATTATTTGCGACCCTATGAAGTATTTCTTTTCTTCATAGATGGTTTATTTGCTCTTGGTTTCGATCTAAATCCCATAACACCATTTTACTTTATTGATTAATATTCTTCAAAACCCCAAGAGGTACAGAGCTATGTACCTAATTACGTGTATTAAAGTATTAAAAATTCCATGTCTCTGACCTACCTTCATATACGCCACTCAGTGACAAAGTAAAAGAGAAAACTGAAGGGTGTATGTTCTGGGGAAAGGGAAATGAGAGAGGCAAGTTCAAGAAGTGCTGCGGCATGAGCATACGAGAATGAGAAAGGAGGGAAAGGCGCAGACCCTCCCAGGAAGCCAGCGATCACACGTACAGGGATAGAGAAGGACAAACAGTAAAAATATCCATGACTGGCTGAAGAAAACATCTGAAAGGGTTAAGGAGAAAAAAAAAAAGGATATGAGAAGAAAAACAGGGAGCCTCAGACACAAACAACAAAAGAGAAAATAATAACGAACAAGAAAAGGGAGAAAAATGTAAAAGGAAAAGAAGAGACCTAGAAAAGAGAGAGAACAGGTGAAAAGTAATAAGAACAAGAAGAAAACCCGAGAGATAGACAAGATTACACTGGACACTAAATAGGCAGGGAAAAAAGACTTTGAAAGAAAAATAATAACAGTAGAGGAATGAGAAGAAAAAATGGAATGAAGCCATTCAACTCTAGTGGGGAGGACTATGTCCTTTACTCGGGATATTTATTAATTAGTTTTATTTATTTGGTTTTTCTTTATTAATTTTTAGAGAAAGAGGGAGAGAGAGATAGAAACATCCATGAGAGAGAACATCCATTGGCTGCCTCCTGCATGCCCCCCACTGGGGATCGGGCCCACAACCTGGGCATGTGCCCTGACCGGGAATTGAACTAGCAACCTTTTGGTGCATGGGTCGATGCTCAACCACTGAGCCACACCAGCTGGGCTATTAATCATTTTTAAACATGACTCAGTTGATGGATCAGAGACACTTGAGAGCTTAAAAAGAAACCTCAGCATTGGATACTCATTGGGATATTTAAGACACTTGACATGCATCAATAATTATCTAAAAAGAAAAATATATATATATAAACAAGAGAAATCCATCATAGGAAAACCACCAGAGGCAGTCAGTCTAATGATTGGCTCTGCAATGCTAATTAGAAAACAGTGATTTGCTTTTTTATGTGCCAGTCATGAAGGGAAACATGAACAATCTCAATCAGCAGCCATTTGATTATATCTCAGTACTCACGGTCTAAATGACTACTTCTTCACACGGTGGTGGGCAAGCCGAGCAGATGGAGGCCAAGAAACAAGAGGCAAAGATTTATGCCACTTTAGCCAGTGGAACAGCTGGAGAAAAAGTCGGGTATAAAATGCACTTCTTGCTAACTAGAACAAGCCACAACTAAAATTCAAAATTCATTAGAGATGAATCAATTCTTCTCCGAGTAGAAAATATATAAAGATTTTTCACTGGGGACACATTACCTATGGGGGTGTGTTATTACTTATTTTAGTTTTTTGGTTATTTTGATGTTAGGAGAAGATTGGGGGTTATTGTAGATGGGTTTTGACTCTGAGTCTGCAGGCGAGAGGGGCAGCCAAGGTCCTAATAACACACATTAAATTTTGCATTTGCAGCAGGGTGAGGTTCTAAAGGATGAACACTCTTCAGAGAACAGAAACACAAGCGAAAATAATTTCTTTTACACTTGTCTTAGCTTTTTTCTCTATTTTTTCTCCCTTCACACTTTATATTGTAGTTACATTGCCTGTACCTAATGCACAACCTTGTGGATAGTATACTTTTTAATAAATATTGTATCGATAAGTGAATGGTTTTATTATTTAATAAATATTCAGGAGATTAGAAGCAGTAGTTGATCAGACGTAGGGGAACAACATAAGGGATGTGGAAACAAACATAAGGGGGAAGAAAGGCATGCAGAAATGGGAGGCGGGAAGAGGAGCAGAGAATTGCATAAAAGAATTTAAATATTTTGAATTTGAATCAAAACTTGATAGGCGTATCTAAAACAACGTGAAAGATTTTAAAATCCAATTTGAGGGCCTAATAGACATGGTGTGCCATTTTGGATATTCGCATTGTTAAAAGAACATAGGGAGCCCTGGCTGGTTTGGCTCAGCCATTAGTGGGTCAGCCCACAGACCAAAGAGTTGTGGGTTCAATTCTGGTTAAGGGCACGCACCTCGGTTGTGGTTCAATCCCTGGCCCTGGTTGGGGTTGTGCAGGAAGCAACCAATTGATGTGTCTCTCTCACATCGATGTTTTTCTCTCCCTCCCTCCCTTCTTCCCACTCTATCTGAAAATCAATGGGAAAATATCCTTGGGGATTAAAAAAAGGAAAAGAACATAGAGAAATTTCAGCGGATCCAATGCAAATAATTAAAGAGAAAGAAAATAAAATCTTTATGTGAAGATGAAAGAAAACAATATTAAGTTGAAGAAACCAACATTAATGATCGAATCCAACATCTAAGGGCTTCAGCCTGCCCTGAGCTTATTTCTACATTTTTACTAATACCCTCTGAGAAAGATTTGCAAAACAAAGACCCTTGACGGCACCCATAATGAATTCTTGAGGCATATTGCACCTTCAGTTCCCCGTTTGAGCCAGTAATCCTAAGGATTAAAAACAGATAATGTCTAAACAGAACAGTTCAGGATGAACAGGAAAAAATAAGTAAGCTCCCCCGTTCATAACTTGTTAGCATTCATTCAACAAGTACTTAAGTTCCCATTATTGCACTGAATGTCTAGATGTTGCAGAGAAACAAGGCAGGGGCAGCCTGGATACTTGCATGGAGGGAGTTTATATTACTGTGGTGTTGAATAAAGAGACATTTGAGACTCTATGTAGTTCTGGGTAATCCATTAACACTCGTTTTAGCTGCATAAAAGAATGATAATTAACTTTTAGATCTGTAAAACCCTGCCTGAGAAGGGAGTTAGGGCTACAGCTTGTTTGATAACAAGCCAGGTGAGAAATAGCATTTAAACAAAGTAGATTAACTTAAAACACCCTGAAGCCTAGGGTCCCTTGATCTGAGGGTTCTGACAGTCACAACAAAGAGAGCCACTTCCATTCAAGATGGCTGAATCCGAAGGGGAGGATTATCTCATTCAAGGACGGGCTAATGAGCCTAATGAGAAAAGGAGACGAGCCTTTTACATTATAGATCAAATATTCTCTATTTCGCAGAATAAAATTTTGTTTGTCGTTATTCCTAGGAAGACATACGTTGACATGAATGGAGTCTCCTGATCACATTCGCATTCTCGGTGCTGGCTGTTCCCCTCAAGGATTTTTTTTTTTGGGGGGGGGGGGTAGGGGGTGGTGATATGTACCTGATCTGGGTAGAGTATTTTGCCAGAGTTTCTGAGGTGAATCTAATGTGTACCTGAGGTAGGATAGTAAGAAGCTAAGAAAATTCCTTGGCAAGTGGAATGGGGAAACTGAGACAGGTGGCTGATTCAAGCGGGCCCCATCCAGCACCTTGACCCACCTACCTCTTCCCTTGCATGACACCTCCGTTAAGCATTAAGCCCTCAGGACAGTGAGGTTCTGATCAGCATCAAATAGTGTTAAGAACAAAGCCTCAGGTCTGTTGACCACAGAGACAGAGTTTTGGTCAAACTAGAGATGACATCTAGGCCTCCATTTCATTTCAGCTCCAGGCCCAGAAAAGCAGCAAATCCAGACAAAGCAATGCCATGGCTGACCTCAGGAATAGATATAATGACCAATGACCCCTATCTTAGCACCAACCAATCAGTAGAGATCAGGATCCTGAAAGGATTCATCTGGAAAGCTGATGACTGTTCTGTTGAGATCCTTCCCTAAGATCACCCCTAAAATTCCTACCTTTAGAAAATAGATAAAAACCCTTAAGACAAAAGACCCAGTGCTGCGCTCTCTCTCTAGAGCATGCCTGCTCCTTCCATTCTTCTTTCCTTAGGTGCATATCTTTGGCTTTCCTTCTCCACAAGCCTTCTTTTGCCTTGGTGACTTCTTTCCTGAGTCCATGCAGCCCAGCTGGCTCACTTCTTCTGCTTCTGTGACTTTCTTTCTAAAAGGCCATAAAAGAATGGCCTGCTCCATTCTTCTTTTCAAGTGTACTTTCGCTTTGCTAAATAAACTTCTTCTTGTGCTAGAGTTATTGACTCTGAATTCTTTCACTGCTGAACTCAAGAACCCTGGTTGCTGATCCGAGAGCCCAGCTCACCACTAACATATCAAGGCTATGGACATTGTTATGAATTTAAATATAACATATGCTAAGAATTTCCAATAATGTTTTTGGTCAAGTTTTGTTGTTTTATGTACTTGTTCATGTGTGGGCATAGGTATGTGTGTGTGTTTTAATTTTTCTTAATTTAAATTTCCTTAAAATTACTAAGGTAGTAGTGAGGAGAAGGTATTCTGAGAGTAAAGTTTTAGAAGACAGTTGAAATTTTAAGTTATTTTCTATTTATGTGTGATTTATATATTTCACAGGTTTTAACCAGTTGTTTTTCTGTGATTCTTCTATCATAAGAAAATTTTATGCAGACATTTCTCCATTTTTTTTTCCCCTCATGCCTTAAAGTTTATCTTTCCTGCTATAGTTTACATTTTCCTTTTCTGCTGAAGAAGGTCCTTCCCACCCTGAATATATACAAATATTATATAAAGTTGTTAGATAGAAAGTATCTTAATAAGGCCTATCAGAGAGTATTACCTATATTGGTTTAAGTTTAAGAATATACAACAATGTTTCCAAGCATATAGAAAACGTGTTGGAAATGTCATGTATGTTGCATCAGTCAGCAGTTGCTGGGTAGCAACAAGGATTTCAAAGGCATATGACAATAAGCATTTCTTATGGATCCATGTGTTGGCTAGGAGTCTACGCTCTTTTTGCCTGGGCTTGCTGTTTGCTTATGGGATGACTATTATAACTCACTGTGCCCCAGGCTAACTCTCCTTTTGGTAATGACCATGGTGTAAGAGGGTGATTTCACTCCACAAGTATTCTTCAAATTCCGACACACATTCAGTTTGTAAACATCCCTAGGGCTAATACAACTCAGGGGTTGATTACCAACTTAAAGATTGAGGACATTTTACCATTAGGGGACAGAGTTTAAGGCAAGGTGCATGGGGACAACATGAGGTGAAGACGTAAGCCCAGAATTCAATCTAATTCATACATACATACCTAAACACACACATGCATATATTTTTTTAGCTTAAGTACATATGAATATATATATATAAACTATGGTGGAATTTGTTAAGTGTCAAGTGCTTACTCGTCATTTTTAGAGGGGGTCTCCTAACCACAAATATTTTCTGCCAACACTGACATTACCACCGCTGCGCTAAATAAGTAGAACTTTACATATCTCGTTTCAAACACGGACCTTTGGGAAAGCTTTGCAAAAACATTAACCATACCCATGTCAGTGAAATTATTCATCTGTACCAAGAGTTATTTACTCCGCTTGAACATTTTCACAACTAAACTAATTTGACTTCTCCTTGTTTAGTCAATTATAATAGGTAGAAACCATATATTAGTCAAGGGTCTAGAGTCTGGTTTTCTGTTTTAACTTTTTCCTACCTAAGTTTGGAAGTGGGAGCCTTAAACACTATGTGAATTAGCGTACGTATGATGATATGTTATTTGATCAAATTTGTTTTGAGGTATCTATTATCACTTGCAATCATGTTTCAGAGAGGTACAGATTTGGGGGAGAGTTTTCTATAATATGATCTCTAAATATTTTTCACATTTCAGACCAGATTGTTAGTAAAACTTTGGGGCATTTACACACACACACACACACACACACACACACTCTGCATTGCCCTAATAAAGGCAGCATGGATGAAAAAGGGCAAAGGGGCAAGCAAAGGTTAATTGTTAGCCAAATAATCTGTGGATCTTTTAAAATGTGTCATCGAGTGATCAACCTAGAGGTAACTAACTGGTGCCAAGAAAAATGCCTAAAGAGCCTGCAAAGGAGCCAGATGTTCCTGCTGCTAAATTATCTCCTGCAGATTGGCCTGGGCATCTTACAACTGGCACACCCACAGCTATTGCTCACAACCACCCTGCCATACTGTTCGAGCTAATTAATTAAGAATACTTCGCTTCTTGAGCAAATATGAATACTCTGTACACATTTATTGTATTCTCCTAAGATATCATTCTTTTGTTTTTTCTGTAAGGCACAAGAAAGAAAATAATATGCATGAAATAGACTTGCTTCACTTACATGGTTATCAGATAACGGTAACATAGCATTCATTGGTATAAGCTCTTTCCACTACTGCTTTTATTTTATATTCATTTAGCCCTTTTTAAAACAATGGTTTATAGAACTTCAATAAAGTGGTGTAATACTAAAATTTAATAACCAGAAGTTTAAAATGTTGATATGCTATGTGCAGCCAAAAAAAAAAAAAAAAACAACCAAAAACAAAAAAACCCACATAAAATGTACCTGCTTTTGATCTGTAATTTAAGTACTTAAGTATTATATGGATATATCCCGAGATAACTACTTGTAGAACAAAGACGTAAAAATTTAATTAATTTGTATGCAATTAAGTGTACTGTGATGCAGTGATTTTCAACCTTCTTCATCTCATGCCACACATAAACTAATTATTAACATTCTGCAGCAAAACAAAAAATACATATTTTGCTGATATGATGTAAAAATAGATATCACTTTTATTGATTTAAAAATAATAATAATAATAGTCATTACCTACCCTTTTTGCTCCAAAGTGAATTTTCAAAAATCAGGTTTCTATACTTGCATATAAGGATTTCTAGTACCAAGAGTTAACCAATCAGATGCAACCTTATTATGTGATGTTACCAGTAAGATGCAACTCTATTTTACGGCCTATATATTCATGGTTCAAGATGGGGCATTCACACCAGATGGCTGTTGTTGTCAATTTTTTATTGACAATCTAAGGAAAAGAGGTCAGTGGCCCCGACTAAGTAGTTAGGTATTGCAAGTTCTAAGAATTCTCGCAGCACACTGGTTGAAAATTGATGCTATTATGCATTAACAACGATCGAAAATCATTGATACCTTTTCTAGCATTTTTTTGCCTTTTTTCAAATAGCATTTTTCCTGTTTTATTGAGAAATAATTGATATACATGACTATATAAGTTTAAAGGATAGAGTCTAGTGGTTTCTTTGATTTACATATAGCATTTTGAGGTCTGGTAATGCATGGCAATATTTTCGACCAAAACCAGAGAATTTAAGATAAAATTCTTAGGGTCTTAGGACAAATTTAAACAATACTTTTGATTCTGTAAAGTGAATACATCATTGTTTTTGTAAATGTGCTGGCAATCTTCAAAATACTGCCTTTTATGTTTATCTAAAGATTTAAAAAACAATTAAAACTCTATTTTTTATTTTATTTTCTTAGATATGATGGAGCAATGTGCCAAGTGAGGGAAAAAGACTAGAAAAAAACAGAACAACATTATGTCAGGCTCATACAAAAGAGAAGAGCTGAGATAATTTGCCATAAACATACTTTTTATGGATTCAAAAATATTTTACAGTGTAGGTGGCAAATTTAGGTTGGAGGGAATTTTGAGGAATGAGAGAGTTTTACATGCTGCATAATAGCAGCTTGTGTTGGTGATGATAATTGGGGGATACAAACCACAAAGACGGATGAAAGCCCTCCAATTTAGTTTTCCTCTAAGCTATTGAAAATTAAAGGCAGAACTTACTTAGTGCCAAGAATGTTCAAGAGCATACATATTGCAATTAAATATGAAAGAGTTATTTCCATGGTGTTGTCAGCATATCTGTATCATTATTTAGCAAATATTTCTTATTAGGAGGATATAAAATCAGTGTTTTATGAGATATACAACATCAGAATGCTTCGAAAAGGATAAGACAGATTGTCCTTTCTTTGTTACACCCGATGTAGGTTGCAATGATTTCTGCAAAGCCAGCATATACCCGAGGACATATGTGCATCCATATGTGTGTATACAATATAGGCATATAAGATCTGAATTTATCGATACCCTGTATAATTTATTATATTCTGAAGTTCAATTGAGGGAAATTGATATTCCATATGGCTAATGGGCAAACTCATATGCATCTCTTCGGAATTTGTTTCACATGTAATTCCTATGCAATATCTAACATAAAATTAAGCAATGTTCTCACAAGAATGCTGAGGTCTGCACGCATACATTGACTGCATTAGAGAGAGAGCTGCCATTGGAAAACCAAATGTGTGATTTTAAAATATTATTATTATTATTAAAAAATGAGTACTAGATCTTGAAGAGACTTTGAAAGTGTAAGATGATTTTCTTTCGCCAGATGGAAGTCTCTTCCCCTGGGACCTCGTTTGCCAGGAAGAATTCTGGGTGGGAAATGCCAGCAGCTGGCGTGATGATGAGCCCACTTCACCGCAAATGAGTTGATTATTATTCCATTCCTGCAGTCTTGCAATTCGCAGTTGCATGTCATTTATACACAGATAAAAAATAGGTATTATATTATAGCTAAACTCTGGCAATCTACAAGAACAACATTTACAAGCATGAAAGACAAACTGGGAAATGTTTGCAAATGACGCTGGAGGTAATGAAAAACTACAGAGTTTAAATGTTCTATAGAACAGTCCTTGTCATTTTTAAAAAATAAAAGCAAAAACAAAAACAAATCTGTATGAATATGTACTTTCCATAATTGGGGTCAAGCCTTGTTTTATCAGTACATCAATCAAAAGTAGAAAGACAATATATTATTGACCTTAAGTAATCTCTCAGGAACTATAATTTTATATGAAAGAGAATTTTATGTTAGCATATCATGAACCTGGGTTTGGAAACACAATAGAAAAGTCTTGAATTGGACGACACTAGGGTTGGACTATGCACAGCTCCTTCGGCACAGGACAGTACAGAACTGCACCTCAGAATACACGCACCTGCTGGACACTGGGCATTTCAAGCACTGAACAAAAGTTAAATCCAAAATGGCTTCGATATAAAAATAAAATATGAAAACAATTTTATAATATTAAAATATACTGAAATATAATGAAAATGAAATGGAAAATGAGTGTTTTAGAAAAACACAGCATTTAAATTCTATTATGGATAATATTGAACATATACAATATGTAAAATAGTTTAATATCAATAAATTTATAGTAAGTCAAAATCTGAGAAAATAATTTAAGACATATTCAACACATTGGCAATACACTTGGTTAATTAAAACAATATTTTTAAATAGAAAAGCTAGCTTAATTGTAGTACTATTCACTGATAAAATATATTCAGTGTTAAAGTGAAATAAATAAGCTTTATAACAACAAAATATGAAATCATAGAATCACTTAAAAATATAGAAATTATCCAAGTAGTATGATTTATGTTAAGGAGAACAGTGTTGAAATTGAGTACATCGCTAAACCATGGACCAGGGAAAATGCTATCAGAGATTTTCAGAGAAGAGAAAAACAAATTCCTGGTACTTATTAAAATATTTTAAGTGAACATTTCTTCATTTGTTTGCTTGGTGAATTAAATTAGTCATTGGTGAATATGTTGGTAAAATAAAAATCTGTTTAAGCTATTAAAAACTGAAATAAAACTAGTAAAATGTATGTCACTTGAGCCTACTGCAATTATAATTGTTTACCTTAATACTAATAATGTAAAATAAATATTAAAACTATTATTCAAGATCCAATAAGCCTTTTTATTTACAATTATATTTTAAAATAATTTGTTTCCTTTCATGATTTTTTTGAAAATGTAAGCTGTGTGAACCTATCAAAGTAGTCTAGGATATGAAACTAAGAAAATTACTACCAAATTAATTTATTGAGGGTCAGAGACTGTGATAACAACCAAGGGATGCAACTGGAAACTAAGAAATCTTTTCATAAGAAAGACGTAGATACAATCTAGAATATTCAGAAAATGTAATAAACAATTAATAGCTGGAGTCACTTACTTATGAAAAATATTATAGAAATAAGCATGCTTAAACGAGTAAACAAAGATTAACTAGTAATTGTCAAAAGTGTATAAGTATTTAAATAGAGGAAGAGTAATTATGTAGCCTAACATGGCTAACAGTATATATCCTGGTATTAGAAATGCAAAATATATTTTATACATACATGTAAAACATTTCCAAATACTGACATTGCTCTTGGTTTACAAAAAGTTTAAGTTATCACTGGTACAGGATATCTCTCCAAGGAGATAAGAGGGATGTTGTTTTAATCTCACAAATTACATGGAATAAAGTTTCCAAATATTAACTGCTCATTTATGACAATGAGTCATATCATTTGAAAGAGGGCACTTCACAGGAATTCCACCCTTGTCCCCAGAGTAATGATTTAATTGTCATTTGTACCCTTCACCTGCCATCACCACTTCCTGGTTTGGGTCTAAGTATCTAATTTTAAAGTGCCTTCACATGACTTTTATCTAGACCACAATGGCAACAAAAGGATCAATTGAAAATGGCTAAACCCTCATTAGGGAGCTTAGTGAATTATTAAGTCAGATATATATTTACACTTGAGACCTCCTGGACTCCTTACCAAGGATGGAAATAAGGGAAATTCTTTGGGTGTTCTTTTCTTCCATAACTTTCCTTCATTGTCTTCTTTTGGAATATTCTTTCTATCTTGTGTCTTTGAATAATTATTAAAAAATAATTTTAGTTTCTTAATGAGCCTTAATAAGAGTTATCAGGTTCTTTAGAGAGATACTGAGACTTGCCTTGTCTTCTTAATTCTCCACATCACCTGCCCAGTTACCTTCAGCATTGACTACCTCCACAGAGAGCTCCAACTCTGCACTGTCTTTCTTGGGGTGCAAGTCATTCTATATTAGTGGGTTCCTGCCACACTACAGTGGGCTCAGAAAATCCCAGTATTAAATAAAATTTTCAGAGTGTGTCAGAACAGAAAAATTAGTCTTTATTACCAAAAAGTCACAAATGTCATGATGCATTCTATGTGACACTTGAAAAATCTCCTACCTGGCGGGACAGCCTGGTATTTTATGGTTGATTTGTTTTGCACTATCATGTAAATTGCATCCTCTGCTAAAACTGGAATATCTTTTCTAAATTTTTGCAATGCACATTCTGCAAACTTTTGAACTATACAACATCTAGGCTGTGATGATACATGTGACGTGCATTTGGATAAATCCTGCTATCATTTGCAATTTGAGACTCCTTGCAAACATTTAGAAGATTCATTTTATATATCCAGACACACCATATGCTATTCAAACACTTTGAATATCCAACAGACTTTTTTGCTGCCGTGAGTGTTTTCTATTCTCCTACTTTGAAAGCTAAAAGGAAAAAAAATAATAAAGTGAAAGAAACCTTTAATAACTGGGAAGAATATAAAAGTCACAGGTTACACCTGTTGGGAGTCAGATTATCAGTGTACAAAAGCATATTGAGCAAGCAAGTGAGCTAGCCTGGAGGAGGTTCTCCAGGATGCCAGATATTGTTTTCTCCAAACGTCTCTTGGCCTAAAGAGAGTAAACAGTTAGCCAACTCCTTCCCCACTGTAAGGGGATAACATTTGATTTATACAATTATTTTTTTTCCTTCTGAAAATGCGTGTACTAGCCAGGGTAAAAAGGCATGGTAGCTCTACAAACAGTGTTTTAGTTGTTTGTTTTTAGGTATGCAAACTGAAGTCTCTCTGGGTTTGTGCTTTTTTATATTTATAGTGATGTAAATATCCAGCTTCCATTTGGCATTAGTCTTAACATGCTTACATATAGCATTGGGACTGGAGGCTTCCTCTCTTGTGGTTACAAAACCTCAGCTTCTAACTACAGTCCCCCTAGCCACAGACCCAATGTCTTTCTTTTTAACATTCTACAGGACTAGTCTTGCATGTGCACATATGCACATCACCTCCTTTCTTTTCTTAGAAATCCACAACCAAACCATTTCTAAGTTAAACATGTGATGCTAATAAAAAAACATACAGCCACTAGGGTCATGTTGAGTAGAATTTTCTAACTACATTTCATTTGTGAAATTAATGTCCTCACGTGCTATTAAACTGATCACTTTCTTTCCTCATTTAAAAACTGTATTCTATTATAGGGGAAAACCAAACAAAGGGTGAGAATTCATCTTTAGTTTAAACTGCTTAGTGTGTGCATATTATAGAAACACACTATTCATTTTACTATTTTTTCTTACATGTCAGCCAACCAGTAATGTTGGCAGATCATTTATGATAGTTTGATGAATACTGCGCTAAATTCCATTTGCTAATATTCAAGGTAACAGAAGTGTTATTTCATCTATCTGCTCCTTCTAGGAACATGTAAATGATAAACTTTTTCTCCGATGTGTATTATATATATCTTACAGACATGAGATGACTGTGTAACTTGAATATGTATTTTTCATTCATGTATGTCACATTAATTCATCCAAGGGCATGTCATCTCAGAGATAACTGTCAATCAATCATTTTACTGGTGATCCTTGTATCAGAAATTTTACACCAACATAGTAATATTTGATACACATTTCTTTCACATGGCCTTTGAGACTATGCTAAGCTTTAAAAAAGGAGAATTTTTCAAAGGACAAGACAGACGACCTGAGTTTTTAAACCAAAGGGGAGAAATCTATGCACCTGTTGCTAATCAAATGTCACTTAAAAGTTGAACATCGATCTTCAAGGCAAGCATCATTGTGATCTTACCTTGTGTATTTTCTCAATCCCAACACCCATCTTTAGTTATTGAGAGTTAAAGTTATGTTTATTTTCATCATTTAAGAATTTCTGTCTAACAAATACTCGCAGAATCAGAAGAAATAAATCAGTGTAAAAGCTATAAATCTCATACTACATCACATTGCTAAGAAGCATGTGAAAGAATACATACACACTTCAAATATCCCCTTTTACAATAAAAAAAATTAAAAATATTATAATCCTTAATTTTTGTTCTCTCAGCTTCCTTTCGTTACATTTATTTGCCTGAAAATTAGGTCAGAAAAGCTTTTAGAATGTTTTTAAAGTTGTGCCTTGGGCACTTAGCAGCAGAGTCATTGGAAAGCCAAAGAAGGAAACTTCCAGATTATTTAGTCCATCTCCATTGGAAAAGGATCACCTGACTCCTGATGCCGACTAGGGATCCTCACTCTACCCGGCCATCGGTCAGAGCTGCCATTTTGTTGTGGAAGGGTGAACCACGCCCCTAAACTCTCTTCGATTTACTTTTCAAAACTTCCCTTGTACACATAATCCTGATTACGTGACACCTGAATCAATTAATGACATCATCCCAGATGACTGGAAAAGGGAAACTGAACCACGTACAACTCTCAAAGCGAGTATGTCATTTTCAAGTTGTTAGTATTTTAATACGCACCAAAAAACCTGCCAACAACAAAGATCCTGTTTAGTTTCTGGGCTAAAAAGGGAACTACAAAATGATCCTGACCTCCACTGTCGTTGCCAGATGGGGCCTTTTTCTATTTTTAAGCTTCTGGTGGAACAGAATCCATTTGCAATGCGCGGCCGTTCTGATCAAGTGTTACAGTCAGAGTGGGGTGTAATTGATGGGTTGAAACAGAGGCTTAGTTTCTACCTAGAGAGCCAATCCCGTGGAGGAATATAATTATATTTTTGATAGTCATAATCACAATCAAAAGAGAAGTAGTTGAATCAGATCATTCTTATGGTAATAGAATTTGGGTACATGAAAAATACATTTCTCATTTTTTTTCTCTAACGACACATGATTTTTTAGGATCCGTGAGGCACACTAATAGCAAACTTTGTGGTGGGCCCATTCTGGTGAGCTATAAAATGACAAGCACCATGCTGAGGTAATACAGGTGAAATTTCCTAGGCAGTCAGAGAGGCAATTATTCAGAAACACTATCAGGTCACCTTGCTCATAATTCTTACTCATGTCTTGGGTGCATACATTAGCAATTCACAGTTCATCTTCAATCTCCTCCAATCTAGACCAAATAAAACGTGGGCTTTCATAGTCATCAAAACCGAAACACCATTTTCAGAGACTCAGTCATGAATAATGGAGCCAGACAGACAAGCAGAACTAGACACACCTTCTCATTGCTTGTCTCCACTTCTCATTGTAACTACCTGGCCCTTACGGCATGTCCTCTGTGGACTTTAGTTCCCTTTGTAATGTTCAACTTTCAAAAAGAAATGTGCTTTTACATCAGAGCCATTCGAAATGTTGCAGCTAGTAAATTCTAAAATATTATTTAAAATATAAATTATAGCTTATAAAAGGCTTTTCCATTAAAAAAAAAACTTGCATGCTTTAATGTTCCATAAGATCTGATAAAATTTACTCAAAGTGTTTTATTCCCATTTCTCTGGATAAAATTGTAAACACACTCATTCTTGGTTCTTGAAATACTCTTTTCTTTGGTTCACATACAGCCCACTTGTATTTATGTGTTTAGTCAATTATATTACTTCCCGTACATATCCCTTTAGCAGGATGTTGACTACCCCAGCTCTAATCGCTGGTTCTCCAACACCTTTCTCTGCCCCGTGAAACTGAGTTAGGCATTCCCCTGAATCTCATGATTATCATTCCTTACCTACCATTTTATAAGCATCTATTTTATCTATAACTATTGCTACAGTGTAGATTTATATTGTAGTTGCTGTTGACATTTACCAAAGTGCATCCTGTCATATACAATCTTTTCAGGCTTTTTAAGTTAATTTTATTTTGCTAAGATTCACCTATCTTGTATTTGGCTGTGGTTGTGTCTTGTCTGCTGTAAAATATTCCATTGTGTTCATGGATCATTAATTGTCTTTCCTATTTGTGGATACTTGGATTGTTTCGGTTTTTGCTATTATGTAGAAGGCTGCTATGAATACATACTACTTTGTACAATGATAAACTGGCAAGCATGTATTATTCAAATGCAATATCTGGCTTGTATATTAACATTTTTCTTCTTCAAACTAACATTAACATTTAAACTTTTAACTAAAAAGAAAGTGCTAACATTTCACTTCTATATTGAGCTGCAATATTACCTTTTTTCAAAACTGATCTTTAAGTCCAGACTTTTCAGGTGCTAGAAACCAAATCCAACTAGAATTAGCTAAAATACAAGAGTGAAATAACCAGGGATCTATTACAAGGGCATACCTCATGAAAGATACGCACCGAAATTCCATTAGGATCAGAAATCAGGGACCAAATTCTGTCGAGTTTTTGTTGTTTTGTTTTTCTTGGTCGCTCCATGCTACTCTTTATCCATCTTTATGGTTTATATTTTTTTATTGCTTGTTTCACACCTTTAAAAAAAAACTTTTATTGCTGGCTGTGGTCTGAAGTTCACAGAAAGAAGAAAAATGGCCATCATAAATAGCTCCTTTAACATATGTCCTCAGAGCACTTTGTGCGATGTTTTTCAGTCCTGCCTCTTAGCCTTATCCAGGGAAGGACAGTTACTGGGTCAGCTGTGTCAGTTGTCACTCCTGAACCATCAACTATGTCCAAAAGTTCGAGTGCCCCTATATTGTTTCGAGGCCCCAAAGGGAACCCTGAGGATGGATTTGACAATTTCGTGCAGGAAGGAGATTGGAAATTTCCTGAAAGGAAGCGGCATTTGCTGGACAGACAAATGGATAAACATCAGCAACCTCTAGTAATGCCTGTGGTTAAGCAGCTTCTGACTTTCTTCATTGGCTGTTTTGGATTGTGTGCCTGAGCCTCTATATCAATATGTATCTATATTTATGTGTATGTCTATATTTATGTAAGTGTTGGACCAATTTGCTCAGATTTGACCAATTTCCTCTGGTGTTGGTGTTGGTGATGGAGACCCTGCAACCATCACATTGCAGAAACCTTGAGAAATTCTCTAATAAAATGCAAAATAAGCAAATATGCCTGTATATTTGGCAAATATGCCTATATATTCTTCTAATTTTGGAAGCTTTCACATGATATTTAGATAGTAGCAGAGCTTCTAATAACAATTAATAGGCTGTTTTGTTAAAATAAATTTTTAGTATCTACAAATATTTTAATAACATTACATAAACTAAAATAACATTTCTAAAGTACTTAAGGTCTCTCATTTTATAGACGCTAACAAATTAACCTCATTCTATATGAAATTGTCATTGTAGAAAAGGTTCAGAGATCTCCTAACCAGGGTTAAATACTAAATTTCTGTTTGTGCAATTTCAGTTAGATATGCATCACTCACGTACAGTTGGCATGCTAAAATCAATTTCAGTCTTATAAGATATTCTCCGTTGTTTCCTATTATCTGTGATTACAAGTATTGAAATGCATCTTTTCCAAGCTTGCTCAAGGTCCCTTCTGTGACTCAACTGATAAAGAAGTATTTATATTTCAAAGACATATTGTTAGAATAATTTTGTGTGCGCTTACACAGTGTTCATGGTGATAGAATGCCCACTTGTGCAAACAAGCCACGAGACACTGTGCATCAAGCCACTCTCTGTAAGGTGACACTAATGGTCAGTGGCTGTCTTTTGACTGCACTGCCTCTGATGGCTTCCTTCACTCGGACTTCAACGAAGATGAGTGGATGAGGCAGAAGGGGGCAAAATATGTCTTTATTGACTGGTACAGAGGAAGCAGAACAGTGAAATTTCTTAAGTTTCAGGTGTGAAGTAGCAAACAGTCTGGGGACGCGCCTGCGCAGAATATCCCAGCACAGGGACAGCCCGCTGGTCCTCCGGATTGGACAGTGTCCAGGTGGTCTCTCCAGGTTCCGCAGTGGGTGCTGGGAAATGGAGAGGTGGGCGTGGTCAACTCCAAATCGTTCTCTCTGCAGTCAGTCATCCCTCTGTTCTCCTGCCTGATGCACTGAAATTCCAATTAGGATACATATATAATTTAGCAAGGTGTTGTTATAAAAATAATTACGGGAAAAAAAAATCTACCAGAATATTTTTCTTTTACCTTTTAGATTTTTACAAATATTTCACAATATTGACAATACTCAGACAAGATATAAGCGAGGGGAAAGGAAATAAAATGTAAAGTAAATCCTGTTGCTTTAAAGATGATCCTGCGTTAATTACTGAAAGTTGTATAAGCATTCCCAAATTAATGTCTTCACCTTATATTTATTTATTCCTTTTATAAAGATTTAAAAAGAGTAATTAAGAGAAATGTTGGAACTGATCTTGTTAAAGAACAAAAGTGAGGTGTTAATAGACATGGGAATATGGTTTTCTGAGAGGGGGTGGTGGTACCAGCTTTAGACCGATAACTCGTCTCCGGAGTCTTCAATGTTCCTCGGATACAGTTATCTCAAAACAAAGGCAGCACAGGAGTCACAGCTTGGAATTCCTTCAGGGATAACCCCAAATCTAACAGGCAGAGAAGTGCCCCCTTGTTTGTTGGGAATACTTTCCAAGACCCTCAGTGGATCCTTGAAACAGCACCAAACTCTGTCTATAGTATGTTTTTTCCTATACATGCGCATCTAAGATAAAGTTTAATTTATAAATTAGGCATATTAAGAGATTCATAAAAATACTTAATGATACATCATGACCCATAGCAATATAGTACAATAAAAGTTATGTGACTGCAGCGTTATTGATTCAAATAGGGGTTGTTTGAACAGGACGGTCGAGCTGACAGATGGAATGGCTGCTAGTGACAAGGACAGAGGGTGTGGAGAC
This sequence comes from Molossus molossus, assembly GCF_014108415.1. Classification (NCBI taxonomy): domain Eukaryota; kingdom Metazoa; phylum Chordata; class Mammalia; order Chiroptera; family Molossidae; genus Molossus; species Molossus molossus. The sequence goes on from NW_023425399.1 coordinate 110,641,866, forward strand.
ACTAGACCAAGGGATGACTCAGTCCCTGGCAGGACAGAGTAGAACAGTGGGGGTCACCACGCTACTTAGAAAGGTGTGCAGTATAAAACTTAGGAATATTTGCTTCGAGAATTTTCCATTTAATATTTTTGGACTGTGGTTGACCACGGGTAATTAAAACCATAGAAAGCAAGACCGTGGATACGTGTGAACTACTACATGCAATTTTAAACAAACAGAAAATCCAGCATCTTGGGAAACAAAAATAGTATCTTTTTTTTCCTCTTAAGAGAATTAAATTGGACTATAGATTGTTCTTCATCTTTTCTTTTATCCTCTTAGGATATTCATTCTATGGATAAAAACATGTATACTGAAAATGATGAAAAATTTGAAGTCTATTTTAAAACAGGAAGAGCAGGCCCCTGTCTGAATATAGCCCTTTTATATAGAATACAATGCCGCTGCAACCCTAAATAAAGAATATCTAAGCATACGGCTTCACCTTAAAAAGGGCGACGTCATTGGTCACAGTTGGTAACAATACATTTCTACCATTTTAATAAATATGAAGTTATTTATTCCATGTATGGCTGTTTTATCCTGGATTCGGACTGTCTTTACAGTTGGAAAAATGTTGTTCATTTTGAGAAAACTTCGACCTTTCGTCCTTCCTTTTAGTCTTTGCACTGAAGTCAGGACTTTTGAAGTTTAAAAGATGGTTCTTTAAACTCTGAGGGAAGAATGAAACTTCTGTGAAAAATAGAAAATTCGAAAGCAGAATCTCCTTTCTTCTTAAATTGTGGTAAAAGAAATTCACTATTTAATAGAAAACATGGAGTTATATAAACCCCATTGTCCCTCAAAGTTTTTGCCAACCGAGGAAGGAGCCAGGAAAACTGACAGTAAAGTGATGATAGCAGTTTTGATATTTTAAAATGGATTTTGTCTCACACTCACAGTAATTACGTGTAGTGATGAATGCGTTAATTACCTTGACTGTGATAAGTGTGTATATATATATATATATAATCATCTTTTTAAAAAGCACACAGCACAACCTAAGTACATACAATTTTTATTTGTCAATCATACTTCAACAAAGTAAGAAGAAAAAGGAATGCTGATGATAGAAAATCAAAAGTAATTCAAAGTCCCCAAAACTACATAACAAAGGTGAAAATTTAACACAAATAACTGGAGAACATTGAGCAGCATTACATCTCTTCCATCTTTCCATTACAAAGCACTTGTCCACAGCTGAGTAGTCTGTTGCAGTTCTTTTTGAAAAAAAATAATTTTCTTTTTTTTAGTTCTAGATCCTGTTCTCCTAACAAAAATGTACTATCCCAGGTCAACTGACATATCTTTTGAAATCTCTTGTAGCAAAAAGCTTCACTTCCAGTAATATGGAGGACTTGATACAAATAGACCCTGTGTAAAATATTTTCTCTATATTAGAAAATGTGTTCTACATATGGTCATCTCTAGCTCTGTCATTTTTTGTTTTGTTTTAAATCATTTAAGTTCCAATGAAAAATGAATTGTTTGTCTTGATAGATATGATTTTCTATATTATATTTATGTTTCAAAGAGGTGAATAGCTCAAGAGAGGTCATTGGGTGAGCTAATGTCTTTTTGTGTTCTATTTTAGTTAATATTTTCTACAAGAGAGAATGTTCACTTGTTTTGAAAAAGGACTGCGACAGAACTGACAATAGATTAAATTCTTTGGTGTTCAGTGATTTTTACCCCACATTTTAGTTTTATAACAGTGTGAATTCAATTAGTAAGGTGCTGTAATAGAACAAAGGTAATTATAAAAGGTGTGTCAGCCTCAGGTAAAATATTGCTACTTTAATGTGTCCCTTGAAAAAGATTTCTTACCATAATTATGGAGAAAGAAATCATATTTTTATAAATCTCTTTTTGAAAGTGAAACATATCTAAAGCGCATATTGTTACACAATAACATGCAAATAATAAATATGAACATGCAAAGTCATTTTCTCCCTTGCTTTATATACAATCAAAGGAAGCAGGTATAGCTATATTTCAGTCTCACTGGAAATAGAAAACAGAAATTAAAAGCAAATGTGCATAGTTATTTGTATATGTCAGAACACAATGCTAACTACAGAAGCATTATGCAGAAATACATTTTAGTTTAAGTCCTTGAGAAATATGGAAAATACCCAATGAAGAAACCTCGACACAAACCACTAACTAAAAAAGTTTTATTTCAGACATACTCTTCTCCAATAGCTCCTTTTCAAATGTTTTACCACATAGAGAAGCACACACGTGAAGTTTCCCCTCTAAAACTCTTCTCTGCGATCATTTTTCACTGGCTATAACATGGGTTTGATTCTTGTCATAAACAAAAGGAAAACAAAGTAAAACAAAATCATGTCCATTGTTAATGGGATACATTTAAGGCTGTGAAAACAAAATGCTGGGTATTTAACCTACGATACAATAAATATATCCCTCTGTATTCGGTTATTTATGGTTTTGTTTTCTAGTTTGATTAGCACAACTCCTATCCATCAGTTCCCAAGATTCTTTGAAGTCACTCTTGGCTTCATCTCTTCTTCCTTCCCACTTTGCTGGTGCTGGGAGTGAGTGAGTATGGGTATGTGCATCTGCTGTGCTAACCACACTTCCCCTTGGACTGTTCCAAAGTCTAGGCACGGGGGGGAGGGGGGGCGGGGAGAGGTGATTAAGAAACCTGTGTCCATAGAGTCAAGCCACATTCTCCAGGGCAGCCTTAACAGAAATATAAGGGTTTTATTTTAATCTCAATGTATTATTTTTCTAGTTATCTATTTCTGTGTAACATATCATTTCAAGATTTAGTGTTTTAAAACTAGCAACAGGAATATAGTCTACCCCTGAGTCTGAACATTTGGGCAGGACCTAGTGGAAACGGTTCATCTCAGCCCCACAAAGCATCTGGGAGCGCAGCTCAATGGGCCCTGGAAGACCCCGGCCGGAGCGGTTTGATCACATCTTTGATAATTTGATGTTGGCTGTCCACTGGGAACCCAGCTGGGATTGCTGCCCAGTTCCCCTCCACGTGGACCGCTGGGTGGGATTTCACACGGTGTGGTCTCGGGTAAGTGCCCCAGAGGCTGGAAGTGCACGTGCACTAGTGGGCGTTCTCTAGAGAAGCAGCATCAGGAGGCTAGATATATCCGAAAGAGATTTATTGTAAGGAATTGGATCATGCAATTATGGGGGCACAGAAGCCTCATGATTTTCCATGTGCAAGCTGGAGACCCAGGAAAGTGGGTGGCGTAGTTCAATCAGAATTCAAAGACCTGAGAGCCACGGAGCTGAGAACAGGGGATGAATGTCTCAGCTCAAGACATCAGGCAGGAAGGGCTGAATTCTTCCTTTCTCAGCCTGTACGTTCTATTCCGGCCCACGATGGATTAGATGAGGACCACCCACCGCAGGGAAGGGAAAACCACTTGATTGAGTCCACTGATTCAAATGCTAATTTCATCCCAAAATGCTCACAGACACACCCTGCAATAAGGTTAGCCAATATCTGGGCACCCCCATGATCTAGTCAAGTTAACTAAAATTAACCATCATAGGAAGCTACGTGTTCCTGAAGGCCTGGACCCAGAAAATAGCAAATTCCATCATATTCTGCTGGTCATGTAGTCCCCAAAGCCCATCCAGATACCCCAGGAGTGGACACAGACTCCATTCTCTACAGAAGGGCACAATATTTGTAGCCTTCTTTAGTCTACCACGGTTCTCAACTCAGGCGGGGATAAAAGAAGTGTTCTTTATCACCCATTATTAATTCTGGTGGTCTTGTAATATAAATTGACCAATAATAAGTTTAGTGTTTTGTTTATGTTTTCCTTTATAAATGGTAAGACTGGGACATAAATGATTAATTAACTTTATCTGCGTCTACCAATAAATCCACGGATCAAAACAATTAACATGTCAGATTGTGTTCTAGAATATTTCAGAAATAAATCAAAAAGACCTGTTTGCTTGCCCTGGCCAGTGTGGTCATTAGGTTGGACATCCTCACATGCACTGAAAGGTTGCTGATTCGATTCCTGGTCAGGGGTTGTGGGCAGGATACCAGGTAGGGGGCGTGCAGGAGGCAGCCAATGGATGTTTAACTCTCACATCGATGTTTCTCTCTCTCTCTCCCTCTCTCTTCCTGTCTCTCTCTCTAAATATCAATTTTTAAAATATTTAAAAAAATAACTTTTTGCTTAATTCAATTTAAACAAACCCAAATACTGAAACCCTATCATAGATTTTATGATGCATACAGCCAAAAGGACATCTGACCTCAGAAGCTGGCGATGAAGGGGGGTCACATGCTCGGAGGTGTTATCCATTTGTGTTTTCAAATGGAGCATACGCTACAAGTTCTTCTTCTGGTTTTCATGAACATGTTGGAGCTCCACAAAACACACATTGAAAAACTTGTCTCCCTCATTTTAATTTGAAAATCTCATTTATAATGCTGCGGCAACAAATCAATGACTCTCAGATTTTATCTTCAGTCCTGACTCCCCGTCTCAGCTCCAAACAGTATACCCAACTGTCTACCTCACATTCCCACTTAGAAGCCTTAAACGCACCCCAGATACTTCCAAATTAATTCACAGTGTTTGCTCCCAAGCCTGGCCTCCCTCGTTAGCATTGTTCCTACGGAATTGCATAAACCAAAATTAGGACTTCTTTTTGACAATCCTTCTCCATCAATCCCCACACTGTACTTATTTGTCTCCTACACTGGAAGTCCCACAAAGTAAACTCCAGGGGCGTAAGGATTATGCTGCGTTTTGTCTGTCATTTCACCCCCTGGGCCCGGCACAGTGTGGGTGTTCAGAACATTCTGCTGAACAAAATAATGGTCCCTGATTTTCTCTCTATTTTGGAATCATTTTTGATGAATTCATAAAAGCAAAAGGAGTTCTGAAGTACACATGGCAAGAAACAGGTAAGAATCTGTCTTCTTAAGTTGTAACATTTAGAGAGATGAATCAGAGTGCAGTAGGAATTGTTAAGGACAAATATATTTGTGGAAAGAATTACATCTTATAGATATTGGGGACAGTTTTAGGATTCTTTAGGGATTACACAGGCTTTTTTTCCCCCCCAAAGTAAGCACTAAATTTAGGACATCTCTGAATTCACATCACACAAGTAGTAAGGAGATTTTATAGTTCAGTCACCAGCAGAGAGAAATGGCAAAATAGCACAAAAGACTGTTTCTCTCACAGTGTAAATCATGGAGCAAGAGTCAGATGGTCTGTTTTCTGTATTATCTGAGTGGCTGAAAGAATTTCCCCCAAGATGGGTAGCACAGAAGTAGACAAGCCACGCGGGGGCCAGTGAAACTTTAAATACTTATGGGCCCAGGACGACTACTATTCCTTTCTCTGTTTATCAAGCGGCAAGTAACCTCTTACTGCTTTTATCACATTCTGCCAGGAAATCATTTCTCTAGTCTCTAGATAAAATTTTTTTACCCCTAACTTTCTTTATGAAGGGATTTGATCATCCTTTTTCACTCGTCCTCAGCTCCAATGGGTTCTAATGATACCTCTAACTGAGAAATAATGTGGTGTACTTCTGTTTTCTTCAATCCATTACCAGCGTCTTAAGAGTGAATAGTGTGTTGTATACATCCTTGCGTCCCCAGAGCTTAACACAGTTCCTGACACCCTGTAAAGGACTGATATAAGCCTACTCAACAAAAAATAAATGAGAGGAATGTGGCATCCAGAGAAAATGCAGGAAGTGAAGACAGAATGCTACTCTGAAGGAAAAACATAAACGTGATAGAGAATGCCACCGTAGGAGAAAAGCCACCAGGAGAATATGAAGCCAAAGAGCTCACGTTAATTCTCTTGCAAACTTCCATTCATTGTTCTTCTCTCATTTTAGGAAAACAAGCTCATCAAACAAATGTTTAGTTCAGTAAGCGTAGTGGGGTTTTTTGAGCATTTGGGCCATAACTTATATTCGGAAATAAATTATGCTTGAAAATTCAGTATCCAAATACACACTCACAGACACACACCCAGAGACAGACATACACATATGCACATACACACACACATCTGAAAATTTTTGTAAATAATATGTATCTTAACTGTATGTGATGAATTTCAAGATTTCACCATTACATTTTTTCCTGTGTCTGTTTTGTACATTTATCTCACAAGTCATTAGTGGGCTGTGACCTGCAGTTTGAAAACGGAATAGATGAACCCTGGCCAGTTTGGCTCAGCGGTTAGAGCGTCGGCCTGCGGTCCGGAGAGACCCGGGTTCGGTTCCCGCTAAGGGCACGTACTTCGGTTGCAGTTTGTCCCCGGCCCTGGTTGGTCGTGCGGGTGGCAGCCACTCAATGTGTCCCTTCACGTCGATGTTTCTCTCTCTCTCTCCCTTCCTCTCTCTCCCTCCCACTCTATCTGTACAAAAAATGGAAATCGGGTGAGGATTAAAAAAAAAAAAAAAACGGAATAGATGAGAAGTGTTCCGGCTGCACAAATTCGAGACAGCATGATGCTGTGCAGAGCATCTTAAATAACACTTCGCATCAGTAGCTACCCCTGCAGTGTGGGTCTTCATCAGCTGTCAGTGGTGGAGCAATAGCTACAAGAGGTGAAATGAACCCGGCCGGTGTGGCTCAGTGGTTGAGCATTGACCCATGCACCAAGAGGTCACCGGTTCGATTCCCAGTCAAGGCACATGCCCAGGTTGTGGGCCCAATCCCCAGTGGGGAGCATGCAGGAGGCGGCCAATGTTCTCTCTCATCGATGTTTCTATCTCTCTCTCTCTCTCTCCCTTCCTCTCTCTCTGAAATCAATAAAGGGAAAAAAAGAGGTGAAATGATGAGTCCAAGTTCTTTAAATGGATCGGGGAATCACTGCCTAGGGCCAAACCACCGAAGTCATACAGAGGAACCGCTGGGCTCTCCTAAGCACTGTGTTTCTGGGAAATGGTTTAGGTGAATGACGTGGAGTCACTATGTCTTAAATGAGTCCAAAACATTTTATAGGAAAAAAAGGACATATTTGAGTAATGTCTGATTTATAACTATGAAACAAATATTTTTGTTTTCTTACCCAAAGTTCCTTTTGAAATGTAACCTATTTGTTATGATTACATTCAGCCTTACTAAGTTTCATATGCTGATTTGACATCACAAGGAAAATTTTATGATGTATAGTATGGAACAAAATTTTGAACTAACAGCACTAAGTTAGACATTTGCTCTTTTCCAGATAACATTATTGATGTAAGAAGAAGCCAAAATTCATTAGAGAATTTATTTAATATGAGATTTATTTTACCTTAAATTTACATTTTCTAACATAAAAACGGAAACAATTTTAGAGAAGCCAAGACACTTAGAAGTTTACAGATATCTTTGTTTATATAATTAAATGTGTTTTAGTAAATTTTAACTTTAGGGGGAATTTATTTTTTTCCTTTTTATTAAATTATTTGGGTGACATAGGCTAATAAGATTATATAGGTTTCAAGTGTACATTTCTATGGTACATGATCTTCATATTGCTCTGTGTGCTCACAACCCAGGGTCAAATCATTTTCTAGCACCATGTAGTTGATCAATTCACAATGCAAACAAAATGTAAAAGTGACCAAATGTCAAGGAAATAACAAAACTGTCATTGAAGGTTTTATTTCACTCTTTCACCCACCAGTTCGATATCATGTAACCAAATAATTTGACCAAGTTTTAAACAGCATAGATATTTTAGCATATACTTAATTAATCTTCGAGTTCAGTACTTGAAATCACTAGGGGATAGTGGTTAAGAGAGTGATTGGTCCCTATATCCTGGTTCTAACCAGAATTCCTGGGATGTGTGCAAGTGGGTATTATATTAATGAATGGCTTAGTGCCTTAAAATACAAAATGTAGACATAATAAAAGGTATTAATAAAAGGCATTACTATTGTGACTAGTACATATTTAGCCTATATAAATTTCTGCTTTTATAACCTATTACAGCATTAAGACAGAAGTGAAATGTCTGTCAAAAAAATTGACTGTGCACTTGTGACGGATGCAGCATACAAAGCTTGTGAGAGAGGGGGGTGCAGCCCTGGCCAGTTTGGCTCAGCGGTTAGAGCGTCGCCCTGTGGTCTGGAGAAGGGGGGTGCATAGAATTTGGGTGAGTGTAGATCTGCTCCTATGTAAATTACAGAGAAAGTAAACTAGAACTATTTTTAGTACTGCTAGTATTATTAGGTCACTGTTTGATGAAGAATAATTAATTCTTAGAACAATTGACTTTAAAGTGAATATTTTTCTAATTCTTCAGTAAATGTGGCCCAACACATTGGAAGTAACAGATATTTAGGTAGCAACCCTACTTCATGTCTTGGGACAAAAAATTAAACCAGCATTGGTTTGGAATATCTTCATAAAATGAGTACTTTCTGCAGTTTCCCGAACAACCCTGGAAGAATGAGAGTCAGGGTTTACTACTCACCAAATTAAAAAGAAATCAAAGTCAAAATAATAATGATAGTTAAGAGAAATAAGTTGTGGTTTTTGAAATCACAACTTCATAATAAGATGCAGCTGGAATAATAAAATTTGCCAGGAAGCAGAGATGATTGTCTTGTCTATTGCGTCTTCTCCAGAAAATGGAAGAGAGGATAACAAAACCATGATGAGACAAAATTGTCCTGAAGGAGAAGACATAGAGAACGCTGCTAATGTACCAGCCGTGCTGCTAATGACCACACAGGCAGTTGTTCAATAATTGATTAGCTCACGGGGATATTCACAAATATCGCTACATAGGTTTTCCTCCTTGACTCTCAGGAAATATACACAGATGAGAGCATACTGCACGCAACAGTACACTCGGCTATGCTGGCCAATTTTGACTGAGACCACATTCTTGTCTTCTTTTTGGAGCTGCAAGAAGATTGGAAGTCTACAAAGCAGTGGTTCTCAACCTTCCTGATGCCGCGACCCATCAATACAGTTCCTCATGTTGTGGTGACCCCCAACCATAAAATTATTTTTGTTGCTACTTCATAACTGTAATTTTGCTTCTGTTATGAATCGCCATTGGAAATATGTGTTTTCCAATGGTCTTAGGTGACCCCTGTGAAAGGGTCATTCGACCCCAAAGGGGTCGCAACCCACAGATTGAGAACCCTTGATAAAGGTACTTGAATAAATACATCCCTAGCCATAGGAAAGTATCATAAACATCAGGAAAGTTAAATCTAGGAAGCTCTAAAATATAATAGTAATAATAATACTAATAAAGGAAGTACATAGCAGTAAAACAGTAGTTTCAGAAAATTGAAGAATAGAAAATAAAATGTTAAATTTGTGATAATACTTTCGTAACCAGTTTTTTTTGCCATGAAATCATTAAATTTTTTTTGGCAAGGTTAGACTATTTTAAGTACATATAAATTAAATTAATAATTTTAGAAAAGTTAAATGTTTAAAAATTAAATAATTTAAATTAACATTAAGAAAAATTTTATTAAGTAAATTTTAACCCATGTTTACCCATCTAGGGAATTTAAATGTTACCTGTAATAGTTTGCTTTATTACTATGTTACCTGTACTGGTTAAACAATTTTGTAAAATGAATTAGTTGCATGAGTGTCTTGGATTAAAGAATCTATTTAATAACATACAATTTTCCTATAACTTAATAAGCCTAGGAACAAGTTCATAGTATCAGTGTATAAATAGCCCAGCGTCTTCCTGTTTGTTTTACCTTATAAGTGATGGTATTATATAAACAGTTTTGAGATGGGGTGAAATAATCAGTCCTACAACATTGTGATGATGGTGTCTAATAAGCCAAATTTCATTGGTGATTTAAATTTTGGTACCAAGAGAATAAGATCCCTAGCCAAGTTATAGTTGCTTTGAAAAAATAGAACTTTTCAGTTTTAAAAGTTAAATTCTGAACTAAGCTTTTCAATAAAGTTTTGCACTTTTTAAAAAAAGAATTAAGAAGAACATGAGTGACTAACATTACAATGAACATATTGTATAGCATTGAAAATTCAAAGTCAGTTGCATTTAGACGATTCTTTGATAAGAGCATCTCATAATCATGTTATTCATTCGAAACTATCTTCCAAGAGGAATCGTCACTTCAAATATTAGTGATAAAAGCATTAATATGCGCCTTCTCTTTTCAACGATGCCACATGATATCGAAACAGAAAGATAATCTTCTGTTTTCAATATGACCTTTGTCTTGACATCTAATAATTATAATATTTAAGTAGAATCCACCGGATGATGATTATGCTGTTAGAGGCCAATCAATCCACTCTGTTAAAAGTGGAATAAAAAGTGGAATAAAAGATTAAAATTTGTGGGAAGTACTTTTAGAGCTTTCTAGAACGTTTGTACAGAATGTTAATATCATTTGAAATCACTGGGGAAGCCAATCTACCTTCTTGAAATAGCGTGGGGTCTCTGCTGTCTATGACCTTTGCATGGCATGCCACCCAGAGATGTGTAGTACTATCCAGGTGGCATCCCTTCCATTCTGCAGGAGCGCCCCATTTTATTGAAGGAGGGTACATGAAAGGACAATCTGAAGTATTTGCATAGGACTCTTAAATGTGCTTGCTGTGCATTGCATTCAGCTTCAGCCTGCAGCAGGCCCACTTTGGGAGCAAGGCATGTGGTTCCATGCAGACAGGAGCTGCAGTCCAGGGGCCCAGCCTCCAGACCTGGCCTCGCCACACATCCAGGCACCAGGGGGGATAACTGTGATTTTTTTGTGATACTCAGTTGTGCCACCTGAAAAATCACAGCAAGACCAGCTCAGTGGGCTTTAGTCTGTGCCCTGCCAATTTCTAAAGGATTCAGAGTGCCAACATGGGGGTCCTTGCATTGGGAGAAGAGGTTGGGCTCCAATCTGATTTTTTTTATTGGAGTTGGCCCAAAGATTTTGAAGTTTGGAAAGAGTACCACTGGGGGAATAATTGGATTAAATGGTCGCTAAGATTTCTCTTGTTCTCTTAGTTCATAAAATGTATTTTCTTTCTCAATATAGTCATTTCATAATATTAAAAAGCTTCAACCTGGATTTGATTTACTATATCTGCTTAAAGGTATGGTGTTCTATTTTTTTTTTTTCAATCCTCACCCCTGAATATTTTCCCATTTATCTTCAGATAAAGTGGGAGGGAGAGAGAGAGAGACATTGATGTGAGAGAGACACATCAATTGGTTGCCTCCCACATGACCTCGACCAGGGCAGGGACCAAACCACAACCAAGGTATGTGCCCTTGACTGGAAATCAAACCCACAACACTTTGGTCCTCAGGCCATCTCTCTAACCACTGAGCCAAGCTGGCCAGGGCTGGTGTTCTATTTTTGAAGTAAAGCTCTCTAGTTAAGTCTTCTATAGCAGACCTCCTGTGACCTGTTACTAAAGAGATGCTCATCTAAGCATTGAGAACATTTGACTATGTCCATTGATTAAAATTTAACTTTAAGTAAAGGGGTCTCTTTCCCCATGTGCTCTGTAATTAACCCAAAGAAAACATGTTATAATATATGCTACATCAATTCACCACTCCTGTTAGTGTTCAAACCCTGACCACTAACATTCCCTTTCTTGGCTTTTTTCTTCCCGCCCCCTCACTGATGCTTCCTGGAATCATGTCCCAAATAAACTACCTGCATCATGTTGTGGGATCTGTTTTAAGGGAATCTAATTTAAGAAACCAGTTTTAATAAATTACTAGCATACTTCCAAACGGTACTTTATATTTGTATAATGGGCCATTTTCCAATGCAAATATGACTTTAAGTGGAATCTGGGGGTATTCTGGTGTCTTCATTTGGTAGAAATGCCAGAAGAATCCGTAGCTGGAATCACAGCAGCCCTTGTTAAATACAACTTATTTCCTACGTGGAGAAACTACTGACCGGAAAATTGAATTTTACATGATACGCAAGGGCAAATGCTAATAGAACAAAAATCTTTTCCAGAAGAATTTGTCCCTGCTCTTGAGTCTGTTTTTAACTGTAGACAGTTTGTTTTTATAGAGGGGCAAATACAAACAAACAAACAAAAATTTTGTAGATTCTGCTTAGTTTCCAAAAGAATAAGCACTTATTATCTTAAGTTCCTTTACTCTGTGGTGTATAATGCTATTTATAATTTTAAGTGGTCTTTCTCAAAAGTCATTATTTAATATTTGGAAACACAAATTGATTCAAATGAAAGAGTTTATGTGAGTAGACTTTGCTCTAAATCAAGTCTAAAGCACATGAGAGCAGTAAACTATTTATCAAATTTGCTTTGAGAAATAACATTATTTGATTCATGGACTGTTCTTTTAGCTGTTTTCTTCTTCCTATTACTTAGTGACTTGAAAGGCAGTCTTTCTAATGTTCCAAAGCTATCTTTGATGTACTCAACCTCTCTCTTTAAGATATACGTCAAGATAAACATACTTCAGGGTGTGTTTTCACCTCACCTCCAGGAAAAACAAACTCAAGAGGCCAGTAGCCTTGGCTTAGAAGCTTCACACTTCAGCTCTTCTGAGCGAAGCCGCTAAAATTGCGATTTCCTTCTTTTAATCATAGTTGGGACTCCTTGAATTCTGCTCTAGGCATAAAACACTTTGGGGTCATCCCAACATTTGGGTAGAGTCTATTTTCAGAATTTGAGGATATTTCTCTATAGCTTTCTTCTTTAGAGTTTCGTAGCTACCTTCTACCTACTAAGTTTGCCTTAAAATTTTCACCCTGGTTTCTGGGAACTGCGTGGGTTTCTATCTTACTGGGGTCTGCCCTCCGACAGGAAGCCGTGTCAACTCTTCTCAAGTTTCTGCCCATTATTTTCTATTCACTGTCCTGTGCCTTTACAACTACATAGCTGATTTTTGAAATATTTTTCGAGCTTTTATAGTTATCATCGGGAGAATTGGTTTGGTAAGAGCTCTCTCTCCATCACTAGAGGTGGAATACGAATACTGTGTTAATTTTTTTAGCCCATGTTAATAAAATTTTCTAATAAGTATTAGCCTTTCCTTGTTTTTATTCTATCCAATTCACTTAACTCATAATATCCCAATGAGCATTTTCCTCATCAGTTTCTCTTTCTCCAGTTCTCCATTGCCAAATAATTAAGTTATATATATTTTTCTTGCTCTACTAACTCTTATAAGGACTTATATCAGTAATACATCTTCTTTACAACAATTTTTCTTGCTATAACATGACCTTTGATCTGCCATTTATCTAGTTATTTCGAAGACCACAATATTTTTTTATTATTTAATTATTTAACTAATTAACTAATTTATTTTTCCCAACTCCTCTTCAACCCTCCACTCCCATGCACATATTTTATTCCTGAATAGAGTTTAGGTGCAATTTTTATCTATTTTCCTCTAAATTTTCAAAACTAGTTAAAACCCCAGTTTATCCAAGTATCTCTATTGATCTCCCAGCAAAAAAGAAACAAACAAAAAATTCTTATATCCAATGATTTTAACCTGTGGTTTTAAAAATTCTACCGGTGTATTTAAGATAATTATTTTTATCAGAGTTTTAAGTTATTTTTAAATTTAAGAATACTTACAAAGCACGTAAGCGACTAAATACCAATTCAGTATCTTACGTCCTGTGAGATGGTTATCAAATGATAATAAAATTCACAAAATAAATTAACTTTGTAGTTTATGAAAACAAATGAAAAGTAGTGACCCTTGTTTTTGAACTCAGAAAGCTGATTATTATCTACCTTCTTATGCTTTCTAATACATATCTCTGAAGTTGTCAGATATCAGAGTAAAAACTGATCACAATCACACAATGAAGCAATTACAAATTTTAATAAGCAATGCAACGAACACTGGTGGCAAACCAAAGCAGGATAGGGTGCTTTAGTCCGGGGGGACAGAGAGGCATACCGAGCTCTCATTTAAACAGGGGACATTTGGGTAGACATTCGACCTGTCAGTGAGGATCACTGAAGAAACGGTCAACGGGAGGCGAAGCATTGAAAACCACCTGCGGGTCAGCAGTGCGACAGGAATGTTTTTAAATGTCTGGATTCTAGGGAGGGAGGGAAGACGAGGGGTGAGGGAATAGGAATGGATACAGGAACTGACTTTGAGGGTGCTGTGGAGTCAGACCACAGCAGGACTTGTTGGCTCCCAGGAGGTATTTAGGTTTTATTTTAAATACCATGATAAGCCTTTGAATGATTTTAAGTGGGGGAGTGACAGCACATGATCTCAAGTTATACGGAGACGTTCCGGCTTCTGCATGGAGAATGGACAGGTTGAAGGATGCCAACCCAGTGAAATGCGAGATGAGCACGAGAGTTCTCACAATTTCAGCCTCTTCCCTCCTCTGAGGTCAGTGTGTCCACCCCTGTGGCCTGTCCCTCAAAGAGTCTTACTCCTTCTCCCAAATCCTTAGCCATCAAATCCAGATTTGTTCAATTAAGCTTTAATCTCAGAGGATTTGGTAACCACAGTAACACAGCATACAAACCGTCAGTTATCTCTGCTGTTCCCTAAATGCCCACTTTGTTAGAATTAAGCCTGGATAAAACTATTGGTGAGACTCCAAAGTCATGCTCTCTGTTAGATTATTCTTTAAACTTGCTCTTTTCTACAGAATGAATGTCAAACAGGACTAGAGAATTGCATTTAGTTTTAAATACATGTAATAGTTACCAATGCTCATACAGGTCTGATGTATTACATAAAGAATGTGACCCTGGTTCAGACTGGACCAGTCTTGTGTTTCCCACACTATGATGATAAGGAATTTAGGGCTTCCTCTCGGTCTCTAAAGTTCTTCCATAGCCCCAGAGTCTACTCCTGAGTGTTGTTAAAGAAAAAAGAATTTTTATTCTGACAACTCTGATATCCTTTGCATTTTCTACAAATGAATGAAAGAAACATATTGTGTGAAGGGATTTGATTTGTAACACAATAGCTATTTTTCCTCAGCTAACCAGGAGAGCACGGAACAAATTTACATTAAGTGTGTGCTCTTATGAAAGAAGAAATCAGCATTTGGATTTGAAATATGTCGAACACTATTCTTATGAAGGCAAAATCGCTTCATTCAGCTATGATTTTACTTCTAACTAACAAAGGCTCACTCCAAGCATTTATTTTTCTGCTTCTGCATGTTCTGTTGGTTAAACTTTAAATCTTCCACATTGTCTCTTTCTTTCTTAGGCCGTAGATCTCAGACAATGTTGGGCTCCGATGTTAAATTTTACAGCTCAGTGGTAATAAAATGTCGACGAAGCTATTGCATGGCCTTTTAGCAATGTAGGTGGATGGATTTAAACAGAGAAATGTATCTGGTCATGTTACACATCTAAGATATGCCCTCATTTAATTGATGACAGACCTATTAGCTGCACAATACAAGCGGGTTTTTGTGCGTCCATCCTACTGATAGTTTGGGGGCTTGGGGGTGTTTTTTTTCTGCCAATGAAACATTTGAAAGATACCAAAAGGTTAAACCATTGGTGGTCATGGTGAATAGAAAACATTTGAATAGCAGATGGTGGGATGGACCACACATGCACAGCTTGAGTCGCTTCTTGGGCCCCATGAGACAGAATAATGAACTGGAGCATAGCTGTGTCTCATTTGCCAAACACATGTTGCCTTTCTTGCTCTCAATGAAAAGGGATTCTGGTAGCATGCCTATAGCTGCAGCAATAAAAGACCATTATAAATACAAAATGGCATCATGGTCTTAGTCTCCTTGTCTTTCTACTTGATTTTGATGACTGCCCACGACCCTGAACTCCTTCTATGGTATTTGTGTTAGACCAGGCAATGTGGCTACCATAAAGGTTCTGGCAATAAAATAAATTACCTGATATTTAGTTAGCTACATAGGTCAGTCTGCGTGTCAGCAAACTCTGATTATTCCCCCTCACCATGGAGAAATTAAGCTGCTTTTGGCTGTAGTAAAATAAAAAATCTAACTCAAATTGCTTTTTAAAAAGAAAGAAATATAGTATTGATTCCTATAAATGGAAGTCCAGAGACAGTCACCTTTACAGCTGACTTAATTATTGATGGCTTCAAGCTCCATTTAATTGCATTTCTTCTCAGCCCTCTGTGTTCCTGGTCTTAACCTCAGTGCACCCGCCTTAACCACAGAAATTTCAGGCGGCACATCGAGTGAGAGATTGTCCCTTTCTGTTAATCTCAATTCCGAGTGAAGAAATATTGCAGAAAACCGTCAGAAAACTTCTGACATCTCCCTGGCCCAAATTAACTCAAATGTTAATTCCAAAAGGGTGGAGACACCACACACTTATTGGCTTGAGCCTGATTCCTGAACTGATCAGTGGTGAATATCAGGCCATTTCCATAATTGACTTTAAATAATTAAAACTCACCCAGAATGATATGGGAATATCTAACATCATGGCAATGTGCCCTTATAACTGCTTTAAAAATGAGACATATTTCTGATGCACATGAGCAAAACACCATTATTAGGATGTGGAGTTTCACTGAGCATTGGGGAAGGAAGAGAGTATACAGTTCCCTTGTCTGTTTGACACTCTCTTCCATTGGCTTACCTTTTGTTTTTATTTACCCTGATATTTACTTATTTATTTATTTATGTATGTATTTATTTATTCATGTTAAGGTGTAACCTACCCAATCATTATATAATTCTGAGCAGTCAACATTGCTAGTCATGGATTATACTTGCATTTTTGCTAGCTTTTCTTAAAGAAAGAGAGATAAGTAACAAAATCTTGTCATTATAATTGGTTTCCTTTTGCTAGGACTTCATGCATTTAAATATTATTTTGAACACTGTCAGCATCAAGGATGAGTCAGAACAGAGTGTACTATTGAGTTGCCACTTAAATGGAAGTTAAAGTTGAACATCTGAAAATAAAGTGCAATAAACTTTGGAGGAATTGACAAGAGATAAAGAAAGATGAATAGGGAACAATATATTATTATACCCACGGCCTTATTTTTTTTTTTATCTGAAAATAGTTTGTGTAGGTATCTCCAGCTCTAACATGCTAAGAGTCAGTCATTGCAACTCCCACCAGATAACAACTGATCTGCTATGAATTGAAACAGAGTGAGTCTCCCAAGGTCCCTTGCTCTCCTTTGTATATAAATATCTTATCTCATCTTGCCCTTGATAATGTCCCAAATCATTTTTAACATGATATTATGACTCTCTCTTGTTAAAAATTTCTCTTTAGAATGCACCTTTGAAGTTTTGATGATTCATGAACCAGGATATAATGGATTCATTAATATTACCTCTTTAATCAGGGCATGGCTTTTCATAGGAACAAGAAAGGGTTCTAAATCAATGTTTTCCAATAGAAACATAATGTCATCCACAGATGTAAGCCACAGACATTATTTTAAATTTTCTAGAAGTAAACATTCAAAAAATAAACAATAATCAATATTAGTAACCAATATATTCTATTTAAACCAATACACCTATCAATATGTAATTAAAATTAAAAATTACTAATGAGATATTTAACTTTTTTGTACCGAATCTTCAAAATCGGGTATGTATTTTACACTTATAGTACATCTCAACTCAGACACATTTCAAGTGTTCAATAGCCACATGTCTTTGGTGACCACCTAATTGAATGAAATCTTAGTTCATCTTATGGTATCATTGAAAAATAGGGTATATATATCAGGGTATATATAGAACAGGAAGAAAGGAAAACTGTCTTAGCTGCCATTACAAAACACCATAGACTGGGTGCCTTAAAAAATAGAAATTTATTTTTCACAGTTCTGAAGATTGGAATATCCAAGATCAAAGTGTCAGCTTGATCAGTTTCCGATGAAGATTTTTTTTTTCCTGGCTTGTGGATGGCACCTTCTAGTTACAGCTATGTGCTATGTCCTCACATGGTGGGGGGTGGGGGAGGGAGAGGAGAAGGAGGAGGAAGAGGAGGAGGAGGAGAAGGAGGAAGAGGAGGAGGAGGAGAGGAAGAAGAATATGAAAAAAGACAAGAACAAGAACAAGAAGAACACGTAGTAGCAGTAGTAGTAGTAGAGAAGAAAAACAAGAAAAAGAAGAACAATCTCTCAGGTATCTCTTCTTAGAGGTACAGATCCTATCATAATGAACCCACCCTCATCATCTCATATAATCCTAATTACCTTGCAAAG
The DNA here is from genome assembly GCF_014108415.1 of Molossus molossus. Lineage (NCBI taxonomy): Eukaryota > Metazoa > Chordata > Mammalia > Chiroptera > Molossidae > Molossus > Molossus molossus. The sequence goes on from NW_023425399.1 coordinate 110,660,060, forward strand.
GCCCAGTCTCCAAATAACATCACTTTGGGGTCCATAACACTGTTGCTAAGGTTCTATATTATTGTAATTAATCCCCTGACATGTAAGTTTAGGGTCATCATGATACTCTTTATGCTTTTCAATTGGCTTTTAGGAAAGAAAATTTTTCTTTATATTTCTGTAACTGTAGAATATAAAAGAAAAGATTGTTGAAAGAGTTAAGGAGAAACATATGCTCTCTGAAAATGTGTTAATGAGACATTAAACAGAGATTGTTTTACCTGGGAAATAGCCCTATCCTCTTTGGTCTACTTATCTTCTTTAGAGTTTTTAAAGTAGGAACAGAAAAATTACCTTAATTAGAAAATATTTTAATTAAGTAGAATAGATCATTTGGGATAAATTAACTGGCTGATTTGTGATTTAACTTTTCAAGCACAGAGTTTTTTTTTTTCTTAACCTCCGACATCTCTTGTAGCAATTTACGTGGCTTGCAAAAGAGGTTAATGAGATAACACTGTTTTAACATCTGAAAAAGTAGCTTTTGTCAAATACATCGCTATTACTGTTAGTAGATATACAGAGTTTTTATTATTGTATCACAATGTAAGAAACTGAAGAAAATGTATTTGTTTAAGGTTAAACCAATAATTTGGATTGTACTAACACTTAGGTCTCCTGATTTCTGATGCAGTGTTTCTTCTCTGTGAGTAACCCTGCTCCATCCAGATCATTGAAATCTAATTACCTGTCAGTGTTGGCATATTGCTGATAAATCACAGCCTAAGGCGTGGTGACATGGGTATGTAGATGAGTTCTAACATGCGATCCTCACATTTCCCACCACTTCATTTACAATCAGTGGTCACTTAGACCCCATTATGTGACAAGTGCTTTACAAATGGCTTCTTACCTTTGGCGCATGAAATCTCAAGGAACCTGAGAGTAGTTAAATGATATGAATCTTCCTTTTAATAAATGGGTATTGAAATGTATTTACGTTATTAAATGGCCCTTTTTTTTTTAGAAAGTGTATTTTCAGGAGGAGAAAAAGGAGGACGAGAAGAGGGTGGAGGAAGAAGACAGAGGGTGGGAAAGAGGAAAGTAAGAGGAACACAATCTCATACTCCCTGTAATTTATAGGGAAATCTCCAACTCTGCACAGAACCAGAAGATGGACCACTTAAGGGCATTCGGGAAGCATTGCAGATGTTGATGGGTGAACTAAACCAGCAAATTATTGTTCTCTATTCTTCATTTATAAAATCAGAATCTTCAAAACACTCACAATACTAATCTTTCTGATTCATCAGTATCAAATTAGCAAAGTATCCATCTGCAGAAAGTAAAGTAATTTCCAAAATTACTAAATTAAGTCATTTGGATGCTTTAATGAAACTACATCTAGAATATTACAATTTTCATTGTCACAAGTAAATTTCTGTGCTTTTTAAAACTATTTTCACATTTAAAAAATTAAAGAAAAAGATTGAAAATAGTTATTTAGCCAAAGTGTTATTAGATTTACCTTTAAAATAATATTTCATCATTTTGTTAATTTTAAAAGATAAGTTTAAAAAAAAAAAAAAAATGGGTGATACTGCCCTAGCCGGTTTGGCTCAGTGGTTAGAGCATCGGCCCACAGCCCAGAGGAACCTGGGTTTGGTTCTGCTGAAGGCACGTACCTTGTACCTCGGTTGCAGTTTGTCCCTGCCCCGTTGGGGTCATGTGGGTGGCGGCCACTGTGTCGCTCTCACGTCGATGTTTCTCTCTCTCTCTCTTCCTCCCTCTCTCCCTCCCACTCTATCTGAAGATAAAGGCAAAATAAATAAGTAAATAAATAAATAATAAAAGTGGGTGATACATTAGGTCAAGGATTTCATTTAGTCCATTACCAAGGGGAAGGTTTTGACTGTTTCATTCTCTTAAAAAAGTACTATAATATAAAATCTAAATTGAGAGTTTATAAAAATATACATTTTTTTCTACCATTTCTATTTTTATAAGCCAGTGAGAATTGTTGAGAATGGTGTGGCTCATTTTGGAAACTCCTAGGTCTCTAGTGTGGGGAATTGAAGGCAACCAAATAAAATCAGGTTATAAGAATGAAATTAAAAATAAAAAACTCATTAGGAGAAACAGTTATGAAGGTAAGTCCAGAGAACAAAGTTCCATTGTTTGTCACAATTGGTGTGGTCCTAGGGAATATAGGGGCCTAATTATTACATTTCTTTCTATTTACCTGTATTGAATTTATGCGTTCGTATTGTTGAGTACCTGCACTATATACCAGATACTTGACAAGTGTTTTCTCATTTAATCTCTTCAAATACACAAATTGCTGATATTATACTAATTTTATAGGTGAGAAACTGAGACTAAGGGGAGAAAAGTAAATTTCCCAAGGTCACAGTCAGTATCTGTTAATTCTGACCCCAGTGGGTGTAACTGCAGAGTTGAGGCTCTTAAAACTCTTGCTAAATGTACGCTCCATTTCATCTAAAGCTTAAGCATGATTAATTCTTTGGAAAATTTGTTGTTGCTTATACCCATAAAATAGGTACATTAGAATAAAAATGAATTATATCCATCCATCCCCACCAGTAAGAAAGAAATGAATTATGTGTGCCATATCCTTTGACATACTAAGAATAGCATAATTTTTCCTCAGTTAAATAGCAAACATTGAAGCAGCTTCATTGTCATGTAAAGTAAGTTCTAAGACTTATTTAAAGAAACTAAAGCTTGTCCTTTTAGAATATATAGAGATATAACTAATGTTCGAATTTCAAGCTTCATCATGAGTGATGTGGCAGACCCAGAATATTAAACTGATTAGAGTTAAGCATATAAAAATCTGATGCCTTTCCAAAGATATCTTGGCTGCTTTGATTTCAACACAGCTCGATTTTTGCCAAATCTTTTTGTCTTCCCTCTGTTATTTCTGCAGTAGCGACAACAAATATATTTATTTCCTTGGAATGACGCCTTGTGATTTTCGTTTTGAGGCACTTACAATTTCCAAGTGGATATATATTTTAGCAAAAAAGTACACAGGTTTTCAAAGAAAGTAAAATAGAATTACAAGTATTTTATTTGTAAGGTTGCATCATTTGTGCTGAGAGAAAATAGCCAAGCGGGATCACTCTTTTCTCTGTGGACCAGCTGTAGAACTTGACCTGCCTTTGTTCTTGTACAGGAAAGATGAGGCACTGTACTCAAGGTCAAATGAAATTGAACAGAGATAAAACCAAAGCCCTTTTTAGTTTTCAAGATAATGGATCTGTTATTAAAAATTTTTTTTCTCTTTCAATTAAATAGAAAAATTCAATGGCAAATATTTTTGAGCATTTGTTTGGGTCGAAAATATGAGGCAGCTTCTGTGGCAAAAGCCAAGATTATAAAATAAATATGGCGTAGCTTCATCTTTGTACAAGACAAGTGATTGCTCAAACCGTATCTTGTAGATGGAACATCTGTATACATGTGGTGAACTAAGGGCTGACAAAGCCCCAATTATGCCCAAATGTCTTCCCTGATGAAATTTATACTACTGACACCATCTTTTGGAATATTGTCAACTTTGTCAAGATGCCGACATTTCTAGGAAGGATTTAAACAGTATGTCGGTGCTCCTCCCAAGAAAGAAAGAAGCCAGGAGAACTGGTCTAGTCTGGTGGAAAAAATAAGAATGACAGTCATCCTAAAAACAAATGCAATGGATTTTGCTAGCAGGAGAGTCATGTATGGGATGCTCCTGGAAGAATATGCCTGGTTCTTTGTTTTCTTTCAGCTTTATTTAAGTTTAACCAACCCATAAAACTGTAAGATATTTAAAGTACACACCATAGTGATCTGATGTATGTATACATTATGAGATGATTCTCCCCATCTAGTTAATTAACACATCCATCACCTCCCAGATTTATCTTTTTTTTACTTTTAGTAAGAACATTTAAGTTCTACTGACTGTCTTAGTAAAATTTAATTATACAGCACATAGTGTTTATCAACTCTAGTCACCATATTTTACATTAGATCCTCAGACCTTATTTATCTTACCATTGCACTAAAGATGTTCATTTTGTGTGCTTTTCTGTACCTGGGTTATATTTTTGCAATGAAAGTGCTAAAGAAGAGAACAGCGCTATGGTATTTTGGCCAGAGAAAATAAGATATGAAATTCAAGACATCCTTGGGCAAAATGATGTTATCAGATGATGAAGAAACAGTCTTGTCAAAAACTCTGTCTTTATGTTAAACTAAAAGAAAATTTGCCTTTATGATGTAGTGTCTTATAAAATTATGGGAAACAATCTCTTTATGTCACATACACACACACACACATAAATAATAAGTAGTATAGAACATAGGCTCTGGAGCATGATTTTATATTCCATTTTTACCCATCACTACCATGGTGGCTTTAGGAAAATAAACATAACTTCTCTGTGTCTCAGTGTTCTCATTTGTGAAATAATAGTAAAAGATTAGCACTCACCTCATAAATGTTAGCTATGTTATCATCTATATGATATTTTGTTTTCAAGGCACTTTTATATAAGAACATTTCTTTGTCAAATCAGAAAAATTTTTGTGACCATAAAATTTGACTACAAAAATCTGAAATTTGTAGTTGAATTAAGAACTATCCAGTTGGATAGACTTCATTCAGTTAGTTGGTGTCTGTCTAAGTTACTGATGTGGGTTATCAGAATGACAGCAACTTCTCTCAGGAAAACGTAATCATTAAAAAGCTCTGCTTTTCTTGAAATGAAATATCAGTCCTTATGGCAAATATATTGCATTTTTCATAATTAGAGGTTAGTGGAAATATTTTCCTTCCAGGAAAAGACTGGGTCTCTTGGTGAAATTTCAGGGAAGTCTTTAGTCGTTCCAGTACTATTTATCTATAAACTCTGTGCCACATTATTTCTTAGACAATGTGTTATTTTTTCTCTTACTACATAACAAATTACCACAAATTTAGCAGCTTAAACAACACCCATTTATTAGTTAACAGTGTTGTAGATCAGACACCTGGGCGGACGTGGCTTGGTCTCTGCTTAGGGTATCACAAAGCTATCATCGAAGAGTTTCTTAGGGTGAGTTCTCACTTGGAAGGTCTGCAAAGAAATTTGCTTCCAAGCTCATCCAGGTCGTCAGCAGAGTCCGTTCCTTGCAGTTTTGAGAAGGTCTCCATGTCCTTACTGGCTGTCAGCATGGGTAACTTTCTGCTCTTAGAAGCCAACTGCATTCCTTCTCACCTGGCCCTTTTCAAAGCCAGCAAAGGTTAGTCGTTTCCATCTCGTACTTGGACTCCCTCTCCCTTCTCTGTCACCAGCCAGAGAAAGCTCTCTGCTCTTCAGGATTCATAGGATGAGGTCAGGTCCAACTGGAAAAGTTCCTTCACTTGAAGTCAACTACACCAGTAACCAAATCACTGGTGATATCCCATCATGCTCACAGTCCTGGGAATTAGGGAGGTGTCTGCTCCAAGTCATGACCATGGACAGTGCCCCACAGTTCTATGGGTAGATCCTTTAGACTCTCTAGCCATTAGAATTGCAAAGGAGAGCTGTCGGAGATTTCTGATAAGCTCTCTTGTCCAACAATGGCCAACAGGTTAAGTTTTGATGCAATAAGCTCATTATTGTAAATTTGTTTGACGGACAGACAATAATCCCTGGGATGGTATTAATGTGACAACCACTGTAAAGAGGAAGACTAGACTAAGTGGCCTTGAAGTTGTGCTCCAGCTCTGATACTGTATGATTCAATGACTTTGAGGATGATTTACTGCATTGCTTCCTAAATGTGAATTTCTATGGTTCTAAAATAGAATTTTTAAAGAAGCAGGAATTTTTAGAAGAAAAGACCATAGATATTATCCAAATTTCTCATATTTTACATATGTGAAAACCAAAGCTCAGAGAAATCAGATGACATTAACTGGTTTCCTCAATGACAGATTTTGGACTCTAATCTAGATAAATTATGCTGCTATTCACATGAGGCTTTGAATATGTTTGGCTTCCTCATTGCCAAATATAACTATAGAGAGAAATGTCAGGATGAATAATGCCTAATTTTGACATAGGACTTTCTCATTCTCCTTGCAGTCTTCACAACTGAAAACTTATTTTTAAAAACCTGATGAGGCTCACAGTTTCACCTCTGTCTGAGTACACAAAGACTCAAGGAGGGCAAGATGGGCTTTTAACAAGAGGTTGGGAAGGAAATTCACTAAATGGATATAAAATAATTAATTAAAGGGAGACACATTCTTTTTTTGACATTCCTAAAAGAAAGCAGAGATTCTATCCAATGCAGTCTTATTTTTTCTTTTTCTTTATTGATTTTTTTAGAGAGAGAGGAAGGGAGAGGGAGAGAGAGATGGAAACACCGGTGAGAAGAACATTGATTGGCCGCCTCCTGCATGCCCTCCACTGGGAATTTGGCCCACAACCTGGGCATGTGCCATTACTGGGAATTGAACTGGTGACCTCATGGTGCACAGGTCGACGCTCAACCACTGAGCCACTTTGACCGGGCTGCAGTGTAGTCTTGTGCAACATAATCTATATGACCTAGGATTTCATAAGTGAAAATATTAAATTGTTTGAGAAAAGAGATGATACCAGAAGAAGGCATGAAGTGGTAGTTAGAATATTCAGCAAGGTAAACTTGGAGGGAAATGCTTCATTGATATTCTTTCCAGTATGTCACAAAAGCAAGTGGCCACTGATCTCAGAATAGAAATTAAAAGAAAACAAACCCTATAGCATAACAAGTTGAGTGTCTATATGGCATGCATTTATGGATATCAATTCAATTCAACAAGCATTTATGAGAGGTTATGGGTATACATTTCAGATTAGGCTACTGGGAAAAACAAAAGGAATAAAAAGAGAGAGAGAACTCTTGACCTAGTATAAGAGGGAGTAAGTCCACTAATTAGAAAACATTGCATATGTAACAAATTCTGTAATGTGATATAAATAAATAAAGTATTATGGGATCATAAATGAATGAATAACTAAGTGGACCTAAGGAAGTCATTCAAGGACTCACAAACATATACATTGAGAGCTTGTTTGGAGGTTCTAGCAGGGGAGCGCAGCTACTTGTATACCCTTGACCGAAGACCCGTCTTCTCCTCTGGGGGGAAGGTCGTCCTCTTCGACCGAGCGCGCAGCTTCGGGAGGGACAAACATGGATCGGTTGAGGAAGGAGGGGGACACCCGCCTAGCCAGCCAGATCAGCCGAATCAACCCTGGCGATCAATGGGGTGACAGATGTCGCAGCCAGATCGCCCTCACATCCAGATACATTGAGCAAGATTTCTTTTTTAAAAATAAAAATACAATATAGATTTTTATTGGACCAAAAAGTCTTTTCTCATAATCCTGTAGCTTATAAATCAAAATTTTGAGCTAGAAAAATCATTATTCTTCAAAAATTTTATTTAAAAATATCTCCAGATGCTTTCGTATGTGTTGAATAAAATATTTTTTTTTATCTTTACTGTTGAATGAGCAAGATTTCAATAGGCAAAATAAGTGGAATGCCACGCCCATTGGATGGAATAGATGGACTACCCTGAGGAAAACCATCCAGGTGTTCTCAGGGCAGAGAAGGGAGAAACAACCAGGAAGGTATTGGAAACTACAATGAGAAGGGTCTTGATCCTTAAATAGATTGAATCTTTTTCTCTATTAATTAAGAAAAATCTGACGTTTTGACCTTAAGAGATAGAAAATAATACAATACCTTAGAATACCGTCTTTAGTAGAAGAGAGCATATGGAGTCTAAATGCTGATGAAAGGAGACTTGATGTGGGGTGGTGAACACACAACATGATATACAGATGATGTATTATAGGACTGTACACCTGAAATGTACATACTTTCATTCACCAATGTCACCTCAATAAATAAAATGATATAAAAGAAAAATGTCTTTAGTGGAAGTATGGAGGGTGGGGAATATGAAGGGTGTGTGAAGACATGCAAGCCTGTTGGAAATTATTTCAGACTCTTGGGTGGCTTATAAGTAATTCACATCAATATGCTGGACAATATGAAAAGAAGTTGAACATTTGAAAATGCCTGATTTCTTCTTCTCTAATTCTATATTACTTTTTTTACTTTCTTGTATTCAGTTTTTGCTTTGAATTAACGTGGCAAATTTTTCTGAATAATACTTTATTTTCCCATTGATTTGTAACATCATTTAATACACAAATTCCAGAGGAGCTATCCTTTTTTCCTTTTTCTCATTTTGACTATTCTTTTTGATCAATTTTAGAATCACTTTGTCTAGAGAAGTAGCACATTAGGGCTTTTACTGGAATTAAATAAAATTTGCAATTGACATGGGAAGAATTCTACCATTTCTTGATCACTCTTTCTGTCACTGGCCACCCAAACATTTGCACTGTGATATGCCATTCTTTAAAATGCGACCTATTTAATTTCTTCTTGGTACTCCTCTCCACCTGACATCATACTGCTTATTGCTTAGGACTGCTACAACCAAGTGAGTTTCATTAGGGAACTCCTATTAAAGCACACTGTCTCGAAAGCCTCAAACAATGTAAGCCATGTCCTAGATTCTGAACAGATTATGTCCTGGCCTAGGAAATAATGGAGAATTAAGATATTTTGTTTCTTTCTCCAAGGATTTGAAATTAGAATAGTATTCACTGTTGAGCAAGTATATAATAAAAATAAATTTGTGAAATTATAGGAAAAATATTCTAAGGCAAATAATAATTGTTGGGTGAATACAAAATGCCAAACATATGTATGAAAGTTGTATATACATTATTTCTCTTTGTCTTTCATGGTACCTAAAAAGAGTATTTATTTAGTATTAAAGGTGAATTATCTAAAGATCAGAATCAGAGACAAAATGCAATTTATTCAAGTTTAAAGTAGCATATGGGAGAAATCAAATCCAAAGCATTTCTGGATTTTTAAAAACATGTTTTATGTTCAAAAACATGGAAGAAATAAACCTTATAAGAGTTAGCTCTTGGAGATGTGCTACAAAATTTCACATATATCATCTTATTTTACCCTCATAATAACCCTGAATTATTATAATTCTCATTTTAAAAATATTTGAGGCCCGGCCAGTGTGGCTCAGTTGTTGAGCAGCGACCCATGCACCAAGAGGTCACAGGTTCGATTCCCAGTCAGGCACATGCCCAGGTTGTGGGCCCGATTTCCAGTGAGGGACATGGCAGGAGGTGGCCAATCGATGTTCTCACTCATCGATGTTTCTATCTCTCTCTCCTTCTCCCCTCATCTCTCTCTAAATCAATAAAGAAAAAAGAAAACTTTAAAATATATATATATATATATATATATATATATATATACACATATATATATAATTGAAGATAGTTTGAAATTCAGATAGTCCTAAACACAGGAAATATTCACAATAAAGACTTGACCATGTATCTAATTTACACGGTGATAATTTACAATTAATGATTATTTTAACATTTTCCAGATAATATTTATGACCTAATTTTTTTTTGCTACAAAAAATTTTAATGCAAATAGAATTTCCTTGATGATAAAGTTTATTTTGAAATGGTATAATGAACAATAGTGCTAGCTGAAGAAAGTTGAGGCAAAAAAGTACTTCAATCTCATATAGACTTCAAAAATTTTCCAAGTTTTCCATAGGTTTCAAATCAATTTAAAGGAACCATTTTTAGAAAAATATAAAGAAGACAGAAAACCTTGATTTTTAGTTTGCCTTCCTCCCAGTGATTGTCTCATTTAGTGCCAGTTCATGTACGATTAGTCATCTACCCCACACATTCATTCGAGCCACAATAATTTAAAAGGGATCTGATTATCTGTTTAATCAAGCTGTGAATGAAACATGGTATGTTAATTTTTTAAAAATCCTACTTGGAACAAATGTTTTGACTAAATTTGAAACTTAGCCAACACCTGGTGATATTATAGAAAACAAGTGAAACAGACAAACTGACTAAAATTACATTTGCCATTACCCTTCACTTGGCTTTGTTTTGATAAATCAAGTTTTCTCAACACAACCCTTGCAATTAATTAAAAGGAGGTCATTAAACCAAATGCTGTGTTCTTTTCAATGTGCTTATTTTACAACAATGTGTTCTTATGTTGTGCCAGTTTCAGAATTGACACTTGGAAATGTTGAGACAATATTTTCATGTAACAGCATAGTTAGGTACACTCTGATTAGCTAAAGGACCTTAGTAAATTTGACTGCTCAAGAACTACGTGTATTTACACTTGACCTTTGAACAATATGGTCCTGAACTGCGCAGGTCCATTTACACATGGATTTTTTTTTTTCAATAAATGAAGTAAATATATTTTCTCTTCCTTGTGATTTACTTAATAACATTTTCTTTTTCTAGCTTACTTTATTGTAAAAATACAGTATAGGATACAATATATATGTTAGCCAACTGTTTGTTATCAATAAGCTTCCAGTCCACAGTAGGCTACCTGTAGTTAAGTTTTTGGAGAGTCAGAAGTTATTTGTGGATTTTCTACTACATGGCGGGTCAGTGCCCCTAACTTTCCTGTTGTTCCAGGGTGAACTGTATATAACATTAAGGTGTAATGGAACAAGGTGTCCCTAATGTGTGTAGTTTATCTCAATGCTTATTACCGCGATCCTGCAGGGATGGTAGTGAACTGTGCAATGTGAATTCTAATTAATTTTAATACTCAATATTTAGGAACTAGTTCTTTTCAAAATAATTTTACCACAACTGTCATGTGGTACTATAAAATCAAAGCAGTTATTTTCAACTATAGAATAGGAAAGGAAACTCAAGTTCACTCAACACTAGGGAAAATACTAAACATTTACAGCAGCAACAGATGATACTAAAGTTCTGTCTTTGAAAGTAATATATTGACTCTCCAGAGAAGCAATAACCAGCTACAGGTATTTTGGTATGGTAAAGAAAAGAGTTGTCTTGTTTTAGTACTTGATCAAGGTACCTATATTTGAAAATTTTATCACCAAAAGCCAAAATACAGCATTTTATAGCATCTATTTTACTTAAAAGGTAGAGGCTGGATTCTCCAGGCACATGATTTTTCACGTTGTGGAGAACATCTGTTAATTACAAAGAGAAATGGCATAAAAAGAAAATTTAAATTTTAACTCAGGTTGAAAGAAATTATATAAATTTTGTTACCAGGAATAGACAAAGTAGCTTATTAACTGTTACTGATCAGGGTTATTATCTTTGGGTATATGATAGTCATTACAGCTTCATAAATTCCATTATTATTTAGACAACATAAATCACATTATAACTACATGATTTTTGTCTTTTACTTAAATGTCTTTAATTGATAAGTTTTTATATTTTAATTAAAATATCCAATTAACAAAGAATAGGAAATTATAATAACCTAGAGTATATATCTACCTTCTGAAATTGCACATAGAGTATGCTTTATGAAATCAGTTATGTGTTTATTTGAGACATTTTCCTAGACTTTATGTATAATTATCATAGATTAAGCCAAACAAACTGATTTTAGTAGATTTTTAAATTACCCTAATGCTGGTTATACATTATTTTAAATTATGGTATCTTCAATATGGTTCAAATTTATTATTTTGCTTGTTGTGATGCCTGTAATTGACTTTCAAATACCTTAATTACACAGTGTTACATTAAGTGATTTGTTTTGCTTTGTTTTATGTTCACCCAGGGGGGTCCACTCCCCAAATCAGAGCTGCACACTACAAAGATGATTAGCTAGAGTTCATTAAGGAGACTCCACTCAAGTGCACGCTGTTGGATGAGCTTTCTTTTTCTTTCTCTCTAATCAACAAGAGAAGCCTTTCTAATTAGTAGCATACTAAACATGAAATTTTGATGGTGAAATCAGAGTCCTGTTAATTACCATAGTGATAACTATAAAGTTATTTTAATCAGAATATTGTGGTACTCTGATACTTGTGTCAGGGTAGACATATAGGCGAATAGAAAACATTGAGAGTACAGAAAGAAACCCATACTCTCTGGCTAATTGATTTTCAATAAAGGTGCCATGATATTTCAATGGGTAAAGAATAGTCTCTTCTACAACTGGTGGTATAATAACTGGATACTCACATGCAAAATGAATGAATAAATAAATAAATAAATAAAATTGAGTCCCTACCTAATACAAAGATTAACTCAGAATAATTAAAGACTTAGTATAAGGCTAAAACCATAATTCTTTGAAGAAAATATTTCTTTATGATCTTGGGTTTGGCAACATAATTTTTTTTTTCTTTATTGATTTTAGAGAGAGAGGAAGGGAGAGGGAGAGAGAGATAGAAACATTGATGAGAGAGAACATCAATTGGCTGCCTCCTGCATGCTCCCCACTGGGGATTTAGCCCAGGTGCATGGGTCAACACTCAACCACTGAGCCACACCGGCCAGGCAAGCAATGTAATTTTAAACATGATGCTAAGTACACTAGCAACAAAAGAAGAAATAGATAATGGGCCTTAAATTTAGATTTTTGTTCATCAAATGACATTATCAAGAAAGAAAAGATAACCTACAGAATGAGAGAAGATATTTGCAAATCATGCTTTTCAAATCATACATCTAATAAGGATCTAGTATCCAGAATATATAACAATCTCCTAAAAATCAATAAGAAAGAAGACAACCCCAATTTTTAAAGAATTTGAAATGGTGACAGAATAAGAATTGACTTTGGGTGGTGAATACACACTACAATATATAGATGTTGTATTATAGAATTGTACAGTTGAAAATTATCTAATTTTATTAATCAATGTCACCTCAATAAATTCAATAAAAGTTTTTATTTATTGTTATTTTTTTTTTATCCTCACCCGAGGACATTTTTCCACTTTTTGCTCAGGTAGAGTGGGAGGGAGAGAGAGAGGAACAGAGAGAGAGAGAGAAACATCGATGTGAAAGGGACACATCGAGTGGCTGCCACCCGCACAACCGACCAGGGCTGGGGATAAACTGCAACCGAGGTACGCGCCCCCAGCGGGAACCGAACCCGGGTCTCTCAGGACCGCAGGTCGACGCTCTAACCGCTGAGCCAAACCGGCCAGGGCAATAAAAGTTTTTAAAAAGAAAAAGAAAAAGAACTTCATATACAAATGACCAACAAGAAAATGAAAAAATGCTCAACATCATTACTCATTATGGAAATATAAATCAAAACCACAATGAGATACAACTTCACACCCTCTAGGATGGCCATAATAAAATGGAAAATAACAAGTGTTGAGGACAATGTAGAGAAATTTGAACACGTATAAAATGCTGGTGGCAAAATTAAATGATGCAGTTTGGCACAACCTCAGAAAGTAAAGATAGAATTACCTTATGGTTTAGCAATTCCACTCCTAGGTATAAACCCAAAAGAATTGAACAAAGGGACTCAGATACTTGTAGAACAGTGTTCATTGCAACATTATTCGTAAGAGCCAAAAGGTGGAAACAGCTTAAGTGTCAATCACAAATGAGTAGAAAAACAAAATGTGGTATGTGCATAGAATAAAACAGAGGATTCCAAAATGACGGCAGGGTGAATGGAAACTACACAGACCATCTCCCAGGAATAATCTGGAATTACAACTAGAATAAAGACAAATAATCAGGAAAAAAACAACAGAAAAGCAACTGGACAGGACCCATATAACCAGGGACAGAAAAAGGACAATAAATTGATCCTGGTAGGAACTTCAGAGCCATGAGAGGGTGGACTGGGAGCTCATGGACAGAAGCTGTTTAAGCTGTGAGCAGCTCTTTTGGGGTTAACATTTCCAAGCTGTCTCCATGGTGCAGAGGGCCAGGACAGAGCACTAAATTAGCTACAGCCACTTACCTTGGGCTCTGGCAGAGGGAGAGTGACCTGGACTGAAGCTTTGTGGAGATGCGGGAGCTTGGAGAGCTGGGAGGGCAATGGGAGATTTTTGCTGAATCACTCCCTCAAAGGACAGTAGCCATATTACTCAAAGAACCCTTTCCCAGAGCCTGGGGAAGAAGCAACAACCCCTCCCTCAGGAATTTAACACCACCCAGCAAGGCCAGAGAAATACAAATTGAGGCTCATTAACAGCCAGTAAACATCTGCCTCATCCTCTGGAAATCCTCTTACCCTGAGCACCTGAGGGAGTTTTTAATTCATTTGAGGGCTACAACCCAAGGCTCATCAAGTAACAAAGACTAATAGCCTCAGGCAAAGAGCTAGAGTATCCTTTATAGAACCTTTCCTGGGCTTGCAAATCTACCCAGGAAGGTAAGACCTGACAGTGATGTTTAATGTGGGTCCTCCCATACTCATCCAAACCCAGTAGAGGGAGCCACAATCAGCAGAACACCAACACCCACAGAGAAAATTTGGCAGGCTCCAAAACCCATTGAGACAGCCTAAATTGTGAAACAAGGAAATAAATCCCAAATGAAAGAACACGAGAACTCTACCAAACAACAGATAAATGAAATGCAGTTAAGCAAGTTATCAGAGGTAGAGTTCAGAGTGACGATAAGCGGAAGCTCAACAGCATGAGTAAAGATATAGAAACATTGAAAACCAACCAACTGGAAATGAAGAATGACAGCAGAAATAAAGAACACATTGGAAGGAATAACCAGCAAAGTAGAGGAAGCCAAGGACCAAATCAGTGAATTATAAGACAGCATAGAAAAAATCACCCAATCAGAAAACCAAAAGGCAAAAACAATTAAACAAAAGGAAGGCAGCTTAAGAGAACTGTGGGACAACCAAAAATGTAAGAACATCCACATTATAGGAGTTCCAGAAGAAGAAGAAAATTAGCATGGGTTAGAGAATATATTTGAAGAAATAGTGACAGAAAAATTCCCTAACTTGAGGAAGAAAAAAGGCATTCAAGTTCGAGAAGCACAGGGAACTCCCTGGTAAGAAGAACCCAAACAGGCACATACCAAGACACATAATAATTAAAATGCCAAAAATTAAAGACAAAGAGACAATCCTAAAGGCAGCAACAGGTTACCTACAAAGAAACCCCCATAAAGCTATCAGATGACTTCTCAACAGAAAAAACCTAGGCAACAAAATTTCAGACATCACACACAGCAGAATTTTCACTGATACAATGCCTAAGGCAAGAGAAACGAAGGAAAAAATTAATACATGGGTCTGTATCAAACTAAAAAGCTTCTGCACAGCAAAAGAAACAACCATCAGAATGGAAAGGGAACCCACTATATGGGACAGCATAATTGCCAAAGATACATCAGATAAGGGGTTAATTTCCAAAATATATAGAGTATACATACAACTCAACAAAAGGAAGACAAAGAACCCAATTAAAAAATGGTCAACGAACCTAAATAGATACCTCTCCAAACAGGACATACAAATAGCCAAGAGACATATAAAAAAATGCTCAATGTCACTAATCAACAGAGAGATGCAAATTAAAATGACTATGAGGTATCACCCCACACCTTCCAGAATGGCTGCCATCAACAAATCTTCAAACAACAAGTGTTGGCGAGGGTGTGGAGAAAAGGGGACTCTAGTACACTGCTGGTGGGAATGCAGACTGGTGCAGCCACTATGGAAATCAATATGGTGTTTCCTCAAAAAATTAAAAATTGATCTGCCATTTGACCTAGTGATCCCAATTCTAGGAATATATCCTAAGAAGTCTGAAACACCAATCTGAAAGAATATATGTGCCCTTATGTTCATAGCGCTATTTACAATTGCTAAGATCTGGAAAGAGCTCAAGTGTCCATCAATAGATGAGTGGATAAAAAAGCTGTGGTACATGTACACAATGGAACACTATGCAGCTGTAAGAAAGGAAGATCTCTTATCTTTTGAGAGGACATGGAGGGACCTGGAGAGCCTTATGCTAAGTGAAATAAGCCAATCAGAGAAAGACAAATACCACATGATCTCACTTATTTGTGGATTATAATGAACAAAATAAGCTGATGAACAAAATAGACCCAGAGATGTAGAAAGGAGTATGGTTCAGATTGACAAACCTCAGAGAAGTGGGGTGGGGGAAGGGATGAGATAAATCAAAGAATGTATTTGCACGTATGTGTAATCAACGGGCATAGACAACAATTCTGGGGTCAGGGCAGGGTGGGGGGATCTGGAGCAGGATGTCTAGGGGATAAAAAAGAGAAATATCTATAACAATAATAAATTAATAAAAATTGCAAAAAAAGAATAAAACATTATTCAGTCTTAAAAGGAATAAAACTTTATTGCATAATACAGTGTGAATGAAACTCAAAAACATTATACTTTGTCTAGACTCAAAAGGTCACATGTTTTTATAATTCCATTTATATGCACTATCCACAATAAATATATCCATAGTGACAAAATAAATAAACAAACAAACAAACACATAAATAAAGTTGGCTAGTTGCCAGTTTCTGGGAGAAGTAAGGAATGGGGGTTACTTCTTAATAGTAGGGCATTTTCTAAAGATGAAAATGTTTGGGACTTGATAGAGGTGGCGGTTGTACCAACATTACAATGTACTAAATGTCATTGTATTGTACACTCATGCCCTCTCAACCTTTAGGAAAATATTCAAGAGTCTAGGTCATATCATTATTGGGTGCCGATACCAAAGAAATAAACTAAACAAATTGTAAATATCCTTTTATAAGAATAGCATCTCATTTGTTCTTTTACTATAATTCAATAAAACCACAAAATGTGTAAATCTTTCCCTGGATAATTACTTCTCTTGCTATCAGTTTCATTAACACTAGGTTACATTTAATATTTTACTACCATTTTTATGTCTTTGTTGTTGAACTTACTGGGGTGACACTTGTTAACAAAATTATACAGGTTTCAGGTGCACAATTTCACAACACATCATCTCTATTGTGTGTTCACCACCACAAGTCAGGTCTCCTTCTACCATCATTTATCCCTCCATAACCTCCTTCCCCTCCCCCAGCCCTCTTCCCTGGCAGGCACCACACTACTGTGTGTACCCATGAGTTTTTCTTTTCTTTTTTTCTCAATCCCTCTACCTTATCACCAAGCCCCTCAACTCCCATCCCTGACAGCTGTCAGAGAAAGACAAGTACCATGTTATTTCATTCATATGTGGAATTTAATAAACAAAATGAACTAACAAGCAAAATAGAGACAGACTCATAGACAGAGAGCAGGCTGATAGTATTATACCTTAATGAGTTTACTTTGCAACCACATAGTCAACAAATATTTATTGAGCACTTACTTTCTGTGCTTAGACTATGTAAGCAATTTATAGGAAGTTTACATTCCAGAAAATGAAGATAGACAAGAAAGAATAAATAATAGGTTATATAATATTTTCATAGAAGCCACAGAAAAATAAGTTTTGAATACATTTGGGTGATTGTTCTGTGTAAATTTTTAAATAGAGTATAAGGTTCTAAATAAATAAAATGAGTGTGCTGACTTTTTCATTTGAGTATAGAATGTTTAAAGCGTACATAAATTGCTTCCAAAAATAAACTGTTTTCCTTAAACTTTTATTGTTTTACTTACACTATTCCTCTTTTTGTATTTGCATTTTCCCATATTATACACCTCCTTTTTCTGGTTGCATTTGTGGCGACCATCAAGGAAGGTGTCTAATCTGGGAAAAAATGGCTGTATTTGTTAGAAGAGGGCCCAGCACAAGCCCATGAAAGAATGGGAATGAAGCTGGTTAGCTTGAAAGAGCACCCACCTGGTCTTTTTCTAGCCCGAGGTAATATAATCAAAGGTGTTGCTTGGTAGCACATGTTGGCTCGTGCATTTGTTCACACATCCTGGCTCCATTCTCTCTCGGTAGCAGCTGTGCAGGCCGGGCAGTTGTGCAGACTCAAGTGCATGCTCCAGGTAAGGGCCCAAACACAGGCTCCAAGGGCAGGCCCAAGCCCAGGCCCGGGTAGAGCAACACAGTGCCTGCTGGAGCACAGCTCGGAAGGAGACTGAGCTGGCTGGTTGGGGACGGAGACTGAACCGGACTAAGCTTTGGCATGGACTGACCTGATGGCACAGAATTTCTGGACGCTGGCCCTTCTTCTGGCTCAGTGAAGACAAGGACGGACTTCTCCCCAGCAGACTAGAGCTGAACCGCCTGGCATGGCTGAGACACACACTCCAGGTACCTGGGGACAGTCCTTTGTGTTTGCTCCTTCAATAAATCTTATGGCTACACCTCCTCCTCCCACACGTGGGTCCCCAAAATGCCTTTCTCGTGACACCACAAGAACCCATGTCCACTGGCAACAGAACCAATCTTTTTTTTTTTTTTTTTATCCTCACCTGAGGATATTTTTCCATTTTTTGTACAGATAGAGTGGGAGGGAGAGAGAGGAAGGGAGAGACAGACAGAAACATCGACGTGAAGGGACACATCGAGTGGCTGCCACCCTCACGACCAACCAGGGCCGGGGACAAACTGCAACTGAAGTACGTGCCCTTAGCGGGAACCGAACCCGGGTCTCTCCAGACCGCAGGCCAACGCTCTAACCGCTGAGCCAAACTGGCCAGGGCCAGAACCAATCTTTACACATGCTCATTTGTCTCTTTGATTTCCGCTTTGGAACGGTACCTGCTTATTATTCATCATCAATTATGAAGCAGATTGCCTTTGAAAACATGTGAACATTTAAATTAACCTTTGCTGGGGATACTTATTAAAATAAATATTTATAAGTAGTTATAGATATGTGTTGCTCTTGAGAATGTAAATTGCTAATTAACATATCTTTTTACTTTATTTAACACTTCCTTAAAGCAATCCAGTTCAAATAGAGTTTACCCACATCTTCAAAGCGACATTTCACTATGTACGCCGCATCTGCATTTTGAACCTAAGGTCTTCACAGTCTAGTGACACAAATGATGTTACATTAGAATCGCCATCCCACGCTTCCTGTTTAATTCTCACCAGTAAAGAAAGAGTTCTCAGGACTTGGAAAATTCTCACTAATAATATCTGAGGAGGTATTTTGAAAGCTCCCAGACAGATCCTCATGCTCAAGTTCCTGCTCTGTTTCTGCCCTGTCCTTTCGTCCATCCCGATTGACCATGGAGGCCACCTGGGGCCACCTCGGTGCTCTGCTTGCTTCTGGAGCTCACAGTGAGAAGACCAGAACCCATGTCAGAGGGCATGTGTACCAGGGCTTTTAAATCCTCCATCCTTCTGCTGCCAGACAATGTTGAGTTCTTTACAGAAGAACAAAGGGTCCCAAAAGTTTAGCTGTTGGTTACATTACTTATTAAATAATCAGACCCATTATAGCACATTTATCATATATGAAATCATATTGTATATAAAAATGTTTTAGGATTTTCTCTTGTATTATGTTGATCTATCTAGTTTCATATTAGGGCAATGCTGTTCAAACTATTGATGCTTTAAAACATCAGGTATAATTATAATAATATGTCATTAAAAATGCTTCAACTATTCTTTTGTACGAGATCTTTGACAGTGTCATTATTTTGTTTACAAAAAAATTGGAATCACGATTAAGATTTAAAAACACTGCATATTTTTATTAAAATTATTAAATATTTCATCTATTTTTAAACTACTGGCATTTCTTTATTTCCCCATTAATAGTTATCTCTCCATTTGGTAAAATATTACTTATGTCTCTCAAGAGAGTTTTTTGATTTTCCTCAAAACATACATAAAATGTTTAAACTTCTTTTTTAAGCATTTAAAAAATCAGGCATAATTATGAAGATTGTTCTCCCTTTTGTTTATAATCTACAGTTTAATAGTGATTTTGTCAGTAAAAAACACAGAAATATTTGTCTAAAACTAAAATAAATCTGTTGAGTTAAAATAAAGCTATGCTTTGGAATTTATGGTTATCTTGGTTGAGTCAAGAATTTCAAAAAAGATTGACCCTCAAATTCAGCATATTTTGTTATCAATGTTTGTATTTGTCTGATGTCCGTTTTCCTTTATTTATTAAATCATCTTTATAAATGTAGCTTGTATTTCAATATCTGACCGAATTGCAATTTGATCTTTTAGAAATTGTTAAATTGGTGCTGGGGTGATAGAAGGATTATTTTGCACAAATAAAAACGTGGGGCATTTTTATGAAATGAGTGAGAATGGCAGTTGCTGCACAAGGTCGTGCACGCTGGTGCTCCTGCACAAGCCTTCAGCTCTCTGGGAACTCAGCAGGTTCGGTGTCTCAGAACCTGTGCTTTAGGATCACCTACGGTTCCCCTTTTCTGAAAATGGGAGAATAATGGCAAATATTCAGGTTTAAATTAAGATACTGTGTTTTCTAAACACATAATATTACTAAACGAATTAGTAAATGTAAAGTAATTAAGATAATGCCTAGCATAGAAACATAACTTAAAAAAGACAATCGCTCATTTTTCTAATAATGTGCTATATCTATATCATCATAAAGATAATCTATTTCTACTATGTTTCTATTTGACTTATTCTCTCTTTCTCATATCTATGGTATATAATAAACAATGATGTGGAATTTAATATTGTATTCCTGCAACATCACCTAAGTCATGGTAACTTGCAACGTATTTATGTCTTAACATCTCTTTCATGGGTAATCAAAGCATGGGTTTATAAATATTAATTTGAAAATCTTTTCTTCATAATCCTTAGCAACAATAGAACAGTGTAATACACTAACTATATCAGCCAACGAGAACAGAGCTATAAGTTAAATTCAAAAACTAAAACAAATAAGAAACACTGTCTTTCTCCATGAAACAGATTTATTGTTTCACCCCCATTTTGTAAAGCTCAAATTTATTGAGGCCTTAAGTAGAGATTATGGATGTTAAGTTCAGGGACATTAATGTTGGGTCTACCATGAAAAGGGTCTCTTTATAAGGATGAGTTCATCTTTTAATATATTGATGGTGATGTCGTGGTTGCTAAAATAATAATATTAGCAACCTAGAGGACGTAGATATTACTGATACATCAGTATGAAGAAAAATAGGTAGACCTAGGTCCAGAATAACTAAATTACAACATCATATTTTTGCAATGAAATATAGAGAAAAAGTAGAAGCTACCCTTTATTTTAATTACAAATACTACATTAAACAAAAAGCCAGGTAAATGAAGGTTGGTAGGTATAACCTAGTCTTTGAGTAAGATAGAAAAGAAAAGGCAAATAATTCAACAGGGGCCATTTAGAGAGAAGCTAGAGAGTGAAGGCGTTATGCTAGGTGTTTTACAGTATTTTTACTATAACACCTTGTAAATTAATTTTTTTCCAGTTGTAGCAATAAAAAAATTAAAGGAATCACACAAAGTCATGTTACTATTAAGTGGCAGGACTAGGTTATCTTGACTCCAAAATCAAAGTTCTTTGCTGTGTACTACATCTTTGAAGAAAGCAGTTTTGAGAGTCAATTTTGAGTAATCTTTACTTTGCAGAGGAAAATGAATTACTATGAAGAATTCAAAGGTAACCCAGGACATGTGGTGCATGGCACAGAGCACACTTTGTACTTTCTTTGGTTTCCAAATTGATTCACTAATATAGCACTTTCTCTGTAGAGTGGAATTACGGTTCTTTGATCAACAGGAACAACTCATTCAATCATGCCAAGCTTAAATGTAGAAAACCATAAAATTACTCACTTGGTATCTTTCTTAAAATGGAAAATAATTTATCACAAATAGTTGTGCCTATACACTTTAAGCCTGGCGTTTTATGGTCTTTGGCAAAAGTCCAGTTGTATGGCTTATTTCAACGCTGCCTATAGTTTACTGACAGAAATACAAAATTAAACATTTTGCTCAAATGTTCCTTCAATCAATGGAGAGAGAAGTAGACACTTAAGCACCACACTATCGCAGCGTAAATCATGTCTTATTTTTATAAGGATATAGAAAGAATATTAAGCTTTAATATTTAATGGCTATGAATCACGATGTAACCACGAACTGCAAGAAGTGGCCAAATAGTCCCAGAGACGGATTATCTCGGAGGAACACACCGCAGGACATACATGATTTAGTTCTCCTAAATGCCTTGTAGTTTTCTGAAACTGTTTAATACCTGTAGCATCAGAAGATAAAAATATAACAACTCCAAGATAGCAGTGCTTTATGTTTATAATTATGGAGAGGTCATGTCTGAATTAATAAATTTTTAAAAATTAAGTACATTTAAAGTGGTTTCGCCCTGGCCAGTTTGGCTCAGCGGTTAGAGCGACGGCCTGCGGTCCGGAGAGACCCGGGTTCGGTTCCCGCTAAGGGCACGTACTTCGGTTGCAGTTTGTCCCCTGCCCTGGTTGGTCGTGCGGGTGGCAGCCACTCGATGTGTCCCTTCACGTCAATGTTTCTCTCTCTTTCCCTTCCTCTCTCTCCCTCCCACTCTATCTGTACAAAAAATGGAAAAATATCCTCGGGTGAGGATAAAAAAAATAATAATAATAATAAAAAATAAAGTGGTTTCTTCAATTATAGATTGTAATTCAGAGAGGTTGTCCAAAGACTCTAAATAAATATTTGTTAGTTCATGCTATGCATCCATATATACTACCAAAAAGACAATGTAAAAATACTGATTTCCAGTATTGAAAAAATCAATATCCTTAATATTATTTATATAAGTCTATATTATTATGTGGTATAATTATTACATTTCATTAGTAGAGAGTAATTTTAGCATAAGCTGATGTTCATGGAAGTAGCCATTCAATATGCTTTGCGTTACTTACTACTCATTGTCAGAAGATATAAGACAGAGACTACATTTTGTATATGAGAAGGGACCCTATTTGTCTGCAGGGATCAGCCTAGTCACTTGAGTCAGACTGTGATTGAATACAAATCTCACTATGCAGAGCACTGGAAAAAACAAAGCAATGGGAAGAGATATAATTGTCGAGCAGAAGATCTGGACGCCAAGTTTTGCTCTGGCCAAACTGATCCTCTCCCTTCACCCCTTTATTCAAATTCCTGAGTCAGATCTCATCATCTCCTGCCTCATTTAAAAAATATTTTATTGAGGTATAATTGACATGTAAAATGCTGTACATATTTAATGTATACAAGTCACTGAGTTTGGGGATAAGTGTACAATCATAAAATCATCGTTTATGTATTTGTTTACTTGTTCATTTGTCCATTCATTTGTTCATTTATTCATTCATTCATTCATTCATTCATTCCACTCTGCCAGTTTCCCAGGCTCCTGGGGATCTGATGAAGTGGTTGGTTAGAGCCAGGGATCTACAGGTTTAGCAGGTGCACAAGGTGAGTCTGTTGTGAACGAGAACACTCAGAGACACTGCTTTTGGTGATGGAGAGCTGGTGAAAAGGTAAAATTGAACAGTCAGGTAATCTCAGTAAGCAAGTTTGAAAACAGGCAAAATTCTATGTTTCATAAAATCTGAGGTTATATATATTTTTTTTGCAGAAGATACGGGTTCATAGTTTACATGGTCTTTCTCGCCATATTGAATAAAATGTCATCTGTACTCAGGAGTTATTTCATTTGGGTCAAGAAATGTCTTAAGGTTTGAGTGTCTCGTCTAAAGACAAGAATTGGAGCAGCTTGCTCAGTGAGGAGAGACTACAAGACTACATAGCACGTGCCAGAGTCAGGAAACATGAAAATTGTCTGGCCTGTGCTTTCTACAAATGTCATGTGAGGTGCTTCTGAATACTCTGCACTCGAGTGACGTGTCTCCAGGCGGCATTTGCAGATTCTGCCCATTTCTTACACATTCAGTTTTCACCATTAACACCACGGTCTCCCGGCTGCTCACAAACAAAAAACCTCTATTTATATTCTTAAGAAAAATGAAATATTATTAAACATACAGGGGTGGGCACAAGCAGGCTTGTAGTTTGGGGATGGAAAAAGACATGAAGGTTGTGATAATTACAGTAGCTTTATTAACTCACAAGAATGTTGCAATGGCAAAAATATCCCACTTTTGTCCACCCCTGAACAAAAGCAAAGATGATTCATACTTCTACAAATTACTAAACGTGCCATTTAAAACTATTTCAACTATTTCAATGTGCGTTTAATCTGTCTGGACCTAATTTCCCTGTACCACAGGGCACAGCAGAAGGGAAGGGGAAGAGTGTGAGCTTGGGAGTCTGCTTGCCTGGATTTACATCCTGGCTGGATGGCTGGGAGGTTTGGACTCGAACTGAGTTACTTAGCTTAAGTTTCCTCATCTGTAAAATGGAGATAAGAATAATATCACACATTATAAGTGTGCCCTTAAAATTAAATGAGCTAGTAAATGAAAAAAATTTAGAGCAGTGTCTAGTGCAAAGTAAGTGCTCAGTATCTTTTAGCTGCCCTTCAAAAGAATTATCAAATGCCTTCTGAATTCCCTTTCACCTCTTGCGATGCGTTAGATGCCTTTAATTGAAATCTGTAGATTTCGACACAACAGTGAAAACATCTGTGGACTCCTTCTTCCTTCTGAACACCCAATGACAGCCCCTGGGGTTCAATGGTCTTTCAAATGAAGATTTGATTCAATTGCACAGTATTTAGTGGGAGCTAATTATTTACAATATTGGTCCCATGGAACAGCAAAGATGAACAAATTGCTATTTCCAATCTTGAGTTCATATGCTGGTTGAAGATCTCTACACCTCGTGAAATATCTCTGCGATGAAGCAGCCTGAAGAAATGAATGAGCAGCGATGGAGAATGTGAGAGCATGCTCACGCCAGGGTTTTTCCCACTGTGTCCTTCAGCAAGTTGAAAAGGAAAAAAAAAATCAGGTTCTTATCAATGAGTTAAGATGGAAGGTGATGGTGAACTGAGAGTAAAAATAATAAATTACACATTGGATAAAATGTATCCCCAAAGCCCTAGAACAAACCAATATTTCACATGAAAAAATTTTCAATTTTTTCTACTAAATGGATAAGGGTGATAGAAAAGAAATGACTGGTTTCATGCTTATCCTTTTATCAGTGTATCCCTACAACACTGAAAGAGATCGGTCTTTCTAACAAGATTACTTACTGTGCTCGGCACTTCTAGAGGATCAAAAATAAGCCGCATAAACACACTCCTGTATTCGCGAATGAATATGTTATATTTCAATGATAATTTGTCATATTTTAAACTTCCCATTTAAAAAAGAGAATCCACATACATTATTTCAAAGTGAATTTTGCTATTCTGCAGCTGGTTTAAGGAAAACTGGGAACTGAGTGTTGACTTCGACAGTTTTGGAGATTTGAACTAATACAAATATCGCTCTGTGTCTGAGATAGATACATACACAGAGAAAAGGCCAGGGTGGCCGAAACAAAGCATTGTGCCTGACCGCATTCAACACAGCAGGGGAGGGGTATTAAACAGTGTTCTGGGTGTGTGAGGAAGATTAATGAAGAAATCCTTGAAGTTTAAGGAGGGAGACTTTTTAAAGCTAGCTTGCTACTGTCCACTGGGCAACAAGAGACAAAGCTGTAAAATGGGAGATAAAAAAACATTTAAGCTTCTCTCCTTATAAAAATTCAGTGTAATTTACTTACAAATGTTGCACATGGCACTTTTGCAAATGGAATGATTCCAAAGCAAGTGATTTAACCTGAAACATCTCATCTCCAGGAGAAAGCTGACATCCTCCTTCGCTTGAAATCACTGCCAATGTTGATAAGTAACAAATCTCTATCAAAGCAGCATTGTGCGATTCAAAGTAAAAACCCTTAAAAAACTATCTGCAGATATTAAACTAAGAGGCTTCTTTGGGAGTATTAAAAACTTAAAGTTCCCCTCCAATATACCATACATAATGAGAGAGCAAACTCATTATAGTCAGTGGTTTATTTCATTCTTTTGCTTCTTCTCATTTAAACAATTCGCATTCGGTTATTGAATACCTTCATCATGTTACGGACAGTGTAAAATAACACACACACACACACACACACACACACACAGCACAGCACACCACATCATACACACATGAAACGACAGGATGAATTCACTGAAATTATGTTTGGACTTGATCAGGAATGTAAATTTTTTTCTAATTTTAGTGCTTGAATATGAGAGATTGGAGCCAGGCTATCATGTGAATTTTGCTACAGGAGTCTTTCTAATACCATTTGTGGACATTTCAAGTCAGCTTTGGGCAAACTACTGCAAACATTTCTTTAAAGAAATCATAAGGTAAAAATGTGATCATATATTTTTGGATTGGCTGTCTACATCGTTTGTTTAAAATTGAGAAAATCTGTTGGGTTGAATTTCCTAGTTGTGGTTTATGTTTCTCTTAACTTGTGTGCATGTCCATGTTCAGGTATATATGCAGGCCAATTAGGTAAGGATTTTGTGGATTTTGGCAAACAATTAGTTGAAGAGATTGACCATGGTATCATCGCTGAATAGAAAGTTAGGTACAAAGTAGAAGGAAATGACATAAGTCTAAGAACAGAAGATTTGGATATTCTTTAAGAACCTTTATAGAGACAATAAAGGGATGAGAGAAGTGGAAAAATTGGAGGACATAATATGAGAATAGACAGAGCAATGTTTTAGAGATGGAGGTGTTTCAGGTTATGTCAAGTATTAGTATTCATGCTAATAGGAGGCTCAAGTAAAAAGCAGATGAAAATCACTGGAAATGAGGAGGTTGTGAAAATAAAGGGCTTTCTTGTTGGATTAATAAATAGAACGGAAGAAATCTGTGAATGAGAACACAAAGGCCTCAAAAACTGAGAATTAAGTAATTAGTCAGAAGATAATAATAAGATACAAAATAAAAGACAGTATGGAGACATAGCAGAAGCAAAATTTTTTTATATGAAAATAAAAATATCCTTCAAATGGGACAATTTGGGACAGAAGAGGACATAGAAATGCGGCTTGAGTTAAAGTGTAATTTTTAATGTAAATATCTTTTATTTTTTGGGCTTAAGTGGTATATTAGTAAGAGTAGATAGAAATGTGGAAAATAAATCAATCTAAAACTTGGTTTTGATTTTGTATTCATGTTGCATGTACAATGTAGCCTGGTGGGCCATGTGATCCGCATATTAATCAGAGACCCAAGCTGATTGAGGTGTTAACATCTTGTAGCTGCAAGGCTGGAAATCGAGGTCTTTCACTATCATATAAACAGAAAGAGAGAGAGAGAGAGAGGTATCCCGGAATAATAAAGGCAAAGATCCAAAAGTGATACATATCACTTGTTCTCAAAGGCCATTAGCCAGAAAAGTCACATGCCCCTAATTATGTGAAAGAATGCTGTGAATTATGGGGGAAATGTAAATATCTTTTCTAATAAGGGATAATTGAAATTAATTAAATGGAAACATGAAAATACAGAAAAGTCCAAACAGTTGTTTTGGATAAAACATATGCAAATTATATTTAGCTACTATTATCTACAAAATAACCATAGACATAAACATTTGAATACTCACACAACCAAAAAAATGTAGGTTAATCTTACCATTTAGTTGTTCATTATTATAACCTCTTCAAACTATATTGACTTCTTGTCTGTTTCTGAAAATGTGTGCTGGTTTGATCTGCTAAACAAGAACAGAATGCTAAAGGAAGACAGTTTTATGTTACAGCTATTAGTCACAGAGAAAGGTGTTATTGATAGCTACACACATTCCTTTATTTTACTTCCTGAATAAGTAATATTATATTAACTTATTTGGATAGACCCTTGAAAATCAGTTTCATCAGGCATGATCCACCAAGCAGCTGTACATTTCACAACAACCATTTTGAGAGACATACTTTTATATTGGATAAGAAAAATATAATAAAATTGTCCAACTGTATTGGGGTGGGGAGGAGAAAGGTTTGTTCACGATGTTGACCTTTTGATTTCTGAATCAGAATTGCTTACTGGGGAAAAAAGACAAAAATGAGATTTCAAGACACACAAGAAATATAATACTCAAGATGAGTAAAGAGAATTGATTCCAAACTGAGTAAAAGGACAGAAGAAAACAGGCTGGTGAGGGAACATGTTAGGTAGTTTCAGTTGGAGAGTATTTTTATATTTGCTAGGTTGTAGAGCTGCTTAGTATTAAAAAAAAAAAAGGCTTTTTAAATTTTGTTTTTGATTTTATATTGGTGAAATTTTCCCATGTATGAGGAGTTGGTATTTAATAGTGTTTGGGAGATGGTAAATTAAGTTGATTTCTTATAAAATGTGCCATCTTGAAGGGGAAGAATTCCTTACAATGAATGACTTTCGAATTTCATCCTTAGTTAACCTCCAAGGAAATACTTTTCTTTTACCTACCAAATATTCTGCCCTATGTTTTTAGTTTTGTTTTCAGAGTATATCCATCACTGTTTCAAATGAGAACCTGTTACTCTTTCCCAACTCTCTTGAACAATGACCTAAATTTTTATTTTGATCTCCACATAACTAAAGATTAAGTTCTAATATACCTGTTTGAAATTTTAGGATGATCTTACTAAAATGTATGTATGTGAAACCCAAACAAAATTTATTTTCCTGAATATTTTTTAAATGTTGCTTTAAATCCTTTTAGGTGCTGTCAATGGTTTATTGCAAAAAGTAGGCTGCTTTTGAAATTAAAGATTAGAGGTGTCTGAATTAAGGCTGTGTTCCCTATGATGAGGTTGGAAGTCTCAATGAAGGTGGCTTTATTTTACATCTTCAAGAAAAAA
The DNA here is from genome assembly GCF_014108415.1 of Molossus molossus. Taxonomy (NCBI): domain Eukaryota; kingdom Metazoa; phylum Chordata; class Mammalia; order Chiroptera; family Molossidae; genus Molossus; species Molossus molossus. The sequence goes on from NW_023425399.1 coordinate 110,688,745, forward strand.
CAAAATCATGTTTTGCAGGAGTAGTAAGAAATAAATGAATTTTACCTAGTGGTACCAGAACAGAAACACCCTTCAACAAACAGGGCATACATACATTTGTGAATTCCTCCATGGATATGAAAGAAGTAAACAGAAACAGATTTTACCAAATTTATGCTTCTGTTTAAATTTTCACTCAACCAGTTTTATTCTTGAAATGTACCCTTTATTCCCTGGATCCTAAAGTGAATGTCATATCCTCACCAGTTTCTTTGGGATTCAGTAAAAAATATTAGAAAGAAATATGCTATCTGGGTAAGTTTGATGTCCTACAGCTATGATTGTTCTACATATTCCATTCTCTTCAACTATGGACTTCTTGAAACTTTCCTTCACACCATGGAAAACATGACTACTTAAATCTATTTCCTCTGAATAGGATAGCAAAGATTATATAAAAAGGTTATTGTAGTAAGAAAGCATGATTGATGAAATAAATGGATTATCTAATCATGGATAGGAATTCCACAGATTTTCTTCTTAAATTCTCAAAAAATAAGTGACTAGCTTTTAGGGTATATATTTCAGATATTCACACATCTTTGCACTAGTACTTACTGTCTGAAGGCATTTCTTTTTTGTTTGTTTTTTAATTAATTTTTTTTTTCCTTTATTGATTTGAGAGAGACAGGAAATGAGAGAGAGAGAGAGAGAGAGAGAGAGAGAGAGAGAGAGAAACACTGATGAGAGAGAACATTGATTAGCCACCTCCTCCATTCCCCCACTGGGGATCAGGCCCACAACTTGGGCATGTGTCCTGACTGGGTATCCAACTTGTGACCTGTTGGTGCATAGGTTGATGCTCAACCACTAAGACACACTGGCCAGACGGCATTTTGGTTTTTAAGATGGTTCAGCTAATTCTTGAATTTCCTTATATAAATTCTCATTAAAAACAAACAAAAAATTAAATTTCATTTTCTAAAAATTCTAAGTAAAAAGTTGATATAATAATACCTAGAATCCCTTCTTTTCATATATTCATATAATCACAGTGGTGCAAGTAATGCTTTAAATAAGAACTGAATGGTTGCATAAGTAATATTTTCACTTAGAAAAGTGGCCTTCTTGGAGTTGATGGTACCCAACGTTAGTAATGCATGTGCCTCAGACAAGGCTGCATATGTGTGCATGGCCTCAGGCTGTGCTCTGTGGCCGGGTAGGGTGGGCCCCGAAGCTGTGTGCGGCTGCAGACTTGGCTCCATGATCAGGCCGTCAGGCCTGTGCTCTCCCCTTGAGTCAGGCCTCCAGGCAGGTACCCCGGTCAGGGGTGGCCACAAGCTATGCTTCTCTATTGGGCGAGGTCCTTCGCTGGGCTCCCTGTCTGGGCAGGGCTGCAGGATGTGCTCAGGAAGCTGGCATCTGGCATGGCCATAGCCTGGGCTCTGAGGCTGCTGGGGTCACTGATAAGGCTCCCTGCGGGCCAGCAGTTCAAGCCCGTGGACAAGCGAGGCTACTGGCTAGGCTCTACAGAGGGGCTGTAGGATGGGCTCAGGCTTCTTGGTCTGGCAGTGCTGGGGTGGCGTTGCTGCTCTCCCTCCTGGTCAGGTTGGCATTGCAGACTGGGCTCCAGAGCAGGAATGACCCATATGCTGGGGACCCAAACTAGGCAAAGCTGCCAACCAAGCTCCCTGGCCAGATGGGGCCATGGGCTTGGCTGTGCAGAGGTCAGAGACAATGGCTGGGAACCCATCTCACCACCACGACTGGGGGAACACGGCCCACTAAGACCTGCGCACGTGCTCTGCAAGCCCCGCCCCTTTCCGGTCTGCGCCCTGTTCCCGCGGGTCTGGTCCCGCTGTTCAGGCCGGGTCCCCGTCGGGAGACACCATAGTGGCCTCCAGGGAGGGCCGGGAGGCTGAGGAAGTGGCTGTCCACCTCGGAGTCGCTGTCACCGGAGAATCGGTAGGCCAGGGACGCGTCGGCGTGGCCCTGTGCCCGCGTGGGGGAGGGGCGGGGCCCGTGTGGCCGAGAAGGCTGCTCCGGCCTCCACGCCAGGTCCTGGGCGCATCGCAGACGCTTCTGACTGTGGCTCGTCGCCCTGGGTCCTTCCGTGAGGGGCCGCAGGCCGGAAGTCGCCGGTGCTGCCATCTGGCCTTGGCCACGCCCTTCCGGCGATGCTGGCCACTCCGTTCCGGCGATGCTGGCCACTCCCTTCCGGAGATGCTGGCCACTCCCTTCCGGCGATGCTGGCCACACCCTTCCGGAGATGCTGGCCACTCCCTTCCGGCGATGCTGGCCACTCCCTTCCTGCGATGCTGGACACACCCTTCCGGCGATGCTGGCCACTCCCTTCCGGAGATGCTGGCCACTCCCTTCCGGCGATGCTGGCCACTCCCTTCCTGCGATGCTGGACACACCCTTCCGGCGATGCTGGACACTCCCTTCCGGCGATGCTGGACACTCCCTTCCGGCGATGCTGGACACTCCCTTCCGGCGATGCTGGCCACCGCCTTCTGCGCGTTCAGAGCGATCCCCCTGCTCCAGGGCTGTTCTTCCAGGGAAACACCTGGTGGACTTCCACCCGTTTTGATAAAGAAATGCTCCCTCCAGGAAAGCCCCGGGCAGGAGATAACTCGGGCCAGAGGCCCCTTCGTCTCGCGAGGCCGGTGAGTGAGAGCTGTTCCCACAGCTCCCGCTGGTTCCTGTTACTCAGAATCAGAAACATTCTGGCCCCCGTGGGGTTGCTCCCTGCAATGAGCCTCTTGCGGCTGACTGCTCCGTTCCCCGGGGATTCACAGGTGTCTGTTCGAACAGCCTCCAGGGTTCGGTTCCGGGTGAATCTTCGACACGATGAGAACAGCTTGAACAGGATTTGTGACATTACCAGGCCTGCTGCTTTGGTATTTTGATTCGATTTTCAGAAAATCAGCAATTGATCATTTAGATCGTCCCCCCACCCCCCCCAGCCCCGCTGTGGCAGAGACTCAGAGAAAGAGTAGTCATATTTAATTAATAGATGTAGTACCACTGACGACAGCAGGGTAGGTCAATAAAATATTCAGGAAACCAATTGATTTTCTGCAGTTGCAGTGCGTTTTGAAAAACTATTTACAAATATTGTGGGATGAATTCAAGCTAATCTACTTTCTACTTCACCTTGTGTCTCACTGTCTGAGTCATTCACCATCTGTGCCTTGGTTTGTCAATTAGATCCTCTAGAATCGTATTTTCGCATGTTTCCGTAAGAATAAAAATGGAACTATTACATCAATGAAAAGGGAAAGTTTCTAATTTTCTGGTTAGTTTTCTTCAGCAGAATTTCAGAAATAAATATGCAAAGCAACAATAAATGACACACACAACGCTACCACAAATATAAATAATTCAGTCAATTTCATGATTCACACCAGCCAAAATTTAGTATCAGGATTAGATCCCTGAAGCCAGCTGAACCAGGCCTCTCACCAAAGCTTGAGAACTTTACAACAATAACAGTAAGTGATCATGCTCATGTGGAAGTTCATTTCACTTTTTAATAATTCTACTCGTTAGAATTATTCTGTTTGAATAATGAGTACAGTTTTCCCTTTTCGGGAACAATTCTATACATTTGATATGGATTATTCCCATAATTTTGCAAAATGTGTTTTATTACTCTAGTTTGTAAATGAGATGCTGAAATTTAGAAATACTGATTTTCCTGCTCAACTTTGCAGACCTAGTAAACAGCAGAGCTGACATGAAATTCCCACCCCACTCTACTCCACTCCTATTTTCTTCACTTTGTGGGCTCACCGTTCCCTGGGTGAATCTCTGTACCTTGAGTTAACAGTGGCACAAGCGAAATAGAGAAGTCACTAGCTGGGAAGTCAATAAAAAGCATTTATTCATAGTTTACCCCTGTAGGGCCTGATTTCAGTACAGTTTCTAGAATTGCCATGTGCACTTCCCCAATGGATCTCTCCTGATCACCACTAATAAATAAAATATTAACTTTGGATTTCCATCAGAGTGAACTGATGAAAATAAATTGGAATAGGAAGCTGATAGTTGTTACCTAAAGCATATTTCCAGATCATAAAAAAAAAAAAAAAATACTAATTAAATTACTAGCTAAAAAATACTAATTAAATTACTAGCTAAAAAATACTAATTAAATTACTAGCTGATTTAAAAGCTATTTTATACTCTATGGACTTAGCTATTGAGTCATTTTCTGAGGTACAAAGGATCAAATGTAGTATCATCTGTTTTATTAAACATTTCTCAACTTTCATTATTTGAATTATAGTTAACATTCTTAAATGTGTACAAAAGAACAAACTACTGAGCTATGTTAAGTAGTAGAAGCTGTCAAGTATATTTCAATAAATAATCTTGATAAGACTTGCAATTTTAAATTAATCAGTACTCATGGAGAATATAATGATCACAAAGGACTCGCTTTTGAACAGTGTCCCATGTTTATACATATTTCTGAAAAATGCCTTAAAGGCCATTTTTAATTAAATGTAGACTCTTCTCTTTTCTAACGCAAAAAATATGTATACATACTTTAAAATGAAGTAAATATACTCTAATATTCAGTACTGTTAACCAAGAAGAGGTTTAGGCTGAAATAAAGAACAAAAAAGCATATTGACTTTTGAGATTTTTCTGGGTATAATGTCCCTATTGATGGGGAAAGGCATTATAAAAACTGCTTAACTTTTCAAATATGCAACATGACATACAAAAAGAAAGGCTTAGCAATTCATTTGAGCCAGAAAAGAATTCTTCTGTGTACAGTAATTAGAGGCTTAATAAGTATTTACCACTGTAACTATTTAAACTTGTAAAATGCTATTACTAATGTCTGACAGGCACTGTCCCTGAAGAATATTTTTAAAATGTATAATGATAATGGAGAAAATGAAATGGAATAAGTATTGCTGAGAAAGTCACATAAGATAGAGTCATGAGGTCATTGAGGAAGTATGACCTACACATATCTTATAACTCATTCTCAGAACTGCTGTTAAGTTGCTAAACTCAGCTCAAGAATGGGCCTTATACATCCTGGAACAATAACTGCTGTGCTAACATATGTGGATTTTACTTTTTCCTTATAATTTTCACCTCCCTCATTTACATATTGGAACTAACCAATCCTGCATTTACGTGGAGGACCAAAATGGAAACCATACCTGAAATTTGCCTCCATGAAATCTTGCCTTTTTTTGGTTGTGATGTACTATCATTTTTTTTCAAGAGGCTACCATTGGGAGAAACTGAGGAAAGGACAAAGAGTACCTCCATCTATTTTTTCTTACGACTCCATGTGTGTCTACAATTACCACAATCAAAACATTTAAAAAATATTCATCTCTTCTAATCTGTTTATTTCTGAAAACTTTTAGACTTTTTGTTTTTTTGTGGTTTTTGTACATTTTTAAAAATCTTTATTGTTGAATGTATTACAGATGTTCCTCATTTTTCCCCCATTGACCCCTTTCTCCCCACTCCCGCCCCCCTCCTGCCTTTCCCCAGACTGTGTCCATTGGTTATGCATATATGCATAAAAGTTCTTTGGTTTATTTCTTTTCACCCCCCAACCTCCCTTCCTTTTGAGGTTTGTCAGTCTAGCAGCCAATTTGTACTTATTAATCACTTCACCTTTTTCACCCATTCCCACAACCCCCTCCCATCTGGCAACCAACAAAATGTTCTCTATATCTATGAGAATAGTTCTGTTCTGCTTGTTTATTTTCTTTGTAGATTCAATTGTCGATAGATATATATTCATTGCCATTTTGTTTGTTCATTTTTTTTAATCTTTTTCTCCAAGAATCCCCTTCAAAATTTCATATAATAGTGGCTTGGTGGTGATGAACTCCTTTACCTTTTCTTTGTCTGGGAAACTCTACATGGCCATCAATTCTAAATGACAGCTTTGCAGCATAGAGTAATTGTGGTTGCACTTTCTTGCATTTCATCACTCTGAATATTTCTTGCCACTCCCTTCTGTCCTGCAAAGTTTCTTTAGAGAAATCAGCTGACAGTCTTTTGGGAACTCCCTTGTAGGTAACTAACTGCTTTTCTCTTGCTGCTTTTAAGATTCTCTCTTTGTCTTGAACCTTTTGCTTTTTGATGATGATGTGTCTTGGTGTGGACCTCTTGAGGTTCATCTTGTGTGAGACTCTCTGTGCTTGCTGGACTTGTATATCTGTTTCCTTCACCAAGTAGGAAAATTTTCTGTCATTATTGTTTCAAATAGGTTTTCGATTTCTCATTCTCTCTTTTCTCCTTCTGGCACCCCCAAGATGGGAATGTTGGCACGCTTCAGGTTGTCCCAGAGGCTCCTTACACTATCCTCATTTTTTTTCTGTTCTGATTGTGTGTTTTTTGCTTCCTTATATTCCAAATCGATGGTTTGCTTTTTGGCTTTACCTACTCTACTATTTAATCTGTGTAAATTATTCTTTATTTCAGTTAGTCCCTCCTTCATTTCTGACTGTGCATTCTTCATTTCTGACTGGTCCGATTTTATGCTCTTGAGGCCCTCACTAAGTTCACTGATATTTTCACTAAGTCCATTGAGCATCCTTATAAGCAGTATTTTGAACTCAGCATCTGTTAGGTTGCTTATCTCCATTTTGCTTAGTTCTTTTCCTGGGGTTTTGTTCTATTCTTTCATTTGGGACCTGTTTCTTTGTCTCCTCATTTTGGCTGCCTCCCTGTGTTTGTTTCTATGTATTACTTAATGAGAGGTATGGGGCTAGCTGAGACCAGATACTGCTTGTTTGAAAGAATTTAGGAAAACCTGAAGCAGGATCCGAGACAGGCCAATCCTATGGTTAAGCAACTGGCAACAGCTTGGGTGGGCCTGAAAGTTGGGTTGGGTGGGGCTCAGGGAATCACTAGGGCGGGGCAACCAGTGTGAGCCAGGTTGCTGGAGTCCCAGATATGGGGGCTGTCTGCCCCCCAGGGCAGGGCTCACCAAAGGAACAAAGGCCTCTGACAGCACGTTTGTCCCGGAGAAAGCCCCCTCTCCAGCCCTCACTCCAGTGCCAAACAGCTCAGTTCTTCCCCGTGTGTCTCTGGCACCCCTGGAGCTGCCTCCCCTACAAGCTTAGAGGGAGAGAGTCCGATAAGTCCGTGCGCGGGCCCTTTAAGGAGCTGCCTGGGCCTCCAGCCGCCTCAGCCTCCCTGAGCCTCAGTTCCAGCTGGTTTTTCCAGCCAGAAGTGATGGGGAGTCTCTTCCTGGCACTGGAATCCTGAGCGGGGTGCCTGGTGTGGGACGGGGACTCCTCAGTCCTCAGGAAGGACCTTCCCAGCCGAGGTATCCTCCTGATTTTTATCTCCCACATATGGGTGTGGGACCAGCCTGTCCCCTCCGCCCACCTACCAGTCTCGGTGTGGCTACTGCTTTAATTCCGTAGTTGTAAGACTTCCACTCAGCTCGGTGTCAGGCGGTTCTGAAGGATGGTTGTTCTGTAGTTTAGTTGTAACTTTGATGTGGTTGTGGGAGGATGCTATACCACGTTTACTTCTGGACCAAAAGTTGACTTTTTGGGTTTCGATTAGTGTCTTATTTCAATAAGCCTATAGGTTAATTTGGGGGAGTTCTTTCTTTACAATATTCAGTCTTTTCACAGATTCTACATATTTCTTCTTAAACTTATTGTTAGTGTTGACTATTAAGTGAGATGTTCTTTGTGATCTGCTTAAAATGGTGCCTGGATTATAGTTAACCTTCAATAAATTATCAGTTATTATGTGACATAAAATAAGCATATGGTTACTTGTGATCTTAAAAAGTCTGATACAATAATGTATCAGACTTTAATAAAATAGGATTTTATACCAAGGAGAAAACTTAAAAAAAAAAAAACAGCTTTATTGAATTATAATTGCTACACTAAAAGCAGCAGAGTTTTTGACTGGGACTGGGATGAGCAGAGGGAACTGCACTTTCTTTTCATGGCTGCGTTTTGTTAGTTACTGATCCTGACATTGTAGACAAACAGTGTAGCAGTGAATTGGGAACTTTTAATGACAAGAATGGTTGGGTGGAAATAACTGATTTGTGTCCTGTCACTGCCATTTATTTAGCTATCTGTCCTTTAGACAAATCATTTGCTCTCTCTTTGTTCTGGTCTCCTTGTTTGCAAGACAAAGGGGTGGGATGATAGGATCTTTCGAATTGTGTTTTGTTCTGTAAGTCTGTGATCCTGTGATAACTGACTTTACGTGTATTTTGCATCCCTGGCACATTCATTGTTTTTTTTAAGTTGATAAACCTCCCAGTTTCAGAGTCTCTTCAGCATTACATGGTTCCCAGTGCAAATCATTGGACTGTAGGACATCTTCCAAGGATCAATACTTCTAGCAATCACCAGGGAGACACCGGGATAGATATTTTACATGTCCACTGAGCAAGGTTATCTGTATTGCTTACCCCCCCCCCCCCCATAATTAGCTATTTCATTTCATGGAGATTCTTTTGTTGTTGTTGTTGAACGTATTATAGATATTTCCTTTTTCCCCGTTGGCTTCCTCCTTCCCACCACCCTTCTGCTTTCCCCAGCCTAAGGTCTTGCTTACACTTAAATGTCCTAAAAATTTGGTTCGTAATCTCAGAGGAAGAAGAGGACACTAGGTTTTAGTATGGCAAGAATTTCACACAACTACCTCGTGAATTTTTTCTTATCTTTTTTGCAGACTTGAAAAATAAATCTTGATCTGCCTTCTGGAGTGTGCTATATATGTAATTATCATCTAGCAAGTGTGTTGAAATAGACAAAAATATTTTGAACCACTGCCTAAAGTAGATAATGCAGTAGAGTAGATAGTCAAAATATTATTGAATCAAAGAAAAATACTGCCTTTATATTGAACTTGATAATCCTCAATATATAATATTTTTGAATAAAAAATTTGCTTTAGTTACAGAGCACAGCTTACCAGAGCATTTTTCTCTCTGACAGTATTGTCTGGAATTGAGAACAAAACTATACAAATAAATAATTTCTTTATTTTTGTGATTGTTTTGAAACATACACTGATACTCATATATTTAGTGCTTTTCTGCCTTATTGAACCATAGACTTCAACCTTGATATTTACATGTATAGTCTAGTTATAATCCACAGGGTACTGTAAAGATAACAAAGTCTGTATTTTTTGTGATATTTAATAAGAACAAATGTTATTTTTATCAAATATGTATAACTGGCTGATTAATTATTAAGAAATTATTTTACTAAACAAGGTCCCAACTCATCCTTTCCTATAACAACTGCATTGAATATATTCTTCTCTATTATTCATACTGATTTTTAATGGAGATTCTGGCAAGGGCACCTTTTTGTCAAGAATGATATATAAAAAATAAAAAGCTTAAAATTTACAATTGTTCAAAGTATAGTACAGAACAAAATGCTTTTCTACTCAAAAAATATAAAAAAGTCTCATTGATGCCATTTCAGGCATCTTAAAATGAAGAAATGGTTTCTTTAAACTTGAATGCCAAATTGCAGAACTTTTAAATAATCAAAAATCTATTCACAGTATTCCTAGTGTGTTAAAACACTGCCTGATACAATATAATGCAGCATGATACTGGCCAGCTGAAACCAGCCCCCAGGGGACCTATGTTATAGGGCTGTTTTACCTGTCATATTTCCATGACAGAGACTCCAAAGGCAAAGATTGAGAAGTGAATGCATTTAGGGACACTAAGTGATAAAACAAAAAAATAAAATTAAAAAAAATAGTGTGTGTCCAATGATGAATTTCATTTTGCAGGCAACTTTTCAGTGTTGTCATTTGGTTGATTTTTTAAAATCTGTTTTGTATTCTTCTCTCTACCCTACCCTAACTATGGATATATCCTTACTCTCTCTTTTTGTTTTCTGTGTGTGTGTGTGTGTGTGTGTGTGTGTGTGTGTGTGTGCTTTTTAAATAATTGAATTTATTGGGGTGACTTTGGTTAATACAATTATATAGGCTTCAGGTGTATAATTCTATGACACATCATGTGTATTGGTGTTCACCTCAAGTCTCCAGTGCCCCCCAGCCATCTTTCCCTCTGGTAATCACCATACTATTGTCTATGATTTCTTGTTTTGTTTTGTTTCACTTAATCACTTCTCCTTTTTCCCAGGCCTCCCTACCCTCTCCACTCTGCCAGCTTTCAGTCTGTTCTCTCTGCGTCTGTTTTTCTTTTGTTCGTTAGTTTGTTTTGAAACATACACATATGAGTGAAATCATTTGAACTACACAATGACGATTCTCACAGTGAGTCATTAAACCCTGAGGACTTTTGGAAGGGAAACCTGTGAGAGAGATCCAACTTTCTATGTTTCCAACTGTTTACAACCCTTATGAAATAGTCTGTTTTCACCTTTGGTCTTTCAGTGCTGATAAGGCTTATTGTTTACGCATGAAGTCTCAAAAGCAATAATAATCAGCCAGGACATTCCATTAGATTCAACTGAGGGGCTTTTAAAACACCAATGCCGGAGTCCCACCTCCAGAAATTCCAAGTGTACTCATCTGGGGTGCGGCCCAGGTATTGACATTTTAATCACCTATATTATTTGAGGAGTGGCCAGGCGGGGCCCTGCTTTTTAGGGTTAAATTGTTGGAGTTTGAAGCTAACTGTGACATTGAGATGTTTCTTAATGTCGCTGTGCCTCAGTTTCCTCATCCAAAAAATAGGCATATTAATAGTTTCTAAGACATGGAGATACTTTAACAATTACATGATAAAATGTAGAATTTATTAGACCTAATGAAGAAAGTGTTTGTAAAGAAAAGGATAACAGTGTCCCAGAGGAAGGGACATGGATGAAAATTTTACATTAGCAAAACTCTTAGAAATATTTCATGACATTAAAAGTGCAAATAATAAAATGTTAGAATTGAGACAGTTGCCTTGCTTCACATTGTAGGTTATACAATGAGGAGGCTGGCATTGTTTAAACTGCTCATAAAGTTTTTTACAGAGACATAAAAACACTTTAATTCTCAATATTTCTCATGTTTTTCCTTAAGGTGTACTAAATATATTTGTTATACTATTTTTGTTCATTTTCCTATACATTGAGCATTAACAATGAGACAATTTAGTGTCTTCACAAAAATTTTCATAGGTCCTGAAACAATTATAACTTTTTTCAACTATTAAGATCATTTTGTATTTTGACAGTATACTATTGAATAAATATAAATAAAATATATTTATTCAAGCCCTTTCTGAAATTATTTTTTAATGTGAATGGAAAGAAAGGGAAGAATAAAAGATCATCATACTCTTCACAATTATGTCATCTAGTACTGATAATGGTGGCTTCTAATTATGAATTAATTTAGGATGTTATATAGTATTAGAAATCTATGAAAGCATTTTTGTCTATACCTAAAAATGCCATTTGGATTTGTCTGTGTATTTAAAAATTATACAAGCTGACCTACATTCTGGTTTTCTTACCATTGCAGGATTTATTTATTTTTTTGAGACAGTTTTTTTATCCAGCAACAATCTTTATTTCTTTAAGCAATAAAATTCTTCTAGTATGCCAGGCATTTCTCTAAGAGCTTTGTTTATATTAACTAATTGAATCTACATAACATTTCTCGAAAGTAGTATAGTTGATTCCCCTTAAACCCAAGGAAATTCAACCATAGAATAGTGAAATCATTTGCCCAAGTTCATGTACCTGGAAAGTGGTAGAGGCAGAATTTGAAACAAGATAGTCTGATTCCAGAGTCAATATCTTATTAGTCTAGCTGTCTTCCAAAATATTTAAAAATACTGAATATTGAATATTAAGCTCAATTAAGACAACCTATTCTATAAATCAATATTTGTGTTCAATAGAGTTTTTTTTTTTATAATGATTAAAGATTTTTTATTACTTATCCTATTATAAAAATTCTAAATCACATTATTTTTATATAGTTATCTTTTTACATTAGGAAATATCATGGTATTCCATTTTCTTTATATACCATGATTTAGGATAAACTATTTCTTGATGTTTTAGCTAATAGGTAGATGTGGTAGCTGATAAATGATTAGAGTGACAGAATTCTGCTTTTTAGTCTCATTTTCATTTTGCTAGAAGCAAACATCTGTTGTTATCTGTCATCATAGATATCAGTCATTTTGTGAATTTTTCCTTGTTTTAGTATTTCTCAGTCATTACTAATCATATGATGTCCATTTTAACTTGGTTCTGATGCCCTGCATGATGGACTTGTGTTTCATTTGTTCTCCTTTATGGGTTAATAGATTGTTGATGTTCAGTTGGTATGTCACTAAACAACCGGCCTGCTAGTTCTTATCAGTCAGTGTCATAATGTAAACTTTTAACATTGCCCAAAATATGACCTCTGCTTGGTAAAAAAGAAACAAGTTAGGATATATTATGAAAATAAACTAAAAGCAAAAGAGAAAGAGAATGATTTCATTGAACTATAAAGAATATTATGTTAATGTACCTAGGCCCAAGGCAGAAATCTTGATATTCATTATAATTAACAACTACAACTCAAATTTATTAAATATTTACCTCCATGATGCTCATATATTTATTCAAATGGTGCTGTCCCAAAAGTGAGATTTTTGTTCCTTTTCATCATAGTTATCCTTGGGAAAACATTTCATTTGTTTTAAAATTTTTGCCTCTATAGGATGTGTAAGCATGCTCTTTGTTCAAGAATGTCAACAAATTCTGACCAAAATTTGCTTTAGTTATTAGAATGTTTTCGAATTAGATAAATCAAATAGAATCAAAATCTAAAGTTTTATGGCAACTTTTCATATAGTGCATTAGAGTTGACAAAATAATTTGAAGCAAAAAAAATAGCAAATCTATAGATAATATGTAAAATGTTACAAGATTGTATAACTCTAAAGTATTGTGAGACTTATATTGTAACCTATTTTTAGGTTTCAATGAAAATAAAAGCAAACTTTTAAAATTAAACTGTGGAATTCTTTCAACCAAGATCAAATAATAGGAATTAGATTTATCCTCCCAACCAAAACAACTAAAAAGAACACAAAATGTATCAAACAATTGTGTCCATACATTAGATATCAGACAAGGAAAAAGAGTGATCCCTGAGAGAGGAGAAACAAGTAAGTTGAGCACTATGATTGCCCAAGGTTACTGCCTGGATAGAGTTATGAGGCTGGCATGCAGGAAGGGAGAACCCAGGCCAAGCTTGTCAGTCCCCTGAGTTGAGGAGAGGGACCTCAGAATCTGGAGGGGTCAGGAGGATGTAATCCACAAAACAGACAACTAAAAGGAAGAGAGAAGCATGGGGAGAAACTTCTAGAGAAGGGCAGAGGGTCCCTCTCCAGTTGTCAGCTGACTACTGATCAACAAAGGAGTGTAAGAAAACTCTGGAGGCCAGAGAAGAAATAACTGAAAGTAGCGGAGCAAATGATTTCAAGGATCAGCAGATCCAGGAGAAGTTCATGCCCTTAGCAGCTGAAGTGGAAAATCTTATAATCCACAAGGTTTCATGTAGAGTTTTTAAAGACATTGCCTCTGTAGGGAGTCAGAATGGCCATAGACTAAAACTTGCTCTGTTCTGATAAGCAAAGCCTAATAACTATACTTCAAAGTAGCAAACTGTTTCCAAGCAGGTTTGCTTTGCCCCAGAACAAACTCAAGAATATTCATAGAATACAAAATTATGTACCACCCAAAAAAGGCAAATTTTTCAATGTTTGGCATCCACTAAAAACTTATCTAGCGTGTATAGGAGGCAGAATATAACACATATTAAGCAGAAAAATCAGAGAATTAGAAATAGCCAAGAATTACACAGGTGACAGGAATAGTGAACAGTAGTGAAGCAGGGCTAGAGGAGGAATGGGAGGAGAGATCACAAAGAGGCATGGGGACATTTGGGAGGTGTCGAACGTGTTTGTTATTTTGTTGATGATTTCATGTATGTTTGCCAAAACTTATCAAATCATATACTTTAAATATGTGTAGTTAATTGCATTTTAGTTATACATTTATTAAGCAATAAAAATTTAAACTGGAATAGGTTTCATTATAAAATCAGAGTATGCTTACAAAGAATTGATTTATATATTTCTAATCAAGTTACAGTGATATACTTATAATTGTCCAGTATATTGTAGTTTGGAGGGGGGAAAATTCAAAATGGTGAAAATCAAACCTAAAATAACAATCTAGGTAAATAAAAAAGGTAGATAAGATTCTCTTGACAATGTTTCAATAGAACTTCTTTAGCTTATCTTTTTGTGTGTGTGTATAGTTGATCTGTATTTTTCAAATAAGATAAAAATAGAAATACAAATTAAAGGATTCTCACTCTGTCTTTCAGTGCTTATGTAATACCAGAAAGATCTTTAATCCCTTTTTTTTATTAGTAGATAGCTTCATATTGTCTTGAAGGAAAAGTTTTATCACTCAATTTTGCTAGGAACATGACCTCCACATATTATATCTATAACCTTTTTCTGCCCAAATATATTAAAATGATGCAAATAATTAAAAATACCTGTAACTAGTGAAACATGAAATTATCATGTTCCAGAAATGCTGTCATGAGTTGTATTTAACAAGTAAGAAAATAGATATTTTCCATTATGTGACAGCTCTAACGAGGTGAATTATGAAAGGGGAACACCGCCACCTTGAGATTGCTTTGCTGGTGGTGGAAAGGGCGTGGCTCGTAGTGGGTTCTCTGAACCCTTCCCCATTCATGGCATGGGCCTGAGGGTGGCACGGCTACCTTCTGCTTTATCTGGTACACAACTCAAGATAAGGATAAATACCTTAAACTTCAGCTTTTCTTTTACAAAGGAAAATGGCGAAGACACAACACTGAGACGGAAATAGCTCCTACGTCTATCATGGAAGAGTTGCGGGGAGCCCAGAGAAGATGTGGCCCTAAGGAAAAGACGTTCCTAGCTACGTGTGCTCCCTTTAGAGTGCTCCTTCCGAGGGCCGATTCGGCCCTGTCTGTTCATGAGCTGTAGGGTGACCGGTACCTCTGTATCCCACGTGCCCCCTGGATTTCAGTGCAATGCAAATATTGTATTATCCTTTTTCTCTGAATTCATGGGGAGAAAAACATTGAAAAATGTCTACTATTTGGAGGGGAAACATTAGAACAAAACAAAGTCTTTTTCTTACAGCTGCATAGTACTCCTTTGTTTATTTGTACCACAGCCTTTTCATCCATTCGTCTACTGATGGACACTTGGGCTGTTTCCAGATCTTAGCTATTGTAAATAGTGCTGCTGTGAACATGGGGGTACATATATTCTTCCTGGTTGGTGTTTCAGGCTTCTTAGGGTATATTTCTAGAAGTGGGAGCACTGTAAGAAAGAAAGATCTCTTATCCTTTGAGACGACATGGAGGGACCTGGAAAGTATTATCCTAAGCGAAACAAGCCAAACAGAGAAAGACAAGTATCATATGATCTCACTTATTTGTGGAATATAATGAACATAACAGTCTGAGGAATGGGTAGTCCCAGAGACATGGAAGTGGGGTACAGACTGACAATCCCCAGAACAGGGGGTGGTGGGGGAGATAAACCACAGAACTTATATGCATGTGTGCATTAACAGTGGACATGGACAACAAAGCTGGGGACAGGGCAGGGAGGGTGGAGGAGGGGGGAATCAGTGGGGAAAAGGAGAAACATCTGTAACAAAAATAAATAAATTAATTAATTAAAAATAAATAAAAAAACAAAACAAAAAGTCTTTTTCTCTTTTCAAGTAATGACTTGAAAAAATTTTAAATACCTAATAAAGTTTGGCTTAATTTTTTAGATTTTATACACTAAAAATTATAAAAATGTAAGCAAAATCGGTGCATTGAACAATGTAATAGATTATTTTGTCTCTAAGAAAATGCAGTATCAGTGCCCTTGCAATGTGTATTATGTGTAAATTGTCTATATCAGATCTTTTCTGAGCTTTTGTATTATCTCATTCCTATGACATCTAAGTTTTCAATAGACACCGTTTCAACAGTTGTCTTTTGACTGGAAGAAAATTTATCAGTAAATAGAAATGAGTATGTGATATTCACGGTCATACTCTGGAATACCGACAAAGACGTCTCCCTAAATAATCATGACTCATGGTTTTGCAAGTGTCTGGGCAGCTCCGGCAGGCAGCCTCACTGTGTGCTGGTGTCCTCCGCTCAGGGCCGGCCGTGGGGGTCAGTTTCCCCTCCTGGAAGCAGCTGACCACTGCTGTCTCTGGGCATCGTGAGCTGTGCTGTGGGTTTGATCTCACGTGGGGACCACAGAGCCCAATCTGTTTCCTAAACCCCCCTCCCCCCGTTTTAGAGGCAGTTTCTTGTAGGTGTGTTTCCCACCAAAGACCTTAAAATTGCTAGCAGTGGAAATAAGGAGCTGTAATTAGTGAATAAAATTAGTTTAGTAAATGTTGATATATACAGCGAGTTTTGCCTTTTACTTCTTACAAATCAGTTTGGGATATATTTTTTAGAATGAATACCAGGACATTTAAACTTGTAGCGTGTCGTAGCTGCATGACTGCCAATTGGCAGGCTCAAAATAACCTTTTAGAGCTAAATGTCTTCCCATTGATCATTTCTTGGTATTGTTCATATAAAAAACTAGGAGCTGTGGTGTGTGTGTGTGTGTGTTTATTTGGAAGCCTTTGTGGAAAGACGTCCACCTGGCTATATAACAAACTATTCCTGCCGTGCTTTGAAAGTATAAAAGAGTAGTTTAAATGATACCAGTCTTAAAGAGAAATATGATTGATGGCTCTCTCCACCCCCTTTTATTCAATCTTACCATGACCACTTTAAATATTAGAAGATGAAAGTGTGTGCCATATAAGTTAAGGATGTTTCAGACGAGAAAATAAGGTTATCTTCATACTTCAAGAACATTAACCTGTTCTTCTGTTTGTATTTCCCAGGTCACAAAACTCAGTATTTTTTTTTTTTCCTATGTTTTCTAATTTGCAACAATTTTTTTTTTCAAAAACAAGATAAGTCAAGCAAACAACAAAACAAACAGAAAAAAAGAGAGATAAATGAATCTAGAACAATATATATTATTAAGGAACACTGCTACATTGATCCTAACTTGAAAACTCTTAAAACTGAGAAAGGAGGCTGTCCTACTATTGGCGAATAAAAAGAGCAATGTGAAGTGACCACAAATCAATTTTGGACCTCTAAGTAAATAAATGAAGGAAACTGAATTGTTTAGCTCCTATTTGTTCCTACCTGAATGCTACTGTCTTTAGCAATGAATGACTGAAAGAAATAAAAATAGAAGAAAGAAAATGATGTTGTTTTTAGCACTTACTATATGCCAGGCACTTGGATATGACATTATATAATTGGAATTAATTTTTTCAAATGATCCTGGCAGATAAAATTGAGCATACTTTTCTAATGCTTAAAAATGAATCTTAGCTAAGTTGAGTGTTGTTAGACATTGTCGGATTTTGACCTTGTAGACATAGCTAGTAACTGGCAAAACATCATTGGTTCACCAAGAGGAAAGATACCTGATAAATGCAGTTGGAAGGGAATGAAGTTATAGTCAGATCCTGTGATGCCTGGTTTATTAACAGCATTCAAAATATGGTTGCTAAGTCGGTTGAAATGTTATTTCTGTTGAAAGTCTTTGAAACCTTAAGAGGGCAAGTTTTTGCTGTAGAGTAATATGTAGAGTAATACATTAGCTAAGACAGACGCTTTGGCTTTTCTTTTACTAAGGGTTTTTATTTGTTTATTTTGCCCCATTCAGATT
This sequence comes from Molossus molossus, assembly GCF_014108415.1. NCBI lineage: Eukaryota > Metazoa > Chordata > Mammalia > Chiroptera > Molossidae > Molossus > Molossus molossus. Next base: position 110,706,521 of record NW_023425399.1, read on the forward strand.
TATGTAAAATTATTTGATACAAAGATTGGGAAAGAAAAATAGGTGATTAAGACAGCTTACATTCTACTGGAAATGTTGATTGTAGAAGAGGTCTAACAAGATGGGTGACAAAGTGCTTGGGGACCAGTAAACCGTGCATGGTTGCTTCCCTTAGGCAGGTGGCTGCACAGTTCTTAACACTGTAGACGAAGGAAACAGTTGACCTCACCTTTAAACGCCAGCTTTCCCGTCGGGGCACTGACAAGGTGGTCTGTGGCCCTGACTTCCTTTCAGCAACTGTTCAAAGGCATATTTTTAGTATCAGGTGTTTAGTTTAAACAAAATATATTTTATTGCAGCTGCATTGTAGCCTTTAGTCAATTTCTTCTCTTGTGTCTGCCTTTATAAGGTGCACGTTTGTTTGGACAGAGAGGTTATGTATTAGTGTAATTTATGCATTGAGATTCCGGAACAAAACAACCTAGAGGACTAATAAAATAACAGTGTAGAAGATGGGATTTGAGCCATAATCATCCAGACAGAACTGCGATTCTAAGTATTTCATCTTTGTTTCCCTTTCTTAGGGAATTGAAACTTGCAGTTACTTCACACATTCATGTATATTTTGTGTTTATACATACTATGAACTTTTCCAGTTGATAAACAAATCTACATGTAAGTATATTGGATACTTTCAGTGGATCAAGCTCACTTGCATTTGAGCATTCCATGTATCTTCAGAACTTGAAAAAAAGTAACCGTACTTAAAACTGGCTGTGCCCTTGAGAAGCTGTGTAACTTTGGAACTCCATTTTCTTACCTGTAAATTGACAACAACACGTAACTCTCAAGGATTTGTAAAACTAGATCGATTTATGGGAACCCCACATATATTGACATATATTGAATCCCACAACTAAGTTACATATATGGTATAAATACAACCAACTAAATTAAACAATGCATAAGCAGTATTTAGCTCACTGTCTGGCAAATAGAAAATACTCTATAAATGGTATCAGTGATAAGTTTTATGATTATGTTAGAAGGCATTTAATTATCTACTCAAATTAATATAGGATGAATCTCAAAATCATTAAGATTGTTAATGTATTTGTGAGTTTATATTTTTACTAAAATTTGGTTAAATTAGTGGTCCAACCTTACATGAGCTGAACAATGGGTAGAAGTAACTTAGTGAACAGTGAAATATTTAATGAATAAACTTTAGCACTAACTGAAAATTGCAACTGGGTACCTGGAGGGAGGGATTGGAGAGCAGTCAGCTCTGAGAGCCAAGTTGGAGAGTCAGCCAGGTGAGAAAGGGAAATTACTTCCTTCTGATTAGAAAGAGAGAGCCGTGGGAATTTGTTCTGCTGATGAGCAGACACGTAACATAACAGAAATCCTTTTTCGTTCTGCATCTACCTGGAGAGAGAGAAACAGAAAAAGTCCTATCACGAACAGTAAGAAGAAATAGAGCGGGGACTTTCTAGATGATGAGGAAAACCAGGAAGCAAGAAGGATAGCATCTCCCTAATAGACTTAGGAGACGGAGTGGAGGAGACCACCAGTAGGAAACTCCTGACACATTTTTTTACACCTAGTTTCATGGAATCCCCGTGAGGCTGTTACATAAATGATCTGAAAGGTTGTTTTGGCCTGAAGTTATCTCCTGGATGCAGCTTGGTGTTGTGAGAAAATAAATGGCTTGGCATCCAGGCTGACCTGGGTCTCTGCCATAGCCAGGTCCTATATTCTAACTTTGTGCAAATTATTTAACCTTCCTGAGGCCCAGCTTCTTTTTTAGTAAAAGATAGATAGCAATAACATCTCCAAAGTATTATGGTAAGAACAAATAAAAAGAAATTTTTTATGTAAATAGTTTGTTGCGGAAAATGCTAGTTATAATCTAATATCGAAGACTATTATTCCTCCTTTTTCTTTTCTACTGATTCATCTTTCCCTTCCTTCTCACAGGATTCTCTCGGCTCCTTTTTTAATTTATTTTTTATTTTCAAGCATTATTTGTCATTCCTTGTCAATATCAACTTGTCCTATACCTTCAATAATGATACATATAATGATGTTTAGCTGCATAGATTGTTTCATAATTTCCCAATCTGCATTTAAACTGCTAATTAAATTGGTCTTTCCACTTGTATGTTTTGCAGACAGGTTAGACTCAGTGTGTCCTAAAGTAACAGCATCAGATCACCTCTTAACCTCTACCTTCCCCTCTAGTAATCACTAGCTCAGTTAATGGTTTACACAAGTTGTTTTCAAAGCCATAACCCAGAGGTTGGCTCATTTATTTAGCACTTTCAACTAGGTTAAAAAAAAAATGTCTTTGGAAGCCAGACCCATTTCGAAGACTGCTGTTCTCATCTGGGGCTCTGGATCTTCAGGGCACAGTGGTTCTGGGTAGACTCTATTTCCCTCTCACGCTTTCTGAGTGATCCCTTTCTCTTCAAGCACATTAAATTTTTCACTTCAAATTTCTCCAACTTTCTCTTCTGTTTTTAAGAGCTTAAGTTATTACATTGGGCCCACCAGGATATCCAGAATAATCTCCTTATCTTAAACTGAACTGATTAATAATCATACTTATACTTGCAAAGTCACTTTGTCAGATAACACAATATATTCACAGATGCAGCATCAGGAGACAAAGATCATGGGGCTAAGATTCTACCACCCACAACATACATATAAGGCCTATGTTAGTCAAGCACAGCAGAATAGAAAATGTACTTCACTATGACTGCAAATGTGTAAACAGTACAGCTGGACAGAATCAGGAAGCAGTGATTCCAAACATTATATAAATTGTTTTTTTCCAATTTATAAAATGTCCTTTAGTCTTATCTAATTTGTAAAATAAAATAGAAAAAAATATAAATACCAACATAAAATTTATAAGTTTAAGCATGCAACTAAATTTTCAGTGGTAGCAAAGTTAAATTTCTAACTGTATTACCAAAGGTTGACATTTTTCCTTGATTTAGAAGGGCTTACTGGGTTATTTTTCATTTTATTGGGTAATGATAAATAGTCTATTGTCAGAATCATCCTATAGACCAAATGTCTAATTTGTGTAGCTGAGGTAGAAATTTCTAGGTTTTTTTTTGTTGTTGTTGTTTTTTTAAATCACAGTGTTAATGGAAGAAATGCAGTCATGTAACTCAGCATATGTTGCCTGGAAAGAGCTGGAGATACTGCAGTATGAGCCAAGACGTCCATGAGGAGGAACAGTTGACTTCCATTGCAAGCTTACATTATGAAGCAAATTTTACAACTGAGCAAGCACTCATATTTATCTATGTCTGACCACTATTATGTAGAAATATTGTTTTTTACCAGCATTCAACTCTAAGTTCTTTAAAATATTAGATTTGTTAGCTATTATTAACTAATGGAGGGTATTATGTGAATCTAGAGATTAATCCGAGAATCTTCAAAATGTGTCTTTGCAGATGGCGTGAAATAGCATAGTGAAGTGGGGTAAAATACTGAATTGTTTTCAACACAGCATAGATGAACAACTGTTCAAATGGAAGTACTCTTGAAGGACTGCTTTCATTTTCACTAGTAAATAATGAATTATTTTGAGACATTAAGTTGGAGCACACTCAGGAAAAAGTAGCTGTTTCTACATTGTAAATAAACTCTGAAAATACACATGAATAAGCAAACAGCCCTTGGGATGTGTGCGAACAGATTTTTAAATAACTTATTTTTAAAAATAAATTATTTTGGGATTTTTTTTCTTCTTCCCAATATTCAAATATGCGCCATGGTTTTGTGTAAAAATAATGCACACGCCTTTCCAGTGGCTAAGGAGGAACAGACTGCACTGAATCATGAGAGATGGGATTTATCCTCCTAGTGTCGGGAGCTGTGGGGCAACGGAAGGAATCGACGGGGTGATGCTTGTGATGGAACTGAGATAATCGGGAGCTTTGCACATCACACACACATTGCCTCTGCCTCTTCAGTGGCACTCACAGCAGGCTAGTTCTCTGCTCTGCAGCAAGTTTAAAACAAATCTATTTATATAAAATACTGAAGAAATTGTGTGAAATTCACATCGTCACTTTTGATATATCATGATTTAAAATATTATAGAATACTATATTTTTAATTGTAAAAATAGCATTTCTAGGTGAATCACTTTCTGTTCTACATACAATAATTGCTTTTTTCTATTTATAAAATGCTGTTTATTCTTATATTATTTTTATGATAAAATAGAAAGATTAAAACTATTAAAAAGAAACAAAAGTTTTATCACTCAGGCACTGTTATTTTTTATCTGTAAAATTGACCTTTAGGCAGTTTCTATCAACTAAATCTTTTCTTATTCTAAAATTCCATTTAGATTGTTTGCAATGTGAAAAGCCAACACTCATGGTAAGAAGGTGCTGTTGAGAACTCATTTGAAAAACTGTGAGGAAAAAAAAAGAGGAAAGCACATGTAGAGTTAAAAAAATACACTCCATAGGCAGCAGTGTGATTAAACATCGGAATGATCAGCTACAATTAAGCAAAAATTAAAATTTGGTAAAGAGATAAAACAAATTAATAATGCAGTCATGTAGATTGACTAAGGAAACATTTTTTACTAAATAACAGTAATAATTTCCTTTGTCTACACTTATTATGGGTATAACTCTTCTTCAGTTCTTTATCTCCTCTTTGATGCATATGTAGTTTATAAGAGAATATATTATTCCTTTTTATCAACTTTTTTCTTTTTTCTTTCATATATATGAAATATATATTGCTTAACAACTATTGAAACTTTTCATATGCTATATTTTGGGAACAAGGAGATATAAAATCTAGTGGCTGAGTTGGAACATGCAGTGAAACAAATAAAGAAATAATTACATAAACACGTGCCGAGGTGTAAAGTATAACGAGGGAGGGAAATACAGGAGACCCCCTTAGCCACAGTTTTGCTTTCTACCGTTTTAGTTCCTCTTGGTCAACTGTGGTCTGACAACATGAAATAAAAAATTCCAGAAATAAGCAAGTCATAATGTTTTATCTTTTTAAATCTTAATTGTTGAAAGTATTATAGATGTCCCTCCTTTTTTCCCCATTGACATCCTCCTGTCTGCTCCTGACACCCCCCCCCCCCCTTCACTGCGCTGTTGTCTGTGTCCATTTTGCCTATATGCATGTAAGTTCTTTGGTTTATCTCTTCCCGCCCCCCACCCCCCTTCTCTCTGAAGTCTGTCAGTCTGTACCCTACTTCCATGTCTCTAGATCTGTTTTGTTCATCAGCTTATTTTGTTCATTATATTCCACAAGTGAGGTCATGTGATACTATCTTTCTCTGACTGGCTTATTTCGCTTAGCATAATATTCTCCGGGCCCATGTTGTCTCAAAGGGTAGGAAGAGATTTTTCTTTCACCACACTTATTCAACAGAGTACTGGAAGTCTTAGCCACAGTGATCAGACAGAAGAAAAAATAAAAGGCGTTCAAATTGGAAAGGAAGAAGTGAAATTGTCATTATTCGCAGATGACATCGTATTGTACGTAGAAAACCCTAAACCAAAAAAATTACTAGATTTAATAAATTAATTTGGCGAAGTAGCAGGATATAAAATTAACATCTAGAAATCGATAGCATTTTTATACACCAATAGGCAACACTCAGAGAAACTAAAAAAAAAATCCCATTTACCATTGCAACAAGAAAGTTAAGATATCTAGGAATAAACTTAGCCAAGGAGGTAGAAGACCTGTTCACAATTCATAATTTTTAAACTGTGCCGTTCTGAGTGATGAAATCTCTCACTGACGTGTTACCTTCAGCCTGGGACATGAATACACAGATTGTTTCTCATGTTTTTCTCGCAAGGAAATGTAAGCTGCTGCGACTTGACTCAGACTTATCATTTGGGGTAGTTAAGTGGTGAAGTAAAACAAATGCACAAACTCAGTGTGTCACTTGTCCAGTTTCCTTGCCAAAGTATATATTTTAAACATATTTCTACACTGATCAAAGTCTTAAACCCCACTACCCCCCCCCCAAATTAGATCGTTTGATTAAGAGGGACTCTTACATTTAATCGTCCTTGATGCCAGGAAAACTAGTAATATTCACAAGCTTCAATATATTTAAGGTTTCAGTTTACACTTTAAAATCTAAAAATAGATTCTTAAATCCTAGAGGAATTAAAGACAAGGTCTCTTTGGGCTTTTTTATAATACTCTGGAAATTGCACATTTATTAGAGCACAGCTAAGAAGCAGACAGGAGGAGGACGTAGGAGTGGTGATGTCTCCTTAGGTTCATAGGAGGAGGCCCAGCCACAATAAGTAATAAACCGAGGATTTAATAGTAGAAATGAACAAAGAAACAGCAAGTAAATGTAAAAATAGAGTGATCAGTTCTGGCAAAATGCATGTCAGGGTCTTGCAGCTGTATTTCTGGACTGTGGCAGGACAATTAATGAGGGAGGCAGGAAAGTCAGCAAGTAATGCATTATAATTATCAATCAATAAGTGCAATGAATACATTGATCAAAGTCTAAATATCTCCTGAGTTAAGTAAAGGGCATAATGGAGCTGTAATTACTAGTATCGGTGGAATCCCAGAACAATTTCTTCAAGGTCAGTCATAATATTGAAATGTGGAAATGTTGGGCAAATAGCCCAATTAGAGGCATTTATAAATTTGAGACAAAGGAAGCTGAAAGACAGCTGTGTTAGTTAAAGATAAGCAGAATTTTCTATGCCTAGTCAATGTTTTAAACTGATATTGAAACATGATTAAAGGGGAAAATCCATAATGAAATACTTTTGTTTAGTAGGGTAAACTGTATATCATATATGTGGATAGATATATGTGATGTGCATTTGTGTGTGTTGAATATATATACAGAGAGAGACAGAGGGAGAGGTATATATATATGTGTGTGTGTGTGTGTGTGTGTGTATATATATAGAGAGAGAGAGAGAGAAAGGAATATATATAATACATATACTATAATTATATTTATAGGGTTTTGTTATATAAATATTTTTGCATTATATATTAAACATAACTATGTGATTACCATATATTACATACATATATAAATATATTACATAAGTCATTTATCCCTCAAGTGGGACCCACAACGACATAATTTACATACTGTAATTGAATAGAACATGAAAGCACATAAGTATTACTTTGAATTTTACTTATCGTCAGGAGCTTTAAAAATAAAAATTATTTTACATTTTTAAATTTCTGCTCTTCTTTGTTTATAAGATTGTGCTTACGTCCATCTCTTTGGTGTGTCAGTATTATTGATTAGATTAGATCTGGTTCCCTTCAGGATGCCTCAGACCAATTTAGCTGGCTAGCCTTAAGTGTTCTGGCTGACAGATTACTCTTCCTCGTGTCAGTTAAAGGGAATTGCAATGATTTTTTTGAACTCCGTCAGAAGTGTCGTTAAGGATTTCCTCCATGCTAGGCATGGCTGTTGCCTTCAAGCCTGCTTTGACGTTTCATTTATTCAAGAGTGTCCTTCTTGCCTTTCCCTCCTCTCAACTCCGGAATTATGGCGCTACACTATTTAGCCTTAGAGATGAATTTACAGAACAATTCCAGATGGCTCAAAACTCGGTGAGCTGTCAATTCATTTGCTCCAACAATGGTAAAACCATTTATATTGTGGACTTTTATAGCCTTATGAGGCAGTATGAATGCAAAAATAATAATTTTACCAAAAATTTAAAATATTTCTCTTTTAAAAAACTTCTAACTAAGCAGCTTACAGTGATGCAGCTCTTAAAAGTTTCCTGTCAATATTTATTAGAAGTACCCACTTAAAAGGTACCACATAAATGAGAGTTTTAATTTTGCATTAATACTGAAAAATTGAACAATAATCTGAAATATTAAATATGAGTTAACATGTCTCTCAAAAATTTCTCTTTCATTCTCCAAATGCTATGTATTTTGAAGTTTGTGACCTTTGATTGCACAATTTGCTACTTTTATGCATTACTTTTAGCTACCAGTCAACTAGTTATTTTTCTCTCATGTATTAAATGACTGGATTCCCTCCATCATTTCTAATAACTTCAGCATTACAAGCATGATCCATTCAATATGTTATGTAGTTCCTACCTACTCCCATGAGAGTAGCCTAGATCTTTACATTCCTAATAGCTTCACCCCCAAATTGTGTATATCATCCTATTCTCCTGGCTCATGGACTCAGTTGCTCTCACCTCGGCGCTCTAATACTTGACAAAAATTTTTCAATCCATTGATCTTATCCTCTTTACAGAGGAGTTTCAACTGAGTGCTTCATTGAGGTACAAAAGAAAATATGTATAAAAGGAGGAGCAACATAACAAAATTACAAAACATGGTCTAACATCCAATTTCAGAGTTTGAGTTTGTAAATGATAGGTCATTTACTAAAAGGACTGCTATGTGAAGATCTGGAGAGAAACACATTTGGGAAGGTGTTGGCACGCTAAATTTTAGCTGCTTATTAAATATTCAAATGAGGATATCAAGTAATTATTGCACTATATTGAAAATGTATGTGTGTATTGTGTGTCAGGCCATCAGGACTGCCTCTCTACCAACTCTTAGTTTTGTTGGTTTTGTAGAACTTGTCACTGCCTGATAGTATCATACTTATTAATTTACTTTTTTCTTGTCTCTTTTTCCCATCTGGAACGTATTCTTCAGAAGAAGGCACTGTCAACGTTGCTAATTGAGTTGCTCTTCACCTAGAACACCTAGTACACAGGATGGGCTCAGTAAGGATTTACAGAATAAGCCAAGTAAATGAATATTATTGTAAATAATTGATCATTCCAGAGTCTAGTTTACGTTTTTCTCTAGAGTTTCAAGGTCTTGTCTTGGTAAATTTTTAAATTGGATAAGCCCAATTAGGAGTAAATGAATAGGTTCAATGATTTCTATAATTACCTATAAAGTCAACAGGAAACAAAGAACTAACAAGTTGTGGGTATTAAGACCAATAAGCTGATTCTTCAAATGTACTTCCAAATACAGTTCATGTTTCCTGCATCTCTTGACAGTTGTGAAAATTTCCTTCCTGGAGATGCCCTGAGGCATTTTTCTGCTCCCACTGGCCACAGGGTCTGTAATTGCTGTCACAGTGGCAGCCCCCATTGCATCTCTGGCTCTCCTTCCCTTACCAGAACCTCTTGTCGCCTGTCACTCTTAGCTGTGCTGGGACAATGCTTATAGATTCCCGAGACTTTCTCTCACCTCATTCAGTCTGAGGCTAGTACATCTTCTTTGAGTTTCGTCTAGGGCTCAGTTTCTCATCCTCAGCACCACTGCCATCCAGAGTGGGTAGTTACCCGTTGTTGGAGGCTTCCCTTGGTATTGTGAGATGCTCAGCAGCATCCCTGGCTCTTCCCGCCAGGTGCCTCGAGCACCCTCCATAGTGGGGACAACCGGAAGTGTTTCCAGATTTTACCCAGCGGGTGAAGTCACTCTCCTCCCCCACCACCCTAGGGCCATGTTGAGAACCACTGCTCTAGTGGACAACTCACAGGAGGAGACCTTCTAGAAAATAACTCTGCCCTTGATTTCCATTTTTCTCTACCTGTCTGTTCCTTCTTTGTTTCCTGGGGGAGAGGTTGTCCTCAATTTCCTCCAGGTTCGCCATGTGGCTTTCTGTTTCCATCCTGTGTATCCTAAGAAGTCTGGTCATCCATGGCTTCAACATTAACTTAAGGTTGTTTCCTCAGGAAGGATCCCCAAAGCCCCAGTGTAGGTCATGTGTCTTCGATACACACTTATAAGCCTGTTGCTTTTCTTCAGCATGCTTATCTCAGATTGGAAGTCTTATGTAAGACTTCCTAATTGTGGTACTGTTGTTATTAATGCCTGTCTCCCACACAAGGCTATCGCTCCCAGAGAGCTAGAACCATTATACTCTACTTTGTACACCATGTATTTCAGTAGAGCTGAAAGACACTGGATTGAGTCCTGGGAACAATTTGGATTTCCCCAGGCTAGACATAAAATATACTCTTTGAATAGCCGTCTTAACTGAGATTATTTCTGACAATACCCACTTACTTATTTTTAATAAAAACCAGGAAGTTCCAATTCTTTAGATTCAGTCTTCTCCCAGTTGCAAGATTTTTCTTGACTTAAAGCATTCAGTACTATCAATAACTTCATTCAGGAAAATGTGGCAACTGTGTCGGTGAGGTTTAACCAAGACATGTGAACCATTGCTCATTTGTTTCATTTTTGTTCCACAGAATATAGCCCTTTTTCTATACTTTCTTTAGGTTTATTATTTTTTATACTAGCTTCTCTCCTTTGTTTCTAGTCTCAGGCACTGGCTCAATTTTGACTACTTTCTTTTTTTTCTGGAGCTGAGTCCTTTTCTGTAACCTTTTGTTTGTGGGCAGACATTTCAGTATGCAAACGGCCTGCATTAGGAGTAGGCTCATCTCCGAAGAGCATTCTAACCTCCTGGGAAGCATTTCTTTTGTTATGGTTCAAGCTGTAAGACTTGAGCATTTTGCCTTATTTTTCATATAAGCAGAAGTCACCACCCCTAGCCCCCAAATAAGGTGTAGTAAGGCTAAAGGATAGTCCTGAACCTCCCCTAATGCCTTGTATGTATGACTACAGTGAAACAGATAGACCTTTAATATAACTGAGAAATATGAAAATTACTTTTACTTATAATGTTATTGAATATTTACCATTACCAACAAACAGAGAGAGTAATGAAAATGAAACAACCAAGCATCAAAATTATTTTCTCCATTTAACGAAGGTTAATTGAATGCTGATTATTTGTGAGGCACTTTTCCAGGTTTTAGAATATATCAATGAACAAAATATTTCTAAAAATTAAATATAAAAATATTTGTTCTCAAGGATTATCTCCACCAATAATTCACAGTGAAGTGGTAGTTGAGTGATTTTGTTTTTCTAATCTTCAGTTTTCTCACTTGTAAACTGGACATTAATAATATCTAATTTGCATCGTTATGGGAAAGACTAAGTTTTACATATATTTACATATACATATGTACATATATAGCATATATCTAAATATAAAATATCATAACAGGTGTAGCGCTTAGACTAGGAGACAAGTAAATGGTAGTTTTTTATTTATTTAGTGTATTTTTTATTTTTAGATGATTCCTAAATTCTCTTCCAAACCTAGCAGGTGAGAATCTGAGCTATGCATTAAAGGTAGGAAAATATCATGCCCCTAACTCTCTTATGTACTATTACCATAAGCAATTTAGGTCAAAAATATGAGAGCCTCCTCAGACATAACTGTGGTTTCATGTAAACCTGATACAAACTGATTAGTGTAATAATTACTTTAATACTAAAGATTTTTAAGGAATTTTTTGCTTTGTTCATTACAATAGAAATAGTTAAAATTCAGCTAGGTTAACTGGCTCCTCCCTTTCAGGGGCCCTTCAGAGGTACTAACTGTGAGGGTCTTGTAAGTACAGCGTCTGCACTTGAGAGCAGTGAGTGCTTCCCTAAACTTTGCACCCTCGGGCGCCTCGCCTACCTCACCCACTCTGTTTTTTTTTAGAAGGAGAAGAGAAGAGAGAGAGACAGAAGGAGACAGAGAGAGAGAAGAGAAACATCGATTTGTTGTTCCACCCACTCATGCACTCGTTGGTTGCTGCTTCCTGCATGTGCCCCAGGGAATGGAACTCACAACCTTGATGCACGGGGAGGAGGCTCTAACCAACTAAGCTACTTAGCCAGGCCTCCTCGTCCACTATTAATGGTTTTATTCAACTTGGTGATTGTTGTCCTGATGAGCCATGAAGTAAGAGTTTCAGAAGAAAGCCACAAGGATTGGAGAGGAAGAGTAAAACTTTATTTTCAGATAATTAATTGTATATGTAGAGATTCATAAAAAAATTATAATAAATGAATTAGGTAAGGTTGCAAATTGCAAGTGTTATAAAATAACAGATTGATTGTACTTCTATGTAATAGCAGTAAGCAAATGGAAAATGTTATAAATATATAATTTATTCTAGCCTCAGAAATTATAAAATAATGTATAACAAAGTGTGTAGTAGATACACCGAAGACTTAGAAATGTTGTTGAGAGAAATCAAAGAAAACAAATAAATGAATGATATGTTACCTTCATGATTGGATGACTTAATGTTAGGTTATAGATTACTTTTTAAATTTATCTATAGTTTCAGTGAAACTTGAATCAAAATCTCAGCAGGCATTATATGAGGACTTTTGGAGCCTAGATAGTCAAAACAATCTTTAAAAGGATAGCAAATTCATAGAACTTATTACCTGAAATTAAGACTTTCTCAAAATCTACAAAAATTTGGAGACTGGTATTTGTGTAAGAATAGAGAAATCAGTGTGATGTATACCTCAATAAATAAACAGAAAAGCAACTAACAAGTAGAAAAAAAAATCTGTAAGGGCAGATAATAATTAAAAATAAGAGGCTTAATTTTTCCTTTTGAAAATAAAGGAAGTGATTTCTCCCCACCCTCTTTTCTTTTAGAGCATGTACTTTATAGACAACTTGTAACTGAAACTTCTTTCTCAGTGTCTTTGAAATGTATGTAAATCTTTTCAAAAGCTGAACAAGTCTTTCACCAGTTTAGCAACCCAGGAATATTTTCTGAAAGACCTGGAAGCGGTCTCTGAAATATCCTCAGCAAAGAGCATACAAGATGCCCCAGTTTCAGTGGGAAGGTAGGCACCTAACTTGAGATGCGGCCTTGCTCCAAAACTACAGCATGCCATGAAACAGGAGAAAAGAAAGAAACAAGTGAATTACACTTAGAATACTTTTATTAAGCTAAGAATCACGGCCCATACATGAGCATAGACTGCCCCGTACTGAGTTCTCCTGAGTGTACAGTTGGAGAATGTAAACTCCCTTTCAAATCCCACCTGTCTTAACCTTCATCCTTCCTGAAGTAAGTTAATTATAGAGGATGTGAGGAACTTGCAGGCGAGAATGTAAAACCAATGTCTGGTCTGCTGGGTGTGGCTGTTAGACATCGCTGGCACTCTTACAAAGAGAGGTCATTCTGGTGTGACCGTGATCACTGTGAGCCTTCGCAGGCTCCAAGAGCAGGTTGTCGCATTCTGCATCCTGCCGCTGCCACTTTCACACAAGCTAATAGTCCTTAAAAAATGATCTAGAGTTTTCCCAAACCTTGCAGACCACAAGATCCATGCGGCGTGATTGTCATGAACTGCTGTGTGCCATGGAGTGTGGTACAGGCACCAAAGCTCTGAGTGTGCCCCTTCTTAGGCTAAGCCCTGGGCTCACATTTTGAGATACGATTCCACAAACTCTTAGTGGGAACCGGTAGCTTTATTCTGCAAGTTTCATGGATCTTTATATTTAACCATCTAGGTATTGACTGTGGTATATTAGAAACATTACTACATGGGAAAACAGGATCTGATATTGCTTTACTGGTTTCATTAAATTACCACCTTTCCACCCTCACTAACACAGACACAAATAGCCACATACTTTTACTCTGCAATATGTGTTTGCATATTCTTATGTACTGTTTCATCTACTGTAAAGTAAATCTTTACAAGGGTATTTATTTTGTAAAAAGGTGCATTGCAGAAATTGGAAAGTGAAATTTTTTTTTTTTATCCTTACCCGAGGATATTTTTCGATTTTTTGTTCAGGTAGAGTGGGAGGGAGAGAGAGGAACAGAGAGAGAGAGAAACATCGATGTGAAAGGGACACATCGAGTGGCTGCCACCCGCACAACCGACCAGGGCCGGAGACAAACTGCAACCGAGGTACGCACCCTTAGCGGGAACCGAACCCGGGTCTCTCTGGACCGCAGGCCGACGCTCTAACCGCTGAGCCAAACCGGCCAGGGCGGAAAGTGAAAATTTAATAAGAAATTATATTGAAAAAAAATCATCTCACAATATTAGGAACATAGTTTTGCTGAAAGGGTAGTTTTATCTAATTAAGAAAAATCACATTTTACTTAATTAAAAATATCCAAATGCTAATTTGGTGTTTCTGTTATTTACCGAATTATGCAAAGCTTTAATTTTCATTTTGTTCACCAATATGTTCAGTGTTAGAAGAAATGTCAAACCAAAGAATTTTCCAAGTGCTAAAATCATTTTACCATGCGTAGATCCGTAATCTGATCTGGAAGTGTGCAGCTTAAAATGGTAACACTGCAAAACACGTCCTGTGTCTGCTACTCGGGAAAGACAGCGAGCCGAACATGACCAAGGAGTAAAACAGGGCTTTCTTTTGTTTGGCATGCTGACGGGAGTTCATGGTTTCTGTTTCGCAGATGGAAGTGCATCTAATTTCGGAACCATTTCAGAGGTGAAGGACACATTGCCAGGTTTCACTTTAGCACATATATTCTAAGTTAAAAAAAAAAAAAGCCCCAGCTCTCTTTCTTACTCGTCCACCCCTCCCTCTGCTCCTCTGTTGTAGGTGGAGTATCCTTCTTAATTGCCGAAAATATAACGAATAACCCTACCTCCTTATTACCATAGAAGAAAGAGGTTTTATTGTTGTTTAAGAGAGTGAAACCAGAATTAAAGTATTTTTTACTGCTTCCATAATTTTCCAGTAAGGTGTCCAGGTGTTTCTCATTAGGAGACTCTTGTCCGAGAGAACCGAACCGGGGAGGACTAGGAGGGCCGGGACCTGTGGGTGCTGGGAGGGCGGGGCAGCCTTGCTCGCAGAGAGCTTGGGCTTCTCTTCCTGGGCCAGTTTTATCATTTCGACGAATTATGGAATTTTATGGCTCATTATTCGCTATAAACCATGTCAAAGTGAAAGAGGAGTCTGTGGTTGGTCGTGACACAACCTTGGACAGCTTATAAGAGAGAAGGAGATGTCCTCAGCCGCATAGAAAGTCAAGCTCAGAGCCCGGAGCTGCCTGATTGCGAGCTTCGCTGGGAAGACGGACGGGAAGGGCGGAGCTCGCGTGCAGTGCGGACGGGAAAGGCGGAGCTCGTGCGCAGTGCGGCCGGGAAGGGCGGAGCTCGCGCGCAGTGCGGACGGGAAGGGCGGAGCTCGCGCGCAGTGCGGACGGGAAGGGCGGAGCTCGCGCGCAGTGGGGACGGGAAGGGCGGAGCTCGTGCGCAGTGCGGACGGGAAGGGACGAGCTCTGCGCGCAGTGCGGACGGGAAGGGCGGAGCTCGCGCGCAGTGCGGACGGGAAGGACGAGCTCGCGCGCAGTGCGGACGGGAAGGGCGGAGCTCGCGCGCAGTGCGGACGGGAAGGACGAGCTCGCGCGCAGTGCGGACGGGAAGGGCGGAGCTCGCGCGCAGTGCGGTCGGGGAAGGACGAGCTCGCGCGCAGTGCGGACGGGAAGGGCGGAGCTCGCGCGCAGTGTGGACGGGAAGGACGAGCTCGCGCGCAGTGCGGACGGGAAGGGCGGAGCTCGCGCGCAGTGCGGACGGGAAGGACGAGCTCGCGCGCAGTGCGGACGGGAAGGGCGGAGCTCGCGCGCAGTGCGGACGGGAAGGGCGGAGCTCGCGTGCAGTGCGGACGGGAAGGGCGGAGCTCGTGCGCAGTGCGGACGGGAAGGACGAGCTCGCGCGCAGTGCGGACGGGAAGGGCGGAGCTCGCGCGCAGTGCGGCCGGGAAGGACGAGCTCGCGCGCAGTGCGGACGGGAAGGGCGGAGCTCGCGCGCAGTGCGGACGGGAAGGGCGGAGCTCGCGCGCAGTGCGGACGGGAAGGGCGAGCTCGTGCGCAGTGCGCGCAGTGCGGACGGGAAGGGCGGAGCTCGCGCGCAGTGCGGACGGGAAGGACGAGCTCGTGCGCAGTGCGGACGGGAAGGGCGGAGCTCGCGCGCAGTGCGGACGGGAAGGGCGGAGCTCGCGTGCAGTGCGGACGGGAAGGACGAGCTCGTGCGCAGTGCGAACGGGAAGGGCGGAGCTCGTGCGCAGTGCAGCACTGCGAGTCCCTGTTCTGCAGCAGTGCTGACTCAGTTGTGAGCCCGTGTTTTCTAATGAGGTCAGAGAGATGGAGAGGCATTTGGGTTATAGATTAATGTTCTGACATCAAATGCAGTGTATTTAGGATTTTTTGAATAGTATGGGGCCTATGGTATTTATTGATGTAAAAGCAACAGATCTTTCCTTCATCAGCCTTTTATTATTTCATTTTCCGCCATAATGGAAGGGAGGGAGTTGGTGAGTGAAGACACACGGCCTCATCACCTGACATATGATTTATACTTATCTGAGCGGTCCTGCACGGCCTGGTGGGACACGGCTCTCCAGGCTGGAGATGTCCTACCATGCAGGGTTCAGAGGAGCCGAGCCCATGCATCGGAGCTTCCTGTGCAGCAGGACAACTTGGAAGGCGCCCGGTCGCAGCAGGGCGCTGGGAGCAGCCGGTCCCATGCAGGTTGTCACTGAGCTGTCGCAGGCCTGTCGCGGACAACTTGGTAGACCCTGATCACAGGCGATCACTCTGTCAAATACACGCTCGCTGAAAAGCATTGAAGTTTTGTTGTTAAATACACACTCAGTGAAAAGTATTGAAGTTTTAAGGTGTGATTGAAAAGCTTGAGAAAGACAGTGAAACACAGCGAAGCTGTCATTCCCGAGGAGTGACAAAGGAGCACCTGCTTCTCTCCTCAGATCCCTAACACAGTGTGTGGGAAGCACGCGTTCTTTGTGGCCTGTCGTCTTGTCTTCCAGCATCTGAGGACAAAGTAGCTTCTCTATACGCAAATGTGCACTGTGGGGGATAGAGCAGCACTGTCAGGTACCGGTGACAGGGACTACATGATTCAGAAACTAGCTTCTTTTCTTCAGTCACCTTGTAAAGTGCTTTTGGCGTGTGATTGATGGATATTGCGTTAAATCTAGGGGGGAACGTTCCAGTCAGAAACAGATGTAAACTCTTATCTTTCTCTTCATATTCAAGGCATACACATAAAGACACGCGAACGAAGTCGCAAGGTCACGCTGCTTCCGCGTGCAGAAGGAATTCAGTGTCCCCTGATGTGCCTGCGCCTTCACCCAGCCAGGCGGCTCCACTGCGCGGCTCTGGAGGGACACAGGATGCTCGCTCCTTCCCGGGCGCCAACGCCGGGCAGAGCTGTTGTGACAGCCAAAACCCTGGTTCTGAATGCAAAGTGTTAAAGCCATCTGTATGTCATCCGTGATCATTTCCATTCGCTTTAATTGAAGTCTGATTGCAGCTGCTAAGATTAGAAATACTGTATCTTCCGTAGTCACTGGCACGCCGCACGACCTTTGAGGTCGTTTCTGTCTCTGTGTTACAGACCTTCACCTTACCTTCGCTAGGGCCTCCCTCTTACACAGAGTCACACGCGGTGTGTGATCAGCAAACAATATCAATTAGTAATTTCATGGCTCATCTATAATTAAAATATTATTATCTATATTTCTGCTTTAGTAGATACCATTATCACAAGCAAGAGGAAGCTGTTACCTAGTAGAGACTATAAATGCCATTTTTATTATTTCAAGTCTAAGACTGAGAGCCGAGGTGATAGGCTGAGGTGATTGATTTTCGTTATTATTACACGTTTCATATTATTTTGCATACTGTTTCTGCTGAGGCTCCTAGACTACCACTGTCCTCACTTAAGTAATCTGTACCAGGAGTGACAAGACATGCGGGAGGAATTCTGCCCTCCTCCACACCAAAAAGATTCTGGAACCTGCAACAAAGTTCAGAAATGTGCAGCACTCCTGGCCACCTTCTCTAAGATAGAATGTTACTCCTCAGATCCCCGACTGAGAAAGAAGTGTGGTAGGAGTTGGGCTTTCTGATTTCAGAAGTAGCACTGACATACTATTTAATCTACTTATTAAGTCATGTAGAAGGCATGCTGTTTATTTTCATGTCAACTTGACTGGTCACAGATGCCCCGATTAAACATTAATTCTGGGTGTGTCTGTGAGGGTGTTTCCAGTGAAGTTAGCATTTGAATCAAGGGAGTCAGTAAAGCAAAACCACCAGTGTGAGTGGGCATCATTCAATCATTGACAGCCTGAAGAGAGTAAAAGGCAGAGGAAGCAGGAATTCACCCCCTTTTTCTGTCCATATGCTTGAGCAGGGCCTCTCATCTCTTCTCTTCCAAACCTCAGTCTGGGATTAACACCACAGGATCCCCTACTTCTCAGGCCTTTGAATTCAGGCTGAATCACACCATCAACTGTTCCTCAATCTCCAGCTTATAGATGGCAAATCATGGGACGGCTCACCTCCATAATTATGGGAGCCACTTGCTCATAATGAAGGCAGATCATTTTGAATGTGCCCTAGAGGAAGAAGGGCTCTTCAGCAGGTGTGGTTCACAGTGTAAGCTGCCTATCTCTTGGGCCGTAGAACAAAATGCAGATCATGCTAGAGATACCTTCCCTGTTACGGATGCTGTGTAGGATCTCTGAGAAGCCCCATAGGAAAGGTGCAGAGCAGACATATAAGGCCACTGCTCTCTGTGGCATAGGACGTTACCGGGTGTTACTGGGCTGTCACAAAGACTGAGTGCCTAGCCAAGGGACTCCAGGTGATTATCCAGTATGAACTGTGCATTATCTGACTATCAAACCCACCAACCATAATGTCAGGAAGCACACCAGTATTCCACTGTGAAGCAAAACTGCTTTATTTGGAGTGGGCCAGGAAGAATTGAGAAAGCATATATGAACTCATACATGAGCAGGAACCTATTAGTTTTGTCATCAGATCTGTTGTACTGATGCTTCTCCCTCAACTCACACCTTTGGCCACCTGACAGGAGAGCAAAAACCTGGATCTGTTTCTCATGGAGGTTGGTGTGGTATGTTGGGGGTGGTCAGCATGGGGCCCTGTCAATCAGCAGCCTTTTCAGAAGTTGTGAACAGTTGTGGAGGGAAACCTCCCAGTGGGAAGAGCTGCAATACTACACCGGTTGTTCATTCGACACCAGTGGAGATTTGGTCAGAGTAGGGAAGCACATGAACTCCTGAGCGGAGTGAGTGGGTTGGCCAGTGCTCACAGGGCTGGAAGAAATAAGACTGGAAGGTTGAGAACACAATTTTCGGAGAAAGGGCTCTGGGATGTTCCTATGGAAATGGACACAAAGTGTATGAAACTTACATTAATGACAACCAGAGAGCATCCAGCCAAGAGGAGGCTGTCAGCTAGCAGGTGGAAAAGATGACTTGACCTTGGATGTTAGCCAGCCTCAGCCAGTGGCCATTCCATTGCTGGACCCCTGGCCCACAGTGGTGGCCATGGTGGCAACTCTGATGGGTTCAGTGACATGGCTTCCCTTCAGCAGGGTAGATACAGCTATTGGTGGCCCTGTAGGCCTGGACACCTTCCTGACAGCAGCAGAGAACAAAGCTGATTCCTCAGCCGAGCACCATCTCTTCATGAGCCCACCAGCCATATCTGGTGGGAGTTCGGCTACATTCGTTTCCTTGTCTCTTGCAGGAGGCAGTGATTTTTCATTAATAGAACTGATGCTTGCTCTGGATAGAGGTGTGCTTTTCCATTCACAAACATGTCATTGCTGTGGACTTAACAGTCCACGCTGTCACCTCAGACTAAGACGTTTCTTTTATGGCAGGTGATGTTGAGATTCCTTAGTCTTATCACGTGCTGCGCTTAGCCAATCTAAAGGCTCAGCTAACAGTGCCAGCTCAGGGGAAATAGTTCGTGGGTCTGGGACACTACCCTCCGTCAGGAGGTGCACGCTCTGGTCTAATGCCTGATGTAAGTACTAAGTACAACATCTACAACACGTAGGTACAGGAACCTCCGGGTAAAGGGGGACCCAGCTCCTCATCACCGCATTAGGTCCATTTGAGGGATTTATGTTTCCCAGTCCACAGTACTAATCTCTGCCAAGTAGAGATTCCAGTTCCCTGGAAGAGAGAGCTTCCATCAGATTCCATTGATCTGACAGGTATGACTGGTGTTTGATCACTTTAGTATCCTTTTGCCCAAGTACCAGGAGGCAAGAAGAGGATCGGCAGCACCAACAGGGATAATGGACTCCGATGTGCGTGGCGTCGGGGATTGCTACCGCGGCGTGGAGAGGTGTCTGGAGCCGAGTGCACTCGCTGGGGCATAGACTGGTGCTTCTCTGCCCGGTGACAGCTATGAAATACCTCATTTCAGCAACTCCGCCCCAACAAGGGTACAACAACTAAGGAATCCCCCTCAGGGATTAAGATTTTAATCATACAACCGGACAAGCAAAGCAGACCAGCTGGACTGCTGTCCTGCGAGAGGAACTGAGTTGTGTTGGTAGGCGAGGGGCGAGGGACAAGCTGGTTGTAGGAGGGACGTGCTGGTTGTAGGAGGGACGTGCTGGTTGTAGGGGGGACGTGCTGGTTGTAGGAGGGACGCGCTGGTTGTGGGAGGGACGCGCTGGTTGTGGGAGGGACTCGCTGGTTGTAGGGGGGACGAGCTGGTTGTAGGAGGGACGAGCTGGTTGTAGGAGGGACGTGCTGGTTGTAGGGGGGACGTGCTGGTTGCCAGTGACAGCCCCAGGACCAGCCTGCAGCACTCCTCAGTTGCGTTAGGAGGTGGCCGCGCGCTGGCACCTGTAGGAGTCTACCTGCCCCCACACACTCCGCTTCAGAAAATAAATCGTTCTTGATTCCAGTGAAGATCTAGGTGTTAGTAGATGGTACAAACTGGTCTGAGTGGCCCACAGGGTGACTATGTCAAGTTCACCGATCCGTGAAATTCCCTTGATTTGGGGCCGGGGTTTCCCTGAAAGTACAGTTTCCATACTCGCTCCACCGCGGCTGCTACAGAAAGCCGGGGTTACTAGGGCAGGGACGGCTGGCCCCCGGCGGCCCACAGGCATGTCTCTTGGGTCCGCAGGGCCTCAGGTCCTGCCATGCAGCACGTGAGTGATAAATTCTTCTCCTGCTGCAGACGTGGTTCAGTGATGCAGTAGCTTTATAGAGCCTCCGTGAAGACAACTCGTGAGCCTGAGCAGCTAGTGAGAATGAGCAAGCAGCTCTCGGAACCACTCTGCCTCCCTGGGGGTGCCCCGCAGGCGGACACAGCTGCCCCTCAGGCCCCGGTCTCTGAGAGCCTTGGCCATGAAAGCATTCCTCTCCGCACCCTGCCCTGCACACGTGTGCAAGGCTGTGTTACCGCCACCTCTGAGCCCTGTAATCGGGTTTGCAGATGCTGAAGCACAGGGGCAGCTTATTTTGAAATACTTTTGTCAGCCTGTGGGTTTCATTGTAAATACAAATGTTGGGAAAATAACAGAAAACTCCTTTGTTATCATTGTAAATACAAATGTTGGGAAAATAACAGAAAACTCCTTTGTTAATTGTATTATTCTCAAAATTGTCAATTAATTTTAAATACCTTCTGATACACATTTCATATATAACATAACCTTAACAGTGATATCTTACCATTCCAGTTCATGTTTTCTCAGCTCATTCTTTCATGACACACTGACTGATCCTATTAATTTTATTTTTTATTTAAAATCAATTAAATCTTAAGTGCTAGGAATACATATTATAAGGATATAGCTCTGAACCACATAGGCAAAATTACTGTCATTAAGCAACATATGGTCTATGGAGAAAAAAGTAAAGATATAACCCTAAAAGAAAAAAAAAAAAGAAAAAAAAAAAAGAAAATGGGTAGTAACAAATAAATAAATGATTTTTTAAATAATAAAAAGAATAAGGGGGATCAAGTGACAGGGGAAGGACTTGACCCAAACAGCCTTAACATTCCCCTCAGTTTGATTAAATTTGATATAGGTGTCTTGCTGATCCTACTCCCTTTTCTTTTCTCTTCTTTTCCCCTTTATTATTAAATTGCTCTTTATTTTTTAAAGCAATTTCAGTTTCACAGAAAAATTGAGAGGATGGTACAGAGATACCCCATGAAGCCCCTGTTCCCACACATATACACCCTCCCCCATCATCAACATCATTCACAAGGGAGGTACTGACACATCATTTCACTCAAAGCCTAGAGTTTACATCAGGGTTCACCATTAATGTTGTACGTTCTATGAGTTTAGACAAATGTATATGACATGTACACACCAATATAGAATACAGAGTAATTCCACTCTCTAAAAATCCTTCTGTGATCTGCCTTTTCATCTTTCCCTGTCATCCACCCCTTGGCAACCACTGCCTCCATAGTTTTGACTTTTCCAGAATGTCATATAGATGCAATCATATAGTATGCATTTTTCAGATTGGCTTCTTTCATGTAGTACTATGCGTTGAAGGTTCCTCCATGTCTTTTCATGACTTGACAGTTTATTTCATTTTAGTGTTGAATAAAATTTTTTTGTCTGATGTATCACAATTTATTCATTCACTGAAGGGCATCTTGGTTGCTTCTAGGTTTTGGCACTTACAAATAAATGTGCTATGAACATCTGTGTGCAGTTTTTTGTGTGAAGATAAAGTTTTCAACTCATTTGGGAAAATAGCAAGGAGCACACTTGTTGGATCATATGGTAAGGAAGGGTATATTTAATTTTGAAAAAATAGTCAAACTGTCTTCTAAGGTGACTGTGCCATTTTGCATTCCCATGAGCAGTGAGTGAGAATTCTTGTTGCTGCACATCTTTATAAGCATTTGGTGCTATCAGTGTTCTGGATTTGGGCCATTTTAACAGGTGTGTAATGCTATCTCATTGTAGTTTTAATTTTCATTTCCCTGATGACATATTATGTAAAATATATATATATATATATATATATATATATATATATATATATATTCCTCACCCAAGGATATTTTTCTATTTATCTTCAGATAGGATGGGAGGAGGGGGAAAGAGAAAGAGAGAGGGAAACATTGAAGTGAGAGGGACACCTCAACTGGTTGCCTCCTTCACAACCTCAACCAGAGCCAGAATGAACCGCAACCAATGTACATGCCCTTGGCCAGAATCAAACCTGTGACTCATTGGTCCAAGGGCTGATACTCTTATCACTGAGCCAAACTGGCCAGGGCTGTAGTGTATATTTTTAAGTGCATAATTACCACCTGTATATCTTCTTTGATGAGGTATCTATTAAGTTCTTTGACCCATTTTTTTTTTTTTTATCAAGTTGTGTTTTAAGAACTCTTTGTGTATTTTGGAGAACAGTCCTTTATCAGATGTATCTTTTGCAAATATTTTTCCCCAGTCTGTAACTTGTTCTATTTTCTTAATATTGCTTTTAATGTTAATGTTAATGAGGTCTAGTTTATCACGGATGTGGCCTTGGGTGTTGTATCTGAACAGTCACTGCCATACTTGTCATCTAGGTTTTCTGCTGTGTCGTCTGCTAGGTGTGTTTTGTATAGTTTCACATTTTACATTTAAGCCCGTGATCCACTTTGAGTTTATTTTGTGAAGGGTGTAAGGCTTATGTCTTGATTCATCTTTTTGCATGTGGATGTCAAATTCCAACACCATTTGTTCCAAGAGACTACCTTCCTTGCTCCATTCTGTTATCTTTGCTTCTTTGTCAAAGATAAGTTGAATAAATTTATGAGGGTCCTTTTCCAGGCTCTCTATTCTGTTCCATTAATCAATTTGTCTGTTCTTCCACCAACATCACATGTCTTCATTACTTTAGCTCTATAGTAAGTCTTCAAGTTGAGTAGTGTCAGTTCTCCAGCTTTCTTTATCTCCTTCTGTTGTGATGGCTGTTCTGCTGCTTTTGCTTCTCCCTCTAAACTTCAGAGTCAGTTTGTCAATATTCATAAAATAATCTGCTAGGAGTTTGAGTGCGTTGAACCTGCAGACCAAGTTGGGAAAAACTGACATCTTAATAATATTGAGTCTTCTATCCATAAACAAGGAATACCTCTTCATATGTTTAGTTCGTCTTTGATCGTGTTCATCAGAGTTTTTTAGTTTTTCTCTCATTTTGATCTTATACATTTTTTTTTCTATCTATACCTGAGTACTTCACTTTTGGGAATGCTAATATAAATGGTATTGTGTTTTTAATTTTAAATTTCACACATGCATCTGTAGTCAATGAGAGATCGTGACAGGTATGTGAACTTGCTGTAATTGGTTCTAGGGCTTCCCAACATTCAGAAGAGAAACAGAGAGGAGGAGGCAGCCATGAAGTATGGTTCAAACAGTTATAGGTAATGAGGGAGATAAGTCGTGCAAGGAGATTATCTAGAAAAAATTGTAGAAGTAAATGTTAATAGAATCACTTTTTTATAGATAAGTAAGCAGCCAATACTCTACCTTTTTTTTTTTTTTTCTAAAATAGAATATTTCAAGAGGGAAAAATGGATATAAAATGTATTTTTAAAAAACTAAAATTTGAGATTCCAAAATAGCAGCAGAGTGAACAAAAGCTACACAGATCATCTCCCAGGGACCAAACTAGGATTACAACTAAAATAAAGACAAATCATCAAGAAAAAGCAACAAAAAAGCAGCTTGTGAAGACCATATAATCAGGGACACTGAATTGATCCTGGTAGGATTGCAGAGGTGTGAGAGGGGGGCTGGGAGCCCTCAAACAGCAGTGGTCTTAGCTGTGAGCAACGCCCTTGGGGTTAAAATCCCAAGCCCACTCCACAGCGCAGAGGGCTGGGACAGAGCACTAAAATAGCCACCGCCACTCACCTTGGGCTCTGGCAGAGGGAGGGCGGACAGGAACTGTGTGGGGGATTTGGAAGGTGTTCGGAGCTTTTACTGAGTGGCAGCCACAGAGGACGGTGGCCATCTTACTCCTTTCCAGGGCTCTGGAAAGAGGTGGTGGCAACTCCCTTAGAGATTCAACACCACCCAGGTGGGCCATTGAAATGCAAATTGAGGCTAATTAACAACCAGCATCTTCCCCACCCTCTAGAAATTCTCTTATGCTGAACACCTGAGGGAGTTTCTCATTCAACTGAGAAACCAAGCCTCCTCAGGTAACTGCTACTGATAGCCTCCAGGCCAAAAGCTAGATGATAACTGTCCCATTCCCTGGCCTAGTCACTTTAACCAGGAAAGTAAGACTTGACAGTGGTGTTTAATGTGGGCCCTCCCATGTTCATCCAAACCCAGTAGAGGGAGCCACAAAGAGCAGAACACTAATACTCACAGGGAAAATTTGGCAGGCTCCAAAATCCATTGAGATAGCCAAAGTGGTAAAACAAAGAAACAAATCCCAAAGGAAAGAACAAGAGACCTCTACCTAAGATGAGATAAATGAAATGCAGTTAAGCAAGTTATCAGAGGTAGAAGTCAGAGAGATGATCTTGAGGAAGCACAACAGCATGAGTAAGGACATCAACATCATGAGTAAAGACATAGAAACACTGAATATCAATCAATTAGAAATGAAAAACCACCAAGAAGAAATGAAGAATGACATAGCAAAAATAAAGAAAACTATGGAAGGACTAAACAGCAGAGTAGAGAAAGCTAAGGACCGGATCAGTGAATTAGAAGATAGGATAGAAAAAAATCAGCCAACCAGTAAACCAAAAGGAAAAAACAGGAAGACAGCTTAAGAGAACTGTGGGACAACTGGACACATAATAATATTTGCATCATAGGAGTCCCCAAAGAAGAAGAAAATGAGCAACAGTTAGAGAATATATTTGAAGAAATAGTGACAGAAAACCACCCTAATTTGGTGAAGGAAGAAGACATTTGAGTTCAAGTAGGACAAAGAGCCCCAAGTAAGAAGAACCCAGGCCCACACCAAGATGAAGAGAGAATCCTAAAGGCAGCAAGAGATAAGCAACAGGTTACCTACAAATGTAACCCTCATTAGGCTATCAGCTGTCTCAACAGAAACACTACAGGCCAGAAGGGAATGGCATGGAATAATCAAGGTCATGAAAAGTAAGGATCTGGCCCTGGCCGGTTTGGCTCAGCGGTTAGAGCGTCGGCCTGTGGTCCGGAGAGACCCGGGTTCGGTTCCCGCTAAGGGCACGTTCCTTGGTTGCAGTTTGTCCCCAGCCCTGGTTGGGTCGTGTGGGTAGCAACCACTCGATGTGTTGCTTTCATGTCGATGCTTCTCTCTCTCTCCCTCTCACTCTATCTGAACAAAATATCAAAAAAAAAAAAAAATGTCCTCCGGTGAGGATAAAAAAAAAAAAAAGAAAGAAAAGTAAGGATCTGAATCCAAGACCACTTTATCCAGCAAGGCAGTCATTCAAAATAAAAGGTCAAATAAAGAGATTCCCAGACCAAAAAAAGGGGGAAGGGGGGCTAAGGAAATATATTAGCACCAAATCAGCACTGCAAGAAATGTTAAAAGGACTGCTGTAATTAGAAGAAATAGGAAGAAAAATATAACTACATTAAACAAAAATGGAAATAAATAGGTACATATCAATTATCACCTTAAATGTAAAGGGATTGAATGCTCCGATAAAAAGACACAGAGTAGCTGGTTGGATAAGAAAGCAGGACTCATATATATATTGTTTAGAAGAGACCCACTTCACAGCAAAAGATTCACATAGGTTGAAAGTGAAGGGACGGGAAAAAACCTTCCAAGCAAACAGAAAGAAAAAAAAAAAAGTTGGGGTGGCAATACTCATCTATTTTATCATCTGATAAAATAGATTTCAAAATGAAGACCATAACCAGAGACAAAGAAGGCCACTACATAATGTTGAAAGGATCTGTCCAACAGGAAGAATCGATAGCAATACAATCATAGCATGGGACTTCAACACCTTGCTGACATCACTGGATAGACCCTATAGATGAAAAATTAAGGAAACAGAGACTCTAAATGAATCACTAGACCAAATAAATTTAATAGGTATCTACAGAGAATTACACCCCAAAACTACAGAGTTCACATTCTTCTCAAGTGCACATGGGACATTCTTAAAGATAGACCACATGTTAGGACACAAACTAAGTCTCTACAAGTTCAAGGAGACTGAAATCATCAAGCATCTTCTCAGATCACAATGGCATGCAACTAGAAATCAATTGCAACAAGAACATGCAAAGACATTTGAAAACATGGTGGTTAAATGGCATGTTATTGAACAATGAATGGGTTACCATGGAGATCAAGGAAGAAATTAAAAACTTCCCAGAATCCAATAAAAATGATGACAAAACAACACAACATCTATGGGATGCAGTGAAAGTAGTTCTGAGAGGGAAGTTCATAGCACTACAGACCACCTCAAGAAGCAAGAAAAATTTCTAGTTGACTACCTAACACCACAATGTAAAGAACTAGAAAGCAAACAAAAAGAAAACCTGAAGCAAGTGGAAGGAAGGAAATAGTAAAGATTAGAGCAGAAATCAACAACATAGGGACAAAAAAACAATTCAAAGGATCAATGAAACAAAGAGCTGGTTTTTCGAAAAGATAAACAAGATTGATGGACACTTAGCTAGACTCACCAAGAAACAGAGAGAACCCAAATACACAAAATCATATAAGAAAGAGGAGAAGTAACAGCTGACACCAGAGAAATACAAAGGATGTTAACGAATACTATGAACAATTATTTGGCAACAAATTAGATAATCTAAGTGAAATAGACAAATTTCTAGAAACACAGAATCTCCCAAAGCTAAACTGAGAAGAGATTGAAAACTTGAACAGAACAATAACAATTAAGTAAATTGAAGATGTAATCAAGACTCTCCCAGCGAATAAAAGCCCAGGCCCAGATGTCTTTACAGGGGACATTTACCACACATTCAAAGAAGAACTAACACTCATTCTCCTCAAACTATTCCAAAAAATTCAAGAAGGAAGACTTCCAAACTGGTTTTATGAGGCCAGTATAATTCTAAGTCCAAAACCAGAAAAAGGACACTACAAAGAAAGGAAACTACAGGCCAATATTTCGGATGAATATAGATGCCAAAATCCTTAACAAAATATTAGCAAACCAGATCCAGCAATACATTTAAAGAAGTATTCACCATGACCAAGTGGGATTCATCCCAGGGATGCAAGGCTGGTACAATAGTTGCAAATCTGTAAATGTGATACACCACATAAACAAAATGAAAGATAAAAACCATATGATCATATCAATAGACTCTAAATAACATGCAACAATGTCCAGCATCCAGTTCTGATAAAAATGCTAAGCAATGTGGGAATTGAGGGATCATATTTCGACATAGTAGAGGTCATATATGAAAGACCTACAGCCACCATCATACTCAATAGGCAAAAACTAAAGAACAGGAACAAGACAGGGATGCTCAATTTTATTTAACATAGTACTGGAAGTCTTAGCCACAGCAATCAGACATGGAAAAAAATAAAAGGGATCCACATTGGAAAGGAGGAAGTGAAACTGTCATTATTCGCAGATGACATTATATTGTACATAGAAAATCCTAAAGACTCCATCAGAAATCTACCTGACTTAATAAATGAATTTGGCAAAGTAGTAGGATACAAAATTAATGTCAAGAAACTGGTGGCATTCTTATATACTAATGATAAACTCACAGAAAGAGAAACTAAAAAACAATCTCATTTACCGTTGTGGCAAAAAATTAAGATAGCTAGGAATAAACTTAACCAAAGAGGTAAAGGACCTATTTGTAGAAAACTAAAGCACATTGTAAAAGGAAATAGAGGAATATATAAAAAAGTGGAAGCACATACCTTGTTGATGGATTAGAAGAATTAACATCATTAAAATGTCCATACTACCCAACGCAATCTGTAGATTTAATGCAATCTGCTTCAAAATACCAATGACATATTTCACAGAACTAGAACAAATACTTCAAAAGTTCATATGGAACCAAAAATGACCCCAAATAGCCACAGCAGTCTTGAAAAAGAAGGACAAAGCAGGTGGGATCACAATACCGGATACCAGGTTATACTACAAAGCTGCTTTAATCAACACAGCCTGGTACTGGCACAAGAACAGGCACATGGATCAATGGAATAGAACAGAAAATCCAGAAATGGACCCAAAACATTATGCTCAATTAATATTCGACAAAGGTGGCAAGAGCGTACAGTGGACTAAAGACGGCCTCTTTAATAAATGGTGTTGAGGGATTCCAAAATGGCAGCAGAGTGCATGGAAGCTACACATACCATCTCCCAGGATCAAACTGGAATTACAACGAAAATAAAGAAAAATCTCAGGAAAAAGCAACAGAAAAGCAGCTTGGAGGAACACATAACCAGGGACACTGACTCAGTCCCGTTAGGCTTGCGGAGATGTGAGAGGAGGGGCTGGGAGCACACAGTTGCCTGCGGCCTTAGCTGGGAGCAGTGGCCTTAGCTGAAAGCAGTGCCCTTGGGTTAAACTCCCAAGTGGCTCCACAGTGCAGAGCCGGGACAGAGGCTAAAATAGCCACAGCCACTTACCTTGGGCCCTGGCAGAGGTAGGGCAGACTGGACTGGAACTTTGTGGGGACACTCGGGATTTGGAGGGCGCTTGGAGCTTTTGCTGAGTTGTAGCCATGCAGGACTCCTTCCCAGGGCTCTGGGGAGAGGCAGCAGCCCCTTCCTCGTAGATTCAAGCCCACCAGGTGGCCATTGAAATGAAAATTGAGGCCCATTAACAACCAGCATCTGCACCACCCTTGGGAAATCCCCTTAAGCTGAGCACCTAAGGGAGTTTTTCATTCAACTGAGAAGCCAAGGCTCTTCAGGAAACTGCTATTGATAGCCTCCAGGCAAAAAGCTAGACGATAACTGTCCCATTCCTTGGGCTAGCAACTTTATCCAGGAAAGTAAGACTTGATAGTGGTGTTTAACATGGGTCCTCCCTGGCCCATCCAAACCCAGGAAAGGGAGCAACAAACAGCAGAACACCAACACCCACAGGGACAATTTGGCAGGCTCCAAAGCCCACTGTGATAGCCAAAATGGTGAAACACAGAAACAAAAGCCAAATGAAAGAACAAGAGACCTCTCCCGAAGATGAGATAAATGAGGTGCAGTTAAGCAAGTTAACAGAGCTAGAATTCAGAGCAATGATCTTGAGGTACCTCAACAGCATGTGTAAGGACATGAGCACCATGAGTAAAGACATAGCAATGTTGAAAATCAAACAGTTGGAAATTAAAAACCACCAAGAAGAAATGAAGAATGACATAGCAAAAATAAAGAACATAGTGGAAGGTCTAAATAGCAGAGTAGAGGAAGCTGAGGACCGGATCAGTGAATTAGAAGATAGGGTAGAAAAAATCAACCAATTAGAAAACCAAAAGGAAAAAACAACTGAAAAACAGGAAGACAACTTAAGAGAACAGTGGGACAACTGGAAACGTAATAACATTTGCATCATATAAGTCCCTGTAGAAGAAGAAATTGAGCACGGGTTAGAGAATATGGTTGAAGAAATAGTGACAGAAAACTTCCCTAATTTGGTGAAGGAAGAAGGCATTCAAGTTCAAGAAGCACAGAGAGCCAGAAGTAAGAAGAACCCAAACAGGCCCACACCAAGACACATAGTAATCAAAATGCCAAAAATTAAAGACAAAGAAAGAATCCTACAAGCAACAAGAGATAAGCAACAGGTTACCTACAAAGGTAACCCCTGTTAGGCTATCAGCTGTCTCAACAGAAACACTACAGGCCAGAGGGAATGGCATGAAGTAATCAAGGTAATGAAAAACTAGGATCTGAATTCAAGACTATTCTACCTGCAAGGCTGTCAATCAAAATAGAAGGTCAAATAAAGAGCTTCCCAGACCAAAAAAAAAAAAAAAAAGAGGCTAAGGGAATATATTAGCACCAAACTAGCACTGCAAGAAATGTTAAAAAGGACTGCTGTAATTAGCAGGAAAAATAGGAAGAAAAATATAACCACACTAAACAAAAATGGCAATAAATAAATTTATATCAATAATCACCTTAAAGGTAAATGCATTGAATTCTCTGATAAAAAGTCACAGAGTAGCTGATTGGATAAGAAAGCATGACTCATCTATATGTTGTTTACAAGAGACCCACCTCACAACAAAAGACTCACATAGGTTGAAAGTGAAGGGATAGAAAAAAATCTTCCAAGCAAATGGAAAGTAAAAAAAGCTGGGGTAGCAATACTCATATCTGATAAAATAGATTTCAAAATGAAGGCCATAACTAGAGACAAAGAAGGCCACTACATAATGTTGAAAGGATTTATCCAACAGGATGATATAACCTTGATACATATGTATGCACCCAATATAGGAGCACCAAAATATATTAAAAATCTTCTGGAAGACATCAAAGGAGAAATTGATAGCAATACAATTATAACAGGGGACTTTAACGCCCCGCTGACATCACTGAATAGATCCTCTAGACAAAAAATTAGCAAGGAAACAGAGACTCTAAATGAAGCACCAGACCAAATGGATTTAATAGATATCTACAGAGAATTACACCCCAAAACTACAGAGTTCACATTCTTCTCAAGTGCACATGGGACATTCTTAAAGATAGACCACATGTTAGGACACAACCTAAGTCTCTACAAGTTCAAGGAGACTGAAATCATCAAGCATCTTCTCAGATCACAATGGCATGCAACTAGAAATCAATTGCAACAAGAACATGCACAGACATTTGAAAACATGGAGGTTAAATGGCATGTTATTGAACAATGAATGGGTTACCATGGAGATCAAGGAAGAAATTAAAAACATCCAATGAAAATGAACAAACACAAAACCTATGGGATACAGTGAAAGCAATTCTGAGAGGGAAGTTTATAGCACTACAGGCCTACCTCAAGAAGCAAGAAAAATCTCTAATAGACTACCTAACATCACAACTTAAAGAACTAGAAGGCAAACAAAAAGAAAACCCCAGAGCATGTAGAAGGAAGGGAATAGTAAGGATTAGAGCAGAAATAAATGACATAGAGACCAAAAAAACAATTCAAAGGATCAATGAAACAAAGAGCTGGTTTTTCAAAATGATAAACAAGATTGATGGACCCTTAGCTAGACTCACCAAGAAACAAAGAGAGAGAACCCAAATCAGAAATGAAAGAGATGAAACAACTGATACCCCAGAAATACAGAAGAGTGTTAACAACTACTATGAACAATTATATGGCAACAAATTCAACAATCTAAGCGAAATGGACAAATTTCTAGAAACACATAATCTCCCAAAACTGGACCAGGAAGAGAGAGAAAACTTGAACAGACCAATAACAACAGAATAAATTGAAGATGTAATCAAGACTCTCCCAGCAAACAAAAGCCCAGGTCCGGATGGCTTCATGAGAGAGTTTCATTCAAAAAAGAACTAACACACATTCTCCTCAAACTATTTCAAAAATTCAAGAAGAAGGAAGACTTCCAAACTCGTTTTATGAGGCCAGCATAATTCTAATTCCCAAAACAGAAAAAAACATTACAAAGAAAGAAAACTACAGGCCAATATCCCTGATGAAAATAGATGCCAAAATCCTGAATAAAATACTAGCAAATCGGATCCAGCAACACATAAAAAAATTTATTCACATGACCAAGTGGGATTCATCCCAGGGATGCAAGGCTGGTACAATATTTGCAAATCAATAAATGTGATACACCACATAAACAAAATGAAGAACAAAAACCACATGATCATATCAGAGATGCCGAAAAAGTCTTTGACAAAATCCAGCACCTAGTTCTGAAAAAAATGCTCAGCAATGTGGGAATAGAGGGATCATATCTAGCCATTATAAAGGCCATATATGAAACACCTACAGCCAACATCATACTCAATGTGCAAAAACTAAAAGTGTTTTCCTTAAGAACAGGAACAAGACAAGGATGCCCACTTTTGTCACTCTTATTTAACATAGTACTGGAAGGCTTAGCCACAGCAATCAGACTTGAAGAAACAATAAAAGGGTTCCAAATTGGAAAGGAGGAAGTGAAACTGTCATTATTGGCCAATGATATGATACTATATGTAGAAAACCCCAAAGACTCCATAAAAAATTTACTAGACTTAATAAATGAATTTAGCAAAGTAGCAGGATACAAAATTAACATCAAGAAATTGATGGCATTCTTATACACCAATGATGAACTCACAGAAAGAGAAACTAAGAAAACAATCCCATTTACCATTGTGGCAAAAAAATTAAGATACCTAGGAATAAAGTTAACCAAAGAAATGAAGGACCTATTTGTAGAAACTACAGGTCATTGAAAAAAGAAATAGAGGAAGATATAAAAAAGTGGAAGCACATACCTTGTTCATGGATTGGAAGAATCATTAAAATGTCCCTACTACCCAAAGCAATTTATAGATTCAATGCAATCCCCATCAAAATACCAATGACATACTTCACAGAACTAGATCAAATACTTCAAAAGTTCATATGGAACCAAAGAAGATCTTGAATAGCCACAGCAATCTTGAAAAAGAAGAACAAAGTAGGAGGGATCACATTACCAGATTTCAGGTTATACTACAAAGCCACTGTAATCAAAACAGCCTGGTACTGGCACAAGAACAGGCATATAGACCAGTGGAACAGAACAGAGAACCCAGAAATGGACCTGAGGCAATATGTTCAATTAATATTTGACAAAGGTGGCAAGAGCATACAGTGGAGTAAAGACAGCCTCTTTAATAAATGGTGTTGGGAAAATTGGACAGCTACATTCAAAAAAATGAATCTAGACCATCAACTAGACCCTACACAAGAATAAACTCAAAATGGATAAAAGACTTAACTGTGACTCATGAATCCATAAAAATTCTAGAAGAAACTGTAGGCAACAAAATTTCAGACATCATATGCAGCAGAATTTTCACTGATACCTCACCTAAGGCAAGAGAAACAAAGGAGAAAATGAACAGATAAGACTACATCAAACTCAAAAGCTTCTGCACGCAAAAGATACAATTATCAAAATGGAAAGGCAACCCACTGTATGGGAGAGCATAATTGCCAATGATATATCAGATAAGGGGTTAATTTCCAATATATAGAGAGTGCTCATACAACTCAACAAAAGGAAGACAAAGAACACAATTAACAGATGGGCAGAGGAACTGAATAGACACCTCTCCAAACAGGACATACAAATGGCTAAGGGACATATGAAGAAATGCTCAACATCACTAATCATCAGAGAGCTGCAAATTAAAACAACAATGAGGTATCACCTCACACCTGTCAGAATGGCCACCATCAACAAATCATCAAACAACAAGTGTTGGTGAGGTTGTGGATACAAGGGGAGTCTAGTACACTGCTGGTGGGAATGCAGACTGGTGCAGCCACTATGGAAAACACTATGGTGTTTCCTCAAAACATTAAAAATTGAACTGCCATTTGACACAGTGATCCCACTTCTAGGAATACATCCTACGAAGCCTGAAACACCAATCAGAAAGAATAAATGTACCCCTATGTTCATAGCAACACTATTTACAATAGCTAAGATCTGGAAACAGCCCAAGTGTCCATCAATAGATGAGTAGATAAAAAAGCTGTGATATATATATACAATGGAATACTATGCAGTTGTAAGAAAGAAAGATCTCTTATTAGGCTAAGTGAAATAAGCCAACCAGAGAAAGAGAAATATCACATGATCTCACTTACTTGTGGAATATAATGAACAAGGTGGGCTGATGAATGAAATAGACCGAGAGACATAAAAAGGAGTATGGTTTAGACTGACAAACCTCAGTCAGTTTGGTTGATGAGATGGGTCAAGGGAGATTGATGAGATGAACCAAAGAACTGATATGCATTTATGCATAACCAATGGACTTGGACAACAATGCTAGGGGAGTAGAGGGGTGGAATGGGGAGGAGGGGGTTTAGGGGAAACAAAAGAGAAACATCTGTAACTAAAATAAATTAATAAAAAATGAATAAAAATAAAACTCTTTAATTCAGTTTTGAAAAATATTCACCTCAATCTAATCTCCAAATGTGGTGCATTTTGTCTGTCTTGAGCAAGTATTCCTTACTGTATTATTTCCCACCAGAGCTCATTAGGAGGAATAAAGTATAAGTTACATCTTTTTATGATGTTTTAAACATTCTACTAACTAAACTGCTGCAGTAAACCTGCTAAGAGAATAGATCTTCAAAGTACTCATCTCAAGCAAAAAAAAAATACTGTTAACTGGTGATATATGTTAGTATATACTAATACCAAATCATTATATTGTACATTGGAAAGTAATATGTTATATGTCAATTAGACCTCAATTTAAAAAAAAAAAAAAAAAACCTCAAAAAAAAATTTGTATTTGCCTGCATACCATCTAATGGAATCTTCCACTAAAGCTTCCTGCACTAGCAAAATCACCTGATAGAAATCCCAAGCTCTGCAGTGTCAGAGAACTCCTAATATCTGCTCGGAGAAGCCTTAAGTGAGTGTGACAGTTGATAGTAATTATTAACCTGGCACTGAACCAGCAATTAAACAATGCGGTCTGGGTGGGGAGGGGATGCTTGCCTACTCTTGTTCCGTGATCCTTCTGATTTCCCATTTCCTCATCGGACATTATTAAGCTCATTATTTCCTGTCAGAGCTTAAGATTTAAATCACTTCATAGAACATTTTTACACTCTATATACCCATTTTATTCCTATTTTATTGTTGTATACTTAAACTCTAATGAAAAAAGGAAGGAAGGAAGGAGGGAGGGAGGGAGGGAGGGAGGAAGGAAGGAAGGAAGGAAGGAAGGAAGGAAGGAAGGAAGGAAGGAAGGAAGGAAGGAAGGAAGGAAGGAAGGAAGGAAGGAAGGAGAAAGAAGTAAAACAAAACAAAACTGACCTAATTCAAGTCTCAATTACCTTTATTTACAGTGGTTGGCTAATTCCCTAAATGGACTGAAAACAAAAGAAAATGTGTTCTTTGCTTTTGAGGGTCTCCATGGTTTTTGGAGGCTTGCTATTTTCACTGTCGTCAATATATTTTGTCTCAGCTAATTTAAAACATGTATGTGAAGAGGAGCTAAAAGGGCTTAAAGGGAGATTCATTAAGTGCCTTTTACGTGCTATGTGCTCTTCTTACTACTTTCTTCTCATGGGCCCATTTAATCCTCACATCAATCCTACTTTTTATTTCATTTTATTTTATTTTTATCTTCACCCGAGGACATTTTACCTTTTTTTTTTATTCTCACCCGAGGACATTTTTCCATTTTTTGTTCAGACAGAGAGGGAGGGAGAGAGGAAGAAAGAGAGAGACAGAAATATCCACGTGAAAGGGACACATCGAGTGGCTGCCACCCGCACGACCCAACCTGGGCCGGGGACAAACTGCAACCGAGGTACGTGCCCTTAGCGGGAACCGAACCCGGGTCTCTCTGGACCTCAGGCCACCACAGGCCTATGCTCTAACCGCTGAGCCAAACTGGCCAGGGCTCAATCCTACTTTTAACTGTTATTTTAATGAAAAAATAACTGAGACTCAAAGTGTTCATGTTGCTCTATCAACATTACAAAGCTTTCCATTTTACAATTCTCTATCTCAATGTTAGAAGAAATTCACTTTCTCCAGTAGATAGTGAATGATGAAAATAGAATTTGTTGGATGAAGAGATATTGAACACAAATTACAATTTCACTATGAATAGTTGATTATCAGCCCATCAAAAATAAAACGTGCCTGAAAGTATGACTCTTCCTAAATGATCATGAGTTATTAAGCAACTAAGAAATATTGTATTCCTGATTTATATCAATTTCTTGTGAAAGCCTACAAGAATACAAATTATAACTCTTTGACCCAGCAGATATTTGTGGAGTGCATCTTACAGGCCAGACCTGACCTAGGGACTGGAAATTGTATCATGCCCTTCATAGGCAGCATTGCCACATTTAGCAAACACACTGTTATCTCTTTAAGACTCTTTAGCTTAGGTTTTTTGTTATATAAAGGTAAATGTATTACTAAATAATACAGATGTAATATAGATATATTCTTCTCAATGGAACTAGAACTGTTCTAAAATATTGTGTCGCTACTTTTATAAAACTCCTAGAATAAAAAAAATATATATGTGACCTCCCACAGGTGGTCATTTAAAAAATGTATATTACCTGTTAGAGAATCCTTAAAATGAATAATTGGCAAATATGCTTCAAACATTAAGGCCATCAGTTTTTCTTCAAAAAGAGAAGCTGAGTGCATTTTTTTAACATATGGAGTATCCCAAAATAAAACTACTGTTTTACAATTTAGAAAATATTATATTAAATTTTATATATTGACAAAGTACCCTGTATGTTGTAGGGTATGGATACTCACTGTTTCAGAAACTTAATATATAACTTTTTGAACTTGATATAGTTATGAAGTTGTAACCTAATTAACTTTATGAAGCCATAACACTCAATATTAAAGAATTTTGAGGCACAAATAGTCAGGGTTAGATTCCTTTAGGCAATATAAATACTATTATGAAACAGGAAGAGGAAATAAATTTCCCCAAATTGGAATCAGAGACTCATTAAAATATTCATCATGTACACGAGATATTCTCGTGGTGTACAGAGTACCAGTTTGAGTGACAGAAAAGTTACTGAGTCTAAAAACTTGCAGCATTGGTAAAATGATTTTGTAGGTGAAAAATCTTAGCAGTTAAAGTTGACTTCTGTATAACATTGCCACATACTAAAAAAACCACTGTCATATTCCATTTTTCTAAAACTTTTAAATTTAATCTTATTTTCATGGGGAAGTTAGATTGATATTGCATGGAATAATAAGATTACCTATATCTATATAGTCTGTCTATAATTTATAGTAAATTTGTTGACCTATGCTTAATCCACAAACTCAGATGATATATAACTATGAAATGTGACAAAAGATATCTATCATATTTCCTGTAGCAAAGGGAAAATAATTTCTTGAAAAATTTTTTCTCAAGTTTTATTTCACTTAGCATTCCTAGAAGAGAAATGAAGTTGACTACATTATTAGGAGACAGACCTGAATGCAATATGAGAATAATTTTCTTCCTCTAGATTCTTTAAAAAAAAAAATCACTGTGATGGATTTTGAATAGGACCAATATATAAAATAAAGGAATGGTTTGCCCTTCTCATGATGAAAGTCAATGGAAACATCCATAAAAACTATAGGTCTTTTCAACAAATGCTACAGGAACAGCTAGGCACACACATGCAAAAAACAAAACAAAAAAAAACAATAATCGAGACTGAGACCTTACACCCTTCACAAAAATTAATTCAAAATAGATCACAGAACTAAATGCAAAACTATGAAACTTCTAGAAGGTAAGATAGGAGAAAAGCTATGTAACCTTGGCTTTGGCAATGACATTTTTGATACAACACCAAAGTCGCGATCCAAGAAAGAAATAAACTGTACTTCACTATAAAGGTCTACTCTGCAAAAGACACTGTCAAGAAAATAAAATGACAAGAGACCAACTGGGAGAAAATATTTGCAAAAGACACATCTGATAAAGGACTGTTATCCAAAATATACAAGGACTCTTAAAGTTCAACAATAAAGGAAACCAACAACTTGATTAAAAAATGGGCCAAAGACCTTCACAGACAACTCGCCAAAGAAGACATACAGATGGAAAATATTCCCATGAAAAGATGCTCCATATCATTTGTCATCAGGGAGATGCACATTAAAACCATAACGAGACACAACTGCACAGCTCTCAGCGTGGCCAAAATGCAGAGCCACTGACAAAGCCCAGTGCTGCTGAAGGATGAAAAATGAACAGCCACTGTCAGGGACAGCCTGTCGTTTCTCTAGGAGAATCTCATCCTGCTTAGGCTTCCTAACTGAGTGCGCACATCCCATCCAAGATCATCTCTCTTATTTAAAGTCTGTTGTTGAGAGACTTTGATTACATTTACAACGTTTTTTTACAGCAGTACCTGGGATCGTTTTTTATTAAAACTCAGGGGACTGTTGGTCAGCCTAGCTACAGTGACACATCTAACACAACCAAGAATGAGCAAAGTGCTTCTTTATATATTTTAGGATAAATTTGAAATTCATAAATTTAATCATCTAAATGTTTAATTAATCTAAGTACCAGCATTAACGATGAAGTTGAAAAAATTTACAGAGAAAAAAATTTTTAAATAATACAGATTCACAGCTGGGATAAGTATACCCAATAAAGAGCCACGAGGCCTAAGAATATTTCGCATTCGGCTACCTTGTCACAGTTCGTAGGAGCCATAGGATTGCGATGTCTTCGCTTCAAGTTCTCATCCTTCAGACGTGCTGCACTTCATATACATGTCAGGAAATCCAACTTTCTCCTCAAGTCAGATAAATGATTTGTTAAGAAATTAATTTTTCTGAGTACCCGTCACAAAGAATACTAAAGAGGAAGGCTGTGCTGATTAGTGTTCCGTAGGTGATACTTTTTATGGAGCAGTGGGAATAAAAGATAGACAAATATACACACACACCATTTGAGTACAACATACTTCTTTTATCACACCCCTACTTTCATCTTCTTCTAATTTTCCTATCAAATGCAGCCCAACAAGGCCTAGAGAATTGCGGAGCTCTGTTCTGTTTTCTGTATTCATAAGAAGCATGCAAAATCAAGCAGGAGCAGATGGTGATTTTTTTTTTCCCCTAAAGAAAGGACCAAAATGCATAAAATTTTAGTCTGTGATGTTAATTTTTTAGGTGTATGAGCCTTAGTTGACAGTGTTCATTGTTATAATCCCATAGCTAGGTCTCTGCTCTTCCCATTACTAAGAGCAGTGAGGATTCAGCCTCAAAAATCACCTTGGTTTCAGTTTGACAAAGAGCGTGTTACAAAGAGACATTCCAGGAAGTAGATATGTTTATTCTTATAAAGGTTTTTAGACTGTTCCTCTTTCTTTTTTAATTCCATTTTTGTTCTTGAAAGCCGCATCCATCTTTACTGAAGGTCAGAAATGCTATCAATACACATTTCTTGCATGAATGATTAACTGAAAAATAAAAAATATATATTAAAAATAGATTGTCTACCTTATGTGAATTCAGTTACTGTTCATAATAGTGAGGATAATAGTCAAGAACATTGCTGTCCTTAGAAAACCTCGTCCTGTTAGATATGGCCTTTGATTTTAAATGTAAATTTATTGACTAAATTCCCAAAATATGTTTCTGGATCCCCCCAATGTCACCTGTGTGACTGTCTACTTGGACCTTTACTTAGATATTAGCAAATAGAACATAAATGATGGTATTTGATTTCTATTTAGATTAGAGGGATGCTTAGAAATGTATAATATTTTATAATTTAGAAGAAAATAAAATAATAGTGACTAAAAGGTCAATAGAAAAGGTCCTTGTTTTCACTTAACTTTTGAAGTACATGTGGACACACAGTCCTGAGTTCAAGCCTGTTGAACTTGTGGCTTACCTTCCTGTTGTAATTCATTCCACCTGTGCCAGAAGTCCAGTTAGAGCAATGTGATGCTTTCGGTTATTATCTTTCACATGTAAAATGTGCAATTATTTCCTACAAAGGAAGCATATAGAAAAAAGTCAAGCTAGCAAGTAGAAAAATATAATTTAATTGTAAGCCTAAAAAAGATTGCAGTTTAAATTTTATTTCTATTTAGTTATTTGAAGCCTAGTACTTTTAATATGTAATTCAGAGAGATGATAATTATTTCCTTCTCCTACATGATATGATTTCTAAAAGGTTTACTTAAATTTATTTACATTTTCATCAGATTTTTTTTATTGTTGTTTGATACTTGGGGACACCATGCTGAAATTGAGGAGGGAAAGAGAAAATTAGAGGTAAAGAATAACAGAAAGATACATATATACAGAATAATTTGTACGAATATCTCTGTTGAGGACATAGAAGAGTTGATTAAAATATGCACTTCTAAAATCTTTTAATGTCATTATATAAATAACAAGATTGTGAAGAAGTGTGAGTCAAAAAACTAGGAGAAAAAAAAAGAAAACTAGAGAAGTGAGTCTAGTATGCTAGATATTTTTCTTCTAAGTGTATTTGCTTGTTTTGGAAGAGATGGCAGAGTCTGAGAAGCTTAGCAACAAATTTCAAAATCTTGGAGACCAAACTTATCAAGGAGTAATGTCTGTTATAACTCCCATTTTACTTTGGTTTGAGACCCCAAAGATACACACATTAAAAGTAAGAGTGATCTGAAAGAGAATCAGTCCTTATAGAAGCTCCATCTCAGCTTCAAATAACCACAGTTTCTGAATTTATATTATAATAATTCCAAACCTCCCTTGCTCTCAGCCACTTCCAAAGTGAAATTTAAAAGCATAGGCCTCAAATTATTTCACAAGTTCACCATGAGAGGAGAAAAGACTGCATGAAGTAAGAAAGAAAACAATGAGAGAAGTAGGGAGCTAGAAAAACAGCAAAAGAAACAGATATATGGGACTCCATATATTAGAGTCTGTATCTGAAGATCAGACTTTAAATTAAAATACTTAAAAAAGATAAGATTGAGAAATGTGCAGATAATAAGAAACCATAAAAAAACAAAACCGTAAAACTTACACAATATCCAAAACCCAGATCACAGTGTATATAGCTTTAGCAGAAGATTGAACACAAAATAAGAGAGAATCGGTGAGCTAGAAGACTGAAAATGAATATCTAGACTGAACCTCAGATATATGAAAGTTTGGATAACAGAGAGAAGAAACTAAGAGATGGTAGCATGTTAAGTGAAGTCCTGCAGGAGATGAAGTGTTCAGTTATGCAGATACATAGGGGAAGAATTTTCCAAGCAGAAGGAAGGGAAAATGAAAGTTCCCTGAGCTAATTTTTCTCGTTTCCTTGAAAAAGCCATGAAACCATTAGCCTGGATGAGATTGACAATGGTGTGTGTTCATACTGAAAGATGGTTGAGAGCACAGAGTCATATATATGTCCAATGTGAAGGAGTTGAGGAAATGAGGAGATACAGAGGAAGAGGAGACAGAGAAGTAGAGACCAAAGAAATAAGAAGAAAACTAAGAGATTTTCGTGTCCTAAAACCATGTAAGAAAGGTTTAAAGAGGAAGGAATGTCGAGTACTGAGAAGAAACTTTACTCCTGACCATTGGATTCATGGTGAACAAGACAATACCCGTCTGATAGATGTGACAGATGCGAAAGCCCAACTGAAGTTTTCAAGAGAGAATGAGAGAAGATCACCAAATACTGCAGATGTATTTTGTGGCGTTTTACTCTGACAGACAGAAGAGAACTGTGTGATAGTTCTTTAAAGATGATATAAATACAATTGAATGTATATTCTGATGTGAAACATCTGGTGAGGGCATTAATCTACTTGAATGAGGAAAAAACTGCTGGAGTATAATCCTTCAATAATTGAAAAGGGACAGAATCAAGTGCACAGAGAGGACACCATATTATCAGAATAAAACAGATTATATCAACACATTTGCATGTGAGTGGGTAAATAATGTTGACACTACAGGGTTCTGGAGGTTGTACTCTGTTTCCTTTTCTCAATGAAGCAGAAAGCTAAGTCATCAGACAAGAAAAAAGATGGGGAAGAAGATATCAAAGATTTAAAGGGAGAGGAGATACCATTTATGAGTACAAATGAACCAGTAAAACTGTGTGATTGTCAGGGATTTTAAAGACTAACTTAGGAAGATTCTGAATTTAGTAAGACTGGCAGTTAATAGTGTGTTTCCTT
Organism: Molossus molossus; assembly: GCF_014108415.1. Lineage (NCBI taxonomy): Eukaryota > Metazoa > Chordata > Mammalia > Chiroptera > Molossidae > Molossus > Molossus molossus. The sequence continues at coordinate 110,749,084 of NW_023425399.1, forward strand.
TTGTCATGCTCAGCTGCACAGTTTGGGGCTCAGAGGTAAATATTGTTATCCTATCATTGTTGAGAAACTGAACTATAGTTTAAATGATTATTCAAGGTTAAAGAGCTAGTAAGTGAAAGAATAGGGATTTTAACTCAGACTGACTGCTGAGATCTTACTCTGTACTCCAGGACCAATATAAAGTGCATATTAATAGACTTTATGCAGACTATTATTCTTATAGTGAGCTTTCCTATTTCAGATTTCTTTGGTTTTTCAAATTCATCACATCTTTCCAAATGGTATCCTTTATTTGTCCTTAAATGAAATCATTTTATAGGATATATTATCAATTATGAAAGTGATGAATTGCTGCACTGCTTTCCAAAGAGCTGTTCTAGCAAGCTGTCAAGTGTAAAATTTCCTCAGAAAGCGTTAAGGTCACGGATTGTCTTGTTACGACCCTAACAAGGACTGCTCCTTTGCTAGTGATGCAATTAGTTGTCAGGTCTCATCATATGTTGTTTTTTCATAATTAATTCAAGTTGCATGGAAACTCATATTAAACAGGGTTCCAGAGGTCTTTTGCAACTTATTAACTGAAGTGTAGGTGGTGGGAAAAACAATGTGCACTAGGTTTCCCCAATGCATTGAAATACCTTTCATGAAGAATACTATAATAGACAGAGGAAATATTATAAGTCAGTCTAATCGAAACCAAATAAGAAAGGAGGTGGTAGGCATATTAAGAAGTAGCCACAGCCCTGGCCGGTTTGGCTTAGCTGTTAGAGCATCAGTGAGTCATGGGTGAGTTCAGTTCCAGTCAAGTGCATGTACCTTGGTTGCGGTTTGTCCCCAGCCCTAGCCAAGGTCTTGCAGGAGGCAGTCAATGTGGCTCTCTCACATCAATGTTTCTCTCTCTCTCTCCTCCCTCCCACTCTATCTGAAGATAAATAGAAAAACATCCTCTAGTGAGGAATAAGAAAGAAAGAAAGAAAAAGAAGTAGCCATAAAACTTAGAACATTCAGATACTAATACAGACTTTGTATTTGCTCTTTCCCACACATGAATTTCTTCCTGAGATATATTGTTGTTACTGTTGTTTATCACTGCCTTTTCATCATTCAGGTATGATATTTAATTTTCACTCTGAGGGAGGTTTTCTGACTTCGTTACCTAAAATACCATTCCTTTCTTCTGTTATGCTCCATCACGAGACTCTGTTTATTTCGTTTTTCGTGATATGTTATGGATTGAAAGTTTGTGTCCCCTCCTAAAATTCATATTTAAATCCTAAGCCCTCCCCCCTGGGAGTATGAGGAGGCGGGGCCTTTGGAAGGTGACCCTGTCATAAGGGCAGGGCCTTGGGGAATGGGATTAGTGCCCTTGGAAAGAGACACCAGAGAGTTCTCTCACTCTTCACCGTGAACCAGGGAGCGAGCGTGGGCCTCAGCAGACACTGAGCTCTCCAGCTCCCTCAACATGGATTCCCCATGCTTCATAATTGTGAGAGGAATATTTATTCTCTCGGCCAGCTAGACGACGTTATTTTTGTTATAGCGGCCCTAACGAACTAAGACATGTAATCAATAATTATATTTATTCGATTTTTCCCAAGCCCCACTTTAAAAAGAGATTAAGGGGGGATCCTTGAGCATTCTATGGGAGGCCCACAGAAGAGCCTAGCACAGGGCAGGTATCTCAGAAAGTTCAGACAAATCTCCATTTCTTGCACATTTTTATAAAGTCATTTAAAAAGCAACCATTGCCCTGGCCGGTTTGGCTCAGCGGTTAGAGTGTTGGCCTGCGGTCCAGAGAGACCCGGGTTCGGTTCCCGCTAAGGGCATGTACCTCGGTTGCAGTTTGTCCCCGGCCCTGGTTGGTTGTGCGGGTGGCAGCCACTCGATGTGTCCCTTTCACATCGATGTTTCTCTCTCTCTCTTCCTCTCTCTCCCTCCCACTCTATCTGTACAAAAAATGGAAAAATGTCCTCAGGTGAGGATAAAAAAATAAAAAATAAATAAATAAAAATAAAAAGCAACCATTAACTGTTTTAACATCTTTTGCAAAGAATAGTCTTTTATACATTTTAAGAAATGGCAATTAGTAAACCCATTCTGGGTTCAGTCAGTGTTGTTTTGTGAAATGTCCAGTCTGAGCACATCTCACACGTAGAAAGGTGAAGTGCTCTCTTTGTCGGGTGTATTCTCCCTGCCTTCTTCTTGTTTTTAATGTGCTCGGCTAAGCCCGACAAACAGGCAAAGGCAAATGCAGATCCAGTCTGCGAGCACTGAAGCATGTATCAACTCAGGGTGAGGGAACGCTTCATAAAAAAGAACGGGAAGTTACAGATGCAAAACCAGCAATAAAATGAATAGATTGTGAAGATAGATAGCGGCAGATTAAACCCGACAGCTAGCGAACATCACAAACATAAGAAAATTCAGAAAAAATATTTTATAATTCCTGAGACAGTTTTATAATATTTTTCCTCCCAATTTTTGGCTGACAGTTCTTTGAATGCCTCATTTCACAACAATTGTGTAATATTTTCTATAGCGAGAATAGAAGGATAACTCAACATTTTCTTTAGAAGAGTTTAGGAATCTTTCATTATTATTGGAAATGTCTAACAGTTCCTCTTTATTTGTAAACTGAAGTATATTTTAGAATAGTTGTCAGATTTGAGAAGGCTGCTCTGAATGTCTTTCACACGTGAGACGGGGGGTCTCGGGCTGGCTTCTGCGGGACCTAATCGGACACACTCTGAACCGAGAAAAGTCATGTGCCAATTTGTCACCAATGTCCCGGTTCTAGTGCTGTATTGTGATGTTGATGTTATCCTTGTCCATATTTCATGTCGCATCAGCAAGAAATGTAAACATTTCCCGATGTGTTTATATGATTCATGCCACTGATTAATTGGGTTATCAAACAACACAAAAGCCTATTCATTACTTGTATTCAAAATGTATCTCCTCCTTTACATGAATTACTGCTTTTGGTGTGATCTGAAATCATTTTTCATCACAATTAGCTCCTCAGTGTCAGAAATATTTCAGTTTGTTATTACTTTTGTTTTGCATTCCATTAATTTTAACTACATTCTCTCTTAAGTCTTTACTAATTAAGTTTAATGTCCACATGTACTTTCAATGCAGGAATTTGCAGTTTCCTACTTATTTTATTTAAACTTTTCAAACAATGTTTTTTCGGATCGTAGGTCTCACTGTGTGTTTCTCAAGCTATGATGCCTGGGTCCACCTCAGTGAAATAACAAGTAAGGGAAGTCCTAAGGGAAAGGGGCAGCAGTCTTCACTGATTTTGGTTCCAAGTTATAATTAAATATTTTTAAATATCTGTAGTCACATGAGTACATTGATAGGGTCTCTCTGGGGCACCGAAGAGGGGGCTCCTGGAGCTTAGGCTTCCTTAACCCAGTGTGTGTCTGTCTCTGGGCAAAAGTGAAACTAATCATTATCTCCCTCAATAAGTGTATTTGATGGAGAGGTGTGTGATTCAAATACTAAACTCCAAGGAAGATGACATAATTCCTTATTAAAAATATTAAATTATTTTGTTAAAAAATTGGAAAGAACTTCTATGTAGTTCTTGGAAAGTAATTCTATTTTTTAAATATGTATTTAAAAATTGATATATTGAAAATGGAAACAACTTTAAAAATAGTAAAACCAAGTTTGATAAATGCTGAGCACATTTTAGATCATAAGTTCTTGACAAAGTTTGTTTAATGTGTATTACTGATTCTTAATACCAAGTACACAGATAGAACTCAATACTTTGAATACATTAATGAATGGACTCAAGATTTGAGGACACTAACAATCTAACATTTAATGGGCAGGATAGGTAGACAAATGGATAAAATATATTCTCCTGATTAGGAAAAATTATAATGGTGAATAGGGAGTGATTAATTTCTGTTTAAATTTTTTTTCATATAACAGAAGGATAATGATGCAGAAAGTTGTGCTTTTCCAATAAAGAGATCTGATGCTGGGGCTGGGTAATTAAAGTGAGTAATACAACCACTGTGCTATCAAAAGACTAATCAGTGGCCACAGCAGAGATGAAAAGGGCCCGATGTCACTGGTAAACTGAGGCGTCTCAACAGGAATAGCTTCATGCTTTCCCAATTATTATACTTTTCCTCTAGCTGTGTGAACCCACCCCCTTGATATGGTGCCCGTGCCAAATTCACTTGTCAGCCACAGTGCTATCATTATAGTTTTTGCTGTATGTAAGACTTGGTCACATTCCGTTTTAATTGGACAGAGGGCTTCTTTCCTCTCTGAAGCTTAACTTGGAAGAATGAGCGCTGGGGGTGAATGTGCCCCCCGCCCCCGCCCGTTCCACCAGGTGGGCCGGGATGGGGGTGGAGAGGTCACTCTGGATTTCAGATCCCATCTCTCTCTTCCTCGCCGGCCCCAGCTGCGTCGGCATTGGAAGGAAGGCAGGGAAGGGAAGGAGAAAAGGCAAGCATCTTCCCGGTAGACGTGAGCAGGGCCTCACTCTGCTGGTTGCTGCTGCTCCCGCTAAGGTAGTAGCAGGAGGGAGGTGGAGTGTGGCTGCGATGTGCGCATTTCTCAGCCCGAAGCGCCCTCCCCGTGGGAGCGTGGGAGCGTGGGAGCGTGGGAGCGTGGGAGCGTGGGAGCGTGGGAGCGTGGGAGCGTGGGAGCGTGGGAGCGTGGGAGCGTGCTTCTGTGCGGTGCAGGCGGAGTGTCCACTTGAGGCTAGCTGTCTGCACTCGGGCCAGTCACCCCAGCACGGGCGGCTCTACCAGGGCCTCCAGGGAGATGCAGCTGCTCCTGGCGGGCAGGTCCGTGCCAGGGCTGCCGGGTGGATGGAAGAAGAGACAGCAGGAGGGGGTGCCAACAGTTGGCTCCCACGAGCGGCTGTGCACCCTGAGCTGGGGAGAAAGAGGGCGATGTGATAACCTTTGTCCCGGTGCCGGGATCAATCGAGGGAGGCTCTGCTGATGCTGAGAAGTTGGCGGAATTTGAATGCTGAACACGGCATTTTGGAGGTTCTGTACATCGCCCAGAGTACATCTGAGACTTCATAGGCGGCTCTTAGTGTTTAAAACTCTAGGCAGGAAAGGGGAAAAGTCAGTAAGTGGGAATATTTTATGTATTTTGCCTGATCAACTGAAGTAGTTGCTCAAATAATCTTAAATTATTAAACTTGCTCATTTTTCAATATTCACTTAACCAACATTTACTGAATGTTAACTGGTTGTCAGGCACACTGTACGAGTCTGAAGCTACAGTGATGAAAAGATAAACTCTCTCAGAGTTTCAAATTAAGGCAGGAGACCGACAGTTCACCAGGACATCGAAACGGATGCGGAGGGGCAGTCCAGGGGCCTCCTGACTTACCGGCAGCAGAGAAGCAGAGGGGAACACTGTCCCGGCCCACATAGGACCGACCCCCAGGGGATGGCCACTTCATAGAGTCTGCTGAATGTGAACACAGAAAAGAAAACCATGTGACAAATCAACACAGCAGCACTGCCCAGTGTTCCCTCCAACGTCTGTTTTATTTTTCCCCTGAACATTGCATCTCTCTGTAGTAATCTGTACCTGGAAACATTTGTAAACACTCTCCTCTCTCATCCACACACCTCAGAATCCAGTCGTGCTCACATTCCTCTCTGTGAGAAAATTGTGAGCTTAGAGAAGTCGTTCTCCAACTTGGCTGCCTTGGAATCATCTGAGGATCTTTCAAAATGCTTTTTTTCCAGGACACACCCCAGAATCTCTGCGGGTGGGATTTAGACTTCAGAGTGTTTGTTTGTTTGTTCTCACAGCCCTCCCCCCGCTCCCCCCCCCCCCCCCCGAGTTCCAGCCTTCAGGGTACAGCTCCACCGCCTAGAGCAGTCAGCGAACTCAAAGTTGGTGGCAATTCAAACCATGACTCTGGTGCCTAAGTGTGGCCTCTATAAAGAGCTTAAGTTCATGGCTCATCCCACACAATCCAGGTCAGATGTGGTGGGATTCTGAATGCAAGCAAGGAGGGGAATATTACAGATTTGACGCTGGACTGAATCCGAGCTGGTGCCGCAGTCTGTGGTCGGGGCAGATGGTGGAGAATGGTAAGGCAGCTAATTACATATAATCCATAACATGTTTGTAATAACTGTCATTGGAATACTTACCACCAGTGCAACCAGGTCATTTTAGAAACAGTGTATTTTAAAAACAAGAATACAACTAATTATATTATTTTTGAAATGAAAGAAATCAGAGGCCACATGATGCTAAGAAAGAATCTTCAACTCTAATGGAGAATATTTCTAAATGATGATATTCAAATTAAGAGACTATTACATAGTAATATGCTCATTTGTGGCAAGATTAAATTTAAACTATGGAATAGATGAGCCACTTTTTTTTAAAGTTATTTTTATCTTGTGTTAAACCCTATGTTCTTTTAACCAATGAATCTTCAAATCTCAGTAGTATTCTGAAAATGCTAATGTTTATCCCCAAGAATAGTTATGTGGGAGCTTTGGACAAAAGCAAAATAAAAGTAATTATTATTTTGTAATTGAAGAGATCTGAGTGAGTACCACCCATCATTCGGGGTCTTACCAGTGTTCCAGAACACAAAACATTTTCCTCAAATTTTCTCACACTGTAATTTTATGTACTTTTCTTTATAATTCCCTAAGATGTCTTAGAATTTTCACCCTTTTTTTTACATACTCTTTATGCTTTGCTTAGCAGTAGAGCTGTAAAATAAAGGCACTGCCAACCCTACAGCCACTTAGGATGCTTGTTCCCAGGGCGGTAAGTGTGGGGCGGTAAGTCTGGTTTCGACAAACAATGTACGTGTCATAACTTCTCCTTCTTTCCTGGCTTCGGTGTGGCATTGGGAAAGAGGAGTAGCATCCTCAGAGCTCCCGCCTCCTGTGCCAGGCGCGCCGTGTTCCCCAGGAAGATGGATGACGGGGTTGCATCTTGGTTATTAAAGGGAGCTTTACTCTGCTGTTCACAAAAGTGCATTTAATAGCATTTTCATTATATTCAAATCATTTCCAGAGTTACACACTCCAAAAGGAAATGAAGTGTAGTTCTGTAGAGAATCGCTCCTGTGTGAATTCAGGCAAAGTAAGACTAGTACATTATTCTTAATGGAAAACCCCCAAAACATATTCGAGCTATAAATACATGTAGAGATGAATGATATGTTTTGCGAGAGTATTTTACTATGAAATTAAAGGTGGTTAAGGCAAAACCTACAAAGAAGTTTGAAAATGTCCCGTGGGAAGGGGGTGGTCCGCTGCTGGAGTTCTGCAGCCTCGTTGCAGTCCGCCCCTCAGACGCTCCACTGTCCCCTGGCGCACCTGCCGGGGGCGGTCTCCACGTCCTCGGGCCCGAGATGCTGTTTCCCCCGCTTCTCCTGGGACACGTGAGCCCTTTCCGCTGCGAGCACATTTGTGCTTACAACTCTTTCTCTTACCACTTGACTTCACTCTTTGGGATCAGGTAAAATCCTTCCACATAACTATGCCCTAAGCAGCCTGGTAATCAGGAAATATAAAGAATAAGATGATGGGAGAGAAAACTTGTTTATTCTCTTCATAATGTAAATTATATTTATCATCTGACAGGGGTGATGATACGAAAGGGGTGAATTCTGTATACTTAAAGGGATGATCAAATGTTAACCTAAAACTATTAATGACATATTTTCCCAGTTCTTACAATTTAAAGATCACTTTATTCTGTTAACACCCATTGACAGGGTAGGTTATTCCACATTATCTCTGCACTCCTCCTGCTTTGAATTACAGCAGCACACTTGTAAGGAAATGTAAATTTGTAGAATTATTTGCTCACTTCAGGTTTTTTTTTATTCTAGCTTCTTGCATCAGTTGTATACACTTCTATTGACTTATTAACTGAAAAAAATTAAATCAGGGAAAATAGAAGTGAGGCTGTTGGTCAAAAAACAAACTGGAAAAGGAATTGGAAATATGACCCACAACAGTATTCTATCAGCACTGCGCTCTACCACCAGCTGTTTATAATTGCGAAGCTGGCAAGACCTGAAAATGTGTTTTCAGGGAAAAAGCTCATTTCATTCTTTTATTTGAAAATAGGCTCTACCTAGAATTGAGCCTCATGTATATGGTCAAAGAAAAACATTTATAGAAAATTGTGCCTAAGTGTCAGAATTTAGTATTTAATAAACCTGTAAGAATTAGGTTGTATTTGAAAGTTTTCAATTAAAAATTAACATATTTTTTAAAACATCAACTTTATGTTAGTTTTTTTCTTTATTTTTTAAACTAATTTTTTTTTTTTTTTTTTTTTTTATCCTCACCCGAGGACATTTTCCCATTTTTTTGTTCAGGTAGAGTGGGAGGGAGAGAGAGGAACAGAGAGAGAGAGAGAAACATCGATGTGAAAGGAACACATCGAGTGGCTGCCACCCGCACGACCGACCAGGCCGGGAACAAACTGCAACCGAGGTACATGCCTTTAGCGGGAACCGAACCCGAGTCTCTCAGGACCGCAGGTCGACGCTTAACCACTGAGCCAAACCGACCAGGGCTAAACTAATTTTTAAATTTTAATTTAATGTGATTATACGTGTGCAGTATAAATTTCAAGTCATTATAACATAGGCCTATTTTTGAAAAAGATAATATCTGTATTTTAATATGTTTGTCTTATCATCAGAATTACTCATTACTCTATTTGTTTATCATTATAATTTTCTATACAGTAGTTTGATTGTTGATGATTTGAACAAATACGAGCAATTGTAATTTTAAATTAGTTATTCTAAGCTAATGAAAACATAATAAACTTTTGTTTCTTTAAGAACAAATTTTGGTTTTTATAGTAAAAGCACAAATATAATTTTGATAATTTGGTCTTTTTAGATAACATTATTAATATTTATATTTTGAGATTAGTATTTAATTTATTTCAAAGAATAGTGATAAAGACTTCTTCAGACTCAAAATGCTAAAATATAACTCATATTTATTGCCCTTGTTACATTACAATTTATAAGTTACCTTTTTATTATTTGTTAGGAAAAATAAAAACTAAATTTTTTAGACTAGGTCTAGTGGTTTCATTGAAATATACACTAAGAAATGTCTTTGTAGAAAAGAGGGTATTCTATTGAGGTATTTTTAAAGAGTTTCAGTGACTAAATACCGTGTACTTTTTATGACGCTGCTATTGGAACTAATAAATGAATTTGGTAAAGTTGCAGGATAAAAGTTAATGTACAGAAATCTGTTGTTTTCTCATACACTAATAACAAATAGTAAGAAAGAGAAACTAAGAAAACAATATCATTCACAATAGCATGAAAAGAATAAAATCTCTAGGAATAAATTTAACCAAGGAGGTGAAAGACCTGTTCTCTGAAAACCATGACATTGATGGAAGAAATTGAAGTAGCTGTGCCCTCAAACGAATGTAATACTGTATGTCAACTATAATTCAGTAAGAAGAGGTACACGATTTATAAGCTGTGGTGATATATTAATACAAAGTAAATATAAGTGCCCAAATGGTTCAGCATTAGGGACATTTGAATTCTAAAAGCATCTATTTTCTTCTGGTTGTCCAGTTACACAAAGAAGCTCAGCGTTGAGATCAGTACATCAGTGCTGGGTTTTACTTCTCCGTTCCCCTAATGCCCAGTTATACAACGGAACAAATATGGTGCTTTTACATGTGCGTCAACACTCTTCATCCACCAGGGTTGAATACGTAACTTGTGTAGTGCGGTGCGTACTTCCGCAGTGGTGTGAAAAAGTTAAAATGCTCTGTAAAAATCCCCAGTGCTCATGGGAGGAATTTATGTACTTGGGAAATGAAGTTGAATAAGATTTTAGTCATGTCAATTTATTGAGCTATGGCCTTTTGGGTTTAATAAGAGCAAGAACTAAAAAGTAGGGGTCAGTTTTTCATGGTATCTCATCTAATGTTTAAAACCATGTGTATGGACCTGTGTTGTATTTGTTTTCTGTTTTGTTTTGGGTGGTTTTTTTTGGTATGTGCCCTTAGCAGGAACTGAACCCAGGACTCTCTGGTCTGCAGGCCAACGCTCCAACCGCTGAGCCAAACTGGCCAGGGCTTGTGTCGTATTTTATAGTGTGCCCTGTGCGGGGATGGAGGCAATTCAGTCTCAGTAGTCTGTTCAGACTTCCCATGGAAAATCTCTATCCTACTATAATAAAAGACGGAAAGACTTGCTCTTAAGTAAAAATATATATATTTCTGAAATATTCTCTAATTAGGAGCCATGTGAGTTTCAGTAAGTGTAATTAAAATAAACCCCAAAATTATTTTTTCTTGTTCCTATGGCCGCCCTAGTCCACACCCTCCCCGCCCATTTGTATTTCAAGACCCTTCTTCCCTAGCAGAGACTCCGCAGCAGGAATTCGTTTGGTGTATCAGTTGATGAAATTGGGCTTTTTTTTTTTTTTTTTTTCCAGTGAACCAATATATGTGGTCATCCATTCATACCTACTTTATTGTTCAGATTGGTTGCCCTAGAAATCTAAATCACTTCCTATACTAGGCAAAGGTACTCTGAATCTCCACCCTTCCATCATGGTTAGCAGTGACCAAGGTGGCTCTACTAGTTCCTTTGGCTTGACTAAAATTTAGACAGCTTTCTCCCTGACGAAGGGCTCCTGACCTCGCTTAGAGCTTTTACTTGGGAAAACTCGTGATTGTAAATTCTCTCTCTGCCCTTCTGAGATGTAAATCTTCTACAGCTCAAAGACCTGGGAGTTGTCCCTCTGAAATATAATCACCCGGGAAGACAGTGTGTCTACCTCTCTGTCTCCGTGGGAAGGCAGGAGCCTAACTTCCACAGGTGACAATCGGAAGACACAGTAGGGCACCCACATGGACCAACAACCCCCCAGTGGCTTCCAGCACATTTCCACTAGTTCGCCCCAGCATTTCAGAGTCCTTCCTCTCTGTTTCAGCAGAGTTGAGTTGCCTCTCTCCTGTGCTGCAATCGTCTTGAACACAGTCCTCCTTACACTTACACAAGATCCCGTGGAGTTCTGCGTTCTCATCCGCTGCTGCGTTTTCTCCCTCTGCCGTCTGTCCTACCTACGTGTCTTTCATTCCCTTAAAACATCTCTAAACTGGTAAGAACCGTGATTAGTAGGTTGTACCTCTTGAAGCCAAAATAAATGAATGAGGAAAAAAAGAAAAAAAAACCTAAATAAAATGAAATAAAGGCAAAGGAAAAACAAGGCAAGTTCCCTATAGGATTTTGCAAAGCATACGTATGTAAATATTTCACTGCACTTCTGTTGAACATTGACACGTGGCTTACTCAAGTGTTCTATGGTGGCCTTGAGGATGGACCTGTTAGTTGAGGTGCACAGTCCTTCCGGGGTCCCAGCTTTGTGCACAGGCTTCATTTCTCAGAGTTGGACTCCTCCATTTTATTTCCTCTGCTTGGGTTTTGAAACCAGTGATGACTTTTACGTCACCTGCCCTTCCGTCACCCGCATGGGGATTACCTCCTCTTCAACCCGAGAGCCCCCATCCTGCTCTGAGGGGCCTCTGATGTCTGGTCCAGGTCTCTCCCCTTCCTTTCTGATGAGCATAGCCAGGCATAAACAGATATCTGATTACATTTAGTTTAATATTTGTTAGCATTCTTCGGTATTTTACAGAATTTTTTTAATGTTGCCCTGTTTAGCTGTGAGATGACCCATGTCTTTTCAGTAGAACTTTTTAACACATATTTCATTTGCATTGCTGACGTTCACCTGTAGAATACATGTAGCATTCTAGTGAAGAAGTATCTAGATTTCAGGTGTAGTACACATAATCATGGTGATTTTAATACAGAATTTAATGTGACTTAATAATAAATTTGAACTGTCACTTCAGATCCGAAGACCTTCCATTGTCAAATCTTATGAGTACTAAAGAGAAAAATCCAAAATAAAATAAAACATGATTACTCTAGTTTTCACATTTTCTTAAAAATAAAATTGTAGATACTGATGCTTATCTAGAACTTGAAAACGATTGGTCAGTGCATCTAATCTATAATAGCATAGTTATCCTGGTATATGATTATTGTAAATGATTTCTTATACTTTCTTACAGTAGACGTGCAGCTGTATGACTACAGTATAACTGCTGTGGAAAATCTGTACTGCGCAAGGACATAAAATAGACGTAAACAAACACTATTAGAAATGCTTAATGAAACTCCCTTAGAGATATTTTTTTTCTTAAAATGATGTTTCCTGGAACTGTCTTGAGAACAAGATTCTTAACACATTAAACATGATCAAGTGGTTTAAGGAAGCACTAATAACAAAGGGCAAATAAAGTGCCTTTTCTTTCTTAGCTAAATATTAAGTTAGCTCAACTTCAACATTGCTTGAGTTGCAACATGTATTATAGAATACAGAGCTAATTGCTTTAGTGTTTCAACCCTCCAAGCAGTGCAGATGTTATGCAAATGGTTTTGTGCTCATTTTCAGAAAGTAAACAATTGTGGTAGATTTTGCAAGGATATTCTCTCTCTCTCTCTCTCTCTCTCTCTCTCTCTGTCTTTTTGCATTAGCACTAAACTTTGCAAAATTGTTGCTGGCTTCACTCTTAGTGCTCAAATAAATTGAATTTTTTTGTAGGGCAAAAACCTGTCAGATGAGAAAGTATGATGGATTTTTTTCTAATTGTAAAACTTCATTACATGAGAAAGCGACATGCAGTTAAATAGAACAATTAGTGTTAAGTTGCGTCCATAATTTAATGAAACATATTACTGCTATCCACAGACAACAAGAATTTGTCAGGTGTGTCTGTAGTAAGTATAAAATACAAAGAGGCTTATTTCTTCACATGAAATTTATACTTAGTAATTACTTAAAATATTTTATAATTCTACACATATTTTGTGTCAACAACAAAGATGAATTCAGGAAAAAATATGTTAATGATATTTACAAAGATGATTTTGAAATTTAGTAACTAAATAATTTGTAATCATTTGTAAATATGCATTTTCAGGTTGCTTAGAAATCTGAATCATAACAATTTCTAAGGGTTTCTACTATAGAAAGGCAGGGTATAGATACTTTTGGATTATGTGAATTTGAGAAGTGTGTGTTTTCATTTTCTATTGCTGCTGTAACAGTTTACCACAATTTACAGGCTTAAAACCATACAAATTTATTATTTTAGAGTTCTGCAGTTAAAATGTCCTAAATTCAAAATGACAGTAGGGCAGTTTTCCTTCTTGAGGCTTTAGGAGAGAATCTGTTTCCTTGTAATTTTCAGCTTCTAGAAGCCATCTGCCTTCCTTGGCTCCTAGCCCAGTCCTCCATCTTCAAACCAGCAGGGTAGCATCTTCAAAGCTGTCTGTCTGTATATCTATCTATCTATCATCTATCTATCTATCTATCTATCTATCTATCTATCTATCTATCTATCTATCTATCTTTCTATCTATCATCTACCATCTATCTATCTATCTGACCTTTACTTCCAATGCCACATTTTTCTGACTGATTCTCCTACTTTGCTCATGTTTTATAAGGATCTTTGTGATTACATCGGGTCCAGATAATCCAGAATAATCTTTCTATTCAAGAGCCTTAATTCAATCACTTCTGCAGTTGCCTTTGCCCTGTGTAGTGGGTCGAGTAGTAGCTCCAAAAGACGTGCCCACCTGGGACTTCAGAATGTGATTTTATTTGGAATAAGAATGTTTATAAATGTAGTTAAAGATCCCAAAATGAGATTATTGTGGGTTGGGGTAGGCCCTAAATATAATAACTGTCTGGTAAGTGACAGAAAAGGATGAGACAGAGACAGAGTGACGGTTGTGGGAATGGATTCTCCCTCACAGCCCCCAGAAGGAATCAACCCTGCCAACACCTTGATTTCAGTCTTCTGGCCTCCATGACTTTGAGAGAATGAATTTCTGTTGGCTAAAGCCCCGAAGTGTGTGGGAATTGTTTATGGCAGCCTACGAAACTAGTACGCCCTTTACGGTAACGTAATGAAAGGTTCTGGAGGTTACAGGGTGTGGATATCTTTGGAAGGACATCATTCTGTCTACCAAGAAGTACAGATACCCTACCGAATCTGAGAAATTACCCTCACATTCTGGCCTGATACATTGTTGTATTTCTCTCTCATCAGCGTAGCAGGATGCCTAAAATAATGCCTTAACTTCTCTCTTTATGGGTGATAATGATGTTACTGATAGCCAAGCACAAATAGGTTCAAGGAAAACTGTCACTCCCCATGAACAGCTTGCTAAAAGGCTGATAATAAAAATGTTTGGTGAGCTAAGATAAAAAGACACATATTCTGGAAACTTGATATAGTAGCCCTCTAATGTGGACATACTTGCTATTCTCTTTGTATTGGTCCTTTTCTACAAGAACAATAAAATCATACAAAGTAGTTTATCAACTGAAATTCTCTGATCAAAACAAGCCTCTGTTGCATTTCTGTATTTTCTCTATGAATTTTGATTGATTTAAATGAAGAAAACACTTACTTAACTATTTCTCTCTCATATATTTTTCAGAAAATAATATTTGCATCTAAAAGACCCCAATTTGCCCTGGCTAGTTTGGCTCAGTGGTTGGAGCATCAGCCTGCAGACCACAGAGTCCTGAGTTCAGTTCCTGCTAAGAGCATGTACCAAAAATAAATAAATAAATAAAAGATCCCAATTTAATTTGAAAGTGAGTTATTGTTAATGCTTCCAAATACTCCACAATATTACATTGTTCACAATCACACTTTACTAATGACCTTATACTAATTATAAACTCCTGTTAATTCTCCACATGGCTCTTTTCCATACTAGACAAAGATACTAAATTAATGCATTAGTAGATCAAATAGAATTTATTTGATCTTTTATCAGTAGCAAAACCATGGTGGTTCTTTAACTTTTTGAATTTGAATCACCCCAAGTCAACAATAAAAAATTACAGACATCCTTTGTGAAAAAGGCTTAAACACTGATTTATCCAATTTACCAATAGTTCACCATGAGTTTTCCCAATTTTATCAGCTACCTTTTCATAGCTACCAATTAAGTATCTTTGTTGGGTTTTAGAAATAATAACTGGAAGTTGGCTACTCCTGTAGCTATTCATGCCCCCAGACTTACGTCTTCAAGCAATAATGGCGTATATACAAGGAAAAGAAAGCATGTTTTCTTACTGTTTGATATCAGACAATGCAAGTAATTTCAACCAAAAATATTTTAGCACACTTAAGCATAAATGTCCCAGCCAGACATAGCATGGGAACTAAGCTAATTAATTTAATATATGTGAATTAATTTAATACACAAGACTACAATTTCTTGCTGCCTTAAAGTTCTTTTCAGAAGAGACACAAATTATAAAGTTTTTTGTTTTTTATAGATTCCATTCCTGGTTGCCTGATACAAGAACATATGGGACTTTATGACTAATTGAATTTAATTGAGTTACAAGGGACTCACTGTTTCCCAGAAATGATATCTTTTGGTCTAGGAAGCTCAACATTTGGTCCAAATTGTTGAGATCTACCTGTTATTTTCAAAACGAAGTATAAATGATTTGGCATTTTTCAAGGTTCTCAACTTTTCTACCTTCTAAAAATTTTTTCATCCTTTCTCTTCTCTAAACTTTTCATCTTATTACCCACCAAGTGACTTTGCACGTAACCTCATTCTTGCTATGTCTGTAACCATGTATGGCCACACTTCCTTTGGAGCTTATAAAAATGTTACCTCTTTAAAGACCCTGTCATGCCCAGCTGGTGTGATTCAGTGGATTGAGTGTCTTCCCATGGACTGAGAGGTCCTGGTTCAATTTCTGGTCAGGGCGCATGCCCAGGTTGCAGGTTCAATCCCCAATAGGGGGTGTGCAGGAGGCAGCCAATAGGTGTTTCTCTCTCACATTGATGTTTCTATCTGTCTCTCCTTTCTTCTCTCTCTAAAAAATCAATAAAAACATATTTAAAAAAATAAATAAAGACCCTGTCACTAAATAAGTTCAATTTCTGTGGTACTGAGTGCTAGTACTTCAACATATACTTTTTAGGGGAGATGCAATTTAGTTCATAAACCTTTCTTTTCATCCTGCAGATGGGCATAATGCATAATGACATCTATGTGTGATACTGAGAGTAAGACCAACAGTTTGAGGGTGAGAAAACCTCATTGGTTAATTCAAGATCATAATATTTAGTTTGCAAGGTCTAAATCAGTTGATAACATCACACAGTTGTTTTTTAAATCATTTTCCTCTCTTCCAGTTTTCTCTATAGGCATGGCTTAAAGCCACAGGAAATGGTAGAATAACATCAAGTTTCCACATTTGTTGTTAAATAAAATGCCTTCTTAAGAGCACAGCAGACCTTTAGCAAATCATTGCTGAGCTGTTGCACCACAGGCCCCGAGAAAAAGTTTAATCAATATCTGCTATATTCAATTGCAAAAGACTAAAATATCATTTCTGAATAGCCTTGCTTGAAAACAATTCTATCATATTTAATAGTGTTATTGTGTGGCATTACTTTGTATAGAGAATTGGTTTGGATAGAAACAATCTGAACTGAATTATAAGGATTTTTCAATGATATTCCTTGTCATCGGTTATTAAATGATCAGCATTATGGTGTGTTGTTTATAAGATACTAATAGCATTTGGAAATATCCATTCCCTTTACACAAGTTTTCTTTCTCTGGATAGAAGACGAGATGGCATGGCATATGTTAACTGCTAGGAGTGAGTCACTTGAACAGATGTATGTAGATCTCTAACAAATGTAGATTGAACATAAAATAGCAGTTTACTTTGTCATTGAGAAATAAGACAAAGGCTCATACTTAGTATCAATTTATTTTATTATTTTCTGTATGTCTAGATACAAACCCTCCATATTATAAAACTTTTCAAAATCATAAAAATAACTAATTGATTTAAAAAAATGGACAGAATCATTGCCAAACATTTTGTTGAAATTTTAGGTTATGCAGGGAAGAAAAAGATCTTGTTAGTGAATATAATCACAACATGAGCAGATGCATCACAATTTTAACAGAAGCTGTAATGAAAGTTGGTCTTACACTATCAGGATTCTTGGATTAGGTAATGATGAGCCTCTAGCACTTACCATTGCCTAGCTTCTTCACGGGCACTTAGCCATATGTATAGTGACTGTTTCCTCATCTCTGTCATCTTGTCACCAGACTTCACTTGAGCAGTTCCTCTATTGTTAAGTAGCAATTTTGCTTGGTGTTACTTTGTTCTTTGGATTTCCTGTGTATCTTGATCATGTTGTTTTGATTCTTAATAACATTAGAATTGGTTAACTATTCATCACAGTTTATGACTGTTGTCATGGTGTAATTTTTTTTCTTTATCGATATTAGAGAGAGAGAGAGGAAGGAAGAGGGAGAGAGAGATAGAAACATCAATGAGAGAGAACATTGAATGGCCACCTCCTGCATGCCCCCCACTGGGGATTGGGCCCACAACCTGGGCATATGCCCTGACCAGGAGTTGAACCAGCGACCTCTTGGTGCATGGGTTAATGCTCAACCAGTGAGCCACACCAGTTGGGCTTATGGTGTAATTTTAATATGCCACTCAAACTCAAAACTGATGTAGTTTGCATCTTAAATGATATAGTCATTGTGCTTATGGCATATATTTGTTGCAGCTTAGAAAAAAAAAAAACAGATTTGTTTTTGACACTGTATACAGTATCATGCTATGCAAAAACAATAAAAACATACCCACTGAAATTCATTCATTGATAAGTAATTGAGTAATTTGTGTTTTACAACTTCTTTGTGGGTTTTTACATAGGTGTTTTAGAGGGTTTTTAATTTATGTGAACAAATTTTGGGTTTTGTATAGATTTGAAATGTATTCTTGTTTTTCCTATTTAAATGAATGGCATATAGATGCTCACTGTGTAAAAGTACATTATCCAGTTGATTTTCAGGAACTGATTAATTCTGTTCAATGAGGAATTAGATTAGGAGTTGAATAATAGTTTTATAAAAGAAAGAGTACTTATTGATCCTTATATATTACACTAGATCATCACTGAGTTTGTTTTGTTTGTAGAAATGAATTCCAATAGGAATAGAAAGTCTAATCCTTCTTACCCAGTATTTCTGCCTCACTCAACAAGTAGAAGTAAAATTACTGGTCAACATCCTTAGATGGAATTGAGGGACAAATTATGTTTATATACAATCAAATTAGAACAATGTTTTTATGTGATTAGTGTTACATGCTATTTTTCCTTTTAATTACAAAATGAGAAAGGCTAAATTTATTAATCTTTTTGGAAAGAAAAGTTGTTCTGTTTTGTTTTTTTAATCTGGCTTGGATTAAAAAGTCTACTTGCATGTCTAATAAAAAGAAAGAGAGAGAGTTGTTATAAAAACATAATGAGTTATCAAGATTAGTATTATTCAACTACTATCATATGCCGACACAGCTTTCATTTAAGTACACAGAATAAATAATTTTATCTCTGTAACTGAGATTCTGCTGGGCTTTTATTTGATCATCTCATTGCTGTAATAATCTAGGGCTTATTCAAATAGAGTGAGCTAGGTCTTCTCTTTTGAAAGCTGAACTAAGCAGCATTTTGGTAATGAGTAAAGTCATGGAGATTGCATCTAGGATGCACTGTCTCCACTGGTGGAGACAAAATCGATACCAACTGAGGACATAGATGAGGAAGAGATGGATGACTTTGACAAAGCAGCGATATGTCTTCTTTTGCCTTTCATGTGGAGATTGACTTTGCATTATAAAAATATTCACATTTGAAATGGATTCAGACTTCACATAAATGTTAATTTTTTTTCAAATTTTTTTCTTGAGGAAGTAATGAAAAAGTGTACTCATGACATTAAGCAAGAATAGAGTTGATGCTTTATTGGAGCAAAGCCGCAAGAACTTATGGCCAACTTATGATCCCATTTACCATGTAACTCCCTTCATATATATATATCTGGTATTCTACGTGTATGAGGAGCACTTGCTACCAGAATTTGATGTGTGCCAATAGGTGAATTGGTGAACCCTGTCAAAGAAAACAACAACAACAACAAAAACAAAAACAATATACAGCCTAGGTATAGCAGGGAATTATTTAAAATTTAAAAATAAAGTATTCACCATATTCCTAAAAAATCTGTGCCGAGGTGTATATATTTTGTCTCTGAAATGGATCACTGATTCAGCTATTGGGGCTAGTCGAATTCTGGCAACAAGCACTCCTTCCTTGTGCATGAATACCAAGTAGTTAATGATCAGATATTTCAAATTCAAATTGAAGATTATTGAGCAAATAATTCATTATACAGTACAAATGATAATAACAAATCACCTTTTCCTCTATGGTTCCTCATAATCATTGTCCTTTAACCAATAAGCATTTTTCATAAAAAATAAAATAAAATAAGCAATTTACAAATAAATGACCAATTTTTTTAAAAGGCATAGGAAGGTATTAAATCTATTCATGTAAATTTATAAATTAATTTACCTATTCAATTATTTCAATTATTCATTCATATTTTGTCAATGAATATTTAGTGACCCCTACAGTAATGTGCCTACCCACTGTGCACTGCGTGGTGATATCTTTTAAATGCCCTGGACTTGGGCAACATAGGTAAATAGGCAATTTCAATGTGGTATAATAAGTATAGCATAAAGGTAAACTCGGGGTGGGAGAACACTACATCTCTGTAGGCCATAAGTTTGATGCGGGTCCCACTGGGCTCAAATCAAGATGGCAACAGGGCTGAGGTCCTTTCCGGAAGCTCTAGTTTAGAATCTGATTCCTTGTTCATTCCCCTTGGTGCAATGAGGCCCCGTTTTCTCAGGGGCTGACGCCCTTTTTCAGCGTCTGGAAGCCAGCCACGTGCCCTGGCTCAGGTCTGTCCTCCCTTCAAGGCCAACAACAGAGCTGAGCCTTTTTCACACTCGTTGCTCCTGCTTCTTCCATCAGCTCGCGCCCTCACCAACCTTGCTGCCTACCTCTCCTACTTCTCAGGGCCAATGCGATTGCACTGGGCTCACTGGGTGCCCGGCATCAGCTACGTCTTAGAGTCAGCTGCTCAGTATTGTTAACCAGCCACAACTTCAATTTCCTTTGACCATGTAGCATGACATGTTCATAGATTCCAGGGATAAGGATGTGGATGTCTTTGTAGGGCCTTTATTCTGCCTATCACAATGTGCCTGTGTATTTTCATCAAATACATTTCTAGGCAGGTATAGTTATTTACTAATGCTCTAATGTGAAAAAAAAAATCACACATTCTTCTAGAGTTGACAAAACTTCTTATTACAAAATAGTCTCTTATGCCTGGCTGGTGAGGCTCAATGGTTGAGCGCTGACCCAGGCACAATAAGGTCGCCAGTTCAATTTCCAGTCAGGGCACATGCCCAGGTTGTGGGCCCGATCACCAGTGGGGGGCATGCAGGAGGCGGCCAGTCGATGTTCTCTCTCATCGATGTTTCTATTTCTCTCTCTCTCCCTTCCTCTCTTTAAAATTAATTTTTTAAAAAAAATTTAAATAGTTTCTTATAATTTTATTGTAGATTATTATCCCTGAATATCTTAAGTGATTCTGTTTTATTAATTACTTCATTTTGTGTTGATAATTACTTTAGTATTTCACAGTTGCTCTCAGAGTAACTTCTATTTGTATTTACCTCCAACTAGTATTTATTGGATTATGCTTTATCAACATAATCTTTAGTTTTAGGGTTTTTTTTCCTTTCATTTTATCACTGTTTAGTTTTTTCATTAGTAATATTTCAACATTATAAGGACCCAACAAACAGAATGAAAACAATACCTTCTATCAACAACAGCTTTCTTTTAATCATGTAATCATTTCCTGTCTTTTATGTGCAGGTTCTAGAAAACTGCCCAAAAGCTTTTCTTACTTGAGGAGGAGACCTTTTGATAGGTTTTAATCAGTGCAGTCATATGACTGAACTATGTTTTCAGAATCTTAGCCAAGTGGAGAAATCGTGTGGTTACGTCTGGAGGCTTGGAGACCAGAGTACATTATTACAATAGTCCAGCTGAAAATTTGAGAAGTTCTTAGAAATAAAAGCACAGAGAAAGGATCAAATAGTGTTTTAGAGATCAAAGTAGCATGAGTTCATTATGTTATTCACGATAAGTGGGGAAGAAAGGAGTCCGAGGTGATGTTCAGGTTAGTGCCTGGTTCGATAATGGTGACTACTCAAGGGCAGAGGAAGAGTAGACACGTTCGGGTGAGGCAAGTTTAGTTTGATGATAAAAATTGGAATATAGTCTCATCTGATGGGCATATTTGTGTGTAAAGCAAATGAGGAACTCGAGTCAAGATATCGATTTAGTAATCCTTGTCATTTTGATCCGTGAAAGCAGTTCCCCAGAGAGAGTGAGCAGAGGACAAGAAACAGCACAGGACCTTGGGGAGGCTTGAGGTATAGGCAGAAGAGACTACAAGCCAGCATGTACAGAATCAGCTCTCAGGATGGCAGGTTTTAGTGGGGGCAGAAATCAGAAAAACAAATTCCAGTAGACAGGATCTTCTATCAAATATTTCAGATAGGTCAAGGAATTTGAAAATTGAGCTATGACTATGGGAGTTGGTAAAGTTCAGGAACTATTAGATTTTATAATCCTCAGCATATGGATTTTGCAAGTTTAAGTAATGTTCCCAAGGGTACATAGCCAGTACGTGAGGGGACATGACTTGAGCCAAGGTTATTTTACTCTTCCGCTGTAAACAGTATAATAAACAAACACAGGTGTTTAGGAGAAAACTAAATTGGAGAGAAAAAAGGTATTTTTATACAAATTGATAATGTGCACATATAAAACAATAAAAGCAACCTAAGAGGAAACAGTATTTTAAATGATAGATTTATACTTGTGCATTTTAATGTAAAGCTTTTTTTTTTTTTTGAAACACCTAGGATGACTCAGAAACACCAGCTCTCACAAGAACACTGAAAACTACAAAACATTACAATAATCTGAAAGGAAGTACAAGACCTAAGGGGCTGAATTCAGAATCACAATTGGCAGCTGACAAGAGCTTTGCCAATTGGAGCAGATGGTATGAATATGATTTGGTTCTGTGCCACAACTTCCCCTGGTAAGAGACCAGAATTCCCGCTAACAGAAAACTTGGATGCTTCCTCTCTACTGCACAGATACAGTTTTTGTTTGTTTGTTTGTTTGGTTGTTTTTATTAATCCTCACCCGAGGGTATTTTTCCATTGAGTTTTTTAGAGATAGTGGGAGGGAGGGAGAGAGAAACATCAATGTGAGAGAGACACATCGATTGGGTTACCTCCCGCATGACCCCAATCAGGGCCAGGGATTGAACCTGCAACCCAGGTACATGCCCTTGACTGGAATCAAACCTGCGAAACTTGGATCTGCAGGCTGACGCTCTAATGGTTGAGCCAGACCGGCCAGGGCCAGATACAAGATTTTAAGGGATTATAGTATACTTGCTTTCCTGTTTCTACCCTGTAGCAAGTACCTCTCGTTCTGCAAAATGTTAGATTTGTTTGTTTGTTTGTTTATCCTCACCCGAGGACATTTTTTCCATTTTTTGTACAGATAGAGTGGGAGGGAGAGAGAGAGAGAGAGAAACATCGACACGAAAGGGACACATCGAGTGGCTGCCACCCGCACGACCAACCAGGGCCGGGGACAAACTGCAACTGAAGTACGTGCCCTTAGCAGGAACCGAACCTGGGTCTCTCCGGACCACAGGCCGACGCTCCAACCGCTGAGCCAAACCGGCCAGGGCCAAAATGTTAGATTTTAAATGTAAGAATGAAAACAAAGATGCTCTTCTGTGAGGTGGTACCCCAGCATGTTAAATACTGGGGCAAAATCAACAGGTGCATCATGAGTTGGACCTGCTGGGAATTAAAGGTTGTTGTGGTGTTTTTTTCCTGAATTCTTTAACATAGTGGCAGAAAAGGATGTCAGATTTTTAAAACCATTGTACCTCAGTCCAGTAAAATTATATTACGTGAGTAAGTATTTCCGAGCCCAGGAAGTGAGCCTAGGCACTCTGTTCTCAGTCTGATGTGTATCGACCAGGGAGTCCAGGCTTGCTGCCCTAGGCTCCTGTGCTGAACCGGCCCTGGTGCTTCCCATGTAGCAAACAGACAAGCTCAGTGACTAGCGCGGAAATGGCCTGCCTCCCGCGTTGGCTGCGCCGCTGTAGGCTCTGCCAGATTCTGCTGGAGCAGGAAAACCAGCGCCCGCCCAGCACCTCTTTCCTGATGCTGTCAGAAGGTACCCGGTGGACAGGGAGGAAACGCAGGCTACACCACAACACGCTTTCGTCTCAAACACTGGATCTGATAGACGACTCTTCATTCCAACATAGGAAAACACAATTCAAAATCCTCGTGAAACTCACCAAAAAAAGTACAGGGCAGTAGATGAGGAATAAAAGTCCCTTTAAGATTCAGAGAAAGATGTTGCCTACAAGGATTAGTCAATTCTCTGAAATTATAAAATCAAATATTCTCTACGACCGCAGGGTCCGGATCTGCCAGAGGTTCAGCCCATCTTTGCCTTTACTCTTGATTGTCAGTATCACTGAGACCTCCACACCCCTCTTCCCTCTTGCTCTAACCCCTTTTCACCTGTATTACTGTCTACTTAGCGCACACCCCAGGGTCTCCTTTTGACCTTACTCTGTGAATAACCTCAGCTTTTCTTTCTCACTGGTTGTAGCCAACTGGAATAAGTTCAGAGTTGCATAAACTCAATATTTGCATTCTCTAAGCCCACACTAGCTCTGCTGAGTCATGCTAAAAGAAAAAACTGTGTAATTGCAAAGATTATGGCCTCCTTCCTACACTAATGGGCACACACACACACACACATATACACAGCATGAAAATAACATATATATATCCTATATCTATATCATGTATATCATATAATCTATGTTAACTATCATATATAAGATATATGTGACATTAAATATATGTATGCATTTAGTTTTATGCTCTTGCTTCTTCCCCATAGTGGAGTGGTTGGGTCATATTTTCTAAACCGTCTTCAGATATATCGCGATTTCTCCCTTTCTGCACAGGACCTTGCTTTACAAAACAAATATGCCCATCAGATGAGAATACATTCCAGTTGTTATCAACATACCTAAAAACCACCTATATTGTTATTAGAATTTATTCTTCCTGTTGAAGAGGAAAATGTGTCTTTTTCTGTCCAAGCAGTAACACACAATAGGAAAGATACTTTTTCGATTTTCTAAAATGTTCAAGGAAGATCTCTCATTGAAAAATCTCATCTCCTGCTATGACTTTCAGATGTCTCTCTGGAATTCGAGTAAGTGCAAAATCTGTTTATAATGCTATAACTGTACACCGTAGCTCTGAGTTAGAGGGAGCACACCGCACTTACAGGTGTATGACACACTGAGGGTTCATGAAGTGCAGCTGCTGTAAACATTAGGGGGTATTTCAGTTGGTTTTTCTTTCCGAATTTTACCAAATGTTGCTCATTAACTTGTCCTTTTAGAGTAGATATTCTGTTATTATAATAAATATGTAGTATGTAAGAAAGTGATCAAGACCATGGTAGAAAAACAAAGCAATGTAAGGAGAGTAGCCCTAGACAGAGATTTGTAATTTAAACGGGTTGCCTGGGGAGGCCTAACTGAGCAAGTGTCTTCTGGGTCAGTATTTGAGGAGGTGAGAAATCTAGCCATTTATTAATTAAGGGACGCACAAGAAAGAAGAGCTACTAACAGGAACCTCACACACTCATGGCCCCTCCTGTCTGGATGATGGCGCCTCTTTACTGTGGTCAATAATATAGTCTTGGTGTGAAATTGTGCATGCCCCAAAAGATCTCTACATTGTATACATATCACAAGATATGTAATATCTCTGTAAACACTAAAACATTTAGTACAAGTATTACAATAAAGTATATCATAATAATGAAGAGTTAACAATAGTTTAAGTGAACCACTAAGCTATATACTTGAAACCAATATATAACAAAATTTTTAAAGTGATAATAAAATATTATGAGCCAATAAAAATGGTTTAATTCAAAGTTTTAAATACACTTCAAATAAATAAAATATAAATTTTAGTAACTTTTTCTGTAGTTAGGAATTGTTGGCTTAATATAAATAGCAATAACATTTGTAAATGTGCTTTCAAAAGTTAAATAATAAAGTAGCTATAAAGTTTTCTCTTTTATTTTAAATGATTATATTTAATAATATATGTATATATACTATTTACATTTTAAATTTCATTTTATGTATTGTATTTAATTTCATATTATAAGCAATATATATTATATTATATTATATTATATTATATTATATTATATTATATTATATTAGATATATTATTTATATCATCGCCGTACTTCATTTCTTAAGTATGTAAGGACTAGGAATATTTGTGACCAAATGTTTACAGACACATTGTTGACACTTTAACCATTGTGATTATTTTTATTGTAACATTTTTATTTAAAAAAATAATGGATTTTTATTTAAAAATAAAAAATTTAATACGTTTAGATAGCAACACACTTGCAAATTACAGAAGATTGAGATTATATAAAAATCTATTATAAAGATTTCATTTTAGATTAGATTTTTTTTTTTAACTTGGCTGTGGGTGTGTTGAGTGGTGACATGAAGAATGGAAAAAATTTTCCCCACTATGAAGCCTTAGAAATAAGAAGTAGGAGTACCATCTGCTTTGGAGAACATTGCTTCTGACCCATCAGTTCATTATTTGTAAGCGTTGTAATACTTTCTCAAAGTATGTCTGTGCTCCTCAAAGATGTTATTTATAAAATCAAATGTAAATATTCATAAATGTAATGTGTGGGTATGCACAATACTGAATTTTTTAACTTACGATCTCAAAGTGGAGCATTGTTGGAAGAATAGCAAAAAGGAAAAGGAAGAAATGTTTGATTGTTTATTTAATATAATGGCACCAAAAGAGAGGTCACCAATTTGAATGCTCTCTTTTATCATGCTGCAGAAATTTTTTAGTAAAATAAATGAATAGGCTAAAAATTCCTGTGAATCTCAATAGGAATTTTGAGGGATTTTTTTTTTTATAGTTGACTAATCTTAAGCAAAAATGCTTTTATAAGAAAAAAATAAGTAGCAAATTTATTTGTGATTGAGATGAAGGTGATTATTTACTTATTCAACTCAAAAGTATTTTCTTTCAGAATGAGAGCCCACCTATCATTTATAGTAAGTGATCATTCTATAAAAAATGACTGGAGGGCCTAATACCTCTGAATGAAATGTCTCAAAATCTAGTGGTGTGTCTTCTGGTAGACCAAAATATGGACACAACTGATTAAGTCATTCAATTGTCACTTAACTATTTACCATTGTCTAAACAAGTCTAAGTTATTAAGTCATTTATGCCACACCCCACTGCATATATTATCTTTAGAGTGGAGCTTGAATTTTTTGTCTCTAAAGTATTTATATTTTCCCAAATATATGTTATAATGCTCCTAAAACATTCTTTAAAACATTCTTTTTTTTTTTTTTGCAGTGGTGCACAATATTAAAAATAGATATGTTCTGTGGTGATAATTTTCTTTAAATACTTTACCACTTTTATTTATTTATTTATTTATTTATTCTCATCCAAGGACATTTTTCCATTTTTTGTTCAGATAGAGTGGGAGGGAGAGAGAGAGAGAGAAACATCGACACGAAAGGGACACATTGAGTGGTTGCCACCTGCACAACCCAACCAGGGCCGGGGACAAACTGCAACTGAGGTACATGCCCTTAGCGGGAACCGAATCCAGGTCCCTCTGGACCACAGGCCGACGCTCTAACCACTGAGCCAAACTGGCCAGGGCACCATTTTATTATTATTATTAATTTTATCCTCACCCGAGGACATTCTTCCATTTTTTTTGTTCAGATAGAGTGGGAGGGAGAGAGAAAAACATCGATGTGAAAGGGACACATCAAGTGGCTGCCACCCGCACAACCCAACTGGGGCCGGGGACAAACTGCAACCGAGGTACGTGCCGTTAGCGGGAACTGAACCTGGGTCTCTCTGGACCGCAAGCTGATGCTCTAACCGCTGAGCCAAACTGACCAGGGCACCACTTTATTTTTTAATCACTCATTTTTCGTTTCTTTTTTTAAAAAAATATATTTATTTACTTCATTTACTTAATTCACTTAACAAATGCACTTATTTCGGCAAATTATTTTCTATATAGAATAATTGATGGCATATGATAGTGTCATCTCAAAAAGTTGAGACTTTCAGGCTCTACAGCCCTGCCTGGGGAGTTCAGTGAATCCACTGTGTCCCTGTCAGCAGCAAGGAATTGAAGATAGTTTGTCCTTCCAGAGTAGTTCTTGTGGCTGAAACTCAGTTAAACAAGGTTAACTCAAACTCACTGTCTGACTCACTTCTCATATAATTTTTTTCACTGATTTAACTAGATATTTTAGGTTTGATTGTAGAATTAGTTATTTAAGATGACCAAACCCATTAAAGAGTTTACATTTTAATGTGTACATTTAGTTTTTGTTGTTGGTTCTTCTTTATTTTATATTTTAATAAAAGTGGTACTTATTTAGATACAGATAATGACATACTGAGAGAGCTTTGAAAGACGTTTCTTATGAATTCCAGTTATTTTGAATATTGTAAATGAATATCAATTTGTAGAAAGCGGTTAGAGTTTCGGTCTGCAGTCCAGAGAGACCCGGGTTCGGTTCCCGTTAAGGGCATGTACCTTGGTTATGGTTTGTCCCCGGCCCTGGTTGGGTCGTGCGGGTGGCAACCACTCGATGTGTCCCTTTCACATTTCTCTCTCTCGCTCTCTCTCTCCGTCCCACTCTATCTGAACAAAGAAACATATATATATATATTTTTTTCTAGCATTGATGACATGTTGAAAATATTTTGAAAAACGAGTTTTTGATAAAGTCTCATTATTTTATATATACTGAATAACTAGTTATTTGAGAAAATGGTTTAAAAGTACATATTCAGTTATTTGTGGCTACAATACACTTGGTTTAGAAATAAGACAGTACTTAATCTACAGAGTCAATGCAATTCCTATTAAAGTACCAATGGCATATTTAACAGATCTAGAACAAATACCCCAAAGATTTATAAGGAACCATAAAAGACCCTGAATAGCCACAGCAATCTTGAAAAAGAACAAAGTGGGAGGGTTCACAATACTAGATTTCAAGTTATACTACAAAGTCATCATAATCAACGTACCCTGGTACTGGCATAAGAATGGGCATAGAGACCAATGGAACAGAACAGAGAACCCAGAAATGGACCAAGACAATGTGCACAATTAATATTCGACAAAGGAGGCAAGAGCATACAATGGAGAAAAGACAGTCTCCCAATACGTAAATGGTGTTGGGAACATTGGACAGCTACATGCAACAAAATGAAACTAGACCAACTTACACCGTACACAAGAATACACTTAAAATGAATAAAAGACTTAAATGTGACTCGTGAATCCATAAAAATCCTTGAAGAAAAGGTAGGCAGAAAAGCCTCAGACATCATACGTAGTGAAATTTCCACTGAAACGTCGCCTAGGGAAAGAGAAACAAAGGAGAAATTAATACACGGGACTATGTCAAACTAAAAGCTTCTGCACGAAAGAAGAAACCAGCATCAAAATGAAAAAGGAACCTATTCTCTGGGAGAACGTATTTGCCAATGATACATCAGATAAGGAGTTAATTTCCAAAATATGTAGAGTACTCATACAACTCAACAAAAGGAAGGCAATGCAATTAAAAAATGGGCAGAGGACATGAATAGATACTTCTCCAAACAGACATTCAAATGGTCAGGAGACATATGAAAAAAATGCTCAACATCTCTAATCATCAGAGAGATGCAAATTAAAATGACTATGAGATATCTATCACTTCACACCTGCTAGAATGGCGGCCATTGACAAATCCTCAAACAACAAGTGCTGGCGAGGCTGTGGAGAAAAGGGGACTCTAGTACACTGCTGGTGGGAATGCAGACTGGTGCAGCCACTATGGAAAACAATATAGTGTTTCCTCAAAAAATAAAAAATGGAACTGCCATTTGACCGAGTGATCCCACTTTTTGGAATATATCCTAAGAAGCCTGGAACACCAATCAGAAAGAATATATGCACCCCCATGTTCATAGCAGCACTGTTTATAATAGCTAAGATCTGCCCATCAGTAGATGAGTGGATAAAAAACAGTAGTACATTTACACAATGGAATACCATGCAGCTGTAAGAAAGAGAGATCTCTTACCCTTTGAGACGACCTGGAGGGACCTGGAGAGTATTGTGCTGAGCGAAATAAGCCAGTCAGAGAAAGACAAGTTCCACATGATCTCACTTATTTGTGGAATATAATGAACAAAACTAGCTGTCGACTGAAAGACATCCAGAGTAATGGAAGTAGAGAACAGATTAACAAACCTCAGAGAGATGGGGGTGGGGCGGGAAGAGATAAACCAAAGAACCTGTATGCATATATGCACAACCAGTAGACAGAGGCATCAGGCTGGGGACAGCAGGAGGTGGGTGGGAGCAGAAAGGAAGGGGTCAAAGGGGAAAAAAGGGGGACATCTGTAATACTTTCAACAATAAACAAAATAACAAAAAGAAATGAGACATTACCCATGTAATAATATTTACATGCATGAAGGGTTATATGAATTGTTGAAATTTGATACTCTTTCAGCTGAATATAACATGGTCTCATATTGGAACAAAGTATTTAGAAATGGGGTTAGGAAAAATGAGGAGATTTTTAAAAGATTATTCAAGAAATAAATATCACCATCTTACACTGTAAACATTTGCTCTAAATAGTACAAACTTGATCTAAACACTTTGTATTTGCTTCCCAGGAAATCTGTCTTTAGGATTGGCTTTACACATAAGTTAAAATCTTTTATGCCCCTTCAGATGTAGTCTTGTACAGGGAAAACTCTCATTAATAGGAACAAAGAGTTTCGTGAAGAATGCTAGAAGACAGTAGCTTCAAAAATAGACAAAGTAGCATGTAAAGGCTATGGCGTTTTGTTTAAGTGTATTATTAAAGGTGTTTAATTCCAAGGAATTGATAAACGTTGTCTTGGTTTTATGGATTTTTCTTATAATCCAGACATGGCTAACTAATGGAGGGAAAATCAATAATTCACTAATTTTGCACTACTTCCTTCTGAAACATAGGACACTTTTAAAAATTCAACAAATTGCTCTGATAACCTGCCACATTTACACAGTCATATGTCTAGCAGGTTTAGAATGCTTTAAACTGGTTAGCATTTTGAAGATACACTGTTGGAATATACTGACATAGAAACGGAAAGTGAATTCATGCAATACAACAGAGAGACCAGAAATAAACCCACACATGTGTAGTAAATGATCTTTGACAAAGGTGCCAAGAACACGTTATGGAAAAAGATAGTCTGTCCATCACATGGTTTTGAGAGAACTGGATACACACATGCAGAGGAATGAATCTCTACCATCATCTTACACCAGACACAAAAACAGGATGAAGTTTCATGACATTGGTCTTGGCAATGTTGTTTTGGATATGACATTTTATTTTATTTATTCATTTTTTAATATATTTTAATTGATTTTTAGAAAGAGAGAAAGGGAGAAGGAGAAAGATAGAAACATCAACGTGAGAGAACCATCAGTTGGCTGCCCCTTGCACGCCCCCTACTGGGGATCAAACCCGCAACCTCTTGGAGCATGGGTGGATGCTCAACCATTGAGCCACACTGGCCAGACAGGATATGACATTTTATTTATTTTTATTTTTTTAAATTTTCTTTATTGATTTTTAGAGAGAGAGGAAGGGTGAGGGAGAAAGAGATAGAAAGAAACATCGATGAGAGAGAACATCGATTGGCCGCCTCCTGCATGTCCCCCACTGGGGATTTGGCCCACAACCTGGGCATGTGCCCTGACCAGGAATCGAACCGGCAACCTCTTGGTGCATTTGTCAATGCTCAAGCACTGAGCCACACCAGCTGGGTGAGGATATGACATTTTAAAAGCACGAACAACAAAAGCAAAAATAGACAAGTATGATTGCATTAAACTAAAAACCTCAGCACAGATACAAACCCAAGAGAGTAAAAAGGCAAACTACAGAATATGAGGAAATAAATATTTGCAAATCATATAGTATCTGTTAAGGGATTAACATCCAAAATGTGTAAGGAACTTCTAGAACTCAATAGCAAAAACAAACCAATTAAAAACATTCAAAGGACTTGAATAGATATTCTCCAAAGAGACATACAAATGGCAAACAAATATATGAAAAGATGCTTAATCATCAGGGAAATGAACATCAGAAATGAAATGCGATTTCACCTCATACTATTAGCATGGCTATTACAAAAAAGTCAAAAGATACGTGTTGGTGAGGATGTGAAGTAAAGGGAATCCTTGGATACTGTTGTTAGGACTGCAAAATAATGCAGCTTTTGGAAAATTGTACAGCATTTCCTTAACAGATTAAAAATAGAACTACCATGTGATCCATCCATCCCACTTCTGCTTATATAGTCAAAGAATTGAAATCTGGATCTAAAAGAGATCTGTACTCCCAAGTTTATTGTAGCATTATTCACAACAGCCAAGACATTGAAGCATTCTGTCTGTTTACAAATGAAGAAAGAAAGAAAATGTGATCTATAATTAAATGTTATTCGACGCAAACAAGAGGGAAGTCCTGCGATTTGTGACAGCGTGAATGAAACGAGCACACTGAGCTAAGTGAAATAAGAAAGAGAGAGACAAGTGCTGCATAATCTTACTCATCTGTGGAATCTAAAAAAGCTGAACTCGTAGAAAGAGAGAGTAGATTGATGGTTGTCAGGGAGTGGGGGATATTGGAGATGCTGTTCAACATGTACCTAGTGTCAGTTATGAGTGAAAGGAGCAAGTCCCAGAGATCTGCTGTACAACATGGTGCCTATAGTTAGTCATGCATTGTGCACATAAAAAATAAATCTCTGCCTGGGAATTGAACAGGGACTTCTCAGTCCATGGGATGATGCTCAATCTACTGAGGTACAGCAGCTGGGCATTCCTCCTTTTTTTTGATATTGTCTTCCAATTTGGTGATTTTTATATTCAGAGCATATGTAAACTTGATCTACGTACATGTCATATGTTGTAGGACCATGTGGGACTGGCAGCTACCACACCGGACAGCAGTGACGTGGTTAGTCTACTGTGCATACTGGGTGGCACTTCATTTCCTCCTCTTGGTGCATCACCATCATGTTCCTGAAGAGGAGTAAACCCATGCCTCCCTTTCCAAACCCTCCTTTGTATTATCCCATTGCATGCATGTCTCAAATTGGGCTGAAATGGCTCTCAATGCAAAGGTAAATGCATCTATATTATAAATGAGATAAAATATTCCTACTTTATAGAAGAGGAAATTGAATTTCAGAGCAGTTAGGCAACTGAAATGGAGTCCCAGTATGTCATAACAGATCAATATACTAAGCCTTCATATGTGAATACGTTTTACTTGATGATTAGATTGGAAATCCAAACAAATTGACGAATAGTAACCATAATTGAAAGATAAAGATCAGAAAGTTTAACATAACCACCATCTGCATCTTTACTGGTGATTTATGGACCATTAAGTTTGGATGTATTGCGGTTGTTACTATTGCCTGATAAATATTATCAATATTAATGATATAGTTCATGTAAAGTACAAAGCATTTTCTTTGGAAATACTTCAGATTTGGTTCTGATACATTCTGTTTAATTCATACCCTCAGCATTGAAAAGTGAGAGCTGAAATAAATTACCAATTAGAAATGCAAATTAAGTTTGAAATGTATGCTGAGAGAGACATTCAGTGCAGGATGGCTGGGTGAGCAGGCAGTGGCCTCTGTGTCGCATCCAGGATCCAGCAAGCTGCAGTCTCCGAGGAGAGCTGGAATTTGGCCAGAAAACTGGAGTTGAGTTTCGCAGCTTCTGCCAAGGTTCGGCAACACAGGACTCAGGCCTGCTCTGCGTCTGCGTGGGCTGAGCACTGATGTTCCTGTACCTCCGCTGCATTGAGCTCATTGTTTTATTTGAGTTCCCTTTCACGACTCTTAATATTGCTGATAGTATGATTACTTTTAAGGCTGAATATCTGTCCCTTTTTTTTTCATGTAAAAACAAAAATTGGGGAATTTTGGAGTGCCAAGGTTTTGTAACACTAATTTCATTTGGAGGTGTGTGTGTGTTTATGTTTACAATAGAATTAGGAAATCTAATATAATGAGGCGCCTGCTACGCTGCCAGACGTCAAGGTGAGGTAGTGACTCCTAAGGGCACACCCTTATTGTTCAGTAAGGATCCTTTTGTGTAGTTCTATGAATGGCAAGGAGCTAATAAGACTAATTGATTCTAGACTAACAAAAGGGACACCCCCATACCCCAAACTCCAAATTAATTGAGTCGTATTTTAGTAAAAGCCTTTCAGTGACTAAAGCTACATTTATTGACAAACTTAAAAGGAATCATTGTAAGATTGAAAACGGCAGACTTGGCAAAGGAGAACCTGGCAGGTGACGGCACTACGTAAGGGAAAACACTTTATGATCACAGGACTCGGGAGGGCCCACCTGCTGTAAACATCGCCTTCGCTTTGAAGGTTCTAGAGCCTCTGAGAATACGCCTCTGGTGTTAAAAACCAAAAAAGGAAGGGCATTATGTAATAAAAATTATATCAGACACTGAACATTTTTTGATTTATAAATCTGTTTTAAGATACATTCTATTACAATAATATTTGAACCTCATGAAAATGTTAATATGTTTATGTATATATCAGAAAATTTTATAATAAAAGAATTATTTTAATCTAGAGATGGTGTTCCCTTCCCTTTTAAATAGTCATCCATCATAATTACTAATTTGCATATGGAGAAATCAAGGCATAAAACACTCTTTCACTCAGAAAGTCAGTGATATAATTATCAACACTGTCACAATAGCACTGTTCTCGTTTTAATTTTTATCAATTTAACAATTTGCAAAAATAAGAGTACTTTTCTCTTAAATGGAAAATGATTTTATAATATTTAGATTTCTACGGTGCTTTATAATTCAACTCACTTGTCTGCGTATAATAAAGTATTGAAAGTGGGTGTAAAATGATATTTAATAGACAATATACTGAGAAGAGAAAACTTCATGATCAATTCAGTTTTAAGATCTGATTGTAGAGAAAAAAAAATGACAAGGCAATTAGCATTATAAATTTAGTCCACAGTAAGAAATCCTGAATGGCTGATTCTCCTCAAATTAGAGACATGTAAAAATTAGGTTACAGAAATTAGAAGACATTCTATTTCCAGTAAACGCAAGAAATAAGATTTTTTAAATGTCTAATAGGATGTAAAAGATAAATAAAAGCATATGCTAATCATAAATCTATTTATAGACAAATATATACTTTTTAACAATAACAACAGGCCCTGCCCGGTTTGGCTGAGCGGTTAAAGCGTTGGCCTGCGGTCCAGAGAGAACCGGGTTCAGTTCTCGCTAAGGGCACCTACCTCGGTTGCAGTTTGTCCCCGGCCCTGGTTGGTCGTGCAGGTGGCAGCTCCTCGATGTGTCCCTTTCACGTCGATGTTTCTCTCCTTCTCTCTCCCTCCCACTCAATCTGAACAAAATATGGAAAAATGTCCTCGAGTGAGGAAAAAAAAAAACATACAACAGAAAGAAGGTCAGGAAAACAGAACTGTATAGGTTTCGTATATTATATTAATTTGATATCTAGTATTTGAATTTAACTGTTATAAATTTAAGATGTTAAATGTTGTAATCTCCCTGTAAATCACAAATAAAATATTTGTTAAAATATAAATGTAAGAAAATGAAAAATAAATCAAAGGAGTTCAGGAAAAATTTAAACACAAAAGAAGGCATTAACAGAGAAATAAGGAACAAAAATATCTTTTAGACACATTGAAACAAATAACTACATAGCAGTACTTTTTTCTTATGTTTATGAAAATGGATTAAACTCTCCAACGAAAAGGCAGGAATTGGTAGAATGATTTTTTTTAAATGATTTAAATATATGCTGTCTACCGGAGGCTTATTTTTTATCTAAAGACACAAATAGATTAAAACTGAAAGAACGGAAAAACATATTATATGTAAATAATGACCAAAAGAAAGCTGAGGAATTTCCTAATGTCAGATAAAATATATTGAAAGTGCATGAGTTACAAAAGACAAAAAGGATATTATGTATTGATAAAAGTGCTAACTCATCAAGAAGATGTGACAATTAAAATCATATGCATTAGAAGGATTGTGGGAAGGTGGCAAAGTAGAAAGCAGTGGTGTAACTGTACCATGACAACAGTTGCATAGGCAGAATCCCTGTGCTATATCTATTTCACAAGTCTTTGGTCTATCGAAGGCTTGCACTTTCCATGGGAAGGCTTGAAGGGGAAACTGCAGTTAATTTGGGTCAATTTCTGCAATTAGCATGTTACAGCTATCCATTCCCAACCCTTAGCCCCCAACAGGCAGCTTTGAGACACTTGGCAGAAGCCAGAGTAAGCAATAAGGACTCTCTCTTAAAAATATGGTGGGCCTGTGCTCTGATTGGTGATTATTTCTAATGACAAAAGTATAAACAAAGAGGTGGGCATTTTTTTTCCCCACCCCCCCACCATTGTTGCAAGCCCCTTCTCCTCCTGACATCCAGGGAATTTAAAGGGCTGACACCTTTTTGTTGTTTTTCTTACTTTGCTCCCCCACCCCTTTTTTGAAGTACAGAAATTAAAGAATAGGACATTTAAAAACAACTGCATACACAGGGAAAATTAGAAAGTGGTCACATATGCCCAGAGAAAGTCATTGACTCAGAAAGATCAGAGAAGAGCTAAAGTTTGCACCTCAGGCTGATGCTTGTCACAAGGTCACCTACAACAATCAAACAAACCAACACAATTTTTAAAAATAACAACAAAAGCATCTAAAAGCTAACAAACTCTAAGGAAGGGAAAGAATGTGATATCCAGAGTTACCACATTATTAGATTCAAACGTCTAGTGTTCGTTCAACAAAAAATTCCAAAGAAGCAGGAGGAAAGTGTGGCTCATTCAAAGGGAAAACAATCCTGGCCAGTTTTGCTCAGTGGTTAGAGCATTGGCCCACTGACCAAAGAGTCCCAGGTTCAGTTCCTGCTTAGGGCAAGTATCTCGGTTGCAGATTGTCCCCAGCCCTGGTTGGGGTCATGTAGGTGGCAACCACTCGATGCTTCTCTCTCTTTCTCTTTTTCTGCCTCCTCTCTCCCTCAAGATTAATGCAAAAAATGTCCTCAGGTGAGGAATAGATATAGATATAGATATAGATATAGATATAGATATAGATATAGATATAGATATAGATAGATAGATAATTTAAAAAAAGGAAAGAAAAAAAAAAAACAGAAACTGTCCCTAAAAAAAATACTTGGTGGCAGATGTACTAGACAAAGACTTTAAAACTGTTTTAAAGATGCTCAAAGAACTAATGAAAGATGTGGGAAAAGTCAAGAAAATAATGTAAACAAAATAGAAATATCAGTAAGTAGATAAAAACTGTTGGGAAAATGTCTTGCCAAAGCAGAATGGGGCCAAGAGACTGAATGAAGAAAGAGGCTGACAACTCCAGACTTAAACAACGAGTTTATTAAGAGAACTTATGGGCAGAAGCACAATATTGCACAGCAGTAAATTAGTGGATCTCTGCACCCAAATGCAGTGGGGGCTCAATATATAGCATCTAAAAAAATAGGTGGCTTATAGCCGAGTGCACTTACTTGTTAAGAGCTACATATTCCAAAGCAGTAAACAACTTAATGGGCCTACTTATCTATGTAAGAACATTTTTTTTTTCAGGTAATAAGGGCCCACCCCTACCTGGGTGAACTGACAACCACTGAGAACAACTTGCTTATTAAGATCATGTCGGTCATGTCAAGCATTAGAAACTATTTTGCCTTATAAAAACCTAAAAAGAAACAAAAAAGAAAATTTGAAGCTTGAAATACAGTAAGTGAAATAAAAAGTTCACTGGAAGAATTCAGAGGCAGATTTGAGGAAATAAAAGAAGGGACCAAAGAATGTGAACATAAGGCAATGGAAATTATGAAGTCTAAGGGACAAAAATAAAAGAAAGATTGAATAAAAGTGAACAGAGATTAAGGGGATTGTGGCACAGCAAAAACAAAACAAAACAAACAAACAAAAAACAACTAAGATACACATTGTGGGAGTCTTAGAAGGAAAGAGAGAGAAAAGGGGCAGAGAGGATATCTGAAGAAATGATGGCTGAAAACTTCTCAAATTTGATGAATTACAAATAATGTAAACAACCAAGAAGCTCAAAGAACTCCAGGTAAGAAGAACTAAACCCAGAAATATTATAATCAAAGGAAGAATCTTGAACTCTGCAAATGGGAGTGAAAAATGGTCTGGCTCTGATGAGAAGTTTGATAGTTCCTCAAAAAGCTGAAGATAGAATTACCAGAGGACCTAGCAATTCCACTACTAGCATCTACCCAAAGATATAGAAACTGGATCTCAAACAGTTGCTTATAAAACAATGTTTATTGCATGATTATTCAAATTGCCGAAGGTGGAAACAACCTAAGTATCCATCAACAGATAATGGATAAACAAAATGTGGCATATACACACAATAAAACATTACTCATTCTTAAAAAGGGTGAAATTTTGATACACGCTACAGTGTGGATGAATCTTGAAACAATATGCTACCTGAAATAAGCCAGATACAAAAGGACACATATTGTATGATTCTTCTTATTCAAAATATCTAGGCAAATTCATAGAGAGAGAATGTAAATTAGAGATCACCTGGTGCTGGAGATAGGGTGGGATGGGGAGTATAATAGTTACATAACTTCTGATTGGATTGTTGATAGAGTTTTAGAAGTAGATAGTGGTCATGTTTGCACAAATGTGTGATACAGAATGCTACTGAATTTTACAGTTAAAATGGCAAATTTTGAGTTATATATATTTTGCCCCAATGAAAAATTTAAAAATTCCTCAACCCCAAAAATGTAAAATAAAGAACAACAAACCTGCTGAGAAATTAGATGCAAGAACATTAGAAATCTCTGATTTATAGAAATATACTGACAACAGTTAACAAATGATTTTCTCTAATGTAATATTTCAAATGAAACAAAAATAAAAATTATCTTCTACCAAAGTCTGGCTTTTCTGCAGTGTGACTTTGAAAAGCATTAAAAATATAAAGTTGTATAACTGATTAAAATAATTTATATTAGGTAATGAGCTCCTGAGGGCAGGAACCATTTCATATTTTAAAATTAGACCCTTAAGAACTTTCATGATCATGTGCTATACCTGCTGATAGTTACCATATTTTGAATTAAAACATAACATTTAAAAATATGTACTTACTAACTAATTAACAACAATAAAGACCCAATTATTTTAATATATTTTGCATGAAATAATTTTTTAAAAATTGTCATTGTCTTACATTGTTGCAAATCTATTTACTTTCTCACTTAGTAAAAGACACAGACATTCTATTTACTTCTGCATCATCTTATTAAGATATGTTGTTTGGTTTGAAGAACAGGGAGAAGTCCAACCTCATATGGATAAGTACTCAGAAAGGGAGGATCTAGCTGACCCCTGGAAAGTCTCAGACCCCAGTAACTCTGAGCCACACATGGAAACCAAGTTTCCAAAAAGACCACATCACTGATGACCGACACGGATTCTACTCAGGGTTGTTCTCATTCTCCAGGACTTCGTAGGAACGACCCATTTGTTAGGGAACAACCACAAATACACCTATTTCAGGGTAAGTATTTCTCTTTTGTTTTCCCACAAAACCTTAGCTTCTCTCCATCCTCACCTTATCATAATCAGTGTTTTAATTGCTGTTCTCACTCATTATACTACCAGCCCTTATAAGGTATGGGGAGTGTCTTCCATTCTTTAGGACCAAGTCATAAATTAAGAGTGCAGTAATCACCCTTTAAAGAAAGCATGGACAATCAATTGAATGAGTGGATGAAAAATATGTGGAATTCTGTTGAAAAGGGAATATTGGAAGTAATGGAAGTATCCATATTCTGAGGATTTGGAAGCAGAGCCCATGAGAAGGTTGTGTTCAGTTACACAGTTGACTTCTCCTGCTGTTATTTTAGACAGTTCAAAAGCAAGTTTCTTCCTTTTTCCTTTTAAGTTTGCTAACGAGGCTTCAAAGACAGCGTTGCTGTAATACTAAGCTTAGTATTGGGAACCTAAGAAAAATATTTTCTAAAGACCATTTAATTTATTTAAAAATAATTTTCTAAATTGAAATAATGTGAAAAATATGACTCTTACAATAAAAAAGAAGACACTCTTTCTAGTCACACAGCTAGATATTGTACAGTAAGACTTCTTACACCTCCCTCCAACCCCTGACAGGGTGATTCCGTCATTGTGTTTTATTGATCATTTCATTTTCCTCTGGTTTTCTGTTGTTTGTAAAATTAGGTCTCTGAGTTTATGAATGCATGTGAGAGACACACAGAAAAATAATGTAGGGTCTGCAGAATACATATATCAAATCTTGTCTTGCAATTTTATAGGAATCTTACCTTATCCAGGTAATTTATTATACTTAAAATTCGTTATTTCTCTCCCTACAGTAATGTATCAGCAATGAAAATATAATCATCCATGTTTTAAAGATCTGAAAATGGGTTACATGCACTGTCCAGATTTATACCATAATTAGCTTAGGGTAAACACTACTGGGTCGGGACTCTGTCTCTTCACAGCACTATTTAGTTCCTCTTCCTGTCACCATCTAGTGTTTCCACCTGGATGTGTGTCTCCTCCTCCTCCTGATGGTTTGGATGGATGCAGAGCTGACTTGGAAGACGTCCTTGCACGATGCAGCATCTGGTGGTGGCCCTGGGCTGCTGGCACACAGGCGAGCTTGCCCCACAGCCCAGTGCAGATGGCAGATCCCCGATGGAAATGATAGCCTCATGTCTGAGTGTCAGCCCCCGGGACCGCGTCGCCCTTGTGTTCCAGGGCCAGACCACCTGGGGAAGGAATTCTCTTCCTCATGGGAACAGTGCCTATTTATGAGGTGGCCACTGGGTGGGGCAAAAGTGCATACTTTGTAAGAGTACCCAGACTTAATGACAAGTATAATAGAGATAAATTAAAAGTGTTTACCCAGGTTCATTTTTTTAAAAGCAAATTGGAAAGCTCAAATTCAGATTCTAAATTAAAGTCTGAATTTTCATTATCTAGTATACCTCCTCTATAATGTTTTTATTAATTGCATGTATCTTTATACATGTTGAAGAGAAATGTGTCATACACACACAGTCTAAGGACTAAACACAGTCATTAATTTGTATCATGCAAAGTAGAACACCAAGTTATTATTGTGATTGATAGTAAAATTTTCTCTCTACTAGGTCTTATTTGCTGGGCATTTTTTGTTTGAGTATGTATGTTATAATTTTGCTTCAGTGTGGCAATTTTAGAAATGATAGTTTACTGCAATTTTCTCCTTATTCTGTTGCTTTGTGATTGTTGTAACATTCATCAAACACCACATTCATATGCAGCCGAGTAATTGTGGCCATTTAGTATCTATAATCACTTAAAGAGAACAAGCTAGGGATTATCCCATAGCCGGGTGTTTAAGGAGGGAAAGAGCGAGCTTTGTGTTTAAAAACAGACGAGCCATATTCTACCTCCAGATTTCTTGCAGGATTTGTGCCTAGTCCGGTTTTCTTTAGATTGGGGAAAATACTTGTATCCACGAAGAACTCACCTGAGTACATTATACACATGTTATGTTCAGGTGAAATGTAGTAATATATAGAGTCCATTTAAGGGACTCAGTGTGCGCAGACTCGGTACAATGAAAAGTTTCATCCCCTCAGACTCTGGTGATCTATGGACAATGTGAAATATTGCCTTAAGAAGGATAAATTTAAAAAACGGTTTCACGTGTAAGAAGAGGCTCTCTTTTTCATGTGTGTTTATAACATGTGAAAATAAAACTGAAAATGACTACACCCCAAACACGTCAGCATCAAACTGAAGTGAGAATGTGATGTTTCTGGATTTTAATGTTGTTTTTTTTCTTTTCATTGGAGAAGCAAGACTGACTATTCTCTTTAACTGGGAGGAGAAGGGGGGCAGGGATATTAGAGTATTTAATTTGGAAAAAGAAAAGAAATCAATGTTGAGTGCTATTTTTATTTTCCTTTTCAATTTTTCTTATTGTTTAGTGTCAAGATTGTCAGTTTTGAGATGAAGTATTTCAGATGAAATCTCCTATACTTGCTTTTTAAATTTTTTTTTTATTATGTAGGTTTTATCAAGAATATATGTAGTAAGCAAACAAGATACTCAGCTTTTTTGTGTACAAGTCATTTCCCTTACGTGCGTTATGGAAAGTGTTGGAAATTCTGTGACATGTGTTCCGAAGTCAGATATGCTATAGTCTGTGTTCCTCTATTCTTCTGCAACTGAATGGATAAAGCATCATCTTAACATGATTCTCCCTCTGCCTCATGTGTGGCCACTCAGTGACCTCACAGGGTGGGTCGGTGACAAGTCTGTGCCTCAAGATGGTGCAGCTCTAAACTAGAAACAAAATGACCCCTCCAGATACATCATGGGTAGTAAGACATGATAAGAAAACCGGACAATAAATGAGGCTTTAGGGAAATAATGATAATAATCCAAATCTCATTTATTGAACTGTTCACCTGGTCCTGTGCTAAGAATTCCGTATTCCTTGTCTAGTCCCATAGTTCTGTGGCCCAGGTTTACTTTTTCAGCAGGTAAGACGGCAGCCCAGGAGGAAGTGCTGCCTACCCAGCAAGGCCCACAAACCTGGGCCTGAGGCTCCAGCGTCCACTGCTCGTGGCTGAGATGGAAGAAGGCAGGATGTGCTACACTCGTTCAGCGCCTGTGGTTCGCGGAGGGCTTTCGTGCTACCACTGGGTTCTGTCAGCGGCCCTGGGAGACACAGATGCTACCACCCTTGTGCAGATGAATAAATGGACACTTAATTATAATTACAGCCTAATAAAGTGCAGAGCCTACGGCAGGAAATGATCCACCGCCCTCTCTCTCAAACCAGGTCGCTTGGAGAGCTGGTGGGAGGAAGGACCACATCGCGCGGGTACGCACACCCCATGGGCACAGACAGTGGTGTGGCGAAGGCCCGCGAGGACGGGAGCGGGGTGGAGAGGGTCAACGGGGGGAAGGGGAGCGGACAGCTGTACACTCTACAAGGTCACACTTTAGCAAAGCTGACTGAGGACGGAAGGCGGCCACAAGGCCCTGTGCTGCGTGTTCTGCAGGAGCTCACCTGCCCAGGTCAGAGGGCAAGGAGGGCGAGGGAGGAGCCCTGGCCCGGGGCGGGGGGCCGGCCCGGCGCTGACAGCAGCACCTCAAAGATCTTGTGAGTCCGTTAACTTCGGGGGACTCACTCG
This sequence comes from Molossus molossus, assembly GCF_014108415.1. Lineage (NCBI taxonomy): Eukaryota > Metazoa > Chordata > Mammalia > Chiroptera > Molossidae > Molossus > Molossus molossus. The sequence continues at coordinate 110,791,751 of NW_023425399.1, forward strand.
CCCCATTTAGAACACGAGGTAGTTGGATTATATGATGTGAAGGACTCCCTAGATCTGAGAAGTGATGCCCCTCGAATTTAATTGTATTTCAATCCTTAAATGGAGCCTATGGCTGATAAGGGGAGGAAGACGGCCCAGCGGGTGCCCCCGCCGCCGGGCACCTGTGCTCGCCTCGTGCTCAAGGGCAGGCTGGCCTGGCACAGGTGTGCTCGCCCGCCCCTGCTCCTGCTGGTCTGTGCCGTGAATCCCGGGGCACCGAGCTCCTGAGCACACAGGAAGGTTCTGAAGTGGGTGCCAAAGGCCCCTCTTGACCTCGTAGCCCCAGAGCGAGGGCTGTGAGCGGGACCACTTCGCACTGGACGGAAGGTCTGAAGGACGAGCGGGTAACGGCAGGTTCTTTAGGGCGAATGAGTCACCTTTCCCAACGCGGTGGGATTCTCCCGAACCCTCTGGCTTCCCCGCTCCGGGAGACCTCCCTTCCCCCCTTTAAATGCGGGGCGCTCGCTCTCCCTCCTCAGGACAGACGCCCGGTTACCTACGGCTGCACTCTCTCGGTTTCACTTCCCGTGGTTTCAGATCTCAGTCCTCTGCGGTCAAACAAGGTCCGAACATAATACATGGAAAATTCCAGAAATGATTCCTAAGTGCACCATTCCGAGGAATGTGATAAAGGGTCATGAGGCCCCCACGCAGGCTCCCCTGGAGAGGAATCCTGACCCTGGCCAGGGCACCCCCCGCTGGGCTCTGCCTGCCCGTCAGCCCCTCAGCAGCTGGCCTGCTTGTCGGTGGACCTGGTGCCGCAGTGCTGGGGTGCGGCCAGCTGGCGGCGCTGCGGAGGCCCCGCAGGGCACGCGTGGGCTGGCGCCCCAGGAGGAGGCGGGCGGTTCCTGCAGGGAGAGCCCAGGGCAGGGCATTCTGAGGGAGGCCACACCCACGTAGCTGTTATTACCGTACACCCTTATCATCGCTCTATTTTATTGTTAGTTGTTGTTAATCTCCTACTGTGCCTGTTATAAATAAAACTGTGCTCGGTGTGGACGTGTAGGAGAAACAGACCGTGCAGGGTTCCGTACCACCTGCGTTGCAGGCGTGCAGTGGGGAGTCGGACAAGGGGGTGCTGCACAGCCAAGAAAGGGCACGCTGCCTGCGAGGCTCACTCCCTCGTTTGTCACTTGGTTCTTTCGAGTGGTCCCAGAAAGCCAGGCAGGGTCCCTGGGTCCCTAGAAAGCCAATTCCTTTGCCCTTTGACAATGCGTCTCACCCAGTGCCCCTTGGTGGAGGCATTGTGGACATTGAGAGGGGCAGTTTGCACCCCGTTCAAATTTGCACGTTGAAATAGACGTTATTTTAATATAAATTGCTTTCTTTTTCTTTTTTGTTGGAACTTTATATTGATATACTTTAGTTATCATAAATGTACAGGGGGATTGCTGTCTATGAGTTGCATTTCAGGATGTTAAATAGCCTTTTGAAGCCTTTATTATGAAAGGACTCATCGGGTCTCACAGGAGTCTAGCTCACTACTGTAAAATAACTCATATCATTGACCAGGAGTCTTCTCTCCAGCTTGGATGAGAAGCCTCCCAATTTCCCTGCTGTTCCTTCAACATCCCCCCTTAACCTGATCCCTACCTGCCCAGGTTCACAAGGTCATCTGACTGGTAAGTCATCCACGTGCAGGCCAGAAGCACATGGGGAAGAGTCTGACATCAGTGTTGCTGCCCCTCCAGTCCCTACAACAGTCCGCGGCTCCACATTTGCTGCACATGTGCACCGTGAAAGCCAAGCGTTCAAAGGGTACACTGGCCTCTGTCTGGGGGGCTGCGCGCATGGTTGGCAGGAAGGAAGGGATCCGTGAGCATCAAGGTGAAGCTGTTGCCTTGGGAAACAAATAACATGCTGTGGAATTGCAGGAGGGACGGTTCTATGAGAGAAGATTTTATGAAAGAAAGAACGTTTGAATAGAGGCCTAAGGTCCAGTGGGGTTCTGAGATAGTAGGAGAACAGTCGGTCTGGACAGTTAATTGGTGAGACGCAGGCCATGTTCAGGGACTCATAAGACGTCAACAGGGGCACCGAGTGTGGTTCCAGCGCAGCCGGCAGACGGCGTGTGGCGGAGCTTGGACGGTCCGTCTTGGACGCCACGCTTGGGAATTCTGACCTGTCCCCTTAGACCATAAGGAGACCCTACTTGTTTTTGGAAGAAGGTGCTGTCATCACCCGAATTAGTTAAGGAAGGTGAGTGGCATCAGTGTAAGGGACACAGGGAACAGAGAAGGAAGGGGGCAGGAGACCGAGGAGGAGTGTCTTCTGTAACCCAGCAGCGAGACCATCGGCAGGACTGGGACTGGGCTCTGCTGTCAGAGTGGGAAGGAGGAAGGCAGGGTGGAGGAGGAACGGAATTTGCTAAGTGGGTGCAGGGGTGAGGAGCACCAGGGAGGAGATGATGGCTCCTGCTGTGGGTGGCCCCAGTCGTGAAGGTGAGCACATCGCTCGGGAGGACCAGGTGGTGTGGAGAGGACCGTGGATTGGGTTCGGAGCATGCTGCGTGTCCCCAGATAGGCTCTGCTCTCCGTGAAGGTAATAGCAACATTAAAAGCCAATGCTCCCCACCCCAAATCAATACTAACTTGTCAATACCAGTCTTCTCCTTGACATAGTCCGAACTGGTTTAAAAGCCATAAATAAGATTCCATCACAAATTTTTAAAGAGGTAATTGAATCAGAGGCATTGTTGGAGGTAGACTTTATTAACAAATAAAAAATATGCTCTTGAGCAAATGCGTACATTGTCTGCCAATAAAACACAACTGCTTACATTACTTGATGTGTGATAGGACATGATGCCATATGATAATGTATGCAGGATTAAATGACGTTCATATCAATGGAGCAGACACTTATATGTGTGCTCATTCCCCAGATTAGTCTTAAGACACTTCTTCTTACATTCTGACGACAGCAATCTTTTATAAGTTCTGTCCCTAAATGTTAATATTTCCCCTTTTTTGCTGCTGGTTTTCGAAAGCATTTCAGGTGTCCCTCACTCAGACAGCAAGGACTTGTTTCTATGTAGCAGCTTAATTTTTTTTAATTAAATTTATCAGGCTGACATTGGTTAATAAGATTACATAGGTTTCAAGTGTGCATTCCTATGATACATGATCTGCATATTGCATTGTGTGCCCACCACTCGGAGTCAAATCTTCTGTCACCATGTACCCCCTTTTTGACCCCCTTTACCAGCCACACTCTCCTCCCCTCTGGTAACACCATACTGTTGTCTGTGTCTCTGAGTTTTCATTGTGTTTATCTTGTATCTTCATTTGTTGCTTTCAGTTATATGAGTGAAAGCATATGGTTCTTGACTTTTTCTGTCTGATTTATTTCACTTAGCATGATATTCTCAAGATCCACCCATGTTGCAAATGGCAGTATTTCATCTTTTCTTATGGCCGAGTAGTATTCCATCGTACACATGGACCACATCTTCTTATCCAGTCATCCATCGAAGGACGCTTGGATTGTTTCCATGTCTTGGCCACCGTCAATAATGCTACAATGAACACGGGTGCATATATCTTTGTGAATAAATATTTGCAAAATTTTGGAGTAGACATACAGCAGCCTCATTCTAATATGCTATAAAAATAAGTGACTAGAATTACTGGGTTTTTATACAAGACACGATTCACCGTCTCTTCATCTTAAACCACTGGGAAATGTTCCTGCCCAGGGTCCCAGCTCTGCTCTGGGGGAGGGTACTGGATTACGAAGGACTTCAAAACTGGACAGACACCCCTCTGGCACTTGACGGACCTAGTGATGCCAGTGAGTCCATTTTAAAGAGAAGGCAAGAGCTCCCAGATAAGACCGGGCTCAGGAAAACAAAGCAGACCTGATGAACATATCTGGAGAAGTGAAGCGTTAATAAGAAGGAGAGGTTGGTCAGAAATGGAAGCACAGTGCTAAATAATGAGCAAGTTGGGTAGACATGCCTGGGTCTCTGTTAGCTGGATGCCTTTACACTGTTAAATCACAGAACTACTAATCCGCATTCTGACTTTGTGTTTGCCCTGCAACAGCCTGAGAGTAGGGTGGCTTCCCACATGGCATGCATGCAGGTGGATGTCTGGCTGCCTCTCCAGTTAGTCTGCTCATTATAAATTGATCAACTGGTGTACATCATTCTTTCTGAGCTTGGATAACGTGAGACCACCCTTGCTCCTGGTATGTTGATAAATCAGCTTTCTAAACCACCTAGACTTAAATTCAGCCCTTGAACCAGGATGAATTTAAGGCTGCCTCCCTATGAAGTATCTTGGGAGACAGGTAGAAATATCTTCCTTTAAGACTCCCAACAGTTCACTGATGGCAGCTTTTCTGAATTAAGTTCAATGATTTTCACAGGGTGGAGGTGAGGAGTAACCTACACGGTAGCATGGGGGACCCAGTGCTGTCCTGTAGCTGGGGCGAGCATAGAATTCAGAGTTCTACATCAGATCACATTTGAGAGTGAAAAGGGGCTCTGGCCAAATGTAAGAACAGAATGGAAGAGAGTTGTAAAAGAGCACTGTCCTAGGAAGACCAGGGCATATAGTCACCCTACTTATAACTCAGGTTGCTGGACCAATCTTGAGATCAAACTTGAGATTGTCATTGAGATTTTTTTGTGAATCTAAAATGAACCAGCATCAAGAGATACCATTTTCTCTGTCATTTAGACACAGACCCCTCTGGGGACTTCCTGGGACAACGTCCGTGGCTCTCTGCACTCGGAGTGCCACAGCACAGCACGCCTCCTCTGCTGCAGGACCTGCGGGCTGGGGACCTCCGCTGTGCTCAGGTCATTCTGGATTCGCGGTGCCCCCGCTGAGGAAATCTGTCCCCTCAGGGGAGAAAACGAAGTTTAGGCCTATGCCAAGTTTCTCAGTGCTGTGGTGGTTTTCACTGGGGAGAAGGGATGCGAATCAAAAGGGAGGAGAAACATTTACTTTTTATTTATATATTTTTTGAATTTATTTGATTTTTAATAAGAGTTAATTTGTAAAAAGTCATTTTACCCTTTCCAAAAATTCTCACAGAGCTGTGCAGCTATGTGATGAAGACCCCTATTGGAGGCCCATACACTTCTGAGTGGAGCAGAAACATTAGACTGCTTGAGTACATCAGGGGTTACACAAGGCTCTAGTAGAGAGAAAAATATTTTTACAAAATAATATGATATGTGCATAACAAATAATAGGTATTATATATAACACTATATATATGATCAGATTTGCTACTTTTTTTTCTTTATTGATTTTAGAGAAGGAGGAAGAGAGAGGGAGAGAGAGATAGAAATATTGATGAGCGAGAACATCAACTGGCCGCCTCCTGCATGCCCCCCACTGGGGATTGGCCCACAACCTGGGCATGTGTTGTGACCAGGAATTGAACTGGCGACCTCTTGGTGCATGGGTCAACGCTCAACCACTGAGCCACACCAGCTGGGCAGATTGCTGCTTTCAACACTGGGTTTCTCTTCCTCTCCTGATTATCTTTAGCTGGAGTTTATCACAGAACAATCATGCTGGTGTCCCTGTGGTGGGCAAAGTGAGATGTCTGGGTGCAGACTTTTGCTGAAAAAGATTCCTTTGAGTACACTTTGCAGATGGAGACAGCTGCTCTAAGTCATGTGGAATTAAATAGTACCTATTAAATTTCTTAAAGTGGAATTAATTAAGATTAAAACATACACATACGAGTGAATAAATATAGAAAAATAATTTTAAACTCAACAGCAAATTTCTATTGTTTAGAATCAGCTCCATGCCCTGGCCAGTTTGGCTCAGCGGTTAGAGCATCAGCCCAAAGACCAAAGGGTGGCAGGTTTGATTCCTGGTCAAGGGCACGTACTTGGGTTGCAGGTTTGATCCTTGGCCAGTCAGGGCCATTCAGGAGGCAACCAATCAATGTGTCACTCTCACATGGATATTTCTCTCTCTCTCTCCCTCTCTTCCTTATCTGTATAAAAATCAATGGAAAATGTCCTCAGGTGAGGATTAACAAAGCAATAAAATAAAATCAGTCCCATGTTTAAGGTAGCTTTGGGTTACAATATCGAGGATTGTATGAAATATATTATTAAGGTCTAATCCAAAGAGAGAAGCTGTGCAACTCTCCCCAACAGTGTAAAGCATAGAGATCACAGGCAAGAAATACGTTGCACACTTGTCGTCTTGACTTCTGACATGGACACTACAATTTCACTGAAATGCGTGGTCTTCCGATCTTACTGACTTTCCACGTGTGCCCGACTCTAGACAGTGTAGGGATGAGACTAAGGACACCTTGGTCTAGTAGTGGCAGATTGGAGCGGGGAGGACTTTGAAAAGGAGGTAGTAAGACAAATTGGTAGGATGTACTCACATTCCATGAGTTATATATACATATTAATACATTTTTCAATATTAAGTTTAGAAAGTAAATAATTGCATGTATACTATGCTACATAGAGATTCTGAGTTCCTAGGAAAGAGAAACAGAGCCTGCATAATGAAAAGTGTTAGTGCATTAAGGTAGGAACACTTTGATAATGGAGAGAGCCCAAAAGGCAACAGACCAAAAAGGTAGAAGGTTATTTGTCTTTCAGATAATGTTTCAGGGAAGATAAGCAGGTTCTGAGTAGCAATACCACCCAGTGACCTCACTGACAATGTTTACCATATTTACCATCTAGTGGCCCAGGCTGGCATATTTACCATTCAGTGACCTCGCTGACAATGTTTATCATATTTACCATCTAGTGACCCAGGCTGGCATATTTACCATCCAGTGACCTTGCTGACAATGTTCACCATATTTACCATCCAGTGGCCCAGGCTGACAGCGTTTAATATGTTTACCATCCAGTGGCCCAGGCGGACAATGTTTACCGTATTTACCACCTAGTGGCCCAGGCTGACATATTTACCATCCAGTGACCTTGCTGACAATGTTTACTGTATTTACCATCCAGTGGCCCAGGCTACAATATTTACCATATTTACCATGCAGTTTCCAAGCCCACTCTGGACACAGTCATTTCAAACAATGGGATGGGCAGGGCAGGAGGGTACAAGCAGGGATTCTTCCTGAAGCCGGTGAGGTCCATGTTGCACACGTCAGGCCTACTCACATCCCCCTGAGGGGAGCTTGGCTTCCTGACCTTGTGCAATTCAAGGTGGGTTGAAAAATGTACTGTACTCAGGTGCTCACAAAATGGAGAAGGACCTGTAATGATGGGCAGTTGCCAGTCTTGACCTAGCACTGTGGGTATTTTTCCATCTTTTACCTGCATTATTATGTATTCAATAAAGACAAAGAAAAATTAAGTCATAGTTGGGATCCATTTCCAAATGACCCCCCATTTGTTCATTTGGATGTTCAATAAAAACTCAAAATTCTCCAACAATGAAGAGGGGATCTGCCCTACCCATAAGGACCATATGACTTCAGTTGGCACAAGCAAACATTTCGTGAGAAAAAAATGGGAGTTCCCGTACCGAACAGACAGAGGGTACATCTCATCTGGGGGCCCATGCCAGATGTTTCACCAAGAGGAACAACCCTCCCGTAATACACTTAATTTCACAATACTGTTCCATAGCGGGGACATCTTCCTGACCCATCTGGTGAGCAGCTCCCGCCCTGAAGCATGAAGATCGAGAGCCGCCGCGATTCGAGGCTGGCTGGTCCCCTGTAACTGCAGATGCTCCTCGTCCTCGTGGGCGTGTCTAATGATCTTCAGGATCGTTTTCTCTCGCTCGCATCCCGTTGCCTAGAGTTACACAGGTTAGGACTGTTCTGCGTCCTTGAGTGCGATTCTAAAAAACTACTTATGAATGTTTAATACATTGTTCTATCTTATTTTGCTAGCTACAGGTCACCTGATTTTTTGAAAAACTGTTCTATTTATATTTGATATTGCCCCCAGTGATTTGAGAGATGCATTGGATAAACTAATTTTTCCCCCCAAAATATATCTTTGGCTCCATTTCCCCCATGCCAAATGTCTTTGTTTATTTTCCATGGCAATTTATAGTCATGGACTAGCTTCCTTGCCCCTAATTTCACTGTAAATTTTATTGTGTTACCAGACACCCTCTGGACACAACTCCGCCAGATCAATACACTGAATTTATATTTGCTATACAGCCCTTAACTCCAGTATCAGCAAGGTAATTAATTTCCCAAACAGAGACATTATTCCCCATCTTCATTATTAATAACATATATATCTTAAAGAAATATTTCTATTTGCATCTAACTCACATCAAAAGACTAAACCCTAAAGTCCACGTGAATTCTAGGCTTCGGGGACCCAATTTCTTGGCCTAAGATAGTTTTAAGATATATTAGGAAAGGAGCAAGCTGACGAATATGTAAATTGCCAATCACGAGAAAAGCTGCACATGGTAACAAAATACAGATGCCACCTGAAGACAGAGCGGGGGATTAAACACCATGCAGAACTACATCGCCTTTTCTGGAAGAGTCGAGTCAGCCCCTGTTCAGACGGCCATGGGACCCACTTGATGGTCAGCGCTCACTTTGGCAACGCAAAGGCCAGTGGGCTCCCCCTGATGAAATACGTTGCCCCTCATAATGTAGCGGGTGATGTCTCGGTGGAGACATGCCGGGTATGCTTAATGAAGGCTGGAAAGGGTGCGGGCTCTCGTCTGTCGGCATTTGTTTATTTCTGTGATGTTATTATATACCAAAGTAGTTTCAATTAATATTTAAACATAACTCATTTGCTGACCGAGTGCATATGCTCTGCAGGATTCGCAACCAAATTATTCGAATATGAATGAAGAGTATCACCTCCCCTCAATCACAGCAGTTCTGGTGGGGATAAGGAGAAAAATACTCTGGGCAAAAGTTCTAACATAAAAAGCTCATTGCTACCTATAAATGGGAGATCTGGGATGGAATGAGGCACATGGAATAATTATCCTGAACTTGAGCATTGTAATGAGTCTTGGGAACCGAAAAGGGTGAAATTGATATTCCTAATTTAAAGAATACAATTCCATCAAAGGAAGAAAAGAACCTCCTCCATTCATAGATAATGTTTGTCCGATGTTTTTCTCTCAACCAATGCATTAGAGAATCTTTTATTTTAAATGTAAATATGAGATCTTTGAAGCATGTCCTTTCAAAATTCCTTTGTTTAAACATTTCATAAGCCCTGATTAAAAATGAGAGTGTCATTCAAATCAGTTTGTGCCGCTTTTTATGTAATTCCTGTTATCATTTGAACATTTTACTTTTCCTTCCTTGTTTTGGGAATAAATCTATCTCATAAGTTTTAAGCTGCTCACATAACCCCATGCTTAAAGCAGAACACAAATGATCGTACTCGGCTTAGACATCACTTTGCTTGCTATCACTTTCTGCGTAAGGGGCGTGTTTCTTTAAAAGCCTACAGCAGCGATTCTCCACCTGTGGGTCGTGACCCCTTTGGGGGTCGAACGACCCTTTCACAGGGGTCGCCTAAAACCTTGGGAAAACACATATTTCCGATGGTCTTAGGAACCTAGACACCGCTCCTCTGTCTTCTCCAGGCGGGTCCGCCCACATGCAGACACGCCCACAGGCAGACACGCCCACAGGCAGACACACCCACAGGCAGACACGCCCACAGGCAGACACGCCCACATGCAACATGAGGAATGTGTTACAGGGTCAGGGCATCAGGAAGGTTGGGAACCACTGGCCTACAGCCTTCTGCGTGTGTCGTGCGCGTCTAAACAGTTCTCTATCGAAATGGTGAGAATCCCTCGGGACTCAGGAAGGCACACGAACAGGGTATTGGATAATTGGATGTAACTTAATAAATGCCCAAGCACTGTTTTTCCTGATTGCTATTCAGATAACTACCTTGTAGTTTCTCAGGTCGTTACGGCCTACTTTTCAGTATGACCATGTCTTAATACCCAGTGTTTCAATCTAATCCTATGGTTCATTGTGGGCAACCCTGGTTGGCCATACTGAGCTTTTCCCTCCCTTCCCAGCGAATGGAAGTTACACTTGTGCCCTGCTGGTGGCTCGAATCACCTCAATTTGTTCTGGCAATCAGAGGCAGCTGCTTCCCGGGACAGGCGGGGACCACCGAACAGCCCACTCAGGACCCCCAGGCCAGCCCCGCATGCACCAACAGATCTGCTCGGGTGCAAAGCGGTGCAGGGCCTTAAAGCCAGGCTTGGTCCCCTTCCTCCTCTTGGGCTCTTTTCCTTCCTTTAAAAGTGAAACAGGACAGGGGACAGGCTGGGATGATCTCAGGAACATCTGCTGCTTTTCACAAGGGTCTCAGCTGAGGACAATGCGTTCAAAAGGGGACTGAGTTCCTGTTGACAGCAGACAGGAGTGTGGCCCCGTTTCCACACGCACGGTGCCACCTTTTGCGCCTCTGTCAGAATGGGGGTGCAGAAAGGGTTTTCCCCCTTCTCTCCCGACGCGTGCTTAGTGGACGTAAAGGACGGCGGGGAAGTTACGTCCGCTCCTTGCTCTCATTTCCGTCCCTCGCTCTTTCACTCTGTCCATCAGAAGTGTGAAGGGATCCTGCTCTCATTCTCTCGCATCTGTTACTGGGGAGTTTTCTTAAATTAACGTTCATACTAAAGCCCAACAGCTTACAGAGCAATGGTTAGGGTCTTCATTTGGGGGGGAGGGGGAGCAGTAAAAATGAATATTTTACGCTGATTACTGTTTCCTTTGAATTTGATTTGTTCATCTTACTCCAATTACCAAATGCTGGGCTGCACCAGCTATTAAATTTAGATAACTTATGTAGGAGCAGTTACCAGGTGTTTTTTTTTTGCAAGATATTCTCCATGAGCAATTTTGCTCACTCCAACTATGACAGTTCTTCCATATAAATGAGATATGATGCAGCGGATATGTGTATATCTCCTGCAGCCTTCTGCTCCTTAAAATAAAACCAGCCAACCAAAATTAATTCCAGTATCTATACTTTTGTTGACCTCCGCTATGCTTTTGAAATCCTCATAATTTTGAAATAACATATAGAAAGAAAAATCTAAAGATATAGATGTATGCATAAGAGAATAATAGAACTATATAGATTATGATTGTTATCCTTGATATTTATAATAAAGGCATGTAATATTTCTGAAAATATCTGAATTTATACATTTTTTTTTACAAAAAATATATTGGGTCCTTTGATATTCAAATTTTTGTACCAACACAGTAGTATATTCACACGTGATATGCATCATAATTGTTTTTTTTTTTTAATTTTTTTTATTGATTTTAGAGAGAGGGAGAGAGAGATAGAAACATTGATGAGGGAGAACATTAATTGGCCACCTCCTGCATGCCCCCCCAACTGGAGATCAGGCCCACAACCTGGGCATGTGCCCTGACTGGGAATTGAACCAGCGACCTCTTGGTGCATGGGTCAACAATCAACCACTGAGCCACACCGGCCGGGCCATAATTGTTTTAAGTGCCCTTTAAATTACTAGCTAAAGTGGGTATAATGCATTCTATTCCAAAATTAAAATGTTAATGCCTCGTAGGGTTTGAAAATGTTATTTTTAGTTTAACTGCATTATTATGCCCCCAGTCATATTTGTACACATGCAATTAAAAATATAAAAGTACAGTGTTGTATTCATGCCTCCTATGACTCTCATTAATGATGATCAAGTTTTCCTAGTTTAAAACCAAAAGTAAAGAAAGCAAAACACATTCAGTGTACAAAGCAGAACTTAGAAATACAAAGATCATACATTATAAATAAGGGATAATACAGTGGGCATAGTTGAAGCAGCTGTATTTTTTCAAAGAAAGGAATCCTTGCAGACTGGGTGCTAATTAACATCCAGACCATCCCATTAGGCCAGGGCCAGAAAAAATCACCAGTGTTTCTTAACTAGTGTCCACGAGATGGGATGATTCGTACTTCTAAGAGATTTATCTAAATGCTAAGATCTCATTTAAATCAATAGGTGTGCCGCATGGAAAAGCTTGATAGGATAAGTAAAATGAGAATTTTTAAAAAATCAAGCCATTTGGAGGCTCACGTATACTAAAGCGGATGTGTCCCGGAGGCGGGGCTAAGGTTTCCCAGCTCACGTGATCGTGTAGACGGCTAGGTCTGCGCTTTCCATTACTCCGCACATGCTGTACAGACGACTCCACACGCAAGAATGGCAGCATCTAGTGATGTGAAATGGGAAAAAACGTCTTTACACTTTTAATCTGCCTACTTGTATGCCTTATGCCAAAGACTGAATGTGTTGTCCCCTCGCCCAATTCACGTGTTGAGGACCTAAACCCCAACCGGATGGGTTGGAGGCAGGATCTTGGGACATAGTGGAGTTGGATGAGGTCGCGAGGGTGATGGCAGAGCCCGCATGAGGGGACGAAGGGGATGGAGCCCTCGCTCTCGCCCGGTGAGGACACTGGGAGAAGGTGGCTGTCTGCAGCCTGGGCCGGTCCCGCCTGCACCTGCCATGCTGACTCCAAGACGGCAGACTTCTTTCTGGTCCCTGGAACGGGAAGTAAATGTTTGCCGTTCAAGCCCCCCGTCTAGGGTGTTTTCTTACAGCAGCGAGCAGACTCAGACAGGTTACCTTCAGTATTAGGCATGCTAAACGGACACCCCTGCAAGGCCTGGCTGCTAAGTTAAGGGCTGAGCTGTCCATGGTAAAGGAGTGGACACGCTCCAACCATGGGCACGGCGAACCCTCAGGGTCAGGCGCACTTGACAGTGTGGAAATGGTGCCCAGTGCAGTCAGACTGTCAGTGTAGAGAAGCCAGAAACAGAGACGTGTGCGAACGGTCTCCCAGTATCAAATACTGGAAGACAAAGCAGGAATAAAAAGTAAAAGCAAGCCCTGGCCGGTTTGGCTCAGCGGTTAGAGCGTCGGCCAGCAGTCCAGAGAGACCCGGGTTCGGTTCCCGCTAAGGGCACGTACCTCGGTTGCAGTTTGTCCCCGGCCCTGGTTGGTCGTGCGGGTGGCAGCCACTCGATGTGTCCCTTTCTCGTCGATGTTTCTCTTTCTCTCTCTTCCACTCTATCCAAACAAAATATTGAAAAATGTCCTTGGGTGAGGATAAAAAAAAAAAAAAAAAAAGTAAAAGCAGAACTCTGGGGGCCAGAGCCAGTCAGGTTGGTTGTGACCAGCACCAGGTGAAGTGTCCGAACTTGCCTGCCTCGCTCCTCTTCAGCTCGCTCAAATGGGAGACGCGACGGGGCCAACTTGCAAGCTCAGCTAAGGAGCCATTCCTCCGGAATTTGGAAAGATATACTTTGTCTTCATCTAAGGAGGAATATTTAAATGTTTAAAGAGTACCTAATAATTTTCTAACAAAGAATAGAGCTCTTTCTGTTCATAAATATGTTTTTAAAAATTAGTTGTTTAAATTATTTAACTTTTGGGTGGTATTTTATACTAATATTTCATATGCTAAAGGAACAGCATTATCAATCATCATGGATTCTAACACCAATGACATATGTGCCATGAGCTATTCATTTGACTTTGTAGTCTCCAAAATATAGGCATTTTACCCTAAAGCAACCCACTCTTTCCATTCTGTTCTAAGAATGAGAATTATGATTTACATTAGTACTTAAATAAAATCTTAAGGTGTGATGGAGAGCCATACCTAAAGAATTAGTTATGAAAATACATTTTGTTTATATGATTATAAATTCATTATCCAAGCTATATAGAGTATCAGAGTAAACATGAGAAAGGCTACAAGCAAACTTTCCCCATTGCTTAGAAAAGCTATGACACGTAAACAAAAAATCCTCCTTCGTATTTGAAATACAAAATGTAACATAATTATGTCTGAATATACAGGGCTGTTAGGACTCCTCTTTGGATAAGACAGTGTGGACCAACCAGCATGCTTTTATTCCTGGGTTTCGACTCTTACTCTCATACGTGAAGTTTGTCATGAGACTATGACCCAACCCCTCTATTTTCCTGACTTCAGTTTCATCATTGATAAAATAAGGATCTATGCTTAAGTGTTTTCAAAGCTGTCTTATGTAGGCCATTTCATGCACAAGGTATCGAGCCCAGTTATCCTCAGTGACTGGTGGTAATTTGGTTGCTTTCTGAGGCTCATTACCTCTTTCATGCATTTGGAAGGAAATCTTTAAGTTACATACTATAACATTTTTCTGTCAGCATTAAATGTAAAAAGCCCTAACCAAATAAACATAGCATCATGGATATTCATTTCCACACTTATTCTCAAGTACACAAATGCATTAGGAATTACCAGGCCTTATTTTGTCCATGAGGTCTGTTTGTTGATATCGGTGCTAATATATTTCACCAATCTGGTTCTAGATCGTTTTTCCTTTAGTCTTTGGTAGTGAGGGGCCCTCCCTTCATTTGGGGTTTCGAGTAGCCACCTTGCTGGGTGGGGACGGAGTGAAGGAGAGGGGTGCACTGTTCCTCTGCAATCTCTCAGAGCCAACATTGAGCGTGGACCGAGCCTCTTGCAGCTCAACAGATCCTAACTGCTGAGAGTTCCCCTTGGTCCGCGACGGAGTTCAAGCCCATGAAGAGACTAAGGCTCCTCCTAACCGCAAGGGCCTTTTAGGATGGCTGTTCCTCAGTATTTCATTAAGCATGCTGACCTTCCCACAGATTCACCTTTGACGACACTGGCTCGCTTCATCCAGTCTTTCTTCGGACGGTACGTAGTTTCCTCCCCTTGTTCTCCTCGTGGATTTTCCTTCCAAATGAGAGGCTAGCCCGGCCGTCACGTACTCCGGAGAGCTGGATGCCTGGCCCGAGCCGCTGCCGGAGGTAAGGCTGTTCCTCAGTGCACATCCTCTGCGTGAGGAGGGCACGCAGTAGAGCCGAGTGCCAGCAGCTAGGAGGCCTGCAGAGCCCGGGGGCTGCTCTCTGGACCTGCACGCAGGGCGCCGTCAGGTGAGTGGCACGGAGGGAGCCAGAGCCCAGGCAGAGAGCCCGGGGCCCGCATACAGGTGCGGCAAGAGAATGCATGCTCGGGGAGCCCTCTTCCATTCTAGGGGAGTAGAGGACTATGTATACGAACCGAACTTTACCTGGGAACATCTCCCTATTAAATCCCTTTGCTCCTTGGAGGTTGTTTAGAGCTCTCGAGATACTCTCGTGAACGTCTCGTGTCTCCTGCTGTCCACATGCGCTTCGTGGGCAACACCTCCGTGGAATGTCACAGCGGGTCATGGCTCTTGTACTCTGCCTGCCGTGACAAGTGACAAGTGTTCTCTCCGTCCTCCACTGCTCCCTCCCTCAATGTGGCCTCGTCTTTCTGCCCTCTAGTTACGTGTGTGCCTGGAGTCCCCGGGGCCTTGGCCTCCCTCGCCCCTGTGGCTCCTGCCACGTGAGCCGGGAACTCGCGTGCACAGCACACGACAAATATTTTCCAAATGAGTTTCTTGCCCAAATCTACTCTTTCAAAAGATTCTGTGGCTTTTGGCAGCGTGATAGAGTCATGTGTGGCAGACATAGGCATTGTTGTTTTCCTCACCGAAGGGTTTGGGAGGCTTTTATTTAACAACTATAATTCGAGAGCACAGGTCTCCCTGGGCTGCATTCTTTCTGATGATTTGCATTTTGAGCTGCTTTTCAAAAAGTAATCTGTGTCCCAACCATTCTAGATCCAGAGATACAACTGCACACCAGTAGTATCACCTGCTATTTAAATAAGTAAATGGTCCCTTGTTTTGGCATTTGATGGCAAATCCAACTCAGATGTTTGTCTGTTTGTTCCTCAGGAAAAACCGTGTTGAGAAATGTGACATGTAGCAGCAGCAGATCCTGTTCCTTCTTTAGAACGTTGAGCAGTGACCCACAACGTCTCCGCTGCTCTCCAGCCCCGAGAAGTCCCGGGGGCCTGGGGGGGAATGGAACTGGGGTTCGGGACGGCTTCCTTTGCTTAGATGAGGGAGCATGGAATCCTCACCTTCGCTCTCCGACCCCACCGTGCGTCATCCGGTTCTCACTTCTTTCTGCGGCTTTTCCCCTCCAGGTGACGAGTAAGCTGTTGGCGAGCTCAGGGTGAAATGACTCCCTGGGCAGGGCACTCTGCAAGTCTCCGAGAAGTCGCCCCTGGGATTCATGTCCTTCGGCCCAGCCTGCTGGGCGCCCTGTCCTTGTCCCTCGGTTCTGAGGCTGCTCAAAGGCCAGTTGCCTCTTCATTGCCCAGAACTTTCAAGCAGGGAATTCCTGAGACCCCGTTAACATCCTGGCATTTTCTAAATTATCTGGCGGTGTCTCAGAAATGCCCCTGTTCTGTGAATACCTTCAGGGCCCTCGAGCTGAAACGTAGAATCTCCAAGTAAGGACTCGTTTTTGGACAGACTGACTTTTTGCATCATGAAACAGGAGCCTTTAAAAACATCCTAGGCAGCAAAATGGGTGTATTTTGGTAGACTTTGTTTTTTTTTAAATCTATTTATTTATTTTGTTAATCCTCAACCCAAAGATATGTTTAGATAGAGTGGAAGGGAGGGAGATTGATGTGAGAGAGACACACTGTTGGTTGCCTCCCACACAACCCCAACCGGGGCTGGGGATTGAAACTACAACCGAGGTATGCGCCCTTGACTGGGAATCGAACCCGAGACACTTCGGTCCGCAGGCCATTTTCTTACACTTTGGAGCTTTTCAAGTCTAGTAACCTGTGAGGGACACTGTCACCAATGAGAGGCTGGGCCGTGATTCCACGGTGTTAATTAATCACAGGTGCACATGTCTATCTGCTTTTAATGGTCATTTATGTTCCCTTGTTGATAAGTGTAATTGCATCTACTTATATTTTCTGATGACGCCCAAGGGCTTCCCACACCTCAGTGCTGCAGCTCGAGTCCAGGTCGACAGTTTTGTCCCCAAGATCTCTGCCCTAATTCCCTAAACTGCCTTCACTTCCAGACCAAGACCAGCAAAAAGCGGCCAGTGTGTCCCTTTCTTTACCACGGTTATGGTCATAAGGCGCCTTCACAAAACTTTCTGTGTTGCCCCATTGTCCTCATGGTGCCCCATTGTCCTCACGGTGCATTCCAGACATTTTCTCCCCTTTCAAGCCTCTCATCACGTGGCCACTCTGCTCCCCCACACTTGACATTCTGCCCGCACCTCACCACAGTGCGATGGTGTATGGAGAGGGACCCACCTCCTTACTTTCTCAAGACCCACAGTTCTTCTTCCCGTGTTCCTGTCTCCCAGTCCAGGAATCCAACAGTGGGGGTTCAGTTAATATTTGCCGCGTTAGTGACTGGCGACCCGAAACCTGAGTCCTTTCTTTTCTACAAGATGGAAGCATACCTAATGAGATAAAATAAATGAGAGGATGTAGACATCTTTAGGAAAATGCTCAGCAAAACATAATGAAAGATATATTTTTTAAATTACAATGTTATATTGGGAGAGACAGTCACACAGAACTGTCAGTGGTCCCACTTTTTGAGAGCTTGTCTTGTGTAAGCGCCTCTGCCACATCTCTGAACCCCCGCCCTGGGCTCCTCAGAACATCTCGAACAACTTAGTTCTCAGTGGTTAGTTCTCTTGACCCTTGGCCGCCAGACACCCAAGCCCCACTTCTGGTTTTAAAATAAGATCAGGATGGAAGGCGTATGAATATACTTTAACCAGCAAGTTCATCAGAAACGTCTTACTTTCACCAGATCGACTTTGGTAGCTAAGACAACGTAGGGCAATAACTCTCTGCACTCACAGAAACCACAACAGGCCTCCACCATTTCTGATTCCTCTGTCCTCAAAATATAGTGCTGCTGTAGCTGGTCTCATCGATTTAATCCGGAATTAAATTGAAAGGAGAGTTTTTTTAAGTAGGGAAGAAAAGGGGGCATTTATCAAATCTGCATACAAATATGACACTAATGAAATAAAACCTTCAACTGAGGGGATTCAATTAAGACTGTTATGTATAAGACTAGACGTATAAGACAAATTCACAAATTATTCGGAAACGCGAGCTTTGGTGAGCATACGCACCATGGCTTACATTTGTATTTCGTGGGGTCTTCAGCCTTTAGTCGCAGTAACTTTTTATTCGTGTTTCTCAAAAGACTAGGTTTTCTTTTTCTTTTCTTTTCTTTTTTTTTATCCTCACCCGAGGACATTTTTCCATTTTTTGTTCAGATAGAGCGGGAGGGAGAGAGAGGAAGAGAGAGAGAGAGAAACATCGATGTGAAAGGGACACATCGAGTGGCTGCCACCGCATGACCAACCAGGGCCGGGGACAAACTGCAACCGAGGTACGTGCCCTTAGCGGGAACCGAACCCGGGTCTCTCCGGACCGCAGTCCGACGCTCCAACCGCTGAGCCAAACCAGCCAGGGCGACTAGGTTTTCTAATCAACCAAAAGTTGTAGGGAAGAGAGGGGAGAAGGGAAAGATCTAATCAAACACACCTCGTCCCTAGACTAGGCCACAGCAGAAAGCTGTGGTGCTCTTTGGAATTTGTTGTCCTAATTCCGGGCTTTCTCCTAGGAGGAGGAGGCACACACCGTCCCCCCCAGGAGGCTCGCAGGGCCTCCCCTGCCCGGCGCTCCAGCGCGGTCCCTCTTGACCTCCCCTCACGGGTTCTCCGCTTCTCCGGCCACGCAGCCCTTTCCTGCTGCGGACATCTGCCCTCGTTCATTCTGTCCAGGTCATGGTCCTCCACCTCTTCCAGATTGAGCTCATTCCCATCATCACGTCTCAACTTAAGTGCCATCTGTTCAGAAGAGACCATCGGTGACCTCCCCAGTCACAGGTGTGTCCCTCAGTTACTGTAGGTGTCATCTCCCTTCTACCTCTTGCCTTCGTCCCTGCTGTCCAGGTGGACAGGACCCGACACCTTCCTCTGATGAGCAGCTTGCTAACGTCAGAACCAGCACCAGCACCAGCACTCTGGGGAACAGAACTCATTCCATCTCTTCTAGAACCTGTGTAAAGTTTATGGTTTAAGGAGTTTTTTTTTTTTTTTTTTTTTTAAGAAAGGAAGGCAGCCAGCATGGAAATATCTGGTTCAAGACGGAAGCCCAAACTGGTCATCAACAGCTACGCAGAGGCGCAGCGCCGGAAGAGGGAGAATTGTGAGAAATGTGAGAAAGAGTGTAATGAAAAAAAGTCCTAAATAAAGGGGCTCCACATTTTTCCCTTTCTGAGGAGGTGTCTTTTGCTGAAAACAAGCTACTAAAGTGAACCTGAAATGAACATGGCATCGTCCCTGATGGCATGGCGGGTCCTGATCACAGACCAGCTCCCCCGGAGGAAGGGCCTAGCCCAACAGGAGCAGGCCACAGGGGCTGGTGTGCTCAGCTACATTATGAAGACCGGCTGGGACTTCCTCTCCCTCCACAGCTGTTTACCGTGCACAGAACGCGGGCTGTGGCCACCGCACTGCACGTCCACCTTTGCCTCCTGGAGCTTCTAGTCCTGAATAACAGGTCCCGTCAGCAGCGTCATTAGACCCAGCAAGACAAATGTAAAGGATGTTAGGAAAGATGAGGATTTCACCGCCGAAGAAAAGACGTGAAAGGCCTCAATGACGAAGCCAAGGTTCAGTGTCTGGATCCCCGAAGAACCATGGTGCCCCAGACAGAGAAGTACGTAGAGCGGGATGTCCGGAGACATCCGCAGGTCTGTTCTGCGCGCTCTGCTTCGGGGCTGATGGCCGGCCGGTGAGGGAAAATGCACTATGAAACCACTGTCCACGCAGGCCTGGAGCCGGTGATACAACTTTAAAAACGAAGCCTTGTTAAGTACGCAGAGAATCATGGTATCTGGAGCTCAACAGAAGCTCAAAAAATGTTGGCTGTCAGAATTATTAGCAAATAATTCAGTTTGAAATACCGACTAGGTGAGGACACCTGCAAGCTGAAGGGACAGGAAGGGAGGGCAAGTGCGCCGGAGAAGCCGGCCTGGGACCCAGGCTCACGGAACAGACACTGGAAGACTCGCCCTGCAGGATGGAGAAACAGGGCCAGTTCCACTGGCGGGATGAGAAAAAATAACGGAGCACTTGGCAATGGTCTACTCCTCTTCCTAACCTCAAGACAGAACACCTGGCCGCCAGGTGCCTTCAAGCCCCAGGGCAGAGGGAACAGCGTGCTTAACTCCACCGGCTGGAAATACAAGACCAGATCCCCTTCCTCGCCGCGCGTGCAAACCTACACTTCTGAAGGCCCGCGTGCGAGAGCCCAGCAGGGGAGGAAATCGTCCGTTGGTAAAGAACGTGGAATTAGGTCATTTGAAAGGGCAGAACTATCACGCGAGAAAACTAAGTTCTGATTAGTTTCATGACTTTGCCTTCGTGCCTCGGGAGCTCAATTGATCAGGGCTTGCAGGGTAGGTAGCTCGGAGGGGAGGAAGGGAAGGCGCTGGCAAAATTCCCCAAACTCTGCTCCAGCTCCGCGCTTTCCGATGCAAATACCTCTCGGAGAGCCGGTCGGGCTGGGCCCCTCCTCCCCCCTCCCGCCCCCCCGGATCTCCCTGCGAAGGACTCCATCTGTACGGATCTGTCAGGAGGGCGCGGGAGGAGGGGCGCGCGTGTGTGCGCGCGTGTGTGCGCGCGCGTGGCGGCGGAGCGGCTGTCTTTCCAACAGCCCTCACTGGGTCTCCGGTAGGTGCCCAAGTCTCAGTGGCTCCCCGGGCCGGCCGCGCACGGCGCTGACAGCAGGCGGCCGCCGCCGACGCCGTCACCTGCTCCGCGCCCTTGCGCCCCGGGACCCTCCTCCCTGATCTCGGCGCTCGCCCCTCTCCCTTCCTCCGGACGCGGACGCGCGCTCCCGCTGCTCCGGACCTGGTGTCCCAGCCGCCCGGGGGAGCCCGCGGGGCCCCTCGGAGCCAGCGGAGGCGGCCAGCCCGAGGCGCCGGCGGCCAGCACCCCGGCCCCGCGTCCGCACCCCACGGAGAGGGCTGTGATTGGAGCAGACGCCGCGTCCGGCCGGACGCAGCGGGTGCCGAGCGGCCGCCAGCAGTCGGCCGGGCGCGCCAAGCTGAGCGCACTGGGTCCCGGAGCGCCCGCGGGCGCCCGGCCGCTGAGCGCGCGCCCTTTCGGATGCAAACGCCCGGGTGGCAGGCGCCGGACGCCGCAGGGAAGGCAGCGGGGCCCCAGGTGAGTGTCACTGGCTGCTGGGGGCTGGGGCGGCTCTGCTGGGCAGAAGTGCGCTGTGAGCATTTGGAAGCTCGACTCAGCATTGAGCGGAAAGCGGGCGCCGGAATCCGCGTGGAGTTTCCCTGCTGTCCCCAAGTTCCTGCTGTGTGGCCGTGGGATTTGCTCAGCCACGCAGGACGGGCGCGCGGATCGAGCTGAGGACGCTCGGCCCGGAGAGCAGGTGCTGGCCGGCTCCAGGTGCGCCGCGAGTTGCGAGTTCGGGGCGAGCGCAGACCCAGCGCGCACCAGATAAAGCGATAAACACGGTGTGGACCGCTCTTCTCCGAGAGGAACACCAGTGGGTCCCCCTTGACCTGGGATGGATGGGGGGGTCTGTGCTGGTTGCGCCGCTGGGCTCTGCAGCCGTGGTCCGAGACGGGCAGGGGCTGCGTGTCTGCGTGAGCAGGGCTCCTTCCGCCATCCGCGGGGGACTCCGTTTACCTTCCGTGAAGGTGGAACTCATCTAAGGGTGCTGTGCTTTTTGCTGCAATTAGCATTCTGCTGCTACGCTGCATCTGCAGGGCGTCCTGCTTCCCCTCCGCCCGCTGTTCCTTGGGGGTGCGCTGGGGAGAGGGCACCCTGCTGCTCTGAATGCAGCGTGGACTTCCTCATGGGTGCACCTGCTACCCGCGCGGGTTGCTGGTATTCGACCTCCTGGCGTGGATTAATGAGAAAGGGCCAGTTGCCCGTGTTGGCTGCACGTTTTAGATCCGTGAGGCTGTCTTAGATGTTGTCCAGGTGAGTAAAGATCGACACTGAGTTCCCCGCTGTGGGCAAATGGGAACCCGCGAAGAAAGCGTCCAGGATTGGGTGTCTCAAAGCTCTGGAGTTCTGCAAATTGGAGCTCGGATGTACTTAAAACGCCTTTCACTTTGCAAGAAATATCTGCTCTTTATGGTATCACTTATTAGGTGAGAGGTCTTTAAATTGGACGTGCCCTTCATATTACCTGGAACCAGGTGTTCAGATCATCTTCAGTGCAGAAGTGCATAAAACAGAACTTTAGGGGGTAGAGAATGTTAGGTAACGCTGGACTGTGTGACTCTTTCTAAGTGACAGCTATGCACAATAAGATCACATTAACATCACAAAAATCCGTGTATTTTTAAAAAAGTTTAGGGGCAGTAGCAGCTCACTCTCTCTCTCTCTTTTTTTTTTTTAAAGAAAGTTTTCTGCCAGCAAGATCTAAATAGTTTTTAAGTGTGTCTTTATAAAGACATGTTAGTAGGGGGCAAGGGAGAAAGTAATTACATTGGAAGCTTTTAGTCATTCACCCCAAATTACTTCTCTCCCAAAGAACTAGTTAGACTTTCTATTTACCCAAGTTCTTTTCTTGTTACATACACAAAGGGGACATACATTAAGAATAATTTTCTTCCCTTTAAGGGCTACTTGGAACAGTGTGGATTAAAATTCCAAAGAATTGAGGCAGGTAGTCAAACTGGCAACTTTGTGGAAATCTTACTTATGGGCGTTTAATAAGGAATGGAGTGGCAGAAGCAATTAGGTGGCAGCCACTGTTGATAATCTTATCTGGTCGAGCTAGCTGAAAGTCTGTGAAAAGAAAAATAAAGGGAACAATAATCAATAGTGCAGCCCAGCACCCTGCTCGAAGCCACTGAGGTCTGCAGCTTTAATAAAAGGGCATTGTGCATTCACAGCGTGAGATATTATTGTAATTAAGGGCTGCAGTAGGTCATTAGGATTGTGTTAACAATCAGCTGACAGACTCACAACTCTTCTTAAGTCTGCATTTATTGATTTAATAGCACAGAGCTTTCCCTTCTTATAAAAGGGTAATTGTAGAGCATCTATATGATCACAGTTTACCCTTGAATTGACTCTAGTTTTGCGTGTCCAATGCAGAAGAGAGGGTGGAGAGCATACTGAGTTGGCCACTGTTCATTCAGCTGCTTAGATCCAAGAGTCAGCCCGTGGTGTCTCCCCAGGGGTGATGTCTTTGCTGGACTCCCTCTCATTCAGCACTTTGGGTAGTTTTTGTTTTGTTTGTTGTTGATGTTTTTTTAGGGCAAAGCTGATATGAACTTCTCAGAATGTACACTGATAGGAGGAAGTGAATATGTCTGTGTGTCCAGGCACATACTGTCTTGGTCATATGTTTTAGAAATCTTCTCCGAAGTCCTGAGCCCGTGCACTGCGTAGGGTTGCGAATGTTTATGCCTGCGTGATTTCACCCTTCCTTGATTTTCTCTGGCTTTACGTTTAGTGTCCCGTAGTTTGTATGGCATCATGGTTCTCTCTCACACAAAACTGCTTTTTACTTGCTTGGAAGGCTTCAAAAAGCCTGAGCTTCAACTGGGAGTTCAGGGAACTTCTAAAATCTGAATATGCGAATATGCGTTCGTTGCCGGAAAGGGGCTCCTTGGCCCGAAGCAAGCCGGTGCTTTTAAATGGGGGGTACAGGGGAGCTGAGGACGAGGAAGGAAGACCTGTGATGAGTCCCATGTGTGACCATCTCAGCCTCTGACAAGCAGAGCCGATCCAGCTGCAGCCGGCAATCCTCCACTGCCTCCTCTGGGGATTTGTTGGTTCTGCAGAAAGATACCCCAGCCAACGTCAATCCCCCTCATCCTTCTGCAAAAAAACCCTCGCTGACAAAATGATCAGTGCAAATGAATATGCAGACAGCTGTCCATACATTCATGCAGATTCCACTGTAGACTTTCGTTCTGGCTGAATCTCTTCCCGGCCGTTTTGCAGCGTGTTTACTGAGACATGGCGCCTGTTAGTGAAGTCATATAAATCATACCTGGCTCACTGTAAATGTACATTAACAAGTAAAGTTGATACAGCCAAGACGTAGTGTAGAAGTGTAAAGGAAAACCCTCTAAATAGCATTCTGCTACTTTGTTATATAAATAGTTCAGAAGGACTGTGCGTTATCACTTTGTTTTTATTTTTCATTGACAAGGCTGCTTCTGGTGAACTAGAAACTGTCGTCCCTCTTTCTTTTCCATCCCTTTCACCCACCACACAGGTCATTTGTACTTAGTTGAAAGTGGCTCTGTAGTCCACTTAGAGAAGTTTCCATGCCGTGTCTGATGACCAGAGGCACGCTGCAGGCTGTGGGTTCAATTCTAGGGCCCCTGCCTGAGTATTTAGACCACTTAACCGTGGGAGGTCGTGGTCTGTGGTTGTAATGTTGTCTGACCCAGGGAGCTAATGCACTTGATCAGTTTCTTTATGTGAGAAGTCATATCACAGAGGGGCCCCTGTTCACTAATTAAAACGTGGAAAAGGATACCTTTTACACACAAGGAGAGGGCTGCTTCCTCGACATTTAAATGATTGAAGTGAATGCTAAACTTTTAATGGTAGACAGATGAAGCAATTTCAGTTGTAGTCTACTTCTATTCTAGAAGCTGCAGGTGGCAATGTTAAATCTAGAATGATTATAATGGGTACATCAGGAGTAGACAGAAACCTCTAACTACAGGATTTGAAGCAACAACCAAATAATCATACCTCTACATTCTTGCATTCTAAGATATTTTCCCTATTTTCTAAAGCATGCAATGGCCATTCTCAAAATTCAGTGGAAAGAGTACATTACTAGAGTGTCACGGTGTAGGAGGAAGTTATGTTTTGGTCACCAGAGTTGTTTAGAAAGCAGGGAGCAATTTTAAACGTAGATACTGCTCACCGTCCATTTTTTCTGTTCCATGTAGACATACAATCCTAAACAACAGACCCTATCACCCTCTTCTTCTTATTCTGCCCTCCTGACTCTCCCAAATGGAAATCCTGATGATTTCCTACTTTGAAAATTCAAACCCATGGTTATATAACAATTTCAGTGAGATCCAGTCTGCTTTTCTTGGCTTTTGGAGCCGATGATACATTCCAAGGATAATAAATTAAAAAGCACTTCATTATCAGAGTGAGAAATATTTAACAGACCCTTTAAATTATCTTTTGCCTCCAATCATTCCCAGTCCCATCAGTAATTGGCTGTGTGACCTTGGGCATTTCACCAGGATTCTGTAGCTTTCAGGTTTGTCCTTAATCAGGGGTTTTTCTAGACCTGCTCTGATTCCTGTGCTGTCCCTCTGTGGTCCTCCCACTTGGGGAGTATGCTGTCTAAGGAGCAGGGCACTGGGGGGCATCTGCATGGCATTTACTCCAGCTCGAACCCTCAGGAGAGCCAAGCAGTGCCCTGTTCAGTGCTGAAGTGACCTCGTCTTTACCCCATAGGTGCTGCCCTTAGCAAGTCAGCTTGTACGTGGTGATCGGAGTTAGGGTGCCCTCTGCTAACATGCTCCTAGGCCCGGACAGCTTCTCTGACGGTGGCTCCTCTGCTCGGTCAGGGAGGCGAGGACCTTAGAACATGCCCCTTCCCCGTTCTGC
Organism: Molossus molossus; assembly: GCF_014108415.1. Taxonomy (NCBI): domain Eukaryota; kingdom Metazoa; phylum Chordata; class Mammalia; order Chiroptera; family Molossidae; genus Molossus; species Molossus molossus. The sequence goes on from NW_023425399.1 coordinate 110,817,292, forward strand.
TTCCCCAGACGTATTCGGTGGGTCTGCTTTAACAATAAGTAAAAGGCCCTGGCCGGGTTCTCAGTGGCTAGAGCACCGGCCCACAGACCGAGGGGTTTCAGGTTCGATTCCCGGTCAAGGGCATGTACCTGGGTTGCAGGTTCACTCCTCGGCCCCAGTTGGGTCCTGTGGGAGGCAACCAATCAATGTCTCTCCCCCCCGCCCTTCCCTTCCATTCCGTCTAGAAGTCATTGGAAAAATATTCTCTGGTGAGGACAAAAAAAAAAAAGCAAAAGTAGCCATGAACCAATATTGTCCTTGTTACAAAGCAGTACTCTAACTTCGCATACAGAGTAAATCACAGCGAGGACCACAGTGGTGACAGGTGGCAGCTGTCCTGGGGAACGCAAGGGCACATGAAGGTCTTTAAGAAAGGCCTTGGATGAGTCAGGAAGCAGTCTTGTCATTGACATTAAATAATACCGTTGAATACCCAAGAAACGTCCAGAAAACAGGCTACTTTGCCCTGACTCGAGAACCATGCTGGCAGTCCATAGGCCGCTGGCCGGAAGTCGTGGCCGTCTGTGTACAGTGCTGTGTGTACAGGGACGACCGTGAAGTCGATCCTCCCCACTCGGAAGCACGAATCCACCCTTCCTGAGGATTCATTAAAAATACGTTGCTTGTCAAAACGTAGTCCAGCTCTTTGAAAGCAATCTTGGAAACCACAGTTCCCTCCCAGTAGGCCACCAGCAAGATTTTTCCCCCCATTTTGTTGTTGTTACAACTGTGAAGTCTTGTACTATTATGTTTTATAGATCAGCCAGCAAACATCAAGGGGAATATCAGTTAGATTCTAGAGGTGTCTGGCAGTCATCCATTATGGATCTTTTTTTTTTTTCCCTCTGTCAAGCACTCTGACAGTCCTCCAACATTTTTTTTTTTACCACTGTTTACCTAGAAAATGCATATTATTGAATTTATTTTGGGACTATCATGTCCCATCTAATTGTGAACTGTACTTGCCTTTAAAAGAGTTACCGCTTCCTCCCGTCAGTACCACCAGCGGATGCCGAGCTGTGTGTTGGTGTTGACGTCGGCACCAAGAGCATTTCCCGCCAGTGTCAGGAGACCCACCTCTGATGCTGACTTCACACAGGCGCTCCAGTGCTGAGCTGTTTCTTGCCCATAATTTAGAGAAACTGGAATAGTATAACATCTTTAATTGGGATACACTGTAAACCATTGGTTACTTATATTAGATTCCAAGAACACATCCCACTTTAAGTACCACAAAAGCTGAAAGAGCAATCTATTTTATTTTAATATAATTGATAGTCATATTTTATAGCTCAGGTTATTTCTGGAAGGCATATCTATATATAGCACTGGGTGCCTTTTAAAAAGCAGTTTAGCATATCTAAGTTATTTGGTGATTAGGCATATGTTGACTTCTCGTGTGGTGACGAATGAACATGGGTGGCTGAACAGGATACATTTTATGCTACTCGTCATGTTTGTAGCCTGTTGCCTTTAATTTAGATGGAACAGGACCTGGAAGATTTTTGCTTTTACTAATTAACAATCGGTATGCTGACTCATAAATAAATGGTTTTGCTGTTGTTAAGGGATTTTTAGTCATTTTTCTTAGGTATGAGCAAAATGTTTGCATAAGAGCACGGCAGTGAGTTGATCTGGTTTTTTAAACGTAGTTTCACAGAGTTAAGTGGAGCAGAAAATCCAAGAGAATTCTGTAATTCTGAATTCGTTTTGGTAAAATAATATTAGCTATTAAGGTTAAATGAATAAGAAACTGTCTGCTTGGAAATAATTGTTGCCACTTAGTTGAACAAAAATAATTGGAACAAAATGTAGCATGATGAAGTGTTTTCAGGTCAAATAAGTGATCTTGATGTAGTGCGTACTGCCTGCCTGGTTCTCACCCCTCCCCCTGCCTTTTTCCTCTTTGCTCCTCATTTAAAATACCCTTTGAGAGGTTGCATTTTGTATTCTCTTGATTAACGTGTGTGCTCATCACAGTGTTACTTGTGGTGATTTTCGTGTGTGGTTTGTTTGGAACAAAATTAAATGTTACAAATGAAAAAAAAGTTTTAGCTTTTAAAATATCAAAGCCAGAACAACACATTCTAAATCTTACTCAGGTAAGATTTTCATTTTACATTCATTGTCAGTCTGGTGGCCGTTACCACTGCTCTTTCAAAGATCTTCTCCAAGTTTTGATGCTACCTGGCAGAGTTGACACGGATCCGTGGACGTCACCTAACTCTGTATATACCACACCTCATTTCTGTGCACTGGCGTTCCCCCTGAGCCAGCGACAGTGGACAGGTCCGCCAGCCAGACCTGCTGAAGGTCACTCTCCCACTGAAGACAAGATAACAGAACACAGCGTGGGGACAGAGGTCTTCACTTGTTTCTCTGTGGCCTGCCCCTTGTTGACGCCTGTACATGTCGCTCAGAGTGGGAAGGGTGCGGAAGGAAGGGGGAAGGTGAACCGGAAGGAAGTCTAAGAAGGGAGAGGGCAGGTTTGGCTTTGGCGCTCAGATTGGGGGGCGATATTCAACCCACTGTGAAAATAGTCAACAGTTGTGAGTGTGCGCTCAAGTTCATTTGCATCTAAAACATACTGTTGTGGTACCTTTGTGAGTGTTAACGTCTGTGGGGAGATAGGAAGTCTGTTGGGAGGGGTATGCTACAGGAAACCCCAAGTTCAAGTTTGGTGACCACAGATAGCTGGAGGTTTCTCATCATGGTTCAGGATCCTCCATCTCTTTCATACCCCTGCACAGGATGAACTGGGTTGAACTGCTTGCTATACTGGGCTTAACCTTGACAACCAGGTGTCCGGGTAAAGGCTGAAAGGGAAGGGCAGGATTTGGGGAAGACTGGTGAAGAAAGGGGTCATCTGACCTGTTATGCCGGGTGTATATTCCTGGAAGACTTAGGAACCAGCAAAAGTACTGATGGACTCATTCTTAACATGAAATGTGGGAACTCGGACCACAGCTGTCCATCTAATCTCCCCGTTTCACGAGCGCACTCCACAGAGGGCATTGCAAAGGCATTTATCTGCCTCACAGAGAGACTTTTCATCCTCCGTTGATGTACACAAAGCCAGGTGGAGTAAGTATCCTTGTGCCCGCTCATAGGCCTTCGATAAAGGTATAGAGCCTCTGACTCTAGAGCCTGGCCGCAGAGAAATACAGTGGAATTGTGTTCACAGTGATCAAGACTCATGGACACAGGAGAGCTACCAAGGAGTTTGTATATCGACTTAGTACATGGGTGAGTTTTCATATTAAAAATGAATTTAGTCCTGGCCGGTGTGGCTCAGTTGGTTGCGCATCATCCCGTGAACCAAAATCTTGCTGGTTTAGCTGCCCGGGTTGCAGGCTCCATCCCCAGTCGGGGGTGTACAGGAGGCAGCCGGTGGATGTGTTTCTCTCTCATTGATGTTTCTCTCTCTCCCTCTTTCTCTCAAAAAAACCAATAAAGACACATTTATAAAAATAAAAAATGAATTAATCATAATGAAAACAAACATTCCACAAATATTTTCTGAATGCCAATTATGTGTTTGCTTCTGTGGTAGATACTGTGATACAAAGATAGGGTAGACATCCTTGTTCATTGGGGTTCAGCTGCTTCAAAACCCTTGATTTGCACAGGAAAGTACAGACTTCTCAGGCATCTTTTCTTCACAAAGATGGTGTCGGTGACTGTAAAGTAACCCCTGACGTGCTCAGTAACTCACTTCTTTGGGAGGTTCTGGCTAGTCTGACCATCCATGATCTTGGTGGAAGACAGCCTTCCAGAGGTCAGAAGAGTAACTTAAACATCTCGTTAAAATTCATGCTACATTTCCTAAATATGCCAAGTGCCTCTTTTACATCACTGTGACTTTCCAAAATCTCTCTCCCCTTCATCTTTAATAATCAACAATGCGCACTTTTTTCATAGCTTAGAAAAGAGCCAACAAAGCCCTGGCCGGTTTGGCTCAGCGGTTAGAGCGTCGGCCCAAGGACCAGAGAGTCCCAGGTTCAGTTCCCACGAAGGGCAGGTACCTAGGTTGCAGTTTGTCCGCAGCCCTGGTTGGGGTTGTGTAGGTGGCCAGTCAATGTGTCTCACATCGATGTTTCTCTCTCTCTCTCTTTCTTTCCCCCTCTCTCCCTCTTGCTGTCTGTAGATAAATGCAAAAAAAAAAAAATGTCCTCAGGTGAGGATAATAAAAAAATAAACAAAATTCTATTTAATTGTCAAAGCATAAAAGGTAAGACCTGTGAAAAATAGACTTGAAGATAATTTAGTGCAGCCCCCTCCTTTGCCAATGTGGGAAATTACGTCCCAGAGGGAGCCGAGGTTCTGCAGAAATAGTGGCGGTTTCAGGACAAAGGCCCCCCTGTGTGCCTGTTTCCAGTCCACAGGTGTTTGTTTTCCTCCCTGTCTGTGAACACCCAGAGTGAGCTGTTCCCTCAATTCCGATACCGGTGTTTGACTTCCAGAAATTACAGAACTTGCCTTCCTATTGCATTCTTTTTGGGAAAGATATTTTGGTGCCATTGCTGGATCCATCTAAGGTTTTGGGTTCATGATCCATATTCTTTGGCACTGACGGCACAGTCAAGGCTGTTTTGACTCCGTGTAGGAGAGTCAGACATTTCACTAGCGACGGCTTTTAGAGGCAGACTAACCTCACGGACCACACTGGTGGTAGCTGGACGAGTAGCGGACTGAAAAAGACCATCGTGGCCACGGCAATCCCAACGGCTGTTTTCCAAGAGCTTTGCTGTGCCAGACACTCTCCTGAACTTCTCACGATTTGCTCATTTCATCCCATTATGAAGATGCCATCATGACCGTTTTTGTTTTATAAGGGAGAAACGAGGCTTGATCTCTGCAACATACCTCCTTCGAATGGAAATAGCGTGTCCCAGGTGGTATAGCTAAGACACAAAGGCTAAGAATTTGTCTTCATCTGATGCATCCTACAACCAGGCTCTACCATCCTACCCTTCTAACAACTCCCTGAATTTCCAGTTCCCAAAGTTCAATTCGCTACTTTGTTTTTTTGGAAGTTGGCTACATTTTCATATTGAAACAATGTTATCAAGTTCACTGAATCCATAAAGTAGACCAAATACTCTGATTTGGCTGTGTCCCATGAAAAACACGTGTCTCCAGGATCAATGTCCTTCTGTCCCTTCTTTGATGAGAGACGGTGTTCTCTCTTGAGGGAGCGGGTGAGACAGGAAATGTTCTTTGGCTTCAGATGTCACATGCCAGTCTCAGTCCTGTCACACAAGCCTAGCCCCGCCCTCCCTGTCCCAGGAACCTTGGCGGCCACTGGAATGAGGGCAGTCACATGGCCCTACTCCCCGCCATGCTGACGTGTTGCTACCGGAGGCCGCTCGCTGAACTCCTGCCTGTAATTCCTGGCTCGTCGTAGACCATCCCACGCGGGTTGACCACTGCCTGGTTTGAGCACCTGCCTGCCTTCCCCAAGGGCGGGTATCCTGCCTCCGGTGGGTCGGCTCAGACCACCCCACGGGGAACTTGCAGCCTCACGGAGAGGCTACGTTGGAATATGGGTACCCGAGGCCAAGTTACTTCTTAAGATTCTAAGTCTAGAACAACTTGACCTCGCCGAGTGGTTTCTAAGCGGAGCAGTGTCATTCTCGCTCGTGGGGTGGGGGCCGTGGATTCGGGCAGCCGTGCGCGGTGCGGACAGTGGTGCAGGGCCGGTGCACCTTCGTGGGCTCCCCGCGGCCTAAGGCCACCCCGCGGGCTGCCGCGTCTTCGGCGATGCCCCCTGCAGCTCCGGACCCCGAGAGAGTTTAATAGGAGGTGTTCCCTGGAACAGAGCCCGAAGCGTGTAATGAATCTCGCCTTTCTTCCACTTCCATGGCATTTTCTATGAGCCATTTGACTGTCGGAGATGGTCTGGGTAGCAGACACCCCTGCTAAGGGAGAGACAGGTAGAAAAAATGGAAAATCTTACAACACAAGGATAGTGCGGTTTCTACTTTGATTGAGGCTGTCTTTCGGCTTCTTGTTCCTAAAACTGTATTTTTCTCCTCTCTCTCAAAATAATAAATTACTAAGGCAAATGTTACTCCTTCACCTGAATGATCCCATTGCTGATTAATTTACAGCCGGTCGAATGAATTCCAAGTGCAGCCTTGTGATTTCTGGAGCAGGTTGTCACACATTCTCATTCCTCTGTGTTTTGGGGTACGTTTGGAAGTTGGTTTTGTAACTGATTTTTTTTTTTTTTTTATCTCTTGCATAATCAGAATCCTGTAACTGAAATAAGTAGACCTTAGAAGAGAAGGTGTTTTTTTCTGTGCTGATGCCGACCATGAGCAGGGCTCACCCCTCTGCTGGGCCGTGTAATTCAATCCCAGAGTGTGTTGCGGGGGGCGGGGGTGGCCCTACTATGCAGGAGCTGTGCTGCTAGAGGTGGTTAATATCTGTGGAGTCACAAATAATTGCAGTGAAATTGTATAACCTCGCCTGCTGCACAGCATCCATGGAAGTAAGTCTGAAGGGTGGGAACTGGAGACGAGTGATTTTTCCGACTGATCACAGTCAAATCAGAACACGTCGAAACAGCTGGTGTTCTGTGTCCCGGATCAATCACCCGGCCTAGAAGCTTCTCAGCCTTCTTTCTCTCTGCGTTTTCACAGGAGAGATTTAAACAGGCCTGTGTCCTTGCCACTCGCCTCAATCTCTGCGTTGTGTCCACAGTCTAATGCCAGGGACGAAGCTGCCTGCCATGTAAACAGTTAAATACGTAAAGGCCAGCATTAGAATGATTTGTAAACTGGTGTTGCTCCAGGTGTGTTCAGTAAACCATGTGCTCAGATAGGCCTGGAAGAAACACAGTGTTAAGGTTGCATTACGGAGCGAGACTCATTCTGCATCACCGGCATACGGATAGCACAGTGACTACCATTTCCATCTAAGGCCACGATTTTGATTTTAGCGGTTGTACAAATGGTGACATCACGGGAAAATCGGCGCGAAGGTAGTGAATGCACATCCGCAGTTGTGTGTCCTGGTGTCTGACACGATTTGGTCTCTCTGTCCCCATAGGCACCTCTCCCGCCATCCCGTGGCGAAGGCTCCTCAGCGGCCGTGACCTCCTCCAGCCGAGCCCTCCGCAAATTATCATCTCTGGACTCCCCGCTGACACCCTGCCGGAGGCTAGCGCTGCCCAGCCAACTGGAACTGTGCCTCTTCTGTTGTCAAGGTTTTCTCCTTACGCAGGAAAAAGAAAGAAAAAAAAAAGATGAAGTTGGGCAAGGTGGAGTTCTGCCACTCCCTCCAGCTCATTGCGCTTCTGCTGTGCTTTGCGGGGCTGAGCCAGGGGGAGCTGTCCAGGTCCAGCTCCAAGCCCTACTTCCAGGCAGGCCGGTCGCGCACCAAGCGTAGCTGGGTGTGGAACCAGTTCTTCGTGCTGGAGGAGTACATGGGCTCCGACCCCCTCTACGTGGGAAAGGTAGGGCCAGGGCCCTAGGAGGCCGCACGCGGTTGGTGGGAATGTCTGGGGTTGGAGAAGGCCCCTTGGCGTCCAGGGTTGGAGAAGGCCCCTTGGCGTCCGGGGTTGGACAAGGCCCCTTGGCGTCCGGGGTTGGACAAGGCCCCTCGTCGCCCTGGGGTTGGAGAAGGCCCCTCGGCGCCCTGGGGTTGGAGAAGGCCCCTCGGCGCCCTGGGGTTGGACAAGGCCCCTCGGCGCCCTGGGGTTGGACAAGGCCCCTCGGCGCCCTGGGGTTGGACAAGGCCCCTCGGCGCCCTGGGGTTGGACAAGGCCCCTTGGCGCCCTAGGGTTGGACAAGGCCCCTTGGCGCCCTGGGGTTGGAAAGCAGGAGGCTTGCTCCTGTGAAATAGTTCCTGACGCTTATGGACGGGGTCGCCCCTCTGAAACTGTAACCTGGGCCTCTTCATACAGCGACGCCACACTTAGGGGCCGCGCTCCAGCCTGGACGCAGGTGATGTCCGATCCCAGACGCGCCTCGCTGAGCATGATCCTGGCTCTAGCAAAGCCATCCTTGCTGAAGCGGGGCCTGGATACTCACAGTACAGGAAGGGAAGTGGGTGTCCATAGCCAGGAACCTTTCGGCTCCTGTTGGGGCAGCACCGTGTCAATGATGCCCGTCCCCACTGTCGGCTTTCCGTATCCTTGCCTGAGGCCTGCAGTTGAAAAGCTACAAAGTGAGACTGCCTTTTCAATGATGAGCGGTTCAAACCTACTTTTGCTAGCGGTGCTCTGGTTTGGATGGATTTTTAAAATTTTTGGTTTTCAAGATTGCTTTTTGGTCAAAAATGAATGTGAACAAGTCACTTCGAAGGGACATTAGACCAGTGATGGGCGGTTTGTGGTGTGTTTGCTGGGTGGCCAGGTGTTAGCCAGAGTGAGCTTGCCTTCACACAGTATTTTCTGTCTGACTGTTTGGGCAGGAGATTTCATGTGAGCACCTTGCGAACTGAAGGCCCCATCAGGGGGGCAGGGCCTTCCCCTGACGTGCTCCTATCATGGTCCAGTGCGGAGTGCTCCAGGTCTGCATGTTCATATTTGCAGAGATTTCCCAAGCTTCTCAGTTTGGTGATGAGCACCGGTGAATGTTTTCTACGTAGACTGTGTTCTGACAGGAAATCTATACGTCTGCGTTTTTTACTTTGCACTTTGTCAGTTTTATGTGTCTATCCTTGATTAAGCTGATGAATTTATCCGTGAGAGAATTTCCAACTTTGAATGATTGAGGGAGAATCTTTGCTCTTTATTTCATGGCTTATGTTTTCATTGGAACACACCTTAAGGAAGGGTGAAAATCTATTTTTGTTCATGGTAGCCTACATAAGTCAAACAATCTGTATTGCATTTACAGTTTTCAGTGAATATTCTTACAAATAATGATGGATATTTATTGCAAAGAAAATGATTTGAATAAGGTCAAGATTTCTAGGGATGTGGATTAGAGTTTTTTTGTTTTTTTTTTTTAGCCCAGTCATATTATTTTTCTGCACTAAGAAAAGATAAGTAGGTACACAAGTGTTTTGGGTGCATACATATGTGTGTATATATTTGTGTGTGTGTGTGTGTGTGTGTGTGTGTGTGCATGTATATACCCACTCTGTTGTTTTAATAGTACTCTCTTATGTAGTATACATACACTAAATTTTTCTCTCAATTTTTCTTATTTGTTTTCTTATAAACAAAGTGAGAGTAATCACCATATACATTGTTATTGGCTAAGAATCTAGCTTTTAATTTCATTCATTTTTAAAGATCATTTAATAAATTCATCAAACTTTTTTCTTTTTAATGGACAGGTTTATAATATTCAGCTGATTCAGAAAGAATTGGTAGTTGTTAGGTGAAATACCTTTGTGAGAATGTAAAAGTTTCTAAATACAACCAAAATATTTCCATTTATTTTGTGTTAAATGGGGTTCCTGAGTGAGGGGGACATTTCAAAGCAAACATAACTTAAACATTTTTTAAAACACCCTTCTTTTAAATTTTACGGCCTTCCCTTAATAATTCAGAATGTTTGTCTCTAAAAAATCCCTACAAGTCCATTTAGAATTATGAACATGCATGTCCCTAAGGTTGCTTACATTTCAAATGCATGTGAAGCTACTGGGCAACATTGTTATTGTTTTTCTCAGAAATTGTGGGTTTCCTTGATTAGGTAACAGGAAATTATCCTGTGCTTCCCTTTCCATTGATCAGAGATAGTTACTTGGCAGAGTGTATATGACGAGAAACAAGTCTGTGTTCATTTCTCGTGTGGTGTAGCCTGGGAGTCCCGCGCAGAGGCCCCCCAGTAAAATGTTCAGCATGTAAATGGGTTAAAAAAAATTTCTTAAAATGACTGAAATGTAGAAAAAGGCAGTAGGCTCCTCTGAGATGGAGAGAGAATTTATAGACGAGGAACAAATGGCAGGCCTCGAAGGGACGCTGTGTCCGTGCGTGGGCAGGGGTGGCGGAGAATGTGGGCCATGGGCTGTGTGCACGAGATGACCAAGTGCAACCTTCAGGGGTGGTCTGAGTAGGCAGAGGTATGAGAACACCTGGGCATGTGGAACAGATGCATTTTCTCTTTGTCTACGTTGAGGGAGGTGATAACTGTGACCAGAAGTGTTTATAGGACCGAGAGAACTAAGAGTTAGAGGTGAAGTTGTGGAGGAGTGGACAAGCAGATGGCCGTGGGGGAGAAGGAAGCTAACTGATGCTTTTCACTGACGTATATTAAACCTATATTGGTTAGATGGCCGTGCTCTCATTCTTCCTGACAAAATGTGGCTCCTGCGGTAGTGTGGACAAGTGTACAGGACGACCTTGATGACCTTGATAGCTTAGTTTGATCCCATAATGGATGTGTAGAGTGTGTGTCAAGTTGACTCCAGTGTTACTGCTGACTCCGCCATTCCTACTAATGTAACTTTGGGCCGTTGCGTCCGTCTCTCCGATGGGAATAACGACTCCCACAGTTCAAGTCTAGTCCTGGGAATCAATGAGATAAAAATATTTGGAACATACATGCAATTAATTTTGACATTCTACTTATTTATTTCACTGCGTACTAATTAGAGATTAACTGAGTTATGGATCATCTATTGTGTGGCGTCTCAAATGTTAATATCTGTGAGCCTTCGGAGGAAAGCAGGCATTGTTCTATGAGCTAAGTAGTGTTTAAAGCTATTGCAGTTAATTAGAGGAAGGGTCTGCATTGTAAGTGCCTAGAAATACATCATAGCTTTATACTTGTATATGATTAGAGACTCTCAAAATATAGCAAGTGAGTGAATGATTCATTCCTTAGACACAGGAATTTCAAATGTCAGAGAAATCACGTGTGTGTTTTTTTTTTGTTTGTTTGTTTTTTTAATACCTTTGAATTTGGAGACCATGATAATGACTGGTGGCCAATGAAATAAATAATAACATTTGGTCAGTAAGACGTTGAGGATAATGAAGTCACAAGATGACTTGTGACCTTATTATTTTAGCAATTTACTGGGTTTATTTAACATGACAACTCAAGACGAAAGTAGACCAGTTTGTGGAAGGGACCAGTAGGGCTTCTAGAACCTTCACCTAGAGATCTCCAGGGAATGAACTTCTGGGCTGGGTTAAAATCTGACCTTTATTAGCATCACACCATTTTTTGGTGATAGGAGTCGCTAAACTACTGATGAAAGGTGTAGACTTGAGTCATTCGCGATGACCCTGAGTTTCTTTCTGTTGAGGTGCAGCTGACATCTAACATCCGTCATATTAATTTTAGGTGTCCAACATGATGATTCAGTATTCGTACATGTTGCGACACGATCACCACCATCGGTCTAGTTGGCATCCATCACCATACCCGGTTACAGATTTCTTTCTTCTGATGAGGACTCTGAAGATCTAGTCGCAGCCAACTTCAGGTGGATGCAGTGCTACTAACTGCAGCCACCTGCTGTGGCAGTCCTGTTTCCAAGAAGAGTGCCGCAGCTCTACCAAGAGCGTTTCTCCGTTGCCCTCCGGCCTGTGTCCTTGTCGCTGGTGGGGGAGGAGGGAGGTGTCCGCCGGCCCTGGCTGCTGGCGGCCTAGGAACGGCTGGCTACAGCCATGTCACTGAACGCACTGCATTTCCAAGCCCAGCTGTCTCCTCGCCTGGCAAGTCTCACCTAACAGCCCCCGACTTGCTGACCCCCCAACAAAAAATGTCTACAAAACCACCCAGGCTCCGGCCCAGGTGGCAGGTGCTGGGGTGTCTCCTAACCAGGGCGCTGCCCCCACGGCTGCGCTCCGGCCGTGCCCCCTGCATCCACAGTTGGCTTCTCTAGCCACCAACGTCACCCTGGTCTTTGCTGCCGCCCCCCTTTCTTCCCCTGGTGCAGGGAGCACTGAGCCCCCCACCTGTCCAGGTGGCCCGCGTGGACATCCTGCGTGGGCGTCACTCAGCTCCCGTGGCAGCTTCTGACGGGCTGGCGAGCATCCCCAAGCTTTGAACCAGACCCCGCAGCGCCGTCACCGCGGGCCCCTGTGCCCCTGCGCCCCTGCCGGCCCAGCCGGGGTTCCGTGCTCCGGGAAGGACATGTCCCCCTGGCCGGAGGCCGTGTCGGGCAGTTGGCGTGGGAATGAGACCCACACCGGGGCAGATTTATATATTAGAGACATGAAGAGAAAATACTGAACCCCAGATAGTCATCACTTAGGGGAGAGCCTGTGTGTCATTTGTAGATTTAGGAGAGAAAAACCGACACAAGTGTCCTGTCGACATGTAGGTGCTTCGAGGTGCCGCCCGTCTTAGAGGAAAGCGAGGCGGTTAGTTCTGCGCATGTGCAGACACCCCCTTTCCCAATATCCTCGGAACCCCAGGGGATCGAGAGAGCTGCCCTTTTCCCGTCTCTTGTCGCTTCGTGACAGAATTGCGACTCTCCTGGCGACCTCAAAGGGAGGTTGGGCCTGGGTCAGCTGTGTGGGGTGTCAGTTAGTCCAGATGTTTCGAAACACGTTTGGTGGGTATTCTTAGCTCTTGTAGTACTGCAGGAGGGCTCTGAAGTGTGCAGGGCCTTTTCCCCATCGAGTCCGCCGCTCAGTGTTTGCTTTGTTTCTTGTCAACCGGAGCACAAGTAAAATACGTCTGATCTTGTCACTGAAGTGCGGGAGCCCACCGTTCATTCTGTGTCAGATCACTCATGTTCTCTTCGGCGTCTTCGTGGGTGGGACGTGAGGTTGTCCTTACCCAGGGCTTTGTCGAGGGCGGAGGACACGGCCTTCCCTGTCACCCTGGTGACAGTCACTCCGGACCTTCCCCCTGGCTCGCCGCTCTCCGATTGTGTTGATGGAAATCACCTGAAAACGCCGTGCTCTTCGCTCTTGGTTGTGTGTATGTGCACTTGTCACCCACTCGGTGACGGGAACAGCAAACATTACAGATCAAGCGGGTCTGCGCGAGCCGTGTTTCTGCATCGTGTTCATGTTGTGATGGCAAGTGCAGAACAAGAGATGACGCAGGTGTGATGCGGCCTTTCATGGCGTGTGCCCGCCGTCGTTGGACCAGCACCACGGCAGTGCTTGCGACACCGAGTCCCAGGTCTACGGCAGCTCTGAGACCCACCAAGATAAGTGACAGAGTCAGACAAGCAGCAGGGCCGTCCCAAGCAGAGACATTTGAGTGCTACAGTGGCTGACCCTGCCCCTTCGTCGACGTGGTCTCTGTATGACTTATACTGACTACCTGTCATCGTGAGTGGGTTGCTGGAGGGAAATGTAGTTTGTATAAGTAGGCTTGTCGCTGTGTCTCCCCAGTTGCCTTTTGGGGCTTCTCAGCCTCTCTCTCTCCACGTTCACTTACGTCCCCTCCCCAGTCTCCTCTCCTCTTTCGGGACCTCCTGTGTGGTAGGTGTGCCGGATGAGAGTTTAAGGGCAGCAGACCCTTCACAAAGCTCACCGTCTGGTAGATACGCGGTGCAGGTGACCAGCTGGTGGTGTTCTGCAGCCGACCTACATCTCTGGGGGTGGGGGCGGGGGAGGAGCCGAGTCACCCTCTGTGAACAAAGGCTGGTGTGAGGATACAGGCGAACCCCCGTGATTCCATAATCCCTTTACACAACCTTCACATCAAAGCAAAAAAAGTATCTCCTTAGGAGGTAGGACAGAGTATTCTAAACGATGTGGGGGAAACTTGAGAGCGCAGAAAGTCGGCAAGTAGCAGCCCTAGGTTACACCCGCGAGTGTCTCAGCGTTTTGAACAATGCCCGAAAACAAATGTCTGTCTCTCTGGTACAATGGAGATCAGTAGGGAAAATGAAATTTTAAAACCAGTCTGAAATTATTTCAGACCTACAAATACGTTGCAAAGTAGTAGTTTCGCATCCAGCTTCTCCAAATGTTAATCTCACACGACTGCATCTATTATTTAAACCAGGAAATGAACATGGGTATACTGCTGCTTACCACTCAGCAGTTGTGTTCAGGTTTTCCATTTGTTACAGTCAGGTGGTTTTTCTGGCCGGAGGTAGTAGTGTAGAGTGACTTCTTTGTCTTGTCACCTTGGTATTTTCAGTCTGGGGTAGCTGCTCGGTTGTTCACTTGTCATTCTTGACCGGTACTTGGCAGCGCATCTCACAACCTGGGCTGGTCTTCTGCTTCTTCCTAACGTGTGCATTTCAGGTGACGTAATTCTGGCCAGGATACCACGAAGTGATTCTGTGCCCTTCCCACTGCACCTTGCCAAGACGTGCAGGACGTTGCTGCGACTCATTGGTCGGGATGTTGACTTGGATCACCTGGCTCAGGTGGTGTCGGCCAGGTCCCTCTGATGAAAAGGCATGTCTGAAAGTATTGAAACCTAACCTGCCCTGAGGGTTGGAAGTCATGCCAGCTGTGGGTCCAGGGGGTGCCTGCCCGATTCATTAAGGTCCATTGTCCATTTTTAGGATGAGGAGTGGGTTCGTCTGAAATGTTGGCCAAACTCCAGTCTATAACCCCATCAAGTAACACCCATAGTTTTTGGTACTCATTGATCTTGTTTCTCAAAAATGTAACCCTCATAATTATAAGTAAAACATGGTTTTGGAAAATTAATAGAGTCCACTAAGGTAAAAGAAGTGTCTTGTGAGAATGCAATCTAAGGTGTTACATTTTAATATATTAACAAGGAGTTGGAGTCTAAACAATGAATGCAATCATAATTAATGTTTGAAAAGATTTAGTAATGACAATCCTCCTAATGATTTGTTTAGAGCTGGTAACATTCCCGTTTCATAATCAATACTGTTTATATCTTTGAAAAGCCTTGTGAGTTAAAAAAGAGGTGTTTCTGTATTATAGATGAGGTGATAGATACATTTGAAAGCAAAATAAGTAGAGTAAGTGAACAATCATTAGAGCTGTAATGTAGAAGAATTAAAAAGCAAATCTGGATGATTATATCAATATTGGAAAGTAAATTTCTGAAAAAAAAAAATTTAAAATGTTTTATGACTCCGAAAATATTTTGTTTTCCTACAGAGGATCAGGTTTAGTTGCATAGTTTTGAAAGCCCTTTAACATGTGTTTATTGAACCCTTTACCTTTAAAAAGGCATATACTCAAGAAAGAATAGATAGACTTACAAGGCTTCCTAATGGTATTTAGCCTGGACATAGGAATACCAGAAATGTGTCCTAGAACAGAAAAGTTCAGGGTAGAATGTGCATAAAGAATGTACTATTGAGAGTCTGGGAAAAATAAAAAATTTAGGACTTTTGTTCAGTTCTTTAAAAATCACATCCTTCAAAAGTTCTACTTTGGGGTGTATGCAATATTCAATACTTTTAAGGAGTTTTCACTGATACAAGTATACTTTCAAGTAAGCAGGAGGACCACGAGCCCATGCCAGCGGGGGTTGAACAGTAAAGGACCATGTGTAACTAGTCGGCCTACACTGCAGTGCCGGTTTCCAGCCAGCGTGTGGGCCCTGGAGGCGGGGCTACAGCAAGACAGACTCGGAAGCTGGCTCAGCTTCCTTCTGCACCTCATGGCTTGACATTTCAGAATAAGGGGAGGTTTGAACACATTCCAGTAAACAACAGCTAGAGAACAGGAACTCGCCAGGGAAATGCTCATGTTGAACTCAACCTGCCTGGGTCTTCTCAGGCCAAGAACCTGAGAATCATCTTCTGCTCTGTCCCCGCACAAACCAGAGAGCGCCCCGACGACACGGGGGAAAGCAAGACGGTTGGCGAGGCCGTCGGCATTGCTAGTCAAGCAGCATCCTTGTCTTCTGTAGGATAAACACAGAAGAGCAATTTCTCAAGATGGGGCCGAGTCGCAGGAACGGTAATTACGAGAACCAGAACGACTCGCTCATTCCGGCAAGATGTTGGGCAAACAGTGCGCCACTATCTGATAAGAACGCTTCCCTCGCGATGTTGACTTCTCTCGGTGAAAATGCTGACATGCTTTAAGGTATTTAACTGAAAACACACAATCAGGGTTTGGACAACACATACATAATGCTCAGCAGATGTGTTTGCAAGACTTCACGGTGATCACTGGTGGAATTAGTCAAACCAGGCTTAAATTAGGTTTTTCTGACGTGAGCCATTCGGGGTCCCCAGCGGAGCAGAGAGTGTGGCGTGTGGAGAGGAGATTACACGATCTGCTCTTGGTTCTGTGAAACGAAGAAGAGAGGACACAGCTGAGAAACTTGGTTCTGCGTCTGACTTCCACCCCGGACACAGTTTATATAATGTTTTCAACGGAATCATCACAGGACGGGATGTAGGCAGCAAACTAATTTTGCCTATTCAGGAGAAATAGGTACAGGTGAGCTCTAGTCAATGGGATTCAATGTAATTAGAGCTAAGTACAGCAAAGAAGCCATCAATAGTTAAAAATGACTAATGAATTAGATGAGAATTACCACACGCCTGTAGCGAATGGTGAAGGTTACTTGCAGTGTTAAAATCATACCTGGAGCGTGCACAGAAAGACAGAGCTATGTCTGAAATAAAAGTAACTTACATTGCAGAGCGGGTACACACCGTGGAAAAGGTGCTTTTTATAAAATGGTGGGATAGTATAAAGCTTGATGTTGACATGAGGAGTGTAAGCTTCATTACAAAGGAAAAGTTATCTTTTGGGTCCATCATTAGAACACCTGCAAATAGACTTCTACCTGTGGCGCACCAGCTGTGTTCCTGAGTCTCGGATGTGGTGTGTAATGATCTGAAAGAAGACTGGGTTTTTTTTGTTAGTTTGTTTATTTGTTTTTTAACCATTGATTAGACCCTTCGTTGGGGGCATGAGTACAGTTGAGGGTGGACAATATATACAAATGAACGGGGCTTCAGGGTTAAGGTCAGAGGAGGAAGTGCATTTGGTTCAGATCCGATTAAGACTTCACAGCGGGATTGATGAGCACAGCGGGAACCACCATGCACAGGTTCACCTGTAACGTGCACTGTCTCCTCGGGTGCTCTCGTCACGTGGTCCGCAGCTGCTGGCGCGGTCGGTTGGTGGCTGTGAACCCTGCACACGCTGATGAAGCCCGCTTTTCCCAGCGCTTCCTTTCCAGCGTCCCCCGCGGAGCTCAGGGATGTGGGAGAAGGGGCCCGAGCGACAGCAGAGGCTGCCACAGTCCCGCAGTCCCTGGGTCTCTTCTTTTCCCAGCAAAGACCCCTCTTGGAATTTAGCAAAAAAAGGAAGTGTTTATGTAAATGCGGTGGTGAGATACACATGATCCCATATAATGATTTTTTTCAAATCCCATGTGTCCTTAATGTTGAAATCTAAATGTTTATGTTAATAGTGAACATCGTCATCACAAAGAAAAATAAAGTTGTTTTTTTGTTGTTTTTTAAACGTGAGAGGTGCTTGGGGATTTTAAATTTTTTTTTTTTTATTATTATCCTCACCCGAGAACATTTTCCCAGGTTTTGTTCAGGTAGAGTAGGAGGGGGAGAGAGGAACAGAGAGAGAGAGAGAAACATCGACGTGAAAGGAACACATCGAGTGGCTGCCACCCTCACGACTGACCAGAGCCGGGGACAAACTGCAACCGAGGCACGTGCCCTTAGCGGGAACCGAACCCGGGTCTCTCAGGACCGCAGGTCAACGCTCTAACCGCTGAGCCAAACCGGCCAGGGCGAGAGGTGCTTGGGGCTTTAAAGCTTCTTGACTCAAGTCCTTTTCTGAATTCAGGAGGCGGTGGTCCAGGATTCCCGATGGGCGGTCAGGCAGCCTCAGGTCTGTTTCCAGGGCAGGATTCTGGGGAGACACAGTGAGCTGGGCCTCCGGGCCGCCTCCCCCCGCCCCCACGGCGCTCTGCCAGCAAACAGCTTACTCCCTTACTTCCTCCCTCAGCAGTGACAGCCTCACAGGCTGCTGCAAGCATCCGACGCGAGATAGAGCCCGGCCGGCGTGGCTCAGTGGTTGAGCGTCGGCCCTGCACCAAGAGGTCTCCGGTTCGATTCCTGGTCAGGGCACAGGCCCAGGTTTTGGGCCCGATCCCCAGTGGGGGGCATGCAGGAGGTGACCAGTTGATGTTCTCTCTCAGTGATGTTTCTATCTCTCTCTCCCTCTCCCTTCCTCTCTCTGAAATCAGTAAATAAAAAATATATTTTAAAAAAGAAAGCAAGTTAGAGTTACCCTGAAAGCATAATGTTTGAGGACCACTCCTGTTCTTAGGAACCGGAATCACATCCTGTGATTGAACTTTAAAGGCAGCTCTGAGGCCCTCCCACCCCCAACCCCCGGCCCCGGGATGCTTGAGAAGATGGAGTGAGTCTTCATGGAAGCATCCTGCCTGTCTTCTCCATGGTCCTCATGCTCAGCTGTGCTTGTTGTTGGCTGTCCCCAAATCTGCAGATCAGGATCAACCTTGCATAATTTGGAACCAATCCTCTAAACAGGAGAAGTCGTTATTTTAGTTTCCCATGATATGAGCCCTGCTGTGAGCACTGGTTGCCCCTGACCATGGCCTTCAGCGTTGGCATCACCTCTTTGGGAAAACAAGAGAACACAGGGCTTGGGACTGCCCGCGTATGCTCACGAGGGAACTAGTGGGTATGCAGAGGAGGCTTAATATCATCGACTATTAGCTAAGAAAGCCAACACTGATCTCTAAGTATTCTTTCCCTCAGAAAAATGTTCAACGAGGACCATCTCTTTTTCCATATCGAACTCAGAAAAATTCCTGCACAGGCTGCCTGGTGGCTCAGCTCCGTCCTTGGGCTTTAAAACTGAAAGCAGGTTTTGAAGTCAAGTGTGGCTCCGCCCCCAGGCAAGGAGGCGGCCCCCTGGGGTGTGGATGCATCCAGCAGCTGTGGGCAGGACACTACCCTGCTCACCCGTGACTGAGCCCCCTCGTCCGGGGGGCACGATTTCCTCAGGGCTGTCCCTGGGGGTGTCTAAAGCTACTGCCCCTTCTGAGACCATTTCCTGGCTGCAGTCTACCCACTGGAAGGATGGGGGAGGGGCCAGGAGGCAGAGAGGCTGATCTAAATGATAGTTACCCCACCTTGATGACCCGGGACCTCGGACCTAACTCCCTAGAATCCCTGTGATGGCTGGGCCCTGTTGTAAAACCTACCATAAACCCAGCAGCAGGAAATGAAGGAACAGACAGGAGGTCGGGGGAGGGGTTGGGTTAACTTGGAGCTGTCTGGAATGTTCAATGTGAGCAATAGCAGGAAGATTTCGGTTGTTTTCTGATAAGACACTTGCAGAGGATAGAAAGCAATGGGGGTTAGGACCCCACCCCCAAGTAAGGGCTTTGGAGAAGGAGATAGAAGCTTTCTCCTCTGGTTTTCTCACGGGATATTGGAAATTACGCAGCAGTGTGCATGCTGGGTGACCACCTTTGGACAGGTTACCTTTGCAAGTGGTAATGACCGGGTAGACTACTCCCGTGCATTGGCGGAAGGTGAGCCCGTTAAATCCTGTAACTAAGGTTATATATCAGGGAGGTCCAGTGAATCTCGAACACCCTTTACTTGGAAATCACTCATCTTCTGTCAGTGTACACACTGTGAGATGGGTTTCAGATAGGCCTTACGTAACAGTTGTTACACTAGATGGAAACTAAATGCGACCATGGATGTACAGTGCTGCATGGGTGAGTCACATGTATTCATGAGGGCTTAGCTGTTACTGAGAATAACAGTGATACATGGTATCCCTCTCCAGTCAGGGGCTACTTATTATAACTGATCCGAGTCAGGTGTTTCCTTTCTAAAGAATATTTTTACAAATCTTTTTATTTTACTTTATTTTTAATCCTCACCTGAGGATATTTTTAGAAGAACGTATACTTGAAGGAGAAAATGAGCATGAACCTGAGTGAGATCCATCCCTTGGCGCACTGGGTGACCACAGACAGGTCCTGCACGTGACCTTTCCGGGATCTCTCATCCGTCAGAGGGGTGGTCCTGCTGATACCCCTGCACCGGGCACAGGCTCAGAACTGCAACAGACGACATCTGTCCGTGTGCTTTGAAATAGATCAAGTGTTCAACCTTGAAGTGATGTTTGATGGGAAGAGCAGTTGCTACTTATATTTGCTAATTATTGGGGTAGGGACAGAATTTATAACACATACCCTCTTTTTGTAGTAATTACTGAGAATTAATACTTGGACAGTCTCTTTTGGTACTTATTGAAGAGTAATTCTTTGATGTACATCGTGAAACCGCTTTCAGGATTTAGCTGCTGTTTTGAGTTTTATATATTCAGCATCAACTCAGATATGAAATTACATAAGACAGCTTTTCAAGCCATATACTTGAAAAGAAAGGACAGGGGACACACACACACACACACACACACACACACTTGTTTTATTCTCAAATACTCTCCAAATCTAGAAAGATAATGGCTGCTCTGAGAGTTTCCCAGGAGGCCAAAGATTTCAGTGCCATTAGGATTCTACTGAACAAAAGTGATGCTTAATGGAACTAGATAAACAGGATTGCTTGTTACTCTCTCCGTTAATTGTCTTTCTTTCCTTTTTAAGACTGTGCCTTAGGTCAGAGCTTCATTTAGTCTGAAGTCTGGCTCAAACCCATTGCTACGTTTTACCATCTTACACTCCATGAAGTTCTGAACTCAGAAACTGAGTTTAATGAACTCATTTCAGTTCCAAACATGGTAGCATTTAAACATCTCCAGCTTTTGTGTTGAAAATTAATCCTGCTTGCCTAGCATTTGAGGGAAGAAGGTGCCGAACACCTTGATATAATCAGAGTGTTTGTATAAACCATTTTTTTGCTTTGTGCCATTGGACAGATAAATAAAGAGAAGCCAAATGTTTTGCGATTGTGATAGCCTTACTTCTAGAGTTCACGTAAGACGTGTGGGTAGACTTCTAGGAAATGCCATTGCAGGGGAATGAGTCCAGGTAGGCAGGTGACCTTGAGTGTAATGAAAGAGAAACCAGAGGAGTAAAAGAAGGCCAGAGGTACCCCCACCCCCTTTATATACATTAGATAAAATGCAAGGCAGTGTGCTAAAATAAGGCATCCAAAGTCTATGTGACCAACGAAGGGGGGCTTCCTGAAATGCAGTCCTACAACACGAAGCTAAAGAACTGCATCTGTAGCTAAGATAAGGATTCGTGTGCAAAAGCGATCATGTGAGCTGACGATATCCAAATGAAAGCTGCATGAATTCTGGGGCAAAGCCGGTACCTTGGGGCATGGAAATCCTCAAGGTGTCTAGATGAAATGAATGTGAAACCCACCCAAAAGTGCATATGAGGATTAATATATGATTTCTGCGGTCAGGCAAGCCTGCTGGCGAAATCTGCCTGGAGCAAATCTGTCCACTGAAACGGACACACTTCTGTTTTATGCAACCGAACAGGAGCATCTAGTCGAGCGGAGAGAAGGCGTACCTGGCTTCACAAACTCTTCACTACGGATTGACACCATCATGTGGGGTCATCTTTCTCCTTTATCCCCTGCGGTATATGGAGTGAGAACGCGAATGCGAATCCACACCCTGCTCCCACACGCCACCAAAGTGGCACCGTCACTCGGCTTGTCAAACAGTGTATGGCGGCACGGTGCCTACGTGTAGCCTCGTCTTCGATTGAAAAATAAAGTGTACAAAAGAATCTGACAGGCGACCCTTTTGTTGGTTTTATAGGAGTATCTGCTTAGAGAAACTGAATTCTTGACTAGTTTTAGCTTTGATCACATCTCATTGAAAGGTGTCACCAGCCATTTGGAGATTTTAATCTTTATTTTTCAGGGAGTCAATTACTTTCCCTTTATATTTACTTTGTGCTGATCTAGAGCAAATTACTAAGTATGCCCAAGTGTCTGATATCCTACCCCCCCCCAAAAAAAAAGTATGCCATGCTGAATCTAAAGCACATGCTGAACTAGTACAAAATTACATGAACACGATGGGCAGAACCAAAACAGGAAAAACTGCACAGAGAACACTGGTCATTCTTATTCCCAGGGGTACACGTTGTCCATCTCTTTCCGCCAGAACTTGCACAGTGACAGTGAGCACCTCTTTGAACTGTGAGCCCTTGGGGCCGGCTTCACCCTTAGGAAGGCTGACCCTAGGGGTAGGGTTGGTAGTTGCCTAAAACTGAGAGTGAGTTCATCCTTAAATTTTGCAGCCAGAAGAACCTCGCTCCTAGTCCTGGCTTCTTGGCACAGAAGTCAGTCAGTGTCTCTGACACTAATTCAGTTGCACCAGTTACGATCCCGTTATGATCGGTCCTCCCCGATGCTTTTGGAAGTCAGTGGACCTCTAAAACACAGTTATGGGATGGCCGGGATGGTGATGGAATGGGAAGAAGCGATAGTGTCTCCCAGTATTTTAGACGAAACAGCAGCCGAACTTGCATTCAGTTCTAATGGCTCTGCTTTTGCCGTTTTATCAGGGGGTTGACTGACTCCGCAGGAAGAGTTGCTGGTGGTGTTTGGTGCCCGGTACTGAGATTGGCCCTGTTCAAGCTTTTGTTTTGTTATGTAGTTCAGATCTGTTGAACTTTATGTCAGCCACAGTTAGTGGATGACAAAAAGTAATCGGAAAGAGAAACATTGATTAAGTAAGAAATCAGGTTAGCGCCATGGAAGATGTTCTCTGCAACAGAATGGAAGCCACCTGACCACACACGTACATATTATACAAATACCTGAAAACGTACACGCGGTAACTGCTTTTACTGGAAGCACGTCATGTACTTGATTGCGGTTCCTTGGTACACAGGTAGAGCTATTTCACTGAAGAAAACACTTGTGTTTACAAGTCAATTTTTGAAACACTGTACAAGGCAATGGTATCAGGAGGAAGGGGATGCAAAAGAGAAGAAAACATTGCAATTCACATCGTTGATACGTCTACCTTCCCAAGGTCCCTTCCTCGCTCCCCTCCGCCCCTAACCTCCTGTCATTCCCCTGCCACATTTTAACATCTCCCTGACACTTAAGGGGCACCTACCACTTCCTGTGGGGCAAAGGAAGCTGTGTTCTAACGACCCTGTTGGTTGACTGTTACTTGTAGGTAGAAATGGAATTAAAGGACAGCTAACGAGGTAAAGTGAAGCAAAGTTGTCTGTTGGAAGCGTGCTCATGTACGTAAAATAGACCCTCATGTGTACGATCATTATGTTCTTACGACCCACTGAACCAGCAGATACTGAACCCCCTGTTCCCACAGGAAAGCCAGGGTTAGTTCCTGGGGAGCCTCTCGTCACTCCATTTCTGTCTTCTGGCCAACGGAGAGCCTTGTGTGGTGTGTGTTTCTGTTGAAAGACCTTATTGTGTTCACTCATGTGGCTGCCGATCATGAACACTGAGCAGGGGGCCGCTGTCATTGTTGCTCAGCCTTAACCAGGCCTAAACGGGTCTCTTCTCCCACACGATCGTCTTGTGTGTAGGGACACCAGACAGCACCTCACGTAAGAACCATTTTAAACAGCCCAGCAGCACAAAAAGACAGGAAATGTGCCACGAAGCCAACTGTGAACGCGAGCGGTGCGGTCCGAGCGGAAACGCGCCGGTCACCCCGCTGGGAACACGCGAACTGGATTCGCGGATTCGCCGCCCTGCTCATGGCCACGAGTGACCACCGACAGAGACATGCGGGCAAGTGGGCGCAGGTACGGAGTCTGGGAGTCCTGCGATCAACGCCACCCACTGGAGCAGAGAGGATCGACGCGGGTCGCATTTTGGGACGTGATGCTTGACCGTTTTCTTCTCCACATCAGTATATAGTTTTCCTTCCTAGTGGTTGCCCACGGTTCCGTTGTTTGTATTTTCCTTACTCTACGGCAGGAACATTTTAACGTTAGTTTTTCGGCAACTAATTCCCCCAGATACATAAACACGAGGAAGAGTAATCTGATAATGATGAAGATAACTGAACAGTAAGATAATTGATTCCAGAGTAAGACTAGCAAGAGGGGACAGTTCTGAAAAGCGACAGAATTCCAGTTAGTGATGTTTCCTGGATGTAAGGACCGGGGACTGCGGTCCGGCACTCGGAGAAAGGGAGACCCATCTCCGTGTCTGCTGTAGGGACTGACATTGCCCGCGACCTGCCAGAGCTTAGAGATTGATTTGTGGCCCAGTCATAACAAATGCCAAGAAGTTCTGGTAGCGTCTTTTTTTGTTTTAAATATGTTTTTATTGATTTTTTTTTTTTAGAAAGAGAGGAAGGGAGAGAGAGAGAGAAACATGGATGTGAGAGAGAAACATCTATCAGCTGCCTCCTGCACGCCCCCTGCTGGGGACCGAACCCGCAACCTGGGCATGTGCTCTGACCGGAATCAGAGACCTCTCAGTCCATGGGACAACGCTCAGTCCACTGAGCCACGCTGGCTGGGCCAGGAGCATCTGTGGACTCCCTCTCATGGATAATTCTTTTGTGTCACCCATTTGCTATTGGAATGCTGCCCTCGTCCTCTTGTCTTTAGTGTCTGCTTCGGTCATCGTAGTCCCTTCCGAACCCAGGCGGCCCCGAGGCAGACTGTTGGAAAAATACATAGGTGATGAGGAATTTGATCTTGCATTTCTTTTATGATATTTACAGTTCAATTAACTTCAGTTAACTAGAATCTGGTTAATTGATTGCAACAATCCACATGTGTGGTAATACATTTAAACTATGATTGGACGGAATCCAATATATTGTATCACACATAATTTTAATGAAACTAATTATTAGAGAGCAATGGTATATACAAAACAAGCATATTTGTCATAGAATGTGTCATTTAAATATATATAAATCTGTCCTGGGTAATTCTCAGACCAAAGGGACAAATGTAACATCTAGCTATCTATAGAGACAGCATGAAAACTGGATCATTTTCTTAAAATATACTGACAGTCTGGGGGAGAAGATTATAGACTGTGCTCAATGCAGTTTAGTAAAAATCTGTCTGGTTCAAATGATAGCGTGAAATTCATTGTGTCATTATTGAGGCAAATGTGGTCGATATTCTCTAACTCAGAATGCTTGTTTGTAGAAAATACATTAACAGTAAATTCTTAACCAGCATTCCAAGACAGCTTTGCTCAGTGCAGAAAATACCATGTGACATGTAGGGGAAAATCTCAACTACTTGGGGACAAACCCTAAATGACCAGACAGTGGGAAAGTATCTAAGGGTGTTTAGGTTAACTTTAATAAGTATCATTATTTATGTCTTTAGAGTTCATTGTCTACATTATGGAAGGGACATTTATTCATTTTTATCCTGATTTTGATATTGTCTAAATAAGAAAAGAAACATGAAAAGTATCACTTAGAAGGAGACTTGTGTCCTATGCGAGGAGATGAAGATTACTACAAAATTGAACCTTTCAGTACTATGAGACACAAACTGTTTAGTCATAAATAGAGCAGCAGAATGTTCGCAGCAGCACGGTGGCGTCGGGACACGGAACGTGCACGTTAACACGTGTTGTAAATACGGTGCTCACTGCTGCTCCGTGTGCTTCCACGGGGTCTGCGGAACCTTTGCCCCCCTGGGCCTGAGAGAGAAGCCGCCGCAGAGCAAAAAGGGTCACTCACCGAGGTTAAAGCTGCCCGTTGATACGGTCATAACGCGCAGGGGTAACAGTGACAGTTTCACTGTAGCATCTAACCCACACCCAGGCTTGTGTCTCTGCGCTGAGTGCAGCCGATCCCGCCCCGGGGACTGATGAGGAAGGGCCCTCCGAGCTGACCCTGCCATGTGACGTGACATTTCAGGAGCCCACCTAACTGGGGGGACGGTGGTCGCCGGGCAAGATACGAGTTCTTGGGTTGTAAGGCTTCATGGGAAAAGCAGAAGCGTTGCTTGTGGACGTTCTCGGAGTTGTGGAAGTTCACCACGTCCTGCAGGGCTGGGTCTTGGGAACAGCCTGTCCGGAGAGGGGTCCCAAACCGTGAGCACACAGGCTTCCGAGAAAGGTCCACACAGCCCCCCGCACATCCTGACTGCAGGCGTTTGACATATTAACACGGGGCTGCGAAGGGGGTGGGTTCCCTTCAGTATGACTTGTGCAAGGACAGCTTCCAGGGTGAGGACTCTGGGTCACATCCTACCCTTGGTTTCATGCCCATCAGTGAAAACCTGCTGTTTCTGACTCAAGACTGTCAAATGTTTGCGTTTCTCCCCCAAAATTAAGGATCATATGACAGGCGACATTTACTGACACATGTAGGCTGAGAGGCATGCATGAAATACTTAGAAAAAATGTAACAGAAATGTCGTTTTAAAGTTTAGTAGATAGAAATTCAGTATGCTTATATTTATATATATGCATGTGTGTATGACTATGTCGAAAGAAAGAGTTTTTCTGCAAGACTCATAGTGGGGTTGTTTCAGAGTGACCGTGTCATGCAGCATCTCGGGGCTCCTTGGTCGGGCGGGGCGGCTGCAGCTTTGACCCAGGGAGGGGGGGGCAGCTGGTCTGCGCTGTTGCCGCCACAGCTGCTGGTGGAGTTGGTGCCCTACTGTCTGTTCTCCATGTCACTGACCAGGATTTACAGGGTCCCTGCCATTCATTCTGCAGAGTAGCAGGAGTTTTCTTACAGGCACGGGGACGCGGAGTAGTTATCAAATACCAGTAACACCTTTGAAGGAATTCTCAGTCTAAATTCCCGGGGATTGGGGCTAGGTGAGCAGGGTATGCACAGAAGAACGAGGTCAGAGTGGCCTCAGCTTTTCACGCTGTACCAGGCAGGACCGGATGGGCTGCCGGACATATTGAGGCTGGAACAACATGTGATGAGGCGGCGCTGTGACCGCACGTGTGCGGACTCACTCTGTGGGGGGCTCTCCCAGGGCGGGGCTGTGCCTTTCATTCTGCATCCTCCACTCCGAACAGATGGGCTGCTGGGAGTATCTTTAAATGTATTACACACATGAATATAGCTAGGAAGCTGCAGTTTCTAAGTGGTCTGAGACTGTTAGGACTGGGCACTCAGTAGACATAGAGGCAACGTATTTCCCAGATAGGCTGGTGGCCTGCAGGGCAAACAAAGTTAATGTGAAGAATGGAGAAGAGGACCATCAGGTTGACTTCTGAGCGGATAGATCTCAGTCAAACGAAAGCACTGAAATCACGCGTTAAAATATTAAGCGACAAGGAAGGCCACTACTTGCTATAAGCATTTTTGTTTCTGTAATATTTTTACTGCTCTGTCCTGCATTTGGACATTCTGAAAACGAGCTCGTGTCGTTGGGAATTGCTCCAGGTTCGAGCGAACAATGTACTAAACTGGGTTGAGGTCGGATGCGCGCAGAGGATGCTGACAGGGGTTAATTGAATACACATTTATTAAGTACAAATAATGTATCCTTTTAGATCTTTGGACCCAGTGGAAGTATGTCCTTAGAGCTATTTCTACACAAAGCAGAGTCCACAGTGCTGGCTCAAATCATCAAAGAGGTTTAAAGATCAAAAAACTTAAAACCAGGAACGCACTTGTGGTCATGAACCCTAAAATAGCCGGCTATGGGTGCTTCCTCTAATGTGCCCATCCTAATAACACATGTCAAACCTGAAATTAAAATAAAAAAAGAAAGGGGAAGGTTAGGAAGGGGAGGAAAGGAAGAACAAAAAAGGGAGAGAGGTAGAAAGAGATGAAACCCTACCTGTCCCATTATGTTAAAGTTCATTTTGGTCTCTATAAGCCATGCTGGGTGGTATGAGCAGCTACGTTCACGGATCATCACTTGTTCTGACCTCATAGGGGCCACCTGCCTGGCTGCTCCACTAATGCAGATGTTTCTAGGAGCTCACGGCTTCCTGAAGTCACCGCCTCCCTGACCACACGCCTCTCTCTGATGATGCCACCTGCCAGCCACCTGCCAGCCACCTGTCACCCAGGGCAGGCAGCACCTGGTCCTCGATGGCCGGGAAGAGAAGCAGTGTTCTACCTGCTGTCACCAAGGTGGATGTCTCCAGGTTGCTAGCCAGCATTTTCCATAAGAATCTACTGTCGCCAGTTTCTGTTTTTCCAAGTTTAGATTTTACCTGTAGCTTAGACAGTTGACCTGGTTGAAAAGCAAACTTAATGGGCTAAAGAAGTGCGAAAGAGAAGAAAGTTGTGTTCCGTAATGATCCTATAAGACGTCATGGCATTCTGAATATTTTTCAAGACGTGCATGAATTTACTCTTTGGTCAAATATTTATGTAGCACATGGGCTGTGCACCCATATGGCTATAGATGGGGAAGTAATATGCAAATATGCAAAAGAAATGCTTTTGTCTTTCTGTGGATCACAGTATGATGAGGAAACGGGCACATCATCTCAGAGTTGTCTGATAGTGTTCTATAAATACGCAATGGGAGGTTGGGGAAAAACACAAAAAACAGACTGGAGAGATCAGACGAGTCTTGAAAGAGGAGGTGATATTTTGGCTGAGCCTCGAAGCCTGAGAAAGCAGCCCCTGAATGGACAAGAGAAGACGGCGTTCTTGTCCCGCGGGAGTGGCAGTGCACGGCGTGCAGCTGCAGGAACACGCCCTTTGTCTGGGGTCTGTCGGTGGTTCCGGCGGCCGGAGGATGGGAAAGGGCAGAGCAGAGCAGCCGCGAACCCAGAGCCGAGTCAGGGAAGTTGGACACACTGACCAAGGAGTCTGGGGGATCTGTTTATCTTCTGGTACAGGCGGGAGTGGGTTGTGAGCCTCTGTGCATTTAAAAAGGCCAACTCGACTAGTGTCAAGGGGTGTTTAATTGAATGCGTCCAGACTGGGGGCACAAGGACAATGCAGTGACGGGTGAAGTGTTCCAGGTGACAGGCGGTGGGCACTGACATGTGCTGGTGAGATGGGGATGGAGGACAAGGCAGGTAAGTTACTTGCACAGTGAATGTGTTAGGGATGTCAGCAATGAAACGTGGCGTTGAGACTGCTGGCCCGTGTGCCGAGAAGGGAGGAGGGTACCTATCTCACTGTTGTACGTTCAGCGTCAGCAAAGGGACCTTTACGGGGTGGGTCTGCATTGGTGATGGACGTGGTGTCTCTGGCTGGTGACAGGGAATATCAGATTGAAGTGTAACTCCACAGTGTTGAGGGATAACCACGTGAAGATACCCGTTCAGGAAACACCGAGATCCCTAGAAACAGGAGACGGGAGAAAACACGTCCGTGAACCTGGTTGGTGACGAAGTACGTAGGATCTGCTGAGAGGGGCTGGTTTTTAGGTTGGGTCATTGTGAAGGGCAAAGATAGGCGCTGTGCAGTGGACCGACGCTTGTGTCTGCCCCTCTCCGTTCTCCCTGTTCGCCCAGGTAGTCAGAAACGCTTTTGTTTAAATTGCACTAAGTCATCTTAGAATCTTACTAGAAAAGCTATTGTTCTGGGCAATTTGTGAAAGATAATCAATGAGTTCAAAAGACACCCATTCAATCCTGCAGTGCGTCCTGTGAGTCACCGTCTATGGACATCCTGTAGACACCTCGGCCTACTTACAAAGGGGCTTTCAGAAACTTGAAAACATGTTCACAGATTTCATTCGTGTTCATGCTTGGGAAGCAGCGATCTTATAACATGGCAAAATGTTTTTAGAAGGATCTAATCTAAAAATTCCGGACACGTCTATCTTTATGTCTCCATACTTATCATTTCCATTTAAAACGTAAAATATCTATGGGAGTAAATGCTTGTGTATGTATACACACACACATATGTGTACATGTGCATATGCTTGTGTGTGTATTTGTATGTGTATTGTTAAGCATGGTACCTCTAATAGCTTTTCACACACACTCAGACAAATTAGGAAAATATTTTGGTCTGAGAAGTGTCCTCTGCGTTTTTCTTAAACAGCTCTAAAAACTGCTCTTTGCTTCCTATTTGGTAGTTTATAAGTTATGTTTGTCACATGATCTCTCTTGAGTCTTACAAAAACGTTTTGCGGTTGGGAGAAACGTGATTATCACTGGTTAATTTCCGTATATGAGAAGATAAAAGCTAAGAGAAGTTATATCTGTAGCTAATAAGTGACCGAGCCAAGCCATGGTCCCCAAACTCTGCTCACGGCCACGCTCTGTTGTCCACTGTTGGTCACTGTCTCCTGGTAGTGTTAGGGGCCGTGGTACATGGCATAACCCATGATAACTGGATGCTCGCTCTGGGGTTCTCACCAACAAATCCTGTCCCCGGTTTTATAATGAGTTTAGAAGATGACAGAATTATTGGGACAACAAATACAGCGCGACAGTTTGCACTCCATCTGCCCCAGCTCTGGATGTACTGCGCTCAGATCTCCCTAATCCTTCATCTGCTTCTCTTTGACCTTTATGGCGAATTGGTGTCTCCAGCTTTTAATTAGATGACATTGGACTTGGTAACCTTTCTAGGGTTCGTATGCTCATTTGTTTATGTGGTCCTTGCACATTGACTTTGAAGGTGACATTTAACTACTCGTTTTATGGTGGTGGGTTAGATATTTTCCTCGGGCGCCCCGGGGGCTGACACTCGGTGCCTTGGAAAGGAGCCCTTGCCCTGCCCCAGAGCCCCAGGACGCCCGTCCGCCACAGACAGCCCTCCCCTGGGCTGGTGCCCGGAGGGTGTCCCAGGGGACCAGCGAGAAACGAGAAGGAAAGAGAGGTGTCTGTGCTTAGGGGAGTGAACAGGTGTGTCCGCTGGGGCTCAGGAGGTCTGCATCTGGTGGGCATGAGTGTGAATAATCAAAATCCCTAAACCTTGAAAAAATTAGGAGAAGCAGCAGCCAGGGTGCCACCTGAGGGCTGCGTGTGGTTGTTTTATATTTCCATTTGCTCGCCTTCAACTGAAGAAAGACAATGCAGCCCGGCCAGTGTGGCTCAGTGCTTGAGTGTCGACCCTGCACCAAGAGGTCGCTGGTTCGATTCCCCATCAGGACACATGCCCAGGTTGTGGGCCCAATCCCCAGTGGGGTGCACGCAGGAGGCGGCCAGTTGATGTTCTCTCTCATCGATGTTTCTATCTCTCTCTCTCCCTCTCCCTTCCTCTCTCTCTAAAATCAATAAAGGAAAAAAAATTTTAAATAAAAAAGACCATGCAGAAGGGAGACGATGCACATCCTCTTCCTGAGGTAACGAGCGTCTGAATAACCGCCTTCTAGAATAATCGGGTCTCCTTCCCTCCCAGGCCACAGAGTCAAGTTTCCGGGTCGTGGCTCTGTGGCCCCCGGAGCAGCAGACGAGCAAGGGCACTCGTCCCTGTTTCCACCGTCGCCCAGGGCCCCGCAGCCCTGTCCCCGTGCACCAGTCTGTTTGGCCTGCGTCAACCCTGCTCTTTACTGGTTCCCATAAAAAATCTGATTACACCGAGCATTTCGCAACATCAGAAGAAACCGTCATTAAACTTGAGTGAAGCCTTGGGCTGTGCCGTGCGGCACCCCATGAACACACTCCCTGCGAGGTGCTGGCCTTGGCCGGCCCACGCCGGAGACTGCGCATTGCGTGGTGTGAGGATTGTCCTCCCTGCTCCCAGCTCCTGGTCCCCTCTGTGTCATCTGTGCTGGCTTCAGTGTCAGTGAGGAAGGGTGGGTGTCTCCTTCCCACCCCGCAGAGTTGAAGAGACACTCCTTCTACCTACACGACCTATGAGAAATCCCAGTGAGTACACTGACTTGCACTTCATTATGAAACAGAAACATTGTTTCACTGAAGTAAAAGCCTGATGAACCAAAGAAGTATATGCATGTAGCGGAGCCAATGGACGTAGACAATGATGCTTGGGGCAGGGGTGGGGTAGGGAGGAGGGTGTCTGCTGGGATAGAGGAGAAACATCTGTAACAAAAATAAATCAATAATGAAAAAAATAAAGCAACAACAGGAAGCAGCCAAGTCTGGCACACAGGAAACAAATATTTGCAAATAATAATACTAAGAAGGAAAAGCCTGTATAGGAATACTGTTGCAGCCCAGGCTGTACGTTGGTGATCAGAGGCTTTGTGACGGGTGGTAACTATAAATTACTTGCAGCTTCTCATCACACTGTACTTATCTCAGAGTATATTGTCACTCAGCGTGATGGCAGGGGAGGCCTGACTTTGTAAGGTACATACGGATGAGATCATCTATAAAGATGTTCTGGGGGAAACACGTGAAGTAGCAACACCAAACGAAGTGCTGTCGCTTAGAGCGGTTGCCGTCATGTGTCTTTGAGCAACATAATAACCAGTGTTTCATGTGCACAGTCTACGTTCTTGATTTTCCTGTTTGACAGATGCAAAATAGGGGTGATTTTGGTGTGGACATCTGATGGGGTCAACTGCAGGAAGCCTTGGACGATGTGCTCTAGCTTTGCAAAGCTGGGGGTGGGGTACATTCCAGGGCGGAAGGAGGAAGGTAGGAGAAGAATATGAGAGAATAAGAAGGAAGGAGGAAATAACCGCAAAAACAGCACTTTCAATTCAAAGATGCAATCCTTTTTCACATTTTTACCTTCAGAAATTAGGATACCTGGCACAATGAAGGACGTCTTCAAACGATTACTGTTCAAGTTTCCTTTTCTGTCGTGGTCATACGTGATCATGGTGCACATGCGCTCCCCCCATTTGAAGACATGGGAGCTCAGCTGATCTTTAATAAGGGACAGTGTGGGAAGCCACCCTGCCCGTCTCTTGTTCTTGATCTGGAGAGCAATAAAACCACTGTGTTTCGATGAGATCACATGACAGTCATTTAGTACTGTGTGTTTGTGATGGTAAAGGGAGACCAGCTAGAAGTCTAAATGTCGTTTCTAAAGTGTAAATTGCTGTGCTGTTAGTGTTATGTGAGAAATGATGAAACCCTGCTTCAGGGCCATGCTGGATGCGGCGGAGACAAAAACGGCAGGTTATCGAGGTAGAACATTGGTAACTGGTGACTGATGGGGGTGGGGTCAAAGGAAAACAAGGAGGGATCTGAACCAGAAACTGAAAGTTTGAGAGCTACAAACTCATGTGTCGGTCCTCACTGAGGTTGGCTTTTCTGTGTGGGGGATGCAAGCCTCTTAGATCTTCTAGGTCATTCCTCTCTCGTAGGAGGACGTGGGTGGGGGCAGCATGGTGGAGACAGGAATGGGCCCAGTGCAGGCTTGGTTGTTGGTGAGAGCTGGATTCAAGTCTGTGACCTTATTGTGTAAACCCAGCCAAGGCCCTTAACCCTGTTAAGACATAATTTCCTCCTGTAAGAAATTAGGCCAAGGAAGCCTACCACGGAGGTTTGATAGGAGAATGAAAGTCTCTTGTCCACAGTGCCCAGCACATAATCATGCAGTAAATACCAGGCCTCGCTGTTAGCTGTTTGCATAAGAGAGCTGTAGATCAACACGCAGAGCTGGGCGACAGGAGCTAGGACTGCACACACAGCGAAGACGGATTCGGTCACAGGGAGGAACCGAGAGGCCACATTTCTTAGCGGGAATGATGGGATTTGAGGTAGATAGGATCAGGCTTGTGGGAAAATGTTGCTATAACTTCGTGGCTGAAATGGTTCCACTTCACATTTCATCGTGTCCAGAATGACTCCTTGCGGCGGTCACTGAGTCTCAGTGACCACTGCTCATCTTGTATTTGCCGTGTGACAACACACGCCTATACTGTTGTGAGATTTTAGAAATCGAATCACGGGTAATGTAAAGGAAAGGAGATTCAGTTGGCGCTATTATTTATTATTTATTTTTACCGGTCCACAGAAAAGGAAGATTTAGTTAATGGAAGTGACATAGAAAACAAGGGGGGGGGGGCATGCACCCAAAATGATGCCCTCCAGGCTTCTACTGGGAGGTTATCATCATCCCAGGACTGCTGCGGGGATTCTGGGCAGTTAGTCTGAAACAGAGGAATACACTTTAGCCAGGTGTCCAGCATGTGACAAGATTATATGCAGAGAAAATGTGTAACATTGTAAACCTCAGGGAAAGAGAGCAGATGGGCCTCCTTGGTGTGTGTATTTGTAAGTGATACAATGAATTTGTGCATAAGATACCCGATACATTGTAAGTATGTACTATTGATAACATTTCCTTTTAAATTGGTATACTTGTCCTGACAGTTGTGTTTAGCTGGCATATTGTTTTGATGTACTCTTTCAAGATACTTTGTGTATGTTCTTGACATACATTTTTAAATCCAAAGCTAATTACTTCTGTCAAATTATTGAGCCCAATTACTAGCTGGTATACATAGAGAAGACAGATTCTTACTCATAACTACCTTAATATTATATCTTAATGCCCCCCCCCAACGTATTACAAAACAGACATTTTGAAATTATAGGAAAGCATGTTACAAAATAAATCTATGGGATTTTCTGAGGATACCGTCATCCGAAGGCATTCTACAACAGCCCCGACTTGAGCAAGGTTGCGTGACAACACGGTTGGTTCCTATGTGGGATTCTATGGGACTGCTGGACCTAAGCGTCCTCATCAACCTGGAACGCAGCCCGTGACCTGTGTGGGTCCTGCAGTGGCCCGCGTGTGAGGGATCGGGATGGGTGACGAAAGTTCACCGAGTTTACTTAGAGGGCATATGGAGAGAGTGGTCCTACTTGGGTCCATTCTGTGGGTGAACAACCAAATGTCCCGAGAAGGGACAAGGGAGCAGCATCTGTGGTGCTAGGTTCAGGTCCCCCGAGTCTTGTCCTTTGTCATGATGCTCCATACAGATGTGAAATCGGTGTCACTATTACTCTGACTCACCTGATTCTGATTGTGCTGCCAAAAAGCTCGTTTTATTCATCTTGAATCTCAGTCCATGGATTCGTGGAGAGCAGATTGCTAATAGTTGATTCTTATTTGAAAAGAGGGGACAGAGTGACACTTTGAAATAAATGTGGCTGTTAAGAAAATATGCAGAGAACTTACTGCATTTTATTTTTATTTATTTATTTATTTATCCTCACCCGAGGACATTTTTTTTTTTTTTTTTGATATTTTGTTCAGATAGAGTGGGAGGGAGAGAGAGAGAGAGAAACATCGACGTGAAAGGGACACATCGAGTGGCTGCCACCCACACAACCCAACCAGGGCCGGGGACAAACTGCAACCGAGGTCCATGCCCTTAGCAGGAACCGAACCCGGGTCTCTCGGGACCGCAGGCCGCTGCTCTAACCGCTGAGCCAAACCGGCCAGGGCGAGAACTTATTGCATTTTAAAAACCAGACAGAATTTCATTAGTTTAAAAGCCATACCGAATTTTGCAAAAAAAAAAAAACAACAATCAGTCTTAAGTGGCGGTGTTCCTCCTCGCCCCCGGCTTGTTTCTGAGCACTGGGACGTGGCCACCTGTCCCGGGATGGTGCTGGCGGAATCCTCCTGTTGATAGCAGACAGACCTGTAAACACAGACAGACGGGCCAGGCCAGTGTCTCCCGGGAAACCAGTGACGCTGCTCCCAAGTGTGTCTCACCCTGTGGCAGCCAGTTACTGTCCGGCTCCATGTTGCCCATCCTTCCCTCTCGCTTTTTCTCCCTTTTTCTGTGTCTTTTTTCTTTCTGCAGCTTTACTCATTTTATTGCATTGTTTATGGAAACCTGTACCCTCTAGGCATTAAACACGGCCATCTGGATTGTCGGTGGTGGGAAGGCAGGACTTTGACGTCGCTGTGGTTGATGTGGGCACCAGGAAGGTTCTGGAAGGACTTGGTTTTCCCCCTTTATTTCCGTGCGAGATTCTGTTTGTAGAGAAGAAAACGGGTCTCCATTTCTTCTGAGGTCACCCGAGGCAGAAGATGGTCTTATTTCTTCTCTCTGCTCTGTTTAGATGAGACAGTTCCGTACCCCCGGGGGGCGTGTCATGTGAAACAGGTTATTGTCTTCATTTGGGAAACTTCTGTGTTTATTGAGTTTATGCCAGACATTTTTTGAGGTATGTTTTAAAATTTGTACCTCTTCAGCAAATTACTTCGAGGCTCTGCAGACCTGCGTATTCTCTCTCTTTTTCACCTAGTTCCTAAGCCTTTTTCTCTTGTCTTTCAAAATGATGCGACGAGGAAATGAAGGCGTTCCCCAGGCTCCTGTATCACTCCCTCCTTTGGGCCCGCGGTTCCTCCACTGGGTGGGGAGTGGTGTGACCGAGAGCTTTTAACACCGAGAAAGCCTGAGCTGTGGACACGTATTCGGTCTGGAATAGTCTGTCCGAGATCTGGGCACGGTGCTATGAGTGGACACGAGACACTCAGCTCGCCCTGGGCATGGGACACGGGGCGAGGAGGTGCCGCGTGGGGAGACACGTGTACAGATGTGGCCGCGGGCTGAGTTAAGGCCACGTGGCTGCTTTGTCTTCCCCACGGAAAAACATCACTGTGAATCCTCTTCTCTCTTGTGACTGGTTCACTCACAGGGCGAAGTTTCTAGACATTGAAGCATTTGGCAGCATGGAAAATACAGGAGTGGACCAGGGAGGACTGAGAAGCCCGCGGCAGGCTGCCCGGGGTTATGTGTCCTGTTAACTGTGCTGCCCGGCGGCTTCCTCCCCGGCAGCGGCTGCGTTTGACGGGCAAGACCACGTCTCCCCCCAAATGACGGGAATGTGCCCCTCACACTCCGTGTTGGTGCCGGAGACCGCGCGGTGGGCATGAGGACGGGTACGCGGAGAGCCACGCTCTGCCAGTCTTTACTTATTCGTTACCTGTGTTACCTGTGCAGGTCCGACCCCCAGGCCACCGAGGCTGAGACAGGGACCTGCCTGCAGGGAAGCCACTGGACTGTGTTCTTGGAGTCGGTACTTGTCAGGGAAGTGGGGTTGGGCCAAGGAAGGAGCTGAGCTTCCAGGCAGTTGTAACCTAGACCTTGGTCAGCCTTTGGGGAGCTGTGGAGCTGGTTGTCCTGAATTGGAGGAGGAGGCGCCTCAAAGCCCCCCATCAGCGGGTCACTGCATGTGGGGTGGCCCAGAAGGAAGTATTGTCTTTTCGTCAAATGGCTCTCTTGACCAATTTTGCAATTTGCCCATTGTTGAAGTCTCCCCATCCAAATGTGGACTCCAAAATGTGATTTCCATCGTCTTCACGCTACGGTTTCTGTGCAGAAGACCCCAGGGAGTGTTTTTAAACCCTCTGCAACGCTGACCTGACTTCCTCCTCCCAAACGCCGTGGACAAACGGCCATCTCAGCCGACGGGTGGCTCTGCAGGTGGCCCCGTGCCTGTGCGGTGGCATCTCCGTTCCCCCTAGTGAGAGGGCAGGACAAGGGGTTAGATGACGGCTGCCTGGGAGCGTTCAGAGTAGCTTCCGCGTGAGGTTTTCTCCCCGCACCCAGGGCTTCTTTGCTGCTCTGGGTTGAGGGCCGTTTTGCTGCGTTGTTTGCTGGCGAGCCCGTTTGTGTTTAAGAACACAGGACGTACTCTGTTGCGACCTCCTAATAACTTCGTAACTACGTTTAAAATGAATTGCTTAGATAAAACTTTAGTCTCTCTCTACTATTATTACTGGGTTCAGCCGACGTTCCGCTGCTCTGCCGTGACTGTGAACGTTGCTGGGCCCTTCCTCTCGGGACCTCGCTGGACCTGGACAGAGGGACCCACCGTGGACGGTGCTTTGAGTGGCACACCCCTATGCTCCCGTGACATACATTTTCTGCTCAACCTCCGGTTAAAAAGCCAGATTAAAAGCTATGCCCTGAGAAGAAAGCTTACAGTTACCAGGGCTTTGCTGTCTAAGAGCCTGTGGTTCACCCCTGGAGCTTAGAACCGAGCGAGCCCGGTACTGCACAGGTTCCTGACGTGGGCGCGCGCGGTGGCCACAGAGCCCTGAGCCGGGGGGAGTTTCGCTCAGTACCGGTGGGGTCACGGCCGACGGAGCTGCTCGCAGGGTGTGGACGTGGCCCAGATGAGCTGCGGTTTCCCGGGGGAGGTGCACCAGTGCGAAAGTGAGGGTGCCCTTCGGCGTGGGCGCCCCGGCCCCCAGGTGAAGGAGGTGTGCCCCTCCGTGGGAAACTGTGTGCCACCAATGCAGAAGCTTTTCCAACAGAAGCAGCCTTGCTCCCCCCTAAGGGATGCAGGTAGTTCTGCTGTGCTTTGTACGTAGGGACAGAAAGTTACAAAGTGCTTCCGAACGCGTTGTCCCGGGATCCTCACTTCACCGTGCGAGGCCACGTGCGCACTTGCAGACGCTGATCCATGGGGACGGGCTGCGGGGACTGAGGAGCAAAGAGGCGGCTCAGCGAGGAGCCGGGGGACACTCACTGGCCACACCTGCTTCTCCTGCACTGAGTGGTGGCAGCCCTTAGCTGCCGAGCAAGGGAACGGGCCCCAGGGATGTTTAGTGCCACTGAATCAGTGTGAACTTTTTCCAAGACTAAACACAATCTGAGTAGCCCCTCCTTTCTTTTTTATTTCTGGTTGGTTGAAAATAATAGAAATAAGATTTTCTTGGCAATTTTAATCTTACCTAAGCACCTCCTGAGTCGGATCCCTTTCCTGTATCCTGTGTAGTAATTAATGCCTCTACTTCTTAAAGCCCGAGTTGCCATGGAAGAGGCATCACAAGTAAATTGTGTCCTGTTACCCTGGGCTACAATGATAATTATAAATGAGGAATTCTTTAGCCAGCAAAATATGACTCTTACCCTTGTTTTCATGTGTAATATTTCAACAGCTTGATAATTATATGGTCTCCAGTGCCATGTGGAACCTAGCTATTAAAAAGCATAATGAGCCCTGGCCAGCTTGGCTCAGCGGTTAGAGCTTTGGCCTGTGGACCAGAAAGACCCGGGTTCTGTTCCTGCTAAGGGCACATCCCTAGGTTGCAGTTTATCCCTGACCCCGGTTGGGGTCGTGTGTGGGTGGCAACCACTCGATGTGTCTCTCTCACATCGATGTTTCTCTCTCTCTCTCTTCCTCCCTTTCTCCCTCCCACTCTATCTGAAGAGAAATGCAAAAAATGTCCTCAGGTGAGGATTTAAAAAAAAGCATAATGAGAAGAGAAAACTTGCACGTAATGTGTATATTCAAGCAGTTTCATTTATGCCATTTATTGTTTAAATCTGCCCTCTGTACTTATAATTTCAACCTTGTAAAAGTTTAGTAAAAGTAAATTGCCTGAGTTCTAACAATCTGTAATTCTGAACTCTAAAAAAACGAGGAATCTATAATAACTAAACCCATGGTAGAAAATTCACCTCAGAAGTATTTGCTAATATTCAGTAAAAATCTTTAACAGATTTATAAACATGTTCCTCAGAGGAGAATATGCACATTTTTTACTCAGCGGTCATTATTCTATTTTTGTACACAAAGGTAGTAGCAGTTTAGACTTTTACTTATATAATAATACATTTTGCATTTATTTTTACTCAGATGTTCTTTTCACAGACAAACTGAATGTAAAACTATCACTGTTTCCATCTTTATCATATGTAAGTCAGTGAGGATTATCAAAGAGATACTTTGTTTAGTTCTGTTTATTTAGTGTCGCTTCCGTGATCAACATGATCTCTTTCCTAATAATTTCATCTTATGTCTAGATTTGTTCTTTTTTATGACATGGTATTTAGTCAAAAGCAAAAACAGTAAAAAGTACAATGCTGTGGTTATACTAGTTTACCCTGATGAGTTACATTCTGCTGTATCATCTCCAGTGGTTGCCACAATGTTGCAGTGAAGTCCAGGCGTGGTTATTTTTATCTCTGTTTTACAGACAGGAGACTCAGAGACAGAGCACACAGACCAACCGCCAGGAAGCTGATAACAAGGAGAGTTTAAGATGTTCGTAGAGGGAAGAAAAATTGATCAATATATTTAATTGATTTTTTTAACCTCAGTCTTTACTAAATTGAGGAATATTTGCCATTTTCAGACTTTTCTTTAAGCAGATGAATTGAAAGTATTAGAACAGGCAGTTTGTCATTTCATAACAGGCCCTCGTTGGCTAAATACCTGGAAGAAAATAGTCAGAACTGCAGTGCACTGATCTGTTTTTAGTTTCGATCTTTGCAATCTTAAATTTAAAAAATACGTGGTGGATAAAAATGAATCAAGAACATGGAGATTCTGCCACCCAAGGACATCCAAGGGTTCATAAAACCCTCCTGGAGCATGTGTGTGCAGTGTGTGTGTGATCATGTCTGTCCTGCAGGGCTCTGTCTCCTGGGGAACACAGGCGTGTACATGTGCTGTACAAGGTAACGTGCCACGTGTCGCCCTGGGCACACCAGCGAAGAGCCTGGGCTCCATCTGGACAGCTGAGGGGAGCAGGGAGAAGAAACCAGAGATACTGTGTGCTTTTTTGTTTAGTTTGTTTTCTTTTTTTTTTTGCCTAAACGAACAGCAACTACAATCAAACGCGCGTGCCGGTTCGACAGAGTGGATTCATACAGTCCCTACATTGAACTCCACAACTGTTTATTGAGAATGTGGGATGTGGTGCCAAGAAGAACTGAGCTCTTGTGAAGTTTATATGCTAAAGGGCTGGAGGGGACCACAGCGAAGGCAGATTTTCTTTCTGTTGGAGAAAGTCAGGCAGCGCCTTGGAGGGAAGGGGGCTGGTGGCTGCGGCCTCAGCCCGAGGGAGTGGCATCAGCTGGGCGGACGCCACTGGCAGGCAGGACGGTGACAAGGATGGACACGCGGTGCTCAGGCAGCGGGGAGCACCAGTTCAATGGGGGGCATGAAAAAGAGAGACCCAGGCGACAGCCTCGGGCCACGTGGAGCCCTGTGCTTAGAATGGGGCTTAATTCCATGGGGGGTGCACTTAAATGTATTTAACGAGGGTCTGACATAGTGCAGTGTGTGTTTAGGGAGATATTTTCTGACATGTGCAGCGACAGCCTAGAGGTTGTGAGCGAGTGAAGGGGATGACTGGGCGGTTCTGTGATAGCCCAAGTCAAGGATTTTAAGATTCTGAATTCGGATGACTGCTCAGAGACACTTAGAAGAAAGGGCTGATACAGTAGCGATAACGTGTGGGTGTCCCACCAAGCAGGAGACGATGGAGCCACAGTGAGTTATTAAACGCATTATGTTTTGGGCACCGGCAAGGTGTTGTGTCCGTGCCTGTGCAGATTATGGAGAGTCCAGCTCAGCTGGGTGTTTCCTGCTCAGTCACCACACACAGTGCTGAGGTGTAGGAGGTTCAGGGGTCCCGCACAGTCTGACCTCCTTCCCTGCCCCTTCCCCTCAGGATGTAGACTGCAGTCAGGGTTCTGGGCGCCTCACTGTGCTCATCTGCAGTAACAACGACGATGATGATGATGATGATGACGATGCAATATTTACAGTGGTGTCACGACAAACATTGTAAAAGGATTTAGGGACCCAGGCAGCATAGGTGCAGATTGCCTAGTGTTTGATGAACCAAGATTTTGTTGTTGTTGTTGTTGTTCAGGTGAATCGCAAGATGTTGATGAGATTATTTGCAAGTGAAAAAGACGTAGCATCGTGAGTAATTCTA
The DNA here is from genome assembly GCF_014108415.1 of Molossus molossus. Taxonomy (NCBI): domain Eukaryota; kingdom Metazoa; phylum Chordata; class Mammalia; order Chiroptera; family Molossidae; genus Molossus; species Molossus molossus. The sequence goes on from NW_023425399.1 coordinate 110,858,600, forward strand.
CTTTGCATCAAGTAGAGTACAGATATTTGTTTTTTGTTGTGTTTTTTCATGTATTTTTATTGACTTATTTACCACGTTGTAGGGTAATAGAATTTTCCCCCCTGGCTTTCGCTGAGGAGAGGAGTGCTCATCCATCTACGTAACAGCCATTGACACAGGATGCGTGTGCATGTGCGTGTGCATGTGCGTGTGCACACCCGTGGGCCTGCGCCGACACAAATACATGTCAATTTAAGAATGCCGCTTGGAGTCCGACACTTGCAGCATCTCTCACAACAGAGGATGCTGGTTTCTCGCTGGCATCATGGGTTCCCCTCCACCTGTCAAGACTATGATAGTGGCACAGCTCCCAGATCGGATGTCTGAAGGCCTGGTCGTCATGTGTCCTCGGTACCTGCCGAGCGGGTCGTCCATGTCCAGCTCCACGAGCGTGTACCAGCCCTCAGGGACCCTGAGCTGAGACTGCGATTTTCTGCTTGTGAACTTTGACAATGATTCCAAGCCTAGTGACGGGGGACGCGCCAGTGACGGTCCTCATCGCGGGGACGTGCCAGCGACGGTCCTCACCATGGGGGATGGGGGACATGCCAGTGACAGTCCTCACCGCGAGGGACGTGCCAGTGACAGTCCTCACCACGGGGGACGTGCCTAGTGATGGTCCTCCCCGCGGGGGATGCGACAGTGATGGTCCTCCCTGCGGGGGACGCGACAGTGATGGTCCTCACCACGGGGGACATGCCTAGTGATGGTCCTCACTGCAGGGGATGCGACAGTGACGGTCCTCAGTCGGGGACATGCCAGTGATGGGGAGGCTGGTGAAGTCCAAGGGCTCCTGAAACAGGTGTGCGTGTGTGGGTGAGAGAGAGGGTATGTGTCTGTGTGTAAGAGAGAGAGAGGGTGTGTGTGTGTGTGTGTGTGTGTGGGTGTGGGTGTGGGGGGGAGTGTGTGGGTGTGTGGGTGTGTGGGTGTGTGGGTGTGGGTTTGGGTGGGTGGGAGGTAGAGGAGAAGGACTCTAATTCTTGCATAATTGGAGATGCAATAAGAACAGTTCAGCCCTGGCCGGTTTGGCTCAGTGGTTAGAGCATCGGCCCGCGGACCAGAGAATCCTGGGTTCAGTTCCCGCTGAGGGCACGTGCCTCGGTTGGTTTGTCACTGGCCCCAGTTGGGGTCGTGTGGGTGGCAACCACTCGATGTGTCTCTCTCACATCAATGCCCCCCCCCCCAACTCTATCTGAAGATAAATGCAAGAATGTCCTCGGGTGAGGATAAAAACACACAAACAGAACCAGAGTTGTGTGGGCAGGGATGACAGCTCTCACGAGGGCTGGCTCTGTAGACGGGCGTCCCCGGGAAGGTTCCGAGTGCAGCAGACTCTGCGGGAGGAGCAGAGTGCGTGGCACAGTGTCTCTGAGGTCAGGGACGCTCCTGCACGTTGCGCACGGCTGTCAGTGTGCGTGCACACTCCGCACCGAGGCTCGGTGAGGCTGAGCGGGTTGCGGGGTGCCTGTGTGACGTGTGTGCCGCGGGGCGTCCTGGGGTGTCAGCAGCTTAAACACAAGCTGTTCCCGTCCTTGTCGGCCTCTGTCTGGGGCCTGGAGTCCTTGCTGCGCTGCTGAGGCTGGTGGAGCGCGCGCTGTCACATAGCACCCAGCAAGGACCCTTCCGGTAGGTCGTCACGTGTGCATGGAAACCCCCTGAAGCATCGAGGTTCTCGAGGGTTTGGGGAGCTATCAGGTGGGGCAGGTTGCCTGTGCCAGTCTCCGCAGAGAGAGGTCCCACCGCAGGGGGTGGCACGGACCTTCCCCAGAGCTGGCAGCGAGCTCAGGCGAAATGCTCAGCCCTCCTCGCCCTCGGTTGCCCGTCTGTCGGTCGCGATGAGTCCCGGTGCTCCGTGGAGTGGTCACTGCCCAGGCTCCGTTAGGAGCAGTGCCCGGTGCAGGGAAGGACTCGGTAGCTCCAGCTAGGACGAGTCTCGGCTCTCTCCGCCTTGGAGGGGTGCACGGAGCAGCAGCCCTGAGAAGGGCTTCGGACGAGGAAGTAATACCCGGCCGTCAGCTCCAGCGTCTGCACCTGCGGGGCAAACACGGACAGTGACCCCCGCGCTAGGTCCACGCGCTCGGCCCGCGCCCAGCAGATCTCAGTGAGAGCTGGCGCCAGGAACTCCCCTTCGCGTGTTGCTGAGCCCCGACTGCAGCCACAGAAGCCAAGGGGTGAACCAGGTATTTGCACCCCCTGCAGCAGAGAGCAAACAGCTGCCCTGGCGCGTGGCGGAATCGCAGGCGTCCACGCTGCCAACGCGCCCCCCGGCTCCCACACACAAGGAAAACGCGGCGCCCACGGTTCCGAGGTCACTTGCCACCTTTTCTGCTTCTAGCACCTTGTCTCTCAAAGGTGCGCCCGGAGTTCTGCAGGAAAAGGCCTCGCTGTTCGCAAGTCGGGCTTGTGCATCCCTGTGGGTCCAGGTCCGGAACGATGACTGTTCTGTGGCCGGGGAGATTGTCGAAATGACGGGCCGGGGCCTGCATGTCTCAGGTTAGGAAGTGCAGGAACATGTGTAGGTATTTCTGGTTTCCTGAGGTTCCCGTGTTCAATATAATGTTCTGACACGCTGAGGGAGGAGCCCCGGAGGAAACGCACATCAGCCGCTGGCCCCGCCCCTGTCGCCAGGGCCAATCAGGCAAATCCACTGCCTGCTGGGTGTTTCCAGGGGGGCCTCAGCTGACGTCACCAGCGCATGTCGATGTATAATTCCGATTTCAGAGAGCAATGGGATTATTTGTCAGCTTCAGATTTTTAAAGTGCAGAACAGGATCTGGGTCAGTTTAGTGATGGACGTACATCCATATTGATAATCTTGCAGAGACCGTGGGTGGGAGGCAGGGGCACATTTAAAGAGGGCAGGGATTTTTAAGCACATTAAATACTATATTGGATCTAGATTGACAAGTGTTCTATATAGCAAGTCCCTTTGCTTGGAAACAGAACAAATGAACCCATTATACGTGTTGACTGAATGTCCCTGCTCAGTTCAAAGACGATGTCTAAATCTGGTAACAGACCCGGTCATAACACTGCAGGTTTCAAAGTTTGGGTGTGATATAAAACTCCTTTGGCCCTGGCCGGTTTGGCTCAGCGGTTAGAGCGTCGGCCTGTGGTCCCGAGAGACCCGGGTTCCCACTAAGGGCACGTACCTCGGTTGCAGTTTGTCCTCGGCCCTGGTTGGGTCATGCGGGTGGCACTTGATGCGTCCCTTTCACGTCATGTTTCTCTCTCTGCTCCTCTTTCTCTTCCTCTCTCTCCCTCCCACTCTGTCTGAACAAAAAAACTGTCCTCATGTAAGGATAAAAAACAAACAAACAAACAAACAAAAAACAAAACACTCCTTTGGCGAGGGGCCTCTTTACGGGAAGAAATGCAGTGTCGGGTTCACCAGTGCCAGCGAACACGTTCCCGTAGCCTGTCCGCTGGGCACAGTGAGCACCAGCGACTCTGCATGAACAGGACAATCGCGTGTCCTACTGCCCCACACAGGGATGAGTTTGCGTTGTCTCCATGTCGCTGACTCTCTCGTAAGTTAATCTCATCTCCCATGAATTTCTCGACTTTGCATGAACAGGACAATCGTGTGTCCTACTGCCCCACATAGGGATGAGTTTACGTTGTCTCCGTGTCGCTGACTCTCTCGTAAGTTAATCTCATCTCCCATGAATTTCTCACCAGCTTCACTCTGATGTGGATAAAGGAGACGGTTCCATCAAGTACATCTTGTCGGGCGAAGGGGCAAGTTCCATTTTCATTATCGACGAGAACACCGGCGACATTCACGCCACCAAGAGGCTGGACCGTGAGGAGCAGGCCTACTACACGCTGCGCGCCCAGGCGCTGGACCGGCTCACCAACAAGCCTGTGGAGCCCGAGTCCGAGTTCGTCATCAAGATCCAGGACATCAACGACAACGAACCCAAGTTCCTGGACGGCCCGTACACCGCCGGGATTCCCGAAATGTCTCCTGTGGGTGAGTCAAGCATGCACTGCTTGTGCAGGGTCTGATTTTAAGGGGTTGTATTTAAAATCAAATCATCATCTGTCCTGAGAATCAAATCACATTCGTATGTGTATTGAACAGCTGCCAGTAAGGGTTAGGGGCGTGTTGGGAACACGTTAGTTGTCAGGACCTAGCCCCTGTCATTCAACATGTTATTTTATTTTATGGCAAATTAGGACATTCTTCCTTCCACCCAGCGACCTCAGTGTCTTCAGGGAGCTATTTTGTTTTTACATTCCCTTTTCAGTTGGAAATTTTAAAAAAAATAATTTAAATGATGCCTAAGAAGTGAAAAAGGAAAGTCTTTGCAGACACGGGCCTATGATGATTGTTTCTTTTCCTGTCTTCTGATAGCATCTGTCTGTGGTCAGGGTGTTGGGTTGGTCGTCAGTGGCCAGCCACACTGCCATTTAGACCTGGTGATTTCTCTGCTGTATTCTTAAACGACAGAAGTCCATCCACATGCCACCAGTAATCTTTGTCTAATCTCTCCAGACACTTAAATGCATCACCATTTATATTGAATTAATAACAATGGGAAAGTGACCCTGTTTGGAGATATATTAAAAAAATGATGAAGGTCGTTTAGCTCCGAGACTCTGACATTGCCCATCACTGGAAAAATAGAAAGTCCTTCTAGTATCTACTTTCTATCAAATAATATTAAACTCTGTTTTAAATGCCACGTGTTCAGGGACCTCTGGAATACTTTCTTCCAGTGCCTGGTTTAAGTGTGGATGATCTTACGAAACAATGAAACATTATGGGGCTGGAATAGACACAATAGCTTTATATGTTGATTTCCTGTTGTTTTTAGTATCAAAGGAGGATGCTTATTTAAAATAATAATTAAACCTGCAGTTGAACACGTGAAAATTTTACCCAGTGTGATTTGTTTTACTTTCAATACAGGTCATTTCATTCATTCCAGGATTCAAGCAACACACATACTGTTCTGGGAAGTGCAATCACAATGTCGTCTGTCGTGTGTGCCCTTCAGGGGACATCAGAATTCACTGACCTCGATTTCTGTTCCTATCAGATGGGAGAGGGACATTTATTTGGGGCATCATGGTTCTTGCTGCCAAAGAAATCCAAATGGAAAATGAGCCAGAGGAATCGATGCTTGTGATCAGGAAAAAAAAATCTGACAGTATTTCCCCCTAGTAGCTTCTGTGTAAGCATTTCTTTGACCAAAGAAGCTTGTTCACACTGTCTCTGTAGAGCTCACGTCTTCAGAGTGCTTCATGCTGTCATGGCTTTGCCACAATAACAAAAGCAGCAGCATCAACAGCAGCAACACGATTTGGGAGGTCTTAGGGAAAAGAGAATTGTAAGCTTTAGCAGAACAGTGAGTTTTGAGGGGTCTAAGAGCAATCCACGCCAACCCCATCATTCTCATTGGCATGGTGGGTGCTCTTCATTGGCTCACTCAGTCCCCCTTCCCTTGGTGGGATGTGACATGCAGATTGGATCCATGGGACCTTGGTTTAGAGGCTGAAGGATGCCCTGTGGATGCCCCGTGGCTTTGGCTTCAGCGGTGCCCCTGTGAGACCAAAGAGCAGGATTGCTTTGCACACATTCGGTTATTTTAGTTTTCTGATCGATTCCAACAGGTTAGAACTTTTCAGAAAATGATTTTCAAATGTTGACACTAATTGAAATCACTGGGTTAATACCAACATTTGAACTAAGAACAGTGAAGGTCTATGTAAAAATAGGTTCTATGGATTTTAAGTGAGTCATAGTTTATCAGAATGTTTCTTTCTAACCAAGTGGTTTATAATAACCACTAAATCGCATGGTATATATAACACAAGCTTTCAGTGTTTAATACTCAGGGCTATTTTTTTTTTCATTACATGCTTATTAATTATAAGATTTAAAACACATATAAGCCCTTAGGATTGCTTATTCATTGCCAGAAGAGCAGAGATGAGCATGGAGAATTTAGTTATTTGAGAATAGGTCTGTGTGTACACAGTAAATTAATGAACACTTCAGAAAAGTACACACTGTACACAACCAAACTTCCAGAAGTATACTTTTCAGCGTTTTGTTTGTTTAGAGTTTTCTTTTCTAATGAAGTAAGAATCAGTACTAAGCATATCACTAGAATGAACAGCGCATCATAGAGAATATACACAACATCAATGTCATTGATTCTAACATTTTTAAATGAATTAAAATTAATTCTTAAAAAGATTTTCAAATATACGTTATTCACTGTTTGGTTCTACCAGGCATCTACTCTTGAGCACAATCACCCAAGATCATAAAAAAATAAAAAGAAAAGGAAAAAAAAATATTCAGAATTAAAAAAAATAGTGAATGGTGTCCTATATATTAGTTTATAATTTCCAACAAATGTTAGAGAAAATGAAATTGGTAAAGGAAATAATAGTGTGGAGAAAAGAATATATTTATTACCAAATGGATGTTAATGACTTAAGGCATTCAGAAAGGGGCATCTATATAGAAATATATCTAAAGGGAGGTGTTAGATTTAAAATGTCATAGTTTCAAGAAATTAATAGAGCCAAACTTGAACCTTAGAAGAATATGTTAAAAAGAGGATTTGTCCTATTCCCATCAGTTGGACATAATTGATAAAATAACATGTGCTGAAATATATAAACTAAGTAAAGATATCTAATGTTTAAAAGATTATATTCCACATGGAAATAAAAGGAACAGAGCACACTGAATGCATTCCATAGGGAATAGTAGATGTGTGGTACATGAAGAAGCAATATGACATTCTAGCATATGAAACATAGAAAAATAACTAATAATGCAATTATTAAAATGGTCATGTTTTTGCCCTGGCGATTAGAGTGTTGGCCTGCGGACCTGAGAGACCCGGGTTTGATTCCGGCCAAGGGCACGTACCTCGGTTGCAGTTTGTCCCCAGCCCCGGCTGGGGTTGTGTGGGTGGCAACCAATCGATGTATCTCTCTCACATTGATGTTTCTCTCACTCTCTCCTTCCCTCCCAGTCTGTCTGAAGATAAATATAAAAATAACCTCATGTGAGGATTAAAAAAAAAAAATTGTCAAGTTTTTCCTCCTTTGGAAATTTGGTTGAAATTTTCATTTTATGCTTTTGCTTTAAACCAATTAGTAGAAAGAAAAAAAAAAGAAAAATAAATAAATAAAACTATTACTGAAGAGATATGGCAGCCAACTAATGCCCAGGTAAATATTAATCCACTATTATTTTTTTAAATCGAGTTTTACTGGGGTGACCTTGGTTTGCAAAACCATCCATGTTTCAAGTGTACAATTCAGCAAAACATCAGCTGCACATGGCATCGTGCACCCATGGCCCAAGCAAAGTCTCTTTCCGTCCCCATTGTCCCCACCTTTGCCCCCCTCCCCCTGCCCCCAACCCCTTTTCCCTCTGGCTGTCACCACACTGTTGTCTGTATCTGTGAGTTATACAATAATACGCTTCTATTCTGCTTAATCCTTTCACTTTACTGCATCCAGCCCCCAACCCCCACCCCTCCGACAGCTGTCAGACTTTCCATGTATCCCTGTCTCCGTTTCTATTTTGTTCATCAGTTTTGATTCATCAGATTCCTCATCTAAGTGAGATCATGCGGTATTCGTCTTTCTTTGACTGGCTTATTTCACTGGACCTGGAGATTAAAACGCTAAATGAAATAATCCAATATTCTGTCTTCAGTGAAGGAAGTTTCCGTTTCTCTCCGGCTTTGCCGAGCTGCAGCAGTGAGACCCCTCAGTAACTTGCGTGTGAAGCTGCTCTTATTTGTCATGCAGCCTCTGGACGGTGATTGAGGCGTAGAGAGATTGCTCTTGATAAAAACTACTTACCTCACCCTGATGGATGAGTTGCCAAAAATTTGAGTCCCATCCAATTCTGAGTGTATCCCAGTCTAACTGGCATCATCAATCTTATATTTTTTCCAACCTACTTTCATGCCCCTTAAATATTTCTGAGGGCTTAATGAGCATTTATCCTGTTGCTATCACATTTTCGTGTGCCTTGAAACAAAAATGCTAAATTAAAAACAAATCGAATGTAGACTCATCGGACTTTTGTGCGTTCTTATGCTTTGTGGCATCAGAAGTTTTTAATTCGTCGGTTTTGGGGTTGGCTTGTAGGGACCTCAGTGGTACAAGTGACAGCAACAGACGCCGACGATCCTACATATGGCAACAGTGCCCGTGTGGTCTACAGCATCCTGCAAGGACAGCCCTACTTCTCCGTGGAGCCCAAGACAGGTAACCATTCAACACGGCTCTCCTTAGGAAGCCACCTTTCTGCCTTGACCTAGAGCTAGGATTGGTTATGTTCACACAATGCAGTTGGCCCTGATAACATTTTATGGTGCTTCTTTACCTGTGTATATTATGGTAACAAGAAAATGTTCTTTATAAAGGCAATAGCACCTTTTAGGAACACTTTAAAAAATATTTACCAGGACTCCTACCTATGAGATATTTTATATTAAAAATGATTTCCACCACTAGCTCCTGACTGCAGAAGAAAATCTTGATTATTCACCTTTAAGATTTATTTTTGGTTTCTATTCTTTAATTAAGTCACAGAGGAATTACACACAGTGAAATTTAATTCTCAAGCAGAAATCTTCCCGCCACGCAGCCGAGTCAGTGGTCGGTTCAGCTCATGCTCCAGGGGCTGGGTTTCTCGGGGAAATTAGCTTAAACATCACAGGCAGGATAACGGTCTGCGAAATCAAAGATGAACTGAAATGGCTGGTTTCTGGAGGAGAAAAGTTATGAGTTGCAAGATTGCCTTGATAGAATAGGTGGTGGTTTGGGTAGAGAATGTGTTTCGCTTTTAAGCTGAACTGGTTTACATGAAGTAAACTTGAGTGTCCTTTGCAGCACTGTCTTGGGGATAAAATCATTTCGAATCAATTCTTCTCTGTGCAGGGAAGACTGGGCGGGTACAAAGACAGGTGGGAGGGCCATGGCTCCTCTTCCTCGCTGTTAAAATCGCCAGCTTCCTCGTGGTTTAGTAATTGTGCCTTTATCACAGAGAAGAATTCTTCCAATAGCCAAGTTTATGATTATGAATATTTGATAGTACCTCTGATCCTAAATGAATATTTCAATGCTGCTTGTCCTGTTTTTCATTTTTGTAAATGGCAACATTCATTCATTCTCGAATCACTGGGGGGAGGGGGTGATAAGATTTTAAATGCCTTTTGAGAACGGTGGTTGCAAAGCAGGAGCAGAACGTGACTTGAATCCCAGCTCATCATGCATTAGACGTCCCGGAGATGGCATTGTCTGTTCTACCCCGATGTCGTGGCAGAGTGTCAAAGCCCTCTGCGGAGTCGAGCGGGGAGGACGTGGTCCTGATGGGCACTGAAGGAGAAGAGAGGGGACGTGTTCTGTTTGTGGCGGGACCCCTTTGAATGTGGAAGGCATTGTGGTTGAGCTCAGGATAGACCTGAGGACTCGCATTCAGACGCCCATCCTTCCCTTCCAGGTCTACTCCCCACAGCCTAGAACGACATTGACACGTCTCTGATGATTAGCTCGCACATCATATACTCCTGCATTATGTAAGCCTCCTAAAAATAGCTTGCACTGATTCCAGGGGTCAGATATTTTGCTTCTAATAATGGTGGGCTTGTGAGTTCAGCTCTGTGATAAGCTCATGGGTGTTTCATACGCCCCGTGCAGGTGAGGACTCGCTGGTTGATTAACTGGACAGTGCTCTATGGCAGGGGACCATACTATTGGTGCTTAAAACTTCATTTTAATTTCAGATTCCAAAGGATTGTGCATGGCAAGAGATGAGTGTTTGATTGTATTTTGTTTGAGTTTTTAGTGGTCTAATCATTGGGACTTCTCTGTGTGGTCATTAGTGCAGACCTGTTCCTGGAATTGTCTTCTCTGCTAACTCATAATATGGAGAATGCCCCCAAAAATGTCTTTTCCTGACAAAAATGGAAATTTTTGAGTACATGAAAACTGTAAGTGGCATCTGAGTGAGGCTTCCTTGCTTGGTGTCAGTATTCTTCTTCTTCTTCTTTTTTTTTTTTTTAATCCTCACCCGAGGACATTTTTTGATATTTTGTTCAAATAGAGTGGGAGGGAGGGAGAGAGAGAGAGAGACAAACATCGACGTGAAAGGGACACATTGAGTAGTTGCCACCCGCACAACCCAACCAGAGCCTGGGACAAACTGCAACTGAGGTACATGCCCCTAGCGGGAACCGAACCCGGCCTCTCGGGACCGCGGGCTGATTCTCTAACTGCTGAGCCAAACCGGCCAGGGTTGTCAGTATTATTCTTATCTATGTGAGAAATAACATTTAAATTTCGAGGTGAAGAAAATAGAGTTTTTGCGAAGAAAGTAAAATTTTTGACTGAAGGAAACTGCTGAACATATACTAACACAAGATTACGTTTTAACCAAAGGACCAGGAAATCACTCTTAGGTATATCTCTAAGATATTTTTAACTTCTAATTCCTTTTTGAAAAAAGAATAACATTAAATTTATTATTAGGATCATATTAATAATCACTCTTACTACTTAATGACCACATATCAGCAGATCACCAACCTAGCGTTGCTGACACCTCCAAGCTCACGGGCCAGCATAGGGCTCCTTCCAGGCCCAATGACCAGAGGAAGCTGTGTTGCTACCCTAACTTCTCCAGCCATAAAACAAGAATGTGAGTGGGTGCAAAAACCCACGCCGACAATTGACTGCAGTGAGCAAATGGCACGGCGCTAGAAACAAGGCGATGCGGCATTAACAGGACTGCGGGGGTCCCCGTTGCCTGTCTTCACAATGGCCCCCACTTTCTGGAGACTGAGGACCATGGCAGAGGGGTCCCCTCGTCTGTAAACCTGCAAGCAAATAGATCCCGGGGTTGATGTTTTTCACAGATGGCCAGATCGGCTCCCTAATTTGCAGTTGGAAATGAAAATGCAGGCTGCTTCTAAAATTAGTAGGATTTCCAGATGTCATCAGCAGAGCCCGAAAGCAAGCATGGGACCAGTGTGAGGCACAGGTCACAAGGCATGAAGCTGGCCCTGGAACGTGAAGGGGTGTTAACTGCCCCTTGTCACGCAGGAGTCCTTTTGTAAACATAGAGGTGTGACACACGGGACCTGCCGTACACAGGGTGGGGCAAAGTAGTTTACAGTTTATATGGACAATAATACGCTAGTTAATAAATGATATTATTAAGAGTAAGCTGTTCCGCAGACTCACCACTGTAAACCGACTTGCGCCCCACCCTGTAAGTACATGTGCATTTGTTTCTGCTTATTTAAAGTCAGGAGTCAGCCGTAGCCAAGCCCTCCTTCTGGGCCTGGCCATGTGGTTCCGTCTGGGGCCCGGCTCATGCGTGGAGGTGTGGACCCACCCACACAGCTCATACGAGTCTCTTCCTCGGACTCTTGATGCTCTGGAATTCTTTGATGTTCCAGAAGCTTTCATCTCTACTGTTGTTGGCTCTTGGCTGCCTTTTTATGGCTCTGTTATATGCTTCATTCAAAGGTGGACAGCCCCAATAAGACAAGGCTTAGACAGAAATTTAGAAAGAATGACAGATGGTTCAGAAGAGAGTCCGCTTGCACACCTCATCGGTATTGCACCCACACAGCACGATTACCCTCAGCCTCAGGTTACCTGGCTCAGGAGCCTGCCTGGGCTCCCACTGCTAGTTCCAAGTGTGAGTGAGCATTATGGCGGCTCCCACGTTGTTTGGTCCTCTACACTGGGGTGTCTGCGCAGAAATTCTTAAGATCCCAGGGTAACAGAATGTGCAAAAACAAAAAAACAAAACTCATCATAGACTGGTAAGACATTAGAGAATCATCTAAAAATGTATTTCCAACTAACACCCATGCAGTTGTTGAACATTTGCATCGATAAATGTATGTTTCATATGCGCAATATTTTTTGTGGACATGGATTATAATAAATACATGAAAAGTTTGGGGTCACTGGGTCAGATGAAAAATTCTCAGAAAGCCTAAAATCGGATCCAGTCTCTTTCCTAAAGAGCTGTAGGATATAGTATTCTCATTAGAGTAGTTGAGAATTATTGGCTATTGGAATGAAATATTGTTGCCTCCCATAAACCCTCACTGAACTGGAGGGATCCAGCTAGCCTTGACCCCTTCGGAGCCCGAGTGTTAGTGATTTGCCGGGGCACCTGGGTCTATATAGGCAGCAAAATGCAAACCAGACCCAGCCTGTGAGGCATCTTTCCCAAATGTAGACAGTTTATGCATAAAAGAAAAAAGCTAGCAAAAGTCCTAGAACTATAAACCTATCATTTTTTGAATGTCCCTATTTAAATTCAATTCTCTCCCAATTATTTTATTCTTGTCAAAACTATGTTTAATATTTGAGTTATTTAGAAATTACCTCTGCCATCTGCATTACTTTGCAAACTTTGTCATGAATTTGCTTTGGAAAAGTGTTATTTCAAGGATCACTTGTGAAGAGACAATTAGAGGTGTGAGAAATGAGTGAGTGACTTTGACTCCTGGACTTCTCTCCTAATGATTCTCTATTTTCTTTCAAAAATGATGCCTCTCAGCCAGTCCCTGAGAGCACGAGGCCACAGGGGTCCCGTCACGGAGCGATGGAGAAGCTGTGGTCCTCTCCCCATCGCAATAAATGTGCAAGGGGGGAACTCGCACACATTGATATTGGAAGGAAAATGAGAGCTCAACAGAAATGAGAACTTAAAAATGAATGAGTAGGGAAGGTTTTTAAAAACTCAATATTTTGTCCTCTAGATGAAACATACTTTTCCGCCAGAATTTTAATAGTTAATGCTCAATGTATTTTAAAAAGCATTAAAAATAATAAAAAGGATGCTGAATATCAAAAAGGAGAGAGAGAGGTGGAAACAGGTCGGTTCCAGAACTCTTAACCAAAGATTGTGGCAACCTGGTCACACAAGTGGTACTTAGGTCAGTGCCCATGGAGGTGATTGTTGGGGTTCAGGAGTACTGGGGAACAAAGATGACACACTCACCAGTGTACAGAAAGCCGAGAGCATTCAGTGAGGGAGTTATTTAAAGGGACCCCCTCCTACTGGGATTGTAGCAACAATATCCAGCACAGTTACTATGTTATAATAAGTGATTGTTAAAACAACAATAACAAAAAAAACTGGCCTGTTTAAAGTGCAATTTAAATACCGAAAATAGCCCTGGCCAGTTTGGCTCAGCGGTTAGAGTGTAGGCCTAAGTTCCCAAGAGACCCGGGTTCGGTTCCCGCTAAGGGCATGTACCTCGGTTGCAGTTTGTCCCCGGCCTTGGTTGGTCGTGCGGGTGGCAGCCACTCGATGTGTCCCTTTCACATCAATGTTTCTCTCTCTCTCTCCCTCTCCTCCCCACCCCCCACTATCTAAACAAAAAATGGAAAAATGTTCTCTAGTGAGGATAAAAAAAATAATAATAAAAAATAAAAAAAAATACTTAAAATTGAGCTGTTATTGTTGGTGGGGTGCATATGTGTTGTATTTGATAACTAGTTCTCAGATCTAAGCAAAATTTTGGTTACTTAAGATACAGTATGAGTGTTACTCTAATTTGGAATCTTAGGAATCAATCATTCATTGCTTAAATTAATTTTAAATATCAAAAAACTTTTCTTGTCTGTTTCCCACCCCCAGAACAGTTACTGAACTGGAGATACTGTGACGTAGGGCAGGCCTGGTCCAGTATAACCTAGGCTTATAACTCACACTTAGAGCTGAAATGGAAGACACACCGGCCATTATATGGGTCCATTGGAGAATCAACCTTTAGACAATTTAAAATTAAATTAAAAAATAAAATTTGAATGATACAAAATCATTTTTATGCTGAACATGAAAGGAAAAGGATACTTATCCAAATTTGTATAATTATTTTCTTCCCAAAGAACCATCCTCTATCAAAAAACCCACTTTCTTCCTTGAAAAGTTCGTGACACCAGACTTCCTCTCTCTCAGGTCTGAGGCAGTGAGGGTTTAAATTCTAACTTCCTCCTAAACGTTAGAGTCTGTTTAATAAGACAGATTAGACATTTTTTCAAGCTGAGTCGATGGACGCGAGTGTCCTGGGTTCATAAGTCAGGCGTTGTCTCTGTTGGAAAGAAGGAAAGTGCAAGAAATAATGAGGCAGGATCTGAACTCCTTATATTTAATTAATAAAGATGATCTCTCATTGTTAGTGTTAAGGTCCCTATAGACCAGTATTAAACAAATACATTTTCATTAATAGTATCTAGATGTACATATGCTGAGCATATTATATTAGGTATTTATGTCATTTTATATATTTATATATAACATAGTAAAACTGAATTTCATCTCATGATTAGGTCTTATTGTCTAATATACTGACATGATAATTAAATTACATAGTTATTAATACAAAATAACTGATTCACTGCAGTAATGATTACTGAGTCAAGTTTCCCCATCCAGCAACATGAAATTCTGAAATCAATTTGTCGTGCATCTGAAGTATGAAGGGCCATCAATACCAAGTGCAATTGATTAGAAACAAACAACGGCCAAACACAGCAGTATTTTCGGTGTTGCTGATTTCCATTAGCATAGTCATTCTCATCCGTAGTACTTTCCCTCACACCTTCAGATGCAGCATAGCATCACCCAGCGTTGTAGCCACAGTTCGAAATGATGTTTTGCTTATTACACGTGAACAACTCTCCTTGTTTTCTTTGTGGAGCATTTTCATTATTTGGATGAAAAATGGACACTTAGAGACCTTAGCTGAAGGGGGCGTGGTGATTTCATGTCACCCGGAGTTAAGTTGCTGGAGAGGGTGGACAAGTAGTAAAGGAGAGGTTTATTGTCATATTCGTGTACAGGTGACTGCCATTATTCTGGAGAAGGGGTTCGTTTTGTTTATTTATAACTTGGCATTTCCTGAACCACATTTCCATGAAACTTGAAGGTAATCCTCTCCGTCCAATATTGAAAAGCATTTTCTGTGTTTTGTCATAGAGTACGCAATGATCGTATCCCTTTGCTCTTTATATGCATTAAGTGATTAAAAATAAATAAAACGACGTCTCGAGAGGGACTTGCGACCTGTGTCAGTGTTCTTCGCTGGTGTGAATTCAGTGAATCGTGATGCATTTTACTGGGATTTGAAATTTTACAGGAGTCATCAAGACCGCCCTCCCAAACATGGATAGAGAGGCTAAAGACCAGTATTTGCTTGTTATTCAGGCAAAGGATATGGTTGGTCAAAACGGAGGACTCTCAGGAACCACGTCAGTCACCGTGACCCTCACTGATGTCAACGATAATCCACCTCGCTTTCCGCGAAGTAAGCACGCTGTTTCGTTCAATGACAAGTCTGCTCCCTGCCTTGCCTTTCTGTAAACTTGTCTTTAAAAAGGAATTTTGTTCAAATTCTTCTGAAATAATTATCTTATAGTCTCCCACAATTTCTTTTAAATTAGGGACATGATTTTATTTCAGAAATACAGAATAAGAAGGACATTGAAAATAAACAGAAGCAATTACATATTTGTATTATTTCTCTCTTAAATATATGGTTCTTCTTCATTCGCATTATTTGGATGCTAGATAATTAATACATTTGTTTATGTACTAACCATTTTATTCCAAAGCATTTGTAAACATTCCGTGCCTTACGTGGTTGAGTACCAGAAAAGAATGCTTTATTTTTCCAAATCAAAGTAGCAGAGCCCTGACGCATTCATTTCTGATTCCACACCTTTTAAACCAATTCATGCACGTGGAACATTCCTTGATAGTTCTACCACATCTTTCTTGTGCATACTCAGTGTACAAAGAAATCAATCTAAGGAATAAAAAAACTGCATGCCCTCAATTTCCTTTCTTTGACCAAAATGGCTTTTGACTTAACAAAAAAAAAAAGGTAAAAAAAAAAAAAAAAAAATTCTGTATGCAGAGATGCCCTAATCATAACAAAGCATTTTATCTCACTCTCTTTTAGTTGGCTTCTTCTCTTTTGTAAGTGTATATGGTACTTCTTTACAATGTTCAAGAATGTAAGGAAATTGTACAGACTACAGTGTCTCAAAAATGCTTGTTTGATAGAAATGGGGCCTAAGCTGCCTTGCAAACAGACCCTTACAGGAGAATAATGTCGAGCAAGGGAACTTTCTCTGCACATATGAATGCCACTGTTTTTCAAATCCTGCTGTTTTAGCTATTTCATTTTCATTTTACGTATTTTTAATATGTGTATTATTATACAGCAGACATTTCAGTACCTCCTGGCAAAAAGAAAAGCCACAACATTATCCTAAGTTTTTCATTAAAAAAGAAAAATGAACCTATCCTTAATTGTGCTCTTGATGCTTATAAATGGGGAGGTGAGGATTATAGAATTTGAAAAAATACAAGCAATAATATAATTATATTGGGCTCATAATAAATTTCATTGTTTCTCTTTTCTTTAAGCCTACAGAGATAAGAAGTGATACTGAGAATTTTTGTGGTTTCATTTGTCATGATTTGATGAGATAGAGCACAGGTTTTCTAGCTTATTAGATCTTCTCCTGCTTTTCCAAGTGAAGGAAGCCAAGAATGTGTCATTAGGGTTTTCATTTTTCTGTTGAGATTTTCCTCTACCATTTGGTTACTATTCTAACCTTGAAATTTTGGATTTTACTAAGGAGAAGTCTGGATATGTATGTGTACAAGGGTCACTCAGAAATGATAAGCATCTTTTGTAATCATTTCTTGAAAAATCAGTAACGACTCACAAAATTTAGAAAATTGAGAACAGCAACCATTCTCAGCCTAAAATGTGATCATTTCGTTTAGATACGTTTTCCTTCGCACGTTCCTCTGAGAGAGAAGCCTTCTTCTCCATAAGGAAGTGAAGACGCACCACGTCTGGTGACCCGAAGGGAATGGAGTCGGGTGGAGGAAGAAAATAGATGATCAGAGATGGTCGTGTTCTGAGGAGTTTCTTGGTTTTGAAAGGATGATCCATCTATTTCATCTTCTCCCCAATTTTTTTATTGTGTATTTTTTTTTGAACTGAGGGATAGTGAAGAGGAATTTTTACAAGATTTTTTTTTTTTTTAAAGAGAAAGTACTCTTGCCTGGCCAGTGTGGCTCAGTGAATTGAGCATTGTCCTATGGACTGAGAGGTCTGGGTTCAATTCTTGGTCAGGGCACATGCCTGGGTTGTGGGGCTTAGTCACCAGTAGGGGGCGCACAGGAGTTAGAAGCATTGATGTGAGAGAGAAACATCGTTTGGCTGTCTCTCTCTCCCTTCCTCTCTCTAACAATATCAATAAAAACGTGTGTGTGTGTGTGTGTGTGTGTGTGTGTATAAAACTTCTTTTTTTGCTTCTGTTTCCTCCTGTTCAAATAATACTGCCTCTGCTCTGGTACCATTGTACTCCATCCGTCCTGCATACAACCCACACGATTAATTCTCATCCATGGTCAATTTATTAGCTGAAACAAGACTAAAATTGTTTTTCATAAACTTCCATTCCTGAAACTGTTAATAAAAGAAACCATTAAGTAATCAGCACTATTGAGGCTTGTACTTGCTGATTTGAAGCCTACGCTATGCTACTTTTATTTTTCAATATTTATAATATATTTTACTTGTTGACATTCATTGACTGTGTACGAATTATATGAATGATCATTTAAAATTTATTTTTGTATTTAAAGTAGCGTAGTTCCCGCCACTAGAAATACAGGAACAAAGTTGCTTCTCTCAGGCGGTCTGATTCTGCCGACACATATTACTGTCTGCTTCTCCCCCTGACATATCCCCCTGAAATATCCTGAGACTGTGTGAAACTTGTCTCATATTGTCTTAGCCTCTTCTTTATCAAAACTAAAATCCAATTCAGCCAAGATGATGCAAGGTAGCCAAATACTAGATACATTTTTCCCCCTTGGTTAGCTTGGTGTAAGGGTTTGCTCATCTTTGTTTTGACTTTCACAGGATCTTACCAATATAATGTCCCTGAATCATTGCCAGTGGCCTCGGTCGTAGCCAGAATTAAAGCGGCGGATGCAGATATAGGTCCTAATGCTGAAATGGAATACAGAATTGTGGATGGAGATGGATTGGGAGTTTTCAAGATTGCTGTTGACAAAGATACACAGGAAGGAATCATTACTATACAGAAGGTAATATTTATTTTAATTGTCTATATGGCAACTTCACAGAGATTACTGGGAAGCCATGTCTACTTTGATGTAAAGGTGTAGGAGACAGACAGAATGGCGATATGGAACCTTCGTTATTTTAATTTTGGAAGAGAAGCTGTGCATTTATTTTTAGGTGTCATGATCTTGGGGAATCTTGAATGACACATGTAATTACACCCTATCAATTCTATTCTCTGAGTAACCCAGCCCTTGTCCATAGCTCAGTGACAATAGGCACATGTTTTACATATTTTAAGGGACCTACTTGGAGAAATGACTGGGCCTCCTCATTGATTATTTTAGTAATAAAACCCTGAAATTAACCAAAAGCCTTTGCAAGTAAACTAGATAAGCACTCCACATACCAGGCAATAATATAAATAAATTTGGAAATAGAACCCTTGCTACATTACCAGTATTTGTTTTTTAAAATGTCTACTAATTGACATGCTTGAAAAATCTATACAAGGTACGTTGTGAGCCGATCATAATGCCTTCCATATACGTGCAAAGAAAATCATTATCATCCAAACTAAAGACTGTTTGCCTTGGTGGTTTTAAATTAGCTCCCAGCACTGATTAGATATGGGGCAAATGAGCTGTTTACTCTCTCTGCTCTGTCTAGACATGATCTTTGACAAATGTTAAATTTTAAAAAGTGTCAAAAATAATTATTGAAGAATATACACTTATTATTTCAAATATGGAAACACTGAAAATGGTAATATATCTGAAAATCCCCACTCTGAAGAGGCTGGGAATTTAATGCCAGTCTGACAGTCCAGGTGGATAACTCTGTAATTAACCCTCCTCCATAATTAACACACATCAAAAAAGAAAGTTCTATTTTAGTTGTTGTAGGAAAACATATGTTTGATTTCAGGCCAATGGGCAAAACAGTTCTGCAGTTATTTCCAATGGACAGCTGCTGTTTTAGCTCAGCTGGTGACAATCTGTGGAAAAAAGTTACAATAAATAGGATTGGCCGACTGTGGGTAAAATATTTTGTTTTGTTGTCTAAAATAAAAGGAATGCAATAAGGTTCACTGCTGTTCAAAGATTTCAAAGATTCGTTAGAAATCAATCTGCCCATATTCAAGGGTGTTTTAATATTTATATTATTGCAATTATTGAGCATACATATGTATTTTACATAATAGGACATAGGATAAATAATTGGACAAATAAATATATACATTTGATATGAGATATTTAGTTCAGTATTAGAAAAAAATTACTTTCAAATTCTTAATATTATATTTATATGTTTTAAAGAATTATTAGAAAGAAAACTATTTTAAAAACCAGATAAAAATGCATTTTATCTCAAAGCAATTTATGAAAAAAACTGCAAGGCAAAAATTAGTTAAAACTTACAATAATATAAAGATAAATAATTATGATTGATGTTATAAGTAGTTATTAATAATTGTTAGGCATTATTCTGAGTAACAGAAGGGCTTTATCTTGATTTTCTTGACAATCTCAAAAAGGTATTATTAGTGCAGCAAAAAGATGTAAATATTATAAAATGCTCAACAAAAGAAATGATTTATAATTTCTCCATATAGACTCTTGTACATCTTCAAAATGATGTAGTGACATTTTCTTAGCATATTAAGTAATATGGCAAAGGATTATAAACATATAAAGAAAGCAGAATTCCAAATTTTATAAACCCTGTTTTTTAAATTTTATGAAAATTGCAGACTTATACAGAATAAAATTTATATAGATTAAATGACATTTATATAGAATTCTTCATTGCACGAAATATGTGAAAGTATTAACAGGAATCGTTTCTGAATCTTATCTTTATTTTTTAATATATAATATGCATTTGTTATTTTTAT
Source organism: Molossus molossus (assembly GCF_014108415.1). NCBI lineage: Eukaryota > Metazoa > Chordata > Mammalia > Chiroptera > Molossidae > Molossus > Molossus molossus. The sequence continues at coordinate 110,878,673 of NW_023425399.1, forward strand.
AATTACAATGTTATTAGATTCATAAAATTATTAAATGGCAAACCAAAATAAATCTCATTAACAGATTTTATAATCCACTTGGAGTATTATTGTGGACAGAAATTCTTATCTAAATGCAAAACTAGGTCACAGAGACATCAGTCAGTGGGTTCTAGTTTAGTGTAGTGAAGCTCTTTCAGGTATTAAAAAAAAGACATCCTCCCCTTGCTGATGAATTAAGATGAAAAAATATTGTAAATCCTTTAAACATTTAGATTAATGGATTTGTAATTTTTCGTACTAGAGATTTCTACCTATGCATAGCCACCTGAGTGACATTTTGCCCTTAATAAACACTTAAAATGGATAAAGATTTATCAATCATATGAGAACTTAGCAAAATAGTTTCATAATTTCTTATGCTTATTATAAGACCAAAGTTGTGTTATTTTTCAGTTTAAATTCTTTGGCAAACTAAAAATATATTTTATTTTGTGCAGTGGCTTTTAATGTATGAAAGCTGTCTAATTTTTTTGTTTCTCCTCCGCCACCTGTTTTCTTACATAATTTCATTGAGCACTTTGGAGTCATTAAGCACACTCCGTGCATAGAAGAACCCTGAGAAACAATGATCCCGGGAAATTTCACAATTTTATTCCTGTGCCCTGAATAACCAGTAAAAAATTGGCAATGAATAAAGCAAATTTTATTTATTCTAAACTCCTATAAAGTGTAGAACTGAGTCGATCATCTAGCTATCAAGGGTCAAAAAAAATCACATTTTGGTTAAATACAGAGCTTCTAAAGAAATCCCTGGAGAGCCAGGTGTTGAATTCCTACTTGATATTATGTAACTTTTCGAGTCTAGTGAACAGTCTGTTTACAGGAATAGCAATTTAGACGAAGAAATAAGTAATGGTTTCTTACTTTTAACGTGGCTGCTTCCGTTTGCTCTGGCTCTGCTAATGGCAAAGATCTGATGTTCAAGTTTTATTTTATGGGAAGGATATATTTACCATATGGAAGCATTCAATGCAGAATGTGAAATAGTCTGCAGTAACAGATAACATGAGACTAAGCAGCGCAGTTCTGCAAATTTTAATGATTAGTAACTCATTAGAATGCGACGTATGTGTTTAACTGTAATTTTCCTATTTGCCAAAAGCCAAATTTAAACCTACGGTGTTCATAATATAAAGATCATATCTCACAGTTGTCTTCATGATTGAAGTCTTTGGTGTTAGCAAATGTGCTTCTCTCTCCTCCCCACCTCCCTTTCACACCATTCCGAGGAAATAATAGATATTGGAGTGATCGCCTGGTATATATTAGCCTAATTTTTATTTCACAAACTCCAACCCAAGCTCATTTTTTTAAAAATCATAATTTTGCAGGGTCTGCAAATATATTCCAGTGCCTAACTGATACAACTCAGAATTTCTTAGCAATGTTGCAATAAATAAACATAAATAAGAGGTTCCTGTAAGAGCTGATTAAAAATAGTGGAAATGAACCCTGGCTGGTTTGGCTCAGCTGTGGGAGCGTCGGTCTGTGGACCAGAGAGTCCTGGGTTTGGTTCCCACTAGGGGCACATACCAAAAAAAAAAAAAAAAAACTAGTGGAAATGATACATTTACTTTTCTTTGCAATTCAAACTTAGTGATTACTGACTGTTTTTACTTGAAAAAGTTATTTACGGCAGTATAGATGCATCTAGTTTTTAGATGGGAAACTCTCAATCCATAATTTTCTGATTTCCAAGAATTATTTTATCGATTTGTTCACATGGGATTCATATGTCATGTGCAGCTGCTACGCCCGCCGTCCTCAGGCCTCGCGTTAGTCAAGTGCTTGTTCGTAAATGAGGCTCGTGTCTGTTTCTCACGTGGACAGGCTGACGCTTTAACCGCTGAGCCAAACCGGCCAGGGCTTGTCTTGCCCCTTCTTGATCCGTAATAGCTCTTGGCTATGCTTCCTGTTCTCTTCAGCATCACCCTGAGGTTGGGTATCACTGCATCTCTCCAAAACTATTAGTTTAAAAGCTCCTGAGCTCACGACCTGCCTCTAGGCCAGCAGGTGACAGCTTTGAAAGGGAGGGGTCTGGGGATATGGACAGGGGGCTGGATTCAGTTCTTAAATCCATGCTTTTAAAAAGATTGCTGTGCAAAACACAGTACTACTTCGCTGTTATCATTTTGACCAGTTGGAAAAGCATCTCCCTTCTACCAAGGGAATGAAAGAATCGCAGAGCACCTTGAAAGGAGGCAGTGAAATGATCACTAATGAGGTTACGTGCCTTAGAAATTCTGAAGGTATTCATTGACGGATTATTAGAATGAGAGCCGTCCACGGTGAGAGCTACGGCAGTTTACAATTGACAGCTTGCGACTGCTCACGAGAGCCGGGGTGTGAGCTTCTGGCCCCCAGTCCAGCCGTAGGGCTGCAACCCGGGAGGATTCGCGGGTGGAACACCCAGCCCCGCGTCCCCATCCCCGGACCGTCCCGTTGAAAGCTGTCTTCTGCCGGCCTCGCAACGGCCACCTGTATCCCTTGTCCAAGTGCTTCCATCACTGAGCACCAGTAGCTCTGGTCTCTGTTTCAGATGTTTCTTTGCTTATATTATTTCAAACGGAAGTCTCTTTGGAGGGATTTTTCAGAATAAAGCAAGCCTGTCCCTAAGATTTTCTCATTCATCAGAATCAGAACTGCTAGTGGCCCTCAAGGGCAGGCTTTTGATTTTTAGTTCTAGTTCTCAAGACTTCGTGAAAATGGGGTAAAATTCCAAACCAGATAAGACAGTTCCCCCCAGATAGACCATTTTCACAGACCCACACCCAGCAAGTAGAGTCTGCAAAACAACGTATGGATCCCATAGACCAGTGCCCTTCTGCACCAGAGTTATGGGGGCCTTTCTGACTAAAACCAGGACATTTTGAGAGGAGACACATGAGGCCTTCCGTTGGTCCTGGATCATTTCTCGGTGTTCACAGAGGTGAACAATAGGATGCTATGGGCCGTCGCAAAAACGAGCCATTTGTTGGTGGGTTTCCCTGCCCCTCCTAGCGCCAGGGCGGCATTTACGGTCAGCTTGTGGGCCAGGCCCTGCTGCAGACAGAGATGTTCCCGCTCTGATGACCGTGACCGTCTCTAAAGAGCACTTCACGTTTGGGTAATAGAGTTCCGTTGTCCACGTAGATAAAGCCGTTTCTATTGGAATTCGGTTCTTTTGTACCTGTGGATCTTCCTTGATAATCATCTTAGCTTGTTTTTTTCTCTACAGTATAGTAAAACCCGAGTCCATTGCTTTTTCATAAACAGTGGACCATCAAGGTTATGAGATTCATTCCACTTTGAGAAAACTGTTACCACATTTTGAAACATTTATATAATGCCATTCTTGGCAGAGGGTGAACTTAGGAACAGGGAGAAAAGAACATAAAAATGGTCCTTTTAAAGACCGGGTAGGCCTGGATGGTGTGGCTCAGTGGTTGAGCATCAACCCATGCACCAAGAGGTGGCCGGTTCGATTCCCGGTCAGGACACATGCCCAGGTTGTGGGCCTGATCCCCAGTGAGGGGCATGCAGGAGGCAGCCAATCGATGTTTCTCTCTCTCCCTCTCCTTTCCTCTCTCTCTAAAATCAATAAAGAAAAAAATAATTAAAAAATAAAGTTAAAATAATAGAAAAAGAAAAAGGAAAATACGTACAGAACTGTGAAATGCTACCTTCAGTTATGTTATTGTTCCAATATCTTACATAGGAAATGTTTGTTCATATGACTGAATGTGCAGAATCCACAGGCTAAAAATTGGTGTAGGTGTTTTCATAGCGGTATTTTTTAATAATTACTTTTTCTATGCATTAAGACTAAACATGATTATATAGTTTAAAGTGATGACAACTTAGAAAGGTAAAACAATGTGCAAACTTTTCTCATGGCCATTTATGACTGATTTGATTTTAACCTTTATAACCAGCTACATAGGGCTTCAACACGCGTAAAGTGTAAACATAAATATCATCCCATGTGCGTGGAAATGGTCCTTCCACCTGGAATTCTTTCTTTTCACATTTCTGTATCATGATTTTGACTTGAGGAGCTTTAGTCTTTTATTTTTCTTTTGCGATGTGGCAGTCCATCCTGTAATGCACCTCTGTTTCCAATCTAAGACCTCAGTGGGGACTGAATGTGGAACATGGGATTTTCTTCTATACTGTGCAGCAGGAAATGAGCATTTTCAAGATGCATTTTCTTTTTTTTTTTATCCTCACCCGAGGACATTTTTCCATTTTTTTGTACAGATAGAGTGGGAGAGAGAGAGAGAGGAAGAGATATAGAGAGAGAAATATCAACGTGAAAGGGACACATCGAGTGGCTGCCACCGCACGACCAACCAGGGCCGGGGACAAACTGCAACCGAGGCACGTGCCCTTAGCGGGAACCGAACCCGGGTCTCTCCGGACCGCAGGCCGACGCTCTAACCGCTGAGCCAAACCGGCCAGGGCAAGATGCATTTTCTGTAAAGCCTACGCACACGCTGTCTGGCTGTGGGTGGCTTGTTTGGTGGCTCACAAGTTTGTAAGTTTCTTTGGGCCAATTTGCTGTCCTGTCTTCATAATCTCCTCATACCCACCCCCTAACGAAGGTTAAATGAAGTCGAAGCCATCAAATGACAGAGCACGTATGGAGGTGTGATGATGAGTCCAGCCTCCAGTCCCTGTCGGGGAGGGTGAGTTAGGACACCCCAGGTTCTGTCCACCTTTACTTCAGCCCACAGATCTCTGAGCTCTGGGCTTACTGTCCTGTTCTTGAAATGTGTCCTTTCTTTATGACTTGCAGTCATGAGGGGCTAATTCCCAGATCCAGTATCTATTTCAGTGTTTCATGAAATGCTGCTGAGGTGGGGTGGGGACATCGAACCAACATTTCTGGTTGATTTTCTTATCATATCCTCCTGGGATTTGATCCCATTCGCCCTACTGCTCTCTGTGTACCTTGCTCAGCACGGAGTGGAGACATTTCTCTTATTTGACCAAACAGGCACATGTTTTGGTTTATTTTAGTCTTAAAGGCTGGATGTGATGAGATTAGTGGTGTAACTCTCCTTTGGCGAACTTCTGAATTTCAGATTATATTTTCCAGTGTATTGGACCTGTTGCTCCTGTGTAATGTATAAGTAGGTCCTACCATTAGTTTAATCATTAGGCACATACATGCATGTATATATGCTATCTGTGTATGAAGGTTTAAAACTTGTGTTTGAGTAGTAAAGATTAGATATAAATTTAGAGTCTTAAGGCCCTGGCCAGGTAGCTCAATTGGTTATAAATTCATCACGATGTGCCAAGGTTGAGGGTTTGATCCCCAGTCAGGGCACATATAAGAATCAGCTAATGAATGCATAAATAAGTGGAACGACAAATCAACATTTCTCTCTTTTTTTCTTTTTCTTTCTCTCTCTCTCTCTCCCCCCTTCCTCTCTCTAAAATCAGTCAATCAATAAAAAATATTTAAATGTCAATACATGATAAACCATCAAAGAGACTGACCCTGCTTGCTTAAGAATGGCTCTGTCTTCTTTGATTACGGCAGCTCATCGGAGCAATGTGTTTTGTCAAAGACATTTTCCAGTGAGTCCCTCGTGAATTGTATTATATTTTTTTGCTTACCCCAAGTCACAGATGATGCATAATTTTCATTGCTTCTCTTTTTCCATGGTGAGTTGCTACCTGAATTAGTTTCAGTAGGTAGGATCCTAGAAAGATGCATTTAAGAAAGAGATAAGAGAGGATTTGGTGCTTGTATAAGGAGAGTTGGAGAGAATGTCAGGCCAACATGAATATTCCCAGTGTGAGTAACTAGATGAATAAGCGTGCCTTCCCTTCACAGTGGGAGTGTGGAGATGAGGGTTGTGGCTTGGAATATGTTACATATGAGGCACCTGTGATAACAGGTCAGTATGTCCAGGAGGTCAGGAATAAACGCGTGTCACTCTAAGAGGTCTAGAGTACAAACTGAGGTTGGGAAGTCGTAAGTCTACGCTTTACAGTTAGAAGTGAAGGGACAATTGAGAACACCCACAAAGCACATATGTAAAATGGGGACAGAATGCATTAGACATTACTTGGTGAGACTGAAAAATGTAAGTTAGCAAGGCAGACAAAGATTTAAAGACAAATTGTTTTATTCTTCCATGATTGAGTTTAAAAATAACTGATCAATAAAGCAAATAAATAAAAATTCATATTCAGTCCAGGTGGTGTAGCTCAGTGGTTGAGCATCAACTCATGGACCAAGAAAGAGGTCGTTGGTTCGATTCCCGGTCAGGGCACATGCCCAGGTTGTGGGCCCGATCCCCAGTGGGGGGCGTGCAGGAGGCGGCCAGTCGATGTTCTCATTGATGTTTCCATCTCTCTCCCTCTCTGTTACTTTCTCTCAAAAATAATAAAGGGAAAAACTTTTTTAATAGTTAGACATGCTCATGTGCATTTGTGCACATGCGTGTGCGTACACACACATGCACGTGCAAGCCTGGATGGCACTATGCTATGGCTAGAAGGACAGATTGAAAAATTTTCAGGATTTAACTTCAATAAATTCCAGAAACGTCAACAACAGCCTTGACCCAAAGTGCGAGATCTAAAAGCAGGTCATTGAGCTCAATGACAGCATATTAGACCAAAGCCCACTATATGGAGGGGGAAATGCAGTGCGTGATGTCATGAAATGAATTCAAACAATATTTAAACTTAGGTTGTACTATTGAAAAAGCTAAAAATGTAGAAACTATTGAGACCCCACAATTTGTGACAGTTATTATTTAATCCAGGAGATTAATGTTATAAACTGACTTTGCCAAACACACAGGCCCTGTTGTCGTGGGGGAAATAGAACAAAGAGACACAGTCTTCCTTTTCGATTTGCTCCAATCTGGCAGGAAATAATGGCACTAACAATAGTATAATAGTAACGCAGCAAGTATGTGTGGTTACTCTGTGTTAAATCACTGTTTCAGATGCCTTCAATGTATCAATAATATCCTGCAACACTTTGAGGTTGGTGAGGTAGGCAGGTAGATAGGCTGGTCCCTAAAAGTGAAGATGCCATACAGTAGGAGGCCCTATTGCTCTTAGAGACCAAAGAACTTGTTCCGCAGAAAGGGAACATGTGGTGGAAGGACCTGGCCTTGGGGTCACATCATCTGTCTGGCGCCAGCACACATACATGTGTTTTGGACTTTCACTGACTGCTCTGTGATTTAGTTTTTGCATTAATTAATGATACCAGTCTTGCACATTTTTAAATGCACATTAAAGTGTGTACAGCTCTGTGTTTGTACAGCTATCAGTGTGAGTTTTGTTCCGAGGTAAGGGGTTACCGGAACACTCAGAGATTTCAATAGGAAACGGTAGAAGTCATGTGAGGAAGAAGTGAACTGGCAGATACAAAGCATGCTGTTCATTGCAGGAAGGGGCCACTTCATCTAGGGAGAGAAGCTGACTATTTTGCTCTCCTTAGATCAGAGCTTGGTAAACAACTCCCTGCCTATTTTTGTAACAGCTGAAGAGCTCAGGATGGTTTTCCATTTTTAAATGATTGAAGCAAATCAAAGGAAGAATATTGTGTGACACATGACAGTTGCATAGAATTCATATTTCAGTGCCTGCAAATACAGTGATGGGCACAAGGCCACCTGAATTCATTGACATGTGGCAGAATTCATCCGTGGGGCCTACAGAGCCTATTTACTGTCTGGTCCTGACAGGAAAAGGTGGCCAACCCCTGCCTTGGTGGCAATGTTTAGGTTTTTAAATCCTAAAGTTCATCATCCTTGGATGGCAATTAATTTACAGAACTGAATTTTGTGGTTGGGGGAAGACTCTGCCGAACCAGCTGCCTCTCTCTCCCGGTGTCTGACATAGGTGACTTGGCAGGTGCAAGGGCAGCTTCCAGAGACGTAGGATGCTCTGTGGGGATGCAGTCTGGTCCACGTGCCTCTCACCGATTACACGTTCTCAGTTCCCCTACATATTGCTTGTTATTGTGGACAACAGCGTGAATGGTGTTTTGGTTACGTTTCCAGTTACACCAAGTCTCCCATGAAATGTAGGTTCGAAATCGAATAGGACCTGTTTGGATATTACCTGTGGCTCCTTTTCTTTTGTCTTTCCTCGATTGTCACTTTAACCCCCACCCCCAAGTATATAACCCTGCTCATGAAATCTTAAGAGTTATGAAATGCATTGCTTATATAAAAATCAATAAGACAAACAGGAGTTAACGTTTTATTGCATACGATTTGTCTTCAATTAGTTGAACGGTCCCATCCATCAACCACACCCCTCTTTGAACACTAGCTGTCTGGCTGATTCTGATTTGCTCTGGAGATCACTTTGTGCAGTAATTCCTTTGTCTGGAATTTTGATTCATAGCCCTTCATATGAATTCTTTTATTGCCCTATCTTCAGAATAGCTTTTAGGCAGCCAATCCTCATGCAGGGTACTGTGATTCTTGATGATTTAGTGGCATCCAGATGTCTGCACCTCATGTTGTTGCCTTTTAGACACATTAAAAAAAAAGGTTGCTTTAAAATAATTGCATTCATTTGTGCAGTAAACTTGAAATGATTCTGTCATAAGTCAGTCAGACTTTTATGGGAATATTGAAATACCTGGTATGTCTTTTGGTAAGCCTGGATGACTACCTTAAAAGTTAGGGTGGTTTTCAATTACTTTAAAAGGAGATGGTCACCAGGATTTAAAACACACACACACACACACACACACACACACACACAGACACACACACACAATGTGTGAAAGTGAGATTTCTCATATAATTTGTTAGTTGTATAAATAGTATAAGAACACACTGAATAGGCTAATACCCAAGCTGTTTGCATGTTTAGAGTTTCTAAGTAAATGTATTTGGGTAAATAAGAATGTTTTGTTTTACTCTTAGCAGCACCCAAATTAAATACTAGATTCTGTGTGTAGACCCAAGAACACTTGAATGATGACGTGAATGATGAGGTCAGGCTTCCTGCAGAAGGATTTCCATCAAATTACCTGGTGCCTTTTAAATCCCCCTGTTTGTGTCTCATCTTGGCTCTGCTGAATCAGCTCTTGGAAGGGGCCAGGCATGTGTTAGGAGGTTCCCCTAGGTCAGTGGTTCTCAACCTTCCTAATGCCACGACCCTTTAATGCAGTTCCTCATGTTGTGGTGACCCCCAACCGTAAAATTATTTTCGTTGCTACTTCATAACTGTAATTTTGCTACTGTTATGTCTTTGGCAACCCCTGTGAAAGGGTCGCGACCCACAGGTCGTGGCCCTAGGTGGTACTGATTCTCACCTTTGGTTGAGAACCACTGGGTTCAAAGTACTTTCCAATAATAGACAAAAAGGCAGCCCTATAAACATATCACTGAATCCATTAATATGCTGGTGTTTAGGGTGCTGTGTACCATTTTGTATGAAATGCCAGTTAAGAATTAAGCACTTTTCCACAGTAATTCTGTGAAGTTATCTGTGGTCCAGAAAACAATATACCTCCTTGTTTCTTCCACTTCAGCCGTAGGATTCTCTTGAACAAAGAATAATTCAGTTGTAAGGCTTCTGTGGCCGGGATGTCTGCATTCTAGTTTTTTTCCAATTAAGAATTTATTGAGCCACTTCTAGGTCCCAGCTCCATAACAGGCACTGAGGATGCTAATAACAAACAAAACAGCCTGAAGCTTCCAGTCGACTGGACGAGCCAGACGTTAAGCAAATAACTATTTCAGTACGTGCCTCCTGGTTGAGATATTGTAAGCCTATTTTGAGTATGATTTATACATTTTCCCTCAGTATTAATCAGAGATGAATCATTGCATTTTTCTATGTGCTATTTATGTGCCAGCACACACACAGTGTGTAAATTTATATGCTACATATATATGGGTATATGTATGCATGTGTGTTGTATTTTAGATTAGTATATATATGTCGTGTATTTTGCATATGTATACGTAGTATTTGTGCATATACACACACACACACACACACACACACACACACACAGATATATGTACACCCTTTGTTATATTTCTATAACCACACTGTTTTATGTATTTTAGTGGGCGTCACACCCTTGTGGGGTGAGGTGGAATACATGCACACTGATGTGTGTGCACATACATGTGCTCAGAAGCATGGCTGACTTTGGACTTCAGATTACAACATTACGTTTTAGCCCATTTTCCTTAGTGCTTTTTTCCTTAAACACTGACAAGTAAATTATGCTGTATATTTGACAGTATTTCTTTCCATTTCTTTACTTTTTGAAGTTTTTGTTTCACATGTAAAGAGTATTTGGGGGCAGCTTTTCAGCGCTGGGACCGAGATGGAAAATCACACGGAGCTGTGACCCCGGGTATCCCTTGAAGAGAGGGGCCGTGTTGTAGTCATGGAAACTGCCGTGTTAGGATGTAATTATTTTTCTTCGCAGACCGTGGTTCACGGAGACATGTAATTCTCCTGACAACTTTCTAAACTACCATATGGTTTGACTCAGGTTACTGTTTTTGAGGGTAGTTTTAGCATTTTAATCCTCTTGAAAAGTCACAGAATAGAGATTGGAGAATAGACCTGGCAACCGTCTAATATAAATAAATAGAGAGCGTGTACCCTGCCGGAGGAGCGGCAGGGGCAGTCAGGGTGCTGCTCCGAGAAGAATCTGCGCTGTCGGCCGGGCCAGCCTCGCGCGTCGCTCTGCGCGGGGGCTGCACTTGGAGCCCCCCAGCCCGCAAGGTCACAGCGGAGTCCCCGAGGTCCACGCAAATGTCCTTTAAGTGAGAAATTCGAGCAAAAGTTACATTTCTCTTTCCTTTCAATGTGCCCCCATGGAGAGTGCAGTTGAATTGCATGGTTGAAGAACATTACGTGGATGTCCTGTTGGAAATGATTTTTTTTTTTTATCCTCACCCAGGACATTTTTCCATTTTTTGTTCAGATAGAGCAGGAGGGAGAGAGAGAGAGATACATCGACATGAAAGGGACACATCGAGTGGCTGCCACCCACACGACCAACCAGGTCCGGGGACAAACTGCACCAAGGTACGTGCCCTTAGTGGAACCGAACCGGGTCTCTCTGGACCGCAGGGCCATGCTCTAACCGCTGAGCCAAACGGCCAGGGCTGGAAACTATTTTTAAAGCTTATCTATTGTCTTTCAAACGACCCTCCGAAGCCCATCCGCCCACGCAGGACGCGCCCCCACGTGGGTCAGGTGGCTCGCCCGCTCCTTGCCCGGGTCAGGAAGCGGCAGGACTCGGGCCGGTCCCTACTTACTGCCTCTGCCGCGGGTGCATTTCTGCGCCGAGCCCCCTGTGCTCAGTGACGTTCATAAATGAAAAGGCTCCGCTTTACCGTCTATTGGTCATTTACTTTTCCCCATAACTTTCTCGCAGGACCTGGATTTTGAAGCCAAAACAAGCTACACGCTCCGGATAGAAGCAGCGAACAGAGACGCCGACCCCCGCTTCCTGAGCCTGGGGCCGTTCAGCGACACGACCACCGTGAAGATCATCGTGGAGGACGTGGACGAGCCCCCCGTGTTTTCCTCCCCCTTGTACCCCATGGAGGTGTCGGAAGCCACCCAGGTGGGGAATATCATCGGCACCGTGGCAGCGCACGACCCCGATTCTTCCAACAGCCCGGTGAGGTAAGGGCCTCGCTGTCCCCTCCCCGTGTCCCCAGGGCCGTGGGCAGGGTTCCAGGCCATGGGCACCCCCCTTCTGCCGGTTCTGCGCTGTTCCCGCGCACGCTGGGCTGGGGGTGATGTGAGTGTGTCCTAGCTACAGGGTCCTGCGTTTGGTAGGAACCCAATTTTCTACGCTGTTGAAATTAGGGAAGGATTAACATTTTTTTTTTAAATATGTTTTTATTGATGTTTAGAGAGAGAGGGAGGTAGAAACATTGATGAGAGGGAAACATCGATCAGCTGCCTCCTGCACGCCCCCTACGGGGTTTGAGCGTGAAACCCCGGCATGTGCCCTGACTGGGAATCGAAACAGTGAGCTCTTGGTGCATAGGTGGACGCTCAGCCACTGAGCCACACAGGCCAGGCTAGGAATGGATTTTCAAACAAATCCTTTTTTTCATATTTGTTTATTTGGATAGTATTTTTTTTTTTTTTTAGTTTATTTTTACTTACAAAAATAAAACACTACCTAATAGATGTATAAGGACTATTTTAAATGTCCTTTTCATTGTCCTGTACAGAGACTAGACACATTGTTATAATCAACTAATCTGTTTTGGACTAATAGAACTGAGTCTTCAAGCATTTCAAAGTATCACAATATTCCATTTCACACTTTTTGTCTATAAATTACAATGTGAAGTCTACATATGTTTTTGTGTATACATATGTATGTGTCACATATGATAAACTATGTCTTAAGTGAATATTATATATAGAACATACTTAAAGTTACACTATATTACACATCTTAATTTGGGATCATAAGTAAGACTTTTGATTGTGACTGTGAATTTGATTACACAGTCTATAAAGTAACAAACTCAGTGAATGTTTTATATTCAGATATGTTCAGCTTATAAGCACAGCCTTTTAGATTTAATCCATACATGATATTTCTAAGTGTTTCTGAGTTAAATTCTGAGCTAAGCCTGGACATTGACTACAAAGTATGATGAAAAATATCTGTAATTTAGATACTGATTTTTATTTAAGAAAAGCTCATAATTTGCATCTTTCTTAAACTATAAGCATATATATATATATGTTATATGTTATATGTGTGTGTGTGTGTGTGTGTGTGTGTGTGTATTTTCCCTTTTGCCTGGCATTAATATTTATTCTAGTAAACAATTGGTATAAAATAATGGTTATCCAAAACTGAACTCATAGTCATTGTTTCCCTGTCTAGATAAGAAATTCAGACTACTACTTAGATGGCGATATTATTTTAAATACAGTGATCATAAACCATTTTTGAGAATATAATGTTATAATTTTCTGCGCACTGGAATATTTGTGAGCCACGCATATACCAGACAGAATAACCCTTCCCCTCGGCCCCGTTGGGTCCCAGCCTTCACTGTCAAAGCAGCTCCCTGGCTTAAGCTCGGCTCCCTGCGCCAAGTCTTCCTGACTGACACGGGCTTGAATCTGGGTTTGTTGCAGCATCAGATCTCGTAGTGACACACTGAGTCTTTCTCCCTCACGAACCACCACCACCGCAGCACAATCGTAGGCATGATCAGCTGCTCGGGATAGTCTGGCTCCTGCTTAACTTCCTGCATCTCCTGGGGAAGAGACAACGCGTTCATGATGGGGACGTGGCGAAGAGCCGCTACTAGATACCATTCAGTACTTAAAACGAGAGGGTGTAAGGAAATTTTGATTTATTGCACTTGAATTTTTATCTTGTTATTTTTCCTTTACCTATTTTTGTGGGTATTATCCTGTTAGAGCCTTTCAGAGTATATATTACACTTTTTATACTGTTTCATTTGTAAAATATAGTATTATATAGTAATTTGCGGAGGAGGAAGAGTAGGCCCAAGTGGGCGGGGCCGAGTTGGCGATGAAGTGAGTGCCAGGCGTTTTCCCAGAAGCACAGAGAGGGAAGGGACAAGGGCTGACGCTCGTGAGCTGGAAGGGGAGCATCTCTGTGGCCCCGAGGGTAGAGAAGCTGGCCTGTACCGTATTTTACCTCATCTTAATGTTCTTAAACTAATAAGGTTGCCCCAAGGTTCAGGTTGGACCTAGCTTGTGTCTTTCCTAATCCCTAAATCTCTGAACTAGGGAGAGACAGACTTTGTTTAGAGTGACATGGACCTGTCACTGTTCGTGTGACTATGTCTTTTGCATTTGAAAAAGTAATTTATGGGCTTACATTGAATAACAGAATCCTTGAGACGTGAGTTTATGTGTATACGCTCAGCAAAGTCATTCGTAGCGTCCATTTTTCTGCACGTGTGTCCCCGTGTTTGTCCTTCCCTGTCCCTGCATGGCCGCCCCCCAGGCCGTCTGCTGTGTAGTTGGTGAGTGTGTGCACTCCTGCTCCCCTGGAGGGGACCGACCCCTCCGGCACTGCTCTGTGAGGGAGTAGGGAGCACCACTCAGCTACGCTCCCTGTGGCCCTTCTCGCGCTTTGTCGCGGGATTCTTGAGAAGTAAGTAAGGGATGGTAGTTGACGCTTTGGGAAGTAGTATCATCATGCATTGTGTTATTAGAGCTCACGACGGTTTCATGCCACTGTTATTTCAAAGTCTGTAGCATTGGCGAAAGGAGGCGTATTTTCCAGGCAACTCTATTGGCAGTCCGCATGCAAGCTGTTTTGTATGTGCATCTGCTCCGATCCATAGAACATATTACAGAGTGGGTTCGTGGACATACGCGTGGATTTGCATTGGGCACCCAAGTAGCTATCCAAATAGAAGCCCTCCTTCAGCAAGAGCCCGTGCGCGGGTACAGAGCACAGTCTTCCGAGGTCCTGGGGAGTGTTTTCCAGTGCGAGATGGAACTACTGGAAGAGTCGGAACAGTGATGACCTCTGTGCTCTTTGCCTCCAGAAAGTGTGTGGTTCCTGCAGGGGTGGGAACCTTTTTACGGCCAAGGGCCACTTGGATATTGATAAGGTCATTCACGAGCCATGAAAAGTATCAGCTTAAAACTTAGCCCGCTCTATTTGGTCAGGCTAATTTGGTGAGACGTGTGATGTGAGCTGGTATTGATTTCGAGGGCCAGATGTTCCCCACATCTTGAGGAATGGAGAGGCAGTATCGGTCTCATTGTAATTGCTTCACATTAGGCCAACATATTTGAATTGCAAGGCAGAAGGGAAGTTGGATAATTAGTGTTTGAACTTATTCACATTCTTTGTAGAAGAATACCGAAATTAGCACATGCCATTTATATTTGGAATCTTTCCTGATGTGCGAAGCGAGAGACTGGAATTCTAGAAAGAGATCTATTGACTTGCCTCCAGCACGGTAAAACTGAGCCCCTCTTCCCACATGATTCCCGCCTGGTCCAGAATTTTATACGTTTTACCGACTTCTGGCACCAGTCAAAAACTATTCATGAGTCTCCTCTCTGCATGCACCCTTTCCTAAAAAATAAATAAACCGCTGGGGTCCATCTTGTACCACGGAGCGTCCACATGGGTTAGAAGCATGGTAGTGATAGGTGGCAGATCAGAGCCCAGAGGTTGGCCAGGACAGAACTCCACGGTGAAATGTATGTCCCGTTACAACTTGCCCACTAGCCAGATGGGGTACCTCGCCTGCCATGTCATGTACACTTTGATTGCCTCTTTTCCCAGATGGAAACTAGAAGCCAAAGCTGAAAAGTATATGATCCCTGAGGTTACTTAGCCACAAAGAGAATAAGAAAAAAGGCATTTTGAAAGCAAAGTGGATAACGGGGAGGCAGCCTCTTCCTGGTTTTTTTCTTTTTCTTTCTTTCTTTTTTTTTTTTTATCCTTTTCAAATACTAGTTGCTTACCATTTTCTGTAAATGTTGGCCCTGAATACCAAATACGTATCAGGCTTGATCTATCGAACTCGCAATGACAGATTGTGTCTTGCTGATTCTGATTATTTCTCTGAATGGTGGGAACTTCCCTCTGCGTTTGTCATTCACAAGACGACACAAACCGTAAGCGCGTCCTGGAGTCCACAGGATGATTTAGGTGTCAGCTCAGCATCGGCGGACGGTGCGCAGGTGAGTGGGCGAGACGAGCGCCGATGCGTCCTCGCTACTGTCAGGATGACCAGAGCCAGTGGGATACACGTGGACAGACCTGAACAGTAGCCACAGCTCAGCAGAAGAACACATGGGTCAGTGACTCCGCCTGTGCGGGAAGGAACTCCTTTGTGGGTGACTCTGGGAAAAATCTGGCAGGAGAAACAGATAAATGAAACATTTCCTCTGACCTCAAGAAAGTTACAATCTGGAGGGGGGAAAAAATCATTGATTCCATAAAAGTGAAACAATAAGACGGGGAAAGAGCCAGAGCCGAGCATTGTGAGGTGAAGAGCCACCGCTCTGAGTCCCTGGATGAGACTTCATTCGAAGGACAAACGGCGCCGGGTGAGGGGCCTGGATGTGGGCCAGCCAAGGACACAGCATGCAGAGTCTTCTTATGTTTCATTTCGTGAGAGCCTGAGTCGGGTGTTACATTGTGAAATCAGAGAATGGATTGCCATGGGCAGCACAGGGACCCCAGAGTCCCCCGTGCCCAAAACAACCAGTGAATTGCAACATCGTGTTATTGCAAGGACGTCAGACGTGGTGGGGAGGGAGGAAAATGAATGAGGATCATTTTCAGCATTTCTGTCGATTTAAATCCAGAACTGTATTTGTATTTATGTTTCAGGATACCGGAATAATATTTATCTACAGGTTCTTTTTGCCTTCCTGGTATAGTATGTTCCCAGATAAAGGTGATGACGTAGCATCAGATGTTACATTATGGAGTGTGACAAGTATGAGCACACTGGGGGGGGTTGAATAATTCAGCATGTATTTTTAAGTTCGTTTCTATGCATGCATATATTTATACATATTGTTTTGATCTCAATTATTTGTGAGTATCTGATTATTCTGAGAAACTAAGTGATCTAGGAACATACAGAAAAATATTAGGTCCATTGAAAATTATGAGAAATCAATTCCATGAGGAGAATATGAGTTGTCATCTCTTTCAAAATGCTGAATTTAATGTGATTATAACTAAAAATGAAAGAGTATGTGTTCAGCTATGGTGAAAATAAAAGTTTTTGTCAGAGTAGTGTACTTAATATCAAGAGATACTTTTCAAACCTGGTTAAGTAGGAAATTCCTAACTTATATAAGACACTGTTTCATCTTTTATTGGCTTGCTATAGAATTAGAACTCAACACACAGCAAAAAAATCTTCTGAGTTAGCTTTTTGGAAGACTCCAGGTAAGATGAAGTTATTGAAGGTTACATTGCTCTTGATGTGTCTCTTGCAGTATTTTCCACGTTTCAAATGCATATTGAAAAATCTTATTAATAGAATGAAAAACCCATAATCTTTGTGGTGTGAGTCTTTGGGAGCTATACATGGTCCGAAGCTTAGGTTTATCTTTGCTCTACTGTAAGCGTTTTTTAATCACAATCAACAGAAATTGGCCAAAGGTGTTAAAAAAAAATAAAAAGGGACTTAGGGAATTCACTGGGGATAGCTCACACAATTAGAAGGCAAGTTAAATAGCCAGCCTTCAGAAGAGAGAAAAGTGAGGTGTGTCTATCCATATGAGCAGTAAGGAGGAACCAGTCCGACTTGCTTCTGGTGACCCGCTGAAGGTTCCCTTTTCTTGCAAAGTTTCTTGGTGTCTCCCAGGGCACGTGTCCAGCTCTCAGTCAGGAAATTCTGGGCATCTTGATTTTGCATACCATCAAGGTTGCATGAGATCGGGAAGGTTTAAGTCCCCACAGGAAAGTTGAGTTGCCATTATCAGAAGGGGGAGGGGGAGACGATGCGAACAGAGGCATCACTAAACCTTGAACACCATAGTTTCCCTTGAAGGAATTGACTTCTCATCAAGTTCCTATAAGGCAAGCACGTTCATTCCTGTGTTGTACGTACACCTGCTCTTTATCACACAGTAGAACTGTGGTTCCAGGATTTTAGCAAGGACTCGATCAAAGCCCGTGCGTTCCTTAGAGCAACACACACACACACACAAATGCATACACACAGGCGCACACACACACATGCATGCACACACACAGGCGCGCACACACACATGCACGCACATACACATGCATGCACACACACACAGGTGCACACACATGCATGCACACACAGGTGCACAGACACATGCATGCACACACACAGGAACACATGTCTTAAGAGATTAAGGTTTCAGCTCAAACGATTGAGCTCTATCTGGGGCTCAGATTTGTCCATGGTTATTCCATTGGCTTTTGTCATGTTGAGAACCGCAAGGCCACTCACCTGCACATTCTGTGTGAGAACCTTGAAGGCGTACCAGTAGCTGGAGATAAGAATGCCGCGTGTGCACAGGAATGACGAGCAGGTCAATCAATCTCCGTGGTGTATCTAAGAGCAGCGCCAGGAATAGCAGGCGTCCGTTAGGGAGTCTGTTTTGTGGCAGGTACACAGAGCAGAGGCCATGCGGAGGAGTCAGATGTGGCCCCAACCCTCTTGTTGGCAGCCGTGAACGAGGTCTTACTCAGAAGCCGATTCAAACGCAGTGTTACGTCTGGGAATGAGGAGTCACCTTGCAGAACTTGCTCAGTAGGCAGATGAGGAAACAGAACACGTGGTCACGGAAAGCTCAGCTGAGCACCGAGGCCGGTGGCAGGGTCCTGGCCGTGGTAACTTTGAATTCCTAGTGTCTGGTTCAGGGCCGTTTCTCGAGGATCAGAGAGTGATATCCACAGATCATGCGTGCTGCAGGCTGTCTGCAAAAGGCATGATGTGTCAATTGCTTTTGGTTACATTTTTTTTTAGTTTAAAGACATTGAATAAAATAAAACTATTTTTAAAATGGAAGCTGCAGGATCCAAGAAACGGGACTGTCTCAATGGGGACCCTCTGCTCTCTAGTACCTCAAGCCTGGAAGAATTTTGCAGCCAGTTTTGAGTTACATTTATTTGTTGTGTTTTTAAAGCTGAATGGCCGAATGCACTGAACTTGAGAGATGCTTGCTGTGACTAAGAATCGGTCTATTTTCCTCCTTGCCGATGTGCTGTAGGTACACCCTTGATTTCCCTGTACTAGATGTCCTAATTTTGGGTTTGGTCCTGGGAAAATTACAGTTACAGAAGTATGCAGCGACTGTCTGACAAGTAGGACGGTGGCTAAGGTCGGGCACTCGCACAGTTCTGGAGAGATCCCTACTTCAGCTCCCTCGCCTGCCTGAAAACTTGCAGCTGGGAGTCAGGTCACCCTGGCGCCGGTACCCCAGGGTCTCTTGACTTCTCCTCCTGTGGTTTCTTATTCACATCACAGCGCTCTGCATTACTTGTGATGATATTTTCCAAAATTAATAATGGTGTCATTGAAGAGAGAACTGGCACTTTGGGAAGGGGGGCTGGGGGGCGGGAAAAGGAAGCTCTGTAACGTAAGGTATACTAGGTAGGCAAAAAATTAAAAGGTGTTAGTTTTTAGGCGCGAATCTTTCTGCTGTCTGATCCCATTCTTGGACTGTCTTCCTAAAACCATTATTTGTTTTCCTCCACGTGATGGGTGGCAGGACCCTGTGCGTGGAGCCTTTGTCTTCATTGCAGATGAATCAGCCACATTGTGTACCACGTGGTCAGCCACGGGCTGAGCTCCAAGCCCTTGTGGCCGGAGGGTCTCCGACTTCAGCAGGAGCGCAGCCTCCTGGGACGGCAGTTCAGTCTCAAGTGTGCAGGTTCCAAGGGCACCTGAATTTGGGGGTTGCGTTGGAGGAAGGGCCAACACAACCCCTCAGAGCCCACGCCACAGGCCGGGCCCTGAGTACAAAACACACACACAGCAGCGTGGTTTGTGATGTGATTAGAAAGGCTGGCTGCTCCCATGCTGGGTGATTGTCCCCAAGGACGTGTAGGACTGAACTGACTGGGCGGGAGCAGTTACGTGGGAAAGGCACAGAAACGGAGAAGCAGAGGCCACCTCCACCCACCAGGTAACACATCGGTGTGACTGGCCCAGGGTTAGGCAGGGAGCAGTGAGGAAGACGGGCAGCTGGATCCCAGAACTGCAGGTGGCAGGGCCCCCAAGCTCGTTTCTAGGTGACGCAGTGGCACTGGAAAGGTGGCCCGGTCGGCTGTGGGCCGGAACCCTGGCTCCTCCGGTGACCAAGCGTAAGACCTTCGGAGTCCAGGACCGAGAGGCAGCAATGATGACGCCTGGCGCCGTAGCCGGGGACTGTGCTTGGCCGGCAGCAGCGGCACTTAACACTAATGACTCACTAATGAGGAGTCTGGAGCGACGCACTCAAGGACCGATCCTTTGGCAGTATAATGTCATCAAGGGCCTTGGCTGCTTCTACCAGGCGCTCGTCCCCTCATATGTGCCAGATGGCCTTTGGACACGTTCCCTTTGTGTTCCTGGCCCAGGTGAGGCAGAGGAGAAGGGGCAACAGGCACAGCCAGCTGAACGCGCAGCTCGCTCCCGTCTCCTGAGGAGATTCTCAGTGACGCTCAGCCCAGCCACCTCCTCTTGTAGCTTGTTTGCTGAAGCGCAGGTGTGAGGGCAGCAGATCTGCAAGGGAGACGAGCAGATGTTGTTTTGCAGAAGGACACATGGCTGCCCCCAGCAAAAGCAGGCTTCTAGTAATAAGAATTAAGGGCAGCTTGCTCAGTGGTTAGAGTGTCGGGCCGCGGACCAAAAGGTCTCGGGTTCGATTCCTGGTCAAGGGCATGTACCTGGGTTGCAGGTTCTATCCCCGGCCCCAGTTGGGGTGGTGCGGGAGGCAACCAATGGATGTGTCTCTCTCATAACAAGGTTCTCTCTCTCTCTCCCCTGCCCCCTCCCTTCCACGCTCTCTAAAAATCCATGGAAAAATATTCTCGAGTGAGGATGAACAAAAAATAAAATAAAAATTAGGGACAAATGGCTCTTCAGCATCCGCCGAGCCATCTCTGTCATACCTGACCTTGCGTAGTTGTTTGAGGATTAGGAACAAAAAGTCACCCGTGTTTTAAATACTCAGCACATTCTCAAAATGAGGACGTTTCAGAAGGAGGAACAGTGTTTGGCAAAGGCCGATGAACCTGCTCTTCCATGTTGAGCTGGAGCTGGAGATGCTGCTGGGGTCTGGAGTAACCGGGGACTTCAGTCATTTCCTTTCCTGTTCAGCGTCTCGGCGACCTAGGCTACTGCGGTTCTCCGTCCTGAGGCCGGGGACCAGCACTGCAGAGGGTCCCCCACACTTCTCCGGGCCTTTCTTCTCCCTTGGCCGGGTCAACACCCCTACCCCGGGTTCTAATTCAGACATTTCTCCCCTCTCTAAAGCAGTTTCTTGGCCAAGGGATTGTCTTCCCCGGGTCCCCACACATTAACGAATGCCTCCCACATAAACACTAGCCTTTGCATGTCCAGGGGGGTTGGCAGACAGTAGGGGCCCCTTCATTACTGGGTGACCCCAGGTCTTTGAGATGAAGAGATATGGTCACCACAGCTGTTCTGGGCAGTCTGTACTCTTGCCAACGTTTTCCACCTCCTCGCAAGCCAACACCCCCTTCTCTGCCCCACTTCCTTCATTGGACTCCGGAGGAGCAGTATTTCCTCCTAAATATTTGTTATAGGTTGTTAGGCTTATAAAATATTTTATTTATATACTGTATTTCCTGAGATAGCATGTCACATGCAGGTGCTAAAGAATAATTGCTGATTGCATGAATAAAGAAACAGTGTCCGGGTGTCAGTAATTCACAAATGACCAGATATGTATGCATGAGGCTGTGTGATTTAGGGGGCCCTCTGTGAGAATCATAGCTATTAAAAATACGCACCTTCTAAGTGGACGCTACGTAGTTGATGATACAGAAATGAATACTGTTAGAATGGTGGAAACTTTAGTGTCCATTCTTCTTCAAAACATAGAAGCCTGTGTGATAACGGTTCTCTAAAAGATTAGGGATTTTTCTACATGGTGAGTAGAAGTTGGAGACATTTAACGTATTCAGTGAATTCTCAAATGTCTTTTATTCTAATCCTGGAAACTTTGAGACAGTTGATAATAGAGGCAAATGTTTTAGTCATTGACTTTAGCTCTGCAGGTAATTAAATGAACAACTTTAGACAGATACTGTCAAGTTCAAGTCCTTTTTACTTTGTTAGAATCTAGAAGTCGATTTGCTCCTGAATATGCAAACATTATCATAGTGATCTGGGGAAAAAAAATGAACAAATGAGGCTTTTAGTATAGGCTTAATGGGTGCATAAGTTCATGGTTATTAAGTTATAATCCTCTTAATCCTTTGTCAAACAATATCAATTCTCCTATTACCATTGGATAAAATATACATAAAATGTGTGTATATTGCTTGCATATATGCACATACACATATACACATGATGGTTTGCGTAATGCAGCATATCAGAGAAGAAAATCTAGCTAGTCTATTTAATTGAAAATTAAAGTCTATTTGTAATATTAAATAGTATTCTCCCTTGTTTGTATAGCTGTTGTGTGGACAGTGGATTGTAGGCAGTAAGAGTGGAGGTAAGGGGTAAAATAATGCAGAACGGGCTAATGTAGTGGTCACTTGGACTGAAGGTCTTAAGTGCAGTCATTGAGACGCTGTATGCAAGGCTGAGAGGGAAAACCAAGTCAGTGACCAGTTCTGGATTTTTAATCTGTCCATGAAGTGACTGGTGATGACATTTACGCAGATGAGCCAGAATGAGGGATGAGGTGGTTTGTGAGACTAGGAATTATAACATCTGTTTGGACATGTCTCATTTCATTTCATGTTGTATATCCATGTGACAGCATTAAGCAGGTAATTTAATACATAAGTATAGTGGGCCAAGGAGATTTTATATAAATTTGGGAGCAGTAAAAATCTAGAAGGTATTTTAAGCCACGGACTGTATAAGTTGCTAAGAAAAAGTGTTTATATAGAGAAGAGAAGAGGACCCATGTCAGAGTTCAAGTAATTTGAGATCACAAAGAGGAGGTTCTGCCAGGCAGGGACCGAGAAGGGCCAGGTGGTGATGGGAGAGAACAGGCAAGGTGTGTTACTACCAGTCACGGCAGAAGGAGAATGCGTTTTCAGGATGAGTGAGTGGTCATTTGTGGTCCATTTGGACGAGACAGAAGTAGGAACAGAACAGAGAACTGAACAATGAATTTGACAGGAAGGAGGCCAGTGATGAACTTGCCACAAATAGAGGAAAGGTGTGTGTGTTTTTATCAATAGAAAACATTTGCTTTTGATTCAAATAAAGCTGCATAAGGGGACAAGTATCTGATTCCAAGGGAAGATATTCTCGAGAGGTCAGAAGAGGTGGGGTTGGCAGCTTAAATGGAATATTTTATTTTGATTTGAGTAAAGTCACTTAGCTATAATACAAGATAGTAAGGAAGGAGTATGGAGAAGCCCAAGGAAGATTTATTTAGTGTCTCTCTTACCACAGAGCACAAATCCTGTAGGTAAGAGTGTATCCATTTCCTACCGCCATTGCCATATCCAACTATTTAACTTTCTTTTTCCTTCAAAATTCCAAACTGTGTTGTAGAATTCATTATCAGACTTTGCTCAAAACCATCCATGTCCCTGTCAATCCCCAGATGTACAGTAAGCACGCTCATTTGCTGAGGATTTCAGTACCAAGGTCATGGTGTTCCTTCGTGCCAAGCCCTCTTGGCATGATGATTAGTTACTGATCCATCGCACTTGTTAGTCTCTTATGTTTTCATTCTTCACTCCAGTCATATCTATTGCCTGCCCCAGTTCAGTCCTAGATGCTTATGAACACGCTCCTTGGCTTGTCAACTCTCATGCGTCGAGTGCTGTTGAAAAGCCACTGCGAGTCCCTCTCTCTGCCCACCACCACCCTCCGCGGCAGCCCTGCATGCTGATGCAGACCCGTGACCCGCTGCCGCCGCTAACACCTTCTCAGTATCTGCCTGTTATCTCTCCAGGTCTGTCTTACCCACTTCGACGGCACGGGCCTTCGTCATCACCTCTTGTGGCCTCTGCCCCCCCCACTCTCGCCTTCCATTGTCCACAGTGGTTCAGTCCGACCCTCTGCGCTTTATGCGCCTTCAGATGTGTGCACGCGAACAGAGCAAGACAGATAAACAGGATGACTGGTTTCACAGTAATGACCACAGCCCTCAAAGATGCAATCCACAATGCTTAGCTGTTCCAGTATTCTTCTGTGTGTGTGTGAGTGTGTATGTGTGTGAGTGTGGGTGTGTGCGAGTGTGTGAGTGTGAGTGTGTGGGTGTGTGTGTGTGCATTCTAAAAACATTCTTCTTTCTCTTCCTCAAACCATCTTCTTCCCCCTCCTCCCCCAGCTGATAACCTTGTCTCATATGCCATCAAGAAATATAGAAGCCGCCCTGGCCGGTTTGGCTCAGCGGTTAGAGCGTCGGCCTGCGGTCCTGAGAGACCCGGGTTCGGTTCCCGCTAAGGGCACGTACCTCGGTTGCAGTTTGTCCCCGGCCCTGGTTGGTTGTGCGGGTGGCAACCACTCGATGTGTCCCTTTCACATCGATGTTTCTCTCTCTCTCTGTTCCTCTCTCTCCCTCCCACTCTATCTGAACAAAGAATGGAAAAATGTCCTCGGGTGAGGATAAAAAAAAAAAAGAAATATAGAAGCCATCCCTGACTGGTTTGGCTCAGTGGTCAGAGTATCAGCCTGTGGACCAAAGAGTCTCAGGTTCTATTCCAGTCAAGGGCACATACCTCAGTTGTAGTTTGGTTCCTGGCCCTGGTTGGGGTCATGCAGGAGGCAACTAGTCGATGTGTCTCTCTCACATCGATGTTTCTCTCTCTCCCCCCTCCCATTCTATCTGAAGATAAATTAAAAAAAAATATTCTTGGGTGAGGGTTAAAAAAAAAAAAAGAATATAGAAGTCATCAAAAAATAACTTTCTCAGATTCTCAACCCCAAAATACCTATTACAGCGCAAAAACAATAATATTTGTTGGTTTATGGTTAATTTTTCTTTCTAATGTTTTCTGATGCCTCCTCTTTCCTGTCTGTTTCTTGCATTTTGTAATAGAGCATCTTGCAGTAGATGACCTTATCTGATAATAGTTGAGAATTACTATGTAAATATAAAATACTTGCTTAGCCTAAGTTGGGTGTGTGTGTGTTTATCGGTTTGTTTATTTAACTACTTGTTTTTAAATGAGAGCCCTTACTTTACCCAAGTAGATAGACTGTTTATGAAATCTTTATCGGTTTGTTTATTTGTTTAACTACTTGTTTTTAAATGAGAGCCCTTACTTTACCCAAGTAGATAGACTGTGTATGAAATCTGAACATCATCATTTATGAGCACAGAGTGAATTTTGTGTATGGAACAAAAAAAGTAGATCAATCAGAATGATTTTTCACTAATGTCTGGATAGTGGATATTTTGTGAAAAGTTTTTACACACAAAAACATTCATGCAATTTTAGGGGTTCTACTTTGAAGTATTATCTGTGGAATCCTGGTCCAGACCTCGAAGGAGACATGGACACTCAATAAGTTTACAATCAGGCTGGTGTTATCAACACAAGAGATGTTACTAAGTATATTGAATGGGCAAGGTGTCTACTTATGTTTCGTTTTAGCGGGACTTATGTCCATGACCAGGGCTGCTAAATCGATTGTAAATGGTTTTTAGGAGCCAAAATAATAATGATAAAAAGGGATTATTTGAGGTTTGTAACGGCAAATCCAGAGCATCTGTGAAGCAACTGCACAGTGGTGTTCACTCTGTACTGACAGAAAAGCAGCGATTCCTGACAAGCAGGTGAAGAACCACGTATTACATCGGTTAGGTTTAAACTAAGCGTTTGTTATGAACCACGTATTCCATCGGTTAGGTTTAAACTAAGCATTTGTTATTAATGTAACAGATCATGGAGTCTGCGGGACTTGGTGATTGGCTATGCACTTAATGAAGTAAACGTAACAAATCATAATCAGACATAAAGGTTGAGGTTTTTTTTTTTTATTGTTCAATTAGGTATTCAATCGACAGAAACACAGATTTGGAGAGATACTTCAACATCGATGCCAACAGTGGCGTGATTACGACGGCCAAGTCTTTGGATCGGGAGACCAATGCTGTCCATAACATCACAGTCCTTGCGATGGAGAGCCGTAAGTGGCAAGGTTTCAGCCCGAGTGAGGGTGGAGGACACAGAGTGGGGACTGGATGGCATGAAGTTGTAACTCCAACTTCAATAGTATTAGGTGCCTATTCCAATTGAACAGAAGCTTGAAAATCCCTCATTAGAAGCTGTGACATATATTTATATTCATTAATTTTATATACTGATACAAAGTTAATGAAAAAGTTAATGAAAAGAGAGGACTGTCAAATGGTGGGTCTGGCCATCCTCAGAGAACTCCTGTCTCATGGGCTGCATTTATGCTGATGTGAAGATGGGCAAAGAGCTGGTAAAAATTAGTGACTTGATCTCTGTACTTCAGCCTAGATTTGCATAGGCTGATAATGAGCTGAATTTTAGCCCCTGATAAGAAAAACATTAAAAGAACAATGCATAATTACAATACATTGTTTTATGTGCATATATAATAAATGCGTGTCTTCGTAACAAATATGAGCTCTAGCATCAAAGAACATTGAAATACATGGTTCATAGGCCATTCTTTCAACAATCTACTTATCAGGGACTAAGAGCTACACGGGTATACTACATCTGTCTACCGAGAGGTACAGCTATGTGACACTGGACCTGAGTTTCTGTCGCTCCCTTTGACGTCTGTAATGTTATGATTCTGGATTTGATCTGAGGCCTGGCCATTTCCTTATTAGACTCTTCCTTGAGATAGGTGGACAGTGACAGTTGATGTTAACTGTTTTTAATATGAGTTTCGTGAGCAAAAGGAAACATATTAAAAAGTTTGAGTGGAAGTACTTCTAACTGGCCACTTTCCTCTGAGAGTGAATGACAAGCTTTTCCTCTTGATTAGAGAATCCATCTCAAGTAGGAAGAGGCTACGTGACCATCACCATCCTCGACATCAATGACAACGCCCCCGAGTTCGCCATGGACTACGAAACCACCGTGTGTGAGAATGCCCAGCCCGGGCAGGTAGGCACCTCTGAGCACCACGCTTCTGTGAGATCAGATGTCATCAGCGTGTTTCAGCCAAACCGACGCTTTGATGTGCAGCATAAACCTGTGTTGAAGGAATTTTCAAATTGTGTTTTCATTGGGAGGATGAAAACCCCTCGGGGAGGAAGGGAAACATGAACGTCAGGGCGAACGGCGAAGGGCTTAACCTCCTTCACAAAAAGGGGGCTCCGCGCACATTCCGCGCGACTGGGACGTGATTCCCACGGACAGCGCCAGACTTAGCGCCCGGATGTTGTGTTGAGAGTTAAGTGGAGTTGAGTCTCGGGTGGTGTGTTCCACTCCCCCCCGTTGGCCAGGGTCTGGCGATCTTTCCCAGGCCGGTATAATCAGTCAGTGCGGCTGACTTCTGAGGTTCACGACTCAAACACGAGTTCTGAAAACCACGTGGTTTGTGTCCAGAGCTCTTTCCAATTGGGGTCCGTATTGGTACATCTGCTCCTAACCCCCAGCTCATTCAGGAAGGGGTGCTTATCCTCAGGGGCAGCTCGGCTCTGTCCTGCCCGCCAACATGCCCACCTGCCTCCCTTCTTCTTGCCCAGGTGATCCAGAAAATCAGCGCTGTGGACAAAGACGAGCCATCCAATGGACACCAGTTTTATTTCAGCCTAACCACTGATGCAACCAACAACCACAACTTCTCACTGAAAGATAACAAAGGTGAGGGGTCATCCCTGTTATGGTGGGGCAGCCAGGCCAGACTCTAAGCAGGTGCTTCTGCTCACTCAAGAATGCTGACTATGGACTTTTTTTTTTTTTAATATCAGCAAGGACATTAATTAAAGGGCAGTAAGCCCCTAAGGTAATTTTTATCTATGGATTTGCTGTCACTGAGAAGCTGCTACTTAAATAATTTTAGGCCTGAATCCAAATAGGGAAGAAGCCAGATCTATCTCTCTCTGTCATCTATTCTAGACATTGGGTTCTTTATTTGTTTACCAAGCTCTTTAAATGATCTCATCAATTGAAGGCCAGCTAAATGCCTTAATCAAGACTATCTTACACAGGTATAACTTGAGACATCAGAAAAATGCTAATTACACTTGGCATATTTCAACCTAAATCAACTTGGACTTAATAATGTCAATATTATCTTTAGTTATTCTTTTATATTCACCTAAAAATAAGTGATCCATGTAAATAATAAGAGTATATTCCTGATGCAGAGAAATATAAAATCAAAAAGAAAAGAATTTCCTGTCATCCCAAATTCCCATTCTTCTTCTTCAAAAGTAATAATTCTTATCAGTTTCCTCAATGTCATTATAGAAACATTTTTACAAACACCTATAGTAAATTCCGGCTTTGCATAAATATATGTATAAAATTATAGACATATAGACAATATATAGACAATTATAAGAACTTTAAGCATGAGAACCTGCTATATATTGTGCAAATTCAAATTTATGTATTCATGTGGGTTTACATTACTTATTTATTTTAGGAGAAGAGCATTTGCCACTAATATCTATATCAAAAAAAGTATTTCCCAACAATGTAGAAAATGTGATTCTTTTGGATAGATGTGTGAACTAGGCTTCAGAAAAAAATGTAGAAGTCAATTTGCTAGTCAGATACTGGCTTTTCTCAACAGACCTACTGTCAGAAGCTGGGCACCGTCAGTCTTTGAGCTGAAGCTACCACTTTCAGAGCAGAAAACCCAACTTCGGCCTCAGAAATTTAGTCTGAAATCATAGTCTCTCCTGGTCCCCTTGTCTGCTCGAGGAGAACACTGTCCTGTCCCCTTAGCGACAGAAAAGGCAGCACTTTCTCCATGTGAGCAGTCCCAGGCTCTGACCTAATCGCGGTTGGCGGACACCGTGCTCAGCATCTGTGTTGATCCAGCGCAAGGCAGAGACCGATGACCTTCCCAAGGAGACGATGAGTCTCCCAAGTGTCATCGTCCAGGACCACCACGAGGGCGGGGCAGCACGGGCACTAGAGTCTGGGTTTGTAGGACACAGTGGAACGGTCTCCCTGAGTCGGGTCCGGAGCCCCCTCCCTGGGCCTTGAAGGAGAACGTGTTGTCTTCCATCTTGGGAAGCACGTACAAAACATAGGCTTCTCTTCTTCCATACTGGGCATGTGCTCCTAAATTTATTGTGTGTTTGAGCGTGTTATGTGACATCAGGCATGTTAGATTACTAATTAACAATGTGTATAAATCCTAAATACATATAACATCTGAATGGGAGGCCAAGACACAGACGCATGTGAACACACGTGTGTTATTGTTATGTGTATAGAAGCACACTCAAGACAGTATTCTTCAGCAACTCCATATGTAGTGTTTTAATGAACACCTTTCAGATTCGTACATGTAAAAATAAGATTTGTTTATATAAAAACCTACCAGATAGAATCTGAAAATTAAAGTTTTACTCCGGCCGTATCTATATTTGCCAGTTAGACATTTTCGGCAGCCTCACTTGACTTTGCTGTTTTGTGCTCTTTGAGACAGAAAGGGTTTCAGCTTTCTTTTTCATTAGAATAACATTAATTCTTTTTGTTTGTTTGTTTTGTTAATCCTCACCCGAGGATGTTTTTCCACTGAATTTTTTTAAGACAGAGTTGAAGGGAAGGGGAGGAAGAGATTGATTAGTTGCCTCCCACACGACCCCAACCAGGGCTAGGGATCAAACCTCCAACCCAGGTACATGCCCTCAACTAGAATTGAACCCTCAACCAGAATCAAACCCTCGACCCCTCGGTTTGGTGTTCTAACCACTGAGCATTGGATACACATCTTTTTTGACAGCTTGGAAAGGGAAGATACATTAAAGCATACTTCATGGAACTGTGGTCCCAGGTTTTCCTTCTTTTCCTTTATTAATTGCTGTAAATGTAAAGAACCACATAAATCCCTAATTAGTTATTTGAGACAATTAGCTGAACACAATGACAGCAGATAACAAATCTATTGCAGTTACAGAAATCACAGTTTTGAGATAGAGTTATTGATCACTGTTAAAAGTTTTATACTTACTATAATTGTTTAGATGAAATAAAATCTTGGGTATAAGTTAAACGCAAGTGACCCATTTCATTACTCACAAACTGTGTGCATGGAGTTTCAGTAATGATACCAACAGATTTTTAAAAACTAGGAGAGAATTCCTTCCTTCCTTGAGTAGCTGTGCGTACTCCGTCCAAGTGACACTGAAATGACCTATTTCACAGGTTTCTGCGACAGGCTTGGAATCTGTTGAAAAATGCATTTGAAATTTCACTTACACTATCGGAGGATGCTCCTCACGTCCTTAACCTGTCCCCTTTGTCATCCTCTAAGTGTGTGGTTTGAACTTCAGGATAGTTACGGTGTGTATTATACGCACTTTTTACAAAGCTGCAGGTGCAGGTGGAAGTGAGAAACACTTTCCTGTTCAACCTCACGTTCCCCGCATTTCTGCGGGTGTAACTGTCCCCGCCGGGGTCGCCCAAAGGCACTGACATGAGCCAGCGTCAGCGGGCGGCCCCTGCGGGCAGCAAGGAGGCCGAGCCGGCGGCCAGGGAGGCGGGCGGAGGCCACGGGCGCTGACGCGGTCTCTCCCCCCAGACAACACGGCGTCGGTGCTCACGCGGAGGAACGGCTTCCGGAGGCAGGAGCAGTCCGTGTACTACCTGCCCGTGTTCATCGTGGACAGCGGCTCGCCCTCCCTCAGCAGCACCAACACGCTCACCATCCGCGTGTGCGACTGCGACGCCGACGGCACGGCCCAGACCTGCAACGCCGAGGCCTACGTGCTGCCCGCCGGCCTCAGCACCGGGGCGCTGGTCGCCATCCTCGCCTGCGTCCTCACGCTGCTGGGTAGGTCGTGCGGCGCTGTGCCCCGTCCCCGCAGCCCGGGTGCCCCCACGTCACCCCCGCGTCCCCGCACCCCGCATCTCCTCCACGTCCCCCCCACGTCCCCGCACCCCACGTCTGCCCCGCGTCACCCCCACGTCCCCGCAGCCCCGCGTCCCCGCAGCCCCACGTCACCCCCACGTCACCCCCCGTCCCCACAGCCGCGCGTCTCCCCCATGTCACCCCCACGTCCCCGCAGACCCACGTCACCCCCACGTCACCCCCCGTCCCCGCACCCCGCGTCTACCCCACGTTACCCCCCATCCCCGCAGCCCGCATCCCCACATCCCCGCACCCCGCGTCCACCCACGTCACCCCCACGTCCCCGCAGCCCCTCGCCTCCCCCACGTCACCCCCACGTCCCCGCAGACCCATGTCACCCCCGCAGCCCCGCGTCTCCCCCACGTCACCCCCACGTTCCCGCAGCCCCTCGCCTCCCCCACGTCACCCCCACGTCCCCGCAGACCCATGTCACCCCCGCAGCCCCGCGTCTCCCCCACGTCTCCCCCCACGTCCCCGCAGCCCTGTGTCTCCCCCCGCCTCCCCCCGCCTCCCCGCGTCACCCCCCACGTCGCCGCAGCCCCGCGTCTGCCCCCACGTCACCCCCCATGTCCCCGCAGCCCCGCGTCTCCCCTACGTCACCCCCCACATCCCCGCAGCCCCGCGTCTCCCCCATGTCACCCCCACGTCCCCGCAGCCCTGCATCTCCCCCACGTCATCCCCCACGTCCCCACAGCCCCGCGTCTGCCCCCACGTCACCCCCCACGTCCCCGCAGCCCTGCGTCTCCCCCGCGTCCCCCCGCAACCCCGCATCTCCCCGGCGTCTCCCCCGCAGCCCCGCGTCTCCCCCACATCCCCGCGTCTCCCCCGCGTCACCCCCCACGTCCCCGCAGCCCCGCATCATCCCCCACGTCCCCGCAGCCCCGTGTCTCCCCCCATGTCCCCGCAGCCATGCGCCACCCCCACGTCACCCCCCACGTAACCCCCTACGTCTCCGCAGCCCCATGTCTCCCCCCACGTCACCGCCCTCTCTGTTCCTTGGCCGGCCCTTTGCGGGAACGTAGGCAAATACTCTAGTGGATGGGATTTTTCGTGTGTGTGTGTGTGTGTGTGTGTGTTTAGAAACAAGATGTGTGTTGGGTCTCTTTTGAAAACTACAGTGAAGATAAAGGGCTTACATTTGAAGTTGAATTTTTCAAGATTGGTCATCTGCCGTAGATTCTGCAGAGGAGATATACGCAGAGAATTTCTTCTGTGTTTTGATCATATGCTTGTTTTAGACATGATGCTTTACAGAAAAGATTTAAGGTGGATTTTATGATGATCTGCTAATTTTAAAAGATTGCTATTTGAGCAGCACAAAAGTTATAATTCCTCCAGAAGAGCTAACATGTTTAATGGGACTTTTCCATGGTTACTGTGTGGTGAAATTAGATTTATAACTCATTAGAATTGCCGTGTTATAGGAAACTGTGCGGCACCCTTTTAAACACTGGGAGACGTCCAGTGTGGGCAGTGGGGAGTGGGTTTATTCCTAGGCTACCTCCTCCTCCACAGTGTTTAACTTCCTGCAGCAAAGAAAACAGCATTTCAGTATTGCATCTGAGGCTGTACCGTGTGTTTTCTTGGGGTGTAATATACTTTGCAAATCCATTTGTAATATAGTTTTGTAGAAATAGAATTTAGCAGTGGGAGTCGCCACTGTGTAATGTTTAGAAACAAGATGTATGGAGTTAGGTATCGCTCGCTTTTATTACTGACTCCAACCTGCCCTATTTCTTCACCAGGGAACGCTGATTTTTCCCAAGGCTGGCTGCTTAATCTAAAAGGGACAAGTAATAGAACTAGGCTTGTAAGGGAGTGAAAATTAAATGAGATAATTTGTGTGCCTGCCATAGAGGGACCATTTCATAAATTTTAAGTGTTATCGATGAAGCAAGTTCTCAACCTATTAAGCAACCTAAGCCTTACTTACTAATACACGGTAAGTGATCTCATAAAAATGGAAGTGATTATTTCCAATAACTTCAGCTAAGCAAATAAATCGAGAAGGAAATAACATATGCTTTCATACAGCTTCATCCAGGCGGCAGTAGTTCATTCAGAATGGCAAGTCATTCCCACTGGAGCCTGCTGAGCATGTGAGGGGCTCGACCAAATCCTGAAAAGATGGAACCACTGAAAATTACTTTTGATTGTTCTACCAGGTTCCAAAAAGTAACAGTGAAAATGTAAATGTATGTTGTGGTAGTTGAATAACCTATAAAAGAAGATAAAGCTGGCCCCGTCGGAGTGTTCAGGGGTTAGAGCATCGACCCAGGCACCAGGAGGTTGCTGGTTCGATTCCCGGTCAGGGCACATGCTCAGGTTGAGGGCCTGATCCCCAGTGGGGGGCGTGCAGGAGGCGGCCAATTGATGTTCCCATCTCTCCCTTTCTCTCCAAAGTCAATAAAGAAAAAAAATTATTGTTTAAAGAAAAAGCTGTTCCCCGGTATTTAAAATGACAATGTCTTGAGCTCAGGAGAAGAATCGGGGTGTGGGGGTAGATGATGTGTGAGTGAGACTTTCTGAACTTGCCCAGCTCATCACAGAAAATTCAGATGATTCTGTACTTCAGAGGAATAAGATAGAGTTGTAATCCCCAGAATACAGTCATACGCAACAGTTAATTACCTTTTGATTTTTTAAAGGCTGTCTGTCTAATGAAGCCTGCTTCATATTTTGGAAAATATTTTCACCTGTGACTTAGGGGTTGTTCGCAATTTAGATTGCTTGATGATTCTAATTAGTTAAGAATCATTACCTAGCGGTTACTGAATGAGAGAGAGTTTTATTAGATTTCAATCTTGCATGTGATGTGTGTGTAAGAGTATAGATTTGGTCAAAATTACTTAAGACTATTCTTTTTGTTAAGTTTGAACACTTTCTTTAAATAGACACCAGATTAGGAATGCTGCTTCCACTTCTAAAGATCAGGTGTTTATGTCCCATATTTTATTCATTTTTAAAAACATTTCTGTAAGTCTATGAAAACATCAATCAAAACAGAGTCTGTTGGTTGGAAGCAGGGGCTTCTGCCTGTCGGGACTCCGCCCAGTACTTGGCCTGTTCAGATGTGAGCATTTCGGTCCTTAGACGCAGATAACCAGCCTGTCTAGCCCCTCTTGGCTGTCTCCTCCGCTGAGACTCAGTTTTCACAGTAGGTTTGGAAACTAATGGGACAGAACTCAGCGGGGGTGTGACGGGCACACAGCCTGACCCAGACCTTGGCTTCCAGGGCCCGTGACTCGTTTACAACACCTCAACAAGTGGCGTGAATCTTATGTCTAGACACTGGGTCTCAGGGTTTGTAACTCACACCTTCGTGGGCTCTTGGATAAATATCACTGAAAAAAAAGCAAGGCGAAGAGGCTGGAACGGGGGAGGACGACGTGAGGATCAGGGTCATTTAAAGGTGAGACCAGAGAAGCATCGGGCTCTAGACCCCTGCTTCCCGGCACGCCCAGTGTGTGTTCCGGGGAGGTGACAGATTAAAGCTACCTGTGACAAGCCAGGAGGGGACGCACTGACGTGCCCAAGTGTGGCTACTGGAAGGCACCCCAGAAGGCATTCCCGCCCCTGCACTTTGCACTGGGGGAGGGGGAGGTCGAGAATGGCCAGGGGTTTACATCACAAGTCGGTGGCCGGTGAGGCCTCGGATTCCAGGTCTCCTGGGGCTCAGTCACCTCAATCAGCGCGATGTCAGCACAGAGGGGATCCGCCCTGAACACACAGCAGCGGTTGTTCACATGAGGTCCTCTGGGCCTCCAGGCCTGAAGTCCGTGGTGTCTGCGGCTGCATCTGTGAGTCGTCACCGGTATCTGTGTTCTGTCTTTGTGGGCAAATTCTTTTCTGTCCTCTCGCCCTCGTTCTCTGATTTGCCCACACCTGGATTCCTGAATGAAAGACATGATCCAAAATTTAGAAGACAAGGTCTCCTTTATTTATACCAAGTACAACTTGGATGGGAGACATGATCCTCATATTCAAGGTTCATAGCAAGTAATTAGATGCCTCCGCTATTTTCATGTACTCAAGTTTCACCAATACTTGGCAAGATACTGGAATATTCCAGAATGCTTGAATATGTATGTCTTGCCCTAACTCCAACAGCAATTTCACTGTGCCTTTTTATCGTAGTATAGTTACTAATATATCCCTTATTTTTCAACCGGGCTGAAAGCACTTGGAAAAAACAAATTATATGAATAATTGATATATTAAACTATGACTTCAGTGGATTATAAGAAATAATCAGAGAGAAAGAATTTCAGTCGTTCTGTTTTAAAATATGGTTTTGATATTGTGCATTTATTCAGAGAATCTGACAGCTGGATTCATTTTGTTCATCTTCACAAAGCAGCTCTCCGCCACTCACTAAGACTGTTACTGAATTGATTATATTCAGTTCTGTTTATTCTTTATTTGGACCTTTAGGTCCTATGGCATTGTCTCCACCTCCTGGCTCCCCAGACACGGCTGGGCTTACACTGGGGCAGCGTGGAGGTCAGGCGTTGCCAGGGTGGCCAGCCTGACCTTGAGCTGTCCTTCATCTTTCCACTCTTCTTCCCTCGTGTACCAGATGCTGTGCCCTCTTGTCTCCCCTGTGACCCTCATGATTTTGTTCAACGGGAAAAAAAGTCCTGGTTGTGTAAGTGATAGTGTATAACACCTAAGTGAAAAGGATGTTGGATCGCTGAGGAAAAGTGATAATACTGTAAAAAAGTGTTCCCCCTTGTAATGGATAAAAATAGCACCCATTTGTCAGGGCCGACCACAGTGGTGCTCTACGGTGGGCAAGTGCAAGCAGAGTAAAAACGAATTACGTTTAGCCAGCTTGTGCCGGACATTCACTAAGTGCTTTAGAAGTGTTATCTAATGACACACTTTCTAGGCAGATAGCAGTAGTATGCCCACTTTTTATATGCGAAAGCTGTAAGTTAGAGGAAAGGGACACAAAGTTAGGGGTGTCCGAGCCGGGACCCAAACACAGACGAGACTGCCTTCTGGGTGTCATTCTGAGGTGTTTGGCAGGTCTGTGGGTGCTGCAGCCCAGGCACTGACAGATCGCAGGCCACAGCGTCTCCTCTGTTCCACGCAGCTGGGTTCCCGCTTTGGTTAACTCTGTCGCATTGAAAGGGTTCTCCAGGTACTTCCAACTTTGGGAGAACACGTTTAGAACTGTGTGTGCTACAACTGAGATTACACTTCAGTACCACGGAAACGTACCAGTTGTCTTTGTGCACAGAAGGGTCATTCACTTAGGTCAGTTTTTCTGTCTTGAGAATCACATGAAGTCACTCTCATCCACGCAGAGAACGGAGGCGACTTTTGTGATACCTGTTTTAGGGAAGAACAATTTCAGTTGTGATTCAAGTTTTCAGGTGATTTGCAAATTTCTGGTTAGGATCGTTCACAGAGGATTAAGATAGATTTCCAAGATCGGCAGTCTAGTAGACCACAGACGACATCTGAGTAGAACTGTCAAATACTGAACAGTTTATCTGCATCCCTACATCTTTCCCTAATTCATCGCCCACTTACGTGTTTTTCTGAGTGGACTCAGTCAGCTCTACTTCCTCCTCTGTTCTGTCCCCCATGGCCAATCAGTCCTCAGTACCGTTCATTTGACTTTTGATTCTTGATGCTGCACCTGACTTTATCCAGGGTCTTTCCCCCAGTCTTCTTCCTCCCATTGCATCAGGGCTCCGGAGTAAGCCTTCTAAGATTTCCATGGCTCCCAAGACTAGATCACTAGACCTGGCTGCACCCTCCCAGCTCAGCCTTATCTGTCTTCTCCACAGTGTACTTGAGCCAAATTCCATGAGTTGATCTTCCTGACTCATCCTACTTTGTCTTACCTGCTCTTACATGTCTCGCTCCTTCTGCCTGAACCCACATGTGGTAAATCCTTTTTCTAATCAGTACTCACTTCCTTTGCTTCTGGGTCCAGGTTGAGTGTGGTCCCTACGGGCCTCATGACACCTGGGGTATAATAATCGGGGGCACCCTTCCTGGCTGACGCCTGTGGCATTAGTCTTTCTGTCTTTCTCCCGTGGAGGACTCCCGCTTTGGGAGGTAGGGGTGAGCATTATTATTATTAAGGTATTACTGACATATAATATTATATTGGTTTCAGGTGTACCACAGAGTGATTCAGTGTTTATATTCCTTACAAGGTGATTGCCACAACAATTCTAATAACCACCTGCACCATACAAGTTATTACTACAATACGGACTGTTTCCCTATGCTGTTCATTACATTCCCGTGACTTATGTTTTTTTGTTTTTTTTGTTTTTTTGATATTTTGTTCAGATAGAGTGGGAGGGAGGGAGAGAGAGAGAGAAACATCGATGTGAAAGGGACACATCGAGTGGCTGCCACCCGCACGACCCAACCAGGGCCGGGGACAAACTGCAACCGAGGCACGTGCCCTTAGCGGGAACCGAACCCGGGTCTCTCCAGACCGCAAGCCGATGCTCTAACCACTGAGCCAAACCGGCCAGGGCCCGTGACTTATGTTTTTATAACTGGAAGTTTGTACCTCTTATTCCCCTTCACCTTTCTCATCCATCCTCCCACCCCCCTCCTGTCCAGTAACCATCAGTTTGTTCTCTGTGGCTGAGTCTGTTTTATCTGTGTTTTTTGGTTAGATTCCACATGCAAGTGACATCACATGGTATTTGTCTGTCTGACTAATTTCACTGAGCATGAAACCCTCTAGGTCCATCCACCACTGCTGCAGACGGCAGGAGTTTTTATGTGTGAGTAATATTCCATTGTGTATACAGATACCATTTTCTTTATCCACTCCCCCGGCAGTGGACACCTGGGTTGCTTCAGTATCCCAGCTCTTGTAAATAACGCTGCAGGGAACATAGGGATGCATGTAGCTTTTCCAAGTAGTGTTTGTGTATTCTTCAGATAAATTCCCAGAAATGGGGTTGCTGGATCATAGGGTAGTTCTGTAGTGACTGCGGATTTACATTCTTACCCACAGTGCAGAGGGTTCCCTTTTCTCCACAGCCTTTCCAACACCTATTATTTGCTGATTTATTGATAATAGCCATTCTGATAGGTGTGAGGTGCTACCTCACTGTGGTTGATTTACATTTTCCCTGTTTATTTCCCTGTGATGTTGACATTTATATGTCTGCTGGCCATCTGTATGTCTTAATTGGCGAAGTCTCTATTCAGGTCCTCTGCCCTTTTTTAAATTGGATTTTTATGTTGAGTGGTATATTATAGCCAAGAAGGGGTTAATATCCAGAATGTATAAAGAACTCATACAATGTAAGTGTGGGCTGGTTTCTGGGCTTTCTGTTCCATGGATCTAAGTGTCTGTTTCTATGTCAGTAACAGGCTGTAGCTTTATAGTGTCATTTGAAATCAAAGGACGTGACAGCTCCAGCTTTGTACTTAATTTCTCAAGACTGCTGTAGCTATTCCAGATTTTGAGTGGTTCTACCTAAGTTTTAGGATTATTTGCCCTACTTGTATGAAGAATGCCCTTAGTATTTTGAGAGAGATGTAGAGATCACATTGAATCTGTCGCTTGCTTTTGGTAGTATGGACATTTTAACAATATTATTTTTTTCAATCCATGAGCATGGTATATCCTTCCATTTATTTGTGTCAACATCAGTATTTTTCATCGATGTCTCATAGTTTTCAGAATACGAATCTTTGCCTCCTTTGTTATCCTAGGTATTTTTGTTTTTTGATGCAACTTGATTGAATTTATGTTATCATAGTGTTTTTGGTGGAGTCTTTAGGGTTTTCTACACATAAAGATGTCATCTGTGAATCATGACAGTTTTACCTCTTCCTTTCCAATTAGGATGGCTTTTATTTCTGTTTGGATTGCTGTGGCTAGACCGTCCAGTCCCAGGTTGAATAAAAGTGGTCCAAGTTGGCAACCTTACCTTTACCCCCAAGATTAGGAATAAGACTTTAGCTTTACCGCTGTGTATAACTGTAGCCATGAGTGTGTCATACGTGGCCTTTCTTGCGTTGGGAATGGTTGAGAAGCTAGCGAAGGTCACTCTCCCTGTTGGGCAGGTCTGGAGCCACGGGGGGAGGCTCTGGCGAGGGCGAGTGTTGGGGTAAGAGAACAGTGTGACAAGGAGGGGCAGGCTTGCACCCATCTACGCCGGGCTGGCACAAAAGAAGAAAACTTGCATGATCCCTGCCCTTCCGGGCTTCACTCTAAGGTGAGTGAATTTAATGCCTCTTCTTATGACCCAGAGATTCTCAAAGTGCTGCCTCCACCACGCTGGAGCGTCGAGCGAGTGAGTTTGAGTGCAAGCCCTGTAAGAGCATTGTCTCTGTCTCCCACGCTCCTTTCTCTCTCTGGCCTCATCCCTCCTGGTTCTCAAAGCTGGACGATATGGGGCTTCCTCTTCCCACACCCGGCCCCCAGGCCCCTCTCTCCTCTGGAGGGACCACCGGGGGTGGTAGCCCTCCCATTTCTGAGTTGCCACACTAAGGGTGTGGGACCGACCAGGCATGGCTTCTTCTTTATAGTTATGGGAATTCTGAGCAGCTAGTCTTCAGGTGGTGCTCAGAGATTGTTGCTCTAGATTTCGCTGTCATTTTGGTGTGTTCACGGGAGGAAGTGACTCGGTGTATCTACCTGACCCCGAGCATCCTACACACTGTACTTCATACGATGCTGATATATTGGATGCTAAGTGTGCTCATCGGTGGAAAAGAACATTTGACTGTGTTTTTCATTATCCATAAGTTGTATCTCTATTGAACTCTGATCTTTTTCCATTTCCTAAGATTATACAATGTTAGGAAATTTTTCCAAGATCCAGCCTGTTTAATTTCACTAGAAAATATAAATGGCACAGGTTGAAAGTTTTTAAACGATATTTTCAGGTCAATAGCTCTGGAACCAAATAAGGGCTCAATAAAGAAAATGAGAATGCATAACTTTTAGGCTCTTTCTAAATATAGAGAAAATATTGCAGTAGAGATTTTAGTTTAAAATTCTATAGTAATTTACCTTAAGATCTAATTTGTCTTAGTCATGTCCTTACATTTTATCTTTTGACTGCAAATAATACGGTGGGTTCATATGGACAGAGTTCGGCCTTCTGTTACTGGGGTATGCGTACGTCTGAATCTGTAGCACGAATCCAGACTACTTAAGTCGACTTCTCCTTTAGATCTAAGCTTAGATTGTCACTTTTTTTTTAGATGTCACTTTCAATGACATCCTTCTGTGTTCACAACCAGGCTAGTACCCCTGCATTTTTTTTTTTTTTTTACCATTTCACTTTTCAAAACATATTTCATTCTTTGCTTGAAACATTCCACATGAATCAAATGGACTTACATGAAGTCCACACGTCCCACAAAGTAGGTGTGTTCTGATACCTGCTCACTTCTCGGAGGTGTCAGGCTAGCTGAGCCTTGACTCACACAGGAGGAGAAAACACAGCATCTTTCTCGCTTGTTTAAAACCTGCTGCCCTGTTCCCGAAACTCCCTCCCACATCCTGTCTCCTGCTGAGCTTATACAGACCTTTCAGCCCCAGCACCTTCCCCGAGGGACTGTCCTCATGCCTGACTGAATTATGTGCCCCTCACACCATGACTGGGGCACATACCACCATTTGTACATGTCTTTTTGCTTTACACAAATATAAAAGCGCATTGAGAAGAGTCACCTTAATTTTTTTTTTTTTGTAAGCAATATATTCTCAGAGCTTAATATAATAGAGCGCATAGGAGGAAAAATTATTTTGGGATGAATCTGGGTAGAGTATTTTTCCCACTCAACTATTTATTTTACTGCATTTGTCATATGGGTTGAGCATCAACCCATGCACCGAGAGGTCGCTCCTACAATTCCTCATCAGGGCACATGCCCAGGTTGTGGGCCTGATCCCCAGTGGGGGGGCATGCAGGAAGCAGCCAGTTGATGTTCTCTCTCATTGATGTTTCTCTCTCTCTCTCTCCTGTCCTGTCTCTCTGAAATCAATGGGGAGTTATCTGGATCACATGCCAGGCTGTGCATGGTAAGGTTTATTTCTGTGCACCAGCCATGACTCAAATTGTAGCAAGACTCAAAGGAATAGGAACTGGATTTTCTGACTTGTATTATAGAAGTTCACAATATATGACATTCTTTAACTAGATAAATGCTTATTAGGCATAGCTCTGTTTAAGCACGTTACAAATCCTATAAATCCACTTCATCGCTATTAAGTTACTGTGGAGTAGTTCCTTTGAGGTAGGGTCCTCCTCTCCAAAACAAAGATGATAAAACTTGAGGCAGGTGGAAAGAAACTACATCACCTAAGTGATATTTATGCAATTCAACAGGATCAAAAAGAACAGCAGAGTTTAAATAAAAAAAGTAGAAAGTTGTCTAAAGGCTAAGTTCTACTTGCACACTGATTTGCGTAATTATTTATAATAAGCTGCTGAAAGTGTATACAGATTGTGCTGGCAGATTTTTCATTTAGAAAAGGTCACCTCAGTTAGCACCTTATAGATACAGTAGTAATTGTAGTGTAATTGCTGTTTCGCTGTTCAGTATGTCATTTGGCAATCCAGTCTTATAGTAGCATTCCTTAAGACCATATGCATTTTTATTTTTTCTAGCATTTCTGCATCTTTTCTTTAGATCAGCTGTCCAAAAGACATGTATCGTGACTCACAAGTGTGAACCCCATATGTAAGTTTAAATTTCAAGGGTCCTCAAAAGAAACAAGTGAAGCCAAGTGATCTTTTGTCTAAAGCAGTATAAGCAAACTATCCTTTGAACATATATTCAATCAAGAGCGTCTTTCTTTTTGATAAGAATGAGGTCTTCAGCATCACGTGTATGTCTGCACTCCTAACCCCTCCCAGTTCGGACTAGTGGACCAGTGTTCACAGGCAGCGGTCGTGCTGGTGACAAAGATCCTGGCAGATCCGATAGTTCGGAGAGAAAACAGTGCTCTGGAGGAAGCCTGGCTCACCTTTAAGGTTTACCTCAATGCCATCTCTTCCGTGAAAACCTCTCTTCGCCTCCTGGCTAGAACATACTTCTCATCCATCTTTTCCTAGCGCCTATTACTACATAATTAGTGCATTAGTAACAGTTCATTGATTTTTTTTTCTTATACAAAATATTGAACTTCTTAATGACAGGAGCTGTCTGCATACCTCATCACAGAACCTGGACTGGACTTGCCGTCAAGTATTGTCCTTTACGCTTAAGGTACATCTGAGCAGAATCAGGTCACTGCACTTATAGGGCTAATACTTCTAGCAGAGCAGTGCTCAGTGGAAAATAATGTTGCATTAAACAAAATTCAAGCTTCACCCTTTTGGTGGTTGTCTTCTAAACAATGAGTGAAATTAAGGAAGTGATATTTAACAGGTATACATATAAAGTCTTACAATCTGATTTAAAACAAAAAACGCTTTCAGAGTTTTAGGATAGAAGAAAATTGGCTTGATGGTAGGTCATATGCCTGAGTTGTTTTATTTTATTTATTTAGTTATTTTTTATCCTCACCCGAGGACATTTCTCGATGTTTTGTTCAGATAGAGTGGGAGGGAGAGAGAGGAAGAGAGAGAGAGAGAGAAACATCGACGTGAAAGGGACACATCGGGTGGCTGCCACCCGCACGACCAACCAGGGCCGGGGATAAACTGCAACCGAGGTACATGCCCTTAGTGGGAACCGAACCCGGGTCTCTCTGGACCGCAGGCTGATGCTTTAACCGCTGAGCCAAACCGGCCAGGGCTGAGTTGTTTTAAATGAACCCCAGATTCCACATTCAAAATATGTTAAAAACATAATTAAATACATTAAGGGAAATTGTCCCTCTTTAAGGAGTTTTATTTGGCGTGGGTACCATTTGGTACCACAGCCACAGAATTCTGCCTAGTTCTGGGCACCAACATTGGACGTTGCGGATTCTGACATCACAGGCAGAGGGACCTCAGTGCAGGGGCTCCGGGTGGCAATGAGGTGTTGGGCTGAGAGCTATGCTATTTAAGTTCTGATATAGCAAATATGAATGACCTTCATCTTTGTAAGGATGGCAGATACTTTGAGACACTCGATGATAGCAGATTAGTGGAGAGAAGGGCTTCTTCATTGCAGGGCCAGCGACACTGTCCTGAACCTCTGGGAAGCTGGTCAGGAGAGCGGGACAGACACTGTGAGGATGACTAGGCAAACCCACGTTGCAGTGTGTCCACCTAGACAAGTGTCCCTTACAGAGCACAGAGGCGCTGAGAACAGAGGGGCTCGCTGACCTACAGTGAGGCAGGCATTTGATAGTTTTCTCCGTCTTTTCTCCTGGTTATTCTCGGCGTGGGAAGGGTGCCGCCGCGCTGTCCCGCGTGTCCCCTTGCACCTGCGCGTGCCCGCCCCTCCTCACACGAGCTGCATTCTCACGTATGCGGTGCGCGCGGGTAGTCGGCAACGTCGGAGCTGCGTGATGCGGGATCCTCCGGGCGCGACTGTGCCGGTGCACAGCGCTACTTCCAACATATCGGAAGATGCTGACTCGAATATTATGAAACTGAACTCTAAGACCAGACGTTTAGGTCCACATTCCGCTCTCCTGCTGCGACAGCATTCTCCTTGCTTTTCTAATGTTGACGCTTCCTCTCTTCCTGGCCTCCATCCAGCCAGATGTCAGTTGGTTGTTTTGTGTGTTTTTAAATCCTGTAGGTTCTGGGCCTCGGGGTCTTCCTGACATTCCATCTCCAACCTCAGCTCCTCCTCTTGCTCCACGTCCCGGCGCGTCGGCTTCAGACCTTCCCCTGTTGGTGGACTGATGCCAAGAATAACCCCCTTATCACGGCCCCAGCCCCATCCCAGCCGCAGTTGAATCTCCTTTGAATCTATCTTTAAAAGATCGTGTTTCCCTCTTTTGGAAAATTAAATTAAGTTGTCTTATTATTTAATGAATACATATCTGCCCCCATGTAATTGTAGGGCCAGGAGGAGAGGTCTTATCTCTGCTTCTATGTGCAACATTATATCATGGTACCTGATGCACGTACTAAATGGTCAACCCGTCTGTGAAGTGCATGTGTTAGCCCACGACCGACCAGCACGACATACGTGCCACACGTCTAGACTTCAACCAGACCCGCTCCTTCCTGCCTCCACTCCGAGCTCTAGTCCACAGGACAGAAAAGACATGATACAACCACTTAAACTGTATAATCTTGTACTTACTTTGGCAGAAAATATTTTTTAATACAGAGATTATCGCCACCCATAGGCCCTGAAGAGCAGTTAATACTTATCCTACATACAGGTGAAGACTTACTTCTATACACGCTCGAGTGTTTAGAAAACGGTCCTCTCCCAAGTCGTTGAAATGGTAAACACTCCATCTTTTCAGCTTCAGGCAAGACTGGGAAACAGGATGACTCCATAAGATATCAATCAATATCCTTAATGTGTGTTATCTCTGAGCTGAAACAGCGAGGGGGTCCTCTGTTCCACCTTCACGGAGCGCTACACTGGACACCGAGAGGCAAGTGTGCCATTGTGTGACCATGGGGACCATAGAATCTGAGCTCATGCTTTATACACGTGTACCAT
The DNA here is from genome assembly GCF_014108415.1 of Molossus molossus. Taxonomy (NCBI): domain Eukaryota; kingdom Metazoa; phylum Chordata; class Mammalia; order Chiroptera; family Molossidae; genus Molossus; species Molossus molossus. Next base: position 110,922,952 of record NW_023425399.1, read on the forward strand.
TTACCCACAATGCAGGGGTTGGGGGCATCAACCCCACTAATGCAGTGGAACATCCATGTATAATTTTGGACTTTCCAAAAATGTAACTACTAATTGCCTGCTGTTGACCAGAAGCCTTACCAAAAAGAAAGCTGTCAGTTAACACATATTTTATATGTTATATGTATTACATACTGTATTATAACCAAGTAGCAGGAGAAAAGGAAATGTTAAGGAAACCATAAGAAAATACATTTGCAAGAACTGTATTTATCGATTCCGTAAGTTCATGCTGCCTTATACTAATGAATCACCCGTCAGTACCCATATCAATATTGTCCTATATGATACGAAACACTGTAGATTTTATATTACTAACATTTGACATCAAAACTGAACAGACAATTCACTTATTTACTGGTATGATGCTTTATGTATGGATAACGAAGCAAAAGCAATATGCATTCCACATGGTAGCCTAATCGTTATAAAATTTTATGGCATATACTACTACAGTCGTATTCATAATACAGTATTGGAAAGACTGTTACTTTTTTTTTTAAAGGCACTTATTTGGGATGATGGGTTAATACGCTGTTTCTCTAGTTATGAGCGAGGCATACTGTACGGTAATGTACTTTTTTAAAAGAAAGGTTATAGAACAGTAAGAAAATGAACACATTATTAATGTTTATGAAACATCACACACCTTATGCCTGTGTAAGGACCGTCTGTCCACGTCAAGTTGTGTGTCCCGTGTTCTACATGAGGAATACTTAGGTGAGGTGAGGACACAAAAACATTTCAGTTCTTGCTCTGTGGTGATTAGATCTTCCAATGGAGACACACCCGGCGGATGAGCTAAGTGTTGGGCATGATGCTGACTTCTGCTCATTCCATGGAAGCGGGTGATCACCCAGGTCTTCCTCGTCGTCCTCGCATTGAGCAGGAGGAGGGGGGTTGGCCTTGCTGTCTCGGGGTGGCGGAGGCAGACACCCCGGTGTCATCATGCACGGACATGTAACTGCCTTTCGCTTCACTGAACCTGCTCCTCTGCGGCACCACCGAAGGGTCCGTGTCCTGAAGGCAGTCCGAGGCTCTGGAGCCATCGGGACCTTCTTGGAGACGGTCGGTCCGTTCGCTGTCTGATTCTGGGGCTTCTCCATCTGCTCCTTGCCGTCGGGCACTGTTCAGAATCACCCAGCGCCCCTGTTCCTTCCTCTGCCGTGGTGCCTACCAGCTCGGGAATGTCTCCAACCCCATTTCCTTGAAATCCTTCACCCCCTCCTTTGCTGGATCCCCAGTCTCCCTCCGAGTTCCTCGACTGGCTCTGTCATAAGTGCTGTGACCCTTGCCAGCGTCTGCACAGCTTTCTCCAGCAGGACCGTCCCGTGTGGGCATGTGGCGTCCACGGCTGTTCTGTATCGACAGTGACATCCTCCGTCCACACTTTCCTGCTGGCCTCCCCGTCCGGTTCCCTTCCAGAGCCTCGCCCGTCCTCTCCGGAGAATGCCATGAGTAATGAGCCTCGACGGTCCCTCCACCCTCCTGGTCTGCAGGTGTCACCAGGGACATGGTGTTTGGGGGCACATAGATCACGACGACCCTCTGCTGTGGAGTCCCTGGAGTTCCGGTGGCATCGTGCACTCTGGGAACACAGCCCCTCTGGCCAGGGACATCGTGAGCTCAGGGACAAAGCCTCAGAGGGTCCAGTCCAGAGAAAGCGTTCTCTGTCCAGTTATGTCAGTGTCCAACCCGAAGACGGTCAGCTGGTGTCTCTCTCTTTCCTTCGAGCCTCGTGGGTGAGCAGCTTTGGGGGGGCACAGAGAGCGAGCCTGTCCCCTCCGGCCTCCAGCCCTGGTGCTGGCCCTCTCCCTGCCCAGAAACGTCCTCTGGTCTGTTTTCCCCAAACAGGGCACTTTCATCTGCTTTTCAAAACCTGCTCAGGCGGAGGTCCTTTCCCCGCAAGGACCCTAGTGGCGTCTGGAGCTACTCTGCCGCCACCTTGACATTTTCAAAGCCAGACCTCTTCCTGAAACTATCAGACCATCGTTTGCTGGCATGAAGCCCCCCAACTTTAGATCCTTCCCTTTCAGTTGCCATCACAGGGCTGTTCCTTTCTCAGCTCGTGTCGGTCTAGAGGCGTGCCTGTCTTATCACAACGCTGCAGCTGCAGAGACGGCTGCATCTTTAATACGAGGCAGCGCGCAGAAAGGCATTTCGCAGAACGTGCTCGGTCTTCTTGCCTGCTGACATCGCCGCAGCTGTGGCTTCGGGAATTTTTTTTTTGTTTTTACAGTGGTAATTTTTCTGGATTCATTTATCTTGAGATGGTGGGCAACCACCACGGCGACAGACCACAACCTAAGGTACCCGTCAAGCATCTCCTCTTTTTCTTGGACTAGCATGACTTTTCCCTGCGTCTTGGGGGTACTCTCGCCACCACCGGCAGCCTTTCTTATGCGTCCCACAGTGTCATTCACAGTGCACAATACACACGATGAAAAACATGTGGGAATCACGACACCACTTGCCACTGAGGCCCAGCTACCAGCTAGACGGACGGCTCACACGCGGTGACGCGCGTCGCTGGCCTTCTCTGCAGACGCCACACAGGCGACAGCCGCCGGACAGGCTGCGGCGCTCCCGCAGTAGGTCCCCGGTTAATTCACGCAGCTCTGTTTCCAGCCCTGCTAAAGCGACTCCCACGCTGTCGGGTCAGCCCCTATGCGACAGTTTCTCTGCTGTAGTTGTGGCCAGCCCTCCTAGTCAGCTTGAGGGTCAACACCACCCACTGACGTGCCAACAGCAAGCCAGGTTCAACTGCAAGAGGGGAGCACCCATAACCCACACGAGGGACACAGCCGGAGCACCCAGCACAGGTGACCAGGGAGACTGTGCCACTGGGCCTCAGAGATGACCACTGCCCAGGGCCACCCTGCCACGACAGGTAGACGTAGCCATTCTACCTAATACCCAGAAACAAACATGGGGAGGCAGCCGAAAGGAGGAGACAAAGAAATATACAGTTGCATTGTGACATTCATAACCTGCCTGTCTTTTTCCATATACACAACTATAAACCTACATTTGCCCACCCCTGTACAGTGGAATATTACTCAGCCATAAAAAAGAATGAAATTTTGCCATTTGCGCCAACACGGATGGACCTAGAAGGTATTATGCTAAGTGAAATAAGTTAGAGAAAGACAAATACCACATGATTTCATTTAATTTAGAGAACAAAATAAACAGCAACAGACTCGTAGATACAGTAAGCAAATTGATGGTCACCAGCTAGGAAGGGGGTGGTGGGTGGAGGTGAAATGTCAAAGGGACTAAGAAATACAAACTGCCAGTTACAGAAAGTGTTAGGGATGTACAATGCAGCACAGGGAATACAGTCAACAATATTGTAGTAAGTATGTTTGGTGTCGATAGATGTATTGGGGTGATCACTTTGTAAGTCATATAAGTGTCTGATCACTATGCTGTACACTTGAAACTAATGTAATATTGTGTGTCACCTGTAATTGAACTAAGGGCCTGAGAGAGAGAGAGAGACAAGATTCACTGTAATTATATGAAGGAAAGAGAATTGAGAATTTTGAAACGTTTTTCTACCTCAACATTGACTGAAACTAAGAGCATCTAATGATTATGTAATTCTTACCCTCATCATACCTTCATTCGCTTTCATGCCTGTTCATTCCTTGTATCTTCTTGTACCCAACTGGACGTTTAACACCTCCCCCAGCTTCGCGCCCCAGTATGTGTGACAGATTTCTCACTGTCGCCGCCTCCCCCGCCCGACCATCACGATTCTGTCTGGCGTCTCAATGACGAGTCTCGTTGGGTCCCACTTGCCTCCTGTTGCAGTGACTCTTCTCTTTGGGGAACCATGTAAGGAGCCTCAGAGACAAGACTTACACCTAAATCTAAAACTGTTGTATTTATTGATTTATATGCCTGAAAGCTTCCTGATGTGTCTCTCCCCGAACAAGCAGTTGTAAAGCCGTTACCTGCCGTGGCGGCAGGAGGGTCAGAGTGTGACGGAGGTGCACAGGTTGAGGCAGGCTGGGGGGTGGTCTCACCCCCGATTAATGCATTTTATTCCCTTGACCACAGACACGCTGTTTTGCGTGTCTGAGACAGCCGTCGTATATAAAAACCCCGCACAGACCTGCTGTGAGGGTGCAACAGTGTGCCCCCTGTGGAGGGCAGTGCTCACCTTACTGCCTCTTCTCTCTCCCATCCATCTGGAGTTCACGTGCCTCCGCATGTGTTTCGTGTGCCTCCTACTTCGCTTGTTTACTAACCTTGTTCTTTGTTTTTCTTTTTTTAAGTTTATTGATTTAATGACAGAGGAAGGGAGAGAGAGAGAGAAACATTGATCGGCTGCCTCCTGCACCCCCCCGAGTGGGAATCGAACCTGTAACCCGGGCGTGTGCCCCGACTGGGAATAGAACCGGGACCTCTCAGTCCATGGGGTGTTGCTCGGTCCCCTGAGCTACACCAGCCGGGCTGTTCATTTTTCTTTGAACAAAGGGGAAAGCAATGTCTCCACTTGCTGTGTTCGTGGAATTTTGAATTAATGTTATCACAGTGAGAGGTCCTCTGCTCACCTAGAGCCCAGCACCCTGCAGGCTCTGCCTACATCATCCCCCCACCTGTTCCCCCCTGGCGTCCATCCCGTGAGCACTGACGTTGTGTCATCACCACGGGCAGCGAGGCTGTTAGCCAAAGTTACTGGCCCGGGATCACGCACGGAACGTGCACAAAGGCTGGGCTGTTGCCGAGGGCCTTGACCCCAAGCCCGATGCCGGTGTCAGGGCCACGCCGGGATGTGCCGGGGGTTAACGGAGCTGTCACTCTCGTTGACCTTGACAACCACAGGTTTGGGGGTGGAAGGGAGAATTCTCAGGAGACAAGAAGGGAGAGTGGGGCATCCACTTAGCAGGGAAGGGGCGTGGGCCAGACGGCCCTGGGTCAGAGGATGACTGCCCTGTAACAAGCGGCTGAGCTCCGAGGCTGCCGTGATGATGAAGCCAGACGAGAACGTGGTGGGAACAGGCGTGTGTCCGCCATGGCAACAGGAGAAGGTGGGCCGAGAGCTCAGGGATGCATCCGTTTCTAAGCCGTGGGGTGTCAGGAAAGCTTTTGCGTGAGCCATGGGTCAGGGTGAGACGGGAAAAGAAAGGAGAGTGTCCCCGGAAAAGTTGGTTTCACAGCTATTTCCGAAGAGCTGTGCTGGAACGTTCTCACCAGTCACCTCCCTCCTGCTGTCCAAGAACGCAGGCAAACACTAAAGAGAGCGTCTGTTGTTCACTGAAGAAAAGAAAATCATTTTTTAAAATACCAAGTACTCAGAGGTTGGTTTTTAAAAGCAGGGTAAGGCGGAGGCCGGAGCCTATCTTACCCCCTGACCATTGATCGCATTCAGTTGCGCTCAGTTCCACTGACACCCTTCCGTGGTGGGTTTTATATTTTTATTTTCAAATGTATTCTTCATTGCCAAAGTAACACCTTGCACGGTACTTTAAATATAAGTATTTCAAACTTCTTTTACAGCTGGGAGTAGTGCCCTTGGGGCCTTTCAGATCTTCCTGAAAAACTTCGGCTGATGTGAAAAAAATTGTTTAAAAAGATATATTATTTGTAGGCAGATAATTAGTGAAAATTCATTAATGTATATATTTTTAAATTCCAAAATTTTTGAGTTGCTTTATTATTATTATTTTTTTCTTTATTGATGTCAGAAAGAGAGGAAGGGAGAGAAGGAAACATCGACGAGAGAGGCATCGATTGGCTGCCTCCTGCGTGCCCCCCACGGGGGATGGGCCCACAACCTGGGCATGTGCTCTGACCGGGAATCGAACCGGTGACTTCTTGGCACATGGGTCGGTGCTCAACCAGTGAGCCACACCGGCTGGGCGAGTTCCTTCATCTCATCCAGGGGCCATGACGTGTGGAGCACCCCAAGGTCCCCAGGCGTGCGTTCGCCGTAGCCAGAGCAGGGCCGGCACCCGGTGAGCGCATGGCCGGGCGCTGGTTCTGTGTTGCTCTCCAGTGCAACCGTGCGCCTTATCGCCTAATTATTTTGATATAAGAAGCAAAATTTCTAATGCTCAAGGGATGTTTGATTTCTTACATCGATCTTTAGTTAAGGCTGAAAATCTCACCACCTATATCCTCTCGCTTGGTGTAATGCATAAAGACCCTCAAGTTCAGCATTTCCTAAGCGTGGGACTTCCTGCTACAGAGACGCTTCGAATCTTTGGATATAGTCTGGCAAGCCCGGCTGCGTGAACAGCTGAGTTTCCGAGACAAATACGAGGCATTTCTTCAGAGAACCTGACCGAATGCCGTAATCCATTTCCTTCTGAAATTGCAGCTGCGAAATTATACCCCAAACATTGATAAATGTCACTTTGCCTTCCCAGCAATTAAGGAGTTCAGAGAAGTCCCTTTGTGTGTCCTAGCTCTGAAATGATCGTATTTATCCTGAACTGGCCCTTCACTTGGCTGTATCAAGCATGACTGGGGAGGTGATGTTCAAGAGGGAGGCATCGGGTCCGAACAGGTGTGGAAAACGAGGTCTTTTGATGCGCTGGAGTGTTCTGCTGTAAAGGCAGTTTAGCAATGAAACCCATCAGCTGCTGTGAATTCCCATGTAAGTAGGCAGCTGGTGCATCGCCCTCTCTAGGAGAGCGAGGCTGAGCACAGATGGGGGCTGGATCAGTGTCTGGGTTTCACTGAAACTTCTCCTTTGCTGTCTCCTTATTCCAGTCCTGATCCTCCTGATCGTCACCATGAGAAGACGGAAGAAAGAACCCCTCATTTTCGACGAGGAGAGAGACATCCGAGAAAATATCGTGCGCTATGATGACGAGGGTGGGGGAGAGGAGGACACAGAGGCCTTCGACATGACGGCCCTGAGAAATCTCAATGTCATCAGGGACACCAAGACCCGGAGGGACGTGACCCCAGAAATCCAGTTCTTGAGTCGGCCGACTTTTAAAAGCATCCCAGATAATGTCATTTTTCGGGAATTTATTTGGGAGAGACTGAAAGAGGCCGACATTGACCCCTGTGCGCCCCCCTATGACTCCCTGCAGACATACGCATTCGAAGGCAATGGCTCGGTAGCGGAGTCCCTCAGCTCCCTGGAGTCCGTCAGCTCGAACTCGGACCAGAACTATGACTACCTGAGTGACTGGGGGCCCCGCTTCAAACGCCTGGCGGACATGTACGGAACCGGCCGGGAGAGTGTGTACTCATAGCCCTGGAGCGTTCGCTGGACGTGCACTGGAGCCCAAGTCCGAGCCAAACCAACAACAAAGACCGTGCAGAAAATAAGGACTCTGCTCGCTAGGGGAAATGGTTGTAAATATGTCTCCATTTTTAACTGGGTTTCTGCCCTGGTGACGCATATGCCCATTAGATGGACCCAAGGGAGCGCACTGACCGCAGACTGAGCGTTTGAAGGCTTTTTGATACAAAGAACAGCTCAGTGATTTGTGAATAGATAGCAACTCTCAGATACCTGCAGAGGCACCTAACCTATGAGTCAGGAGTGCCCTGTGTCGCCAGGGAGCCGAGGACGCCCTGCACACACCTTCATGGTGCTGCTCGTGAGAACACGAGGTGGCGCCGATAAGTCCTGCAACTTCTTGCATATCCAAACTCGGGACAGATTTCATTTCCAGTGATGCTTTAAGCTTGCTAGATTAGAGAATCCAGCAGAATTTTATTGCTCTGAGTTAGCAAATACATTTTATTTAGCGAAACATAAATTCATAGAAAATCCTCCCCAATCCTCCAATACAAGCCAATGAAATTGGGTTTCAAGCAACATAAACCATTGTTTAGCAAATAAATATGAAGTGTTCCAAATGAGAAAAAGGTGAATCATTCTTCAAGTGTGCAGTCGTTTTGAGATGCTTGTGTAGGTATAAAAAAAGTTGCTGTCTATTCGTTGATTTTTTTTTTTTTTTTTATCTCTTCTGATTTGTACAGGAGAATATCTTTCCTTTTTTTTTTTTTTTTTTTTTGATGCCCTGTCATATTTATTTTGAAGCTCCAATCTCCACTAAATGCAGGTCTATCTTACTGCCTCATAGCACTGAGCTCGTCAGACATGCTGATTCCTCTCCGGTCTGAGCTGCGTGAAGGAAACGGAGCGTGGAAATGGAGAGAAAGGAGCCGTTGAGCCCCGTTGGCAGCTGACGTGTCCAAGCGGAGCCCAGCTATGAGGACATATGAGGTGTCGGTCTGAGCCGCTGGCATGTACAGAGCATTGGAATAAAATATGTGTACTTTAGAAAGAAGATTTCAGAGAGAATTGAGATTTCCTTTGGTGCAAGATTTATTTTTCAAGGTCACAGGTTCTGTCTTCCCCCAAAGACTTGCAGATGTGTTTTATCCCAACCTCTTTTGCTGTAAACGTAGGGAGTAAAATAACGTTTTTTTAAATGTATCTCAAGCAATGTAAGGTTATACATTTCAAACCCCCCATTAAATTCCAACACACACACACGTTCCACAGGACTCGACCTCGCAATGTATGATTTCTATCTTGGTTTAGACGTGCCAAAGTGAGGAGAGCCATCCCAAGGGATCACGTATGTTGAAGTTTTTGATGGGCTTCCTAACAAAGAAGCAGTTCATGACTAAATTAATGTTTCTTCCTACCATCTTGTTCCTATAACAGTACTCGTTTAATGTGCATATATGCAAGCAAGAGTGGATTTTTTTTTTTCTTTTTTCTTTTCTCCTTTTGGAAAGAGTCATTGTTGGGTTCCTAAGAAATCTATGGATAGGGGCGTGGACACTGTATAAGAAATTATGCTCTAAAAGTGCTTCTTTCTGAAAGACAGACACTGGAACTAGAATATCAACACGTGGATGACCCAGGAGGAACTACGTCGGGTGGTGTAACCCTTGCAGCCCACCGTGAGCAATGATGTGGAAGTGGCCTTCAGCTTCATTAAAATAAATCATCCAGTAAATTGGATTATCTGCAAAGGGTTCTTTCATTTGAATCAAGTTTTGTAGACACTGTTTCATGACTAGATAGAGATGCTTCCTGCTGTATTACTATACGTATATATGAAAACCCAGTTTTATGACAGAGTAAGAGATACTGTTCATGACTTTGAGTCACGTATGTAAGTTTTTCCAATAAAAACAAGCTAGTACACGTCTACTCTTCTCAATAAAATCACAGTGTGGTGTAGGAATTGTGTAGGTACTGAATCAGCGAGGTGCTGAGAAGACAGTTTTGTAATTTTCCCCTTGTTGTCCGCAAGAAGGTGACATAGTTGAGTACATTTGGGTTACGATGTCAAAACTGCTCGTTGTCACACAGACTGCTTGATGGGGGTTTGAATGTGTTTTGGAAAAGGAATATCACATTATTCACCTTGCTTTCTTTCCTTTTAAAGAATATATTTTCTTGGTTTTTTTCATATTTGCCAGTAATATATTGGGAAAAGACTCAAATTTAAATAAAGATGTAAAATTCTTGCATATACCCAATTGCCATTTTATGTGTGAAAGATTATATCAATACGGTGTTGAACGTAATTCAGTGGTATTTTTAAAAGAATGTTTGAGATGACTGGGAAAATGATGGAATTGAGATGAAGTACTCTAGCTAAATTTAACTATAATGATGGTGAGTTTATTTTAGTGTCCCTTTTCTTTAGATATCTGATGCCATATACGATTATCTGGTGTGATAGTTGAGAGATGGGCTGTGTTTTGGAACCACAGACTGGAACAGTTGACTGATAAAAAGAATCAATCATAAAACAAGTCAGGAGCTTCAGCAGAAACACTTAAGTAAATACCTACTATCTAGTCAGTAAAATTTTGTGGTGTACTAGAACCAACACCCAACAACCAAAGATGTCATCTCTTCCCAACTCTACTGCTAGTGATACCATTTCAGTAGGTTGAAGTCAGCCATGGTGATCATATTTAGACCACGATGGATATCAGCAAACAGTTATTAAATTTTGGGAGAACCAGTTATTAAATTTTCACCCACACTCTACTGCTTAAATTACTTTATAAAAGGAACCTCCATGATTATAAATATAGTAGGAATGAACAGAATATCAAACAGTGACATGAAAGGAAACTTCGCTCTATCCTACTAAATATAGATGCCTGTGCTAGTGATTTCCTTGGTATAAAATTCTTGGAGCTACAAGAAAGGAAGAGGATCCTGTTCAATATAGGAAGCCATGGCTTATAATTTCAAGTGCAGACAACAGTTCAAAAAATTAATAAATTTACATATTTCCATTTGTCTATATGGTGCCATTAATAGAAACTTAAGGTGCACAGTGTAATGCAGGTTTTGAATGATTTAACTTCTTAAAAAAAAATCTCCATTTCATGTGTTACTATCTATGTCAAAGAAATACATCGAGGTGTTACTGTTATAATTAGCTAGTTATTACTAATAGAAAGAAGGAAGAGGTAGGCCTCCAGATGTTATAAGCATGGCCATCGGGGCAGCTTTACCAGGAAGCTGCAATTTCACACTCCCAGGGAACCACCAGTACATTTCATGCAAATAAATCACTGGGGGAAGGGACTGGACGAAGGGAAAGACCAGTGCATGCGCAGTGAAGTAGGGGTGATGTAGGGAAGGTGCCTGTCAGTCTACTCTGGGAACAGATCATTGGCTAGAGCCCTGCAAGTGGGCAAAAACGGGGGAATACATAATCCCCAGATAAAGGGATTCTCTCTCCTATTCCTTTGGCTTTGCTCCTGCTTTCTTGGACTCACACATGTTCCCTCCATGGCCCACGGCCATGCAGACCCCACACGCAATGGACTGCAGCTGGGAACACAAGGCAACCTAGCCTGATGCCGGGCTGGACTGTGCCAATACGGAGCAGAGACTCTGGGCAACTGCTTTAGTCCTGGCTCTGCTGAACATACAGCTGACGTCTTCCATGGTGGGATGGAGGGAGAAGGGACCTTGGAAGTCAGGGGTTTAATTCCATGCAAATAAATGCCACTCGTTTTCCCACGTGAGTCTCAGAAAAATCCTTTTCTCGTGACACTGCAAGAAGCCCATGTCCACCGGCCACAAGTGGGGACACAGAGGACACCTCACCAATAACAGAAACTCCTATTCCAAAACGTTGTCGCTGCACAACTTTAAGCCAGCGTAATGAATATGAAAACGAAATCGTACCAAGAAAGGGGACTTCCACAGCTCAAGCCTAAATTATCATTCTGGATTCCCGACTCCATCTATGTTAAAGCAATTCTCCAAGGTCAGCTGCAGACCAAACTTAGGAGGGAGACACGCAGAAAAGGGGAGCGATGTGGAGACAGTGAGTCGGTGGGTTACCGAGATGAACCCCGGAAACGTCTTCCTTTGATATGAAGCTCAGCTTGAGGCTGACTGCAGTTGTGATTAGATAACTACAAGACAGGCAGTAATGACGTTCTTGTAATGATAGCTGCCTCCACTCTGCCCTCTGAGAATGTTTTGAGTTATTTTAACTTCATGCACAATTGCATTTCCCACACTGGACGATGAGCTGGCTTCAGCAGTGACTCTCATCTCGGTGTATCCGTACAAGGTCTGAGTCTGGCTCTGTTAGGGCCCACCTGCCTGAAGAGCTCACACACATCGAGACTTCGCATGACATTCAAGTACAAACTCTAAAGCCGCTCAGCATAAATTAAGGCAAATATATTGCAAGAGGCAAAAACCACCTCGTTGAAATATTTTAGTTTTTAGCACTAGTTGTAAATAACCTTCAAACTTTCCAGTTTACCCTGGCATGCTGACTTACAAACCGCCTTCGGTACCCTGTGTCTGAGTCACTGTTTAAAGGTTCACTTACAGTTGGTCTCGTCAGAGTTGAGTAAAAGGAAGCTTCAACTTACTCCTCCACTCTTTTGGGGTTACATGCAACACAATGGATAGACAAGGAACTTTACTTCCTGTGAGTCTGGGGTGTTTATTTAGTCTTAAATACATAGTAAGTCATTTGTAAATGATCAATAATGTATACGTGATGGGGTAGGAAGGCTTGGCAAGGAAAATGAATACCGTGTTGGCTGACTGATCATCATCATAATCAAAACAGCAAGAAAGGAGCAGAAGCCGTCACATTCGGGGGTAATTGAAATTGTTTCAGAGGAGTGGGGAAAACCCTTAAGTAAAATGGGAGTTATCTGAAGCTGTGATTTGGCAGACATTGTAAAGTATTATTCCAGGGGTAATTTTTCAAGCAAAAACAAGACAGCCAGCGCACGCGTGCGTGTGTGCGTGTGTGACATTCTGACACCTTTTCATTGTTATGCTAACTGTACTGGCTCAGAGTTTAACTGAAAAGGACAAGTGCCTGTTAGTGTATTGGTGTGTGTGAGCGACTGAGAAGTATGTCTGGAGTGACCTTAAAAACCGTCTAACATATTACCCCGTTAATGTCAGTCTATCGTCATTTGGCAAGTGCCTGTTAGGCATGAAGACCGGAAAATTTGACAGTAACTGAAGGGAGCAATATTTTATTTGCTCCACGAATCTAATTTAATTTAAATAAGAAGGATTCTGGTGCTCAGGGGAGAGCTTTTAGCTGAACTATCTGGATAATTGCCTCATTTTATTTTTATCGTGTTTGCGGGATCTCACCGTTGACACAGTAGAGAGTGTGAACGACCTGTGATGGGGTGTCCCTGGCCTGGGCCTTCTGACCCTCAGTGCTCAGAGGTACCCTCGCCTGTGTTCATAGTCCTGGCTCAGGTGCCCAGTCCAGCACACGGTGCCCTGAATGCCATTCTATTTCCCGGACCTTTAGATGGTCATGATTAAAATTGAGGTAATTACTGTGCTGTTTGTTTCAGAGGCTTGTGAGATGATTAAGCGCTGTGTAAACTGTAGAGCACTGTAGACATGTGAGGCTTTATTGTGGGAAGTTACGGCTATCATGGACTAAGGCCGATTGCACAGGGTGGGCAGACGAAGGTTTACAGTTGTCCATCTAGAAAGCACGCAGGTTATGGAGATCACAATAGCTTTTCTAACTCTGTGCTTCGCATACTCACAACCGTCGACCGACTTTGGCCCAGCCCTGTATTTATTGTTAGACGGTAAACTCAGATCATTTCTATTTTTGGAAGCATGCCTTAAGTTGGGGGGTGGGTGGGGGGACACCATACCATTGGGAAGGAATATGCAGAGACAATTGGCATAATTCACTGAAACCACTACCCAAAAACGGTCAGTTTATCAGGTCTTTAAAGGTTGGAGTCCAGTGCAGACTAATAAGGATGGAGGCTGTCTGCAGGGACAAGGGACGACAAACAAAGGCATGACTGACGGGAGGGGGGAAGGCTTTGGATGCCCAGCCTCATTACAGATCTCAGACACCCTGGAAGAGGGAAGACTATTCAAAGGCAAGAATGAGTACAAGTTAGGGGATCTTCCAGCTCCCCGGAGGAAATAAAGAAAATGAGGTTCTAGAGAATTTAATAATTCTGTGGGTCATGAGTGGCATATGCATGATTAGTAATTTATACACTCCGAAGACTTCGAGGACAATAATACAGGCTTCACGTGAAAGCCACCCTGCCTGTGCTCTTGTTTGGGTGACTCGAAAGCACTTCAATATCTTCCAGCAGCTTATTTTAGCCTTTCATAAGTAAAGAAGCCGCCGGAGATTAAAAATAATATACACGGGATACTGCTGCTTTGCCAATGATCACCTGTTCATAAAATGAGTGTTAATAAGACTTCAACTCAACTTTAGCTATTAGTTATCTGGTTATTTGAATCTCACGTGAGCGAGCATAATAAAAGCACTTATTAATGACTATATAACTACTAAGAATGTTGGTAAGTACAGCATACTCACACTCAAAATGTTAACTCTTACATTTTTACTGCATTAATGAAATTATGTATATAATGAAATATATATATATATATAGTTTTTTATCCTCACCTGAGGACATTTTTGTTGTTGTTGTTGTTTTTTGTTCAGATAGAGTGAGAGGGAGAGAGAGAGAGAAAGAAACATCGACATGAAAGGGACTCATCGAGTGGCTGCCACCCGCACGACCCAACCAGGGCCGGGGACAAACTGCAACCAAGGTACATGTCCTTAGCGGGAACCGAACTCGGGTCTCTCTGGACCGCAGGCCAACGCTCTAACTGCTGAACCAAACCGGCCAGGGCAAATGATTTATATTTTTATAAGCAGGAAAATGATGAGACCTACTACTTCATGCTGTATTTTTGTAAGTATAAACACTATGATTTTTTGTAGAATAACTAACTCATCCAAGGAACATGTGAAGTAAGTGATAGAGAAAAAAGAAGGAAAAAAAAAAACCTTAAGATATTTTGCTCATTATATTTTCTTTTATCATAGACCCTCAAAAAAAAAATGGTATTCTGGTTTGGGAGGATAAGAACGGAGTTGAAACTCATTTCAAAATCAACTCTCCAATCTTAATTAGACTTTAGTTTCCTTACAGAGAGTGTGAGATTTCTTATTCTTTAAAAAGAACTCTAACTGGGAAAATGGCATTACATTTGGTGTTTCGAAGTAGTGACAAAACCGAAATATTCATCGTGTCAGCGATCTGACACCTCATCACGATATTCCACTCCTTAGCTTGTTACCCGTGAGAGGGTTCATTTCCCGAGAACGAACAATATCACAGTGATATGGAGACTCGACGTTCTGAGGTCGCCCTCAGCAGATGCCTGCACTTTTTCTACATTGCTGAATCACAAGATGGGAAGGAAAAGCCCAGAGCAAGCCTTACACTTAGCAAAAGAAAGAAAACAATTTTAAAAATGGAAAAAGCAGAATACTGTGAACGTGAATGTGAACAAACAAGGACCCAGAAGTTGTGGGACAGCTGTCAACCCCGTGGGGCGCCCCTGGGAGACAGCAGGACACCTGCCAAGCCAGGACACACCCAGGGGCCAACGTCCTCTGAGGCTAGTTTTTCACTAGCCTCCCAGATTATTTTCAATCCAACGTGAATGAAGAATTCAAGGCCATGAAATGCAAGATGGTTCACAGAAACCCCCAAGATTTCCAGAAATTGTAATTTATCAAAAAGAGAAGGTGTATACAGGATGGGGCAAAAGTAGGTTTACAGTTTTTAGTATGTAAAACTGAGTTTATTATTTATTAATTATTGTATAATTTTCCCTATGAACAACTGAAAAAACAACTTTTACTCCACCCTGTATGAAATGTTTAAGAAATCAAAGACAGAATAAAGCATGAATAATAGAGGTTATCCACAATGGGGTTATATTTTCAAAAAAAACCAACTTGTACATTTAGAGATGAGGAATGTAATCCTTGAAGCTAAAATGTCAGTGGAGAGAATATGTACGATCTTTAACACTGAATAAGAGAGATTTGGTAAACTAGAAGATAGACTGGAAGAAATTACCTAGGCTGTGGCAGATTTAAATAAAATAGATATAATCTGCAAAGCTTAAGGAACAAGGATAAAATGTGGAGATCTAACATGCCTTTGCCCATTGTGATCCATTTTACTTAAAATTTCAATAGACTGCTTCTTTGCCTCATTTGATTCCCATCTTTAAATGATGATTTAACTTTGCCCCCGGCTTCCTATGCTCCTAACTTCATAGCAAAGCTCTACCCACACTATACTACAGAGCTTGATGGATTCAGCTCAGTAATCCATTCAACAAATATTGTTATAAACGTATGAAGCCTCCATTCTCGTGAAAATAAATTGCATACATTCATCAAAACGTGCGGCACACCCAGGAAAGGTGAGCAGGATGCTTTAGCAATTTGAATGAAACTCAGATAATTAAATACAGGCTCTGTGTTTTAATGTATCTTTCTCTCAAGGGTGTCTGGGTCATTTCTCCTGCAGTTACTAAAGATCGACGTGAAACTCTGAGGTTTTCTTTTCGATAGAAGGGGGGTTTCACCTTTAGATTGGACAGAAGGGTGCAGTAAAATGAAGATGGACATGAAGATGGTGGTTATCTCTCTTCTGTGCACTGGCCTCACCCCTCAGCCCCCCACAACTCTTCCATCGCGCATACTCCAGCCAGAAGAGGTGGCCGTGGAGGGCTGGGTCTTCTTCCGTCCTCGGGTGGTGTGTCCGTCCCTAATTCCAACCCATACCGCTCCTCGGGGGTCTTAGATGTCTTCCTTTGTACATTTCATAACGACGGGAATCCATCGTTCCGTGCACCTTCAAGGTAATGATTGCTTCTTTCTTTTCTTTTGAGCATCGAATGAGGGGCACAGGTGAGTGTGCTGTTACTAGGACTTGGTCTCCTAAGAAGTTAACAAAGGCTGAGTTTGATGACGGACAGATTCCTTAACCTTTGCCTTTGTTTCTCTTACCTGAGAGAATAAAACATGAGAAAGCCTGAGTCTTTATGTCTCAGGTGGGCCAACAGAACAGACATTTGCCTATAGTCACAGAGAAGGAACCAAAGCCTGAAAAAGATTCATATTCGCCTTCTTAGCCTGAAGCTTTGGCTAATTGCTAGCCTCTAAATTGAAGATAATTAGTGAAATAATGTATAACAATTTTAAAAGGAGATTATTTCACCCTGGCCGGGTGGCTTAGTTGGTTGGAGCGTCATCCATACACGGAAAGTTTGAGGGTACAATTCCTGGTCAGGGTACATACCTAGGTTAAAGGTTCAATCCCCTAAAGGGAGGCAACCAATCGATGTTTCTCTCTCACATTGATGCCTCCCTACTTCCTTTCTCTCTAGAATCACTAAAAACATATCCTCAGGTGAGGACTTAAAACATGAGATTATTATTATTATTTTTTCTATATGTATTTTTTCTTTATTGATTCTCGAGAGAGAGGAAGAGAGAGGGAGAGAGAGATAGAAACATTGATGAGAGAGAATATCCATTGGCTGCCTCCTGCATGCCCCCCACTGGGGATCTGGCCCACAACTTGGGCATGTGCCCTGACAAAATCAAACCAGCAACCTCTTGGTACATGGGTCAACACTCAACCAGTGAGCCACACCGGCCAGGCTCTTTCTTATTCTTAATATGCATTATTACTTTTATTATATATAATTATATCAGGAGAGGTTTAAATCACATAAATACTCCATAACAAAAACTTAAGAAACTATTCAGACTATTAATACACAAGAAATAGAGATATTTATAGTTCCTGGTTCTAACTCTAAAGAGGGGTTCAAAAATGTTGGTTAAAAGTGGAGTATTTACTTCTGATTTATGGCTGATTTCAAAAAATGTTATTCAAATCAGCCATAATTCATGTCACAATGTTTCTCCCTCTTCACTTCAGCTTCCTTAAATCTGATCATTTATTCATGAATATTATTTATTATTTATTTATTTATTTTTAATCCTCACCCGAGGATATTTTTTCCATTGATTTTTAGAAGGAGTGGAAGAGAGGGAGGAAGGAGAAGTGAGGGTGGGGGAGAGAAACATTAATGTGAGAGAGACACATTGATCGGTTGCCTTCCACAAACATTCTGACCAGGTCCAGGGTCAGCTGACACTAACCACTGAGCAACACTGGCCAAGGCTATTCTTAGAAGTGCTGATTTCACTTCTCCTATGGGATAGTGCTGGTCACGCTCCAGGGAGACAGAGGAGATGTTAGGACCACACCCCATGGAGATGTTTTCCCTGAATGTGATTCCCGGAGCACCTAAACCATAGGACCCATTCTTGCTAAACATGGACATTCTTGTCAAGAAAGTGAATTTCTGCAGACTTCACAATATACACGGAATTAGAATTTCGAGAGTGGCAGCTTTTCATCTCAGGACATCACCTGAAAGGCAACCACAGGAGCGTACAAACAGGCCCCCACCCGATTCTCCACCATGGAGACCAGTGAATTCTTCCTGTGGTGATGCTGAAACTATCCGTACATTCATCTGGTCTCTGCCCCGGCCAAGGATAATTCTAAAATCACCAGTGATGTTGAGGTACTTCAAATTATCTTTTGCAATGGAAATAGTAAAATAAACACTTATAGGGTGTATTATTAAGTACTGAATAAAAAAAAAAATCTATGAGTTCATGCTGGTATAAATGAAATAAAATTAAATTAAGGATAAAACTCCTTTCTTGCAATAGACTAACAATAAATGCTGAAGGGATGACGCAGCTGGGAAGTTGTCAATGATATCAATACTAGTGTGTAATGTTTGACGATGATCAACATTATTTACATAACTCTCAGGATTTCTTCTCACAACAGATTTATTACAAAGGGTAACTAATAGTTTTAAGGTGGGGGAGTCTGGCCAGACACTGCCTTAATCGTCTTGAGAGGGACAGAACACCCCTTGTGTGTTGTTCCCAACAGACATGTCTCATCTGTTTCTAAGAGAAGACTCCGTGTAAACCCAAACTGAGAAACACTCTGCAAAACAGTGAGTCCATATTTTCCTTAAAAAAATTTTTTTTCTCCATTGTAAAATTATATTTTTAGCAACATTCTGATATTTTAAATGTCACACGTGCACATGTCTAAAAATTAAACATAGTAAAAAATAGAAACTCATGCTTGGGCGTCCCAAATTCCTTTCTCTTCACCGCAGGCAGCCGGCGATCATTTCTCGGGAATTCTGCCAGAGGTGGTTTTTGCATGGACAAGAATATATGTACTAACTATGTTCCCATAAAAGACAAAAACAAAGGTTGTCATACTCCTCATACTTTTTGTATCCTTTGTTTCTTTGACTTTCCTGTTTTGAACCTGGAACTTACTGTGCTAAGGGAAATAAGCCAGTCAGAGGACAAAACCATAGATCTCAATTTTATGTGGAATCTAATGAACAAAATAAACTGAGGAACAAAGTGGAGCAGAAGCATGGATACAGGGGACACACTGACAGCTGTCAGAGGGGAGGGAACGGCAGGGGACTGGATGGAAGAGGTGAAGGATCAGCCAAAGAACAGACGTGCATAACCCACAGGTACAGGCAGCAGCGGAGTGATGTCCTGCGGGGCGGTGGAGGGGCAAAGTGAGGGAAAATGGGGGGCATCCGTAATAGTGTCAACACTACAAATAAAGTTAAAAAAAAGGAAAATCATGCAATTTAACAACAATGAGCTATATCTATATGGCGATAAGGAACAGTCTCCAAGATAACTAAGCTACAAAATGAGTCCTTTTTTTTTTTTAAATGGCAAGATCAGAAAATTTTAAAAGCCAGCAAATCACAGATTCGTTTTCAGATCAAAGGAAAATAAAGAGAGAGAAACACAATACACTACTTCCAGAGTTGAAGGCACTTTTTGCAAATGCTATTATGGAAACTACAACCTGAGGGCCAGTTCAGCCTCTGCCGGACCAGGAAGGGAAATCCCTCCTACCTGCTGGCGCATAACAAAAGGGGTCATTGATGACGGCAGCAATAGAATAGTAAACAGAATGGGCAAGAAATGGCACATGGCAGGGCCAGTGCAGACCACGCAGGCCTGGTACCGTTTCTATGGTGATCGCCAAGCTGCTGAATTCCTGTTCCTTCTTCCATATGACAGTCTATTTTTGGTTATAAAATTCTAAGGGGTGCTTTGTATTTGACAACAGAATATGAGTTGGCAATAGCTAATTTTCTTACAAACCATTAGTTTTTCAAACGAATGTCTATAAAACTTGTGACAAATGTCATCACTTTTCCCAGGATGTGAACAACAGACTTTCCGACCAGATCGGTCCAACTTCACTGAGTGGATAGCTATGTATTTATTTAGGGTAAGAGATTTTCTTTAGAAAATGTTGACCGTGGTCTGGCCAGTGTGGCTCAGTGGTTGAGCGTCGACCATGTACCAAGAGGTCACTGGTTTGATTCCGGTCAGGGTACATGCCCAGGTTGTGGGCCCGATCCCCAGTGGGGGGCATGCAGGAGGCGGCCACTCGATGTTCTCTCTCATCGATGTTTCTATCTCTCTCTCCCCCTCTCACTTTCTCTCTCTAAAATCAATAAAGAAAATAATAATAATAATAATAAAAAGAAAATATTGACTGTGAAACAATAGGTGATGTAACAGAAATGATGATATGATTTTTCAGTGGCCTCCTCATTCAGTGTACTTGTTAATAATACAATGTCTTAATGGTTTGAGCCATTGCTAAGTAGAAGCTCAATTTTTTTGGTTTTTTGCTGACACTTTTTTTTACAGTCAGAATACATGAGTTAAACGTTTTTATATTAACTATTTTAAAGAAATTTAAGTGATTCTATTTAATCAGAGAATAAAATTGACAAAACGTGCTCTAACAAAATAAAATGGTGGGGGAGGGAATACCATACTTTATCTGCTTTAGCGACTAGCAAATGAAAGTCATAACCACAATTTATATGCACATACTATTACAAATCAATGTCTGTAATGTACTCAATGGCTTAATCTTTGCTTTATTCATTCTGCCTTCTAGATACTCAAACTGAGCCCTGGCAGGTATGGCTCAGGGTGAAGGATCATCTCCTACACCAAAAGATTGCAAGTTCAATCCCTGATAAGGACACCTACTTGGGTTGTGGGTTCAATTTCTGGTTAGGGCACAAACAGGGGGCCACCTCTCTGTGTTTCTTTCTCTCTCTCTCCTCTCCCACCTTCCTCTCTCTAAAAACCAATAAAAAAAAAAACATATCCATGGGTGAGAATTAATAACAAAAAGAAAAAGGAAGCTCAAACTGAGAATTGTCCTCACTTTCTGACAGTATCAAATTCTTGATATCAAATTTCTTGAACTCATCGAACGTAAGCTGCAAGTCCTGTCTAACCTCCTCTTGCGGCCACACCCGGCCCTGCATGGTGCTCCCTCTCTGTGCATGGAGTAACTGCGCTGTCATGGTGAACTACAGGCCAGTCACAGGTGGTCTCCGGCTGCAGGGTGTTGGCAGTCATGCAGCCGACACGGTGGGGAGGCGAGGGGGCTGGGAGAACGCAGGCCCAGCAAGTGCTTTTCCAAATGGGATGACGGACAGTGATTCTGGAAGCTGATGGAGGAGCATCATTTCTGACGTTATGTCCCTGAGGTGAGGGGGGGCTCGAGAGCATAGGGCTGGTCTTAAAGGGGGGTCCACACGGAGTCATGTGGGGAAGGTGGGGCCTACTGCTACCAGCACAGGCGGCGGGAACACGGAGAAGTCCTGTTCCCACCGCTTTGCTGCTCTTGCTGAACACGAGAGCGAAGCCATCAGCGGAAAGTGGGGAGGGGCAGTGACCCCCGGGCTGAGGAGAGAAGAGGTGAGGAATAGAGCTGTGGGGAGAGGGAAGAGGAAAAGAAGTAGAGAAATGGAGCACGACCTGTGGTCTCAGTAGAAGCTCAGTGCGCTTGAACTGACTGATCGTGGCTGGAAATCGGATAAGCCTGTGTCTGTGTTCCCAAATCCCCAAACACTCTGTATGATTTTTAAACAAAGGTGAGTTGTGGGCATCTAATTTCTGATTTACTAAGATTATTAATCCAATGAGATACACACACACACACACACACACACATACACACAGTCGTACAGGTGGATTTCTCAGAAGCAGTCATTAGGAATGGCAGCATAGTCAGCCCTGGGTACAGCCACTAGAGGTAGACTCCTGGGTCCAAGACCAGTTTTCTGAGGGATTCTGTGCAGTATGGATGCTAAGATAGTTAAATATGTTAATATCTACAAAGCACTTAGAACAGACACTGAGCCCGGCTGGTGTGGCTCAGTGGATTGAGCACTGTCCCATGGACTGAGAGGTCCCAGTTCGATTCCCGGTCAGGGCACATGCTGGGGTGATGGACTCAGTCCCCAGTAGGGGGTGTGCAGGAGGCAGCTGATGGATGTTTCTCTCTCTCTAAAAAATCAATACAATCATTTTTTTTCTAAAAGAACAGGCATTGCATTTGCTAAATACACAGAAATCTTATATCATTTTTTCCTGAATTGTGTTGAAAAAACAAAGTCAAATGAGTAGCCTATTGTTATGCCCTGTTGGCTAACATGCTTCTTTCTGGTGGTCATTAGGACAGATCATGGTTGGCAAAGAGTGAGTTAAATCACTTAATGCTGAAGCCATTCATGATCGAAAGCATGCCTTCCATCTGCTCAAGGACTCTTGCATTATTTTTAAAATTTATGTCTGGAAAGTATTGCTAGAATCTTGTGTGAAAAGTTGAAGAAAATTTCAGTTCCGGATAATAAAAAAGCAATCAACTATTAGTACATTACTAACTGGACCGACACTAGGGGTATAAAATGCATTCTTGACCATATTTTTTTTTTTTTATTTCTATGAGAGAGAGATCCTAAGATGGTATTGTCCAATAACTCTCTATATCCACCACCAAAACATAGCCCCTTTCAAAAGAGAATGTTTTGAATGTGCCCACTTAACTGACATGCTTTAGGGTTTACTGTGAGAAGTCCTAAAACAGTCCCAATGTGAAAGTGTCGATTACTGCTCATCACTGCTTTGCTGATCCAGTTTTAATATTACTTTTAAAATTTTTGAGATATTTAATTCCTTTCATGCTTAAATATTTGTTTTCGCGTGACTAAAGAGTTATAAATATAATTTGCGTTCACAGAGTCTAGGAAATCTTACAAGACCAGGTCTATTGAATGAAAATTCTCAAGTCTATAAAAATACAAATAATATTTCCAAAAGAAATGATGTCTTTTAGGGATTTTATTGACCCTGGCATTTCAAATAGATATCACGTCTTCAAAGAATTAAAACATTATGTGATGTGTTATTAATAAAGTATTTGGGGCCACCACAGTGCCAAGTTGTCCAAGTCCACCTAATTCAGAAGCAAAGCGTTACGACAAAGAACAGCGCGGATGAACAGCCTAGAAGCTTCCCGGGAGGAGAGAGCGGAGATCTACCCAGGAGAATAAGTTCCCGTTAAAATCGGACAAGGCATGTAGCTGCGCTGCTCCCTCTCCGTGGGAATGTGTTCGATGAGCAGGATTAGTGGCGAAATGCTTTTTCACTCTCGAAAATGCTGTTCGGAGGTTTCCTTTTGCTTCTCAAAGAGTTTGCCTTGCTTTACAGGCAATACCCACAGAGAAAAAAGGTTACTCTGTGTGATATTACATTGCACTTTACAGTCAAGGACGCTGTGAAGATTTGTGAATTGTATAAAAATTAAAACATTGCTTTTTTCCCAAGAACAAATAAAAAGTTGGACAGTGTCTGTGTCTCTTCTCCCGTGTCTATTGCCCTGCCAAGGCTAGACATGATGGCAAAAGTAGTAAGGCATTATTGTAAACTTATTAATAATTTTATTTATTTATGTATTTGCACGTGGGGAGTAAATATGGATTAGTTAGCGAACTAGGATGAAATATGGGAATAAAGAAAAATAACATCAAACCCTTTGGGATATTGTCTTCAGGGAAAAAAAGTCTTTTCTAAACCATAGAAAATTAGCTTTCAGAAAAACAATGAAATTAAAAATAAGAACTATTGCCTACACAAAGGGATAAGAGGCAATTAAAAAGTTATTTTAAATATTTAATATTGAGAATTGTTTATTTTTCCAGCCTGCAAATATTGAAGAGTCGATGTACTATTTTACTTATTCAGACTGTAGAAACCACCGGGATTTAGAGAGTTTTTCAATGTTTTAAACACCTTCAGAATTACTAACGAAATACAAGAAGCTGGATGTCAAATATTCATCTCCGTATGTATGTATGTATGTAAGTATGTATGTATGAGTGTATATATGTATTTTGCTATTATACTCCAATTGGATTTCAAGATTCAATTCTGAATAAGAAGTGATGGAGCAGTTTCTAAGCCAAGAGGTTGTTGTCCCTTTGCAAACTGCTAAGATAACTATATAATTAATTATTTGTATTTCAGGTAGAAAAAAGCAAACCCACACCCCCTTTTACTGACACTGGTCACATGTGTGTAAAGGCCATTCTGTAAACACCATCTGTTAAAAAGTCCCTGAAGCTATCTTACCATTTTGTATCCCTAGGAAAGATATTTAACTAGCAGATTGCACGAAATTTATTTTCTTAAGGATACTTTGTATCTTTAGAAATAAACTCTGACATTACACTGCAAAGATCTAATACGAGAATTTTCTAGGTGCTTCTCTACAGTAATACAAAAGAGATTTCTCTGCTTTTTTTTTTTTAAGATCTGGTTATGGCTCACTTTTAAAGGCATTTGTTCTGTATAAAGTACATACCGTTTCAAGTAGTATGCTTATCATTTTGTGCAGAGCTGGATTCGGGTGTTCATATAACAGCACTATCTGAAAATCTATTAATATGTTTTTTGTCTATTTTTGCAGGTCTCCTTAGTCTTTGACCTTCAATTTCTAAACATCCTATTGTGGCTTTTCAAGCTTTAGACTTAAAGCTAAAATAAAATCAAATAATTTAATTTTTAGTTGCATACCCCTTGTTAGCAACAGAAACCCTGTTTGAATACTGTGTACATGGCACCCCCCTATCACGATCCCAGACATCGGTGCCCCAACCTCTGAACAGCTCAGAATAGGATGCGGTGTTGACTGTGGCCGGTCTTCACGGCAGGACAGCTAACGTAGATTTATTAAATTTAGTGCACTTTGGAAAATGTAAAATTAAACACAGAAGACGAACTTATATATAAATTGTGTTTTACAAGCAAATAAGCCCAGCTCTTTGGAGCTTCTAAAATAAGCCTCAAATACACAGAGGGCTGAATAGAGACCATTGGGAGGACAGCTGCCGGTTCTCCAAGGCTGGCTCTCTGCTCTTTCGCCTTTTATATGATCATTTCTCTCTCCAGTCCGTGAAGAGCTAAGCGGCTTTGAGATAAGTCTGATGGACGTGCTATAAAATGTGTTAAGGAGGAACTGAGTTATATGCATGATGCAAATCGTGTTCCGAAATGGCTTGCATTTTGATGGTGTAATATAAATAAATCATACAATCACAGAGAAAACCACATCAACCTAAAGAATGACAAACACTGTAAAAAAAAAAATAGTTCAGAAGCCCCCATGGGGTCTATTATTTAGTGAATCACTGGGGTTTTCAGAGCAGGGCTGTATCTACCAAGTATATTTCAATTCTGGATGGACTGTTTTACATTCATTTGTCCATGCAAAGGCCTTAGTTCTTGCTAATCACCATGTAATAACATTGAACTCTCCAAGTATAGTGCAAAACATGAACACATAGCACACGTATTGAGTGCTTTTCTTGTGTTCTGCATTTTTATCAATGGGGTGGTAACAGACAATTAACAGAAAACCCCAGCGAGGTTACAGGAGACACCACACTCTTTCCAAACTCAAGTACACACATACAAACTGTTGCACACATACCACAGAACAAAGAAAGAGCAGCAGACATCCAAGTGGTCTTGGGATTTTCTATGAAACATGTCAGAACGTTTAAGGGCCTTCATTCAGTTTAAAAGATGTTCATTCTACCCTTTGCACGGACCCTAAATTGCTTTATCCAAATTCTAACTAGCCAGAGGTTTTTAAGAGTCCTAGATTAAAAATGACTTTATTTTAGAGTGAGAGAAGACAAAGTTTTTTAAATGGTAATGACCCCCTTTGCCAAACGTCATGATGAATAAATGTGCATTCTCCTTGTAGATGTTATCGTGGGTTAAAAAACCTGGAAGGGAGCTGAATGTGTGTGACGTACTCCGCTCGACGGCAAAAGTCCTCCAGGAAGAAAGCTGCCTGCCCTCCGTTACGTCTGCTTCCATCCAGTGAATACGAGGCACGCTCTTGCACGTAGCATGTGCTGGGCGTTTATTGTTTGCAATAAGCAAATTAGTAGAAATGAGCGTATGGGGTCAACATAATTTGAATAAACACTGAGTGACTGATTCAAGATTCCCTGATTCCTGACTATTAAAGCAATGACTCCAAGATCAACCTATACTGAGTGCATTTAAATATTAAGCTAGAAATAACTTCAGTGGGGAAACTGTTCAAAATAATGCATGTGGGGTGTGTATATATATATATATATATATATATATTTATATGTATATGTGTGTGTGTGTGTGTGTGTGTGTGTGTGTATGTTCTAAATGATGAAAAGATATTTTAAAATATTATCCAGTGATGGTGACAAAGCTCAATTATTCTCTAAATTTTTAAGACAATAGCTTGCATCTAAGTCATTTTAACCTGCTATTGATCTGCTCCATCTTTTCTTTACTTGTCAGATATAGTTTATATTTGGTCTTTGTGTTGTCTGGAAAACAAGTCTCTCAAAGAATCCAATTCAATATGCTGCACTAAAAGGGTAAAGTCTGTACAGCTGATACCAATACTTAGCAGCTTTCAGTGTACTGAGAAATGGAAGCTATAAATTGGAGCTCTGATCAATCCATCAGAGATTCCCCTTGGATGCACGAGCATGAATCTACAAAGACAACAGTGAGTGTTAAGCCATGTTTGAGGCGCTTCAAGAATTAATAGACGTGAATTATTCTTGGCAGCTGGTTAGTCATTTCCAAAGCACCTTGTAACACCCAGTGTTCTGCAGGATGTGCTGCCATGTTCCCGCCTGTTGATAAGTAACACAGGCCACACTCAGGCAGATCGCTGGGCATTGCCACGAAGCAGAATTCTCAATAGCAGTATAACTGGTTTTCCCTTTCTATCCTGCACTCATTTTGAACAATATTTGTTTTGAAGCTTACATGAAAGGAATGCTGTGTTCTTCAGGTGACAGAGTGGCCCAGCTCGCGACACTGTTCAGGCACCAAAAAGAAGGGGCAGAGACGATGTAGTGCACATGGGAGAGCTGCTTGGAATCAGATCAACTCGGAACCCTCGTTCTGACATTGACTGGCTCTGTTCTTTGGACTATTGAATCAAACTCTCTCAGTCTCTGTGTCTTCCTTCAAATGGTTACCTGGAGATTTAATGTGTGTGGGGGGTTCTCTCCTTCCTGCAACCCTCAGTACCTCCTGCGTGATTTTGTGTGGTCGTCAATAAATGGTCGGTGCATTTTCATTAGTCATCATTGTCTCTGAGAGGATGATTTTAATCTCTGGTTCCTTTACTTTGGTGTGCTCTGCTTCTGCAGTTTTAATAAGTTTTTGTTGTGTTCTTTAAAGCGATTCTCATAGAACAGAAGCTAACTTTTAACATCCCTTCAGTATTAAATATTTAATGGTGTTTGAATACTAACTTCTTAAGCATGTTTTAAATCATCCTGTAAACACACTAGTACAAATCATAAAGACTTCCACTAGATACTGAGGAAAAATAAGGAATTAAGTCCACTACAAGCTAAGTAAAGATCCACAGGAGATTTTATATGGGAAGAAGGGCAAATAATACATTTCCATTTATTTCCCTGGAGTGAGAAACTTTTTCTGCTAATTACTAGTTAATGACCATAAAGTGCATTGAAAATATGTAAGTGCTGTATATAGTCCTTCTAATGAATGAAACCTTTATGACTCCTTCAAATACCATGATCATTTTAAACAACATTTGAAAACTCATTATGCTAATTGCTTCTCTTAGTCGTTTATATTGCAGGGTGACTGCTACCGTTTGAAAAGAAAGATATTCCCATTCTTCGAACGCTCATGCTATGTCCAAGCCCCTGCCTTCCGGTTTCCATGTTTCACTTCAGCTCAAATATTCTTTTACCTACAGACTATCTCTCGCCCTTCACATGTGACGTGCAAGTAATAGCAGTGGGTGGTGTCTCCCTTTAGCCTCTTGTTTCAAAATTAACAAAGGGGATGTTGATAAATGGTGATAAAAGGAAACTTGACATGGGGTGGTAAACACACAATACAATATAGACAGATGATCGACTGTAGAATTGTACACCTGAAACTTGTATAATTTTACTAACCAATGTCACACCAATAAATTAAATAACGAATTAAAAACCGAAAAAAATTAAGATTGTCTCAATGTTCTCAAATGCTCAAGTCTCTCAAATTTCAATCCTTTTTATTTTTTCTTAATCCTCACCCGAGGATATTTTTCCACTCATTTTTGGATAGAGTGGAAGGTAGCAAAAGAGTGAAGGAGGGAAGGAGGAAAGAAGGGAGGGAGGGAGAGAGAGAGCAAGCAAGAAACATTGATGTGAGAGAGACACATCAACCAGCTGCCTCCTGCGTGACTTCTACCAGAGCTGGGGATTGAACCTGCAACCTAGGACATGCCCTTGACCGGGAAGCAAACCTGCAACCCCCCAGTCTGTAGGCCGATGCTCTAACCACTGAGGCGAACCAGCCAGGGCAACCCTGTCTTTTTATTTTTAATCTTATAAACTCTTGATTCTGGCCAAAAGCCACATCTCCTCCCTCCTCCCCCCATGGACTCAAGCACAGCCTGGTGTGTGGCCTGCGGCACATCTGTCCGCTGTTCTCCCAGGACCACCGGGACCACACACAATAATAACACACGCGTGTACAAATGTCCGTGCACTGGGAAAATCAGTGCTTGGCATGACATCAAACACTTGTCCATATGTGTTAGTCCTCCACTCTGGTTTAATACCAGAAGTATAGCTAGCTTGTCTCCTTCTCGTTGTGTAGCGGCTGGGAATGTGCTGACCTTCTAACATCACGTTGTTCTCACAGACCCCAGTGCTCGGGCCTCTACCTGAACTGGGCAGCAGTGAGTCACTGAGCAGAGAAAGCAGGATGAGCCAAGTGGAGAGAGTGTGAAAGGGACACATTCAGTTACTGTGATCTAGGTGGCTCTCAAGTCTAAACTATGGACACAATGCATTGAGCTAAACAGGATGTTCTAACTAGTTCTCACGATGTCTGGGCCTGGGGTGAACCTATCCATTAACAGTAGATATTTCCCAGGATCTCTGAATTATTATTGTTTTGTTTAATCCACTCAGTCGTACCATGGGGACTTATTAAAGGATACATATTAATCACGCTGCTGCTTATTTTAAAAGTAATTCAACACTGGAGTTTGTTTTTCATAAATTCGTTTTTGTAATCCCAGACAGTCCTATAATTTAGTACTTAAAACTGGTGTTTCTTTTTGTTTGTTTTTTGTTCTTTTATCCTCACCCGAGGACATTTTTCCATTTTTTGTTCAGGTAGAGTGGGAGGGAGGGAGAGGAACAGAGAGAGAGAAACATCGACGTGAAAGGGACACATCGAGTGGCTGCCACCCGCACGACCAACCAGGGCCGGGGTCAAACTGCAACCGAGGTACGTGCCCTTAGCGGGTACGGAACCTGGGTCTCTCTCGACCGCAGGCCGATGCTCTAACCACTGAGCCAAACCGGCCAGGGCAAAAACTGATGTTTTTAATTGCTCTGTGGACATTCCGATGGAAAAATAAATATGAGTGTAGCTGTACGAGGAACTATAACTAGATACATAGATATTGAGAAAATACTAGATCAGCATGCAAGTATTCGACCTCAAGCACGGCGAAGTTTGCTTTGGAATGGGATGTCGGCTGCCCCCGGCGACCAAGACCAGAGCCCACGAGGGAAGAAGCCAGGCTTCCCTCCCTCCACAGAGGCAGGGGCGTCCTCTCCTTTTCTCGGCTTTGGCTACAGCCCCCCACGCCCTCGGGGCCTTTGAAACAGTGTTTCATTTGCTGGAATCTGGGTCTGATGTCTTCTGCGCCTCGTTTGATGACTTCCCCCGTCTACTCGTAGCCCTCTCGGATGGGAACAACATACCCATCCTGTGGTCTGTCTCCACCCCCGACTTCCGCAGGTCCCCGAGCACACCTGGTGGCACCCCAATCCTCCGCTGTCATCCCACCAGGCTGCCACCCCCTGACCGGCGGCAGGAATGAGGAAGAGACCACATTTAATTCTGAAACAGTTTCAACACACAGTAGAAGCTCAATACAAGTTTTCAGAATAAATGAGAAATAAATTACGCGTTCGAGAATTTGTCATTTCAACTCCTTGAAAGCTTTGGAGGTCTAATCAGAAAAGTGACAAATATAATTTGGAAAGATAACTTGACGAGAACTTGGTTTATGACAAAAGGAAAAAACAGACTATTAAACGTTTGGGGAAAACTGGTTTGTCAAAAGGACAGGAATAAAACGTAGTTCTTACTTTTGACTCCAGATGGATTAAACACGCAAATGTGACAAGTGCTACCAGGAAGGTAATGGTACCTGTAGAAGGTCATTGTGCTCCGTGGTGAAAGGCTAGCTAAACATCCCAAACAGAAACGAACGCCCACCACATGAAGCTGAAAACGAACAGATTTGATTGTATCAAAATTAAAGAGTTATGTTTCAACACATACACCAGGGTGACAGGTCACTGCCTGCTTGGAAGGTGATGTGTGCAAAGCGAAGAGACATCTCCTACGGAGAACACAACACCAAGTGCTGGGAATCACAAGAAAGGAGGCAAACCCTGAACGTATCCACGGGTGACTCCAACAACTTTTCAACCAGCAAGTGCTTGTTCAAACATGCAGATGCTCTTCAACACACTTCAGATTGTAAAAACATGATGGATGTGCCACGAATTGCTGGACACGTGGGGCCGTGGGGCCGGGCGTTGCTGGGGGCTACGTGGAACGGTGCAGCCACTTCATGGAGTAGACCAGGCACACTCTCAGATGACCTCCCCGAACCTTTCGCTGTCTGCGGGCAGGCGTCAGACATCCATACCTTTGTGGGCGGGGCATCAGACATCCATACCTTTGTGAGCAGGGCGTCAGACATCCATACCTTTGTGGGCGGGGCGTCAGGCATCCATACCTTTGTGGGCGGGGCGTCAGGCATCCATACCTTTGCCCTGTGACTTTGCAGAGCTTTTCCCTAAATACAACCCTATCTGACCCCATTAATAGGAAGGCCTTAATCACATGACTTAACGTAGACAAGGTGATATGAGCAGACTTGGTACAAGCAGAGGTTTGCAATAGGCTCACATCATCGGCATGAGAAGAACAAGTAGTCACATCACTGAGCCTCTGCACCCCCATGAGACTCGTAGAACATACATGAATCCAGCCGCAGTCCAAGAACCGGGAGCTGCCCTGCAGCCTTCCTTTTATTCCCAGTGCCCCGTGTAGGCACATTCTTCCTTGGTAAGAGCTGGGATGTGCCCTACCTTTCCTCCCTTACCATGGCTAGTATCCTACCTACTAATTGACTATAACGATATATTTACTAATAGTTCCATCTCCACCTGTGTCCCTTCCCCAAAGCCCAGCCCAACCAATTCAACCTGAAATCTTCTTCCATAACCATTACCCGAAAGGTGGACCGGATCATAGCAGTTTCCTGTGTAACATACTTAAAGGATTTTTATAATAATAAAACAATAGTTTATGATGAACTAAAACTCCTCCCCTTAAAACATATGACTTTTTTTGGAGAATAGCCCTGTTAATTTCTCTACCTCTTCTTCCACCAACTGCTCACCTGTAGCCCGATTCCCCAGAACCTATGACTATGTTGCATTACCTGACAAAGAGGAATTAAAGTAGAGTGTGAAGTTCAGTGGCTGGCTTTATGGGAGAGATTATTCTAGATTGTGCTGGTGGGTCCAGCGTCTTCACAGGGCCCCACCATGTGGAAGGCAGAGACAGGAGTCGGCGTCAGAGGGATGGGTGGTGAGGAAGGTTCCGTCACTGGTCTGCTGCGGTCGTGAGCACAGGAGTGAAGGGGGCCTCTGCGGCCTGGGACAGGCAGGGGAACGGATGTCCCCCCGCAGACCCTGGAGGAGAATGCAGCCCTGCTAGCGATTTGATTGATGTTTGCTCTACCTTCCAGAAGTGTCAGATAAAAGGTGGTATCGTTTCAATCCACTACGTCCGTGGTCATTCATTACAGGAGCAATATGAAACTAGTGTGGGGAGGGCAGGGAAACTTCTGAAATCCGAGGCACTTGATATCTTGATTTGAAGGCAGGCACATTTTTTTTCAAAGAGAAAGAGATGCAGGGACTCCGTTACTACAACTAGAACAGTGGGTTGGGGGGTTCAGCCGTCTTCGGGTCCTTTCTGAAGAGTAGCCAGTTCCAGAGGGAGGGGCAGGCCTCGCCACATGAGCACTAAACCACGTGGTCCAGCAAGCATGAGGCATGGACTTAGGACACTTGGTTTGGTTAAAAAAAAAAAAAAAAGAACATTTAATCTTCAAAATTTGGATATGTGCTAGCCTTTCTTCTAATACAGTTTAATTTGGAAAAAGATTTTGTGTTTTGTGGTAGAGAGAAATCAGTAAAATACTGGTTATCAGTATATGTTTGGTTTCTTGAATTTAATGATAGAAAAACAGCTCCTAATGATGGGAGGATTCTGGTCAGCTGATTTGCTTTTGGTTTGTTCAAAATGCTGATAAATGAAACAGAGCAAATGCCACAAGTTTTCTCTGAAATCATAGAGTTCTGGCAGATTTAATGAACTTACCATTTAAAGCTGTAATAAATCCTAAATGACCAAGTAATTAAAGCTATTCTGAAAAGATATAAAGCATTACGAAGAGGATTGACTTCCATCCATTCGTTGTAATTATCTGTAAACTTGGTGCACAGGCCTGCGTACCAGAAGCAAGTTAACGGGAAGGTATCTGGCCGTCTTTATCCTTGGGTGGTGAGCAGAACGACCCCCTAAAGATGCCTGCATCCTTGTCCCTGGAACCTCTGCTGGCATCGCCTTCCATGACAAAAGGCACTTTGCATATGTCATTAACTTGGCATGCTGCTGACCTTACGTGGCGAGAGCACCTGGTTCCTCGCAGTGGTCTCTGAAAGGAGAGCATTGTGCTGGAATCAGATGTGCCCGAGGAGAAGTCAGGGATTTGCAGTTTGAGAGGGGCCGGTCCCTCCATGCTGGCGGCCCGTGGATAGGGATGGGGCCAGTCTCCAGGAGCGAAGGCCAGCCTCTGGCTGGCCACCCATAATCACAGACCTCAGGTCTGCAGCTGCAATGTTTTGAAGTAAGTGGGTCCCTCCGCAGCCCTCCGTGAGGAGCCCAGGCTTGCCAAGGCCTTGAGTGCAGGCTGAGACCCCAAACAGGACCTACTCAATCACCAGACTTCTGACCTACGGAAGCGAGGAGGTAATTACATCTGCATTGTTTTAGTCTCTGAGTCTGCAGAGAGTTGGGACAGCAGCCAGATCAAGTGAATAACCGCGCGTGGGGAAGGCAGGCATTGCACGGGGTCCCGGGAATTCAGAGAAGGACGTGGCCCCTGGTGTGGAGCTGATGCCCTCGCTGGGGTGGGCTGGGTGGGGGGGAAGGATAGTGAGCTTACATTCTTCTCTCAACTGGAAGCATTACCTCTGGATTCTTGGTGATGTTACAATAACTAGAGCTAAAAATAAAACCAGCGCACAACGTGGAGTTCAGCGTGGAACAGGGCCCGTGTGTCTGACTCATCGGCCAGGCTACCGCGCCACGTGGCACACCCTGAAGGGGGGCTGCAAAGTGTGGCTTCGCCCTTCACGATGCTCTGCTGCTGTGCAATGTGTCAGCGATGGGGCAGAACTGTTTCGCCAAGGCTGCCAGGCTCCGAGCCTTTGCCATCCCACTCACATCACACCCGGAGTTGCTCCCTTCACAGGGCTTCTCCCGAAATGTGAAATGATTTGGTTTTATCTGAATGTGTACGTGAAGAGATCTTGGTGCGATTCCAGTGCAATGTTCTGTGTCAGTTCCCTGACAAGATACCGCTTGTTGGAGGAATTTTATTCTTAAAACAGATGTGCGAGGTCTGCGGTATGCAAGGAGCATCGCTCGCTTGCCAGCGTCTGTGCAAACACCCCTCTGCTGCTTCTCCCGCCTGCGGTCATTTCTGCAACGTCCCCATCGCCTGGACTCGTCCTCTGCCGTGTTCCAGCCGGTGGGCTCATTTACACGAAACCTCACCTGTCCTTGTCGTTAAATGGCTCCCGGAACTAAGGATGTGAAGACCTCTGAGTAGCATATCAGAAAGGTTAACGGCAAATTAAATGATGCATTTCAGTGATACTGTGGACTTCATTAAAATTTAGTATTCACAATTGGTCTTTTCTAAGATCACGGGTCCCACTGAATCATTTGATTCTGCCCTTGTCGTTTCAAAAATAATTCAGAAACGTGCTCTCAAACCTCTCTCGTCAGCATCTTTCAGCGTCATGGCTAATGACCCAACATCCCCCAAATATCAAAGAAGGGGACCTCTGATAGAGGCAGGGTGCGTCCATCAAGATGAATCTGTCTCCTTTCAGCGTGGCTTCCTGAATGAACGTGGTCTCCAAGTACAACCCAGAAGCCTGGACACTCAGAACGGCTTCTCCAATAAAAGGACTTAAGCTACTTAGATGACGTAGTAAGTGCTTGTGTCAAATTCTATGAATACATTTACAGGAATTTTAAAATATGGAAAATTATAAATGGGAATTTAAAAAAAATGCATTCTCTCTTTGCCTAGAGATAGCTACTACCATCATCATTTTGAAAACGTCTCCAGTGATCACATGTAACTAAGATCATACTGTGTCTATAGATTTCCAATCTCTTTTCTCTTGCCCACTATAATGCCTATTTTCTCTTTTCATTAATCTTACAAAAATGTGAATGGATGATCACGTGGGTGTGCACAATTTACTTAATCATTTCTCCCTTAACTCAGTTCGCATTCAAATTGTACTATTGGAAGTAACATTGAAATACATGATTTTTGTGCACACTCATTTCTCCTAACCTTGATAGACTGGTAGAAGTCTATATAAAACCTCTGCAAGCTCATGGCACATACAGTCAGTTGCTTCCCAGCTCTAGGAGAGTGTCGCCCCGCTGCTTCTCCATCAGCATATCAACCTTCCATTTTGCCAGTTTGATAGATGAAGACGAGTATTTTATTGTTTTAATATGCATGACCTTGTTTTCTAGTAAAATCATGCTTTCAATCTGTGATTCATTATCTTTAAAAGAGTTCATGATAACCTCATGTTTACCTGACAGATCTATTTAAACAATTGTTAATCTTCTCTATTATAAGCCTTCATGAATCATGTGCTTCTCCAACACAGCAATTTTTGCATTCATGTGGGTTATTCTTTGTTTAATCTCTCTCACTAACCATCTCGCTATATTCTTTGAAGTATGGCCCATATCATTTTTTTCTCTTCTGGGGTAGGTCTAAGTTTCATGGATTCTCATTAAAAGAATAGATAAATAAATAGTATAACAAGAATTGTAACTATACATGAGCTCAAGGAGGCCTCCATTCAGTGTTGACATATAAGCATAGACCTTGTTTATGGACAACTTCCTATGTACCAGACACCTTACTGAGTGCTCTTCTACACCTCCGCACATTTAAATCTCACAGCAACCCCGAGTTCACACTGCTTCATCTTCTACAGATTAGAAACTGAACCACAGAGAGTTCGTCACTTGTCCACAGGCACAGAGCACATGGGGGGAAATTCTGAGATTAGAAGAGGAGTAACAGGATTGAGAAGAAACTGGGTCCAGGGTAGGTGTGGTCAAGGGGCACGTGTTATTTTCGTTTCAGTTGTTGTCATTTCTTTGGGCATGATGCTGTCTTCACTGTGCTCTTACGTGGACCTGTTCAAGCTTTGAACATTTCAAGTTTTGCAGCCTGGTTGACAGAATGTCTTATTTCATGGCTCTAATTCAAGTCCCTTTCGAAGGCCGTCCAGTCTCATCTTCTCCACAGAACTGTGAGCACCGACTCACGGGGACCCCGCTTTGCCCTGAAACTTCAGCTCCACCCAGCTACTGAGTCTACTGATTTCCTCTTAGCCCCCTGATGACATTCTGAATTCTTTTTTTCCACTGAAGATACCATTTTTTCTCTGAACAATAGCAAAAATTATTGTTTACTTTATTATTTATTTATTTTTTATCCTCACCCGAGGATATTTTTCCATTTTTTGTACAGATAGAGTGGAGGGAGAGAGGGGAAGGAGAGAGAGAGAGAAACATCGACGTGAAGGAACACATCGAGTGGCTGCCACCCGCACGACCAACCAGGGCCGGGGACAAACTGCAACCGAAGTACGTGCCCTTAGCGGGAACCGAACTCGGGTCTCTCTGGACCGCAGGCCGACGCTCTAACCGCTGAGCCAAACTGGCCAGGGCTATTGTTTACTTTAAAAGTAAAGGTGAATCAAATATTTTTAAAAAAGCACTGTGATCTCAAATGACCTACATCTACTGAAATTTATTTTATAGCTACATTGACTATATTTTTCATACACAGCTAACACATAACAGTATAAGGATGCATGCTTCTCATATTTATATTTCTACCTACATCAGTAAAAAAGTAGCATAAAAGTTTTACTTCCAGAATATGAATATAAACATTGTGTAATTATTATGATCTCTAGTCATAAACCAAAGCACACATTTCATATTCAAAATGTATTATTTCTTTTTTATGCCCATTGCCTTATTAAATATAAATATTTTAATTTTATTTATTTATTCCTCAAAACTTTCTGATACATGTTTGAATTCACTTTTTACAAGAAGCTAAAAATAAATTTAAAACTGAGGACAAAGAAAAATGAAGAGTGCTAATAAGTTACGTAAGAGTATTATTTATGTATTTTCAGAGACTGGTTTGAAATTTGATTCTGAACTTCTTTGAAATCTAGGAAGTAAGAAAAACATGGTAGATAGTAGGAGGAGTTATCCTAATATTCGGGGAAAGAAAAGATAAAGTTGACATTTTTTTCATTTTTCTTCTAAATATGTAAACTCCCCCCTGGAGAATGGCATGGTTTTCACTTAACCTAGATCGACTTCATTCACTCTAGGTGTGTGGGGTCTGTGGCTGGATTTCGTGAGGGGTCTCACTCTGTCTTCAGTACATGTACCCAAGCCAGGGAAAGGGTGTTGATGGTGGCGATGAAGCAGAGATGGACGACACAGTAAGTAGGAGTGTAATTTAAATGGTTCCCTTTCCCCCTAAAATATTATATAAAATATTATGTCTTGAGTTAGAATACAATTCTCATTGTTACCTTCTTTAAAAGTGAGGTTGTTTAGAACACTGTGGCCAATGCTGCTGAGTGTTTTGGAGGGGAAGTTCAGTCTCTGCATCTCCCTCTGAAAGGCTCCTGCTGACCTCCCAGCTCCTGTGGCGTCATCTCCTTCCCCACAGAAAACGACAGGCAGCGATTGCCACGTCAAGGTCCCACCTGCACTATCACCTGCAGTCAGTCAGGACAGGAACTCTGAGGAGCATTTATTTGGGTCACTCGGGTGATTAGAAACCATAATGCCTTCATCCGCCAGGAGATTCTGTGCTCTAAAAGGGAAAACAGTGCAGTGTGATGATGACCGTGATGCAGCAAAGCAGTTAGAGTATCAGTTCCATTGGCCAAGTCCTGAGCCCCTGACGGCAGTTGGATGCCTGGGTTCAAATCCCACCACCCGTCTCCATACTGGGACAACTGAGCAAGGTAATATATTTCTCAGTCTTTTTATTTCTTTATCTTGGAAACAGAGATAAAAATAGACATCTATCTGATAGGGCGATTGGAGGATTAAATGGTAGATGAATGTAAAAACTGGCAAAGAGTAAGTTTTCAATGGATGACAGTGACAATCGTGCCCTGGGAAGGATACAGAGTATGGAAGGCCATTCCTGACTTCTGGGAGTGTGTGTATATTTGTGGGAGGTTGGGGGGAAGGGGTTGTTATCTGATGTGACTTTTGCCATATCAAGTTGCAGGAAGGTAAGGATGCTCTAGTTTACCAAGGTTCTGCCTTAGGTTTGGTTAATTTTTTGGCACCATAACCTGGCCTTCCTCCAGAGAGAGCTTATCTCTGACTTTTCTGTGCTATCGTAAAAATATCTAAGAATAAAATTTCCTCGTGGCCTGAATGTAGGTCGCATGTTGTAGCACAGGGGTCAGGAACAGAATAACCAGACAGTTGTCAGAGAGAGAGCTATGGCTCAGCTTCATTAAATTTACTAAATAATCAAGTGCCTTCCTGCTAAAGATTAGTTTGTTTGCTCTTGTAATTTTCGCTTATTAGTGTGAAGAGTATGTCATTAGTGGAGAGGATGATTTATGATGATAATAGGCAGAGCAATTAATATGCATACATAGTAAAAGTAAATATTTGAGGCATTCTTACTATTTCAATCAACCTAAAGGAAACAAACCGTAATAGTCATTTAATCAGCCTCATCCATGACTCTGATTCTTGCCAATAAAAGTGTCCAAGTATTCATTTTAGAATTTGGGGAAATATTAAGTCTAAACATTACTAAATGGTTTAAGAGAGTGATTTTTCTATTTTCTAATGTCTCCTTTCTTATCATGAGAAATGGCAAGTGGAAGAAGGTTGCTACTCCACTGCATTCTTTCAAAGGCTCTTACAAGTTAAGACAGAATGGAAAAGCTTTGTGAGCTGAAATGTTTAGCTCAGCCATTTAAAAAGGGGAGAAGTAAATTTTTCTTTTGTTCAGCGTTATTCAACTTTTTGATGCCAGATTTAAAGAATTTGAAAATGCCCCGTGAGAGATTAGGGTTAGGTGTAGGGAAGACATTCCCTGAGAATTTAGGATGGTTAAATAGGACATATCCTTTTTATTTCAACATTGTTTCATGCTTCCTTTCCCTCTGCTATCACACCTTATTCTCTTCAAGCCCTCAGAGGAGACTCTCTGGGTGGCGGACATGGCACTTGCTGCCCAGCGCCCCCTTCAGGAACGAGATGGGGTTGTCTCAGCTGAAGAATATTGCCTCAACCTCACGTAGACCCCGTCTTCTCCCAGGGAAGCTCACTCCCAGTGACTGGCCACTGCTGGTGGATAAAGCACAGAGCACCCCCCCACGCACACGAAGAGCACCATTGGGAAGAGCCTTCTTATGAGCAGTCCAGCCTCAGGGCTCTACACAGAGCAACTGAGTCCCTCAACTTTACCCACAACCCAACCGTGCTTCTGCCCTCTCTCTTACATGTGGGGGTATGGATTCCACAAACACCTGCATAAACATCCTAAATGCCAATGTCCATCAGGGTCCCTTCCCAAAATACCCAGCATGCTGCACTCGGCTGCCATGCGGTGCCACACACACAAATCCCCAGAGCTCTGTGCTTGTTGTTGGTAAGTAAACGTTTTTGAAGAGAAAGAAGTGATAGTTCAGCTCATTGCCTTATTACCCAGATGACAGTCCACTTCCCTTTTTAAAATATTTTTTCTTTATTGATTTAGAGAGAGAGGAAAGTCGAGAGAGAGAGAAACATCCATGAGAGAGAACATTGATTGGCTGCCTCCTGCATGCCCCCCACTGGGGATCGGGCCCACCTGGGCATGTGCCCTGACTGGGAATTGAACCAGCGACCCCTTGGTGCATGGGTTGATGCTCAACCACTGGCCAAAATGGCTGGGCGACACTCCACTCTAAAGAAGCACCCAGAAGAGGAATGGGAACATCAGCAGGTCCCTCCCTATGATCCTCTCCTCTCAGGGTAGTGGCTCTTCTGACTTCCAACCCAAGAAATAATTTTGTCAGTGTTTGGACTTGATACAGAATCATGAAATG
The DNA here is from genome assembly GCF_014108415.1 of Molossus molossus. Classification (NCBI taxonomy): domain Eukaryota; kingdom Metazoa; phylum Chordata; class Mammalia; order Chiroptera; family Molossidae; genus Molossus; species Molossus molossus. The sequence goes on from NW_023425399.1 coordinate 110,962,424, forward strand.
TGTGTACTGACTGTGTCTCGGCTTCCTTCTCTCCACGTTAGGTTTGTGAGATCCACCCGCGATGTTGTATGTAGTTGTGTCTTCACTGCAGCACAGTACTCATTGTGTGAATATGTCCCATTATTCGTCCATTTATGGACTTTTGTTTTTTATCCCCCAGTTTGGCTGTTATAAATTATGCTATAAGAATATAATTATAGCCCGGCTAGTGTGACTCAGTGGACTGAGTGTCATCCCAGGCACCAAGAGGTCCTGGTTCCATTCCTGGTCAGGGCACATGCCCAGGTTACAGGCTCAATCCCCAGTATGGGGTGTGCAGGAGGCAGCCGATGGATGTTTTGCTCTCATCGATGTTTCTATCTCTCTCTCTAAAAAAAAAAATCAATTAAAAAAATTTTAGGAAATATAATTATAAATCAACATCTTTATAATATTGAGTCTTTCAGTCTATGACCATTGAAATATCCTTTCTTCTATGTAGATTTTCTTCAATTTCTCTTAATTACAATTACAGTAGTGTTAGATTTGTTTTTTGCTATATAATATTTTTGATGCCTTTTAAAAAATAATATCAGTTTGAAAATTTCACCCTTCTTGTTTCTCATAAGTGACTATTTTCCTATTGACTTTGTGTACAACTCCCTGTGACGTTTACTTAGTGATTCTGAAATTTTGCATGTAGACATTTAAAATTTTACCATATATCCTATTTTTCATTTGTGAAATATACTGCTCTACATTATTGTTCACCTTTGTGGGAGGGACCCTCTGGGTCACAACAATGTATTGTCGTAGGTCCTGCTGCTGATTAGCAGTTGGCATTGGTGTTGTGCAGGCTTGCACTTGAGTGTTCCCAAAGTCCCGAGTGAATTCTGCACTGGAAGAAACATCTGTAGAGAAATGGCAGGAAACATGAATTATTCCTCAGCCTCTCCCCATCTCCTAGTGGCCCACGAGCGGCCATAGAATATTCCAGGGGGAGACAGGAAATCGCCACCTTAGGAACCTGAACGTCCCCAGTGAGGAACATGGAAATAAAGCTTAGTCGGAGTGTCCCCTGTGCTTGGAGCATCCCCAGAGGACATTCAAGTCTGAGCTGCGTGCTTCCCAGACCCTCCTCCCCCGGCCACGTGCTCCAGCCCCTCTCTCATCCTCGGGGACTGGCTGAGACTGCTCTCACACCTGGGCTTAGAGTCGTCTCCTGCCCCGCCTGGTTTCAGAAGTCCATAAACACTTGTAGGGGAACAGGGTCAGTCTAGGTGAGACCCCAGTTCCAGTGTGCTGTCTCTCGAATCTTCTGACCGTCACAAAAAGCTCTACTGGCCTCCCTGTCCTTAGGCACAGCTACCTGTTGTGGCAAAACTATTTCTAGCCTCTTGCCTGTAGGAAGAGGCATCGTTTTCCCCGAAGGAAGAGCGACCCGGGAAAGTCGGGGCCCCCAGGCACGTTCCTCTTCAGAGTCTCACGCCTTCTTCTTCGCTTCAATAGCTCTGATTTAAATATACCTTGGTACCATTTTTAAAATTGTTTTCTTACTTTTTAAAGTAAGGCTGTTGGTTTGCCATCATTTACTCCTTTGGACCCGACGTCTACATTTGGGAGTTCTACCTTCCCAATGCTGGAGTGTGTGCGTGTCCGTGTGCATGTGCGTGCGCGTGTGCTTGTGTGTGCGTGTGCATGTGCGTGTTTGCGTATGTGTGCGGGTGTGTACATGTGCGTGCGTGTACATGCGCGTGTGTGTACATGTGCGTGCTTGCGTGTGCGTGCGCATGTGTGTGTGCGAGCATGTGCTTGTGCATGTGTGCTTGTGCGTGTGCGTGCGTGCACGTCCGTGCATGCTGCTCGCTGTTACACTTGGACTTGATACCAGCATGGTCCTTTCTGTCAGGTTCAGTTTGGGGCGCGGCGGGCCATCCAATGCGAGCTAAGTGGGAGCAGCTGGCTGTTTGCCAGAGCTAAACAGGTGACGTGAAACATAAAGCTCTCTCTGAGGCGCAAAGAAAAAGTGCCCACGATGGCGTAGGGACACTGACCGGGGCAGCAGGAGCGCAGGGCAGCACCACCGAGAGCTTGGCGCGGACACAGCTCTGCAGGTGAACAGCACTCGCCCCGTGGGTTGGGCCTGCAGTCTCCACGCGCTGTAGTTGGTGCTGCCGTCCCAGCTCTGTCCTGAGCTTTTTCGTTTTTTTAAGTATTTTTTCTTTATTGATTTTAGAGAGAGAGGAAAGGAGAGGGAGAGAGAGAGAGAAACATGGGTGAGAGAGAACATCGATGGGCCGCCTCCTGCACGCCCCCCGCTGGGGATCGGGCCCACAACCTGGGCACGTGCCCTGACCGGGAATCAAACTGGCGACCTCGTGGTGCCTGGGTCCACGCCCAATCACTGAGCCACGCTGGCCAGGCTGTTTTGAGCTTCTTAATTTGCACACTGCTAGAAAAATTCTCATGTCTAAAACTGCTGAAAAGAAAAGTAGCCTCTATTTTCCTGTAAGAGCATACCAAGTTACAGAAAATCAGAGCCCGATAGCCATGTTCATAAACGCTGCATGCTTTTAACGAATAGCATGGAACTCAGGACAAAGTATACGCAATAGCTGAATAAATATCATGTTAGTGGAGGATCGGTGCTGCAACCCAGTGTTCTGACCCCTGTCCGGGATGTCTGCTTCACCCACCACGATTCCCACCAGGTGGTAATTCCATGTGGACTAGCACCATGGTTTGGCTACGGACCTGCTTTCCCTTTGGGTGCAATCCAAGCCCAGTGTGTTCACCAGTACTCTGTCTGCTCCTTCGCCTTGCTTCCCACTCACTCATCAAAAATAAAGTGTTATCAAAGGACCTACAGAAGCCCTGGCCGGTTTGGCTCAGCGGTTAGAGCACTGGCCTGCGGTCCAGAGAGACCCGGGTTCGGTTCCCGCTAAGGGCACGTACCTCGGTTGCAGTTTGTCTCCGGCCCTGGTTGGTCATGCGGGGGGCAGCCACTCGATGTGTCCCTTTCACGTTGATGTTTCTCTCTCTCTCTCTCTTCCTCTCTCTCCCTCCCACTCTATCTGAACAAAAAACAAAAAAAAATGTCCTCCGGTGAGGATAAAAAAAAAAAAAAGAACCCACTGAAAACAGACCACATGCTTAAGGTAGTTGGTGGGAAGAGACTTGAAAGAAGATTTCAAGAAAGACTTGGCAAACGGTGGAGACTCTGATGTGTGGGCGCAGCGTCGCCTTACCCAGAGGTGACACTGCAGTCGCTTCTTCAGTCCCTCCCCGCTTCTCCCCGTCTTAAAACACAGGTATATGCACACTCACAACACAATATTCCGTTGAGATTTTCGTTAGCGAAAACATATGCAAGACACCACCGCTCAACGAGAAAAGAAAATCGATCATACGACACGACTTCCAGCAAAGTGATACATCCTCCATTCCCCAAATTCCTTCTGTGAGCTTCCACTCTGCTATAACATCACGCTCCACATCCACGTGGGGGCAAAACTGTATTACGGGGTAAGACCAGGTACTTCTGTGACATGAATGATACTTCACCAGCTTGGGCTGCACCACTGGGCCATGTTACTTGTAGTAAGACTCATTTGATGAATAAAGAAAACTAAAGTCAGGGGAAACCATGTCATAGGGCTGAGTCAACAGTGGACTAGAGTATAGTTAGGGTGGGCTTCCTAGAAATCAAGCTGAAAAATAATTGAACTGTCATTTTAGTGAATCTCGACTCAGTTCACTGCTACAGTCATGTGACTTTTTCCATTAAACTGCTTCCTATGAAGGGAATGACTTCTAAAGTACTGGTAAATGTGAGTAGGAATGAGAAATATTTTTCTAGTTATATGGATAGATATCTATATGGCAATGGACTAGATAAATAGACATAGATTATAGAAAACGGTATTCATGACATTTACAACTATCTAGGCATTTCTTTGCTTGGTATTAAAATCAGAGATACTGGATTATCTCCATCCCTGTAGAGTGAGTGCTAAATTTAAAAGCTGGAATTACTATAACAAAGTGTTTTCTGTTTACGTCTTTTGTTTTTTTCACAATTCTGAAATCACTTTAATCATTTTCTCCTTTAGCAAAGTAAGTTTGGTAGCACTGTTTAATCTTCATTATTTCTATCTTAGTTTGCCGTCTGTTTTGGAATCTTTTTGTTAATGTTTGCTTTGCTTTTGCTGAGTTGCTGAACCACAGATGTATAAGGCCAAATGTAATAACATTCAAACTTACATCTCCCTAAAAACACACCACATCATACACAAACAAATGATACATCATAGATTCTTATTAGAAAAACAGGGTTTTCAGATTTGCAATGAGCACAAAAGTTATGTAAACTTTGTACGTCGATAGTTTCACCAGGAGACTTTTACTTAAATCATGCAATGGCTTGGGACCTAATGAATAAGGTGATAATATCTGGAGCACCTTATTGATATATAAAAGCTAGGCTAAGCCACTTAGATCCTGACCTAGATTCTGGTAGGTTGAAAAGTCTTGAAAAGCACAGCAAGGCAAAATTACACACACACACACACACCCCTAGTACAATAAAAAGTGCGTGTGCTTTGCATTTAGACAGACCAAGTGTTAATAACCATTTTAGTCATATCTCACGTCTCTAAACCAAAATCATGTGCTTTCCCCTCCTATATTTGGCATTATGCTCTGAATTGCCCTGAGTTCTGGATAATTTAGCATTTGTGCTATATACGTATAAAGCAGCTATATATGTTTGACAGAACACCAAAGATATTAATAACCTCACCTGAATTCTCATAACAGAATATCTTGACACCAATCTAAGCATGTGACAATTAATTATCTGTAAAACTGGTTTAACTGAGTTAAAGATGCTGCTAACCCTTCAGTACCTAATTCCGACCAGCACTGTCCCCTCTGAGGTCCTCCGGTGGTCTACTTACAGCCACCCTTTCCAGACAGGTGTTATCATTTCTATTTTAGAACAAGGCTAATGAGACTCAAAAATGTTTTACTTTCAAATTCAGACTTTAAGAAGTGGTTGGTACAGGTGCTAATACCTGATCCATCTGAAAGCAAAGCACATATCCTTCCCATTACACCATGCTAATCAATATTCGAATAGCATGCCCCCATTCGCCCTGTGAAGGAGATTCTAGGCTATATCGTGCCTTCTGTTTGCTGAGCTGTCTTCGCATGCTGTGGGCAAGCTTTCTCTAACAGAGAGAAAGCACCCGTGTGTACTGAACACCAGTAGAGGGGCGATGGGTGTGTGTGTCTAAGTCGATGTCGTTATCAAAGCCGGATATGTAGATATCTACATACTATACTAAAGTGAACGTGAACTGTATGGATGTTCATGCTTCATGTTGTCTCCAGTGACTTTCTTGGCACATCTCACTTAGACGTATTTGATTCCTGAAGCTGAATTGATGAAGAGGATTTAAGAAGAGCAAGGAGATGGGCTTGATCCTAAGCAACCCCCGTGTCGTGGAGAAACATATGTATAAACAAATAACTACCACGATAAGGTCCCTCTTCTCTTTCTTAAGTTTCAAATTTATGTCCTTTTTTTTTTCCTGATAGATGGTTCTTATAATGAAGGAAAGTTGACAGAATTTTAAGGAAATAAATGATTTTCAACTCTCTTATGCAATCTAATCAACCCTTTTATATAAAAACTACGTGGGTGGGGCTGGTGTGGCTCAGTGGGTTGATCATCATCCCAGGGACTGAGAGGTCCCAGTTCAATTCCTTGTCAAGGCACATGCTCCAGTTGCTGACTCTGTCCCCAGTAGGGGGGGTGCAGGAGGCAGCCAATGAATGTTTCTCATTGATGTTTCTATCTCTCTCCCCCTTCCTCTCTAAAAGATCAATTAAAACTATTTTTAAAAAATACAAAATAAAAACTGCATGGAAGAAAGTATATATTTTATAAACAAAATGTATATTATAATGTATACTCTCTGATAGATTACCCTCCTCAAATAATTCTGGTCTCAACTGATTCCTATAGATGTTGTTTGTGTTTTGTTTTTGTTTTTACTTGGCAAAAACTCTGATACACCAATTCCATTTTTTTAAAAAAAATAAAAGAAAATTATCCATTTGTTGTAGCTCCTTGTGCCACCCCATGGATCATGCAATGTTTTTGTAGTACGGTGGCTGACTCTGACCTGTTCAATGGATGAAGAGTCGAAGTGGACTGAATTCGGTTTCTCAGTATGTTGCACTTAAGCCTCTGGTTCTATATTTCTTGAACTTCTACCAAAACATGAAGATCAGACTCAAGAGAAAGGATAGGCTATTGGTTTTGCCTCCAGATGTTTTCCCATAAACTGGACCTTTTAATCTCCTACATTCATTACGGACACAAAATCTTGAGCAATCCGACAGAGAGGCAACACCAATGAGATCCCAGGGTGTTACACTTCCGTCACCCCCGATGTCCAGAATTCCCACGCGGGCCGTTAGCGTTGGACGTGCAGCATTTGTCGGCTTCTACCTGAAAGCAGATGATTACAAGAGAGGCTCATCCCAACCCCTGACCAGCTCTTTAACTACATTCCGGGGTGTCAGCACGGATGAGGTGGCAGAAAAGAAGAGGCGACGATTTATGATAAAAAGATTTAGGAGGTTACCAAAACCCTATTAAGATAGATGGCTCAGGTTGTCAACTTTCCAAAGAAGAGCTAATTTAAGAACTTTCCAGAAGACAGAAAAAGCAAGAAAGTAAAAACTAAAGAAAGCTCACATGGTTTCTTACGAGACTAGCCTGCATTTTCTAGCAGTTCTGGCAAATAAAAGCTTCAAAATGTCCTTTGGCATTTCTCCTCAAACCTTCCTCCACCAGCCTTGATGAGTTTCCACAGAAGAGGATGGAAACAGAACACGAATACTTAATCCTCCCCGTCCACGTCATATTATTGGAAAGATAAGCGAAATGGTGATGAATTGATTGCAGGATGACTCCAGGTATGTTCCCATATCTTCTTTTACAAGGCCTTAACTTGGAATAAAAAAATCTGAAAACAAAAAAAAATTCCTCTCCGCCTCCAGAACACACTCTGCTTATTTTACTCACTGGGATGGGGTGATTGACATTTCCTATCATAGGACAGAGCTGATATCATAAAGGGACAAATAATTGCAGAATTTAATGCCAATCAGCAAATATTTATTTAGCATCGACTGTCTATAGAGAACTAGGTACTGAGTTAATCTTTCAGTTCCCTGAGAATCTAAGGAAACTATGCATTTTTCCTCAATGCTTATGTTTCTTTGCCTTAGGCAAGATGAATGAGGATAAGGAGGCTCTTTTTCAGTGACATAAATTATTTGGTACACTGTCCCAACAGTCATGATAAAAGCTGATGGCTCTTCCAAACATTTGAAGGTTACACGATAAACCTGATTGTAACCCCTGATTTGAGCCAGGGCACTGAGATTTTCCTGGGAAAGTCCTGCATAGTCATTGCAAACAGGAATTCTTTCCTCTTCCGGTAATAGGAGACCATTTTCGGCACTAATTAACTGCTTTGGCAAATTACCCTAAAGCTGAAAATCATACGGCGTCTCAGAGTTAACCTCCCCATTCGAGTTTTAGGTAAATTTTAATTTCACCCTTTCGGCTTTTGTTCCCACTCAAAAAAAAAAAAATACATAAATGTTGACACAAGATCAATCTATAGCTCGGGGAAGGAGGCTTATGACAGGAGCCCAGAAATACCACACATTAAGGGGAACTGATTTAGCATGAATGCATTTCCTAGCATGCTGTGTGCAGGTTGACTTTTATCGGGTAATTATGTGGAATTTTCTCCTAAACCTTTTGTTCCCCCGGCGGCACCATCTTTTGCGTGAAACATCATCAGTGTGCCTTTCTCATGCATCATCCCGGTGACAGCTCCAATGGTGTGCTGCAGCAGCAGCTCATCAGAGCTCCGGAGCACCGGGATGATTTATCACAGCAACACATCATCAGAGGGAGGCAGCGCAGTCACGCGCAGGGCCAGGAGCCGGCACGAGGGTCCGGCAGGGGCACGTTCGGCTTCGCGAGAGGATCCAAGGAACCCTGGAAACCCCACTTCAGCAGACATGTGTTCTAATCCATCAGTGGGGTATCAGTGGGCGATAGCTATCCTTCACTCTGCGTGGAACTGGGCACCTGGCTGCAGCTGGTTGTCTGAATGTTTTCAGTGAGTTTCTACCAACCCATTGCAAATATAATTCAGATTGGTTTTTCTAAGAGCATTTGTGGTTATTCAAGGTGACATAAAATTGAGGCTATGGCTTTATATTAGGGACACTCTAGAGCTTGTCCCTACTCCATTGTCTAGAAGGTTAGACAGCTTTCAAAAAATTACTTATTCGTGCTCAGCCGGTGTGGCGTAGTGGTTGAGCACTGACCCATGGACCAAGAGGTCACCTGTTCCATTGAGTCAGGGCACAGGCCCAAGTGGCAGGCTCAATCCCCAGTAGGGGGCGTGCAGGAGGCAGCCAATCAATGCTTCTCTCATGGATGTTTCTCTCTCTCTCTCCTCCCTTCCTCTCTCTCTGTAAGTCAATAAAAACATATTTTAAAAAATTACTTATTCTGCAAAAGCACTTTCTTCTGTGAGATAAGTTTGCTTGAAAGCCTAGTCAGTACGTGGTGAATAGTCTACCTTGATAATGAAGGCAAGGCAAAACAGCCTACAATATAAATAAATAAATAAATAAATAAATAAATAAATAAATAAATAAATAAATAAGAGGAATGTATACAATTCAAGTGTTAAGGAAAAAATTCACCACCTTCACATGGTTCACAATGACAGCAACCACGGCATGGACTTTTCAGGAAAAGGGTTCGGTGAAATTCTCAGATCCTAGAGGGTGCCCGATACAGACAGAGATATTGAGTTAATTTTCCAGCTCCCAGGAAATTCAACCTTTTCTTTTCATGGATTTTTGAAATTATAAGAATAATGAAAAGGTGTCCTTGGGGGGGGGGGGGGTGCTGATTTTAATTTCATTTTGCGGACAATTCAATTTGTAACATCCCTAGCCCTAATTTTGTATGCAGGATGTCTGAGAGCCTCCTCTGTCCCAGCCGAGACGATTAGAGGACCATTGAAATCGGTCCAGTCTGGGAAGGACACCATCATCTCTGCTAATGAGTCCTACTTTGGGAAGGATAGCGTGTGCTCTTGCCCTGGTTTTGATGGGTACACATGTCCTACTTCTTGAAGGTGCTGCTCGGTTAGAAATATCTCTTGGCAAAACTCCCAACAGAGCATTTGTCAAGATCTTATCAATCCTCAGTCCCAATTGGATGAGAAATATTTCTTAAGTTATTTCTTCTCCATGCAACAGGAAGCTGTCGTCACCAACTTCATTGGGTGGCCAAACAAAAAACAAAAAAACAGAGGCTTTAAAGAGACTACATTGTACATTTTGCTGCCAGTTTGTATTTTTGATATCCTCAATATGCGGAAGCTTATTTTATGAGTTTGGATACATTTTCCCAATTCCTTCCTGCCCAGGCTCTGCTCCCATCAAATTTATTTTTCTGCAATTTCAATAGTACTTTTCCTTCTACAATACATCATTGTAATTGATCTATTTATTTATCTTCCCCCACAGGCCCAGAGCTTCTGGAGGGCAAGAATGATGTTTTATCAGTTCTTACATTCTCAAAGGTAGCATATCACAACCGCCCGACTGATGCGCGTTGAAATGATTTTGTTGTTACCTACAGTGACTTACACATATAAATTACTATTCACCCGGATGAGCTTTCCATTTATATAGACCTTATATTTCTTTTATTTTCTCCCAGTGTCTTGTGTGTGTTCGGTTGACGATACATTAACTGAATTTAGTTCACAAACGTTAATTGAAAACACACTGTCCGGGTTGCTGTTTACGACAGACGAGAGAAGAACAGTTTGGTAAGCATATAGTTGCAACACAATATGTTACACAAAGGCAGAATAACTGCCATCATAATAATAATTAGTCATAGTGACTAAAACACTATTATGAACGGTAATTACTGAAATAATACACAAGTGATGAAAGACAAGTTTGTGCTTGCTGAGAACTCACTGCTCTATATGTATGGTTGGATTCCATGCTCACCCCCCCTCCAAGCAGGTGCCATTGTTGTCCCAACTTTACAGAGGGTGGAACCAGTTCAAGAGGGCATGTCACCCCATCAAAGGTGCACAGCGCGATGGAGCAAAGGCACCGGGGGAGTCTCGTTCAGCCCAAGCCCTAACTGCCTCTGAGGTGTTTTCTTTCAAACATGCACAGATGCTCTGAGGGTGTGGAGGGGATCTTTTCCCAGACTGGGGTCCCAGCAGGGATTGCTGGAGGAGGCACCTAAGCTGAGTCTTGGACATTATCCTCTGGTGATGAAGATGAGAAGGAAGTTTTCAAGGGGAATGACAGTGAGAGATCTGTGTTTTTGTTGGCTCACTCGGAGGACAGGAGAATTCATTCAAGGGGAGAAAAGGGTAGCAATGATGTAAGAGGGGACAGTGGTTCTTGGACTTTGATATGCATCAGAAGGACCTGGAGGACTTGCAAAAGCAGAGCGCTGGCAACCACCTCGAGAGATTCTGTAAGTCCGGAGAGGGCCCCAAAATGGGCATTTTTATGAAGTTGTTTGGGGGATGCTGAAGCTGCTGGTCTGGAGACCACACTTCGAGAATCACTGGTCCAGATTATGACAACAGTTCAGGACAGTAAAGAATAGGACTAAACTTCAAAACTACAGAAGAAGGATGCAGAGGACGAGATATTTTTGATAAGAATTTAGACTATAAAAATTCCATTTTTAAGAATGAGATAACTGCATTTGAGTTTTGGGAAAAAAAAAGTCTGGTATAAGTCTCATATTTGGAGGTTGGGTGATGCTATTAAGTGAGATAAAGAAATCAATGGGAACCATTTTTGAAAGATAAGAAAGCTGTTACATTTTGTGATGTTGAGATTTGACAGTGTTGAGAGGCAATTAATTCTCCATGAGTCTCTCATGCTTCTGCTCTTCCTGTAGCAACTTGCTCTAGGTTGTCTTTTTAAGGATATATGCACGCTACGTACAGACTGAGTCTCTCCCCGGGCCAGAGGATGGATCTGTTTGCTATCTCGGGTAAGAGAGCCACTGATTCTATCTGAGCAAAGACTGTGCAGGTTCGTTTGCAGTCCTTTTAAAAATGGGGGTCTCCTATGGTTACACTACCTCAGCTGTAACACAGTCTACTACTGGGTACAACGCCTACCAGGGCCACTCTGTATGGTCTCATAGGACTCGAAAGGGCAGGACACTGACACATCTGACGTTCCTGCTACCTGCTTTGTCATGACTAATAGAGTCCTTTGTCTCTGACCCAGGAGTCTCATATCCTCTATCAGGATCCTTGAAAATGTGACAGGCTAACTTGTCAGCTAATTTCACAGTTCTAGGAAGACTTGTCTGTGAGACATGCTCGTGGATAAGGCTGAGAGGAAGATGTATAAGGGTCTGATCATCAAGAAGGCAGTCAGATGTTAGGACACAATTTTGTCAGTCTTTAGTATGTAAGTGAACAGGATAATGTAATTAAAGATCAGCCAAGAGGAGCACAGAGATTTAGGTGTCCAGTTGATCAAGCACGAAAATAAACTAGACTTTTCTCTTTTAGATCCTGGAATAGACCTGGGAAGTAGTCCTGGCTGGTTTGGCTCCGCGGTCAGAGCGACAAATGGGTTGCTGGTTCGAGTCTCAGTCAAGGGCATGTACCTGGGTTTGATTCCCCAGTCAGGGTCCTGTGGGAGGCCACCCATCGATGTGTGTCTCTCACATCAGTGTCTCTCTCTCTTCCTCCCTCCCTTCCACTCTATCTAATAATCAATGGAAAAAGATCCTCAGGTGAGGATCAACAACAAGAACTGAAAAGTGAAAGTCCTGTGGCTTCAGTTATGGGTGAGAGAGGAACTTGGAAGCAGAAAATCAGGAATCATACCTTTGGGGCTAAAATCAAAGCAGTTGATCTTAAGGTAATTACACTGATTGTTTTAAAGCATTTTACATACAAATATTTGTTTAAAATATGACAAAGAAGTTGGTAGAAGATGAAAATAAGAATCAACTCAAATGAATGCAACCACTGATACAAGCAATGTCATAGACTCAAAACAATGAGTGGCAGATGCCAGTCACAAAATCTACTCACTGTGGAGGTCCAGGTATATAAAATCTAAAGGCAAAAGTACAGAGACTTACGATTGACTAGTTATCAGGGGCCCGAGCAGGGTAGGGCACTGCCTGCAAAGGTTTTTGGGTGATGGAACATTCTATATCTTGATTGCGGTGGTTACACTACTGTATCCACCTGTCCTAATTAATCCAATTGTGCACCGAAAATTTATTTTACATAAATATTTTAATAATACTGATTTCTAAAGCAATATTTTGCACGGTTATATATGCATAACTCGAATCTGTCTTCTTTTTTAATTTTATGCAAATATCAAATTTTAAGAACTTAGCCTAAGTATAACTTGTATTTTGTGTTATTAAAATATTTTCTTTCTGATCTTCTATCATCTGCTAACTCTTTCATACACATATTGAATTTATGATATTGGCATTATTTAGATGAACTTATCACGTGTCCTCAGTTTTTGCTTCTCAATATATTTCCTGAGTTATGAGATTTATAAAGTCTATAAAATATGTCTTTTTCTCTCTTGTACTCACAAGGGACTTTAAAAAACCCAACATTTACTGTCCCCAGAAATTTATTATTATTATTTTTTTGGTACGTGCCCCTGTCGGGAACCAAACCCGGGACTCTCTAGTCCGCAGGCCATTGCTCCAACCGCTGAGCCAAACCAGCCAGGGCCCCCACAAATGTTTTATTTTGAATTTATTTCCCTTGCAAAGTGAAATTCTTGTTTGTATCAATTTAGAAAGAAGGCAGAAGAGAAATAATACAGTATTTTCACCTGGGGGCTAGAAAGATTCAGACAAACAAATGCTCTGTTGACTGTGCATGAGTCAGGGCCCACCGGTTATGTTGTCCTGGGAAGAAGGGAGTGTAGGCTCTGGGGTCAGGCAAAACTCCTAGGTTTCTTCGCCTCGTTGTCTGATCGGCTCTTGGATCCAGAAAATGTCAGGCTTTGGTACCCTGGGTGTCAGCAGAGAGGATCCTTGTAAAACCTGTTCTCCTTAATTAGTAGGTTTTGCTAGGTTGCCCAGGGTGACTCAACCTTATCATCAAAAACTTTCTAGTTATTTCAAGGACTTAGACCCCCAGGGAGGCCATGACTTTCTAGAACCTAGAGAGAGGCTTATTACTAATATAAGAATATAACTGGCCCGGGGATTCCATAGTTTGTTATTGAAAGAGAAGAAGTTTCTTTATGCCTTTAATTTGAGAATGGGATTTTAGCCATAGGCAGTGCACCCATGACCAAGCGGAGCGAGAGGGTGCATGGCAGGCCAGTGGTTCTGCTTGGTTCAAATGAGAGCTGCCTGCCCAGCCGGTGTGGCTCAGTGATTGGGCATCTTCCCAGGCACCAGGAGGTTGCCCGAGGTTGTGGGCTCAGTCCCCAGTAGGGGGTCTGCAGGAGGCGGCCAGTGGATGTTTCTTTCTCATGGATGTTTCTTTCTCTCTCCCTTTTACTTCCTCTCTCTGAAATCAATACAAACATATTTCAAATGAAAAAAAGAGGAATTAAAAAAAAAAAGTGCCAGTGGTCTGGTCCACATACTTATGAAAGTAGAAGAGATAAGACACCTGACAGGTAATCTGATCCCAACTTGTAGAAGTTCCTACTTAAATATTTTATAAAGCTCATTGACCAGCCAGTGTGGCTCAGTGGTTGAGCGTAGACCCATGCACCAAGAGGTCACTGGTTCGATACCCATTCAGGACACATGTCCAGGTTGTGGGCCCGATCCCCAGTGGGGGGTACGCAGGCGGCCAATCGCTGTTCTCTCTCATCGATGTTTCCATCTCTCTCTCCCTCTCTCTAAAATCAATAAAGAAAAATTTTTTTAATTATATATGTATATATATATGCACATACACACACATATATATAAAAGCAAACTCATAATAATTAGAGGACTAATCATTTCATTTATAAATTAACCACAGACTGGTTACAGAGTTGGTTGATTTTTTTCAAAAGATTTTCAAAAATCTTTTTTTCCCTTTAAATGCCAAGCATACACTGGGGCTCTCTTAGCAATTCGTCAGAATCTCAATCAGAAACACCGCTGTTTGGGACAAGTTACAGCAAAGGGTCACGGCAGATGGGGACTGAGCACAACAACTCTGTCATCTCAACTTCCCCACTTCCCTCTGGCTTCTGCAAGCTCTTTGTTATTCAAGAGTTTCCTTAGAGATCTCACATTCAAAGCCTGGTCTCTCCATTTCCCTCTAAAACTTTTCCGACAGTTTTAAAGGGAATCTTGAGGGAGCAGACCCAGGACCCGCTTGGCATCCTGGCACGACTTCTGGGTTTTACCTCGTGTCTTCCATGCTGTCGAATTCCCGTGTCTTTTGCGTTTTGTTAATTCCATGAATAACTGTTAAAAAAAAAAAAAACCTTCACATTCTCAAAAGGTGCCCAAGAATTATTAAAGCACTTAAGATGCACTTTTAGACCGGCTTGATGCCTCCTGCCCAAGGCAGTCCGGCTAATGAGGCCATTTACATTCGTGAAATATAAAGACGATCCGCAGAAAGCCACGAGCTACGTTTTTTACACATTTAAATACATTAGTGGCATTATCTGGACGTTACTGAATTGCAAGGCCAGGGGTCTCAATTATTGGAGAAGCATATTTGAAATAGCCAAATCCTTGTTACAAAGAACTGAAAAATTTTAAAGTTTATATTGCCGGGATACCATTCAAAGTGGGGTTAATGATTATTCTTCCTAAACACAAAGGGAGCTGTGATATTTCCCGTTGATGTGGACCACTCAGATTTATTTCCATCGCTTTCAGTTGCTGTAATGTTCTACTAGAGTTTCACAACGTTTCCAACACTCCCTGACCCCAGCGAGTTTAGCCAGCTGAACGCGCTGCCTCAGGATACTGAGGTAGCACTGGGATAATAAAAGCAGGAAGTTATTTAATGGTAATAATAATATCCCAGGTCTTTTCTTCCAAATCCAGTGGCAGCTGGGGCAAGAGAAAATGTAACTCATTGTTTCACAGTATTTAAGTTCTCTGCATTCCAGGGATGTCAGTGGAACTAGTGACATTCTAAGTCAACGTCAAGGTGAAAAGAACTTTAATTTTGGGGTGTATGTTCCCACTTCCCCCTGCAGCGTGGTCTCCCAGTCCTCAGAAACCGTACAGGTTTATAGGTTCTATTTCTTCTTCATTAAGTTGGTGCGTGCCCGTGTGTGCACACGTACACACACACACACACACACACACTTCTTAAAATCTTAATATAGTTCAAATTTCTTTTACTTTGTCTTCAGAAAAGTAATTATATGCTAGCATAATGGCCCTGAAGGCACAGAGTCTTTGGAATAATCACAGAACTTTTCTTCCTAAGTCACAGAAACCTTACATCCTGGCAACTCGTATGAGACACCAATACTTAGATGTCTTAAGCTTTCCTCTTATTATTAAAACACTGTTTAAAACGTTGATATGCCTACATAACTTACTAAATGCTGTTGGTACACTACAACATTTTGTATATTTAACTAAAAGACATGTTTTTAGAGATTGGTATTAGAATAGACTCTGTTCTTGGATGAAAAACACTTTCAATAAAAATCTATGGGCATGTGAATTTTAGTGGATGAGGGACGGAATCAATAATATATGACATATTTCTAAACGTAAAGTAAAAGTTTTAAGTGTTTCTTTTTATGCGATATCTTTAGATAATTTACTTTTATACCATGAAAAATACATAATTTGTAATTTTTATAACCTTCCATAAACTAAATATTTTTTTCACTTTTATAACATTATACTAATAGGTTATAGCAATGCACGGCTGTTTCAAAATACATTCATTTTGGATGCCCTAATTTGCCTAATACTTAACTAGGTGTTGAAATTACTACTATTAAATGTTTTTATTTATTATACACTTTACATATTCTTTGTACTGATTACTTGAACTTTAGTCACAATAACAAAATGTTCTAGCCTCAGTGAGCAATGTATTTTATCTACAAATGAGATGCACCTTTATCTAAATTTAAGATATAAAGTTATATTTTACTTTAATTCCCATGTCTCAACTTTTCGATTGTACATTTGAATAATTCTTGGTGATAATCTAATTTTTCAAATATTTTCAAATAATAAAATTGGTCGTTTTCATTGGTCGTTTTATGTAAATTACTATCTTGCAGTCCTACTAGAGAACTCATGAATCACCTGTGGAATGTGGAAGCAAGACAAAGTGCTGATGTTACTTATAACCCTCCTTTCATCTTCTTATAGTAAATAAATCCTTAAATTTTAGGATTCGCTTCATAAATGCAATACTTATTCATTGAACCCTACCATATATATTTGCCACAACTGGGAGAGAAAACTCAAGAGGACATTAATGAGACGATAGTATTAACAAGAAAAAAAGGAAAGTAATAATAAAAAGATAAAATCCCTTACATGCAATTATATGATCCTGTATCACCCAGATGCCATCTATGCCCTGGCAGGAACAGCATCTCTACACTACCAACTTCTCTGGTTCACCCACAAGCCCCTGTGAATCAGGGCACAGTTGGTGGTATAGCAGCGAGCAACGCAGGCTCAGTTTCTCCCTTTTTCTACGTATAGGCTGATGGAAACGTGTAAGTCAGGCTAGGACTCAAATTAATGACTCACATCAATGTTCAACCACAGCTCTGATAAAAGTGGCCAAGGGATATGGTCTGGGGATTAACCCAGATACTCGGGTGAAGAAAATCTTCCAGGAGCAAAGATGCCTGAGCTAGAATATGAACAAATGCCAGAAGACTGGGCTTGCGGACTCACGGAAGAGAGTGCACAGATGACAGGTGGAGCCAAGCAGATCAGATACGGACAGGAGAGCCTCTGCCCAGACCACAGAGAGCAGGTGGACGTGTGTGGTCCATGGAGCCAGAGTCCCAGGAGACCAGATCATGGCGGCTGCATAGACCATATTGAGAATGTTGGTCTTCATGTTTATCCCCTGGAACCTCATTGCCTTACTTTAAATAAATTACATTTGAATTTAGAAATGTTCCTCTAGTTTCAGGGTAGAAAATGGATGGTGCATGGGTGAATGATGCTTCATCTGTGGGGTGCTTTTACTTGGGGTCTCATCTGCTGCTATTGCTGCCACAACCCTAATAACCAGAATAGTATTTACTGAGCTCTTGAAGTAATTTATGTGGCAGGAACTCTTTTTTTTTATTTTGTTATTGAATTGAATAAGAGTTGGCGAAGTTAAGCAAATTGTGGAGAACACAATTATTTAGTCAAGCAACTGGACATTGAACCTAATTCTTCAATTCAGAATCCCAGTTTTGGATCACAGACGCAGTGCTCATTTTGCCACCATCACACTTGTAACTTGCTCTGACCATCTGACTTGAGGTAAAGGGAGGGTCTCTCAGAGAAGTCTAAGAAGGGTGTTCCTGTCCCAGGAGGTAGAATACCTCGTGGATATACTGGTAAGGTACAGCTGTTGTGAAAATTCAGGTTAGGGATTTTCAATATTTCTATTCTTCTTAGCGTCCGTTGGGACTATGCAAGCTTATAGTTCTCCTCTGGTGGCGACCAGCTATACCCTGTTACCCAAGCCAATGGCAAATTCTCAGTCCATACATTGCTCCTTCCCTCAAGGACTTTGACACAGTTGACCTGTCCCTTTGTGTTCAGAACATCGCCCTTTACCCTTTTACACCATTCGCCACTCTTTGTCATTCTCCTTAACTAAATCTTCCACCTCCTTCCCCAAAGATGAGAGTTATAGGGCCTCAAGCCTTAGTCTTCAAATAAACACTGTCTAGAAGTGAAATCTTCTAGTCTCATTACTTAAGTAACACCAACTCAATGACTCCTGCAAAGAAATCTCCAGCCGTAACTTCTCTCTGAACTTGAGTTACATGCCCAACTTTCTACTCAGCATCTCCATTTGAAAATGCAATTGCATCTCAAATTTAACATACACCAAAGCTTGACCATGCCTCTCCCCAAATCTGTTTCTGCTCTACTGTTTGCTTTTCTTTGGAAGAGAAATGTTTAGGTCAAAATATGGACTTTTTCCCCTGAATCCTTCCTTAAAAATCACACCCCAAATACAAGCCACCAGCAAGTACAGCTGAATTTATAATCAGGTATACATTGACTCTGATCACCACTTGAATTTCTGTTGTCTAGTCTCATAGTACAGACAGAAGTTATGTGGTAACCAATAAATCATTTTTCACTGGACTCCTCCTAACAGAGGCCTGCACCCCATCCCTTTAAAGGTGTCTCCACTGCCAATCAGAAGCATTCACTGTTTAGTCTTTCAACAGCTCTCAGAGTGGCTTAGGGATATACACATCAGATCATGTGGCTCCTATCTCTCTGTTCTCCAGCGGTTCCTCACACCAAGCAGAACAAGATCAAAATTCTTTCCACAGACTCCGTGTCATACCTGTCTGGCTCCCAATGACTTCTCTGGTATCATCTCTTATGACTCTTTCTCCAGTTCATTCTATTCGCGTCACAGTAGCTTCCATGGTCTTCCAAGCACACTGAGACTTTCTTAGTGTCCTTCTGCCTAGAACATGTGTTTTTCTCCTGACATTCTCATGGATCACTATCTCGTTTGATTCATTCACGTCTTTTCTCCAAAGTTATTTCCTCAGAGATGCCTTTTCTGATCACCCTGAGACAGCACTGAATTTACATCTTGCTTAGTTTTCATTTTCTTATATGTGACTTATTGTAGCACTGTGATGTATACTTTAATATATACTTACTTGTTTATCCAGTACCTGTCTCCCTAGAATGTAAGCTCTATGCCTGTAAGGACGTTGCCTGTCTTTCTCACTTTATATCCAGCACCTAGAGAAGACAGGGTCAAACACATCCTAGGAACTCATTAGATATTTGTTCAGTGAGGGATTAAATAACTCAATGACTTGTTCTCTGTGCCCACAGTTCTAACAGCTACACATTTCTAGATTCTTCTTAAGGGTCTGCCCTGGGACAGGCACTACTCTTACAGGAGCTGGCCTGTCTCTTTATCCTTCTCTCACAAACCCTCTGAACATAAGGGTCAAGTGATTGCATTTTGGAGTTTCGTAGTCTTAGACGGAAGCTCCCACCCTCTGTCTTATTGACCCTGACCATGGGCAAATTCCATGCATCTCCCTGTCCTCAACTGTAGATTTTGCATGAGTAACAACCTCAAATGGCTGTAATGAAAATTAAAAATAAAAAACTTTTGAAAGTAATCAGTATAAAGCCTGACACATAGTAAGAACTTAGTAAATGTTATTATTTTTATTGATCCCTTAGAACATCTCCTTAGAGTAAGTGAAATTATTAGTCCAATTTTCTTCTGTTAAACTTTCACAACAATCTATTTTTTAAATTTAATTATAGATCATTTTTTGAAAACAAACCCATGTGTTACAACTGTTTACAAAACTACTCCTTTGGACTAACCTTAGCATCCTGCATTGCAGTTGGTTTTCCTTTTGTAACTGTGTAATGTGTATGTATTTAAGTTGCATTTTATTTGGGTTATATGTACTAATCCCATCCTGGCAAAGAAAGAATGGTCATTTAAATGTGATCCTTTGTCCTAAATCTTTGTGTGTTGAATTTTGTTGGGAGTCAGCCAGTCTCTCTGCTAAAATAATGTATTCTTTTGCAGTTTGTTAAAAATTTTTATTATTCCATTTCCAGTTTAGCTGAAATAAAAAATTAGCCAAAGAAACACTTTAAAACCAAAATTCACAGAACTGAGCATGTAGAACAGATGCGTAATAGAATGTAACCTTAACTTTATGTTAGAGCTGTGGCCAATTTTATTTAGTTTTCAGGTGTAATGGCTTCAATGTCAAGTGGAACGAGAAGTCTGACTCAGGCATTGAGTAGGCTGCGCTTCATAAGTGACTCTTTAGTAAAGGTTTCACTTACTGCATCATGTAAATGGATTTTCTATTTACTCATTGACTATCTCTGAACATTGATCCTTGAAAGGTCAATGATATCAACATAGGACTTTTTAAAAAGGTGTTTTTATTGTTTATTTAATTTTCTTTTAATTTATTTTTATTGTTGAAAGTATTACAGATGTCCCTTTTGTCCCCATTGACCCCTCCTTCCTGCTCCCACCCCCCTCCTGCTTTCTACAACCAAATGACCTTGTCTATTGGATGTGCATATATACATATAAGTTCTTGGATTTATCTCCCCCACCACCCATCCCTACTTCCATGATCTCTTGGTCGAGAGCTTGTTTTGTTCATTATGTTCAAAAAATAAATGAGATCATGTGGTATTTGTCTTTCTCTGACTGGCTTATTTCGCTCAATATAATACTGTCCATGTCCCTCCCTGACCTCTCACAGGGTAAGAGATCTTTCTTTCTTACAGCTGCATAGTACTCCATTGTGTAAAAGTACCGCAGCTTTTTTATCCATTCATCTACTGACGAGCACTTGCGCTGTTTCCAGATCTCAGGTATTGTAAATAGTGCTGCTATGAACATAGGGGTGCATATATTTTTTCTGATTGGTGTCTCAGGCTTCTTAGAATATATTCCTAGAAGTGGGATCACTGGGTCAAATGGCAGTTTCATTTTTAATTTTTTGAGGAAACACCATAGTGTTTTCCATAGTGGCTGCACCAGTCTGCATTCCCACCAGCAGTGTACTAGAGTCCCCTTTTCTCCACACCCTCACCAACTCTTGAGGATTAGTTGATGGCAGCCATTCTGACAGGTGTAAGGTGATCTCTCATATTCGTCTTAATTTATATCTCTCTGATGATTAGAGATGTTGAGGATTTTTTCATATGTCTCCTGGCCATTTGTATGTCCTGTTTGAAGAAGTGTCTATTCAGGTCCTCTGCCCACTTTTAATTGGATTGTTTGTCTTCCTATTGTTGAGTTGTATGAGTACTCTATATATTTTAAACATTAACCACTTATCTGATGTATCATTGGCAAATATGTTCTCCCCACGAGTGGGTTCCTTTTTTATTTTGCTGCTGGTTTCTTTTGCCATGCAGAAGCTTTTTAGTTCAATGTAGCCCCATATATTAATTTTTTCCTTTGTTTATCTTGCCCTAGGCAATGTATCAGTGAAAATTCTGCTCCGTATGATGTCTGAGATTTTTCTGGCTACATTTTTTCCTAGGATAACATGGTGCTGTTTTTGAATTGGAAGACTGGGTACTGAGTCATGCTTTTAGGAGTCCTGTACCACTTACATTCAGACTTTTTGGTTTTTATTGATCAACTAATGGTAAGAATGATTGTCAGCTTATATTTATGGAGAATTATCATTACATATTCCAAAACCATTTACTTCTGCATCACAACCAGGTAGGTTGGGAAGTACATCTCAGAGAGAAGATTCCCTGGAGGTATCTGATGTGCCAGCCTCAACCGTACAGAGGTTGGAGTGTTGTCAGACCTATATCAGCTCTGCTGCTAATGATGAGGTTTGGGGAATTGATCTAATTAGGCTCCACTTTTGTCTTTGAAAAGCAAGGACTGGAAATAACTTGTTTCTGCTTTTCTGCATCACCTATGATGTTTCTGTGTCTGCTCATTACCAGCAGGGCAAGTCCCTGGCACAGTGGCTATATGCAATCTTCCAGGTGGTAGGCTGCACCACTGACATTTCTTTGTGTATTCGAGTTGTGAGGGGTAAAACTGTCAGCCCTCTTCCAGAAAATCTGCACCATGATATATTCATGGAATAGTCTCGTCATGATGGACTGTCATTGTTATACAAAGGCTAAAAAAATTTCCACATTATTTTCAGTATGCGTAAGGCTACCACTTTTGAAGATCAGTTATCAAATTGTGTTGCTTGGCTCATTCTACTTTGATAAGTGTGAATGGTTGTTTTTTGTTTGTTTGTTTGTTTGTTTTGTTTTGTTTTCATAGTGTTTTCCTTCTTAGGTAAATGACCACTTCTATCAAGCAGGTAAATACAACATCTAAAAATTTCAGAGATGTTCCTACAAGGTAAATTCTACCTTACTGCTCATGGGGGTATTCAGAGATAAATATACAATATATTAAATATAAAAAGACACCTACCATTTGGAGTTCAAGGATAATATGTTTACTAATATTTGATAGCATTATTCTTTTGTATGTCGATCTATTAGAGATGTTGGAAAAGGTATCCATCACTTGCACCGATTTTTAAATGTGTCTACGTACCTCTCAGTGAAGTTTATTTTGTTTCACATTTTAAATGCAAAGCTATCCATTTAAACATGTTTGAAACAGAAGTTGGTCCCTGATAAGAATATCACCGCTTTCTTCCTGATTTTCATTTTAGTGAAGTGTGTGTCTTGATGGTAGTTCTAATTTATATTGAGCATAAATTAAATATATATTAATCAGTCAACATGCAGACACATTCAAATACATAGATGCTGTTGTCCTCAATGTTTACATTTAAACGACCACATCTGCAGCAATCTCTGATAGTTCTCTCACTACAGGAGATGATACCATTGTACAGATGGCATCGTTTTCCATATGGGCTTTAAATAAGCAACGTGTCTTTCTTTAAAAAAAAAAATTAGCCAAAATTTATCGATTGCTTACTATGTTTCTAGAGGTGAGACCCCGTTTTTACATTAAGGACTGCGGAAATACCGTGTCTGCTTATAGAAAAACTGGGATGGTTCCTCTTACATTTTATACCTCCTTCCCCCCCACCCCCATCGGTTCTTCTTTGGTTAAAATGTAAAATGACTCAAAAGATGTTTGTTTTCATGGTCAGGTCAGAATACAGATGACTCACTGGACAGTTTAAGAGGTTGTGGAATTGGTGATCCAGCCACTGGATTTCCAGTGATTCTTACTCTCTTGGCTTCTCCATTTTGAGTGTTTTGACCTTGACACTGCATGTGCACAGAGCACCTCCCTGGAAAACCATTTTCCACGCCGACCTGGCCACATTCTCCTGGAAATAAGCCCACCCTGGAGAACTCCTCCAAGGCTCCTTCCCCTCCGGGCTCTGTTTTTCCTTTCATTGACTGGAAGTGACTTGCTTGCAGGGAATAATCCGAGTCCTTTTAAATCTAAAACCAGGCCAGTGAATACCCTTGCAGTTCCAAACTCATCTCTAATTATGAAAAAATGCCATTCTTAAGTGATTTCGGTTTTGAGACGTCTGGCTGGTAGGGTAACTGTGGTCCTGGGAGCAGAGGGGTGAAGGGGTGAGGCGCTTGTTTATTGCCCCTCAGGTTTTCCTGATTTCAAACCTCACCATCAAAATCCAGTCAGAAACATGCGATTATCAGGAAAGGTCACCGCCCTCCAGCAGAGGAGCCGTTGAAATTACAGGAAGATGTGTGATGCTTGAACAGGCAGACTTTTCTCCAACAAGACCGACCGCCTTCATCCGGGGTGCCCGCTGCCGGCGGCCGCCTGTCTCCTCCTCCCCAGATCTATTTAGGACAGGTTTTCAGCTTTACTCTGGGATCTTCCTCCCTAACCGAGGAGCAACGGGAAATAGCGAACATAATGATCATTTTGCAAGGTGAAATGTTAAATTCGTATCTGGAGGACACGGCGCCTGTTAAAAATGTTGACATAGCATCTCGCAGAGGCAGGAGACGCTGCCCCGCACTTTCAAGTCAAATGCTCGGGGGGGAAAGGAATCAAAAGCAATGTCTGTTCATAAGTCTTGGGAAAGCGTCGAACCCGGGTCCTGCCTGGCAGGGAGAATCGTTTAGAAAGTCCCTGGAAGTGTTAATGGAATGGAATGTCAACTGTCAACAACCGCTTTCAGGAAATAAATAACCTCTAATACCCGGTGCGTTTTCTTTGCACCTGCTATTCCCCCGCTACCAATTAGTTAGTCCTCGCTGTGACGGAGAGATGATGCGTCTGCATCATCTGAGACGGGAGAGGTGGTGTGAATAACTTTAATAAAGCTCTTCCAGGAGGAAATGTGTCCGAAAGCCCCACTATATCAAATCCTAATTTGGAGAAATGCGCGACGGGCTGCCCAGCGCTCCCAAGCCGCCGCGCACGTGTTGACCGGGTTCTCACTTGTCCTCAGTTTCAGGCTTCAGGTCCGCCGGCCTCTCCCGGGGACACGCGGCCTAAAGGAATGTATATTGCCTGTATTGATCACCATGGAACATTAAAGTTATATTCAGCAAGAATAAAGTATATCCTGCTTGAATTACTAAACAGGTTGTGCTATGACACCCAGGAGAAGCACAGTTGTCAGAAAATGAGGACACCTTTTAATGTGTCTGAATGAAGTTTTTATATGAAGAGGCTGGGGAAGTGGGCCAGGGTATCGTAAATGTTATCTATGAGTCAAGTAAACAAGCTAAAAACTTTCAGACTAAATAGCAAGACAACTATGTCTTAGGGGGCAGGTGGGGGGGGGGGGGATAATGTATAAAAGTGCCTGGATGGTTCCAGGTATTGCACTGGAATTGAAATAAGATATCTGTTGTCGGAGTCAAATCTCAGCAAAACTCCAGTGTGCTCTCTTTTCCTCTTGTGATACTCAGCCCCTCTTCTCCTGGGCCAACCTCTAACCAGCCCAGGACATCAAGCTGTTCCTGGGACCCCCAGGGCAGGGCCGCCCGGCTCCTGTCCGCCTCTCCCGTGCACCTCCTCACTTTCGGCATCATCTTCCAAACACGGTTACTAATCCTAGAGTTCACTCATTTCACCATTTGTCCCCTATGACGGTGTTTGATAGAAAATGAAGATCTTTTTATTTGGCGGTAAATACCTAGCATGATGCTTGGAAGAAATGCACAAACTTTTTTTTTTTTTTAATCCTCACCTGAGGATCTTTTTTTCTATTTATCTTTAGACAGAGTGGGAGGGAGGGAGAGAGAGAGAGAGAAACATCGATGTGAGAGGGACACATCGACTGGTTGCCTCCCGCTGACCTGACCAGGGCCGGGGATGAACCACAACCGAGGTGCGTGCCCTTGAACAGAATCAAATACCGGAAATGATGATGGTTGAAAATACTCCAAAATTCAATGACAGACATCAAACCATAGATCCAGGAGTACAGAAAACACACAGCAAAATAAATATAAAAAATATGCACCTGTGCATAGCATATTCAAAAAGTGAAAACGAAACAGCAAATGCTTTCTCAGAAATCTGAAGCCAAAACCACCTTATCTAGAAACAATAAGAATTCCAGTGGGGTACTGAGAGAAACCAAGCAAACGAGAATACAGTGAAGTATTTTAAAGCGAGGTAAAAAACATCAACCTAGAATTCTATATTCAGTGAAATTACCCTTCAAAGATAAAAGAGACAAAACTTTCTCCAAAAAACAAAAACTAAGAAAATTCTTCACTGCCAAATTGTCCTGTAAGAAACGTTAAGAGATTGTTAGGCAAAGATGAGTGATTTAGTTCCAAAACTTGGATCTCCATAAAGAACATAAAAATACTAGAGATGGAACATGAACTAAGTTTCTTTTTCTTATTCTTAAATGGTCTGACAGATAATTGTGTACAACAATAGTAGTAGCAATGTACTGGCTGGTGATAACATGTGGATGGTTGTAATTCACGACATCAGTGTTATAAGGGACAGGAGAGAGGAATTAGAAATATTCTGTTACAAATTACCGGGACAGTATGAGAGGTGGCCTGATGTTATTTGAAGGTGGATTTAGATTAGCCAAAAATACGTATTGCAAAATCCAGGTAACCACTAACATTTTTCAAATGTAGCATCATTGTTATGCTAAGAGAGCAACCACATAAAATGCTCAGCTAGAACCAGAAGGCACAAATAAAGGAGAAAACAAACACAGAACAGGTGCTACGAAAAGAACAAGAAGAGAGTTCCACACATGGTAGCCAGTAATCCAACCCTAGCAATACTCCCTTTAAAGGTGAAGAGTCCAACTGTATCAATTAAAACGCAGTATGCCAGCATAGGTTAAAAACAACAACAAATGAAGACCCAACTATAGATGGTTTCCAGAAAACCGCTTCATTACAAAGAGTTCATCTGAGGGAACCCATTCATTCTGCAACGAATGCCATCCGAGTGCAGCCGCCGGGCCTGGTGTGGGCACCAGCAATCACAGGGAGAGAAAAGGCGGGGTTGTCCTGGTGAAGACTGCGTGGTTCTGAGTCAGTCCATCTCTCTTGTGATCAGGGAAGGTCATGGACTAACTGTCTGCTGACCCCAAAAACTGGCACGCTGAAACCCTAACCCCCAATGTGACTATATCTGGAGAGAGGGCCTGGGAACGGGGCAGGCAGGTTAAATGAGGTCATCAGGCTCTGGCCCTAAGCTGTGACGGCTGCTGTCATAAAGAGGAGGAAGAGACACCGGAGCTCTCTGTGCCATGTGAGGACACAGCCAGACAGCCAGCCCAGGAGAGAGCTCTCCTCAGGAGCCAAGTGGTCCAGCTCCTCGACCTCGGACTTTCCAGCCCCCAGAACTGGGAGAAAATACATTTCCGTTGTGCGAGCCACTCAGTCTCTGCTATTTTGTATAGCAGCCCAAGCAGACTAAGACAGGACATCAGCTTTGTTTAAAGCCCCAGGTGGTTCGACCCTGCAGCAGAACTGAGAAATACGGCTCTATTATTTCCCATCGTGAAAATAACACAAAAGCCCAACGAAACGGAAGCCGTTCCTTGGGTCCCCACACGCGTTTTTAAATTGCCTTTCTCTCCGTGCTTTCTGCTCAAGTATTTCTTGCTGTGTCCGCTTCCTATATTCTGCTCATTTCCCAGTACACTCCACTCTGATTTCTGTCACCGACCCTTCCGCTGCGTGTCGGTGTTCTTTCTGACACCAGAGCAGAAATATTCGCGTTCTCGCGTATGTAAGACCACAGCGATGCTGTCATCCTGAGCTGGTCCTTTCCTCCTGTCTTGTGTTCACTTCTCTTTTCTTCTTCCTGACATCCCCCTCCCCCCCCAGCACTTATCTTAGTTCCCTTTATCTCTTGGAAATAATCCTACAGTGACATGCATATTCTCAGGGGTCAGAAAAAAAGATGTTACAAGTTTTGTCATGCTGCTATCTTTTTTAATTTTTAAGAAGATCAATGTTGGAGTTAAAGCTGCAGTCTCCTTTCATAGGTAATGCACGAGAGCTCTCCTCTCTCCTTGCCCCGAAGACATTCCTCATCATCAACTTGGGGTAAAATCAGCAGACTTGCCATTCTAATTTCATATGTAAACATAAGTGGTGTGTGTGTGCGTATACACACACTTTATGCTTTGTGGTATTATTTGATTACTTAAAAACTTTTAAACAAATGCTGTTCGCAAGGGTAGACACCTTCTGTGGTCCCCTCACCTGCCTTGCCAAGAACTCATTCTTTGTCTAAGGACGATTTGCTGAATTTAGAATCGTTTGTCCCCCTGAAACTAGCTAAGTATGGAGAACCCATTTCCAGTCCAGCTAACTGACTGAGACTTCCCCTCCTTGCAAAATAACGCCCACTATAATCATCTTATGTGCAACCTATTTCCTCCTCCTTATAAATGCCTGGTACCACCCTGCCAGACACCCTGATCTTGGGATCTGGGGTGTCTCCCCAGTGCAACAGCTCAAACAAAAGCAATCTCCTTGCCCAGCCAGTGTGGCTCAGTGGCTGAGGGTCTTCCCATTGGCTGAGAGGTCCCAGTTCCATTCCTGGTCAGGGCGCATGCTGGGGTTGCAGGTCCTTCGCCAGTAGGGGGCGTGCAGGAGGCAGCTGATAGATGTTTCTCACATTGACCTTGCTGTCTCTCTCTCCCTAAAAAAAAAACCATATTTTAAAAAAGTCTTCTTACTTTACGGATTTTCCTCCCCTTTCACAAATAAAGAGAATTCATCCCATAAAGAATTTTATAACTTAAGCCTCAACACATTTTTAAGGTACATTAATATAGGTTTGTATTAAGTACTTTTTTGCTGAAACATATGCAGAAATATTTAAAGACTTAAACTGTAGTCATTGCATTACTGTCCTATTGATTGTACTCAATTGTTTTGCAGACCATGCTGCAATGTTTACTTGCAAATGTCTCCATGTGCATATGTATTCAAATTTCCCCTGTTTAAAATATTGATAACAATAATAGTATCATGTTTCAAGTGATTTGCATGTGGTCACTCATTTTATCCTCATGATATCTTTATAATAGGTGCCAGTGTTATTTCCGGTTTACAAAGAGAAAACCCGAGACAAAAGGTTGTGCAATTTGCCCAAGAGAAACAGTATTGGCAGGCAGTAGGATCATGCATGTCCCGTGATGGTCTATAACCCCAAATTGCTTTCCAAAGTGGCTGACCCCTTTTCTTTTTTCACAAGAGTGTATGAGTGCCCATCCCCCCATCCTCATTGAGAACTGCTTGTCAGACTCTTGAATTTTTGCAAAAATGACATATAAGAAATAATATTCCACTCTTTCTACATGATTGACACTGGTTGATGGGGATTTATTTTTCCTTCACCTTTATTTCCTTTGCGAACTGTTTTTTAATGTTATTAGCCAATTTTTAAATTTGCTTGTTTGCGTTTTCCTCAGTGATTTGAAGGCATTCTTTAAATATTTCTAGATATGAATGCTTTGTGCAACAGATTACATCATAATTATGTTTTTTAGTTGTTTATAAAGTTTTTAACTGCATATACTCAAAAAGGTCACTTTTACCTTATAAAAATTTTGATATTGATATCTTCTTTAAGAAAGTTCTCTCTCTCAAGTTCACAAATATATTTTTGTTGAGATCCAGGCATGATGAAAAATCACCTTCTTTCTGTACTCCTCTGAGTTCAGACCAAAATGACAAAAAAAAAAAAAAAAAAAAAGGCCTGAGATTTGGAGAGATGAGGTTTACCTGAAGAATGCACATATAGGTGGAGTTTTTCTTCATCTTCAAGTAGCCACCAGATGAAGTGTTTGGGACTGGAATACCCAGGACTTATGACTCTCATGACTGATGCTAATTAAGCTCAAATAATAGGTACAGATGGCATTAACCCAAATATTTCTGCCAGACAGACAGAGATGAGAGCAAAGTACAATGGAATTACCCTGTTGA
This sequence comes from Molossus molossus, assembly GCF_014108415.1. Classification (NCBI taxonomy): domain Eukaryota; kingdom Metazoa; phylum Chordata; class Mammalia; order Chiroptera; family Molossidae; genus Molossus; species Molossus molossus. The sequence goes on from NW_023425399.1 coordinate 110,991,657, forward strand.
GATATTTCCCAGATATGTCTTTTTTTTTTTTTTTTTTTTTTTTTGTATAATCTGTACATATTCCCTTCTCGTCTTAATTTGCTAAGACTTTTATCCAAGAATGGATATGTGGAAATGGAACTTTTTTGATGTATTGAAATATATACATTTCTTTCTTTATTCTACCAGTGTAGCAACTTACAACATTTGGTTTTTGAATGGCAAACCAAATTTGAATTACTGGAATAAATCCAACTTGACATTGATCTTCCAGTTCATGGACTTGCTTTTCTATGTTAAAATGCTGTTGATCCACCCGTCCAGCTTCAAATTTCACTTATTCCATTACTCAAGTTCAGAACTGCCATTTGGTATTTTTCAGAGTAAAAAGTCAGCTGATGTAATATTTCCTACGTCATCTAATTCCTGGCACATGTAAACCCTACATATGTTAAGAACTGTGCCTGAATATTCTGATAGGTGAAACTCTTATAGGTATGGTCATATGGTCATATGCCTTTTGGTATGACTTTAGTCATTTAACTATATTCTGAGAGCTTGGTAAGTTTTGATTTAATACTGGACATTACATATGAAAGTTATTTGACATGTTTTTACTTCTGTGAGGGCAATTAATAGAATTGGGCATCCTGAAGTCATTGTATTTTCGGGAAAATGGTAATAGGGTTAAATATATATGAGATTTTAATAGATCAAGGATATAGGTTTTAAACTGTAAGATATTCACCAAAAGACTAAATAGCAAAAAATGTAAAACAAGCTAGATAAGGTCACAATAGGACTATGCAACTTATTTAAATGACTCAAAGAAAGCTCTCTCTTAACCCGAGTTGTCTGAAGAGAAGCAAGCAAGAACCAGCCCTGCTGTTACAAGACTCCGGCCACCAACATCATTTCGGACGCAGCTCTAGAGCCAGGGCTGAGCCTCTGAGATATGCCTTCCCCAAGCTGCAGGTTCCAATTTCCCGAGAATGCGTAACATTCAGAATATAGGAGTAACCACTGCTAAAACCCAGAGCAACATCGAGGAAGACATACCTCGGGTCCCTAAAATCTCCCCCTAATCCTCTCCAGTTAAGCAAAATGAAACTCAGCTGTACTCATCCCATTAGGTAAAAATCATATTGAGTTCCCTGCTGATTTGGGATTAAAGTATTCACAATGGGAAAGATATAGGAATGTATTTCAGGAGGGAGAGCAGAATTCTCCCTAAATTCTCAAATAGATTTATTTTTTGAGGTGCCGGTTTGCCATCTGTTTTCATGGGTTGAGTACCTGTCATATTTCCTAATCTAAGCAAGTATCATAGACATTCAAAATGAAGAAATGAGACACTCTCATTGCCTCCCAAAATTAGGAAAAAGCAAGACCCTAGAGAGAGACCCTGCTATCTAGTCACACAACCTCTCCTGGGGGGGCTGTGTCCTTCCCAGGTCACCCAGGTAAGGCGCCCCGGAGAACAGCTCACCTGAGCTAAGACTCGTAACAGGCCGAATCTTTCGGCGCCCTTGGAGGCTAACCGGCTGTTGCAGTCATCTGTTCACGTTTTTCATTGTATATTATTTTGATTTTTCAAAATACTCACAAAAATGTTACTGTATGTTATGCCTGTATGTATCTCAGGGGGCTCCAGGAAGACCTTGATTCCACTGTCATCGACGATAACCTTTTTTTTCAAATAAAAAGGGAGACTGGGGACAAGCATGGATAGAGGTTCAAGATGGGTAGATTCTGCCCTGGTCAGTTTGGCTCAGCAGTTCGAGTATCAGCCTGCGGTCCAGAGAGACCCGGGTTCGGTTCCTGCCAAGGGCACGTACCTCGGTTGCAGTTTGTCCCCGGCCCTGGTTGGTCGTGCGGGTGGCAGCCACTCGATGTGTCCCTTTCACATCGATGTTTCTCTCTCTCTCTCTCCCTCCCACTCTATCTGAACAAAAAAATGGAAAAATGTCCTCGGGTGAGGATAAAAAAAAAAAAAAAAAAAAAATGGGTAGATTCTGAGATCTTAAAATGATTTTGGTTTTTTGTTTTTGCTGTTCTTTCCCAGCCTTTTTCTTTCCCCTACTCTTCCCTCCATCCGCATGCTGCCTACCTCCTCCCTCCATTCCCTCTTTCCATGACGTTATTAATTTTGGCAGAGAACTAACAACCTTTGTGTCTTTTTTTTTTACCCAGCACTCGCTAATTGCGTGTCCTGTGTGTGCTCAGGTCTCCGGCCCCCACAAGCAATCGCAAGTGCCGTGTCAGCACAAGTGAGGACTGCTTTTACAGATGACTCGGCAGTTATTCCTGACCTCCCGAGGTACTTTCAAATAGTAACGTGTAATGTGTTTAGAACGCGTGATATGAAGGCACTTGAACACAGTTTTGAAAGAGAAAGCAACCCATATTGCAAAGCATCTGCACTCCATTTGCACGCGAGAAAAAGCAGTAAGTGCCCCTGTAAGGGATAGGATTTCTGAACATAAAAGACTCTTATTCAGTGGGAGTAAGAGATGCCCTTGTTCTCAAAGAAGAGCCCTATTCGCCTCAGATGCAATTTTCTGAAGTCAGAGAATGTTATCTCGTTTTCATTGATTGATTCCTTTGACAAATATGTATTATCTGTTTACCATTTGCCAGGAACAGTATTAAATGCTTAGGATACATTGGGAAACAAAAATGAACTTGTGCCTGTTCTCCTTACTTTTTTCCACCTGGTGGAATAAATAAAGATTGATCAAATAATTACACGATAGCATTATTAAAGTCGCAACTTTGAAAAGTACCATGAAGAGATAAAACCTCGTGCCTGATATAAAATAGAGATTTGACCTATGTGGAGGGGAGAGAAAATTGACCACTGGTTCAATATTTGAGAGGTGGACAGGAATTAAATGTGCTGAGAGATTTCCAGGCAAAGACTTTGGTTTTGGAGAAAATGCGAGAAAGGCGGATGGCAGGCTGGCAGAAAGGGAGGTTGGATGTGATAAGGACGAGGGAGATGAGCTCCTTGGGGGTCACACCAAAAACTATGGTTATGCAGGAAAGATGAACGGATCTCCTTTTCAGCATGCTGGAAGTAGGACCAATTTGAAAGTACCTGGGTGGAGATCTATGGAGCGATTTAAGGAGCTATTAAAGTACTTTGGATAAGAGATGAGATTTATTCAAGAGATGCTCAGCCAGGAAGAGGTGAAGGGAGCGAGGGGTGCAGTATCAAGAATATCTCATATCCCTGCCTTGTGCAACTAGAAACAGAGAAACGTGAAAGAGGACTTCGTTTTCAGGCCGAGAGCATGAATTCCATTACCATCGTGAGCACGTTCAATTTGAGAGCACTTGAATTGAAGCAGTTACGTCAAATAAGTCGTTGAACATATAAGCGGAATCTCAGAGGGAAATTCTGGGCTAGATTTTGATGCTCCATCAATGTTTAGCAAATGAAGAACATGAGAGCTTTGTGAATTACTCAAGGTTAATATTAAGTCAAGCTTCAGATCTTGGTCATGGGACCCTATGCTCACTTCTCTGTGCCATGTTGCCACATTTTGATACTTTCTATGTATGAGAACTCTGAAACCACTATTATTTAAACTCTGTGATGGTTGTCTCCAGTGGACGTCTCCCGGGATAATTGATGCTTTTGTTGACTGACCCCCAGCTTCTGTAAACATGGCTGCAAATGGTTCTACAGAGATTTCCCTTCCCAACTTCAGTTCCCATGCAGTCCAGGCGGGAATGATGAGCACCAGGGCATCTCTAGCATTCCTTCCATTTTTCTTCCTTACTCTTTTCTATACTCATCACCTTGGGCAGGTGACCCATGGAATAAAAATAATTAATCGGTTATTGTGTTCTTTCAGACGGACCACGTTCTGAATGAAAACTGCTGAAAACTTGGGTTCCCGGGTTAGCATCGAGGCCAGGCAAGCTCATTGTCAGTGGTACAGAGAGCGAGAGCCAGAGAGGTTTAGCTCACTGTGGAAGTCGGTGTTTTCATTTCAAGGGAAAACGAGATGCACGATCTTATAAAAGTAACACCGACAGTGGAACTTATCCGGACCTCATCTGAGAGGAGTATGTACGTTCCAAAGGTCAGGGTAAGAATCTAGGAGCTTTTCCATCCCCTTTCCAAGGCCCAGAAGTTTCTATTCCCTTTAGGAAGGGAACGCGAGGGAGTGCTCTTCTCTGAATACTTTCTCGCCTAAGGCACTGGCTTATTTGCATAATTTTTTAAATTGAGGTTTAATTGACATATACATTGTGTTAGTTTAAAGTGTACAATATGTTGTTTTGACACATCTATATATTGCAATATGAATATCTCCAGAACTTTCGCTAACGGCCCTATAATGTCACATAATCATTTCTTTTTGTGGGGGGAGCAATTAGGATCTAGTCTCATAGCAACGCTGGAGGTTATAATACGGTGCATTTGTCTTTAATCACTGTGCTGTACATGAGATCTCTAGGACTTGTTTTCTACTGGTTGCATGGATAAGAGATCTGACTTCACTTTCATCCCAGCATCCCAGGGGTAGCATCCAGGGAATGCATGGGGAACCACACAACCGTTAGTTGCTTTTTAAGTAAATAATTATACTCTGTCTGATCCCAAGCACCTGTGTTTGCATTCAGGCTAAAATCAATCAAGATGAATTTTCAAAACGCAACTATCCTTCATCCTTCTCTGACCCTCTGGGGTCTCAGTAGTTGGTTCACTTCAAACAGAAAGAAGTTTATTTTAAAGCAGCGTAGAGAAAATAGAGCCGCTGAGATCTATACAAGCACCCAAGGCCAAGCACTTGAGAGATGTGAAATGGAGAAGGGGTCCTGGGAGGTGAGGATCTCAAAGCTCAAGTGCCCACAGCTCACCTCTGTGGGTCTAATTATTCAGCGTATAATATGAATACACACATGCTCAGCACGTCACTAATATGACTCATTGTAGATACTGTTAGTGGCATGCACATAGGTCTTCTTCCTCTTAGCATGGGAGAAGGCTAAACTCCCCACTGTAACAGTATGTATGACATTTATTAGACTTCTCCTCCCCGGTTCAGGTTTAATGTGGGAGAATTTATTCAGCTGAATTTAGTGTGTTTGTAGTGTAAGAGGTTAATCTCCCTAATGAAGGGTCATAGTGGTTCAGCCAGACAAGCCAGAGTAAGTCTATTTAAAAAAAATTGAGGTCAAATACCTCAATTTTTGCATTTAGACTCTTAACATGCTATTCAACATAGTATTTTAACTTCTGGTTTTCAAATTGATTAAAATTATAATTCTGACCCTACTGAGTCAGGAAAAAGGCTTCTGATCTGGCTGAGTGCCACCTACTAAAATGTGTAAGTTGACAAAAAAAAAAAAAAGGGTAAAGTTTTTAAATGAGTAAAATGACAGTTAATTAAAGTGATCTAATGAAAGATTGCCTTGTCAATGGCAAACAATTCAGTCACTTATCATTGCATGATTATTAGAGCAGAATACTATAAGGATTATGTTGAATTAATGTTTTAGATTTGGATTTGACTTAGGATGTTTTTTTTAAGCCACTATAGTAAGTAAAATTTTAAAAAAATACTCTAACTTCACCTCCTGGCTCTGTTCAAAACCAGTTGCACGTCAGAATTGTAATTAATCATCATCATATTCAGAAGAAGACAAGATAACAAAATATATTACTGATCACTCATCGAGTGGGAGCTAATGCAATTCCTGTTTTCTTCCACTGGCTTCTATTTCATAACATGTAAGAAAACACAGTTCTCCCTCCTTGACCTATTCACTGTGATAACAGTGAATGTCCTGGCCAGTCAGCCTCTTATCACCCTGACACAGCTTACTCCTGTGACACACCAGGTCCACTAGACCTTTAGGTGATATCTGTGAAAGGACGATAATATTCGTACTTATTTCATTCATGACATCATATTTACTACATGCTTAATCCAGGTGAATCACCTAGAACCTTTACTTAGGTTATCCGGTGATGACTTACACTTTCATTTAAAGAGCGTCAGTCGGTACATCGAAGGAAAATGTTTCATTCCAATTATATGACATTGTAGAAAAGACAAAACCATGTAGGCAGTAAGAAGTTCAGAGGTGGACTCAGTTGGGGGAGAGATGAACAGGCGGAGCATAGATGATACTTAGAGAAAATACTCTGTATCACACAGTAATGATGGATACATGTGATTCTACATTGGTCCAAACCCACAGAATGCATCACACCCATGTGAATCATTACTTTGGGTGAATATGTGTGTCCATGTAGATTCATCCGTAGTAATTAATGTACCACTCTGGGGGGTTGTTAATAGTGGGAAGGCTCTGCTTGTGTGGGGGCAGAGGGCATAGGGGATATCTCTGCGTCTTCTCCTCAATTTCACTGTGAATCTTAAACAGCTCTTAAAACTAAAGTCCTGTCCTGGCCGGTTTGGCTCAGAGGTTACAGCATCGGCCTGCGGTCCATAAAGACCCAGGTTCGGTTCCCGCTAAGGGCATGTACCTCGGTTGCAGTTTGTCCCCGGTCCTGGTTGGGTCGTGCAGGTGGTTATCCGGTGTGTCCCTTTCACATCGATGTGTCCCTTTCACATCGATGTCTCTCTCTCTCTCTCTCCCTTCCACTCTATCTGGAAAAAACAAAAAACAAAAAACTAAAGTCCTAGTAAAATAGGGGGGAAAAGCACATAGGAAGACTCCCACCTGGAGAGCAGAATAGGGGGAAAAACTGAACCAATGACAATAAAAGGATCAATGCTATAACTTGAGCCACAGCTATTTTTTTTTTGGACTAGAGATTAAATATTGAGCCTTTACCCAATCAAACTTTCCCAATGGGCACTTGTCTCTCTGCACGATATTTAGTCTGTCCTTGAAATACCTCGGATAGGGAACAGTTACGTATTTTTCGTGGCCTCTAGAAGGAGGCATAGTATAAGTTGAGGCCCAACTATTCTTATTCAAGATACTCTGCGTGCAGAAGGACCGGAGATAGCCCTAACTCATCTCTACAAGGGCCACATCTGCTGACACACCTGGAACTATAAACATGAGAAAAAGTTATTTCAGAGTCGTTTAATACTGAACGCATGTTATGTTTGATATCACAGCTTTCTTCATTGACAGGAAACTTCACCTTTCATGGGCTTCTTTCCACTTTGAGTCTAGAGCAGCCTTCAAATCCTGTAATAGTGGAGACACCTTGGATTCTAGTCAACCAGAGTTCACACCAAAACACAGACTTCCCAAGGAACTTCCGGCCTTTTTTTTAAAGAGAGGATGGTATAAAAAGAATGTAATAAAAGTAAATCTTAAATATTTTAATTATATATCATCCTTCTCTATATTCTGGTAGTGAAGAGGAAAGTTATATTGGGACTTAGCTTTGGATTTAGAGTACAAAAAGGAACTGAAATTATTGGGAAGCCCAACAGGTTTATGTCCCTATCAGTAACACAATCTGCATGGTTTTGTAATGCACTGTTATTTGGAATCTATTCTGAATCTTCACCCTTGTTATCCAACATGTTTATATATATTGCATAAAAAATAAACCCATGCCCAGCTTGTATGGCTCAGTGGATTGAGCATCATCCCTTGGACTGAGAGGTCCCGGTTCAATTCCCGGTCAGGGCACATGCCCCGGTTGCAAGCTCGACCCCCAGTAGGGGGCGTGCAGGAGGCAGCCGATGGATGTTTCTCACATGGATGTTTCTCCACACCCTAAAAAAATGAATAAAACCATATTAAAAAATAAAATAATTCCAGAGTTTGGCTTAAACTATAATCCACTGTGACGGTCCTGAGGGTTTACTAGGCTGAGTTCGGCAGTTGGTGGCTGGTGTCCTGGGTGCAGTCAGATGCTGGGATTGCGCAAGTGATTTCTTCTAAGGTCATGAAGTTAGTTAAACTGCTTAACTGAAGATTCTAAATGTTATCTAGATGAAGTATAGGTATCTAATAGGGAATGCATCTATGCAGAAGCTACTTTACAACTAATTAAAGAAAATGCATATAAATAAAACTGGCACTGCCTTTATTCCATTTTCTAAACTTTTGGAAATGCTTCAAACATATTAAAACATATTTCACATTGTGCATAAATCAGATTTAAAACACACACACACACTATACTAGATTTTCCAATCTCCTAAATAATAGTCAGCGGTCACAGGTCAGAGGGCCACCAAGAGTAAATGCTGTGGTTGCCCTTTAAAAACAAATAACACCGGGTCAAAGAAAAAATTGTGTTTTAATGACCTGTGTATTTATAATTCACAGTGATTCGGAGCTATCACTTTCTTGTTTATAATTAAATAGTAAATTTAATAGTACCTTAATAGTAAATCATTCCAGAATGTATCATGAATCCTAAGCCACTATACAAAAATGGTGGCTACTAGGGACCTGACTGGTAAATACACTATCTGCTCAAGATTCCCTTAGTCTCTACATATGGCCCCATCTCCCCAAACAAGAGAGCGAGCAATTGAAACTGGTCCTGCTACACACTTGGCATTGCACGCCGCCATCATTTGAGCAAATGGGCAGAAAAACATAAAAGCTGCTGCATTTAATTTAGAGAGAACACACTTTGGTGTTTCTGCCCAACAGCACCGTATCTAAATTCCTTTCTTCGGTGCATTGCCTACGGACGGAATTCTGTTCTACCAAAAGGCAACCCCCAAATTAAGTCAGTACCACCCAGGGAAAGCAGCTGAATGAATGGGTGAGGGAACCCCCCCATCTGTGTTTCAGTGCTTTCATGCTCATAACTGTATTCAACTTGCTTTAAACGTGAGGCTATTAGGTTTGAACCATTTATTTATTTATTTATTTTTTTATCCTCACCCGAGGACATTTTTGCATTTTTTGTTCAGACAGAGCGGGAGGGAGAGAGAGGAAGAGAGAGAGAGAGAAACATGGATGTGAAGGGACACATCGAGTGGCTGCCACCCGCACGACCAACCAGGGCCGGGGACAAACTGCAACCGAGGTACGTGCCCTTAGCGGGAACCGAACCCGGGTCTCTCTGTACCGCAGGCCAACGCTCTAACCGCTGAGCCAAACCGGCCAGGGCAGGTTTGAACCATTTAAAAGCTCACTTCTGCGTGTATGAGATGGAACACAGTCATGCTTCAAAGACCATGGAATCAAATAAAAATTACAGCAAACTTGATACATTTGTGAAAGGTCAGGAATGACTGGGAAGTTGCATGAAAACAGGCAAAGCCACCGAGAATGTATAATAACCTTTAAGTCGATAAAGTGAGAATCATAGCTTGCATGCTCTCCCGCCTTTCCATATGGATATCATCTTGAAAAGTTTCCCACACGCACAGAAAGAAAGCTCTCCGGGGCTACCACCACAGCACCAGTAGGAGAACGTCAACAAGTGATGCAAGAAAACACTGCCGGAAGGAATGAGCTGTAGAAGCTTGTGGATCAAAATAAAAACCAACCAACAAACCAGACAAGCGCTGATTCTGCAGACAGACCAGCAGGCATTTGATTCCAGCTTGACCATTACCTGGCCGTGCGCACTGGTCCATCCTTTACGTTCTCGGGCCCTTAGTTCCCGCATCTCTGTGCAGTGGGATGCGTGTGAAAATGTAATGAGAGATGTGTGAACGTCTTTACCCTGGTACCTGGCACAAAGGGGATTTTATCATCGATCCAATGGGAGCTTCACCTTTTTATGTACACAAACATTCCCCCGTTGTGGTAATACTTGTCTCGCTTGACCTTTCCAGAATCCCCAGTGCGTACAACAGTAAGTGAATTTTTAATCTTACTATTTATTGTTAGAATTCAAAGGTCACGGTCCCCCAGCAACCCTGATCATTGTTTGTTGCATTTAAAATATGTCTGGTGGAAAACAGAAATTTTAGTTCCAAAGAGCACTAAACTCAAATTCAGTCGGGAAATGCCTCCTGCAATCAACCGTACACTTTTAAGTGCATTGGATGTGTGGAAATCAACCTCCGACTTCTTGAAGCAGATAAAAATAGGTCAATTGAGCACGTTTGGATATTTTTTCCTAAGAAAATAAGACCATGAACTAAAATTACATGCATTTAAATATTCAGGCCTGAGGTCAATATTTCTATTGTTTATATGTAAACAGTTTCTTCCTACATTTGAAGGCCAGTCTTTGATCCTGTAAGAAATTCTATCATCGGTTGGTATGTGGTCTACAGGTCTTAACCTGCTTGGGGGAGAATGCCTTTACATTATATTTGCTGGAACACCGAAATAAAACTATTTATCACCTTAAACTAGGACCTGCATCCGAGTTATTAATTCTCACTTTTATTTATTTTATTTTATTTCTTTTATCCTCACCCGAGGACATTTTCACATTTATCTTCAGATAGAATGGGGGGGGGGGGAGAGAAACATCAATGTGAGAGAGACACATCGAGTGGTCACCACCCACATGACCCCAACCAGGGCCGGGGACAAACTGCAACCAAGGTACACGCCCTTAGCGGGAACCAATCCGGAGACTCTGTGGTCCATGGGCCGACGCTCTAACCACTGAGCAAAACCTGCCAGGGCTCATTCTCACTTTTAAGCAGCGTTAGAATAATCGCAAAACCAGGCAGGCCATTCCGTGGAGAGCCACCAAGCATAAGCCCATTTGTCTGCCCGGAGCTACCTGCCTGCATTCCTGGGACCACTGACAGAGCCTCCAGGGGGTGGCTTTGTGACACATAAAACCATGCCTCGAGAGAAACACGCATGCAGAATTAAAGGTGCTAGAATCTTCTCTTCTGCTTTGTTCAGTTTTGACTAATTTATACTGAACATAGTGAAAACGAATAGATTCATTTCAGCGCAGCGTACATGAGGCTATTATTTTGATGAATGTTCTTTCATCAACAGGAAGTATTAGCATAAAAGTATTCTTTTAAGAACAACATTGAAAACCTACTGAACATCTCACAGAGGGTAAGCTCAAGGGGATAGCACGGTTCTTAAAGTTCTGGTGGAAACATCGGAGGAGGGACATGCCGGCCCAGGAGCAGTGTTTGCAAACCTCGAGGACGTCCCTGGAAGAAACTGAATGCACACAGAGGTTGTCAAAGCTCCTTCTATGCACAGTCCACCCTGGTTCAACTTTTATCACTGTTTTAATCCAGCGACACCCAAACACGACTCTGGCCGTCGGAAGTGCAAAGCAGATCTGTTACAGAACAAGAAACCATTCAGTCAGCAGAGCGCAGCTAGGCTCCCTCACATGTTCTTCACCGGAGGCTCCGATGTCGTTTTGAGGATGCTGTTGGCAGAGCCGAGCTGCCTGTCCAAGCCCGACCCTTCCGGAAAGGAGTCTTTTAATGAGAAAGACAGATGACTCATCTTTCTAAATCACCTTTTCTAGTTGTGCTGGGTTTTTTTTTCCTAGTTCAAATGTCCCAGTTAATTTGTTCTACTTGAGCCTTCCTCTGGCTCGCTGCCCCTCTGTCCGCTGAGATCAGCCCCGCTAAGGGGAGGGTGTCTTATCTCAGTAAACAGGTTTGCTTCTCAAGGATGGAGACATAGTCCCCATACCTAGCACAGTGCTAAGCACCTAGGAGATTTTTTTTTTATCCTCACCCGAGGATATTTTTCCATCTTTTGTTCAGATAGAGCGGGAGGGAGAGAGAGGAAGAGAGAGACAGAGAAACATCGATGTGAAGAGACACATCGAGTGGCTGCCACGCGCACGACCAACCAGGGCCGGGGACAAACTGCAACCGAGGTACGTGCCCTTAGCGGGAACTGAACCCGGGTCTCTCGGGACCGCAGGCCGACCCTCCAACCGCTGAGCCAAACCGGCCAGGGCTAGGAGAAGATTTTTTAAAATATACTTTATTGTAACCCATAACGTGAGACGGACCCTGGGAACAAATCTGCAGGGCGCAGCAGGGCACCGGGAGCCAAAGCGGCAGTGGATGGAGCGAGTCTCCAGGCTCATCCATGTTGTGGTGCTGACACTTCGCTGCCCCTGATTAACGTCATGTCCCTCTCCCCTCAACCCCGAACCCGCCTTTCTACACTCTGCTTCTATGAGTTGCGCTATTTTAGATCCTCCATACAAGTGGAATCATGCAGTGTTGGCCCTTCTGTTAATGACATTTCATGTAGCATGATGTCCCAAAAGTATATCCACACGACAAGAGTGTGACTCAGCCGTTCCTACCCTTTTCCATGTGGGTGTTATCTCATGCGCCGGGTGTGTAGGAGTCAGTCCGCTGGTTTGCAGATCCTTCTGCGTGAACTGCTGTGTGGGCCGGTGCCAACTGGCTGCATCCCCGGGGAGGCCCCCGCGTGGCCACCTGTCCCACCTCCAGCCTCCTCCGCAGGTGTGGGCCTCACTGGGGTTTGATGTGCATTTCCTGTGCTGAGTATTAGCAGTGATACTGAGCATCTGTGGATGTACTTGTGGGTCACTCCTATGTCTCTTTTGGGAAAATGTCTGTTCGAGCCTTTAGCCCATTTTTTCATCAGGTTAGTGGTTCTTTCGCTACTGGGTCGTATGAGCTCCTTTTAGATTTTGGAAACCATCCCCTGATGCGATGCACGGTTTGCAATGCTTGTTTCTCATTCTAAAGCCACAGTTTCACTGTAACAAAATCAATGAGGGGCAAGTGAATGAGTGGGTGACCATATAAAATGTTTTTCCTTTTAGCACAAAGATTAAATTCTATACTTCTCTTCAACCCTGGCTTTGTTAAACCTCCCCCTCACCAACCTGTTTCACAAATTACAAGAGGTACAGAGAATTCATTAAAATCAGCGAAATATATGAAAACAGTGAAATACATTTCTGTAGAACTATTATGTTAATTTTATCCCATCTGAATTGGTCCTTTGGCAAAGATTTTATTAAGCCACTTGGCTGTTTGTGTGTGTGTGTGTGTGTGTGTGTGTGTGTGACAAAGAGAGAGAGAGAGAGAAAGAGAGAGGGAGAGAGTCTCATGCTGGGAAAAAGTTGTCATCACTCCTAGAGCAATCAAGTAAAATACTAGACCCCTCCCCAGGGCAGATGGTAGCCCGTTGCCTCTGGGATGGTTTGCCCAGATTTCACTAACTTCGTATTTTCAGCATGTGACACGGTAATTAGTTTTATAAAAATGCCTCCTTGCCATTCTTTTTGGTGTGTTACTGATCAATGTGAAATACACTGCTTGCATTTTAAATGACTCTTCAAGTCTGGATTCGACTTTGTAATTTAGTTTTAGGTCTTTGTTTTGTTCGGAGCGATGTGTAGCTTTGGTGCACACGGCTCCTCCGAATCAATTAGGTCTACGAAGAAAGAGAATCCCTTTTCTGGGACAGGTGGAGAGCTGTCCGTGGTCACTCGCTGCTTTCTGGTGAAAGGCACACAGTCTGCAGGCATGTCCAGGAGGACTGGCTGTCAGCTCTTTGACCTGGCAGCTGGGTTATTCTCCCGAGTTCTGAAAGTCTCAGCCCACCTCCCAGCCAATACATGGTGGCAGAAAATTAGTCCTGAAGACTTCAAGGAACAATTCATTCCCAGCATTAAATATCGTAAACCCATTTAACAATATATCATCAAGTGTCAAACATACTGGGAACAAAATGGCACTGGTCAAAATAGTTTTTTGAAAGGACATATCTGAACCACTTGCTTCAGTGTGTGTGTGTGTGTGTGTGCCATTTTTATAACAAAAAGTCATTCAATAGATCTGGTCTGTCAAATTACTCTTCCATATCATTAGCATGGGCTATGAAACTTTTACCTAGTTGCAGGATGAATTTAGAAGTTCTAAAACTTTTGCAGAGATGAGAATTTTTATTTAAATAATTTGATCAATGTCGGGGAAACTTGATATCCATTTCTTCCCATTTCCTTTTAACCAAAATGGCCTTAATGTTCCCCTCAGCTAGATGCAACTTTACACAGCTCCTCCCTGACTCCGGGTCCTTGACCTTCCTGTTCTTCCAGCACCGACTTCAAAAAACTTACAATTGTCAATTCTTTCTCTGTCGCTTTGAAATGTAAATCTTCTCCCAGCTTCTTGCCAGTTTCACAACACAGAAATGTCTATTTCAGGGACTGGAGCCAACCCTTTGAAATGTAATCATCACGAAAGATAAGCCCGGGTCTGGCCCCTGTGGGAGGGTAGGAGCCTACCTTGAACCTGGGAAGATGAGGAAACGGATTGCCTAGTCCCGGACCCTCCCTCCAAAAGAAGTTATAACGATGAGGCCTTTATTTTTATTTATTTATTTTCTTTAATGGTTTTAGCGAGAGAGAGATAGAAACATCAATGAGAGAGCATCAATTGGCTGCCTCCTGCATGCCCTCCACTGGGAATCGGGTCTACAGCCTGGGCATGTGCCCTGACCAGGGATTGAACTGGTGACCTCTTGGTGCATGGGACAATGCTCAACCACTGAGCCACACTGGCCAGGCGACTATTAGGCCTTCAAAAAAGTAACAGTGTGTTTCCTCATCTTTTTTTTTTTTTTTTTTATCCTCACCCGAGGACACTCTCCATTTTTTTTCAGATAGAGAGGGAGAGAGAGAGAGAGAAACATTGATGTGAAAGGGACACATCGAGTGGTTGCCACCCACACGACCCAACCAGGGCCGGGGACAAACTGCAACTGAGGTACGTGCCCTTAGCAGGAACCGAACCCGGGTCTCTCCAGACTGCAGGCCAACACTCTAACCGCTGAGCCAAACCGGCCAGGGCTGTTTCCTCATCTTTAATCGTGTGTGTGTGTGTGTGTGTGTGTGTGTGTGTGTGTGTGTGTTTTCTCTTTCAGGTCAACTGAAACACTTTTTTCCAGTAATACACATATTATTATACCACATAGAAGTACTTCACAAAGAACATATGGGTACAGTTAAGGTGTATTCAGATGAGTGTATTCCATTTTAATAGTCTAGACATTTTAATGCTACTTAATATTTAATATTGCATTATGTTTATTGTTTTATAATTATTATCACATGACCAGCAATTCCACTTCTTGGTATTTACCTGAAGAAACCCAGTTACTCTGTAGCCTTATATGCACCGCAGAGTAATTATCTTGAGACCGGTCCATGTTGTTACTGTATCAATAGTTCGCTCCCTTTAGGGCTGAACAGTATTCCACCCCATGCATGGGCCGCTGTTCTCCATTCACTTACTGACGGACAGGTTGAAAAGCAGTCACTGTTTTTGCTGGACAATCACATGCTTCCATGTCTCTTGGTAAATACGTCGGAGGGGAATGCCTGGGACATAACGTAGGTAGGTGTTTAACTGTTTAAAATGACAATTTCCCCAAGTTACCGCCCAACCTGAGGTGTAGGGGATTTCCTGTTCCTCCGCTCCCTCACCATTAATCTTTTCAATTTCAGCCTTTCTGACAAGTGTGGTAGTTGTTTTCAGGTATTGAGATGTGAGGGTTATTTACAGATTCCACATATTCTTCACCAGGTTTCCTCCCAGTTTGGAATGTATCGCTTTATTCTCTAATCAATGTCTTCCAGGGGGCAAATATTTCTAATGTTGGTGAATTTACATTTCTATTTTTCTCTTCAAATCGTCAGCCCATCCCCTCTGTGGAATGAACTCTAATTTCACACACTGGGACACGTGAGATTGTACTTCAGCTTACTGATGTGCTGTCCTATTTATTTTTACCCACTTTTTTCCCTCTGTAGATTTTATTTTGGATGGTTACTATCGCTCTATCTTCAGATTTGTCCATCTGTTCTCCTGGCAAAGTTAATCTCCTGTTAATTCCATCCAGTGAATTTCTCCACACAGATACTCTAAATTTTATCTTCTGAATTACAATTCAGGTTTTCCTTATGTCTTTCATGCCTCTCCTTTGGAATCTATGGAATACATAGTTATAATATCTGTTTGAATGTGCCTGTCTTCTGATGCTAACATCTGCACCAGTTCTGGCTCGGGTTCAATGCACGATTTCTCTTCTCATTACAGAATGTGTTTTTCTGCCTCTTCGCCAGCCTATGAATCTTATGCTAAATAGCAAACGCCGTACAGTCAGACTTGTGGGGTACTGGCTATTTTTTCTTCCTATATGTACTTTTGAACTTTGTTCTGGGGTGCAGCTAAGTTACTTGTATCCGTACGATCTTGTTTGGAAAGTTATTGGGTGGGACCAGAGAGTTTCACTGCAGGTCAAGGTTCCCCACTACTGAAGGAACCCTCTGGGTCCTCCGGCTGTCCCCTCGTGAATTATGGGGTCTTTCCAGACTGACTGGTGGGAAGAGGCAGCAGCTCGAGGTCTGCATGAACTTGTGACTATTCCCTGTGATTCTTTAAAAAAATTGTTTTTCTTTATTGATTTTAGAGACAGAGGAAGAAAGAGGGAGAGAGAGAAACATCGATGAGAGAGAACATCGACTGACTACCTCCTGCATGCCCCCCACTGGGGATCTGGCCCACAACCTGGGCATGTGCCCTGACCGGGATCAAACCCACGACCTCTTGGTGCATGGTCGACGCTCAACCACTGAGCCACATCAGCTGGGCTGTTCCCTGTTATTCTTCGCAATGGTTCTTTCCCTGGCCCTGGGTGGTTCTCTCACGGGGGCACTGACCAGACCTCTGAAGGCTCCCCCTTCTCCATATTCCAGGCCGTTCTCAACTCTGAGTTGGCCATTTGCTGCCTGGTTTCTCTACCTCTGAATTGGGAAACTTATCAATTACAAAAGGGGAGAAACAGGAAAAAAAGGCAATACGGTTAGCAGCCAGGATGAGGAAAGCAAAAATCAAGAAATCCGCAAGAAGTGCATTGAAGAGGGCAGTTTGGACAAGGAAGAGAGAGTATGTTCTTCCTTCAACACGCAGGGTTTGGGGCACAGGAACTCCTCAGTGTTCGCCTGATCTGCTCTCTGCCTTCCGCCTGTTGACCTGCTCCCCTGGTTAGGTCTTCATTAGTTTTGTCTCCTAGTTTGATTTCTGTTTATTCCGTCTCTGCTTACTCCTGATCCACATGTTCCACACCGGACCTTTTCCCCTCCAGCTCCGCCTCCCCTCCGTGTAACTACTGACGCTGCAGAGCTGAATTCCACGCAATGCAGCCAGGACTTAGAACAGGCCCACCCAAATGTGAAATGGCATGTACAGGGAGCCAAACATCTCTGTCCAAATACAGCAATTCACTTCAGTGGTAACAGCCTTGCCAGTTAATTGTGTGAAAGAACAATTAGGTACTAATTAATTCATAGAGGCTTTTCGAATTCAAACGATGTTCAACAAACAAAGCATATAGCCGAAAAGAAATTTTATCTTGTAAGTTTCAAGTGGTGTTTTTCTATAAAAAGGTAAAAACATTTGTGAATGACTACATAGCAATCCTCAGGGCTACCTTTGTTTTTGTATTCCTTATCATTATACTTGTGTTTTATCTTGAGAATATTTGAAAGTAGAATTCTCTGATAAACAGCACATTTTTTGACATCTGACCAAGTCGTGGGATACAGTTAACATTTCCTTTTCTCAAGAGCTATAAAATAGAATAACTTTAAATAATCATTTGTACAAATAACAGAATACAATAATGAAATGAATAACTTCATTTGGTGACATTTAATGACTTATCTTGGCGGCTGCTGAGGACATTGTGTCTTTATTATGAGAAACATTCTGTCCAGTGACAACTGTAAGTAGAGATTCACAGCAGGTAATGGGCTGGCGAGGAGTCTTTTCGTCTTTGATAGCAACCTGAATTGGGTTCCCAACATTCTAACTCTTGAAAGGAGAGACCACACAGCAAGGTCTGTGCAATGAAATAAAAGTCTTTGCTGTGTGATAGTTTCTCTGAATTCCTGGGCTGATTCTCTGGGTACCGGAAGACACCTTTTGTTTTATTCCTGCCCACATCAATACCCATCATCCAAGGAGTCACACACAACCCCTTTTAAGCTAATTTTGTTGCTCGTTCATTCTTGCAATGGTAGTGTTTTCCCCACCTCCCTATCTGGCCCATTTTTGTAGGACCTTTCATCCCCAGTAGATTTTTATCAATCTGTAGCAAACAAATCGTGACAGACCACATTCAAGAAAAGTAATAATTAAGAGTGAGATACTTTGTTCTGAAATAAGGTTAATTATATAAACTTCATAATAAACATTCTGAATTTCCTGAAATAAAATGCCCGAAAGCTGTTCATAAGCAGCTGATATTGACATGGGCGTGGTGGAAGAAACTTACAATTTGTGGTGACAAAGTGTAAAACACTGTGCTTAGACTTTGCACATATCCCCTTTACAATTTCTGACACAATTTGCAAGGCATATTAACAAATGAAAAGTAAGTACACTAGAAAATAAGATGGAAATTCATGGGTAATGACTCAGATTTGGAAGAGAGGGTTACATATGCGAGAATTCCCTCAGGCTGCGTATCCTCAGCTCCCCAGCTGGTCGGTGGCAGACGGATCCTATAGATGCTGACATAAGTGACATTCTTCCATTGCATTTTTGACAAAGACAAACTATTCATCAAGGAAGTCTTCATCATTAGATGCGTGTGCCTTCAGTTGTGGAGAAGAAAACATCCCATCATGATTGGCGCACAAGGCCATTACAATGATTCGATGAGCCTTATAAGCTTCTTACTTTGTTAAGTAAGGGTGCTGGTGTGGGGACGAGTCAGACACCAGGTGCTCCGTGAGCTTCCGTGCTGAGAGTGAACGGCTACCTCAACCCCATCTTTCCTTTTCACTCGTGGACCACAGAGCATCCTTTTCTCAAAAACTAGGCAAATATTTGCAATTAGGTTTAAAAATCTTAGTTGGGGTGAACCAACTACAGACTGGAGTGAACATAGACACAGAATCTCTGTAGCTCTAAAATAGGATATTTTCAATAATTGTCAATAATTGTGGGCAGAAAATTGAGAAAAAAAATACAATAGTTGCGATTTTCCTTCTACCTTAATCTCACCTTTCTCCCAGTATTGACAATGTGGTCTTCTAGTTCGGACAACCTCCAGGGTTCCGTGGTGTCTGCAGCAAAGTTCTTTCTTCCCCAGGCAGAACAGACATCTCGATATTCATACAAATTTCCCCTTTTTAAAAGAGCGTTAAGCTTTCTGTTAACATCATGAACTATCTTATATGAAAACTAGTCGCTGAAATGAGACTATAATCTCTTGTCCAAGCAAAACAATTTTGTTACAGGGCTGCTTTCTGAATATACACCATGAAGCTGAAAGAAATGATTCATTTATAGAGGAAATATTGTATAATGTGAAGGGAATAAGAAAAGGCAGAAAATACCACCTGGCCAGTGTGGCTCAGTGGTTGAGCATTGATCCAGGCACCAAGAGGTCACCGGTTTGATTCCTGATCAGAGCAAATGCCCAGGTTGTAGGCCCGATCCCCAGTGCAGGGCATGCAGGAGGCGGCCAATCGATGTTCTCCCTCATCCGTGTTTCTAGCTCTCTCTCCTTCTTCCTTCCTCTCTAAAATCAATAAAGAAAAAAGCATTTTAAAAACAGAAAAGGCAGACAGTATTTGGTTTTGATGCTTGAACTATGAGTTTGTTATTTGACACTGAAAATAACACATAAGTTCTCTAGACGTCGGTTCTCTGTATCTGAGAGGTCCTTGGAGAAGGTGACTTTTCAGCATCTCCCAACTGAAATCTCTCTGAAACAATGTGGCAGTAAAGCTTGAAAAAGTAACTAAGAGTTTAACTCAATTTCCTCTTTCTCTATCAAAACATCCTTCGAATCTATGCCGCATTAAAGTGATACATTTAAAATATCGACATTCCAAATTTTTGAGATTGTCTAAGGGTCAATATCACCCTACTGCAGCTCATATTTGATGTGTTTTATCTGCAGCCACTAATCTCTTTTCCATTAAATCACTGTAATTCACCGAAGCAGCATGATGTTGTCCACGTAGAAAACAGCTGCCTCCTATGCCAATCTTCTAAAGGCCCATATTCTGCCCAGAAACTGTTCAGGACTAAATTTCAAAAATTGCATTTCCCCCAGTACATCGTCACCTATTTTTTTTCTTAATATGTCTCTGAACCTATAATTGTGGACACTGTCTCTGCTGTTAAGGAATGTGCTCTTCATTCTCATTGCTTTTGAGGATTTGGAACATGTCTCCTTTGAGCTATTTTCGGATCCACTCACCTCTCTGAATCCAGCATCCTCAGCTGCTCCGGAGAACAGCTTCCATCCATCGCCTCAAAGTCCCTTTCAACGCCCCCCCACACGACTCCAGGTGACGTATTTTTGAACCAACAATGGGCCTGTCTAGCCAAAGGCTGAGATTCAAACACTCTTAGGCTTTGAACTTCTGTGAGGTTGCGAATCACATAACCCCGATGAAATGTAGTTTAGGTCCCGCCTTTGGGAAGGAGCACGCTCTGCACTGTCCCTCGATCCCACACCCACCTGTTAGATCAAAGTCAAGGTGGAGAAATATGATCACGTCAGGGAAACAAATCGAGTCTCTGCATTTTCTGTTCACAGCTCTTCCTGGTAACCTTGTTTTTCCCTCATTAGTTCAAGATACACATTCTAAGAATGAGAAAATGTAGACTTAGAGAACATTCTGGTGAAGATTCCAGGAACATAAAAGACGGTTTCTCATAGAGGCTGAGATTTGACTGTATAGGGTGTGAAAATTGATAAACAGAAGCCTCATTTACAAGGAGTCAGGAAGTTAGAAGAGAACTGTCATGTGTCACTCAATGTCCACTAGTGTCCTCCACAGGACGAGAGGTACCAGCATCTCCAACAGGAAGTGTTCCCCTTGGCAGGAGGAACAGAAGGTTTCTCCGTGCCAGTAACAGCTCAGCCAATAGGAAGTCACTACACTTTGCATGTTCAGTTTCCTCCAGTGAACTCTGTTTACAACAGCCCCTCCCGAGTCCATAAAGAGTGTCCCCTTCCTTTGTTTCTCTAGATTTGTAGGTGGTTTGCCTTTAAAACACAAGTCTGGAGTTGCAGTTTTTGTAGATAAACCCATTTTTCTGGAGAAATAACTCATTATTTAAGGTCAACAAGGAACATGAAAGTGTAGATAATTGGAAATAGGGTATGTTCAATAGTTGTGATGCTTATTTAGATCATATAAATTCTTATTTTGAACTCTAACACATATAATGCAATTGTTTTATTACTGTTATTTCATATTTAGAAACTGGACCTAATAGGAGAAATCCTTGTCATAATAAAAATGAAGTGCATAAGGAAATATACTAAGTAAATATATTAAATAAAAGCTATCCACTATAACTAGATTCATAAGATAATTTCCTAGTTTACTTGTGTATAAAGATGAAATAATGTCATCTAAGATAATGTTCTGTCAAAAAATTTTTTAAAGGACACCTTTTATTATGTGATCACCAATAATAATATTCTTGTCTATTCTCCATGACTATATCATTATATTTCTGTTATTCAAAAGCTTCACACTGTTTCCTCCCAAAATCAACTCATTAGCTGTTCTCTCATGACTACATCACACAATAATGAGGGTGCAGGAGAAGTGGGTAAATGAGCATCAGCTGGGAGAAAGGGATAACATATCTTTTCCATTTCACTAAAGTTTACTAATTCTAGAATTGATTTCACATTTTAAAGTTCACCTGAAATCAAGCAGAACCAAAATACTTTACGAATACAGAAGCCCGACTGTTTGAAAACAGGGTCTATTTGCTTCCTATGCAGAGGCATTCATCCAGTTATTTCAGGGTATCAACAGAGATTATATACAATAACTGAAAAATGCTCTTGCTTTTCTATAAAATTGTATTTTGCTCAAACATGTTAGATTATGATGCTTTTCAATGCATGTAACAGAAATAAAGAAGTATTGTGTTATAAGCAGATGAAAGTAGTATTTATGCACTATCTTCTACTGACCTTGCTCAGTACAGTCCTCACCATCACAGTGTCTGAAAGACTAGCCAGTATGCTTGATGAAAGTTCTATCAGCTTCTACAGTCTTTTCAGTTTTTCAAACATTCTCAATGTATTGGCCAAGGCATAGTCGGCTCAATGCTTCCCTCTCAAATTCAATTTCATGTTCTCTCTCTCCCTCTTGGTACAGAGAGACCTGGCTCTCAAGTGGGCTAAGGGTTGCCCTCTCACCGTGACCCCCTGTTTTCCGGGGTTTACTGTGCTGACATTGTGGGTGGAAAAGAAGAGACGGATATTTTATCATTGACGACCTTTGGTGAGCTCCCTGTCCTCTTATATGGTGGCCACAACATCTTTAGATCTTGGCATTCCCTTCACAATTTATAGCTCTCATTTGTGTCAAGAAAGTTTAATTCTTGACCTCTTTAAGTAGGATCCCCTTAACACAGGAACATGGGCTTATTTCCCATGTCTCGGCAGCATCACACACTCTACTAGGTTAGCGGCTCGCTAGAATTGTCCAAACACACGTGTAATTATTTGATTTAGTTGAAAGGATCAAGCATTAGGCAAGGCCTCCTGGAAGAAGGGAGAGGAAACTGGTAACATCTGCTCACATGTTCGGTGTTTCTCCACAAACTCTGCCCCACCCGCTCTCCTTCCCACCCTTCACTCTGGTGGAGAGTATGGGGCGGGCAGCTCACTCCCTCCTGGGCTCTGACTGTTAGCACTCGAAATTCAGCTGGGGACTACTTTACATGCCGTCAATTTCTTTTTTATCCTCACCCGAGGACATTTTTTCATTTTTTGTTTGGATAGATTGGGAGGGAAAGAGAGGGAGAGGGAGAGGGAGAGGGGGAGAGAGAGAGAGAGAGAGAGAGAGAGAGAAACATTGACATGAAAGGGATGCATCAAGTGGCTGCCAACCCCACAACCCAACCAGGGCCTGGGACAAACTGCAACCGAGGTACATGCCCTTCATGGGAACTGAACCTGGGTGTCTCTGGACTGCAGGTTGATGCCCTAACCGCTGAACCAAACCATCCAGGTGCATGTTATCAATTTTTAATTGAAATAGGTGTTAGGTAAAATAGCGACACTACTATCCAGTTCAACAAATCGCAATGGTGAAATTAATAATGGCTCGATTTCACTACAAAGTCTCTTAGAGTTGTAATCTCATTATAATAATCTTCTTACCCACAGCTCCATGTACAATTGGGACACACATATTGAAAAATGTTTATTTATCTAAAGAATTGTTTTGACATTGATTTTACAGCCATATTTGACTAGTAAATCTTTATTCATTAACATCATATGTTTCATGTCTTGTGAGCACTTTTTAAAAAACTATAGGACCCTAGAACTCTAAACAGATTTAAGATTCACAAAAACTATCATCAAATTATGAGAAATTTCACAAAGATAATACTATAATAAGTAGAGTGGAGTATTTGGGAAGAAAATCACCAAGACAAACACACCAAAATCATACCATATTTGTGTTTTTTAAATTTATTTTTATCTGACAGCTACCCAAAACCAACATGTACAACCACCCACTTGATAAGTGACACCATTTTTAAACATATACCCATACACACACAAACACACACATATATGTTGTAATAAGAGTGGTTATGCCCTGGCTGGTATGACTCAGTTGTTAAAGTGCCGGCCTGCAGGCCAGAGTCCCGGGTTCAATTCTGACCAAGGGCATACACCTTGGTTGCGGTTCATTTCCGGCCCTAGTTGGGGTCACGCAGGTGGCGACCAATCGATGTGTCTCTCTCACATCGAAGTTTCTCTCTCTCTCCCTCCCGCTCTATCTGAAGATAAATGTGAAAACATTCTCGGGTGAGGATAAAAAAAAAAAAAAAAGTGGTCATAATCACAGCACAAATGTAAACTTTTATTTTAGGATACACTTTGTGTCTCTCAATTGTTGAATACACCATTTCAATCTCTTTGGTTGCACACAATAAAACATACCTCATTATCAAAAAATATATACCTTTTTTATCCAAATAAAGGGAGAACAAAAGTAAGATACAAGAAAGCAGGGGATAAAATGAACTGTTATCCAGTTGTAGCTATTTAGATGGCTTTATAAGAACAGGATGGACAGAATCACTTCAGTAGATGTAAAAAGCATTTCACAGGAATGCAACAGCCTTTCATGATAAAATGCTCGGCAATCTGGGTATCATAACTTTCTCAAATTGATGGCGGCATCTGTGGAAAGCCCACAGCTGGCATTATGCTTCACGGAAAACAATTTGAAAGCCTTCTCTCTAAGGTCACAAATAAAGACAAGAATATTCAGTTTCTTCACTTCTGTTCAACACTACAATAAAGAGGCATGAAAATGAAATCAAAGTATTAGGACTGGAAAATATTAAACCTATCTCTATTGGAAGATGACAATCTTCTATAAAAAATGTTATGGAATCCCTTAAGAAACTATTAGGACTAATAAATAATTCAGCAAAATTGTATACAAAACCAGTAAACAAAAATAATTGCTTTTCTTGTACCAATGAATAATCCAGAAATGAAATTTTAAAAATGCATTTACAAGAGCATCAAAAATAATAAAATACTTAGGAACAAATTTAACAGAAGTGAAAATTTTATATACTCAGAGGGAAAATAGCAAACTCTAGTTTTCCATGTGGGAAAAGAGAAATACCCCATCCCGGTCCACTCTAGCTATGATATTCTGTCCCATATCAGCAGGGAGAGAAAGAGCTAAGAAATGCTTGTGAAGGTCAAGTTCAGAGGCAGAAGCTCACTAAAAGACTGAGACCTGGCCTAGGACTAAAGAACACTTCCCCTCCCTCCACACCTTACATGATTCAAGGCCTATTACAGCAATTTCTTTTACCCACACATCATATCTGGCTATCAATAAAAAATTATAAGACATATCACAAGGAAAAATATACAGTTTGAAGAGACACAGCAAGCCTCAGAAACAGACATTGCAGGGATGTTGGAGTTATCAGACAAGAAATTTAAAACAACTACGATTGATATGCTAAGGGCTCTCTCTAATGGAAGAAGTAGAGAGTATGCAAGAACAGATGAGTAATGTAAGCAGAGAGATGAAAATCCTAAGGAAGAACCAAGAAGAAATGCTAGAGATAAAGCATCCTGTATAAAAATGAACAATGTCTCTGATGGGCGTGTTAGCAGACTGAACACAGCTAAGGACAGAATCTCTGAGCTAGAAGATATGTCAATAAAGCCCTAGAAAACAAAGGAAAGAACAAAGACTGAGAAAAACAACAGAATATCCAAGGACAGAGGGACAACTACAAAAAGTATAACATATGCATTAAATACCAGAAGGAGAAGAGAGAGAGAAACATAACTGCCAAATTTGGAAGCTATCAAGGTACTCTTCAGTGGGTGACTGGATAAATAAACTGTGGTATATCCACACAATGGAATATTATTCAGCACTAAAAAGGATTGAGCTATCAAGCCATGACAAGATATGGAAGAAACTTAAGTGCATTTGACAAAGTAAAAATAGCCAATCTGAAGACTCCACACTGGAGGATGCCAACTGTATGACATTCTGGAAAAGGCAAAACCATTGAGACAGTGAATGATCAGTGGACTCCAGGGGCTGGTAGTGGGGAAGGGTGAACAGGTGGGGCATGGAGGCTTTTTAGGGCAGGGAGTTTTCTCTGTATGCTCCTCTGTTGGTGGATATATGTCATTATACATAGACTCTGCACCACCAAGAGTGAATCCTGTTGTAAACTGGGGACTTGGAGTGATTATGAACTGTCACTGTAGAAGTATTGGGTGTAACAAACCTAGCACTGAGATGGGTGATACTAACGGGGGAGGTGGTGCCTGCGTGGAGGTAGAGGGTGCCTGGACAATCTCTGTACCTTCGTCTGAATTTTGCTGTCAACTTAAACCTGCTCTAAAAATAAAGTCTTAGTTTTAACAAGGAAATAGAAGGCGGCTGGATCCTGTACCTTTTCATGTGAAGTGATCAAGTTTGAGGAAGATTGGTTGAAGGGCTAAAATCTGCTGAACACTGTCAGGGGATCTTGGGACATATACACGATGTGGATCAAGTTGATCTGGGTTGACATACCACACTTGTTCAGATTGCCAGAAGTCCGGCTCAATGTCCCCTCTGGAATAGCATTGTATAATTCCCAAAGTTGAATCTCTGAGAGCACAGATTGTGGCGAAGGTACTGCGGTGGAAGGACCTACAATGACGTCTGAGTTATGAAGCAGAATGTGCGACTAGAGAGCATACCCCGCGGTCTCCTGCGTTTGCCTGAATGCACAGAGATAATAGTATGTATGAATTGGGCACTTTGATCTTCCTCCTTTTTATAGGGAATATTAACTACACTTTTCTCCACTTCTCATTATTCATCTAACGCAGAAACCTTTGGAAGTGTCTAAAGATTCCTAAGTAGTCGTTTTTAAGCAACAGTCATGAAATCCATAATTGGTATAGGACAAAGGTAAGATGACGTTGCTGATGATCGAAACGCATAAAGTAGAAGTTTTGATTGTAAAAAAACTAACATTTTAATAGGCTTGTCTGGATAGTTTATAAGACATATGGTTCGTGTATGTTACTAGTAGACGATCAAGGATTAAACAAGGCATTTTCTTCGATTGCCCCAGCTGTACTTGATATGGGAAAGGCTGTAAGAGAAGTTTAACAGGCCAAGGGGGACTAGTATACATTATAGTCCTGCTTAATGTCTTCTTTCCAATAGCAATTTGGGAGTCCAGCCAGAACCATCTACATTCTGGTGGGTTGGATTCTGGTATGTTTACCGTAATACCACAAGGACCTCTGAATTTGCTGCCCTGTTGCCAGCATCCAGGAAGGCATGACCTTGGCTTGACAGTCATTAAGCGTAATTGGCAGGACACCATGAAAACTGACTCCTCAGAGAAAGAAGGGCAGAGGCATTGAGGACTGGAGTCATCCCTATGACAAATGGACATTCTCTGCTAAATACAGCTTAACTTCAAGGCTCATTTCAACCTGTGACATTCCTGGAGCAACCACAGACAGTCTTCAAACTCTGAGAAATAACTTCTCTCATGCTGACGTGTCACCAAGCAAAAAAATCACGTAGACTAGTAGGCTCTTCAGACTTGGAGAAAATCACTTTCTTTATTTAGGAATTCTGTTGATCTCTCTTTCCCTGGGCAGGTAAGATGCCGGAATGTGACTAGAGGCTAGGCTGAAATAATCATGTAAAGTTTTATAAGGATGGTGGCTTGGGCAGTCTTACTAGAGTCTTGGGTTCTGACAGTTTGTATCATATTAGTATCCTATGCTAAGAGAATAGACACAGACTGGGATCTTACGCAGAACTCAAATAAGGTAGCAGAGGGCCCTTGGGGTTTGCATTCCTAAGACGCCTACTGTGGGTGCTCAGTAGAGCTCAGGTGAGAGACCGTCACTAGCTTCATCCTGGAACACCGGCAGGGAGGTGACACCCCTGCACCAGTCGAGATCCTTCAACAGTTCTGAGGTCAGTGATCATCCTTCCTGGGGGCTGTCAGAGAGACATCTGAGTGGAGGGAGAACTCGGCCCAGGACAGCGCAGGCACGGAGCGGAGGCAGCCTCTTCCAGAGCAGTTCCCGAGGGAGGCGGCGGAGGAGCGGTGGCCTGTGCGGGCAGATGGTCTCAGTGCTGGTTTGGACCATCATGCCGCCCTCCAATGACCTCTCTTCTCTCGTTACTCCCATTCCCACTGGACTCTGCCTGGTTCTTCGATGAGGGATTCCCGGCCGAGGGTACACGGCGTATGGAAATCAGCCCAGGTCCCGGAGAAGGTAAAACTGATGGAGGGAGGAGAGGGGAGCAGACACCGATTGCAGAGCCGTCCGAGGGGGACTGGTGTGGGTGGAGCTCTGGGGCAGTTTGGATATTTAGGGCCAGTGTCCTCGCTCTCAGGACAGGACAACGTGCTGAGCTTACAGACAGGAAAACAAAATCAAACAAAACATCTGGTACACTCCGTTATGGCCGGAGAACGGGGGTTTGGGGCATTTGAGTAAGTCTTGGGCGTCCTCAACCTTTAAAGCCAACTTTCCAATTCAGAAAGCAGTTGGAATGCTGCCGTCCAAGCCTTAGATCCCTGGACTCAGGAATGACACACACGGGCAGGGGTCTCAGCCATACACACGTCGTTGGAGGACAATCCGTTCCCTGTCGCGTCTACGGTTACCACTTCTGTAATGAGAAGCCTCTCTCAACATCAATAGGAAATCACTTGAAAATCACTGTAGATCAAATGCCCTGAGGACATCCAGTGCAGAGTTGACAAATGGGTTATATTTTAGCTCTACCAGAAGCCCCAGGGGGTCTGGCTAATGCTTAGCCCGTAATAGAAGCAAACTTAAATAATGCAGTTAAGGTCATCAGGCAGAAATAAAGTCTGGCACAATACTGGTCAGAAAGAGAGAGTCCACTTAAACACCAATCTTAGTGTAAAAATCAAGTCACTGCCCTTGCTGGAGGGGACCAAGTAGACCTATTCATCTTGCTTTGTCCACCCTCTTTACGACCGTCCGTATTTCTTGAACTTGCCTATTGTTCCTTCAGAGTGAAATTAAATGTGAAAGTAAGAACGGAAAAGTGTCCCTGGTGAAATGATCCCCATCATAAGCTATGGTGATGACATCACAGTGGCCTCATCCTAGTCCATGACCGAGGACGCTGGCGAATGTGCAGCCTGGCATCAGGTAGAACTCAGAATTTTTGAAACTTGAACCTGAATTACAGACATGTTATGTGTTTGCTCATTTGGTGAAGGAAGAAAGTTATCTGGCATTATCAGTATTTATTCTTGTCACTGTGTTTGCATGTATTTTGGTTGGTATAATCTTTGTAGAGTTCTGAAGTCCCCATGGTGTAGAATTTTGAAAAAAAAAAATTATTTTTTGAGGTGAGGACTGATCGATGAATAAAATACGGTCATTGTATTCTTTGGCCAGGGTGTGTGTGTGTGTGTGTGTGTGTGTGTGTAGTTTTCAACATGCAACAAGCACTTTACACATTTGAAATAAAAATTTTTGAAATAATAAAGCCCCTTTCAAAAATAAACAAAGAAACAGGTAAAAATAGAAAGTCAACAATTTCTTCATGATATTTTTTTCTCATATTGATCCCTAAGCGTTACCAGTTATAACTTCCTTATGAACACTGACAGTTTTGTGTAGAAATCAATGATCTTGAAACATGTAAGGATAAACAAACATTTCCCTACTGGGTTAGATTAGTCTTTCCCCATTAGCTATCTTACATACTTGCTGGCTGTAATAGAATTTCACTCTCCTTGATTTTCATACCATGCGGCATTGGGCATATGCACATTTTTTTCAGTTTCTACTTTCCATCTTTATAAACGGTCTACACACAATATTTTAGTTAAACAAAAAAAAAAAAAAACATGGTTTTTTACTGAGTGGTTTTTGTTAAATGTCCTGCAGGCTGCCTGCCTGCCCTTAGATGCTCTCTTCCTTCCTGTCTCCTTTCTTTCCTCCATCTGCCCTTTTTCCCCTACAATAGTAGTAAAAAGGTTTAAAATTTGTCAAATGATTTTCAAGCTTAAAAGTGAGGCTCACTTTACAGACACAACCCTCCGTTTTGTGTTAAAAGCTTAAGACCTTTAAAAGACTGGTTGAATTATGTGCAGCCTGTCCTGATTCTCCTCTCTGAGCAATGTTTTGTGGGTTTTTTTGAATGATTGTGTGTGTGTGTGTGTGTGTGTGTGTGTGTGTGTTGCGGGGGCACCTCTTTTTGACACTGTAATTTGGTCAGTTTACAAGATCACACTTTATGTTGCAAATATAAATGCAACAAGTGTACAGTATGGGCAGATCTCTCAGCCTATTATTTAGGTCAGGGGGACATTAAGAAAAGCTAGAGGAGATGAGCTCATATACCATTGTTAAAAAAAAAATTGACCCTTCGGTCACAGGCACAGAAAACTTGACAATTATGGTCATTTTATGATCAGCAATAGCTTGAGCAGAGCATTCTCCCCCTCCGAGGCCCTCAGAACTCCCAAGGGGCATGTGGAAGCTGAGCACCCCCCTTTCAGGGTTTACCTCATCGGGGCCAGGGAGCCGAAGTACCTTCCAGTACAGTCCAAGCCAGTTCCCATCTCTGCTGCCCCTCCTTTCCCATAAATGGACTTTCCTTTCCTACCTTGAGAAACAAGGTCCAAAATCTCCCTGAAAAGTTCACGTGTGGACAACAAGGGGCCACACGCCAACCTGACAAGCTCAGGGGAGGCCTGCGTGGGGGCCTTGCAGATTCAAAGCCCTAAAATAACCACAAAGATGGTCTGAAATGATAACTTTTTAACTAAAAGTAGTTTATGGCCGGTAGTCCTGTCCTAGGCTTGTATCTTCCCCGACAAAGGTCAATTTTCACCTTAATTGAGCCTATTGTCTTTTTGTATCTATGATAACATCCCTCTCAGGGCAGAGACCACAAATACCCTCATTTTTACTATTATGTTAATAGTTGATGGTTGACTACCCTGTACCCCCCTATGTAAAAGAAGCATGTGTCAATCATTTTCCTTTTGTCCAATCCCAGAGGTTTCCCCACCGTTTGGGTTCTCCCACCTCCCTTTCTATCACCAATGGATTTCATGTAACCTACTTACTTCTCCTCTTTTGATTGTAGTGTATAAAGCATGCAATTGGGATATTCCTGTGTGTTGGTGAACCGAATTAATGTTAGAATATTATTTCAAGTACAATATTTGCAAAACAGATCTAAGCTATGGGCCTTGTCTCAATTTATTTTGTTTTCCACTCATTTAAATGGCTCTTCTCAAAAATAACAGCCAACACAAAAATGAAATGTATTGCCTAGTTGACTGATGTCTGGCAAGATGACAAAGCTCACAGTGATGATGCTGGGGCCACACTTTTGACAATGGTGCGGTGTCTTCCATAACTGTTAAGACTCAAACACTGTTTTACTCAGCTATATAATAAAGTAGAAAAGCTTAATTTATTGGAGATTAATCAAATCTCAGGAAACATTAAAAAGTCACTGAGCTCTTAAATATGGATTATAAACCAGGGTATGATACTATTTACTTTGTTTAAATAAATAAATAAATAAATAAATAAAATTCTAAAAAAAAATTACTAAAGCACCAAAATGTTAAAAACCTTACTGTTTTCTTCTTTTCAAGATCAAGCAACTTCCAGAAGGGCCAGTGGCTTGCAATTTAACTTGGAATCAGTCTTACAAATATGTTTTAATTATTAAATCAACACAGAATCTTTATTAAATTTTTCTTTATTGATTCTAGAGACAGAGGGAGAGAGTGATAGAAACATCGATGAGAGAGAACATCGATTGTGCCCTCACACACTGGGAATTAGGCCCACAACCTGGGCATGTGCCCTGACCAGGATTTGAACCGGCGACCTCTTGGTGCATGTGTCAATGCTCAACCACTGAGCCATACCAGCTGGGCGACAGAGAATCTTTAAATTGGAATCATCTGGGGTACAGATTTTACATGCAATATTATTTATAAAGGACATTACAAAGAAAAAGAGACTAAAATCACTGTTTGGCATCTCTATTGAAGCCCATGGATGTATGTAAGAGTCGTTTGTGTGTGTTCTCAGTGAAATAAACTGTGAAATTGTACTTATCAAATATTCAACAATTTTATACACTGGAAGTAAAAAAGCTTTATATTTAAAATAAACTATTATTTGTTGTGATTTTTTTCTTATTCTTGATGATGATGAAAGAGGGTTGTATGTAGTAGGGTATCTTTGTTTCTCTGGGTTCACAATTTCCTTCTCTCGCCAACTATTTTAATCACTTTAATTTTTCTCTTTTGGATCATTTCTAAATTTTCTCTCTTTCTCAATGAAAATCTAAGGAATTGTGCATGAGAGACAATTATCTCACCTAGTAAAATGTCCTCAACTTGACCACTGTACCTCAGACTCAGACAACAGCTGGCCCATTATTTTTCCTAAATATTTTCATATAAATTGATGTCTAATCTGTGACATTCCCATTAGTATAATTGCTATCACTGGAAATCCTAGAGGTAGGCCCTGGGGTTAAACTGTGTGAAGGCATGAACGGTGGTGAAAGTTATGTCAGAGATACAGGGATGCTTATACCTACACAAACTAGGCTAGAACTCAGCCCTCAGAGATGGGGACACGGAGATCTAGCTACTACCAAGGCCAGGGTGAGAATGGACAGTCAGTTGGCAGTTGGATTAGCTACAATGTTAGGTCATTGTCAATGACAAGGTTTTACTAGTCTAATACTGCAGTGACTGATGTCTGTAATTTCAAGGGCCAGAACAGGGATACAACCACGACCATGAGCTTGGCATTCAAAGTGAAAGGTAGTAGCCCAGTGCCTGTACCAGAATGAGAGACCCTGATGGTTTTGTTCAACGTCTCTGGGGAAGTGAAGGGAGAGATGATAAACGACCCTGAGAGACACACACACACAGTGTCACTAGGTGTGACAGTTATAGGCCAATATGTGGAAGCAGACAGATTTGGTTTTTACCATTTTTTACTTTCTTTAAAGTTAAAAACCTTTTGTTTCCACAGCCCATGAGTTTTAGTTAAAAGATCATTTGTTAGAAAAAGGTATCCAAGATAAGTTAAAGGACAACCATGCGATAGAGACAACTTTCTTTTTGTGTTCTCTTGTGAAAAATTATCTGAGTGTAATAAGCATAGTATCATTAGCACTATGTCATCACTGAGAGCATCTCACCCTAAGTCCAACTGCACCAACAGTTGTTTCATTTAAATCAGGGTCCCCTCTCTAAAAATTTATAGGTAGAGAAGAAAGTCACCCTTCCCTGTATTTTCCTTTATTATATTATCCAGTCATGAGTGACCCTAATGTAATCAGGGTTGTAATGTGACAGGATCCTCTGACCTGTGTAACATTGGAAATGGCCGGGCCGCATTGTGCATGAGCCCTTTGTACAAGATTCAGCCACGCCCCCCGTGAATTATCGCACAACTGCACTGATTATGATTGGAGGTGGAGGCACTGCCTTTGAGCACTTAGTGGTTAAATCGGTTCCCAAGTAGCCTGTCAGCTTTCTTCCTGTGTCTAGGAGTCACCACAGGAATCTGATTCCATTCTCATCCATAATGGTGCTGATTCAAATAATTGTGAAATATACACCAAGTTACCCACAATCTTCAAAACCTACAACAAATAAACCCTTTGTGGCCATCATTTTGATGAGGCTGGATTTGCAGATTCCATTCTAGACTTTCACCCTGCTGCTGCATGCTAATGGCAAGGGTTGGGGATGGAGAGAATGCATTAAACAGAGGACGAGCGTCAAGAAAAAATTCCGCCTGTCACACTGAGCTCATTTGGACCCACTACACTCCCCTTCTGCATGAGGAAGTTACTCCTCCACCAAGGAACCCTGAAGGCCGATTTAATAATCACCTTGCTATACACACACTCTACCATTTTCTTCTTCATGCGCTTGCTATCTTAAAACCATAAAGAGCTCATTTGGGCTGAAAGACATATGGCACTATTCCATCAAGAAGAATATAGCAAATTGTCACCCTGCAAGAAACTGAAGGCATTACTCAAGGTCTACTTTTAGCAGCTGTGACTGCAGACATTACTTTCAAAGAGTACTTGGTTTCAGCCGAATGTGACCAAAGGGAAATGATTTCAAATCAAATACCAACAGGGTAAGGAAAATCTTGCTACTGATAGATCTGGAGGGATTATAATTTTAGAACATGCTAACATCGCCCGTGTTGATGAGAACAGTCGCTTACAATCAGGCCGGACAGAATTTCACATGTCAGGTTCAAAAATTCAAAGTGTCCGATGTTATGTCACAGATCTGGAAGGGATCTAAAATTTGACCACCCACATTAATTGGGAAATCTAATCCATCTCCATTGTTTGTCAAATATAAGTTATTTTCAAGTATTTATGGGACGAGAGCCAGGATCATGAATAAGCCTTGTTTTTCTGCCACACTGCTGTTCGCTCTACTGCATACTCAA
Organism: Molossus molossus; assembly: GCF_014108415.1. Classification (NCBI taxonomy): domain Eukaryota; kingdom Metazoa; phylum Chordata; class Mammalia; order Chiroptera; family Molossidae; genus Molossus; species Molossus molossus. Next base: position 111,025,602 of record NW_023425399.1, read on the forward strand.
AAACATGAATGAGAGAAAAGGGTGAAAAATCATATATGAATCTGTTGTTTTGGTGTGTTAGAAACACTGGCCAATATACATGTGATTAGGTGTCAAGGACAGTTACACTGAGCACTACAATATGTGGAATTCTTGTGACACCTGTTTATCATTGGTCCCATCTTGGGCACCTTGGTGTATGACCAGGGACTTAGCCATCCCATGGCATTTATCCAAATGCACTCTAAACTCAGATTGCACTGGTGTCCTGATTTATTTGTTATTCATTCCCCAAAATGTGTGAAATGGCACCTGTTAGTGGAATAACTACTCTACAGAGATTTGTGAGTACAGCCTTCCATGGATGAAATGAACTCAGTATTAAGGGCAGTGAGGTTGCCTGCCCCATGACCCAAGGGCCCTGATCGCTGCAGCCTCCCCGCGATGGTCACTGTACTGGAGATGGAGTCCACTTTAGCTGGCTACGGACATGCCGCTCAACACTGCACAGACTCTTCCCACCACCGCATCCGATACCTGGGGCCTTTCTATTGCTCAGTTTCTATCACTCTAGTTCTGCAGCAGGAAAGGAGAAGTCAATGGGTCTAAGACAATATGCCAAGGGGAGGGTGAAATGGGGCGTTTGTTCTTCAATGGGTATTGAGTCAGTTTTGCAAAGATGGGCACGTTCTAGAGATCTGTGGCACGACCCTGGGCTTGCAGTTAAGAATACTGTGGAGCACACTTAAAAAGGGTTAAGATGATAAACTCTGTTATGTGCTTTTGACCAATAAAAACTAAATACCAAAGGAGCACAGAATCACACTGATAGAAAGGCTGATGGATATCTGGGTACTAGTTTATAGGTGGTGTTACGAACTAAATTGTGTCCCCAGATCCGTATGTTGAGGCCTTAAACCCTAGTATCTCAGCGTGGGACTGGACTGGGAGATAAGGTCTTTAAAGTGGTTATTAAGTTAAAATGAAGCCGTTAGGATGGCCCTTAGTCCAACTGGTGTCTTCAGAAGGAGAGGAGATTTGGACACACGGCAGGGGAAGACCCAATGAGGGGGCAGCGGGCAGGTGGCCGTCTGCCAGGCGACGAGAGAGGCCGCAGAAGAAATCAAACCGACTGACATCTTGATCTTGGGCTTGTAGCCTTCAGAACTGGGAGCAAGTACGTTTCTGCTGCTGAAGCCATAAACAAACGAAGACAAAAATCAAAATAATGAATGTGCCCCCAGATATTAATAACTGTTATGTAGTGAATAATTTCTATTTGTCGGGTACCTTTCTCAACCCTTTTTAAACCTGTGTGCGAGTCCTAAGAAGTACGTCCTATACTTTTTCACACAAGGGCAATATGGAGAAGTAGGGAGGGCTTATGTGTACTCCATGGTAACACTTAAGTTATTGGTTTGGACAGGGGTGGGCAAAAGTAGGCTTACAGTTGTTTGGGAAAATGTATAATACAAGAATAAATAACATAAGAATCAACTCCGTTTCACAGCCTCACAACTGTAAACCTACTTTGCCAACCCCTGTAATATTTTTAAACAGCTGGATGAAAAGGGAGACATTTTAAAAGATGATTAGAAAACACAAGACATATATGTGTGTGTACCCTATATGCTAAGATGTATCTGTATATACTCCTATGCCAACATAATAATGCATATTTAAATGGAGCAAAAAAAAATCTCCTTTAAATGGTGCCATCAGCTGAAGTTTTCCGATTATTTATAGCACATTTGGAAGAGACAGCAGTATTAGTAACTGCCATGTGTTGCTTTCCTGGCTGTTTCTAGAATCAGTGACTCCCAGTGAGGTAGGAAATGGGGTGATTTGTCTGGACTTTGAGGTTCTCATTGCACTGAGTTTCTGCAGACTGTTGAGCTTGCACAAACCTCATCTTTCCGGGACCTGCCTTCCGACCCTTCTTGGTTTAATTGTCTTAGAATGTGACTTAGAACACGTGAGCTGTGATAACAGCTATAATGGAAATGTAGGTACTTATAGAACTTGTATATCCTGAGATCGTTCACACATTTTTCAAACAGAAATGTATTCTTAAGAACTGACATTTTCTAAACTGTTTTTTAAAATAACAAGCGTAATAAGGTAGAAAAAATAAATTTCATAAAGAAAGATGGTTGCTATAAATTTTCCTCTTTCATCAGCTTTTACAGTCTCTCCATCAGCTGCCTTGTTCACCCCTTTCCTTTAGGTGTCCTTCCATCCGAGCACATTTTGTAGCAGGTTAGTGACAGCCCATTTCTCGGCAGAATAGCTCAGTGAAAGGGGGAGGGGTGGTAGTGTAAGATTACAGAGACAGCCTGGTGGTGTGGCTCAGTGGGTGGAGCATCATCCCATGGACTGAGAGGTCCCGGTTCAATACCCGTCAGGGCATATGTCCAGGTTGCAGGCTCAATCCCCAGTAGGGGGCGAGCAGGAGGCAGCCGATTGATGCTTCTCTCTCACATTGATGTTTCTCTCTCTCTCTCTTTCCTCTCTGAAAACAGTCAATAAAAAACATATTTAAAAAAAAAGATCTTTAAGATTACAGAGATACCCTTGGAAATACAGAAAAAGCTGGATTTTTCTGACAAAACCAGACACGGTAGACCAACTGCTTACTAGGCCCACGTATCCAAGTCTGTAGCTGGTTGTAGACTTGAAGATAACTCTTTTCTCAGCACCCACCCAGTTTGCCCAGGGAAACACCCACTGCAGCTGTCCACAGGTACCCCTGACCAAGTCCAAAACCTCTTTCTTTGTGTGTGTGTATATAATAGGTCAAAGCTATTTAAAGCACAGAAAATAATTTATTCAGGGATTACCAGCACTATCTATTTTTTCTCCATGTCAAAGAAAAAAATTAAGGCCCAGAATTTTGCAGGAAAGTAAACAGACTTTTAGTAAAGACCGAGTAAAAATAAGACGTTAAAAGAAAAGCCCATAGGGTCCTGAAAAAAATAATATAACTTTTGTACGTTCTCCCTTCTGTAGGAAAATGAGAATAACACTTGGTATGTACACCCGTAAAACATTACAGAAAAAAAAATGCCATTTCAGAGTTTCCTTTGTCACTTCATGTTCCTCTGCAGAGACATGTGGGGTAGACGCTTACTCTAAGAGGTGAGCACCTGCGTAGCCATCTCGGTGTGAAGCAAACAGGAGAAAGTTCTGTGCTCTTGTTGACAGCAAGGTGGGAGACAGTCATGCTCATTCCTCCAAATAAAGAGCAGAAACAGCTCTTCCTTTTTCCCCGCAGGATTTGTTCCGGAAAAAGACCTTTTTTTCCCTCATTTTTTGTAAAAGATAATTCTGAGAGAAGACACAGACTTTGGAAACGGTCTCTGGAAAGAATCAAGCGAAAGGCCAGAGCCCGTTGGTAGCAGGCACAGGAAAGGTCTGTAATCATCAGAAGAACCTTAATCACAGTCGTCGTGCACGAGGGACCTGAAGAAGAGACTCGTCTCCACTTGAGAGGAAGCAGCAGGAGGAGAGATCAGAAGCGATGAAGGCCTCTGGTTTTAAAAGAGTATTTTAGAGTAACACAATTAAGTCATATGCAATCGTTCAAAACTAGAGAACAGGTAAAGATCAGGAGAATATAAGCTATTCCTCCACCATTACGATTCTATGGGAAGATTGGAGTGATCACAACATTTTTTTTCCCAGCAACAAGAGAGAGAGATTTCTAATATAAGCACGAAAGTGAAAAATCAGAAGTTTTGGGGACACCAGTATTCTGCCAGTGATCTGGTAAAACTGATTTTATTCACTGGGTTACGTTTCTACTTTTTTGTTTTTGTAAGATCATTACACTTCTTACACCGAGATGTTGCTGGACCTTAATGACACTTATAGATACAACCAAGCAATGGGCCACTTGGCCGTAAGTTAATTACAATGAACCTCTCCCATCCTGGAAGGCCCATCAGTACCTCTTCAGGTGTAGATACTTGTTCTGAATATGAATGCCTCTCCTTCCTGCAAAGCCTCAGCCAGCACTGCCCTGTGAGGGTTTATGGGAGCTTGCTCCACAATACCACACCTACTTAGAAGATTCACTTTACACCACAGGTGGTATGGGAGTGGGCTACCATGAAATCCACTCACTATGTCATATACCAAAACATCCCAGTAGTTAACCTTGTAGAGTTAGCGTAGCCTATTAAATGCACACCTGAAGCCCCAGCGTGGAGGCGAGTCCTGGATGTGTGAATACCATTTTTCAGGACACAGTGTATGAGTTAAATCAGAGACGATGGTGCTATGTCACCAATAGGAAGTGTCATGAGTTCAAGAACCAAGGTGGGGAAGCAAAAGGGCTACACAGAACAATTCCCAGCGGCTCATCAGGAAACATTTCCTTTGGCATCTCTACAATCTGAGGCTTAACCTGTTCAAAACTAGAGAACCGGTAAAGATCAGGAGACTATAAGCTATTCCTCCTCCATTATGATTCTATGGGAAGACTGGAGTGATCACAACATTTTTTTCCAGCAACAATAGAGAGAGATTTAATATAAGCACAAAAGTGAAAAATCAGTAGTTTTGGGGACACCAGTATTCTGCCAGTGATCTGGTAATACTGATTTTATTCAGTGGGGCTCTATCTAGTTGGGGTTCCATCAAAGAACTTTGTATTCCTTGGGTCTACAGATCAGTAGGTGAGGAGTGACTGTCTCCCAGGGAAAAGCTGACCCTGTTCAGCAAGGGAAAGGGTCACCCCCTATCCAATGGGTTATGAAACACATGAGCTCCACTTGGATTGACACGTAGGCATCCTAACCTCAGAAGAATATAGAACGTCCTCTTAATGCTGTTAATAGGTTTTATGACTGTGAGCTAATCAACACAAAACTAAACAAAATTTTACCATAGGCTAATTAAGTTAAATTCCTAGTGCATTTCATCTACTATAGCAAAACCACCTTGGGTGAGAGGACATTATTTGAGGACTTGCTGTGCGATTACGTAGGGCTCAGAACCCTCAGGAATAAGGGACAGAGTCAACCCGTTTGATGCCATCAAGACCTGCTGAGCGCAGAGCTGAGAACTATTTAGCATGACTCGTAGAGAAGGGAGAAAATGAGCACCAGGTCTGTTCTCGACACAAACTGCAGCAAGGATGGTTGTAGACCATCTTACTAGTCATCTTCCTGCACATTTCCTGCAGGTGGAAAGGGGCCACGAGACCTAGAAGAGACACTTCCTCAACACACGTGAAAACGCACTCTGTTGGCATAAAGGGTGGATTGTGGCATCCCTGGAAATGAGCCCTTCAGATCTCCTTCGAGAGCTTGAAACAAGTACAAAATAATATTGAATGTAAAATATAATGGAATAATACAATTAAACAAAAAGAGCAGAGGTCTGACACCCAGGCCCTTCCACATCAGGGGTTCTCTCACTCGCTTCCACGCCCCCACCAGGGACCCAGCAGCGCAGTTGGTCCTGGCCCAGGCCTGCAGGAGGCAGGGCTCTGGTAGGGGACCTTGTCTTGGGTACTCCATATAGGGCTGGCAGAAATGTTTTAGAAACGTTTTTAAGTCTAAGAGTATCTGGCCCAACGCTGTCATTTCTCAGATGTCCGGTTGGCCTCTTGCCAAAGGCTCTCCACGCCTAGTTCTGATTCTGCCTCTTTATCCTTACCAGCATTTTTCTCAATAAATCTCTTGCATATTTAATTCCATTTTGGTGTTTGCTTCTTGGAGGACTAGAGTTAACAGAGATCCTTTGGCCTAGGATCATGGTTTTGCTTTTAATAATCGAGTTTCAGCATTTTTCTGATATTGATCTGGGCGCACACAGACCCCACCCCACCCCAACCCCTTCTTTTACAGTCTTCCGATCTCTGATATCTCCGATGTTTCCTCACAAGGACTCTTGGTCTTAGCTGTAGTTGGGGATTCTACATGTATAGAACTTTTCCGAGGAGCCGGACTTCTACATAAGCTGACTTTTCCTGAACTTCCCTAACAATCTTCTAGAAACTGTATGACTCAGAACAGGCTAGGCATACCTGCCAACAGAAGATGATTTTTCTTCTGTGTTCTAAATATCCGCTAGGATAGGCAGGGCGCAAGCTCCCATAGTTGCTCAGGCAGCCTGCACAACACCCCAGTTTTCTTAGACTACATCATCTGGAAACAGACTCCTGTCTCCAAGAGAGAAAGGGACAGCTACAGGGCCACATGTTGCATTAAAAAAAAATCGATTGATTAGTGACACCGTTCAGTTGATTAGTGACCCAGCATGTTATCTCAGGTCATTTGGGGTGCAGCGGGCCACTTGGCCACGCCTCACCGCAGACAGGCTTGGTTAGGGGGTGAGCCTCTGTGCTCCATGAGCCGTCTTGTCTGGGGAGCTAACTCCCTGCTGCCAAGCAGAGCTGGTTTTGAAACAGGGAGCCTGCAGCTCGGTTTTCATGCTGTGAAAATACTTTTTTTGATTAATATTTATATATGCTTAGTTACCTGAGTCACACCCAGAAGAAAGGATACCAAAAAAAAAAAAAAAAAAAAAGTCAGAAAAGTATTTGGTTAGTCTCAAGAGTAAGCCAATAAATACATAATGAGGTGCTATCATACACCATGTAACTAGCACAGCAAAGCTAGGCATCAGATAGCAATGTGGGAGAAATGAGTTTTACCACCTTGGAGACCGTGTAAAAGGTAAACACCTAAAACCACTTCCATGACTTCATGTGCTCTCCTTACATTAAGAGTAAGAGGTTTGAAAGGAGATAGATGTTTGAGTCCCAATGTCCCCAAGTGGGGTGACGTCCGGGGAACATGTATTTCCTCTTTATCTCGAGTCAGTGGTCAAGTCTTCATCTTGAAGAACTGAATATGATTTCTCCTTAGTGAGGAAATGGGGTGAGTGGCTTCCCGACTCATGCCCAAGGGGTGCAGAGGGTGAAATTTAGTATTGAACTGCCTGGCGGTGTGGAGCGAGATGCAGGAAAAGGATAGAACTTCAAGGTCAACTCCCCCGAGGGGAGTGTTCTGTGAACAGAGGAAGGAATGAAAGCATGGGTATCCGGATGGCCGGGGCGGGGGTGGGGGGCTGCTTGTTCTTTCTCCCTTCCTTCCGTCACATTAGAACTTCCAGTAGGCACAGAGCCATCCAAAAGAAAGACTCCACCCCCTTGTAGCTGGAGGTGACCGTGTGCTTACGCTCTGGCCAACAGGGGGGATGTGGATGGAAGGGTTCTGGGGCAGCCTCAGGAAAACCTCTTTAAGGGTTGGTGGACACAACTGTCCTGACTCTGGAACAGTTGGAGCTGTGATTATATTTCAAGACCGTCCCTTTCTGTTCCCTACGCCACAGGCGTGGAATCGATAACACAGACGTTTGCATGGCATGCCCAGGACCCGTGCGGCCTGCGGTGTCTTCTGGGTCTCAGAGTGCCGTACCTTTCCAGTGTCTCCAGGGCGCTGGAGTAAGGGGTGGGACCCCACAGATTGCCACCGCAGGGAGAGGACGTGTCTTAGGAACCAGAACATGGGGCCAGATACCACAGAGAGACTTCAGAGGAGTCCAGCACTAACACATGCTGCTATGGTCAGACCCCCGCCCCCAACACATATGCTGAGACCTACCTCCCAAGGTGATGGTATTAGGTGGGGCCTTCGGGTCATAGGCTGGATGAAGTCCCTATAAAAGATGCCCGAGAGCTCCCTTTGCCCCTTCTGCCGGGGGAGGAAATAAGAAGAGTCTGCCACTGGGCAAAGGGCCCTCGCTTGACCCTGCTGGCACCCAGGTCTCGGACCCCAGGCTCCAGAGCTGTGAGAAGTGCTGTTGTTTGTAAGCTACTGTCCTTGGTATTTTGTTACAGCAGCACGACGAGACTCAGTCACATGCCAGTGGCCGAAGAGCCGTGAACTGGGACATCAGCTGTCACCACCTGGGTTCCTGCCTGCCCCCGGCCCAGATGCATCCCGGGACGAGGTGATGAATTTGTATTGGCAACTGGCAACTGAAGACCAAATTCAGTTCTACAAACTTTTTTGTCTTTAAACCTGATTTTTTTTTTTTTTTTTGGCCCATGATTTTCTTTGTTCTAGAAAAACTAGAGTTGTCCCTTTACAGACTAATCAAATTGAAGCTTCGGTTCAGAGTGACCTCAGAAAGGAAATCTTTCCTCGAAATGGCAAATATTAAATTGAAACATGACCTTGATTGAATTGAAGAGCCTTTGGTCAGCCAGCCAGGTCACCTCCACTTACAATTCAGAGAGAAAGTCAGCACCGAACTCTCGGACAGCAAAACAGAGCAGGGGTGACTGTGACCTTCCAAAATGGGGAGGTGGGGACAGGGATGAATTTTCTGAAATACAATCAATGGGGCATTTGAAATAGATCAAATCAAAACTTTTCTAATAAAATACTCTGCTTTTTAAACACCCCCCCCCCCCATCCTCTTTTTTTTGTTCTACACACACAACTTAAGCCAATTAAATTATTCTTTGCTCTTCAATTACAGGAAATTTTTGACTTTCTGAATTGTATTTATCCGGTGAGTTTTGCCTGAATAATGATTTAGCTAGAATAACTCCATGTATTTAATACATGAATCTTTTCAACATGTTGAACATTTTTGTCCTGACATCTGTCTTTTTGCTAATAAATTCAATTTTATGTTTGATCTTTTAGAGATCATTATGATTGTATAATCACTGTAGTTTCTTCTCCTGATGTAAAATTTGCCAGCGAAAGAATATTTGTCCTAAATTCTAGAGCAAACGAATTTAAAGCCTACTGCATCCAACATTTTCATTGGTTACAAACAATACTTGTTTCTGTTTGATTTAAGGCATAGCATTAGAACAGCCTTCTGAAAAGTAGTCTCCTTGTAAAGACTTATGTCTAAATTAATTTGTTTATATATATAAACCAGATCATTAATATCAACATAACATTGTTCGGTTAAATAACTTTTCTCAACCATGTGCAATTCTAGGTTAGGAATGAGTCTGTTCAATCAATGCTGCTACATTCTAGGAGCTCATACTAATTACTGAAATCAAATATTTTCATGAAACAGGGAACACAAAGGACACATTTCATTGCAATTGTAATTGCATTTTATTATAATTAAATGATTAAAGACTGCTTTCATCTTGATGACTGATAGGAGAAAAATATAAGAATTTCATTTATGTATTTAACAAGAAGTCTTTCCTATATTAATAAACTAGCATATTGAATTAAATATATTTATTTACTAGATTATTCATATAGTAGTACATTAAAACTAAAGTAATAAGTTTTATGCATGTATTATCAGTAGACTTTTAATTTTGTGTTCATTTTGTGCAAGCAGAAATATTTCAAGTACCTTTTCTGAATTATAATGTTGCATCTTAAATATTCTACGTTCATGTCTAACATCAAGTGAGGAGATTTGGGGTGTTGAAGCATGCCTTAAACTATATGGTTTTAAAAAGAGCTGTAATTGCAGCTGACTAATAGATGATAGAAATAGACATGTACATCTGTGTTCTATAAAAGTCATAACTCCTCATATATTTTCAAAACAAAAATGTGTTATACAGTGTCTTTTATTGAGATTTAAAAAGAGATATTTTAAAGGCCTTTTACAAAATGTTTCAGAATGTCACTTATTTTGGCAAAGAGGAAGGTAACATCTGAGGAAAGTCAATGAAAATTATTTTGCTAATTCCCCTTTCCTGTCATATCTATAAATACTTATTAAATATCTAAAATTTTGACTGCATTTTTTGTTGTTGTGTGTTTTAAGCGATCTACCTTAGTTAGAGTGCAAAATCCATGAAATAATTGCCACAATAATTATGGCAAATTTAAACCCCAGCAGTAAAGTTTCAAAACAATTTGACCACCCAGATTGTTACTAAATAACTCTGTCAGTACCATCTAGAGTTCTCAGGAATGGGATTGATTTCTTTGTTTGGACCACCAACATTTACTGAACACTTGCTTGGATCCCAGAGGAAATGAAAGATACACAGTGTAAGTCACATTGATCAGTGGATAAATCAAACAATAAACAAACAAATCCATCCATCTTCTCCCTAGCAGTAGGGAGCATGGTGGTCAAGAATGTGCAATTCTGTGAATATGTCTTAGACTTGTCCATAATGTTTCTCTTCTCATAATTTTATGAGCTAAATTCGAACACATGTCATATCGGGGCAGTGGCATCCTCTGGAAGGGAGTTTGGACATGTGACGGTCGGATTCTCTGGGAACAGTCTGAGGTGAGGTGACAGCAAGGGGAATGTCCTTGGCATCACTCCCTCAGAAGGGAGGGGCAGAGAGCAGGAGAGGAAGAGGGGGGGGGGTGCCAGCAAATTCCTGCCTCGGAAGAAGCCTGCACGGAGTGCCCTCGAGCTAAATTCGCCCTGCACAGTGTCCCGACTTGAGCCAAGACTCCTCGCTGCCTTCACCCATATGGCTCAGTCACGGGGTTGCAGGAGCGTCAGGAACTAGGGCCACGTGGAAGTTTGCAGTTGAAATGAGTGTCGATGGGACTGAGCTCAAGGCGCCTCAGCAGCTGGGGCAACAACACGTCTCTGAAGGAGGACCTGGGGCCACCTCGTAGCATCTCCATAGGACCAGAACTGGGAAGAGGTCTCTGAAGATGAAATACCTCTGAGGAGTGAGTAGTCACCATTTCCCCTTTTCTTAGGTATTGGAGGATCACAGCCCACCCAACACCGCTTATCATCGTCAGTGATTCTTTCAGACTTTCTGATTGAATTGTGAGTGCAGGGGACCCAGGGGATGCCATGTGATCCACAATCAATAGAGACAGAATGGCTATTACCCACAGGACGAGCAATACCAAGTGTTGGAGGGTGTTACCATATGACCCAGAAACCCCTCGTCTGGGTGTCTACCTGACACATTTGAAATATTTATTTGCAAACATATATACAACCCCATGTTCCTTGCGGCATTATTCACAATGACCAGAACATAGACGCAACCGAAGTGTCCTTCCACGGATGACTGGGTAAAGATGATGAGGTGCATGGACTACTCCTCGGCCACAGGAAAAGATGAAACACTGCCATTGCCATCGGCATGGGTGGACCTGGAGATATCAAGCTAAGTGAAATGACTCAGTCAGAAAAACGTAAGGACCCTATTTTACTCATGTGTGGGATATAAAAGTGAAAGTAACCAATGAACATAGGAGAAAAGCAAACAAACAAGATCTCAGACACAGACAACAGCGTGGTGGTTACCAGAGGGAAGGGCTTGGAGGGGAGTAAGGATAAAGGGGCTCAAACACATGGTGATGGAAGATGATATGTCTTTGGGTGGTGGGCACACAATGCCATGTACAGATCGTGTGTCATAGAAATGTACCCCACTTGAACCATAAAATCATATTAGCCAATATTACCCCAGTACATGTATAAGAAAAGATAAAATGTCCTATAATTTCATCAACTACAATTGCTATGCTCTATGCTACACCCAAGGAAACAAAAGAAATACAAATACAAGTATTTTTTTTAGATCTGAAGAAATCAAGAAAACTTAAATCAGCTACATTATTTTATCATAATAAAGGTTAAAGAAAGGAACATAATTTTGTATTGTAAAAGTATGTATGAGGTATGATGTTGGAATTAATATTTAAATACATTGCTCCCCTACATGTAGATAGAAATTAAATTAATAAAGAGTCTATAGGAACTATCTTTTCTTTTTTCTTTATTGATTTTAGAGAGAGGAAGGAAGAGGGAGAGAGAGATAGAAACATCGATGAGAGAGAACATCGATTGGCCACCTCCTGTATAACCCCCACTGGGGATTTGGCCCACAACCTGGGCAGGCTCCCTGACCAGGAATCGAACAGGCGACCTCTCGGTGCATAGGTCGCTCAACCACTGAGCCACACTGGCTGGGCTATAGAAACTATCTTATCATTAGGAATCTTATTTCAGGTTCTAGGTCATCTATTGCTGTTTACCAAATTACAGTTTACCAAACTGTTTGTCATTTATGAAATGAACAACTATTCAACCTCTTTGTTGAATAATTTGATCGTTTTAATGACTATATATATATTTAATCCTCACCCAAGGATATTTCTCTGTCTTCAGATAGAGTGGGAGGGAGAGAGGGAGGAAGCGAGACGGGGAGGGAGCGAGGAGGGAGGGAGGAAGCGAGAGGGGGAGGGGGGGAGGGAGGGAGGAAGCGAGAGGGGGAGGGGGGGAGGGAGCGAGGAAGCGAGAGGGGGAGGGGGGGAGGGAGCGAGGAAGCGAGAGGGGGAGGGGGGGAGGGAGCGAGGGAGGGAGGGAGCGAGGGAGCGAGGGAGCGAGGGAGGGAGGGAGAAATAAAAACTGATGTGAGAGAGACTTCCACTGTTGGCCTCCCACAGGACCCTGACCAGGGCAGGGGATGAACAATGTGGTCTATATTTTAAAATATATTTTCATAGTCATGTCTCCAAATGTATTAAAAAGAACCAGAAGGTCTGGACAATAAATTACCTATGAGGAAAACAATTGAGAAAATTCTTTTGCCCAACTAATCCCAGGAGCAATATCTCATGTGTCAATGATTCTAGTTGCTCCCTATGAGTAAACTGAATCACTAAATCACCATTTTCTGATTTGAGAGGATCATCCAGAAATGTAGGTGTGGATCTACAAAAATGTTAGCTGTTGGCCAGTTATGATCATGTTCTAGCACCCACTTTTAGTAACGGTAGACAATTTATTTTTCTCTAATATATGTTGTCTCCGTCTTTTCGGTATCGTCGGATGCATTTCAGAGAGCATGACTGTACCTTTCCACAGACTTGCTCTGTGTGAACGTTTCCCTCCAGAGAACAGGAGATTGATTGATTTCACCTTTCTCAACGAACAACTGGGAGTGACTCAGTACAATCTTCTGATTCAGTTCGCTCTCACTTGACAGCACACTGAAGTCTGCAAGTCTTTTAACCATCTTTTGCACAGGTATCGAATGAAGTCAGCTTAGTTTTCAAAATTCATGCTTGCTTCAAAGTCTTGTTCCATCCAAGGGAACATGTAAGAGTAAAACCGACGTGTCCTGTTCTTTTAAATGGATATAAATTGCATAGTTTAAACAGATCATATTATTCACAATTTTTTTTCATATTAAAACTTTAAAAATATTTAGGTTATATATTTAGAGTCTAAAAACTGCTTTCAAATGATTTCTTTGTCTAATCTTCTTATAGGAACTTCTATAATTTTAGTTATAATCCTTTTCTTTTTCTGAAATTCTATTTCATAATCAATCTTCTTTTATTAATGTAAAATTAATTCATCAATCATTATTCAAAATCCTTTATACAGAACTAAAAAAGGTAAAAGTTCATTTTTATATTTTTCAGGACACTAAATAATTTGTTGTTTCTAAAAGTTATTTTTTTATATATTTAGTTTTATTTATACCTATCTTTATTATATAGCTGTATGTCTATCTATGTATCTATTTTATTTTCACTTCCATAAATTTGATTAAACTGTATATTTAGAACATACTTGTTCTAATTAATAGTACTTGTCTCTGTTATAACACATAGATATACCATATTTTTAAAAGTACATTTTTATTGATTTTAGAGAGAGAGGAAGGAAGAGGGAGAGAGAGCTAGAAGCATCAACGAGAGAGAAACATCGATTGGCCGCCTCCTGCACATTCCCTACTGGGGATTGAACCCTAAACCCAGGCATGTGCCCTGATCAGGAATTGAACTGGTGACCTCTTGGTGCATGCGACAATGCTCAACCAATTGAGCCACACTGGCTGGGTGAAATACCACTTTTTAATGGTTCCACAGTGTTTTCCATTGGGACACCAAAAAGTTAATGATAGTTATACTGATAAATAAAAATCTGCTTCCTAACTTTTGCTAGTATAAACAATGCTTCCATTCACACTCTACAAAATCTTTGAATTCACACTCAGGCATTTCTGTAGAACATATTCATAGAAATAAAATTGCTAGGACAAATGGTATACCACTTTTACCAAAGCAGCCAACATATCTAAACCTATTTGTGAACCTCCTAATAGCATAAATCACCTTTTCCATTGAACCTTTAGCCACATTAGGGCTTGTTTCAATATTTTAGTCTTTGAAAATATTGCATATTTTCAGAAATTTTATTCACACTTAGTGGATTTTAGCATTTTTAATATTTTTTACACTTTTGTATTTCTTGTGTGAACTATCTGGACATTAAATTTGCCAATTTAAAAATTAGGTTCTCTCTTATTGATTTGTACAAGCTCTTTATATATTCTGTATATTTATTTATATTCATATCACAAAGATCTTCAATGTATCATGTTACTTTTTTTTTAAATGTGTTAAAATAATTTTATATTTAATTCTGCCAGTTTTGTGCTTTACAATGCTCACTTTATACCAAAAAAACAAGCTTTTCCACAATGATTTAAAATGTCACTTTGTGACGTGCTAAATTTCTAAATATATTATATATTCCTCTATTTTCTTAACTTTTCTGTCCTGTTCGTTTACTTGCTAATTCTTGTCTCAATAAAGTATAATCTAAACTATTTTTCTTCTTAATATTTTGCTTTAAAGGACAGAAATATCAACGTATAAATATATAAACAGAAAAGAGATCAAAGAGGCACTACACCTACATAAAGCAAGAGGTAAGTGAAGGTGATACTATTAAGTGGATAGATTTACTAAAACCGGACTTCTGAGTTGTCTAAATCAAGTGTGGCATAATATAGACAAGATTTTCACATTATTCCTACCAAATTCATCCTTAATGGGTTTAAAATTATATGAGGATATATGATAGTAAGAGGGTGTGCTTTTTTTAAGATGTGACTTCCTTTGGTTAGCAAGTTGTTTTTCAAATAGTCCATCGCCTGGCTGTTATTTTACTAGAAGCAAACTCATGAATATCTAAATGGCTCTCCATAATTTGGCTTCGGCTTATTTTGTTTATCAAAAGTTTGTAAAAAATTTCTTCCTTATTTATATTGGCTTGAAAGTGAGTTTTACTATTATTTGATTACTGTTATTGCTGCATCTTTTGTAACTATTTTGTGTTAAAATGAAAAAAAAAATCAAAGAGAAGATAAATACACTGGAATTAGAAACTGGAAACTATTAAACTCACAGGCACAATGCTCAAATTATTCTCATGCGCGATTCTGAACTCACCATGGAATAAATGTAGAAAACTGAAAAAGGGAAATTCAGAGAAAATAATTGGTCAAAGCAGGAAATCGAATTAACGTGTGAATGTCTGCACTTTATATTTTGTTGATTCAAATCAGGAATGAAATTCAATGCTGCCAACAAAAATCAACTAAATGAATTTTAAAAGGTACTGTGTGCTTGGTGTTAGAGATGAGCTTGTAATGCGATGGCAAATGGTGGGGTGTACATTCATGAAACTAACTATAAAAATTAAACCTCACCTTGCGGTAGGTACTGCTGTCGGACAATGAAAAGCTAGGAAAGTTCTGGGATGCGTGGAATAGGGAAACTAAGGCAGGAAAGTTCCACAAAGCCCAAAGCTTTGCAGGCTGCTTGTGAGGAGGAGGAGGGGGGAGGGGAAGGGGAGAGAAGAGGCAAAGCCAGATTCCAATTAGTACAAATCATCCTCAGGTTGTTAGGATGACAGCGAGGAGGAGAACAAAGTAGCATAAACAAAAGCAGCCAGGGGCTTTCCATATATTGTGGAAAAGAGACAGTCAAGAAAAGGGGAGACTTTTAGAGTTAATCTGTACCAGGATATCTAGCAGAGGAAATTTTTAACAACCTTATAGACAGGAGGGTACATAAGGCAGGAGCCGCCCGCCGACTTGCTCTTCAGATCAGCTGAGAGCCCGTCTGTGCCTCATAAGCCGGATGCACAGGTTTGCTCGCTTTGTTTCATTAATAAATGTGCATGCTTTAATGTTTCAATAAATTCACCTGCCTTAATGTTTTAATAAATATACTACCCAATGCAATCAAGGTCTGTCCTATAAATTCTTTTTTATGAGAAGGATCAAGGGTGGGGACAGCCTGCTCCCCGATTCGGGGGGCTGTTCAGTAACACATTTCTGCTTTCTGAGAGGTGCCTGTCACCGGTACCCAAATAAGAATATGCATAAAGGCCGGGACATACGCTCTCACCAAAAATTAATAATGTGGCTTTTGGATACAACTCAATAACTATTTTCTATTCAGGGCAAGGAAAACATATCCCTATATTTTAAAGATGCTTTGAGAGTGAAGGCATATGGGGGGTAGAATGCTTTCAAAAATTGGGGCTGTATCCAGGTTTCACCATGTAACTGCTGCATGAACTTGGGCAATTTACTAAGCACATGCCCAAACCTCGGTTTGTTAACCTCTATAATGAACAGTCAGGGCAATGTTGAAGGTTAAAGAAGCAACGTGGCGCATCTGGAGGGCTTCCCCAGCTGGCTTCTCATGGGGCCATGGTCATTTCCTTCTGTCCCCATCTTGTGTCTCGAGGTCTGGTGTGGGAGTTCAGGTCAAGGAATACAAGATCTTATTTTGCTGTGCGGTTGCATTTTCTTATTGCTTGTTCTCCTTTCTTTAATCATTTCTGTGGCTCTCTCATGTGTTCACTCATTGAAAAATACTCCTGAGCTTGTCTGACAGGTAATTACTCTTGCTCTCTGATGTCCAAGGGGGAATGTCCCAAAGGGAAGGTTGGTTCAGTTATGAAGTCCACAGGTCGATGGACACATGGTTGGGGTCCACGCAGCCACATTCAGTGGCCTTGCTGCCCTCTTTCCCAGAAGGCCTCAGAGATGAAGGGGTTTGGAGGACATAGGAATAATTGCGGATATTGTTTTAATATAGGAGGAAAAAAAACCCAACTTGTTAAGAAATTAGAAATACTTCTTCCACATGAAATTATTAATGTCATGGCCCTATAGGGCGACAAAAGATTTATATTTACATTACAGCACACCTTGATGGAGTTCAAGGAGGTAAATAATTTAATGTTGATACCTATGGGGATATGCAGACATGAAGGGTTAGAACAGGATTGTTCTCTGCAAACAATGATTTGTGCCGACGAGAAGTAGGCAAAATTGAATACAGTAGGGTACTCAGTTATTTAGAGTTTCCTCAAGTTTTTGAAAAAACAATCATTCAACTTGGCCTTTTGCCACTATAATCTACTTTAAACTATTTTTAGTTTTATAAGTGAGACTGTATATCCCAATGTATTCCCAGGCATTAAAAACAAAATTAAGGTTGGCTTTAGCTCAAGCGGTTACTTCGTCATGGCAGACATTAAAAACAAAATTAACTTAATAGCTTTAGAAATTAATCTTCCCTATCTAAGTTGTTTTTTTTTTTTTTATGAGAGGTATATATTAATGCCAAAATGAGTCAAGTAATGTTGTAGATTAATACAGTTTTGCCTTCTGATATATTGTAACATGCGCAAAGTTCCAGGTAGACCAATGTCTTAAAAACATGAAACCAGGAAGGTATCAAACTAAGACACAAATGAATGTTTCTATACACCTCTAGTTAACGGTTTTGCTTATAAACCTGTGATGGCACATCCAGGCACTGGGACATCTAGTTCAAAGTCCAAGTGTGGCATCAGATTCTTCAGCTCATTGTAGTCACTCTCTCTCAACCCCATCTCCTCACCACCCGCTCGCCTGCGGGTGCTCCTCATTAAATGTGCCTGCACAACTTTGTGTAGAATTGACTGCACTCTTTCATTACTAGAGGAAGGCAAGGAACCTGCTTTTTCTTCCCAGAAATGTCTACTACATACATGTTTCAATGACTGTTTTAAAATAAATTTTCAGAAAATGTCTTGGACAAGGTTTTCAAAACTTCAACTTTGCTGTGTTATGCTACTTTAAACAAAATATGTAGGCAGACCTATAGAAAAACACTAAACCTTCTTTCTGCTTTGGAATTCGCAAATAGAATCCAAAACCAAAGGTAAAAAGTTACCAATTACCTCACATTCTAAAGTGAGCAGAAAACAAGTCTAGACAAACTCCAGAAGGGTAGGAAAGACGGGTAAGAGTCATCGTAACGTCGCTACCGGTTTGGTGGCGGGCGAGAAATGCTCCAGAATCCCTTCCCCCCCCGAATGACAGCATCCCCCACTTTCTCCACTACCCAGGGGAAGAGACATCTACAAGACACTTGTCAAATTGGGGGCTTTTTACACAAAGGGAAGAGGGTGACACCCTCCTCTCGAAGTGGGTACGTGCTGAACTGCTAAGATTGTTGGTGCCCCCCTTTTGTTGCGAGAGGAACTTAGCTAAAGACATCCTTCCGGAGCTTGACAAGGGTCCTTGGCCTGCATGCATCTTCCCTGGATATCTCCCGAGTCACCAGGCATGCTGGAGCAGATGGCACTGCGGGGCAAAGAAACAACTTGGGTACAGCATGCTTGGGACGAGATGCCCTTCCTTCCCCCGTGTCCTGGGCCCTTGAAGGGCATGGATGCACATGTACCTGCATGCCACACCAGCTAAGCTCCTTGTTGGAGAGTAAATCGGGGTCTAGGAAAGATTTTGGAGATAAAAAGGGTATACAAGTGGCCCTCTATGAGGAGGGTATTACTGAAAATGTGTTCTGGGGCGAAGCTGAAAAGACACTCAAGATGTCATGCACATGGCCTGTGACGGGTGACCATGCAAGCAGAGGCCAGTAGAAGGGAAACCACCAGCAGCCCCAGAGACAGATAGCCGGTCAGCCCAAGACAGACAGACAGGCAGTCAGCCCAAGAGAGACAGACAGGAGGTCAGCCCAAGAGAGACAGACAGGCGGTCAGCCCAAGAGAGACAGACAGGCGGTCAGCCCAAGAGAGACAGACAGGAGGTCAGCCCAAGACAGACAGACAGGCGGTCAGCCCAAGACAGACAGACAGGAGGTGGCTCCACAACCCGGACCAGTAATCAGTGGAATGATGTAAAAGCATGCTCTGCTGTGTCCCCCCACCCCCCATTCTAAGTCATCAGAGCAAATCATTGATATTGGGGACAGCTGAGGTACAGAAAGTGCTTATAAACTGGGTATGTGATCAAGCAGAAGGGGCCACAGTATTTGAAACTCCTGTTTACAAGTGATTGGAAATCTGTGAGCTGAACCTGAGGATTCATTAAAAGATGAAAAAGATTCAATGAAACACAATGGAGGGAAAGTCTAAAGAACAAAACTCTATTTGTATCACCCCTGATTGCAGAAATTTGCTCAACTGCTCACATGAACAAGGAAGTATCTTTCTGAGTCTTACTTGCTACTGAACTCACATCTGTGATCTTTAAACCACACGTTTTAAAGCCACACATTTGGACGTGAAACAAGCAAGCTATGAATTCATATCATCGTGTGTTTAAATGATGCACTACAAACTGTGAGCATTTGGAAAATGTTTAGTTCAGCACTTTTTTTTTTTTTTTTTTGTAACAATGAATCTCTTTCTTATTAAACCAACAAACCGATCTCCTCCATGCTCGTGGGTGATCATTGGAATACTGGACAAACAATGTTTCTCATTATAGCCTGACCCTGACTTCCATGGGGCTTCGACTCATTCAGCCACTGCAGTCTGGGAGGCACATTCCCTGTTTCCATCTCTCCGTCCATTCCTTCTGTCACCTGCCCTGGGCTCTAGGTCCTCGAAGGTCACGATGCTAGAGGTCAAAATGCATGTGCTTGGTGTTACCACTTTCCCAGCCCCATTCAGAGCCCTGGGGATCCAATGCACCTGTCGTGGCCTGGTTGGTAAATTTGGGGGAGACTAAGATTAATTTTTAGCCATAGAAGTAGTAGTGTGACTGTATGAAGTTATTTCTTACTAATTAGGGATTGGGAATGGAAACATAATCACTTTGTATATGTAAACAGAGCTTTCTTTTCTTGCTCAAAACAGAACAGTTACTGAAATATTCAGTATACATGTTCATTTTCTAGGTTTTCTTTTCTTCACATCTCTTTAGAGTGAGCTAATTACTAACAAAGCTTTAATAAATCACCTATAATATGACATGTCCTTGTCTACAAAACTTATAACCTATTTGAAGTGGTCAAACAAGTAAAAATTATGACCATAAGAATGTTGCATATATCATCATCAAATATTGCTAATACAACCTACATTCTGTTACACCAAAATTTAGAGCTAGGAACATGAATATTAATGTGATAATTGCACAGTACAGAGTACATAAAACTATATAAAATTGAGACGGGGAAGATGAAGATTGGGAACCATGGGGGGTGGGAAGAGGGTGGGGGTGAGGAATATATTTTCACAAAAATTTAATCTAAGTTGATTAT
This sequence comes from Molossus molossus, assembly GCF_014108415.1. Classification (NCBI taxonomy): domain Eukaryota; kingdom Metazoa; phylum Chordata; class Mammalia; order Chiroptera; family Molossidae; genus Molossus; species Molossus molossus. Next base: position 111,045,902 of record NW_023425399.1, read on the forward strand.
TAAAGACAAATAATTTCAGCTCAAGAACAATCAATATAAAAGAGAAGCAGGTGTGTGATGGTGGGAACAAATTTTATGGTTCTGCAAACATACAAGGATGCATTTAATTTGATTTGTATATTTTATTGGTTTACAATCTTGAACTACTTACATCAATTATTTCAAAAAGTGGTTACTTTGTTGTTTAAAAATGGGAGGCAATTCAGTCCATTAAGACTGGGCGTACATGCTACTTTTTGAAAGAATTATGAGATAGTCCAAAGATCTGAAATAGCCTCACGTCCTCGGGAAAAATTTTTAAAAGCTTTTCTTAGCCTCAGTTATATTTTCCGAAAAATGAGTCAATAACGAGCCATGCAATTGTTTTAATGTCTGCATACTATTTTAAAGTGTGTGGTATATTTCAGATAGAAATAAACATTTCTTTAACCTTTATGATTTATATAATAGTTGTTTTTTTGTTTCAAAATTAACCATATTTAACTCAGTAAGAATAAAAGAAGGTTATACAAATTAATGTCTTGTGAGGCATTCCTAAAAGGAACTAGAAAAATTCAGGATGACTTTTCAAATCTGACTCAGAGATATGACATTAAAAATCTGGATGGATTGGGTTAAAATTGACCAGGATAAAATTACGCTGTTGATCACATTGATGGTATAAATCCAGCATTTCCTCATGTCAGAGAACCCATACCTGAACTATTTCATTTAAAATGTGATGACAATACAGAACAGGTTGCCCAAGCACAGCCATTAAAATAAATAGCGTGATGTAGTTTCTGAGACAGGAGCAATGTTTAAGAGTAATACATGGAATTTCGGATGCAGCAGAGATAAAGCAGGGAGCCTCGGAGATATTTAAACTTAATTTTCTGGCTTGGGTAACTTTTCCTTAAAGCACATTTTAACAAATCAAGTCAATTTTCAGATACCAGGAGTGAGCAAGCTATTTCCCAGTGTGCGATTTGTATATCACCTGGGGAATGGATGCATTATTTCAGACCACTTTGGCATCAAAGAAGACAGGCCTATACTAGACCAAAACACTATTTCAAGACATAGTACTCCCCTGTGGTATGTCTCAGCAAGCTGGTGTATTTCATCGAGAATGGGCAGGCATTAAACACATGACAGTTAAGATCTATTGCCAACAAAGTCAGTGATAAGCCATTCTAAGCGAGTTTGCTGTTTAGACTCAGGTTATTCAACTATGTATAGCTCTTACCCATCGAACCTTAAAGTAATAGAGCAATAACCTATCATCTTTCACCACTGACACGACCAAGATGTCCGTATGGACACAGCATCCTGTAACAATACTGGCTATAGAAGAAAATTAACCTTTTCTTTTTCCCCTGGGAAATAAATACACTGGATGCATAAATAGAATTAGTGTATGAAATGACTTTTTTTTTTTTTTTAGTTCTTTGCTATGCTGGGCTTAATGTATAATTAGATAAATCCAAATTGTTAGGAATGAAGCCCAGTGCTTGGAATTTTTGCCATGATAGATCCAATGAATATTCAACTGCACAGAGCAATATGAAATGGTTTTACCCTTATTGGTTTAACTCCCATGTTTGCATAATGAGGTTGAAATCAATAAATACGATAAATAATACAGTGGAGTGAGAACATTAGTGAATCACAGGCCACAGACAGGACCTGGACTCCCAGCAGGGCTGGGCTCCCGCCCTCTCCTTGGGGACAGCCCCTCCCCCCCCAGGCCCTCACCCTGAGCTCATCTGTTCTTCTTGTTCTCAGGTGTCCACCCACGTTTCTGGAGGGCTTTCTGACTTAGTGGAAATAAATTCAGGGTAAAATCATCGGCAGAGAATACAGTCGTGATGTTATGATCAGAGTGTCCGAGTTCTCCTGACTCCTGAGGAAACCCTAGAAAATTCAGATTATTACTGGTTTCCGATACCAGAGTAAAGGCAGGTTTGTCCCACCTGCTTCTCTGAACCAAAGAGGAAGAATGAATAAGATAAAAACAGAATAAATAAAACTTCAAAAACCCCCAACACTCACAGTCCGAACATGAAACCACAAGTGTAAAGAACATTGGGGAAATCCGCACCAAAATGTGGCGATAAGACCCAACTCACATCTCTTGGGACATCAAGTGACCACTGACGGTCCTGAAAGTGGATGTCATCGTTTTGAAAGAGGCACCGAGTGATGCTGGGACCCCAGGGACTACATTCAGCTGGGTCAGCCGGAGGGAAGGGTAAGACCCCAGGACTTGGGGCAAAGCGGAGTTTAAGGGGAGGGGGCTGTGACGGGCTTGCAGACTGTACAACTGGGCACTCGACCTGAGAGATGTGACAATAAATGACAGTAGTCACAGGAGACAGTGGCAGCCACCGAGTGCCAGGCTGTGATTCTGGGAGACTGCTATTTCAGACGCTGTACTGTGGACCACAGCGACCTCCCGAGATAGATCACAAACAAAGGAAATGACAACAGAAGCTGGGCGACTTTCACAAAATACACGCCACAGAAAACTCTCCAAAAATACACAATCATTCACTTGTGAGATTGTGGCAGCTCAAAAAATGTCTTTGGGGAAGTTTGCCACGCTGACAACTGGGGAACTGCTTGTGACTGGTGCACTCTTTGACTTCGGGTTTTGTTTTTGATTTGTAGGCAAAGACATACACTACTCCCAATAAACTGTCTCCCAATTTCATTTCCTCGGAAATCTGCTCTGATCAAACTGAACCTACTTACAGGGGACACAATTTCTCACTTGCATAGAGTAAATAAATCACTTAAGGAATTATTCGTCTAAGTCCTCATGATTATCAGTTGAAAATGTGCTCGTGAAACCGAGCAAATCCTATCCTTCTTCAAATACACACGGTAAACTTCTCTGCAACAGTTTTTATTTTTTGCTTAATTTTATTTAAAGTTCTTTGCAAATTCTGTTTCCTTGGACTTTTCTGCTAAAGTCATCAAATCTTTGCAATGAGAGAACTTTATCTCTTTGTTGTAGAGCACAAAGGCTTTTCAAATGTGATGTTTTATTCATTTTTCAAAGTCCAAAGCCCCTTAGAACCTCTAAGGTTTTTTTTTTTTTCTTTTTTTCTCTTTTTATTCTTCTAGAAGTTGGCAACAATGTCTTGCTTGTGAAGGAGTCGCCTTCCCCCATTCTTATTTTTCACTACTACTTCTCTCCTCCCCTTCCCCAAACCTTCTCCTCAAACCTCTTTTCCTTTAAGAGAATCTAACTTCCGAATGGGGTTCTGACCCACACGGGGGAAGGAAAATGTATTAATTGAAGTTGTTTTTCACTTTAAAGGTTTCTTTAGCTACAGGCAACCTTTCTTCTCTGGGAGAGAAGAAAATTCCAAGGTGAAAGGTTGTTTACTCTACATCTGGAAGAATCAATTTCTGTTAGAAATGACTTTAATCTCCTATTTATTTTTAGAACTAGATACTACCAGGTTGTGCTTCACCCTTGTGAATATGTATTCATTGCCATTTAACTTGAAAATATTTTAGTTAGAAATATAAATTTTATGTCAATAATTCTTCATCAAGGTGTAGTTTTGAATTTAGATGATAAGTTCATGTAAACAGCGTGTTCTCAGTGATGTTTGGTAGAGAAGTTGTAATTTTTTTTTTTACCAGGACATAAATCTAAGATGTTTTTGAACCATTTAATTCTGTGGAAGAGGGAAATCTCTAGTGAAGGGAATTCAGCTTTCTCTTCTCTTTAATATAGCAACATTGCACCAACCTGATGAAAACAAACTCTGGCATTTAAGAGAAGTTTCCATGTAGAGCATAGAATTTTCACTTGAATTATGTGAAACACGACCCCGCTTTGATATGTTTACTTTTATTTCCCCCTCCCTTCCTTCCTAGTAGCCTAGTAGCCACGGCCTGATTGTGAGTCTGTGGTTATCTGGAGCTGATGCCTTGTGCAACTGGGGGACCTAGATGTTTTTCCTCCTCAATGAAGTGGTTAAACGGTTCTTTAGTAGTATTTCTTCTGCTTGTAAGCTACCAGAGAACGCCAAATATAGAGCTTTTTATTTTATTTTATTTTTTATTTTATTTTATTTAGAGAAAGAGGAAAGGAGAGAGAGATAGAAATATCAATGTGAGAGATACATGGATCGGCTGCCTCCTGCACGCCCCCTCCTGGGGATGGAGCCCTCAACCCCAACACCTGGAATGGAACCTGGACTCTCAGTCCATGGGGCAACACTCGGTCCACTGAGTCACACCAGCCAGGCGAAATATAGTTATTTTTTTTGTAAGTTAGTAAATATTTAATATATTCTGATTGTATCAAATAATATAAAATATACATTGAATATACATATTATATATAAAGTATATTTAGAGTGATTGCATTTCCTCTTTAAGTACTGTAATTTTTACATTAAAAAAATTTCAAATAAGACCATATTTAAGATCATTAAATTTAATACAATTATTTCTAAGATTTATCAAAGTTACCCATATGTCTTGCATGAGTACATAAGATCCTTTGAAATTCTTCAAACACATTTTGTTATGAGGCATAAAACCGTGTATGTGCTTACGCAGCAACCAGGCGGCTCAAATTATGCTTAAAGCACAGTTGTCGTTGGTGGCGGTTAGTTGGTTTGCTCTTCATTATCTCGCTGTTGCATTATGCTGGCTGCCCGTTCGTGCACCGGATCTTCTGGTGACATGTAGGCAATCTGCATGTTCCACAGACGTCTAATGTACACGTGCATACATACACATACATTCATATGCATATACATCCATGTACACACATAATACATATATGTGCATGTGATATCCAGAGAATGAAAAAAATTAGTCATACGTTCCATGGTTCTTCTCCCCATTCCAGATCCCCTCGTTTTGAGGTTTTTCATTTTCTGCGGATGAGAAAGGTCGTTCTGGCTTCCAGTGGAATTCAGGACTTGAACACCCCCCTTAGCGGAGACGCACTGGGGCTGAGAAGTTTAAAACCCTGTCTTCCTTCGGAGGAGAACCTGACTGCGGTGGCTTACCCCCCTGGCATCTCAGCTCCTCAACCTTCGAGTCTGAAATCGAGCCGACAGTTCTCGGAGAAACAGGAAGCTTCCAGAAGATTTCATCTTCCTGCAAGCCGAGCCCAGAAATCCTGCACCAGCAGCTGTTCTCCGGGAAGAGCAGCCTTCCTTGGCCGCGGCTCCCTCTCAGAAGTGCAAGGGGACGCAAACCTAGAAAATGCTCCTTTCCCACATTAGCTTGAGCCGACAATCAGGGAACACTGATCGTCCCCAAAAGGAATGGAAGCACATTTCTGCTCGTTAGACACGTGCAGCTCCTGGAATAGCCGACTGCAGAGCAGGGGTCATGGGCGGAGGTTTCCACTGTGTCCGTCACGTGGATGGGGCCTCCCACGTCATCGTTTAACATGACCCTCCTGCATTTCATCCCTTCATGCTTTTATATCCGTGCCTAAAACACAGGCACTGTGACAACTGTGGTAGTCGGTTAAGTGACTAACAAGGACAATTCTATCATAGATCTGCTCCAAGGTGGGGTAGAGCAGGTGATGGTTTGTGTCACAGGTGAAAATTCCTTTTGATTCATTTTTAAGTGTATTTTCCTGAATACCTGTGGCCTATGTAGTGGTTAAGTTCCACAAATAACATGGCTCTCCATCATAACACGAAAATCAGCCAGCTACTTGCAGGCACCAAGACACATGCCTTGTGTCTCCCCGTTACCAGAATCTACTTTGCTAATTTAAAGATGCTCACCTTTTCTTGATAAATAACTGATAAACTTTGTCAGCTAATATTTCTTAACATAGTGTTTAACATGCCCAAAGATACTGAGATTTTAATAGGATAAATGTGAAGTGTTGTTTCTATCACTCTGACTTAGTCAAATCATTGATACCTTTCCATTGATTGTTGTGTTTACCCTGTTCACTCACCATAGACTCAAGGCCTAGGAACCCTTGGGATGTTGGTTTCTTCCTTTTTAAACCATTTGTTTAAAATGATATTTGGAGAGAAGAGTTTCTTATGGAGCTTTATGAAAAAAGCGAAATGTAAGACAACAATTCACACACAGCATGAAAGATATACCACTGTTTAAGCCGTCACCTCGGATACTCACAACCCCAAGAAAGTCGGCGCCTGGTAAAATGTCGAAACCGTAGTGAGTTAAAGAACTGTTCCTCTTTTACTTAACTTAAACCTTCCCGTGCTTTGGGGATTCTCCACCTCCTGTTTTACTTTCTTTTTAAAGGATTGTTATATTTACTGCATTTTTTTTTTTTAATTTGGAGCGATATTTACAATAGTTCATATTGAGTAACAGTGGCTTTGTCAGCAAAATGTGTATTTAACTACGACTGTTCCTGACACATCTCACATAAATCCATGCAACTACCCTGAGAAGAGTTTGGCATTTTCCCCCTTACTTTAAAATAGTCTTAATTCCCTCCTAATATCTACGAATATTTTCCTTTTTTTTTTTTTTAATCCTCATCCGAGGACATTTTTCCATTTTTTGTACAGACAGAGTGGGAGGGAGAGAGAGGAAGAGAGAGAGAGGGAAACATTGATGTGAAAGGGCCACATCGAGTGGCTGCCACCCGCACGACCAACCAGGGCCGGGGACAAACTGCAACCGAGGTATGTGCCCTTAGCGGGAACCGAACCCGGGTCTCTCCGGACCGCAGGCTGACGCTCTAACCGCTGAGCCAAACCGGCCAGGGCCGAATATTTTCCTTTTTAATCACAGAGATAGCAAGGGAGAAACCGAAGGTCTAGGAACTGTCTTGACTTTTGTTGGAAAAGAAAATAATCCATGATGAGCATTGTTTCATGAAAATGTCCCCATTCTTTAAAAATATATTCTTTATTTCTGAGTTTACACTTTCACATAAGAACCTGAAAACCTCTATTTTGGAATGTAATTATGTCATGTCCATGTATGTACATGGTACATTTCCCAAGGCATGTATTTGTAAGAGTACAACTCAGGCAGTTGAACTGAGTAGGGTGGTTACTTAGAAAAAGTTCACGAGGCCGTGCTATGTAGATAAACCTAACTCTCGTTTATTTCCATATACAGTGATACCTCGGTTCTCGAACGCCTCGGTTTTCAACCAAATCGGTATTCGACCAGGAGATTCGAGAAACTTTTGTCTCGGAATCCGAACAAATATTTGGAACTTGAACTTCCGAGATGAGCCGAGTTGAGCCGAATGGCGTTCATTTGGCCCAGCGCGCCTTGCTTGTGTCATCAGTGTGAGTGCAGAGAGAGAGTCACGCTTTGTGGAGTCCGCTTTCCTATTGGGTTTCATTGCTTCGGTTCTCGAACAATTTGGTTCTCGACCATCCTCCTGGAACGAATTATGTTCGAGAACCGAGGTATCACTGTAGTTAAATATGAATTAAATTTGAAAAATACAGATATATTATCTTAGAGAAAGAATGAAGGCTGGCGGGGGAGAAGAAGGGGGAGAAGAGAATGATCATTTCAAAGTTTAAGAGATTATGCTAGTATTAAGGATCGGGACAGTTTATGCTAAGGGGATAGTATTGGAAAAACATTCAATAATAGGTAGGACTCTTATAAAGAGTGACTGGACATTCAAATAAAATATTCTAAATAAAGTGAATAAAGGAAAAGGGCCAGGCAGTTCAGAAATATTAAGAGAAGAGAAGTCAGTCTGACTTAATGGTCGACTTTGGGAGGAGAGTCACAGGATGACGCCAGGTAAGATGCTGTGAGCGGATGTGAAGGTTCAGAACAGCAGGTCCCGGAGTTGGCTCCACCTTGGAAGGCACGGCAGCTACTGGTTGGAACTGAAGAGGGACCTGGCTCTATGCAGTCGGCAAACCATCTCTTCAGCCTCAAAATCTCAATCATGTCCCACCGTGTTCCCAAACAGGAAAGTCCCTGGGCTAAAACTAGAACAGCAATTTGGCTATTGTCTTTTTAATTGTGACCCAGTTGTTTATCAGTATAATTCTGCGTTGCGATACTACCTAACGAGTGACGGTGCTCACAGGTGGCTTCCCCATCTGTTCAGTGCACGTACTGTGCAGAAAATTGGGAATTCTTAGCAACCGCACGCACCCCTGTCTCTCTGCTCTCAGCATCCAACATCTAACTCCTCGGCACACTTTGTGTGCCAGCAGGAAAACAAAAACAAACCATGAAAAAGAGTCTTCCCAAGGAAAAGAACCTGAAGATGACCTTCCCGAGTGACAGCAACCACGTGGTGATTCAGTCCATCCCAACTTGTGCAGCTCCCAGTATTCACCAGTTACATGCTCAGGGGGAAAGGCAATGTTCAGAGATTCAAAAGTGCACCACGCATTTTGCTAACATCCCACACGTCCCTGGGGAGGAAGGAACCAGCCTGATAATTTCCTGTTTGTTTTCAATGCAAACTTGCCGCAGGGCCAGAAAAGACACTGCTCGCAACCCTGCACCTCCCCTTGATCCTCAATCTCCAGAGAAATCAATTCTCCACTAGTGACGGGTTCCCTCGGCTTGCCGGGAAGGAGAGGAAAGCCAGCCGAGCTTGTAGATCGGGCCGGAGATGGTAGTGATGTGCAGGAGAGAGGAAAGGAGGTATCTTCCCTGAACAGTAAAAACATCAGCGGCAAAAGAGAAAGCCACCCAACACCATCATAAAATAACTCACGTAGTACTTTTGTTCTTTTCTACTGGAAATCGTTATATCAAAAAGTTTTGTTTTGACCCCTGTTGGATATGATGCATATAACTGTAGTTTGTTTTGAAACCTCTAGGTTCACGCTTTCCTTCATATCTGTGCTAACAGGAAGCATATTGAACAAGGGAAAGTACTGTAAAGATATCCGCATCCCTCCGCGTGGAGATGGCAAGTATGCAGCCATCTACCCATACACGTTTAAGTAAGCAATACGTAAGTGAGGTGCAAGCTGGCGACAGTCAGTATATGCTAAAGCTGTGTATCTGTAAACCCCGTCACTTCATGATTTCCTCCCTAAGTTTATACAGAAGAAAGATTCTTGTATACATTTTTTATTTTTTTATCCGCACCCAAGGACATTTTTGCGTTTATCTTCAGACAGAGTGGGAGGGAGAGAGGGAGAAAGAGAGAGAAACATTGATGTGAAAGGGACACATCAACTGGTTGCCACCCACATGACCCCAACCAGGGCCAGAGACAAACTGCAACCGAGGTACATGCCCTTAGCTGGAACCGAACCCAGGTCTCTCCGGTCCGTGGGCCAACGCTCTAACTGCTGAGCCAAACCGGCCAGAGCAAATCTTGTACATATTTAACAAAAGATATGTACAGGAGTCCCTTAGAAACACTCTTTATAATGGTCTCAAATGGAAGACACCAATGCACACAACCACTCGGAAGAATAAACTGCAACCTCCTCATAATTGTGATGCTACAGAGCAATGAGAATAAATAATTTACAGCTACATGTAATCACATGAAGGGATCTCACAAAGATGTTGAACAAAAGAGGACAGATACAGAGAAAATACTGAAAAAAAGGCCTAACCAATCTACGGTGCCCAGTGGCAGGACAGTGGCTATCCCCGAGGAAGGGTGACGGCTGGACGCTGGTCACATCTTTCTGCTGCTGGTTGTCAGCATGTGTCCACTCTGAACATTTACCAGTGTGCCAACTCCCGATTGGTATACTTGTCTCTGAGCAGTGTCTTTATGTGGAAAGAACAACATTGCACATTCAGTGTCTTGCTCCAGGACTGTGTTCATTTTTCTGTTCTCTGCAATGACGCAGCCTACGGGGGCTTTGCCATCCCATTTTCTGGCAAAACATGACACTGGTCACTCTGCTGACGCAGCCACGCTCCCTGCAATCTGACTAAGCCAGAAGCCCTACCCTGGTAAGACCCGTGCATTGCAGAGTCGGTAGGAAGGGCCACAAAGACGTACGGGTTTGTCCCACCAATGAGTTTTTTGTTTGTTTTTTTCAAGTTTTAAAATTTATTGATTTTTTAGAGACAGAGAGGAAGGGGGAGACACACACAGACATTGATTTCTTCTTCCACTTACTTATGCATTCATTGGTTGATTCTTGTATATGCCCTGACTGGGGATCAAAACCAAAACCTTGGTGTATAAGGATGATGCTCTGACCAACTTACTGGTGTGGTGATGCTCTGCCACACCAGTCGGTTTCTGAGCCCCAGGGGTATGGCCATGTCCATGCATCTCCTGTGCAGCACACGGCAGTTTCTTCCACAGTGTGCCCCCTGACCGTAAGCTGGCTGAGGCTCATGGGATTCCGGAGGTGGCATGCGTTACATCTGGAATGCTAGTCCAGTGAGTCTATCAGCTGACCAGGACTCTGAGCAAGTCTTCTGCGGTATTTTAGCGGCAGTACAAGCTGTCCCTGTGCCGCACGACCCACGGATCTAACACCGCCAGAGGTGTCGGAGTAGATCAAACCCTGTGCTCTCTCCAGTGAGCCAACACAAGAGCAAGTCCCCGAGTGGATGTCACGGAACCGAAGCCAGGGCCTGCCTTCTCTGGCCAAGACCTACTCATAATTTTCAAACGGCCGTTGTTATGGCACTGGTCCCCATTCGGGTCAAGTCTGGCCACAGAAAGAGTGACGAGGAACTAGAGCAGCCCCTCCCTCCAGGTGACCCCGAGACCCACCGGGCAGGCCGGGGCAGGCCGAGCCAGGCCATTGCCGTGGGAAATAATGCCCTGGAGAGGTGGCCCGAGACGGTCCGGAAGGCAGAGACGTGGTGATGAACAGTTCTGTCACCTCCCTCAGACACAGTAATGCTTCTTGCTCAGTTTAGATATGTGGCCTTTTAGGGACTTCTCCCAAAAAACTTCATGAGGAAGAATAGCCTTGTTCACACATGCACTGGCTCAACGTGATGCACGGAGAGTGTGCGTGATAATTATCCTGCTGCACACCACGGTCCAGGGAAATCTTCCCCGAGCCAGCAGTTAGCTGTGCACTCGGTCGCTCACCTCATTCGAAGGGAAGCCTGGGCACAGGTGTAGCCGGCACCTGAACAGTGCTGTAGAGCTGAGTTAGGGTCTGGAGGAAGCAGGTTCAGAAGATTGGAGTAAAACAACTGTGCAGAAGGACCAAGGGTATGGATTAAGGGGAGTGGGCACAAAGACTAGCGATCTCGGTGTCTCATTTTCATGACAACCAGACAGTATCCCCCCCTTATTTGTAAACTCAGATGTCAGGGTGCTGAAAGTCTTCAGCAAATAATTCAATTTCATATAGACTTTCTTCTTCCTGCTGGTAACTGGTAGAGCTCAGCTCACGGTCAGAGAGCTGGACCGGCCTTAGATTCCGTTTGGTTCCCACTAAGGACACGTGCTTTGGTGCTTTGTCCCTGGCCCTGGTTGGGTCATGCGGGTGGCAGCCACTCCATGTGTCCCTTTCATGTCGATGTTTCTCTCTCTCTCTCTTCTACTCTGTCTGAATAAAAAATAAAAATAAAAAAAAAAAAGGAAAAATGTCCTCGGGTGAAGATTAAAAAAAACAAAATTCATCGCTCAGTCTCTGGCTCAGGCTTGCCCTCCTTCTACACTTGCACAGGCCTCACCACAGGGCAGCCGTTCTGATAGGAAGGAGAAAGACGGCGCACAAGGTATTTTCGATTTACGCACCTCTCATGAACTGACCCAAGGAGAATAGAGACCTGCATACAGGTAGCTATTTTTGTCTTTTCTTCTTTTTTAAATCCTCACTCGAGGCTATTTTTCCATTTAATTTCAGATAGTATGCAAGGGAGGAAGGGAGGGGGGGAGAGAGGGAGGGAGAGAGGGAGAGAGAGAAACATTGATGTGAGAGGGACACATCAACTGGTTGCCTCCCGCACGACCCCAACCAGGATTGGGGATGAACTGCAGCCGAGGTACGTGCCCTTGGCTGGAATCGAACCCATGATTCTTTGGTCTACAAGCCAATGCTCTAACCACTGAGCCAAACCAGCCAAGGTGGTACTTTTTTTTTTTTTCTTAAAAAAAAAAAAAAAATAGTTGTTCATTAGGGTAAGAGGTATTTGGTGACTTTATTTGACTCTGCTTTGATTTCATTTATTGATGCACATAAATGTTGATTCAGGAAGAAAAGATCATTGCACTTCGTGCCTCTGTGTGAGCAGGAAGGAAAGGGCGGGGCGGGGGGCCGGATGGGGGAGCAGCCAGCTGGACAGCTGGCTAGGGGGAGGGGCTAACGCCTCCCCTGCCAAGCCTGTAGCCCTGAGGGTCTCCGGAGCAGGAGACTGTCCCTCTGACAGGACAGAATGCCACGTGGTCAGGGAGAGCGCCCCTCTCCCCACACAAAGCCCACAGTGCAGTTTGGGAGCAGGGAGCCGGGTGCTATCACCACAGCAGCCCTAAAGCCTTGGGGACAATGGCATTCCTTGTCCGTCCCTTCCTGCTCCTCATTATTGTTCAGAATCACTCACCTCCAGCTGCTTTTGTGTGCGCTTGTATTATGTGAAAACGGTGTCATTTTAATTACTCCGTTTCCAACCGTGCTAGGAAGATATTTCATACGGGGGCTGCTCCGTCTTTCCACCCGGCAACAGGCACCAGAAAACAGACAAAGGAGGGAATCGTTGATTGACAGGCTGCGCCCCACATGTCTGCACGGAAATTGTTCGGATGGAGCACGAGTCAGAGGTTCTGTGCCCTTAGTGGTTGGAACCACCCGAATCAACCCAACTAAATAAATAAAAAGGGAGCGAGAGGGAGAAAACAAAAAAACCGAAGCTACTTAACTCGTAACGTGCCAGGACCATTCCAGTGGTAGCATTTCTCACTCAGGGAGGAAAAAGAAGAAAAAATTAGGTGGAGAGAGAGAAAACCACCATTGGCTCTAACATTTCTACGGGCCAGATGTTTCAGACAGAGAATCCCATTTAATTACAACAATAAGAGCTGTTATTTCCGGATTTTAGAAGCGCGAATGCTGCAGCTCAGGAGTTATTGATGATTTTCCAAAGTCACTTAAACTTGTGAATAGCTGCACTGTGCGTGAAAGAGGCAGGAGCGAAGAGGGGGGGACTGGTCACAGCGGGGTGCGGCCGTGGCTGTAAGAAAGGTTGACCATTCTGGCTTTGTTCATCGTGATTGCTTGTCGGGATGAAAGAAGGCCCATCTTACCTGGCTGGGAGCCCTCTGCCCTGGGAGTTTACCTCGGAAAAGCTGTCTGTCCTCCTTACCTAAATACTAATGCCCCTCTGCCCCCAAGAACTGGACACTGCCCGAGTTCCATTACAGGATCATAGCACCAGTTTCTGGGGAAAAAACTCCCCAAAGTACATAAGCATCTCCACCTAAGTTCGGTAATACCTCTTTCACATCTCACAAAAAAACCTTCTTCCATCCGGATGTCATCATTAGGTGGCAGACAGGGTCCTGCGGGTTTGAGAAGCTGAGAGTTCCTCTGGGCTCCCCGAGTGTCCGCAACCAACACTGACAGTTTCAGCAATGAAGTACCTCTTACAGCTCTGCCTGTGCCATTACGACCTTCAACAAAGGTGATTGACATCAGTGTCCTTATAATCCACTTAGATGCATTTCACTACTTCAATCAGGGCAAGATAATCTTTTCCTTTGAATCCCCGTTTTGCCAAGAGGCAGCAATTATTTAAACATTTTCATGTGGGGCCTGGCTGGTGAGGCTCAGTGGCTGAGCATTGACTCAAGTACCAAGAGGTCGCCAGTTCCCGGTCAGGGCACGTGCCCTGGTGGTGGGCCCGATCCCCAGTGGGGGGCATGCAGGAGGTAGCCAATCAATGTTCTCCCTCATCAATGTTTCTATCTCTCCCCCTCCCTTCCTCTCTAATATCAATCAATAAAAAAATAAATAAAAATAAACATCGGTATGTGGGGAAGGAAATCTGGGCTTTTTCATCATATGCGTCTCCCTAACTGAGAGACGTGCATGTCCATACATGAGCAGCCTCTAGGTAGGTTTTAAACAGGAAAAAAGCAAAGCTGAGATCTTGCCCCAACCACTGATCACGCCTTCCAACTCTCTAGATCCGATTGGTCGTTTATGGGCCATCAAGGATCTAGCTCCCTCATTCTGTTGATCCACTAAGGTTAAGCGACAGGAAGAGGCAGTTTCTTTGTCCTCAGACAGAAAATGTGCCCATTCAGGTGCCGTGGTCCAGTCCAGTCCGTGTGACTGACAGGGCGACACCCGGGGTGCTGTTCTTATCTTCTGGCTCACGGGAGAGTGACGGGAACTTATAACTCATGTTCCTAAACTGGCAGACACGCAAGAAGAAACATAGCGAGGTGTGAGGTGTGAGTGCCTTCCCTGCAGAAGAGATACACACAAAGGGTAATACTTTGGTAAGTGGCTAAGAAATTTTGCCCCGTTTGCTGTGGCCGCAAGCTCTGGGACGTGAAGGAAACTAACCAGTTTAAGAGCATCATGGGATGATGTATTTATTTTCACAATTATTTGTTGAAAGATGGAATAATTAGGGAAAATCTAATACCAAATGTACTGTAAAAAAAGAAAACTCATTCTCTCTTTTCTCCTAAGTAAACTATAAGCTCATTAATCACTTACATATATTTAAACTATCTTTAAAAATAAAAATTCTCAGCTACCCTCCTTTAAGTAAAATTTCTCTTTCTTGGTGGGGAATCTAAACTTCCCACTGATAAAAATGGCAACATGTTTTATATGCTATAATTTCGAGGCGATCTTAATAAATCACAGAGGACTTGTTTAGATGTTCATTGCATATGTGAAAATTCAGGCCATTACATTAATATGATATATATGCATTCACCCCTCTATTACCAATATATTTTTTATTTTGGACAAATATATATGCTTTGCCGTAGCTTATTTACATACATTCATAATTTGAGTGAATTTCCAAATGAAAATTTTATACTTCATTTGATTCTAGCTGGTTATTTACAGAAAAAGATTGTGTTATTAAAAAGAACCTTATAAAGTAGTCTAAAATTAAAGAGAGGTAAAGAAAGAGATGACTAATATGACTAATATCTGTGTGAGAACAATATTTTTACCAGTTCCATTTTTTTTTTTTTTTTTTAGGATAAATTACCTTTGTCTTTACAATCTATAGCCAGGCAGGTATGAAAAAAGAAAATACACATTAGTTAAATAACTTTAATTATTTAATATGCCATTTGCATTTTAATATAAATTTTGACTGCACCACAGGAGACTTTCTATAAGGCCAGAATTTTAATATTAAAGTAATTAAGGACCTAGCAAATTGCAAATTTCTCTCTGATACATTGAATAATTGTGTTTGCTGCCATCCACTGAACCCTAAGTTCTGTCGGGCTGGGAAGAAGGAAGGCACTTTACTACCATAAGTACCCGAAATTCTGTAATGCTGTCTCCAGTGTGAACATAGGACAGTAATGAACCTTTCGCAGACCAGTTCGCGTGCTAAGGAAGAAAATCTCAATGAGGACTGGCTCAAGGTTATAGCCTTTCCTTTGTCAGGGTGAAGAGAAATTCAGAAGTTAAGGAAGTTCTTAGGTAAAGAA
This sequence comes from Molossus molossus, assembly GCF_014108415.1. Classification (NCBI taxonomy): domain Eukaryota; kingdom Metazoa; phylum Chordata; class Mammalia; order Chiroptera; family Molossidae; genus Molossus; species Molossus molossus. The sequence continues at coordinate 111,061,437 of NW_023425399.1, forward strand.
TTCTTGGAAGGGTTCTTAAAATATTTAAAGTGTAACTTCGGACCTGTCTGATGTTCAGTTGATTGTTTACATCATGTCTCTCACCGCGTTTATGTTAATTTATCACACACAGTGTGTGGAATGTGTCTACCCACTGTCTCTGGCTCACAATCTTACCTTGCTCCAATGAAATATAAACCTTGGCTGCTGCTTTCTATTGTTGTCAATTTAATTTTCACAGTTGCCCAGCTCTTGTCATACATTGATGGTTTCCATTATACATTTTGTAACTTCCTGACCTTCCTAAATACTGAAGACACCTTTATCTGAACTTCAGGGAAGCCTACAGAAAAATATTAAGGAATATGTATGGCTGCTGCTTTGATACACATGTGAGATATATTTGCTTTCTCTTTGAAGACAAACAAGTGTACAGGTGACACATGTTGGGAACCTTCTTTCCCATGGTGAAAGCTTCCTGATGAGCATCACAGCTGTGACACGCAGCTGGAAGGACAGCTGTCCCATGGCGAGCGGTACGTATTTCAGCGACACCTGGACTCCTCACTTGCAAAAATAGGCTGCAAATATAGTGACTCTATTCCATTCTTGGTATCTGAACGTGAACTGGAATTGTAATAAACATATTTCCAGTGGTATAATATGAACATTGGTATAAGGGAGAATTATCCATTGGTTGAATACAAGGCAAGTAGTTAATTAAAACTTAGGTTCTTGATTTGTCCAAATCAATGACTTTGAACTAAAATCTAAGGGGAAATGTCATTGGTAGGGTTTTATATCTTAACATGTATTTCTTCACTAATTACATTTTCTAATTTATGATAGTTTTAATATCTAATTGCGCTAACCTCTTATAAGATGCCAATTATGATACAAGAAGTATATTAGGTACCAGGCATTCAAAGATGAAGAAGTCATAACTCTCCCCTACAGGAGTCTTGAGAGTAATAGGAAGAGCTATAGATAAATACATAATGCCACTTGAGGACAGTTTCCCAGCCAGCCTCAGGACTGTTGGTCTTTGGGTCAGACAGTCCCTCATGTCGTGGTGATCTCCAAGCATAAAATTATTTTCGTTGCTACTTCATAACTGTAATTTTGCTACTGTTATGAATCGCCACCGAAAATGTGTTTCCTGTTGGTCTTAGGCGACCCCTGTGAAAGGGTCTTTCGACCCCCAAAGGGGTCACGGCCCACAGGTCGAGAACCGCTGTGTCTGTTCTGCACATGAATTCTAGCAGCCTCCCTAGCATCTACCCCTCAGGTTCCAGTATCCACATCCCCAGTTAAGACAACCACAGATTTCTCCAGGTATGGACTAATGACCCCTAGGGACAAAAATCTCCCTTGGTTGAGAAACAACGTTTAGGTTATTAAATGCAAAGATAGTGTTTAAAACTAAATTTCAATACATTAATAAGTGACTAACACTGGTGAGCATGAGGGCAGCGGGGTGAAGGGGGGAAGGAAAGAGGAGCCCGAGGTGTCTCAACAGAACAGAGCATGATTTCAGAACAGCCTCGGGAACCATAACTGGAATAGTGTAGGCGTCAGCCAATGAGGCGAGACCACTGGGGGAGACAATGACCTGGGTCAAGAGGAGGCCCTGACTCCCCGGGGTGATGACCGATTCATCGGCGCACGGTCTGCAGGAAGATTTGGAAAGAACCAACTTGGTATGGATGAGACACACAAGAGTGCACACTGAAGTCTTCTTAGGAAACCGGGCAACGGCACCTTTGTTGATGGGGGATGAACAGCGACGGCATGGCCGAGACCTGGGACAGAGCCTACGGGTCGCACAGCGGCTCTTGGGTGGAGACAGGACGACAGGAGCGTGTGAGACAGAAGGCAGCCTGCCTTTGAGTATGGATGAGAAAGGACTGTTAGACTCCTGCACACCAGGGGTGAAGAAAAGTGGAGAGAGAGAGACTTGAAGGTTCCTGGGCTGAGCCATGTAGGAGATGCTCTCAGGTCTCTGCCGACCCCGGGGATCCCTGCCAACTCTCAATACACGGACTCCCTTCGCTGAGGTCCTGGGGCTCTTCCTAGAGGCCCTGCATCTGTGGGAGCCTGCTTGCTGGCTCTCACCATGGCCAGGTTGCCCGGGGTCGACATCTGTGCTGAGGACTTCTACCAATGGCTGACGTCTCCAGGAGATAAACACTCCAGCCCCTTGCCCAAGCAGGATCTGCGGGATGTCCCCACCATTTCCAGAGATTCTCTGGAAGGTCCACTACCTACTGTACTTTGCCCTTCAGCCTTTCTCAGCCTCCATCCATTTCTGCCCCCCCTTTTCCTGAACACAACTGTTAATACACTACATGAACACAAATCCTTGTGTCAAGGTCTGCTCTGACACACCAAACCTTTTTCTTTACTTCAGGTACCTGTGGGATACTGGAGATGACCAATCTCCATCTGAAAATGGAGTTCAGAAAAGGGTTGGTTGAAATGTTAGCTTAGATAGGTCTTGAGGAAATGGCAATTATTTTGAACTTGGTTATTTTCTCCGTTATAGTATCTAGTACTACACTTTCATGGAGTTTGTGCAAGTCTTTCCATATGTTGGATTCATCCCCATCAAATAAAAGATAAACACACATCCTGGTAATTTAATGGTACACCAGACAATAACAACAGGTGGGTTCTGATTAAGATGTTTTTCCATGATGACCTCTTTCCCATTTGTCATTGGAGCTTTCTGAGGAGTCCTGCCATTCATTCATTCGTTTGGCTCCCTACTCATTTATTCATGTGTTTATAATTAAGACATAGTTGAGACTCTCTGTAAAGTGGCAGGTTCTGTGTCAGTCACTGGTAAATGATCACGCGTTAGGGTTACATTCCTACATGCAAAGTGACTGCAATGAGTAATATCTGAGAAGCATATGCTCCTGTCAATTAAGAAAAGATGAATAACTTGTCCTACTCTGCCATGGAATATTAAGAGATCACACATCATAGTCATTATTAAAGGAAAACATGACGAAAGACATATGAGACAGTCTTGTTTTGTACATGCAAGAAATACAAAACACCTAAGTTGACCAGTTCCGGTCTTAGTAGTTTTGCATAAATAGGTGTTCAAAGAGACACCAAGTTTCTCCTGTGCTTAACGTTTTAGCCTCAAGAGTCTGAATCAGAAGAACTATGATCCTCACCATGCTGTGTACTCTCTGGGTTGAATCTTCAACATTGTCCAGAACTGTAATTTGCATGAGAAGCTGCTTGCCCATTTAGGGTTCATTCAACGAAATAATCTCATTTCCAAATAAGGCAAGAAATATTCTCCTAGTGTTAGGAGACCTGTGCACAGCCCATTCTTAGTGCCGTAAACCATCTTCTGGTATCGCCTTCCTTTAGGTTGTTTTTGAGCCCCAAGGAAATGAATAGTGGGTGTGCCTTTTGCCTATTTGAGATTTCATCCAGGGAGGGAGGGAGCAGTCCAGACTTGATGTCCTTCATCCTCTGTGTTTGACGACAGCCTTTGGGACTAGGAGTGAAAATTACTGGTTTTGGGGGTAGCTCTGACACTCCCCACCACAGCTTTTCTTCGCATAATTTCTTGAAATTTATTTGTCTTATAGATTTTGATTTTGTATTTGAAATAGGGGAAAACACTGAAACTTGATAGAGAATTTCAGTCAAGGTGTTATCAATTTAATGATTGCATATGAGAATACGATCCAGTGCCCTGTCTACCATACAAGGAGGGAGTAAGGAGAAAAAATACTTTGAACATTAAAGAGAGAGAGAGTGTGTGAGTGTGTGTGTGTGTGTGCGTGTGTGCATGTGTGTGTGCATTTTAAGAAATTATAACACTAAGAATGTGTATGTCTTTTCCGATTGTCAGGTAATTCCTCCAAGAATATAAAATTGGTTTTCAATGAGTGGGAAATAGGAAGAAAGTAGGAGTTACTAGTAGAAAATACAAACAGCAGTGGTGAAATGGGACAGGTGTGTCCACAGTTCCATTCAAATGTCTTGCAGCTAACAGATGCTTTGTCCTGAACATGCTGTAGCTGCAGGCTAGCTGTGTGTAACCACCAAACGTTGATCCTGAGAACTTCTGAAAGCACTGAGCCGCTAAAGGTAAAGACCTTTCTTTGTTCCTGATGTTGTGGCAGCCTACATGTCTCGCTAATCTACTCTAACAGAGAAGGACAAGGCTCTGGCAGCAGAAGGTGGAGGCCACCGAGAGACACGCGTGACTTATACATGACAGGACATGGATAACCCGGCTCGAGGCCCTGATTCCTCTACATCAACTAGAACAAATACACCTTGTGAACTGACGTGCTGGGTACCTATTTTTGTAAATCTCTTTCTGAATTCTTGCCCTTGAAATTTACTTTTACTTTGAAATTTTAATCTATGTTTTTTATTCTACAGCCGAATAGTAGGACGTGATAGAAGGAAGGATGGCATACATAAACATGACTTCTTCCCTTGTATGCTATCAGGATTCTCAAACACAAGTACTTCAACATCAAAGACAAGCTGGAAAACACAATGCCACTGGATGGCATCAGAGCACGAATTTAAATAGTGCCAGTTTGCACAAAGAGGGTGTGTCTTCTGGGGAGGAAAAACATCTCTCTCACCCAACAAAGCATCCTTCTTGGTTTGACACCTTGCCTCCAGGTCTCTCGTGATGTGAAGAAAAATGGTTGCCCAGCACCGACACATTTTTTATTGATTTGTTGTGAGGGTAATTAAACATTTTTCTGCTGGAATACCATAGACAGGGAGATTGACCATCAAAAAGATAACAATACAGTTCACAATATTAATGCCTTTTTTTTTTTTTATCTTTAGAGTAACTATGCGCCTTCCAGCTTTGCATGGAAATAAAAGGTCTAGAAAAATAGCCAGCCATTCTGGAGAGTCAGTCATGACAATCCCCTGCCTTGATTGCATGTGTATTCTCCACTGGTGAGATTCTCTGCTGGTGGCACCGGAGAGAGAACACGGACCATGTTAGCCTATAACACAGAAGTGACTCCACCAACCCACACAGACGATGGCCAACAAGCTTTTCCAGGGAAGTGAGGGGCGGGCAAACATAGCTTTACAGTTGTCTGTACGTGAGATACAATAATTAATCAATAATAATACACGAATAAACTCCGTTTTGCATACTCACAACTGCCGACCGACTTTTGCCCACCCCTGTCCAAGACAGGACCCATCAAACAGTGCCCATGCTCTAGCTGGGGACTCTTTGAGAACCTCAAAACGAATATGACCCTTTCCACTCTTTCCTGAGATGCGGTGACTACAAGATTGGCGTCTTTCAAGATTCCCGTGGAACTGGGGGGGAATCCGTGCATTTGGGCATGTGCCTTGTCACAAGCTCGTACCACACCTGCTGTCTTTTACCAGGCTCCCCAGCTTTCCTGAATAAAAACTCCGCCCATTGGTGCATGCCCTTGTTGAATTTCCAAATCTCTGACTGCATTAATGTTGAGCATTTCACCACCATTTTTCAATGGAGAACGTGTTTATAGGCGGTTCTCGCTCTACAGTCCCGGAGAACCACCTAGTCATCTATTTGAAACCTTTTGCCGAAGGCCATTCATTTTTTCCTAGAGGATCATTTCAGTGTTGAGTCATTTAAAATCGCTTCTCACCATCACCTTTCCCAATTGTGGTTTGATCACTGAACCACAGGGTGTTTTCTATGGGCATTGGCTCTCCAAACTAAAAGCTCGTTTTGCAGACCCATTATTTCATACACAGCTCATTTTTTAATTAAGAGGAAAGGCTATGTTCTGTACCCCAAGTCAGTTAACTTCCTCTGCAGTTAATTCTGAAATATAAATAAGGGGGGGGGGCAGTTAATCTAAGTATCATTTCACCTCTGAAACACATGCATTTAAAAAAAAACTTGATATTTTAATAAAGCAAAGAAAATGTGTAGGAAAAATAGTGCATGTCACAAGCACTGAACATTATAATGTGCATTTATATTCAACCATTCAATATAATAATTCAATAGTGGTATAACTGAAGAGATCAAAGGACCTTATTCTCTTTATAAAAAGCTTGTTTCCCATTCATGAATATCTTATAGAGAATATGTCACTAAAATATTGAGTGGATCATGTAAAGTAATATGAAGCATAATTCAGAAAAAATACTGCATGTTTAAAGACTGTGATAAATAATGCTTTCTGCGTGGTTAATGACCACAAATTCATTGTTTTTGCAAACTGACAATACAGAGACCAGTAAAGAATGTCTTAAAGACCAGAAAAATATTGTATTATGCTTTAATTTGATTTTCCCACTTGAAAATAAAAAATGTAGTTTTTTTTGGGGGGAGGGGGCTCCACCTGTCTATTTACGCTTAGTAATCTCTGTGCATAAAAAGTATGCATGACAAATCTCGTCAATTTAGGAGTAACACAGCTCTGTGTGGGAATAGGTACAATTTTGTTTCCTGAATCCTTTTTCTCCCAGCTCACATGCCTTTATAACAACAACAAAAAGGCCGAGAAACAAACCCCAAAGGAACAGAAAACCAATAAAACCCAGAGTCTTTGCTTCTCAGAGGGAACTGAAAAATGCCCCGAGATATGGTAGAGAAGAAATAAAACAACATTATGGGCAAACTAAATACTGTTATATAATAGACAGTTATCTAGACATAAGACACAGTGAATTTGATGTGAATATTTAGATACATGTGCCCTTAAATAATGTCCAGTCATTCATCATTAGAGTTGTTTCTCTGAATTCTATGATTCTCTTTCTGGTCTTCCCTAGTCCAGCTCATACCAAAGGTTATAGAAGCTCTTACACTGAATCAAGCATTGCTTAGTATTCTTACCAGAGTGGAGAAGGTTTGCTTCTGCATTTAACACTGCCTGTTAAGTTTTATTTATCCTCACCAGAGGATATGTTTATTGATTTGAGAGAGGAAGAAAGAGAGAGAGGGGAACATTGGTGTGAGAGAGAAACATCAATAGGTTGCCTCCCATATGCACCTTGACAGGGACAGAACCCAAAACCTAGGGATGTGCCCTGACCAGGAATTGAACCCGCCACCTTTGGGTGTACAGGATGATGCTCTAACTGACCGAGCCACCCTGCTGGGGCTGCCCAGTAACTTAAAATTGTATTGCATCGTGTCAGGCTGTGTTGGCCTCAGTTTCCCTTGTCTATCTTTCCTGAATTGATTTTGTATCTGATCGCAAGATCATGCTTTATTTTTAGTTGCCTAGGCCTAAACTACAGTTATGACAATTCTCAAATGATCTGGCACACCACGTGTGAAAGACCAGTGCGTGGTTGATGCTCACGGCCTCATCTGCATCAGTCAGGGCATCTACCTCTTCTGTTGACGTATTTGTGTCCCGTCTCAAAGTCCCTTGAGAAATAAAGACAAGGCAAATTTTTTTTTTTAGAGGAACATATAGGGAATTTCATGGACACAAGCAACTTTGAATAAAGTATGCACACATGCACACTGATTGATTTGCCTCAGTGATACCTGGCTTTCCTTTGTGAAGACTCTGAGGAATAAATAAAGTGTTTCCTATTTCTCTTATATCTGTAGATACATGCATGGTGCCCAGGGAAGGAGACAATAGGAAAGCTATCCTATGAAAAACACAGACCCCTTTGTTTATAATCCTTTTCTGTTTCCACATTTCAGATTTTCTTCGAAGCCCAAGAGCCAAAGCGTGGGCCAATGTCCAGGCATGCAGATGTTCCCAACAGAGATGTTACACCAGAAGTCCTTAATAACTTCTTGGCACTCCATAAAAGTTTTGGAATCACTTCACGATAGCCAGTATCATTTAATTATAGGCAGCAAATTTGTCCAGCAAAGATATCAAGGAAATATTTTAATGCTATTTATTGCCGCGTCAACTCATTTCTGTACACCCCGTCCCTGGTTCTTTTATCAGAGCTGGCTTGGCAATACATCATCCAAATAGTGCAGGTAAATCTTACCAAGTCAGCATCTCATACATGCACCCAAAATGCCTTCTCCTTGACTCTCTGATCTGTCAATCTCTATTTACCTGGCAGTTTTCCAAAGTTGACTTTGTTTTCTGGTTTTCTGAAGTGGCTTCTGCCCCTGCCCTGCTTAGCCATGTAGTCAGGTTTGTCACCTGCACTACAAAACTCTGCCACTCTATTCGATTCACAATCTTCCTGGTTATTTTGATCTTCACATCCTTTTCTGGCCCAACAAAGCAAGACACTGACATTCGCTGCTCTATGACATCCTCTGAAGCAGAATCTCTTTGTGTATCTCAAGGAAGGAAATGGGTGATGGAAGGACCATGCTCCATCAACAAGTGCAAATCCGAAGGACAGTTCTCCCTGTTCAGCTTCTAGTGCCAGGACCCATCTATCCCTGAATAAATTCAGACTTAACCTCAAGCTGTTCACTGGCCAGAGCTGCTATTTCTAATGGAAGTGACAGTCACACAGCTCCCATTCATCTCCAGGATCTTCTACAGCAAGAGGCAGCACACCCTCCACGTGAACCACAGGACTCACGGAGGGGACCGTAAGTGCTATGACAGAGAAAACACAGCAGTGCATTTCTTTATTCCAGCAACCAGGAAAAAATATGGGATATTTTTCTGGGTTCATGACCTCCTAGAGGATGGAGCGGAGAGATCTATTAATTAATTTTGGATCGAATTTGGAAGTCACTGGCTATCAGAAAGCAGTGGCACAAGATATATTTTCATCGTTGTTTCCAGTGGGAAAAATTCATAGAATGAAGTTGAACATGACCTTATTTATGGGGAAAGAAAAGAAACGCTGAGTGATAAACACCCTTGGGTTTCCGAAGTCCTTCGAGTTCCCAGGGTTCTCCCGACTCACACACGTTTCCGTTGGGTTAGGAGTGCGCCCGCCGGCATTCGCTGCTTCCACAACACAACTGCCCCATCCCCACCCCCGGCTTCCCGAACAGGGCTGTGTGGAAAGCACCCGGAAAAGAACTTACATCCAGCTGCTGAATTTTATCCCATATTCACTCTTCCACCATGGAATTATATCGCAATATGTGTACATTGAAACCACCTTGAAGCAAAAGTTAATGAAACCATCTCTAGACCCCAAAGCAGCGATGTTCCCCATTTTTCATCTCACGGCACACATAAATTACTAAAATTCTGGGGCACACCAGAAAATATATTTTTGCTGATCTGACCAAGAAAATAGGTATAGCTTTGATCCCTTCACACTGGATGGCTGTTGTTGGGTTGGCTCTTGTTTTGTTTTGTTTTTTAATTTGAGAATCTAAGGGAAAAGAGGTCAGTGCCCCGGACTAAATAGCCAGGAATCGCATCTTTTCTTTCTTTTCTTCTTTTTAGAGAGAGAGAAAGGGAGGGGGGGGGTAGAACCATTGATGAGCGAGGACATCCACTGGCCACCTCCCGCATGCCCCCCACAACCCGGGCACGTGCCTTGACTGGGGATCCAATGGGTGACCTCTCGGTGCATGGGGTGATGCTCAACCACTGAGCCACACCAGCTGGGAGCATGTTTTCAAAACTCTTGCTGCATACCGGTTGAAGATCTCTGGCCTGTAGGAACCCATTTTAGAAGGAGCACGAAGAACTGTCTGTCTGGTTCTTATGATTGGCTCAGCCATGTTTAATATTCCATTTAGAAGCCATTCTATCAGCTCCCCCAAATCACCGTACCGACATTCTCATAAGTCTGGAACTTCTGCTTCCAATGGGGATGCAGGATGTGAAAAACGTTTACTGATTGGGTAATAGCATGAAATAACCAGATACAATAAAATCCCAATTTTCTATGGAAATATTAACTAGCAAAGTGTGCAAGTAAAGCTTAATTAAATTTCAGAAAAACAAACACTTCCTAATCGAATAAGGGGCCACAGAAGTGTCAGCACCTGAGGGCAATTACTAGTCAAATGAGGGTTGGTGGGGTGAAGAACTGAGTGACTTAATAATGCTATGGATTGATGAGAAGAATCAGGATGTGAAATTCCAAACTACATTGCTCAGCCTACAAATTCCCACCCACCGCCCTCCTCCAGATAAAGCAGGTGTGGCTTAATACCACACGACGTAGATTTCAAAACAAAAGTCTTAATAAATGGGACGTTTCATAATAGAGGTTAATTCATCAAGAAGACATAATTCTATATGTGGATGACAGTAAGTGGGTTTAAAATGAATGGAACAAAATCAAGAAGACTGAAGAGATAAATCATCTATCTTTACTTTAAAAAATATTGAATGCGCAATTTATAGAACAAATGGGAAAAAGTGATACTAACGTTGGCTACTAAGATGCTATCAACTTACTAACCCCAATCAGCGTGGGTAGAAGACTGTCCCCGGCAGCTGTGACATGCACGTATTTTCTTAAATGTCCGTGATTCACCAAAACTGCCATCAAAAACCAGAATAAAATTCAAAATATGGAAGTCTATTTCAGAAATAAATTAAAAATCTTCGACAAGAATATGTTTAGAAATCCCCCCGCCATATTTGAAAATGAAGTAAAATAGGTTAAAAATAATCAAGTAATTAAAGCGAAAGACACAGAACTGAAGGATAGTGAAAACAGAGCACCCGACAGTGTCTGAGAGGCACCAAAACCGTCTGTACAGCGATGCTTAGACTTCAAACATATTTAAGGAAGACATAGCTAAAATGAACCCTGAAAGGTTCCACCTTAAGTATTTAAAGAAAAATGAAAAGGGCAATTAAACCTGGGATGTGAAGAAAGAAGTAAATAGTCCTGACCAGTTTGGCTCAGTACTTAGAGCGTTGGCCTGCAGTCCAGAGAGTCCTGGGTTCGGTTCCCGCTAAGGGCACGTACCTCGGTTGCAGCTTGTCCCCGGTCTCAGTTGGGGTCGTGTGGGTGGCCACCAGTCGATGTATCTCTCTTGCATCCATGTTTCTCTCTCTCTCTCTCTCGATTCCTCCCTCTCTCCCTCCCGCTCTATCTGAATATAGATGCAAAAACGTCCTCAGGTGAGGATAAAAAAAGAAAATTATGATCTTATGAAGCAACTATACATCTTCAATCTGATAAAAATCATCTTTCAAAAAACTTATATCTAGTATAACAAATGATGTTTAATACAATAATTTAAAAATAAGAAATGAAAGACACACGTAGAATTAACACTGCCACTATTCAAAGAAAACAATTTAGTACAGCGATAAACCAAGGAAATGTACAAAAATTACTAAAATAAGCGATTTAGCAAGGCATGGAACACAAAATCAGTATAATAATTACTAGTTATTCAATTTATAAGAAAAAAAAACTTTAGAAAATTAAATGCAAAACAATGCTTTTTGTACAAATGCCAACACTGTAACCTTAGAAATACATTTGCCAATGATGTGCACGACCTTTTCCTTGAAAACTACAAGCATTGTAAAGTGTAATTTAAAATGATTTAAATCGGGGGTTGGTAAAGTATAGCTTACAGACCAATATAGCCCATTGCCTGCTTATGTAGGCTTCACAAGCTAAGACACTGTACATTTTGAAGGTAGGATAGAAAATAGTCTCTGTCGTATGTATCTGAGACACACATAAAATCACACTCCGCCGAACGGGAGCACATTTGGAGAAGGCATCATTAGGTGATTTCGGTTACAAAGAGGAGTACCATTCCAATAGTTTCTTCCAAGAACACTGAAAATAAATTATTTCCTAAAATATATGTCTTCCCTCAGTCCAGCAACTTCCTGAAATAACTTTATCTAAATGTGATATATATATATATTTTCTTGCCATATACCCACTCTGACATTAGGCCCTAACTGTATTTTTGCTATTATTGAAACTTATAAGAAATGTTTTTTTGTTTGTTTGTTTTTTTTTTTTACAAGTGTTTTGCACAGTTCTGACAGCTTTCCACAATCTGGACTTCAGCTCCTTTAGGAGTTAGGAGCTAACTCTGTGTTTACAGTTTTTATTTGTCTCCTGGCTTGACACAGACTACATATTATATCGACTTCTCTTCAACATGACTGAATACACAATGAATGAATAAATAGAAAGTATTTAGCGCTCACAGAAAATAATACAAAGTATTACGTGATCAACACATTTGGCCAAGAAAACTGATTACATTACCTACACGAATTTATAAAATCTGGGTTCAACTTGGAATACCCGTGTAATTTCACGCTCATTTACCCACTGTATCTCTGAATGAACCAACCCCAGCATGATGTTTAAAGCCTTCTGAACCTTTAGGATTTACATTGGTGGTGTTCCATAATCTTCCCTTCCCCTGCCCTTGTTATAAATCCATTTTGATGAGGAGTTCTTGGTCCTTGAGTGTTTTCCTAAATGACTTTGGCTATCAATTGGCTAAATTGAACCGCCTCCGCCTCCTTCATCAAGCCCAGCATGAATGAAGCAGATTTTGCTTAATAAAAACTTTTAATATTTGTAGCAAACTGACCTCCAGTTAGCAGAACATGAATGCTACATTCCACACACTCAGGTAAACAGTGAGTAGCTCAGCAAACATTGTAATGAGGAGGAAGTGAAATGTTTCCGATCAAGTCAAATGCAACAGGGAAATCAAGGTTAATAATACTATCTTAAATTAAGGAAGAGTTTTATTTGTGTGTGTGTGTGTGCACACTGGGTAGTGGAGAAAATGGTGCTTCACAGAAAGCCTCAGAATTCACACAAAACTAAGCTTGTTTGTCCTGGCTTCTCTGGATAACAGCCGAGCACACGTTAATGTACGCCTCTCTCTTGGCATGCTGAGATTGCATTAGGCAAGGGTTTCACTTCTCTAAATGGTTTCTGAAGAATTTCTTCTTGTGGTGGCTTTATCATAAAGTACTTAAAAATACCCCAGTGGAAAATCCCTAAACAGACCCTTACCCAAAAGACAAGTGCAGTGTGTCACACGTGAATAGCGTAATCGAAGTTGCAAGAAACCCTAGAGGGTTTAAGCAGTTTAGACTCAAATACTGAGAATGAGAAACAAAGTTTTCAGAGCATTAGACAATTTGTAATACTCTCACACAAGTTGTGTCACCAGTTCTGACAATAAGAGCTGATTGAAATGCAGAGCAGACAAAACGTAATCAGTTAGACTTGAAGGACAGCATCAGACTCAGCCTCCCAGGAGCTGCTATAACAACGTGTGAAGTCCTGGGTCACTGTGCACTGGGACGAGCTGCAGATTCCTCTGCAGCCACAGCACACCCGGGCCCCCCGAACACAGAAGATGGGCTCTGCTGGAATCGGATCCGACTGGTGAAAAAGGACTCACACTCCTGCTCCTCCCACCCTTCGTATTTCTCCTAGGAAGGAGCAGCTGTTTCTATAAGTACACACACACACACACACACACGTACACCTACATATATATGCATATATACATATACACACCTGCACCTTCATATACATATACACACACATCTCTACACACAAACACAGCAGGGGTCAGATTTCTTAAGCTGCAGCCAGAGAAAGAAGGCAGCGGGGAACCTGTACATTGGAAAGTTTGTGACCGTCACAGCTGTGAGACACAGCACACTAAAAGGAGGCGATGTACTCAGAAGCATATTAAACATTCCACCTCACCCCCAAACCTGACACCACCTAGAGCACAGTGGGGAGACAGACAGGCCTGTGAGACAGGAATTCGAGGAGGAAAGTGCAAAATCCAGAGGAAAGGCAAAGCAAGGACGGAGAAGAATTCGACGCCTCTGGCACGAATTCCCGTTTGGGAAACCATATAAAATTTTTTGAAACATATAATTAATACAGAGATATAGGAGAGGAGATGCAATAGAATTCTACAAACTATTCAGTTAAAACCAGAGAGGGCATAAAATAGAAGTGGGGGGGGGGAGTGGGGAGAAGAAAAAAAAATCCAGCAAATAGGAAACTGACACACATGAAATCTATCAGTCTGACTATTTCAATATCACTGGAAGTGTGAATGACCTAAATATACCATTAAAGATGGAGACTGCCAGAGGGAAATTAAAAATGAAGGTAACATTATATATTATGTACAATAAACCTACTTTAAATCTTGGGAGCCAGACAGGTTAAAAGTAAAGGGACCGAGAGAGGTATACCATGCTAGCACTAATCAAAAGAAATCTGGACTAGCCGTATTAAATTCAGACAGAGCAGACTTCAGAACAAGGAAGATCATCAGGAATAAAGACGGGTCCTGCATAAAGCTAAAGGGATAGTCAATTCTTCAAGAAGACACACAATCCTTACTGTACTTGTAGCTACAAAAGAGATCAAACTGCAGGAGGTAAAAATTGATAGAAATGAAAGGAGGAAAAGACAAACCCAATATGCACATTGGAGATATCAAAAATGCTTCTGTCCATAATTGATCAATCAGACAGAAAATCAGTAAGAGTATCTACAAACTGAACAGCACTATCAATCAACTTAATCACTTATATATTTATAGAAGATTTCATCCAACAACAGAATGCATAATCTTCCCAAGCTCACACAGAATCGTCACCAAAATAGACCACATTCTGGACCTTAGAACAGAACAGAACATGTGTAAAATCATAGAGAGAATACACATTATGTTCTATGGTGACAATGGAATTGAACAGGAAATCAAAAGAAAAACAGCTGTAAAATCTTCAAATTCTGGAAAATAAACCCACTTTAAATGACATTTGTCAAAGAATATTTGAGAGAAATTTAAGAGTATTTTCAAAGTAAAATAAACATGTCACTCATGAAAATGTTTAGAATGCAGTGCAATAGTGTTTAGAGAGAAACTGGTAGCACTAAAATACATTTATTAGACAAGATCTAAAATAGATCATCTTAAGTTTCTAGCTAAGGAAACCACAGAAAGAAGAATACATTACTCCTAAAGTAAGAAGAGCAAAAGAGATAAAAGAGAAAAACCCAATAAAATAGAAAACAGGAACACGGGGGAAGGAAAAAAAAAAAAAATCAATGAAGCCAAAAGCTGGTTTTTGGAAACATCAATATAATTGATAACTTCCTAGCACAGTGATTTTCAACTGGTGTGCACAAGAATTTTGAAAACCTGCAATACCTGACTATTTAGTCTTTTCCCTTAGATTGTCAAATAAATAAATGACAATGGCCAACACGACTACAGTCCTCAGGTGTGAATGAATCAAAATTATACCTATTTTGTTTGTCAGATCAGTAAAAAAATATGTGTTTTGGTGTGCCACAGAATGTTAATAATTAGTTTATGTGCCATGAGATGGAGAAGGTTGAGAAGTGTGGCCGACAGGAGGGACAGGAGGGGGGAGGGAAGAAGATTCAAATTCTCACTCATTACTAGAGGGAATTAAACATGGCAGAGCCACTTTGCAAACACATTAGTAGCTTTCTACGAAACTAATCATAGCCTCACCATACCATCCAGCTATTCATTCTTAGGTATTTACCCAACTGATTAAAAAAACGTATGTCCACTCAAATACCTTCATGTGAATGTTGATTGCAGCTCTATTCAGAAGCAACCAAGATGTCCTGCAGTAGGTAAGTGGATTAAAAATTGGTGCATATCAAGCATTGGCATTCTATTCAGGGATAAAAAAAAAAAGAATGAGCTGTAAAACAATGAAAATATGATTGAATCTGAACTGCATCTCGCTAAGTGAAAGAAGCCAGTCTGAAAAGGCGATTGTATTGTATCATTTAATTTACACTATATGTTTTAAGGTGAAACTATGGAGAAAGTAAATAGGTCAATGGTGTTCAGCCTTGACTGGAAGGGAGGGTTGAAGACATAAAAGACAGGAGACTTCAGTGTGATGAGACTATTTTGTGTGGTACTGTCATGGTGCGTACACAACACTACATTGGGCACAACCCATGGGACATCACCACAGGAAGAGTGGAACTCAGAGTGCAAATCAAAGAAAATGGGGAGACAATAAAGAGATGCCAGGACCATATACTCACTGTGACCACAAACCATTGAACTGTACATGAGAACAACCTTACTGAAGGTGGTACGCAAACAACGATGACCTGAGTCCCAATTTTTCCCTTTTTATTGAATTTATTGGGGTAACACTGGTTAACAAAAACATTGCAATTGTATTTTTATTTATCTGTTTTTTTTCCCCAATAAACTCTGCATTATTAACCTTTACAATGGTAAGAGAAAAACTACATGACCCAGTAGTCTACAGACAGCCTAAATAGCCTTCAAATGAAGGATTCAACATATTTTTAAAGCTGTATTTTCTTAGCATAGTTTTAGATTCGCAGAATGTATTTCTGCCAGAGAATGTGCCTCTATCTTATGTATCCCCCAGTTTGACTAATTCCTCCTTCACTGCGTTATGCCCAGGACCTGAAACAGGCCACAGTTATTGAGTAGATATGTTGAAACTCACGACAACTTTACCAATCCAGAGATTACTGATGGGAGTGTCAGAGGGATTTCAGGACAACTGAATAAAAAGCAACATTATCACAGGAATTGGAACACTAGGAAAGCTCCTTAATGGAGGAATTAAATTTTCTTTTTTTAATCCTCACCCAAGGATATTTTTCCATTTATCTTCAGATAGAGTAGGAGGGTGGGAGGGAGGGAGGAAGGGAAGGAGAGAGAAAGAGAGAGAGAGAGACATAAGAGAGACACACCGATTGGTTGCCTCCCACATAACGCCGACAAGGGCTGGGGACCAAACCCCAACCGAGGTACATGCCCTTGACCGGAATTGAGCCTGAGACTCTTTGGTTCATGGGCCGTTGCTCTAACCGCTGAACCAAACCAGCCAGGGCAAGGAGGAATTTACATTTTGATGAGAAAATGCTAATGGCAGAGTGGGACGATACTAGAGGAGAGGGAGAATAATTTAGAGAAGTCTCTGGAAGAGAAATTGAGACTGAGATCCAGTTTACAGCCTAAGGGATAAGCAGTAGACTGAAAGAATGACCCCGTGCACAGTAACAGTACAGGACTCAGGAACAGTAGACAACAGGAACTATAGATTGAGTTCTTACTATTGATCAAAGTCCCCGGCTCGGATTTATTTATTTACAGCTCATTATTAGCCTTAGCCTATTATGCTATCTTATTTATCTTTTATGGCATTTATTGGAGTGACACTGGTTAATAGAATTATATAGGTTTCACCTGGCCACTATGGCTCAGTTGGTTGGGCGTCGTCCTCTGCACTGAAAGGTTGGTGATTAGATTCCAGGGCAGGGCACATGCCAGGGTGCAGGCTTGATCCCTGTAGGGGTGTGCAGGAGGCAGCCAGATGATGTTCCACTCTCACAACTATGTTTCTCTTGCTCCCTTTCCCTTCCTCTCTTAGAAGCAATTTTTAAAATCTTTTAAAAATTATATAGATTTCAAGTGTACAATTATAAAATACATCATGTATATATTGTATTGTTTGTTCACCATCCAAATTCTAGTCTGTTTTACTTGCCCTACTTTGTTTCTCTCTGGTAATCACATGGGTAAAGGGATTAAGAGGAACAATAACAACCAAAATAACCCTCATAGACACAGACAACACTATTATGCTCATGGCTCATTCTAGAAATGAGCCAATTGTTTCGGGTTTCCTCAGATATATTCCTAGAAGTGGGATTGCTGGGTCAGAAGGTGGAAGTGGGCTAAGGGGGATAAAAGGAGACAGAAAGAGACTTCACTTTGGGTGGTGAGCCCACGATACAGTGGGCAGATGATGTCTTAAGTTGTACACTTGAAACCTGCATGGTTTTATTAACCAATGTAATGCCAATAAATTCAATAAAATAAAATAAAAATAAAATTAAAATAAGAAAGTTAAAACATATTGAGCTTTCTTAGTTAAAGGGCATTTTTATAGGAGGGAAAAAAAAGAAGTGAAATTGTAGAGGAACTACATAGCAACCCAAGGTAAAATGGCAACTGTGAGATTGAGCCATGGTCTGAAGTCAGACCGACGGGCTCCAAAACGCCTGCCTTTGCTTCCGTCCTGGTGCTCACTGTGATGAATGCAGGTGGATTGACAGAAGGGGATGGATACGAACACAGCCAAAATATGAAAATGGGACAAGAAATGAAACGAGTTGCAATTTCCCTCTGTCTCTCCTGTCTGATGGTTCATTGATTACCTGCAATGCAGGAGGCTCTGGTCACTGCGTTTATGGCAAAAAGCTAAAATACGTGATTGTAAGAGCGACATTCAGATTGATACAGAAAAGATGATTCTTAGTAGTGAACAATGGAAAGAAAACAGTGTCACAAGTCTGCAAGCTACTGGCCAGGGAACCATTAAAATGCTGCGTTGGAAAATGTGGCCTGAATGGGAAATTGCAACAACCAGTGGATCAAGGCGATGGATGGATGGATGGATGGATGGATGGATGGATGGATGGATGGATGGACGGACGGACGGACAGACGATGGACGGACAGACAGATCCTTACTGAAAATGTTTGGTTCAAATGAACTTATTGATACAGGGAGCGAAACAGGGACTGTGTTGAGAGGTGAGGTGCTCGGGAGAATGTGGTCGTGGGAGTGATCTGTGAGCGAGGAGGGCATGAAGGTCTGGATAATAGGGAGTCACTTCTGCTGCTGGTGTCGTAAATATAATCCCAGGCAGGCAGAGGAGAACAGCTCCGATTTATTTTTAACAAAATAGTTACTTGAGAATGAGAAATCTAGAACTTTGTGTCTGTGGAGATTTCTCTCCTTGTTGAATTATTTATAAAAAGTCAGCATCAAATAGCCCTGGCCGGTTTGGCTCAGCGGTTAGAGCGTCAACCTGCGGTACAGAGAGACCCGGGTTCGGTTCCCGCTAAGGGCAGGTACCTCGGTTGCAGTTTGTCCCCAGCCCTGGTTGGTCGTGCGGGTGGCAGCCACTCGATGTGTCCCTTCACGTCGATGTTTCTCTCTCTCTCTTCCTCTCTCTCCCTCCTGCTCTGTCTGAACAAAAAATGCAAAAATGTCCTCGGGTGAGGATAAAAAAAAAAAAAAAAAAAAAAGTCAGCATCAAATAAGCAAGAGAAGCTCACCTTGGTGCTTAGTTCCAGAGCTATTGGAGACCAGACCTGGTTTGTGACACAGCACACAGTGGGGACTAACTATGAAACTGTCCAGCTAAATCTAACCTCACATTAACAGTAAATAAATAGAGAGTTACAATATTCTTCCATATCGAGTATAAATCCTTCACCTGTAGTAGTTGCTTAATGATGTTCTACTAAGCATTCACTCTTTTATGCTTGATCACATTTATCAATCACAGAAGAATCTCAGAATCGAGACGTAAAATCTCATTTTGTAGTTATTGTTTTTATGACTTTGAAAAAAATCCCGATCTTCTTGAATCTTAGTTTTCTCATTTGAATAATATGACATTATATATCTTTAAAAAAAATGATTGACTTAAGGAATCTGGTAATTTGTGTTTTCTCCATAAATAAATACATAATTCAAGATACACCCTTGGATTAGTTTTTAATCATTATTATCATGGTAAAATAACATGTAATATGAGATCTACTCTATTGCTTTTCCAATTCTTCGCATACCTCTTTAATTTTCTAAGATGCTAACCATGTGCACTAATTTGCTTAAACATGTGCCAGCCTAGCCTTCAGCATATATAAAACAAAGCAAGAGATGACATAAAAATGGCTAAAAGCTTTGTTTCTCAACTCTTTTCTGCCTTGGCTTGCTGCAGGGCTTCAAGTTGACATCTTAAATTTAATGTGGAATTATCTAAATAATTATAACATGTTATAATATAGACACAACTACAGATTTCAGTGAAAGTCATAGGCACTCCAAGATGTAATTTATTCTAGACACTTAATTTTTGCCATCTCAATTTCCCTCAAGCCTTTTAAAGGACAAAAAGAGTTTAATTACATTCACACTAATGAATTACAAGTTAATTTTTATCCACAAATAAATAAATAACATAAGCCATTTAGGATTGCTTTTATTGCCTCACTAGTTGTGAATAGATGTCTCCTGGAGGCTAGCCATTTCTCTCCAAGTGTTACAGTAATTAAAACAAATACATACCAATTCTCATTTCATCTATTGTTTTTCACTGATTATTTCCTAAGTTGTACCAAAACATTACCCTAAAAGATAGTCAAATGCCTTTTTAAAAATGATTTTTTTTTTTCAGTAATTTGTAGTTCTGGTTAACCTAAAAATCCCTGTGTCTGTTGGAGAAAGTTACATTTGATTCTAATTGAAATATTTTGTGAAGGCATATCAATTAAATGAGTGCCACCAAATCTTGCAAATAAATACAGAATAGGAAGATAGTGATAATTGGGGGGTACAGATTGTTTACATATTTGTAAGTATTCCTAGTTTAAAATTAATAGAACGATTATTTTAAATTGGAAAATCATAATATTTCAAATGGAAGAACAGAGGATAAATGGAGAATTTTAGGAAGAGGGAGCATAAGTGAGATATTTGCCCTAAGTAAACATATACATAAAATTTCATGTATTAAACTATTAGAGCAGGGTAAAATATTAATAAAAGATAAATCTGAGGAGACAGATTTACAGGGGAAAATATAGAATTAAATCATTGAAGGATAGAAGCTTTTGTCTTCAGTAAAATCATTCAAATATTTGGTAAAATTTTTAGATATAACATTGTTTGGTTTTACCTAAGTACTATATTTGAATAAATACTACTTGGAGTAAAGTTATAATTGTATAAAATAAAATCATAAACTTCTAGAAAGTATTTTAATAAATACTAAATTATTCTAGAGGTTGTAAATTTTAATTGCAATGAAACAATCACTAAGATTAACTATATTTGGCTAAATGAAAATTTCAAACATTCTTGTGTCAAAATAAGTGTAATTTAAGATGCAACATACAAGCTAGAAAAATTCATATAAAATTTGAGATTAAAAAATTTGCCATCCTAATTAGGAAATTATTTCATACAAACCAAATTATAAAAGTGCAATTTAAAAAGGAATTAAGTTCATGGATAGAAAATTTACTTAAAAAAAATTAAGTGGCTAATGAATATTTTTATATTCTCACTAGTATATCAAGAGATGAAGAGTCAACAACTAATTCAACATATACAGTGTTTTTACAAAGCTAATAGTCTGATTTGGAAACATTTAAAAAATATATATATATATATATATATATATATATATACACACAAATTTTATGAGTAGAAAATTTGGTCATATATACCAAGGATTTTGGACAAGATCATAGTCAGGAAATTTCCTTGTAAATATCCTCTATTAACAAAATCCCAGTTCCTTTAAAAATTTCCCATGTCATGATCTTCTCTAAATACTAATAATGCACAAAATAGCAATGGGTAAAAATAACAAAAGAAAAAATCCAACAATCTATTGTATACTTATGAGATGACATACACTGTATGATCAAGAAAACACATCTTCAAATAATATTAATAACATCAGAAAATAATTCCTTTTTCATGATACATGAACACGCTGAATAGAACACCAAAGCACTAACTACATTAAAAAAGGGTGTGTGTGTGTGTGTGTGTGTTTCTACAAAAAGAAACTGGAAAAATACATAAAGCTAGTCACCTGATTAGCTGTGGTTTGAATTTCTTTACACTCAGACATATTTCTGTGCTGAGTGAATCTGTTTTCACGACTGCAGGGTTCCTACAAAGGTAGCCCAAGGATTGAAATGCAGCAGCAAGTTTGAAACAAGATCAGCCGGCAGTGGTCAGGGAGCATGCACATGTCATGGTCACACAGAGCAGCGAGGTTAGATCAGGGACAGAGTCAGTAAAAGGGAAAATCGAGGAGGTGGAAACTGAGGCACAGCCATCAATCAAAAGTGAAGGGAGCAGCAAGCAGAGCGGACAGAAGACACCCACTGCCAGCCGAGTTCCTCCTGAGACAGCTCCTGTTTCACTCAAAGCGTTTTCACGTTTGCCAAATAAGCTGGAAGTACAAACAGATGGGTCAAACTAAGGAATTATTTGGCCAGTGCGTTTGAAGTATGCCTTCATGAAAACTGAGGAACTGTTAAATAATCGATCCTTTTGAAAACTGGTGCCGATTCCTGCAGGTTGTTAAATTCGCACAGAGCATGTGTACTCACTTCTGCGTGGAAACAATACATATATACCAACAAGAGAATTTAAAAAACAAAATTATGCATAATGATAACACCCTACTTTGAAATATTTTAGTGTTTTTGACATATTTATGTATTGTCTTTTGATGCTTTGGTCAGTTTTAAACTAGTTTTAATTGTCCAGCAACTGGACGTATGTACTGTTTCTTATTAAAATCACTGTTACAATAATTACTTACATTGTATATGCTATTTTACTGCCTCAATAATCATCATATAGATGGCTGGGAAATATTCTTCCAAATAATTATTCACCTATATTTGCTTCTATATTGACTGTACAGTGTTTGCATTATAAATGAAACGGATCTATTTATATCTGTAAAGATATGTATGTATATATCTCGCCTTTCCATAGCACCGTATTCATACACACACACACACACCTTATATACTAGATTCTCTCAAGTTGTCAGATTAAAAATAGTATTTTTAAAAGATTGAACACATGGCAATATTAATCCTGAAAGACGGGTATAACTTTACCAAAGTTGCATCAGTATTTAATTAGCAATTTCACTGAAGCTTTAAAAATATGTATCTACACTCTTACCCTGTTCACGGAATATCTGAAAATAATGATGTTCAAATATATGTATTTCTTTCATTTAACACGAAGGTGTTTTATGTATAATTTATTTATTTAACCTTCAAATACTTGTGCTGGTAAAACAGGCACAGGGTATGTCATCTTGAACATAGTGTCAGTTCTTATGATACGTTTTATCTAATAATTATGATAACAGTAATGGTACCATCTAACAGTTGGTACCATTTTCATCTATCTCTAGAAAAGACAAATCTAATCTCTGGTGACAGACATTGATTAGTTTTTGTTGAGGCTGAAGGTGGTATAAAAATGGCTTGGGACAGATAAAAGGAACTTTGTGATGACTATTTAATCATCTTGATTATGGTTGTGGATACATGGGTGTGTGTATGTGTCAAAACTCATTGAATGATACAATTATTTATTTATTTATTTATTTATCCTCACCCGAGGACATTTTTCCATTTTTGTACAGATAGAGTGGGAGGGAGCGAGGAAGAGAGAGAGCGGGAAACATCGATGTGAAAGGGACACATCGAGTGGCTGCTACCCGCACGACCAACCAGGGCCGGGGACAAACTGCAACCGAGGTACGTGCCCTTAGCGGGAACCGAACCCGGGTCTCTCCGGACCGCAGGCGGACACTCTAACCGCTGAGCCAAACCGGCCAGGGCGAATGATACAATTAAAACGGATATTAATCTGTATGTATGTTGTACCTAAAGTCAATTTTAAAACAATATGTCCGTGTGAATAGACCTTTCACTATACATGCTGTTGACTGAGTCAGAGAACCAATGAACAGATCCTATTGGTTATCTTATCACTGTGAAAAACAAACAGGTTATGATGCAAACGCTGATCCTTTTTAACCGCTGTTTGTGTTTCACATGTGACATTGTATATAGACGACTTCAGTGATCTAAAGCTAATCACACTTTCTCTAAGCTTCATTCTTAAATAAGAAAGTCTCTATACTTCTGTTCAGTCATGTTCCTGTTCACCGAGGAAAGAGAATACAGGGATGATGGCAAAGGAAATAGAAAACAAGACATAGGTGAGATTTTTCAGAAAATCGAGGAAAGGAGAAGAAAAATTATTGCATTTTTCACAAAGCAAAAAAAAAAAAACCTAAGTGAAGTTATTGTCTAGGCAAGATGTAAAACAAAAACAAAGTAGGTAACAAAAAGCAATCTACTCATGAGGGAGGGGTGGAGATAACAGAACAGTAATAATTAACGAACAAGTAAAAAATATTGAAAGAAATAAAGTAATATATGTAACTGCTCCTTTAAGAAAATCCTGAGGCTTATGATACTGTATACATACAAAGACTCAGTATTCACTCATGTAAGCTTTATATTGAAGTCCTCCGGAATGTTTTAAAGGTTCTCCTTGGACCAACCACTGGCCACTTGCTACCTTGGCCAAGTTGCTGGGCCTGTCTGGGATTCAGTTCTCTCTTCTCCTTTGGGTAGGAGAGAGATGTATTCATTGAATCAGCTTCAAATTTGGGGGTGATTGTCAACATGTATAGAGGAAAGTCCAGGAATTTTAAAACACTAAATCCAAGTTTCTACCAATCTTACCTTTCTTTGCCCAAATTTTGCCAATTTAGTTGCAATAGGACCTGGTTCAATATAACAGTTTTGCTCAGCAGATACTTAAAAAAACACACAGGCAACTAATTGTTAACAGGTGCATTTTATTTTGCTTCCCTAAATATGCAAGAGTAAGACTTCCCAAAAACTAAAAAAAAAATTATAGGGTCTATTTTAATAGAGCTTCATTCTTTAATACATTGTATTTTTTTTAAACGTGTTTACATGTAATACTGCCACAGATATTATTAGTCACTTTCTGCACATATTCTCTGTATTCTGATTGTTTACTAAGGTATTAATGTAACAGCTCGAATACTTTTTTAAACTACCAATGAATAAAGAGCTACAAATTTAGAGCCTGGAAGAATTTCAGCAATCCTTTTTGTTATCTTAGCTATTTTAGTGTAGCCACCCACTAGAATAATGTCTCCAACTGTAAAAATATCTATACTGACCCTGGCATAGGCTTTCTCCAAAAAACCAGCTTCCACATAGACCAGCATTCAGTTTTCAAATTTAGTGCCAACAATGGAGATATTCCGGTCTCTCTCCACAGTGGGCATCCGTCTCATTACTCGCTTCGGTACCGGAATAGAGAGCATGCTTCACACACGGGATGAAGGGTTTGGGCCACCTTACTGTTCTCATTGATGTCCGTCTTAACCTTGTGATTTTACAATAGAAGTTTAATTATCTGATTGTCCAGGCCTTGTTTTTCTTGGCAGTAGCTCCCAGCTCTAGGCCTGAACACAGCTGGTTTCCCCATAGTAAGGGTAGACAGATCAGAAGTGCCGCGTCACAGGTCAAATCCAGCCCTTTTGTCGCCAACATTCTCATCCAAACTACACTAAACTGATGCTAAATAATAGCAACAGAATTTGGCGTATCTATGAGTCTTAGATTATGTTCAGCAATGACTCCAACATCTTTTTTGGCTTACTGCTGAGAGTCATTAAAATAAGTTGGGACTGTGCCCACGGCATGGCTAATTGTCCTCCTGAACTGGGTTGCTGCAATAATTTCCACAGTCTTGAAAGATACTCAACAGAATAGAAGCTTTCTTTCTCCTTACACTACATCCTGTTCATTTGCTTCTCTGAATTATTTACCACATGAAGAGCTTCAGATCTGCCTGGACAGCTATCTTATCATAGCTGTATGTATACAGTCAAATTTTTGCATCAAAATGTATTGATGGATTCATTGCAATATTAATCTTTAAAGTGAGTGATCAATGTTTCCATGTTATTGGTAAATAGAAGGTAGCTTGGGATGGTGTTGTTTACTCTATTGGTAATAACCTCAAATTTTCTGTTCTGGAATATATTCACAAATGCATGGCAGTGTTAAGATCAACACAAAATGTAGTTTTCTTTTACATGGTTGCTATGAAAGTTTAGTAAAACATGTTAGAGAAAATGGTAGATATAGGCCGACACTGAATTCATTAAAAGTATTAGTTTTAGAAGGCTAAATTTATCATAAAAATATTCTCTAATTGTATTGCTTAGAGGTTATTTAATCCAACATTCTTAAAGATTAAATAAAATGAGGCCCTAAATATAAAATGTGGTTTGCAAAAGCCAAGCCAATCAGTTATTGGTAGAGCAGGATTAGACTGATGTCTCATATCAAATCCAAGTTTGCAAAGCCTCCCTTTAGTACTCTATGAAAAAGAATATTACTTTAAACATTCAATTTAAAATTTAAAAGAAAAATTTTGAAGACTAATGCTGAAAATTGCAAAAGGATGACTCACATTTTAAAAATAAGTTTTGAAGAGCTCATCAGAATTCAAACTACCTGTGATATTTGATGGCTAAGATTTATATAACACAGAGAGATTTTGAAAACTTCATTGTAACTAACAAGTACTTTAACCAAATTATTTGGTAGGAAATATTTAAAATATTAAGTTGCTGTTTAGCAGAGAGAAAATCCAATTAACTGCCTGCCACCCACCCCTTAATCTATCAACAGCATCACTCTACTTTTGCCATGATACCATGCAGTAATATTTTCATTTGTTTTATTTGTGTTACTTACATAGAATTCAAATTATGTTTGAAAGTGTCTGGGACAATTAGTCATCCAATATTAATACATGATCTATGGTTAATAAACCCTAAGCTCCATGGTGACAGTATATGAGTTCTCATCACTATTTTATCTGTGATGTCTAGAATTCAATAACTATACTTAATCAATGGATGTCTTAATTTACCCAATAAGTATATAAGTATTTTCCTAATACAGCTCCATTCTAGCCAGAGCAGTGCCCCAGGTCCTAACAGAACTCATTCTTTACCACATTTTTTCCAGTAGCCTCAGCACTTGAAAGGAGAGAGAGGCAAAGCAGCCCATGTCACTGGGCAAGGTGGCCTCTCACATTGGGGTGGCATGTGATTTTGGAAGCTGAACCTGTTTGTGAGTAATAGATTATAAAGTAGATGGGGAAAACAATTTCTGTTCAAATTTTGATTCTCATTTCCATCACTGGACTTTATTGGGTAGTCAAATGATACAGATCCAATGACCCGTAAATCTGATGAAGTACACGATGCTCTCTGTAAAGGAAGATGGGTTAGAGGTGACTTCCAGTTCCTGTTGTCACACACTGACACACACAGCAACTTAAAGGAACTGACTGAAAGTGTTCCACTAAACAGTCTGTCTTCAGGGATATTCAAAGGGGAGAATATTTAGGTGGGCAATATGGACCAAGAGATCTAATATAAGCTTATGTACAACAATTTCTATAATCTATTACCAACTTACTTTTAAAATAGCCAGTCGTCTGGGGAAAAATGTTCCTTTGTGGAACTAACTGATCTAAACGGTTACTAGGTGGCGATCTATGTTTTGAATGGTAGGTTCAGTTACACCACTTGGAACAATGGGTATGGGGATACTGCTTTTTGAGCCTCATGTTCAAGGACCCATCCTAATAACTTAGATATCGGTATGCACAGAAAGTATGATGTCCCTCAAATTAAAAAATGTTTACCTTTACCTTCAATATGATTTAGTGGGATAATGTTTGCATAGTATATTATGTGCAAACCTCACGCACTGTGGGGAGGTTTAGAAAGGAGAATGCAGCCAGTCTTACTTCACAAACTGCATGCACGTCCATCGAGGACAGACAGTTCCTTCTTTCTTCTGGGCAGTCGATATACACACCCTGCAGTGTGCACCTTTCAGCTGGTGCCTGGCTTGCCGCGAGGCTGTTACTCATCTCATCTTTAGAAGCAGGATCCATGACTCATGTTAAGCAAATTTAGGTTAAAAACAGTTATTTACTCTTCTAATATCTAATTATGCTAATTTCATCAGATTCCTCCTGAAAGGTTTACTCTGGAACCAATCAATAGGAAGAGAGATGTAATTATAAAATAAGAGATTCGATTTTAACAATTCCATCAATAACACATTGGGAAGCAATTCTTTCTACAGTGTATGTTTGAGTAATAAAGTTTCAAAATTTTGTATTGATTTTCAAGTATTTAAAATGTGTACCTTTAAGCTTTTTTTTTTTTTTTTTTTAATTTTCTGGGTTTAAACCAAGGAGCATAAGCCAAGTTTAACCTCAGTTGTTAAAATGCTGTATTTATTTTTCTTTCTGCATGGGAAAATACAACCTTGCTTCAAGAGAAAATAATATTAGAAATAACAATTTCCATTTAAAACATTAAAACAGGTCATCGGTTCTTCTAGATGCTGCTGTTGCTTCGCTGCAGGCGTAAATGACACTGATTGCACCTGTTACTCAAATGCATTATTCATGGACTCAGTGATAGAGCATCTTCAAACAGCCTGTCATTTTCCATTACGTTCCGTCAAAGAACCATATGCTACACCACAGTGTACCGATACTGGGCATACATGACAGACTCAGAAAAGCATGTGGAGGTATGATAGACTTTCTGATGAACTTTAAAACTCCTTATACAGTGGCTTATATGATCATGCAATGCTATCAAGCTTTAACCAAGGAGACAGTAGGCTGCCACCAGCTATTCAAGACACATCATCATCAAAATGCAAAAGGTTCAAGACAAAGAGAGAATCTTAAAAGCAGCAAGAGAAAGGCAGCTAGTTACCTACAAGGGAGTTCCCATAAGGCTGTCAGCTGATGTCTCAAAAGAAACTTTGCAGGCCAGAAGGGAGTGGCAAGAAATATTCAGAGTGATGAAAAGCAAGAACCTACAACCAAGATGACTCTATCCTGCAAAGCTGTCATTTAGAATTGATGGACATATAAAGACTTTCCCAGACAAGAAAAAGTTAAAGGAGTTCATCACCACCAAACCGTTATTACATGAAATGATGAAGGGTCTTTTTGAAGAAAAAGATAAAATATATGAACAAACAAAATGGCACAGCTTGGAAGGTTGGCTGACGAGCCTCCCAGTTCGCATGGAAGGTCTTCCCGTGGCTCTAAGAACATGGACACTTTTTAACCCTCGTCACAATGGAACCTTCCCTCTGGCTTGTTGACGCCCTGTGCCAGTGGGTGATAACATTTACTCTGTATGACTGAAACGTGGTGTGACATCTTTATCAGTGGGAAACACACCAGACGAGGTTTCGATTGTTAAAACAGAAAGTGGCCTGCTTCTCACACCTCTTTTGATGATCAGTTAACAGGGGTGGCCAAGAATTCGCCTGCTGCTGATGCCTCACCTAAGCAGCCACGATTTACTGGTTGTGCGATTAAGAAAATCACCGATGCCTTTGGACAGGCGGCATCTTTTAAAACTCGAGTTATCTCAACTTTCCATTTTGGGATTGGTCTTCTCGTTCCTTTGAAAGGTAGGAGTGAATATAATCTCGCCGTATGGAAAACAAAGTCTGAAACTGAACTAGGCAAATTCCTTCAGAGTGACGATGTAGGAAGACAGTTTGTGTGTTGAGGGCTGGAGGGAGGAGGGTGGGGCTCAGGGGACGTAGGAAGTGGGGGACATCTGTAATAGTGTCAATAATAATTTTTCTTAAGTAATAATAATCAGGAGCTCCAGGGGTGGGTTTGCAATGAATTAATAGGTTAACGTCAGAGGTTTAGGACAATGTTGGAGAGAACCCTTATATTTTGAGTTTAAGACCAATCCAGTTCTGCAGGGATACGTGGGAAAGTTAGAAAGGCAACTCTCAAATTGTGTGTGTTTGTTGCACCTGTTTACTGAGATCTATTACTATGAGCCACTGGTAGCTCACAGGAGTGAGAGAGATGTATGGTTGGACTGCAATAAGGGGCAATGAACACTTTTTTTGGTAATGCATTTGATCCCAAAGACTTCATTCATTTTTTTTTTTTTTTTTTTTTTTTTTGTGTTTGTGATGATTTGAAACTTATCACAATCAAGTCACAGAAAATATTGCTTGTGATCCATGTTTACGAACGACATGTAATTGCAGGCCAGAATAATAAATAATATAATATATATGTGCACAATACGTATGCTACAGATACATATATTACATATAACACAATATAGTTGCTGTACATAAAAAGCATATACATTTTTTCCAAAAATAGATGACATAAGAATTAGATGACATAACAGTTCATGTTTTTTAAGAGGCAAATTCAAAACCTTTGTCTCATACATATGCATGTGTGTGCATGTCTATACACATGCAAATATAGAGATATGTGTAGAAATATGCACACATATTTGCTTTGCAAATCTATTCATGTTTGCAATATGGAGATGGACAATTATTTTCTACTCTGATCGGTTTTGTCACTTCAGGCTTCAGAATTATTCTTAGCAAAATGATTGACCAACTCAGCTAAAATTCTAGTAAAGACTGACCTGTGCTATATTTTATTACTGACATGTTTTGATTTTATATTTAAGTCTGTAAATACACTGAATATTATTTTTTTTTAGAAATAGGTGTAGTAATCAATGTTAATTTTTCTTTAGTCAAACTAAAGAGTTCTGATCAACTGACTTTATGTTTGTTATAACAAATGACATTTAACATAAAAACAGTTTATAATTTGCTCGATTAGTACTTTCAGAAATATCACAATTAATATATTTCCAAATTAACCCTTACATAAATGTTCACAATATACCTATATTAAAATCAATTTTAAGTATAGATCAGAGATAAGATGAACACCTGGTCAAGATAAAGTTTAAATTCACATCTCCTATCTTCTAAACAAATGCAGTTTTTATTTTACCCTCATGAGTTATCACACACACACACCCCATTTATACACGATGCTATTAATACGCTCACTGAAGTTTCTCCCCTTTCTGATAAGATGATTTGTCCAAGTGTTGTGTATGCTTTGGCAATAACTAGCTAATTATCATTCTCTCTTTTTTTTTTTTTTTTTTTAGAGAATTCCCTGGTCACCTACATGAATTATTGCTAACAAGCACAACAGCATGCATCTCTAGAGATACTTGGTGGTTGGGCTTTGCAGCGGGTTCTGTTCTAGACCAAAAAAAGCTTTGGATTTCGAGGTTGCGTTTTGAAGCAGTAATCTCTCAGCTAGTAAAAGTGTCAGCTTCATGGTGGATAATGTAGTGATGTACATGAAATGTAATAGTGGCAAGATGTTTCTCCGGCTTTTCATTATAAATATTGTATAAATGTGGACCTCTATCCAGCCCCTTGAAGATTTAGGTGTCTGTTTGAATATCCCAGACAGATTTGGTCATATTACTATATTCTCATATGTGCCTTTTGAAATTGTGCTCTTAAAAATGACACCATTTATGGAACCCATAAAGAATATGATTTCTCTGGAGTTTTAGGTGATTCTAGTGAAATATTGAAAAGCATGCCGTATTAAATATAGTAGTATTAGAGCTTTCCTCTAGGCAGTTAAATAAGGGGCTTTAAGAAGTATTTAAAGACCAAATCAGCTGGCCCTTTACGTGCTTCCTAAATATACAACGTAAGTAATCTGAGGAGATTTTAACAACTTGCCTTCAAATGGTTGTTTTCTACTTCAAATCGATTTTAAGACGTGTTCCCAAATTTTCTGTAATATTTATCACTTAATAAAATTAGACACTGGATTCCAACTTTGCTCTTACATTAAGGTTATTAATGTTATAGAAGTGGAACAGGAGGAAAAATAGAAATATTTCAAACAAGAAAGCTATTTAAATATTATTTGGACTTTATTCCAATTCAATGAAGTGTTGCTGTGTCAAGTGGTGTCCTTACCTTCGGGGACATTAAGAGGTCAGCAGCAGAAGTAACATCAGAACAGCACTTTCTGGTGAGGTATTCTGAATGTATTTCTTGGTACCTACCTATTTTCTTTGCCCAATACTCTAGTGTTCCAGGAAACCGCGCCAGGCACCCAGTCCCCCTCCAATACATTTATTCTCTAGATTAATTAGAGTGTATTTAGTAGCAGCTTATCAGGTCTTCTCTGTGAAAATTTGGGTATTTATCAGGTAAGAGGCTCTGAGAATTATAAAAGAGATTTTTAAGGACCTGGTATATGCCTAGTTCCAAAGCCCTAGTGATGTATTCTTGATGATCAGAGAGGTCTCTTCTTCCTTGAGTGACAATTCTATTCTTGCTTTAATAGAATATACTGTAATTTACCATTCAATGAGTTTCTTGTAATGGAAAACTAATTGCTACCCTGAAAGTAACCCCAAAGTCTACAGTCCTAGAACTCAGATTAGATTTAGATAACAGTGTCCTGGGAGTCTGGTAGAAGTATTTCATTCTATAGGACTTTCTAGGACTTGAGAATTTACATTGACAATCTAAGGAATATGTGGGATTTGAAAAGAATTCAATCCATATTGAGATGAATTTACCCATATGGCTTCACTAGTTAGATAACAGATCAAAACTTCTAGCTCAAGAAGCTAGGATCAGTTTTATTATTTTTCCTAAAAAAGTTACTTTGGGTACATATATCATAAAAATAAATGCTAAATAATATTGTAGTATCAAAAACTCTTTGGTAGTCAATAAAGGAAGTGATCTAGTAATTTACAAAGGTAGAATTTCTAGCTTGATTATATCAAGAACTACTTATGCAAGGACCCATAGATTTAGCTGTATCTGAGAGTCTTTTCTCAAATACATTGGACAGGAGAGTGATAAGACTCTTTTAAACTGTTTTTTCCCCTTTTAGTTTTGCTCAATAATGGGTGGTGATGTCATTTAATGGACTCCATCATTTCAATGTTGGTAAGAGGTATCCCTTTATCAGAGGCAACACGACAAATTTTAATTTCTCTTTTCAATGAATTAATCAACAGCAACAAACAATTCAAAGTCAGGAAGGTGTTTAACCATAACAATCAAGGGAAAATCCAAATGCTAATATACTCGTGAAACAATGGGAAGAATCCAGAGAATTCACTGGTACACCTACTTGTACAATCATGACAAATATAAGGTAACAAAAAAAGTTTGAGACCATCTTGAAGCAGAATATCCAAAGACTCATTAGTTGAAAGACATTGACCAGTTTAGAGGTTAAGTATAGGCACAAGAAGAAATAAAGGAGGCTAAAACACAAGTCAGCAAACTCTCACAACCAGTTTTGGAAACAAGTTACAACTTTTAATTTTTCTGTGGGTGTGTCATTTTACTACATGATTGAAATTTTCTCTATTCTTTCTTTCTCGTTAACACATTATTTTACTGGGATTTGTTGGCACTTGATTAATTGTATCCCTTATGAGTAGGTTACAAAATGCATGGACAAAGAATTGGTAACACTCAGATCTTTTGCTCATCACTAGTCACAGTAAGTACTAAAATGTTGGACCATCTATGGGGAAAATTTAACAGTACAGGAGTAGTGGACTCAGTGAAGCTCTTGACATTAGGAACCACATAAATGGAAAGATTGGTATATGTTAATGTTTGTACCTATAATTTTGGATTGATTGGCTATTTATCCTTTTTGGCTGCTTAGTATCTATGTTCAGAGACCTCATACCTTTATGACTCTGGGAAAATGCCACTATCTAGTGAATTTAAAAGACATTTGATCCTTTGGGAATTAGTCTCTGTAGACATCTATACTTAAGGACTACCATATGCCAGACACTATTTGAGATACATATGCAGTATATCCATGGAAAGTTATTAGAAGGCAAGGTTAATAAGATGACAAACACAGGAACTCCACCCACTAAATATAACCAGCAAAATGTATCAAATTAGCTTTAATGCTGGACACGTATCTAACATTGTATTAACAATCGCTAGAGGCTGATGTTGTGGAATGCAACTATTTGGCGAGTTCTGTTCATGGATCGATGAGAAAAGAACTTTCAACATCAGAAAATGTGTCAAGAGGAAGATAATGTTTGATGAGACAAGAACATTTCCTCTGGCAGCAGAGTACTTGGCTGCTTGAAGTACAGTAATTAAAGCAATGGATAACGAATTACAAGGCTATGATATTTTGCAAGGAAATAGGTAATGGTAACTGAGGCAGATAACATGAATGGGTATGAAAAGTATTCCACAGGCAGGAAAGTCATTGGCCCCTAGATAGTTTAAACTAAGATAGAGCTGACTCAGTAGGGGAGCTGACAATGTCAGAATAAACAACCATGTGATTAGAATGCTGTGATGTTGAGTCACATGACATCAGCGCAACCTCTAGAGAGGTCAGAGAGATATTAAGTTCAATCTCTGACCCATAATTTAATCAAGTTAAACCCTAGTAAAACTTCTTGACAGTGCCTGGCCAGGGTGGCTCAGTGGTTGAGCATCGACCCATGCACCAAGAGATCACTAGTTCGATTCCCAGTCAGGGCACATGCCAGAATGTGGGCCAAATCCCCAGTGGGGGGCATGCAGGAGGTGGCCAATCAATGTTCTCTCTCATCGATGTTTCAATCTCTTTCTCCTTCTCCCTTTCTCTCTAAAATCAATAAAGAAAAAGAAAATATGTTTGGAAAAAACACACACGAAAACTTCTTGACATTGAAGCTTGGGTAAGCATTTTTAGTTGGCAACACTGTGTGCATATTGTTATACATCGATGTGATCAATGTATGGGGCAGGTGACATGTGCTGACCCCATGAGGAGAGAATAATGAAAGCACCATATTTGAGACCTTCCTTCATGCATCTCTCCTTTTAGCTGGTTCTAATTTGTATCCTATTTGCTGTAATAAAACTCTAATAGTAAACATAGGTTCCTTGGGTTCTGAATTATTCCAGTGAATTGCCAAACCTGAAGGGCTAGTTCCCCCTGAATTTGCACTTTGCTGATCAGAGTGAGGGTAGCTCTGGGAATCCCTGAATTTGTGGCTGGTGTGTGAAGTAAGAGCCACCTTGTGGAATAGTCTGTCCTCAACCTGTGAGGTTTGAACTATCCCCAGGTAGTCAACATCCGAAGTCACTGCATGTACAAAACAGAAGACTGCTTATTTTTAAGAGTGCCCAAAGATGATGAGTGTGAGTTAGACTTGATTCTGCACTATTCACATAAAACAAAAGAGAAATCCAAGAACAATGTTTATTCCAAGTAATTTTTAGTCTGTATTTTGATAATTACAGCATTCAAAAGAAATTTGCTACAAATATATTTCATTTCTTGCTTAAAAGGAAATAGGGTCTCTTCTGTTAAATCCATTTTGTTTCAACAATTCAATCTTGTTATCAGAGGTGTACCTCATTCTAAGAACTCAGTCATTCTGCTCTTTGTTTAGAAGATACTTTCAAATACTAATTGTATTAATGAATAAATAATTCAATAACCTCCATTCAGCAGGGAAGTGTAGAGCAATGGTTGACTTGACATTTATGGTTCACAACTCCTTCTAAGAACTCAGTCATTTTGCTCTTTGTTTAAAAGACACTCTCAAATATCAATTGCATTAATGAATAAATAATTCACTTACCTCCATTCTGTAGCCAAGTGTAGAGCCGTGATTGACTTACCATTTAAGTTGTACACCTCATTCGAATAACTCATTCTTTGTTTCAAAGACACTCTCAAATATCAATTGCAGTAATGAATAAATAATCCACTTACCTCTATCCAGCAGGGAAGTGTAGAGCAATGGTTGACTTAGCATTTATGGTTCTTATGGTTCACAACTCATTCAAAGAACTCAGTCATTCTGCTCTTTGTTTAGAAGATATTGTCAAATACTAGTTGCATTAATGAATAAATTATTCAATAACCTCTATCCAGCAGGAAAGTGTAGAGCAATGGTTGACTTAACATTTATGGTTCAAAATTCCTTCTAAGAACTCAGTCATTTTGCTCTTTGTTTAGCAGACATGCTCAAATAACAATCACATCAATGAATAAATAATTCACTTACCTCCATCCTGTAGCCAAGTGTAGAGCAGTGATTGACTTACCATTTATGATGTACAACTCATTTGAATAACTCATTCTTTGTTTCGAAGACATTCTCAAATATCAATTGCAGTAATGAATAAATAATCCACTTACCTCTATCCAGCAGGGAAGTGTAGAGCAATGGTTGACTTAACATTTATAGTTCACAACTCATTCAAAGAACTCAGTCATTCTGCTCTCTTTAGAAGATACTTTCAAATACTAGTTGCATTAATGAATAAATAATTTAAAAACCTCCATTCAGCAGGGAAGTGTAGAGCAATGGTTGACTTAACATTTATGGTTCACACTCCTTCTAAGAACTGTCATTCTCTTTGTTTAGAAGATATTTTCAAATACTAGTTGCATTAATGAATAAATTATTCAATAACCTCTATCAAGCAGGAAGTGTAGAGCAATGGCTGACTTAACATTTATGGTGCACAACACATTTTAAAAATTTAGTCATTCTGTTCTTTGTTTAGCAGACATGCTCAAATAACAATCGCATCAATGAATAAATAATTCACTTACCTCCATCCTATAATGAAGTGTAGAGCAGTGATTGACTTACCATTTATGGTGATCAACTCCAGAATAACCGTTCTCCCATGAAGCAAAGATGTTTCTGTTCTTTATTCCTAGTCCAAATGGCCTGGAAAACCATACCAAAATAGTTAATGCATGTTTGTTTATGCTTGCAACCTTATCAAGTGAAACTAAGTACTGAAAATGGAACTAATTTATAGACACGGTTTGGGTTTGTGCCTCATTCATCATTTTCTCTTCCTCATCTAGCAATTGCCTGCCGCATAATACACACTCAGTAAACTCATGACTCACCTGGCTGGTGTGGCTCAGTGGTTGAGCATATACCCCATGCACCAAGAGGTCCCTGGTTCCATTCCTGGTCAGGGCACATGCCAGGGTTTCAGGTTCTATCCCCAGCGGGGGCATGTAGGAGGCAGTTGATCAGTATTGACGTTTCTCTCTCATTGATATTTGTATCTCTCTCTCCCTTCCTCTCACTCTAAAGTCAATATAAAACATATTAAAAAACTAAATGCATGCATGATGCACAGAATTGGGGATGGCTTTCCATAACTGATAATATATGTAATGGGTAATTAGAATCTAAAATATTCAGTCTGGATACAGGATACTCTTTTAAATGTTGTTACCTTTTAAGTTTAAATATTTTTCAGAATATACAAATGCTCTTATTTACAAATTCTCCATCAATTACACATCTATTTTTCTAATGCTCATTTTATAAGGGATAACACAGACATGAATTCAAATCACACAAAATAGTGTACTTAGCCAACTAGAAAAGGTACTTTGTTTCCATGTCATTGAAAAAAATTACAGCAAATCTTTATTGTAATGAGAATATTTATCAAAATTTATCACTTAAAGACTTGGTGAAAACGCAGGTACTCTGCCAATTTTTGAAATAAAAAAATAGAAATATATTTTTACCCAAAATATACAATGGTTTACAAATTTGAATGTGTGTGTGTATGGAAATCATTTTATATTCTCGTAGGAAATGTTTGTGGTGGGAATAGTTGATGTAATATTAATTTATATCAATGTTATTTCCCCAAGAAAATTACATTATTTATCAAACTATAGTTTGTAATGTAACTCCTCATTCGATTTGATATTTCAACAGCTTTGGAATTTATCTTGATAATCAAATAATCTGCTAAATGAAAAATGGCAAATATTCAGTTAACTATGTATTATTAATATTGAGATCAATGTTTACTTCAATATAATATTTAAAAAACACATGGCTCAAAAAGTATATAAGTATTTATGACATGCTT
Source organism: Molossus molossus (assembly GCF_014108415.1). NCBI lineage: Eukaryota > Metazoa > Chordata > Mammalia > Chiroptera > Molossidae > Molossus > Molossus molossus. Next base: position 111,098,874 of record NW_023425399.1, read on the forward strand.
TTTAAACAGTTGATTACTTATATTTTAATCCCAAATTATTCAGAAAAAAATAATCTCTAGTCATATTAGGAGGAAGACATATTGCCCCAAACAAATCAGATGCTATTATACACTCATAGAAACTATTTAAAAATTTTGATTCTATATTTTGATCTAAAAGAGTTGAGCCTGGCCGATGTGGCTCAACAGTCGTTGAGCGTCGACCCATGTACCAAGAGGTCTCCAGTTCAATTCCCAGTCAGGTCAAATTCCCAGCCAAATTCCCATTTGGCTGTGGGCCAAATCTTCAGTGGGGGAGCGTGTAGGAGGTAGCCAATCGATGTTCTCTCTCATCAATGTTTCTCTCTCTCCCTCTCCCTTCCTCTCTAAAATCAATAAAGAAAAAGAGAGTTGAAAAAGGCTTTATCATCTCATAGGCTGTTAGCATAATCAGTTGGTGGAGAAGACGGATAATTCTCATACGTGTTTTTTCTTCTCCCTCTTCACTCTCTCTAGCAATGGTTAACATTCATCAAGCTCTTCTTTCCAGTTGGCAGCATTTTTCTTACTTGCTTTCTCTCGTACTTTCTTTTTTTTTTTTTTTTTTGCATAAAAACAAAGAAAACTGAAGATAACAGAACAGTGAAGAAAGGGAACTGGTGAGCTTTTAACCTGGTTGAGGTGCTGAGCCACCCCACCCTGCAGCCTCTGTCACAGCAGACAAAGCGTCCGTGTCAGGGCCGACTAGGGTGTTTCCATTACTCCCCACTAAACGCATCTCCTCTTCAAAACTTAGAAACGGATGTGTTCACATCATTTACAGAATCTTCTTCAATCCTCACAATTGGCCTTCTAGTCGAGTCCAGGAGTCATCCGATTCCATGAAAGAGAACGTTTAGAACAGAGGGACCTGGAAGCTTGGTCCGGCACACAGGTTCCTGAGAGTCGAAGCCAGACAGGTGAGAGCCAAAGCCAGACAGATGAGTACCAAAGCCAGCTGCCTGCTAATGGCCAAGCACGGTCCCATCCATTCTCTCTGCCCACCGCCCCTTCATCATCAAAGGCACGTGCACAACTCTTACACAAACTTGACATGTGCCATAGAGCGCAACAAGATTGCAGCCCAACTTACATCTAGTGTTTGGCCTTCTGAGTGGCCCTCCCTCCCCATCCAAGAAAGCAGCTTAGTTAGCAGGTGAATGACCCCAAGAGGGAGCGACTATTCGGTTTTTCTATTTAATGTGGTCTTTTAGGATTGTTTGCCTAGTGTTTCCATTTAAACACATTTTCCTACCTTCTGCCAAAGTTGGAAATAAACTGCCTTAATTTTAATTATTTTATTTTATTTTAAATGAAAAAGGACGCAATTTAATGATATCAAGTGAACGATGCCTTAAAAAAAAAAAAAAAAACAACCTATGTACACACAGGCTTACGGTGTTCTAGTGATAAAAGAAGGGATTTAGAAACAAGATTGGCGGCAACACATGTACTTAGATCCATTGCTGGGTTCATAAAGGATAACAGCAACGGCTTCCTGTTACCTTGATTAACATGCAAAACACAGGGCAGTGTTTGCCGAAGCTGTCCTCAGTAATAGATGCATCGCGTCTGAATCTGTGGCGCACAGAATATCATCTACTAGATTACATCACCGGCTCGACTGTCTTGCACAAAATGATTAACAGATCACTGAAACCTTGAGAAGCATTAGCTGCTAAACAAAACAGCACATGATTCGTTTCAATTCCTCACCGGAAAGATGGGCTGAGTGCTGCAATTCGTCATGAAGAGTCACTAGAGGCTACAGATACAAGTTCCCTACAGCAACCTGAACAAACGTTCACCTGTGCTGGTTTGGATCATCCCAGAGACCTTCCTGAGAAGCTGCAAGTTGAAAGTCTCCTCTCAGGAAAGCATACAGCATACCGTAACAGCCATTTAAAGGTTGTGGAAGTCCTGTATCCATGACTCGAGTCTGAAATACGTCTAGACAGAGACCACAAACTGAAGCAGTTCTCAGATGGGTCAAGTACACGGGGATAAGCATGTGTCCGAGGCGCTCAGGGGTGCTCATGACCTAGACAGCCCTCAGCTATAGGAAGCATGATGGAGATCTGCCCAGGCTGCCGAGAAGGCTCTTGATATTTTCTAGTTTAATGAGATTGAAGTAAGAAACAACGTATCAGAAAAAGTTAGATATGGATTTAAGTACATCAAGAAAACATTTCCTCAAGGCTCCTATAAAATCTGTGTCAAAGCAAAGAGTGTCTTCGTTGTTGGACAGTCTAGAGCCGAAAGTTGTTCAAGTGTATTATTCTGTTTGTGTTTCTTTGAATGACTGAGTTAAATAGTGGACAATGAAACACAGTTTAAAATAATTGCATTGGCTACAAAATAGAGATGGACTCTTACATATATCATGAACTGTCACACATAGCTTTCATAGTTAAAGCTAATAACAAATATAAACCTAAATCTGGTCTCTCCTTTGAAAATTATGGGCTACATTTAGAAATTAGTGTATAATTGTCTAGAATAATAGGTGCGTGGGAACCCTGCGTGTAAGACTGGAGACTGAGGCGTGACTGAGTGCAGTATCCCATCATTTTATAAGTTGACATGTATATGATCATGTATTATGTTTAGTGCAATTAAGAGTTTCTCAACATGAATGTTTTTAAATAGAACTTTATTCAGGAGAGTCTATTTTTTGAAGGATTTTTTTTTCATGCTTTTGAAACTGTTGAACCCTTTTGTACACAAAAATGTAAATATTAATGGCAAAGTAAATTAAAATTGATATTCAATTGGCATAAGTGGATTTTATAAGTTAAGCTGTATAATGATTTTTTAAAAACAGAATCTTTTAATAAATCGTTTTAAAAATCGATTTGAAAACTGAATAGAATGAAAATATTTGATGATTCATTTAATGATAAATTAGAATTACCTTCTCCTTTAAAACTCAGCAAATTATTTTCAACCGTGTATAACCGAAATGAAACATATCTGGCAAACTACTGAAAATTGTAAACATTTTTAAATAGATTGTTTTTAAATCTCAAAATACCCTTGAATAAAACCAATTTTGGGTTTGACTCCAAAAGTAAAGGCTACAGATGAAAAAAGCAAACAAGTGAGACCATGTTGAAATAAAAGTGCACCGCAAAAGGAAACCAAAAAATGAAAGGCAACCTACCTAATGGGAGAATATATTTGCAAATCATATGTAATAAGGGGTTAATGTACAATGTATATAGAGAACTCACATGATTCGATAGCATAAAAAAGAAGACGAACAGTGTGGGCAGAGGATCTGAGCAGGCATTTTCCCAAGGATGACATACAGATGACAAAATGATCCACAGGTATGTGGAAAGGCGCTTAACATCACTCATCATTTAAATGCAAATGAGGCGATGCCTCACTGCACCTGTTCGAATGGTTCCAGTCAAAAAGACAAGGAGTCATGAGTGTTGGTGAGGACGTGGAGAAAAGGAACACTTGTGTCCCTTTGGTGGAAAAGTAAATTGGTGCTGCCCCTGTGGAAAACAGTATAGAAGTTCCTCAAAAAATTAAAAACAGAACTGCCATTTGATCCAGCAATTCAACTTCTGGGTATTTGTCTACAGAAAACAAAACACAGACTCGGAAAGACATGTGCGCCCTCAAGTTCATTGCAGCACCGTCTGCAGCAGCCGGGGCACGAAAGCAGTGTGCCCGTCAGTGGATGAGCGGGAAAAACTGTGGCATATACGTGTACACGGAGTATTCTTCAGCCATGATAAAAACGGAAATCATGAAATCAGGCAGAAAGAACAAAAGCAAATACCATATAATCATAGAAAACAAACACCGTACTCATAAAAACAGACTAGATTGGTGGTTGCCAAAGGCAGGAAGAGGCGGTGGCCACATGGGTGAAGGTTGTCAAAAGGTGGAAATTTTGGGTTGTAAACTGATTCCTGGGGATTCTAGTTAATAATCCTGTCTTGTATATTTGAAAGCTACTGAGAGAGTTCTTGAAAGTCCTGGTCACAAGGAAAAAAAAAGGTGTATCTCTGTGGGGTGATGAGTGCCAACTAGACTTACTGTGATCCTTTGCAATGTAAACAATTAGTAAATCATGTGGTCCATGTGAAACTAATATAATGTTATGTGCCAATTATACCTAAATTCTAAAAACCAGCCTAATTCTTCAAAGATAAGTGATGGAAACTGGAATTATTAGTAATTTGTAATTATGAGTGTTTTAAAATCAGAAATGCTAATAGTCCTGTTGCTAAGGCTACTGCTACTCTGACTATTACTATTGATTATATCACAATTAATAACAGCATGGTGTTGGGAGTCATTAAGTCAGTGATATTTTTACATGGGCTGCTACTTAAGTTTTGGTGCAAAAGTCAGATTTGAAAAAAGTCTACTCTCTCAATTGACAAAGTAGTTTGATGGAGATTTTCATTACACTAAGCTAAATCCCAGAACAAATCCTAGAACTCGAAGGTTGTGACAAAAATATGGTTGTTGAATTTAACAAAAAGAGGATTCCCAGTTAAATTTTAAAAACAGTAGGTTTAGTATATACCTTTCGCCCAAATATTGTATATGCCATATGGACACTAAAATTCTATTTGCCCTTTATCTGAAATTCAGTCTGACTTGGCATCCTGTGTTTTATCAGGCAGGCCTGAACCAAAAGGAAACAAAACCGATCCCAGGAAAAACAAAATCAACTCTTCACTGAGGATACGGCAGCATCACTACGCATCTGTTAACTGATCTTTTTTCTTTCCTCTAAATGGTTGTATGGAAATTCGTGGAGTCTCAACTTAAAAAAAGGAATACAGGTCCCACCAGCGTGGCTCAGCAGTTCAGCATGACTCCTGCACCAGAAGGTCGCCGGTTTGATTCCCGGTCGGGACACATGCCCAGGTTGTGGGCCTGATCCCCAGTGGGGAGCGTGCAGGAGGCGGCCAATCGATGTTCTCTCTCATCGATGTTTCTATCTCTCTCTCCCTCTCCCTTCCTCTCTTTCTAAAATCAATAAAGAAAAAGAATTAAAAACAAAAATCGAATACAAGAATAACACTTGTAACCTGAGAGAAAGAGGGTTTCAGCAGTGCAGACACAGATGCAGGTTACGAAGGGGGGAGGGCATCCTCGGGAGAGGCGCAGCCGGGACCCTGCTCCCGAACCCCCGACGACCTGTGCTCCAGGCCACAGCCTTTGGCCACCAGGTGCACAATCTGGAGAAATTTAGCTCCAGAGAGGAGGCCACGGAGCAGCTGGAGAGAACTCCTGGACAAGCGGGCTCAAGACCCAACCCAGGAACATCAGTCTTCAGAGAGGCGCCTTCCAAGCGAAGGAAGGAAATGGGAGCTCTGGAAGCCACGCCCCAGTTTGCATCCTGCTCTTTAACAACGACATTGCAGCCCCGGCCGGGTTGGCTCAGCGGTTAGAGCGTCGGCCTGCGGTCCAGAGAGACCCGGGTTCGGTTCCCGCTAAGGGCACGTACCGCGGTTGTGGTTTGTCCCCGGCCCTGGCTGGTTGTGTGGGTGGCAGCCACTCGATGTGTCCCGTTCACGTCGATGTTTCTCTCTCTCCCTCCCACTCTATCTGAACAAAAAATGAAAAAATGTCCTCGGGTGAGGATAAAAAAACAAAACAAAACAAAACAAAAAAACGACATTGCAGTGCAACAAGTTAAACACTCTATAGTTTCTAGGTTTGTTTTCCCTTGGTACTGTAATCAATTATTCACAAAAATAAAATTACAGGCTTAAAACACCACAAAGTTATTCTCTTACAGTTCTCATGTCGGAAGTCCAGATGGGTCTCATTGGGCTGCAGCCAGGCCTGTTTTCTTGCCTTTTCTTTCTGGTCATTAGTGGCTGCCTCTGTTTTTGGACAAATGCTTCCTCCTGCCTTCACTCCACCATGGAGTCTCCTGCTCTGAGGCTCCTACCCCTTTACAAAAGCTTCTGATAACTTTGGGCCCACCTGGAGGACCAGGGCTGCCTGGCCTTGTAGAGAACCTAGGGGTACATTGGGCCCACCTGGAGGACCAGGGCTGCCTGGCCTTGTGGAGAACCTAGGGGTACATTGGGCCCACCTGGAGGACCAGGGCTGCCTGGCCTTGTAGAGAACCTAGGGGTACATTGGGCCCACCTGGAGGACCAGGGCTGCCTGGCCTTGTAGAGAACCTAGGGGTACATTGGGCCCACCTGGAGGACCAGGGCTGCCTGGCCTTGTAGAGAGCATGGGGGTACATTGGGCCCACCTGGAGGACCAGGGCTGCCTGGACTTGTGGAGAACATGGGGTACATTGGGCCCACCTGGGTAGTCCAGGCTACTATTCTCAGGTCAAGATTCTTAACTTAATCATATCTGCAAAGTGTTTACCATATATGACAGTATAGTGATAGGGTCTGGGTATTAGTACATGAGGGTTTTTGGGGGGGCTACTTCTCTGCCCCCCATGCTTTCATATGGAAGAATTTCAGCCAAATAGCCCACACCAAACTCATGCTCCGAATCAAGTATTGATCGGCAGATATATAGTATATACAGGGAATTCTTCTAATTTATGAGTGTATTGACTAATTTAAACATCACATCAAGTAACCCTATTTTACAGAAAAAGGAACTGAGGCTTCTAAAGGTTAATTAACTTACTAAAATTACACCATTTGTCAGAGGCCTAACTACAGCCATCACCAACTAGCTGAATTGCTAACCTGTATCGCCTCGGATACAAACACCGGAGGCGAACTACACAAAATTTACAAGTGATAACATTATCCTCTAAATTAATGTGATGATGGTAAAAATACCACGATAAATGTGTTATTACATATCTAACCATTAAGCAAGAACAAATAACGCATGGAAGACGTGGCTGAGATTGCTTGGCGTTAAACTAAAAGCAATTGCAAGGAAGCCCAGAGAACTCTGGTAATCACTCATGCGAATGGCTTTGGGACTGACTGGCACCTTGAGCAGTCGCCATGGTGCTAGGCCACTGTCTGTGGCTTTCAAAGGATCTCTAACAGCAACTTTTGTTTATTCACTCTGAGTCTTGTGTTCACCTAATACCAGACAGAGATCACTCTGCAGCATGAGGTTATCGATTATTTCACTGATAAAGATCTGATAATAATTTTCTTATTTGAACTGAATATGGAAATCATTAATTTTTTAAAAGATATTGAAAATGTGTTTTTTATTTTTTTTCAACCACCTGAAGATTCTAGAGCTTTTAGTGTGGAAATAGAGGTAAATCAATAATTGTGAAGCAATCATTGGCTTTGATGGCAGGTAAACCTAGATTTGAAACAAGATCTTAAAATTTATTAACTGTAAGAATTTCATGTAACATCTTTACTACTTATTTTTTTTTATTTTTAAAATGATGCTTAAAGGATGTATCTTACAGTAATAACCCTGTCTCACAGGGATCATTATAATGACTAATGTCTGCAAATGGCTTACCATTCTGCAGTCACACATTTAAGTACTTTACCCATATGAGTCCATTATCCATCACAGAAATGCTTCGAACGCAATATTCTAGTATCCTCACTTTATGTGAGAAAACTGAAGTGTGTTTTTTAAAAACCACCTCAAGCCCAGCCAGTGTAGCTCAGTAGATTTGATCCTCATCCCATAGACTGAGAGGTCCGGGTTCGATTCCCAGTAAGCAGCTGGTCGATGTATCTGTCTCACATCAATGTCGTTTTTTTTTCACTGTCTCTCCCTTCCTCACTCTCTAAAAAAAACCAATAAAAACTATTTTAAAAAATATAAAAGCCATCTGAAAAGCTTGACATATTCTACCACCAATGAGCCTCCACAAGTAGTTTCATCCAGCTCCACTACCCGGTGAGTTTTCCCAAGTGTCTGCTGCCCAATTCCAACGGTTACCAGGACTCTGCTTATCACCACCAGACACAGGGTCCTCATAGTCACCAGCCGGCAGGTGATCTGCCTCAACACGTCCCTATTAGAGCCTGTTCCAAGGACCACTCTCGGTAGAATGTACTGGGAAGATGCTCCCGGACACGTTCTCTGGATCAGTGATTTGCATAGTGGTGCTTTGGGGGGATTGCTCCCAGGGATAAAAGCTCTAAGAATGAGGGAAGAAGACTCGGACAGAAGAAAACAATTGAATTGTGATACAGTATCAGAGGCCTCAGCTAATCCCACACAGTTTTCAGTTTAGAGGGCCCCTCAGATATTTCTTGAACAGAGGTGAAGGAGCCAGCCAGTCAACGCACAGATCACAACGTAGCTGAGCCCCGCTAGGAGAGGGGCACAGCCCTAAGCGAAACGGCTCCCCTGGAAGAAAAGCAATCCCTGGGGAAGTTCTCAGCTCCAAGCATCCCAGGGCAACACTATGACAGCTTGAAGAAAAGCCCAGCATCTTGAAAGAGGTATCTGACCAAGACGCTGCAGCAACTGGTCCTTCCCGTTTTCAACAAACGTGCAACCCATCAGTAGCATCTCTGTACTGCGCTTCTGCGTAGGTTTATGCCTGTTTGTAGTAGTTAATTCAGGGTGACAGAATGTAGGACACTGGTTATGCTTTCCATTATATCCTGTATGTTCTTTCATTTTTTAAAAATGAGCACACGTTCCTTATGTAATCAAAATGCCACATATAGCTGTTTTCATTTCCTTTCTTTTCAATGAAAAACAACAGCAGCAAAGGACTTAGGTCATGCATTCCACTGAATCCCGCTAGGCTTTTAGGTTTTTAGGTGCTTTTTTAAAAATGTTTTTTTCTTTATTGATTTTAGAGAGATAGGAAAGGAGAGAAAGAAAGAGATAGAAACATTGATGAGAGAGAACATGGATTGGCCGCCTCCTGCATGCCCCCCACTGGGGATATGTGCCCTGACCGGGAATCGAACCAGTGACCTCTTGGTGCACTTGTCGACACTCAATCACTGAGCCATGCCTGATGAGCTAGGTGCCTTTTTTTAAACCACTTTATTGAGATATGATTGATTTTTTTTTTTTTTTTATCCTCACCTGAGGACATTTTTCCATTTTTTGTACAGACAGAGTGGAAGGGAGAGAGAGGAAGAGAGAGAGAAACATCGATGTGAAAGGGACACATCGAGTGGCTGCCACCCGAACGACCAACCAGGGCCGGGGACAAACTGCAACCGAGGTACATGCCCCTAGCGGGAACCGAACCCGGGTCTCTCCGGACCGCAGGCGGGCGCTCCAACCGCTGAGCCAAACCGGCCAGGGCAATATTTTTAAAGCCATCAATATTAAATGTATTCATCTCAATAAGTTTGGGGTGATGGTGGACCCATCACCACCATCAAGGATATGAATGTGTCCATCACCTGCAAAAGCTTCCTCTGGCCCCTTTCTATTGTTAGGTGTTGTTTTGTTTTGTTTGTAAGAATATTTAACATAAGCTCTACTCTCTTAACTAAGTTTCCGTCTACACCGAGTCTGTTAGCTGTAGGCCACAGGAAGGTCATGGTGACAAGGTACAAAGTGTTTAGTTCTCGTTTTTAAAACAGAGAAAAAAGCAAATGAGTGTATACGTATTCAGCAAGTCTTTTTCATTAAAATAGTTCGATTGGACTTCCTTTGATCTGCCTTCCGTTTCACTTCAAGTTGAATATCAGTAATGCCTCTCCGTTTCTGGGCTGCATGTAGACTGAACCTCCCGTATTTCATAGGTTTTATGAACACAATTTCAACAGGCTGGGTTTTTCTTTCACTGTTTATACCCCTTGTTTCTGTTCTATAGCTCCTGTAACCATGGCACACCTCGGTGTTATTGCAATTTCTAGGTGAAATTTGTATTACCTTTTGGTGATATTTCTCCAGAAATTGTTTGTAGGTCAATCTCCTCTTGTTCTCGGTGGATTCTGTCATTTTCCCCAATAAGGCCTTTAACGGGTCCTCTCTCCCCCGACTGCGGCTTGCAGAGAGACTAACAGGCTTTTGAAGTTGCTTGTTAGATTTTCTTTGATGTGTTTCTGAAGATTGTAGAGAACACAATCAACCCCTGGTGTGTTCATATATGTTTGATGTCTTTTCAAATCCAATTTTTGTTTCTAAAGTGGAGAAGTTCACAACCATATTTCTAACAGTTTTTGTTCTTCTGAACTAACACCTTTCTACCCCTCACCTCAATCACTGTGGCAGCATTACATTGTTCATTTCTTTTATATATTTTTAAGGCGGAACACACAAAGATAGATGGTGCTATTTAAATATGCTCGTGAGAGAACTAGGTGTGTATTAGAACAGATTAAGGCTTTTTGAGATGTCATGATTTGGTTGGAGCGTATGGTCGTTTTATTAAGGAATATTCTGGACAAAATCAAAGTGAAGAGCTGGAGTAATAAGCAGATTACAGTTTGTCTTGTATTATTTTTGCTGAGAATGAGATAATATTTCTGACTACTCACTTCAAAAGGAACCTTTATGAGTAAATTAGGGGCCTGGGAGGTAGCTTTTACTTTGGGGATATAATGGGCCATTGTTACTAATGAGATCCCCCAGATGGTAGCCACAACTAATACCCAGGAGTTCTACTAGGACAGACAACTTCCTCCCCTCCTCCATTCAGATATTGTTCTGTTATCAGTTAAACATCAGTGAGAGTTTGTTATGGCTACAGTTTAATTTGCGAAATAGAAGCAATACCAATGATCACGTGTACAATGAGTCTTATGTTGCAGAGAAAGTCAAACTGAACAGGAATTGCAAAAGTACGTACAGTTACCTAGGTAATAGTTACAAGTGAATATTAAATTTGAAAACGATAATATAAAAATTAACCAATTCTGCCCTGGCCTGTTTGGCTCAGCGATTGGAGCGTCAGCCAGCGGACCAGAGAGTCCCGGGTTCGGTTCCTGCTAGGGGCACGTACCAAAAAAATAAATAAAAAAAAATAAAAAATTAAGCGATTCTTATTTGCTCTAGTGCAATTTCTGTTGGGTCTTAGTATCACTGGACTAATTATATAGCTGTTGAAAACTCTTTAATTCTTAATAGAAATGAAAAGAATCAAGCCTAATGTTTGGTATTTCTGGGTTCAGTGTTTCTGCACCTGGCTTTGTATTTCATGACTGAAGCCAACACACTTGCCTACCATTGCTTCTTCAGCTTGAGGGCTAATAGCAAGAAAACCCACTGAATCTGAAGTCAAGAGCAATCTCATTTTCCAGAGGTCTGTTTCATACATTCCAATCCAGCAATGATGCTTTTCCAAATTCCCACTCACATACACTTAGCTTCATTGTATCCATATGTTACTATTTTCTTGTTTATATGTCTTTCCCCATAAGAAGATTGATGTGAAGGTATATCTTGAAATGATGATAAGGCCTCATAATTTATCCTTCGTAACTGCCATATAATAGACGACCAAAGATGTTAATTTCCTAAAATAAATATCATGTTTTTAAAGCTTTCTGACAAAAATAGCAGATGAGCACAACTGCCTGCTTCTTCTCTCAAACATCAGCACTGGAGAAGCTGAAGGGGTTATGGAGCTGAAACTACAAGGTAAAAGCCAATGAATGAAAACGATGAAACACCATGAGAAACTTCTCAGCTGCAGAGACAGAAAGAAAGAGATGGAAAAAATCCATCCCGGCAGGAGGGGCTCAGTTGGTTGTGCAGCACAAGCTCATGGGTTCGATTCCTGGCCCGGGCACACACCCAGGCTGCAGGTTCCCCCTGGTCAGGTGCACAGGGGAGGCAGCGATTGAGGTTTCTCGCTCACATCAATTTTTCTCTCTCCCTCCCTCTGCCTTCCTCTCTAAAATCGATAAAAATATATATTTTTAATCTTGGAGTATTTCAGAATATGTGTATGATTTTGGCAAAGAAAAATAAAAGCCATAATAATAAAGGAAATATTGATGAATTCTATTACATTAAACTGAGAAACTTCTGCTCATCGGAGGACTTAATGAGGAAAGTGAGCGCAGAGCAGAGAGAAGAACCTGTTTTCGCAGTAGAAGAATCTAATAGATAAGGGACTTATATTCAGAAGTCATAGTGAATATATCCGTAAATCAATAGAAAAAATACAAGTAACCCCACCCTCAGAATAGGCATCTACTGGAACATTCACTTAATTGAAGGGAATATGAAACGGTCACTAAAATTATAAAGAACGGTGCTCAATTTTATCAATATTTAGGGACTGTAAATTAACACTGTGATTAGATTAAAATGGCTACCAAGAAAAAGTCTGATGTTACCAAGTATTGTTTAGAGAGAAGAGCACCTAGAACCCTTATACCTACTTGTAGGAAGGTCGTAGTTTTCATCACTTTGAGAACAGCTGGCCATTATCTCCATGGGCACATCTCATGCCCACCACATCACAGCTTCCACTTCTGGCTGTGTACTCAGAATTGTGCACACCTGAATGCCACTATGCTCGTAATAGCAGCGCCATTTACAGCGACAACAACAGAATGATTGAAAACAATCTACATGGTCATGAACAGCATAATGCATCAATAAATTGTGATACACTCACACAGAGGAATACTACACAGGAATGAAAGTAAACAAATTGTGGCTACACTCAACGTCATGGATGTTTCCCAAACACAAGGGTAAGAGAAAGAAGCCAGATGTAAACAAATACATACGACATAATTCCAGAGCTCCAGACAGAAAACAACAGCCTTAGCAGGTTCCCAGTTGTTCACAGCCTGCGAGACCTGTTTGATCAAACGAACGGAACAGGCTCAGCATGGGTAGGTGGTCTGAGATAAGTTAAGGTAGAAACTTATCTGTTTTTTAAGTAATTACTTTTTAACCAGAAATATATGGGCAGAGTTACTTCACAGAGGTTTAAAAAATGCACTTTTTATTATATACTTCATAAATGAAAAAAAAAAGATATTTAGGAAAATGGGTAGCATCAATTGTGTCATTGTAGCTATTGGTTATTTTGAAAAGTTGCATAAATAAAATGCAATATCCTCCCCCCCCCAAATATATTATATTCCTATCTGTGTTCAAGAACCTTTGGTTATAACGCAGCACCTCATGCAATGTCATGATCCCTTTCTGCATGTACATTTGTTAAGTCTGGATGGTGGTTGATATTTTAATGCTATATCTAATTAAGATTATTCACATCTTTTCAAGCTCATTAGGCCTTTAAGATAAAGCTAAAGTACACTCACTTGTAAAAGGCATTTTCAGTAAATTATAGGTCAAAGTAATTTATTTTTCTACTAGACGAATAGCCATTACTCTCCCTGATACTTAATCAACACTTAGTCACTCAATTGCTAAACAAAGGCATTACATTACCTGTAGTTCTTTCATTTATTTTACTGTTAAATAGTTCATGTGCTTTTAACATTTTATATTCAAAAAGAAAAATTATGCTTCTTACAAACACGGCATTTGTATGTATACATTTATCTTAGTGTGCCCATTGAATTACACATATCTGGCATCAAAACATTTATTTACTTATCAATATTCCCCTCTGTAATTATGCCATAAACTTAACAAGTCAACGTAAGTGTAAAATTTTGCAATCCTTACAGAATATATCTTCTGTGAACACTAGGTGTTATTTATTGCTGTTCAATATTTAATGTTTGGTAAATGTGACTAAATGTTGCAATAAGTTTTATTCTAAAATAACCTGCACATTATAGTAAAAATGGAGTTCATTCTATAAATTAGTGGATAATTTAATATTTTAATAACAATGAGTGTATATAGAGATATTGATAGAGCAACATTATAAAATGAATTAATATCTGCAGTGTCCCTTTAAATGTGAAGACTGTCCGGTCTTCAAGGAAAGTAGTCTCAATAGCACGGAAATGTCTTTCCCATGCCCATCAGATCTCTAGTCACCTGTTCTAGATTTAGTCAATTCACTACTGAACATGAGCATATCTTAGTTCCTGAAAACACCTATCTTTACACTTGCACAGATATTATGTTTGAAAAACGTGGTTTTTAACATTTGAAAACTGCTTAGACCTTTAGCACAATGAATTTTGAGGGAAAAGAAAGCCCTAAGCAATAGACAGATGGGTTTAAAGGCTGTGATGGCTCATTTTCCCAGAAGTTTTTGAAACAAGGGCTGTAATCCCCACCATTGCAGGAAGCCATTTATTCTAAAAACAGGCGGGGATATCCATCATTTGGATATTTTAAAACAGCCTCTCCCATTATACATCCCTAGTAAATGAACTGCTGCCCTCCCAGGCCGTAATAGAGGAGCTAAGACTACTGAGCCTCGAGTCACACCCCCATCCATCTAACGATGCCTTTTCACATCACAGATAATATTCAGAACATGTTTGTTTGTTTTGGAACTTCAGTGACCCTTAATTATAATATCAAACATCCTTTAGGAATACTGTTATCCCTGCAGTTATTGGTAAAATACATCAGAAGAATAGTTCTTGCCCTTTTATTTAGTTCTTTATTTATTTTTCGAGTGTTTGCCGTTGATAGTAAATGAGCTCCAAGCATTCCGGATGGCAGTGCTGCCCTATTTTCACGTAACCGTTCTTACTGCAATGTCAACAAAATGATCAGCGCTACTGAAAACATCCATTCTCAGGCAGTATGCTACTCAGTCACTTAACTTCATCTCTTGACTGATGTGATCATTTAGTAAATGAAATAAAACATCTAATTTTAGAAAAGAGAACTTTAACTGCAAGGGCTAATGCAGCCTTTTCAACATGATGGATGGAGCATTTCGGGAGATTATAAGTGACCCCAGGAAATGTCCCTTCAGTTCTCCCTTCTCCATGAGGAATGAACAGGTGGTTTTCTGAGACGCCTGGACACGAGTTCCCAAAGGGATCAGGAGTGACCATCGTTTTGGGGTACATAAAACATTCTAGAAGGGGAAAACACTCATGTGTATGAGAGCTTCTGAAATGGGCTGATAAGAAACAAGGGAAAGATATTTAAGCACGCAAACAGCATGTCGAAATTGGCACAGGTTTTATAGCAGTAAAATATTTACAAGCCTTGCTGTCATGCCCACGACCAACAAACAATACCTTCTTGTGCTACTTAAGTGTTATCAGAACCCCCCACTCCCACTTAAAATCCTTTGTTTATCTTTTATCCTGAATTGTGTTCTCAGAAATTCAAGGATTTAGAGCATAGCTCGGTTTAATTAGGTTTCTTTCTCCTCAAGATAAATAGACAGTACATTGCCTTGAGCAATTTACATAAAAATTTGAAGATGTGTTTAACTGTACACAGAAACGGTAGAGGTGTTATTTTGGGAATGGCTCAATATATTTTTACATAAATACACTTTTCCTTTTTTGCAAAGATATGCAGAGCTAGACACATTTTTCATAGAGGATGAAAGTCCAGACACCTGTATTCTTTTCTATTTTCCTGAATCTTGGGAATTCATTATAAGAGTCCAGGAATAAGAGAGATAATTTACTATGAACTCTATTAAATATAACACTTACACAAGTGGACAAAATCTGAATCTTACTAATAAAGCATATTATCAAGCTCCTAAAGTATTTTAAAAATAGGTACTTTTGTTTTCTGTTTGGTCTAATAATGTAAAATACAATATAAATTAATAAGAGATCTCTAAACACACCATGGTCTCACGATGATAAGTCAGAGGGAAATTGCCTTTGAATGATATGTCTGGCCCTGGTCGGTTTGGCTCAGCGGTTAGAGCATCAGCCCACAGAGCAGAGAGGCCTGGGTTCGGTTCCTGCTAAGGGCATGTACCTCGGTTGCAGTTTGTCCCAGCCCCGGCTAGGGTCGCGTCTCTCTCACATCGATGTTTCTCTCTCTCTCTTCCCTGCTCTCTCCCTCCCACTCTATCTGAAGATAAATGTAAAAAGTGTCCTCGAGTGAGGATTAAAAAAAAAAAAAAAGAATATGTCTGAATAGAATTCAGCTATAAAAGTCCATTCTTACTTTAAGGTGTGTTCTTCCTTCAATGACTAATCAGTTTCAGTAAGTTGAGGCATCTTGGAAGGGAATTAGGAGACTAGACAGTTGAGGCAGGAAGAAAAAGAAATGGAGAAAACAGACTATTAAAGAAAATAGACTATTAAAATAGACTACTAAAGATCTTCAGTATGTTGCTTAAGATTATTTGCAACAATTCCAATTTTTTCTTGCACTGAAGGAAGCTAATATTTAAATAGAGAAGACAGTCAAACTCTTTGAGAACTTGATTGACATCCAAATGTTTTGTTGCTAAACACATTTAATTTAGCTCTATCATACTAGATAGAGCTAGAATAGAAGTAGCTATTTTTTAACTACAATAATTTGCTTAGTCATTAATTTTATTATAGCTCAAGATTATCTGGCTTAATTTCAATGAAATACTTCTGTTTTAAATATAATTATCTTAGTCATTTTCATTTAAAGAAACCAGTTTTTCTGCTCTAACCTGTTTCTGGCTTGGTTTTATATCAAATTTAGGAGATATATATGTGATATTGATTCAACTAATTTGAAATCACAGGACGAGTCAAGAAGAAAGGTCTTAGTCAATGATGTGCTAAAATTTAATGCATTTCCATTAAAAATACAGATAATTGAAGTTCAAGCCTTTCTATGAAGACTAAATATTAAATGTTTTTGCTTTAACATACTGTTTCATAGGTTATTGTATAAGCATCAGAATCTCCTAGATATAATAATGATCATCTGCACTAATTTTTAAATTATTTATTTAAAAATCGGGGTCAATAAAGTTCAAGAAATTTGTATTACTATTGCTACTAATTTTAAAGATACAAATAATTATGTGGGTTTTCAAGAAAATAACTCAGATCAAGAAGTCATGGAATGAAATAGTTAACTTTTGAGAGTGCACACATTCAACATTACAAATGCAAAGCTTAAACACAGCAAAACCTAATCTAGTTTCAAAAATATTTCAGTTGTTTTCAGAACCACAGGATTGGTGGGAAAGTCTGTTTTCCACTCTGCGCTGCCAACCCTCATCCGCCCTCAGGCAAGTTGCCATCATTATCACTTTTGAGATGGTCAAAAGACGAATAAAAGCTTAAGTGAGTCAGGACATAAAAATCACTGAATTTATTCGTTCAATAAATAAATGAAAGTGGTATAATATTTTACTATCATTAAAAGACAATTTTAAAAATGACGGTCATAAAGATATAAAAATGAATATGAGTTCAAAGATTTAATTTAACTCAAGGGTACCAGGTGGATAACCTGTTCAAAGGAGAATCCAAAGAAAACGCACATTTATACATAAGGAATATTTAAAAGAATGTGAAAATGGAGGCAAGCCCAGCCGGTGTGGCTCAGTGGTTGAGCGTTGACCCTGCACCAAGAGGTCACGGGTTCGATTCCTGGTCAGGGCACATGCCCAGGTTGTGGGCCTGATCCCCAGTGGGGAGCGTGCAGGAGGTGGCAATCAATGTTCTCTCTCATTGATGTTTCTATCTCTCTCTTCCTCTCCCTTCCTCTCTCTCTCTGAAAATAATAAAGAAAAGAAAAAAATGGAGGCAAAATGAGCTTCTTCATCACTGGGGTAGGGAAGGCACTGGGCGCTCTACTAGGCAGAACAGAATGCGCATGTCCACAGACAAGAACTGCCGGCGTTGCTCTGCACCCTGAACTCTCCAGAGTTGTAGGAAACGTCCTAGGTATCAGTCAGACCAACTGCACGCGTGTCCTCCAGATAACGCATCGTTTTCTACTGAAGCACATTTGTTTCCTCTACAAAACTAGATTTTGCATAATGTAATATATATTTTAAGGAAAATTTGATGTTTCAGATATAAAAACTGCTGTTATTTCCACTTAAAAAAATAATATGTTTCGCCCTGGCCAGTTTGGCTCAGCGGTTAGAGCGTCGGCCTGCGGTCCCGAGAGACCCGGGTTCGGTTCCCGCTAAGGGCACGGTTGCAGTTTGTCCCCGGCCCTGGTTGGTCGTGCGGGTGGCAGCCACTCGATGTGTCCCGTTCACGTCGATGTTTCTCTCTCTCTCTCCCTTCCTCTCTCTCCCTCCCTCTATCTGTACAAAAAATGGAAAAATATCCTTGGGCAAGGATAAAAAAAATAAAATAATATGTTTCTATTGATTTTTGATAGAGAGGAAGGGAGAGATAGAAATATCAATAGGAGAGAAACATCAATCGGCCGCCTCCTGCACGCCCCCTACTGAGGATCAAGCCTGCAACCTGGGCATGTGCCCTGACCAGGAATAGAATTGATGACGTCTTGGTGCGTGGGGTAAATGCTCCACTCACTGAGCCACACTGATTGAGCTATTTCTGCTTCTTAGTATCTATATAATGTTAGTCAATTGATGATTCCAAGGTTCAGTTTCCTCATTTGTAAAATAAATGAAATAATTTCATATAATGCAAGGTTTTTGAGAGAAGCAGCAGGGGATTAAATAAGATGGCATATGGAAGAGACCCTCAATAAATACTATGAAAGTATGCTATATAATTCTTACAATAGCCATAATTGAAAAATATAAAAAGTTATTTAAAAAAATCAACTAAAAAGTATTTTACAGAGATATTGTCACAACACAACATTCAGTCCGTTCTCAAAGTCATATGTCCATATTGCTCCTAGAACTAAACCTTTAGCAAAGTCTTCGCGTTGCGTTGAGTAATTCACATCCTGTATATCTGTGATCATTTTGTCATCTCTGATGCTGGCTGTGTTCTAAAATTCTTGACGTCAAACCTGCTCTTGCCCAGATGGCCGTCATAGACGCGGCTATCATCTACTGCACGTGCCCAAAGCTGTTCATTGCTGTTCGGATTATTGGCAATCTACCTGGATTATTGCCTTATAAGAATTATACATGCTGAAATCATTGGTTTAAATTGTCTTAAAAATAGTCTGGCCGGTGTGGCTCAGTGGTTGAGCACCGACCCATGCACCAAGAGGTGGCCGGTCCGATTCCCGATCAGGGCACATGCCCAGGTTGTGGGCCTGATCCCCAGTGGGGGGCATGCAGGAGGCCGTCAATCATTGTTCTTTCTCATTGAAATTTCTATCTCTCTCTCTCTCTCCTTTCCTCTCTCTAAAAAAACCAATAAAGAAAAAATAATTTAAATTGTCTTAAAAATAGTATATATGGTTTACATTAAAATGAACAGAGTATTCAGAAAATCATGAAAACAGAAAAAGAATATATTCATCATTAGAGAATTTACTATATTTAGTATAAATTTTTTCATGTATAAAATAAAATTTCAAAATTTTAACTCATAGTTTAATTGGATGGATATTTTCTTTCTTAGTAATGCAGTAAAGCCTCACTTAGCATTGTCCGTAGGTTCTTGGAAATTGTGACTTGAAGCAAAATGATATATAACAAAACCAATTTGACCACAGAAACAAGAGTGAAGCTCCTAAAGCATATTTCTGGTTCCAAAAAATTCACCAGACTTCTAAATGAAGACCCCAAACACTTATAATATTAAACATTGAAATAAATGTGAGCTATTCATAATTTAATAAAGACTAGTAAAAACAAGTAAGATCACTATTTTTCAATGCACTATTTCAGATCAGGGTTGCAGGTGGGGAGCCTCTCCCAGCAACTCAGGGAGCAAAGAGAGACCTACCCTGGACTGGACCTTCTTCCTCACTGGGTGCACAAAACACCCACACACACTCATACTGACACAACTCAGATACGCCAGTTCACCTCACATGGTAGGAAACAGGCGTGTCTGGAGAAAACCCACAAAGACATGGGGAGACTATGCAAACTCCACGATAGTGACCCTGGCCAAGAATCTTCTGTTTCTTATCTCATCAACATAATAACAAGCAACATTGAGCAAGGCAACATTACTCGAGGATCTGCTGTACATAATTGATGGTCCCTCTTTAAAATTCAGTTCCTAGATGCAATGAATTAAAGCATACTAATTTAATTTTTATAACAGCACTGATAGAAAGTCAGCTTTTATTTCATTGTGCAAAAGAGAAAGCTGGTACTTAGAAAGTACTAGAACCTCAAATTCCTTACACCCATCCAGCACCCTTTCCATCACCCCAGCAACGATATTTAGAACATGTTTGTTGTATAAATATTTCACCAATAGCATTCAGGGAACACACAGTCTTGAAAGCAGAAAATTCTTGCTCTATGTTATTTAATTCTTTGGGGATAAACCCCTCAGTCACACCCAAAATCCAGAGTTGTTGAAATAAAAACAAGTAAAATGTAACTTATTTTAAACCAATCATAAAGAAAATTTATGTATTTCTTTATAAATACAGAGTGTCATGTCATTGCAAAAGATAGTAGATGCTAACTATTTCTATGATTTTTTGCTTTACAAGTTTTCTCCCTTTAACATGATGTTACCTATATCCAAATTATTACACTGATATGTCATTATACATTCTTGGGAACATGAAATGGTGGCAGTTTTACATTAAGTCTGATTCAACCAAGGTACAATTTTTCAGTCTCTAGACCTTGGTCTCTCCAGCTTAGAAAAGAATTCTACTTTGAATTTTCTTTCCTTCATCTCTCTCTCTTGTATTTTCTTCTTCTTCTGGAGTTCCCTTTACTCATATGTTACACTTACTCTATGTACATGCTGAGAGTTTTTCTTCTTTAGTTTTACTTTTTTGGTGTTTCTACTTTATATTTCCTTGGCCTTCTGTATGATATTCCAGGCAACAAATCTGATTCTAGAAACAGAACATATTTGACTTCAATTTGACAATTGAACCTTTGTTGCTGCTGCTGTTTATCTACATGGAAAAAGAAAATCACGTGTCTGTGTAGCAAACTGTCTAAACAGACCAGGAAGGGGGTCCAGTTAGAAACAACTGCAATCATTTGTAACAGAAATGATGATGGCGTGGACCTCGGCCACAGCAGTGGAGAGACGGGAGCAGCAGGCCAGTCCTACCTCCACAGTTGAGGTAGAGCAGAGAAAGGTTCCTCACATGTAGTCTGTGAGGTATGCTTGAGAGACAGATGGACCAGGGTCCAATTGAAAGCTTATAACCAGCAAAGTTGGAAGCAGTGATTGATTGGAGGAGATGGAGTACACTGTCATAGCAGCAGGCTTGGTGGGAAGTTCAGGAGTTTGGTGTTTGCCATTTTAGTCTGAGATCACTATCAGATGTCCGAGGAGGTGCTCAGTAGTCGTTTGGATATAGATGACTCAAATTCAAGGACAATATCTGGGCTGCACATAGAGATTTAGCACACAGCGTCACAGATTTTGGGTTTATGGATGTGAATCTGGAAGAGAAGAGATCACCAAGGGAGTTACCATAGTTAGATTACAGAAGGCGAAGAGGTTCAAGAGATTTTTACAAATAGCTGGGTGCTATGGACTGAATGTGTGTCCTTCCAAATCCATGTGTTGAAACCCTAACCCCCAATGGGATGGAGTCTTTGGGGAGTGATTAGGCCACTAAAGTGAAACCCTCATGAATGAGATCGGTGCCCTTATGAACAGATCCAGAGAGTCCTCATCCCTTTGCCCTTTGAGGACACAGGGCAACAGCCATCTGTGTGATCCTAAGGTAGGCTTCACCATACACCAAATTTGCCAGAGCTCTGACTTTGGATTTCCTAGATTCCAGACCTGTGAGAAAGAAATGTTTGTTATTGTATCACTGTTTATGGTATTTTTTTCTATCCTCACCCGAGGATATGTTTATTGATTTTAGAGTGAAAGGAAGAGAGAGAGAGAGAAACATTGATCAGTTGCCTCCTGTACATGCCCCAACCTACCCGGGATCGAACCTGAAACCTTAGGTATGTGCCTTGACTGGGAATTGAACCTACAACCTTTTGATGTGCGGGAGGATGCTCTAACCAACCCACCCAGCCAGGGCTGTTTATGGTGGTGGTGTCATGGCAGCCTGATCAGACAGATACTAATGGATGTTTACATGTTTAGAAGCAAGAGGAAGAAATCTACAAAGAAGGCTGACACGGATTGGCCATTGAGGAAAACCAGGTGAGTAGTGTGTGCTGAACATTCAATGTAACAATTTTACCAGAGAGGAGGGAGAAATTATCCATTTCAAAAGTGCGTAGGAAATGAGAACTGAGATTTTGGATTTGATATTGTAAAACCAGTTCCAGCAGAATGATGGAATCAAAAGGTTAATTCAAGTAGATCAAGAGAGGTGTTGGAGACAGAAACTTTTTTCTAAAACAATTATGAAGAATTTTCATTCTTGGTGTTGGGAAGATTGGAAGGTACATGCAAAAATGTGAAACTAGACCACTACCTTACACTGTATACAAGAATACATCCAAAATGGAGAAAAGACTAATGTAACTTGTGAAACCAAAAAAATCCTAGAAGAAAATGTACATAGCAGAATCTCAGACATCATATGTAACAGAATTTTCACTGATACGTCACCTAGGGCAAGAGGAAGAAAGAAAAATAGTAGTAAATGGACTACATCAAACTGAAAAGCTTCTGCACAGCAAAAGAAACCAGCCTCAAAACGGAAAGGGAACCCATTCTTTGGGAGAGCATAATTGCAGATAAGGGGTTAATATCCAAAATATATAATCACAGCTCAACAAAATAAAGCAAACAATCCAATTAAAAAATGGGCGGAGGACCTGAATAGACACTTCTCTAAACAGGATATACAAATGGCCAAGAGATATATGAAAAAATGCTCAACGTCACTAATCATCAGAGAAATGCAAATTAGAGCAACTATAAGGTATTGCCTCACACCTGTCAGAATGGCCGCCATCAACAAATCATCAAACAACAAGTGCTGGCGAGGGTGTGGAGAAAAGGGGACTCTAGTACACTGCTGGTGGGAATGCAGACTAGTGCAGCCACTATGGAAAACACTATGGTGTTTCCTCAAGAAATTAAAAATGGAACTGCCATTTGACCCAGTGATCCCACTTCTAGGAATATACCCTAAGAATCCTGAAACACCAATCAGAAAGAATATATGTACCCTATGTTCGTAGCAGCACTATTTACAATAGCTAAGATCTCGAAACAGCCCAAGTGCCCGTCAGTAGATGAGTGGATAAAAAAGCTGTGGTACATGTACACAGTGGAATGATATGCAGCTATAAGAAAGAGAGATCTTTTATCCTTTGGGATGACATGGAGAGTCCTGGAGAGTATTCTAAGCAAAATAAGCCAGTCAGAGAAAGACAAGTATCACATGATCTCACTTATTTATGGAATATAATGAAAATAAGCTGATGACCAAAATAGATCCGGAGACATAGACGTAGGGAGCAGACTGGCAAACCTCAGAGTGAAGGGAGGTGGGCAGGCTGGGACGAGATAAACCAAAGAACCTATATGCATATATATCCAACCAATGGACGCAGACCGTAGTGTGGGGAAGGCAGGAGGGGGTGAGAACAGGGAGGAGGGGGTCCAAGGGGGGATAAAAGGGGGGAACATCTATAATTCTTTCAACAATAAAGATGAAAAAATTCATTCTTATTAATTAAAAACGGAATTGTCTATGTTTATATACATGCAAATACATTGACGTGTTTGGATACCTTAAATATGTATCTACTGTGTGTGTGTGTGTGACTTGCAGGTGGAGAGACGAGGCAGCCCTTTAGTAAAGACATGGGGTTAAGGGCGTTCATTGAGGTGGGAAAAGGTAGCAGCTGTTTGTAATCTGTGTGTTGTGCTGTGCGTGGTTAAAGGAAGAGACTTCCGGCACTGCCCTTGATTGGATACAAAGGAAACAGACAGGTTAAAGACCTATGTCATGGATGCTGCCTTCCTAGTTACATCAGGCCTCAGGACACTGAATGCCATAGCCCACGTCACCAAGACAGATAAGGCTATTTCAACGCTGTCACACGCCGATTTTAATTTTGTGTCTTCATAATTTATGTTCAACACTTCCTCTTTTTCTTTTTTTCTTTTCAAATAAAATCTTTAATACTTACCTTCTATTTTCAAAGTTTTTGGTTCCCTCTCGAAATAAGATTGTATAATGAAAAGACCCAGGGATGATCTGAGCCAGGGATGCTAATGAGTCATTTCCCAGGAAATGGGCTAGCGAATTACTCTAAAGGGAATTTTCTTAGCACGTATAACAAGAAATAGACATGTGTTCTTACTCATCTAATTCTGGTCATTCTGTCTTCATAACTGAGAGTAACAGCACAGGACCTCTTATCTGCCGCTGAGAATTAAATGATGCAGTAACTACTAAATTGTAAAACTTCTATGCAAAACAGCTGAATTCACAAAGGAAAGATCTTCAAGTTAAAATAAAAATGTAAAATCTTGTGAAATAAGATAAATATTTAAAATCCCCCCCACACAAAAAAATTCATCTAGTTAGAATTGTATTAGCAACTTTCAGTGAGGATGTTCATTAATGAAATCCCTGACTTTAAATGCTTCCTGTTCAATGGACGCAGACCACACATTCACAGAGGCACCCACACATTTTACAAAGTTACTGCTTAGATCGATAGCACTTTTTCTATGAATTTCATGGCCCATTCATTCCACTGACGGTTTATTTAGGGAGTCCAAATTGATTTTCAACATTTACTATGGCTGAAGAAAAAAGAACATCCAGTGATGAATTTTTTTCCAAAATCTTTCAATTAAACAAACTTCCTTTAGAGGGAGCACCCCCATTAATTATCGCAGGACAGAGTTCTTCCAAAATAATGTCTATGTTTGCAGAGGCTCTTGCCAGATTGCTTTTGTTGTAATTTGCCTCCTAGTATTTCCCTTCTGGACCCACAGTTCTTTGATCCACCAAACTAAGCTCACATAAAAATATATATCATAATTTTATTATTTCTGATCTTAAATAAAGAAATAGAAGAAAACAACACATTTAAACCTGAACTCTAAAAAACGTGCAATGTTTTAATTCCAATACCTTCTAAAACAATCTCTCATTTTGCAAAATAACCTGTGGGTCTTGGAAAGGATTTATTTAGCTGATGAGAAAGAAATGTCTTCATAATATTCTGAAATATACTAACCCTGAGTAGGTAGTAAAGGCTGTAACCACTCACTGCTTTTTCAGGTTATAGCTCCTTCTTGAAGGGCAGACCCACAGACACTTCCCCAAGATTAGGAGGGGTAATAGGTCAGTAGGGATTTTCTATCTGTAACTTCTGCCACCACACCCTGCTTTCTCTATATTACTTCTGGGAAAGACACACACGTGTATATAAATGTAGATGGATAGATAGATAGATGATAGATAGATAGATAGATAGATAGATATTGATATAAATATAGATATAGCTATTAACATAGGTATAGATATATTTAACACTTTCAAAATTAAATAATCCAATTTAAGAGCATTCCAAAATGGTATCTATATGTAATAATCACCTCTAATTATTTTCCTTCTTCTCTGATGTAATTACACATCATCAATTACGCCTATCGCCTCTCATCATAACAGAACTTCTCTGTTGTCAAATAAAAGTGAATCTGCACTTAGATAGGGGAGGCTTTATTTGAAGACGGCCGCCATGCGGAGAGGGAAACGTCTGTGTTCAGGAGAACACTCCACCGCACGCTGGGTGGTCTCCGAGTCGAGCAGGTACGGTTCACTGCATGAGCGGTGGTGTGATCAGCCAGCTGGAGGAGGGGATGTTTTTCTCTGCAGTCATCTGAACCAGGCAGCCCGTGTACGTACAAGGACTTGTGGGCAGAAGAGAAGACTAATTCAAGTTTGGTCCGGTCAAATGAGCAGGCATTTGTCCAGGCTGGAGGGAGGACAGAGAGTTCAACCATTCACTTATGAAGCAAAGAACAGGATTTTGGAGGGTCCGTGTCTGGCCCGGGGTGGGGAAGAAGGCAGCACACACCAGTATTCACCACGCTGGTCCAACAGTGGCTGCGGGCGGTGTTTCCTGGAAGTTGGAGGGTGGGCGGGTGTCTCACCCCGAAGTTGGAGGGTGGGCGGGTGTCTCACCCCTTTCTGTTTAAGGGGCGCACAGGGCAAGATGAAGTCCAACATTCTGCTGGTTAAGCAAGGAAGTCCTCACTTAATGTCCTTGATAGGTTCTTGGAAATTGCAACTTGAAGCAAAATCACTCATAACAAAATGTATTTCTGGTCACAAAAATGTCACCAAACTTCTAAGGAAACATCCCAAACACTTCTAATATTAAAATAAACATAGAAATGAATGTAAGCTCCACACTTGAGAAAGATTGATAAAAACGAGTCAGATGATTATTTCCCAGTCCTCTTACTCCAGTTCAGGGTCACGGGTGGCAGGACCCCCTTCCGTCACAGGGCCACTCACACCTGCACGCAGACTGGGGCGATTTAGACACGCGGTTCCCCTCGTGTGCACACCTTGGAGCTGTGCTAGCGAACTGTGGGAGCTGGAGGAAACCACCCCGATGCGGGGACAGCGTGCAGGCAGCACAGAGGCAGTGGCCCAGACAGGGAGCAATAATTTTTTGTCATCGACGTTATAATGAAACAACATTGTTGAAGGACCTGCTGTGTGTTATAGCTATTTGGCTTTGTTTATTTTAGGATTATGTTATAATCTATTTTCTCACAAAATAAGCACTACGTTGCTGTTAAGGTGAGTTCTCTTTCTTTCTCTCTCACTCTCTCTTTCTCTCTCTCTTTTCCTTTCCTTCCTCCTCCCCTCCCTCTAGTATCTCCATTATGTTTAATATCCTTGTAGCCAAACTCAACTTTTTCCATTTCTAGTTTTCCAATGAGATCCAGATAAAGTTGTAGTTTTCTTTCAAAGTCTTCCTCTTGTATCCCAAACCTTTATGTGCACCACTTTCTAAAATACTAGTTGTAATTAATTTTCTCTCTGCCTCATGAGAAGTCTGGTGTATGCTGGTGCTTATATTTTTCTGTATGTGGTCTGAAAGGCCAACTACATGGGAAGCCATCCTGAGGCAGAGGATATTTAAATGATGTTCTTTGGTGAAGGCCCATGTTAGGTGTGTTATAAACATCATTAGTGATGGGAATGACCGTATTGATGGTAAAACTATGAAAACAATGTGATAAACAGAGGACATCAGATAGTTTAACCAAGTCAGATTGTGGTTGCCCAAGGAGGGATGTGGAAGAAAAATGCAGGTATACTCGGTGTAATTTTGGCCACTGTATTTATTTCCTGCCAACAAAGTGTTCTCCTTTCCTGCTAAATTCCTTAAATGATACGCACGGTTGGAAGTAATCTCCAAAGTACAAAATTCCCCGGGGAAATATATCAAACTGAGTTAATTATAAGTAAATATAAAGTTATAAACATACACACACACACACACACACACACACAAACATACACAAACAGCTTGACTTACAATACACATTTGATTACAAAGTAAAATAGTAAAAAATTCTGTCAATTTTGGAATCAGAATTAGTTCCATCATCCACGAGCTTGATAAGTTTGGATAATTTACAAACCATATGATACACATTTTTTAAAAATTTTAAATGAATATAGTACTTGTATTACAGTTTTTCAAAGTTATACAATGGCATCAATATGTATTAATATGTACCTTAATTTTTCTACATATCTGGAAATAGAGGAAATAATTTCTCTAAATAGTCTAACCTTACACCTCTTCTTTTTTTTTTTAAGATGTGTTGTTTTTTATTTTTTTAATTAATTAATTAATTTATTTTTGTTACAGATGTTTCTCCTTCCCCCCCCCCCCCACTGATAGCCCCTCTCCCTCCCTCCCCGCCCTGTCCCCAGCTTTGTTGTGCCATTTGACTCTGTGATCCCACTTCTAGGAACATACCCTAAGAATCCTGAAACACCAGTCAGAAAGAATATATGTACTCCCATGTTCGTAGCAGCACTATTTACAATAGCTAAGATCTGGAAACAGCCCAAATGTCCATCAGTAGACGAATGGATAAAAAAGCTGTGGTACATATACACAATGGAGTACTATGCAGCTGTAAGAAAGAAAGATCTCTTATCCTTTGAGACGACATGGAGGGACCTAGAAAGTATTATCCTAAGCAAAACAAGCCACGCAGAGAAAGGCAAATATCACGTGATCTCACTTATTTGTGGAATATAATGAACATAACAGTCTGAGGAACGGGGTAGTCCCAGAGACATGGATGTGGGGTACAGACAGATAATCCCCAGAAGAAGGGATGGTGGGGGAGAGATAAACCACAGAATTTGGATGCATGAACAATGAACATGGACAACACCTCTTCTTTATTATTGCTTGCAATTCCCTAAGAGAGGCTTTGGGAGGGGTTGTTCAATGATTTCAGATTACAAAATAAGATGAGCTATAGTAGAAAAACTTTGCATGGTCTAATTAGCCCCTGAAAATGAAAGCTTTTGTTTTCCTTGTTCCTGTAGGCAAGTTTTGCTGAGAAATAATAGGCTAAGGTTTAGAACTATGATCCTTTGAATTGTTTGAGTCATCAGGATATTACTTATCTTCTTCCAAACAATTTTCCGTGTAATTTTATTTCTACATTTCCTTCACTCTATGCTTCCTATTTTGGCTTCTTTACACATGTGTTACATAACTGTTGTTAAGTACAAGTCTTCTACTTGTAAACCGTTTCATCTCCAATGAACATTGTCATCAGCTCTTTCATCCTGCCAATACATTGAGAATGCCTCATTATTGGGGCAATAAAGAAGTGATCACCTAAAATAGTTACGGATTAAGTGAACTCATAGGCTTAAATAAGGTTGAATTAACTAATAGAGATCAAACCCTGCCAGAACCTGATCTTGGACTTTTTAGACTCCAGAACTGTGAGAAAATACATTTCTGCTGTGCAAGCCACTGAGAATATAGCATTTTTTTTATTGACAGCCCAAGCTCATTAAAGCAGCTGCTAAGATGTTAGCCCCAAACTTAGTGGTATGAAACAACCTCACACCATTTGCTTATGATTTTGGGGTCAGTAATTTGGGAAGAAGCTGCAGACACAAGTCCGCTGTACTGTGGTCACGTGAAGGCATGACCAGGCTCACCTCCTACTGGGCTACTCCTCTCGGCTGGGATCAGGTGCTGGTTATCAGCTGGGACCTCAGCTACTATAACACATGTATGTGTTAGGAAACTAGAGTACCTGGAGAGTTCAGTCGATTTTGACTGTTTCTTATTTCATACCATGATTACAATTTTATCAGTAAGGCTTTGCCAGAGAGAAAACAGCTTTTCTAACTCTAATAGCATATTTTTGCATATCAAGGAGTAATCCCAGTGAACAGAGAAAAAAGATGTTTCCAGAGGCAGACCCTCTATACCAGACCGTTCCTCTTTGTTTCTTACCAACAATATTCCAGTTTTACTGGGGAGCCTCCAGCCCTGTCCCAGTTATCACATCACTGTTGTCTGAGCCAGTCACAATAAGGGTTCATTTCCCAGTTCCTACAAGGAGGTGGAGGGGTTGGAACCCGATGCAGTCCAGTTTGATGGGAACGTCTGGGGAAACTTTTGGTTGTATCCAGGTCAAAATGAAAGTCTTTTTCTCTCATAATATCTCAGTTTCCTTCTTTGAGTTGTGTTTGTGTGGAATTTTTTGGCTGTGATTGTGTGGAATTTTCATAATAAGGAAATACTTAAGGCAAAAGTCAATATTTATAAGGAGGCAGACCAGAAAGAGAGAGAAAAATGCCAGCACAGACCAACCTGCAGAGTTATTCGCTGAGGAAAAGAAACTTTTATTTGTCTAAGTCACTGTTCCCTGGATTTCTACGAATAGCAGCTTCAGACCTTCCGAGTGGAGCCCTCAAGGGAAAGACCCCCAAAATATGGAATTAGAAGTTGTGGAGAAAGGAAGCAAGAGCCTCCCTCTTTACCACATTCGAGACCCCAAACTCTGCTTTGAACAAGGGGGGGCAGTGGGAAAAATTCATCTTTATCAGGATAAAGTGCGATAGTATTTGAGGTTCAATTTTCACCCTGACAAAGGGGCAAGAAAATTGGAAAGGAATACATCACTGATAGGATCTCGCTCTATGACGCAATTGTCTGAATTGCTCAGTGCAGGAGTATTAAGCCAAGAGGACTGGCAAAGCTCAGAACCCAGTGAGTAAAAGACAAAAAACCAGTCACCAGTCTGTGGACTGCGCCTAGACGTTTGCTTTAAGCTTTGAAATGGAAAAGACACAAATATTTGGTAATTTCCATCAATAATGGAGAAAACAATGTTGATCAAAAACTTCAGTCTGCACATGAACAAATACGTGTGTCCGCCTCCTAAGACGAACCTGTGCTCCCAAATCTGCTCCATTAGGCGGAAGAAAATGAACATGACTCACAAAAGTTTTCCCATCCAGTTCCCAATCCGTATATGACCACAGAGGACAGTGGAAAAAGAAGGCCCCTCTCCCTGGAACGCAGTGCCCTTGTTTAGAAAACCAATGTCAGAGTCTCAGGAATGAAGGTCTAAGGTTACCCCATAAAGAAAGCAACCCAGACCAGATAAAGTGGAGGTGGGGAGGGGAATATGATGAAAATTAATTGCAGTCTGAGCACTAGTTGTAGTAATGGGGCCTATACTTTGCTTGCTATAACCCTTTTTACAGTGGTTTTGAATAGTGGTTGCTAAACTTTTTCTGCAAAGAGCTGCAAATTATAAATATTTTAGTCTTTATGGGTCTCTATTACATATTTTTCTTTCTTTTTTCTTCCACAATCTTTAAATATGTAAAATCCATTGCTCAGAGACACTCAAGAACAGTCCTGCAGTCTGGATTTGGCCATGGGCCTAGCTTGCTCATACTTGATTTACAAGATTACAGCCAGCCACAGCCTTGAGGAATTGGATCCGTTCTCCCTTCTCAGGGATACGGTCATCTTATCTCACGGAGAAATTCCAGTGTTCTGAGAGTAAACATGTACATCTGTTCTGTGCAAAATGGCAGGCTGAAATAGACTCTGTCTACGCATCAGTCCAGATTCACATATCCTTGTTTTCCGGCCAGAAAAAGGATAACGCCCACCTTGTCCTGTGAAACTGGATGCTATTTCCCCCACATCTGTCACTACGGATGAGGATGCTGATGCCATTGTCGCTCTTAGTCTCTGGTGTCACTCATCAGCAGAACTCAACCGTGCTTCACCTCATGTGCTGTTCACTGGCTCTTCTCACCTCCCACTGGGTCCCTCCTACAACGTCTCTGTAGAAGTCGGGCAAGAATGGCTGCTTCTCTGGTGTTAGTATTGCTGCTAGTCCTGCAGCAAATTCTGGAAGACAGTTCCCTTTGTCCATGTCACCTCCCTGCCCCCCTCTTTCCTGGAATTGAATACTTCCCAGAAAATTATTATCACACAAACATTTGCCCTAGATTTTGTTTTCTATAATATCCAAACAAAAAGCACAGCCCCAGGCACCCCTAACCGATACAAAGTCATAACAAAGAGAGGAACAAGGGTAGACTAAATGGATAAATACTGCCCACAGATCAGTAGAAATCTCAAGTGGGAGGCAAGGGCAAGAGGTCCGATGACAATATCCCCTTCCCCTTCCGGCTGATTCTTAAAGTGGGGGGGAGTAGAAAAGTATTCATTGTTTCCAGTGAATGCCAGCAAAATATAGGAGCCTGAGAGTGATGCTCATGATTCTGAATTTTGGAAGAAAACTGCCTAACAGATGTAGAAATGATGTAGAAATCAAAGCATATGGCATGTTTTACGGAAGCAGAAGTATCCTGCGGTTGACCAGTTTCCCCACTTTTCCTATTCCTGCTTGTCTTACACAAGATCTATACTTCCAAATGCTCATTGTATGAGGTCAGCACCCATGGTCAACCTACAGAGCAGACAGGGAGAGGGCAGTATGGGCATCAGTAGAGGCCCCTGCCAGAGGCAACAGCAAAAACAAGTGTGTGTTTACAAGGAGTGACTTCTGCCTTCCAACCCATCACGATTTTGCAAAACTTTTATTGAGAAATATCAGCGGACCACTTTGTAAAGTGTGTGATTGTCTAACCACTATACTATTCCCCTGAAACCAAAACACAATGATATTAAATGTGAACTATAATTGAAAAATAAAACTTAAAAAAAGTATTCCCTATGTGATATATATTTATACAGAGGTGAGAACACTTTTAGAGGACCCAGGACTTAAAATATTCCCCAATATGGGAAAAATGTCAGTATTTCATTTTCAATAATAAATATTATTGATATCAATTTACAACTGTCACTTAAATGTTTTTGTATTTCTTTCCATTATAAACTCACTTCGATAAAATCCAGGAATACCTTGTTTATTTCTCTTTCTCTTTGTTTCTACAAATAAGGAATTTTATTCATTCTTTTCGGTAGACACTCAACACCACTGTGTTAGATTTAAACAAAATGTATTGAGTTAACAGAGAAACATGACAGAACAGAGACTTCCTAAGTTGGTGAGAGACAAGTATACATTTCTGGGCTACTCTTAACACAAGACAGTTTAAAACACAAAAGAAGTTAAGAATGAATAAAGTATGGTCTAGGAGGTATAATATTTTTTGTAAAGTGCAGCCCAGAATGTCTCTTTCTATAATAGCTATTGAATTTACAAACACAATTAAGGAGAACCACCAGGCTCATGCATCAGTTGGACTTGAAGTCTTTACTGAAAACTCCCATTAGTGCCAAATGCAAGAAATAAGAGCAAGTTTTACTAACACTGTTAGATTTTCTAATGTAAGGGGGGACGGCGGTGAAATTTCTGTTTACTGTGTCTATGTGGTAGTTTTTCAACAATTCCTATAGATACAGCATTTCTGTAATCTTCCTTCTTCTGTATATCACTCACTTATTCGTTAAAAAGAGACCATACCAAGGGGAAAGAATAAATGATAAATAAGTTTTTAAAAAGTTTGAATATAATTAACATTTATTTTCATTCCCATTCTATTTTTAAAACCCAAAACTAAGTTAAATGAGTTCTATTATTTTTGTTGTTGTTGTTGAATTGTTGGTAAATCTGAAGAGGAATTTTACATTTCAGTACTTGAATATTTAGAATGGGGCTCATAAGGAGAAGAACAGAAAGTGAATAACATTGTCATAAAATCTAAATATTGAAAGCTAACTGGGGAAATGAATAATCTGAAAAATAGAAAAGAAATAAATGGCATAATATGTAATGTGCAATGAGAGAATGCCTTTGATTGTCCTTCCGTAAGTATATACAGTAATTCAAAGTAAGAGCTAAGATGCCAAATAACTTCCCTGCACAGTTGACTTAAATTAACAATCTTATTATAGTCAGTTAAAAAGATTATTTCTTTTTCTTGTAAAAAAGAGAGAATCAGCAGTTCCTGGAGGATGCTTCAGTTCTTCTCTTAAGATGTTCTTGTTGTCGATTCAGTCAGTATTACTGAAAATTGGGGAAACTAAGAAAAATGTACCCTCTTGCTCTAACAGTGCTTTTGTAATTTTGCAAGATCTTTTTTGGAAAAGTTTGGTCTTTTGAGAGCATTTGTTATTTTTATATATTAAAGAGTTCTTTATTTGTACAATCTTTACCTTTGATAAACTTTCTGTTGCATAAATTCAACACCACTGTATGACTGGACTAAAAATAATACTGATATTGAAGAATCTCAAACGTGATGAACCTCCGTGTCCCGTGGTAAGAAGATAAACTGGCATGACATTTCAATGTCTATGTATCCCCTTAAAAGAAAGATTTTTTTAAAGAAGAGAATATTTCCTCTGAACTCTGTTCCAAAGAGGAGTCGATGATGTGTCTCCAACAAGTTGCCTCATTTATGTGCTGACAGGTGTATGAATTAGAGGAATAATAACTACACAGGATCTTCACGCATTTATGTGCATTTGCATAAACTCTCTTTCTTTTAATTTTTTCAAAATATGTACGGGCTCACATACAAAATAAAATATGTGTATGTTCATTACACTGAAGTATTAAAAAGCAGTTTTAGCATCTGTGGGTCACTGGTTAGATGGCAGATGGAAACTAGAAATGAGAATTATCTTTCACGATATGGACATGGTACTTCACTGGGACACCTGTCAGTGTGTGCCAAGTCTGCCAAGGCTTATGACGCAGTTTCATGGGGTGGAAGTCTCATATCCTAATATATGATTGGGATCTTTCCCTCTCTGAATACACTAGTATACAGGATATGTCAAAAGCATGTTCTGGATTGGACCCAAAGAGGGATCTCTCCTAAGAGCACATTTGTGGGTCTTATTTTTGGTTGTGCTCCTGTCTCAGTCAGTTCTAGCTGCTATAAGAAAAATACCACAGACTGGGGGCCTTCAGCAAAAAGCAATGATCTCTCCCAGTTCTGGAGACTGGGAAGTCCAAGGTCACGCGTCTGCACATCTGGTGTTTGGTGAGGGCACACTTCCGGCGTGCACATGGCCCCCTTCTCGTGTGTCCTCAGACAGTGGGAAGTAGAGAGAGGAAGCAAGCTCTCTCATTTCTCTTCTTTTAAGGGTACTAGTGATCCCATTCATGAGGATTAACCCTTATGACCTAACTACCTTCCAAAGGCCCTACTTCCAAGCACCATCCCATCAGGCGTCAAGATTTCAACATATGAATTTTAGGGAGACATAAACGTCAGCCCATAACAGATTCTTGTTAAGTTTTACAATTATTTTCAAATCATTAGGTATGTTTTCATACCCCATGTGAAAAAAAAAAAGAAAGAAAGAAAGGTAATCAGCATATGTGGTCCTTGACATCACAAAATACCAATATTATAAACATTATTCTTAAACAATGTACACTGGATGTCAATATCAGGCACTGGGAATATTAAAGCCATTAGTCTAATGGAAATAAAATGGAAAGAAAGGATCTATTGGGTATTTATTCCAAGGATATACACCATATTCTGTATAATGAACACAATTAATTCTTCAAAAATTCTGTAAAGTTTATATCTCTAAACCACATAGAAAAATAATTTTGTCATCAAAATCATAAAGTACATTGACAAACTTGAAACAATAAATAGAAGACTAGAGATGTAATCAGAGCTTTTATTCTAAAATCCATGTTTCCATAAAACTCAAGGATATAGAATGTATAGTACGAATTACATTTTTTATATGCATTAACCTTGCGATGTTACACAGGTCACAGCCAAATTTGTACTCTCAGGGGTGTTTAAAGATTTATTCCTTCCATTAGGTATATACTCAGCAGTGAACTTAAGCTAATGTACTTTCAATAAAGAGGTGACAAATAGAAAGCATTTGTATTGGTTTAAGAAAATATCCTTCAATCATTAAAAAAAGTAAAATTTCCCTCTTAACCCATATCCCTTTCCCCTTTAGCTATACAAGCGTCTACTTATTTAAGTTATGATGACCTAAGGTTGGTTATTTCCTGGCATAAACCCACCATTATCTGCTGGGAAAACCTTATCCAGAGGTCATTAAGACTATTATCAACCATAAATATACAAATGAAGAAAATGTAACTATTATACTTTTATAGATTTCAAGGATTTCAAAGTGAGCAGAAGAGAGGTGGCAAGTTTTTTCCTCCAAGTTGAATAAAATACTGCATTGAGTAATGACCATTGTGTGAACACTGTTTTAATAATACTGTTTCATCTCGGTATCTTTCTGATCATTGATTATTGCTGGGAAAATGTTTTAAAAAAATCTCATCCTGCTTCAAATGTTAGTTCAGTTGAAGAGAAATCACTTATAGTATTTTTCTCTTGCAAAAGACAAAGCTTATTTTAAGAAATGGATCATTAAAATAAAATCAACAATACTGTTCCTGAAAGATGAACATTTTCTAGTTGGGCACGACAGGTTCATGAGAACTAAATCATTTATAAGGATATATGTCTTTGTGTATAAGTGTGGTTAGGTGTTATGTGGGATATATGCAAACCCAAGCAATAACCCTAAAGTTAATTTTAGTACAAATGATTGTCATTTCTAATTTGATACTTATCATCTCCAGGGAATAATACAGGTCAACATATGTGCAGAAATGAGACAGTTCATGTCACATTCATATGGAACATGTAGGGACAAAGCTGGAAGAGTTATTTGAGGACAGGTTATTAGCGAGAGGAATAGTATGGGAAGGGAAGAACGAAGTCACATACGCTGAGTGCTTCCTATGCTGCAAATTATGATGCTCTTTCCATTTTATGTCCCCAGCTATTTCCACAGATACTTTAAAGTTGTTTAGAAGAGAATAAGCAATAAAATAAATGTGTGAACAAAATAGTAAAATGGCAGAGTAACAACATATGGGGTGAAAATGGAAAGTTGGTAAGAGAGCGCGAACATCGAGATGCTGATCACTGCTCCTACTGAGCGATACTTCAAATAAAAACAAAATGTCTCCATGGTGAGCTGCAATGCTGTCATCAGCCCTCCAGAGAAGAATCACCATTTCCATGGGAAATCATAGATTTTCTTTGATCTCAGGCATCAACTATTTTTTCTCCATGTCAGGTTACACAATACCCTAAGCATTCAACAGCGTAGAGAATGATAAGACCATGTACTGAGTAATCACCGAGTGGTAGCTGAGGGCAAATCTTAGACACATAAAGTGAAAATGAAGTGATTGCTTCACACAGATAATGGTGTTTCAGGAGGCACACATTCAGGACCGTAAGGAATGAGAAGTGCCTGCACCAACAGTTACACGTTCATTCAGTCATTCATTTCTTCAGCATTCATTACTAGCAAGCACTGTAAAATGCACTGGAGTTGCAATAAGAAGCAAAAATACAAAATCAGTTTCTTCCTTCTCTGAGCTCCTTAAGTGACTGGTTCCCAATAATTAATAACCAATGAGTTGGTTTTAAATTCATTCCATCCAATCCGCTGTTCTAGAAGAAAGAGTTAGGAATGAGTAGGTGTGGTTTCAGGATCCCAGCCCAAGGCAGTTGGCGTTAGTTATGGTGATATCCCTCACAAGTGTGGAAATGATAGGAGGGGAAAATGAGGGAGAAGCCACGCTGAACAGACCCAGGAGACACATCAAAGATGGAAGAAACAGTCGGCACAGATACAAGGCAGAGGGCTCCCCAAAAGAGCTTTAGATTTGTCTGTATGTTTAGCGAGCCTTGGTTAACCCAGAACAATCATGGCCTAATTAGTAATAGGGTTGCTATCACTCTCAAAATGTTTAGAAAAAATCTATATGATTATATGGTCTAGCAGGTTATACTACATGTTTCTGCCTTTATCGCTATTCCTGACGAGCATGTCCTTCCATAGATTTCTGAAAGTCTGGATTTTAGCAAATATGAGGTAACAACTAAAAAGGGGTCTTCATGCAACTGCTGTTGGCTTCAGATACACCCCAAGGCCATTGGCTCAGACCTTAAACTCAAGGCCACATAAAGACATCCCTGTTGTTCTGGAGAGAATAGACGTCATGTCTGAATTCTCCAGTTTTCATGCTAATCTTTATCTCAGGATGTTTGTTTTTCTGAATGGCCACTGGCTGAGCACTTGTTCAGGGAGGCATGGATATACCTGCATAATTTAAATTCTTTCCATCTCCGACACAGAGACTGTTCTCATATCTTCAGTGCACTGCCAGTACCTACATCAGGAGTTTCCTTGGAAGGTTACACTTTCAGACATTGAACTACTGCCTTTCCTTCCGAAACATCTACTCCGAACACTGATAGATACACAAGACTGAAGGTAACATATGTCTGTGCTTGTATAAATCCCACCACAATCATGCTTGACATCTTAGGGACATGGCCCGTGGGGCTGTCAGCGGGCCATGGGTAGCACTAAGTGTGCAAGCCAGCCTCAAATCAAACAGTATCCTGAAGAATCCACATGTTCGGAGTGGAGGGAAGTTTACCCCGTGAGGATGTGGTGGTAGGGGAGATTAATGCCATTAGGGCTGGTAGTTTAATTCTAAGAAGAACAAATTGGGTGCATCTCCAATACCCACCTCCTACTGCTTCTAAATTTATGTTCTGGGAATGTTATTATTGATAACAGTTTTGTTAAGAAAAGAAAAATAAATTAGCCTGAGGTTTAATATAAGAAGGCATTGACTAGTGTTATATTGATGAATAAGTTAAAAAATAGATTTATTTACTCTTATCTATACAGTATTGACCACGTTAGTCCTGGGTGCATCTCATTATCCCAGGAATTAGAAAACAATTTAACTATTCCTACTTAAAAAGGAATTCCAGAAAACCCTGCAAACAAATAAAATAAATAAATGAATTGGTAGTTAATTGGGTAGGTGGACAGATGATAGAAGTAGATAGTAGTGACAAAGATATAGATAAATAGATGATAGACGAAAATAAAAATTGTTAATAAATATTTTACATCTTTTAAGCATCACGTTGTTTTTAGAGGTATACATTTAGTTAAGAGATTCATTTTTTGAATAAAACTTTACAAATATTTTAATTAAAATCAAATTAAGTCTGTAAATATACATTATGACTGGCTTAATACAATGAACATTTTTGTTTGTTTTCATTGTTTAGCTCTAGCTAACAGAGGTGCTGCGAATTAAGAAGTGTGATTTTGAGAAGAGGAAGTTGATGAGCACAGAACTCAGAGGGAGTTTCTATTTTTCTTTCTTTGACATTTATAAGGTAACAAGACCTAGAAATGCATGTGCATTTAAAATGTGATATATCAAATAATAGAGAGTTAATCTCTCTTATTTTATCTTGGCTTCATCCTCCTTTGCCTTATCTAGGCTTTATAAGAAGGAAAATAAGGTTCATTCATTCTCACTGATAACAAAGTAAGAGTTTAGGAAAAGTTATTTTTCTTATATTCATTGGCAATGAGATCTTATGCATCTTATGCGAGGTTGCCTTCATTTGCATTTATTGTGCTGGTAGAGGATCAGATTGAAACGATTAGGACGTGCATCAAGCGTTACGAAGATGCACTAAACACCTCCAGGAGAGAAATCAATTCACCTTGCTAGTGATATACGTCAATGAGGCTCATACAATTGGACCATATATTACATGAATCAGAGCTAAATAAAATAATAATAAGATAACAAAAGAGATAAAATTCTCTCCTTAGCAAAAAAAAATTATGCCACTTGTTCATCTTTTTTTTTCACAAATATACTCTGCTCTAAGGCAGAAAACATGTTCCTTTTTGTGACTAATGTCACAATTGTTCAGTAAATATGAATCAACTGTCAAGTAAATCCGTTCTGCTAAAAATTATGCTTGTTCCTTTTGCATGGAATACTCATTTGACAAGATGTCCTTTCATTTAATTTAGCAGAATATGTCCCGGAGAGTTCAGTGACTATCACAGGAGGGCAATGAAACCTCATATAGAGACAGCATTTTGCCTAGACAGACACAATTCCGCATCCAGGCCACACGTGCTCTCCCTGAAGGGTCGATTTTAAGGTCTTGTTATATTTAAATACCTGTATAAAACGATCTTGGATGCAGTTACTGCGGCCTCATTTACATTTTAATATGGACAGTCCTGTTCTGGGTGCCGCTGGGCCCTGTTGAGAGGGGTTCGAGGAGGCTCCCCAGGAGCCTCTGACACATTGCAAGTTGGGTTTGTGGTAAATGTCAACGTACATAACAGGAAGGCACTGTGGTTTACATCCCTAAATGCAAATGTAAGAAAATCCATGGCTCGCACCACTTTATCATTGTATCTACGTCTCTGGGAAAGAGCATGACTACAGATGGACATGAATCGCCCTTAACTCCGTAGATAAAAACACAGTGTGTTAATTTAACATCAGTGTTATTTTGCTTTACTCATGTAAGGGCACTATATGATTTTTTTTAAAAACCTTAACAAAACAAGTACATAAACAATAAACTGAAAACATAGATATGCCCCAGAACAGTCTCTGGCGTGAACACAAACCAACAAGAAGGAGTGTGAGATGTTCATAAATGCTCTGTACTGGAAACGTGGTGGGAGTTATCAGAACGTAGCATGTAGGTCACATCTTCCCCTTTGGAAATTTTACCTGCCTTGATCTACTTTGAAAAGTCAGCGCTAGGCCAGCCAGAGCGGGTCAGTTGGCTGAGCGTTATCATGGGCACCAAAAGGTGGCCAGTGTGATTCCCAGTCAGGGCACATGACTGAGTTGTGGGTTTGATCCCTGGTTGGGGAGTGAATCACATCAATGTCTCTCTCTCTCTCTCTCTCCCTTCCTTCCTCTCTCTATGCATGTCCTCAGGAGGTGAGGATAAAGAAAATAAAATGTCAATAATAAAGTATTCAAATATTGTACAATATACATAAACAAAAAGGGTTTTACAGTCAACAATTCAGAAGGAATAAAATACACCTAATGACTTGTAAACAATGTCCATAATACCTACAGATATTAGGAAAATAATGCGCATATTATGTGTATAGTACATATTTATTCTGAATCTTAAAAATTGTTGGCATGCCTGGCCAGTGTGGCTCAGTGGTTGAGCGTTGACCCATGCACCCAGAGGTCGCTGGTTCAATTTCCCGTCAGGGCACATGCCTAGGTTGTGGGCCCAATCCCCAGTGGGGGGCATGCAGGAGGCGGCCAATTGATGTTCTCTCTCATGGATGTTTCTATCTCTTTCTCCTTCTTCCTTCCTTTCTCTAAAGTCAATAAAGAAAAAAAAATTGTTTTAAATTGTTGGCATGAGCTACTTCCATATATTTATGTAATATACCGTTTATGTTAAATCACACAGTACTGTGTTTTTCTGTTGGGAAATACCTATGTGTATGTTTGTGGGAAAAGGCACACACAGACTGAAGGCACAATGAACTAGAAAGAGTGGGTTGAGATTTAGGGTAGCCACCAAGGTGGGTTGTTAGATTTATCTCTAACTTCTGAACCATCGACTAAATTGGCATATTCAAATGATTATTAGGTCACACATTTCATTATTTGAGGAGCTAAAGATATGGGCTCCCCCTATCCCATTTGTATCCTCCTTAATAATCTCCATTTGCATCCCCATGATTCTGTTCCCTTTTATTTCATATTTGTTTTATGCACTTTTCTATGTTAGAATATATGATTCATGAGGATGAACCTCGCTTCTGCTTGTTCACTGCTTCGTCCTTAACCACACTAACTGTCTCATATGAAAAGATGCTCCTCTGTGTTGACCGTATGAGCAAAGAAAAGAATGGTCTTGCCATTCAGTAAGACAGACAATAGCTGCGGATAATGAAAACCTCCACATGATCTCACTTATTTGTGGAATATAATGAACTAAACAAACTGTGAATAAAATTAACCCAGAGACATGGAGGTGGGGTACAGACTGACAAGCCTCAGAGGAGGGGGGCTTTTGGGGGAAGCGATAAACCGCAGAGCTTACATGCATGTATGCATGACCGATGAACATAGACAACAAAGCTGGGGATGGGGCCGGGGGGAAAGGGGAGGAGGTTGTCAATGGGGGAAAAGTGAGAAACATCTGTAACAAAAACAAATTAATAAATTAAAAATTTTTTAAAAGAAAGAAAATCTCCACCCCAGCATGTCTGATTCTTTAGTTTTCTCTTTATTGCCAATCAATTAAAAGCACATTGTATATTTATATTACATGTATCAGCATTTCAGCACAAGATTAGCATTACTATATATAGGATAGGTCTTAAAATAACATATGCCTATGTTAAAACCTGTATCTACATACCTATATTCACACACATAGATATGCCATATCTATTTCCTATAAAAAACATTATATATGTGTGTGTGTGTATATATATATACACACGCACATGATTCCTTTAAGATTATGGACTCATTATACCTTAACTACCAAGCAACATCGATATAGTTATAATACTCAGATTTTTAAAACTAGTTTTAAATTCTTCTCTCTTCACATTATATGTATTTTTAAATCTGCTTTTGCCTTTATTTTCTAATTAGCATGATATATATAAATAGAGATATGATATAGACAGATGTAGATATATAACTTTATGACAAGTACTTCTAAATACAGTTTGGTAGTAGATAAGCTAATTTAAAATATATGATAAGAGTTAGAAAGAGTATAGATATTTTCAAAGGCATGGTAATTGATGTCTGCATCATGTGCTAGCATTTCTAAAATGAACAAGTCTAGGTAATTATTATACATACAGTAGCATGTATATGCTTACATTTTGTATGTTAACATTTTTATAATTGCAAAAATGTGAAAAAATAAATTAGACATAATACAAAAATAGATGTTATAAGAATTAAAATGTATTTAAATAGCTGATAACTTAGAATAAAATATAAAGAACAATTTTATTAATATAGTTAATTTGGAAAACATGAAATTTTCTAAATGTCATCTGCCTCAAAAGCTGAATTGTATACTGTCAGGCTGTATACAATCACCAAAACAAAACCTACTGAAACAAAGGGAAATGCACGTTCTACAACAATGAATAGAGGAAATCGTAAATGTACTTGTATTTAGACACTATGCTAATAGTGAAAATCTAAATATTTTAATTAAACATGCTTTTCAATAAATGTATGCCTTTTGTGGCCATTCAAAATTATTTTGTATTAAAAATATTATACACCTTATGTATTGCAATATTTTTTAAAAATGTTTTTATTGATTACTTAAAGAGAGGAAGGGAGGGAGAGAAACAATAATGTGAGAGACAAACATTGATCAGCTGCCTCCTGCTTGCCCGCTACTGGGGATTTAGCACAAAACCCAGGCTTGTGCCCTGACTGGGAATGGAACTGGGACCTCTCAGTCCATGGGCTGATGCTCAGTCCACCGAGTCACACCGGCTGGGCTGCACTGCAGGTTTAATCAAAGCTGGCATATACTTCTAAAGACAGGATCCCACATTGAACTCCTCTCTACATTTGAAAGCATTACAAACGATGGCTCAAAATTGTGACAGAATCAAAGTAATCTTGGATTATTGCTGGACTTAAATGTTTTAGTAAATGAATTACCAAAAAAGGGTTACAATAAGATTTCCTGTTTAATCACCAATTCTCATGTATGCATATGACTTAATAATTTATGCATACTCCTTTGCTGTTGCTTGTGATAAATTTGATCAGTCACCCTACAAGTGGTGAGGTATGGCTTTGCTCCTTTGTTTATTCTTTCCAGATAGTTTACGACATTTTCTTCTGTCTCCTGTGATCATCAATATGCTAATCCAACAGCTATCTTAACGAAACTCTTGATGACAGGCACATTTTCTATAAAAGACTTTTCTAACAGACAAGCAACAATAATACCCAAATGATTATGAATGGAGTGCTGTTTTGAAGCTGTCAGATTCATTGGTTGGGTTTTTGAATATATTCTTTGCTCATTTTTATACATCTACAGTGTTAAAATAGATTCTTAAAAATCAAAATGATATTTATCATAAAACACTGGGGGAATTTATTGAGTACTATTTAAAATATGAGTATCAG
Source organism: Molossus molossus (assembly GCF_014108415.1). Lineage (NCBI taxonomy): Eukaryota > Metazoa > Chordata > Mammalia > Chiroptera > Molossidae > Molossus > Molossus molossus. The sequence continues at coordinate 111,142,223 of NW_023425399.1, forward strand.
TCTACTCATTTCGTTCAGATTCTGTGTTTATTAGGTAAATATTATTTTGGTAAAGTAATCATTGAGAGGGAAAGTGTTCTTTGTCTGGTTTTAAACAATATCTGTAATTTTCCCTTTATAATTGGAAATGAATTTATGTCTAGTAATTTATGCAGAAAATGGGCAAGTGGAAAACATTGGGTTTTCACATATGAGGTCTATTTAGAAGATAATTTATGTTATTTATATTTGTAAATATATAGTGTAGCGAATGCAAAAGTTGTGAGAAAACAATTTTAACATATTATAAATAAGCATGAGGATACTTTATGAAGAAAAGATATGGTATGTTCTCTACGTATTTTGTCAATTATATTAATATCAATTTCTTATTTTCATTACTCCAATAATCTCTTGGTCCTAGTAGTTTTTCACTTGAAATTCCCCAGTAATTACTTAAATGGTAATTCTAATTCTACGCTTAACTCCCAACAGTCTATTCTGAACATAATATCCTAGATTCTTAGATGCTTCTTTCAAACTAAATTAGATTATATCAATCATTTGTTTAAAAACTTACAAATGTTATGCTTTTAAGGTTAAAGTAAAATTCCTCACAATTATTTGCAAATTTCCTTGAATCTGGATACCCATTAATTTTTATATTCTTCCTGTTGCTAGTATTCAACTCCACGCAAACCCTCAAAAACGTTTACTTTTTTATTGTGGAGTCTTCGAGGTTTGAAAAAAATTTTAGTTTATTTGTTGTTGTTTGTTCTTTCATTAGTGTATTCTAACGTACTATATAATTAAACTTCATACAGTTCTAAAACATTCTATAAAAGCAGAGATCTTTATCAGTTTGTTTATTGATACATTTCAACCACCTAGATCATCGAGTTCCAAATCAGACTCTTTGATGTATAATATAAATTTTTACTTTCACAAAAATAAATAAAATAAAAGAAAGAAGACCTTTCAGATCAGGAGAACACGATGAATAAACTTCAATAGAAAATCAACGTCAGGATTCTTGGGAAAACTCTGTGGAGAATGGTTCAGAGATGCTACTCCACAAAGATTGTTGAATGAGAGATGGGTGACAAGATGCACCCGGTCAGGTCGTGGGGAGTTTAAAAGTGGTTTGAACTATGTCCTCTAGGCAGATGGCCCTTGCATATCAATAACACAAAGCTCATCTTTAGAGTGGCTAGCTACACAGACACATAAATACACAGAGGTAGAGATGCACGCATGGGTTGAGGAAGACAAAGAGGAAGACTGTAGTTCTAATGCACAAGCGAGAATACGAATCAATCTACTGTAGGAACATTTTCTTATTTTTGGCATGAAATATCAAAAACACAACTATTAACTCACTTGTTTGTCCAATTTACTAAATTAATGTAATGTTTTGTAATGTCTCTCTGCCATAAGTAAATGAGGTATTTTCCATGCTAAGGCAATGAAAAGCAAATATAAAATAGAATTGTAAAGAGAGAAAGAGAAAAATATAAATAATAAGTGTCAATAATCAACAAACAAACATATTTCCATAAAAGTGACTATGAAGGACGTAAATAGTTGATGTTTTAGCATGTCAACTTAGAAATGCTTGGAATTTTTGTTTGTTTTGCATGTAAATAGTAAGAAACAGGACTACTTTCAAAATTTCATTTTCCCCCTTATTTTTTTTATCCTCACCCGAGGATATTTTTCTATTTATCTTCAGGTAGAGTGGGAGGGAGAGAGAGAGAGAGAGAGAAACATCGATGTGAAAGGGACACATTGACTGACTGCCTCCCACACAGGGTCGGGGATGAACCACAACCGAGGTACACGCCGTTCACAGGAATCGAACCTGTGACTCATTGGTCTGCAGGCTGATGGTCTAAGTGCTGAGCAAACCTGGCCAGGACTCATTTTCCTCTCTTGTTCTGGTTGTCCCTTCACTCTTTCTCCCTGTTTCTGAAATCCTGATGAAGACCACTAGAAACCCGAGTCAGCCCTGTGCCTCAGCCTGCTTTTCATTATCATTCACTTACGATCAGTATTCATGTAATACTTCACACATATCTTCCTTTCTTACATTAAATAAAAACTTGCTTCTGAGTTCAAGTACGTAGATAGTTTTAAGCAAATAAAAAGAGTAAAATACAGTATCATCATATATAGAAAAATAGCATTGAATTGAAACTCGAAAGATGCAAATTTTAATTTCACTTCAAACTAGGGTGTCTTAGGTGAGGTATTTAATTTCTAGGTTTCAGTTTTGTCATTTTTTAGAGTGAAGGATTCCATGGTCTCTAAGGAACCATCTGACGATACCTTTAAATAATGTATGTGTAAAATATAAATAAAATCAATATTTTACAGAAGTACTATTAAAATTTCACTCATTCATTTGTCAGATATTGATTGAGTGTTTATTATGATCCGGGCCCTCTCTTGTTGTTAGAACAATATGATGAGCAAGATTTACAAAGGTGCTTTCTCATTTGCTCCTAGGGAGTACCTTCTATTGATGGCACAGACAGCGACATAGAAAAGAAAGAAAAGCTGGTCATTTCAGACTGTGAAAATGGAGGAATTGAATGAAATGGACGGGAAGAGTGTCTGGGTAATGTCAGCAAAGTGGTTAGAGTAGTGAGTGAGAAGATATTTGAATTTATACCTGATTAGAGGGAAAATGGGAGGAAGAGGAGGAGGAGGAAAGGAAGATGAAAAGGAAGTGGGAAAAGAATTCTGAAAAGCAAGATCTGGAGAGAGAGAGTTTCAGTGACAATCCCCTGCTTTCGGACAGAACTGGGCATTTGATGATGGTAAGAAGGGCAGGGGTAGAAGATGTCAAAGGGAAGGAAAAAGAGCAAACACTTGCCTTTCAGGACATGTTCATGGTGGAGAGTTTGGAGTTTATGCTTTGGGCAAAGTGGAGCCATTGGGAAGTTTCCATGAAGTTTAGTGGGGGTGATGTGGTTTCTTTTATGACGGTTTTCTCTAGCTCTCCTGTGAATGGATTTTAGGGGCCAAATTCTAGAGGCAGAGAAGCCAGATATGATGTTTATGCCATTTTCCAGGCCAGCGAAGATGGCAAATTGGAAAAAGTGATAGACCCTAGAAATGGACAGAAGTGACCATCTTTTGTCTTGGGTAGAAATATAAACATGGAAAGGGGGGAGAACACTGGAAAGTCTTATCATTTAATTACCAACTCTATAACACTATGTGAGTACTTCACTTGCATTTTCTGAAAATGAAACTTAGGAGTAGATATCATCACATTTCCACAGCAACGAGGTTCCTGTCTGCAGAAGCAAGCGAAGTGTCCCAGATTTCAAAGCTGGTAAGAGGTGGAGCGCTGGGCTACACACGGGTGGGCCAGTGGGCAAAGCGTATTCTCATCTACCATAAGCTATGGCGCTCACTTCCTGTATGACGTCCACAACTGAGAGCAAGTAGACAGATTTGTTCCATGAAGAGGCCAAGAAGAGGGTCCAACCTCCATGGTTACAGAACTTGGCCTGCTGATGACTTGCTGTGCGCACCTTCCACAGATGCCCCATCCGGTCCCTGGCCTGGGTTCTACACTTCTGCAACGTGGCTTCTCAACTTCTGGGATTCTGGAGCATCTGCCACCTGCTCCAAACCTTTGGTGACCGTTGTACATTTAATTTTGAAATCGATGAGCCCATCGTCGGTCCCCGGCCTGGGTTCTACACTTCTGCAACGTGGCTTCTCAACTTCTGGGATTCTGGAGCATCTGCCGCCTGCTCCAAACCTTTGGTGACCGTTGTACATTTAATTTTGAAATCGATGAGCAACCCTCAGGTCCATCAAGCTACATCATATTGCCACTCGTATTTCCACACGCACTCAACCCCTCCCAGCCGAGTGAGGACATTAGCCTATGTCTCCTGACACGTCACCCTGAGCTATTTACCATTCCAAATGGCCTATCGATGCATTTCTAAAATTCAGAGGTCATACTTGACAGAGACCAATTATTTCCTAAAAGCATCTGAAATAATGCTGACTAAACAGCAAGTAGTCAACAGTGCTCATGGATGCAGACATTAGAGAAGTAACAATGAAAAACAGAAAGCATAAGAAAATGTGGGTTTTCCTACCTCATTGAGGCATCATAAATACTCTGATTTCGTATTAAAAGTTGAGGTTTATGCTTTCTCTGGATGTTGATAAAACATACATTTTCATTGCGAATGTCCTATAACTATCCTTTCCATCTTCTGTTATTTTTTTGTATTTTATGGCCCCACTTCTAAGTGAAATTTAAACAAAGTAAGTGAAATAAACAAGGAATTGAAATGCAGCACCAAAGGATGGGATTTGGGTAGAAAACCAAGACCTTATTTGCCCAGAACACAGTGGATTTTATTATGATGCTGTGATACCTTGGCTTAGGGAAATATATTTGACCTCTTAGCCTGCTGTTTTGGAAAGAAATTATATCCAATCTGTCAATTCTAAAGTCAAACTGATACATTCGTGCAGCGGTAGTTCCCACTTTCTGAGGAAGATCATTTGCTTTTTCCAGTATCAGTTTCTCGATAATTCTAAATATTTAGATGACATTTTCAAAAAACAATACATATGTGTGTTTAATAAGCATAACAACTGCTAGCTAAACCCACTATCCACTGGAAATCTGGATATATTGGACAAGAAAAATAGGTCGGGTTATTTTTGGATGTCAACATACGAATAAATTAATTCAAAACTACTTTAGGCTTGAAAGCTAATATGCATTTTCAGTGCTTGTTATTTCTTTAGGGGCATTTAAAAGGGCACAAGAGTAACACCTATGAAGTCCAGGACCAGTGAGCTGTGGCTTAGTGACATTTTCCTATCGTTTTATTCAGCTCCTGCATTTTTTTTATTGGTCAAAGGAGACTGTGGCAAATGAGCCTTTGCTTGCTGATAGTCTATCTCTAATGTGTCATATTCAAGTTGCCTAATCATTGATTTCCTATTCAACACATCAAAAGGCATATCGAACAACCCTGCTCCCTGCAAATCATTCCATTCTCCTTCATCTCAAGCCGACTAATTTTAACTTCCAACTTGGCACTTGAGGGCTTCTGTGTGTCTGTCCCTCCCCCCTTGTCTTTACCTGGATGCACAGCTCGCAGGAGCTCATCCTCCAAATTTCAGCCTGAAAGTCATTGCTTAGCTGTCACCCAAACAGGGCTTCAACCCTGTCTGAATGGCACCACCCACTTCTCATTCCAACAGTTTTCATGAATATAATTAGGCATTACCTTGTTATGCTGCCTTCAACATTTATTTTCCTTTTCAGACTAGAAGTCCCAGGTGGCAAGAACCTTTGGTTTCCTCTGGCTTCTGCCATCTCTCTTACCACCACACCCCAGGTGCAGACACTCCGAAGTGCACAGATGAACGGATGACCACTATTGCTCTCTACATAATTTCTCTGAAAGGGGTGTGGGAGGAAAACCGGATTTGTTTTATTTTTCAACAGAAAACAAGATATTTTGGTGTAATTAAGAATTATAATCAAACACTCATAATGAATATTTACCCATTGATAATTAAGTCCAACTGTACATTTCGTATAGAAAATTCTCAGATGGGAAATGCAGTATTGGCCATTAACATACATGTGGTACAATTATCCCCTAATGCACAGGTTTAAAAAAAAAAAGGTTGAGACCAGGCTGGTTTTGCTCAGTGGTTAGAGCATTGGCCTGCAGACCAGAGAAGCCTGGGTTCGGTTCCCACTAAGGGCACGTACCTCGGTTGCAGTTTGTCCCCGGCCCCGGTTGGGGTCATGTGGGTGGCAACTAATCGATGTGTCTCTCTCACATCAATGTTTCTCTCTCTCTCTTCCTCCCTCTCTCCCTCCTGCTCTATCTGAAGATGAATGCAAAAAACAAAAAAAGTCCTCAGGTTAGGATAAAAAAAAAAGGTTGCCGTGTTGTAATGGCTGAAGAGTAGCTGAACATGTCACCTCAAAATAATGCTACTTTGGCATATTGATTCTTTTGAGCTGAAGGTACTTGAAAAACAGTAAAAGCAGAGAGAGCCTTTCTCTGAACTCACCTTATTTGCCTAAAGACAGATTCTCCAAATGATAATTTATGAAAATTCTTAATTATCATAAATCTCCACCTACGGAGTTTCATCAACCAGGGACAATAGTTCTTATCACTGAAGAGGGGACTCAAGTCAACACCACACCCAGGCAAACTTTGTCACAGACAACTGTTATATTGATTAAGCAAGGAGGCCCTGGGGGCCAAAGTAAGTGAACCAAAAACCTAAGCTTGACCATGCCGCAGGCTTAGGGAATCAGAAACCCAAGGACAACCAATCACACGCAGCCAACTGGGCTTAAAGCCACAGCCAATCAATGGTTTTCCTCCTTTGCTTCACACCTCTCTCTGTGTCTCCGCCCGGCTCCTGTTCAGAGCATGTTCCCAACCACTCGGTTTTGCACTACCTGCGTCGAATAGATTTTTGCTCAAATAAACTGTTACATTGTTTAATGTGTCTCAGTTTATTTTTTAATGCTATCCTACCTCTGATCTATGCTCCTAAGAACCAGGTCTTCTTGCCCCAAATCATTTTACTCTCCCCAAAGGGGCCTACATACCCTCTCTCCTTTTCCTGGTAAGGCATTTTAGCCTAAATTCTAAACCACACTGAGGAGTTACTCATTTTTCCCTGAGTATTTTCCACATATACATGAAATATACATGGTAGTAGACTCCCATTTGTTTTTCTCTTATTAATCTGTCACTTTTTGTTTGTTTTTTATTTTTTTTTCTTTACTGATTTGAGAGAGAGAGGAAGGGAGAAGGAGAGAGAGATAGAAGCATCAATGAGAGAACATCGATTGGCTGCCTCCTGCATGCCCCCCACTGGGGATCAGGCCCACAACCTGGGCATGTGCCTTGACCGGAAATCAAACTGGCAACATCTTGGTTCATGGGTCGACACTCAACCAGAGTCACACCAGCAGGGCGTTAATTTGTCATTTATTATAGGGGTCCAAGCTAAGAACTCAGAAGGGCAGATACATTATTCTTCCTCCTCGACATGACCTGTGCTTTCAATAACATTTTGTGACTATTTGATAGATACTGCCATAACCACATTAAATGTACGATACTAGCATCTACTACAATATTAGGTTTTTGCACATAAACACACACACGTTTTTTACTTAGTGGCAGTCTATACTTACTGCAGTAATTCTGGAGAAAACACGCCTAATTTTTCTCAGTGGGTGTGATGCATAGACTTCTAAAATAATTAGGAATGTTTCCAAATTCTATGTCAGTACTCTTTATTCCAGTGTGTCTCTGAGTTTTGCAAATAATTGGGCTGATGCTAAGAATCTTCAATATAAAATTAGGTGTGGTAGATGTGATAACGTCCTGCCAGAAAAAAAAAAAATGTAATTTTAGCCTTCTGAGCAATAGCCCAGCACCAGCGATACCGTGGTCAAAACAGGACAGATGTGTACATTGGCGGCATTAAACATCGGCCTTATTTTTTGTTGCGTGTTGTGTTTCGAGAGCTCTTCAGGTTTTATGGATATTAGGTCTTTATCAGATATGTGATTTAAAAATATGTGCTTCCAGTGTTGCCTTGGTTTTCATTCTAATACCAATGTTTTCTAAAAGGATACATTTAAAAATCTTAATGAAGTCCAATGTTTCTTTCTAATTCTGGTTTTCTTATTGTACCTAAGCTCCCCTCCTGCGTTGATTTGGGGGAAAGTATTATAGTCAGTATCACTTCAAATGTTTTTCTTCCCTGTATTGTTACAGTTTCCCTCATTCTGACATTTTATGGACTCATGTATTAGAACTATGATAATGGTCCATATCTCCTGGGTTTTCTTTTTTAACTCTTTTTTCCACTTTGTGATTTGTTTGGGTAATTTCAACTAACTTTATGAAGTCATCTGCAAGTTGATTAATTCCTCTGTCAGCTGTTTCAGTTCTACTGATGAGCCACTCAATGGAATTGTCCATGTCTGATATCATTTTTTCCTAATTTCCAGAATTTTGTTTTGACTCTTTCATAATATTTCCTTCTCTCTGATGAAATTCTCCATCTGTACATTCATTTTGACCTCTTTTTTTTTTAAAATAGATATTATAAGATAATAATGATGGTTATTTTAAAGTCTTTTTCTGAAAATTGCAACATCTTGATTATTTGAGTCTGGTTTTGTTGATTGCTTAGGTGCTTGAAAATGGGATTCGATTTTCCACTCTGCTGTATGTTCACAAATCTTGACGGAATGCCAGTTACTGCAGTAGAATGACAAAAGCCACAGTAAGGGACATGAAGCTTGGTGTGGCGCCCAGGTACTCTGTCAGGCTACTAGAGTGGCCGTTGAGCCACGAGTCTGTAATTGCGCCCATGTGTGAAAGTAGTCGCTGTGGTTTGCTGGTGGTGTTCTGGCTACGACCGCTTTGCAAACGTTACAGGTTTCAAATACTTCGGGTGCTGGGCGAAGTGCTTACGGAGCAGCTGGAGAGCTGGAGGCTTTTCCTGAGCTGGGAAGCACCTTCTGCCTTGGCCGTGCCTGGCGTTGGGTTATATACCATTACTGCGGGGAGGGCACGGAGTGGTCTCTTCTCTGGTCCACTTCTGTTTTCCTCCTCTTGGAAGGGCTCTGTGCACCTGTGCCTTGGAGGGGTGTCCTTGGCAGCATCCCCACACTCCCGTCCCCCTGCTGGTCAGACTCGGCCGTGTATCTGTACTTGGTGCTGGGTGGGATTTCCCGTGCTGGTCCTGTAAGCGGGAGACCACGTCACTACTGCTCATGTCATTTAGAGCTTATGCATATGGAACGTGAGGTCCGAGATGGATTCTTGCCTCGCTGTCCATTATGGGGTTTCTCTTTAACCTTCCCACCCCCATCGTCTTTGCCTGCGTTCTGCAGGTGAGCGGTCGTGATGCTCCCCCCCCCCCCCCCAGCAACTGAAGATTTGCTTTAGAGAATGTCATCATGGGAAGGGGGACCGCTGACACCCTTTCACAGGTGCGAATGATCTCCTTTGAGTCCTGACCCTCCTCTGCTTTTGCTGGACAGAGTGATTTTCAACTGGTGTGTGTGCTGGTGAATTTTTAAGCCATGCAACACCTATTTGATCCGGGGCACTGGTCTCTCTTACCTGAGATTATCAAATTAAACAAAACGACAATAGCCAACACAACAACAGACATCCGGTGCAAAGGAATGAAAATGATACTTATTTTTTTCTATATTTCGGTGTGCCGCAGAATGTTAGTAATTAGTTGGTATGTGCCATGAGATGAAAAAAGATGAAAATCGCTGCTCTACAGGAATGCCGTCTGGGGTGATTGGCAGGGCTCTGGGTCTCTCCCCCTCCAGCAGGAGTGATCACCTCCCCTGAGCATCCCCCTGTGATGGAGCCCTCCAGCTGCAGACAGCAACGAGTTCGGAGAAGCGGGCAGTGTTGTTCTGTCTTGTCTGTGATCTGTGATCAGCTTCTGTGAGTTCTACAGGCACAAGGGCTGATAGCCCCAATCCCAGAGGATAAAGATATTTGCTTGGCAAAAGAAAGATGGAGGAAGTGAGAGATGTTTCGTGCCTGTCCCCCAACAGCTGTCAATCACCCCCTGCTCGGCTGAGCCTCCTGCCCCCCATTTCTCCCCGGAGCATCCCGGAGGGATGAGATTTCCAGGGAGGTAGAGCTAAGAGTAAGGTGGTTGCTAAGTGCCCCCAGCAACTGCAGGTTTATTAGCTTCCACTTGACTTTTAGCCCAGTTCAAGTTTACCTGCTTACCCTGGGGCCGGCCCGGCCGCAGATGCCCTTGTTCTCTGTCATGGGTGAGAAGCCATGTATGCCCTGTCCCTGAAGGAGCTTACACCTCTTTAGACTGTAGGTTCCTTGCTACCTTCTAACTTCCGCTTTCCAGTGGGATTATAAAATGTTACGAACTTACCCATGTTTTCTCATTGTTAAATTACTGGGGGCTTTTTTCCAAAGCTTACTTTATTCTAAGTAGAAGTCTGGCCTATCATTGTGATATGTTCTGTGTTCATTATCATTCAGTTTGAAATATTTTTTAATAGTTTTTATTTGTTGATTTTAGAGAGGGAGGAAGGAAGAGGGAGAGAGAGAGAGAGACATTGATGAGAGAGAACATGGATTGGCTCCCTCCTGCATGCCCCCCTCTGGGGATCGGGCCCACAACCTGGGCATGTGCCCGGACGAAGTTGAACCAGCGACCTCTTCTTGGTGCATGGGTCCATGCTCAACCACTGAGCCACGCCGGCCGGCAAAATATTTTTTAAATTTCCCTTATGATTTCTCTTTTGACCCCAAAGTTATTTAGGAGTGGATTGCTTTATATATAGATAATTGTGGATTTTCTTCATATTTTAATTTTATCAGTTTCTAAAGTAATATTAATTATGGTCAGAAACCACAGTTATATTAAACCACAGTTATAATAATACAGTGGACTCTATTTCAAAATGTTAACATCTATTAAGACTTGTTTTGTGACTCAAAATAATTATTTGTAAATATTGCAATTATACTTGAAATAAATATATATTATAGAGTTGCTGGCTTGTTATAAATGTTAATTAGGTCAATTTGGTTCATAATGTTCAAACTTCCTACAACTTTACTGATTTTGTTGTATGCATGCATGAATGGGTATACACACATCATTCTCCATTTTGCATTAATTCTTTGTTTCTTATCATTGCTTACGTTGTCATAAAATTTCTAATTCTGTGTTTAAATAGTGTTGTAGTAATCACCAGCCATTTTCTTTTTATTTCAAAACTGCATATTTTGTTTCCATCTATTTTTTAACTAAAATTGTGTTCAAGGTAGCTTCATAGCGGCTAGAATATTCCAATGAATTCATGACTATGCATGACTCTGTAGCTTTGATTTCTACAAGGAAATATGTATATATATATTTCTCAGGCTGCATTTATCTCTCTAAATAAAGTCTTTGAAGATAATGATCCTTATGCCATGTCCTAACATCAAGAGTAATCTGAGGCTAAAATTAGTTGGTCCTCATTGTATGTGGCTTTCTCTATTTCTCTATTTTTATATTAAGAATAAGTGCATATAATGTAAAACCAAAATGAGTCACTTCAACACGATAACAGAAAAACAAGGATAAAAGTTGTCTAGGATTAATGTTCTGTGATCATCAGAGTCTCAAACTCCTTCTACATTTCTACTGTATGAACAATAATATACAATTTTGAAATTCGAGTTCACCTCATTGTTCAGAATGGCTAAGGAGACTTCAGCTATCACATTGGCATTCCATATAGGGAAAAAGAATTCGAGAGCATAAAGGCCAAAGCAACCACCTCCCAACTGAATTTTGATGTTTATGCTTTTGTTATGTCAAACAAAACAAACAAAACAAAATATGAACAAGCATATGGGACACTCAGAGCATCCAGGCTTCTGCTTCACTAACATTAGTGCAGGGTCCAAGGTATCTGCTGGGATTCTAACGCTTTATTCATAATTTTAACACTAATTAGTCATTAGATCATTTATTTATATTGAATGAATTATTCTCACCTCCAAACTTTCAGATAAATAAGACCAAAAGTATCCTCATTATCCTCAGTAAGATTTGCAAATGAGGATATCTATGGGTTTGTGATGGAAGTTTTTTTAAAAAGGAGGACAGGTATAAGTTTAAATTTCAATGAGTTAAGGAAAATCTATGGCAATTTGGAGAAAATCAACTCAATATTTTCACTTAATGAATTGAAAATAGTTTAGAATGAGCCCAATTGACAAGGACATATTTTACCAATTAGCAAACGCATTACAGGTAGAAATGATTATTCAGCTCCGATTTTAATGTGGCCTGAAGCAAATGTTAGGATCACGGTTTAATATAGAACAATATGCAGTGTATAGTTAGAGCACTTACACAGTTGACCTTGATAACAATCGTCCCTCTAAATCTAGTCTTATTTTAAAACTTTCCTGATTAATAGATGGGGGAGTTAGAAAAATTAAAAATGGAAAAAGCACAGCCTATTTTGAAAATAATTTTCTGTTATTGATAGTCCTCAAATTGATACTTTGTAATTTTTTTATTATCAAGAATTCTTTCAGCTTTTAATTCAGGAGTGAGACATTTATTGCTATTATAAGTTCAGTGATAACACTGTGCAGGTAACTTGCCTCTCGCTATTCATGTTCAAAGCACTTACTCTTAGAGGCGTCATGTTACAGAAGAATACACAGTTTGGTGGTCGAAAGTCTAAAGATTAAATTTCAGCTACCAAACCTCTTAGGAGCAGATCTTGGGTGAATCTGTTATTATTTATAAACATTATTTTTTAATAGCCACAATTTCACTTACATAAAATTGGCATGGTATTTTTATTTCATGAGTGTGTGTGTGTGTGTGTGTGTGTGTGTGTGTGTGTGGTAAGATTTAAATAGACAAACACATGTACAAATTCTACTACATAGAAATATTACTTAACTTTGAATGGTTCTGCTTTTATGAAACACTGAATAATGAATGACCAATGTACAGACTGCAGTTAGATATGATAGGCCAGCTGGTGTAGGTGTAAGACCCTTTGATGAGATCTCTGCATGATTTAAGGTGGTGCCCATAAAATTTAGACTAATGTTTTTTTCCGTTGCTTCGTTGGTTTTTTTTAAATTTTATTGTTTCTTAGAGAGAGAGAGAAAGAGAGAGAAACATCGATCAGTTGCCTCCCACACACACCCGACCGGAGATCCAACCCGAAACCTGGGTGTGTGCCCTGACCAGGAATCAAACCTGCCACCTTCTGGTGCATGGGATGATGCTACAACCACCTAAGCCACACCATCCAGGGTGACACATATTTATTTTTATTTTTTTAAGTCTGAAGAGGTGTATAAACAATATGAGGTTGGTTTTTCTCTTCTTTCCAGTCTTGCAATTCTGGACTTTTAAACAATTAAGTATCCTAATAATAAATTTTTATTTTTTGTTTATTGGTAAATTTTCTATTCTTTCTTCATTTTTCAAAGATATCTTTCAAGGCAACAGGTTTCTTGATCAGTGGTTTTTTTTCCTTCAGGATTTTGGATGTTATTCTACTGTCCACTGGCCTCCAATATTTCTGATGAGAAGCAAGAGGAAATTATATTGTTCCCATGTACTAAGTATTTTTCCCCCTTTCTGTTTACCAAAGTTTCTTTCTGGATTTCAGAAATTCATGACATGTCTAGATGGGAATCTCTGTCTTTATCCTATTTGGGTTCTTTTTTGGTTTCTTAGATCTAAGGACTAAAAGTTTCACATCAAATCTGAGAAGATTTTGTCCATTAATTTTTGAATATAATTTTTGTTTGTTTTTTTTCTCTCCTATCCAAATGATACATTATGTGTGTGGGTACCCTTGACAGTGTCCCGTAGGTTGCTCATTCTCTGTTAGTTTTTCATCATTTTTTTCTCCTTTTTGTTATTCACATTGAATAATTTTATTGTGTTTTCTTTAAGCTTACTATTCTTTATTCTGCCAGTGCAAATCTTCTGTAGAAAGTAAAGCTCTTAAATTTTAGTATAAATTCATTTTTGATTATTCCCTGATAGATTATTTTATTGTCTGAAGCTGGGAACTTTAAAATATATAGCCTAGCATCTTAGATCTATTTTTCCCTCTGAGGATAGCTTTTTATTTTTTAAATTAATTTTAAATATTTTGGCAAGATAAAAGACCGGAATCTCTCTCCTCTATTGCGTAGCTGCTGCCTTTTATTGTTGTATCTTTTGTTTATTTTCTTTTGTCTCTGTCCTGGCTTCCTAGGAATTGTCCTCATGTCTGTCCATTTTCGTGGAGCATCAACGAATGGAACTGGGTTCGTCAGGCGTTCCCCCCTCTCTATGAATTTGGAAATGGGTTGACAAGTACATTAGAGTGCAACCAGCTCTCCAACATGGCTTGGCCTTAACTTTATGGCCTTAACGTATCTCCACCATGCAAACGTATACTTTACCAGTCAGCCAGGCACAGGTGGAGAGCTTCTCTAACTCTTGGAAGAAGCTCTCATTTGTAAGATCTTTCCAAGAAATTTCTGGGTTGTCTGCTACTTAACTGAACCATGACCTCAGTTTCAGGCTACAGTTGTGTTTCCCAGTTTTCCTAACATATTTGCTATTATTTTGACAATGCTGCTGAGGAAAAGTCCCACTCTTTGTTTTATTTTTTATTATTATTTTTAATTAATTTATTTTTGTTACAGATGTTTCTCCTTTTCCCCACACTGATTCCACCCTTCCCCTCCCTCCCTGCCCTGTCCCCAGCTTTGTTGTCCATGTCCATTGTTCATGCACACATGCATATAAATTCTGTGGTTTATCTCTCCCCCACCACCCCCTCTCCTGGGGATTGTCAGTCTGTACCCCACTTCCACGTCTCTGGGACTACCCCATTCCTCAGACTGTTATGTTCATTATATTCCACAAATAAGTGAGATCATATGATATTTGTCTTTCTCTGTTTGGCTTGTTTCACTTAGGATAATACTTTCCAGGTCCCTCCATGTCCTCTCAAAGGATGAGAGATCTTTCTTTCTTACAGCGCATAGTAGTACATTGTGTATATGTACCAGAGCGTTTTTATCCATACGTTTACTGATGGACATTTGGGTTGTTTCCAGATCTTAGCTATTGTAAATAGTGCTGCTATGAACATGGGGGTACATATATTCTTTCTGATTGGTGTTTCAGGCTTCTAAGTGTATATTTCTAGAAGTGGGATCACTGGGTCAAATGACAGTTAAATTTTTAATTTTTTGAGATAACACCATATTGTTTTCCATAGTGACTGCACCAGTCTGCATTCCCACGAGCAGTGTACTAGAGTCCCCTTTTCTCCACACCCTCACCAACACTTGTTGTTTGATGATGTGTTGATGGTGACCATTCTGACAGGTGTGAGGTGATACCTCATTGTTGTTTTAATTTTCCTCTCTCTGATAATTAGTGATGTTGAGCATTTGAGCATTTCTTCATATGTCTTTTAGCCATTTGTATGTCCTGTTTGGAGAGGTGTCTATTTAGTTCCCCTGCCCATTTTTTAATTGGGTTCTTTGTCTTCCTTTTGTTGAGTTGTATGAGCACTCTATATATATTGGAAATTAACCCCTTATCTGATATATCATTGGCAATTATGCTCTCCCATACAGCGGGTTGCCTTTCCATTTTGATGATTGTATCTTTTGCTGTGCAGAAGCTTTTGAGTTTGATGTAGTCCCATGTGTTCATTTTCTCCTTTGTTTCTGTTGCCTTAGGTGATGTATCAGTGAAAATTCTCCTGCATTTGATGTCTGAAATTTTGTTGCCTACATTTTCTTCTAGGATTTTTATGGATTCATGAGTCACATTTAAATCTTTTATCCATTTTGATTCCCACCCTTTGTTTTATGTTAACTCAGACGTCTGTCTCTGTCACCCAGTCAGCAAGGAGTTGGGAGGAACAAGCCCAGGCGACAAGCCAGAAGATACCCGTTCTTAACCCAAAATGAAGATGTTTTCACAAATAAATTTCTCTCAATCTACTGTTTTCCAAAGCAGTAAGGGTTTTGAAGTCGTTGGGGGTATCTTTGACAAATTTGTAAAATTTTATACTTGTTTTAGGGAAGAACATTTTCAGACATCTTTACTTCTTCATACATGAATTCTCCCATTGTTTTGTAAACATTTACTTATTGCTTTTGTGTGCCAGATGCTAATATCACAGGTATTGGCAATACACATATTGCTTTTAACATGTTGCTATATTTTTGAGTCTCAGAAATATAGGAAAGAATTATGCTCTTAAGTAGTGGGACTTTTATATGTCAATGGAAACATTTGGATATTGCTATTCCTTCATCTGAATTAACACTTGCTCTTTAATAAGGTATTGTATTTTATTAAAGCCGAAAATATAAGTACATAAAATGAAGCCTGAATAATCTTTTCATTATTAAATAAGTTTTATAGATAATATAAATAACCATTTTTTTATGTTTATATTTTATAAATAGGAAAACTAAACCCCAAAGTGATAGGATCAGGTTTCAGTATGTACAGATCATTAAATGCGTTGTCATGAATGGAAGATGGCCTTGGGCAGGACCGGCAGGAGGGTGAGTGTGTGAGAGAGTGTGAGTGGACGTGAAGGTGGACGACCAAACCCGAGCAGTGCAGAGCCCGGAGCACAAGGTTCCTGTGCTGTGGACCGAGCAGCCGGCTACCTCGGTGAGCGGCCTTTCAGGGCGCTTCTCCCTGTGCCACGGGGACGTCCCAGAATTTCTGAAGATCCTGGTCTTCCCAGGGAGGACGCAGTGGGAGCGGCTAGGGCCCAGCAACCTGAGCCCACCAGAGCACCTGGCACCATCGGACCAGTGGACAGTCTGTGTCAACACAGACCGGTGCACAGTAGTGGAGCTCCCAAGGTGCTGGTTGCGGAAGCTACAGACAGCCTGGAGCTCAGCACCATCCCCTGCAGTAGCAGCCCAATCAGAGTGGAGATATACCCCCAGCAACAGAGGCTGGGGAGCAGACATCCATCCCCAGGTAACAGAAGCGGATCAGCAGCTGAGACCCATCCCCAAAAACTACAGCAAAAGCTGAGCAGGAGTTGACCCCATGGGGCAGCAGCACTCCCCAGACGCCAGTGGTGGGACCTGGGGCTCCACAGAGGCCTGTGCGGTCCAGCAGCTCACAAGAGCAGTGGGAAGCCGGAGCCCGAGAGGGACTGGTGCCATCCAGCTGCCCCTGGGTCCTGCGGGGTGAGGCGCACCAGAGAAGCTTGTGTGACCCAGCAGCTCATAAGAGCAGTGGGAAGCCAGAGCCCAAGAGGGACTGGTGCCATCCAGCTCCCTGTCCTTGGGATCTGCAGCGTGCAGAGTCACCATAGAGGTCTGTGTGACCCAGCTGCGCACAAGATAGGCGTAGAGGATGGTAAAATGGAAGCGGAGTGAATGAATGCTACATAGAGGACCCCAGGACTAAACGAGAATTACAAATAAAATAAAGACAAATCCTCAGAAAAAAAGCAACAGTAAAGCAGCAGGACATATAACCAGGGACACTGGCAGGATCTGTGGAAGTGCCAGAGGGTGGTGGGCTGGGAACCAATGGGCAGCAGCAGTCTTAGCTGTGAGCAGAGCCCTTGGGGAATAAAGACCAAGCCCGCTCCACAGTGCAGAGAGCCAGGACAGAGCGCTAAAATAGCCACAGCCACTCACCTGGGGGCTACAGCAGAGGGAGGGCAGACTGGGCTGGAACTCTGTGGGGACACCCTGGATTTGGAGGGCACTCAGAGTTTTTGCTGAGTTGCAGTGACAAAGGACAGTGGCCAGTGTGCTCCTTCTCAGAGCTATGGGGAATAGCAGCAGCCTCCCCCTCAGAAATTCAGCCTTTCCCAGGTGAGCCAAAATAATGCAAATTGAGGCTCATTAACAACCAGCATCTATCCTACCCTCTGGAAATTCTCTTATGCAGTACACCAGGGCTACATTCCAAGGCACTGAATAATTGAGACTACTAGCCACCAGAAAAAAGCTAGAGGATAACAGAACCTTTCTTGGGCTTGCAAATCTACCCAGACAAGTAAGACTTGACAGCGGTGTTTAGCATGGGCCCACCCAGGCTCATCCAAACCCAGTAGAGGGAGCCACAAACAGCAGAACACCAACACCCACAGGGAAAATTTGGCAGGCTCCAAAGACCCACTGAAATAGCCAAAATGGCGAAACAAAGAAACAAATCCCAAATGAAAGAACAAGAGAACTCTATCAAAGATGAGATCATTGAAATGTAGCTAAGCAAATTATCAGAGGTAGAATTCAGAGCCATGATCTTGAGGAAGCTCAACAGCATGAGTAAGGACATCAGCACCATGAGTAAAGATATAGAAATATTGAAAACCAACCAAGTGGAAATGAAGAATGATATAGCAGAAATTAAGAACTCATTGGAAGGACTAACCAGCAGAGTAGAAGAAGCTGAGGACCAGACCCGTTAATTAGAAGACAGGGTGGAAAAAATCAACCAATCAAAAAACTGAAAGGAAAAACAATTTAAAAACAGAAAGATAGCTTAAGAGAACTGTGGGACAACTGTAAATGTAATAACATTTGCATTATAGGAGTCCCCAAAGAGGAAGAAAATGGGCAAGGGTTAGAGAATATATTTGAAGAAATAGTGAAGAAAACTTTTCTAACTTGGTGAAGGAAGAAGGCATTCAAGTTCAAGAAGCACAGAGAGTGCCAAGTAAGAAGAACATAAACAGGCCCACACCAAGACACATAGTAATTAAAATGCCAAAAATGAAAGACAAAGAGAGAATCCTAAAGGCAGCAAGAGATAAGCAACAGGTGATCTACAAAGGAGACCCCATAAGGCTCTCAGCTGATTTCTCAACAAAAACACTACAGGCCAGAAGGGAATGGCACGAAGTAATCAAGGTCATAAAAAACAAGGATCTGAATCCAAGTCTACTGTATCCAGCAAGGCTATCATTCAAAACAGAAGGTCAAATAAAGAGCTTGCAAGAAATGCTAAAAGGACTGCAAAAGCAGTTGTGAGAGGGAAGTTCAGAGCACTACAGGCCTACCTCAAGAAGCAATAAAAGTTTCTAATAGATTATCTAACCTCACAACTTAAAGAACTAGATAGCAAACAAAAAGAAATCCCCAGAGCAAGTAGAAGGAAGGAAATAGTAAAGATCAGTGCAGAAATAAATGACATAGAGACCAGAAAAACAATTCAAAGGATCAATGAAACAAAGAGCTGGTTCTTTCAAAAGATGAACAAGATTGATGACCCTTAGCTAGACTCACCAAGAAACAAAGAGAGAGAACCCAAATACACAAAATAAGAAATGAAAGAGGAGAAATAATAACTGACACCACAGCAATACAAAGAATCATTAACAAATATTATGAACAATTATATGGCAACAAATTCGACAATCTAAGCGAAGTGGACAAATTTATAGAAACACATAGTCTCCCAAAACTGGACCAGTAAGAGATAGAAAACTTGAACAGACCAATAACAACAAACGAAATTGAAGATGTAATCAAACCTATTGAGATCCACAATGGGGAATAAAGATATTTAATCATTTTGCGTTATGTAAGCCTTATTGATATATATGCCCAAATATATTTCAAATCACATAGGCTCTGTCTGACTCTGGTGGGACTACTTTTAGAATTACTTAAATGTCACCTTAAAAGCAAGGAAAATCTGGTAACTGTCGTGTGAATGCAGTTGCCATGGGAACATTAGCATTTATTTTTTTCAGTAAAACTGTCTAATTTGTGGCCTGGCAACTTGTGAAAAACAGATTTCAGAGTGACAAAAACATGCACTTCTTTATATATCTAGGTTTGTTTTGTTATAGCACCAGTAACAAATACTAGAGTATACAGTAAAGTATACTAGAAGGTACTCTGTGTTCAGAGTGATGTCGGATCTCATGTCTATTAAAATCTCCATTCAGTTTCCCCTCCCACTGTGGCTGATGGGGGGTTCTTCACTAAGCCTTTATTTAAATCTGTAGTAAAATGAATAGGAAAAGGGGGTTTAAAAAAGAAAAACATTGCTTCTAGCTTTCCATTTTAAATGAGATTTAAAACTACCTTAAAACTACCCATAAATGTTAAATACAGTGCCACGATTTACTTACATAGAACATTTACTAATAACTATCAATAATTCCAATTAAAATTATTGTACATTAGTTCTAAGTTGCAAAGTCTATCTCAGTTCTCTCCAAGGACACCCTCATCATTTTGTATAGATTATGTAAATGAAAATGATAATATAAAACACACTGGAATTGTCTCAGTCAAGCTCTATACCCCCAAAGGGGTCACAACCCACAGGTTGAGAACTGCTGTTAGACATAAATTATTGTCTACCAATTAGATGCATTGACAGATTTATTTAGATAATTTTTTTTCTTCATTGATTTTTAGAGACAGAGGAAGGGAGAGGGAGAGAGAGATGGAAACATCGATGAGAGAGAACATCGACTGGCCGCCTTCTGCATGTCCCCCACTGCGGATCAAGCCCACAACCTTGGCATGTGCCCTGACCGGGAATAGAACCAGCGACTTCTTGCTGCATGGGTGGATGATTAACCAGGGAGCCACACTGGCTGGGCCATTTACAGAGATTTAGAAGGTAAAACTGAGGAGGGGAGGCAATCACTCTGGGACTAGTGGCAGTTGTCATTGTCTGCAAACTCATCGGTTTCCAACAGTTTCTAATGTTCATTCTGGATAAATTCATATCCTGCATTTGAGGAAACAGTGCCTACAGATGCTGTAGATGTAGTCTCTTCATTAACTCCTGAAGCTCAGGACGGTAGCTTTGGGTGACATTCTCCAGCCTGTCAGCGTCACAGGCCACCCTGGAGCAAGAGTTGAGATGGTTTCTTCTAGTTCTGGAATAATTCAAAGGTACATGGACAAGAACATGATTTCCAACACTCAACAAGTTTTATAAGCTTCGTACTCTCTGTATTACATTTCTTTATGACTAATGGAGTTTTTCTTTCCTCTACCGAATTTAGATTAACTGTATCTATTATAAATTTTTAATTTAACTATCCCTTAATAATTAAACTATACTATAGTTTGTAGCTTGAAGATAATATTGATACAGAAAATTAACATGTTCTTCTCATGGAAAAGGGTTTTTATGTAAACTTTTCTGTCAGGATACATTTTAGTAGCCTTTCTTTCCTCGGGAAAAGTTTCATATTATAGATGTAGGCATTTTTATCTGATGACCACCAGAAAGAAATTCTTACAGTTGAAAAAATCAGCAAGCAGGTAATCTTTTGAATTGTGCTTACAATGTCTTCAGAAGAAAATAACTATAAAACAAATGAATTTTAACCATGTCCCTGAATCACTGGTGTCATGGTACTTAGTGAAAAACAGTAAAAATTCTAATAGAAATGTCTGTCCAGTCATCTACTATTAATCCTTTTTGTCATAGTGACTGTATAGATGAAGATTTTAATACATTTCCTTCAATAAATGATAGAGAAGTCCCCAATAATTATAGTTGGAAACTTGAACACACCTCTCCTAGAAAAAGTGACATTCTGGCACTGGTGGACAAAGCTAGTAGAAACAAATTAGCCAGGGGACAGAGGTACTCAGCACATGAGCCACTGTACCCAATTGACAATTATGGAGTATTCTATGAGACCAACATTTCTCTGATCAAAATCAGAAAAAGATTTTACAAGAAAATAAAACTACAGATTGTTAACCAACAGAAGGTAGATGCAAACATTATAAACAAAATATTAATTAAAATATGGAACACTGAAAAATATAAAATATTACTGATTAATGGAAGACATCAATAAATGGATTACCTTGTTCATGGATTGGAAGACGAAATATTGTTCAGATGCCAATTTCCCCTGAATTGCCATTTAGCTGATGTCAGTAAACTTTTCCGTATAAGTCCAAATAGTAAATATTTAGCATTTGCAGATCAGAGAGTGTCTATCATAATTCAACTCGGCTCTGTGGCAAGAAAATAGCCATAGACATTGCGTAAATGAATGTCATGGTGGTGTTTCCTAAAATTACGTAGAAAAACAGGCTCTTGCGAAAGTTTGGCAAGAGGGCTATAGTTGGTCAAATCTCTGATTTGGAGGTTCAACAGAGTCCCAGTTAAATTTCCAGCTGGCATTTTTGATGAAGTGGACAAATTTAAATTGAAAATGCAAAGAACCTAGAGGAGCTCAAACGACTCTGCAAAACAACCAAGATGGTGACTATCGCTTTTTCATGTGAAGATTTGCACCTGGAACGCTCATACCCTGCTGGTGGAAATGTAAAATAGTAGGTACAGCCACTTTGGAAAACAGTCTCTCAGCTTCTTGAAAAGTCAAGCATGCGCTTACCATTTCATTCCTAGGTATTTTTCCAAGAAAAAGGAAAAGTACATAGGAATGTTCATAGTGGCTATACTTGTTATAAAAAACAACAACAAAAAACCTGAATCAAATCCAATGTCCATTGAAAGGTAAATGGATTAAACCTGTGGTATATCTATACAATGGAATATAAGTCAGTGAGTAAAATAAATGTTCACAACTACATGGGTGAATTTCAAAATAAGCATACAGAGTGAAAGAAGCCAGACAAAAATGTGTGCATGGTATAGATTCAATAATATAAACCACCGGAAAATTCCATGTAATCGATAGTGACAAAAAGCAGTTGAGTGCTTGCCTTGTTGGGGGTTCAGAATGGGTGGGAGAAAAGCATGATAACCCAATCCCAGGAGACTTTGGGAGGTGATAGAAATGCTTTGGTTTTTGTTTGTGGTGATGGACTAGGAGTGTGTGTGTGTGTGTGTACATGGGTGTGTGTGTGTGTGTATGTCAAAACGTATCCAACATTTTAAGATAATATGTGCAGTTTATTGCATATTAATTATGCCTCAATAATCAGTTGAAAATGGTAGATGAGCAAATAACATCTCTCATAATCAGAGGACAAGGACTATATTAGAAATAAACGCTGAGACAGAGCTAAGCTTAGACATAACCCATAAATGCAGGATAGACAAGCAGAGAGGTGAAGATACTGCGCCCTGATGGTAGAGCAGTTGTCAGAACCAGCTGGTGTGCTTTCCACGTGCCTCTATTCGGGCCTCATTTTTTTTTTTTTTTTCTTTATTGAGTTTCAGAGAGAGAGGAAGGGAGAGAGATGGAGAGAGATAAGCATGAATGGGAGAGAACATTGACTGGTTGCCTCCTGCACGCCCCCCACTGGGGATCGGGCCCACAACCTGGGCATGTGCCCTGACTGGGAAATCAAACCAGCCACCTCTTGGTTCATGGGTCAATGCTCAACCACTGAGCCACACCGGCCAGGCAGGCCTCATTCTTTTGGATTGGCCACTGCCTGTGCAGTTACATCTGCTTAAATGTTATCAGGCCCGCTTCTCAGAAGACTTGAAAGGCATCAGGTGGAAGAGTGTGAGAGCCAGTAACTAAAACAAATTCACTGCCTTACTCAAATATCTACTGAATGTCCACATTGCCAATTACTATGTGGCATGAACCACGTCACGTGGGACAGACACGCTGTCTCCCGTCACGCCACTTGGGAGTGACGACTGAACAGAGCCCGGACTGGAAGATGAGTGTGGACATGAGGCTGGCTGACCACGTTCTTAAATTACTTGCCATCTTCCAAATATCTCGTATTTGACATCCCTATAATTAGTCACCTTTGGTGAAATGTACACCCCTATGCAACCGAAGTGGAGAATTTAAGACATGTATCATATTCTTGACGGCCCTTTGGAGAGGGCTCTACCTTAGAAGAGACATCGATTGATAGCACAGCAAAGCACACTGCGAGTTGAAAACCCTTTGTTTGCAAGTACACTGATAATATGCCTCAAGCTGTTCAGTAATGGCCTGAGTTCAGCGTTGTTTCCCACGGATGTGCCTGAATCTTCAGAGTAATGCTCAATAGACAGAGTTGAAAGTTGTGGCGGTGCTGCAATGAGAAATTTATGAGTAATTACCAGAATGAGTCACCATGTGGATGGGGAACAGCATTGATTTAAGTCCCTTTGAGAATTTAATTTTTTTTTCCTTTTAACTTATCTGAAAGCCTTCAATAAAGAAATGGAGCTGACTGAGTATTTCATCATAAACCTTTAAGGCAATGACACACGGGAAAAAATGATTCCCTTAACTTTCTTTCAAAAGATATTTGAAAACTGTGAAGATGGAGACGAACTTGCAATAACTTTTAAACTCTATCAAGATGTCAACAATACGTTAGGGTGAACATGCTTTGTATTACACTAAAACTATAGATAGACATATAGATGGATCAGTGTTTAAATTAAGAATGAGTTACACGCAACAATTCTAACCTGTTATTAATGTTTTATATACATTGTGTAACTGCTTTCAAACGAATGATAGAGCCAGGAAGCCTTCCCCATAATCAAAGTAGGCTTTTCCACCACTGATGTACCTTCCGTTTTGTTTCCTAACCTATATCTTCTTATGGTATAAATATTCTTTACAATGAAAATATGTCTAGACATAGACATAGAGGTGAGGAACAAGCTCTCTAGCTCTCAAGTCTGATGGAAATCATGAAAAAGTAGACGGAATATTTTGTCTATTTAGTATATTTAATGTTACATTTAATATTTCATATAAACAACTTGAAATATTATTTTTCCTTTGCCCTTTATTCAAGGCAACAGTTTACCTCTGTGTATGTCTCTGTGTGTATATTATTGGTGCATATATATAAATATTTCAATTAGGTAATCAGCAAATTCTGAAGTGCTCATCTTTTATGAACTACTTACTATATCTCCTTGAATACAGCCCTTCATTCAATCAACACACAATTATTGCACAGTCCTAGATGTCAGGCATTATGTTAGCACTGGACTATTGACAAAGACAAAGTCTCTCTCCCAAAGGAACTTGCTGAAAGTGTTTTTTTGTGATTAAAAAACAGGAACTGGACAGTGCAACTCAGTGGTTGAGGTTGACCCATGCACCAAGAAGTTGCCAGTTTGATTCCTAGTCACGGAACATGCCCAGGTTGTGGGCCAAATCCCCAGAGGGGGTTATGTAGGGGGCGGCCAATCGATGTTCTCTCTCATCGATGTTTCTATCTCTCTGCCTCTCCCTTCCTCTCTCTCTAAAATCAATAAAGAAAAAATTCTTTTAAAAAAAGGGAACTAACACCAATTTTCTTCAATAATTCTTTTCTAACTTACTTGTGGGCCAGTGTCGGTACCTCCATGGAAGAAATGAGGGCATAAACAGTACATATATATTCTCATCTGAGTAATTAAATATACACACGATTCACTAGTCATGATACATCCTTCCACTTGATAGTATTTCTAAGTGATTTACTGTTTTCTGGTTCTTTAACCTTATGAATTTAACATAAACTTTCTGGCTTTAGTGTCCTTTCTTGAGAAACAAGAATAATACTACAACCCATATCAAAAGGTAGTTGTGAAGATTAAATAAGCCATAGCATGCAAAGCCAGTACTTAGAATAATGCTTGGTGTGTATGTCACTAAACATAAGGTATTTTATTTTAGTATCAAATAGTACACAAAGTGTCATTTTTTCAATGTTGATAATTCATTTATATATGAAAACAACATCAGCTATTGAATACTGAAATATTTTAGTATTTATAAACAAACCCCAGATAAACCTTGTAAATACTCTTTCATTGAGATGCCTCCTCTGAAGACATTCCTTATTCTCCAACAATCGAAGCATCCTTCCGAAATCCTACAACACTACGCATCATAAAACTTATTATTTTAATTCTGCAATGATTTTCATTGTCACCAAACCTTCTTCATTTCCCAGGACGCTGTTTTTCTTCCTTGTGCCTCTTCCCGGCTGGATTCTAAGTTACTTCAAAGCAAGGAATGGCCTTATTTTCTCAATCATCCTAATACAAATTTACCTACTCACTAGTTAAGCATTTCTAGGTTTTATTTTTTTAAATGTTAACTATAAATATGGATCAAAAGAAACTATATTATAGCCTGGCCGGTGTGGCTCAGTGGTTGAACATTGACCCCTGCACCAGGAGGGCACTAGTTCGATTCCAGGTCAGGGCACATGCCCAGATTGTGGGCCAGATCCCCAGTGGGGGGCGTGCAGGAGGCAACCAATCAATGTTCTCTCTCTCTCTCTCTCTCTCTCTCTGTCTCTCTCTGTCTCTCTCTCTCTCTCTCTTTCTCTCTCTCTCTCTCTCTTATCCTCTTTCCAAAACCAATAAAAAAAAGAAACTATATTATAATAAAACATAAATATTTTATAAAATGTATTTATCTTTGCTTCAATTTGAGAAGCAGTTGGAAAATGGTGTGGATCCAATGAGTGACTCCTCCATTCTCTCTCACGGTAACTGTAAAGAGTTTCTACTTTCTAAACCCGACATTCACGGAGCAGGTACTTGTGCTGAAGGATTTTGCTCGGTGTATACAGCAGACAGGGTAAGAGCACGGGGCTGAAAACAAATGATGTATTTTCAAAGCCAATAGCATGACAATTACTTTTTAAAAATCTCAAACAATATATACTTCATTTAATTGGTTTTTATAATTTCCTTAAGATTTCATTTTTTCTTAAATCTTCACCTGAGGATTTTTTTTTTTTTCAGATAGAGTGGGAGGGAGGGAGGAAGAGAGAGAAAGAGAAATATCGATGTGAGAGAGGCACATCGATTGGTTGCCTCCTGCACAACCCCAACCAGGGCCAGGGATGGAACCCGACACCAAGGTACGTGACCTTGAACCTGCAACTCTTGGGTCTGTGCATTGATGCTCTAACCACTGAGCAAAACCAGCCAGGGCTAAGATTTCATTTGTATTTCAAGAAATATTCTGGAAAATAAATACTTAAAATCATATTCAAGTTTCATAGACTGTAGCACTGAAACATTAATATTATGGTCTGTTTTATACCGGAATAGTCCTGCTTCTCTTGCTGGAGGAGAATACCTGTGTTAAGGACTTTTATAATTTTACCAAGAAAAGACTGAGTCAAACAAACGAGCAGATAAACTCATGTCTGAAATTCCCTTAGCCAACTGCTTTCAGCAGCCTGAGTTCAGTCGAGCTTATCATTCTCTCACATCTTTATAATTCTATTTCTGATCCCAGGGTCATCTCTTCATCATGTGGCCTAAACTTCACAGTGTGAAACGAATCTCAGGTATTAAAAGTTAAATGAAATGAAATAGAAATTCACAGAAGAACAAGTTGAAGAAGAAACTTCTCTTTCTTTAACTTCAGAATCTTAAGTTATTTTCTCTCAGAACTGTTGAATGTTATTCACTTTAAAAAGTTGCTTCTAATGAAAATATGAAGCTACAAACTGGATA
This sequence comes from Molossus molossus, assembly GCF_014108415.1. Lineage (NCBI taxonomy): Eukaryota > Metazoa > Chordata > Mammalia > Chiroptera > Molossidae > Molossus > Molossus molossus. The sequence goes on from NW_023425399.1 coordinate 111,169,178, forward strand.
ATTAGGTATAATTTTTATTCTCTGCGATTGTTCTCTACATTTGACATGTTTTGGAGCTCTGTTAACTTCAACTGTATTATAATTCATAAATATTAAAAAATATTTTTTTCTTCATTGATTTTTAGAGACAGAGGAAGGGAGAGGGAGAGAGAGATAGAAACATTGATGAGAGAGAACATCGATTGGCTGCCTCCTGCACGCCCCCCACTGGGGATCTGGCCCACAACCTGGGCATGTGCCCTGACTGGGAATCGAACCAGCCACCTCTTGGTGCATGGGTCGATGCTCAACCACTGAGCCACTCTGGCTGGGCCATAAATATTTTATATATATCTCCAATATAGCATTTAGAATATTATCATAATTATACAGCAGAATCTGCTCATCTTCAACTAAAATGTGAACACCAAGTTAGAAGACAAAATCATGTGTTACTTATTAGAAAATATCGAATTCAGAAACTATGGTATATTAACACCCCTCCGGCACACACGGAGCTGCCACCATGGCATTGTCCTTCTCCACCCCATCTCCGCTCAAAAGCTACTGCTGGTCCGTGGTCGGGCACTCAGTCACCCACCATGCTGTGCACACATCTGCCCTCAGTGGCGACACCTCTTCCCCTCCCCGCCCTGCTTGGGCAAGATTATATTTGTCCTTCCAGACGAATTGTAAATACCGCATCACTCATGCCTTCATAAACATGCATAGCATTATACTTCTATCATAAGATCTGATAATATTTCCACATGGATATTGTTACGCTTCTTGGTTCCTATTTATGCCTTCACTTTACCCAACACCCTATGTTGTCTACTGTGTACCAGCCCCAAGTGGAGTCGAGACTAGTTCTCTTCCTACTGTCTCTTTGATACAGAGTGGGCACTCCTGGTTCCCACACATATCTTTATAGATTGTCTCTGCTCTTGCCTAATTCATCGACGGGGGGGGGGTGGGCTCTGAAATGCCTGCTGGTCCTGGGGGGCAGTGAGGTGTGGCCGGGGCCTAGCCCGCATGCATGACATCTTTCCACACTAAAATAGGAAACTGAGACCAAAGACCGCAGCCAGGACATCAGAAGAGAAATAGCCCTTTTTCCAGGGGGACAGGTCTGGGGAGGGAGCAGAGTTGTCAGAATAGAGGTGTTTAGTTCATGGGATTCTGGCCATTGTTTTTCCTGCCACATGGAGAAACCACGTCTCTCAAAGGAGTCCTAGTTCCTAGTGCTCAGAGAGACAGACACCTGAGAGAGAGAGAGAGATAAGATGGCATTTTTAAAAATTCCTGGTTACAATAAATAAACCAGAACCTGTAGCTATATTTCATATGCATTCACACTTGGACCTTTTAAAATTATGTTAAATGTTGCTGGTTTTTAACTTTATTTTTGTTGTTGACACTATTACAGATGTCTCCTTCCCCCCTACTTTGCTGACCTCCACCCAGCCCCCACCCACCCCTCTGGCCATCACCACTGTTGCCTGTGTCTCTGGGTGATGCATATATGTTCTTTGGCGAATCTCTTCATTTCTTTCATCCAGTCCCCCTCTCCCCTCCCCTCCAAGAGCTGTCAGTCAGTACCATGTATCCATGCCTCTGGTTCTACAAATGCCATTTTGTGATACATTTATACCATTGACTAAAAATCTTCTGTAGGCTTAGAGATGGAAATATTCGCTGCTTATAATTATCCAGTGACTAGCAGTATTTCTGACACTAATCAATGCTATTTAAATGAGCAAATGAATGCAAACACATTAACCTATTATTGGTCAGGCTTAATTATTATCAGAACATTAATACGATTATTGTTCAGATGAGATTTCTCTTCTTCACTTTCTAAAAAATAGCTTTGCTTAATGTCATATTTAAAATCATTTGTGCTTCAGAAATTAGGATGACCCAAGTTTCAGTTTAGAATTGCATATATGTGCCAAGAATAAATAAAAATATGTATATATATTATTCTTTATCTGTTCTGTTGTCTGTTCTAAAAAAAAAAATCTGCTTCAGCTCTGGCTGGTGGCCCATTTGGCTGGAGAGTGTTCCATACACCAAAAAGATGGGAGGTTAAATCCCCGGTTAGGGTGTGTACAGGAGGCAACTAACTGATGTTTCTCTCTCATATCAATGTTTCTTTCTCTCTCCCGCTTCCCTTCTCTCTAAAATCAATAAAAACATATCCTTGAGGATTTAAAAAAATCTGCTTCATCAAATTATTCGTATGCACAGTGAAAAAAAAAGAAGAAAAACGTGGAGTGAAAAAGTAGAAGAAAAATTAAAGGTCAAATGTGGCCTCTTGAATATACATGAGAGAACACCACTCATCATTGCTATGAATTACCAAAGTTACTTAGCCTTTCAATAATCAGACATATGAAGAAGAGAAACAACAATTGTTTGTAAAAGTTAATTTTAAAGTATTATACTCTAGTGATTTATATTATTTAATTTTGCTCACATTGAAAAATAATTTTAATCTATAACTAGATAAGAACACTCATCACCCACATGAAGTTAGAAAAATGTAATTATAGTATAGGTCACTGGCATTTTTAGTAAGCATAGCTCTTTATATAAGTGATTGAAAAGTGCTATACTTGAAAGATTAAATTTTATATTAGGATACATAGCCTATTTGGAGGTTACAATATGTTTTAGTTAGAATGCAAATGTGTTTTGTAAATATTAATATAAGATGCAGCCTTATTGTAACCTGTATTTATTAATTAAAAACTTGGTTTCTGCTAGGTCATATCATCATTTGCATTTAAATACATTATACATATGTTTTTAGAGAAAAAGACAATAATATTAGTTACGCAGCCTTAATGCAACTATATTACACTAATATTTTTACTAAAATTTTTGCCTCCAAATAGATTTGTACTTATACACTATATATTTTTTTCTCATGTACATTAAGAAAATAACACTGATCATTTTTGCTCAACTTTCTGATTAAATTTAAGTGCCATAATTAAAATGTAGTCATTATGTAAATAAGAAAGGTAGCATGGTATTGGGGTTATAAAAAGAGGTGTTGAGGTCAATTTTTCTGGATTCAAATCCTGTCTCCTTTAGTTACTATTGACCTGATATAGAGTAATCTTTATAAGCATCATTTTTAAATGTGCCAAGTAGAAATCACAATAGCCCTTAGAATCCACTGGTTGGAGGAAATGAGATGATAAATTCAAGATAAATGGAGTATTTTTATTGCTCTGATATAAACTTACACAAACTGAAGATACATTTCTGCACTTAATTTTAAATTTCAAAATGCTGTTACCTACCTTCAGCTTCTGAGAAGGTGGAGATGTATTTTTCCTGTTCACCCCACAAATGCAACATACAACCTTGGCCATTAAAAATAAAACATTCCTGGCTGGTTTGGCTCAGCAGTTAGAATATCAACCGTCAGACCAAAGAGTCGTGAGTTCAATTCCCAATCAAGGTCATGTACCTCGGTTGTGGGTTCAATCCCCAGCCTGGTGGGGGTCATGCAGGAGGCTCCCAATGATGTGTCTCTCTCACATGGATGTCTCTCTCTCTCTCTCTCTCTCTCTCTCTCTCTCTCTCTCCCCCTCACCCTCCCTCCTATTCTATGTAAAATAAAATAAAATAAAATAATATAAAAGAAACAACAAAACAACCAGATATAAGGAAATACTGAATGGTGGTAGGAAGACAGACCATATTCTGTATAAACATAGATGTAAAAAATCCTTAACAAAATATTAGCGAAGAAATTTCAGTATAAATAGAATTATATACCATGACCAGTTAGGGATTTTCCAGACATGCAATGCTGGACAAATATTTTTAATAATCAGTGTAATCCACGGAAGAAAAATCACATGATCAGTGTAATCAATGTAGAAGAAAGAGCATTTGACAAAACTCAACATTCATTCAGAATAGAAAAAATATTTGCAAACCACATATCTGACAAAGTACTAGTATTTAAAATACACGAAGTCTCAAAACTCAACAGTAAAAATAATAATTCAACTAGAAAATATGGAAAATACATATAGCTAATTTATGCAGGTGATTTTAAACAACATATCAAATGATGTTAGCAACCATTTGCCACTGGGACAATATAATTAAAAACGCAAAGAGGTTTCACTCCACACCCCTCAGAATAGCTTTTTTTTTTTTCCCTTACCCGAGGACATTTTTTCCATTTTTTTTTTTTTTTTTGTACAGGCAGAGTGGGAGGGAGAGAGAGGAAGAGAGAGAGGGGGAAACATTGATGTGAAAGGGACACATCGAGTGGCTGCCACCCGCACGACCAACCAGGGCCGGGGACAAATTGCAACCGAGGTACGTGCCCTTAGCGGGAACCGAACCCGGGTCTCTCCGGACCGCAGGCGGACGCTCCAACCGCTGAGCCAAACAGGCCAGGGCGCTTTTTTTTTTTTTTTTTTTTTTTTTTTTTTTAATGTGCCATCAACAGTCTGGCCAGACCTATGAGGAGGGCTTGCAGAGGAGAGCAGTGTCCAGTAAGAAAGAAAGAATATCAGGAGAGTGTGGAAATTTTCAAGCCAAGTGAATAAATTGCATCAGAGAACAGGATTGCTAAACTATGACAATAAGGCAAATAGATCAATCAAGGTCATTGAAATGGAGTGTTGACTATCAGGGCACTGAACTGATTGTTGACCTTCTCAAAGTAGTTGTAGAATAGTAGGTGTAGCCGTCATGGGACAAGCGGAGAAATAGAACCAGTAGGAGGTACACTGTAAGGGACTTCTGTAGGAATTGGCTTATGCAATTGAGGGTTCTTGGTGAGGGAGACCTGAAGCCCACAGGTAGGCTATTAGGAAAAGCAGGTTGGACCTTTCCTGCAGGAGCTGAACCAGCAGCACACAGGCAGAATTTCCTCTTCTCCGGGACGTCGAAGTTCTGCTCTTAAAGTCTTTCAACTGATTGGATCAGGCCCTTCCTGATTATTTAGGATAATCTCCTTCACCTAAAGTCTACACTAATCATGGCTACAAAATACCTCTGCAGCAATAGTGAAATTCATTTTCGATGGAATAATTAGAGACTAGAGAATAGTCAAGTTGACACATAAAATTTCGCCATCAGAGTGAATAAAAAATGCGGATAAGAGAAAACAGGAGCAGAGGCATTCAAGCCATCATTAAATCTGTTAAACAACTTACAACAAGAAGGAAGAGTAAAAGGTGCCCCCGGCAGCATATTTTCATGCTGCTAGAAATGATCCATTACATTTAAAAATGACAGTATAAGTTCTAGAAGGTAGAAGAGCCAGAACACTCTTAGATGTTTGACAGGAAATTGACTCATGCATACATTGAAGATCTGGTCTTAGAAAGCAGGAGAAAAGTGTACCTACCTGTCTTCAGAGGATGGTTTGCCGAGATTATGGGTGAAAATGCTGGTTACCTAGAAGAGATGGGGCAAATCTGTGTCAATGTTTTTTGTTTTTTAAGAAAAACACGAAATAAGAACATCAGCCAGTATGAGGATGGAAGAGTGCATGACACTAACGGTGTGAGTAGAAATTAGGCATAAAATAGCCACCTGAGAGATGGAAGATATTCAAGAACTTGGGAGATAAATCCACTAGGCTTTAGGAAGTGGTGGCCGTCATGACTGTCAAGGGAGACCAGTCACTGTGGCCGTGTGAATTTCACCAGGCATGCTTAGTGGAGTGTTGTGCTGACTCAGGAGACAGCCCATCCTTACAGTCCAGCAGGGGCAGAGTTCAGTTTGCAGAACAGAGGAGATGCCTGGCCTTGGAAGGTACACTGTTGAAACAGGGAAGTAAAGTATACGTGATAAAAAGTAGGATAAAAGCATCGTAGATGCAAAGGTTGTGGGTTTTAGAGATGAAAATGCTCGAGGAACTATGTAGAAGTAGAGTTGGGAGTCAAAATGTGGAATCCTTGAGGATGAATGTATGGAGATGGTGATCTTACCAATAATGACATGACCTAGGAATTACTGGGGGAGTAAGAGGTGAACACATGGCTGATTCCAAGACTATTTGAGGAACAGGATTGAAAGAATCAAGGATCGTGGTTATATGCATATTGACATCATAAGGAATCAAGAGGGGGTAATCAAATAATTCCTAATTTAGTGAAGGAATAAATGTACGAATGGGTATGAATGAGAGTATGAATGCCAGCCACTCAACTAGTTGATTATGGCAAATCATTATCTACCATAATTATTAATAATTTTATATATGATATCTTAAATGTACCAATTATGATTAATTACTACTAATAAAAAAAGTACAGGCAACTATAAAATAAGTAAAAACCTAGTTTCAAAAGTTATATGATTCTTCACAGAGAATACATAATTTGAGTCATAGTTTTTGTATAGTCAAGAGTATAAATGGGACAGGAGGTTGAGACAGTCCCAGTCGAGAGCATGTACTGAGAACATTCATAGACTCGACAACTTCAAGGATGAAAAGGTCAATTTTTTGGTGTAAAAAAAGCAGGGAGAAAGTGACGTGTTATAGGCTTGGCTCAGGACATGGACAGTCAGAGACGGGCTAGAGATTCTCTGTTTTGTCTGAAATGCAATGGAATTTTCAGATGGGTTTTGAGGAAAGAGAACTTCCCTGGATGGTCTAAGTTCTTAGGGCTTCTGTCTCTATTGGGTTGTTATGATCTTCCACAGACATTTTCGACTAGATGTGGAATTAGTAAGAGGCACCCCAATGAGCCTGTCTGGTTACACAGATATTGTAAGCAACACAATATCGGAATAGTGGCTTTTTGTGGAGTGGGGGAACTTCAAAATAGCCAAGAACCAGATTTAACATCCAATAGGATGAAATCACTGTGATGGATTCAGGTGGAAAGAATTGACGTCTTAACCACAGTGAGTCTTCCAGTCCACGGATACATAATCTCTCTCCGTTTGTGTGGCTCATCTTGGTCATGCCATCTGCTTTGTAGGTCTCTGAATACTGAGCCTCTGCCTCTTTCGTTAGATCGATACCTAAGTGTTTTAATTTCTTTTTTGGTGCTGTTGTAAATACTGCTTTTGTTCATTTTGTTTGCACTTTTCATATGTGCTTTGACGTTGACGTTGAATGTGCTGGTCTGGGCACCAAGGCAAAAATCAATATGTCAGCCTGAAGGATGCCTTGTCAACCCAGCTTCTCAACTTGCCCTGTTCTCGATGATGAGCCTGGCTTACTGTTTGGTACCTAAATTCCACGTTGTCTTTGCCAAGTCGTGGGATGAGGTTTACTAAGCTCCCTGTATCCCAGACGGAATCCTCTCCAGGGTAACTATTTTCAGGATTATGAAACTTATTCAGTAAGTTGTCAGATGGGCCTAATAGCTATTCTCCTTGGAAACGATTTTACGAGTCCTGAAGATAAGGAAATGAGTAAGGAAGGTCTTGTTGCAGTTTCCAGTCCGGCTGTGCAACCACCACCTGCCTGTGGACCTGCTCAGTTAGTTCAATGTCTGAGACAAGCTCAGCACCTCAGTCCTGCCTGCTGCATATACTAGCTCATCTAGGCAGGTGTATGATATAGGCAGGGCTTACCTCATTTTAGATGTCACTTTCATCAGGACAAAAAAAGATAATGAGAAGACAGGGTCAATGCTAGGTGATTTCTGTTTCTAATGAATACTCTTTCACTTGAATATTTTATTTCAGCATTTTGAGAGTGTTATAAGGCTATGTTTATTCAAACTAAGTCATATTGACCAGTACAGATTCCCAGGTGTTTGAGGCATTATGCAACCGTAGGGGAGTACTAATACTGAATGTACACTAATGGTAAGAACATACAGAGAAAGAAAAAAGGTCAGATTCAAATCCACCTTTGCATATATACCTAATAGTTACATAGGCATGTTGCATACTTCTTGACAATTTTTTCCTTTAATCCTTCTAAATATTCTTAAACAGTAATGCTATTGTGAGTTAGGAAGCATAACAATACATAAAACATTAGAAAACTATGTTGCTTCCCAGATTATATTTTAAATTAACCTATTACTTTCATTTTTAAAGGAGATATACTTTAGAATAAGGTGCCACCAGGAATTATAGAAAATTTCTTCCCCCAAATTGTTTGATTCAAGATTTTCATTATCTCTTTGTGGAAAACATATACAGTGACCCCCAGGTAGAAAATGTAAAATCTGTAACGAAATAGGGAACTATTTTAGTTTTAGTTTATTGAAATTCCAAAGAAATACTTAAAATACAATATTAATAAAAATGTAACTCTGATAATTTCCCCCTTTTAAGCTTGAGTAACAAACAAAATGAGTTTAGCCTAACGAAACCTTGAAAATGACTTTTGTACAAAAATAAACTTGAAAAAAGCTTTGAATTTATTTGACAGTCATTCACTATTTTTTTTCCAACTGATTTCCCAGTTCTGTGTGTTTCATTTTGTTCTTTTCTCTCCATTCTCAGTCTTTTCTGATTCATCCTTGGCTGGTATTGGAGCCAAAAATTACCTAGCTGAACACACACGCACACGCACACGCGCACGCGCACATACACACATACAACAGTATTTCATATAATATTTCAGAAGTAGTGTAACAGAGAGAAAAGATAATAAAAGAGAATTCTAATTTTAAATATAATAACTTAGAAGTTTTTAAAAATCATCTTTTTCTAATCCCATCAAAATCTTAACGTCTCATCAAATAAAAGGATATTTAAACATAATACTGCCTCGTCAACTCTAAGGTTGGTGAGCTCCTCTCATACCAGGATGTACGCGTGATTTCCTCCTAAACTCTGGTAAATGCAGTGGTAAAAATACTACACACTCCATAGAAATATTGTCGCTATTCACCGTTTTCAGGAAAATATGTAATAATGCAAGCAGGGAAAAAAGTTCCTTCTACTAACTGAACACTCTTAAAACCCAAAGGTAAAATCTGTGTCTATTCGACAGAAACAACGCTATTCAAAAAGTCTGCATAGACATGTAAAGTAATCCTGTAAGAAAAAGTTCCCATAAAAGAGTGAGTTTTTCCATGATACACAGACTGTTCACATTAAGGCAGGTTTATTCAGGTCAAACAAAATATTTTTAAAGCAATTATCCAGTATCATAAGCAATGTATATGTCAAAATAAATATTAGACTAAACAATTTTAATGCTAGAAAACCTTTTTGGCTTTTAATTTGTTGCACAGCGTGGTCATTGTGTGGGGACCAAAGCGTTCGTTATTTCACTCGGGTAAGCTAATTATAGAGTTGGGCATCTTTGTTGTGATGCTTACATAGGGACTTCGTTCCTGGTGAGGCAGCATTGGGGACGGGCCATCATTCCTGTCTCTGTGGGGGACTTACCGCTGCTCCCACACTCTCTCCCCACTGTGACTTCTGATGGTGAAGTGCTTTAATGAACACACATGGTTTCGGAAAACAAAACTATTATTTCACCATTGTAGAGTATGGACCATCTATTACCACTCAGATTAGTCCAACAGATAAATGAATTCAATTTTCACTATTATGGTACTGTGTTTGCGACTTAGTGAACTCTCGATTTTTATTTCCAGGGATATAATGATTGCATGTCTTGCTACATATTGGAGCATTTATATTTACCTGATTTGAGCATCTCTTCTTATGTCTATACATATATATAAAATTGATATGTATAAAAAATATGTCTACCAAATATATAAATATACTATATATGTATATGAAATTTGATGCAGTCATTTGGTGAAGCCATGTTGCACACGTGTGCACACACACAATGCATCGACCCCCAATTGTGTAATTTTTAACTTCCCAGACTTTAGAGACTGATACAGGTGCAGAGAGTCAGTCTCTAATTCTGTTTCTACAGGCATAGCTTCCTCATTTATAACATAAGAAGAATAGTAATAAACTCCACTATATGGGTTATGAACCAAATGATATATGACCAGACAGTAATTAACATATTGGCTAGAAAATGTGAAATAGTGAAGTTTTGCCATCAATATTGTTAATGTTACCCTTTTATCATTGTTACTTATGTCATCAATTAAAATTTAGGTCATGTATTTCAATTTTTTCTCCATCTCCCTCATATTTTTTAAATGATTTGATGGTTTCACTTTTAAAATTAAATATTTTATGTGAAATTTATTCCAACATAGTTTTAAAAAAATTTCCAGGTAGATTTGAAATAGCAGTTGTACAATTTAAAAAGACACACAAAACACAGCAGAAGGGGTGGTTCTGCTTGGTGTGAAACACCGGGTGTTTTCTAAATCTAATTTTGGAGTGATGCAATTGTGGGATATACAAGGGGAATGGAAATGTCAGAGATTCATTTCTTCGAGTCGAAGAAACCCATATTCCCCGAGACGCAGGGGAGAATTGAGTCCATTATTTGGAGCATTATTGAAAATCACTCCATTTCCCCTCTGGGCTGACGGGGCACAGAAGACTTGGAGGCCATCTAGTTACCGTGGGGCGTTATGTGTAACACATTCCATGGTAAACTTGCAGCCGAAAACACGTCTCCTGCTTCTCACTGTCTAACTCCTTGCAGAGATTCGGACCTTCAGAGGGGGGTAGGGATTTGAAACATCTGGATAGACCGTTGATGTTTTCCTTTCAAGAGCTGGGCTTGTAGGATTGAGTCTGTTCACTTCTCCTTCGATAACACAGAAATCACAAGATAGGCTGGCCTTCTAGGCTCTCTGCTGATATGAGTCAGGAGTGGATCTTGCAGTTTTTAAAAAGTGAAGAGAATGAACAGGATATCCAATTAGAAGCAGTTTTAGTGAACTACTGAAACATGTTGTTTTTCTCTGGGTTACCTTTAAAAATCCGGTTTCCTCAACTTTAAATGAGGAGACTTTCTGATGGATACCTATGGAGATCAAATGAAACAGAAGTATGCACAATTAATAATATACAGACAGTAAATATTGTTTTACTATTAATTAAATCCTAGCAAGGAGTATATTATAAAATAGTATGTGTGATCCCTCAATGGATGAGAAATAGTATGTGTCTCCCAGGTGTTTATAACAATCCCCAAATCCTAAATTATTCTGAGTAAAAATATAATCAGTAAAATGCCTGTGACTATGCATACTGCCCTTTGATTTTAAACCTTCCAATTTTGAAAAATCAGGTAGAAACAGTCAGGACAGGAAGTGGAGAGAAGAACCAGTGAACGAATGAAGACAGAATGTAATGCGATTCTTTGTGTATCCACCAGACAATGATGGTAGGGTCAGGGATAAAAGGGTGACGAAGGGGGGAGATAATATCCCTTCACATACTGTTCCCAGCACCTTCGTATCTTGTTAGACCGGCGAAGTCGCTGTGATCTGCCTGAGAATCTGCGTGGTGTGAACTCAAGGCCCCTCTGTCTGCCTGCCTGTGTTGTGTGCTGGTTGCCTGGTTCCGCCCCTGGCAGGTGGTCAGGGTACACTTTCCTGAATGACTGAATAATTAAACGGAAGAATGAGTGAATCAGTGGCTGACCGAGTCAATGGATGAAATAAAAGACGTGTCGGTAGAAGCAGCTCTTCTTTAACTTAGGGACATTAGAAACCCTTTTCTGACCTAGTAATGTGGTCGGTATTCTTCCGAATTTCCTCCCAGAGCCCATGACACAAGCGCGACAAGGGAACAGACAGCAGAAGCCTCCTTGACAGCAAGACGGTGCAGCGTTTCAACTGTTCGATTTCCTGGAGTCGGAGGGATTCCCCCGCAAGGAGGGAGCCTGGGCGAGGCCTGCAGTGGCCTGGCTGTAACCCAGTTAGAGACCAGATGGCCACGCTTCTGCTAAAACGACCCCATCAGCGACCGTTCGACAAATGAAATAAAGATTTCCTAGATAGGGGGGAGACACGTTATAAAACAACAGATCCAGTTGTTTCAAAGGCACCTTGACTGTTTTGTCCTCTAGAGCTGAGTCTAAATCGTACGTGCTGTTTCCACGCCCGTGGGCCCTATTCGCTCATACGATGGTTTTCCTTGGAATCATCTCTCACACCCAGCGTCTCACTCCAGGCCCCACTGAAAACTCCCCCAGAGAGCTGGTGTCGACGCCTCTTGTACTTCACTGTCCTGTCTCATAAGACTTCAGCATTTTCCCTTTATAGTTACTTAGTTTTTGCTTTTCCTATTACATAGTTTTAGGAACTGTATCGGTATATTCATGTTTTCGCCTACATCCATACACAGAAACATAGTATTCTGTATATTATAAGCTAATATTAAATAAATACTTGTTGTCAGATGAATGAATTGTGTCTAAAGTTACTTTATCTAACTGAATTATTGTGATTTCATTTTAGTGATAAATAAAGGGTACATGAGAGAGTGATATATACTCTATATGGTTGGTTTGGGTAGAAGGAATGATGAGATTATTAAATAAATTGTAGGCTTGGATAATGGTTAGTTAACAAAAATAGAACTTTGGGAAGAAGTATTTGAGGACAGTAAAACAAATTTAAAAATTACATGATATCCTCTAAGACATAGTTAAAGTAATAAGCAAGAAAAGCTCTTAGACCAGATTATTCTCATCAATTTACATCTTACTCCTTTTATCAGTTTTTTGTTTATTTGTTTATTGTTGTTGTTAATCCTCACCCGACTATATTTTTCCCGCTGATTTTTAAAGAGGGTGGAAGAGAGAGAGAGAGGAACATCGATGGAGAGAGCCACATCGGTCAGTTGTGTCCCGCACAACCCTGACCAGGGCTGGGGATCAAACTCTCAACCCAGGCAGGTGCCCTTGACCGGGAATCGAACCTGTGACCCTTCGGTCCACAGACTGATTCTCTAACAACTAGCCAAACCGGCCAAGGCTGTCTTACTCCTTTCAGAAAACAGAATGTGAGGCATCCATATGGGAAAAGATTTCATCGGAACGATTAGGGAATGTACGATATTGTAAAGATAGATCATATTCAGCAACACAAACGAAAGGAAACCGGAGATTTCTAAAGGTGCCATTCTTATCCCTGAACTGTGCTTTCTGTTCTACTGAATTTCGCACTTTCGTTATTTCCCTCGGTCTAGAATTCATTCAGACAAAAATAATGATATATAGTTTTCTTTTTTAAGACTTCCCCTTGACCATTGGTCCTTTTTGGAAGTAAAAGGAAGCCCTTCTATACCACCCAGGAACAAAACATTCTTTTCTAACTCTCTCGGTGTAAAAACCATCCAAGGGGTCAGCGGGGAACCTCTCCCCGGCGACCGGCCAGAGCCGCTGAGGCGGTGTGACTCTGGGAAGGACCTTCCCAGAGAGAGGCCTCTGGCCACCTCCTTCTCTCCTGGATGAACTGCAGCGGTGGCGTTTGCTTAATGGAGCGGGAGCCCAGCATATCACAAAGCAATCAGGATACAGCCAGAGCCGGCCGGTTTGGAACACAATTGTCAAATTAGGTTGCAGTTGAAACAAAAGCGTGGCCACTTATTTTATGTAGCAGTTTGATGACCTAATGAGGCGGATCCAGCTCAGCATTTGCACAATTTTGGAAACTGACAGAAGCAAACGTTCTATTATTAAGTGCAAATCACAGAAACGATACACAAGGTCAAGAGCAACACGACCAACACTGTGTGCTGAAGCTACGGCTGCAGCTGATGGAAGAAAGAAAGAAATAAACCAAAATGACAAGAGGCCTGGGATGGGCAGAGATTTTGATCCTGGAGGGAATATAGAATTGGTGTAGTTTAGAGAAATAAGATGAGCGGTGATTTTTTTTATTTTTTTTTTTAATTTAGAAATGTACTGGACAATACGGATGATGATCAGGTACCCGTGTCTGCACAAAGAACACAGCATTGTTTGTATGTGTGAACCATCCATTCAACAAGAGAGGCCTCCCCACCCTGCCCCCATCTTCCGCGGCTGATGATATCACTTGTCCTTTATAGAAGTGGCTACTGGAACTCTCTCGGGCTGGAGTCCCCTGCTTTGCAACAGAGCAGAACCAGTTACATAGACATCAGCAACCTGGTCTTACTGACATTATAAATGTTTTCTTTAGCATTTTTCATCAAATCCACTGCTTCTGTGAAAGCTATGTGCTCAGAGTAAAGGAAAACGTTCAGGAAATCGTCATCTTAAACAAATAGTTTTCCTCACTCTGTCACCAAGACACAACCGGGATGCGTCTTTAATGAGGTCAACAGGTTTGGCTGAAAAAATACACAAACGTGTTCTCCGTCACACTGGCCTTCAAAGTGAGTGATTTCAAGTGGGTTATCATAGAATGAGGACAGTTTTGGGAAATAGATCCTAGAATAACTTAAAAAAAATGATTCATTTGTACTTTTCAGTTAGTGATTCCCAATTGGTTAAGAAAGGTTTTTATGCTGTGCAATAACAGTATTTAGAAGTTTAGGCCACCAAAATTTTATTGTTTTGGTGGACTTGCTTGACTAATATTTTTGAAATATCACAAAGATTTAGAGGTACTTAACATAATATTTATTAACAGGAATTTTGAGTAGTATATTAAACCATTATTAAATTAAATTAAATTAAAGTGTTCACCCTGGCTGGCTTGCTCAGTGGTTAGAGTGTCAGCCTGCGGACCAATGAGTCGCGGGTTCGATTCCGGTCAAGGGCATGTACCTCGGTTGCAGTTTGGTACTGACCCTGGTTGGAGTCATGCGGGAGGCAACCAGTCGGTGTGTCTCTCTCACATCAATGTCTCTCTCTCTCTCCCTGCCACTCTGTCTGAAAATAAATAGAAAAATATCCTCGAGTGAGGATTTAAAAAAATTAAATTATGTTCAGTTTTCTTTATTTTTTAAAAATATGTTTTTATTGATCTTAGAGAGAAAGAGAGAGAACATCGGTGAGAGAGAAACATCGATTGGCTGCCTCCTGCACGTCCCCTGGGGGGATCGAGCCTGCAACCCAGGCATGTGTTCTCACTGAGCATCTAACAAGAGACCTCTTGGTGCATGGGTCCGTGCTCCACCACTGAGCCACACCGGCTCCACAAATTATGTTTTGAAGGTATAGATCATGTACTTCTTTTATATGCTCTCTATTTATAACAAAAGAACAGCCTGTCCTGATGTAGTAAATTTCAAGTTACTATCACAGTGCACGAATTGACAATAGCAATCCATGTTTTGGCATTCTTGCTGAGCTTTATAAAATTTTGAAAGAAACATACTATATGACCCACCTTAAATTGGGTCCAGCTCACTCTGTTCACCTACTTCTTTTTTGCAGGGAGAGGACATATACAAAATAGCAATTAAAAGCTAATTAAAAGTAGCCAGATATCATGCGGGATGCTTCCACTTTAAGTGATACTTTTTTCGATTAGAGTTTCTAGAAATTGTATCAAATAAGATCTTTAGATTTTTCACTGTTTATATATTCTTACAACTGTGAGATTCAACTGCTTCTTCCCTATTTATTGATTGCCTACAATGTACAAAGTATTGGGCTGCACATTGATTATGAGTGGCAAAGCCCTTTGTGGAGTATAAATCAAATCTAACTTTGATCACTGCTGAGTTGATAAGCAAAGGCCCTCGTTGATTTCAGTCTGGTACCTTAAACTGTCCCTTTGACCACATCACCAAAGCCTATATCCTCACTTTTCTAACAGAGTTTATATCACAAAGTTATAACGGTTATAATAAGCCTCAGAACTGTGAGTGCAGTCCAATTTTATAGCTAAAATTTTTTTAAAAGCTGGATTGCTTTCTGGTGTACAAATTGTGATTTGTAAGTGGGATTTTCATGTGTTCAGTGGTCAACGGTTTAATTTAGGATTATTATTTCAGTCAAAATCTGTTTTAAAAACCCAAGTCCTTCTGCTTTCGCCGCCTCTGGAGCACCACACTGGGTTTCTGGGGCTTTGGAGGGATTGGCCTCTAAGCCCTTTATCTGGGGGAGTCTGATAAAGTGGGGCGCATTTATGCATTTTTCGGGGAGGGAGCGGGCCCCGACTCTCCCCCGCTTTCCCCAAGTCACAGTTAGTGTTGATCCAGCGGCTTCTCGGAGGAAAGCAGTTTGTTTGTTTGTTTGTTTGTGTCCTCCCCCGCCCTCGCGGGACACAGCACCCCTCTTCTTAGCGTGTCTCACCTTCCCGGGGGGCTTGAGGGGTGAGCATCAGCTTTGCCCCCCGTCAGCGAATCTCCCGTCCCATCAATAGCACCCCATTGATCCAACACAAGAGGCGGAGTTTTTCCTAATTTGAAAGGAATAGAAAGCGGATAATAAAAATCGATCCATTGGGTACACACCAGAGAGCCAGGGTCAGAGGAAGACCTGTTGGTGGGTTTGTCTCCCATGTCTAGTCCAGGCGGGCCTTCTGCCTCGGAGGTGGCTGAGCTGGTCCCCAGTGAGGCGTGATTCCCTCAGGCCCTGGGGCCAGAATGATGAGGGGCAGAAGTCACAGGAGGTGGGGCACTGAGCGCCTGGTGGTCAGCCTTGGCTCACAGCAGGCTCACGTGGGGAATACTACAGAACACCAGAGCACAGATTCCGTCTCCAGTGCTCAATTGACCTTGGGTGCTGGCTGGAGGCTCCTGGAGGCACATGTGAGAAGTTGGTGTCCGTGGGGACATTTGCAAATGGAGCAAGAGCAGTGGTGCCAGAGATCACGCTTGCCTGTCTCGCCCCTTAAAACTTTGCCATGTTTGGACTGGGTAAAATAACCCTTGGACTGGCCCCAAACAACATCGTCTTACGGACAGCTGCTGGTAAAACTAAGAGGAAAACAGATGTCCTGACCCCAAGACCGCAGGGCTGTTGATACAGGGCATTCCTTTGGAAGACAGGGTCAGCAACCAGCATGCTACAGCTAAAGAATGACTCCGATTCTTAACACCCACAGCAATTCCTTCCCTCTAGTCCTGTCACTGTTTGCCTTTTCTCCTTCTCCGGGTACTCGGGGTCTGATTTGGGTTTCTGCCTAAATCTGTGCCCCATAAATGCAATTCTAGGATCTCCAGTAGACACATGTTGCCCCGTGCTTTTGGCTTTTTATTTTTAGTTAACGCCGAACACTCTCATACGAAGACACGGTTGAGGAAAACTGGGCTTAACATCGAAAGACCCCGTTTTACTTCTTGTTGAATCCCTTGATTCCGCCCTCCCGTTGGGTGCAGAGTAAGTGCTCAATACACAGGCAGCGTGAACAAAGTGAGTAACAACCTGAAATGTGCTGAAGGGGCAAATGCGAAGTGTGGTCAAGGTGAAAGCAAAGAGCCTCTGGAAGTTGCGTACACAGAGGAATGGGGCCTTTGCACGGGCTCTTTTCTAGGGTGACCATGAGAAATGTTAGGGCCGGTGCTGAAGATGGGAAAAGCATCCCACCGGGTGTGGTCCTGGTGGGAGGGAAGGGAAGTGTGAAGCCACTGGAGGAAGGCCAGCCAGCTCTGTGGCCCACAGGGCACATGGGAAGGCCCAGGCAGCTTAGAAAGGGGGAACGAAGAGAAAACCCTTCGACCCTGGGGGAGGGGCGACCAACCATTAGTGGTCTCCTAAAATAGAGCTATTCTTTCACTGTGGGAGAAGGAGGATCACCCAGGCCAGTTCTGAGACCCAGACACCCTGCCTAGGAGACAGGAAACCCTTCCCACAACTGGCCAGCAAGTTCCCAGCCTGGTGCTCAGAGAGGGACGTCTGTGCTGAGACCCATTTGGAGGGACAGGCATACAGAGAAAGTCTAAAGCAGGAAAAGGAGATTGAGAGAAATTCTCCAGCCAACCACACACCACCCTAAAAACAAGGTGACAGTGGACACGTGAAGCCAAGGGTGCATTGAAACAACCCACACCACATTCAGGTCCTGAAAAGATTAATTCAGCTCCCCGTACTAACATACTAGGAACATAGGCATACACATTTCCAGTATAAATACAAAGTAGAAATCATACACTCAGATATGGTCCAGGTGTTGGAACAGAAAGGAAATTTAAAATAACTATGATTAATGTGTTAAATGTAGAAAAGGTGTTGAGCATGGAAGAGCAGTTGAGGAATTTCACAGAGAAATAGAAACTATAAGAAAGAATCAGATAGGCCCAGCCAGTGTGGCTCAGCGATTGAGCGTCGACCCTGCACCAAGACGTCGCCAGTTCGATTCCCCGTCAGGGCACATGCCCAGGTTGTGGGCCCGATCCCAGTGGGGGGCATGCAGGAGGCAGCCAATTGATGTTCTCTTTCATTGATGTTTCTATCCCTCTCTCATTTTCCCTTCCTCTGTCTAATATATCAATAAAGAAAAAAATTTTAAAGAAAGAATCAGATAGAAATGTAAGAAGAAGGGCAGCAGAGATAAGTCCCTTTCATGGGCTGATCAGCAGACTTGACACAGCTGAAGAAAGAATCAATGAAGGCAGATTACCAAGGGGAAAAAATAGAGAATAAAAAATAATAATATGCAAACAAACAAAATCAGAGTCTCTATAAACTGTAGAAACAGTTTCAAACAATTTAGCATACTTGTAAATGGATTGCCAGAAGCAGAAGAGAAAATGTAGTAGAAAAAAAATTAGTAGACATAATGTTGAGACATTTCCAAAAATAATGAATGAAATCAAACCAAGGATCCAGGAAGCTACATGAATTAAAGAGAATAAGTAGCAACACACACACACACACACCCATATGGATCATATTCACATTACTGCATATTAATGATATCAGAAAATCACAAAGCAACTTGAAAATAAAAGACATATTGCATACAAAAGAATGATGTTTAAGTCAAAACATAATGCTGAAACAATAAAATCACTGCCAATATCAAATTCTATGTATAGTGCATATATTTCACCAAAAATATAGAAATAGCCCAGCTGATGTGGCTCACTGGTTGAGCACCGACCCAGGCACCAAGAGGTCACTGGTTTGATTTCCGGTCAGGGCACATACCCAGGTTGTGGGCCCGATCCCCAGTGGGGGGCGTGCAGGAGGCAGCCAGTCGATGTTCTCTCTCATCGATGTTTTTCTCTCTCTCTCCCTCTCCTTTCCCCTCTCTCTGTAATCAATAAAGAAAAAAAAATTTTTAATATAGAAATAGACTTTTTTTGGACAAAATAAGCCAGGAGAATCCATTATCAAGAGATCAGCACTACGACGTTGAAAGAAGTTCAGTAGGCAGAAGGCACGAAAAACTGAACAGGAGTGTGAATCTCCAGAAACAAATGATCCCTGGTTAAAGCAAAGGTGAGTGTAAAATATATTTGTCTCATTTTCAGTCTTCCTAAATGAAAATTAAATGTTGTAAGGAAAATTAGTACCAACTTGCTGTGTGGAACGTATGAAAAGTAAAATGTACGGCAGCAATCGGGAGTGTGGTCAGAAGGTTCATGTGTTACATGTGAAGAAGTACAATGTGCATTTACAACTATAGTTGGATACATGACAGAGATACATTGTAAACCCCAGATAACAAAAACATAAAGATAATCATGGAACACCCATAAAAAGAAGGGAAAAAGAAAAAAGTGGACTAAATAGTATGTAGCTATTAAAATAGATTTTAATTCTACCACTTAAAAATTGCAGTAAGAGCCCTAGCCAGTTTGGCTCAGTGGTTAAAGCATCAGCCTGTGGACTGAAGGGTCGTGGGTTTAATTCCTGGTCAAAGGCATGTGCCTGGGTTGCAGGTTTGATCCCCAAAGCAAACAATCTCTCTCTCTCTCTCTCCTCTTCCTTCCTTTCTCCTCTATCTAAAAAAAAAAAAAATCAATGGAAAAATATCCTTGGGTGAGAATTCACAATAACAAAAAACACATACATTGGTTGAAAATGAAATTATTAAATACATAACATATTTTATGTATCATTGATTTATAAACAGCTTTAGTGGCTCTCTTACATCAAAATGTAGGCTCTACTAAGGAACATTGCAAGTGGAAAATGTCTGATACCTGCAAAGAAAATCCCAGACTCAGTTAGCTTCCCTGGTGATTGCTCTTCAATATGTAAGCAAGAAACTATACCCACCATCATTAAAATTTTAAAAACAGAAAAGACTATTTCCAACTAATTGCATGATAATAGTATCTTGACACCAGCCAAAGGCACAGACATGTCATTCCTCAGACAACTCACCATAGTAACAAGGAAGAAAAAGTATTTGAAATATTGGATAGGAAGAAATAAAATTACCTCTATTCACAGACCACATGATTGTCTGTATAGAAAATAAATACTGCTAAAATGTTACTAAATCTAATAAACAATTTGAACATCCACACATATACATCCTCTATGCTGTACTTTACATCCCGGTGATTATTTTGGAACTACTAACTTGTAATTCTTAATCCCATGGTCTAAACATTATGCTGTAAACATGAAACTAGTACAAAATAATATTGAAGTAAATTGTAATTGAAAAATAAAAATAAAATATGCAAAAATTTCAGTACACACTAGGCTTATGAAATGATATTTCATATAAATATATACATACACATGTATGTGTATATACACATACATGTGTATGTATATTAATTTGGGGTTAGCAATAAACTGGATTTATTAATTTTAGAAAAAGCCCCAAACTGCAAAATAATTTTGAAAGAAATAAAAAAAACCTACCCTACATTTATTGGTCATCGTACTTTAAAAACAAAAACAAACAAAAAATCTTTATTTCTACTTCACACTATGTACCAGAAATTGTCTTGAAATTTGTCACTAGGAAATTCTGGCAGGTATCAAAATGACATGCAATCTAACATCATTTAGAAGTTTCGTCAATACAAGTGTTGGAATCCATCCTCAGAAGGCTTCAAAATCCTTCAACCATTTTTCGTCTTCCTGAATCTGCCCTAATAGAAAACTCTTGCTTATATGTATGTTTGTCAATACGACTTCCTCATGCAAAGAAAATCCGCACCCACTGGGAAGAAAAAAATAATGGTCTCTACAGTGAAGATGAGTCTTCCCCTCTAACATCTGACCAACTCATTTTAGATACAAGTTGAGTGTACATTAAGCTGAATATGCCCATGATATTTCAAAAATTATATACAAATAATAGTCAGGACACGCATGTGCGTTGTGTACTGCCACTGTAATCCCATTTCTTGCACTCTGAAATAGAGCTGCTATGAAGGAAAAAGAGGTTTGGTTCATATTTAAATGCCCATTAATTATCCAACAGGCTGAAAAGCCATGGTCCCACAATGCTTTGCATTCATTCAATTTTATAAGTTATATAAAAGACCTGTTCCCTGAAAGGGTCTTCTTTTAATTTTTATACACTAAGTGATTTCTTGAAATGCTTAACTTGTTGATATTTTTATCTCCTACTATTCAGACGTTGATGTTTTCACTTTTTCATAACTTCAAAATGATCCATACTATTTATTTTTTTCCTTTTAGTTGTTTTCACCAAATTTTGCATCTTTTTATTATTATTTTGTATGTATACTTCTTGTGACCTATTGAATCTTTATTATCCATCTATGTATTCAAACTATGTATTACCACTTAATTTTTCTATAATATATATATCCTATCTGATTTCATTGAGAATACTTACATATTTAATTTGACATGTTTGATACATTTTTGTTGTCTTGTGATGTAGGTTGTTCAGTTTAATTTGTGTTATTTTTCATAGTAGTTTACCCCTCACTTTTCTAGTTATTTCTCTTATTTAGCTCATATTCTTCTATGGGTATGAATTCATAAAGGATGTTCCAAAACCTAGGTCCTGACCCCTCTCTGTGTTGAAGGGAGGTATTCAAGGATTTAGGCTGGAGTTCACCACCTCTATAGGAGTTCGCCATCCCTTCCAAATACCAAGAGATTCTACATCAAAGAAACTCCTTCTATTCTGGACAGAGAATATCTCTAAGATAGTATGAATATTCAATAGGTTCTCAAATAATTTAATCGCCTCCTGTGTGTTTGCTTCCAGTTAATTCCATGTGCTAGATATTGCTTCTGACATCCTCAGATTCTTGAACAGTGCCCAGAACAGTATATGTGTTCAAAAATATTTGATGACTAAATGAAGGAAGAAGTATGTACAGGATTGAATTCAGTAATTAATAATTTATCCTCGATTGAGAGTACTGTAACAAACAACAAACATCATTTTTTTCCAAAAGAAGGCTTTTGTTGCAGCTATAAAATGTCACATAGGTCTTTAGAATCATCTGGCCACCCAGCCGGTGTGGCTCAGTACACTGAGCATTGTCCCATGGATTGAGAGGTCCTGGTTCGATTCCCAGTGAGGGCACATGCCCAGGTTGTTGACTTGATCCCCAGTAGGAGGTGTGCAGGAGGCAGCCAATTGATGTTTCTCTCTCACATCAATGTTTCCATCTCTCTGTTTCTTCCTCTCACTCTAAAAAATCAATAAAACATATTTTAAAAGAAGAGAGAATCATATGGCATCTTGTTTTTTTCTAAAGTGGACAACTCTCAGATAGTATCCCATCAACCTGCTGCACTGTCCTTTTAAAACAAGAACATAAACACCATCCACAAATTTTCTGATATCCTTATTGTGGCTTGCTGAATCAAAGCATCTGAATTTTATGGAATTTCAATGTTATTTCTTCAAGAACCAAGTTGTCTTTTGGGGCTTGAGTTGTTGAACATGCGATGTCTGTTCTTATCCAAACCCTGTGGATGTATTTTTCATCCAAGAAAATTCAGATTGGAAGGAGAGACCCATTTTCCTGAAGAATGACATTGGTGAGGAATGAGCACCCACAGACCACAGCCCGAAAAGGAAAGCTCAGTGTGACCCCCGATATGTTCTGGACATGGCTGCAGAATGTCCCGCAGTCGACAGATCCTTTCTGTGTCCCCACCACCTGTCAACTTGCAGCTCCTTTGTCTTTCCAAGGAAAATGGGTTCCATTTTGCTGTGACTTAAGTCCCCTGGGGGCCTTCCCAACAACTGTGTGTCCCTTCAGAGGGATGTCGCCGTTTTATGGAAGGTCCACAGTCCAAGCGCTGAGGACTGGTCTTCATTCTTGCAGTAGACACAGCAACACGGGCTGATTCCTTTTAGAATTCACTGGTTGCAGGCCAGTAATTGATAGATTTAAATTTTGTGGCCCTGCCTGTCACCACAGCCTTTAATTAGCTTTTTTTTTTTTCTTGCAAAATATAAAACACAGTTGGCGTTGGCCCCTAAAGACTGTGCAGGAACAACTGTATCCATGTTGCTAATACGGAAGGGGGACTTATGGGCAGGGAGGGCGAGGTGGGATAAAAATCTAATTTCTTAGTGAAGGTGTTTGGTACACCTTAATAACGGATGTCTTGGGTGGTTGCTCAGCTGACTATTTCTACATAAACCTTGGTGGTGAATAGAAGACAAAACATTAATGTGGTATAAAGACACAAGTAGCCACATGATCTCACTTATATACGGAATATAATGAACATAACAGTCTGAGGAATACAGTAGACCCAGACACATGGAAGTAGGGCACAGACTGACATCCCTCAGAAGAGGGGATGGGGGGTGGGGGGGTGGGAAGAGATAAACCACAGAACTTATATGCATGTATGCATGACCAATGGACATGGACAACTAAGCCGGGGACAGTGTGGAGGGGGGGTGGGGTGGGGGGTGCCAATGGGGTAAAAAGGTAAAATATCTGTAACAAAAAAATAAATAAAAATTCATAAAAAATAAAAATAAAAAAAAAAAAGACACAAGTAGCCATGATACAACCTGAAGAGTGTTAAAATAAATGCTCAAAGTCACATGGAGTGTTGTTGGAGAAATGTTTGTTTGGAGTCGATTTTTACAATGTGAAAATCTTTCAGTCAAAGGTGGGCTTAAAACCTTCCAATTTCAGTGAAAGCCTGAAATACCTTCCCTAAATGTAGCTCATGTTGTTTGCTTTGGAACCTAAATTAGATACTGAGTCTTAACTCCTCATTTAAATGTGACCAGTATTATTTTTTAATCTTTTTCCAAATTAAATTTTGAAGTGACATTGGTTAATAAGATTATATAGGATTCAAGAGTTGATTTCTATGATACACGATTGGTGTATTGCATGGTTGTGCCTTCACCCCAAATATGATAACATTATTATTTTTTTTCGTCATTGATTTTACAGAGAGAAGAAATGAGTGGGAAAGAGAGATAGAAATATTAATGAGAGAGAACATCGACTGGCTGCCTCTCGCATGCACTGGGGATCGGGCCCACAACCTGGGCATGTGCCCTGACTGGCAATCGAACCGGTGACCTCTTAGGGCATGGGCCGGCGCTCAATCACTGAGCCGCATCGGCCAGACAACATCTATGTTTAAACTTTTCCTGCTCTGTTATATTTATGCTACATCTTATATAGGAAAGATGTAGATTCACTTTTGGAAATAATTTCTCATGTAACTCCAATTGTTAAAGGGTCTTTGAAAGAAATGTTAAATTATATTTAAAAAAATAAGCACCTGTTAAAATGTTACATCGTCTCAAAATATTCTGGTATTAATAGTTTTAAGACAATAATTTTCCCAAACTTAATAGAAATACACAAGCCGGTAAGCAGGCAGATCTGTCTCAGTATTCCACAAGTTTGGGGGAAATGGAGCTACTAAGTGTGAGCAGAGTTTGCCTTTTCTGCTGCTCAGAATGTAGCAGGGAATTGGGAATGATGCTTGGTAATGAGTTCTTAAGCACATTTGTAGTGTGGGATAAAGTTCTTACTCGGATGAGTGATGTTCATTCAACCAGAGCCGATTTTAAAGGGATAGAATATAGGCCAGCAGATTTCTGTGACACACACATAACCTTTCTGTAAATGTGCTCCCTTTATTTTTATATCAAATGAATGCTGGGGTTTCAAAGGGTATTATTCATAAATAGGATGTAGTTTCTCAAAGAGGGTAAAAAAAATACTAGCCCATAACATGCTGAGCCCTGGGAAATAAAACACCGAATCGTTTCTTCTTTAACTCCAAAGGAAGCCTATATATTTTTTATCAGTCACTTTTGCAGAGAAAGAAGTCACTCGAGTTGCACCATCTATCTCTGTTTCTATTAGGTTGTCAATTTGGTTTTGGTTTTCATCAGAGTCGGATTAACAGCTGGGAGGAAAGTTGTCCTATCCAAACATTCACTAGGGGGCAATGAGAAAAATCTATTAAATTTGACATAGGACAATGGTACTTATTCAAGAAGATACTTTGAACATTTGTAAGGGAAGGCAACTTTTTGTAAAAGTTGTTCAGATAATCCTCAGACATTTAAGATTTAAGATTCTGTCTAATGGAAAAAAGCAATCCAATTCAACACATGAGAAATGAAGAGCCATATCTGTGGTATTATTAATTAAGGAAGTATTTTATTTCTTTGTTAATTTTTAATTTTTTTGTTCAGGTAGAGTGGAAGGGAGAGAGAGAGAAACATCGACATGAAAAGGACACATGGAGTGGTTGCCACCCTCATGACCCAACCAGGGCTGGGGACAAACTGCAATGGAGGTACATGCCCTTAGTGGGAACTGAACCCGAGTCTCTCTAGACCACAGGCCTACGCTCTAACCACTGAGCCAAACCTGCCAGGGCAGGAAGTATTTTAAATTAAGGAATTAATGTAGGAACCCAAAGGAAAATGCAATCAGATTCCAAAAACTAGAATCTAGTGCAAAAGAATAATTCTACATAATAAAATTACGTATTATTTCCAGTTTTGTTGTAGGACATGAAAAGGATTTAAGAGTTGATATGGCCACAGTACAAGTGGCCAATATTTTTAAAAGAAATAGTTGAAATAAATGTGATAAAATATTAATGTTAACTAATTTGGCTGATAGCCTCAAAAGGGTCTACTATATTAATTTCTTCATTTTTTTCCCCATATATTTTAAATATCTTGTACCTTTTTTTAGTTCAAAAATAATGAAAAATTTGTAAGAGACAGCAGGTCCTTATTAATAATGTCATGGAAAATAAATCTGATAAAGAGAACCATAATATTTGTGTGGTGAAATATAGAGTGTAAATTACCACATATTAGTTTGTACTTAAGAAAGATCTAATAAAATACCCCATCACCCAATGAAGAAATAATGTGTCTAGTCTAGAGTTAGAATGAGGAATGGTCCCTACATGAAGAGTTACCAGGAAAAAAAAAAATCTGTTTCATTGATTTTCAATGAGTGTTGCATATTTACAGATTGAAAATCTTAAATCAAACGGTACAGCAATTAATGGGTTCGAGTTACATGAAGCACCATTTAGAAGATTATTTGTATTTTATGACAACAGTCCATGTTGCATTGGGGAAATAGAGTTCCCGTGTATGATTTCTACATTGCTATCGACTTTTGGTGGCTACTTGAGCTATGGAGCTCTTTACTCACTGTTCATGAATTATTCATTGGCTACTAAAGGAAGTATCGCTCCAGCTCTTATCACACGCGCTACCATGAAATTTTAAACAGCAAGTTATGCAATAATAACTTTCTCCCTTAATAAAGAAGATATTCTTAGATACATTTTCTTCTGAGTGCATGGGTTCTGCATCCCCTAAGGTAATTCGACCTCTGGGTTGCTACTCCCGTTGTAAATACTCCTTCTGTCAATTGGTGTTAGCACATCTCACATGGCGACTGAATATGGTCCCCACTGTCACAGCTGCCGAGCATTCGATGTAGAAATCAAGTATTTCTTTGGCCCGGTTTTAGCTGCACTTCTTAATAGAGATGTTCCCATTACTTTTCCTTTGTGACTACTCCTCAAAATTGAAATTCACTTCCCTATCGTGATGCATCTACAGAGATTTGAAACATGTTCATGAAATATTCTGAGCAGTTACACATAATTACCTATCAAGCTGCTATAATGTGTCTTCTCCTATACCTTTCTCTCAGCAATATTTCAATCTTATTAGCAAGGTCTTATTCTTTTGCAACATACAAAGCTTTCCTATACATGTCTCTCTGTACAAAAATGTGTCTCAAGCAATATTTACAATACAGAAAAAATACTAACTGTTATTACTTGGCATTGTTTTGTGTCTCTGTATAGGAACAATATAATGAAAGCGCACTGTATTTTCAAAGAAGCAACAGATAACATTGCAAATTGTAGAAAATAATGAATAAAATCACTTTTTTTATTATTATTTGTTAACACTTATCTATGTAGTATTTTCATTGTAGACCTGCAAGAAGAGTAAACAGAGAGGGTGATGTCAACCGATGAAAATGGTTGGTTAACATCCACAGTATTATTTCACAGTAAGATGGAACAATAGGTCAAGGGTGACTGTGTGGCCCAAGCTCTGCGTGTTGATTGATGTCTTTTGGATCTTCTTTGACCAGGAACATGAAATTCCCCCCCCCCCTTTTCTGGGTAGATCCTTTTTCTGCTGTCTAAACATTCTGCAGTGTTCTATCTGTGCCTAGGTGGCCAAGTCGGTGTGACCTTGATGAGTTCTTTCTCCAATCCATGACTGAAGAAGGGTATTTCCACTCGATTTTGTGAGAACTTAAAATTCTACATTTGTATAATTTCTGAGACATTCATAAATATAATAGTTTAGAAAGAATGGAATAAAATGGAACAATCATAAAAATGAGAGAATTTGTGGTAATTGTAATATTAATGCTAAAATAAAAATTTTAAATGATGGAATCTTAGAAGAGATCATTGAGAATATTTTCCAAACAGAAAACAAAATATATTTAAAATGCTATATAAAAATTTAGAAAATATGAAAGATTAATTAGAGCATTTTATTATCCATTTAATTATTCCAGAATAGACACAAAAGTGGAAAAAAGTTTCCAAAGTCAAAAGAGAGGATATTTCCTGTAGCCAAAGTACATGTGACTATTGACTATAGAGATATATGAATGAATACAGAACCACAGCGAGAAAAGATTCCTCTGAAATTATCAGGATATCAAATTTATTCAAAGTAAAGTTAAATCCAAAAGATACAGATAAATGACGGATAGATACGTAGAAAAATTGAAAAAGTTATCTGCTCACCAAGAACCAGAGCAATATCAGAATTTTCAAGTATAACAAACCTCAGAGGGAAGGGGGTTGGGAGTGGAAGTTTGGGAAGAGAAAATCCAAATAATTTATATGCACATATGCACAACCAATGGACATAGACAATAGTTTGGGAAAGCAGGAGGGGGTGGGAGTGGGGAGGAGGGGGTCAACGGGGAGAAAATGGGAGGTGCAGCTGTAATACTTTCCACAATAAAAAAAAGTCAAAACAAAACAAAAAACTGCATGTTAAAATATAAACAATAAAGATGAGCTTCTAATATCCTAAGAATTTAACTTAGAACTCCTTTTCCAACTAGCAGTCAAGGATAAAGGACTATCAAAAACACTGTGAAAACTTTTTGCAGTTTTAAGTCCTATACAATCTAATATGAAGCACTTGTACATGAACACATATTTATTTATCCTATGAAATACCAAAGGTAATCAAAGATAAAAGTCGAGTAAGCTCCAAAAAAGGCAAAGAACTGAATCATGGGTGGGATGAAGAGAATACTCAGTATAGTAGACACATAGAATGTCTACAAAAATTCCAGTAAAAATAATAATGATAGTCTTACAAGTAATCTGATCAGATGCTAGATCTTTCTTGTTACTAAAGTGAAAATTGGGGTCAAGTATTAGAGAAATGCCTGCTTTTCTACTATCAAAGTTTGACATATTTTGTTTTTATTCTCCTTCAGCTTAAAATAATTTCTAATTTTCATTTTGATTTCTTCATTAAAATGTCAAATTTTCTATTAATCATATCTGATAAAATTTTTATCTGAAGCATTTCATTTTTCACCTCCAGAAGTTTGATTTCTATAACTTTTATATTTATTGTGTTTATCTACTTGGACATCTGAAACATAGTTATAATAATTTTAAAAAAAAAAGTCTTTGCTACTAATTTTAACATCTGCAACTATTTTAAATTGATTTTGATTTCTTATTTTCTATTCTAATAATTTGTATTTATTGTGCTTTTTTATATAATACTAAATTTAAACTGGATGTCAGTCATTCTGATTGTTTTTATGTGTTTATATTTTATTGCTGAAGTTGGCTTGCTAATGTTTTTTCTTAATCTTATTGTTATGTATAAACATACTTGTGGAACTCAAGGTCACTGTCATGTGTACTTTGAGTTTTATAGAATCAGATTTGTGGTTACGTCTGAGTCACCAGGCTTCGGATTCCGCATGGAGAGCAAGGTATGGATCAAAATTCTTTTTTGTTCTTCTTTCAATTGTTCTACTGCCATTTTGTGGAAGTCTATTCTTTCTGCACAGAAAACCTTTGTATCTTTTCAATAATTTTTAAGTAAATATTTAATATCCTTGTCTGCTAATGATAAAATCTGAGTCAAGTCTGGGATGGTTTCAATGGATGTGCCCCTCTCCCCACCTGGAGGCCTTGTTCCTACAGCTTTGCTTGCCTTGTCACTTGTGACTGCCTATCAGATACCGTAGATTTTACCTTAGCAGGTACTAGATACTTTTTCTGTAACTATCATTGGGTTTTATTATGGGATGCGGTTAAGTTACTTCAAAATACTTTGGTATTTTCGAGTGTTTCTCTTAAGACGTGGGCAGGCCTGGAGTAGCAGCCCCTTCCAGGGTAGTTGCCCGGAGCTGCTGCAGCAAAGACCCAGGACAGACTCCCGCAGGCGACAGGCGGGACAGGTTCCAGATCACTGCACACCGTGAGCAGCGATGGAGCTGTGACCTTCCTGCCTCCCACCTGTAAAAGCAGCAGCGTCAGACAACGTTCCCTGGAATCGCTGGGGTGAGCCCTCCTTCAGTCTGGGCCAGGTAACACACAGGCAGGTGCTGTTCACTACTCCGCTGACAACTTGGGGTGAACCCTCCTTCTACCCCCAGAGTTCCCCCTCTGCACTGATCTGCAAATTCTAGTCCTATTTGTCCCCTTCAGTTCTCAGCTCCATCCCTCCGAATCCTCAGCGCCATCTGCTCAGCTCCGGGAGCCCACCGTCTGCTCCCCAGCCCCCGTGGGGTGTCACATCCTGAAAGCTGCCTGCAGCCTTCTGTCTCAGATCACAGACGTGTATGTCTAGCTTGTTTCCATTGTCTCAGGCGCCAGGATCTTCACTGACAGGTCCGCTGCCGTGAAAAACTTTGTTTCATACATTTTGTCTAGATTTTTTTTTTATTGGCTTTGCTGAGAAATTGAATCTGGTCTTGGATACTCTATTTTGATGACAGGCAAGACACCTGATATTTTTTGTGATACCAAAATTCAAAACAGGGATGAAGGTAAATTGAGGAAAAGGAAACAATAAAGAAGACAATGGAAAGAGGAGGGTGGGAGGGGGGGGAGAGGGGGAGAGAGAGAGAGAGAGAGAGAGAGAGAGAGAGAGAATATGCCGTTTGTCTGGTTTTTAAAAATATAATAGACTTTCTTGGACTTAATCTGTCATCCCCTTCTCTGTTTTACATTTTCCTTAAATATTTACGTCAACACCATAGGTATATTTCCTGTGGTCTTGAATGTGCGCTGCACTGTATTATGTTTCCCTTTTAAGGACATTCAAAAAATCTGATTGCAATAGAATAGTTGACCTCCAGCCAGTTAATGTATTCATTCCTTTACAACACTGTTTCTCCAGAAATATGTTTATGCCACCAACATTCCCTATTTTACTCAACAGGTATGTTATTAAACATATTTATGGGGAAATACTAATTTACTTTATTGGAGGCATGCTTAAAATAGATTCCAATTAATTCCTTTTAATCAATACAAGTACAGTAGTAACTGACAACAGTACATAAAAGTATCAAGTCTGAGAGGTTTGGGGAAGTTGAAACTGAGACAAGTCCATATTATAATATTCTAATTCACAGCTCAAAGAGTTACTAAAAACCAAGAATCAATAGAAAAGGGTACAGTGGGATTTGGAAAACTAGTTTGTAGAAGACACTAAGTATGTCTCTGTTTAAAACAAAGACAACTATTTTCTAAAATATTGCAACCCTTGAAAACTGTGGAAGATAACGTAAGTATTAATATCTTCTGTTCACAGTCAGCAATTTCATGAGAACAGACAATAATAACAGAGCACCGTCTTTGCAAAGCTGAAATGGTCCTGTGACTACTTGTACGCTGTATGTAAAGAGATCAGTGGGAGGCGCCTTGCCCACCAATGGTTCCACTTGCAGAACTTCTGGTTGGACCGCACGAGTTCAGATGATGGGTAGATTCAAGGGGAAGGACAGAACAGCTGGGATGTGACCTCAGACATTCCGATGAATGGCCAGTTACCCCGACCACCTGTGGAATAAGCTACACCTCATATGTTCTCTGGAAGCATTACGAGACCACGGAAAAGACTGAAACCTGTAAGCGATGCAGCTTCGTACCCACAGTTCCGAAGTGAAGGTAGTAGCAGGTGCAGAGTGTAAGTTTCTATAAGCAAATTCTAGCAGTTTTATCGCCCTTCTCTTTCTAGAAAACCTGTAAAAAAGAAAATGTACCTCAATTTTGAGGGTAGATTTACTGACCTTTTGCATGATAAAAATGTTCAATATAGGTGCTATAACCTGCGCATTCACTGGGGTCCCTCACTAAAACTCCCCACACCGCCTTCCTGGCCTTTTAAGTTCCCTTTAAAGGTATATCCTTTTCCTTGCCGTGCAATTCCAGAACCCGAAAATGTTGTAACCTGGGGGTCCTGGATCTTGCTCGAGCCTCATGGTCTCTAGTTTCTTTTCAGCATCTGGCCCTTAACTATTTCTGTGGATTTTAGTAGACATCAGACCTTTCAAAGAGCAAGTCATGCATCCAGTAACCGAGGAACCGACTTGAGTAGGCTGACACCACACCAAAGCCAGATCATCAACGGCATTTCGTGTTAAGCTGAGATAACTGGAAATGATCCTCAATACACTGGAGGATCAAAACACAACCAGAAAACCAGATGTGTGGCTACAAGAGCATATGTCCCTGGTTTAAAATCGAGGTCAGATACTTCTCGCAGCACGGAGTGAGGTGGATTGAAAGGGAGGGCGTCAGCAAGCAGGGAGCGAGCCTGTATGATGAGCTGTGAACTCTCAAGTCTGAAACCTTTAGAGTCTAAATTACACCACAGGTGGGGAGCATTGTCTAAACACAGATGGGGAACCAATGCCAGACCTCGGAAGGTCACAAACGGAACCACTATTTTTATATGCTACGAAACATAAGTAGTGTCCAAAGACACTCTGGGTTGGACACGTGTTGGAAGAAATTGCATCTCGAGGTCTCTCCCCAGTAATCAGGTCATTGACATACATACAAGCCAGATGAAAGCAGAAAAATCAATCCATCAAACAATAGAAAGTAAAAATATATAATAACTATTCAGATAAAAGCAACCAAGCACCACAAGAGACCAGCACTCACTGGCAGATATTGAAAGAACTACTAAAGACTGCTTGATATAAAAAAGAAAGATATGTTCTCGTCTGTTTTTAAAAACTTTATTATCATAATTCCAAGTATTACATAACATATATATGCATTTATATACATACATGTGCTGATGTTTCTTCTCTTGTTATGTTTTATGTTTTTTTCTGAGAGGTTTTCCTTGATTTTTTTTTTTTCTGACAGGTTTTCCATTAAAAATACATATAACAGCAACAATCTTTTGCTGATGCTGTTTTGTTCTGATTTTTAGTTTTACTTGTGCATCACTACTATCGGGGCTTCAATCAGATGCAATACTTGCCCGAGTTGCATTTTTAATTTGCAGGATTCTGCTAACTGAACCACCCAAAGTCATAATCTTTTTCCTACATCAATATTTCTGTTATAGTAGATCATGAAATTGATATAAATTGATATAAATACAGAATTTGATCAGGCGAGTCTGATTTTTCTAACAAGGACCTTTCTTTACTCTAGCAGGGACCCTAAAATCCTTATGCAAATGAGACTACCTCTTGAATTTATGTGTCTCTGAAATGCTTCTGTCAATCCAAGGAAGACATATCTATGCCGGCTCAAGATCATATTTCTGCTCATTTAGCTCAAAATCGAGGAGAAGTTTATTAGCTTACTAAGATGAATGATTCCACCAAAGACCCTCCTGTGAAGAGGTGTTATGATTGATATCCCCAGCATTATGTCTCACAGATTCCCACATATGTAATTCCTGAACAAACCACAGACTGCTAAAACGAGCAGGCTGAAGAACCGCAGAGGGCCTTGTAGTCTACAGTAAAGATACTTGAAATGTTCCACCCAAAAGGTTCGGAATTCCCAAGAAGTTTCCTTTCATCTATGTTTAGGATTTCCTGGCTAATATACCTTGTATTCCACATTAAAGTTCACTTGGCTGGTGATGTGTCTCAGCAACAATCTAAAATTTCTTCTCCTCTCTCTTTGCAGTAAAATATACTATATTGAGTCAACTCCAAGTTACCTATGACCGTAATTTTTGCTAATGTCATGTACAAGGTAGGATTATAATTATAAGCAGTTAATTGCAAGATATTTCTCAACTTCTGATAGGTAAATTCGTAAAACAAAATATGCATTTTTAAGATCAG
This sequence comes from Molossus molossus, assembly GCF_014108415.1. Taxonomy (NCBI): domain Eukaryota; kingdom Metazoa; phylum Chordata; class Mammalia; order Chiroptera; family Molossidae; genus Molossus; species Molossus molossus. The sequence continues at coordinate 111,202,685 of NW_023425399.1, forward strand.
TGTAATATGCTATATCTTTAGCAAGATTAAGTATAAAATATTTTGAGCAACCAGTCAGAGAGGTTCCTTGTTTTTTAAATAAAACTGCAGTTAGTTTTTCAGTCATTAATTTATTGTGAATAGGATGTGAAATCTAAATGTGTATGTCCATATATGATGCAGTTAAGTAATGCATCATTCTGCTGAGACCCAGAGGGCCAGATTCCCAGCTGTACCTATTTGGCTTTTTGGCAATACAGTGATTGGCTTCAGATAGTTTACCTGAGCATACAGGTTCTTGAATGTGTCTCTAGAATTAACTGGTCCATGATCTCATGTTGTAAGTATACACCGCTAGCAAAAATGGATCACTAACTTTCCTTAGAAACTCAAAGAAGCTAAGGAGGACATTACGATGTGATATGGTACCGCTTTGGTGGATGATGCTTAGTGTAGGATACTGTCTCAAGGTGCCATGTGACTCTCTTTCAAATACAAGTTTACACATCTGCCTACTGTGTGTGTCTACCTTGTACATTCATTCATATTCAAGGCATCTTGTAAATAAAGAGTTTGGGGTGATATCAAAACAGTTTGTAAAGGACACTGAGAAATAGCCTATTTCAGCACTATTTTTAGGGTTGGTAAGTTATGAAGTAATTAAGTAATTGTTTTTAAACCCTTCTGACTGTAAGCAGAAAAACTCAAGAGTAGGTATCAGTCTATGATAAGGTGTAATCAATGAAAATATACTTGGGAGTAAAAAAAAATCTTTGTGTAAAAATATATATAAGATTTCAAGTTAGAAATAGGAATTGTATAACTATATATAATGAACAACTATGAATTTTAAAAGATACATAAAATTCAGAATTAATCTCAAGACCTTATGGTTCTGTATAAGGAAATACTGACACATATTCAAACTTCAGTCAGCTTTCTGAACCTTCTCCTAGACCCAACTGTGTACTTTCTTACAAAATCCAGTTTTAGCAAGAGCCCTGCTAAGTCATTTTCACCAGAACTCCTCTCATCAAGCCTGTATATCTGGTCACCCTCCATATCTGGTCAGGTTCCTCATGGTCCATCCTCCTCCAGGTGATGTCTGATCCCTCTGCTCTGTCTTGAGCAAAGAAGCTTTCTTAGCTTGGTTTTGCCCGAATCCGCTTACCCTTGATGTTTCCGTTTAGCAATTTTTCATCCACTGAAGCCCACCCCACCTGGCTTCTTGGCCATACACTGGCCCACTGTAAACTCCACTCCTGTAATCTCTATAGCTTTCACAATGATCCCAAAAACAGTCTGCCTTACGATCTCCAACAAATGGAGTGTAGCTTTTTTTCTTTAATAATGCCTACAAGGTTTTTTTTTTGGGGGGGGGTTAGAAATGATGCATATAAATGCTATGAAAAATGTAATATCTGGGACAACCCCGTAAAGAAAGGTAAACAATTATTTTTACTGATTTAATTTAACATGCTGCCCACCTTCAGGGCTTTGGGGAAGTCATGAGAATAAAACTCTGATTAGATCATGGGTTCCTCTAGGAGATACTCAGTTAAACAGACAAAGATTCACAATAGCCTAATGTTTTTATACCTAGTAGCCATCACCTCTCCATCTATTTTTGTTGTTGTTGATCCTTACCTGAGGATTTTGTTTACATTGATTTTTAGAGAAAGTGGAAGGGAGGGAAGGAGATAAAGAAAGAGAGAGAAACATCAATGTGAGAGAGACACATTGATTGGCTGCCTCCCTCAGACTGGGGCTGGGGATCGAACCGGTAACCTGGGTACATAGCCTTCACTGGGAATCGATCTAATGACCCTTTGGGCCAATTCTCTGACCACTGAGCCACACTGGCCAGGGCCTCTCCATCTCTATTAATCTTAAACTAAAAACTGAAGCTTTGGGCCTTTCTGAAGATTGTAAACTGAGCCAAAGTTTAACCCGATGTGCAAAGTCCACCTTGTACCTTTCAGTGTGGTTGGTCAAGAACTCTGCTCCCGATGTATTCCTGCACATCTAGACTCTGCGAAATGGGAGCCCAAATTCTAGTTCACTGTAGACGGACATGTACTGCAGAGCCTGGACACATGGTGGGTGGTTCAACCAACAGTTTCACAAAGGCGTGCAAATTACTCAAGAAAAACTGTCAGAAGCCACAGTTCAGAGTTCTCTTCCATACAAACAGTCATCAAGATTCTTCGCACGTGCTCCATGCTTATTACTGTTATAAACTTGATCGGCAGGGTTTCAACCAGTTCTTTGGGGTTGTCTCACCGGCTGATCAACCCCACAAACTCCATGCCGAGGCCAGGCTGACTGCAGAGATCAACCAAATGGCCCAGGAGATAAGAATCTGTAGAGGCAGGCTCAGAAACACTGGCTGAGGTGCTTTTGCATTCCGCCCCAGAAGGTCAGACTGAACAAAAATAAACATTTCTCAGCGAGCGAGGGTGAAGGAACAGGTGAGTACCTCGGTGGGGTAACGGACATATTAGAATGCCATTTGGGAATCAAAACCCTGGAAAATGCTCTCCGGGGCCATATTTGCCCTTGGCCCCCTCCCCAAAGTTCAAAAGCAATTTTAAATCACTTACTGAGAGAGCTGAGATACAGAGACTCCGTCCAGACTGAGACAAATGACTGATCGTGGTAGACGCTGCCAGTCAAAAAATGGGGAAGATTCAGAGTCAAAATTTATAGCCCTCAATTTAGCATTCTTATATGTTAAAGTAAAAAAAAAAATGTGGGACCATCAGGATCAAGGAAGGAACTGTCAGAAATGAGAAAATGTTTCAATAAAAATGAAAATGGTTAATGGGATTTTATTCTTCCTGAAGTATAATATTATAGTAATCAGTAGAAACAGCAGAAAAGCCAGTGTTTTAATGGATTTTGTAAAGTACCCCCAAAGCACTTTGGGGGTGGGGAGGACCTGTCAGGTTGAATTCTGTTGACATGATCTAGGGATCAAAATCCATCTTACACGTACCTCTCTTTGTGTTTGTAGAACTCAGAGCTCTGTGTTCCAATGTGAAAATGTGTACCAAGGACTTCTGGCTAATTAATTGATCATTTAGGGTCCTTGTATAACTGGCTATATTGTCTTTGCAATAATGATTATTGGGTTAAGGCATATAGAGTCAGAGTAAAACGAAATATAATATCATAATTTTACAAGTTACTTTTTGAGTTATGGGTTATGGATATCCAGAGTGGGAAGGTACACACATAAAATATTGGCACCAAGTATCATGAAACTAATATATTACCTTTTGTGTAATAAATCTGTAGTTTTTACATATAAAAACTGAAATTCTTGATTTATTCTCTGTGCCAAAGAAAACCATTTTCACTTGCTGTTGTTGTGAGCATAAACAGAAATGCACTGAAAATGAAGAAAAATACATCTACGAGGCCCCATGTAGGGAAATTGTAACATCTCCAAAATAATGTATTATAATGAAGAAAATACTGGATGGTAAATAAGTAGTGTGAAAACAGCATGAATAATTCAACAAATTTCGTAAAGCAATTCTGGATATTCTGAAGAGAAATTAGGAGTGAAGTTTACCACAGCATCTTCATTTACGTCTTCTTCCTCAGTCAGTTTCTAAGATGACTGTACACTACCACTACGGGTCGAAGTCTGATGACAAAAACATTTGAGGTGAACATGCATGCTTTTTAAACAGAATTCAGGAAGTAAAATCTAAATAAAATAACCTTTTTAGTATTGCGTAGACAGGATTCTAGTAGTCTCGAATAGTATCGTAGACTTCACACTAAAAAAAAAGTGACATCTTTAGGGCAGACTAGGACATGTTTCAAATCTGCACCATGACTGTGTGTGGTTGTGGTGAACTTTGAAACACTCACTGAATCTCAGATCCACAGCAGTGTTGTCTTCAGCATCCAAGCGATTTTATTTGGGTTCCCAAATAAGGTTCTAAAATAGATTGGAAATGGAGTTGTATCTCTGTGAACTAGAACGATATGCTACTGTGCACGTATTTCGGAGGAGCCCGGGGTGGGAGTGGGTATCGTATGCAATCTGTATTCCGCATCCTTCGCTCTCTGCTTCACAATACATTTCATTTGTATTTGAGAGGTATCCTCTTCTTTAGAATGGCTCCTTGTTATCACGAAGAAATAATTATCCGACACCACCCAACCAACTCCAGGGTCGGAATTCAACAAGATCTTCGGACCTCACATTTGAACACTGAGCAGGCACTGAGTATAAAGACGGGTCTGAGTTATGATGCGGGCAGCACCCTCTTGATGAATCTGTGTTCGGCTTTTGAGTTTCCTAGAGCTTCTCGCTCTCTCTGTGATGGTTTTTCACAATAGAATAATTTCTTTGATTAACTAAAGGATACTCTAAAAAAACACCTGTTTTTGCTTAATGTTAACTGGTTTTGATTTCCAGGGAAATTCAAAGAAATGTAGGAAGCCCGAAGACCAGTGCTTCCACAGACATTACCAGTATGAACAAAAACCGTCAGGATCAACTTTGGCAGAACGATGGCAAAGTCAAAGGTTTACAGTTTACAAGATGGATTGACTTTTTAAAAGGGAAAGCAACTTAAAAGTGGTAAGCGAGTGCAGGGTGTGTTGTCCGTCCTTGCTCCAGACTCGCCGGATTTGCATGAAGAAAGCAGTCCGTAGACCCAGCGTGGATGCTGGCCCTGCTCTGGAGGAAGAACAGTGGACCACATTTTCAAAGAATCATGTTTGTCTGTTGCTAGCTGTTCGCGGGCTACTGTTTACAAGCACTGCGATCATATTTACACAGTAAACCCCAAAGAAATCTCAAAAAGTAGTCTAGCAAAGTCGAAGGACAAAAGATGAATGCACACAAATCAGTTGTGTTGCAATGCACTAGCATTGAATTATCTGAAAAGAAACTAAGAAAACAACTCCATTTTCAATAACATCCAAACAAATAAAATACCTAGGAATAAATTTAACCAAGGAGGTAAAAGATTTGTACATTAAAACTACAAAATATTGCTAAGACTAAACTATATTTTAATAAATGGCTCTGGTCGGTTTGGCTCAGTGGTTAGAATGTCAGCCCACGGTCCCAGGTTCGGTTCCCACTAAGGGCACGTACCTTAGTTGCAGTTTGTCCCCAGTCCTGGTTGGGGTTGTGTGAGTGGTAGCCAGTTGATGTGTTGCTCTCATATCGATGTCTCTCTTTAAAGAAAGAAAAACAGCCCTGGCCGGTTTGGCTCGGCTGTTAGAGCGTCAGCCTGTGGTCCTGAGAGATCCGGGTTCGGTTCCCGCTGAGGGCACGTACCTCAGTTGCAGTTTGTCCCCGGCCCTGGTCGGTCTTGCGGGTGGCAGCCACTCGATGTGTTCCTTTCACATCGATGTTTCTCTCTCTCTCTCTCTCTGTTCCCCTCTCTCCCTCCCACTCTACCTGAACAAAAAGATGGGAAAATGTCCTTGGGTGAGGATAAAAAAAATAAAAATAAAGAAAGAAAAACATTTTTTTAATAAATAGAAAGACACCCTATAATCCTGAATTGGAAGACTTAATAGTGTTAGGAAGATAATACTACCTAAAGTCATTTACAGGTTCAATAAATTCTCTATTAGAATTCTAATGACCTTTTTCTGAAATAGAAAAGCCAGTCCTCAAATTATGTGCAATGTCAAGGGGCCCTTTAGGGCTATTTATAGCCCATGAATCCTGAAACAGAAGAACAAAGTTGGAGACTCACAGCTCCTACTTTCAAAACTTACTACAAAGCTACTGTAATCAAAACACAGTGGTACGAGCATAATGAGACACAAATAGACGAGTGGAATAGAATGAGTCCAGAAATAAATCCTTACACGTATGTCCAATTCATTTTCAAAGGGAATCCAGGATCATTCGATGAGTGAAAAATAGTCCCATCAATAAATCGTGCTAGGTCAACTGGGTTTCAACCTGCCAATAAATGAAATTGGACTATGCCTCACACAATTAACAAAATTACCAGAAATGAATCAAAGACCTAAATGTAACAGCTTAAACCATAACATACTTAGAAGAAAATCACGACAGATTTTAGCAATGACTTCTTAGGTATTACTACAAAAGCACATGCAACAAAAGAAAACACAGATAAACTGGCCTTGTTACAATAAAATCAAACAAACAACTTTTGTTCATCAAAGGGCATTATCAAGAAAGTGCCAACGCAATCTGCAGAGTGGATACAATACTTGCCAGTCATTTATCTCATATACCATAGGGCACTGTATCTAGAACATAAAAAGAACACTTGTTTGAGCGCCTGTCTTCATGTGCGGGGTGGCCATTTGTATATCTTTTCCAAAGAATGTCTACCCAAGCCCTTTGCCAATTTTTAAATTAGGTTGTCATTTGGTTATTAAGTTGTAAGAGAAAAATTACTAGCATTATTATTTTTTATGGCACAACATTTCTCATTTCTTTATTCTTTTTTTAATTTAATTAATTAATTTATTTCTGTTACAGATGTTTCTCCTTTTTCCCCCACGGATACCCCCTTCCCCATTCCTCCCTGCCCTGTCCCCAGCTTTGTTGTCCATGTCCATTGTTCATGCATACATGCATATAAGTCCTGTGGTTTATCTCTCCCCCCCCACCCCCTCTTCTGGGGATTGTCAGTCTGTACCCCACTTCCACATCTCTGGGACTACCCCATACCTCAGACTATTATGTTCATTATATTTCACAAATAAGTGAGATCATGTGATATTTGTCTTTCTCTGCTTGGCTTGTTTCCCTTAGGATAATACTCTCCAGGTCTCTCCATGTCGTCTCAAAGGATTAGAGATCTTTCTTTCTTATAGCTGCATAGTACTCCATTGTGTATATGTACCACTGCTTTTTTAGCCATTTGTCTACTGGTGGACATTTAGGCTGTTTCCAGATCTTAGCTATTGTAAATAGTGCTGCTATGAACATAGGGGTACATATATTCTTTCTGATTGGTGATTCAGGATCCTTAGGGTATATTTCTAGAAGTGGGATCACTGGCTCCAAAGACAATTCAATTTTTAATTTTTTGAGGTACCACCATATTGTTTTCCATAGTGGAAAACACCAGTCTGCATTCCCACCAGCAGTGTATTAGAGTCCCCTTTTCTCCACACCCTCGCCAACACTTGTTTGATGATTTGTTGATGGTGGCCATTCTGACAGGTGTGAGGTGATACCTCATTGTTGTTTTAATTTGCTTCTCTCTGATGATTAGTGATGTTGAGCATTTCTTCATATGTCTCTCAGCCATTTGTATGTCCTATTTGGAGAGGTGTCTATTTAGTTCCTCTGCCCATTTTTTAATTGGGTTCTTTGTCTTCCTTTTGTTGAGTTCTATGAGCACTCTATAAATATTGGAAATTAACCCCTTATCTGATGTATCATTGGCAATTATGCCCTCCCACAGAGTGGGTTGCCTTTCCATTTTGGTGGTGGTTTCTTTCGCTGTGCAGAAGCTTTTGAGTTAGATGTAGTCCCATGTGTTCATTTTCTCCTTTGTTTCTATTGCCTTAGGTGATGTATCAGTGAAAATTCTGCTGCATATGATGTCTGAAATTTTGTTGCCTACAGTTTCTTCTAGGATTTTTATGAATTCATGAGTCACACTTAAGTCTCTTATCCATTTTGAGTTTATTCTTGTGTATGGTGTTAAGTTGATGGTCTGGTTTCATTTTTTTGCATGTAGTTGTCTAATTTTCCCAACACCATTTATTAAAGAGGCTGTCTTGACTCCACTGTATGCTCTTGCCCCCTTTGTCAAATATTAATTGAGCATATTGCCTTGAGTCCATTTCTGGGTTCTCTGTTCTGTTCCACTGGTCTATATGCCTGTTCTTCTGCCAGTACCAGGCTGTTTTGATTACAGTGGCTTTGTAGTATAACATGAAATCTGGTCATGTGATCCCTCCAACTTTATTCTTTTTCAAGCTTGCTGTGGCTCTAGCATTATTTTTAAACTTTTCCACCAGGCTCAATTTGACCTCCTAGGACAGAAACACAAGGAAGGCCTGGCTGGGTAGCTCAGTTGGTTAGAGCTTCATCCTGATATGCCAAGGTCGCAGGTTTAATCCCTGGTCAGGGCACATACAAGAATCAACCAATGAATGCGTAAATAAGTGGAATAACAAGTCAATGTTTTTCTCTCTCTCTCTCATCAATAAATTTTAAAAATGATTAAAAAAAAGAAAATGAGGAAAGAAATTAGTTATGTATAGAATACCTGATCTAAATTGAATTCATTCTGAGAGGTTTTTTTGGGGGGTATATATTTTTAAGCTACAATATATTTGTTTGTAATTACTTCCATAACTATCTGTCCACACACAGGTATTTATCTGATTAACATTAATTTGGTATAGTAAAAATTGATCATTTGTATTCGAAATCAGAAATTACCTGCAAAAGACAATTATATCCCAAAATGTTTCAGACCATTTAGAATGAAATTCAAGGGTTTAATGAAGATAGAGAAAGGGGTTACTGTAGTAGTAATATCGCATTCATCTACGAACGAAAGGCAATGTTTCTCTGGGAAGTGAGGAGAAAAGGTCACACTACCTTATGCTAGAATTACAGAGGTCAGCGAAGGGAATGTCAATGTCTAGCAGTGGGTAAGATTAATGCTGCACTGATAACATCGATTATGAAATATATAGCTGGTGATGCAAATCCAAATAAAATGTAAATGGACTTAAAAACATACAGGTAGAATGAACTACACCGATTTAACGTTATCATCTAATGCATATGATTAATGCTGTAGACAGTGATGCCGGAATGGTTGCCTCAACCCGCTGCCCGGATGTGTGATTTCCTGAAGCTTCCTGTCCTTGCAGAATTTCACGGCAGAGGTCACTGTCCTCATGCCGAACGTTTGTCACATCGTATCATAATCTCAGATCCCTGAGAAGGATTTCAGTTTGCCTTTAAGGCAGAAAGCGTGGGCCCCGACTGCCCGCTGAGGCTGAGACTGTAGAGGTTGCTGGTCTAACCTGCAGGAGAGCCGGTCTCTGTGGCCCTTCTGCAACCGTCTTTCGGGGGAAAGTCTGCACAAGCTCAGTTCAGCCAGCCCCTGCCGTCGGAATTCTGTCCACCCGAGCAGGGCTCAGCACGTCCCTGCTGCCCTAGGGGCTGCCCTGGCCCTGGTCAATTTCCTGCTGAATTTAAAATTGCTCGGCTGGCTTGGAGGCCCAGCCGCGGGGCCGGTGTAGCTGTCGAAGCCCGTGTCAGGACACAGCGGGGCCCCTTCCCGCAGGGCTGAAACCTGTCCTGCGTGTCCCCAGCACAGGCGAGGTCCCTGGCCACCAGCTCAACGACTGCACCTGCTCCGCGGATGGAGCAGTAGTGCCCGTGCAGCCCGTCTTCTGGGACAGCCCATTGAGCTAGCCATTGTACCCACCCTGCGAACTGTCACACGTAGACCGTGACGCAGAAACGAGCCCTGTGCACAAGAGGGGGTCAGAGCCACGCATGTTCCCAAAGGTCGCCAACGAAGCTCCTACGCGTTTAGAACTTCAAACCGCGTGAAGGACAAGTCAACAGAACGTGTGCATTCTGTGCACATTCAGGACATCGAAGACAATTAACCTCTGTGTTCCGTGTGCCAAGGAGCAGTTGGCTGTTCTAAATACACACTATGCTCGACTGCACCCAAGGAGCTGCAGTGATTCTGCGAGGGCTAGAGTTCATCACGTCGTTGGGGTTTGTACTATGTCTAGTCTTGAAAAAGTATAAATGTATGGATTGTGTAAGAGAAAAATGGTCAGAGTTAATTAGGAAATAAGAACTCAGGAATATAGAAAAAGAGGAGAATTTTTTTAAAAAAATCAAGCCAATTTGCACCAGACAAAAATTGCCAGCATATTGTACAGCAACGCTCATCCTCTGTGGGAGGGGCAGCAGACGGCACACAGCGGACGTGAGGGTGTGTGGCAGCAGGGAGTAGACACTGTCACCTGTCACCTGGAACACCACAGAAAACCAAGGCATTTACCCTACTTCTTTTTTTTTTTTTTAATCCTCAACCGAGGACAATTTTCCATATTTTGTTCAGAGAGAGACAGAGAGAAACATCGATGTGAAAGGGACATATCGAGTGGTTGCCACCCTCACGACCCAACCAGGGCTGGGGACAAACTGCAACCGAGGTACATGCCCTTAGCGGGAACCGAACCCGGGTCTCTCTGGACCGCAGGCCAATGCTCTAACCAATGAGTAATGGGCCAGGGCTACCCTACTTCTTATGGTACACGAAGCATGGGATAGAATGTCGAGGAAAATGAAAAAGTATTTTGGATAGGGCTGTCAGCGAGATGCAATAGTCACAGGGAGTAGTTAGGTTTAATAAGAGAAAGAAGGCTATAACTCACCCTGGGAGAGATAAAGAAGAAGAGATAAAGAGAATTTTGCAAATGTGAGAGACTGGGTTCGGGAGAGGAGATTTCAGAGGGTCAGAGAGGCATCAGAGAAGGGTCTCATCGATGTACCGTCTAACAATGTGGGCACACACATTCATCTGGATGATGCTCAGAGAAGCTGGACCTCTGCCATGACTGACAAGGTGATTTGGAAGGTGTGGTGGGATCCATGAGAAGGATTTCCCTGGCAGATGTGTGGGTGGCATCAATGTTAACTACTTGAGTTCTCCCTGTCCATCCCCTCCGCCCCAGGTTGCATGTTTAGAAAATCCAGAGGCAGGTGGTGTATTAATAGTGCTCTGGTGGGCTTCTCTGACGTCTTCCTGTAGGGGGAGACATCCTGCCCAGGGGCTGAGACCAGTAGCCCTCCTTTCAATACTGGGACCAGGGGGGATCGTTCAGATCAAAAGGCACCACCCTGAGTGCCTCTTACGACCTACAGTTTACCCTCTCCTGTCCAGCAGCGCTGGTATCATAAAGTACTTGTATTTGTCTGTATTTGTTTAAATGATAAAACAATGCAATAAGGGGTCTGACTCCACTTTTTTGATGTTTGACGGCTGACAGGTTTGGAGTTTGACCCTCTCCTCTTCCCTCTGCCCACATCTGGACAAGCTGATAGAAAGTCTGGGTTCTCCCCCCTTTGGTGCAGGTGGGAAATTTAAACAGCAATTCCCAGTCTGCATGTGGCTTCATCTCAACCCTTCCCCCTAAGTGTCATAAAAACCCAGCCAGTGTTCTCCTTGCTCTCGTGCCATTGTAGACCTGCGTTGGTGGCCTGCCCCGCCAAGACCTCGGTTATGTACACAACACACCTTGCTGCGTGTGACATCATCAGTCTCGACATCAAACCAAAGTGTATGTAGGGCACACCTGCATTTGCAGGGCGAGAATAAATGCCTTGACTGCAGATGGGAAAGAACACATATTTTCAACTTTTAAAGGAGCCACATGTTCAACCTCCAAAATTAGGGTGGCTTTAATATCTGTTTCAGATAAGATGTCAAAAATTATATAAGTTAATATAACAAGATCTTGAGACTGGATGTTTGTGTGGCTTTGATAACTGGCAAAAAGAACACTCGATTGAGCTAAAAAAAAAAAAAAGTGTTTACAATCCCACATATAGCTGCAAACAGTTGATGCAAAAATGACCTCCAAGGGTTATTAGCTGGTAGGCCAACAAACTCTGTTACCCTGACCCTGACCCTGACCCCAGCCAGATGCCTGCTCTGGAGGCCTTCCTGGGACCCATGTTAGTTAGCAGAGGGGAGAGAGTGGATAAATATACTGTGAGAATTAGAAGCATGTATTTTGGAAAAGTTGAGAATATTTCAACCTGTTCCCCTGTCGAATAAATATGGAACATTCCAAAGAGCCAGGTTAGAATGGAATCACATGTAGATTTTGAGGTACTTTTAGGGGAGTTACCGTCTGCTCATCTCCAGTATGACATCTGTGCAGGCATTGAGTCTGTGCTCTCCTGCACCTTCCCAGGTAGGAGCGGAGACATTGAAGACTCAATGCAATCTACACCCCAAAGAATGTCATATAATGTTTGTGGCAGTCATATTTTGTATGCTTGATTCTATTGAGATCTTAAGTTGGTCCATTCTGAATGAAGACATTCTGTAATAGACAAATGTGTCTCAACATGATGTAGTGATATAAGCCATTCATGATGTTGAATACAATCTTATTGAGGAATCCTTTCTGGTGAACTCACTGTATAAAATGAGAATTCCTTGAATACAATCTTATTGATGAATCCTTTCTGGTGAACTCACTGTATAAAATGAGAATTCCTTGAATACAATCTTATTGATGAATCCTTTCCGGTGAACTCACTGTATAAAATGAGAATTCCTACATTCTATTTTTTAAATCCTTTTAACTTATTATACCCTTCTTTGCATATTTTACGGTAAACTATATGCTCTTTAGTGCAAATTCTGGTATCAGGCGTATTTATACTTCAATCCCATCCCCCACACTGCCTTTTACTAAGCGGATGTTAATCAGTATTTTAAATTCTTCTTCTTAATATATTCTTCTTCTTAACACTTAATTTTAAAAGAGATGTTATGGGATACTTTGACCTACCAAAATGCTCTAAGAAGGAAAGTCACTGGTATTTCATTGTCGCTTATCCTTAGATTCATCGTATTTATTTGGAAACTTCATTTCCTTTTGTGTAAAATGATGATTTTGTACTAAATCAGTATGATTTGGGGAGACTACCTCGGGTAGAGTTTAAACTATGGGCTTGGGAGTCAAATTGCTTGGTTTTTGAACTGCATCTCTGCCTTTTAATAACTGTGTGGATTTGGGTAACTTACTGAAACTCTGTCACATTTATGACAGGGATGCTTGAGTATTAAGTGCTAAATGCTTATGAGTGTGCCTGGAATAAATATGTCCCTATCTATGTCACTTATGGTCACAAATAATTGTTATAACGATGAGCCCTAACATTCTAGACGAAATGTCTGCTGGATCACTTACCAGGTAAAATACTTTCCAAATAGTTCGTTTCAGTACAACACATGGGAAATACAATCCAGAAATCAACTTCTTTACTCAGCTCTAGGACTGACAAAGTTTCTTGCAAAGTAATATAAAGGCACTGCACTTACAAAATCGTTACAAAAACCTTTAGCTTCTTTATTTTTGCCCTTAACAGGCGGATTATATCCTGCAAAACTATCCATGTGGTGACGTTGCTGTCCATGCATTTTTTAGAAGATCAGAGCACATTTCTCCATTTAACAAGGAGAGGAAATCAGGGCAGCCGATGAAACACCAAATTGAATCTCAGGAGAGATAAAGGGAACAATTACAGGAAATCACTTGAAGGTGGTTTTTGAAACCGGTCCCTTGAGCAGCATTAGCAGGAAAATCTTCTTAGGAGAACTATGAAAGAATATATTGACAAGTAACAAAGAAGCATGGGTAAACAATGTGCAAATAATCCAAAACTCCTTAAAGTTTTTGTTTATGTATTTCCTACTGTGAATTTTAATGATATCCATGCATTACATTTTTTCCCCGACTGAGAACTGTCAGGCTGCTATTTTTAGTTTATTTATAAGTGCAACACTATATATTTTTATTTCAGTTGCTATGCTGAATACTGGCTTGCAGTGTTCACACTAGGCTAAATGAGCCTCTCGTGTTTTAGTGCTCAGAGTACTTACTCCTATAGAGCACGTCTTTGGCTTATAGAAGAAATGAAAATGTATGTATAGGTGGTGGCCAATCGATGTTCTCTCTCATCGATGTTTCTATCTCTCTCTCCTTCTCCCTTCTCCTGTCTCTAAAATCAATAAAAAAAAAAATTTTGGAAAAAATGTATGTGTCTGATTGAGTCTATGTACAGGGATATCGTCCTGTGCTAGAGAAACTATATACTTGATACATGCTTGTGGTTAAGCAATAATCTCATCGAATGCTAACTTCACCCATCATCAGCCTCAGAGTCCAGTTTATGAAACTATTGTTTGACATATAATCACATATATTTAACTGATTTCCTAAAAAAAAATCCATATTGTGAAGATTGTAAACATAAATCATAATTTCAGAGATCGAGGGACTCATAGTCGTGTAATTATAGAACAGTTGCTACAACTCTGATTTTTATTATGCATCCATAGTCATTTGATAGTTTAATTTCATAGTCATGGTCAAAAATGCAATGATAAAATATAGCCCTTGGGGAATAAAAACAACATTCTCCACAAATTTATTTAGGGACTCTGACATATAAAATCATATTTTAATGTACATGTTTAGATTGTAACCTTATAATAAGAGAAGTACTATTATTACTAATAATGTCCTTATTAAAGGAACTCATCGTGGCTGCCTTGAAGGTGCCCGGGAAGGACAGTGGTTGCATGTTATTTCATAGCCAGGCTCTGAGGTGCTTTGGAGCAGTGTGTATAAGTCTCTAGTCTGAGTTACAAATGGCCCCTTCATAACTTATTCTTATAAAATCTTATTATTCCTCAGAAAAAGAAATCATCAACTCTCTGACTTTGTCCAGTTCACAGCTACCTAATTTTATGACAGGTTCCTAAGTAGCTCAGAGAATCAGATAATCACTGACTTTCCTTAAACATAATATAACAGAAATCTATTTTAACATTGGACTGAATCCAAGGCATTCTCTCTCAAATTAGGTGACACCCAACAAGTGGGGTTTGGTTTGCTGAATGAGGGGCAAAGTAAAATCAGACCAATAAATGAACAAACAAAAGTCCTACTGCAAATATGCCTCTATCGAATCTTCATCGTTAAATTTACTAGCACCATGACATTGCAAGACATTTGTATCCCATATCCTCTTGCCATGGAGTTTAACTCTCCAAGTTATACTAGAGACAATACTGAGAAAATCACAGTGAGTGAGGATGCATCACTGTATTGCATTCACTACTGCAAGTGCTCCATTCTCCAATGCAATGGGGAAATAATGCCCTTTGCAAGTGTAGCACACGCTCTCCACCTTTATCTGTTGACAACACAAATAAAATGCAGATAAAACCATGAAATATGTAAGCCTGTGGGAACAACTATGAAAAGCATCTCTTTCCATTTTCGATAAATTCTTGCACATTGACTCTTGGTGGAAACACATGCATTTTAGTACATCACTGCAAAATATTTAAAACTACAATAAAGATCTAAAAACTATGTCCATCATTATTTTACCCGCTATAGAATATTTAATTTTAGCCATCACGTGTGTGCTGACCATGGACTGTAGGAGGAGAAGTTGGTGAGACTGTATCCATCTCTGTCATCAATACTTGCCTAGAACTGACTTTATAACCCATAATGCAATGTTGCCACCTCTCCTTTCTACTACTTCACTGTATTTACGCAGCAACAATGAGCACATTTGAGCTCCAAATAACTGGAAAGATGAGTTCCTTTGAAAGTGACTGAAATTTTAAAATATGATACTATCTCCTTGTAAAAAGAAAGTTTGAATGCAGTAAGCTGGCTGTTTCTGGGCATCTGCATTGGTTGAGGATGATGGTTTCCCATCAAAGCCTTATCTGTCCATCTTTGTGGCCCTGTGGCCTGTTCTACTAGATGTTTTGTGGGGTCTTTCTTGCCATCACTTCAAATTGAAGTTCATGGGAATATCCAGGAGTTTGATCAATGTTTCCACATTTCACCATTTTCCAGTGTTCATTCTAATATGTTAGATAATATTCTATATTTTCTTTCTTTTTTTATTAATTATTTTTGTTACAGATGTTTCTCCTTTTCCCCCCATGGATTCCCCCTCTCCCTTCCTCCCCGCCCTGTCCCCAGCTTTGTTTTCCATGTCGATTGTTCAAGCACACATGCATATAAGTTCTGTGGTTTATCTCTCCTCTCCCACCCCTCTTCTGGGGATTATCAGTCTGTACCCCACTCCACTTCTCTGGGATTACCCCATTCCTCAGACTGTTATGTTCATTATATTCCACAAATAAGTGAGATCATATGATACTTGTCTTTCTCTGTTTGGCTTGATTCGCTTAGGATATATCAGATAAGGGGTTAATTTCCAATATGCATAGAGTGCTCATAGAATTCAACAAAAGGAAGACAAAGAACCCAATTAAGAAATGGGCAGAAGAACTAAATAGACACCTCTCCAAACAGGACATACAAATGGCTAAGAGACATATGAAGAAATGCTCAACATCACTAATCATCAGAGAGAAGCAAATTAAAACAACAATGAGGTATCACCTCACACCTGTCAGAATGGCCGCCATCAACAAATCATCAAACAACATGTGTTGGCGAGGGTGTGGAGAAAAGGGGACTCTAGTGCACTGCTGGTGGGAATGCAGACTGGTACAGCCACTATGGAAAACAATGTGGTGTTAACTCAGAAAATTAAAAATGCAACTGCCATTTGACCCAGTGATCCCACTTCTACGAATATACCCTAAGAAGCCTGAAACACCAATCAGGAAGAATATATGTACCCCTATGTTCGTAGCAGCACTACTTACAATAGCTAAGATCTGGAAACAGCCCAAATGTCCATCAGTAGACGAATGGATATAAAAGCAGTGGTACATATACACAATGGAGTACTATGCAGCTGTAAGAAAGAAAGATCTCTCATCCTTTGAGACGACATGGAGGGACCTGGAACTGTCTATATTTTCATGAAGATTCACCAGGAAGGTGGGAGCGGTGGGAGCAGAAATGCCGAGAGGACTGTAGTAACCTCTGTCTTGTTGGGGTTTCCCGGGAGAAAGTCCTGAGGATGGTGTGTTCAGGAAGTTTACTGGGAAGTACCTTTGTGATGACGGCCTGTGGGGACGAATGAGAAGTAGAAGAGACACTGTTGCAAAACCCAGAAGCTGCAGTCAAGATGTCAGATGATCCCATATCTCCTAGAAATGGCAAAACCTTTCCAAATACCCTACCGAGGGCAAAGCGGGTGAGCCTTTTCAGCCCCTACACTGACTACTCACTCGATGTGCGCAGTTCCGAGAGGGTGCGTGACCATGGACCCGGCAGGAAGGAAGCCCACAGTGCATCTGGCTAAGAGCCCTGAGATGCCCCCATTTCTGGCGCTGAAGGAACAGGTGCCTTCGTCCTAAAGGAGAGCCCGTGACAGTGCGTCACAATGGCACCCACAGCTGTGACAGGGATGAAACCATTACCCCTGAAAACACTCTTGGTGTACTGGTCCCTATCAGAACCACTCACTCTGTCTTCTGAGTGCTGAGCCCAAATTCTTGCTGAGTTTAGATGAGAAAAGCTGCAACCACATATATGTTGAGCTATAAACTCCATGCAATGTATATGAATTTATATCTAAATAACCAGGTAATTGTATCTAGCTAATTAATATCGGAAGCAACAAAGCTATGCTTAAATTAGGATAACTACTTTTTATATATCCAAAATGTATATGAATATGTGCTTATATACATACACCTGTTTGTGTGTGTATATGTATGTACATGTGTATATATACTCTATATGTATGTATATGTATGTATACTGTATATGCAGTATATAGGCTGGATAACCCATTAGGTCTCTACTTCACGTGGTAACCTAAAAAAAAAAAAATTTATTTTGAATATAATATAGATCTTTAATCTTTAAAATAAGAACCAAACATAAGTTAGGTAAAATAGTAAATTGCTTTTTACTTGTCACCTGTTATGCTTGGTAAAATCTGCACATCAGCCGTGTTGCATGTCCAGCTCAGCGACAGTCACATTGCTGTGCTCCCTTCACCATCATCCAGCCACACAAGTCTTGTCATCGTGTAAAACTGAGACCCTGTACATATTATGAGATACTCCCAAAGTCACCATACCTCCATCTCCTGGCAAATATCATTCAACGTTCTGTCTCTATGAAGCTGATCACTCTAGATAGTTCCTATAAGTGGCATTACCCAATATGTATTCCTTAGTGGCTGGCATATTTCACGTAGCATAATGTCCTCAGGGTTCACCTATACTGTAGCAGACAGCATGTACTCCCCTTTTAAAGTGGACTGATTCCATTGTGTATACAGAGTACATTTTGTTTATCCATTCATCTATCAATAGATATCTGGATAAAAAGATACTTGGATTATTTCCACGTATCTATTGGAAGTGTATACTGAGTAATGCTGTAATAACCTGGGTGCATAGATATCTCTCGAAGACCTGTTTTCGATTATTCTGAGTGGAAGTGCTAGATCGTGTGGTTATTCTATGTTCAGTTGAGTGAGGAACTGTCTCCATAGCAGCTGTACCATTTACTACATTTCCATCAACAGTGCACAGAGCTTCCAAATTGTCCACGTCTTTGACAACACTTCTCATTTCCTGTTTTTAGTAGTAGCCACACTCATGAATGTGAGGTGGTATCTCGTGATGTTGACCTGCATTTCCCTAACCATTAGTGATGTTGAGCATCTTTTCATGTATTTATTGGCCATTCGTATACCTTCGTCAGAGAAATATCTATTCAAGTCCTTTCTCCTTGTTTAAAATTTTGTTGTTGGTTCATTTGTGTGCGTTCTGGAGATGTAGAAGTTCATTATATGTTTTTGTTAATCCTCACTCGAGGATACTTTTCCATTGGTTTTTAGATGGAGTAGAAAGGAGGGAGAGCGAGCGAGAGAGAAACATCAATGTGAGAAAGACACATCCATTGGTTGACTCCTGCATGACCCCAGCTGGGGCCGGGGATCAAACCTGAAACCCAGGTATGTGCCCTTCACCGGGAATTGGACCCACTACCCTTCGGTCTGCAGGCCAATGCTCTTACTGACAAGCCAAACAAACCAGGGTTCATTATATGTGTTTCATATTAATTTCTTTCTATGTTTATGATTTTCAAATAGTTTTCCCCATTTCATGACGGCCTCTTCCCTCTATTGTGTCCTTTAATGCACAAAAATTTTAATTTTCATGCAGTTAAATTAATTTTTTTCTCTTGTGGCCTGTGCTACCAGTGTCATATCCAAGAAACCACTGGCCCAATATACTGTCATGGTTTCCTCACTTCAAAAACGGTGGAGAATATCATGCTAAGACAAATAAGTCAGAAAAAGTCAAGAACCATATGATTTCACTCATCTGTTGCATATAAAACTGAAAGCAACAAATAAACAAGACAAGCAAACAAACAAAAACTCCTCAACAGAGACAACAAGATGGTGGTTACCAGAGGGGCAGGTTGCAGAGGACAAAGGGGAACAGATATATGGTGATGGAAGAAGATTTGACTTCGGGTGGTAAACACAATGCAATATACAGACGATGTATCATAGAATTGCACACCTGACACCCATATAATGTGATTAACCAATGTCAGCCCAATTAATTTAATTGTTAAAAAAACACCAAAAGAAGTCCCAACACTAGTACTCTGGCCATACTGTTATGTGGAAGCGGATCTCCCTCTGTATGTTGGGCTTCCTTCCTCCAGCTCCCTGGGACCTGTTTCCTCGACAGCTGAGCCTGCACACCCCACACATGTGGCACTAAATTCCTCCAGACAGCTTCTCATAAACTGCACTACGATGGTCTCACCTCATCTCTGCACGCAGCCATCTGTACTGTTGTAATAATACAGAGCAATTCCACAAAACGCATTTATTTTCTCTATCAGATTTGTTGTCTTCACTGCAGATTTAATTTTAATATTTGAATGCCACTAGCTCTGTTATACTGTAGTAGGCAATCAGAAGCAGACATGAGCCTTTCAAACTGTAAAATATTTATGTAGTGGTTCTCAAGGAAAATTATTTAATTCCTTGAAACATTTTAATCTATTCTGCCCCTTGGAACACCGTGATTAATCGCTAATTGCCACTCCATCTTTCTAGTAATTATATCCATCCTGCTTCTAAAGTTTAGGCAATACAACTTGACACCTAATTTAGAGTTTTATCATCCCCATGGAGAATAGGGAGTTAGTTATACAACAGTATTCCTACCATCACCTGTGGCTTACAGAAAGGACCTAAACAAGAAGTCAGCGTGAGTTTCATTAGCACATTTTTTTTTTCTTTTTATCCTCACCAGAGGACATTTTTGCATTTATCTTCAGACAGAGCGGGAGGGAGGGAGACGGGAAGGGAGAGAGAGAAACATCAGTGTGAGAGAGACACATCGAGTGGTTGCCACCCACACAACCCCAACCAGGACCGGGGACAAACTGCAACCAAGGTACATGCCCTTAGCGGGAACTGAACCCGGACTCTCCGCTCCGCGGGCTGATGCTCTAACCGCTGAGCCAAACTGGCCAGGGCAGCACATTTTTTTATGAGCTCACTGAACAGAGAGCTGTTTGGCTTCCTCAAGGAACAAAGTCATCCTGTAGGTTCTCTTACAGCACAGATCCATTCTAGCTTGCACACATTCTTTCCGAGGGACCTGTCCCCTCTCTGTCCTCTGCCAGGGGGTTCTTCAGTCCGCACTGGATTTTAGGTTAGCCACCACAGTCGCAAGCTTCCAGGATCATCCTACTCACAGGCTATGATTGCTTTCTGTGTTAGAGAGAGTTTAAGTCCTAAAACAAAGGAGAGACCCCCTACCCATATCAATAACTTTTATTTTATACACTCAAATTCTTTTTTTTTTTTTTACCCTCTCCTGAGGACATTTTTGCATAGACTGAGAGGGAGAGAGAGAGAGAAAGAAACATCGATGTGAGAGAGACACATCAACTAGTTGCCACCCATATGACCTCTACCGGGGTGGGGACAAACTGCAACCGAGGTACATGCCCTTAGCAGGAACTGAACCTGAGACTCTCTGGTCCTCGGGCCAATGCTCTAACCGCTGAACCAAACCGGCTAGGGCTCCACTCAAATTCTTATTCCCTGTTGCTCTATAACCCTTGTGGTCCTCTCACAAGCATGCTCCCCAAGTCTCCAATGGTTAATGTTGATGAATTGCTACAGGTGCTTTGATGTATATGTGGATTTGCACACAGCCGCATGGGATATGCCAGTAGAGATTTGACCTCATTTCTGGACTCGTGGCCAGGAGAGGGTGTAGGGATCCGGTCTAGAGAGGAAGGTATTGTCTTGCAAACTATCTTTCACAGTTTCAGGACGGAAGTTATAGGCCCCTGAGGAGACCTCAGATAGGAACCAAACTATTATGTGTGAACCCACATGGCCATTGAGTCCTCCCTGTTCCACTTTGCAGACCTGTGACCTCTGAACACAGTACAGATCCTCTCCAAGTCTCAGCTTCTGGATACGAAATTCAATGTGGAAATCATATTTTATATAATATATATGTGTGTATACACACACACTCACTATATATATAATATACAGAGAAAGAGAGTTGAAAATTAGTTCATTCTTGGAATTTTAGTTTGCAGATCTGAGTGTTAGACTTGAAAATAAATGATAGCCTAACAAACTGTGGCCCAAAGGGTATGAATAGGATCACAGGGGGAACAAAAGCTCATATCTGAGAAATGAATCTGGCTGTTGAAGAGGAAACCTGGGGGTGGGAGCATGAGAATTATCTTCCAGGGATCGGAAGGGTCCTCTTGTAGGAGGAACTGGATGTGTGGAAGAAAATGCAGACGAGAGAATTCAAGTGAGTGGGCAGCAATTATGGTGAGGGCGATTCTGTATCAATATGATGGCAAAGGAATATTATTTAATGTAAAAGCAACTACAGAAGAAATGGACTGAAATTTCTCTGGAGTGGTTTGTTTCTCTGGGCTGTTTCCACGTCTGTGGATGTGTGTTTAAGCACACACAGGATGGGCGCCTGCTGAATGGGTTGCACACATGTGCCTTTGTCAGGGCCTGAGTATATGCTCAGCAATTAACTGCTGATCACGAGGTCCTCGTGTTTTTACCTAGCCATGTGATAAGCTATAATTAATTCATGATTCTAGTTAATGATATATTCAGAAACAGGAAATATCGATATACTTACTATGCATTTCTTTATTAAAATGAATTGTGCCATAATACATGTAACTCTTTCTTTTAGGAAAAAATAAATAATTACTGACAAATTCAAAACAGCCTAGAGGTACAGATTCATTTATAAAAATAAATGTGAAATGTCACAGTATTTTCTCACGTTCAGTATAGTTAAAAGTCATGGGTAAGATATATTGATGTTTTTCCTCATTTTACCTTTTATTTATTATAGATATATTTTTCTACTGCTATTAATCAATGTGAATATAACTTAAATAACAGTATTATTTTTTTATTCTGTTTTTATAAAACTTGGCTTTGGTAGGTATACTAGTGATTCAAGTTTTACACAAAGTACCATTTATAATATGCACCCCCACCCCGAACATGAAGACTTTAAATATTCATTTAATTTTTTCTAAATAAATTTTCACCCAAGAAGTTTTTCTCCACTTTAATTTTGTTAATTTACTGTCACTTCATGAGTATATTAAATTTATGTCGGTGAATATGAACGTCACTGATTTCATAGTAAACCTACGTGCAAAAGGCCTAGAACATCCTGGCAAAGAAGTACTAGAAATCTGAAACAATTCTCTCTCATTTCTAAATACTTATCTCTTCCTTTTTAAAATTGTTATTAACTTTGCTTTTGAAAACAATGTCTTTAACAATTTCCAGAGCAATGGATAAGATTAACAATAGTGAAAATGTTATTCTATATGATGGTTAACGTCATGTGTCAACTTGTCTAGGCCATGGTACCCAGCTATATGGTTGAACATTATTCTAGATATCTCTGTTTAGTTTTTTTGTTGTTGTTGTTGATTCTTCGTTTTTATCAGATTAACATTTAAGTCAGTAGACACTGAGTAGAGCAGATTACCTTCCATAATGTGGGTGGGCTTTATCCAATCAGTTGAAGGCCTGATGGAATAAAGATAGATCTTCCCCGAGGAAGAGAAAATTCTCCTGGTAGATTGCATTCAGATTCCAACAGCAGCGTCAGCTCTTCCCTGGGCCTCCAGCCTGCTGGCCCATGCTGCAGAATTTGGACCTGCCAGTCTCCACAGTCATGTGAACCGATTCCTTAAAATAGATCAATCTTTCAATATCTCTCAACCTCTCTCTCCCTTATATGGACATAGCAAGAAGCTGGCGATTTCAAAGCCAGAACCAGCTCTCACTGGGAAACCAAACTGGCTGGCACCTGGATCTTGGACTTCCCAACCTCCAGAACTCTGAGAAATAAATTATATTGTTTAAGTTACCCAGTCCATTGTGATTTGTTATGTCCATAAATACCATAACATTACAACTGCCATACTTGACGTCATCAACACATGAGATCAACAGACAGTGACAAAAGTGTTTAGGGAAAGAAGCTGAATAGTATTTATTTACTAGTCATCCTATCTATTTAAGTATTAAAATCCACCCTGGCCACTTGGGCTCAGCAGTTAGATCATTGGCCCAAAGACCAAAGGCAGGTTCGATTCCCAGTCAAGGGTATGCACCTGGGTTTGCAGGGACATGCAGGAGGTAACTAATTGGTATGTTTCTCTCACATCAATGTTCATGTCTCCCTCTCTCTGTCTCTCTCCTTCTCCCTCTCTCCCTTCCACTGTATGTAAAAATCAATTGGAAATACATCCTCAGTTGAGGATTAACAACAACAACAAATCCTCCTCTGCTCAGGCCACCCTTTGGTGAGCATACACATGAGATGCTAATGTCTTTATTTTAGTTGCCTATTCAGAGAGGTCTATCCACATACCTCTTACACAGACCTCCGGGTCATCAAGTTTCCATCATGCTCTGACCATCCTGCTAACCCTCTGACCATGGCCCATGGATTGAAATAGATGTATACTTTGGGCCATCCCTCTTCCAAGCAGAATGGACAACCAGGCGCACCACGAGAAGTTTGCCAGTGAGAAGATTCTCCTGCATTACTGTCCTTCACGGATATCCGAGAAAGGGCCATCGTACTGGAACTGTCCACTTGTGGGAGGTGCCTGCACACTGGGAAGGATGGTCTGTGACCCAGACCTGAGTGTCCTCTTCCTCGGTTAACAGGGGCTCAGGAGTTCTGCAGGAGGCAAGGGGATGGCCTGAGAGAGAAACGGTAACGTGGCAGGAGAAGGGGCCATGGACACTTCCTTATGCAACTCACTTGTGCCTGCAGGACGTGCTTGAGCCCAACCTCGAATTCACCACTTCCACTAGAGGATGGAGCATGTGCATGTCCCAGGTGATGGCTTTATGGGTCAAACAACAGTTCGTGATGGGCAGCGCCGGTCACATGGCAACATGGTGGCACGTGGTTACGCGTTCAGTCTGTTCTAAGGCTCCGCAGCAAGCAAACAGCTGTTGAGAACAGTTACCCCCTGAAAAAGGCAGAGTTCTGTCTCTAATCCAAAGGTTCTGTGCTGAGGTTCCCGTCAGGGCCCCGCTGCCACAGGCCCCAACCAGCATTTCAAGCATCGTTGGATCTGCTGGATTTTAGTGTGCTCAGAAATGACGGAGGGGGTGACATGGCAGCCTGGATTTCGTGCAGAGCCATCCCCAGTACTGGGTCCCACTCAAAGCTTGTAGCTTTTTGGATCATTTATAAAATGGACCAGAGGAGTTTAATTTAACAATTCAACATTTAATGCAATTCATCTATTAATTGGTTGATGCCCTAACTCCCAACGTGACTGTAATTGAAAACAGGGCTTTTAGGGGGTAGTTAAGGTGCAATAAAGTCATAAAGGTTGCCTAACCCAATAGGACTGGTGGTCTTTCAAGAAGAGGGAGAAAGAGCTCTCTCTCCTTCTCTACATGCGTGCACAGAGCAAAGGCCCTGTGAGAACACGTGGACATTGACTTGTCTTGTTTTAAGATAACATTTTAAAGTTTTTTTTTCCATATCTTCTGTAAGAGGAGGTGTAACAGTGGAATCTTCAAGAGGCAAAATATGCTCTTTCAGTAATTAATGTTATAATTTGAAAAAATGTGAGAATGTGTAAGCCCGTGTAAGTTTTATTTGGAAGGATTTATCTTACTGAATAGTGTTAAACCTTGCTTATAAATAATAAACTTCTACAATTTGTTACTAATATACCAACATTACTCCAGCCTTCCATTTGTTTACTGTGTGGGATGCAATCAAGTAGGTGTACTGAGAAACTAATGTTAGTAATTGCCCGGTAATTTTCATGCAATTAGAAAATGGTTTTTGTTATTCTGGAGGAGGGAAGATAATATGGAACAAAAGAGAAAGAAGTAAATACTGGCCTATGAGTTAGAGAATTGAGCATTAGGATTTTGGGTAAAGAAATTCATCAAGTATACGTAAAAGCACTGTTAATGTCACCTTCTTACAACACAAGATCATGAAGTGAAATATATTACCCGACCTGCAGAAATTGGAAAGCTTCTCTGTTACTACTGAAGGCAAATACTGTGTAGCCTCTATTTTGTCATTGGAACTCAATCACCTGTCTTGAGAAGGAAAACAAAATGTCATGGATATTTTCCCCTTTATGATAGGTCAGAAAAGATGAACACAAAATAAAATAAATAAAAAAAATAGAATGAGTGTAATTCTAAGGAAGATAAAGAGCTCAAATGCAAAGTCAAGAGAGTGGAAAATTGGGAAATATGGGTAAGAGAAGAAGTCATCTTTGGATTTCTTTCACTTACATTGGATATTGTTGAAACTAAACAAATATACCAAATAATCAACCTAGAGAAAAGTTTGGTCCTGTAGGCAGATTTTTAAAATTGGAATTACATGTATGGGGTGAGTCCAAATCCATAAAAATGTGATAGCCCGGCTGGAGTGGCTCAGTGGTTGAGCATCGACCCTGCACCAAGAGGTCGCCAGTTCAATTCCCGGTCAGGGCACATGCCCAGGTTGTGGGCCCGATCCCCAGTAGGGGGCATGCAGGAGGCAGTCAGTCGATGTTCTCTCTTATCCATGTTTCCATCTCTCTCCCCCTCTCCCTTCCTCCCTCTAAAACCAATAAAGAAAAAAAAATTTTAAGTTGATACATATGTATATAGTTTCATTTATTATATTTTACCAAGTTAGACAATATTAAGGAAGCTCAAGGGATTGACAATATTCAACCAAAATCTGAAGATATTGATTTATTTCAAAGAAGATATTTTATTAATTTAGAATATTTTTCTGGTTTTAATTCTTGGTACTACCTCCCAGAAGAAAATCCACGATGAAGACCAAATTATAGACAAGAATTTTACTTAATGAGGAAAAAAACCACCTTAGAACAAAAACTGGGACCACCAAAGAATATTTCCATGTGACAATAAAATTGTCTTTCTACACAAAGGCTTCAATCTGTATTTAAAATACAAGCAACAACAGCAGCAAACATGAAGAAACTATTTTCTTTAACATTTCCCGGTGATTTCTTGACTCTACACAAAACAATACCAAGCTTTTTAAAAACACTGCTATTTCTAATAGGTTATGATTTAAAGGAAATATTATGTTAATTTAAAACTTAGTTTTATAGTCACTTTTTAGTCCTAAATATAATTTGAATATTGATAACTGTCTCTCCAAATGCTGAATTCGGCAGATAGCTCACCCCATTTCTCACATGATGATTTCTATTTGTAACATTTCAGACTAAAAAATGTTTTATTTGGAGGATGTCTTCACCTATTCATTAGATCTTAGTATATCGTGGGTTTCTCGGTCCTGGTTAAGAAGATTTTTAAAGAAGTTTTAACAATATGAATGAATCACAAACACAAAACATATTAGCCCTTCGGGAGGAAGAAATGTCGTTTTTAAAATTTTTTTCAAAAGAGAGAAAGTACGATACAACATTAGGAAGGAAGGATGGATGAGAAGAAAGGAAGGAAGAAAAGGAGAGAAGAAATACATATATCAAGTCAAACTGAAAGTATATTCTCTTCTTACATTATGGAATAATATAAAATCAAGCCTTTCAAGATTTGCCAGACTTACACCAGAAAATTCTCATCATCATCATCATCATCGTCGTCATCATCATCATCATCACCATTATATCAAGCAGGAACGAACCATAAAGGCCCAGAACAACAGTTGATATCATGAACTTGTTTTCAGAGTCCAGAGTTTCAAATTTAGTTCTTTAAATGTTTTGTAGCCTTATATATTTATATCAATAATCGAAATCAATTTTTTTTCATTAATAAGTAATGGCACGGCAATGTGGTCCCCAGGTACAAGACTGAAGAAATGGCATTTATTGCCATCTGCTAGAATTGAATGTTTGTGCCCCACCCCAAAGTCATATGTTGAGATCATAACCCTCAAGGTGATGGTATTGGGAGGCGGGACCTTGTTATTCGTCCTTTTTTAAGAGAAGCCCCAGAGACTTCACCTGCCCCTTTCCCCATGGGAGGGTACAGTGAAAACAATGGCCACCCATGAGGCCGTGGGCCCTCACAAGACACTGAGTCTACTGGCACCTTGATGTTGGACTTCCCAGCCTCCAAGACTCTGAGAAATGTCTGTCATTTGTAAGCCCCACAGCCCATGGTATTTTGTTATAGTAGCCCCAACAGACTAAGACACCATCATATATCTAATCTTAATTGCTGCAAATTTGAAACCTTAATAGTATTGATCTTTTGAGCCATTAACAAGACATGGATAGCTCTTTAAATTATAGATGTCATCTTTAAATTTTTCTCAGCACTATTTGTAGTTTTCAGCGTAGAGGTGTTTACTCTTGCCAGAATTTTTTGTTTTATGTTTGATACACTATAAATTATTTTGTTCTCATTTCAATTTTTGTTTGTTGCTACATATAGAATATAGATGTTTCTTGCATATTAACCTTGTATTCTGTAGTTTTAGTAAACTTATATTTTAGTTTCACTAGCTTTATTATAAATTTCATATTTTTAATATAAACTATCAGAGAAAATAAATTCAGTTATACTCTGACTACCGTCATTTTAACTTTAATATGTAATCGACTTAAACAGAGAAAACTTCAAAATTTTCCAGAGGACAAGCCATCCAGAGAGATTAAAAATACATTTAGCAAAATAATAAGGCTTATATTTTAAAAAATTAGGACCATTCATAAAAATGACTCTAACTCCCTCTACTTATTGCCCTAAAATTAAATATGTGTCTTGGATGAGCTACCGATAATCCTGCACAGTGCTTTTACCTGAT
This sequence comes from Molossus molossus, assembly GCF_014108415.1. Taxonomy (NCBI): domain Eukaryota; kingdom Metazoa; phylum Chordata; class Mammalia; order Chiroptera; family Molossidae; genus Molossus; species Molossus molossus. The sequence continues at coordinate 111,230,743 of NW_023425399.1, forward strand.
GTCATGCTCACAGGAAATGCACAGTAAGATCTGACTCGAGATTTGAAGTGATCTTTGCATTGGAATGAGGTTACGGTCACTTTTCTTCGTGTACGTGTGAGATCGACATGCGTCATATGTTCAGTTGTACAATACAACTTCGAGGAAGAAAATGATAGGTAACTTTATAGAGAGGCAGGTGGTGTGTGAGAATGATTGGAGCTGTTTATTTTGCAGAAACGAAAATCGATAGGAAGGCAACCCTTGACCAGAAGAGCTGACAGTGGCTCCAAACATCTGAAGGGCACAAAGAGGACACCGATCCCACCTACACGGCTTAACGCGCCTTTCTCGGAGCTCACGGTACTGGGGTTCATAATTCATCCGCCTCCAACGTTCCAACGTGCGGCCGTTCGGCCCATTACTGCCCTGCTTCTGCAAAGTCCCAAATCCAGACTCCACATGTCCGTCCTGGTGACGTCACTTTGGCTCTACTTTTCACAATTAATTAGAAGAGATATAATCACTGATATTGTTGTTTCCAGACTTTGTACTTGGCACAGTTAAAACTTGTCAAGCTTTTCAGCATCCTGGCAAGTAAACTTGAGATACAGGACAATTACAGCAAGTTGGCAATGTGTACACCATGCGTCCTTTACTGGACTTTATTAGAAATACTTGAATACCACAATCCATCACATTTAGAGGAAAGAAATCTGTGCTTAGTTAGATTTATTTCAGAGTGCAACTTTTAATTTTTATATAAACTAATTAGTAAATACAATTATTTAAAAAGTTATTCTTTGCCCATCCTGTGTGGCTCAGTGGACTGAGCTTTTTCCACGGACTGAGAGACCCTGGTTCAATTTCCGGTCAGGGCACAGGTGCAGGGCACGGCTCATCCCCAGCAGGGGGCGTGCAGGAGGCTGGATCCAAGGTTTCTCTCTCTCCCTTCCCCTCTCTCTCAAAAAATCAATAAAAAATAAAAATGCTTTTTAAGTTTTTTTTCTTTATCCTTTATTAATTTTAGAAACAGAGGAAGTGGGAGGAAGAGAGAGATAGAAACATAAATGAGAGAGAACATCAAATGGCCACCTCCTGCCTGCCCCCCACTGGGGATAGAGTCCACAACCTGGGCCTGTGTCCTGACCGGGAATTGAACCCGTGACCTCTTGGTGCATGAGTGGATGCTCAACCACTGAACCACACCAGCTAGACTAAAAATGCTTTTAAAAAATAAATAAATAGAATCTTCCTTGTTGGCCTTGAACCTGGCAGGATAAGATGCTGCAGCTGCTTCTCCCAGGTAGAACTCGAGAATAACGCCAAGAGAAGGCAGATAAATCTGATACAGAGACCGAAAAATGGCTGCGGAGTGAACGGAGCTACACAGACCGTCTCCCAGAACCAAACTGGAATTACAACTACAACACAGACAAATCGACAGGAAAAACCAACAGAAAAGCAGCCTGGAGGACCATACAACGAGGGACACTGACTCCATCCCGGTAGGCTTGCGAAGGCGCGAGACGGGGCTGGGGGCCCACGGTCGGCAGCTCGGCAGCGGCCTCAGCTGGGAGCGGCGCCCTAAGGGTCACACTCCCAGGCGGCCCCACAGCGCAGCCGGGACAGAGGCTGAAACAGCCACAGCCACTCACCTTGGGCTCCGGCGGAGGAGGGCGGACTGGACTGGAACTGTGTGGGGACACTCGGGGTTTGGAGGGCGCTCAGAGCTTTGGCTGAGTGCAGCCACTCAGGACGGTGGCCACATTGCTCCTTCCCAGGGCTCTGGGAAGAGGCAGCAGCCCCTCCCTCGGAGATCCAACCCCACCCTGTGGGCCATTGAAGTGCTAATTGAGGCTCACTAACAACCAGCATCTGCCCCACCCTCGTGAAAGCCCCTTGGCTGAGCACCAGAGGGAGTTTTTCAATCAACTGACAACCCAAAACTCATCAATTAACCTAGACTGCTAGCCTCCAGGCAAAAAGCTAGAGGATAACAGTACGTTTCCTGGGCTGGCAACTTTAACCAGGAAAGTAAGTCTTGACAGTGGTGTTCAATGCGGGTCCTCCCTCGCTCATCTAAACACAGGAGAGGGAGCCACAAACAGCAGAACACCAACACCCACAGGGAGAACTTGACAGGCTCCAAAGCCCACAGTGATAGCTAAAATGGTGAAACACAGAAACAGAAGCCAAATGAAAGAGCAAGACACCTCCACCGAAGATGAGATCAATGTGGAGCAATTAGGCATGTTAACAGAGCTAGAATTCAGAGCCATGATCTTGAGGAAGCTAAACAGCATGAGTAAGGACATAGAGACACTGAAAATAAGCCAAATGGAAATTAAAAACCAACAAGAAGAGATAAAAAATGACATATCCGAAATGAAAAACACATTGGAAGGTTTAAAAAGCAGAGTAGGGGAAGCTGAGGACCGGATCAGTGAATTAGAAGACAGGGTAGAAAAAATCAACCAATCAGAAAAACAAAAGGAAAAAACTATTAAAAAACAGGAAGACAGCTTAAGAGAACTATGGGACAACTGGAAACGTAATAATATTTGCATCATAGGAGTCCCCGAAGAAGAAGAAAAGGAGCAAGGGATAGAGAATATATTCAAAAAAATAGTGAGAGAAAACTTCCCTAATTTGGTGAAGGAAGAAGGCATTCAAGTTCAAGAAGCACAGAGCGTCCCAAGTAAGAAGAACCCAAACAGGCCCACACCAAGACACATAGTAATTAAAATGACACAAATTAAAGACAAAGAGAGAATCCTAAAAGCAGCAAGAGATAAGCAACAGGTTACCTACAAAGGGAACCCCATAAGGCTCTCAGCTGACTTCTCACAAGAAACACTACAGGCCAGAAGAGAATGGCATGAAGTAATCAAAGTCATGAAAAACAAGAATCTGAATCTAAGACTACTCTACCCAGCAAGGCTATCATTCAAAATAGAAGATCAAATAAAGAGCTTCCCAGACAAAAAAAAAGCTAAGGGAATACATTAGCACCAAACCAGCACTGCAAGAAATGTTAAAAGGACTGCTGTAATTAGCAGTAGAAATGGGAAGAAAAATAGAACCACACTAAACAAAAATGGCAATAAATAAGTACATATCAATAATCACCTTAAACGTAAATGGATTGAATGCTCCCATAAAGAGACACAGAGTAGCTGATTGGATAAGAAAGCATGACTCATCTATATGTTGTTTACAAGAGACCCACCACTCAACAAAAGACTCACATCGGTTGAAAAAAAGGGATGGAAAAAAATTTTCCAAGCAAATGGAATCCAAAAAAAAGCTGGGGTAGCAATTCTCATATCTGATAAAATAGATTTCAAAATGAAGACCATAACTAGAGACAAAGACGGCCACTACATAATATTGAAAGGATCTATCCAACAGGAAGATATAACCTTGATAAACATATATGCACCTAATATAGGAGCACCAAAATATATTAAAAATCTTCTGGAGGACTTCCAAGGAGAAATCGACAACAATACAATCATAGCAGGGGACTTCAACACCCCGTTGACAGCACTGGATAGATCCTCTAGGCAAAAAATTAGCAAGGAAACAGAGAGTCTAAATGAAGCACTAGACCAAATGGATTTAATAGATATCTACAGAGAATTACACCCCAAAACTACAGAATACACATTCTTCTCAAGTGCACATTGGACATTCTCAAAGATAGACCACATGATAGGACACAAACTAAATCTCTACAAGTTCAAGAAGATTGAAATCATATCAAGCATCTTCTCAGATCACAATGGCATGAAACTAGAAATCAATTGCAACAAGAACATGCAAAGACATTTCAACACATGGAGGTTAAATAGCATGTTATTAAACAATGAATGGGTCACCGAGGAGATCAAGGAAGAAATTAAAAACTTCCTGGAAACCAATGAAAATAAACACACAACAACACAAAATCTATGGGATGCAGCGAAAGCAGTTCTGAGAGGGAAGTTCATAGCACTACAGGCCTACCTCAAAAAAACAAGAAAAATTTCTAATTAACTGTCTAACCTCACAACTTAAAGAATTAGAAAACAAACAAAAAGAAAACCCCAGAGCAAGTAGAAGGAAGGAAATAGTAAAGATCAGAGCAGAAAGAAATGACATAGAGACCAAAAAAACAATTCAAAGGATCAATGAAACAAAGAGCTAGTTTTTCGAAAAGATAAACAAGATAGATGGACCCTTAGCTAGACTCACCAAGAAACAAAGAGAGAGAACCCAAATACACAAAATCAGAAATGAAAGAGGAGAAGTAACAACCAACACCACGGAAATACAAAAGATCGTTAACAACTACTATGAACAATTATATGGCAACAAATTCGACAATCTCAGCGAAATGGACAAATTTCTAGAAACACACAGTCTCCCAAAACTATTCCTGGAAGAGATAGAAAACTTGAACAGACCAATAACAACTAAGGAAATTGAAGAGGTAATCAACACTCTCCCAGCAAACAAAAGCCCAGGCCCTGATGGTTTCACGGGGAAGTTTTACCGAACATTCAAAAAAGAACTAACACCCATTCTCCTCAAACTATTTAAAAAAATTCAAGAAGAAGGAAGACTTCCAAACACATTCTATGAGGCCAGCATAATTCTAATTCCAAAACCAGAAAAGGACACTACGAAGAAAGAAAACTACAGGCCAATATCCCTGATGAACATAGACGCCAAAATCCTGAACAAAATACTAGCAAATCGGATCCAGAAATGACCCGTCCCGCAGGTCGAGCAACGAGGACTCTAGAGGGGGAGTGAGGATGAGGAGGGACAAGAGACACGAGAAATGGAGACAAGACAGGGCTCTGATCAAGTCTCGTGTATTCTGGGGAAATTTACACAATATATAGGGCAGGAAAAACAAGATCATTTGTTATCAAGCGATAGTTATTGAGTAACCACCCCAAGCACGGGTGGAACAAAAGACTGAGTAAATGGTTCAAAATGCAGAGATAAAGCAGAGATATCCTGCCTTGGGGCAGGAGATGGCAGAGCAGATTTTACTTAAAGAAATGTAGAGATAAAGAAATGCAGAAGGCAGAGACATCCTGCCTTGGGGAAGGTGATGGCAGAGCAGATTTTAACAAAATGGATGCCATGCAAAATGTCTCCCACACAGAAATACATCAAAAAAATTATTCACCACGACCAAGTGGGATTCATTCCAGGAATGCAAGGCTGGTACAATATTCGCAAATCAATAAACGTGATACACCACATAAACAAAATGAAGAATAAAACCACATGATCATATCAATAGATGCTGAAAAAGCATTCGACAAAATCCAGCATCCATTTCTGATAAAAACGCTCAGCAATGTAGGAATAGAGGGATCATATCTCAACATAATAAAGGCCATATATGAAAGACCTACAGCCAACATCATACTCAATGGACAGAAACTAAAAACATTTCCATTAAGAACAGGAACAAGACAGGGATGTCCACTTTCGCCACTCTTATTTAACATTGTACTGGAAGTCTTAGCCACAGCAATCAGACATGAAGAAAAAATAAAAGGGATCCAAATTGGAAAGGAGGAAGTGAAACTGTCATTATTTGCAGATGACATGATATTGTACATAGAAAACCCTAAAGACTCCATCAAAAATCTATTAGACTTAATAAATGAATTTGGCAAAGTAGCAGGATACAAAATTAACGTCAAGAAATCGACGGCATTCTTATACATCAATGATGAATTCACAGAAAGAGAAACTGAAAAAACAATCCCATTTACCATCGCTCCAAAAAAATTACGATACCTAGGAATAAACTTAACCAAAGAAGTAAAGGACCTATTTGCAGAAAACTACAGGTCATTGAAAAAAGAAATAGAGGAAGATATAAAAAAGTGGAAGCACATACCCTGTTCATGGATTGGAAGAATTAACATCATTAAAATGTCCATACTACCCAAAGCAATCTATAGATTCAATGCAATCCCCATCAAAATACCAACGACATATTTCATAGAACTAGAACAAATACTTCAAAAGTTCATATGGAACCAAAAAAGACCCTGAATAGGCACAGCAATCTTGAAAAAGAAGAACAAAGTTGGAGGGATCACAATACCAGATATCAGGTTATACTACAAAGCGACTGTAACCAAAACAGCCTGGTACTGGCACAAGAACAGGCATATAGACCAGTGGAACAGAACTGAAAACCCAGAAATGGACCCAAGGCAATACGCTCAATTAATATTTGACAAAGGTGGCAAGAGCATACAGTGGAGTAAAGACAGCCTCTTTAATAAATGGTGTTGGGAAAATTGGACAGCTACATGCAAAAAAATGAAACTAGACCATCAACTTACACCATACATAAAAATAAACTCAAAATGGATAAAAGACTTAAATGTGACCCATGAATCCATAAAAATTCTAGAAGAAAATGTAGGCAACAAAATTTCGGACATCATACGGAGCAGAATTTTCACTGATACATCACCTAAGGCAACAGAAATAAAGGAGAAAATGAACACATGGGACTACATCAAACTAAAAAGCTTCTGCACAGCAAAAGAAACAATCATCAAAATGGAAAGGCAACCCACTGTATGGGAGAACATCATTGCCAATGATGTATCAGATAAGGGGTTACTTTCCAATATATACAGAGTGCTCATACAACTCCACAAAAGGAAGACAAAGAACTCAATTAAAAAATGGGCAGAGGAGCTGAATAGACACCTCTCCAAACAGGACATACAAATGGCCAAGAGACATATGAAGAAATGCTCAACATCACTAATCATCAGAGAGATGCAAATTAAAACAACAATGAGGTATCACCTCACACCTGTCAGAATGGCCGCCATCAACAAATCATCAAACAACAAGTGTTGGCGAGGGTGTGGAGAAAAGGGGACTCTAATACACTGCTGGTGGGAATGCAGACTGGTGCAGCCGCTATGGAAAACAATATGGTGCTACCTCAAAAAATTAAAATTGAACTTCCATTTGACCCAGTGATCCCACTGCTGGGAATATACCCTAAGAAGCCTGAAACACCAATCAGGAAGAATATATGTACCCCCATGTTCATAGCAGCACTATTTACAATAGCTAAGATCTGAAAACAGCCCAAGTGTCCACCAGTAGACGAATGGATAAAAAAGCCGTGGTACATATACACAATGGAATACTATGCAGCGGTAAGAAAGAAAGATCTCTTATCCTTTGAGACGACATGGAGGGACCTGGAAAGTATTATCCTAAGTGAAAGAAGCCAAGCAGAAAAAGACAAATACCACATGATCTCACTTATATACGGAATATAATGAACATAACAGTCTGAGGAATACAGTAGACCCAGACACATGGAAGTAGGGCACAGACTGACATCCGTCAGAAGAGGGGATGGGGGGTGGGGGGGTGGGAAGAGATAAACCACAGAACTTATATGCATGTATGCATGACCAATGGACATGGACAACTAAGCCGGGTACAGGGTGGAGGGGAGGTGGGGTGGGGGGTGCCAATGGGGTAAAAAGATAAAATATCTGTAACAAAAAAATAAATAAATAAATAAAATTCAAAAAAAAAAAAAAAGAAATCTGATACATAAAAATCTTACCTTACAAAAATAAATAAATTAATAACATAAAAAGTTATTCTTTGTCATCTTTAGTTTGTGATTTTCTACAAGTCTAAGTTTGTAAGGAAGTTTTATGCTAAATATGTTATATAAGGAATGAAATAGCTTTAGGATCTAAAAAAATACTAGTATTTTGTCCCCATGATTTCCTTCTTTCCTAATTTATTTCTATACTCTTTACTTTCTTTTTTTCTTTCTTTTTATTAAATTTATTGGGGTGACATTGGTTAATAAGATTGTATTGGTTTCAAGTATACATTTCTATGATACATGACCTTCATATTGCATCTTTACTCTTCATACTGTTTTCACTGGAAAAGTAATTCTTGCGCGCTGGCCAGTTTGGCTCAGCAGTTAGAGTGTCGGCCTGCGGTCCGGAGAGACCCGGGTTCGGTTCCCGCTAAGGGCACGTACTTCAGTTGCAGTTTGTCCCCGGCCCTGGTTGGTCATGTGGGTGGCAGCCACTCGATGTGTCCCTTCATGTTGATGTTTCTCTCTCTCTCCCTTCCTTTTTCTCCCTCCCATTCTATCTGTACAAAAAATGGAAAAATATCCTCGGGTGAGGATAAAAAAAAAAAAGTAATTCTTGCTAGCTTTAATGTGGGTTTATATATTTTTGGTAAAAATTATAGATGATTAAAACTGAGTGTTCTTCCAACTTCCTAGTCTCCATTAACATTTTGGTTAAATCAATTTAATTGAAAATTTTATAAAATACGTTCCATTATTAAATAAATCAGGGATAGATTTTCCCTTATGCTCAATCAAATGTCGTATGCAAATAAAGTAATAATGTAGGGGAACTTAAACATAAACATCTTTTTCAACTACATCAAATAACTGATACTCATAAGGCACTGTTTTCCCGGGAACTGTTTGAATTGCTTTACGTACAGTAAGTCATTAAATACTGTTGGTTTATCATGGGTACTACAACGCTTTTAATAAAACAGACTTAGAGATGCTCAGACCTGCTCAAGCTCAAACTTCAGTTGTGCGGGTTTCAATGTGCCTAGAAAGGACTTTTCATTTCCAACATGTTATAATGCTTTGTTTTACAATTCAGAGATACGATTGTTTACTTTACCTGTTACAGAAGACATCTTATGTAATAAAAGCCGTGGTTCTGGTGCATAAAGGATGCTAACGTGAGAGATGCCTTGTATTAAACACCCACTTGCAGAACAGAGTGGGTAGCCGACCCAGATTAGACAGTGATCCCTGTGAAACGGGCTGGACATTCCCCCAATCCGCCTTATTTCAGTGCTAACTCCCCTACTAAGCAGCAGGGTGTAAGATGGGACATAGGAGGAGAGGAGAGGCAGTATTTGGTAGTGGTGGGCAGACCCATGGGCTACGGAGGAGGTTATGCATTGCAGCTCCTCCATAAGCTGTTTTTTCCCCCTGCAAATGTTCTGTCCTGTATTATAGGCAGCAATTGTGAGCATTTTCCTACTAATTAGATAGCTTTTCAATTTCCTGAAAATCAAAAGGAACCTCTCTAGGAACGGTTCTCCTCGACTTTTATAAATCAAATCTTTCAGTCAATCTCACGCATTTAATTCCTTCAATTACATTTAATCGCTTTGACCCACATAGAGTGATAAAAATCACACTTGAATAGACACATCACTTGGTCCTGTAAGTCATGTTTAGCAATTACAAGACGGGAACATAGAGCAAGAAAATAATGCATCTGGGTTTTAACAACACACTTGACGATGTTTCTTACATTCTTATGGATACCTCTGAACACTGTGGATTCTGTGATAGTATTTTTATACGATGTATACGTGTTCATGAGAGATCTGACTGGAGTTTACCAGTTAACACCTAAAGATGCAACATCAAAGGTCTTTCATAGAAAATTGATGTTGAACCTGAAACTGTCAAAATGTTTGCCCATGACTGTACTGAAAAAGTATGAAACATTTTATCATTTTATCAGCTGCATAAAGCTGAGAAATTGGAAAATAAAGTGTGTGCCACTGAAATCTCCATCCTTGTGATTTCAGCCAGTTTATTACTTAAGTTTATTTTGCCACTTGTCAAATCCGAATCTTTAATGTATAGCAAGTCATAGGATATTGGTTATCTTTCACCTTCTTGACACTTTTCCCATGCTTGACATAAGGCTACATACAAATAATGTTGGTGTAAATTCATGGCATATAACATATAATAGCATTCACTCTATAGCCGTTCATTTAATTCTTATTAACCTAAAATAAAAGGCATCTATGACTCCCCCAAAAAGCAACCACCTCTCTCAGCCCAGCTCAGCCATTTCTCTTTTTGGATAGGTGAATTTTGCAAGGATAATTTATACCTGTTCGAAGAGCCTAATTCATTATTTCATTGATGACCTATTAAAGCGCTCAGCTCTGTATTATGCCCTGTGATTATTAAAGACATAACTTTTGGACATGATAAATTACGATCAATTCAGAAAGGAGTAACTGATATGAATTAAAAAAAATCTAAGCTAACTAGAAATAAAAAGATCGGTAACCACTATATCTTCCTATGACCTGTAAAGTGTCACGGTGGGACTTTGCAAATTAAGTGACTTGCATTTAATCCCTTTTCTAAATGTACTTCTCTGGGCATTTACCAGCTTCTCGCAAAGTGACTGTGGATGGAAGCAGAGCTTGAAAACGATTTCAGAATATGCTCCGCCGGGGTTAATTTTGAAATCTAGAAGGCTGATTCGCGCTGGACTATGTTTCAAAATAAAATTGCCCATAAAGATACTGTAGTTCCAGCCTGACAAATTCATGTTTTAGAAAAGTTTCCATAATTCTTTAGTAAAGCATTAAACCCACTTCACTGTTAAATTACATAGGGAAAAAAAGATGATCTACAGGCGTTGGTTCTGAAGAAACGACAGGGATGCCACTACCTAAGGAAGATCTGTATCTCCTGAGACGTACTGCAGAATGATAATCACTCGGCCGAAAGTGGCCATGTGGAGGAATGGCTGCTTTGGGAGGAATTATGGAGGAAAGGTGAAGTTACATGCTGAAAACCTAGGTTATTTCAAAGTCATAGGATCTTCTCTGAACCAGGCCAAGTTAAAGCAGCGCCAACAGACAATACCATCCGTCCCTCTGAGGGGAGAACACCAGAGAACTAGGGATAAGAGATCAATTAACCTGTGGATCAATTAATCAGTGGATCAAATAGTGCCCCGATTCACTGAAATATGTCCTATTAACTTAAATAATATGTACCTGACTGTAAAAGGCAGAATATCTTTACTAGTTAATATTCCACCAAATTTTATTTATCCAGGGTCATCGTATAGTAGGTGTGTATTCGCACAAAGAACTGTGACTTCCCTACACCCCCTGAACTCCTGCAGTTCTGGGAAAGAAGGAGGGGAGAAGAGAGGGAGGGAAGGACGGAAATAAGGAAGGACAGAAAGAAAGGAAGGTTCCTTGAGTTTCTGGGAGTGGGAAAGGAAAAGTAACCGCTGTGTAAATTCACCCAGAATGCTCTCTGGGAGCCTAAAGAACAACGTATCTCTGTGTCCTGCTCTGCTGTGCAGAAGACCACCCAGAGACAAAAGCATTTCTATATATGACAGTGTTCTCCATGGTGCACTGTGTGTGTGTGTGTGTCACTTAGTGTACTACAGTACATCATCCTAACACATGGAATGGATGTTACAGAGATCACATAGGTACCCCCGTCTCAGTGATATTTAATAGTATTATTCACATGGCTGTGTGGAAGAAAATAATTGCTTAAGTAACAAAAAGATCTAAACTTGGCTTTCCCCCTTGCTGCTGGCAGTAACTGAGTCCGTCAGGGCCATACCGACCCTGGTTTAACTGTGTGAGAGTTAGTCTTCTGAAAAGATGAACCGTGTTGACTACACATTATATTGCCCTAAAGAACATCTACTAATACTTGAGTATTCCAAACCAGTATCCCTTAACTCTTTTGTTTTCAATGCCAAGCACTGTAGGCATGCTGTTTAAAAATGCCTTCTTATTCTCATTTTCTCTCATCTGGGGCAATGTCTGAAGACAGGGGCTAACTGCGAAGGCCGGGTATCAGTAGCAGATCATTTCTGTTTGAATAAAGGAACTGCCTGAAAGAAAAGGCTCATCTTTCATCGCTTCACAGAGGTGATGATGCTGTTGGGATCCCTGTCTCTCAGTGGGGCTATTGCCGGGTTTAACATGTTTAATACATTTAAGCATCCAACGTTTCAGGAAGGAAAGCGATCAGAGGTCACAATGATTTAGTGAATATTGTATACGGTATGAAGATAAATAGAAATGATTAGGGAAGGGAAATGTGGGGCTGAAATCTGCCTCAGGGAATAATGTACCTGTCATCGAAAGTAGCACGTGGCTTTCAGAATCCTAAGGCGTGGAGCAAACAAGAGTCAGCTTGGAAATGAATAGCCCTGCCCCGGCTCTAAGTTCAAATCCCAAAGCTCCACAAGCTTTGTGCAACCAATTTAATTAGAAAAGAGAACCCATTATAAACTACCAAATGATTTACAAAGGGCAGAAAATCCTTCTGCAGTCTGGAATGTAATAGATGCTAAGGTGGCTCACTCACAAAAGCCTAAGCTATGACTTTCAGGTCTAGTCATCTCTATAGACTTTAATAAATCTATTAATTTTTTTTTTACTAATGTTGCAAACCAGCAATTTGAAAAACTGGACATCCTAAGAAATTTAGGATTTTAATGCTGGGTCAGTTTTACTTCTTCCTTATACATATTTAACTATATTCTCTTCCTCCAAGCTGATAATGGTTCATATTTGTCTTGGTACAAAATGCAGAAGGACCTATATTCTTCCATGTAAGTCAAAGTGAATAGAATCCACCCCCTGCTGGGGCAGATCATCAAGTTGATGACTTGTGTACCTTGCCTTCGCTGGGTCAAAGAACCCAGTGAACAAAGTAAACTGATGAACAGAGGCATGTTCACATGCAACAGACTGACAGACCTCAGAGGGGAGGTTGGTGGGGGAGACTGGAAGAGATGAACCGAAGAACATATGTGCATACATGCATAGCCTGTGGACACAGGAAGGCCTGGGGGTGTTGGCAGGGGCTGTGGTGGAGGGGGGCAAATGTGGGGGAATGGGGACATCAGTAATAGTGTCAACAATACAAATAAAAATAAGAGTGACAGGCATTAATGACCAGGTTAGGAATATAGTAAGGATTCAAGGCTAATGTGTCCCCACCATGTTTTAATATACTCTCTAGAAGTATTACAAAGGGAATATTTTAGATCACTCACTTTTCACCAAATAGAATAGAAAGAGAATATGGTCACTTGAGCACATTTGCCCTTTGAAAATGGGTTTAGGTATGTATCTCATGACTTAATCTTTCTCTTTCTTGTTTTCACCCTTTCCAGGTTTATTACTATAAAGGTTTGCATGTTTTGTGTTTTTTTTTCTCTAAATTTGACCAGAAGACATTTTTAAATAAGCAATTTCAAGTGAAAACCTCCAATATAATTGACACATGTCCTTCTCTGTTGACCACCTTAAAAATCATTACCAGGTTTGAAATATATGTTGGGAGGTCAAAAAGAAAATCAATTATAATTCAGATGGGCAAAAAATGGGATGATTGATCTGCTTCTCAGCATGTTGATTTTGCTGCCTGACCATACTGGGAACTAAATGGAAAGGTCTTTGTTTTCATCCGTAGCAAAGCAGACGGATACTGGAGGAAGCAAAGGACTTGAACCGGTGCTCACTAGTGATGGTGCCATCATCTTGGTATATGGGGTCGTCCAGCTGTCTCCTTTTATCAAGGACACGACACTTTGATATGGTAGAGACCACGCAGTCTGGGGTTAGAAGGGCAAGTGAAAGGGACATGTCCAGCTTATCATTTTGCTCATATTCCTGGGGCACAGATCACCCCTGGAAAGTGAGTCAGACAAGCAGGTCTATTCATGCGCTTACTTTGTTCTACTCGAGCTCATCAGAATCTTTGCCAGTCTTGGGAGCCTCAGTTCTCAGTCTTTATGAATCACAGGTTCATTGCTTAGAAGCAGCTGATCCCTGTCTTTAGTTTGTGATTAAATTATGGGGAAACAATTTTTTTTTTTTTTTTTTTTTTTTAGATAGAGTGGAAGGGAGGGAGAGAGAAAGAGAGAAACATCGATGTGAGAGACACAGCAACTGGTTGTCTCCTGCACAACCCCAACCAGGGCCGGGGATTGAACCTGCAACCCACATACATGCCCTTGACTGGGAATCAAACCTGAGACCCTTCAGTCCGTGGGCTGATGCTCTAACTGCTGAGCCAAACTGGCCAGGGCTGGGGAAAAACGTTTTAAGTACATTCTAGTATAAGTGATACATAACACTGAAGACGCCCAACAGAGGGAAGGGCGGAGGAAGAACGAAGGCGCGGTGCCCAAGGCAACGTAAACCGATGGAGGTTGCTCTGAATTCCCCAATGTGACTTGAGTGCTTTTCCCATCCTCTTGCCTTCATCTTCTTTCTTTCTTTTGTTCATCATTTATTTGCTCTTCATGGCAATATTAAAAAAAAAAAAAATCACACAGAAGTATTTCTTCCTATGCTCTTTGTGGTTGATTGTTACTATGGGGAGGAGAATATGACATGTTAAGTAAATGAATATACTGGGTGTGCATGCCCTTGCCTAATATAACAATAATTTAAGAATAAATGTGCTTGAATAATCAATGCTGCTTCTGTGCCCACATGTTCTGAATGTGTCATTTCTAGTGGCTATATTATGATATATAATAAAAATGGGGAAATAAAAATGTTTGGCATTTCATTTTGATAGAAACTCTGTCTAGGTAATAATAATATAAAAAGGCATACATCTGCTTTGAAAAAGAAAAGCTAGCCAACTTTGAATCTTGTGTATATGGACATATAATTTATATGCAGCCAGAACATCAACAGTAACAAAAAAATTATTAGCAACCAAATAACATGAAAGTCCCTAGGTGAATAAATGAAGGAGGTGGTGGCCATGAGGAGGCAGCATGGTATCAGAGGAAGAAGCCAGGCCTGCAGCGCTCTCTTGCCTGGATACATTGTTACCACTTATCAGATGTGTGACTTCAGGTCAATTACTCAGTCTCTCATGGCCTCGGTTTCCTTCTTAGTATCCTGGGAACAGCACTGGTACCTTCTCATGTGATAGAGGATCAAATGAGAAAACACTTAGAATAGGACCTTGGAAATATACCTGCTCTCAAAAAAAAAGGAGCCAGAGAGATTTAGAGAGATTCTGGTTTGTTCAGAAAATTTTGAAAAAATTATTATCTTCTTATTGATATTTTCCTCTTTTTTGGCAAGTAGCATCATCAGTGAAGCCCATCCGAGGCAGTGATTCCTTCGGAACAAAGCTGAGACCCAGCCTTACCTTAGCACCAGCCTGTCACCGGGTCGCCGTCTCTCACTAAACCTCTAGGAGCTCCTCACCACTATTTCTTCAGGCTGGGACACAGATATTTCATTTGTCAACATTCTCCTCCGGGTTGACGACACAGCACTCAACTTGGAGCCGCTCTCAGCGCGTGCCACTGGTTGCTCAAGTAAATCTTCAATGTCTGTTATTTTGTTATCGAGGACAGGTGAGCATGCGGGTCGGAAACAGCATTTTCAGAATTCAACAATTTTCCTAGCATGACCTTGGGCACAGATTTCCTTTCCAGGCTGTTAGGTAAAAAAATAAAGTAACATGACTCTAGATAATATTTTATACAGAGAGGAGTTTCTGCACTTAGAACCTGTTATCGGGAGAGATTATTTTAACAACGTGTGATAATGATAAGTAGTTACAGTGGATCAACACGCTGCACAGGGGTGGGAAAAGCAGGTTTACAGTTGTAAGTACAAGAAACAAGTTTATTCTTGTATTATTATGTATTGGCTATTGTATCATTTTCCATATGAGCTGTAAACCTACTTTTGCCAACCATGGTATGATTTATTAACTTCTAATTTTATTTATAGAATTAGTGAAACTGAAAACATTTTCAAAGAATCAGATGAAGCTCTCCGTGTAAATTGACTCTATCAGTTGTAGAGGAGTTAAGGAGTTAAAATTTTAAGGAGTTAAAATCAGATAATCCGCTCTGCAGAGGAAGCTTCCAGAATAAAGCAGGTCGTCTGGATAAACAAGACGTTTCTGAAACCTGGGTTGTGAGCATGAGCTGCACGACTGCCTAGAATTGCCCGAGCCCTACGACTGAATAAAAGGAGGAGCGATGATAAAAACACGTACTCATCAAAGAGCCTATGACGACGTGATCTTAGTTTGTCCCTCGGAACAGGGGGGCGGGAATGGAGGTGCAGCTTCTCCTTCTGCGTTGCCAGAGGTGACGAGAGGCGCCCGCTTTCCAATCCAGTCGTAAGTTCTTCACGTCACATTCGAACCATGAATATCAGATGTGAGATATTAGCCACCGGCTTGAAGCTTTCTCCGGGAGCAATTAGCACGTTTGGTTTATTTCATCCATGTAGTGCTAATAGGAGGTAGACTTAATTTCACTTCTTTATGTATTACAAAGTGAGTGAAACCAGTTCTTTGTATATATATATATATCATTTTCTTTTGTAGAACATAGCTGGAAAAATTTGCCACAAAATCGAGTTACTACTGATCTTGGCAGCCTCCACCCCACCCCAGAACTAAATGTCTTAGAGGAGTGGCCGTCAATCAGCATATCTTGTACCTAATGTATAATGTGAGCAATTAGCTTTTTCGTTTGGTGATAATGCGACAGTGCCCTGGGGGGGGTCCAGGTGGGAAGGCAGTAGTCACAGGGCTTAATTACTGTCCTGAGCTCATTCATTTACTTCTGGTCCGCATTAATTCTAGAGCAGGGCGATCAGTCTATGAGCATTCCTCAAGATCAACCCTGTAACAGAACAAATATTATGTTAACAACAACACGAGGTAAAATGACAGTTTGCCATATGTTAGGCAAAATTCATTCTTTTTTTTTTTTGTTACAGATGTTTCTCCTTTTTACCCCATTGGCACCCCCCTCCCCACCCCACTCCTGCCCCATCCCTGGCTTAGTTGTCCATGTCCATTGGTCATGCATACATGCATATAAGTTCTGTGGTTTATCCCTTCCCACCCCACCCCCCGCCCCCTCTTCTGAGGGATGTCAGTCTGTGCCCTACTTCCATGTGTCTGGGTCTACTGTATTCCTCAGACTGTAATGTTCATTATATTCCGTATATAAGTGAGATCATGTGGTATTTGTCTTTTTCTGCTTGGCTTCTTTCACTTAGGATAATACTTTCCAGGTCCCCCCATGTTGTGACGTTCCTTCTTTATAAGTATTACGACAGTTCATTCCTACAATAATGCAGTGATTTACATAGTCTCGACATCCCCATTGTAGAGACGAGCCACCGAAACAGAACATTTTAAATAGCTTGTCAAGGTGCACCTAACACAGAACCGTTAACTCGAAAAGAATGAGGCGTGTACTCCAGAGACCTCTTACCCTCACCAGCACGTGGATGAGCTGATTTATGGAAGCGCGGACCATACACCCCCTCCACGCCCTCTCCCCCACAGAACAGTCCACTTTCTACCTCTGCGCAGCTGTGAACACAGGGTCGTTCCTTGTCCAGCCTTATTTGCAACTGAGACCAACCACTTAGCACTACAGAACTCCACAGAACACGTCACATTCTAAATAGTAAAAGGAATAAGCACAAAGAATGGCATGAAATAAAGTTGTGTTGACAGTTTTAATACGCTCTCAAATGTTCTAAGAACAGCATAAATTATGTGCACTCCTTTTGTATGTTACTTATGGTTTAGATTAGAAAATAGAATTTTACATTATTTGAACTATGTGAAATGACAAATTGATTTGATATGCTAATAGGGTCAGTTTATTGATTCGTTTGTAACTTGGAGGGAACACCATGGGAATGTGTTTTTGGTGTTTCTTTAGGACGCCAAGTTTTCTTTAATTATTTTTTGGAGGGAAGGGACATCACACTTCTACTCACTGAAGGGGAACATTTTTTCTCAGTCCAGAGGCCTTCTTTTTACACTTACACCAAGACTCCACAGGGATGGGTTCACCAGCTCGGGCTCCTTCCCAGTGGTGCTCACAGAGGAGCGTCTCCGGGTGGAGCAGGCTGAGGCTCCAGGTGAACCCAGGTCCTTCTCTTTGGCGTCCTTCTTTTTCTGATCATTTTCCTTCACACGTTGCAGGAGGCTGTCTCGGCCCTCAGAGGGCTTGATCTGCTCAATCCGCACATTAATTCTCTTGGCAAGAATCTTGCCCTTGACGTGTGTGCGCACAGCAAAGCCCACTGCCTGTTGAGTGACATCGTAGACGCTTCCCGGTTTGCCATGGTCACACTGGTGGGACATTCCTTTGACCCGCGCCTATTCCCTTCAAGTCCACAATGCCACCTTTCTCGTGGATTCGCATGTACGTGGCCCAAGGAACAACAATTCCACGTTTTGAAAAGGCCTGGAGAACAGAGAGCGGGGCCTCTCCTCTAGCCCTTTGTGCTTGTCATTTTGGCGAATACTGGGAGGTGGAGGTTCCTGCCGAAAAGCGGAAATGTTCTATTGTATTCGGTTTTGAGACACATTTGCATTGATCTTTCTGATGTCCACTTTGGCCAAATCTCAGAGAGTTTGCACAGATTCTGGTCATTGTCAAATAGTTGTTTTTTTTTAAATCCTGTTTTCAGGTACCAGAAGTCTTCAAGCTCACATCGATGTAGGGTGCCCTCTCCCACCGTGGACTCTGGTGTCTGGGCAGGGATGGAAAGGGGAGAGGTCAGAGGTGCATGGATGTAGGGTGACCCTCCCACCGTGGACTCTGGAGTCTGGGCGGGGATGGGAAGGGGAGAGGTCAGAGGTGCAGCGATGTAGGGTGCCCTCTCCCACCGTGGACTCTGGTGTCTGGGCAGGGATGGGAAGGGGAGAGGTCAGAGGTGCATGGATGTAGGGTGCCCTCTCCCACTGTGGACTCTGGTGTTTGGACAGGGATGGGAAGGGGAGAGGTCAGAGGTGCGATAAGCCTGGCTGGTGCTGTCGTCAGTTCACAGGGAGTCCTGGGTGATGACAGGCGTCCCACATTCCAACAGCAGCCCCCTATCCTGGGCTGCTTGGACAGGGTACTGGGAGGCAGTCGAAGCCCCTGAGGTTTCTATTGTTCCTTCGTCTGTGTGCCATCTTTCCATGATTGATTTAAGCTCCCTCTCAGCTACTACCTCTGTGCAAAACGTCTATAGCTGCAATCACACAACCTGTGGGAAAGTCACGCTGCCTGGCCCGTTAAAGGCTAAGGAACTACCTTTCGTCTGTCTGGGGCCCTCTCTCTTTCCTGGACATTTCCGATCAGTCAGTCAACCTGTCATCCTCACAGATCTCAGAAAAGAAAAAGAAGGAAGCAACAGATTCTAACAGGTACCAAAAATCTGCTCTGTGGTTGAGATATTAGTCTCCCCCTTCTCCAGGAAATCACAATTTCTCATAATAGATAAATGATAGAGAGAGGGATGGGTTGATGGATGGATGGATAGGCGATAACATATAGCTGGATGGATGAATAGGAGATAGATGATGGATAGATAGATAGATAGATAGATAGATAGATAGACAGATAGACGCAGGCAGACAGATGCACACAATTGAATAACTGGAAGTATAAAATGCTACATATTTCTCAAATTTGTCTCCTAGCCTTTACTGTATGTAACATTTAATGCCCTTTTTGTATCATGTAGAAGAACATGATGCTCACCTGGCAGGTTTTGTGCGACCCTGAAGCTTAACAACACATGTGCTACCAGGTTGTCCTCAGACATGAGAAGCAGAATTCTCATGTTGGCACATGTTTCCGTGTTCATCATGCTTCCTGGGAACTTACTCATGAGACTTTCTACCACCATCATCAGAGGCCTGTTCTCACTGAACCATGTAATATTATTACCTTTTTTTAAAAATTCTAAGTATAATATCAATAAATCCATGAAAGTGCCAACCATATAATTTCTAGAAATATATTTTTTTAAATCTTTATCCAAGAACTAGCCAGCACTAACCTATTTTGAAAAACACATGAATTCCACATTAATATTCAACAACAATCAATGTAGCTTCTATAGGTAACCAAGTATTGATTGGGATTCATTAATACATTCATTTAGAATATTTATTGGTCACTTACTATGTGCTGGAAACAATTTCCAACAAGAACAAATGACCAAGCCAGACAATCCCTTGCCCACTGCGGGTTTGCACTCTAATAATGGGTAAAGACAATAATAAGTACAATATATAGACTGTAACAATGCCAGGGAGCTAAGTGGTCAGATGACAAGCAAGGCAGAGCCACAGGCACCGGGAGGGGCAGTGGTGGAGGGGCCCTTCCCGAGGGAGCCACAGGGGACCACACACCCAAATGCAGCAAGCTCCTCAAAGTGGAGCGAGCGAAGGCTGACCACTCGGGTCTAGAAAATGAGATTGGAAGAGCCGAGAGACGGACATAAGCAGGGACAGGAAACACACGCCTTTATGTGTCAGATCGGGACACCGATTTGTTTGTATTTCTAAGGTGCTGGGAAGCCCCTGGGGTTGAGCACGAGAGGAGAAGGACCCTCGTGTTCCAGCAAAGAGCGTCGCCGGGGCAGGGATGCTGGTGCCTAACCGAGCCGCAGTGGTCAGGTACCGCTTGTTTGACCAACTCTTCACGACAACCGCGTGCAAGAGGGAGATGGGACCTCACTCCGCAAATTACAGGCTCAGATCCAGAAAGACCAGGCCATTCCACACAGTTCAGAGTTATTCAGAGAGAAGCCAACGAATGGAAACGCAGTTCTGTGAGGCACAATCTCGTGGTCTGTGAACATCTGTTATTGCCAACTTTTTCTGATTCTTTTATAAAGGACCAAATATTTTCCTGCTTCAACCATTAGTAACATAAGATTCATGTCTAACCCTCTGAGTTAACAAAGCGCTTTGGGTATTAACGCAAAGCTGCCTCATTTTCATAAACGCCCGCATTATGGAGCCTCTATTGAAATAGAAAAGAATGAGGCCCGGCCGGTGTGGCTCAGGGGTTGAGCATGGACCCTGCACCAAGAGGTAGTCGGTTCAATGCCCAGTCAGGGCACATGTCCAGGTTGTGGGCCTGATCCCCAGTGGGAGGCATGCAGGAGGGAGCCAATCCATGTTCTCTCTCATCAATATTTCTCTCTCTCTCTCCCTCTCCTTTCCTCTCTCTCTCTCTAAAAATAATTTTTTTTAAAAATAGAAGACGATGAGATCTTAATGTCATGGCCTCAGTTTAGGATACAGCTAGCTGTGTTCGTGCAACACCTATGCAGCTAGGAAAAGATTAAAATAGGTATTGAGATATTGCCCAGTACAATATCTCAGATAGTACAACTTCTCTAATAGAATCAGAAAGCATTTTTGAAGCAGTTCAAAAAGACACTTTATAGACTAGAAAACAGCTAGGCAACCAGGTGCCCTCTTCCCTGTATCCTATGGCTAACAATCTTATCATTAATAAACTGGAATTTATTTTAAAACATCGGCTTAACACTCCTGGACACAAATGTGAAACCTGGCTAATGTACACATTGGAACACTGTGTGTTTTCGTAAGGTGTTCATCCACATTGAAGAGTTGTTTCCGGGGGGTTGGGGGTTGGGGGTTGGAAGATGGACGTTTTGTAACCTTGTGTTAAGCAATCTCATCTGACCCAGGGGGGAACCTGGCCCTCCCAGGTGTATCGGGTGCTTCATTTGCATGTGAATAAGGGTTTGTGACCTTTTGGCATTAAGGAAATAATTTTAACCTGGAGGTACCAATCTGCAAATAAAAGGGACTGTGTCCAGAGAACTGGAGCATTTGCTCTCTTGCAAAGCTCCCCCTCACTCCAAGCAGCGTGTGCTTGTAGTTTCATTGCATTGCACCCATCCCAGCAGGCCGAGAGACAGCAGTTTACAAGGCTTTCATCTTTGGCAGAAGCTTCTGCACCCCCAGAACACCCTAGTTCTTTTTTCTAAGCTACTTTCCATATATTGCTTCATCTCTTCTTAGTCATTATTTCCAGTTCTTCCACCATCATTACACTGTGTTCTTTTTTAAACACAGGGAAAAATCCTTCATGGAATAATGTATAAAAATTTCCCTAACTATATTCTTTCAATGTTTACGTAGATATGGCAGAAATAGAAATGTCAGCTGAATTCATAAATTTCTATTTTATTTACAAGTTTTTCACCCTTTGGAATTTTTATTTTGTTTAACACTCTTATTCTTTCTTAAGTAAATAATGATATGAATGCATAAGGATTTACTACAGCTTACCTACTTATTCCCATCCACTTCTAATGTCTTCCTAAACTGTTGTATTTCGAGTCTATTCTTAGGCTTTTGTAAAGTGATGATATCTGTGTCACCAACATAACAGTACTTGATTGATATTGGTAAAACAAATTCTCCCTTATTACATGGTGTGGATGTTTACATTCAAAGCATAGAGGGAAAAGATTGTAGCCATTCAAGTAACTCTAATTTTAGCTCCAAATTATTCAAAATGTTTGATTTAAACAGATATGCCTAACTTGGTTCAGCTCAGTTGCATGGGCTATTCATAGAAAATGAACACATAAGTCAATTTTTAGGACACTGTATTCACTACTTTCTGTTTAAACTATGAATTTTGAATTCCACCTTGATTTGACTAGGATAATAAGGATAATGCTTTAAAAATTGATTAAAATTAGAGTGTTTTATCCTATCTAATATTACCATAAAGCTTTATGTCCAGCAGCTTAGCATTCATCCTTCATAAAGTTACAATAAAAGTAACTACTGCACCTACTTCTATATTCCATAATAAAAAAGACACTGAAGAATAAATTATAGTCTAAGCTCTTAATAAAAAAGGAAGTGCTGAGAATTTTATCACATTTTTTCCTGTGCATGGTAGGATTCAGGGTAGTTGATTATAATACTTAGAACGAATATTAATCCAAGTTTGAACCCAGCTCTCTTTTCGTTTGCCTCTATCATTTTAGTAGCAATAAAAAGTTGCTTAAATTTTTTCACACTTTCCACCACTTTCATGATGTTTAAATTTAATGATGATATTTTGTCATTGTATTGTGACATGATAAAGATACATTTTGGTTACACATTAAAACAATTCATAAAAAACTTTTAAACATAGTTTATCCCCCTTTTCTCCAAAGCTGTGATATAAAAGATAATACACATGTACACTATATCTTTGATTAATTAACATATACCAATTAGCTGTCTCAATTGGACATCAGTTTTAAAGTGTTGTCTTGACAAAGATTGAAAATATCAAACTCGAATGAATTATAGACTCCTACTAACAAACTTACTTACCTATGTAAAAAAATAGTTTTCCAAATTTTATATGATTAACCAGATTGTCCTTGGTGCTCATGTTTATCTCTGTACAGTATCAGAAACTTTACACATGTATACACTTTACAATTACCTGGTAAGATTTAATAAATGCACAAGTGAAATAGTAGTGAGAGACTCTAGGTCCCGTGTCTTGCCCACACAGGCACTCGGAACGCGGAGAATCCGCACTGGATGGCGTCGAACATCGCTGGAGAATACGGCCGTGGTGGGCTTGCGGCGCCAGCACAGGTCCCCAAGAGCTGGCTGTCAGCCCCTGTCCCCGGCGTCACTCAGAAACAACCCGTGCTAGCTCGAAATAGCCATGGGTCTTGACTCTGAGGAAATCAGAAAACACTATAACGCAGGTCTTATGTTTCTCTCAGAGAATTGGAGCACTCCACTCTCTACCGAGAGATTACCAGTTGGCCCAAAAACATATCAGCATTTTTAAACTTTTTTAAAGTTGAATTTCTGGGGGTGGCATTGGTTCCTCAAACCGTCTAGGTTTCAGGTGTAGAGTTCTATACCACATCATCTGCCTCCAGCACCGTGGCTCGCCACCCAAAGCCAAGCCTCTTTCTGTCACCATGACCGCCCCTTGCTCCTCTTCTACCTCTGGCTTCTCTCCCCCTGGCCATCACCATACTGTTGTCGTGTCTTTTTGTTTTTGTTTTGTTTACTTTTTTGTTGCATCACTTCACCTTTTTTACCCAGCCCCCAACACTCCCCACAAGCCCTGATGATTTGACTGCACAGCAGAACCAATCGGGTATGCTAATCTTTCAAAGCAAGGTCCCAAGCATTAAAGCAATGATCAATTTCATTCTGATCGGAGTCTGCTGATTCTAAAGAGCTCAGGGATCCCGCCAATGACCCTGTTCCCTCAAAAGCATAGGTCTGGAGGGAGTCAAAGGGAGGAACATAAGGGTCCGTGTCTGCCTCTTCGAGCTTTTCCAGAATGAACTCCTTGAGGGTGGCATCGTCGGGGCCAGCCTGCAAAGACAGCCTGCACAGCTTCCTGATGTCCGCGGAGCTGGTTCTCGGAGCCCTGTGTTCCCGCAAGACGGGCCTGCTCCTCAGCTCTCCGATGGCGAGGGCCTCCATGTCCTCTTCCCCTGCTCCCTCTTCGTCAAATCGGAATATGTTATCTCTGTAGTCTGTCCCTTGCTCAGGGAATCGATTTTGGTGTCTTCGATGTTTCAGAGCTATGATCACAAAAACAAACCCTGACAAAGAAAGCA
Organism: Molossus molossus; assembly: GCF_014108415.1. Lineage (NCBI taxonomy): Eukaryota > Metazoa > Chordata > Mammalia > Chiroptera > Molossidae > Molossus > Molossus molossus. The sequence goes on from NW_023425399.1 coordinate 111,255,034, forward strand.
GACAAAAATATTAACACAATATAACATACCATAACACACCATGAATATTATTTATAATACACTGGACAATCATTGCTTTTGTCACAAGCTCAAGACATAAGACAAAAAGATTTGCTGTTGAACATTTGCAAAAGAGACTTGCAGCCCGGCCGGTGTGGCTGAGTGGTTGAGCGTCAACCCATGCACCGAAAGGTTGCTGGTTTGATTCCCGGTCAGGGCACATGCCCAGGTTATGGGTCTGATCCCCAGTGGGAGGCATGCAGGAGGTGGGCGATTGATGTACTCTCTCACCGATGTTTCTATCTCTCTCTCCCTCTTTCTTCCTCTCTCTAAAATCAATAAAGAAAAAAATAATTAAAAAAAACAAAAAAGAGACTTGCAGAATAACATAGGAAGTACGACAGATTTTCTGGTTGATGATATAGAGTAGAAACACATCATAAAGTATAGTGAAATATTTTTGATGATGATCAATTTGAAACCTAAACAAATTTTTCTTAAATATTGGAAATAGAACAAAGCAGAATGTGGGAATATTTTCCAATCTCTATGCATTTGTCCATGAGCAATCAAAGACACAGATTAATAGAAGTTAAGCACAGTGGACCAGTTCGACAGTCCTCATGGAGGGACATTCTGTGACATAATTATTTTCTAAGTTAATATTTACTGGCTATGAAGTTTGTACCAGGTATTTTTTGGAAACCTTTAAATCTAATCATTGATTTAATTGTTATGAGACCCGTATATTATTATTATTCCCTGTTAAAAATGAGGGCACTGAAACCCAGGGGAGTTAAGTCACATGCCCAATCACACAGCTAGGACCCAGAAATCTGGTGCTCAGAATCAGATAGCTGGTTCCAAATCTGTACTCTGTGATACCACATTAATTTCAGAAAGTCCAAACCCTCAAGTCTTTTCATCATAGAACTGTTATGTCATTTATTATTAAATGAACTGTTATTCATTAAGAAGGTAATCTTACCATGTAAAAACAGAACAATTCAGAATACTTTATTTTCATTTTAAAGAAAATGTGTGTGCGTGTATCAAGAATAGCCAATTCTTACTCAACTTTGGATCTTAGGTGACCGTTCAGAATTTCACAAATAGGACTCGAACCAAAACTGAAGCAATGTCATTAACACTATCACAAAGATAAATACATTAGACAATATTTATACAAAACCTACATTTAAAATATTGAAACACTGCTCTTAAATCAAATAAGGTCGTCGTGTTTAAATTCAGGTACTATACTTTAAAACTCATCTGAGCTCTGGCCACATGGCTTAGTTGGTTGGAGCATCATTCCCGTACACCAAAAGGTTGCAGGTTCTATTTCCGGTCAGGGCACATACCTACGTTGAGGGTTCAATCCCTGCTTGGGGCAAGTACGGGAGGCAACTGATTGATGTTTCTGTCTCTCTCTCCCTTTCCTCATCTGACATATGTGGTTGAAACTGAAAGGGGTCTAATAAATAATTTGTAAAACTAGAGATAGTCCTCATGAACCTTTCAAAAGAAACTACCGTTGGTTGACCCCCATTCCCTCCCTTTAAATAGTGCATGCCTATGTCTGCGGGGCTGCCACTGGTTTACCCCTAGGGTTTCAGGACTGGGGTCAGGTCTAGTACTAATTGAGTACTTTACATTCCCCAATCACTACACTATTTTAACTGCTTCTTGATCCTGAAGTCTAGCTATGTAGCTCTAAATTTATTTTTATGATCAAAGATCATTAAAAATAACTCAAAACACTGAAGCCAGGTATAAAACAATGTTGGATGGCCCTGGCCAGTTTGGCTCAGTGGTTAGAGTGTTGGCCCAGCCCACGGAATAAAGGGTCACAGTTTGGTTCTGGTCAAGGGCATGTACCTGGGTCACAGGTTCAATCCCTGACCCTAGTTGGGGCCATGCAGGAGGCAACCAATCGATGTGTCTCTCTCACACCGATGTTTCTCTCCCTCCCTCCCTCCCTCCCTCCCTTCCACTCTCTCTAAAAATCAATGGAAAGATAACCCTGCTTGCGGATTAACAACAACAGCAGCCAAGAATGGTAAAAGGGGAATGTATGGGCTTTGAAGCTTTGAGGAAGACGAAAGGGGTGAAGGCAAAGCAAGTTCTGACACATAGTGTGCGTCTTGGAGTCGTGAGTTTGGGGTCCCAGAAACAGTGGCTGATATAGTGCTTTCGACACTCAGTGAGGTTGGGGAGGCTTTCACACATAGTTAGGGGGTAAATAACAGAATGGTTTAGATGATAGCTACCGATAGATTAAAAAGATATAAAAGCTTATGCCAAATAAATCATCTGTTGTCTTGAAAGCCTGAATACATACAACACCGGGGGTTCATCTGCCTCATCAGTAAAATGAGTATAACTTACCTTCTTGTGCAAACAATAAGAACAATAAGAAATCATGGAGTTATTTGACCGCGATTTTTTGTGTTTAGCACTCTGAGTAAGTAAAACTCTCTCTTTTACATTTCCCCATGCTAACATTCACTCTCTTCTTAATACTCCAAAGGCCTGAGTGAGTTCCAGTGTAGGGTTGACAAAGTGGTGTGCGCTGGTTACGGAATCTCAAAACATCATTTACAGCGCTGTGGAACTCTTTGGAAAGCACATAATCCTTTGAGTTTTACTCTCTTCCTCTATTCGACATGGGTGTTAATAGCTACGACTTCATAAATTTACTGTGAGGATCAAATTGCAATATGTATGTAAAGTACTTAAGACACTCCCTGGAATGTAATAAGCACCCCACAGAAGCGCACCATTATTACTACTGACTTTTTTCATAACTACGTATGTCGCAATGCACATGTGTCAAAAACATTCCTAAACAAAAATGCACACACATACTCATACACTCATAGAATTCAAGGATTATTGGTTTTCAGCTTGAAGTGCATATCCACCACTTCTTAAATTCACTTGACTTGATTTAAGAATTGTAATACATTTAGAACAGGAACTAAAAACACGCACGTGTTCACACACACACACACAAAGCCACACTACACTGCTATAATGAAATTATGTATTTTCCGCATTTCTGATGGTATTTTCAATGAAAGAAGGTATGTTCAGTTCGGCGCTACTTACCAAATATTATCACAATGCATATCAGACTACCACTTATGATCCATGCCCTGCATTCCACGCAGGGCATGCTATATTTGCTCCTGCAGGCCTGTGTGCTGTTACTATCCTCACAGTCACAGACGCGGATGGTCAGGGTGTTGGTGCTTGTCAGTGGCGGGATCCCGTTGTCGGCGATCAGGATAGATATGTAGAAGACAGGCTCCTCTTGAAGGCTAAAACCACTTCTATTCGTCAAAATTTCAGCTGTGTTACCTAAAACAAAAATCCACGTGCATGAGTTTTCCAACAATACATAAGCAATTCATACTAGGCCTATGTACTAGAAGCAGTAGCGTAGAGATATCTAAATACCCTTGTTCACTTCAAGTTCCTCCACCTCAGTGCTATGTTTTCCATTTTGGTTGTTGTTTTTGGTATTTCCAGGCCTCCCAAATATTTTCTGTAGCAATCAGACAAACTTCAGAAGACAATGCAAACAAATGGAAGCCTTTGGAAATGTATGCCTACTTATGACTTTTCTCACGTCATCCTTTTAAAACAAATTCTCCGTCTTTCTCTTGAAGTCTATAAAACCCTTTTGGTTCTAGTTACTAGGCAGATATAATGGGTGAGAGAATTTAGATTTTCCAATATACAGTTTATTTGTAACCACAAGCATTAAACAAATTCATTACTTTCTTTGTTTCAGTATCTTTATTTTGCCTCAGTTCCTTATTTTGTACTAATATAAACTAATCTAATCTACATTTTATTTCTTATATTGATATTTGAGTGGTCTTTTTAAAACCCTAAGTCAATTTGAGTTTCCTTCACTGGGGAATTCGGCAAATACAAAGGGAAGGTAACAGGTGTACATTTATTCTCCCAACAAAAGATCCCCCCAACATTAAAGATTAACCTCTCTTGTCCAGAAGGACAGCTATAGGTATTTGGTCACAGATGCTTGAGTAATAAATCCAATGGTGTTTCATATCTTTGGGATATAAAGCAGAATTAAAATAGAAATTGATATGGTGATAAAATATTTGACTGAAGCTAAAGAGAAAAAAAGACCAGAGTGACTGTCTCTAAAATTAGTTACTTTTATATGGAAGGGAAAGAAATTCTGTCTCTCTATATCAAATCCTTTAGAACATTTTCCTTAGATTGATATAATTGTTTCATTTTGAAGGAAAAGGAATAATATTAAACCAATTTCATACAGTTATAGCCATAACTAATGACACAAAATATCTTTGAATTAATCGGGCTAACATGACTACGAGTTAAGTACGTATCACTTTCTTCCCCAGACATAGATTGAGTTTGAGTTACAAAGCGATATGAAAGGAACCATTGTGTCAGAACTAAAATTATATTTGCAAAGTCATTCAGACTGTACAAGGACTTATAGCCACTGATGACTTGAAAAAGTGCTTCTAATTTCAAGAAATCCAGTAGAAAATGGGGGGTAGTGTTTTCAGAACTTCACTTCGGGTTTTGTTTCCCATTTTCGTTTCTACTTCTTGCTCTATATTTCAACATTATCATTTTGCAGCAGAAGTATGAAAAGCAATGCTATGAGTTCACTGCACATCAACCACCATGCTAGGGGAATGGATCACAAGCCATCAAGAAGGAATGGAGCCTTCCGAGGGGGCAAGGTGGTGCTGAAGGTTAAGGCAGTACTGCCTCCTCCCACAACCACGTGAAAAGGACAACTGATCTACAGAACAACCATCATTCAGAACCACCTGAAATCTGGCTGAATGGAAGTCCTAGAATGCGCCAGGGCACGCAGACCACAGAGGGGTGCAGCTGGAGTGCCCAGCTCAGTGATTTGGGAGGCTGAGCCACTGGGTACGATAGGAAGCCTACTGCACAAGCCCACTCTACCAACTCTGGAGACACAGTAGCTCTACCTAATACACAGAAACAAACACAAAGAAGCAGCCAAAAGTGTGGCAACAAAGAAACATGTTGCAAATGAAAGAACAGGACAAATTTCCAGAAAAAGAACGAAAAGAAATAGAAGCAAGCAAACTACCAGATACAGAGTTTAAAAAAAATTTTTTTAAAAAAGGTGTAAGAATGTTCAAGGAACTTCACTGAGAACTTCAAGGAACTTAGTGAGAACTTCAAGGAATTTAGTGAGGACTTAAGGAACTTAGTAAGAACATCAACAAGGGTCAGTCAGAAATAAAGGATACACTAACAGAGATGGAGAATAATTCACAGGGAATCAACACTAGAGTAGAGGACACCGAGATTTGGAATCTGAGGAAGCAAAAAACAACCAATCAAAACAGCAAAAAGAAAAATGAATCCAAAAATATGAAAATAGTGCAAGGAGCTTCTGGAACAACTTCAAGCACATCAACATTCACATTATGGGGGTGCTAGAAGGAGAAGAGAGGGAGCAAGAAATTGAAAAAAATGTTTGAAAAGATAATGACAGAACATTTTCCTCACCTGGTGAAAGAAATAGACACACAAGTCCAGGAAGCACAGAGTCCCAAACAAGATGAATCTAAAGATGCCCACACCAAGACACATCATAATTAAAATGGCAAAGTTTACAGACAAAGAGAGAATCTTAAAAGCAGCAAGAGAAAATAAGTTAGTTACCTACAAGGGAGCTCCCATAAGACAGTTGGCTGATTTCTCAAAAGAAACTTTGCTGGACAGAAAGGAGTGGAGAGAAACATTCCAACTGATGAAAAGCAAGGACCTACAACTAAGATTACTTTATTCAGCAAATCTTTCATTTAGAATTGAAGGACAGATAAAGAACTTCCAAGACAATAAAAAGTTAAAGGAGTTCATCACCACCAAACCAGTATTACATGAACTTTTAAAAGGTCTTCTTTAAGAAGAAAAAGAACAAAGACTAAGACATGAACAATAAAATGGCAATAAACATATATCTATCAAAAATTGAATTAAAAAATCAAAATAAATGAACAAGCAGAACAGAAACAGGCTCATTTTGACTGTAGCCAGAAAAAAAGGGTTGGCAGGATGGGTGAAAAAGGTGAAGGGATTTAGAAGTACAAATTAGTAGTTATGGTGTCATCATGGGGGTATAAAGTACAGCACAGGGAATATAGTCAATAATATTCTAATAACTATGTACAGTGTCAGATGGGTATGAGAATTTTCAGGATGAGCACTTAAGTTTTACTACTTTTTATTATTTTTTAAAAATGCTTTAATTGATTTTTTAGAGAGAAAGGAAGGGAGAGAGAGAGAGAAACATCGATGTGAGAAACATTGATTGGCTGCCTCCTGCACGCTCCCTACAGGGGACTGAGACCAATACCCAGGCATGTGCCCTGGCTGGGAATCAAATCAGGACCTCTCAGTCCATGGGAAGATGCTCAACCCACTGAGCCACACTGGCTGGACACATTAAGTTTTATAATGTCTAATCACTGGGTTGTATACCTGAAACTAATAAAATATTATATGTCAAATGTAATTGAAAAATAAAAAAAAAGGCTTAAAAAAAGAGTAAATGGAATTACCTGTCTTATTTCTGATAGTAAATGAAGAGTTATTTTTGTCTTCCATAGATAAACTATAGTAAAAATAGTGATCCTCTATAGAGTCATCTCTATCCACCGCACTGATGGTCTGAATTACCTAGAAAAATAATAGAAAGTTGTGTGTGTGTGTGTGTGTGCGCACATGTTTTTAATATATACAGGGAAAAGATCACTGTTGTTGTTATTAGTTTTTTTTTAATTAAAATTACTTTACCAAAATCTTTATGGACATTGAAGAGGACATTGATAGAGATAGTAACATATTTTCTTAAGTTAAAAATATCTTTACTTGCCCCAATCAAAAGAGTGTTTTGATATTACATAATAAATATGCTTTTGTTAATAGGCCATATGGTTTCCATAAGCTGTTTGTTAGAAGTTCTCAAAGCACTGCAGCTGTATGTCAAGACTCCCTCCCATTCTTCCTACCTAGATTTCTTCCTTCCTTCTCTCCTTCCCCCGTCCCTGTCTGAATGCCAGCCATCATGATTTGCTAAAATTATATATTCCCTGCTCATACTGAGAGCATAACTGTGGTGAAGTTATTGTTTTACTAAAGTATTTGCCAATATAATGAGCTTTTTAAATCGATTTAAGGAAATAATGCATTTCAAGTTTAGGGGAAATGTACATGATTTTATTTGACCCATAAAGATGATAGGAAAAGTGTTCCACCTCAAATAAGTTCCTCTATCTTAGGTCACGAAAACGTGAAGTAATGCAACTGTGAACAAATCAGATCTCGATTATTTATTTTCTTTCAAGACAGGAATGTGTCAGTTAAGTAGTTCCTTATTGTCAAAAAAAGAGATGTTGTCAACATCACACAGTTAGATTGTGAATAATTCTGGAAATTAAAATAAGTTTATTATACAAGTTGATAGTGTATTTATACTCCTGAACACACTATATTTGAGTTGTTTTTTAATATTTTCAGAAATTGCATTTAATTATAATTTCATATGATCTTTACAGCCATATGCTTAATATTTTTTGTGTTTGAGTTTATGAGTGTATGTAGGTGTTTAATATTGTCCTTTTTCTTTTTGCTTTGAGTCATTTGATGAGAATGATACAACTTTTACTCTACAATTCTTATCTTCTAAAGATTTAGTAAAGATAAAATACTATTAAAGAGTAAAGGGGCAGAAATGGCCTTTGTTAGAGGTAATTTAGTTAATATCAAGAGTAATAGTTAAGACTAGTGTCATACATTACAAGTTCTCAACATGGGACCCATTTCCTTCTTAGCGATTCTGAATAAGCCATTAGATACCTGTGTGCACTCATCATCGACAGAAACACGGTCCGAGTGTGACATTTAAAGAAGAGAAATTTAACTTATACAGAACTTACAATATAAAAGCAAGTAGTCAATATGTCAGCAACTTGTTATGAGTTCTCACCTGATCAGAACCTGCATCTTCGCAGATGTAAGTGTCATAGTACTCAGAGAACTCAGGGGCGTGATCATTAATATTGAGAACATGTACATACACAGGAACTTCAGAAATCTGTTCTACATTGTCTGCAACAAACAGAATGAAAATAAATAATGTCAGTGCTGTCTTTAGGGGAAATGTTTTAAAAATTATGTTAGAGGCTATCTAGTATGATTTTTGTTTTTTAATCCTCACCCGAGGATAATTTTTCATTGATTTCTTCTTTTCAGATACAGTGGGAGGGAGGAAGGGAGAGAGAGAAACATCTATGTGAGAGAGACACATCGACTGGTTGCCTTCTGCATGATCCCAACCAGGGCCAGGGATCGAACCATAACTGAGGTAACATGCCCTTGACTGGAATCGAACCTGTAACTCTTTGGTCCTTGGGCCGACATTCTAGCCACTGAAACAAACTGGCCAGGAGTATCTGGTATAATTTTGTTTGAATAAAAACTATCTAAGGACAGGGTCTCTATATAATTCACATATTTATCAACAATACAGCCTAGAAAAGAATGTTCCCAACACATTCAACACAACCAAAATTGATCAGGTGCCTGGTACCTGGTATAGATGTAGGAACTCATGAGAAAAAGTAGCAAAGAAGATAGTTACATGAACATCTGCCTGAAATCCAGAAAATGTTTAACACATTTTTATTAATTCATCCAATCCTGATGAATATGTGTGTTATTATCCTCCCCAGTTTTACTCATAAAAACATTGAGAAACTGTTAATTTTATACATTACAGTTAAATGACTTGCCTAAGGTCAGAGCTGAAATGGAAAAGGTAGTTAAGATGCCGGCAGCCAGTACTCTTAATGACAGCATCATTCAGTGTAGACTTTAAAAACAACAGCAAAAAGGATATGAAATAATGATCTAAATACACGGTAAAATAAGATAATTAAAATAACAGCTAAAATTTTTTATGTATATATTGAGTTGGAAGGATTTTCTTAAGTGTGCCAAGAAATACAAAAACTATGAAAGATTGGGAAGATAGGATTAAATGCATTTTTTAAATGGCAAAGAGAAATGTAAAAAAGCTAAAACAACAGGGATCTGGAAAAATGCTTAAACAGAAGATGAAATATTAATAGCTCTCATTTTCACATCCTGACAAATGATATAAAAAAGACAATTCAGTGGAAATATTTGCAAACCACAAATTCACAGAGGAGAAAATTCAAATGATTCATACCAGGGTTTCTTAACCTCGTCACTATTGATATTTTAGACTGGATAATTCTTCGTTTTGTGGGGTTACTGTGCATTGAAGAATGCTTAGCATTTTCTGTCTCTACTAACTAAATGCCAGTAACAATCCTCACACTAGTTGTGATCATCAAAATTACCCTCACTCACTGTCAAATGTCTTAGAAGGCAAAATAACCCACAGCTGAGAGATGCTACTTTATCATAATATTCACTATGGCTCTTGCTCACCGGAAGTGAGGAGAATGATGAATTGGTCCATGTAATTCGAGCTAAATATGCAAAACAGACCCAGTGATGGCAGAGTGCTGAGAAACAATGGGGATGTAAACATTTTCTAGAACCTAATCTGGCAACAGATAGTACAAGTTAAATTACACATATCTCAACCAGTAACTAGGTTGGGAAACCTGTGCTCCAGTCTAAGGCTCTGTCACCGGAAAGGGACTGCCACTGAGGTGGGCCTGCCCTGGCATTTGGAACGTACAGGTTCTTGACTTCATGAATAGAAGTTTTCATGACACTAGTGCAGGTGATTTTGAGAGTATATTTATGAAAGCTGGGGGCAGTGTGATAGAAGAAGGGCTTAAGACAGAAGAGGCAAGATCATAGCCACAGAAGTGAGCCTAGGCGTGCGCCTAAGTGAGGCTGCGTTTGTCCTTTAACAAGTCCACCGAGGCAGAAGAAATGAGCCACACTGGGCTGTGTGGACAAAGAAAACAGGTTATAGAAAAAAAAGGAAGAGGTCTCAGGGGAGGATCTCAATAGATTTTTCATCAGCTTTCCAGGTGTGTCCTTTATATACTTATTCATCAAAATGAGCATATAGAGGGGTCTGGGTTTCACCCTCAAAGGATGTCAAGAGGGACCAGATACTAGGCAGGTCTGGCCCAGCAAGTTCTGAAATGTGTGAACCATTTGCTCCTAAATGTCCTTGGTTAGGGAAGATAAGATCTTATGACTTATTATCTGGCTGTAAATTGCTTAGCTGGTTAAGAATCTGACTCAGTTTCCACATTTCACTTGCCAAGGGATTCTCTTAGTTTCTTACTATCCTGCCTTAGCACCAGTGTATAAGAGTCTAAGATTCAATTAATTTATTCCAGAATTGTTTGCATCACACACTAATAACTGGAAATAACCTAGATGTATATCAAAAGGGAATTGGCAATATAGATTACAACCATACTATAAAATTCTGTGTGCTTATTAAAAATGAAGGAGTCAACATAACAAATGTATTAATATTATGAGGTTTATAATTGGATTTTAATCTTGGTTCTCAATTTGAGAAAAATATTTAACTACTATTTGTTTCTGTTGATTCTCTGTAAAATGCAAATGATACGAGTAACTACTTACAGAATTGTTATAAATATTAAATAAATTAATACATATAAAGCATTTAGAAAATTACTCAGCATATAAAGAATAAATACCAAATATTTTATTTATCTACTAACCAGAAGTGATATACACGATATTTTTGAAATGATAGAAAAGCAAATTGCAGCATAATATGTTCTATATTTGTATAACATTATTTTAAATCTAAATGATGTGAAAAAGGTTCATACAATTAAAGAATAGGAAGAAGAAGTATCCTTTGTTTCTCTTAATGTTTCTATTTATAACCTACATGCTCTTTTGTTCATGTAAAAGCATTACATTTACTATTGTATTTTTTAATGCAAAGACATTTGTTTTTAAAGAGACTTCATTCTCTCTGTTGAAAATAAGGAAAAATACTGTCCCTTCTTCCTCTTAGAACAATTACTTTAGAAAACTTGTAACTGAGTTATTTCTCTGTGTCTTTGCAATGTATATAAACCTTTTAAAAGTTAAGAAATCTCTTGCCGACTGCCAACCCAGGTTTGCCTTTCTCAAGTACTGAGAGCCAACTCTTTGGAATGCAGTCATCAACGGGGTAGCACCACCCCCTTCCAGTCTCTGTGGGAGGGGAGGAGCCAAACTTTAGCAAGACCTTGACTCAAGCTGCAATGCTACCTCTGTCTAAAAGGACTAAAAAGTTTCATTTTTATTTGGATAACATCAGTGAGCAAACACAGATGGTCGCTTCGACTGCATAGTGACTTTAAAATGAACAGTGTGACACGGATGGGAAGTGCTCCTGTGGAGGGCTGGTAACTATCTGGAGAGCAGCTTGCAATGGGCTGTATCTGCCTGGGTGGGGACAAGGTGAGATTTCTTTGCCTTGGCAACCTCAGCGGATTTTCTTTCATGCACATCATGTTCTGGTTTAATGCTGTTCATTTTCTCTCAATTCCACTGTTGTGGAGGGGACTTCTGGGTTGGGATGAGGTTTTGTTTGTAACTATCTTTCTCAATAAATGACAGTTGCAATGATGATACACATTGCAATTTTCATGTACTTAAAAATTTAAAATTGCAAGGTTTAATACATAACAACAACAACAACAAAAAATCCACGACCTTTAGAAAATACATAAACCATTAAGAATTATTTTGAGACTCTTCTCCACTGTGTTATATCAAATATAAATAAAATATTAAAATATAATAAGGTATTCCTAGAGATTTCATGATGGAATAACTCAAAATTTCGGGCTTATTTTTTAGTGGTTTAAACATATAATACATCATCATAGAACAACTTTTTGCTTAAGTAAGTAAACTGGAAAAAACTATTTCAGGTACAAATACATTTAAGAAAAATTAGTAAGTCGTTCATTTAAAGTTTTTATTCTTTTTTTTTCCTGAGAAAACAATCTGTTTAAAATTAAGTTCAAATTAAACCTTTGACATGACTATATAAAACAAACATATATCATCACAGGGTCATTTTGAAAGTAGTTAGTAGTTTTATTCACTTAGCTGAGATGCTGATAAATAGCTTGTTGCTACATTTGAGAAATTTTCCAGGAAACAGTAAGCACAGGGAACTTCATTTCCTGAGAAAACAAACGTTACAAGGCAGAGGCAATTGTACCTCTTTCCTACAATTAGCGTAATTGTTCAGTTGCAAACTTCCAGGTAATTAGCCCAGGCGGGGAGTTTGCTTTTTTTTGTAACACTTTTATGGGGCACCCTGTTTTTCACTATTCAGGTGGTTTTGCTGATATTACTATTGAAATTCAAATGGAGGAATGATTTATAAACTGTCATCGGAACGAGAAGGTATTGTTAATTTAAAATAACAAAAATACACACGCATGAATTGACATATAAAATATATTTAACTCTAATTCCAATAACATTTTAAGCTAGTGTTTGTCCCTGTGTTCAGAGATGACTGAATGGTTTAAAAGCATGGTGAACCAATGTGTGGTTCCCAAATGAGCACTTACATATTTCTCTGGCTGTGATGCTGAGGTTGTACCAAGGACTAACCTCTCGATCAAGAGGACTTGTTGTGACGATGGTGCCGTTGTCATCAATTTGGAACATTTTGCTTCGGGTAACAGAATACCTGAACCGAAAAAAGTATTCCTCAATTTTATTTTTTCTCTGTATAACAGTGATGCATAAAACCCTTTTAAAGCCACAAGACAAATTGTTAAATGCGTGTTCCACAGAGCTAATTGAATTCTGAACAATTTTCAAAAAGGTGTATTTATATATTTAAGATTTCACTCAGTGGAAATAGGAAAAAAATAATAATAAAATGGCTTTAGACTTACACTGCCGCCTGCTGAGTCTAAACTCCTTCTCCCTTCTAAGAGAGGGTCTCAATGAGTAACTCGATGAGAAAGAGTCAGCAAAATGCCATTTAACAAATAAAGAGAAATGCAAATAAATGGAGATAAAAATTAATGCCTTTTTTATTTGAAGCCACATAAAACATATTCCCAGTTTAGTCTCTGCCCAACACAGCATAGTTGCTGGTTAAATCTGTGCATCATATTATAATTACTTGATAGCTGACCTATGAGAAACTGTTTTTGTTCACTGAAGGAAAACAATGTGATATTTAATAAATAATATGTGTAGATGGAGATATAGATGGAGATATATATATACACACACATATATATATATAGAGAGAGAGATGATATAGATATAGATACAGATACAGAGATACAGATACAGATACAGAGATAGAGATAGAGATAGAGATATATCCCAGAAGTAAGGGTAGCAGATCTAATGTGCTATTAGACCATACATGGAAATAAGCCAGATCATAAAATTCCCTCATGCAAAAGCCCAGAAAATGATCTCCAACTCCACAATGAAAGAAGCCTTAGAATTACCTAGCATTTCTTACTTGCCCGTAAGTAATTAATAATAGAATTTAAAGAGTGAAAACTAGGGTTTGGTGATGGCTTCTCACTGCATGGCTATTCCGGAAGACTCTGATGAGACATCAGGGAGGTTTGCCATAATTATGTGGCAAAGATTAGAGTATTTTAGTCTTGAATTGATAGGTCTCTAAAAGTATCAGTAATTTTAAGCTTGGTGTTCCAGGGAGAATTAAAATAGAAATTACAATTTATTTACAGACCCACAAATGGACACATTTTCTACTTAAGAGATTTGTTGACTAATGAAACAGAAGTTTGCAGTTAATATTTTGTATTAAACATCTAGAATATCCTATTTCCATAAAATACCATTTAGAATAAAACCAATTAAAAGTTAGAGATTATTTTCAAATAAACATTTTTAAAAATTATGATTTTGAGTCAGCAGTAACTTTTTAAGTAATAGTCAATAAACACATTTAAGAAAGAGACCATGTCTACTATATTTCATAAAGAGCCTGAGCTAAAATGCTTGAACTGTAAAGTTTTGATGCTTAGAAGATTAATCTTTGGTTCACTTCAAATTTCCTTGTTTGGACTCTTCATTCCTTTAATAATATAAACAATGGAATACAATTCAGACCTAAGAAAAGACAAAATACTGTCCTTTGCAAAAATATGAATGGATATTGAGAATATCATGCTAAGCAAAATAAGTCAGAGAGAAAAAGTTAGAATACCACATGATTTCACTCATATGTGGGATATAAAACTGAAAGCAACACATGAACAAACAAGAAAAATAAAACAAAAACTCCTAGACACAGACAACAGCATAGTGGTTAACAGAGGGAAGGGGGATGAGGGGGTGAAGGGGGTTCTATGGTGATGGAAGAAGAGTTGACTCTGGGGAGTGGGCACACAGTGCAATATGCAGATCATGTATGATAGAAATGCACACTTGAAACCTATATAATATTGTTAGCCAATGTCACCCCAACAACATTTAATTTTTTTAAAAGCTGAATGAATAAAACATGACTGTGCAATGTTTCCTCATTGCTCACAGCTCTTGCCAGAATGATTTAAACAAATGATTCTTCCAGGCTTCCTTCTCCAGATGCCTTTATTTTGTGTTCTGTGTGTTTGTGTGATCACAAAAGTTTTATCCCCACTGCACAGAAGAAACTGAGACACATGAAAACCAAATCCATATACATTTAATTTTGTTTTCATGATATATGTTGAACACTGGCTTACTACGTGAGAAAAAAAAACAACAAAAAAAAAAACACTACTGTGATCCTAATATATAAAAAGCAATCCTATGTATAAGACACTTATGAATGGAAGGTTGTCCAGAGAGGGTATTGAAAGATATTTTTGATGGGTACTCACAAACTATTTTTTAAAGTAATTAATTTCAGTATAAAAATGAAAACAGTTATTAAAAATATTTTTGGTAGAAAATAAGGTAAGTAAGCACCAGAAGTAATACTATGAAACGTGTAACCCCTGTTAATGTTTGGGTGTGTCTCACTGGTCTCATGAATACCTAACATTTTCACTAGTGGTAAACATACAGCTCTAATTATTTTGCATTATCTTTTAAAATCATGCCATGTGCCCTGGCTGGTTTGGCTCAGCAGTTGGAGCCTTGGCCTGCGGACCAGAGAGTCCTGGGTTCGGTTCCCGCTAAGGGCACATACCAAAAAAAATCAATAAATAAAATAAAATTATGCCATGTTTTCATCGTTGTTCAAAGACCCTGTTGTAAATCATTCATCATTCATTGCCTTATTTACATCACTAAGATTCAATATTTCAATTGTTTTAAACACTTTATTATAAATTATAACATAATGAACAGCTTAATCATTAAAGCATTTTTAAAAATTAGATATTCTTAAATATTCTAAGAACAAAAATCGTTTAATAGATATACTACTTTAAAAGTCTAAATGATTGATTTATTTGGTTATAATTATATATATATATATATAAAATATATATAACATGTATACATATTTTTTCCTAAATTACTGTAACTAAATAGGAACTATATCTACAAATTAGGAGGCAGTTTTTATGATTAGTAATTACTATGCAAAACTGAGCATCCCTCTGGCTCAAAAATTTAAAGAAGCTTCTTTTTTGTATCTGTGGGCCCACCCCCTCTCCCCAAAGCTCACAGCAGAGCCAACATCATTATAAATACATAGAGGTTTGTGGAATTCCCTGAACTGTGAAGTGTGAAAAATAGATGATTGTGGGAACATGTAACAGATTTTGTTTTTATCTCTAACCAGACCTATGATTCAAATATTGGGGAAAAGAAGAAGAAAATAGAGTACATGAATATAAAAGACTAGCTTAATAGTGGCAAATACTCTTTAATTGTAACACAGAAATTTGTTTCTGATTAGACTTTTTTTTTTATCTATACTCCTGTAGGTCCAATCCTATTAAAAGCTTTCTCAATTTTTGAATATCATTTTAATTCCATAATATTTAAATGACCCACATTTGGATCGGTTTTGTTTTTTCTTTGATAAGGCGTAATCAAGGATTTTTTCTACCCTCACCTCCTTACCCCAATTAATGGAGTTGGTTGCATTCACTTCTAGATGGTGGTTGCCTATTTCTTGCATGTTTGCAGTTGGTTACTTATTTCACCGCTTTTTCACCAACAGTGAGGCTCCCTATTGTAACTTGTCTAAGTTGTTGCAAATGTGATAAGTGCCACACAGAGAAATATGATCATATCCTTGTTACAGTCACGTGAAATCTAATATTTAGGCCAATCTGTGCTCATTCACTCATTACTGCAAGGTTGGCCTTCCACACGTACCTGACAGGAGATTTCCTCTGGTCTGGGTCTACGGCAGCGACCAGGCCCACATACAGTCCCTGGGGGTCGCCTTCGATGACGTCAAACGTGTACTGTGGGCGGAGGAAGACAGGAGGTTCATCCTCATCCTCCACGTGTACCTTAATGGACGTGGTGGAGGCTTCCCCGTGATATTTCATGAGCTGCTCGTCAACATGGCGGTTTTTAACTTTTGCTTTGATATGATAGTAGATCTGATTCTCAAAATCCACTTTCTACGAAGGAATATAGTGGACACAGAAGAAATGGCTTCAGTAACCCAAGGCATTACTTGGAAAGAGAAAAGTTTTAGTTGTTCCATGATCTATTTCAGTTAGGTTTTACGTTCCCTTAACCCCTTAGGTTGGTCTGGGATTTTTTTTTTTTTTTTCATTTTTAAAAATTTATTGGGGTGATATTGGTTAAAAAGATTATATAGGTTTCAGGTGTACATTTCTATGATTCATGATTTGCATATTGATTTTACTTCTTTTCTACTGCATCCCTGTGACACCATCATGAAGCAGTTGAACAGCAAATCCCTATTTGTGCTTTCTTATTGTTATCTATTACAAAATGTTTTGGGATAATAACTATATTTTTAAAATTTAGTTTTAAAATCATACGTTTCTGGGCATAAGTATCTTGTGGAATTAATAATAATTCCTTGTTATTTAAGATCTTAACAAAAAGTTTGTCCTCTAATTTCAAAAAAAAAATTCTACATATAACTCAAAAACCTCTGTAATAACTAAATCTCATCTCTAACCTCCTTCTCTCACTAAATCATAAATCACAGGTTCTCATTTCAATGAGCTAATGAAACAACTGGCTACACAAAATAATTGTATGTATTTCTGATCTGCAAAGCAAATAATGTTAATACGTCTACCTTTTTTAATATAACTATGCCTTCTTGCGTCTCATCATCAGTAATGATGTCGAACGTTTCCGAGGCGTCTTCGATGCTGTAATGCATTTCTGCGTTATCTCCTATGTCCTTATCCTCTGCCATGATTGTCCCGATGGGGGTACCAGTGCGCGCCAGTTCGGAGACATACATGCGGTATAAACCTTCGAAAACAAAATTCGAGATACTTTGTATGAATAATTAACATAAGAATCTCCCAATTATAGCACCTTCATTTATGGAGCATAGGATATCCCATGCCCCCCTTCCACCAGTCATTGTATCTCCCCCTCATATATATATACTTTATAGAGAGAGAATATGTGTGTGTGTGTGTGTGTGTGTGTATACTTTCTTCATTTTTACAATCTGAACATTTCCTTAATAATCTATTTGAGCATTACTGTCTCTTAAATATATCTTAGGAAGTCCTATTGCCAGTACATATAATTTTCAAATTTCTATTCATATAAATACCTTCTCAGTATTCATGGACTCATTTTTTAGTGTACCTTTCCACCATCCAGAATTAAATTGGATAAAGAGTTTTTCACTTTTATTCAAGCATTCTGATACCTAAAGTTACCAATAAATGCAAGCATGAATTAAAGATGGGAGAGACCAAAAGCAAATCGTTAAGCTCTGTGTGTGATAGTTTGATTTTGAGATGTTAAGCCTGGATTCCGTTAGCCATCGAGAAAGTGAAAAAGAAAGTTGGATCCATCAAATCTGGTAAATGGATGTAGTAGAAAAACTGTGTTTAAATAATATAAATCTGTTGTTTTAGCCACAATAAAATAATGGCAATTATACTTGAAATATGTAGACAATAAATAGAAATAACTGAGCTCTCTTCCTTCTTTTTCAGAAGAATCTTGCATAAAACTGATAACTCGCCACTCATATATTATTATTTGTGATTTATGCTAAAATGTAGGAAATATTCATATATGTTAATATTCTAAAGAACGAAACTTCTTAGACTTAAAAAAAAAGAGCCCATGTAATATAATTTTCTTTAAATAGACTCTTGACTTCCTTAGGAGCATAAAGCAAGTCACTCCACACATTGCCTTGCGAGACATCCTTTTATTTTTCAAGTGAAAGAAATGTTACTTAAAAATTGCTAGTATTTTACTGTTTCAGGAAATAGTCGTTTAACTGTGATGCGGTGTTTATATCCTTGTAGAAAATATCAAGGAATTGTTTATTAGATTGCACAAATTAAAACTTGCCAACAGGCTAACGTGGAGAACACAGTGATGCTACACTAACCCGGACAGAGGATGCTTTAAACACTTTGCAAATTCAACAGGTAGTTTGCGCTGCTTTGCAAACTTCCAAAACATTATCTTGGATACCAGTGCTTTACAAGGAGGTAAATGCCAGAGGAGTGGCATTCAAGGAACGCAGTCTGAATCAGGGTCAGGAGGCCAGCAGGCGCTGGTCTGTGAGAACAGTCAGCACACGCATTTCCAAATGATTCCGATGCCGGAGGGAGCAGGGAAATCATTCTGAAGAATGAGTCACTTGAGTACTAGGATCATGTCCTCCACACTCGTATTTGATCGAAGTTAGTAATACTATCGTTGTACGTTAGGATCCTGGGTAACCAAGGGGATTTCAAAACTGTTATCTCAGTTTGTTAATAACTGGTAAATATTGTTTTGTTTTTTTTTGTTTTTTTTTGAAGTTCTCCACCTTTCAGTGTCATGCTTGCAAGGTCACCTTCATCCGAATAAAACGTTGGCTAGGTGTATTCAATAAACTCAACCGCTGTTTCTCTCTGTGCATTATATGGCAACTATTTTAGAGAGCTCTCCGCCTTTCAGATGTAATTAGACATTGTCTTCTTGCCTTTAGGACTCTCCTATTGTGCAGAGTCACAGACAGGGCACGATTCGTAGCACGGAGATGACCACAAACTGTACCCACCGCCCCCTTCGCTCGGAGAAGCTGCACTACTGACTCAGAAAGAAATGAGGTGCAGTGCACAGGGAACACAGCTGCAATTATGCAAGGTAAGTTCTAGAAGTCCAGAAGCGGACCGCATGGTGACTATAGTTAATAATACCGTATTCTGTAATGGAACTTTGCTAAGAAAGTAGATCCCAGGTTTGTAAGATAAATGTGTTAATTAGCTTGACTGCCGTAATGATTTCACTATGTATATCTTAAAAGATCATGTTGTACACCCCAAATATTTACAATTTCTATATTTTAAAAAAACACAGTGGCCATATTTTTTAAATGAACAAAATTTAAAATGGGATGATAGCACCGCAGTACAAATTCCATTTTCTAATATTTCAGAAATCTAATATTTCTTGAAAGTTCAGAGAATCTGATAACCCTGGGCCTGACACAGATTGGCTACACTGAGTAGTATCTGCATCAATCTGCATCATTTGGGGGGAGGGGAGGAGTTCTACTTCTTTCTTTCTTCCACACACATCAAATTTTCCTTCTATCATGATAATTTCTCATGATTTCTGAAAATAGTTGCAAATGTATTTCTGTAGCTAAGAAAGAATCCCCTGAGAAAGAAACTCCTTAGAAAATAAATTCCTCCTAGGAATGTCATAAGAATTTCCTTGTGAAACACACCATGTGATTTCACTTGTACTTACTACTTAAATTCTCAGAGCAGGTGTGACCTATTCTTGCTACAAAAGTAAAATATATTGCCCGGCAGGTGTGGCTCAGTGGATTGAGTGTCATCCCATGGACTGAGAGGTCCTGGTTTGATTCCAGGTCAGGGCATATGCCCAGGTTGCAGGCTCAATCGCCAGTAGGGGGCGTGCAGGAGGCAGCCAGTCGATGTTTCTCACATTGATGTTTTTCTCTCTCTCTCCTTCCTCTCTCTCTAAAACAAACAAAAAATCAATAAAATATATTTATTTTAAATCGTTACTGGTAGTAGGTAGAATGACCACCAAAGGTATCCATGTCCTACTACCCCCAAAAACAGGCAACAGGGAATGAAGGTTTGAGATGGAATTAAGGTTGCTAATCAGCTGACCTTGAAATGTGGGGGCAGTTTCCGTGTTTCCGAGTGGGCCCAGTGTAATCACACGTGACCTTGAATAAAAGTGTGGGTCAGAGTGACCGTAGGGAGAGGAGCTATGACCCCCTTGGCTGCCTCTGTAATGAATGGCTATGGACAAAATCTAGAAAGAGGCCTCTAGCAGCAAAGCATGTCCCTCCAGTTGACAGCCATCAAGGAGACAGAGGCCTTTATCCTACAAACACAAAGAAGTGAATTCTGCCAACAGCCAGATCCCAGGAGATGGGTTCTGCCCAGAGCCCACAGAAGGAGGCAGCCCTGCAGACACATCGTGCGTGATCCTACTTGGCCTGCTGACACCGGTGCCCGGCGTCTTTAAGGAGTGACTTCAAGGTAAGACGTGAAGTTTGTATGATTGGTTACACAAGCAGCTGAAAAATGACACAGCACTCTTTCATTTGTACTTTACTTCTCACACCAAGGAACATAAACACGCCCTAGAACAATTACACTTATGGTATGTAATTTTAGTGCCGTAGTAGTGCTTTTAGAGTGCAAATGAACACCTTGCGTACACGCAGCACGCTTATACTTACATCATAATAGGAATTCAAGATGCTTCCTACTTACTTTTTGTAAATATAGGTTTGTGGTCGTTGACATCAGTGAGCTTGATTAGCACACTGGCTGTCCCAGACAGTGCTCCGCTCAGACCGATCTTGTCTTTGGCTTGAACGACGACCCAGTACTCATCTTGCAGCTCCCTATCCATCTTAGCAGACGTTCTTATAACTCCTGTAAAAGTGTAATAAACTTCCATGATCAATTTATTATTAACCATGGCATCTTCCTAGTTAATTTTAAGAATTCAACATTATCATTCTTTAAAAAAAATTTCAAATGTTTTTACTGATTTTTTAGAGAGAGAAACATCAATGAAAAGCAATTTTAGAACTTCAATTTTAAAATTTAAATAAAAAATACATAACATGCAGAAATCTTTTTTTTTTTTTACAAAAATGCCTTATATCAGTCCCTTCATCCAGCTGGAAATTCATGCTTAATATTAGTCATTATGGTTGGGTTTTTGGTGTTCCTCATTGTGACTTCAGTTAGCATTTCCATGATTATTAATGAGGTAAGCATTTTTAATATACTTGTAGGTGTTTTGTATATCAACTTTTTGTCAATTACCAGTTCTTTCTTCATATTTTTAATTGGCTTATCTGCTATTTTCTAATTGATTTGCAAGAATACTTACATATATATGTCTTATGCTTCAAACACAAACTATTTGTAGTATGGGTGTGTAAAGTCCAGTCTTTCAACCTTAGAAAAATAAACTGAAAGACTGAAAATGATTAAATGTTTAAAATATAAAACACTTATTTATATATTTATTGTTGTATAACAGCAGGTCTGCAATAGAACATGTTTGTAAGCTGAGAATTTTTGGTGTTAAATTGGCCTATTTAGAATCATGTGGAATTGTACTTGGTTTCATTCAGAAATACCTGTTGTTGGTTCAATGGAGAAATATGGTTGGCCTTGTAGTAAACTGTACACAAGACGACCATTATTATAATGTGAAGGATCATCCACGTCACTTGCTGTCACCTGGGTGACGAATGTTCCTGAAGAGAAAGCAGTTATAAGAAATTAAAACTCTTGTCTTATTGACTAATCAGTTCAGTTCTGTAGAGCATTCTTTCTTTAGCAAGAACAATGATGACATAATACAAGATTAGTCCACCTCCTTTTCCTGAATTTCAAAACTATATATAGTTTCTATATAGATAAGAGATTATAACCACATACAAAATGGCTCTAATTCTCATATACAATATAGAATTTCATACATGTATATCTATGACATGATTAAATGTAACCATTTAATAATCCATTACAATGTGTAATTCAGGATTTTCAAAGGTGTGTTTTTATCAGAGAAATAAAAAGATTGGAAATACTTTCCTTCAAAAATCATGTTGGGATCAGCACCTCAAAAATTGGTAAATGTTGATAAAATATGAGTAAAGATTATTTAAATGAGCTTAAAATGGTATAAAGTTGAGAACAGATATAACTATTTTTTCTGTTTAATTCCCTTCTATAAACTTCCTACTTGTTTAAAGAACTTTTTAAAAAATGCAAAGCAAATTCTACCAGATATTGATAAAATAAGCATTATCATTTTAATCCAGTAGCAATGAAAAAAATATATAAAAAATTAGTACTTGTACATTTAAAATTAATGCTCAAATTGAATTTCTTTAAACGTATTAAGTTTTTTGATTATCACTATGAAATCTACCATTATAGGTCTTGAAAATGTGCATTTATTGATACATGTTGTTCTATGTCAATAAGAATGGTAACACAAATAGCACAAAATCAAGTAGCCCAAAATCAATAACACCATGTGACTTTTTATTTTTACAACTAGCATCATGGTTTTTTGTTACAATCTAATTTTATAAACCAAGAAATTCTAATAGAAAGCCCTTCTAATAGCCCTTCTATTTTATTCACTAATAAAATTTTGAAACTTTACAATGACCCTTAATTATTACATATAATTATAAGTTCACTGTTTTGTCTTAGTGTTTTTATGTTAGTTATTTAAAACTCGTTTTATACTATATAACTACTCAAAATGTAGACACATTCATTTCAGGCGTTTGAAACATATTCCTTCCATTTGTGACAACATGGATGGACCTTAAGAGCATTAAGATAAGTCATTCAGAGAAAGACAAATCCTACATATTATCATATGTGGAATCTAAAAAAGCTGAACTCATAAAAACAGAGGGTAGATTGTTGGTTACCAGGAGCGGAGGGTGGGGGAATTGAAGAGATAATGATCAAAGGGTACAAACTTGCATTTACTAGGTAAGTTCTGGAGAACTAACACACAACATAGTGATTATCATCAAATATGCTGCATTATAATCTTCAAAATTGCTGAGAAACTAGATCTTAAAGGTCTCACCACAAAAGAAGTAATAATTATGTGACATGATGGAGATGCTAGCCAATGCTAAGCATATGCAATATATAAATGTCTCAAATCAACACATTATATACCTTAACTTACACATGTAATATTAAAATTATAAATAAATCAATTCTTTAGTGACTGTGAAGTTATTTCAACAAAGCCTTCTTTGGGAACTGTTAATTCAATCCGTTTGTACTGGGAAAGATGGTCTTTCAACTACACTTCTGTGGACATTCATTTACTTCCCCTATAAGTTCTCACTGTCTCCACTTCATTTCTTTCCAGAGGAATTTTCCATCCCTAGTCTAGTTTCCAGAACTAGACTACCTGTGTGTAGCTTCAGGAATAATAGCCAAAACCATGGTATGGTGAGTTGTTGACCAAAATACATTTAGTATTAAAGCTTTAGACTTCCTAATACACTATGATTTCCTATACCCCATGAAGGAAGCTACAAGTAAAAAGTAGGTGCCTACCAAATTTACTCTAGCTTATTGTCATACACCTACTAAAAATATTATTTAAAAAAAAATAAAACATCAGATAAACCTTGGGTGGTAAACACACAATGCAATATACAGATGATGTATCATAGCATTGTACAAGTGAAACTTAGGTAATTTTATTAACCAATGTCCCCCCAGTAAATTTAATTTAAAATGGTGAAAAAATATTAAAATAAAAAATCAAGGATACATGTTTCCAGGAAAATTCCAGAAATAAAATAGAGCTGTCCTAGGTAAAAATGGACATGAGATCCCCATACTTTAGAACACCTGTGACAATGCAAAATGAAGCCAGGATTATGTGTAGAGAAAAGTGATAATTTGCCAGAATAGATTATGTGCATATTAAAAATTGTCTCGCCCTTAACTCCTACTATTTCATCTTAAGACACCATCCTATAATTAGAATTGGGTTGTCGATGGCAACTCTTAAAAGTTTAAATTGGCTAGACCCTTGAAATTGAGTAAGACAGGAATGCAAACCAGAAAGCGCGGAAACACTTCTCTTGGGGGCGGAGGGTGCTAGGGCAGCGGGTGCTGGATCAGACTTACTGTTTGTAAGTGCAAACAAC
Source organism: Molossus molossus (assembly GCF_014108415.1). Classification (NCBI taxonomy): domain Eukaryota; kingdom Metazoa; phylum Chordata; class Mammalia; order Chiroptera; family Molossidae; genus Molossus; species Molossus molossus. The sequence continues at coordinate 111,279,434 of NW_023425399.1, forward strand.
TGTATTTGCTGGCTAAAGATTTTCCTAAGTCATTTTTATCTATTCTCTTTAGTGAACAAGAGTTTAACTGCAAAACATTGTTCTTTCAGAATCATACAAATATTCAGTAGACGACTTCTGGGTTCCACGATCACATGGACAGTTGATATTATCTGTTAATATTACCCTTGAGAGAATTTTTCAAAAATGCAAATTTAAAATCAGTTTTACCTTTCTAGCTAGCCTCTGAATCTTTAGAGCTGATTTTTTTTCCCGTTTTTTTTGCAGAAGGACTTTTTGAAAACAAATTCAAAATAATATCTGACTTTGTCTATTTTATCAGATACATCGTATTGCAAAAATGCATTGCTATGTAGGTCACACAAAATGTAAACTTATACCAAGTGCTCGAGAGAAAAATAATGATTTAGTACTCAGAATCTTTATTTGCTGACATACTTTTTCATTTGTTATGACACAGACAGAAAGTTATAATGAAGTAATGGTATGTTAATATAAAGTATTTATTACATCTGAGGAATTACATATAAATTATGCTTTCTGTGATAATGTTAATAAGTGCTACAACTTATCAAACTGCATACAATTTTTGAAGATTGCAGGCATTACTGGCAGCATCAATTATATTCCCAACACTTTAGACCTATGTATCCATTAGAGTAAAATCTAATGTAAGAATAGTGTAGTGCTGCCCATGTTGATTTATATGAATTTTAGTATAAACCAGAAGCATTACAGAGGACTAAATAATTCTCACCCAAATGCTTAATATTAGTAACAAAAGTATTAGATGGCGATGTCTCATATTTCACACAGAATGCTTCATCTTCTCGTGATTATGGAGGCATCCAAACATAAAAATGGAAAAGAGGGATACATTTTGATACACAGACTACTTTAGATATCATGTAAGCAGTAGATAAGTCAGCGACCTGTGGCAAGAACATTATGTATGTAAAGTTGGCATTTATTATAGAATACTAAACAAACAGTACGCTATAATTTAATACCGTGCTTGAATGCCAAGGTTTGAACTGTAGATTTCCAAAGGGCTCATTTATTTTCCTATGCAATGTTTTTGTTTTAAATTCAGTGGTAAAAATATTAACAGGCTTTTCTTGGAATGAAGATACAAATTGCCTAACAGGAAAGGTATTTTTACTCACATATTTAGTACGAGTATACTTTGATTAATCTGAAACAAATTCATTGAAAGGATATTGACTTATCATGGACAAATTCAAAGTAGCACAAATTACACAATATTATTTTGATGTGCAGTCTGAATCTGTGATTTTTGGTAACAACAAAAACAGATGTAAGATATCAGATGAGCTAGTAAAAAGATAATTTTCAGAAATCAGATCCATCATGGAAATCGTGGTTTAATCAGTACATTTGCTCCTTCATTCACACTGAGAACTTATTTTATTAGCACAAAGATTACTAGTCTTTTACAAGCATTGATTGGCCCATCCTTACTGTGTTTATACTTGAGATGCAACTACTTTACAACCTAGAACCTCCCAAAGAAACTCAAGAAAGAGAAGGCATTTCCCACTTGTCACCTTAAACGCGCCAAGTATTCATATATTTTTGTTTTTCTGTCCATGATCACCTGAAATTTAGGTCATTCTTATATTCTTGGGTTGTAGTTTTGATACCTCCACTTTTAATAATATGAGAGAATTTAAATGAAATTAAGAATAAATAATAATGTGTTCAAAGAGACCACAAAGAGCAATCCATCACAATCTAAATCACTTACGGTTCATGTGTCCAAAGGCATAAGTTTCATAGAATCTAATTTTCATATTTGATTTATTTTAAGAAACAAAGATACTTATGTTTCTGAGAAATCTCTGCTACACATTAATTTACAAAAAATTAAATGACCTAAATCTGTATGAATTTTACATACATTTAATTTAATCTCTTTTTTATAATGGCCATATTGGTAACAAATATTTTTAAAGTTAAATTTTTTTTTTAGCTTTACTGAGATACTATTGACACACAACGTTATGTAAGTTTAATACACAACATGATGCCTGGCTGGTGTGGCTCAGTTGGTTGAGCATCCTCCCATGGACTCCTGGTCAGGCACATGCCTGGGTTGCAGGCTCAATCCTCAGTAAGGGGCATGCAAGAGACAGCCAATCAATGTTTCTCTCTCACACTGATGTTTTTTTATCTCTCTCTCCCTTCCCCCCTCTCTAAAAAAAATAAATAAAAATATATTTTTTAAAAAAAGACACAACATGATGATATATATATATATATATGGAAATTATACTCACAATAAGCTTAAGTAATATCTCAACACCTCACATAATCACAATTTTTCTTTTGGGGTAAGAACAATTCGGAACTACTTTCTTAGCAACTTTTAAGCATATAATACAGTACTGTTAAGTACCATACAATATATCAGTTCCCTAGAATCTAATCATCTTATAAATGGAAGTTTGTAGACTTTGATCAACTTCTCCCCATTTCCCCCACCTCTACCTCCAGGCTCCTACTATTCAGCTCTTTGTTTTTTAACTTTTTTGTAGATTCCACAAATAAGTGAGATTAAACAGTGTTTGTCCTTGTCTGATTTATTTCACTTAACATAATGCCTTCAAGGTCCAACCATGGTATCGCCCACAGAAGTATTTCATGATTTTTATTATGGCTCAATACTACTTCATGGTATATGTCTATCACTTGTTCTTTATCTCTTCATCTGTTGACGGACACAGGTCTTTTTCTATGTCTTTGTGATTGTAAATAATGCTGCAGTGAACATGGGAGCACAGATATCTCTTTCAGACAGTGATTTGATTTCTTTTGGTATATAATCAGAAGTGGGATTGCTGGGTAATATAGCAGTTCTATTTTTAACTTTTTAGGAACATCTATTTTTCCCATAGAGGCTATACCAATTTACAGTTGTGCCAACAGTGCATAAGTGTTCTCTTTTCTCCACATCCTCATCAACACTATTATCTCTTTACTTTTGATCGCAGACATTTAACAGCTGTGAGGTAATACATTACTGTGGTTTTGATTTGCATTTCCCTGATGATTTAGTCATATTGTGCATTTTTAAATGTATCTGTTGGCTATTGGTATGTCTTCTTTGGAAAAATGTTTATTTAGGGCTTCTGCCCATTTTTAAATTGAATTATTTTTGTTGTTGTTGTTGTTTGGGGTTGTTTTTTTGTTTTGCTATTTAGTTGGGTAAGATCCTTCTACACTTTGGATATTAACTCCTTAACTGACAGATGATTTGGAAATATTTTTTCCCATTCCCTAAATTAACTCTTCATTTTGTTGATCGTTACACCATTTTTTATAGTCTAATTGTTCATTTATTTTTTGTTGCTTCTGTTTTGGGGTCATCCAAATAATCATTGCCAAGACAAAGCCAAACAGATTTTCCCTTATGTCTTCTTCTAGGAGTTTAATAATTTTGGTCTTTAATTTAATTCAGTCTTCAATTTAATGCATTTTTGTGAGTAGTGTAATAGGAGTACAATGTCATACATTTGCAGGTGAGTATCCATTTTTCCGAGCACCCTTTATTGAAATAAATGTATTTTCCCCATTGAATGTTCTTGGCTCCTTAGTACTATTTTGTCTAGGTCTCCCAGTACTATATTGAATAACAGTACTTAAGAGTGGTTATCTTTGCCATTCTCCTGATTGAAAAAAAAAGTTTCAGCATTTCACAATTGAGTATGATATTGGCTGTTGGTTTGTCTTATATGGCCTTTATTATGCTGATCTGTGTTACTTCTATACCTAGTTTGTTAACAAGGTTAAATTTTGTCAAATGTTTTTCCTGTGTCTGTTGAGAGGATCATATGATCTTTATTCTTTATTCTATTAAAGTGGTGTATGATGTTTGCTTTGCTTATGTGGAAACATTCTCTTATCTCAGGGATAAATCCCACTTGATCATAGTGTATGACCCTGTTAAAGTGCTGTTGAACTAGGGTTGCTAGAATTTTATTAGGAATTTTGCATCTATATTTATCATAGATAAAAAACGTTTCCTTGTGATGCACTTATCTGGTTTTGATAACAGTATAGTACTGGCTTTTCAAAGTGAGTTTGAGAATATCCCAAACTCTACAAATTTTTGGAAGAGTATGACAAAAATTGGCGTTGACTTTTCTTCCAGTGCTTGGTAGACTTCACTAGCGAAGCCACTGGGTCTGGACTTCTATTCGTTGGAAAGTGTTTGATTATTGATGCCATCTCCTTGGTCTGTTCAGACTTGCTATTGCTTCACGAGACAGTTGGTAGATTGTATGTTCCTTAGGAAATTAGGTATATTTCTAAAAATTCTACACTGATAAATTTCAGAATTTAGAAGATACTGTTTAAAGATGAAGACAAGTACCATATAATTTTATACCTGAAACCGATACAATTTTATTAACCAATGTCATCATAGTAAATTCAATTAATACAAAATAAAAATAAAAAAAGACTACCTGAAGCACTTTGAGTCACTGTGGGCCTCAACTCACACCTGTGGCATTTCCTTGGATTTTACATCGACCAATATTTTCTGCTAATTTCCAAACCAATCTAATCACTTTTGTAGCATTTTTTTTTTTTTTCTCACCCGAGGACATTTTTCCATTTTTTTGTTCAGGTAGAGTGGGAGGGAGAGAGAGGAACAGAGAGAGAGAGAGAGAAACATCGATGTGAAAGGGACACATCAAGTGGCTGCCACCTGCACGACCGACCAGGGCCGGGGACAAACTGCAACCGAGGTACGCACCCTTAGCAGGAACCGAACCCGGGTCTCTCAGGACCGCAGGTCGACGCTCTAACCGCTGAGCCAAACCAGCCAGGGCACTTTTGTAGCATTTTTATCAATCCATGCACTCATTCATTTACTCATCATCCCAAACCTCAGGTACTGTATGATTTTTGGCCTATTAGATTATATATATATAAATATATTTTATACTCACGCGAGGACATTTTTCCATTTTTTGTTCAGACAAAGTGGGAAGGAGAGAGAGACAGAAACATCGATGTGAAAGGGACACATCGAGTGGCTGCCACCTGCACGACCCATCCAGGACTGGGGACAAACTGTAACCGAGGTACGTGCCCTTAGCGGGAACTGAACCCAGGTCTCTCTGGACCTCAGGCCAACGCTCTAACCACTGAGCAAAACCAGCCAGGGCTAGATGTTATATTTTTGTGTGGAAGAAACATAATATTTGTAAATACAGACTGACGAGTGAGAAAACATTTTTTTCTGATAGTTCTTGTTTAAAAGTACTGCATTCCAAATATAAATGTAAGCAGTACAAGCCCATCATTAGTTGTAAATAAATCTTATTTATAAATAGACATTACTTGTAAATAAATATTATTTGTTAAATAAGCAACAAGTGGTTTTATAGTTTTCTTGATTTTCTCTTCTGATTATTCTCAAATGTAGATTCCATTTAGTAGTCCACCAAATTCTAAGCTCAAAGTACAGCTTCAAATATAATAATTAGTGATAGCCACTAATAAAACACAAACATATTTAAGAAAGACAGTGGAGAATAAAATGTGTTCACTGGCTGCTTTGTAAGAGATAAAATAGGTGGGTAGGGAATTTGGAAGCAAGAGTAACTCTCAAGAACCTGTTAAATGACAACCATTATGGAGAGAAGATGAAGAATTAAAGATATATTCAAGTAAAATAAAGTCCACAGTATCCATTAATTAAATATTGATATTGAGGGAAACAGAAAAGTTACACATATTATTAATAAACAAAGTTAATAACTGTAAGAATGTTCCAGAGGGAAACTGTCTACAAGATGATTGGCAGAGCGATGGGGATAGTCCACTATTTCCATACCAGAACACGTCTGGTTGCAGCTGCCCATCATGCCGTTGACCCCCTCCATCCATGGACAGATATGAAAAGTGCTCAGTGCTTCTGGTATGATTCCAAACACAGCCTGAACCCTGACTGGCAGTTCCACAGGCTGTATTAAATGACAGATTGACTAGGTTAATATGTACTGGAACCTCTCAATTCTGAGCATAAGTAGCCAAATATCATGCAGACCAAACCAATGTTTTGTGACCTCCATCAAATCAACCACAGCCAGGCTGCAGCCCGGTGCCACGATATAAATACTGTGTTGTACACACTGGAGTTCCATCATGGGCTTGCTCGCCAACTCTGCAAAATGCCTGTTTTGTACCTCCTCTTCTCTCCCTAAATTCTTCCCCTCCACTCTCCGTGATTGCCTGCGCCTCATGCCTCGCTGATAAAATAGAAACAACCTCTTATTACTTGGTTGGTTATCAAGCAGTTTGTTAACCTACCTGCATCTGTCCCCTCCCTTATTGCCCTAGATTTCATAGCTTTTTCTCAAGAATAGTTTTCCAGTAATCATATCCGTCTTACTTTGCTTCAAAGCTACTTTTCTTTTGCATCGTTTCCTATAGTATAAAACTATGCTGTAAAATGCCCCATCTCCATAAATGATTAAGCAATGATTTTTTAAAAATCCCTTTTACCTTCTTTTTCTCCATCTCCTGCCTCACCTCTCTATTTTCTCCCTATAGCACAGCACGTTTACAGTGGCTACATTAACTGTCACCTCCTTTTCTCCTTCTATTCATGCAACAGAATAATTTCCCACACATCCTAGTTACACGCATTCAACCAAATCGCTCTGACCGAACACCCTAGGGCCTTGAACTCGCTCAGTCAAATCACCACTGCCTTGATTTCATTCAGCCTCCCAGCAGCATTCCACGTGGTTGCAGGATCGCTTCCTTTGCCACACCTCATCCCGTGTCTCTTCCTACATCGCTGGCCAATCGCATTCATGTGAATTTACCAGCCAGCCCCCATTGGCTCAACAGTCGAGTTGCCATGTTTCTCTCATCAGGACCTACATTCCCCTTCAGGAGGATCTCACCCAGTGCCACGCCTCCATGCCCGCTCTAGACCAACAACTCCCGTGGGCGTAATGCAGTCCTCATCACCTCGCTGTGAGCATCTTCTCCTGGAACAGGGCCGGCTGGCCTCTTTGTACCATTCCCTTCAAACAGCACCTGCTGAAATGTCCCCACTTCCTCCAGTCAATGAACCATCGTCAGACTTTCCCCACACTTTATACTTGCAGAACTTCCAGTATCGAATATTACCTTGTTTATTTAAAATAGTGATCGTTTTGTTATAACTAAACCGTAAGTTGCATACTAGCGGTTAATTCGTATATCTGCTCCACAATGAAATCTGCAGTTTCAAAGGGAAGTTCCTAAAACATGTTAGATCCATAATATATACTTGTTGAAGAAGGAGTAGAAGGGGATAAGGAGGAGGAGGAGGAGGAGATTGAGGGGAAATAATGTTTTATTGCCTTACTACTAAATAGAACAATATTAATGTCATTTAAATCTAACGATAATTGGTCTTGACACATATTACACAGCTAAATCTGTTTATGCTGTAATTAATGACCTATGTCCTGAACACACATAGCAAGAGGTCTTTAAATTACTACCTGGAATGTTAGAAACAAACGATCACAAAAATATACCATGGAATATACATTTTTAGACTCACTGGCTAATGAATCCAACGGTCAAGTAAAACGGTTTCTGAGCACGGAAGCAACATCTTAAACGATCATTATTAAATCACATTTAAGTTTATCGTGTTAGAAAACTGTATACATTAAATGTAATTATATATCGTATTATCAGAATTTTCTGACTCAGTGAGTGGGTGGACACATTTTACATAACCACACTATAATTCCCCGCCTATTGGAAAGACATTTCTGATTCCCAAGTTAGTCAATTCTTATATCTTATGAAAAGCACTCTTTTCTACATGTCTTATATTTAAAATATTTATAAAGTAACATGGGGTTTAAAAAGGAACTTGAAAGTGTATCATGCTTCACAGAGGTATTTGACCAATTTGTTTTGTTTTTAGGCTTCATGTTCCATGATTCTGATGCACAGAGAATGTTTGTCTTATAAATGAACTTCTATTTGTACGTGTATATCTGCTAGGATCACCATTTTTTTTATTTGATACAAAAGTATATATTTTCTTGGAAAATAAATTCTTATAGTGAAGAAACTAGTAAGTGGACAAGCTAAAGTATTTTTAGATCACTCAAATAAACACCTTAAACCTTTTCCCTATTGCTTTGAAGACTGAGAATATATTTTATCAAGACAAATGATTTAGCAATACATAGTACTATTGTTACAAAATTTTAATCGTTTTCTATTTCAAATATTTTATTTAACATGCGTGTAGAAGGTAAGTACAAATGTAGAATTTTCAAACAATTCACTTCCAAAGCATATGCATAAAATCTCAAGTCTGTGTTCACTGCTAATATATGTCTGATGTAAATTAATGTGCAGTACCTTCTGGAGACATCTCTGGTACAACGGCCTCATAAGGTCCATCTAGGAATTTTGGTTCATTGTCATTGATGTCTGTAACTCTGATGATGAACTCGGACTCAGGCTCCACAGTCTCCCCAGTAGAGATGTCTATCATGTGGGCTTTCAGAGTGTAGGAGGCCTGGTCCTCTCTGTCAAGCTTCTGGAGCACGTACAAGAGACCTGATTTTCCATCAACGGAAAAAATAGTTCCCGCTCCCTCTCCTGAAATCTTGTACCGCAAAGAGGGGCGTCCGTCGTTTTTATCAGATTTCAGCTGCAAGCCGAAGAGAGATCATTTAGTTTCCAGACATGTCGAAACAGACAAGTCAATTGTAATGACTTTATTTTCTTGTCTGTATATTATTCTCCAAGTTAATAATCCCTCATCACTCCCATACAATATTAAATAAGGTATAATATTCATTTTAAGATTAAATTCTACCTCCAGGCCTATTCTACTCAATTCTCAACTATACCTTTTCTTCTTGTGCTCACATTATTTTGATTTTTAAAAGCAAAGTAAATCTGTTTATCACTCATACATAGTGTTAATACAATTTTGAATTTCATACATAAAAAACAAGGGTAATTGTGATATAGGTAACATTGTATGTTTTATTATTTTTTATATCTAAATTACTTTTATATAAAGAGGAAAGGCTCAAATAAGTTTCTAATTATTGTGACTCTATGGTTTCCTCGTTTCATTAATTATGAATATGCCCTCCTTCAAAGTAAGAGCTTCTCTGAAATTTTACAAAGTGAACCAAGAAATACAATCTTAAATTCATAACTTTCAGAGAGCTCAAGGTACAGTGCATATGATTCTGGACTAATTAACAAGTTTTTCTGTATGATTGGGGAGAATATCTGAAAAGACCTCAAACAACTAATTTTAATAATTTTAACAATGTGTTAAATTTCCATGCCATGCAATAAAAAAATTGGCACTACTAATAAAAAAATAATGAAAAAGTTCTAGCTCTTATAATTTGACAGTACTTAATTATCATAAAGTAAAAAGGAAGTCTCTATGACCTAATAAGAAATTAAGGAAAACAAATGTCCTCTCAAATAAATATAGCATATGAAAGTAAAGCATGGGCCAAATATCATTTTGATGTAGTTTGAAAATTCAGTTCAATATTAAATAAAAATAAGTCAAATTTAGCAATGAATACATGTACTTCAAGTATATTTATATGGTCATTTTCATAGATCAGTGAGCTTGAATTTTTATGGACACAGAACTAAGTTAAAAAAAAAAAAAAGCAAAAAACATTTTTTCTTGAACATCTGCCTCTTAACATCACAAGATGCTTCAGTTAAACCGTTTTCAATTTCATGGCTTCTAGTATTATAAAATTTCCATATTCCCATTCAAAAAGTATTTTCTCAATTAGGCAGTTATTATCAGTTCGGCAAATCAATATGACTTTATATTTTTACTTACTTGTGAAAATTAATCACTTTTAATATATAGATCAAAAAGAAAATTATGTCAGATACATCCACTAGGTTCTATTTTTACCAGCTGTTTAATTATAAGCACCTAAGCATGTATTATTACTCTCTTTTAAACCAGTTATCTGTATGTTATTTAAGCCTCAGGAGCTTGTTGAAGGGAAAATATCTGGTTGGATATTTTCATAAATATATTTAGAGAAGGCAAAAATAGGCAAAACCTATTCTTGTGAAGAGGGGGTTAAGATCTGTGTAAGGAGCAGAAAAATAAAAACTAGAAAATGTGCATTAGCTAGGGAGTCTCCCCTGCTCTATTGCAGCGATACACTTCTCCGCAGATTCTTGCTCACCAAAGTCACCCGCCGGTGGTGGCCTGCCGCCCTTTCTGTGAATGGAGAGACCGTGCAGCTCTGTGCAATTCACTGTAAATGTGGCTACACAGACTCACTGAAGTAGCAGACACTTAACTAGGGACTTCATTCATGGCCTTCCGCCTGTGATGTACCTGCAGGCAGTCATCTTAGAGAATAAAAAGGGACGAGACACATTACTTGCAGGACACACACGGGCGTGCGCACAATTTGAAATGTGTCTATTTGCCTAGGCTAAGCCTTTGGTTGAATGTGCTCATGTACATTGAGATGATGCAATAGATGAGGTCCTATTGCATCTGGACATCAGGCAAATACTGGAGGTCTCCTGACAGGACTGGGAAAAATTTAATGAATTGTGAGTGCCTCACCCTTTTGGGCCCAATTAAATTTTACTGCCAGTTAATTAGTGGTTAAACTCACTTCAGTTCATTCATCTATAGAAAGAGCTTCACAGGAAAGGACATGATATTGTAATTACCTCTGTTTAAAGAAAATCAAAGAATAATAAAACCAAAAGCATAAATAGGAAATGGTCTTTCTCATGAAGGAAATTCTCTTAAAATACATTCTTAAAGAAAGTGAAAATAATTCTTCTTTGTATTTCAGCTTCACTAATCAAAGGCGCACGCACGTGTGTGCGCACGGGCGTGTGTGCACGCGTGCACGCGTGTGTGTGTGTGTGCTTGAAGCTACTGAACTGGAAAAGAATTCGGTATTAATCTCCTTCATTAAAAGGGAGTGAGGGGTATATCAACACCTACTTAGCATAATAGGAAAGCAGGCTAAATACTCTGGTAACGTTATTGTTCTCAATGCAGTTGCCTGATCCATTAACAAAACTAACACCCTCAAATTTCCAGATGTTGATAATGAAGGCTGTGCGTTCACGTGAGCCTAATGTGAGAGGGGAAATCCAGGGCTTGTGTGGATTCTTCAGGGCCTAACAAACAGGAAGCAATTGATTACGCTGGCATTTGAAGTTTTCCAGTGGTTCTACTGAGAAATGTTAGAATTTATCATATGCGAAAACTTCCTCATTGATTTAGATTGATACAGTGGCACTTCCTGTAACATCTTCAGGAAGCCAGTACCTGGCCAATGCGGTGTTTAGGGGTACGCATCTCCTCTTCTACAAAAATCTGGTTCCACACCCAGAAACGCTTCACTCTCCGAGAACCCACTGGGTGCTTAACCTCCTCTGTTCTGGAATTTTCTGTGGCTGTAAGGCAAGGCCATAGGAGAGAAATCCCTAACATAAAAGGCAGAAATAAGCAACAATTCATTCTGCTCTTTTGACGCCGGCTGACTGATACTCCTCAGAAGAGCCAGTATGTTGCCATCGAAAATCTCAAGTATCTTTCACATTCCTAAAGAACAAGACACAAAACAAAATTACCATTTTAAAAATAACATTTTCTCACATAATGGCTAAAGTAAGGATACAACTTCTGCATTCATAAAAATGGAACAAAAATACACATTTAACTTCTGTTTCAATAAAGCTAATTAATTCTGTTTTGTAGCTCAGCAATCACTTGAACAGAATAATGGTACATGCATGCTTGGGCACAGTCCAGTTTAAGCTACAGTCAATTTGGCCTGAAGTTTTGAAAGTTGCCTGGTGTCTTCTTGATTGATTGCTGACATTCAGATAGATATTTTTTCTTTTTAAATAATTTTTCTTTATTGATTTTATTCATTGCTTTTTTATTTTATTTATTTTTTAAATTAATTTATTTATTTTTGTTACAGATGTTTCTCCTCTTTCCCCCACTGATTCCCCCCTCCTCCTCCCTCCCTGCCCTGTCCCCAGCTTTGTTGTCCATGTCCATTGTTCATGCATACATGCATATAAGTTCTGTGGTTTATCTCTCCCTGCCCCCTCTTCTGGGAATTGTCAGTGTGTATCCCACTTCTACCCCTCTTTATTGATTTTAGAGAGAGAAGAAGAGAGAGATAGAAACATCAATGAGAGAGAATATCGATTGACCACCACCTGCATACCCCCCACTGGGGATCGGGCCCACAACCTAGGCATGTGCCCTGACTGGGAATCGAACCGGTGACCTATTGGTACATGGGTCAATGCTCAACCACTGAGCCACATTAGCCAGGCCACATAGACTTCTTAAAAAAATTTATTGGGTTAACATTGGTTAATAGGATCATATATGTTGCAGGTGTAGGGTTCTGCGATACAAGACAAGTATATTGCACTGTGTTCCTACCACCAAAAGTCAGATCTTATTCTATCACCATATATTAAGTCTCCTTCACCCCCTTCCCCCCCTACCCCCCTTCCTTCTGGCAACTACCACACTGTTGTTTGTGCTCACAAGTTTCAGTTTTATATCCCACATGTGAGTGAAATCACATGGTTCTTAGCTTTTTCTGACTAGCTTATTTCACTGAGCATAATATTTTCCATGTTTATCCATGCTGTCACAAATGGCAGGATTTCACCTATTCTTACGGATGAGTACTATTCCACATCTTTATCCAATCCTCCTATCATAGGACACTTGGGTTGTCTCCATGTCTTGGCCACTGTGAATAATGCTGCGATGAACATAGGGGTACATATATGTTTGCAAATACACATTTTCAAGTTTTTTTCAGGTATATACCCAGGAGAGTGATTGCTGGGTCATATGGTAACTCTACTCTTAATTTTTTGAGGAATTGTCAGATTGTTTTCCATAGTGGCTGTACCAGTCTATATCCCCACCAGCAGTGAAAGAGAGTTCCTTTTCTCCACAGCCTGCTAACACATGGAATTGCTTGTCTTGTTGATAATAGCCATTCTAACAGGTGTGAGGTGGCATCTAAAGGTAGTTTTAATTTGCATTTCCTTAATTTTTAGTGAGGTTGAACATCTTTTTATATATCTTTTGGCCACTTGCATGTCTTCTTGGACAGGTGTCTAGTCAGATCCTTTGACCATGTTTAAATTGGATCGTCTGTTTGTTGTTGAGTTTTATGAGTTCTTTATATATTTTGGATATCAAACCTTAGTTGGAGCTATTGTTTGAAAATATCGTCTCCCACGTGGTCAGCTGCCTCTCTGTTTTGTTGTCAGTTTCTTTTGCTGTGCAGAAGCTTGTGAGTTTGATGTAGTCCCGTTCATTTATTTTGCCTTTCCTTCCCTTGCCTTTGGGGTGAAATTTATAAAATGTTTTCTACAACCAAGGTTCATAAATTTAGTACCTATGTTTTCTTCTACGTGATTTATTTTTTCAGATCTTATATTTATGTCTTTGATTCCTTTTAAATAAATATTTGTACATGCTGAAATTTGCAACCAAAAGAATAAAATATCTAGGAATATACACAACAAAGATGTAAAAGACCTGTATATGAAAACCCCAAAGCCTTATTAAAAGAGATTGAAAAAGATACAACAAAATGGAAACATATTCCATGTTCATAAATGGGAAGAATCAACATAGTTAAAATGGCCATATAATTCAAAGCAGTATATAGATTTAATGCAATGCCCAACAAAATCCCGATGTCAGCCTTTGTCGGTTTTACTCAGTGGTTAGAGCATTGGCCTGCGGTCCAGAGAGACCCAGGTTAGGTTCCCTCTAAGGGCACATACCTCGGTTGCAGTTTGTCCCCGGCCCTGGTTGGGTTGTGTGGGCGGCAACCACTAGATGTGTCCCTTTCACATGGATGTTTCTCTCTCTCTCTCTCTCTCTCTCTCTCTCTCTCTCTCTCACTCTCTCTCTCTCTTCCCCTCCCACTCTATCTGAACAAAAAAATGGAAAAAAATGTCCTTGGGTGAGGATTTAAAAAAAATCCCTATGTCATTTTTTAAAGAAAAAGAACAACAATAACAAAAAAAAATCAGATTTGTATAGAATGACAAAAGACCCCAAATAGCCAAAGCAACCCTGAGAAAAAAGAATGACACCAGAAGTATCATACTACCTGACTTCAAATTATACCACAGAGCTGCAATAATCAAAACAGCATGCCATGGGCAGGAAAACAGAACAGAATTGACAGCCCAGATATAAAACTACATATATATGGGCAGATAATTTTGACAAAGAAGCCAGAAACAAACTATGGAGTAAATAAAGCCTCTTCAGTAAATGATGCTGGGAAACTGGAAAGCTACATACAAAAGAATGAAACTAGACCTCTTTTTTTAACCTGCTTATTTCTTCAATTTTATCTTAGTAGAAACACTATCCCATTAAAGCAACAGTCAAGCCAACAAGAAAAACAATGTGATATTTCTCCTCTTTTTCAATAGAAATATGTTTTTTCATAATTTTTCAAACTACCATTTTTATGTAGTATTAAATAAACAAAATGACAATGTACCTTAAAAACTGGGGGATTTAATAATCACTTATTCTGCAATTCCAAAATGATGTTAGAGTGAATGGAAGCTACACAGACCTTCTCCCAGGACCAGACTGGAATTACAACTAACATAAAGACAAATCATCAGGAAAAGGCAAGAAAAAAGCAGCTGGAGAGAACATGTATAACCAGGGACAGGAAAAAGGACACTAAATTGAGCCTGGTAGGAACTGCAGAGGTGTGAGAGGGTGGGCTGGAAGCCCACAGACAGCAGCTGTTTTAGCTGTGAGCAGCTCTCTTGGGGTTAACATCCCAAGCCAGTTCCACAGTACAGAGGGCCAGGACACAGCACTAAATTAGCTACAACCACTCACCTTGGGCTCTGACAGAGGGAGGGCAGACTGGACTGGAACTGTGTGGAGACTCAGGAGCTTGGAGAGCTGGGAGGGCAATGGGAGTATTTTGCTGAATTATTCCCTTACAGTACACTAGTGATTTTACTCAAAGAGCCCCTGGGAAAAGTAACAGCCCCTCCCTCAGGAATTTACCACCATTAGCCCAGGCCAGAGAAATGCAATGAGGCTCATTAACAGCCAACAAGCATCTGCCCCACCCTCTGGAAATCTCTTACCATGAACACCTGAGTGATTTTTTTATTCAGTTGAAGGCTACAACCCACGGCTCATAAAGTAACTGAAACTAATAGCCTCCAGGCAAAAAGCTAGAGGATAATGGACCCTTTCCTGGGCTTGCAAATCTACCCCGGAAAACAAGACTTGATAGTGCTGTTTAATGTGGGTCCTCCCATATTCATCCAAACACAATAGAGGGAGCCACAACCAGAGGAACACCCACACCCACAGGAAAAATTTGGCAGGCTCCAAAAACCACTGAGACAGCCAAAATGGTGAAACAAAAAAACAAATCCCAAATGAAATAATAAGAGAACTCTACCGAAGAAGAGATAAACAAAATGTAGTCAAGCAAGTTATCAGAGGTAGAGTTCAGAGTGATGATAATGAGGAAGCTCAACAGCATGGGTAGAGATATAGAAACATTGGAAACCAAATGATTGGAAATGAAGAATGACATAGCAGAAAGAAAGAAAACATTGGAAGGAATAACCAGCAGAGTAGAGGAAGCTGAGGACCAAATTAGTGAATTAGAAGACGGTAGAAAAAAATCACCCAATCAGAAAACCAAAAATAAAAAAAAAAACAATTAAAAAAACAGGAAGACAGCTCAACCTTCCTAATGCCATGACCCTAATACCAGTTCCTCATGTTGTGGTGATCCCCCCACCATAAAATTATTTTCTGTAATTTTGCTACTGTTACATCTTAGGTTACCCCTATGAAAGGGGCATTTGACCCCCAAAGGGGCCGTGACCCACAGGTTGAGAACCAATGGCTTAAGAGAATTGTGGGACAATCTAAAACATAACAACATCCACAACATAGGAGTTCCAGAAGAAGAAGAAAATGAGCAAGGGAATATATTTGAAGAAATAGTGACAGAAAATTTCCTTAACTTAGTAAAAGAAAAAGCTATTCAAGTTCAAGAAGCGCAGAGAGCCCAAAATAAGAAGAACCCAAATAGGAACACTTCAAGACACATAATAATTTAAATGGCAAAAATTAAAGACAAAGAGTGAATCCTAAAGGCAGCAAGAGATAAGCAACAGGTCACATACAAAGGAACCTCCATAGGCTATTAGCTGATCTCTTAACAGAAACACTTTAGGCCAGAAGGACATGGCATGAAGTAATAAAGTTAATGAAAAACAAGTATCTGAATCCAAGAGTACTTTATTCAGCAAGGCTATCATTCAAAGTTGAAGGTGAAAGAGCTTCCCAGACCAAAAAAAGAAAAAGGCTAAAGGAGGCATATATTAGCACCAAACCAGCACTGCAAGAAATGTTAAAAGGACTACTGTAATTAGTAGAAGAAATAGGAAGACATATAACCACACTAAACAAAAATGGCAATAAATAAGTACATATCAATTATCACCTTAACTGCAAAAGCATGCTCTGATCAAAAGACACAGAGTAGCAGATTGGATAAGAAAGCATGACTCATATATATGTTGTTTACAAGATATCCACCCCACAACAAAAGACTAACATAGATAGAAAGTGAAGGAATGGAAAAAAATCTTCCAAGCAAACAGAAAGGAAAAAAGAGCTGGGGTAGCAATACTCATATCTGATAAAATAGACTTCAAAATGAAGACCATAACTAGAGACAAAGAAGGCTACTACATAATATTGAAAGGATCCATCCAAAAGGAAGATATAACCTTGGTAAACATATATGCATCCAATATAGGAACAACAAACTATATTAAAATCTTCTGGAGGACTTCAAAGGACAAATCTATAGCAATACAATCATAGCATTAAAAATCAACACCCCGCTGCCATCACTAGATAGATCCTCTAGACAATAAATTAACAAGGAAACAGAGACTCTAAATGATGAACTAGAGCAAATGGATTTAATAGATATCTACAGAGAATTACACCCCAGAACTGCAGAATTCACATTCTTCTCAAAGATAGACCACATGTTAGAATACAAACTAAGTCTCTACAAGTTCAAGAAGATTAAAATCATATCAAGCATCTTCTCAGATCACAATGGCATGAAACTAGAAATCAATTACAACAAAAACACACAAAGACATTTAAACACATGGAGGCTAAATAGCATGTTTTTAAACAATGAGTGGGTTACCATGGAGATCAAGGAAGAAATTAAAACCTTCCTGGAAATCAATGAAAATGAACACACAACAACACAAAATCTATGGGAGGCAGCAAAAGCATTTCTGAGAGGGAAGTTCATAGCACTACAGGTCTACCTCAGGAAGCAAGAAAAATTTCTAATTGACTATCTACTCTCACAACTTAGAGAACTAGAATGCAAACAAAAAGAAAAACCCAGCGCAAGTAGAAAGAAGGAAATAGTAAAGATTAGAGCAGAAAGAAATGACATAGAGACCAAAAAAAAAAAACAATTTAAAAGATCAATGAAACAAACAGCTGGTTCTTTGAAAAGATAAACAAGATTGATGGACCCTTAGCTAGACTCACCAAGAAACAAAGCAAGAGAACCCAAACAAATAAAATCAGAAATAAAAAAGAAGTAACAACTGACCCCACAGAAATACAAAAGATTGTTAACAAAAACTAAGAACAATTATACAGCAACAAATTGGACAATCTAAGTGAAATGGACAAATTTCTAGAAACACTTAGTCTCTCAAAACTGAACCAGGATGAGATAGAAAACTTGAACAGACCAATAACAACTAAGAAAATTGAAGATGTAATTAAGAAACTTCCAGCAAACAAAAGCCCATGTCAGATGGCAGTTTTACTGAACATTCAAGGAAGAACTAATACCCATTCTCCTCAAACTATTTCAAAAAATTCAAGAAGAAGAAAAACTTCCAAACTTGTTCTATGAAGCCAAGATAATTCTAATTCCAAAACCATATACAGACACTACAAAGAAAGAAAACTACAAGCCAATATCCCTGATGAACATAGATGCCAAAATCCTTAACAAAATATTAGCAAATTGGATCCAGCAATACATCAAAAAAATTATTCACCATGACCAAATGGGATTCATCCCAGGGATGCAAGGCTGGTACAATATTCACAAATCAATAAATGTGATACACCACATAAACAAAATGAACGATAAAAACCATATGATCATATTAATAGATGCTGAAAAAGCATTCGACAAATTCCAGCACCCATTTCTGATAGAAACATTCAGCCATGTGGGAATAAAGGGATCATATCGTGACATAATAAAGTCCATATATGAAAAATCTATAGCCAACATTATACTCAATGGGCAAAAACTAAAAGCATTTCCCTTAAGAACAGGAACAAGACAAGGATGCCCACTTATGCCACTCTTATTTAACATAGTACTGGAAGTCTTAACCACAGCATTAGACACGAAGGAAAAGTAAAATGGATTGAAATTGGAAAGGAGGAAGGAAAACTCTCACTTATAAAACATTCTGAGAGTAGAAAGTCTGTGCAAAATATTTTCCATTTTAAACTATGAAAGATAGGAAATGGAATGTTTTTTATCTAAACAAAGAAATAGTGCAATTTTTAGAAAATAAATAAAAAATTATAATGCCTGGGTAAAAATGACTGAATGTTTTAATATGTAAGACGAAGATATAAGTTATCTTCTAGCATATACATATTATAAAAAAAAAAAAACAAAAACAAAAAAAACCCTCAAACTATGGAGTTTTCCATTTAAAACATTCCATCTACCTGAGACTGATTATACTAATTCCCTCTGAAATGACTTATAATTCTCACCCTTATAGGTTACTGAAAAGCTTTCATTTTCCAAAGCTACCTTCCACCTTTATATCACCAAATTAGAATTGTTTGTTTGTGACTCATGGAGAAAAACAATTTTGTCACAATTACAATGGCGTTTAATACCACAATCCACCACAACAGCAAACGCCATAGAGTTCCTATTGTTGTTATGAGTCTTCTATATGACCTTGTTTGAAGTGTTCATGCATTTTTGTACATCCCTGAGAGAGTTTTTTTAGGTCTTTGGCTCCTATTAGGAAGAGTGTTTAAAAGCATCTTGTTAAAAAAGAATATATTGTCAAAAATGGGGATGGTGTGGGCCCTACGCAGTCTTTCAAGCCAATATATTTTTTACAAATTCACTTAATGAAGGTCACGAAGAAATTCAGCTGAGGTGAAAATTAAGAAAAATGTCATCCTTACATTGAATACTTGAGATTCAACTAATGTCTATGGTTTAGAAATTGTTAAATATGTATATTTACTAGCCAATGGATAATAAAAACCTTTGGAACATGTAGTTTCCCTTATGAGAACATATTTTGCATAAACTGGAAAATTATTGCTTAATAGTAACATTAAATACACTTATAATGTTGGCCAAATAACATCCTTGTCGACTTTGTATCAGGATATTTTCATACATCTAGGAATAGAGAAGGTAGTATAATGAACACCTAGACACCATTACTTAGCATCACTGAACTCTAAAAATATTAAGAAAAAATCTTCAGAATTAAGGGCATTTGAATCTACATAATAAATAAAATAATGTGAAAATATAAAATACGTAGGTAAATATAAAAGGCTGTTTTGTGCTGTATCAACATTTTAAAAATAATTTTCCTCCTGCTGGTGGGGCTCAGTGGATTGAGCATCAACCTACGGACCGAGCGGTCCCGGTCAATTCAGCTCAGGGCACATGCCTGGGTTGAGGGCTCATAGCAGGCTCAGTGGGGGGTGTGCAGGAGGCAGCCAATCAACGTTTCTCACATCAATGTTTCTAGCTCTCTTTCCCTTCCTCTCTCTCTAAAAAATTAATAAGAACATATTTAAAAAATAATAAAATAAAAATAAATTTCTGTTTATGCATTCATAACAATGTGCTGCAAGATATATAACATGTGTGGAAGTAAAATTCATGCTGATAATGGCACAAACGACAAGTGGAAAATAAAATGATCTGGCAGTCACCTTCTTATAGGTCTGGCGACCTAATGGTAGTTAGGCAGACTGCCATAACCGTAGTGGGTGAACACCAAAACAAACGACAAATGCACATGATAATTTCAAAATAATGACGCCGAGTGAAAGAAGCTTGTCAAAAAAATCCGTACTCTATGTCTTCACTGATATATCAGTCCAGAAAAGGTGAACCTCTCCCAGTCACAGAAATCACATTAGCAGGTCAGAGAGAATGGAGATGAGGAAGGAGGGAGGAGGAAGAGTGGCCAAGGTCATGAGGGAACACTTCGGGTTAATGGCTGTGTTCTTCATCATGATGGAGATATGGTCTCACATATAGGTTAAAATAGGTTTTAACCTATAAACTAACATATTTTTCACTCCTCTATACATGAAGAAACTGTCACATTTGTCCACTGGGAGGCACATACAGATCGAATTAATTGGGGGAAAAATATATATATTTACACACACACACACATACATAAAGAGAAAGTTCAAATCAAGATACTATATAATATCAATTGTAGAAGTGTTTCCAGATTAGAACATAATGCCCTACGAGACTATTGTCATAAATAGATTTTGTAAATAAAATAATCCTAGGTAGCCCTGGCCGGTTTGGCTCAGCGGTTGGAGGGTTGGCCTGTGGAACAGAGAGTCCCAGGTTCGGTTCCTACTAGGGGCACGTTCCAAAAAATAAATAAATAAATAAGCCTAGGTAAATGACATGCAAAATTTTTCATGATAATTACCACGATAGTAAGAAGAGAAACAAGTTTAAAGGATAAAGGTTAGAAATAGCTGTCAAATTTTTCTCCCTCCAGAACAATCTAAAGTATGTAATCAAACAATAGTACTCATTAATTCTGGGTGATTTTTCTACCATATGTTATCTTTTTCCTACGATTGGAACCTTTCACAATTAAATTTAAAATGAACAGTCAAACTATACTTTTGTAATCCTAAATCATCATAAAACAGACATGAGTACCCTTTCATTGGAACTTTTTGTATAAAAATACAAGAATAAAACAGTAGCTGTAATAATATCTGAAGGATGAAATGATGTGGTTTTGTTTATACTCTCCTACATTCTATATTCTCTACAGTGGTCAGAAAATATGCCCTTCTATTTCAGGGGAAGAGGAAACATGTCAAATCATGGTCCACTTGTGATTGAAGAGTGTTGGCAGCTGTCAGCACGCCAGACCGAGAAATACTCAGGGCTGAACCGAGGCTAATAAGGAAAAGTGCTATCAATTAGTATTCTGAAACAGTCCCTGGAGAAGCAGTGACATGTTCACCCTACATGCAATCCTGGTTATATTTTCCAATCAGGTAAATACCTGAATAAAAGCCTGCGTATTATTTAAATATGAAAAAAAAAATAGCATGCTAATACTCTCTCATGTTAGTTTGCGTAGATTTAATCTACTTGCCAGTGTCTAGGCATAATTATTTATATTTATTCAATAAAATGTAGAGTACGGTATATTTGAAAATATATAATGTGCAATAATAAGATGGCACTGATATTAACATATTACATAATGAAACGATTTTACTAGTATTTAAATAACACTATTTCATACGCATCAAATATTATGTCCAAGTAGAATCATAGGATTTTAGTTTTGAGAAATGTGTTTCATCTAATGTATTGCATTCACATATGAAGGGATTGATATTAGAAACGTTAAGGCCATGGCTCAGGACCAAATAGTTATTTAGCAGTAAAGGTAGAACTGGGAACCGAATCTTAAGGGCATAGGGTGAACACCGTACGCTCCTCTTTACTGAATGGAAGAAAGAAAAATCATAGATATCTAATATTATGCACGCATCTGTCACTAGTGTTCACTTTTAAAAATCGAATCAAGGTCGATAAGTTGCATTATAATGTTTGGACAAGTCTTAAAAATAGACATAAAAATGTTTTTTTTATCACCTCCTTTTAAGGCATCTCCACCTGACTTATTCTAAAGACTCGTGGCATTGATTAAAAAAAATAAAAGAAGAAGAAGAAGTCAGAATGATGGATTTGGTGGTTGTGTGGGGGAAGATAAAAGCTGAAGCTGGGGAAATGTGGATGGGATAAATATAGCAACTTAATCCTATTTGTGAGCTCTTAAAAATCAAAGGCAGCTTGGCAGACTCATAGAGTAACCGTCTCCACCAAGACTTTTAAATGGCTTTCTCAGAACTGCTAATAGGAAATATGGAAAGGAATTGTGAGTGGATGTAGCCTGCATACCTAAGTGAGAAGGAAGCAGCATTTCTGGACCCAAAACTGTAACTGTCCATGTGCCAACTCTTTCTCCACAGATTTAGACTATAAAAGACCTTTCTTTGTCCCATTCGTGAACTCTCATTAAATGTACTGTGCACATTCACTGTCAAGAATAAAACCTGTGTGCACAGATAAAACAATAATAAAGTCAGAATGCCTGGATAAGAAAGTGACTAGCCCTCTAGGACAGCCCCACCTTCTCCATTCACTGTTTGCATGGTGTCCTAAGATAGGAACCATCAAGTGCCTCCCATCCCTGGGTGGCCATCAGGGACTCTGCTTTTAGGCAGTGCGCTGAGCACTGTAGTTTAATGAGCGCCACATTCAGAGTGCTAAACATTGACAAGACGGAGCCTGCGCACGTCAAATATTCTAGAATGAGAAGAGGCAGATTCCAGTTGATGAGATATACACTGGCAACATCTCATTTTTTAAAAACCCAGTACCCCACTTTCCACGCCTTCCAGAAGTTACCAAAACACGATTTCTCCTCATTATTTCAAGGCTAAATCTTTGTAAAGTCTCTGTACTGAGAGTTTGTCTAAAGCTCCTTTGGACCATATTCCTAATTATATGTTGTTAATGCAATTAATCTGTATAGAACTTAATTATGTCTTTGCCATTTTGTGTTCTGATATTCACTCATTACATATCCACAGGCTTTTTCTTACATTTATTTTCCTGTGTTATTGAGTCAAACCTGGAAAATATTTTCCTTTTAGACATCTCTTTCTCTTAATTTTCTTTTAAAAATAAGTAACTAGGACAAATAAAGCAATGCTTTATTCCTAATGTCTAAAACATTGTTCTCATGTGACTTTCATTCTTTAAGGAGGCAAACCCATGTATATTTGTCTATAGTTTCATTTTTATTGTATAATTTAAAAACACTGGAAATAACCTGAATATCCTAAATCTATTCATTTGGAGAGGATACATAAAATTGGTCTCGGAGTTGACAAGAAAACAAGTGAATAAAAACAAATTTCAAAATTCTTATTCACATAACGTCATTCAGCCTTTGAACGTGGTGTCGCAAGGTCCTTTTATGACATGGAAATATGGCTGTAACATTTTGTTGGGCCAAACACTAAATGAAATACGTATAAAATGATTCCATTCTGTTCAGAATAAAATATAGACAAATCCAGAGAAGAAGGTGTGGAAGCTGATGCCCTCATGTGCAGACAGACAGACGTCATCCCTGAATTGAGGAATTAGAAATGGATTTAAATTTTCCTCCTGTGTATTTCTGTTTCAATATGTATTCAGTTAATACATATATAGAACATTTTATAATAAATTTTAAGACTGTTTTACATACATAAAGGTTATTTGGCACCATAGTAAAGATCAAGAGATTAGTCTCTACTGACTCTGGGGTTATTCTCCCAAATATGTCACGATGAAATGTTCTAAAGGCAGCTTGGTGAGCCAGAATGTCACCTGTGCAGCAAGGATGACTGAGTGCCTAGAACAGTCCGCCGCCCCCTACCTGAATGACTTCCGGCCAACGGCCCAACTTCTGGGTGCCTCAGTGGTCTCGGGTGAAAAGTGAGGAAAATCATAGTGTCTATTGCATAGGGCTGTCATGATTAAACGAGCCGATGCATCCAGGACTGGTCTGACACATGCCAAGTGTTAAGTGTTTTAAACTCACTATGAAAATACCTACTTATACGAGGATGGTAAAGATCGGATCGTTTCTTCACTTCTAAACTTTGCAATATCCAGCTGCTGTTATCTCTGCCAACAATACGTACTCATATAAAACTTTATAAATGACTCTTGCAACAATAGTGTAGGATACATCGTCCCTGATGTATGTGTTCTATGTGTATCTTTAAATGATTTGAATGCCGTTACATTTTTTCCCAAGCATGGCTAAATGAATATGACAAATAAAAATTGTCATGCTTGAAGCAATATGTGCTATTGCGCGGGCATATATAGGCTGAAAATGATCCCAGTGTGACTCAGAACAATTATGTTTTCAAAGAAGACTAATTATGACTTAACGGATGAAAATATTATAATCTATGCACTTAGACCATTTGTAACTGGATCTAATTAGAAATTGTCTCTTCTATGACCTCTTCTTGGTTACATAAAGATAATTATTCCATCTGTGAAAACTTATAAAAATATAATGTGTTCTAGAAGGCTTGTAGAAAAGCCGAACTAAGATGAGCAATCTCAGCTTCTCAGTAAAGAAAAGCACATGGCAATTAATACAATGTCTCCATCTTCAGAAAACCATTGAGTGCACCTGACCAAAATAATATTTCAGAAGACTTACAGTTTCCATCGTCATCATACGATTGACCCCCTTTACCCATGTGTCCTCCCTCTCCCCCCGTCCCTCTGCTAACCACTGATCTGTTGCCTACTCTCTATTTTTGTCTCTTTGCTTTACTTTTTGACTTGGTATGCCAAAGCAGGGTCTCTGAAGATTACCTTTTGCTTTAATCTTAAGACATGTTTGATGGTTGTGAATGTCTTTTATTAATGAATGCAACAAATTCCTGAAAGCAATATCTCTGCTTTACTAAAGCCAGAACTGTGTTTAAAGTGGGGTATGAATTCGCTCAGTGAATCATAGCAACTTCAAGAGAGCATGTGTCATTTCAAAAAGAAATTGACTTGTAAATTGTGTCAGGATTTAGATCATGTGCTGGGTTCTCTCAAATGAGTAGGGATGTGAATTGGTAACAAATTCTGTAACAGTACGGATATTGTTTTAAGTGTCAAACATCTTTCTGGTCACTTTGGTAAAAGTAACTCATTTCTCAAATCTGTGAACCGTCTGCAGCTTTGCTAGAAAGGATTCATATGGGGTTATTAAATTCTATATTTGTTTATGTTTCATCCTCAATTAGATATGCCAAAGAGAAGATACAGGTATTTGAAGATCTTGGATATTAAAGGAAATGGTATGACAACAAAATATAAAAATACCATTTCCTCATATTCATCAGCATGGTTCTCAACCATGAGGTCAGTGGCAATAAAACCCAGTCTAACCAAACGTTTGTGAAAAGTACACTATCTCACTTTAAACTGTACAAAAACACATTAATTCCTATCGCACTACTGTCAACATGTTAAATACTACTCTATAACACCTGAAATGTAACATAATATTTAGGGGGCACATATTAAGAGAATGAATGGCAAACAATTCAGCATCAATCTATGTTATAACAAATTCCTAAAAGAATAATAAGAAACCTTAAGAATGTATGGGAGGCATGTGTATATAGCATTTTAAAGCATCTTCAATTTATGATGATTTAATTGAATTAATACAAAATTTTCTAGAGAGAAGTATTTTAGAAACATTCCAAAAGGGAAAACAAAACAAAACAAAAAATATAAGTAGATAATATGTGCTTTAAGACTTCTACAAATTGTGTGTGTGTGTGAGTGTGAGAGAAAGATTAACCATAAAATACAAATATTTCATTAAGGCACAAGCAAAGGACTTATTAAAACTGAGTCTGTAGCCCAGCTGGTGTGGCTCAGTGGACTGAGTGTCACCCCAAAGACTGAGAAGTCAAGGTTCAATTCCCGGTCAGGGCACATGCCTGGGTTTCGGGCTTGATCCCCAGTAGGGGGCGTGCAGGAGGCAGCTGATAGATGTATCTCTCTCACACTGACGTTTCTATCTCTCTCTCTCTCTATAAAAAATCAATAAAAACATATTTGAAAAAATTAAAACTGGGGCTGTAAGATGCAGCTGTAATTTATATAACCTGATACATTTCAGCCATTGTTAAGACTTGGTCAAGTAAAAAGACACATAAAGAATAAGATATAGATAATTTCTAGATTTCATAAGCTGGTCATTTAAAAAAAATGGAATGATTCTAGACTTCCGATTTTGTAGTGCTTATTCCCTTTTGGAAATAATTTTATTGGTTGAAAATTTTTGTAAGGAGAAATATTCACATTACATTGAAATTTAAATATTTTAAAAATCATTTTTACTATTTATTTATTTATTTTTATTTTTCTTTATTGATTTTAGAGAGAAAGGAAGGAAGGGGGGAGAGAGATAGAAACATCAATGAGAGAGAACATCGATTGGCCGCCTCTTGCATGTCCCCAACCTGGGAATCGAACCAGCAACCTCTTGGTGCATGGGTCTATGCTCAACCACTGAGCCACACTGGCCGGGCTACAATTTATTTTTAAATTATAGTTGGTATACAATATTATATTAGTAAGTTATGATGATTTCATTGACTATAGTCGCTATATTTTATAATACACCTGGGTGACTTATTTTATAACAGAAAGTTTGTAATTCTCTATTCTCTCTGGCTTTTTCAAATAAAAATTATAAGCACGTATATTTGCATACTTGAACATCTAAAGTATTTAAAAATTTTAATAAGGAACATTTGAATATATATTATTTTATTACATTATTTGATATTGTAAATACACCCAATATGTATAAATTACTAAATTTGCAAATATTTTATATAAACAATGTCTTCTATACAGATATAATTCAAAAAATGAATTTATAGAGCTCGTTAGATTTATATAATCTAAAGAAAACATTTACCATTCTATTTATATATTTTTGTTGTTTACCTCTTCGTGTTGTTTTGAACATATGCTAGTTCCAAATTTACTACATTTATTAGGCAAAACTTCATTGAGTATTTAATTAAAATTAGTAACCCATTTAAATTATTTTTAACAAATTAAAATGGAAACAATATTAAATGTCTTTCACATTTTTATATTTTCTTAATTTACATTTTCATGTCATTTATATTTGATTAGCCTTTTTCTTATATGCAACATGTAATATAACATATTACAAATTAATATGTATGTATGTTTGGAAATGCATGTGTTTGTATTCATATTATACTCAATAGTTTATTTCTATTATTATTATTATAACATTCTTAATTACTTAAGCTTTTGGTTTTAAGAATTTTTGAAAGTCAATAGAAAGTTTGATAGAAAAAAGGAAGAAAATTAAATAATTGTCTGTCAGATTTGATAATATATTGTCCTTCAAAGAAACAGTTAGATTTATTTATATATGCAGGGAGCACCATACTGAATATTGTATACTAAATATAAACAATTTATTATGTTCAAATAAACATTTTCCTCATAACTTTAGGGTTGATGACTTTATTCATAGCATCTGATAGTGCAGAAGTAATAAATGATAAATTAAAAAACAAATTTCTAGAGAAAGAAAAAGATACAGTAGTGAGTGATACATACCTCACAAGAAAAAATGTTTTAAATGTTCTAAATATGAGCAACTTTTATTTTCTTCAAATGGAACGGTAGAGATGGTGAATTGTTCTCACACATACAAGCTGTCCCCCCAAAATGTATGCACGGTATCTGCAGACTCTCTTATATTTTGAAAATGAAATGTATTTCCATAAACACTAGCTTGATAATTACACTTTTTTGTGCATACATTTTTGGGGGGGACACCCTATATTTTGTCTTAGAGAAAGTTCAATATACATGTCATAGTTTTAGAAATTTAGAATTTTGTTCTTTCCTTACAAAGTGCAAACTAGCAAAGAGCTTCCCAAAGTACTTTTGGCCCTAATGTCATTAAAAAATAATGTATACAGTTCAATATATGCCTGATTATCACATGCTTACCTGCCTCTTCAAGTTCTAGTTCTGCGGACCTTGAAAGTCAAAATTCCCGTTAAACGCATGAGGGACAGCAGGCGAGATGGTTCTTGTTTTGCTTGCCTGGCTTCTCATCCAACCTTGCCTGAGCCACCGCCCTCTGGGCTTGGGTTTTATACCACGACACTGTGTGTCACTGCTCCTGAGGGCTATTTTGGGTTTTCTGAGCAAAAGCCACAAACACTGAGCTCTTTGTGTAAAATATCATAAGGGCACTCTGGTGTCTGCTCAGAGTTTGAGATTCAGATGCAGACAGCTCCAGCGAATAGGATGGGCAGATGATTTGTATATTTTTTCCTTTTCCTAACAAGAAGCATAAAGAAAATAAAAATAAAGTTCTTACTGGTTTGAGATGATAAGGGGGGATTTAACTTATGTAAGAGAATCCTGCAAGTGGAAAGGGCGTGCCCTCTGCTGGGGATTAGCGGATGAAACAAATGATCAGTTTAAAGCAAGCACAAAAGTTACTAAAAAGAGAACTTTCTACCGGCTGTGCTGCTTCTGAATTCCGTCTTTCTGCTCAGGAATCAAGTCAGATACAGGAAGAGAAGGCAAGGTCTAAATTGTCATCCTCTGCTTTTCCTGGGTTTACTTACTACCTAAATATTCTGATTTTATAAGAGGTAGAATTAGATTCTGTTATAAGGATTCTGTATTGTAAAATGCATAGTGTTACATTTTATGCTGTTTTCTCTAGCTGTTTCCAGTTAAAAATAATTTTCAAATCGAATCAGAGAGGTTAAAAATATAAACAGTGTCTACAATATGAATGTCTATATAACTTAATATTTTCAGATTTATATGTACAGTTATTGTAAGGAGACAGCATCAACTTGAGTCCTGCAATACTGGGACGACAGGCATGTTCATCATGACAAGGGAAGGGTCGTAGGAAAAGGATTACAATTGCTATGAGAACTGAGTAGACTGTGGTCTGACTTATGTTTACTTCAATTTCGAATTCATGACAACCAAGTTTTATTAGTTACCATTTGTTAAATAAATGTTCCCTACCTCTGAAACATGTGGCAAACCAAAAAGAAGTGGGCTTTGTCTGGTAAGCTTTTTTTTTTTTTTAAGAACACAACCTAAGATCTATCCTCTTAACAAATGTTCGAAGTGTATAACACAGTATTATAAACTATAGACACAAGGTTGCACAGCACCTCCCTAGGACTTACTCATCTTGCAGGATGTTCTACCAATTGCACAACCTCCCACTCTGCCCCCAGGCTCCGTCATCCAGCATGGGACTCTGCTTCTGTGACTTTGACTAACTCAGATGCCTCCTATGAGTGGAATCATTCAGGATTTGTCCTCCTGTGACTAATTTGTTTCACTTAGCATAATGTCCTCATGCTGTATCCATGTTTCAGTGTTTATGTAAGAAGCTCACATTTTATGGGATGTTGCCTCTTGCTTTGATATACTTTCCAGCCTCACTTTGCATTGCGATTGCTCTTTTCCAACCTGAGAGTTCACCTTCAACAGGATGACCTGGGGGCTCATCTTACGGGGCACCAGGGAGCAATTCAGGGTCAGCATTTGCTACACTGATTGTCATGATACCACTAAGCAAAGAATCAGGGCTGTAGAGACAGGATTACATTTTCTAAAGAATGTATATTCTTTATGTTTTATGTAGAACCACCATTCACATCAATTTATGATTTCATTAAATGGGAGATGTTTTAAAAAACACCCATGTAAAGAAAACAGCTAGGTTTGATTTTAAGATAGGCTCCAAGAACTTGAAATTACTTAACGGAACGTTTGTCTTCCCGAGAGTGCAGGAGGTGATTAACCGCAGGCCGACTGGAATACAGCGAGTCTTTACAACTGTGTCACAACCAGGAATGTTGACTTGACGGGACTGATGGATATCGGCATCCGGTGAGCTTAGGGATTGCGTCCATGCATTTTCCTCATCGCAGGTAAAAAGTCCATGACGTTTATCCAGCCCTGGGAGGAGAAGGGCATTTTGAAGAGTGAATGGAACATGACCGTCTATGAATGGGAGTCTCAGGATTCACTGCACCACTACTCACGTGACAGTCAAAGCCATACTAAGGGCTTATGGAGGTCTCCATGCCACAGAATAAGCGTGAGAGAGGGTGGGAAATCCCTGAGACACAGGCACTGTTTCATGACGACAGAGAAGCATTCTGGGGAGCAATTGTCAGCATTCTCATGAAGGCTGGGGGCGGGCTTCCCATGCCATTGACCAGCAGGCTGAGGAAGAGAGCCTGAGATTCAGAAGCATTCAAGCCAGAATTATACTAAGTAAACCCAAAGGTTTGAATTCAAATATTATAATTCATCAATGCTCTGAAGAGCTAACAATTTTTTTAACCAGATATTTGAGAAATGTAAATCTATCAATGAACTGTAGACGAGATCAGCTAATGAAGCACAGATCTAACACAGGCAGAAGATGAAAGGCATTCATCACTCAGATTCTGACTTATTCCTTCCAGATGAACCTTTAATCTGAAAACTTAGGTCTACCTGCCTCACAGCCTTGACTATCCAAGCGCCTTCAATGAAATATTTAGGCTTCATCCAATCAGCTCTATTAAGGATGATGGAATCTAAGGTCTACATCACCACCAGTCTTGGAGGATAGTATTTCTCAAGTTAAAATTATATTCATAAGCGTTGGGGAAAAAATTACGATATATGAAGATAGTACAATTTGAAGATGTATTTTCGGTATGGTATCATTGTATTCATTAGGATTCCTGAAGCTTCCATGTACAGACCAACACTGAACAAAGTCCCAGAACAACGGCTCAAACAATGAAGAAATTTGACACCAGCATAGAAAGATAGACTTAGGATTGGTTGATCCAGTGGCTTCACAATGTAATTAGTTACCCAGGCCCATTTGGTCTCTTCTCGTGCTCAAGAGTAAGTACATTTTTTTCCCCAAATTGCCCCCAAAACACTCCACTTTTGCCTAAAATAGTCATTTGTCCATATGTAAACCAATTATGCCAAAGAGAAAAGCTTAGAACCACTAAGCCATTCCTGCGCCAGGGAGTAAGAACTTCCTGTTGGAGAAACAGGGATCTTTCACCAAATAAGGGTGGGGCAGTTGACTCTAGTTGTCAAACCCTGTATTCACTGTAGGTGTTATCAGTGGGGTTAAGTCTACATCCCCACCTGTTGCTTCTGGGAGTGGGCTTCCTGCATTATCCTAAGAAAAGAAATTTTCTGAGACTCGCACGGAAGGAGGAAATATTGTAGAAAGCTTTATTTCGGTGGAATCACACCCGTGAGCTTCCGAGGTCCCCTCTCCCTCCTTCCTGCCACGTAAGAAGTGTGGCTGTGGCTTCACTAGGGCTAAAATAAAAGCCAGTGTCCACTCCATGTTAGGCACAGTCCGACCCAGTATTAGGCTCGCTTAGTTTGTGTTTCCCGTGGCAGGGCCACTGCATGGGGGTCGGCATGGTCACGTGGCTATGCAGTTATGGAGGGGATG
Organism: Molossus molossus; assembly: GCF_014108415.1. Taxonomy (NCBI): domain Eukaryota; kingdom Metazoa; phylum Chordata; class Mammalia; order Chiroptera; family Molossidae; genus Molossus; species Molossus molossus. Next base: position 111,311,051 of record NW_023425399.1, read on the forward strand.
CAGGCAGAGCAAGCCGAAGGAACCAGAGAGCCAAGGGAGTGATTGCCAAGAGTGAACTCTGATTATGTATCCCCAAATTTTCATGGGATTGCATTGGCTCCACCTCTTCTAGCAAATTACTTCTATTCCCAGGTTTGACTGACAGGCATCTTCCCTAGTCATCCAGACTCACTGAGCATGTATTCATCTCCCCTTTGTTGGACCCCTTCCCAACCCAGTGACCTGCAGGGGTGGGCCAGCGGTTCCCTGGGGAGTGAGGAATTGCAGCTTCCTGGTGAAGCTGCCCGGATGGCCATGCTTATAATGTCTCCTGCCCCTTTTGCTCCTCTCCTGTTGATAATAACTAGGTAATTACAATCGTATCACCGGCATGTGTAGGCTCACTTTTTTCAAAGCTGAAAATGAAAATAATTTTCTCTGTGGTTAATTGTTGAATGTCATTGTTTTCTATTAGTACCATGTGCTGTATTTTATTTTATTTTTTTAAGAGTATGTATCACTATGACAAGTAGAAGAAAACAAAATGCAGACTGAGAACAAAATAAACAAAACACTGGCTAATCTATACACCTCACACAATGGCAAGTCTTTCTCGTCAGACTCAGTAAAACTTGGATCCTAGTTTTAAAAAAAAACAAAAACAAAACATTCAACTGAATATGGCAATATTTTTTATGGCCTTAGAAGATTTATCTTTTAAATTCTTGCTGCAGCAGCCCTGGTTGATATAATTAAAATGTATCTGTTCATAAATATCCACTGTTCCTTCTTTTATTTTTCTTTTGTTTAGTTATAGTGAGCAGACCTTCTCTGGAGCTTTGTATCCAAGGAAGACTTTCGTTTGATTAAACTGTAACATAATCCTCATGATAAAGGAAATAAATAAATACATGAACAACAAAAATATCCATTCTATAGAAGACATACTTCAGCAGCTGGCAGTATAAGACCAAACAATTTAAAATACTGAAAATCAGGAGTACAACTCCAGAAATGCAGAATTGTCATCCTTGACCCCTGGCTCTTGATCTGTCATCTATCATCTTATTTTTGCAAGACATTGGGTCAGAGGTTAGAATTATAGAAAGACATGAAATTTTCTGACCAAACATTTCTTGAAAATGAAAAGCACAAATAATTTTTAAGCATCATACAGTAGTAAAAAAACAAAAACAAAAAAAAACATGAAAATCCAATAGAATCTTTTGGGAAAAGAGGAATGTCGACCTCCACTGAACATGTGCTGAAATGTGAAATGTGTATTATTGGGTCCAGAGCTGATCATGGGAGAACCACAGGACATAACAGCTTGTTTGCTGACTGAGTTGTACTGTACAACAAAATGTCCTACATATGGCTTACATTTTCTGATATGCAATTGTACCTTTAAAACTTTTCCACACTTTTCACCTGGCCGGTGTGGCTCAGTGGTTGAGCATTGATCCATACACCAAGAGGTTGCTAGTTTGATTCCTGGTCAGGACACATGCCCAGGTTGTGGGCCAAACCCCAGTGGGAGGCATGCAGGAGGCGGCCAGTCAATGTTCTCTCTCATCCATGTTTCTCTCTCTCTCCCTTCCTGTCTCTAAAATCAATAAAGAAAAATATTTTTTTTAAATGTCCACATTTTATAAAATTTGCATATACTGTGAAAAGAAAAAAATCTGCTTAAATGATATATATTTAAATTAATAAAAACTAGTCATTGAAAATGAGTAATTTTTTTTTTTTTTTTTATCCTCACCCGAGGACATTTTTCCATTTTTTGTTCAGGTAGAGTGGGAGGGAGAGAGAGGAACAGAGAGAGAGAGAGAAACATCGATGTGAAAGGAACACATCGAGTGGCTGCCACCCACAAAACCGACCAGGGCCGGGGACAAACTGCAACCGAGGTACGTGCCCTTAGCGGGAACCGAACCCGGGTCTCTCAGGACCGCAGGCCGACACACTAACCGCTGAGCCAAACCAGCCAGGGCGAAAATGAGTAATGTTTTAATATGAAATAAATGGCAATCTTTCTCCACATCACGACCTACAAACTAAGAAGCCCGTGTGGCCAGTCGAACTGGTCTTCTGTTTATGCAAGTAAGGTTCTGCGGACACTCAGCCATTCCATTTGTTTACTCAGAGTCCAAAGTGTCTGCGGCTGCTTTCGTTCCACTATGGCAGTGGTGGGTTGTTGTGACAGAGACTCTTGACTTAAAAAATCTAAAACTCTTACTACTTAGCCATTTACGGGAAAAGTTTACCACTTCCTACTGTGTATTTATGTGATGTAGTAGTGACTTTTAGTTAATATTTATAGCACAGTTTACTTGAAAATTAAATTACATATATATGTGATCAATAGATAAATATATGTGAAAAACTGACATAAATATACAAGAATTTACACCGCAGAAATCGTCTTATTCTACATTATATTTTCTGTCAGTGGGTCAATGAATCAATATGGTTAAATAAAATATTGGTGTTTTTTTAAAGATTGCTTAAATATTTTGTTTTTGCTTAAAATATATAAATGTAGTTTAATTTAATATACATCATATGTAATTATATATGTGTGTCTGTGTATGTGAAGGCAGTTTATTTGACATTTTATCCTCAGAATGGGTCTCTGCATATTTTTTTTATAAAACACACTCATCATTTGTATAGGTTTCCCAATTTGTATCTTAAGAATGAAGAAAAATGTAAAGAAACATGAAGACTTATGGGTGCAAATTCTGTTAATACACATTTTGGATCTGGGTTTAGGTCACCGCAAAATGGAGCATAGAGTACCAGGGGTTCGCGTGTGCACTGCCCCCACGCAGGCGCAGCCCCTGCCCCTCCAAATCCCTGGCCAGGGAGGCGCATGTGCTGGCATCAGTGAACCTGCACGACACATCGGTCACTGTCACCCAAAGCTCATGGTTTACATTAGGCTCCTCATCGTGTTGCACCTTCTGTGGGTTTGGACGAGTGTACAATGACGTGTACCCACCATGACAGCATCATACCGCCCTGAAGTCCTCTGTGTTCCACCTGCTCACCCCCTCCCGTAACCCCGGCAGCCACTGCTGTCTTCACTGTCTGTGGTTGGGCGCTCCCCGGACGGCTATGTAGTTGGAGTCATGAGTGTGCAGCGTTTTCATAAAGGCTCTTCGACGTAGCATCATGGATGGAAGATTCCTCCATGTCTGTTCCTGGCCCCATAGCGCATTTCGTCTTATTCCCGAATAATATTCTATTTTCTGGATATTCCACAGTGTGTCTCTTCTTGGTTGCTTCCAAGTTTTAGCAGTTATGACTAGAGCTGCACAGGTTTTTGTGTGGACACAGACTCTTACGACTCGGATTTAATGATTTTTTAAAAAGTGTTTTCATTACACCCTTCAAAGCATTTTAACATCTTGATTTCAATAAGCATTTCTTTAAAAATCCCTATTACAGGCCCATCTCAACCAACAAGAAAAAACCCAAGTAAACAACTTAACACTACATCTTAAAGACCTAGAAAAAGAACAAAAAGCAGCCCAAAGTCAGCAGAAGAAAGGAAATAATAAAAATTAGAGCAGAAAAATTTCATCTTAGTTTTAATAAAAAATAAACAATGCCCTGCGCTTTTTAGACACATCTCACCAGTTACATTTTGGAACGCATCTTTGCAATAGCGAGAGCCTGGCATGAACAATGTTGCAGGTGAACAGCCTTCGGAGGCGCGCACTCGCACGGCTGACTGCGAGCGCGCGCCCGGCGCAGGTGAGCACCTGGCAGGTGCCGGGGTCTGTTCTGCAGAAGAAACGGAAAGCTTGCGTTTTGCCACATCACAGCACACATGGAGAGACTACTATGACACAAATTATACATGCACCATCCCATTTAATCCTCACAGCATTTCTTCCAGGGAGTGACCGGCCCCCTGCCATTTGTGTAAACACAAGACTAATCGCAGAGCCTATTCTGAATAGTTGGAGGGTTTTTTATTTTGTGTCAAAGCCTATGGTGTCCTCACTATAACACATTTTGTCTTTATGGAAGAAAACTTCCAATTTTTAAAAGAAATGGTTCTTTTAAAACTAGGATCAGGCCCTGGCCGGTTTGGGTCAGTGGGTAGAGCATCCTGAGACCGGAGAGTCCCAGGTTCGGTTCCCGCTAAGGGCATGTACCTCGGTTGCAGTTTGTCCCCGGTTGGGGTCGTGTGGGTGGCAACCAGTCTATGTGTCTCTGTCACATGGATGTTTCTCTCTCTCTCTTCCTCCCTCTCTCCCTTCCACTCTGTCTGAAGATAAATACAAAAAATGTCCTCCAGTGAGGATAAAAATAATAATAATAATAATAATAATAAAATAAAACTACGATCAGCTATTGAACTGTGTGGTATGAGAGTAGCCACAAAGCCAAGTGTGTAAGCAGTTACACTCGGGCCCTTCTTTCCTTCCCTGACCCCCTTGCTGTCCTTCCCCGGAAATGGTGAGCACGTGCTCCCTTCCAGGGGCCTGTGGCAGGGCGCAGGAACATTCGTAAACGCTACAGAAAAACGCCCCTGTCGAACCGAAGCTCGTGTTCTAGAAAAGAGACACAGTGAGGAGACCAGATAAATTAGTAGAATACCTAGGACACTAGAGAGACAAAAGTGCGGAGCAGAAAAATGAAGGTTAGTTAGCACGGTCATGAGGAGGAACAGAATTGTCTACAGGCACACCAGGAACGGCCCAACTGAGAAGGAAATCGTGGCTAAAAACATTAATGAGACGAGGGAGTCTGTTCTGCAGTTTTCTTACCAAAGAACAGCTCAGGTCGTATGAAACTGTTCGCCTTCAATGTTCAAGAAACATCAAGAAGCTTACTGTGCCTGGGGTGCAGAGGAGAGAAAGTAGAAGACGAGGTGTGTGTGTGTGTGTGTGTGTGTGTGTTCACTTGTGCACATGTGGGCAGACTTTTAAGGCCTGGCTGGCAAGTGTAGGTGATTAGACTTTTACAGGGAGAGAGATGGAAAGCAACTGGCAAGATTTAAACAAAGAGGATGTGACCTAATATATTTTAAAGGCCCACTCTAGTTTGTGTCCTGAGAATAGAATGTCACTGGCCATGTTGCAGAAGGGGTAAAACATGGTAGGAGCTATTGTATATTCAGTATCCTGCTTCTTGATTTCAGCAGCCTCATGAAGCAGGTATTGATTGGTCAGGCAATTGGAGATGCAAGGAGACCCAGAAGTTTTTCATTGTAATTATGCTCAAGCAGAGTTTCAGGAGAATAAAGAGGAGCATCGGCGGGGTTCTCACAGACTTAGTGATGCACTGGGTGCGAGTTCCTAGTTGCCTCATTAGGTCTACAGAAGCACTTAACTCCTCCCTTCATCTATTCCTGCCCCACTCCACACCGGACGGTGTCATTACCTTCTTCCTTCTCCATCTTACTTTTCTCTCCCTCAGGGTTTCTGCTTCTGTCATTTATCTTATTTATGGCCGATTGTTGCACCTGGAAGTTCTTAGTCACAAATTTTTAACTTCTACTAGTATACGCTTGTTCTCTTTCTATCACGGGCCAATCTCAACCAACGAGAAAAAACTCAAGTAAACAACTTAACGTCGCATCTTAAAGAACTAGAAAAAGAACAAAAAGAAATCCGACATCAGCAGAAGAAAGAAAATAATAAAAATGAGAGCAGAACTAAATGACATCGAGAACAAAAAGGCTATACAAACATTAAGGCAACAAAGAGCTGATTCTTTGGGAAGATTAATGAAATTGACAGGCCCCTGGCTTGACTCACTAAGGACTCAAAGAAAATCAGATTTGAAAGAGAAGAAGTTACCATAGACGCCACAGGAATACAAAGCGTCAGACAAGGAGACCATGAGAGACCATATGCCACCAAATTCGGTGACCTAGAGGGAACAGATAAGTTCCTGGAAATATATAACCTTCCTAGACCGAATCATGAAGAACTGGAAAATCTTAATAGACATAGCAACGGTGAAGAAATGTAAAGAACCGTCAAATACATCTCAGAAAGTAAAAGTCTGGAACCAGATGGCTTCACCAGTGAACTCCACCAAGCATTCAAAGAAGATTTAATACCCATCCTTCTCAAACTCTCCTGAAAATGGAAGAAGAGGCAGTAGTTTTCTGTTCACACTTTTAAGGGGTAAGAGTATTCCATGTGATTAGCAATGGTTACTTCTCCGTTGGATTCACACCTCCAGTCCAGTTTCGATGGCAAAGAGAACTGGACGCAAGCGGAGGTGGTCCTCCAGGGCGTCCCCTCCAGCCAAAGGAGCCGGATGCTGTGACCGCTGTCAGCGGTACTGAATTTCCAGACACTGTGATGCATGTTGGTTGCTTTTATTGTCTCCTCACACCAGGCACAAGTAAACTACAACTCAGAGCATGTATTGCCGTCCAGATGGGCGGCAGCCAGGTTTCAAGTTTCTGTCAATCAGATGCCGGAAGTAACACGGTCTCCACTCTGTCATGCTGTCTTATATTCAGGAGTGTCAGTGATCGTACAACATTCATTTATTTAAAGAATGCGGATCGAGTGGTACTCTGTGTGATGCCTTGTGCTAGAAGTAGATAAAAACAAAGAAATCTAACCACCCCCACCTCCGGTCTAGTTTTTCTCTACAAGAATCACGGAATCTATTAGTTAAAAGGCTGCGCTATTTAGACTCTGATACGTGCTATGATGTTTTTAGCACAGGGCATCACAGGAGCACTGGAGGATGTGGCTTCCTCTAGGAATACTTTGCAGATGGAGGTGTGGAGGCAGTTGGGAAAGTTCCCCAAGGAGATGGTGCTCCTATCCAGCTCCATGCACAGGCGCGTGTGCTTACAGCAAGAAAAGTGAGCCTGTGTGCAGCCCCCTGGAGAATGACATCTTCATGAAATGCTTTAAACACTGCTGTACTTGACCCAGCTGGGGTGGTTCAGTGGTTGAGCGTCGACCCATGCACCAGGAGGTCACCAGTTCGATTCCCGGTCAGGGCACATGCCCAGGTTGTGGGCCAGATCCCCAGTGGGGGGCGTGCAGGAGGCGGCCAATCGATGTTCTTCTCTCATCGATGTTTCTATCTCTCTTTCCCTCCCTCTCTCGCTAAAACCAATGAAGAAAAACAAAATTAGAAAACAACAGAAAACTGGTGTACGTGGATTTTAAGGTCGATGTTGAGAAATGTGAGGAATTGGGCATGAATATACAAGCAGAACAAGACACGGGAGATGTTTGCTTTCGTTCTGAATCTATTAATGTCTTTGGGGAAAGGATCATGACTAACTCTGAATTTTAAGAAAGCGATGTTGTCAGTGGTATGGAGTGATGTTTAATAGCAAAGGTGAGATCCCCAAATAGGAGTGTAATTTGGTAATCCTCACGCAAGCGGAGAAAACATAGAGGCCTGGGTTCACAGTGGTAGAGACGAAAATGACTTGTCCAGATATTTATTATTCCGGCCCGTCAAGATTTGCTAACTGTAAGTACAGAAACGGGAGAAGCAGAGCACTTTTCCCACAGGTTTCCAGGTCGGCCCATTGTCAGAAGAGTGACGAAAGGAAAGGCATGAAGTCAGACAGTTGGGGTGCCATGCTTGGGGTACAAAGGGAGAAGAAAATAACATGGAAGAGACGGAGCAGAGGGCATGGTGTTCTCGGGCAGGGAGGCCACTGGAGGGATCACCAATGTGGGGGTGGCCAAGGGTTCTTGTGTGACCGTCGAAATAGCAGTAGCTCCTCAACTCACAACATTTACGTCTCCTTCCTCAAAATCAATGATTTCGTTAAACGAATGAAATAGGATTGAGCAGTGTTTACAATCGCTCTTTCCTGCCCCGTACTTTGTCCTGACCAAACGTTGTAGGGCTGCTCCACCGCCAGCCCCTGGCTCTGCTGGCCCCGAAACCTCAAAACTGACCCCCTACTGGCTTCTGAACAGCAGCGGGCTACAGGGGCTTTTCCCGTCAGACCTCCCGGCCGTTACCCCTTGGCTGGCTAACTATCCCGGAGAAATGCCTGCTAATCTTTGCTTATCCTTTCTTATACTCTTTGTTTCTTTCTGTTTTAAAGGTCTTTTCAGCCCTGCCAGTGTAGCGCAGTGGTTGAGCATCAACCCATGTACCAAGAGGTCACTGGTTTGATTCCCGGTCACGGCACCTGCCCAGGTTGTGGGCCTGATCCCTGGTGGGGGCATGAAGCAGGCAGCCAATCGATGTTCTCTCTCATCGATGTTTCTATCTTTTTATCCCTCTCACTTCCTCTCTCTCTAAAATCAATAAAGAAAAAAAAACATTTTAAAGGCCTTTTCCTGTTTGGTTTTGAGACACTGATATATATATGTTTTCCTTTTTATTGAACTTATTGGGGTGACACTGGTTAACAAACATATACACGTTTCAGGTACACAATTCTACAACTTATCCTCTGTACACTGCATTGTGTGTTCACAACCCCAAGTCAAGTCTCCATCCATAACCATTTATACCCCAATCCCTTCCTCCACAGACATATTTCTGAAATCAAAAAGTACCCCCTACTACTACTACAATAGTCTTACTTTTGAATAAAGTGTCTTCTGATCTAAGCCTGGATATGTTTTTAATTAGATAATATGAATCTTAGTCCCACCCTATCTGGCATGAGAACATGGACATACATACCCTCAGCCCAAGCCTTGCTCAGTCAACAGTTGCTATTGGTTCTCTAACTTCCTTTTTGAGCATTTCCTTAGATTTTTAATAGAATCCCTTTCATCCAGCTCATCAGTGCTTTGTATATTCTCTTCTTTCAAAAAGAGAGAAAAAATCCTCTTTTTAAGGATAAATCATTCACTCTGTATTAATCCTTCCCAGAGCATTTGTACGTTTACAAAGTGCTACAAAAATAGGACAATAGAAGTTGAGAGGATACGTTGATTTAAGAGAATATCCCCAGTTCTTCCAAGCATAGCAAAAGATAACATACCAGTGTAATTACTTGCAAAAATTGGTAAAAACAGTGGAACAAAACAATTTTCTAAAGGTTTAAATATAAAACTGAGTGGAGGAAAAACGTAAAGCAATGTTATTGCTATTCTTTTCCCCTTAGTAACAGACTCACAGATACAAAGAACAGACTGATGGATAGCGGGGGCGGGAGGAGGGGGAGCGGATACTGAGTGGAAAAGGGGAAGAGATTAAGTACAAACTGGTAGTAACAGAATCGTCACAGGGATGTAAAGTAAAACTTAGGGAATATAACCAGTAACTCTGTAATAACTCTGTATGGGGCCAGGTGGGTACTGGAAATATCGGAGGGAACACATTGTAAAGTATATGATTGTCTAATCACTGTGCTGTATACCCGAAACTAATAAAAAATAATGTTGAATGTAAACTGTAATTAAAAATTAAATTAAATATATATATATACATTTTTCCTCAGTGAGGCTTAATATCTACAAAGGAAATAGGAAAAAATGAAATACATTTTAAAAATTATAAAAGGCAGTAAAAACCCTAAGAAAAGGAAGAAATAATCCTTTGTTTCAGAATTTCTCCTGATTCACAATAAGAGAGCAAGCAAACTTTTAAGGAATTGGAAATACTCTGCATGATATCATAATGATGGACACACGTCATTATACACTTGTCCAGACTGATAGACTGCACAATACCCAGTGAGCCCTAACGTGCCTACAGCTGCTGGTGACTATGGTGGGTTGATGTCGGTTTTCTGACTGTCACAAACCCACTCCAGTGGGGGATGTTGACAATGAGCAAGGCTATTTGTGAGGAGGAGAGGGGTTGCATGGGAAATCTCAGTGCCTTTATCTGAATTTTGCTGTGAACTTAAAATTACTCTAATAAAAGTCTTTTAAAAGGAAGACGAACACCACCACCACAAACTCACAATATCACTGGCCAAACTATAACACCATGTTGTCAGTCTTGATGAAATAAATGTGCTGTGTCAGAGGCTATGGGGGAACCTGTATCACCGGAAGTGCTTGTGTGAAGTCCACCTGTATTTAGAAATTAAACGGTGATGGGAGGAGACTTGACTTTGGGGGGGGTGAACACACAGTACAATGTACAGATGACGTCTTGTAGAACCATGGACCTGAAACCTGCATAATTTTTTTAACCAATGCCACTTTAATAAAGCCAATTTTTTTAAAAAAGACTAAAAAGGCTACCCTGTTGTCTAGTAGGGTAATTTTATTGAGTCATATGTAGAAATGTTGCAAGAGGCTAGGAAAAATGTCACTATCACCGTTCCTCCAATCTACTCCAATAAAATCAAGACTTTTGAGACTTTAATTTTTATGTCATAACGTTTTTCATTAGGGGGACAAACCAGGGACATCATTTTGTTCTTCAACTTCTGTACTTTTCATCTTCATATTGTCACGTCCCTTTCAAAGACTGAGAGCCTAGAGGGGTGGCCCGACGTCGGCATACTGTCGTTTGTATGGAAAAGGACACGCAGGTGATGATCCCTACAATAGCTTCATTAACTCATAAGCATTCTCAGTCAACTGTAAACCTACTTTGGCCCACCCCTGTATTACTGATTGTGACAGAAATGGAAGTTGTTATGATAACCCAAAGCAAAAAACCATCACAACTACATTTTGAATTAAAATGTAAAGAGACCATATATTAACATAAGATTTTTCAATATGGCAACAGTAAATGTGTGTGTGTGTGTGTGTGTGTGTGTGTGTGTATTATATATATATTTATGATGATTGTCTCTGCCTTCAGCCTCCACAACACCACTGTCAGGAGAGAAGATGGATCCAGACATCTGCATGGCCTGGAGGACCTCAACCCCTCTGTTTTCTTCCCACCATACTAACAGCCTCAGCACCACCATCTGCCTGGGCATCATCCGGTCTAACCCTGACTATGACCTAACACTATTTGTAGCATAAAGACCCTGAGACTCCCAGATCACCCTATTACCTCACTTCCATCACCACAGAGCTGTGCTCATCCACTGTCCTACCTGAAGGAGTCAACCATCAGCCAAATTCCTTTGCACGTTATTTACAAGCATTTCATTCAATTTCTTGCTCTAATCAGACTTGGCTCTCCGCGAGCGTACTGCTCCCCAAGCAGCCTGTCCAGCTCTGTTTCCTGCTCACGCTCTAGAAGTTGAGAGCCTCCTGCAGAGCTGGGCCAAGCCCTCAGCTACAACGTACACAGCTCTTCCCGACACAGTCTTGTACAGAAGCTGGGGCACTTTTTTATTGCAGTTTGAAGATTTTGACATTATACTGCTATGCTCTCCAACAAGATTCGCCAGTTCTCTCCAAGAAGGCTCATTATAATTCTTAACAAGTTCTACACCGATGATCTTAGTACTTTGAAATCCTCTCCTTCAAGAGCCTTTCTACTTCATGTCAACCTTTTACCAAATCCTAGACTTTGTCCGTACCAATACTCTTATGTATTTAAGATCTTATTTTAAAACCTCACATTTTATCTATCTCACAATCCTTCATTGTCTAATTCCAACAGTCTCTGAGCACAGAGGGACTTAAGATTAATTTAGACACATTATTTCCCTTCCTCTATGACCCTCCTGTTTGCGGCCCCCCAACCCCAACCCACCACCCTCTTGCTGTTCACCCCAAAGGCTGGCATTCTCCTGCCTCAGGGCATTAGAATTTGCTATTTCATCTACATAGAGTATTGTTTTCCCTTTAAAAGCTACAGAGTAACTTAGAAGAAAGGTTAACACCCAAGCAATCTCAATAATATTATAATGAAGAAAGAAGGAATAGTCCATTAAAATAAGGAGAGATTCCTCTATTAAATTTCTGGGCAGTGGCAGATGGGACTGAGTGACCTTATAAGCAGGAGGTAGCTCTCAGAAGGCATTGGCATTCTAGGCTAACAACATTCATGCAAGGATCAATACACCTATATACTCCTAGCAAAACAAATTTATCGAATGCCATCCATTTACTTTAACTTTGCCACACCAATGAATGAACCCTCTCATGCATGTTCTGATAGCTATATTTAAAGTGCTATTTGTGGCCACCCCTGGAGCATGGCTCCTTTTCAGAATGTTTTAGACACTCACTAGGCCTGTCTGATGCATCCATTTCTAAGTGATATTTCTAATTTTAACTAAAAACAGTGGCGTATTGATTAAAGCGATTAAGAAACACTTAAGTCATACCATGTATACTGAAGTATTTTAGGGTGTATAAACCAATCATTTGGACCATTGCTAGCATTATTTGGAATCAACAACAGCCAATGAAAAGTCAAGAAAAGCGGCCCCCATCAGATGTTTGCTGAGGATGTGCATAATGTGTAGGTTTACATCTTCCAAAAAGGAGAGGGCGAGGTGGGGTCAGATATGCAACAGTTTATTGGGGGAAGTGCGTGGGATTAATGATGGCGAGAAATCAGAAGTAGCAGGGAGAACTGATAGACGACAACGCAAGCCTGCTGTGACGGGAAGGGGGGAGGAAGGAGGATTGGCTAGGAGAGATTTAAGACCGCAGCACCATGCTGGCAAAGGTTTGGCTTCTCTCATGGTGGGCCATTGACTCAAATCAACCTGCTAAAAGAGTCTCATAGAAATGCCCCTGTACTAGTGGCTCTGTCATCATCAATCACTGGCTGGAAGCAGCCTCAGGACATCATAATCTTGTCACCAACATGGAAGTGGATCCAGGCTCCAGAGGGGTATACGTGGGGACTGTCGCTCCCCTATGTTCAGCATAGCAGCAAATCATGTAGAGGATTCTCATGATCACCCCAATGAGCATTTTTAGAGTTGACAGGTAGGTTTTCTTTAAAAAAATTTTTTTTGCCTTATCAAAAATTTGTAGAGACTTATAAAGTAAACATTACATATTAAGTATTCTCTTCGGTCAATATTTATAATATCAAGTCATTCACTGGCTCATTATTTGACTTAGATGAGCACCATGGATGCAAAAAGATCAATCAGAATGTCTTCTCATCATTGCCTGTCTTGTGTCTTCCCCTGAAACTCCACCAGGGGAGGGAGACTTCCAGCCTCACATTCTTGCCTTGGCTCCGCGCTGCTGCCGACTGGCACACCCCATCAAACCTCCGCTGTACCAGCCGGGGTATCACACCTTCTGTGCTGAGCAGGAAGGGAATGGACAGCAAAGCTGTTTCCTCGTGAGCTCTAAGACTAAATTACAAAGGCTCTGCATGTGTCTTTACTTAAAGGGAGATTGTACTAGGAAGTTAAAATTAAGGAGTGATGGGTTTAGAGAATCTAACGAACTTGAATTATTTTCTTGAACCTTGGAAGACAAGCACTTAGATGTCCCTACCTCATCCATCCTATGCTTCTTCCACTTTTGATCTGGCTCTTCCAAGGTCCTCCTGTGCTACCATTGCACACTTGTAGTTTTGTTTGACAGCAACAATGGTCACAGCACTCTCTCTACAGTCGATGGTACATTTACGGACTGAACTTGGACTTCCTACTAAAATGATTATAGGGCACAGCACCAAGGTATATAGACCAAAGTTTCCGTGTATGAGAAGAAATGTCTTCTTTCAGTCGATTGAGTGTTTGCACTTGAACTCTACGACCAAATAAGAGGCATGGGATTTTGTGGCACGGCACAAGGAATTAAATTGCTCTAATGGCGTCCCGAATATTCAATAAAGTCTCAAAAACAGGTTATAAAATGTAATGAAGGCAGTTCGGTATAACAAGCTATGACACTACTCTTTGTAAGGTTGGCCATGAGCCAAGGGGGCCTTCCCATCGGGGAACAGTTCAAGGAAATGCACTGTGAGGATGTCTAACGTTTTGGGTTTGTTTTCAAGCATTTTCATGCTAAAATGAAATCTGATGTAAACAGTCAAGATATACAATAAAATCATTCTTCAGAAAATTCTTTCAATGGTGTGGAGAAAATATATTAAAGCACATTTTTTTATCCATGTTCAAACAAAATTTGTGTTTATACAAAAACTGAAATTTCAGATATAGTTCCACTCGTGAAAGTTAATTTATGTACTGCTACTGAATCTTAACCTCATTCACATGCAACCAACATACATAGTAATCAAAGGACACTTGAAGAGTTTTTAATGCTAAGTATATGGTTAATTCAAATAATATCTGACATATAATTTTATTGGAGAAACATATAACACCATTTTAATTAAAAAGACGGTAATCTCTTCATAAATTAAATTTAACCTCACTGCTCAAAACTATTTTGATCTGTCTAAGTAAATTTCTGTTTTCACTACATATTATAAATAATACATTAAGTTCCTAGGAAGCAGTTTACCTATGGAAACTAATTTATGTCCAAGAACTTACTTTTTTTTTTTTTTCATTTCAATTTATCTAAAATATTCCAAGAACCTTTTCATATTAAGGAAATCTGTAGCAAAAGGATTTCTAACTCAAACCAATGAACAGAAGTTGTTTCCTTCACCAATAACATTGATAGCTGCCATGAAGCTGTATTTTCCTTTCTGTACTCTCTTGGTAGGTATTTCTGCAACAAGATAACAATTGCTTCACGGATTGCTTCTCACTGGGAAACACATTTAAATGGGAAATGCACTATCAGTGTTTCTGTGTCTAAAAACAACATTGTCACTGGGAGGAAAAGTATGCAAAATGTTATTACTTTAACATCTTTGCACAGTTGTACTGGGCACAGGGTATTACTGTTGCTTGTTTCTCCTTAAGTCCACAGTGCACTCTGCTTTGCCTGTTTGTAACACCATTTTCCCATTCCTGTGACTATATTTTCCTTAATGTGGACTACAGAAAAAAAAAAAAAAGGATCCTGTGTTAACAGTTTCTTCCACAGGTAACGATATCGAGGTATGCATGGGTAAAAAGGTAAAAAGTTATTATTAGATTATGACTCATGTTTTAATAATTAACATGGAAAATAGTGCTGGGTACAAATATCCACTCCTTGCCCACCCCTGTCTTGAGTAATTTTCAATAAATGGTTGTATCTATTAGGATAGACTAAATCAGGTTGTAGTTAAAAATAAAAGAAAACCGCGGTGACTTAAAAACAAGCGATACTTTCCCCTGAAACTACATGTTACAAAGCTTAGCTGGGAGTCTGCTTCGTGTGCTTTCTCAAGACTTCAAGTTACCAGGGCAGACACTGCGCGGAATGGCTGCCTGTTGTCAGCGCGGCACAAAGGAAGATTGATGGGCTGTGTACTGGTTCTTTAATTTTACAACTGGACCTGAGGAATGTCACTTCTGCGCACATGTTACAGGTCTTCAATGAAGCAGGGCAGGGAAATCATATACGCTTCTCAGAAGGAGAGGCAGCAATGTTAGAGGGACCATGAGAATTGTAACCAAAACCAAGGTTTGGCTGCCTGCCACCAGGGAAGCCAAACTCATGAGACAAGGAAAGAGGTTTATTTAAGGGTTGGCTACCTGAGAAGATGGGGGGCTCTTGTCTCCAGGCCCATCTCCCCACCTCAGCACAGGCAGAGGTTTCTGTAAGGAGGGAAAGGGGAACCAGGACAGAGAGACCAAGGGCAGCAGGTTGACAAGCTCTCTGACTGCAGACGACACAGATCATTCCAATAAGTTCCCTGAAAGGGGTCAAATGGTGGTCCAGTGGGAGTCATCTGGGTTCTGTGATGAAGGTCAGCCAATCTCCCAGAACTGGGGTGCCTGAAGGTCAGAGTCTGTATCTTCTGAAGTTAGGATTCTTATACAAACACACTGTTCATCTGCAAGCTACTTGAGTCGGAGTCAGCATTTACAGAAACACTGGCAAAAGAATGGTGGAGTGGGTTACAAACCCCTGCTGTCAATTTCTCTTACATTTCCATGAAAGTGGGGGGTTTACAGCCAAAATATTTCAGAAAACCAGAAAAATTCAAGATCCAGTCTAGTTCATGGGTGAGAAATAAAATTTTATAGACAATTACTTGAACTAGAGTTTATTATCTACAGCTGTGTGTTATAGATTCTATCGAAACGTAATTTTCCCCCTAAAATCACTCTTATTTGTATCTGTGTTAAATCAAGACTAATTCATTTACTGCGTTAAGTCCAGTTTCAATTTGGCCTAATTATTTCCCAGTGTTTTTTATGAATGTAGTTATTCCATAGAGTTCTATAAATCTTTATTCATTTTTATAGGTATGATCTGAAAATGCATTCTCAGAAATTCATATTTCAGAATAAGTCAGAGTCCTTTCATGGGTTTTTCTGAGGATGTAGCATATTCGCAAATGCATCAGAGTAAAACAGTGATTGTCGCTAAATGACAAAAAATATATATATACACTTCAAATGACACGATTATAGATCTGATTATAATGCAGTTGACATAGAAATTGGCTTTTTCTGGTAAACAACATTTTAAGATAACACCCAGAATTATAAATGAAAGTATATCAGACGAAGAAATCTATTATCTTGTTCCCCACTGTCAATGTACCTGGGGCTCCTGTGGGGACATTACAATTGGCTTTGAAAAATGAAAGGTAGCTTCCCAGCCATTTCGTTGTTCATTGAAATTACTAGTTCACTTTATTATCTATGTGCCTTACTTTTTCTTTCTTATTTCTTGTTTTCCTTGTTTCCATTACTCTTCTTGAATATTCCTCCTCCAATGACCTTTCTCCTGTAATATTTATGTCCCTGTCTTTATCCTTTCTCACCTTTTTCACTTCCTCAATTCTTTGGGGTTTTTGTTTTGTTTTGTTTTGTTTTGTTTTGTTTTGCTTCTTCCCTCTACTCAACCCTTCTTCAACTTGCATGCGAACCCTTTGCAACTCACACAGTCCTTCTGCCACTTTCCTAGACCCGTTCAGTTTGTTTCTCCTGAACTCATTCAGAAATAAACAACTCTAGAACAATCTACTTTTCATGCTATATTATAAAACCATATACTTTTTTTCCAACTTAGTTAGAATTCTCAACTCTTAGAAAACTTCATTTTTTGCGTGACAACTAAAAGTAAGCAACAAACATTCTTTAGATCAGCAAATTTATGAACATATTTCATGATTTCCAGAAACAGGCTTTTCTCCCCTCATTGGTAAATACATTCACATTTTTAAGAGGCATAAAGGAATAACGTGACCGTGACAACTTTTAGGAGGCTGGAGCAGAGATCGGGAGACATCAGGCCCCACTACTTGTATCTAAAAGTACCATTTTCCCCCCTTCACACTGAGGGGGGCAGTGGCCCCTGATGCTTCCACAGCCGCGCAGGGCTTGGGGTAGTATTAATGTCCCCTCTGTTCCCAAGACCACCGCAGCTCCTGGATCTCCAGGTGGAGGGTTTAGAGTGTTTGAAAAACTAATTTCCTCACTTTTTTTTTTTTTGAGTTTTACTATCTGGGAGGGGAGTGAGATCCCTCCCCCACTTTGAGGCATCAATTTAGATCTTTCTGAGTTGAACTGTCATTATGCAACAAAATGAAACCTTGTACATACCAGTCAATGAAAACCAGACCTAGTGGACTCTCTGATGGAGCTGAGACAGAACTGCCCATTTAAAAATAGACCCAAAATAATATCTGAAGCAAAGACAAAGTTCAAACAAATGAGTACTTTCAACACTATGTAGATTCCTTCACAGATTTCTCTAAGCAATAATATCTCAAATTAAAACCTGAACTATTAAGACACCCCCCAAGTTGCAGACCACAAAAATAGCAAACAATAACCCCCAAATCCATTTACCAAAACCAAAAGAGCATTCCAATCAAATACCACACTGAGGAACTGGGATTTTTCTTGTCACTGAGCTAGGCCTACAACCAAGCAGCACCTATTGATTTCTACAGAATCCCAAATGGTTTAAACAACCCAAGCAGTATGGCAGGGGCTCCAGGTTGTACACACCAGAGACTTTACCAAGTTTGGGCTCATCAGCCCACCAACAACCCATTTTCTTCCCCCAGCTGGACCTAGCAGCCAACCAGCACCGAGAGAAACAAAGGACAGTCCTCGAGTAAAATCACTGGGCAACTGCTAGGGATCCCCAAGTTCTCTCATGGGATGGGTGAGTCACAGGCAGTCCGGGGAACTCCCTCCAGAATCCAGGGACTTACTGGGGGGTTCCTGCTTGCTCCTGGCTAGCTTGCCAAAACTGTAACGGAAACCAAGTTTTGGCTGCCTGCTGCCATGAAAGCCAAACTCATGAGACAGGTGCTGGTGAAAAAGGAAAGAGGTGTTTTTTTTTTTCAAGTGTCAGCCACCTGAGAAGATGGGGGGGGTGGGGGGGGTGCAGGAAGGAATTTTTTAAGGAAGGAGAGGGCAAGCAGAACAAAGAGATCAAGGGGTGGCGGTTGAAAAGTTCTCTACATGCAGACCAGAACAGTCCACCCCGATAAGGATCTTGAAAGTGGTCAAGAGATAGTCTAGTGTGCGTCATCCTGGTCTTCGTTGTCGTAATTCTACATCTTCTTGATTCTATGATTGAAGGTCAGCAAATCTCCTGGAACTGGGATGACTGAAGGTCAGAGTCTGTATCTTCTGTAGTTAGTTCCTAGGATTCTTACACAAACATGCTATTCATCTGTAAGCTGCATTAGTTAGAATCAGCATTTACAGAAACAATGTCAAAAAGAGTGGTGGGGTGGGTTACAATTCCCCTCTGCTACATAATGATTCCACAGGCTGTCTACCTGTGCTTCACACATTAGGGTCTTCTCTTTACTATATGTAGACATACTCATTTGCTAGGAAACAATGCAAAATTCTAATGCAGGCTCAAATTCCATGAACTTGGAGTGATATCTAGTTTTTTTGTTTGTTTGTTTTTAAATAATATCCACATGTAAATCTTCTTGGTCTAGAGATCTACATATCAGAAAGACAACTTTGCTCACAGTTCAAACAAACAATATGCAATAATAGAATAGGTACAGAACCAACAATAAGTTTTTGCATTCGGGAAAAATACCAAGTCCACAGATCAGTCACAGATACGCAGCAATTCTGAACTCTTCCCTGGAATCCTTGTCAAGGCCTTGAGACTTCAGGTGGAAAATGCTCCAGGGTCAGGCCTTAATTTGACCCTCAGGAGGAGTTTCCCAATCAATTTTTTCTCTATAAATGTTGGTGTCATATTCTTGCAGTTTCTTTTTATCCATTATTTGCCCTGATCATGTCTACATTAGATTAGAGACTATACCTTCATGGGGGTTAAGCAGTTTTCTCAGCCCATTACCTGCCTCTAGTTACCTGGACTAAAAGAACATTTTAAGTGTAAATAGTTATAGTTTGTGTTGGTCTGGGAGTGGTGATGGTGGACATTCTGGCCTAGCAACTCTCTCAAAAACCAGGTTGGCCTCTGCTCTGTTTGATTCTAGCCAGATCCACATGCCAAGACATATGCTCACAGCCTTTCTAAAATCTAGTTCCTGAATTTGCTGTTTATTTTATTTTCTCATTTCCACTCCAACCATGATGAGGTATGTGGTAGGCAGAATTCTAAGAAAAATTTATTTCAGCAAATGAGTAAATTTGAATGCATATAAAAATAGTTGCATTCAATGACATAAATAAAGTCACTTTATATAAATGGGCAGTTAAGCATTGACTTTGATAATCACCATAAACCAATACAATAGTCTGAAGATTAGTTAGATTTTTCCAAATGTAGCCTAGAAGGTATGAATTCTCACTAACCAGGAAGGCTGAATTGTGATTTTGTTTGTGCTTTCATTAATAGTGTCATAATTATTGTTTCAGGCTGTATAAGCAAATAAGTTTCTAGTATGAAATTTTCTTCATTTAGCTGTTTGATCTTAAACCAGTGATTAACAATTTTGAATGTCAGTAGTTTATATTTCCATTATTGTTGCCAAGTATAACAAAACTTAGAAAGGTAGAGAAGTTTTTACCATGTTTTTCACACAAGAACTATAATATAACTGTAAATTAAGCAGGTGCGGAAGCACTATAATTTCACATTACATGAAAATAGACATAGTGAAAATTTTGATTATACAAAACATTTATTTAAATATGTTTTCATCACTCATTTAATTGTATTCTGTTATTTTAGGTTTGATTAAATTGTGAGTGTAAGCTTGGCAGTTAATATTATTTGACTCACTAAAAACTTTGCATCTAGATCCTTTCCAATAATTAAATAGAAATCACAAATGTATTTAAAAGATTAAGACTGCTCACTATTTAAAAAATAAATTTAAATATAAATTTTTTAAATGTTAAGAAAATGTCCAAAAAATGCAATTTAATTTAGTAATGGCATAATATCAGACAAAGTGAATAGAGAAATGTTCTCTACATCTTTGAAATTTAGCAAAACATTTTCTAGTGTTATCTTTTATATTAATTGATTATCAGATTTGCCTGTGAAATGTTATGGTACTAAAATTTTTATTCTTGGAAGTAAAGTAAAAATGAAATGTCTCTATTTGATATAGTACTTTTCCATTTATTCTTGTTTCTTTAGTTGGTTTTTATCGTTTGTGTTATTCAAGGATTTGTCTCTTTTCAACTAAGTGTTCAAGTTATTGACATACAATTTCTCATATTTCTTTAGTGTAAAAGACCAAGATAATATTTACTTCAGAAGGTTAAGATAAATTAATCAATTACTGGGTATCAAATGCATTTAGTAAGTTGTAAATTTCTTGCAAACAGTAATATCTTAGTCACTCGGTATTGTAACAGTGGAAACTGTAACCACCCCACACAATTTTGGCATCGCTTCTGTAAACGCTGACTCTCACTAATATGTAGCGTGTAGATGAACAGCACGTTTGTACAACAATCCTAGGAACTAACCTCAGAAGATGCAGTTTCTGGCCTTCAGTCATCCCAGTTCAGGGATGTTTGCTGACCTTCAACCGCAGAACCAGGATGACGTAGATCCAGGATGACCAGACCACCACTGGACCAGTTTTGAGATCCTTATCGAAATGGACTGTGCTGGTCTGCATGCAGCGAACTTCACAACCCCCACCCTTGGTCTCTGTGTTCTGCGTTGTCTCTCCCTCCTTGTGAAAACCTCGGCCTGCACCGAGGAGGGGAGATGGGCTTTGGGACGAGCCCCCAGTCACCTCAGGTGGTCAGTACTTGTCTATAAATACCTTTCTTTTATACCAGCATCTGTCTCAAGATTGGCTTTCATGGGGACAGGCAGCCTTACCTAGGTTTTGGTTACAGCATCATCTATCTAATTGATGGGAAACTAAGAATTATTCTTTCCAAGCCTCAACCTTGGCACTACTGATATTTGGGGCTAGAATTTCCCATTGTGAGGCTTGTCTTAGCCACTGTCAAATGCTTAGTATCTGTGGGTTCTACCCCAGGTGCTGATAGCAACCTCTCTTCGCCAGTTATGAAACCAAATGTGTCTCCAAACATTGCAAATGTCCTCTGCAGGGCAAAATGTCTCCTGTTCAGAGCTACTGTTTCAGGCTGAAGGATGAGATATAACATCTTATGATGTAGTGTATGTATCATTTCTTAAATAGATGATAAACATATTACTATTCCATGTATTTTAGTTCAATATAAAGCAGATTGATATTTCAAATACTTTTTGTACAAAGAGATGTACAGATATCTTAGCGGCCCCAAGGAATTAGCAGGACATGTGTTGTTAGGATTGAAAGCCCAGGTGACAAGGAGTCACTATGTCTTTTTTTAAATTTATTTTTTCAACATTTTTTTTTCTTTACTGATTTTAGAGAGAGAGGAAGGGAGAGGGAGGGAGAGATAAAGACATGGATGGGAGAGAACATTGACTGGCCGCCGCCTGCATGCTCCCACTGGGGATAAGGCCCACAACCTGGGCGTGTGCCCTGACCGGGAATTGAACCGGCGACCTCTTAACAACTGAGCCACACCAGCCGGGCATCACTATGTCTTTTTCTTGTGAAAATAAAGAGACACTCTAAGAAACTGAATTAATTCTACTAGCCAATGTTCTGTGGGTTTTTTTTTTTTTCCTACTTTTTTATTTATCAAACTTTAATAGAACCACATTTTGTGAAGTTACCATCTAAGTGCAAACTAATTGAGATCAGTTAAAGAAGACTATGATAAACACATCCATCATGCCAGGTCACTCACAATGTTGCTCTATATCCTTCCTCTGTTACAGCAGCTCTTGGTGATGGTTTATTTTCAGGAGTGTAAAAGGGATGAATTCAATGTGACCTTCCCTATACCATGTGTTCAGAAAATATGATCCGCGATACGCTCTGGGGAATTAATGGCATATCATCACCATTATCTTCGCAAACACATCAATGTAATTTGTACTAACCATAAACTAGGTGTGGGAAGGACGCTTAAATTAATTTGACATTGAATGAAAGGTAAAAATCACAGCCCCCCTCACGAATGCCCATGTGGCTTCTTCATTTTCGTAGGACATTGCGAAGGAACGTTCTGGCTGATAGGTGTCTGGTATTCATGGACCATCTGAAAAGGAAAAAGTGGAAGAAAACCTTACTAAAAGTGGTCTTACTGCCCTCGCTGGGTGGCTTAGTTGGTTGGAGCATCTTCCCATACTCCAAAAAGTTACAGGTTCATTTCCCTGTGAGGACACATACGCATGTTGTGGGTTCAATTCCCGGTGTGGAAGGTAACCGATCCGTGTCTCCCTCTCACATAGATCTCTCTCTCTCTCCCTCTCTCTCTCTCTTTCTCTCTCTCTCTAAAATCAATAAAAGCATGTTCTCGGGTGAGGATTGAAAAGAAAAAAAGTAAAAATAAAAGTGGTCTTACTAACTTTTCATAACTTACATTTGCTGATGTACATGTAGAACTTTTTGTTGTGGTGGGAACCAAATTCACCAGATGTCAACTGCATATTATTTGTTTGTCAACTTTGGGATGATATAAGCAGGCTACATGTTTGTTTTTGAATTCTATCAATTTTAGAAGTTTGGAGAATCAGAGATTGATAAAGTGTTCAGATATACGTGTCAGTTATGTTAAAGAGTATATTCAGTTGCCATTATTTGATTTTTGTATCTTTACTTAATTTTGCTTCAAAGTGCTAATAAAATAGAGGAATGTTGCTAATACCTCTCCTAGTAAAAATACAGGCAAAAAGTACTTTAGTTAAATGTAGGGATGAACACAGCAGTTCTCAGACTCCAGAGAAAGTAGGGCTTGACGGGGCAAGAAGCAAGCTTCAGAAAATTGATCTTGACATTTGACATTCTTGAGCATTTGAGAGTAATCTGTGTAGGGAGAAGGACTAAGAAGCCAAGCCGAAAAGGAAGGGGAAATCAACGGGGAATTGTTGTTAATCTCATAGTGCTGAAATTTTTTTTTTAAATCCAGCACCTTCTAGGGAAGATAGATGCTCACAGTTATTCTAGATTCTCAGTATACACTCTGCATTCCAGCCAGGAGCAAATTTAAACCTCAAGTGGATTGAGATTTGTCCTTATTTGGATTCTGGACCCAATTTCAACATTTGTGAGTTGAGACAAGTTGTCCGAACACCACCGCCAAGCAATTCTTGGGAGACTAGCTGGGTGTCCTATAATTTAACTCTATTCTGACACTCCACACGGGAGACAGCAACAGATCCCCAGGTTAAGGGTGCAGTCCCACAGGGCCACCCTCCACTTCAGATGTCAGTCATAAGTCCTTGTCATCGCCTGAGCTTTTGACCCACTGGCTACAAATTAGAGGGTCCTATGACCCCCTGCTTGGATTTCAGCCCCAAGCCCAGGTTGTCACCTTTACTCCTGGCTAACTGTCTACAAATCAGAGGTTTCTAAGACCCTTCTTGGGTTTGACTAATTTGCTAGAGCGGTTCGCAGAAATCAGGAAGACGATTTGCCAGTTTATCACAAGAAGATGGGACTCAGGAGCGACCAGATGGAGAAGAGGCATCGGCCAAGGTCTCAGGAAAGGGACAGAGCGTTCCTACTTTCTCCATGTACATCACTCTGAGATCTCCACAAGCTCACCAACCCGGAAACTCTTTGAACCCTGTCCTGTTTGGTTTTATGGATGCTTTATTCTATAGACATACTTGATGAAGTCATTAGCCACAGGTAGCTGAACTCAATCTCAAGCTCCTGTCCTCTTCCCGGAGACCAGGAGAGGGGGCGGGGCGGGACAGAAAATTCCAGCTCTGTAGCCAAGGGTTGGCTCCACTGTCCCCAGCTGTGTCCCGAGGGCTGGTCTAAATGTCACCCCATTCACATAACAAAGGACAACTACAGTTCTCTCCACGTGGGACAGTCCAGAGGACTTAGGAGCTCGGCCAGAAATGGGACAAAGACCAAACCTATATTACTTATTATAAATCACAAGGCACATCCCCACGCTAATTCCCTGCCAATCAGATCTACCCTGAAGAAAGATAACTATATCCAGTCGTGACAAATTTTTCATGTAAGTCTGAGATTTAATAGAATGTTTCCTACAAACATAATAATTTTTTTTTCCAAAAAAGACAATGGGAACAAATTCATAACTAACCTATACATTTGTCAGAAATAAATTTTTAAAAGTTGTATTCATAAACTGAATAAAATATATGCCCAGATGGATAATTTCACTGAAAGCTGGGATACACATTAAGAAAATAATCAGTTAGACATTCTGAATGGAAAAAAAATACAAGAATTAAAACTGAGGACTTAGATGGACAATAACAGATTTGTCAGAGCTGAAGAAAACTACCCATAAGTGCAAAAATAAACCAAAAGAAAAAAAACAACAACAAGTGTGAAATACATAGCTGAGGATGAGTTTGTAATGCATTTAAATAGACTTTTCGAAAGGAAGAGAAAAGAACAGGCCCTCTGTCATGACCCTCTGTAGGAGTGCCTGTGTCCTAGGCCATCCCTGCTCCACCAGCTGGCGTGCCCAGCTGATGACATCTGTCTTCGCTCCCCTTGACTGCTTCAGGTCCTCCCCATTCTGTGGGGTCCTTCTTTCCCCAGTTTCCTCTTTACCGACGGACTTTCTCCATCTGTGTTTTTGTCACTGTGCTAAAGCTAAGCTGCATTAGGGTTTTCCGGAGAAATAGAACTTGAACTTTATCTATGCCAGAATTGATATCCATATCTATATAAATAAAGAGATATCAACCCGTCATTCATCTAGAAGCTAACCTATCTCTCAACCTACTGATATGGGCTATGAGAAACTGGTTCATGGGGGGCGGATGCCACCACCAGCCACTTGCAAGCTGGGACCCAGAGGGCAGCAGGTGTGTGGTTCCACGGCACAGCCAGATTAAAGCGCAGAATTTACCCTCCCACAAGTTCCTGTTCTTTGGTTTACATTTTGAGGAAACCTCCCAATATTTTTTGCAACCCTGTCGATTTCTTAATCGCCAGCTCACTTAATTTTCTAGATTCCAACCCAAAGTGTTTTGTGTACCATTGTTTATTTTTTTTGGTATGCTATCCGATTATATTCTAGGACTTAAAAATAATCTGTGTGGCATTAAGTGATAAACTAACATGTTCAGCGTGAGCTGTAGTGAAATTTGGTCTGCACCAGACATTCATGACAGGATAACATGGGAAAAAATATTTATTGCATATATCTAAGAAAAATGTTTGTGAAAACAAGAAAAACATTTGTTATGCTCTAGTACCTATGATAATATGGTGTATATATTTTCAAAAAAGGGAGAAAGCTACTCTCTATATCCAATCTCTTTTTTTTTTTTTTTTTTTAATAATACTTCCTTGACACCTATTTAGCAGGAAACATTTATCTTAAGGTAATTATATTTCCAGTGTCTCATCAATTAAAAAATATTAAAAGTTCCCAACACCTAAGCCTGTTTAATTAAATGAAATTAAAAACCTTATATGAGATTTATGTTCTTACTAATTTATTTTGAAAATGGCATAATAAAAATTTCAGAAAAATAACATTTTAACACAAGACCAGGCAAGTTATTGTGGCATGTGAATAATTGTGACATAACTGGATGATTCACAAATTATTTTTATAAATTGTAATCATTTTGCTTTTGTTTTTAGTATGTCCGTTCGTGGGGGTTCAGAATAGGCCTCCCCAGAATGTGTCACTTTGACATGTGAATTATTTTGAGCTGAAAGCAATGGGGAAACCCCACAGGCTCAGGATAAACTTTTAGCTCTCCTTTAAAAAATTGAAAAGATGAGCCTTGCCCATAATAAGAGTTTTGATCAGAAATAGATTTTTATAACTTATCTACAGGGCAGGGCAAACGTCTCATTAGTAAACATCTGCTCCTCTTATCATCCTGCAGTGACCTTCCTCCCCTCTGAAGCCTCAGGTTCTTCCTTAGCTCAGAATGTTTCCCTTTCTGTCTTGACCCACTCACACATGCGGGGCTACTCATACATGCGGGGCTATCACATGAACGTGTGAATTACATTTGGTTACTTTCTCTTGCAACTCTGTCTTGTGTGGATTTAACTGTTAGACAAACTAAATAACCTTGAGAGTAGAGAAAAGTTTCTTCCTCCCCAACACATCCAAAATAATAATGTTCTCACTGTCGTTTAAGTGCAATGATTGCTGTTGTTTACTTAAGAACATGACTTGGTCAAGCTCAAGCAGCTGCAAAGAAGTCTATTGGAGAATTTAAATGTGTATCAAGTTTTCTAAAACTTAAGTTTTTTTCATCTAAATCATCAGGTTCACCCGGCCAGTGTGGCTCAGTTGTTGAGCATTGACCCATGCACCAAGAGGTCACCTGTTTGATTCCTGGTCACAGCACATGCTCAGGTTGTGGGACTGATCCCCAGTGGGGAGCATACAGGAGGCGGCCGATCGATGTTCTCTCGCATTGATGTTTCTCTCTCTCTCTCTCCCTCTCCCTCTCCTTTCCTCTCTCTCTAAAATCAATAAAGAAAAAATGTTTAAAAAAATAAAATAAAATAAAAATAAATCCTTCAGGCTCATACATAAATTTAAAATATATGTCTTGTTAACAAGACACACTCTATTTTATCTAAATTCACAAAGATAAATTCAAAGAACCCAAGAACAACACCTTCTCGAACATACAGCACATACCCTTCAACTTCCGTCCATCACTAGCATCTTCCCTCCGAGACACATTAATCCAGGAAGGAGATACAAAGATTTATTTTTCAAGGGACACTGAACTTAATGATAACAGATAGAAATATATTTCAGTCCTCTCTTATTTCTTCAGACAGATTACTCTTAAATGGCAAAATATTAATTGGTTTCAGTTCTGCTAAAATTACCAGCAAGATCAAGAATACAGCTGGGGAACTAGTTCAAGCTTTAGCTCCCATAAGGTTGCCAAGTCCTGTTTTTCTTTAAAAGTACACATACAAACTATAAAAATCAAGCATTTATGTATATCTTTGTAGGTGGATGTATTTATATTTTATTTGTGGGTGAAACATTAATGTCTCACCCTTGTGAACAATTAAAAGTTGATCATTTACAACTCCTTTAAGCTTCTTCTAAATAAACCATTTTGATCTATTATGTCTGCATGAATTGTACAATGTCAGTGAATATTTATATTTTTATAATAGGATGCAAAAAGAATAAAGATGAATAAGCTACCCAGTCCCCAAAGAATATATAGTGATAACTTAAAATGACTAATTTTAAGAAAATAATTTCATTACTCTACCCAAGGCAAAAGTCACAAGAGCGTGTTCTCACAGTTAAGAGAAAGTATTCACATTCTGCTCCAGAATCCCTCTGTTGGATTTTGTGGGAAGTAGCCAGGGGCCCATTCCACTTGAGGGCTCAGGAGTTAAAACATTTCTTAGCCAAGATGTTATCTTTAGCCCTTGACCATTAGTCAGGTCCTGGCCACTGTATTCTGTTGTCTCAGGGTTAACAATTATCAGGATGAAAGGCTAAGTCTATGAGGTGTATAGAGAAAGAAGGGGGAAAAAAAGATTTGTAGAGGTATAGTCACAAATCAAATCAAAATCATGAGGACCCTCAGTTTCAAATTGTCATCATTGATCTAAGAATCTGGTACCTACCACTCTTTTTTTCCTTTTTTAATTTTCAAGAGTTTCTTCAGAAATATTCTTCCAATTATGAATTCTATATCTTTTCAAATTAATATTGTTTCTCTGTACTTAGAAAATCTCTATATTGTATTATTTTCAAAACAAATACATCTTGACTAAAATTTTGTCTACTGCTGGGTAATCTATAACTCACCCAGAAAATGTATAGACTTTTGATAAATTAAAGTTATATGGTTTCAGATTTTTCTTTTTCCCCTGTAGGCATATTTTTATTTAATTGTCACTGTTAATGTTCAACATGACAGGGAAAACTCATGTCTATAAAAATGGTGATTGAACACAAAGATACCATCAAGTAAAACTGTACCTACCTTGCAGATGGCTTTCTATGAAACTCTTTAGAATCACCAATATGTGCAACATAAAATTATAAATTGGGCCAAGATTTAAATTAAACCTTAAAAATATCAGAGAGCTCAAACTGTGTTTCAAGCAAAATGGTAGATGTTTGAAATATACCATAAACAAAACCAAGGTGCGTACTCTAGTGAGACATATCCTGATACGTAGACTCAGAAAAATTTTTATGAAACATAATGAATAAATATCTGATCTATTAGAAGGTTACAAAAGCAATGGAAAAAAATGGAAAAGATGGGGAGGGGAGCTTTCAAATTAAAATAAGGAATGTGTGGATAAGACAAAGGAATCGACTCATGCATTTGTCAAAGCTCACGGAACCAACTCCACAACACAGAGAGTGAGCCATGGGGTTGGGAATGGCCAGTCCCATTTGTGGGGTGGTGTTTGCAAGGACAGGTGGTGTGTGGTGAGTCAGGTGAGTTAAATGGTCCTAATGAGAGCCTATGAAGATGTACCATGGGGTTATTTATTCCAGCGAGGTTGCCTTTATTGCTAGCATGATTAAAAATGTTTGCATCTAGAAAGCTCTGTCTGCTATTAAATTTGAAGGACTTAGTTGTTCTCCCCAGTGGCATTACAAAGAGGCAATGTGCGCTCTGGGTGTGGACACTTAAATGCGGTCCATTCATCACGTTTTAAGCGACATCAAGAAATGGTGTGACACTGTGTAATTATTAGTAAGTAATTGTACACATCACATTTACAGCCAGGAGCACTTGTATAAAGGTTACACAATGAATAGTACAAATCCAAGGAACAGGCTGAGATTGCTAATCTAATGCATTGAGACACAACAATGCATTGTCCCCTGAAACTGATCAGAATGTCTCCTCTAGTCCTGGTACTTTCTTAATCCATCCTAGTGAGTATTTACAAAGTAGCAAATATTCATCCAGCTTTAATGTTGAGAAGATTTGAATGTCAAAGAGGTCAAGAAGCTACAGTGGCAGGGGGAAAGCCACCAGCCCTGAGACCAGTTTCACTGACTGCTGTCCCTGCCCGGCCAGGGTCGGTCATTCCATCATGGGGTCCTGTATGTGGGTCAATGTCTTACAAGTACAGCGCTGAACAGACTAACAAAGATGCTGCTGGACACTGTGGGGAACCCTGGGTAAGTCAGTTAACATCTACATACACATCATCAATGACTAAAGGTAGGGTTGCCAGCAAGGATAATGGGGGTTTCCAGAGGCTTTTAATGAACTTCATTAGAGCTGAATCCTTGAATATTTGTAATTCTCAAAGAAATCCTAAATAGGAGAAATTACTATAGGAATAAAAAAGTAAAATCATGTCACAAAATTGTTAAAAACCTCAAGCAGAACTAAGATATACTTGTGTCTTCTGACGTTTGGTGGGGGTTGGGAGGGAGAGGAGAAAATCGGAAATTGAGATTATCTTAATGATAAGTGCGTGTGCAGTGCTCTATGTGGACAGAAGCCCTGGATTACAATTTATATTTCCTGCTCACCTCTAACTCCATCACTAGCGGCATTGTTGGACAAATAATGCATAATTCCAGTTTAAAAAAAAAGAACTTTAGATCTTTCTCTGAATTTTCAAATTTTATTAAATGCTTCCTGGCTGACAAAGAGTTGAAAAACAGAATAAGCCGTCGATTACTTTTTTCAATCATTCCTTACTTTTTCTAAGAAGAACGAAATGCGTTTTTTCCCCTCGATAAAAGATGGTATTTTTACCCTCCAACAAAACCTTTACAAAAGAGAACAAAGACACTGGCTGTAGGAACACTACTTAGACACAGAAATCTCCCCTCCACCAAGGAAACGGCGTTGGACAATGTTCGGAACACAAACTTCACTGCACGCGGAAAATGAGTTGCGTGCACCCTGTGAACCTGGAGGAGCTCGGCCCCTGAAGGTGAGGTTTACGTGGTCAGACATGTGAGTCCGGCACTAGCTGACCGACCTCAGTACCACTCTTCTCTCTTATCAAGGGCAGAAGGCACCTGTCTACATCCACTTTGATGTACTCGGGGAGACTTTTCCAGATGTCAACCTGTTTTGCCAAGACCAATGGAGTGAGAAATGCAATAAATTAGGTATGCGTTATGCAAGCAAAGAAACGCTAGCCCTCCAGTTGCTGAGAAATGAAAGGCAAAGGAAAACCAGACCTCCGACCCGGGCTTCATCCCTCTAGGAAGTGCAGCCAAAGACCCCGTGGGGGGAACGCAATTTGGAAGAAGTGGCCGTCATTACCAGGAGATGATTCTGCGGAAGGGGAGGTGACAGGTTCCTTTCTTCCTTCCTTTCTCTTCCTGCACCCCCCCCCCCCAGACAGCCTAGAGAACTGTGGCAGGTGCCACCCTTCCAGGGTCGTGCCAGCAGCCACCTCTCTTCTGCTGCGCTGGCTTCCACTGCAGGGCAGCCTCTGGCCCCACTCCGCTCGGTATGATTGTGAATGTGGGATTTTCACAGGAGACAGAAAGGGCAAGAGCTCTGGGATTCAGGAGGAGGTCAGGATGGCAATCTTTTTGCCCGGTCCAGCTTCCTTTTATACTCTGACATCTGGCACCCATTATGAGACAAGCGAGAGCAATGCCAAGCAGAGGAGGAGGACTTCCTGCTCTGACAAGCGTGGCCATCAAGTGTCAGCCCGGGAACTGGGGCTCAAACAAGGCAGCCATAGAAACAGGCTGCGGATGCTTTGCAGACATACAGCACAGCCTGTGCGAGGGCTAATTAAGGAGAAGATGGATTCTGCCAGCAAGCTGCAATTACCTTGATGAGTTTCTGCTAAGTTTTCATCTTAGGATAATAGGAAATATAATTACATGATCAGGTTTTTGTTTATTCTGTTTTGTTTATCAAGAGAGGAGACAATTAGTCACCGGAAACATTGTAAAACCCAACAATTCAACCCATGCTCTTACAATGCCGCAGTGTATTTCTGCAGGTCATTCACAAAACTCATCGTTCAGTAGGTCTTTCTCCTCTATAATTATTCCCATTGTTTTTCAGTCACAGATATTGGCTGATTGCCCAGTGTACCCCTTGGATTTTTCATGCCTAAAAATTTCTCCAGAAGGAATACAAGTCCTCTGATATTTGTTTTTCTCTTTGAGAATAATATTTAACATCCTTTAAAATATTCTTATTTATGAAAAGAAAAACTAACTTCTAGAGTGTTGCGCACAGGAAAGAGGCGAGCAACACTGTTCAAACAGAACACAGAAGTTAGACTTCTGGGTAACGCGCTCAGTGACCAGACCAGGTCTTCGCCTGAAATCTTGTGGTACTGCACGCAAACCACAGGTCAGAGACACTAGATGGTACCTTACAATGGAGTACTGTCTCATCAAATAATTTCACGATTTATTTTTAAAATGTTTGAAGTAAAATATTTTTATAGACATGAGTGTGTATTTTAGTTACATTTTAAGCCATAAGAAAATGTGTTCCTTCCTTCCTTCCTTCCTTCCTTCCTTCCTTCCTTCCTTCCTTCCTTCCTTCCTTCCTTCCTTCCTTCCTTCCTTCCTTCCTTCCTTCCTTTCTTTCTTTCTTTCTTTCTTTCTTTCTTTCTTTCTTTCTTTCTGAGAGAAAGATCCATGAGCCCCGCTGATGTGGCTCAGTGATTGAGCATCAACCTGTGCTCCAAGAGGTCATTGGTTCAATTCCTGGTCAGGGCAAATGCCCAGGTTGTGGGCCTGATCCCCAGTGGGAGGCATGCAGGAGGCGGCCAAATGTTCTCTCTCATGGATCTTTCTTTTGTTCTCTTTATTGATTTTTTTAAAGAGAAAGGAATGAAGAGGGAAAAAGAGAGAGAAACATCGATAAGAGAGAAAGAACATCAATTGGCTGCCTCCTGCAGGCCCCCCACTGGGGATCAGGCCCACAACCTGGGCATGCGCCCTGATCGTAAATCGAACTGGCGACCTCTTGGTCCATGAATCGATGCTCAACCGCTGAGCCACACAGGCCAGACCATAAGAAAAGGTTTTCATGTATCAGGACATAATGAAAATGTGCTCTCAGAACTTCATTGCTTTCATTATTGATTTTATATACATGATACATATATGTATCCATCTATGTAAATATGCATACATAAACATATATACATATTCCTCCCTTATCACAATTTCCACTTCTTTTCTATAGAGCTTTCTTATTCCCTCTCCTCCTCATTACATATTGATTTTGTTATCATTTATATCAACTTTTGACATCAGAGTTTTTTATATTTGTATTCTAGATAAAACAAAAATTCATTAACTATTAAATGACAAATTATCTGCCTTCTCTACTCCAGTACTATGATCAGCTATGCTTACTTAGTGCCAACTCCATGGTCCAGCCAGGGCCCTTTACATACATCAAATGTGCCGGGGACTTCAAATCCTGGCACTGTCCCTATACGTAAGCAAAAGCCTCATGGCGCAAGAGGAACACCACGTTTGGTGAGGGTTGAACGCCTTACTGATTTTTTTTTCATTACTTTTTAAATTTTACTTTATTATATATACTGGAATGTAGCATGGCAAATGTGTTATCCTGATGGAGAGCGATCGCTACAGTGTAGGAGAGTAAGTGATACCGCGTCTGGCGCTGCACTGGTGTGACTGTCACGGGCAAGCGACCGGGCGGCGCCGCGTGCACGCTCCGTGAGCCAGTAGCTGAAGTCCCGACCGCTCTGCCTTGTTCTCCCAGAGACTTTTTCCTGTAGCTTGAAAGTGTCATTTTGTCTCTTTGTTGTCCGCATCTGTCTTCAAAATGCTGGACTAGTTGGGTCTAAGACAGCAGGAGGATGGAAAATTCCTCTAGAATCCTTTCATGATTTCTCTACAGAATCCAAAAATTTGGTGAAAATTACTCTCCCAGAATAAGAAATGTATCCAGTTATTTAGGGAACAAAAATCGTGTTTGAAATCGGAAACATCATCAGATATTTCCATTGATTTTAAAAATATTTACCAGAACAAATGAATGGAATTTCATCATGACTATATTTCTATTTCTTGAAACATTTTCAAGTCAAAATGACTTTAAATACTTACTTTCATTTCTAAATTTTATTTTGGTATATGGAATTTACCATACCTAGTTCCTGGTCTTACATTTTTCTCATTTTATATTTTCCATCACGTTTTATTCCCTCCCTGCCCTCCTCCACGCCTCCTTCCCCCAACAGGTGTCATTTTATTTCTTACTACAGTGATACCTCGGTTCTCGAACATAATTCGTTCCAGGAGGACGGTGGAGAACCGAATTGTTCGAGAACCGAAGCAATGAAACCCAATAGGAAAGCGGACTCCACAAAGCGTGACTCTCTCTCTGCACTCACACTGATGACACAAGCAAGGCGCGCTGGGCCGAATGAACGCCATTCGGCTCAACTCGGCTCATCTCGGAAGTTCGAGTTCCAAATATTTGTTCGGATTCCGAGACAAAAGTTTCTCGAATCCTGATTTGGTCGAAAACCGAGGCGTTCGAGAACCGAGGTATCACTGTAATTGTTAGCTCACTGAAAAACAAATACATCTGTGATAAATATTTTTTTCTGTTTTGTCATTGCAATTATAGAATATTTAGCGAAAAAATAGAATGTTTATTTTAATGAAAACAGATATCTTGGATCTGCTGTTCTTAATACCTTGTATTTGTCTCACTTCCTTTTAATGATGTTTTTTTTCTAAGTACGTCTATTCGCCTTTATGTTTGGCCATTTTATCATTTTATGGTATCAAATGTTTTAGATTTTTACTTAATTAATTCATCTGCTTGTTTACTTTGTAACAAGCTTAAGGGTGTGCAGTAAAGTTTCATTTCCCTGATTTCAGCCAAACATCACGATTCAGGGTATTGCACTAGCCTTCTTTATCTTAATAATTTTATTTTATTCCTTTTTGTCAAAGTAAATTAGTCTAGTGTTTTTCAGGGCTACTTTATCCCAAACTTCCATCTGTCTTTTCCTTGCTTGTAGCAGATTGTTTTAATTAAAGTTTCATTATAGTTTCCACTTTGCAAAGCTGTTAAATCTGTACCAGTCTGAATGCAGCAAAGAAAAAATCAGAAGACTAGATAGTCAAAGGAATGGTATTCATGAAAACAAAAATACAGAGTCGTTGTTGGGTAGCCGTCCATCCAACTAGAGAACTGGTATACTTTGATTTATTATCATCCATTTTTCAGCTATGCTTGAATCATACATAGCACGGAATGTAAACACGCATGACAATACACAGTATGGAAGTTTAGGTTTTTCTTTGTTAGGGGGAAACCCATTTGACTCTTTAATGTCTTTAACCTCTTACTTTCTCTTTTGCAGCATGAACTAGATATTTTTGTCAACCTCGTGTGACTTGGAGTGGTGATGCAGTACTGAGACAGACTTAGGCTAAAATAACTAACTAAATAAAATTTGGACATGAAATTAAACTTATACTATTATTCTTTTCCATATGTGATATGTTCTATTAAGACAAAGAATAAAAAATAACTATACATACTTTCTATTTGCTAACATATAAACTACAATGTTTTAATCTCTATTTAAATATGTATCTCTGTGAACATATATATCTATATATTTAACACAGACACAAGCATACTATTTGTTATAACAATATATCTATTCTTCAGATTGATGTATCAATACATCTAATATAAACACACAGTTTTCTGGGAAAAATAACAATCGTGATTGTTTTTACAGAGAGAATGTCAGATTTCAGTCTAATTAACCTCTCAACAACTTTCTTACCTTTGGCTTTTATTCACATTTTATGAAAGATATTTATTATAAAATCTTAAGGTCTAGCATTCAAACATCTTACAGTTAAGAATGAGTGAAGCATCTGTTTTTCTTCTTAAAAGGGGAGAGAGACTTAAAGAAAAGTTAGCAAAACAGTAAAATCTATTATATTCGTGTTTTGATTCAGTGTGTACATATTTTATTTTACATTAGTTAAATTTTTACAGGCACTCAAGAGATGTTTTAACTATCTTCCCAAAATTCTGTGTAATATGAGCATCATATTTTGGACAATTCATTAAATTGCTCTTTTCCATTTTATTGATTACATTTCCTGACATATATATGACACACTCCAATAAAAGAGCAGTGAGCGACAGGCGAATTGTGGCTGATTCAGAGGTGCACGTTTTGATAAAAATTTTTATGTCTCATAAAAAACAGAACCAGACTTGTAGATCATCTTCCTAGGGGCCGTGAACAGCATTCATATGAGGGAATCAGCTAATGTCCTGAAATGTAGGTCTTAACATAAAATGACTTTCAAATTATACTGTATTTGGAGGTTTACTATGCCAAATGCGTCATGACAAAGGACATATGTTTCTTTTGCAGGTAAAATTATCCATTTTTTTAATGTGTGCCAAAATGCTAACTATATTGATTTGTTTCTTTTACTTTAATGGAAAAGCTCATGACTATTACATACAAAAATGAGTTTATTCTTTGCCCAACTAAAAGAGTTTATGTAATAGTTGAAAAATTCCCCCACCTATATGACTCTTCATGGGGCAGCATTGCTGGCATACAAAACTTTTTAAAATATGTTTTCATTGATTTTTAGAAAGAGAAGAAGGGAGAGGGTGATAGAAACATTGATGAGAGAAACATCAATCGGCTGCCACCTGCACGCCCCTCCTGAGGATCGAGCGTGCAACCTGGGCACGTGCCCTGACCAGGAACGGAACTGGCGACGTCTTGGCGCGTGGGTAGACGCTCAACCCCTGGGCCACGCCTGGCGGGGCCAAAATTGTTTTTAACATTCTTACACTTCTGGTGTGACCACTGTTGCTCTGCCCAACTATATCAAAGCAATTTGACTTGCAATTATATGAGTTATAAGAAAAACTCCATTTACCTTGTGTTAACCCTTTGATAGAAGAAAATGAATTCTTGGTAGAGCCCTGTTTTCTCCTTCAATATATTGTGTGCAAAACATTTTCCTAAAGTAAAAGAAGGAATAATAACAAATACCACCGGTGTGTTTAGCAAATGGCACAAAGTGTGCCTGTAGCACACTCATAGGAATCTAGGCCGGTGTAGTTCAGTGGTTGAGTGTCAACCCATGCACCAGGAGGTCACCGGTTCGATTCCCAGTCAGGGCACATGCCCAGGTTGTGGGCCAAATCCTCAGTGGGGGGCATGCAGGAGGAGGCCTATCGATGTTCTCTCTCATCAATGTTTCTATCTCTCTCTAAAATCAGTAAAGGAAAAAAAATTTAAAAAAAAAGAAATCTAGATCACTTAAGCAGGTGAAACTGATTTTAATGCCTAAAACTCATTGAATGCTTGTCACGGGATGATGAGATTTCTGGACAATAATATCTGTTTTCTTCTTTCTAAAGAAAAATCTAATACCTAACACAGGAAATGTTTAATGAATAAATACTAGATGGCCTGACTTCTGGTGTAAATTAGGCCCCTGGATGCATGTTGAACAACAGACAGACGGGGGGGGGGGGAGCGGTGACGCTGCAGGACAGGATGTGAGAACCACGGCACACTGGGGTCCTGGAGACGGAGCACAATATTTTTCAAGCGAATGTCAAGTGCTGCAGGTAGTACTATGAGCTCCCCTAGGAGATATTAAACTCAATGTCTTTTTCTCCCTCCGGCATCTCATTATTGCTAATAAGCTAAAGAGAAATATAACTGTGAGCCATAATAAAGGACAGGATGGAGGGGTAACATGGAAATGATAAAAGATAATAAGAGATGGTTTGCAAGAAAGCATATTTCTGAAATATAATAAAGAACAATATATGATCACGTTAAATCAGTGGGATTCTTTTTTTTTTTTTAAGATTTTTATGTATCTTTAAAAATTTCCCCATTAAGGATATCGGCATTTCTGCTGTTCAATAAATCCCTTAAAAAACTAACAAACAAAAAACCCTCTTAGACGGAAAAACTGAGAACTAAAGACTTCTATGGCAACAGGGTCAGGCAACTTCTAGCGGGTTCCCAATTCTGCTGCTGCTGGGGCCGGTGGGCACCCGGGGTCCCCCCTTGGCCCGTTCCCCTCTAACCACGTCCATTTCGTTAGGGAGCTCTCTGTGGGCCTGCTGGCTGGATCGGGGTGTGTCTCACACTCCCCAAGCTTCTGTGCATCCTTCAGGTTCTAAGTTTGTGTCTTTCAGTCACAGGAGCAGTTTCAAGCAATGATCCGGAGCAGCTCAGTCATTGCCTCTCCAATGGCAGGGCCCGTGTCATTCTGCCTGGGAATTCTCCAGTCTAGCCCCCTAAGGATCCCCGCCGAGTGGTGACACGCCCCAGGCTTTTGTCCTACGCCCCAATCTGCATACGCATGAGCTGCAAGTATTTCCAAATCCTGTCTGAGATGGAGGAGCCCCAACGCCTGACGGAGCCTCCACGCTGGCCACTCAGATCCGTCCAGATTTCCCTGACCTCGGTTCAGTCCTGAGTGCAGACGGAGACCCGCCGCCAAGAAATCACGACACGGCTGAGATTCGGCCGGGAAGCCACGGAACAAACAGGACAGGTCACCAAGGACAAGGATGTGTCCCTGCAGACCATGGCCAAGGTCCTCCGCCCGCCCCATCCTGTCGGTAGTGACTGTGCACCATGTGAGTGGCTCAGTGACTCGGGCTGATAGGAGAAACAAGAGGCTCGTTTGAAATTCGCAGCTGGAGGAGAGCCGTCGAGTACCCTGGACCCCCACCCAGAACAAGTAGGTCCTGGAGCCAACGAAGCCTGAAACCTCACTGGAGGCAAAACTGCCAAAACTCAAAGGTGCCCGACTCTGGGGGCGCGTCAGGAGAAGGCAGGGCTCCCGGGGGGAAAACAATGCGCTGGGAAAGGAGAAGCCGGCAGGAGGAGAAAGACCGAACATGAATAGACTGACGATGAAAGAAGCGGTGGTCCTGTGTCCACAGACCGAGCAGGGCGGGGAGGGCAGGGCAGGGACGACCCATCACAGCGCTGGGTCTCAGCGCACCGATGTGAGCGCACGCTGCTGTCACGGGGCTGCAATGCTCCTGAAGAAAATGGAATTAGAGTGAGAAGCTTGAAACTCTCTAAGCTTAAGAAAACTTTGTAGCAAAACACTATCCACATCAAATAACTTGACTTTCTCCATGATGCGGGTGAACAGCCGTGCAGATGTGAAAGCCTGAGGGAGAATCAAGCGGAAAGCCAGGCAAGACTTTTCTTAGGGCGCAGGGAGGAGGCACCAGAAAGCAAGCTCCAAGCGGGGCTGCGCCCAGGGAGGCCCCGGGGACCGCAGTCAGACCAGCAAGGCCCGGGCGTCGGACTCGAGGGAGGGAGTTCATCTGCAGGTACTGGGTGCTAATTTTCGTAAAATACCTCTAAACGTGCGTTTGCCGCCTGTGTAGTGTCTGTTCTGCTGAACATTCTATTTCTGTTGGCCCAACGCTGGCGAATTCCGTGCGGGGAAAATCCCTTGCAACTCAACATGATTCATTACTGTTGTGATGTAATTCCATTTCTACGGGTCACATATACACTAACTGCATCTGTACCACTCTGACACTAGTAATCTAATAAATGCAAACTACTCCATTGAAGAAATTAATGTTTTTGTCCTTCCTACTTTTCTCCACATTGTTAAGTATAATTCTCTTTCATGTTCAGTCCCCTTCGTTCTCCTTATCAAGACCAGGGCCAAGGACATCACCCTCCTCAGCCCTTCTGTTCAACTCCGGCCTCTAACTACCGCTCAGGATCTAGGCTCCGCCTCTGCAAAATAAAACACTAGTAACCATGATAATGAACAAAAATAACGATTTAAGGCCACTGATGCACTTTTCTTCAGATGTTTATCAGATCTGAGAACGCAAAGGTATCAGTTTGTCGTATATTGTACTCTGAGCCTTGCATGGCCTCAGGCACACGGCTTGCTGCGTACTTTTTATTGAGTAAATGACTGAATGGATGTGAGAAGCTCCATATGCAGGACCAGAGGATAGGTGATAAGGAAATAAGGCTGAAGGAGACACCTCATGCAGACTGACTAAATTTAGTCAGATAAAGGAACTAACATGTGTGAAGCATCCACTATGACACATTAAAAAATCTGGTTTGCACACATTTTCAACCAGGGAGTATGGAATTATCTCTAAGCCATTTGCAAAGCATTACTCATCTTTAATATGTCACATTCAGTTTTAAATAATTAATTGGAAATATTGCTGCAGCATAGCCAATTACCTTAAATAATTCCTGTGAAGTAGTCAGTATACACATGAAAATGATGGTGACGTCGGATTCCGCACTGACATTGAATTATTCCCTCGAGAGGGGGTACCTGTCCTACGCACGGAGACCTCCCTAAATAAATGCTGCAATTTGTCTTTACCTCTTTCTTTTTAAATTAAATTTATTGGGGTGACATTGCTTAATAAGATTATACAGGTTTCAAGTGGACAATTTTGTGATACATCACTGTGTATTGCATTGTGTGCCTACCACACAGTCAAATTGAGCAACATAAGTTTCCCTCAACAGAATATTTTCAAAACACAGTTTTTAACACTCCAGATTATTTTTCCTGCCTGGAGGTGTGCCTTCTATTCAATATTCACAAACCATGTTATTTGGCAAACAATTTAAACAGCAATGTACAGGTTAGTGACTAATCTAAGGTTTGCTGATGCCACTTACAATTCTGCTATGGAGATGCCCATGTGCCCAGCTGGTATGGCTCAGTGGTTGAGCATCGACCCATGCACCCAGAGGTCACTGGTTTGATTCCCGGTCAAGGCACATGCCCAGGTTGTGGGCCAGATCCCCAGTGTGGGGCATGCAGGAGGCAGCCAATCGGTGTTCTCCCTTATTGATGTTTCTATCTCTCTCTAAAATCAATAAAGAAAAAATAATTGTCCATGTGTTTTTATAATTATTTTATTAAACTGTTCATATGTAAGATGTACTTCAAACATTATCAATGGTGTATTAGCCATTAATTTATAAGAAAGTGATGGTTAGGTCAAATTTGTAACTTATTTATCTCTTTGCATAAATTCTACTTTTAGACATTAGTGACGATTTACACACTTTCTAAAGGAATGCTGACTTTCTGTTACTCAAATGAGAGATGTGTGTGGGTATTTAGCTAGTTTTTCACCTGAGGATATCTTTTTATCAATTTTTTTAGAGAAAGGGAAGGAGGAGGGAAGAGGGGAGAGAGAGAGAGAAACAGCGATATGAGAGAGAAACTTCAATTAGTCGCCTCCCATACACACCCCTCCTGAGAATTGAACCCACAACCTAGGTGTGTGCCCGGACCGGGAATTGAACCCACAACCTTTTTTGGTGTTTGGGATGATGCTCCAACCCAATGAGCCTCCTGGCCAGGGCTGTTTAAATTTTTTATTTTGTTGCTTGCTTTTTGTTTCATTAGGATTTTCATTTTGGAGCGCACCACGGTGCTTACCCGGCAGGGGTGAGGCTGCTTGCCTGCGGCCACATACGGCCTAGGAACCAGTCACGGCCTCAGCACGGTAGCCTGAGCCCGTCCAGCAAGCCAGTCGTTAAGTTGATAATTCTGTATGGCCCTCCAATGACGTCATAAATACCCAAATGGCTCTTGGCAGAAAAAGGTTCCCACACGTGCGAGGAGGCTGGAGAGGCAGCATCTGGGAGAGGGGAGCAGTCAAGGTGACCGGTTGGTGTGCTCGGCTAGTCCTTCGTCTTTCAGTTTGCAGTCCACCCCCCTTCTCCTCTCCCCAAACCCACTAGTTGTATTTCATTACCCGGGAGGGGGGGGGGTCACTTTTCTCTATCATTGTCTCCACTTACGGGAGAAAGCTGAACTCTTTGAGTGACAGGTGGAATCAATAGCACCGTCATTGTTCTCAAAATAAATCAACACTGAAGTCTAAGTGGAAGTCTAGTAGAAGCAAAATCAATGTTTGGCAAGAAAAAGCAGAGGTGCTACCCCTTTCTCTCCTTTCCCGAAAATGTAGTATCTATTGGGGATGCACGTTTCCTGTCTGTTTTTAGCCAAGATAGGGTCTATAAACACCTTCTTTTTCAAGAAATATTTAAAATAGAAAGCTTCAATGAACATTTCTATTTGTTTTTCGTATTTGTTTTTCTCGGATATGTAAAAAAATAAACACAAAGCAAAATGGTTTTTCTAACATATTTAATAACATTAACAATCTGTGCAGACACTTATTTCTGCCATCTCGGGCTCATCCTGCATCTCTCTGCTTCTAATGGATGTTCATAGCCTATTGATTTTCAGTAACAAACAGGTTTTTTTTTTTTTTTTTAGTATTTAAATCTTTCTTTTTAATTTAAGTATAGTTGGTCTACAGTCTTATATTGGTTATACTAGTTGCAGGTGCACAATATAGAACTTGACATTTTTATACCTTACAGTGTGATCACCCCACTGGGGTCTAGTAATTGTCGGTCGCCATGTAAACTGATCCCAGGATTATCGATTCCATCCCTTCCCTTTCTACCTCTGCCCCCCGCCCCTCCCTCCCTTCGGTCTCTGTTTCTGTGAGTCTTGTTGTTCCATCTTGTTTGTTTTTCTATGTACGTTGTTTTGTTTTACATTCCACATATAAGTGACACCGTATGGTTTTGTTTTTGTTTTTTTAATCTTCACCTGAGGACATTTTCCCATTTTTTTGTTCAGATTGAGCAGGAGGGAGAGAGAGGAAGAGAGAGAGGGAGAAACATCGACGTGAAAGGGACACATCGAGTGGCTGCCACCCACACGACCACCCAGGGCCGGGGACAAACTGCAACCGAGGTACGTGCCCTTAGCGGGAACCGAACCCGGGTCTCTCTGGACCTCAGGCCGACACTGTAACCGTTGAGCCAAACCGGCCAGGGCCTGTAAGATATGTTTAATTTGAGCATGTCCCTCTCCACGGCCTGTCTGTGACGGATGTTCTCTAAAAAATTGTGCACTGCTTTTTAAATCCCGAATAGTCAACACACCCACGACAAGGCTGACTGAGGAAGGACAGAGCAGGGCCCTGTCACCGGGCGACCGGGCTTCGCGGCTCGTGGGGATCAGCGGTCAAAGGGCAGGTTGCCCAGTTCCTCACCAGGGCTGTTTCATTGCCTGATCTGTTAGCGTATTTCCAGAAACAAATCTGGGCTTTGCTGAAGTGATGGTTTAAAATTCATCCTAAATTTACGGCCCCATTAATACTCCCACAAAGTGGCATTTTACATAACGAATAAAACACTTAGATTTTACATGTAGTATTTTCCAAGTTTATTGTAATTATTTTCCCTTCCATTGCAAGGAATGAGATTCTTAGATTTAATTAAAGTCATTGTGATTAAATTAATCAGATAATTCTTGAGGATAACATGTATGGTTGGTGCTAAACTAGGTATAAGGTAGGATTACACGCAAATGAAATAGGTCAAAAAGTTCTTATCACTCATTTAATGTTTTATGTTAATTAGTCAATTATACCTCAAAAAGAGTTTCTATGGCTTGAAAGCAGTCCGAGAAGTAAGACACAAAGAACTGGAATGTATAATAAAGACTAGATAACTGAAAGGCGAAAGTAGACATTACTTTCAGAAAAGAGAGAGATTTTTGTACAATTTGAGAAAAAATGACAAATGTATATATGAATAACTCCTTTATTTTATTTATTTATTTATTTGTTTGTTTGTTTGTTTATTTTTTATCCTCACCCGAGGACATTTTTTCATTTTTTCTTCAGGTAGAGTGGGAGGGAGAGAGAGGAACAGAGAGAGAGAGAAACATCGATGTGAAAGGGACACATCGAGTGGCCGCCACCTGCACAGTCAACCAGGGCCAGGGACAAACTGCAACCAAGGTACGTGCCCTTAGAGGGAACCGAACCCAGGTCTCTCTGGACCGCAGGCCGATGCTCTAACCACTGAGCAAAACTGGCCAGGACAATCCCTTTATTTTTTGAGATTAGTTTTTAAAGAAGTTCCCTTCAATAATTTACTTTGGCAACACCTAACTTCATAATGATGAACAATTTTCTATAAAAAGGAAAACCTTCAATATACTCGAACTAGCTTCCATATATTTCCAGCCTCTTAGACTGATGGATTGCCTTTTATACGCAACACTATACTCATATCTCTATTTTACATCTGTCTATATCTGTATCTATGTTTCTGTATCAATTCCTAAACATCTGTATATCTATCACTATCTTTTTCCTGTCTATGTATATCTGCAAACTTACAGACACATTTATCCTTGGTTTCCTTAATTGAAATGTAATTTATAGCAGTCAGTTTCATAAAGCCAATGCCTAAAAAGATGTCTCTAGCATCCGATAAGCATGCCATAAATGAGTGAACTATTAAACACGGAGTGACATTTAATACTTTGCTCATCTCAGCAATGCGTGTTCTTCAGTCACAAAGCAGTAAGGGTTGCCCGACTTTTCTGTGCAACTTGAATATGTAAATGT
The DNA here is from genome assembly GCF_014108415.1 of Molossus molossus. Lineage (NCBI taxonomy): Eukaryota > Metazoa > Chordata > Mammalia > Chiroptera > Molossidae > Molossus > Molossus molossus. The sequence goes on from NW_023425399.1 coordinate 111,354,811, forward strand.
ATTCATCTGTTAAAGAGATATGTCATGAAGATTTATTTTGGTGGTTTAATCTTATGCTATATGAAGTCCAACAATAAAAGTTATCACCAGCTAACTATGACATCAAGTAAAAAAGAAATGCCTATCTTTTTACAAATACCAATGATTTTGCACAAATGATGTCCCATCTAACACCAAAATGGGGGGAGGAGGGCAAAAAAACATGGTTATAAATAAAAGTGAAAATAAGTACCTGTCATTTTTTTTTAAGGAGGGTTTTTGGTTTGGTTTTTAAACTCTGAAGCTGCAACCCAGTTCAAAAGTGTGTTTAAAGGTACAGCCAGGTATGAGAACACATTTCAGACTTTCTGGAACAAAAACGCCTTGGTTACACTTGTCTTACGAATGTCTCAGTAACTACAACCAGAAACGGCTATGTAGGGCCCACCTGTGTCCTCCTTGTGCCTTATTTACCACAGTTAGTTAAGGACAGTTTAGTTCAAGGAAGCCAATATTAAGGTCTGGAAAAAGTTACTAGAAAAGAAAAAAAAAAAAAAACACCATCATGCTTTTATCTGAAGAAAACAGCATCTTGGGGGATTCAGGTCCTGGAAAAATAATCCCTTAAAGGGATAGCATATTCTGTGCAGGCTTGGAAGAGCGGCTGGCCTAAGGATTTCTAAGATCGCTGGTATTTAGCAGCAGATAGAGGGAGCTTTTTTTGAAGTTAAACACTTTGGTGCTTTCGCCAATGTTGGACATAAAGGTCTATGAAATCTACTAGGGGTTTGATAAATTCTAAATCCCTGACTCTGCTCCAAGCATAGGAGATGACCAAATGCTGTTTGAGAGTTTATCTGATCAAGTGTATATGAATTCCCGTTAGGAGTACTTAGACCACCTAGTCTGTTTCTCCAAGGGTAAGCACTTTTTAACAATGCAAGCTAATTAAATAAACAAGTAGCCAGTGATTTGAGCTTTTTTTAAAAAGAAAATCTAGAGCAACTTGAAATAATTCTATTTTATTTGGGGGTCTCAGACATCTTATTTGAATATAGGATTGAACTTCCTTTTAACTGGATACAGAATGAAGGGGGACAGTCTCTAAGTCTGAGGGACAAAATCCTTTCAACATTCCTATAGATTATAAGAAAAAATATAAACTTCGTATCATTGGTGAGATTATGGAAAGAAAATGAATACAACATTCGATGTGTCAAATAGAATTATATCAAGAGTGTATATGTCCATTTTTCTTACTGCAATAGATGTCTAGGTAGATTTATGTGTGCTTTATAGACAGAAAAATCGGAGCTAGGAGGGGTTATTTAATTGTGGGAACAGATTCAAAATGACTCCTCATAACTAAATTTATCTTTGAAATGCCAGTAAAATAGAAAAGAAATTATATTTTATAAGTCACGTGTTTTACAATCAGCATCAGAGACCTGCATGTACTTTTTACAAATTACTTTATATCATGACACCTTTTAAAATTTTCACCAAGCATCATACAAATTATTAATAAAGCCTTTGGTTTGCACAGTCTTTGTTTTTATAGAACTTTATTCAGTACGAGAGTAAAATTTTATGTTTGAAAGGAGTAAGTGCTCAGAAGTGAGTTCTGTTTACTATCTAACAAGACCAAACTTCTTCCCGTGGTAGAATATAGAGTGGCTTCTTAGTGCCTGTTAATCTGATGTTTTTACTCTTTTGAGATACTCCCCAATTTATTTATTATTTTATTTTTCTTTATTGATCTTAGAGAGAGAGAGGAAGGAAGAGGGAGAGAGAGACAGAAACAGCGATGAGAGAGAACATCGGCAGGCCACCTCCTGCACGCCCCCCACTGGGGATCTGGCCCACAATCTGGGCATGTGCCCTGACCAGGAATTGAACCGGCTACCTCTTGGTGCATGGGTTGACGCTCAACCACTGAGCCACACTGGCCGGGCAAGACACTCCCCAATTCATTCATTCATTCATTCACTCATTCATTCATTCATTCATATCCACTCTACCACTGCTTTGTCCTGTCTGTTGTTTCAACCAGACATGCTGCCTCTCAGCCTCCTCACAGGCCCTGCCACAGTAAGTTCTACAATCTGGCTACAATGTGTCGAGTGTCAGAGGAAGTGAGTGCCTCTCCAGTCCAGGAGCCACAGGCCAGAGCAATGATGCCACTGAGGTCAGGAACAGACGTGAAGGAAGAGAAGGGAGGTGGGGACAGTGGTTGGGTGGGGGACAAGAAAATAAGGGAATAATTCATTAAATGGAAAGGAATAAAAAAAATGCTGTTTTTTTTTTTTTCCTTTGAATGAACTGTTTGGCACAATTAATCCTTTGAAAAAAATCTAATATCTGTATTCAGTAAATAGTAGACATACTTCAAACAAGTATTGCAAAGTAATCATTTAAATTTTAAATTTTCTTCCTTAGGCTGATAGAGACACAAATAAAGGACATGAATGTGGACATCACCATCCATCTCCCTGTCTCTCCCTGACATGGTTCGAAACAGAAGCTTATAAGTGGGGGAGCACCAAACCCAAACCAGACACATGAAGGGGAAATAAACATATCTCACTTATTTATCTTAAACTGAGCAGTAAACTTGCTGACATTTCATCTGAGGCAGGACAAATGTTTACTCCACTAAATAAGTTTAATATAAGATGGGAGACAAATAAATTTGCATTTTTATTATATGCCAAAGCCATGTTTGTCTGATGTCAACAGTTGCGCTGGTTTTCCTTGACGAGTGCTGTTCCTTCAATCTGCCCAATATATAAAATATTAGCATTTCAGTAAGAGCCTTTTCTGAATTTAACTCTGAGAGAGGTTATGCCTTTAACAACCCCTTTGCAATTTTAAGCATGTTGATGGTGCCTGAGGCTGATTAGAATACATGAAGGTTGGATTGACCTTAGTCTCTGGGATATTTGAAATTTTAGTTTGAAAGGGAAGTATACACTGGAGAAAGTTGACAGCCATGTTATGAGGGTTCTAGAAAGTGTAACCATGTATCATTCAGGGAGGGTGGGACTGGGGAGTAAGGGCATGTTGGGGAGCGAGTCTAGAAGACTTTCCTAGACCCCACAAAACTCTTACTATTCCATCTCTAAGCCTTTTACTATTCTATCTCTAAATTGAAAAGTCAAAATGGAAATATGAATGCATTATAACTCTGCTGCCTACCTATCAAAATAGCACACTAGTTAGAAAATGTTAGCTAGGTTTTTGCTTCACTAAAGAGTAACTCTTGTCTTCATCCATGAATTACTTTATTTCTTTTCAGCCTCAAATTATATCGCTACTTGTTGGTAGAATCTTTTTGAGTGAGGCTTTTTTCATTCTTATTTGACTCAGAATACATTTTTTAAAAAAAATATGACAATTTCTCTATGGAAATTCCCTCTTCTTCATCAAAAACTACAAGATGAGGTGTGCAATGTCTTGCAGAAGACATTATAAACCCACTAGAATGGCTCATAATTTTCCCCGAATGAGTTTAACAATGGTATTAAAAACCAAGTGAGAAATCAACACAACTTCAGAAAGCAGAGACTAGAACATATGCTCCCATTTCTTGTGAATGAAACTATGTTTCTACCACAGAGAGTCAGTTTCAGCAGGGCTACCCTGACATTGACGAGCTGGACAGAGGCCTGAGAAACAAGATCAAGCTATGTGGTACCCTGGTTAGCTGCTGGGAATCAAGAGGAGGAGGCAGACCACGCTGGCACAGCTCAATCACAAGTGGAGTGGGAACACAGGAGGAGGTGAGCCAGCGAGGTGGCTGAGTGATGCGAGGCTCAGAGAACTGCCCTTTTGGACAACTGTCCACTGCAGACCTTGGGGGGTTCCCAGTACAATTTTTCTTATTGAATAGATTGTGGAAATATTGTTTAGCAATCCCAGCAGAAATTAAAAATGGAGCGGACCCTCTGAAATACCACTAAGAGCAATTCTAACCTCATTCCAATATAGTTGGTTCAAGCTTTCTCAGAATACCCAACATGGTACAGACACAGAGCTTGGTGTTCAACCTGCAAAAATGAATGGAACTAGCCCTTGTTCTCCCATCGCCTACTTTTCAAAGGAAAGAAATCCAGGCCATTAAACGTTTCCATATGTTTTGGCCAATGACACTATTGACATACACACAGGGTCCCATGCGAAGAACCTAGAGGTGTCTACTATGTCTAGCCAGCAGGACAGCTTTGAGGGTCAACCCAGTATAATATTTTGCTACACAAATACCTTTAATGAAGGTGTGTATTTTAAGGCATAATCATAAAATTAGGCATTGCTATGACAAAAACATTCAACAGATAACCAGGGGCTGCTAAGGGCCTCAGCAGAGTGGGATAATGTAATGTGATGTGCCTTAATGCTCATCCTCATGCTCACTCACCAGTCTGCTTCTTTCTCTGCTTGGCTCGTTTCACGTAGTGTAATACTCTCCAGGTCCCTCCATGTCATCTCAAAGGACAAGAGATCTTTCTTTCTTACAGCTGCATAGTACTCCATTGTGTATATGTACCACAGCTTTTTTATCCACTTACCTACTGATGGACACTTGGGCTGTTTGCAGATCTTAGCGATTGTAAAAGTGCTGCTATGAACATAGGGGTGCATTTATTCTTTCCGATAGGTGTTTCGGGCTTCTTAGAGTCTTAGTATCAGAAGGGGCCCAAACATTTCCTAAGGTAGAAGTGAAGACTTTACTGAAAGGTACTTTAATGGAAGTAACTGGGAGTCCAAGTGAGAAATTAACACAACTTCAGAAAGCAGAGACTAGAACATATGCTCACATATGCTCCTATGTCAGTGGTTCTCAACCTTCCTAATGCTGCAACCCTTTAATACAGCTCCCCATGTTGTGGGGACCCCCAACCATAAAATTATTTTTGTTGCTACTTCACAACTAATTTTGATACTGTTATGTCTCAGGCGACCCCTGTGAAAGGGTCGTTCGACCCCCGAAGGGGTCACAACCCACAGGTTGAGAACCACTATTTGAATGTATCCTAAGGATAACGATTATTTCTGGTCTCTCCTTCAGAGCAGAAATTTGATCTAGAAAGGAATGAACACCGTTAGTCCATGTGGGCTCAGCAATGTGACAGTAAGTGACCCTGGTTCTTGCCTTTGATGCTCTAACTGAGCTTATGATGAAAGCCCTTCAGTATTTATTATGTTCAAGTTTTTCTTCCTGCATTGAGTGTTTTTTACACCTATTTTCTTGAAGGATTTGAATACTATTTCACAGAGAACAACTAATGAACATGTAGTTGGTGTTGACATCTTTATAAATATACCAGTGTTTCTAAATAGAACATTTTTATTATCCATATTATGTTCAAAATATATCCAGGCTAGATAGACCCAAATATTTGTCACACTCAGTAAATCAAAGTGTAGCAAATACATGCAAAAATAAAATTCTGTCTTCATTTTTCAGAATTTTTTTAGTCAGAGGTATCCACTTTTATAAGTTGTCTTAAAATATAAATATTTATGAGATTCTTATCCCAACCCATGCACAAGTCTCTATACAGTTTTTTGTTGTTGTTTTTTTAAATTCTCACCCAGGGAGGGAGGCAGGGAGAGAGAGAGGGAAGTAGGAAGAGAGAGAGGGAGGGAGAGACAAAGAGAGAGAGAGAAACATTGACATGAGAGACACACGCCAAAGGGACTGGGGAACAAAGGCACAACCCAGGTATGTGCCCTTGACCAAGAGTTGGACCTGTGTCTCCAGTGCATGAGCTACACTCTAACCACTGAGCAACACCAGCCAGGTCAAGTCTCGATATTTTTTGATCAGCATCTTCAATTGGGTAAATGTGTGGCATTAGGGTTATTCTTTCTAGGATCATTCTTTCCCCTGTTTACTTTATTCCAAGTCCACCCTCTGGCCTCTGTGTGGTCTCAGATCATTTCTGATTAAAATTTACTGTCTTGAGAGTATAATTCAGATTGCACCTGTTTTCCTCTCAGCAACATTTAAATAAAGGAAACAAGAGAGATATTTCTGTTTATCTCCTACTTGATCATTTTAGACATCCCTTACTATTTATTTATTTATTTTTTGGAATGTATACTGTTTTCCATAATACAGATCACACTTCCCATCAATACCAATCCACAGAGTTATTTGAAAACTTTATATACTATTTCACTAGCTGGAGCCTCAGGGACCCTAATTTTAATCCTATCTACAGACGAAAAAATTGAGGTTGGTGAAGGTCACGCCATTTGCCCCCTTGGTAGCTGTCATAAGAACTAAAAGTAAGACCCGTACATTCCGAGTTCATCTATCAACCAGTCGGGAGGTGAAGGTGGATGTCCTACCAAAATTATTCTAGTTCCTCATTTTACATCTCCATGTGATTTGTCTTTTATCCCTTCAGTGGGCCCTGCATGGTGCCCCCTTCCCCTACGTGTGACTCCAGATGTTTGGCACCGAGGTAGGAAACAGCAAGGGCGACTCCGAGGGTGGAGAGAAGGCACAGGCTGCACCGGAGGGAGGGCCCAGGAGACTGTCCCACCAGACACGCCCGCTCGGGATTTCTCCTGCTCGGCTGGACTGTCCCTCAGTCCCCAGGCTTGCCCTGTATTCTCCTCCGACCAGGAAACAGTGACTAAAAGGCATTACTTGGTCCTTCACATTTTGCACGGATGGAAGAGTATCCACAGGGCACGTCTCCGAACAAAGGGACGAGGGTGGCGGGCATAGTCCCTAAGCCCCCACGCCAATCTTGTTTTCTCCCTGCGATGAACACGTCCCTTATTCCGGAATGTTCCTTAAAAAATGATTCATATCCCAAGGCTAGGTCCTGAGAGTATAAAGGGAAAATTGTTTCTAAATGCCATTTTTTTGTGTGTGATCTCAACCCCTCGCATTTCCAGATCAGCGACTGGGGAACATTAGGGCCATTCAGTCCACAAAAGCCGTCTGCTCAAAGGCGGCGTTGTCCCCTGCTTTATGAATGACTGGCCTCCCCAGGGTCGTCAGCGCTCCGGGGCACCAAGTGCAGGGTCGCTCTACCGAATCCTCCCAACAGAAAGTAAGACGCAGTGTCTCTCGCCTGTTGTAAACTTTAAGTTAAATAACAATCAGTATTTCTGATAGAACGAAATGACACAAAAGCCAGCGTGAGGACATTTCTTAAATCCGTGACATGCGAAATCTAGGCCACGGGTTGGGAAAGGGTCCTCGTTTCTCAGGAAAGTCATGGCACAGTCACCATTCAGCGGTGGCAGGAATCAACGTCCTCGTTTTTGCCAAACATAAAAGCCAACGGGAGGATTATAAATCACTAAAATAGTTCTCTAGTTGTTAGGTACGAAGATTAATTATTTAGTGATTGATGTCATCAGACTCTTGTACCAGTGAGATAAGAGTGGAATATTCATGAATTAAGGACTCCAATAGAATAGAAAGCATGTGTTTTTGGAACTTGAGAGGAGAAACTAAGATGGTTAATTATAAAAACAGCTATTCATACTGGTAAAGATACTTTTTAAACAGCAGAGGGATAATAGAGCCAGAGAGATGTGCCTTTGGGAAGAGAAAACAGGCAAGACAGTGATTCTTGTATTGACTATAATCTCTTCAATTATTCCTAAGACGGAGCTGAGAACAGCATCTCACTTGGACTAAACTGTGTAGTTACGCAAAAGCAATAGAAATAACCATTTGTTTCTTGGCGATTTTACTCTGCGTGGCACATGTGTTTTTCTTTCTCCTGTGAAACCTGACTCCCGCTGTCACTGGGGACTTTGGGGACCGGCACTTGGCTGTTGGTTAGGGGTGGGTGCTTGCCCAGGGACTCGGCTCGATCCTCTGGCCGAAACACGGGGGCCAATGGGAAGTGAGCCGGGCACCACTCCATCACGCTATCGATTCCCTCTGTCCAGTGCACATCACCACCGCAAATGTTAAAACGGATATAAGATACACCGCCTTTGTGGGGTGCAGACCCACGTGCGAATCTCAATTCACCCTTTCACAAGTTATGTAGGTGACGTGTTTTACCCTCTTGTCGTTAAAATGAGAATATTCCATTCCACGTCAAAGCGTTGCTGCAATTACAGAAAACAATGTGTACTGTTGACTGGCACAGTAAAAAATACGTTTCTTCCGTTTTGTGAACACGATTCCTCAGAGTATGCCTACTTACTGTTTCATTGATTTAGGATTCTATTAATTACAGATTTATTTATTTAAAAATGTTTGTATTGATTTTTTTTTACAGAGAGAGGAAAGGAGAGAGAGAAAGATAGAAACATCTATGTGAGAGAAAAGCATCGAATGGCTGCCCCCTGCACACCCCCTACTGGGGATCAAACCCACAACCCAGGCATGTGCCCTGACAGCGAATCAAACCAGGACCTCTCAGTCCATGGGATGATGCTCAGTCCACTGCGCCACTCTGACCAGGCTACATTTATTTATTTTTAATAAATGTAGTATCTATTTAAGGTTCCATTCCTTTCATGCATCCCCGAAGAGTTAGTTATTTCCAAGTGATCTAATTAGCACCAAGAGGATCACATAGCTGCTGAGAAAATCGGTTCTCTGCATTTCTCAGACACTGGCTCCCCCAAGATGCTTTTAGTTCGTTTCATAGAAAACTATCATTTTTCTAAGGGACTAAGGAACGTAATCCAAAGCTTGGCAAACCGACACCTACCTGTGCTGTGTTTGGGTGACAGTTATGATCAGATTCTGCTACTGAGCATAGGTCGAAGACTATCACAGATAAAAGCCTTTACAGGGTCTTCCATTTGCGCAGGGTTAAAGCCACAACTCTCCGGTTTGTATACAAACCTGGATGCGGTTACTGTTTTGGAAGTTCAAGTGTACTTCGTTCACGTAGCCTTGGCCACACCTAAATGTCTGTTTCCCACTTTCATATTGAGGCAGAAGCCTCTAGTAATGTTTCTAAAATCGGAGAAAACAAAAGAGTAAGCCATTTCATTTTTTTATTCCCTGTAAATGCCATTAGTCATAAATGTCAAGATAAACTTGCTCTGATGTCATGCAGTTTAACATGTCACGTACCACTGACATCACTAAAGAATAGCACGAATCACTTTTGGAGATGCCTAAGCAAGACCCTTACACACGGAACTCGCAGACTTGGCAAGGATGAAGCCATTTACGTTTTTGGCAAGAGCCTACGTTATGGAACGTGAAATAAAGCATCTTTAAACAAAAGACACCTTGGATTTAAAATGTCACATCCTTTTGTTTCCAGTTCCCCTACTGAAGATAGACATTGTGAAATTATATATGGCCTAGGACATCATCAATGACTGGTGTTTACAATGTTTTAACCACTATTTGTTATGAAATGATCAAAAAACATGAGCAGGTACAATGTCTTCAGATGCAAAATTATTAAGCAAGTTTAAAATATAGAGGGAGAGCCATGGCCAGTTTGGCTCAGAGATTAGAGTGTCAGCCTGCAGACTGAAGAGTTGTGGGTTCGATTCCAGTCAAGGGCATGTATCTCGGTTTCGGTTCATCCCCAGCCTTGGTCAGGTCTTGCAGGAGGCAACCAATCGATGTGCCCCTCTCACATTGATATTTCTCTCTCTCTCTCTCTCTCTCCTTCTTCCTCCCCCTCCCACTCTATCTGAAGATAAATGAAAAAATATCCTCAGGAGGATTAAAAAAAATAAAAATATAGAGGGAGAAAATATTTCATTTCTGAATGATCTGAATATGAATACAGTTAATAAAAGTATACTTGAAACACAGTAAGAACACCATCTCATTCTGTTTGTTATGTACTAAATTATGTTCTCCCAAAATTCATTTACTGAGACCGTCATCCTAGATGCCATTGTACATGAAGACAGGGCCTTTACATTCTTTCTGACACTCTGAATTTTTTTCAATTGTCATCTCTTTATTCTCTTTATAGTTTCACATCCCTGTATCCACCTCTTTCCAGACTTCATGCCATATAAGAAAAATAAACTACTGTGGGTTTTATTTTTTAAAAAATGCATCTGCCTCCCTGGCCAGTTTGGCTCAGTGGTTGGAGTGTGCACCCACGGACCAGAGAGTCCCGGGTTTGGTTCCTGCTAAGGGCATGTACCTCGGTTGCAGTCTGCCCCCTGCCCTGGTTGGGGTTGTGTGGGTGCAGCCGCTCAATGTGTCACTCTCACATCTATGTTTCTCTCTCTCTCTCTCTTCCCCCTTCTCTCCCTCCCACTCTATCTGAAGATAAATGCAAAAATGTCCTCGGGTGAGGATAACAAACAAACAAATGCATCTGCCCTACTTTTGGGTTCCAGATCTCAAAATAAATTCCACAGCCCAATATCTACTTGGCTGTTATGACAGCGCCTCTAATTACTGAAGGAATTTGTGTGGTACCACTAAGAAAACCTAAAAATCTAAAACATATAATTCTACCGTATGCTGACATATTGCAATAAAGCAGCATTTAGGTTAGTTCACTTTCACCTGTATAATAAAACATTTCCCTTATTACTAAAAAAGGAATGTAATTAAGGCTATATGAGGTCCTAAGAGTGGGACCCCATCCAATAGGACTGGTGTCCTTACAAGAAGAGGAAGAGACAGCCGCACCTCTCTCTCCACGCAGGCGCAGGAAGAGGTCATGTGAGGTACACCAAGGTGCCCATCTGCAAGGCAGAGACAGAGGTCCCAGGGCATGCAAAGCCGCCCACCCCCTGATCGGGGCCTCTCAGTGTCCAGAACTGTGAGAAAATACATTTCTGATGTTTCAGCCAACCAGCCTACGGTAGGATGTTTTGGCAACGCTAGCAAATGAATACACCAACTTTCTTCAATATTTAAGTCTTCTCTGGGATTAAAGCCTTCATTTATTTATTTATTTTTTAATCTTTATTCATTTGGATTATAACTACTGGTTTATAACTAAAACAGAAGTAGCATTTTGTGTGAAGAAAAGTTCATGTTCGTTTAATTAATATCATTGGATTAGCAATATTTATAAAATGCCAATTGTTTAAGAATTTTAACGGATTCTAGAAATTCCAAGATAAATTAAGCATAATCCCTGTCTTCAAGGTGCGTAGGGTCGAGTGGAGGAGCCTGACAACTATCCTGTTATTTTTGTCCAAGGGTGCCACTGGGAACCAGGTTGGGAACCAGAACTCGAATCTAAGCTTTACTCGTAGTTGATGCTGACAGACGCCGGTGAACTGGTGGGCAGGCTCCACTGGTCGCTTCCTCCCAGACCACCAAGTCCTAGCAAAACTCATCCGAACAGAGAGAGGAGAGACGTGTGGTCCTGGAGCACAGCCTGCTTGTCAGCAGCGCCGGGTCCTCCCAAGCTCTGTTGTGCCCACTCCCCATTCATCACAGAGGAAAGGACCTGCTAGATTCGCGTGTTCTCCTCGGCTCTGTCCCCCGCACAGAGCCCTCATGACTGGGGAACCGCTCCTGGCTCTCAGCCTGGAGTGACATCCTAGAGAGAGTCATAAAAATAATCCCCACTTTCCCTCCAACGGGCAGTTCCTTCTTGCTATTGTCACCTCCAGTACGTCCCATGCCCCCTTGGTACACTGGTCAACACTGAACGCACAGCCTGCAAGCCCAGCCGATTCCCAAACCCGAGGTTAAGTCTGTTGTTGAGTCATTACTCACTTTTGTTTCCCAGCAACTGTGTGTGTGGTGGGTGGCGGGAAGGGTGACCTTTGTCACTCATCCAGGACAAGGGCCTCAGGGGCATTTTTCAGTCCAGTTCTCAGGCTCTGTAAAGCCTACAACTGCCCACAACAAAGAAATCAATGAGAGCAAGAAGTCCAAGGTCCTAGGCGGACAGACCCCTCGGCGTTGGACCGCTAGCACGGCGTCCCCCTTGCTCGGATGCATGGTGAGGGTCCAGCGGGTGACCCACATGGAGAGTGAAGTCAGAACAAGATGCGTGTGTATCCCAGTAACTGGCAGCCTGGGGACCCGCAGGGGAGACGCGCTCTCTCTGTTACTGAGTATCCCAACTGTGCTGAAGGTGCATCTATTTCAGGTGCATCTGTTCCTTTGCCCCCCTTGGCTGTGATGAGGGAAAATACTATATTTGGGGAATAGCCCTTCAGTCCTCAGGAGACAGGAGAGGTTACCTGTGCCTTTCAAAAGAAGCACTTGTCTCAGGCTACAAAGGAATACAGTCATTAGGATGACAGATTCGAAGTGGTGATGCCCAAGTTCCCACGGGTGGTTGTGAGCTGAGATCGGTTGTTGAAATAGTGACAACAGAGGTCGTCAGACGCCTGGGAAAAGCCAAGGGGAGGCCTTCGGCACACGGGGCCGGGGGAACCCGAGAGAGGTAAGTGGACTTGAGAGAGCAGGAGCTGCACAGGAGTGGCCACACGTTGCTATACGCACAGTCCTACCTAACAGGTGCCCAACCGAGTCAGGGATGGAGCCAGCAAGGAAACAGCTCACAGGAGAATCCTGGATCACAGTAAAAATGAGCAACAAAGGCCAAGGGTTGAAAGAAGAAGACACATTTCAGAGGAGAGAATGATTGTAAGTCAAAATCGTGGAAATGAGACTTTCAAAGAGAAGGAAATAATGCACCTGTTCACCTGTTGCAGATGGTAATGTTGGGTGACACATGAAGAGGGACCATTGGTGTAGGAAAGAAAAACACCTGTGCACCATGCTGAGCAAGGGAACCATACACATTGTTGGAGTCACAAAGGTTTGGAATTCAAGTCTGGTTGGAGAGTTTCTAGCTGTGTGACCCAAACAAGTTATTTCATCGAATTTATCTATTTCCTTCCTTCCTTCCTTTCTTCCTTCCTTCCATCCTTTCTTTAAAATTCCTTTTGAAGATAGGCACAATTAGCTTTACTTTACCAACAGATGTTATGCAACTTGAAAGTAGGGACCACATGTGGGTTTATTCTGATGTCTGAGTTGATGTTTTAGTATTTATTCAACTACTTACAAATTAAATGAGACACTAAACAGCAGCAGCAGCAGCAACAGCTGGCTCATGACTCTACATTCAAAGAAATGGTAGCCTGACCTCCAAAAAAATATTCAAAACAGGTTTGTGTTATTCTATCTAAGTCTGTGGAGAAAACGCTAAGCAGAGATGTAATTCCTCTTACACATTTACAAAGCAATTCAAACTTCCTTTCTCTGTCTCTGTTGCAGGGCAGGACAAGGCAGGACTATACATGAACCTTAGGTACAAAATCTAAGTAGGCAGTAAAAATCTCAGTGATAAACATGAGTGATATTTATTTTAATACACTGCTGAAAGATCAGAGTTAATGCAAAAAAGATCGATGATGAACAAATCACTGAAATTTTATAGGATCGACCTTGCACTTTCAGAACTCAGTTCCTTTGCTTGTTTTCCTCAGATCCTCTCTGACACATGTGGTGGCTACCGCTCCACCTTCTCACTCCCCATCTACGCTCAGCTACAGATATCTTACACACTCACACACTCAATCACTCACACTCACACTCACCCACTCACACACTTACACTCACAAACACTTTCTCACACACACTCGCTCACACTCTCACATGCACACACACGTTCAATCACTCACACACCCACACTCACACAATCACTCACACACTCACTCACACTCACACTCTTGCACACTCATGCACTGATGCACGCACACACACACACACATTCCTCCATTCTACTCTATTAGTTCTCCCATTTACTCTCCATTCTTTAACCATATTAGCTGTTAAGTATAACACCTTGTCTTCATGGGTTTCTCGAATTTTCTAAACCCCCTTAATAACTGTGTTATGCACAATAAAGGTAGGCCCAATGACTAACCCAATGAGAAGGACTTAGGATTGTGTCTAGGGTTTGTGAAGGGAGAGATGTAATATAGAGTAATATAATGATAGTCGCAAAATAACTTCCCTTCGTAAAGACATGTTGCTTCTTCAGCACTTAAACACAGAGTTGCTTATCTGCCCCCTCCTGGGGCTGAAATGAGAACCTCACTCCATCCCTATTGTACTGATGAGAGATCTGAGCCAGAGAAGGGACATACTTTCTCCGTCCACATCTTCAAAAGGAGTCTGTGCTCAGTGGACGCGTTGTAGAAGCTGCTTCTACTCACTGTTCTTGGTTTGGAATTTTTGTATTTGAAGAAAAGGTTCGAATGTAACTCACGGTTGGAAAATTATCATTCATGAGAACGCTCCCGTGTGTTGGGAGAAATCTGAGACTGGAAGAGACCGGGCGTTACAGGGTGCCCCATAACAGCTGTTATTCTGACTCTGACAAATAAAGCAAAAGTATACGATAGGTTTGTGTCTGTTTCCAGCGAGTTTTGACAATAATAATGGTATGTGTTATCAACAACAACAACAAAAAGCTAACCCCATCCAAAAATAGTTTTCTTGCCTTTTGGGTGGAATTGTTTGTCAAAATGATGAACCAATTGTGCAAAGAGAATCAGCACTTAAGGGGTATCTTTTCTTCCTGTCACAGTAGTCCATCCTGCCAAAGTATAAGCTGATAAAAATGTCTGAAGTCTTCTCTTATCGGCCAACTGAGTCCTGCTTAAAAAAAAAAAAAAAGCCAGGTGCAGAACAAGATGCTCAGGATGTAATTTAATGATGCGCATCCTAAAAACCATGGAGGCAAGAACTTTTTGAATCTATATCCTTTCACAACAAACTCTGCTAATTAAATCAGAAGGCTGATGATCAGTAGTTATCCATTGCTTCATGTACCTTTCCACATTTCACACCAAACTTCATACCATCGAGCTCATGTAAGAATTCAAGCTGCAGCTACAGCCATTAAGGAAAGGGGTCGTAGCCCTCTGGAATGCACAAAAATAAGGTAGCGAATTATTTTCTAAAAAAGCCTAAAGCAGCTCAAGTAGTTTCAGATTGCTTCAGGCATTCTTGAATTTCTGACTGACAAGTATTACAGAATTTAGCTGTAATCATCCTACACATTCAAGAAAAAGTTAATAATTGCAAAAAAAAAATAAAAATTAGCTTCTCACATTTGTACATTTTTTAAATGGAGAACATAGTGTACAATGCCCTCCAGATAATATTTTTCTTTGACCAAAATTGATAAGTAGTGCTGACAACAGGAAACTAACAAAGCAGATTTCTTCAGACAGTTCTGAGTCTAGAAGTTATAACCTTATTCAACGACAGCACTTGGGCAAGGAACTATAATGGTAATTATATTTGGGTGAAAATTACCATCCTTTCATTCAGCTTTCTGTTAACTCACTAAGAATCAAGCAAAGAGACTTTAGTGTTGTTTACTAAACCTGCATCATTTGATAAAAGTAGACCCCACTGTGGCTGGATATTACTGAAAATAATTTGGCATTGTTTTCTACCTTCACTCACAGCCAAAACCCTGAGCTTGATGAATTAATAACTTGGGGACACACCGTCAGTGGAACACAAGGTATTTTTCATTTCGTATTCACTTAGGGTGACTAGGATGTTAAAGATCCCATATCCCTTCCAATCCACGAATATTCCCGAGAGACAAGCGTTCACATTCTGCATGAGCAAAGAGAAGGTTCACTAGCTTGCTGTTCTGTAGTTTTGAAACTACTATCCTTTTTTCTCATTATTTTGTGTCAAAATCTGCCATCTTACAAGTTCTCGTCACTGTTGCCAAGTCTCTGCTATGGGACACTTCAGAAGACTTTTGGCGCCTTTTTTAAACAGCATGTCACCAAAACCTGGAGGCTGCAGTCACAACTCTGGCTCCCAACTCGACGATTGAAATATCTCCCATTTCGTCAACCAGGGCATTTACAACATAAACATTAGACATCCAATCTCAAACCCCAAATTTCTTTCTGAGATGTTTCCAAGCTTTTGAAACATAGACCTGATCACAGAAATTCCAATATACTTACATAAAAGTAAAGTTTAATCCGGCCGGTGTGGCTCAGTGGTTGAGCATCGACCCCTGCACCAAGAGGTTGCCGGTTCGATTCCCGGTCAGGACACGTGCCCATGTTGTGGGCCCGATCCCCAGTGAGGGGCATGCAGGAGGCGGCCGATCGATGTTCTCTCTCCTTGATGTTTCTCTCTCTCTCTTCCTCTCACTTCCTCTCTCTCTAAAATCAATGAAGAAAAAAATAAAAATAAAAAAAAAAGTAAAATTTATTTCACAACTAATAGAGATAACTGAGCTCACCTACTGAAGGACATGTTGGCCTAAGCTGCTATGAACATCTGCGGGCAGGTTCTTGTGTGAACACCCATTTTCAATTCTTTTGCCAAATACCAAGGATGCAATTGCTGGGTTATACCATTAGAATGCGTTTAGTTTTATAAGAAACCACCAACCTGTCTTCTAAAGTGACTGTACCAAGAGTTATTTTTATTTTTGATACCAGCCCTTTATCAGACGTGTCTTTGCAAACATTTTCCCCGGGTCTAGAACTTGTCTCATTTTCTTGTCACTGCTTCTTGCAGAGCAAGACGTTTTAATTTCCATGAAGCACAGCTTTCCTGTGTCTATCGGGGACCGCGCCACTGGTGGTGTGTATCTGAGGAGGCCACACATACCGTGATCTCATCTAGGTTTTCTCTGTGCTGTCTTCTGAGTCTTGCAATTTTGTGATTCACGTTTCAGTCTGTGATCCATATGGAGTTTGTTTGGCGAAGACTGTAGGTCTGTGTCCAGATTCACATTTCAGACGTGGATGTCCACGTGTTCCAGCACCGTCTGTGGACAGACCACCTTCGCTCCACTGTGTTGCCTTCGCTCCTCCGTCAGAGACCAGTTGGCCGTATTTGTGCGGGTCTGTTTCTGGGCTCCGCTCTGTCCCATTCATCTGTGTGTCTGTTCTTCCACTAATGACGCACTGTCTGGATGCTGCAGCTGGCCAGTGATTTTGAAGTTGGTTAGCATCAGTCCTCCAACTCGATCCTCCTTCTTTGATCTTCTGTTGGCTATTCTGGGTCTTTTGCTTCTTCACATAAACTTTAGAATCAGTCTGTTGATATGCACTAAAGAATTTGCTCAAAAAGGGTGGGGGGAGAGACAAAAATACTTCACCTATTTTAGGGAACTAATAAAAGGCTAGGATGTTGAACATGAACGCATATACGGAAGGGCTGCGGAAGTCGGGAATGCGGCTCCTGAGTGGGAAGCCCGGGCTCAGATCGCTGGGCGAGCCCGAAGGACTCCGACGGCGCTCGGGGCAGCTTGCTCTGAGGAGCAAACAGAACCTGATTCCTGCGTTCTCCCTGACCGGCAGAGCAGCAGAAAGCCCAAAGGGTGACCGAGACACAAACATGCATCTTTACACCCCAAACAGTGAATGAATGGCAGATGAGCAACACGGGGCCGAAAATATTGCACTAGGCAAGAGAAAACTCTTGCCAACCCCTTACTTAGCATCAAAACAAAATATGGCCATTGCCTGCTGGTGTGGCTCAGTGCATTGAGCATTGTCCCAGGAACTGAGGGGTCTTGGTTTTATTTCCCGTCTAGGGCACATGCCCGGGTGGTGGGCTTGATCCCCAGTAGGGGGCGTGCAGGAGGTGGCTGATGGATATTTCTCTCTCTCTCCCCCTTCCTCTCTTTCTAAGAAATCAATTAAAACACACACACAGCCTGGCCAGTGTGGCTCAGTGGTTGAGTGTCAACCCATGCACCAAGAGGTCGCCGGTTTGATTCCCGGTCAGGGCACATACCCAGGTTGTAGGCTCAATCCCAAGTCGGGGGGCATGCAGGAGGCGGCCAATCGATGTTCTCTCTCATCCATGCTCCTCTCTCTCTCTTCCTTCCTCTCTAAAAATCAATACAGAACAAAATTTTTTAAAAAACATTATACTTCATCTTCTTAATAAATGGAATTACACACACACACATATCATGCTGGACCTACTTTCATGATGTACTGTGTCTGGTTGCTTTTTATTTCAGTATCGTTGATTCTCTCTTTTTTATACAGACTGCATGCAATACCATTATGTGGAGACATTGCGGATTATTTAATAAAACCTTTACTTTCTGTTCAGTATAAAAACCCTGCCACAAATATCCTTTTCGTGTATGTTATTACATTGTGTGATTGTTATTTAGGATCTATTTCAAGATAGTATGTTTCTCAGTAGAATATATTTGAACTATTTATTTTTATTTAACTTGTTTATTTTTATTGTCACATTCTTCCTCACAATAAGTTGTCTAATCCTCTAGGTAGCAACGTAATCGAGTGGTTTTTCCCTCTGTGCTCTTTCAATATGAATGAACTTTACCAATATTTTAGTTAAAAAGAGCTGACTTTTTGGCGCTTAGAGAAACAGCGTATTTTAACATTTTTTAAAACCGTTTCTCTCTTTTTACTAAGTTTATACGCCCTTTGCCTCTTCAGTAGTTTTATTAGTTTCTAAAAACAGCGGTGTATATCGACTTTTTACTGTCACACAAAAATTATAAAAGTATTTACTGATTTGTTAGCTGACTTCAGAGTATTTATTTGTCATTTATCAGCTGGTTTAAAAATGCCACATTTGGCACATTCTTTTACCATTTGAAAGTTTAAATATTTGTTTCATAGAACTTATTTTATTCTTTTTTGTTAAAAGGAAAGACTCTAACTTGTGTGTGTTTACAGTAGTTGTTTAAAAATAGATACTTAATTGATTTTAAACCATTAATTAGTTCAGCATTTCTCAGCCTAGTTAACATTGCGGCTTCATCCTAGAGTCCTGGTGCACCCAGGGGTCTGTTTGTGGAGCCTCCTGTAACTCAGCAGCAGAGCATTTTCCTTCCGGCATAGCGAGCAACCCTTTCTTACCAGTTTTTCAAATGCATGTCACACTTGTCTACATTTCCTTGAGATACCTTTGAAAATATATTTGTATACTTGCTTTGAAACTGGTCATACTACTCAATTATGTCTCATCATCTCTCAGTTGATTGTCTTAGCATTTATTTCTATACTCATATGGAAAGCAACATTAAAATATGTGTAAAGATACATTTGGGAAAATGAAGCACGACTTTAAAAAAAAGTGTCCATCATTTCACAGGTTTGGTGACGGCTAGTATGTCCAGTTCTGCTTCGTGTTCTCTGATGACCATTTTCAACTGCTTAACTGCGGATGAAGGCTGGTAGGTTGATGACTAACTTATACTCTAGTTAGAGTTACCAGGTTTAGGAGGATGCCCCGATAATTTGAAATTTCAGGTAAACATGTTTTTTTTAGCATAGGTATGTCCCAAATATCAAAAACAAGTTCAGATTTAACTGAGTCCTATATTTCATCTGGCAATCCCAACCCCCATTCAAGGCCAAGCGCCCTTCCGTTTAAAGAGCCCTCCTTCACTACAAGTCTATACATTTATGTTTCCTCAATGTGTGTGGTAAACAGGAATTAACTTTAAAACACTGTGATTTCCATTTTATTCCTTTTATTTAAAAATATGACGATCAAAAATACATTGCCTTTCAAAATGAAGTTGGTAAACATTTCATATCTTGACCACAATAAAATGGGGAGTGTCTTCTGTGTCACAAAGTCCCTGTTCTAAGTTGATGACTCCAAAGCCGGGCGGCATGGCTCCTGGCGTGCGGGCAGCTCCATGGTCTTGGGGGGAGCACCGGAGCTCCTGCCCTGCTAGCGACTGTTCTGCAGGGCCCCGGGGCAGGGGCCCAAGAGGGACTCCGGGAGGGACCAGAGCAAAATGTCCCTTCCTGCACTTTGGGCCAGTTCACAAACATTGCACCAGGGGCTCAGCCAAAGAGCGAATCCACCCCAGCAATGCCCCCCATTGTCAGAACACACTTCACGGATGCATACAATGGGGCAATGCCTTTGATTTTTAAAAAACTTCATTTCTGAAAAATGAAAGGAAGGAAATCGGGGGAAAGGGACGGGTGGAGATTCCAGGGTTCAGAACAGTGACCCCGGAGAAGCGGATGGAAATCCCGAGCCTGCGCACTGTGCTTGGTGTCACATTGCAGACGCGTGACAGAACACACGTGCCGCTCCCTTCCTGTGCAGCCTCACCTCACGGTACACGCCTTTCTGTAGCACCTTTCCAACACGTTTCCCCTTCGTCGCCTGTTCTGTTTTCCCCCAAAAATCCCGCATATTTCTGTCCCTTTCTATTTCAAGGCTTTTGTGTGTTATTTTTAAACTAAATCCTAAAAATGTCTAAAATCCTTCTATAGCTTTACAGTTTTCCAACAATTATTGGCAGCAAAGGGAGAATGCTGTTGCTCCATAACATAGTTGAGGGGAAAGAGAAACTAAATAAAGGTCCTTTATTTGACCAACAGGGGGTTTCGCAGCTGCCCAGGGAAACAGGTAGATTTAAATCATTTTTTTTGTCATAAACTCTCCACACTAAAAGAACAGGAACAAATGAGATTGTGACTCAGCACTATCTTTTGACTTTATACACTGTTGTAAGGTTCGACTCAACGTTCTGCTTACGCTGCTCAGCTCCATTGGCCTGTGGGAAGTAGACCTCTGGGGAGGACTGGATTGGCTAGACCAGAATGGGCACAATCTAGTCCCAAGTGGACACTCAGGGAGCAAAGAGTAGGTATATAGTGGACATGCGTATGGTAATCAAAGGTTCAAGCTGAGACAGATAAATGTAGATTCTATATTCTACTTCTATATTACAAGTATATTACAAGTAGGCATGGGTGTGCTCAATTACTTCACTTCAACCACTTCACTTTCTGACCGCATGCTTCGTAAGCACGGTCATACTTTGCCTGCACAACATAATGAGGAAATCATTTTTCTTCTTGACCGGGATAGTTGACTTGTCCTAGGCTTTGTAATAGATCCATTTCGGGATAGACTTACAATCTCATAAAATAATTCAGTAGTGTACTTGTTTCATTAAAATTCAATTTAGTGTACCATTGTGGTTAGAAATATTTTTTTACTTGATTGTTTGAGATAAAAATAATATTAAACATCACTTCAATTCAGTGTTCTTACGCATTTCGGAGATGTGTTTGTATGATCACGATATAACCATTTGTTCTTCCTTAGGTGAAAAGGTTTATTAAATCACTATTTCTAATTCTATGAGCATAACAGGATACAGTGGTACTGTGATTAATAAGAAATACCTGTGTGGTCTTCAGCTACTGTTCCCACCAGAGCTCCTAAAGCCCTTGGAATTTCCAAAGAATGAAAGCAGAAATGGTATCTTTTGTTATGTTAATTAAGTGACTTTGGGATCCACTGGAGAGCAAGGCTGGTTGCCAGGGGAACCAGCGGTGGGGATGGAGGGTTGGGAATTTTCGCCTCACCCTCAGCACCTCTGGAGAGTTGGATCCAGAGGACTGCTCGCTGGCTATGTGGGAAAAGCCCACCTCCGACCCTTCAGAATTAATTCCAGAACAATAAAGTGATACCAAGGGTCTCGTTAAGCCAAAGGACTTTTCAAAATGCTTGATAGAATCTCCCTACATTTCACTGTCTTGAACATATTTCTATTCTAATAACACAGATAACTGAGTTGGCTAGAGAGACTAATATTGGGAGAAGATACACACACTGATGAATAAATTGATAGAGAACTTATATCTTTAAGATGCTTATCGAGCTTGAAATCTTCGCTTTTAAATAATTTTAATCCCAAGCTCTCATTAATCTCTCCCTCTTTCCTAGTACAAAGACAGAAGATGAAATAACCTGAATGTGATTTAAAAATACACATATTTGGGGGGAACTTTTTCCAAGTTTGATAGGGGAAGGGCACATAATAGAAACAGGACCACAGCTGTTTAATGCTCATTCACCTTACTAACTATGGATAAGAGGTCTTCTCACAGACCCTGGGCAGCTGGAGGATGTGTTCAAGAAGAAAAACAGGGCTGTAAAAAGATAAGATGCCTCAAAGCCCAGATGAGTCCATTACACAGAAAAAAGACATTTTAAGAACACACCAAGGACAGGACATATTTTGATTTGGTTGCTGTGCTTGGACCCTGGCCCACTCTGGGAGTTTGCCTCAGGGTTGCAGGAGACCCCCCCCCCCCCGCCCCCCAAATCATTGCCCTTGTCTAGTCTCTGCACCTGACCAGCTGTGGGTCGAGACACTGCTCTGCTTCAGTGGCTTCCCCGTGCAGGGCACGCTGTGGGACTTGGTGGCTACGCAGAGAAGGGACACAGTAAGCCGCCAAGTCCCATGTCTGTCTGTTGTGTGTGCCTGTAAATGTTGTACATAAGTGTCTCTGTTGATTTTTGTTTTGTATTTTTTTATTGCTTGGTTTAATGTGTTTGAAGATGGGGGTATATCCCGCTTAGCTGGGGGCCCAGGGGCTTAGATTGGGCTGAACCTATGGCAGGAATCACAGGAATTTCCCAGCAGCTGCAGAGAGTTCTTTGTCTCAGGGACTCTCCTGTTCTCCCTCTCAAAGCATCGGCTGCCCAGAACATTGAGCTAGTGAAAGAAACAGGTGTCTGGGAGGGGACGGACCCCAAATGTGAATGAGTAAGTCACACTGGGAGTCGCCCACACCTATTTGGGCTTTTGAGCCACCTGGGTCTCAGCAAGGAGTTATCTGAGGTCAAGTTTCGGCAGGGATCAGACTCTGTGACCTACATCCGTTTCTCCACGGAGCACAACAGTTTCATCTGTCTGCGATAAAACTGGTTTCAGATGTTCTTTGCTTGCTGTCTTATCTTCTGGGGACCTGGTTTGCTCTTGGCTTTCTCACAAGCACAGGGAATTCGGTCTCCACCGTTTGGGCTGTGTGCCATTTAGACCTTGTGAAAGGAAGGTCCTTTGCTCTGCCAGTTAGTCTGAGATAAGATTCCAGGACTAGTGTCTCATCCCTCCTTTTGAAAGTACTTGTTTGTTTGCTATCAATGTTGGTTTTGTTTCTGTGTTGACGTGGGATAAGATCTCTTATGGACAAGCTTCCCTGTTGTTACAAACTTGAATGGCCCAAGGCCTCCTCCTGGAGGGCGGAGCTGCAGAGGTGACAGGGCGTGGCCACTGCCCCCTTGTAAAGGGCAGAACTGGTGCTTCTACATCAGAACCACTGGAGGAGCAGGATTTGCTGCAGTTCTGCGAACAAGCAGGACAAGCTACGGGTCTAATATCTCCCCTCCCCCGCTTGTCCTCCAGGCTCCTAAGCCTTGTCGAGGTCATGTGATCAAAGCCTTGTCGAGGTCATGTGATCACTGTTATGCGTCTTAAAAATGTGAACGTATTTTCCAGTGGGGAATAAAGGTCTCTTTCTGGAAATTTTAAAATGTGTACATAAACCTGCCAATCTGAGGAATGTTAATCACTTACTGTCAGGACCTGCAGGGCAACATAATTCCTAAGGGCCCTTTTGCAAGCCTCCCCCGCCCCAGGAGAACAAAGACCAAACCTCCTGCCACAGGAGAACTGTCCAGACAAGAAATGCCACCAGACACCAGGAACCACAGGAACACCCAGTCACACATCCAATTCCTGCAGTCCCAACCCCTGCCCAAACCCGCCAACCAAGACCCCAAAACCCACTGAGGAAAAAAGCTTCCCATCAGTGGACGCATATAAGGACGAAACTCCAGCTCCTAGGGGCTGCCATCAGCGACCCAACACCCCATGGCTCGGTGATGTGCAGCCCTTCCCTCTGGGTCCCCCCACCCCAGCCCCTTTTCTTTAAATAAACCCAATTCCTCTTTATCCACCACCTGAGATGGCTCTTTAGCCTGTCTGTGCCCTGATAACCACAGACTTGCACCTTTCACTTACTCGTAACTGAAAGATCAAAATTCCCAAGAATTAAAAATTGCTTAAATTGGAAAGAAATTATAGGGTTTTGGCAATATAGAATTGAAAATAGATAGTTCTAAAGTTTATTTCTGAATGCATTAAGACAAAAATGAACTGAGAGGGATTAGGAAAACTGCAGAGGACCTGAGCAAGTTGAGAACAGATTGTATGTAGGGACGAAGCAAAAGAAAACATAGAGCTAAACTGAACAATACATTTAATTACATACATGAATCCAAAATAAACAAATACAGAATGTGCTTGGTCCCTTTCCAGTTCGCTAAAAGGACAAAAAGTTTTTTTCTGTATCTGCCTAGAGAGCAAATGTTCTATATATATTAAAATAGTTATGTTATATTATGTTATGTTAATCAGGTACGTAACTACTTAAAAACCCACCTCCCTAATCCTAAGAACTAGAGTTTTGCTAGCCTGTGTTTGTGTTTAATACCTTTTGTTGTCACTTTGGATGAATAAATAATTTAATGTTATTTCATAATAACATTATAATAATGATATATGATCTTTTGGTCAAATATGTTTGACAACCATCCCAGGGTTTGAATTTTAACAGACTTTGCTGACCTAGAATTGGCTTTGGGTCATTTCAATCGGCCCCTGGGGTGCCTAAAGGATTTGTTCTCTCTACTTAGGAAGGAAAGCTTTTAAACTGATATTTAATATTCTTAAAATACATAGGAAGCTCTGTCAAACAAGGAAATAATAGC
The DNA here is from genome assembly GCF_014108415.1 of Molossus molossus. NCBI lineage: Eukaryota > Metazoa > Chordata > Mammalia > Chiroptera > Molossidae > Molossus > Molossus molossus. The sequence continues at coordinate 111,379,274 of NW_023425399.1, forward strand.
TATATTCTATTTGTATACACACATAATTAAAATGGATGTCTAGAGATTATTTAAAAATCTCCAGAAGTCTACAAATTCTGATATACTTCCATTTATGGCTCTAATTGTTATTCGGGAATGTTGTGTTTTACAGAAAGGATAGGGTTCTGTGTCAATTACATTACAATCAGATCTATAACCCTGTCATTTTAAGTTTCTTTTTTGTCATTTGGAGACAGTCACTATTTTGTTATAATGCATTTGCAAAAATGTTACATCCGAGAGATCCATGCAAAGGACCCCGACTTATTTTAAATTACCTATCTCTGAGAATAAATTTTCAGATCAACTCCTTGAACTGGATGAACATGATTAGAACTCTATAAAGTATCTGGATTTATAGAAATTTTGGCAAGAAAAATAAGGAGAAATTATTAATTATGGGACTAAATAAACTAAAGATAATGATTTTAAAGCAATTTGATAAATTATACCTTAATGAGCAATAATGAGGCCTTTATATATTTCTCCCTACTTAATTCCTCCAGAATTTGAAAACTCTTAAGTATTATTCTCGTGGAAATAGGTTTGTTTGCATAAATCCAATAAGAGTCTGAATTCTTCATAACAGGACATGAAGCCAGTTACCAGTTGTGGTTTTATTAACCAAGACTTTGACTAGAATGTCATGTCTGAAGAGACATGCCAGGACCCTGGACATTACCAGAAACTGAGGAATGAAGATTGACTTTGAAGCTGATCAAAGCCCCTTGGAGAAATAGCCTGGTATCTCGCCTGTTCATGTGGTTCACAACAGTCTTTCCAGGTAAAGAAAAAAGGTTGCTTTCCATGGAAGATGGCAAAGAAAGAACCTGGAGACATTCTGAGGACCTCAAGAACGTGAGGAATCCACCTGAACCCATAGGTTTTACAGGCAAAGCCAGATGGCAGTGGTGTGACTTCTGTGCCCTGAGGGACTGACCAGAGCTCAGGCTGAAGATTCCTTGTGCAATTCCAACAAAGCATACTTATAGACCCTATACGATCTATTTGATCAATTACTATTCTTACCGCATTTATGCAAATAATCGGGCCAAACTAAAACGGGACTTAATTCAATCTATTTGAAAATGAAGATAATCTTAGGGAGAAATATTATGTTTCATTAAAAATCACCCTGTCCAGTTGTAGATCATGAATTCCAATACAATTAACTGTCTTCAAAGTTTTAAGGCTATGTCTTTGTATGCCATACACACTTAGAACCTCATGACATCACCAGAAATGTTCTAACTGCAGACACGCTATCAAGTGATCACTGTGTGATTTCATTCTAGGGGAAGCCTTACATCTGGAAATCTTCTCAACTGGTTTATGATTTGCTATAAACATTAACATTTGTATTTTGTTTCCTTGATCCTATTTACATAAAATACATGCTTATGTTCTTATTCACCTGATTACTTGCTCACACAGTATAGGCCTCATAGGTAGAAACTATCTGCATTCCTGTCTCCTGAAATATAAGACTCAACGGTTTGGACTATAATTAAGTCAATGAAACATAGATTGTCTATTGACTTCACTTAAAACTGCTTTCCCTTTTATGCCCAAATAGTTCAGACAGAAAAGGCCCATAGTTTTTCATGGTGGAGATATTAGAATATCTCCCTTAATTTGAGTTAAATATAACGAACAAAAGGGCCTCAGACAGGTATGATGCACCTGCTCCAGGGAAGCCATTCCTCCGATCTAATTTGGGACACTGTTAAATTAGCCTTTCCCTTTATCATATGGGTTTTTACCTCTCACTATACTTTGAGTTGCTATAAGTCTCCTCACTTTCGAATTTTATGTTTTAACCTTCTTGTCAAGTCTGTCATTGTAAAATACAACTAGGATAACAGCTTGTCCAACACGCCATTCTCCTTGACATCACCTACGTCACCTCCCAGGGACACCTGATTGACCTAGACTTTGGAAAAATCCCTCTTCCATGCATAAATACTGCCCTTCCCCTTTTGATTCCCTGCTCCTTTCTTCAGACAGAGAGAACCTCAGGACTCTGCCTGCCCCGCCCCCCCGCATTAGCAGGAAGCAGTTACAGAAGAGGCCCAATGTCCCTTTGCCCTAAAGGGATTCAGAGCCAAAAATCCATAAGGGGAAAATATAATAGGCCAGGAATGACATAGTTCCACAATAAAACACTTTCCATATAAAATTAATAGATACAAAATGATAATGAGGAGACAGAGGCAGGTTAGGCAGTGAGGGGATGGGACTAAGGGAAGGGAAGGCTGAGACAGGAGGGAAATTTGAGATGACTTGGAGCTCAGCATCACAAGCAGGCAACCCAGTGCACAGTATACCTGGAGGTTTATTCGGAGGGCTCTACATGTCTCAAAATAAAACTAAAACCAACATGGAAAATTTTGCTTCCAAGGCCAAAAACTCTCAGCTACCATTTATAGAAATGCAAATTAGATGCTCCTAGAAGGAGCATGGGTCAATTACATAACAATAACCCTCCCCCTTTTCTGCCCCCCCCCCCCCCCAAGGGTTGGTTTGAAGCAAGACAACAGGATTGTTAAATGAGTTCTGCTGCAAATGAATAGAATGTGTTTCTGTTGCAGAAAGCCAGGTTACCTTAGAAAGGATTATAGAAAACCAAGGTTTGATTTGGGGGAGAAATAAAAAACAAGCATAGGGTTGCTCCAAGGGTGTTTACCCCCCTCTTCACTAATAGTTTCGGAGAAGTTGAAATTATTCAAAAAGGGAAGCCCCTAAGACCCCTATAGATGACCTAGGGCCAAACCCAGTCAGGTGGGAAACATAAGCTTTAACATGTATAGATGTTGCTAAGGCAGAATTCCTTGAAAGGACCAGTCAGAGGCTAGCAAGGTATACATCTACACCTAGACAATGGAGCCTCACAGGTAACCCACTCGGGTCCCGTCCTTGCTGCAGGAAGTCTGTCTGCCTTTCAAATAAACTTTCCTTTTGATTACCCCTTGGTCCGTGAACTCATTCTTTGGTTTTACAAGACAACAAACTCAGACCTGAACACGGCCACTTGGTTTCAACAACACTAACAGGAGAAATGAGAGGGCAAGGGCACATAATAGGAATAGGACCACAGTTGTTTAATGATCATTCACCTTACTAACTATAGAGAATAGGTTTACCTACAGACCTTGGGCTACTGGAAGAGGTGTTGCAAGGAGAAAAACAGGGCTGTACAAAGATAAGACATCTAGGAGCCCAGAGGGTCCACTATTCAGATAAGAAAAGACATTTTGAGAACAGACCAAGGACAGGACACACTTTGATTTGGTTGCTGTGTCTGGGCCCTGACCCCATCTGGGAGTTTGCCTCAGGAATGCTGACCATTCTCTGGTTCCAAGAATATGGCAAGTTGTTTTTAAGATCATAGAAAATTAGCCACGTTGGTATCAAACTTTGAGCTCCTAGAGGCCAGACTGCAGACCCTACACTCCCCTTCCCCTGTTACACTCCCATATAACTATCTTCTTTCTACCCTACATATTCAGCCGGCTGGCAGAAAAAATAGCAGAATTTTTAGGATGACCTGTTGCTCTGTCTATACTGCTGCCGTAACTGGAATAAACGCTTATATATGATTTCAACCTGGTCTTGGCTTAATTTGGCACCAGTAGTGACAGGTGTCCTCCGACCCATTTAGTGTCCGGTTTCAAATTCACAGATTTCCACCTGTAGTGTTCCAACCACTCTTCACTTCTTTACAAAAAAATGAATGCTAATTTTCTCTTAATCAAGCATTATTTATTTAGGAGTGAGGCTCTTTACACTTAAATATTCACCAAGAGAGAGGTTTGCTTGTTTTAATTTTCAATGATTTGTAAATCAATATTTATATTTTTACTTAACTCTTTATTGTAGTCCAATAATGTGTTTAGAATTTTTTTAAAAACTTATGGGCATTTTTCTCCTGAACTAAATAATGATAAATATGTTTGCGTTTTCAGTAAATGTTCCAATGGAATATGTAATGTTGCTGGTTAATAAAAAGCTTAATAATAATCTTGGTAGTCAGTAAAGAAATCAGTATTCCTTTATTGTACAATTTAGGACCAGGCAAACTTTCATGTTCTTATGTTAAACTGTACCAAGGCCTAGGGATAAAATCGCTGCCTGGTATATTTTGCTAGAGGACCAATTCAATGAAAACACCTTGCTCATGAAGACTTAGTTTCAAAACTTGTCTCAACCCAAAGGTGCTATGGTATAAATACTGTCTAATCAAAGCCACCTCTTGGCTTGCAAGACTTGCCTTAGCATTACCCAGCACGGGCCCTAGAATCCTATAACAACGTTTTCATAATTTCCCCTTTTGGAGATATTCCTGAGACCATGTCAAGGTGGTTTTCTTCAACGTTGTATTAAGGCCAACCAACTTAACTTTACCTTATCAACATGTTTTTATTGGTGGTCCTTTGGAAGTCAACCATCAACATTAGAAGTCCTCTGTTAAGCTCATGTATTACTTTGTTTTATTTAATTCTCTTAGTCCTACATTCTAATCATTCTGCTGAGTATGTTATTTTGGCACCAATTCGTATAGGGGTGTGTGTGTGTATGTGTGTGTGTGTATAGATAGATATATAGATATATAAATATATATGCTATCTTACCCTTGTTTTTATAATTTTTGTCTCATGAAACCCACATGGATTTTGTTTGTAAACTATGAATATGAACATTTTGTATTAAATATTGTAATTTAATCAGTTCTTATTTTAATTATTGATTTATGAAGGCTAATTCTTTACATTTTTTACCATGACCTTTTTTTTACCTTTCTGCTTTTGGGTAGATTGAGTACCCTACGTTTCATAGTTTTTACTCTACAGGTTGAAAATTACATAGTTGCTATTTATTTTCTATTCATTACCATTTGAGTATTAAAATCTCTATGTATTTATTTTTGTACTAATACATAAATTGTTCTACATATACTGCATTTAATAGAAAATTTTCTGGTACAGGTTCATTTCAGTTACTCTCTCCCTACTTCCGTTATACAACCACTCTATACATTTCTTGAAAGATCATCACTAATGTTAACTCCATAACATCGCTGATAACAAAACATTTTTTGAAGAGTTCACTTTGTAATTTTTGCTAGAAAGCTGAGAATTTAAAATAATAGATGAACATAATTCTGGATTCTTCTTTTCCTGCTTAATTGTTGTCATTGCTGTTTGGTTGGTTGGTTGCTTGTTTAGTAAATTGCCTGACTTGAACCAGTGAAATACATCCTTCCCTCAGTATACGGGGTGGGGCAAAAGTAGGTTTACAGTTGTTCATATGAAAAATAATAGAATAAGTAATAAATAATCATACAAGAATAAAATCTGTGTTTAGCAAACAATCGTAGACCTACTTTTTCATGACCCTGTATAACCACTGTTCAATTTTGGAAAATTTTGTTATTATGCCCTGGCCAGTTTAGGTCAGTGGTTGGAACATTGGCCTGCGGTCCAGGGAGACCTGGGTTTGGTTCCCGCTAAGGGCAGGTACCTCAGTTGCAGGTACCCTGGTCGGGTCGTGCGGGTGGCAACCACTCGGTGTGTCCCTTTCACGTCGATGTTTCTCTCTCTCTTCCTCCCACTCTATCTGAACGAAAACAAAAAAATGTACCCGGGTAAGGATAAAAAAAAAAATTGTTATTATTATTTTAATGTCTTCCTAGAGTCTCCCCTGTGTCTGCTTAGCTTTGTGGTTAGAGTCTGTGCTCAATCATCTGAGCCAATTAATGTTTCCATCCATCTGCTAGTGGGAGTTGAGTTTGGGGAGCATCTTAAAGACCAGGTGGTTTTCAGTTCTGTTCTGTTCTACCTTCTGCTGGTTCATCCTACTTTCCCCCACATGTGTGTGGGGTCTCAATCAAACTGGGGTGTACAGAGAGATGCAGTGGGCCGATGTGTTCTCCGGGCAGCTTTCAATCGCACAGCTGTGCATTGAGCTTGTCACAGCCTCCCAAGGCTGCCTGGTTACCGGCTCCTGCTCAGTTTCTGTCTGCTCTACTGGATGACTGCTGCTGACCAAGGCTACATCCTCAGGTGCCCGCAGACACTGGCTTCCTCGTGTCTGCCCGTGACTCTGGGCAAGGGGTTTTCCACGCTCTGTTCCTAACGAAGGAGCCCCCAGTATGGTGGCAAAGCTGCTCATTTTTCATGATCTGCCCCAACCTGGGAGAACTCCTGTGCTGATCACTCCTGCAGTGAGGTGGGGAGTGAGAACTGTCCCACGCAGGAACCCCACTAATTCCCCAGCATTCTGCTTACTCACTGTGGGAGTCAGGATTCTGAGATGGCCCCACAACCCTAGATTCCTGGTGTCCCCCCTGTGGAGTCCCCTCGTTTACATGGGGACAGGACCTGCACTAGCTTCTGGATGACAGAGTGTGTCCGAGTCCAGGGAATTGTGCCGCTGGAATTAAGTCCCAAATCAATTGTATTTGAGTTAAACATACATCTAAACATCTTGTTACAGAGCAATAATATGTGAATACTTAATCCTTTTTATAAAAATTCTGATAAATTTGGAATAAATGTATGTGATCAAATAGTGTGATCCGTGTGCCTTCCACTCTAACCCCAGATATCAAAATAACTCATAGTCATTACTCACCTTAAACATTAGACAAGGAGACAGGGTTTAAAAGAAAGAGAGGCAGGCCAGCATACAGCACTGTAATATGCACACCTATGAGCACATGCACAGTGGTCCTGAGTAGCATATACAATAAGTATAGCTGAAATGTTGAGAGAACATTGGGAAATACATTCTGATTGTTGGAAGGGAGACTGAGACATGGCTAAAGGTCCTGAAATGGATAATTCAGGATGGCTCTACTCTAATCTGACATGTGTTTTGTTGTTTTGCTTTTAGTGTTTGACAGAGACAAATAAAGCCTTTTTAAATTGTCAATATTTTACTTTAGGGCTGAAGGCAGGATGTAAGTATACAACCTCTGGGCAACTAGTGAGAAAAACTACATGATTCTTTTCCAAAGAAGCAGGAAAAGCATTTTTATAAAACTCAATGCTCACTTCTAAATTAAAACTAGATATAGGAGGAAACTTATTTATCACAGTAAATGTAACCTTTTAAATAAAATCATCTGAGTATTATTTTCTAAAACATTCAAATTAGTATTGTAAAGAATATGGTTGGCAGCAGTTGTGAGGAGAATTGACATTTTTAAATAAATCTATGAATTTTTCTTTAATGTAGATATGTAAGAATAATCAAAAATCTAAATAACTAAAAATGTTTTCTTTTTGTGTTGGCATGAGTGTGTTAACTTCTAAGGATAACGGTGAGGGAGGTAGATTTTCTTCCAGCCTCATGTGTCTTTATTCTAAATAATCTATTTTGTTTCATTAAGACTCACTGTTTTCCTATCTCTCAAAAAGGCAAAATATATGTCCTACATTGCAAAGTTTTAAATTCCAGATAAGACATATAAATTCTTTACATTCCTATTTAATTTGATCCACACATTTTTTGTTATTATTTGCTTTCTATTTTCACTTTCTTTATTTGAATGCATTTTTCTTTGCATTGCTCCTTCATAGTATAAATCTTAATCAAAAGTTACTTATTACATGCCCTCCCATGGATTGTTACTAAAAATGTGTACCAAAAAGCATGTGATAAAAATTGTAAAGAAAAATGAATTTGCCTTCTGAAAACATAGGTTTCAAAGGAAGGCGAAGAGAAAAAAAATGTATGTATATAGACAACTGAAATACAAGAGAGAAAAAGAACTCTAAAAGATACACCAACACAAAAGGCTTATTGAAAAGGGCAAATTCGAATAATGGCCACAAGGATGTCACAGACATTCACCCAAAGCTTTGTTATGAAAAAGTAATTGTCAGAGAGAATGAAGAGAACCACTGAATATTGGTATTTTGAAAAAGGAGTGAACTTTACCATACTGACATAATGTGACAATTCAGGTGGAAGACATTTAACAGGATAGTCTGGTAACAAAAGGCAGGTGCATGTTGTACATGTGGCTGATGGGACTTGCACTGGGTTTAGACGTGCCCTGTGGAAAGAAGTTCCCTTTGCGTTCCCAGGTATCTGTTCTCAGCCTATGCATCCTTTAGTCAGCTGAGGTTGCCACAACAAAATATTATACATTGAATGGCTTAAACAACAGATTTTGTTTTTTTTTTCCACAGTCCGGGAAGCTGGGAAGTCCAAGATCAAGATGCTGGCCTACTGCGTTTCTGGTGAAGGCCTCTTCCTGGCTTGCAGATGGTCATCTTCTTCCTATGTTCTCACACGGAACAGAGAGCGAGCAAGCCAGGAGCCCTCCGGTCTCATAAGGGCATCGCATCGTGAGGATCCTCTGAAGGCCCATCTCCAAAGACCATCCTATTGGGGTTAAGACTTTATCATGTGGTCTGGCTGGTGTGGCTCAGTGGTTGAGCGTCAACCCATGTACCAAGGGGTCGCTGGTTCGATTCCTGGTCAGGGCTTATGGCTGGGTTGTGGGACCGATCCCTCGTGGGGGGGCATGCAGAAGGCGGCCTGTCAATGTTCTCTCTTATCGATGTTTCTCTCTCTCCCTCTCCCTTCCTCTCTCTCTAAAATCAATACAGAAAAAAATGAAAAAATAAAAAAAAGACTAACGTGCATTTTGGGGGAGAACATTCATCCAATACAATTACTCTTCTGTGTTCTCCCCTCCAGGTCACCTCAATCACTGTCTGTGTGCCAATGACTTTAAAACCCATGTCTCCAACTAGACAGCCTTTCTGAGCTCCAGCCCCGCATCCCCAGCTCCTCTGTGATCTTGTTCCTCGGTTATGTCAGCAGACGTCTGAAACCACGGCTAAGTTTGAACTCTTCATCCCTGTTTGCCTCTCCTCTCTAAATGAGGCCTCCATTTACCAAATATCATCTGAATATACACCAGAATATCATCTGAAAGTATGAGCCCCTTTGAATTCCTGACCCCGCCCTCTCTTTGCATCCTGGCGCTCCGGCTCACATTCACGTCCATCTTTCTCTGAGATCAATTTCTTTCTTTTCCTGGCCATTTCCGCTACAGGCTTAAGTCGTCCCCATCACAGCGGTATCTTCCAAACTAGTTTCCTCCTTACACTCCTGCAAATTGGTTTTCAACACAGTGGCCACATGGAGCTTTTGAAATGGAAATGTAATTGTGTCAAAATCCTACTTAAAAACGCCTTGGTGGATTTGCACTGCCTTCAGGTAACATCCAGGCTCTGGGCCGGGACCAGGAGGCTGCACACGCTCAGCTCCTGCCTGCTAATCAGCCACCCGACGTGCCCCCTAACTCAATTCACACCTGCTGCCTTAGCGCCTCAAATTCTCCAAGCGCGTTCCCTCCCCGGAACTCGGACCTGCGCCATCCCACCGGGAATATTGGACCTATTCTCCGTGTGTTTCCATCTCAATGTATCCTTCAGGCTGAAGGTCACTGGCTCAAACAGTTCACTGCTGCCCCGATCCAAACCAAGTCTTCCCGGTGCCTCGTGTCAAGGATCTTCGTCTTCTGTCCCAGACTCTACCATCATAACTGCTTGATCTTAATCTGCATAAGTATCTCATCATTTCCTCTTCTTCAAAAAATTATAAGCTTCCTGAAGACAGACCTTTTTTTGTTTGTTTCGTTAACCAGTGTATCCCCAAAACCTAGGAAAAAAAATGTCTAGTAAAGAAAAGGTATAAACTACTTTTTACAGAGCATTGCATTTGTCAAAAATTCAAAAAGTACTGCAGTTGCTACAATCATTACTGAGTATAGATTATCCAGCCTTCAAAAATATGTATATGGAGATCTAAAAAGTTCTAGCCGACTACACCGAGTCTGTTGAAATTTGAGAGGAAAAAAACATAACCTAAATAAAACAATGCTTTTCTTTCATTGCTATCAGCGCCCTGTCCATGACCCGAGGAAGATACACTCCAAGCCCTCTGACTTCCTCTGCATCAGTGTTTCTTCTACTACCCAAGTCATCAATGGAGAGGTATGTGCGCTATGTATGTGGGTGGGTGGGTGCGGGGAGGGGAGGGAGAGGAACGGATTATTAGAAAGAGACTTAGGAAAAAATATTAGCACGATGTTAATTACCTGAAACAACTCCAGTGAATATTAATTAATAATTAAATTCCTCTGGCTAACTCAGAGCGCGCTCTATAAATCAGCTCTCCTGACGCAGAAGGTCCCTGCCAGCCTCTGCCCACGACCACAGGCAACAGCACGGGGCACAGCCGCCCGCTGACTGAGGGACCCGGCCCACAGCTGGATTCGCCCCGATGGTCGGGCACACCCTCCACAGAAGCTGGTGGCAGTTCGCATGATTAAAGATGGCAGAATCGGGGCCATCCATGCATTCCATGCAAATGTGCTTGAGGAGGCAGCATGCCATACGTTAGGTGAGCGTATTTAGAATGAATAAACACACTCAGCTAAATTTTCAAACATCTGTCCGTGCTCACGGCGACCCCCAGATTTGCATAGCTAACTCAGTTTTAATTTTGCCCTCCGCGTTATTAGATCATAGTGGCCCTTTAACTCCAAAGGACAGACCCTTCAGGGTACGGAGGATGCTAATTATCGTTTAAAAACCCAACGGCACTGCCTTTCAGTTTTGGACTGCCTTCTGTGTGCGCCTGGCAGGAGAGAAGGGCGCAGCAGTGTCTATGATGAGTGGAGAACTTGTATCCATATTCCAACTCAATCCACATGCTATTCAAAAACAAAACAAAAACCTGAGACTTGAACTATTTGTATAACTGTGCTTCCAGCCATAGACGAATGCAGAAACTCCAACCACAGTGCAGATTATACCCACTTACTGGCACAGCCCTGTCCCGGCTTGAAGTGGCTGGGCCCCCGAGTCCTAACAGCAGTGGGGTACCGGTGTTTTGTTTGTTTGCTCTCAGGCAGCACGCCCCCAGAGGGTCCATCGATTCCCGCCAAAAGTCATGCAAACGTGTAACATCTGACCTCGGTAAACACAGAAGGGCTTCCTTTGAAAGCAGTCTCAGAATAAATCCCAGCATCCTTCCAAACAGAGTAACGAGCCCGAGTCCCTCCCCTACAGAAATTCTGCAGCGGAAAAAGCAAAACTTAATTTGTTTCCTTGGATAAGACCTGTTTAAAAAGACACTACTTGCATTAGTTTTTAGGACTAGTTTAAAAAAGAAAATGAAGGGGAGCAGAAAATGCCACCCCCCCCCCACCTATGCTACTTTGGTATTAAAATAATTTTCAACAAATGCAGGACAAGGTCACTCAACCGTCTCCCTTTTCTGCCTAAAGGCAGGATATAAATCCTTCTTTTACTGAAAGCACACTGTTATCAGCCCATTTGCAAAAAAAAAATTCTTCCACATATTTACTTTCTCACTGTGTGTCACCCGTGGAAGTCTAAAATCACTATCTTTTGTCCGGTCATTCATCTAAAAATCCTTTTGTTCTTGTTGCTATTGTTATACAAGCCAGAGTTCTAAGCCACTGCTTTAAGTTGCTCTTCTTTTTAGGTTTCTCTCATATGTTGTGCACTGTATGCCTTGATCAACTATTTATTTTTTTACTTGTCGATATGTCTTTGCGTTAAAGAACCCTGGGTAAAAACCTGAGATGGATAGAAGGGAAGTTTTGCCTCCCCTACACAAACAATGCTTCTTACATGTTTTTCTTATACTATTCTTAGAAAAAACTTCATTTACTCATTTTTGAATCTTTATAATATGGATATTTTCTCTAAAACTGTTCTTTCTTTAAAAAGATATGATATAAATATTATAAATCTATGAAAAAAATATCAGAATTAATTTCAGGTTAAGTCAAAGTCATTCATTCACTTATTCATTTAGCACCTAATTATTTGGACCTAACACTCCACCAGTCTCTGGGGAAATGCGATTTAACTAAATAGATATAAACCCATTTTCAGAAAACTTACGATCTAAGAGGGATACAAACAAGAGACAATTAAAATATTTTGTGGCAGTTTTTTTGATGGAGTACTAATCCAAAATTCTAATGTATTGCTAACATTTAATATAAAGTTTCACCGAGTAAAGATGGTGAATCTCTAGGCATCCCTGCCAAGGTGCAACGTGGGAGCAAAACCCTCTAAGTAGGTGCCCACAAACCAGTCCATCTAGAGGATTCATGCCAGAGTGACTTCAGTTAACGTCCCTAGAGTCAAGAACTTGCCCAGCTTCATTGTTTAACCAACCAATTTTTGAGATGTAATGAAATGACTATTTTTCAAGTCTCTATGTTTTGGAATAATTTATGACTCATCATCAATAGATAACCACTATATATATATACATAGATACACACACATTCATATTTTATTTTCTTATATATTTATATCTTATTTTATTTTATATACTCATATTTTATGTATTAATATTTTATATATTCATATTTTATTTCATATATTCATTATATACATATATATGTGTGTGTGTGTGTGTATATATATATATATATATATATATATTTTTTTTTTTTTTTTTAACCTGGAAGTGTGCTGTGATTTTAACTAAAGCTAAAGTATAAGGCATTGTCTTTGGGGCTACATGGCAAGCAGAAGCTACAAGAACTACCAGGCCTCATAAAATTTTTGGTGAGATTTGAAAAGACAGTAAGAAAATTATTCCTGAGCCAGAGAAATGGGCCAAAGTTGGTAACACAGTTGTCTGCAGTCATGTACAAGATAGAACACGTATCTAATGACCTACTGGGTGTGACTATGAAGATTTCTATGTTGAAAATGCTAGAATTATTTTAGGCACAGAAAAATATGATTAGAGAAAGACATACCAAAAAAAAGTAAATGTTCAGGTTCAAGCAGAACTTAGAAGAAATATAAAGGAGTCAGGGACTACTGGGATCAAATTAAAACTGTTTCTCATGCCCAGCGTCTCCCTTTAAAAGCTCCTCAATAAGAAATGGCGTCAAGACAGATGTCAAAACTATAGAACTTTCAATTAAACATGGACCAGAGGTTAATAACACTGTGACTTGAAGAACATTCATTGAGATTCCAGAAAGATTTAAGTGCATGTCTAGCTGGGCTTCTAAAAATCTTTAAGACATGCTTATTAAACAAATCTTAAATGGACTGAAAAGCTTCTACATATCTTAGGTGTGTTGTTCACATAGCAAACTGACTCTCAATATAATAAAGTATAAAACAATCTAATTTGAAATACAATATGAGTGACTTTTGTCTAATAAATTAAATTATATTTCAGTTCACAGAATTCCCAAAGTTTTTAAGTGAATTAGATCACTTTGCAAGAAAAGGACAGAGACAATATAAAGTTAAAACATGACTTTTCCACCGTTAAACAACTACATATATAGAATGCAGGCTGAGAAAGCTACTCACCTTTAAACTCAAGTGAGAGGGTAGAATCAGGAAACACAGAGCGTATTTTCCAGGTAGTGAAACTGGATCCCGTTCAAGAATTCAGCAACATGTGCTCAGTGGATTTCAAAATTGCTATCAACCATTAATGACTGGATGCCCCTCGTTTTTTATCTTTTGGGATGAAAGTCTCTATTACAGTTACCCTATACCTATCTTCTCATTGATTCCTGGATGTATGGAAGTTAAGGGGGCACAGAAAATATCTCTCTAGTTATAGGTCTCAGTTCAAGAGAAAATGCATTTAAGGAACTTTAGCAAGGAAACACACAGAATGGATCTAGTACGAACTTCAAAGTGCTATGGATAAGACCATTAAAGCATCTGTGCAGATGCAGTATTAAATTTGTGACTTAGAAGAATATATATAAGCTATATAATCTGAGTATAACAAATTAAGAGCTTCTAATTAAAGTTTATTTTTTGAATTATTGTAACAGATCAATCAAGTTGAAGAGTACCTTCAAGAACTAAACGTGAGAAGGCTAATCTATACCTACAATGGATTAAATGGCAAGATCTTGACCTTCAAACCCATGATGTAATGGGATGAGTATTGGGGGGTCCTTGTCGTTTATTCTGCATGTGGGAGAGAGGCAAATAATTTGTAACCAGACTCTGATACTAAAATGGACACAGTGTGTTTGCTACTTCTCCCACTGAGAGATACATTTTTAATTTTTCTCCCCACCAATCTGGCTGGTGCTGTTGCTGATTCACAAATAAAACAATACAGATGGGACCCTCTCGGTCCTGGGCTCGGCCGTAAGCATCTGGCCACGTTCCTTGATCTTCTCTCGGAACACCGGTTCAAAGGGCACAGCTGCCAGTCTTCCGACTGTGTCCGGGGACGCGCCATGGGGTTGACTCCAATCAGCAGTCCAGTCTGGGGGCAGCCTTCCAGCTAACCCGAGAGGCACCCCAGATGTGAGGAGACCCAACTCAAGCTGCCATGCCAGGCCATCAGCTGACTATAAGTAAGGGACCTCAGTTAATGCCCCAGGAGCAAAAAAATATGAAACCTGCCCAAATTTCTGATCAAAACAAACAAAAAAACCCCATGAAATCTAATAAAATGTTTGTTGTTTTAAAGCACTAAATATTGGGGTAATTTCTTATGAAAAACTAGATGATCAGAACATAGGATTATAAAGGTCTCAGTTTTGCATTGCAGGAAGATATACATTTTAAAAATATACAACATAGCGTTTGAAAGTTTTTTTCACAGTCCAGATTATTTTGGTACTGGTTTCTTATATTTTATATATTCCTGAAATCCTAAATCGTTTAGAAATACTGACTACAGTATGCAGAGTATTCATATTACAGGCTATTTTTAAAGAATAGGGAAAAATGCAAGAACAATATTATCAGGTGATGTCTAAAGACATTTACAATAAAAACTAAAAAATCTGCACTATACTGCATTGGCTCAGCTGTTACTACAGACATTCATAACCATTTACAGAACTCTTGAGATAGATTAAAACAAATAATGAAGGCATCTTAAATTGTACTTTTATATTTATTATTTATATTTTATTATTATTGTTAAAATTATATATCTAATTTTAAATTACATTTTTTTCCTTTTAGCAATTTATAATACCTATATCACAGTAGGTCAAGGAATTCTCCCTATCTGAACATATAAAAAAGTAGAAAGAACATACTTCATTTCTTAAAATTACTGTTATAGTCTTAGTAATACTCAATATCTAATAATCTAAAACTACATTAATAACAATAACCTATATTTTAAATATATAATATGTGAAGTGTAATGAATAAAGCACACTAATTACACTAAGAAATATATTTCTCATTATAAAAATTTTATTACAAAGGTGACTCCTAAAAGAATTACACGCCTTTAATAAATTCTGCAGAAAGATGGGAGCAATCAGAGAACTCTGAAAGTAAAGGAGGTGGTGAGAAGTGTCTGAAGGACAAGTATCGTTGATGTGATTCCATGCATAGTCTTTATAAAATATTAATAGTTTTGATCGGTAACTGGGCATATTTCTATAAAGAGCATATTAAAAACAGGCGTTTCTAATTATTTCATAGAAAAAATTGTTTCCATGCAGATATGCCACCAACTTCACTTGTATTTTATAATCCACAAAATGTTCATGCTGCTATATTCATTTATCAATTAAGTGTGCATGTGAAAGTTATGAGCATTAACATGATGAAATTTAATATGAATTAATATATTGTATAATATTAATATGTTGATATTTTATATATATATATATATATATATATATATATATATATATATATTGCTGATTAATTTCCAATTCCTGCCTTAAAATTATGTTATTATTTATGTGTGGAAGAATTTTGGCATAAAAAATCCAAATCTACTAGCTATCCAGAAATATTTCAAGAATAAATAGTGACCTAAATCAAGAAGTATCAATGGCAGCAAGAGATTTAGTAAGCAAGCAAAATATGCAGTCCTTTCTAAACACAATGTTTGACCACATTGACTGTTCATAATTTTGTTGTTGTTCATCCTTTTTTCCCCCTTTTTTTCTTTTTGGGAGAGAGAGAAACATAGATTTTATTGTTCCACTTATTTATGCATTCATGGGTTGCTTCATGTATGGAAAAGTGAACAAAGCTAAGCATAAGCACCAGAACTGGCTGTACTTTTGCTTAGCGTGACAGAATCTCTGTCTTCAGTTCAACTTGGAGCTGCAACTTCTGGGAACAGTGTCTGAAATTCCACCACACCCTGACTGGAGGGATCTGTCACCCCAATCTCAGGAGGGAAAATGAGACCCGTATCTCACAAGAGCTGCTTGAGACAGGTTCCTATTCTTCTTCCATTTTGCTCTCCTAAAATCTTCACTTCCATCGCTATATCTACATGGAAGAGTCATGGGTGTTGGAAATGAAGCAGAGGGTGTCTGCTTTCTTTTCTTTAGGTAAAACAGAGCCTGAGAGAGCGTTGTAACCAGACCCTAGTTAACTGATGGCTGAGTGACGTCCTCAGTATCATTAATACACACAATATGGCAAAGTTTTGTCCCACACCCTTCAGATGAGAGATCTATCCATCTATCAATCATCCATCCATCCATGCATCCATGCATCCATGCACGGAGGTGAACAAAAGTTGCCTTTATCTGAAGAACTTTGAGAGAACAATCTAAGTATACTGAAAGGTTATGCCATTTAGCAAATTCTTGACTTAGCGATACTGCCAATGCAGGCGAAGCTAATGAGTATATTCCACTTAGCATTCATAGCAAGGTTTGGGGCAAACAAGTGTCTTTCACTTTGAAGCAATTTGGGGGTAGTTTATTTTGGGAGGGAAACACATTGACCAGAACAGTTTATGCTCATAGGGTTGAAAGAGACAGCTTTGTTGGCTGCAAGGAAGAAGAGCTTGGACTTTGTCACTAACGACCTTATTCAGAGGGACCAGGTGCAGAATCTGATCCTAAATGCCTTCATGTAAACAAACCTAGAAAATCTTTTTTCTCTCTCAAATTTTTGGCAAACTTTCTTGGTACAATTTTTATTTGTCTTCTCTTCTCCTTTATCCCAAAGAAGAAGTGACCCTTCTTGGCAGTGATGAGGCTATTCCTGGCGAGGTGGATAAAGACAGATGGAAGACATGAGCAGCAAGGGACTTAACACAATCTATTTCTCTTCTTTCGGTCACTGGTATGTAAACTGACGTCCCTAGGAACTCAATTCCTTTTGGAGTTCAAACAGCTGGATTTCCAACCGTCTCTTGTGCTTTTATAATAAACAGAGAGAAAACAAGCAAGAAATGAAACCGAAACACTAAATGAAACAAAACAAAAATGTGCCTCGATTCTGGTTTTCTCCATGAAAATCCCCTCGGTGGTCCTGAGTGTTGGCTTTTTCCTGTCTCGGGAGTTCCGAAAATCGTTCCTTTCGCTTTCCATTATATAATTGCACATTATTCCCATGATTCTGGGACAGTAAATCCTTTTCTCATTAGCTCATGGAACGTGTTCATGGAGTACATGCTATGAACATAGCTGTGTGCAGGCAATTGGAGAATTGCCCGACTTGGAAAAAGAACAAGAATGTACTATGAAACAGATGTTTAAAGATAGTAATAATAGCAAACATAACAAGCACACAAAACACATCCAAAATATGCAATGGGAATGGCTGATTTCGGTTCAGTGAGGAAATATCTGCATGTCTTCTCTCTTGCAGGTACCGTGACTCTCCCTAGAGATGGTATCAGTGATTAAATCCGACATACTATGTGACAGGAAGCATAGAGTGGCCATGCCAAGCAAGCACGCCAGGGCAAGAGTTGTACACGCACTCACAGCAGGAGGAGGACAGCCACCCCCAAATGCAGCAGGGAATGCCCAGTTGAAAGGATGGCACCAGACGTGCATCTTTGAAGATGAGTAGAATTTTGCTGATGAAAATAGAGCTCTCCGGGCCGAGGAATAGTAAGAGGCCGGGGTGTCAGATGGTAGACGGTGGTCGGGATGCTCTAGCGCAGTGCTGCCGAGTTCAGAAAGAGGGAAGCTGCCTGTAAGGTGGGGACAGAGTCTGGGAGGTCCTAACGCCCCCAGGTATGGAGCCTACTAAGGTTAGACTGTAACCTGCAGGGAGGAGGAGGACGCAGACCCTTAGGGCAGGCGATGTGTTTCTTTAGAAGGATTGACGAGGATGGACTGACGGGGGGAAGACGGCCGAGACTCAATCAGCGAGAAGGGTGTGCCTGGCAACACGCTCTGAGGAATGTGTTGGATTCCAGAACATACTTGGGACAGACCGTCAGCAATTCAGAGTTAATTGGATATAGCTGGTAAGAGACAGTTAAAAGCAAAAAGGATAAAACAGATTCTTTGAAGAATTGAGTAAATCTCTACTTTTAATATTGTGTATCATATTATAAAGATATGGTTATTATGCTGGTCTCCAGCATATAAGTATTAATAAGAAATGAAGCAGCAATTATTCCGGATTTTTTTTTTTTTTTTTGCTGACTTCATAGATTCAGTACTCAGGTATTTTAAAGGGTGTTTTTTTTAAAACCTTTCATTCTCTGAGAAAAGCTGTGTAGAGTGAGCCTGAAAAGACAGAGCATCTTTCAGTCCAAGATATGGCTCTTCCACTAGAAAAGCTACTAAATTTATCCTGGTTTTGATTGATCTTATCCGCAAAGGAGACAGAAAATCCTTCAGAGTGAAAGGAGTTTGAGCGTGTTTCTGATTAGGACGGCTCAGATTAATCAAGTTGTCAGCCACCCAGGCCATTATCCTAATCAAGATGTTGGAGATGCTCAGTAGAAACAGAACAGGGCCCTTTGTTTCTGGACGACATTAAGACAGAGAGCGGCACGGGCCCCTCATGTGTCAGCGGCAGAGTCCTCCCTGAATGCTCACGACAGAGGGACAATCTTTACCCAAGCAGTTGGGACACAACTCGCATGTGTTTTTGGCGTTTTGGTCGCAGAGACTTCATTGTTGAATGCATCCGGACAGCTTCACCGTGGACGCGCGGGGATCAGTTGGCACAAGCAGGCAAGCGGGGAGCGCACCCCCGGACACACGTGGGTGTGGAATTAGCAGGGAAGACTTCTCCGGAGAGCAACTGTGAAGTGTGATGCTCAGGAGTCAGACCGCTGACTCTGCACTGACATTGCCAAGTACAGTTGTGGGACCTCGAGTTCATCTTCTTTCCCCAGGACCTTCGGTACCTGATTTCAGAAATGAGGTTTGTGATGAACGAAGTGAAAATAGGTCTTGTTGACAACCAGAGAGAGTTGTCAAAAACCAAACTAAGCCTTGTTGAATACCAGGCCCTCCTGCTCCCAACAGAACATGAGCAAGGCTCAGAGCCAGACTCAGACTGCCCCACCACTTCCACAACGTGACCAAACACGCCCTTTTCTGACGTCACTGGATTTCCATTGTAACCCTCCTGCCTCCGGAACACACCTTACCAAACACAATCAGAAATCGCTTCGAACCCTGCGCCATCCAATCAAGAACGGCCCCAGCACACACCCAGCCCCGAGGACGGACCCTCCTCCCCTCTCTGACCCTGGTCGGGCTCCTTCAAGGGCACCTTCTCCGGCCCTGCAGCAGGTTAAACAAACTGGACTTTGACTACGGATCACAGCCTTCAGAACATTTTTATTACACAATTACGTCTTGCAAAAAGGTTACATATGAGTTGGCAACCAGAGAAAACCTCACAGGGTTGCGATTATTTAACACAGACATCAATAAAAAGATGTTAGTGTTAACGAACAAACAAACAAAAAACACACAGACACACAAAAAAACCTAGAGATAGAAGTACATTCCTGGTCCCGAGCAGACAGAATCAAAGGCCCAGAGAGGAAAG
This sequence comes from Molossus molossus, assembly GCF_014108415.1. Lineage (NCBI taxonomy): Eukaryota > Metazoa > Chordata > Mammalia > Chiroptera > Molossidae > Molossus > Molossus molossus. The sequence goes on from NW_023425399.1 coordinate 111,399,109, forward strand.
AAATGCAATTTTTTAAACGTTTAGCCAGTATGAATCACCTTACAAACTGTATACAAAACAAATCCACATCTCTTATTTTCCCAATTATCGTTAATTACTAACGGGTGTGCACACCTATTGTTGGAAAACAGTCAAGTTTCTCTGCTTTGAAAGCTTCCAATTCATAAATATCCAAGAACTGGCTGCTTTGGCCTGATGGAACGTGGACTTTCTTTTTCTTTTGTGTTTTTTTTGTTGTTGTTCTTTGTTTTTTTTTCTTTTCTTTTTAATGCCCCAAAGCCAGAAAGAAATGACTGCCTGCGTCCCAGGTCTATTTCCCTGCCTCTCTGGCGGTGTTGCTGCTAAACTGCCCTGTGGCTGGGCGGAGGAGCCTGGCGGGGGCTGGTTGGGATGAATGGGCACAGTTCCGGGCAAGGACCCGTCACACCCTCTCAGTGCTAGTTCTGTTCAAGGAGCTTCCCTCCCCTTCTCCATCATCGCCAGCAGTTTCCCTCCAGAGAAGCACCGCAGTGTGGAGGCTGTCGGGGAAACGTAATTTAAAACAATCTCTCAAGCTAGACTACAGTTGCACAAAGGTGGAGGAGAAAGGAAACCGCTTTGGAGTTGCACGTGCGTCACACCAGACGTGCTGCATAGACAAGCCGCGAAGAGATCGCCAGGACGGAGCGGAGTCTCACCCTTTACAGAGCCCGTCGTGTACACGTTCAAGATAAACAATACATCTCCCCAGTGAGAAGACTCACGGCATCATTTTTCACACGTGGTTCATCCTATGATTACATGGTAAGTGGAGTGACCATATGGATTAGCTAAATGGCTCTATCCAAGGGAAACATGAACTTTTCAGGTCTTTCTACCAGGAGGACGTCTGGAGCACAGTGGTCACTGACGTTCCCTTCTGCCTTCCCACAGACACAGGGAGAAGGGGCCTGGCTTCTCTTCCTTGATGCATCTATTTCAAAGGAAGGACCCCCAGGTCCTTGAGAAAGGTACGCCTGGGTCCTTCACCTAGCAGGAGGCTTATTTCGCTTTCAAAATATTTACATACATTTCAAAGACGCAGAGAGAGTACTTACAATAGTCTAACTTAGATGCTCCAGGAAAAGGAAAAGGAATTACCCTGTGTGCTTGGGTAAGATATACGTACGCAATTCCATAAAATGTCAACAAAATTATTAAGAATATTATTGATCATGCCCTGGCCGGTTTGGCTCAGCGGTTAGAGCATCGGCCTGCAGTCCAGAGAGACCCGGGTTCGGTTCCCGCTAAGGGCATGTACCTCGGTTGCAGTTTGTCCCCGGCCCTGGTTGGGTTGTGCGGGTGGCAGCCACTCGATGTGTCCCTTTCACATCAATGTTTCTCTCTTTCTCTCTTCCTCTCCCTCCCTCCCGCTCTATCTGAACAAAAAATGGGAAAATGTCCTCGGGTGAGGATAAAAAATATATATATGAAAAAAAAGAATATTATTGGTTATAACACGAAATAAAGGGCACTTGAAAGCAGATAGTGTGACATCAGAGGTGTTACTGAGTTTTTGAGGCAATAGTCAAGTTTCTCCTTACAGCCATAGGGATCAGAGAGGAAAAGTGAACTGTTAGAGAAACATATTAAAGAAAAAGAAGGTTTATCAAGACAGCCTTACCCTGTCCTCTGAAGTCATGCAAGTATGCCTGAGGGCGAGCCTAGATTCTGATTACAGGTATTACAAAGTGTTGTTTTTTTTTATATCCTCACTCGGGGAAATTTTTTCATTTTTTGTTCAGATAGAGCAAGAGAGAGGGAGAAGGAGAGAGAGAGATAGAGAGAGAAACATCGACGTGAAAGGGACACATTGAGTGGCTGCCACCCGCACGACCCAACCAGGGCCGGGGCCAAACTGCAACTGAGGTACGTGCCCTTAGTGGGAACCGAACCCGGGTCTCTCTGGACTGCAGGCCGACGCTCTAACCGCTGAGCCAAACCGGTTAGGGCTATTACAAAGTTTTAATGACAATCGAACCTCAGCTCTGTGCAACATGAAGAATTCTTTCATGGCTGGATTCTGTAGGTCAAAGATGGTACAGATGTTACAGCGATGCCACAGTGAAATTAGGTTCCCAGATCACAGTGGGCATACAGGCATCCCGCGGTGGTGGTACTTACGTGTTAGAGACAGGGTCACCGCAAAGAGCATGAGATTAAAACAGCAATCTGAACCTTGGAATGCAGAGGGAGCTACTTTGGCTAATATGTCTATGAATCACTTAGAAATTAAATTATTGGATGGCCTCCTAAGGATTTCCATGATATATTTACAAGGAAGAATTCTACGGCTACTGGGCAAGTGCATAACTAGAGTCATTGTGATGGGGATACACTGCCTCTTGCTCAGATTTCAGATGTAAGCACTTTGGGAATCGCTAGACTCTGTTGATGGGAAGGGTGGGTTATTTGGGAGAAAGCTTTAGAACATTAATCTCCTACAGTGTTTTCAAAAGAATGACTGGTCCCTAGAAAAACAAATACACAGACCTTCTGGGGTTAACTATATCTTGATACTGAAATTGAGTTGACCCTTAACCTCATTTCTTAAAGTAAGGGACAATTAAAGAGGCACATGACCGAGGACATCAGGGTCTAATTGTGTCTTGCTCCGAATATACCTCACAGCAGGTAAGTAGTACTGCAGACCTAGTCTAGCATTGTTTGCCTTGGTAGAGAATATATAGTGGGAATAGATAGATGTGTAGCTGTCAGAATCATTTTATTAGTTCCAAAATGAGCTGTAAGTGAGTGGGAAGAGCCAGGTAGAAGTCCTGAAAACTGACCATCCTCACCAGGTAGTAAACAAAAACAATTCTAACCCAGGGGACAATTGTAGAGACAAGTCAACCTAGCAGACGAAGAACGTGAAATCTAGTAACTTCTGCCACATCCCTGTCTTACTTTCCTCCATGTGGCTGTGGAACCGGAATGGAACGGAAACTCGGCGTCTTTGCATCTGGATGTGGTGTTGTTACCGGAGCACAACCAGCCCAACTCCTGGCAGCTCGTATGAGGTCTTCCTTTGACGGGTCACTATTTTCCTTTCCATCCCAGACAGTGAAAACCACAAGCCGTTTGCATTTTCATGATGGATGAGAGTACGTATGCTTTTACTATTTCACTGCGATGCCCGATCAAAGTCCCTGCTCACCATCCTGATACAGAGTCACAGACGCTGGCATCCTTCTCCTGGACCACAGAAAAGCTACACCGGTTCGTAATATCAACACTGTTGTGTTACTGAGACCTGGTAAGCAGAGAGCAGCAAGCATGTGAGAGGCCTTATAGATATATATGTTGGCCCAAAGGCAGCAGAGAAGCCAGTGCAGCTCCAGGGAGACTATTAGTATAGTGAACATCGGGTCACCCTTCTAACACGAGACACGTTGCTGTGTCTACCCACCACGAGGGAAAGCAAAACCCTCGATGGACCTCTTTGGAGGGAACATCTATCACATTTGAACTTGCTTCTAGAAACCACTTGTAGGGTAATCTGTAAGGCTACCAGTTACAAACGGGAACCAAAGCATGAACAGGCTCGATGCAGGCCAAGGCTGGTGTGAGCTTCCCGGCCTTCGGAACTGAGGACCATCCGTTCCAACGGTTAGGGGCCAGACAGAAATACAGAATCAAGTTTTGACAACAAGTTCCCATAGGAGACCCACAAAATATGTTCCAAGGTTTTTGAGTAAGTCAGTTCCTTCCTTTGCTGTTTAATATTTCCTTGTAAAGCAATTCTTGGCCCGCCGCTAAAGCCTAGTGGAGACAGAACATTCGATCATGGAACCAACAGTAACTATGTAATCTGACTGTCGATAATGTGTTAGATACTATCCGAGCTACTGAACCAGGCACCTGGACATGCACAGCACCAACATTGTATTATAACATTGAGTGGTACATGCACACAGAGGGTTGAGTGCATCCATATGGTGCCCACAAATTGCAGGAGCAGATGGATGGTGCTTTCTGACTGCCTCAACATATCTGTTTACATCCACACCTACAGCCTTATTTTGAGAACTTAGAACAAGTGAACAGAAAAGGAAAAAACACCAGTGTGCTTCACAGAGGGGTCTACCCTGTGTTGGTGAGGGCTGAATTGACAGCACTGTGTTTTATTTGAACAAGGAGTAGCCTTGGAAACCAGGGATGTAGGTACACATTCTCCTGGACTTCTGACCAGTCCATCTGACTGTGCTCTTTGCGCGGAAGGACAGTCTAAGTCACAGATCCACAGCAGACTGGCTGATGATGAGTAATGGGGACGTTGGGCAGGGACATTGGGAACGGGGCAAACTGGTGACCGGGACAAGTGGAATGAGAGAACAGTCATGTTTCACACCAAGACCACCTACAGGGTATCACCAGCAGTGGATGCTGACCGTCAGCAGAGAAACAGTGACTGTCTCTGTGACTTTGTCAGCAGATTTGCCAACTATCTCTATCACCTTTACGTCACGTCCTCTTACAAAGGATGGCAGCAGCAGAGATGGAGACGGTTCATGGCTACGCATGGACTGGCTAAAAAATAGCCTTCTTGACGTGGCTCGTCTGTCTCCTCCACTACCAAAAGCTGAATCGCTGATACTGTACTATCTCCTAAGTTTATGAGCTGCTCATCGGGATGGCAGCAGAACATTTTGCATACGGCTCGCCTTCAGTGCTATACCAACACTACCATTTGTGGATTTCTTGGAAGACTGGTTTATGGTTCTTGGTTGGACTTCGAATACCAGAGTCCTCAGCTAGATATATGAAGAGAGGGTAAATCAAAAGGATGCAGATTGATATGCTTTGTCCCTGCCGCAGGGATTCCTTCAAGTTGGCTACCATCACTAAAATCACTGCTTTGCTTAAAGTTGTACTTGATTTTTTTTTTTTCCCCCAGAATAAAACTTCCTGTTGCCTTTCGATGAGGCTGCTGGTAGCCTGAGGCTTCTGCATTTTATCGTGTTGTTCCCTCATTCCCGCACACCTTTGTACGTCAATAAAGATAATCTGTGTGTACCATCTGTGTGCAGCTTTGAACATGAATGATACATTCAGAGGCCATTGGTTGGCTGTTTTGAAGTTTATTTACGAAAATAAAGGGGAAAAATAAAGCAAGTGACTAAGGAGCAAAACGAGCTCGTTACTGCTTTTGTCAAACCAACAATTCACCTGCTTCACTGGTCACCACATTGAATCTCTGTCTTAACAAGCCTCCCCGCTCATGCACAATAAAAGCTCACGGACAAGGAGGTTATGGACTGGGATATGTGTGTTAGGAGACAATTCTAAGCAGGTCCTTGCATCTCTTCATGCCTTTTAACTTCTTCTCTTCTTCTGGACTATCTCTTTAAGGACATTTGTTTAGTAAACAGCCATAAATGATGGGAATATTGCCTCCCTCTGAGGGGGAAGAGAACAGATTTGTTTTCTGTAAGGAATGTGAAGCACACGAGCTCACGCTGAGGAGATGCTTTGGCAAGTCTAGCATACCCCTTTAACAAGTTCAAGGTTCCCGCCCTGGCCGGTGTGGTTCAGCGGCTAGAGTGTCGGACCACGAACCAGAGAGTCCCACGTTCGGTTCCCACTAAGGGCACGTACCTCTGGCCCCGGTTGGCATCGTGCAGGTGGCAACCAGTAGATGTGTCTCTCTCACATCAATGTTTCTCTCTCTCTCTCTTCCTCCCTCTCTCCCTTCCTCTCTATCTGAAGATAAATGCAAAAAAATGTCCTTGGGTGAGGATAAATAAATAAAAGTTCAAGTTCCCTAAACTCCGAGTCTCTCAGCTGTGACAAAGCCCTCTCTGGACAACACCCAGCTGGGCTTCTCCACGTTGCCCTCGGATTGAAGGGCCAGGGGAACATGGACCCCGTGCTGCCTGCTGAGCCGTGAGCAATCAAGCTCCGAACCAGGAGTCTCTTGTTGTCTTTGAGCATCCATGCAGCCTAACTAGTACCTGAAATCAGGGTAAAACTTCAAGCTCTTCACATTTCCCGATAATGTTAGAAAATATTGAGTAATTCCATAACAGAGGGGCTCAACTGCAGTAATAAAAACTGCTTTATTTCAGGAGATAGTGAGGCACTATTAAGAGTTTTATTTTATTTTTCTGTGTATTTTAGAAATATGTGAAGTGACATGACAGTTGAGATGCTTGGGCTAAATTGGGATGGGAAAATGCACGTGATGAAGTGCTAATATTTTATCATGTGATATACCGAAGCGAGGGTATTTAAGATCGGATTGGAAGAGAGCCCCTGGGAATGGACATTAGATGGTATTTACTGTGCACGATGATTCATTATAAGTAATAGAGGGGAGGGGAGTGATTCAAAGTTAATTCCAAAGATTTAAAAACTACTGAAAAGAAAGTAATTGGTGCCAGTTTTCGAACCAAAAAGGACAATTTTATATGAGAAAATTAGATGTGTATTTTTTGGAAAGCCACTGAGTCCTGTCCCCAAGTAAAGATGTGGAGAGTAAATCAGATCTCGAGACGTAGATCAGGGCTCATCTCTCCATATGAGATATTCTGAGGCGGGAGATATTCTGAGGCAGAAAGTTTGGCAAGTCTAAAATTAGGAATAAAGAAAATATTTACTGAGATAGCAACATAGAACTCATACAGTTTATAAGGAAAGCAAGATATCTCTGTGACCTTGAAATGAAAAGGAGATCAAAGGCATAAAGATGTGCCGGAACTGTCAACTGCTGCTGAGAAATGAGGTCACACGGGACAATGAAAAATGTTCTAGGACAAAAAAAGCTTGCTTTCCCTTTGTCCTCAGAGCCTGACGGAGTGCCTGGCACACATCAGTAAACACACATTTGCTGCTGAATGCATGAATGTAAGTAGAGTGCCCTGTATTCATAGAGACGGGGGTGATGTCATCATCGTCTAAACACCCATTACAGCCTGGCCAGCATGGCTCAGTGGTTGAACGTCGACCCATGCACCAAGAGGTCGCCGGTTCGATTCCCAGACAGGGCACATGCCCAGGTTGTGGGCCCGACCCCCAGTGGGGGGCATGCAGGAGGCGGTCAGTCGATGTTTCTATCTCTCTCCCCCTCTCCCTTCCTCTCTAAAATCAATAAAGAAAAATTATAAATTATATATAATATCTACATCTATATCTACATCTACATCTATACCTATACCTATACCTACACCTACACCTATACCTATTCATTACAATTCTGATGTTTTGAGTTCCAATCTCCTGGCCAAGTTTCCAATATCAAAGGTAAAGGTGACATTTTTCCCTTGAGGCATGAGAACTATTTTTTTCTTTGCGGTGATCCTCCCCCGCAAATCACTCTAGTGGAGATATACATGCTTCCTTTTCTCTGCCTCGGGGTTCCCTGTTCTGTGGCATGTCCGACGCAGGGTCTAGAGCGGGTTCCAGAGCAGAGGAAATATGGTCACTGCTCCCTGGTCGGCGGAGCGCACCCCCTGCCCCGCATCAGTCCATCAGCAGCGGGCCCCATGCCTGTCTCCTTCCACTCATCAATGTGCAAGGGAATCTCATCAATCCACCATCAAGCTAATCAATGTACTGTGCTGCGCTCACTGCAGCAAAGAATAATGTTGTTACAAACCCAGTTACATTGTAGAATAAGGCAGACACTGAACGTGTTCCTCGTTGTGATATGTAAATGTGACCCGAGGCTTTACCGTCTGAATTCCATTCTGATCCATCAGTTTTCATCAACAAATTAAAAGAGCTTGTAACGCAAGAGTGGGAGAGAATGAATTTAAAGTCACAGCTTATTATTTATGTGGAATGTTACACAATAGATGAGTTGTAACAGCAATATATAAAGATACGGGGGAACTGTGAAATCAAAAACCCAAATTGCTTCTGCACCACAATGAAATAAATAATATAAAAGGCTGTTATGCTCTAAATGACAGGGCATTTTTATAACGAAACCACGGAATTTTCTCCTGATGAGGGGAAACAAAGCAACGTAACTCCTTAGGCCCGGAGGGAGGGATTCCCATCTTTCACGTGCCTCCTCCATACCGTCCTGCCTGTCAGAGTTCATCATTCATCTCTTGTCACTACAAACTGGAATGGACTCGACTCTACAGTTTTCAATGTATTACCTGGGTCTCAATTGAAACATAAGATTAAGGGCAATTGATTTTTATCACTGAAGTACTTTCCATAATGTAGACATATAATCAGTGTCAGAGTAAGTTTCACTCTACCATGTATATTATATGAATATCTATTTCTATGCATATTTTATATAGACACGTGCACGCACACACACACATATATTTTTTACCCTAACTTGTGTCTTCTAAAGAGTCATTTTACTCTTTCATACTGACTCATTGATCCATTCAATAACTATTCCTTTATGTGGGATATGGCAAAAATAGACTAACAGTTGTTAATATGGAAAATAACACAATGATCAATAAATCATAATACAAAAATAACTCACAATTTCACAACTGTAAACCTACTTCTGCCCAGCCCCGAATATTATTTTTGTCTTTATCTATCCTTTATATAAACCAGTCTGCTTGTTTTTCTAATTCACAGTTTCTACCAGGGAGCCCCAGATGTGTGGAGTTTTATGCAGGGAATTCCGGGAACCCCGTGTTCGCAGGGTTCTACCAGCAGGGGTGCTATGCCCCACAGAAGATCCACCGCCTACTCTTCCTCCCTTTGTGGAGAAGCCTCAGAGAGGCTCTGTCCATGTGCTGCTCCACTAGACACACAGAGAGTACCTGTACAATCAGAGTGGATACCTGGTCTCGTTTTCCAGCTATTTTCACCCACCTGTCATTTATTTCATCGAAGAAATTATGAGAATGACAGATATCAAAGTTAGTTCCTAGCGTGTCAATTAGAGAATAAAGTGATGTCAATAAATTTACTTTGGTGACCAGTAAAATATTTATAAAATTTCAAATCTTACATAATGAAGAAAGTGACCCTATGCAAATGTTATTCGTGACTATGCTATCATATCAATATATTCCTATTAGCAACGGCATATGACATTTGCTACTTACGGCAGTTAGGGCCAGCTGGGCGCAGAGGAGCTAGTGTAGACAGCACAGGTGAGCCTTTATATTTTCCCACCTATTTTATCAGCCCTAATGGGCTACACAAATGGATTTAAAAATACCAACAATGGAAGCAAGTGATGACTTGGGACAATTTTATACGCTTTATTTTTCTAATTTATCTTTTTATTTTTTCTTTATTGATTTTTAGAGAGAAAGGAAGGGAGAGGGAGAGAGAGATGGAAACATTGATGAGCGAGAACATCGATTGGCTGCCTCCTGCACGCCCCCACTGGGGATTTGGCCCACAACCTGGGCGTGTGCCCTGACCGGGAATAGAACCGGGGACCTCTTGGTGAAAGCGTCGATGTTCAACCTGAGCCACACCGGCCAGGCACAATTTATACTCTTTATGAACAGTGTCTAACTCATAGTGATCAATCAAAACGGTGAGCTATGAGCTTCCTTGAGAAATGGTTGACATAGTCTCTCTGAAAAGGTAACATTTAAGCTGAGCCTTTAATGACGTGAAGGAGTCGATTTAGGGATGAATGAAGCGAGAGCTTCCTGTGGAATGAGCACAGCTGTGTGACTGTCTGAGTCAGGGATTAATTTTCAGAATTCTCCAAGCAGGGAGAAGGCTAATGCGATGGAGAGAGGAAGGTCGTGAATGCAGTACAGGCCTGGGAAGAGGGCGAGACCACCCAGTCCGTGCACGGCCCTGGAGGTCATTCCAGGACCGTGGGATTTTATTCTAAGTACAATGGGAAACCTACACTAATTGCTTTAATTGACTGATCCAATATATGTGTTACAAAAATCAATCTGGCTGGTAAGTGGAAAATGGATTGCAGCGGCAAGAGCCACACAGGAAAACTAGGTCAGAGGCCCAGGCACCAGGTCCCATTAATAAGGGATGGCAAATTGAATTAGATTTTTGGTAGTAGAAACAAAATCACAAGGATTCAGCAATATTGAAGTAGGTGCCGGCCTGGTGATGAAATTGGTATGGTGCTGAAGGAGAGATTAAGAAAGATCCTCCCAGCCCGTGTGGCTCAGTGGTTGAACGTCGCCGACCCAGGCACCAAGAGGTCGCTGGTTCGAACATGCCCAGGTTGTGGGCCCGATTCCCAGTGGGGGGCATGCAGGAGGCGGCCAATCGATGTTCTCGCTCATCGATGTTTCTCTCTCCCTTCCTCTCTTTCTAGAATCAATAAAGGAAAAAATTTAAAAAAAAACAAAAACAAAAAAAACCCAAAATCCTAGGTCTTCAGAATTCACAACTGGAAACACTGCAGCACACACCTGTCGGCTTGATTCCGCCCTGGCCCTCTGTGCATTTTCCTTAGCCCGGAACTGCCTTTTACGCCATTCTCAAGGCTGTGTCTCAATTTCTTCCGACCCTTTGCCTTGACTGAGTGTGTCAGTTAGTTCTTTGTGGTAACTTGACTCGTCTTTAGCCCAGATTGTTGGTGCCAAGATAATTGGATGCTGAGATAGTTGGTTAAACATTATTTCTTGGTGTGCTTGTGAGGTGGTTTTGGGATGAGATCAACATTTGAATTGATGGACTGGTAAAGCAGATTGCTCTCCCCAGTGTGGGTGGGCCTCATCAAATCAGTTGAGGGCTGCATAAAGCAAAAAGGCTGCTTAAGAGAGAATTTACCCTTTCTGCCTGGCTGCATGAGAAAAAAAAAGAAAAAAAAGAAATCGAACTTGATTTTCAATAATTGTAATTTTCTAACAGAGGGTGACTTATGAATTATGAAAAACTTGACTTATTATTCATCTTCTTCCTTTGGACTCAGACTCTGACTAGAATTTATACAGCCTCCTATACCCAGGAAATTAATGATCAGATTTTTTCTGTTTTAAATTTCAGTTATTAATAAGTGTTTGTTTCTTTAACTTTTTCTAATTTAGAAAATGTCTCACTTGCCTGTTATTCTCAACACAGCCTTGTGATATGGATTAGATGAGAATTAATTGAAAATAAAACTGAAGTTCAGAGAGATTAGAGCACTATTTTAGTTTTCTCACATATTAAACAGCAGCTAGAGAGCAGAGCCTAATTCAGGTCTTCTGACTCCATGATCTCTGCTTTTATTACGTACCAACATTCTTACAGTGAATAATAACATTTCCTTGTCAATGTTTTATTTAAAAATTTTTTTAAAAAAGTTTTTCCTTCTTTCTTGATCTTAGAGAGAAAAAAAGGGAGAGAATATCGATTGGCCATCTCCTCCATGCCCTGCCCTGGGGATTTGGTCCACAACCTGGGCATGTGCCCTGACCGGGAATCGAACCAGTGACCTCTTGGCGCAGGGTTGATGTTCAACCACTGAGCCACATCAGCTTGGCAATGTTTCAGATGTTCTATGTTGTAAATCACTTATTTATGAGGTTACCAGTATTGGCACACTTTACAATTTTAATATTTTTAAAGCAAAATAGTCCTACTCTATGGATGACATGTAGGAAAGCATAAGAAGTCTAAATCATAATTTATCACTCAAAAAACCACCTGGTCATCCATGACTCTAATTTTCTAATGAGGGCTAACATAGATTATGTACAACTTGACTGATTATTTTTAGGTAAAAGAAAATGAAGGGGAAAGAGAGACAGTAAGACACTCATCCACTTACATGCTAACTATAATGATGTAGTTAGCTTTGACACAGTCTCTCTGTCATCAAAATGACGATTGTCCATAAATATTTGTTATGCATTTGAACCTAGAGCCGAGTGTGACAGATTTCAATAAAATATTCAGTGTGATGCTTTGAGGTCTGCAGAGGAACATGAAATAGTTCCCAAACTGCACATTACATGTAGTTTTCAATTACACACTGCACAAAATGTCCTTGACATTCAAGAGTGCACCCTCATATTTTAGTCTACCTCACTCCAGGGTGTATTTGAAAATACCCTCTATTTGCCTTTAATAATAACGACTTGTCATATGGAATCCAGATCAGCTCATCTAACATAATATGTACTTGATGGTTTTTATTAACTGTCAAATGAAACCCAATAGTCGTCAGAAACATTTTCCTGTCTGTGGCGCAATTGTTCTCCGCATGTTTCATTTCTGACCATTAACATAAAAGGTTAATAAATGCAACTTCTGGATGTTATTTATATTCAATATGTGTGGCAAGTGAATCATTTTGCAGACTTATGATTTTAAAGATGCTGGGCCATTAATGTTACTATTTTGCAGGCTTGTAAAATTGCACCATGCAATATGCATGCCATAATTCGGATGCTAAAAGGTCTGTGAAGAATTCTTGCTACATTACACTTCACTCACCTTTATTGAAATTCGGGCTATTTCTATGGAATGCAAAATAACTCTCTTTCTCTATCTCACTGTATCTCTCTCTCCTTAATAATTTATTTTTACTTGTTCGTATTCCTCATTAATAACTAGTTATGTTTAATCAAATTTTATTTAATTTATGGTTTTTTAGGACCTCCAGTTAAAGTAAAATCAACCCCAGATTTTATCTAAGATCTATTTAATGGTCAATGTACACTGTCATATAGATCAGTGGTTAAATATGTTTAACTGAGTCCTAAAGTTATAAAATATGTCTGAAATGTGAAAAGCATTTGAACCACATTTCAGGCAAAATTCACAGACTTACTCAGAATCATTAAGGAGATGTAGGGGTATAAAAATAATGGATTATGAATGGAAATTGAAAGACAGGCTTGGTCACCAACATGGATCCTTTAATTTTCTTTTTCTCAGTCTATATAACTATCAGGTACTTTTCTTCTCTTGAAACAGAAATCAATTTCCTACACTGCATTTTATTTTTAAACAAATACCTTAGAATAAAAAAAAACAATAACAAAATACATTAACTGAGTCAATCTTAGTAAAATATATAGAAGCAAAGCATTCAATGCTTGCTAAAATAATCATAAAAATCTGTGTTGAAATATTGCAACCAACATTACCAAAAGAAAAAAAAAAAAGGTGTTTTTACAGCCATTGACCTAACTAAAGGAAGAAAAAAATTTACAAGTGTAGCATTCTCCATTTTACTCAGTATCTATAATCAATTTCCAAAGAAAACCAATTACAAATGTTAAGGATGCAGAACATAATTAATTAGATATATATTTCTCCTAAAGTAAGCTTCAAATAAAGAAGCTATTTCTGGAAGTGGTATCCTGGCCAGGTTATTTAGTCAAGTTCATAAAAACATAAAGAACCACAGATGGACACATACACACTCGCAAATAGAGTACACAATATAAATATGTACACAGAAATATTCTTTCTGTTGTAATGTACAAGTACGGAATATGTTAAGAGAATTGTGACTCTATTACCTCAAGCATCACTAATATTATCAATAAGACATTGCTCTGTCAAGCTCTAGAGCAACGAAGCTATTGACCTAGAAGATTCTGACCCTAACTTTCACTACTATTATTAGATAAAAATCAAGGAGGTTACAGATGTCTTCCAAGAGAATGAAGATAAAATTTACAGTGGAACATAGGTTTTGGTACCAAAAATAATTGTACTACTGGAGTTAGAGTTTGGTTTGATCTGAGGATTTTGATAAACATTGAAGTTGGCAAGAAATCCACTGGAAACTTGAAAAATTCAGCAGCAGTTTTACAGTGAAATATTTGATAGTGAAAAAGACAGTTAGAGGCAAAGATTTTTGAGAAACCAAGAGCACCTCAGATAGCATTTGCCATAGACAAGGCTCTTCCATTCCTGCCCAAAGAGGGGGTTTATCTCCATTATTTTACGGAGCAAAATTATAGCAGTTTTACATTTTGAAATACCAACATTTGCATGGATCAATGCTAAAACAAATAGAAAAATGAAGCATTAAACTCACATTTTTATAAAAATGTTGTGCTCTGAGAGCTTGCAGACAGAAAATGAGAATAATTTTTAAATTTGGATCAAGCCCTGGTAGAAAGGCAACAAACTGATCGGAACTGTTTGGGCCCATGTGTGACAAAGATAAAGACATACCACTGAGTCTGATCTGAGAACAAAAAATATCTGAATACAGATCAGTACAGAGTCATCTCGGAGCCATTCCCAGTTCTCCAGTTTCTCAGTACCATACAGACAGCAAATGCAAATAGTTAAAGGCCTGTGATGAGAATCAGGCAGATACATCACTCTCCAAAGCTCAGCTCATTCTCGGCCTTAATGCAACAAGACGTTGCCCTGGTTTCCAGAACAGATACACAATTTCTCCTCTCAACCTTTATACATTTTGCATATGCCTCTTTTTAAACACTTATGAAGTGTATGGTAGGGAATTTATAAAGGCCGCATTACCTAGGGAAAATGCTTATACAATGAACTTAACAAATTGTCTTTAAAATCTATGAATTTCCTGTGTAACTTAAAAGAAATTAATGAAAATTTGTATCAGCATCAGTTTTTACTTTCATAAAGTTGCTCAAGATAAGTAAAGAGTTCCAATATTGAGCTCAACGATTCTCTAAAAGTTTAAATATCTACATAGACTATTTTAGCATTTTTCTACTCTGGCTAAAAATTGTAACTCTAAGTATATGCGATATGTGTTTATTACAGTTATGCCAAGTATTAATTAGTAGGCCGAGTAAAGAACACTAAGAGGAGATGATAATATTTCACAACAAATATGCTTTTCCCTGATTGTCAATGAAGTAATGGGGAAACGTCTATATCGTAAGCTACATGGAACTCTCTGTAGAAGCAGCATAATATATTTGCTGGAATAAAATTCCTAAAATATTTAAATAATTCTACATCAAAACAGAAGTAATTAGTAATCCATAAAGTTGAACTCTGCCAGATACTTGGAAAGAAGTAATGTGACTGCTGCCATTGGGTTTGGATTTGATTAGGACTGTGGGCTCGTGGGAAACATATTCCTATACAGCTTTGCATCTGCCTCATCTAGCGAATACTTGACCCCACATACATATTAAATATCCCTACATACATGGCTGAAAGAAGGAAACCAGTTAAAAGTTACTTAATTCTCATTTCTTTATATACTAATACTTGGAAGAGCAGCGATTCAAACCTACGTCTTTAGTTCCCTAATTTTTTCCAATTTTACTGAGGCATGACTGACAAAATGCATGTATGTTTGGGTTGCACAATGTGATTTCATTTACGTACATATTATGAAATGATTACCACAGTCAAGTTAAGTAACAAACCATAACCTCACATAGTTACCTATTTGTATGAGTGCGTCTGGTGAGAAAACTTGAGATTTACTCTCAGGAAATTTCAAGTATACAACATGGCATTACTTATAATCCCCACGCTGTTCCTTAGCTCTCCAGAACTCATTCGCCTTACGATTCAGAGATTGTATTTGGCGATGTGTTTCTTGACCCCCTTGGAAGCGACTGTTTTACTGTCTGGTTCTGGAGGTTGGATTTTTCCAGATCCCACGTGTAGGTGAGATCACACCGCATTTGCCTCTCTGTCTGCTTTATGATCCGACTTAGGATGCTGCCCTCCAGATTCACGGTTCATCCACGTGGTCAGAACCGGCAGGATTTCCTTCCTTACGGCCTAATAATATTCCATCATACGGACAGATAGGTGTGCACCTCGCACTTGCTGCTGCAAGTCCCCGGCTCTTAGCTGTGCAACGACACAGGCGCATTTGGGTTTCTCAGCCTTGGACCTGGACAGACCTTAAATTTCCGTGCCAACATTCTGTGCAGGGATGCCCGAGTCACACGGCGACCTTTAAACTGCTGGAAAGTACCAGATTTTCGGCCAGTGCATGCGCAGTTCACTCCCCTGCTTTGGCCTCGGGTGGTCTCTCCCTGCACACCCTTTGGGCCAGAGCAAGTCTCCCCTGCATCTGGCGGAGCCCCTAACGTTAGGATTATTGACTCTACTTTGCCAGGGGACAGACACCCTCACCCCTACCAGCGAAGTAACAACCAATCTGCAAGGTCACCCCGCACGTCCTGCCCTGCAAGACAGAACTGCACCTTTGACCACGTCTGCAGTGCCCCAACCTGTCCCAGCCACGTTCTCAGCTCACGAAACAAGACGAAGGAGAGGCAATAACTATCCCCGCGAGAGGAGGGATCAGGAACCACTGTTTTCTCCTACCAATCTGGATTTGGGGGGGAAAACAACAAAGAAAGGCAACACGAGTTTTACCTTCCTCTCTCGACCAGGCCCAGGTAGGGATGAGGGAGAGCTGAGGTTGGTGGGTACCCTCACCTCCTGTCCCGGCTGCCAGTTTCCCAGGATCCCGTCTGCAGGTGCCGGAGCGGGTGGCCCGTCCCAGAGGGTTTCGTCCTGGTCACCAGAAACTAGAGCAGGAAAACTCACTTTCCTTTATGGCGAGTGCCTGGCCGAGGCCCCTTCTTCACTAGGGCCCCGCCGGAATGGATGGGCTCATCTGCGTTGAATGCTCTCCACCGTGCCCACTGCAGGCCAAGATTATCTTTGGTGAGTTTCACCTGCTTGTGCCTCCTTAAAACACAATCTTACTCACCTAAGGCCTCTGGTGACTCCAGCCTGGCTTAAGTCAGAGTAAGTCTGAGCCCCGTTAGTCCACCTGGTCCCACTTCAGGTGGTCTGGACGCAGGCTGTAGAAAGAAATGCTCAAACGACTTCCGAAAGCCCAGAATGCAAGAGCTGTGGGGCTGCGATCCAGGATCAGGAGCTCACCCTTGACCTCCGGGGCGCAGGAAGGGCAGGGCACAGGGACCCACAGGTACGTCTCTCCTCCTGGGGCGGTTGGGAGCTCTCTTTGGGGTCCCCCTTCTGACACCAGAACTGTGAAAAGATAAACTAAATAGTAAACATTTTGAGAGTTTATTTGAGCAGAAATGTATTTGAATCAGGGAGCGCCAAGTTGGAAGGGTTGGGTTGTTCTGCAGACTGGCCCTGGGAGAGGGTCTTAGACAGGAAAGGAAGCAAAGTAAGGAAATTACTGACCCTCAGTTGCTTAAAGGCCGGTTGGCCGCTTGTGATTGGTTGCCTTTAGGACTGGCTTTCCTACCCTTGAGGCATGCACAGACCCAGGTTTGCTTCTGCAGGCTGCCCCGCCCTGGGCCCCATGGCTCCTTGTTTAATTAATTGGACAGTTGTATGAGTTCTGTGTGGTGGGTTTATTAAGCCCCTTATAAGTTATTTGGTTTGCAAAACTTTTCCCCATTTCATAGGCTGCCTTGTCATTTTGTTGATTGTGTCCTCTGAGGTACAGAAGCTTTGGCATTTTAGGGAGTCTTGCTGATTTTTTACTTTATTGCCTGTGCTTGCCATCATATCTAAAAAAAATCATTGTTAAAACTAGTGTACGGAAGCTATCCCCCTATGTTTTCGTCTAGAGATTTTACAGTGTCAGATCTTACATGGAAGTCTTTAATCCATTTTGAGTTAATTTCTGTGCTTGGTGTAAGATAAGGGTCAATTTCAGTCCGTTGCCTGGGGCTATTGCCTAGTTTCCTCAATACCATTTATGGAAGAGACTATCTTTTGCCCAATGTGTAGTCTTAATGCTCTTGTCAGAGATTAGTTTGCTGCACGTGTGCGGGCTTATTTCTGAGGTCTCTATCCTGCGTCATTGGTCTGTGTCCGTATTCATGTCGGTATCATTCTGTTTTTATTCCTGTAGCTAACATCTGTCTACATACTAATATCTGGAATATTGGGGGACTCAAACTAAGGCACTCTAGATTTCCACTTCTTAAATTGTAACATTTATACTATAATTTACTATTAAAACATGTTAGAAGTTTGAATAAAGTTTTATAGCATCCAGGCAGAATTCTGTATCAATATACACTCACCATAAGAGGCCGTATTGTTCTCACTTACCGTGTTTGTATATAAAATTTTCTAAAGCATAAAACACAGACAGTGGACATTGAGTTTGACTTGAGTAACGGGGCATCTCTTTTTGTAATAGCAATGGTTTCAAAAGCTGAAGAATGATTTACAGATCTCGCCGAAGGGTCAATTCTCTTTCACAAAATGTAAGACACAAAGATGTAGATGAATGTCAGTGTTTGTCCACCGTGCCGGTTTTCTCTTCTAGACTGACCATCTGAAGGCTGGATCACGGATCCCTGGTAATGAAGGGAGTTTAGTCACTGGAGAAAGCCCAAATGCAGGCATATGAGAAGAGGTTTTTGAGAAATATGTATCTTTTGTAGCCCCAAACTTGATAAAAACCCCTTAAAATACACTCATTTAAATGGTCAGCCTGTTCTAGGTCTTGTAATACAAGCTCTCTGTTACAGAGACATTCCTGCTGTAGACACGGACCTGAGGCTGACGTCCACTGAAACCGTTTTCTGGTCTTGATGAAGTAGGATTTCCAGCTTCTCAGGCCTTTCACAATGTGTTCTCATTGTTCAGCTGGAAGGACTAGAGATGGGGTCTCCGTGGGGGACTACTGTCCTGTGGTTTAGACTTGGGCAGTCGTGAAAATGGGGCAGGGGTTGTGGGCGGGAAGCTACGGCCTTCAAGCGTTACATGCGATAGGAATCTGAGCGGGAAGCCCACGGCACGAAACATTCTTTTGCAGGACTTTGGAAGAAATCGGATAATTCTGATAATATTTTATCATCCCATGCTTAGAGATTTAGAATTAAATATCAGTTCTTTCTCTTATGACTCTTTGGGAGCACATTTAGAATTTCAGAGCAAATGATATATTTGTTTCATTATGTAAAATGTTTTATTGTATTAGAGCCAGAAAACCAAGACATAACAGAAACAAAACATAACATGTTAAGTCTGTCCTTACTAGCTTCCAGATTAGTGAAAGAAAAATCAAAAGTAAGCGACGACAATATTTCGGTAGACGTGCTTAAGTACAAATCTAAGTAAGACAATATTTGTCTAATAAATGAAACTCTACCTCAAAAACGTGTGCATCAGTCCTAGGCATGTGATGAAACCCATTCTGTGGATGGGGGTTCTGTTACCAAAAAGCAGACTTAATTTCCTGTAATCATGTGATTCTAGAAAAAGTGTTGAAAAAATGAATTTGGCTCTCCACCTAGATTTTCTTATTTATAAGGAAAATAAAGGCTTACATGTCTCTCTACCTGAGCCACAGTGTTTGAATTTTGCATATTCAATTGTTCTGTCAAGGAAGTGTTGGGTGATACTTATAGAATTGCCATTGACTTAGTATTTAGAGTTTACTAATGTTAAATATTTGGGTTCCATGTTATTGCAGCATCATTATATCAAACAAAACATAAATTAATAAAATATTCATAGATATAAATTAGGCATGAATATTAAAAAAAAACTCTAATTCACACATTCAATCAACTAATTATCCATAAAAATATATTTACTACTTGAATTGCTGTCTACCAACAGTAATTTTGGCAGATATAGTGAATATTTCCTGCCAAGAGCAGTATTTCATCTTTTCTTTAGCAAAAAGCGAAATGAAGCACACAAAAGAGAGAACACCATGTTCTTAATGAGGAGTATGGAGACTGCAGAAGAGTCTATCCTGTTATGTGGGTAATTACAGTTACTAATGCTTTCATGATGTGTTTTATTGTAATGAAAATACCAAGTGCCATGCACATAGACATCACACAAAATATAAGTGGCATCACACAACAAAAGGTGTTGACATTTTTAAATCCAAATCCCACATCCTAGAAGCATACATTACATAAATGTTTCCATCATGCTAATCAGATCTTTTGTGAGTGGTGTCCTTGTTACTGACATGCCCACCTTGCTTTCTCTGCATTCCTTCCTTTCTTTGCTGCCTACTGCTTGTGTACTGGAAATGACTGATATGTTTCTTTTATATCTTTCATCTGCTTGAGCTGTTCTTCCTTTGGCTCAACTAATATTGTGATCCCTTTGAATATGGTTCTCATGTTCTCTAGTGTATTGATTCTCTCACCAAACATTTTGCTACTTTTGCTTTAATGATACTTTCTTTCCTCTCTTTTTTACGGAGTAATTAAAATGAATACATTGAATAATTTTGAAGATATCGTGATTTATATTTTATATTCAGGTATAGGTTGCAGATATATGTAGTCATAAATGGCAATAATGGCAATTTGAATGCATTTATTATTTATAGTTCTATGGTTTTTTTCTTATGCAAAAACCCATATTTTATTTCTCTTTACAGATATTTGATTTAATGAATTTCCCGGTTATTAGTAACAACTTAATGAGGATTTATTATTTTTCTGGCTAAGTGATAACCACCTGAATGCATTATGTCATATATTTTTCACAATAAATTTATGAGGTGCATTTTAATTAGTCTATTTTAAGACGATAAACACATCAACTCTTTAAAATGATCAGATTAGCCCAACCGATGTGGCTCAGTGGTTGAGCTTTGACCCATACGCCAAGAGGTCACTGGTTCAGTTCCTGGTCAGGGCACATGCCCAGGTTGTAGGCCCGATCCCCAGTGGGGGGCACGCAGGAGGCAGCCAATCGATGTTCTCTCTCTTTGAGGTTTCTCTTCCTTCCTCACTCTCTGAAAAAAAAAAAAAAAATCAATAAAGAAAAATTATTAAATTTATCAAATTATAATTTAAAGACAGTAAATTAACCATATCAAGGTCAAATTGCATTTAAAAGTAGCAGAAATTGTTCTCTGTCAGTGTTGTCTACCCAAATCCTTAACGGTAAAACATGATGTAATTGTATCCACATCCTCTTCTCCCTTCTGACAGTTAATTCTGTGTTTCATCTGGATCTTATTCTTGATAATGCAAATATGTTATAATAAATATGTGTTTGTAATCAATTCTGCAAAACAAATCATGGTTTTCCATAAAACTTATATTCCAGGACTTCAAAAGTTTTCCAATAAAAGTAAATAAATCCCTACAAAAAGATCTCACCAATTTATTCATGGGAATAGAAAATTTTTGACTCGGTCATGAAAGTAACTGAAGGATAGTCTTCCATTTTTTTTTAATGTTCTTATTGATTTTTTGTTAGAGAGAGAGAGAAATATCAATCAGCTGCCTCTTGCCCGCCCACTACTGGGGACAGAGCCCCCAAGCCAGGCACGTGCCCTGACCAGGAATCCAACCGGGACCTAGCGGTCCATGGGACAGGTTCAGTCAAGGAAGCCACACCGGTCAGGCTGAGGGTAGTTTTCATTGTTCAAGCTACAGGAGGCATGCTGAGAAAATACACAAGGCAGGAAGAGAAAGTTTTTGACAAGAAAAAGTGCTTTTTCTGCAAATCAGATGTATTCATGTACAAAACAAAGGTAACAAATAAAATCTCAATTAACCTGAGCATTTGGAAAACACAAATACTGATTATCTTGATTTCCTTTTTAATATATAACAAATTTTCCAATTTATTATAAATTATTGTGTGACAATGATAATTACTTGAATAACTTGTAATATGCAAATTCTTCCACTAATCTTCTGAATCGAAATCTGTAGGACAGGGCAAAACTCTTTTACACTGATATACACAATGTATAATAAACCAGCAAAAAAATAAAAAGATAAAAAAATAAAACCCACCTTGGCTCAGTGGTAGAGCGTCGACCCATATGTCAAGAGGCTGCGGGTTCAATTCCCGGTCAGGGTAGATGCCCAGGTTGTGGGTCAAATCCCCAATAGGGGGCATGCAGGAGGTGGCCAGTCTATGTTCTCTCTCATTGATGTTTCTCTCTCTCTCTCCCTCTCACTTCCTCTCTCTCTATAAAATCAATAAAGAAAAAACAAAACAAAAAAAAACCCAACTTGACATTGACAGTTTTTCTAAAAGTTATAATTACATTTACTTTATAAACTTTTGAAATAATAATTGATTCTTAATGACTAGGAGGCAAACAAATTCTGCAATCCTTGTGCATTTTAAGCTGAGTGTTTGATAATGTTACATGTCTGCATTGAAGGGTGTTGAACACAATGTTTTCTGACTGCAAGAGATGTCCTAGAAGTTACAATAAATAACTTTCCCAGCGTTTAGGCTTGTGATTTAATATAGTAATTATAAAAATGTCTTCCTATGTCATAAATATGATTTAAGGTTAGAACTGTCCCAGTAACTACAATTAATTCTAAATAATACAATTTAATTTGGGGAAAACTAAAGCATATAATTTAGATTTTACAACATATCTTCATGCTTCCTTTGAAATTAATCTGAATTAATGATGATGTGTAAATTTGGCTATGTGAAAAATATTTTTTGGTATATTTTATAATTACATTTCATTGATGGGATCTTCTATTGGAGATTATAAAACAACAATTTCATTTCATAATAAATGTAGATAGGAAAGAGTTTTCTAATTGATGTTCAACATCATTATTTTACTTATTTATTTACTCATATATTTAATTCATTTTATCCTCACTCGAGGACACTTTTGCATTTATTTTCAGATAGAGCGGGAGGGAGAGAGGGAGGAAGAGAGAGAGAGAAACATTGATGCAAAAGAGACACATTGAGTGGTTGCCACTCACACAACCCCAACCGGGTCCGGGGACAAAATGCAACCATGGTACGTGCCCTTAGTGGACACTGAACCCCGGACTCTCTGGTCCACAGGCTGATGGTCTAACCGCTGAGCTAACCGGGCAGGGCTATTTTAAATTTCAGATAGTTATTTTGTGTTTGACAAAAGTGAGTGGAAAGGTGTACAACAAGTTGATTTGATACACTTATATATTGCGAAATGGTGACCATCATTGCATTGGCTAACACCTCTCTCATGCCTTTTTCGTTATATGCAATTATATCACAATAAACTATAAAAAAAAGTAAATGGACAGGTGTCACGAATGAGGAATGTGCTCTTATTCACATTTACTTATTTTCCAACATAGAAGGAATGTTGGAAGATCAGATTTAAAAGATTTTGAAGATAAAGCTTTTAGAGTTCAGATTATCATATGTCACTGGAAACACTGTGAATATATTTAGATTATTTCCCTTTATAGTGACCTACCTGCCTTACAACAAATGTAGTTAAGCAAGGATTTTCTACCCTGGCCGGGTTGGCTCAGTGGTTAGAGTGTCGGCCCTTGAACCAAAGAGTCTCGGGTTTGATTCCTGTCAAGGGCATGTACCTTGGTTATGGTTCGATCCCCAGCCTTGGTCAGGGTCGTGAGGGAGGCAGCCAATTGATGTGTCTCTCTCACAGGTGCTTCTCTCTCTGTGTCTCTCTCCTTCTCCCTCCCTCCCACTCTATCTGAAAATCAATGGAAAAATGTCATTGGTTGAGGATTAAAAGAAAGAAAGAAAGGAATTTCTGCCCTGGGCAGTGTGGCTGAGTTGTCTGGGCATTGTCCTGGGCACTGGGAGGTTGAATCCTGGTCAAGGGCACATGCCTGGGTTGCAGGCTCGATCCCCATAGGGTACATGCAGGAAGCAGCCGATCGATGCTGTGCTCTCACGCCGATGTTTCTCTCTCTCTCCTTTTCCCTTCCTCTCTCTTTAAAAATCCATAAACTATTTTTAAAAATTTTTAAAAAGGGTTTTTAAATTAATGTTAAATATTAGTCTTTTAAGTTTCAGAAAGGTATTTTATATTTGACAGAAATGAACGGAGGGTGTAGGACATGTTGATAGTAGACATGCACGTATTGTAAAATGATTACCTTCTCCTTTCCTGGGCTATCCAAGTACCTGGCCGAGTGCACACTCTTACTCCACACTCTTACCAGTGCTCAGCCCCATCCTGGAAGAGTCCCCTCCCTCCCTCCCTCTCTCCCTTCCTCCCTCCCTCCCTCCCTTCCTTCCTTTCCAGTTGGCAATTTTCTACAAATTCTCGAGAACCTGGCTTGGTTAACACTCGCTCCAGTAAGTTTCTTCTTAACAACCCAATGTTACCTTACCCCTCTCCACTGAAGAAACCAGTTTTTCTGGTTTCTTATCATTTGTTCCAGTGTGTCTTTTACAAACAAGCAAAATTGAGTGTGTCTGTATGTGTTTTTCATTCTGTTACACAACGTTTTTGTAATCTATTCAGTTTTATACCTTGCTTCTTGCATTAACAAGCCTGGGACTATTTGAATGTCATACAATAGTGCAGTTTGTATAGACTATAGAAAGGCTCTCATTTCACTGGTGTGGTTGCAAAGTATTCTATTATGTTGATACATCATTATTTATATATTATGTCTTGATATATGAATTGCTGAGGTTTTCCCTGTCTCTTTCATAGACAACAATGAAACACCTTGTGCATACATGTTATTTAGTATAAGAATATTACTGGCTTCTGCCTGGCTGGTGTGGCTCAGTGGGTGAGCATTGACCCATGCATCAAGAGGTCACTGGTTCAATTCCTGGTCAGGACACATGCCCAGGTTGTGGGCCCCATCTCCAGTGGGGAGCTTGCAGGAGGTGGCAAATCGATGTTCTTTCTCATTGATGTTTCTCCCTAGCTCCCTCTCACTTCCTCTCTCTGTAAAAACCAATAAAGAAAAAATATTAAAAAAAAAAAAAAAAAAAAGAATATTACTGGCCTTTTAAAATTAGGTTGGACATGTTCCCTTCTCTTCTATTAACTATATTTTTTCTGTTGATTCAAAGAATTTGATTAGAATTGGTTTATTTCTTTATAGTGTGTAGACATTTAGCTGTTAATTATTTGGGACTGAAGTTTTATTTGAGGAGACTTTTATCTATTGATTTATTCACTTTTATCTATTAATAAATAGAGGTCTTTTCAGTATAGCTATAGAAATAAAATTTAGAAAATTGGCTGAGCTGTGGCATTTTGTGTCTTTTAAGAAATTTGTTAATTTCATGGATCTTTTTGAAAGTGTTGGCTTAAAATTTTACATAATAAATTCTTAAAATCATTTTAATATTTAAAGTATCTCCTACTCCTGTTTTATTCCTGACACCAGTCTTTTCTCTCTCATATTTATTCCTCTTTCTTATTTTTTCTCTGTCCATTTCTCTGCTATGATTTTTCTGTTTTATATATTGTAATCTCTGGTCATTTGAATTTTTAAAAAGCTATAGCACTAATTCCTGTTTTCACTTTGTCCACATCAGAAGCAGAAAAAATAGATTGTAAATATAATGTCAGATAGTTTCATGAACGTAATTAACCGTGATAACATATGCATACTGATTAACTTGACACTTTGATAAGTTAAATTTCTAAAAATCATATTTAGTTGACATTAGATGGTTTCTAAAAGATGGCCTAGAAATCTCACTTTGTAGGATTAATCTGTTCATTATAGCAAATAAATATTTCAATAAGAATCCCGATCGTTATTTTAGAAACTCTGAATTTTAACTTGCGACTGTGGTGCTCCATCCTGTACGTCGGTTCCTGGTCCTCTGGTTACTTTCCAGCCGGCTGACTGAAGGGCTGGGAGAAGAGGCGACGGTGATGATTTCCTCTGGACGCTGGGAGTAATGACGATAGCCAGGTGATGTGGACCAGCTCTGAAGAGTGAAATAGAATCAGTGGCGTATCCGAAAGGATGAGCAGACAGTGATGGTCTCATTTCAGATCCTGAGGTCACAAAATGCTACTGACCTCTCTAAGTCCTTTAACATTTCCACAAAGATATCTTCATTACGAAGTCTGTATAAATACATATTTCCAGTTTCATAACATATTTTATATCCGATTTCTTCTGGAAAGAAATTGTTATGGTGTGGGTCCAATTAGGAGCTCTCTTTGTTACTTTATTTGTGTTGCTCTAATTACCCATCGATAAAAGCCTGCCCGTGGATAATGCCTGGGAACATCATCAAATGGTTTGGTAATGACTCATGCAGAACAGTGATATCTTTCTTTATTTGCCTAATCGGTATCACACTTTTCAATTGGCCCAGATCATTACCTCTGGCATGTCTCACAATGCTTCTAGGACCCGAAAATTGAGCAAAAATTAAAAAATATAAGCCTCAGTTGCTGGCAAACTGTTCTCTTCTATCTAAACTCCTGAAAAGATTGCTTGAAGTGTAGGCAACGCGCTGTGGATGAGTTTCTACCAAGAAGGTTAATATCTTCTGTCAATATTAAAGGCTTTACACAATGTTTCATTAGGAAACAGAATGTTGCTACACTGCAGATATATTTACATATAGGTAGATTAACTATCAAAAGTCGATTCCTACATTGTTCCTTAGAATATCTTTATTTACTTGAAAGTTTAACACTAAATCCCCATTAACAGTGGTTTTCTTTATTTCTGTATGGTCTGGAAAATGTTGGTACTGTCATAATATAGTGATGTAGCTATGAGAGACAGATGGTATTGTCATATAGATTATGCATTTAATAAAATGTTGCCCAATTTTTTATTATTATTTCCTTAATTCTCCTGTTACATTTTTAAGATTATTCTAATAAAATTAAATAGGTTATTGGGTACCTACTATAGGATATATACTGGCCCCCATGGTATTGATAACACCTGATTTTTATCAAGCACCATGTCTCAGGGAATGTGCTAATCATTTTAAGAGGATTATCTAAATATGCTACATTCTTAGGACGCAGGTCTATTTTTAGCTCCACTTTATAGATGAAGAAGAGAGGATTTTTCAGGATGAATGAGTTACCCTGAGGAAATACTTCTAGGAAGTTGCAGAGTTAGGATTTGAATCTAGTCATTTGGATTACAGCATTTAAGAGCTTAACCACTCCATTTGTTATTGAAATCACCCAGCTGACGCTTGAGAAATATTTTTCTAAGAGCCACTATTTCATAGACACAGAAAAGTTCACGGCGGTGATTCCGCATTCTTCGCCCTGTATTTGCCCCTGGCCACATCTGACAGTGGAGAGGCCGTTTGTCTTTGGACCGGGGAGAACTACTGGCAATAATTTTCTTGACACCAAGCCCAAAGAATCCCATTATACTGTCATGTTACTCTTTATTTAATAATTGATAAAAGTCAGCAGAGGAAGCAACCAGCTTTCAGTGCCCAGGAGCTTACTGGAGCAAACAAGCTTAAGGGGACAGTTTTTACATGTCATACGTTTACCCCACCCTGAGTTGATCCTGTTGATGGCAAGAACCTCTCAAATTCCCCCCTGAGCGTCCCTCAAGGTCACCATTGATGTTTCCTACTCTAGCTGATGTGTGCTCCCTCCTCTTCCCTAATGCCTTCAGGCCTGCCCAAATGCCAACGGAAGTCTCAGAACACGGACACGGACTCAGGCTATATTCTGAGGTCGCATCATCTAAATAAAATCCAGATAAGGGTGAGGTTCTGAATGAATGAGAGAAGTTATCCAGCCTGCACGTTCGACAGCCGGTGTTGGGTCAGGACGTCTCGTGGATGCCCTCATCCTCAGAGGGGTAAAGGGATTCAGAGGAATTCTAAAGATCTGTCTGTATAAACATTGCCGATACCTTAGTTAGGTCTGTGCTCTATTTTGGGGGTGCTCCATTCTCTCATGGCTTTGCCCTCTGTGCCCTTGGTGCTACCCTTTGAGAGCCATCCTTTCTTTTCATCCTGTGGATAAAACCAAACCCAGATGTATCACTGAGAGAAGCCCTCCCAAATTCCTGTACGACTATTGAGGGGCAACACCTTGAAAATCTAAGAAGCCAATGGTTTTATAGACGGATCTAAGATGCAAGTCTTTAATATATTTAGAGGGTTTTGTTCTAGCTGGATGGTTCTCAAGGCATTTGAGACCATATATTTTCAAGAGCACTATAGACTCTTAAACTCTTTGTTGCATTCATTTTTATACACTTGACATCTATATAATCGTATTAACCAATGTCACCCCAATAAATTTAATTTTACAAAAGAACACTATACAATTACATTTCTGTCTGGAGATCAAATATTAATGAACTTACAGTGCGTCGTGTTTGTTCATCAGTTTTAAATGCACAATATGATAATACACGTTATGCGCAAGGAGTACTAGAGAGCCTGGCCGGTGTGGCTCAGTGGTTGAGCACCGACCCAGGCACCAGGAGGTCGCCGGTTTGATTCCCGGTCAGGGCACATGCCCAGGTTGTGGGCCCGATCCCCACTGGGGTGCATTCAGGAGGCAGCCAATTGATGTTCTCTCTCATCGATGTTTCTATCTCTCTCTCCCTCTCCCTTTCTCTCTCTCTCTCTCAAAAAAAAAAAAAAAAAGTGGTGCTAGATAGTTCATGTTTCCTAAAAGCAGCCAGTGCCAGAAGGGGTTGGGGCGCAGCAGTCTTAGCTGCCTGGCCCTCTGTTGGGACAGCTCAGGTGTTTTCTGTACTGTCCCCGAATTGCCTGCAGTAGGATTCGGTCGAACCATAGTCTACATTGGTCTCTTGTCCTTCTTATCTCACGTCCTCACCCCTCCGCAGATGACTCCAGAGATAAGCTGTCAAATTAACTGATTGCGCCCATGTTCGTGCCCCAGGGCAAGGGGACTGAAGGTGCCAACCCTCTAAGGGCAAGCTGGTTCTCCTGGCACTGTCAGGCGGGTTCTGTGTGTTTTACTAAATAAAGAGTCATGCACTGCGATCATCCTAAAAATCCCCGTGTCCCCGTTATAGCCATGGCCTCCCTGCCCCGTCTGTCCCCTTACCTGTTTCTAGACCCACAGTGTACCTTTCCCAGAGTGGCGTGTGCATGGAGTCACACACATGTGGCCTTTGGGATCTGGCTCCTTTCTCTTTTCAAAACACATTTAAAATGGACCCATATTGTTGTTACTGTGGCTCAGCCTCCTGACTGACATTTTGTATCATTAGGCTTTATAAACATATTAGACAATCACCCTGGCTGGTTTGGCTCAGCAGTTGGAGCATGGGCCAGCAGACTGAAGGGTCATGGGTTCGATTCCTGGTCAAGGGCACATACCTGGGTGGTAGGTTTGATCCCTCACCCCAGTCAGAGTTGTGCGGGAGGCAACCGATCCCTATGTTTCTCTCACATCAATGTTTCTCTCTTCCTCTCTCCCTTCCTCACGTTCACTCTGTCTAAAAATTGATGGAAACATATCTTCTCCTCCAGGGACGATTAACAACAAAATATTAGCCAATCACAGCGATGTGTAATGTTATCTTATCTTGCTGTAATTTGCATTTTCCTCATAATAAGGAGGCAAAGCCTCCTTTCAAGTCTTTATTTGCCATCCATATATTTTTAATGAAGAGTTCTTTCAGGTCTTTTAACCATTTTAAATTTGTTCTTTAATGCTTCTTTCTGTATTCTGGATATACGTTCGTTATCGTAAATGCGGTATGCAAGGGGTTTCTCCGCGGTTGTGGCTTTTCATTTGCACAAGTTGATCCAATAACGAAGGCAGCCTTACTAAATGACCTAAGGGTGGGGAGCATGTGGTTTGGGGACACTGGACAAAGGGGTGACTCCTGTCCCAGGCAGGACGGAGAAGGACTTCAAGAGATTTCATCATGCTACTCAGAACAGCACGCAGTTTCAAACGTACGGATTGATTATTTCTGGAACCTGTCATCTGATATTTTCCGACCCCAGTTGCCTGCGGGGTAACTGAAACCACAGAGCGAGGCCCTAGGAATGAGGAAGGACTTCTGCTCTGTTACTCTGGGGTTCTGGGGCCCACCTGTCAGCCTGACCTCCATCACCTTCCCCCACTGCTGCTCAAATGACAACCGATGTTTTAATATTTCGTATAATTACCAACATTTCTGGTGAGGAGCATTTATAGCAAACAGGTTCACTCCTTCCATTAAAGTTTACAACACCATGAGCCTGATGTACTATTGATCGGTTTTTACTGTGGTTGCCAAAAACCTTTCTGCTAGAGCAATTTCCTGTAATTGCACTTGTACCAAAAAGCCAGTGACATTTGGGGGTAAGAGTGAGAATTAAATAGATAAAACATCTTTGAGGCTCTAAGTATGCCTAGTGATTTGATGATTAGGCTGATAGCAGAAAAGCAAGATACTGTTTCCTGGTTGAAAAAAATAATAAATCTTCTATTATAAGCTTGTCTATAGAGGCAGGCTCTGTATTGTTATTAATAATTATTATTATTATTAATAAAACTATGTTGAGTGAAAATCAAGGTTCATCAACCTGTACCACCTTATGCTCATGATACTGTCCCCCGCCCCCACTGAGTCGACAGATTTTTTTGTATATTCTGTCTAGTGAAGAATGATACAGTTGAGCCCTGGCCGGTTTGGCTCAGCGGTTGGAGCCTCAGCCTGTGGACCAGAGTCCCGGGTTCGGTTCCTGCTAGGGGCACGTACCAAAAAAAAAAAATGATACAGTTGACAGTTGAAAGCAAAGAATCTATTTCTTAATTCTGGGTTCTAGCAGAGACTCTTGCAATGTATATTAAAAAAGTTCTATCTACAGATGGGTTTCAATTGCAAGATCTAACTTTATCAAATAATTATTAGTCCAAATAATTATTAGTCCCATGGGCTGATAATTATGGGGAAAAATTACACGCAGAAATTCATAACATAGAAAAAAGGATAAGGCAGAATGTCATAAGAAATGAAATCCCATCCTGAAAGTGATTACATTACATCCAGTAGACGGGAATTGGATGAGGCTTACCCTGAATCCCTGAATTTAAACTTGAGTATGAAGTTTTTAGCCCCTGAGTTGAAGAAGGAAAAACAAACAATGTACCATCCATTTTTGTTTGGGAATTCCAAAGAGAGCCCCCAGGACGACTCAGTGTACCACAGAGAGAGAGATCTACCTGCCAAGCAATAGCAGCGACTGAGCTGAGATTCTACTTAATGGACCTGAGGGGTTCACCGAATTCCTTGGACCCTCAGTGGACATGTAGACATATCCGCAATGTGCCAACAGACCTAGGTTAGCTTTGGAGACAAGATGAGGAGAAGATCAAGTGACTGCTCAGGGTATGTGACCTTGGAGTGTGAGGGGATATGCATATTTTAGTGTGGATGCAGCATGTTCTAATTCTCTACTGTGTTTGGCAAATTTATAACTTAAAACAATACTGATTATTCTGCTCACAAAACCACAACTTGGGAAAGGCTCAGGTGACATCTCTTTGCATGTCTACACAGTGACGACAGAGGTGGTCGGAATGGGGCAGCAGGGTCCCTGTCCATGTGGCTCACACATGGTGCGGCGATGCTGGTTGTTGGTGGATGGCTTAACGGGCTATCAGCTGGAAGATTCGTTTCTGTCCTTCTGGAACTTTCCACTGAGCTTCTTGTGTTTGTGCTTCCTCTCGTGGATGAACAACTGGCTTCTAACGATGAGCATTCCAGAAGGCTTGGGTAAAAGCTAAGAATCTTATATCTGAGGCTGAAAAGTCACACACATCACTCTGCACCCTCCTATTGGTCAAATGGTCACTCAGAAATGGAGTCTAGCACTCAAGGAGAAGAATGGCAAAAAAAATTGGCCACAGTTTCTTTCTTGGCCACAAATTAATTGTTACTTCCGCATCTAAAATACACCTACCCTCTCCAAAGCCTTGTAAAAGGTGCGTCCTGTAATTGTATTGGTGTGAAGCCAGGATTTTGTCATGTAAGTCAGTTGCCCTTGATTCACTTATTACATTAAATCAAACTTAAGTGTTATTTTAGAAGCTTTTAAATTGTCCATCTTCAATTGAATACCATATACTTTGCTCAAAATCAAAGGGTGGTTTGGTAAAGTTTAGAGAAAAAGGACTATATCTCATTATCAGAATCTGTAAAATCAAATATTTCTATTAGATTTCAATAGTGCATATTTGTTTTATTTTTTATTTTTTTATTTCCATATAAAAATTAAATCTTCTTCAAGCACCATGAAGGTTGTATGTGATGAGTGGGGTGTGTGTGTGATGTGTTATTGCATGTGGTATGTGATGGGTACTTGTATGTGTGTGCCATTTTGCTTTTCTTAAGGTTCAGAATTTTAATATCCATTAATGTATTTCAAACATGTCTAATTACAAAAACTTTTCTTAGCTTATTTAGGAAACTTTCTCACCATAAATATCTAGATCCGATTAACAAGGCAGATTTTGAAACCAACAAATCCTATCTAGTCTTCCTGACATTTAATTGTCACTTGTTAAAGTAGACCATTTGCATTCTTGCATTGTCATGGAAATAAGTTTCTCGGGTCCTGAGCACACTTGTCAATCACGCGTTCAGGTCTTCTCCTTCCACACCTGTCACTGGGCCTTTAATTCTCATGCACTTGGCATTTGCCAATATCCTGGATTAAAATCTTACACCCACCTGGACACACTGACCTTTGTATTTGCATCTGTTTCAACTAAAACTTTTGTTAATGAAGAGATTTCTACCAATTAGTTACATTCATATTTAGTCCATTACTGTGTAATGACTATGCAGTTTGGAGGGCTTAGATGAATGTATGCAAATTACACCTAAGGTCTACCTGGCTTTCCTCATATTTATTTAGCCAATTAAGTTGTTTCAGGGAAACTATTCACAGTTGACATTTAAAAAAAATAAGATCTAATATTTTAGGATTATTACACAAACTTTAGAATTTTATCACTTAAAAATAACTTTTAAATGATTAGCTAAGTTGTAGTGCAATTCTTGATATAGTAACGTAACTCAGAACTACAGTTTTGTTTCTAAGTTCAGATTATTTTAAAACTTAGAACAATACGTTATTCTATTGGGTGCCATAGTCCCTGTTTCAGATACTGTGAGGTCAGTTATGCCAGACTTCAGTTTTGGAGATATGAAGAAACCATCTGATTTACATGGTGCCCAAGTAGGCATAGTCTTTTTAAAATTAATGCCTAATAGATGCTATTTTAATAACTTGGAATTGAGAAAGTTATTTTATTGTATTTTCTTATTTAAATTTTTTTTCCTTATTGATTTTAGAGAGAAAGGACAGGAGAAGGAGAGATAGAAACATGGATGAGAGAGAACATCGATTGGCTGCCTCCTGCATGCCCCCCACTGGGGATTGGCCCACAACTTGTGCATGTGCCCTGACCGGAATCAAACTGGTGACCCCCTGGTGCATGGGTCGATACTCAACCACTGAACCACACCAGCCAGGTGAGAAAGTTATTTTTATAAGTAAATTTCTAGAATTTTCTTGAGTTATCTAAACATTTCACAATCACTCCATAATTAATTTAAAATTGATTCAACCATAATATTCATGAGCACAGTCTTTCCCACCCCCTGTTGATAAATAACAGCTGTTGACTGGGGTCTATGTGCCCTCTTAATATCCAGAAAAATAATACTTAAACATAATGATAAGTAAAAGGGAATTAAACAAATGTAGACATTTCATATGTTTATAAATAAAGTTATGATAAAATGTCTTATGGATTGAATTGAATTAAATATTTTAGTGGAAGAAATTAAATAAATATTGCCTACAGGGTGAAGCAAAAGTAGGTTTACAGTTGACTGTATGTAAAATAATACAATAATAGTAATATAAGAATAAATCCTGTGTGTTGTGTACTCACAACTGTAACCTATTCTGCTCCACTTGGTATATAAGTAACAATGTTGCCAATAAAGTACTTTATTATAATTATTAATAATGTATTTGGATAGGCTCACATAATTCTTAATGCTTATCTCTAAAACAAATGGATAGCCAATTGCTATGTAACTATGTTACCTAAGTCAATGTGTTTAAATAATGAAAAAATATACCAGTATACCTTTAAAAGAGACTAGGGCTTTATAGCATCTTTCTCACATGTGTTCCATTAAAATGACCCCTCTTCTTAAATATATTTACAGATATTTAACATTTGAATTGTTAATTTCAAGGTTTGAGAGTATACTTATAGCTGTCAAAATGCAGGAGAGTAATAATGGTACAGTTTTTATAGATTTTATATACTAACAACTTTAATCTAAGAAGACATACTTAGATGTGTCGAGCAATAGAATGATGGTGAACAAATTGTTGATTCATGTGCGGTGAACACTGACTTTCGCCACGTCCCGTTCCACACCGTCCTGACTGCATCACACCCAGCCAGTTTGCCTCCCCTCTCCTTGTCTTCCTGAAGCTGTTCTACCACCCAAGTTCCCTGGGATAATATAATGATTTATTGGCAGGTCTTCTGTAATTAATTTAAATACTTATAGTCAATACCCTCTATGGGGGAAGCAGAACATTACAATCTGTAACTGCGTATCCATGCATGAATAAAAGTCTAATCAAACATATATGCAAAGAGGAGGAATAAAATGAAAACAATATACATTACTAATTTTCACCTAAACATGATTTAATTTTCTTATCAACTTAAATTAGCCACTTTAAGTCTTTTTTTCTCTTTTTTTCTGTGCTACATGCCCCTAGTGGGAACCGAACCCGGGACTCTCTGGTCCACAGGCCGACGCTCCAACCACTGAGCAAAAACGGGCAGGGCAGCCACTTTAAGTCTTAAGACACAGATTCTAACATTTTATTAAGCATCTATACCAGTAAATTTAGTATTTATTTTGTCCTATAATACCATATAGTTGTATTAATCTTGAGACCTTAAAAGTGTACACAAATGCATTTTCACCTTGCCTTATTAACTATGATTATACTCCTAGACTTTTTAAAATTTTAATGAAATATTTTTATATGATAATCTATTTATACCCATTGTAATATATCCATTATAATGCACCACTGGTGATTTATAATAATCATTAATGTCACTTCTATGTAAATATCATCTACCTGAATATACCGGAGATCACAGGTTATGTGTGGTTGGATACAATCTTTCAGTTACATACGTGAATGTCAAGGTTATTTTCTAGGATATCATTCATACATACAGCTTTTGCTAGCATCAGACTTGTTTGGAACATGAATCAGTTACTCAGGCAGATCACTGGCTTGTCCAGTGGCATATGGCAGTGACACAGGAGAATCAGTGTTAATGCTCCGGTCTTTCGATGAGAGCTCAGTGCTTTTCTCACAACATGTTTTCATTTTCCACAAAAGCACAGTCACTTGAAGAGTCATGAAAATGTGATGAAAACGAAACGTGTGAAGGAGAGAAAGGGCGACAGAGGGCATTCTATGGATATCTGTGACATCAAACTCATTAAATCTATCGACGTGGGTAAATTATGTACGATTTAGTATGGTACAAGTGTATTTTCATTTTAAAATATGTAAGAAATGCTTCCCTGAGAATTTCACGTGCTAATAAATGCCCTCCCCCTGTCCCATGTGCAGTGGCTGAGGGGAAACGAAACACATCCTCTCCGAAACTCTCAGATGGCAGTGCAAATTGTCGTAAACAAAGTGATGGCCAAGGCAGAGTCTACTGACAGCCCTTCTTGATGAAGCTTTAGTCTTATCATCATAAATCAGGAAAGTGTTTTTATAAAACACACAGTCTCAGTGGCATGAATGCGACAGAGAGGGATGGTTAGGTAAGTATTGATTTTTGGCAGCACAGCATGTCAAAATATTTATTCATGTGTTCTTTCCCGCCATACCATTTGAACCACCTTCCACTAACAGCGAGATGGGTGGGTAAACCCATGAGGATCCAGGTTAGAGAACAAAGAAGCCCCATTTTAATTCCATGTTCCATAGTCACCATTTGGCTGTCCCACAGGATAGGTCTGAAATGAGGCAAAAAGAGAATACATCTTCCTCTCACACCTTGCTTCTCACCTTACTCTAGATTAAATGAATGAATGAATGAATGAAATAAGAGAACAGAGTGATGAATAGTCTGGACATCAACATGGAAGAGCTACTTACTGAGGTTCCTGGTGACCAGAAGCCCTGGCAGATCACAGACACCTCAGAAACAGCAAGAAGATGGGCTGACATTAGTCAACAGTCAAAGCAAGACAACTTGGGGAAAATAAAATATCAAATAATGACCAATAACAATGAAGACAAGAATTGGCTTTCCCTGTGTCTGCCTGCCAACTAGCAATGAGTAAAACATTGCTCAGAATCTTTCTAGGAAGGAACATGATATGGAGACAAATGCAAAAGTGTGTGTGTGTGTGTTTGTGTATGTGTGCGCGTGTGCATGCAGGGGGAAGATTTAATGATTGGCCTGAATTTCATGAGAAAAGACTGGATACAGCAATACAACAATACAAGGACACATAAAACTCTGTCCAAAATGTTTATCTCACACTCAGTGGGCGGTGTTGGTCTGTGAATATAGCCTGTAGTTATATTGTACTTTTTGGAAACACAGCAACTTGATGAGCAGGTGTGTTTCTCTTCCTGCTTCACTGAATGAGGGGCCTAATGTTAGGAAAGTTCTAGTGGCAGTTTTTGAAATGTTCTTTCCTAGTAAAACAAAAAGCTAAATGGTATCCATGAGGAAATGCTGCAGCTTAGTGTTGCTGTCAAGTCCTCTCAGGGTTAGAGGTGGATGGCTCTCTTTTATCACCATAAAAGGAGCTTGTTGCTCAATGAAAATCCATGCAAGAGAATGACAATGGCATAATCACATGGTGTCCCCAGTAATACGGGCTCTTCATCAGGTAGTCCATTAGAACAAATCAACACAACTCTTGGCATCTGATACATATACGTTGTTAAGGAACATTCTGGCTCTTTGCTAGGCGTTAGGTCAAGCTTTGGGAAGTACTGACATAACTAAACACAGTTCTATAACAAGAACCAGTTAAGATGAGAGTTTATCACTTGATGAATCACTATGCCAAATAGTTAATGTAATAATTTAGTCCATACAACATAACCTTTACATTAATCCGTGAGGGAGTGTATCTCAATGAAGGTGAGCAGCTTAAAAATGTGATACAGAGAGGAGGTAGATCAATTTCCAATCCCAAGTCTCTGTACTTGGCGTCTTCACTACCATGCTATTACACGAAAAGAAAAATCATAATGTAAAGATATTCTGCCTAGAAAGACAAATTCATAAGAGAGCTCAACTTTAATCAGATGCAGACAAAAATAAATACACAGCATATCATTAAGGTAGGAATTAACACATTTAGGAACACTTCAGAAAATATTAAAAATGAGTAAAGCTAGTTGAATTATTTTGTATAAAAAATCATCTACACTAAATCTTGGGATTCTTGGTGAAGAACCAAAAGTGTAGAAGGGTGTCATAAAGAAAGAAAATAAGACTGTCTGTCTGTATTCTCATGGTGTACCTTAAACGTCTGTTACCATGGTCTTTCATGATTTCTGTGAAACCAGGCAACTCATGAGAAAGAAGTTTCTATCTGAAATATGCCTCCAATGTACAAAACAAGTTGAAAGTTCATCACTGTGCTTGGAAGTCTCAAATTTACACTGAACCATCACATAAATTTAGCCCAAAATTCAGAAACAGACTAATTTATAATCTAATAATGTTATTAAATTGTTTATCATGTAATGGTCTAAGACTACATTCTTCACATACAGGGAGAAAAAAATCATGTTGTTTGCTTATAAACCATCACATTAAAATCTCTTTCTTTCTGTTTTTAGTTAGGAATTTTCTTTGAATTTATGTAATTTCCTTTGTCTTTACGCTTAGAAGTTCACGAGAATACATGTGTTCTTAATTGGCAGCCTGCAGTTTAATTATATCAATATAATAAACCATTCCCCAAGGTGACTTTTTGTTTATATTTGTTCTAAAATATGTATGAGCTCTTAAAGTTTATATTTGGATTAAACCTAACTGATAATTAAATGATCAGAATTAGTAATAATACAGGCAATAACATAAACCACTTTGTTCTCTAACTGCAAAGAGATTATGAGACCAATTCAGGCTGCATAGATTTTATGAACTATTCAGTATTTTCATCAAAGCACAATAGCTCCTTTTATAACAAACACATTGTTAACTGACGGAAAAAAGGATTATGAAGTCAGGGTTTTATATATATGTTATAAAATAGTTAGAATTTACAATCATTCATGATGAAGAGTCATAATACCTATCTTCTAAGAATTAGTTGACCTCCTAAGTAAATTATTTCAGAAGGCGCCATTTTTCAAACATTAAATTATATGACCACATCTAACATTCATTTTTAGGTACATCTGAGAGTCAGGGAATTTTCATTTAATCCTCTATTTGGAGAGTTATTTCAAAAAGCACAGAAAGTTGTAATATAAGAGTCCCTTCCTTTTATTGTTGAACTAAGTAATGAAAAAAAAATGAGTTTTTGAAATGCAAATAATTTTGAAAAAGCTGTTGTACAAAATGAGAACATTAACTGAACACTCTAATGCAAGACCTACAAGGTTAAATGTAAAACAGTTGAAGCCACATATGTATTTCAGAGCCACTTGGAGAAAGTACCTTAAAATTTACTGAAAGCCAGTGACATGCCCAGCACTGTGCACAGAGAGACCACCTTTGTGATCTGGTTTAATTCACATAAACACCCTTCAAAGTAGATTCAATATTCTACTACTGTGGGAAATGAGGCTTTAGAAACCTACATCCTTTGTCTAGATCCACAAAGAGAATAGTGATGGAACATATAGTAAAATAAGTATACTGTCTCCAGCATTCATGATCTTTTCATTTTACCAAAAAAAAAAAAAAAAAAAAAAAACAGGTTAAAAGTATAGCTCTGGAGCTGACTGCCTCAATCCAGTTTTTTACCTGCTCCACAATAGCCCTGTATACTCAGGTGACCTCGCGAGTACTCTCTGCCTCAGTTTTCACGTCTTTCATGTGGGTATACTATATGAGAATTAAACGATGCATTAACTTAGCAGATGCACAATGAATATTCACTACGTTTCCTTTTACTCAAGGTCTAATGGCTAATTGTTGGCAAAGCAGGAACAAGAATTCACCCTCAGTCCAACATTGTGTTCAGTCATGGGATACTAGTCTACAAAACTAAGATTTCCTTTTCCAAAAACATTTTTCAACAATGTGTTATCTATAGGGCCTGCTGAGGGCATGTTACCTTACTTATATGAATTGGACAATGTGGAGAGAATTCCTAAGTCAACAAACACTCAACAAAATAACCACGAATTCTAGTAGGTTAACGTGCCAGAGATCCATGGACAAAGACAAGAGATTCCTATGTCAGAGATCAAAACTGTATTAGTCCCAGCCTAGCTAGCAGCAGAAGCAGAAGAATATTTGTACTTGACTTCCCTGTCCCACGAGGCAGTGCGGTGAATCTAGTTAGATGCTACCTGGGCAGTGAGCAGCCTTGCAGCTGAGGGACCCAGAATGTACCGACTTTGCATTCCATAGCAAGTGTAAGAACAGCATTTTCTTTGCCGGGGGCAACCGGGTGAAGGCAGGGAGACCTACTCTATTTCTGCATTATCTTATTTTCAAAATTCCCAGCAGCATAAAATGATCCTGAGAACTGGATGAAAAAATGATGATGACCTCGTGATTTGAGTGCACTGAGCAAGGTCTGTAGGAGTGCAAAAGCTGTGGGAAGTCTAACGGCACGGTCAAGCACATGCCAATTTGTGAAGCTTGACCTTAAGTTTCCACTTTTTGCTTGATACCTATCTGTGAGTTGTTTCCAAGACAAAATTTGGTTTGAATTGCCTCGGTTACTCTATATAGAATAAACTATTATCCAATAAGTAATAGCAACTGCATAGAAGCCACTACATCTTTGACATAACTTCAGAGTGGTTAAGATGAAGTGGTGTCTTGTTATTCTTAACAGATCTCCTTCAACCACACCTGAGTTTATGTTAAGAAGGTAGTTTTTGGAAAGTCCCTAGATCACCACAGAGTGGGGGCTGGTTGCCAAGGGAAGTGACCATGTGATTCAAGGGTTGGAACATTTAAAGTTCACTCTCCTACCTCGGGGAAGGAAGAGGGACTGGAGGTTGTATTATTACCACTTGCCAATAATTTAATCAAACATTATTATGTAGTAGAGACTCCATAAAAATCCAAGAAACAACAAGGTTTGGAGAGCTTCTCATTGGTGAACAAGAACACATCCATGTGCCGGGAGGGTAGCGAACCTTCAACTCGTGGGGACAGAGGTTCCCCTTCTCACAGCCCTTCTGTGCCTCAGCCTATATATCTCTTCCTCTGCTTTGGATTCATGTCTTTTGTAACAGACCTGTAATCTGGTAAGGAAACACTTGTTCTTGGTTCTGTGAGATGTTCTAGCAAGTGATCGAACCAGAGGATGGGGTTGTGGGAAGCTCTGATTGGTAACCGGTCAGTCAGAGGCACAGGTGACAGCAGGGTTTTGTGATTAGCATCCTAAGGGAGGTCAGTCTTGTGAAACTGAGGCCTCCGCCTACGGAATCTGAGGCTGCCCCAGGTAGACGGTGTCAGAATGGAGTCGTTAATTATAGACGCCCAGCTAGTGTCAGAGAAAGACTTGCTGTGGGTAAACCCCCACACATCTGGTGTCAGCTATGCCACACTGAGAATAGAGGAGAAACAAAAGTTTTTCTTTACAATAAGTGTAAAATTTACACACATGCCATTGCTTTAATTTCTCTGGAGAACCCCAACTGATGCCCTAACCAAGTGCCAACTGCTACATATCAGGAAAAATGCTAAACCCTCGACACAGATTATCCGTTGAATATTTCAAACAGTATGATAAAATATATCATTGGTCAGTATATGTCCACTCTCTGCCCTCTGTTCTCATGAAGAGAGTATACACCTTCTGTCCACTGACTCTGGGCTTGCGATGGCCATCAGCTCATAGCCAGGAAGGAAACAGAGAGCTCAGTCCTACAGCTACAACTAATTGAATTGTGCTAACGATTTGAATGATCAAGCATCATATTCTCTTCTGGAGAAACAAACAGCCTAGCCAACATCTTGATGTTGGTTCAGGGAGACCCGCCCAAGACTTGTAAACAACAGAACTGTAAGGTAAAAACCCTGTGTTGTTTTAAGCCTCTGAGTTTGTTGACCATGTTACGGCAGCGATAGAAAATGAATACAACAGACACGCGTGGACCTGGTCTGGGCCAACTGTGCAGTTGGTAGGCACTTCCAGTCTAAGATAGCTAAACTGGTGCTTTTCTGGAAACAGGAAAGAAATAACTGCATGTAAGGTATAACACTGAGTGGCATGTCTCCTGTTATGTAGCATTTATATGACAGTCTGGTAGGTCAGTGTTGCAGTGATAAAGTAGCAGAACTTGAACTTGGAGCTCAGTTGCTCTCCCTGGCACCTGAGTTGATGGATGTCAATCACAGTGCCACACTGACTCCCACTCCCCCCCTCAACGTACACATATTGATCTCCTTTTGGAAGATTAATATGGTAACATTGAGTAAGTAGAGAAGAGATAGGAAAAATAAACTCCCGAGGATATGAATTAGGGTGCTTGCATTGGAATGAAAAAAATATATATAGGGAGAAGAGGTATTGTATTTGTGAGACATTTTTAAAGGAAAGTAGATTGAACTTTGCAATAAATGACAAAGATTAAGTGAATGGGAGGGGCAGAGGAAAGGATGATTATGTAATTTTTAAGATTTAAAGGTCTTGGTATAATTAAATAAGAGAGAGAGAATTACAATTCTTCAAATATTGAATTTTAAGTGGTAAGAGGAATGACTCAAAGATGTATTAGACACATTTATACATGAGTCATAGTGATAAAAGAAGATAAACTTCCTGTAGGGAAAAAAAAAAGGATTTTCTTAGTTCCTGTGCTACTTTTGGTTAAGCAGGGTATTTATGGTTTACTTCTGAGCAATAGTTAACATTTTCATGCATACACACACATCCACACACATACAAATAAATGCAATGCATATAATATGTATTGTATTATATGTCATCACTATCTTAGTTCAGACTTTATTTATCTCAATAGTACTATGGACTTCCTGCCTCAAATATCTTTTTTATCCATTTCTTCTCTCCCCTAACCTGGAAGTTTTTAAAAAAATATTCACAATAAAGGTTGAATAACCTCAGTAACCCGTGGTGTTTACCCATTTTCTATAAAATACAATGTTTCTTTATGTGGTTTTCACATTCCTGTTATTGAACATAATAATCTATTCAGGATTTTTTTACAACATTGTTCCAAAGATCTTTCACTCTTACATGTAGATGACTTATTTTCTGAACTCGTTTCTTTAAACCCATTTCCACACTACTTATATATTTTAAAATTTAAATATCTATTTCTTAAACACTAACTAAAATACTTCTGCTTACATGTCAACTGAAATACTCTCCTTCATGAGTGGTTTTTTTTGTTTGTTTTTTGTTCTCTGGGTAACCACAAAGCCACCTTTTGTCTAGAATGTGGCAACCAATTCATATTCTAGACTAGTCAGTTACGACATTCTCCTTCCTTATTGATTATAATCCTCTCTCTCCACAGTATTTGCCTTGAAAATTTCTTTAATAAAGATCCAAATCTTATTTTTTGTGGGTTTTTTTTTTTTGGTTGTTGTTGTTCTTTTATCTGTCATGCCCCAGCAGAATTCTTCAGAGTACCTCTCAATAACTGCTTAATGTAACGACATGGGTGTTTAGCAGTTTTTTCATACGTGGAGATACGATAAATAGAAGCTGCCCCACTGAATGTGATTGAATGAGCCTGAAAATATATTTTGAGATTGTTTCCAAAGTGGCTACTACATG
The DNA here is from genome assembly GCF_014108415.1 of Molossus molossus. NCBI lineage: Eukaryota > Metazoa > Chordata > Mammalia > Chiroptera > Molossidae > Molossus > Molossus molossus. Next base: position 111,441,612 of record NW_023425399.1, read on the forward strand.
TTAATGACTGGTACCCCTTTTAAGGAACAGATGGTATGAAACCATCACTGGAGCCAGAAGGAACTGGTTCTGCGAAGATGTTTTGGAAAGATGGCAGATAGTCTCAAATAGTAATAACATTTTTTTCACACTTTAGAAAAGCCCACTTTACGGTCTAGTTTCTTATTGGCTTTCCACGATGCTGCTTTGGAATGATGCTGCAGTGCTGCGCTGCGCAGATGATTGGTTTGACAGTTACTGGGACAAGTTGTGGGGGGAACTCTACAAAATGGGATATCCTCTGGGTTCAGAGAAGCATTCCTGAACTGGAGCTCAGGTTTAATACACTTTTGTGTAAATGAGTTGACTAAGTAAGTAATTTACATGCAGATGTTACCATTTTCTATGCTAGTGGGGATTGGTAAAAGTTGCAATCTGTTTGGGGAAAGATCTTTGGTGCTTCTAGTCAAGTTTATTTCAGGAACAGGACTTGATAGAGAAGAAACAGTGTAACAGCTGTATTTCTTTCGGGTTAGAAAAACAAGAACACACGGACATGTAATTCAAATATAAATGTTGATCTCTTCAGAAGTTATATATAAAACTGATATTTAGGAATTTATGCATCTCACAATAGCATGATGGTTTGTCTTTTAATTTTAGAAAAATGGATTCTTCTTTATCATTAGTAACCAGAGTTAAACAGTTTTGCTATGTGTTTCATAGTGTAATTGTCAAAAAACAAAAAACAAAAAAAACACACACACAAAACTCTGATAAACAGGGCATTATAAGTTATTAATTTGTTTAGTAGATATAGAAAGAGATCCCCTTAGCAAAAGTTTTGTAATATAAAAACTGACCGAAAACTGAAAAGAAAGAAAAAAGACAAAACATTCCTCTTTGGTATTTTCTATAATTTCCCCAGTTTGACTTTTTCATTGAAGAAACAAATAGAAAATGGAAGTTTTGAAAAGTGAGAAATTAAAGCTTTTGTCTGCTAGTCGAAATGTCAGATATAAGAGACTGCAGAGGCATCTGCGGTACTGATGTGACCGCCAAGCTCTCTTTCAGAAGAATGAAAGGAGTTGGAAAGTTTAGCATGAAGCTTCATGTCCAGGAAACGGATGTGATTGAATGTCATGGTGCCCTAGCAGATGCACGGCAGCGGACGGCACAGAGGGTTAGACATGACATTTTGAACATAATTAATTACTTAATGTTCACAATAATTTGTTATTTTGCTGAAGAAAAAACTTGAACATGAAAATATGTTTACAATATCATAGTAGACTTTTAATGTATAGATCTTAGAAGAATGTGGAAATGACATTATACAAAAGAAAAAAAGGTAGGTATCTTGTATTGAAAATAATCAGAGTGATGCCAAATAAAATATTCTCAGGGATACTTGTTATAAATAAAAATAACTAGCCCTGGCTGGTTTGGCTCAGCGGTTAGAGCGTCAGCCTGTGGTCCAGAGAGACCCAGGTTTGGTTCCCGCTAAGGGCATGTACCTCGGTTGCAGTTTGTCCCCGGCCCTGGTTGGGTTGTGCGGGTGGCAGCCACTCGATGTGTCCCTTTCACATCGATGTTTCTCTCTCTCTCTCTTCCTCTCTCTCCCTCCTGCTCTATCTGAACAAAAAATGAAAAAATGTCCTCGAATGAGGATTAAATATAAATAAATAAATAAAAATAACTAAAACTAGGGAAAAGAAAAAAAATAACTAAATCTCAGAGAATAAGACAAATTTTACTCTGCATGAAGGGAAGGAGTGGGAAAATGCTTTAAAAACAATGCCAAATGTGTGAAAGTTAACCTATGATCATTAAGAGGGTAGTCACAATATGATACACTATCATAGCACATTGTACACATGAACATACACTGTGGAAATGTATGAAGTAAAAGTGTTTGGAAAGGAAATGTTGGCAGAAATATTGTAGCTCTGTGCGTTTAACATAGTTCTTCAAATAAATACAATTCATAAAATGACTGAGTAGAATGGTTATTTAAATAAGTTTTCTGATTACACACTGTATACTGTGCTAAGAGTTGTGAGAAATAGAGATGTAGTTTACTTTAACTTAACAATCACGGATCTAAACATTGTCCAGCAATCAAAATGTTTAACATAACCTCTCTCCCTCATTCCCCTTTCTTCTTCCTCTTTCTTCCCTTCTTGACCTCCAGTATTTCTACCATTCTCTCTGTTTAAAATATAATGCCTTGCATAATTTTAATAAAATTCCCCATACTTTCCCATTTTACCTTGGGGTTTCTTCTTGGGATCACCTGTTATTTAGAACGATGTTGGTTAATTTCCAAATATATTGTGATTCATAATATTCACAGGGTTGAAATAAGCCTCGTGATTATCGGCAAATGAATGGATAGACACGATGTGATGTGTGCAGCCGAGTATTCTGCTGTACTGTGAATGGACCTTGAAGGCAGTGTGTTCTGTGAAGTCAGACACACTGTATGATTTCACGTCAAAGAAATGACCAAAATAGACAAATTCAGAGAGAAGGAAAGAAGATGGGGTTAGTCAGGGACTTCCGGGCGGGACAAGTGAGCGGGCACCGCTGAATGAGTATGGAATGCCCATGTGAGGGGATAAACATTTTCTGGACCTAGATGTTGAGGGTTGCAGAATGTTGTGAATGTGCTAAAAGCCATGGAATTGCAGACTGTAGAATTAAGAATTTTATGTTACATGAACTTCATCAGAATAAAATGCACTCTAAAAAATACCATCTACACATTCATCAAACATAAATGACTTATTTAACAATATAGTTTCATTGTTAATGAAAGGCCTCTACATTGAAAGTTATAAAATACTGCAAAGGGAAATTATAGAATACAATAAATGAAAAAAATGTTCCACTTTAATGGATCAATACTTTCAATATTGTTAAGGCTATAATTATTCCCATATTGGTTTTTTTAATTCAAGGCAAGCCTGATACAATTAAAGCAAAGAGACTTAGAGCAGAAAGAATAATTTGGAAAAAGAAGAAGAAAGCTAGAGGACATAAATTAGCTGATCCCAGTATTGCCGCAAAGCTATATAATAATCAAGAAGGCAGAGAAAATAGAGATCAACGGAAGAGATCGGATTGTGCAGCAAGAAACCCCCCAAACACAAAGTGAAAATTTTCTGATACAGATGTAAGTATAATTTAACTGTAAAAGAAATTTATAACAACAAATAGAGACAAAGACCATACATAAATAAAACTAATCTACTCTAAATCTGTAAAAATCAAAAAAGATATATACATAAGAATCTTAAGAAATGGGGTAAACAAACACTTCTTAAAAAACAAAATCCAGCCCTGGCCAGTTTGGCTCAGTGGTTAGAGTGTCGGCCTGCGGTCCAGAGAGACCCGGGTTATGTTCCCGCTAGGGGCATGTACCTTGGTTGCAGTTTGTTCCCGGCCCTGGTTGGGTTGTGTGGGTGGCAGCCACTCGATGTGTCCCTTTCAAGTTGATATTTCTCTCCCTCCCCCTCTCTCTCTCTCTCTCTCTCTCTCTTCTTCCCTCCCACTCTATCTGAACAAAAAATGGAAAAATGTCCTTGGGTGAGGATAAAAAAAAAAAATCTCTATTCTGCTAGAAAATGTTGAAAAAATTTCTCCCAGACACAGACTGGAAGAAATAATAATATATGAATTCTGAAAATGTGAGTACCTTTACAATTTAGAAATAAGATAAAACAATTAAAATTATCAATGATTTCAAAAAAAAATTTCACATAGGAAAATATATGAATGACTGTTAAACACATGAAAATTTGTTAGAAATTACTGTTCTCAAGTTAATATCCACAGTGAGATACTACGATCCATTAACTTAACCATCTACACTTATAGACTAGTGAATATTGAATGTTTCCATGGGACAGGACAACTGAAACGCTTTTACTTTAATAGGGAAGATGTAAAATGGTGGAACACATTTAATATGTATTTACATTTCATAGCAATTCTACTTCTAGGAATTTAAACAAGAAAAATGAAAGCATGTGTCATATAAAGACTTGGACATGATTGTCCTGACACCTTTTACAGATTGAATATGTCCACTTAAATATATGTTGATCCTATCCCCTTGGTACCTATGAAGGTGACCTCATGGGAACATCAGTCTTTACAGATGTAATCAAGTTAAGTTGAGGTCTTTAGGGTAGATTCAAATTCGATATGACTGGTGTCCTTTTCAGAAGAGGAAAATTTCAGGTGAAGACACATACACAGGGAGAATGTCGTGTGAAGACAGGCAGATCAGAGTGATGCATCAGTGAGTCAAAAAATGCCTGAGGACCACAGAAACTGGAAGAGGGAGCATGACCCGGGCATCACCTTGATTTCAAACTACAGGACTCTCATTCCTGTGGTTCTAAGCCACACAGTTTGTGGAAGTTTATTACAGTAACTGTAGTCAACTAATACATCAAACCTATGCATAAAACCACACACTGGAAACAATTCAAATGCTTACCTAAAACGGAAAAGATAAACAAACTGTGTTATATCCTCACAGAGGAATACCATTCAGCAAAATGAAGAATGAGCAAATGACACATGAAAAACATTGATCAATCACATAAACATTATTCAGAGGGGAAGAGGTTTCCTTATGGGTGACCATCAGCAAAGTGTATAAACTGTTAGGTCTGCAATTTAATCCTCTGAACATTGGAAGGGTTTTCATTAATAATGTGTAAGTAACTGCAACTATAATATTTTATAAATCATGAGATTTTGTCTTTGATAAAAACATACACTTATTTTTTTTTCCTTTTTATTGAAGTTACTAGAGTGACACTGGTTAACAAAATGTGACAGGTTTCACGTACACAATTCCACAACACATCATCTGTACACTGTATTTTGTGTTCACCACCCCAAGCCAAGTCTTTTTCCATTCCTGTTTATCACCCCATACTCTCTTCCTCTTCCCCACATCCCACCTCCCCAGCAGTCACCACACTGCTGTTTGTGTTCATAAATTATTTTTCCCTCAGTCCCTCCACCACACCCTCACCCAGGCTCACACAGCCTGAGGGTCAACTCCACACAGGAACAAACCCATCACAATCAAGCCTCAGTTACAACAGGAGGGCCCGCATTCCACCCACAAGGGACATTCCTTGAAGCACCCAGTTCAGGTGATCAAGAAGACTGCAGCCCTGGGCCCTACAGGGCAACTGCAAAGACTAGAAGTCATAGCAGACCTATCTGACACATAGAAACAAAACTAAGAGGCCAAAATGGGGAAACAAAGAAACAGGCCCCAAATGAAAGAATAGAGAAATCTCACGAAAAAGAGCTGAATGAAATGGAGGGAAGCAAGCAATTGATCAGATACAGAGTTCAAAGTAATGGATATAAGGATGCACAACAGAATAAAAAAAAAAATTCATAGAAACCATAAAAAGGGATCAGTCAGAAATGCAAAATATAATATCTGAAATTAAGAATACATTGGATGGAATAAACAGTAGTTGGATGAAGCAGAGGATTGAATCGGCGATTTGGAAGACAAGGTAGAAAAAAACACCCAAGAGCAGCAAAAAGAAATAGGAAATTTTAAAAAATGAGATTAGTGTAAAGGATCTTTGGGACAATCTGAAGCATAACAACATCCATGTGATAGGGGTACCAGAAGAGGAAAAGAGAGCATGAAGGATTGAGAACCTATTTGAAGTCATGATTACCAGAAACTTCTTTAACCTAGTGAAGGAAAAAGACACACAAGTCTAGGAAGTTGAGAGTCCCAAACAAGATGAACCAAAAGAGGCCTACACCAAGACACATCATAGTTAAAATGGCAAAGGTTAAAGATGAAGAGAGAATCCCAAAAGGGATTGGCATGAAATATTCAAAGTGATACAAAACATACACTTTAAATTTAGTGTGTGATTATTAAACAAAATATCACAATAGTCTGAAAACCTGCATATTGCATAAAATTGTTGAAAAACAAAAACTGTCAAAGGTAGTATTTGTAATGTAGTTAGTCACTATTTTTGTACTGCTATTCTTTTTAAAAATATTTGAATGAGATTTATGCAATTTTGTTTTTTTCATGAAAGATTTTAATATACTTGTTTTTTTTGTTGTTGTTGTTTTTTTTTATCCTCACTCGAGGACATTTTACCATTTTTTGTTCAGGTAGAGCGGGAGGGAGAGAGAGGAACAGCGAGAGAGAGAGAAACATCGATGTGAAAGGAACACATCGAGTGGCTGCCACCCGCACGACCAACCAGGACTGGGGACAAACTGAAACCGAGTTACGTGCCCTTAGCGGGAACCAAACCCGGGTCTCTCAGGACCGCAGACCGACGCTCTAACCGCTGAGCCAAACCGGCCAGGGCGATATACTTGTTTTCTAAAACAGTCTATACAAAGTCTGTCATTGTATGAATTACATATTTCTTCCCTTTTAAAAAATTTTTAAACATTTTTTTCTTTATTGATTTTAGAGAGATAGGAAGAGAGAGAAAGAAATAGAAACATCAATGAGAGAGGACATCTATTGGCTCCCTCCTGCATGCCCCCCACTGGGAATTGGGCCCACAACCTGGTCATGTGCCCTGACTGGGAATTGAACCGGCCACCTCTGTACTGTGGCATATGCTCGGAGTAGCACATGGTAGGTACTCACAAATAATTTGTAGAATTAAGCAAATTATTTATCATAGAGCAAAAGGTGTAAAGCAAATAAAGATCTATCTTCAAGTATTGTAAGATCAATGAGGAGAAGACAGTGGTAATTAATACAGTATAATTTAAATTTGAATATTTCTTGGGTTATTTGAGTCTTCAAGTGTACCAATGCAAATTGAAAGTACTAAGTAAACTTATTGTTTTAGTCATAAAGCTTGCCACATATTAAGAATTCCAACCCTCTCTCAATTGTTTAATAAAAATTATTTTTATTCCAAATGGGTTGAAATCACTGTAATTATTTCATCCTTACTTGTTAAACACCTTTTCCCTTAAATGAAATCATTATTCATCACTGTTCCTTCTTGGGGGAAGAAAAGGCAATTTACATTTTAGGCAAAAATATATCTGTAGGAAGGACATTTTAGCCTTTAACTGATGGACTTATTTCAAGTCATTGATTTCGGGATGTTAAAGAAAGCAGCGGAAAAGTCTTCCTGGTAATTTTTATTGAGTAGACTCCTATTAAAGGTAGGACGCATGGCAATAAATAACAGTAACCTTTGGGTGGTATTAAGGCCAAAAACTTCTCATGGGATTCAAGACAATTTTGGTGCTAATTACCCTTTTTTATATATGAAATGTTAACTGTCTACGAATTAATGGAACAACTCCTTTCGACTAATCTAATGTTTCAGAGTTATGTCATCCTTAAATGTCTCAGTGGGTCACTGATAATCAGTGCATTGGCTCTGCCTTTTCAAACCCCGCACCTTTTTCTTTGACTCTGAGACTTGTAAGGCCCACACACTGAACTGAGTTTCTCTCTCTTGTCTTTGATAAGGGGGTCACTCATCCAAGAGCAAAATCTCCCATGAACGTGTTATTCCAGTTGGAGATCTGACTGGCACAGCATTATAAAGCAGCTTGGTCTTTCCACTCAGAGAGCCATCCATCCTGGTGCAAGTGGACGTTGAAAGGAAACACGCAGACAAGCGTAGAAATGGTGCCTTGGCCCTGTTGTGGCTGCGGTGCAGAGACAGCCCTGGGAGAGCCTGGAGTCATAGGTCATCTTCCTGAGCACAAGGGCCCTGCAGCAGTGTGGACCAAACCAGTGTTGTTTGGGATCAGAGAGACCGGGTAATTTTCTTGCCTTTCTTTTGGAATGCTGGAGGCTGCCATTTGCCACCATGATAAAGGCTAGCATTTGTCGAAAAACAAGTTTAAGCTGTAAGACTAAGTTTGAGATCCCTTTAGCAATCCGGACTTCCCTGAACAAAGTACATTAGACCCTTTCAGAGAACAACGGAACAATTCCATGTGGTTACTAGATGTAGGGCAAGCAAGCCATCTCTAAATTTATCAGATTATTTGAAATGTGCCTAAACATTTAATCTGATTTAAAGAGAAAGGCATGCTTTCAATAATGCTTCCGCATTGTGAAGCACAGCTCTAAGTCAAATGATAGGAAAATAAGCTATATGAGAATTATATAATTGAGAGTGTTCGATCTTAAAAATGGCAATGGCAATGTGAGCTGGAAAATGTAGCTTGCAAAAGTTGGGGGTTTTTAGGGCCATGAAAATCCAGAGGCTGCTCAAAGGGTTGCAGGAATAGAAAGTAAAGTTTGGTGTTTTACCCATGGCTGATCTGGTTTATATACTTAACTAACTGCAGTGGTATTCAAAAGAGTCTGGCATGAAGTGTAAATACTGACATCAATTTAATACGAAAACTAGACCAGTAAGTAAAGAAGCACATGGCCACTAAACAGACAAACCTAGATGGAAGTGTTTTAAATGACCATTGTCACCTCTTTTTCTTAAAAAATATTTTCATTGACTTTATAAGAGTTATATTGGTTAATTAAATAGGTTTTAAATGTGCAGTTCTATAATGTATCATCTGTATATTGTATTGTGTGCTCACCGCCCATAGCCTAGTCTCCCTCTGTCACGATTTATCCTCCCTTATCCTCCTTGACCTGCCCCTGACCCCCTTCCTCTGGTCATCACCATACTGATGTCTGGTCTGTGTGGTTTTGTTTTTTGTTCATTTGTTTTTCCTTCCTTCCTTCTCCTATTTCATATAGTTCCCCAACACTCCCCCCCCCAACAGGTGTCAGTCGGTTCTTTTTATTCTATGAGTCTGTTTCTATTTTGTTTGTTTGTTTATTTTGTTCATTAGATTCCACACAAAATGAAGCCATATGGCATTTGTCTTTATCTGATTGGCTTATTTCACTTAGCATAATACCCTCTAGGTCCATCCATACTGTAGCAAAAGGTAAGATTTCCTTCTTTTTCATGGCCAAGTATTATTCCATTGTGTAAATATACCCCTATTTTTAATCCACTTCTCTACTGATGGACACTTGGGCTGCTTCCAAATCTTGGCCATTGTCATCTTTTGAAACACTTGTCTGCTTGGGGGAGGGGCTTAGTCATCATACCAAAAATGTATGAAAACCTTCATTCTCAACAATGACTCCGATTACTCCTTCTGGTATCTTGATTTTTATTACATGTAATGTCATACAAAATTACAGTCCAATTTTAAATTTTGCTAAAATGCCCTTAGATTTCTGAGGTTTGCTCTTTCTGCTTTGATCTTGGAAATAACTCCCTTCCTCCATGAGATCCTTCTGTATCCTGTCGAATCCTTCCCACATTCTAAGTGATTGTCTACCAACGATTCTCAAAAAGTGGTACATGGAACAACTGTTGAAAATTAGCCACTTTAAGTCTTTTTATCATAGAAACCATTGTTTGTTTTTTTGGCTTGTTTTATTTTAAAATATTGTTTTTCTTTATTGATTTTTAGAGAGAGAGGAAGGAGAGCAAGAGAGAGATAGAGACACTAATGAGAGAGAACATTGATTGGCTGCCTCCTGCATGCCCCCCACTGGGGATTTGACCCACAACCTGGACATGTGCCCTGACCGGGAATTGAACCACTGACCTCTTGCTGCATGGGTCAACACTCAACCACTGCGCCACACCCGCCAAGCTACATGAGGGTTTTTTAAGATTCCTCACCTTCTCTTGGTTGCCTTGTCTCTGAATTACACCTGGACAGCGGCTTTTCATGAGCCCTTGAAATTATCACTGTATTCTATTGTTTCATGGCCACTGGACTAGAGTATATTTGTAGCCTCAATATTAAAGGAAGTGAAGTATGGTTAAACAATGCTGTCTCAAAACATATATAATACATGTATATAAAGTGTGGGTAATACATATAATTCATGTATGAGCTTACTCCCAACTGTTCACCATAAAGAATGTTTAAAATGCAATGTTTTATAAAGTTTACATTGTTATGCACAGACTTACTATTACACTTCTTTGTCATTAAGTTCCTTTCAATATCAGATGCATCAATATGATGACATTAGCATAATGAAAGGCTCAGGGAAATCTTGGCAGATTGCTACAGATGTCAGAGAGGAGAAAGCCCCTTAAATGCATTTGCAGGGGTAGAGGAGATGAAGTCTTCTCGGCCCTCGCTGACAAGTGATGCATCACCTCGGGTGCCCTATCAGCCACATATCACCTGAGGTTTCATTTCTCACATTTTTATTTTGTTCTTTGGATGTGTTTTATTTTTACATCCAGAGTGAGGAATTCATAGGGAATTCATTAAAGGGAAAAAAGTGAAGAGATGATTTATTAGGGATGTTCAGATAACATGTTACACGTGATTGGAATTCAACAAATGTCTATTTATTGAGGGGGAAAAAAAACAATGTCTCGGCTTTTAGTGTAAAGCTAAATCGAACCATCAATGCTTCTCTTGATGTTTCTTCTCCCGGATTCCATTTACCCCAAACTCGATACAAAGGTGTGTTTCCGCTGTTCTTAGAAAATTCTAGAATGTCCTTGTTCTTATTACTAGTCCTCCCCTTCCAAATGCCCCGGTGGAACGTTCCCCTTTCTCCACAGGCTTCTTGGAGACCTTTCATAAGCACTGTCTACACTTATAGTCTCTGTACTTTTCTGACACTCATATTTTCTGTACCATATAGCAGTCATTTTACAAATGACTCCTCTGTTGAGTGCTGACTCTTTTAGCGATGGGACGTTCATTCACTAATGAGTGGAATAGCTAGTGTTGCCTGAACTTCTTCAAAACTCTCTTAGAAACAAATGTTTGACTCATCTCCAGGAACAATACTTCAGGAAGTTTTAGTAGGATTCCGTGTTTTGATGAGTGTACTACAGAGACACTGAATTTGCTCACCACATCTGCCTGGGAAGTTTGTCTCCCTCATATACATGGGTATATGAAACTTACTGAGTAGTTACAGGTTTGGTAGACAAAGCAGTATATCCAGGTGAATCTTGTCAGCGTCTATTTGCCTCAACTTCCCTTTAAAGGAGATCTTTGTAAAATTTAATATAAGCAAGATCCTTGGTGGGTAATAAATCAGGAATACAAGCAGGAACTACCATTTTCACACAACTGACATAAGGACTGTGTGTGTGTGTGTTGTGTGTGTGTGATCTAGAGACCACATTGGGTCACAAGGATCTAATGATGCACCTAATGGCATTATTTTGACACGCTTGATGTTTTCATGAAAGTTTGGTGGTGAATGCCTGTGATGATTGAGTACATGTGATTTATAATGTACTGGGGAAGGAACGATTGTGTTGCTTTGTAGACTCGTTCTGTGAGTAGGGTTTGGACCTCCTTGTGTTCTGTTTCTCACATGTATTGTGTAGCCACTTCTTTCTGCAGAATTTCACCTTCTTATTAGTTTTCATCATTTTTTTTTCACCAGAGCTTATTCCTCATATCTTAGTTTGTCTCTGTTCTCTGTGCCTCTTTTTGGGCCACTGGTCTGCCACGTCAGTGCTACTCGGGATCATGTTATGTTATATGTATCCCCAATCCATCCTGGTCCCATACTGATGACCAGTCCTAAATTTGGGATCTCTTTCCCCCCTATCCAGAGCCCTGTCACCATAAAGCAGTACAGTGCTCCAAGTCCAGTCCCATCCAAAGAATATAAGAGGAATCACCCTCCACTGAGCGTCGATTATACCCCAACTGCCATAGGTACCAGGAATACAAAATGATCAGAACTCACAGGAAGACCGCTCTCTTGTTCTTCAGAGTCTAGATTGGGAAGAGCAGACACAAGAACTGATACCTAAATACATAAATATCAATGTTTTATAAATTATATAGAGGGCATGTAGCAGAACATAGTACAAGGTTTGGAGAGGGGACATGATGCAGATGAAGATTTTGAAAAGCCTTATTGATGAAACACGATTTGGGCAGCGGGGGCCAAGTCAGGGTGATCTCCGGTGAAAGAGGTTCCAGATAAATGAGCTAGGGCATTCCAAGGGCATGAGGCAGAAACAGGGTGGGCATCGTCTAGAAAAGGAAATCATGCAAGGGTGGTTGAGAAGAGAAGTCCATGCCTTGTCTCCTCAGAAAATCTGGCATGTGGGCTGAGCTCCTGCTCTTTTATTGGCTTCATGGTCTTCACTAACACTCTTGCATGAATAGTATGCTTAATTTGTCTATAAAATCTGTAGCTACTCTATTTTATTCACTATGACTTGAATTATTATTACTCTTGAGTGCATCAACATTTGACTCTGACCTTGGGGACCTTTTGGAAGACAGAGTTTTCTGACTTGTGAGGATACCAGTTGTTGCTATTTCTCAATGCTGTACAATTACAGTCCGCACAGAAGCTGTTCTTTCTTATCTAGGTATTCTTCAACAAGTGGGCGTTTAAACTCCCTATGCCAGTGGAATATTATTGGGCAATGAAAATGAATGAAATACTAAAGAATAGTAAACACATAAATTCCCTATGTTAGAGTTCTAGGTGACAGTGTTGTTACAGATGCATAGCTACTGCTTTGGAGATGCTGACCTTTATTTGCATAATCCAAGTGCCCATGTTTTGCATAAATCCTGGACTTCATCTGATCAGCCTGAGGCCTTGTGGTTTCTACTACAAGGTACACCAGCTACAGCCAGAGGGAATCCAGAATGCCACAGGCCCCAATGTACATTTCATTTTATACCCCTGTTCAGTAGTCCACAGTGCTAAAATCTCTCTGGATTTTAAAGGTTATATAATTATAATACATCTATGTAAGTTAATCTACATATGGCCTTGAGTATCATTATATTAGATTGAATCAGACAGGGGTGAGTTGAGTCCTGATTCACAAATTATTAATTATATTTTATATTCATGTTAGTTAAACCTTAGGCTTAAGCTTCCCAATAAGTACAACTAAGATAACAGTGGATTTTTTTAAAAACTTTTTTTTTTTCTTTATAGACTTTAGGGAGAGAGAGAGAGAGAGAGAGAGAGAGAGAGAGAGAGAGAGAGAGAAACATCAAGGAGAGAGAACATTTACTGGCCACCTCCTGCATGCCCCCCACTGGGGATTAGGTCCACAACCTGGGCATGTGCCCTGACTGGGAATCAAACCTCTTGCATGGGTCAATACTCAGCCTCTGAGCCACACCAACTGCACTGGATTTAAATACAGTAAGGCATTTATCTCATTCATTTCTAGTTATTACTCATACATTGAGTAATAAAATTATCATAATTACATAGTATACATATCATGAAAGAGCGATGGTATTTTTCAAAATGCTTCCTAAAATTATCTTAACAAAGAAAACCAGGAATCAAAACTAGCTCTAGAGAATATATTGATTGTCTTGTGATTTTAGGATGGTTTAACTGGGGAGCATTATCTCAGTCTTCAAATATGATTGATAGCAAAATTAAAGGAGTCTTTCATCTTGAACGTCAAATTACTACGGCACATCAGAAAGAAGGTAGGGCGTGAAGCCTTCCCTGGGGAATCAGAAGTTCTTCACACTCTGAGGTCTTCACTTCACCAGCTATTTAATAAAATCTGTGGCATACACTCCTAATATGTGAGATTCCATCATCTCCGTAAGGGGCTATCTCTTCAGGAGTGTAGTGTTCAGACTCACATGACTTTAAACATAGATTAGCTTTGAACACACAATGCTGATGGAACATGGCTCCGTAAGGCAATGGTTCATGCCCATCTAGAAGCCTTTATTTGTTTTTAAATCCTCACCCGAGGATATTTTTCCATTTATCTCCAGAGTGGAAGGAGGGAGGGAGGAAGGGAAAAAGAGAGAGAGAGAGAGAAAGAGAAACATCAATGTGTCTCTCTCACATGGATTGTTTATTTCCCCCACCACCCCAACCAGGGCCAGGGACCAAACCTCAACTGAAGCACATGCCCCTGACTGGAATCGAACCCGCAACTCCTTGGTCTGCAGGCCAACACTTTACCACTGAGCCAGATGGACTGGGGCTGGAACCCTTTGTTAATGCAGACAGGAAAGGCAGTGATTAATTGAGCACCCAAGGCATGGTCTTTTGCCTTACCTTTGTAAGGCTCACCAAATGAAAGGTACTCACTGACGACATTAAACATGTCATTCTGCTAGGTATAGGCCATGATGTCCTCTAAGATCCTCAGTCCTGGTCAATGGTATGAAATAAGAAGGCTAGTTCGATGACTGGTTTCTTTATTACTAATATGAAAGCAAGTCTCCATAAGAAGCAAACTCTGCTCTCAAGCAGAACCTAGTTAAAGGCGAATACCTAAAGCAAATTCTGCCTAGAGGAAGTGACTGTCTGAAACACTTTTCTCTGGGTCACATTTATTAACCCAAAGGGAAAACCACTTGACTCTGTGAACAAGTATGAGACTCATGTTGAAAAAAAATTTTTTAATCTGCACCTGAGAATATTTTTCCATTGATTTTTAGATAGAGTGGGAGGGAAGGAGGGAGAGAGAGAGAGAGAAAGAGAGAGAGAGAGAGAGAGAGAGAGAGAGAGAGAGAGAGAAACATCAATGTGGGAAAAACACATCCACTGGCTGCCTTCCACAGAACCTGCCTTCCACAGAACCCTTCTGGGGCCGGGGATCAAACCCTCAACCAAGGTGCATGCCTATGACGGGGAATTGAACCCACAACTCTTCAGTCCATGAGCCAACACTCCAACCACTGAGCCAAATCGGCCAGGGCTCATGTTGGAAATACTTTAGGGACATAGAAAACTGTCAGTGAGGTTTGCCTCTTCTTCAGTGCAATGGGAATTTACAAATACCTAGGAATTCTAAATAGACCTTACGACAACAATAGCATACATTTGTTGTCTTCAGACTGGGTCACAGAAGGAATGAATGCATTCACTTAATTATTGCTTACCCAAGAAAGACGGGGGGTTTGCCATTTAATCAACAGGTGAAATCAGCATTTGTTCTTCATATAATGATATTCACATAGGAAAGCCTGATTTTGGTGAAATAGTCACCCCAATAGGCCAGAGAATAACATTGATATATGATATTCTACTGGTAAAAAAAAAAAAAAAAAAGACCTCTCAATTAAGACATGCTAAGTAATGAAACCAAACTGAACACTAGGAACGGCGGGAATTACGTAAAGCAGATGAAGCCAGGGCGTCCACGGACTCTTAACTGCTCTGATGGCTCTCCATTGGCATGCTCTTGTAACTTGGATCTACATAAGAAAATCTGGAAGTTTGTGAAATGCATAGATGTTTCTGGGGAGCTCAGAGGAATAAATTACTTTCCGGTATAGAAGTCAGGATAAGCTGAAGATGACTTACGGTAACCGTAGACAAGATACTTAATGTATGTGTGTATACATCTTCAAAATATTTATGCTTTCTGTACAATAGGGTTATATTTTATTTGGTCTTACTAACCCTGTATATCCACTTTATTATATCTGGGGAGGCATTCTTGCCAGTAGGCTGTATTTTTATGGCTTTGGGGTTATTCTCAGGTTTTATAGATTGTCCAATTCAAAGGGAACTCCATCATTTAAACAGTCATTTGGTGGGACTGCGTGGACATTGAAGCCAAGAATGCTCCGAATACTGTGGATGTGTGATCTTCAGGTTAAAAGACGTGGAGGATGATTGTGTAACCACACGGAGAGAACCAGAGCTTCTAAGGTAGAAATGTCCTCTTTGTCATGACTCTTCAGTGTTCATTTCAACAGGGTCCACTTCAGAGATCCTTACATTCTTTATAGATTCTTCATAGATTCAAATGCACAGGTTCTTATGTCTTCCATAAGACATACTTCTATAAGTATCCCAGAGCTGCTGCTGCAATTAATCTAAGTAACATTGACTCGGGGTAATGCCAGGACTTTGATCAGTCTCTACCGATTCCACCTCACAGCCCTTGACCTTGGGCATGTGAATTAACTTCTCTAAGTCTAGGTCTTCTTATTGATAAAACAATACCACAATATTGTTGTAAGCAGTAGATAAGCACATTTTTCAGTGACTAATATTTTTGTATCCAGTAAGTGATAGTTACTATTGTTGATTTGTATATTAATAATTAACACTAGTATGTTATTAATAAATTAGCACAATATTAATATAAATATCCCAGTCGATGCTATATACTAAAAAAAAAAATCAATACACATTTATAAAATACTTGTTGCATAATAAGCACTTCTTTCCTTTTTTGTAATAAGATGGTTAGGAATTTTTTCAAGATTAAAAAGTCTACTTAAGTGAGAGTTGATGACTACCACCAGTGAAGCATGTTCTATTGAGGGAAATAAATAGGTTAGATAATGGTTGAGAAGTGATTATTCAAGTAGCAGGCAGTGGTATGTAAGGAGCAAGTTGCATGTTTCCTCTGGCAAAATCAGGGAAGGGACACATTTGTTTAAGTGAGGATGCTTCAGGGCCACCGGGAACTGTAAATGCTGACAATATAATTGATGTGATCATGGAACATTTTTCTGTTAAATTAGGAGATATGTTTGCCAGAAGTACTATTCTGAATTGGTGAGTGTAGTCAATTAATGGAAAATATTTAACTTCAGTTTTTCTACCTATTCTTGCTAGAAAATCAAGGATGCTGACTAGACCTCAAGTTCCTCACAAAATAATTCTTTCCTACAGAGGCAAAAAGTATTTGAACATTCATATTATGGACTTATTTTCTCTCACTTATATTTCTTAAATCCTTTTTAACCTTCTGCGCTCCCTATCTATTCTTAGGCTACTAAAACATTTCTGTTCTTCAATTTAGAAGCAATTTAATGCAAATCTTTATTGCCTGTATTCCTACTCTGGTAAAAGGGAATTTAAAAACCCTCATGAATTTGGTCCCAAAGACACGCTTTATAGTCTCAGTCAGTGATTTTAAGAAATGTATCAGTTGTAGATATTATTTGAATATGGTTGATTTCTAAATGTATATTTTAAACTCAGATCTTGCTCGTGGGTTTCAGAAACATGTATTCAAATTCAATCGCATACATTTGCCTGATTTTTTTCCCCTCAAAACCTTGTATACATCATGCCAGAAATCGAACTCATTATCACCTTGTGAATTGTGTTTTTTAACTTGCTTGATAGTGATATTCATGTTCTGAAATCCTCATATCAAATCTATTACCAAGTCTTTCTGCTTTTAACTCTTATTTTTCAAATGTCATCTGTTGTGTCATTTTTACTTTTTTGCCTTAGATGAGATCTTAACTGAACTCTTAAAGCAACATGCTCCACATTTATTTCTTCCTCCTTACTGTGTCCCTCTCAACTGTGTCCTATGAGGCTTCTGTCCATGTTGGTCCACAATGTAAAACATTTTAATAAGTTCTTGAATGTGGTTGAAAATGTTTGAAGGACACTTCATCTGGCCCCTTCATTTCCCAGGATCCTCTCCGTCACTGTCTACTTTCTGCTTTGCACTCCAACAACATTTATCTTTTGGTTGTTCTTTTCTTTTTAGTTTTGTGTTTCACATTCTTTTTAGTTTCTCTTTTTGGTCATGAGCAGCCTTCTACCGTGTTTCATGCCTACAAAGCTTTCATTTGACCCATTCTTACTATTTCAGCTATAAGCTGTAAATCACTTCTTCCAGGAAATTTTTCCTCCCTCCACCCTATCGTCATTGGAAGGATACACCTTCCCTCATGTATCTGGGTACACAACTCTTCCCTTGTGTTCACCACATTGTTCAGTAATTATCAGAATTGACAAACCAGCTCTGTTGCTGAATTAGCTTTAGAAAGACTTGGTCAAATTACAGGAATCTGATGACTCAGTATTCTCTTCTTCCACATGGATATGGTAAGAATAAGCACTGAACATACATGTGGTTATTTTGAAGATGAAATAAGCTAATGTGCACAAAATACCATAAAGCCAAGCTTATATTAAGGAATCTATAAATGCTTTGGCATGAATACTTGGTGAGTGAATGAATTCTGAGTGAGTGTGCTCACCATTCTGAGTGAGTGTGTTCACCATTCTTTATTATTGGGCTTAGTTCCTACCTAATCCCTCTCTGGTGATGGAGAAACCTATTCAGTTCCTGCCCCCAGAGGATCAGTTCTGCTTCTTCATTGAGCACAGGCTGAGTCCCAGAACAGTATTTCCAAATTAGCTCCACATGTTTTACTCATGACATCGTGCAGAGAAAATTCTTCTTTTCGGTATTCACTAGCTATTTCCAACCAGAAATGATCACCATGGGGACATTTGATTTCTTTATCCAATTATTTGGCATTTCTATGTTTCGTGTATTGTTGATATATTTTTATAAACATCATCTCACTCAGTCCTCACAGCAATATTGTGTGGTATATCTTTATGGACAGAATATTAACATGAATCGTGGCTCAGAGAGCGACAATGACGTTCCTCAGAGGCAGAGTGGCGATTTGAACCCAGCTTGAATGCTAAAACCTGTTAAACCACACGGTTCACTCTCCTTTTTCTTCCTTCTTTGTTTTCCCACTTAGGGAAGTTTTGAAAATGTCGTGGGGAAAATGGGCTGGACATTTTAAAAATACTCCCAAGGTGATTGGAGTAGTGCCTGAAAACATCCTTCCAACGCACTGAGACCACAGTGAGCAATATTGGAAGGGGGTTGTTTATTTCTAATTAGGAAAAGAAAGATTTTGTTCATCATGTTGGAATTTGTGTGAATGAGGCGCTCAATTTGTTTCTCTCCTGTACACACAGGTGTCAACGCATTATTCAACTAAGGCTCAGCATGAGTAAACCTGAACCCTCCTCTCCTGCTAGGTCTTACTCAGCGACAGAACCCGTCAGCCAGTCTCTTCACCCCAAACACCGTGCTCGGTGGCGTCCATGTCACTGTGACTTCTTTTCCACACACCTCTTCATTTGCCATAAATTGTAGACAAACATACAATTCCTGTGAAATGTGCAGTTCTCTGTTTAAAACTACCTGTGTTGATAATGGCAACCAGCATGCAATATGTATCAATCTCTGACCTATAAAAGACCTGAAAATTCCTGTCTGTCTGTCTATCTATCTATCTATCTATCTATCTATCTATCTATCTATCTATCATCTATCTGCCTATTATATCTATCTATCTATCTATCTATCTATCTATCTATCTATCTATCTATCTATCTATCATCTATCTGCCTATTCTATCTATCTATCTATCTATCTATCTATCTATCTATCTATCTATCTATCTATCAATCATCTATCTGCCTATTATATCTATCTATCTATCTATCTATCTATCTATCTATCTATCTATCTATCTATCTATCTATCTATCTATCTATCTATCTATCTATCATCTATCTGTCTATTATCTATCTATCTATCTATCTATCTATCTATCTATCTATCCATCCATCCATCCATATACCTTAGATGCCTCTCTCTATATCTTTGGGAAAGTAGTATACATATGTACTTCAGAATGCTTTTAAAATTTATTCCACTTTAGAAATCTACAAATAATGACAATGAAAATACCACCCCTCTGCCAGATATACTTTAAATAGACAGAGGGACAAAATCATCATGACCGTATTCCCAAAGTAATGTAGCTATGGGTTAAGTGATAAGTGGCCGATGACACGCAAAATTTACAGGAAATTGGATTAGATATTCATTTACAGGACTCTCATTTCCTCTTCTCATTCATTATGTGGATATGCAGGGAAGCTCTCCCATTTACGAAGGATGTGCTGGCATGGAATATACAGACCCAATCACATTAAAAGTAATGGAATGGAATTCCTTGTGCCATTATTTTCAAAGGGATCATTCTATTTTACTTGATAAATAGTTATACCATTTTTGATAGTTTCTGCTACATATTTTAAAAAATAACACCCTGTGCGTAGAGCAGAACTACACAGTGTGCGTGGTCAAATCCACGCCTTCCCACCCTGCCTTACACGTTTCTGTCCGGGGCTCTTATTTATTTCCTCCTCGCCGCTTGAACTGGAAAGGGAGCAACTCTGTTTACTTCAGATAAAGTTTTCTAAATTACCGTTTGAAGATACTGCTCACTGTATTATAGAGCTCCGACATTCTATTCTCCTTATACTGAGCGGTGATTTCTGATGACAGGCCCTGTTCTCCTTCCCGCCCACCTTCGGAGGTAGCTGTCAGGCAGTGACGGTCCCACTCGGCCTCTGCTGGAGGGTGCGGGAGCCCGCAGCGCTGCGTGTCACTGCCATCTAGTGATGGAAGGATGTATCCATCGTGCGCTTGGAATGGCTCTTGGGGATGTCCTGTTTCACCATCATGACACTGAATGATGTGTGAACTTAGATGTCATGTCCACCAGTACAAGAGAAAACACAGGAGCTCGGAGGATGAAATTCCAGCACCACTATGGGGTTGAACCAAGCTTATATCTGTTTTTATTACATATTCTTTTTTTTTTTTTTATCCTCACCTGAGGACATTTTTCCATTTTTTTGTTCAGAGAGAATGGGAGGGAGAGAGAGGAAGAGAGAAAGAGAGAGAAACATGGACGTGAAAGGGACACATCGAGTGGCTGCCACCCGCACGACCCAACCGGGGCCGGGGACAAACTGCAACCCAGGTACGCGCCCTTAGCGGGAACCGAACCCGGGTCTCTCTGGACCGCAGGCCGACACTCTAACCGCTGAGCCAAACTGGCCAGGGTGCACGTATTACTTTTGTAAAGTTTTACTACCACCTGAAAAAATCTGATTGAAATGTGCACTTTGCAGCAGACCTCCTTAACAATGTATTAAACAATAAAATAAAAGTGTAAAATTTGTTTAATTCATGTATAAAATGATATTGAGTACAGGTGCAAAATCAAATCCTATTGTATAAAAGAGTAAATGTAGAACTTTAAAGTGTCATTGTTGGCCCGGCTGGTGTGGCTCAGTGTATTGATCATCGTCCTATGGAATGAGATGTCAGGTTCGATTCCCAGTCAGGGCACATGCCTGGTTTCAGGCTCAATCCCCAGTAGGGGGCGTGCAGGAGGCAACCAATACATGTTTCTCTCTCACATCAATATTTCTCTCTCTTTCCCTTCCCCTCTCTCTAAAAAATCAATTAAAACATATTTTAAAAAATAAAGTAAAATAAAATGTTATTGTTCTTCAGAATTTTATAAGTACATCTACTCGTTTGTAAGTTCTGAAGTGTCTTAATTTTCTTCATCCCTTTTCATATGCTTGAAGGTATGTCTAATAAAATGATGCATGTAATAAGTACATCTAATAAAAGTGTCTGCCCATGCAAGTCATTGCGTTGCCCATGCCCAGCCCTGATCACCTATCCATGGTGCTTAGTCTGAAAGTGCTCACGGGGGCAAGTACTGAAAGTGATATTACCACCGATTCTCCATAAATATATTTGATCATTGACTTTAAAAATGACTAGGTGTGTGCCCTGGCCCATTTGGCTCAGCAGTTGGAGCGTCAGCCTGTGGACCAGAGAGTTCCAGGTTCAGTTCCCACTAGGCCCTAGCAGCTAAGGGCATGTACCAAAAAAAAAAAAAAAAAAAAAAAAAAAAAAAAGATTAGGTGTGTGAGAACATTTAGAAGTGGTGTTTTTGCTTATCTAGGCAGTGTTTATATATTAAGCATACATGTAACATATGCTTATATATGAAGCAAAATAATGGCTGTAAGAGGCTTGCACAAATGATCATTCTGGATCATTCTGGATCATTCCGGATCATTCCGGATTGCAGAGACACCCGGTTCCCTCCAGCTTGCCTGTCTGGTGGTACGAGATACTCGTGGCACATTCCTTGACTTTGTTTCTGAACACTCAGCCTTAGTCAGAGCCGCATCCAAATAATTGGGATGTTTTGCCAATAGTCCATTTGTTTTGAAGAGTGTAAACGTAATGTTACAAGTGCAAAAATCAATATGCTCCTGTTTCTCCTCTGCTGTTTCACGGAACAAGGTTTTCCTTGAGAAAAGCACCATGCTGTGTAGGCTCTGCTGCCGACGGGGCACCGATAGCTCCTGGCAGTCTCCAGTCCTCCCAGCTGGGCGTTCATGTGTTTTTAAAAACACACAAAAATCTACTATACGCAGTGCTGTGATTTTTAAAAATATTATGTATAATATATATTCATGATATAAATATAAGTAAAATTATAAATATATGCATAATACTGTATGCATATTATATATTGTAAATATACTATATATAATATTTATAAAATATATATTTAATATAATATTTATATATGTATATTTAGTAAATGTGCATTACTTAATTCTGTGGGACCAACATAAAATTTCACCAGTCTTAAGGTTCAGATTTTGATAAATCAAGTGCTACAGTGACAAATTCTGAATTTAATTATTTGACTTGTACTCAGTGCAAATCATCTGAAAACTAGTATTTGTTGCTACCTTTACCCAATTCTTTTCTTTTAGCACTGATTTTCTATATCAGAGGATCACCTTCATTTAAACTTCGGAATAGCTGACTGCAATATATTTTGGCCAGGGTAGGGGGAAGCCACGAGGGTTCCTTTCGTTGGTCCTGTGATGGAAAATATGTAAACTCATCATTATCAAACATTTCCATGTGGTAGGGAACACAACGGACACCCCAAAGGTATCCACGTTTTAACGTGCAGAATCCACGCATGTGTTAGATCACAGGGGAAGGGAAGCGAGGTGTCGGTGGAGTTAAGATTATGAACAGCTGACAGCAAATAGGAACATTGTCCTGGATGAGCTGGGTGGACCTTTGGAACACCCGAGGTTCCTTAGAAGTGAAAGAAGGGGCAGAGAGGAAGAGATGATGTGGGAAAAGGACCGATTGAAGATGCAGGAAGGTGGCCACCAGCCCAGGACAGCAGGCAGCCTCTGGTCCCTGGACCAGGCGGTGAAACGGATTTCCCTCTGAACCCCGGCAGGAAGTCCAGCCCTACTGACACTTTACTTTGACCCAGGGAGACCTGCGCTGAACCTCTGACCTCCTGAACTGTAAGAGGATGCATTTCTGTGTTTAAGTCACTAAGTTTGTGGTCATTTATTTATAGATGTGACTCAATCCAATCCGCACACATCTGGTGAGAAAATTGTTATGGTAGTAGCTATGAAGTTTCTAAAGTACCTTTCAAAATGTACTCTATGTAATATTTCAGTGAATTGAAAGACTGAAATTATACACGAAACCATGAAAGCAGCAGCTGTTTTATAAAAATTTAGAATATCTTTGACACTACAGATAGATTAAAAAAGAAAAAAGTGAAGAGGAAGTAATTGCTTACAATGACATATGATTCATTTTTTTTTTTTTTTTTTTTTTTTTATCTTCACCCAAGGACACTTTTTTTTTTCTTTGCATTTATCTTCAGATAGAGTGGGAGGGAGAGAAGGAGGAAGTAAGAGAGAGAAACAACGATGTGAGAGAGACACATCAACTGGTCGCCACCCACACGACCCCAACTAGGGCCAGGACAAACTGCAACGGAGGTACCTGCCCTTAGTGGGAACCGAACCCGGGACTCTCTGGTCCATGTGCCGCAGCTCTAACTGCTGAGCCAAACCGGCCAGGGCACACGTGATTCATTTTAATAGTTTGCATTGTGTAATTTGAGATAGTGTCTTTTTATTTAGTAATTTTTAAAAATCTTTATTGTTGAAAGTATTATAGACGTTTCTCCTTCCTTCCCCCATTGACCCCCCCCCACTCCTCCCCCCTCCTGCCTTCCCCACACTATTCTCTGTGTCCACTGGTTATGCATATGTGCATATTATTGCTTTGGGTTATCTCTTCCCACCCCTCCCCCTTCCTTCTGAGGTTTGCTAGTCTGTTATTAAGATTCACTTCTTCAAAAGTACCTAGAATCAGCAATATTTTCATTGTTATTTTATTTTATATAGAAAATACTTCTTATGTCATTTTTCTCATATATGTGATTTTCTAAGTACTTTAATTTTTTAAAAAGAGTATGTCTACCATGTATTTATTTCATTGTAGAATATAACTCATTTTATTTTTAACAAATGTGTCATAATTGCTGATAGCCTTTTTCTTGGGTATATTTTCTGAGTACTTATAAGATACTAGAATTCTCTTTTAGCAATCAATAAATATGTCTATTATCATGCATATTTTCCCAAAATATTCACTATGTAATTAGTGTTCAGCTCATGTAGAAAATAAGTTATTTCATTTCTGTGACTATGAAGCATGAAAACATTGATAAGATGATATTTACAGCTATAATTCACATGAATAATTTTCTTTAGAAGAATAGAGATAGCTGAACACATTAAACATGTAACTTGCAAAATTTTAAAAATAACTCTTGAATTCCATTTATAAAATTGAAAATACTGACCCCTATAATAAGAAGTTAATCACTATACATTAATCTTTTCTGTTGATTGCTGCAAGTAATCTTGAAAATGTAAAATCTTCACTAGTTTGAAGTTCCGAACCTGACGGATATTTTAACAGTTCTAGCATTCCCAAACCTAGTAGTGCAAAGGCAAATGCGTGAAAATTAGCAATATGTTTGTGATCGGGTAGTCCAGTTAATGACACTGGTTTTCTATTCTCTGAGAAGCTACAGAGACTGATCATCTACATGATGACTCGTAAGTTATGATAAGATAGGAAGTCATTTGGAAGCAGCTTAGGCAAGTTTTTTAGGAAATCTCGGATCTACTCATTGTGTACATGGTCATTCATTACTTTGTTTCCTAGCCCCGCACCATGTAATTAAGGGTCCCGTTGATATGGATTCTGGAGAATGAGTTTCTGCCTACTTAGAAGCTCAAGAGTAGATTACATATTCTTTAATACGAGGATTGCCATAAAACTAATTTGATTTATTTAAAGAACACAATATAGTCCTGAACGAATGTAAACCTGGATTAAATACACAAGAAAAAATAGTTAATAAAAACTAACAAAGTTTGAAACTTGTTAGAGTAATAAGCAATACAACCTCCAGCTGATTTAGAAACCTCGAGCTAGTTGGTAGGTGATACTGGAAAAGAAAAACATCAGGTTTTTATCTTGTGTTCAACTATCCCAGGTGTTCATCCTTTGTCTGCGGGTCCAAATCATGCAAATAATTCAGACATAATGAAGTAAACTGAAGTTCATGGAAATGAATGATGTACTTTTGCTAATAATCACCCTTCTTTTAAGGTGATAAAAATAGTGTTTTGCTTTTCCTCTGGATTTTTAATCATTTCTCCTCCTGGCAAAGTTTCCTACTTTAATGAATGGATATGATGGAAAAATTTTGGAAATAAAGTCATTTATCCATAGTTCAACTTATTAATGTTTCATCCCTTGACTCCCAAATTAATGGTTTTTTTTTTTTTTTGCTCTCTCAAAGTACAATCTTTCAATCATTACTCATAAATAATTCAGTAACTTTAGTGAAGCAAACACCTTTCTTGAAGTTTTTGAAATAAAATCTGGTTAATAAGCTTATGCTTATTAGATTACCCCCAGAAATTAATAACATCTTTTTAAACTGGATTGCAGTACGTTTTTATGAATATATATGTATTGCTTTGTCTGTTCCCCAAATAGTAACGAAATCCTTTGCATTGTGCGTTTTCCCTAAGTGCTTTTGCTTTCAACGTGTTGTGACTTTGTCATTACTCTAAGAGACCTGAGAGCTGTTCTGAATTTTGAAACAAAATTTTGTCGCGAGTCTCCTTTCTTCCCTCAGAGATGCCTCACTGCAGGTGAAGCTTAGGTCTTCGCTGTCGCACGGATTTTAGGATTTTAGATGACACACTGTTGCGGGGCCAGCTGAGACGGCCTCCGCCCTGTGACCCGCCGCGCGTGACATTCAAAATCATTGCACGCTTCGTACGAAAATAAAAGTGTTGTCCCGGGCACTTCAAATGAAAGTACGACGCAGGTGTACTTCCCTTTCTGAGCGAGATGGAGAGAGGGCTCCGACCCGGCCTACTCTCTGCCGCACCCACGTGCACTCTGCTGGGCTCTTTCCCCTCCTGGGTGCGCCGCAGCTCCAGCGCGGTGTCCCCGTGTTTCCTTGATGCAGTCACTTTGTAGCCTGAAGGGGAGGTTTGCAAACTGGGAGGAGGCCTGAGCTCTGCCCGGTGAGAGAGGACGTAGCTGCCACCGCAGCGGTCACACCTCTGAACAGCAGCCTCGGAGGTGTTGCAACTGCTCTCCCTTCGTGTGTGCGCGACAGTGTACGTGCCCGGCCCGGGTCCCCTCCTTCGTGTGTGTGCACGACAGTGTACCTGCCCTGCCCAGGTCCCCTCCTTCGTGTGTGTGCGCCACAGTGTACCTGCCCTGCCCGGGTCCCCTCCTTCGTGTGTGTGCGCCACAGTGTACCTGCCCTGCCTGGGTCCCCTCCTTCATGTGTGTGCGCGACAGTGTACGTGCCCTGCCCGGGTCCCCTCCTTCGTGTGTGTGCGCGACAGTGTACCTGCCCTGCCCGGGTTCCTCCTTCGTGTTTGTGCGCGACAGTGTACGTGCCCTGCCCGGGTCCCCTCCTTCGTGTGTGTGCGCCACAGTGTACCTGCCCTGCCCGGGTCCCCTTCTCCGTGTGTGTGCGCGACAGTGTACCTGCCCTGCCCGGGTTCCTCCTTCGTGTTTGTGCGCGACAGTGTACGTGCCCTGCCCGGGTCCCCTCCTTCGTGTGTGTGCGCGACAGTGTACCTGCCCTGCCCGGGTTCCTCCTTCGTGTTTGTGCGCGACAGTGTACGTGCCCTGCCGGGTCCCCTCCTTCGTGTGTGTGCGCGACAGTGTACCTGCCCTGCCCGGGTCCCCTTCTCCGTGTGTGCGCGACAGTGTATGTGCCCTGCCCGGGTCCCCTCCTTCGTGTGTGTGTGCGACAGTGTACCTGCCCTGCCCGGGTCCCCTCCTTCGTGTGTGTGCGCGACATTGTACATGCCCTGCCCGGGTCCCCTCCTTCGTGTGTGTGCGCGACAGTGTACCTGCCCTGCCCGGGTCCCCTTCTCCGTGTGTGCGCGACATTGTACATGCCCTGCCCGGGTCCCCTCCTTCGTGTGTGTGCGCGACAGTGTACCTGCCCTGCCCGGGTCCCCTTCTCCGTGTGTGCGCGACAGTGTATGTGCCCTGCCCGGGTCCCCTCCTTCGTGTGTGTGTGCGACAGTGTACCTGCCCTGCCCGGGTCCCCTCCTTCGTGTGTGTGCGCGACATTGTACATGCCCGGCCCGGGTCCCCTCCTTCGTGTGTGTGTGCCACAGTGTACATACCCGGCCCGGGTCCCCTCCTTCGTGTGTGTGCGCAACATTGTACATGCCCTGCCCGGGTCCCCTCCGACAGGTGGGTCCCCTCCCCGACCCGCCGTCGGTGGTGACAGCCGGTGCTCACACCCCTGTCCCCTTCCTGGAGAATCAGGAGGATTATCCTCCCAGACACAGATAAAGGAGAAGTAGATCACAGGAAAGATAGTTTGGTAGTTCTTGTCTTTCAAGAAATCGGTCCATTTCAATAAATATCGAATGGGTAAGGCATAGAGTTGGTTTTTGTTGTTGTTTTATTAATACTATTTCATTTATCTTTGCATGGTCTCAGGATTCATCTGATGACTGTTCTGTCTGATTTGGGTAATTTCTAAAAATTGTCTTGGTTGCTCTGGCTAGAGTTTCATCAGTTTTATTGACACTTTCAATGAATCCATTTTGATTTCAGTCATTTTTCTCCATTGCTTCTCTGTGTGTTTTGTTTTGAAGTACAGAAACGATCATTTTATTTCAGGCTCTACTGCATAGTAATTCACAACTGAAGTTGTAATATTCAAAAGTTTGGCGTGTGCAACATGATGATTTTCTGTAAAGATACAGCGTGAAATGATCGCCACCCTGAGGTTGACACATCCGTCTCCTGACACAGTCACCTTTGGTATGTGTGTGGGAGAATGTAAAAATCTAGTCTTTTAGCAAATTTCAAGCATGATAACCGTGCTGCCCATTAGATGCTCAGCTTTTCCATCTTATAACTGAAAGTTTGCAGCCTTCGCCCATCACCTCCCCATTTTCCCCACTGCTCCGTCCTCTGGAAATCACCTGTTTCTATAAATTGGACCCTTTGGTTTCCGATTTTCCATACAAGTGATACTATACATTGTATCTTTCCCCACATACATTGTATCTTTCTCCAACCGCCTTACCTCGGATTCCTGCCTTCTGCTTACTTGGTGTCTAACTGTTCTTCTTTGTCTCATGTCATAAGATGGAAGCTTCAGTGGTGGTTTTTACTTCATTTTTTTTTCTTTGTCTCCCTTGTAATGCTCTTTTCTCTCTAAGCACTGCTTTGTCAGCATCCTGCACATCTTGATAAGTCCTCTATTTAATTTAATGAAGTTCAGTTTGGTAAACTGCCTTTGGAGACCATGTGTTTTTTTAAAGTGCACTGTTTAATTCCCAAATGCATGTGTTTTTCCTCCTATCTTTTTGTTACTGATTTCTAGAGTAATTCCACTCTGGTGCAAGAATGTACCTCTTATGTGTTTTTTCTTAATGTTAACATATGTTTTATGGCCCAGAATATGTTCTCTTTCCATGAACGTTCCATGTGTGCCTGCGAATAATGTGTTTTATGCTGTTGTTGGACGGTTATATAAATGTTTACTTCTGTATATGACGTTTGTTCGGTTTAATGCATAAATGTTTCTAAATGCATAAATTTAGTAAAGTTTGGAATGTCCTTGGCCATTATATACTTTAAATATTTATTCTCCTCCATTCTCTCTCTCTCTCCTCCTTTTAATATCCTTATTTGTGTGTCATGACCTTTGTAATTTTCCAGGATTTGAACATTCTGTTCTTTTTTCCTTTTGCATTTCAGTTGAGAATATTAACCTGTCTTCAAGCTCACTGATTCTTTGCTTGGTCGTCCTGTCTGCTGATGAGCACACTGAAGACCGTCTTCATTTCAGTTGTCTCGGATTTCTGATAGTTCCTTTTGTTTGTTTGTTTTTTTCCCTGAGTTTCCATCTTTCTGCATATATTACTTATATGTTCTTGTAGGTTGTTTACTTTGCTCTTCAGTGGGCTTAACATATTTTTAAAGTCATTTTCAGTTGCCTGACTGATCCTTCTGAGATCTGTGTCACATCTGAGGTTTACTTTGTGTCCTCATACGAATGTTTTCCTTGTCTTCTGTTACACATTTTAATTTTTGTTGAAGGTGGGACATGTCACGTCAGCTAATAGGAACTGAGTAAACAGGACTTGAGTGCTAGGACTTAGGAGCTAGTTTGTGTTTAATGTGTGCTGTAGAGTCCAGATCCCTCCGAAGTCCTGTTTTCTGGCCTCTCTGGTCTTGAGCCTCCCTCCGTATTGCTTCTAGGCGGCGTCTGTGTGTTCCTGTAGTCTACTGTTATTGAACTGAGGCCTTGTGGGCGGTAGTACGGAATGGGGTTACAGCGTCTATAGTATTCCGATGAGCTCCCAGTCTTTGGGTGGGTGTATGTCTCGATGCTAGGGACTCGACGTTCCTCTGTCCTTTCTTTGCTCATGTAGGATTGCGCCATGGCCTTGACCCTTTAGCTGAGGGCAGTATTCCTCATCCAGGTGCTCAGAGTCTCATCCCCTGCTGCTTACGTCGCTGCTGTTGCCCACCCACATTGCTTAAGGAGACAGGAAGCCTGGAGGAGGCTGGAGTGGGGAGACATCCCCTTCAGCCACCTGGGGTGAGGTTTCAGAAGTACCTTTTGGTGAATGTGGGGAATTCCTTTTCCCTAGATGCCTAGCGTATACTTGTTTGCTTTGGAGCAGGGTCTGGGGATGTTTCATAATTATTTTCCTGCTTCCCCTAACGGCCACAAAGAGAACTTGATCAGATCATCACCGGGAGGACCTGGTGGGGTTCATGGAGGGAGAGCCCAGGAAAATGTGGGGGTTCCCTTAGGACTTGACCTGTGGGAGGTTCTTATTTTCCAACCAGTTTCTTGTTCCCGTGGCTTCCAGGTGAGGGGAACAGATTTCAGCCGGGGGTTCTCTATGGACACACCTGCCTTCCCGGATTTCAGGGTGACAGTTTGCCTTGCAAACTCATTTCTCTTGCGTGCGGAAGAGAAGTCATGAATTTGTAGTTTGTCCTACTGTTCCACCAGACTCTGTGCCTTGTTACTATTTGTAGATAACACTTCAGCCCAGCTGGTGTGGCTCAGTGGTTGAGCATGGACCAGTGCATCGAGAGGTCCACGGTTCGATTCCCGGTCAGGGCACGTGCAGGCCCGATCCCCAGTGGGGGGCGTGCAGGAGGCGGCCAGTCGATGTTCTCTCTCATCCATGTTTCTCTCTCTCTTCCTCCATCTCTTTCTCTATATTAATAAAGCAAAAACAAACAAACAAAAAAAACCCACTTTGACTTTTCTATGGAATCACGTGGTAGCGTGCTTGAGAAACGGGATCCTGAAAATGTCACCTAGTAGGGTCTTAGCGCCTACCTCTGGCATACCCGCCTTTTCCTGTCCACCAGGTCTACTTAGTTTATCGCCATCCATATATGAACTCAATGATGTTCTTTGGAAAGTCAACATGATCAACACTCCATCATTCAGTATCATTACAAAAAAATAGGACAATTAAAAGACCCCCAAGTCCATCCAGCAAAGATCTTCTTTGATCTTCATGTATATTGAGGGAAATAATTTATTCTAACAACAGCTGTATGCCAGGTGTCTCAAGCCAGGCTCATCTACACCGATAAGCATAAAACACCCAGGACAGCAACAGTGATCGAGACCTGACCCATGTCTGTCCATCACTGCCCACAGCCGTTGCCCGTGACCCCTCTGTTTCTGCTGTGTCCAGAGATATAAATTCAGCAAGGCTCTGATGGAATCCCCCATCACTGCATTTTTTAGACATTTGAAGGTAAGCTGCTTTCTGTGGCATTATTTTTGATTTACTATCACTTGTGTTCATGTGTGTTTTGGGGGGGACACAATCTCATGAGCTTTCATTAGATGTTTTGTAAGATAATGGCCAGACATTCTCTATCAGGTGTTTGCAGCTTCTGGGTGTATATATGTACACATTCCTGTGGTCCAGCCTCGGTTTACCTCTGCGTCCCTCGTCACATCTCTCTCTCTAACTCTGACTCTCCTCCCTCAGCGTCCACTGGTAAGGACTCCTGAGACCACCCTGGTAACCCCGGGTAATCTCCCACGTCAAATGCTTTATTCACATTTGATAACCCCCTTTTGCCACATAGGGTAACATATCCATAGTTCCAGAGGTTCAGACCTAGATCTGGGGAGAAGGCACTATTCCGCCCACCACAGCAGTCATTAAATCCATCGGATTCAGATTTGTGCTAACACTGCCTTTATACCCGGCTCCTTCCTTGCACTCGTTATAAAACTAGTGGGACTTCAGGTCTCCCGGGATCAGCAGACCTTGAACACATGGGCATTCTCCTTCCCTCGGCGATATTCACCTTGGTGCGTAACTTCAGACTCCCTGTGGAAAGAATGTGTGCTGAATATATTGGTGATGGATTTGCAACATCTCATTTCAACTTGGTCCGGCCTTTGCTCTCTTCCAGGTCAGTGAACTGACTCAATCGGGAGCGTGGGTAAGAGGTCGTAATTTTTCATTGTAGTGACTGACTCATTAACCTTCTGTCTGCCAACTTTCATTTTTGTTTTCTCCTATAAATCAGACGACACTGTTATTAGCTATTTATCTATCTCAACACTAGTGACTTCAAGATCTATTAGCTACAACCATAAATCCTCGCAGGTCAAGAGATGCTGTTTCCCACTCAGGCCCTGCCGGTCATGGTGAAATTATGTTCACCTTGGCCCCGTGTTAATGCTGCCACCCCCCCACCCCACCCCCCGTCGTCTGGGACAGTGGCGGATGGCATCATTATCTGGGAGCCTGGCTCTGGGCACAATATCAGGCCTGCAGAGCATAGTCATTTCTGGTCTTCTCAAGAATTCAGCGCATCCTCAACAATGTGTGTGGCTTGGGCCTTAATAAAAACAAAATCCTCCGGACCATCCAAATAACAATATTAGATGCTGGGTTCTCAGGCCACATGTGATAAATCAAACCTGACATTCCTGCTTCTGGGAGGAGTATGCTCCTGTAGTCAACACTGATGTAAGGGAGTTCTGGGTTCCCCACGTAGTTTAAGTAGTCGCTCAGCTGCAGGTGTCTTAGCCAAAACATGAGTGAGTGGCTTTTTAAAAAAATCAGTGGTGTCTTCCTTCTTATTGCTGATGCAGTCCTCCCAGTCTACATCCTAATCTTCCTCTCCCACGTTTCCCCAGACCCTTCCTGTTTATACTAGAGAGGTCTGGAAATTTCTTGGGTCACGAGGTCATTTCTTCCCAGAGCAGGGCTCAGTTTTCTCTGTTCTGCCTAAACCGAGGTGGAAGTATTGAACTGTAGCAGCAAGGGAAGAAAGTGACAGAATCTGATGAACAAAGATCATTTGCAGGGCACCTGCTTCAAGTGAGATTCCATGTGGGCCACAGGAGTGACTACTCTCCACTGACAAGAGCAAAGGCACTATTTCAGGGCAATTTTGGAATTTTGTGTTTTCAGGCATCAAAGTGCTCTGTAGGCTGTAGACTTAGGAGAACCCTGTACATGCTTCCAAGGCAACAGCCTGTAGGAGCAAGAGAAAACTGCCTTGGTCTCCTCCCAAAATAGGTTTTATATAAATCTACAGATTTAAGAATTAATATAAGTAGTGTAGAATAATAGCATTTAGGGAAACTACTCGAAAGAAAAAGTCCCAGTGATTAAGAAGATGTATACATTGGATGATACATTATCGGTAATAAGCCAATAATTTAGAATCATTTCTTCAATCTTAATGATGAACTGGAACACTTCAGCCTGCATTTCATAAAAACAGAAATAGTTTTTTTTTGTTGTTGTTTTTTTTTTACATAAACACAAAAGAGGTCTAGTTTCTAAGGAAAGGAAGAGGTGTTAGTGAGAATAAAAACAGGACGAGGATTTAAGGCAATTCTGAAGTTGTTCAGAAAAAGCTCTTGTATAAAATAAGGTAAAAATGAATAAACTCTAACGGTCAAGTTGTCCAACATATTGGATAGCATAAAGAACAAAATCGACAATGAGAGAATTCAGAAGAGTGAAATAAAGACAAAGTTGAAAATCTCTAACAGAATAAAGAGAAAGGGATAAGAGAACAAACAGCAAAGAAAGAAGTCGAAAGCTGTAGAGAAGATTGATAGATATCAAGCTTAATTCTAAATTGTCCATGATAAATACAAAAGAAATTGGAACGAATATTTAAATGTTGTCACTGACATAATTAAAGGACACCTGTTTGGAATGGAAATAGGAGCAGTGTGTTTACTGTAAGAATTACCCTTCTCTTTCAGAAATGTTTTTAAAAATTGAATTGCCATTTCACCCAGTGATCCTACTTCTAGGAATATACCCTAAGAAGCCTGAAACACCAATCAGAAAGAATATATGTACCCCTATGTTCATAGCAGCACTATTTACAATAGCTAAGATCTGGAAACAGCCCAAGTGTCCATCAGCAGATGAATGGATAAAAAAGCTGTGGTACATATACACAATGGAGTACTATGCAGCGGTAAGAAAGAAAGATCTCTTATCCTTTGAGACGACATGGAGGGACCGGGAGAGTATTATCCTAAGTGAAACCAGTCAAGCAGAGAAAGACAAATATCACATGATCTCACTTATTTGTGGAATATAATGAACATAACAGTTTAAGGAACAGGGTCGACCCAGAGACGTGGAAGTAGGGTACAGACTGACAACCCTCAGAAAGAGGGGAGGGGAGAGATAAATCACAGAACTTATGTGCATGTATGTGTAACCGATGGACATGGACAACAAAGCTGGGGAGGAAGTGGGGGGAGTGGGGGGGGTGGGGGGAGGGTGTCAATGGGGAAAAAAGAAGAAACATCTGTAACAAAAATAAATTAAAAAAAAAAAAGAAATAATTCAGTGTGAAATCTTTGTGTGTGGTCAGTTCAGCCACCACAGAGAGAAGCTTAGTCATCACATTTGTGATCAATGCCATTCAATGACAGAATAACGTGGCTAGATATAAGCAAAACTATACTTAACAAAACAAACAAAACAAAAACCAAAAGTTGGACTGAGGCAAAGCTCAAGCAGTTCCCAGGCAGAATATCTTGAGGATGCCACAGACTTTTACAGATGTTGGGAGGCACAAGATAAAAGGCCAACTTAGTAAACACGCATATTTCTTCCTTCATTTTTTTGTCTGATTGTTTATATTTGTGTTAATTTTTGAACTGCAGCAAACTTCTTACATTTTTTGGATGTTGTGATAAAGACATTTGAAATAATTTAACTGAAATGGTCAGTGCATACATTACACTGTTATATTTAATAATATATTTATGTATAATTCAGTTTCCAATTTAACAACTATTAGTTTCAAGAATTCCTAACAGAATAATGGAAAAATCCAAGAATCTTACTTTACTCCATTTAATCATTATAAAATCAGGTCAACATTTTCCAGTCCCAATTTAATATGTAAATAATGACTGATTTTTGTTATTTTTTTTTCTACTGGAAATAACTGGTAACACCAAAGTTCTACAAACAAAAAATCAGACACAAGCGTCATCAAAATGTCTGCATATCTTAGGTATTAATTTTCATGACCATGATATTTAATTTGTATTATTATTAGACATACAAATTACTTAAGACAGAACTGAGTAAATATGACTGAATCTAATACAATTCAATTTATCAAAACACTGCCTGTAATAGCCGACCATAGCTTAGGTCAGATTACGTACTTCCTTTTATTCTGTGAGACAGTATTAATTTTAGTATTTCTTCTAAAGCATCTTGCTTTATCACACTTTCATTGGTCATCGGTCGGAAGAGCATTTTTTATGGTGCATCAAGGTTAGTGTTACAACAATTACTTCTTCAAATTTATTGTCCTCCAAAGACAGTTTAAATGCCTTTAATGATTTTTATTGAGTTACAATTAAGCCTGGTAACTGTATTCTATTTTGTTCTATAGAAATACCATTTTGCATGCAAGCTTGAATGATATGGTATAAATCAGGAATATACATTATGAGCTGAAGGCATGAAAAATCCTGCAGAATAAGAAATCAAGATTCTTAATCGTTAATGAAAGAGAGAGTAAACAAAGTATTACTCTGCATGCTATGACCAAATGTCTAATTTAGCATGCGGGACCAATGCTGAGGACTGCCTAGCTTTCTGTCCATCACCTCCTCATTTCTGCCGCCTCTTTCTCCACAGTCTTCCTAATCCTCATTACTTCCCAAGACTATGCCTCTAAGTTTCGACTGCTTTTTGCTCTGTGTTCGTCCTTTGTGACATTTCACACAGCCAGAATTTCACTAGCATGTCTCGCGTCATGAATTATACATTAACATATATGGTTTTCTTAAGTTCCGAATTCTTATGTTCACTATCCCAGTAAAGCTCCCTCCTGTGCTCGTACCGGTAACTTAAAAGGCTCCTGGTATTTCTTTCTTTAAATAGTACCCTTTTCAAAGTTCACCCTACAAAAACAAAAGCACATCAGCAGATTACGCTTGGTAAAACATAGTCATATACATTTCTTCTTTTTTTTTTTTAACTCATTTTCATTGTTGAATGTATTACAGATGTCTCCCCTTTTTTCCCATTGACCCCCTCTCCCCAATCCCACCCCCCTCCTGCCTTTCCCCACACTATTGTCTGTGTCCATTGGTTATGCACATATGCATAGAAGTTCTTTAGTTTACTTCATCCCGCCCTCCTCCCCCTCCCTCCCCCTTCCCTTTGACGGTCATCAGTCTATCAACCAATTTGCACTCCCTAATCCCTTCATCCCCCCCCCCCCCCCCCGCCCATCTGACAAGCAACAAAAAGTTCTCTGTATCTATGTGTCTGTTTCTGGTCCACTTGCTCATTTTGTTTGTCGATCCAGTTGTTGATAGATATGTATTCATTGCCATTTTATTGTTCATATTTTTGTTAGGACTCATCTGCATTTCCATTTGACTCCCTCCTAAAACATCTTCATGTCTCATATGCACATAGAATCATCTCAACCCACATTTAACAGCCTCCACACATCTACCCCAACTCAGTCTCCGAAAATGATCTCTCGTGGTTCTTTCTCAACCTAGAGTGCTGTCCAAAACACAAATACTAATCTGTGACTCACATACACGTCACTCCAACTTCATCTTATGTAGGGCGTTAATGCTTAATAACCTGACCTTTTTGTTTGCATCGCTCCTCACCTATCAACGGCGCTGTCAATGCGAAAAGAAAGCAGGTGGGTCTTTCCCTGAACTTGTTGCCAGGTAAATTTCACTTCCTGCTCCTGAGCCCCAACTTGCCTTCTGCACACATTAGGCAACTTCTCACAGTTTGGTGTGAGTCTTCTCGTTTCACCCACCATAAAAACAAACAATTATAAGAGAGTCTGATTTTGGCACTCCACAGAAACTTCATGTTTTTTTTTCTGTAAATTAGCAAAAAAAGAAAAAAATGATCTCTAGTTGAACTTGGGTAATTTATATAGGGCGCTCATCATGACAAGAATCTCATTATTGTGGAGTTTGCGGGACTATGTATTTGAGCGTGTACATGAAATTGAAAATAGCAAAAAGCAGAAACGCTAATGTGCAACATCCTCCATATATCAAAATCAGAAAAGCGCACCAGTACTCTTGTGGGCTGTGTGTTACTTTTCTGTTACTCCTACTGCTGTTCCGTGAATCAGCTTTAGATCTGTCTAGATTTCTCACTTTACCACACTTTTAAAATGAAAAATTTTCTTTCCACAAATTAAAAATGTTTATCTCTGCATGCATCATAAATTGGATGTCAAATTATTCAGGTCTCTCTTTTGAATCATATTCTAAATGAACCATATAGAAAATTACTCTAAAGTAGTAGAATAAATAACCATTGTTTATACATTATTTACTCATTTTACAGATTATGTGATTATAATTTAAAATTACTTGTTTGCATTATGGTAAGTCATTTCTAAATTCTTCTACTGTATATATTATTAGATCCATTTCATATTTTCTACTGCTCTTTGATGTATAATTCAACTGCAACAAAAAAATCCATTTTAAAGTATATAATTTGATAAGTTTGGGTGGATATATCTACTTGTGAAAACTGGCTTTGAAATATTTAGCATTTGTGTGACTGTGAGCACTCAGTAGTTATTGCTGCAACAACACAGAGAGGCAGAGCCGAACACCAGATGCATCATTACTTGTCCACTGCTGGGCAAGGGAGTGGGCACAGCGTGTGCCAATTACGTTCCTTGCTGTTCCCGAACATCTTTTCTGTTTGCTCACCGCCAAACTTTTCTTTCTCGTGTCCCCTCCGTCAGAACCCTCTGACCACAGTATGCAGTTGTCAACGCTCCCTCCTTATCAATGTCTCCCTCAAACCCCAGCTCGTCCTAGGAGTCCTCCTCATGTCCTCATCAAGAAGTCCTCTCATCCTTCTTTAAACTCCCGTAGCGTGCTAACTCGTGTTTGTTGTTGTTGTTGTTGTTACTTTTGAAGAGGAACCGAAACACTATTTTCCAAGGCAATGGTGAACTCATAGCATCCTTTTCAACAGCACACACTTAGTAATTCTTTCAGAAGAGTGTCACTGAATTATATGTATGTGCCATATTGTTAATGGAAATTAATGTGTGGTGCGCTGTACCAGTCCGCGTGGGCTGCCATGATGAAATGCCACAGGCTGGCTGGCTTAAACACACACAGCTGTTTTCTCACAGTACACAGGCTAGAAGTCCATGGTGAAGTTGGCAACAAATCTGGTTTCTTGATTGCTCTCTTCCTGGTTTGGGGATGGCTCCCTTGTTGCTGTAACCTTATACGGCCTCTCCTCTGTGTGCAGACAGTTCTGGTGTGTCTTCTCTTGAAGGGAGACCAGTTCTACAGGATGAGGCTTTTGTGGCCTCACTTGACTTTAATTAGCTCCCTGGAGGCCCAGTCCCCAAATATAGTCACTTTGGGCGTTAGAGCTTCAACGTTTGAGTTTTGGGTAGGGATACAATTCAGTCTATAACACTCAGTAAAAGATTTAGCTCACCACGTACTTTATTTTTGGTCCATGGACGTGTATTTTTAACAATCCAGCTCTTTCCGAACAAAATCATCAAACCGGAACAACCTACCCTTTGCTTATTGCATGATCTATCACTTATTGTAACAAGTATTGGTTAATATACTTTGTAGTATTTCCTGCTGGACCACTTACCACATCTCTTTAATACCTTGACTGAGACCACTATGATGATAACATGTCCTGTGGAATCCAGAAAGGCAGAGGGAAGCTGATACTTCTATCCAGGAAATAATTTTTTGACATAAAGAAAATGAGTAAGTCTTCATTTCCGTCGCTTCACTTGATAATATAAGAATCCAGAAGTCGATGCTATGCCAGCCTGCGGGAAACTGATAGGATCTTTTATTTTTTTATTACAGATACTTGCTACTTATTTAATTTCATTAGGTATTTCTGAAGTTATTTGCATATTCACATACACAAAAAACCCCACTTTTTTTAAAAAACAAAAATTCTGGTAAATAAGGAAATAAATATAGCATCACTGTCCCAAATAATTACCTGGAATAAATATGTATAACTACAGATACATCAGAAGGATTCAGTAATTATTTGCTGAATGAAAACAAAATCATTCAATAATGACTGGTTTCTGAAGTGAGTTAAAAAACAGATGCAGACTGACCTCATGATTTCAGACCATTTGAAGAGTCAATTCTAAGTAGTTTATAGGATTTAAAAATGGGATTTTTTGCATGAATTATGAGAATTGATTTTATAAAGCAATTCCCAGGTCAAAAAATAACTATTTCTTTGATTCTGGATATATATATATATATATAAAGCTTACTAAAAAAAGATTAATAAAGCACTCATCCAAGTGAACAATAAATACATTGTTATAAAATTATACATATTCTAAAGTAATAAATATAACTCTAAAAAACACGGTTTTTAAAAATCAGTGGCTCATAAAAGTTAAAAATCATGAGTTGAATAATAATGAATATACGTTTTACAAACAGCCCAAGTGGGTGTATTTATATTTAAATATGCACAAGAATTGAGGTGAAAGTAGTAATCAAATGTAAAAGTCCAGTAAAAGTATTATTTGAGAATAATGATCTGTAAAAGTCATGTTCCTAAGAATATTTTATATGTTCCGCTCATAAGAGGACACAATAATCAGTTCTTTTATTAAACATAACGACTATTCCTTCTTGAAGTTTATAATAGGAACTGAAAGCATTGTGTATGACACTACTCCAGGACTAAAAGGCAAAGTCGACAAGTTGTTATAATTAAATAAGTTGTATAAAAAATCTCTGTGGCCCTGGACGGTTTGGCTCAGAAGTTAGAGCATCGGCCTGCGGATCTAAAGGTCAAGGGTTTGAGTCCCAGTCCAGGGCACATACCTGGGTTGAAAGTTCAATCCTCAGTGGCCCAGGTGAGAGTCGAGGTCGTGTGGGAGGCAACTAATGGATGTCTCTCTCACATCGATGTTTCTCTCTGTCTCTCTCCCTCACTTCCACTCTATCTAAAAAATCAATGGAAAAATATCCTCTGGTGAAGATTAACAAACAAAAATCTTTGTGCTTAATAATATTGGTACACTAGCAAAAATGCCAGTAAATAAATGACGAAGCTTGGTATAATAGCAATAGTTTAACAAACGCATGTGCTGTTTGGAAAGGGATTGCATTTTGGTTTTATAAAATACATTATAAGTGCCCATCTCTAACTCTTCCTTGGTGGGGACATGGACCAAACGCCGTGTCCCTCCTGTGATACCAGAGATCAATCATAAAATCCCACCTGCATCAACCACCAGTTCTTAGGAAGGTGGCGACTGAAATAAGCACTCAAAATGCCCCTCAAGTTAGCCGCCATAGATAGGGTCCAGTGATCATTTTATTCATTTATTTATTTTTCATAATTCTCCATTGATTTTTTTTTAGAGAGAGAAGAAGGGAGAGAGAGATAGAAACACTGATGTGAGAAACATAGATCAGTTCCCTCCTGTGTGCCTCCCATTGGGTATCGAGCCCCCAACCCAGGCATGTGCCCTGACTGGGAATCGAACCGGGACCTCTCAGTCCATGGGTTGACGCTCAATCCACTGAGCCACACCTGCTGGGCACTTTTTAAATTTTATTTTATTTGTTAGTAATCATTTTAATGCAGTGTATATTGGTGTACAATCAGAAAAGAGGCATCTTGTCTCTTCCCCTGAGATTTCCTAGACTTCTCATCCCACCTCCTTCTAAAAGGAACCCCAACATTAAATCTTCACAGGCCCACTATGTTTTATACAACTGGAGTCCAGTCTAGTCTTCTTATTCATTAAAAATGAATATGCAACTAATATTTATACAACCGCACACCATCCCAGATGATGACACTCATCAATAAGACTGTGTGTCGATGAAAATAGTTTTGGTGACGTTTTCAGCTTTCATCGCTTCTCCGTGTTACAGTCACTAAAGCACTGACATTTGTGTAAATATTTCATGACGCTGTAGAAAGGACTCGATTTTGTCAGATTGTCAGGACTTTGAGCGTTTAATTTTACTCAGAGCTTTCTCCATGCGTATTGGAATGGCCATGCCATTTTTTTCTTTATCCATAATGCAGAATGCGGAATTAGCAAGCATTTTAATGTTTAATCCCTCTGTATTTCCCCAGGTGAAATATCTGTACAATATGTGCATTTCACAGAAAGTAAAGGTAAACGGGGATGCTTTTATTTAAAGGATATTCTGCATAGTTATAAGTAAAACGAGTATACACACATGCACACAGACACTATGCGTATGTATATTTCTTAAATGCTTGTCACATGTAGACCTATATAATCTTATATGTATCTATGCATGAGAATAAGACCCTCTGCTGTTTCCACAGGAGCAAAAGCTCTGTTCAAATAAAGCATGTTTTCTAACAATGTAATTATTGATCATCAGTATTATTTTAAATCCTTTTACTGAAGCTCTCACAAGCCAATATTCTGATTCGACGTATTTAGTAAAATGAAACATAGTGTCTCTATAATCAATACATGAATTTCTCTGGAGGAAAAGAAGCAGGTAAATTGCTAGGCTTAATGGCAATAAGAGAACACAGGTTTATGCGCTCTTAAAATGACAGAACAGAATGTCAGGCAAAA
The DNA here is from genome assembly GCF_014108415.1 of Molossus molossus. Lineage (NCBI taxonomy): Eukaryota > Metazoa > Chordata > Mammalia > Chiroptera > Molossidae > Molossus > Molossus molossus. The sequence continues at coordinate 111,482,843 of NW_023425399.1, forward strand.
GTAGTAACAATAGTCATAAAATGATAGTCAGAAAACAAGGTTTAGAGAATAATTATGATTGCATGTAAGAAAATCTAGATATCGCTTATTTCCTAACCTTTAATATAGGTGAGGTAAAAATTCAGACTCTATAAGTATATGAAAAGTAACTTTGGATTATTTTTCCTGCCCAATATAAAAGAAAAATAGAAATTCTACGATGGGGTAATGTTCCAGACAGTGTGTGTGTATGCATTCAGCTTTTATACATTTTGCTAAACAATTTTCCCAAGTGATCTTAGCAGTTTACAATCTCACCATCTGTATATCCAAGCCAGACCTTGGCATTTCTTAATGTCTTAAGAATAGCCATTGTGATGGTGTGAAATACAATACTACCTATCACATGTGGCTTAATTAGACTCGCCCTGATCGCTAATAAAGCTGAACCCATTTTCACATGTTCATAGAAAAGACAATGAGTCTCTACCTCCAAACAAAGGATAGAAATCTGTGCGTTTCCTGAAACTAGGAAATAGTTCTTATTTGTTCTTTATGACCAGTGCCTACTGAAATGTTGGCTCACAATCCATATTGAATAAAAATGACATGGCTCGATGCTCATAGAGGATAAAAATAATTTGTGTTAGAATAAGCAATATGTATGGATATGAAGTACATGGGATGTCTAGGTGTCTGTAAAGTGATGCTTCTGACATTTGAGAGAGTGTTTGTCTTAGATCAAAGATGCCTTATTCAGCCTCATCTTGTTGAGATGATTGCCCTGGTATTGGTAGCCCTACACTTTTAGCTGCAATGTATCTTGGCAAAAAAAAAAAAAAAAAGTCTTTCTGAAGATATCCTATTGCTAATACCAATCAGTATCTTTCCTTATTTATTATTGTAGGTGAGTATGCTAATTTTGGAAATTTCTATCCTCAATACAAAATACTATTACTCATCCCTTTGTCTGCTTCTTCATTCTGTTTAACAAAAATTTTCCATCAATTTTCATAAAAACTCACTTAGAGTGTTTAATATAACCAATTAAAATCACCTCTGTAGTATGAATATCAAAGCTACCACTTTGATCTTAAATAGAACTTGAGACTTCTAATCCTCAAAGTATTTATTTTATTCCTATACATGGTTATCTATAATATTTATGAATAATTCTTATCTATATATCTGTCATCTGTCTATACATTAATCATCAATACCATCCTTTAGCACGGTTAATACATGTTAATTATTTTAAATGTTTTTGGACCATAAGTTTAGAAATTGGACACTATTTGCCATCCTTCTTGCTGTTTCTTTCTTTGTTACATCCAAATGTTTCATTGTTGTTTTTTTTAAAAGCTGAGATGTAGTTAAATTAACATGAGACTATCAGAGATTACTGGGAAAGTAACTGATGACATATTTTCTCATTATAGCTGGGACAATACACTTCAAATAGAACTATTAATCTGTGTCCAATGTCTATGGAACAAAGTTAGCTGTGTTATACAGTCCATCTTTGTTTTACTGAAATAGCTTTCACTATTTCCAATGTGAACACTACACAGTCTGTTAGAAGATACATTCCCAAATGTGTCACAGGTCACTTTGCCAAGCACCAAAGACACAGATGTGAAATATAACTTTACATTCTTCTTCGAGGTAAATTTGTGTTGACCTTGAAATGTGAATGAAAGAACATCAAAAAATCATTTGTGAGCCCTGGCTGGTGTGGCTCAGTTGGTTGGAGCATCATTACATTCCTGAGATAATACTATAAGTAGCCAAAAATTACACCTGACATCCTGACCCAATCAAGAGTAAAGATGATATGATTGTTATGACATGCTTAGGACAAATAGGGCCCACATTTCGAAACGGGGGGGATGGATACGTATGTATATATGTGTACATACTTAGATCTTTGTAAACATAGTGTATATAAATCATGTACTCACACATTTTTCCATTTTTTTCTTTTATAGGCAATGAAGTACATGTAGTAAGGTATTTAAATATGTTTTAAAAATTATTAGCAGGTAGAATGACCCTTAGTCATCTTCTGCTGCTTTCTTTGCAACACCAGAAGAAAACATTAACATTGAAATAAACAGGGGGAACTTTGTTTCAATAGTAAGGTCGACATGTTCATATATATTTTAGAAAAAATGTTAACTCAATTTTGTCATTAATGACTTGAATATATAATAGAGGGCCAGAGACCACTATGGTCCAAGTTAAATTAATGAAACTTGTTAGCTGCATTCTTCATCATCAGAACCACTCCTAATGTTTACAGGTATGAAAAGCTCCCTGAATATTGTACTGCCGCATCATAACTATCTACCAAGGAAAATATCGTATCTCGGGTCTCCTCTCGACACATTTAGATACGATCAAAAGAAAGAGAGTCCCTTTAAAACCTGTGACCTTTTAGTTTTCAAAAAAGTTTATTTTTATCTCAAGTAGCAACAACTCAAAAGACAGTGTAGTGTGAGCCGGAAAGGTATCTTTTCCTACCTCCTAGAGATGAAAGATTCAAGAACTAAAGCTTCGTAGGTAGTCTGTCCATATAACTAACAAACTGTGGTGTCTTTTATTTTTCATTCATTCATTCATTCATTCATTCATTCATCCATCCATCCTCACCCGAGGACACCTTTTTATTTTTGTTCAGATAGAATGGGAGGGAGAGAGAGGAAGTGAGAGAGAGAGAGAGAGAAACATCGACGCAAAAGGACACATCAAGTGGTTGCCTCCCGCACAACCCCAAGTGGGGCCAGGGACAAACTGTAACCAAGGTACGTGCCCTTAGCGGGAACCGAACCCGGGTCTCTCTGGAACACAGGCCGAAACTCTAACTGCTGAGCCAAACCGGCCAGGGCAAAACCAAACTGGAATGGAGTGAAATGATTGTGTATTGACAATCATGTTCCCCTTAATAAAGGAATAGCAATAAATTTGAACCAATAATTACAAACTAGGGAAACATATAAAAATGACATGTTATATTTATTGTTCTATGACCATTTTAGAAATTCAAACAATCTAAATTTTGTTAGAAGATATCCTTTAATATCAGCAACAAGAAAACAAATAGCCCTGGCCAGGTGGCGCAATCGGTTGGAGCATAGTCCCATACACCACAAGGTGTAGGTTCGATTCTCAGTCAGGGCACATACCTAGGTTGAGGGTTCAATCCCCCAATATTCTTTGTTGAGGATTGAAAAACAAAATAAAACAAATAAATGCACTGGTATATATATTGTTTTTCTCCTGAAGTTTACCCTGGTTTTCCTGAGAGTACAGCTTAACTTTGCCCTTGAATGTAGAGCTGTCTGTGTAAATGCATTTGTGCTAGCTCTGATTCCTGAGTCGTTGGTGAGAGCCATGCACTGTAACAGACAACATCACGGCAATATCTTTTGCCCATTTAATCCACGCAGGGATTCTGATACGTAACATATGAACTTTATATCTCAGAGCAAGAAAGACAATAAGGTCAAACAGGAGCCCTGTAGACTCATTTTCTGTTTCTGTTTCATCCTGAACACTGATATTTTCCCCCCGAAAGAATTTATACATAATTGATTCCTCTTTGAGTCTCGTTGTCATTATAGCTACTTTATTTCTTCCTTCTAATAATGACTAAAATGTTCCTCCATTTTTTTAGGTTTCTCCGCCTGGTATTCTGATGTCACTTTAGAATGACTGCACACCGTGCGGAACTGTCTTTTTCTTTCTTTTTAATGCTATTGATTATCTTTACTAATTAAAAATACCATCTTGATTCAAAGAGCTTTTTATGGATCCACAATTTCTAAGTACATTAGGATTAGCACTTGAAGCTTTAGCAAATACCGAAATAAAACCCTCGCTATGAATATATATATATATGTGATGAATATATGTGTTTTTAAATATAGATTTAATGTTGCACCGTTAATTTTATTAGTATTTTGGCAATTTCAAAGAAATGGAACTTTTCTATTCACCTTGGCATTATGATTTTTATTTGGTTTTTGGGAGGCAATTTTTAGAGTGTGGGTTTAGCGCTGGGGAAGATTACATATTTCTCTGGGTTCTGCTGAGATTGGTTTTGGTTCTAGACACAATGTGAAGGGTTGGGGGTAGGTTTTGAGAGACTAAATATCCCTTTGAGTGCCAATTCCCTAAAGTAGTAAAAAAATTTTTGTCTTTTTTTCCCACCCACGAAACGATAGCTTCCTAAGTGGGGAAGGCTTGCTGGCGGACAGTCATTTTGAAGCTGGTATTCGGTTTCTCCCTGTTCAAGAAACCCTACCCCAGATATGAGGGTCTCATTCCGTTCGAACAAATGCCCACAGGTAGCTCTAGTTGCCAGGCTTTGTAACTCACGGAGCTGAGCTGTCAGGTCCTGGAGCCCATCATGGCTACATAGTGATGCCAGGTACACACACACACACACACACACACACACACACACACGGTTATTTTTCCAGTGGTGCTTTGAGTTAAGAGGTCAAATCTGTGAGTGTGTGTGTGTGTGTGCGCGCGTGTGTGTTTCTTTTTCTTTCCACAGTCACTTGGTTTTCCAATGCCCTTCCTTTTGGTCACCTCGGAACATGCCATGCAACTGTCAAGGCAGATGCAGGTGATTCCGATGGCAGCAGTTGGTACAGATCACTAGGGTCACATGTCCTTCAGAAAGTCCTCCATGTGCCTGTACAACTCCTGAGCAAGCCAATGCAGACACCCCTCTTCAGACTCTGCTTTCGTGAGCAGCTGCGTTCACTATAGAAACCTCCACATAGCATGTGCTTCTTATAACACACTTGCCCAGTTCTTCTACCGGGCGTGTGTGAGCCACACACCAAACAGTGTGTTGAGGGGTGTTGCTTCTTTCTGCGTTTACTGGAGAAGTTTGCCTAAGACTGGTACTATTTTCCTCATTAATGCTTCTTGGCTTCAGCAGAGCAGAAACTCAGCCTGTGGGTTTGTCTGTGGGGTGGTGTTTATTCTTAGATTCACGTTCTTCATAGATTATATAATACGTTTGAACCTGTCAGAACATTTTGAGTTGTATGGTTTCCCTGCAAAAATATAACAGTTAACGGTCGCGTTCTTCCTATGGTTATACGTTCTAACAAGCGGTATACATTTTTCTTTTTATCCCAGATCTGAAGTCCATCAATCATTTTATTTCAAAACTGCACTTTTGGTGATTTTTAAGTTCTGCTTTATTTTTCAACTGAGTGGATTATATCTTGAAGGACTTTTTCAAGAAGAATTTCTCAGTGTTAAATTCCTACATTATTTAGATAATTGAAAATTCCTTCTTCTATCTTGACATGTGAATAGTATGTGGTATATTATTCTGTTGTCTTGGCACTATCACTAAGATTTCTGAAATTAATATAAAATGTTTTATTCTAATTTTTCTATGAAGCTGACCTACTTCTTATGCTTGGTTGCAGCAAAGCTTCTCAGTGTTACTGGTTAGGACATTTCAGTTGTGATGATTTCTCCTTATTTTCCCTCGAACACACAGATTCAGGAGTGTATGTGCAATGTATTTCTTTCGTGTTTCGTTTTCCTATTTTATCTATTGCTTCCTCAGGAATATCAGTCATTCTCGGGGGGCTTCCCTTCATTCCCTCCTCCCCCCTCATCACTCATGCTTGTGGCAGACGATGTCACTGCTCTGCTCACCTTGAAGATGTCGCTGTTTCACCTTTTACACACTCCCAGTGCCCAGCGGCTCTAGGAAGCCAGTGTCCGCCCTGCTCGTTAGCCCTGCCTGGGGCCCGGCAGCCACCTGGTCAGTGGGCACAGAGCTAATACACCCGAGTGTACATCTCTGCCCCGCCGCACAGCCGCTGAGCAGTGACCACACTGTCCTCCCAGGACATCCCAATTCTTTCCCTTGGAAACCGTACCGTGTAATTCACAGCCATCAGCTCTGCTGTGCGATAAAGCTGTAGCCTGCCCCCTGCAGGACATTTTCCTGGCATCCCCCTTCCTCAGAGAACTTACGTGCATATATACATTGCCCGAGGACACAGACAGACAGATGAAGGCCTAGGGTGGGGTGGGACCTGGGTGGAGGGGGGAAAAGAGGGGAAATGGGGGACTCTTGTAATACTCTCAGCAATAAAACACATTAAATAAATAATAAGAAGAATGCATCCTTAATAAATCATTTGCAAACAGGACCTACTCTTCATAGGTGCTCCTGGAAGACCCAAATGCAGCTAAAGTTCGTGGACATCTGCATACGTGTCCCCTCTGCGTGGTCCTCCTCGTCGCGTGACCTTTCCTCTGGCCAGCCTCCCCCAGGCTCTGCGCTCAGCTCTTCCCGTGACACTTCGTGCTTTTCTAAAGCGGTTTTCTGTTCTGTGACGTTTACATCCGCTCTTTCAGGGCCGCTCCCTCTATCTCACCCCCTTCTCTTATCTATCACCTCAGCTTCATTCCCCAGCTCTTCTTTGTCAAACTCGTTTAAACGTCTATTTAATGTAGCAGCTGAGAGCATATTTTCTCTATCACATTGGTCGTGTTTGCAGGACTCGCTCTTGTATCTTTCTCCTCCATGCTGGTATTATATCAATTATGCTGTTTTTCCCCTTCTTGTTTTGGGGTGGCGGGGTGTATTTTCCCATGTTCGAGTTTTTTTCTGGTTGTTGCTTCCTTTCGGGTTGGAGTGCTTATCTTTAGGGCTGGTTTGTACTCACCAGAAAGAGCTGGATGGATTCCCTTACTTCAGTCACAGTCTAGTCACCCCACTCTGTGAGGAAGGAATTCCTGCGCTGGAGTTTTGAGGGTGGCCAGGACACAGAGCCCCGACACTGCACAGAGGATCAGCAGGTGTGTGAGTCGCCTGCCCTCTCGGGCTGGGAGGAACCCGCACCCCCGCACAGGACCAAGAACCGGCTGAGAAGGGGCTGCGGGAGGCAGGCCTGGTCACGTCCAGTGGACGGGGTGCCCCTGGTTCTCGCGGGAAGACGCGTTGGCTCATTTAAATAATTCCGGAGGTGACAGGTGACTGAAATGCCACTCGGACAGGTGAGCATCATGAGGTTGGCTTGGTTAGGAACTTCATGCCCCAGAGCAGAGTAGACAGTGGTGGGACCACCAGTGCGATGTCAAAGCAACACACGTCAAGTGTTCCGTTTGCTGTTCAGTGAACTGGAAATGCGGCGCCTGTGACCCGGAGCACTGGGGCCACGACGCAGAGTGGGTGCCCTGCAGCCTCCGCGCCCCACCCGAGCCGGCCCAGGGCAGTGTCCGGAGAGACTGCATGTCGTCCTCATGGATAAAAAAAAGTTTGGGTGCATAATATCTGAAGGATCTAAAGTGTGGTCGTCACACACTTAGGAAGGTGAACATGTTTCTCCAAACTCCTCTTTGAGTCTGAAAGGCAGTTCTACAAAATAGTCTTACTTTTAGACTCTGAGTTTGAGTTCTTGTATTTATAGCTCCACTCAGTGCCTGTATCTGTGGCTGTAGTAGCCAGGCTCACACGTATCTACCTTTTCTCACTCTTCAGTCATCTTATCGTGGCTTTAAACTTCATGTATTCACTAAGACATCAAATCAAAACATCTTGAGTTATTTTCTCCCAGTCAGTCACCTCTCATGACAGACTCATTCATATAACTCATACCTGTAACGCCGCAGGGCACCTCATGGACATGCTATGCTCAACACATTAAAAAATAGAACCTGGTACACAACACCTTCTGTAGTATTTAGTCTCCGTAAATGGTCACCGCACCTTCTAGTTCATCCATGGGACAAGGGGGACTTAGAATTACTACCAAACCACTAGAAAATCCTTGAGTCTTGTTGGTCTACTTTTACATTATACCTAGACTATAATCATTTCTTACTGCCTCCTCCATTGTTACACAAACCAAGATGCCACAATTATTTGCCTCTCTTATTTAAATCATCTTCTAAGCATTCACCCTGCTGAATAGTCTACCCACCCAGGAGTTGGGGAGAACATTTTAATACACACACCTGATCATATTATTCTTCTGCTTCATAGTCTTCCCACTCAGAATAAGTCAGAGTTCTTACTGTGTTCCTCAAGAACCCCAAATGCCGAGGTGATTATGTACGCTGCCGATTGCCCTAGCTGAGGCCCTAAGACCCAAACGGGCTTCCTCGTTCTTCTTCACATATTCCCCAAATGGTCCCCTCAGGTTTTCCTCCTGCCCGGGAATCCCATCCCTGGTTAACTTTGATTTAGTTACTCCCACACTCTTCACTGGTCTCTGAAGACCACCTCATTAGAAATTCATTCCATCCCACCCACCTGTAAGCACCTGTCACCTAGCACCTCCAGTCTGAGTTCTCTGTCTGATTTTTCTTCATTGCCTTTATCACCACCTGACACATTACACATTTCTTTGTTTGTGTTACTTTAAATCACTGACACTAAAGTAAAATGTAAACTCTAAAGGAGTCAAAGAATCTGATTGCTTTGGTCACGTTTTTCTTCACCTGTAATAGCTTTTAGTAGTGACACAATGCATTTATTGAATGGATGGATGAATGAATGAATGAATGAATGAATGAAAATAAATGTATAATTATGGTTCAATTGCAGTTTTTTAATTTTTATTAAGTGTAATTATTTATTTTGTTACAGATGTCCCTTCTTTGTCCCCCTTTGACACCCTCCTCCCTGCTCCTATCCCCCCCACACACTCCTTTCCCATATTGTTGTCTGTGTCCATTGGTTATTGCATATAACACCTGCATTTAACTGCTGCTTCTAGTGTTTGTAGATGCTCTAAATAAGGGAAACAAAGCCTTGAGGACACACGCCACATTTCATTTTTATCCCTTTGCTTAAGCAAATGCTTTTGAAATATAGAACACACTCAGGAAGTCCATCTAAAGAATACTTTGAATCACCGTAATTTCTGGATCGACAGAGGTCAGACTGTGGAGATGTTCTCAGTCTCATTCCATCCTGCCCACTCTTGTCTTCTGTAGTCAACACGGTACCTTAAGGAATTGTTCACAGTCAAGTACTGAGCAGGTACCTACAGATGACTTGAGAAAAGGAACGTACAGTGAACCCAACCCTGAGATCATGTCCTCGGCATTAACATTTTAGTAGTTTGTATGAGTTAATCTCCTTTAAACAAATAAACCACAATGCTCCATATTGGTCTACTTTGCTTTTATAACAATTATATCAAATTGTAGATCAAATCTTGCTATCTTTTCAAATCATTTATGTTTCACATCAGTACCATTTCTCAGAATAGGTTTTTAAACAATAGTTATAGTTCTCTTTTATATTATATGAAAGTCTTCTTTAGAATTTCTTAAATTATTAACAATTCTGAGGTTAAGAGGGCTACGCCTTCTCCTGTAATGTTTAGAAGTAGATTTAAAGCACGGTGCAGCTTTTACCTAGTTTTATTATTTATGTTACAGACTTTGTTGAAGATATTGTTCAAAGCACAAGGAAACAAATGAAAAGAAAAACGTATGTCTTTAGTTTAGGAAGTAAAAAGGCATCACACACACATTGGAACACGGCTTTCTAAGCACTCTTCTGGTGGCTGGGGTTTTCTTCCTAGGGGAGGTTCTGATCTGCCCCTCTGGGAATGTAGAATGTTTAAAAATAAGCATCAGAGAATTATTAAAATTGCTGTTCCAGTTTTAAGCAGTTTATTTCTCTGGATTTATAAATAGCCGCATTCTTGCGGTTAATAGAGATCATCTTTGAATTTCTCACCTTCTCACATGAAGGAAGTTTACACTCACCCCAAACCATGCAAACATTTAACATTTAACATTTCACAAAGCAAATGAGTCTAAGAGCAACAACAACAACAAATCTTTCCAGTATGTTTCTCATTCCAGTATTCCTTCACTTATTTTATGAATATTTGTTATATTCATACTACATACAAGAAACATTGCTATGTGCCAGGAACACAAATGCACACATAGACATGCACACACACATGCATGAACACACACACACATGCAGGCACACACCCGTACACACACACCATTGCTTCTACTTTTTATCTAACTATAGGTGATGGCTATTTGTAAAAATAACAAAGATTAACATGCATTTAATCCTAACAAAAATACCTATTACGATTGTCTCTGTTTTACAGGTAGGGAAACTGAGGCAAAGTAATGAATAATTTGCTCAAATTTGACAGCTAGTAAACAGAGTGGATGGAATTTGAAACCTGGCTTAATTTTCAGTCTCATAAGGATTTCAGTGTGTTTCGTCTCTTGAGTATTTGTTCTAGGATAGATCTCTGTGTCTTCCTAGGGTGGAACATGACATAGGTTATTCTCACTGACAGGTTCATTCTTCTGGGATAATCAGAAAATATGTGTGCTGAGACTAAAAAAATGGGTACTGGTTAGATAGAACAGTGAAGGGCACTGGTTAGGGTCATTCCAGAAAGAGGGTCACTATGAACTGGCAGAAAGGGGCTGGAACGTTTGGAAAAATGCAGTCGTTTGGAACATCTGGGATCTGGGATAGGTAAGAGCAGAACGGAGTATTGAGGTAGTAACCCTCAAGACACCAACAGCGAGCTCACTTCTGTCGAGGATGGTCACCTCCTCACATATTCTGCACCCAACTAATGTTCTGCTTCTCAAACACCAGGCATTCAATCACCACATGAACACACATGGTTCTTGGGTAATGAAGACATTTTGAGAGACTTTTTGACGGTAAACCCTGACTCCTCTAGAGGACCACAATTCTTAATACTTAAATACTTCCACAGTGACACAGATTTAGGCTACCCAAGAGAGATCCCAGCAGAACAACCGACTCGCTCTTTATACATATTATGTGGCATATTTTTCCAAGGAATGGTAGTATGAAAAAATTTGAATGACCTTACCTAGACCCTCTAGTTCTAGAAACTTAGTTTAAAATCATGAGCCTGGGTTGTCATGGAACAATGCAGTTGGCCTGTTTCCCTTTAGCTGGACAAGGAGGGTTATGTGCTACCTCTAATTCTTGCTGTTGCACTTCTACAAGGACATTATTTTTTCTTGTGATTTCTGATATTGTAGTGGGTCAATACATTCTTAAATGACAGTGTACAAACATTTTTGTTTCATATTGTTAAAAAAAAAAAAAAAGAATGCCAGGAACATTCGAACTTTGATCTAAGGACCCATGCAATCTTCAACCTTGGTGAACTTGGCTGAACCATGAAAAATCCATAAAGACTATTTTTGCTTGAAATAGACATCTGGTCATTCACAGCCCTTGGCCTGGAATCTTGAAAGTGACCCTTTGAATTTTCTCCCTCAAAGAGTAAGATGTGAAAAGACAAATCAAAGAGAAGAAAATGAGCTTAAATGTTCCAATCCATGGCCTTTCTTCTGATGGTTTCCTTGGTTCTTCTAGGTTTTCCAAATGCTTGGAATAGCTTCTAAAGAATGAATGACATCAGCACAGTCTTAATATTTCATCAAACTAGAAATGCTTTTAAGAGTTCATCAAGAAAGGGAGAAAATAACACATGAAAAACAGTTAATTTATTTTTTCTTCCCCAAGAAATCCTAATTCTGACCTGTATCAGAGACCTTGTCTTAAAATCGGTACTGAGACAGGGAAACTAGAGAGAATATGAATTAATTCATACGCATGTTCAACTTTCATAACAAAATTAGTAAAATATAGTTCTTAAAACAAACCTTCGTAAAACAAGCTTGTCCTGAGCTATGGGAACTAACCTAAATTCCAGTTGACCATTGTCACGCTTGTGGTACTCACTCTGTCCCAGAGTTCCTGGGATGTCAATGCTTTTATTTGCAAATGTTATGAAGATTGATAGAAAAATATTACCCTGAGTTCCTAGAGAGAAACTTAAACAGAAAGTAGTAGTACTGGTTGTTATACAGGTACTCATTTTTGCCTCGTTTTGAGAATGAGATGGACGCAGAAAGCTAGACGACAGAGAGTAAAGTAAACACGAGCTGCTTCATGAACAGTCCTCAGGGTGTTCTGAGCCCTCCCAAGTCCTTCCTGCTGCACGGTTCTCTTAAGTGCTAAGTGCCCTAGACTTTCAGTGATCTCCCCCCTCCCTTCAGAGGAAACAGAAAACATCCTACATGTTAAGAAATCAACACTACCCCTAAACTCATTCGTTGAGAGTTTCGGATTCTGGATCACAGTTTTCCTCTTTACTTCTTGTCTTCTAAAATATATCTACTTTTCTCATTCATCCCTATCATCCTCGCCTAGTCCAGGAAGAGATTATTTAAGACCTGTCTCTAGTCTGGGAGATCTGATCTCTCTCTCTCTCTCTCTCTCTCTCTCTCTCTCTCTCTCTCTCACACACACACACACACACACACACACACACACTTCCTGCTTCAAACACTTTCATCATAGGGGAGAAACAGCTCTCTCTGCCCTGCACCAGCCTCTTTTTGTCCTGATACCTTTGCTGTCCTACATTTAACCCTGAACATTCCTTCAGATATCAGTTCAATCATCTCCTCCTCAGGAACTTTCTCTTCCTGGATTTTGGAAATTTATTGTATTGTACTGTCTCATGGATCATGTATTTCTCCTTCACTGAATACACTATAGTTAAAGTCATTAACATATTTATGTGACAATTGAATTAATATCAACCTTACCACATGACTGTAAGATGCATAAGAAAAAGAACTGATTGTTTTAAAATAATTTCATCTCCATAAATGAGTTCAAATTTCTTTGTGTAGATATAAGTTTCATTTCTCTAAGATAAATGCCCAGGAGAGCTACTGATGAACCATAAGCTAAGTGCATCTTTAAAATTCAAAGAAATGGACAAATTATTTTCCAAAGTGACTGTACTATTTTATATTTCCATTATAATATTATGGTTTTCATTTTCATTTTTTGAGTAAGAGTGAACATCTTTTCATGTACTTATTTTCCATGGATATATCCTCTTTGGTGAAATGTCTCATCATGAATTTTGCCCATTTTCTAAGTTTTTTTTTTAGTGTTGAGTTTTGAGAATATTTATTCTACATGAGTCCTGTGTCAATATATGTTTTTTCATATATTATTCCCTACTCTGTAGCTTGTTTTACTTCATTCTATTAATAGAGTCTCAGAATAATTTTTTTTTATTTATGATGAAGTCCATTTTTTTCTCTTTTATGAATTGTGCTTTTGTGTAATGTTTAAGAACTTTTCACCAACCAATCTTCCTTGAAGATTTTCTCTGTTTTTTCCTAAAACTTTTATAGTTTCCATCTACAAATAGGAAGGTTTTTTTTATTCCTCTCTCCAATCTAAATGCTATTACTTTCTTTTTTGTTGCCTTATTGTTGAGGTAGGACTTCCAAGTACTGTGTTGAATTTAGGTGATGAAAATGGATATCCTTTTCTTATTCCCAATGTTAGAGGAAAAACATTCAGTCTTTCACAAGTAAATGTAATGACACCTTGGGTCTGTGCAAAATATACACATGTAGAAAATATCCCTGGGTTCATAACATTTATAGTTTTGGTTTACAGGATTTATGCATAAAAGTTACTATCATTTTATTGGTCCAACAACTGTGTCATGGCATTATTGCCAATAATAATTCTTCTTGCCTACGTAGCCTGGCTGGTGATGGCACAAGGGGTTAGTGAGATGGTTTGGGATTTATATTCACTATGTAAACCAAACGTCTCGGTGGATGTTTTGGACGGAAGCAGAGCTCCTGCATGGTAGGTTTGATGTAAATGTTATTTAGGAAGCTGAGGAAGTAAAAGACAAAAATACTATCATATCAACTGATGCCGAAAAATAGTTGACAAAATTCAATGCAAATTCATGATTAAAACTCTCAGAAAACTAGGATTAGAATATGCAATTCTGCTCTAAACATTTGGTAGAATTCTCCAGTGTAATCACGAGGACTTACATTATTTCTTTTTTGAGAAATAAAAACATTTTTTAATTTATTTAATAGTTATAGGGCTTTTGTAGATATTGAATGATATCTCATAATTTGTGAGGAACTGGTGCATTTTATCTAAGTTGTCAAATGTATCTCAATACTTTATTCACAGTATTCTCTTACTAACCTTTTGATATCTTCAGGGTCTGTGGTGATCCACACTGCCTCATTCCTGATATTAGTGATTTGTGTGGTCTCTCCTTTTTTTTCACTGTGTTATTCTTGCTAGAGATTTGTCAAGTTTTTTTTAATCTCTTCATAGAACCAGAGTTGTGTTTCATTTATTTTCTATGTTGTTTTTTCATTCTGAATTTCATGGATTTCCACTCTTCTCTTATTACTTTCTTTCTTTTGCTTTGGGTTTATTTTGCTCTTCTTTTTTCTAGTTTCCTGATGTATGACCTTATTTTTCTGTGATTTTTTTTATTAATCCATATATTTCTTGCTATTAATTTCTCTTTCAGCACTGCATTAGCTTCACCTAATACATTTTAATATAATACACCCTCACTTTTATTGAGTTTAATATATTTTTGAATTTCCTTTGAGATTTCCTCATTGACAACATGTTATTAGCAGTGTGTTGTTTAGTTTCTAGAAGATTTTTCTGTCATTTTTTGCTATCGATTTCTATTTCTTCTTCCTTTTTTTTGGTATGTGATCCAAAAACACTCCCTTGCATGATTTCAGTTATTTTATGTTTTTTGATATTTGTTCTAAGACGCACAATATGGACTGTCTCAACAAATGTTTTTTGGCCCAGCCAGTATGGCTCAGTTGTTGAGTATCAACCCAGGCACCAAGAGTTCACCGGTTCGATTTCCAGTCAGGGCACATGCCCAGATTGTAGGCCCGATCCCCAGTGGGGGGCATGCAGGAGGCGGCCAATCAATGTTCTCGCTCATCGATGTTTCTCTCTCTCTCTCCCTCTGCTTTCCTATCTCTCTAAAATTAATAAAGAAAAAACATTTTAAAAAAACAAAATAAATGTTTTTGGGGGAACTCGAAAAGAATATGTATTCTGCTCTTAGGTGAAGTGTTACAATTAAAAATTAGAACCTGTTGATTGATAATATTGTTGAGCTTTTCTATTTCTTGATGATTTTTATCTCTATGCTATCAATTGTTTAATCAACTCTACCAGTTGTTGAGAAAAAATGCTAAGGAATTTACAAATTATAATAGTGGGTTTATATATTTCTTCTTTCATATCTGGAAGTCTGTTCCTGCTTCTAAAGGTTCTATTGTTTGATGCATATACATTTAGAATTATTGTGTCTTCTCACTAGATATTTATCATTATGTAATGTCCCAATTTGTGGTCATTTCTTTACTCTGAAGTTTATTTGTTATTAATGTAACTACTCCTGTTTTGTTTTTTGTTTTTTGGGTTAACATATGCATGACCAATCATTCCAATATTTTACTAAATCTTACATTATTGTAATACTTGAAATGTGTTTCTTGTAGACAGCATTTAATTCAGACAGGTTTTTCTTTTCTTTACCTATTTCTGTTTCATAAAAAGTGTATTTAGATTATTTATATTCAATGTTACTAATGATATGTTAAGGCTTAGGTGTAGCTAGCATTTTATTTCTGGTTTTTGTTTGTTTTTTACTCGCTCTTTTCTGCCTTCATGTGGGCTACTCAGCATTTTTAGAATTCATCTTTTCATGGTTTGGCTGGAGGAAGGTGGTTATTGTCTAAAGGTTTTCTGCCTTATTAGACTTCCTCTATCTTGTTCCTTTGCCTAGACAGAGAGAAAGCTTTTATTTATTTTTTTTATTTTAATTATTTTTGTCTGTGGTCAATGGCATTTCTGTGTTGCTGGCCCCTTAGCTCTAGGATGTATGAAGCGTACAGAGCCCAGAACTGCCCTGCCATCTTTTTTTGGCCAATGTCTCTACCCAGGGTGGCTTTTTCTTTTTAACTTACTAGAGTGCTTTTTGTTTCTACGTTATAGAGTGTATGTGTATACTATAATAAAATAAGCAGGACTTTTAGCTGTACTTAGCAGGAAGAATAGGAAGAAATATGTCTAATGTCTACTTTCATAGATGGAACCAGAAACAATTTAATTTTGCTAGTTCAAAAAGTTCATCTTTCTTATTGGGGTTTATTGAACCTCTTGTATCTGTGGGTTCCAGTCGACATCCAACGGAAGTAATTTTAAAACGGTATTTAAAATATTTTCTTTCCTTTTTCTGTCTCATACTAGAATTCCAAATACATGCATGTGAGACTGTTTGACATTGCTCACAAATCCTGGGGCACTATTTTTTTTTTTTTGCATTTATCTCTTATTGATAGAACAATGAGCATTTTTCTCTTTTGTGCATTATTGTATTATTTTCTATTTCTCATGTGGATATTCATATATAGAAAGGCCTGGCAGAAATACGCATGTTCTCTATACAAAAATTTGACCTGTATAGAGTAAGGAAAATAGGGAGAGAAAAAAAGTATCTTTTATCCAATAATATGGTAAAATATTTAGGCCTATTTCTGTGAGATTAAATAGTAGACAAACAGTAAAACATGATAGATAACTAAGAAAAAAAATCTTTATTTTGAAAATATGTAAACTTAATAGTATAAATGATTGGATAAAATGTATTGTTCAATTAATTGCATTAAATCAATTTATTGGTTATTTAGAAAAAGTATATAAAGATTAGCTTTTACTTTAGAGCTAAATACTTTTGATATAAATAATTTAAATCATGACTGTGAAAAGCTAGTAAATAATTGAGGAGCTCCTTCTAACATCATGAAGGATAATTGGTAATTTTTCCAAATAAAAAAGTAGAATTTTCTTATGTGAAAAACATACCAAAATAAAATTTATATTTAAAGGACATGCTGAGATTAAATATCTACAAGAAGCATTGCAGGAAAAAAAAATAGAAATATCTTTATTATATAAGTAATTCCTGAAAGTCTTAAGAAGTATCTACACATGTAATAGATAGTAAATCAATAATTAATAAGTAATTTTTTTCTCTAAAGCAAGTATAAAAACAGCTGGGTGAACTTAAAAAAAAATGCTAAACTCCTTCAAAATTTAAAAATATTTTTTAACTTACTTTTTATTGGTTACACAAAATGTAAAGTTCTACAATCTCTTTGGAAACTAGTTCAGCAATTTTTATATTGCTTGACCTAGTTATACAATGTTACTCAAGATATATTGTAGCATAGTTATTGAGAAGATTAGCTCTGAATAGAGACTCCCACGATCTAGCAATGTGACATTGTGTAAGTTATTTTTCTGGTTTTGCATCTATAAAGTAGAGGTAATAATTATAGGATATTACAATGTTGTACAACCAAAAATATAGTACTTAACTATTAAATTACATTTTCAAACATGATATGATATGATTTAACAAACATTTACAGTATAAAACTCTGTATTTATTAAGTTCCAAATTCATGATACTTCGAGTTCTCTCTAATGCACAGACACCACAAAAACAGACACATGCACACACTCAGAATACACTCTACGTTGTATGGTTAGAGGTCTTTTTTTTTTTTCTTTTGTGTCTACTATATGTCCAAGAATTCCAAATATACCATTTTCTAAAATATTCCACATGAGTATGTGTTACTTACTGAGTCAGGAGCGATCAATAAGAGCATCAATTAATTTCCCAAAAATGTCTCTTTGTTCTCATCTGTGTTTGCTGCTTAGCAATTATATAGTATGCCAAAACTAAAATTGCCTATTTTTTGTTGTTGTTGTTGTTGTTTTATCATGGGGAGTCCATATTTACTTCTGCCATCTGGAAATGTGTTTATCTTCACCACAGAGAGTAGCAGATCATGATGCAATGAACTACCATATGTGACAGAATTCAATTTTGTTCCAAAATGTTGTAAAGTAAAAATTTGATTGTCTGCAGTATTGTACCATCTGCATTGTCACGAGGAGGTATTTCCTTGGGTTTTTCAACAATGAGACTGTTCATTCCTTACTTCTTCTTCCCCGTGGATGCTAACCCTGTTGTTCATATGTTCTCTGGTTAATCAGACCAACATGCACTAAAATTAGTCTAAGATAATTATTCCTCCCACTTCTCACACAAAGGAACAACGCCATCGCATGCCATGGAAACTGTTCCTGAAAGCAATGCAGTTCACTTCAGATTTCACTTTCTGGTCATTGCACTATCCTCAAAGGAAATAGAAACATTTAGGAGTTGTACATATTATCAGATATCAGATTTGGGAAGTTTATTGGGAAAAATGATCACACTCTTTCTTCGTCCTAATTTTCAAGTTACATTGAATTCAGAAAACCTTAATGTATACTTTCTCTTTTGCTTTAACTATGAAAATGTATTTCTTTATTTTAGGGCAAATAAGATAAAAAGCTCTCTTTCTGATAGTATAGATTGAAGGACCCCTGCCCTTCCACAGCGGAATTCATCTTCTCCAAATGGAGAACCTCTTTGAGCCTGCATCACCAGTGTAAGAAAGGGGAACATACCCATGCTGACAACAAAAAAACTTTCAACAGAAAACCCAAGGCTTGGAAGACAGGCCTTCTATTAGGTGCTGGACCTCCAGAAGAACCTAGTCATTTCTTCTATCTTACTCTAGATGCACTGCTGGGTGCCCCTCTTTAGAAAAGAGGAGATCTGGGGAGCATAACACCCACACATCTGCATCTTTACATTGCATATATTTTACATTGATTATTAGCAGTTTCGGGGGGCGGGGAGGGGAGAACAAAGGTAGAAGCTGTCTCAAACTCAGACCAAATTCTGGAACTGAGATGTCAGTAACTACGGCCATTGGTATTCATAACCAATCTTTAGTTATATGTGGGTGTTTTGTTTTTTTTGTTTGTTTATCTCGCTCGTTTCTTCTCTTGGTTGGGTTACATTTATTAGATTACACAGTATGATGGTGTCAGAGGGGTTTCATGGAGTAATCAAATATCTTAAGTATGTGTTAATTCTTCAGCTAGGACAGAAAAGTCATCAAAACTACATATTAATTTTTGCTTTCTGGGTCTTCTCAGGTCCACATCTTCTCTAGAGGATATTTAATTTGCCTTTTCATTACTTTTAACAAACAGTGCTCTCTGTATATTTGCTAACTAAATTCTAACTCTTTTTAAGCCCCAAAGAGCAACTAGGACCCTTATGCTAGAAAAAGAGTCTAATGATTAACATCAAAGGCAAAATCCTATTCCCAGTAAAGAATGGGCAATCAATTGTGTCTTTTTGGGGGAATATGGCTATTTACTTATATTATCTGTTACCTTTGTGTGCTATTTTAAGTCAATTAAAGAAAACAACTTCTTCATTACTTTTTCTCTCTGTATAAAGAACACGTTCTCAGCTCGAGTATATTGTAGACTTTTATAATTCTGAATTATAGTTTCGGGGCCATATTCCTTCCTTGGCATTCACATGAGAGACTTAATGAATTACCCTGTAACTCTGAAATCCACATAATAAATTATTTGACTGATTTCCAAATGAGGTTGGCCTTTTAGATAGAGCAAGTGAGAGATTTCTTTAGGGCAACTATGTTGATCTATGCATGAGGTCCAGAAATAGAGACAGATATATGTGGCCAATTGATTTTTGACCATGGTGTCAGGAATACTCAATAGGAGAAGTATAGTTTCCTTCAACAAATGGTTCTGGAGTATTTGGACAATTTTGGGGGGAAGCACACACACACCTTCATAAATATTTTGCAATATAAACTATTGCCCTAAAAATGCAATTAAAACCTATAAAATATCTAGTAGAAAATATAGGCTAGATCCCTTGCGACTTTGGGCTATGCAGCAATTACTTGGGGGATAAAAATTATGACATGGAACTATTTTGATGAATTAAACTGCATACAAATTTAAAAACTTATATTCTTTGAAAGAAAATGTTAATAAAATGAAAATGCTAGTCACAGACTGGAAGATAATATGTGCAAAATGCAAGGCTGATGTGAACTTTTAAAACCCAGTAATAAGACAACGCACAATAAAAATTGGGCAACTTCACTAAAGAGATATATGGGAGAAAAATAAGCATGAGAAGAAATGCTCAATATAATTAGTCATTAAGGAAAATCAATTTAAAGGCACTGAGATGATGCTACATAACCTAGTAAAATGTTCAAAAATTGTAAAACACAGATCTAAAAAACCATCACAAAGTTCAAAGTGCTGGTAAGGGTAGCATAACAAAACTCGTATTTTCTCATCCGATGCAATACGTAACCGTAACTTCAATAAAAATTGGCAACATTTTATAAAGTTCAAACATATTCTTACCATAAAGTAGCTATTGCATTCCTATTTATACAAGAATAAAGAAAACATACATTTGTCACAAAAATCTGTTTCTGAAATGTTTATAGTAACATTACTCGTTAGAGCCAAAACATGGAAACAACCAAAATGCCCATCAACTGGTAAATAGGTAACTCAGTTGGCGTACATACATGCTGTAACAATCAACATGTGTGAGGACGTGTGTGTGCGTGCATGCGTGCGTGTGTGTGTGCACCTTCCCTTTATATATTGATTACAGTCACTCCACAAACTCATGTTCTCAGTAAAGGGATAGTTGATATTTTTCTGTTTGAAGATGATTTGCAAATTGATTATAATCTGAGAATGACTAGATCCTGCTTGAGACACTAGAGAAATAATAACAAACCGTTATATAACTTTTACTATATACCTTATATTATTCTAAATACTATTATATCTTTTTAAATATTTATATACGTAGCTAATGTTACATTGGTAATCATATTGCAATCAATAATCAAGTCAGGCTATTGTGCACCTTAAACATACACGATATTATATACCAACAATATCTCAATAAAAATGAAGTTTAAAAAAGATGGTATGATGCTGAAAATAGCCTGCAGTGTACACCTCCAGGATGTTCCAGGGTGTTCTCGTCTGTTCCGTCGTGGTGATCATAGACTCTCTGTCCCGCAGCCTCCCCTTGGACTTAGCTCCTTACTGAATTCCTTTTCTCCGTGAAAATAGAAACATTACGCTGAAGAGGCATCATGCTAAATACTGCTACGGGTGAACAATGAAGCATTATGATATAAATATTTCTCCCCAGTAAAAAAAAATTGGTCTTAAATATGACCTGACCCAGCTCAGAAAGACACTCTTTCTTCGAGAGGAAATGGAGTTGAACATGCTCCTGCCATCACCACTACATACGTTTAACACCCAGACAGTTGGCCAAGAACATGGAGTCCACCTGCTTGTTCTGAGAACACCAGTGAGGTGAGATGCAGCTCTGGGCAAATGGGGGTCCCACTTCAACAACTAAAATGTTCGATGACCAACATATTATAGAGCAAGTAAGATTGCTCTATAATGTGGTATCTGGTTAATAAAGATCGGGCACTTAAAGTGGATAGGAACCAACCCCGGGAGAAATGACGAGAACGAATCCTCCTGGTGCGTATAAACACAGGACAAAACAGTTCAGGACGTGTGAGAGCAAATTAACAGCTAATGCTCTGGACACAGCAAATGATGTCATACTGGGCAGCAACAAAGACTATTACCTTTGCCACATATGGCTGAGTATTTTTGCCAATTGCTCAGCATTGAACGATGTGACGATTATGTAGTTGCCAAGATTCAGCTACAGAATCTACTTCATCTAGTTCAAGCAGAAAGGGTCGTCACCTAGGCTATTTTTTGTCAGACAGTGTTTAGAAGGGCCAGGAAATCAAACTTTGTGATACACAGCCAGGATTTACTTCTGCCTGGTTTTTTAAACAGAAATAACCGGATCGACTGCATACCCCTATATACTAAAAAAAAAAAACAGGAGCCAGACACCACCAGACAGCCAGCATCTCTGCCAAGGATGCTGGAAAGAGCCATCTCCTCCACGATGAATATGGCTAAGAAAGCTGGGAGCTGTGTATCTTCCCTCCAACTTCCAAACCTTTGGAAGTGGATGCTGCTGTTTGGCCTTTTCTTGTGGCAAGACACCGCTGTTGGATTCTACCTAGGGAATCCATGACAGAAATGTAGAGGAATATCAAAATGAGGTTTTGGGCAGACACATTTAACAGATGGTGATTATAATACCATTTCTCATTTGTTGCATTTGATTATGCCAAACCTAGTGTTGAAAATAAATACATATTGTTCTCATTCTAGACGGCAGTTCTTTCTTTCTTAATTAATTTAAATGTAATCTTCATGAAATTCAAAGTTCTTGGCATATATCATGTAGATAAATAGACCTGGTGTAATGACCTTAATTGTGCTTTCAAATTCAACCGCACTGACTGGGAGAAACAAAATAAACAATACCTGTCAGAGAAGGTACAGTTAACGAGGCCATTTCTGTCTACTTGAGCTGATGCACGGTACCAGACTTTCATAAGAGGGACTTCTATTTGGAAGGAGAAACAGCAAATCTTTAGAAATAGATTCTACCATGTTCTAACTAAAACACACACATATATTGGGGGAAATATATATACATATATATGTTTTATATTTATATAAAAAACAAATACGCTTTATATAAAATATAAATGATTTCTATTTATCTATGAAAGAAATAGGAACTGTTGGGTCAGTAGTACTGAAATGAAGAACTGTGGTCTTCACAGGCCTGTTCAGGAAATAACAGATCGCCTTCCAACCCGAATGACAATATAAATGCACTTCAGCGTTCTCCCGACTCTGAGCTTCCCTTTTATTTTTATTTTTTTTGAAGATGCACACAATTGGAATCTAAGTATTGAGGTTCCTTGCCATTTCTCATTCAGGATTCACATAATTAGAAGCTCAGATATCCAAGCAAGTAAACAAAGGAAATTAGTAACAGAGTCTTTATTGCTTGATATTGATTTCTCATCTCATCTCTCTCTCTCTATACACACACACACACACACACACATACACACACACATATGTATAATTTTTTTTCCATTCTACTCACTGTGCAAATCCCCCAGCCTGTTGAATCCAGTGCTTTCCCCACGTCGCACCCGGATAAGAGCACCTGAAAGCGAATACTATTGTACATGGTTTCTTGTTCTGGAAGGAAACATTCCTATGAGTCCATCCAATGCCATCGCTTCAAATATCATCTGCGTGCTGATGCCTCCAGGAAGAAAAGAGTTAGCACCAGGTCTCCAGGGCATGCAAGAGGCTCCATGCTGGTCTGAAGGAAATCGACTTGCAGACATAACTGGAGAATGAAAGTTAGCTGTATAGACCACCTGTGTGATTGATGAAGCATAGAAACCAAGCAACCTCCGACTAAAACAGCTTCATCTGAGCTAGACATTCCCATTCACACAGGTAGTCTGTACAGTATCTGTCTTGTTCCCCCAAATAAAAATTCACCCCAGGATGGGAAAAATGTCTGCTTTTGTTTTGTTTCGCTTTGCTTTGCTTTGCGTTTTATTTTGTCTTGGAAGCTGCATCCGTTGGGTTTGTGGGGCCCTGACAGACTAATATTGTGAGGCTACAGTTGTCCCTACTTTTCACTTGTATCTTTCAGTGATTGTTGGGGCGGTGTGGCGCGGAGGTGTGGAGGTGTTACCTTGCGCGGTGCTTAGACAATCCAGCCATCTATGATACAGAGCTACCAGTTAGCACCCCAGACCTCGTCCCCAGATTCTGGCCTGCATATCCAATTAATCACCTCTACATGGATGCATCAGAAGCCTCTGAAACTCACACTCCTGAACTCTAACACGTTCCCACACATTTCAGTATGTTCCTCCCCGAAACTTTCCTGTCAAGAGCTGTCAACAACACTCAGTCCAGCTGTCCGAGGCAAAACCCTGGAGACGTTCTTGACACGTATCTCTTCAGGTCCAAATCATTTGCAAGGAGTTGACCGTTCTGCAGAGATACTGGAAGCTACCACGTTTGTTCTGCTTCCTCCATGACAACCCCGGCCCAAGCCATCATTATTTTTTAACACATTATAGCAATTGCCTGTTCAGAGGTCTTCTATTTTAAATGACAGCCATAATAGCTCTCTTAAGAAAATCAGAGCATGACATAGTTGTATTCATTCAGTCAGTCACACGTGGAAGAAACCGAAGGCTGCACTACTTTTCTATTTATTTACAAAAGAAAACATATTTTAAAATTAGTTAAAATCTCCAGATAGCATGAAAATAATGTTTACAGGTTTAGTATCACAAACTTTTTAGTATTACAAAATTCAAGACTCAGACATATGGTTGGGGTTTTATTTCAGGCTCAAAGTTCTATCACTTCTACGATGGCCTTTTAAATAGATAGCTTTTTCTTTTTTATTTTATTTTCGAGGTGCCTTTGATGATGTTCAGGAAGCTGAACGAATTTAAATAGGTCATTAGAGTTTCACTGTGCTGTCTGGGCTTATTACAGCATAAAGAATAGACATATTTTTTTAAGTCTGGATGACAAATGTAGTCACTAAAGTACCTGATATATTTTAATAAACACTTTTAAATACGCACTAAGAGTTTAAGAAATCCTCTGATAGTGAAATTCAAATTGGCTGAATAATACATTTAGCCACTGCCTTAAAATGAACATTTAGCAATATAAGAGTAAGTTGTTAGAGTTTGATAGTGATGCAATTTTTAAACAAATGCACCCACAAAAGTGAATCATTCTATTTCCTCCAAGTTTTTGCATCAATTTTTTGTGAACTTTATGAGACTTTAAAGAAGCTGTTATCGTATCTTCTTATTTTCAAATAGTTCTATGAATAAATTCTTATACTTCTTAACTGAAAGAAAACAAATAAGTTGATTATGATATAAATCATGCCATTCATCATCCCTTATTTCAAATAATACATTTGTTGCAATGATCTCATGGTTTTCAAATATAAGATTTACAGCAGACAAATGTTATCATCTCACATTTATAAATTATTTCAGAAAATGTCATTTATATGCAGAATGCAAATTTTGATTTTATAAAAGTAATCCTGTTATTAAATAAGCTTGGTACCTAGTGCCTAGAGGGAAGATGGCTTTCATATTTTATAAACATATGATAATCTAGGGGTATTGATTAAAAATATTAACACTTTCAGAATTACAAAGTGAATAGATGCTGGGTAAATATTAGAATGACAAAAATATATAAGTACTCTCTGTATCAATGTTATGTGGTTAAGACCACCTACTTTTTAACAACTGACAAAATTATAGATATAGGTACTATACTAATGTTGTAGAGATACAAATATAAAACACAGTGTTTTTGACTTAAAAATGTTATAGCTTGTTAATATAACATTGTAAGAGTGTTTAAATGAGTTTAAGAGCTATATGATTTTTATACAAGCTCAAAAGAAATTAGAACATACATCTCGTTGTAAAGTTCTTCCCAGGGAAGAGAACCATAGAACATGTTTGAGTTCATCACATGTGAAGACTGAGGACAGGAAGCTGGGGTTCCACCTGACGTTGGCTTTACTCCATATCCCTTTCTGATCTGTAGGTTCATGAGATACATAACAGAGATACTGAAATACTTAAGAAAGTATCCAGTACATTTACTTCATTTGTCTTTAGTCACCTTCTGGTAGAGGGACACAAACTTGAGTGAATTAGAAGTCAGAGAAGGAATGGCAATTTTTATCTTATGATGTGCTCACTTATTGGCAAAAATTAATAAGAAACATCAGTTTATAAAATGAACTATGTCATCACTACTGATTAATAAGAAATGCTGTACTTTACCTGATTATCTAATTTTTAAGGAAAATAGTATAATTTTGGAATGGTTTTTGGCTGCAGGATTGAACGGTACGTATAGCTTTTATGTTCCTGTCCATGTTGTCTTTATTTGTCAATAGGAAATTTAGTTCAGTAGATTTATGAGTTTATGGTCGAAGTTTATGTGGTTTTGGAAGAACTGGGGAATGCCTGTTTGATACTTAAAAAAATTACAAATTTGGGGAGGCCCTGACTCTTGTAGGTGAAAAATATATTTGAAGCTTTGAATGCAATGAACTCAAAACTTTCTCAGGGGAACACTTCTATCCTTCTTCTGTGTGATGGGCTTCCAGTATTTACAGCCAACCCCCGTTATTAATGCTGCAAATTGCTTCTCAAAGTGTCTCTTCACTCTTTCAAATGGATGAAGCCCTCAAGCCCCAGGTTCTTGAAAATTATTTGAAGGAAAACTCAGCTCTCATCCATTCTGCCTGTGGGATGAATTAAGGCCGTGTTTCCCTGGTGTCGTGATGGAAAATCCCATTTGTAGGCTTGTGCTATTGTTTCTTGGTGGAAAGACCGTATAGGAGAGATTTGGGAATTCATTTGATTTGCTTTTCTGGGATAACTTCTAGAAAAGCACTTTGGAAAAAAATGTAATGTATACTATCTCTTTGCTCACCACAAAAGCAGTGAGTGGATTATGTGGATCATTATCTCTAATTCCACGTACAAGTTCCAGGTACAAGCAGAAGTAGAGCTCACGCCTCTGTCTCGAGCTATGAAGACAAAGAACTTCTCAAAGCTGGGGGCTCATTTGTGTCTTATTTTCTACATTATCGTATTGACCAGCTGATGACAGGCAACCTGACATGAACTTTGACATCATGTGGGCAAAGCAAACAAATGGCAATCATTAAGGGCGTTTAAACTTAGAAACATGTCTTCCTTTTGCCGAATTTTCAGAGAGATATTTAATTCATTTGAAAATTTAACTGGCATAAAGGAGAGAAAATAACATGGAGGAAACATCACTCATTTAGCTCCTAAACAGGGAGAATTCAGTCACAAAATTCATATTAGTAATGACACTGTGTCTTGTGTTGAGAGGACACTCAAAGCAATTTTTGTCTAAATTGATATTATAGCTCCCGTTCTTGCTGTTTGCCTTCCTCCTAATTATCCGCTTTCCTTTCCCTACGTTCTGATTTCTCTGCAGTTCCATCTCTCTTTCGTTTCTTCTCTAGTCACCTAACAATTTTTATTCTCTCTCCCATTCATTCAGTGGCCCTTTAATGACCATTCGTTATAGAAACCTGTCAGGAAGGTGAGGAGACTGGTAATTTTATGACCTAAAAAAGCTTTGGGACTTATTGAGTTACATCTGAGATAAATTTTCCCTTGTTATGTGAATGAATCTAACTGCTCTCTCTTGTGGGAAGTACGTTTCTTTAAAAGAAATTAATTTTACTTTGATGCAAGCTAACATTTTGAACATGAATTACCTTCCTATCTATTTTGAAATTTGAAATATGTAAATAAAAGACAGTCTATGGACAGAGGATATCTATTTTTACATGTAGATTTTGATAAATATTTTATATGTACATTTTTGTGGGTATATAAACAAAGTGTTCACAACAATATAGGTTTTCTTTACATACAATATTACTTGGTATGTTTATTATTAGATTTCTACCTCTACATTGTGGTCTATCTAGAAAGATGAGAAACATTTATGAATAACTATGATGAAATAGTGAAATTAAAATTTAGACATTGCTATTGAAGGAAGTTCCAAAAATTCTATTGTTTCCAATATTGTCTTTTAAAAAATTTTTTAAATTTATTTTTAATTTTTTATTGTTTATTAATTAATTTACTTATTTTTGTTACAGATGTTTCTCCTTTTCCCCCCACTGATTCCCTCTGCCCCACCCTACCCACCCTGTCCACAGCATTGTTGTCCATGTCCATGTTCAAGCACACATGCATATAAGTTCTGTGGTTTATCTCTCCCCCCCAGCCCCTCTTCTGGGGATAGTCAGTCTGTACCCCCTTCCATGTCTCTGGGATTACCCCATTCCTCACATTGTTATGTTCATTATATTCCACAAATAAGTGAGATCATATAATACTTGTCTTTCTCTGTTTGGCTTGTTTCGCTTAGGATGACACTTTACAGGTCCCTCCATGTTGTCTCAAAGGATAAGAGATCTTTCTTTCTTACAGCTGCATAGTACTCCATTGTGTATATGTACCACTGCTTTTTTATCCATTCGTCTACTGATGGACATTTGGGCTGTTTCCAGATCTATGCTATTGTAAATAGTGCTGCTGTGAACATGGGGGTACATATATTCTTTCTGATTGGTGTTTCAGGCTTCTTAGGGTATATTCCCAGAAGTGGGATCACTGGGTCAAATGGAAGTGCAATTTTTAATTTTTTGAGGTAACACCGTATTGTTTTCCATAGTGGCTGCACCAGTCTGCATTCCCACCAGCAGTGCACTAGGGTCCCCTTTTCTCCACACCCTGGCCAACACTTGTTGTTTGATGATTTGTTAATGGCGGCCATTCTGACAGGTGTGAGTTGATACCTCATTGTTGTTTTAATTTGCATTTCTCTGATGATTAGTGATGTTGAGCATTTCTTCATATGTCTCTTGGCCATTTGTATGTCCTCTTTGGAGAGGTATCTATTTAGTTCCTCTACCCATTTTTTAATTGGGTTCTTTGTCTTCCTTTTGTTGAGTTGTATGAGCACTCTATATATATTGGAAATTAACCCCTTATCTGATATATCATTGGCAATTATGCTCTCCCATACAGTGGGTTGCCTTTCCATTTTGATGATTGTATCTTTTGCTTTGCAGAAGCTTTTGAGTTTGATGTAGTCCCATGTGTTCATTTTCTCCTGTGTTTCTATTGCCTTAGGTGATGTATCAGTGAAAATTCTGCTGCGTATGATGTCTGAAATTTTGTTGCCTACAGTTTCTTCTAGAATTTTTATGGATTCATGAGTCACATTTAAGTCTTTTATCCATTTTGAGTTTATTCTTGTGTAGGGTGTAAGTTGATGGTCTAGTTTCATTTTTTTGCATGTAGCTGTCCAATTTTCCCAACACCATTTGTTAAAGAGGCTGTCTTGACTCCACTGTATGCTCTTGCCACCTTGTCAAATATTAATTGAGCATATTGCCTTGGGTCTATTTCTGTGTTCTCTGTTCTGTTCCACTAGTCCATATGCCTGTTCTTGTGCCAGTACCAGGCTGTTTTGGTTACAGTCGCTTTGTAGTATAACCTGAAATCTGGTAATGTGATCCCTCCTACTTTGTTCTTTTTCAAGATTGCTGTGGCTATTTGAGGTTTTTTTGGTTCCATATGAACTTTTGAAGTATTTGTTCTATTTCTATAAAGTATGTCGTTGGTATTTTAATGGTGATTGCATTGAATCTATAGATTGCTTCAGGTAATATGCACATTTTAATGATGTTAATTCTTCCAATCCATGAACAAGGTATGTGCTTCCACTTTTTTATATCTTCCTCTATTTCTTTTTTCAATGTCCTTTATTTTCTGCAAATAGGTCCTTTATTTCTTTGGTTAAGTTTATTCCTAGGTATCTTAATTTTTTTGCAATAATGATAAATGGGATTATTTTCTTAGTTTCTCTTTCTGTGAGTTCATCATTGGTGTATAAGAATGCCATTGATTTCTTGATTTAATTTATTATCCTGCTACTTTGCCAAATTCATTTATTAAGTCTAGTAAATTTTTGATGGAGTCTTTGGGGTTTTCTACATATAGGATCATGTCATCTGCAAATAATGACAGTTTCACTTCCTCCTTTCCAATTTGAATCCCTTTTATTTTTTCTTCCTGTCTGATTGTTGTGGCTAAGACTTCCAGTACTATGATAAATAAGAGTGGTGAAAGTGGGCATCCTTGCCTTGTTCCTGTTCTTAAGGGAAATGCTTTTAGTTTTTGTCCATTGAGTATGATGTTGGCTGTAGGTCTTTCATATATGGCCTTTATCATGTTGAGATATGATCCCTCTATTCCCACATTGCTGAGCATTTTTATCAGAAATGGATGCTGGATTTTGCCGAAGGCTTTTACGGCTTCTATTGATATGATCATGTGGTTTTTATTCTTCATTTTATTTATGTGGTGTATCACATTTATTGATTTTTGAATATTGTACCAGCCTTGCATCCCTGGGATGAATTCCACTTGGTCATGGTGGATAATTTTTTTGATGTATTGCTGAATTCGATTTGCTAGTATATTGTTCAGGATTTTGGCGTCTGTGTTCATCAGGGATGTTGGCCTGTAGTTTTCTTTCTTTGTAGTGTCTTTTTCTGGTTTTGGAATTAGACTTATGCTGGCCTAATAAAATGAGTTTGGAAGTCTTCCTTCTTCTTGAATTTTTTGAAATAATTTTAGAAGAATGGGTGTTAGTTCTTTTTTAAATGTTCTGTAATACTCCCCCGTGAAGCCACCCAGGCCTGGGCTTTTGTTTGTTGGGAGAGTCTTGATTACATCTTCAATTTCTTCTGTTGTTATTGGTCTGTTCAAGTTTTCTATCTCGTCTTGGTCCAGTTTTGGGAGACTAAATGTTTCTAGAAATTTGTCCATTTGGCTTAGTCTTGGTCCAGTTTTGGAGACTAAATGTTTCTAGAAATTTGTCCATTTGGCTTAGATTGTCAAAGTTGTTGCCATATAATTGTTCATACTAGTTGTTAACGATCTTCTGTATTTCTGTGGTATCAGTTGTTACTTCTCCTCTTTCATTTCTGATTTTGTGTATTTGAGTTCTCTCCCTTTGTTTCTTGGTGAGTCTAGCTAAGGGTCCATCAATCTTGTTTATCATTTCAAAAAACCAACTCTTTGTTTCATTGATCCTTTCAATTTTTTTTTTTTTTTATCTCCATGTCATTTATTTCTGCTCTGATCTTTACTATTTCCTTCCTTCTACTTGCTCTGGGGTTTTCTTTTTGTTTGCTTTCTAGTTCTTTAAGTTGTGAGGTTAGATAGTCTATTCGAGATTTTTTTTGTTTCTTGAGGTAAGCCTGTAGTGCTACGAACTTCCCTCTCAGAACTGCTTGAACTGTATCCCATAGGTTTTGTGTGTTGTGTGTTAATTTTCATTGGATTCCAGAAAGTTTTTAATTTCTTCCTTGATCTCCTCGGTGACCCATTCATTGTTTAATAACATGCTATTTAGCCTCCATGTGTTCAAATGTCTTTGCATGTTCTTGTTGCAGTCAATTTCTATTTTCATGCCATTGTGATCTGAAAAGATGCCTTATATGTTTCAATCTTCTTGAACTTGTAGAGACTTAGTTTGTGTCCTAACATGTGGTCTATCTTTGAGAATATCCCATGTGCACTTGAGAAGAATGTGAAGTCTGTAGTTTTGGGGTGTAATTCTCTTTAGATATCTATTAAATCCATTTGGTCTAGTGCTTCATTTAGAGTTTCTGTTTCCTTGCTAATTTTTTGTCTAGAGGATCTATCCAGTGATGTCAGCAGGGTGTTTAAGTGCCCTGCTATGATTGTATTGATATCGATTTCTCCTTTGAAGTCTTCCAGAAGATTTAATATATTTTGGTGCTCCTATATTGGATGCATACATGTTTATCAAGGTTATATCATCCTGTTGAATAGATCCTTTCAATATTATGTAGTGGCCTTCTTTATCTCTAGTTATGGCCTTCATTTTGAAATCTATTTTATCAGATATGAGAATTGCTACCCCAGCTTTTTTTTCTTTTTCGTTTGCTTGGAAGATTTTTTTCTATCTCTTCACTTTCAACCTACATGAGTCTTTTGTTGTGAGGTGGGTATCTTGTAAACAACATATAGATTCGTCATGCTTTCTTATCCAAACAGCTACTCTGTGTCTTTTTATTGGAGTATTCAATCCATTTACATTTAAGGAAATTATTGATATGTACTTATTTATTGCTATTTTTGTTTGGTGTGGTTATATTTTTCTTCCTATTTCTCCTGTTAATTACAGCAGTCTTTTTAACATTTCTTGCAGTGCTGTTTTGGTGCTAATGTATTCCCTTAGCCTTTTTTTTTGTCTGGAAAGCTCTTTATTTGCCTTCTATTTTGAATGATAGCCTTGCTGGGTAGAGCAGTCTTGGATTCAGATCCTTGTTTATCATGACCTTGATTACCTCATGCCATTCCCTCCTGGCCTGTAGTGTTTCTGTTGAGAAGTTAGCTGAGAGCCTTATAGGGGTTCCTTTGTAGGTAACCTATTGCTTATGTCTTGCTGCTTTTAGGATTCTCTCTTTGTCTGTAATTTTTGGCATTTTGATTACTATATTTCTTGGTGTGGGCCTGTTTGAGTTCTTACTTGGGGCTCTCTGTGCTTCTTGAACTTGAATGTCTTCTTCCTTTACCAAATTAGGGAAGTTTTCTGTCACTATTTCTTCAAATATATTCTCTAACCCTTGCTCATTTTCTTCTTCTTCGGGGACTCCTATGATACGAATATTATTACGTTTCTAGTTGTCCCACAGTTCTTTTAAGCTGTCTTCCTGTTTTTTCCTTTTGGTTTTCTGATTGGTTGTTTTTTTCTACCCTGTCTCCTAATTCACTGATCCGGTCCTCAGCTTCCTCTACTCTGCTATTTAGACCTTCTAATGTGTTCTTTATTTCTGATATGTCATTCTTCATTTTTTCTTGGTGGTTTTTAATTTCCAACTGATTGATTTACAACATTTCTATGTCTTTACTCATGGTGCTCACGTCCTTACACATGCTGTTGAGCTTCCTCAAGATCATGGCTCTGAATTCTAGTTCTGTTAACTTGCTTAACTTCACCTCATTTATTTAATCTTCAATAGAGGTCTCTTTTTCTTTCATTTGGCTTTTGTTTCTGTGTTTCACCGTTTTGGCTATCAGAGTGGGCTTTGGAGCCTGCCAAATTTTCCCTGTGGGTCTTGGCATTCTGCTATTTATGGCTCCCTCTTCTGAGTTTGGATGAGGCAGGGAGGACCCACGTTAAACACCACTGTCAAGTGTTACTTTCCTGGTTAGAGTTGCTAGCCCAGGAATGGTATAGTTATCCTCTAGCTTTTTGCCTGGAGGCTATCAGTAGCAGTTACCTGAAGAGCCTTGTCTTCTCAGCTGAATGAAAAACTCCCTCAGGTGTTCAGTGTAAGGGGATTTCCCAAGGGTGGTTGTTAATGGGCATCAATTTGCATTTCAATGGCCACTGGGTGGGGTTGAATCTTCGAGGGAGGGGCCACCACCTCTCCCCAGAGCCCTGGAAAGGAGTAAGATGACTACCGTCCTGTGTGGCTGCAACTCAGCAAAAGCTCTGAGTGCCCTCCAAATCCAGAGTGTCCCCACACAGTTCCAGTCCAGTCTGCCCTCCCTCTGCTGGAGCCCAAGGTGAGTGGCTGTGGCTATTTTAGTGTCTGTCCTGGCTCTGCCTGTGAAGCGCTTGTGAGTTTAACCCGAGGGCGCTGCTCCCAGCTAAGGCTGCTGCTGTCTCTGGGCTCCCAGCCCCCCTCTTGCGCCTACTCAAACCTACCAGGATCGAGTCAGGGGACCCTGGTTATATGGTTCTCACACACTGCTTTTCTGTTGCTATTTTTTTTTTGACGATTTGTCTTTATTTTCGTTGTAATTCCAGTTTGGTCCTGGGAGATGGTCAGTGTAGCTTCCATTCCTCCAATATTGTCTTTACTGTCCATATATGTAAAGGTCGATATTTGGATGAATAAGGTATTTGTCTACAGCAGGCACACATCCTTTAGCTGGTACAGTATGAGTACCGCTCAGTTCAGAGTTGACTCTGACTCCAGCCCACTGATACAGCTTTTTTTAAATGCATTACAGGTGAATCACCAATTCCGAATACAAGAAACAGTTAATATTACATTTTTTATATTATTGAATTCACATTGAAACTACATATAAAAAGATATCATTGCAACTAATCTGTGACATTATTATTACTTGACGGCTATGCATGACTATAAATGAAAGAATTCCCCTAAGGAAACAGGTTATGCATTTTGTACCTGTCCACACCTTTACTTATTGTACTATGCAAAAGCAGAGAAACTAATAGTACAACTTTCAAAAGCCTCCGATGAGCTCTACTCAAATCATCTGCCTAAGAGTTTTCTCCTGCCATATACGTTGACCCTCTCGTACACAGAACCTCTACTTTCCAAACTTCTCAACTGTGCATTTGGGCCCACTTCTCACTGACCCCATGTGAGCTAAATAACCTAACATGAAGTCACATATTGTCACTTAGGAACCTGTGTTGCCTCCCCCGGTAAGTGACATTAGATCCTGACAGACCATTAATGGCCCAAGGCTCAGCTTTGATCATGAATGCGCTTGCCTGGTCCGAGGTCTTCTGGCTTGGGGTCACACACTTCACACAGCGTAGTCACTTGTATGGAGTAAGTGACAGTAAAGGCATGAGCAGAAATAAAATGTATTTTATGGTTGATACTGTTCAAAATATATAATTTTTCTAATCAATAAATTCAAAATTGGGTCTCTAGTCAGAGCACATAAATGATACATCGGTATAGATGATACCCTTCTTTTCGTACAGTTTTCACATTCACTTCCTCTGCTTGGACAATTTTCACCAAACACAGCCAACATGGAACACAGACAACTATGGTAAGATGCTTGGACCACTGCAAACGCTATCTACTCGCACGGAAAATTCTACAGAAAAAGGCCCCTGCGGGGCTAGAAGAACTGCTTTTGTCATCTGCACTCATCAAAACACTCAAAATTAAGGCATTTTTTTAAAACTTGCAAATATTTCATAAATTTTAAAGTTGCCATTCTGCTTCATTGTATCTTCCTTAGCTAATTTTTTCCGAAACAGTAGAGTAACCATGTGTCTGTCCTCTGTTCATGCACATAATCTTTTCATATTGACACCCTGTTTACATTTTTGGGACATCACACACACACACACACACACACACACACATTCTTCATGATGCATTCTCAAAAATGAAAAGTGCTACACAATTTAGAAATATAAAATGTACTTTTATAGGTATAATTTCTGCTTGTTTGTAGCTATCCATTAGAAGAGACCAAATATATGGCATGAACCTTTAACAATAAAAAAGAAGAGACGTCTTTTCTAATTCTGTTTCACAGTCTGTAAACATGGGCAAATCATCCCTTGAATTTGCTGAAAAGTGAGAAGATAGGAAAAATTCAATACACAAGAGAAATATATAGCTAGAAATGTGTATATGTATATATATATATATATATATATATATATATATATAGCTATACATCTAGATATCTATTACATATTTAGATAGATAAATTTACATAAATATAGAGGTGTATGTCTATACATCCATATATATTCATATCAATTTACCTATCTATATGTCTAATTTTGCAATTAGGGTTTGAATCTGTTATTATTTTTGTGACCTGCAGAAAATTTTCAGTCTTCTGAAAATTGCAAAATTTTCGTATAGTAATTAAGAAAGAGAGTCTTCTTAATAGCATGGTTATGGAGATTATATGAATAATCTATAAATAGATAGATAAATAGATAACTAGAGTGAATGGAACCCAGTAATTAGAATTACTCAATGGAAATAGTTATTTTAAGACTCTATTTTCGAGCTTAGATGTTTTGTCTTATTGAATGATTTTAGTAAACTTGAAAATTGTATTTCCATTCCTTCATTATTTTAGCATTGTACTTTCCAAGTACAAATTTGGCATTATACTTAATCTTATTACTAAAATTTTTAAAGATATATTTAATAAGAAAACACCTCTAGGACACAGTATTGTGACTACTAATAAATCCGTTTCAAGAATGAGATAGAAAATACTGTTTTACTATTATGCTCTTCCTAAAGTCTTTAGAAGAGAAAAACATTTGTGAATAACAATTTCCAAACTTTTTTCCCCAAAAATATAAAATATCAACAGATCAGATATTACCGTGATTTGTTTGGCGGAACGTTTTTGGAACATAAACACTTTACTTAAGGGGAGGATTTATTTTTTCAGTGACTCCAATTGTACCTCTAACTGTTTTGCTGGATATATTGCTGTTTATTAGCGATTTTCAACCTTTTTTATTTCATGGCACACATAAACTAATTACTAAAATCTGTGGCACTACAAAAATATGTTTTTTGCCAATATTTCAAAAAATAGGTATAATTTTGAATCATTCACGCCAGTCAACTACCCGTTGTGTCGGCTGTTGTCATTGTTATATTTGACAATCTGAGGTCAGTGCCCTGACTAAACAGTCAGGCATGACATGTTTTAAGTGTTTGTGTCAACTGACTGAGAATCACTTGTATATATAATAGTGTCAAATTCAAAATTTTCCAACTTCTTATCTCTGAAATGAATGCTCGCTTCTGTTATTCAGATACACTTTTTGATGGTGGAAACAATTGATATTTACAGACTCTTATGTTAAATTTTGCTTTTTAATTTGTGATGTAGAAAATTTAATTATGATACCCAGAGTGACGTGCTCGGGGTGATTAGCCTTATAATGTGTAAATTCATATGAGTGAATTTATAAGTATGATTATATTATATAAATGAATATTGTTTATGAGCATGTTTAATATAAAACAACACACTGACTTTTATAAATTTGATGGCAGATGTAGCCTTGTGCCCATAATACCTGAGATCATATTTGCATTTGTGCAGAAGCAATGGGTGTTGTGTATACTTGGGAAGTTGTAAAGAAAAGAAGGTACTCTATCAAGATAAACACACAGTTAGGGCAAGAATAAAAGAATGCATTTAGGAAATAGATGTATCCAGGGGAATTCAGTTTTGTTGTCCTTATCTATTCCTCTGTAGTTATTTTAGAAGCAGTAATCATAAATGTGAATAAAAACTATATTTATGTTGTCTTGGGTATATTTTACGACATTTCTTCTCACGGTTCGTATCCCTTAATTCTCCCTTTTCTTACCTGGGTCTCAGGTTCCTGTCTTTATTTCCCTACATTTTAAAAGGTGATTTATCTTATCTTGAGGGCAAAATTGTTTTGATACCAATATACCTCCAGTTCCAGAATGAAGATCAATTTGAAAATAGAACATACTATGTTAAAACTTCCTCTGTTGTTTTTTAAAACCTGCATTTCTGCTAATGTTGTCACGAGCGTGAAAGGGTATTGTTACTAAAGTATTTTCTGAAATGCAACGTTAAGAATCTAATTATTCTATGATCTTTTATCACCCGCGGACAGCACGATCTAAGGCACCGGGGTCAGGAAAAGGGGGTCGTGCTGAACCTCACTCACACACGGATGTGATCTACTGCTACATAGACTGGTCCGCAGGGCTCCCGAAACAAACCGCACGGACTCGACAGGAGTTTATTTCCTCACAGTTCTGAGGGCTAGAAGTTCAGGATGAAGGTTTGGTTTCTAGTGAGTCTTTCTCACAATGTCTTCACATAATCTGTATGGTCTGTGTCTTGATCCCCTCTTCTTTTATTTATTTATCTATTTTTATCCTCACCCGAGGATATTTTTCCATTTTTTGTTCAGGTAGAGTGGGGGGGGAGAGAGAGAGAGAGAGAGAGAGAGAGAGAGAGAAACATCTACGTGAAAGGGACACATCGAGTGGCTGCCACCCGCATGACCAACCAGGGCCGGGGACAAACTGCAACCGAGGTACGTGCCCTTAGCGGGAACCAAACCCAGGTCTCTCCGGACCACAGGTCGATGCTCTAACTGCTGAACCAAACCGGCCAGGGCTTCTTTTATTTTTTTATTTTTATTTTTTAGAGAGAGAGGAAGGGAGAGAGAGAAAGAGATAGGAACACCAATGAGAGAGAACATCGATTGGCTGCCTCTTGCATGCCCCCCACTGGGGATTGGGCCCACAACCTGGGCATGTGCCCTGACTGGGAATCGAACCGGTGACCTCTTGGTGTATGGGTTGACACTCAGCCACTGAGCCACACCAGCCGGACTAATCTCTTCTTATATGGATACCAGTTACATTGAGTAAGGATGGCAACTTGTGAGTTTTGGTGAGGAGGGGGACCCCGTTAAACCAACATCTACATTCATAAATCCCAACAATTATTGACACACTTTAGCTATTAAGATTTTAAATATACATTAATTGTTTAAATCTGTGAGTGTTCTCAGGTAGCAAAGACCATCTTATTTTAATAGCAGTAGTCATCTCTTGAGGACATAATTTCGGTTTTTTTCCTAAATCGTCATGACATTCTCAGGTTTCTCTGACATATAAAAAGTGTTCAATAAAGGATGGTTGAATTCATGGCTGTTAGGCTCCATGAATGAATGAATGAATGATCACATAAGGGAACAAATGAAAAATACAGAAATTGTAGTCATTTCATAGTGCTATGACAGTAAATGTACTGATAAATGTACTTATGTGTGTATTGATAAATCTACCCATGAGAGAATTTTCTCCTTTCTACCAATTAAAACCTGTTTTCAACACACTTCCTTCAGGAATCGGAGTCAGTCCTGCCCTGATTCTGTTCTCCCCGCACCTGTGAAATGAGCTTAAACCCGTGTCCTCTGCTGCCATGCACCTTACAGAAAATGCTCAAATCTAGATGCGGGTATGTTCTGTCTGCAAATTAATTTGTATGACCAGCAAGGCGAGAGGCTGTACTTTTATTCCCCAATATAACATCTAAGTAGGTTTCCTGTCCACCGTGGTAACACATCATATTTCCTGCTAACTAACGCATCACCCGTTCATGGGCCCCGCCGATATTTTTTATCTTCTGCTGTGTGTGAGTTGAAGTGTACATTTCAATTAGAGCTCCACTTACTGAAAAGACAGATTTGTCACAGTAACCAGAGTAAACAATTTGTCATGTTGTTTTCATAGAGCCATAAAGTAGTGTTGCAAACTCAAGTGATATTTGGGGATTACGGTGCCGTATTCTGAAATTCATAAAATGCAATATACGTATGCATAACGGATGAAGGGCATTTCAAAAATGAAAATGATTGCAGTCCACAGAGTTGGTAAATCAATTTGGGAATCACTGCAGGATGAAAGGAACTATACAGTAAATACAGGTTGTGGAAGGAGGCACACCTGTGTAAATGCAGTCCTCTGCCTAGGCGATTTTAATCCCGTAACAATCTCCGAGACAAATTTTATTGAAAAAAAAATTTTTTTCTTTATGGATTTTAGAGAGAGAGAGGAAGGGAGAGAAAGATAGAAACATGGATGAGAGAGAACATCGACTGTCCACCTCCTGCACGCCCCCCACTAGGGACCAGGCCCACCACCTGGGCATGTGCCCTGACCGGGAATCGAACCACGACCTCTTGGTGCCTGGGTCAACGCTCAACCACTGAGCCACACCGGCTGGACTCCATCCAAGACAAATTTTAAACTTTTTTTTTTTGGTGTTATTTGAACCCGTGTTCGGTAGACAGTGGTTCTTGCTGTGACAGACACGGGTTTCCTGAGTATTGTTACCGGTGTCTCCTCACTTAATCATGATTTCACTGAACTATGTTCCCTGTCTTTCGAGGTTCTTCTTCTCAAGTACTAGTTCCTATGTCTTGACTTGTGACTGAGACCCCCATGGGGGTCACTGGCAGCTGCCCTTCCTCAACCAGTGGTTTGTGTTATCCCTGTTTTACACACGAAGACGTTAAACAGAAGTATGCGTACGCGTAGGTGCAGCATACATGCGCATACACCCGTCCATAGATATCAAAACCTAACACTTTAAGGTAACCTAGGTTTAGAACTTGCTGTTTATATTTAAAAGGGCAAACATTCCTCAGCAATGGAGTCCAGGATGCAGATTATTTCAAAATATGAATTCTGTTTATATTGCTGTGAATAAAGAATACAAAGTGTGCCCTGGCCAGTTTGGCTCAGCAGTTGGAGTGTCGGCCTGCGGCCCAGAGAGACCAGGGTTCGGTTCCCGCTAAGGGCATGTACCTCGGTTGCAGTTTGTCCCTGGCCCTGGTTGGGTCATGCGGGTGGCAGCCACTCAATGTGTCCCTTTCACGTCGATGTTTCTCTCTCTCTTCCTCTTTCTCCCTCCCACTCTATCTGAACAAAGAATGGAAAAGTGTCCTCCGGTGAGGATTTAAAAAAAACAAGTCATGGGTCAGTCATTCTTTTCTAGAATCCATGTTAGGCCTTCAAATCTGAGTTCTCAATTTTCTCATTTCAGTCTCTGTCCTTCATAAACACTCATGCTTTTAAGGATCATTTATCCATACCTGGCTGGCACTAAGCTATGCCAAACCGGCCCGGGCCCATGACTTGTTTTTGAAATGCAGTTGCCCCTCCCCACTTGGTGCTTTCACTTCTGAGACTTCACTTTATCATGGTTTTTTCAAATATATTCATTACAAAGTTGATCGAGACAGTGAAAATGATACAGCGCACGCTGGGTTGTCTGTCTCAAGTATACACCCTGTATTACAATACAATTAAAGTTACTGTACGTATGGA
Source organism: Molossus molossus (assembly GCF_014108415.1). Taxonomy (NCBI): domain Eukaryota; kingdom Metazoa; phylum Chordata; class Mammalia; order Chiroptera; family Molossidae; genus Molossus; species Molossus molossus. The sequence continues at coordinate 111,522,991 of NW_023425399.1, forward strand.
CTGTTGGCCTATGTGTTCGAGCACCCCAGGAATCCTTCAATGCCAGGTGCAACCGCTCGACAATTCCTTGTGTGCGGGCAATAACTATTTTCCCCAAATTCGGGTGTGGTGAAAGCAAGCCAATCAGAGCCTGCTGGTCACTGATTGGCCATCCATCTTCTTCCTGTCCTGGCCACTGATTGGCTCAGCCTCGTGCAAGTTCATTTCTCTCACACACGCTTCTACATCACTGCACATCGGAAGCATCTTTGCTCTTTAAGTGTTTGTGATTTCTGAGAACTTTGATCTAAGCCCCACGATGGCACCTAAACATGCTGCTTCTTCTGAGCCTTCTGACGATGAAACTAAGCGCCGGAAGAAGATGCTTACCATCCAGGAGAGGGTGAAACTCTTGGATGTGATCAAAGATGGCAAGAAAATCGTGGAGGTTGCCCGCTGTTACGACTTGAATGAGTCTACCGTTTGCTCCATCCGTCAAGATGAAAAGAACATCCGTGCAACGGCTACTGTCTCTTTCACAAGGAGGCAAAGCGCGTCGTGACAAGTCGTGATAAGTTCATAGTGTAAACAGAGCCTGCCCTCGCCGTCTGGATCAGCGACAGCCGCAAGGAAAACACTCCGTTGGATTCGCTGGTCATCGGGAGCAGGCGAGGCAGCTCTATCAGCGCTTTACGGAGGATGAACCTCAACCAGGACCCTCTTCTGCCATGTTCATGGATTTCATGGCGAGCAAGGGTTGGTTTGAAAAGTTCCAGAAAAGGTATCATCTGAAGAGTGTCATTCTCCCCGGAGAAGCTGCCTCTGCTGACCAGCCTGCAGCAGAGGACCCCGTGAACAACACGTTCCAGAAGATCCATGAGAAGGGCGACTATCATCCAGAACAGGTGTTCAATATGGACGAAACAGGATTGTTCTGGAAAAGAATGCCTTCCCAGACATTCATGTTCAAGGATGAGGCCCAGGTCCGTGGCTTCAAGGCGTATAAGGATCACATGACCATGGTGATGTGTGGAAATGCTGAGGGATTTTGCTCAAGCCTGCCCTTACCTACCAGGCCAAGAACGCTGGGGCCTGAAGAATAGAAACAAGGACCTGCTGCCAGTGCACTGGATGCACAGCGACAAGGGCTGGATCACGAAGCAGCTGTCATCGGTCTGGTTCCACAAGTGCTTCACCCCCCAAGTCAGCTGTATCTCGCGGAGAAGGGACTCGAGTTTATCGTCCTTCTTCTCATGGACAGGGCTGGAGGTCATGCGCAAGACCTATCCTACGACCGTGTGCAGATCGAGTTCCTTCCTCCCAACACCGCTTCGCTGACCCAGTCCCTGGATCAAGGTGTTATTCATGTGTTCAAGGCTCTCTACATGCAAAACACCCTGCAGCACCTCGTCCAAGGCAGGGACTGCGAGGGGAACTTGCTGAGGAAGTACTGGCGGCAGGATGCCATCGCGACCCGTCTGAAGAACATCCAGGCTGCGTTGAAGGACATAAAGACGGAGACCGTGAAGGCCAGCTGGAAGATGTTGTGGCCTGAAATTGTCCACGACGACAGAGGATTCACCCCAGAGGCTACAAGCAGCGTGGCAGTGGATCAGGCAGTTAGGCTGGCCCGGATGCTGGGAGGAGAAGGTTTCGCGGATATGACCCGCGATGACGTGGATGAGCTGCTGGAGACACATTTGGATCCTTCACTGAGGAGGATCTGGTGGAGATGACTAAGTCTGCAGTGAGGAGCAGGACCAGCAGCCAGAGGGTCCTGGGGGTCAGGAGGGGGAAGTTGGCCTCACACTTGAGCGTCTCTCGCAGGTCGTGAGAACCATTAAGGTAGCACAAGACATGATTGGCGAATGGGACCCACAAATGATGTGTGCATTGTGGTCTCGAACACACTTGATGGAGCCATAGGACCCTGCAAAGCCTCCTCACGCATATGCAAAGACAGCGCCAGCAACGCCCATCACGATGTTCTTCAGCCGCGCACCAGACACCCACCGCCTGCTCCCAGTGCTCCTTCAGCGGAAGAGGACGACGCACCTGCTGAGATACTGCACCACCTGCAGACTCCTCCTGAGGCCGTGCCGCAGAGGAGCAGTAACCTTGCTCCTCTTTGCTGTGCAGTACATCTCTCCATCTTCACCGCTTCATCATCGACCAAGTTGCACTATTTTCATAGGTAGTGGTTGTGTGTGAGAACCCTGTGTGTGTAACTGTACAATACTAATATGATATTTGTAACATCTAATATGTCTTATTTTCTCTTATTTTGTCTAATATATTGGGTAATACGAATGTAATGGTGACTAAAGGGTGTCATTTCACGTCTAGGGAGCTCTAATAATGTTGGTAAATGTATTTAGAAGGTCATAAACAGGTTTTCGGTGCTCTAACTGTGAAAATACTCTATTTATAAATAAAGAATCCTACTTGGTGGAAATTCATTTATCGCGGTAGAGTCTGGAACTGATTAACTGCGATAAACGAGGGCCGACTGTAAAGAAAAGAGTCTTGTGAGAAGCATTCATTGATCACTGGTGTCAAATATTACTGAGGCCATTAAACCCACTCCCACTAAAAAAAAAAAGGAAAAACTCAGTGTGCTCAAAGAAACAACTTTAAGTTTAGAATTTGCTCCAGATCTTATGAAAAGGCTGAATGTGTTTAATGTTTGTTTTCTCCACTTTCACATCTAATTGCTATTATTGACACCACAATATATTCTTTTGGTTAGGGATAATTCATACAAGTGACAAGAAGTGCAAAAATTACTTTATTATCTCAAAAATGCTTCTCCTTGATCGGAACTCTAAATCATTGTAACGACATCTGAGCCCAACAAGAACAAAACTAGAAAAGCAAAAGAATGCAAACAAGAAGTATTAAATCCCAGTCCCCACGTTTAGTCTTCCTTAAATATGCATGCGATTATTTTAAGGACAAGATTAATGTGCTAATGCATCAATGAAGAAGGTACGGGAGATGCTTATGATTATCTAAAGGGAGTCATTACTCCTACCCGAAGTGATTATGGAAATATCAGGAATGAGGCAGCATTGAAAATAGCTCATGGAAAATTAGTAGGACTGCTGTACATAGAAATGGAAGTGAGGAAAATCATTACCAAGAAAGGCACCAAGAGCCAGAACTGTGATGTAAAGTAGAGGAAGATACGGTTTTTGTACAGTAAATATTCCACGTTGAGCGTCACCTGTTTAAGAAGAGGGATAAGGAGAAGTATAGAAAAGAGTTAGGCCTGAGCATGGACCGGCCTGAAGAGGTGTGGCTGCTTTTCCCGATCGTAATTGGTCCGGAACACACATCCCAGCGCCTGGTCAGGGATCCGCAGGAAAGCAGAAGGAGCCGGAGAGAAGTATGTAGAGGGCAGGTCGAGTTATCAGAGAAAAATAACGAGATATTCCAGCCTCGAACATCCACGCAGGTGGAAAAGCCGGAGAGTACTGGAAAGTCAGAGATGTGGGTCCCCCGGCAGCCCCGCTGGGACAGCGGAGGGACACCTGGGGAGGTCTTGTGCAAGCGCCCTTACTGTGACGGTGACAGGGTCTCGGAGCAGCGAGTGGAGACCCCGTGTCTGAGTCCGACCCTGAATGTGACCATCCCGACGGTCCAGAATCTTCACATCTGCCTTGCAAATGGCTGTGAGCTTCTCTGGCTGGCAAAACACAGGGGAAGGGCATTTCGGAAAACATCTTCACCAGCCACGTCCAAGAGCGCTGGGGACAAGGTCCCTGCGTCGACGAGGTCAGGGGGCACAGCACGTGGCTGGCTTGCAGGCCTCACTCCAGCCCCTCATGCTGTGTGTGGCCCTTAGACTGAGTCTGCAGAGGGTGCAGTGAGCGAGCAGAGCCTGGGCAGTTCATGCTGCAGCCTCTCAGCTCGGGAATGTGCAGAACGCAGAGGAAGAAAGATTTTCACTTTTCAAAAAAGGAAAAGGGGAGAAAAGAGCAAAACTGGACCAGAGCATTCAAAGACCATTGCTAGAATATTGAAAATGTGTATTACCCATTCTCTTTTTCTCACACACTATTTTTTATGAGATGTTTTATTAGATACACACACACATACCCATATATACAGTGTGTGTGGGGGGGGGAGTAGCTTTACAGTTGTTCGTGTGGAAAATAATACAATAATAAACAATAACACAAGACTAAACTGCTTTGGGTAGTCACCGCTATAAACCTACTTCTGCCCGACGCTGTGTATGTGGCTGTCGAACTATTTCTGCCACCACACGACAAGATTTCGGAATGCATTTGGGATTGAACACGGTGCTACAGTCACCAGTACTGATTAACAAACACTTGCGGCTGTTTTCCAGGCTGATGGAACAAGGGAACCTCCCGGCCTCTCCAGAGCTGGTGGTGACTGTGGCATTGCACTGTCACAGCCGAGTGAAGAGCAACGTGCTGCTACATGCCGGAGCTTGAAGGACCAGAGTGCTGACATCATGCTCTCTACCCGCTGCTGTGGCCACACAGGGGACCCGTCATTCTACGTGGCCGAGTCCTGGCCACCCACCTGGGACATATAAATTGAGCAGGAGACACATTTTTTTCCTGCTCTGTTACAGAGATTGGGAAGTTGATTCTGCAATAAAAGTTAGCCCCTCCCAATGAATGCAGTGAATGCAGAACATGGCCATTGCAACAAAGTAAACATGACTTCGCCACACGTTTTCATGTATGTAACTAGAAAATTGTGTATACTCTTTGAGTCTGTTTTCTAGGAATTGTTCTTATTTTTAAAGGCAATGCACACAAAACACTTAATATCGAAGGTATCCAATACGTAGTATCTGTCATTAGTTGAAATCGGTTATGGGGTAGCATTGAACTCATTCATTCAGCAGCCTGGCTAGTGTGTGGGAGCATAGAACCCTGCTCAGAATGAAAACACACTTCCACGAACAGTGATAGAGTTTTTAGAAATCTGAGCTGGGTCTCGGAAAATAAAAAGAGCTATTGTTTCCCTGAAGATGTGCTTTATTTGATTTTTCATAAACAAAGATTAGCATTCTCCTCATTCATATTCACTTTTCAAGTGAATTATGGAAATTAAATGAAGCAAAGTATAATAACTGTTTTCTCCACTCCAGTTGATATCAGTGTCCAGGGTGAGTGACACCTCATGAATAACACATTGAGTCATTAGCATATCAAAGCAGGTTTTCTCTCTGCATTTTGCCAAATGGCTGAGGTCTTCCATTTGCTCTAGAGGAGAGTTGGGTACACTGTTACTTCACAAAGGATCAGCTAGTGTAGAGGACCTAACCTCCTCTCAGGTAGGATATTTTGTGTTAATTCAAATGCTTAGAAAGCAAGTCCGTAAGTGACCCTTGTGCAGGAGGTGCTACACCTCCGCTCTGCCTCTTTCAGCCTTCAAATGCTGAACTTTATGATGACCCACTTTAGAAGGTTTGGTTTTTGTTGTTTTGTCACAAACAGTTTCATGGTTAGATATACATTTTGTTCAAAAATTACATAGAAAATCAAGAAGGAAGCGCATATTCCATGAAAAAAAAAATTGCCAGAAACGTCAGCCTAATTCACTACCACCCAGGGAAGTATTGTAACTCAACATCAGCCAGGTAGGTAGGACGCGGCTGCTCAGACAGAAGGGGCCGGAAGTTGTCGAATGATCGCTTCACAGGTACTTTAACCTTTTGGGTCTTACATTCGATCCAAGAATAAAAAAAAAAAGAGATGGGAGGAAGAACGAGAGACAGAGAGAAAGAGCGATTATTTTTGGTCAAAGGAACAGCAAAGGAAATGTAAATATATATAAAGTACAAAACATAGAATATGCTAAACATTGAAAAAATGTTTATTTTAGTCGGGGAGTTAGGTGCATTTATCAGACTGAGACTTGAAAAGACAAAAGGTCTGGTTTGCGATCCAGACCAAAACTCATCTTGGATGCAGTGCCAAGAAGGGTCTTGTTCCTGTGGGCCGTGAGCAGTGTTGCCGGTGTGGATGGGTTCTTTCGGTGTCTCAAGAAAGGACTTTTAAAGGCCACACACCTGGGAGAAGTGCAAGATTTACTGGGGTGCAGGGAAGTCATACCCCATCGGGGATGCAGAGTGAGGGCAGGCTCCGTTAGCAGCCGCTCTGAGATCCTTGATAACCCTCCATACACCTTCTTCCTTTTCGGAACAAGCCGGCTTTCTTTCAAGCGATCCAACCTCATTCCTGGGTTCTCCCAGGCTGGTGCTGGGCCCTTCTCCTAGCCAATCCCTTTTGCGGACCTCCAGGGTTCCATGTATCCAATCGAGTTCTTTTTCCCGGGTTCGACTCCACCCCTTTATGTCCATTTTGGCTCCTACTGTGCAGGCCCCAAAGTTCTGCTTCTGCTTCATGGTCTGGTTTCTATTGGTTTCTATCATGCGTGCATTTACCTCCCCTGCAGTCTTGGTTTCTACTGCGCATGCACCTAGCAAAGGACTTTCCTCTGCTGTTTGGTCCTTCCCCTTCGGCGATCCCAGCTGCTTGGCCAAGTGTCCCCTGGGGAGATTGAAAGCGATTTCTTCCTGCCGCTGGGGGTTGTAGGGCGGGGGGATTAAGTCCCTTCCAGGGAGGGTGCACTGGTCCCCTGGGTAGCCTGTGGGTGTTACAGCTTCCTAGTAAATCGGGCTTGATGTCTGATTCAGCTCCCTAGTTTATTAGGCTTAATGTCAGATTCCATTTGCCCCCTTCCTTTGTTAATAAGTAGCTAGCTACCTACACTAACATTTCAACACAAGTTTTTAAGTGCTAATCATTGGATAGGGTTTTTAGAAATCTTGTATGAAAGCTAGCAAGATTACATGTAGCATTATGTAATGACTGAAGTAATTTCTAATATATGCTACAGAAGAAAAACAAACTATTTTAAAAATTTTAATCGGTAAACAAATATTTCTATCCTAAATAATTATCTTATATCATGTATGTATGAATAAATGTTCACAACAAAGACACTAGCGTTGGCACACCTAAAATTTAACTGAGTATTTTCAATGAAAAGTACTTTTAAAATGAGCTTTTTACATCTCTTAGAATTTAGAGGGAAAAACATAATACTAAATGAGTAAATGACTGATAATAGTTGAAATGACATGAAAGTGTAACATGAAAAATTAATCTGGAACATAAACTTTGGATAAATTTTCTAAATGATCAAGACTTCATTAGAATTATTGAGTTGAAAACATATAATGTTTATATCACCATGCAATAATTTGTTTAATATGTCCACAATTTAAATTATTTTTCAAAATACAAGAGAAATGTTCTGTATCTTACTCAGTCGAGTTAACATGATGTGAATTACAAATCCATCAAGTTATATTGTTTAAATATAAATATTTTGTTTTGTATACGTCAGATATTAAAAAACATGAAAAATATCCATAAAGACAAAAATAAATTCAGTGAAGCATGAAAAATAAAACAAGAACACTGAAATAAATCTGTACAAGTAAAGCAGTCTCATCCATTAACTCTGAAACACACAAACCTTATAATTATCTTTTTTACATATATATATAAATTTTGTTTCCTGCTTAGTTAAAATAAATCGTGTCTACTTTTTCTATCAGTATGTAAAAGATGTTGCAAAATGTTTAAAAGTACTAGAATTCTTTTAAAAAGTACATTAGCAATTTATTTATTACTTGTCCAAAAAAAAGAAAAGAAGAGGAATATAAGTAAGCAAAGCCTCACTCTTCCATATTTCATGGTTAAAAATCCACCCCAGCATAATGCATGGAATACAGTTGAATGAAAAAAATGTATTGCCCTGGCCGGTTAGGCTCAACGGTTAGAGCGTCGGCCTGTGGTCCAGAGAGACCAGGGTTCGGTTCCTGCTAAGGGCACGTAACTCAGTTGCAGTTTGTCCCCGGCCCTGGTTGGGTCGTGCAGGTGGCAGCCACTGGATGGGTCCCTTTTGCGTCGATGTCTTTCTCTCTCTCTCTCTCCCCCTCCCCACTCTGTCTGAACAAAAAAATGGAGCCCTGGCCGGTTTGGCTCAGCGGTTGGAGCGTCGGCCTGCGGTACAGAGAGACCCGGTTTGGTTCCCGCTAGGGGCATGTACCTTGGTTGCAGTTTGTCCCCGGCCCTGGTTGGTCGTGCGGGTGGCAGCCACTCGATGTGTCCCTTAGCATCGATGTTTCTCTCTCTCTCTCTTCCTCTCTCTCCCTCCCACTCTATCTGAACAAAAAATGGAGAAATGTCCTCCGATGAGGATTAAAAAAATAATAATAATAAAATAAAATAAATAAATAAATAAATAAATAAATAAATAAATAAATAAATAAATAAATAAAGACCTAGCCCTAGCCGGTTTATCTCAGTGGTTAGAGTGTCGACCAAAGACCAAAGAGGCTCCGGTTCAATTGCAGTCAAGGGCACATACCTTGGTTATGGTTCATCTCCAGCCCTGGTCAGGGTCACCCAGGAGGCAACCAGTCGACGTGCCTCTCTCACATCGAGGTTACTTTCTCCCTCTCTCTCTTCTTTCCTCCCTCCCTCCCATTCTATCTGAAGATAAATGAAAAAATATCCTCCGGTGAGGATTTAAAATTTTTTTTTAATTAAAGAAGACATAAGTTAGAGGAAAAACAAAAATAATGTGACTAAAGTTGTCCTAGTTGAGACAGAAAAGGGAAAGAAGGGCCTAGCACAGGGCTGAACGGAGAAAAGGTGGAAATCAGAGAGCAGCACTTCTGGTTGGAGCCTGCTGGGTCACACAGAGCTGCTGAGGGGCAGAGGGAGGTGGCGCAGGGGCAGCGGGTTGAGGGGCAGAGGGAGGTGGCGCAGGGGCAGCGGGTGGAGGGACAGAGGGAGGAGGCGCAGGAGCAGCGGGCTGAGGGACAGAGGGAGGAGGAGCAGGGGCAGCGGGTCGAGGGGCAGAGGGAGGAGGCGCAGGAGCAGCGGGTTGAGGGACAGAGGGAGGAGGAGCAGGGGCAGCGGGTCGAGGGGCAGAGGGAGGTGGCGCAGGGGCAGCGGGTTGAGGGGCAGAAGGAGGAGGCGCAGGAGCAGCGGGTTGAGGGGCAGAGGGAGGAGGAGCAGGGGCAGCGGGTCGAGGGGCAGAGGGAGGTGGCGCAGGGGCAGCGGGTGGAGGGACAGAGGGAGGAGGAGCAGGAGCAGCGGGTCGAGGGGCAGAGGGAGGAGGCGCAGGAGCAGCGGGTTGAGGGGCAGAAGGAGGAGGCGCAGGAGCAGCGGGTTGAGGGGCAGAGGGAGGAGGCGCAGGAGCAGCGGGTTGAGGGGCAGAGGGAGGTGGCGCAGGGGCAGCGGGTCGAGGGGCAGAGGGAGGTGGCGCAGGGGCAGCGGGTTGAGGGGCAGAGGGAGGAGGCGCAGGAGCAGCGGGTTGAGGGGCAGAGGGAGGAGGAGCAGGGGCAGCGGGTCGAGGGGCAGAGGGAGGTGGCGCAGGGGCAGCGGGTGGAGGGACAGAGGGAGGAGGAGCAGGAGCAGCGGGTCGAGGGGCAGAGGGAGGAGGCGCAGGAGCAGCGGGTTGAGGGACAGAGGGAGGAGGAGCAGGGGCAGCGGGTCGAGGGGCAGAGGGAGGAGGAGCAGGGGCAGCGGGTTGAGGGACAGAGGGAGGAGGCGCAGGGGCAGCGGGTTGAGGGGCAGAGGGAGGAGGCGCAGGAGCAGCGGGTTGAGGGACAGAGGGAGGAGGAGCAGGGGCAGCGGGTTGAGGGACAGAGGGAGGAGGCGCAGGGGCAGCGGGTTGAGGGGCAGAGGGAGGAGGCGCAGGAGCAGCGGGTTGAGGGACAGAGGGAGGAGGAGCAGGGGCAGCGGGTTGAGGGGCAGAGGGAGGTGGCGCAGGAGCAGCGGGCTGAGGGACAGAGGGAGGTGGCGCAGGGGCAGCGGGTTGAGGGACAGAGGGAGGAGGAGCAGGGGCAGCGGGTTGAGGGGCAGAGGGAGGAGGCGCAGGAGCAGCGGGCTGAGGGGCAGAGGGAGGTGGCGCAGGAGCAGCGGGTTGAGGGGCAGAGGGAGGTGGCGCAGGGGCAGCGGGTTGAGGGACAGAGGGAGGAGGAGCAGGGGCAGCGGGTTGAGGGGCAGAGGGAGGAGGCGCAGGAGCAGCGGGCTGAGGGGCAGAGGGAGGAGGCGCAGGAGCAGCGGGCTGAGGGGCAGAGGGAGGTGGCGCAGGGGCAGCGGGTTGAGGGACAGAGGGAGGAGGAGCAGGGGCAGCGGGTTGAGGGGCAGAGGGAGGAGGCGCAGGAGCAGCGGGCTGAGGGGCAGAGGGAGGTGGCGCAGGAGCAGCGGGTTGAGGGACAGAGGGAGGAGGAGCAGGGGCAGCGGGTTGAGGGGCAGAGGGAGGAGGCGCAGGGGCAGCGGGTTGAGGGGCAGAGGGAGGTGGCGCAGGAGCAGCGGGCTGAGGGGCAGAGGGAGGTGGCGCAGGAGCAGCGGGTTGAGGGACAGAGGGAGGAGGAGCAGGGGCAGCGGGTTGAGGGACAGAGGGAGGAGGCGCAGGAGCAGCGGGTTGAGGGACAGAGGGAGGAGGAGCAGGGGCAGCGGGCTGAGGGACAGAGGGAGGAGGAGCAGGGGCAGCGGGTCGAGGGGCAGAGGGAGGAGGCGCAGGGGCAGCGGGTCGAGGGGCAGAGGGAGGTGGCGCGGGAGCAGGGTTGAGGGACAGAAGGAGGAGGCTGAGGAGCAGGGTTGAGGGGCAGAGGGAGGAGGCGCAGGGGCAGCGGGTCGAGGGGCAGAGGGAGGAGGCGCAGGGGCAGCGGGTCGAGGGGCAGAGGGAGGAGGCGCAGGGGCAGCGGGTCGAGGGGCAGAGGGAGGAGGCGCAGGGGCAGCGGGTCGAGGGGCAGAGGGAGGAGGCGCAGGGGCAGCGGGTCGAGGGGCAGAGGGAGGAGGCGCAGGGGCAGCGGGTCGAGGGGCAGAGGGAGGAGGCGCAGGGGCAGCGGGTCGAGGGGCAGAGGGAGGAGGCGCAGGGGCAGCGGGTCGAGGGGCAGAGGGAGGAGGCGCAGGGGCAGCGGGTCGAGGGGCAGAGGGAGGAGGAGCAGGGGCAGCGGGTCGAGGGGCAGAGGGAGGAGGCGCAGGGGCAGCGGGTCGAGGGGCAGAGGGAGGTGGCGCAGGGGCAGCGGGTCAAGGGGCAGAGGGAGGAGGCACAGGAGCAGGGTTGAGGGACAGAGGGAGGAGGCTGAGGAGCAGGGTTGAGGGGCAGAGGGAGGAGGCGCAGGAGCAGCGGGTAGAGGGGCAGAGGGAGGTGGCGCAGGAGCAGCGGGTCAAGGGACAGAGGGAGGAGGCGCAGGAGCAGCGGGTTGAGGGGCAGAGGGAGGAGGCGCAGGAGCAGCGGGTTGAGGGGCAGAGGGAGGAGGCGCAGGAGCAGCGGGTTGAGGGGCAGAGGGAGGTGGTGCAGGAGCAGCGCACAGGGAAAGACAGAAGCAGGAGAGGGGTCACTTCATTCAATAACAAGGGCTTCACACAACTCTTCTGACAAGCAGAATATATGATGCTATTCAAACTTAATGAGACTAATTTAATGTAGTGATTACACAGCCAATAAGAAGTGGGGATTAAAGTAGGATTGTCCCCTCAAAAAAGTAAATAAAGAAAGTAGGATTGTTATGTCTTTTATGACCTTTAGCAAGGAGATAAGAAAGTGATATAAACTCTATCATTCCTTCCCATCCTGCAGGGTCTATATGTAAGATAGGTTATAAAGTGGTAGATGGGCATCCTGTATTTTCCATTTATGTGCGAGAATGAGTAGAAGACAATGTTTGAAAGTGTATAATTCATTGCAGGGTAATAGAAATGAGCGTCATTACACGAAGGACAATGAAAGTGGCCGCCACAGTGGGCAGTCCCTAGGAGCTCAGACGCATGCTGACAGTGTCACCCTTCAACAGACATTTGAATCCAGATATTTCGACAATAATCCATGCGCTCAATCAATAAGCATCCTCATTCTCTCTACTGGAACGACTGTGACTTAATCTGTTCCATAAACTCTGTAAACTTTAACCTATGCAAGTCTATAAAATTTCCCCTCAATGTACTGTTGTTATCAAAGACTGATAGTTGCACACAGTATTTTGCATAACAGTGGAAGACAGTTGTTTTTGGAAATATATTTATTAAATATTCAAAAACTTTAAAACGTGTTACACAGATGTGCTTCTCCTTTGATACTGATGAACATGGCTTATTTGTGAGTCATGTTCACAAATATATATATATACACACATATAAATATCACATATATATGTATATATATGTTAGATGATTTCAAATAAGGTTTCTATAGTAGTTACCATTATGTAAATAAATGTCTCTGAGCTCTACTGAGATTGAACTAGTGAGGACAGCCCGTCTAGTAGATCAGTCCTCAGTCTGCCATTCCCCAACCGCAGTTCCAGGAGACACTCGAGTCTCTCAGCAGTCTCGTGGAGGGGGAGCTGTCTGTGACATTTTCTCCCGATTGTTTCTCTTTCCTTCTTTCACTCTCCTGACGCCCTCATGCTCGTTTCCTTTGTGTGCTCTCCACCCCAAGTCAAGTCTCCCCCCATCACCATGTATCCCCCCATCTTCTTCTCCACCTCCCTCCACTCTCCCTACCGCCGGGCAATCTCACTGTTGTCCATGAGCACAAAGAGATAGAAAAACTCACAAACATGGGCAACAGATGCTTGCCTGATAGTGTATAGAACCTCGACTCTGGAAGACCAATGAGAGACATGGGACAACAGAGCCAGTGATTACAAAAGGAGAGACCCCTCTTTCCATTCGCTCACAGTAAGGAATGACTGGTGCAAATATTTGTGTATGTAACTGAAGGTCTAGGCGACCACAGACAGGGATGTACCATCTAGAAAACACACTAGGGTAGTGTTCATAAATGCTCATCTCCAGTAGATCCTCAACAGAAAAAGTTAGCTGAATCAATATTTGAATCCAGATATTTTGACAATAATCCATGCGCTCAATCAATAAGCATCCTCATTCTCTCTACTGGAATGACTGTGACTTAGTCTGTTCCATAAACTCTGTAAACTTTAACCTATGCAGCTCTATATAATTTCCTCTCAATGTACTATTGTTATCAAAGACTGATAGTTGACACAGTATTTTGCATAACAATGGATGACAGTTGTTTTTGGAAATATATGTATTAAATATTCAAAAACTTCAAAATGTGTTACACAGATGTGCTTCTCCTTTGATACTGATGAACATGGCTTATTTGTAAGTCATGTTCACAAATATATATATATATATATATATATTAGATGATTTCAAATAAGGTTTCTATAGTAGTTACCATTATGTAAATAAATGATAACAAAGTAACTTTTATCGTAGAGTTTATTCAATACACAGTGTCTGTTTAAGAGAGCCTTTACTTTATGAAATACTATGTGAGAGAGAGCTTCCGAAACCACCAGTTCATGCTCATCTAATTACAGTTCTGTTAATTTAATCACCTCAGTAGGGGATATGTTGCTTGGTGGGTGATCCTTCCTTCACACCCTGAGATACATATTCAGAGTGTTTGTCTCCGTTCACTTAATTAAGAAATTACAATTAGAAAAAGAGCTATGCATGGGACGTTTATTTGAACACACAGAGAAAGTAATGGGAAGCAAATGTGTGATGAGAAACTATTGTCTATGTAAACCTTTCTGGATTATGAAATCAATAACTGGTATTTTAATTACTGTTCAAGGACTTTCTTTTTTTTTTAATTTTTATTTTTTATTGATTTTTAGAGACAGAGGAAGGCAGAAGGAGAGAGAGATAGAAACATCGATGAGAGAGAACATCAATTGGCCGCCTCCTGCATGCCCCCACTGGGGATCTGGCCCACAACCTGGGCATGTGCCCTGACCAGGAATCGAACCAGCGACCTCTTGGTGCGTGGGTCAATGCTCAACCACTGAGCAACACGGGCTGAATGTTCAAGGACTTTCTTACTGTCTCTTGCGTCCTGTACACATCAGAAGAAATCAGTGCCTGGAAGATTTAAAAAATATCTTTGCATAAATGCACTGTTGCTTTAAGAATTTTAAGGGGATATGAAATATGTATTAAGAAAAACAAAACAATTTTCCACCTTTCTTTGTTCCTAGAGGAAGCGATTGAGACTGTTTAATGAATGAGTGACATCTCCCTAATTCCACTGTGCCCTGATTTTTTTTCTATTTGGGGAAAAAAACAAATACAGTGTGTTCGTTCAAACGAGAACAGTTATGTGTATTCTCACATCAGCCCTTCCGAAATGCACCCCTGAAGGCAAACTTGCAGTGATATCTAGATGGTAGTCAAACTCTACCCTGAAATGTTCATGTTTCACAAATGCATCAAATCAGAACCGGGAAAAATACTAACTCTGATTTTTATGACAACGTTCAGAATAAAAGTAATTTGTAGATGGGGACAGGAAGAATTAAGTCACACGCTTAAGAGCAGATCGATTTGACTACAGAGGTAAAAGGCATGATATTTAACGTGACAGGTAGAACCTACCATGAACCACCCTCTCCATATAACCATCATGGATCCCATAGACCCCTCATAGGCTCCTAGCTGCTTCCATGCCCCCAACACTCTATGTTTGCCGTTCTGTCTCTTTTCTAGAGCGCCTTTCCCTCATTCTTAGTCTAAAATATCACTCCCTGCTTTCAAGGGTCAAATCAGAACCATTTCATGAAGAAGTGTCCTGACCCCTGGAAGGTGGGCTCAGTTTTCCTTCCGCTTCTACTGCAGCCTTGGGATAGCTCCTACCAGGGGTCTAAACGTTTTAAGGGAATTTTAAAAATATCTTCTTTTTCTATATCATGAGTGCCTGGAAGGCAAGGGGAGAGATGTGGTCAGCGTTTTACACACCGTCAAATAAACTCTGCTGAGCCTCAGGTATGTGAAAGGCGGCCCTTAATTTGCAATACAATAGAAAGCATTTGTATGAGGAAATTACTCCAAGGTTGCATTGATTTCAGGAAATTGTCCAACCAGCAAACACATGGCCTCTACTTGAACATTTTCCGTATTGGGGAAGTTAAGAGCACAGAGCGTTTTTCTTTGAAATACATTTTTATTTGGAAACAACTTTAGATTTAGAAAACTTGGGAAGCTAGTACCTAGACTTCCCTGCATACCTTACACTCAGCTTTCCCATATGCTAACATCATTCATTAGTATAGTACAAGTGTTACAATTCATGTAGTGACAATGATACAGTGTTATTTAATATAGTCTATAATTCACTCAAACCTCCTTTGTATACACCCTAACGTCCTTTCTCTGTTCCAATATCCTACGCAGAAGACGACATCACTTAGTTTTCATGTCTTCTTAGACTCTTCTCGGCTGGGACAGTTTCTTAAGACTTGCCTTCTGCTTAATGACCTTGACAGTCTTGAGGCATACTAGTGAGATATTTTGTAAGATGCCCCTCAGTTGGAATTTGCTTGGCATTTTTCATATGATCAGAAAGGGGTTATATGTTTTTTGAAGAAAGATTATAGAGGCAAAAGTCATTTTTTATCACATCATATCACCTTCTGTTGTCATGACACATCATTGTTAATGTGATCTTCATCACGGGGCTCAGTGGTCTTTGTCTGACTGCTGTACTATGAATTATTCTTTCTTTCTGCTTTGTATGCTGTACTCTGTGGAAGGAAGTCATTATGTCCAGACCTGACTTGAAGAGTGGAGATTTATTTTCCAACCCTTTGAAGGTAGAGTATCCATAAACATGGAAGATCTCTCCATTTACTTAGATAATTTTGTTTTTTATCAGAATTTTGTCCTTTTGTATCCTTATTGTTTGTACACATTTTGTAGAATTATACCTAAATATTTTATTGTTTTGGTGCTATTGTAAATGGCATTTTTTTTTAACATTTCTAATTTTAATTGTTTGTCTTTAGGAAATCAATTGATGTTATATTAATGTTATTTTATGCACTCTTGCTAGTAGTCAGCAGTGTTTGGCCAACTCTGGAATTTCCTACATAGACAGTCATGTACCTGTGAGTTTTTTGTTTTGTTTTTTAAGTTTTATGTCATTCTTTCCATCTGTATACCTCCTTTCTTTTTTCTTGTCTTTTTACACTGGATAAGACTTTCAGTATGATGCTGAAAAAGACTGGTGAGAAAGGTATTCTTTTCTTTTTCTCTATCTTAGGGGAGAACATCCCATTTCTCTTCATTATACATGATATTAATTTTAGGTTTTTGTACATTTATTATCAAATTTAGGAAATTACCACCTATTTATAGTATCCTAAGAGACTTTATTTTGAAGGAATGTTATAGATTTTTGACAAATGCTTTTTCTGCATCAATTGATATTTTCATATATATATATTTATGTTAACCTGTTAATATGATGGACTACATTGATCAAATTATCGATGTTGAACTGCCTTGTATTCCTAGGGAAAATCCTATTTGGTTACAGTGTAAACTTTCCTTTACAGATTGTTGGGTTTGATGTGTATGTTTTTTTTTTTTTGCATAGTGTCCCTCAATTATTGGATATACTAGGTTTTTAATTGTTGATTTCTTTGCCTTTCAGTTTGGCAGTTTCTACTGTTTTCTCATCAAGCTCACTGATTTTTTCACTGGCCACGTGCAGGACTGGTAAAATTATCAAAGGCATTTATTTATGTACTTATTTTTACAGAGCTTTTCATTCCCAACATTTTCTTTTGCTTCTTTACATGTCTGTGCTTATATTACCCATTTGTCATTGCATGTGGTCAACATGCTTCAGAACCCTTATTAATCACAGTCAAATTCCCTGTTCGATACCTCCAATATGTGTGCTGGCTTTGTCTATTCGGGGAGCTTTCTCTTGCCTCTTACCATGCTTTCTAATTTCCCATTGAAAGCTAGACATGAATCAGGTAATACGAAATGAATGCAACTGGCCTCCGTGTGAGGTTTCATGCTACTGGTGTAGGTGTTTGGTCTTTTTCATGCTTGCTCTTGCTGTGGTTGACATTGGTTTCAGACTTCTTGTTTTCATGTCCACTCTTGATTGTGGGCTCCTCTAAGTATTCCTTCTTAGAAACAGGCTGTGCCTCTCATCAGTTCTTCATTGTTCTTGCTGTATGTTCATGTGTTTTGGTGCTCTTGAAGGTCTTTTCGTCTTTTGAGTCTAGGTGGTAGACCACCACAGAATGATGTGCTCAGATGACTTTCTTCTCAACTTTTCATCCAGTACCAGCAGTTAGGTATCTGGAAATCAACCCTAATATTAGTCTGTACACCCCAAGTCGACAAATATTATAAGTCAAACTTCATTTATTGTTTTTCTAATGACGACTAAAATGTTGAGAAGCTGTTTTTAATTAAGCTTAAACTTGAAAATGTATGTATAGCTACAATACTAAGAAGAGCGCAACTAAGGAAATATTCTCCCCTATTTGAAAGTCGTCCATATCATTAACAAACAAGATACATTTCCACATCTGCACTTGTTTTTTATTTTCACATTACTCCTTTTTATAAAGGAAACTCCCAAATGATATTTTTGTCACTACCACACTCATTTGTCAGCTGCCCCCCTTGCCAGCACTTGGGCACAAATGTTCAGCAAATATCAATGAAAGTGTTCTCTGGGAATAAAATGACTTATGAATCTATCATAAAGCTTAATAAATGTTTTATGATCATTTGTAAATGTAATGGTGCATCTCCTTCATGTTATTAAAATTTACAGTACAACTATGTATGTAGACATATACATGCTCTTCTCATCAGAGGGCCGGTTGTTAATTATTTATTTTCTCACAATTCTGCATGTTCCCAAGGCTCTGTCCCTTCCACTAGGCCAGTGTGTGTTCCTAATGGATGGTGCAGTGTCCCTCTGCAGAGTCCAGATGGAGGGAGAATCATTCACAACAATGGAAGCTTCTCCTTGTTTTAAAATGGCCTTTTGCATCACATATTTTTGGCTTCTTGGATTTTCCTGCTCTCACATGATCACAGGTCACATGATAAATAAGACCCACGTTGTAACAAAGCACATTAGTTTGCTTCCGTGTATTCGTATATTGAATTGATGTCAAGTCTCTGCCCTCATCTGGGCGTCTATGGTCTTCCAAGATTCATAGGAAACAATGACATTCTTTGCCAGCCCAGCCCAGTTCAGATACATGCTGAACAGACAAGGATGCTCAAGGATGCTGTTCAATGCCTTTCAGTGTAGGAAAAATCATTTCAGCTCTGTGTCACCATCCACTGTACCCTCTAATTCTGTAAGTGGCATGTCACCTGTTTTTATTTTCTTACTTTCATAGTCATTGTTTTATGTAGCGCTGTTGTTCCTTGTTCTTTGCATCATTATAGGATGTGGAAAATGCTATAGGTCATGGACGACAACGTTTTTCCGGACACTAAGGACTAAGAACAGATGCTCCTTGTGCTCATATTTGTCATTAGAAAACCTTCGTAGAGTCTAATATAGCAGCACATTCCTTACTTTATTCCACTGAACCGACCAAAAGATTTATTTTATTTTATTTTTAGTTTTGGTTAATTCTCACCAGAGGATATTTTCAATTGATTGTTAGATAGCGTGAAAGGGAGAGAGGGAGGGAAGGAGAGGAAGAGAGAGGGAGAGAGAAACATCGATGTGAGACAGACACATCGATCAGTTGCCTCCTTCAAGGCTCCGATGGAATGGACCCTGCAACCCTTGACTGCAAATCAGACCCTAGACCCTTCGCTGAACCAGACCAGCCAGGCCCAAAAAGTCTTTTAAGAGTCTTAATAAGCACAGTTCTGTTGGGCTGAGAAATGCTTACGTTATACGCTGGGCTTCAGATATTATGGTCATTTGTTGCATCACACTATTTTCCAAGTATAACGTGTCACTGAAAAAAATTAGTATTTCTCCTTTAGAAGCGTCTAAATAGATTATGTTGGGAGCAGGTGAATAAACATATTTAAAGAATTATGGAGCATTAGGGGGCTAGATAATTGTTTGGATGCTTACGTTTGGTTGGACTCTTAGATGATAAAGGTGCTGAGGGCCCCCTGAATATAAATAAAAGAGCTGACTTCAGCTAATGACTCACTTTCGAGCATGGCTCTTTGACAGTTTTTACTGGTAATTGAAAAAAATTGCAAAGCGATTTTATGACCGTGCCTGGAAGAAAGAGCCCAGTCCATAACATGAAATCAGCCAGCAAAGCTTTTTTACTACGATTACTCCAAACCCCAAAACAATAGGACAGTGCATTTTTTAAAGTTTCCTTGTTACTTATTTATTTCTAAAATTCATTGAAAAACATCACAATCCACAGAAAGAAAGATGCTGGTAGCCCATCCACAACTAATCATTGAAACAACTTCGGACGAAAGAACGATTCAAGGCTACATACCAGGGTTTAACCTAAACACTTTTTTAATGCATTTAGCATCAGGTTTATACTATTTTGGAAAGAAGGACAGAGAAAGAATAATGGGGGTGGGGGGAGAGATCAGAGAGACAGACAGAGAGAGAGAAAGAGAGAGATAGAGAGAGAAAGAGAGAGAGAAGAAAAAAAGGAGAAGATAATTTTCTGATAAAAGATAAGAAATTGAGTTGTGTTTTATTTCTGTTTTGTTTATGTTTTTCCCAACCATAGTGGAAACTGGTTATAGAGATTACTGTCACCAAAAAAATAAATAAATAAAAATTGGGGAGTAAGAACAATATTGAGGAATATATATATATATATTTGTGTGTGTGTGTGTGTATATATATATATATCATGAAACTGATCATTCATTTTGTGGTTATGCTATAGACTTAAAAGGAGAATACTGGACATTTTCAGGACTTAGCTTAGGATTTTAAAAAATCTAAGTGCTTTAGAAATTTACTTGTACTAATCCCATTTCAATATAATTTTTCTATGATACTTTAGACTATCATTAAATGAATGTATTCAAACCCAAATTCATTGCATGTTCACTAGTATAAATCATTGTTCTCCTCACTCTGCTTCTTCCACTTTCTTGCCCCATAATCCTCTTCCCCCATGTCCAGACTTTTCTTTCATCCAATGGCCTTCACCCCTTTAGGTACTATTTGCCTTAAACCATCCGATTTCTTATATTTCAGTCATTGTTTCCTAATCTACTTTCCTATTTTTTTATTGAGTCCCAACCATTTCTTATACCTCTACTACACAATAATGATTTTCTACCTAAGACAGTATTTAAAGAACAGGACGGGAACATTTAGAATAGGTTCAACTATCTTGGTTTTCTTGAAATAGGGTTTAGCTTTTGCTAAATAATGAACCAGCCCTAAATTCAGTGGTTTGGGAGAACATCGTCTGTTCTTGCAGGTTAATGTCTGACTGGCAAAGCCCTCGCTCACCTGGGCTCAGCTGACAGTTTTAACCCTTTTAGGTTTCTGTGACACCAGCGTCCTTTCTCCAGACACTGATTTCTGTGCCGGCTCTGTCTGTGTAACAAACCAAGTCAAACTTCTGTGACTTTAAACACACTGTCTATCACTCAAGAAACTTTGCATGGGCTGGGCAGTGTGATCCAGGGTGAGCTCATCTTGGAGACTCTGCTTCCAACAACAGATCCATTGGGACTTACCCCTTTTCTGAGTGTGGGCTCAAGTCTACTCCACATATGTGTCACCTGGGGCTCAAACTGGGGTCAGCTTTCATCTCGGAAGAAAGCTCTTCTGACAAAGGCAAAGATATTTAAGAGGATGTGGAAACACACAGGGTTCTTAAAGCCTAGCTTCTTAGCTGGGCCATTTTCACTGTAAGCTACCAGTGACGGTCCACACTTTAGACAGCTCATGTCAAGGGACCAGCGGACAGAAACACGAAGTATTGTCTGGGGAGGGTTAACTGATCCCTAATTATATATATGACTGTGATTACACGTTGAAGGCAGACTGTGTTTGGGATCGTTTTGGTTCACTTGGACATTCTTCATTCTTAGTTGTCCAACTTTTATGGCAAATAGCAAGTAATCCCGGCCTGGGAATGCCCTGGCGTGAGGTTCAGGGTCACACCACCAGTTAAGTCACTGAGACC
Organism: Molossus molossus; assembly: GCF_014108415.1. Classification (NCBI taxonomy): domain Eukaryota; kingdom Metazoa; phylum Chordata; class Mammalia; order Chiroptera; family Molossidae; genus Molossus; species Molossus molossus. The sequence goes on from NW_023425399.1 coordinate 111,544,001, forward strand.
AGGAGAGGTGTTTGTTGAGGGCGTGGAGATTCCAGAATGGACAGCGGAGAACAGAGATGAGGAGTGAATCTAAGAACGTATGTTAAGACATAAACAAGACATGGGCTGTGGTAAATAAAATATGCTCTTCAAATCTTCTTTGAGTTCCTGAACTGGTATTTGTAAGCTTATAGTTCAACAGCTTTCTTCCTATGCCTTTTCCCTCATTGGACAATTTCTTCATTTTGAGAACCAGGTCCTATAATCGTGCAGAGAATAAAGTTGTGGAGAGGATTGTATAGAATCTACCTTATTCTCAGGAATGTACCTTTCACTGGTTTTATGCCATCAAAATTATGTTCATTCTCACTTGGCTATCACTTGCTAATTAGAGGCTTGATCAAAAGCAGATTCATTCAAAATCTAGACCATGCTAACATATGGCCCTCTTGTGTATGGACAAGATCTTACAAAATTTCTCCCAGTTTCAATACACAATAAAGCATGCATTTGTACATATCTATAAGTAAAACGTTAAAGTATTATTGTATTTAAAAAGCTGCATTTATATATTTATACATTCTATAGTTTCAGCTACTATGTTACTTGAGTAGTTAATATAACTCCAGTACAAAAAAAAAAATTTAATTGAGGAGTCAGCCAAGTTAACAGCATCATACATTCGTTTCAGTGTGGAAATTAATTCTTAAATAAAAATTTTAACAATTTTTCTGGCAGCAGTACCCAGTACCAGCAGATACATTTAGCCACCAACTACGAGAGGAAAATGTGCATTCCATCTCTGCGCATATGGTTACTCCTAAAAATAGGACGATACATGCTCAGTGCCCTCCAACAGGCATGGTCGGGAATCCTAGGGTATGGAAGATGGAGATAGAAAATGACATCATTTTCCATATATTTTTCCATCTATCTTCATGAAGTACTTTAAGTTAGGTTGTTTGGGGGTGGGAGGGTCCCTTTGAAAGTAAAAGCAAACACATGTTTCTATAAATAAAGACAAGAAAACCTAATCTATGCATGAGACAGTTTTTCAGGATCCTGTGTGAAATGTACACACAAGCTTCATCTGCACTGTTTGAAACAGGCATGTTGTTCTCAAGCTTGTCTGATGGATACTCTGCTAGAAAAAGAAGCCTTTGCTTTGAGGGATTACTGGGTCTCTGAGCCCGCTCTGGAAGCCCACATGAACACAGCGTAAGGGTTGCTATTTAGGACCGTGTCTCTTATTTCCTTCTTTTCAGAGTTCTTGCATTCGTTACGAAGCATAGTTTTCTTCTGGTCTATGGACTTATTTAATCCCCCCCTTTTTTAACAGATATATCTTTATCATATATTCAGTTTAAAATAATAGCTTTTCATTTTTCTACGTAGTATATTAGCTTAGAAACCTTATTAGATTTCTTCTTCTTCTTCTTTTTTTTTTTTTGCAGTTTCTTTTGTCCTTTTTTTTCATTAAATTTTATTTATTTTTATTACAGTTTACATCCAGTGTTATTCTGTATTAGTTTCAGGTGCACAACATAGTGGTTAGACAATCATGCACTTTACAAAGTGGTCCCCTGATGTTACCAGTACCCACCTGGCTCAGGCAGTTATCACGATACCCTTGACTGTATTCTCTATGATGTCGCTGCCTCCCCGCGACTGCTTGTATCTACCGATCTGTACTTTTTTTTAGTCCCTTCAGCATCTTCACCTATCCCATATTTTCTTGATATTTTAAAAAATGCTTTATTTTTTGTAGATTTTGTTATATTTTGCTTAAAACCTCCCGATTTTGAAACTGTTCGTTGTTTTTGTTTTTTATATTTTCCAGCTAACTTTATTGCAGATTACTTCCCTTTTATCTCTAGTGCACACATGAACTATGTTCGAAGACATTGCTGCTCGGGGAACAGAGAGCTGGAGCCCTGCTCCGTGGACAGCAAACTGCACGGGGCAGCGCTGAGAACGCAGGTGGATAGAGGGGGGGCCCCCGCGCGGCTGCACCTGTCTCCCCGCCCACCTTTCCAGGGGAGGAGCCAAGTGTGTGGTCTTGCTCTGTGTAAACAGTGCCCATTACCTGGACTAATTGCATCCTAACAGTCATCCTTTCCAAGGTTCCAGCTTGTCTCCGTTTTCCTTTCCTTTCCTATGGAATGTATTGGGGTGACATTAGTTGATACAATTATATAGGATTCAGGTGCACAATTCTATAATACATCATCTGTGTGTTGTATTGTGTGTTCACCATCTCCGTCAAGTCTCCTTCCATCACCATTTATCCCCCTTTTACCCTCTTCTACCTCCTCCACCCCCTTTTCCCTCCGGTAATCACCATGCTGTTGTGACTATGAGAGTTGTTCTTCCCTGCAGTGCCCATCAGGAATGAGTGGATAAAAAAGCTGTGGTACATATACACAGTGGAATACTACTTGGTTATAAAAAAAGAAGGACATCTTATCCTTTGCTATAGCTCGGGTGGACCTGGAGAGTATTATGCTAAGTGAAACCAACCAGAGAAAGACAAATACCATATGATTTCACTTGTATGTTGAATTTAATGAACAAAGTGGACTAGCAACCAAAATAGAAACAGATTCATAGAGAGGAGACAGACTGACAGCTGTGGGGTGGGGGTGCTGTGGGCTGAAAAGTAGGTGCTGTGGGCTGAAGACGGGGTGCTGTGGGCTGGGTGCAAAGGTAAGGGACAGCCTCCGTTTTTAAAAAGTCATTTTAGAAATGTGTTTGCCCATTTAAAAAAAAAATGTAATCTCTCTGAGTACCCTTCATACATATATTGCTTTAATAATAAAGTTAATGAACATGAAAAAGAATTTACCTAGGTTTATACAAATTACACACACACACACACACACACACACACACATTTCAGATCTGCAACTTTAAAATTGCAAAACCTAACGTTGGTTGTGCCGTTGAGAAGAGTATGATTTAATTTTATTATAAAAAATAAAACAACATATTTAAAATTATTTAGTTTGTTAGAAAATTATCATACCATGTATACTTTTCACATATATGTGACTTTATATTTACATATAAAATGTGTCTATATATGTTGCTGCTTTTTTTTCTGTAATGAATTGAATAGCCAGTTACTTACCAACAACATAGGGAGTCAAAAACTGATTCCTGGTACCAGAGATAAGCATATCAAATTTTAAAATCTGTTAAGCTAGTAAGTATTTTTTTCATACATTGAAATTTTACATCTTAACTCTAAACTATTCTGACTGCCTCTGGCTGATTGAATGTCTTGCCTCTTAATGCATGTATAATTTCATGTGTTCATGCGTCATCTTTATGATTGTATGTTTACCTAAAAAATATGTCTGCTCCTAGACAGGGAAATAGAAAACAGTGAGGCCCAAATATTATAATAGTTTATTAGTATAGTATAATAGTCTACTTTATAAAATATACTAAAATGATGTTTCTCCAGAAGTTTGCTTGCTTCAAATGTGATTAATTAACTAAACAGGCATTTTTAAAAAAAATATTTTTTCTTTATTGATTTTAGAGAGAGAGGAAGGGAGAGGGAGAGAGAGAGAGATAGAAACACCGATGAGATAGAACATCGATTGGCCGCCTCCTGCATGCCCCCCACTGGGGATTTGGCCCACAACCTGGGCATGTGCCCTGACTGGGAATCGAACTGGCGACTTCTTGGTGCGTGGGTCAATGCTCAACCAGTGAGCCACACCAGCATTTCATACCATGAGAGTTCATTTAAATCCACAATCACAAAAGCAAAAAAAAAATGTTTAAACAGCCACTATGAGCATATACATGTTTTAATTTCTTCATGCATAGAAAATGTTGCTGGATTTTTGTTTTGTTACTGCATTCTAATCAATGTATTATCAGCAGTTTATATACAATGCATATTTCTAATTGAAAAGTAAGGAATTAACTGAAACTCTGAAGTTTATTTTTAAACTCTTTTAAACTTTGAAGCATAGTCCTATTATTCCAATGAGGATAGAGTCATATTAACATTCTAGCCCATTTTAGTCCTTGTAATGAGCCTAAAATAGCTGCCAGCCTGCAGTGCCTGAATTAATGATAATTAAATGTAACACCAAATGTATTTCCATATTTTGTATTGCTCAAATGATTCCATCTCAGATGTAGTATGATTCCTTTTAGAGATGACTACTTCTATGTAATCTCTTTTTCAATTTTAATTTGAATTTCATATTGTTCCTGACTGTTTAATGAGTATTTTGGGAGAGGGCCATAGTGTTGTTAATTATACTGGAGACTGAGTATAATTAATTATTTTGGACCCAAAGTCAGCTAGTTAATCGATTTCTGATGAAACTGTAGATTAAACACAGATACTTCACCTCTTTCTTCATTCCTTTTAATTCTTCTCTCTTTCCATTCAATCAGATTGCTTTGGGAAGTCCTTGCTGGCCAGTCAATGAGTGAAGCTGTTTTGGATATTATCCAGATGCTAAAAGATGGGTGATCTTTTCTGTCAAGGTAGCTTGATGTTGATTCCTGAGAATTAAGAATTTTTAGTTCCAGTTATTGAGAAGGAAAAGCCACCATTATTATTTCTAATTCATATTTAATTAATATATAATTGTTTATTAACTATAGACAATGTAATCACACATTCAAAAAAAAAGGCTGCACACCCCGGCCGGTTTGGCTTGGCGGTTGGAGCGTCAGCCTGAGGACCACGGAGTCCCGGGTTCGGTTACCGCTAGGCCCTAGCACCCAGGGGCACGTCCCCCCAAAAAAACAAAAACAAAAAAAACCTGCATGTCATTCCTAGTAATGCTAAAAAAAAAAAAAAAAAAAAAAAAAAAAACAGGCAGAGTTTCCAGTATTCCCAAATACATTTCTGACTGTATAGTATTTCCAATAATTGAGTTTATAACTGAAGAACAAAACTGAGTTTTTAACAGTTTAATAGTCATATTGTTGTTCAAAACACAGTAGCATGCATGACTCCTTGTCATTTTCAATGCTATATACATTGACACATTATTGTTTGATACTATAAAATGCCTATAAAATAAAATAAAATAAAGAATGTGAGATATAGTAAATTAACATCATTCCCTTTAGTCAAGGAATAAAACTTTCGGGATCTTTTTACATTTTTGATATTATTAGAGATAACTATTAAATGATTTCTGGTGATACTGCAACATCTTAACAGGGATATCCTCAAATAATATTGACTCCAGGCACTTTAATTATTATTTTACACTAAATCAAATCATTTCACTTAAGCTCGTTTCGATAACAGGTAGCATTCCTCCTAATGTATTTCCCATGCATTGGAAAATAGATTTTTTGACTACTTCTACTAGCTTTGCAATTTTGGGATTGTGCCTGAGAATTCTGAGAAAACACCCCCGAATCTTCTAATTTAATGCCGATTGTACAGATGCAATTCTCTGTAATTTGACCCCGAACCCGCTCTGTGCTACTAGACCCCATATTGGCAGGAGGAGGCTGCAGTTGTATTTTAAGAATCTATTTCCGTATGTATAGATGCACCATGGGGCAGTGTTTCTCCTGAATCAAATTACTGCAGTTTGAATTTCACAGCTGCCTGTGAATGAGTAAAAGCATCTCAATACTCAGCACAAGATACCAAGCGAGGAAGTCTTTTTATTTTCATAAGAAAGTGAAGTGTATTCTAGACATCAAAGAATTTGAAGAGAAGTAAAAAAATGTGATGGGAATTTCATTAAGTATATACTCAAAAAGCAAAGTAACATTAGGGGCCTCATTATACTGAAGGAGCTGTAAATAGGATTTGATTTACATAAGCACAATGACATGGTTTAATATGCAGATCTTATCACTATATATTTTTCAACTAAAATGCAAAATACACTGTGTCGTCTTATATGCATAGTATGATATGATTAAAATAGTTGTAATTATATTCTTGCTTATTTTTTTCAGGTGATTGTACTTTGACTTTCGGAGATAGTTTATATTAACATATGAATTCATTTTACGTGACTTAAAGCACTCAGAAACTTCCAGAAAGCATTACATCTTACCCAATAACTTGCATTTGTCAACTCCTGGCGCTGACTTTGCCAGGGATCTATTCATACAGAAATGATATTTTCTCAGACACTTTCCAAAATCTCTACTTTTCTTGCCAAAATATTAGGAGGAAGGAAAATAGTCTTTCTAGTGATTCTAAAAGCCAGGAGAAACCAGATAGATAAATTACTGAAACATGAGCTTGAGCAGGTCTGATCAATACAGTAGAGTGAAAACAAACAACCACTGAGGCGACAGGACAAGGGTTCCGACCAGAGAAAAGTTGTAAAGTGTAAAGTAATTGACTCTGACGTCATCCAAAGCTCCTTTTTAACCAAAGGCTTCGTTTTTCCTTGACTGTTGGCATTGACCTTTCCCATCAAGTGCCTCTCAGCGGTGGCATCGCCAAGGCCCTGCCTTTGAACCGCAAGTCGTTTTTTTTTTTTGCATATTTTGGTAAAAGGATGTTACTATTCTCAGGGCAGAGGGAGATGCAGCAGCTGGACATGAGAAAGGCACCTGAAGCTTCTGCTTGGATGTGACAAATGTCATATTGGCTCATACCCCATTGACCTTGAATCTGCTTCATCTGCTCACACAGAAAAGGGAGTGAGCCATGGGGAGGACAATCGCTGGGTTTGAGAGAGGGGGAAGAAACAATGTTTCCTCAGCGGTCACATAGCATTCCTCACGAACGTCCGCAATATCGCCCTTCTGCAAAACGGTGGAGCCCAGCTTTGAACCCAGGCACGCTGGCTCAGAAGCCATTCATTTTAACCACTACGTTGTGTTCCTTTTCAAGACAGGCAGAGTTTCTAGTCTGGCTGACTTTAAAGTCCATACTCTTTAGACTCTACAGATAATTTCCTATGAAAGCTATTAATATTATATGATACTATCCAGCAGATCAATATCAGAACCATGTACATCCCAGTCTGCCTACTCAGCCTAAAGTTCTACCACTGTCCATAACCTTCAGTGCACTCCCAGCTTCCAAGGGGAGCATTATATTTTGGATGAACTTATGCCTTATACATCCTCTCCCTACTCCCTGCATCCTGAGATCCTAGAAATACTTCTTTTTAAGTGTCTCCTCTCAGCCATTTTCTCCCTGAAACCTTCTTGGACCTCTACCAACTGAGAGTCCCTTCCTCCACTGTGATCCCATAATATCATGAAAAATATCTCTATAGAATTCATATCATATCGTCGCATAATGACTAGTTTGTAAACTGGTTGGTTTAGGATTCCATAAATTTCTTAAAGTAGTAAGACTGGCTTATACATCTTGATCCTCGTGAAACAGTTGAAATTAATTATATAGTTGTTGAATGAAGAAATATCCTTAGGAGAAAATGAAGAAGTTTTAGTTTATTATTTCATAAATGTATGCATTCTTGGTGTCATGATTGTATATTTCTGTAAAAAATAATGCCTTAGAAAAACTAAAAAAGTTGCTGTATGTCTTGACAAAAGTGATAATCTGGGGTTCCGTCAAACCTGCATCTTCATATAAGGTAGCTGTTTCCTAACTTAGTTTGGGTCGTTAACCTGACTTCCAATGACTGCCGGCGTACGTGACCACGTCATGCATGAAGCAAATGCTTCCATTCATTCAGACTGCTTGACCGCCACCTGTGTGTGGTCATCCTTCTGTGAGCTTACTCGGGACATAGCCATTCTAATTGAGGGCATTACTAAGATTTATTGATCCGCATGTGCTAACGTTGGAATTTAAAAGTCAAGAAGCCACAACACAGACACAAAGCTGTCAGTTTTATGGATTTGCTGCCAGACATAGGGTCATTTTAGAAAGAGCACATATTCCCTAAAATGCTGACATACATTCATCACGTGAGCTGTCTTCTTCCTACCATGACAAAGATGTCAATGTCTCACCTTACGTTGCTGTTCTGATGAGACTGGAAAACAATAGGATATGCTTTGAGGGGAGTCAGACTTCTTCTGAACACAGCAAGGAAGAGTTTTATAGTATTTATGTTGATGTTTTACAAAGACCTCCCCGCCCATTGACTGTAGTCAACATTCAACACCAGCAATGTGTTGGAGCAGAAAGGGGCCTGCATCCGTGCAGGAGAGTTGATGTTTGTGGTTGGCTCGATATTGCCAAATGGCTAAACTGATTTGACTCACATTGTTTCCAGAATGATGAGATTTGAGCTTTTGTTTTGTGAAAAGGATCAAGGAAGAAAGATGAGCTTAAGCATATGAAAAATATTCTTTCACGAGTAAACAATAAATCTATATAAATGATGTGTACATGGTAAATAATACTATTTAGGAAGAAGTCAGAGGTATACAGGACATAAAATTGTTATTTTTTTGCTTGTTTGTTTTATTTCAGGACTCTTCCTCTTGCTTCATTTTTTTTTTTTTTTTCTCTTTCCCTCAAGTGGAAGTCTTCACCACTTCAAGACCACATATTGAGTTCCCTTAAACTTTCATTGTCTGTCTTCTTTCACCAAATCCTGATATTTGAATGTTGTTTCATACTTAGAGCAACATACACTCACATAATTAATATATTATTTCACTAGGTATTTGTTTTTCTGACGGGGAACACCAAGTTGAACAGCGTTGCCTAAGTCCGTTCAGAGAGACCTTGTTCAAACATCTGTTAGTAGATACATAACTTCATTCAAGAAATGCTTATTCAGTATGTGCCAGGCATTTTAGAAGAAGCAACAGTTTTTATCCTTTCGTACTTGATAGTCTGGTGTAAAACCAGTTAAACAATTGCATAATATATCCTAAGGTTTTGCGTAGTTCTAATATGACCAAAAACATATGGCGATTTAAGAAACTGTAGGATGTCTTCTTAACTTAATTCACCCCTGGAAGGCAGAAATTAGATGGAATATAATTCAAAGATCACTTCAGTCAGTGAACACTTATTTATTGTCAGACTCCTTGGTGTATACGGGGAATAGACAGTGGCAAAAAGCAACCCCCTAGTGCCTACATCTCTTAGGAAGACATGCTCCTTCACTGAAATGTGTGTTTAATACAGGGGGTGTTTACTAGCATTTTGCACTCAGTTCGAAAGACGCGGAGGGGCAGGCATTTGGCCAAACAACACGACGTGTCTTGGAGGACATGGGATGTGAATCAAAGCCTAAGGCAGTATGCAATCAGCTATGACGGAAAGGACATGGAAAATATTTTACAAATAAAGTAAGCTATGGCCTTTCAGGTGTTGGAAATTTTACCGTTCATTGAAGATGCCTTCAGAGAAGTTATAGATAGGATGACTTTTGAACCAGGGTTTGAAAGTTGAAAGGATTCCAACAATGAGTGCTCTCACTTACATTTTAGGAGGAATCATATTTGGTGTTAATCTTCAAAGAATGACACTTAAAAACCTGATTAAGTGCAGGAAGAAACCATTACTTTCCAGGAAAAAAATCCATCATGAATAAGGACCATTATTTACATTGATTTAAGTTATATAATTCTGGAAAAATTATATGCACAATAAAATACAGTGTGAAATACACTTGGGTTATACAAGTGTCGTTAAAGAACACCTGCCCTTTGTACTGTAAATCATCAGCAATTAGTAGATTGTACTTGGTTTAATTCAAATCAACCAAACTTACTGATGAATAATTAAGTATGTGTGTGTGTGTGTGTGTGTGTGTGTGTGTGTGTGAGATCAAGGTATTTTCATTCTGAAATTTAATATCTTTTAGTGGATTATGATACTTTAAAGGATAACTCAGCTAAATTAGTAAAAAAACAAAACAAAACATGAGGGCCCTGGCCCATTTGGCTCAGCAGTTAGAGCATTGGCCTACAGACCGAAAGGTCACAGGTTTGATTCCTGGTCAAGGGCACATACCTGGGTTGCAGGTTCGATCCCCGGTCCCTGTCCGGGTTGCACAGGAGGCAACCAGTTGATGTTTCTCTCTCACATTGATGTTTCTCCCTCTCTCTCCCCCTCTGCCTCCCTTCCGCTCTATCTAAAAATCAATGAGAAATATCCTCAGGTGAGGATTAACAACAACAACAAAAAGGAAACACACACACACACACACATATGGAAAATATGTGGAAAATTGAAATAAAAAATTAAAAAGCTCATATTCTGGAACCATTTGTAGCAAATATTTAAAGAGTATTTTTATTTTTACAATTTTATTGTATTTTCATGATAGAGAGTTATTTAACATGGAGGAAACAACCCGAGAAAATGCAGGGAGACTGAAAATAAATGTCCTGATAATAAAAACAATAGGTAGAATATTGCATCTGAAACATAGTTTCTGTAGATTGATAAAGAATGATAAGCCTGAAAAGTGACTGAAAATATCTGTAAAAATAGACAAAAGAAAACATTTCCTAAAGCAATGGTCATTAGAACATATGAGATCATTAGGTGGAATATGTATGAGGAAACTATTGCAATAAACCAAGTAATAGAGGAATAAACATCACTTTTGAAACTAGTAATAGCAAAACAAAACATCCCATTTGCTAAGTTACACTCCTTGGTCTAACATCATCTCCACTGGCTCCATAGTTCAGGGGCTGTTTTCACTGTGACAGTGTCAGGATGTAGTACCTTGCCTCTCCCACCAGGTACTCAGAATGTTCATTGAATGGAAGAAATAATTATTAAGCAACTACCATATATAAGAATAAGCCAATGGATGCTTGTATAAATGACCTACTGTGATACACATCATAAATCTGAAGAAAGAAAACATGGTCTATATTTAATTAAATGCAAGGATAAAAGGAGGGGGAAAAAAGATAAAATTATTTCAGGAAAAAAGCCTGCATTACTAGAAGAAAGTGATTCAATGAGCTGATTAGTTCTGCGGAAACCGTATCTTTGCTGAGTCTGTGACTCTAGTATATGCAGACACTAAGTGTGGAGTTGGTAGAATGTACATGAAAATCAAAAGTTAAGGTGAATTCTTACATTTTTCTACAAAGTAGACTTGGTAGAACTTCTAAAAATTGGGTTACATTTGTTTCTGTGTCTGTCCAAATATAATTACATATAAAGTCCCATTTATCTTCATTTTTACACATAAATATGCTTCTCTGCTCACTCCAGGCATAAACAACTTTCCTCCACCTTCAGATTCCATGATGCTTCCTTTCGGTAACAGTGAACCTTGCCTGATTCTGCTCAGCAGAGGCACCCGAGTTCTTCAATTCTTCTTACTAAAACTGCAATTTCCTACATCACTCCTGTTTCCTTAACGGCTTTGTGATCATGCTTACTGATTTAGTCCTGTGAAACAACACTTACGAAACAATTTTCGCAATTGCTTCTCCTTAAAACCTTAAGGGAGAGGAGATTAACAGCAGGAGGGAAATTTCTGTCGGTTTGGATTTGATCCTTTTTTTTTTTAAGTAGGTGAACTATGAAATCACAGACACGTGAGGAGTGGGGCTCGGCTGTGGCCCTTCACTTCCAGTACCCGCATTTAGGACATGGCTTCTTCCCAGCTGGACTGACCATTCCCTAAAGAAACTCAGGCTTCGAGGTTAAAATGACCCTTTGGAGAGTAAGCTTGAAATCCATTTTGTTTCTGAATGTGTTGGCCAAAACTAGGATAATTCCTTGGCATTATTTGCTTCCTGTCTTTTTCTCGTTTCTTTTTACTTCTTCTTCCCTTTCCCTTTAAATAACCAGTGTGTGTGTAGTAGTTGTGTACAATATAAAAATCAGTTTCTACAAGTCAGGTAATAACATGGAAGATGCCGATGTTGGCTCAATACCTCACTGCCGTCAACGTGAAGGCCTATTCTGTTGTGTTGGAGGAACATTTAATTACATTGGGGCTTTCAACATAGTTCTCCCAGGTGCTTTCAAAACACCAGATGTTTGTATAATAGTTATACATTTGTATAATAGTTATACTTGACCTTGTCGATAAAATTTCCTAAAATAAGATTTAACCAGGAAAATATTACACTGTCATAATTAACACCAATATTGTTTCCTGAACTTTTTTCTCCATTCCTTCTATTTTTGAGTGTGTGTGCAAAAATTTGTGTTCAAATCTAGCTCTACAATCCTAAATAAACCATGCACAGTCAAAAACATTTTTAAAAAAGCATATTGCAAATTATTAAATATATAATCAAGCTAAGTGATATGGCTTATATTGAAGGTTAATTTGTCACCTGGATAAGTATCCATGTGAATTACTTTTTTCACTAGATTATTTCAAAAGTATGGGTCTTGATTGTCTTTTTCCAGGCAATGTGGAGGCTGATAACAGCGCACTTAAGGGTTTTACAGCAAATAGCTTTAACAGATCTAAAGACTGCATAGTTGTCACTATATTGTACAGAAACAAATGTCACTAATTTACAGAAATTTTAACTGGGGAAATAAATTGATCTGAATTTGATTCTGGAAACTCACTTCCAGTAATTATAAGTGCTTTAACATTTTAAATACGTTCCATGAAAACTTCATAGAAAATCGTAGGCTTGCATCCTTCAATCCCCAGAGCTCTGAATAGATCATTTCATTGTGTGTGATTGTGAGCCTAGTGCAAGTGGTCCTAGCGATGCAAAGGTTCCTTAAAAACACGTGCAATGCACCAAGTCCCAGTGTTCCCATAATATTGCATTTTAAATCATGCAGCTATCGGTACATTTATCAAGTTCGAAGTATGTCTTCTGTGAATACAAATGCCTTGAGAACAATAATTTTGTTTCTTGAAACTAAGAATTTTATTCCAGAAGAATAAGTGGATACAAAAATATAGTCTTGTTATTTTGATTTGTGGCCAGCTACACTGACAATATAAGCAAACATAATATTATAATAAAAAGAGTCTCAAAATTGAATTATTTAGCATTGAAAATCAAGTCTGAATCCGGTTTTGATAAATCTAGGGAAAATATAATGTTTAGTTGACATGATATATACCTATTACCCAGGGCTTATGCAAAATATGAAGATTTAAGCCCAAGTTTTACAAGTAGGGATGGATATTAAAATGACACAGAATAAAAATGACTATGATTGAGCTTTTGAGTGAGACACCAGTATACTGAAAATATCACACCACAGCCTTTTAAACTACGGATTAACCTTCCATGAGAAGTACTCTCTGGAAAGAAAGAAAATAATAAAGATTTTAGATGTAGGCAGTGCTGGTGGAAGCCCTGTTTTAATTCCCATTACCAGTAACTCAGCAGCCCTCTCTCACGGCTAATGGATTCTGTATTCCATGCAGTTGGACAAGGAGTGTAATTTATCGAGCCAGAATCCAATATGTCACACCCTATTGAAATAGTACAGTAGTTCACTCCTAGAAACATCACTATTATCATTATACATTATGACATTTTAGACAATGCAAAATACTGCTATTGTCTCTCCAGGTGCAAAGTGCTCTCGCTGCAGAAAAGCACCTCTGGGGAAGGATGCTTTGCCAATACGTGTGTGTTGCTGGCTTGGTGTCCTAACAGTTTTTATTATACGTAAAGGTAAAAAGCTCCTACTAACCTTTTCTCAGTTGAAATGAGTGTCTTCCAAAGAAAGATTGTGGAATAGAAGCCATTTCCATTTTTGCTCTGTTTACTGCTTTTGCTTTTGTTTCTGGCAATAAGAAAATATGGTAAAAATAGTACCCTTCTTACACCCTTGGGATTGTGTGCTTTCTAAAGAAACTATTCGAATATCCTTGCGCCATAGATGCTATGCTTCAACATCATAATTTTCAGTAGAGCATCGAGAAAAAAGTATCCTCAATTGAAGTTCATTTTTATGTTACCAAGTTTAATTTATTATTAAATATTCCTCATGGAACCCAACATTTTTCTTCCAATTGTAAGTCTTACAACTGACCGGTGTCTCTGGTCTATTGATTTCGATGGTGATCTTGTTTAGTAACTAAAGACTTCTGTGAAAATACTGCCAAGAACTGTATCATATTTTAATTCATTCGAAAATAGGCTTGTTGTCCTGACCGGTTTGGCTCAATGGTTAGAACATTGGCCCATGGACCCATGAGTCCTGAGTTTGATTCCGGTCAAGGGCACATAACTCGGTTGCAGTTTGTCCCTGGCCCTGGTCTGGATCATGCAGGAGGCAACTAGTCAATCTGTCCTTCTCACATCAATGTTTCTCTCTGTCCCCCTCCCTCTCACTCTATCTGAGGATAAATAGAAAAATATCCTTGGGTGAAGAATAAAAAAAAAAATGTACTTGTTACCTGGCTGGTGTAGCTCAGTGGTTGAGTGTCAACCCATGCACCAAGAGGTCACTGGTTTGATTTTCAGTCAGGGCACATGCCCAGGTTGTGGGCCCAATTCCCAGTGGGAGACATGCAGGAGGTGGCCAATCGATGTTCTCTCTCATCAATGTTTCTCTCTCTACCTCTCTCTCTAAAATCAATAAAGAAAAAATATTAAAATATATATATATAGATGCTTGTTCTGTGAAAAGCTACTCTCAGAATAGCAACTAATAATGGTTAATAGAATAAAACATATCATGGTCAGTGTTTTCCAATCATTTTAAAAATGCTAGAGAACATACGATTACAATTTATCTCAATATTAATTATTTTGTGTCCAAATTTATACCAACCAATGGCTAATTTAAGGTTGTTTTAAAAATACCACACTAGCCCTGGCCGGTTTGGCTCAGTCGTTAGAATGTCGGCCTGCAGTCCAGAGAGACCTGGGTTTGGTTTCTGCTAACACGTACCTTAGTTGCTGTTTGTTCCCTGCCCTGGTTGGTCGTGCAGGTGGCAGCTACTCAATGTGTCCCTTTCATGTCGATGTCTCTCTCTTTTCCTCTCTCTTTCTCCCACTCTATCCGAACAAAAAATGGAAAAATGTCCTTGGGTGAGGGAAAAACAAACAAACAAAAATATCACAATAGAGTTGATATGAGTAAATGGAGAAGAAAGAAGAGATGTTGATGAAAATATATAATTTATATGAAACAGAAAATCTAAACAATTATATGCCAGTATTTAATTCTTCATTGATTTCATTTATCAAAGTTTTATAGTTTCCCTCATATAGGTCTGCTACAGATTGTGTAAGATTTGTTTGTAAGTGTATTGTTATATTGAATGCTAATATAAATGATATTGTATCTTTAATTTCTTTGTTTATTGCTGATGTATAGAAAAGCAATGGGCATTTCTATAATAACCCTGTATCCTACAACCTTACAATCATTCTTAGTTCTCAGAGTATTTTGGAATTTTCTACGTAGGCATTCAAGCCATTTGCAAACCAAGAAATTTTTATTTCATTCTTTCCTATCTGTATATCTTTAATTTTCCTTTCTTGTCTTTTTGCATTTACCGAAACTTCCAGTGTGATTTGAAAAGTAGTGTTGAGGGGGGACATCCTTGCCTGTACTTGAACTTGGGGGTAAAGCTTCACCTTCTAACCATTAAGTATAATGTTAGCTGTAGGACTTTTGTAGATATTCTACATCAAGTTGAGGAATCGTCTCCTCTAAAGTTTGCTGAGAATTTATATTGTGAATGTATGTTGAGTTTTGTTAAATGCTTTTTCTGCATCCCTTGATATGACCATATATAATTTTCCTCTTGTGGATATAATGTATTATATGATTTTAAAAAAAATGTTGAACAAGCCTTGCATACCTGTAAAAAAAAAATCCCAGTTCCACGGGGTAGAATTTTTATACATTGTTGGATTCAGTTTGTTAATATTTTGTTGAAAATTTTGCATCTATGTGGGGTCGTTTTTTTAATTCATTCTGACCATCTCTTGTTTTAATTGGTACATTTAGACCATGGACATTCAATGATTACTCATAGCGTTGGATTAATCTCTACCATTTTGTGACTGTTTTGTATTTGTTGCCCTTGTTCTTTATGCTTATCTTTCCTTCTACTCTTGTTCTGCCTTCTGTGGTTTTAATCAAGGATTTTGTATGATTCTAAAACAGACGTTCAGTACCGTGGTAGTGAGATGTGGGAGGCGAGAAATGTTCTATAGCCCTATGGTTAGGTCTGTCTTTCGGAGAGCTGATGCTTCTGGGTGGGGAACTCTGGAAATGGTTATTAGGGTTTCTCTCGCTCCAGCCCAGGATGGCTAGAGTGGGCTTGGGTTGAGTTTTCCCATCTCCTAAGCGCAAGGCTGGAGCTGGCGAGAGTTGGGTATTTCCCTCACCCAGGGCAGTTGAGCGAATAATAACTGGACAGTGAAGCTCTCCTTGACTAGTTTCCCCCAGGCAGGCTTTGTTCAGAAGAACACTGTCCTGACATTTTCAAAACCACTCCTTTCCCCTTCCTCCTGCGTGAGTCCCAGGGGCTCTCCCTCTGACGTGTACTGTGGGAACCTGGCTGAGCTCCTAGAGGTTGATCTCACCATATTGTGGTGACTTCATTTCACTGGCCCCCTGGAGTTTGTAACCCCTAGATGTGTTCCCACTGATCCTCCAACAATCTGCTGGTGCAGTTCAGGTTCTCCAGCCCGGCACTGGTGCCCACGGTGTGTCTGCTCACGAGTATCTGCTCGGGCAAGCTGTGATCTCTGCGTTTGTCTCTGAGTCCCCAATCTTGGCAGCAGGGGTCCCCCCCATGTCCTTCCTCTCTTGGACCCAAGAGGAGTTATTGATTTTTCAGTTTGTTCAGCTTTACACTTGTTGTTGGGACATAGCGGTTACATCCAGCTCCTTACCTCGGGAACCGGAAACCGAATGTCTTGACTCGATATGTAATAATCTGTTCCTCTCAAAGTTAAGCCTCACTTTGCCATTGCCTGGGAAGAGTATGCATGAGCCTGCGGAGGAATGGTGTGGAAGAGTTGAGAGAGGCTGAGGTTTTTTTTGCCAATTTGGAGTGATGCATTTTTCAGAATGTTAGTAGGAATTACACTGATGAAATTGCCATACACCCAGTGTCTCGTATTTGTAAGGCAGAGTTGAAGAGAGAGTTAAGAAATGTGTTTATTCCATAGACTGGGTGGATGATAAACAACAGATATTTATTTTTGCGTGCTCTGGAGGCTGGGAAATCTGAAATCAAGGTGTTTGGTGAGATCTCACGGTTCATACGTGGCAGAGGGGACAGGGAGCCCTGGACGGTCCCTTTGATAAAGTCACTAATCCTACTCATGGGCTCCACTCCCATGACCCGATCACTTCCCAAAGCCCCTGACTTTTCACACCATCCCACTGGGGATTAGTTTTCAACATATAAATTTTGGGGGAAAGAAGCATTCAATTCATTACATTATAATTGATGCCATTTATATTCCTATGGCTTAAAAAATATAGTATTTAAAATACTAGACCCAACAACCTTCAATGCACTAAAAATATGTTTGGTTTTTTGAGTCTGTATTTTTGCCTAGTATGGGATTTCAACTTATAAACCTTGGCATTTTCTCAAACCAACTTCAAGTGGTAGCGGGGATATAAACAAAGAAAGAAGAGCAAAGAAAATAACAACCTCTGAGTCAGCATTTTTCGTTCAGTTGAAGAAGGAGAACCTTGGGGTGAGAGTATTGCCTGCTGGAGGAGAACTAAATTAAATACTATCTACTCAGTTAGGTGGGTATTGAAACTGGCTCTGAAAAGCGCAAGTGGATTTGCCCTTTTAGGCTCGGACACTCTGAGGCATGAATCAAAATCAGTGCTGAGCAGGAAGGCATGTAAGCCCATGACAGATCCGATCCCCGAACAGCAGTGACTGAGTGGTGTTCAGCGATCTGATTATCAGAAGGGCCTGGAGAATCAGGTAGAAAATGAGGCCAGGAGGCAAAATGGCAATGGGGCGCATGAAATAAAAGACTTGGTAGGAGTTACAGGGAGAAGAAGATTGATTTTGCTATCAGGGTTAGACTTGGGTATTTCAGATTTCAGGCAGCTACTTCATTCCAATGAGATGCAACTGGTTAAAGACAGAATCATGTGTTTTTCTAGTTTTAGAAACACATAAAAGTGTCGAAGAAACAGGGATTTTCCATCAAAAGCCACTACGTTCTAACAGCCTAGCGACATAAAATATCTCTTTGCGTCTTTGTTGTAGAATAGCTTAATTAGAGGAGAAAAATTACAATAACTGCCGAAGTGAATTTCTCCCCAATAAAACAGCCTGTATCTAATGCCAATATTCAATGATCTCAGGACTTATTTTGAAATAATTTTAACAGTATAGATGCTATGATAATAAACTACACCTATATAACAAGACTAGTATACCAAATGAGCATATTATCATTAATAGAGTCGATCAATAAGTAAGAATTGATTTAGCTTCCATTGACCATTTTTTACTTGTTTCAGTCATTGAAGGTACCAAAATTGACAAATAGGTAAAAATGGTTTCTTGTTTATATGTGTGCTATTTGAGAGATTTTAACCTTTTTGCAATTTATTTATGGATCTCGGAAGTATTACAGGATATCTAAGCATTGTATAATATAGTGCACAATAATTGTCATTAACTTCTCGTCTGCACTATTCATTTAGAAGGTTCTTCAAGATACAGCTGTGGGAATCTTTGCTGCATCATCAGTAAGAATAAAAGGGAAGTGACTAGTGAGTTAAAGACAAAATTCCCATGGGTTTTGGTGAGGATTAAACAAATACTTGTATGTTCAAATTCCTTAGAACATTGCCTAGTAGATACGATATTGTTACATAAGGTAATTATTGTTGTTCGTTTTACTATTGTTATTTTAAGGATGAGGCTTGTATATTCTGTTTATAACATTATAAGTTTAATTCTTGTTTGTGCATTTTGTTGAATGCCTGTCTTCCCTTTATTGTGTTATACTTTGAGAATATTGCAGAAACGTTTCATAGAGAAAATTATTCAATAACGTGTGAGAAGTAGCCAGGCAGCAATTTTAACCATATTTATAAGAGACATATTTCTTACCTTCATCTAATACTTTCTCATTTAAAATTTTATTTCCGCGGTATTGGTATGTGTTAAGGTTCAGTAGGAAACTCATGATTCAGAAGACGCCCTGCACCTCTGCCCATGTAGGTCGTTCCCTCCACGTGCTTGGCACTGTTAGGCTTCATCTTCATCAGCCACAGCCACCCAAAGGGGTCTGGGGAAGGGGTTGCCATCAAACTTTTCTTATTTTAAATAAGGTTTATTTTTTACTTTTTCCTATATTGACTTGAGAGAGAAAGGAAGGGAGTGGGAGAGAGAGATAAAAACATCTGTGAGAGAGAACATCGATTGGTTGCCTCCTGCATGTTCCCCCACTGGGGATCGAGCCCACAACCTGGGCACGTGTCCTGACCGGGAATTGAACCTGCTACCTCTTGGTGCATGGGTCGATGCTCAGCCCCTGAGCCAGGAGCTATTAAACTTTTAATACCTACTTATTTTCCCCCTGTTGTAATGTAAACATACTACTTCATTCTGGCTTATCAATGTGCTTGAATAGAAACATTACCAAAATTTTATTAATCAGAGAAAATGTGTTGCTCTTTACCATAGTGATTGTGTCAATGTTTTTTTTTTTTTCTATCTGTCCCATTTAATTACATTGAATTTTAACTTATACGTAAAATGAGAGTAAATAATACAATTAGACAAATGGCTTTAATGTCCAGTATCGCAGGAGGTTCATGAACTAGAGAGGGAGCGATACTCTCGGGGTAACAGAAAGCCAACACAGAGCAGGCGATGATGGAACAGAGGAACGGAAAGGTTACGGGAGGATAATGAAGCTGTGGAAGGACCCTGATCCCACGGTCCCCGCAAAGCCTGAGGAACTGCCTGTGTTGTTCAGCGTGGTTCCCTACTTGTTTAAAAACCTACACACAGCCCTGGCCGGTTGCTCAGTGGTTAGAGCATTGGCCCCGCTAAGGGCACGTACCTCGGTTGTAGTTTGTCCCTGGCCCTCGTTGGGGTCTTGTGGGTGGCAACCACTTGATGTGTCTCTCTCATGTCGATGTTTCTCTCTCTCTATTCTTCCTCTCTCCCTCCCACTCTGTCTGAAGATAAATGCAAAAATGTCCTCGGGTGTGGATAAAAAAAATTAAAACCTACACATAGTGGCTTTACAGCAACGGTTTAGTTTCCATCTGTAGCAAACACATTTGAGTGTTTAAAAAATAATTTGAAAAAGTAAAATTATTACATTTTCTTTCATAATCCCCTAGAAAAGCATTAGAACTATCTTACATAGTATGTTCTTCTCTTAGTCCAACATTCAAGTTTTATTAAAAAACCCTGGAGCTAAAGTTCCAAATTATATTACTGTTTATATTTACGGTACATATTTTCTATTTTAAGAAAATTTGGAAATTTTGTTAACTTTCTAGCTTGTATTCAGCAAATATTTATTGATTGATTGATTTTAGAACGAGAGGAAGGGAGAGGGAGATAGAGATAGAAACATCAACTGGCCGCATCCTGCAAGCCCCCCACTGGGGATCGGGCCCACAACCTGGGCATGTGCCTGACTGGGAATCGAACTCGCGACCCCTTGGTGCATGGGTCAGCGCTCAACCACAGAGCGACACCAGCTAGGCATTCAGCAAATATTTGGACAGAAGTTTAAGCTTCAGTCATTTGATTTTACCTAAATCATTTTGCATGAAACAAACTGAAAATTTCTCTCTCACTCTCTTTTTGTCTCTCTTTGAGCATCTAAGAGCAATTTTCCTATTTCGAGTGACTCATAAAATAGACACAGGAAGATTTCTTCTAGGTCTGAGAATCTATTTCTTTCGCTCACACATACATGATAATTGTCTGCGCCCGTACATCCGAGGTCTGGATCTCCAGATGCTGCGCTGATACGGACTTACCGCCTCCAAGTGTCTGCCCAAGAATGAAACTCTGCGACAGTAGTGATTGTTATTGCCACCAGGTCTCCTTTGTGCCGTTTTCTGATTTGGATTATCTTATTATACTCATGCTGATATTCCATTCCTCGTATTTTTAATTGATAGATTTTATTTCTTGGAGCACTTTCAGGTTTACAGAAAAATTAAAGAGCAAGAACACGGGGTCCCCATGGCCCCTCCTCTGCTCACACTGTCCTCTATGATCAACATCTGGCATTAGTGGGGGACAGTCGTTACCACTGAAGAACCATGCTTGAGCAGAAACTTAGCAAAGCATGTGTAGTGTCTGTGCAGTAAATTTACAATATGCTGAGGAAAAGAATAAGATGAATCCTAGAACGTGAAAGCATATACCATGTTCATGGAATGGAAGATTCAACAGAGTAAAAATTGCCTATAGATTTAGCACAGTTGCTGTCAACACCCCAGCAAGGATTTTTTTCTGTCTAGACAAGCTTATTCTAAAATGTATGTGGAAAGGAATAAGTGGCATAAAAGCTGCAACAACCTTGAAAAAGAAATAACACAGGACTATGCACTCCAGCCCAAAGCATTGGCAACTGTGTATCTAAGATCATCAAGGCAGCAGGTATCGAAACCACGCGGCTGTGAGCCGTTGGTTGTCTCGCAAAACTGAAGAATGAATTCATGGACCAAAGGTAAGGGAAAGGCACGTTTATCTGAAAGACAGACAGACTCCTTGCAGCAGGGAGGGGACCCAAGTGGGTTGCCCATGGGGCTCTGCATTCTAGGGGTAGATTAATACTTCCCCAGCCTCTGGTTGGTCCTTCAAGGAATTCTGTCTTAGCAACATCCATACGTTTTAAAGGGCCTCAGTGGCTTCTCTTTCTCTGATAATTTCAACTTCTCTGGGATGTGAGTGAGGCGGAGGGGCAGGGCCCTTCGAGCAACCCTGTAATTGCTTTTGGTTTCTCCCCCAAATCCGAGCATTCGACAGTCCTGCTGCCTTGCTCCCAGAAACCAGTAGGTGTGCTAGTGGGAATAGTCAGAATCTCTGGCACCCTATTCTCGAACAGTCAATCAAATTCCTTTGCCAACCCAGGAAAAGGAACTATACAGGGAATCCCAGCCCCCTCTGACCTGGAGCCAGACTTTCTGGGTTCTTGGTTATGTGACTGACCTGTGCTCCCTCCCAGAGCTTCTCCTTTGCATTTCTGTAAATGGTCTGGGAGTTCCTGGCTTTGAGGGCACCATCTCCCAAGTTAATTTTGGTGTTAGTTGGAGATCCCAGGAAACCTCCAGAGGCACTGAGTGCTGTCGCCTGCCTGTAGCTGAGCCCAGATCCTCTCCATCTTCCCACGTGTCTCAGCCGTCCCTTCCCGTGGCCCCGCCCCTCACCCCTAGCCTGCCCCTGACTCCTCAGTAGTGACAAAGATACAGACGCAGGTCCGTAGGACAGAATAGAGACCCCAGAAGTAGACCTTCCTGTATAAAGGACCAACTGATTCTTCACAAAGCTGAAAAGGCACTTCAATGGAGGACAGTTTTTAGATGACAGCAAAAAAAAAACATATCAATTAAAGGGAAAATTGATAAATTGGACTTCATCAAAATGAAAACTATCCTCTGTGAACATTACCAGTAATAGAATGCAAAGATCAACCACGCACTAGGAGAAAATATTTGTCAGCCACGTCTGAAAAAGGACCAGTATCCAGAATGTCTAAAGATCTCCCCAAATTTAACAGTAAACAACAGTCTAATTAGAAAACGTGCAAATGACACATTTCAATGAAGAGGATTTGCAGATGGTAATAAGCACTTGAAACCATTTTCAATTAGGAAAATGCAAATTAACACTATCTTGAGATATCACTACACACTTATCCCATAGAATAAAAATGTGAAAATAGTCATAGCCTTACACACTGGCAGATGCGGAGAAGCTGGGTCACGCGTACATTGCTGATGACAATGTAAAATGTTGTAGGCACTTGGAAAACTTGGGCAGTTATTTATAAAACTAAATATGCAGTTTCCATATAATCTAGCAATTATACTCCTGGGCATTTGTCCCAGAGAAATTAAAATTCATATTCCCCCCCCAAATTCTGTACAGAAATATTTATGGCAGTTCTACTTGTTGTATTAGTTTCTTGTTGCTGCTATAAAAAAGATCAGGTAGCTTTAAGCGACAGGTGTTTATTCTGTCCCTGTTGTAGAAGATGGAAATCCTGTTTGGTATTACTGGGCCAACACCAATGTCCAGCAGGGGCCGCTCTCCCACAGAGCTTGCAGAAGAGAGAATTTATCTGCTCCTTGCTTCCTCCAGCTTCTACTGTGCAGCCAATTCCTTATGCATCCGGATCACCCAATCTCTGCTCCCTCGGTGGTAATGCTGTGGTCGTTCTCCTCCTCTGTGCAGATCTCCCTCCGTCTCCATCTCATAAGGACACCTGTGACTGCATGTGTGGTCCATCCAGGGGTTCAGGAGGAGCTACACATCTTGATTTAATATGTCTTCAAAGTCTTTGCCACACGAGGAAACCGACTGTCACGGTTACAGGAATGAGGAGCTGCACATCTCGAGGGTGAGGAGCATTAGATGTATTCATCCTGTCTCACTCGTGAAGCCCCAGACTGATGACAACTGACCCTCAACTGGTGAATCCTCAAAGAAACTGGGATGCGTACATCCTTGGAATACTGCCCAGTGCTAAGAAGTCATTCACTACTGATGTACATGACAATGTGGGTGCGTCGCCACAAAATTATGCTGAGTGGAAAAAAAGTCAGTGCCAATACCTCCCATATTTCATGATTTTATTTATATAACATTTTGTAAATGACAAAATTTTTAGATATGGGGAACAATTTAGTGGTTGCCAGGGTTTATTTCGAAAGTGCACTTTTAAAAATCTTTACTTGAGTGTTCAGGAATTATAATCTTTTCCGATATTTTGGTTCCTCTGTCTTCAGTACTTAGGAAAATTTATGAAAGTTTCTGCTTTCTAAAAGATAACTTTTCTCCTTTTTCTCTTTTAATTTCATGTTTGTTTCTTCATTTTTTTTTTAAATTGAATCTATTAAAAGCAGAGGAATAAATGTATAACTCCCTATTATCACCTTGAAATGGGATATCCCATGTTTTGTTTATTTTCTCTTGAGTAAGTGGATGAGTTTATATAATAATAATTATAACTTATTTAATTAATGCATATTAATATCAGACATCATGGTAAAAATTCTTCAAGTTATATATTTTAGTCCTCACAAGGGTCCCCTCAGGCACCTAAAACTATTTCTTTATTTTACAGATGAAACAATGAAAGCACAATAGTGATAAATTACTAAGTTAACAGAGCAGTAAGTTGAACAACTAAGTTATAAAATTATCTGGAATTACTTCAGAGTCTACATCTTAACTACTATACTCTAATGTTTCACTATATGCATTTTATATATGGTATTTTATTAACATTTAAAATCTAACTGTAAATCATTAATATTATTATGACAGTGTAAAAATCTGAATGATTTATAAAATGTGTGGTGAACAATTACAAAGCAAAACCATCATGCCGCCTTTACTGTGACTGCAATTTTAATGGTCCTTTCTGTCTGGTAGCCATTGAGGTTCAGTAAATTTATATAGCAAAGAATAATGGACTCATTATAATGTAAATAACTATGATGGGGAAAGCATTTTAATGATTTATAATAAATTACTTTTGCATTGTCAGCTTTAAATTAGCAACTGGGTTTAATTACTGGGTGCTGTTTCTGCCACATTCCAAATCCATGCACACGGGACGAGGTTTTTCCAGCAAGCTTAACGTCACAGTTATTCCTTTTAACAGTGCAAATTTTCCCATTTCTTCATCTCCCATCTCATCTTTCCCATTATCTTGGTTTGCATTATCTTGTTTACCTAATCTCTATCTCTACGGCCAGAAATTCTAAAGGTCATCCTCATAGGTGATCTAAGAAGTTTTGATACTGTGTTCATTTAGCTATTTAATTGTTCAACCACATGAATGGTGCATCAACTCTATATGTAAAACAAATTTATAAATATTGTGCTAAATGAATGGAGAGAAAGCCCATATAAGCAAGTAAGTATAATGACATGTAAAATAAAAGATATCTATTATTATGCTATAGCAGACAACTTGTAATGAGACAGAGATGAAACACATCATCACTCTCATTGGAGAAAATATAAAACCTCAACAAGTGTCAAATTCACATGAGAGGACATCTCCAAATGGGGAAGGGGGGTATTTTTAAAAGCAATTCCCAAAACATAAAATGGATATATAGATCGAGGGGACCGAGTACAGAGCCCAGAAATCAACCCACGCCTTTATGGTCAATTAATATTTGACAAAGGAGGCAAGAACAGATAAGGGAGTAAAGACAGTCTATTCAACAAATGGTGCTGGGAAAATTGACAGACATGTGCAAAACAACTGAAACTAGACCACACCTTTACGCCATACACAAGAATATACTCCACATGAGTTAAAGACTTAAATGGAAGACTCAAAATCATAAATAACCCAGAAGGAAACATAGGCAGTAAAATCTCGGACATTTATCTTAGGAATATTTTTTCGGATATATCTCCTCGGGCCAGGGAAACGAAAGAAAAATAAGCCAATGGGACTACATCCAACTAAACAGTTTTTGCACAGCAAAGGGAACCATCAACAAAATGAACAGACGACCCACTGGATGGGAGAACATATTCGCCAGTGATACATCTGAAAAGGGTTAATATCCAAAATTCACAAAGAAAGTATAAAACTCCACACCAAAAAATCAAAATAAACAACCCAATTTAAAAAAGGGCAGAGAGTTGAATAGATTCTTCTCCAAAGAGGAGATACAGATGGCCAATAGACATATAAAAAGGTGCTCAACATCATCAATCATCAGAGAAATGCCAATTAAAACCACAATGAGAAGAGGGAAACCTCGTGCTCTGTTGGTGGAAATGCAGATTGGACAACCACTGAGGAAAACAATATGGAATTTCCTCAAAAAACTAAAAATGGAACTGCCTTATGACCCAGCTATTCTACTTCTGGGCATATACCCAAAACACTTATTCCATACAATATATACATCCCTGTACTATTTACAATAGGCAAGATTTGGAAGCAGCCCAAGTGTCCATCAGTAGCTGAGTGGATAAAAAAGCCATGGTACATTTACACAAAGGAATACTACTCAGCCACAAAAAAGGACATATTATCTTCCACAATAGTGTGGATGGACCTACAGGTTATTATGTTAAGTGAAATAAGCCATTCAGAGAAAGAAACATATCATATAATTTCACTTATATGCGGAATCTAATGAAAAAATAAACAAACAAAATAGAAACAGACTCATATATACAGAGAACACACTGATAGCTGTCTGGGTGGGGAACTGCATGAACTACGTGAAGGAATTAAGCAAAAACAAAAACAAAAACAAAAACAAAAAAAAACCCAAACCAAAAAGCTAGTAGACACAAACAACTGTGTAGTGATGGAAGGAGACTTGACTTGAGGTGATGAACACACAATACAGTATACAAATGATGTATTAATAGAATTGTACACTTGAAATCTAATTAGCCAATGTCACCCCAATGAATTCAATATAAATATTAAAAACATAGAGTGCATTGACCATGAAAATGTGTTATGTTGACTTTAGTTTGAAGAATATACAAGAAAATATATACTAAAATAAATTATATAATGTTTTTATCAATATTCTTAAAAGATTTTGATCTCCTGCCAAAGGCTGGCACTTGGAGAACTCCGATCACTTTGAAGATGAGTAAGTCATGGTCTGACTGCTGTATTTGTCACAGAAACTTGTGGTGGCATTATACAATGTGGACAGTTGTACAAACTTTAAAAAAATATATATATATTTATTGATTTTAGAGTGAGAGGAAGAGAGAGGGAGAGAGAGCAAGAAACATTGATGAGAGAACATCGGCTGGCTGCCTCCTGCATGCCCCCCAGTGGGGATTTGGCCCACAACCTGGGCACGTGCCCTGACTGAGAATCAAACTGGTGACCCCTTGGTACATGAGACAACCCTCAATCCACTGAGCCATGCAGGGATCCGGCGGTACAAACCATTTGAACTGAGAAATACTGAAGTTGGAACAGACAGGGGGGAGACAAATGCCTTGCTCTGGATTTCGGCGTACTCAGCCCGGTGCAGAAGGACTCCCTCGGTCTGGCTCCACCCACTCGGCTGTCAAGGTGGGAAAGGGGCGGTTCTCGGAGCTTTATGTCCACCAGCTCAGACATGCTCAGAAAGGCACTGCAGGGCAGTAGAGAGAATGCCAGGGTGGGAGGGTGAATAACCCGGGTACCTGCTGGGAAATGTTAGGACTTGTTCACAAGTCCCAGAAACCTGGCCATAGACGCTGTGATCTGAATACCGTGAATGTGCCCCACTGAAGACCAAGCTGATAAACAAGCAAACACAACCGTAAGGTTCCTGACTTATTTTATGATTCTGTATCTTAATGTAAACAGTGGAAACTATCATGATTATAATCTCTCTTAGAAATGAGAACCCACAGATGAACTTTAAATCAAACTAGCTTTGTATGAATACAAATTTGGATTGCTTCCAATTTTTATTCATAAAGATAAGCCTCCCTAATTATAGAAAATTTAGACTATCTAAAAAAGTAAAAATAAATACATGGATAACCGCAGGGCCGCGTGTTTGATTCCCAGTCAAGGGCATATACCTGGATTACTGATTAGATTCCCAGACAGACAGAGATGTTCAGGAGGCAACCAATCAATGTGCCTCTCTTACATCAATGTCTCTCTCTCTCTCTCTCTCTCTCTCTCTCTCTCTCTCTCTCTCTCCCCCCCCCCCTTCCACTTTATCTAAAAAAATAATCAAAGAAAAATATCCTTGGGTGAGGATTAACAAAAAAATAAAATTTAAATAAAAAAAACTACTTCAGCATTTTAAATGACAAAATAAATCCTAATGGTTGTATTAAATTTCAATCTTTGTTATACACCTATGTACCCACCTAAGTATGTAAGCATTTATGTTTGCTAAAATGGAACCATTATATATTTGTGTGTAGGTTTATACTTTACTTTTACATCAAGCATTACCTGTTTGTCCTTAAATGTTCATCTAAAATGTCATTTTAATGTATTAATGCCAGCATGCTCTCTCTCTCTCTCCATAAATGGCTACTAAATGTCTACAATGTTTCACACATAAATTGGCTACAAAGGTAGAGATGTACACCAAACCAAAGGAAAAAAGAAAGAAAAAATTCTCTGCACTTATGAGATTTGAATTCCACCACAATAAATAAGTCAACAAATAAAGCGGCCTCATACTTTATAGATTTGGATTATGATAAAGAAAGAAATAAACAGGGTAATAAGATAAATTATTTCTAATCTAATAAATGTGAAGATTGATTTAAGTATTGCTAATAAATAGATAAACTTACCTGACATTTATTTAAGCTAATGAAATTGCTCTATCACCTAGGTCTAATGCTTGAATTGATTTGGCTACATGCTATAACTCAATTACTATAAAAGTAAGCTCTGTTGTGTAAAAACAGTATTTTATAAATCTCTAAGAAAACATCTGGTTAAATCTTCAATATTTAATTTATTTTCTCTATAACTCTAAGCTCATTCTCAACACACCTTATAGACTTTCACATTTTCAATGAGCTAGCAAATATATTATTATCTTTACTCTTTATAATGCTCATGGGACTCAAGCATTATCATCCCATTAAATTATAAAAATATGCAGTTCAAAAACGTTCCTGACTTGTCAGAGTCATAGAGCTAACCCTGCACATCAAGACATCTTTGTTTTCCCCTCCACTGGGGAGACATGTAGCTGGAGGCGACCCTTCAGCGCCAGGTGAGCCTCTGTGCTTCCTCTGCCCACTTGGATTAATTACTGGGGACTCACCCTTTCACTGCAGACGGATGGGTTCTTGTCGGACAGCGGGGCACCTAGCAAACATTTGTGAAGCAGGCGGACACGTAGATATGAATTTCAAAACACTGTGAGCACAAGTACATCCAAACATGAATTGCTACTTCAAGCGGCGTCCCAATCGAATCTCTAATGTAATGTTTGCAACAACCTTCTGACATGTATCCTATTATTACACTCATTTTTTCAGAGGAGTATTCTGGGGCTTACATTTAAGTAACTTGCTCATTATTTTACAGTGATGGCAGAGTCAGAGTTCAGACCCTGGGTATTTCACCTCGAGCCCTGGGCTTCTAGTAGCTCATGCTATCGATTGTCTTCTTTTTAGCCATTTAGTTGCATAAATTTGGTCAAGTCATTTAACATCTTTGTCATCGTTATCATTTTTTCAAATTTATAAAGTGAGCATAATACACCAATCTGTTTATAAAAGGGAAAAGGTGGTCATAACAACCAGAATGTTCAAATAGTTAAGAAAACACAAAAATAAACATGAATAGATTTTATAAACCCCATCACTGTGCCAGGAAAAAAAAAAAAAAAGTTATTAAAATGCAAATGCATTTAACAGTTCAGAACATTTTTGAGCAAAGGCCAGAGTGACCCTAGATGGTCACCAGCATGACTCGCAGCATCGCCAAAAAGTGACAGGCAGCTGACCTGGAAGTCACCGAGTGACTTGAATATTAAGTTTTCCTCTCTTCTCTTCTCCACTTTACTCTCAGCAACCTAACTTGACTTAGGTTCTGTCCTACTAATTGCTTTGGCATAGTTACAAGAGCCTATGTATTTATACCCAAATCCTGAAAAGGGTTTCAGTGTAACTTTCAAGGAAATTAAGAGATTGGACTTATATAGTTATTGTAGTGAATCTTTATCAATGCCATATATTTGCAGCAACATTAACCCAAATGTCTTAAATTTCTATTCAACACTTTTTTTTTTTTTTTTTTAGATTTAGCTTTTAAGCCCTGACTAAACTCTATGTGGGACTTCTTAGTTCCATTTTAAGGGTCCTGGTGTTTCTCTTCCTCAGGTTCTGACTTGAGTTGCTGATTCCGAGGCGAGTCTAACAGCACCGTCATGATCGGTGACTCCGAGAACGCAGAACTCATAAACTCAGCACATCAATACGCCGCTGGTATTTCCTCCCTTTCTTTTAGACCACGGGGCAGCATTTCTTATGTTTGAAACCAACAGGAGTGTCCTTTGTCCCCTGTTCTCATCGCCACGCGGGCATCTGTCACTTCTACTCCGAAGGTGCTGTCAGGGAAGACATTGGCAGGATGTCACAACGCAGCATCTGATGTCGCGTTTTGTCTTGTAGGATGATACAGGACAGGTCTGCATGGCACTTTGTAATCGTCAGGTTATCTCAGACAACACAACTGAAAAGTGAGTTGCTGCCATTGAACTGGAATGTGAAAGGTGTCCGTGAGTCTGTCATCTCCAGCCCTACAGAGCCGTGGTTCTCAACCTTCCTAATGCCGCAACCCTTTAATACAGCTCCTCATGTTGTGGTGACCCCCAACCATAAAGTTATGCTTGATGCTACTTCATAACTGTAATTTTGCTACTGTTATGTCTTAGGCAACCCCTGGGAAAGGGTCGTTCGACCCCCAAAGGGGTCGCGACCCACATGTTGAGAACTACTGCTACAGAGTATCAAGTTGTAAACAAAAACTTCCCCCAGAAACCAGAGGGTCAGGGAGGGATATCATTCCTAAGAGGGAACATTCCAGGAAGGGGTATGGCTAGGGAAGTGGGGCTCTCTCAGCCTACAGAGTTTGCACCGTGGGGAATTGGAAGTCATCTCTGGTTCCACGTGGCCACAGCCTCGGGCACAGAGGTCATGCACCCCAGGCCTGGAGACCAACGAGCAGACTTCCGCGCCCTGCCTCCCCCTGCGCCCTGCCTGCCAGCCTCGGGCACCTGGAAGTCCCGGACCACGCGGTCGCCAGTGGGCTCCAGACTCGGCCTGTGTGCCCCCTCACAGCATCGCCTGGCCTGCCCGCCAACTGTGCAGCTCTGGCCGGGAGGCCGGCTAGCGACCTGCACTCCAGGGCCTCAGCTGCCACTGCGGGCGGAGCCTGGTTCCCAGCACCGGGAAGGAAGCCTGTTCCGCGTGGGTCCCTCCTCGGGCGTCGG
This sequence comes from Molossus molossus, assembly GCF_014108415.1. Classification (NCBI taxonomy): domain Eukaryota; kingdom Metazoa; phylum Chordata; class Mammalia; order Chiroptera; family Molossidae; genus Molossus; species Molossus molossus. Next base: position 111,574,971 of record NW_023425399.1, read on the forward strand.
GGCTTCCTCGGCAGCAGCCGCGCAGCTCCCTCCGCACAGGGACGCTTCCTTCCCGGACGGGCAGTAATTCTGCCGAAACTGTCTCCTGTCCCGACGGGGACTGCTACAATCAATGAGTGACAGGACTTCTCTGACCATTTACATCTTTTAATTAGGAAAATTATTTATCACTTCAGTAACCAATACTTTTTTGACTTATCGCTGCGATGTCTGCATACTCTTTGACTTTCTATTTTTGATGTTTCAATGTTTACTTCTTGTCCTATTGTACATATTGGAATGATCGAGGTTTATCGTTATTGTTTGCTTTTGTTTTTCTACTGCCCCTGGTTCTCTGGTGCTGGCTGGGTAGATGCTCCGGATGACAAAATAGATGCCTGTCAGCTAATCCAATTAATCTGAGCAGTGTCACAGGCCGTTTAATTCATCAAGCCCTGCCCAGATAGGGCCACAGGAAACATAAAAGTGTGTTTGCATTAGGACATTTTGAACCCCTGATTTGTGCACTGTTATACAAAATCTGCAGTCTGGAAAATGTATATTATCACACTAAAATTTAATTTGTTTAGCCACTTAATATCTAATCACAAAAATAATAATTGCTATTACTATCTCTAGCCTTGCAAATAGAACAATATAAGAGAAAAATGCACATGTTGCCAGTTTATGTTTCCACACTGTAGAAATCCTCCCAAGCATCATGGCACCAAACTCTTTCAACAAGTGAGACCCGTGCTGGTGTGAGGAGGGAGGGGGGAGCCAGTCCTGTACTGCAGAGGGTGAGAGAAGGTGTCACAAAGATTTAAAAAAAATTTACATTAATTTTAGAGAGAGACGGAAGGAGAGGGAGAGAGAGATAGAAACATCGATGAGAGAGAACATCGACTGGCCGCCTCCTGCATGCCCCCCACTGGGGATCGGGCCCACAACCTGGGCATGTGCCCTGACCGGGAATCAAACCTGCCACCTCTTGGTGCAGGGTCGACGCTCAACCACTGAGCCACACTGGCTGTGCACAAAGTTTTAAAGAAAAAGAAAAAACACCCCAAAAGTCTTAGGCTCTAGAACTGAATATTCATCCAAACTATCCTTCAAATACAAGGGCACGTTAAAAATATTCTCTAGGATAAAAGTCTCTGGAAATTTGCCACAAACGCAAGCACGCTGAAAACTGTTCTGGAAAACAGCCCTGAAGGGCAGAGTCAGGGACGCATGTTAACTACAGAGGACAATGCCTTGGCAAAGGGTCTGCTGTCTTTAAAGGAATTCCTCAGACAGAAGAACAAAGAGGGGGAACCACGGCCATGACACCTCCAAACGCAAGTCCACTTAAGATTTAAACAAAGTTTAGGTAATGATGGAATTGTGCTGGGGGAATAAAAACAGGCCATGCTAACATGATTTCTTTATTAGGCAGGTGATGTGCCATTTTAAATATAAAGAGTTAATAAGACATTAAAATAGAGCATACCGAAATAATAAATGTATTTGTGAAAAAGAGGTCCAAACCAGCAATAATTGTGATGAGTGGAATGTTCTGAGCTCACCAGTTAAAAGACGAATAATACGCTTGCAGAAAGGATCAGACCTCCGCCCCTGGGGGAGTAACTAGACAACGTGGTAAACCGCTTGTGGCTGAGGATTCCAAGAAAAGTGAGAGAGGTGGATTTCCGAAAGACAAGAGCCCTTCTTAGGGGAGATGGGAGCTCTCCTCTCTGTAGCCCAGTTGTTAAATCTGGGCACCGGTGGACAGATAATTAGGTCTGTCACACACAGAAGACTTCAGACAGAGTAACAAGAAAACAGAGCTGTTAATGACCTAACGGGCTATTCTTCCGCGCTGCTGAGGACGGCTCACCTGTAGAAACATTCCTACCCATTGAGGCGTCCTCAGAGGGCGTTTGGGAAGGGCACGGTGGCACAGACAGATCTTTGTATTCTCCTGGTGCTGAGTAAAATTTTGGAAGAAGAGACATGAACAAATGTAGAAAGAGACTTATAGACCAAAGCTGAATGTATTTCTTACTGGAGCGAGGGTTGCTCTGAACCCAAGACGGCAAAGCAGGGGTGCGAGGACACAGGGAGTTTGGGGAGCTGGGGGTTTTTGAGGATGGAATGTCTTACAGATTGGTTGCCGTTGGCTGTGGAAAGGTCACTGGTGTGTGGCTGATGCTGAATTTCAGAGGCGTAGACACTGACGTGAGACAGGTGCCCGTGAGGAGGAAGTTGAAATAGTCATCATGACCCTGTGGGCTCTCTGTGCCAACGAGCCAGGAGAAAAACTCTTCCGGAATCCGGGGTACCCAGGGAAAGTAGTGGGCAACTCTAGTGAGGCAGGAATACACGTGAGATCGGAATTATCTGAGGGCCCCTGAGCCTGCAGCAACTCAGTTCAGAGGAGACACACAAACTGCATGGACCCCTCATGAACGAAATACCGTCTTCTCATCAATAACCAAAGTGAGGACAAGGGCTGGGGAAGGGCAGAGAGGGCTGGCTTGTGGAGAAGCAAGTTGTAACTATCGGATACCATGTGCAACCAGCTACAAAACGAAAAATGAGATGCTTTGCATATTGGCCAGTTTTAGCGGTTAATCATATTGTATATTAACCATAGTTTTCTTTTTTCTGTACCATCCTATCTAATGCAAGATGTGTTCAAAGTGGTTAGAAATTATACACTTATATATGCTATATAATTATATAACTATAAATAAATAGTAAATTATATACTTTTTTATGTTTAATTTCAGCACTTGTAAAGGGAGTCAATTGAACGACTAAATATGAATAACACCCACCAAATTATGCAATTAAATGGATTTTGTCTGCTGTTTTGGGGGAGAACAGGAGCAAGTCATTAATTGTATGAACATTGTAATGTTGCTATTGCTGTGGTTCAGATGATGAAATACAGGCAATAAATAAATTTACAAAGTTATAGACAATGCTAAACTGTCAATTTGGGGTATTTACCCCTTAAGTCTAATGTTTGTGCTGAAGAGAAAGAGCTAGGAGCTACTTTTCCTTGAATCTATCAATTATGAGAACAATTCTGCATTTTTAATAATGCATAACTATTTCACTAACTTACGGATAGGGCTCCATGAGAGGGACACCTAAGTGGTAGACAACTCCTCCCCCGCCCCTAAAAAAGAGTAAAATTCAGCAAATGGTAGTGTCAACTCGGTAACTCTCTGAAGGCTGTTTAAGGAGAATCAAAATTATGCAGACTCAGTAAGGAACGTATACACAGTCATTTTCTGGCCTCATTTAAAATAGTCAATTGAAATTATTTCTTTTGTAGTTAACGTAGATGAAAATTACAGACCGTGAATCAGCTCATCCAAATCCGCAGCACAGAAAGCATCCTGACAGATCAAAATTCTAAGCAGAGCTAACTTTCGGGTGAGCTTTCCTCACTGATCCAAGCGGCGATGGGGGTGGTTTAGAGGCGAAGAACTGAGTTCCAGCTGCGCTAGAAACGCTGCCCCGACCCTGCCAATGCAGGGAAGACGCTGGGATGCGGTGGCACTGGGCTCGTAGGGAGCGTCCCGTCATCTCTGTTAGTTCACAGTACACCACGCAGATTCCTGGGCTTAGCAATAATACATTAGGGTATGCCAATTTTCATCTTAGAATTTCAGGACAATTTAGACCACTTAGCAAAAAATTTGCCTTTGTAAAGCATAGCGTTTGGATTTCTGAAGCTGGTTTAAATTTCTTTTGATTAAGAATAGTAATATTGTCTTGAAAATGGAAACTTAAATAATAACAACGCTTGCTAGACTTCAATATTTACTGTGTGGAAGTTAGAAAGCAAAAAATTCTGGAAGTGTTCTTTAGTTCAAGTTTTGCAAATGTTAGTTTATTCTGTTTATAAAAACAATGTAAGTTTCTCTTGATCATAAAAAATCTTGATTTTTTTATATTGGCATTGCCCAGACTGAGGATATTAATTTGCATGAAGCAATAGATTAATCTGTTTCATCCCCATTCCTAGTATATTCTTCCTACTTCCTATGAAATGAAATGAATAACATGCAAATCTACTTAGAACTTTTTAGTGGCTGGTCGGGTTTAGTACCAGTGCCATGCTTCTCAGACCCAGCTCTTCAGCTAGGATCCACTTCAGTTTCTGCTGTCTTCTTACCATTTCCCAGTTCTTTTGCCTGTTAAGTGCTACTTAGCCACTTGAGTCCGGGTAGTTTATTCATGTTTCCTGTCTCTACTGGTGATTGTTAGAAATAGAAGATATTGAGAAGAGAAACAAACTGAAGTCAAAGGCGGATCTGTAGTCTGTAGATAGATAAAATGATAGATGGATGGATGGATGGATGAATGGATGGATAGATAGATAGATAGATAGATAGATAGATAGATTAATAGATGATAGATTAGATTAGATAGATGATAGATACATACATATAATATAGGTCATGTATTCTCTCTGTCTATCATATATATTGCAATTTGGTCTTGACGAAATAAAGGAAATGAAGCAGAATACAGCTGCTGCACCTGCATCTGCATTTTTGTCTGCCTTTTGGAAGAAGCTTAATTACTCATGGGGGCTTGTGAACAGAACCAGAGGGCAGTGTTCTGCTTTCTAGATTCTGATCGTCTGCCACTTTGGGAAATCATGGACACAATTAAGGTTGTAAACAATTCTGGGTACTCCAGAGTGTAGACAGCTCAGAGTACCTCACCAGAATGACCCCTCCGGCTTTTCTGAGATAAGTATAGTAGCACAAGTGAACCAGATATTTCCCAGTTTCACATACCCGAGAAGATCTTCGACTCCGGATCATAATAAGTCCTGCAAACAGGAACCAAGAGCTGTTTCTTTCTAGAACGCTTTTACTAACAACCACCACGGCCATACTCAACTTTTGCAAAGAAAACTCTGCACCTATCAAAAATTGGCACATATTTGTCCCTGGTAAAACCTTTCCTAAATGTTTTACACTGCCCTTACCGCCACCTCATCGCTCTCCACTCCAAGAAAAAAACTGAACAATGTCAGTTTTGTGTTTTCTCTATGGTGTGGAGCATTTGTTATGGGACTTCTCTATGCAACATAAAATAGAACTCAACTAGTGATTGCCTAGGCTCCCTTACGTTTGGATAATCATAATCCAAATAAACGATTCAGTGAAAAGTACTTTAGTTGTTACATCATCTTCTCGCTCTCCCACGTTTGAGTGCCTCAGTGATACGAGTTTAACTATGATTTTATTTCCAAAGCTAATTGTACCCCATGCACCAAATCACCTAAATCAGAAGGGACTTTTACAGATTTCTCACTTACTGTGAATATTTTTACAGTTTGTAGTCATCTTTTCTCCTTAAATACTTGTCCCCTTCCTTCCATAGATTCGTTTGATCATTTTAGTTACAAATCTACCATCTCTAGTCTCCATGGACTGTGGAGGTAGATTCCTCATTTATTTTCAGTTTCAACTCTGACATTTTCACTGTTTGCCAGGATGCAGCTAGAATTTCTTTCACTAAAATTAAAATCAGCTTCCTACTTCCTTGCATGAAGTACTTTATTTTTTAATTGATTTTTAGAGAGAGAGAGGAAGGGAGAGGGCGAGAGAGATAGAAGCACCTATGAGAGAGACATATGGATTGAGTGCCTCCTGCATGCCCCCCACTGGGGATCAAGCCTGCAACCTGGGCTTGTGCCCTGACCAGGAATTGAACCATCGACCTCTTGGTCCATGAGTCAATGCTCAACCACTGAGCCACACCAGCTGGGCTTGCCCGAAATACTTTAATATGTAAACAATATATGAAATATTCTACTCAGTGAGATATATACATTAACTTTCTCTTTCTCCTCAGACGATTGTCTTCAAACAAGCCAAATTTTCTTCTCCCATGTCTGAAATTTGTGGAATCTACTTCAGGCATATTCTATAAACTTCCAATAATTTTTAAGAATAATAGGTCCATAGTGAAAGAATATCTCAATCTAACATGCCAGCTCCTGTCACCGCTCTCTGTCTATTTTCTTGCATTTCCTGTAGTCTTTCATTGTAAAGGTGGTTGCTTTGTGAATTGGTACATGAACCTTGACATGGATTACATTTTCATTGTGAATTCTGGCTTTCCACCTTGAAAATAGCCCTTCTTAGTTTCTTTCTATGATTAGCATCTAAAATTCTAAAATGTTCTCGACTGTTCTAGCTGTATCACGAAAGTTAAAATATGGTGAACTGAATCATAACATTTTCTAATTTTCCTTGTGGTTTTCCCTTGACCCACAGGTTATCTGAATATCTACTCTCTATTTACTTTTAAAATATTTAGAGATTTCCTAAATATTTCTCTATATTGATTCCAGATTAAATTCCCTTGTAATTAGGCAATATGTTGTTTGTATGATGTCAGCCCTTTTAGTGTTCATTGAGATTTGTTTATGGCCATCTCATGTTCTCTCTGTGTATTTGAAAAGAATGCACCTTTGGCTGTACTTGGATGGAGTAGTTAATAAGCGCCAGTCAAGTTGAAGAACAGTGCTGTTCAAGTCTTCTATAAAATTAGTAACTGTCTGCGTTTTTTCAATTATTGAGTTTGGCACATTGAAATATCTGAATATCACTGTGGAATTGTATAAGCCTTCTTTCAATTTTATCGGTTTTAGCCTCCAATATTTTGAAGCTCAGTAGAAAATGCATGCTCTCTGATAATTTCTACATTTGTCTGGCACCCAGGCCTTTCTATCACTCTAAAATGTATCTTTGTCTCATTACATTTCTTGCCTTACAGTCTATTTTGACTGATATTAATTTAGCCCTTCCAGCCCTAAGATTCCTGTTTGCACAGGACATTCTGTTCCATCTCTGGTCTTTCAGCCTACCTGGAGAGTCTCTCAGGTAGGCAGTGTGTAGTGGAGTCTGCTTTCTTCACGAGTCTGAGTTATAAGTATGTAGGCGATAGGTAAGCCTAGGAAATATGGAGGAACAAGAGAGAAATACTTCATATAAAATATAGCAACTAACTTTTAGAGGTTACATTAAATTTAATATTGTTTCTTGGAAGGAATAAGTTTACATTCCAATTATACCCATGCACTTCAATGAAGACATTCTACACAGTTAAATCTCGGGGATCTTAGATAAAAGAGGCAGCATCACTGTCCAACAAAGGAAGCTGGTGAGAGAGAATATCAAGACCCAAAACCCACCAGCATTAAAGGGCCGGAAAATAAAAGAACTTGTAGCCTTGCTGGTTTTGAGAAAGTAAATCCTACACTTACCTCCCATTAAAATCCTCACAAAAAAATCCATAGTTATTAGAAATCTCCGCAGCATGTAGAGAATTGAGTCAAGCTAGCATCTTAGGGTATTACAGGTAAGGGTACCCCTAGATGCTGATGTCCATCAGGAGTGTCATCATGGACACACTACTAAAATGACTCCTCATTCTGTGGAATAATTTTATTTCTGATTCTGTCATTTACTGATTTTACATGAGCTTTAGGGGGACGGGAGGAGGTTATAATACCTCCAATAGAACTAGAGATTTGTGTTAAGATGTATTCACATTTCAGAATTTTAAAAATGTTACATGCATGGTTTGAGGGATTAAAATAAAAAAAAAGAATTAGAGAGGTCATTTTCCCTTGCTACATCTGGTTTTAGATTTTCAGTATTTTGCATTGTGAAAATTATCATATGCGTTTAGTACAAATAACTTGATGTTGCTACAGAATTCTAAATTATTGTATGGCATACATTAAATCTATTTTCAAATACTTTCGTCATAAATGCAGGCTGATATTAAGAATAATCTTTTCAAACAACTGTGGAAATACTACAATGAAAATAATAAGGTGCCATTGGGTCCAGATGATTGATTTCTCACATGAAGCAAAATTACTGACAGAAATATCATGGTCAACAAAGAAATTGAGTCAAATATCTGGTACCAAAGGCTCTCCTGGCCTTTTCGGACACTGGCCTATAAAGGGCGACTTAAATTTAGCTGATAGTAAGACCACTGAATTATCTTAATAATGCACTAAATAATTTCTGTGTGTTGTTTCATTGGAAATACAAGGGCTTGCCATCAGTGATCAAACATTAAGCAATCGATTTCTAATTTCCCTGTAGCCAGTCTGACAGAAGATGTGAAACGACAGAATAATTTCAGGTCAGTGGAATGCTGGAGTCTATGTATATCGAATCTGAATGTCCTCTGTCGTCCATTCGTTCCAGTGAAAATTCCAGCCCAGCACGAGCAGGTCCAGCCGTCCAACCACGTTTCACAGTTTCCTTTATGAGCGAAGTAACTGCACCGACCAAAAGAGTCTTTCTCTGTGACAATAACGCAAGCCTTCTATTGAATTTTTCATAAATTATTTTTTGCTATTCTACTTGTCACCCAAAAATGTCCATAAAATAGTTAAAATCGGGAGGTCTGTGGACTTCATGCGAAGCAATCCACATGGTGCCGATGGCTGCTTTTATGTAGCTGTTTACAGTGGGCCCGCATTTCTTCCTCCAAAATCGAATTTAAAATGTCAGAGTCTGTCCCTGCTCTGAAACTTTGCATTCTTCTTTCTCAGGGTCCAGGGTTCTGGTGTGGCGAGGTTCTGAAGAGTGCGACAGTGAGCCTCGCGCGGGTCAATACCGGTGGTGGCGGACGGACACTCATTTCACGTGCTTTCCTGTTGCTGGGCTCTCACTGTAAACGTCGCTGACTGGCGTCATTGCATCATTCTTAGCAAGCATCTGCCTGCAGTACTTCACTGAATTGTCACCGCAACCACGTGGGAGAGTTCCTAATGTTGCATTTCTACACATGTGATAACAACATGAAGACCAGTACGTAGTTTGCTCAGGGACTGAGTCTCAGAACTCAGTTTAGGTCTATATGGCTCCCTATGTTATATATACGTGTGTGTGTGCATGGGTGTGCAGATGGTTGTGTGCACCTGATGGACCTGTTACACGAGCAAAGAGGCTCCACATTGGTTTGAAGAAACTTAGTTACATTCTTCAAAGAGGCTCATTCTACTCTTATGAACAATTTTTCCAAAATGCCAGTTTTTGGTTTTATATATTGAAAGTGTTCTATTATTGGTTGTTTTAAACCTTAAGAATTCATCTGACCCCCCCACCTGTTCCCCTTGCTCCAGTTTATGGAGCTTACGTGTTTTCTGGTAAACATTATTAAGTGGGTGGAGGTGATTTATGGTCCTGGCTCATCCTCACCAGTTGCTGCTTTCATTGATCTAGTATGGTAGAGTGTAAACCAAAGTTGATTCTAGACTGTAATAAAGATTTAAAAAATAACTTACTTAGGAAAACAGAGCTATAACACAGGAGATACAGATTCAGATAGCAACCTAAATTGGGTTCAACTGAGACAAAGGGGAAGCTACCTTTTGTAAAATTCCCACACAAATTTCCAATTTTAAGCAAATTTCCAAATTGTGGTGTCCAAATCATGCAGTTCTGATTGGTCAGTACAGATGAAAATGAGAAAACAATTTGTGTAGTTCTGATTGGACAGGGCAGGTCTCTGTTCCTTGGTCAAAAGGATAAACCAGGGTGTAGTATGGGAAGTCGGTATGTGAGGAGCCCACCAGCAAATGGCCACTGGACTCTTACTATTCATAAAATTTGGGCCCTTGATTGACCATGGGGAATGCTTCTCAGAAGATAAATTCCTTCTGGTAGTTCATATCAAGTGAAACTTTCTTCTTAGGATCCACAAGAGGGTAACTCTTCACAATTTGCATAGCCTTTGAAACTATCCTACTAAAATAAAATTTATATCAAACTCCCTGAGTTTTAATGAGGAATTAAGAAGCAGTTGAGTTCTTTTTTTTAAAAAATTAATTAATTTATTTTTTGTTACAGATGTTTCTCCTTTTTTATCCCATTGGCACCCCCCTCCCCAACCTACCCCCGCCCCATCCCCGGCTTTGTTGTCCATGTCCATTGGTCATGCATGCATGCATATAAGTTCTGTGGTTTATCTCTTCCCACCCCCTCTTCTTATGGATGTCGGTCTGTGCCCCCTCTTCTTATGGATGTCACTCTGTGCCCTACTTCCATGTTTCTGGGTCTACCGTATTCCTCAGACTGTTATGTTCATTATATTCCATATATAAATGAGATCATGTGGTATTTGTCTTTTTCTGCTTGGCTTATTTCACTTAGGATAATACTTTCCAGGTCCCTTCATGTCATCTCAAAGAATAAGAGATCTTTCTTTCTTACAGCTGCATAGTACTCCATTGTGTATATGTACCACAGCTTTTTTATCCATTCGTCTACTGATGGACACTTGGGCTGTTTCCAGCTATTGTAAATAGTGATGCTATGAACATGGGGTACATATATTCTTCCTGCTTGGTGTTTCAGGCTTCTTAGGGTATATTCCTAGAAGCTGGATCACTGGGTCAAATGGAAGTTCAATTTTTTATTTTTTGAGGTAACACCATAGTGTTTTCCATAGTAGCTGCACACAAAACTTTCCTCGTCCAATTATATAGACAGTAGCGTCCAGTGGGTTTTGTGCAAGGACTTACTTGCAGCCTCGATTATCAATAACAAATGCTGGAGACTCAGATAAACTTCTTTTTGAGTAAGATTAGCAATTGACTTGGTGAACTCTGTGACGCTTTCCCTAGTGTGGTCATCATCCAGCCAGGTGACAGCCCCAGAGAACAAAAGGCAGAAGAAAGCTCGATTTGCCCCCCTTCCTCCTGATTCTTTGAGTCGATTGCTTGAGCTGGGACACTGATCTACTGTCTTCGGTGCTCCTGGTTTGTAAGCTTTGAGACTTGGGCTTGGTAACACCTCCAGCTTCCCTGGGTCTCTCACTTGCAGATGGCAGATCTAGGACTTCTCAGCCTCCACAATAGTGTAAGCAAATTTCTTATAATAAATCTCTTCCAAGCAGCCTATTGGTTCTGCTTCTCCGGACAACCCTAATATATAAAGTCTAGTAATATGTCCTCTTTTTAAAATCCTATTTCTTTGCTCAACTGTTCCAGCCTTGTAATGATGGGGAAAACATTAAAGGAATTGTCTGTCATACAATACATTTTACAAATTTGTATAAGTACTTAAACAGTTGAAAATTTATTTAGACAATAACAATAAATACACAACCTGTACCAGAGAATCAAGCCATTCAAAAATGTCCCTTTTCCCTCAGTTTTTCTTGAACAAAAAGATAGGCTTCCACATAACTTGAAAAAAAAAAAAATCGTCCTATTATACTCGTGCTCATTGACGTTGGGTGTTGAAGAAAACCCATTACTAAACTAGGAAAATACCTAAGATTTTTAAGGGAGAAAATATTAAAGGTCTCAACTCCTGAAAGATATTTTAACTCACTAACAATTTTAACTAACACAGTTGTTACAGTTACATTTTATTCAGCTCACTTTCAATGCATTTACAAATGGTTTCAGATATTTAGCCTCAGCACAGGTATTTTATCTTTTACACAAAAGCAGAACTTAGTAACAGTGGGGCAGAAAGTCTATTGGAAATAATGATTTTTGCATTAATTAAAAGTCATCATGCTCCCCCGATTCACATTCTGTTGTGATTGCACAATTAGCCAGAAAAGGAACATTGAATCACTTTATTTGAATTAGCCTGTTGATAGGATCCAATATGATTCTGAAATGTAGTGTGTAGTTTTATAAAATCCCAATTGTAAAAATTAGCCTGAAAAGGGACCATTATTTTTAACTGATGGAATATCAGCCAAGAAATTCTAGTAATTTTCAGCTAAGAATTTCTTTGGACATGGTAATCCCGAGTGTTTTCATGTTACTTTTGAAATTGGCAACCGTTTTTAGGTAAGAAAACACCATCTTCACCATCTACACACTTTATGTTATTTTAAGGGAGATCACAATTTCTAGGGAAGCATTATCATTTTTAATACCAGAAAGGTAATTGATGCTTCCTAAAGAAAAGGCAAAAGCACTAAAGTCATAGGGCTGCCCCATTACTCTATAGCCTCTTTTTTTTTTTTTTTTAATTTTTATTTTCCTTTATTGATTTTTTACAGAGAGAGGGAGAGAGCGATAGAAACATCAATGAGCGAGAACATTGATTGGCCGCCTCCTGCACGCCCCCCACTGGGGATCGGGCCCACAGCCTGGGCATGTGGCCTGACCGGGAATCGAACTGCCGACCTCTGGGTGCAGGGGTCCACACTCAGCTGCTGAGCCACACTGGCCAGACTATAGCCTCTCTTTTGAGGGCACAACTTGTGTTTCACTAGACGCTTTTTGGGTCCGTCTGCATTGCTTCAATTGCATCTTTCACCGGACTTCCTCAGACTGACTTCCGTTTCTGATTCCCTTGTGACTTGGCTGGGTGTGGCCCACTCGTGAACAGGAACGGGAACGTGCCATCTGGTGCGGCGATTTCAACCTTCCCGACGCCACGACCCTTTAACACAGTTCCTCATGTTGTGGCAACCCCCAACCATAAAATTATTTTCATTGCTACTTCATAACTATAATTTTGCTACTGTTATGTCTTAGGTGACCCCTGTGAAAGGGTCATTCGACCCCCAAAGGGGTCGCGACCCATAGGTTGAGAACCACCGATCTGGTGAGATTCAGTCCCCTGACTTTTTCTGCTGTACCTGCTGGAACCTGACTGTCTTTGACATCAAATCCACAGTCATGTTATCTTTTGGCTGCAGCTGTTGATATGATTTTTCTGATTATTCATTACTTATGAAGACAGAGGAGCAGTATATGGCCCTCCATACCTGCGTCCTGTCTCGGTTCCGAAACCACAGAACACATGGCCTCAAGCAGGGCACCAAATGACCTTCGCTCTTTTGCCTCTAAGTCCTGAAATGCTGACGCACTGAGAGTGAAGTTGAGTTTGCTCTTTTCAGTGAACGAGATAATTTTTAATTAAACAACAACTGTACATGAAATAGAAACGTCAACCCGCTTGTTGAATTACCACAGCAAATACTAAGTTATTAGATTAAGGATCAAATGTCATTCTGATGTTTTTACTATTAATATCTCAGACATATTTAATTCAGATTGACTTGCTTATATAATCCAGATAATAAAGAAATTTATGGGGATTTTCTTTTCTTTTTCTTAAGAAAATACTTGATTTAATCTTAGAAATTTCAGATCTCACAATAATACTACTGATTTTCCATTTGTAGGGGTATTACCGCAACTAGAGAAACATTTCTGGGTCTCTAAATCTTTTTGAAATTATTTTCACTTTATTCATTATGCAAATGATAACATTTCTAGGCACGATTTGCCTATAAAGCAAATATTTAGTGGACAGAGTTTAGAGAACATATACTCAGTTAAAAGTAATAATATTGGAGCCAGCTTAGGTTTTATATTTTATATAGTTTAAAACATGTTTTCAGTATGAATGTTACATACACATAAATTATTGCTATGATTAGTATTATAAAAACTTGGGTAATTTATTTTCTTACCTAACTGCCAGTCCTGGATAGAGGTTCCATCCTCTTGATTTGATATAATTAGATTTAATGAATAGTCTTTGCCATTCACCAGCTGTACCAACATTGTTATGTTTTGTTTAATGACCCACAAAATGAAAAAAATAACAGAACTCAATTCACGAGGTTGTTCCAAGGACAAAATATGAGTCAACAGAATGCAGAAATCTCAGCACAGTGCTTACTCAGCACATGCCAAAGAAACCATCAGCAGCAGCAGCATCACCATCATCACCATCATCATCATCATCATCATCATCATCATCAATATCCATGTGTGTCCAATTGCTTAATTTTTTTCTAACTCTAAGTACATAGCGTTTTTCTGAGTTCAAATCAGAACTCAGTTATTTTTTCCTTTGTGAAATTAATGCATAAAGGGTTCATGTAAGAGATAAAACATAGCTTTGTTTTTCTTTTACTGCTTTTCAAAGGCTGGGGGTCATAAAGTAAACATTTCCAATTACAGCAGCTCTTTCCCAGGAGATATCAAAATCGGCATCATGCTTCTTCCCAGCAGGTTCTAATAAACTGAAGCGGATAAGGACCATGGACTTCGGACGACCTCAGGACGTCAGACGCTTCCCTGTGCAGTGAGCACAGGGACTTGGGTTAACCAACTGTGTGCACACAGGACTGACTCTGCCTTCTCCCTAGGGCTATTTTTAATCCTTAATTAGCTGACTCATCAGCCTCCTTTTCTAGGACTTAGAAACTCTTATACTATCCCCTCAGTAATAAATAAATTTTATTCTTTGAAAGATCAATTTAAAAAATTGTTCCCAGACTATTCTCCTGTTTTCCTTGGAGGGAGTACCGTGCATGGTCAAGGAAGTGCTCCTTCAGGGAGTGGATTGATGGTCATCGAGTGAGGAAGAAGGATGGAGGCACAGCTGGGAGGTGCCAGTGGCTGGAAATGTACACCCGGTGCCTGAGAGAGTATCCCTGCTATTTTTGCGTGGCGATATAAAGTAAAAAGAGGCTATGATCAATGGAACCTAAATCGGGGTCAGAAATTAGAAGCACTAATGGGGAAAATATGTCTTCTACAAAAATCTCATGAATATACAGAACAATTTGCTGTTTTTTATAATTCGCCTAATGTTAAAGTTATTGGTAGATAGACATAACCTCTTCAGAGTCCAACATTATTTATGTGAACTCATACATTTTAAAGGGTGTGTATGTGATGCACTTGATGTTTGGAAGTATTTCAGACTGATTGCACACTAGCCCAGACCATCACAAATGACAGATTCTCTTAAATGCTTTTAATTATCTTAAAGTTAGACACACTGAGCTTTCTCTCGAATCCAACAATAACAAAAATTTATATTAAATATAGTGTTGTTACCACGATTTTTCTTTTTATTTAGTTGTTTAGCTTCATCTCTTTCATTCTCAGCTCCAATTTCAACACCTCTGACTGTAAACATTCACATCCATCCAGTGCACTTGGTATATCAGGAGTCCGTCTTTTGAGATTCTTTCTGTCCTCAACTGTAATGACTTTATTCTCTTAAATAATTCATAGATAATCTGTCTGATTTGTAGAGAAAAATCTCAAACTTCTGAGTTTAGTAGAACTCAGTGATAAACAGTTTACCTAAGTCTAAAGATCTAGTTAGAAGGATTGTTCTTCTTAAGTAGATGTAAATGATCTAAGTGTCTGAATGTATAATTTCACCGGTAAGTCTTATTTTATTTTATATTGAATGGTCAATTGGCCTTTCCTTTTTGTTGTTGTTATATCCTCTTTTTTAATGTACCAGCAGCATCATGATTACCAAGAGAGTAAAGGATGAGTCTAGAGAAGTCTTTGTTATATCACTTGGAGGAGGATGTTGGTACGTCCATTGCCACTCCCCATGCCCGCTGAGGTAAGAGATCTCTTAGGTAAGAGGTGCTTTTGATCTGCTGGGGGAGAAATACAAAGGCAGAGGAGGCAACACGGATCCTTTTCATTGAGAGGGCTGGAATACAAGTCTTCTACCACTGAAATTTTCTTTGCTCTATTGGGGAATCCTAACTTAAGAGAATAATCTAAAGCAACACAATTCAAAGCCAGTACCTGATCAAAAAGCAGTGTGTGAATGAGCAAGTAAGTAAATATATAAACAAAATGCATGAAAACATATCCCAAAGGTCCTCTATTGCGGGGTTTCTGCCCCCACAGTTCCCCCCAGATGTCCAGAGCAGACAGCGAGGACATGACCTCTCCCATGTTGATACTGCATAGTGCTGAGTGTTGGAGCCTCCTGCCCTCAGCCCCAGACAGACACTGGCTGCATATACATCTCACGGAAGATATCACTGAGTACAATGAGTGTAATAACACAGCCTCCACGTAGGCGCGTCTCTCCCCTTGCGAAGGATGTCATTAATAAAAAGATAAAGGAATAGAAAGAAAAAGAAAGTAACCCTGGCAGCTCCCAGCTTGTGGCTGTGTGGCGCATGCAGCTGGACCAAAGAGTTTCTAAGGTAAATCAGATTATTTCACAAAAAGCCCACAGCAGATGAGAAAATTCTGTGGCCACACTACCGTGAGAGAAAAACAAGACCATGTCACCATGACACACTCGTCCGCACAGAAAAGAGAAAAAGAGATTCCTGTCCTACAATGATCAAATATTGAATTTTACACCAACCTTCGTTTCAGACCACAGCTAATTATAGATCACTGTGCAGGCGAAGGTAGATGCCAGTCCTTCTAGAACAGTAGAGAACTTAGTCACCATGCAAGAAATGCAAAGGAGAAGGGAGAATCTCAGCCCCCGTTCCTTAATTTTGAGAATGAAAAAGTGATATGCTAAAAAGAAATACATTAAAAACACTTCTTTATATATTACCAGGAGCTGTAATTATAAGGAAAGAAAAGAAAATCATATGCTGAAGAAAGCAGAAACGGTACAATAAATAAAAAATACTGCTGTGCATTTGTTTATATTCTACAAATCAGATCATGTACATAACTCTTTTGGATCAATCAGGGTAAGTTAGTTCCTCAAATTATTTAAACGACAATAGATTTAAAAACATCAGACCAGGAAAATAATGAAAATGTGCACTTAGCGCTACCAGTTTCAGGAATTCTAGCTGCTAAGACAGAAATATGTTTAAAATATATAAATTATCCACATTAATGGGAGGTAACAGGTCTTACAGCTTACTGGAATGCTAAACTTTTACAGCGTGAAGCATGGACTTCTCTCTAAGGTGATATATTTTACAATCGCAGTCATTGTTAAAGATGAATCCCGACAGGTATGACGTGGCTGCAGATCACTGTGTTGATCATGTCAAAGTCGAGCGGCTGCCAGAGGAAGTCAGCTCAGTTTGCGTGTCTCTCGTGGCAGCTTTTCCCTGTTCACCCTGCTTTCTGGGCACTCGCGGTTCTCGTCGTGAAGAAACGTGCTCCTCTCCCGTTTCCTGATCAACAGGAATCCGCATGTGTTTTATTCTGAGATAGGCATCCTCCTCCTTCTGAAACACACACCACTTACAGGCGCGAGTTCTGAGACTAAGCAAATGTACACAGTCCCCCCCCACACACACCTCTTATCTACGTTCCACTGCCCATGGTTTGGGTTACTCCTGATCTGCTATGGTCCGAAAGAGTAAATTTAAAAAATTCCAGAATTGAAGCAACTAGATGTGTTCAATGGACTAAAATCATCAACTGGCAAACTATGCCCATTTACTGCTTAATCGGGTGGAGAAGGAATAAAAATATGAGGCAACTGTTTTGTCAGAGCATTCGTTGAATGATATTGATTGTATTGTCGTGTAAAATAGCAATTCCCGTTGAACGGAAAGTGTTGGCTGAATGGTAGCTGGAGAAGACTCTTAAAGGATTCTTCTGCTAACGGAAGACGGGACAGGTGCAAATCCTTGCCCGAATTGAAGATGCTGTGATTGTACTTTGTGGGCCTCAGCAAATGCATGTATGACCTGGTTCATAACCACGCAGACCTCCCACTAAGCACTGTGCAAGCAGTGCATGGAAAATACCTTCCAGAAGAAGACTGTGGATTCCGTTATACAGACGTGTTTAAATATTTGCCCATTGAAACAGAAAAGCCAAGGAAAAGAGGCTCTGTGTACAAGGAAGAATGACTCATTTGAACTGAATTTCGCAAGGACAGTAATGAATTAAATGTATCTTCCTTTTTGTTCTTTTAAAGGAATACAAGGGAAGTATTTTTGTTTTTGTCAATGGAAAGAGTTTTCTTCACTTTGACGTAAACAGAAGTATTGAGTGTGTCACACCAGGTGACCAACATGTCCAGTTATCCCAGCGGGGACTAATGAAGGAATAGCACCCCTCAGCCAGACGTTTGTCTGAAACACATGGAGGCTCACTGACCTCTGTGTCCTCCAGTGAAAGACAGAAGTCAGATCTTATTCTAACTAAAAAGAGAAGAAGAAAGTGTAGAAACAGATGCCTTGCACACAGAGTCCAACCATGTTCAAACAACCTAAAACATTAAACGATATTCACTGTGTAGAGCTACAGGAAAATATCAGAAATTTCTCATAAAGACACGTTTTAAGACCATCTATGCCAGCAATCAACAGATACTAAAAAAAAAAAAAAGTTTCGGAGAATTGTAAAATATCACCTTAGTGTTAAAAGCTATGAAGTCTGGCCTGTGAGGTCTGCCGAGTGGGGAACTGATTCTGAAACACTTCTTACCGATTAAACCCCCATAAAGGAAACTCCCAAGATCAAAAGATAGGACAAGAAATGGATGTATAACTTATGCCCGCTGGTGTGGCTTAGTGATGGAGCATCGACCCTGCACCAAGAGGTCCCCAGTTCCATTCCCGGTCTGGGCACATGCGCAGGTTGTGGGCCCGATCCCCAGTGGGGGGCGTGCAGGAGGCGGCCAATCGATGTTCTCTCTCATCGATGTTTCCATCTCTCTTCCCCCCTCCCTTCCTCTCTCTCTCTAACGTCAATAAAGAAAAAAACAATTTTTTTAATTCTTTAAAAAGAAGTATAATTTACAATTTTTTAAAGAAATGGATTTAAGAAGAGAGAAATGGATGAGAATTTTCAGTATTGAACAAGACATGATTTTGCAGATCCAGAAAGTAAAAGTTGTTCTGATTAAGTCAGACAACATGTACAAATGCACACATTTTAGTTACACTACAATCACTGGAGGCAAAGGTTTAAAAGCCCAAAAGTCACCAGAGGGAACAGAGAACAGTTGCAAAGGCAAGATGATTAGAAAAATAGTTTTCTCATCAGGAAACATTAAAGCCAGAAAATGTTAATGTAATATCTTTGAAGTGTTGAGATAAATTAAAAGTCTTCTCTAAGGTGTATGCCCTGAAAAACGACCTTTCAAGTCAAAGGAGAAAATATACACAGAAACAAAAAGTGAGTTTAACTCCAATAGACAGATGCTAATGTAATAAGAAATATAATGCAGTGGAATTGGGGAAATAATTGTAGAAGAAAAGTGTGAACATCAAGTATAAAAATAATCCTCAAGCAAGTATTTAAGACTATCATTTTAAGACTTATGATATAATCAGTTTTAAATTAGAGTCATCTAACTGACTAGAGGCTGGGATTTGAATCACCCAGGATTATATAAAATATTCTTCTGACCTGATCGAGAACTGGTGGTAATTCCTGAACAGCTTGGTTGAAATTATATTATTTTCTTTTGGGGTCTGGGAAGATTTCCACACAATAGAGAGTGTGCAGATTTGATCAAGTAGCATAGACAAATCCCAACGTTATGTGAAAAGAGGAATTCCTTGAAGGTGTAAATGGAAATATGAGATCTGAATAGAAATCCAAGTGAGTTTCCTCCTTAACCTGTTTTCGTGTAAGACGATTGAATGATGCTGTGCACATAGTAACCGCTTAGTAAATGTCCACTGTCATCATTAGCACCTTCACCGTTTTCATCAAGGAACTTGCATTCTCTGGGATAATGCAGAGAAGGAAGAAGGGAATCCAAATAGAGTAAAGCCAATGCTAACATGGGGTAAAAACAATGAGATGATATGGAATCAGTGGGTAAATAGTAAAACTCCAAGGAAATAGGAAAAGCTCATATACAAACCAAGATATGGGGTCAAAAAGTGAGAGTCGCCCTGGCCGGTTTGGCTCAGCGGTTGGAGTGTTGGCCTGCAGTACAGAGAGACCCGGGTTCGGTTCCCGCTAAGGGCATGTACCTCGGTTGCAGTTTGTCCCCGGCCCTGGTTGGTTGTGCGGGTGGCAGCCACTCGATGTGTCCCTTTCACATCGATGTTTCTCTCTCTCTCTCTTCCTCTCTCTCCCTCCCGCTCTATCTGAACAAAAAATGGAAAAATGTCCTCGGGTGAGGATAAAAAAGAAAAAAAAAAAGTGAAAGAGTCTATGTATTCTTGAGTTTTCTAGTGGTTAGTCTAGCTGATGTCATGGTTTATTATTTGTGTCAATCAGACTGGCCTTGCAGTGCCCAGATTAAACACTCTTTCTGAGTGTGTCTATGAAAGTTTTTCCTGATGAGATTAGCATTTGACTCAGTGGACTCAGTAAAGTAGATTGCCCTCCCCAAAGTGGGTGGGCCTCATCCTGTCTGTTGATGAGTAGAACAAACTTGGAAGGGGGAGAAATCCACCCGCTTTGTCCTGACTCAGTGATTGAGCTGGGACACCTTCTCCAGCACTTGGACTGGGATTTACATTGTTGACTCCTTTGGGTCTCAGGACTTCGTACTGCAACTGAGTTAAACACTGGCTTTCTTGAGTCTCCAACTTGCAGGTGGCAGATTGTGGGATTTCTCAGTCCCAGTAACCTTGTGAGAAATTCCTCACCTTCTGTGTATATAGTATATACAGTGGATCTGTTTCTTTGGAGGACCCTGAATCATCCTTTTTCAATGTAGTTCAGAGTTTTCCAGTGCGATATTTCCAACTGTGGGGCAAACAAAACACTGTGTGGATGTTTGATTAGAAGTAGAATTAGATGTATATACACACACATACTGTTTTGTTTTACATCTTAATCATACAAGAAAGATACCATGCAGAGCAGAACAAAAATAATTCTTTGTTTTTCTGAGATGATTAAAACCAACTTATTTATTGACTAGAATGTAAAACCCTATAGGTTTAAAATCTTGTTGAAATTTCTATTTAAGAAACATTTTTAAGTCTAGAGAAAAAGTTTATAGGCTTCGCAGCACTATGTCTTGGTAGTAATGAATCCTATTACATTTATGACTATGTTATCATATCAGTTAATGCATTTTCTGTGCAGTGATAGAAATTGCCTACATCTATCAGCACAATAAATCATTTCTCAAGGTCTCTGCATGAATGCTAAATATATCAAAAGAAAATATTCAGAATCAAAATGTGGGAGATAACTCCATGCAAACTGTCATTTGCCTGATATTGCCGTTCAAGCCTTGTATTTTGACAACTACATTCTCTTACATGTCATGTACAAACACCCATCATTTCCAAGTTAAACTTATTTTTATTCCAATCAGGCCTAATTTATCAATGAGGCTATTGAATAGGAATTGAAACCTTTCAGAGGGAAACAGGAAATGGATGTACATTATCCCTCCACGCACATCCTGTTACCCTTTGCATTAGCTCACAGCTACCCCGCTCCGTGAAGGTCTGTCCTGGACAGCTTGCGTGGACAGCCATCAGGTTGTCCTATGAAGATTGCTTTTCTGCATGCAGTTTTTCTAACTGCCAGTATCAGTCTGATAACTGCTGGTGTCAGAATATCATTTCCATGCATCCCAGAAGCATAGAGACGATAAAGAAGTGTGAGGAAAGTGTCGTTTTCACTGGGAAAATCTCCACGTGATATTATCCCACAGAGAACTCTCCAGAATAATTTTTTTTTTTTTCTGTACATTTTCCTCCCACACATTTTTCAATGAACTGTTGACTTTGAAATTCTAAACATTTAACATACAGCTTGGAAACCAATCTCGCCTCTCATCTTTCTGGCTGAAGTGTTCATGGCAAACTTCCCGTGACTGTTTTAAATACTTCAACTCGTGTTTCTTGTAATAAATACACTGAATATCCCAGTTACGATGAAAACTATAATCTTTGTGACCACAGAATTTGTTAAGGAGGTTAACTAAAATAAGCTGAATGATCTTTATTAGACTTTAATTTATCTATCATTTAGGTCTTACTTAGTTTAAATTATTTCAAAAGCAAAATAATACAATTAATCAATATATTTTTTATGCTCATATATTATTGATTCAAAATTGGAGATATTTGCACAGTAACGACTCCACTGAGAGTTTCTTCATGCATCTACACACTTGATTCTCACACACACCTATGACCTGGATGCCATGGTCATTCCGATTTTCAAGAAGGGAAAATGCCCAGAGAACCTCTTGCAAAGTGTACACACATAGTAGATGTTGGGTGGGGAGGTAGGTGGACTCCTACACAGTTGGCAACGCTGTTTTCTGAGCCCTCACTCTCTCGATGCCTATCGAAGGACTTCATAAAATTATAGAATATTTTTCATAGACCATGGTTCTATGGTCTTTCTAAAAATTATTAAAATGTGTCCATTAAAGGAAAGGAAAGAAAACTAGCAGCCTATAATTTTAAAGATATTTCAATCACATTTTGGGAACAATGACAACAAGAAAGTATAAGTAAATAGAACTTTGGGAGAGTTTAGCAAATATAGTTATATTTGCAAAACAAAATATTTTGTGGTGTTTACATAACTCCTTGCCTTGGAATATGTCTTGGTTGGTTACAGTGAGAATAGCTACAGTGTTTATCTGTGTCTCAGGAAACTTAATCCTGTATGAATCCACCTCCCTGGACTCCAACCCCTGGCAACCACCAATCTTTCTGAGCAGAGAGTTGCCACCCACATTAGTCATCTAGACTATTAAATCCATCAATTTTAACTATGATGCACTGTGAAATGATATAGGAAATGCACTATTTAATGAGTTCATAGAGATTTCCATTCAGCTGTTTTTATAAATGAATATTACTTTTTGCCAGATTTGGTTAGGATACAATGGAATTTAGTATCAAGAAGAAGAGAAGGTATTTGATGAGTGGACTTGGTGAAGTTGAAAAAAAATGTATTAATGATTGTTGTAAAGTGAGTTATATATAGTACATAAACATACATACATTTGCATACCTATATTCCTATTATGTTCATCTAAATATAATTAATACATGATATCAATAAATAGATACACAGAAGAGGGTACTGGGTTTCAGGAAAGACTACATAAGTGGGGAAATATATATTTAAATACATATTTAAATGGGCTTTGTCTTTTTATATATTTTTATTTTTTTAATCCTCACTTGAGAACACTTTTCCATTGATTTTCTGATAGAGTGGGAGAGAGGGAGAGAGAGAGAAACATTGATGTGAGAGAGACACATCAATTGGTTGCCTCCTGCAGGACCCTGACCAGCGTCAGGGGCGAAAAGCAACTGAGGTATGTGCCCTTGGCCAGAATCGAGCCTATGACCCTGAGGTCTGCGGGCTGATGCTCTAAGTGCTGAGCCAAACCAGCCAGGGCTGTCCTTTTATTTTTTACTGAATTTATTAGGGTGACATTGGTGAATAAAATTATATGGGTTTTAGGTGTACGCTTCCATAATACATCACCTGTATATTGTTGAGTCTCCATTCATCACCATTTATCACCCTTACACTCTGAAAATATAAATCTTCAATTTCCAATAAACTTTTGGCAAAATTAATGAACAATGTCTCCTATGAGTCTGAAAAGATGTTCAAAAAGACTCTAAAGCATCATCTTAACTTTTACTTGAAGATAGATAATTTATATTTTAAAATTAAAAGTAGAGAATTATTCAGATGCCGTCTTGAAAAAATGCCAACATGTAGCTAGACTCTTAAAAACAAACAAACATGTTTTTCTTTATTGATATTATAGAGAGAGAGAAAGGGAGAAGGAGAGAGAGATAGAAACATCGATGAGAGAGAACATTGATTGGCCGCCTCCCGCATGCACCCCACTGGGGGTTGGGCCCACAACCTGGGCATGTGTCCTGGCCGGGAATTGAACCGGAGACCTCTTGGTGCGTGGGTCGAAGCTCAACCACTGAGCCACACCGGCAAGACTAGCTAGACTGTTATGAGACTTGGATGATTGAGAATGTGCCCCAAGCCTTGTTTCATTATTGAGAATGATGAAAACGAAGAGATGCTGTTTTCCAACATATTTTTGAAAATCTTAACTGCTTTACCTTTGAGAGAGAGAAATGTCATATGACATCATCGACTGATTTGCCTGGGCTCAGTAAGAGGCTGCTGCCTTCAGGATTGTGAGGGCGTTTATATGGGTGTTTCTCACAGGGCGCTCCCTCCTCCTTCCCTATTCTACAGGATCTAAGAATTTCGGCATCACAGGCAATGGATTGGGGATGGCGGGTGGAGGTGGCACTGGACGCGGGGCGGGGAGGACCCTCATTCAGAGGGAGTTCATCCTGTCTTGACAGTCTGGTCCAAGGACATCAGCAAAGGTACAGGCTTAAGCAGAACTTCAGGGCTGTTGGCATAATGTTGAGGGAAATTCATTCTGATGTGTATATTTTTGTTACTAAAGTAGAGATTGAGTTCATCTATTTAAAATTATGAGTGACTCGCAGTGACATGGGCTATAAAAAGAAAGAGAAAAACAGTTGAAACATCTGCTGTGAAGAGGATGGGGAGGGAGAAAAAAAACCCAAAACATTAGGAACGAAAGGTTTTTAGGTAATGATGATGTCTCATTGGAATTCAAGATAGGAAACTGATAAAGAGACCAAATCTGAGAAGCTGTCATTTTCCCCCTAGTAGGCGTCCTCCGTTCGGGCATTGTTACGAAGAAGCTAACTGGATGGATTGATCCAGTGTTAAGGTGACTCTAGTATAAGGTAACAGTATGTAACAGAGTTTGAGAGCATACATGAATGGAAGCTCACACGGCGTGCAGTCGATGTGGTAAGGAGAAAGGAAGGACTCGAGATTGGGAGCGTGTCTGAGGCAGACATTCACGGGAATAACTCCAGAGCGAACCAAAGTGTGGACAGAAGCTTTGATATGAGACTTAATTTCACAAGGAGGAGCATTTCACAGGGGTGACAGAATTTGGACAGTTTATCGTGGAAGAGTTTGGATGACATGGATGAAAGTTGAAGGTCACTGGAGAAAACACAGTCAAGACAGGAAGCAGTCAAGAATAGCTTCTGAATGACTAGCTCGTGCAGATGGGCGTGTCATAGTCTGTGTACGGGGAAAGCACACTAGAGGGATACAAGGTTTGGAGAGAATGCGGGGAATTCCGGTTCACACGTTAAGCTTCAGTCTCCTGGCAGGTGTTCAAATGAGGAGCACAGGAATGTTTCAGGATTCCACAGACTGAATTCATGGGAGGAAAACTTTGTTTTGTCAGCTGGGGAAAACATGCCATCCTATTACTTTGGGTGGCAAACGAGGATTGGGATACAGGCTAGTGGACAAGAAAGAATGGGTTACACCAAGTGATCAGAATAATTTCATATTAATTTCAACCAAGACATAGAATAAAGAGCAGAATATGGCAACAGACCAAGTAAGAATATGTTATTACAGACAGAAATAAGGTCAGAAGATACAAAAATCAGTTACAGATATAGGAATCAAATATAACAGAAGAAGAGAAAACCACCTTAAGATTTAGCCATCAACAACAGTGAGAGACAATCATTTTGTTTTAACTATTGTTGCCATGTGGCTCAGGATGAAAGGGACTAAAAGGTAGTTCAGGGAGTTTATGGAGAAAGATGTTGTGTTATTCCAACCATGCAATTGTAAAAATATGGACCAAAGTCATCACCATGGTGATAACAATACATTATTTTTTTAAACAACTTGTTGTAAGAATTCACTGATCTGATATTAACCCCTGAATTGATATAGACAATAAAGAAGAAAGATAATTTTAAAAGAATGTATTAAAATTTTGAAAAGGGTGCTTTAGAAAATCACTGTATCAATGAGAGAGCAAGGAATTTAGGAGGAAAAAATTTTCAGCTTTGTAAACTTGGACAGATTGACACCATTCTGATTATAGACATAATTTTCTAATCTGGGAAATAGCAGTTGAAACCTTAGTTCCAATTGGTCTTGTGAAGTTTAAACAAGATATAAGGGAGGGAATATGTGTGTGGGCAGAAACCATGTGGACCTAATCCACCAGAAACCCAGATCCCAGATCCCAGACTGTTCTTAACACAGTCCAGGTTCTCAACCAATATTTCTTGAATGAGAGAGAGCGAGCAAGTGAGAGAGAGAGAGCTATGAATGTTTAATTTTGCATAAAAATGTAGGAGGGGAAAAAACACACAAAAAAGCCATTTGACTGGACACACCAGTGTAAAGTCAAATTTTCTTATTACAAAACAGCTTCTTGCGTGTTTCAGAGGTATTTCTACATTGTTTCTTTAAAAGAAAATCAAGATTAAAAAAAAACAACTCGGTCAGAAAAAAAATTGGTATTAGAAGAAAAAGCTTCTCAAAACTTGATGATCATATTACTTTACGGAATAGCTTTTTATACCACAATAATATTTGATGTATTTCTGAAATGGAGAACGCCTATTTATAAATCTTGACACATCAATGTTCACCGTGAGAAGTTCAGAAAAAAAAATGCTGGCATAAAATGTAATAAACTTAATTTGCAATTATATTATATTTACAATGTCAAAAACAAATAAATCCTTCACTGGGTGAAATGTATTTTACGTTAATATTTTGCTGAACTTTAAAAACTCGGTTTATCTTCACAGTAATGATCTGAGTCTGTTTTATTCTTCACCCTAGTAAATATGCCTAATCGTCAAAGAGTTCTTCAAGGGTGGGTGGAGATATTTTTTGACACGGGGTCAAATGGCCATTCTAAAACGCTAAAATGCTTTTGCCATAGTTGTATTGCTATATTATACACTCCCAGGCCTGGAACCTCAGCAGTGTATTATAACATTTGTTTTTCTACTGCAGTGATTTAAATCAATTTTAGGATGCAATCCCAAATTTAGGACGCAATCACAACTTTACTCTCGTGTTATAGACCTGAGTTCACAAAGTCTTGTCTTCTAGGCACTGAGATGCATCCATGAGAACTGGTTCTAAAGGCAGTGGTGTGTTTTATATGAATTCATGGTATAATTAATATTCTTCCCATGGATATAGATATTTAAAATAGCACACAGCATGCAATTTTAATGTAATGTCACTTAGAAAGATAGAGAATCTCCTCCACAGGCTCCAAGCAGAGTCCCTCCTGCTCATCACACGTAGGCAACTCTAGCCAGTTCAAAATGCTTGTGATTCCCAGAACATTCCAGAATGCTTCATACTTCCTTGTCTTGATTTATGCTGCCACTTTTCCTTGGCTCTTGGAACATTTTCCACTTTACGGTCAGTTGGTTCTAAAAGCATCCCTCTAGAAATAGATCGTTTTTTTCTTTTTAATTTTTTTTATTAGAATTGATTATACATTCTTGAATGCCCTATCCTGTGTAGTAGTCTACGGTGATATTTGTAACACTTTATTGTGCTCATTTCTTTTCAGTGCTGTTTAACTCTTTGCAACTAAAAGCCACTCAATGGCCATTCTGACAGGTGTGAGGTGACATCTATGGAGCTTTTAACGTGTCTTTCTGTGATAGTTAGTGATGTTGAGCATCTCGGTAGATGTCAATTGGCCATCTGTACATCCTCTTTGAGGAAGTTAAGAATGCTACTCCAGACTGAAGACAGTCAACACCTTAAATATCTCATTAGGTTCGAACTGTATACATATCTGCTCTCTTGGTGTCAATAGGTAATTTGTTTTTTGTCATCTGGTCCTGGTTGTGAGTATCCCTGGCTGAAATAGCATCCCCTTTCTGGGTCATCACTCCCCATATGGTAGAGAAAAGCAGCACTAGAAAAACCATATAATTGCTCTAAATCTCTTGCTAAGAGATGGCACACATCATTTTCACTGTCATACCCATTTTTCAAAGGAAGTCACATTGCGAAGTCTAATATATTAGTGTATATGTCAGAAGAACATAATCCTCTTGTGGAATGAGAATTTTTTATGAGGGATTTTAGAGAGAGGCAGAAAATCTTTGAACTATATTTCTCTTCCCCAAAGAATTAGTTGTGAGATTTGACTTTGGTTGGTAAACACACAATGCAGTATCTGGATGACAAATTATAGGCCTGTACACCTGAAACCTATATACTTTTATTAACCAATGTCACCCAATAAAGTTAATGAAAATTTTCAAAAGGCAACGTAGAGAGAAATATGTAACTTCTGGAGCGGTGTCTTGAAAACACTGAGCGAGCACGGGATCCAAAATACCAGAGAAAAGCAGTCTTTTAATTCCAACTGCAGAGAAGGCTCAGTGTCTGGGAGCAGGTGTGTACGGATGTATCTATTTGGCAGTAGAAAGATGAATTAGGTCCCTTCAGTCGTTGTTCTTTTCTGAGTGCAGCATAGGGGAAGGTCACCAGCTGCAAATCTGTAGGCAGCTTGAGAAGTTTAGGGAGAAAACATAATAAAGTGTCTTCTGGAAGAGAAAAATTCCCATAACGATAGAGCAAGACTGTGTGGCAGTTGTGGTACTGATCTGTAATCAGTGGCTATCTGTACATGTAAAGTCAGACCGTACAGCACAGCTGTCTGTGAGAAGAATGCAAATTAAGGTTGGCCCTCCAGGGAATTATTGGACCAGGAACAGGGCGTTATCAACATGGAAAGGGTTTGTAGGCTTCATGAAAATATTTCCCCAACTTATGGTATATTCTGCAAAACACTTGCCAAGAGATCTAAAGAAATAAAATGAGCTGGATGATCTTCTGATATGTGTTACTATGGAGCATGGAACATGTGAATTGCATGTAAGACCTGTGAGTGACGGGACACCGCCTCCATGTTACCTTCTGTTGGGAGCAATGACAAATGCCTCTGGAAGGGCTGATAGGCGAAACCCTGTCCAAACGTGTTACATGGTTTCAGTAATGTTACCAAGAGGGCAGTGTGCATGACACAGAGTTCCAAGAGCTTTCCCCACTGGGATGCATTTGAACTCATGACGAGCTATCAAAGAGAGATGATAACTATTATCCCCTTTTTAACACAAAACACATCATGAAGGCCAAATGCCTAAAGTCACAAAGCCAGGCCTCGACTTTTAGCAATGTGGTTCCGGAGCCCACTCTCTTATTTCCTGTCCATACAGATGCGGCACATCATCTTGGTGTTCAGCTTTATTTGGGGATCAATTAATTGTATGAGAGCAAAGAAATGGCAAGCCGCCCCAGCTGGAGCTGTGCAAGGATGCTAAGACAGCAGTCTACCCTCCATAGGAAGTTGTGAACAATGGAATTTAATTAGAATTATTGGGTCCCAAATAAGTTTGTGGCCAAACAGTGACCTATAAAAAATGTGTATCTGTTCATTCTCATAAAAACCCATTATTGGTCTGGCCACTGTGTCTCAGTGGTTAAGCGTCAACCCATGAACCAAGAGGTCGCTGGTTCGATTCTTGGTCAGGACACATGCCCAGGTTGTGGGCCCAATTCCCAGTGGGGGGCATGGAGGAGGCCAATCAATGTTCTCTCTCATCGATGTTTCTATCTCTCTCTCCCTCTCACTTCCTCTCTCTCTATAATCAATAAAGGAAAAAACAAACAAACCCATTATTGGTTGTAATAGATATTTGATTATTAAATTGCATGTTAAAAACCTGAATACAAACTCCTCTGAAATTCTTTACATTCATTTTCATTCTCTCTTTTGTCTATGTTTCCAGAATGACTATCTATTACCACAATAGTTTGCTATTTCTCATCTAGAAAATACTACATGATTCATAATCATTAATTAACATTTACATGATATTAAATATCTATGAGAGCTCTGTGAATCTTCAGAGATGTGTAAAACCAATTAAAACTTCTAAAATTATAAATTAAATTATTCTTATATTTGAAATATTCACTTACCAGGGTATTTTACTGAAACTGTAGTAATACATGTAGCATGGCTTCAGAAGGAAACCTTTTAAAACAGAATGACATGGTAGAGTATATTTGTTTATTAAATTAGTAAATTAGTTTTTGATGGTTTTCAAGATTATTAATATAAACTCTTGTGGTTAGTAATTAAATAATTGAATTGTCTGCATTGTAATTTGATGTTCCCCCACCTTAATGCACGAAGAGGACAAAAATAAGAATAATGATAATTTCATAAGAGTTATGTAGGAACGGCTTAGCCAAAGTATAAGTTCACCAATTTGATCAGGGTTTCTGTCTTTTCATTTTAATTGGTTGGAAAGGTCTACAGAACTGGGGTAGGAGTCTATTTCTGGATACTCATTATAAGTAAATGTAGTCAAGCACCATCATCTCCTAAAACTCTCGACAGAATGTGACACCTTGGGAAGGACCATAGACAAGGTATGTTAAAGTGTGTAAAGGTAATCATTAAAATAGAAAACACAAAACCCCGAGAAGAGTCAGAAAACGACATACATCAAATAATTTAATTTTAATGCAGAATAGAATTCACCAGTACTGAAAGCAACAGTTTTTTTCCCCTACTAGCCAAGCAAATTCATAGTCTAAAAATGGGGCAGAAATGCATTAGTTTAGGTAAATACAAGTACATATTGAATAAGGTGAAAAAAGAGTGGATGGAGCTGAATAGCTGTAAGATACAAAGCTTAGACCTTCCTAAAATGTCAGGCATACACACAATGGTTTCTACTGACTCCCCAAAACAGTCTTGTTTATTGATCAGCAAACAGGAGTTTGTTTATTTGAACTATAAATAAAATGCATTTTCTGGGGGCCAAAAGCAACACCACTTATTTTCCTTCACATGCAACCAAAATATTACATCTCGACATTAATGTCTCAAAGTTTAGCTAGCTGCTTCTCAGAGTATGAGCTTTTCATTTTAATTCAGCATTTCTCAGCCTTTCCAAAGTCTTAATGGACCTGGCTTGTGATGTTAAGAAAGATGGATCAAATAATTTCACAATAGCTCCAGGAAAAGAAAACCCAAGTCATCGGGTTTAATTCCACTGCATGCGTTGGTATTTAAGTTTAAATGAAAGCATCGATGATCAGTCTTAGTTAATAGAGACTGAGGAACATTCCAGAGTTATCTCTTTAAAGCTAAAATTAAAATACAAATGAACTTTTTTTCTTTAACTTCATGGCTATATGGCAAGCCTTTTAGCTAATGTTATATTAATGTCAGATGTATAATTGTAATATATAGCAATAGGCTATTGAGTCTCTGAGTTATGGTCTCAGAACTGGAAGAAATGTTCCTGTAGTTTATGTATGTAGTTCATTAGCAGGGGTGATAAAAATGCAAACCCCTAACCGAGTTCTCAGGCTCAGGGTCCTTTTACACAGCAGATGATAATGTCCATGAGCCCTAAGCATTCTGTGCACTGATGTTAAACTCTTCAGACGTGTGTCCCTTGCGTAGGAGGAATCACTCCACTTGCTGACTGAGAGTCTAACTTGATTCTTTCTCGCTGAACTTGCTGATTGAGATGCCTGCCTGGCTCTCAGATCTGCATGTTGACCGCGAAGCCAGCGCATTGCCCTGGTGCTCCGTCTGGACACTCAGGGATCTGGGGTTCTCAGCATTTCCAACGTACTTCCTACCTCTGTGCCTTCGGTTGTTCGGGAAGAGGTTGGGAGGATTCTTTTGGATGGAGGGTTAAACCTGTTCGCACGAGCTTGCTTACACTCCAGGTGTGCTCAGGAGGCTTCTAGAACTTTCTAAAGGAAAGTGTGACGCATCCTTCCTATTGGGGAGGAAAGAACAGGAGCCCCGTGTGCCCCCTGGAGCGCCACCCCACCCACTTCACACAGAGCAGCTTCTGATTCTGCTTTTTTCCTGCAGAGGATCGATCTCAAAGAGCAATGCCCCAGCTTTTTAAAACCTCCGATTGAACACATTCACGGCAGGCTCTTTTTTTTTTTTTTTTTAATCTTATGATATGAAGGACGTAGGTAATGATTTTTCTCATCTATAGGATGTTCTGTGAAATCTTAACCAACTAGAATGTCATAGCTCCATGATGCTGCTGAAATTCTCTCTGCTTTTTCTCTGTTGTTGCCCCTGAGCTGCACACTGTTTCAGACAAACGTCCAGCCCCTGCTGCGTCGCTCATCTCTGCAGCCCCTGCCCGCGCCCCGCGCCCCGCGCCCCGGGCTGGCCGGGCGCCTCGCCCTGCGCTCGGCCACGGGGCATGTGCTCGTCCGTTCGGGGAGTCCCGGTGATTGTGTTCCAGGCACGGAGAACCTCCAGGACTACGACAGTTTAAAAATAGACTTCGTTCCCGGAGATGTCTCAGTTATTCGTACGTACGGTGCCCTTCTCCGAGTCAGCCGCTGCGCTCTGCTCGCTGTCTGGGTAACCAGGGTGCTCCCCCCGCCGTCGCTTCTTGGGTCAAGGGTTTTCCACGGAAGGGAAGAGCGATGGCCCGCACGCAGCTCACGCCGCGGCCTGTCCCCGCATCCGTATCCGCTGCCTCTACTACTGATTGCCTGTATTCAATCGAATGTTCATCGAAGTCCCGCCCTACTTGTACTGGGCTTACTTTTAAGAAAATGTCAGCTCCAGGTTTGGAATTTCATTGGCTCCCCTTCCCCCTATCCACAAGTACAGATCGCTGAGATAAAGACCTTCGGGAACAGACGGTCTCCCCACGCGCCTTTCTCAGGACCTCCTCTCCCTCTCCTCTCTCTCTCTCTCTCTCTCTCTCTCTCTCTCTCTCCATCTATCATCTATCTATCTATCTATCTATCTATCTATCTATCTATCTATCATCTATCTATCTATCTATCATCATCTATCTATCATCTATCTATCTATCTATCTATCTATCATCTATCTATCTATATCTATCTATCTATCATCTATCTATCATCTATCTATCATCTATCTATCTATCTATCTATCATCTATCTATCTATCTATCTATCTATCTATCTATCTATCATCTATCTATCATCTATCTATCGTCCCTTGGGATCAGTGGCTGCTTTAAAAACGAGCCTAACATTTGTATTTGACTGTTCTCCCAAATGCAATCTACATTGTCATGTTCCTCAAGATCAGACAGTGCAGTCTGATATAAAAAGGCACAAAGCTCTCGGTTACAGAGAAGAGTCACAGGGAGAGGCTTCAGGCTCAGAGACTGTACGTCACACACGTACACGAACAGTGCCCTTTGGGTGCACGACGCTCACAACCCTTCGTGCCAGCTCCGCCTGCGCCTCGGAATCCAGGGAACTCGCTTTTCTGGTCAATGGAATAAAAATATTTGCCTTTGTTCTTTTTATTTTTAAACTGTTTCTTTTTGTCTCATGTGTGACAAAATAAGGCAAATTAATGATATAAATATTTCATAGGAAGTAAAGTCTGATTCTTACAAATATATGACAGTCTTCGTTCCTGGATATATTAGTTGAACATTTTAACAACATTTCGCTGAATTCTTAATGAGCCTATGTGATATATACTAGGATCAAGAATACTATCTACAGCTAACATTTATGGGCTCTATGTAATATATATATATATTTTATATATGTGTGTAATATATATGTAATATATATATATGATAAAGAACATATCAAAATAATATTTTCAAATAAAACACTTTCAGCCTTGGTTATAATCTAGACATGTGTGATGGATTCACACAAGTAATTTATACTCTCCAGAAACATAGGAAAACATAGGAGGGGATTTTGAAACAAGATTATCAGACACTTGCCAAATTTTATGTAGCTTTTGAAAAGGTTAAGAAAGTGAAACTTTGCCAGTTTTACAGGACACACTTCAAAGGGATTTCTGACTATATGTTATGTGATGCTCAGTAGAAATGAATAAATACCTTTGGTTGGGTCATAAATGAACCCAGACTTCACTTACAGCCTCAGACAAGAAGTGCCTGCATCTGACCAATACGAGATAGTCACTAACTAGGTTGTCCTAAAACCTAGTGATCAGTCGCTGACATGTTTGTCATGCCTCTTGCTAAGCCAGGAGGAGGTTGACCCTCAGTCCTCAAGAGACACATTGTTTGAACAACTCACTTCCAGAGAAACATTACGATCACAATATACGACCATTCTATTCCTCCTTTGAGATTCCTATGTCCCAGTACAATGAGACCTAGGTTGGACATTTGTCAGATAGAGATGTAAAAGCAATGTGACTACTATGATTTTATCGTTGTTTGTTTTTGGACAGAACCAATATATTTTATGAAGAGTTACCAGGCAAAAAACAACTTGAGTCATCTTGAAAAGACCTCCCAATATCCCAAAACAAAATATGTATTGATTAGAGATCGACTTAACATTGTCTTATGCTCTTTAAATATGTTTTATACTGACCGGCTAGTGTGGCTCAGTGGTTGAGCATCGACCCATGCATCAAGAAGTCGCCAGTTCAATTCCTGGTCAGGGCACATGTCCAGGTTGTGGGCCTGATCCCCAGTGAGGGGTGTGCAGGAGGCGGTCAATCAATGTTCTCGCTCATCAATGTTTCTATCTCTCCCTCTCCCTTCCTTTCTCTCTCTACCAATATCAATAAAGAAAATATATATATATAATTCATGCCAAGTTGTTTAACAGAGCATTTCTTTATTGAATATAGGAATCATATATTCTAGATTCTCAAAAGTGTGAAAGGATATTAACTAAATAAAGATTGAGGTTGTAATTTTATCTATACATTGCTGTTATTATTTTGGTCAAATCTGGGCAACTTTGCAAATGTCTTAGTCCAGCAAAGCCCATGCAAGGTGTTTTTACTTTCAAAGGGCCCCCTACCGAGAATTTATTCAAGTAATTCTTCTTAATGAGCTCTGAATAGTGTGTCTGGCAAAAAGTTGGTGTTCAGTAAATGCATGTTGGAAGAGTGGGATAGTCAAAGGATAGATGAGGGATCAGAGAAAAGGATTAGCTTTTTATAAAAGAAAAAAGTATCATAAGTTTTTGCTTCTGCACTGTTCCCGATCCTCATTCACAAGGAAAAAAACATTGAATGAAAGAAACGACTCCTACAGGCTGACTATTCATTATGACCATCCCATTTTCAGAGCTGTCCTGACAACGGCCGTCATGTGATTCTGTTGTGTGGAGGTAAAATTGTCCCCTAAATTGGTGACAAATGCATTAGGCCCTTTATCCAGTACACTGTGTGAAATGATTAAACTCATGGAATGTTTGCTTAATCCATTTTCCTTTTCTATACACTATGTTCTTTGCCTGAGGCAAACCCATCTAATAATTCTCAATTGAACAAAACCATAACTCATGACTCCATAAATTATTAAGGAAGCCTGCCTTGCATCTGATTCATCATTTTCCCAGCCACAATGGCAGAAAGTTTACTGAATTCTCTGATAGTTTCTTGCCGTAACAAATGGTTCCATTCACATGGAGAAATCAAGTCACGTGTGTTTGTGTGTGTTTTTGTTATACAATTACGCTTAAAACTAACTTGTTTACTAAGACTTTATAGTAATAATACTCTTGCTCTAGAAAGCTTTAACTCCTAGTTGCATTATTTATAATTTGCTTCTTAACCCCTGACAGTCCCCCAGAAGCAGCCATTATATACCAGCTGAGGTCAGACTGAAAAATGAACCCTCACACGATCTCGCTTATTTATGGAATATAAAGAACAAAATAAGCCGATGATCAAAATAGATCCAGAGACATGAAAGTAGGGAACAGACTGACAAACCTCAGAGGGAAGGGGGATGGGGTGGGAAGGGAGAAACCAAAGAGCTTCTATGCATGTACGCATGACACAGAAGGCAGGAGGGGGTGAGAGCAGGGAGGAGGTGGAGGAGGTGGTCAGTGTGTGTGGGGGGATGGGGAACATCTATAATATTTTCAAAATAAAGATTTTTTAAAAAGATTGTGAATAACAAAACAAAAAGAAAAGAAATAAAAATGAGCTCTAAAGTGTAGGATATCAAAATACTGCTTCTCAATCTGTCAAAGTCTTATTTCTTGCTAATAGTCTAAATTGGCCTCTGGAAGTCTAAGGTGATAGCACTATGGAAAGGGGTGAGTTACACCACAGGAGTGGGGAAGGGCTGGGAGGGCATTGGGATGTTTAAAATACTACAAAACAAATAGGTCATTGGA
Source organism: Molossus molossus (assembly GCF_014108415.1). Classification (NCBI taxonomy): domain Eukaryota; kingdom Metazoa; phylum Chordata; class Mammalia; order Chiroptera; family Molossidae; genus Molossus; species Molossus molossus. Next base: position 111,610,708 of record NW_023425399.1, read on the forward strand.
ATCATATCGGTGGCGAAGAACAAGCTATATTTGTGACCTGCTACATGAGCACCAGTCATATAAACATATATTGATGCATATTTTCAGCATAGAAATGATGCTAGGTATCTGAATTGGATGTGAGATGTGAGATTATAATCCATCATAGTAAAAGATTGACAAATAAACATGATTTTCCATCTGCTGATATGAACCACTAGTTATCGCATTTAAAAGTGTCATTTTGATGATAAAAATGGATTTTTGACAGCATCAAAAAATGCAATCTGCTTCCTCAGTTAGCTGCATTTTAAAATTGGCGTGAGTACAGAATACACAACTCAACAAACCTCAAAATAGTGTGCATCTTTAGAATTTATTTTTCCCTTTAAAACTGAAAGCTGATGATACAGCAGTTTTAACAACAATTTTGGAGGGGGAAAAAGACAGAAAAGCATTCACAACTCTTTGATTATTCTTTAGTATTTCATTTCATTTTGGATATTTCTTTCTGTTTCAGCACTGATCACAAAAATGAAAGTGCCGATTTATTTCTTATGAAAATGTGTTACTGTGTCACTGTGAAAATTGAAATTGTTGTTTTGAATTGGTCCACGTTTGACTCCGGGTGCTTGATGATATCCCTGAAGGTCTGTCAGGACCAGATTCTGCTTTCTTTTTTGTTGAAAAGGAGATTTGTAAGAAACTTTAAAAACTACAATTTGATTCAATTGTTCAATCTTCTTCCCTTTATTCCTAATGGTACGGTCGAGCCAGATGCCTCTTTGTGGGACAGAGGATCAGAGAGAAAGAAGGAGGAGTAATTGTATGTTTGTGCCCGAGAGTGTCCTGAGCCCAATTAGTCCATCAAAGGCAGCTTGCACACAAGGGCAGCGATAACAAGGTGTTGCATTGCGTCTGGAAAACTTCAGAGACTTGCCCTCTTAGCCTTCCCTGCTACCTTTTTGAAGTTTGACTCTCTCATTTCATAAATAAATGCTTGAGCCAGGCCTTCAGAATAAAATAAGAAATAGATATAAAACACCCAAAGAGAACAAAATGTACCCAGTGCCCTCTCAATATCTGGATTCCCTACCAAAGCGAAGATAGAACCCAGGATCTAGCATGTTTGCAAGGACCAAAGATGAGTTTTGGTGCCCGCAGACCAGGCTGTGGCCATGACATAAGGAAAAGATTCCCATCCACTGAGGGAGCCAGACTTCCAGCTTCTCTCTAACAGCTGAAGGGCCTGGGTCTGAGACAGTGGAGAGTCCTTCAAGAAACAGTCAAACCCCGAAAGAATCCTTTCCACTCCTTCAACCATCAACTTTATGAACTGCAAAACAATAACAACAACAAAACTGGTCATATACAGTTTGTATAAGAGCATTTTGTAGAGTTTGTTAGTGAGGTCCACTTAAACTGGAGAAAGTTTACACTCCAGTAACTTTATAAGGGACCAGTTTTTATAGTAGGACATAGACAATTATTTCAAAGGACATATTCCCTATGTTTCAATGACTATATCTTGAGCATATGTAGATACAAAGGTGGAAGGCATTGAATAAATATAACAACTGAATCAAGGAAGAAACAGTTCTGAATGCTTTGATATAGAAAAATAGAGTTGAGAAATCATGGACCATAGACACCAATCAGTGGATTGCAAATCTAGTATATGAACTGAGATAGAGGCTTCTCCCTTTACTAACCTCTGAGGGTTAAACTTTGTCCCAGCGAGAAACACGTTCCTGTGTGAGTAAATGCATGGTGTGTGTGTGTGTGTGTGTGTGCAGTTGTTTAGTCTGTACTGAAGGCTATTCTCTTTTTTTAAATTGAATTTATTGGGGTGACATTGGTTAACAAAATTATATAGGTTTTAATTATATAGGTATATAATTCTACAATAAATCATCTGTATATTATATTGTGTGTTCACTACCCCAAGTCAGTCCCTTCCATCACCATTTATCCCCCCATATCCTGTTCTACCTCCCCCACCCCTTTGCCTCTGGTCACCACCATGCTGTTGTCGGTGTCTATGAGCTGTTTATGTTGGTGTTGGCCTTTGTCACTTAATCCCTTCACCTTTTGCCCAGCCCCCCACTGAAGGTCAGTCTTGAAGTCAATACTCTTTGTCCCAAATACTCTTTGTCTGATTTCAAGGATTTTCATAAAGTCTTGTTTGCAAATATGCAAACAGGAAGACTGAAGCAACCACTTAGTCAAAATCATCATGTACAAGTTGAATAAAAAAATAAAAGCTTTAAAAAATGAGGCTCACAGTGCCCCATTAGCTTTTAGATGTGACCTTACCTTCATCGGCAGGTACCTGGTTGTACAAATATTAGGCTAATAGTTTTAGAATTCCTTGGAGCTACCCCACTCATCAAAAAGAAAGAGAGAGAAATAATAATTTGGCCACAGGTTCTTCATTTATCATGAAGAGTTATGGCCATGAAAACAGATTGATCCCATTAGTTCCTGACACAATATGCAGTTCTTATCACTGAAGCATGAAAAGAAAATATATTAGTTTATACAGATAAATAATTAGGTAAGCATTATGAACATTCTCAGTTCACTTGGGGAAATAAACCCAGCTAGAACAGGTCAAGTCTTCGGTTTTTCTTCCTGGTCATCAAAGTGCACCGATTGGTCATCTATTGCTTCATTAAGAAATGCTCCAAGCTCGAATAACAATCATTTATCCTCACTGACACATGTGTGTCTGGCTGTGGTTGGTGACATGGAATGAACTCAGCTGGGTGCTCCTGTGCAAGCTGCAGAGCTGGCTGGGCCGAGGCCCGCTGCACGTTGGGTCGGATAGGCTGCACATGTCATCACTCTGGCATCCACGCTCAGGGGGCAGACACCACTGGGGACAGCATTTCCGGAGAAGACAGAGTGTGAGAAGGCAAGTGGAAATGCGCCATCTCTTGAGCCTGGGAAATGGCAAGTGTCAGGTCCGCTGGGCCAGCCCTGCCGGGGAGAAGCGTTTCTCCTGCTGAGAGCAGAAGTGCACCAAAGCAAGCAGGGACACGGGGAAGAGTCCGAAAGGGTCCCAGAGTCTCCCCTCCCACCAGGAAAGGTAGCGTGCATCTCCACCCTCGGAATGCAGGTTGGCTGTGCGGTGAGCGCCTGTGATGCGTTCAGGCCCTGCAGGACGTTGTCGCCTGTGATGCACACGGAGCCTTGCAAAGTGTTCGGACAAGAGCGCTCACCCTTGCCGCTCTGTTGATCCGTCAGACCAACATGAGTCAGGCCAGGCTGGCCGCTGACACACGGACAGACTGGGTGGAATGTCCACTCAGCTGCCCACTGCAACCCAGCGGCCTGCCCAGCCCCAGACAACAGCCTCCGGGAATTCACCTACTCGCTTGGGAGCAATAAGCCAGCCCGGCAGAGACCAAGGAAGCTGAGCAGCCGCCGATGGTCTGAGCTCAACAAACCCTGGAGGACACTGCTCCCGTAGGTGACGGAGTTCGGGAATTTTCTTTTTACAAAGAAGAAAAAGCCACCTGACACAGACTCTGTCGCCTGGACGTGGGTGTTATCTTTAGAAACCTAAACCTGTGGCTCTGCAAGTAGAATCGGCTGAGAATCGGAAAACGAAAAGGCACCGAGTGCGCTGTTGAGAAGGCGGGAGAAGGGGCGCAGACTTTGTTCCCTAAGTGCGGAAAAATGACAACCTACTTGTGTGGTTGGGAAACAACTGGACTAGCGGCAACCTGTGATGGCTTGACTGATAGAAAATGTACCTGATAAACAGAGTTCTCTCCCAGAGACATCAGACAGAGGATTGAAGTGTCAGGTGGATGTTTCTAAATGCACGTGAGAAAGAACTTTTGGAGGGAGGTTAGCTCTGAAAGACACTGTGAAGACTGCACGGATAATTTTTAAAAGTTACAGAGGAGCCATAAATTAGTGGGTTGGAGGATAAACTCTTACTTGCCCCTTGTCTCCAAGCAAGGAAAAGATTCTTTAACCAGTTTTGCTTAAGACCAATAATCAAAGGAATAAGGTACAGACAGCAAGTACGGGTCTTTCTCTGGCCTGGAAGGTAGGCCCAGGTTTTAGTTGGCTCCCTGGTCAGGGCTCATGCAAGAGTCAACCAATGAATGCATAAATAAGTGGAACAACAAATCTATCGGTGTTCAATATTTCTCTCTCTCTCTCCCTTTCTCTCTCTAAAATCAGTAAATTAAAAATTTTTTTTAATAAGGTATGGGTGTCATTACTGATATAAATGACTGTACCAAGACATGTTTCTCTATCATGAAAAAAATAAGACCAGCTAAGATGCTCTCATAAATAAGAAGCATGTATTTGAACATTAATATAATATTTCTCCAAATGAGTCATATTATTCAATAAATAATTAAATGTTGATCATTATATGACTCATCCAGTATGCCTAAGTTTTTTTCTATATCAGTATAAAACTTAAAATGCTGATTTAAGATTTCACAGGAAATAATAAAGAGAAATGGGTTTTTTAAAAGGTCATAAGTTACCACCATCAAAACCTGCTGCTGAGGCAGAGGCAAAGGTATGTTAACAGTGATTCCAGGAATCAAGGTACATGGAGACAGGCAGCATTTTGGGGGGTGTGGGGGGTGTGGAGGAATCAAGACCTATAATTTAAAAAGAAATGGTGAAAATTGATTTCTTAAATTTTTATAGATCTCAAAACCAACTGCATCGCCAAAAGAATTAGGAAGATCTAAATATGTATTTCCTTGGATTCCATCAATTTTTTGCTTGTGAAACCAAACATTTTGCCTATGGTTTTTGGATATTTGCCAAAATTTTCTAAAATATTCAATGTCCATCTTTTTTTTTTTTTTTTTTTTTTTTTGGTACATGTCCCTAGCAGGAACCGAACCTGGGACTCTCTGATCTGCAGGCCGACGCTCCAACTGCTGAGCCAAACCGGCCAGGGCTAATGTCTGTCTTTAAATATATCCCTCAAAACACATTTAGCTCTGTTTTATTCGGTGCTTACTCCTATCGGTTCTTTTATATTCCATTTGAAATATAAGGTTTTCTCATATTACCAAGTTAATGGAAATTGACCATGGTTTAGAAAATATAAAAATAAAATAAAAAATTCATAGCATAAAAAATACATGTATTTCTAATTTAAATAACTAAACCCTGTATGTTTTGGTGGATCCATTTTAGGTTCCTTCAGTGCATATGCGTTGGTGTTTTTCTTCTGTCTGTGTCCCTGTGCTACATTGTATTTCAATCACCTTCATTCTGTGTGAAATGAAACATCCAAGTCCCCTGTATTATGACAGGAGTAGTCAGTAGAGGTAGTTTAACTCACCAGGGGCAGGCTAATGTGTTACAAACGCTGATGAGCCCAAACAGGGTATGATTGTCAACTGGGATACCCCAAAACAAAGTTTCCCGAAGTTGGAAACCACGCGGGAAGGCTGCGTCTCCCAAGGACAGCACGTAGCTGACAGATGGGGAAAAAGAGAAGCGTGTAGACATGAAAAGTCGTGTGCCAGGCTTTGAGGCCAAGACTGTGTAAATCAAGAGCAATGGGAAGGAGGGACCGACGGGAAAAAGATCACTAAGTTTGGTTTTAATCTGTTTTCACGAAATGACTGTCTTGGTGGATTGGCCTGACTTAAACAGCTAGAAGACATTCATATGACTGTCTCACGTATAAACTTTCTTACTCATCTTTGCATTACCCATTGTATCTGACAAGGGCTTTCCCAATCAAAGGGCACAATAGCTGGTTTTGAATAGACACATGCATGGATAATGAGACAGTGCTCACTGAGCCAGGTGACTGTGTCCTTCTGCTTGACCCAGAATGGGACCGAATGCTCTTGGCAGGTTCTCCCAGTGTCCAGGGCACGCTAGGTGTGCACAGGGTTCCCGACTCCTGCAGCGTGCTCTCTTTCAGAGCTGAGTTATCGCAAGAATCCCTCCTTCTCTCTACAGACTTCTCTCATCAGCACTGAATCACTGTGGTGCTGTCTGTTGGGGCTTATTACTTTCACTTTTTTATTTTCCCTTGGACATATGTATTTTTTCTTACCTCTGAAACAAAGTGACATGAGACGCTGAAAATAAATGGTTCTGTTAACCCTTTCTTTATGCTCAACTACGAGACAAAGAGGGCCCGTCAGCTCGGGCTGTGACAGTGTTTCTCTCTCTGTTCTCTTGGACTCCCTTGCAGTCAATGCCTTGTTAAAGTGACGATTGAGAAGCTCTGCTTCTTCCCTGAATATATTAGCATGTTAGTTCAAACGCATTAAGTGAAAAGAAATATAATATTCATCATGTTATTTTCTAACTAAATTTTTTTCTTAATGGTTATTAGATGTATTTCAATGTTAAGAAAATCATATTGAATACAAAGCACTTCATAACAGTCTCTAACGTCTATAATACCAAGCCTCCTTTACTTAATATAAGTTACTATTTAAAATTAAAAAAATAAAATAAGTGCATCAGCCATTTGTTGTCTGAGCATTATTTTGACTATATTTAATCACCCTCACACACATAGCTAGAAAGCATCTTATTGTATATGTCATCTCAGTCATCATGTTTATCCACACTTCATTACTTTTTCTTTTCATATATTATTTTATGGACTTTGTCAATCGTTTGGAAAAAATAAAAGAAATATGCATTTTCTTCTCTCTTAAAAATCATATTAGAATTTGAAATCAGTCTTTATTATTAATTATACTTTAATTAGCCTTTTTAGGAAACCGCTAGGCTGAATTTCACAGCTTCTATACATTTATTTACACCGCTATAGGTTTCTTCTACTTTGTATGCACTGCTCAGTGTGCTAAGACATGTAATGTGAATGATGGGGCATATGCATATAAATATGTAATATTTATACATTTTAAATCTTTCTTTAAAACAAGAGAGATGATCATTTTCGAACCATATTACTCTCATTTATCTCCATGATGCCATTAATGTTGTAAAATGTTGCAGCAACATTACTAACTCCTGAAGGCCTGCATCAGCCTTTAGCTACTCAGCCGCATTATTAGATTGTCAACATAATTCAGACATCTCATATAGAAAGAGCCGACCCGCCGGCTCCCGTGCTTTGTAAATGTATTTGCTTGATGAAGTAGCTCTGAACATATTGAGGCCTTTACTTGCTACGCACAGGATGCAGAATCGACTCGTGCTGCATCGGAAGTGCACTTAAGATCCACACCTCTGTTGTACTGTTTGCCCACTTCAGTATGTTTCCGTTCTAGTCACCAATGAGCATTTGATCAAAGAAAATGCAGCTGGTAAAACTGGCTGATGTATCAGCGTTACACTAATCAGCGTTACAAATGGGCACGTTCGCACTCACTTCTCCAATTAAGGGAGGAAATAAACCCTCCGAAGTTACAGATAAAATACAATGGTCAAGAAATGCATCCGAATAGTTACAGCGTGGCACGGATGCTTTTGTTTCTCGAGTCGTGTGTATAGCACTGAAATATCTTCATTACGCTTTGCCTCCTCCAGCTTCAGATGCTGCCACGTAGAATGGACTCGGCACTCCCAAACGAACGTGTATTTATTTGGGATTATTTTCGGAATGCCTCAGAGATAAGCAAAACGTGTATTCTTGAGAGGAATGGAATTGGACGAGGAATCACTGCTCTATTACCAAGTGAAACAACCTACTTGGCAACCCAGCCAGTCAAGATAGGAGTGGGGATGAAAAAACAATTCCGTAGCTATGTATGGTGACAGATGTTCACCAGATGTATCGTGGTGATCATTTTGCAATCTATACAAATATGAAGCCATTATGTTGTACACGTGAAACTAATATAATGTTGTATGCCAATTACACCTCCATAAAAAAGGATAAGAGCGAGGAAAATAATATCACGTTGTGTGTTACACATGGTGGCGACTCTGGAATCATTTCCTCCAATCGGCTCTGTATATCAATCTTTTAATTACAACAGACTCTCTTTCTTCTGCTGGGAGCTTATTTACACAATCGTTGATTGCAGTCTGCAAACACTGACTTCCTGTTATGACCTGGATGATATGGTAGGCACCCAGAAATCGTCTTCAAGAAGAGACAAGCTCACGGGAGAGTCACACATGCACATTGAGAAGTAAAACGATGAAAATGAACAGAATGACTTCAGATTTGCAGTGATTCCTCTGCTCGAAGGAATTGGGGATGATCTCCAAGCAGAAATATATTTTTCTAGCTTTATTGAGATATTTGACACATAACATTTGGTAGGTTTAATGTGATAATTTCCTGCACAATTGTATTGTGAAATGATTAGTACAACAAGATTAGTTAACACATGCATCACCTCATATAATTACAATATTCTGTGACAAGAACATGTAAGGTTTTATCTCTAAGCAACTTTGAATTATATAATATTCCCCAGCCCTTGGCAACCACTGTTCTATTCCGTTTCCCTGAGCTTAGCTTTTTTTAGATTTCACTAAGTGAGCTCCTACAGTATTTGTCTTTCTCTGTGTGACTTATTTCATTTAGCATAATGCCCTCAAGATTCATTCATGTTGTCACAGATAGCAAGATTTTCTTCTTCTTCTTTTTTTTTTTTTTTTATGGCCAAATTGTATATATTGAAAATATATATTTTCCCCCCGTCTTTTTAATTTATTTATTCATGGATGGACACTCAGGTTGTTTCCATGTTTTGGCTGTTGTGAATGATGCTACAATGATCACAGGAGTGTATAGATACTTCTATGAGATAGTGATTTCATTCCTTTTGGAGACATACCCAGAAGTGGGATCGCTGACCCTATGGTAGTCTTAATTTTAATTTTTTGAGGAACCTCCATACCCTTTTCCATAGTGGCTGCACCAATTTGCATTCCTACCAACCGTGTGCAAGGGTTAGTTCTCTCTTCTCCACAGGCCTCTCCAAAACTTACCTCTTCTTTTCTCGTGATAACCATTCCAACCAATGTGAGATGATATCGCATTGTGGCTTTAATTTGCATTTTCTTGAGGGTTAGTGATGTGCTACATCTTTGCATGTACCTTCTAGACACGTCTATTTCTTCTTTAGGAAAATGTCTAGTCAAGTCCTTTGCCCATTTTTAAATTGGAATGTATATGGGTTTTGTTTGGGGGATTTTTTTTGCTCTTGAGCTGTGTGAGCTCCTTACACACTATTGTTGATATCAACCCCTTATGTGATAGGTGATAGATTGCATCTTTGTTCCATTGAATGCTTGTGTTTCTCTGCACAAGGTTTTCTGGTGTCATCTCACTTGCTTATTTTTGCTTTATTTGCTTCTGCTTGGATGTCATACCCAAAAGCTCATTGCCAAGGCCAATGTCAAGAAGACTTTCTCTATATTTTCTTTAGGAATTTTATATTTTCACATCTGACATTTAAATCTTTAATCCATTTTGTGTTAATTTTTATGAATAGTGTAAGATAGGGGTTCAATATTCAATTTTCCAAGCACCTTTATTGAGAATATCTTTTCCCCATTGAGTATTCTTAACTTACATCCAAACTCTTGATTCTATCTGTTGTTCATTGTGTCTGTTTATTGCCAGTGCCATACTGGTTTGAGCACTGTAACTTTGTAGTATAGTTTGAAATCAGGAAGTTTGATGCCTCCAGATTTGTTCTTCCTCAAGATGACTTTGGCGTTTTTTTGTGTGTTTGCATATAAATTTTAGAATTTTTTTCTATTTCTATAAAAAATTATGCCATTGGGATTCTGATGAGCATTGCATTGACTCTATAGATGGTTTTGGGTAATATGGACATTTTAACATTATTCTTTCCATCCACAAACACAGGATATCGTTCAATTCATTTGTACCTTCAATTTATTTCATCAATAACTTTTCAATGTACAAATTTATTCCTAAGTGTTTTAATTGCTTTTGATTTTATTGTAAATGTGATTGCCAGAGTTGTCCTAACTGCAGCTTGCTCTTTTGAGGGTGAGTCTTATCGTTTTAAAGGTTTTTTGTTTTTTTTCAGTAAGGGACAAAAGAGTCTTACTGATGTTCACGACCCATGTAAAGCATCCTCAGGTTCTTGATTTATTCTAGCTTGTCCATTTACCGTGAGCTGTTCATAAATTCCAGACAGCATAGATCAATTTTTCTTCCTCTCCTCCAGAGTTATCTGTATTTTTGGATTTATTACAGATCAGACAAAAACTCTTTTTAACATATCTTATAAATGGTTTGTAGTATCATTGTATCTATAATTTAGAGATTATCAAAATGTTTTCAGCAATTGTTTTATATGTATTACTTCTTCCCTTAATCTTCCTAGTAGCCCTAAGAGACATTAATACCTTTTCCTTTATAAATCAGGAAACTATATCTTAAATATTACATATTTTCTCAAGTTTTCAGTTAAAACAATAATAAAAGGCTGGAATTCTGAATTAATCCTGAATCTGACATTAACATCTGAGCTCTGACCACTACAACTAATTTCCAGTATATCTAAAAACTAAATTTACCTACATATTCCACAGGACTGCTGGTGTCATTTTAATTTTGAGCTTATAGTTCCCAATAGACTGAAAGAATGACCAAAAAAACCACAGATGTGTAATTTTTGGGATTATAAATAAGCATTGCTATGCTGAGCAATACTGGGACCTGAAACATAAGACAAAATCATTAATGATCATCCTGTCTTTATTTAAAATTTTATATTTTGTTCATCATGAATTTTTGCATTAATTATGATTTTAAATATATATTGTATTTATTATTTATCTTGATTCATGAAGGGTTTTTTGGTGCGGGGTGTCCTTAAATTTGTGCCCAAAGCAAGTACCTCATTTACCTCATCCTGGTCTCAGCCTTGTTAAAAAAAAAAAAAAAAAAAATGTGTTTGTTATTAGAGAACCATAGAGAAATCAACCAGTCGATAGCTACCAGGCCAAAATAGAGTAGGTACCTTGGGAGATAATAAAATTAGAGTCATGATCTTCGCTTTAGAAGCTTTTAACGAAGTTATGTCCATAAACAATTAGCATGCAAATGCACAGGATAGAAGAACATATGGCAGGTGCAAAGAAGATAAATTGCCTTGTAGTTCTGACCACGGCAAGGCCTGGATGTGTCCAGGAGTTAGAGAGGGTATTTCTGTGTAGATAGAGTCTGACCTGGGACTTTGGGCCTTTATAAGCATCGAACAGAGGACACCAGGAGGGTGCTGCATTTCAGGAAGTTGCCGAGAGACATTAGCAAAGGTCAAGGACTTGTAGGGGTTGGAAAGAAAGTCGGGGTGACTATTACAATAATATAAAGTGATTAGAAAGTTTATGTGGTGAATTAGTACAAGAGAAGGCATATGATTTGATTGTGAAGAGTTTGTAAGAATACCAAATACAAAATACACCTTACCAAAAATAAAAGGAGAGGCCCAGGTGTCATAGAAAGTTTCTGGACACAATCGTTTTGGTAAAAATTCATAAGGATAGAAAATTATATCTGTATATTGAAGTCTAAAATAAAATAATAAGGACCTCCTCACAACATGATGGATCATTTTAACTTCCATCACATAATAAAAATATTGTTATTCTATCAAAAATAATAGATGCACAGCTAACAATTATTGAGCATACACCATGTGGTAAGTGCTGCTCCTAAAGCCACAGAATGCTTGATACAAAGGCGAAGAGCTAATAAAGAGCTCAGAAGAAAAGTTCCCAATTATTTACCATTCTGAATGATGTCACCTGCATTTATTTGACAAAATCATACTAGGAAACTTTGTTTTATATCAAATGATTATTTCCAGCATCCATTGAGTTGTTCATATGTTGTGGTTTTTTTCTTTCTTGAGTGTTTCAAAGCCAGATGTAAGTCAAATCTATCTCTACAATAGCCTCTTCAGGTTTTTATTTATTTTTTCTTTATATGTAAGTTTTAGTAAGTTTCAGATTTAGAGAGAGTTATCCAGATCTAAATGTTCAGTTATTGGCATAAAGTTGTAGGTGATATTCTCTTTTTATTTTTTAATATCAATGTGATCTGCTGTGGCCTTCCCATTTTATGCCTTGTATTGCTATTTTGTGTTTTCTTTTCATTTAAGTCTTAGTAGGGGGCAAAATGTATTAATATTTTAAAGAACCAAACATCTGATTTAAAATTTTTTCTCTGTTGCCTTCATTTTCTCTTTCACTTATTTCTGTACACACATACAAATGAGTGTGTGTGTGTGTGTGTGTGTGTGTGTGGTTATGTGTGGATGTGTGTAAATTAGGTCAAATTGATTCAGATATATGTATTCTGATTTTTTCAGCTTATTCTATCAGTTATTGGAAGAAGTCTTCTACAATGAGTGTAGAATTTTCTGTTTGGATTTAATTTTTTCATCTCGCCTGACAAGTTTAGTCTTCTTAATGGAATGATTAATCACTTTCCACCTGATCTAATTATTTATATTTTTGAACTTACATCTACCATTTGGTTCCCATTTAATAGAACTGTATTATTTTTTCTTTATCTTTTTAATAAATGGAAGGCTTTTCTGCGTACAACTTCACAGAGTTGATTCATTGTTAATATATTGTTTTACTATTTATACTTGGTTTTCCGGAAGAACTAGAGACGTCAGCTAAGCCAGTGCTTCATGTTCAGACGTGGGGTTCTGAGTCTCAGGTGAAGGGCTACCCGTGTGACCAGGTGCTCACCTCCCTCAGCACAATGACAGTTCACATGTGCAGTGTTGTGTACGTAGTGCCAGGTGAAGACGGGAGAGGGAGAGCCGTCGTGAACCGGAACTGTGCGCTAGTCTTACCTGTGCACTGTTCTAGGATGCTGTCTGGAGCGGAGTTTGTATGTGTGTGTGAAGCGTCCCCAGGTGTGGGGGAAGCATCGCTGCCTGTCCTGCGAACTAAGGGAAGCCCCCTGCTGTCTGGTCTGGTTAACTCTGCGCTCACTACCAAATCACGTTAACACCAATACGACAGGTGGCGGCAGAGGAGAGGACCTTAATGTCCGTCAATTATTTCAAGTGGCTACATCTTAGACAAAGAGGACCAGAACCCCACAACGTCAGCCTGTAATGCAGATGGCCCCCTACACAGGAAACGTAAATAAGCAGGTAGATATCTTCTCACATGGACCCCTTCCAGGTACTCGGAGTTGGGAAAAACAAAAACAAAAGGTACAGGACCCTTTGTTTTGAGGCGTTGGCCATAAACATCAAGTCGATGTGTAGCATTAAATTGAGTAAATAGCAGAAACTAAAAGTGATATGGTTTTGTATTAAGAAACTGTGTGCAGATGAACGGGTACATTGAAATCTATGTGCCCTAATAGATAATTAAAATAATTTGGGATAAGTCTATTTAACAGTTACCTTCAAAACTGTGAGGGTGAAATAGCAAATATTCTATATTTAAACCACCCCCCATACTTTTTTTTTTTTTTTTCTGCCTTGCTACATAACTTGAAATTTTCTTATACCCCGTGTGACTTTTTCTAAGCAGAACATGTGAGGGAAAAGTTCTGACATTCCCTGTTGTATAACCTTCCTTGAATTGGTATTATCTTTGATTTAGTCTCATTAGCGCTACTGCAATATTAAGGTCACATTTTTATTTATAAATGATATTTGAAAAGTCAGTGCAATTGGCAGCACTGTGAGGCGAATCTCAGAGGACCCTCTGCACGGAATAAGTCAGCATCCGTGGGAGAAGAATGTTTCATCCGGCAAACGTCCATCTTTGAGATTAGGTCATGTGTCTGTAGTAGTATCTCCTCATCCGTCATCCGCCTGTCTTGTCCCTCTGACACAGGATCCTAAATGGTAAAATATGATTCCCTCTGACAGATTATTTTTACCCTTTCCATTTTTTTTCTCTCAGTACTTTCCCTATACTTCACTCTTCAGTTGAGGATAAGGAAGTAATTTGCTACTTGGAAGTCAGAACACTCATTTTAACTGCCAAGACTCCACAAAGTTATTTCACTCCACAATTGCTGGCCCTGTATCAAAAAATTTTCAAGTCACAAGATACTTTTCCAGAACACTCTGCTCCTCTGCTTCTTCTTCTTCTTCTCCTTCCCTCTCTCCTAACACTCCAGTTGGGCTGCACTTTTTTTTGTCTTCTTTTTCATCACATAGAGGGTACAAAGCAAGCCAACTCTTAAAATGGCCAACAGTAAGGGGTGCTGTAAATGAGAAACTTTAGGCTTTTCCTTAGCCTAATTGAAACCCTTCACTCTCAGAAATGTTTAAACTTCAGTTCTACTGTTCCAGCTATGTTTCGTTAAAAAACATTTTCTAAATCAAATCACTATTAACCGTATGTTAGGCATCATAGTATACGCCCAACTCTTATAGGAGAGTGAGGACCAGGTTTTTATTTTAAATTGTAGAGAAAAAGAGCTAAATGTATTTCTACAGGACAGAGATACTAGAGGTGAGCAAAGATTTTCATGTATGGTATCATCAGGCTCTGGGAAAGTTGGGCTACTTCCTTCTCTAACAGATTGACTTCAACACCTACCCCGCCCCCACGCATTTGCAGCCTGGCAATGAAATGGTGAGCCCTCTGCTAGGGGTAAATACCATGTACCTCAGTCTCTGTGGTTCGGATACTCTTCACTATCCTTTTACTTGGGTTTGAAAATAAGCTCTAATGCTCCTTGACTATGGGAGAACGTGAAAATTGCTTAATATGTTGTATGAAAATTGCACAGTGTATGAAAAATTGTAGGGGTTGGTGCAGTGTTATTTTCTTTCTGTAAGCATAGAATTTGCTTCTAACAACCTGTAAGCCTAGGGTCAAATCACCTGTGTCCGATTAGTGTCCAACATGATTTGAGCCAGGTTCTAGTATCTGTAGGTTTCCTCGGCTCTACATGTTTATCCCCAGTTTAGTTCCTTGGAAGTCCGGGCTGTTAACCAGGACGCCTCTCCCTCTGCAGGTCTTGGCCTCCCATCTCCCCTCCTTAGCACTCTGAGATTGCTGACATTCCGATCGGCTCTGTGGCTGTTCAGCTCATGTGTCTTCTTGACCTTTCGTTCCACACAACGTAGGTCCCAGCAGATGTTTTGAGACAACGTGTGATGCAGAATATGAAGCTTATTTTGTTGTGGTTCCCTTTCTCCGTGGTCTGGGCTCCTCAGGTTCAGCTCTCCTTAGTAACTCCCACTGCATCCCTCCAGCTGTGTGAGACCACAGAAAACGTGACCCTGGGCCCCTCGTTGCCTGTGACTGTCAGTTGACGCTAATGGAAAACTAGTGGAGAAGGATAGACTTGTTTGAATTCAGTTGCCTTCTCCACGGATCTTGGACATTTCATCCTGGCTAATTCAGTTGCTCTATAATTCATTCAAAGAGCTGTGTTATTCTATGTCGCCAGAGCTGTTAGGTTAAAAACTACCAGTTGCATCCAAAAGCGGGTGTAGTACAGTATAATAGACGGTGGAATTTAGCTTGTCTTTTTTATAAGAATCCGAGAGACCCAGGGCCATACAGCTTCTTACTGGCATAGTCAGAAACAGGATTCTGATTCTTGAGAGTAAAAAGAAAGACGTGGTTTCTGACTTCCTATGTTGCTGTGCTGGTTCCCGTGTGTGAACTCAGCGATGACATGGGGGTGGGAAGATGTGACACGATTCAGCAGCCCATTGGAGGAGTCACTGTTTCAGTTGGATTGACAGCGGTCTACCGTCCACTAGTGTGGAAGGCCGGATGCAGAACTCCTCTTGTTTGGGGTCAGAATTGTCTTTCACTGAACGCCTTTCGTAGAAACTTTTCTTAGAACAGTAATATTCAACCTTTTATGGATGTATTCTAGGAAATGTAGGAAAGCAAAGAGATTAATATTCGCATATATCGATTTTATATAATCCCTAAATAAAGTAAAATATGCGAAGTATTTCTTTGAAAATTTCAATAATATTTTAAAAAGTTGATAGGATAGTATAATGAATGCTGATACCATCATACCTACACAGAGAGTCCGATTTTGGATGTGTGTCCTTTTTTGTAAGACTCTTTTTTTAGTTTCACAACAACAATGATGGAGAAGTAGAGCTACCCACATACCTCCTACCATCATGCATGCCTAGGCTCCCCCATTATCAACATCCCCACAGAGTACTCCATTTGTTGCAACTGATGAGCCTAATCCGACACATTATAATTACCCAAGGACCAGTGTTTATCCGGTTCACTCGTGAGGTTGCACATTCGGTGGGTTTGACAAGTGTGAAATGAATGTCTTCATTGTCATGATATCCTACAGAGTGGTACCTCTGTGCTCTGCCTATTCATCCCTCCTCCCCTTCGACTCCCGGCAACCAATGATCTTTTGACTCTCCATAGTTTTGCCTTTTCCAGAACGTCATAGAACTGGAATCATACAATATGTAGCCTTTTCAGCGTGGCTTCCTTCACTTCATAACATGCAGTTCAGTTCCCTCCATGTCTTTTCTTGCCGTGGTAGCTCATTTCCTTAGCACTGAAGGATGCCATGCTGTTCTTGATATGTATGTTACTTCTGCTGTCGTCAGAAAACCTCCTTTGTGTGAATCGACTCCTTTTAGATTTATTCAGACTCAGTGTATGGCCCAGAACATGATCCATCTTGATAAATGTCTCCTCTACTCTAGGGAACAAAGTGCATTCTACTGATGCTGCTCAGACTCTATCGATGTCGTTTTTGTCACCTTGCTTGATAGCACTGCCCAAGTCCTCCGTTTTCCCACTGATGTCTGTCTACCTGCACTATCAATTACTGCGAGAGAAAGAGTGTTAACATTTCAGAATGTATTTTCTGGGTTTTTCCCCCCTTAAAATCATAGCATTCTTTGTTTCATATCATTTGAAGCTCTGTGTTTAGGTATATAAATGTTTATGTCAGTTATGTACTCTTGATGAATCAACCCCTTTGGGTTACATAGCTGCCTTTCCTGGATCTTTGCATTTTTTGTATCTTTATATGTCAAGTAAGCTTCTAATGGGCAACATATAGTTAAGTTGTGTGTGTGTGTGTGTGTGTGTGTGTGTATTTTAAATCAAGGACCTTCAATGAGCCCGTCAATATGCTATACGTTGAAACAAAAATATAAATCAGACCGTGTCGCCAGGAGTTCTGCATTCAGTTAAACAAACCCATGCACACCCCGCTAGCAATATACAACGTGAAAGGCCAGGCAGGTGATCTTACACAGAACAGTGTGAGTTCTCAGAAGACGCAGCGATCTGTCCATCTAAATTATAACTTTATTCTGATCACTTAAGTTACTGATCACACCTGCTATTTAAATTATTTCAATTGTGTTAGATAAGATATGAGAGTGTGTCCTATAAGACATGACACACATTAGTATTTCTCCATTCATTATTTCTTAGTTCAACAGACCAGGGCCAGAGAAACCAAACAGCAAACAAGGTACGAACCGCATTCGCCAGAGGGAATCGCTGAAGCTGGGGATAAGCAGCGCCCCCTGCTGGGACATTCTCCAGTCTGATGGGGAAAATGAAAAGCTGCAGGGAACAAGGTATGAAAAGTCATTTGCAATCAGGTGAGCTGGATGAAGAAAAATAACATCCCACTAAATTTCAAACGTGCAGCAATGAAAAGCAGTCCAAATAGACCGAACGTCGCAATGTTTCCAAACGTGATAAAAACAACCCTGAATGCTCACTTCAGAAGGTCTGTCACAATATCCCTCTCTTTGGGAAAAATAATCTGATGATGGCTTCAAACCTTAACTGATAGAAGTTGTGATTCCATTGTCACTAGAACTTCCTGTTTCATCTTCTGCACCTTAGATCAATTTCTCAAACACAAGGTCCTGACATTTTGATTTGGTTCCCATTTGTTAGAAATAGCTGTCTTTGTTTTACGATAGCTGTTACTAACAAGCTCGGATGTTTTCAGCAATTGTCACTCTAAGTTCAGTGTTCTCAGCAAAATTCTGCACCGACCAGAAAAAGAGGCCCATCCCGGCCGTTGCTGGAGTCGGCGGGCGTCGTCCTTGAAAGCTTAGACGGTCAGGAAAGTTCTACTTTGGAATTCCAATAGCCAGCCTGAATTGTCCTCAAAATTCAGCTGTGATCTAAGCTGAAACATCCAGTCTTCTGAGGTTTTGTATACACAGTTAATAATGTTAGAGATGCCCGT
Source organism: Molossus molossus (assembly GCF_014108415.1). Lineage (NCBI taxonomy): Eukaryota > Metazoa > Chordata > Mammalia > Chiroptera > Molossidae > Molossus > Molossus molossus. Next base: position 111,628,832 of record NW_023425399.1, read on the forward strand.
GACTTGTATTACCACTCAACTTTTTGTATAAAAAGCAGAAACAAACAAACAAACCCATGATGACAAAGATTTCCATAAGTTCAGTAATAATTGTAGTAAGTGCGTTGCTATTCTATACCACGGTGTGAGAGCCTGTGGGGGGTGTGTAGACAATGCTTGTTGTACTTGGAGTGTGCAAACACTTACGGTATAGATACCAACACCGTGGCCTGCTGTCCACCAGAAATTACTGAGCTCAAGCCTTACTGAGTTTCAGACCTGGAAATCGTGATAAAGCGGAATCAGGGAGAGAAGGTGCAGGGCTTCCCTTACCTGCCGGGAACGGCACAACGAAGGCCTGAAACCATGAATAGTATGCAAGGCAATATACACTGTGTTTTAGTCTGTGTCATTCTGAGTAGTGTGACGGAACACAATGTAGCAGACACTAAATCACATACTTGGTACAGTGCCTACTGTGAAAATGATGAATGAGTTGAAAATTTAAAACAATTATTTGTCAAAGATAATGCTCCATTTTCTAAAAATTTTCCTCTGTGGATATGTCAGGTTTTTTTTTTTCTTGTTTTATTTGTAAATATGTGTCCTAGAAACATATTAATTCCTGCGCTCAGTTGTTGTGAGCGTGTACTAAGAAGTGGGTTGCTGGGCCACACAGTAGGTCTGCGCTCGTGTGTAGGAACAGCCATACCGTTTCCCCAAGGGCTGCGCCGTTTCACGGGACTGAAGGAGATTTCTGTGCACCGCAGTTCGTATCAGCATTATTCACAATAGTCAAAATGAGGGAACAACCCAAACACTCACAGAAAGATGAATGAACAAACTAAATGTGTGAACGTGCCCAGCCGCTGTGGCTCAGTGTTTGAACATCGACCCATGCACCAAGAGGTCGCTGGTTTGATTCCCGGTCAGGGCACATGCCCAGGTAGTGAGCAAAATCCCCAGTGGGGGGTGTGCAGGAGGCGGCCAATCCACTTTCTCTCTCATCGATGTTTCTCTCTCTCTCTCCTCCTCCATTCCTCTTTCTCTAACATCAATCGATGTTTCTATCTCTCTCTCCTCCTCCATTCCTCTCTCTCTAACATCAATAAGAAAAAAAATTTTTTTAATGTGTGAACATACAATGAAATATTATTCAAACTTAAAAGTGAATACAATTCTGAAATGTGCTACAATATGGATGCAAAGCAACCGATATGCTACGTAAAATTAGCCAAACACAAAAGAACACATATTGTAAGATTCCGCTCTCATGAGGTGCCTAGAATAGTTGGTTCACAGAGATGGAAGTGGAATGCTGGGTACCAGGATCGGGGTGTAGGGGGGAATGGGGGTTGTTTAATGAGTGCAGAGACTGATTTTGCGTAGTGAAATATTTTGCACGTAAAAGGCGACGATAGTTGCACAAGACAGTGGAAGGAGAAGCCAACGCCGCCTTAGGAAGAAAACGGCATCTGGAGGAAAGAGCAAATCTGCTTAAGCCCACCTCTCATGGAAAAAGAGAGTCAAGGGTAAAGCCCGAGCACACGAAGGCCCTGAGTGCGAGGGGGAGACAGGATCATCCAGACCAGCAAAGGGGACTGTCTGCCTTGGTCCCAGCTCCAGGTGTGTGTGTGGAGGGGCATAAACATGCATGTTTATATATAATTATATTATATACACCATACATATTCTATGTGATATATAATACACCTGCATAAATATATGAGAATATATTTATATGTGTTTATATAGAGAGAATACATATATGTACAATATATACCATGTATACACAGATATGTATATGAAGAATATATATTTTTCTCAACTATTCAAGGATGAGGCAGTATATCCAATGTAGACATTAAAATGTGCTTATCCATTAGTAAAAACGTAAAATGTTCCTGTTTGCAATTCACTACAAGTTAGCTTAAGAAATAGGCTGTTAAGAGTTTAGGACATACAAAGAAATGCTTGCATTTAGAAAATAGAGGCCAATTTTTAAAATTCAACTTATTGGGGTAATAACATTATACAAGTTTCAAGTGCACAGTTCTTTACTCCTTTAAAAAAACCACAACGGAGCTGTAGGAAAAACCTGGGCACGGACGTGACTTAGTGACTAGCAACAAGGCACAGAGAGGATGCTTTTGGGCCCTGGTTGGTTTGGCTCAGCGGTTAGAGCGTCGGCCTGCGGTCCAGAGAGACCCGGGTTCGGTTCCCGCTAAGGGCACGTACCTCGGTTGCAGTGTGTCCCCGGCCCTGGTTGGTCGTGCGGGTGGCAGCCACTCGATGTGTCCCTTTCATGTCGATGTTTCTCTCTCTCTCTCTCCCCCCCACTCTAACTGAACAAAATATGGAAAAATGTCCTCGGGTGAGGATTAAAAAAAAAAAGAGGGTGCTTTTGAGAACACTGGTTATTAGTCATTGGCAGAAAAACTCACTTTATTCGCAAATGTGCCAAAGGAAGACTGATGCTGATAAATAAAAATCAGTTGCATTTATTTCAGTTTCCCCCCCTTTTACGCTTTTTAAAAAGTTGCTCACACATCTACCAATAAAATAAAACGAAGAACACTTACAAAGGCTAAAACAGAGTTGCTGTCCAGGGCGGGATGCATGCCCACGATTTCCTCCAGAGTCGGGGAGCTGAAGCACCAGGGCTGTTCATGCTGGGCCAGACCCGCTCCGGAGCTCAGCCCTGTGCAGACAGCCCGGGCTCCGTGCCCATGGGGATGAGCAGGAGAGGGAAGCAGCCCTTTCTCCAGCTCCCGTGGGGGGAACGCTCCAGGATCACACGGGCAGTCGCTTTACTCGCGTGCCCCTCACTGCGGTGACAAGCGCCTGCGAGGTGTGTCGAGGTGCTGTCTCTGTGACCCCCGCTGTCGCTGGCTCGAGGGAATACGTTCCGAAGGGGCTCCGGCGTGATTGCTCGCCCCTGTGGTCCGTCACTAACGTGAAATCACTGCCAGGCTGTGCAAGTGTAATTTATGCACAAAGTCGGAGGTGACAGCGAGACTTTCCGTCTGAGTCATTTTTTGAAAGGATTCATTTTTCTGAAAACTTTATTCGAAGTACTTAGGAGAGAGGGTCGGGCGAGTGGAGGCTATTTGAAGGTGAAGGTGACATACTGAGGTCACAGATCAGATACCAGGGAAGGGTTTGGTGGGACCACTGTTCGGTTTGGATGTGAGGAGGCCCTGCCCACTGCCCTGCCCGGGGTCCGGTTTGATCAAGGGTCCTATGGCACTAATGGTGGGCTAATTTAAGACATGTGCAAGTGCCCTAGTTTTAAAAGCTTTCTGACGTGTTTTAACTTTTATTTTGACCATGTTACTTAATAAGATTGTTGAGTAAGGAATTCTAAGGCCTTTTAAATAATTAATCAGTCAGCTATTAAATATCCTCCTCTATCTCACAGAACTACAGAGGCACGGGGGGGCATCGGATGTTAGGTGGTTATTCAAGAGTTTAATCTCTCTTATGCCAGGAACAACCCGTGATTTTAATCAACTTGACTTTTTTGACACTTTTCTTCATCTATAGGATCATTTGATTTAAATAATCTTCATGATTATAGTAGAACTTGATTCAAAGAGCCTCCTGTAGAGCAAAAACCAATTATTCAAACACATTTTTAAAAAATAAGAATAATAATAATAGGAAAGCCCTGGTTTGGTAGCTCAGTTGACGAGAGTGTCGTCCGGATACGCCAGGGTTGCAGGTTCGATCCCTGGTCAGGGCACATGCAAGAATCAACCAATGAGAATGCAGAAATAAGAGGAACAGCTAATCCATGTTTCTCTCTCTCTCTCTCTCTCTCTCTCTCTCTCTCTCTCAAGATCAATACATAAAAATCCTAAGTAATTGATATTTCACAAATAATCATTTCCTAGCCATTCGGAAATATAAAGCCACTTTTTGTTTTATTATTTTTTGTGAATATATAAGACGATCGTTTAATAATATATTTCAAACAACATGTTTAGTTTTATCATAAAAATTTACATGATTAAGAAATAACACCAAAAGAGTCCTTGGAAACACATTTCTTTTTCTTTTTTTTCCCCAGATAGAGCAGGAGGGAAAGAGAGAGGAAGAGAGAGAGAGAAACATCGATGTCAGAGAGACACATCGACTGGTTGCCACCCACACGACCGCATCCAGGGCCGGGGACAAACTGCAACCGAGGCATGTGCCCTTAGCGGGAGTTGAACCCGGATCTCTCTGGTCTGAGGGTCCACCCTCTAACCACTGAGCCAAACCGGCCAGGGCTGGAAACACATTTCTTCATGAATAGAACGTCGAGTATGTTCACCCACCAACTTCCCAGAAAAGCCAAAAGGTCTCTCTCTGCTTTTAGTGGAGTAAGAACTCTCCTTACTCTGAATTCCTCAAAAAATAAAATAACTGAATATTTTCACAAATAAAATACATTACTGTAGTATTGATTCTAAGACCTTTAATTCACTAATTAGGGTTACAAATGAAAACTGTAGCCAGCAGTTACACTGCAATGATATGTGTCAATGTCATAACACAACACCTTTAAGTATCCGAGTCTCCCAATCGGGATTTTTACGAGGCCCTGATTCCAAAAAATTTACTATTTTCCCACAGTGTTTGGCAATAGATACGCTTCACTTGTGAATTAAGCTAAAAGTAACAACTCCTTCATAGAATTTGGCAATATTCTGCTGATTTAAATTACATTTATAAGCAAAGAAAAAGAAGAAATAGGGAAAATACAATGGAATAGAATAAGTGAAAAGACAAGTGAGAACGCACAGATTTGGTGTTCTAATATGCACATTTTTAATTTTGCTTTTTAACTCCAGGCTTATTGAGATGTAATTGATACACCAAGAACTGCAGATATGTAAAATATACAGTGTGATGATGTCCATCCCCATGATGCCATCCCCACAGACAAGGTAATGAGCAGCCCCAGATTTCCCACAGACCCTGTCTCCCCTCGCTTTGCTGCTTAGAGTTTGGGGTTTTGCTTGGTCTGTGGTCAAACACTTAATGCAGAATCTATGCTCTTGGCAAGTGTTGACGTGCGATACCATGATGTTACCGCTGGGCACTCTGCTGTAGGAGCTCTGGAACGTACTTCGTCTGTCCTCGCTGAAATGATACACTTAACAAACAACTTTTCATTTCTCCCACCTCTGCCCTTGGCAAGCACAGTTGTAGCCCCCGCCCCTGTGAGTGTGACTATCTGAAATGCCCCCTGGAATGGGGACCCTGCAGAACTCACCTTTCTGGGGTTGGCTTGTTGTGCTGAGCGTGATGTCCTTCAGGTCCACCCGTGTTTAAATGGCAGGATTTCCCTCCTTCTGAAGGCTGAATAATGTTTCATTGTACGTGTACACCACATTTTCTTTATCTTTAATCTGTTGGTGGTCATCTGGTTCCCATATCTCACCTATAAATAGTGTTGCAATAAACGTGGGACTACAGTTATCTCTTCAAGATCCTGATTTCGGTCTAGCTGGTATAGCTCAGTGATTGAGCGTTGACCCAGGCACCAAGAGGTCACCGGTTCGATTCCCAGTCAGGGCACATGCCCAGGCTGTGGGCCCAATCCCGGGGGAAGGGGGCATGCAGGAGGCGGCCAATCAATGTTCTCTCTCATCAATGTTTCTATCTCTTCTTCTCCTCTAAAAATCAATAAAGAAAATAAATTGCATTAACAAGAGCCCAAAACTATACATACATTTCGCTCTTAAATATTTTAGAAAAAAAAAAAATTTCAAAATAACTAAATATCTTTTATTAGTATAGTCATTTTCATATTGGATTCCTTAATTCTTATGTCCTTCCTATTAAAATGAGAGAGATTAACAGTCATCACTCACTTTTCTGTGCTGGTTGCCGTCCCCTAGCTTGATTTCAAGTACGACAATATTGCATCTAAAAAATAGCTCCTGGAGAAATAGAGAGAGGAAAAAAAAGAATACTTGCAAACACCAAAAGGTCACATATTTGCCAGAAGCCAGCAGGAAATGACGGTGGAGTACACAGCCACACTGAGTTGAAAAGCACACTGGTTACCAGCAAGGGGGTGCTGGCTGATAGGGCGGAAGCTTCCCCAGGAGTCCCCAGCAGTTCCCACCAGGCCCCAGCAGTTCCCACCAGTCCCCAGCAGGCCCCAGCAGGCCCCAGCAGTCCCCAGCAGTTCCCACCAGTTCCCAGCAGACCCCAGCAGGCCCCAGCAGTCCCCAGCAGACCTCAGCAGGCCCCACCAGGCCCCACCAGGCCCCAGCAGTCCCCAGCAGGCCCCAGCAGGCCCCACCAGGCCCCACCAGGCCCCAGCAGGCCCCAGCAGTTCCCACCAGTTCCCACCAGTCCCCAGCAGGCCCCAGCAGGTCCCAGCAGGCCTCTGTCTGGGGGAGCAGCTGCTCTCAGCCTGGGTCACACAGGGGAGGTCCTGTCCTTCCCTCAGCTTCCTTCACTTCAGTTCTTACCCAGACCCTTCAACGCTCGACAGTTTTATGTTCTGATTTCTAATTTAGATGTTTTTTATTCCTTTTCTTGCTTCATTGTTTAGACAAGAACTTCTAATATTCTATTGAAGAGCATGACAAAAGCAAGTTTTCTTATCTTTTTCCTGATCCTAGAGGACAAGCTTTGCATATCTCACCCTTGAGTACAGTGTTGGCTATGGGTATTGCATGAATGTCCCTTATTATTTTCTTCTTTGCTATTTCTGGTTTCCTGAACGATTTTATCTTAAATAGGTGCTGAATTTTGTCAAATGCTTTTTCTGTGTCCATAGTTTTACTCAAACTTGTGTAAAACTTGAGATGGTCATAGTTTTACATAAACTTGTCATATTGCATAGTACAAGTATGTCATTTATTATATGTTAATCATGCCTCAATAAAGCTGTTAAAAATAAGCATCACTTTTTTCCTGTACTCTTCCAGATACAGTGGAAAACTCCACACCCACTCCACTGCTTTGTCTTGCTCACTCACAGAATGTCCTTCTATCACTCTCTTCCAGAGCCACAACTCGGCGACGCTAAAATCCTCTAGCGGTTGAGCTTCGGTATTCTACTGTCATGTGTAGAATCATCTGCAAACAGGAAAACAGAACCTTCTTCCCGAGTCAGCTGGTCATTGTGATCTCCCCATGACACTATAGGGACAGGATTCAGAATAGGTGTAGTTACCACAAGGATCTGCACCTTTGTTTGGCTTCTGTCCTTCAGAAATGCTTAAGTCTGACTACCTCATCTTACTATTACATGTGTCCACATCACGTTAATGACGGGCAGCTCAGGTGGCACAATAATTCAATACCCAGGATCAGGTATTCAGTCTACCAAGGATCAACAGCCAGCCCCAAGCCATTTTTCAACAGAAGAATAGGTATTCACAGACGCTTGCAGATTTATGCAGGTATCTGCACGTGTGTGCAAGGAAGGCGTATGCAGGCCCGGCCTCTAGAGGGGCTTCCCGACGGAGGGGTATCAGCCTGGTCAGAGTGGTTCTGCGAACAATGTATTTGCTTTCCCTCTGGGAGTTCGGGGTGTCGGTGAGCAGACTGTGTCTAGACAGCCAGCCTTCAGTAAAGCCTGGGGCGCCGATTTCTCCAGACTTCATCTCCTGTGTCCTTGTCTCTCACTGGCCCAGCGGCACAGCCTTACTGTGTGACTGTAAGAAATTGCAGCTAAGAGCACAACTCTCTGCTGAGTCCTTGTAGTGACGCATGGACCCTGTGGGTGGTCTTGGGACCCGCGCCCCACACGTCAGAGACAGTAGAATCCCTGAGGAAAACATAGCCAAGCTGCCATGTAGAGTCACTTTCTGTCACAGACCCTTCCTCCCTGCAGGCACCCCGTCCTTGGATGGACCACGTGGCCCCTGGGGCGCAGGCTCTTGTATGGCCCCCAGAGACCGTTCAGCCAAACAAAACTGACAGCCTCAGGTTATCAGTAAAGGAATCGGAACTCCACACCCAAATATGGTGTTTAAAACGCGGAGACGTAGGAAGATCGCCGGAAAGGTGTTCGGTGCCAGGAAGCTCTCAAACTCCCACCGTCTCTGTCATCCCACAACGTCGAAGCAATGTCTTCCTCTCTGCTCCCCAAGAGGCTGCTGGGGGTCGCACGCCTGCACGGGAGCCTGCCTGTGACCATCCAGGGCCCAAGGACCCCCCTCTCTTCGCCACCTCCCAAGCACGACGTGTTTCTCATGTTGGCAACGACCATCCGGAACAGACAGGGAAGGGGATTCGGAGAAATGAATGTGTGAAACGCAGAGGAAATCTTAGACTGGCAACAGATAAGGCAGTGTGGATAAACAGTGTTCCATCCCGACAATAATTTTTCCCTTGTTTTATGCGAGTCTTCATAGCCTGTCTGGTCACCAAGTTAATTATGAATGTTTCAGTGTTTAAATTTCAAGTCTGATTCACATTTGCATATCCAACTGCTTCTTAAAGGTTAAAGTATTATAGCCTAGTATTTTTCTCTTTCCAAGGTAAAATTCTGGGGCAGTCTCAGCTATAATTAAGAAATATGTGGGTATTCTTCCACACTGGTATTCATCCGCAGTATGTTGATATTATAAGATTAGGAAAATAAGAGAGGCTTCCTCAAAGAAGGAATAACTGAATTAGATGATTTGAGACCAGTGTTCAAACAGAGAATCTCTCAGGATTCAGGTCCAAGAATATGCAAACTAGAGAAAAATAAATACTTCAACTGGAGCTTGGAAGGGAAGGAGATACGTCTGACTAGGGAGACAGAAAAATGGGAGGCTTCCGTAATTGTCCTGTTATTTATAACGCGATGCGGTCTGAGCTATTATTCCAAAGAGAAATATTTTCCTAGCGAACTTTTAAGTAGGAGGTTGAGAGTTTTCAGGTTCTGTTCTCAGTCAGATGAGCAGAACAGCCAGCCCTCCTGCCACACACCTGCATTCGGGGTGGCACTGTGGCATCGGTTTCTGAGAACCTCTCTGGTTAAAAGTGGGGGGGGGGAATTCAATAGAAGAAGATTACAAGGGGCAAAGCTACTAGAATTCAAAAACACATCCTTTGAACTCAAATTTGCTCTTTAATGAAAAGTAGAAGAAAAAAAAATATTAGCAGAATGACCTCTGCTAAGACAGTTGCCGACTGCATATTAAAGGTGTAAATAGCCCAGCCGGTGTGGCTCAGTGGTTGAGTGTCGACCCATGCATGCCCCAAGAGGTTGCTGGTTCAATTCCCAGTCAGGGCACATGCCCAGGTTGTGGGCCTGATCCCCAGTGGGGGGCGTGCAGGAGGCGGCCAGTCGATGTTCTCTCTCATTGATGTTTCTGTCTCTCTCCTTCTCCCTTCCTCTCTCTCTAAAATCAATAAAGAAAAAGAATTGTTTTGAATAAATAAAGTTGTAAACAGACTCAGTGTGGTTATTTCTTGGGCTTATAAACGACGTGCACCTTTGTATTTTCTCGTAAATTTCATAGATCGTGAGTCAGCTGCAGCAACGTGTTTTACGAAGGGAGACATGGGGGATATTCTAGATGTGTCCAAGGAGATATTGGAACATTTAATCATCTGAAAAGCAAATGGTTTCTTCCCAATAGCTTAAATACATTTGCGATTAAAATGATGTTTTAAGTGATAATCATGGTTTTCATAAAAGAAGAAATAAAATTGGCTCTTTTCAGTGGGATAAAAGTGTACTACGTTTTATGTGATAATTTTTCAAAGTTGACATAGCACTAAAGGATGGAAATAGGATACAATGGTTTCAAATCAAAAGTTTTGTTCTTTTCAAAAACATAAGAATTTCTAATGCGCCATTGCCCTGATTATTTTTAATTATTTAACACATTCATACTCTTAATACAATACTAATTCATCATGAGAGAAATTTTCTGGGCTCCCAACTTTTAATTTCTATGTTAGCGCCCTTAATGTAGTCTGTATATCTTTATTTCTTATAGTCTTTATCTCAAAATGCACCATTAGATCATTGATTCCATTAAGTTTGTATTCTCTTTTCTTTCACACCATTTCTCTTACCCAGGAATGCCTGAATAACCAGAGAGGACGTCATCTGTAGATATCTAAACACATAATCTGTTCCCTGTCATATAATTCTGGTCAACCCAATCCTATAAATCAACTCAGAAGTTTTGAATTTCCAAGGAGTATTTAAATTTAATAGAGGTTTAGTGGAAACAAGCATTTTATTGGAGAATATATGATGATACTACATTAAGACATCACATAACTTTAAGTCCTGATTTTCCTTGCACTAAATTCATGGGTTAGGCAGATCACACAGCTTTTGAGTGTCCATTTCTATGATATATGATCTGCATATTGCATTGTGTGCCCACCACCCAAAGTCAAATCATCTTCTATCACCATAGATTTGACCCCCTGGACCCATTCCTAACCCGCACCCCTTCCCTCTGGTGACAACCACACTGAGCCACCCCGGAGGGGCCGGGATCCCCGCTGTGACCATGCACAGCCCCCTTTCCCTGGAGAGCACTCCCTGAGCTCACTGCGGCGGGAGCCCCTCTTCAATGCACAGAGGCCTTAACGCTTCCTCTCACGGGTTTTTTTGTTTGGAGAAAATAAAACCCACACGAATGCATCTCTGTTATCAAATTTCTTATTTCTTTCTGAAAAAGAGACTTTATTTCGTTTGTTCTTATGTTGTGCACGGCCACTATTCTCCATGTGTTCATCCAACAGCGAAGGCCAGATAGCTTTCCAAAAAGTGTAGTGTGGCGACACCTGGTGGTCAGTCTGAAATATTCGCTTTTATCATGTAAACGTTCATACTAGTTTATCAAGGTTCCTAAATACTATACCACGGGATATTGATAGTGAGAGAGGAAAAACAAGTCTTATTTATTTGCTAGTTCATGCTTCAAAAAATCCATCGATAGCATCAACACTGAGGGTCAGTTTCAAAAAACACAACATATGAGAAGTTGCCTTTTGCGAAACACAAAGCTTTTCACTTCTATGAAGTAAATCTCCAAAGAGTAATTTATCTGATCTAGAACACATCCATGCTAGGGGAGTAACCTTGCTTCTAATGCTGAACATTAGATTGCATTAATAATTACTACAATTGTCACAATGTAATTAATTTGATAAATGTTCTATATTTTTATTGGTGTGTTATAAAGATTCATTTAATAATTTGGCGTGAATTAACTTATGTAAAATAAAATTTATACCATAACAAAAATTGGATATTATAAATTCATCAAATAAATATTTTCACAATACATAAATGAATACAAGAATATACTGAAGGTAAATTTGCAAAATAATGTGAAAACAGCGCTGGCCAGTTTGGCTCAGAGGTTAGAGCGTCGGCCTGCGGACCAGAGACTCTTGGGTTCAGTTCCCGCTAAGGGCACGTACTTCAGTTGCAGTTTGTCCCCGGCCCTGGTTGGGTCAGACAGTCGATGTGTCTCTCTCACATCGATGTTTCTCTCTCTCTTTTCCTCCTTCTCTCCCTCCTGCTCTGTCTGAAAATAAATGCAAAAATGTCCTCTGGTGAGGATAATAATAATAATAATAATAATGTGGAAACGAGTGATGTGTATTTAAACACAATTTCTACACTAAGTTTTAAGAAATGAGGGCATACCAAAGTCTCTGCTAACAAGCATGAAATAACCTACCCTTCCAATTAGATAAATAATTGCCATTTCATAAACATGACTGTAGAAATTATTGATGTAAAAATAATTAATAAAGAATAAAATAGCACATATTTATTAATAATTATGATAATAATTTTCATTAATTATATACTAATAAGAATACTAATACTAATAAGCCATGAATCCTATGCAACCCTATGAAGTGAGTTTTAATTTTACAAAGGCTTAGTGGACTAGCTTAGCAAGTGATAAATTATATGCCCAAGGTCACTGTAAGTTCCAGAATAAAAATAAAATTGTACTTTTTGCCATATTTTAACAATGTTAATTTAATTATATAACCTATGATTATTAAAATTGCATTAATATTTTAAAGAAAAATTCTACTCTGTGGATATAAGTAATAATATATATGAGCTTTTATTTTAAAATAATATTTGGCTAGCATCTGTTCTACTTCTTTGTACATTTCAAAGTGGAAACTCACAAGATTAAAAGTGAGGAATGGCAAATGTCATTGGATCTCTCTGACAGGCCGATGTGACTGAGGCAGGTTGAGAAAAACTCACATAGGCTTTGGAGTACTGCATTCTTATGTTTTAATAAGATAAAAACAGAAGAAAAACAAAGAAAAGACATGATGTACCTTCACCATCAATCCCTATATCATAAATTTGGTTATGAACAAGCAGAGAACCAGGAAGTCATACCACACTCTCTCTCTGGGGCCACAGTGTAAGTGATGCAGAAAAATACATAGCTCTCTCTATCTTCTTCTATATTTATCTATTCAGATGAGGAATAAAGGTCAAAACGTTGAAAAACTCTGATAGCAGTGATCTGATTTATGAGAGACTAAAATAGAATCTCCATGGAAAACATTTTATGTAGCGGCATGAGTAACAGCATCTTTGGTAAAAATGCCATAGGCATTGTCGTTTTCTCAAACCTTGCTTGAACAAGCAAAATCTAAAAATACATATTGCTGCATAAAAGGAATGAAATGCAATCTTCTCCAAATAAAAGAAATTTGTAAATAAAATTATATGTTGGAAATAAAGATAGATACGAAAGTCGGAGAGGGAAGAGTCCAACTAAATGATTTACGGGCTTCATTGGTGCCACAGAAGAAATTAAAGAGATGATATAATAGAAGAAAACGTTCCCTGGCTAAAGAAAAACTTACAAACACAGACAAAAGCACACATGTGCTGAGCCTTCACTGGTGCCTTTACATTTTCAAATACTAGTAGGTTCTGGTCGTCATCACTAAAGCAAAACTGTTTTGTGTGCTAATCACTCACCTGTCATTATTTATGATATGAGCATCTCTCTCGTTAACTGAGCTAATGGAGTTTTTCACTAAACTGGTATCTTATCAAAACATGGAAAACAATTTGAAGCCTGAACAGTTAGAAAGCACAAGTTAATAAATATGTCTGGGTAATTTTTAACACAAGTGACTATGTGACATGCCTATATGTCATTCATCTGTCATAATTTGATGTTCTGAGTGGCACATGCTAAAATTAAGTGATGATTAGAATTTCTAAATAAACATCGTCTCTTTCTTCCGAGGTCTGATTTATCTCAGTTGAATTGCTTTTAATCCTACAGTTAATTAAAGAGAAAATCTTTGTTTCTCAATGAGCATGTAATAAAAACACTTAAAGTTGCTTTAGATGTATTCAACACGCTATGTCTGATAATTGCCTTAATTTATTGGTTTTTAAACATAAAATATGATTTACTGCTAAAATACTGATTTGATTATTTTGAGTTTACATGTTCTATTATATGACAATCACACTAAAAGGAGTTTAGAAGGAGTGGGATTTATTGATATGATGAGGTGGGTATGGTTTCAGAAAAAAAAAAAAGCTCAGAAGGATGAATATTATGTCAAATGGCTATAAAATTAAATTGTAATTGGAGTATTCCCAGATAGGTTTTCAAGAGGGTAGAATTATTAGGTTTAGAAATAGAAATCTACACACTTCTGAACTCGGAACAAGACATAAATTATAACCTTTCATTCAACAGCATTCATTGCACCACCTGCGTTTACTGAGTTTTGTGATTCACCCATCACCCTCTTCCAGGTCCTCGGGGCTTAGCCCTGCGCCCGGCAGACGAAGTCCTTGTCCTGGGGCGCCCATTCAGGAGGCCACGCCCACACCCAAACAGTGCTGACACATTGCCGATACTCATCAAAGACTGGCTGGCTGACTGATTGACAACTATGTGAAGGAACAAATTAATAAACAAAAGTCAATCTTTCAGTTCTTCCCAGACCATTTGATCTGCCACAGGCATATCCATTTCTGCACTCACACCGGGAAAGCTTCTCCTTGGGGTGTGGCTTATGCCTCTTTTGTGCTTCTCAACATCTCTTTAATTAATTTCCTGTCCACGCTCACTGTTCCTGGGAACAGGACCACCATCCAGTAGGTCATGAAGACAAAGCATCAAACCAAAGATTATTCTCAAAACTTAACATTCATAGATGTTGTCAAATAAGCTCAAATACATTCAACCCAAATCACATTTCAATAGACTTTTATGATCTCATTTTTATCTTTTTCAAATATTTCAAGTGTGATGATATTCTTCAACTTATTTACATTTTTAAAAAATAACTTGAGGTTATGTTCTTGAGACAATCACAGAATATTATTTATTATTTGATGGTTCCCTTAGTATATGTTCAAATATAATAGGGAACTGAAAACTTTGATAATGGAAATAAGACAACATTATCATTTTACTAAATTAGCTGAATGTTTAAATAAATTTCATATAAACCAATTCAATTTATTTTTAGGTTCATGTAACAGTTTCTAAAATAAAAAAAAAAATTACTGCAACCATTCAAAGAAGTAAAGTTATTTTATGGTGTATAATAGAAGATCAATAACATCATAAATAACTAGTTGTGGCATATATAAATGATAAGAATGAGCAAGTTGGAGAGTAGTTTCATTAATTCATTTTAATTGGGACTTGGGGAGATGAAAATGCAGACAGCTTGATGTACGTGTTGAAATAAGTTGTATTAAAACATAATGGGTCGTGAATTATATTTCTGAGAACTACTTTCAGATTCCTAGTGAAACGGTGAATTGTTTCCTTATGCCAGGAAAATATGACACCAAACCAGTGCTATTAATCTGCAGACCAGTAAATGATTAGGCTCAGAGTGTAGCCGTTTAAAATACTTTATATACACTCACCATAAATACGAATGCTTTGGTATGACAAAATGTTATGTCTTCACGAGTTTGGGTTTTATTTAACTGATCATCATTTGAACAGTCTATTCAAAGTTTTCGGAGTTTTCATTTTGCTGCATTTGGATTAACACTAACCCTATTTAACAGATAAGGGCGCTTGGTGGTCATTAATGTAAATATCTTTTCCCTAGCTCATCAGTTGTTTAAACACTTCTGTTGTGACTATACGATACGTGATAACTGGGTCAGGACTATGAGCCTGGATAAATTTTGTTACTGCATCTCATCAACGGCCCGGATTCCCATTTGCAAAGTTAGTTTTAAGGACTATTAATTTTTAACACTAGAATTGGGTATTAGTCTTAGGTAGTTGCGGGGGAAGTATTCCATGAACAAATTAGCCAAGGAACTAATGGGAGACCGAAGTAAAATCTAGCTCTTTAAAAACTGCTTTAAGAGTTTGGAAATGCAATCATGAGTAGTGTATTAAATAATAAATATTTGTAAGACTATAAGTTTGATTTTCTTTGTGGTATAGTCTGATTTTTTTTGTAGTGGTTGACACAGACTTTGACAGACTGGATGAGTTAGAGAGACAAACATGAAGTACAATTACAGTTTAACCCAACAGTTAACTCTCATTAGGTACTACTCATGTTTAATACATTTATAGATAATTATATTGAATACATTACTTAATGTTACTTTTAATTAATTATTTCCATATGGATCTTGTGATTAAATTTAATGGCTGGAGATAATTGGCTACAGTACAGATTATCACAGTTAATTAAAATATTTGGCTCCATACATGAGTGTGTATATCTTTATAACCCAGAAAAATCTTAATTGTTGTCAAGTACCAAATTTTAATGTTCGGTTTAAAGTGATTAAACTATACCTTGGCTACGATCATGCGGAATGATTCATGGGAAGAAAGGGAAATGGAGCACGGGTGTCAAAATGTTATAAATCAAAAATACATTATTAAATGGAGACCTGGGTACTTTCTCTTTTTAGCTACAGTTTTGGCAGCAGAAGAGAAGAATGATCTCAAAATTTCAAAAAAGTCTTTTATCTAAAAGTTGGGAGCAATACAAAAAGAGATAATTTCTGCCATTTACAAAAACAAAACAGTAACCCAGTGTGTGAAACCAGCTGGCAGAATTAGCTCTATTTTTTATTTTTATCCTCACCCGAGGACATTTTTTTCATTTTTTGTTCAGATAGAGTGGGAGGGAGAGAGAGGAAGAGAGAGAGAGAGAGAGAAACATTGATGTGAAGGGACACATCGAGTGGCTGCCACCCGCACGACCAACCAGGGCCGGGGACAAACTGCAACCGAGGTACATGCCCTTAGCGGGAACCGAACCCGGGTCTCTCAGGACCGTGGGCCGATGCTCTAACCGCTGAGCAAAACTGCCAGGGCAACTCTCTCTCTCTTTTTTTTTTACATTTTTGTTTTCCCAACAGTTGTTACACTTTAAAAATAATAATAATAATAGTGGTGGATATTATTAAAAACCTGTAAAATTCATAATATACAGTTTGTTGTGAGTAAACCAAGCATAAACTCATAATATGGATCATTACTCATTAAGAACATCGTGAAGCTGGACAGGAGATCCATTTTTTAAATTCAATTTAAAAATGAACAGCCACCTACTGTTTGCCAGGACCTGTTCTGAAAATTGGAGACGCATCATTTAGCTAAGCCACCAGGAATCCAAAACACTCATGGGATTTGCATTCTAGCTTGTGGAAACAGCCAATTAAAAAAATAAAAATGAAAACATACAGTGTGGTAGAAAATAAAATGTGAGTTGGAGAAAAAAGACACACAGAAGGAGAAGAAGTGTTGGAGGAAGGTGTGGTTTTGAAAGGGCAGATGGGGAAGGTGTCGAACAGACATCGGAGAAAAGCTCTGGAGAAGGTGCTGCCTGAGGCTGGCAGGGAGGGCACAGTCCAGGGGAGCAGAGTCGCTGTGCCCTGGAGCGGAGGGCTCTCCGAGTCTCCGTCCCATCAAGGAGAGCGGCGTAGGCAAAGGCGTCAGCAAAGAGCAAAGAGTAGAAGAAAAACCTTGGGAGTGGATGACGAGGTCTTCCTGCTCCTTGTAAATCACTGGCTCGCAGTGCGTGAGATGGGAGCCAGTGCAGTGTTAGGACAGGGGCTGAAGGACTGCACTGGACAGGGCCCAGCTGTGTTGAACACAGACTGCAAGAGGGTACACATAGGGCAAGGGTTGAATTAGTCACTAAGAGATGATGGTGTCTCAACCCCGGATGGATCTGTTTAGATCATTCAAAGTATGTGGATGCTGGATATATCTGAGGGTAGAGATAATGGGATTTTCTGATGGAGAGAAATGAGCTTTGAGAAAAATAGGGATATCAGGAACGATTCTTCATTTTTGCCCTGAGCAGCTGACAGGATGGTCTTGCTGGTACACGAGACAAAGACGACAGCACAATTAGACTCACAACGTGAAATCAGGATCTGAGCTTTTAACAAGTAGACAATTGTCCATATGACTCATAAATTAGGGGAAAGTTCTAGGGTAGAAGTATACATTTAGAGTTAACAAGTAGACAATTGTCCATATGACTTGTAAATTAGGGGAAAGTTCTAGGGTAGAAGTATACATTTAGAGTTAACAAGTAGACAATTGTCCATATGACTTGTCAATTAGGGGAAAGTTCTAGGGTAGAAGTATCCATTTAGAGTTACAACATAGGGTGTGCAAACACATGAGACAATAGAATCACTAAAGGAGTGACTAGAGATTGGGAAGAGAAAAGTCTGAGCCTTCAGGCTTGACTTAATTTTATTTCATTTACATTTTTTATTTGTTAGAGAAAGAAAGAGAGAGAGAGAGGGAGAGACGTTGACGTTGCACTCATTGGTGCATGCATTGGCTGAACGCGGTAACCAACTGAACTACCCGGCCAGGGCTACTTCATTTTTCCCTGGAGATTTAGTTTCATTTTGAAATTTTAACTTCACACATTTCTAGCAATTTATTTTATTTCTGATTTACTTTAATTTGCAAGTGTGGATCTTCAGCGAACTGGAAATTGTAAAAGCAAACTTAAGAGATCACAGCTTTTTTTATCCACCCATCTGTTGATGGACAGCTATCCTCCGAGGCGACATGGAGGGTCCTGGAAAGTATTACGCTAAGCGAAATAAGCCAGCCAAAGACACGTATCACATGACCTCACTTATTTGTGGAATATCATGAACAAAATAAGGTGATAAACCAAATAGACCCAGAGACATAGAAGTAGGGTTCAGACTGACAAACTTCAGAGGAAGGGGGTGGGGAACGGGAGGAGGGTGTCAAAGGGGGGAAAAAGGAGACACATCTGTAACAAAAATTAATTAATTAAATGAAAATAAAATGAAATAAAAACAAACTTAAGACTAAACCTGGTCCTTTATCACAGAGCATGGAGAAGCCGTACGGTAAGGCCTGTTCTTGGAGGTCCCCACCCGTTACCCTCAGGCTCGTGGCATTGACCACGAGCTGCTCCGAGTGCAGAGGTCAGCAGCCACCCCGGCCTCTCCACTCTTCATTTTTGCAAACAGTGCCTTTAAAGAAACACGATCAAGTGGGCCATTCGTTTCCTGCTGGGACCTCTCGCAATAACACCACTTTCATTGTAATACAAACCTTCTTGCTTTTAGCTGGACTTAGACATTCAGTTCTTGGAAGAAGCGGAGGTCAGCTCACAGAGATCTGAAACCCTGCCGCCGGGGTTGTGTTTCCCCTGAAACCCGAGCCTCCCCCGGGAGCTGGGCGGTGTTTTCCATCTGGAGTCCACGACCACGTTCGCCCACAGAATGCTTCCTCTTCTCCCAGTGGGTTCCGAGGCTGGGCGGGTTCCCTGGAAAGGTCCGCCCTCGGCTCCCACACTTGTGTTGAAAGGGAGGGAGACTCCTCTCGGTCGGGTTCTGCAGCTCTTCCCAGCTGCTTTTCAGTGAGGCTAAGACGTCATCACTCTGAATCCCACGTGGGAATGGAGACACCTGGGAACCCCCTTGCGCGACACGGTCTTTTCTTCTGAGTCCACGTGCAGAGGACACGTTTCATCTAATGTCATGAAGAGATTGTCCCACTGGCCCGCTCAGTGGGGCTGTCCTGCGTTTGCAGGTGTCATCTGTCCTTCCCGGCGAAGCAGGCAGAGCCAGGTGCGAAGCCTCCCTCTGCGAAGCCGTCACCACTGTGTTCCAGAACCATCCACTTGTTATCCGGTTTCCACACACTTGTTGACACCACCGGCTGCTGGCCATGCAGGAGGCAACCAATCCACGTGTCTCTCTCACATCGATGGTTCTCTCTCCTTTCCTCCCTCCCTCCCTCCCTCCATTCCACTATCTCTCGAAATCAATGGAAAAATATCCTCAGGCAAGGATTAACAAAAATCAATCAATCAATGGGAAAAATGTCCGCAGGTGAGGATTAACAACAGGACAAAAATCAGCACCTTCACCTGTTCGGTAGCTCCGACTTGTAGTGAAGTGTGTCCTGGTTTTGCAGAAGTGTTTGGGCAGAAGGGTTTGCAGAACTTTTCGGACACCTGTTTTTCTTCTGGTTATTCACAACGGATAAGGCCACGGTGCAGCACCAGCCCGGGGATCCCCGTCAGCTGGGGGGAATCCCCTTCGGTAAGTAGCTCTCTTTGTGTACCTGGCCTTCTGGTGTCTCCCAGACACACTCACGAAATGCCCCAGGCGACCAAAACTCTGCCTGGGTGACCTCATTGGAACTGCCATTGGCCAAGGCCTGTGACCATCCTCTTACGTGTCACATCTTGTCTCAAAAATCACTGCGTTGGGCAATCACATATGTTTGAAAAACACAACTCCTAAGAAAATCTCAACGGAGGGAAATAACAGATGACTAAATACAGAGAATACTACAAGAAAACAACACTGTTGAACATTTACAATCCATTTCACCTTTGACCCCCACAATCCATGGTCCCAGGCCATACAACAGCAACAGAATGACAAAAGGGGACTCAGCTGAATTTACATTTGAAGACCTGTTGGTCTCATGAAAATGAGCCAAAGGCCTGTAAGGAGAGTTGGGGAGAGACCACCCAGCGGGGCCTCCGCTCCCTGCTCTGCACAGCGCGGTAGGCGCCACCTACTGGTGAGCATCTCATCAAAGGCTGAGGTGGGGCCCAAGCCAGCCACAGGGCTGCAGGGTTGGGAGTGTGGGAACAGTGCCACGCCGTGCTGAGACTCCTCGAGCAAAATGCGCGTGAACCTTGCAGTGTGAAGACAGAATGCTAAGTTGATCACAATCTCCCTTTGCTCAGAAAAAGTGTGTGGAGTCCTGTGGGTCCTATAGCCCGCCACACACACACACACACACACACACACACACACTGAGACACTCCAGTCTAGAGGACAAAATAGAACTTACCCGACTTCCTTGCTTTTCGGGTGAATGTGTACATGTGCGTTTGGCAGGGGTGGGGTTGGAGGGTGTGACCATAAAATGCAGATGCACCACTCAGGAGTTAAAGGAGAGGGTGCACCAAGGAAATAGGAGCTATATCAGGACATATATTGGCCAACGACTATGAATCACAGTCATTTGATTTCAAAAGCAGTGTCGAAACAGATTTAAATAGAGCATAGCTTTCTAGAAAAATCGCATCTTGCGCCAAAATGAATCTATATCCTCATGATAGCACTTCATATTGTTCACTGTCTGAAAACACTCTGAAATCCATTAAGGCTGCTGGGTGTGCATATGTGTGTGAGTGTGTCGGGATGTGTGTATGTATGTACACAATAACTCCGACTATGTAGCGATGAGATATAAATAAATATGTGGAAAGCAACTGCTTAAACCCAAAGAGCATTATTTACTCGTTTTTCTAGTCAGAGAATGTGCCAGTTCTTAGTTGCTCCACCAGATGGCAGGCTTGGACTATTCATCCACCAACCACACTTCAGCCCCATTTGATTAAAATGATCTCATCAATAGGAGTCTTCCCTGGAAGAACATATTATAACATTAATCATGCAACGGAATAAGTAAAAATTACTTCTAAATAGCATTGCTTCTTTACAAAAGTAGCTTTATCCTTACTATTCATAACAATACAATGATCTGTACAGGTTGAATAATAATGTATCCTTATTTTTACCTGAAAATAATGGGAAAATAAACTATGCAATCAAGACCATAAAAAAAAAGTAGCTTTATTTTCGTCTAATCTGTATTTAATCTCTCTCTTATTTCTACACGTTTATTTTTTTAATGTGTAACTTTTTTTCACTTACCATGTACCTTTGATAGCATGTGGTATTCATTTCAGGGGTACGCGTAGTGGTTAGACTCTGGACTTTAGCCAGTAACTGGCCATAATTAAAAAGGTAAATAGCTCTAAACCACTACCTTCATTCCACAGTAAATCTCCACACTTCGGATCAGCAGTGCGCATCATTTAAATTCACAAAAGCCCGGCCAAATCATTTCTGTGCTTTGATGAATCCTTTGATTTCAAAGAGGGCTTGCACAACGCCCCCAGGTGTCCCTCCTAACACACACCTTCTCCGAGTCAGGCTGACAAGCCCTGAGCAGGTGTGTCCTGGGGTTGGCAGGTGCGGGTCATGTCCCAGCTCAGCTGACCTTACAACAGGGAGATACTGGGCCTGGTTCGCTGGGTGACCCTCTGGGTGAAGGTGAGGATTGGAGTCCGGGGTGAATCCGGAAGGCGTGGGGTGCCACCCACCAGAAGCCGCCAGAGAGGAGGGACAGGTTCCAGAGGTGGCTCAGGCGACGCCGTGCTGCCGGGCCTCGGGGACGGTGAGAGGCCACATTCACGGGACCCCGAACCGACCCACTGTGGGTCTGTCCCTGCGGGCCCTCTCCTTGACCTCCCTCCCCCTCTGCCCCGTGCTGCTTGGATCACACGTCGAGAAACCCGGCACTGAGCCACGTTGTCTTGAGAAATTTGGGAGAAAAAAAAAGACACATTATGTTAGATGAAATGTCTAATGAGGTCCTTCATTTGCAAATTCGTACCCTCGGTAGCCACGGGGCACCGTGCAGCCCAGACGCTTTCTGCAAACCTGTCACACAGCTTCGTCCTGTCCTCCAACTAGGTGAGCCAAGCACCCTGTCCAAGGGCTGGGTGCTCCTGACACACGGGTCCAGGGGCCCGCGGTGCTACGTCTGTGGTGGCGGGAAACGGGAAACCGATTGGTCTGAGTCTTTTCCAAACAAGCCGTCCCGGGCCAAGCACGGTCCTGCAATCCTTAGTTACAGCTTCCCCCTCCCCCCACCCCAGGAGGCCCCCTGTCCTGTTCTCCTTGTGGGCACCCTTAAAACGCGTCTGGGCAGTGCATTCAGTGCAAAGAAACCTGGCGGGTTTGGCTCAGCGGTTGGAGCATCGGCCTGCAGACCAGAGAGTCCCGGGTTCGGTTCCCACTAGGGGCATGTATTAAAATAAAAAAAAAAAATCTTTGCAATCTTAGACAAATTACTCCTGTATCATAGATTTTCACATATGAAAAAGAAGTTAGTATGTCTACCTCTTAGGCTAAACGGCTTAATAATGTTTATGCCCTGGGAAAAAGTATGTCACACATATTGTGTGGTGAATATTGCCCACTTTTATACGTTGTTGTTTAGTATTTTAAATGTCCATTTGAGTTTCACAATGTATATGTCTCTATTATGTATATTTTTCTACTGTTTTTCTTGATGCGTCCATATAAAAGAACTAAAGCATGGTTCACTATTTCCACAAAATTCATTGGCTACTTTAAAATCCTGCAGAAGTTTTTTCTTACTGTACATTTGTTACTGAAATGAAAACTGAATGACATAGATCATCAAGTTTTAAAGGTTATTTTATAACCCTTTAAAAAGAGAAAACACATTGGCAAATCAGTAAGGAGCTTTGGGAGATACGATTTATAAACTGCGCCAAGTCTATATTTCCAAATGAGAAAAACAGTTCTGAGAAGGAACACAGATCTGAGATGCAAAGTCACCTACAAAGTCAGTGTTTGACTTTTCTTATCCATAGAAAAATGTAGAGCAAGATTTTGGTATGCTCCCTTCAGGTCTCAAACTGCATTTCTTTATTTCGGTGCCTAATTGGCATTCAAAATAATTATATTTACAACACTTACAAGTCGGTCCCCAAGCAGAAGTCTATTTTGTGTAAAATATATATGCAGTCTGTAGTATTTGCCCTGACTTAGCTAGCAAAAACATACAAATACTTCAGTCAATATTTGTGCTAAATTGTATAAAAAAGCATGAATAAAGCCTTGCATGACCTTGTATTTCAGCCTTCAGCATACATGTTGACATTTTTCGCATGTGTTGGGACAATAGTTTTATTAACCACACTTTTTATAGGGAGATGATGTTTGCTCAGTTCTTAATATACCTTTATCTTTCAAAAAAATGAAGTCTCCTAAACCAGAACGGCTGTTGTCTACACCACAGTAGAGCCCGCGGGGACGTTTTTAAGGGCAGCAGGAGGAAGGGGCCAGTGGGCAGAAAGGGATTTCGGGGGACAGCACTGGGTCGAGAACCTTCGCAGGGAACCCATCGCTGAGTCCACCTGGCCCCCAGCCTCAGGGGTGTGTCCATGTTAGAACCATCCAAACCTGCAGAGAGTTTTCATAAAAAGGTATTTGAGCCAAAAGAGGATGCACCTGAGGATGAGATCCCAACAGGCTGAGATAAATGCTTGGAGAATAATAGTTTGCAGTTTCTTTTATGCATTCAGACTAAGGAAGAAAGGTAAGGAAGATTACATGAATGGGAAAGAAAGTGATTTTGGGATGGGATTACAGGATAATTAGGACTTTGGGCTCTCTTGGGTGTGTCCACCTGGATACACAGAACCAAGGGACAGGGCTTGCGTCAGGCAGAGACAAACCTTTTACTGAAGAAGTGATGTGCCTGGGGCGTGACCACCCACCAGGACCTGCCAGGTTAGGAATTAATGACCAGATCTCCCTGTGAAGCTACTTTCCATAGAACCTCCCACCTTTTTTTTTTTTTTTTTTCATCCACAGGCCAGGAGGAGAGCGGGCTAGAGCAGGGGACTTGTGTGGAAACCCGTAGAGATTAAGAAATGACCCAGAACACACGAGAACCTAGTAAACCTGCTCAGTGCTCTGCCTCCAGCTCACAACTCCAGCAAGCGGGCTTCCCCAGGGGAGGTTGCTGGGCAGGGTTCGCGGTAGAGGATTTCTAGGTGGAATAGTGTGGAAAAGAGAGAGAAGGGTCTGTGTGCCTAGACAGAGGTGGGGGAGGGTTTTAACATCGTAAGAAGACTTGCAGGTGGGGAGGGGCCAGAGTTTGGAGAAAGCGTCAGAGTATGAGACACTAGAGATTTAAAGGTGGAAAACAAGTTCAGAATCTCCACAAGAAAGGATAATATCCCCCACGCCCTCCAAACAGACAGACCCCCAGAAGCCTCATTTCCGCAGAAGTCAGAGAAGACCAAAGGATCGGTTATGTATCTGGTCTTAACACGTTTGTGGACACACTGTGACTGATGTGTTTATATACTCGGGGAGAATAAAGGGGTGTCGATCTAAGCTTTGGCTGAATCACTGCGCAGTTGGTTGGGAGGGTTTTCTTCAGGCCTTGCTCGCACGGAGAACATGTGGATCAGGTGAGTACAACGTGAAAATCATGGTTTTCGGACAGGTCAGATGGCTGAGGACACAAGGAGCGAAGAGGCTGAGATTTCCACGGCAGGACTTTTATGTATGGGCTGCATATGGACAGCTCCCTGTTTCCTTCCTTGGAGACGGATGGGTTCCTGGCACAGTCTGAAGGCGCCCTCTGCTGGAGGATAGATGGTCCAGCACCTTCTGACAGGTCCATGTGGCTGCAGCAAAATTTTGGAAACTTTGGGTTTACCAAACAAACACGTGGTCAGTTTCCCCTGACTTCCGTTGCTGGATCTGCCTTGGAAGAAGGTCGGAGACTAAAGAGGATGAAAAAAGTCTGAAGGGCATAGGAGATATTCCCTCCTTCACTTGATGCTGTAGAAAGAAATATTTGCTAAAGAGAGGGGCCCCAGAGAAATGTCAGATGAGAGTTGAAAACCCTGGTAGGAAAAAATGCACCACGCTTCAGGACAGGTACTGAGAGCACAGACTACCTGAGATCCCAGGACTTGTTCCTGGTTGAGAGGGAAATCCCCAGGAGGTTTGCTGGTTGCGATGCTTGAGGGCCCTGTTTTGCTCTCCAGAGACTTGTTGAATTCAGAAGCTACACTGAAGCAGGAGCGTGAGCATGGAAGAAATAATCCTCTGAGAATCAGTGTGGGTGACATTCCCTGCAGCCTATCAGTGTTGTGGTCTGAATTACTTCCCAGGTTCTGAATGAAATACCTGGAGAGCTATGCCTCAGAAATAACAATAAGGCAAAGTTCACGGGAAGTCAGCCCTGCCCCAGCTCCCACGCTGTCTGTGCCATGGAAGACAGGGACCCTGGACCATGGCAGTGAATGGAGAGAACACCATAGAAATGTACTATCAATGCTGAAAGTAACATCCTGTGGACAAAAATCAAGAGAACACCTGCTATTGAAGAGAGACAAGAGGTGATACCCATATTGATGTTAGCAGGATGTTAAAGTTAAGGTGAATATGATTCATATATTCAAGAACATGGAGAAAGACAGAACAATTCAAACTCAATAAAAGGATGAGGGAATTTAGCCAGATAATTAAAATTAAAAAAACAAAACAAAACACGAAACAATTTAATTTTTAATTGGAAATTAAAAAATACAATATCTGAAATTGAGAAATCAATAGACAGGCCTAACAACTAATTGTGTGTTATAGAATTCAGGATTAATACAATGGACAAGTTGACAAAATATCCAAACTCTTATAGACATAAAATAGACAAAATTGTAATAGACATGAGTCACTCTCAAAAGTTATAATGTGAATACAATTGAAATTCTAGGGAAAAAAAAAAAGAATGGACCAGAAAAGCAGTTGCAAAAGGAATTGGTAAGAATTATCCATAACAAAGAAATAACATCAAGTTACAAACTCAAGACAAAAGAACCACTCAGAATTCCAGGCAGGGAAATTTCTGACAGCACTTCGAGAAATCTCAACCAAAAGAAAGAGAGAAAATCCTAAAAACAAATAGATATTTAGAGAAATAGAACTACTGTATGATCCAGCAGTCACATGTCTGTGTATATAGCCAAAGGAATTGAAAGCAACATTTTAAAGATATATCTGTACTCCCACGTTTGTTGCAGTGTTTTTCACAATAGGTAAGATATGGAGGCCATCTATCAACCCATGAATGATTAGAAATGAAAATGTGGTGTATGCCTAAGCAATATTAGTCAGCCTTAAAAAAGAAAAAAATGTTGCCCTTTGTAGCAACCTGAATGGAATGGGAGGGTATTGTGCTAAGTGAAATAAGCGAGAAATAAAGACAAATCTCTGATCTCACTTATATGTAGAATCTAAAATAGTCAAACTCACAGAAGCAGAAAGTAGAATGATAGCTGAAGGGAAGGAGGCTGGGGAGGCGATGTTCAAAGGGCACAATCTGTCAGATATCCAAGATGAGTAAGTTAATATAAAAACACACTTCAAAAAGTTAACCTAGTTGATATTAAGAATTGCAAAGTGTATAATCTTTAAAATGCACCTGGAACATATATCCTTATCTAACATATCGCAGTGCATAAAGCAAGTATCAGTTTCTTAAAAAGTGCCAGAAACCATCAGAATATATTATCTAACCACTGAGTAATTTAGCTGCATATTATAATAAAAATATAAATAGAAAATACCCAACTGTCTAGACATTATGTAATGTAGTTCGAAATAATCCTCTAATCAAAGAAAAAATAAGAAAGGAATTGTAATATATTCTCAACTAAATGGAGATGAAGATACAGTATATCATAGCATGTAAAATGCTGATAAAACAGTATTGACAGGATATTTTACCGTGTTATGTGCATGTGTGAAAACCGTTCTCAATTGTCATGGAGAAGGAGAGACTCTTTAATACGCCATGTTTGTCATTAAAAAGGTGCTCTACTTAGCAAGCAGACTGTTTATGGAGAAATGTGTTGGTCCAGTTTCTTAACCACTCCCTGCAACCAAGTTCTTTGCCCTGTGCCTTTGAAACTCCTCTGTTTAGCGGCCAACACCCGCCCCTAGACTAGGTTGCTCATAGGACTTGCTTTAACCGAAGGAATTTAAACAGATAGGATGAGAGAAGACAATGTGCTTATCTGATTGAGATTGCTGCCCTGAGCCTCAGCCAGTGACAGAAAGGAGTGTCCCCTGAGGATCACTGCCTCTGTCCATCAAACACACAGGAGCAGACCTCCTCCAAAGTGCGGCAGGACACGGAGCTCTGGCCCAGCAGCTTCAAACAGACACTGCACAGATCTCCAACTGACCTACAAATACATGAGCAAGAACAAATGGCTATTTCTGTCCCTTTCAGCCACTGACTTTGGGGATAATCTGTGATAAAGCAAATTGGATTGATACACTTTCCAAAAGTTACCTTGGAGCAGGAAACATCCGTGAATAATATTGATTATAACTACAACATGGAAGATCACCTAGCAGTGACATTATCTTCTTTTTTGGTTCATCGGGGTATATGCCGGTTTCTAATTCCCCCCGATTCTAGAGCAGGTTTGAAGGTTTAGGTTGAGATGAGGCTTTCTCGTTGGCTGAGTAGCTAAAATAACTGGTTTCTTGGAGAACATGCGATCTTTTCTCGTTGGGGCTGATAATTGATGATTCCTTTTTCTGGCGATGATTCTTCTCTTGGGGTCTGAGGTTGACAGTCCTTCCTATAATTGACCTTGAGTGGTACTGCCTGTAAGCACCTCCTTCTGACCCCCCAGCTCCACAGTAGATGAGGTTTCTGGTTATTAATTTTCAGAGGTTAATAAAACATTGAACTTCCATATTTAAAATAGTCTTAAGAAAAGCACAAGATTCATGTGCCTACCTTTTCTATGACAAAGAACTCACGCTTAGGTTGGAGTGATTAATTAAATAGGTATTAAGCCCACTAATTCATTTTAGTTCCAACAGCAGCCGTGTTCTCAGGTCACATGGGACTACTATTTTCCTTGGTATGGTCCTCAGGTGAAAAGTAACCTATTCCCTTCCATTTCTTGTCGTAAGTGTCATCATTGGTGTAGCAGCAGTCTAAGCCAGTAAGGGTTTCCGTGTGTTTTACTAATAGGACATGTTACTGGCATGTTCTTGAATTTTGTCTGACAAATGAGTTTAGTGAGAACAGGAGCAGAATGGAGACTCAATACTATTTTTCTTGCTTATTAGCTTCCAAACGTCTCAAGATCTAAACACAGAATGAGCTACAAACGGTTCAGCACACCTCTGATGGTTTTTGTGGTGCTGGTCTAGGGACGACAGGCTTCCTTCGGCCACTGAATTGCAATTGCATGTGGCAAGAAACCACAGAATCCACAACTTGGACACTTCTTTTGCTTTCAAAGGAAGCCCAGCGGGAGATAGAGTCCCTCCCTTCCAAAGGGCCCTTTATGTGTCCTGTCTGTCATTTCTATTTTTCAGTAGATACAGCCTTGCGGGCCAGCAGGTCAAGACCTGACCCACATTAGAACTTCCCATTCAGCCTCCTAGAGGAAAAGGTCTGTCCCATTTCTATTTAAGGTTTGAACATGAGAAATCAGAAGAGTGTGCATAATCTGAGGAACCGTGTTCCCACAGAGCACAGGCTGAAATAGGTGGTCTGAACAATGTTTGATTTTTCCTCTTTAGAATGATCTGAAATACCAGTTGAGTACTTTAGAACTATCTGAAATAGCAAAGTCAGTTTATATAAACTGGAAAAAAAAAAACAGTTTTAACAATATAATAATCTAATTTGATCTGTCATTTTTAAGTTTTAATTTTATGGAAAAGTAGATATTACTATTGCAGACATTTTTTTTTTTTTTTTTTTGATTGATGTTTTTTAGGGAGAGAGAGAGAAACATTAATCAGCTGCTCCTGCACGCCCCCTACTGGGGATTTGGCCCATAATCCGGGTTTATGCCCTGAACGGGAATTGAGCTGGGACCTCTCAGTCCATGGGATGATGCTCAATCCATGGAGCCACACTGGCCGGGCTCTAGGATTCTTTGAATAACACCATTAAGCTGTTGGTTGTGTCACAAATGCTTGAATTAGTTTCATATTTGAAGAATATTTGATCATTAAACTCTTTGTCTTTTCACTTGAAAAAAAAAAAGCTATATTAACTTAAAATTAATTTTACATAATTAAGTGCCATCTTAAAACTAACAAAGTATAAAGTAGCACCCAATAACTAAATTGCTATATATTGGCCTTATAGCTTTCTACCGAAGTACCTGCAGTATTTTAAAATTTTTGTTTAATTCATCACATATTTTATTAAACTTTGACAATACTATTTTGTGCATTTGAAATCATTTAAGCAAGAAATTATTTTACCGGTTTAAAAGAAGATTCGGATTTAGTACAGGAGAAGATGTTTGCAAATTACACTTCTTATAAGGGGCTAATATTCAAAATAAATAAAGAACACATACAGCTCAATAACAAGAAAACAAACAGAAAGAAACAATCTGATTTAAAAATGGGCAAACTCTCCAAATGGACACTTTTCCAAAGAAGACATACAGGTGCTCAACAGACATATTAACGTGAGAGCATTTCCACCTCACTAGCTACTGAGCAACGCAAATCGAAACCACAGTGAGCTACCACCTCACACCTGTTAGAAAGGCTGTGATCAGAAACACAAGACAAGTGTCAGAAAGGATGTCGAGAAAAGGGGACCCATGTACTCTGTTGGTGGAAATGTAAATTAGTGCCGCCACCGAAAACCGTATGGAGGCTGCTCAGACAATTAAGAACAGAGCTACCACCATTTGATCCAGCACATCCTCTTCTTGGAATTTCCTCAAAAAATGTGAAAACACATATTGTAGTACTTTAACATATGCTTGTGATGAAGGAGCCGCAGCAGAGGGAGCGTTTCAGTTCTAGGTCCCAGGGCATCAGGC
Organism: Molossus molossus; assembly: GCF_014108415.1. Taxonomy (NCBI): domain Eukaryota; kingdom Metazoa; phylum Chordata; class Mammalia; order Chiroptera; family Molossidae; genus Molossus; species Molossus molossus. The sequence goes on from NW_023425399.1 coordinate 111,658,775, forward strand.
AACTCCAATCTATTCGCCTTCCAGGTCCCCTGTGCAGAGTCTCGCTCTGTTAACACGGTTACCTATGAAAATATGTTTTTTTCTTCGATGATCTTTTTCTTTTATTTATAGTCACTTAATTCTACCATGGTCTTTTAACAGACTTTCTAATATACAGATAAATTAGCACTAGTACTTAGTGCTAATTGACTAATCAATCAAGGGATTTTTATTTATTTCCCATAGTCTGAAGATACAGGAAGGTTATTTTTCTGTTTGAAAAATGTCTTTAAGTAAGGCCTGGAGCCAAGTAAATACAGAAATGAGTATACCTACCAATCATGAGCTATGTAGGATTGTATAACTCATTTATTTTCCCAGGAACACAGCTGATTTTTATGGGCTTATTATAAGGCAGTGGATAAGTAGTACTCATGAGTATACAAGAATTAGTGTTTCAGAGCACTATTAGTATTGATAATGTGAATTATTAAATCAGTGAATTATCTTGGTATTAAGCTATTGATACATATATAATTGTCACTCTTCTTTATCACTGTGTATATTAAAGTTTTGACTCTAATATACAAACTGCCATTTCTAAAAATAATTTGCCATTGAGAAACTTATTTGAAATCCCATCTATATTATGTTGACAGTTCCATAAACCTCGTCATTTGTCATTTACTTGACATTTATTAAGTTCCCATTGGGCACCAGGCACTGCATTGTGAATTAACAAGAGAATTCGATATTAAGTGTTGCTGAACACAAGTCATGCAGCTATACTTGATTTTAAACACAAGAGTGATCAGCCAGCATCGTAAATGACAAAAAGGACCCAAGACATAGGACTCAGAAGGGGGAATGCAGATGCCTATCACCACCCCCAAGTCACCAGGTCCTCTTTGTTTCATCCTCAGGGGATACTTCTTAATCCAATGCATGTTAAGTTCATACTAATGCCTACTCTGGCTGGGGGCTGGTAACCAGTTACACCTCTAGTGGACTCATCTGTTTAAACTCGGAAAGTCTGAGACAGTTGTAGCAGAGATAACTTATGAAAGCGACACTATTTCTGAGGGCTGTTTGATCATCGAAACCATTTTGCAAGTCCCCCGAGTCCATTTCTCCGATGCCGTATGGTCAGTGATGACTCCAGCATTCAGTTATCAGACTCCATTTTAACCAGCCTATCAGCAGTATTTGAGATTGTCGACATCGCCCCCCTTAATGACACACTGTCCTCCCCTGGCGTCTGGGAGGCCAAACTCTGTTTTCTTCCTCACTCTCTGCATTCCCCTTTGGTGATGTAACCCTTCCCACATGACTAATCGCTGTCCCGTGTGAGAACTCAGTCCTGCGTCCAGTGCTCACGGATGTCTACACTCATACTTTGTGTTCTCCTCCAGCCTGGGGGCCACACGCTTGTATGAATGTGACCCCCAGATGTAAACCTCCAACCCCCCTCTAGATGTGTACACCTAACAGCACCCTCAGCTTCTCCATCTGAAAGGTAATGGATATTCCAAATTCAGCGTGCTCGAACGTAGCTGAACCAGAGGGGTTCACTTGCCTGGGCAAGTCAAGGCCCAGTCAAACACGAACAGGAGATTGCCACCAAGAAAATAAGGGTTTGTTCGTGGGGAAGATGGCACCAAGCTCGGAGTCACAAGAAAGCCAGTGGTCAAAACCTGGCCCCCACTGGCTTCCAGGGGAAAACCATGAATCACGGTGGCAAGGAGTTGGGTTCGTGGGCTCTGCTGACTGGTGGTGGAGAGGGGTAGGCAGTGGTTGATCATTGTATCAGGTCCTGATGTCAGCCACGGAGTTGTTTTCTTCATGGGTCTGGGCTGTAACACAGCAGAAGTCAGGATGTTACATTTAGCTTGACTGAGACTGTTTCCGGGGTCAGCAGACCTGAGGTTTTTCCTTCAGACAGTTTGATCCTGAGCAGAATCTGATGTCCTAGGAGCTAAATGATTAAGCAAGAGAGTGGATGGGCAGAAAGGAGAAAGGGTCGTGTTAACGAAATGGAGTTTGTGTGGTCACAAACCTTCCTCAGATCACTTGAAAATAAATTCATCTTTTCATTTGCTCAGACTGAAATCCTTTGAGTTATTCTTGATTTGCTTTTTCTTTCTCTCATCTCCTTACCCCACATATGTATTCGCAACATGAATTCCTGTTGGCTATGTCTAGCTTATAGGATATGAGTTCTTCTTTACACATTAACTGCTATAACCTCGGTCCAAGATAATATCAGTTCTCACTACCCCGTTTGTTATAGTGTCAGAATATGATGAACAATGTATACATACTGTAATTGTTTTTCCATGTGTACAGTAACAACATCTAATTTTTATTTATTTTTTTGACACAATATTTGGTACTTCTAGGACCTCACTGATTAGAATCTAGATCAATGAAGCAATAAATAAATATGCATGATTAGTTCCATCATATTAAGTTAAAAACTTAGGTTTTAAAAGTTTAATTAGTAGAATTGAGAAGAGAACTCATAAATTCTCCTGTAAAATTTAACTGTAAAATTTTGGATTGAGCCCTGACGCTCAGTGGTTGAGCGTCGACCATGCCCCAAGAGGTCGCTGGTTCAATTGCCGGTCAGGGCACATGCCCAGGTTGTAGGCCAGATCCCCAGTGGGGGGCATGCAGGAGGCGGCCAACCGATGTTCTTTCTCATTGATGTTTCTATCTCCCTCTCCCTTCCTCTCCCTAAAATCAATAAAGAAAAAAATTAAATAAAATTTTGATTGATGTAGTATGGGCATCAAAGTTGAATGTTTAGTCCCTATTGTGACAGGAAGAATAATGGGCCTCCAAATATGTCCATGCCTCAGTCCCTAGAACCTGTTACACAGCACAGGAACTATGTCCGATATGGAATCGGGTTGCTAATCAGTACCTGACTTTAGAATAGGAGACGACTCTTCCTGTGAGGGCCCATTGTAACTGCCAGGACCCTTCCACGTGGGCTGGGAGGCTGACTCTGAAGATGCAGTCGGGCGCCTGGGCCTAGAAACGCAGGTCATGTCCACAAGCTGGAAAGGACAAGAAGACGGATTCTTCCCAGGGTATCAAAGAAGAGGCGTTAGCGCAGGGAGGCCCATTTCAGACTCGTGCCTTGCAAAGTCATTCGTGAATAAACCTGTGTTCTTCCAAGGCACTGAGATGGTCACAATCCATTGCAGCGTTAATAGTTAACCAATTTACCCACTCAGATACTAAAATCGTGCTTTCCCAACAACTCATTTTTCCTACCTGCGGAGAATACATGGATTAAATATTTATCTTACAGAGGCTCACAGTGTTGTTCTCCATATGAACTCGGATGACTTATCTTGCTTTGTAACTGTTTCCTGATACTCGGGCATTTATCCTTGTTACTCTGCGTTTGTGTTTACTCTGCTGCCCGGCGTGCTGCCCGGCCCAGGTTCTCCAGGGTCTGGGCTTCACGCCTCATTCCTTTGCTGATGCTGCCGCACTCTGCTGGGAGATCTTCCGCGAAGCTGCCTCCTACTGGCAACTTTCTCAAATGACATTTGTCACTGTGTCTGATAGGAAGTAAAATCAGTTCCCAGAGTTGTATAAAAATTTAACCACCTTTTTTTTACAAAGGAAAAATATTTTAATACGGATAAGAAATATAGCCACTTATGATTAGCCTTTGTACTAGAATATATCTTAAAACAGGTAAGCATAATTTAAAGAGATATAGCATTGTTCATACTGAGTAAATAAAAGAGAAATGTGTTCATGTCTGGTTTGATATATGGAGGCTTTCAGACATTATTTTTTGATGCATAATTTTATTCGCTTTAACTCATGTGCCTTCATTTTTTACAGCTGTGCGATAGCTGAGAATTATTTTCCTTTTCTCAAACCCCAGCTCCTCCTTTCTGGTACTACTAGGAAACCACATCAGAAATATTCCTAAATAAATTGTGGTAAATTATAGCAAATAATCCTAATAGGTATAGATATAGGTATAGATATAGTATCACCATTTCAGAAGCAAATGAATTTATTGTGTTTTGAGAAATAATACATAATTTTAAATTCAAGTAACAAAGAACAAATAGCTGAAGGCAGAGAAATCTAAATATATCAAAACCAATTTTAGTAAATATTAAGTGAAAATCATTTAAAATATATCTTAATTTCATATAATAGCTTAAGTGGATCAAATTATTATATAAAATTATTATAAATATATAAAATATATCATTAAAATCAAAGGCATGGTATTTCTATTTTCATTTAGAGTAACATAAAAAGAAAAATATTCTTTAAAAGCTAGAAGGATTGCTGAACTTTCAAATAACTATTTAATTGACAAAAGAATTTTTTTTTAAGTTCTCTGAATAAGGGAGTATGCAAAAATATTAGGAGGCTGGAATAACACGGATTTGTAAATGTGTGCTTCAATTTCAGAAGTGCTGCAAGTAGATCTCTCGCCAGCATGAGAAGTCTGCATCCCTACGTGTTCACCACCTGCTGAGTGAGTGCATCATCATTACTGTTCTGTCAAGCTTGATGATATTGATAATCTATCATAATAATCTCCTTAATTGTTGATTTTTACTTCTGTAGTTAATAGATTTAATGCTCATTATATTTTATACATATCTTCTCTATTAATGGATTATTTATTTTATGATGAGCTGAGATTATTGTCTATTATTTTTAAAAGAAGAGATTGCAATTGGACTAATCTTATCACATTCTTCGGCATCACTGTTAAAATGCACTTGGTAATCACAGGGGCCATGAAAAAGCTCAGATTAGGACACTTCTCAGAAGAATATCAGACACATAGTTGATGGTTAATGCTCAAAAAAACACCTATTGAGTAAACAAAGTCCTGCATATGAAAGGGAGGGAGGGAGGGAGAGAGGGAGAGACAGGGAGGAGAGTGGAGAAGCTGAAAGAAAGGAAAAAGACGGGGAGAAGCTGATCTGAGAAGGATGGAAAGTCACTGGGAGGTGCAGCAGGAAGGGTCTGTAGACTAGATGGTGGCCTCGGGAAATGGCTCCCTTGGGCAATGTTGGCATGAGTACTGGAGGTCCATTTGGATTTGGGCAAGATGTGAGGACAGCATCAAAGGAGGAAGGCGGGAAGGCTTCCCCTGCACACCAACGTGCTTACCCCCACAAGCAGGAGGAGAAGCATGGCTCTTTTCTTCTTTTACGTTATACTTTCCAGTTAACAGCACTTCTCAGTGATGAACAGACAATGTGTTGAACTTTCCCCTTTCTTTCAAGGATTGTGTGATGTTGTAATAAATCTTACTAACAAAGACCTCCCTGGTTGGTTTGTCTGGGGTTTTCTTTGTTGGTTGGGTTTTTTTTTTTTTTTTGCCTTGTCTTATACCGTTATCTTCTCTTGTTGTCATTCCTGTGCCCTTGACTTCCTCTGGGTGGTCACTAGTGGAGAGGTTAAACTGACATCCAATCTTGCTCAGTTACTGCCATTCGTGGTCACTGATTACGTTCATCCAATGACTTGACCTCAGTTAGCCCTGAGCTCATTCATAAGGTGCAGCCAGAAAAGATGGTTGCTGAAAACACAGTAAAATAGTAGAAAACATATGTAAGTGAGATGGCTTATTCTTCAAAGAAGTTTAATTTGTTCGGCCACTTTTTCTTTTAACTATCAGTACTACTCTCTAAGTAACTTTACCTTAGTTTTTCAAGAACAAGCTTTAAACGCAATCACAGTTTTTGCCAGAAATGTTTGCTAAATATCCGACCACACCTTATGGTATCTTGTTTTGTCCATGTTTTCTTTCTGTCCTTGTGTTCTGGAACGTAATGTGCCAATGGCCATGTGGCTTCAGTTTAAACGTCTTTACTAATGGAAGAGCGAGGATCGGCATTCTTTTGAGAACATTTTCATCTTAAATATTAAATAAAGCACACGGTGTTTATACATCGCACTGCTAGGGAAGTAGCAAAGCACAGTGATTGTGACTATGGATTGTGGGGACCGAGGGTCAGGGGTTGATCCCAGCTCTCACTGTCTCATGGCCTCAGGCAAATGAACTCTCCTCTCTCTCCGCCTCCTCATTGGTAATGTGGAATAATAACAGAATCCAACTCAAAAGAAATGCGTTAAATTTACAAAAGCTTGGAAAACAACCTGGTAGATGGTGTTTTAAATAAATAAAATTGTCTTTAATATCTGGAGACATTATGGAACTTTTGCAAGCCTTTTAACCTGTTAACCGAGCGGGACGTATAAATACGTCAAACGTTGCATACAGTGAAAAGGGAATTCCCCGGGTAACAGGTTAATGTTGCTCTAATCCTGAAATGCATTTAGTCTAATTTTCCTTATCAGAGACTTTAATCTGAAAAAAATGTCATGTCGTATTTGATTAATACAGGGATTCAAAAAATAATGTGACTGTTTTTAACAAATGATGAAATCTGTATCTATCTATCTATCTATCTATCTATCTATCTATCTATCTAGATGTATTAGTAACAAGTTTGCAAACCAGTCATGTTTTTAGCATCACTGAGGTCGTGGTGAGTCTGCTGATGGTGCATTTGGTTTGAGGTTGAGCCTAAGTCTGAAGGCAGTGGTATTTAAGGACAGGTGGAAGGTAATAGGTGATGAGGAGATGAACAAACCTTTAATGAACTTTACTATAAAGAGAATGAAAAGTATTTGCAGGGGGAATCACTTATATCATACGTTTTTTAGATGGCAGATATAGGGCCATATTAAAATGTAGATAGTTAAGAAAGAGTAGGAAGTGAGGTGTTAACACAGGGGAAATACAGTGTTGATGGCTGGGAGGTAGGAAGAAATGGTGCACAGGACAAAGGTAGAACTGTCGTGATTGAAGGAAAGCAAAATGAATGTTGGATTTGTTGGGTATATTTTCAGGAGGCTGAAAGACTTGTTACCTAGTTAATTTTATTTCTCCATAAAGCGAGGTAAGATCATCAATTCTCATTTAACTATGTCTCATGGTAGTAGCTGATGCCAACATTATTTTCTTAACCGTTTTAATATTTATGTATGGTTTTTCTAATTACCAAATGTGGTATATGCTTATTGGAAACATAAGAGCAAAATTAAAAAGCACGTAGGACCACACTATGATGAATTAAATAATATTTAAAATATAATGTGATCAATAGATGGTATAAACTAAGTATACATGTTATTAAAATTTTTTTAAATTGATCTTAAAATAGCATTATATTTCTTCATGTTTTATAATCTTTAATCATTATTCTATTGATGGAAACTTAGATTGTTTCCAATTTCTCTCTGTTTTACTCAGTTATTCATTGGATATTTATGTTCATAAATTGTTGGAAGAGTCTATTAATGTACTGTACTTGAAAACCTTATGAGAATTCACCTTTGAATACATTTATAGATGGCATTAGCATTATGTATAGCACGTACATGCATAATCAAACATTATGTGTTTAATTAAACTGAATAGTATTGAATTCCAATGAACTGCTTCTATTGGGAAAAAAAAAAGTAGTGAAATGATTTAGAAAAAATGTATCTCAATGCTCTGAGGTGGAATGTAGAATAAAAGGTGGATGATTAACAAACCAACCAAACCTCACTATAGAAATACCTCTTACTTAGTCGGAGGAGGTCTTCACTGGATAAATATGCTCTCCTCCTAAGAATGAGGGAACTTGCTCCATACACGAGGAAGTCTTTGATTCACATCTAGGGTGCCGGCAGCATCTTTGCGAATACTGGGAAGGTGTTGCAGTTGGGTATGGGTTCCAAATTGTAATGACCTAAGGTGGCCTCCACACATTAAATACGAAATGATGGAACAGGAGAAGGAAGGGAGCTCACAGTGCGAAGGCAGCATTGATAGTTGAGTGTCCATTGCAGGCTATGGACACGCGCCGGTGCCTTGTGTCGTAGAGACAAAAGGGACACACGCAGCTGGATTTGCCCATCTGAATATTCACCAAACAAGTGAGATGAAGGAAAACTGGTCTATGAAACAGATGATTCTGGCCATAAAATGATTGAAATAGCTGACCCCATAATTCAAGGCTCAGTGAATGAAAGGACTCGCAAGACTCCCCAATCGCGTGTGGCTTCGGTGATGGTACATGGTCAGTGAGCAGAAGAGGCGGAGCCAGGCAATCACTGAAGACCTGAGCTTCCTCAACGCAGGCCCCTGTCCTTTCTCAAACATACAGGACACACTGTTGGCTCGTGAACTGTCAAGAAGTACATGAGGTACTTTGGTTTCAAGGAAGCTAAGGCACAAGGGTCCTGCGATCCGTTATACCCCATTAGTCACATGGCTAAACTCAGAGTCTAACAAGTTAAGGAGATTCAAACCGTCAGTCCATGCATTTTCTGTAGACAGTGTAGACGAATGAGCACAAGGGATCCCTGGAGAAGTTTGAACATTGGGCAGCAAATTATGAATCATTAGACAGCACAGCATCCTTATCTTGGCCAAGTTTCAACACCATACTTTCAGAAGTCCATGGAGACCAGCATGCTGCTGTCCCAGGTCAGTGCTAAGCTACCCTCATTCTTACACCCTGGGTAGGGAAACCCCAACGCAATGCTTCCCCGTGAAGCTGTTCTCTGCTCAATGCTGACCTCCAGGCGTGGCGAAGGAATGTGCCGCTGGAGTGGAGTTGAGTGATGTGGCTGGATGTGAGGAGATGAGGGGCCAGGATGTTAGACAAGCCATGCATGTGGGTGGCCCTTGAGAGCTTTCATGTTGTTGGCAGAGTGAAGGCGTAGTCTAGGAATTGGTGCCGACATCGGCAGTTAGTAAAGAGGATTTATAGACAATATTTTTTCAAGGACAACAACAAGGATAGGGAAGTCTAGCATTTCTGGATGTCCCTGGAATGACCTCAAAGCAACAACACAGTATAAAAATACCTGCCCCAAATCTAGATCTGTAGGTGAACAGGTGCATTGACTTTCTATTGCTGCTGCAACAACATACCAGCAACAACCACCACATACTGTCTCTCTGTCTGTGACTCAGAAGTCTGGGTGTAGTGTGGCCCCACGGAGTCCTTGGCGGTGACACCCGCGAGGCTGAAATCACGGTGTTGGCAGGCTGTGCTCCCTCCTGGAGGCTCCAGGCATGGACCCCAATGCTCATGCAGGATGTTGGCCAAATTCTTTTCTTGGGTTTGTGGCACTGAGATCCTCATAGGACTGAGAAATGTATTTTTTGCTGGTTTTCGGCAGGGGACCAACCTTTGCTCCTAGAAGCTGCCCACATTCCTTCCCCATCGCCCAAGTGGCCCCTCTAGAAAGAGTGGGTGCAGTTGATGAGTGCTCCTGACCCCGCCTTTCTGCTACATCACTCGGATTCCAGCTGGACGTGTTGCTTTGAAGGGCCCATCCAGATATATTTAGGATAGTCTCCTTTAAGACCCCCCTAACATGAACCATATCTGCGAAGTCCCTCTTTTTGTCATGTAAATATAATGTCTTCACAGGTTCTGGGGATTAAAACGTGACATTTTCTGAAGGGCAGTATTCTGACAAGCACAAAAGGCTGATGAGCAACTTTCACTTGAGATGACCACAGGGGAAGTATTACTTTACATGGACGAGGGTGCCTACGTCGGTTTTGATCCATCCCTGGGGTTTTCCATAATGCGTAGAACAAGAATTTGGATAGGAGGAGGGAGTGGGGGTTGGAGGCTCTGGATCCCAGGGGTCAGTAAAACCAGAAGAACACATCTATGTTACCTAGCTTTTGCACCCCACGAAATGAAATATCTCTCAATATTTCTTAAGTGTGAAAATGACACCCCTATGGCAAAGTCTTAAGTTTTGAGACCTTGGGAAGAAAATAAAAGGAGCATGATACTATGCTGCAGACCGAGCAGGGCTAACATTGGGCACCGGGTTCTGTAACTGTAGGGTGGGGTTACTGAAGCCTGGGCTCCAGCCCATCTGTCTTTCAGCTGGTTAGAAGTGGGTGAGCGGAGCTGTTCTTGGTGCTGCTGATCCGATTTGCTCATGTGGTTTGATGGTCTTTTCCAAGCTGAGGTATGTTTCACTTCCTTGAGACCATTGCTCGGAACCTCCATCCTCTCCGCCTCCGTCATTTGATATCTTGGATGGGAACAATTTCTCCTTTACGTGTGGGCGTATGCTACTGAGTTATTTGAGTCGTGTTGGAGGGCTATTCTTATTTGTTTAGACGCCCCTCCACATAATGCCCGACCCAGAAGCTGTAAATATGTCACCTAAGGGTGAGGCAGATCTCCAAAGAGTCACTGTCCAAAGTTATAACTGGCACTTGCTTTAAGTCGGTGTGATGGTGTCTGAGCCATGTGATGCGAAAGGGTGGTGCTGACACACCCACACCCTTCCTATCGCGGAGATGCCTTTCTTCCCAGCTGGATCCAAACAGCATTTTCATCTCTTGACTGGATATGACAGCTGTGTGATTCTTTGTCTCTGTGAATCCAATTAATCTGTCTATGCTTCCGGGCTTCTACATTTTTGGGCATGTGCCATTTCTTTCTTCTTCTTCTTTATTTTATTTTTTCCCTAAACAAGCTGTTTACATTCTCGGAAGGGTTATCTTCAGATCTTCATGCTTGCACGCTTTTCAGATTAGTTACCCCTTTATGGGTTTGCTAATGATCGCCCTCATCTCTCTCCACACAGACTTTGATTTAGTTTCTTCTCTTCACACGCGCACTGCAATTACTCAAGGTGATTCAAGAGCTCACTTAAAAGAAACAGACAAAATAATCCTTACAAAGTCTCAACATTGATTTTGTACTCTGTAAAGGTTTACAAGAGCTTAATGGGAGTGTTATGAAAACTAAGAGCATCCGATGACTAATTGTTTCAACCAATACTTTTATTTTCTTTTAGATAGAGTGGAAGGGCAGGAGGTGGAGAGAGAGAGAGAGAGAGAGAGACATCAATGTGTGAGAAACACAGCGGTTGGTTGCCTCCTGCACGTCCCCAGTTGGGGTCAGGGATTGAGCTTACAACCCATCAACCAATACCTTTAAAGGAAGAGATAAAAACCGACATGAAGAAGAGATAAAAACCCACACAGAGAAGAGAACCGAAAGTGATCTGTTAGGATGTGAAACCTGCCGAGGCTGCAGTGAAGGAAGGCACCTGAGGCCGTTATACTTCCCCCCCTTTCGAAACTCCCAGAAACTGTTCCATGACAACATGTATGCCGACCTGTCGGCTGTGACCCCCAGCAAAGGCAAACCGCACCCTGAACTTTCTTTGCTCATGGAGGAATCGATCAAACATAACAACAAATACTTGCTAAGTAAAATATTTCTGAGTGTTGTTTTCTTTGCTACCAATGACATTTAAATCAATTTTCCAAGGGGCACGTAGCCCGTTCGTTTAACCGCAGTGAATCTCTAGAGAAACTCGAGAGAACTGGGCTGAGTTAAAAAGCTAATAAAAAAGATAATACTATTTATTTTAAGACCAATCCAAACTGTTACATAGGCGATGACTCTAGTTCTGTAGCATTCTTGATATAACGCAACTATGGAAAAGTGGAACAGGGGGGTGGTTATAAGCGATGGATGATAGCGCCGGGTGGAAGGGAGGTATCTGCGGCAATAATAGGGCGACAGGAGGGACCCTGGTGGGGACAGGATGCTGTGTCTCGCCTGGACTAATCTCAGTACCCAGGATGATATTGCTCTCTGGTTCACAAGATGCTACCACTGCGGGGACCTGGGTGAAGAGTTTCAGGTGTCTCGGTGTATTATTGATTACAACTACATGATAGTCCACAAGTATCTTTAGATAAAATTCCTATTAATGTTTTTAACTCAGAAAAAAGATAAGGACCCAGATTTTTATCTCAATTTTAGTAAATAAAATGACATTTTTGTTATTATATCCACAGACCCTAGATTTAGAAAAATATTTAACAATTGAAGTATAGAACATTTGGAGAAGAAAAATAAAATTAAGCAATTTTGAAGCGATATGATAAAATGGGAGAGAGAGTGTAAAACAATACGGTAATTAACCTTCTCGGTAATTGTTCTGAACACAGCCTAAGTAGTCTATGCCACTGTCACTGTGGCGTACCAGAGCTGAAGCATAGAAAGCTGGCGAGTGCCCGACTTTGCAATGTGGTCCCGATAAAGCTAAGAGTTATGTTTAGGCTAAATCATTGAAAAATAACAGTAATTAAAAAGTGAATCATTGTCAGTTCGATTACTTTATTCTTACCCAAATTTCACAAACTTGGTTGGTTAATTTCAGATATTTTTATTCATGAAACAGGTAGCTTCTGCTGGAAAAAGTTCCCTGATGGTATACAATTTAAAATGCAATACTGTCATTTTTTTTTTTATTTAAAAAATTATTATTTTTTTATTGATTTTTAGAGAGAGAGGAAGGGAGAGGGAGAGAGAGATGGAAACATCGATGAGAGAGAACATCAATTGGCCGCCTCCTGCACGCCCCCTACTGGGGATCAGGCCCACAACCTGGGCATGTGCCCTGACCGGGAATCGAACCGGTGACCTCTTGGTGCAGGGTCAATGCTCAACCAGTGAGCCACACCGGCTGGGCGCAAGACTGTCATTTTTAATGGGTCTCCTGCCCTGGCCAGTTTGGCTCAGCGGTGAGAGTGCCGGCCCACAGACCAGAGAGACTGGGTTCGGTTCCCGCTAAGGGCATGTACCTCGGTTGCAGTTTGTCCCAGGCCCTGGTTGGGGTCGTGTGGGTGGCAGCCAGTCGATATGTCTCTCTCATGTTGATGTTTCTCTCCCTCTCTTCCTCCCTTTCTCCCTCCCACTCTATCTGAATTTAAAGGCAAAAATGTCCTCGGGTGAGGATAAATGGGTCTCCTTTGTATACTGCAGGACAGCCTCGCTATGTGGAACCTTCTATGATGAACAGAATGTTTTCTAAATCTTCACTCTGTGATATCATAGACACTTATTACTTGTGGCTACTGAGCACTCGAAACATGGTATGACTAAGGAACCAAATGTGTACCTTAGTTTAAGTTAAATTTATATCATTGCATGTGGCCAGTGGCTCCCACGAGAGCTGGCGTGGCTCTAACATGTGGAACCCATGAGCTCAGAGCTCCTGTCTCCCCGAATACAGCCTCCCCCTCCCCACCCACCCCAAATAGCGCTTGTTACATAAATCTAGAAAACTGGTCATTTTGTGTCAAACCTGAAAACATGGACACATTAATTTAACTCAACAGATATGGAAATTAAAAGCAACTGGTCTCCAAGAGTTATAATGACCACAGCCACATTTTTAAGCCTTTCATGTTTTTATGATTAATTATTAAATAGAACTACTATAGAATCTTATTATTAAACACCATCCACAACTCCCACCCTGATAAATGTAATGAAAAATCAAGATGTACACTGGCCCCAAATAGAGAGAAGTTAGTTTTTTAAAGAAACATTCAGTTTTTAGAAACTTTAAAGACAGACACAGCTTAGTGTTTCCCTATGCGAGGTTAATAGCAAGAACACTTGTGCACTAAATTGGAACCTCGACACGGTCTTGGTGAGGAGCGCGTGTTCACCCAGACCCCTTCCCGCCTGCTGTCGCTCTAAACGAGGGCTGTGATGAGCACTTTCCGCTGTCTTCCCCCCAACCATGACTTTTCTCCCGACTCTCCGAGGCCGCTGTCCGCTAGGCCACTAAACCATCTTCACAAGCAATAGTACCGTGGTTACCAGAGGGGAGGGGGACGGGGGGAGCAAAGGATTTGGGGCCAAATACACGGTGACCAAAGGAGATTGGACTCTGGCTGGTGGGCACACAATGCAATATCCAGATCAGGTATCACAGAAATGTACCCTTGAAACCAATATAATCATTGATTTGTGATTAATTAATTAAGTTTTAATTGAGAAACCTGTATCTTCTTATTAACCAATGTCACCCCGATGAGTTTAGTTAGAGGGTGACGTCAGCTGAGGTGTAGAAGAGGCTACATGCAGTACTCTGAGTCCTTCCATTTAAAGTTGTCGTTTTGATCCAAACTCAGGTGCGTTTATCTTTTTCTATATCTGTTTATTTTTTCACTCAAGATCCAGAGCATGGGTCAGATAAGAGACATTTATATCATGAGCCCATATTTTTCCATTTTTATTTTTGGTAGCATTTTTTTTTTTTTCAGAATAATAATTTTTCCTCCCTTAGGGAAGAAAGCATTCATTCACTCATTCACTCACTTATGCATGTATTTCTCATAAGGCTTCAGTAAATATAAGCTGTCTTCCGTAATCTATGCTGAATTCTGGAGGAAAGAAATCTGAGCAAGCCAAACGCTGATCTGTAGAAGAGGTGACACACGTGCAAGGGTAAAGACAAGGACGGGACACCGGGGACAAAGCTGCATTTGACCGCTTCCTCCTCATCTCCCCATGTGTCCAGCCAGAAATGAACGTTTCCTCTTGTTCCCGTCCTGCACACGATGACCGTTAAGCCCCCTTGAGTCCACCCTCACTCTGTTGTCGCTGTACTTGAGCTCACAGTGTCCGACCTGGACTGTTTGTGCTGTTTATTATCTATTCCGTGTCAGACACCTGCCCCCTCACAGTGCACCCTTCCACGTTCAGGCTGTAATTGTCTACTTAGCGAGTAATCCGTGTCTTCTGTCCCGTCCACTCCGAATGCTCCCAGGCTACGCCTCGCGGACGGAGCCCCAGGCCAAATGCAGCCCACAACCCACTGTGCATCCCAGGATCTAAGAATCTAATTTACAGTCTTCAAAGGGGGGGGCGGGGAAGAAGAGGAGGAGGAGGGGGGGAGAAGGAGGGGGAGGGGGAGGGAAAAGGAAGGGGAGGGGAGGGGGAGGAGAGGGAATATGGGGAGGAGGAAGAGGGAATTTACAAACTGCAGAAGTAAAGGATGGACCATATATAACTGGCAAAACCAAAACTGTTTACTTCTTATCTGGCCTCACTCAGATTTTTGCTGACCTGTGACAGGTAAGATACAGCCTGCTGACTTAGTGGTCATACTCACACTTTCAAGATTTCAGTTAGTGGTTAAGGACTCTGACATCTGGGAGTGTGAATTCATACTGCAGTTTCACCATCTGGGGATTTGATAGGTTTCAGCCCCTTTTCCTTACTGCAAACGGAGGAACAGATGGTCCCTGTTCACAGAAGTGTAGTTATCATCGAAGAGGTGACCGCATGCGAAGTATGGAGCACGGGACCTGGGTGAATACATCTGGGTTGCTGCCTCATCTACCACACACCCATCTCCCGCACACTCTTTTTTCTTTATTGATTTTAGAGAGAGAGAAAGGGAGAAGGAGAGAGAGATGGAAACATGGATGGGAGAGAACATTGATTGGCCGCCTCCTGCATGCCCCCCACTGGGGATCGGGCCCACAACCTGGGCATGTGCCCTGACCAGAATCGAACCAGCGACCTCTTGGTGCAAGGTCGACGCTCAACCACTGAGCCACAGGGCCGGGCTCGCTGAACGAGCTCATCCACAGCCTGCCACCCCCGTCTCTGCATTTGCACGTCGCTCCTCCTTCTGTGGGAATCTGTACTATGGCACCAGCCAGAGGCCAGTCTAGGAGCCTGAGTCTCCGCTCAGGCACCAGCCTCTGCGTGGCCTCCGCCCCGCCTCTGGCCCGGCGCCTGCCCTCTGCCTGTGGCTGGACCACCGGCCGCTCCCGGACTCGCTCCTGTTCCGGGGGGGCCGCTCCAGGGGGCTCACCTCCCCCCTCACCTGCGCTCTGGTGAGGAAGTAACTGTCTTTATCCCATGCCCTGAGTGCCAGGGGGACCCACTGTAACCCAGCCAGCCCAGCAGGGTTTCCCTATTCGGTTCCCCACTGCAAACCTGTCTCTGTGAACGGTCCCCTCTCCTGCCGGGCTGCTGCATCCCTGTCCTCCGCTGGCCCCGACGCACCGCTTCGGGACATGAGGGAGTCTAGGAGCTCATTCACTCTGGTCCCGCCTTCAGAGTGTCTTCTCATTTAGCCGCGAGATTGGGGTCTCCCTCCGTGAACACTTTTCTTTCCGAAAATAAAATAGGAATGTCCCAGGCTTGGCAATGTTCATCTTCAGAGCAATTACTTAAATAAAACCAATGATGCGCCCAATTGTGTTATGCGATATATTATTTTATTTTATTTTTTTTTACTACTTAGGTAATAAAACACAACAATGTGAGCTTTAGAGTCTAATAAGGACACACCCTGGTGGTTGTTAGCAATAGGAGTAAGTGTTATATGCCCTTAACAAGGCTGATTTGTCGTTACGGGACCATCAAACATTCCCAGGGTGAATTATTATGATTACTAAGAATAGATACAAATGACAAAAAGGATAAAACTGATACATTTAAATAAAAATGCTTACAAATGAGAAATATTGCCATGCATGGATAATAGCATAAAGTCCCTTGAAAACCTTCAAGAATAACAATAAAAAATACATAGGACCCACGTACTATACTATCTTGGAGACTTATTTAGATTCATATAGAAAAACAAGATTTTACTATCTGTGTCTACAGGAGCTTGAAGTAGCAGAGTCCTCGGGTCCTTTGGGGGAAATGCTACAAGGTTATAGGTTAGTATTGTTTCCCTGTTCTGCATCTTCTGCTTCTTACCATCTATCCGAACTTTCCAGCAAGGTCAAGTTTCCAGCAAGGTCAAGTTCACACAGCAAGGTTGCCAAGTATAGACCCTCCAAGACTGATATGAAATCTCTAGAGCAAAGAAGACGCAGATAAAGAACATGCTCGGGTGATAGACAGTTGGTGTGCATTTTTTATTTTTTTAACCTTCATCTAAGGATATTGTTCTATTTATCATCAGGTAGAGTGGGAGGGAGGGAGGGAGAGAAACATCTATGTGAGAGAGACATGTTGATTGGTTGCCTCCTGCACGACCCGACCAGGGCCGGGATGAAGCCCAACCAAGGTACGTGCCCCTGACTGCACTCGAATCCGAGACCCACTGGTCCTCGGGCCAACGCTCTAACCGCTGAGCCAAACCAGCCAGGGCTGGTATGCATTTTGATAACATTTTTATTTGATGTAGAGTAAACAAGGTCATTTTCCCCTCAAGTCCCAGGGAGGAAACCAGAGGAACTGAATTTCATTAAGGTCTTTGTCAGAGGCAATTTGCATAACAAGTATTAGCATATATATTAAAGTAAAGTAGATTGCAAAGTGACCATTTTACTTACTTACCAAAAAGCCGACCTTGTTTTCCTAAAGTCTTCCCCTGGAATGAGTAGTTAAAAGCTATTAATGTAGTCAACCATTTCAGCTCTCAATAAAGTTAATTTTCTATGGATCAACCTATATTGTTATTGAAGGTAGTAATGGATATTAATTTGTAATAGTCAAAATCTTAAATTATGAATTCAACTTTGTATAAGTATAAAATTCTTTCTCTTTGGTCCCACTTAAAACCTTATTATCCTTAAAGTAGGAGATATGTTTTTATAATAAACAGTGCAGGGGAATAAAAATGAGAGGCAGCCATGTAACTAAAGATCTCTACCAGCCCTGACTCATAACGAATGTACTTACTCACTACCACTTAACCCCAAAGACACCAGCTCTCGCTTACTGGTTACTTCTTCGTTACTGGTTCTGATTAGTTACTTATTTTACCAATGCAATCCCAGTTTTCTACCCTGGGGAGACACAACTGATCCTGTTTCCTTGGGATTCTTCAATCCTGCTAAAAATAATAGGTACTGTTATCACAGTGTGGGCCAAAACAGGCTTACAGTTGTGAGCACACAGAACAGACTTTATTCTTGTATTGTTATTTATTGTTTATTGTATTATTTTCCATGCAAAAACTGTAAACCTTCATTTGCCCCACACTGTACAAAGTTTCATTATTATAAAGAATTAGGTGCGGCACCAGTGCCAAGTCCATTAGAAGAAACAGTTTCAGCAAATCTGCAGAAGGGGGCCTACTTCCCATGATGGCTTTCATTTCTGAACATATATATTTCTAAACACAAGGGACATGCTCTCCAATTTCATATTCTACATATAGATTTCCAAGCCACTAAATAGGTGTTTCAATTTTGTGTACATAGCTAATAATCTCTTGATAATATTTCAAAGACTTCTGAGTTAGAAATTATAAAGATAAACAGCAGGATTAAACTCTTTTTTTGTTGTTTGTTAATCCTGACCTGAAGCTATTTTTTCACTGATTTTTAGAGTGCAAGAGAGAGAGGAAGGGGGAGAGAGAAACTTCATGTGAGAGAGAGACACACCCATTGGTTGCCTCCTGCAGGACTCCTCGGGGTTGGGGATTGAACCTGCAGCCCACGTACGTGCCCTTGACTGGGAATCCAACCTGGGATACTCCAGTCCGCTGGCCTCTGTTCCAACCGCTGAGCCAAACCGGTCAGAGCACGGGGTTCAGCTCTTCCTCCGTAGATGGCCGTGGGCTTCCTTCGCTGAGCCGTTTCCTTGGAAAGCCTGCCTTAGGTACAGGTGCAAAGTGGAAGGTGTCTCCAGGTAATAGTGATTATTGTCCTGACTAGAACTCTGGAAGGAGGCAGAGTAGACATGTGGCCCCTCACAGCCATCCTAGCCTGCATAAGGACTGTCACAGCAAAACATTGTTTTCTAGGGGTCGGGAAGACCCCCTTCTGTTCCCCACCCTGGTCCCAAGTCCCAGAGCATACCTTGCAAAATGTCAAGTTTGAGTACATTTTTCTCTAAACTCATTTTATTTCCATTAGTAATCATTGTGTGGACACAGATTTTGTTTTACGTATTATACATGTGACTTTTTGTTATCTATTGAGATCTGTCTGGTCCTACTTGACAAATACAGTTCAGATGAGATCCAATCCTAATCCTGGCCAGCCAATGGCAAATGTCTTTCCATCTGAAAAAGCACACTAAGGTCTGGGCTGTGACCAAGACCCCCCAAACCTGAGCCTCAAGAGGTGGAGGGCAGCATGGAGACTTCAGAAAATGTGCCAGGGTGGTTCCGGGTACAGCCAGATTGACACCTCTGAACAAAGTCCCTGCCAGGATTTCAGGCTTCCTGTATCTGTTTGATAATTGCTATGGAAACAGCTGATGCAATAAGATCCACCTCCCCTCTGTGATTAGAACAGACTGAGGTGCTATCTCCCAGGCCAGGCTTTTGCTCACCCCCAGGACACTGCTAATTCCCAGAGCTCCACAGACCTGTTCAGATGCCAGGCTAGACGACGAGGGATGTTTTCTAGGTTTTAAACTTCTATGGTTTTTATCCTCACTTTGTAAAAAATGTCTTAGAGAGCATATAAAAGACAAACATGATATGCTCATCTTAACTTGACCGGGAGCTGAGCTGAACTCTATATTTCTTATATTTATTTTATTTTATTTAACCCAAAGGTTTATCTAAACGACTAAGCATCGTCAGAGGTGGCAATCAGATATGTATATATACGTATGTAAATTAGGTTATTTCAATTATAGTTATTTATGGCACCCTGAGAAACGTATGTTAATACTCTAATGGTGACAAATATTTGCCGTTGCCATTAATCTGCTGTTTTCACGTTCTAGACGTGGCAGCCGACACCAGGTACATCTTTGATGAAGGCAGGCCATTTATCACACAGTGAAGTATGAAGGCACACATCTTCCCACAAGGCATATTTCTCTGAAACCAGCATTGCTAAATGACCATCTTTTCAACCATCTCCTTACGAGAGGATATTTTTTAAATCTTCAGAAGTAGGCCTGCCAATCTGATTCATTTTCAGAGTTCTCAGACTTGATTAAAGACTAGAAAGGGTTCTCTAACTAATAAGCTATGTGGGTTATGCACCTGAGAGACAAAAAATAAAACCCCAGTCCAAGCGAAGTCTGAAGACTAATTTGCCAGGAAATATTAAGCATGATTAATCTTTCCAACATAGGGAGAAAAATTATTAATTCAAACTTCCGAGGAAGATAAAGGGGCTGCTTCAGATTCAAATCTCTATCTTCAAAGACATTTGAACAGGAACACAAGGCAAAGTTTTATGATTGCTCTATAAATTACAGTCCCTCAAGGTCTCCAATGCTTGTTTCTAAGAGATGGTGGGTTGAGATGAAGGGAGTTTATCTCTAATTCAAAAGCATTCTTTCTTCAGAAATTATGACCTCCCTGCTTAGAATTGGCCTGAACTAGGTGAGTCTGAATCCTCTAAATTTTAATAAACAGAGGTACAGTAATTAAATAATTTATTGCTCTTTTTGCTAAAGGACCATAAGGAGCAAACGAATTGCTCGATGTCTTGCCCAAAATGTCATGTTTTCTCAGAAAAGAAATAGGAGTAATGCTGTCTGAATATCTGACTGACTCCCAGCCCCGAGTCGCTGTCCATTCCTGCACCTCTGGTTTGTGTAGCGGATGTGCCTTTGGGGGCGCACCAACTTATTTGTTCTCCCACCTTTCAGAGTTCTGCTGGCTTGGACTAATCATCAAATTAACGCGAGACAGATGAACAGGAGCAAATAACCAAATTGAACACGTAGGGACATGCAGGGATGCCACAGGACTGTGACCCGAGGGCATGCTGGACTTCGAAGGCTCTGTGCTACCTTGAGCGAAGGAGAAGGGGTAGGGTTGTAGTTTGGGACATCAAAAGTCAGGATGGCAATTCGCATAGAAAGGAAGCAGCAAGGTTTGGCAAACACATTTGCTGGGCCATCTTTAACCAGGGCACACAGAGTGGACGGGTCAAACAGCCCTCCTGGGCTCCTCCCTGCCTTTTGTACAACAGCTCATATTAAATGACAGTTATCTATGATCACATTTATCTTCCTGGGACAGGTTCTCTACATAAATTTCTTTCTGGCCATTTGGGGAAAGGTCAAAGGTTTTCCTGAGTCTTCGTTTCTCAAAAAAAAAAACAAACTTAAATGAACACATAAGAAAAGCAAACAAAAAACCAAAAAACTCGTGGACACAGGCAACAGTATGGTGGTTACCAGAGGGGCAGAGGGTAGGGGCTGGTAAAGGGATCAAACATATGGTGATGGAAGGTGATTTGACTTTGGGCTTTGGGAGGTGGGCACACAATGCAATATACAGATCATGTGTCACAGAAAGGTACACTCGGAACCTATATATCTTATTAACCAGCGTCACCCCAATACATTTAATTTAAAAAATAACAAGCTTAAAATAATCAATAGCCCAAAGAGCCATAGTTTGGGGAAGGCAAAAGTCAGTTCCCCCTCAGCCCATAGATTTTAGCATCTTAGGGAGTAAGATAATTTCAAGGCTTATTATTTGGTCTGTGCTTATTTTTTCTTATTTTTTTAAACTAACTAAAGCTAAAATTTATTTTCTTCTTCAGTCATAATTTATTTTTATCAGGAACATAAATGAAAATAACATCTTTCTGAATTCAGCTGCCTGTTGAAACAGCCTCAATAGGATATCACATATCATAGCTTGATATGAACTACTCAAGATGAATAATATTATGTTCTGCTATTCACATAATTAGCAGTTACCTATTTTGAGAGTCGTCGTTTATATAAATTCATTTGAATATCTTCACAAACTACAGATTGCATACACTAGTTAATTTACATGATATTATCTTCTATTCTTTAGATTTATTTATTTTTTCTTTGCAGGAATCCAGTGTTAGATACTGTATCAGTGGTAATAAGTCAGGGAAGGCATTACAAGTATTGGTACTGGTAAGAGTATGGTAAAGTGCTCAGGGATGTTAAGACTGAATAAGAAGCTTTGGCCCTGGCCGGTTTGGCTCAGCAGATAGAGCGTCGGCCTGCGGTCCAGAGAGACCCGGGTTCAGTTCCCGCTAAGGGCACGTACCTCGGTTGCAGTTTGTTGTACCTCGGCCCTGGTTGGGTTGTGCGGGTGGCGGCCACTCGATGTGTCCCTTTCACATCAATGTTTCTGTCTCTCTCCTCCTCCCACTCTATCTGAACAAAATATGGGAAAATGTCCTCGGATGAGGATTTAAAAAAAGAAGCTTTGTTTCCATGAAAGTATTTATCTTTAAAGGGTAAAAACCCTTTAAAGGTCTTTGTATCACAAAATAATAATGGAAGTTATTGAAAATTATACATTTTTCTTTTAACTCTTATGTTTGCTTTGAAATTATTCTTTCAGTTAGTTATATACACCTTTTAACTGCCCACTTATCAACCCCCCAACTACTTAAAAAGAATACGTGTGACTTTTTTCATCAAAGTAGTTGTTGGTTCCTTTTTCGTGCTGATTAAAAATATTCTCATTATAAAACTCATTTTAGTAATTTTGTTGTAATTTGAATGCAACTTTATTTCATGCAATTTCTTATTTTCTTTTTTAATATTTGAGCATTCCAATGCCAAACATTGTTTTACATGCAACTGCAAAAACTTAATGGTCATTCATTACAGTCATGGCAAGGATATCTTCTTTAGGGTGCTGTTCTGAGTCTTCATCATCTCCCACCTTTTTCTCAGCACCGTCTCTCTGTGTTCTCATTCCCATCCATTCTTCTTCCACCTGATATCTGTCTGTTAAGTGTAGATTTTATTTTCAATTTTCAATAATACAAGGGTCTTCTTGAAATGAAGAATCATGCCTTTTTAAATTTTCATTTGCAGCCTATAAACCACGAGTATTGCATAAAAATGTTGGTGAATATTTATTGTGTGAATACATTTCCTGAAAATACACATTCAGTTGTAGTATCTAATGCTATATCTAGCATACTATTATTAAAATAAAATAAGCAGCAGTGCATTCTTTTATGGAAAGACACTAGATAAAAGTTTACATGACAAACCACAGACTCAGATGATGATTAATATATATCATAGTATCAATATGAAAAAGCAAAAAGTTCACTATTAAATGAGCAAGGAAATGAGTAGGCAAGTTCCAGAAAACAAATGTCAATACAAAAAAAAAAGGCTCAAAAATCAATAATAATCAAGACAATGGAAATGGAAGTAGAATTCAGAGAGGATAGTCCTTCTGTGAAATTAACAAACACAACATATGTGGTCAGCCTGGGGTGGCTAGAACGTGTACGAAAAGTCTATTCTTACTCTCTTGGTGGCTAAGATTCAATGTAGTCATCAAGGACAGCAGTATGTTGTTATCTTGGCAAATGTTAAAACATATATGTTTTGATTAATGACTACAATTCTGAGCATCTCTGACCAAATGTAAGCATCTATAAAAATAAACATCAGTATAAGAATCTACAGTAAATTACATCAGTGTCAATATTGTGTTCATTTCTAGAGAAGACTGGAATATGACATCAATCACAATATACTCATATACATGGAAATTATGTGTTTATTTAAAGCATTGGTAATGACTTGGAAATATCTCCATGATGCATTTTTAATTCAAGCTTTCAAGCCATAGAATGCTATATGCACTGACTCAATGAAAAAAAATCAGCACTCTCAGAATATTGTGTGTGTGTGTGTGTTCACACATATGTCTAAGTAGATATACAGAAATGCTGGGAGAATATATCACAAATGGTTAAGGATATTGATTTCTGCCAGTGAGGTTGAATTAGGGTAGGTATGAAATATTGTTCTAGAAGTTTAAAACAGGAGTACCTTAAAATGAGAAACAATAAAAATCCCCAAATTACTCCTGAGAAGGAAATCATGACGTTTAACTTCCAGCAAAGACATTAAAACGTTTGACCCTGTAACAAGGCTGAATAGGTCAGTATTTTAACCAGCCATTCTGGCTTCACAAGTCCACACATGAGAACTCTGAAATGAAACAGGGAAGTACAGCCAGAGCCTCACAAATCGCCTGCCACATTTCAGCCGTGGGCCGCACTCCGCATCCTGACACGGGGGGCGTGCGTCAGGGGTCCTGGCCATTTCTGAACGGGATGCTCACTGCCGACACGCAGTGCCCATCAGTGTGCATTAGGCTCCCCCCATGTGCGCTCCGGCATCGCAACGTCAGATACAGTTTATCCCACAATAACAGTGGCGGGAATGTCCCACACGACTTCACATGTGTACGTTTTATTTCATATCATTTCCTTAGTGACAGCGTGTTTCCCTTTGTTGATGTAATTTGATGAAAGATGCTTTGCAATGCCAAACTTCGGAGCAATAGAAAACAAGGATACCACCGCGGAATAACTATTTGATGGTCTTTTGCAGTGTTACTCAGCTAGGAGAGCTGGGACCAACAGTAGCCAAAGCGTGTCGCGGTGTGACTTCCCTGCGTGTGACAGGTTGAGGTGATACATCTCACTCCCCACATAAAACATGTGGAAATGCCTGCACGGTCCCTGGGGCACGAGACTGGAGCTGAAACTGGAGCGATTCTGTCTGAGTTTTCACATAACTCACGATAGTCTCAGCCAGAGACTGGGTTGAAGTTTTCTTTCATCTGTGTGTAAAGGTCAGGTCATAACACCTTTCATAGTGCCCAATCGTTGTATTTAAAATACAATACAGCAGTCTGACAGTTTCTTACAATGAAACATACCACATGATCCCCAAATTGTGTTCTTGGGTATTTAACCAAATGAATAAAAAAAATGTAGCCTACACAAAAATATGTGCATTGATGTTTATAGCAGCTTCGTTCATAACAATTGCCGAAACTTGGAAGAAAGCGTGTCTTTCAGTAGGGTGAAGGAATTGATAAACCATAGAATATCATTCAGTGCTGTTGTTGTTTATAAAAGAGAGCTACTAGGCCATGAAAAGACATGGAAGAACCTAAAGTGCATGTTCCTGAGTGAACGTAGCTAGACTGAAGAGGCTGCGCATTGTGTGAGTCCAACTACGTGACATCCTGGGACAGGCCAAACCGTGGAGATGGCAAAGACACGGTGGACCTGGGGGGGAGGGAGGGATGGATAAAAGAAACAGGAAGGGTTCCTAGGGCAGTGAAACTATTCTGTATGATATTATAATGGTGGAAACACATCTTTATTCATGGATGAAAGCCCATAGGACATACAACACCAAGAGGGAACCTTATGGAAACTATTGGCTTTGGTTGGTAATAATGTATCAGTGTCGGCCCATCAGTGGTGAGAATGTAGCTTTCTGGTGGGTGCAGGATGGTGGTTTTGGGAGAGGGACTGTGTCTGGGTTGGGGGGGCAGTGGTATGGGAACTCTGTTCTTTTGGCCAATTTTGCTATAAACCTAAAATTGCTCTTTAAAACAGTCTATAAAAATATGATAGACTTCTAAGTCGATGTCCTTCCTTGGTTAATTCTAATAAGTTTTAGGATCCTGTCTGACTTTTCTACATTGGTGTTGATCCATTTGATTAAAATTTAATTGCAAAGGGAAAAAAATGAGTGTTTGTGGCCTGCACTAAAATGTCGCTATGCAATATTCATCACCTGCTCTTCCTGTTCGAACCAAACTTGGATTGTGTTCAGTATAGCAATTGATCTACAGAACAAGGACATTCTTCAGCCTCCTTGGCAGTTTGGGGTGTTCATAGTTCATAATCCTGATCTTGAGAAACAAGTGGAAGTCAGCTGTGAATTTCCGGCATTGTTTTCTTTTGTGATGTAGGCATCATCACTGTTTCTGGATTTTCTCCATTGTCCTGGCTGAAGCATGGATACGGTGGCCAGTCACGGTGGCTGCAGCAGGCGACTTAACTTGCTCACGTCCAGACTTCCGGCTTCACGAAGGAAAATGGATCAACCAGGACTTCTAATCAGTGGGAATGAACAGGATTATTGCTACTCACAGCCGAATGTGATCCTAGCTGTCCAGAAACCGGTGCCAAGGGTTGAGAATAATCATTGACGATGGGTTCTAATTTTGATAAGGGATGCTTGAGAGATTGGGATATGGTACACTTTTAGCATTCTGGAAAATACCTTCTTTCTCTTTTAACGTGGAATCCCATCATTCAACCTTACTGTTGAATTAATAATATAAAGAGTAGAGAGCCTATAAAATGTTTCGCCGCACATTAGAGTAGCAAATTCTTCCTTTCTAGAGCCTGTGTTGGGTTTATGCAAATGTCACAACCCGGAATTGTTACTCGAGTGAGGGTAAAACAGCCCCTGGGAGGTAAAAAGAAGAAGAAGAAGACATGGTATCTGTCCAAATGCTTGCATCCAGGTGGATGGGGACATAGGCAAAGAGACAAATATAATGTAAACGTGGGGATGAAGGGGGAAGATTGTTCAGTTTGGAATGACAGAGCAAAGAGGCCAAGGTGGAAGATTAAGAAAACAGTAGTGTAGTTTGAGTAAAGGGTGTCTTTTTTTTTTTTTCCCCTAATCCTCACCAGAGGACACTTTTTCCCCCCATTCATTTTTAGAGAGAGTGGGAGAGAAGAAGGGGGAGGGGAGAGAGAGAGAGAGAGAGACATTAATGTGAGAGAGACACACATTGATTGATTGCCTCCTGCATGTACCCCAGATCAACCTGCAACCCAGGTATGTGCCCTTGACTGGGAATCAAACCTGCAACATGTTGGTCTGTGGGCCAACGCTATAACCACTGAGCACCACCAGCCAGGATAAGTAAAAGGTGCACTTGATACAAAGTCAAAGAGATGTTTAAATACAAGCTCAAGGCATTTGAACTTTATTTGAAAGGCAATAAAGATAATTGTGTGCCCAGCTGGTATGGCTCAGTGGCTGAACATCGACCCATGCACCAAGAAGTCACCCATTCGATTCCAGTTCAGGTCACATGCCCAGGTTGTGGGCCTGATCCCCAGTGGGGGGCGTGCAGGAGGTGGCCAGCCGATGTTCTTTCATCGGTTTCTATCTCTCTCTTCCTCTCCCTTTCTCTTTTTCTAAAATCAATAAAGAAAAAAAAAAGAAAGGTAATTATGTGTTCGGGCTAGGGAAATCCTGTAAGTTAGGGTGCTCACCCCGACATGCAAAGAGACAGATGACAGTGTTGTTCAGAGGGGAAGTTACAGGAATTGGGGCCATATTTGCTCTCACTAAATTGTCCCAATTTAATCTATTTGCTATTGAATGTGAAAAATATCAAGTCTGAGGAAAGAAAAGGTCAGAAAATGGGGGAAAACACGTATATACAGTGAAGGACTAAGCTAATCCAGTGTCTTGATCTTTACTTCTTTTTGTAATGATTTTCATTCTCTCCCAATTACGAAGTTCCCAAATAAAGAAATTAAAATGAAGACTTGCTCTCTCAACATGCCATCCGTAGAAAGAATTTTCACATAGAATGTGATGTAGAACACATGGTTATTTTTGCTTTGATCCAAGTTACCAAAGAACCAATAGAAGCAGCTGAAGCCTATGAAAATGAGAGGGATATTTGTTTTGGAGGAAATAACAGAAAGATTATTTCTAGCAGGGACAGCAGTTGCTGGGTGTCATTTCTGAGCAGATGTAGAGAATTTGTGAGTAGAGATGCTACGGAAAAGTTGTTTGTTTGTTTTGTTTTTTAAACATTAAAGAATTATTGATGTTAGTCACAATGTTGTTGGGTGTACTTGACAAAGTATGAAATATTTGGTTCAGACTGAGAATGATTTATTCTGAATGGATCCAGTGTTAAATGAAAAGAAAGGAAAAAGATGGAAAAGTAAAAATGATACATTCAACTCCAAGGAGTAGAGAGTGGTTTGATATCATCATCTTGTTATCATTTCCATTTTGATTAAATTTATTGACAATCTTTCTGATCTGATAGCACCGAGGAAAGGAGGCAATGTTTGCTTGTTTCTGGAGACATAGGTAATTGGTTTCTATATTTGTAAATAGAACTTCCAGTATATCCCCAGTGGTTATTTCTGGGATCCATAATCTCAGGAGACAGACTGAGAAGACCCCCACTTTAGGAATGTATCCTTTGCCAGGTTCTCCAGCGTAGGTTGTCATGGTTCGGAGAGAGCAGGTCTGTATGCTGTTTATTAACAAGGACTACATATGGACATGGTCTTCTCTCAGTGGTAGACAAGATGACCAATGGATGCATCGTGAGAGCAAATATTTAGACTCATGCTTAAAACTTACTCCTTCATTCAAGAAGCACTGCACACCAATTTTATACAGGGGTGGGCAGAGTAGATAAGAACCCTGTGCCAAAGTGTGCTTGAGTGTAGCAATTAGACTACAAGACTTTGCAGATAATGAAGGCCAACAATTTGAGCACTTATGGGATTGTACCATTGTGGCCTTCTTTTGAGTTAATAAAGCTATTGTATTAATCATAACCTGCATGTATTTTTTCATACAAATAACTGTAAACCTACCTTTGCCCACCTCTGTATTGGCAATGTATGGAATAAACAAAGGGAAGGGGGGAAGAAGGGATGAAAGAAAAGATAAGGAGAAGAGAGAAGAGAAGAGAAGAGAAGAGAAGAGAAGAGAAGAGAAGAGAAGAGAAGAGAAGAGAAGAGAAGAAAAAGGAAAGGAAGGAAAAGAAAATAAAAAAAAGAAAAGAGAAGCAAAGCAAAGAAAAAAACGAAACAATAAACCCACAGTCCCACGCATGTCCTCAAGAAATGCATTGTCCATCAGGGAAAACAAACCATAAACAGGGAAGCACAATAAAATATGATTAAGAGCAAAGTTTGCGCAGGGCCTGAGGGGAGGGAAATGAACACTGCCTTGGGCATTTCATTTATTAACCTACTTCGAAAGTTTATTTCCTGGTGAGTGATATTGAAAACAGCAAGCTTCCGGGGTACAATTAAATTCAATTTAAAATGTAATAAGTGATACTTGGTGAAGACGACTTTACAAATAGCTCAGTCCTGGAGGACACAGCGATCTGTCAGACGCGCCCCTCACTGTGGAGGCCTAGAGATTTCATCAGCCCAGACGTTGTCCACAGCCATGAGTGTGTCACTAGGCCTACAGTGAATGTCACCGTGGCCACACTGTGGGAACTGAGTGGGGAGAGAGCAGCATGACCTGGAGGCGACTACAGGGGTGCAGGTGGATTTGGGATGTGAACCGCAGGATAAAGACAGCGTTTCTGTGGCCACAGCACGTTAAGGGACATGCAGTGATGCGCCAGGTAGTCTGAGCTGCAGTCACCAGGCACAGGGAGAAACAGGACACTGCTACACAGATGCTGTTACTGAACTGATGCCTGTGTTATGGTGGATGTTTCTCAAGCTGTTCCCTGTCTGCACACTGCTTCCTGGCCAAAAGAGAGAGTCGGGGTGTCATTATTCCACTCTCCCTTAGCAGCGGTGATCAGAGAGAAGAGCACGAGGACGGAGCTGAGCCCTGCACCCCTGGAGACCGGCCTCCTCTCCCCCAGGACCGAAAGGAGACGGGAAAGAGGGCACGTGGGAGGCCGCGCTCTTGATGCACGTGTGCGCGGAGCCGCGCCGCAGCTGCCTCACACCTGGGGAGCCCGTGGGTTTTAATTACAGGGCATAAATATTCTGAACTTTGAGAAAGAAGACAGGAAGAAGGACTGATTAATTCTCTGAGATGAATCATCACAGCCCTGAACTGGGGCCCTGGTATATGAGAAAAGCAACCCTGTCTTGGTGCTACGAGAGTTCCCTTTCCTCCTCCCCAGAAGCCATGAGCACTAGGCTTGGAATGACTTTCAGAAGAGTGGAGACATCAGTGTCACTGGACTGAAACGAGACGGCAGTGACAGAATGGCATCGCTGCCAGGATCCCAAGCACACCTGCAATAGCCCAGAAGCCAGTCAGATACTCGGGGAGGGGGGGGTGTTGACAGTGACCAGGCAGAACACAGCCAGGTGGCTACCATTTCTCACAGGTACCACTGGTGGGCTCCAGAAGGCACCCCGGCCGTTACCTTTATAAAACTCTCCCCCTATGATACATCCCACTGCAGCAGGGTGGAGGTTTCTTTGTTTCCAGCCTTTAATTTGAATTTCTAATCTACCCTAAAATGGAATAGTTCTGCTTTTTAATTCAAGTTCACTTTACTTCTAACTTTCACCGCAGAGCTTTGCCGATATCACTGAAGATAAAGGGGTCAGGGAATGAACACGAACTTGATCAGAGCCGGATGACTGCATATTTTGTACTTATTTCATACATGTCTAAAACATAGTTTAAAAGCTTCTTTCCCTGGCTGGTTTAGCTCAGCGGTTAGAGCAACGGCCCGCGGACCAAGGAATCCTGGGTTCGATTCCCGTCAAGGGCACGTACCTCGGTTGTGGTTCGTCCCCCTGGGGTCATGCGGGTGGCAGCCAATTGATGTGTCTCTCTCACATTGACATCTCTCTCTCTCCCCATCCCACTTTGTCTGAAGATAAGTGTAAAAATGTCCTTGAATGAGGATTAAAAAAATAATAAGTGAAAGCTTCTCAACAGGATATTTTTCACCATGTTGAAAAAGAGAGTGGCTTCCTTTAGAACAACATCTGTGCATTAACTATACACAGCCCTTCGATCACATGAGCCCCATTTTGTACATTGTAAGTGAAAATAACTTGACTATTTCCCACACACCCTGTTAAAATCATGTTGTTAGCATCTTCCTACCCTTGAGAGAAATCACAGGATATGTCTCACCGCTTTCTCGGGTGTTCGGAGATGATAAAAGTCAAACCCTGTAGTCATCATAATGTTCTGATTTATGCAGGCCTGATTTCATCCAGTTTCTTCTCCAACATCAGCCTCCGTGGTCAGAGAGGTATTTCCTGGCCTGTTGGCATAAAAGCCAGCTCATATCATCTTTATTCCTGGCTCTGCTTTCTATTTCTTCACAGTTGATTGTCTGTCCCATTCACTAGAGGCAGCTCTCGGAGCAGAAGGGCTTTGGCTTTTTATTCACTTCTTTATCCCCAGGACTCTACAAGGGAGCACGTGCCTTACTAGGTACTAAAGAGCAAGATAGCCCTTGCGGACTTACATCTTCTTGCATGCTATGGGCTGGAAATAGGGCAGTTCTTACCATAGCATTGCTATAATTAGAAATGTCTAGAATACCAACCAAATCTTTTTTTCAAGTGTCACTGTTCTTGTGAGTTTCCTAGTCGAGTCATAACTGGGGGAGCAGATCTTTCCTGCTGTCTAGTCACTGTCCAGGGGACATCGAACAGGCTTGGGTTTGAAGAATTCTTGCCGGTTTCAGGATCTGGGGCCTAACTTTGCCAGAGTCAATGTCCAAAACAGGTTTTCAAAGGAGGTTGTTTATTACATAAATAGAGGACTTTAAGTCATAGTTAACTAGAAAAAAATCATACAAGTTTTAGCATTCATTGATCAGGGTGGCAATAGTTAAAATCAACGGAATCAAGTAACAGTCATTATTAGGATTCTAAATTTTTCAGAAAAGATCATTTTAAAAAAATATATTGATAACATGTCAAAAATCCACAGGAAAGATGAAAAGGGTGAAAGATGTAGGAAGTGAGGCTTTTAGGTGGCAACGGGGACCTACTGCTTCTCGGTTAGTCCTTTATCTCAGACCAATTTCACTTTGATTTACTGGTTTTCTTGTTGCTGTAATTTACAACATTTCTTTTAAAATGTAAGAAACTATCTGTATATTTATGTACTTAAACACACACAGTCACCTGCAAAGTGAAAGGACAGTGCGATCTGAATTTTTCCAATCTAGTTTAACATGCCGTGTTCATTTTACCACGTTGTTGTGAGACTGAACCTCTACTCCTTTAATTTATCAGGTAATTGGAGATCACAAAGGAAAAATAATCTCCATATGGACAAGGACAGTAAGTTAATTGGTACTTTCACACTTATGTTTGCCTTAACCTCTTCAGAAATTACCCAAGTAATCAAAGTGACTTCATTAATTCGATTAATTGTACTATAGTCCAAGGACGTACAGTCCATTAAGGCTCTTAGAAACCATATTTTGCATTGTATTCCACAGCACTGTAGTGACTACAGTTAAAGACATGCTATTTAAACCGACACCCATAAAATACACGTAGACTCTGGGTCCAAATCGTGTGCCGTGGAGCATTTCCTGGGCTTTGCCAGGGCCAGTTGCTCTAAGAGACACAAGTCATTAACATCCAATTCCTGGCACATGTTCATGGCATTAAATAATTCACAGAAATACCGATGATACCTTTGACTCATGAAATTAATATAGAGACATCAAAATAACAACTAAACTGCCAAACAACCATCATTCAGAGCTGTCTGACACGTAGCTGAATGGAAATCCTACCACTAGTGGTTTAAAGAAACAGCCACATTGTGACTGGTAGGAGGGGCAGGGAGGTGAAGGGGCTGGTCCCACAATCGCATGTGGCAAATAAAAATCAGGAGGGATATCTTGGCTTCAGTGGTCTCTCTGAGGAGGGCGGGGTCCCAGCCCCACACCAAGTCCCCTAGACCAGGGTTCCAGAGTCCGGAAGAGAAGTCCCATAACTTCTGGCTGTAAACCCAGTGGGGATTGAGGTTGAGGGAGTGGAGGACTCTAGAGTCCCAGGCACTTCTTCTTAAAGGACCCGCACAAAGACTCAGACAAACTCTCCCTGAGCCCCAGTACTGGGGCAACAGCTTGAAAGACACCAGAGGCATACAAGGGAGGAACTGAATTGTCTACAATCAAGGCGAGAGGTTGGGGGACAGCTTTCTCCCAGACAAAAGGGGTGACAGAGATCATTGTTTCTTTGATGGGCTTTCCCCAAACAGAGCCGGCAGGCTGCGTGTCTATCTTCCTGACCATCCCTGCTCATCCTGCCCAGAGGATTCCCTGAGACCCTGTCCAACTTGCTGGTCCACTCAACTGTTTCCAGTGGTGTTTCCATAGGAATGACCTGTCTTGGTTTATGTTTCAGACTTTCCTAAAATCTCTCAAAGCAGCAGCATCTGGCCACAGCATGCCCTGTACCTCTCGCTGAGTGGCCCCAGGCTCAGCACTCCAGCCTCCAGCCTCGGTTCATCGCTTAGCCTTGTCTGAGTACCTCCAAACCCAGCACGAGTAGCAGCCACCTGCTGATCACTCTGTAGCTCATGCCAGGTGGCCCTGGGAAGAACACAGGTAGTGGCTGACCTTGGCCTGCATCTTTCTAGAGGCCCCGGGGCCAGTGCACCCAGTGGACATATTCAGACCATGTCGAAGCACCACCACGCAACGACATACTGAAGAGATGAACTCAGCAGGCACCAGAGTCCTGCCAGTGTACACCCTGCTCTGTAGGTTCGGCCCCTGCACAGTTGATCCTCCATGGTGGTCACAGCCAGTCGGCCTGAGGGTAAATCTCTTCCATTGATGCACCAACAAAATCAAATTTCGACTACAACAGAAGAGTGTACACAGCCCACACAGAGGAAGGGATGTGGGGGGAACACCTGGAGCACCCAGCTTGGGTGACTGTGGAGGCTGTGCCACTGGACCCTACAGGACATCAAGTACATAAGGCCATTCTACCAAGCCCAGGAGATGCAGCAGCTCCACCTAATACTTAGAAACCCACAGAGGGCTGCCAAAACGAGGAGACAAGGAAACAGGTACCAAATGAGAGAACAGAACAAAACTCCAGGGGGGGAGGGGGAGCCTAAACAAAATGGGGAAAAGCAACCTGTCAGAAGCGGAGTTTCAACACTCTGTTATAAGGATCCTCAGTTATCTTGGAGAGAACATCAACACAAAGATAGAAAACATAAAAATGGAACTAGGAAACATAAAAAAGAAACAGTCAGAAGTAAAAAATATACTAGCTGAAATGAAGAATACATGACCAGGAATCAACTGTGGAGTCAATAACCAGAAGATCAGATCAGTGATTTGGAATTCAAGGAAGCAAAAAACATCCGATCAGACAGAAAAAGAAAAAAAAAGGAATTCAAAAAATGAAGATAGTGTAAGGACCCTCTAGGAAAATGTCAAGCGTACCAACATTCACATCTTGGGGATCACGGGAGGAGAAAAGAGAGAGCAAGAAATTAAAAATGTATTTGAAAAAATAACAACAGGAAACTACCCTAATCGGGTGAGGATTAAAATATATATATATATTGTCAGTAATATTTAAATAACTATGTATTATGTCAGAGAGGTATGAGATTTATCGGGATGCTCACTTAGTAAGTTATATAAAGTCTAATCACAGGGGTGTACACCTGAAACTAATATAGTAATGTATATCAACTATAGTTGAAAAATTTAAAAAGTGATTTAAAAATAAATTAATATAAAAAAACTTACAAATAATCATATGTTTCATGAGAGATGTAAACGTAAAAATTGAAGACCTTCAAAAATTAAATATTATGTTTTTAGATTATTCTAAACTGGATGGAACCAGAGAGAAAACAATTAATACCTTTAAAATTTAAACCTAATTAATCAACACATGTAATTATTCCAGTGATTTGCCTACACT
The DNA here is from genome assembly GCF_014108415.1 of Molossus molossus. Taxonomy (NCBI): domain Eukaryota; kingdom Metazoa; phylum Chordata; class Mammalia; order Chiroptera; family Molossidae; genus Molossus; species Molossus molossus. The sequence continues at coordinate 111,693,039 of NW_023425399.1, forward strand.
AGAAACATTCCACAACTTGATCCTTATATAGTTATTCTGTGTTTGTTTATCAAGTATGTAATACAGAAAAATGCCATTTTTTTGTGACTGTTGGTTTTTGACTTAAGGTATCAATACATCCCTTTAGTTCATATCAGCTCTTGTCTTTCCAAGTTGATTACTCTTGAGCTGTCAGCATTTTGGGGAAAAGTTTTCCCAACCAGAAAAGCATGAACAAGGCATTTTGAATTCAATTTATGTTTTCTCTGGCTCTATCCTTTTCCAAGTACCACAATCTGGAAATACTCTTGCCAGTAAGTGAGCTAATTATAGGGTTCCTTTCATTTTGCTTCTTGTTGTTCTGGGATTAGTCCTTCGTTTGTTCTTGTACAGACATTCCTACCAATGCTCCTCCTCGATATTTGACACTGTCCATTCCTCTTAGGGCATTATCTGTTTACGTTTTAGCTCATATTTCCCTTTTAGTTTAATCTTCATTTCTTGTATGGATTATTTTCTTTATTTCCAGTTTTTTTCTTTTCCCCGTGAATTCTATCACCTCACTTCTGAATTCTACTAAATTTACGCGTTGCTGTTTCCCATTTTATCATCTTCCTAATGTAGTGTATCTACTTTGGACAAAGTAAGTTATAGTTTTGAGTTCTTTTGTGAGGATGTCTTTCTGTTGAGATGCTATTCTATTTATTTTATTGTTGATAATACTTAAAACTGTATTTGGGCCTCAACCATTTTCTGTTGTTAGTTTTATGTGAAATTAATTGAACTTTTAGAAATAGGTCTAATCCTAGGTTCTAGACTTCTTCTAGCCTAGCTTTTGTGGGGACTTAATTCTGAGATCTCCTTAAGTATTCTCCTCACTCTTATTTATCTGAACCTTCATTTCCAAGTCTGTAGGTACCTTGATCTGGTATTTCTCAGCCTCCAGAGCAGTGAGAAATCAATGTCTGTTGTTTGATGTCTGAAGTGCTTTGCTGTAGGAGACCGAGCTGACCCAGGCACCTTATAGCCCTTATACATCCATGAATAATTAAGTTAGTGGTCTTGGGCATTGTGTCCATCATTGAACTGATAAAGCAAGAAATTTAAATTACCTGAAACAATGCTAAAAATGTAATTACTTAAACAGCTTGAGCAGGAAAGGAACTGAATATTCGTATAATACAGTGAAAATGAGGTTCCATTGCCACCATGAGTAAGGGAGTTTCCTTTTTTTTTTTTTCCATTTGCAAGTTCTTTTTTAATGCTTCCACCGTTTGTATATTGATTCTTTGTAAAATACAGGAATATAGTACTTTGACCGAAGAATAAGACTGGTTCTTTTATAACATTTTTTTTCATTTTCCTTTCCACCTAATTCTTAAATCATAAAGAAATCTTTGAGTTTAAAAGTACACATTTTGCACATTTCTCCAAACAAAATAAAGAAATGGTCAATAAACACCCGAAAAATGCTCAACATTGTTACTAACTAGGGCAAGGCAAATCAAAACCACAAAGGGGTAGCAATTCACACCCGTTGGGGCGGCTGTCACAAGCACGACGGACAATAACAAGTGCTGACGAGGATGAAGAGAAATTGGAACATTGGTGATGCTGCAAATGTCATGCTCCTTTTCCTCTAAATAAGTCAGTGTATTTTTTTTTCTTTTTTCCCCCATTAGATATGTATTTATTTATTTACTTTAACTTGATTGTTGAAAGTATTACAGATGTCCCTCCTCTCTTCCCCCATTGGCACCGTCCTCCCCACTGTCCCCCGCCCCTGCCTGCCCTGCTCTGCGACTCTCTTCAATAAAACTTTCCTGTTCCACTTTTATTATGAGTCAAACAAACAAACAAATAATTATAAAAAATATAAGTTTTTTTTTTTTGTTTTACATTTTACTCTTTTTATTTTTTTATACAGATTGAAGCTCCTAGCCCAAAAGAATTATTTGACTGTGGGTGGTGGGCACATGGTGCAATCCACAGACCTTGTAACATAGAGATCCACACCGGAAACCTCTATGACCCTGTTAACCAATGTCACCCAATAAGTTTAATAATAAATGAGTAAATAATAATGTCATTTATTGCAAATATTTCAATCATGTTATTGATTTTATTTTATTTTAGTTTAAAAATTTTTTTCCTTTATTCATTTTAGAGAGAGAGGAAGGGAGGGAGAGAGAGATAGAAACATCACTGAGAGAGAACATCGACTGGCCGCCTCCTGCATGCCCCCCACTGGGGATCAGGCCCACAGCCTGGGCATCAGCCCTGACTGGAAACCCAACTGGCAACCTCGAGGTGCATGGGTTGATGCTCAATCATTGAGCCACACCGGCCAGGCCATGTTATTGATTTTAAAAAGCATATTTACATAACTTAATTTACAAGAAATTTATAAGATTTATACCATAAGAAAATGTATACCTTAAATAAAAATGAGTAGCAACATATAGAACCCTCTAAAGAAAGTGAGTTTAGTCTCAGTGATATTAAAATAAGAGTACGAATTCTTCACCATATTGATATTTTAGACTACTTTGAGGTGACATAGAAAAGGAATTATTATTAAGCTATGATTCATGATAATATTTATATGATAGTAAATCTGCTGAAATTTTAAAGACCTGCATCTTTAATGATGTTTTTTCACTGTTAAACTGAAAAAAAAAAAAAAAATGTTGGTTGGTTATACGGTTTATAAGAGCAGGCTAAAAAGATTAAGATTGGTGTTTTGAAATTTGTTTTAACACATTGTGCTATAAATATTGGTTTTTATTAATGTTGTATATTAGCCTCAAAGAGGCACTTATCCAAGTATATAGTTGGCCTTGCATATGTTTATAAGAGCCTAGTCAAACTTTTAAGATAATAAGTCTAGCTCATGTAAGTATGAATCATGACATTAAATACTAGAAAAATGGGAGGAAGAAGTGTCACCTGAGAACAGCTATCGGTCTTCACAAAAAAAATAGAATTAAAAAATAATTTATTCAACTTCTATTTCTAAAAATTGTTTCCTTCTTAATAATGGAAGAGTCCTTGATGTATTACTTCAGTTATTTCATGTGTAAAATAAATTATTCAGCCTGAGAAAATACTTTTCAGCTTAAGTGATAAATCAATATTTTAATAAATATTCATCTACTCGTTATTCAGTGGTGAAGATTAAATTAAAGTTGGAAAGGCATTCATTACTCTTTAATTTTCTTTTGACAATTAAAATGATACAATCGAAAATTAGAGTTTTATTTAAAAGCTATAAACAAGCCCAATATGGCAATTTTCACCAGATGTTTGAGTTAAGTTAATGCAATAATTCATAAGACAGAGTAAGCATTCATTAAATATTATTTATTGTGCAAATCAGTATGAAAAAAAGCAATGGCCCTTCTTTGTCCTTTAATGCTAATTATCAATATAAATACATTTGGAATACGTTCTATTAAATATTCAATCACCAGAATTTATTTTTGAAGAAAATATTCTGATTTCTGAGGCAATAAGTATGTATTAAAACTTTGGAGTTGTTTTGGTTTATTGAATGGTAAAGGGAAAGATATCCCCTAATCTACAACTACTGTATAGAGACCTTGAAAGCATTGTTTCATATTAACATTCTCCCTAATGTTATGGTTTGTTCATTTAAATGTATTGAAATATTCTTTCAAGTGATGATATTAACTTTGGAATATTAGCGAATTTCTGTTTGTTTCATACGTTTGGAAAATTTACATAGGACTAAAAATACATCCTTTGATAGTTAAAAAAATACAACTATTTCGGAGTGTAACAGACACAATTATAACTTTTTAGACAGAATTATTGTTGTTATTGGTGTTATGCATTTAAGAAAACTCATTTTTATGCACTTTGGTCCAGGCCCCATTAGAGTGCTGTTACATTTTTAAACACTGTTTTGCAAACTAGATATTGATTTCTGACTTATTTCTTGCCTAGGAGTTTGGATTTTGATGTTTTTGGTCTGTCAATGCCTGAATCCAGAGTCTAATTAATCCATTTTTATTTTGCCACTTAAATTATTTGTGAAATATGGTACAGTTTAAACAAAACTAAATAAACCTCCATTTGTAAAAATTTATTTTGACATCTTAACTTTAAGTAGCTAAGTGTTTAACATTAGTATTAAACATGAAATGTTAATATTAAAATATTATCTCATCTATATGTCTTTCTTTGATATGTGCCTCTCATAATTTTAATGTTTGGTTTTGTTTTTGTGAATTCTCACTGGAGAATATTTTCCATTGATTTTTAGATAGAGTGGAAGAGAGAGAGAGAGGGAGGTAGGGAGAGAGACAGAGACATCGATGTGAGAGAGACACATCGATTGGTTGCCTCCCACACGACCCCCGCTGGGGCTGTGCAACTCAGGTACATGCTCTTGACCAGGAATCGAACCTAAGACCCTTCAGTCCTTGGACCAATGCTCTAACCACTGAGCCAAACCAGCAGGGACATTTTACTGTTTTATATTACATGTGAAGAAATAATTGATAATGAATTCCTTAAATCCCTGCATATTTAAACAGCAAATGCAGAACATTAATCACAATATTCTGTTGTACGTTCCTAAAATGCTGATTACTTAGGTAAATTTCTAAAACATTTTAAAGTTAATAGCTTCCTGAGAAGTAATTAATAAATGTGTTATGCAGTTGAAAATGTGTCATTTCTAGAAATGCAGTTTTTACTCCACTTTGCACATAACAAATGAAACCGACCTTATATTAGCCAATTATTGTAATGTGTGGTTTTCAAGCAATTTCCATGGGCTTTGAATGGGTTTCAGAGGTAGGACTAAGCACTGAAGCGTGTTCTGCATGAGGCCTAATTTCTGTCTATTCTTTGTCACCTTCTCCTTGAAGAATTCTAAACTGATGGCATTTGCTCTTTATTCAAGTAATCTTGATAAGTACTTCTATCTTCATAGCATGCGTTATATTACTTTCTCTTGGAATAAGACCACAAATTGATCTTCATCTTGATCAACGTCATCTTCTAAGAAAAAATAAATTATAGTGCTCACTTCAACAATGCATCAGAAATAGCATCAGGAAACTCACTTCCATCGGTGGGACGGAGAAATGATACTCCAGCTCCGATTTCCCAGAGAAGTTAGCCCGGTCACCACATTTCAAGTGTGCATTTTTGTTATTCACTTATGGGCTTAATGGTCAAAGCATTGGGCACTTGCTTGATACACATTGCTTGGCACAAAATATTAGCTGTTATTAGAAACTGTTTTAAGCCCTGGCCGTTTTTGTTCAGTGGTTAGAGAGTTGGCCTGTGGTCCAGAGAGTCCCAGGTTCGGTTCCTGCTAAGGGCACATACCTGGGTTGCAGTTTGTCCCCGGCCCCGGTTGGGGTCCTGTGGGTGGCAACCAGTCGATGTGTCTCTCTCACATCGATGTTTCTCTCTCTCTCTTCCCCTCTCTCTACCTCCTGCCCTGTCTGAAGATAATTGCAAAATTGTCCTCGGGTGAGGATAAAATAAAAAAAAAGAGAGAGAGAGAGAGAAACTGTTTTAAAAAGAAGACAACCATTAATATCGGAGAAAACAGGTGGCAAAGAAAAACTATTTCAACATCGAGGATAGCCACTTTTATTGTGGGGACTGCAGTTGCCCATGCTTGATCTTCCATCACGATGAGTCACACACTCAGCCTCTTCATACAGGTGTGTGTGGTTGTCTTTGACTGGCAAGCACTCGTAAAGCCACTAAACTTTAAACAGGAGTGGTACTGCTATTAACTATACAGAGTCCATTCTAAGGTGATTTACTAATACCCGTAATCCCAGCCCCAAATGCCAGTTGCTATGGTAGTAGTGTTTCATTTTGACGATGAAGGGAAATCAGGCTGACAGTAGCTTTGAAGAGTTTTTAAGTTCACACTGAGAAAAGTCTACTTTTAACTTCTCCCTTAATGTATTTTAGCAATTTAATTAGTACTGTTGATCATACATACATTCATATTTAACTGTGTTCACTTTATTTACTCCTAAAAGATTAATAGTCACCACAAGATACATTAACATTGATTTCATAGCACTATTATAAATTAATATGAGTCCTTGGTATATAAATACGTCTAGCAGGCTATTAATAGCCAGCTGGAATATTTCAGATTGTTATTGCATATACATTAAGTTAGAGCTTTAAAAAAATGACTGCAGTACAGGTTACACTAGAGTCAGACTTCATAAATTATACTAAAATTTCTATGCCTTTCTAAAAATACTCTAAAAATTCCAGTAGAGTATGGAGTCCAAGAGAATCATATGTAGATCAAAGAGCCTGCTGTATGATAGCCTTACCATACAAGAGATAATGTAAAAAATAAAACTTATCAATCTATAATATCCAAAACACTCATGAAAGGTTATACTAACAGAATCCACATTTGTATAATTTTGCATCATAATCAAATTTGGATACATTGGATATTGTTATAATTTTTAATAACTATTGAAAGTGTGTTTATAAATATTTGACTTATATTTCACTTCCATTCTACTAGGGATGTAACATCTTAACATTCTAATCAACTGATCATTAAATTTTTAAAAAATGTTTTTATTGATTTTTTAAAGAGAGAGGATGGAAGTGAGAGATAGAAACATCGACGAGAGAGAGAAACATAGATCAGCTGCCTCCTGCATGCCCCCCACTGGGCATCGAAGCCACAGCCCGGGCATGTGCCCTGACCGGGAACTGAACCAGGACCTCTCAGTTCATGGGACGATGCTCAATCCACTGAGCCACACTGGCCAGGCAATCACTGGATTTTTTAAAGCATTGTAACATTTGTTTTTATTGGGCATCGTATCTCACCAATTAAGAGAGGTCTATTTTAACCTCACTTATTAAAATAATATGACTGTTGTCTTCGCACATCTTAATTAGCCAGTTTAAGTGTACCAAAATACAAATTAGTTGGTCTTTTTGTATATTTTCTATTATCTTTTTATGTAATGATTATAATAATTTCAGTAATTAAGACAATCCTCAAGCCTCCAGTTCTTTATAGCAGTGCAATTATTTTCTCATCAGGATTGAATACAGGCTACACTGATCCAGCAAAGTGACCCAAAAATGAAGATATGCAATCGAAGGATACACTTCACTTGCATGTCACTGTACTAAAGTAGAACAATAGTCTGAATGGTGGTGAAGCTTCTGAGGTCATCATAGGAGGCACAGTAGTAGCTATTTTCTTTGCTTTAGACAGATGTCCAAACACTGTGGTTTCCCATGCATAATGCTGGGTAAAAGGAACTCTACTGGCACATTGTATCAGATGGAGTGCGTGTCAGCATGTTTAAAATGTCCCTTCCATAATGAATGCCATAATTTCTTTGTACTTGGCAAAGGTAAACACGTCTTTCTACTAAACCTCAAAAAACGTAGGTAAATTGTCCTGCCTGAAAATAGCTTACTTAAATTTCAAACAGAATCTGGAATGGAAAAAAAATAACCACGCGTCAATTGAATGGTGACACTATAAAGCTGAGAAAGGGTTAGAAAGGACGTGGTAAGGGATGTCGGCACACTTGTTCTAATGTCATGCTCACAATCATTTTGTGTTTCATTGGCGCTCTGAAGAGAGAGACTGTGCAGGTTACAACAGCACAAGCATCTGGTTCAGCTAAACATGGTGTGGCATGATAAATTGCTATTTGTTCATTGCAGTTTAATTAACATTCTCCTGTCAGATTATATTCCTTAAGTTTATCCCCAGGAATCTTCTCTTAGTGTACGGGCACTAAATTTTAATTTTTTTTTTTTTATGAAGCTCTAAACATACCAATAGAGTAAGGGGTCAAAGAGAATTACAAGTAGATCAAAGAGCCTGCTGTAATAATAGCCTTACGATAAAAGAGATAATGTCAGAAATAAAACATCAATCTATGATATTTGAAGAAATCATTAAGGTTGTACTAATACAATCAGTACAATTCAGGATCACATTCAGCATCATGATGGTTTTTATCGTCCAAAAATCGTCCCATAAATATTTACTGAGTACTGTCTGTGCTCCAAATTCATTTCTGCCTTGTCAAAATTACATTTCGAGGTGTGAAGACACCAATTTTGGTAAATATATGTTGTTTTCTTATTTCTTGTTAAGTCTCATGTATACGACGACATGTGAGAAATACCTTGGAAGGGAAAGAACTGAGCTATACTAACATCCTGGAAAGGGTATGACAGAGAGACAGGACAGCATGTGCTCGGCTGCTGAGGTGGGAACAAGCTAAGAGGATTCAAGGAACAGTAGAGGCACTGAGATGGCCACAGCGTGAATGAGGAAGAGACGAGAGGAAGAAGAAGTCAAAGAGCCAAGGGAAGTAAGACACACCATATGTCACTATAGGGTCTTTGGTGTTTACTCTGAATAACCAAAGGGGTACACTTGGGGGGTGTTGAGAAGAGGACTGATGTGCCTGAAAAATGTCATTCTGCTTTGTGGTATATATTGTAACAGTGCAAGTAGGCAAGTAAAATAATCAGTAAGATGCATTATAATAACAGCGGACAGGAAATGATGATGATAGATAGACAGATAATAGATGGATAGATAGAGCCTATTGTCTTTAGATAGGCTTTTAGAGGCCTTCATAATGGCAGCCAAAATTAACGTACTTTTGTGTGTGTGTGTGTGTGTGTGTGTGTGTGTGTGTGTGTGTGGTCTTGAGGTGTTGGCTCCTAGAATAGCATTGTTCAGTAGAACGACCTCCAGGGATGGAAATACTCTCTTTGCTGTCCAATATGGTACATATGAGCACTTGGTATGTGGCTGGTGTGGCAAAATAACTTTTAATTCATATGAATTTAAATTTGAATACACACATATGGTTAGTAGAACCTACTGGATAATGCAGTACTAGAAAGTAATGCTCCAGTGTAGAGGGAGATTGTTATTGGAAGCGTTAGATAGTGGATGCTATCAATTTTACATTTTTAATCTGAGTGATAGAAATGGGACTTTGGAAACCCAGGGGTATAATTTTACACAAATAAAAACCACTCATCCTCCCCTGTGAATCTCAGAAAATTCTTTTTCTTGAGATATCATAAGGAATACATCCCCAAAAACCAGTGGGGAAGAGGACACCCCTCTTCCACTGGGCACAATAGCATCTTACATTCAAATGCAATATTACCTGAAGTAAAGACATCAAGGTCCAAATTTGCTTGGTTTTCTTTTTGTTACTATTCTTTGTCTTTCCATGGCAAATAAGAATTCATTTTAATTAAAGAAGCAATCACATTCCTATGTGCGATGATAATATTCTATTAAAAAATTCATTTAGTTTCAGAAGAACTATCATGGCTTACACTGCAAGTCAATGCTATGCAAATGAATCACCTAAAGAAAAACAAGGACAATTCCTAGTTGACAGGCTTTATGAAAACGATTATATGGGTGTGTTTAATTTTTAGATCATCTTGGGTATAATTCTCACTAATGATGTAATAAGGTGAGATTAATAAAGAAGAAGAAGAGAGAAAGAAAGAAGACCTCTGCACTAAAACAACTTATACCATCTTCGAATCTCTATGATTAATATCTTCATTACTGTGTATAATATGAGAACTCAATGATGTGTGAAGGCAATGTTAACTTTAATTGATGAGATGCAAAGTCAATTTAATTGTCATGTGGTATTTGTTATTACTGGCATATTGATGTGGCACATTTGCATAATGACTCTTTTAAGCAAAAACGCCATTCTTTTTAATTGAATGGAGTGGCTTCATTATTTTCTTGACCTCTACTGACTCTTAGAGAATGTACATTCAGTTTACGTAGAAACCAGTTGTAAAGATCGTTGCCTGGGGTTGCTTTAGGCAGTCCAGTGGAAGTCAGGATAGTTTAAGATGTTTTTCATTCATACACCCATTCATTCAACAAATATGCTACAGTATGCCAAGTAGTGGGAAAAGAGAAGTGAGCAAGACAATCTCATTGCTAAATTTACAAAGCTCGCAAGCTATTGGAGGAAGGAGGTATTTTTATAAAACCTTATGTACATTTTCTAATGAAAATTAGGTTAAGGGCTATGACCGAGAGCTGCTGGGTACAATGAACCTACATAGCGGAGAAACCCAAATTATTAGGAGGAGTTGGGGAGGCTTTTCTGACCAAGTGATATTTAAAACGGGCCCTGAAAGATGAGACAAAGAGGAGGTGGTATCTGAATTGAGCTGAAGAAAAGCGATCAGGGGACACAAAGGATGCACATTTACAAGGGATGTGTCACGGGGGGGACACGGCTGAACCTCGGGGATCAAGGGGAGCGTGCTGAGTGATGGGGAGAATGGCAGGCAGGCAAGGTTCTAAACGTCGTCATTTACTCTCTCCCCCAACTTCTTTCCTTAGTTAGCTCCAAATATTCCACCTTTCTCTTGTTTTTCTCCTGTTGCCTTTCTTCTCATTCTGTGTTCCAATCTTCTGAATGTTGGTCGAGTTCCATGGATCCTAATCCTCCAACAGATCCCTTCTCTAAGGACTTTGCTTTCTGGCAAAGTCCTTCTTTCAGTGTCATCGACATTGGCCCTGGCCAGTTCGCTCAGCGGTTAGAGCAGGGCCCATGGACTGAAGGGTCTTGGGTTCAATTTCAATCAAGGGCACTGCGTACCTCAGTTGCAGGTTCAATCCTGGGTCTCGGTTGGGGTCATGCAGGAGGTAACCCTTCAATGTGTTTCTCTCACATCAAGCTTTCTCTCTTTCTCTCTCTCTCCCTCCCTTCTCCTCTTCCATTCTATCTAAAACAATCGATGGAGAAATATCCTCGCATGAGGATTAACAAATAATATATATGATGTATATTCATCTACATTAGAATCGCTCTAAAAGGTACGCCTGGAGTTCTGACCTATGTCCCGAATGCCAGACTACCCAGAAGTCAACTGCAGTTCAACATCTAATAGGTGGTTCGAATCTAACTTGCCAAATGAGTAGTTCAGGGGGCCCCTCCGCCGGGCTCATATTTTGGTAAATAGTGCTACAATTCACCATTTCTCAGGTCAGTGACCTTGCATTTCTCCCTCACTATCCTGTCAGCATCAAAATCCATCAGCAAACTCAGTCATGTCGACCTCTAAAATATAGCCCGAATTCAATAGTGTTATCACTTCCTGAACTACCAACACCTGTACGAACAAATAAAAATTACAAATAAGAGCCTAAATTCTCCCTCTTAAAAATAATGAAAGATACACCCCCTCCTCTTTTAAAGCCTTTCTTTCTTTCTTTCTTTCTTTCTTTCTTTCTTTCTTTCTTTCTTTCTTTCTTTCTTTCTTCTTTCTTTCTTTTTGGTGAACTTGTAACTGGAAATTCTTTCTCTACTCTTTCGAGATGTTTTTAAATCTTTTTCAAAATAGCATCTTGCCAGGCTTATAACCGAGGACTGTCTTTCTCAAGAGATTGAGGCCATCCCCTTGAAATGCAGACATTGAGGGGGTAGCACCCCTGCCTCCAGTTTCTGGGAGAGACTGAAGCCTCCTCCGAGTGTGCAGGGCAGGTCATCCGTCCATGCATCCAACACATCAACAAACGAAAATAAAAATCAGCCGATGCAGAAAAAACACTTGTCGAAATGTGGCATCTGTTTAGAAGTAGAAAAAATTCAAAACCTCTCAACACACTAGGGAGAGAGGGAAATTTTCTCAACATAATAAAGCTAGTGAGAAACTGGATCCATTCCCCCTGAGCTCAGGATGAGGATATGAATCCCCTGTCGTCTCCCATCCAACACTGTGCCGGAGCACCTAGTAAGGGCATCAATGTACTAAGATGTAATAGAAGTGGCTTTACCTCTGTGGTCTTTCTCCTAAAAGCCCGTAAATCCATCTAACCATGAGAAAAACAACAGGGAAATCCTAACTGAGGCATATTCTAAAATATATCTTAACAGCACTCAAAGCCGTCAAGATCGTGAAAAACAAAGAACGCCAAAAAACAAAACAACCAAACCAAAAAACTGTTAACACAAAGAGAAGTCTAAGGTGACACAGTGACTAAATGCAATGTGGGATCCTTGGTGAGGTCCTGGAACAAGAAAAGGTCAGTAAATAGAATCCAAGCCAATCTGCATAGAGCTGAGCTTCAGTTAATAATAATGTATTTGTGTCGGTGTGTTCCTATTTGTTCTATACTAATGCAAAGTGTTAATAATAGGAGAGCGTGGGTGTGGGGTAGACAGGAACTCGGTGCTATCTTGACAGGTTTTCTGTTCATCTAAAATTGTTATAAAATTTAAAACTGTTTTTCAAAGGAAACAAGGACAGGAATCTAAAAAGGCACATTGTATATGACTCGTCCATGACAAGGGGAGATATATTCTGATGCGATAGATCTTCTCTGTTCTTCCCATCCTCCTACTCCTGCCCCCTCCTTTATTCTGTTGCAATCATTTGGCTTCTGTTGTCTCTCAAATTCAAAACTTCAGAGGATCTTTGCCTCGTTCTCTTCTCTCTGTCAGGAGAATAAACACACTTTCCACGTCTAATTTCATGACTTTCTCTTCCCACTCATCACTCAGCTCAAGTACCTCCTTTTCTCAAAGCCCTTCGATGAAATAACGTGAACAGCATCCCTTTATGTCCCCTTTTCCTGGAACAAGCAGAGTAAGAAATTAGAAGTGCGGTAAATATACATCAGTTTTTAGTCATTTCCTGTAAAACATGACTGACCAGGTCTGGGAGCTGGGAAAAATGAGTTGTCCCTTCCGACCCTAGATCACTATTCACTAACTGAATAACTAGGTCACGGAATGTGAGATGGGGCGCCTGGAAATTAGTAGTTTCAATTGTGGAGAAACCATGGGTATATGTTAATAGATAATTAAAGTGGACATGCAAATAAATACTTGCGTATGAGATACAGAGATAAAAAATACCGTAGTTGAAGCCACAGTGATAGAATGCCGTGGTCTGTGGTTGGGGTGTAGTGTAAGATTTAAAGAATATGAAAGACCCAGGACCAAACTCGAGTATCCAATGACGAAAGGTCTTGTAGAGGAGGAGACACCGAAAATAGCTTGAGATGCAGGAGGTGAAAAGTCCGAAGGGGGAAACAATGCTCAAAGCCCATACAAGGAGTTTTTCCAGGAGGTTGTGATTGACTCTGTGGATATATCAGAGAGGTTAAATTGAAGAGAAAAGAGATCTGAAAAGGGCCATCGACAATGGGAACTTTCCTGGGGTCTTAGCAAGAAGAGCTTGCTACATGGAGTAGTGAAGGCTATACTTCCACAGACTGATGGATCGATGAGTGGGGTTTACAGGTGGTCGGGGGTGGGTATGTCGAGCAAACTGCTTTGTAAAACCTCCCAGAAGGGATATCATTGTTTTTGAAGTGGAGGAGACAAGAGCATGTCCTCCTGCCGATCGGGGAGCTCTAACACGGGGGAAGAAGTCCAGAACACGAAAGATGGAGTTAGCAGAAAGCACCAAGCAGGGGGCATGAGTGGCAGGAAACATTCCTGTCCATTCACGAGCTCAAATCTGCAGCCCTGAGTGGGGCTGGTTTCCTCCACTTCCTCCTTCTCAGTGTTCAGATTCAGTCTTTTATTCTGAAGAACGTGTGAGGGGTTCGCTCCCCTGTCTGCACCTCGGGGTCTCAGGGTATTTAAGGCAGAGGTTCTGGGCACGTGATCTATTTTTCAGGTCCAGTCTTCCCCTGGGCCAGGTTAGGTGGGTGCTAATCCCAGGAGAGGAGCCTAGGAAAGCAGACTGTGGCCACTTCTGATTGGTGGGTTTTAGCGTGGCTTTCTCATTCATCAAAGCTCCTTTGTACGCTGTCACTGTGATGGCCGAACTCCGCATCTCAGAGCTTGAATCGCACTTCCAGGCAGGAGTGATTCATCACCGTAAGACCACACATCAGGTGTCCCTTCCTTGCATCTGTCTATCGCCCACCAGATGAGAGCACTCGTCTGGGAAGTGATGAGTAACAGGGTCTCTGCAATACTTCTGGCTGTAACATGACTCGATTATTCATTTCAACCACACGGTGCTTATAAATTTCATCTCTATTCCAAGTATAAAAAATCCTTTGGCCTAGTCATATCTATAAATAAAACTAATGATCAAAGTGGGGGGTGGGTTATGTTCAGGTTAAACTCTAATCAGCTACTATTGACTATTCTCTTTTCTTTTTGTCTTGTTTTTCTCAATGTAATGACCATAAATGTAAGCAAAGCCGTTTATTACTGAGAGTTGCTCCATAACCTGTTTGCTCCTCTATCATCATTGTCGAATCTTTTGTACTGTGGTATTTGCCAGGAGCCTAATTGCTATAGACTATGTCCATGGGCTTCTTTCTCCTATGTTCATGCCCTCTGTCTCCTGCTTGGGTTCAGCCAATGGTCCGTACAAGCAGGAACTGGAGAGAGAGAGGGAGGTGTGGTTGGGGTACTGAATCCTTCGGTTCCTTTCTGCAGGCTTGCCAGAGGATGACTACATTCCTAGATGGCAGGTCATCACTCCTGCCAGATGGCTTTCTCTATATAACATCTTTCTTAGCTCTAGGAAGTGGCTCCTTCCCTCAGCCCTTCACACCTGACTACTCGTCTGTCACTGTGGCTACTTACAGGGTACTGTGCTACTCATTGTGCAATTCTGTGCTCGGCCACCAGGCTCGACACCTTACCTAAAAAGTTATTTTCAAATACGTCTTTGAGCTACCCAACTTGACTTTTGCCATACAGGGAGGGGCAAAAGTAGCATTGCATTTGGGACTCCATGAAACCCAGAGTTAATTCTTGTATTATTATTTATTAATTATTGCAGTATTTTCCATGTGAACAACTGTAAACGTACTTTCGCCCATCCCATGATGGCAAAATCGTAAGATATAGTGAAGGGCTTGATTTTAGGAAGAACACTTCAGGAAATTAACAGACCCATTTAGTGGACTGTGGTTCTCGCTTGTCCGTTTAATGAATATTTATGACTATACGTCAAGGACTCTTCAGGTATACATCATTGAACCAGAAGATCATGGAATATTTGTCCTCATGAAGCTTCTGTGATAGCCTATAGTAATACTTGGCCAGAAACGTAGTTTAAATGCTTTTCTCCATACATAGACAATGAAAAGACACTGAATTTTTGTTTTATATATAATACGTTCTAAATCTTTTCCCAAAGTATACCATTGAAAATCATTTCAACTAGCTGTTTTTATTCATAAACTTCTCTTCTAAGCTGTACTACCTAATACCATGAACAAGTTAGGGAACAGTAGATGCTGGAGCAAGGATTCCCAAACTGCATATCATCTAACATATAACAGAAGTTTACTTTTCCACCTGTGGCAGCCCTGTGAAGTAAACAAGACAAGGGGGCATGTGATGCATCTTTGACTGATGGCTTCCAAGTTTATTCTGGAAGTTGTTTCCAATTCAGCCAACCAGAAAGGCAAAGGAGCCCAGACGATGTTTCTATCGACCATTCATAAAAATGGCATGTAACACTTCTGCTCATACGTCAAACACAGGCAGCCACTCAGTCACATGGGTGCTGCTAACCTCAGGGGAACCAGAAAGTGTAGTCTAGCTGTGTGTCCAAGAAAGAGGAAAGAATTTGGATTTCCATGATCTGGAGTCTCTGTTGTATGGCATATGGTATAGAGTAATCATGCACACATGTCTGTTTTATGTATATAAAGTGGAGTAGTTCTCATTTATACTATGACTGATATAACTTAGAAAAAAGCAAGAATACTTTAATATCTTTTATGATTACCTATTGAAGAAGCTTGCACTCTGGAATTTTATTACTAACCTAACTATGTGAAGCTAGAATTAATATATATGGTACATCTAGATCTCAGTAGGTATGACCTTCGTGATACCTACTCTGAGTGGAGCTCAGAGTGGAAGGACAATAACGCCATACCCCTTGAGCCTCCTTATTTAATAAACATATTTTCTTGATTTTTACATTGACTTTATGTTCTGGGTGACCCAATTGCAAAGAACCACAATTTCCTAAAACAGGAATTCACTGTGGTAGAACCAGAGAAATAAACTAGCACCGAAACAGCCTTGTAATCAAGCCTAGAGACCGCCAAGGTCTTTTTGAATATGACAGCAGAATTGTGCTGGGTCTTCAGGGACAGACTTTCCTAGCACCTCCTTCTGCAGGGATGAAATTGAAATGTTTAACCACCAATAAGGCACAGGCTGCAACTGATCAGAATAAAGGCTCCAGGACGTAACACTTGGGTGTCTGGTTACATAGGAGAGTAGCCAGGGAGGCTGGTGGAGAGAGAGAGACACACAGGTGCCTTTACCAACAATATTTAATGACAACATGGCCTTTATGCCTGTCATCTATGTTTCTGTGTGCTTCTTGTCCAAGCTCTCTAAAGAAGAGCAGATTGGTCTAACTAGTCACAATCAAAATAGGGCATGTCTTTTGGTAAGTTTCATATCACTTTATTTAGGCTAATGACAACTGGCCTTTGCCTAGTAGAGTCCGCTGTAACGCTGGCACTCAGGTCCCAGGACTGGGAAAAACAACAGAGCCACCTATGCATAAATAAGCTGTATGTATAGATAACCCATATGTGTAGATATCCCGTGTGCATAGATATCCTATATGTATAGATATCCCATGTGTATAGATATCCCGTATGTGTAGATATCCCGTATGTGTAGATATCCCGTATGTGTAGATATCCCATATGTATAGATATCCCGTATGTGTAGATATCCCATATTCATAGATATCCCATATGTATACATAATTTGTATGTATAAATAGCCCGTATGTATAGATAACCCATAAGTGTAGATATCCCGTGTGTATAGATATCCCATGTGTATAGATATCCCATGTGTATAAATATCCCGTATGTGTAGATATCCCGTATGTGTAGATATCCCGTATGTGTAGATATCCCATATGTGTAGATATCCCATATGTATAGATATCCTGTATGTGTAGATATCCCGTATTCATAGATATCCCGTATGTATACATAATTTGTATGTATAAATAGCCCATATGTATAGATAACCCATAAGTGTAGATAACCTGTATGTATAGATATCTCGTGTGTATAGATAACCTGTATGTATAGATATTCCATATGTATACATAATCTGTATGTATAAATAGCCCATATGTATAGATATCCTGTGTGTATAGATAACCTGTATGTATAAGTAACCACTGCCTTAGCAGGAAGCTGAACATATCAGACACGGGTGCATCTGGCTCTTCCCCAGATGCCACATGCTGTGTGCTCTCCACAGCTACAAGGCTCATGTCCTCCCATAGTCATTATTCCTTTCTTTGTGGGAATCAGGTAGAAAAACAACACACTATTCAGGGAGTTCAGCACAAAGCGCTTTATTGAGTGACCTCTAATTCCTTTTTCTAGATTATTACCATAAGCAGAAATGACTTTGGAGAGAGATGCAAATTAGGAAAAAAAAACAACCAAAACAACAATGTCACCTTCAGAATGGTATGCATGAAACTCTTAACCTGTTAATGATTCACTTGGGAACCAACTGAAAAAAAATCAAATGTACTGTGAATATGACCAGTCCTCACTGTTTTCCATGCAGTAACGACAGATTCATCTTTGTCTACAACATCCAGCATTTATGGAAAGCTGATGAAGAGAAGACATTAAGACAAACCTCAAAGGATGGGGGAAATGAATTTATCGTTTATGGCTTCGTGCCTACATTTTCAGACTGTCGCTAATGGGACCATTACACTCTAATGACCTTCCACTTAGTGGAAGCCAAAAATATGATTCAGTTTTGTATAAATTAAAACAAATGAAATGGCTTTTAATTTAGCCCTGTTGACATCTCTCTTCAGAAAACCATTTTAACAGAAAAATGTTAAGATTCTGTAGGGGGAAAAAGTATATTCAAACTTAACGTTTCATTGGTCAGATTGTAAAAGTCGTAAGTTCTGAGGAGAAAAAGCCATTCAGGGCTCACTTTTAAAAAGTTAATTCTATCACAAAGATGAGAGTTATAAGATTCACTTTCTGTTACTCACTGGCCATTTATGTTGGAAGACAAATGTCTTTAATTATATATATTCTCCTTTCAAAAAAAGTACCTTTATATTTATTTCTTATATTCACTTAAAAAGTAAATATTGGTATTAGGTTTTTATAACCTAGACACCTAGATAGTACCAGTCATCTTAATAAGCAATGACAGTTTGGAGAATTCCGGAAAGAGATTATCATCTTGATAGAACTTGCAGGAACAGAGACGTCTCTCAATGATCCGTGTTACATGAGGGAGCACGTTCCTGTTTACTGACTGTTCACTGGTAGGTTTACATATGAGCTGATGAGACTTCCGTTCTTGGCCATGTGCTGACTCTATTTATTCAAGTATTCATAATAATTTTTTCCCCAGTATTTGCTAACAAAGAGGTTTGGTTATTTCCTGTTTCCTGAGGTTATCAATTGGTTTCTTCGATCCCAGACTGATCTGGCTTCTCAGCAGCCCGTAGCCTTCCTGGTCTTCGCCTTCTGAGTTCTGTCCCAGCTCACCTGCCTTGGTCTCAGGTCTTCGTTTCACATCCTGTGTAAGGAGAAGTGTATGCAGAGAAGAGAAATGTACCAACCATGTGTCTTCACACATTTTCTCTGTTTTTGTGTTTGTTTTCTTTTTTTTAACAGTATTGGCACATATACATTCTTCTAAGTTTCTGGATATTTTCCTAGGACTATACAGACTATATTATACTGTACGACACTACGCTACACTAGACTATATGACACAGTACTGTACTATAATACTGTCGCTCTGCTAAGCTTAATTATGGAATGAACTATCTTCCAGTAAAAATGTGTTCACTTTACAATAAAACTCATAAATGTGGTTTTAAAAAGAAGATGAATGCAAGTTGCTTAGTAAAAATGTCATCAAAGTTAAACAATTAATATATTCTCTATGTTTGGGATTCTCTTATAAATCAAACTGAATTATGGCATACTGATTATCATTCAGTAAATTGATATTAATCATTGGTGGTTATTATACACATGTATATTTTTAGAAAGAATATTTTTATGTTACTTTATTGAACAACGTACAACATGCTCTCTTTGCTTAGAGAAAAATGTTACTATTTGTGCAATTATTTTTTTCTGATTACTAAGTAATTTTCAAAATTACTAGTAAGGCCTTGATTTCAAATTATTTTGTATGTATCACTGCCCTATAAAAATATATTTGCATATATGTCTATGAATATATACTGAGAGATTTTCTGAGATAAAATATAGGCAATATCAAAGCAGCTCTATTTGGGGAATCATAACATTATTTTAATAAGAAATTTCAATTTTTGAAAGTTTTAGGTATAAGACTTTATGATAAATTTTGTGACTTGTGAATTTAAATATATATGACATTTAATTAACTGTATTCTGAACCTGAGGTCAGAGTTCCCAGGAATAAAAATAGAGAAGAAGCCTTAGGAAGTCATTTAATTAAAAATTGATTTTTGTTCCTTTCAGATAGATCTTAGCCTTTTACTAAGTAACACAACCAAGAACTTACTTATACCCTATTTATGTACTCTTACAATTTACCTAATCAAAATAAAAGTCCAGCCCTGGCTCAACTGGTTGAGTGTCCTCCTGTGCACCGAAGGCTACTGGTCCGATTCCCAGTCAGGTCACAGGCCCGGGTTTCGGGCTCAGTCCTTGGTAGGGGGCCTGCAGGAGGGAGCCAAACGATGCTCGCTCTTACATCGGCGTTTCTCGCTCGCTCCCTCCCCCTTCTCTCTCTAAAAAATAAATAAATAAGAATAAAAATAATACAATTTAAAAACTGAAAAGTCCAGGAAATACATGATATAAGTTTTATGTGGACATTAGGAGGGATTCTAAACTTGAGATGATTACACCGACAAAATATTTCTGGGGGGTGTTATTAGCATCTTGTATCGATTTGTCTAAGACTTACATGGGAGGGTATGGTAACACATTGTCTACTAAATGGAGAGAGTTTAACCAAAAGCCAAGAACAGTATGGTCATTTAATTGCAAAATCACCTAAGCTTTGAATACTAAACTCATTAGCTCATTGAAGATGCTAACAGAAATTAAAATTTTTTAAAAATCAACATTGTTTAAATCAATAGTATGTGGTATAATAGATATTTAAAATCTATGTAGATATATTTTTAATAATCCTTGAACCTGAGATGAGTTTCTGGAAGGCTATTTTATTACAGAGAGCACACTTAATAACTTCTATTAGAAAGTCCTGCTGCCTGGGAGGTGTCCTCACTATGTCTCATTTACTGCTATCCGTTTTCATTATAATTTGGAGGAGCCTAATCAAGCGTTTGCCCTAACTAAACAAACCACTTAGATCAGACTGCATTTCTCCTTCTGAACAGCTCACTATCCTTCCAGAAGCTGCAAATAGATCTTTAGATGTCAAATAGGGCTTATGCAGAAAGGTCTATCTTTATTGATCTAGCCTGATCTTTCAGCCAGTCCTCTTATTTGCCAAACAGTCTCCCTAAATTAGTCCAGGTAGGGCTTAAACATTTGTTGAACTATCCGCAGTGAGTGTTTTTAAGTGAAATAAAGTCTGTGTAGTATGTTATAGGGAAAAATCAATTAGTCTTTTAGTATTTTAGTTTCCTTACATTAATTGGATCCAATCAGGAATTTTAGTTTTTCAGACATCTCTCAGACCATAGTCAATAAGAATCCAATTATTCCAGACTTAAATAAAAAATCTGTTAGATCGCCCCCCTTCTCACCCCCAGAGTTAAATTGTGGTCAAAGACCATCTAAAAAGTCTATTTAGCATTAACCATCTTTTTTCTCTGAATACAGTTCTGTTCCCTTAAAGGTCTCTTGTTCATGCCCAACTTCAATAAGTGTTTAGTTTGGGCATTGGCTTTTCCTAAATATCTAGGTTGGTTTCGCTGTAACAATGCTTTAGAAATAACATTTGACTTCTGTCACGGTATTAAAATGTGTTGAAGAGGACCCTTTGTGGATTTGATGATAATTTCCCATTCTGCCATTGCTGGTGCAACGCACTGTGACCCTGGGGGTCATGCATAAATGTTCTGTGTACTCTATCGTTAATGTTGGGCAGTTTACTTGAGACGATAATTTTTCCTTCACCATCCGTGTCTCAGAATGGAAAGCCCATCGTCAATTCTAGATGCTGAGATTTCAGTAGGCTCTGGGGTTACTGTCTGAGAGACAGCCTTCCCTCTGTGTGTCCATTCAAAGGGTGACTCACAGACACAGTCTGGAAGTTGGAGAGGTCGCTTCATTTGGGAAATGCTGAAATGTTCCAGCCTGATTCCTTTAGGTCACAATAGAGTTCTCTTTATCCGTGTAGCTGGAGAACTTCAGACTGGCCCATTGCATCTACAGGGTGCAAACATAGGTTCCACCTGAGGACCTCGCCCCACGTATGCCAGGTGGTACCTGGGATTTCCTGCAACACAGAAGTCACTAGAAGCAAGTTGTTCACGAGCAAACCTTTGACCGTGTTTATGAAAGTGTGGTCAGGGTTTTTTCCTCCTGGGATGAAATGTTTCCTCCGTCTTGCGATACCGGGCAACTGCAGATAATTTATAAGATGCCACCTAGAGGCAGCAGGCATTAATTCTGCGACTGCAGATTCAGGAGATGGAGATATTTGGAAGCACTTGGAGCAGAAAATGAAAATTGGAAAAGGAATGATAAGTCTTGTGAAGATGATTTGCAATGTAGCTTTCTATTTTCCCTTTCGCTCTTATGAATAAGAATTTGCTACTAAGGCCCACCAATCATGAGGAGAAACTGAAGGGAGAGAGCATTTTTCTGAAAACTCACATGGCCTGGCTTGAAGAGGAACTGAGGGTGAAGTGCTCCGCTAAAGATGAAATAAAACAGAGAACAAAGCTCGGCCATCAGATCAGAAACGAAGCGCAAAGGAGGACATTTTCTTGGCTCCACAAATAAAAGTTTGGGTGTTAGGAATTCCAGTCCCAAGTTCAGTTTGCTGTCTAGCATATGTTGTGCATATGAATCAAACCCTTCCATGCGCTATATAACAAAAGTTCATGCTAAGTCAGGGGAAGAACAGTCTGTTTCCCAAAGTAGACTGTGACAAATCTTGTGCTTAAGTTGTGCTTAACATGACAGGTGCTTGAGAACAGGACTCTCTGGAAAGAGACTTAACGGATGGACCTTTATAAAACTTACATATTTTTGAAAATTCTGTTTTCGTCTTTAGTGGACAGAGACTATTTTTTATGTTTTTTTTCCCTGCACCTGTCATTCACCATGAGAGAAGGAAGCAATCACTGATTTCTCCCACCAGAGACAATTGGACAGTATTGTAAAAGGAAGAACAAATCAGACAGGAATCTGGTGTGTGTCACCGATTCTCAGAATGATCCAAGACGGTGACATATACCTCTAAGGTGGTACACGGTGGGGCTGAAATTGAAGGAGGGGTTGAATGTATAAGAAATAGATAAAAATATAAAGTATATATAAAATCGCTCAAACTTCCCACACAAGCTCTGCGAAGTCATCCATGCAACTATAGCTAGTGGACCCTGCTGAAAATTGCAGGATAATTTAGTAGAGAAGAAAGACATGAAGATCTAAAATCAGAGACGAGGATCACAGCAAAGCCCCAGGTAGAGACAAAATACTGAAACAGATTCTGGTGATGTAAAGTTCAAGTCAAAGTCAACACACACTGAACGATGAAGCTCTTCATTCCCAATGCTTCGCTTAGT
This sequence comes from Molossus molossus, assembly GCF_014108415.1. Classification (NCBI taxonomy): domain Eukaryota; kingdom Metazoa; phylum Chordata; class Mammalia; order Chiroptera; family Molossidae; genus Molossus; species Molossus molossus. Next base: position 111,715,824 of record NW_023425399.1, read on the forward strand.
TCCTGCAACCCTGCCAGAAAATTGGGCCATCCTCCCTGTGGGAAATTGCCACCCTGAAGAGAAACCCACCAGCAACTGATTGTTGGGGAGCCTCCCATGAACTGGTCAAGCCCATTCCCTAAACAAGGATTGAAAAAAGACCCATAAGGAAATACATTATGTTAACATTATAAGAGACCCGAGATAAAGAGTAAATCTTAAAAGCTTCTAGGTGAAAATATAGGCCGTCATAAATGATTATGGATCGGGTAACTCACTACCACGCGATAACACCCTTGGAAGCGTGAGGACACTGGAGCCTTTTATTCATCTTCTAAGGGACAACTATTTCATTTTCTCATTTCATACCCAAGTCACTGTTGATATGTCAGAATAGAATAAAACGATGTTTAACCTCCTATGCTCACATCATCAGAAAGCCAGTGGAAGTCAAGTCAGGTGTGGCAAAATGGAATGAGAGAATACATCGAGGAGAGATGTTACCTCTCCCCCCTGCACCCGGCAGACGGCTTGTGGGCAGAAGGGAATCAATCACTTCTAGGGGAAGCTGTTTACGTCACTGTTAGTTCCGTTTATTTGTGCTAAAGTGTAATTGGGATGAAAAATGCAACTTCTGCTCTTAGATAACTTTAAAAATGATCCGGATTTCATTATTAAACAAAAACATTGTCTAAACTTTCTAATTCCATGGCAAAAGTGTTGTTGGAAGGCATTGATGACACGGTAGGTAATTAGCCTCAGGAGAGATTTTCATATTATTTTGACTTGGCCCTTCTCCTGCTGTAAGTGAATTTTCTTTGTCAATTCATGAATTTATGGAGAGGTGCTCTACTGTACTTTAGCTTCACAAAAAAATTCAGTTATAGTGTCTTATTAACTGTGGAGGTCCTTTTGAAATATAATTCTTGATTCACACAAGGACCAATAATATTTCAGGTTATTTTGGATATGCACATGGTCTCCAAAAGTATGTACCTTCTTATTTTTTACTCTGTGCCTAATTATTTCCTGACTCAGAGAGCAGTTCTTTTATAATGAGCCAAACTTTGATACTGGTTTTAGGCAGCTGGAAATTAAGCTATATTTGTGATTCTTACTAATAACACATGTAATTGCACATCAAAAAAAGTTTCTTTTATTTATTTTTAGATGTAAGGCAGTTGTAATTACTTTTGATTTTTTTTTTCTTTAAGTGGAAAACTGAGATACCTAATCACCAGTAAAAAACAATACCTAATCTGGGAGAAGGTAATTATAAGGTGGAGGAGGGGAAATGAGGGTGTAATTATAGTATTTTACTAAGCAGAATGTTGGAATTCAGATGAGAAATTTCCTAAATTCCTAAGGCTTTTCCATGAAATGTGTTATGTCCCTTCCCATTCAATCTTATCAAGAGCTTTTTGTGAAGCATTGTAGCTTTCTCATTTCCTGCCTTCCCCTAATTTAAGCCCCCACCTTGCATTGAGGTCTTCCAAAGCAAATCATTTGGCTGCCCATCATTTAAAAATATTTTTAATCTAAATTTTTTTTCTATTTTTGTTAAAAAAATTCTTGAGTATTCTATTCAGACATTTATCTGTAGAGATCTTAAATCCTCAAAACAGATTGTTATAAAGATAGTTTTAAAATTCACTAGTAACATCAGAAATAACTTTTAAAATATCAATTCTAAAATACTCAATTTATTTTTTTAGAATTTATCCTTTATCCAGTTTTGTTACCAATATTCAATAAGTAATGATATCTTGAATATGATGTGTGATGTGGAATTTGTGAAAATGCCTCTTCCCCTTTAAAGGGGCGGATTGTCACATGTCTCCTACGCCCGAAAGTAGCTAACAGGTCTTCCCACTGCAAATGTTCTTTTGCTTTTAAACACATTTTCTCCGGACCGCAGGCCGATGCTCTAACCGCTGAGCCAAACCGGCCAGGGCTTAAACACATTTTCTTAGAATCTAGCTATAAATATTTGTTTTTTTCCTTCAAGCATTTGGCTACACTGCCAATTAGAGTTAGTTAAATAGTACTAGATACTAAAGTGTCAATATTTATGAACAGTCCTGAAAAAGTCTAGGATGTATTGGTAAGGAATGGCATGAACTGAAAACCACTTCAAAGCCTATCAAACTATGTAGCTGGGAATCACATAGTTACATGTATACATGTATGCATGTATACTACATGTGTGACACATCAGAATACAGTTGATGCAACTGTGAACCAATAAAATATGAGACATACCAAGATTGTTTTTGAGACATTTTCCATGACATAAAAGGAAAAGAACTTCTAAAAATTATAGTTATCTGTGATTATAGGAGCAAAGTGGACAGTGACCTATGTAATCAATGAAACAATGAAACTAAATCTCTCAACACCACAAAACATGCTGGTCAGTGTTGTCCCGCCTAACCGCCTACCTAGAGATCAAACATCCTTTCTGCGACGCTAGTTTTCAACCTCCTGAAAACAAACAAACAAACAAAAACTAATAGGAGGTGTATACCTTTTTACCTAGCAATTGCTCAGCTTATTTAATTTTCAAGACCTCATTTCTCTTCACATCACTATTTCAGGCATTTCAGGCAGAGGACTGGTATTGTATAGGCTACTGAGTATATGTCATGAAAGTGAAAAATATGGAAGTTAATTCCATATCTACAGATACGAACTATGCAAAGAAAAGAAGAAAGCGACCTTAATGCAACCAACATAAAATAAAACTATTTCATTGGAGTGGGGAAACATTTTGAAGGTCAAAGAAACTGGTCAGCCACAAATTATTTGAAGAGGTAATGGACCGAAAAACAAGAGGCCATGACCTGACGCTAAAGCTAAGAAAAGACAGGACACCAAGGGAGTTCATGACAAATGTCCTCAGGCAGAGGTGACTAGTGTGTGGAACAACAAGCAATTAGAGAGCATCAGTAGGAACTCTGACCACCGCTGCTCACGTGGATGGATGGACACCACGGAGCAGCGGAGCCTTCATCCCAGGCTCTCACGTGCAAGCAGAAAGACCTAAAGAAGAGACATTTAAATTTGGAAATATAACACGCTCTTCAAGTAAATGAATGAGTCTATCTTAAAATAAAAGGGCATGTGAGTGGACTGTTCTATCTGTGCAGAACAGTGATTATAAAACGTTAACGCATCATGTGACTGATAGCCACTCGGCTATAACAGCACAAACACGTGAAGCAGGTCTGGAGGAGAGGGTGACACGCGTGTGATGAGGCTGCAAGACCTTGGCGTCCGGGCAACTCCACTGCCTCCCTGTGACACCAACCGTGTTGAAACATTGATGAGAGAAAACATCGATCGGCTGCCTCCTGCATGCCCCCCCCTGGGGACCTGGCCCCAACCTGGGCATGTGCCCTGACTGGGAATCCAACCGGTGACCTCTTGGTGCCTGGGTTGACGCTCAACCACCGAGCCACACCGGCCGGGCATAAAGTGGTATGTTAGCTTTAAACAAAGCTAAAATTTTCAGGAAAAAGCACAGTCATAAGGAAACCAAATAGGAGAGAAACAGTTTTTAAAGAGCATTGGGCATTTACAGCATTAACCCTGTGTCAGGTATAAGACCTCCGCAGGCGTTCTTGGGCTGCCATGAAGGGGAGAAGAAAGGTATAAGACATGACTGAGAGACGCACCAGAACTGGTCCTGGGTTTCTCGTGATAGCAATTAGACCATCCTGCATAAGTCGGTCTCTGGAAGGACTTTCTAAATGATAAAATTCTGAGGTTCCCACGTCATATTCCCAATTACCATGGACAGATCCAAAAGTTGGACAGTGGAGAAGGCTAATTGGGAAAAAATGGGTTGATCTGAAATACAGTGCCGGAGGAGGGGTCTGTGGATACCCCGAACTGCTAGAAAGAGGAACAGGTAGGTCCTAGGGTCAGCTACACTGAAACCTGGCTGGAGGCAAAGATGAAAAACCGAAGCTGCCCTGCCTCGGACCCATCAGGAGAAGACGGGGCGCTTTGGGAAAGACAGTAACGCTGGGAAAAATAGAAGGCAGCAGGGAAAACACAAGACCAGGTATGAGATGGATTGACTCCAGGAGAGAAGCCGTAGGCATGCGTCTGCAGGACCTGCGCAGGGCTGTCACAGACAGGACACAGGACATCACTCACTGGAAAGTCACCAGGAGTCAGAGCCAACACAGCGGCACGTCTCACGCACAAGGTTCTCACAAAGATACTAAAATATCTGCAAGAGCAACTCTTTCCCCAGATCTCTGTGACGTCAGGAATAACGGGGTGAATTAAAAAATGTCTGTTAAATAATGTGGAGAAGGTTGCTGCTTCCACTAGTCCCTGGGATGTTGCGAATCCTGGAAAACTATGGGGAGCACAGAGAGATGTTTTTGTAACACTGACGTGTAGCAATGTAACATGTTAGATTGCCTGCTGACAGTGGTGGTCACCCAGGCAGGACTAGGCTCACCCAGCCAGATGCAGGGACCAATGCAGGTGTGGGGTGAGTTTAACCCTAACCTTCGCTGCATTTATCAGGTATAACTTGAAAGAAAATTATGCAGAGCTATGAAAAAAATAAATTAGGAAAATAATAAAAATTCATTTTGAGACAATTTTGCACAAACCACATACAACCTCTTACAGAGAGAATGGTTGAAATTGAGGAAGGGAGATGGTGCCTGGAGTAATGACCTGAGCCAATTGAGAGACAATATCATATTTTAATTAAGAGAGTTCTACTTTAATGCTGAGGAATAGCCCAGACGCGATGGATATACAGGAAAGATTTCCACACTATGGGAAATAAAAGTCTATTAAATGCAACTCTTCTAATGAAAGGTTTCTTCAAAAATTATTTTTATCTAATGTGTAGTCATGTAGTTAATGTAATTAATGCATATTTACTGTGATCCATGTTCTCAGCTGGGCACAGGGGATAGCATTCCTCACTGATAATCACAACGAAATAAAGATGATAGTGCCCACCAGTAGACTGACTCAGCTTTAAGTAGTGGCAAATTGTTTTTTAAATTTTTAATATGTTTTTATTGACTTTTTAGAGAGAGGGGAAAGGAGAGAGATAGAAACATTGACGAGAGAGATACATTGATTGGCTGCCTCCTGCACGCCCCCCACTGGGATTCGAGCCGGCAACCTGGGCATGTGCCCTGACCAGGAATGGAACCAGGACCTCTCAGTCCATGGGATGACCCTCAATCCACGGAGCCACACTGGCTGGGCTGATTTTGCTTAGTTATGCTTTTATTACTAATTTGTTGGAAGAGTTGGTCAATTTCATTTAGGTTTACTGGATTCTATTTTAAGAGGAATAATGGCAAGCTACAGTTTTAATGGTAAGGATTATAAGCATCAGAGATGAAATGATCATCTGAAGAAGTGAGAATAATTATTTATGACAGAGAAACAAACATGAAACACAGTCACAGTCTTTGGTAAACTCACATGTGGGTGAGGCAGAGTGGACGTTCTGTGATGCTTCCGTGGGGAGGAGAAATAAATTTCCTCCTGCCTAAATTCTTCTATCTGGACTGATAGTCAAATGAACTCAAACCAGATGAAAAGGAGGAAATAACCAGATGTAATAAAGGCGTACACGTGGGGGGCTGAAGGAATATGAGACCTAAGGGCAAATGGGGCATTTAGTCGTATACACCATCTTGATTTAACCAGAGGGGAGGCTGTGGTTTGGGACATCGAAGGGCAGGAGGGCAATTTACACAGAGATGAAAAAGCACATGTTTGGTAATTACATGTTTTCTGGTTCATCTTGAACAAAAGGACAGAGAGGACTTTGATCAAAAGGGCCTTCCTGGGTTCCTGTCTACCACATACTCGTTTATATTACCTATAGTTTATCTATGATGAAAATATCTTCCTGAAGCAGGCTTTCTAAATTCCTTTCAGGCATGTAGAGAAGTCAAAGGTTTCTCCTGAGTCTTTTGTTTCTTAAAAAGAATCAACTTAAACTAACCAATATCCCAAAGAGGCATATTTTGGAAGGGCAAACTCTTGGTCCCCTTATTCAGAGGACAGTAAGAGAAAATTCAAGGGGAAGTTACAGGAAAATATCACTATCGACCCAAAGAGAAACATTACTGAAACTACTTAAGTAAAAGCCAAGAAATTGTATGCTAGTGTTAGGATTGAAGTCTATTTTTGAGAAGGCTTCATATTGAAGTGATTAAAAGCATAGGTTTTAGAGTCAGATAGACCTTGGATCAAATTTCAAACTTACTACATATTAGCTCTCTCATCTTGGGAAATTTACTAATCTCTCTAAGCTTCAGTTCAATCATCTGTGTAGTACAGATAACAATGTCTCCTTGAGGAGTTGTTTGGATGGCTAAATAAGGTGAGATACCCAGAGAATTCAGAGTAGTGTTTGGCATGTGGGAGGTTTTTATTCTATCCCTTTTAACATTAAGATTGTACACTGAGTACATATAAATTTGTGGATTATCTGAATTTTAATAACCAAACCCCCATTATTACGTATAACTTATAGCTATATGTTTATTATTTGCTAAGGATAACATTAAAGTATAAAATTTTAGATGAACTACTGTAAAATGTTAGAAAAAGATTGTTCCAAAGAAGAAAAAGTGTAACAATCTGAAATATTTGAAATATTGTGCTATATGTTTCTAAAAAATTTTTGTCCCAAGATCTGTGATTGTTTAGTAATGATTAATTGAATAATCCTTTATGTCTCACAAATATTACTTGAAAAGAACTGGAAAATATCAAGTGTAATTAAAGTCTAATCTCATAAGACCTAGACCAAGGTAAATTTGATATATGAATGAAATTAAGCGATATGGAAAAATATTATCAGCATCTGCACCATCGAGTGCATTCAGTTTAAGATTATAAATTTACAAGGAAAACATGACTATTGTGGATCCTCAAACATGTCTGTAATAATCAGCATTCTTTATGGACATTGAAGCAATGTCGACCTGAAGTCATTTAATGAATATGAAGCTTCAGCTATGGCTGTATCAGTCAGGATTTCATCAGAGAAGCAGGGTCACCAAGTGTGATATATGAAAAGAGACTTATCAAATGTTTGGAGCTTATACAATTGTGAGAACTGGTTAAACAGTCTGTGTTGGATTGTTGCTTCTGCATCTGGTACTTGGGATTGACGTCAGCATTTTTTCCAGGTTCGGGGGGGGGGGGTTCATTATACATTCCTATTCCCCTCAAAGTAATTTTCCATGCTAATTGATTTGTCTCTATGTGATATATATATATATATATATATATTTTTTTTTTTTTTTATCAAGAACTGTTTGTTGTTTCCTGAAAGGTTTCTTTCCTTATAAGATCAATGGAGAGATTCCACGCCTTTGGTGGCCGTTAATTTTGTCATCAGTCTAAATCAGTAACTCTTTTATATTTTGAATTTTGAAATATTATTTTTAATAAAAATAACCTGCTGTTGTATTTAGATTCGGGAGGTTCATAAGCAAATAATGTTTTTTGTTGTTGTTGTTAGTTTGTTTTTAATTTGACATTTTTGTTTGGTTACGTGTTTTCCATTTTTCCAATAAGACTCAATCTTAAAACTCTTCTTTCTAAAATGTCTTTCAGATCTAATATTTTACTAGTCAGGAACAATTAATCTTTTTTTAAATTTCAAAGACAAATCCCAAATCTCAATTTTTTGTATTCCCTATGGTAATATTTTCTGCTAAAAACTTGTCAAGCGATTCTCAGTACATCCAAATACCTCAGTTGCTAAGCAACTGCTAATGAATTTTCCACCAAAAAGGTTTCAGACCGGGTCTCTGAGATATCAAATACTTGCACAGCCCTTGATGACTTTGCAAATGTCCCTCTACTGTAACATGAAAAAGTTACTGCAAATAATAAAAAGTAACTACTGGTAAAAGCACATTGTTAAAAAACAAAACAAAACAAAAAAAACACACAAAAAAACAAAAGCAAATAAAAATAATTTAGTTTGCTGGTCCTGGGTCATGGTCTCATCTATTACCATTTCACTCAGCACATATAGTAGTTTAACATCCATAAATGTATTTTGTAAAAAATTAATACATCCAAATGACTTTGTGACTTTCTGTTATTTTTACTTAATAATTGAATTCAAATACTTTAAATGTAGTGATTTTATGTTTGCTGGAATAGCTATTATTACAAATGAACAATATACCTAATTATATTAAAAAAATAACATTATATACTGGAGCTACTGATTCATCCAGAGGCACAGTGCGGGTTGGGTGTTCTTTGAAGCAGCAGGTACAAGCACAGATCCTGGAAATGGATAAAGGAGCTTTCCATCACTTTTATTTCCTTAATGGCCTTGTACAATGCAAGGTCGTCAGTTGAGCGGGAAGCTGGGGGAGGTACTAGATGTTTAAAAAGAAGTTATGAAACAGTTGACTTGGGGAAGGTGAGGCAGGAGTGGGAGGTAGCAATGCCACTCGAGCGCGGGTGTCTTTGATGTTGATCTTCGTGAATTAATTACGCCCGCGGGTAGCATGAGTTCTCTCCAGATGCACGTGCTGATGTTTGGGATTTGCCTGGGGTTATGTGCAGGGAGCCAAAGGGGTGCGAGGGCGGCCAACAGCGCCCCCTGGAGAAGGCGCCTGGGAAGCAGTGGGGGCTCCGACGAGCCAGCAGGATTACGTGTCTGAAGACCAGCAGGTGAAGAAGGTGAAGATGTAGCTAAGAAAACAGGTGCAAGATGCAGAGGAGTTCCCGAATGACGGACTGTGGTAGATACTTTTCAATAACTGTCCCGTATCCGTTTTCTACTGCTCTGTCACAATTGACCACGCATGTAGTGTCTTAACGCAACACGCCGTCATTATGTCCCAGCCTCCATGCGTTAGAAGTCAGGGCCTGGTCGATCTGGGTCCCTGGCGCAGGGTCACAAGGCTGCAATCAAGGTGTCAGCTGGCCGTGTGCTCAGCTGGTCTCCATGTAGGAGAGAATCCGCTTTCAAGCTCATCCAGCGTTTGTTTGCTCAAAAGTCCTGGCTTCTGCCTGGGTGCCGGCGCCCCGAGTCCCAGAGGTCACCCCAGCCCCGTGGCCCTCTCCACCCGCGTTCGCGACGTGGCTGCTTGCTCTTCCGTGACAGCAAGAAAATATTTCTCTCCAGCTGGATAAGACAGATTCTTATGAGATAATCTTGGTGGTGACATCCATTGTACAGTGCATGGGACTTGATGATGATAAGACATGTCTATGTTACTGGTTTATGTATCCACGACGCTGTACTTTTTATTGTTATTTTAGAGTAGACTCTTTCTACCCATAAAAAAGAGAGTTTGCTGTAAAACAGTGCGCTGTGTTCGCTGGTGGCAGCCCCAGAACCTCGCCTTTACCACGTCCCTTGTTTGCATCCTTTTCTCTTGTGCTGGGTTCTATGTCGTGTTGATTTCTGCAGTGACGTGGTGTTGAGACTTGTGGCCTGGCAGCAAGAGGCTCCCCTGTGCAGCTGGGCGTGCAGGAGGCTAGCCCATCGCGGTTTGTGTAAGTGCACTCTGTGATGTCCGCATGGCATCCAGTGATGAAATTACCCAGCGATGAATTTCTCAGAACAAATCCCTGGGAAGTGCTACATGCCGGTATGATGCCAACTAACCAAGAGAGTGGCCTTCGGTCACCTTGGCCACGTTCTAATGGACAGAAGCGAGTCACATGTCCTCCGGAGGTGGATTGCACAGTGTCCTGTGGGTTTCTTCTTAGAGTGTGTCCGCTGCAGGCTCCGATTTGTTCTCACCTCTTTCTCTCCTCCCCGCGTTGGCCCTGGGCTCCTTGCTTTGGCGGATAGAAAAACAGCAAATGTAATTCAAACAGAGGTTTGGAAAGTGCTTGCATTTCAGAACTTGCCTTCTCTCGGAATTCTGCTGGTGGGAGAAGCAGGCTAGCATGCTGGAGAGTGACCAAGTGTCACCCCTGAGGTGGGGCCGCCCTGGACGATGCAGTGCCGCACTCTACCAGATGACAAACACACGAGTGGGCCCAGCAGAGCTCAGCCGAGCGAGCCAGAGCAGCTACTACATCTGTGAGTTTATATCTCCTCTTAGACTTTTTCTGAGCTCTCTGCAGTCTTTTCAAGCAATTTATGTTTTATCCTTCAAATTTTGTATTTTAATTGCTTTCTGTAGAGTGGTATCAGTGTACAAACCTGTCGTGGGTTGAATTGTGCCCTCCCCAATAGATATGTTGAAGTCCTAACCCACAGTTTCTCAGAATGTGACCACTCTTTGGAAAAAGTGGTCTTAAAGATGCAGTTACCTATTTTTAATGCATGTATGTAAGCTTGGTATTAAATCTCCTCAAACTATTTTATATAATTCACCAGTAAAATCATCACAGCCTATACTTTTCTTTGTGGGAAGGGTTTCGTTGCAATTTTTTTAAAAAGATACAGAAATATACAAAGTTTCTATTTCTTCTGTGTTGGTTTAAAAATTTGACTACTTATGGTAATTATTCCATTGCCTTTAAGTTGTTAAACTTATTGCCATAAAGTGGTTAATAATTTCCCTTATTACGACTTTTTTATTATAAGTTGTTTGTTGATGTCTTGTTTTCTCTCCTGATGTTGATACTATCCTTCATTAAAAAAATTTTCACCATCAAGTTATATTTATTGATCTTGCTGTAGAAACAGCTTTGGAGTACACTGATTCTATTTTTTTCTCGTCTATTTTGTTGATTTCAACTTCTTAAATAACTATTTTCTATTTTGGGTTTAATTTTTTTGTTTCCTTAATGCTTAAGGTAAAAATTTAGATAATACATTTTTGAGTTTTCTTTCTTTCTAATGCAAGCATTGGATCAAGTAATTTCCCTCTAAACACTGATTTCACTGCGGTCCATGAATTTTGGCGTGTTGTGTTTTTATTGTCACTTGTAATTAAATATTTCTAATTGAGTGAGTGATTTCTTTCATTCACATGTAATTTAAGTTATATTTTTTAATTTCCAAGTATTTAGTTATTTCTTACATCATTTTGTTATTTCTAGTTTGATTCTATTTGGTCAAAGATTCAAATTTTAATATTTTTAAATATATCAAAACTTGTTTTCATAGCATGCATTCCATCTATGAAAGGTGTAACTGTCTAGCCCCTGCGCAATTAAAAATTTGTGATTATAAAACATGTGTGTGTTCCCACACTTCAGTTCTCACCAAACATCCACACTGACCATCTCAAGCCTTCTGTACTCGTCTCAAATTTCTAAACATTCTCATCTATTTTTCTCACAAAAATGGCCTCCTTTCCCACTACAAGGAAAATAGATGTCCCAGACAGGGGGCTCTCGTTTTCTGATACCAAATAGAGACTCCTTTTCCTTTTCACCTGATACAGTCGTGGAGTTCTTCTTCTTATCAAAGAACAATCCCTTCGGGAACTTGGTCTCTCGTTCATGGTCCTCACCCTGGATGATATCCCTCACGTCTCCTATGGTCTGAGTCTTTCAGAGAGATCTCCCCCACCTCACTTTTTGTTAAATTTGCTGCAGCTATAAGATGGGGGGGGGGGAGGGCAATTGAACAACCAGATACCTTCCTGAGCCTCTCATCTTGCTATTGTTACCTGCAGGCCTCATCTTTCCCTCCCAACAGCATCTCTCAATGTCTCAAACAGGTTTTCTGTAGACTTTTATTTACTTCATCACCTTCTGTTCACTCCTCTCCATAAAGCATTTTGACTGGCTTTCATTCAGATAGTGTCGTTACTCTAACACATGAACCAGAACTCTCTCTCTTTTCATTGACACACGCCATCTATGTTCTCCCAAGGGAGAAAAGACAATCTCAGACTTGTGTAAATGACCATACAAAGGGCTTGTAATTATAACCCTCCACGAAACAGGGTCATGGATACGCTTTTTAGCCTGAGCTGAATAAATCGATACATAGTGGCCTTCTAGGGGCTTAGTGAAGATTTCCTGATTCTATTCATTCATTTATGTATTTATTATTATTATTTTTTAAGTATAATTTTATTGATTTTTTTAGATAGAGAGAGGGAGAAAAGAGATAGAAATATCGGTGAGAGAGAACATCGATCGGTTGCCTCCTGCACACCCAGTACTGGGGTTGGAGCCCACAAGCTGGGCACGTTCCCTGACCAGGAATCGAACCGGGACCTTTCAGTGCACGGGGTTGACGCTCAGCCACTGAGCCACACGAGCTGGGCTCCATGATTCTTTTCAAATCCCAAAGTAGAAGACATCATGAAATCTTTGAATTCAAGATTGTATCGAACAAAATAACTAGCTGGACTGGAAAAGAATAATGAGAGAGTGTAGTTTTGTTATCGACTTTGAAACATTGTTGCCATTGGCTCCTGCCTACATTCTGATAGACACGGGAAGACATCCCATACATTTTTCCTCATCTAACTTGACTCGGCTGTTTGTTGTATAAGCTGGAGGGGAACACGGCTGGACTGAGATCTCACGAGCTCCACAGAAACACGCCCACCGAGTCACTTGGCTTTCGTGGCAGTGGAGTTATCTGCACACGCCACTAAGAATCTGCCCTCTTTTGTTTTGCCAGCTTCCAAGTAGACAAATGAATTGCACAGCAAAAATCACGTCTTGAGGATTATATTAAAAAGGAAACCCCATCTGAAAAGCTAACAGTCAGGCAACATTATGGTTCATGTTTTGTGGGACCAGTGCCTACTAGCCCCTCCCAAGAAACTAGTATAATATCTCTTCTATGGCCTGAAGGTTTCTCAATGAGAAAAGTCGCTTTCTGGCCTGGCAGAAATCTTAGAAAATATGGGGAAATGCAAAGAGAAGATAATTGGCCCACATGAACATTTAGTGGAGATGAATTTCTTGGTTTTGATTCCCTAGCCTTGGAAAATACAAATAACTGTGCATAGTAGACATTATTGTGAGTGCAACCCTGGCCTCCATAAGTAATATCTAATGTGAATTTTTGGCATGTTCGCTAAGTACTTGCATTAGGATTATATTTTTAACATTATTAGGATTATCCTCTGACCGTTTGTCTGATTGGAATTAATGGTAGCGATTAGTGCCCTGACTATGATTCTGTTAACCAGATTAGTCTTGCTGAACAGGCTACATTCCAGGAAGAGAGGAAAAGAGACGACCATAAAGGACCCAACTCGAGAAAGAATCTTCTATGATCTGGAAGCATATTTCACTAGAAATTTTGCCAAAAGGAGTATGAACAGGGTGATGGAAGCAGAGGATAGAAAAATAAAAAATAATAAAACAAAAAATGGCAACATATATGAACACAGGATTATGATTTGCAATAAATGAGAATTCTGATCAATTATCTTTTTTTTTGTACCTGAAGTAAAATCAGACTAATTTTAATTGTGATTGGACCAGAATAAATGAGAGGGGCAAGAGATGATGTTGAAGATTTAGGTAGGAGCCAGGGTATGCAGAGTTTTATAAGTTAAAAGGAAAATTGTAAGCAGCGAATTTATATTTCAAATGGATGACTTGAGTTGCTTGTAGACTGGACGGGAAGGGATAGGAGGCCAGTATGGGTCCGTTGCGGTAGACCAGGTGAGCGTGCACGCGTGGCGTGGGATTGGAAATGAGGCGTCAGACTGGAGTAATTGATTGGGCGAGTGGGAGTGGGGCATGAGTGGTTACGTTCAGGATGTACTGCCTGATGTACTGCCGTGGGCTTGGAGACGTGCTGAGAATTCAGGGAAAAATGGATGTGTTCCATGTTGACATCTAAGGGTTTCACTTTAGCAGTAAGCAGACTGGATGGTGGTTCTACACGGATCACAAAACGATAAAGATACGATGATGAGCAAAGTAAAATTTGTAAGCATCTTTGTTATTCCTTCGTCCGTTCTTATAAGTGATGCAGCTCCTCAAGACATCTTGTCAGAGGAGACGGGCCAGGTGTTCTCCGGTGAGAAGAAGGCTTTAAGCGTCCATGTGTGATGTGGACAAAACACAGTGGAACAGGACATGGGTTATCCAATTCATAATTTAAAAAATTTACATGGGATAAAACTATGAATGCATACAATATATGCAACATTCTATTCATATATTTGCAGAGATGTGGCCTTTTTAATTTTTCTGGCTGTTGTTGATCCTGCTACATAAACACACAAATATTATGTTAGACCCACTGTCGCAAGATAAATAATTATAAGTATAATTCAAAGAAGTATAACCTAATGGGTCTGAATTTCTGCGGTAGAAGTAGCAAAAAGTATTAAGTAGATCTATGTTAGAGGCAAATAGGATCTAGAATATGTAAATCAACCATATATAAATAGAATGCCATCATCATTTAAAAGACTCAAAGATGGACCTCCTAATATGATATTGTTAAAATTGAATATTCATTCCCGATTAAACAAGAAATCTTAATTTCCTATAAATAGAAAGTTATTTTCTCAACTTGCTGAAAATTACCTACCAGAAATTGCTGTAAACAAAACACTTAATGATGTAATGTCAGAAGAAATTCCATTAAAGCCAAGAATAATTATGATACCCGCTATCACTATAATTATCCAACACACTAGTAGCATACTGGAATAAATCATCCTTCTCATCAACAAAACTCATGCAGGCAACAAAATAGGCAGAATTCACTATGCAAACTGCAAACATTCAGGTTAAAGAAATACTGAGAGCTGTCTAAGTCGATGGAATGAAGGGACTATCTGATTCATACTGGGCTTACTTGAAACATACACAGCACTCACTAGACATGGTTCGTATGTTTTCAAGCATATGTTAACACTTTTTAACCCTTTTAGAAAACCACATAAAACTAGTACGATTGTTATCCCTGTTTCATAGATTTGTAAACTGAGATATGGAGACAGTAATCAAAGTGTCTAAGATCAGCGTACTAGCAAAGATTTAAACCCAGGTGGTCTGACCACTAAGCTTTCTCACTGGGTTGACATATTTGACATAGTCCCATCGTTTGGAATTCCTTGTTCTACTGCTTAATCACTTCACGCTTTTGATTTTTCTGAGGCTCTACTAAGTGCTGTGATGATCACAACGCAACGTAAAAAAAATCTCCCAAAATCTCTCTTGCTGTATTCGTGTGTATATATTTTAAAACTGTGTCATTCTAATGGTCAGTCAATCAGGGAAAGGTAGAAAACAATCTCCCGCAGACAAAAGTTAAGAGTCTTGTCTTTTTTGGCCTCCTTCATTGAAACTCTAATGATCCCACCTCCATTAGTTTATAGTATTTCTTATTGATATCATTACATGAAAGCGAATGGTCAGACTCAAGGGAATCTGTGTGTTCTCACTTATTTTAGTACACATAATACTATTCGATTAGAACTAGCATCAGGACAGTGTAGTTTGGAACAGCAATGCCTTGCAAATCATGTCTTTTCTAATGGAGCAAATGATTACCTTCAGCGCGTACAGACCGAGAAGTGTTTATCGTCAAATCTGAATGGAATATTCATGCCCCAAACAAGCATTACAAATAATGAACTCTACAGTTCAATTCAATCGCATTTAAGTTTTAGGACCGTTTCGCATAGTGGTGAAAGCATTTGTTTTTTAAATATCATATCTTTGGCACAAAGTGCGAATGCATTTCTTGATGTTAATTTCTTAAAAAGATACAGCAGAGGTCTACTTTGACGAGCACGATAATTCTCAAAGACAGTGCAAAGGCATAAAATAGTTCAGCTAAGTTCACTAATATGACTTTCTTAACGAAGGACCAAGGCTTTTACAGGAATGTCTGCCTTTGCCGTCCGATGGTGTGGGAAGGCGTACGCAGGAGACAGGCCCGAGAGCCAGGAAGGAGGAGAGATGGACAGATGCATGTTGAGCGGTGTTTAAAGATGCTCTGTTCGGAAACATCAGAAGGACTAGTAATGATGGAATATACGTGCACAGAAGGGCACCAATGGGGCGGAGGTTGAGGAGGTATGAGTGATGGCATCCTCTACATGGTGTCATGTAAGAAAATGACATTAGATGGCAGAGAAATAGTTTTCCAGAACTGTGTGTATTGTGCCAATTGGATTTCTAATATAACTGGGCCTGTGGCTCAGGTTCAGAGTCCTCTGGGATCTCTCATAATATCTTGGACACCCAGGCCATTAGTGCTGTGATATTACTAAAATTATTTTCTGTGTTTTACTGTTTAAGAAATTCAGTATCACATAGGCTAGCCAGCCAGGTTACAGGATAAAGCAACTAATCCTGAATTGAAAACAAAATCTTTTCTGATGTGAAGTCTGTACCTTCTCCACTGGACCACGATGGGCCTGTGTCTCGCTCACATTCATCTCGACGGTTCTAGCACAATGTCTAACCCTTGCTGGAGCCTGGCCAGTTTATTAGCTGGTAGACCCCTTGGATGTGCAGAACGTTCTTTTTTAAAAACAAAAAACAGAAATATGTGCTGTTTATTCCCCACTGAGTAAGGACTAATTCAATTGATTGATCAATATCTGGCAGTGAATGGCTGAGCTAACATTTTAACCAAAGCTCAGCAGGGCTTTCATGACATCCTCGCAAATACGTCAAGGCTCCTACATGGTCCGCTTTTATTTCGTCTGCTTTCCCGCAGCATAATGGGAGGTCATTTCTCCATGACATCAAGAGCTCTTGCGTTGACGATGCCCCGAAGGCTGCTCCGTGGCACCTTGCAGATGTGAACTTGACCTATATTCAGAGAGATGGCCCCACACTCTGAAATGAATGAGTTCAGGTGAATAATTACTTTCCACCTCTAAGACTGAGACTTCCTAATATATCATCTGATGTTCCAACAATGTGGAAAGAAGAGTCAGTTCCTGCGGAGTGTTAATTATGACCCTTAATGACTGATTGCAAACTCTCCCCGGGGCACATAGTGCTTCACTAGAAATTCTACTCAAGCAACATGACATTTTTAAGGAACTTGAGTGTGAGCTTTGTTTGTCAAATATGTTCCCCCTTGATATAAATCTGTAATTAAGATGCTGTATCTGGGCCCATATTGTCCACAATCCCTCTATAGGTACCTGTTAAGTGACTAAGGAGAATTTCAGTGATCTTGACTTCAAAAATCCCTTATATTCCCACTTACTAAACGTTAGCATGCAATCCCTGTCCATTATTCTGCATTGAGTTCTCACGGACAGGTGTCCTTGCAGACACTGATTATACTGGAGCACAGCACCAGTAGCTTCTCTAACGACTCAGAGAAGCCCTCTGTGGATCTAAAACAAGTGTCCGAGGAGGAGGGCGGCAGTGTGGAAGCTGGCAGGTGCCCGGCGTGGCCAACTTCCCTCCTGGTGTTCAGGCACAGTGACCTCCACCTCCACGTGGTACCTCAAGGAGTCTGTCAGCGTCTGCACAGTGCTCTGGGGAGGGCAGCAGGCCTGCCTCCTAGTTCTGAGCCACTCAGCTTAGCTCGGATCTAGCTGCATGTTCCTTCTTTAAAAAAATGTCTTTTTCTTGATTGAATTTAGAGAAAGAAGGGAGAGGGGGAGAGAGAGAGAAACATAGATGAGAAAGAACATTGATGGCCGCCTTCTGCATGCCCCCCACTGGGGATCGGGCCCACAACCTGGGCATGTGCCCTGACTGGGAATCGAACCAGCCACCTCTTGGTGCAGGGCTGACGCTCCACCACTGAGCCACACAGGCCGGGCACATGTGTTACTTCTTGAAGACAATTCTAACTTTAAGACTAGATCAAAGACAAGTTTTTCTATTGCCTTTCTAGGACATTTCTCAAATAAAATTTTTTGAGTTATTACTGTTGCGTTTGACACTACAAATATTTTAACTGTAGTATTTTGGCTAATACCCTCAACAGTTGACAAGGGAAGTGCAATGATTTTCCTTATTTGCAGAGGGAAGAAACCAAGGCTCTAGGAGACTTTGTAACTGGATCTAGAATGTTTAGTATGTGAAGGCTGTGACCACTAAACCCTACTGTCTTCAGGAAGGAGGTTTATTTCTTTTTGATAGATTTATATCCTTTCCTCACTGTTACATTTCCCCTGAATTAAATTATAGATGCGGTTATGGGAGTTTTAATTTCATCATTGAATGATTTTTATTTATTTTAGATATAAAATGTTCAGAACTAGTGGACAAAATTGTCTAGACTTGAGACTCTAAAGCTTTAAACATACAGAGTGTTCATTTTACATTGTAGCAATTGAGCAGGTTGAAACAGAAATACAAAGCATGTATTGGTCCTTGACCACGGGTTAAGAGCATCATCCTCGTTGTACCTGTTTGACCAAAATGCAGGTATAAGCTGTTTAAATACGAAATGTGTGTTAGCTGATAAAATGTCACTAAAACCAAAAAATGAATGAATTCCAAGTAGGAGCCAGGTTAATTAGAAAATGATCCCAAGTACCATGGCGTATTGTGGAATTGGTGATTTTAACACTGACACGTTGAGGCAAGGGGCCGCGGAGAGAGAGTTTTATTCTGACGATAAGAACAGCTGTGTCCCGGGCACGGGGAAGTTGATGATGTCCAGCTCCCATTTATGTTTGAATTGTCCCTACAACACCATCTACTAGTAGATTTTCAATACCTCGCAAATCCTGAAGTTTAGCATTTGATAGGTATTTTTCTTTTTTGTGTTAGAAAAACTATCCTTCTATCAGGCTGAATCTGTATCCATAAAAAACAAAAAACAAAAACAAAAAACAAAAACAAAAAAACACAGTTGTGAGAATTGACTCTTTTTAAATAGTCAATTTATAACAATTTGTAAATTTGTAAATGCTAATATACTTTATCATGCTCTCTTTTACTTAATTTAAATACATATGTAAATGTATATACATATATATCATGTAAGTATATTCTATGAATGTGTGGTTTAATTTGTAAATAGTCCAAGTCTTTAAAAAAAATAGTATGAGACAAATACGTATATATTCTATAAAATGCATTTCTATATAAATAGTATTGTTAACTAACATAAAAAGAGCATCTATAAACCCTTTTTCCTCTTCACTCTTCATTCCAGAGTTATTTACTCTTTTTCCTATATTGCATCTTCCTTATTTTGCTAGTCTCTGGTCAACTTTTACTTTACATTATACTAATACATTATTTCAAACCTTATAATTTGTTTTTCTTTATTGATTTTTAGAGAGGGAGGAAGGGAGAAGGAAAGAGAGATAGAAACACTGATGAGAGAGAACATCGACTGGCCGCCTCCTGCATGCCCCCCACTGAGGATCGAGCCCACAACCTGGGCATGTGCCCTGACTGGGAATCAAACCAGTGACATCTTGGTGCCTGGGTCGATGCTCAACCACTGAGCCACACCAGCCTGGCAAACCTCATTATTTTTTTAAAGCTCCCATCATAATTCTTAGCACCTCACTTATGTCATTGGGAACCTAAAAGGTTCAAGACTATCTTTGATATATTATGGGCTATATTCAACTTATTCATTGACTAAAATTATTCCCAGTGAATTTTTACATTTCCTTCATTCCATCTA
Organism: Molossus molossus; assembly: GCF_014108415.1. Taxonomy (NCBI): domain Eukaryota; kingdom Metazoa; phylum Chordata; class Mammalia; order Chiroptera; family Molossidae; genus Molossus; species Molossus molossus. The sequence goes on from NW_023425399.1 coordinate 111,735,307, forward strand.
TAGGGTAATCATTATGGTCAAAAAGTCCCAGAGCCTATTTTCTAAAAGTACAGTCTTTAAACGCTCAGAAAATAACAATTAGTTGTAATTATAATCAAGATTTGTTATACCAGTTTCCTAGGGAATGAAGACAAACTTGAAATTGTATGTGGTCACTAAGAAAACATTTCTTTCTAAAAAAAAAGTGTGGGGGGGGGGATGAGCAAATCATCACTTGAAGCCATAACTCATGTTCATTCAAAACTCCATTCTGTTCCCCCAAATATAAAAAATCTTGGATAGTAAGGGATATGAGTGATAAAATATTATCAAAACCATGATTAACTAAGATTGTAAGTGTCAAAATGAGTTATTCTAATATGGATGACTTCAAGTGAGGAAAAAAAATAAGAAAGAAAGTTAATTTTGTACTATGGGAGAAACACTTAAGTGCTTAATCCCACATTATATACAAAAATAAAATCAAAACAGATTAAATACTTCGATATAAGACCTAACACCATAACACTCCTACGAGGTAACATAGGGAAAAGGCTTGCTTACATTGGTCTGGGGAAGAACTTTTGGACATCACACCAAAGCATGGGCAGCCCAGCAAAGACAGACATGTGGGATGGCATCAAATTAGACAGTTTCTTCACAGCAAAGGAAACAGTCAACAGAGAGAAAGAAAACCTACGGAATGAGAGACAATGTTTGCAAATCACATATATGAAAATGGGTTAATATCCAACATGTAAAAGGAACTCGTACAACTCAATGCTAAAAACCAATAAACCAACGAGAAAAAAAAGGGCAAAGAGCCAGAATAGACATTTCTCAAAAACACATGTACACATGGCCAATAGATATACAAAAAGGCGCGCAACCTCATTAATCATCAGGGGAATGAAAATCTAACCCACCATGAGATATGATCGCACACCTGTTTGAATGGCTGTTATCATAAAGATAAAAGATAGACACTGGTGAGGATGTGGAGGAAAGGGAACCCTTGTACTCTGTTGGTGGGAATGTAAATCGGCTCAGCCATTATGAAAAACAGTATGGAGGTTCCCTTAAAAATGTAAAATAGAACTATTGTAGGATCCAACAATCCCACTTCTAGATATATATCCAAAGGCAATGAAATCACTGTCTCTAAGAGAGATCTGCACTCCCACATTCATACATGTTCATAATTCCTAAGAGCCAAGACACGGAAACAACGTCAGTGCCCAGGAATGGATGAATGACTCCCAGTCACAGAGCAAAGGTGTGAAATTTGGAAGGAAGCAGTGGTTCCGTAAGTAGATACTTTCATGAATCTATCCTGGCAAAGGATTCACATTAATCAAAATAGATGACTTTAGTTTTTTAATATAAAGCAACCGTTCCCCAAAGTCTGATTTTACTTAGTGTGTCTTGGTCAACAAAGCCAATTGTCACCTTCAAACTAAGAATAGCACCATGAAAATCAAATGTCTTCTCCTTTCAAAATTGGTGGGAAATTTCTGACAAAATGCTGATTTGCCACAGGAGGCTTCAACAACTCTGCTGCAGTTATCATTACAGATTTGGTAACAGTTAATCTTTTTGACATTTATATAGATGAGGGCGTAATGTGTTAAATTACTGTCCCAGCAGGAGATGCAGGTCTGAAAGGACAAATACTCAGAATCTTGAGTATCAGATCATCAGAAAAGGTAAATTATTAGAGGTCAATTAGTCCATTATGTATTTATTTCCCAATAAACGACATGTATAAAATAGATATTTCGCATTTTAATTCAAGGATGGTAAAATATAAAGTCTAAATAAAATTGCAGTGAATTGACTCGCCCCCTAGACTGTCTATAATTAGCTCTGACTTCTTAGCACATTTAGCTGACATCACAAAAATCCAACAAATGTAAGAACCTTGGGGTCACTGTTTCCTTTGGAAAAAGGAGATATGTTCTATATGCATTTTAGCTGGTATTGAAAGAGTGACTATATTTTTGAAGTAGTTTAAATACTTGATAGGTTTATTGTGCTGTTTAAGAACAAGCAATACGTGCATAAGAAGTTATATTTCTGAAACTGGAGAACACATTTTCTCTGGACTTCTTGGAACCAAGTTTCCCAACTTGTTTTGCATTTCAGCTTACAAATATTTTGCAGTCTCTCTCAGATTGTATGATCTGGTTGACATAGCTGGGTATGTTGCGCTGTATTGTCCTGATTATTGAGAAAGAGAGGGCTTAAGTGAAATGGGCAATTTTCTCTAGATTTTAGAATAGAACCTTTTAATCTCATTTTTGGTGTACGTGCAGGCTTCCTTTGTATGTCATGGAGCCTTGGAAACCCACACTTGTGGTTGGCTGAGGGATTCAAAAGCAGACTTCTTGGAAGTAGAAAACTACCCAAAATCAAGAATTCAAAGATCATGAAGAGAGTTACATATATCTCAAGGAAGACCCGATCAGAATCTGGGAACATAGTGGTGGATATTTCTACTGCCACGTAATGATATGTGTCATGTGTGTAGGGTAAAATACTGTTAGCCTACCGAATGCCACACTACTATTGGGCTTAAAGGAGGTTTGTCTCAATAGTTGAGCTATGGTGAGAATACAGGGTCTGATTTCTAAGACACTGTTGTTTTCCTTGGAGCATTGACACCAGTTTGAATGTCTTTGGCAGTCAAGCTCACTGACGGAAAAATTCTCCTGGTGCTTTCTGAAGCTAGAAGGAAACTATTTCATGTGAGCTTAGTTGATATTTCTCAAAGCAGCTGTTTTGAAAAAATGACATGGAAACTGATGAAAGCAAGTCAGCTCTTTATGGTGTTAGAAAAGTCCCTTTGCGACAAAGCACGATCTCTTTCTTCCATGGCTTGGTGTGGAGCCTCAAGTGACAGTGATGAGGACGATTCCAAGTAATATGTCTCTAACCCCGAGTTTGTAATTATTTTTAGTTGGAAAGGAAAAGTCAATAAAACAGAAAGACTTTGCGATGAAATTGCTTTAAAAATAATTTGAAAAGCTATTGGTTTTCATTTATTTTCAGTGTAAAAGTCCAGTTTACAAGTAATAATAGATTACTTTATAAGGTAATATTATAATTGCTTGCTTTTTAACCTCGGTGAGCCATTCTAATTAATTCTTTTAATATTAATAGTTGCAAAGACATGATTAAATAGGTAGCATAATTAGGGGCTGTGTTATATTTTCCAATGTAACTGATTTAATCTATTATTTGAACACATGAAGGGGATTAAAACTGTCCCTTACACCAAGAAACAAATTGGCTAATTCCCATGGTAGAACATTGTTGGAAACCCACAAGGCTTAGTGTTTTCTTCTATACTCTTCTGCAAGCTAATCTGCTTCTTCAAGGACCCTGCCCAACTTGCCCCAGAAGGCAGGCTTTGGGGGAGATCCCCCACCCCTGGCTTGAGTACTCTCCCAATAGAAGCACGTATCTTCACATGCTTTCTCCCCAAGGTAAAATTAATGACCTTCTTCACCCCTCATGACCTAATGTCCACGTGCATTATCTCTGAATGAAGACAACTATACAGTATTTCTATCTGGATTGAGTTCTCCTGAAGAAAAGCAACAAATCAGATAGTCCCTCTCTAAATATAGACAGCAAATTCGCTTCAGCCGCTAGTCCCCCCAAGCCTACTATATTTCCTAGCCAGCCTCCCTCCCTTTCTCCGCCGAGTAGAATTGAAATGTATGTACTCTTTTCATGTGTTTTCCACCTCACTGCAAATCACATCAAGCGTGACTTGACTGTCCTGTCGACAGTTCTCGAAATGGACATTCATTTTCACCCATTGTTGCCTTCCTGATACGAAGGAATCCGTACCTCCCCTTCTTAGGTTCTAAGAAGATTCATCTTAGTTATTTATCTACTTACACTCCGTTCTCTTTACTCATACTTTAACCCAACATACAAATAAATGAAAACTTCCTTTTATCATCTATTGGCCTCTGGCTTTTTCTGTAGCTCTTATGTCCACTTTTTGGCCATAATTTGGACAAACATTTCTGTGCACACTCTTGTCATTTTGCTCCTCTGATGTGCTCGGAAACAGCCTTAGTAATAACCAAAGGTCCCGATAACAAGTAGAGCATAAAATCATAGCTATTCTAAAATTATTAGTCATGGATGTTCTCAGAGTGCACAGGGAGGCGAGACTGCGAAACGCGAGTCGCTGAGCAATTATTAAGATTATTTGGGATACTACATTTAGAAACATGTCATTGGCTGTTTAATGACCACCTATATAGCCTCATGATTAAATCATCATCATCTTAAAAGCTGATACTATGTTAGATTTATGTGTTACTTTACTCAATAAATATAAAAGCTTAGTCAATGTTTTACAGGAGATGAGAGGATGTGTTTACATAAATGCAAGTTGTAAATACTGAGTCCCCAGTACCAGTGCCTCACTGATGTCAGAGGAGCTCAGAAATGTCACCCCAAGAGCATGCTTTTCTCCCCTGGGGTGACTTCTCCTCGGCATATCCAGTTCAGAGGGCTTTTCGCTGACACAGGCCGGATCATATTTCAGATGCAACGCATTGCCTGAGGAACATTCATGGGAATTTTATATTATTTAAGTTTTCTAATGCATAAATTATTTTCTTCTTTCAAAAGAACCTTGAACTTTAGAAAAGTCAGATCTTATCATGTATAATGAAAGAACTGACACCGAAGAAAGTTAAATAACATGGTTAAGTGGTATCAATTCTATGTTCTATTCCCGTACAAATTGGAACTTGGATTTTGAACTTTTGACTATTGCTTTCTTCCTCAACCATCAGACGACTCCCTGCTGGGTGGTTTAGTTCTTCCAGCCAATGCGCCCACTTTGAAGCCCCGAAGACAGGCTGAGAACATTGGAGTAGCGAGGTAGAGACATCTGGGAGGGTGACAGGACAGCAGTCTGGGCTCCCAGCAACGTCCCTGCAGGGACTTGGGAGCAGACCCAAGCCACTGTGGAAGGGAGGTGCCAACACGCCCTTAACTGAGCTCCTGTCTTCCCTCCACAGGACTTTGTGGAAACAGGCAGTGTGGGCACCTGGTACTACAGCAGGTGATGGCCCACGGTCAGTGACATCATTGTCTTGAGCAATGGCATCCCACCCATCTGCTGGCCCTGGTTCATCAACCAATCACGTTTCTGAGGAACATCATGTGGACCTTGTCCACTCTGTGGGAGACGACACTCAGTCCACTGAACCACACTGGCTGGGCCATGATGTTTTGTTTTGTTTTGTTTTCCCTCAAAAGACTTGGAACAACTTTGGGATTCTATAGAAAAGCCACTGGGCCTTATGTAATAACTTACAGACATATTATCCTTCTGCGTGCAGTAGTTCATTTAACATACCTACACATGCTTATTCAATAACGTTTGGTGGCATGAACTATTGTTTTATGTCTGATTAGTGAGAGAAATCTTGTTAAATGAGATTCTGGAACTTACTGCTATAAAAATTGAGAAGAATGAAATCTGTTTTATCAAACAAATGCTTATTTAATATATAAATATTTTCCCATATAATCTATGAAGTAGAAAAAATTTTAATAAGCATAAAATATAAAGAGATCTAATCTGTTCTGCAGAAAATTTTCTGATACTTAATTAACTCAAAAACTGGAATGTACTTTGCTAAATATTTTAACTTTCTACTACATAAATTGTGCATGAAGAGAAGATAAAAAGTGAATTATCACTATTTTCAAATGATAGAACATCAAAGTACTTTAAGAATTACCCTGATCTTAAACCATGACATCGTTGACTTCATTTTGCTCCTTATATTAAAAACTTCTCATGTCTACATATTTTTATTAGAATACTTTTAATTAATTAGACATTAGATAAAAATTAGATTGCAAATTAGATTAGTGTTTATTTAATAATACAGCTAAGGACACATTTGTTTCTTCTGATCTTTCTCAGTGAGTTGCTACATGAACTTGGTTACTATGTGAACACTCTTACTTCATGTGATACATTTTAAGTTCGGTGAGACCACTAGTAATTTTTTTCTAAGATATTGTAACTTACATCTTGTTAGACATAATATTAATGCATGAGTAAATAAATATGGAAAATGTGTTCATAGATTGTACATATCTTCTTTGAAAAGCTTATAAGTTGGCCAGAGAGCATGTAGGTGAGACAGGGTGAAGCAGGCCATAGATCTGATCATGCAGTAAGACACAGATCACAGATGTATGCAACACCTGGCGTGCAGCAAGACATTCCCTTATATGGTATCAAGTACACATATCACATATGAGGGGAGAGAGGCTTCGTCTCTCACCTGAAACTTTGAAAGACAGCAAATCCTCTGCTACATCTTTCTAAACACTAGGTGGGTGCTTCTCTTCACAATGTTTCTTTCGTCACGGAATCTAAAGCTGTTTTCCTTAAGGAGCTGGAAAGCAATCGGGAGCTGTCTGCCCTGGACGGGGCCCCCTGCACCCAGCACATGCACAAATGGTGCCCTGCAGATTTGCTGTTTCTGGAACACTCCAACGTGAAGGCAACTCGGCCGAGGGCGGCTGTCATGCTGGCCCTCCGGGACCACCGATTTCAGTGCTGACCTGACTCAATTTAAGATCCCAAACCATAAGTTCCACTCAAGTCTTGTAACCTCCCACAGCTTGAGATCATGAATATGTGTTAATTCAACTGATAGATCATATAGTCTGCAGAATGATTAAAAGTAGTATAACTTTAAGTCCATTCTACAGTTTCCAAAGGCTGTTTCCGTATTCCGATGAATTCACTGGTTTCTCTAGATGCTATTGGCACTTGGTGAACTGGTTGGCAAAGCAGTGGTTACATTGTTACTACTGTTTGTGGTGGAATTTGAAACTTGCCTGCCTTATCAAAGGATTCATTGGTTGAACCAAATAATGGCTTGGATGTAGCTTCCAAGATTTTTTTTGCATTTTGTTCCTAAAACTTTGATAAAGTCAAATTTTTAAAAATTGTATTACAGAAGACTTTCAATAGATCTATGAGAAACATTGTAGCCAACTTTTAAATTATGCCTGTCATCTATCAAACTTAAATTTAAAAACAGATTGTGTCATCTGATTTGTAATAAATTACGGCTGGCTGGTCGTTTACTTAAAAGGTTGACATTTTGTTCATTATGAAGATTATCACTAAGTTAGATTTTTTGAAGTTCCCTTAAAAGATCAGTTTCCATGACCACTGAGTTTTGGGTACTCCCTAAAATTTTGAACCCAAAATGACACATTCCTCACCTCACCCTATTCCCAGCCATATAGTAAACGGCTATTTCCAGTGTAGAAACAATCGATTTCTATTTAAATAGAAATCCAGATGCTGTCAGAAGAGTGCCTGATTTAGGCTGCAAGTGATAAAGTCAGTGTTTGATGAAATCTACTTTTAAATGGGAACAAGCAGAGTAATTTGCACTTAACTAACATCAGCGATAAGACGAAGTAGGGAGTGATCTCTGAGTGCACAGAATGTATGGATTTCTATGAATTCCACTGCTGTGTATTTGTTTCCAATCCAAGTACCCTTGAGTAGAGCTTTATGATATACTTAATTTCCATTGACATATTGGTTGATGAGTCATATTCTAATGTTGTATTTTCCCAAGGCAGTAATACATATTACTCAGATACATTTGATAATAAGGGTTGTATCTCCCATATTTCAGCATCAATTACCTTGATTGATTGCACTGTCTACATTTCCAGAATAATATTAATGGTGAAAATAATGCCTTTGTCATTTTACTGTTATGTATTTATAGCAGTTTTCCTAAAAACAGTTCATAATTGCTGTTATTTTTAATTGCATAACATAGTGTTTGTCATTCTTCGTGGATTTCGTCAAGTTCGGTTCCCGTGGATTCTTTTCCTCTGTGTCACTTGGTATTTATCTAAGTCCCATGGTATTGCTCTCCTAGTATTTCAGGAACATATATTGTTCCTTCTCCTTTGCTACTAACTAATTTTCTGTCTTTATAGCAAACCCCACCTCCTCTTGCCCATAAGCTTGACCCCACCCCAACCCTGTGGCTCCCAAAACAATTTAAGATCCTGAATGTTGAGAAAGTCATCTCTTCTTGAAATCTAAGTAATATCTATTGGCATTCAACATGTACTATTGCACTGATGAGAATTAAACGTATCTTAACATAACTATATTGAAAAATAGCTTGTAGGAGATTGTGGCAGGTGCACACGCGTCCTCAGATCTCTGTTCTGTAGTGTGAGCCAAGGACTCCGATTCTGTTCCTTGTGGCAATAGCCAGTTATAGTGACAGTGGGCTCATTATTTAACTCTGGACTGTCAGTTTCTTTGCCTCTAACATGGATGATCGAAGCAGGTGATGGTTAAGGTCTCTTGTCTGAAACTGGGCAGCACGTGGAGCCCTGAGCAATTTCTTTCCTCCCAGTTCTCACCTCCGTCATTGCGTGAAATACAGTTTCTGTCTCCAGCCCTCTGTGCCAGGGCCCAGGGCAAATCTCCGCTCTGATTGGGGTGCTTAACAGCTCCACTCGGATCGGGGGTGCTTAACAGCTCCACTCAGATTGGGGGTGCTTAACAGCTCCACTCGGATTGGGGGTGCTTAACAGCTCCACTCGGATTGGGGGTGCTTAACAGCTCCACTCGGATTGAGGGTGCTTAACAGTTCCACTTGGATTGGGGGTGCTTAACAGCTCCACTCTGATTGGGGGTGCTTCACAGCTCCATTCGGATTGGGGGTGCTTAACAGCTCCACTCTGATTGGGGTTGCTTAACTGCTCCACTCTGATTGGGGGTGCTTAACAGTTCCACTCTGATTGGGGGTGCTTAACAGCTCCACTCTGATTGGGGGATGTTTAACAGCTCCACTTGGACTGGGGGTGCTTAACAGAACCACTCAGATTGGGGGGTGCTTAGCATGTGTTTGGCAGATGAGAGCTCCCATTTTAGCATACGTAATTTTATTACAGTAAGTGGATACTTCACTAAGATTTTCTGTTTTATTTGGTAAATAGTCTGTGAAGCAGACACATAAATCTCACTCTACTGAGCCAGGATCCTGAGACTACGTCGGCATCTCCAGGAATAAGCCGTCTCCAGCCTACAGCCTTTCTAGGACCTACCCCCATAGGGTTATGGGGACATACATCTGGACAAAGATGACTTCAGGACAGCACAGACACTGACCATGGCGGCACCAGGTCTTTTATTATCCTAAGTGGAAAATGATCAGATGCCGGAGATTTACTCGTCACAATGGTTCTTTGGAAGTTTTTAAAACAATCTGCCATTTTAAAACCGAATCTGTAGTAAATAACAAGGGCATTGATGTGTATGAACTCTATGAACAAGCCTGTGTTTCTGATTTAAGCCTCAATTTTCAGGAATTGTTTATGGTATTTAACTCTCTTTTAAACAAATGGCCATTTTGCTCACATGAGAAATTAATAAGAATGCCAAAGGGGCCCGGCAGGTGTGGCTCAGTGGTTGAGCATCAACCCCTGCACCAAGAGGTCGCCGGTTCGATTCCTGGTCGGGACACATGCCCAGGTTGTGGGCCAGATCCCCAGTGGGGAGCACACAGGAGGCGGCCAATCAATGTTCTCTTTCATCGATGCTTCTCTCTCTCCCTCTCCCTTCCTCTCTCTCTAAAATCAATTTAAAAAAATTAAACAAATGCTGAAGGAGGAGCTGCTGTGACAAGGACAGAGAATTCTGAGTAAGCCACCAGCACGAATACAGAAATTGATAGTTGTGTAACTGTTACCATTTTAGAACCTCTGACGGATTTTCTAAGATGTCTGGGACCTTTAATTGGTTGAATATATTATTAAGGAAAATATTCCAAACTATTTGGCCTTCCTTCATCATCACCTCTGAGACAGTCAGAGTATAGCATGGTAGGACGTATTCCTGGACTGGGGAGGTCTCTCCACCACCAAGCATCTCCCTCCTCTTTCCCCTTTTAAAAGTGAAAACTTTTGGTTCTAGAAACCAGTGGGCTTGCTAAGAAGCATGTGACTGTCCTCTCCTCCCCGCACAGTCTCATGCTAACGGTCACTGTCTGCCGTCTGGCCGCCTGAGAAGCCATGTCAATGGTGTGCTGCAGACAACCTCCCACCGTGTCACTGACTCTGCTTTCTTGTCCTTCCGGGGTACGGAGCACCACAGTCTGAAGACTCTCGAGAACAACGCGAAGAGGTGAGAAGCTTTATTTCTCTATATGACCGAATTTCCTAATGGACTTGGATTAAAAAGCTGTGGGTTTTTAAAGCTTCATCCAGGAGAGAGATTTTCTGTATCAAAGAACAACGAAAACATGAATATGCTACAGTACTCCAATATCAAGATGGTTGCCAAGCAACGAAGAGCCATTAACCACACTTAGTTTTTACAAATCTCCAGTGGCTGGAGGGGATCGATGCTCTCCTCCATGACATCATGACAAGATGGTTTAATTTTGTTCTTGTGTGTGTGTGTGTTACTTAAGGCAAAGGCAGCAGCAGCCGAGATACATCAGAGAGTAGAACGCACGCTACTTGGGTTGGAGTAAAGGTTTTATAGTTGGAAATAAAAATGTAATTAGTAGCATAATCATTTCAAGTCTGAAATGAGCAACAAAATGTAGACTTACCTCTGCTCTCATGGGCATGTTAGAAACAAAACTTTCTAAACGGAAGAAGAATTTGAATTAGCCATGCTATTGAACAAAACTTACAGAGTGCAAATCATTAGTGTAACTAAAATTCTTCAATTACAAGTCTCTGGTTGAGAATGAGAGTGTGCTGTGTTAGCAGTTGGGACAGAGGTCCTCTTGAAGAAGAGTGTCTTGCTGGGGAGCATCACTTAACGATGGCTTTGGGTTGCATTTGAATGCCACTTGGTTCCTTTGTGGTTTGCGCCGATGAGAGGAGACAGTTTTCTAGACCCGTGATTGTTCAGCATTTTGCCGTGACACACAGGTGGGCTACAGGAATTTTTAAAACATGCAATACCTGACTAATTACTCAGGGTCACTGACCTCTTTTTCCTTGGGTTGTCAAATAACAAAATGACAACAGCCAAACAACAATAGCTGTTTGGTGTGGATGCCTTGCCTTGAACCATAAATATGGAGGTTGCATCTTATTGGTCATGTCGCAAAATGAGGTTGCATCTGATTGGTTCATTCTTGGTTCCAGAAATCCTCATATACAAGTATAGGCACCTGCTTTTTTAAAGTCACTTTGGAGGAAAAAGGGTAGGTAATTACTATTATATATTTTTTAATCAATCAAAATTGTACCCATTTTTTTCAGATTGGCCAAAAAAAAAAAAAAGTAATATATTTTTTGGTGTGCCACAGAATGTTAGGAATTAGTTTATATGTGCCATAAGATGCAAAGGATTGAGAATCCCTGTTCCAGATCATTGAGGTAGGCGAATGGGGAGTTCCAGCCGGGAGAGGGGTGATCAGGTACGGAGGGGGGACTAGCTATGGCAGGCCAGGCCCCATAGGCACTGCTACAGGAGGTGAAGCTTCTTCAAGACCATTAAAAGTGCTTTGTGTACGTCCATAAAACCCCGAAATGCTCGATGTGAGTGACTTTAGGAGCTCTCGCTGCAGTGAATTAAGAACTGAGACCCATATTGCCTCACTGCAGACAGAGACAAGGGAAGGGCATCTCCAAAAATCAAGAAGCTGAGGAGGCCAGGGCACCACACAGTTGTAACAATTGCAGCACAGTCTGGACGAAGCTCTTGATGTAGGTCATGGTGGCCAAGGAGGTGCCCCCTAGGCACCTCCTCATGTAGAAAGATATACCTCAGTTAAAAGTTGGACTTTATTCCTCTCATCTCCTTTTGCCTGGAACAATAGTGTGTAATCTGTTCTTTGGAGAGTGTTAATTATTTAATTGGACTATTAAGAGATATTGCCCCAAAGGTATTGGGTAGTTATAATTCTTACAGTTAACCTCTGATAAATAAATTGCTAGAAAATACAAAAAATACTCAGTTCCTGAGTATAACTTTACTACCTCCCCAAAACCAAAACAAAACATAAAGAGTGTGGCCAACTAAAATACCACCCTCTATAGAGAATCTGAGATTTGACAGTTTACCTTAAATGAGGAACATGGGGAATAAGGGAACACGGGGTGACACCGTTATTGAGGAGAAAAAGGCATTGCTCATTGTCATACGGAACTGACACAGATGACACAGTCTTGGAAGACAGAGGTGGTGTCTTGTTCTGAGGCAGAGGATAGCTGTGCTTACTGACTAGTCCAATACATAGCACGTCTCCTGGAGCAAAGCACAATAAAGCTTAAAGCCTGTTAGAAAATATTTAGGGCTCCCTTTCTGCAGAACACCCCACTGTGTGTGTAGGTGTCCACTGGCCCTCTTCATGACACCCTCTGGGGACCGGAGCTCTGAGAACCAGCACAAAAAAATGCTAATGCTTTGGCCCTGGCCAAGTGGCTCAGTTGGCTGGAGCTTCATCTCATTCACCCAAATGTTGCAGGTTCAAATCCTGGTCAGGGCACATCACCTAGGTTGTGGTTGGATCCTTGGTTGGGGTGCGTATAGGAGGCAATAGATCTCTCTCTCTCTCTCTCTCTCATCAATAGAAAACATATCCTTGGTGAGGATTTTTTAAAATAAGTACTGCTGATACTTTGAATATGCCTGTTGGCGTGAGTAATTAAGTCCTTCGTCTCTGATCCAGGAGTCTTTTGTCTTCTGCCCACATTCACGAAACTGCCCCAGCTTAATGTAGTATCTTGCGAGTAGAATGTCAGACCCGTCACAGTTCTCACTGTTTTGGTGATGAGGGTGGGATGCTGAGAGCAACATAGATTTCTGAGAAAGGAAAAACATGTGTACTCTCCGACCCGATACAATATCAGTTTCAATGTGGGAACGGAACAAATGAAAGTCATATGAACTTAAAGTCTCTTGTGAATCAGAAGGCTGGTTCAATATAGCTCATTATTTCTTTTTCAAAAAGGACACCAAAAGCCAGGTGCTCAAATCTGTGGTGCAACAAAGGTCTTCCAATTCTCTGGTAGCTCCTAATATAGCCAATTCGGTTGTCAAAATATCAGTGGTCGATCCATAGACATTCAGTAATTATAAAATAAAGAAAAGGAAGTCTAGGCTTTAAGGTGATGTTTATTCCGATAGCTACCGTGCTGGCAAAGCTGGGGGTCACTGGAAGCCCGGCGCCCCTCACGTGGGGAGCTCTCCCATGTACCCCATGGAGCTTACCCTTCTCTGTGCCCACATACGCCCCTGTTCGAGGGTGGACCACTCTGCCCTTGGACAACCTCTCTCCTAAAACAGCTAGCTTCTGGAAGGCAGAAACTTCATCATATTTCATTATATTTTGCCACAGAATCATAAAAGCTTAGCACACAGCAAGTGGCTCTTTTTCTTTTTTTCCAGAGGAATAAGTAAATAAGTCTGTTAGAAGAGTGTGTTCTAATCCACCTTGAAAAAACTCAGTTGCCAAAGTAGTTGAACTGCTGTTCCCTTACAGTCCATTAAATCAGTATTAGATGTGTTCCAAGATCTAGGCAAATCTCTCATATATATGTTAATACAGAATAACAGCTGTATCCCTGAAGATATTAACAGTAAGCTGGACTTGGTGAAAAATCAATGTAATAAGAATTCAGTTGGTTTGTTCAGATGTGCCTCTGTGAAAAAAACAACAACAACAACAAAAACCAAAGACTTGTTTTGCTGTCAGATGAAATGATGTTCAGCAAGTCTGTGCAGGCCACACGGCTGAGCCTTTTCTTGTTCCACTTTGAAGTAGGAAGCATCCTCTTCGTCACCTTCCGTTTGACATTTTACAGGAGCGAGAAACACAAGTCAGCTGGGAACCGTGTGACATATTGTTTTCCCCTCCAGCGGACTACCCGTAATCTTAAAAGTCCACAGTGTCAGATTTCAATTTTGTTGTTCACTGAATTACCACGCCGTGGACTGAGAGACCGATTTCCACTGCTTTCTTTGTTCTAAATCTTTGCTGTGATGATTAAAAGAAAAAAAAAAAATAGCACTTGACTTGCTTGACAGCTGGCTGTATTTACCTGTGTTTACATACAACGCCCTGCTCACTGAGTCGTCGGAAGCGACAGTCGCCTGCCTGATACAATATGTATAAACGAAAAGAAATCAGCTCTTGACTGGCCTTCAGCATCTATTCAGCAGTTGTTTTTTTTTTGGGGGGGGGGGGTTTAGGTGCCTATTGTGTGAAATAAATTGTATGAGCTGTGGATTACTTAAAAAATGAATAGTACAAAGTCTGAAGGATTTCAATAGGCCCCAGAATTGGGGAAATATTCCCTTTATTCTTGTTCATAGCAAAAGAATAAGAAGTCCCCCCCACCCCACTCAGCCCTGGCTGGTGTTGCTCAATGGTTAGAACATCGGCTCATGCACCTAAGGGCTGCGGGTTCGATGACCAGAATTCTTAGGTTGAAATTAGTAGGTAATTATAGGAGCCGCTAGATTAACAAATTTGGGGACCAAACTAGTAAACGGCGTTACAAAGTAATTGGTATTAAAATAGAAAAATATTCTGAATATAAATATTCATTCGTTTAGGTGATCAAAGGTGATGGACACATATGTGTTGAACACCTGATCGGTTTCCAGGCATCTCCCTGAGAATATGAGACAGAGATGATGCCGTGCTAGAGCTCACGGTGCAGAAGGCGTGCCGGGGTACGGGCATGACTTCACATTAATCAAAGTAATAATAAGTGTGCATAACACAGCCGAGTACCCCGATACAGCATAGCAGAGAGGGGCTCTAATCTCAGAGGTTGACAGCTAGTCAGAGACTTGAATGAAGAGAAAGAGACTACCAGAAGAAGGTGATGGGAGACCATCCCACCAAAAATATTTCATGAGACAGTAGGCACCAGGTCTCATACTCGAAAGTAATTTAATATTTTTGAGAGATCTGCTTGCTTTGCAAGAATTGGATCATTTTTCCGTGAGAAGACTACCCCTAACTAATTTTAGCCTGTAGAGATCCTCTCAGCAAAGGTGACCAAAAGCAGTTTTAACATTGATAATAGAGGGTATACAAATTATTTTTTCAGCGCTGGGTATAATGTTTCGGTTGCCCTTGAGTCTTGGACATGAACAACTAGAGAAGGACTATCCTGTCACGAATCATTTCAGTGTCCATGGGTGTCACCAGGGGATCCCATCACGTACGCTGAGCCTCCCCATCACTTAAATTAGATTTATACTTCGCTGCTGCTCGATTGCTCAGCCAGACACATGCAAACAAACCAGAGCAGGTGCCACCCAATAGCTCCCCTCTGAATTAAACGTCCCTCCTTGAGAGCAGGAGAGGCGTTTCTCCAGCACCGGGGTTAAGACCTTTCTACACCTGTCAATCATTTCCTGACAACTGATATGGACCACGTTGTGGTTCACTAAAAGAAGCAGCATCGAGTGCTAAGTGCTCATGTTAGATTAAAAATAAAACTTTAAACATTATTTTACTGCTAGAAAACATGAACGTAAAAACGTCTAATCAGGAATGAAACCAAAGCAAGAAAACAGAAAGAAACAGGGAAGTACACGTTAATACGTGAAATAATAGCTTTTACAGTCAACATGGGAGAGGTCACCCCAAACAGCTGTGTGACATATCACTTGTTCATTGTCTTGTCACCAGTGAGCAGATGTGTTCCCATGGTTCTAGCATCTGCATGAGTTAAAATGTCAGTATGTTTTACGCCCACGCAGTGCCCTGTGCTTTTGGGGAGCTCCAGGTGGGCTAATGTAATCAGGTGTAAGAGCCACCCCACAGGGCTTCTGAGGGCACAGGTACGTGCCATGTATCCCGGAGTTGGTCAGAGGCATTCACATCAGGGAGCGGGGAAAATGTATACATGTATATTTTCCCTAACCAATTTATATACGGATCAGATTGAACATTTTTATCCCCAAGGTTAGAGAGGAAAAGTGTCCTAGTGGAACCAACCACCAAAACTCTTAATTTTCTGCCCTTGGTTCCAGTTTTAGGTGTTAGACTTTAAGTACTTGGTAAAATGCTGGTATTACCTCCAAGACGAAGGCTTCGGTGGTTATTCAAAATGGGAAAGAAAAAAGAACAGTTTAGTTGGTTCTAAGTCTCATACACACAAGCAGGGTGTTCATGACCACAAATGTCATTCTAGGTCATCAGAGTTCTATCCATATAAGCTACCAGCCCCTCCCCCACCCCAGCCCAGTTTTCAGAAGCTCCTGCTAAACCTCACTGCTACATCTTCAACTAGTTTTACAGCAGACACAGGTGTATATGTTCTCATTGACTTATTTACTCCTAAAATCCTCACTTTATAAACGTGACACTAATTAGGCTCAACAGTGTTACCTACCCTAAGGAGATGAAATGTAATAATGTTGAGAACAACGCAATTTGTAGTGACTTCTAAAATGATTTGTACGGGGCTGTAACTATTCATTTTCTATCATAATTGAAATTTAGATTCAGACTCTAATTTATTATTCTTTTATTATTGATTAGAGTAAGATAACACAAACAGAACTTTAAAAAATCCCCAATGTGTCATTGATGAGTTTTGGTGAAGAGCCATGTAAAATGAATGCAATTGAGTTAAAGCAGGATTCGGTCAGGGGACAGCTGGTATTCATTGAAGTAATAATCCAGTTACCTTATTGACAAGAGGACGCTGAGGGAGAGGTCACAGAAAGGTGAGGGATAGGGGTATGACTCCGGATTCACATTTGGCATGAAACCATTTTCTCAGAATGCTGGGTAATTCATGCCCCCAGCATGCCACCATCCACACGCATTAGCTTTTGGTTCTTGAGTCGATAACATAAATTCCAGAAAGATAATGCGATTAACATTTTTACCAAAACTAACATCAACATGCACAAAAGTATCCGTAAGGAAAAATCCAAATGTTTCCCAAGATGAAAATGAAACACCCACATGCTGGCTGCTGCTCAGCCGTAGCGAAGCCTTTGCTCTTTCCTACGTGCATCCCAGGATGAGCAAAACTTCCAGAATAGTTCTATCCTAAATGTTAAGGATTAAAATTTAATGTTTCATCATCTCCCTTTTATAAATATTTTAAATTTAAATTCTATGCATTTTAAAAAATATGAGGTAGAAAAAGAAAGCGATTTATGCATACTCAACTTTTTTTTTAAGTACAATGCAATACTAATAATAGTAGACAGATTCAACAGGCATCATTGACATCCACATTTAAGAAGAGTGAGGTTCAAGAATCGATGCTCTGTTGTCAGAAGTGGTGAAGGGTCTGAGGTGCTTCCCTCCTTGAAAGGAACATGTTAGTCTGCTGCAGGTACCTAGGTGTGGGCAGAAGACATGAGATCCCAGGGTCAGAAAGTAAGGATAGTATCATCTCACAGCACTAGCAGCTGCCATAGTAGCACTGTTTGCACTACATCCCTAGCTTCAGTCTGACAAAGGGAAACAAGTCAGGCCACAGGATGCTCGCACTCAGAGTGAGTCATGTTACAGAACAAGAACCCTGATCTCAGACAACCCAGAACTTCTATAATCAGTCATAAGCATGTATGACCTTCCCTTGGAGAGAAATAGTATATTGATGATGCTGGACAGCAACGAAACCTGCCCTTTACTATAGAGGGAACATTATCTACAATTTCCAAGGCTGTTTACTGTACAGATAGCCACGTAAAGTTAGTCTAAAACAAAGGCAGTGAACACCTCTGTTTTGCAAGAAACGCGGAAACGTAAGACACTTTCAGAGAATGATCTAACATCTATCCTCCCAAACTTCCTCAGTCATGGGTGTGACCCTCCTCTCTATCCCATGGCATCCTGTACACAGAACAGTTAAATAAGCCTTACACACTGAATTGCAATTTTCTCTTTATTGGCTTAGTTAACATTCATATCTGTCTTCCTTATGTTCAACAAAAATCTTGGCCCTTGCAAATATTTTTGAATAAGATAATTTAAAATGAATGATAAGTTAATATTTGGCAGGGAAAAAAAATGTAAAAACATTCATTCTCCCCAAGAAGAAAACATAATAATCCTTAAAAAGAAAATCAAGGTTACTAATGAGAAATTTAAACTCTAAATTGTGTATATTCTCACTAGAAGTAATGTTTCGTAGAAAGTCTTCAGTGATGGAAGACAACCAACGCCTTCAACCTCTTTTGATTATAAATAGATCAGCAAAGACTGTGTTCTGAGGTCTAAGTCTTCAAAGGCAAAATCCAACTTCAAAGGCACATGCAATGCATGCATCAACGGTGTCTTCTTTAAGAGATTTTCAAGTCTTGGATGAGTTTCGTAACATAACATCAGTCTGTTAAAGTTAGTGAATGTAAAATATAAAGTCTTAGAAAAGAATAAGTACTTTGAAATGCCACATGGGGATCATGATATAATATTAGTATGGTAAAAAATAGAATAATATTTGCAAAATTAGATTGACTAAAGAATATTGAATGATTTGATGAAGGTCAGGTGCATTATTTCTTTCTTTCCTTCCTTTTATTTTTTAAATACCCTGACAGAAATAACGAGGCCACCAACCCCCGAGAGTTTTTATACTATAAGACTTTGTTAGGAGTGGCTATTTACTGCCAAACCCAAGAGTTCCAGTGTGTGTGCACCATCACGCAAGAGCAAGCTAAGCCACATGTTTCTCAGTGACAGTGACCATTCGTATGTTGGTCCAGTTGTGAAGATTGATTAATTTTCTACAGTTAACCATGTTCATCCTCTGCAATACTTTATTTCCTTATCAGTGGCACTTATTGGAATGTCCCCGTCATTCATTAGGATAAAAATAGAGCAATGCCTTTGGGCTGGGGTGGGGGAGCTATTTCTGAGTGTCAATTGCTATCGAAATGTATACAGTCGGTGCATAATGATTTAAAGAATGATCATCACAAAACTATATTCTTTAATGTATAGGGCAGGAAATGAAGGAAAGCTCATTAGTAAACATGTCTTTGCTAATGTGCAAAGACGATTAAAGAGGACATCTTTGGCTCAGTCATGAGATACTCATCCTCTTCACAGAATCGTTGAGTGCACTCATATTTCTCTAACTGGGGAAACCCGGGGAGGAGGTTTCACTTTTCAGTTTGCCCTTAGAGAAAACAAGTCACTCAAAACCAACCAGCCCTCCAACCTAAGCCCCCCAAAATAAATAAATACCATGTGTGTGTGTGTGTGTGTGTGTGTGTGTGTGTTGATTTTTGTCCCACCCACCCTGAGTATTCTGGTGCCTGATTTGGTCAATCTATAGAAAGAGCTAAGGGTTGCCCTGGCCGGTTTGGCTCAATGGTTAGAGTGTCGGCCCATGGACCAAAGAGGTGTGGGTTCTATTCTGGTCAAGGGCATGTACCTTGTTTGTGGTTCGGTCCCCGTCCTGGTCAGGGTCATTCAGGAAGCAACCAATCAATGTTTCTCTCTCACATTGATGTTCTCTCTCTCTCTCTCTCTCTCTCTCTCTCCCCCCCCCCTCCCACTCTGTCTGGCGATAAATGGAAACATGTCCTTGGGTGAAGATAAAAAAATAGAAAAACAAAACAAAACAGAAACAAACAAAAAAACAAAAGAAACAACTAAGGGTAGCGAGTTCTGAGCTATATTAAAGGAACAAGCAAAGAGCTCTTAACCAAATGTAAGTGTTAATTGATGACACATTTTCTGAGAAGTCAAAAGGATGTAAGTGCAGGGGGAACCTCAGCCCCCCAGACATATGTGTCCTGGGATGAGTGTGAAGCCCTCCAGGTCTGGACTCCTCCAGTGACAGCTGCCATGGCTCCTTCAGAGACTTCGTTTGTCCTCAGTTTACTAGATGTGTCCTGGCCTTGAACCTCGTAGCCTTGGCCTGAGTCACTCCTCCCCTCCTCTCTCTCCACCCCAAGGACTATCCCTTGAAGCGTATTCAGCGAACTGTGCCCTGCTGTTCCCCGAGGCTATTCCTCCTAATGTGCTGGTGTTTGGACGCTGTGCCCTGCCTTAGAGGCAGGTATAAGAGTCAACTTCCTTTCCCTGCGCCTTTGTGTTGGAGCACACGGGGTCTCGGGGGTCCGCCAGGTTCCGTACTGACTGTTCAAGCTTCAGAGAATCTAATCCTGAGCATCGGCGGTAGGTACACGATACAGCCTTGCTCTTTGTTCAGGTATAAACAAGTGTCATTTCATCACAGCTCCGTTGTCTACTGAGATTCCCAGCAGCTTAATGACAAGCAATCAAACACAGACCGAAAAGGACTCGTCGATGGAATATCATTCCCGTTACTTGAGGTCTTCAAGTCGAGGTTGTCAGTTTCTTTCATCCCACCCAGAGTGGCTCCAGCCAGCACGACTGTCCTGCAGTCCAGTGCATCGGCCACTTCACACACCAAGGCATTCGATTCAGCCGGTACTTTATCAAAACAAACGTGATCACTGTTGACCACGACGCCACCACAGTCCAACAATCCCCAGCATCTCATTCCCAGTCAGCAAGAATCACTGTGTTCCTGTCCAAAGACAAAACCAAATCCACCCCAGAATTCCATCTTTTAGGATTGAAATTCTTGGAAAATTCCAGGTATTTGACATCGTATCAGTCAGGGTCAAGTCAGGAAAACAGAGTCGACACCAGTTATTTACTTGGAGTGGATCTAGCACAGAGAATTTGTAACAGGTGTTGGGGGGTTGAGAGGGCACAAGGGGAATCCTGAAGGTCAAAGAGGCGGTGGTGCAGCCCTGGCCAGAGTGGCGCAGGTGGTTGAGAGTCATCCTGTGCACCGGAAGTCACCGGTTCGATTTCCGGCCAGGCACGTGTCTGGGTTTTGGGTTCTATTCCCAGTTGGAGTGCCTGAGGGACGCAATCAATGTTTCACTCTCACATTGATGTTTCCCCCACTCTCTTTCCCTCTCCCTTCTTCTCTCTCTAAAACAATTGATAAAAACATAAATTTTTAAAAAAGAGAGACGGTGATGTAGGAAGGAGCTTCATCATACAGGAATGAAGAAACCAGAGGGGACAGGCTGGAGCTATTGTAATCTAGAACCTTGAGGATGAAGGACCCAAGAGCACGAGAACGCAGACCTCCCAGGGGAGATGCAGCCCAGAGCCTCTGGAATCGTGGAAGTTCCGAGAAGATAACTAAGCAGAGCTGAGACTCGGAGCTCTCGGGAGAGGGAACTACCCTTCTGGTGGTAGTGCTTCTGAGAGGGAAGTATGAGGGCAATTCTGGTCATGTAGGAAAACCTGGATGCTGGATCTACTTGCTACTAATCAGTGGGTGCTCCTGGGAAGGGGTGGGTGAGGGAGCTGCTAGGAAAATCACGCAGAGAAACAGTGTGCAAACCAGTAAGGGTTCAGTGCCTTCCCCGACCCCTGCGTCCTGCGTCCCTCTAACGCCCTCTGCTGGCAATACTAGCGGGGGTGTGGCTGGTCTCTGCAGAGTCCCAGCACCAATATCACGGTGCAAAGGTGTAGAATCTAGAATAGCGACCATCTTAAAGTGGGCATCTTTTAAGGATAAAATCATTTATGGTCTTGGTTAGTAACCCCTAACCAACGTTTTGCTGCTCTTCATGATTGATACCAAAGAAATGTGACAGTTTGAAATGGAGCAGGAAAAAAATAAAACACTGTAGATTTTTATTTTAAATTATGGTATCGATTTTTCACATGAGCCTCATGTATTTAAACCAGCGAAGACATAGGCGATGATTAAATCAGTTATAACTGGTTTCATCTTTCCCCCTCACCTTCCTCAATGTGCATGATTATATTTTGACATCAAACATAATTTTTATGTATATTTTACTTTTTGTGCTTAAATCGATACACATAAGGTATCTTATGTAAATGGGCTAGTTACCTCCTTCATGGTCACAGCTCAGGGAATTTTGAAATATTTCAATTAATTTGAAAGTCTCTTCACTCTGTTAGATTTGTTTACATTTTTTTCTTGAAATGATTCCTTAATAAAAAAGTCAGTCATAAAATTGAGCGATTTTTTTTAACCAGAGAATATTGCCCAGCCCAGGCTCCCTTCAGTGAAATTCCACATATTAAACAGAAAACCCGCAGTGCAGAGATGGAGAGAACTAAAGTCCGTTGTAGTCATCGCAAACAGCAATAATCAATAACATATTAAATGGTACTCGGGAGTCTTAGACCCGAGTTTTTACTGTTTTAAATTCTGGGAGTTGTTCTCATCTGCTTACTGAGGGAAAGTGTCTCATTCTAGTTATGGGATAAAAAATGAGCCACAATTCTGAAGAATACGTTCCCTGCCATGGTCTGTTCCTGTCGACTTTTCCTATCAGCAGGATCCCTGACAGAGAGCTGGGGACGGGGAGGCGGAGACCCAGGAACCGTGGGGTCAGTTCATATTATGTGAAAAGCACTGCCCTGGGAGTTTAAAATATATATATATGGTAACATTTCCACTTTGAGAGCCATAAATCATTATGTATCATGAATGACAATTAGTTAGGTTACTATAACATGATAACCAAGATATGAAAACAATCTAAGTGTC
This sequence comes from Molossus molossus, assembly GCF_014108415.1. Lineage (NCBI taxonomy): Eukaryota > Metazoa > Chordata > Mammalia > Chiroptera > Molossidae > Molossus > Molossus molossus. The sequence goes on from NW_023425399.1 coordinate 111,757,867, forward strand.
CATCAATGGATGGATGATAAAGGAGATGTTACACACACACACAGACACACACACACACACACTGCAATAGTGTTCAGCCATAAGAAAGAACAAAATATTGTACGGCTGGTGTGGCTCAGTGGTTGAGTGTCGACCATGCACCAAGAGGTCGCCGGTTCGATTCCCAGTCAGGGCACATGCCCAGGTTGTGGGCCCGATGCCCAGTGGAGGGCGTGCAGGACGCCGCCAATCGATGTTCTCTCTCTTTCTCCCTCTCACTTCCTCTCTCTTTCAAATCAATAAATGTAAGAAGAAAAAGAAAAGAAAACTAAAAAGAACAAAATACTGCCATTTGCAACAACATGGGCGGACCTTAGGTCATTAAACTAAAAGAATTAAGTCAGAGAAAAACACTATATAATCTCACTTACATGATATTATACATCTTTAAAAAAAATTAAAATCTTTTTTTCTTAATTTTAAAGAAGTCTGACTCACAGAAACGGGGTGTCGAGAAGTGGTCGCCAGGGGTGGGGCTGGGAAATGGGGAGAAGCTGGGCGCAGAGGACAAACACCCGGTCCAAAGATGAATACATCCTGGAGGTCTAATACACAGAATCGTGATTATCCCTAACAACGCTGTACTTACAGGTTCCGAGGAGAGAGCTCTCAAGTGTTCTCACAAAAAAGAAACGGTAATTACGTGACCTGATGGATGTGTTAGCTGAGCCTACAGTGGTAATCATATTGCATTACGTAAGTGTACCAAACCGACCCTCTGCACACCTTATACTTACACAACGTTATACGTCAATTACAGCTCTCTAAAGGTGGAAAATATGCATTATCTCATTTCGTTTGCATGAATGCCTAAGTTTAGAGATTCCAGATAATAATTGCTGCCATTTATCAAGCAAGACAGTTTCAAAAAAATCAGGCTATCAAAAGAGTTGCATGTTTATATTATTTCCCCACTCCTCATAAGGTGGTTTTTTTTGGTAATCATTTAGCAAATAGATTATTTTGCAAATCTAAATATTGTTTGTATATTTTCCAGGGATAGATAAAGGGAAATTTCAGTCTTTTTCTTGAGACGCTGAGAAAGCATTTATGTAAGAGGTCTATGGGGACAGTGTCTGTCTCCGCAAGGGGCCTGCTCCTCTGTCCTGGAAGCAAGACCACACGCCAGGACAGGCCTGGAGGCCTCGCGAGGTGTCAGCAGCTGGGCTGAGGTGCTGCCCAAGCTGTGCAGAACCTCTGGTGACCAGATCACAGCTTCCTCGTCGACTTAGGGAGCATTTTTCCCTTTGCGTGAGGATTCTTGGCTGCCCCGAGAGACAGTTTCCGTGTATAAACTGAGGGTCTCCACCCACAGGACTTCCTGTGAGGAATCATATTGGACCAAAAACTGAATTATGTTTGTACTCAGAATGGTTCCTGAGTCATCGTTCATAGGGATTCAGACTCTCAGGGAGGACTTGGTGCCACATAAATTCTTTTAATAGCAATACTTCTCTGTGTAACAGTAAGAAGAAATAACACAAGGACAAAACCTCAAATGGCTACTTGCCGAAACCATCCTCAAAGCAACACAGTGCAGACTGATTGTAAACACTGAGTAAACACTGGAAGAGAACTATTCCAAGGAGCCAGATCATGGAGAGCTCATCATTTTTCTGTGCCTGACATAGTCCAGGGAAAAGTCAAGGTGAGGCTGACCCGGAACTAGGTCCTAAAATACCCTCTCACAGCCCTGGCCCATTGGGCTCAGCGGTTAGAGCATCGGCCCGTGGACAGGAGAGTCCCAGGTTCGGTTCCCACTAAGGGCACACACTTCGGTTGCAGTTTGTCCCCGGCCCCACTCGATGTGTCTCTCTCACATCAATGTTTCTCTCTCTCTCTTCCTCCTTTTCTCCCTCCTGCTCTATCTGAAGATAAATGCAAAAATGTCCTCAGGTACCAATAAAAAAAATATATATATATATACACACACACACACACACACACACACATATCCTTTCACACTGCTCAGATAGATTTTATATAATATCTTTCTTCTATGGTGATGGCAATATCCTAATAATAGTTCATTTCTGGACTGCTTGGATCATTGTCCTGTAGAACGCAACCCTAATGGGTAAAATCAAGGGAAAAAGGAGGAACATCTGTAATGCTTTCAACAATAAAGATAAATTTACAAACAAACAATACACACACACACACATACACACACAATAGGTTTTGTGTTTCTCAGAGCTAGAAAATTCAAATTTATCTACCCAGTGATAGAGAAACATACTTACCGGGACAGTTGTTTGTAATCTGTGCAGATTTGTCACTTACTCAAGCACTTCATTGTCCTATCACCCCCACTATACTCTGGGAAAGTGGAAAAAATAAACTTTAGGACTCAAATTAGCTGACTGATTAGACACCATTGAATCCCCAGGGCTCCAAGTACCTTCCTTATTTCAGAGGGCCCCGCGGTCCTGGCTCTCAGATACCCACAGATTGTGTCTTTGTGAATCAGTCACAGGCAGGCCCCTGAACTAGAAATATAGCCATTCATATTGGATTCGAACATTTAAATGCTGATTAGCTAGTCACCGTAGAGGTATAATCGAATGTGATCAGTTCTATCACTACCAGGTATAGTTCGCCTTTCCTCGCACATTAGACAACCAAACACTGGCATGACCTAAACACGGACGAGCTAGTACCTGGGGGGAACGTCAGAGATGGAGTCCCCTCAAGCCTGCTGGAAAAAGACCTTTTCAAGGACCCCTATCAATCCAAAGGTTACATGACAAGGAATTCATCCTTGGATAACATGTTTCTCAGCTAAGATGACCACATGTCCAACAAGGACTGAAAATTACTCTGTTAGACATCTGAAACTGTGAGAACTGAACTACAAACACAAGATGGTCGGAAAACACAGGCAAACATCATACAGTGCTGCCCAAGACCACTGGAGAAATATACTCCTGTGCGTCTCACCCTCATCTGTAATGCTTTAAAAAAATCCCTTTGGTCATAACTTTGTCTTTGCTATTTCAATATTATATACTCTGATTTTGCCTTCTATTCACACAAAACCATAAAAATCCTAGAAGAAAATACAGGCAGTAAAATCTTGGACATTCTCATAGCAATATGTTTTTCTGATAGATCTCCTTGAGCAGGGGAAACAAAAGAAAAAAAAATAAACAAGTGGGACTACATCAAACTAAAAAGCTTTTGCACAGCAAAGAAAATCATCAACAAAACAAAGAGACAACCCACTGTGTGGGAGAACATATTTGCCAGTGATACATCTGATAAGGGGTTAAGTTCCAAAATTTATAAAGAATTTATACAACTCAACACCAGAAAGACCAACCGTCCAATTAAAAAATGGGCAAATGACCTGAATATAGACTTCTCCAAAGAGGACATACAGATGGCCAATAGACATATGAAAAGATGCTCAATGTCAGTAATCATCAGATGAATGCAAATTAAAACCACAATGAGATATCACCTCCCACTCTTCAGAATGGATGGCATCAATAAATCAACAAACAACAAGTGTTGGTGAGGATGTGGAGAAAAGGGAACCCTAGTATACTGTTGGTAGGAATTCAGATTGGTGCAGCTATTGTAGAAACCATTAAGAAGTTCCCACAAAACATCAAACATGGAACTGCCTTATGAGCCAGCGATTCCACTTCTGGAAGAATATGTGAAGAAAGCCAAAACACTACTTCGGAAGAATGCACGCACCCCTATGTTCATTACAGCGTTATTTACAATAGCCAAGATTTGGAAGCAGCCCAAGTGTCCATCAGTAGATGAGTGGATAAAAAGCTGTGGTACAGCCTGGTCGGTGTGGCTCAGTTGACTGAGTGTGTTCCCATGGACTGAGAGGTCTGGGTTCGATTCCCAGTCAGGGCACATGCTGGCTCAATCTCCAGTAGGGGGCGTGCAGGAGTCAGCCAATCCATTTTTCTCTCTCACATCAATATTTCTACCTCTCTCTCCCTTCCTCGCTCAATAAAAATATCAACAAAAACATTTAAAAAAACAAGCTGGGGTACATTTACACAATGGGATTCTACTTGGCCTTATAAAAAGATCTGACATTTGCGACTGTGTGGATGGACCTGGACAGTACTATGGAAAGTGAACTCAGCCAGTCAGTGAAACACAAGTACCATATGATTTCCCTCGTATGTGGAATCTAATGAATAAATAAAAAGCAAACAAAATAGAATCATAATAATGAACGTGCTACATCAAGCACTTAAAAGGAAAAGAGGTGTATGAATGAGAAGGAAAACTGAGAATTTTTTTTATATCTAGAACCATCTCAGAGTGAGAAGAACCTGTGAGTGTAGGAAGGACTCACAGACAGTCCTCCGTGGACCTGGTCTCATAGCGGGAGCTCAGGTCGTGGAAACCCTGTGTTACATATCAGAGAGGGTGTCTGCAGATGGTCCCTCTGACTTCTAATCGCCACCCAGTCTTTATCCCCCAGAGCAGATGGCCGTGTCCTGGAGCCTGCTTGATCAACACACAACTCTTCAAAAAATGTCAACTATGTCCCCTAACACGGATGTTTTTGGATGATAATTATCCAGGTGGGCTGCTGCCTTACCAAATAAAATCTTGACTTTGACATTGCACTAAATTTGTAATATTTGTTTTTGCGGGGGGGAAAATTACATTTGTCACAAGTAAGAGTCCACTGAGTATGAGCATGTCACTGGGGGAAAAGTTTTAATTACTTTCTATCAACTTTGATAGCTTAAATACGTAAATAGCAGATGCTATTTTAAAGTATGCTACAGTTTTCTTTTGGTATTGTTTGGTGATCATTATTTTTTATGTGTGAAAAAAAGCAATTATAATAAAAAAAAAAATTTAGTTATCCTTGTGGGAGGATTTCATGGTTACTGGTTTCACATGAATTTTTCTCTAGACAGTGTTAAACTGTTAAAATAAAAAATGGTTGCTAATAAGCTGTAATAATATTCTTCTACATGTTTTATAACAGGAAAGAACTTTACAGAAACAGTACAGTCACCATTTCAATGGCATCAATTATACATTCATGGCCATCAACGTACGTTAAAAGCTGAATTGTGACATTGACTGTTGGGCTTGATGGGGATATGAGCCCTTTGGATACGACAGCTTAGGAACAATCATTGTGATTACCTATAAAACAGAGGTTACAGAAATGTAAAAGGGACTGTGTCTCCTTTTCTTCCATGGAAAATGCCTTCAATCATCTTTGATATGCTTTACAGTTTATTTTGTCCTCTAATGAAACACTGTAATATATTGCAAAATTTGGAGTGTGTCCCACGGTCAAAATCTCTGACACTTCCGTCATCCAGTCTCCTGCCAGGAGCTATCTTTTTTTTTTATCCTCACCCGAGGACATTTTTCCATTTTTTGTTTAGATAGACTGAGAGGGAGAGAGAGGAAGAGAGAGAGAGAGAAACATCGACATGAAAGGGACATAGCAAGTGGCTACGACCTGCACGACCAACCAGGGCCGGGGACAAACCACAACCGAGGCACATGCCCTTAGCGGGAACCGAACCCGGGACTCTCTGGACTGAAGGCCGATGCTCTAACCGCTGAGCCAAACTGGCCAGGGCTGGAGCTATTTTTTTCCAAAAGATGTATGATTGTCTATTGCAGATGGTAGGTTCTAGATTAAAAAAAACTTGTGTAGTCGGTGCTGTGATGGTTCCATTAGTTCTTAGCACAGATGGCATCTTCTCCCATTGTTGGTGACATTAATGACGAGGTGCCTAGACCTGCTGTGAAGCTGGCAGCCTGTCCTGTCACCCACCGTGTAGCTTGGGGCACACTTCTTAATATAAAACATGCTGCCTCTGGAATTCAAAGAAGCCTTCAAGTGGTGTACTCCATCCGCTATTGTGGGACATTCAAGACAGTAATTTGTCCTTTACTCTCCTTGGTTCAGATGGTCAGGTCAACTCTACATTTCACCTTCTTTTTTGTGTGTGTATGTGTGGTATGTGCTCCTAGCATGAACCGAACCAGGGACTCCCTGGTCCGCAGGCCCATGCTCAACCGCTGAGCCAAACTGGCTGGGGCATCTTTTATTATTATTATTATTCATTAGCAGAAGTCATGGATTCATAATGCTTTTATAGACTTCTGGACAAATTCCATTCTGAAATTAAAATAGTAAAATAATAATAATAAAATAATAATCTATTTAAACATTTAAAATAGAGTTTGAAACCCTATACTAGTTTCTCTATCAAATTTTAAGTACCCACTTCTGCCTTTAATTAGATTACATTTCACCACTTTAACCTTCCTGAAATCAGGGTGTAATTGATAAACTTAATGTGTATTAGTTCTCATTGACGTGATAAGAAAACAAAGAAAATTTTGAAGATGATCAAAATGCTTTATACAGGGAGGTGAGTACAAACTCCAAAACCCAACGGATATTATAATATTTTTATTGTAAAAGTAGACAATTAAAAAATAAGATATATAATCAGCAGTCAGCAAGATTTTGAATAAAATTGTGATAATAAATGGTGTAGAAAACACCCCTGGAAGATGTTGTTTTAAATTGTATCTTCTGTAGATTAAAGTGGACTTGATTCCATGACAGAGATTCCAAAACTGATCACCAAGACAAAATACTGGGGTAAATTTGCAGTAAATTCAATAATATATTAAATTCATTGATTGTTAATGCAACTTCTAACATTTTAATTGAAAAAAAAAACCCCACAAAACAAAACACTGAAAGCAATCAAGACTTTAGCAAGTCTGTTTGTGGGACTTATCCCACTATTAAGCAGAAATGGTATGAGAACCCTTGCATTTGACGAAACGCAGTTAAAAAAAATGATTAAAGCTCTTTCATTCAGTTTGCACAGAGATATTGAAAGCTTTTCAAATTTATTCAACTGCTTTCTGAACCCCTATAGCTACTTCCTGTAATTGCCTACTAGATTTGCATAGCAACATCTGAAAACAGCAACAACTTTCATGTTAAATCACCCAGCCTTCTTTAGTTCTAACCCTGCTAAATTTCCTACGGAACTTCAAATTTTTTATTGACCACTCTGTAGCAATAACAATGTTGCTGCCTTCTTCTTAAGATAAAATCACTCTTGTAATTTCAGCAGACTTGTCACCTCCCCTTCCTCTTCTACTTCTTTCTCTTCCTCTTTCTACTAAAATACTCTTAGATGCATATTATTAATGACCATTAATTAATGAAAATCCTTGTTTCATGACACTGTCATTGTTCACTCTCTTTCTTCTTCATTTTTTGCATTTTTTTTTAGAGAGAGAGATGGAAACATCGATGAGAAAGAACATCAAGAACATGGATTGGCCGCCTCACGCACACCGTTCACTGGGAATTGAGCGTACAACCTGGGCATGTGCCCTGACTGGGGATCGAACTGGCAACCTTATAGTGCATAGATCAACGTTCAACCCCTGAACCACACCGGCTGAGCTTTTTTTTTGCATTTTTAACTTAATATGATGCACACTAAAACCCACTACCTGATGTGGCACTAGAATATTAACATTGATTATGTCTGGTTTCCTCCCTTCTCCCATTCTTCTTACTCCTCTAATCCTTTAAAAACTTTTTTTTCCTTTATTGATTTTAGAGAGAGAGAGGAAGTGAGAGAGAGAGATAGACACATCGATGAGAGAGAACATTGATTGACGGCCTCCTGCATGCTCCCCACTGGGGATCTGGCCCAGAAGCTGGGCACCTGCCCTGACCGGGAATCGAACGGGCGACCTGCCGGTACATGGGTCGACCCTCAACCACTGAGCCACACTGGCCGGACTTACTCCTCTAATCTTTAATTAAAGAGAAGAGGGGGCAAATACACAATGCTAAGTTTGAGAAATGATCAGAAGAGATGACGTGTAGGAGGCACAGGATGAGGGTGAATAGGCAGATGAAGAGGGAGAAGTGAGCTGGATTCGAAGCGCAGGGTAGCAGGTGGAGGGAGGACCGCAGGCTGGAAGAGAAAGAAGGTCTCTGGCCTCCCGGCTGTTTCGCTCAGTGGAGTAGTGAGAGCAGACGCCCTTACCCGGCCAGGCCTGGGGGAGCCTGGCCCTTCTGAAGCTCTCTTCCCGCTGAGATATCTTTCTTACCACTCGCCAACGTCTACACTCACGGGAGCAATTAGTTTGCTTCGTGTGGCCGGCTGATGTGATGTGTGTGAAACAGAAGAGTGTAAAGTGAGCCTTCCCTGAATGTCAGTCTGGTACTTACGAGGTTCCCCCCAAAACCAGCTCCTCTTCACTTGAATCTTTGGGGCAGAATTCACTCTTGAAGTCACACCAAGTAATCACATACTCAGTGAGGCTTGAAGATTTCAACTTAAAATTACTTTTTCTTCTATTTGCAGAACATGTGGACTTATAATTTATTGTAATTGCTTTTTTTTCCTCACGCATGAATATTGAATGGAATAGAGAAAAAGATGCCCTCTTTTCTTTAGCAGTTCTTATTGACAATTACTAATGCGTGTTGAAAACTATTAATTGGTGCTTCACTGAATATACTGGCTCCACATTCTTTATTTAAGCTTGGAGCAAATATACCTTACCCTAAACTCCTTACCTGTTTTTGGTTTGTTTGTTTTTTACCTGTAATATACAACATAATTTACTCACTTGGTCTATTGCTAATTTCCCAGCCGAATAGAATACAGGCAGAAATCTTTGTTTGATGGAGGACTTCTACCTACTTTGGGTTTGGTGTTGCCTGATTAGATGTTTATTAACAAACACACACACACACACACACACACACACAACTCCTAAAAATTTAATGTACTCCTGTTTACCTTTTAACATATACAAATAGATCAGTTTTAAAATACAAGGTATTATATGGGCTTAAATGCAAAAATGATACTGAATATATGTGGTATAATTTTCATAGAGGTCGTTTAAGTGGTTAAGTTAGGATTCTTAGAAAGTACCAATCGAACTAGACATTTTGCTAAACAAATGGAGAGGCGTTACGACCAAGCCAAAGGGGCCCCGTGTTGTAAGTTAGACTGGGTCCGCATGTCACATCGGGGGGAACCCGGGGACCCCACCCGGGCATGGCTGTGCTGCCCTTTGAACACAGCTGGATCTAACAGATCCTGTCCAAATGAGCTCATTCGGGCTCTATGCACAATAATGTATGAAAAAGACACTTCGATCCTTAGTTCACACTCACTCCACCACAGCAGACATTTACTTCCCACAGAACTCATTTTGATTTTTTTGGCTTTTGTGAAGATGTTACTTTTGTAACAACAACAAAACAACAGTTACTAAATTTGTCCATCCGCTTTCCCCTAAATTCCATTACTAAGCTACTGAATGTATTATTAATTAAAAGAGGAGGAGCATAACAAATTGTCACATAACAATAAATTGGAAAATATGGGTAATTCAAAACATCCCTAAGCTCAGAGAATGAGCATTTCTGTTTTAGATAACCGGGTATGGTAAGCAGGTAAGTCATGATCACACCTAGTTCACTTGACAACTATTACCTACCAAACCTCATAACACTTCTCACCCACCATCCTCACCCCGGAGGGGATCTTTTACTACTTTACACCCAGAGATAAAAGTCAACGTTTCACTAATAAAGGCTAATATGTACACTTTACAAAAAGATTGTAAAATTATACCACGCATATTATTTAAAATGTAAATAGTCTCTTGAGTCATTTAAAAACTTTTGCAAAGTTATAATGTAGTCTTTCAGTCTGATATGGCAGTCACTAGCAAAAATGGTCCTGTCGGATGGGTTGGCATAGGTAAACGCGTTACATTTTTTTCAAAGACTAGCCCATTACATCGATTATGATTGGAAAACATAAAGTCTCAATATGTTGAACAATTCCCTCCTCTCCTATGATACTATATATTTTTTATTATGCTGAATTCTCTCTTAGATTTTGTACAGCAAGGATTCTGTTTACCATGTGTGAATATGCTAGAATATTTAATTTCTATATTATTTACTTAGTCATATAAATCACATCTGTGAGGGTCATTTGTAAATAATTGTCTTAATTTTAATAATTTTCATTCACATTTATACACAGAATCTCACAATAATCATTTTGTTAGTTTCAGGACTAAGTAAACATTTACTATAATGTACATGTTTCTCATCAGTGTATTTTCACATAAATGTATTTTTTTGTTTGTTTCTGTTTTTGTTTTGTTTTGGGCTTTTTTGTTTCTGTTTTTTGCTTATTAACTGATAACTGAAGAGACAGGAATGTAAATATAGCTATTTGTTTTCTGACAAAACCAAATTTTCTCTTCATTATAACAGCAACACAAAAAATGAATATGTCAAAATGTGCTTGGTATTAAAACAGCTGTGTCAAAATATCATGTACCCATAGGAGTATTAAGAGAGAAGGTGGGTCAGAACTGAATAGTATCTGTCCTTGGAGTATATTATTATTAATTATATAGGACAGGAATGATTACAAGGATTTAGTCATGAGAATTCTATAGTGGAAATGGTGTCTTGGAAGGATTAATTTAATCCATAGCCAAAAATAGTCTAGAGTTTGGAGAGTATAAAGAAAATGTCAGTTACTAACCTATTATCATTACCCAGGATTAAAATGAAAAGTCAGATAACAGTGGAAATGCAAAGAGCTATTGCCGAGAGAAAACAGGATTAGATGAACTATCATACATTAGAGACGAATAGCAAGGAATATTAAATATAAAATTTGAGGGATTTTTTTCCTCATATAAAAATAATCCAAATGCAGTCAGCTTGGGGCTGCTGCCGTTGGTCAGTGTTCTTGCCGGGGACCGGGGTTCCCATCTGCTTTCAGGCAGGAAGAAAGGAAAATAACGGCACAAACTTCTGTTCAGATCCCTTCATTCATTACAACCGGTCGTGACCATTGATTGCTGATCACGAAGACCATGATGACTACATCAGCACTGTTCCCTGACTCTCGGCGTCTGTTGGGTGGGACAATGACAAGAACCAGCAGGCTGCTGATTTTTGGATACTTATCCCTCTAACTCTGCAGGGGGGCCCCGCTCTGGCAGTGATGACTTCTGCCTGCAGAGGTCCCAGTTCAGGTCAGGTGGCTCTCACCCTCGCACAGGGACATGGGGCGGTGGTCACTCTGCTCTCCGTAAGGTCCCAGTTCAGGTCAGGTGGCTTTCTCCTACCCTCTCACAGGGACATGGGGCGGTCACTCTGCTGTCTTGCTCCTATTGGCTTCCTTCCTCGGTGCCCCTATCCCAGCCTACTCGTTTGCAAATAGTTCCTCCCTTCTTCGTTATTCCTTTTGTGAGTGTTCCTGTTTCCTGTGGACACCCAGACTCAGAGAAGAAAAACAAGTAATTTTGATTACAAAATTGTTTCTGAATAAAATTGGGGGGAAAGCAAGTCAACAGACATTGTGTATGAAATGAGCAAATAAAACTTGAGTTGGTTAATATAAAGATAAAATAAATTCTTGAATATGCAAGTGAAATATGACCTAAGAGAAATTTTAAATAGTCAATAAAGTATTCTTATGTAAAGGCGAATGACAGGTTTTTGTGGTTTTATGGATTCAGATATAAAAGAGATCAGAAAATACTCCATCAATGTGTTCATCTTTATAAAACACTAAAGAGTGTATCTTCAGCAAACGGACCTATTACAGGCTTTGAAATCAGTTGAAATAGAATTGAAAATAACTGCTGAAAAACATGATTTTTTTTCTTTTAGTTTTTATTTTATTTATTTTTTTCAATCTTAGACTAACTTTATTTTTAAAATTATAGTTGATATACAATGTTATATTAGTTTCAGGTGTACAACATGGTGATTAAAGGTCTATATACCTTATGAAGTGAGCACCCTGATAAATCTAGTACCCATCTGACACTCTACACAGTTATTACAATATTATTGACTATATTCCCTATGCTGTACTTTATACCCCATGACTATTTTTTTTATTAATTAATTTATTTTTGTTACAGATGTTTCTCCTTTTCCCCCACTGATTCCCCCCTCTTCCTCCCTCCCGCCCTGGTGGTGGGGGAGATAAACCACAGAACTTCTATGCATGTGCGCATGAACAATGGACATGGACAATGAAAAACATGATTTTTAAACTGAATAAAATGCAATTTTTTTCTGTAAAAAGAAAAAAAAAACATACTGTTTACATAATATTTCAAAACAGTAATCAATATTTCAAGTTCCAAATTGTAACAGCAAGATAGAGAAAGGCGAGGAAGGTAGCTTTTGAAGAATTTTTCACAAGTATTGACTATGCTGCTTACTAGAAAGTGATGGGAGTGTCTCACGCTTCCATCGATAATTACAAACCAGAAGAGAGCCCTTGGGCAGTGAAAGATAACCGCAAGTAGAATTTAAATCAAGATATACACCCTTCAAGACATTAAAAACAGTAAACAAGTAACGGAAACAAAGTGTACACATCAAAGGAAGAAAGCAAAAACAAAGGTAACAAATTGTAGCTGACAGAACGGAGTCCAATAGTTTTTATAACAACACTTGTAAATAAAATAAAAACTTCTGTCCAAACAATGAGCAAACAAATCAGAAACTCTGAAACCTCAGAGGGAGGGTGTGGGGTGGGTGGTGGGAAGAGATAAACCAAAGAACTTATATGCTTATATGTGCAACCAATGGGCCCAGACCATAGTGTGGGGAAGACAGGAGGGGGATGGGAGTGGGGAGGAGGGGGTCAGTGGGGGGAAAGTATTACATTTGCAATACTTTCAACAATAAAGATAAAAACAAAAATTTAAAAAAAACTCTGACTGCAGTGGGGTCAAATAAAACATCATAGATTATGCAACTTCCAAGCGACCCGCCTTACTCAGAGTGATACCGACCAACAGAGGTAACATTACAGGCGAATTTTATCAGGCAAATGTGAATAAAATTCAAGGCACAGATCATCAAGAGGTCCACAATTCATCAGGTTCTATAAGTACAAGAAATGTTATAACATAATCAAATGTATACAGAAACTCTTCGTGATAAATGAAAAAGATACATGTAAATACCAAACTGTTTAAAAGAGGCATTACCATTAATTCAGAAGTTATGGGAAATCCAGGGTTTCTGTCATGTGGGCTAACATATAAAACAATGTAAATGCCATAATATTAATTTTATGTAATAGGTATTACGTCTGTAACATTGAACAATATATGTGTTAACAAAATGCTTTTTTGAACTCTTGTAGTGAGACTACAAAGAAACACTTGCACTAAACGACCTCTAGTTCTCTTAGAATCGTTTTTGTTTTCTGCTGTATGCCAAGAGTTCTGCATCAGTTGCTGAAGTTCCTCCCCGGGTGCACATGAGTATTTTTCTTTCTTTTCCTTTTTCTTTCTTTTTTAAACATGTTTTTCAGCCCACTAGGGTAAAATCTTAAAAATCATTGTTTCAGCAGTTCCTCACGGAATGACCTGGAGTTTCACTTCCTGTATTATCTTCTGGGTAACGGCCAGAAAATTACAAGACACTTTTCTTGTAGTAGTTTGTCATTTTCGATAACCAATGTTGGCAGAAGATCCAAAGATAGAATGAGAAAAGGTCAAATCTCCTAACATTGAGAAATGCATGCAACTGCAAGTGAAAGTTAACTCCCAAAGCCCTCGACGAGACCGAACACAACAGTGAGGTCTAGATATACAAGTTGTTGATGAAATAAATGTGTCCTTTTTAAGGTGAGTTTAATTTTTAATTACTCAACCAGGTTTCGTTGACCTAAACTGTCCATTAAATAAGATGCATTAGAAAAACGATGAAAAATTCTAACAAAAATTACCTTATAAAAATGCAAAGTTTGCCCTGGCCGGTTTGGCTCAGCGGTTGGAGCGTTGGCCTGTGGACCAGAGAGGCCAGGGTTCGGTTCCCGCTAAGGGCACGTACCTCAGTTGCAGTTTGTCCCCGGCCCTGGTTGGGGTCGTGTGGGTGGCAACCAGTCGATGTGTCCCTTTCATGTCGATGTTTCTCTCTCTCTCTCTCTCTCTCGCTCACTCACTCTATCTGAAGATAAATGCAAAAATGTCCTTGGGTGAGGATAAAAAAATAAATAAATAAATAAAAATGCAAAGTTTCATTAGCTGCAAAACTTCCCTTACCACTTACTTCCTGAGCAGAATTTCTTATTTCTTAGCTTTGCAATATGGGCATGAAAATATGCTATAGCAGTACATCCAGATGTGAAAATTACTATGATCCACAATGGTGTATTCTCCTATAAGAAAATCCAATAAAAATAAAAATGTATACATTTAAATTAAGTGTAATTACATCATTGAAAATATATCATAAAGTTAATTTTCTCTTTTGATTTTTCTGTCTTTTTGCATAATGAAAAATATATTTTAAGACTCAATCCATGAAGAAATGATTGATAAACTAGATGTCATTTCAATTAAGAACTGCTCTCCTACAGACAACATCAAGAGAATGAGAAGACAAGCCACAGACTGGTAGACAATATTTGCAAAAAACACATCTGATAAAGTACTGTTATCCAAAATATACAAAGAATTATTAAATGCAACAACAAGAAAATTGCTTTACAATTGGGCTAAAGACCTTAAGAGAGCTCACCAAAGATGTACAGAGAGCACATAAGCATATGAGAAAATGTTCCGCACCTCATGGCATCAGAGAAATGCAAATGACAACAACACCCCTACTGGAATGGCCAGAACCTGAAACAATGACAACTCCACATGCTGGCTGGGAGGTGGAGCCAAGGAGCCCTCATTCACTGCTGGTGCGAGTGCAAAGTGGTGCAGGCACTTCGGCAGTTTATTTTATAAAAGCTAAACATGACGCTACCATATACCCTGACCATTATATTCCCTAGTATTTACGCAAAGGAATGGAAATGTATGTCTGCACAGAAATCTGCACCTGCATGTGTACAGCAGCCTCATTCATAATTGCTATTAACTTGGAAGCAACCAAGATGGCCTTCAGCAGGTAAATGGATAATACATCATGGTGCACCCAGACAATAGACTATTATTCAGCACTGAAAATAAATAAGCTATCAAGCCATAAACATACATATTAATAGGCGAAGGAAAGTCTAAAAGGGCCACATAGTGTATGATTCTAACGATGTGCCGTTCTGGAAAAGGCAAAACTGTGGGGCCGGTGAGAAGGTCAGTGGCTGCCAGGGCCTGGAATGGGGAGCAGTGGGGACGAGGGAGGGCACTGGGGCCTGCTGGGGCAGTGAGCTACTCTGTATGGTGCCTCACGAGGGACACGTGTCCTTGTACACGGGCCCAGCCCGTCACCGGCTGCAAACGGAACACCGTGGTGCGGGATGCTGATAAACGTGGACGCTGTGCATGTGTGGGGGCAGGGCGTAGATGGGAAAGGTCTGTTCCTTCATCCTAATTTTTGTTTTTAACCTAATATGAGTTTACCAAATTATACTGTAATGTGTGACTAGTGAGTAAAATGGGGTGTATTTCTAAAGTATATCTTTTCCATAGTTAGCCTACATGTAGAGGATTGTTTAATCATCTTAAAGAGAAATGCAGAGTTAGAGGTGTGAATGAGAGAAAACTTAATGCTCTTTGCAAGTAAATATTTACTCTTCTGTACAGAAATATGGAAATGTAAGGAATCAGTAAGAACATTTCGGGTTGAAATCCGTTAAGAATTAGTTATTCCACGTGCTGCCTCTCAGGTCACCCAGTCTGAAAGCAATTTCGTTCTCAAATGTCCTCAGTTAGGCTCCAGGGTTATTTTCAGGGTGTGTTCTGACTCCTGACCCAGGGTAGAAACTTGGCTCCTAGATAAGCAACACACCTATGATGGGCAGGAATGGGAAGGAGGTAAAAGTCCAATATTCTACCAAATCTGATAACAGAAGGGGCCAAGAAAACAAGATAGAAATCACTAGTTACTGTAATATTTAACCAACATTGAGCACTACATTGAACACACACATTCTTCTAATAATTTGATATATTAACTCTTAATCCCCACAACAACCGAAGTAGAGGCTGTGAAATTGAATTCCCACCTCACATCACACACAAGTCAATCAGTGATAGAGATCTAAATATGAAAATAACAATATAAAACTTTCAAAGACAATATCAGAGATATACTTTTTACACCCTTTTTTAGTGACATACTTTTTACACAAAACACAAAAAGCGCAAAAAGGCATGATAATTCAACTGCACCCAATTAAACATTTTAACATTCATGGAGGTCACCATAAAGAATATGAAAACGCTAGACAAGGTTATTTGTGAACTGGAAATAGACATAATACTTATATACAAAATGCATAAAGACCTTTCATGTTCAAGAACATTAAGACAACAAAATTTCCCAGTACATAAAGAGGTTCTCAACAAAAGAGTAAACCCAACAACCCATGGATGTACGAAAGACAAGATAGTTAAATAACTCATCGGGAAAGTCCCAATTAAACACACAATGAATACACTTTCGCACCCTTCAGCTTGGCAAATATGGAGAAGTCTGGCAATACCAAGTACGGTGAGGAAATGGAACAAGACTCACTCTCATTTATTGCTGGCGAGAATATTAATTGCTTCATGCACGTTGGGTAATCTGTATTATATGAGCTACTATTGTTGAATATTTGAAAGTCCTGCAGTCCAGATATTGTACACCTATATATATGCCTGAAAACACTACAGAGTAAACAGAAAGACATGTTAAATAACAGCAACAACAATATAAAACAAACACCAAACCACAAATAATACTTGTACAAGGCTTATATATGCAGAATCTATTTTTCAGTGCACCATAAAACTCATTTAGTCTTCAAAATTATTCCATAAAATAAGAATGAACACATTTCCTATTATTGAGAAGCACACACCCGAAGTGGAAAACTGCAAAAATAAATAAATAAAAAGGGAAAATTTAACACAGGTCAAGATGATGGTTATAGGTCAGTGAGTGTATTTACTGGAATGGTAGTGTAATTGGGTTTCTAACATACTACAATATTCTATCCTATTTTTTATTCTAGATTAAGGGTGGGGAACCTTTTTTCTGCCAAGGGCCATTTGGCTATTTGGATAATTATAACATCATTTGTGGGCCATACAAAATTGTCAACTTAAAAATGAGCCTGCTGTATTTGGTCAGGCTAATCTGGTGAGACTGTGATGTTAGCTGGGTTGGTTTCTCAAGTTTATAAGGAGCTGGACACTCCTGATCCCTGTTCTAGGTAGTAGCTGCATATTCACTATCTTATTGTTTTAAATATAAGTAACAGAACGTTTAATTTTTGAACTTCATAGATGAGAAGATGAATGATTATATAATTATAATTATATAGAGAAATGCCAACATTCACTAATATATGTATAATTACTTTTCTTTCTATATATTGTTTGAATATTACCCAATGCCAATACGGGACTACAAAAGATCCAAACCCTTATTTGGGCTGCAAATAAGCTGAACCAAAGAATTCACTTCTCTCTGTAATCCAGGTTCCAGGGACAAGTGGAGATGTCTTCGGCTGACAGGCAGGCGTAAATCACCCAGGTCGGTATTAAGTGCTGAGAAGCACGTGCAACCTGTTTTCAGGGTACAGGGGTGCAGACAGGCAGCTGGAAGGCAGGCAGACTCGGGAACGCTTCTGCAGAAGGTGGCAGTCACTGCTGGACTCGGAGGGAAACTAGGAAATCTCCAGGTGGCTAAAGAGGGACAAGAACACTCACCTTGTTAACCATGCTTAAGAAGAAGAAGTGAACAGCAACCTGAAAAGCCAGGTATGACTCGCAGGTAGGACCTCACCTTCGTTGCCACAGAGGACAGCTCTCTCTCAGACAGCACGACCCGATGGAATTAGTTGCCATGGAGGAACTAGGCGTCTATCAGGATTAAACCACCTCTGATGACAGACTAATATTTTGTGTGATTAACAGCCTTTAAATCGTAATTACTTCTTGATTATGTTGGGACTGTGTTGTTAGATCTGTTTGCAATTACCTGACACTCCGGTATATTGTGTCTCATGTTTGCTAAGAGAGATTTTTTACTTCCTTCTCTCATTTAAAAATGATCTTGATCTTGACCATTAGCAAGTTATTGAAGAGATTTGCCTGCCTACTTGTTAAGTTGTAACCTCCTGAGGAGTCCGTATGAAACCATTCATTATATCATTAAAGAGCTGTATTCAATTTTCATTATATCAGCAGATAGTTCTTTCCCGTCACTTTGCTGATAATAACCCGTGAACAATAAGCAATCTCCCAGATAACTAGGCATTCGGGAGACACTCCACACGAGAACATACCTGTTACATTAAAGCGCTAGTAACACCAGCTGCCGGAACAAGCACCCCCAGACCAGTGGCTCCTGGCTCAGTCCCTGACAATGAGGTCAATGTGTCCCCCAAGGGCGGAGATTCGGTGACCTCTCCTCTGTGGCTCTGCCATCTCGAAGCCTTCCCTTCGGTCTACAAAGAAGAGACGAGGAGAGAACGTGAAGACGGTCAGGCCATCGTTTCTCTCCGTAGTTCACGGTCCAAAGCCCGGTCACTTGGCTCACACAGATCAGTCGCGTTCCCAGGGAAGGAGGTCATGAGACCTCCTACTTGCAGTCAAGTCAGACCAGCAGTGGGTTTCCTGGGAACCGACTTCTGGTGACTGGCATTTGGAGTGGGAGGGGGAGTGGTCCTGGGGACTTGAGCCCTTAACCTGAGCCGTCTGACCTGGCTCCAGCTGGTTAGTGTCAGAATCCAGTTGACCTGCAGGCCACCCCGCTGGCACCGCAGAGAATCACCTGGTGTGACGAAGAGCCGCCACACTCCGGTGACCTGAAGTGGCAGAAGGGAAGTGCTCTCTGGGAAGGAACGAGGGACACACAGGGAAGAAAGACTTCGTGGGGAAGAGCTGGGTTATTTCCCCTACGCAGAAAGGTGGGACACTCAGCTTGCCTTTTTTACCCAAGAGGGGGCAGTGGTGACCAATTTCCCCTGCGTCCTAAACTCCCCCTCCCTGCGGTCTGAGTGCTGCTCTCCTGTGCCCCTGCGCAGCCCTGAGCTGCATCCCCCTCCCCAGATCCTGGCTCACAGTTACAAAGTCGCCGAGCCCGCTCTGCTGAGGAAGCCAGGCCATGTCTCCGGGTCCCCTGTTAACGTCAATGGCCGTCGGTGAATTTGCCTGTTTCCTTCCTTGTCCCCGGTGGACTGTTCCTCCCTCCTCCCTGCTGTGTCCGACGTGCCATGACCACGGTGACCCTCCTCTGCTGCCCTGTGGTCCTTGGGTTCCCTCAGCAGCTTGGGCTCTGCTTCGCCCTGACTTTAGCCTCTCCCGTGGCGCTAGCCTCGTGGTGGACGGTGATGGAGCGTTTTTCAGGGCCGGCCCGGGGCCGCAGTCCCTCCTGGGTTAGACAGGGGAGGTGATGTCGCTGACCTCCGCAGGTGGGACATGGATGCTCTGTGCTGATGGGGTGTGGAGAACCATTTTATCTGCTTGACTTCCCACAATCTCAAAAATGAAACTCAAGGTCCATTATTGATATTTTGGGATAATGAAGCTTAATTCATAAAAGTTACACGACTAGATCAAGATGACAACCAAATAAGTGAAAGGCTAAATATCTGGCCTCCGCCCTGGCCGGTTTGGCTCAGCGGTTAGAGCGTCGGCCTGCGGTCCAGAGAGACCCAGGTTCGGTTCCCGCTAAGGGCATGTACCTCGGTTGCAGTTTGTCCCCGGCCCTGGTTGGTCGTGCGGGTAGCAGCCACTCGATGTGTCTCTTCACATCGATGTTTCTCTCTCTCTCTCTTCCTCTCTCTCCCTCCCGCTCTATCTGAACAAAAAATGGAAAAATGTCCTCGGGTGAGGATAAAAAAAATAAAAATAAAAAAATAAATGTCTGGCCTCCTGGTTTGAATCCCACATCACTAGTCTCTCCCCTTCTCCCAGTTCATATATATAAACTGGCCCCAACTATTGCCAATGAGCTCAAACTCTTTAGAGTGATGTAGGTGCACAGATATATATTCCTTCAACTCCTAACATTTAACTGTCTTTGATTCTCAAGAATATATCTTTACTGAAAATCTACTATGTTTGATTTTATGTCATTCGCTTAACCACAAATGTGGAAAATGAAAAAATTAACCTGGAAAAATAATAGTTGAAGTTTCCAGAGAAATATTTCTTATATCAAGGAGTTACTTGCTATAAGTTAAGGAGAATACTGATATGTTTATCTCGTCATACAAAGGTTTTCACATTAACTGATGGTGACGTACTGGATATTTGATGATACATGTGGCTAATTATACCAAAGAGTATTCTTACCTCTAAACAAACAAGCAAATAAATTCTTAGCTCAGATTCAACTTCTTCAGAAAACACAAGAGAGTACAAACCCTACACAGCTAAAATTTAACTTGTTGCCACCAGTAAATGAGAGGTACTTTACTAAGCTGGTGAAAAATATTTTTTAAAAAAAGATTTTCAAGAACAGTATCAATTCAATGCCTAAGACGCAGAATTTTAACATAAGCCCACACTGATGATGCTGGCGACTTGAAAGCCTCATCATATATGGCTTCATCACACATCAGAATGGCTCGGGCTCGCGCACCTTGCTACTCGGGTCCCACTTTCTCTTCAAAGTGTCTCTCCAAAGAGCAGAGGACAGCAGCTGTTCAGTGGGAGGAGGGGGACGGGGAGGGTTCTGCTCTGTGTGGTTTGATGTTACTGTTGTGTGATACCAGATAAAAGGAGACTCGGAGGACCAAAGGAAATCTCTACTGACGAGCTGATTCGGATGGGAGAGGAAACCATAGGCTCCTCCAAAGCATTTTAACATAAACGTAATTGGCATGAAAGGAAGTATTTTCTGTGTGCCAGTCAAAACTGTCCGGCTACATGACCATCATGATAGGGGAAAATTACCCTGCTTTGAAAGACTTGCCTTGAAGAGAAAAATGAAATCAAAACACATCAGAAAGAAAACACGAATACAGGGTGCTACCGAAAAGTGTATTGGCCTGAGACCCTGAGTCTACCTACGCTACATTTTTAGACATTCGGCAACGGAGAGGATCTCTAAGGGAAATCTCCGTGGGGGAGCGAGAGATGGAGGGATGTGGGTGTTAGAAAGTGGCTTGGTCCTTGATTAAAGACTAAGTCTTAAAAAGACATAGATACTTTGTATTTGAAATTGATAATATTAAGCTTAATTTAACATATTTTATACTTTTACTCTCTAAGTAAAGGAGAATGGTCTTGCTTCATAATTTCCCCAGAGGTGTGTGCAGAAAACATGTCATTTTTCTAAAAGGACTAGTATTGGCAAAATTATGTTTTGAAAAAATCGGTATAATAATTGCTTTAGTGAACTACACAGAAAAAGTAAATGCATATATTGGAAAAGATAATATACATGTGCACTTTGCTAGAATACATTGTAAGAGTGGATATTTTCAAACACATGGAAGCATGCACACACTGTTTAATGTGTCCTTTATATCAGTCATTTTTAGAATAAAACCGCACAGTAGATATTAGTATTCTCGTTTTACAGATAAGGAAACTATGGCCCAGAATGATTAAGTAACATGTCTAAATTATACTGCAAATAAACAAACCAAGTATTAAAATTAAGATTGCCTGCCCGGCCGGTGTGGCTCAGTGGTTCGGTGTGGCTTGGTGTGCACCAAGAGGTCGTCGGTTCGAATCCCGGTCAGGGCACATGCCCAGGTTGTGGGCCTGATCCCCAGTGGGGGGCGTGCAGGAGGCAGCCAATCCATGTTCTCTCTCATGGATGTGTCTATCTTTCTCACCCACCCCCCTTCCTCTCTCTCTAAAAATCAACAAAGAAAAAACCATTAAGATTGCCTGACTCCTAGGATCCAGCTCTTTCCTCTACAAGGAGCTGCTCAAACATCACCCACACTTACATGAACTCCTTTTCTCCTTCACACTGACCACAGTCTTTCTATTGTACTTAGAGCTCCTACAGTATTATAACTCCCACTTGATCCACAGAGTCTCCCATCAGAATCCATTTTTGTAGTTTCTCCAAAATCTGTGCCTCGTATATAGCTTCCCCATAAGTATCTCAGTGATGGTTATGAAAAGAACTAAGCCCCGTGTTGTAGCGGGTGGGTGGGATCCTACCTTGGAGCAGATGGACCCAGGTTTCCTTCCCTGCCCACCAGCCACTGGCTTTATGACATGCGATCAGGCGTTTAGAATTCCTGAGACACTCCTGTAATCTTTGAAAAGAGATGAACAATATATACCTCACTCAACTTATGAAGCTTGACTCACCCAATGTATGCAAAACCCCCACACATCATGTGTCATGAACATGACTTGAGTGCTATGACCCATGGAGACAGGCCTGAGGTATGAGAACCATTTAGGTGACACAAAAATATCTATGAGAATTTGTGTCTGGCTAGACCCAAATCATATTTTACTGATACACAAATCAAGGCAATTAAAATAAAGAGATTAAGGAAGCAACTTAGCTGCAATGGGTATGTCTGTGTGTCTGTGTGTGTGTACATGGGTATGCATGTGTGTTGTACTGATAGAAAGGTATAGAATTTCTCCAACCCATAGAGGAAAAATGAACTGGGGGAAAATAAGGTGGCTTATGGTCAAAACAGTGATGGAAATTATAGGGTATTTTATATACATTATAGGTGTGCAGCTATGAGGACAGTCTCCTGTTCACGGGTGCTTGTTATATGGCTGTTTGTCATCAATATTGAGTCAAATCACCCAGGACATACATTTCTCTCAGGTTCAACATTCTAGGCTCAATTTTTGAACAGATAACTATCTGCAACTTGCTAGAGATGATAAAATGACATCTTGGACATGTCTTTAATCCTGGAAGAATTAATAATTAAATAAAAAGAAGATAAAAATAAATAAACCAGTGGTTTTCTTCACTGAATGGTAAGAATAGGGATACAATTTTTATCACGGGGACAACATGCCTGCCTTTGGCACTGACACGCCTGTTTAATGAAGTCATCCTAGATATTCTGAAAGATCAGTCTTAAGATTCCCATGTTGAAATGTCGGGTTAGATAACTGATTCGAGGATGTCACCGTGAGCAGAACGCTACTGCAGAGCCGAGCCCGCATGTTAAACACTGACGTGGTTGGAAGAACTCCGGACTCACTGTGCTGAAATTGTTTTATTTATTGGTGTACAAGATTGGTTTAAATTTGGGGAAAGTCTTGCTTTTGTGTGTGCATCAGCATTTAAGTATTTAAAAATAAAATGAATAAACATATTATGTGTGAAGATACAATTTAAAGTATCCAAAGAAATACAATTACTAAGTCACCAGTGAAATGAGTAGAGTAATGAGATTTTGAGTTGAATGTACAGCTACACGGAAGCCTTTTTGATGATTGTCACTTTAATAAAACATTGGTAATTTATCTCTGAAGTAACTGCAGTCTTTCTGTACATAAAAGTTTCTCTCGGAGAAAAATCACACTGTTGAAAAACCCCTTGGATAAATATTAGTCGCTTTTCATTTTTTCCTATCACACTATCTAGGTTTCACTGTTTCAGATTAAAATTGTTACACATCATTCTGTAACTGGATACATAAATGGTCTGTATCTACAAAGATCCATGAACCATACAAATATCATACAACTTTAAAATTCGTTTCCAAGGGTATGCATAACATGATCATGTTTATGGTCCTAATATCTTATTTGATTTATATAAAATGACATGAAACATTATTTTTTCTACTGATGTATGATGGGAAATGGCATTTCTAAGGTTAGCTGAATTGTCTTTGGTTTGCACTCGAAGGAGGTAGGAATTTTGAGCTTTCTGGCTCACCGGGGGGAGAGGAGACAGAAAGACATTTTCTGTAGGAGACAGCAGGCTTAAGGCCAACAAAAGAATCCCATATTAAATTTTAACATTGCCTGCACCATGCTAAAATTCCCCTGAAATACGCCCCAAATGTTAGGAAAAGATTGTATCACATCGTGATCTTTTATTAATGGTGCATTAGAGAATTGAGAGAAGGAAGATTCTGTCCAAGTTTAGGACAAATGAAGCAAAGAGAAAATATCAGTCTGCAGGCGCACAGATAAGATTAGCACTGGTCTCGAGAGAACTTGAGACAGGTGACTAATCACAACCAAAAATCAGATAAGAATCCCAGCAGGACCCTGCGAAAATCCTGGGGAATGTGTCAGAAGTTCCTGGAGGTCACTGAGAACATAGATCTTTTACAGTGTCAGCAGTCAAAGGATGGATTTGTACTTGAAAGAATAAGCGACCCCAGAAAGTTGACTCTCATTATAGGAACATCCTCATGCAACCCCCAAACATCATCTAGCTTTACAGGGGGAACGATGAAATATTAGGAACCTGTATCTTGAAAATAGTTCTGGCATATTAAATGTCGAGCCAGAGTTAAGAGTCCGAGTCCGAGGATCAAATCCTGGATTTTCCCAATCATGTGCCGTGGAACAAGACTCCGAGACTGTGTGTCATTTACTGTGAACATATGTTAGCATAGCTTACAGCGCCAGCTGCAACCCTAACGGGTCTACGTAGTCAACAAAAGTGACTTTTCCAGTGACCTCGTGGTTCCTTATTATCCCCCTTTTACATCTTGAGGAAATGAGGGTCAGCGATGCTCAGTAACTGGCCTGAGGTCACTTACCGTATGAACTCAGCAAGTTTCGGTCGACCAAACGGAAATGACTTCCGGCTTTTCTTGTGAAGATTCATTTATTCTTGACCTCCACAACCCTTTGCTGGCTGTCTGACACATGCATGGTGGTCTCTTTTACAAGAGGGACAGCCCCGTCCCTAATCTCAAAGAGCGTGTCATTCCAGAAGAGTCGGACGTTCTAACATAGACCTTATACATAGATGCTGAACTTCACTGGGAACACATTTTATAATTTATAGATTCTACTGTAAAGGAAAACAAGTATTACTAACATAGTTGTGAGTATTCAGATAATCTTTAACGAACCCTCTCATTATTTTACAGGGATTAGACCGATTTTCTATTTATCCTAAAAATATGTAGGGCCGTTTTCATCAGAAGTAGCTTTAAAACCCCAAAGCTCTTAGCACAGTGGAGGGTGGACGATTTGGAAAATGACTTCTTCCAGTTCAGCTGTCTGGAATATGCTCTGCTTATGTCCTGCATTTCAAGATCCTTAAAATACTGTGTATTATTAGCAAGTTTCCTAAATAGTTGTATTTACAATTCAACACAAAAGCTGATCTGCCTTTGTCCACAACTGGTTTGAACATCTGGAGTGAACTGACCTCACGGGTCTGTGTTCCTACTGAAATGACCAGTGTATTGGGCAGCCGAGGGGGCTGTTTCCCCCACCCACCCTGGTGGCGCCCATGGGCAGCAGCTCCCAGTGGGCCCTGGACACTTCCACACTCTGACCTTTCCCCTCAGGGTCGAAGTTACCCCTCAGGGACCCCACCCTCTAGTGCCCCGGGAGTGCATGGTCTGATCTGGTCTCTGTGCCCAGAGGACTGTAAGGGCAGGTTTCCACGTGACGTTTCACACCACCTGAGACCGATGGGACACTGCCTACGTCTGGTCCTAAGTGTTAAGAAGCCACGTCGACACACTCCTCCAACCTCGTTCCTAAAGCTGTCATTCCGATCTCTAGCTGTCGATTCCTCGGCCATCACTCCCTCTCTTCCTCTCAATAGTGTCAGAGCTCCCGCAGAGAAGTCAACGCGGAAGGTACTTCCCTCCTCAAATAAATGTGCCTCCATGTAGATTAACCCTCAGGGTTTTCACCCTACTTTGTAAGCACCTGTAATGTGTACGTATGTCATACATAGGCACGCGTATAACATACAAAATTGTGATGTGGAATCATTTACTAAGCTCCGGATTGTGCTACCTGCTAGAACCGGACGATGGAAGAGTCTCTGGGATCTAATCTAATAACCCATCAGCAATGACAATAATTCTCCAGCTCCTACAAAGTGAAATGCATGGTGACAGGGACGATGATGCCCACCACAGATGCCCACGTACTGACTGCGGAGCCTGTAAATACGTCAGGTACATGGCAAAGGAGAAGGAAGGACTCGGAGCGAATTAATGCTGCTAATTAGCAGACTTGGAGATGGGGAGATTATTCCGCAGTGTCTGGGCGGGTCCTGGGGATGTGAGCAAAGGATATGGTTGGTCTCCAGAAGCTTGAAAATGTGAGGAAACAAAATTTCCCCTTAGAGACTCCGGGAAGAAACACAGACCTACCAACACCTTGATTTCAGCTCAGTGAGACCTAGTTCAGTCTTCTGGCCCCTGTAATGAAAAGTTAACACATGTGTTTTGTTTGAAGCCAACGAGTTTATGGAAATTTGTTATAGCAGCAATAAGGACTGTACATATGTATATGTGTGTATATATATATGCAAATGAGCATTCCGTCTCTATACAAATATACATAGTGAACATTCTATGAATGCGCAGACATGCGAATACCTACTTCTGCTTGGGTGGTTACTGAATATTGGCCAGACATTTCCTACCATTTTAGGTAGGATTTTATTAAGATTTTCACAATTATAAGCCTCACTGCCCATCATATATGAAAAGATTTATATTCAAGTGGCAACAATTTAGAGATGGGTAGTTTGTGTAACTCACGGACGCTCTGGGTTTTGGTGGGAGATGACTTCATGTATACGCTACATGCAACGAGAAGCAATTTGGGCACATCTTTTTAAACTGTTTATATACACATTATGATTTACAAACTCTGCCAAGAACAGTTGAAAGAAGCGAGCCACATGAACACTTTTTAATACCAGATGTGCAGCAGTTTCTTCTAGTGTGAAGTCAAAACATATTAGTGCTCAGCACTGTGACCGCCCGCACCCTGGAGACTGTCTCCTTAAACTGCAGAGACAGGCTGAGATTAATGCTGGTGGGTGAGAGTCACCCTAAATGTCTGCATGGAAGATACTGGAATAATATTCCCCGCAGACAGCCATACTTTCAAATCGGTAATGGAATACGGTAAGAGGTACTAATTTTCCTTTGGAATCTCCCATACAGCATCACCAAGTGATCAGGGCACCCAATACGGTTTGCCCTGTACCAAATGTTTAATTTTTAAAATCACCTTAATGCTTTCTTACCTGGAAGGATACACACACACACACACACACACAGAGTCATGTCAATGAAGCTTGATTTTGCACGTTTGTGTAAAATGATCACCTACTACAATTTTAATGCAATAGTTTGAACTTCATTTCCCCATCAAAGCTCCATCCTGGAAAAACATAACATCCATTTCTTTTATGAGAGTATAACTTAAGTATAATTAGATTTACAGAGTCAATGGTGGGAACACACTGCCGATGAAGGATTAAAGATAAAATTTTAAAACACAAGGGCTCTTCCTTTATGTTAGTAAATGTGCATTCTGCAATGTTACTGAGTTGACTTCACATTCTTTTCTTTGAGTCAATAGACCTCTGAGACTCGGCTAGGAGGCTGTAGAATGCAAAGGCTGAGGTCAAGGTGGCCGTGAACCATTGTGGGTGGCACTGGCATTGATTTATCTAAAGGAGATAAATCAATAAGCAAAGGGCACATTCATCTGTCACATTAAAAACATGACTGACATACCCAGAATCGATTCAGAATGTGTGTGTAGGCGTTAGCACGGGGGTTAACACTGCACGCAGAACCTTTGATTGAAGTTGGAGAACAACTAAAAAGCTACCACATTAAGACTATTTTCCATGCTAATTGCCCCTGTGCACAATTTCCATGAATAATGCGAATAGTTTCTGCAATACTTTTGTCCTATTGTATGTCTAATCTGATGATTGAAATGAGGTTTTATGTCTGTGGAGCCTAATCATAAGATTGCTCCATTTTCATTTTTCTCTCATAGTTCATTTTCCTGGTCATGTTATTTTTTACTTTTTATTTTTATTGTCTTTTACAAAAGCATATATCACACCGACAGTTGGAAATTAAAAAGCAAAACTGTCCCTACCCACGGATGATTTGAGAAACACTGCCACAAAATCCACCCTGTGTTAAAGATAAGGGCACATAGCCAAGGGAAGATGAATAGTTTTCACATAAAATCAGGTTATATTGTAGCTAGAGGCCCAAAGCATGTTAACAGACATCAAACTACGAAGTGGAGTAGTCCTTACCGGAGTCCTAGGGTGCGCTGGCTCTTAGCCCTGTCTTATTAAAAACTTAATAACCGGGAGGAAGACAGAGAAAGGTCATGGCTTTACGATTTGTAGATAGCAGCACTTGGGAGTAATAACCAAAGCACTCGAAACAAAATCAAGAGGAAAAAAATGTTTTTTGACCATTGGGTATGCTGTGTAGAAACCCAGACAAAAATTGATAGAAATCAAACAGGAAAGCCTGGTACTTTTCAAAACTCAGTGGTATAACGTAGAAAAGAGGAAGGCTCTCTCTTCCAACAAATGTGTAGATTTGAATCGAACATACACATACATCGTCGTTAGCAGGATGAGGTTCCTAAGAATTCTAACACAGAGACACTCTTTCTGCAAAATATGAGGGTAACATGGGTATCAGGGGAATGCTGGCCTCGTAAAATAAGTTTGGGAGTGTTCCCCCATCTTCTGTTTTCTGGAAGAGTTTGAGAAGGATTCGTGTTCATTCTTCTCTGAATGTTTGTTAGAATTCACCAGTGAAACCACCTAGTCCTGGGCTCTTGGGGAGATTGCTAATGACTGATTCAATCCTCTTACTCATCATTGGTCTGTTCAGATTTTATATTTCCGCATGATTCAGTCTTAGTAGGTGGCATGTCTCTAGAAATATACCTATTTCTTCTAGTTTATCCAATCTGTAGGTGCAGAATTATTCGTCATCTCTTCCACTGTTCTGCATTCCTGGGGTACCGATTGTAATGTCTCCTTTCATTTCTGCTTTTACTTATTTGAAGTCTTTCTTTTGCTTGGTAAGTCTAGCTAAAGGTTTGTTCATGTTGCCTATCTTTTCAAAGAATGAACTCTTAGTTTCGTCAATCTCTTCTGTTGTTTCTGTTTTCTATGTCATTATCTTTGCACTAATCTTTATTTTGGCTTCCTTCTGCAAATTTGGGCTTAATTTATTTCTCTTTTCCTAGTTCCTCGAGACGTAATGTTAGGTTGTTTATTTGAGATCCTTCTTTTTTATTAATGTTCTCATTTATAGCTTCAAGCTTTCCTTTTAGAAGTCTTTTTGGTGGCATCCCCTGAGTTTTCCGATGTTTATGTGTTCCATTTTCATTTGTCTCGAGATACTCTTACATCCCTTTTGATTTTTTCTTTCATCAGTTGTGATTTCAGAAATGTGTTCTTTAATTTCCCCTCATTTGTGAATTTCTAGCTTTCCTCCTGCTATTGAGTTCCAGGGCTCTGCTTGGCTCAGCAGATAGGCAGAGTCACTGGCTGCGGCAGGATTCGGTCAGCCAGGACCAGAGCACTGGTTTGCTGTCCCCCATCGATCTGGCCCCCGGTTGTCCTCATGAGGCAAGACCCAGGTGAGCTTCCTGGGAAGCATCCCCCATCGCTGGGGAAACTGGAATCCACGCTGGGCTCTCTTTTCCACTGGAGAACCCCAGGCCCAGCAGGTCCTCGTGGGGTGGCGATGTGCCGGTCTTGGGGGTGGTGATGCCGTCAGAGTAAACCTACCCGTCTTACCTTTCTGATGCTGTCCTCCCACGTCTCTGGAGGGGAGGGGCGAGGGGGCCTTTCAACCTCACCTGGGGTTTTCAGAGTAGTGTCCTGTCTATGGCCTGCTGCCACGTGTTCGTCCCGTGAGAGAGACTGAACTCAGGAATGGACCGTGTTCTGAGGGCTGACCTGTGATACCCTGAATTTGAGGCTGGAGACAGCTCTGGAGGGCAGGCTTCCTGTGATAAGTGGCTTGCTGGCTTGCAGGCTGCAGTTGCCCAACCTGAGAAGGTGCTCAAGCCCATGTAGCAGAGGCTGGTGGCAGCTCTGCTGGCTAATGGTGCTGGGGCCACCATGGCCATCAAAGGACACCGTATTCTCTCATTAATTTTTAAATTCTTTTTTCTTTATTGACTTTTAGAGCAAGAGGAAAGGAGAGAGAGAGAGATAGAAACATTGATGAGAGAGAACATCAACTGGTCGCCTCCTGCATGCCCCCCCTGGGGATCGGGCCCACAACTGGGGCATGTGCCCTGACCGGGAATCGACCTCTTAGTACATGGGTCAACACTCAACCACGGAGCCACACCGGCCAGGCTCTCATTAATTTTTTTTTTTATCCTCACCCGAGGACATTTTTCGATATTTTGTTCAGATAGAGTGGGAGGGAGGAAGGGAGGGAGGGAGGGAGAGAGAGAGAGAGAGAGAGAGAGAGAGAGAGAGAGAGAAACATCGATAACATCGATGTGAAAGGGACACATCGAGTGGTCGCCACCCACACGACCCAACCAGGGCCGGGGACAAACTGCAACTGAGGTACATGCCCTTAGCGGGAACCGCACCCGGGTCTCTCTAGACCGCAGGCCAGCGCTCTAACCGCTGAGCCAAACTGGCCAGGGCTCTTATTAATTTTTAATGAGAGCCACTTTCATTCCATTAAGAAAAAACATCAAGGCTTTTGCTGCAAATTGCAAAATGTCAATCTGGTGACAACAACCTCATGTTCAGAGCTAAAAAGCGAGTTACCTACTACAAAGCCTTATAAAATAATAATTCAGTGACTGCACATGACTTCATAATCACCAACAGCAAGTAGTCTAGGTTAATCTTTACTGAGATAGTTAAGCAAAGCATTATTTGGTCAGTAATAATCTGTGCTCAGGAAGGAATGTATACATCATGAAGTCCAAACTACTCGGTTTCAGAGTTACTTGTCCATTTGCAGGAATGATTAAAATAAGAAGCAGGAGACAAGTGTGGTGAAGTCAATGATGAGACCTGGGAATCATCCTCTGCTTCTGCACTGTGTCCCAGTCCAGTACTAAAAGTGAACATAGGCAGGTTCAAGGGCGTTTGTTAGACAGGAGTCTCTTTGAATAGGTACGCATCTCCTTGCAGAATGGTCCCTAGGCTGTGAAGAGTTATCATTAGCATATCAAAAACCTTCCAAAGTGTTCGGAACATTTTTTTTTTCTTTTATCTGCAGGTTTTCTCTGGAAGAGGCTGGTAAGAAGTGTAGCCTGAGATATGAGTTTTATTTCAAGGTTATTGAAGTATCACAGGAGTGCAGTCAAGTGGAAATCTGGAATAATATCCAGAGGGTACTGCTAGCAGGCTACTGCAAGATTCTCAAGAAACTTGAGAAACAATGATAAACCTTTTAAATTCAGTGTGCCGTGGGGATAAAATATACATTTTGACAGATGACTGATACTTTTGTCCAAGTTTGATTATAAATTGTAGATTTGTAACTTTCCAATTCACAATGAATACCTACTTGGCAGTAATAAGCTAGCATGTTCAAGAGATATTTTTAAACACAGATTTGCTGCCTAAAACAAGATAATATAAGATGGAGTACCTTCAAGAGCATTTAGGATATCCGAGATTTTGTTTTGTACGCGGTGACTGTCAGGATGCTCACCTACCGAATTTGTCATTCACGATGTGCCAACAGGGGTAATCACTTAGGTCACGGTTAAAAGAAACACGGAAGGATATTAAGAATTTTTTTATTTGAGAAAAAAAAATGGTATGAATTTGGCAGCTTTCAATCTAGCAGATAGACTGATATCCAAAATGAAATGCTTTGAGCCCTGGCCGGTTTGGTTCATTGGTTGGAGCGTCGGCCTGCGGTCCTGAGAGACCCGGGTTCGGTTCCCGCTAAGGGCATGTACCTCGGTTGCAGTTTGTCCCCGGCCCTGGTCGGTTGTGCGGGTGGCAGCCACTCGATGTGTCCCTTTCGCATCGATGTTTCTCTCTCTCTCTGTTCCTCTCTCTCCCTCCCACTCTACCTGAACAAAAAAATGGAAAAATGTCCTCGGGTGAGGATTAAAAAAAAAAAAGGAAATGCTTTGAGGCAGAGAACAGGACCAAGGACTCAGACTCAGCAATAGCTCTGTTGGTTATGTGAGGTCACTTCCCTCTGGGGACCGGGGGTCTACCTGGCAGCCGGCCTCACTGGTGCTGATCAGGTGACCCCTGGTCCACTGCTTCAGATTCCATTTCTGGAAGGGCCCAAACTGTAATTAAGTCAAGGCTCAGTTTGCGAAGATGGGGCTTCGCATAAGTGACTATTTGAGGCCTATTGTCTTGTTTCTTAACATCACCTCGGCATTATTTTCTGCACAGCCACACAAGGTGATCATAAAGATTCATTCCAACTCTGAAATTCTTTCTTTTTCCTTGAATACTGCGCATTATTTACTATTTGTGTAATATATTGAAAACTCCTAACCAGATAAAGCTACCTTAAGATAAACTAACTGGAAAGATATACTTCACTCAAGAATATAAATGAGCCCAGCTGGTATGGCTCAGTGGTTGAACATCGACCCATGCACCAACAGGTCGCTGGTTCAATTCCCAGTCAGGCACATGCCCAGGTTGTGGGCCCAGTGGGGGGCATGCAAGAGATAACCAGCTGATGTTCTCTCCCATCAATGTTTCTATCTCTTTCCCTCTTTTTTCCTCTGTCTCTAAAATCAATAAAGAAAAAAATTTTTTTTTAAAGAATATAAATGAAAAAAGTGAACATACATGTTCTCACCACCCAGTTTAAGAAAGTAAAGATTATTTTATCTTGGATATCTCTCTGTGCTTCTAAGTGCGTTGGCCTCACTCAGTATCCAAAACTTAGCTGTACACTTGCACACTTACTCTTCGGAAGAACAAGAAGACCATCATGGACACCACTGTTGTTAGAAAATCAGAGCAGGGAGCCCAGCAGATGTGACTCAGTGGATGGAGCATCGCCCCATGGACTGAGAGGTCCCAGTTCAATTCCTGGACAGGGCACATGCCCAGGTTGTGGGTTCCGTCTCCAGTAGGGGGCGTGCTGGGGGCAGTCAATCAATGTTTCTCTCTCTCTCTCAAATATCAGTAAAAACATATTTTAAAAAAAGAAAATAAGAGCAGGAAAAAGCACAGAAAAGGAAACCATTGAAAAGCAGGATGAAATTCTGCATATAAAATCTGGTCAGATTCCTGGCAGCTCCGGAAAGTAGGGTAGCATGCAACCGACACCAGCTACTACAGGTAAGGCCAGAAGAGTGGAAGACATGTTTCATCTGCTGTGGACCAAAAGGAAGCAGAAGTTGAAGTTAGAGTTACATCAAGTCAACCTTCTAAAACACAAGGGTAAATAAACATCCCTGTAAACTTAATTCAAGAGAATAGATAGGAGGAAACTTACATTTGAAGAACTGATGGAAAAAAATGTTCCTTAATTTTGTGAAAGGCATACATTTACAGATTTAAGAAGTTTATTAATCTTAAGCAGAAAAAATATGAAGAAAACAACCTATAGACAGAGCATAGCCAAACTGTTGACAATCAAGCTTCAAGACAATATCTCCAAAGTAGAGATTTTTAAAAAACCACTTTAAAAGTACATGTCAGCAATGATATGAATACCTGATAACATTTCACAAAAATCAATGGAATCCAAAAGATATTGTAATAACATTTTTCAAAAGCCTAGAATATCTTCAACCTAGATTTTTATATCTAGTAAAAATATCCTTCAAAATTTAGAGCAACATTAATATATTTTCCAGTGACAGAGATGGTACATGGGTAGATGCTCAACCACTGAGCTACACCAGCCGGGCCTACAAGAAATTTTAAGCAAGTCCTTTAGACTGAAGAGAATTTAGTAATAATATGCATATTATGAGCTAACTTCACCTCATTGACAATTTCACCTAACAGTATTAGCATATTCATTCATTGTTTCCAAATTCACAGAATACATATATTAAGACAGATCATTTTTTGGCATAAAAGACTCCCTCATGAATGTAAAATGATTGAAATCACACAAAGCATCTTCTCCAACCACAATGAAATTAAAATATAAATTTAGTGAGAGGATGGGGGGAAATTCTAAATATTTGAAAACTAAACACACACTTCTAAATATCCTATGGTTGCCCGACTGGTGTGGCTCACTGGTTGAACGTCTACCCATGCACCAAGAAGTTGCCAGTTCGATTCCTGGTCAGGTCACATGCCCAGGTTGTGGGCCCGATCCCCAGTGGGGGGCATGCAGGAGGCAGCCAATCAATGTTCTCGCTCATCAATGTTTCTAGCTCTCTCTCTCTCTAAAATCAATAAAAAAAAATTATAAATAAATATCCTACAGTCAAATAATGAATAAAGAAAAAAAAATAATCTATAAGAGCCTAAAAACACTGACCTAGCTGTTTATGGGTCTGTTGCAATGGACCACTCTTTTGTTTTTGTTTTTTTTTTAATCCTCACCTGAGGACATTTTTTTTTTCCATTTTTTGTTCAGATAGAGTAGGAGGGAGGGAGAGAGAGAGAAACATTGATGTGAAAGGGACACATCAAGTGCATGCCACCTGCATGACCCAACCAGGGCTGGGGACAAACTGCAACCGAGGTACGTGCCCTTAGTGGGAACTGAACCCGGGTCTCTCTGGACCTCAGGCTGACACTCTAACCGCTGAGCCAAACCAGCCAGGGCTGCAATGGACCACTCTTAAAAGCAGCTCACATAGAGCATCCAGAAGTCAGTGCTACACCTGGAGAGAATTCACCACCATCTATTCATTGTCATTGCCATCCCTTCTAAACGGAAGCGAGGACAGTAGGTGAGTCCTACCCTCAGAACAGAATATGGAAAAGTCCAGAGGGACTGTGGTTGAAAACTGTGCTTCTGATATACTATGTCCTCTTTTCTTCACAGTGTGTGCGTCTTAACCACCACCCAGCTCACTGAGTTGGGTGCTGGTGTTTACTTTGCTTACTTTTGACCATGGATGGGCTAAGGGGTTGGATTGGGTGGTTCTCTGACCATTTTATTTTTCTAGATGTCTCCTGAAGTAACCTGGATCACTTTCCTTTTCACTTTAGTCATAATTGTCACCTCATAAGTGGTCACTGAAGGAAAGGAGGGAGAAATTTAATGTGTTCCTACCTCCATATTTATAAAGAGAAAACTTCTCAAAATAAATCTAATTATTAAAGCTCTACATAACTTCCTCCAAGATTTGCTTTAGATGAATTAGATTTATTTGGAACTTAATTTGAACTGAATGTTCAAGTGCTGAATGGAAGGCTCTGCACATTTTTTAAGCTTGTAATATTTCCTGCTATTTATTATCCATTTTGTGAACATCAGCCTTGTTTAAAACCACCATTTAAAATAGAGTATATGGTATTTTTCATTAAAAGCTCATTTCTGGTTGTTGTCATAATTTTTGAGATTAAACAGATAATTTGCTTAATAGACATTTAAATTTAAGTTTCCAAATTTTTAAATTAATCCTACGAAAATACTTTATTAAATATTCTATATTTAATCCTCTGAGAGTACTCTTATCACTTAAGTATTAATACTATTTTATTGAGCTTTCACTTTGTTTCTTCTATTGTTTTAAAACAATCATTCTAATAATAGATAGTACTGGTAAGTGTAAGAAAACAAAAACTCTCACCTGATATTTTGATACCCACTAACATTTGACCCATAATAATCCAGAGTGTATGTGTGTGTGTGTGTTTGTGTAAAATAACTCTACAAATAGATAATTCATGTACATGTGGATCTAAACATTAGATTGGACCATTTGAAATTATTAATATTGATCATTGTTGACCTGTTAAAACAACCATTTGACACAGTTCAGTCTAATAGGTAGTGATAAGCTTTATCCAATATAAAAATGAGGTCATTTTATAGTTGTTGTGTAATCAATAGGAAAAAATCATCACAGAGTTTTTCTAATAAGCTACTACATAACTTCAATGATAGCTTTTTGCACTGTAGGAAGTTTTCATGCCTTGTTATTATAAACCATGCTATAATGAACACACTTAGCATATCCATCTTTCTACACATCTTTGTTCTTTTCCTAGTGGGTAAGATGTTTGAGATAGAAATCCTCAGTCAAACGCAAGCTTTGGTGGTGGGAGACAGCATTTTTAAACTATCTGGCAAAAGAACCAACTTGCTTTTAATACATACATACTTGTATTACCAGAGCTATCGCCATTTATTTACTTTTTGCTATCGTCACCGATATCTGTTTTCTTTTCTGTTGGTTTATAAACTAAGATACAATGCCGCTTTTCTCTTCACTGAATTTATGTGATTCATAATGAGCTTTACATTTTTTGGCCAATTGTATATGTCTGACTTTTTCACTGTTCTTCATGCAGAAGCCGTTTCTACTTCCTCCTGCGTAAACAAGAAAATAAACTAAAGAAACAGTGCTAATTTAACATAACCAAGGTTTAATGTAAGTGGGTGCCTGCTGGCCTGAGGTGTCGTGCTGGGCACCAAGATGACCGCTGATCCCCTGCCTGAAGGAGCCCAGGACATCTGGGAAAGTGAAGTGACCCGTAACCCACCCTCCTTTTCAAAATTTGAAAGTAGAGAGGCTTTGCAAGTTGGTCCAGCATGACCCTGAAAACAGTGTGTGTGCAGAAAGGGCCGAGAAAACACGTGAAATAAAGTTGTCTTGAGAGGGAGTCTCGGGTTGCTAATCCAGGCTACTAGTCTTTCTTTCGGAGGATCAGAGAGATGATTTGTGCACAGTGTGTACCTCATAGAGACCACTTCTCCAGACGTGGTAAGAACGGTCTAGTAGGCTGTGCTTTTGAGGATAAAATGAAACAAGAAGAAGGTGACCTGAAATGAACTGGTCCTTTGTGTACAGGGCACCAATGTGACCAGCACAGAAACAGTGTAAGCATGGGATTCTAGCCCCTGCGGACAGGTGTCATTTGTTGAGTTGGGCGCAACCAGTAGTCTACGGTGACACATTATACCAGTGAGAAGCAGTGACAGTTTGGTCCCATGAGGTTATTGCTCTTTCTTCATTTTGTTTGGAGGTAGTTCCAAAACCTTTTGATTCAGTCCCAGTGAATTTTAGACTTCTTTCCCCACCGATGAATAGAGGTAGAACAGACTTTAAGGGGAACAAATTTGGAGTTTAAGATATGAAATGTAAACGAAAGGAAAGGCTTAGCATTTGTACTTTGAATTGGTAAAACATGATCAGTTTAATGCCTGTTTTATCGCTTTTAACTTCTCTCTCTTTTAAAGTCTCTCCTTTTTTTTGCTTACAGACATAAAATTTTTCTACATGAAAGATATTAAATCTTTACTTGTTTATAGTGAAATCATGTTTTCTAATCTGATGCTTTATTAATGCTGTTACTGTTATTGGTTGGGTTCTTTCTGTTTTTTATACAGAGATTTAAAAATATGCATGTAACCCAGGCCGGTTTGGCTCAGCGGTTAGTGCGTCGGCCTGTGGTCCAGAGAGACCTGGGTTCGGTTCCCGCTAAGGGCACGTACCTCAGTTGCAGTTTGTCCCCGGCCCTGGTTGGGGTTGTGCGGGTGGCAGCCAGTCGATGTGTCCCTTTCATGTCGATGTTTTTCTCTCTCTCTTCCTCCCACTCTATCTGAACAAAAAATGGGAAAATGTCCTCGGGTGAGGATAAAAATAAAAAATACTGGTGCCTGAGTCTCATACCCAGAAATTAAAAACAAAAAACATGCATGTAATTTTCATAATTGTTTCTTATCTGGTTCCTAGGTGATCATAGGTGATACTTCCAATACTCTGGGCTCTTAGTGCCCTGGTGGTCTCATCAAATCTCAAATAACCAGATGTTTTTATTCACCCACTTCCTGTGTCATATGCTCACCCAATGACTCAATATATGACCCATGCATGCCCAGGGGTCCTGGGACACTTTCACAGGGTCTGTAAAATGATTTTCATAGTATTACAAACACTTATTTTTCTCGTTTTAACTCCCCCTCCCCGCAATTCTCAGTGGGCTTTTCCAGAAGCTAAGCACATTATGTGATCCAGAAGCAGATATGAAGTCCAAGTATATCCTAATCGCCAAACATTGAAGATTGTTGGTAAAAATGTACAACAGTGACGCTCACAATTGTTTTGCTTTCAGAAAACACAGTCACTTTAATCAGAGAATTATGTAACGTGTTATGCTGCCGTGGCTTTATTGGTGTCATTTAAAGAAGAAACCTGTGAGTGGATATTTAAGAAACCCTCGGTTCTAAGGTAGGGTGTATTAAATACTGGCTTCATGCATGTGAAGCAGAGTTTTGTGCGTCTCCATGATTTGTAAGAGGACAGACTGTTCCCAGGAGGAAAGTTTGGCCGCTGGCCCGGACTGCGTGCTGCGATCTCAGCCCCCCGTAATCTCAAGGCCCTGGAGCCCATTCTCGAGCACCTCCCCCCATCTTCCCGGGGGCTGGCCCCCAGGTTCTGGGGCCGCTAGGATCTAGTCCTGCAGCACCGCACCCCGTCTCCTGGGTCCCCCCCAGCCTGGTCCTCTGCAATCCTGCCCTCACACCGCACCCCTCGCTTCTCTCCTGTCACCTCGGGTCCAACCACCGTCTGGTCGGCCCGGCTCCCCGAGCCTGTCACCCGCCACGGGGCAGCTGAACGAAGCGGGGCAGCCCTCTCGTCCTCTAAGTGCAGAGCCGAGAGCATCAAAGTGGCCCTGAGGGCGTCGGCCAAGGTACGGCCCCTTCCCATCCCCTGGAAGCTCTCCCTCTCCTTGATGGCCACCTTGTTCTTTTTTCTTTTTCTTGAGAGAGAGCTAGAAACATCCACGTGAGAGAGAAACACTGATCGGCCGCCTCCTGCACGCTGCCCCTGGAGACCGAGCCTGCACCCCGGGCATGTGCCCTGACGGGAATGGAGCGGGGACCGCTCAGTCCACGGGACGACACTCAGTCCGCTGAGCCACACCGGCTGGGCCTCGATGGCCTTCTTACACTTTCTGTTCCCTCCTCCAACCCCCAACACCTAATCCCCAGTATTTATTCTCAGCCGTTGACCTTGTGACCTATTTCACAAAGGAAACAATAGGAGATCAATAGAATAAGAGATTCCAAGTGCTGGGAACCTAGGACTGTATGTACAGTAAACTTACCCTGCAAGGATAAATGTCCAGGAAAGCTTATTTTAGGCAATCGGAAATTGAGAAAATATTAAGATATATACTTAAAATAGGAATAAAGATAAAGAAGACAGACTTGAACAGCTTGATGGCTTAGAAAGAAAAAAGTACACATAGATAAATATAAATGACTACTGGGTGTATAAAATAATAATCTTCCCTTTTTGTCTTTTTATTAGAAGCCTCAAAATAATAGAAATAGGATGCATTGCTTCTAACCAAGTAAAAAGGAAGGAGAGGCATTCATTTCAAAATCATTTAAGAAAAGAGAAAATTAAAAAGGAATATAGTAAATAGAGATATAAACAAAACACATGTAGTAACTATTATAAATAAATCCAAATATTTCAATAACCACAATAAATATATATATATAGATTAAACATTCTGGATAATAAATGACAATGTTAGGATATGAATAAAAATTCAGCTATATTCTATTTTCAAGATGTGTATACTAAAAACATAAGGCCAGGAAATGTTTGAAAAATATCAGGATGAAAAAGCTTCATGCCAGGCTAGTACTAAACACAGGAAGTACTACCGGAGCATTTGTGGTATGGTGGGATCTAGTATCATTTTTTTAAAAGTATTTAAGGCAAAAGTAGTGCTAGAAACAAACAGGCTCAAATTCATAAAATATACAAGAAATTCTAGGTGATATGCCCCTAATGATATGCATATTCATTTAATGACATATACCTTTTATAGTAATTGAAGGATTAGAAAAAAATCATCCGGATGTACATACTTTGAATAAGGAAACCGTCAGTGAACTCTGGCAGGCCTCTGAGGACAGACCCAGCCAGCGAATACCCATGATGTCACACGTGCGGTGTTTATGCAAATGCACCAGGGACCAGGCCACACCCAGGCAGAGAGCCTTGCATTTCCCAGCAGTGATGCCAGCCAAGCTGCTGACCACACTGCTGAAGATAAACAGTGATGGGAAGGGATCACTTAGAGAAAGCTGATTACAGAATAAAAGAAATATTCTGTGTTATCTAAGATAAGGAGCCAAAGTTATGCTATAGCCAATAAATATAAAATAGTATGTAGGAACAACAAAAAAAAAAGTTAAAATTTTGTCTTTGTAAAGACTTACAAAAAAGGCAATTTAATTATATGGCCCATTATTTTTTGGTCCATGTGCACCAGCCAAACCCACCAGGAACAAAAAAAAAACAGGCTCCCATATTCAATATTAGGGATGGAAAAATGGGTGTTTGGGAGGATGCTGACTTCAAAATTAGACCCACAGAGTATGAGAAAATTACAACTGTTGATGTAAACATCTTGATTATTAACAAACTCAATCCAGCAACATACACAGATATAATGAATACTTCTCAGGCTGGTTTTATCATAGCAAACCAAGTTTGGTTTAATCTCAGAGGAGAAAATATATCTATTTTCATAGAATACAGATAATAATATTTTCACACTAACACATGTAGGCAAATAAACACACAACTATCACAAGAAATGCAGCAAAAGCATTGAACAAATCCTATTGTACACTGATGGTTAAAAAGTCCTTTGCAAAGTGGGGCTAGAAAGGAATGCCACCCCCAGATAAGGTGGGGCTGGAACACACGCACCGTCTCTCAGCAGTGAAATCTGAAGTGTTCCCGTTATGAATGGTACCAGAACACGCACTATGACCACATCCGCTCAGTATTGTAACAAATGCAGTAAGAACATTACAAAGGTACAAGATCAAAAGGAAGGCAACAACGTAATTCTCATAAATTACAGATCGCAAAGCCATTTATATAACTATTTCAAAAGGATTGACAGATAAACTATTAAATTAGTAAGAAGAATTAATAAAGTCCCTGATACAGTGTAAATATGCAAAGACCAATTGCATTTTCTAATAACTAGCAACAAAACACATAATTAACACTAAATGTCATCTACTGTAATAACAATATAAAGTGCTCAGACTTAAATCTATCAAAGAGTTAACAAGTATTATATAAAAGGAGAGACATCTCATGCTCGTGTATAGGGACTAATTAATGGAAGGAGGTCGATTCTCCCAAAATTGAGATAGTGCATTTGCAATCCACGTGTATGGTTCCTCGTTTGTCAGCTTTGAGACACCGCCTTGCCAGGTTTCAAGGCCAACGACATGACTGCAGTAATATGACAGTGTGGCATTGTCAGTGGCATAATCGAGTCTGCCAGGGGATTAAAGCAGAGAGCTCAGAAAGAGACTCGACAACACAGAAGACCACACACGTAGAGATGGCATCGGGGGTAGAGGCAAAGAAGAGGGTTTTCCATCTTTTCTGTCAAGGATAACGGGTGATTAATACAGAAAAAAGAAAAAAAATAGGAATCATGGCAGAATCAACACAGCAATTGCTATAAGGCAGATTAAATACTGAACTGAGAAAGACAAAAATCCAAGGCAGATCGACTCTGAAAGGACCCCCGTGTGACATCAGCTGTTCGTGACCTCGCCATCCCTTGGGTGTGAGGGCCTGTGACTTGCTGCTAACCAAAGCTCACCGCGTGTCCCTTCCACAATTAAACTGCCTTGTTGGCAGTTTCTGGACCGATTCCCTCCCACGCGGGCTCTCACGAAGCCTTCCGCCATCTGGAGAGGCCCACGTGGCAGTGACGAGGCGGGCTCCCGCCAACAGCCGGGAAAGAACCCAGACTTTCAGTCCCAGAACCCACGAGGAACGCAGCGCTGCCAACAAGCGCGGAGCTCAGGAGCAGATGCTTCTCCGGAGGATCGGTGAGACCCAGGGCCAGCCAGCAGCGTGATGGCAGCGTGGACGCCCCGGCACAGCACCCGAGCGTGCATCCTACCCGGGAACTCGGGCATCATCAGTGTGTGTGGTTCGACGCCATGAAGTTCGTGGCAATTTTGCTACACAGCAATAGACAATCGATTAAAGTAGTAAAATGCTTTAGTAGAAAATAGAGGAGGATAGTTTTAGTGCCAAGACTCTGGAAAAGATTCTTTAATAAGACACACACACACAGAGCACTATAAATATTCAAAGAAAACACTGACATATTTGCTTACATTCAAATAAAGGACACCTGTGTAGCAAAATAGATGAGAAAAGTCGTAGTGCCAGATCGTGAGAATAGAAGCCAAAACGTTATCCACAGCATGTATCACCAAAAGAGGTCTAGTGTTATTAACGTCGGATAAAATTCAGTGGACTAATAAGGAAAAAATAAACTTGATAAAAAATGGGTAAAAGGCATCAAAATGGATTTCATTTCACAGAAGGGTTTCAATCCTCTCCGTGGGAAACAAGGACCCCGACACATGTGTGTGTGCTCACGCTCGGATGCACGAGGACTATATGTCATCGATCATCAGAGAAGTGCAAATGGAAACAACACGTGACCCCCGGAGAGAAAAATACTAAAAAGTCTGAAGCTGTCAAGTACAAGGGAACATCTGGAGCCACAGAAACTTTTCTCTGCTGGCCAGAGAGTCCATCTGCACCGACAATCTGCAGGAGGAAGCATGTGGAATCGTCTAGAACAGCCGAGGGTGTGCCTTCAGCCC
This sequence comes from Molossus molossus, assembly GCF_014108415.1. Classification (NCBI taxonomy): domain Eukaryota; kingdom Metazoa; phylum Chordata; class Mammalia; order Chiroptera; family Molossidae; genus Molossus; species Molossus molossus. The sequence goes on from NW_023425399.1 coordinate 111,800,619, forward strand.
TGGGCACACACTCTAGGAACGAGGCTGGAGTGGGAGTGGGAGGGAAGGTTCTGGATACAAACAAACCCCGATGACAAACGTCTTGTACGTGAGCGTTACAGAACCTATCTGAGAATTCTTTAAACAATGTTTGCATTTGCAAAAACTAGAAATGTTCCCCAAATCCATCAACAGGATACAAGATATAGGAGGGCATGTTCAGATAACGGCATATACATATCATGGAACACGGCCGACCATGTTGAAAATAAGCGATCACCTACAAACATCAACATGCATTAGGCAAAATCTGGGGCCAAGCCAGACAAGTCATACAAGAATAGAGGCAGTATGTTACTGGGTACATAACGTTAAAAAAAATGCATACATTGACAGTATGTTGGTAAGGAGAGGCATGTGGGTGGATTTATAAAGACAAGCTGGGGAATGGTCAACACAAGGTGCAGGATACAAGTTCAGCTCTGGGGTCATTGGTGGGAACAGGAGAATGTGATGATGGAAGGTCAGATGAAGGGCTTAACTACTGGGATTAATTGTGTCTTTCTCAGAGTGGATGGCATGTATACTCATATTCATTTTAATAGTACCCTTCTGATCTCTTATGTCTGGTACCATAGTGCAGCGTGTGTGAGTATATGAATTCTAACACCAAGTCCCACCTCTCGTCTCGGAATCGGATCAAGACAATAGAGAAGGGCTTCTCCTTCCCAGATGGGGTCCACGCATCTTTCCAGTGTCAACATGTTAATGCGACCTACTTTGCGTATCTGCAACACCTATAGTTTGATAAAGGGGAGCAGCAGAGCTGGTAAATGCCAGGATCAACACAACAGTGTTTCCTAATTTGCATACAGTGAACCACAGCAGGGTGTGAACCCCAATATCCAGGAAAACCCAGTCATAGGAAAGGAACCCTTCTCTATAGGGGTTTGAGCCCCACTGTCACAGGTCTGCGGCACTTGGACCCAATGCAGAGGTGTACTCCTCACTGGGAGGCCAACCTTCTGTCCAGAGGCTCTGGAATTTGCTCCTAGGTCCCCATCTACAGCCATAGGAGAAAGAAAGCATCCAAACTTACAAAGCACCAACCAGAGGATAAGGTACTTTTAGCCCAACCAAATTTCGTATGTAAATGACATGGATTAACAGAAAAAAAAACAAACAAAAACATTCTATATAGATGAATTTCCTGTTGCGATAACCCATTGTTGTGGATGGCATTAAAGTCGTCGACAGGATGAAAGACCCTGAGTCATCCTTCCTGTCGAGACCAGCAGTGAGCAGCACGCACACCTTGGCCACGTGCTCTGCAGGACATCCCTTGACACTTGGTGACTGACCACATTTCTGTGTTGTAAGTGTGCTGGGGTGGTTGAGTGAGGCAACAGGAGAGGGCAAGTGTTGGTGGTTCTGGTCTATTTACATTTCTATTTTGGAAATCAGTACCTCGACGTACCCCAAAAATATGAAGAGTGAAGTGATGAACGAGTTGTGAATCCACTCAAAATGCTTTCACAAATGCATATTCCCTATTGAGATCATATGGGTTTCACAGGTATCTGTCAAATAAGTACCATGTGGAGTGCTTGTGAGGATTGTAATGAGATACACGAAGCAAGCACGGTTCGGTTTGCAGCGTATATCGAGCCTAATTCATGATAGACACTCTCTTTAAAAACAAGTCTTCCCTGTGCCAACCTCATGTACCACTGAGAACATCTCACACAACCTGCAACAGCCTTCGTTGCAGCACATCCTACTGAAGAGCTTACCAGTGACAGCAGGGACCATGGCAAGCATGAGCACATGCTACAGGGATGTTCTTGCCTATTGGTAAACTGGGAGGATGTAGGTGGAGTGCGAGTCCCAGACAGAACTCGGAATTAAACGAGAAGCCCTAGGCAAGGCTCGCCCTTCACAGGTGCCAGGCTAGTGGCTCAAAGTGTGGGGCTGTGTGTCAAGATTCAACTGCGTTTCCCATCCTCTGCCTCCTCAGCTCCACACAAAATCCTAACACAGCGGCCCAAAGACCTAAAGAAGAGGACTACAGATTCCCCTGACCATGGCTGAGTTGCTTTCAGCTTTTTTATTTCTTTAGTAGAGAGGAGTCCTGTTCTACATATAGTTCCAGTAAACTGGTTTATAATCAAACACAGCAATGTTAAGTCATTGTTAATGTTTACTCAGAGACAACTGAATGTAATATACTTAATATATCAACAATGTCTAGGATCTATGCTGATGCACCCCAAACTCTGCTGATAAATGACTGATTAAAAGTGGCAGAGAGCCCTGGCCGGTTTGGCTCAGCGGTTGGAGCGTCGGCCTGCGGTCCGGAGAGACCCGGGTTCGGTTCCCGCTAAGGGCATATACCTCGGTTGCAGTTTGTCCCCGGCCCTGGTTGGTCGTGCGGGTGGCAGCCGCTCGATGTGTCCCTTTCACATCAATGTTTCCCTCTCTCTCTCTCCCTCCCACTCTATCTGTACAAAAAATGGAAAAATGTCCTCGGGTGAGGATAAAAAAAAATAATAATAATAATAAAAAAATATTAAAAAAAAAAAAGTGGCAGAGAGGAGGGGCAGCATTTCCATAGAACACATTTAAAGCATACTTGTGTGGGTGGAGGGCTCGTCTTTGAATAGGTTTGCTGAGGGTGACCTGGAGAGTCCTCTCCCGCGCCTGAGAATTTGACATGACCATCCCATTCTGGCCAGCCATTTACTTCTTCCCTGTTTGTCTAACACGTCAGACAATCCAATATCTAATATGTGGGTCTAGGCCTAATATGTGTGTGTTCTTGTGTCACCTGCTTAAAACGTTTGACTCTCCAGGTTTCTATAAAGTAGATTCAGAGACTGACTTTCTCCTGAACAGATCCTCCCATTTCCTGACCTTCCTGGAGTTTTTATTATGGTAAATTCAACCCCAGACAGAGCGCCTTCCATCCGCAGCGAGTGACTCCACTTTGGAAAAACAGAGCATCATCCCTGTATTTCCTTCGGTTACTTTTCGTCAGCAAAATTAACACGTTCTTTCAAAGTGTCAAGATTTAAATGTTCTTATTGTAATAAAAGCTTTTATCCCGCCTGGGGCTAATTTTGGGAAAATGAATGAAGAAAGGGCTTGATTTTACAGAGAGGGCATTTCCGAACGCTTCCTTTGAAAGCATTAATAGTGCTAATTGTTGCTTTACTGATTTTGAAAAGGGTAAGTGTAGAGTCTAGTCAAACATTTTCCTAGGATACCACCCTAAGAGGGTAAGGCCTGGATGTTCGGGGACAGCCAGTCACCTTGGGCACTGAAATGACAAAGCGGGGGTCCCAGGATGAACACCTGCATGTGTGTCCAGTGCCTGTCTTCCCTCGCCCACACAGCGGGATCTGCGAACAGGTCTCCTTCAGCAAACATCCCTTGGGGGGTGAGAGATGAGGACAGGGACAGGAAAATTCACCGTGATGTCGTTTCGTGGGGTGCAAGCTAGGGTTCGCGGCAAGGCCATTCGATCAAGCGCAACGCTTTCGTTGGGTGCCAGTACGTGTCCCTGTTTCATCACAGAGCTACCCTTTCCGTCCCCCTCTTTCCTCCAGTTCGCCCTGCACTCGACCTGGCTGTCTGCCGCCCAGGGGCATGTTTCTGCCCAAATGTAAAGAAAGGCAGTGGTACAGCTTCCACTTTCTTCCGTTGCCTACACCCATTTCTACCTCTCACCTCGATCAGGCCTGATATCACGCCAGCCCGCAGCCCTTTCACCGGGCCGCATTCCAGACGGCACATCCTGGCAATGGGAAGCCAACACCGAGACCCACCAGCAACGGAAATCGCGCTGTCACCCAGGTAGCAGTTGTACGTGCTCGTTGACAGCCCTCCGAGAGGAAGAATAACCTTCCTTGAAAATAGTAGTGTAGGCTGGGGTCTTCCGCGGCCCTCTCAACCCGTCAACACAGCCTTCCTTCACGGTGACCTGGACAGAAAAGGCTGCGAGAGCCCCGGAGGACGTGGGGGGGGGCTGCTTCGCTCACCACAATGCGGGGAACAGCCCGCCGAGGGGGGCTCAGCTGCAGTGCAACATCCCCACAGCTTTATCACTCTGGAGGCACATCTGACACAATAACAAACTACCGAGGAAGAACCACTTTTATCTAGGTCAGAATAACAGACTCCCAAGTGCTGGAGCGCGTGGGGGAAATGACAGTCTGAAACATCAGGAAGAAGGCTGCGCTCTCCACCGAGCTTCTCATCAAGCCTCCACCCCGCCTAGCAGTCTGCCTCCAACACACTGTAATTACTCCGCCGGCTTATCCTGGCGTAGCGTTTTGATTTCAGCGCCTACTGGAAGAAAATGAGCCCCATTTGATGACGACCACGTTTATAATCAGATGCAGATGGTCAGGGAAGCAGATGCCTCTGACATCATCTCCCTGTTGGCCACACTGGCAGTCTGTCAACTCATTCAAAGGGACGCAAAGCAAGGCAGGCAGGGTTCCAAGCCTGCTGCCAGGCTCAGAACCACAGCCCGCGGTGGCTCTGCTTCCCTTGAGTCATACGGTGATAATTCCACAAAAGGAACTTTGATTCTAAGTCTGTTGTCAGGTTTTCCTGCAAAACTAATCATCAGGGGGAAAAAATCCCCACAGATACGGGAGTTGAGCACTTAGTAGCTGTGGCCTGTTGTGCACGACAGTGACAGAAAGGACAGACAGGACAGGGTGGGAGTGCTGTAACAGGAGCCGCTGTGTTCAAGGGGGGAAAATGGGAAAAGAATTTTAAACAGACAAGCAGGTCAGAAATATTCCACCAGCCCTTGGCACCCAGATTACGCGAAGTAGAAAACATGAAGGAGTCTGTTTAGGTCAGTTTCTGACCTGCAATAAAACATACTCCTTCTGTACGTCCATCTGTTATTTACAGAAGGAAGCTGATAGTTCAGCTGAGAATCTCCACCATTTCCCAGTGACAGCACGAAACAGTATACACAGCAAAGGATTTACTTTCTTGTGCGGGATAAATGTGTTAGAAGAACTTTCGTAAAAAGATAAGCAACTTCTGCAGTCCATCTTGAAAGCGAGAGATGCTTGGGTGAAGGGACAATGGAAGGCCTTGAGCAGCCTCTGAGGTCCAGGACAGATCCGCACAGATGAGACAGTGAAGATACAACCTTTAAAATCACCCTCTCTCCCCGGACACAACAGGACTTCATCTACACCTCTATAGTGGAAGCATTTTAGCAGAAAACAATTCAGAAACAAAGGCAAGAGAGTGGTGACATAAAAAATAAATCGTGCCTGGCCGAATATGGTGCCTATTTTTAAAATAATCTCTCTGTGCAAGTAATTAACTGAACACACACACACTCTCTCTCTCTCTCTTTCTCTCTCTCTCTCATGCACTCACACACACAGTACAAGAATAAACAAACTCTTCTAATTCATGTCCACAAATCCGGCTGGAAAATACTAGTGCAAATTTCTGCTGCCCTGCAGCGCTCAGTCCGTGAGCTTTGGGTATCCTAGACGAGCCATCAGTGCCCAGCAGATGTTTTCGATCTGTTTAATTGTCTCTCTCGGCAAGTTCTGCTTCCAAACATCAGCGTTACTTGGCGATATTTCCCCTTCGTAGGGAAGATAGAAAAGGTTCGTGGAGGTGGCAAACAATATTTGGTTTAAACTAGCAGGAGACAGAGGGATGCCAAGGAAGGCGAAAATCCTTTCAGTGGTTTTCTGCGGGAAATGCACAATGTCTTCAAACTTGATCAGTTGGTAAGTGGTCGGCAGCAAGTCTGTGTTTATTCTCAGGGCTGCTGCTGTGTTCGCCAGCCACAGATGAGACAACAGGGAGACAGCATCAGACTTGGGCTTCGATAATTCTTTCCTTAACGACTCATACTCCAGAGCGTAGCCCGGATTTACACAGCATCTGCTTTTACCTCCCTCTACTTTGAACAATTTAGCTAAGCGCTCTGGGACGTTCTTCAGAGAGTAAAGGCTTGGTTTGCTACTGTACAGCATTGAATAAACCCACGCACGAGGGTCCCTCACCACGTACAATGCCCTCAGCGAAGATCCCAAAACCTCCTGGAAAAAATGCAGCTTCAAGGTCCAGCTCCCGCTGCTGAGCCCGAGCACAGGCCGCGCGCCCGGGAAGAGAACCAGGTGACTCCGCAAAGCCCGAACGTACTCGGCGTCTCTATCAAACGCGCCTTTCATTCTACTTCTTTGTTCTGGCCAAGACTCTCTCCTTTTTGATTTTCTTTTCTTGTCCTTACTCGCCGGAAAATACTGGGCCAGCTTACCCCTGCCGGAGTCATGCAAACGGATGTTCTGCAAATGCAGCTTCGTGTCCTGCACTAAAGACTGCAGCCAGCCCCGGAGCAGGCGGAAACGCACCCCGTGGACATCGGAGGCCTTCCACTCGCAGGCGTCCACAAAGGAGTCGATCTCGAACTCCGTCTCGGGGATGTCGATGTAGGCCGTGGGGACCCTGATGTAGAGGAAATCACTGCTGTTGAAAAAGAGCTGTTTGAGAATGTCAGCTCCCGAACCAGGGAGCGAGGTAATGACAACGTCGGGAAGATCGGCGCGGGGTCCCTGGGAAGGCAGGGACCTCGCGGTCGCCTGGGCCTCGGTCCTCGCCCACTGTGCACAGATGGGCTGCGTACATGCGCTCCACACATCCAGGAGCTCGATGAACCACAAGGCCACGACCAGCATGAGGATCCATCGCATCAGCTTCCTAAAAGAAAGGTAAAACCGCCACTGGAACGTTAAAATCAACAAGCTAATGCACAGAATCAATCCAATGGCGATATTAAACTTAAATCCAAAGGGGAAAATAACTTGATCCTGTCTTACGGGCTTGACAATGGCTTGAGAGCCCAAACCAAATTGGGTGATTTGGCCCTGATCGGCCACATTGGCAAAGCCACCAAAGCCCAGGTAACTGAATCTTGTGTTCAGGTTGTAGTAGTCAGTTACAATGGAGACCACGTGTTCGGTATTATTGACGTTGAGAGAAATCTGAAGTCCAGAGTCGGAATTATCAGTAAATCTGCAGCTGGAAACGTTGACGTACGGCCCATAAAAGACATAGGCGATTCTTGTGATCGACGATTCCATCTGAAATGTAACGTTAACAAACTGGGTCCACCGTTTCTTGAATTCCGCGGCTTGCTCCGCTTCCTGTATACTAGCAACGGGGCTACTGCCCCGATGGTCAAACCAGAACATCTTGTAGTGTGCATCCCACACGTCCATCATGGCGCCATTGTACCTGTTCATGAACCTATACGGGATGTACTTAAAATCAATATCCAGATTATGAAAGAAGGCACTGACAGACTTGATCGGGGAATTGTCTTGCCTCTCAATGTGATCGACAACTAGCAAAGTCTGAGAATTTAAGAGAAGCAAAGCACGGTACACGCTTTTCAGCTTCATGGCTGAAGAGTACGCAGATACTGCCTCTCCACTGACAAATATCATCTCCCCGTGCTGAGAGGCAGTGATGATTTCCCCGGCCGCATCCCCAGCCTCCTCACTGGTCCACCTGAGCCACTGTGCACATTCTCCCAGCTGACCTTCCCAGGGCTTGTTGCACTGGCTGGTGGGTGATGGTGCAAACACCAATACATTGTTAAGGTAGCTCAACTTGGGTCCATAGAGAGCTTCGGAAACAAATACTTGCCCGTTGGGAGCAAAAGTAAATGAGTTCTGATCTGGATGTTCATGTCCTGGGTTAAAGCTTCTCCACCCATCAATCCAGGAGTATGGCTGAAAGTGAACTATGTCATACACAGCTCGACCCCCAAGTTTCCCAGATTTAAAAGACACAAAGGTATTGGTCTGCGTATTTGGCAAGCCAGCCCCATAAGTGACAACGCCCCAGTTGGGGAATGTATGCATTTTTGCAGTACCATATTCAGCAGGAGGCTGTGGGGTGAGCTGGGGATCATACCAGATGTATTCAGTGTGAAGAGTACTCCACCTCTGGGCAGTGGAGGGGACCATTGGTCCATCTTTAGGGCGGTGCCTTCTAATTTGCTGAGCTAACCAATTTCCAGCTCCATTCTTTAAGATGAACTTATCCAAGAAAACCAACTGGCTCTCTGGACCATAAAACCAGTTATAATTGGAATCCGCTATACCCACAGTTCTTTGGAAGCCCGGTAAAAGGGTGGCATAATAGAACCAAAAGTGCATTTTTAACCAGTTATTATCCAAGTTGTTGATATTAAAATGGCGCTGGGCCAGAAAAACATACTGTGTGACTGATTTAGCTGTGTAGCTTCCATAGGCCACACCTTCATCCAAAGAACCATCCACAACATGATTCAACAGAAACATTGTCTTTTCCATCACATCGACTACAACTTGTTTCCACAAAGTTACTTTAGATTCTTTATCTGCCCCAGTCACCAAGGCCCCAGTGAGCAATGCTATCATGTTCGTGGCTTGGTGGTTATGAAGAAGTTGTTTGCCCCATGAGCGGACCTTGGAATACTCGTACATTTCCTCGGTGATCACCCATATCTTTTCCAGGTATTTTTGTCTTCGATGATCATCTAGCAAGTTGTATAAAAAGTCAAAGGCAGTGGCAAAACCTGTTAAGGAGTGGCCAACTGGAACCTCATCCCCTGGCGCATTCTCAACCAGCCAGTTTTTGTAGCCCACCATCCTGTCCATATATTCCAAGACAAATTCAAAGGCAACTCTGTCTTCTGGGCATAACAAACAGTACAGTGCTAAAGGAGGCAGATTGTTCCCATAAATTTCATTCCACTTGGCAGCAAAATCGGCATGCTTGGGTGGAGGTAGGTAGTATGTGGGGTGGGACAGCATAACTGTCACTGCACTTCTGATCGCTCTGAAGAGATGCAGATGGCTTGTTCGAGACCTCTGTCTCATTGCTTGGATTTCTCCCGCATCAAAATACAAACTTGGATGAAGCACACTTTTCTTCGGCTTTGGGTTGGGTCTGAAATCTTGCACTTTCTGAGTCTTAAACTGATCTAGATCATCTGCGAAAACTGCCCAGTCCGAGTAATTGCTTACAGATTCCTCAAAAGTAGAGAAAGCAAACATCACTAATGCTAAACATAAGAAATGTCCTGTAAACATTAACGCCATGATCCATCAGTGAGTTCCCTTCCTTAGGCAATCATGTCAAACAGAGAGCACAATGTGGTTCCCATCTGCTTCGTATAAAACACACATTTAAGGCCTTGATAAAACAAAGACTATAAATCGCTTATGCTGTGAAATCCAGCTGATGTTCGGCTCATTCAAAGCAAGTACAGTTGCCGGAAAGGGGAAACTTACGCGGTGTATCTGTCCCTAACACAGTTTTGTTTCCACTAAAATTTCAAGGAATGTTAAAATCTCTTGTTTTTCCATCACAGAGGACACAGTGGTATAGAGTCAAACATACTGTGACTTCAGGATTTACTTCCTTTGCAGAAATCTAACATGAAGAGTCAAAACACACACTGTTAAAAAAGAAAGAAAAAGAAAGAGCACTCCAAAATCCAAATCAAGTCATTCCTAGCATAGGAAACCACCATCGGCGACAAAAATCACCATACGTGTGTTGTCCTTGTGTGTGTCAAAGGTGACAAAATACTGAAATCCTGGGAGTGGACTTGATTGTTATTCTTCTCAACTTTTACACTTCTGGCTTTGAGAATTTTTTTCTTCTTCATTTTGGGGAGAAAAACATCCTCAACAAGTGTCCAAAGTCCAGCCTGGTCTTGAAAAACTCAAAATTCCTGCCCTCATTTCAAATCTGTCTTTTTCAGGCTTTCTTCCCCATCAGCCTATTATGGCCCAGAGGAAGCACTTTCCTGTCTTCTTTTATCAGCTTCATCGGTACAGCTAGGAAAATCTCATCTCTTTGGCCTCCTAGGTACTTCTCTTCCAATCACGAAGCAACCACCAGCTGAGAAAGGAAACTCCCCTTGTCACCAACAGTGATGGCTCTTTTCTGCTCCTTTATCATGACATTCCTTTCTAGGGGAAAAACACACAAAGAAATTCTCTGAGCCTACAGGTATGCTGGGAGTAGATATACACTGATAACGCAAATCTTGTACCGGACAGAAATTTCAGAATCACAATGAGATCTGTTATTAAGTACCATCTAAGTTAACTCAAGTGACTCTTTTCCTTTTTCCTACGCACTTTTTAAACGCACACATTAGGATAACAATGAACGGTGGCAGTTGACAAGCAGCTACAAGATCTAACTTTTCCAGACAGCATTTATTTTAACTGTAGCTTGCTTTAGCCATTTACAATGTTGTAAGGGGGTGGGGATAATGAAGGACAGTGTAGTTCTAGTGTATGGTGACTGACGGAAGATCTGACTTTGGGGCGGGGGGCACCAAAGCCAATAGACAGATGATGTATCATAGAATTGTACACTTGAAACCTAAACAATTTTATTACCCAATGTCAGCCCAATAAATTTAATTAAAAATGCAAATAAGTAAATAAATAAAATGTTTTTATTCAAATGCAGTTTACCCAGAGATGAGTCCTGCTATGATTCTTGTGGTTTCGGTCCCAAAGGACTCCTGGTCAAAAAGCAAAAGTTACCAGGGCCTGTTTGGATTCCGTTTGAGGGTTTGGCTTCCATGGGATCAGAGGGTGTCTCTGTAAGGGACCAGTCACTTTGGTCAAAGGAGAATCATGGCAACGTGTGGGAGCGAAGAAGGGCAGTTCCGCTCCCGCCTCTCACCTGTAGCCCCGGTTCCATCCTCCCCGGGAACCAGCAGAGGGAGCTCACACCCAGACTTAAGGAGCAGCTTCCCCCTGCGCGACTTCGGATGGGAAGAACCTACCCAAGTTTCAGTCCAGGACAAGTCTCCTCTCTGTGGGAAACGCGAACGCAGGAGTTTCCCGATCCGATCCGCCCCGCCTGTTGCATTTTTCCTTTTCATGTGCGTCCTACGAACGTGCCGCCCCCATCCTATTCGCCCCGCTCCCCGAACTCTGGGGCTGGTTGGGGGACAGGAGACCCCTGCATGGCCAAGTCCACTTACCTTCGGCAGATCCGGACAGGGTCCCCCGGCCGCGCTGGGCCCCAATGCAGCGGGGGTGGGGAGTTCGGGAAAACTGCAGTGTGCAGGCAGCCGGGCCCCGCGACCTCCCGCGGGGCCCCCTGCGCCCCCGGCCCGGCGCTCCCCGCACTCCAACAGGCTGCGGCCCCGCGCTCGTCCCCCGCCCCGCGCCGCGCGGACACGCCTGCCCTCGGGGAACGCCGGACGTCCCCGGGCGGCCCGGACCGCGGGCCGCAGATCCGCACGCGGAGGGCGCTCTCGGGGACGCCGTGTCCAGCGGAGCGCCGGCGTCCCCAAGCCGCGATGCCGCCGCCGCCGCTCCTCCGTGCCAGCTCTGGCCGCACGGCCCGGGAGGGCGAGAGACGGCGACGCGGGCCGGGGGCGGGGCGGGACCAGACGGGGCGGGATCTGGGCGGGGCTGGTCCAGGAGGGGCGGGGCCAGGGCGGGGCCTCGGGCTCGGGGAGGGCGAGGGATGGCTACGCGGGCCGGGGGCGGGGCGGGGATCTGGGCGGGGCTAGCCCAAGAGGGGCGGGGCCAGGGCGGGGCCTCGGGCTGGGGAGGGCGAGGGACGGAGACGCGGGCGGGGTGGGCGGGGTCTCAAGCCGGGGGCGGGGCGGAGCGACTGGGTGATGGGGCTGCAGGGCGGGGGACGGTGCAGGAGCGAGGCTGCGGCGCGGCCGGGGCGGGGCGGGGGCGGAGCCGAGCGCCCTGCTGTTCCGTCGGGAGGGGGCGGGGCCCGCGTGTGCCCGCAGCAGCGGCGGCGCGCGCTCCCGCACGAGCGAACCCCCAGGAGAGGACACTGGGGTGTGTAAGTGTCCGAAGTTCTCGCGCGCCGGCCGAGTCCCCTGGTTCTGCGGCGAGGACCGCTGCGCCAGGGCTGGGGTGGGAAGAAGAAGGAGGAGGCCCTGGCAGGGCAAAGGGGAGAAGCGGGGGCGGGCGGGGCGACGCTGTGGGGTGCCAGCGGTCCCCTTTAAGGAAGAGCCAGGGCTGAGGAGCGGAGGGGTGACAGGCGGCCCGGCGAGGTTGCTGTGGTTTAGGGAAGCATCATCAGTGTACCAGAATGACATGCGGGCGTTCAGGAGCACTGATGCTACAGATCAGGGCAAACACCAAGGACTCATCCGGCAATGTCAAGATGGAAGGTACGTGACAAACAGGTGGAAGGACCCTCTTGCTTACTAGAGAAGTGGGGATCGGAATTCAGTTAAGACCGGGCAGGCCACGACAGTGTACCTCGGTTCCTATGACAGGTGTTGCCAGTCTAGGGTCTGGAAATCCTAAGGCAGCTGTGGATTCTCTTGTTCTCCCACTACTGAACTTCTCACAGGTGTCTGAGATTACACTTGGACATGAGCCCACCCAAGGTCTGACCTCAAGGGACACAAATAATTTAGTAATAATAGGAGTACAGGGAAATGGGAAACGTTGTAAATGAACACGCCCATCCCAATTAAAAAGTGAGTGTTTTGCTTGGATCACTTCCTGGTAAAACCAAAAGATTGATCATTGCTAGGAGAGTAAATTTCAGTAATTTACCTTGGAGGTGAAAAGTGGCCTCTACCTGTCTCCTTGGGACCCAACCCCAGTCCAAATGGCCAAAGTTCTTTTGCCTTGGCGCTTCGGTTACTATGTTTATCCCATTCCTTAGGCACAGCATCCTCTGCCCAACCACCCTCACTTACTAGTTGAAATTTGTCTATTGAAATTGTTTTAATCATTCTCGTCTTAGCTCAGATGCTTAAATTCCTCTGTAAATACCTACTAGGTTTCCCTAACTAGAATGAATTACTCAAGCACTTCATGATTTGTGTCTATATTCAGCCTTTAGATTTGTTTCATGCTTAATATTTTACCTGACTGACTCCTGTGCTCTCTGCAACGTTCCTTCAGGTTCCAAGCATCCATCACTCAGTCCCCTTTGCAAGCACTGTGTGTGTTTGAACTGAGTGGAACCTGTAACAGTGAGCCTCACATAGAGCATGGTCTCTTCCACGGAGGTTCATTCTGAAACATGAGTGTCCCTCTGAACTCCAGAAACAGAACTTCCTGCGAATGTCTGGATTATCCCCCTCGGTGGTCCACAGTTTAGGAAGATGACTCATGTCTTCTAGCCTTGGTTATGGGGTAGCGTAGAGTTGGGGGAACAAGGAGCCCAACTGCAGAGATTTCTATAATTTTCTGCAAAAAGGTGCTTTGAAAACCGCCTAGGAATTAGTGTTACGAAGAGAGGGAGTAAATATGCGGACCATCTTTCAGAACAAAATATGTGGATGGGGTTCTTTTATCCTGTGGATCCCAAGTTCCCCAGGAGGCTAAGGCAAGAGGAATCATGGAGATGGTTATGAGCACTAACATTTGGCAGGCGAATATTTTAACTTTCCTCTGATCTTTGTTTCAGATGTAGTAACCTTGATATGATCATTTTTCACTTTACAGATGAGCGGACTCCGGCGCGGACATCGTGGCCTTTGGTTTGGCCCCTTGCTCTCTGCGGAGGCTGAGGGATGCAGCAGTTTCCAGTGCGCTTTCGGACTAATTCACATTAAGCAGTATTGTCTCCCAGTTGTGAGCACGTTGAAATAAAACAGGAGCTACAGTTCATTGGCAGAAAGGGTGGATGGTAAATGGCACTATGAAATTTGAAGCGAGGCCCTGGCTAAATAGCTCAGTTGGTTGGTGCATTGTCCCCGTACACTGAGGTTGCGGGTTCAGTCCAGGGTCAGGGCATCATGCAAGTAACCAATGAATGCTGTTTCCTGTGAACTAAAAACGGATAGCTCCAATTATTTATTGCTCCTTTCACACGTGAAGATGATACAAAGTTAGTTATAAATAATGCATCTAACCGCAGAAGGGATGAGCTATACGTTATGTTATTGTACATGAAAAACCTTTATGAGTCTTGCAAGAGACATACCAACAGCTGCTAAATTCAGAATCCTGGAGCAGTATCTTATTTTATGTAAGTGAAGAACAGTACAGGCTATTACTCTGGGGATTTCCCGCTATATAAAAAGATCTTAACTCTACATGAGATTTTACTCGTGATTTCAAAACACTTATGAAAATCTGTTTTCTTTATTTGAATATCTTTCAACAAAACTACCAGCCACGCCACTTAAAACAGAGATGACACTTTCTGGACTAGTTTTCTCAAGGCAAGACTTTCCTTCCTTCCTTCTTTCCTTTCTTCATTTCTTCCTTTTCTTCTTCTTCTTTTTAAATTCTCTACCAGCTATCCCAGAGTCTGGCACCTTGTGTTGAGTGTATGTTGCATGTTGAACATGAATTATCACCCTTGTTTTATGGCATAAGAGAAAAGGAGTCATAAACCTCTAAAGAGCAGAATCAGGAGCTCATTCCCTCCCAACCTTGCTGAGAAACTTGTTTGCACAATCGGTGGTTGGAGCTAGGTCTTGGGGTAACTCAATTCAAGAGACACCTACAGACTAGAAAGTCAGCCAACATGGTAAGAATTACTGCAAGAACTTTATGTCTTTAGTCCTGAGCCTCGGAGCGTAAGGTTAATACTACATTGCCTTACAGAGAGATAAAGTGCAGGCAATGAAAACAAACCAAGGTACCATGTAACAACCCTCCACTGAAATCTTTTGTCTGTGATCTGTTACATTGGTGATCTCTTAATAACTGGGGCAAAGATAGCCAAGAATTAACTGCTCTGTGTTCAGCAGCTGACCACGTGCAGATCCCTAGGGCGCAGACTTGCAGAGAGCGTGGGCATGTGGATCCGCGGGTGACTTCCTCGTCCCTCCCTTAGCGTGGCCCTTCCTTGACGTGGTTTTGGCCGAGAGCTCAGTTGCAGATTTCTTGAGCCAATTACGAGGCGAGCTGTATATTACAGTGATCCACGAGCTTGGTTAAAACCAGTGTTTGCTCCAGTGTTTGGGGAGATAGCAGCTGGGGTTCCAGAGAAACAGATACCCAACTTAAGCTGCAGACTTTATTGCACAATTGGCCAGCAGTAATAGGCCACGCCGATAATAAAGACAAAACCACAGATTTAAAGCAGGCAGGCAGATGGATGTGGAAATACTCTCCCTGCAGTTGCTCTGACGGCACCACATCTCACGATGACAGGGATTTTGCCCGCAGAGTTGCTGATGGAGACGGGGCTGGGAGTCCTTCTGGAGTCAGTTGATCCAGCTCCAAGAGCCTGTTTCACGGTAACTGGATTTAAAAAAAGTTTTAAATACCAAAGCGGAGTTCTGAGAAAAGAAATTTCCACAGAAGCCCACCAAAACCTTGTATTCATGAATGGGGCGCATCACTCTGCCACATCTGCTTATATACAGATTTGCTCTTACGGTGAAAGACATCTTAAACCAAGTGAACTGGGGCTCGTCCTATGTCCCCCCTCCCTGTCGTGTACCAGGCTCTCAACCTCGGGGCCCCTCAGGAAACATTTGGCAGTGTCTGGAGAAAGTTTGAATTGTCCCAACTAGGGGCTGGGGGACTGTGGGCAGGGAGTGGGTGGAGGCCAGGGATGCTATTAAACCCCCTTCTGCCACACCCTCCCGCCCTCAAGCAAATAATTTTCCAGCGCAGGTTGTCAATCCTGCTGAGTTTGAAAAAGCCCACCCTAGCCCACTGACTCTAAAAGTCGATGAGGTGCAAATTGTTGGTAATTGTTTAAATCAAGTCCTGAATTGTGCTCCAGGCTTTCAGTCACCACATTGTGGTTTTTCTGAAGCTGGCTGGTACTCACTTGGTCACACATGGCTTTCTGTTGCTTCCCAGGTACTCGATCCATAGCTCCTCCCTCGGCCAGAGACAGTCCTAAAACCTGCTGTTTCAAAGCCTCGTCAAGCACCTGGGCCAGGCTACCCGGCGCCCTGGGCGCTCAATCAGAAGCCTTGTGATGTTAGAGAAAAACAAACCCCTTCGCACACACAGGCGAACACACACACACATGCACGCACACCTCCCCCACCTCTATCACGGTCAGAATCGTTTTTTCCTGTAGCACGGTGTTTTTCAACGTAAAAGCCTTGGACCACCAGTATCAGAAAGCATGGAGCTTTGGTAAAAATGCCAGTTTCGGGAATGGATTACGACTCTGGTGTGTGACCTAGTCATCCGCACCTTTCAAATGGTCCTCGGGTGCTCGCCACGTCTGGAGTCACTATTCTGAGACAAGGCTTCTCATTCTTGTCTTCTTCCCTACGCACCCGGGGTTTGTGTCCCAGGGACCGGTTGGCGATGTGACAGAAAAGTGCGCAGGCCGGGCGGAGCACAGGGACTGGAGGGAAAGGAGATGCCATTCCAGAACAGCCCAGAGACTTGTGCGGGGCTAACATGTACTCACACGCGACAGTGAGGGCAGGGGGTTTATAGGACGGAGGAGAGCGAGCTGAGACTGTGTGGGCACAGTGGAACTGGTACATTTGGGGGCACAATGATTGAGTGGATGTAGCAGAGGTGTTTGTCCTGGGTCCCTAGGAGACCAACGCCCAATTCTTTATGAATTCCCCAGGAAGCAGTGAGAGTTTGATTGTGGAGCAGCATTGGCGGACTGTCTGTCCACAACGTCAGGTCAGTGACCTTAATGAAGTCCAACACCCCTTCCTTCAGCAGCCGTCCTCCCTGGAAAGCCGTCGGGGATCCAGGTCCCTCCCTCCAGCCAGCCAGCCCAGGAGACTTCTCACCCTGCTGCTGGGCATTTACTGGAGACTTCTCTCGCTCAGGGGATCAGCGTTACCACATCTGCCATGGGGATGCGACCAAACGTGGCAAACCCTCAGCACAGGTCCCTGTCGCCTTGATTCTACTACCAGGTATGCTTGTTGGACTCCAGATGCAGGGTCTCAGGAGAGAAGCCAGGATTGCACAGCATGGTCAGGGTTCCATCATGACTCACACAGGATTAGAAAGCAGTTCAGTGTCAGGTAGTTCAAGCGTTGCTACCGGGGCTGGCATTTGTGGGTTTGGGGTATCAGTCATCATAAGAGAACGGAGCTGGCTGATACTAAAATGTGTGTACTATGTAATGACACACCGGAGGGCTGTGTTCCCCTGAGAGGCACGCAATAGCGCACTGGATGGGGGTCCTTGACTGAGGTGGGGGCGGGGCAGTGGAAGGGAGGGGGGGAGGGAGAGAGGCATATATTGTTCAGAAATGCCCGGGGTTGCACAATGCATGCTGACTTCTCTTTCTTATCCCTTTTTGAAAATTGTTCCATTGACAGAATTTACTTGATTATAAGAATCACCTAGAAGTGCTTGTTAAAAATACACAGTGTGAGACTTGAGACCCTCCCTTAGAATTACGGAGGTAGGATGGGAAAGGGGATACAGAGAATTCACAGTTTTAAATGTCATTTTGATTATGCAAACTTGCCAGTTGCCTTTAGAGAGATAATCTTTTTAACATATTGCCATCTGCTTACAATAGAAGAGAAATTAGCTTTGGATCCTGAAGGTGAGATTGATGGGGAGAGAGTGGAGAACAAAGATGAAGTTGCGGAGCCTGATATCCAGGGTGGTAGGCATGTGTTGCTAGTGAAAATGAAATACAATTAGAGTTCAGCCCCCTAATTGTACTGCCCATACTCCCAGTGTCAATCGCTACTAGTGATTAATAGCTATAATACTGACAGCAGGAATGTAGAGCACCCTCAATGTTGCAAAAAGTTTTGTTGGGTAACACTGTAACGGCAGCTAGCCAAACAGGAGGAAGATGCTACAGTAGGCCTTTCTGGCCCCTCACCACAGGCCTGCGCAGGGCACGTAGGTGATCATCATGTGGATGACGCTTATTTACTAATGCTAATAGGTGACACTGAGTGTGTATCAGGTGCAAAACGTTCTCTGCTGTAACCCTCTGAACAACCTACACACTCACCGTGACCACACTCATTGGGACTGTATGTGAGTGGAAGTCACCCAGCTGACTGTTGTCACGTGAAGTTTAGGGCCCCATAGCTAGATAGTCTAGTTTTCCAAGGAAAGCCAGAGGTCTGGAGAGCGTGTGTGTGTGTGTGAGTGAAATAACCTGAATTTTTAAATGTGAAAACACTGTGAAGTCCAAATCAAATATGTGTGTGCGACGGAGTCAGCTCATAAACGGAAGGTTTGCACTCTAGATTTAGAAGCTGGTTGCACTGAAAATTAATTTCCTGACTGTATGTTAGCCCAATCCTGGCCCTGCCCCAGGAGTTCAACTTCCATTTGAATGCTGCAGAGAAAAGTGCATTTCTTTCTTATCTTAAGTTATTTACTACAATAACCCCTCTCCGTCTGGAACAGTCAAAGCCTGATGATGTATTCACACGATCATAGTTATATCTGCAGAAATATATTAAACTTTATTTCCTTCATTTATTCAACGCTCAGTAATACACTGTGCTGGGCAGTTTGGGAACCCTCTATGGGGAAAAAAAAAACCCAGTCAAATGGAGCTTATCTAATCTATGGACAGAAAAGGCATAATAAAAAGACATACTAGGTAGGCATTATTAATTCCTTTGTTTTCTGTGTTTTAATCATTATGAGATTTAAAGGCATGAAGGATCCTTTATATCTTGCTGTCCATTATTTTCAAAAGCACATTTAACTTGATGAGGACGAGAGAGAGACAGTGACTCAGGAACTGGAAAAGTGGACAACAACCTAAGTGATGTGAGAAATCTCCAGGATGTTTGCGACTCTTCAGAGCTGCACCGGCTCTGTTGTAGTACCTGGAGCCAGCCGGGCCCTGAGCAAGCTGGCTGACTCCTGCAGAAAGGAATCCCGGAACGTGGCTGGCCCGCCTGTTTCCAGACTCCAGCACCGCCAGCCAGAGCCTTCCTATGGACAATGAGGGAATTCAGAAACAACAAACGTGGGCCTTCTGCTCTTCGTCTGGGGACCCCTGGGGATGAGGCTGAGCTGTTCTCCCCACAGCTGGACGCAAAGCAGACCACTGAGAGGGTCAGGGGGGAAGAACAGGACATGCTGTCAGTGTAGCCTCATCCTCGGTCAGAGCTCCTTCTTAGAGGAGCTGTCAAACCCAGAATGCAAGATGAAAGTCCCCTCTCTCATTGGTAATCCTTTTTAGACATCATAAATAGACAAGAAGTGGACAGAACCATGTTTTCCCGAAGTCCTGGATGATAAGAATCACCAAGGACACTTAATTCCCTCTACTGGAAATGCAGAATCAGAGGCTGGGACGGAAGCAGGAAGTCGGTGTTCTTGGCAGTTATGACAAGTGACTGCTATCACCGGGGACTTTAAAAAAAGACCAGAGGAGGAGAAAGAGTGATCCCCTCCTTGTGATGGTAAGACTTGCAAATGCCGAGTACGCATCAGCTTTTATAGGCTCACGGTTACGTGCCCAGACTTTGGAGAATTTGCACTTTTATCAAGTTTACCAATTAAATTTTGAGAAACTAGCTAAATTGAATTCTTACGTTTTTGAGACCAGACACTGTGTATTTTTGTTTTGTTTTGTTTTGTTTTTTGTACTCAGTTAACTTTTACAGAATTGAACTGTGGTGGAATCAAACTGTAGTAAAATGTTTTGATTTTATAAAAGTCTATGAAGCACATGTATGGATGAGTCATTTCCAAGGATATCATTTATAAAATTTGAATGGAATTAGAAGGCTAATCCTCTGGCCAGATGCATGTGTTTGTCTGGAGAATACATATATATGAATGAAACAGAGGGATTGGAGAAAATTACCCTCCGACCAATGGAATGTGGTTTAACAGAGACAGGAGAAAAGCCCACATAGTGTGCCAAGGCTGAAGAATGTGCGTTTGGATGTTAGTTATCTGTTGCTGCACAGCAAATTACCCCAAAACTTGGCAACAAAAACAAATGTACCTCTATTTTCTCGAGCAGTTTCCCGAGATTAACAGCTGGGGGCAGCTAAACAGGATGGATCCTGCCAGGGTCTCTCAGGAGGCTGCAGTCAAGAAACCTGTGTTTTAACCACATGACCTTGCGTGAGGTTCGGTGAGGCCAGACGCGGATCGGGAGAGCACGAGCCCTGGCTGGGCGGCTTCGTTGGTTGGACCGCCGTCCCCTACACCAGAGGCGGGTTCCTGGTCAGGGCACATCCCCAGGTTTCAGCTTCCATCTCTGGTCAGGGCATGTGCGGGAGGCAACTAACCTATGTTCCCCTCTCACGTGGATGTTTCTCCCTCTCTCCCTCTCCCCTCCTTACCCTGTCTCTAGAAATAAAATCAGTAAAAACATATCCTTGGGTGAGGATTAAAAAGAAATAATACCAAAAAGTGAAGTTCGAACTCATATAGATTCATTCCGATTGTTTCCCCTCAAAATCAATTTGAATACCATCCTGCATGTCATTGAAAGTCAGCCTGTGTGGACTCTCAGCACGTGGATTTCATAGGGCTCCCTGTCGCTGATCACTTCCCCACCAGAGGGATGGGGACCGGTTTCCCAGCTGGGATGTCCCCACGGTTTTGACGTGAGCAGGGCAGTTCCAGGTGCCGCAGTGAGTGATCAGCCACGGCCGGGGCCTGGTACCTGGGGCTGCGAGGTGGCTGGGTCCCGACTTAGAGCTCAGGCCATGGGCGTTCTTTCCATCGTGAGGTCCAGGGGATGGAACAAGAGGTCACCTGTGAGTCCCCAGTTTTGAAATTACTTTTCACACATCTCTTGTTTGCATTCGTTCTCCTTTTGCCAACTGATAAATATTCTCTCATTTTTTTGTGGCGGACTCAAGTCTCCAGGGCGAGAGCCTCAGAGAGCAGGGCACCCCCTTTGGGAGCTGCAGTCAGTGTCCGCGTCTCCCAAAATGCAACGCGCTTCCTGGTGGCAGATTCTTACCCTGCTACCCAGACTGTTGTTACAATCCTGTGACATCAGAACTTGAAAACTTTTTAAATATATAATTTAAAAAGGAGTCTTAGGGAATTTAAAAATAGATCCAAATGATCACCCTTTTCCCCCACTCATTTAGTTAACTCAATTTCTATTATTCTTTTCAGAAGCCATTATCTTTGCACTTCAGACTGGTGCTATGAATAGTATTATTCAATGTTCATTTAATTTGGACTCATTTTCGTCTTCTTAAGTATGTGTTATTTTCTAAAGCATGAAACTCAGTATGTAGTTCAATAGCCTCAAATATTTTATTCCAGTTTTTTAACATTGCTGGTTAAAAATTTAAAACCTTTTGTATTATATAATCAAAAGACTGCAGCAAAGGTAAAAAACACAGTTTCCTCATTTCCTCCACATAGATTATTTTTCTGTTGAAAAGACTTGCTAATCTGGAATTTAACTGAGTCACATGACCTTTATGCTGTTGACTTAATTACATCACTTTACCCTTGTGAAGATGTCGGTAAAATTAAATAGAGGTTTAAAAGTCAAGTGAATTAGAAACAAATTAAATAATGATTCAGAGACCCTTGAGGAAAACAGCACCCATCCATACATATGTATTTTTTTAATTAATCAAAACTCTTTACTTTTAAGATGATCATCTAACTCTGCAACCATATAGAATATTTGGAAGCTAAAGAAATGAGCTTTGTGTAAGTAGATTTAGTTTTGCTTTCAAAACTTTGTACAGATAATAAACTTAAAAAAAAAAGTCTAAAATTAAATTTCAAAAATATGAATTATGTAAACGTTGTTTCCTAATCAAAAATAAAATGAATGTCCTATAAATATTTTGTATTTAATCTACTGTTCAACAATATAAGGATACTTAAAAATAGCTTTTATGTCACTATTATTTAGAATCTTTTACTTTACAGAAAAGAAGTTGACGTATTCAGGTCATTTCCCTTGCTCGGACCTTGTGGTGGTGTCTATGGAGAAACGCAGATTGACGGGAAGCATTTCATGAGCTTCACTGGAAACTGGAATCTTGTTCAAGACACCATGGAGATCTGAACTGCAGGTATATCGACAAATCTGACCTTCACTCACTGCTTTGCTGCCATTATTGGTCTGTGGTTCTTCAACTAGCAACTGACTCCGTCCCCCTGTAATGGCTCATATGATCTTGAACACCCCCCACGCACACCCCCCGCCTTGGGTTTCACTGAGTCGGTCTGCATGGCAACCCCTGTGGCTTCTGCTCCTATGGAAGTCTGGTCCTAACTATGCTGGCCCGTCAGCTGTCACCAGGTGGCAGAGGTCTGTGGTCAAGACGCGACTTGTTTGAGAGCCACCCTGGAAGGGGCCTGGACATGCAAGCTTCTTGCGTGTCCTGTGTCATACACTAGCCCCAGCACTTCCTCTGATTCTTGACCCTAAAACTTTAGAACAGGAAGGGGCCTTAGTGATCATACTGGTTAACTCCTGATTTGGTCCAGGGGAAGTGATTGCTGTTTCACTTGCTGACGCTATCATCTTTGTAGAATTCAAAAATTCTAAACTAACGTTCTTCCAGAGGCTGTCTTTGCAATGGAAAGTAGAAAAAGAGATTATGGGAAAATAGAGGAGTTCAGGAATAACAGCGGTAGACTGGTAACTAAACATGTGTTCAGGTTTACGCACCAGTATCTGTATGATGCAAACATCACCTCCCAGTTAGACACTGGGGTAAGGGCAGCAGCAAAGGAAGGAAGGACTCGGGCCCTCGGACACACTCGGAGGCCGCGCAAGGCCAGTGCGCTTCCGAACGGGGCCGGGGAACCACTCAGAAGGCCATCTGTCCCCTTGCCCAGTTACTGCTATTAGGGGTAATAGAGTGAATCTATTACAGGAAATGGTTCCTTTGGAGCTAATTGAATTATAAGGGGAGGTCATGCTAATTAGTACGATTTATGAGATCCTAGAACCATTGTGAAGTTGGTAATATTTTTTTTTACAGCAGATCCATTTCTGAGCTGGTCAAATCAATTTGCTGAGTTAGAGTAGAGAAGGAATGGGCAAGGAGACAAATTGCCATTGGACATACAGAGCAGCATTTATCTCTCTCTTTATACGTGTGTGTGTGTAGAACCAGAACATGTGTATAAAAGGAGAAAAAAGCCTAGAACCCATTGACAATTTTGCACCAACAATGTTAATTCGCAGTTCTTTATCCCCGCCAAAAGGAGTGGAAGTTTGGTATTCTGGGGAGCTGCCGGGAGAACAATATGTATTCCGGTCAGATCAGTGCAAACAAAGCCACAGTCCATGCAGGTGTCGAAGGTGCTGGCAAACGGGTGTGGGACTGAGTTGATTTAACAATCATCTATGACCTGGCAAAGGTGTTTTAAAGAACATGGTAGATGTTTTCAAAAGCATGAGAGATCCCCAAAATGAGTCCCCAGAGAGTCACAGTATATTCAAGAAAAAAATACAAACAATGACCATATGTAGCAATAGCGTTATTTTACCAAGCTAGACCCGAAGTGCTGAGTTAACCATCGCGTTTTGGGATTGAATAGAAGTGTTATGAGGAAGGCGGGTGAAAAATCAGCAAATAATAGACACTGAAATTGAGAGTAACTTCTGGCGTTTACGGGTGTAGTGATATAGTCTAGCAAATGATGACTTCATAGATAAAGCCCATCATCCCTGCCAGGGATGTTTAGAAAACACAGCCCTGACCTGAAAATCATTCCTAAGGATGGAAAATGAACCAGCCAAACAAATGTAGAGATAAAGGAAAAAATAATAATTGCTTTGAGGCAGAAAGAAGTTGAATACCCATGACTTATTCACTCACTTACTCATTCATTTCCTGTTCACTTAGTGGTGAGAAAGTGCAGGAGAGACCTCACATACTTTCAGGGGTGAGACAAATAATCAGATGTTGTAAGGTATAAGAATACCTACTCCATAAAATTGTCTTGTTTTTAAACATTTTGCTGGCTATACTGAAGAGGCATTATTTGACGAGTGGGCTGGCCAAATATTTTTATCCTCTGATACAGAATCTAAAAGGTTAATTAATATAAATGTTACAAAAATGTAAACCTAACAAAAGGCCATCTGCAGAGATTCTGCTCGGCTTTGTCAATGACGATAAGGAGAAGGTGCTGACACAGGTGTAAGGGGCTTTGGAAAAGTTGCCCGTGTCGAAATGCATGTTTACAATGATGGCAGACTGTGTGGGAGATCTCCTGGGAAATAGCCCATGAAGGTAGGAGATGAACTGCCAATGTCTGATTTGCCCCCTCCCGATACTTTATTAAAGTTTTTAGAAACAATGGCCTTTTAAAACACAAGCTCAGAGGAACTAGAGAAATGATAAGGGAAGTAATTTTGGAATCTGGAAACCAGGAAGGTGCCTTATCAGACCTGAAGAAGCGGTCATGTAACTGGCAGTGCTGACATTATTTGAAATGAAAGCATATGTCAAGTCTCACAGGGAGCCCCGGCCATTGTGGCTCAGTGAGATGAGCCTCATCCCGTGCACCCCAAGGTCGCCGGTTTGAGTCCTGGTCAGGGCACATGCCCAGGTTACAGTCTCCATCCCCAGTAGGGACATGCAGGAGGCAACCGAAAGATGTTTCTCTCTCATCGATGTTTCTCCCTCTCCCTCTCCCTTCCTCTCTCTTTTTAAAATACTTTTTTTAAAAGACATATTTTTTAAAAGTCTCACAGGGAAAAATAAAACTTAGATATTTAAAAGATGCAAACATTGTGGTATATCAAAGCACAATGGGAAGAAATGACCACATGACCTCACGTGAGGGATTTACATCCCTCAGCCTGTTTTCTCAACTGCGGAAATGAATGGAGCAATCAAGGTGATTATGTATCATGAAGCCCAAGTCGAGGTGCTAGCCCATAATCTTGGCAAAGAGTATGCATTCTACACGCTCGTTCCTTTATCCGCCCACTTAGGTCAATTCAGAGTTGATACATCGATTGCAGTAGGTTAATGGATATACATGACAGGTTAACACAAAGAGGACATATGTCGAAAAGAACATGAGATATACCGATTCTTCTGAGCACATGGAAAAGGGAAAAGGTGCAGGATGCTCCAGGCCTGGTTTTCCTGCCAGTGACTGTCACATACGTCACAGGCCCTTAGCTTCTCTCTGAGAAGGGACGTGTTCAGGCCACCTGGTGCCGAAGTCCCTTCCAGCTTCATGGAATTACACTGATTAATAATAAAGATACAGTTCTCTGTAGTTACTTAGATTTACTCCTTAGCACACGAAGGTATAATTTAATTCTTAGGTTTGGGTTGTATTCTTTAAACCTGCTTTTGGTTTTATGCAATTTTAAAAATCAAATTTACATAATGTAGCTCAGAAATAGGTAATCCATCTGTTCTTCTGAACTCGCCTGGATTTTTTTATTTTATTTTAAGTCCTTATTTTTCCTACTTCTTATAGAAAATAATATCACCTTATGGTCGCTTTATGTTGATTTTTCCCCATGTTTCTTGCACAGGGAAGTCATTAGAAACATAATGAAAGTTACTGTGCTTTCCTCACACGTTCTTGTTAAGAGTAACCCCAACATTCACCCTGCTTTAGCACTGGGGGACAGCCTTGCTCTCTCTTCATCAAGCACTTGACCTCCTTGTTCACCTCTTTTTAAACACTTCCTGCCCCTGCCTCGTTTTCAAGTCCTTCCGACTGCCCCAGGACCATCTTCCTTTCAGGATAAACCATCAGCTCTGTCTTTGGTCAGTCACACCTCCTGCGGGACTCAAGAGTGAACTCCTGTCTCTGGTGGGGCATAATGCTGAGTTTGTTAAGAACCCAAGTTCAAAGTCAGCCTCTGCCCCATCCCGCCGTGTGAACTTGGACATGTTATTTAGAATCCTGGGCTTCTGATTCCTCACTGTGGAACAGAATAAAATATAACTTCCCTAATATGGTCCTTGGTAAACATTAAATGAGGTGTTTGTCAAGTTCTTAGGAGGAGGCCTTGATGACTGTTGGCCATCATTTCATCTTTGACTTCTCCCTCTTTAGCAGATCTGAACTTGGACATGGCAGCCTAGGGTCTCCTCCACCGTAAGTCTTGTCTTTGCTTGTTGTCTGTTATTGGGATACGGCTCCACTTGCTCTTTTCAGTCTAAGCTTCTGAAGAGCTGACGTTGACTGGCTTTGTGAGAGATGTATCTCAGAGACCTACTGATTTTACCACCTGTTGATAAACGAATCCCCTTCTCCCCTCATCAGGGCGCTGATGCACGCTTTTATTATCGCTCACTGTTCGAAGCCGAGAGCCTTGTACCTGCTTTGGAATAAAAGTGCAATTTCATCCTACAGAAATATATAATTTAGGAAAAGGAAAAAGAGTCATAAGAGAATGAAAATATGGCTAGACACATCTATAATGTTAGCTTCTTTTGCTAAAGAAATATAAGGCTTGATGACCTTGTATTACTAGATAATTTTGAAGAGTAAGCAGGATGACAGATTCAGATGCTAGGAAGCATTCCATCTTGTTTATTTATTGAGCCAGGAGGCAAACATTGATGGTCTGAGAGTACTTTTCATTAGGGAGACACAGTGTTTCCAAACATTTTAATGCAATTTGCCCTGAAAACTTATTTTAATGTTATTGTTCTACATTCCGTGATGTTTATTTAGTTAATAAACAGACCATTTATTTGGTAACAAAATAAGCTTACTTTTATGACTCTTTGCCATAGTATGTAGTGGTGAATACAAAAAGTATTCACTAGAGGAAGATGAACAAACAAATTAATAAATTCCAATTTAATGAATAGTTCTGTTGTAAAGAATATTTTTCATTTATTCTAAAGAGAAAATTCTGCATCTTTATAACACTAATGGCTGCTTTAATATAGGATGCATATTTGGTTTTTCCAGTCCTGCACTTTATTTAAATGTCTTTTCAGAATCACCATGTTATTTCTATTTATTGGTTCACAAAAAAATTCCGAAAATTAGTGTTCTATAGTCACTACCTCTGTTTACCTCAGCCATGCATTAAGCCTTCGAAATATAAATGTATCTTCCAACACTATAGTAAAATGGCTCTGTTGCAGGAAATCGAGTCCTTTAAATTCTCCTGTCTTTCTTGGGTAATATGAGTCCACCTCTCTCTGTTCCTGTCCTGTCCTCCTATTACTTGTTGATGCCTTGATGTTGGCTTATTTTCTTCCTTGTGTTCTCAACACCAGTGTCAGAGAGGTGGTTAACCAGTAATTCTCCAACACAAAAGTCAGCATTTCTATCATTCAATTCACAGCACAGCCCTCCCCATGCCATATATTACTAGTTTTTCAGGAAAGAAGGTTAAATCCCGGAATTGCACCCTGTCACACTATGGATGTACAATGACTGAGCAGTAAGTTCCCAGTAGCTCAGGGAAGGGTGAGGGGCATGAGCCGTTGGGGCAGGTAGGAGTGATCCAGAGTGCACGGACCCCCGCTCCTCACACAGGCTGGATCAGCTCCATTTTGAAAGCTGTTCCTGGTCAAACAACAACAACAACAAAAACAAACAAGAAACCAGAAAACCATCTCACCAATGGTACCACTCAAGGACAATTCTGAGGGACCAGGGTGCGGACAACAAGCAACGTGAAGAAACTCAGTGAGATGTTCAGGGAGGTGACAGATGGCCGAGGGAGACATAGAGCAGACATTCAAGTCTGGTCCATGGTCTGAGTTGCTGGCAGGCGTCAGACAGTGTGAGGATCCCGCTTGCATTGTGTTGGAAAGAGAGACGCACTTGAAACTTCAAGATGCAGCAACAGAAATACAGCTCTGAAGCACATCTTCCAGATGGAAGGACATGAGAATGTTCAGTAATTTATAACAAGTGGACTTTCCATTTGGTATTCTTGGTTGGAAACAACACAATCTATCCACCCTAGCAGGATTGCAAAGGGAGCTTTTATTACAGGGAATTCACAGAATCTGCAGGAGAGACAAAGAACCAGGCTTGCTGCTGACCAGTCTGGGACAATGCAAGCAGGAGCTACGCCCAACCATGCTGTGAGACTGGTCTAGTGAAAGCACCTGGCATTGACCAGTCTGCAGACTGAACACCCGATGCTCTCTCATGGTGGTGCATGGCACACTGAGCTTGCCCAGAGACCAGTCTCCCTGGCTGTGGCCATCACGTCACACTGCCCGTCCCACAGTCAGTTCTGACTGGAGTGCATCTAATTGGGGTAACCTAGGTAACATGCCCTCCCACTACCAACAAGGAAGTGTGGAAACTCAGTATGTAGATATCTACCGTGGAAGGATGAGACACATGATGTATGAAACTATCAAAACATTGATGGGAGGTTCAAAAAATGCTGCCCATGGAACATAACAGAAAGCCACCCAGTTCCTGACGCAGGGACATGAGCATTCTTGTGAAAGGTGTCCATCACGGGGTACCATGTGGAGAGAAGGCAACCTAGATATGAATGAGGAGAGAAGGCCAGGTAAACAAGACTCGTGGCCTCAGATTTTAGTGTGTATCAACATTACCAGGAGGGTTTGTTAAAGCACAGATTGGTCAGCCCCAGCCCATGGCTGTTGATTCAGAAGGCCTGGGGTGGGACAGGAGATTCCCCAGTTCTAACAAACTCCCAGGAGACCTTGACCATGATAACCCCTGGACCGCACTCTGAAAGCCACTGGGCCGCTAGGCCACCAATATTTTCTTCAATAACAGCTGGTTAACCTTTTCACACAGTCTGGATGTTGAATTTAAAAGTCAGTAGCAAAGGCACAATATAAGGACAATTGCAAATTTTATAATGTGTATATAAATACACTTACAATTAACAGCGTCTTTTTAAAAAAATAATACTTTTAGAGCACTTTCAGGTTTTCTGCAAAATTGCATGCTCTATATATGATCAGCCGCCTTTGCTGTTAATATCTCTTACCAGAGATGCTTAATTTTTACTATTGCTAAACCTACATTGACCCATTGTCATCAACTAGGTCTATAAATTACCTCACGGGTTCCCTCTTGGTGTTACATATTATATGGATTTGGACAAATGTATTACGACATCATTATAGTATCATATAGAATAGTTTCCCTGCTTTAGAAATTCTCTCTGTGCTTTATCTCTTCATCCTCCTCCCAATCCCACCTCAGCAGCCAATGATCTTTTTACTCTCTGGTGGATTTGCCTGTTCCAGAATGTAGCGTTTTCGGATTGGCTACTTTCACTTAGTAACATGCATTTAAGTTTCCTCCATGTCTTTCATGGCTTGGTAGCTCCTCTCTTTGTAGTGCTGAGCATTTTGGTGTCTGAATGTATCACAGATTGTTTATTCACCTGCTGAAGCTGCATCTACTTGTTGCCACTGAGTTTTAGTTATGGATACAGCTGCTGTAAACATCCATGTGCAGGTTGTTGGGTGGACACACGTTTTCAGCTCCTTTGAGTGAAGACCAGGGAATGCAGCTCCTGGATCAGTGGTGAAAGTATGTTCAGTTTTGTAAAACAAACCCTACTGAGCCCCTAAGTGCCTGTAGCATTTTGCATTCCCACCAGCGATGAATGAGAGTCCCCATTGCTCCCCCGCCACACCAGCATTTGGGGTTCTTAGCCCCCCAGGTACTGACCATTCTAATAGGTGTGTTGGAGGTGTCTGGTTTTCATTTGCATTTCTTTGATGACCTATGATGTGAAGCATGCATTCTTTTTTCAGCTAGAACTGTTACTATCTACGTGAATTCTGGAGTCAGAGTTCCTGCAAGGAAGGTAAAGGTGTATATATGGACCGGGGGTTTCCATCCCAACAGTAGCTCTCAGAATTCAGGAGTGTAACAAGAGCAGACCAGGTATGAATTTCTGCTGGGTGTATTGCCTGTCACAGTATAAAACTTTGAAATAATTCTATTTAGTGTAGGTTTTAGTCATGCATAAGAAAGAAATTCGAGCCAGCACGCGTGTTAATTTTAAGCAGAATATTTAAAGGCCGTGTACCAGATGGAAATGAATAGGCTCTATTTTCATTTTATATTTTGTAAATAAAAGCTCATGTATCTCTATATCTAAATTTCCCTAATGAAAATGCAACATTTCTCTCGACACACAATTTTCCTAATGTACACAGCAATCTGTGTCAAGAGACTAAAATTAGGATCTGGTACATCAGAAAATATCCTCAGTAGTTAACTATCACCTTGAATATTTTTCCTTCTCTCTAGGTTATGCAATTGTTCAGAAAGAAAAAACAATAATAACATCATGGCCAGGATCGCTGCCTACGCCGATTGGCATGGTCACATATTAAAATTGCCTTTCTATGTTCCAAACAGTGATAAAGCTTCAAAGTCACATATGACTTTATGCTAATGAATGTCACGTTTCCTGCTTTTACATAGATGTTATTTTTCTGCCTTTAATCCCTTTTGAGTTGAGTGCAATTGTTTCAAAGCCCCAAAATCCACCATTTAAAATTTTTGCTCAGTAAATTTTGTAGTTTAAAAGTTATTTTGTTTCCAAGTTTGAGAGAAAGATGCTGTATCGCGAAGCCCAGAATTCTTGATCACATATGGTTCTAGCTGGGTACACTTGAGTTTTCAATTAGGCATGTAGGCATAGTAAATGATGCCTTCATATCACCTGTAATGCTGCGTATCTGCACCTTGAGAGAGTGGTTCGCCCCTGGTGGTAATTATACAACAGATGGTCTTCCCGAAGCAGAACAACACATATCATGCAATTTAACCATGAAGAAAATGAAGAGCGGCGTTATAAAGGTACCTGGAGATCGGCAGCTGATTGAGGGGCAGAGCACAGAAATATGATGAATCAGACACAGGAAACACTCACTTTCCTCTGTACTGTCCCCTTGTTTGATTTCATAGCAGCAGCATCGGTAAGGATTTAAACAGAACCATTCTGGTTGTGTCTATCATCATATGCAGTGTGCACTTGTGAAAATCAAACGTGTTGTTTTCGTCCTGGCCGTTTGGCTCAGTGGTTAGAGCATCGGCCCGCGGACCAGAGAGTCCCGGGTTCGGTTCCTGCTAAGGGCACGTACCTCGGTTGCAGTTTGTTCCTGGCCCCGGTTGGGGTCGTGTGGGTGGCAGCCATTCGATGTGTCTCTCTCGCATCAATGTTTCTCTCTCCCCTCATCTCTCCCTCACACTCTATCTGAAGATAAATGAAAAAGAAAAAAAAGAAAAATGTCCTCAGGTGAGGATAAAAAAAAAGAAAATCAAATATGTTGTTTTAATCTACTTTTGCCAGTTCTCAAAACATGATCTTAGCTATTCGAGGTTACTGGGGCGTGAACAATACCTTTTTGATGGAGGGGACTCAAAAGATCTTTGTTTTATCTGAAAACATCTAATGTCCTTTTTTTTTTTTTTAAATCAGCTTTATTGAGATATAATTCATGTATCATTTCAAGTATCCAATTTGGTACTTTTCACTAGTTTTTATTTTCACAGTGTTGTGCAACCATCACCACTGTCTATCATTCCAACACCCCAAAAGGAAGCTCGACCATTAGCATTTGTTCCTCATGCCCCATGCCCATAACACTTCCCCCTCCCAGCTGTAGACAAGCAATATCTATAGATTTGCCTATTTTATACCACATATAAATGCAATCATACAATATGTGCTCTTTTTAAACTAACTTCTTTCACTCAGCATAATATTTTCAACTTTCATCCACGTTATAGCGTGTATCAATGCCTCATTTATTTTTATGGCTGAATACTTCTCCATTGTATGGACAGACCCAGTTTTGTTTATGTCTTAGTTGGTGGACAGTTTTGAGTATTAGAAATAGTACCCCTATGAACATTAGACTACAGACTTCTGTGGGGGCATGGCTAGGGATAGAACTGCTGAATCTTATGGCAACTGGAGTTAAAAATTTGGAGGAACTGACAAATTATTTTTTTTCAAAAGCTTCTTTTTTTTTTATGTTATATTCTCACCAGCAATGCATGAGGGTTCTATGTTCTCTGTATCCTTGCCAACACTTGTTCTTGATTGTCTTCTGTATTTCTGCCATCCTAGTGAGTGTGAAGTAGCTTGACTTTGCATTTCCCTAATGACTCATTGTCTTGAGCACACTTCCAAGTGCTTTTTGGGTATAGTGCTTATTTGTGGAACTTCTTTTTGGACAACTCTCTTCAAATGCTTTGCCCATGTTTTAATTGTCTCGCTATTGCTGAGTATTTGTAAGAGTTCTTTATATATTGTAGGAACAAGTCCCCTTTCGGATACATGATTGTGAATACTTTCTCTTCTTCTGTGTGCTGCCCTTGCACTATCCTGATGATATTCTTTAAAACAAACACACAAACAAAATTTCCTTCAGTGAAGCAAAATTATCTACCCTTTTTACCCGGCCAGTGTGGATCACTGGTTGATCATTGACCCCTGCACCAAGAGGTCACTGGTTCGATTCCCGGTCAGGGCACATGCCCAGGTTGTGGGCCCGATCCCCAGTGAGGGGCACGCAGGAGGCAACCAATCGATGTTCTCTCTCATCGATGTTTCTATCTCTCTCTCCCTCTCCCTTCCTCTCTGTCTAAAAAATAAAACTTAATAAAGAAAAAATATTTTTTAAAATTACCCTTTCCTTTTGTTGCTTCTGTCTTTTGATACAGTTGCCAAGAAACCACCATCTAACTACTGGCCACAGGATTTGCTCTTCTGTGTTCTTCGAAGAACTGTGATTGTGGAATTCAGCTCTCGAGCTGTTAGTGATCCGTTTCGAGTGACCTTCACGTCCAGTGGGAGGTCAGGGTCGAACTCCATTCTTTTGCATGCGGCTGTCACATTCTCTCATCCCTGTTGTTGAGACTCTTCACCTCGCCCCTGGAAGGGACCATGGCATCGTGCCATCTAGAAGCAGGAGGCTCTCATGTCAGAGTTTATGCAGAGGGAACAGAGAGACTAGAGCCAAAGTGGACAATATGGTGGCTGTGGCCGGTCTCGGCCTTTCCTCCCAGACCCGGTCCCTTCCTCAGTGTGTTGTGTATAAATTGCAAGAGCGGAGCCTTAGCAATGGTGCTGCCCAGCTTCCGAGCCTCCCACGGCTCAGTGCGGTCAGAGGCCCACCAGACCCTACCGGAGGAAGGGCCCAGCTCCCGCTCAGCCCTGGGCAGCCTCTCTGGCAGCAGTGATGCCTCCTTCGTGTTCCAGGTCTTGACGGACAGAAGGCCCTGACCCCACCTCCATCTTGGTCCTGGTTAGCCTGCAACCATGCCTTCGGTCTAGTAACAGCTTTGTCTTTCCTGCCAGGGACGGCAGTGAGTTCTTCCTTCTGTTCATCTGTAGGGCACCTTCTCGTCCCTAATTTCGGCTTTATCTCTTACAGGACCTGGGTGAGGGTTATACCTGATACTGAAGTTCTTCTGTATAAGGGTCAAGGCCAGCCTTAGGTACGGATAAAAGTAAGTGCTGTGGAGCCCTGGCTGGTTTGGCTCAGCGGTTAGAGCGTCGGCCTGCGGTCCTGAGAGACCTGGGTTCGGTTCCCACTGAGGGCACGTACCTCGGTTACAGGTTGTCCCCGGCCCTGGTTGGTCGTGCGGGTGGCAGCCACTCGATGTGTCCCTTTCACATCAATGTTTCTCTTTCTCTCTCTGTTCCTCTCTCCCTCCCACTCCATCTGAACAAAAAATGGAAAAATGTCCTCGAGTGAGGATAAAAGAATAAATAAGTAAAATTAAGTGCTGCAGAACCAAGTTTATGAGTCTAAAATTCTCAGACCAAGCCCACTTTTAACGTTCATTATATTCAGCACTATTAAGTAATTATGTTATTAAGTAATTATGCGTACATTAAAAATATGCAGCTGAAGGCCACAGACCTCCCAGGCCTGCTTCGGTTGACAGTTTTACTGGACGTGCGTATTGTAGGTGAACATTAGAGTGAATGAATATCTTATGAAAAGGATTTTTTAAAAATTGTCGAATTGCAGATTTCTCCTCTAGGGATAAAGCTGTTCAGTTTAACAGAAAATGTTTGACTTAGTAGGGGTATATGTATCAACTTTGATGTGCACACATTTCATATCAAAATGAGCTGGTCTTATTTTTAATAAAATTAGATTGTATGATAATATATGCATATTGAGTTATATATATAAGTGTATACAAGAAATAGCAACTTCACATGCTATTTAATTATTAAATTTATTTACTTTTTATGTTTTTATTGATTTTTTAGAGAGAAAGGAAAGGAAAGAGAGATAGAAACATTAATGTGAGAGAGAGACATTGATTGGCTGCCTCCTGCACGCCCCCTACTGGGGATCCAGCCCACAACGCAGGCATGTGCCCTGACCAGGAATTGAACTGGGTGCCTCTCAGTCCATGGGACAATGCTCAATCCACTGAGCCACACCAGCCTGGCTAATTATTAAATATATTACAAATTTAATATAAGGTATACAAAATGATTTTATTTTTTAAATATGTTTTTATTGATTTTAAAGAGAGAGGGAGAGAGAGAAACAGACATGAGAGAGAAACATTGATAGGCTGCCTCCTGCACGCCCCCTATTGGGGATCCAGCCCATAATGCAGGCATGTGCCCTGACCGGGAATCAAACCTGCGACCTTTTGGTGTGCAGGACAAAGCTCAACCAACTGAGCCACACCAGCCAGGGCATGCAAAGTGACTTTCTTCATTTTCACTAACGTAATATATCTTCTCTTTTAAATTATGTGTAATTTTCATTTTCACATTTGATTTCTGTATTAATTATCTTAGAAACACGAAAATACAAAAACACACAATTTGTTCACTATAGAATTATTTAGGTTAATGTTTTTGTATAAAAATCATGAAAGGAAATGGTGATTATTATAATTATTATCATAAAATCTGTGATTTCAACTTGAGTTCAAAATATAAAATTACAGCTTTTGTCCTAAGGCTATAAATTTTAATATAAGGGCACTGTTATTTTTTCTTTTCTCAATTATACTTGACATGCAATATTATTTTATATTAGTTTCAGGTGTTCAGCTTAGTGGTTAGACATTTATATAACTTACAATTTTTTTCCCTTTTTTCCCCCAGTAATTCTTTTGTAGATTACAGTAGGCAGCCATAAAAATAATCATTGACAATTGACTTTTTAAAAAATTGTTCTTAGAAACATTTTCATGACAAGTGTTCTTAAACACTCCTCATGCTTTGCAGAATGGGAGTAACAACTAACTGTGCAATACTCCCTCCAGTGTATGCCTCTGGGAATATATTAGGGGGAAAAATGACTTAGAAAAAAAAAGTTTAAGTTTTAGAGAAATTATTTTTTTTTTTCAAAAAGCATTTAAACATATTTGATTTTATACCTTTAACTATAACCATGAAAATATATAAGCAAAAGAAACTTAGCAGCAAGTCTTGCTGGTATTTTCCTCACCGGAATCCAAGTGTAGCAATAATGGTACATTTGGAAAGACACTACCATTTCTTTAACCGACCAAATGATCGTTTTGCGTTTGAATTCGCAGTTGATTAGAAATGCATTCAGCTGTTCCTTTGGTGAATCAGCTCAGAAGAGATCAGGAAATAACTGCTTTCAACGTGCTAGCACAGGTTTCTTTAACTCAATAATGGTTTATAAACCATTAATTTTATAACTTAGTCACATCTTACCCGATGCTCAAGGAATTTGAAGAGGGGTTACCACTGCATTGAGGCAATACCGACCCCATCTCTGCCGCCGCACGGCCACTTCCTTCAATCGAATCATTTTTTTTCTTTCTCAGTTCCTTCACCTTAAATGAAAGATTGTACAACACATTTATTTATTTTTTCCTTTTTTGAATCCTTTTGTATTTCACTGGAATTAGCTGTGCTGAAGAGTTACTGACCACCGGCAGCTCGGGAACAGACTCCTTCCTGATTTCTCAAGCTGGAGTCTCCAAGTCATCCCGGGAATTTATCCACTGACCCGCCCGAGTCAAGTCTATGCTCTCGACTCCCCTGCTCCCACTGTTCCCACTGGGCGGTGTCTCACGAGCAACACTTATCCTTTTGTTATTTTTACCTAGGTTCATTTGACTCTTCACACTTTCGCCTCCAATGACAATTCTTACTCTGACTAGAAATGTTTTACTTATTTCTCTCTCGCTCTGCTTAGAAGAGTTTTAATTAAACTTGGAGCTATTGGGCTTTCAAACGTATTTGCTAAGCACCAAATACGTCTGAGGCACTGGAGATAAAATCTCAAAACAAAATCGTGATAGTTTTTTATATCACGGAGCTTAATGCCTAATCGTTGTGTAACAAAGTCAACCACTACTTACATAATAGATCAGTGAGGTGCAAACATCAACGAGACTAGGAATGACAGGCGAATGGTACTGTGAGGCTATGATACCAACTCGGGAGAGGTCAAAGACTAGAGAGGGGCATCCCTGACACGTGATACCTGAGCTAAATTCTAAAGGAAGAAAAGGAATTAACTACAGAAAAAGAGGGCAAGTCATTCCAGGAAGAAGACATGAAGGTCAGACGGTCAGGGGCGTCAACACGCCTTGTGTGGCTACAGCACAAAAATAAGGACAATTTCACACATTATGCCGCTGAGGGCCAGAACCTCGAGGGCCTCATCGGACAGATCTGATATCTGCGTCTGTGTGAGCAAAGGACATGATCAGACAGGAAGGCACTGGACCAGGTTTGAGCTTGTCAAAGCCTCACGGAGCCGGAATGGGTGTGTGACTGTCTCTCACTGGTGACTTGACTAGAGAGCGGCAGCTTCTCTGGGTGATGCAGAGGAATGTAGGAAGAATTCCCAGGACCCAGTGTTGGAGTCGGTGTCAGAAGAGACGGGCTGGGGGATGGGAAAGACTCCTGGTGAGTGCCTTTCATCGTTGAAGGCATGGGGAGGGGCACCAGAGCAAACTAAATAGTTCTTCCTTCACGCTTCTTCAGGGAGAGGGTGGCCCTCCATGCGGTGCTTATTTAATTCGAATTTTATTAAGGCTGTACCTTTGTGTACATTCAGATTTGGGTCATATAACTGTGTGCTCTACAGTGCCTTGCAGTGTGTCATAGTTCAAGAAATATGTATCGATTATATCACACAGGTGATTGGAAGGAGAATTAAGAACTCTAGCTTTGGAACTTGACGTGTATAGCAGGGATTTGCTCAAAGTCTCACAACTAAATGCGTTCAGTGGGACTTAAACGTGCTCTGGATATTGAAGGGCATGTAGGGCATGGTTGTTTTTCCGTATTTTCTTCTCTAGGCTGAAACTTCACTTGTTTTTACCTGTATGAGCAAATAGCTTTTGTTTGGAATTTCCTCTCTGTTTCCAGTCTCATACTTAGAGCTTTTCTGGGCTCTGTGGTTGGCTGAATAATGGCCCCCAAATACAGCCCCGTCCTAACTCCCAGAACGTGGGAATGGCTGCCTTCCGTGCCAGCGGGAACTGGGCCTAGCTCAGTGATGTTCTCCAGATGGACTGACTGCTCAGGCAGAAGGACAAAGCCAGTGAGGACCAAGATCTCGCTAGAAATGGGCCCGAATGGAAATGCAAGGGCAGACACCGAAAGTGAGCCATCGCTGTAGACAGCCGTGCCATAATAAAACCTAGGTGTGACAGGGAAGAAGCTAGCGCAGCCCCTGGATCAAAGTCCGCCCTGTGACCCCTTGTCTCCAGATGCAACAGCAGATATTTGTTCACAGAACGTGAACCCTTTGCATCTCCCCGTGAACTGCCTTCCTCTCCTCTGTGGTCCCAGCGCCGTACCTCCTTCTCTGTTGTCCAGAAGGACCCCCATCCTCATTTTGCATTACTGTCCTTGGAATTTCCACGCTTCAGTGACTCCCCCATGAATACACATTACGTGAGATTGTCTCCTGTTACTCTGCCTTATTTTATTTTAGTTATTCAACCAGCCATAAGAACCAAGACAGAAAGGGGGAATCCCCCCCTCCCATCTTCACACTGAGGGTCCCGTCACTGTTCTAGCTAAGCTAGCCGCACTGACAGGTGAACTCTGTCCTCGCTTTTGCTCACAAGTCCTCGTGACACTGACTGCTACCTACCTTATAAATGTATCCTCCTTTGTTCTGTGCATAGACCAGTCCTTCCAAAATATTTTCCCATTAAAGTCTCTTTAACATTTAAAGACACTTTCATGGAGCAGTCATATTGTTTTATCCAGAATCCTTCTCGGATTAGTACTTCCACAGAAACAAAAGTCCTGGACATGTGGTTAATACCTCTAAGAATATTTATCACAGCATTATTTGTAGAGGCAAAAAGTCGAAGATGATAAGGGTCCATTAATAAATTGTTGAATCAATGTGGCTAAATAGTCAGGTGTACAGAGAATGGCATTGGGTTAACTGTAGAGTGGAAGAATCTATCCACAGTATTAGAATTGTGCGTATTGAATATGCATAGAGAGGGACGGCATGAGGTCAAGGATAAATGTAGATGAATTTGGTTTTAAAACATAGATTGCCCAAAACGCAGTCTTATATTTTGGTTCAAAATGGGCATCTCTAATGAATTATTTTTAGTGTCACTTCTTAGCTAAACAATTCAGTTGTGGAAAAAGAAATCCCTTAGGGGCCAATTAGTGCTGCCCTGTTGGATGATGGAAAATTATACCACGAGGCTGGGACAGTCCCAACTTTCTCACCAACATTAGGCACAGGGGACAGTTGGTGACAGCATAAGCCTCGAAACCAATCCTTCACCGTGAGATGAAGAGGAGGAGGAGGAAGGAGGAACAGAAAGAGGGAAATCAAAGCAACCCATCAGATGAGGCTAAGGGCCAATGACTATTGAGGGCTTCAGGTGTGCTGGCCAGCGTCTCTAGAGGAAAATGCGTGTTATCTAAGTTAATCCTCCTCCAAACTAAAAGTGTGAATCAATACTATTATTTTACCTGTTTGGTAGACGAAGAGATGGAACTATTTCGTGTAAGTAACTTGTCGCACTTCACTTCAAAGTCAGCAAGGACTAGAACAGGGTTCCCAGGCTGCTGATGCTAAAATCTGGGACCACTGAGCCACGTGGATACTGCCCGCATCCCTTTTCTGTCTGTTCCAAACTGCTCTTGTACATTTTTTAAAGAGTTTACTGGATTTTTTAAGTTTATCCCTTTGGATTTTTAAATAGATGCCATATCATGCTCGCCCCCCCCCCATTTATTCTACCCGGCCCCCATACTCCCAGCAATAATTACTCTCAGTGTTTTGAGATATATTCTTTCTGTCTCTGTCTCTCCATCTGTCTGTCTCCCTCTCCCTCTCTCTGTGTTTAGATGGCAGGTGGTTGGAGTGGACGGCTTTCCTCACCACGGCTCTCACGCTGCAGGAAGCACCCCCAGAATCTGGAGGGGACGTACGCACACGTGATGGAGATCTGGGCTCGGGAAGAGCCCAGGCCATGGGGAACACAGTTCCTAGGACAGCTCTGTGGGGATGGGACCTGGTGGTCAGGGGACTGTAAGAGCACGTGGTGGGGCGGGCAGTCGGACACCAATAGCGGGAGAAAAGGATTTTGGAAGAACAAAGGGCACGGCGTTCTGCACGCTTGCCGAAGGTTCGCTCACACGCTCACCCAGCTGGTCTTCACCTGCTGTTCAGCTACTGAACTGACATGAGAAACAAAACTAGTCAGCGTGATCTCTGTTCCGGAGTCCTGGGGGTACATTTTGGGGGCTTAGGATTCCTCCATGAAGAAGGGAAATCCCCCTTTGTCCCCCTCTACCACTCCATCTAGTCTTAAGGAAATGTTTACAAAACAATGTCCTGTTCCCTCCTCAGAAAGTCAAATGATGATTTTGATGATTTGATGACTTGACTTTGGGTGGTGGGAAAACAATGCAATATACAGATTCTGTATCATTGAAATGTACATTCGAAACCTAATGTCACCCCAACAAATTTAATAAAAAAAGAAAGTCAAATGACAGAAATGTAGCAATCAAGATTCTTCATTCCTTGTTCAAAAACAATAATTAATTTCAAACCATTAAACATGATCCTTGTATCAAATCTCTCAGGGGCATCATAATATAGCACCATTATCGCTCAGGAACATCACTTCTTTAGACAGAACCATTGCTTCAAAGAAGGACTTTGGGGCATCCACTCTGTGGTCAGTTAGTCATCATTTTGACCATTTTCTCTCTCAGTCCAACCTCTATTCACTTGTAAAGTATCATTTAACATCCCAACAATGTCTCTCATTCATCTGCTAACTACTCGCCTTCCTTCCTCCCTCCCTCCCCACTTCCTCCCTCCCTCCCCCTCCCTCTCTCCTTCCTTCCTTCCTTCCTTCCTTCCTTCCTTCCTTCCTTCCTTCCTTCCTTCCTTCCTTCCTTCCTTCCTTCCTCCTTCCTTCCTTTTTCCTTCCTCCTCCCTCCCCCCTTCCTCCCTCCCTCCCCCTCCCTCTCTCCTTCCTTCCTTCCTTCCTTCCTTCCTTCCTTCCTTCCTTCCTTCCTTCCTTTTTTTCTTACTTCCAAAATCTCAGAGGCCACAGCAGCCTCTATCCCATGGTCCTCTCCCCCTCTTCCTGTCCTAAGTCTCCGTTCCCAGAGCCAGATGCCAGATTAATTTCCTGAAGACCACTATTTATTACACCACGTCCTTGTTCAAAATTATTTAATGTCTCTCCATTGCCTAGAGGATGATGTCCATATACATTAATCATTCTTGTGTGCTCTGAACCCAAAAACCCATTTAAATGGTTTTCTCATTATTTGCCATTATATAGCACAGACAACTCGTCTCCCTGAACCACGAGCTATTTTGAATTAAACGTGAGATTTTCCTGTCTAT
The DNA here is from genome assembly GCF_014108415.1 of Molossus molossus. Taxonomy (NCBI): domain Eukaryota; kingdom Metazoa; phylum Chordata; class Mammalia; order Chiroptera; family Molossidae; genus Molossus; species Molossus molossus. Next base: position 111,841,291 of record NW_023425399.1, read on the forward strand.
GTGGTTTTACTCCTGCTGTTCTTTTTGTCTGGAATATCTTTTTTTTCTTCCCTAGACTGTAATACCAACTCTTTCCTCCCTCTGACTCATGTGTCTCACTTAACATGACCTTTACATTTCGAAACTGAAAATAGAGACTTCCCTCTGCATCCCCTCGGCCTCACGCCTGACTCATTCTCGTGCGTCGATCAGTGTGTATTGTAATTAGCCTCTGTTTCTGCATACATTATTCAGAAGTGCGGTATAATTCCGTGTGTTCACATACTGTAACCTGAGAGCTTGAAGAAAATGCAATTTACATATCTGCTTTATTCCTTGTGGTCCCAAGCTACCTTTCTTGTGCCTATAATCAGTCAGTACTTGGTGAGAAACTGGATTAATTAAGCAGGTGAACACACCCCCTTGTAACTACCCAGTACACCAAATTGTTTAATGGAATGCAAAGAAAACCAATTTGCACCAGGTTTCATACAAAAGACAAAACACAAAGGTCCGCTGTTGCACAGTCACTCTGCTCGGTTTTCTGATCATTGGTCCTGAAAGAAAAGCACATCAAACGGAAGCTAGGAGCTCCTCCCTGAGCCCTTTGCTACCACAGCTTCTTGGGTGAAGTCCAAGAGCACGTGCCAGGGAGCCTGCAATCGCTCCTAACAGAGTGGCCACCCCACACCGGTGGCCCGTGTGACGTGGTCTGAGGTTCCCGAGTCAAATCCATCATTTCCCGAGGGCTTCACCAAAGGTGTCTCCCATGCACACCATACTGCTGCCTCGTTTTGGAAACTGCAGGGTTGTTTTCTAGTTCTGTTTCTGTTTCTGGTCTGATTTTCTTTTTAATGGAAAGAGAAGTGATTAATACCGAGAAAGACAGATATGAACGCATCCCAAGAGGACACCTCCCTCCTTTGGAACTAGGGGACTGGGTGAGAATGTGCTTGGGTGTTTGTGCTGCTCATTTGCGCCATCACCTCTCCGACCCCAGAGTCCTGGTGAGGAGAGAAACGAACAGAAAGAAAGGGGGGAGGAGAGGTGGGAGATCAGTGTGTGGAATGGGGAGGGGCAGGTGTAGGTAGGGTGGCGTCCTCATAGATCCTTTTATTCCTAAACAGCTACGTAGGTTCTTTTCCAGCCAGTGAGGGTGCTTATGGGCCCCGATCTGATGTTTTCTTTCTCTTCCTGTGCCATGAGAGACTGAACAAAATTCTGGGATTGTCGGAGACTCCCAGCTACTGCTCTCCCTGGGGGCTGGATTCTGTCCTAGTGCAGCAGTAGTGGGCATCTCTCTCTCGTGCACCTTGGACGACAGCAAAAGACCACCTGAAGCCTCCTGCCCTGTGTCTACCTTTCCATCCTTTTCTCTCTCCCTCTTCTTTCTATCAGTTACCATTTGTGTTCCCTTTACACGCACCCAGTGCTTTGCCTGGTCGTACGATCCCTAAAATGAAAGAGACACCCTTTGATTTTTAAAACGTACAGCCCGGAAGAGAAAAATAATCTCCCAGCTAATGACCTGGTAAAACAAGTTGCAGTTAGGCTGTTGGCATCTCAGATGTAGGTGTTGTCTAAGAAACCCTCCCAAGGGCTTGAGCTTCCTGACCAAGTGAGAACGATGGGAGGATGTGAGGAGCCCACAGGTTCTCTCCAGCTGAGGGTACAGCAAGGTCACCTGGCATATAGCTGTGCTATTCGGAATACATATGCATCTTATACATATCTCTATATCTGTATAGATGTGGAATCACATACTTCTATATGTACATGCAGTTTCATATGTGCATATAATTGTGTGTGTGTGTGTACAAGCTAAGTAACAGATCTGGGTAAATAATACCATCAGATAAGAGCTTCATTTGCAACTGATACTCTCATAGTAAACTGCGCTTTAAAATGTTGTGTCTTGCCCTGGCCTATTTGGCTCAGCGGTTAAGTGTCGGCTTGCGGTCCCGCAAGACCTGGGTTCGGTTTCTGGTTCCCGCTAAGGGCACGTACCTCGGTTGCAGTTTGTCCCCGGCCCTGGTTGGGTTGTGCAGGTGGCAGCCACTCGATGTTCCCTTCATGTTGATGTTTCTCTCTCTCTTTTCCTCTCTCTCCCTCCCACTCTATCTGAACAAACAAAAAAATGGAAAAATGTCCTCGGGTGAGGATAAAAATAAATTTAAAAAATAAAATGTCATATCTTTGCAAAGCCTGGTATTGTAACAAATCAGCTATGGTAAGTGTTTTCTCCTCCGAAAAGGTGAGTTGCTATTGATACTAGAAACCCCTTTCTCTGTTCCACGGCACAGAGAGTCCTGGGAGGACGTGAGCCATTGAAAATGTTCATGAGAATCCTGGGTTTTGGTTTCCGAAAATAGACGCTAACACTCTTATTGAGCTAGAAGAAATCTTATGCCATGATGAATACAACTTCTACACAGTCTCTGCTTCTTTGTTAGTTTCTCAAAATTATTTTAAAAGCTTAATTACATGTGATAGCTTTTAGTCTTTCTGTACAGAATTAAATACATTTCCTTCTTCCTATGCAAATCCAACTTTCTTTCTGGTTCTCAGTGAAAAATACTCCCAGAAGCCACCTATGACATCAGAGAGACTTGGCGACTACCCTGCTTGCATTTTTTGTCACTTACATATTGTTAGCGATGATTGGACCACGTGAACAGGTCTTTCTTCATTGTCACCCACAGGCTTCTCAGGAGCTGGGATGTGTATGAAGTACAATGACCTCAGGCAGAGGACAGCTGTTCCATCCAGGGCATGTCACTGCATTGCCCATATTCAATTTGACTTTTTTTTACCTTATTCCTATTTATATGTAATTCATAAATTTATGACCTCTACAATGACTAACATTTTATCACGGTCTTCATAGTAATATATGTCCTTATATTTTGTGGAAGCTTTGTATTATTCTTATAAAACACCAATTACATTGGTTTTCCTCACTTCATTAGACTCCATTCCCCATCCTTCTCTAGTTCTCGAAAAACCTAAGCGGGGAGCCCCCGGACCCGCGTGTGTGACTGAAGCCGCCACTTGTGGGTGAGCACGTCGCCCCGCCGGACTGCGGCACCGTGGCCACTTCTTGCCCCTCGTGGTATCACGTCCTTTCCTTCCGTGATTTCATTTCCATGCTTCTGTTTTCTTCTTAAGTCATGAAAGCAGTTGTTTGAATTGTCAGGAAAAAGAGTTTAATTCTTCCTCTGGTTGAGCTTAAGATTTTGCTAGAAATTTGACATGTTGCTTTCCAAATAGGCGCCGGTTTGGCGAAGTCGGTTTACGTTTTGTCTATTACAGGACAGGTGTTCCCATGACTGCTGGTACGGAGAAGAAAATCTATCAAAAAGGTAAATTCTTTCATTTATTCTCATGCTTCTTTAGTGGAATCTTAGCAAAATTTTTTGTGTCATGATGCCCAACGTATATGGATTTAGCGCTCATTCTAAAAAGTTGCTAAAATGTTTACGTGCAAAACACTTACCACATTTGTATTGTCTAAGTCACCAATTGTTGTACTGTTACTGTAGATTTGTGTTTCAAAATTAGGTACATTTTGCAATACATTTTCTAGGTGAACAAATGTTTCTTTTGGCATAACATAATGATGTTTTAGTGATTATTACACTTAAAAATGCTTTCAAAGCCAAAATAGTGATCTTTGGAACATAAGCCCTGTTTTATATATAATCAGGAATATATGTGTGTCTTTAAAACCAGTTAAATTTGAGATATGCTTCTCCCATATTAATCTCTCTGATTAGCCTTCTTCGATATACAGGATGGGGCAAAAGTAGGTTTGCAGTTCTTTATATGGTAAATAATACACTAATTAATAAATAATACAAGAGTAAAGTTTTATGTACTCACAACTGTAAACCTACTTTTGCCCACCCTGAATTTTTGCTGTAATCATTTTGCAGTAGTACTAAAATTTTGCCAATACTCAGAGGAAATTCAAGATTTGATTTGACCCACTTAACCTTTCAAAAGCATTTGACCAAGACATGTAATTCACAATTTGTTTTAATCCCCAAATAGAATTAAATCGCAGTAAAGTCACATTACAATATTCCTTGAGGTGTTTAAAAATGTATTCATAGCGACATGCCTATATACATCTGAGTATATGCATCTACTTATCTTACTTTCTTAACTCATGTACATGATAAGGTAAGTAAATAAACAAACATGAAAAAAAGATTCCTGGTTAGCAGTATGTATCGTAACCATAATTTCAATTATAATCTTTGAGATCCACTAGATAGTCAAGTGACTTAACTTGTTGAGGACACATCCTAACTCCACTGAGAACTGTGTACAGTAAGACCTAACACTTTACGTGCTGCCGTCAAGTCTCTGAGCCTCACAGAGGCTCCTCCTTCAACTCTTACCACACCTGCTCCCCACACGACAGGACGGTCTCCCCATCAGCTAGTTTTCTAGCAGCCGGACTCCCTGCATCCCACCTGGTCCTCAGCCAAATGGGTTTCACGTCCCTTCTTGCTCCCAAGATTATTTCAACCAGAGGGAACCTCCTCTTCTGGTTACTACAGAGCCTGAGCGTGACCCCAGGTGACCCTGCAGGGTAGGCGGAGTCCTCCTCACCTGGGCTGGGAGTGTGTGATGAATAAGCCACTGGCAACCCCGTCTGTCTGGTGGCCAGTGTTGTAGTTGGCTATCTCGTGTTATTTAGGGTTCAGGATCACTCCTTCACCAGGGGGGTGAATAGAAGATCATCAGAACAGACTGATAATTAAGGCTGTACATATTCCTTAAAAAAATTTTTTTTCTTTATTGATTTTAGAGAGAGAGGAAGGGAGAGGGAGAGAGAGATAGAAACATCGATGAGAGAGAACATCGATGGGCCGCCTCCTGCATGCCCCCCACTGGGGATCGGGAATTCAGTGCCCTGACCGAGAGTTGAACCGGTGACCTCTTGGTGCATGGGTCGACGCTCAACCACTGAGCCACACCAGCCGGGCAAGCCTGTACATATTCTTGAGAACCAAAGCCTGACTAGAGGGCCAGCTTACCTTTACAAGGAAGTGAGGCAAAGGTGCACAGGTGACCCTAAAATGCCCCCCCTGGCATGACTGTGGGGCTGTACCATACATGTTCAGTCCCAGGACAGACTGGATGGTCAAGTCTTAAATCTATACTCTGAAACATAAGTGCAAAGCATTTTAGCTGGAACAAATGTAATGTAGGTGGACGTTAATTATCTGTCATAACCATAAACATCACCTCGTTGACGTAGTCATGGACTCTTTCACCCGGAGCCAACCAGATAGTCGGGGGCCCTCGGAAGGCAGCCGGGGCGCCGTCAAGCTGTCTGCCATGAAATGCGGCCACTTGGCTGATGGCTGGTCTGCCCCCCAATTCTGGGTGATGTACAAAACAGTGATTAATTCATCTTAGAACAACTGATCGGGAGCCATCTTCCTTTCTATGACAATTTATATTATAAGTGTTGGGGGAAACGAAGAAAAAGAAACCCGCCAACCCAGCCAATCCTCTCTACAAAGGTAGAAAAGAATTAAACCATTAAACGAGACTAATACACTCAACAGGAAATCTGATAAAGAGACGGGGAGACAGAAAGTAATTTCACCCTTTTATACAGCCAGACAGGTACGGCCCATTGCATACATGTTCTCAAGATATAGGTGTCGTCAAGTATGACAAATACACCACCAGGGACATGTAGTTCGTTCTAGGTCCACCTGGCAAGGGGGTGGCTACCTGTGCTACCTAACTGCTCTTCCCCAGGGAGAAAACGAAACGCCCTACATCTGTGGAGAGCAGGCTGTGGGACTCAGTGCCGGGCGTCTGGGTTAGACCCCACAGAGACGGCAGAGTGGGCCTTGTCTTCCTGATGAACACCTTTCAAAGAGATGACTCCAAGGCACCCACCGAAGGGGGGGAACTCTGGGTCATAAAACAGGCAAGAGGCTCATTTAGCTTTTTCAGAAGGGTTACATGTACCTTCAAGGGACAAAGAAAGAATTTACTGTTACACATTTTCTAAAGAAAATCCTCTGAGCCAGTGGAGGTTTGGAAAGTCTCCCTTTTGGCACCAGGGAAAATTCTATATTTTAAAATTGTGTTGACCTTTATATAGGGCAAAACAATGATATGGTTTCTTTTGGCCGTGTCTTCAGTGTCATAGAGGGGAACACTTTCTCTTTTGTAGGAGGTGGTGGCAGGGGCACAATTATGCTGCTATCCAATCAGAAAGGGCAGGTGACAGATACCCCCTGCCATCTGGGAGTTGTCTGTTTTCCCAAGTTAGTATTTCTACCAACTCTGAACTTGGTAAGAGCCTTAGGGTGAAGTCTCAGTCCAGTTGTAAATATTGCCAGATAAAACCGATCCCGTGCAATTCACTGTGTAGCCGAACTTTGGCCGTTGCTTTAGGAAGGTCACTGTGCTGCAGCATAAAACTAACACTGACATCCCAGGAGCTGCAAACCACTTAGTTTATTCCAGTAGCTTGGGGACCTCGTGGGCTCTCAGGAACCCGAGATCGTGGAGACCTCGTGGGGTCTCGGGAACCCGAGATGGTGGGGACCTCGTGGGCTCTCGCGAACCCGAGATCATGGGGACCACACGATGCTGTAAGTGCCCTCTCTGGAGTATTTGCGCGTCAGAAGAGGTAGCCAAAGGATCGTGTCTGCTCATGAACATGTTCGTTCTGACCACAGACCACTGGCCGGCACCTGCCAAGTGGCCCCCCTTACCACGCGGGGCGATGTGATAGCCGGGTGTGGGATCGGCCCAGCCCCTGCTCAGGTGCCTTGCTCTCAGGAAAAGAGCCGCCTGGCCCGTCCAGCATCCAGCCTCCTTCCCTCGCACCTCGCACTCAGGGACTGCTGGATGGGGGTGAGGGCACAGGGTCAGCCTCTTATTCCAGGTCCACCATCTCTGAGGACCCCAGAGCCCCCCAGGACAGCTCGGGCCTTGCGGCCTCTCCTCTGTCCGCCCATCACCCCTCACGTGGGATCGACCCCGAGAGCCCTGCCCAGCACATTCCGTGCCGGCCAAGCATTGAGGCAGAGTCAGCAATCCTGGGAACTTGACCCTGGGCCCCCATCTAGATGACGGTCATCGGAGAGCCTCTTAAAAATGCAGGGGACTAGCCTTGGTCCCAGGCCTGCGGAACTGATATTGAGGGACGGAGGCTGGACTCTGCATCATTGAAGCTCACCCCAGAAAATTGTTTTCCTCATTCAAGTGACGCCAGCAATGACAATTGTAATTACTTGGATTCTATACAAAAGTGAACCGTCGAAGGGGGTGGGGAGGCGCTAAGAGAATGGGAAAACCTTCTACAGTCTCTTCTGTGAAATCATTGGTGTTGGAAGAGAAAACGTCTACATGAGAACATGAACAAGCTGCTCACAGAAACAAGGATTTCAGCTCCACAGAGACGGTCGGACTGTTCCCAATGCTGTGAGCCCAATGGCAGCTGTTAAATAATCTCATACCCCCACCCCTGATGCCTGAGATGCCCCCTGTCGCTACTTCTCTTCCTCGGTGAGTTTCGGGAGTCGGGAGCCTGGATGGCCAAATGGCCGCTGCTGAGCCGGGAGTCGAATCAGCTTTCAAAGCCATGCCTTGACCCTGAGGCTGACTTCATGGAAGGTTCTGTGACCAAGCCCTTCTGGCTCAGCCGGTGTGGCTCAGTGAGGCGAGAGAGAGACAGGAACATCGATGAGAGAGAACATGGATGGGCCGCCTCCTGCACGCCCCCGCCCCCCCCCCCCCCGGGGATGGGCCCGCAGCCTGGGCGTGTGCCCTGACCAGGAATTGAACTGGCGACCCCTTGGTGCAGGGGTCGACGCTCAACCACTGAGCCTCACCAGCCAGACCAAATGACCTGTTTTGATTTAACATTTTTACATTTCATCGCTCCCTGGCTTTTGCATTAATTTTGACTTCGAAATGTCACACGGATTATTATCTTCTTGGCTCCTCCATTTCTCTGGCGTCCCCTGTGCCGTGTGTCTGAGATGCAGCGTCTCCCCGTCCTCTCCTCTTCCGCTCAGCCTTTCCCCCGGGACCGTTGTCTCCATACACTGCGCAGGCCGAGCGAGGCGGGGGAGCCCTGTCTCTCCTGACGGCGTCTCACCACAAAGCGCAGAGCAGCTCAGGGAGAGCCGGACTCAGGGGAGAGGAAACCTGGGCACGATGTCGGCTCGGACGTGTGACCTTGGACCATCCGACTCAGGTAGGGGACGGTTTCCTGAAATCTGTAAAATGGGAATACTTACAGCTTGTTGGTCACCCTCACAGTGTTCTTGGCCAGTTAGATGACTTAAGGTGTGTGAAGCATTCTGCTTGTGTGTGAGTGTGTGACATCAACAGTGTGTGACATCAACACTGACGCTGAAGCCGGCTTGTTGGAGCTACACTGCGATGGTCGGACTGCCCTGGCTGAGTGTGAATAGGCGGAACGCACGTCCAATCGGGGGCCAGGGGCTGCGAGCCGTGTCTTTCTCCTCATCTTCATTATTTCTCCCTCTAAATCCACGGCTTTAGTTACTGTGTCCTTGGGCCAGCGAGAGCTGGGATTCGGGAGGAAGTCCCAGGGTTGCTCAGAGGGCCCTTCCCCAACCACGCAAGCTCCCATCGGAGGCCTGGCAGAGATGCAGATGCCCAGGCCGGGCGGCGTGGGCCCGCAGCGTACGGAGTGCTCGGGGTGATGCGGGGCGTCCAGATGTGTGACAACCACTGGGCCAGACAGGGCAGGAGGAGACTCGGCCCGTCTGCTCCTCCGGAGTTCTGACTTTGATGTGTGGTGACGAACGCTCATGAAATTACTCTGCCTCAACCACTTCATCGCTCATTTCCAGGCCACATGTTGTTTCTTCTGGGTTTTTTTCCAGCTTTATTGAGACATAATTACCAAACACAATGGTCTGACATTGAAAGTATGCAACATACTGGTTCGATGCCCGTGTACGTTATGAAATGTTAAAGCAATCACCCAGGATGCTCGAGCGAAAGGAGTCTTTCCTGGCTTCTCCCCAGAAACAGGGACCCCTTACAGGAACACCTACGCTGCTTACATGAAGCCATTTCCCCATGGCAGTTTGAGTCACGCGGTTCAGAGAGTAAGGGTTTTCAAAAGTACACCGCTACCGTTGTATACAGCTACAACTTAATTAGCCGTGACTCATCAATGCTTAATCAAAGTCTGGTTTTGCTTAATGTGTTTATTCCATAAGTATTTAAATTCTCGTTGACAAGATTAGCAGGTTGAACACGGAAGATTAAATGCAAGTGATTATGTTTACTTCTTCCCCTGAAATCCACTGAAACTAAATAAGTGAACAACGGAGACATATCCCATAAAACAAGGGACATAAAGAAGTCGAAACTTGGGAGTTTGGAGTATCCGTGATAGCTCTCCTCCCAACCGCAGCTCAGAACTGCGAGAAACAATCATAGCCTGGGGATCAGCCTTCGCAGGGGAAAAGGGGGGAAGGAAAGCCATGTTGGAGGAGAGGTTACAGGAGCACCATGGACAGAACTCACTCAGTGTCCTTTGAGTAGAAAGGGCACCCAGGCTGCAGGCTGGCGCAGAGGGCGACCCAACTCTGGGACACTCACCAGGTCCCCTAAACAACGGACACCAAGGTGTCATCTCTGCAGTCAGGGGGAAGGGGCTGAGCTGAGCACCCCATCAGATCACTCTTGTCCTGTCCCGAGGGGAGAAGGAAGGCCACCCATAAGGGGACAGAGTTGTAGCTCTAATGGAGAGGACGCGGTGAGGACACTCTTACTCCCACAATATGTTGTCCTCGCGCTAAACCAGTGGGTCTAACTTTGATCTGACATCTTCCGGAAGACGATTTTGTCCCTCGTGGCAGGAAATTAGTGGTCGGTCAGCACGGTCCTGCTTCTACCTTCCATGAGGTGGCTCCTTGCAAACCAGTCTTCCTAAGTTAATGGGTGAATGATTCGATTTTGCTCAGAGAAGGCTCTGAAATGGGTCAGGAGAGCACGTTAAATACCCAAAATGCACATTAACTCCAAGGGCACTTTATGTTCAGGCTGAAATCTCACTCACTATTCTGTTTCCAAGTCATATCCAGCCATATGGCCAGTATCATCGAAGTATTAAAGATGTTTCTAGACCAAAAAGCCAACCACATAGAAATGTCTCATATTTGAACATAAACTCCCTCTGTGATCAAATTCTAAAGGCGTGGTTCAAGCCAAAGACTCAATTCCCCTGTACTAACCTTTTTCTTTTCCTCACAGGGACGTCGTCCTAAACGGCACTGCCAAAGACAAATACATTCAGGTTTCCGTCTCTTGCATACCATTAGAACCGGTTGGGTGTTAGTGTGGGCTTCTAGCACATTCTGTGCTCAGCGACCACACCGATAAAATCATCCATGGTGGGAATGTTGACCGCGAGGGAATCATCAAACGCCGTACATCAGAGAGTTGGGGTGCTTTTCCACTACAACAGTGAGTTGACTAGAACACAATTAATTCCTAAAACTGTATGATTGTCTGCACTGAAGTGTCCCTGCCGCGAAGGGGGTGGGCTCCACGGGGGTCTATTCATTGTAAAAGCACTAGACAGATGCAAGGTATTTTTAAAAGGCTTTTTTACAAATAGCTGTTTCCTGTGGTTACGAGCTACAAGGAAGGAGAGAGACGAGAGTCTCCTCCCGGCGGGGAAGCAGGATGTCTCCGCGCAGGAGCTGCAGGCCTGGGAAAAGGCAGGCGGCGGGCACCCCACGGGCAGCGCGGGAGGAAGGCCACGGGCCACGGGAGGGGCGGACGTGACGCCCCCATTCCCAGCAGCAGGGCATTTGTACAAACCCCTAGCCGTCCACGCCTTCCTCTCCTTGAATCGGTCCTTTCTCCTCAAAGCTCATCTCTTTCAGGAACGGACGTGCCCGCCCCAGCCCTTGAGCGGGCACAGTAACTGGGATTTCTCTCGCTGCCTTGGCAAATGTGTTCTGGACCCCAAGGCTCCAGCCTGGGCATTGGCTGCCCCCTGGGGAGCGCTCCCCAGCTGCAGTATTGCCTCTTCCGAGAGAAGATTTCCGAGTCAAAACTGACAGATTAAAATATCGGGGACCTCCAGGACCCCATGAAAGAATACCTCGTACAGTCATCACAGGGACGTTTCACAGAGCACTGGTTTTGAGTGTTAGTGCTGAATAAGACTAAGGTAATTATTCTGGAGGGAATTATACAGGGTGGGACAAAAGTATGTTTACAGTTGTGAGTCCGTGAAACACAGAGCTTATTCTTGCATTATTATTATTATTTATTCATGATTGTGCTATGGCCATAGGAACCACTGCAGACCTACATTCACCCCACTCTTTATATATCGTGTCACAAAGCCACAAGAAACAACACTTTGCAGTGGAAGTTCAAGTTGAAGACTCCGTGAATAGCACCACCCTTCTGCACACCGGTAAGTGAGAGTTGTATTCTATCAGGATCTGCCAAACAATGTTTCCAGATCACTCAGCTGCCGCCCCAAGGCAGAATGTTCTGTTGCATTTAGTGTGTTGGAGGGAAAATAGGTTTAAAACACCATGTGAACAGAAGGCATCTCCTATGGATCTTTACCTAATTTTTAAATGAATGGCTGGCACACCATGGCGTATTGGGCACGTGCATTTGTGGGCGTGCAGGTTGTGGACAGGTGGGCATCATGTAACTACTGCCTTCATATTACAGGTATGATTGGAAATGGACCATGCCTTCACGGGCTGTGTATAACCACAGTCCACTCACACAGGGTTGTTTCTATGAAGGGGAAGAAAGTGCTATTTTTTCTTATTCGTTCTTTGATCTTTTTGGTCTTTGGATGTTCTGAAATCTGTGGTGGTCTGGAGACTTATAATGGGTTCTATATAGAAGGCATGTGAGGTAGTATTTAACTAGTGGTTATCACACTTTATCTGGTAAGAAAATCCTCTTCCCTGCTTGTATTTCTTAAGCAGACGTTCATTTGATGACACTGATAAACAGAACTTTCCTCCTTGAAGCAAAACGAGGACCCTGTGGATTTAGTCGCCCATCCCCCAACTTCCCGCCAGTCTTTGGCAGCTCCTGACCCCCCACCCCCCACCCCTCTCGGGGGGGTCTCAGGAGGTGTGACTTAACAGTCTAAAGATCTAGAAAAAGCTCATTGTAGGAATGGAGAAACGGAAACGTAATGAAGCAAAGAAATGAATAGGGAATTCAAAAATATTTTTTCTTTGCGTGTTGCTTTTTCTCCCGCGCCGGCTTCTCGTGTGTTCAGGGGTCGGGGTTACCGGGGAGGAAGGCACTGGACTCAGATCACTGCCTAGGGCATCATTAACATTCCCCGCAGCTGCACTGAACTTTACCCGGCTGCTTTCCGGCCAGACCTCTGACCTTCCTGTCTTAGAGCATTTAATTTAGAAAACGTACCATTGCACATTCTTTCTCTGCCCCTCAGAGATGTAAATCTCTTTAAAAGCCTCCTGCCGGTTTTCAGTTCATAAATGGGTTCCTCCAGGACCTGGAGGCCATCCCTTTGAAGAGCCGAACTTCAGAGGGTTCCTGGCTCCAGTTGGCAGTGACCTCTTGTCATGAAGATGTAAAATAAAAAGTTCACTTTCTCTCTGGGAAAAGCCAGTTAGCAAAGCCCCTTTCCTCTCCACAGCTCTCCACACCCCCAGCCCTCTTGTTTCCATGGACTTGAACTTGGCCTTGGCATTGACCTCTCTCCTGGATCGCAGCAGCCTGAGTCAGGTCTCCTCCCTGGTTAACGTGGGCGCGAATGCAAAGCTTGATTCTGCCGCCTCGCTTGGGATTCTTTCATTCATTCGTTTGTTTGTTTGTTTGTTTATGGTTATTGTGTATTGGCTTCAGGGTGCAACTGCGTGGTTAGAGCAGCATATGCTTCACATAGTGTTCTCCTCGCTATTTCTAGGACCCCCGCTGCACCATCCACATTTATCACAGGATCACGGACTGTTTCCTACGCTTCACTTCCATCCCTGTGACTGTTGAGGGACCAACTGTGCTTCTTAGTCTTCTTACCACTTCCACCGTCCCCCCGGCAGTTACCCGGTCTCTCTGCAGCTATGAGTCTGTTCGTGCTATTTGTTTATTTTGTTCTTCAGATTCCAATTAGGTCTATAAACTGGGGGTTCTAACAGCACCGAATTGGGGGGCTGTTCTGATGGCCCAGTGAAGTGACACCTGCATTGTCGCCAGCTCGGTGCCTTGCGCGGGTGCGGACCAGCAGTTGTACGAATGGTAAGAGCTATTGTTGCAACACTTAATTATCAGCGACGACATGGAATTGGCATTTGTTTCTGTCTTGAAATGGCCGGATCGTCTACCAGAAGAATTCCGATTAGCATACTTCTTTCTCTTTTCTTTGCACGGTTAACACCTTGGGTTCATTATGCAGTCAAGTCGAGTCCTCGCTGTTTAGGGGATATTTAGCTATCTTGTGAATTAATCTTTCCACCTTCCATGTTAGGTTTTGCCCACACATGGCTCTTCCACGGACAATTAGCACTTCCTCTGTTTGGGTTACCTCTGCCAGCTTATTATCACTTCCCCAAAGGAGACCCAGGAACGAGAAAGAGATAAACCCCGAACAAGCTTGCCAGCTTTGCTTTGGAGTCAAGTGACTGAGAAACGTGGTGGTTGAGGCTTCTGTCTCTTGTTATATTTCTAGGTTTCCCGTGATGGCTCCTGCCGAGTCCAGCGGCTTGTTGGCTCTGGGTAACGGAATGTAGATTTTCATTTTACTTCCCTTTATTTGCGGAGTTAGTTTGGACTCCTACTCACTTGAAATTTAGTTCCTTTCTGCAAGCAGGTGTTTTCAGAATTGTATAATTCATCTCTAAAGTAAGGCAAGCAGCAGAGGCTGAATAAATATGCCTGTCTAATGAGTTCACTTAACTGGGCCTCGTGGAACACGAATTACGAGCTGTTTTTCAGCATTCCCACGGTTGAAACTAACTCTCTTCCAGGTTGGAAAAGTCATAGTAATGCACAGGTAGGCTTCAGAAGGCTTTATTAATGCTGCATTTTAGTGATAGCGTTTTATATATGTTGACATTTTTACAAATAGTTGCTTACAAATTCATTTGCACTTTAATGTCTTTATTGTTTCAAGACCTGTTAAAAATACTGCTACCCAGCCCAGCTGGTGTGGCTCATTGGTTGAGCATCAACCCAGGCTCCAAGAGGTCGCCGGTTCAATCCCCAGCCGGGGCACATGCCCAGGTTGTGGGCCCGATCCCCAGTGGGGGGCATGCAGGAGGCAGCCAGTCGATGTTCTCTCTCATCGATGTTTCTCTCTCTCTCCCTCTCCCTTCCTCTCTCTCTAAATCAATAAAGAAAAAGAAATACTGCCACCAGCACCTGCTCAGTGTGGGTTGACCAGGTCTCCCAGCAGCAATGGGAAGGTGAAGACCCCGAACATCATTGCAATGCTCTTGCCCCCCCCCCCCCTTTGTGTTAGTGCCTTCCGTGAGTTTTCACCGGGGAGGCCACCTGTCAAAGATTAGGACTGAAGAGTAAGCCATCTGGTTCACCTCCAGTATTTTTTCTGCCTTCAGAAATATAAAAAAAATACATCAAAGAAATATTTTTCTTATCACTGTTTTGCCTTTTGATCTTTTCGGATCAAAGACTCATCTCAAAGTCCATTCCAGTTGGTTGTGCTGATGAGATTTTAACAGTCACATGATGTGCAGGGTCAGGGGGTTACAGCTCTGAAAACCGAGACACTGCCCGGCACGTTGGGCGCCGTTCTTCAGCCTGCCTGGCGGGCCCTCTGTGCTTCAGCCATGAGATGCAGATGCTCAAAGGAGCTGCGGTGGGAGAGTAGAAGTATATTCTCTTCTGAGAGATTTTAAAGCACATCCTCCAGTTCTCAAAGCCCAAGATGACTTAGTAGGATGTTTTAGGCCATGTCTGCGCTGGAGACTCTCAGCGTCCTCAGGTGGTCTGAGGACACGCCGTGGTGACTCCATTCCAGTTGTTGTGACCGTGGGAGTCACGCAGTGGAAAAGAGCAGTAGAGCGAGCCAGGGACGCTCTTGCTTTAAAATAAAAGTGCGCCCACTGCAGCCCCTTACGCAAAACCTCGTCAGTCTCTGCGAGGTCCGGAGCAAGTCTTTGAGGGATGAAACAATATATTCTTCTTGAGCTGTGGTTATGGAACCGCTCAGACCTGGAGGGTATAATTAAAGCGTTTTCTATCTCTGGTGTCGGTCGGAGCCGGCTGCTAATGGAACGCAGGCTTGAATTCTCCGTGGAGGTAGAACGGTAACTGGCTACAATGTGTGAAGGAGTAAACCCGTTTCATATGAAAAGATGCGCGTCACTAATCAGCAGACAGGTGCAAATTAGAGCCAGATAGAGATGTCACCTCACACCTGTCAGAATGGCTGTCGTCAATAAATCCACACGAAAACCAGTGTTGGCGAGAATGTGGAGAAAAGGGAGCCCTCGTGCACTGTTGGTGGGAATGCAGACGGGGCAGCCACAGTGTGGAGTTACCTCAAAAGATGGAAATGGGACTGCCCTGTGACCCAGTGATCCCACTTCGGGGCATATATCCGAAAAAACACAAGATACAGATTTGAAAGAATATAGGCACCCCTATATTCATTGTAGTGTTATTTACAACAGCCAAGATTTGGAAGCAGCTCAAGTGCCTGTCAGTAGATGAGTGGATAAAAATGTGTGGTACATTTACACAGTGGAATACTACTCTGCCATGAAAAAGAAGAAAATCTTACCCCTTGGAGCATCACGGATGGACCTGGAGAACATTGTGCTAAGTGAAATAAGCCAGTCAGAGAAAGACAAGTACCATATGATTTCACTCATATGTGGAATCTAATGAATAAAGTGAACTAACAAACAAAATAGAGACAAACTCATAGATAGCTGTTGGGGGAGGGGGGAAGCAGGACTGGGTTGGGGGCGTGGAGGGATTGAGCAAACAAGAAAAGAAAAAACTCATGGCCATGAACAAAACAAGTGTTTTTTGTTTTGTTTTGTTTTTTCCATATGACTTACCTCTATATTTTCCTGTTGTTAGACAAAGTCTCCACACTTCCTAAAATTCTCTCTAACCAAGCATCCTTTAGAAAGTGTCTCACCTTTCCCTTTATTCCCATAGTAATGCTTTTGCATTTATTATGCAATATGCATCCTTTGAATTAGAGTCCTTTATATATGTTCTTGTCTGTGCATTCGATTGCAGAGATCTATCACTCAATTTAATTGTCTCTACCTTTATTCTAAACCACCCACTTTGCCCCCTGCAGTGTTTCACACAAAATTCTCCAGAAACAGTAGTGACATGTAACTATATCAAGATCTGAAATTAGAAAGCCAAATAAAAGACAATTTAAAAATCATTTCTGGTGTGCTAAAGATGTGACTAATATCTAGTCAAAGCCCCTTTTTATTCAAGTCCCAGCGACACTGCATTGCAGGTCCCATGCAGCAGGGACAGTATATGTTTCTGTGTCAGGAGAATGAGTTTCCCAGAAATCACTTTAAAAGTATAGTATTTTCAAATGCAAATTACATAAAAAAACAAAAAACAAAAACAAAAACAAAAACAAAAAAAACGTGATCTTTTGTATGTTTGTTTTTAATTTGGGTCCTTGAGTCCACAAAATTATTTTGAAAACATTTTCTTATTTAAAGGGTCCAAAATAGAGGGTGTCACAAGATGTCATTTGCCACTTCTCAGGACAGAAACATACTGGTGTCCAAAGCTTGGCAGCAGTCACCAGAAAGAGGTGCCACACCAAAGTCAAATGCTTTCGGCAGTGATGTTCAACCGTTCTCATCTCTTGGCACACATAAGTTAATTACTAAAATTCGGTGGCACCCCCAAAAGTATATTTTTTACCAATCTGACAAAAAAAAATGGTATAATTTTGATTGATTTACAATTAAAAAATAATAATAATAAGAGTAATTACCTACCCTTTTTGCTCCAAAGTGACTTAAAAAACCAGGTGCCCATACTTGTATATAAGGATTTCCAGTACTAAGAATTAACCAATCAGACACAACCTTATCATGCGACATGACCAATAAGATGCAACTCTATTCTAAGACCTACATATTTATGCTTCAGGACGGGCATTCACACCAGACGGCTATTGTGGTGTTAGCTGTTGTCATTTTTTTATTTCCCGATCTAAGGGAAAAGAGGTCAGTGCCCTTGACTGAACAGTCAGGTGTTGCATGTTTTAAGAATTCTTGTGGCACACCGGTTGACAGTCATTGCTTTAGGACATCCGGGCAGTGAGTGTCGTCGGCTGCATAGCTCGTCGTTACAGTGTGAGGCCAAGTGGAGTCTGCTTGGACGTGGAGGACAGGAGCAGAGAGTGGTCCTTAGCAGGTCCTCACGGGACACGTCTCCAGGTTGCTGTCATGGACCTTTCTGGGAACACCGCTGTGTCGGTCTTCTTGGGCTGTTACAACCAAATACCATAGACTGGCAGCGGCCTCGGCGACAAATATTTATTCCTCGGTTCTGAAAGCTGGAGGCCCCAAAGCAAGACGCCAGGGTGGTCAGTTCTTGGCGAGGGCTCGCACAGGGCGGTCTCCTTGCTGGACCCTCACAGGGTGGACAGAAGAAGCTCTGTGTCTCGCTGTCATCTTAAAGGGCACTAATTCCATCATGCGGGCTCCACCCTCATGACTTCACCTAAACCTAGTTACCTTCTGAAGGCCTCATCTCTCTTTTTTTTTTTTATCCCCACCCGAGGACATTTTTGCACTTATCTTCAGATAGAGCAAGAGGGAGAGAGGGAGGAAGAGAGAGAGAAACATTGATGTGAGAGAGACACATCAACTGCTTGCCACCTACACGACCCCAACCGGGGCCGGGGCCAAACTGCAACCAATGTACGTGCCCTTAGTGGGAACCGAACCCAGGACTCTCTGGTCTACGGGCTAATGCTCTAACCACTGAGAAAAACCATCCAGAACAAAAGACTTCATCTCTTAATACAACCACGTTGGAGATTAGGACTTCAACACATGAATTTTGAGGGAAACAAACATTCAGTGCATAACATGTCTATTGCCTCTTTAGTCCAAATTTACCATAGAACCCTTAAACCCTTACTACATTGAGTGAACGTTGTCTTCTGTGGTATGTTAGGACTATCAGTGACCTAAGAGACAGGAGGGATCAGCATAAAAGTTCATATCCTGGGTTCTAAGTTTGGTTCTATAACTTCTCTGTGTCCTTCTTGAGCTCCGTTCCCTTCATGGAGAGCAATGGAGTTAGGATGGATAAGCCTGTGACCTCTGCCGGCTCTAAAATACCAAGGTTTTCTGAGAAAGATAACCTCCCTGCTTTTATTGAAAGAAAACACCTGGATTGGCCTCTAATTAGAAACGGAGCTGTCTTATAATGTATGGCTTTGACGTTGGACATCTCTGTTCAATATATCTCTACAACAAGTGTTCAGTTCCCTGGAGTACAGAGTTAGCAGGGAGCACATGCTTTATTCGTTGGCCTCCTCAACGTCCTTTGTGAATGTTGCCCCCTTTTATTCTGAGTATTTGGTAAAAGTCACATGTCAGCAGAGAGGCCCTCTTTAGCTCACGGTCCGCTCAGTGTTTTCTCGTCTGTGAACCTGTGACAGAACACGCACTTGACCTGTGCTCTTCTCTACGTTCAGCTCAGTTTCAACAGGGGCTGCAAAGTCATCCGCTAGCTCCTGGTTCTAGCCCCTGACACAAGTCCTTCCAGCTGGCAACACTTCCAGCCCTGTCGTCAGGGAGCAGAGTTGAGACGTTCTTCATGGTCTGGCACATGGGGCTCGGCCCCCGGTACGCTCTGATGTGGCCAAATGGATGTTAATTTTTGATCACCTTGGAATGAAACGTCCCTGAGTTCTGGAACTTGCCAGAATGTCTAATATGTCTCCGGGATAATATACCTAATTCATTATTTACAGTAGAAATTGACTGGTGTCAAAGAAATAATCAGAATTACATAGCACCATCCTAGCCACACATTTTTATAAAGCAAATGTGAGTTGGAATTCCCCCTTTCCACTGTTGTAATCTGTGGGGGGGGGGGGCAGAGGGGGAGGGGGGTGTTAACCAGCTACTCCATCAATTTTGATTCTGTCTGACTATAGTATTAACTGCTCAGCGTCCATTAACTTGCTGAGGAAGGCACACAATGTTTCATTTTGCATTTCCAAATAAAACGGTTTTTATTACAAGGCATAAAACTATGTGAACATCAGTAGTAAAAATATAATATGGAAATGACTATGGGTTTTGACACATTTAGGGTAAAACAAACAAACAAGCAAACATTGATGTCTTTAGTCACCAGACCAACCAGGTCTGCAGCAATATCTAGAGGAAGTTTGATTTCGATCATTTGGGATTTGAACAACCTTAGAACCAAGCAGCGAGGTCGGGACATGAAGTCACGGGGTTATTTTCATCTCAGTGACAGTGTGAGGATGGAATCGGGGGACAGTATGGTGTGATGGGAGCACAGACACCCTTTTTTCCCCCTCTCCCCACTCCAGAACACAAGGGACCCACCTCCTGATTGAAGGGCCGGGTGTGGGTGCTGGGCAGGCGTGTGTGGTTACACGAGGCATGCAACTTGTAATTTCCTTGGTGGAGAAGGGATTTATTTCTACACTCCTCTCCTTAAAAGTTATTATTAACTAATTAAATGTTAGGGTCCTTCGGGCCAAATTGGAAGAGCCGTTTCAAGGACTTGCTCAGAACACCAAACAGCTTACACACGGGTCTCTTTTCCTTCTGACACTGTTTTCCATTAAACATCATATGTGGAGAAAGATGTTAAAATGTTTGTGGTTTTTCTAAATGGAAATACAACCAGGGAATGATCTCAGTTCTGGAAGGAGCAGCTCTAAAATTCTGGAAAAGTCATAAAAGCTATGTTCCCTTGCTTTTTTCCTCTAGTAAAGCAAGGAGTGGCAGTCACATTTTTCAAAAGCAGTAACAAAAAGTCTTTTCATTTTCAGTGAATTTTAAAATTATCCTTTTCTGCCATAAAATGTTTTCTACAAAGGTGGCTAAACCATATACCTCTGAGGTTAAAAAAAAAAAAAAATCCCAGATCTCTATTTTTTAAAGCCTGTGCTGAATTCCCCGGTTCTAAATTCCGCTCACGTCATCTCAAAGTTCCTCTGTAAACAATTCTTGATGAGTAATAATTCCCAAGAAAAGTGAATGTGTTTCTTAGTAATTCCTTAGCGTAAATATGTGTTTTGTTGGCATCTTATTTCACTCAGTGGCTCTGATTATTGCTCCTTACAGTATTTACTAGAACAATTATAGGCTAGCTCTGTGTGTGTGAGTTCCCCAGTGTTTAGGGATGATAGTGAACAGAGTTTTGGATAAATCAGTGTCTGGGTGCCAGGTGGAACGTAATGACACACTGCTAAAGGAACCACCCCAGAAGAGCCGAGCGGAGGTACACGAAAGAGAAACACATACTACTGCGTTGTTCGCAGTATCTTACTCCGGGAGCATCTGCAAAGTTGTTTTCCTCCGTAGCGGTTTATGGTGCTTTGACTGGTAGCTAACTGCATCCCCACTTACTGCTTGGGACAGCTGTTCTTTCTTCGTGGGAACGCTTGGATCCCCAGGAGAAGCTGTAATGGGAAATTGTATTTACATTACTGAGATAAAGCTTTTATAAAGCAAACAGAGAAAAGAATCCACAATCTACAGCATTAAATGCACTACTCGTTCTTATTTAATATAGGGATCAACATATAGATCCCCTTATAATTGTTGTTGTTTGCCATTCTGAAATAATGCCCCCCCCCCTTTTTCATTGAGAAGCACATTTCATATTGATTTATGGGAGAGAAAAGTCTGGCTGGAATCTTAAAGTGCTTTAATGGTTATGTCTCGCGTAGAAAACAGGGCTTCCACATATATGTCTGTCTGCTAACTATCCCTAGAAACTTGGAAAAGGAGTAAGACAACGTCTAAGTCAGAAATGAATGTTTTGTGGACTTGCAGCCAACTTCAGAGTAACGCCAAGTGAGATAATTTTGCTATTTTTCTTCCTTCCTTGAAAATCGTTGAGGACTCAAAATGTCCTGACACTCAAGACCTCTGCCTCCCGCTGCATCTTAGCTTTCGATCACATTATCTTACCTTGCATTTCACTTTAGTACATTTTTATCAGAATGCAACACTTTGGATAGATACCTAACCTTGCATTTTAAGAACTACAGACAAAATGGAGAAGAGAAAATGCCTCTGAGCCACACAGTCTTTGCTTTTGTTGGACGTAGCACAATTTGCAAGCAAAGCAAATGACTCATATCTGGACTGTTGAACCACGAAAAATCTCTCTCTCTCTCTCTCTCTCTCTCTCTCTCTCTCTCTCTCTCTCGTTCTCTCATTATCACCCCATCTTTCTTTTTCTGTTGCTCCTTCCTGGGTCCTTTCACACTCATAAATTATTGACATCAAAAAGCACATCCCATTGTGTGAGTCAATACACAGATGCATGAGGACAGAGCCCAGAAGTCAATCAGAGAGAAGAAGAAACACTGTAAACCTCAGAAGAGATACATTTGTAAGATGATTACATTGTCCTTGAACCCTTTTTGTCAGATTGTTTTTATGAGTCTTACATGTCTTGTTCTGTTTCTGATTCTTTTGGAAACAGTTCTTTAATCTCTATATATGAACTTTGGCTTCCCAAGTTATTTTTGTATAATGTTGAGAACAGTTTTTAAACCTCAAATAACTTTTGATAGAATCTTATGGTTAAACTTGAATTCTTTCTTTAATTGATCTACTAGTTCCACTACATTTAATGACTACAATCAGACTGAATCACTATTATGTCCCTTCCAGGCCTGGGGTCACCAGCCCTGCCCAACCTGACAATGAATTCAGCTCTAGCCAATCTTCATTGTTTTGTTTGTTTGTTTGTTTGTTTAACTGCATATAAATCCCAGATTGGTTCCTTGTAACAAAATGCTAATTACAACTGTGGTTACAGAAAATCTCTCTCAGACCATTCTGACTCTGGTAAGTTTTATTTTTGGAGTCTCGAGCCTGCCTATAAAATCAATTAAGTATTTATTTTCTCCTGTTAGTCTTATAATGTATCGAAGCCCAGAAGTTTCCAACTAAAATTTTAAGCATCTGTCCTCAGGTTGGTAGCCATGGTTGACTTTCTAGGTGAGCGGCCAAGCAGAAAAGAACACGAATTGCTTTACAACCATGATTCAGAAGTCGGTCAAATGAGAAGCTTCTCATTAACAGCAATTCTAGACTTAGAATAAGAACATCTGGGCTAGCCCGGCCGGTGTGGCTCAGTGGTGGAGCATCGACCCATGCACCAAAATGTCCCCAGTTCGATTCCTGGTCAGGACACATGCTCAGATTGTGGGCCAAATCCCCAGTAGGGGGGCATGTTCTCGCACAGCGATGTTTCTGTCTCTCTCTCTCCCTCTCCTCTCCTCTCTCTCTAATGATCAATAAAGAAAAAAAAAGAATTAAAAAAAATGAAAATATGGGATCAACGAAAAGACATTTTGATTTTGCTCTCCACATTTAATTCAACAAACATTTATTGAGCTTCTATATTCCAGAAGCTCTGCCAAAAAATAAGGGGATTTAAAGACCTTTGATAGACTAAGAAAATGCATACCAACTGAGCATCAACAGTGCAGTAAGTGCACGGAGAAGCTCTAAGTTCCAGCGTGTTCCTGAAGAGAAAAAGAGTCAGAGTATAAAGAATGTAAGTGATCTCAAAGCAAGGGAGTATTCACGAAAGGTGAATGAATAACAACACATTTTCATAGACATGTTCTGGAAAGGAAAGCTAGCTAGGCAAAAGAAAAACTTGATATAAATTCAGAGAGCTATGATGTTAATGTGATTTTATATTGTTTTTGGTGTCTACAAAGAAAAATATTCAGAGGATATACCTCAAACTATTAACAGTAGGGCCCTGGCCAGTTTGGCTCAGTGGCTAGAATGTCAGCCTGTGGACCAATGAGTCGTGGGTTCAATTCTGGTCAAAGGCAGGTACCTCGGTTGCAGTTTGGTCCCCAGCCCTGGTCGAGGTCATGGGAGGCAGCCAGTTGATGTCACACATCGTTGTTTCTCTCTCTCTCTCTCTCTCTCCCCCCCCCCCCCCATCTGAAGATAAATAGAAAAATAGCCTCAGGCGAGGATTAAAACAAACAAACAAAAAAACTATTAACAGTAGGTACCACTAATGATAAGATAATTATAGTAGCATTGTCAATAGTTTTCACGTCAAATGTGCACAACTGTACCCAGAAAAATACACTATTATATTTTAATAGCGGCTTTAAATTATATTTTAAAATATTTAATTGGTAACATCTAAGAGAAGTTGGGAGCTTTTCATAAGCCAAATTATAGTCAAAATAACATTTGTGTCTATTTAGTCAAAATAGCATTTATGTCAAAATAGAGTTTGATGTTCGTGGGACCCGAATAGAAAACAATGTCCTTTTGACTTGCTGAGACACGGGTAGTTCTCGCTACCTGGGAAAATACTAGACTGTACGCCTTGAACTCAGACGGCCTCCGCCTCGTCTGAAGAACAAATAGGTGCCGTTAAGTTTGGATTTTTTTACTGATCTAGAATTACTGAAAGCGAAGAGAAGAAACTCTATAGAATGTGCTCGTAGGCAAAAGAATGCCCCTCCCACCCCTGCAAGCTGCCCACATTCTAATGCCCAGAATCTATGGGCATGTGACATAGAGAATGAAGGTCATTGATGGAATGAAGGTCACTAATCAGCTGACATTGAGATGGGGCATGATCCTGGCTGATCCCTGCAGGCCCAGCTTTACCATGAGTCCTTAAAGGGGAAGAGAGGCAAGGGGTTGGTGCGAGATGCAGTGTGGGCAGCAGGGGGCTTGCACGAGGGGCCGCGTCTGCACGCGGCCTGTCCCTGGGCTTGCACACGTTTCATTGTGAGTCCACCGTCTGTGTGGGCTAGTGGTGCCCACTGACTCGGGGCCCCCTTCCCACAGAGACTGGGGAGAAGGGGTTCTCTCTTCTTTGACGATCACATTTAATGGGAGAATTCCCGGGTCCTGGAGGAGGACATTCCTAGGTGAAAAGGGGGTCAAGAGCCACGAGAAACAGCTAGGGGCAGAGAAGGAATCCATCAGCCTGCAAAGTACACGCCTAGACGCAGGATGACCTGCAGCTGCGTCCGCCTGAGGGAACCGCAGTGGCCATCTGTCAGTGGTCAGTGGTGTCCCCGGATTCTCTGCGGCGCATGAAAGCCAAGCAGTGCCCACTGGCAGGTCGTCCGGTCGAATCCACTGCCTCTGTTTACCCCCAGGTGCCTCACGACATCCTAAATAAGAAGGTCAGGTGAAAAACAAAGTGAGAGCTTTGTGTGTTTCTAAATTGTTCAAGGCACCGCGTCAAAACAGAAGTGCTGGCAAATCCCACTGGAAGGAACTGCACACGGTCTGTGTTCCACGTGACATCACGCTTAATTCACCTGCGGAACAGCGTGCGGAGCAGGGAAAACAGATGAGGCAAAACGCGGAGCCATCACAAACCTCCGACTTCCCACGGAGATCACCGGCCCGCGGACCTTACTGTTCTTCCTGAATCTGAAAGATGTCACATGACTCATGCCAGAGCAAGCATTACTTAAAAAGATGCCTCGGCTGGAGGAATTCTATGATATTTTATTTGGCATGTGGAGATGAGAATAAAGACTCCAATCCTTGAATTATGTGGAAACAGGAGAGCCAAGCACTGAGGAAATTGAATTTCACTGTTATAAATCCAAGGTCTGAGTCCCCCCTGTGTTTGATACTATTCTGTGAAATTGGGCAAATGAATTAAACCCCGTGTTTCTCATTTTTCATCTGTAAAATGGAGACGATTTTACTTCATTTGCTCACGTTGCTTTATTCCCAGTGAACTCCTTGCTGTAATGCTAATGCAGATCATTCTGATTTGTACCCCAGTGCCTTTGCATTTGCTGTTCCCTATCTGGACCACTCTTACCCGGATCCCACAGGTCCACTCTCTCTCCCGATGTCTTTATTAAAATGCTGCTGCTCAGAGGCACCTTTTCTGATGGCGTTATATAAAGTGTAAACTCCTGAGCGCCCTGTCCTCTGTTGCTGCTTTATTTATTTATGTTTTATCATATAATAGCAGGTAAGGGAGAAAAAAGAATTCTCCCTCTACCCTTCTGGATTCTTGACTGAAACCCCCCTGTCATAAAAGACAGATCAACAGGAGAAAAACAATCAGACATTTAACAACATGTCTACCTTCTGAATATGTGGGATATAACCAGGAAAACCGAGTAAACTCCCCAAAATGGCCCAAACCACCACCTTAAAGACTGTCTCTAGCTAAAGACAAAAGAAAAAAAAAATGCTGGGGTAGAGAAAGACAGTCACGGGAGGTGATCACAAAAAAGCACAGTAAACCAGGGTAAGGCTGTTATGCAGACCAAAGTATCTGCCTCCTCCAATGACACCCGTTTCTGGACACTGTCGCCCCCTCTTCCTGCAGAGAGAAAGAGACGCCCTTACAAAGAGAGATTTCTCTAATAAAGTAAACATCTCTTGCAGAGAGGTAACTCCTACTCAGTTCTCAGAGCTTCTGTCTGCTCATTCTTAAAATACCCATCTCCAGAGAACCCCCATGTCAGGGAGGCCTGTTTGGGGTGGTATCTCTCTTCCCTTCTCCCATCTAGCATGCAATGTATGTTATGTATTTATTTTGTTAATTGTCTGTCTTCCCACTAGAATATAAATTTCCCATTGAAAGGATTTTTTGTTAATTTGTTCTCAGTAGAATCCTCAGCATTTGGAACAGTGCCTGATAATTATAGGTGCTCATCCAATAATTGCTAAATGAATACGCCCTTCAAGAGTTATGCTTATCATTAATTGCTCTCTCAGAAACCAGACATCCAGGGCTTGTGAATGTGTTCCTGTCTGAGTATTTTATTTTTCTGTTGCAAGATCAGTTGGAATAAATTAATAGTTTAACTTGAATGGTGATTTGTCTGAAAGCTAACAGAACATCACTATAGTTCTTGCAAGACGTGCCTTGCCCACTAGGCTGAATCTTCACTGTTATCATTACATCCATCACCCCATACTTCTTACACTGTTTTCACTACCTGTCCATCCCTGACAGACCGTTCCGTGTCGGACATTGGAGCCTATCTATTACCACATGTCACGAAACGTCCTGAAATCCTTTTATTTCTATCTGATGGCAGTTCCATCAACACACTCATAGATGCCGGGGCTCATCAAGTATAACTGACCTGCAGCAACAGTAACACTTTGGTGTTAATGTAAGCATTAATGTGTATAATGCAACATTCACTGCAATCAACTGCATTTTGCTGGACAACAATACTGGCAGGAAACCAGTAGATCTGACACCACATTGGAGATAACTAAAGCCAGAGTTAAGGGGTTCAGGCGACACCAATCCCCCCACCCCCCACACAGGTCTTCTTACCCTCGTGTCTTCTCATTTTATTCTTTTCACTTCCCCGTTTTAAATGTATCCGATGTGGACCGAAGGAGAGACGGCGAATAGCAATTTCAGCTCCTGGCGTCTTATCTTCCGCGGCCTCTTGAGTCCATTTGCATAGCCTGGCCCCAGACAGAGGCTTGCGTGTTGCTCAGCACTGCTCCTGCTTAATTTTATTTTCATTCCAACCAGGGTTTGTAAGGTGTGTAGCAGAAGAGAGATTTAATTCTGCAGCAAGAGACCAGGTGTGCCGACGTGTGGAGCAAGGGGAGGCGAAGGGAGTGCACTAGGCGAGGGCCCGAAATAACCCTTTCCTCCAGGCCTGGGCTCCGGCCGCTGAACGGAGGTTAGGGAGGAATATGACTGCAGGCGGGATCATTTTCCCCAGGAAATAATGCTAGGTTCACAAGAACACGCTCAAAAATGAATAATCAGGTTCTTCGATATCTCCACCGTACAGTATGGCCATGGAGGGGAGGCAAATTTCTACCTCTCCCCCCTTGGGTATTTTGGTTCCGCTGGAAAGTAAAAGAGGAGAAGGCAGCTCAACAGGAGAAAAGCACACACGTTCCGTGTGTTTTACGAGGCACAGGGCCCCAGGAGGGAGTGAAGACCCAACGAGGCGACAAACCCGAGTGTTTTGCTGGTTGAACAAAGAGAGGCAATTGTGGGAAAGACGCTTTGCCTCTTTATCTGGAGAGGTATTCCATGTACACACACGAGGAGGATAAAATCGTGCGAGCAAGCCGTTTGTACAGACCTCTCCTGGCGTGGACGCCCTGTAGAACGTGTGTTTGTCTGTCCGCCCTCCCAGCGCAGGGAGTTTCTTCCTGTCCCAGGAAGAACAGGTGAGACTAGAGCACCCTCCTTGCATCCGCTGGTTTTCAGGTGCCATCATCTCAAAGTCCTCCTTGTGCCAAACTGGTACATTTGGGGGGGGCATATTCTGCCCCCTTTGGGGCATGGTAATATTAATATATAAACCTTTTCCATCAAGAGTTATCAACTGCCTCCAAATCCATAGAAAATCTTATTGATGGATACTCTAGAACGGTTTCATTTGGAATGTGTAGATTCTATATGCCCTACAAAAAAAAAAAAGTTTTTAAATACCTCGAGTGAATTTTACTCTACATGAAACTTATTAAGTGAATTTTAAAGCCAAGTTAATGAAATCAAACACCCTGACGGTGGAATAAATGCAAACAAAATATACCTGGTTTCAAGTACGTCATGATGTTGGCTCCAAGCCCCGTGACGTTTTTGAAAAGTCTGTAGGATCGTGGGTTCTGAAGCCTGTTTTCAGATGAAGAAAAGCCAGATCCCCTCCCGGCTTCAATCCCGTGTTAGCCCCTAATCTAAGACACAGGAAGCTGAGCTGCTCTGAGAAACATCCCCCCCAGTACACACGTGCACTCGTCAGGAGCATTGATATGCAGATTTGAAATCTTCGGGCTTGATGGGACACCTGTTGAACAGCGCGAGCTGAAGCCAGACTTTTCGACTTGATGAAAGAACCAATATTCTTCTGAAGACACCATGAGGTTGTGGGAACATCTGAGTCTCCAGGAGCGTGTGGTAAGGAGTTGTGCGAGGTCCGAAACCTCGTGCCTTTGCTCGGAGTGTGAGTCTTCCACCTGCTCCCAGGAGCCTTGGGAGGGGTCCTTTGTGCAAACACGTTCCCACGCGACCGATGGGCAGCTGGCCTGATCCCTGCGCATGCTCTATAGGTTGTGCTACAGAAGTCTGTCCTCACTTTGGTTGGTATTTTCCCGTCTCTGGTCCCTTATAATTCTGACATTTTAAGTCCAAGTGTTTACTAGTTGTCTAAAACTAGACATGCCAGGAGAAGCCTGGCATCCGTCTAAGTTAACTGAAAACAACGGGCAGAAAATAGTGACGGGAGCCGACCCTACCAACCCAAAATACGCGTCGCTGGCATAACAATTCTCTTGAGCTGGTTATTTTTAAGAAACAGCCGGCAGGAAAAGCTCTGAAAACCGAGAAGTTAGCCTTTTGCAAGAGACATTTCCATTTATAAGGGAAATCTCCATGCCCGCGGGCCTCGGAGTTCAAAACAGTGTTCCTGCAATGGTACAATGTCCAGGAGGTTCTCCCAGCAGAACTGGTGCAGCCCCTTTGTTTCTTAATCTCAAATCTGAAATGACATGAATGGAGCTACCGCGGAAGTCCTGTGATGTATACCCATGCCTCACATCTGCGAACTCATCTTAGTACTGATGTCCGTTTAAAATACGTTTCTAAGAGCACGTAGCAGGGAGGGGCCATGCAAATGATGTACCTGTACAGGCTTAGCTTGCTGTCCAGTCCTGCATTGTAATCTCAGGACTTTTAAGGAGTATTGACATTTCTCAGGTCAAATTGAACTGTCGGGGGGAAAAAACAAACAAACAATAACCACCGTCAGAACTCATTTCCTCCAAGATCCTTTTCCATCCTTGATCCTGGCCCTGTGCTTCCAACCTTCCCGACGCAGGACCGCAGCACCCCGGAAAGGCAGCAGATAATTCTGATTATTTGGTGTTGTTTTTAATATTCTTCTGCTTTTGAGCCAAAAATTTACCCTAGTTTTTTTGGTTTTGTTTTTCTTTAGCAAAAATAAATAAACAGAACAAAACCCCCTCATCATGGTAGCTCTTCAGGTATTTAGGTAACTATTCAGATATCTACAAGGTCTCCAGCTAGCTCTCTGTGAAATTTATCACCCCCTCTGCTTTGCTTCTATTTGAATGTTGTCTTTCATTCTGAGGTTCGGGATTCAGAATCGAGGGGGACAGAATCACTTCGGCACGTGGGTATTTCTGAGCTGAAGACCACGGAGGCCCAGCAGACTCAGGAACGGTGTTCATACTGGAACATATGTGATAAGGACCATATCAGGAGGAGCTGGTGCCATGGAATACTTTTCTATCAGCGCGACTTCTCTGCACGGCCGAGCAGACGTTTGTGCACCAACATCTGCTCATCTCCCTTCCTGTGAATTGTCTTCTCCCCTTTGAAGCTCCAGACCCCACCTCCTTGTCTTTGGCTCCAGATGGCCTTGTCCAACAGCCTTGGATTCTCAGATTTTTTAAAAAAATATGTCTTTATTGAATTTTTTTTTTTAAGAGAGGAAGGAAGGGAGAAAGAGATAGAAACATCGACATGAGAGAGAAACATCCATCAGCTGCCTCCTGCCCTTCATACTCTGGGAGTAGAACCTGCAATCCAGGCGTGAGCCCTGACCGGGCATCGAACCCGGACCTCTCAGTTTGTGGGACGACGCTCAGTCCTCTGAGCCACACCAGTCGGGCTGGAGTCTCAGATTTTATGGGGCTCACACACATACCAAATTATTTTTTTCCCTGTTAATAGGTTTTATGTCAAATTTGTGATTAGACCAATCAAGAACCTAGAGGGGGAGAAGGGACAGGCTTCCTGCCCGACAGCCAGGCCGTCCAGGTTCCACACGATCTGCTCACAGTGCCTTTGGAAGACGGGAGCTCACCTGTTGCTGGCACAGTCCCCTTCTCCGGACCTGTAATGAGTTCAGTGTTCTCAGCCCAGCTCAGCATCACAGTTACCACTGCGCATAGTGCGCGTTCTCCTGGTAGGTGCACCCTTAGGACCCATAATTCGTTGCTTTCTGGACTTTGTCCCATTGATTCACCCATTAATTTGACACACAAGTATCGGTCGCCTGCACGGAGCGAGCTTGGATCATAGGAGCCAGGTCGCAGCACTGAGCAAGGAAACCCCCGTCCTCGCTCTCGTAGTAACGCATCCGTGGTGGGTTCGGGGGGCTTTGAACACATTTACATGGGGCATTGGTCATTCGGCTCAAATTCAATTCAAATGTCATTGCCACCGTGACAGGGAGGATGGCGACGTGACCTCTGACGGGGACTTCAGGAAGCTCTCCCAGGTCTTGAAGCGGAGTTCGTGATGCCCGGTCAAGGATGATTAAGAACTACCAGGCGAGGACGGGAGGACATGTATTCCAGCAGCGGGAATTCCAGTCGGAGGCCCTGAGGCCGTCAACAGCAGTGACTCTGAGTGATCGAAAGAAGGCCACTGTGACTTGTGTTCCCAAAGCCTGTGAGGATGCCCGGGGTGAGCGCCAGTTGAGTTCTGCGACTACAGTCAGGGCAGAGGGAGACCCGGCCTGGGAGCCAGGGGGTGTGGGAGGGGCCCTGAGTGAACCGAAGCTGAAGAGGAAAAGATCCGATTTGCATTTGACACCCACACCTCTGATCGCTGCATTGATACAGTTCACAGGTCCTTCATTGAAATTTGATTCATCTTCTCTCTCTCTCTCCTCCAGGTGTGTTTGATCAAATTTCCACCAACAATAAATCAAAATGTGTAGAGCTTAACAAAACGAGGTTAGAAAGAGATCGTAGTCTTACGAAGAACAGGTTTCTCTAATGCAAACAGCCGTGATTGAGGAGAAAGGGAGGGCCCGGCAGCACTTCCTGGACGGTAGGGTGCTGGCCAGACGCGCACTACTTTGCTTAAAGCCGCGCTGGGCTGTTCAGTCCTGTTGCTGACGCCTGGATGGAGACGGGAAGGGGCCAGGGGGTGGCAGCTGGCGGGGTCTGCTGGTCCAGGCAGGCTGTGCCCCGGTGCGCTCTCACACACTTCTCGTGCATGCCTGTGGGCGTCTGTGCCGGCCTTACCCGTGGGTTTCGTGCTGCGATGAATTTGTGAGCCTGGGCAGAAGCTGTCCATTTTTAGTTCCCCTGCACATCGTCCATGGGAAGGATTTAGGGCATCTCGGGTTAGGGCTAATGATTATCCGTGTTTTAACGGAAGCTAATGGAAAACGTCGGCCACTTTTATTGTTCTGTCTTTCTGACTTCTTATTAACTATTTCAGGGTTATTAATGTTGGCTCTCCTTAATCCGGAACCCCGGAATCAGAAACAAAGTTCAAGAGGCTCGTGAGGGAACAGAAAAGATAGTTATATAGGAATATGTATATATATTCATACACACACACGCACATGTGATAATTAAGCTCTGGGAAATAGATTGCAATATACAAAAAGGTATAGGAGAAGATAAAATTAAACTTTTATGTTGAGGAAGAAATTTCTAGACCTAGATTAGATTTTAAATGAGTGAAGCCTAGCCCGGCCAGTATGCTCAGTGAATTGAGCATTGTCCCCTGGACTGAGAGGTCCCGGTTCCATTCCTGGTCAGGGCACATTCCCAGGTTGCGGGCTCGATCCCCAGTGGGGTGTGCAGGGTGTGGGGTGATGGATGTTTCTCTCCCACATCGATGTTTATATCTTTCTCTCCCTCTCCCTTTCTCGCTCTGTGAAAATCAATAAAGGAAAAAAAATTTAAAATATATGTTTTTATTGATGTTTTTAGAGAGAGAGGAATAGAGAGGGAGAGAGAGATAGAAACATCAATGAGAGAGAACATCGATTGGCCCCCTCCTGCATGCCCCCCACTGGGGATCTGGCCCACAACCTGGGCATGTGCCCTGACCGGGAATCGAACCGGTGACCTCTTGGTGCAGGGTCGACGCTCAACCACTGAGCCACACCGGCCGGGCAATAAAAACATATTTAAAAAGAAATGAGTGGCCCTGGCCGGTTTGGCTCAGTGGTTGGAGCGTCGGTCGGCCTGCGGTCCGGAGAGACCCGGGTTCGGTTCCCGCTAAGGGCACGTGCCTCGGTTGCGGTTTGTCCCCGGCCCTGGTCGGTTGTGCGGGTGTCAGCCACTCGATGTGTCCCTTTCACATCGATGTTTCCCTCTCTCTCTCTGTTCCTCTCTCTCCCTCCCACTCTACCTGAACAAAAAAAATGGAAAAATGTCCTCGGGTGAGGATAAAAAAAAAGAAATGAGTGAAGCGTATCTATAACCCGTGTTGACTCTCTTGTGCCTCCTCACGCTCGTCACCGGCCGGCACAGGGGACTCGGTTGTCTCCCCACAGTTGGCCTGACTGCACCCCCACTCTGTACTGTTCTCCAGAATCAGGTGTATTTGAAAATAGTTGCTCATTCTTTCTCTCATTCTTTCCACTCCAAACAACATAATTCTTCCCCCCAGGTTAGCAACTAGCAATTTGGCGGCTTGATCATGAAGGAAAACAATGTAATTTCATTAAAGGTTGGTGCCAGGTTCAACATCGCGGCAGAGCTCTATTTTTTTTTTTTTCAGGAATGAAATTATTTTTCCATTTTTTTTTTCTTTTTTAAATTTAGAACTTAGGTTGCCTAACTGGGATCCAGTTAGATCACTTCACATTGGCATCCTTTTTTAGATGACGTCACGAAAAGATGATCGCTGACCCCTTCCAGCGCCTGTGTTTGTTCATTCTGTGCTGAGGAATCTTGTTGCTCTGGGCTCCTGTAGGGAACGCTGCTGTCGTGGGTCACTGCTTCCCCGAGAAGTACGGGCGTGGGGTGCGTGTTTTTCATAAAGTGAGGTCCTGGGTGTGTGTTGGGGAGTTTGGATTACATGGCTCATCTAAAATACCTTCCAAGTTAGACATTGCATGCTTTATCTCTTTAGCCCAAATTGACTCTTTTAAAATTATAAATAGCCCTGGAGATTCGATTCCTGATCAAGGGCACATACCTGGGTTGCAGGTTCGGTTGGGGTCAAGTGGGAGGCAGACAATTGAAGTATCTCTTTCACATCGATGTTTCCTTCTCTCTCCCTCCTTCCTTTCCACTCTAAAAGATTGGTGGAAAAATATCTTCGGGTGAGGATTCACCAAATAAAATAAAATAAAATAAAATAATAAATGGATGATATTTTGTTAGTTGACTATATTTTTGCAGACCATTCTTTTCTGCTTCTTCAGGTATGACACTTCAAAACTTTTACCTGTAGTATATTCTAGCTCTATTTTCATCAACACTGTATTTAAAATTCGAAGTCTTTGTGCTTTTAAAACTTCACACGTGATTTTATTTTAATGCTAACTTATGATTTGTAATATTGTATATTCATTGTTGTTTTTTATTTCTCTCTCCCATCCTCTCTCTCTAAAATCAATAAACATATCCTCAGGTGAGGATTAAAAAACAACCAACAAGAAGACACAGGTTTAGGGTTGTGCAACGGCAATGCATTGAATAGCCAGAAGTTTCATCGGGGCGAGGCCCCTGACAGCTAATTGCTCCTGTGGGGTATTCTGTGCTCTCAGGAAAGTTAAGGACCTGGGAAGGGACCGGGTGTTGCCCAACAGGGAGTCGGTGGTAGAACCAGACTCAGAACTGCAGAACTGGCCCCTGTCTTGCTTATTGTGTGTCTTTGGTCTTAAAAGGCCTTTCAAAGAGAGTGTTCACTAAGACCTCATCCGTGTTTTTAATAATCAGGTAACGAGAGGACGTGAAATGCTTACAGCCGCAGAGGGGCGCTGTCCGCAAGGTAGTATTGTTGCCACGTCTCACGGTTGCTGCCTGGCAGAGGGGAGCAGGTTTCCCAGCTCAACAGGGCCAGAACGTTATGTAGCACAGACTGATTTGGTTTCCTCCAATGCCCTGTTACTCCATTCACACTAAGCAGATATATGCCAGAGGAGTAAACGGATTAAAGGACAACGGAGACATAGCTGCCAAGCCAACCTGAATGAATCACGTCAATGGTCCATTTGTTTTTGTCCAGCAGGGAAATATACCTGCGAACCCAGAGCCAGACGAAAAGATGGCTTGATGAATATAAAACACAGCTAACACAGTAAATGCTTGCTCAGGCCATGCAGTGTTTTAATGTTCAATCTATATTCATCTACCCAATCCCCATACCAACACTATGATCTAGAGATTGTGATTTATTATTATCTCTAAAAATGAGGATGAGAAGGTTGAGTGTCTGTTCTTTGTCACAGAGCTAGCAAGTGTCCGAGCCAGGGTTTGAACCAACGAGACAGATTCTAGAATCTACTCTTTGTTAAAAGTTAGTTGATGCAGTTGAATCAGGTCGGGCCAACTATTTCTAGTAGGTTTTTATCTCCACAAGGTGATCTATGAAACTGAAGATGCTCAGTCACTTTTCATTCTGACGTTAAGAAAACCAGGTACCCGGCTGCAACTCTCCCTTCCCCACTTTCTTTACAGCACAGTGGCCATGTGACACCTTTGGGCCAGTGAGAATCCAATCTGTGTGCTGAGCGTTTTCCAGAACATTTTACCTTTCTCCGTAGCTCCTTTGCTCTGTTCTTTTCTCCTCCCTGTCTGAAATGTAGAAGTAACACTGCAGATGGAAGAGACACCTTAAGAAAATTAGGATGCAAGTCACATGTCAGGATGACACAGACAGAGGGCAGAGTGATCTGCGACATTGGCGGCAGGATAGAGCTGATGTCGTGGTCTAGTCTGCTTTCTTCTCAACTGTCATGTAGAAAAATCGGGCAACACTTCATTTAGTTATCTCTCTACAGGCAGATGATGTTGGTCCCCCTCACTTGGCTGTGAAGAGTCAAATTCTACTTGTTTCATTACCTTTGTTCCCTCAGAGTCTAATACAGGGTCAGGCTAATAGTAATCACTCGGCAACATTCTGAACCTGTGAGTGAATGAATGAATGAATGAATGAATGAATGAATGAATGAATGGAGACAGCCACACAGAGACATTGCACCCCCTGAGGTATGGTCCCTGGAAAGGACACAGCTTCTGCAATTCACCTGGGCTATTGCCAGGATCACCCACTGCCACTTTGAAGAGCCACCGTCGCTGAGAGAAAACAAGGAAGGCCCGTGAGCAATGAGATGTACCAAATGCAGGGGCTGTCCACTGGGGTTTTTAGTGGGGGTACCATTCAGTGTCAGGCTGGGCACTGTCACTATTTGGGATTTTGGGACAACTTCACGATTTCATAGCTGTCCTATATGTCATTCGAAGGGAGAGCACGGATAGGTTATCCTTCAAGGTCTTTATACTGACACAGAGTTAGGAGAACCACACTCGATTGTGTGTCTGAATTGCTCCAAGCACGTCTCTTGCATTGTCTCATTTAATGCTCGTAGGTCAATCGGTACACTTCGCAGTTTGTTGATGAGGGACTTGAGGCTCTAAGTGTCAAGGGGGGACAGCCAGCAAGGAGCATCTCCATGTCAAACCGAGGCTTTATGGGGGTCCACAGCCTGCACTCAGTTTCTCATGAGGTGACCTGTTAGGGCTGGAGGACCACACACCCCTGACATGGACTCAGGACCACCCACAGGCGCACCTGCGACACATCCCTCCGAGTTCTGATTGAGGTGGGGGAAGGGGACCCGTGCAGACATGACTGTGTTGCTAGTCCTTGCTCTGACCCCAGTGCCCCAGATGGGACAGCCCCGTTTGAAGTACACACTGCTAGATCGAGGGGAATCATGTTTTATCCAACAAAACATCGTCTTTGGTAACAGAGAGACTCATTGAGAATAGTGGCAATTTTTCTTCAGAGAAACTCTAGAATGATCCTCTAATAGTTAATGTTTTCCATCTTTTCATTTGACTACAGGTTATTATTTATTCTGACTTTGTTCTATAGTTTATCGATGTCTTTTGTCTCCCACTTTGCATTTAAATTGAATTTTTTTTTTCTCAAGCTATGCCCAGTAAGTCAGTTCTCCATTGTTTCCTGACTGCATTTGGGACTTTGCTACCCACCGAAAGACTGAGGCTGGCCCCAGACCCTAGGCCAATTCTGACCTCGAGCAGGAGAGAGTGATGGACAGTATTGCTTGGCGGACTTCACTGGCGAGTTCCTATGGCCACAAATCATCGAAAATACGGACCCAACAACCCAATTGTCCATCGGTAGATGAGCGGATAAAAAAGCGTTGGCACATTTACATAATGGAATACTATGCAGCTGTAAAAAAAGAAAGATCTCTTACTCTTTGCAAAGGCACGGAGGGACCTGGAGAGCATTGTGCTAAGTGAAATAAGCCAGTCGGAGAAAGACAAGTATCACATGATCTCACTTATTTGTGGAATTGAATGAACAAAATTAACCAACAAACAAAATAGACCCAGAGACGTGGAAGTACGGAACAGACTGACAAACCTCAGAGAGAAGAGGGTGGGAGGGTGGGAAGAGATAAACCAAAGAACTTATATGCATATATGCACAACCAATGGACACAGACAACAGTGCGGTGAGGTGGGAGGGTGGGAGCGAGGTGGAGGGGGTCAATGGGAGGAACAAGGAAGAAATAAAGTATCTGCAGTACTTTCAACAATAAAGATAAATTTAAAAAAGAAAATCCGTCCCAAGTTCCTCATCTAAGAGACCCTCAGATTCTTCAGACCTGTTCTAACTTATGTTCTCCTTCTGGTGACTCTGTTCTCATCTAGTTTTGTTTGTTGATATCTTTGATTAATCATCGTGTGTGCAGCTAACGTGTGTGTTAGTGGCCTACTCTGCAGGACTATGGATGCTGCCCATCTATTTTCCACCCCCGGCAGGTGCCCGGGGCCCTGGCAGCTGCTGACAGAGTCCCCATCACACCCGCTGGCTGTGTGTCTCAGCGCACCTGCTCCGAGATCCCCATTGCTCGGCTCTGTCTCCCTGTCACGCACCCCCCTTCCTTGTATTAAACTTTTCAAGATAATTGAACACTAGACCCACCAATTCGGCAAGAGTGATCAAGGTTAGGGCATGAAACCATAGCAGGGTTCCATCACAACCGTGCCTGGAAGTCCTGCTCCAACAAGAATCTCCGCTTTTGTTTATTTCCTACTCCCTGTGTCCACCTCCCAAAAAGACAGACACATAAAACAAACTGAAAACTCCATTAAGGAAACATAGCGCCCGAGGGAGGCCCACCGCGGCGGGGGACGGAGCGAAGGCCATCACTGTGCCCCCCGCCCCGCATCATCAGCGCGGCTCATGGAAGACTGTCCTGAGGACGCAGAGAAACATCCCCTTGGCACGCCGCGTTGGGGGGCTGGGGGTGGACAATCAGCCGTAAAACCCCACAACAGTATCACCAAATGAGAGCACGCACATAAAATGAAACATAACCCAGCAGGGAGACCTAGAAAGGAGCTTGGAAATCATTGAGGCTAAACTGAAGTTGGAAAAAAAAATAGGGCCTGAAGAAGAATTAAAAAGGGGGGGGGGGGGCAGTTAAAATAAATTTAAAAAAACTGAACAAATCTCTAAATAAAATAACTGTGTTGGGGGTGGCAAATGGCAGGTTAAAGAGATGTCACGGGGCAGAAAACAGGCGCAGCTGAGCTCAGGGACGGTCATTGCTAATTCAGCGCTGCCTTCGATGCCCAGAGACGCCCAGAACAGGAGGAAGTGGGAAGTGGTTCTAAATGATAAAAGTTTGGAAATGGTTTCTAGAAAGTCCATTTTGTGTTTTTAATTACATATATACATATACATAGATACTTCTAATTTTTTTTAAGTGAATATGTATTCTGGCTTGGTGGAAACCCACGTTCCTTACAGATCAAATTGTACTTATATGTATGAAAAACATAGTTTTGTGAATAGTACACGTCTCCTTTCATGACGGTCGTGCCAAAATCCATCCCAACGTGAAAAAAAAGTTGGCTGACTTCTGTGTCTCTTACAACAGGCTGCATTTGCAAGTCCACAGCCATGGCCCCTGTGTGGAAGAACGGCGTGTCTCTCCAACAGATGTGATCTGGCAGGAATTTTCTTAGAATCTGAATTTAGCGGTGGAGAAGGAGGCCCGGGCAGTCGGGTCAGTGACAGTAAGAAAACAATTCTGGGTTGATCGGGAAATGAAACCCTGAATTCTTGGCTTCTCACCCAGTTTCCAAAGGCTCATGCCTATTAGAAAAACACTAAAGAAACATCATATAAATAAGTATTAAAATAAAAAATGATCCTTGGGCAGAGACCCAGGACCCTGGTTCTGGTTTCAGGACTAACTAGGGGTTGACCTTGGACACGTTAGCAGTCTTGTCTCCTCCGAGGGGTCAGTGGGGCTACCTCTGGACACCTTGTGGGTCTAAGATGGTCCCTTGCCTCTCAGTCCCACGGGGACTGTTAACTTCCTGTCTGGATGGCTGCTAATATCCTTATTTAATAGCCTTTTCTTTGCAATAATTTTCCTTCTGCCCTTATTCCGATTAAATCTCTCTCTCTCCCAAATGGTGGTGTCATATTCAACTCTTCTAGTACTATTATTACAGTGTAAGTTCCTTATTAAATAAACATTTAATAACTTTTTATTCCCAAGTGTTGAAACACAAAGGATATCAACCTTGCTTTTCCAAAACGCTGACCTGATATTTTATCATTCCTACACATGAACAGTTTAGTGTTCACTTTCTCTTTACTCGTTGCCTCTTGAATATACGACACATTTCTTAAAATTTTTGAAAAGGTATCTGTGATCTCAGACTCCTTGTCTATCCAAGTCTACTCTGTCCTTCTATACCTGGTTGGGAAGTCTCAGGTGTCAATTTTCCCTCACACCAATGCTTTTCTGAGCTCCTTGGGCATGTTTTAATATAGTTCATTCAAAGCTTAATTATGTTTTACCTCGTGGCATATTATTATTTTATTTTTATTCAGATTTCTTTCCATTGAATAAAAGCTCTCCTTTTCAGAATCTTTGGGGAATAATTGATTCCATTAAGTTAAGTTTTCTGGCTAACTGGAAATGCCTACCTTTTTGCCTTACCTTTTCTTATTTTAAACTTTGTGGGTAGAAATGTTTCTAAAAAGATAATATATTTCCATACATTTTGAAATACTAAAATGTTTATTGATTAGTTTCCTTCTTGGCTTAGTATAATCACTATGGATAAAACATTTTCTAGTGTTACATTATAAGGTTGCCTAGAACTGCTGTGTTTACTGAGAAATATTTGTCTGCTGTATAATTTTATTTGTTGTTTCCATTGTGATTTTTTATTGGTAGTATGTGTTTTTATAGCAATCTTTGTTTCACCACTAATTTGCTAAGAATTTGATCACCAGACACCCATAATTACTGTTTGCCTAAGCACCATGACCATAGCTCTTGGCGTGTTTGGTTGACCTCCATGTCACCGAACCTAGACACATGGCAGGCAATGAGTCTATATTTGTTGGAAAAAAAAAAAAAGAAATTTGTGTCTGCAGGGAGAACAATGAGAGTTAATTCTTAAAAATAAAATTCAAGTCCCTGGCTGATTTGGTTCAGCCATTAGAACATCGGCTTGAGGACCGATGATTCAGTTCCCCATCAAGGGCCCATAATTGGGTTGTAGGTTAGATCTCTGGCCCCAGTCAGCGTCTGGCAGAAGGAAACCAATTGATGTGTCTCTCTCAAATCAATGTTATTGATGTTTCTGTTTCTCTCTCTATATCTCTCTCCCTCTCTCTGTCCCTTTCACTCTCTCTACAAAAAATTTTTTAAAAAAAGGAAAGAAATCAGTGGCAAATATCTTTGAGTAAAGATTAACCAAAAAAAAAAAAAGAAAGAAAGAGAAATTCAAGGCATATCATGTGCCTGATATGTGCGGAGTGTACATTGGTAAAACCATTTTGCTATTGAAAACACAACTCTACCATCCCCTTTGGCTTTTGTTGGCTGAATGTGTGACTTTCACTTCTAACCCCGCCTGAGTCAGAGGGTTATTCTAACGCCATCTGCTCTGTCTGCTTAACGATGGGGTGTTGTGATGAGCAGTTACAATAATGCACATGAATGTCCTCTAAACAAAACTGACCATTGTATAAATGTAAGATTTCGGAAGGGAGACGGGACAGCTCCCGGTGTTACCATGGACCCTGACATTTGATAACGTAAATAGCACTTCCTCTATCAGGATGCTATTGTAGATGGGAAAATCAGCAGTGCCATGCAGGGTTTTTTCAAAGGTACGAAACGTTAGATAATCTCACTGAACAAAATAGAAAACCTGACAAGATGCAAAATTATTGTCCTGGTGATACAGAATCCTGCTGTTGACAGAAAAGGACACACCGACTGGGAAGCTGTCAGGGCTCAGATATAATGTATATGTTGCAATCCCGTAAAACAGGAAAAAGATTTATGCAAAAAAAAATCTCATTCTTCTGACAA
Source organism: Molossus molossus (assembly GCF_014108415.1). NCBI lineage: Eukaryota > Metazoa > Chordata > Mammalia > Chiroptera > Molossidae > Molossus > Molossus molossus. Next base: position 111,881,858 of record NW_023425399.1, read on the forward strand.
GACTGATAAGAAGAAAGGAAAACCTGAACAAATAGATAAGGACTGTGGTTTGGAATAACCCAGCTAAGTCACAGTGACAACCAAAGTGAGAAGAGCATCGTCCTCAAAGAAAAGCTGATTTCAGCTGAATGATGATGCATTTTGTAGAGATTTAGCATTAATAGGAGCAAACGCAACATTCTGAGTCTTTTTTTTTTCTTTTTGAAGAAAACGGTATCAGTGTGAAAAGAGAATGCATGTCTTTTACAATAAATCCAAGTGCAGGGAACAAAGGCTGCTCACTGACTGCTTCTCGGCCGCGCTGAATATGTTCACGCCGAAAATGCAGGTTTCTGAGAAGTCAATTTCAAGGAGCTCGATTAATACTTAATATGATCTATTGACAGTGCAAACGAGCCGGGCTCCTGCAGGTGCCTGGCTTCAGGTTGCTCTGCGTCGTTACCATGCAGATTCCTCATCTGCAAAATGAAAGAATGTAAGTCGGATTACAGGTGTGATCGTGTAAGCAGTCGGAGGCTGAGAAGTCAAGAGAGCCTGAGACCACTTCAATCTGCAATGAGGTTTGACGTGTCAGTTACGTGGCTGCGTAGCAGGCTGAGCTCAGGGAGCAGACCTGGCAGGTTCAGCCTCGGAGATGGGGGTGTTCTGGGAAGACAGCCTGGAGGCGAGGAGGGATGTCTGTGACCACGCGAACTCAAAACGACTGGTAAACACTCCTGGGAACTTCAGCGACGAGGGGGAAGAATGTGGGCAACAGCGTTTACTCGCCTTGGAAGATTGGGCGACTTGGAGAGCGTGTGTAAGTCCCCACGTAGCAGAAGCAGAGTGTGGACGGGTAGGTGGGCAGCTGCATTTTTTCACCAACAGAATCAGGGGCAGGGCCTCCCTAGCGTGGTCGTGGAGCAGGAGCGGAATTGGCATGTAATTCAACAGCAGCCTCTTTCTTGGGATGTCAACCAAGCTGACGGTGGGAACCACAGCCTGGAGCTGACGGAGCAGACACTTCCTGAAGGCGTGACAAACAAGGCGAACCTCCTGCAGTGCCACTGCAATCTTTACTGCGGGTACTGAAATCCCTGCCACAGCCTAGGCTGGGGGCAGCTATACGAAGACAGCACCCACATGATGAATTAATTAATGGAGAAGACCTTTTTTTGCAGGGGAGTATTTCAAACAGGACGTTCAGGGAGAAAGGAGGAGATGCATGCCCATGTATTATGACCTATTCCTTGTCAACCTTTCTCCCTACCTCTTTCATAATTTTATCTAGAGTGAGAACGAAGTTGAGAGAGACAGACAGGCAGAGACAGACTGAGACCCTCACCTGACTGAGAGAAAATGTTTGTCCTTGAAACAATGGCCCAATTTGTATCCATTGTGAAGAAATATCTCAGCACAACACTAAGGATCTCAGAGAAGGGCAGGCTCATGGAGAGAATAAGAGTCTAGCAACACTCTTTTATAATCTCCAAGCCTGGAGTTATTTATATACTCTAGAAATCATTAATTTAAGGGGGGTGTACATCACTAAATGAATGTTTTTATATCTCTCCCAGAAACAAATATATTTTACATGTGTTTTCGGTACATATGGGCTCTATCTATATATCTATACCATAGTAGTTACACCTGTGCAGTAAATCCTCGATTTTGTGCATCTCGATTTAATGGACAAATTTCAAGTCACACGTCAGAGGTGAAGATCACTCCCTGTTAATTCTAAAATTCTTTTAACAAAGATTTGCTTACAATTAAATTAACAGGTTGTTTTTTATTATTAATTCACTGTTATTTTTAACAAAATTTTTAAACTCATCTTTATTGTTGAATGTATTACAGATGTCCCCCCTTTTTTCCCCCATTGACCCCCCTCCTCCCTAATCCCACCCCCCTGCTGCCTTCCTCGCACTATTGTCAGTGTCCGTTGGTTATGCACATATGCATAGAAGTTCTTTGGTTTACCTCATCCTGCCCTCCCTCCCCGCTTCCCTTTGAGGTTCATCAGTCTAACAATCAATTTGTTCTTCTTAATTCCTTCATCTTTTTCACTCATCTCTCCAGCCCCCGCCCATCTAGCAAGCGACAAAAAGTTCTCTGTATCTGAGTCTGTTTCTGTTCTGCTTGTTCATTTTGTTTTTAGATTCGATTGTTGATAGATATGTATTAATTGCCATTTTACTGTTCATATTTTTGTCCTCTTTCTCCTTCAAGAAGACCCTTCAACATTTCATATCATACTGGTTTGGTGGTGATGAACTCCTTTAGCTTTTTCTTGTCTGGGAATCTCTTGATATGTCCATCAATTTTAAATGATACCTTTGCAGGATAGAGTAATCTTGGTTGTAGGTGGCGGCTTTTCATCACCTTAAATATCTCCTGTGACTCCTTTCGGCCTGCAAAGTTTCTTTTGAGAAATCAGCTGACAGCCTTATGGGAGATCCTTTGTAGGTAACAAACTGCTTTTCTCTTGCTGATTTTAAGATTCTCTCTTTGCCTTTAACCTTTTGCATTTTGATGACAACGTGTCTTGGTGTGGGCCTCTTTGGGTTCATCTTATTTGGGACTCTGTGCTTCCTGGACTTGTGTGTCTGTTTCCTTTACCAAGCTTGGAAAGTTTTCTGTCCTTATTATTTCAAATAACTTTTCAATTTCTTGCTCTCTCTCTTCTCCTTCTGGCACCCCTATAATGTAAATGTTGGCATGCTTGAAGTTGTCCCAGAGGCTCCTTACACTAGCCTCATTTTTTGGATTCTTTTTTTCTTTTTGCTGTTCTAATTGGGTGTCTTTGCTTCCTTATATTCCAAATTGATGGTTTGCTTTTTTGGCTTTACTTACTCTATTGTTGATTCCCTGTAAATTATTCTTAATTTCAATTAGTGCATCCTTCATTTCTGACTGGTCCTTTTTGATATTATTGATGTTCTAAGTTCTTTGGAGGTCTCCTTAAGTTCCTTGAATGTCTCACTAAGTTCCTTGAGCAACCTTATAACCATTGTTTTGAACTCTGCATCTGATTAATTGCTTATCTCCATTTTGTTTTGTTCTTTTCCTGGAGTTTTTCTTTTCTTTCATTTGGGACATGTTTCTTTGTCTCCTCATTTTGGCTGCTTCCCTGTGATTGTTTCTGTGTATTAGGTAGAGTTGCTATGTCTCCTGGGCTTCATAGGGTGGCCTATTGTTGCAGGTGTCCTGTAGGATCCAGTATAGAAAACTTTTCTGTGAAGTGAAACTTTTCATACATACTTAAATTTAATTAAACAATATTGGCTCTAACAGACACCCCCGTTGCCCAAATTAGTCCATTATATTGAGGTTTTACTGTAATTATCTGGCCATGTTATAAAAGAAAAGACAGCAGAAAGAAAAATTGAGTTACAATTATGCAAACAAAATCTCCAGCCAAATGAAGCCAATTATAAATGATTCAAACACTTTTGTTTACTGGGTATTTGTTAAAATAGAAATGTCATCTCTACCAAAGCTATATTTGACTTAAGAACCTTAGTGCTTGGGTCATATAACTGTATTAATGTACAGTATGATTCTAATTATCCTTTGGGTCTCTTTATTAAATCTGAAATTAAAAACTCTTGAGCTATGCTAAAATGAATAAAGTGGGCAGCAACTAAAAATTGTCACGGATTTTCATTCTTATGGTAGGAAGAGGAATCCATATACAGCATGTGTTTTCTGAATTTTATATTTTACTAGGTATGCTGCATTATTGCACAAGCCCAAAGAATTGCTGTTTTACCAATCTGAACAGCGGAATGAAAAGTATCAACTCAATCAATAGCCACAAGAGTCAAACCAATTACGTGGTTTTTTTTTTGTTTTTCATCCACAGACGGTGTCATTCCACCGAAATGGTCTTTAAAGGCTACATCATAAATTCTTAAAACAAATCAGCTAGAGATGTCCTATTCAACCTTTACTAGACTCTATAGAATAATGTATAGTGCAATGTGTAGATTACTTATAATCAAGCAAAATACCCTAATAACTGCTTCTGTTTGTTTTTTAATCCCTTAGAGTTTGACAATAAACCTTTAAGAAGTGTTTATCTGTAGGATCCAGCTACTCTGGACAGAAATACATTCGTAATAGAACTTTTCCGTTTCTGTGTCCCATTAGATCAGCAAAACACATGAAAAATGCTAATTAACGTCAAAGACACTGAAAACAACATTATCTGTGTTTAAAAGGACAATGCACTTTGACAAATGAAGTAACTCCAAGTTAATTTTACTCTATTTATATCCTGTCCACTCAATAAACAAGATCATTTTGTAGAACATGTGCTCTAGATAAAACCCAAATTCCTTGAGTACAATTTAAGGTACACAGTAGGCCGACACTCAGCATTCTGCATTAATTCTCGGGGCAGCAAATCTCCCCTGTGAAGCAAGGGGTGATCAGCCAGGCTGCAGTAAGGATCACGGGGCTATGGTCGGTGGGAACACAATGAGAAAGGGTGAAAGGAAAGTGTCAATAAAATGGGAATCAAGAAATGATGAGTAGAATTAGTGTAGTCATATTCTCCTCAGTCAGCGACAGTTTTACCAAGGCTTGTGGAAGCCTGCTGTTGAGATGGCGTGGAGACCTTTTGTAGGAATCATTGATGGTGAACCAATTTATTAAGTGATAATCCATTTATTCTGGGTGTCATCTTCCTGGTTCTTATAAATCATGCTGAATAGAGCCCTTTCAGCCCCTCTCTGGAGTTAGGATGGCTGAGAGCCAGCTGAGTCAGACACTGGACAAGCCATTGGTGCATTGCCAGAGCCTGGTGTGAAGGAATAGTCAAAAAGGAATTGAGGTTCAAGATGTAGCATACTTGAACGAGCCAAACACAAGCAAGACAGGGAATCAAGATTGAAGCAAATAGTTACAAATTATAACAAATAAGTAGAAAAACAAACAAGGTAAACAAGGTACTGAACCTCTCCTTACATCCAGTCCAAGATTTATGACATTCAGTCTTGCTGACATGTGGAACCCATTGGGGTTCTATGATTCCATGACTCCATCACTGGAGATCGTCATCCTCTGTGCCTTCAGGGTGCAGTGTTGAGTCTGATGCTGATCATAACATTGAACATGTAAACAAGTACCTCCAGAATAAGTATCCCGAGAGGTATGTTTAACAAGTATCTGAGAATATTTTCAGTGACTATGTAATGAGTCCTCGGCAATACTTCTGAGTATTTACATGTGAAAATTGCACTCCACTGGTGAAACAGCTCACTGAGGAAAATACATTTCAGGAACATTACAACTCTACCACCTGGTCACATAACACTTTGCATTAGAAACATTTACTCCAGAAAAAGAAAAGTGTCATATATGTGGGTTTTTGTTTTTGTTTTTAAATTGTGAACCTAATGTTGACTTTTTTACAAGCACTTTATTGACCTATAGTTGGAGTTAATGACAATGTCTAACTAAGGTAATTCCTAAAAGAGAACTAGCATTATTTATTCCAAAAAATTCTGGTAATTTCTTAATTGCTTTGGGACTCAAAGATTGATTTCAAACCCAGGGATGTTATACAGGTACTAAATTTGGCAATGAGTCATGAGAAGGGGACTCAGTAAATGAGCTGAGATTTATTTTTGTAATTATGTGGGTTGAATTTGACCCAGGATAGCTCATGAAGTTGAGTCTTCTGATGGAGGGTACCAAACTTGGTTCCCTTAAGAAAATTCTTCTGATCATTATAGGAATTGGTGAAACTGGGAATCTGGCCACATTTGGTTCATTATCAGCACATTGTAGCCAGTTAGTAAACCAATGAGAGAGAGTGTGGTGTGCTAGAAGGAGCACGGGGCAGATGATCATAGCCACAGAGCTTCTCCTTCCTGGTATTACCCGTATGACCTTTGGAAAATTACTCCACCTCCGTAAGCCTCAGTTTCCTCCTGCGTGTGATGGAGTTAACACCACTTACACATGTGACAGACACAGGGCATATAAAGAGTCTCAGTACATTGGAGGACCAGTTGGAAACCCATTGAAACAATGGATCTCCTCCTGGTGTGTGCCCTGGGTTGTGTCACTTGGCCCTGGGAGAGCTTTTTAAACACACCTTTGCCCAGGCTCTGCCCCAGACCGATGGTAACATAACGCCTAGTAACCGGTAACTTTTTAGTACCTAAACCTTTCAGAAGTGTGCTGGGTAAGCCTTTGGAGCAGCCACCATCTACCTTAGGAAGGCCCCTGACCTATAACTTGAAAGCATCAGAGGGACATCACCCCAGCAGTTCCCGAATTCCAATACGTTGTGAGCGGCGGGAACCGCACCAGGTGTTAGACCAGCGGGGTCAGACGGGACCTGGGTTCAGCAACCTCTGTACTTGAGTTCTGGCTAGGAAAGAATGCAGAACCAAGACTCACACCATAAGAAACACTTATTTGGAAAACCACAGAGGTGGAAGAAGTAATTCATAGAAGAAATGGGCTTAGGAAACAAGTTATAGAGGCAAAGGAAGGGCCCTGGAGCTTAGAGGTGAGGAAGGTCAAGGGGACCCGCCTGGGGGCACGGGGAGGAGGAGCCAGAAGGGCGAGGTGCTGGTGTGCTGCTGGGAGGGAGAGTGAGCGGATCCTCCATCCTGCGGAGTTTAAGGGCAGAGATTTGGGAGAGGTCCCAGGAGAAGGTCTCAGTAGAATATTCCGTCGCTGTCCAGGTGGGTCCTTTCAAGGTCCTGGTCTCCACTGCTTGATTGGTTGGCACCGGGGCAGAGGGTCATTATGCAGTGCAGCTGGTCCTGAGGTCAGCCCTGGGCTCATTTGGTTTTGCTGCTTTTCTAGACCTGGAGCTGAACTATAACTGAGGCCTATAGGGAGAACAGGTGGGGGGCGGGGGTCCAAACTGCAAGACCAGTGATGTGCTAGGGGAGGAAAGTTCACCCTGGAGACGAGGTCTCACCCCACAATTGTCCTTTGAGAGGCACCCAGGACTTTCCACCCTGGTGACCTTCCGCACCCGGCCGATCCTTCCCGTTCTGCTCGTGTCTAACTGGCAGCCACGTGGACTTTTGCATCGGGATGCTTTGGAAGCACACTGAGCAAGCGAACGCTCTCAGCGAATTCTTCAGTTACTCGGAACCTCCACTGGTTGGCCTTGGAGCCGGTACTGTTCACAAGATCCCCAAGTAACTCTGCTGAGTCATAGCTAAAGCTGCCCATGCAAAATGAGCTCGCCTGCCCCTCTCATCCCACAAACGAGCAAAGGGAGCTCCAGAGGGCAGAACTGGCCTGCTCAAGGTCACCTCCCAATTAATGGCAGAGTCGTAACAATGCAATTCTCCAGGCCCTCCGTCTGGTTCTATTGCTAATACATTGTTACTTGTACTGCTCCGTTGATTTGGATGGAAAAATACGATCTGTATAACCAAGCCCTGAGTGTATTCCTATGGTGCTTGCCCATGAGCACAGTTGTTGGAAAAGAAATGAGTTCTTCATCGTCAACGAAGTCTAAATGTCTGAAGAAACCAAGTCCTGCTTCAGAATTGCACGGCCAATTAACACAGCCTTCGGAACCAGCCTTCAACTTCACTGGGTCCCTGAGGACAATTTTGAACAGACAAAATCACATGACTGTTTCCCCCTTTGCTTTGCTGAACTGAACACTCATTCCCTGTAATATCTGGGCTTGCCAGGTGCCCTGATAAGGTTATGATAAAGGCGGTTGATGTCTCCTTTCAGTGACCAAAAAAAAAAAACCAACGTCTTTTGTTTCTTTGAGACCAGCCATCACACCCTGCAGCCGGCTCTGCCAGGAAGATTGACAGCTTGCCTCATGCAGACAGCTGTTCAAGAGACAGCCCAACAGCCGTGCATGTCCAATCGCCTCAGACAGCAAGAGAGAACAGGGTGTGATTGTTGGTACCTGCTGCAATTTGCATTCACGTTCCATATGAAGGTGCATAGGAGGCCAGAGATCGGGACACTCATGATCAGAAGTAATTGCTGGTGGAAGTGTTTGGGTAGGAAAGACTAGAAAATTGTATGTTTATATGTTATTTTACGCTATATCATCTGCTAGGTGAATGATATATTAAACTCTCTTTGGGCTGCATCAGAGTTACTTGAATTAGTTTGTTCTCGCAAAGAAATAAGAGGAACACAGCCTCTAATATAGGAAGACAAAAGAACAAAATCATAATTATCTCACCAGATACAAGGAGAAGTTAGAGTTGCAGCTAAGTTTAATTAATTGCTTTGTCTAAATTTCTGCTAGAGAGATGCTATTTGGAGACATAAAGATTGGACTGTAATTCCAGGTTAACTCAGTAACCTTTTCTGGTTTACACCAACCTTTTCATACAAAGATTGCAGAATGGGACTGCAATTATTTCCACCTCAAAATAATCGTGATTTAGTAGTTTTGCTAACGACTGTTTTGTTTTTTTTTACATTAATGATGAGATGTACAATTTGCTTAGAGATATCAATGTGCAATAGAGCAGAGTATTTAGACTTTATGGTAGAATTGCTGGACCACAAAGGAGTACAATGAGTCCGTATGTGACTTAAAAGCTTTATTTATAAAATAAAAATGAGGAAACCATATGTAGAAATACATATACATATATATTAATAGGCAGGAGGGAAAGAAGATGACTAATTAGAAAATATCTACTCTTAAGTAATTGAGTCACATTATTGAGGCAATTAATTAAAGAAGAGAAAAATAAAAACAAAAACCTCTTGATTAAACATGCCTAAAAGGCTGCCATCTAAAAAAATGACAATTTTTTTTCTGGAATCCTGTGCCACTTTTACTAGCTATGTTCCAGAGGTGGGGAGGAGATACACAAATTCAACTCTTTAAAGATACAGAACCTGGTATTACCTTTGCACTAATTTTTTCCTTGAAGCAGTACAAGTGGTGAATTTGTAATGAGTTGAGAAAAAAAGTTTTTTCTACGTTTGACCCCACTGTCTTTTAGAATTTGAACTCTGGTACACAAAATAGAAGACGGAGATTGCAACATTTTGATTTTTAAAAAGTTAATCAATTTGTTGTGCCCAAGACCTGCTCATTGTTACGAAACCTGTAAAATGTCACGGAGACAAGGAAGAAATGGATGCTATATCGAGATCATATGTCTAGTTTCACTGTTATTAAACTTTACTGTCTTAATGAAAATTACAAAGCTGCTTCTTCTGGGATGGAGCGGGGCTGGCCAGTCCTGTCTCAGCACAGATCCATCACCTCTGATGAAGGAGAAGCCTCTTAGGGGAGATCGTCCACTCTCCTGCTCACCTCCAACCCCTGCCTTCCTTCACTCCTTCCTCTCGCCCTTAAAAGTCACCGCATAACGAGGGGTGTGTTAGACGGTAGGTGTACCTATGAGAATTCAACGAGGCCGAAAATGATGAGTTTCACTGAATTTCTGGCTCTTCCCAGAGCCTTTGGGGTTTGAGAGCAATGTTAAATCCAAGTGGGCAACAGAGTTATAAAGCACTTTAATTTTATTAGTCCGTTGTATCAAAATTCTGTGTGGACAGAGTTTATTAGGCAAAAATGCCGTGAATCTTAGTAAGCAGCTCAATGGAGGAAAGTACCAGGTTTTCTTTAAATCAGCTTTTCTAATAACCATCTTGAGCCTGTAACTGCAGACTCCATATTATAATTGGTTAAAATTTGCTTACAGACACAGGAAAACATAAATTAGCCGAGACTTGAAAGTAATTCCATATGTATTTTGTTACTGAGGTCTGGTCACAAAATTTTCCATTGCAAAAGGTAAAAATCTGGAACTTCTGCTGTATCTATGTCCAGATGTAAAATGCAGACATCACCTTGGAAAAGCAACATGATAATGACTATATTCCCTACAAGGTACAAGACCAATAAAACATATTCTAATGTATGGGAAGAGTATTTTAATATATGTTTAACACACATTGTCTCATTCTTTATTCTGCATTGCTTATTACTGCACTTTACTTATTAAAAGGGAAACATAATATATAGTCTCATATGTTCCTGTTAGGTGGTTCATTTCCATTCCAACATCAGAAAAACTCTTATAATCTCCCGTCCTTTCTCATCTTGTCGATAAACAGCATGCACCCAGCCCTGGGTATTACCTCGGAGTGTGTTAGATGCTGATATTCTTCTGAATTAACTCTTTCCAGAATTAGACCAGAGAGTACTTCTACGGCCATATACTAGTTACAGACCTGCGTCAAGGGCATCTGCATTGAGACACGTAGGATTGGGATAGAAAGCAGCCTTGCTTGGAATGCTAGTCCTGCCACTTACTGATTGGGACTTCCCACACTCGATTTTTTGCCTTGAACTTGATTATTTTCAGTGATAATGGAAATTCTACCATTAACACAAAAAATTCCTGGTGGGGCATGGCTCTGCATCAGACACCAGACTAAACTCTGAGGTGCATTAATGAGCAGAAGAGTTACACCCCCTCCCTGCACAGAATTAGGCTCAGGGAAGACTCAGACAACCGCATTAGCGATACAAGGGAACTTTGGAAAGTACTGTGGGAGCTTAGAGTGGGGACAAGTGACCTCATTTTTTGAGGGAAGAAAATATTTCCACAAAAAAAAAAAAAAAAAAAAAGTATATTAAAGCAGAGACTTCAAAGGGTGAAAAGAAAATTAGGAGATTAGAACTTTGAGTCAGAGATAATGTTTCAATCTGATGAATACAAGTGTGGGAGATTCGAGGTATAAGAAGGACTAAAAATATTCAGTTTAGTTTGTGTACAGAATGTTTAAAAAGATGGGAAGATACTGGGATGAAGAGAAATACTTTCCTTTTATAGTTCTTATGAAGATTAGATATAATGTCTAGCAATATCTACCATATAATAAGAACTCATTATAAATTAATTAGTATGGTCATTACACAATCTATTGCATGAAATCAGGATTTACACTAGGATTTTTAATATAATTTTGGAAAATCTACGTAATGAAAGACCATTGAAACCCACTTTAATTTAGTGCCGTGACTCTACACCTATATCAAGCTACCTAATATCCGTATTAACTAAAATAACAATGGAAACTCATTTCCAACTTGGACTCACATTCCTCTAAAAAAAAGGAAAAGAGAAAAAAGGAGGAATGAATTTAAAAGCTAATGGAAGACTGAAAAATTCAAATCACTCATTTTACTAATGGGACTAAAATAATGTAATTGCTTTCATGAACTCCGTAGAGCAAATGTCATTATAATTATCATTTATGTGAAAACGAGTGATTAGAGCTGTCTATCAGCGCCAGGTAAGCGAACAAGCAAATAAATATGCCATTGCCACGGAACTGAATTACATAACAGAGCTCATCTGAGATGTTTAAGTGCTGAGTTAAAAAAAACCAATACATATGAACAAAGCTACGAGTTTTCCCTGCAGACAACTGATTTGAGGTCCTAATCCATCTCCCTCTTTGTGGCATAGCTCAGGGAGCACATCTGTAGATTGATTTGCTGAGTTTCAAGCAGTACTTGCACTGACTGTCATTGGAAACAAATTTAACAATTCCCTTTTGCATTGTAACATCCCTTCTGTTTTTCTCTTTCCCAACCCAAGTATTAAAAAACATTCCACACGTTCTTGTAACATTTTGGAGGTGTTTATAAAGCTATTAACAATCCTTTCGAATTTCTCCCTTTAAAGTGATTCTCTTTTATGCTTCCTTTGGAAAACCATATTTTACATTCAATTTTATTGCCAACAAAACATCAACACTAGCTTAGACTTTTATAATATTTAGAACCAAAATTACTTTAAATGTTGTTAAATTGAAGAATTTTAGAAGAACTGGATTATTAAACCAGAATCTATTTTAAATTCCAAACTCAAAAGAATATCATTAAATCTTAGGTGCCATTGAAGATAAAATTTCTGTTGATGGATAATTTGACATTTTATAAATTTTAGTTGGCTTATTTTTACATCAAAATTAGTATAAGAAAAAGAAAGTAAAATAGTTGAAGAATTGTGAAGGATTGTTTTCTTATTTGCATTATAAAATATTAAAGTACAAGCATTGAAAAGATCAAAGGCAAAATAATAGTATTTCAGAAAACCTGTATTTTTTAAACATGAGGAGGCATAACTTTAAGAAATTAACCTACTTCCAAAAACATCAACATTAATAATTGTCAACATGTCCCAGGGAAGATGAAGACTGGGGAAAAACTATTTTTCTAAGACTAATACTGATTAAAATCTAAACTAAATCCACCGTTCCCCGTATAAAATATTGCCATCATTAAACAGAGCAATCAGTTCGATATATAAAACTATTTTTAACCCCCAAAGTACACCTAAGCATATATACCCTTCTACATATCTATATACTCATATAACCAAGAAATGCCAAATCAGATGATGAAAAATTTGAGTCAACAAAAGTGGTTTGGGGTTGAGATTATATAAATTTTTTTATTCCAATCTTTTTTGCATGAGACCTTTTTAAACTTTTTCTTTGGAAATAATTTCAAACTTACTGAAAAATTGCAAAAAATGAGAATAACTTAAGCACTGGAATTTACATAACACAGCTGAGCACAGGAAGATGAAGGATTTTACACAAACTTAAGAACAGTTACTATTTACCTCATGGTTCAAAACTGATCCATTTTCTTTCATGGTCTCTTACCTGGGGTATAATTGCAATCATTTATATCACGAACAAAAAAAATTATGGCGCTTTCTCTTTATTTTACCTCTGGGGAATCTTTCAGTTTTTTTTACTTGTTTTGTTTTCTTTCATCTATCTATCTATCTATCTATCTATCTATCTATCTATCTATCTATCTATCTATCATCTATCTATCTATCTATCTATCTATCTATCTATTATCTATCTATCTATCTATCTATCTATCTATCTATCTATCTATTATCTATCTATCTATCTGTTTATTGGTATCAATGAAATAGGAATGTGAGGAATAATCTGCAAAGAACTGATTGATTGGCTACACCACCATGAACACAAAAACATGTGTGAGTATATTTATCATCTAAATTTCACACACTGGTTATTAAATCACTCTTATTAGTCAATTTATTTTTAAACCTTCACTGGGGGGTATAGGCTTGTCACCTTTACTCTGGTCATATGGGTCAACAAAGTTGACATGCACAATTAGCAAAAGAACAGTAGATAATATTGCTTTGAAGGGAATAATACTTGCTTCTTTTTCTACTTTCTCCATCTAATATTGCACCATGCTGTGCTCATGTGTTCAGTAATTCCAACTAGACAGTGGGTTTCTTAAGGGCAGAGACCATGCCCTGTACATGTGTGTACGTGTTTTCTATAGCAAGAATTTTCTCTACAGTGTGTAGAACCTGGGGAGAATTTATACTGTATGCTTTCTGACTTTACTACTCCTGATATTTTTGTAAAGATTTTAGTGAACTAAAACAGGTGTCAAAGACAGATTTGAAGACAAACAAAGCCAGTTAAAAACAACTGGGTAGGAGGAAATTATGGAAAGGCCAACCGTTAAGTCCATGGCCCCTTGCCTTTGTCAATTGCGTGGATGGTATTTGTGGTGTAGAGCAGATTCAAGCTTAAAAAGAAGCAAAATCCAGATCTAACGATTTCTTTTTCTTTCTCAAATGCCAGCAACTCAAGAGCTCCCAAAACTCAGGAGACAGAGCAATAGACCTGATTTATCATCTCACAATGTCTTTAATACCTGCAGCCTTGTAGTGAATAATTGTGGTGTGAAGAGATGGTGTGTGTGTGTTTACCACTTTGAGTTGTTTATTTCTATTTAACATAATTTCTCTTAAGACAAAAACATCGACAAAAAGAATTGACATAAATTTTCAGAATTGTAGATTTATGGAATAATTATTAAATCTCCAAAGAGCAATTCAGTATACTCATTTGTACTAAAAGACAGGTAATTTTTCACTTGACATATTTGTTGGGATGTTGCATACTTGTACTCAGGGGGTCCATTTATCATCAAAGACAGTGTGAATGGAAATCCCTGGGTTAGCACAGTATGGCAGCTCTGGGGATTTCAGTGGAGTCAATAAATAGCACTTCTTTTTCCTGTGTGAGTTATGAACTACTTGCTAAATGAGAAGCAAACAATCTAAATAGTCAATATATAGATAATGATAAGTATCACTCTTGTAACTTCTGAATGCTGCATATAGACTATAACTTAAGGCAGCTGATATTTAAAATATTTAGCAACTATAAGGCAAAGGCTTAGATCATTCAAAACGGTAGCATCTAAGCATAGCAACTAGAGAGCCATACCAGGCATGCCTGCTAAACATCAGCTCCATGTGAGTTAGTCAGAACGACCTTGCTCTATTCTACTCACCAGAAAAAGCAAGTAAAGGCAAACCCTTGAAGAAAGTTTACAGAGCAGTTACATCTTACCCAGTTACATGTTGGTCTTCGAGGAATCATATGGAGAAACAGATCAAACAATTCTTCACTGCACCCCCGACCCATGCTATGGAGGTCTATGGAGAAATGAATTCCACCACTGAAGAAGAGGACCACCTACCTTGATCAAGCAACTGGGTAACTTATGCCCTGTCCACGAGAGGAGTAAAGACTGAGGCATGAGTTTCGAAAGGCTCAGGAGACATCCATCCTCGAGAAAGAAATGTCGGGATAGGGAAGAAAGTGTTTCTTCCCTCAAGTATCCAAATATGTCATCTTGAATGCTATGACATCTCTATAGCATGGATACAATAAATACAAAAGCTAGAGAAAAACTGAGTCAAAGGAATAAAACATTGACCATAACTACACTTGACATGATTTTTTAAATGTATGTTTACTGTTGGAAGAATTACAGATGTTACAGATGTTCCCCCTTTGTTTCTCCATTCAGCCCTCCACCCCGCTCCCACCCCCAGGCCTTCGCCACACTCTTGTCTGTGTCCATTGGTCATGCAGATATGCATATAAGTTATTCGGTTAATCTCTTCCCACAAATACTCTATATATTTGCATTCATTACCCTCCAAATATTGCAATTTTATAAAATACTAAGGTTTCTAAAATGTTGCATAGATATAGATATGTAATTAGGTATGGATATATATTATATATATATATATATAGTGATATATAGTAGTATGTGTATATATACAATTTTATAACTAACATGTAGAATATACAATATTATATAAATAAGCCCTTTCTTTTACAGTAAATTAAAAAAATTTTTTCTTTATTGATTTTAGAGAGAGAGATAGAAACATCAATGAGAGAGAACATCTATTGGCCGCCTCCTGCATGCCCCCCACTGGGGATTTGGCCCACAACCTGGGTATGTGCCCTGACTGGGAATCGAGCCAACTACCTCTTGGTGCATGGTCGATGCTCAACCACTGAGCCACACCAGCCGGGCTTCACATTAACTTTGAAAAGCCATTTTATATTTTCCACATTTTAAACAATAAAGATACTTTTATCTCTAAAAAGTTTTAATGATTTAGATCATGCATGTCTTAATAATATTGAATAATAACAAAAGAACAAATGCCAATAACTACAGGACACTTGATATGTGATAGGTACTGTATTGAGTAATTTACATACACTTATCCTTTCATTCTTGTAATTATTGCATAAGGTAGATATGATTGTTGTTCCATTTTATAGAGCAGGAAACTGAGGCACAGAGTAAATTTCTGTAGGTCCCTCAGTAACTCTAAGTGAAACAGTTGTTCCCCACTGGATCACAGTTCTTGAATTCTTACACCACGAGACCTGTGTTCTGAAATTAAACTATTATGTAAAGGGATTGAGGGTAGCAGGAGCCTGATCTAGTGTTGGAATGAGCGATAAGATAAAAAAAATAAGCTGGGGAGGGGAGAGGCTGATCCCTCTGGTTATGGGTTAGAGTTGGATACATAAGTATGAGCTCATATTTAATACATGTATAGATGTCTAGAACACATAGACACAGTTCTAGATAATAGTACGTAGACAGGTCAGATGACACATATGTTTCACCCAGAGCTCGGTTTGTCATACCATTCCCCCAGAGTGGGAATCAGGATTCTTTGGCGATATGACTGATTCTAGGTCAGGGAGTATACAAGAAGGGCTTTGTACTTCCAAAAAGCAAGAACGTTCTCCCGAGGAGAAATCGTGCACTGATAGCAGCAGGGCACAGGGGACAGTGGAGGAGTTAGCAATGTCCAGAGCAGGAACCTTGGAAACCCAAAATAAATAAGGTACAGTTGGGTTGAAACTGAAAGTGTGCAGTAAATATTCATGAATGCAGACCGATCCTACAAAAGAAGGTTCAAATGGCGGGATGACAGGTGTCGCACGTCCCTTGAGTATGACGAGAGAGAGAAAACAAAACTGTGCAGAACTCCCTCTCTGCCTCTGTCCATGCTCCCGCTCACCCTGTTGACTTCAGTGTCTCAGATCAGCTTCTGTAGGAAGCAGAGCACCCCACCTGCCAGGTGTCTTCACTTATAATGACTGTTTTCCTTTTGAAGTAAGAGCCAAGATCACCCACTGAGAGCGAGGTGATTTAGGAACTACCGGTGAATTAACAGAACTCAAATTAAGAAGCGCTGCTCGGGGAACACTTTGAAGGCTGAGCTGAGATCACAGACGGTTGTTTATAACAAGACCTGTTTTCAGTGTCGTGAATATTTGCAATTATGTTTCTAAAGTGCTCAAAGGTAATCTCTGAAATCTGTATTGAACGAGTAAAATATGCCACAGGTCCTCCATTCTGAAGCGCTCCCAATTGTAAAAGTCACCGTCATTTTAGCAACGGCTTCCCATCCATTCCTTCAATACATGTTCTGGGATCTCATGGAGCTTCTGTTCTGTTGAGGCAGAGGAGTCGCGGATAAAGTAAATGAGCAATTATGAGATGTTTCAGGGGATGGTACCTTCTACTGACAGATATGAAACCGGAAGGAAGAGGCTGTGTTTTTCCATTGTAAATAGGTTGATGCGTTAGACATTATTGAAATGGTACTTTGTGGGCAAAGACTTAAAAAAGGTAAGACAGCAGGAATACCCATTGTCCGGGAGACAAATACCTGGCACAAAAGAGCAAAGAATCCTGTGTAGCTAAGTGGAGTGAGCAAGGGGTGAACAGATGAGTCAGAGAGATTAGGACGGTTCAAATATATAGGCTTTATGAGCCATCACAGAAACCATCACAGAAACCTGGCTTTTAGTTTTAATGAGATGAAAAACCATGGGCGGGTTTTGAGCCGACAGGCAACATAGTCTGACATGTTTTTAAAAAGATCACTCCAGCTTCTGTATTAAAAATAGACGGTAGGAAAGGAAAGAATAAAGCAGGGATATTACCTAGAGTGTTATTTCTTTTTAAAAAAAGACATAGACAAGAAATATTTGTAGCTCGGCCCAGGGTGGTAGCATTTGGTAGGGATTAGAAGGTGCTTCTATTGTCTGAGTTGGTGAACAGGGAATGCAATTACCTTTGGTTTTGGACTAAGCATCTGCTATAGTGGTGCTGTTAACTGGGGAGACAGAGGATTGGGGTGATTCATTCAATTTAAAGATTTTTGAGATGCCTATTATACCATCCAAGTAGAGACATTGAGTCCTCTTGCATATTTGAGCCTGCAGTTCAAGGATGATACCCAGGCACGAGATAAAATTTTGAAGATGTCGGAAAATAAATTGAAGCAATGATATTTGAAAAGATGACCAATAGAGTAAGTGCACTTGGAAAGTAAGTAGACCTCGGGCATTCCAATATACAGAGGGTGAGGAAGAAGGAGTAACAAGCAAAGAAGACCTAGAAGGATCTGTGGAGATACAGGAGCAAAATCACAAGAGTGTGGTATTTTGGAACACAAAAAAGCATTTCTGAGAAGATGGAGAGATTCCTGGCTTCCAATGATATTTATAGGTTAAATAATATAAGGAATTCGATTATATACTTTGGTTTAGCAAGGTGAAAGTCAAGACATATTTCTGAGAAACTTTTGGTGGAACGGTCAGAGAAAAAATTGTTGAAGTGAATAAAAGAGAAAGTAGGAGGAGAGGAATTGGAGATACGGAGTCTAATTCGCCCTTCTTAGAAGTTTCACAGAACTCAGGAAGTTTCGGAAGGGAGATGTGAGGCTCCAAGGAGGTATTTTTATAGATGAGCGATGCCATGACATGTTTTCTGGTGAAGGTAATGGTTCCGTTGGCTGAAAATCTGATGATGCACGAGATCAGGAGCAAAGTTCCTGGAAATATACACTTGGAAATGTGGGAGGGAATGGTATGTAGTGTGCAAGCTTAATTGTAGGCGGTGGTAGAAGAGACATTTAGAATCACGGGATTGACGGCAGAATTTGTGGCTGGAGAGCCTAGTAGGTGGGAATTGTGATGGGAGGAGCCTGGACACGTTCTCTTCTGATTGTCCTGTTTTCTCAGGGAAGCTGGAGGCAGTCACGCAAGAATAAGCTTAGGGGAGGCGATATTAGGGATTTGAATAGAGAAAATAAAGGATAAGCTCATCCTCCAGGAGAATGGAGATTAATAGTTAGGAAAATACAGAAACGATGACGGAAATTTTAGTAACTTTTGGAAAACAAGATCTCTCCCGCACTAAATATACACGTCAAACATGAAATTATAGACTCGCATGAAGAAAGGGCTCAGCTAGACTCTGGGGAGTATGGCAATGCATACCCTTAAATATGCAGACTCCTCTGTATCATTCTAGTCCAGCATCTACGCTGTGTTCTTCAAGCAGAAACTTGATGACAGCCTGTAAATCAAGCTCCCAAAAGTTTTGGTTCTGAGTCAGGCATGTATAGAGAGGGTCTTAGCACATTCTTCTAGTTTGGAAGTATTGTGTTATTGATTAGTTCATATTTGTGATTTCAACATGCATTCACAACCTTACAAGGTCCCTGTGTTCCTAAGGGGTGAGTTGCTACTGATTCCAATCGGGGCCAACAGAGGTCTTAGGTACACACAGTGGACACTGGCATTTTAGTGAGGGTCCCAGTGAAGCTCACCAAGCTGGGATCATTTGGCAAGTGGACAGTGACTGGATTAAGGTAG
The DNA here is from genome assembly GCF_014108415.1 of Molossus molossus. Classification (NCBI taxonomy): domain Eukaryota; kingdom Metazoa; phylum Chordata; class Mammalia; order Chiroptera; family Molossidae; genus Molossus; species Molossus molossus. Next base: position 111,900,902 of record NW_023425399.1, read on the forward strand.
AATTGATGCAGGTTATTATTTGTGTTGCAAGCCAATGATTGTAACTCTAAGAAAAAAAAAAATCTATAAAAGGAATCAGACTTGATGTCTTTTTGCATTCTTCCTTATAATGTGGAGAACTTAGAAGGATATTTCGGTGTCTACACATAACTATACTATTTAAAAATGATTGCAAACTGTTCTAAAAGGAATATTTTCTTGAAGTCACTTTAAATTTTCTTTTCACAAAGTTATGCAAATTTGTTATAGAATTTGCCTTCCTAGACATTTTTAATATTATTTTAGCAATTTCATATATTGTCTGCTTGAATAAGGACACATTTCTATGTCTCATCTCTGTTTTCTGATCATGCAATGTAGTCATGACCATTTATTTTTCATTTGTGTTAATAGTCTTGGAAATTAAAATAAATTGATCTCATAACTTTTAACATTTAAGTTTTGAATACACAATAACATGTAAAGATTTAGAACACGAAAAGCATATGGAATGTATATGTCTCGGTCCATTGGGGTTGTTAAAAGCAAAATATTATAGTCTGGGCGGCCTGAACAGCAAACATTTATGATTTCTTCCAGGTCTGCAGACAGGGGAGTCCAAGACCCTGCGCCGGCCTATTCGATGTCTGGTGAGGGTCTGCTTCCCGGGTCATAGATGATCACCTTTCTCCTCACTTGTGAAGCCCCTCTTATTTGTTCACGTGGATTAAATATTTATTTTCTGGTTTATAAGAAACCTCTCCAACCTCAGCCGTGTGAGCTCCAAACTCCATCAACCTGATGCGGAACTCTGGCTGCAAACACTGTGCCCTCCTGTCCTCCAGTGTTAATATTAGGAAAATAGAGCCCATTCTGATCCTTTCAACCTTCAATGAACCTGTTTTAGTTTCTCTTCGGGGAAGCTTGGGGAACCCTCTCACAGTCTAAATCTGCATCGCGTGATATGGTTCCCGTGGGGCCCCCTGGGCTGAACTCGTAGAGGCCCAGCCTGCGGCCCTGACCCAGCAGACACGCCGCCTGGGCGTGGTCCCTTCTGACCAGAGCAGAAGTATCTCATCACCGCTCAGCCTGCACGCGCCCATCCAGCTGCCTCGCATCCTGCTAAACCGACAGTCATAACAGCACAGTAATCACTACTTGCAGCAGGACAGCCAGAAAACCTCAATGTTTGTGTGGAGCAGACCAGAGCGATGAGGCCAGTCGGAGGCAGGAGGTCGTTCTGTTGAGGTCTGGAAGGAGCCATCGGCAGGCCCACTGCACACACAGGGAATCCCCAGGGTCTTCTACGTCTCCTCGGCTTGATTCCGTCTGGGTGACTGGTTGACACAATTCTCCACAGGAGGCTGGAGGATGAGAGAGAAGAACCTGAGTGCAGGTGTCCTGAGTATTCTTTCTTGTGTAAGAAAAACCAGAAACTGCCCGGCGGTGTGGCTCAGTGGATTGAGCACAGTCCCATAGACTGAGAAGGCCCAGTTAGATTCCCACTCAGGGCACGTGCCTGGGTTGTTTCTGGATCCCCAGTAGGGGGCGTGCAGGAGGCAGCCGACTGATGTGTGTGTCTCTCACATTGATGTTTCTATCTCTCTAAGAAATTAATTATAAAAAATAACCAGAAAGCTTAATTAATAATAATAAAGCTCCTAACGGAATGAGATCTGAAGCCAGACTGGTGGGTAGTTCTGATAGGTACTAAAACGTATAAAATCTACACGTCGTCTGTGCTGTTGAAATCAGGCCAGACGATGTGAGCACCATGAGTCGCCTGCCCAGGTGGGAACAGGTCGCTTTCAGGCAGCACATCCTTCCGCTGGTGGCTTAGTGAGGATTCTTGCCGGTCAGCATCGCAGCCAAGTCTCAGGAAGGGAGGGAAGGAATGGGATTTGTTACCAGCACTGTGCAAAGTTCACGGAGTCTGGGAGGGGAGGAGACCCGAGCCGGGAGAGAACCGAGTGAGAAACAAAGGCTGGTGTGACGGCACAGAGGGATGTCTTGATGCCGCTGTGACCAAATGACCCAGCTCCAGGGGCTGGACTGTGCATGCTGGCAGCCTGCAGCACTCGGTGCCTCTGTGACAATTGCTGTCCCTGCTGTCACTGGGAATGCTCTGGCTAGAGTGGGCCCCCTGTCCCTCCCCTCACCAGCAGATCCTGTCGGCCAAGTCAAGTCGTGGCTTCTGAGCTAGGGCGCCCCTCTCGGGCGAACAGCCTAGTGATGGGGACGGCAGGGGAATCATGTTCATGTTCATTTTCATGTTTTGCATGTTCACGATCCCTTTATATCCTGCAAGGCAGGAGCACCTCTTTTATTTCTTGCAGCAGCGTGTACCCGGCAATGAAAAGGTAGAAAATGCATACACCTCCCATGAACAAACAACAAAAATCAAAACCTCTGCCATCTGCCAGGAGTAATTGGAAACCGCAAGTACAGCCAGAAACGGTTGACACTGTCCGCAGCGTGCAGACCGGAACCCACCTGTGCACGGGCCGTCACCCAAGGCTCCGTGAGGGTTTTGGATAAAAAATGAATATTGGAACGTTGAGACTGTGCTTTTCGTTATACAAAGAAGGACTTGTGAAGGAAGGGAGGCAGAGAAGAGGAGAGGGAGGGAGTGGAGTGGTCGATTGTAAAGCCCTCTGCCCCTTGCAATTAGCTCGCGTCATCACACCGACTTTATTGAGCCTGATGTTCCGCCGAGACGGAGGCCACAGGTGTGCGAGGAGGACACCGTCTAGGTCTTCAGTAGACTTATGCTCTTTTGGGAGATTATGGTTCCATGAACATATGAACAGCTATGGGGCAGGTGTTAGAACTGAGGCTTCGGAGAGGGCGTGCAAACTCTTCGGAAAAATTCCTCTGCCCTTCGGGAGAACGTTGAAAGAGGTACACGTGTGACGTATACATTTACCATTCGCTCATGCGATCAAAACTGGCAGTACACGGAGCGAATATTCAACTCAAGGTGGTAAAGGAGGAAAAACGAACATAGCAGTCCTATGAAGGAACAATAAAATGGATAAAACATATATTTTTTTGTTGTTGAATCTTGTTTCTTCAAAATAGCCAGCTTAAACTAATTAATATCACAAAAGGCATATTTCGGGGTGGCAAAGCCTCCCTCGCGACTTACAGAAGAAAAGGCGTCCATGCCTCTCACAGTGTATGTGTTACTAGAGCACAAAACCTCTGGGAATCAGCGAGCTTCACACGTGACCCCTGGTGTCGGCAGAGCCTTATCTAATAAGGAAACTTTATTGAATAAAATCCATCTTATGAATATTCCTATTAAAGGCGAGTCACAGCTTCGGAAATGGAGCATCTTAGCCCACTTGAATCATCTGCTTAGTCATATTATAGGACACAGTGACAGGAGGGGTACAATTTTATTTAGCAATCATGTCTTTTCCAACCTCGTCCATTGTCAAGTGTTTACATGGTTACTGGTGACAAGACCCAGGAACACAGCAGAGGACGTCCAGGGCTCAGGGAAGGTGGTGATGCCTCAGTTTCCCTCAACTCACAACCAGGTGTCAGGCTTTGCTTTCTACCTCAGAATGAGAAGGTTCAAGAATTGCAAAATGATGCTGGGAAATATCAGTCTGTCACAGTTTCTTTCTTGCAGCTCAGTAATGAGGAAGAGTTGGGAGGATGTGTTCATTCAACTTGTGATTAATCTGGTGTCGCAACGGCACATAATTTATGACTTAAAGAAAAGAAACATTCAGCCTTATTTCCAATAAACCACTGTTCCGATTTTCAAAATGGAATATGTGCTAGTCGTGTCGCTGTTTTACAGTTTCTAGAAGATTTATTCAAATGTGAGAAGAAACAAGTTCCATTCATTTTTAAAGAAATGGTTGTCCAGTGGTTAGATTATTGTGTAGTGACTAGTACATGTAGGGTAATTAGAAAAGGTGGCTGTAGCTGGCCAGCCATGAGTATAGAAAGGAGCATCACATGGGTATGCAGGTAAGTAACCAAGAAACCTCTGCTACCTGGTCTTTACCCAAATTTACCTTTTGGGTGAGTCCTTTCCTGGTCATCTTATTTAAAATGAACATTCTCCCCTACTCTCTCAATTTATGTATTTGTCTGTCTGCCTTCTACAAGAAGAATATGAGCTTTGTGAAGGCATTGATTTCATGACTTCTGAATGCCCTCCACCAGTGTCTAAAATGAACACAAACAGATCATCAGAATAGATAAATACTTTTAAAATAAACAGGAAAACGCCACAAAGTACTGTCTCAAAAGAGTTCAGTAGCCCAACATTTTACACTTTTTTTTTTCTGTTAATAACAGATAATTCTTATGTTAATGGAAAATATTCTACAGTTTCAAAAAGTTGCAATTTGATAAAGTTACAAGAGTCTGAATCCCAAACTTAACAAAGGCAGCACAGATTATGCTACAGGCGATTTAAGTAATTAGCAACAAGACATAAGCACACCCCTGAAAGACTGGGAGGAAGCTACTTATGAATCAGGACGGAAGGTGCCTTGGATCATCTCCACGCTCCAGGACTGTGGGACGCGAGTCACCGCAGAGTGTAGGACAGCCGTCGGATGCTGAGTGATGCACGGGCCACGGTGAGTTTTCACAAATGAGGGGACTAAATGGGTTTCTGCCGGCATCATGCTGTATTTTACAATTTGGTTGAATCTTGGATAACTGGTTCCCAGGGTCTCCTCAGAGGTAACGGAATTTGATTCCATCTTACTTACCTTTTGATCTTGCCTGAAAATGTAGACAGTTCCTCTTCTGAAAACGTGGGTGGCTCATGATCATGCCAGAGAAAGGCGACTAACCACGGACCAGCTCAAAGGGAGAATTTCAGATATAATTTTTAACACATAATTCAGAGCACTTACCCATGTTGGAACTATGTCGTTCATTTATGATCATTTTCGGTTGTCGTTAGATTTAATTCAGCTATTAGCCTTCTCTTTGGTAATATGGTATTTTGCATCTGCAAATTTAACACGCTTGCCTTACAAGGACATCAGCGTCACATCCAAAGTTCAAAGAATACCTATCAATAAATTCATTTTATGATCAAAATGACATGAATAAGTTGCAGACCCTGAGTGAAATGTTTTAAATATTATCCACATTTTTGTCAGCCAGGAGCAATTTTTTTACGACCATGGTGTTAAATGATTTTGAACCTTCCCTCCTAACCCTTTCCACCATTTCGAAGGACTTAATGGTTTTCCAGTGGTCACATTACATCTCTCAGCTCAGCAATGCTAATGGGATTATAGATTCTGTGAGGTGGGGAAATAATGAATAAAACATAAACATCAAAGATTAGTTACTGTAGCCCATCTGATGGTGACTTACACTAGTCCATGGGAGCTGGGCTGTGGTACTGGGACGTATTTTAGAATATTTCCAGAAGTCAGATGTTTAAGTTAACGAGAAGGAGCAAAGGTTGGTCACGGAATCATCCTCCTCCTCATCATTATTTCTCACTCAACTGTGGAAAATCACAGTGGCTAAATCAGAGACACCCCAAGTCTGTGTGCGGTCACAGATAGAAGTCCATGTGTGAGGGCGACCACACACATACTATCTAAGAGTCCCTTGACTTAATGATTCGGGAATCTGTCCATTTGCAGCACACCCGGAGTTTCCTTTGCCGTCCGCATTAACATTGACCAGGCTCCGCTTCCGAATCCACGGAGTCAGGAAACTTGAAAGGAGCTGGGAAATAAATACCTGGAAAAACTGGTGAGAAGACTTGACACCGTCCATTTGGGGAACCACGCATCCAACACACCTCTGCATCTATAGCTCTCACGTGAGTGTGCTTCTGGGTGTGAACTGAGTCCCGATCATTCACACGTGTGCATTTGGACACACACAGCATGGAATGAGAGAGCACGGCCTCAGTAAAAATGTGAAGGTCACTATGCAAGAGCTTCGTCTGTTGACCAATCAGATTCTGGATTCTTTGCTGTTTGGTTCAGGGTGTCTGTTACTGCCTCAGGCACGGTCCCCATGAACTCGGGGGCTGCCAATCTGCAGATTTGACTCCTTCTCCATTGCTAGTCATCAGGTGATAGAGGAGAAGCAAGAGGGGTCAACATAAACCTTCCCGAGAATTTCAAGTTCCTGTGTCATGCTTCCTTAACGTGGCCACGATTCCAGATAATTGTCTTGCGTGTTGCGCTGACACTAACTGAGCTTGTAGATTTGCGCCAAATCTGTGTCATATGGTAGGAAAGCGACGGGACGGAGACCGCACGTTCTCTCCGCAACTGCAGTGCAAACGGAAAGTTCCTTGTCTGCAGTCGCTGCTCTTGAACCCGGACTCTCAGCTTTGACAAGTGTCTCACTGAGAAGACCGAACGAACGAACAGGAAGACCTGCACCTCGGCCAGGGCAGGGCTCGGATGCGCGCGCCAGGCCAGCGCTGCGAGGTTCTGGGCGCTCCCGGCCAAGCGCCGTGCAACCTGCGCCCACTTGGACCGGCTCCTCCCGGACACCCGGTTTGCTTTCGGGGGTGCTGGATCGCCTCCCTTTGGGGTGCTCGCTTTGGCTGTTTCTTTCCCTGGTTCTCCAGTTCGTGAATCCACCGCTCAGTTCTCCATTTCCTCCAGCGGAGTTGCCTTGATGTGGTCTCTCTGCCGTTAGTGGCGGGACCCTGCCTCCCCTCCCTCCACACACACCCCTCACCTTTGGAGTTGGCGCCCATGCCTGGGACTGTCGCTCCGTGGGATGCACTGACTGTGGGTGAGGACCTGCATTGTTCTGGCTGTCTGTCCACATCTGTGGAAGGACTTGTTGGGGACGATCCAGAAGGATGCGGCGGCCACCAGAGCCGTCTTCCTGGCTTTAGGACTCAAAGTGGCATTTCCCTCTGATGGTCGCGTGCTTGTTTCAAAGCTCAGGTGATCAAAGCATGAGAGCAGATATTTGTGTCACCCCCTTTAACTCTTAGCTGGGGTTAGGTTTTGAAATAACAACTGAACCTTACGTATATGAGATCACACACGAGAAAAAGAATCCAAGGAAACTGTCAGACACCGTGAAATACATCGTATTTCTTATTTCTATACAATTTTAGCTCTAAACTATCTCCAAAGTTTAAATACCCCGGATCACATCATGGGAAAATGACTATGAAGTTTATCAAGTAATATTTTTTGAAAAGAATAGATTTTTTAAAATCGGCCCCACTGGTTTAACTAGCTGACAACAGTCGACTATAGTAGTATAGAGTAACCCTGGGTGTCCAGTGTGTGCTCATTTATTATCTTGAGTGTCTTGCTTTTAGGAGATTTAAATGGTGGAGGGGAAAACTGAGTCAGCAGGCATCTGTTACAGTCAGTGTGAAGTAAGACTTACATTTTCAGGTCTGTCTCCAGGAAATGCAGAAAATTAAAGTTAGCTGAGAAGAATCAATGAATCCTTGATGAAAGGGTCATTTCTAAGAAACACGAAATCCCAGAACAAATTATAGGGCAGGGAGCTAGGCAGGGTGTTTCTCAATTTTCATTTCACTGACTCTTTCTTCCACACGTCTTTATTTTAACCAAAGTAAAATGATTTAGGAAAAAAGGAAAGAGAGGGGGGAAAAAAAACCCTCAAAGAAAATCTTTAAAATTACAACCCAAAGTTTAGCCATCAAGAAGAGTTGTATGGAAACTATTTTCCAAGCTGGCCCTAATTATGTCTTGGCTTCTACCTGGCCACTGTTTTTTTCTTTCCTGTATGTTGCAGACTCGAGTTGCCCCAACTGCTTCTAATGACATCGGAGCACAGTCCTGCCTGTGGGTACACAGGCTTCCTCCCCCGCCCTTCCCAATTCAACAGCACACTGTGGTCCAGTTCAAGTTCAGGCACTTGGTAAAGGTTTGATAACTCTGTACCTTGTTATTCTTCTACATCGTTATAGCTCATTAGCTTACTAGCCGGTGCCTGTTCCTAAGATGGAATAAGCAAATTCTACAGATAGCGCTATAGACATAATAGAATGATATGCCTTCTGGTAAAAATAGTGTCCTCAACCACCATTCTCGTCCCCTCATGGCTCTAGCTCTCACTCTCTTTTTAAAGATTTTTAAAATTGATTTTTAGGGAGAGGAAGGGAGAGGGAGGAAGGAAGAGAGAAACATCCATTAGCTGCCTCCTGCACGCCCCCTACCGGGAATCGAGCGCACAACCTGGGCATGTCCGGATGTCCCGGAATCATACAGGCAACTTTTCAGCCCAGAGGGTGCCGCCCAGCCAACCCAGCTAGATGGGCCCGGGCTACCTGTCCTTTGCTTACAGGGCTCTAACGCATAACTAAGGAGAGCTCGAGGGACCCTGAATCCGTCTATGACACAGAGGGAGAAGCTAGAGTCCTGTATTACATCCTTGCGTGCCAGGGGGTGGGAGCCGGTGAGACCACCGGCAAGGGTATTCCCATAATGTTCTCGAAACCAGACAATCTCTAAACTACCTCAACCCATTCAAGAAAACGAGTGTCCTCTTGAAACGTGGTAAGTTGTCGGGGTGAAGGCTCTTGCTATGTAAATGTATTCTAAAATACATTGCCATTCCTCAGGATATTTCATCAAATAGTTTTCTTAATTATCTCCTCATGTTCACTGAATACACTTAGCGATGGAGCGCTTGCCTATTTAAATGTGGATTTCATTGTTGGAAGAGATTAAGGAAAACTAATTTTTCTGAAGTGCTCGTTATGTACCAAGCACATTCCTATTACATGAAGGTCTAATGTGTTCCCCATGTCAAACCTCTAATGTGCATATTACTTATTTTTGTTCTCAGATGATCGAAACCAAAGTTCATTTTAAATAACATGCTCTAATTCATCAAGCAGGCCACGGGTTCAAGAACCCAGCCTATCTTGACAGCTTGTGCCTTTCTGTTCTGCGGTAATGTTTCATGGAAAAATGTAATCTGAAATCGGGCAAGTGAAATTAAAAATTTCCAAAGAGTGTTGGAATACGATAGAATACATCACTTTGTTTTATGGCTCTTAAACTAGCTTTGGAATGATGTACAAAGGCTACTTTGAACACATTTTGAACAGTTCGACCATTGCCTGGAAACATTTATTGGAGCCACCCATTCCCATTAAGAGGTGATGGTGGCCATGGGTGTGGACTCACGGATTCTTGCACACTGTGTGCGGAGGTTCGCTGACTCCACGCTAAGGACCTGGTAATAAATGAACAACATCCAAAGGCATCTGATTTTAAAAGACATTGATAACTTATCTTGCCTGTCTCAAAAGATCGTGCTCCTTCCTAGTCACGGTTTAAATACTCTCTATGTTTGGTCCAATCTGGAGGAAAAAAGTTTATTACTAAAGTTTATTGTCATCATGATTCATCAGTATTCTTTTGTTTGTTGTTGGTTTATCTCTGTTTTTGACCTTTGCTTCCTGCTACGGTTTACTCATAGTTTGAGAAAGGGAGTGGGGTGTTTTACTGCTCAACATTATTATATATGTATATGTGCATAGCTTTTTTGTGAAGCTCAGATATAGGAGGTAGTTGAGATGAATGGCTAAATGAGCTTTGATGATTTCACTGTGGATTTCATCAATTCAGCATTTTAATGTTATTAATGTAACCACTGAGAGTGGTATATATATGCACCTTGCAAATCCATTTAAGTTTTAGCATTTTTAGAGCTATCAGAAATTATATACATTTTCCAAGCCACTGGTGTCCTGTTGGGGAGCTGGCTCATTATTGCAAACTGTTAAACAAAAAAAAGAAGGCATGTTTTTCGGCCTTAAGGAGATACACTATTGTTGATTATGAGCAAATTCAATGAAATGTCAACTCATTTCACTGTATAAAAACATCATCATTATCACAATTCAGACCTCTTTTCTTGTTCTGGTATAGAATTAAAAAAAAAAAATTCAGCCAGTATCACTGGGGGAAGAACAGATGAGCTGTGGGTAGGATAGACTTGAAGTACTAATGACACTGCTGTCCTGTCGTTGCAGTCTGCTCTCCGGGTGCGGTACAAACATGTCAGTCTATTGATTTCACCAGCATCCTACTCATCATCATCAGTCTTTGATAGTACAGTTAGCAAATAATGCTCATGTAGTATTCATAGCCTCATTCCTTGATCAGTAGCTAAAAATGCTGAACCTTTTCACAATTGTTTCAACATTGAGCATATTATAATATGGTGTAATAACACACTTTTTTTTTTTTTTAAGTAGTTTGTGTGTCTGGTGGTGTGGACAGATTCTATGATTTTTATGACCAAGGGCAGGAATTTAATTTGTTTTCGATGTGTTCTTACTCTCCTATGAAAATGTTCTTCTATTTCACTTGATGTAATTATAGTTCTTGAGATTATAAAACCCAAGTAGCACAAAAAGGATGTTCCCATCTTTCTTTTTTCTTGCCTCTGTTTCTTTTTACACACTTAAAGTATTTTAGGACAAATAAGCACAAAAAAATCCATTTCTACTCTATTTATTTTCCTCCAAAAGATGCATTCAGGAGAAAGATTGCTGTTTTTCTCTTTTATCCCCAAACCCTCTGCGGTCACAAGGTTAAGGTCCCCGGACCTGTCCCTCCAGTTTTGCATCCGTTTCACACTGTGCTGTCAGCTGGTCAACCGGTCTCTAATTTTTTTCCCCATAGTCACCTCTTCCATGTTGTCCCATTTCTAAGTTAGAAATATTGAATTATTAATACTTTCAATTTTTTTTTAACAATAGGCATGGTGTGATTTGAGCCTCCTGCAAAAAAAGGGCTTTTAATCTTCAGAGAGAAAAGAAAAAAGCCATCTGGAAAGTACAACCGTGTCTCCAGGGCCGTGTGGAGGGAGGGACCAGAAAGGTGAGCTACTGAGAGCTTGTGGATAAAAGAGGAAGAGCAAAACACAACCAGAATGATGTAAAAATATCAAGCATTTATTATTATTATTATTATTATTATTATTATAGAAACGATTTCAATGTCCATGACATGGAGTGTACATAATGTGAATAAAATATTTCATTTTGGACCAAGCGCTTTACCTGAAGAAAAACAAAATGCCCTTTACCTCAAGATATCTCTGTTTTTTTTTTAATCCTTACCAAGGACATTTTTCCATTTTTTGTTCAGACAGAGTGGGAGGGAGAGAGAGAGAGAAACAACGACGTGAAAGGGACACATCGAGTGGTCGCCACCCACACGACCCAACCAGAGCCGGGGACAAACTGCAACTGAGGTACGTGCCCTTAGCGGGAACCGAACCCGGGTCTCTCTGGACCACAAGCCAAAGCTCTAACCGCTGAGCCAAACCAGCCAGGGCTAAAGATTTTTTTTTATACCTCAAGGTACCTTTGTATCCAAAGTTCAACACCTGACGGGTGCAAGCGACGTTTTTGTTGCTTTTGAAATTCAAGAAGTGAAAAAAAGATTCATTTTTCAAATGGCAATTCCAGGTTCTTTTCTTTAACGGAGGCTTTTCATCTCTTTCCATCTCCTTCCATGTGGCCGTGGAGCAGTGCCTATATTTGGAAATGAGAAAAGAGAAAAAAAAAACAAAAAACCAAGGCGTTAATATGGTTAAACCCAGGGATAGATCTATATTTTTTTGGACTGAAGCTCATTCAATTCAGGGCTCTCTTTAAGAAAAACAACACAACATATGGAGAAAAAAATAGATACAAAATGAGTATATGTTTAAAATAGAGACGGCATTAAGAAAAAATATATAAAAGCAGACAGCCCAGTTCTTAGTATATACATGTATAATTACATATACCTCTGTAAAACGTTTCCATTTCATTTTTTACTGCATATATTGGATTGCCTCTTCTTATGAATCCCTTTGAAAGTGTAATTTTCTATAAAGAGAATAAAAAGTAATCCAGTTTTTATTTTTAGCATAATGGATTAAACGTTTTCTTTTAATTAATGTTAGCTCAAACTCATTAAAATGACAACCTCCTTACAGATCTTTAATATTTATTTTTCCCCCTGGACACATGATTCCTATACTGATCTTAATTTTTTCCTAGACAAATATCATATATATCAATGATCCTTTCAGATTTCCTCTGTGGCCTGGCCGGTGTGGCTCAGTGGAGTGAGCACCGTCCCACGGACGGGGAGGTCCTGGTTGGATTCCCGGTCAGGCACGTGCTTGTATTTCAGGCTGGATTCCCAAAAGGGGCGTGCAGGAGGCAGCCGATGGATGTTTCTCTCTCACATGGATGTTTCTCTCTCTCTCCCCTTCCTCTCTCTCTCAAAACATCAATAAAAATAGATTTAAAAAATAATAAATAAATGTCCTTTGTGAAGTTGCTAACTGATGGCCCTCAAGCCCACTCTCCAGCCTCCTCACCTTCTGACTACCCACAATGCCTCATCCCCCATCAAGTCACCCGAGACCCCTGTACCCTGCAGACCACAGGAAGATCGCGAAGAGGGTCTTGGTAGGGCCTGCAAGCGCTCTGCCACATGGGGGGGGGAGGGGTGTACAGTAAAAGGTTTTCCAGAGGTGAGTGGTGCTAACGGGTTCTGAGCAAACGTGATGTATAGAATGGTAGGGACGGTAGCGGACCAGGGCTTCTGTTGGTAACCGAAATGACCATAGAAAAGGAGCATAATTAAATTTATGGTGATGTCCCCAAAGAAGTGGAAAGACCGTGATTGTGTGGGGAAGGGAGGGCCGGAAGCAGATGGTTTGCCCCTCCCTTTGACTCCAGCACTTGTAGAAGGCGGTCAGGTCACCCTCCAAGTACTTGATTGATTCCAGCTGAGTGAGTCTTGCTCTCAGTCTTAACACTTCCCAAGATCTTGTTCCAAGCTCTAGACTGCCCCTCCTGGTGATAACCTGCACAGCAACCACTTTACTCTATACAGACGTCAATAATTTAACACAATTAAACCATCAGGGGTTGGTGTTGATATCTATACTATTTCATCACCTGAACAACTAATAAAGAGACCTAAAAATCCCAAAGCTCAAAGAAAATAGAAGGTTATTTCCTGCTCCAATGCCAGTCCAAGTTCAGTGCTGAGGGTTGAGAGAGGGTCTTTGCTACCTGGTCATTCAGGGACCAGGTCCAGGGAGACCCTGCATTTTCAACTGGTGATTTCTAAGGCTTCTAGAGTCATCAAGGTTCCAGCCGACACAAAGCAGGTCAAGGACATGGTCCAGGGTGTTGGAGAAATTGTATGGGTTCCATCTGAGAGTAATGGTATTTCCGCGGTTGAGAACCTAGTTATATGGGTGTCAGTGTTTAACTGTGAGGAAGGCTGGTTGATGTGGTCTAGCATGCATTCAGGAAGCAGAGAAAATGCTCTTGGCAGACAGCGCTCTCCAGATATATTTCTGAGAAGGTCTTATTAGCCTCTATAATCACTTTTGTATGTACTTGAAAGAATAAACCTATTTAAATTACAAAAAAGCTGTCAAATTACAATCAGCACATTTTGTCTTAACTGTATACTTTTGAGATGACTCTCCTTAAAGATTTACTGAATGACTATTGCATTTTTAATATCTACGTTTTTGCTTATTTTACCCAGCCACAAAGTAATGTAATTATGTTTCTTGAGTTCATGTTTTTTTTTTTCTTCTTAATTCAATTAGGCTTTTGAAGGCATGGGCATTTCTTCCTCTATATGCATAATGGCAAAGACTGAGGCAAGCAGGAATCATATCTGAATGTAACTGAATCATGCAGAGCTGCTTATTTTTATTTTTCAAAGAGAAAATCCGTAATTGAAAAGCTATCTACAACCTTTCCATGTGCTTATGAACTTAAGTGGCATAGATGTTGCGTCTAATCATCATAGGGTGGGTTTGCATGATTAAAACGCTAATTTCTGATGATATGTTGTTAATGGAGGATTAAATCACAGTGCAGCAGAACTAAGCTGGTCATGAAAAGAAACGGAAATAACCGCACCACAGGAAGGAGCCTGTGCTGTGCAGCTGGACAATGTATCTTGCGGCTTTGTGATGGGTCCGGTGATCAGGACGAGGGAGAGGTTCCTGGCCACTTTGCAGCACCGAACACGGAGGTTATGACAATACTTCCTAGTACCCGGTGTGAGTGGCAAGGCTGTTTATATCCTCTTTAAGTCTGGCCTAGCTGCCCGGCGTCAGCATGGCCAGCATTTAAGACGCCTACACGGGAATCTGTGATCTAGTGAACAGCCCCAAATCTCTTATGATTGGGGTGCTCGATAGATACCTTCACAGGGATGCTTGGTTTGCCTTGTTCTAAAATATATTGTCTTGTTTTTGTTGAATGGGGGATCATGATGCAGAAACATACTCAGCGTTCTCTTCCCACTGGTACACAGTCAGCAATAAAATTAAATAGTAAAATAAATTTCTCATAGAAACCTGTTAGTTTAGGCTCATTGTCATAGGATAACTTGATAACCTTTGATACATCACCTTCCTGCCTTGGCATGACTCATATGATAGAGACCCAGGTATGATTATAAAACTTAGAAGTTCTTTAAATGTGATAGTCGTTGTTGGCTGAGCAGAAATGGAAAGTTTGTCGCTAGAAATGGTCTTGTGGCTGTTAAGGCAATGATTTCCCTTACTGAGAACAGGACTCATTTAATGATGACGCCTGTTGTTGGTTCAGTAGGAGGGTGATGGGCGGGCAATGATGCCAGCTCACATAGGCAGCCCCTGGTGGCTCTTGTGCGGACCATTGAGTGGACCATGGCTCAGGCACCCCCGGGATATTAATGCTTCAAGTTCCCCAAGACAAGACATGTGAAGACAGTAAATTTTGGTGTGTGTTTGTGGCTTGTGGGATGCTCGGACAGCAGGCCTCAGTGATCTGATACAGCAAAGCACTTACTGCGGCATCCCTCATAATGGTCAATGAGGAGAACACTATCAAAGATCTGGTGCAGTTCTTTATGTCAAATTAAGAGTCAGAAAGGGACATTTCATTTGAAGTTCAGAGCTTCTTCCTAAAGTATTAAAACTGTTGATCTCTGTTTATGCATCTAATCTTTAACCACATTAAAAATACCTAATTCAGCCCTGGCCGGTTTGGCTCAGCGGTTAGAACGCCGGCCTGTGGACCTGAGAGTCCTGGGTTCGGTTCCCACAAAGGGCATGCACCTTGCTTGCAGTTTGTCCCCGGCCCTGGTTGAGTTGTGTGGGTGGCAGCCACTCGATGCGTCCCTTTCATGTCGATGTTTCTCTCTCTCTCTCTCTCTTCCTCTCTCTCCCTCCCACTTTATCTGCACAACAAATGGAAAAAATGTCCTCGGGTGAGGATAAAAAAAAATACCTAATTTATCATAATGTGTTTTTAGCAGTCTTTTCTAAATTTATAATCATAAAATGCAGCTAAACTTTTTTTAGCTAAATGTTTAATTTTCTTACCTTATTGCATTAACTAGAATTCTAAGATAATATTGAAAATATCGAATGAGTTTTATTACTGAGTTTAATGAAATTGGAATTAACAATTTATCATTTAATATCATTTGTCAATTTTTAGCTATTACATTGTCTTCATACTGTTCCATTATTTTGTCTACATTTGGATGCTACTCATTTTAACTTAGAAATATCTTGTTTTGTTTTGTTTTTTTCACATCTCTTGATGTAAATATATGGAATAAGCATTAGTATAACATATATAGATCATGCTTTTTTATGGTTTAGAAGTTACATGGATAGTACATGTAAAGAATATTACCTCCCCCCCCCAAAAAAAAGCACATAGAGAATAACATTTGTATACAAGTTGAACCAAAGTTTTTTAGGTTTTATCTCAGGATGATAAATCTCAAACAATTTTAGTTCCATAAAGCTTTTGGCCTTCATGGATGGTTTATGAATTGAGGTACAAAGGTACTGAGCTCCAGAGCTATTTAAAACATTAAAAGCCACAATATGACTTAAAGTAAATAAAGGTTTATAACCTCATCCCACAAAATAACTGTTAAGTTTTGAGTAATTTTAAGCATTGTTCGGGCTTCTGCAACTAACATAAGATTATCCACGATGGTAAAACATATTGGAAAATTTTGTTACGATTTAAAATAGTTGTTCTAGATTTGCTTTTAATATCTGAGAACATGTTTTTGTATCAAATCATCATAAAAAGAATTCAATAGTGCTATCTTACTGTCTGTGACAAAATATTCTTCTCTCTCTATATATATGTATGTATATAATTTTAAAGGCAACTTTAATTACAAATACAACATTTTAAAAAAATTTTAAACTCCTATTTTAAAACTTAAATATCATAGCAAAATAGATGTGTAGGAGATTTTCACCATTAAATAGTTGTGATTTGACATCCAATGTTCCGTTCTGTTTCAAGAATACTTTCTTGAATTTTTATCACTATTTCAAAACCCAGGCTTCCAAAAGTGGTTGCATTTTAAATCATTCTTCAGCACAGCAGACACATATTGAAATGTGAGCAATTTCTCTGATGACAATACCACACTTCTTCAAACCATTTTTGTGATTCAAATGGATTGATTCTCAGGGAATATAATTTTGTGAGGGATGTTGAATAGTTTTTGAATGAGTTATACATATTTATAATTGAATTGCTAGTGAGAACTTCAGAACAAAATGAATGCATTGCCCTTGGCTAAATGCACTTTTCTTTACTAATTATAAATAGTCAGAGAACTGTCAGTATTTATGTGTAATCCAATTCCCTGGGTGAGCAAAACATGTGCAAATTGTTCTGAGATGTTTCAAACAAGGTGCTATTTTTATTTTTCATTAAGTGTAAAGTATACAATAAAATAAGTAAAATATACAATAAAATAGGTAATTTTACGAAAAATAAAATAACGCAATTAAACACTCAATGACCTTTTCCTAATTCACATGTTTGGCAGTTGGAAGAAAAAAGCAAATCGAAGTTAGTCATGGTTTTAAGCAATCACCTAAAGAACACCATCCTTTGCCTGAAATCTTAACCCTTGGGGCCTGGTAGACAGAGCAAAGAAAGTGATTCCCAAGACTTTCTTTGTGTTATTTGATCTTTGCACCTCGAATGATTAAATCTGATTTTTCTGTTTTAGCAATGCAATAGATACAGAATTGGGTCAAAATAATGACCGAAGCCAGTGAAAACAAGCAGAACACATTTTCAGAAAGAACAGTTAAAATGTTGCATTAAATCAACTGAATAATGTAAAGATAATAGCATATTGCTGCTACTCTCATTTGTTATTCTAATTGTTCTACATTAATGGAGCTCTGCCCCGGGTAGTTTTAACAGTGGTTGTTAACTGCTGTCATTTATCAGCCACCTTGTTACAGTTCAAAATAGAATTGTAAGTGAAATGCTTGAAGGAGCGAAAGTTGACAGTCAACGCACAGTCCAAGAGAATTTACTTCAGGAACTTGATGCATTAAAATGTTGATCATTGTCAAGCATTTATGGAATATATTAGCCCAAAGTTTTTAATTTTACAATGAACACATAAGAATTCAGGGGGCTGGTGAGGGTGTGGAGAAAAGGGGACTCTGGTACACTGCTGGTGGGAATGCAGACTGGTGCAGCCACTATGGAAAACACTATGGTATTTTCTTAAAAAATTAAAAATGGATCTGCTATTTGACCCAGTGATCCCACTTCTAGGAATATATCCTAAGAAACCTGAAACACTGGAAAGAATTTATGTACCCCTATGTTCATAGCAGCACTATTTATAGTTGCTAAGATCTGGAAACAGCCCAAGTGTCCATCAGTAGATGACTGGATAAAAATGCTGTGGTACATATACACAATGGAGTACTATGCAGCTGTAAGAAAGAAAGATCTCTTATCCTTTGAGACAACATGGAGGGTCCTAGAGAGTGTTATGCTAAGTAAAATAAGCCAATCAGAGAAAGACAAATATCACATGATCTCATTTATTTGTGGAATATAATAAACAAAATAAGCTGATGAAAAAAATAGACCTAGAAACATAGAAGTAAGGTACAGACTGACAAACCTCAGGAGAGGAGGACAGGGTGGGGAAGGGAAGAGATAAACCCAAGAACGTATATGCGTGTAACCAATGGACACAGACAACAATGCTGGGGTGGGGGGGCAGGGTTGGTAGGAAGGTGTCCATGGGGGAAAATGGAGAGACATCTGTAACAAAAATAAATTAATACAATTTTTTAAAAAGGTAAAAATAAAAATAACAATTCAGAGGATAAGTTCATATGAGGCAAGTGATAATTAAGCATAACATCATTCCTAATGTTATGGCAATTAGTAACGATTTCCTTCCCCTGGCTTCTGTTGCCCTTTTTCTTTTCTTCCCCTCTGGCTAGGGGAATTTTTCACTGCCCATGAAATGTAATATGCAGGGCAGAAGTAAATTTTGCTTAACTCTAAATATCCTATTCACTGGCCACAGTGTCCAATTATTTGACTAATACATTACATCCAAATTATTAGATCTTCGAGTCATATGAATAGCATCTGTTCGGACACACAACCCCATTCATAGTTGCTGACATCGCTTAGCATTAGTTTTCTTATCTATGATGGCAATAATCATTTCTTCGGTTGTTGTGAGAATTAAAGTAGACAGTCAGCACAAAATATATGTTACTTATTATGTATAGTTTGCAATTTTCCCTTAAGTTATTCATTTAATCTTTAAAATAAATGAAATCTGAATAGGTACTTTCAGGATGATCGGCAAGAAGGAGTTAATTTGCTGAGTTAGAATTCGTGGTAGGTAACCGATGCCCTAGCAAGACTGAGAGAGAAATTGTGAATTAAAAATATCTTTAGGCTGTCTGTTGTGGCTCAGTGGATTGAGCATCATCTCATGGACTGAGCGGTCCTGGTTCGATTTCTGGTCAGGGAACATGCCAGGGTTTGACCTTGCTTCCCAGTGGGAGGCATGTAGGAGGCAGCCAATCGATATATCTCTCACATTGATGTTTCTCTCTCTCTCTCTTCCTTTCTTATTTATTAAAAAAATAAAAACATTTTTAAAAAAATAAAAGAAAATCTTTAGAGTATGTAACTCTAGGTGTGTCCATCTACATAGAGAACCTCAAAATCATCTTCTGTTAACCGGGTGCCAAGTAACGACTGTAGGCAGCAAACGAGAGAGCTGCTGAAAGTAAAACAGAAATGTCTGAAAAGAAGGTAGAAATCGAATGCAAGAGATATTCATTCACTCACTCACTCACTCATTCATTCACTCATTCATTCACTCACTCACTCACTCACTCACTCACTCACTCACTCATTCACTCACTCATTCAATAGCAATGCCCTCTATTTCCTTCCTAGAACACAGACTCAACTGACCTTAATAACAAGGCAGAAAGGTTTAAACACAAACTTTTGGCCTACTATTTATAATTTTGTTTCTTGAATACCTCTCCATCCTCTAGAAACTAAAACAGACTTCACTAGAAGACTGTACTTAAGATGTCATCACTTTTTGTTTTGTTTTGTTTTTTTTTATCCTCATTCGAGGACATTTTTCCATTTTTTGTTCAGATAGAGTGGGAGGGAGAGAGAGGAAGAGAGAGAGAGAGAAACATTGATGTGAAAGGGACACATCGAGTGGCTGCCACCCACACGACCAACCAGGGCCGGGGACAAACTGCAACCGAGGTACATGCCCTTAGCGGGAACCGAACTTGGGTCTCTCTGTACCGCAGGTCCACGCTCCAACCGCTGAGCCAAACAGGCCAGGGTGAGATGTCATCACTTTTTAATGTATAAAAGTAGTATATGGCCCTGGCTGGTTTTGCTCAGCGGTTAGAGCGTCGGCCTGCAGTCCAGAGAGACCTGGGTTCGTTTCCAGCTGAGGGCTCCTACCTCCGTTGCAGTTTGTCCCTGGCCCTGGTTGGTCATGCGGGTGGGGGCCACTCGATGTGTCCCTTTCACTTCGATGTTTCTCTTTCTCTCTCTCTCTTTCCCTCTCTCCCTCCCACTCTATCTGAACAAAAAATGGAAAAATGTCCTCGGGCAAGAATTAAAAAAAAAAAGAATGAAAAGTAGTATAGGGACCATTGTCTTTAAAATTGTTTCAAGCAATGTGACCTGCACACAGTAAATGCAATGGGTTCTCTTCACAGAGATTCCTGGGCCTCTTCCCAGATAAAACTCTCATAGTTTGTACAAGAAAGGATTTTTCATTTCTTGGGTTGGGAGATTCAATCCCCGATTTTGTTGGCATTTTTGTAACTACATACCTGTGTAAAAATATACTTTTGTAATACCTTTTGTAAACAAATATTCTGAGTCTGGCAACTTGACTTTTCTCCTTAAATACAGATGAATTTTATTTTGCAGAGTTCTCAGTTATTCACGGTCGTTATATCTTCCCGGTGAAGTTTAGCATAAGCTTATTGCATTACTTGTAAGACCTTCTGGGTTGGTTGATTTTGCTTAGTTTGTTTGGAGAGAACTGACCTTTTTACCAAGTCTTCCCATCCAGAAACACACATGTCTCTCCATTTGTTTACATTGTCTCTCACGCCCTTCTGTGGCCTTTTAGAGGTCATTCCCACGGGGGTTGGACAGCTCTTGGGAGGCGCATTGCAAAGTACCCAAGAGTGACCTGTGTGCTCTAGTAACACTTCCTCAGGCGTTGGTTCTCTTAGTTGTTGATGTTTGCCCCTCCTTTTATGATGTCTGTATTTTTTCTCAAAAACGTGGAGGATTTTGCTTGTTTGCTCCTCTTTTGATTTTACTTTTGTGTGAAAATTGTGATGTTCTGCTAAATGAAATGCTAATAATTTGGTTACATGGTATCAGATATCACTTTCGCTGCTAAATATGGTTTCTTGAACATAGATTTAAATTTTTCCTAAATTATTTCTTTTTTTATTAATTTATTTTTGTTACAGATGTTTCTCCTCCCCCCCCCCCCCATTAACACTCTCCTGCCCTGTCCCCAGCTCTGTGGTCCATGTCCATCAGTTATGCGTACAGGCATATAAGTTCTGTGGTTTAAATTATTTCTTAATGGATAGCTTCCTTTTTCTTTCAACTGTTTTTCCATTCATCTCAATTTTCAATCACATATAATTTAAAAATCGCTTTTCATTTAGTGCTTCCAAAAATACTATATATAATTTATTATTTTCTCACAAATAAGTATAGTTTTAGAAAGAAGCACTTTATCTTGAATGCTATTTTTGCCCCTTTTGTATTTTGCAGATTCTTTTGTGCTTTGTAGTTTCTTTTATTTACTTTGAACTGCTGGACATGCATTTCATCCTACACCTTCTCACAGAGATTGTGGTTGGCTTTAATTTAAATGATTTTACTTTTTAGAGATGACAGAAGAAACTAATTCCGTGGAGCTGAGATTTGAGGACTGCATTAAGTGAATTTTTATTGCCAGTTTGGGCAATTAATTTGGATTCATGGGCTAGTCTGTAAAGCAATTTTCTCTACATTGAAACTTCTTGAGCAGAGGCAAATGTTTCCCCATTTGATGCTTTGAATGTCTCTTCCTTAAAGGTGTAGGCTAATATTTTGTGATCCCATTTTGGCTTGTTTTCTTACAGATTCGGGGGAATGACTATTTCTCTTGAGATTTGCCCTCCCTGGCAAATGTAGTTCTGGGCAAGGACCAATGCGGGGCAGAGCCTGGAAACTGTGGAGAAGAGAATTTCTCTGCCAGTAAGTTTTCTCTTTGATGAGTTACGCACACCCTAAACGAGCACATCTGTTGCTATTTCACCGAGTTAAGATGATCTCAAATGTGTTTTGTTTATCTTTAAGCCTTGTCTCCATCTGTCACACCTAAAAATAAACCAGAATGCTCATCTTCTCAGGAGCGATGTGTCCTTGACTGCGCCAAACCCAGCTGACTTCAATGGTGAGCCCTACTAGTCACGGTTTTAATGTTTAGTGTGTTTGTGCTTCATTTTTCATCCTTGATACGTAGCTTATGAAGATTTCTGATCTATATAAAAGTCTTCAAATGGATTCAGCTTTTCTTTTCTAAGATTTTCCTTCCTCTACCCTGGCTCTCCAAATAGCAGTCATTTGAGTTATTCTGCAAGAGTCTCTTTACTTCTTTCCACACTTTAGGTATGCAGACATTGTTTCTTCACTCTCTGAATCTGATTCCATCCGTAACATATTTAAGAAAAAATGTGTGTGTATTTACATATAGAGCAAGAGTAGAAATGGAGATGTAAGTCAACAGTAAGTTAAGAGGAAGCTATTGAGTACTTCTATGTAATATGTACACAATAAAAGAAATTTAAAAAAATAAATAGTTTGTAAAAACAGATATATTGATATCTAGGTAGATAGATAATAGACAGATAGATGATAGATCTTTGCAGGCAGGGTAATAGAAATACTGTAAAACTCATTTTGGTGATACTTGCACAGCTCTATAGATTGACGAAAAAGACAGCTTAGTGTATAAATAAAATGGGTGACTTTTATGACATGCAAATTTTCCTCAGTAAATCTGTTTACTTAAAAATCAATTGAAATCTCACAACAAATATAAAATATATTAATAGAGTTCTTAATTAAGCAGACATTTATTGAGTACCTACTTCATACCTAGCGCTGTGCTAACAGCTTTAGACTTGAATATGAATAAAAGAGATTCAGTGCAGAAGCGGGGGTCAAGGGGAGGAAAAGGGGGGCATCTGGACCATTTCCAACAATAAAGATAGAAAAAAGCAAAATAATTTAAAGACCTTAAGTGAGAAAGAAGGAAGAAGAAACAAATCTGAGACTAAAAATAAAAGAGAAAATTGCCAAAAAAAAAAGAAGTGGTTATTGTGCTGGAAGCGCTCAGCCAACAGGAGACTACTGATGAGCCTGGCAGAGGTATATTTCACTTCTCTTAGCAATTTGTTTTCAATCTAGCATTTCCCTTTATCTCTTTCCAGCCCACTGCCCAAATTCCTCATATGTTCTCACAGGACTCCCATCTTCTCCACCCGTCCCTGTAACATATTAGTCGCAGCTACTTTACATTCCCCGGCTGATAGCTCCAACATTTGGGTCACATCTGAGCCAAGTTCTATTGATTATTTTGTCTATGGACAGATTTTCTTTCTTGTTCTCCTCCGTGCTATTATGTCTTTCCAAAACTTGTTGGTTGAAACACGGTGTTCATCTATGTACTTACTGTGTTTTTATTCCTGGAGATGAACGTGTCTTTCTTCTGCTCTGCCTCTGGACGTGGGAACGGGGACCTGAGACTATCTAATCAGGAGTGGAGCTGGATTTACATTTTATGTTGATGGTTTCCTATAATGAAACACAGGCTTCCTATTCTTTAAACGTCACCGTGTTCTTAGGGTGGAGTCTACAATCAGAGGATTTTTCTTTTCTCTTTCTCTTCTTTTAAAATCTTTATTGTTGGAAATGTTACAAATATCCCTCCTTTTTACCTCCATTGACACCCTCCTGCCCACTCCCACCCTTTTCCATTGTCTCCTTCACTCTCAGGCCATCTTTTTGTGCCTGCAGCTAGAGAGGGTTCTCTCCAAGCCCTTGACCCTCTGCGAGCAGGAAAATGTTGTTGCTTATTTCTTAGCACTTTCTGGTTTGGTGGCGAGCGAGAAAGAGGCTCTCTGTTGTCTAGGTTCAACCTCAGGCTTAGCAGGGTCCTGAGTCTTGGAGGAGGGACTTTTTCAATAAACCCGACCCTCGCCTAGTCGCTGGGCATCTCTACTGGTATATGCTCAATATGGTGTCCATTCCCCACCCAGAGGTAGAGATTATTTTTCTATTATCTTCTTTAGTCCTGGAGGCGCTAAGATGTGTTTTTCTTCCCCCCGAAAAGTTAAGACTTTTGGTCCGTAGGCAAGTGATATGTATACTTTTTCTCACTCCGATGTCTACTGTTTTCCAGACTTTCACCATTCAGGGAGCCTTTCTCCAGCTGCTTGGTGAACATTCTGTGAGGGTCCAGAGAGAAGAGCCCATGGGTGGTGAAACCACTTCTGCCTGAAGCTCCCCGAGGTTCCGCATGCTCATGGCCACCCTCGCTCAGCTTCTTGCAATTTGTCCTTAAGCAATTGCGTTCTTCCTCGTGCTTAAATAGCAGCCCCCTTTCTCTCCTGCTCGCCCCCATGTCGATGAGTGTACCTCTCTCCTTAGAGGTACTTAGCAGTAATATCAGGCTTGGGTGTCCTGTTATTGCAGCAGTCTGAGGGCACTGACAAAGACAGTCAAAGGAGAGTCAGTTGGAGTCCATGAAGTTGTGCTGCTGTTATTGATATAATGCACACTATTCTCAGTAGCTTTCAGGAATCTGAGTGCAAAAAGAAAAGAATTAAATGATAGCATGTCCCAGCAATCAATGCTGTGGTTTTGCCGGGTTGGCATTTCGGAATAGTACTACAAAGGGAAAAAAAGATTGTGCTATGAGAAAATTAGGTAAGACTACCATAATGTGCCATCACATGATGGGAAGGCAGACATTACTTAGAGATTGGAAAAGAAATAGAAATGTCCATAGATAAGGCAGAAAATTAGGTTAGAAGGCAAATTAATTTGTAGAGAAGACCCCGAAATATCCAATGGACAGAAATTGTGGACCAGAGATTATGGAATAGGAAAGAAGAGTGTCAGATAAGTGGGTTTTGTTTGACTTTAGGATCTGGAGTGCTGTTTGAGGAATAAATGATTAGCTAAAATCAAGTGTAGAGAAATATGTTAGAGATTAAGGCGTTCCAGGGATTTATAGGGTGAATCAGAACATGGGTGGTCTACCCAGACAATGGTATCCTAAAAATCAACAAAATTCGAAGTGGAGAATGACTGAAAAGCACCAAGACTGTGAAAGAATAATCACGGAATGAGCGTGTTAACAATGCAGAGTTATACGACATGCATCCTAAGGTCTGGAGGGTTGAGGAATTGGGAGTGCTCAATCACGAGAATGCTAGCATTCCTCTCCTGGCTTCGAGGTATGTCATGCTTGAGATGGTAAATAATTCTACCAGGGTGGTAAAGAAGTGAAGTTTAAGGGGAGATTAGGTTGAGACAGGTTTTCTGCAACCTACAAAAAAAAAGTGGTCTTTCTCTATGGATTGGTTACGCAAACACAACCAAGCTCTCTGAATTTTCCTGTAACACAGACAGATGAAAAAAAAATAAATGTAAATAAATAAATAAATAATGATAAACAATGTCAGCAAACTGAAGTCCATTTATGAAGAATGATGAGGGGAAACAGAATGAAAAAGCAAGACATAAAAGAAACGTACTAAATTATCTGAGGACAGGTAATACATGAGAAAATAATTTCGAGCGATCATAAAGAACTTGGGTACCTGAATGAGTATATTTTGACCATGTAGGCCAAAGGAATAGAACAGAATCTGTAAACTTAAAATTGTTTGGATATATACTTTAATTAAATGTAAAAACAATATTCTAAAAGTAAATCATGCCATTAAAATGAATGTCTTAGAAATTCATCACAGTGTATTTATTAATCACAATTAGGCAGGCACTTATTACTATTAACCTGTGGAAAGAGAAGCAGGTTTAAGTTTTCTGATGTAAATAAGAAAGTATGGAAGTCTTCATGACTACATTACTAATTAGTAGTCTGTCCCTAATGCTAGTAAATAACCCTATATTTTAATATACCTAATTACGTTGTGCAAGTGTGTAAAGGGTAGAGCCTTATCCCCTAGGACAAATCATCTATGAATAACATAATTTTACCTGTCATTTTAATATACTGGAAGCACAATGAAATTTCCTGCTGTGTTTTCTTACAATAAAATTTTAGAATACATTGGATCATCCATCAAAAACAGGACAGACCATAATTGCTCTCAATTCCAACTCATTAAGTCATCACTTCTGACTAATCAGATTTTAAAAAAAAATTTGCTGATGAGCACTGAACACCACTTTATATTGACCATGGTGGAATATTTATGTAATTACAATTTAATCTAACATGTCACTCATAATTTTCTGTAGCATAATGTAGTCTCCTCTTGAATAATGCAACACTTTGAAAACTTAACTACATGATTCAACTAAATACTAAGATTCAGCACGTTATTTACCCTTGAATCTTTTTGGTCCAGGATCAACAGACTAAAGTCCTGTATAGTTCAGTGTGCTCTTCTATGTTACAAATTCAGTACTTCCTATTTAGAATAAAAGTGGTAAATAAAGCTTAGTTTGGAAAAAAAAAATTCCCAAATTTGTCTAGGCAAATTTGCTGATAATTTATGCAAGCATAAATGTAAATCTGAATGATCTAGAGCATTCTAACTGATATGTTAAATCCCTCTGATAAATCCCATAGTGCAGATAAAGGACAGAAATTGGGTACATTTGGGTTTAACACATACATGCTCATTAAGTGTACTCTCCAAAGTTTATCAACATTCTGGATGATTCTGCCAAAATAAATAACACACTCAATTTGGGCCAAATAAGGGTGCAATGATATATAGTGTCTGCATACCACTGGATACTTTTCTTGTCAATACACGCTTGGATTGAAATGGTTACTCACGCTAAAAGAGAAGGCTCCAAAGCAAATGCAATCACTTACTGTAGTTGCACAGATAAATCAGTAAAACTAAGTTTGAACAACCAACTGAATACAGATTTTTATGATTTGGGGGCGAGTGAATAGGTTGTCTTTTCGTTTAAAAATTTTGCATATAAAGATATGAAATTTATTAGATGGGTACTAAGATGGTTCACAGAATCCAAGAGATGAAAAGCCTGGGTAAGGTAAAGGGGAAAGGGAAGGGAAGGTCTTTCATTTTATTGGTCAGAGTTAACTCCCTCTCACCCCCCAGTAGATATGTTAACAGGGCTCATTTTACAACTCACAGGTCCGTGTAGATGAGCTTGGGACAGTGATCCAGAGCTGAATCAACGGTGTGAGGCCCCAGCTGGATGGAAGGAGACTATTGGTAGGACTCAAGACACTTGACAGGTGCTCCGACGGAAAAGGAGACCAATTCACTGGTTTTTATCAATGTAAAACTATAGAGAGAGAAGTATGGACATACAAGGAACATATTTCTATTTTCACACAGATTATTAATTATCATTGAAGTGAATAGCAATAACCCACCTGCCAGGTGTCACAACCAAAACTCAGCTGAGTAAATATGAAGATCTAATTGTGTTTTTTTTATTCTCATTCGAGGACATTTTTGCATTTATCTTCAGATAGAGCGGGAGTGGGAGGGGGAGGAGGAGAGAGAGAGAAACATCGATGTGAGAGAGACACATCGAGTGGCTGCCACACACACGACCCCAACCGGGGCTGGGACGAACCGCAACCGAGGTACATGCTCTTAGCAGGAACCGAACCGGGACTCCCTGATCTGCTGGCCAATGCTCTGACCGCTGAGCCAAACCGGCCAGGGAGACCTCAGTAGTTTTAGTAAGCGTTTCCTGAATCAGGCAGCATCCCATCCAGTGACCAGAAGGGCCACCCCCTGAGGGTTGCAGGGACTGGAAGGTGTTTTCAGGAAGAAGGCGGAAGCAAGTCCACTCTGAGCAAAAGAAAAGAAAAGGTTATTTTCTGGCCAGGACTTCACAGTGAGCCCTTCGGTGGGAAGGGGCTGTGTCACACAGATGGCCTCTTTTTTCCCCTCGATGATGGTGCAGGCCCTTGTGACGGATTAGCTTCCTGGTGCTTGACCAGGAAGATTCCAGGTGTGGCCCGGTGGCTCCGTTTGTTGGAGTATGTTCCCCATGCGCTCAGGTTGCAGGTTTGATCCCGGGCAGGGCACACACCAGAAGCAACCGATCGATGGATAAATTAGTGGAACATGTCGGTCTCTCTCTCTCTCACTCCTCTCTCTTGCTCTCTCTCCCCCTTCCTCTCTCTCAAATCAATAAATAAAAAATAAAAAGAGAAAACTCCTGATTGGTTGATTCAAGCCACATTTCTGCAGAAGGTGGAGCTGCAATAGTTAGGGATTAAATCCAGGTTCGGTGCGGGCCTGCGGTTTTCTTGTTAGCACCCCTGTTGCTGCTCATGGGGGCTCAGCTCTTGCACACAGCGGGTGTATTCAGCAGAACCCCGGATCCAGGCCACGGGCCGTGGTGTGAATGGACCTCCAGAACCAACGGGTACAGCCACATAATGGAAACGGAAACTGTCCTGGTTTCCCTGAAATGCTGATTCTGAAACAAAACTTCCCCTTTCTCCATCAACGGGACGTTAGGCTCCCAGGCGGTCAGCGGCCGCAGCGATCCTAGCCTCCGCGGAGGGGTGCTCCTGGCCAGCGCTGACCAAGCAGCCTGTTCCCAAGGTCTGCCTCACGGACCCAGCAGCAGCTCCACGCAGGGCTCGGAACCGCCCGGCCCTGAAATCTCCGTTTGAAACAGTTTGTTTCTCACGCAGCGAAATATTCGCAGAGAGTAAAACTCTGAAGCCTAGTCCTGAACTGGCTAAATGTTTGCTCGCTTTTCCTTTGTCGGTGGGTTGCACCAGCGACGTCTGTAACACTGAGGGCACACATGCATGCAGTTTTCACGTGTTCGTTTCTTTTTCTCCTAACTGTGTGTGCTAGGTTCATCGGTGGTATCGTCTGTCATTTCTCTGTAGTGATGTTTCTGGGGGACTTCTCCAATGTTCACTCCATCTGAGATCTCTTGGTTGCTGTAGATTCTAACCAGCACTTGATGTTATCAGACTTTTGCATTTTCAACCGTTTTCTCCTCCTTTTGTAGAGAAGCTAAAAGGGAGACCTCAGAATCTTGGTGCCTAACTACCAATTTTGAGGCTCATTTTTTATTATGTTTTTGTTTCATTTCTTAGCTTGATCGTTTCTCAGTATTTTGAAAAATCCTCAGTGCTTTTAAGGACCAACCCGATGTTTCCAACACCCCTCTCATATTTTTAGAGTTCATCCAAATTCCCTACCTTGCCGCTGCTAGAAAGAGAAGTCTGGGCCTTTGTTTTCCACAAACGGTGTTTTTCACCATTGGAGGTGCTATAATCACCAATTCACATATGTAATTGTATCTTTGTCTTGAATCTTCTACTTCACATATATATATATGGTGTGTGTCTTTTAAATCCCTCCTACATTACTTTTTTATAACAGCTTTACTGGGACATAATTCACACACTATAAAATGTACCCATTTGAAGCATATAGTTCAATGGTTTAAATATATTAGAAGAATTGAGTGAGCATCACTGCTATTTCATTTGAGAATCTATATTTTTAATATTGTTATTGACTTTTAGAGAGAGAGGAGGTGAGAGAGAAGGAGAAACATGATATTCACCTTCACTGTGAAGAACACCTCACCACAGGGTTTGTAGAGGGCGTGTGTGTGTGTGTGTGTGTGCACATGTGTGTTCATAGGGCATATGCAAGTGCAGGAGATGAGAGCAAATGTCATAGATCAGCAAATAGAAACTGGGATTGGTCATATTTGCTGAAAACGAATATGGCTGGTAGGACTTGGCATAAAATGGTTCTTTATTGGGGATGCATGGACGATCAGTACTTTGGAACGCCAGTACCGATATATCCTGACTGATATGTATAGGAAATGACATGCGTAATTGATATCAATGGTTCACAAACACAAAAGATTATCAATATGTAGATTTAGAAGATAATATAAGATCCTGATTCTGTTTACCTCCCCAAACGTATTCTTGATAAACATCCTGAATTTATAAATGCATTTTGCTTTATTTTATTTTTAAAGACTGTATGTTATCTCATTCAGTCTTCTTCATTAGTAATTACATTTAAATGTCTTAACTGTAATTAGCAGATTATAACAAATAATATCATGCTAGTTTTTAAAGTTAAGAAAATATGATTTTACAGAGTAGAAATATGTATCCAATTTAAATAAATAATTTACATTAATATACTCAGAAAATAGCTCTCTAAGTGGATTATGGGACATATAAGCTTTATTACAGAGAAAATTTATGAGTATTTAAATAGATTTAAGCATATTCAAAAAAAGTCAATCGTGAAGAAAACACAGCACAAAAAGATTTTCTAAAGAATATAGGCAATAATAGTCTGTTGGTTTCTTCTTGCTATTTCCAAATGTTTTGAAAGATTAATTTTTCAGGGTTTCCCATGATATTTCATACAATTTGGTGTTTCACAGATTTGGAATATTTTTTTTCTTACTAAGTATAGATGTATAAAATCTAAATTGTCCTAAGGTATTTTATCTTTGAATGAAGTTATTTATTGCAAGTACTTTCTTTTTTCTTGGTATCTCTCTGCCTGACAGAAGAATCCACAATGTAGAAGTAATGGAAATAAACATTGCTTTAGGAAAATAATCATAACCCATAGTTTGAATCCATACACCAGTCCTGAGCTTAAAAAATAAATAAATCTAACATTGATCTTAAAGTAAGGTTCAGAGTCTTCTAATATAACTGAAACAGAGAAACTCTTAGTTATTTTTTCACTAATTTCAATAGATTTTTCAGTGCATTGACATTTTAATTTAATAAAAGAAGATATTTTATGTAATAAAAGCAGATATTTTATTTTCTAAAAGGATATAATAAAATAGATATCTTGACAGGATATAGGAAAGTCACTGATTATTTAGTTTTTGGTTTAGTTTTTAGTTCTCTAAAAGTAAAAGTGAGAAGCAAATTTATAGAGATTAGTTTTATATGCTACATTTGTCCATAATATGCAGCTTATAAAATAAAAATCTCTAATGTATCTCAAAATTCTTTTGAAGTTGAAGAAATTCTATATTGGTTTTAGAGTGAAATGTTAGTAATGGTCATAACAAAACTTTAAGTTTAATGATTATATCATGAATTTGAATAATTTATGTAACTAATATAATAAATCGATTGCACCAAAAATTGCTCAAGAATCTCTGTAGCTGTAGCTTCATACCAATGCCCAATCGCGACTTCTCAGCAAAGTCGCTTGAGGTTCATGTACGAGTTCTTGTACTAGGAGTGAAAATGATGGGAAAGACATTTTGCAGTGTTTTTCTCTGTCTTCTGGAGCATCTCTGCCCTTCACACTGAGGGGACAGCTGAAAACGATCTCTTCATTTCAAGCAGGCCACTTACTCCATTCTGTGGCTTCACGCGCGAGTCCAGTTATTGTATTACGTGAATGTGGTTTATTTCCTGTCATGTCATCCTTACTTCCCCTTGAAATCGGAGCGGCGGACGCTGCGAGCTGAGCCCCGGGGAGAAAGAGATAGTTGTGTGTGTCAAAAGAGCAACTTATTCGAAAAAAATAGATGTTCTTTTGTCCTTCAGAAAGGGATGCTTTACAGTGTGGTGGGAAATATAAAGAAGTACAAGGTGGGGCAAAGGTAGGTTTACAGTTGTTTGTGTAGAAAATAATGCAATAATCAATAATCATTCAAGAATAAACTCTGTGTTTCACGTGCTCACAACTGTAGCCTTACATTGCCTCGCCCTGTATATACTAACTTGTTTTGAACAGAGGACACAAGAAAGTGATAATTATCTTTCTTTCCTTTGTCATTGGTTTTCCAAGCACTAGAGAAGGTGTTTCTGAGTCCTTGTCCCTCACTCCCTAAGATACCCATCTCCCCAGGCCCATGCATGACTGGACATGTCCCCATCACAGAACTGGTCAAGGCAGGTGTGAGCTTCACCTGACCTCAGCCTTCAGGTGCCGACAGATCATACACCTCTTCTACCCAACCTTTCATCACCTTTACCAACACCTACCTGTGGGTGTGTATGTGGGGTGGGAAGAGAAACTATTCATGACACAGGGATTAATAAATGAATAATAAATCAAATCTATAGTTCAAGATGATTCTCAAAAGACTATTGTAACCTGTAGATGTTAGACACGCATTTATCATATTGACTGACATGGCACCTATAACTTTGGTACAGGTTACAACGAGTTAGTTTTTCCTTTACATTACACAACCATGACATTTATTATAATCTGCCTTTCAATCTCCAATTTCTGTTACACGATGAATCATTACTTCCTATAAATTCTGGGTTCCTTCTTCACTCACCCAGTCCACCCCTAGTCCTATGTTCTATATCATCCTATGGACACTTTCGGCCACCAAGACACTAAAGGCCTTTCCTGAATTTTCTTATCTGTTATTTTATTTTATTTTTCCTTCATTGATTTTAGAGAGAGAGGAAGGGAGAGAGAGAAAGAAGCTTCGTTGAGAGAGCGCACCGATTGGCCACGTGTCGATGCTCAACCACTGAGGCACACCGGCCAGCCCCAAATGTTCTTTTCAATTTCCTCTTTGCAGGAGGAGTTAACTGCAATGTACACACCCCTGCTTGTGAAGTTTGCCTTCCCCTGTCAGTTTCATCCACACATTTTTCATTCCAGATTCTTTCCTATCGGATTCTTCCAAGATTCTTTTATTGAGTTGAGTGACCCTTGCCAATTCCTAATTATAAAACTACTTTAAAACTTTATGCTTAGTCACATGTTTTTCTCAGTCATTAGTCACTCTTCCCAAAGAACATCCAAATTTCTATTTAAAAAATTTCAGCTCTTTATAAATAAATATCCCATACTTCTAAGATACTTAATTCTGTTACGATTTGTTAGCCCTATCTAAATGGTGTCTACCCATAATAATGTTTGTGCGCTGTGCTTTTTTAAATTAAATAGTGTCTTGATGGGGGATGTGGGAGAAAACAAAATGTTACAACCTCCTTTGGGACTTCTAATCAAATTTGAAACTGGGAAAAGTGAGCTGCAAGTTTTTTTGAGACACTCAGCATGACCCCATCGCCTCAAGTTATCCCAGATACTCAAAGAAGTACAAATGGCTTTGTTCGGAGAACAGAGAGATTTAAGGGATCCCAAAAAAGAATCATAATAAACACATGTAAACACCACCTGCTGAAAGTATTATTTCTCTCTTGAGAGCAGTTGTCAAAACAAGACCATTCTACTACAGCTTCTTCTTTTCCCCTCAAATCTGCTTCCTGTGTACCTCCAGGATAGGATCCGTGTTGCTGAGCAACGGTATGACCCTTCTAATTTACACATTTCCATGGGCTTCTCATGTCATCACCTTACCTAAGTGACCATTTATTTTCACTGAATGAAAACTTCCATTTCCCCAGGTATTTGACTTCAGTATCATTAAACTCAAGAGTTTTTTCCACATCTCAGGGCCTTGAACGTGAGTGGTGTCTAAATATAAAATATTTAACTTTTGTTACTTCTGCCTTTTGATTTACATTAAGCCTGATTATAATTAGCTCTCATGCAGAATACACACTACATAGAAGCTATCCCTGTTACTGTTCTTTATGTTTTAATAATTTTTCACTCTTATGTAATTACATGGCTTAAATATCCTCCATCACCAGGGTTCTAGAAAGCTGTGGACTTACTACTCTTACTTGAAACAGTAAAATAATTTTCCAACTCCTTAGGTCAGTGATTTTCAAACTTTTTCATCTCATGGCACATATAAACTAATTATTAAAAATTTGCAACACACCAAAATATATATTTTTTGCCAATCTGGAAAAAAAGGTATAATTTTTATTGATTTACAAAAAAATAATAATAGTAATTATGTACCCTTTTTGCTCCAAAGTGAATTTTTATTATTTGTTATTTTATTTATTTATTTATTTGTTTGTTTGTTTGTTTGTTTATTTAGGTATGTGCCCCTTGCAAGAACCGAACCCAGGATTATCTGGTCCACAGGCCGAAGCTCCAACTGCTGAGCCAAACCGGCCAGGGCCAAAGTAAATTTTTTAAAAAATCAGGTGCCGCCCTGGCCAGTTTGGCTCAGCGGTAGAGCGTCGGCCTGCAGTCCAGAGAGACCCGGGTTCGGTTCCCGCTAAGGGCATGTACCTTGGTTACAGTTTGTCCCCAGTCCTGGTTGGGTCGTGTGGTGGCAACCACTCGATGTGTCCCTTTCACGTCGATGTTTCCCTCTCTCTCTTCCTCTCTCTCCCTCCCGCTCTATCTGAACAAAAAATGGAAAAATGTCCTCGGGTGAAGCTAAAAAAAAATTAAAAAATCAGGTGCCTTTACTTGTATATAAGGATTTCTGGTACCAAGAATTAACCATTCAGACTCAACCTTACTATGTGACAGGACCAGTAAGATGCAACACTATTATCTGATTTAGGTATTATGGTTTAAGACAAGGCATTCACACAAGGTGGTGATCGTGATGGCTGTTGTCATTGTTTTATTTGACAATCGAAGGGGAAAGAGGTCGGTGCCCCTGACTAAATAGTCCGGTGTTGCATGTTTTAAAAATTCTTGGGGCACACCTGTTCAAAATCGCTACCTTAGGTAAATATAAATCAAATGATACTCTGGTTTTAAAGCTCTCTTGACTTTTTTCTTTCTCCTTTTTATACTGCTTGCCTCTTCTCTCCCTTGAAAGAGGCCACCTCCTGAAATCAGATGTTTTATTTTCTGGTAACGCATTCCTTATTACTCAGATACTGATACATTTTCAGCCTTTTAATCTTTCTATCTGAACTCTTCCCTACTCAGTACCACCATGATTCTTTACAGTAGCTTGCAAACCCGGAGCTATACGAGAATCTTAAAAAGCCTAGATTCCTGTCTAGTACCCTAAGATTGGATCGAGACATCGCCATCTGCAAGTGACAAGGCAGACCCAGGAACTAGAATTTAGAAATTAAAGTTAGAGATGAATGTTGATTTCCAGTATATTCTTGATTTGGAAACAGACACACATAATTGATATGCAATATTCAAGAATCACCAGTACTGAAAACTGGTCTATTTAGAATAATGCCCTTTCTCATCACCCCAGCCTTTGCTTTGGCACCTGCTCCTGCTGGTCTCGTAGTAGAACTCTCTGCACACTCAGCCCTGCCTCTCGGGGAAGACCCACCCAGGTTTAAAGCAGGTGATAGTCAAACCTTTCTGGTAACGTCTGCAGCCAACCCTTGCTCTTGAGTTGGAGGACCCCTCCAGGATTTGGTAATCATCTCTGTTGAATTGCTGCTAGATTATGCATTCTAGCACTGACATTAAGATTTGGTGTTGGTTTCCCAACTCTGTTAATTTTCCTGAAAATTTACATTCTAACCATGGAGACTCGACTGTCTGAATCTAATTTGCAAAGCCTTGTTTCAAACCATGTGGTCCAGGGTGACATGTTCTGTTTCAACTTTGATTTGCTTTCTGAGTTTCTGATCTAATATGTATCCAACTCCCTGTCCCTCTCGAAAGGTTGGGTCTTTGACTTCCTCATGCCATTTCCACCAGCCCTTATTTCTAATCCCAGCTCGACTCGGTTCCTAAATCCTCATCTGTAAATGGCCTGTCTGTCTGGGCTTACAAAGTATTCTTCACCTGAGTTCCCATATCATCGTCTGTGAGTGAGCCGTGGTCGGGAAATCCTGTCCTTGGCCAGAAGGTGAGGACAGCGTTACCTATTTTTTTTTTTTTTTCCTGAGAGTAAATGATGGTCTCCCAATGAAACCTGTGAATGGATCAGACAAAAAGTTTAATGCCGTATATATTACTTGCCCTGCACATTGTCACGACCTTATCAAGATCACGTTCCTGTGTTTTTCAAGGTAAGTATTTCTTAATCTAGATTATAAAATCAATGCAAATGGAGTGATCAGATCCATGGTAAGATAGAGGAATCAATTAGACGCAAAACACACATCCAGGAGACAGAAAAGTGCAATCCCAAGTCAGTTCTGAGACAGATGCGAATGGCAATAATTTATTGCATCGTGAAATTATTAATAAAGCTGTTGCTTCATTATCATGCACACATTCTCCTTAATGGGCAAGGCTTGTGACAGACACATACTGTGCTAATGTAGCTGACGCTGTGCACAGCCTTTTAAGGGGTTGTTTGACTGCACAGCTGATGACTTCAATATCTTGATTGCAATGTACTTCACACGCATATATTCACATTTTCTCTGGAATTTTAAAGAATACTGAGTTTAAGCAATTACATCCCTCATAAATGAATTTATAATGCTTTTTTTTTTTATATAAAGTCACTAAGGCAAATTGGCTTGCTGCTCAGCGACAAAGATTTAATACTTAATGAAATAACAGATGGCAGGCAATCATTTCAAAGGGGAAGGTCATGACTAATAGCATAAAGAAAATTGATTGCATGGATCTGAGCCTTTGATAGTGTCATGGCAAACATCAATCACCCTTGAATTTTTATAAGACATTTTTCCTATTCAGGTTCTGTGTTGTGTTACAAAGCTGATGGAGACTAAACAAGTAAACAGAACTTATACGGGACTGAGGCCCCTTTAAAAGCCATGGCCCAGAGATACCATGAAAGGTAGTGCAAGGAGCTGTGTAAGGTCAGCCTAGCAAGATGTTCTTATATGAATATAGGTAGATAAAGCACATTGTATTTATGCCAGATAATGGTACAAGGGAGGTGATGTTCTGCAATTATGCTCATCTCTTTCCAAATCCCCATCATGTTAGTAGTTTGAAATGACTCATTGTGTAGTTTATAGCGGAGGAACAGAAGATTGCTACACATTAGGGATTTTTTTCAGTGTTTTGAGGATTGATTATTAAACACTTCCCATTGCATTAGAAGTTGAGTAGGAGAGATGCAGAGTGAGGATATCCTGACCCCAACAGGACAGCAAACAGTCCTTGTTAAGTAACAGAGAGAAATATGAGCGAAGAAGGAAATTTTTGCTCATTGTCTCTGAGAATCCTTACTATGTGCTCACTAAGTTGGCCCCTTGGAGATCTGAGGACAACTGTAAAATGTGTGGGTCATTTTTGCTGTCTTCAGTATGGTATTACAAGGGAGCTAAGACCCAGTCCTAGCCAATGCACCTGCACATGTAGAAGGTATGTCCAGCAAATGTGTAACTTTGCTAGAAGAAGCTCTTACTTTCTGCATCCAAATAACTGGAAAAAGTGTGGATCACATGATTATCTATCCAGCTGTACTGGAGAAGCTCAATCACGACCTGAAGTGCAGCCCACTGATCAGCAAATGTAGGATCCTGCACATTAGAATCGGATATGAAAGTACAGAATCCCAGGGGGTCAAGAGAAATCTGGGAATCCTAACCCAGCCTCCAAAGCAACTCTGGTTGCATGATTCCATCCAGGAGGTTTTAGACAGATGTTTATGGACACGAAAGTGCTGTAGAATATTGAAAAGTAAAGAAGAAGGACTCTTTAAGCCGTCTGGCTGATTTTATCAATTCGTTGATAAAACGGATTCATCTATATTACTATTGATCTCATCACTCAATTTGCATTCCCTAATTGATTTCACAACCTAGATTCAGAAATATCTCACTTGGACCACAGATAAACATGACCTTGATTAGGTCATGGCATGAAAAGCTGGTACAATTCTGATTTAAGAGCAAAGCTGGATACAATTTCCTGCAACAGTGAGGTCAAAATGTTCCTCAAAGTGAAATTGGCAGCCCCCAACGAAGTTTGAAGAGACACCTATTGCCAAGGATTCTCAAGGCCAGGGACATGTGAAACGATGATAATCAAGGCCTTGTCTGAGCTGAAGTGCCCAGCCTGACACAAAGTAGGATGCAAAAAAGGTGAAAGACGAAATCTCGATGTTGCAACTCAAGTCTCCCTCCAAGGCAATTAGTTAGAAAGGTTTTTGGAAATGGGATCTTTGAGGTTATTCAGCTCACGCAATACCCAGGACTTATTCTTTGTGTTAGTATTTTCAGGCATCCGTCCTCAAGTCTCCCCTCCAATCTCTCCCTTGTTCACTCATCTGTTAACTCTGTACCCACCATCACGCTCTAGTGTGAGTCCTGTGTGTTTTCCTCGAGCAAATTGCTGCTCAGGAATGATAGCCTGCTTGGCATTGTTCAGATGGTTTCCGTTCTGTAATTCATAATCCTGTCCTGTGTTTATTCAAAGGGCTGTTTGCTCAACTTTGATGGTCCATTGTAATTATGCCTTTAACGGTAATTAAGAAAGAAAATATATTGTAAAAGTTCTTTAAAAAAGAGATCGATGACTGAGCCTAAACACAGTCAGACTCATGGCAAAGAGCTGTAGGAGGACACGTATTTACAGTTTGATTCTGTCTCTGCAGTCCAGTGCTAACACCCCAAGGGGCAACTCAATCTTCTCAAGGTTTATTGCTTTTAGAAGCTTTTTCTAAATCTGATTCTGAGTGGTAACTTGATGGATATTTGGGGTACTTATTTACATCTTGTTGGCTCTCTTTATGCAGGATACAAGTTTAAATGGGAGATCAATATTTCCAGGGTACATTTTCTTTCATTTCCTTCACTTAGACATGTGGGTGGCCACCAAATCACTCATGTCATCACCACCACAATCTCTAAAATCACTCAACTGATGAGACTGCTCAGAGTGGCTTCCTGCTCAGCACTGTAGCTTTAAAGTGCAAGCAAGCAAACAAACCTGGGAAAATGTATCATATTCTCTGCAGAAGAGCGACCAACACGGTGAGGAACAAGAGGGTGCGACATGATTACTGGACTCTAGGAGTTTTTAAATTTTTGTGTCTGCTTTCAACACACTGATTACTCAAACTCCTTAATTTATAAAACCAACCATGCTGCTCAGCACTAAAGAATTAGATTATGTCATGCATGTAGTATGTAAAATAGGCACTGATTATAGTCAAACAGTAATCATATGTAAATATATAGGGTAAAAGTATTTGAATGGGAGAGAAAAACAGGGCTCCTGTACCTGAACCTACACTTAGAAACTTACTTACTGGAATCAGGGCCCAGTCCTTTAGCTTCTTTGATTCCCAATATTCCCATCTTGAAAATCAGACGCTGAGTCATCAGTTGACTCTTAGGGTTCCTTCCTGTTCTATTAGCCCATGTTTCTATGCATATCCATGACTGATAAATAATATTTTGCAGGCATTAAAGACTTTTAGGTGGCTGTGTGTGTGTGTTAAAGCCTCTTTTACATTTCTATTCTCAACTGTGATTTATGTCCGGAACAACGCATATAGGAGCACCTGTCCAGGATTTGCATTCAGTTTCAGACAGTGAGTGCACCTGTGCGGGAGGGGCTTGCTTTCCCTCAGCCATGGCTCAGGGGAGAATCCAGAGGTGAAGGAAATCCTCTCAGGCCTTTTCAGATGGAGTGCCAGGCACCTTCTAAGTCTGAGGGAAGTCCTGGCCCTCTCCACTCTCCTTCCGTTTCTCAGAATACACCCACAAGGACACAAAGTGCTTCATTTCTTTCTCTCTGTGATATCGGCTTGATGCACTCAAACACGGTGTCTCTCCACCCCCGCATCTCACAACCAGGATGGGACAAGAAATGGAAACAGAACCAGAAAAGCACAGAGAATAATTCCTCCAGTTCTCCTCCTTGATGCCCTAGAAGACATTCTTTAAAACTTTCAATATAATTACTAATGATCATTGAGAACGCAGGAGGTGGCAATGACTAGTGTGGTGTAAGCAAGCCACGTTGTTGAACTAGGCATGTCCCTTGTGTTGCTCCAGCAAGAGGCCACAGGGAGCTCCAGAGGTGCCTGGTTTCCACTGAGGGTGAACTCAGCAA
Organism: Molossus molossus; assembly: GCF_014108415.1. Taxonomy (NCBI): domain Eukaryota; kingdom Metazoa; phylum Chordata; class Mammalia; order Chiroptera; family Molossidae; genus Molossus; species Molossus molossus. The sequence continues at coordinate 111,940,361 of NW_023425399.1, forward strand.
ACCTTCGGTGCTATTTCCTCCCGACCTTCTCTAGCCACATTTCCCTGCACAGGACTGAAAGAAAGATCTGCCATTAGAACTTATGTTTTAAAAAATTCGTAATTACTCATTTTTAGCAATGAAAAAATAGGGCTTTTGTGAATATTTTCTTTTCACAGTATTTTTAGCATCTATATCCTGGACTCATATAACATTCATATTTGTTAGTACTCTTAATTAGGTGCTTATTTATGACTAAAACTGTTAATTACTAGCAAGAATGTATTAACGATTGTGAAGCATGATGGTAAGCATTGTACTTGTGTTTTCTCATTTCATTTTACAGCATCCCTGCGGGTCATGTACTATTTTTATCTCACTCTGTATGCTTGGTAAATAAGATAGAGAAAGGTTAGACAACCAGAAAAATCATGAAGTAGCGAGGGATGGATCTGATATTGAACCAATTTCTGTCCTCTCCTGTCGCCCCCCCCCCCCCAATTATCTGCTTTTATTTGCTATACAAACAATCCTATGCAATCAAGAGACTGGGACATGGCACCATACACCTGCACGTCGGGTGTCCTGTTCATCTGTCTATGTATGTATGTATCTACTTGTTTATCTCTCATCTCTCATCCTCTCTCTCTCTCTCTCTCTCTCTCACTGTACATCAACTTTATTCAGAAAATAAAATTGTTAAACTGATATTCTACCCCCCCCCCAAATTTGGATTTTATGAGTAATTTTCTCCCTCTAAGTAAAGGAAAAATAAAATTCCTTTTGAGAAAAATAAAGCAAACATTGTTCATCAGGAAACGGACATTAAAATAATCTACATGCAGTGAACATTAATTAATTAATCCTTCCAGTCTGCATTTGTGTTTTATTTTGACAGTGCCCCTTCTGGTTTATTTTCAAGGTTAGGAGGCTTTGTTTCCAGGATCTAATTTGAATGCAGACGTGTCTCTCAGATGGAGCGGTTATGGAGTGCAGGAGTGTTTAAAATCAAACACTTCCCACTGCGCCATGAGCTACATGGTAGGAAATAAGACATCCTCTGTAGAAATGAACCTGATGCAAGGTTCCCGGTCATGTTTCCCACCAGCTTATGATTTAGCGTATTGGGTAAGTAGAAACAACCTCTTAGAAATAATTATATATACTTAATAGATTCAAGAGAGAAAACATAATAAATCTATCTCAAATAAACAGATGCAGTGGATTAATAATCAGGTCATCAGAGAGGCTTCTTGAACATCCTTCTTTTCTTTAGATTCCCAGCCTTATTCGCAATTAATTTGGCAACATCAGGCAGATATTGCCACCAACAATGACAGAGTTGGTATGGCTTTCAGTTAAGCACCCATGATTTGCTTCATTAAAATATTTCATTATACTATCAGATTTTTAAAATACGTCTCTGAGCACATTCATAATTTTTGAAAGATATTACAAACTAATTCCTTTCGCAGAAAGCATGCTTCCCATGCATATTAAGAATGATAGTGCAATTTCAATAACTTTATGTGTATTGATCAGGAGCCTCCTAATAATGGGATTCTGTCTGTTCCCAGTTCAGTCTCACACATGCTACGAGAATGATAATTTGAAGTCAGCTTACGAACATCCGCATTCAATGCACAGTATCCTAACCACACACATATCTTAGCAACCTTTGGACGTCTTATTAGAAGAGCTGTTGAACTTAGTGGGGGAAATTTTCAAAAAGCCTGTTTCCCTCAATGTACCTGTTAAGAAAAGGATGATTTTATGAAATAGGGTAATGAAATCTTAAGTGTTTATAAAGCCCTTTAAATGTGAAAAAAGAAAAACAAGAGTTCCAAAAAATGACAGCAAACACTCCAGATAATTTATGAAGTTCACTGTTATTTGAACACACCCACTATCCAGATAAGACTCACTGAGTGCATTTGCAGGTCCGTGGAGAATCGACCTAAAAATTAGGACACATTTTAATTGAACATCTTACTCTCTGATTCATCTCCCCCACAGTCCTTAAAACCCCATCTCTGTAGAGGAGAGAGGGGCAGAAGGGTTAGCGACATCCTCAGGTCAGGAGATGCCCCGTCCTGTCCGATGGCCGTGACTAACAACCGCTTCCTACCACCACGCGCTAGGTGCTTGGAGAGCCAGTGTCTCACTTGCTCATCTTTTCCTCCATCCACTTGAAGTTTGCCTGTCACCAAACCAAACCAAACCCCTGAAGCCTTTAGAGTCACAAAGGTTTGATGCAAAATTGAATCTAGCCCATTTCAATCATGATCTAAGCAATTCCAAATGCATCCCCTGCTCCCTCCACTGGTATTACTGTTTGTTTACCCAACAAACATGATTATCATCTATGTCATAGTCATGACAAGTTCACTGCCCGAGCCTCGGAGCCATGTCCAAGCAAGTGAGAGAAAAAAGTGATCTGAGGGGAGAATGGGATTGTACAGCTGCAGCCAGGGGGCCATGGTAAGAAAATAGAATTAGGTGGTTTTATTTATCCAGCATCCACTTTTCACAGCAGAACCGCTCTCTGAGTATTGTAATAAAATATGAATAAACAAGCCATTTTTGTACCACTGCAAACAAAGAGACAAAACAGGAACCACTCTGAAGAATAGAGAACATTTTTACGCCGTTTTTAGGACAAGATAGAGACTATTTTGTGAGTTTAGGCTACAGAATGAATGCCGCTTGGAAAATTATTTCTCATCTTGAGTACTCCAATGAACCAGTTTTTAATTCAATGCTATTGTGTGTGTGTGTTTCATTTTAACAAAGACAATTGCTGTAAAAACAAAAAATAAACTCTTAAAAAACATCACAATTAGTTATTTGTCTCTCAAACTGAAAATGTTAACTTGATGTAACCATTTACAAAGCAGTTTTGCATGTTTACCTTTGCTCATTGAAATACAGTTTAAGAGGGTAAGCAAGAACATTAAAATAATAAAGGTTGGGGTTAAAAAAATCGATGCCATTTTACAATTAGCCCCTGAATCCAAGATGAACACTTTATGTAATTATTTACATATTTTAGCGACCAAACTAAACACAATTCCTTGCAATTTCCATTTTACATTCTGTAGAAATCAAAACTCTGTCTGTGAGTATTCACAGGTCTAAATTTTAAAGTTGAAGTGAAGGCGGGAGAGGCGGAAGACTAGGTAATGTTAAAGCCAGGGGTGACTAGGGCCAGGGACGAGGCAAGTGAATGGGGTTGGACGTTCTAAGAGCGAAGGAAATGGGAAGGAGGAGAAAATAGAGGAGAGTTGAGAGGGACCAGCAGTGAATCTCAGTAAATTATAAAAAGTGCTCAAGGCAGAGTAAATATTCTGGGAGCTATGAGAATCTATTATTACACCGATTTTCTTTTATGCTGAAGTGAATTATCCCACAGGGTCAGTTTATTATGTATTTTATCTTCTCAATTTTTAATCTAGTCGTCTAGCAAGTCTAATTACAATGATGCTTTATGTTTCTCCCCACCCCTTCAACGAACATCCGGAGATGGAAGGGTACTTTGTTCCTAACCAAGGCTGTTCAGTTATGTGATTGAACAATCTAAGTACAAATCCAGAACATACATTATGGTTGCCAATGTTACAATATACAACAAGTGAGTATAAATCAAACTCTAGGCACAATAAATGTTTACGTGAATGACGTAAAGAAAGATACAGAACATCTGCATCACTGTCAGTAAATATAGAAGAGTCACAGTAAGAATCTGCAGATCAACCATTGACACTTCTCTGGGACTTTGTGTAAACATCTTATTACGGCATGATGGAATAAAATACCCGCCTTTATCACCTGTCTGTGATCTGTTAGTCTAACTCAGGGCTTGGCAAACTCGGCGTCTTGGCTGAATGTATCCTACTGTCTGTTTTTGCAAATGGTTTCATTGGAAGGCAGTCTTGCTTGCTTGATTGCTCATCGTCTGCGAGTTCTCTCCTACCGCTCCAGCAGAGTCCAGTAGCTGAAACTACTTCTCGATATCTGATGATTTAGCAATCACTCAAGCATCGTATTGATTTTTACACTTATGGCGATATACAATTCAACTGAATGTTTGAATACATGCATCATGCGCAATGTATTTAGAATTTTAAAAATTGACTGTATCTTAATGGTAATTAAAGCAAAGTCCCTCCCTCATTAATCACAATCAACTGTGATGTTTTTCCAAGAAAATAATTTTGCAATTTTATATACAGTGAAGTATGGTATCTTTGATAGAGCACTGGTTTTATGTGGTGATCATTTAAAGTATTTTTAATACCCTTAATTCCTAAGGATTCCAAATTCTTTACTGCAAGTGACAAGGGCGAGGGCGCTCTGTGGGATCCCCTTTATACGAACATCGATTTCATTATGAGGGCTACAGAGTCCTAACCTAAGCAGCCCCCCAAGACCCCCAGTTCCCAGATACCACTCATTGGGGCAGAGAGATTTCAGTACTGATTTGGGGGGAACGCAGACATTCAGACCACAGCAAATTCCTTGCTCTCTTGTTGGACATAGGAAGTCTTAGTTGGACTAACATACTAAAAATATCTAAATTCATTCTTTTCTAAATGTTCACCCTTTATAGGTTTTGATATCTGCGTCCTAGACATTTGTAGATGAAAGTGTACAATTATTATCTGAACCTCTCTTTATTTTGCTTTGTATTCTGTCATAGAAAATAGCCAAGCATCATCCAAATGGAATTTGATTAAACATAACATGGCTAATAATGAACTGTTTCTGAAAACCAAGTGGAGAAAAATGTCAGCTATGTAGGCCTTAAGAAGAGTTAGAACTTTCTAAAAAATATATTAATTTTGCTTTTGGCCAAGAGAAGCAGCACGTGTGGTAAAGAAGCCAGATAGTCTGTAATTAAACACGTGAATAGGGACAAAAGTCACCTTGCAGAATTCAAATCCCAGCACCACCACGACTTAACAGACTCGGGTTTGTGTGTGTGTGTGTGTGTGTGTGTGTGTGTGTGTTTTAATGTTTGTTTCTTCATCTATAAAATATTGCTTCCCTCATAGAGTATTGTGCAAATGAAATAAATTAACGTAGACAAAAAGTGCTTAAAATAGCACCCAGCCCATAGTAAGAACTTAGCAATGTTATATATTATCTATCCTATTGAAAGTAAAATGTAATATAAAATCTGATAGTGAAGTTTGGATATTTCTGGAAAAAAAAAAAGTAAAACTTAGCTGCCATCTCCAAATCAATATTTGAAGTGACCAAATAAAACCAATGATATTATTGCCCAGCCAGTGTGGCTCAGTGGTTGAGTGTTGATACATGGACCAATAGGTCGCCAGTCCAATTCCTGGTCAGGGCACCTGCTGGGGTAGCAGGCTCAATCCCCAGCAGGGGGTGTGCAGGAGGCAGCCAATCAATGTTAATGTTTCTATATCATTGATGTTTCTCTCTCTCCCTTCCTCTCTCTCTAAAACCAGTTTTTTTATAAATGATATTATTGGAACAATCTTGCCTTTTTAACACTTAGTGACTTTGTGTCTCTCATTCCTTGCCAGGACAGAAAGGCTCAGTTAATGTCGCATTAGTACTTCCCTTCTCTTATTAAATAAATATATTCAATAAAATCAAATTATGAAAAATTAAAAATAAAAGTCCAACTTGGATTGATATTGAACTTATTTCTCTGAACAACAGAACAAAGAAACACAGAAGGGTAATACCTTTCTTCTTCTCTAAGTAAATATTAGGACTTTCTTGCTCAGGTTAAAATATAATTATATTAGGAGGTAAAAATTCCACTCTGTTTTAATACTCAGCATTTTGTAGTATAGTTACCTCCCAAACTCACATGTGTGCTTTCCAACTCTCCAGAACAAAGAAGAGAAATACATTCTAGAAGTGGAAATATTGGTACGAAAGGTCATGTTGCTAGACCATTAATTCAGCACTGGAAACAAGTGAGTTGTCAGGAGCTTGGGTGTTGGGGTGTGAGCACCAGTGGAAATGCAGGGGGATCAGAGGAAATGAGGTTGTGAATGAGGGTCAAGGTCAAGGTCAACAGTCACCATGGCCAGGTGACTTCTGTAGAAATTCTAAAAGACGCTTATGGGTATGTCAAGTTGCTCTTGTTTTCTTTCATTACAAATTCCTAACTCTATTGTTGGACATAGGAAGTCTTAGTTGGACTAACAGACTAGAAATATCTAAATTCCTCTTGGATACATAGACATTTTCTGAGAGGATGTGAAAAACAAAAGAACATAAATGGATAAACTGTGTCCATTTTATAAAACACTCTGTAGTTTGCCAAAACAGCAGTTGTTCATTCTTTGGGGAAGTACTAAAAATATGCTAAACCTTTCATAAAAATCCTTTTCATTTAGCTTAAGTTCATTATTTTTTTATCCAGAAAATGCCAACTTGAGAATGAAAGATTTAACATGTTAAACCACATCCCTTGAATGCAACTCCAATTTATTACTATGTAGTATAAAATAATAAAAAGCTTAATGCTAAAATATAGTTACTCGTGTGAATAAAAGAAAAAATATTTTTATGCATTTATGAAAAACAATATTTTCTTTAAAAATAGGTGAAAATAGAGTAAAGAGGATATTGAAGAGAGTTTTAAATACAGAAAGTATACAGAATACAGAAGTATTCAGCATATATATGGATTTTCTTGATAAATTGGCACATAAAACCTTCTACCTATGTGTATATGAACCACGTCACAGATTTAGTTTTGTTTTTATTAATGACTAAGATAAAAAGTCACATTTCTCCACATATCCTAAATCCTTCTCACACCCTCTCTATTTTATCCATGTTTTTGATAATACAAGCCACATTCTTTTGTTTTAAATGAGAGACTAAAAAGGGAATGATAAATACTTCAGTCTCAGCAAATATCACTAAAACACATTTGCGTGCATCTCTGACAAACCAAAGAGAATCTCGGCCTCTTCTGAAGCATTTACAGTAATTACCGACTAATTTAATACAAGACGGATTCGGTAGCTATTTTCAGAACAGAGCCACATTGCACTGGGCCACCCATGAATTACATTCTCCTCCCAAGTTGCACTCAACAAGTTCTTTAAAATAATTAGGAAATTTTAAAGGTAGGTAATGGGTACGAAAAGCATTCGTTAAACAAGTACGTGCATGAGGCAATTAAAGATAATAAAAGAAGGCTGTGGGTTCTCGGGGGGGGGGGGGGTGGATGTGAGCAAGTGAGCTGGTCAGGAAGGAAGGAGAGACTGGCGGTTCTTCTTGTCCGGGCTCAGGACTGCACCCCACTCTCTCCTTGGCACTAGAGGCTTCATCACTGCATTGCTGGCACCAGGTGTTACACTGGTGGGGTCAGACCTGGGTTCGGCGACCTCGGCATGTGAGTTCTGGCTACGACAGTATTCAGAGTCAAGACTCCAACTATAAAGGAACATTTATTTACAAACGCACAGAGGTAGAAGAGGTAATTCATAGAATAACGGACTTAGGAAACAAGTTATAGAGGCAAAGGAAGGGCCCTTGGTGTTCAGAAGTGAGGAAGGTCAAGGTGACCGGCCTGGGGGCAAGGGGAGGAGGGGGGGAAGGGAAAGGGACTGGTGTGCTTCTGGGAGGGACAGCGATCTGTACCCTCCTTCCAAAGTGCTTTAGGGTGGAGATTTTAGGGTAGGTCCCAGAGGAAAATCGTAATAGAAGACTCAGCAGCTGTCCAGGTGTGTCCTTTTAGGGTCCTGGTCTCCACGGATTGACTGGTCAGCGCCAAGACAGAGGGTCATTATCCAGTGCAGCTGGTCCTGAGTCAGCCTGGGCCTCACTTGTCTGGTTTTGCTGCTTTTCTGGGCCTGGAGTCGAAACAGAACTGAGCACCTGGAACTTATCTCTAGGAGGAAAGGTCAGGGGGTCAACCTGCAGGACCAGCCATATTCTAGGAGAGGCGAGGTCCCACCCTACAATGGTCCTTTCTAGGCACCTGGGTTTTCCACCTTGGGGACCTTCTGTACCTCACCCATTGGCCTTGCCCTGCTCACGGCTGTCTAACTGTCCACCTCAAACGGATGGCTGTGATTCTTCATCTGAAGCCAGACACAAAGCCCCAGAACAGCACTGAGAGAAAGTCAAAATAGCCCTGGCCAGTTTGGCTCAGCGGTTAGAGCATCGGCCTGCGGTCCTGAGAGACCCGGGTTCGGTTCCCGCTAAGGGCACGTACCTCGGTTGCAGTTTGTCCCCGGCCCTGGTCGGTTGTGCGGGTGGCAGCCACTCGATGTGTTCCTTTCACGTCGATGTTTCTCTCTCTCTCCCTCTCTCTCCCTCCCACTCTACCTGAACAAAAAATGGAAAAATGTCCTCTGGTGAGGATAAAAAAAACAAACAAAACATTGCCTTGCATTCAGTTTGCTTGAATGAGGCCACTCTCGAAAACAAGAGTCTACTTGATTTTCTTTTCAATTTGTTTTTCAATTAAAATTTGGGGGGTGACATTGGTTAATAAAATTTTGTAGGTTTTGAGTGTACATTTCTATGACATATCATCTTGATATTGATTGTGTGTTCCCCATCCGAAGTCAAATTTCTGTCACATCATATTTGACCCCTTTAACTTTTACGACCTCACCCCACCCCTCTGGTAACCACCCTACTGAGGTCCAAGTCTGTGAGTTTTTGTTTGTTTGTCTCGTTTGTTCATTTGTTGCTTTCAGTTGTATAACCCACATATGAATGAATGCATCTGATATAAATCTGATGGCTCTTGACTATTCAATTTTTAAAGAACTCTATTCTTTCTAAGTTATTTCCCCCGCCCTTTTTTTTGGTACATGCCCCTAGCGGAAACCGAACCCAGGACTCTCTGGTCTGCAGGCTGACACTCCAACTACTGAGCCAAACCGGCCAGGGCTCTCCCCCCCATAATTTTTAATGAATATTTTTAATATACAGAAAAACAGGATAATAAAATGAATCTCTTTGTACCTGGTACGTATATTTATATTGTTAACATTTTTACCATATTTGCCTGATCCTTTCTTGTTGGGTTGATTTCATCTAGACTAAAAATCCCCTTGCTTCACTTTTAATATGACCATATTTTTTCTCCCATATTTGGTAACTTGGGCTACTCCTATGCCTCTCTCTGCCTTTCTGAAGCTTGAACCTAACTAGCAGGCAAATGCATGTAGCTGTCAACATAAACACAGATGATTAGTTTTCTATAAAATAATGGCTGACGTATCAATATTGCAAAGGACAGAAAGGATTTATGTTTGAATCAGATAAGTGACTGCTTCTATAGGAGTTTTGAGATAAGAGCAGACAGGGGAAAAATGTTATCCAATCTCTTTTGTAATGTATATTGCTTTAATTTAAAGAGAAGACAAAGTAAATATGACAAAATGTCAACCACTGTAAATTCCGGGTGGTGAGAATACAATTCTAGTTTACTCTCTCTGCTCAAATGCATTTTCACAACTTTTCAATATGACACAAAATATTTGCAATACTTATAACTGCATAGGATCAGTCTTTTTTTTGCACTTAATTTTTCTTTCTAATTACAAGGTGTAGTTTAAAATGTTTTATCTTATTTTTCATTTAGTTTGCTTTTTAATTAAATACATTGCATATTTGTTTTATAGTAATCATTTTCCTTTTTAGAAATAATTATCAAAGTTTTAAACAACATAATTTGTCTTGTATTTTTAATTTTAATTCTGTATGATAGTACACATAAACTTTCAGACCATTTTCATAAAAATAACTACAGGTTGAACAATATTATTTTCCTCTTTTCATCATTCCGACCTTAGCTGTCATGGCTGTGTGTCTGAACGCTTTTCTTCCCCTACCCTCCAAGCCCAAGACCTCAGTCCTGGAAGAGAGCCCGACTAATGACAATGAGGAGACTCATTGTGTCTGGAAGGCACTGATAATGCTCCATGTGCATTAATGACATCTGTGTAACCGCACACTGTGAGCTGTAAGTGGATCTTGGAACCATAAACCTGCAGCGAGCAATTCCCCATTTTTCTGCAGTTTGGAAGGGTGCTTTCTTCGCCCTGTTTACCTTCTCTGGGCTTCTGAAATCAATATGCGTGGAAAAGCAGATCATTTTTTAAAAGGGTCACTTTATTAGTTTAAGAGCTAGAATGTTATCCTAACTGAATACTGATTTGTTCTCAAATATATGAACATAAATAACTTCCTCTAGAGGGGTCGTTTTGATCAATACGGAGCCTGCCAGAGGCTCCTTCTGAAGAGGTAATGCAATAATGTAAAGAAACTCTGAGCAAGAATTTTAACTGAGTTCATCGTAGCTGGCTGTTTAGGACCTTCAGCGGCGAATGGCCTAGACAAGGCAGGGGAAAGTCAAGTTTAATTTTACACACTGCAATAATGTATCGAATCGTTTGTAGCATTACTTAACTTTCGACACATATGTTGGCTTTTAAACAGAAATAGTCAACCAACTTTATTCTATAATCTTTGTATACCTTTCCAAATAAGTTATTTTAGTAATATAATCTCATGTACAACCACCAACTATTTTAGACCAGGTAATACGAGACATTCTCTTCACTGAAGAAAAGGGCTGGCTTTTGACCCTGTGGGATCCAGGTCCCCCATCACCTACCGCTAAGGGTGAACATTCACAGACTGTTCATTGTGTTCCCATATCCAAGCCATAGTTTAACTTTATATCGTCCCAGATTAGACAACTGTAATATTTGGCGAGGCACACCGCTATTGATGGGTGCAGTCCAAATTCAAACTCAAGTCCAAGACTAAACACTGTGAACTCGAACATTGTTTTACATCGCCCCTCTGCTTTCTCATTAATTCCCAAATTCCAGAACTGTTTTTCCACAACGAAGCATCCTGCATCTACCCATGTCATGTTCTTCTAATTTCCTTCAAAGGCCTTGGAAACCTTTATCTTCCATTCCAGTCCTTGCCTCACTCCGTGTCTGCGCTGAGTCACGTGTTCAAATTGTGCCATCGCTTGGTAACTGGCCATGGTCTCAAAGCAAACATGCTTCAGAGCGAATGTATTTTCTTCCATCTGCAGTGTGATTTTCTTCTATTCATTATTTAATCTTTACCCAATCCATGTGGTTTCAAAAATCTCTGTATTATTTCAGAATTGGCCAAGGTCAAAAGAGATATGAAGAATGAATACGGGCTTTATTACAAATTCTCTTGCCACAGCGGAATTTCCAGCATGTGCCAGGCAAAGTTCCTGTTCTTGTGGAGCTTATTATAGTGTAATTGGAGAAATAGATTTTGAACGTGTAAATACACAAATATCCGCATAATGAAAACTGATAATAATTGCTGGGAATATTTCACAGTTTTCTCAAATAGCACAATAAGGGGACTTTAAATGAAACTAGGATAATAAGGAAAAAAACAGTAGGGGGAGGTGTCATATCTCACATCTCAAGGCAATGATATCTGAACTGAGACTTGAGTGATAAGTACAAATTCAATGAGTTCAATGGGGGGACGGTGTGTGTGTGTGTGTGTGTGTGTGCCCAGGTGCATCTTTAGTTGGATAAGATGGAATGAACTCTGAAGAATGACTCCCTGGTGTTTTCCTTGCACAGTGAACTTCACGGATGGTGGCATCTTTCCCCAAGCAATGGGGAGGATAAGATTTGGCAGTGTATTAGGCAACTATAAATTTATTTTTCTTTCCTTTTTATTTTTTCTGTTACTCCTCACCCACAGATGTTTTTTTCCGTAGAGAGAGTGGAAGGAAGGAAGGGGGGTAGGAGGGTGGTGACATCTATAACATTGATGTAAGAGAGACACATTGATTAGTTTCCTCTCCCATGTGCCCCAAGCAGGGTCAGGGATTGAACCTGCAACCCAGGTACATGCCCTTGATTGGGAGTAGAACCTGTGACCCTTTGGTTCATGGGCTGACACTCTAACTGCTGAGCCACACCAGCCAAGGCAAATCTGTCTTTCCTGACATGATGTTTGTCATATCTGTTTGTACTGCTCCACATCTGGCGATCCAGAGTCTCTCATGTCTACGTGATTAAACTGACAACAGCCAATTCACTTTTAACCTTAATATCCTTAAACATACAATCTGACATGGTTTGACCTGTAGACACTATGATGGGTTCCTATTACTTTAGTGGAGAAATATATGTTATTTTGTACTGTCCTTAGTCAATTGGCCCTATGTGAACTGCATCCGCAGCATCTTAGGTCTTCTTCCCCAAGTCACAAAGCCACAACCACCCTGATGTTTTTCACTTCTTAATACTAGGCTTTCCCCTTGCCCCGGGAGCTGAGCCAGTCTTTTAACACCATGGAAGGACTATCCTCCCCAGCCTCCACTGGTCTTTAACCCAGGCAGTGGACATGCCTAAGAATGAGCAAGCACAGTGCTTTGAAGAGCTTGGTAGAGAATAGCACCCATCGCTTCTCACATGTCATTGTCCCATTCAAAGTCATCTGTTGCAAGGAAGACCCAGCTAAGTTTTAAAGATTTTACTGTGAAAGTAAGAAGAAACAACTAGGCTGTTGGAAAGCTATCAGGGGTGTTCCAGGCAGAGAAATGGCACTGGCGAAGACACGGAGATAGAAAGAAGCTTGTTTGAACACATTGAGCTGTAATGACTAACAACAGTTGGAAACAGGCACGCACAAAATCCTTTACTGGCCTTTGCACATCCTGTCATATATTGCGCACAGTATTTCTCCTAAAGCACCTTGTTTTAAACAGTTGACTTTGCTCCGTGATCTACAAAATGCGTATACTAAACATATATATTGAGTTTATTATTGCGATCGAATAGAAGTCAGAGGGAATTTAATTGGATTTATTTCTAATGATATGCACAGCTGTCTTTGGGCTACATGCTAATTATGTAGATATAAGTGAAATGCCATTTAGAAATACTACTACTTGCAGGCATTTAGGTGAAAAGCAAATCACAGATTTACTTCCCCAACATCTTTAATAGGGATTTTCACTAAGAGTGTTTAACATCCTCCTCAACAGCTATGTGAGTCTGAGTAGACAGCCCAACCGGCAATAAGATTTTACCATCTTTATGGGTAAATTCATCTAACATTTTCCTCTGAGTTTGTTTCAGAGTAGTGATCGTCTCTCATACCTGTTCTAGCTCTCAAGGATCATTGCATTGTCCTGCTCTCTCACCAGGGTGAAGAGAAACGTTATGGCGGAGAAAGGGTCCAGCCTTGGAAAGAGGGAGTAAGTGTGTACTTCTTATGTCTCACCCCCCCTTGGCCTCCGCGCTCGGTAGTTCAGTCATTATCCTCGGAGGATTTCCGTCTCAGCACAGCAAATCACAGGGCCCTTTCTCAAAACCGCCTGCTCTAAGTGTGCTTGGCTTGAAATGCCAAACGATAGACTAAGTCATCCCCTAATTGGAGACAAAAATCCAAAATATGCAAATTTCTTGAAAAGTTAATAAATTATAAAATAGGAGCTTAATTTACTATGCAATGGACAAAAATCAGAGGGCTTGGGAGGCAGTAAATCACTGATGCTTGAAAAGTGGGAGACTTTTGCCTTTGAAGAAAAAAGAGAGCAAGAGACCGAAGTGGAAAATCACCTATTTTATAATGAGCTCCTACCCGGTCTGTTTGTCCTTATATGAACACAGGTGCCTGGCTGTATACATACAAAATCATTTTGTTCAATATTTCTTGGCCCACTAAAATTTCAAACACTGTGTTCAGAATATTCTTGGTGAGTTCCAAATCTTAGAAGTTCTGATTGTATCGTATCATGTTGACTTCATTAACAACCACAGCATGCCAGGCAGTCTTCTTTGATGTATTTTCCCATGTACTCTGTCATTTTTCTATCCTTTCTCCAGCATATGAGATCATACTTCATTTTGTAAACGGGCTGGAGGTTTTACAGAGCTAAGGTAACCCCTCCACATGTCCAACTGCTTCCCAAGCGTCCAGAAAATGCCAATATGTTTTATGTGATGTACTTAAACACCTGCATAGATTATTAAGAGTAGAAGTTCTAAATCATTTATGTGTATTATGTGTGATTAAATTGTGTTATATATGTAAGTAGATTAATTATGGTGGAAAGTTATTGGGAACCTCAGTGATATGTCACAACTTCATTTTTTAAGACAAGAAGCATTAGAACATAATATTTTGAGTAGAAGCCATATGTATTATTGTAAAATGTAGTCCCAATAGTCGATATTTAATACACAACACTTAGGATGAGAACATTTTTATGAGTTTAACAGGTAAGATACACATTTTTGGCCAACTCGGGACTGAATTACACCCAACTTTTGAAGAATATTTACCATAGAAGTGAGGAAGTTTTTTGAAAAATTAAAATGCCAAATTTAAGTAAAAATTTAAACTTGATAGAACTGCTATCTAATTATGTCAAGATCTTTATAGTTCTTAAATTCCTAAGGAAGTTAAATATATACTAGTATATCCTATGAATACAAATGGAAAATGCTGTTTGCTAATGAATTCCTACTCATTACTGTGGCCATATAATACCTATTCACAATTCAAGTTTGAGATATCTAGCCTTAGGCAACTTCTTTCTTTTCCTATAGAAGTCTGTCTGTATGTTCCCCTTGGCAGTTCTATCTTGCTCTCAGAATGTCTCATACCAGTTGTTTCTACATCTATACATATCCTATATATCTATGTAGGAGAGAGGAAATGCATTCTATTCCAATATGGGGCACTGGTCTCTGGAGCCTTATCTTGGCTGGAGTAGTTACTAAGGTCCACTTAGTTGAGAGACTATGTCCATGAAAGTCTATTCTTCAGGAGCACAAGCAGCAAAATGATCAGCTTGTCATTACTCTTAGTTCATCCGCGGGGAGATCTGTCGGATATGTCGTCATATATTTTATACACAGTCTGGAGGTTCACCACCAGACCCAGGAGAGGACACTCTGCTTGGAGATGTTGAATGCTCTGTTGTTGGCTAGGCCTTCATTCTCCTGTGATGTTAGCCTCCACCTTTCTCGGAGCCTATGTGAGAACACCGGAATCATGGTTGCCACAAGCGTACTTGGCAGGATTATTGAAACAACTGCTGATTTAATTTACATATGGCTAAGGCTTTGTTTGGGAGGAAGTATAAAAAGAAAAGGGAGGATGAACCATCTCTAATGCCAGGTTGGCCCTCGAGCCATCCTAATTGGAAGTTGTCCAAGCACTTTGACCAGTTAAGGGACATGTAATGTAGAAGCGATAATTCCAGTGTTAGCAAAATGAAGAAAGAACAAGATATAAACCAAGGGCAAAGAGTCAAAGAATTTGGCTCCTTGGCTGCTTTTAGCTATATTAGTGAAAGGGAAAATGGAGCAGTTATCTAAAGCACTAGAATCTGCCTAGTTGAGGCTAAATTATGAGCCTGGTTAGGAATTAAAATATTATTCTAATGGGAGATTGTAAAAAGTATCAGGTCATAATAGATGTGACTGATTTCACCCCTCATTATTCAAAATCCTATAAAGATAATAGATTCTGAGTGCGTAACTAGTGAGACCAGGGGTTATTCCGTCAAGGAATTGACGTATTTTGTGGACAGATATGAACAGCTCCCAAAGGACTCTTGTTACAATGAACTTTACATATAATTAACTGGGGTAAACTTCTAACACCTAAAAGGAGAGGGAAGTTAGACTTGACACAGGATTCTCAGTCGGCAACACCTTTCACCACTATGAGCATCTGATAGACGACTTTCTTCCCCTTCCCCCTAATTTTTTGCCTATTAAAGAAGAAGTTAGAATAAAGTATAGGGAGAAGAAAAACTGCTCAACTTTTCCTACATATGTAAACATGCTGAGAATAGAAGCCACTTTGGACTGGTTAGGTCAGTGATTCTCAGACAAGGTTGACTTTGCGTCCTAAGGACAAATGGCAACATCTGGGGACCGATGTAAAACAATTTTTGAATTGTAAAATCTTCTTTCAAATAAAAAAGAGAAAATATATCAGGAAGATTAAATCCAGTGGAAATCTTTAGACGGCTGATGGACTGTAAAATGAATTAGGAGAACATCAATGATGTAGTTACTGATGTGCTGATGGTTCACTATCAGAGATTAGGTGTCCAAACAGTTTAGCTCCCCCATCAATTCTTCAGACTCTACAAGCAGCTTAGTTGTCCTGCTCTAGACACAACAACCGTGATAAGGTAGAGAAATCTGAGAAAAATACAAACCAAAAATCTGGATTCTGTGGGAGAAAATCAGTGAAGACAGTATGGGGTGATAAAGAGGGACACCATTCTGACTCATTGGGTGGCCAGGATTTCTTGTTGCAACTCCTGGGTATGGACCCAAGTGTACTCATGTTAGTGTGGGAAAACGGCATGGGGGAGTCAGGAACCCCTGGTGGTCTCCCTGGACATCAGAGCACAGTACACGTCTCCGAGTTCATTGTGCACTTCCAAGGTGCTGTGACGGAGGTGGAGGGTTGTGAGAAGATGACTGTGGAAGGCTCAAAGGGGGAAAGATGGCTCCAAGTAGGGATGTGTGGAAGGAGGTTATGCATGATTTCTGTGCTACTCCTTCCTGAACCCCTCAAGGAAAGCAGGTGATATCTGACTGGGGGTCTCTTCTCTTCCACAGTCATTGGGAAAAACGTTGTCTTGCAGTTCTATTGTCTCTAGGAGTCTAGTTGGATATTCTGAGGGGAACCTTTAGAATGACCAAGGCCCGCTCAGTTAGATAACCTGAGACAATATTGGTCACCTGGGGTGGAATGAGAATGTTAAGGGGTTTTCTGCTCTTATTCAAGATGTTAGAGTAGGCATACTAATATTTGAATAGTTCACTTACTAGTCTCGTAGTATAGCCTGCAAGAAAGTTGACAGCTCTTGGAGATGAACAGTGGTCTATAGCTGACTACACAGAGTGCTGCCTCCAAAGGTGTTAAGTACCCAGAATGGGGCTAACAAGTCAAACTATGTCATATCTGGGAGAACACTGGGATCTTGTTGAGATCCATTTGGCTAATGTGGCCTTTCACTCCTACTTCAGGAAAACAAACAAACAAATTTACATTCATGCAGTGTGGCCAAGAATACACTGTTACAGTGATCCCACAATTTAGATATTTATATTCCCTTCCTTGTGATTTCCTTGATACAAGGAAAGCACTAGGGTTATTTTGATGATGTAATAATGATATCTCAATCTTAAAATCAGGCTAAGACACTTATAAAGGTGGAATCTGGTAGATGTCCCATTCTGATAAAACATTTAAAAAGAAAAGATGAATTTCTTCCATGGGCAGAATTAACAATGGGATTCTTGCAGTATCAGAGGAAATAAATTAGAACAGTAATAGTAACACTACAGTGTTAATGTACCAATTATTTTTCAATATGCATTGGACTGGCTGCATGGTCTAGAAAAATGCCCCTCGAAAGGTTCAGCAATAAAGGACATATTTGCAGAAGATGCTGTGGTATTAAAACTGATATAGACATAGAGGAAAATTTTAAGTGGGGCATAGAAAGAGAAAATTCTCCTTCTGAATGTGGAAGGGGTTGGTAGCAGGTAGCAACAAGTGATGTCCTCACCTGCTTTGAAAGTAGTATTCTGGGTGCATAACGTAAGTGCTCTAGGAGGAATTTAAGCTGTCTACCTGCAAATAAAAAGATAATTTCTTACTGTGTCCCTCAAAAGCAAAAAAAAAAAAAAAAATTACTAAAATTTTCATGCTTCTCAACAGGATCACCAGACATGGTCTGGCCCGTGATCATATTAAATCCATCATGGGTCAGACCATGAAGATCTGGACCAGTCCTAGTGTGGGCTAGTGGATTAGGGTCCTCTGTTATCCACAGCTCTACCTGGGGACCTATGGGTCTGAGCTGGAATAGACTTATTTTGGATTTGGATTTGCATGTTCAGCAACAGAAGCAGATGTCTCCGACAATACTACATGGTTAATACAGAAATTATTACTTTAAATTTGGAACTCCTGCATAAATATCATCAGATTTTTCTTTTAAAAAGCATTTTACTGGAGGTGTAGGAAAACAATAAGCTAAAAAGTATCACTTACAAAGTATCATATACAAAGTAGTGGATCGCTGGAAAGGCAGACTTAAACACAGGCTTACAAAAATCAAGGGATACTAAGTGTCTAAAAGGATGACGGTGGTTACATGGTGCATGTTGAAACTTGAGAAGCATAAAAGAAAAGGGATATCATCATTGTATCTATGGTTGAGATATTGCAGGAGAAATAGGGGAGAGAGTGTGGGGACTGTGGTGCAATTTATATAAGCTTCTTCCTGACTTCTATGAATATTTCATTTTCTCTGACTGCTCCTATAGTAGTTCTGGGGCCTGGTTGCATTTACAAGTTCCAGAGAAGGGATTGATTTCTAATAGGACACAATGGCAATACCTTTAGAAATAACTGCTCAAGTTCCTAATAGAGGTTCGAAGTGGTTGTTTTACGCCTCAGCTCTATATTGATGTAACAGTTATAGCTCCTTTTCTACCCAGTGGAGGAGATCATGCTATAAACCTGTGATAATCTAAACCTACTCCATACAACTGAGAAGGGACCGAGAGGGACGCACTGGCAAGAATCATATTTATTGATGACAGCTATATGGGTTAAGCCCTTTGGCTGAACCAGAGGCTTCAGGTAAAAATTGATGATAAATGGAACAATGGGACGTGATCGCGGAAAAGCGGGAGGTAAGACATAGTTTCTGCAAAGAGGAAAAATGAACTAAACTTTGGTCTCCCCTGAAAGTTTGAGCATGATAGCCACAGAGGCCTAGGGGCTGAGGCAGTTTACCTGCTGAAATCTCCTGTATCTGAAGCAGAAGGCCCAGGACGGATTTCAGTAAAACTGACTTGTTCAATCTGGATTTATCTCTGGGATGCACTTGGATGCAGCTGCTGATAGCTTGTGGACGAAGGCAGCAATAATTGGAATGGTACTATCACAATTGATTCTCTCATTAGATATTATATTTCTTACAGAGAATCCCTTTGCAAAACATGCAAATGGTGTGACCTTCAAAATGAATGAAAAACACATGACTCTATAACACCACGAATGAATGTACACCTATTCATTTAACTGATAGTTTGTAAGGACTATGTGAGGAGGATGCGAAAGAGTGGTTTCTAGTATAGTATATTTCTTTGAGTTATTGAATCAGCAAATAATGACCAAACCACGAATCAGTTTGCCTTGTAAAATGTTTACTGGCCTAATAGCAACATTCCTTAAATTCTACTGTAGTGAGTCCTCCAACAATCTGGAGCAGTAAAGATACTCGGTTCCATTTCCGAAGGAAGAGAATTGACATGTCTGTAGATTTAATGGCTTGTAGGAGGAATCATACAATATTTATTCTTTTGTGACTGGCTTATTTCTCTTAGTGTTCAAGATTCATCCGTGTTGTAGCATATTTCACAATTTCCTTCTTTTAAAGGCTAAATTATATTCCATTGTGTGTATACATTACATTTTGTTTATCCATGAATCTGCCAATGAACAGCTAGGTTGCTTCCACCTCTTGGCTATTATGTATAATGATATATGAACATGTTGTACAACTACCTGTTCTAGTCCCCGCACACCCTCAAAGAGTGAAATTGTTGGATCATATGGTATTTCTTTGTCTAGTTCTTTGACAAATTGCATTTAAAATCATTTCAAACTCATGTTCACTGAGGTCGAATAACTTTGTGTTGAAGGGTTATACCCCAAATCTCCTTTATTATTCAAAATCATGCAGATGAAAGATTGGAAATATAAAACCTATCATGACTGATTGATAAGATTAACCTTATAGGTGGATTATTTTGAGGAGAAGGGGAAAATGCTCTTTACATACAGCCTTACGTAGTAGGGGAAGGAAAAATCTGCACTTGGCATTGATTTGTGTTTGGTATATTTTAATATGGATTAGAACCTCTTACGTTATACACCTTCCTCTCTTTCGCTGTTCTTTGTAGCACACAACTTTTATAGAGCAGATTTTAAAAATGCTTTCTGGAACTGGCAAATAACTAGCTAGCAGAAGCATAATCACTGTTTGTGCCCTTGACTCTGTGGATCTCATTAAATAAATATGAAATATATTTTATTTTGAGAACACTGAATTGCTTTGCTTATCGAGATATATCAGCACAAATTGGCTTTGCCATTTGATTGCTTTGAAAAAGTACCTATTTAACATCTTCCAGCTTTGTAATAAACATTGCTGGAGGTAGTGCGCAGTGTTTTATTTCATTATAAAGGACAAAATTGCTCCTTGATAGCAGACTTTTGTTTAACTTTATTTTTCTAGGAAAAACAATTTTTCATTAAAAGTTAAATTAGTTTTATTCTGGAAAGATCATAGGCTGAACTACCCAAGTATAAAAAGGGAGACAATCATTCCTTGATGACTTTCTGTGTCTTCTATGATTACTGAATTCACATTTTTAATTCCTCACAATTTGAATTCTTCATCCATACATTTGTCACTTTCGCCTTTCAACAAGTTTCAATGTTACTAAGATTTTTCTATTGTTTCAATTTAGAAAGTTTCAAGCTGTTATTTCTTGAAGTCTTTACATATGTTGGTATATCTGCTCTTTGTTCTTTTAAATATGGGTGCATTTTTCTTCTCATTTAGATGTATTTCTAGAGCAGTTGGGTGTCTTTTCTGTAATCTAACTCTGATTGTTTTCTAATTTATATTTCTTTCCTCTTCTTTTAAAAGTATTTCTGATTTTATGTTCATTCCTCCTGCCTTGCTCTCCGGGAAGTTGCTGTTGTCCCCTTTATAGCATCATGTTGTCTTTCTTCCACTAAATGATGAAGACAAAACACCCATGTGGTAGTATTCATTACTGTTCACAATACCCATCTTCTTCTTTCTGGTGATGATTATGTTTTCTCCCACTGACAGTCAGGCGTGGCTGTATTTTTCTTTGGGCAATGAAATGAAAGATGTGGCACTTGTCACATCTGAGCAGTAGGCTTAAGAGACTGATTATGATGACCTATGCCCGCTTTTCCCTCTGCTTCTCTGCTTTAAATACCAGAAATGTGTCTGCATCCCCTCATCCCAGGGCGAAGACAAATAATGGCGAGGGCCCAGCCAGGCAATGCCACACGTATAGTAAGTTGATAAGTAAACTGTTGCCTCATGTACTAAGGTTTGGTGTTCTTTGCTACTGCAAAATAAACTAACGTACCTTGCCGGAATTGTCCCTTACACCATTAATTAGCTAAGGAAAAAAAAAACAAAAACAGTCGTGTAATTTTAAAAATACATGAATAAAGATAGAAATATCCTATTTCGTAACTTATAAAGCCTGTCACCCCAGTCTAATAACGAGAACCTCAGACAAATTCCAACACGAGGCACCTTTGAATACAACTGATCAGTCCTCCAAACCATCAAGGTCATCAAAGAAAGGAAGAGTAAGAGAATGTTACTGACAACCGGAACTTAAGGAGACACAACAACTAAATGCGATATGGGATCTGGGATGGATCCTGGGACAGGAAAGGGGCATTAAATACACACCAAGGGGAAGAAACCTACAATAACACATACAAGCCAACATCTTGTAGGTAACAAAACTCCATCATCTGTCAACAAATTACATGTTTTGAACTGTGTTTTAATCATTCATGACAGGAGACGTTGTTCTCAACGTCCACGAACTGGAATGGGGCTTCCTGTCCCCTTCTTCCCGTCTTCACCCCCATGCTGCCAACAGCACGCACACGGGAGATGCTCGATAGGTAGGCGGGAAGTTAAGGGATTTTAGGACGGCAGCCTCGCATCCTCCTGCCTTCGGGCTTCCCCTTCACGACAAGACTACAAAGAAGTGAGAGGAAGAATCGAATGACAACTTCAGTTCAATTGTTCGTGATCAAGTCAGTTGAAAGCTTGTTTCAGAGGGTTCGCTGGACGGACTGAGGCGCTGTTTCCTCTCTCCCGCTGCACACAGCGACCACCCAGCTTGTCCTCGACGGGGAGCCCTCTGCTTTCCACATTTTTATTCAAAATGTTTAATGGTGACACTATTGCAGGTGTCCCCTGTCGCCCCCAACCTTTGCCCACCTCCGCCCTCCTGCCCTTGGCCTTCACCACACTGGTCATGCCCATGGGGTGTGCGTGTATGTTCTTTAGCGAATCCCTCCCCTGCTTTACCCAGTCACCCCACCCGCCCTCTGCAGCCGTCAGTCTGTCCCATGCATCCACACTTCAGTTTATTCTGTTCACCAGACTCCACATGCTAGTGAGAGCACGTGGTATTTTTTCACCCCATGCCTTTTCAGATAACATCGATGCTTCACCTCAATCCCAAGGCACCCGCTGAGGACGGGGCTTGGGATGTTTGTCCCGAATACGGTGTATCATTCTCGAGCGAGATATTTCTGAAACATTACAAAATAATTGAACTGTGGACATTTAGAGGTAGTTTTATGATGCACTGTGGTGAAAAGTGAAGAAAAATACAGTATCTACACCCAATGTAGCTGCCAAAAGTTGACATGGAAAATGCAGCTATAAACATGAGATAAACATGAGATAAAAATGCAAAGGAGCCTAATGTTTAATTCATTGTGACTCCAATTTTCTGTCAACAGAAAGGTCAAGCTGAGAATGACCTTTACAGTATCTCATTTCAACTCAGGAGACACAATACTGGTAGCATCCAATCTCTGATTTATCTCAGCATGTGGAAACTGCACCTTAGGTCTCCATCACGGACTTTCAGGAAATGGGTTTCACATTCCAGTGTTTTCACTGCATATTTTTATGGCTTATTTAGAAGTAACAAAATTCACAATTATTATGTTTATTTTCTCTTTACTCTCTTCCCTAATGTTGGATGGCCAATGCTAGTAAAAGTGATATGTAGTACAGAAAACTATCAATTCATCTTTAAACAGTACTTATTCTTCTAAGTACCTGCCACAAAATACTTCACACATCTGTCGATCTGCAGATTTGCAGTCACCCAGCTGCAAACCGTGCTGCTGGTCCTGCCGGGGTCGCTACAGTCACCTGTCTCACGGGAGGACATCCTGCAAATCCCCAGAGCAGCCTGCAGTGCTGTCTCCAAGTTGGTTGCTAAACCTTCCTCGCCGGCAGCAATCGCTGTTCTCTGGATGGAACGCAGGTAAACAGTGTACATATTGGAGTCAGGCAGGTCTGCTGCCAAATTCTTTCCCTGCAGGTGACCTCAGACCCCTTACTTAGTGCCTTCTTCATGGAGAAGGGGGTCACCTTCAAGATTACCCAGGCAAAGCGTTTAAATCGCAGCATGAGCATTTCTAACTAAAATACCCACGAGGTTGAGGAATTGACAAGTGCCCACAAGCACATCGCTCTTGCAAAGGCATCTCCTGAACTCACTGGGGCAGGGGAGGGTACATGAGATGGGCCAGCATGGGTTCCGAGGCGGTAGGAATAGGTGGGTCCAGCTCTGGCGGGTTTGGCTCAGCAGTTAGAGCATCGGCCTGCGGTCCTGAGAGACCCGGGTTCGGTTCCCGCTAAGGGTACATACCTTGGTTGCAGTTTGTCCCCAGCCCTGGTTGGATTGTGTGGGTGGCAACCACTCGATGTGTCCCTTTCACGTCGATGTTTCTCTCTCTCTCTCTCCCTCCCACTCTATCTGAACAAAATATTGAAGGGTGTCCTCAGGTGAGGATTAAAAAAAAAATTAAAAACGGAAGAGGTGGTTTCTGCAGAGCTTCCTAGCAAGTCTGACTACACATGAGGGAGTCACATGTGCTTACAGGGGTGCTGAGATGAGTCCCCACTGGCCTGCAGGACACTTCCCAGCCGTCCCAGCCTGCCCCTCGGGCTGCTGCGCTCTGTAGAAATGATCACGTCTCGTGGGTCCCGGAGTCTGAAGAAGAATGTAGGCAGCAGCACAAACACAGCATTTTTCCTCCTTTAACTCCAATGTTGTGTTGTGGATCAAGGAAAATGTCAAACGTAAAACCCAACTTTTCTTTTACTCACAAAATAGAAAAGACTGACAAAAATATCAATAGTGCGTGTACCAAGACATCAAAAATGGTAATTTTGCTCGTATTTGAAGGGTGGGTGACGCTGCAGCCACAAATTACTCCCTTCGTCAAACCTCAGATGAAACACCAGCCAGCAGAATGAAAGCAAGTAAATCGGAAACTGGATTTTCTGAGACCAGCTGGAAAGAGGATCTGTTAGCAGCCGGATCCCACTGTTGAATTATGCAACACTCATTAAGCACTTAAAAGTATTTTCCTTAAGCCCTTGGACTGCTATGGTTGTTTCTGCATTTTTTTTTTCCAGATTAAAAGCGAATAGTCTCCTTTTCATTTTTTTTTTTTGAAATGATAGACGTGTCTTACAGAAAGTTTAGATTTACAGAGAACATAAGCACAGCATCCCCAACCCCCACCCCCTTCTGCAACCGCATCCCCGTGGTGCCCCGAGGAGCAGCCAGGGACCCATATGGATCCGTTATTTTTATTCAAGTCCACAGTTTACATTAAGGTTCCCTCTTTATGTTTATATTCTATGGATTTTGACAAATGCAGAATGTCACATATTCACTCGTATAGTATCACAGAGAAGAGTTTTACTGCCCTAAAATCCCCTGTACACCACTTATCCACCCCATCCTTCACCACCACCTGCCAGCCACTGATCTTTGTATAGTGTTGCCTGTTCCAGAATGCCATGCAAGTTGGAATTACATAGCATAAAGCCTCTTCTCGTTGGCTTCTTTTATCAGCAATGTACATATACAGTTCCTCTTTAATAGAGCAGTGACCTAAACCTTAAAACTCTCACAAGAAAATATGGGCATGCATCTTTATTACACTGCATTTAGCAAGGAAGTCTTAGATATGACACCGAAAACATGAACAACAGAAGAACAAAATGATAAATATAGAAATGAAATGCTTTTGTTCATTAAAAAACATTAGCAAGAATGTGAAAAGACAAGCTATGAAATATTTGAAATATATGAAAATATTTGCAAATTATATAAGGGTTTAACATCTAGAATATATAAAGAATTTCTACAACTCAACAAAAGACAGATAAAATTCCATTTCAAAACAGACAAATGACTTGAATAGACTTCCTCCAAAGAAGATATTCCAATGGCTCATCAGTACATGAAAAGATGCTCAACATCATTTAGTCATTAGGGTAATGCAAGTCATGACCATAATGACATATGACTTTACACGTACTAGGATGGCTATAAAACAGGCAGAACATTGCAAGTATTGGTAATAATATGGAGAAATTGGCACCCTCATACCTTGCTGGTGGAAATGTAAAATAATGTAGCTTTGAGAAAAAGTTTGACATTTTCTCAAAAAGCTAAACATAGAATTACCACCTGATCTGGCAATTTTATTATTAGGTATATACCCAAAAGAATTGAAAATTCTTTTCCCAAGTAAATATATTTTTTGAAATTATTTTATTAATTTGTTTTTGTTACGGATGTTTCTCCTTTTTTCCCCATTGAGCCCCTCCTCTCCATTCCCCCCACCCCATCCCCAGCTTTGTTGTCCATGTCCATTGGTTATGCGTACATGCATATCAGTTCTGTGGTTTACCTCTCCCCCTTTACACCCCACTTCTGAGCTTTGTCAGTCTGTGCTCTACCTCTTTGTCTCTGGGTCAATTTTGTTCATCATTTTGTTTATTCCATTATATTCCACAACTAAGTGAGATCATGTGATATTTGTCTTTCTCTTCTTGGCTTGTTTCACTTAGGATAATACTCTCCAGGTCCCTCCATGCCATCTCAAAAGATAAGAGATCTTTCTTTCTTACAGCTGCATAGTACTCCATTGTGTATATGTACCACTGCTTTTTTATCCATTCGTCTACTGATGGACACTTGGGTTGTTCCCAGATCTTAGCTATTGTAAATAGTGCTGCTAGGAACATGGGGGTACATATATTCTTTCTGATTGGTGTTTCAGGCTTCTTAGGGTATATTCCTAGAAGTGGGATCACTGGGTCAAATGGCAGTTCAATTTTTAACTTTCTGAGGTAACACCATGGTGTTTTCCATGGTGGCTGCACCATCTGCATTCCCACCAGCAGTGTGCTGGAGTCCCCTTTTCTCCACACCCTCGCCAACCTATATAGACACCTCACCAAACAGGACATACATACAAATGGCCAAGAGACATATGAAAAAATCCTCAACATCACTAATCGTCAGAGAGATGCAAATGAAAACAACCATGAGGTACCAGGTCGATATTTTTATGCCAGTTTTCAGTGCAGTTATGCCCAACAGCCAAAGGGTGGGGGAAAGTCCAGCGTCCTCCCGCAGATGAATGGATAAACAAAGTGGATAAACAAAGTGTGGTTGTGGGGGGTTGAACTTCTCCCTGCAGATTTCCTGGGTTGAATTGCTGACCTCCAGTGCTTCAGAATGTGACTTATTTAGAAACAGGGTTGCGACAGAAGTGATTAGCTCAGAAGAGGTCATGCTGGACTAGGCTGGGCCCTCAGTCCAATGCGAATGGTGTCCTTACACAGTTGGGAAGTTTGGAGGTAGACAGACATAGGAGAGAGGCCTCAAGGAGAGAGGCCTGAATTAGACCCTTTTCTCGCTCCCCTCAGAAGGAGCCAACCTGCTGGCATTTGGACGGTCACTGGGCACAGATGGGTGAGCACAGAGGGTGGAGGGTGAGTGTCAGTGAGGGAACCAGGCACCTGGGCCGATCCTTAACCCTGTGCAGCCACAGAAGGTCTGCTAAGTCTCAGTGAGGCAGTTCCTGTGAATGGCATGTTGTTCGATACCGCTTTATAATCCGCTACTTTTCCTTTCTGTGTCCCCCGTTATTCTCACAGTTCAGGCTCCTTTTAAAAATCAAACTAAAACACAGGTAGTTGGGAAAGACTGAAGTAATCCTCGTGGAGAGGAATCACGGATGGACAGCAAGCGCTCTTCTTGTTTAATTTTTCTGTAGTGTCAACTTTAAAGTTCATATCAGCAATTTGATTTTTTTTTTTTTCAACCTCGAGAAGCAGGCATTGCTCTGCCAATTCTAAGAGAGAAACTTGAGGCCAGAAGAGCTGGAAAGGGGATTAAGATAATCTGTTAGGCTCTGACATTGCTGATTATTTCATCGTGTCCTTCCTCCTGTTCAAGGAGAGGTACAGGAAGGGAAGGAAAATCTGTGTTCAGAGTTTGCGGTGACATCAGGTAATTGTGATCCGCTCTGCTCCTGGGGGCACAGTTCCTTTACTGAAATGTTCTATTGTTGCTTTATGGAAAAAAAAAAAAATGACCACCTTATGCAGGTTAATTCTCAGGAATATCATAATAGTCAAGGGGTGTAAATCATTTCTTTCTGGGTAAAACAAATATATATTAGTTTTTTTGTTTTGTTTTGTTTTGTTCTTAAGAAGGCAAGTAACTTCATGAATTAAGTAAAATAAAGACAAACACATATGCCTAACTTCTAACAACTTAAAGTAGTGTCAATCAATAGTGCCCCCAAAAATATGACCAGTCGGAAGGTCCCACATCGAAGAGCAGGGGCGGGAAACACGGGAGATGAAGAGGCAGGAAGGTCTGTGCTCAGGTGCAGCGAGTGAGACAAATCATGCCAAAGGGCCGGCTTGGCATTCCTTCTTGAAATATAAGAATGGCTTCCCTGCCTCCTTCCTTTTCTCCTTTCTTCCTTCCTTTTCTTCCTCCCTCCCTCCCTCTTTCCCTCCCTCCCTCTTTCCCTCCCTCCCTCTTTCCCTCCCTCCCTTCCTTCCTTTTCTCCTTCCTTCCTTCCTTCTTCCCTCCCTTCCCTCCCTCCTTCCCTCCCTTCCTTCCTTTTCTCCTTCCTTCCTTCCTTCCTTCCTTCCTTCCTTCCTTCCTTCCTTCCTTCCTTTTCTCTTTTCTTCCTCCCTCCCTTCCTTCCCTTCCTTCCTTCCTTCCTTCCTTCCTTCCTTCCTTCCTTCCTTCCTTCCTTCCTTCCCTCCTTTCTTCTTCCCTTCCTTCCCTCCCTCCCTTCCTCCCTCCCTTCCTTCCTTCCTTCCTTCCTTCCTTCCTTCCTTCCTTCCTTCCTTCCTTCCTTCCTTCCTTTTCTCTTTTCTTCCTCCCTCCCTTCCCTCCCTTCCTTCCTTCCTTCCTTCCTTCCTTCCTTCCTTCCTTCCTTCCTTCCTTCCTTCCTTCCTTCCGTCCTCCCTCCCTCCCTCCCTTCCTTCCTCCCTTCCTCCCTCCCTCCCTTCCTTCCTTCCTTCCTTCCTACCTTCCTTCCTTCCTTCCTTCCATACCTCCCTTCTTCCCTCCCTCTCTCCCTCCTTCCTTCCTTTCTTCCGTCCTGCTTTTTCCTTTTCTCTAATGATAGGAAAATATAAAATGAGAACCACCTTCTGTAGATCACAAAATAAAGCAAGTGACGTTCTGTTCAGGAGCATCTGCTCTTCTGGTGTAGAACTGTCAAGTGCCTTTTGAATATTCACCGAGCAGGGCATCTGCAATTTAAATGCCTTGTTCCAGTTAATAAGAGTTGTCAAAGGAACACATTTACAAGCCTCAGGGATTAATTCTGCACTTTGCAGACTTCACATGTGTGAATAAGGCAAGCCTATAACATGAAGTTGCACAATCCCAAAAGGTTATACTTATGTGTTTTATACAATAATAGTTTGAACAATAAAAAATTTTGTCTTATATTGTATTTTAATTTAAATAATTAGAATATACACTATGGAAGATGTTATTAAAAGGGGCATCCCACACTCACATTTATGAATTAATAGTAATATGTTTATATGTCTCTAACAAAATTTTTCTTTTTACAGGTAAAATAGTGGGTTAGAATAAGTCACTAATAGGTTAATGTGGAAAAAATAATTGCATGATTTAAGCAAGTTTTGCATGTTATTGTTACTTCACAAAATACCTTTAGTTTAACTTTTATAATAAAGTTAAGTCTTATAAAAACTCTGTTCATGGAACAGAAAACTAATTTCCAAATCTGAACATCTAATATCAAACCCCTAGGAAGAGAATAGCAGGTGCAGAGACGTAACACACACGCTGGAGACTATGTATTTTCCTTTTCGTTTTCAGTTAAAACCAGCAAGACAATTAAATCACCTTCTACACTACCTTTTCAACGCTTCCTTTCTTGCATTGTTGTCATTGAGTGTGGGGTTTCTTTTATGATTAAGTTGTATATTTGTTTTAATGAGGTCATAACCATCTTATAGTATCATCATATGTATTTAATTTGATTTCCACAAATAATAAAAGAAGACATGGAAAAGGAAAAGGGAAGGAGGAGAAAGAATAGGTTGGGGTCTACACAGCAATAACAGAATGGATACACATGATCCCTCTCACAGTACAAATGCATGATTCTTTTGTTAAATTAATTCAAGACAGTGATTCTGCTTGTGTTGCAGACAGAAGCTCTTCTGTGAGCCAATAACATTAGAACTGGTAGCTCTGCACACAGTCTGCTCTCTAGGGACATATCTTAGGAACACCACAACTAGACTGAAATGGGGTCCATAGGAAATAGAGACACCGATTCTGTGGAGATGATGCTTCATTAAAGAAATTCTGCAAAGACAAATTCCAAAGGAAGCAAATTGTCTAAAAATTACCCAATACAGAATTCATACCTACATTTCACTGAATTGTTTGAAAGCTGCTATGAAAGTTAAATATATATATATATAGCCTCTCACAGAAGAATGAAAAATTTGAGTTGAAAAGATGATAAAGGAATCGCACAAGACAGTAAGATAAGCTCCGAATTGAGGAATGATTTAAATGATTTTGGATGAAAATATCCCTCATGGAATGTAAGTGTGCACTGGAAACTGCGAAGGCGGAATCAACAGTGCAGGGTCAGGGAAGCAGAGGAGGGGTCCCGCCTGGCTGTCCGCACCAGGAAGGAGAACTGTACAGGGAGGCCAGTCGGGAAATACACGGAACAATGTACGTCCAAGATGGGAAAATGATTATGTGCCTGAAGAATAAAAACGTGTTGGAAAATAATCAGAAGTGAAAATATTATAATTTTTACATTTATAAAATGATTAAAATGTATTCAATATATGAAACTTTCCCAGCATTAAAGATCAGGGCTCACCGTGTGTTAAACTAAGCCAATATAAAGCGATCCACACTACACATAAACAGGAACAATTAAATATTATAATAATAAGCAGAAGATACTGAGTGCAGCCAAATTAAAAAGATAGGTGCTATGGTCTGAATGTTTGAGTCCCCCCCAAATTCACATGGTGAGATCCTAATGCCCAGTTGATGGTATTAGCCCGTGAAGTCTTTGGGAGGTGATTGGGTCCTAAGCCCTCTTGAACAGGATTAATGCTCCCATAAAAAGTCCCTGAAGCATTCCCTAGCCCCTCCCATCATGTGAGAACACACTGAGGAGTCTACAGTCTGCAACCCAGGAGGGGGACCATGAGTCACCATGATGTTGGACTTCCAGCCTCCAGACCTGTGAGTGATCAATGTTGTGGGTAAGTTACCCTGTTGGTGGTATTGTTCCACCAGCCCCAAAGGACTAAGACAATGTTACTGACTCCACTAGCATTAACCAAAAGAAATCCCAAGTCTCCTGCTTTGGGAGTGAGGAAGAGCCCAGAAACCAAGTGCTTCATAATTTCAGAAGGAGGAAGGACCACAGGCGCCTCATCAATACCTTTAAGACGACCTGTAAGACAGAGGTCACTAGGTCTCTGAGCTCTGTTTCAAGGAATTGTCACATGGAGTCCTGATTGCCCAAGTCAGCTTTGGTTTCTCAGTCTCCAAGAGTATATGAGTTTTCACAGTTCCCCTTTCGACTCATTTCTGAATTCTGAAACGATTTCACTCTGTTTTGAAATTCACATGTTCTCTGTATTTTAAATTTAATTTCTAAATGTTCTCTGCTCCCTGCTCCAACTAAAACATGACCGTCTCATGAAGATAGTGTTACGTATACCCCTCTGAGCTGCTACCGGTGTTGGGGATGAGGTCATCCACCACATTTTCCATATGTGATCTAAGAGTTAGCAAACGTCTTTCTTGTCCTCACTTCCAGACTATTTTCCTACCTCTTCCTAATTCATTAATTAACAATTGTAGTAATTTTGAATAGTATGTCATAAAGCTCTACAACTCATTCATCTACTATACTATGAATCTCCCAACCTACAAGTCTTCTTATTTCTGGGAAAGCTCAACTCCTTTCTCATTTAATCGAATATTCCTCTGATCTTAATTGCTCATAGTTCAAATATCTATGCAGTTAATATTTACAATAACATCATTGCTTAATTGCCTTGTCACTGACCCTGACATAGCTCCTCACTTGCAGGATCATGGTGCACATATATAACATCTTTATTCATTCATCCATTGATGGGCACTTAGGTGGTTCCATGCCTTGCCTGTGATGAATATTGCTGCAATGAACATGCGAGTGCAGATGTCTCCTTGATGTTCTGTTTCCATCTCCTTTGTATCCATGTCAGAAGTGGAATTGCTGAATCATACGGTCGTGTATTTTGAAGAATCTCTATACTCATCTCCAAAGTGGCTGCACCAATTTACTGAAAACTAAAATACTGTATGCCAGGTTCATCCTAAGCCAATCATTCCATTCCATCCCAGTCTTAGCTATGGTCACATTTAGAGCCAACTCTGGGAATTTCATTGCAGTTACATAGAAAGAGACTTGCTCTTTAGTCTAACATTTTTAATTATAAAAGTAAATAAGACAAGAGTTGTTGGCAATCACTGTGAGCAGAGAATTGTCAAAGAATGCAGCAAATCCAGAAAATCAGAGGCGAATGATGGAAAACACCATCTCCAGGTTAGCCTTTAAGGCCCTGGCTTGACACCAATCAGTTTCATGAGCCAAAATAATTTCAAAATAACTTTTTCTTTTTTGTTAATCCTCGCCTGGGATATTTTTTGCATTGATTTTTAGAGAGAGTATAAGGGAGAGAGAAAGAGAAACGGCCATGTGAGAGACACATCAAATGGTTGCCTCACAAGCGCCCTGACTGGGAATCACATCTGATGCTCTCAGTTCCGTGAGTCAACGATCTAACCACTGAGCAAACTGCCCAGGGCAATGGTTATTCTTAAAATTAATTTGAATTAGCCCTGGCTAGTTTGGCTCAGCAGTTAGAGCGTCAGCCTGCGGTCCAGAGAGACCCGGGTTCGGTTCCCACTAAGGGCACATACCTCGGTTGCGGTTTGTCCCCGACCCTGGTTGGGTCGTGTGGGTGGCAACCACTCAATGTGTCCCTTTCATATCAATGTTTCTCTCTCTCTCTCTTCCTCTCTCTTACTCCCACTCTATCTGAACAAAAAATGAAAAAATGTCCTCGAGTAAAAAAAAAAAATTAATTTGAATTAATTTTGTATCAGTTAATATCTGAGAACCCTCATGATTAACATAGTTTTGTATTTCTCAATTAATCTGTTTTAAAAATTCAAATTAATTTTTTGCGTAAATCATCCACAGATGGACTGAGGTTTAGTTTACACCAGTTGTCTTAGTTTTGTATGAAAACTGTGGAGAAAACACAAGATGTAGTTGAAATGATCTCCCATAAAATCTTAACATTAATTCAAGTCTTCCTCTTCTTGACTTTTTTTGTTGTTCTTTTTCAGAATCAAATGGCATTATCTATTCCCACATAGTCATTTTAGGTAGTCTGTCTACATAGGCCTCAGGAGAAAGTTGTCAAAGTACAATTTTATCCCAAACTAGAAGAACAAAACATATTTTTAATAATTACTATGAATTAAAATGTAAGTTTTATTTACTTGAAAATAGCATGTCCTGGAATGAAGACTGACTATTGAAATGTAAGTGTTTTGTTTTGCTAAAATTTCCCGTCAGAATCAGATTCAGAGAATAAATTAAACCAGAGAGTTTAATAAAATCAAACTTAATCTCCATTGAAATGAAGGTTCAGAATAATGAGAGAAAACACAACCATTATATACTGAAATAATATAATATAGGGTTCATGTAAAAAAGTCGGTGATTGAACGGCCTTTCATTTCTATCAACAGGAAGCAGAGGAAATCCAAAAAGAAGGATGATAAATGCAAACATTTTAGGAATTTATTTGTTAGAATTTCTCATGTGAGGCCATAAACTGCAATGCAATTTGCATTGTTTAGATTAATGTAGTTAATCTACGATGGAATTAGGAAAAACCCATTCCTTTCAATGGAAATAAGATTGTATTGCTAAACCACAGAAATAGTGTGAGAATCAAACATTACATATTTCAGCTATGCAATGCTAGACATTTATTCCTTACAATATTAGCGAGAACTTTACAAAAATAATCAGATACGTAAAATAGAAGCATCTGTGAGAATGAGAAGAAGAGCGATTCAGAAAATAACTGAGACAGTGGTGTCCAGTGCACTTGACCCCAGCAGGTCTATGAACACGGGCACGCGTGGTTGGGACATCTCTGCACCTTGGTTATTTGGCCACCTGGGTACGTTTTTCTTCCTGATAAAGTTAATGTGTGTATATCAGGACCCACAATATAGCAGTACCCCAGGGGCTTGGCTCACAACCCCAATCTAAACCTACCTCTTCCTGCACTTACAGAAACACAGGTCAAGGACACTAACCTTCACCCATCACGATCCTCCACAGCAGCTGTAGAGTGCTCACCTCAGCCTAGAAAACAGGTCCCGCTGGGCGTACAAGGAAGCCCCCACCTCCAGTCCATCCTACCCTGTTCCCACATTGCTTCTTCTAACACTCCACATACCTTGCCCCATATCCGTAGATACAGCCCCCCACTGCTTCCGTGGATTGTTTTCCTTGAATCAAGGACCCCAAATTCCGTACTCAGTTGTTTTAGTTTTGTCGTTTGACATGTTCTACTCTCTTAAATGTTCCTTGTGGTAAGTGTCCAGTGTCCCTACCTCAATGCATTGAACCTAGTTATTTAATATTTCACATGAATATATTAAAATAATTTAGCATTTCTTTCACTAGTAAGTGCATCCTTGTGTTGAATGTTAACTCTGAAATACCTTATATTTTTCTGGTATTATCTGGGAATGAATTCTGTCTCAAAACTCATGTCACTGCTAACTGAAGTTGAGCTAAGTGGCTTGGGTTCTCAGTGATTGACATGTTGTACAAATATCACTGGACACACGGAGAACAGGAATGACTCGTCACTTTCGGCATAGGATGTTACTTCAACGAAGTAACAATTGGCGAACGTCACTTAAAGGCTCTCTTCCTAATGTATTTGTGTTTCTAAAAGCAGTGGTTGGGAAGAATTTTATTTTGCTGTTTAAATAGGAATCAATCAGAAGCAGCTTACATCTCAGACCAACAGTGAATTTCTGCTACCAAACTTAACTTTCTAAAACAGAAACCGGAGGAAGGGAAATAGAATATACACATTTTATTTATTTATTTATTTATGTATTTATGTATGTATTTATTTATTTATTTATATTTTTTGTTCAGATAGCGTGGGAGGGAGAGCGAGGAAAAGAGAGAGAGAGAAACATCGATGTGAAAGGGACAAATCGAGTGGCCGCCACCTGCACGACCAACCAGGGCCGGGGACAAACTGCAACCGAGGTACGTGCCCTTAGCGGGAACCGAACCCGGGTCTCTCTGGACCGCAGGTAGAAGCTCTAACCGCTGAGCAAAACCGGGCAGGACGAATATATACATTTTAGGATGTGATGAATGGTATCTCACCACAGGGACAAATTGACTTTTGTGCACTTGACCCAAGGACCCAAGGCTCAAACCATGTCCAGCTTCAGACTAAGACATTTCTTGTCTAATCACCAAGAGCATTGCTTTATAGCCAAAAACTCAAACTCCTCTTGGTCTGCATTTGCTCATTTTTTGCTTGGTACGCAGACTAATGTCTTTTTGTCTTTTTCTTATGCTTCAGTTACAAGACTGAACGCCATTGCTCTTATTTCATTACTATCCATTAACCTTTGAGAACACATAATTTGCGTCTTTAACATGCTCAAGGATTTACAAACGCGAGTGTTCCCCCAAATGCATTGAAATGCAATGTAGGATTCATTCAGTTTATGAGAAGGAAGAATGCTACACTTACTGCATATTCAATGTTAAATATTCTCTCGTATCTTCGCCTGGAAAACAGCATCATGTATTTCCATCTGATTAATTTATTCCATTCTCTGATCTCCCATGTTCAAAAAACAAAATCCATATAGTTAACATACAGGGTGGGGCAAAAGTAGGTTCACGGTTGTTTGTATGGAAAATAATACAATAACTAATAAATAATAATACAAGAATAAACTCATACAGTTCACATACAACTGTAAACCTACTTTTGCCCCACCCTGTATTTAATTGTAACTTCCTCAGTTGGTAGAGGAAGTTTCTACAATGACTGAACATGTACCTGAAATCTTTCATTTCCACATCTGTGGTTATTTCCAGTTAGTGATGTGGAACATTTTCCATCCTCTCACGCATTTTCTTTAATTGAACAATTATGTAGCAATGTAGGTATAGAATTCATGTCATTTATTTATTTTTTATTGTTTTTTCAATTATTTTTTTTCCTTTATTGAGTTTTAGAGAGAGAGGAAGGGAGAGGGAGCGAGAGAGAGAGAAACATCAATGAGAGAGAACATCGATTGGCCACCTCCTGCATGCCCCCCACTGGGGATCGGGCCCATAACCTGGGCATGTCCCCTGACTGGGAATCGAACTGGCCACATCTTGTTGCATGAGACCATGCTCCAGCACTGAGCCACACCTGCCGGGTACATGCCATTTCTTTAAAGATATTATAGTCACTCTGCAACTCATCTTCATTACCTAATTGATTTTGCCTTTTCTTGTCTTTTAGTGTGCTTTAGTTGATTGTTTTGCTCTGTTGTTTACATAACTCACTGATATCAAAGGGCGCATGGTACCCTTAGCACAGGCTTGGCCCCTACCATGGAAGTTGCATGGTAAGTATGTACTGACTTAAAGAATTAATTATTGAATAATTAAGTTTTTTATCATTACTTTAGAGTAAAATACAATTAAATAAAAATATGTTGGATGAGAGTCTGAGAAAATATGTAAACACACTGTAAACATTCGACTGGAACAAGGAGTCATTTGTAATTGAGATTTATTTTTTTGTTAACAAATCTTCCAAATGCTATGGCTTCTCTTTTGGTAGATTATTTAAAATAAAACTACAATTACCTAAAGACTTAGAAGGCACTCAGATTTATGTCTTATATATGTGCTCATTTTCTAAAGGAATAGTTGCTGTATATGCTAATTGAATGGATACAATTTGAACCACCTGCTGTAAAATGAATCTATTTAGCAATGTTCTCCATGTATTAGAACAGTCTTACTTGCAATTTCTCTTCTATTAGTGCAGGAGTGGATGCACGCAGTGTGCCAAACAGTGTATTTTCATATGGCTGGTGAAGGTCGGCTGGTTGCAGAGTAGATGGGGAGGGGCTGGATTAAGGTGGCATCGTTGTCTTGGCGAAGATGTTGCCTCATAATTGAACAGAGGTCAGGATCATATGATTCCTGGAGGTGGGCTTTCTGAAGAATATTCCTGTAATGCCCTGTGAGAGTCTGTGGAATAGGCCAGGGGAACACAAAACAATACTCTGCCAGACTAACAATAGACAGCAGATGAGGCTTTGTTGATTTCACCAGGTTTTATGAACCTCAAAGTTCCTGAAATTGTTTTAAAAAAATTGTAGCATCGTGCTATGATGATAAATTAGGTAGAGATAATACATGTGAGGGACAGGTACTCCTGTGTGTTGGCAAGGTTTCTACATTTCCCACTAAGTGACACAATAAGTATAAGTAGATTATGCAAAGTTAAGGATGGATGTTTTCATCTCTAGAGTAACCACCATGATATGATGCAGAGGTACAAATTAAAAGAATTTTAAAAATCCCATTAATCAGAAAGAAGGCACAAAAAGAAATAGGAAACAGATGAAATGAAAGAAAAATTTTAAAATGGTGGTTCTAAATCTAATGATGTTGACAATTCCATTAAATATCCAATTAAACACTCCAATATTGTCATAATGAATATAAAGCTAACATTAATTATATGCTGTCCACAAAAGAATCCAATATTAATAGGCCTTTCCAATGATCGTATCTATCTGCATCCTTATGTTTCTTTAATAATCATGACTGATTACATTTTCCCCCAAACTAAACATCTTCAAATTCCTGATCATAAATACCTTACATTTGCATAGACAAAGGAAATACCTTACCACACAGAAAAGACAAACATCAGTAGTGGTCACGCTCCAGTAGTTGACAAATACCCCACACTCCAAATTCGTATCCCCGGGACCCTCAGAATGAGACCTTATTAGGAAACAGGGTCCTTGCAGATACAGTTCAGGGAAAGATGTCGAGAAGAAATCAGTGTGGGTTAGGGTGGGGCTCAGGTTCGAGGACCGGTCCTTCTACGAGGAGGGAATGCAGAGACCAGAGAGGAGACCGTGGGAAAGGAGGCAGGGATTGGAGTCGAACCACCGTCAACCCAGGAACACCGGAAGTAACCACGAACTACCAGGGCTGAGAAAAGATTCTCCCCAGAGCTTTCGGAGGGAGGGTGGCCCCACCTGACACCTCTGAACACCTGGCCTCCAGAACCTGAGGGAACACATGTCTATTGTTTTAAGCAGGCCAGTTTGTGGAAACTTCCTGAAACAGGCTGAGACAACTAGTATACCCATTATCTCAAGAGAGCTGCTGAGAGGTATCTGAAGCGTACTCCCATTGTTTTGTGCGAACACACTCACGCATATATGCATGCATTATGGTAAATATACATAGATTGCAGGGATAGAGAGGAAAAGTGAGAACAGAGATAAAAACATAGCAAATGCACATGTAACTTCAAATATAACCTCTTATTTAATCAAATGTACAGTATGTTCGATAATTAAGCTGACGTAGACAAGGTCTGTGAAATGAAGATATATCCTGGTGCACGGAGTGGGTGTCATAGAATAAAGGGATGAGCAGAGAGAAAATGCAAACAGCACAGAGTTCTAGAAACACACAGACAAAAACTATGGGTTTAAGTCCTTCCCAAGGAGTGAGGTAGAAAGGTGAAGAGGTTGACCTTCTTGCAAATTGACCCAGATACTTCCAAAATGTTTATGTCATTCGAGAGCTATTCTAGAAACTTCCCTCCTTTTTATTTATATGCAATCGGCTGTCTTTTCATGAATTGTTTTGGTTCACCTGATGTGATCTTTCAAAGGCATTCAGAATGGAGCTGTTGGTACGTTCAGAAATGAGAAAAACTGCTTTTGTGTAACAGTGTGGCTTTGTGCAGCTGTGAATGACACCTTTCTACAAAACGTTTTCTAAGATCTGAAAGTGGCTCTCTGAGTTTCCTGGGCATGAAATCACACCTATTTCTCAGGTATATGTGGGAGGGTGGGGACATAATTTGCATACATTAATGAGGGAGACTGGCAAATAGGAAAGGAGCAACTAACACTGATTTCACTTTATTATAATTTTGAGAGCATTTATTCTTTGAATGAGAGTGTACTCTTGTGGAATCCACCCTACACAGTCCAGTCCGTTTAAGAGTGAGTATATCAGGCATAAACCCCTGTGAACAGAACACTGTGAAACCCTGCTGTGCATGTCTTCATATTCTCAAGTATACATATAAATAGCCCTAATAGTAGAAGCTGTCTTGAAAATATGATTCTTCTTGATTCTGGTAGAAAGTCAATAGAAAATGTTTAATTTGATAAGAAAGTAATTACTGCTTGTATCTTCCAATGACATAATTATAACAATTTCAAAATCTAACGTTGTTTAAGGAGCATATTTTCAACAGGATTTACTTAAAAATAACTTTGATGAAACTTTATTGGAAACACCGGTGACGACTGGTTTACAATAAATGGGAAGGTTCTATTTGTGAGATTTAAGAAAAGAAAAGAAGGGCAATAATAAAGAGTGGAGCTTCTGAGTGATGGTGAAAGAAAGCCAGAGAAATATGACTCAGCTAAAATCCCACACACCGTGACTGGGGAACGCCTGCATGATAAGCCTGGAGGGGAAAACATTTAGAACCTGACACGTGCTGTCTATCAGGTTGGAGCATGTCATCTTGTTTGCGTTATTACTGATATTTGGTTGAAAATACATTCATGTTTTAGTGCCTTATTATTAGCACATCTAAACTACATATATTTTATATACATCAGTTATAGCATTAGCAAGACATTTTGAAGGGTACCTTTTAAAATGTACAGTGGAGCCCGGCCAGTGTGGCTCAGTGGTTGAGTGTCGACCCAGGCACCAAGAGGTCACTGGTTCGATTCCCAGTCAGGGCACATGCCCAGGTTGGGGGCCTGATCCTCATTTAGGGGCGTGCAGGAAGTGGCCAGCTGATGTCCTCTCTGACTGATGTTTCTCTCTCTCTTCCTCTTTCTTCCGCTCTCTCTAAAAACAATATAGAAAAAAAGAATTTTTATTCTACAGTAGAGATACTGTGGTTTTGCACTGGGGTTAGATTAAAATTATTCAAGATTCTTAGTATAAGAGTGATCTCTAAATGAGATCTGATGCAAAACAGTGATGGTGTGTTAGTCCATTCGGGCTGCTGTTATAACAAAACACACAGACTGCGTGGTTTCTAACCAGCAGGGAGGTACTGCTCAGTTCTGGTGAAGTCACTCTCCCGGGCTGCAGGCTGCTGGCTTCAACTTCTTGTTGTGTCCTCACAAGGGTGGAGGAGCCAGGGGCTCCCTCGGGTGTCTTTCATAAATGCCGCAATCCCATGACCATGACGATGTCTTGCGGGACACAATCCCTGCCCCGCCTCCTGACACTGCCACCTTGGACATTAGGTTTTCAGCTCCTGAATTTGTGGGAACACACAGATTCAGACCATAGTGATTGTGTCTGTATTTTTAATCAAAACTTTCCCTATAAAACCAGCCCTTCCTGCATATATATGTGAGCTGAGGGGAAAGGGCATTTGATTTTGTAATCAGTCGTGTTCTGCTTTGCAGTGAAATTAAACCTATGGCTTATATGAACATCGACCACCAGTTACTAAATCATTAAGTACGTTGGCTAATTAAATAATGATGACCCTCACCCCATACTTATCCCCAGCTAGTGAACGTTCTCTTTTTCCTTTAAAAAGAGTTTGGCAGCTTCTGAAATAGTTTATGTTTAAAACATCCTTATGACAGTGACATACAACGAGTCCTTTTCTGTAAGAAATGTTCATTCAAGTTGTTCCCACCTGTCAGTACCCTGCACCATACCACGGATGTCCTAGAGCCAGCCTAGGAGAGGGTGCGCTGCACAGAGATTCCTTTGTCACTCTTCAGTGACTTGTTTGTGCTGGTACCTGAGGTGCATACAACTTTACAAGACGGGTTTCTAAG
The DNA here is from genome assembly GCF_014108415.1 of Molossus molossus. Classification (NCBI taxonomy): domain Eukaryota; kingdom Metazoa; phylum Chordata; class Mammalia; order Chiroptera; family Molossidae; genus Molossus; species Molossus molossus. The sequence continues at coordinate 111,980,812 of NW_023425399.1, forward strand.
ATACCTCAATTTTCAAAGGAATTTTTTTATAAAAGATTTTTATTCTACTAGTATTTAAAGTGATTTAAATTTCTTTTGTGGGGAAAAAAAACAACGCACACACACACAATAGTTTTCCACTTAATACAGACATATTTTATCCTGACAACCAAAAGAAAATCAAGAGTAATAAATAAGCAGCAAGTATACCAACTATAAAAATAAGTTTAAACTGCATAGTTTAAATCTGTTGTTGTCAGTGAACACTGGTATATGTATTCCAAGGAAAAAACAAACACCTAAACAAAAACTTGAGAATAAAGTTCCAGAGCACATGTAGTACGTTTAGTGTGTGAATATATATATTATATTTGGTCCTAGAGGTAAAGGTAAATAAAAAGCAAGCAAACATATGAAACATATTTGAATCAGCAGCATGTAGAATATCTAGATCTATATCTATCTATATCTATTTATATATATATTAATAAGATCTGTGTAAAGAAGTGAATATGAATCTTTCCATCTTTCTTGAGATTAATATTATTGTTGGGATATGCTATGTTGCTACTTTCATTATTAGGTGCAAACATCATAGCAATAGTTCACCAACAATAAGTGCATACTTATTTTGTTAAATTTATTTTATTATTGATTTTTGAGAGAGAGAAAAATATCGATCAGTTCCCTCCCCCACCCGCAACCTTTTGGTTTACGGGATGACGCTCCAACCAACTGAGCCATACTGGCCAAGGCCTGTTAACTTTTTTGAAATTTGATATGTTAATTTCTCCATAAATAATATCCTAATATTTCTTTGTGCAGGCATAATCTAAGAAATAAATCAGGGCTAGGATATTTATAACAAAAATGCAGTAGAGACAATTTTTCTTCTGCTCTTAACTTCTACTTAACATGTTGAATAATTTTTCTTTAAGGTTGTAAGCATATGGCTTTTTTAGTCTTATGTTTTTTTTCAATAATACCAAAAATAACACATTATTATTATTATTATTATTATTCAATTTAAGGAACACCAGGCACCACAGACTGCACCGCAGAATTATTAGCAAAGTAACCTCACTTCTTACCGCTTGCTACAAATGGAATGAAGAAAACTGGGGGGACATGTTTAGTTTTGTGTAAATGATGATCTTCTGTGCTAGAGAACATTGGAACTGTGTGGACTGGCCGCTTTGAACAGCAAACAGGAGTGGTCAGGAAGGCACTGTGTATTTTAATCCCGATAGAGCGTGGGCAGGTGCCTTTCGTCAATTCAAATCCAATGAGCGCCTTTCTCAACTAGTTCCAGGAAATGAACACATGTAACAGTGTTTTTCCTCACCCAAACTCATTGTTTATTTTCAGTAAGTATGGTTAGATTTTAAATACAATGACCTCTGCCTTTCTGAAAGTTGCTCCAGAATACTTGCGAAGTCATTTATTATAATTTATTTACTCTGCTTTTAATAATGTTGACATAATAATAAGGAGGGACTTACTCATTGAAATTTGTATTATCTCAACAGCTGAGAATAAAAATAGAGAAACCATTTGAGTGAGTAGACTAGAATGTGCAAATCAGAAACAACAAAATACTCAGATATTTGTGATTCAACATAAATAACTTTATCTTGATCAAAATAAAACACCGTTTTTATCAAGACCATATATTTTTTCCTAGCTAGGGAAGTATTTAAAAATTTTATTTACATAGTCATTACATTTTCTTTACAGAAAATTTTCTCTTTTACATTGTGAGAAGCAGTATCGAGATAAAATGTTTGCAGGCAGACTGTAGGTAATGTTGTAAAACAAACCAAGCCCACAAATAAAAAAACATACTTTCAAAATAAATAAACGTCATTAAAAAATCTGATACCTGCTTATTTGCGTAACAATAGTTTACTTGTTTTTACTGTATAACTTCCACCTATTCTCTTGAGAAAAAAAAAAAGCTTTATTTTTTTCTTCTTGGTTTTAGAGATAGAGGAAGGAAGAGAGAGAGAGAGATAAAAACATTGATGAGAGAGAACATCAATTGGCCGCCTCCTGCATGACCCACCCCGGGTATCAGGCCCACAACCTGGGCATGTGCCCTGACCGGGATCGAACCGGCGACCTCTTGGTGCAGGGTCGATGCTCAACCACTGAGTCACACCTGCGGGGAAAAAAAAGATGCTTATTATAGTCCAAATCTGTGCTATTCCAGACTTGTACCTATACTTGGCTGCAGACAAATAAAAGCCAGAAACATGAAAGTCAAGTCGGTCCTACTGGCGGAACAGCGCAGGTGTCCCCATTCCCAGTGGGGTTCCTTCCCTGGTCTCCTAAAGGCTGCTTCGGGCTCCTCCTTCTTAGGTTCCCAAGCTCTTAACTTTTTTTCCCAAACCGCCTTGCGTCTCACTTCACTGAGAACATTCCAGTTATCACGCGGAAACTTCCACCACCTTCCAAACCCACCACTGCCCACTTGACCAGTCAATGCCCCTGTGATGGACGCACCTGCTTCAGGGAAAAATCACATTCAGTGCAACCAACGATCACTATTATTCACGTAAAAGTCTTCAGCTATTGAGCCCATGAAAACACATGATTAGCCCTGGCCGGTTGAGCTCAGGGGCTCTCAGACCGAAGGGTTGGTTCAGATCCCGGTCAAGGGCACGAGGTTCATCCCTTCTCAGGAGGTGCAGGAGGCAGCCCTAGTCGATGTGTTCTCTCTCACTGATCTCTGTCTTCTCCCCCACCCTTCCTTCCTCCCTCCCTCCCTCTTTATCTAAGAATCAGTGGCAATATATCCTCCGGTGACAATTAAAAAAAAAAAAAGCACATCTTTATAAAGTCCACAGGGCACACTTTCCCCTAACGAGCTGAGCAGTTCCTTTACATTCACTGCGGATCAGGACCTTCCTCCGCAAGGAACAGGCGCCACCAAGGCGCTAAGTATTGTCCCATTTCGTCCCCTGAAGGTCGTCGCTCCACCTGCTTCTCCCTTTAGCACTTATGATTCATTGTAGCATCTATTTATTTGTATTTCCTTATCACGCTTAAATGTGCTCTTACCGCTTCCGTACATGAAAAACGAACCTTCCCCGAACCTCGACATTCACCCAGGCCCCCCTTTTCCTCATCTTTCCTTTATTCTGTCCAGTACCGGTCTCCCCGTCTTCTCTGAAGCGCACGATCGGCTTTCGGGGTCACCCCTGTTCTGAAAAGGCCACGTGTCTACACCGAGAAGAAACTGTCCTTGGTCCCCCACGATCGCCCAGCATCACTGGCAGGCGTGGGTCCTCCTGTGTGCCTCTGCCCGGGCCACGCTCCCCTCCATTCCGCAGGGTTCGCTCTCTCCTCCTCCTCTGCTGCTTCCTCCCCTGTCTTCTCACTGAACTTGGGGATTCCCAGCGGTTCGGCTACGATCCTTCGCTTCTAGATCTGCATGCGCCCCTTGAGGACCTCCGCTAGACATATGTCCGCGGACAGACCCCAAGTTTCTATGTCAGCCGAGCCAGCCCTGTGCACCCTGGTCTCCTGCACCGTGTCGCTGTGGGGCACCTTCCTGGGTTGTCTCAGGGGCGCCCCAGGCTTTCCGGACCCACAGCGAAGCCCCTGCTCCCCTTGCTCGGCCTGATGGAGCTGCACAGGTCCCCTTCCCGCAAGGACAGACATGAGTCATTCTTAGCTTTTCGCTTTGGCTCCCTAACCGAGCTGATCAAGAAATCCTCTTGGCTCACCTTCAATGTGTTTAGGATATCACACTTCGCCCCCACTGGACCGCCGGGTCCAAGCCTACGGTCTCTTATAAAAATTTTTTCTTTGTTGATTTTAGACAGAGAGGGAGGGAGAGGGAGAGAGAGAAACATCGATGAGAGAGAACATCATTGGCAGCCTCTTGCATGCCCCCCACTGGGGATCAGGCCTACAACCTGGGCACGTGCCCTGACTGGGAATTGAACCGGTGACCTCTTGGTGCAGGGTCAACGCTCAACCACTGAGTCACACGAGCCGGGCCCCAAGGCTGCAGCATCTTCAGCCAGCAGTCAGCGTGATCTCACTGCGTGACAGGTAGATGGTGACGTCACTTCTTTCCTGAGAGCAAAAGCTAAATCACCCCCCACCTGTCTTCCGCTGTGGTCCCTCCGAGTCTGCTCCCCCCAGAGGACAACGGGCATCTGCCCTCCTCGCAGAGCTGCGTGTGCCAGGCGTCGGCCCGGAAGCCCTGTCCCCAGGACTCCAGTCGGTTTGCTCACTCGCCTCCCCAGTCCTTGCTCCAACATCACCTGCCGGTGAGACCCACTCTCTTTAAACTGCGAACAACCAACCCATCAGCCGAGCAGTTCCCTCCCTTCAGGTGGCCTGGTTCTCCTCCCTAGATCCTACCAAGCCCGGGACGCTAGAAAGTCACCTATGTTTATTGCTCTGTCCACGTCAGAGTGCAAACTCACGAGAGGGACCTTTTTGACCATTTTGTTTCCCAGAGTAGTCCCAGATCTAGTACCTGTTTTGGGTGCAAAGTAGGTATTCAACAACTTTTTTAAAAAAATTATAAATGATTTAATGAGTTAAAGCAAATAAAATGCAGCCTAATATAATATTTTTATACGGTACAATAATTATTTAAAAATTTTTTTTTTCAGGAAAAATATAGTCACAATAAAGATTTGGGGTCAGATATATTTTTAATGATTTAAAGTGTTAGAACTTCATCAAAGAAATAGAGTTAGTTTTAATTTTGGTAAATATAACAAAAGTATATATGGATGCTTAGTTTCATCATGCTGACACAAATAATAGTATTCTGCTAGTTGTAACTTTGAAGCTTTAATATTCACAAAATATTCATTTATAGCATTAACCCTATTCATGGACTTCTAAGGCATTTTCAAATTTTGATAACATCATATGTATTAAGAAAACTTTAAAAAAATTTTGTATTTGGAAGCCAAGTACTTATTACAACTGTTTTATTAATGACTATATTAAAAGTAAGTACAAAAAACTATCTGAAGAAATATGTTTATTTTCCTGTGTATTTTTTCAAAAGAGCATGTGAATGTGCTATTTTCTTCTCTATTTTCTTGGGCAGGTAAAGCCAAATGCCAGGGAGAGGGAGGGGCAAGAGGGGGAGGGGGAGGGGAGGAAGAGAGAAATGACATCAGAAACTTAGTGGACCCGTTTCAAAACAACACCTCTACCTATCTCATCTTTTTCCTGATTTATGGTTTGGCCTCAAGACAGTCCATAATTTTAATTCTAATTTTTGGTAGCTTGAAATGTTTATATTTATAACCAAATTAATATAATGTGGAAATATGGGCACTCAGGACTCCCAAAGGAACAATCATTAATTTTGCTATAGAGTAATGCTTTAGATTTATCTTTGCATTTGCATGGAATTTAAATCATATTGTCACTCGTGAGTACAAAATAGCTTACCTGCAATTCTAGCTCACTTGGAATCAATGATTACAATGGATCGCACTGCATTTCATGTTTCGCAGCAAATCCGCTGAGCTTGTTAACATTAAAGTCGTTGGCACAGCTGACTTGATGAAAGATGTTTGTCTTTGTTAGGCTTTTCTATGATCAATGGATTTAAAATTTCAGTTTGTCTTAAGTAGAACTAACAGTAAGAAAAAGAGAATGATTGTAATTCTATTAGTATATCAAAATTAAGAAATCGTTGGATTATATGTGAGAGACACAGTTGAACTACAGGTAATAAAACACATTTTATTTCTCCAAAAGTCTGTTTTCTGCACAGTTATAGATAACTAATCTGCAGGAGATAAATAAAAGAACAAGAGAAAAATCATTGAATAGTTATTTCTGATATTTTACATGTATAAATGATCTAAAAGTATTGTTTAATTGTTGATTTTTAAACAAAATTATCATATCCAGAATATAGAGCAGAATAAAAGCAGAATCTGTAGGTCATACAGAAAGAGTAAATATTTACAAAAATAAACGTTAAAGTGTTAACCTCTATGGTTTGCATATTTTCAAGTGGTTTTAAAATGCAGAATTTCCATAATTAACACTGTCATGAATCTTGTGTTTCCAGCGAACCAGCTACACGTGCTGGACTCTGAGATGGAGAGAAGAGAGAAACATCGCGATGTTTGCTTCCCTACTGGTTAGAATTGAATCTATATTCTCAGAGCAAGTTGCCAGCTTGTTTCCTATTTTCTTACGGAAATCGCTGCTTTAAAATAACTGTTCGTAAGATCATGTGTTATTTGTCTTTCTCTGCTTGGCTTGTTTCACTTAGCATAATACTCTCCAGGTCCCTCCATGTCATCTCAAAGGATGAGAGATCTTTCTTTCTTACAGCTGCATAGTACTCCATTGAGTACACGTACCACTGCTTTTTTATCCATTTGTCTACCGATGGACACTTGGGCTGTTTCCAGATCTTAGCTAATGTAAATAGTGCTGCTATGAACATGGGGGTACATATATTTTTGGAATATAATGAATTAAACAAACTGATGAACAAAACTGACTCACAGACATAGAGGTGGGGTACAGACTGACAAACCCCTGAAGAGGGGATGTTGTGGGGGAAGAGATAAACCACAGAACTTATATGCATGTACGCATAACCAATGGACATAGACAACAAAGCTGGGGAAGGGGCGTGTCAATGGAAAAAAAAGGAGAAACATCTGTAACAAAAACAAATTAATAAAAATAAACTAAAAAATGCAACAAAATAAAAGAACTGTTTGTATAATTTTATGTGCAAAAGTTTTACTGTTTTAAAAAATATTTATATCCCTGGCCAGTTCTGCTCAGTGATTAGAGTGTTGGCCTGTGGTCCAGAGAGACTCGGGTTTGGTTCTCCCTAAGGGCATGTACCTCGGTTGCAGTTTGTCCCTGGCCCTGGTTGGTCATGAGGGAGGCAGCCACTCAATGTTTCCCTTTCACGTCGATGTTTTTCTCTCTCTTCCTCTCTCTTCCTCCCACTCTATCTGAACAAAAAAAAAAGGAAAAATGTCATCGGGTGAGGATAAAAAATATATATATATTTATATTGCTCTGCCTTGTTTGGCTCAGTGATTAGAGCATCACCCTTGGACTGAAGGGTTGTGGGTTTGATTCTCAGTCAAGGGGCAGGTACCTGGGTTGCAGGTTTGATCCTCGACCGGGCCCCAGCCGGGCCCCAGCCAGGGTTGTTTGGGAGGCAACCAACCAATGCATGTCTCTCACATCGATATTTCTCTCTCCTTTCCTCCCTTTCACTCTATCCAAAGCTCAATGGAAAAATAATTCTCAGGTGAGGATTACAACAAAACATCTTATGTTTATGTGTGTAAAAATATATACAATAACTTTAGAATAGGTGGAGATAAAATTCAAGTTCAGGTTCAGGCATTGATATTTGAAAAATTATTATGCTCCCTCTCTCTATTTCCCTAAAAAAAAAAAAAGAAGAAGAAGAAGCAATATATAAATAACCAGTTAATGCTGTCATATCTTTTAATGATAGTTTTTGCTATAACAAAAACTTAATTTGTGTGTAATGATAAATATCTCACATTTATATTTTTAAAACAAGGAAGTTACTAAATAAATATGATAAAATTGGATATTGCCCAAGATTCCAACATATTGTCTGTTCCAAAATATTCTTAGAGTTAGAAGATATGGCACCTACAAATGTAATGTAATTATCTATGCCTACAGATCTCTCTCTCTCTCTCTCTCTCATCTGACATCTATCTATTCATCCTTTTGTAAGGCAAAACATGTTTTCCTTGCTGGTAAGTGAGTGCTATTGAACAACAATAACAACAACAATAAAACCACCTGCACCATGACAGGTACTTACGAACCTACCAAAGAGAGAAAAACATTATTAAGGCTTTGATTCAAGAACATAAAAGGAGTCGTCATTTTATACAAATCAGGGACATTTTCTCCACTTTCAAGAAATGACACAGTGTTGACTGAACACCTACAGGATAGCGTATACTTTACCAACTGCCAACACACAGAATAGATCACATGAGGCCTTGAATGATACCCTTGATGTTCCTTCCTTTTGCAATCTTCCAGGACGTGTTGTGGACCACTTCCTACCGTGATTATCCAGGGCCGTTGTCTGTGAAGTACAGCTTTCGATAAGGTGGGATGATCCTCACTTCACCTTTGATGTTAGAGAACCTAGTATTATCTAGAAAATTCCAGTGGACACTTTTTCCAGCAATAAGATGAACAGTTTTTAAAGTGATCACTAAGTCTGAGCATGTTTTTTTTTTTTTAGATTTTATTTTTAACCATTAATAAATGTTAAAGGAGTAAAGGTTCTTCTTAATCCCCTCTTAGGTGGTTTCCATAAAAGTGTTTGTTTGTTTATCTAAAATTATATCAATTATTGAGATTGTCATGAAATACAGGAACTATAATTTGTAATCAGTTATCTATCTTATTTCTTTCTTTTTAATTTATTTTTTATTGTTGAAAGTATTACAGATGTCCCTCTTTTTTCTCCCATTGACCCCCTCCACCCCACCCCCAGCCCCCATGCCTTCACCACACTATGATCTATGTCCATTGGTTGTGCACACATGTGTATAAATCCTTTGGTTAATCTCTTCCTCCCCCACCCCCTCTTCCCTCTGAGATTCATCAGTCTGTGCCATGCTAATCAAAGCCTGGCAAATAATGCTCAGAAGTCCTTGAGTGGATAGGGGAGTGAATGGATGCTTGCAAACATTAACATAGAAAGTTATTCAAATCATGATGTATTTCAATTCAAATTTACTGAACACATGAATGAGGCGAAGGTTTCTATTTCAAAACTAACCAATGCATATTTTCATTAAATAGAGAACTGTTTGAATGCATTTAAAATGTGCTTTAAGTTCTCAAAATCTGATATGCATTAAACAATATTCAGACACATTTATTCTAAATGATGAGATAGCTGAAGTTTAAACATCACTATGGTTTTAGCAATTAGAACAAAATATCTGGAAATCGAGGCCATTGCTGGATTTTACTATTTCAAAATACCTTTTCTCATATCCAGTGCGTGAGAGGTCCCCCAAATCCATCATCATCCTAAACTGTGGAATGACACCCCAAAATGCATTTCTCTAGGAATTGCAACTTGTTTCTGTGTTAGGAGACAATTCCAACTGAAATGTGGAGTCTAAGAATTTCTTGAATTAAAAGAGCCCTTAATCGAAGTTCATTGCTTCCCCAGCTTTTGAAAGCATTCCGAGTATACCGAGAGCCAAGAGTACAGTCTGAGAGATGACTGTCGTTCATTACCGACTCCCTGACAGACAGGCCCCTCCCCCGCACTGTACTTCCATTCAGATGAAGCTTGTCCTATAAAACCAAGTGCTCTATGTGGTCGAGACCGACAGCGAGTCCCTCCAGGCTCACATACGACCCCGCACAGGACACCTTGATAATGTTAATGGGTGCCACATGGAGAATGAGACATTGTTGTGATGCAATCCTGCCGTGAGCATACTTTCAGTTCCTCACTTATGAAATAAATGCAAAAGCAGAACGTCTATTAAGTGTGTGGGAGATGAAGACGTGAGAGGAAGAAACGGAACTGTTTTTCACCAACAAAAACCAGAACCTAATCGGAGTGGTCTCCTCATGTACCAGAGAGGAAATGTGTCACTTCTGGCTGTTTTGTGGACCCTGTTACTGAGCCATCAATCACAGCCTCAGATACCAATTAAAGAAAGCCAGGCGAGATGGACGCACCTGAGACCCCCTGAGAACTCCAGGTGGGAAACACTTCTAGTACAAATAGAGAGCATTCTAAATGTGTTTTCCAGTGACTCGTGAGAGCAAGCGTGGTGTTCTTTCTGCTTAGGAAAGACTATCACCTGAGTTACTCCTTCTGGCTGAGCAGAGAATTAGAAATTGAAAATCATTTTCAAACAATCATTCTACCTGCTGGCACATAACTATTAAATTCATTGGGTCAATGCATTTCAAATGAAAACTTTATAATAGGAAAGTAAAGTGAAATGATTTTTACAGTTCTTTGCAGGCACTGGTATTGCCATCCATTTCGGGAGATGAAAGAGAAATGGGAGCAGTAAATAAACTACACACTCCTTTACACCGGAATGAGGACGCAGGTCCTTCCACCACCCTCACAGTTAAATGAATGGTAACGGACTTAGAGAAGGAGAGAGTGTGTATTTAACAGCAAAAACACAATTTATAAGTGTGTATAGGCAAAAACACAATTTATAAGTGTGTATAGGCAAAAACACAATTTATAAGTGTGAACAGAAGTAGATATTGACCTTCTTCGCTTGATTTTGACGTTAGGGTTAATATCACATGAAGGGGCGGCCTGCAGAGCCGGGCATACCACTCCCATTATTAAAGTCTTTAAAGGGAAGACAACAATTATGTGCAAGTGAGCCTTTCCCATACTAGGAATGATGATAACGTTTTAGTTGGTAGTTGTGATAAATTTATACTTAATATTTTTGAGTGCCAATTATGTCTGTTTTATGTTCCTTGGGGAATTAACCTGTTATTTCCTAACTCTCTTTGGATTTAAGGACACAGATCGCGGGCGAGGAAATGCTCCTGAGTATAAGCCAGTTCCCCTACCGCAGCTAACCCTGAAATGTGGACACCGCCCGCTACAACACGGTCCCCCGAGCTGGGCGGAGCGCTCATGCTTCAGCACCTGTCCTCAGACTTCCTCTGAAAATTATCCTGAGAAACATTTGCCAAGAGGAAGCAGACACACCGCCTCTGGCTACGCTGCATGGAGCTAATTTTATAGCTCTGTAGATGGGCGTATTTCTAGACGAACTCCCTCTGGGCCACGATTTTCTCTGCAAATCACACTCACTAAAAAATGAGAACTAGTCCTATTCAAGTGGCCTTGAGCTTATGTTTTAATTATTTTTTAAATCTGTGAGGTAGATTGATTATAAGCCCAAGGTGGGCTCTCTTTTTGCTTCGTAAGTCCAACCAGTGAGATAAGTAGATGACTTAGATGGTTCATACCACTCTTAACTCTGTAACGATAGCCACAAGTTTCGCATGTTTTGTATATTAATCATGGTTTGCATGGCTGTGTACACAGGAAATAATGCTACTTTGAGAGTTAAGACAGAACTATTTATGATTGATTATTGGTCTTGTTTTGGCTTTGATGAAATTCTTTTCCCCTAATTAAAGAACATGCTTTACAGGAGCTGTTTGCAATGTTTTGGCATACGTCCTTAAGTTCCTCGATGTGTTGAAACAGCAAGGAAATATATCTGAGATACAAGGCTTATTCCGTGTAACTATACCAACAATCCTCCATAGATATCTGGTCCTGACATCCATGCATCTTTATGGCTTTTGAGACAAAGTGGCTGTTACTATTGAGGCTTTCAATCACACATAGTTTTGATTTGGAGAATATGATAAAAATCAAAGGTTCTCCCAGAACCCCTGAAGTTTCTGTTCTTTCCTCTGTCCCTCAAGGAGCTGGCCCCTTGGACTCTGAGTGCCACAATCTCACAGTCTCAATAGGAGATTTTATTTCTGCATTTTGACGTTATGAAATTGACAAAAAGATTAGTTGAGGATGATGTAACTCAAACTCTGAAATGCAAAATGTATACAATTTTTTAACTTAGGTAATTTTGCATGTGACAGCCCATCGTTGGCGATCCATGGTGTTGGGATGATTTCCAATTCCTCCTTTAGAGGATTAATTTATTTAAAAGGCTCCAGCTGTGATGAAGAATATGCCCACTGGTCTGCCTTGTTCGGGGTCTTTTTCCATTACCATCCATGATCAGTGACATTTTGAGGAGGGTTTGCTACCTTGTTTTATTCCTTATAGATTGAGTCTGTCATTACTATGCATCTCAGGAACTCTCAGTTCTTTACAGGGGTCATTATTTTTCGAAGGTTCTCAGCTAAACGCTTGCTGTCCATCGATGAAAACCCGGAAATCTCAGTTGCGGGTGTGCTTGGCCCTGCAATGCTGACTCCAAGCCCTCTCCCTGCATGAAGCCCAGCTGTCCCTACATTCTGTTTGCTGCGGAGAGTTCTCCGTAGACTCCTTTTCTCAGGAAGAAAAACCTTCCTATTGAGCCTGTCCTTCAAAGGACATCCTTCACTCAACACAGGCATTTATATCGTGACACTTTCTACATAATGTGCAATGCACCCCCTCAGTGCTGTTTATTTCACATTTGTTGTCATATTTTAAAGTTACCTTATATGTCTATTATGTTGACAATAAGAACGGTGATTTTCTGTTTACTTACCACCCCCAAAATGATGCTTGTGTATTTTCTTTTGCATTTAATTTGTATTGTGTCTTCTTAGACCTGTGCTGAGTATCTCAAATATTACTTGTTTCATCAGAATCTCCCTGTTTTTACCCTTGTTTTGTAACTGTATCACACTGCGTTTGTTTATAACATTTCACACTATTAAGGTGATCAGAGCTACCTATGAAACGTCTAATGATTGTTTTCTACAAATGAACAATAGATTTATTCTGTTCAATATAGCTTATTAATAGTGAATAATGTCTTACTCTTTCAACTGTATTTAAAATCTCAAAAATATTACAGAATTTCTTACTAAATATATATGTATGTATGCTCTCAGAATCATTCAATTTAAAGGCCTTTTTTATATTGAGATATGTATCAGATCTAACCATGTCATCAAATATAAGGAGTATAGGCAAATATCAGATATACTATGAAGTAACCTCTGGTAAGTTAACAATAGTATAAAATAGATACAGTCTTTCAAGTTAATATAAGTAGTGATAATTCTAGGTAGATAAAATAGTCTCATTAATTATAAAGATCTATAATCTTGGTAATACTATTTTAAAAGGACTTAAGTTACATAGCTGTGTCCTAAACTTCAATGATTCTTTTATTAATTTTTGTTCATATACTCAGCATCCCCAAAACATCTTGAAACCTCATTGATACTTCAGTGATCATAAAATACAAGAGTTTGGTTTATCATTTGGTCTTCACTAATTTTGAATAAAGCAACTAAATTACATTTCGCCATGATAAAAAAAAAAATCAATGTGTACTCAAAGCTTTTCAATATGATCAGGTACAAGGCCAGAATTTTCCTCTTGCTGTCCGTTTAAACATTGTACTAGATTTCTTTTTTAATGCAATTAGACAAGAAAAAGATATAAAAAGTATACAGTTTGGGAAGAAAAATATAAAACTTTCATTCTTTGCAGATGACGTGAATGTCTATATAGAATGTCAGTAAAAAATTCTTGGAACTGATAAAACACAATGGCAAGATTAATAAATACAAGGTTAATATACAGAAGTCAATTATTTTCTTATATACTAACAATGAACAAATGGAATTTGGAATTAAAAATACAATGCCAGCCCTGGCTAGTTTGGCTCAGCAGTTGGAGTGTCGGTCTGCAGACCAGAGAGTCCCAGGTTCGGTTTCCGCTAAGGGCACATACCCAAAAAAAAAAAAACAAAAAAAAACAATACCATTTACATGAGCCCCCCCCCCCCAAGAAATACTTAAGTATAAATCTAAACCTTTTTAAAAATGGTGATGATCATAATCACATTTTCTATTTGGCATGGTACTAGATGTCATAGCCAAAATAAGAAGTCAGGTAAACAAAATAAAAAAGAATATATTTTGCATGTACTGATATAATTAAATATTACACTGAAATAATAATAAAGTACTGATATATAAAGTAACATAAATAAATCTCAGTGACATACTACTGAGCTGAAGAAGCCAGAAAGAAAACAGACGATTCACTCTTATTTTATTAACATGATGTTCAAGAACAAGGGATGTTCTCGATAATGGTGGGTTCAGAATATTGTTTATATTGCAAGGGGGGGGGGGGATTCACTGGGGCAACGCAAACATCAGCCTTCTGTGGGGATGGTAACGTCCTGTGTATTCACCTTTTTAAAAGGTGAATGGCTAAAATTAAATGTACACTTTTCCTTTATTAAAGTCACATTCTTACTGTGTTTATCTGCGCCATTTAGTTTTTCAGTTGCTGTCTCCCCACAGTAGCATGTGTGCTCAAGCATGAAGTTTTATAGTGACAATGGCATAGCCTCCCTTGAGGAAAATAGGGGGCAGGAATCCGGGGATCAGGAAGAAAAGCCCAGGATCACAGATAGCGGTTTCGTGTCAAAGTAGGACTGAAGACGTTATTTATTTATTTTTTTTTATCCTCACCCGAGGATATTTTTCCATTCTTTGTACAGATAGAGTGGGAGGGAGAGAGAGGAAGGGAGAGAGAGAGAGAGAAACATCGATGTGAAGGGGACACATCGAGTGGCTGCCACCCGCACGACCAACCAGGGCCGGGGACAAACTGCAACCGAGGTACGTGCCCTTAGCGGGAACCGAACCCGGGTCTCTCCGGACCACAGGCCGACGCTCTAACCGCTGAGTCAAACCGGCCAGGGCGAAGACGTTATTATTGATAAAGTATAATATAACAATATGTTTCATGTTTTGTAGTGTAATACTAAATTTTCACTTAAAAAAATTAGGTATATGGGAATCACTCTTGCCCCATTAATTCTGGTATGTACCCAGCCTAATTCACAATCTCATCTAGAGATGTTTTATAGATGCATTTATGTACTGAGAAATATGTATTCTCTATCTTATGACCAAAGACTCCTAAGGCCATATCCATATTTAATGATTACCATAGCCCTGGCCGGTTTGCTCAGCGGTTAGAGTGTCGCCCGCAGACCAGAGTCCCGGGTTGGTTCCCGCTGAGGGCACGTACCTCGGTTGCAATTTGTCTCCAGCCCTGGTTGGGGTCGTGTGGGTGGCAGCCACTCGATGTGTCCCTCTCACATGGATGTTTCTCTCTCTCTCTCTCTTTCTCCCTCTCTCCCTCCCGTTCTATCTGAAGATAAATGCAAAACTGTCCTCTGGTGAGGATAAAAACAAAACAAAAAATGATTACCCTAAAGGGCTAAATGGGTGGGTAAATGAGATAAAGTGCTCTTTGGGAACAAATTCCTTCTTGCCACTACATAACCATGAGATCTCTAATCCCTACTATTTAGTTGTAAGCACCGCAGACAACAGAAACTCAGAAAAGACATTTTCCCTTCAGCACTGTTGTGCGGGGGCAGGAAGGGCACCGAGGCGGGCTGTGCAGAGATTGTCCAGCCCATCTTTCACGGGGTATTTTTACCGCAGATTTTTACCAAATATCCAGGACGCTTCGTAAAGCGACAGAGACGTAAGCCGTTATCTTCAAGATGATAAATCTGAGCTGGACCCACGTCCCACCCTCCAGACTGCTGTCCTCAGTAAGGAGCTGAGACCTCTGGAACGCGCCTGCTCGCTGGGGCTGGGAGCAGCTTTGCAACGTGGTTTTGTATCATTTCTTTCCTGTGATGCAAACAACATCTGCGTAGAACCTCCTGATTATTTAAGCCCAGTGTACGCATCAATGTAAATCCCAGCAAACCAGCAAGAGGGAAGGTACTTGTCAGCGCGCCGGGTTTGCACAGCGGCGGGGTTCGCGAGGGGACCCCAGGGGCTAGCAGGGAGTGGACGCGTCTATTGCGGATCCGTCACCACGACACGGCAGCGGCGGCCCAACGGAAGCACAGGACGTCTCCTGGCCCTTCGGATGGCAACACGCACACCTGGGAGCTCGGGAAAGTCCTGAGGGCCACGTGGACGCCGCGGTGAGTCCCTGGCACCCCCAGTCCCACGCGCCTGGGAATCGCTCTGCGCTTGGCCCGCCCTGGCTCGTCCTATTTTTAGAGAGCACTGATGCAGGTGTATTTTGGACTGTGTTTCCCTCTTAAACACATTATTCTCAGACTTAAGGGCTTACAGATGGTGCCATGGAAATATGAATTCTTAATTTTGTCAGAGTCTGGTACATTTCTGGCCAAAGCAATGCATAATCATAAAGCATATGTTCTGAAATCTTCATGATCTGAACTGAAAGATGAGCGAAACGGCAAGGCTGACACTGGTTTGTGCTTCTCTACATGAAGATGAAGAGATACTTTCCAAAAACGTGATTTGGCTGGAACCTGTCTATAGCTGTACACAGCATTTTAAAAAACTAAAGTTAAATATTACATTCTCAGATAAACAAAATATTTATAACTGTATTTATAAGTAATATTGGCAGACAAATTCAAGAATTAACTATTTCCAATTAAAAAAAAAATCTTCCTAATGCCTGTAGATATATTTTTTTATCTGGTCTCTATTGAAATATGCTTTAACTGAATTAAACACAGATTTGCTCATGGTTTTGTACACGAGACAGGCAAATCTGCTTTTCAGACTTAAGCAGAAAGGAAAATAAAAAAAGAAAACCAAATTTACAGATTTTTTCCCCTTTGGAATATATCAAGTAGATTCTATAAATTTCTTTCATTTCCTTTCATTCCACAAATATGTATATGTCTAATTTGAACTTGAAGATTAATATTAGTGGAAATATAAAATTGCATAAAATGCCAACATCAAAATTATTGCAATTTAATTAATTATATTCGAAAACATATGTTACAATCTATTAAACTATTACAGCACAAGGCACATGACAACATGCTGCATAATTTTCTGCTCAAATAGTGGAAAGTGTACAAGTAACAGCTAGGATGAAATTACATTAATTAACTACTTCATTAACTGATAAGTGAAATACACTATTTTAAATCAGGTAACAAGAGTAAATAAAGTATGACCATTATACTTTAATATCAAATACATATTTGGTTTTATATCCCTGGGAATATTTTTTTTTGTCTTGAATAGGAGAAGAAAATAAAGGATATAAATATATATTAGAAGGGATGAGTAGATTTTATTTCTAATAAAAATTATATTTAGTATTTCTGTTGAAAATGAAATGGGCTGTTCTTGATCTGCTAGGTTGAGGGTGCCGGAGGAGGAAAATGTTGTGCATATTGAGACAAAACATTGACTCGTGGTTAACATTCTGTCTATAGCCTCAGTGCTGTAAATGACACAGCTTTCTGCAAGAGTAGCTTCGAATCCTTTGAGACAGACACCAGAATCACGTCCAATAGGAAGAGTAAAAATTTCCCCTTCCCTTGCTCTAGGCAAACTGTGTGTATATAAGAGAATATCCATATGGACAATACCATGAATTAAAACTGACCATATTAAGAATTCTTTTTTTCTTTTTTCTGTTCATTGTAAACTTTTGAGTGAAATTTTTTAAAATGTTTAGATGAACAGAAGTCTGGCTTGAGTCTCTCAACTGATATCAAAAGATGAATGAGCCTGTTACAGTTAAAGAGCTTATGCAATTTTATTTTGTGAATTTATTTCTTTTTGTCCAATCATTCTCATTTTATTGGGATCTCCAGGGAAGAGCAAAATTAAATTCAAATGTTCAGTTGATCATATATCAGAATTATATAGTTGGAGTTAATTTTTATTTTATTTTCTGTCTTCAGTTTATAATAAAAACTGGGAGTTACCTGACCACTAACAATGAGACCTATGGACTAATCTGAATACTCTGGGTCCGGTCTGCTCTAACTCTGTTGATGTGAGATATACTCTCGAATCTAATCTAAGAGTGCTTCTGTAGTCCTGGATAAGCCACATTTCCACACATTTCAGTATGAAAAACTATGAAGTTATTCCTAATATTTGACCAACGTGCTTTCTAAATACTACCTTTCAGAAAAGATTCCAGTTTAGAGGAGTCTCAATCGTGCTGTTTCTTCTCCCGTGATGCTCTGGATCACACATCCTCTTTGACTGATGTTTGCTCGGGAAAAAATATGGGGAGAGATTGTACTTGGTTTGTAGATGCTGAAAAATCCAAAAGTTAAAAAAAGAGGAAGAGATTTAACGTCCGGAGCCCATGTGCCAAGCACCACTGCTCCTTAGACAAAGGGTGACACTGCCGTGGACAGACGTCCTGAGTGGCAGAGGCAACCACAGGACCATCTCTGTCTGGTAGCTGAGGTTCGCAGGGGCTGATACCTACCGAACTGCAAAGCATAACCGATATCCGTCTGGAATAAAACTCCCATTTTATTGAGCATTTCAGGAAAAGATGACAGAGAAAGTAATAATAAGTCCTTGACTGCATGACCACATGTAAATGTAAGCAAGTCAATGAAATACAAAAGTGAGGGCACTTAATAATGCAATCCAGCCCTGGCCGGTTTGGCTCAGCGGTTAGAGCATCCGCCTGCGGTCCGGAGAGACCCGGGTTCGGTTCCCGCTAAGGGCATGTACCTCGGTTGCAGTTTGTCCCCGGCCCTGGTTGGTCATGCAGGTGGCAGCCACTCGATGTGTCCCTTTCACATCGATGTTTCCCTCTCTCTCTCTCTTCCTCTCTCTCCCTCCCACTCTATCTGTGCAAAAAATGGAAAAATGTCCTCGGGTGAGGATTAAAAAAAAAAAAAAGAATAATGCAATACACATAGACATATACTATGATCTATGTATATGTAAGTTTATTACATTACAAAGTTTATATTAATGGTTGGTTAAATATAGAATTTTTGAAAATGATATTAGAAAAATTAAACCACTTGGAAATGAAAGGTAAATGCTTTTTTTTTTTAGAAAACCATATAATTTCAAGATGGAATAACAACTTAAATGTTAAAAATAAAATCGTACGGAAGAGAATATACGAGTGAGCCATTTTATGAGCGGCACGCCGAAAGCCGAAACCCCCCAGGACTGAGGGCTCGTCAGTAAGTCGTTGAGAGCGGGTCTGCCCTTCCATATCATGAGATGTGTGCCCGCCACAGGCCCGGGCTACTGCAAGTCCAGCTTTTCTGGCCCTTGAGCCTTCCAGGGTCCCACCATGCAGTCAACCTCGACCACTGTGTGAGGTTACACGGACCGGGACTCACATTTGTTCACTCACATTTGCTGCATCTGGTTTGGGCCGGGGGGGAGGTCTTCCTTCTCTTGACCTTTTATATTTCTGAGTTCAAAGAGCACAGATTCATTCTTTCTGCCCCCAACCTGCACATATTTTGTGTTCTGAAATAAATTACAATCGTTCAGGGGAAACTCCTATGTGATTTTGCATTTGCTGAAGAATCAGTAAGAGAGAGTTAATAAATGGTTGAAAACAGGGGCCTGAAGGACCAGTCTGGGAAAAATATGGTTGGGAGTCATTATTTTGAAATCACTGACATGGTGAGATTTCTTTGGGATATAATGTGAAGATAAATAATCAAAGAGGACATAGAATGAAACTCTAAAGGACATGGTTAGAGACGGCAAGAGAAAGAACAGAAGCCTTTGAGAAAAAAAAACACAAAAAATGACAGCAGTTAGGAAGATCAAGAGAGTGGCATGACCAAATCGAAAGGGAAGAGGAAATTCATGGTAACTAACCTTGTCATTGCCCCAGGAAAGTGAAGTAACAGCGAAGTAATGCAGGGAAAACCCCT
This sequence comes from Molossus molossus, assembly GCF_014108415.1. NCBI lineage: Eukaryota > Metazoa > Chordata > Mammalia > Chiroptera > Molossidae > Molossus > Molossus molossus. Next base: position 112,000,233 of record NW_023425399.1, read on the forward strand.
TGGGCTTGTTTTTGATGGGGCACTACTGACAGAAACAAACATTGTCAGGGAAGTGGCGAGGGCCCAGGGCAGCTTGGGCAGCAGCCAGGCAGGGACCTGGGACCACTTGGGAGGAGAGCTGACCTTTTCTGCTTCTGTTTGCTCGGGGACCTGCATGGGAAGAGGGCTGGGGACCACACAGCACAGCCACAGGAGCGTGGAGGGACCAGGGTTCACAACAGCCAAACATGTCTTCTCAGTAGGAACCAGGAGGAGGAATGAGGACATCTGTGTTAGGGAAAAGAAAAGACATCGGAGATGATGAACAGTTACGTAAAAATACTTGCAGAACTTCAGAAGAACTTCATGTGTTGGCAGTATCTCCACAAGAAACCAGGAGAAGCCTTATTTTGAAATTAAAGATACGTATTTGACTAAGTGAAAAAGTTTATAATAAAGGACTTCTGATCAGGATGGCGGGTAGGTAAACGCAGTCTTGCCTCCTCCCACAGACATGTTGAAATGACAACCAGCCCTGGTTTTCTCAGTGGTTAGAGCCTCAGCCCGCGGACCAGAGAGTCCCCGTCTGGTTCCCATTAAGGGCATGTGCCTCGGTTGCAGTTTGTCCCTGGCTCCCGTTGGGGTTGTGTGGGTGGCAGCCACTCGATGTGTCTCTCTCACGTCGATGTTTCTCTCGCTCTCTCTTCCTCCCTCTCTCCCTCCCATCTCTGAAGATAAATGCAAAAAGGTCCTCGGGTGAGGATAAGAAAAAAAAAAAATGACAGCTAAACTACAGCACAACCATCCTTCAGAACCCCCTGGCATTGAGCTGAATGTCAGTCCTACAACCACCAGATTAAAGCAGCAGCCACACAGAGACTGGTAGGAGGGCAGAGGTGGTCGGGCTGGTCACGTGTGGTGGATAAAAGTCAGGAGGGACCTCTCAGCTGGGAAGGTCCTCCCTGAAAAGTGAAGAGTCCCCATTTCACACCAGGCTCCCAGCTCAGGGTCCCAGTGCCAGGAAGAGAATCCCCATCACTTCTGGCTGGAAAATCAGCGGGAACTGATGCTGCGGGAGGCCCAGGCAGTTCCTCTTAAAGGTGCCGCACATGGACTTATTGGAATTTCTCCCTCTAAGCTTGGAGGGGAGGCAGCTTGAAAGGCACCAGAGAGCAGGGAAGAACTGAATTGTTTGGCCTCGGGAGGAGGGCTGGAGGGGCGGCTTTCTCTTAAACAGATGTGCTAAGGGAAGCTGATGATCCCTTCCCCCACAAGGTTGGCAGATAGCCGCCATATCTGGGACTCCAGCAACCTGGCTCACACTGTTGGCCCCGCCCTGGTGATTCCCTGAGGCTCTGCCCCATCCCATTGATGTACCAACAACAATCATGACTCAATTACAGCAGAAGGGTGTACAGCCCACACTGAGGGCGCATCATGAGGGGTGATCAGGGAGGCTGTGCCACTGGGTCTTACAGGACTCCTACAGTAGTAGGCCACCCTACAAAGCCTAGGAGACACAGCAACTCTGCCTAATAGAAACAATCACAGGGAAGCAGCCAAAATGAGGAGACAACAACAAAAAATAAAAAACATGTCCCAAATGGAAGAAAAGAACAAAACTGCAGGAAAATAATTAAACAAAATGGAAATAGTAACCAATCAGATGTAGAGTTTAAAACACAGGTTATAAATTTGCTCAAGAAACTTGATGAGACCTTCAAAGAACTTAAGGAGACCTCTAAGGAACTTAGTAAGAACATCAAAAAGGACCAATCAGAAATGAAGGATGCACTAACTAAAATAAAGAATAATTTATAGGGAATCAATAGTAGAGTAGGTAAAGCCAAGAAGCAAACCATTGATTTGGAATATAAGGGAGCAAAAACCACCCAATCAGAATAGCAAAAAGAAAAAAGAATCCCCCCCCCCCAAAAAAAAATGAGGGTAGTGTAAGGAGCTTCTGGGACAACTTCAAGCATACCAACATTAGCATCATAGGGGTGCCAGAAGGAGAAGAGAGAGAACAAGAAACTGAAAACATATTTGAAACAATAATGACAAAAAACTTCCCTAACTTGGTGAAGGAAACAGATATACAAGTCCAGGAAGCACAGAGAGTCCCAAACAAGATGAACCCAAAGAGGTCCACATCACAACACATCATCATCAAAATGTCAAAGGTTAAATACAAAGAAAGAATTTTAAAAGCAGTAAGAGATAAGCAGTTTGTTACCTACAAAGGAGCTCCCACAAGACTGTCAGTTGATTTCTCAAAAGAAACTTTGCAGACAAGACAGGAGTGGCAAGAGATATTCAAGGTGATGAAAAGCAACCACCTACAACCACGATTATTCTATCCTGCAAAGCTATCATTAGAATCGATGTAAGGATCAAGAGTTTCCTAGACAAGGAAAAGCTAAAAGAGTTCATCACCACCAAACCAGTATTTTATGAAATGTTGAAAGGTCTTCTTGAAGGAGAAGAACAAAAATATGAACACTAGAATGGCAATTAATACATATCTATCAACAATCGAATCTACAAACAAAATAAGCAAGCAGAACAGAAACAGCCTCATAGCTACAGTGAACTTTTTGTTGATGGGCAGGGGCTGGGGGGATGGGTGAAAAAGATGAAGGAATTAAGAAGAACAAATTGGTTGTTAGACTGATGAACCTCAAAGGGAAGTGGGGAGGGAAGGCAGGATGAGGTAAACCAAAGAACTTCTATGCATATGTGCATAACCAATGGACACCGACAACAGTGTGGGGAAGGCAGGAGGGGGGCGGGATTGGGGAGGAGGGGGTCAATGGGGAAAAAAGGGGGGACAACTGTAATACATTCAACAATAAACATAAGTTTTAAAGAAGTTTATAATAAAGACAAAGTTGAGTATTTCTATTAGCTTGTCATTTCAGTGGGCAGAACTAGTGCTTTGCCAAAATAAAGCATAAGGAAAAATAAGTAGTACATTTGGTTCCCATGGCAAGGCCAGTTAACACCTCCATCACCTCCAGTGATTGTTTTCCTGTGTGTGTGTGGTGATAACATTTAAGGTCTACTCTTTTGGCAACTTTCATGTACCTAATACAACACTGTTAACTATCGTCACCATGCTGTGCATGAGATTATTTTACAACATATATGTGTAGGAAAGTATCACATTGTACACCTTAGATTGACATGCTGTATGTCGATTATATCTCAATCAAACAAGAAAATCATAGCGCATTTGGAAGTTTAAGAGAAATACTTAGAACAATAGGAAGTCTGTATATTTTTTGCTCTCTGTGCCTTTCTGGTAGAGAAAAAGTTGCTCTCCGGTGGAGAGGAAATTAACATGTCTCAAGTGCAAGCATCCGTGGTATAGAGACTGCTTGCTACCCCTGGAAGCATTGCAGTGAATAGATACGGCTTCACTTTGTAGAAGGTTTTATGTTGACCGACTTTCTGAAAATGTCGAATTCGCTACTAATGGGGGGAAAGTACATTGATAGACCCTGGTTATGGCCACGCCCGTGGAGTCTCTTTCTTTTTTTTTATCCTCACCCGAGGACCATTTATGTTCAGACAGAGCGAGAGGGAGAGAGGGAGGAAGAGAGGGAGAAACATCTATGTGAAAGAGACAAACTGCAACTGAGGCACGTGCCCTTAGCGGGAACCGAACCTGGGTCTCTCTCGTCCACGGGCCGGGCTGACGCTCTAACCGCTGAGCCAAACCGGCCAGGGCTCTATCTTTATTATGTATCTTATACCGTCATTACAGTTATACATAACATCGTCTCTTATCTTCAGAGAAGTTAGACCGACATCTAAATAAAAGAGTATAATGCAGGGCTTATTAAACTTATAATAAAAGAATATAGGTGGTTCATTACCCGTGTGGTCACAGAACATCTCTAAACAAAAAAAGTTCCATTTTCTGAGAAAAGAATAGGAGAAGGGATGTATTGATTTGGAAGGGGTCCGAAAGGAAATGGTATTTGAACTATAATTTAAGATGATATAGGACATTTTTATCTCTTGGAAATAAAATATGGGAATGAGCAAAGACAGTTTTATAAAAAATGTAGCATGCTTAAAGAATCAAAAGTCATTTGGAATGTCAAGAGGAAAGGATATGTCGGGGAAGCGGGTATAATGAGGCTGGAGAGCTAAGGGTGCCAGGCTATGAAACAAGGCGGTGTCTCGAAGGCTGGCCTTTCCACTGTGAACCTTAGAAAAATATGAATTTCAAGGATAAATGGTTAATTACAAGAAAAAGCAATACTGTGCAGATTATCTATAACAAATTAATGTTTGTACATTAAAAAATAATACCTACCAATAAATACATTTCTTATTTGGTCTCAAATTATTACAAGCTGTGCAATTAAAATTCAGCAAAGTAATCTGTACCTTTTTCAATTTGTTTCTGCGGTTGGAATTATTTTGCAGTGGTTTTCCGAGGTTTGTTGTTTTCTTAAGAAACCATGGATGGGAAGAAAAATGCAGGACACCATCTGAAACTGACATTTGTCATTGAGCTGAAACATAAATGACTCACTGAAATCAATATAATGTATAATTCATCAGTGGTACAATAATTATACTAATGACCCATATCCAAAGTCAAAAGACTATAAGTGTATCACACAGGTATTAACTTATAAATTGCTGACAGATTTACGGATTATGTAAGTAGATCAAATGCAATCTTATTAAATGTGGTAGTGATGTTTAAGTTAACAGGAAAAATAGAAAAATTAATTATGAAATATTAAGTTTTGCCAACAAAGATTTTCTTCAGCATAAAGAAACATGTTCTTTTCAATAGATAATAGTATATTCCTCCAAAATCAAAAGCAATGTTTTCTGAATGACAGACTTTGAATATTGTTCAGGCCCTTGTATATAAAAAAAGAATCAGCACAGTTTATATAATACATAGAGTATAAAATAATAACAATTATAACTAGAAAATAAATTATAAATATTTTAATGTTCTAAATAATGCACATGGATTCTATTTAAGTATATAAATGTGTATTTTGCAAATTAAATTATAACAAACTTCCAATTTAAACAAATCATCCTATGTGTGGTTGGGAAAAAAAGTAATTACTATCTTATAATATATATTAAACAATAGTTATTTTTATTTTATATAAATTATGATTTTAAATATGTAATTTTATATATGTGAATGTATTATTTGATAAGTAATCAAAAATATTACAGATATAAATATTTGAATAAGGAGAAAATAAGAGAGAGTGAGCAGTATTAAATATTAACACCCAAATACATACACATATTGAGAACCATCCCTGAAATAATAGTTTCAGAGATACTTCCAAATACACTCCTGACTGTTAGGAATCTGGTCTTGTTTGATTACTGTTTAAAAATATATTTCCATGGTATAGTCATTCCCTTTCGGCATACTCGTCTAAATCCTGTCTCTTTCTCCAGGCAAATGACTAAAATATTTGAATCAAAAAAGATTCCACGGTTAAATCTCTATGTTGCTGATGTCCATATACATAGCACAGACTTTTGAATTAGTTGACCTTACTCATACTAAATTAAATGATTGATCTATGGACTCAAAAACAGATTCGAGGAATTTTGTGAATTTTTATGGAAGAGTAAAGATAATGAGAGTATTTTGTTAGTTAAATATTGACGGCAACTTGTCAAAACTGCTTGTTATTTCAAGCATACTTTGTATAAAGGTTTTGCCATATCTTTAAGAAATTCTCTAAGAATTATTTTGCTTCCTTTATATTTTTATATCTCAGCTCTATGGGTGCAGATGTACCCATATGTGTGGGTTTTTTTCCCAGCTGGAACTAATAAATATGCTAATTCTTTTATATCTAACATAACAGTATTATCTTCAACATTTTTATTTAATTACCAGAGACATTATTTAAATGTCCTATTAACTTTTAGCCTCAATAATTATTTTGTCTAAACTTATATGTACCATTGATTTATCATTAAAGAAATTATCTGCCCTCCAGCAATCTGCATGGCTTAGCATCATTTATATGTGCACATACCATATTCAATTTATTCCCCAATTTTTGCCGCTAGAAATTTGCAGCCAAATAAGCCATAAACATAGAATGTTTATGTGACAAATAATATGATAAACAGTGCAAACACAGATGACTAATATACGTTAAAGAGTAATTTCAAATAAAGTGTTGCGTTGTTTTAGATGTTGAATCTGTGAATACAGTAGTATTTTTAAGTAAATGTTACACTGCTTCCATACTTGACAAGGACATGCTAACACATGCTTGCCACTCAGCTTGTGTTTAGAATAAGTGGATGTGTAAATACAATTTGAGAAAACAAATGCTTTTAACAAAGTGGGGCATGTATTTTTCTTGCAAAAATTCTGAGACAAACACACTCCCTGTTCAAGTCTGAGTTCCATAAACATCATAAAATGGCACCTTTAACCCACGAGTAGTGAGAAATGGTATCTCAAAACATCTGCATTTTTAATTTAATTTTTTTTTTTTTGGCATGGACATTCATTTTCTTTCCCTGGCATCTGAAAACCTGGAGGGTGCCCACGCCTCATCGCTTTAACACATGCTGTTTCGGTTGTTGAAAAGAATCCGAGGCAACCGATTGGGGGGTGAGGACAGTTTCTGTCCGGCAATGAAAACATTGACACGGAGGGTCCTGTCCAGATACTATGTTCCAAACGTACATATCATTTTAAAAATGATCTCCACTCTGGTTGATTGTCTGCCTCTGTCATAGCAATTCTGATCAACAGCTTCGGCAACTCTTAGACTCTATGGTAAAACTAATTGAGAGCAGGCTGACCTAACGCAGTCAAGTTTCACACTTACCTGGCTACTTAATATTTTAATAAATCGTGCAACCCCCCCCCCCAAAAAAAAACCCAGAAAACAAAAAATTTCAAAGAAACTCTTCCATAGCAAATGCCCAAATTACTTCAAAGTAATATGGAAGAAAATCTGGGCTTTTGAAAAATAACAGTTTTCATAGAAAATTATTTCTCCAGACCTTAGAAGAGATAACTCCTTACTTCAATACGTGAAGCAATTTAGATCCAACACTGGCAAAACGGTGCTTATGAGGATACCATGCTGTCATTCAGATCAACCCTCCTGATGAAAAAACAAAACACAAATCTCGACAAACCAGTATGTGAGCGCCATAGACAGGCTATGCATTTTCTCCGCATTAAACATGCTTTTCTACAACTCATTTTTAATTTCTTCAACTAATTGGTTGAAATACTTTTGATGGATTGAAGTTGCTAGGGCTAAAGATATTCAAAATTTATATTTTGAATCCCATTTAGCTTCCTCCCTAATTGTAGATGCTCATCAATCTATCTCCCAGTGTTCATTCAGGAGACTTCAAACTGTACAACACTGTTCAAAAAAAGAAAGACATCACATGTCACGGTTGGTATTCTTTGACACTGTGATATGCAGAGAAATTATTCTTCCGCTCCTGTTCAGCTCAATCATCATGTGTTCTTAATCCTTAGCCGTCACTTGTATTATTTCATTTTCCTTTTTCCAGTTCCCTTGGATCACAGTGCGACTGGTTTCTAAGAGCTCGTTTATGACTAAAGATGTTAACCATTTCACAAGTCTTTTGTTATTATTTGACTGTGGTGTCTTGATTTTCGGTTGTACCAAAGTTCGATATTAAATATAATCATGTTCTGTTCAAAACAAAAACTAGACAGACTGAATACAGTGTTACAGAAAAATAAACACACAGCCGTGAAGCAGCAGCCCACTGGGCAAGCAGTGATGATCTGGGGAGGGGTCAAGATCCAGGGACGCAGCAGGGCCGGACAGCTGAGTGCCACCTCCATGCTGCTGTCCCCAGGAAGATGTGGGGTCGCCCCACACAGCAAGGGGGAGGCTGAGTCCCTGGATCCGGTGTCTCCGCTGACAAAGACTGGAATTCACCACCCGCTGGAGAAGAAAAGCTGTGAAATGCACTGGAATTAACGCCGGGGTCTTGAAAGACTGCACGTTGACAGGTTGACAGTAAGGAAGGAGGAAGAACAGGAAACTACAGCCTCCCAGAGAGCTGGCTCCAAAGGGAAACACAGGGTCATGTGTCTGCAGCCAATGACACGGCCCTCGAACACATCCCACTGAAAGTCCCCAGCACAAGATCAGCAGCCTCAAACCTTGTTCCTTTCGGGGCGGGGCCTCCCAGCAGGACGAGCCAATGGGCAACCGCGTTGGCCAGCACAGTGCACGCTGTGAAGTCCCCACGGGCCGCCTCACCTGCTGGGAGCTCCATCCGCAGCCGCAGAGCCCCGTCCTGACCCGGGCAGTGCCCTCAGTGCCCTCAGCAAAGGACGCCGAGCTCTGCGCCCTGCCTGCATCCCCATGTCCCTCCTGCTCTTTGCTACCTGTGGCCGCAACGTGCATCCGTGTTTATCTCTGCCGCCAGAAGGGGGCCCCCTTGAGGGTAGGAGTGCTTTTCCACTGAGGACTCCAGGACCCCTTTTCATGACTCACTGAGCACTCCATACGTATCCAGGTCAAGGAGCAGGAGGTGTGCCCGAGGCCACGATGCTGGTCCCATTGAAGAACTGCTCGCTGCGCCCCAAAAGCCAGTGGCTTCTGCCTTCACCATGCTCACAGCAGAACTGGCCTATTTTTGGAGCTCAATTTTTATAAATCTGTTCTTGGCCACTCTGTTGACACCGTGGGGCCTTGTGGATGGGTCACAAAGAAGGTTCTGGAAGGCCACGAGGAAGTCTGGCTTCCTGCCCCATTGCTAGGGACAGGTCTTTTCACGCAAACAAGATCAATACTAAAGAATAAAGCAGAAGGCGGACCTGAGTCAGACCTGAGGAGCAGTGATTAATAAAACAGTGAAAACCAGTGGACAGTCATTTGATCCATCCGTGCGGCTGGAGTCGGTCAGTCCATTACCCAGAACCGAAACGCCCTGGTTGGGAAAGAAAACTGTCTGTTTCTGGTCCAACATCCCCAGGTGGACCATGGTAAAGTCACACCAGCTCAGTTCCAACCTGTCAAGGCTGGGGCCTGGCAAGTGTAGAAAGCAGGAGTTGGGATTTATTTTGACTTCAGAATGTGAAAAATAGGCCATGGAATGTTCCTTCTTGTTGTTAAGATAAATAGGAGGAAACACTTCTGTTATCCGAGAAGCAGGGGCAACTGAATTTATACACCCGGTGACCTTCGATGCGAGTTACCAGCAGCCCCCCCCCCCCCCCTTCTGGTTTTCCCTTCGGTCCTGAGAGGTGATGATGATGTGAAACTGCTCATTAGATCCGCTCACCATTTATGAGTGAGATCTTTATTTAAAGGCATTTCTTCCCTTGAAGTCTGCAGATTAGAGTGTGGAATCTTTATACCACACTTTAGAAGTAAATACTCTCTCCCAGACGTGGCTAAAATATTGCATCATTAATTTTAAAAAGCATTAGCATCTTGTCTTTCTCTACACTTGCTTCTTTTTAACGCCCCACTTTGCCCTTAGGCTGTCCAGCTTAGGAGCAGGTTACACCTCGCTGTGTTTCACCTTTTCGAGTAGAAAATCCACAGAAATAAACGGCATTTTCTTCCACGAATCCCCATACTAACAGCTTTTTTTTTTTTTTCATGTAAAACTTTTTTAAAGACTCAAAATATACATCAGGGTTGAATGCTTTTATAGCATGTACGCCATTCTTCATTCTCACTTTTGTCTTACAGTACATTGAAATAATTTCTATCCTATCCCCATTTCTAACCACCCTCTCTTTAAAGGTGACAATGTCCTTACTATCTGGGAACAATCTTTGCATAACTAATACCCAGTAGATAACAACACATGTGTGTGTGTGTGTGTGTGTGTGTGTGTGTGTGAGCTACTTGGGTACGTGCGTCCCAATTTTGTTTTTATGGCATCATGATGCTCTGGAGAACAAGCTCAGAGACACTGGGAAGTGTGCTGGCATCTTAGCTGAGAATCTGGGAACAACACCTGTCTGTGCAGCAATGCTGCTGCCACACTTTGCTTATTTGGGCACATATCCTGCCTCTGTACAAAAAACTAAAAACTGGAAGTAAAACACCGAGCAAGGTGCCCGTGTTCCCGGAGCCTCTTTGTCATGTCCTCGAGCAAGTTTCCTGCGTGATGACAACATACCGCTAAGCAACTGAATTCTCCTAAACGCTCTCACTGAGCGAACCCTGCTCCCCCATCGAAACGTGATTTCCAGCAGTTCTATCTGGCAACGTTGGCCCAGCGAACATGTTGCATCTGTTGGCAAGAGCAAAGATTTTATTTCTGGGAAAACTGCAGGGTGTTGCTATTTAAAGTGAAAATGTTAAGGTAAGTATTGGGGCGCGAAGGCAGGGAAACCGTAGTCTGAATCATTTCTCTTGGTGATTTTGTTCGTTGAGCATTTCATATTTTTTTCCACTTCCCAAATGTGCCTACTGCTTTGATAATTGAAAAAAGTAATATTTTTTTTGGTTTTCTGTTTTATTATTCATGTATTAAATTTATTGGGGAGACATTGGTTAATAAAATTATGTGGATTTCAATATGAATTCAGAGGGGGACACAATTCAGTCCATATGGTTACTAAAACTAATTGGGATATTTTTCAAGGTTGGAGAAGGAAAAAATTAAAGAAAACTTTGATTGACATTTTTCAGCAAAAAGAAGTCTCCTTTATTTTTCATATCCAGTTAGTACATCCCACTGTTGCTCAGAGGATCAGTGTTATAGTGATGTTTAGGCCTCGAAATGTCCTTATTCTCTGCATAAACAAATCCAATTTGAAAGATATGTTTCCGTTCTTTAAGTAAAATAGACAATTTAAAAAAAACTTGAAGTAAAAAGAAATTACTGCTTTTTAGGTGGCATATTACAGTAGGTTATCAGTAAAATCAAATTTTGTGTGTATAATTTTTTTCTCTTTCTTCAAGTATTTCTCTTCCCCTGATCCTGGAGGTCACAGAATATTAATTCACAACAGCACTGGATGAGAGGCAAATTGTTTCCAAATAAACCTTGGTGGGGGTGGGGGTTAAAATAGCAGTATATGAAGTAGAATAAACTATAGAATTTTTAAAATAAAATTTCCAATTTAATATTCTGATTTTCAGTGCAAAAATATTACCTGAAGTCTAACGACTCCGTGGGAGTCCTGGAAGACTTCCGTCAAATATCACATCCAAGGTCCCATTTCTCTCTTTGATTCCTAGTGAGACCGATTTTTTTCTAAGATCAGAGAACTCTAAAGTTGGACTAGAGATCTGAACATCTTTCATACAAAAATGAGCCTGTCTTGGTGATGAGTTCATGTATAAATATACTTTGAGATCAAGAATATAGAGGGACATTCAGTAGCCTTTGTACCTCTTTAATCTCCTTTGAGTATGCTCTTCTTTCTTACTATGGTAATTTTATCTTCTTATAATTTCATAATATTTCTGTTGAAAGGGAGAGGACATGGATAGAAATCTAAAACTTGACCTCTCTAATTGATGCAGGAGTATATTCCGATATCGTGGTTTATTTTCAGGATGGGTTAAGACTGTGTCTTTCTGTAGAGCTATAACAGTAATTGTGGGAACATATTCATTTGATTTGGAATTACCATATTAGGGGGTCACAACAACAGGAGTCTCACTGGTACTATTTTCAAACAGCTCTCTAAAGCTGTGTCCCATAGTTAGAAAGTCTACCAACTTTATCCAAAAATGTTACAAAAAGTAAAGATAACAAATAAAATAATGAAACTACAACACTCTTAGACACCTTAAGCTTCCCTGACCTAAACCACTGTCATTGGTTTGATCATATGAACACCAATTCCATTTAGGATCCACAAGTTATATTCTTATGCCTTAATGAGAGGACATCCCATGCATTTAGAAATTTTACTCCTTAATCTTAGGTTCTATCTTGTTTGGGCTAACACGACTAAATATCACAGGAGATAAATACCACAATATCACTAAAAGTTTCAAGTTGCATTTTTTTTTCAAGTCGCATTTCTTAAAGACTTACATAAAGTGACCCTGGGGTACTGGACTTTCAGAAATGACAGCAGAGAGCAACTGTGCTTCCATGAACATCATTGTAATGGATCTTGTCAAACACAGCAATGCTCCAAAGCATTGATCCTTAGATCCATATCCGCCCCCCCCCCCTCAAATTCAGCCCATAAAAAACAGACCCATCATAGCTTTCTGTGCTAGCAAACAGTTTGTTCTATTCAAAGGCATTTCAGCCTGCTTTGTGGGAATTGTTTGTCCCCACTCAAACATTGTCCTCACCTGGAGGACATACTTCAGCTGAGATGCATTAAGTAGCATTTCCAATGCATTCTGTGCCTCTTCAAATCTCCACTGCACATGAACACGCAGCTTCCTCCAAAGTCCAACTGATCTCTTGGCCTTGAGCATTCAGAAAAGCCTGGTGTTCCTCTCAGCTAGCCAAAGAGGAGTCTGAGCTATCACGGTATTTCTGGCTTTAACTATATAAATACTCGAAGTCAGGTGGGACTGCTCACGAACAGGAATTACAACCCACCCACCCAGCCAACAAACCAACCCCAGTCCCTTTAAAAATACCCAGCTGGAACCTAGGACATTTCCACCGCACACATCAGATCACCGAAGCTCCCAGCTTTGGGGTCTAGTTCATAGATTAATGGCCACTTTGTTTCTGGTCATCACAGTGTTAGAGTTGGATGATTTTTTTTTCTCAAAAATCTTAAATAGTCTTGTACGTTGTCATGTCAGGTAATTCCATAACGAGAGAGAGAGAGAGCGAGAGAGAGAGAGAGAGAGAGAGAGAGAGAGAGAAACTCTCTCTTTTGTCCAAACAACCTCCCGATCAGCAAAATCGTTATTAATGTAACAGATCAATGCTCTCTACTCTAACTTTATCTACTCTTGGCCTAAAGGAGTAACAGAGACTATGAGAGAAGGCCTTCCAGCCACGAGCCGGCCTTAGACTGGACCGTGGTGTTCTCCTGTGGAACATCAACAACTTCCCAGAATATCAGCTCCAGACAGGCTGCTCTGTGAGCATGATGGAGTCAAACAAAGACGAGACCACTTCCATTGCGACATCTGAGCACAGGCAATGACACGGACGTCCCCGAATGGCAAATCGACTGAACACCCTCACTTCCTTCCTAATGCGAGTAACAGTGGCTTCTATTAACACTCAAGCGTTTAACTCTTCTTCTTTCTCTAACATCCAGTCAGAGAATCTACACCAGTTCCTGACAACATGAAGCCCCACATCCACGAACACTTCCTAGGATTGCCCATGATACACCTGAATCCTGGAGTAAGATTAGCTATCCCCCTCTGACCAAGACGGCCCCCAGAGATCTCCGGGGTGCAGTCCCCCTCACTGCAACCAATCAATAAGCTCCACTGCGTTTGCACGTGGTAGTGATTGCCTGCAGCACAGTCATGGGGGTTTGAAGTGGAATATCCAGGGTGAGACCGATATGCAGACAATGCATGAGAGTTACCCCTCAATCTTGAAAATATTAATAAGAAAAAAATAAAGGGGAGAGCCTGCCAACAGTGATGATACACAGTCTCCCCCACCTTCTGCCCAAAGAGAAATCATATGTAAAATACCACGTTTAAATACAATTTGTGAAAAAAAATGAGAGGAAATAATATGAACTATGTGAAATATTTCACGCACCAAATTATCTCAAAGGAATTCGGCCCCAAACCTCACACAGCTCAGAGACGCTTTCTCCGGTGGAAGGTGAGACAGCTAAGAAGCGTGGAGGAGAATTTGATTCCGGTTTTCTCCCAGCAGCTCTGCTCACTTGACGACCCGTGCGGAGTCTGGCTTGGCGGGGTCTGGGATGAGACTCAGCTCCTTCCCCGAGAGTCCAGGAGCTCCCCTGCTCACTGCAAACACCGTGGGCTTTCTTGCACCTGGCTACTCCCTGTGCACCAAGTGTAGAAGGCAGTGCTCACCGTGCTAAGGGGTATAAAACAGCCTAAGACCAAATGAAGTTCGAGAAACTAAATTGGTACATTTGGAGAAATACTTTTTCAGGCACTTAAAATAGTCCTGTGGTGCAAGAAACAAGATTGTTTTGTGATGTTCCAAGAACATACAGGGGCAGCAGTGTGGGATGAACAAAGGACAGTGTTTCAATCGGACTTCACCACGGTCATTGTAACAACTTTTTGAGGCAGAAAGGGCTGTCTCAGCAGATAAGTTACTGTCCTTGTTCACGACAAGCTGGACAGCTTTTTGGCAGGATGATAGGAGAGTAAGTTCAGTGTTTGAAAGGGTATTTAAAGTAATTGATGTTTTCCGAAACTGTGTGTTTTTATTAGGGTTTGGATAATAAGATTAAGGGCGCACATCACTAAGTTAATGGCATTGCTACTAAACGTGGAATTTAAAATGGTCCTAAATTTTTTGAGATATAGAAACAAAGTCGAAAAAAGATATACTTTGGGCTGCCCACAATAGAGAACTACATTATATAGCTGTATTTTAATGATATGTAAAGAGTTAAGGATTCAAATGTTGGATAGTCTACTGTCTAGCTGCGTAACCTCAGAGAGGTATCAGACCTTCTCTATACAATGCACAAGAATAATTTGAGGTCATTTCTCCAAAAATATTAATAATTTTCTTTGTTAATGAGAAAATTAAAGCTTCCTCAGTTGAACATCACAACATGACATGGTTCTGTTGACATGGATACTGGTATTTCATTATAATAACATTTCAGTGATTGTCATGATTGGAAATATCTCCATCGCTTGTTATATTCTCTAATTAACTGATTTGGGTGCCGTGGACTGAAACAGTGGGTTTGGTTAGATGGTTCGATATAAAAGAAAGAAATGCACTTTGCTCTTGTCTCAATTTGGCTGGTTATGCAGACAAATCATCTACCCTCCTTGAACTTCAGCTTCTTCACTACCAAAAAATGATGTAATCCGATCTGCCCCGTCCACGTTCCCAGGGAGAGTCTTCAATACTGGACAGCCAATAAGGATCAGGCATCTCTAAGAATACAAATATGGTTTGGAAGAAATCCAAGAAAATAATTTTCTTTATAACTGAATTGTTTGAAACACTCAGATCAGTGTTTTTTGTGTTGGGTGTATATGTGTGTGTTTTATCCTCACCCAAGGACATTTTTGCATTTATCTTCAGATAGAGCGGTGGAAGAGAGGGAGGGAGAGAAAGAGAGAAACACAGATGTGAGAGAGACACATCGACTGGTGGCCACCCACACAACCCCAACCAGGGCGGGGACAAACTACAATCGAGGTACGTGCCCTTTGCAGAACCAAACCCGGGACTCTCTGGTCTGTGGGCCAGCGCACTCTAACCGCTGAGCCAAACCGGCCAGAGCTGTGTGTGTGTGTGTGTTTAAGGCAATGCAGGAGACCCTAAAGTTACAAGATGCAATGCAACGAGTCACGGTTTGGAAATGCAAACCTCTCTAGGGCTCGGCGCTAGCATCATCCTTGCATTCTACATCTATCTGGGACATCGAGAGCTCACACAAAATTCAGAAGTTGAAAACAAACAAAAAAATTAATTACTTTTTACTTCTAGTAAAACTGTAAGGGGATAGCAGTGTTACAGCGACAACTACACCTGTGAAGGCTCACGTAATGCATGAAGTGGCTGTGTCGCTGGACCTCGTGGCTGTGCGTATGTCCAAGGAGCCCCAGTGCCCTGTACCACCGGAGTGTCCCTGAGCGTGCTGACCAGCTCCAGGTCAGGTGTAAGGAGGCCGCACAGATGAGGCGCGTTGGCCGAGCAGCGAGGGGCAACGCACCGTTTACTTGGTTCAGCTCACACCGTCCATCACGGCTATGACCACTGAATCCACTCATATTTTTCCAGTGTTTTATGCTCCGGTATCAAGCAACTATTACTCGGTGCAATGCACTGTTTTCTCTCTGACCGATGACAATAGCTAGGGGAAAAGCCTTTTTCAGCGGTAGAAAGCATTACTCTACATGAAACTGATGTATTACGGTGGAGACAGGTTTAATAGGCCAAGGAGACGTGACAAATGACACGCATGGACCTAGCCGATCCCATGATCCCATTCGCTTTTACTGAGTTCTTGATTCTCGGGTGCACCTTTTGGCTTCCCAAAGCAATGACATTTCTCCAAGGAAACAGAGCGGAGTCACAGCCGACCCTAGAACGGGGGGTGGGGGGTGGCAGAGTTCACCTTGCTTATGGGGAAGTCAGCCATGCCTTTGCCTTTGCAAAGCCAGTGGCTATTAATAGCTTCTTTTGTTGTCCCTTGGCTGTGATTTGTTGTTGTTTATTTATTTTACCGTCTTCAGTGAACGTGACAAGGTTTTGGGAGTACGGCCTCACTCTTGGTGGATCCTATAATACACTGTTCCATACACAAAACTCAGTGCAAATGCATCCCCGCCCCCCAGCCTCACAGTACTGAGAATATTGTCAACAGAAATGCAGACTTTACTCCAAAGGCAGTGATGTGTTACTCATATTTAATTCACTGTTTAACTAAAGTGAAGGGTACAAACCTAAAGATGGAATTGGAGCCCTGGCTGGTTTGGCTCAGTGGCTGAGCCTTCGGCCCATGGGCCAATGAATCGTGGGTTCGATTCTGATCAAGGGCACGTACCTCAGTGGTGGTTTGTCCCCGGCCCTGGTCAGGGTCATGCGGGAGGCAGCCAGTCGTTGTGTCCCTCTAACGTCGATGTTTCTCTCTCTCTCCCTCCCACTTCTCTCTAAAGATAAATAGAAAAATATCCTTGGGTGAGGATTTAAAAAAAAAAAATGGAACTTGAATTCTTAAATATTCAGAAGCCATTGGCTTTGAAAAGAGTCAAAAATGTTTTTACTAAGTGAACTAAAATTTTTACTACGTGAGCCCAAATCAGTCTCTCTCAATTTGCTGCAGGATGTGTGTAAAGTCAACACCAAACAAGCCAGAACTGAGGTTGTGAATATACGCCTGTGTAAGACAGCTGGTGGGTTGCACAGGTGCTCCTTTGTAAGAAGCAAGCACTAGATCTGAGAACTTTTTAATTGCACCGGCTCCCAGGGGTCCTCCCTGGTATGCACAGCTGTCCATCACTCAGGGGGACTGTGTTCGAGTCCTGCTCTCCCAAATATTAAAGTCTTTGCTTTTATTACCACTGGGCACTTTGCAACTGATAGTCCTCTCTGAAACAGCACGTAGATTTAAATAGTTAAGACTGTTACTATGACAATTATTCATCCAGGGAAGTAGGTTCAAGCAGTCCTGCCCTTTACATACCTTTGTATTCGTTATACTGGCATCCCCACTAGCATGTAAATTCCTTGAAGGAAAACCTTGTGTAGTTTCTTTTTCACAATGGCCCTGTGATTGTGTGGCGCAGGACACATACACGTTATTAAATAAGAGAATAAATGATTGAATCCCCCCTAATGCTTAATATCATCATTCATTGCATCAAAATCTGATAGCAAAATTTTTATAAACAGGTGTTTGCAACATAGTTTAAGGATATTTTAAACTGCATTGAAATTGTGTCAAGACTCTCTTCACATTGCATGATCTCTTCCAAGAATATGTGTCCTTCATGTATTTCCACCGACAAAAGAACTAAATGTCCACCTTGGTAGATGGATGACTCGTGTGTGGTTGCTGCATTTGTCTATGTGTTTTCATGCTTACAGAATTCATTAGAAAATGGATTATTGAAAACTAAAAATAATAAAGGGAAAAAATTAAAATTCTCCAAAGATATGATGAACAAGAATTTGCAAGTGTACCTATTGAACAATTTTACATATGATGAATCATTTTTTAAAATTATAATTACCAAAGCAAAATATGATTATTTGAAAATCTATGCTTATCTAAATAGAGATAAACAATAATATAAAGTAGTTACTTGAAATATTCTCAAATATTGAATGTTCAATCTCTTAGTGGTGTTCACACACCTAATTTACATTGTGAGTATATGTTAAGTACTCTTCTATAATTTAATAAGTGTATTTTTTCTGAATGTTTCTTGATCTATGTTTCAGTGTGTGTCTTATCTGAGAAAGGTATCTAATAAATTTGAAGACTTTTCAGTATTTATTGAATGCCTCAAAACAGTAAGGAAATTAACAAGTCCTATTTTAAAACTGCTTGGGAAAGACATTTCATTTTCTAAAATAAATTCATATTTAATTCCAATATTGGGAGAAAGTCAAATGCTTAATTATTGCTCACAATATATTTTTATAAGATATTTTAAAAAATAATTGGTGCTACTCCAGCTTGACAATGATCTATAAAAGACACTTTATCTTTATGTTTATTAGAAATCAGCATTTAAGGATTTTAGTTTCTTTTTTTATTTGTGGTACGTGCCCCTAGCGGGAACCGAACCCAGGACTCTCTGATTCGTAGGCCGACGCTCAACCGCTGAGCCAAACTGGCCAGGGCTGGGTTTTTGTTTCTTTAACCGTATAGTGTCATCTATTTTAGGTTACTTCCATTTAATAGCATTTAAGAACTATGATGTATTGCCTTTGTAAAGCACCAAAACTGAATTTGAAGACAAAAGTTAATAACACTGCTTCGTTCTAAACCTTTCAAAGGAAGTTGAATCAATTATTGGTCCTCTGAGTAAATTTGCGTTAAAACTCACATCCTCTTGACAGGTCGTTTATTTTCTCAGTGATCAAAGCAACATTTGTGCATTTGTTCAAACATCTACATAACATATACAGCAAGGGACAGAAATATAAAATGAGTCATCAACACAGAACGTGACTACTTCTTTTATTATTGATGCACGCTTATGTCAAGGTTGGAATCCAGGAGACGAACCAATCGAGGAATGGACGGCACTGTCCCGCCTCCCAAGAGAACAATGGAAAGCATTTAGGGAGAATGGAGCGCTTTCTAAGGAATATGAGCCTGACCAATTTTTTAATGTTTAATTTCTCTTATTCCACTGGATTGAATTATTGAGTCTTCATTTTCAGTTAAATCAATAGCTCACAGAAGCAGTAAATCCGGTGATCAGGGAAACAAACAACCAAAAAAACCCATTGAAGACTTTTTGGAAGATAATAGAAAACGGCCCTTGGAAAAAAATCTTGAGCGTAAGTCATTCTTGGGTCCTTTGCCACCTTGCCAGAGAGTCAGCACCTGGAGCTGGCTGTGTGTTATTTCTGCCCTTTTCATCCTGGGAGAAATCATTAGGTTTTCGGGTCACAACACTGACGTTTCTTCCTCTTTCCAACTTCTGTTTCGGGACCTTCTTCCATGTCACGTCTATCGCTTCAATAGTCACTCTAATGCCTTCTCGCGGCCTGAACCTAGCTGGGCTGGTGGGGGACCTCTGCAGTTGGAATGGGAATTGAGTGGCAGGTAGGTCTGTGTGACGAACTCAGGACAAGTGTCCTCTTCTGGGCCCTGCATGCTAAAGCCTGGTCCGTATCAGCCGTGCCCTTACGTGGGCAGGAGAGGGGTTGGTAACAGATGAGGAGAGACATGGTAAGAGGACGAGAAGACACAACTCGTGTGAGAAAGGAACAAGGGGTAAGAAAGCAAAGGGCAGGTGTGAGAAAATGAGCAGACTCTTCCCCTCACCCACCCCCACATGTAGCAGGACCAAACCTCCAGGTTGCGTCTGTCACTGTTCACTATCAACAT
The DNA here is from genome assembly GCF_014108415.1 of Molossus molossus. Taxonomy (NCBI): domain Eukaryota; kingdom Metazoa; phylum Chordata; class Mammalia; order Chiroptera; family Molossidae; genus Molossus; species Molossus molossus. Next base: position 112,019,902 of record NW_023425399.1, read on the forward strand.
GAAAAAGAATAATTACTGATTTGCGATCATGAGTTTCAAAAGGACATCCAGTTTACAACCTCGGTTTCCAGAAGCAGCTCAGACCCCGGAGTGCCCTGCCGAGCACCCTGAGGAAGACACATGTGATCCATTGCTGACTCTGACGCTAACTTTGAGAAGGGTATTTCTTTAAAAGAAATGTTTAAGAATCCTAATTTTTTTAAAAAATGTTTTCATTGCTCTTTTGATAATATCAATGAGCTTGCCTGAGAAAGGGGAACATTGCTGCATTATTTTACTAGCGATGTGAAATCTGATTTGTCTGTGAGCTTACAAAGATCTTCCATATCTGGCAGCTTTAAGAAGGATTATTAGCATTTTCGAATGGCTGAGAAAACAACAAAAAATCAAGTCCTAATTAGAAAACTTCAGACAAAGCATACTTGGCCGAAAGCCACTAACTGTATATTAAAGTAAACATTGATTAAAGAACTTTATTGCCTTCTCATGAGATGGCATAATGCAAAAACACAAAAATGCTCAACTGTCCTCCTGTTCTTGTATTCCATGCTGTCCACTAATTGTTGTTTGAAATGCTGTTATCCCTGTATAAAATCTGATTGACATGCGTGTCAATGAAATGTTTATATGGAAAAAGGAATCTTTTTACTTTAATTTTTAGCATGCTACCTTTCCAAGGTAACGTGCACTTGAGAGTTACACTGGGTAGCACAGGACAGGAGCATCCAGCAATGCGGGTCAGCCACAGGATGAGGGAACAGCAGCTCCCTAATCCTAGTGCGCTGTGTAACTCACGTAAGCTGATTTTAATCTTCAAGAGCACTTGCAATGGATTAGATAAAATAACAGAACCATTTCATAAAAATAACGGCACATTTTAGAGAAATGGGGAGGTACAGAGATTCAAAGAATTCTAAAAATATTCGTGAATTGTATAACTCTAGATGCATTTGATTACCAAAGAGAACTCTGCTCACCTACGAAATCCCTCTCGCCACGCTTTTATACAGAAAAGAAGCCGTTTGGGGAGAGCTCTCTGGATGCTGCTCCAGTTGGCGCTGACTTGGGGGAGTTGCATGGAGCCCTTCGGCTGCAGTTTCGGTGGAGCCTCACTGAAAGCGGGGTTCACCAGCAGCCGTGCGGGTGGGAATGCAGACAAGGGACCTAGGAAGCCAGCGGGAGGTGTGGTGGGTCGCTGACGTGATGACCCACGGACTCTGATGTACCTGTGCACGCACAGCTCATACTGGTCCACGGTCATGTTTTTACTTCGGGTTAATTTCTTCCCTTTTGCTTTTCATTGCAGTTCCTCCTTAAGTATGATCTTTCTAAATCACTTAATGTGACAGATCCCCTCTGGTGTTATATCTCCAGGCCTTGGGAATTTGCAGTTAAAATAACAACCAAAAAAAAAAAAAAAGCTAGTTAAAATTCCAAACCAGTGATGCATTCATTGCTCAGATAGGCGGCCACAGCTTCTAACCACGAACTGTCGAGCAGACACGTCTGAAGATATTCAGAGTAATGTTTTGTCTTTTCCTTGCATCAGAATTTCTTCATCTCTTTCCTGCACCTGGTATGTGCAAGAGACTATGATGCTCAAAAATAACCGTATTCATTGGTGTACACGAGCATCTGTGCTTCTTCCCCTGAAACTCCTCCTCATGCTTTGACTTCAGGACATTAGGTCATCTATGCTTTCTATCGGACTTTCCAGTGGAATATTTGCCCTGTGAATAGTAAACTGAGGAGTCATAGATACGTCCATATTGTTTTTGAGATTGGGACAATTTTGAAATCGCTTTAATAAACATGTCACAATCTCTTTCTAACCCGAGTCATAATTAGGTACATGAATACTTCCATTTATAAGATGTTATTCTTGAATAAAATGCATAGGTATATATGGGCTTATTTTCTTTTTAAAATGTATAGGCACACTACTTTTACTTTACTCAGTGTAAATGGATGAACATAGTGAACTTGGAAAAATCCTGAGTTTAAAAATGTTGTCACAATTGTACTGATCTGAGATGACCTTGAGAAGGAACACGTCGGGGTAGGGCAGATGGGAAGAGATGGGTCATTCGCGTTTCGGGCTTGAAGGGTTTTTATGTAACAGCAACAACAAAATGCCCACTTTTAGTCATTGATTATGAAAGCCAGAAATGTGAATATGAATGCAACTGAGCAGCTGCAGACAGACAGATGGGGCTGGGAAGGCAAAGCTGCCAAACGTTTGAGGAGGAAACAATGACCGTCCGCCCTGTGTTCTCGGCACAAAGGTGGACAAGCTGTGTGATGTGTGTTACAAACGGCTCCCAGAGACCGAAAGTGACTTGGACGACACTGAAGATGAATTGAGATCTTTTTGTTTCCTCTACTGTAAAAATCACTCTACAAATGGCATGAGGAAAAATAGCGGAATAATCGAAACATCCTGAGATCTTTAAACTATTTCCAAGGTGACACTGGAAAGCTAAATAGGTTCTGGTTTGTACATGAGAAAGTGATTCTGCCCTGGCCAGTGTTGCCCAGTGGTTAGAGTGTCAGCCCGTGCAATGAAGGGTCTCGGGTTTGATTCCTGGTCAAGGGCACGTATCTGGGTTGCAGGTTTGATCCCCGGCCCCCATTGGAGCGTGTGCAGGAGGCAACCAATCAATGTGTCTTTCTCACATCGATGTTTCTCTCTCTTTCTGTCTCTCCTCCTCCCTCCCTCCCTCCCTTCTACTCCCTCTAAAAATTAATGAAAAAATATCTTTGGGTGAGGATTAAAAAATATAAAATGAAAGATTTGAGTTTGCAGGTGAATCCGGAGTTGTGTATTTCATCTTGACTAAAATAATAAAATCAGGTTTATGCATGTGCCCAGGTGAGTTAAGGAGAATGACTGTGGTAAGAGGAACTTGTGCACCCGAGGATAGGATGTATGAACCCGTTCGACAGCCTCATCCTGCTCCTCTTGTTCACAGACTGGGATCACTGTTCAACAGCTGCAAAAAAAGTTCGCTTGATCAGAGAGTAATCAGCTAAGGTGTTGCCATGGTAATGAGTGAGTACTGGAAACAAATACAGGATGAATTCTTTGGTCTCTTGAAAAGCGAAAACACACTGAAAAGGGTAAATATATATTAGTATATATGTACAGATACCTGTGCATATATGTGTGCCATGTAGATGTTTCTAATATTTACATGATACATATATGCATTCGTGAGAAAGTCAAACAAATTTGCTCTTTGCTTTTTTGTGAAAGAACATTTGTATTTGAATGAGAAGGGCTGAAGGAATGGCTCAGATGTTGTACGGTTGGTCTCTGGCTCTGGAGGGGAACTGAGGAATACATCTGGCAGTCACTGAGACCCGAAGCAAGGACATAGACAGGAAGGTCCACCGAGCCATCAACCCTCACACAGAGAGAAAGGGGGAGGCCTATCGAGGACAAGCCTTTTTTGGTTCCCCTTGGTACAGTCACAATTTATCACACAGCAATGGTCATTTAAAGAACATAGATCCGGTGGTCAGAGTAAAAAGCTTATTTCCATACCATCCATGTTAGGGCAGGGGCCTGGGAGCCTGCCGTCTGCAGGGAAGACATACATCAGGGGTTGAGCTAAAAGGAGCTGGGAAATGCAAGGGCAGAACAGGACAGAGTGAAGACAGTCCCCAGAGCCAGGGACAGCAGGTCTGTCTGTGGGAGCGGATGCGACTGTTCCCAAGAGCGGGGATAGAACTATCTTGGAGCCCTGTGAGCAGCTGCCCAGCTCCGCGCTGATACTAGGTCTCCCTTCAGGAGGACACATGTTTGATTTACACCTTTTTTCTTTTTTTTAGTGTATTTATTTTTATCTTTATTGTTGAAAGTAATATAGATGGCTCTACGTTTTTCCCTCCATTGACTCCCCCCCCCCCCCGCCTTCACTTCACTGTTGTCCTGTCCATTGGTTGTATGTACATGCGTATAAGTTCTTTGGTTTATCTCTCCCTTCCCCCCACCCCCTCTTCCATCTGAGGCTTGTCAGTCTGTTCTTTACTTCTATGTCCCTGGATCTATTTTGTTTGTCAGCTTATTTTGTTCATGATATTGTATTATATTCCACAAATAAGTAAGGTCATATGATAACTTATCTTTCTCTGACTGGCTTATTTCACTTAGCGTAATACTCTCCAGGTCCCTCTATGTTGCCTCAAAGGGTAAGGGATCTTTCTTTCTTACAGCTGCATAGTACTCCATTGTGTATATGTACCACAGTTTTTTATCCACTCATCTACTAATGGACACTTGGGCTGTTTCCAGATCTTAGCAATTGTAAATAGTGCTGCTATGAACATGGCGGTACATAAATTCTTTCCAGTGTTTCAGGCTTCTTAGGATATATTCCTAGAAGTGGAATCACTGGGTCAAATGGCAGTTCCATTTTTAACTTTTGAGGAAACACCATATTGTTTTCCATAGTGGCTGCACCAGTCTGCATTCCCACCAGCAGTGTACTAGAGTCCCCTTTTCTCCACACCCTCGCCAGCACTTGTTGTTTGAGGATTTGTTGATGGGGTCATTCTGGCAGGTGTGAGGTGATACCTAGAGTCGATTTATACCTTTCCAATAGCACTATGCAATGGCATATAAGAGCTCACTCAGAATAATAAATCTAAAGTAAGTGTATTGTGTGAGACCAGTATTAGAAGAATGTCGTCACGGAAGCCTGGCCAGAAGAGGCTAACTGTGATCTTCTACTGGACTGAGAGAGGGAGACACAGAGAGGAGGGCGGATGCCCTTTCCCTCTGTCTTTGAGGGGGACGGATAACTGAGTAGCTCTGGCTGGACGGGGTACTGGCCCCTCCAAACCTCTCTTCTCCGTCTGTGAGAATGGGGCACTTCTTTGAGGAGCCATCAATACACCCACAGCAGATCTTAAAATATGCACCTTGTTCTGCAGTCATGTGAATTTGTAAAAGAACTAACTGTGCTCCATTTTGCCTCTGTGTGCATTCTCCAAAAAGTAAAGATTTATTAGCAGCTTTAGAAGTATCACATATTTGATAATGAGTGCACACTATGTTTGATTTTAGGAAGTGCGTGTATGGCTCCATTTTAGGGAAACACTCATTTATTTCTATTATGAAAAGTCTCTTTAAAGATCATCCATAATAAATACCCACACAATTTAGAAATATTCTCAAGCCAAAGCAGGAGAAACAATCTCATATGAAAATCTGCATTTCACTCACTGGACTATGAATAGTTTCAGCAAAAATCCAAAAGTAACACAGAACTAAACCCTCGCCTTTCAACAGCTACACATTTTATTATTGCCAAAAATATTTCTTAAAATTAATTGAATTGCATCTAGATAAAATTTACCTCCCTGAGAAACAGGCTCTGATCCAAGGTTAAGTCTTTCTTGCAGATATGACAACTAAACCTATCACTTGTTCCAAAAGAGAGCTTTTTGCAGCATTTGGTGGAGTCTAAGGTGATTCATTGCAAAGTTTAGAAAGATGTTTTGAAAAATTTATTAAAGCATGGTTGGTATTCAATATTATATTAGTTCCAGGCGTACAACATAGTGATTTGACATTTATATGCCCTACAATGTCATCACCATACGTCTAGTAACCATCTGTCACTGTACAAAACTATTACAATCCCATTGACTATATTCCCCCGGCGTACACTGCAGCATTGTGGCTTATTTATTTTATAACTGGGAGTTTGTATCTCTCCTGCTTCTTCTCTTCTTTCACCCATCCCCCCACTCTCCCCACCGCTGGCCAGCATCCATTTGTTCTCTGTGTCACAGACATGTGAAAAGATGCTCAACATCACTAATCGTCAGGGAGATGCAAATCAAAACCACAGTGACTATCACCTTGCACCTGTCAGAAAAATTAACAAACAACAAGTGCTGGTGTGGAGACAGAGAAAAGGGAACCCTTGTGTATTGTTGTTGGGATTGTAAATGGGGCAGCCACTATGGGACAGAGCCTGGCGATGCCTCAAAAATGTTTACAAAGATTTTTATAGGGAATCTGGTCATATAATGCCACTTAATTTTCAGCATGTCTATCAGTCTTCTTAGTCTATATGAATATCAAAGCCAGGCCATCTCTTGCTTATTAATTGTTTTCTCTTAGGCTTCACATTCCTCCAATGTTCTTGTTTTTATCTCCCCTACTGTCTCTGAGCTCCCCTAAGAACTCCTCCCTAGTTAGAATCAGAGTCTTGTGTTTCTTCCCATTGTAATCCGCCTTTAAATCCTGGATCCCTGTTAACGTGGTGAGGTGCTGGGGAAGAAAGCAGTGTATGCTCTTAGGATGAAATTGCAGGGTCTGTGTCCCTGGGCTATGACTTTGATAAGTGTTTCTTAGCTTGTAGTTTCTCTCTTAGGTGAGACAGGTAGGTTAGGGGCTGTAAACTGGGTAAATCCTGCCCTTCTGGGTGGGTCAGTCTCTGGTACAGCCTTTGTATGGACAACACCAGGGCACATTTCAAAATGTCCTTTCCTCCTACCAGGAGGGGTGCAAATGTAATAATGATTAACATCGCTCCCCCTTTTCCAAAAAAGGTTGTACAAAGACATGGGGTAGTCACGGAAGTGTTCTGTTTCTGAAATGTCTGTCGGTGATCTACAGACCACCCTTTCCTGAGTATCTTCTGGAACTGGCTGGCTCTCTCTGAAGAGTTGTGTTTATTGACTGTTTCTTTTGGGTGATGGATGTTGAAACGTTGTCCTCAATCACAGAGTTGGAAGTTCCTCTTCTTCAGCTAGACCTGTCTTTGAATCAGGCAGGGTGAAAAGCCCGGAAGGCACCTGGGTGTTTTTGCCAGACTTCGGGTTCTCTCATAGTGTATTTCTGCAGCAAGGAGGAGAGCTCATACACACATACATTGCAGCACAGACCTCTCTATGCTTTGGCTGATCTTTTAATGATGTTGAAAAGATATCTGAGAACAATATCTACAAATGTCAACTTTTTCAATATGAGTTTCCTCGTTCTTTCCTAATAGGTGTGTATCTCTGAGGAACTGGGCTATCTTACATTGATTACATTAATATTTTTTATGAAAATGTATTACAAAGAAGAAAATGACCATTTTTTTTCTATATCTCATTAAAAATGCTAGGCTTCATTGGATAGAAAAGTTTAGAAGAATTCTGTTGTTGCTTCTTGCTAATCCCTGTGGCTCAGTTGGTAGGAACCATGCATTTGGAAGGAAGCAGGAATCCCTGGGGTTACATGATAAAGAAAAAGTAAGTGTATAAACAATCAATATTATAGCCCTGTGTCTCCCAGCACCGAGTCTGTGTTGTTTCAGGAGATTGAAGAACAGTAAACCGAGCAGAATTATAGCATTCTTATGAGTCTGGCAGAACAATATCAATGAAATATTCCATTAATTTGACCCACATCTAACCAACTACACGAAGCATAAATCCCAGCATTAAATCCGTCAGCTTTAAAGTGCATGCTTTCTATGTCGCCTGCATAAATCAAACACATGGTTATTTATTTTTCAAGACTTTTTAAACTGAAAAGTTAACCTAGTTTTCTATGTAGGACAAGGAAAAAAAAAACGTGCTTACTAATGAAATTAAACAAAAGCATCATCCCTCTTTCTCACTGTATTAGCACATTTTCGGAGTCACATTTCTGACCCTACCAACGAGCTCACGTCTGTTGGAAGTAATGGTGTATTGCTGTAATTTAGAAGCATGTTGAGCCCCTCCCCGAAAAAGCCGATGAAAGTAGGACTGATGAAGGAGATTCTGCGGGGGAAAAATATATTTTTACCAGAAAAAGAAACCTAATATATTTAAAGAAGCTATTAATTTTGAAAAACAAAAACAAAAAACTAAGCTAGAGTAACTGATAAGAAACAACGTTATCTATAAATACCAGAAACCATCTTACTGCAAATATTCTCTAAACTGTGACAATAGTTAAAAGATTAAGTGAAGCCTATTACAAATTTTAATAGTTTGAGTAAAAACGGAATCACAAGTGGGCGGGGCCACACCGGACCCTTGGGAGCACAGGCTCCCCGGAGGTAGGGGAAAGATCTCTGGAGAAAGAACCTAAGCAAAGAAAGAAATCACTGATTGGCTCCAGCCTAGCCCAGGGGCAGTTTGTGATTGGCTGTCCCGGGCACTTATTTTATAACAGTGAGGCACGTGCTGGCGCAGATTTTGAGTTGCTGATGTAGTTCACCGAAGTTTGGCCTCCTTGACGAATTAATTTAACACATTGTTGAGCTACACCTCACTTTTCCACTTTCAGAGAACAATGACAGTTTAGAAACATCTCTAGTGTATGTTTTTACAAAATCCTGCACTCTTCTGTCTTCTGGAAAATGGCTTATGGGTAAGAGTGAGCCCCCCCCCCCCCCCATGAAACCCTTGTCCACTCTCTGCCGTGACTCCCTGGGGTCCTGCTGTCCCTCGGCTCCTTGTTCACCTGTGAGAAGTCTCAGATCTACCCCCTCTGCCTGAACCAGCTGTCTAGGCCAAACGCAGGACGTCATGACTGCCCATCATTTGTCTCATGCGTGGTTAGCTGGGGTTAGAATCCCCTATTCCCCAGAGACACTAGGCAACTACAGAGAAAAACATTTCCTGTTCAGACGATGGAGTGAGACTGCTTTTGTAAAACAACCCAACGTGAGTCAACTCGTCGTCCGCGTGGTCATGGCTCCCTGCCCAAGTGTGGAGCAAACCCCTGCAGAGATGCTCCAGTCTTCAGGTCTAGGGAACTGCCTTTTCAGTCCCCAAATACCATCAGGTCCTTACTTCTTGTTGTTGTTGTTCTCTCTCTGACAGCTGTTCACAGTCATTGTGTTTTCGTTTCGTTTCCATGAAGCCATTCTACAGACATTGAGCATCATTTACGGTACCCATGGCGGCACAAGCGCTAATTAATGGGATGTCCAGGGGAAGTGGTCACTTGTAAAGCAGACTCGACTCTGCTCTGAGAATCAAAATCTTTATAATATCCCAAGGACCTTATAAAAGACAAATTGATGAAAAGTTTTAAGACTCTTGTGTAAACACTTAGATATAATTATGGAAAGATTCACCTTAGGTCACAGAGAAGGAACATTGAGCTCAGTGGACAATTTCATGATGATCAATGGCCTTGAGACGTGCTGGGGGCAGCGAGCTAGGAGAAATGTTGAAGGCTGCTTGAGCACGGGGCGGGCTTCGCTTTCACTTTTCTTAGCAATGAATGAGCTAAGCCTTCTGACCAGCTCTCAGGAATCCAGACAGCCAACTGAGAGACTGTTGAACCTTGTCCCTAATCCAAATACAAAATAGGACCCTTAGAACATTTCAATCATAAAAGAAATACAATAACCTACAGGTAAAGGTTGGCTTGTAGAAAGGTATGCTTAACACGGAATAATCTCATTTTCTACATATACATATAATCTCATTTACTGCAAATACATGTTTAAAAAATTGACAACCTATTTTGGAGAAAATAGGTATTACAATTTCATTGCATTAGGCCCATTTCAGTGAAAATTGAAACATTATTCTAAAGGTTTATTCCATGGAGCATAGAGATTGCCCCTAGAGATTTGATTCTGGCAATATCAAAATCATTATTGTTCTCAAAATACCTTGTTCTATTTTCTACCTTTCTATTTGCATTGGTTTTCTCCTACCTGGAGAGCACTTCTCCAACTTTCCTTAGTGAATTTTTATTTGAATGACCCTCACTACAATTATATCTAATTCCTCAGTGTCTGGAAAATAAAAAACCTAAAAAATAGAACTGAGGAATAAGTTAAAAAAAAAATAAACCTATCAGAGAGGCAAAAATGTTCTCAAGTCATAATAGAAAAAAAAATGACTCAACACATAATAAGCATTTGGCATGAACTGAAGCTACTTGAGAAGATCCTTGAATCTTATGACAGAGTTTTATTTAAGGAAGCAAAAATGAGCCAGTGAAATAATTTGAGAAAGGGAGATAATATGGTCTGAGTAAGATATTAATATTATTTCCAAACAAAGATATCATTGTCATATTTAACAATTTTTTTCTTCACTGATTTTAGAGAGAGAGGAAGGGAGAGGGAGAGAGAGATGGAAATAGTGATGAGAGGGAACATCGATTGGCCACCTCCTGCATGCCCCCCACTGGGGCTGGGGCCCACAACCTGGGCATGTGCCCTGACCGGGAATCGAACCAGTGACCTCCTGGTGCGTGGGTCGATGCTCAACCACTGAGCCACACCAGCTGGGCTCGTTGTCATATATTAATGCAGTTTCTATGAATCCTTAAGTGTCTGGATAGATTTGGGTGGTAAAGAAAGAGAGAAGAGATGTTGGATTCAGAGATGGAATACAATACATTTTTGTCATGTGATTCCGTACAGTGAACACAGGATTGGGAGGAGTGAACAATAATTCATAGCTTCTGAGATTCGGGGGTTAACAGAATTCTTAAAATTATTAGAAACACTGGAAAGGCAAAAATGTGGTCCCATTTATGATCAAGAAACATCCAGCCGTCTGTGAGACACAGGAGGATGGAGAGGACAAAGGGTCAGGGGTAGAAATATAAATCAAAGTCACCCTAGTACCGCTGATATTTGAAATCATATAACCAGATGACCAAGAAAAACAAGGGTGCCACACTCCAACCCTCCAGAGCATTATTTGTTATTGGTTAACAGGTACTGCACAGGGGTACAGAAACACACAAGTGATTTCATTTGAGAAAACGCTGTATTTCCAGGCTTTCCATCTGACAGGGATCAGGGTGACAAAGCAGCACCTTGAAAAGAAGACGGATGGAGCAAGAATTTCTCGAAAATGCAATTTACTCATACATGCCAGAAGGCGAAGGAGAAGGCAGTGTTTGTAAGATAGTGTTTAATTATCAGAAAAGAAAGGAGGGTCTGTGAGGGGAATGTCCTCGGCCAGTGTAACACTGTCTAATAACCGCTGTCTTATTTTGAGTAAACTACTTTAATAGAATAAATCACTCATGGAAGATTAAGCCTTTCAAAAGGCAGCATTTAGGAGCACGTGACTTCTTCTATGCCTTAGAGCATTCTTTGATTACTCCAGAAATTTTCAGACAGACATATTTCACTTGCAATCATCTGTGCGTAGAAAGGTGATCTTTATTGCAATATTCTTGGAGTGGGAAATGACAGGGATTCACTAACTATGTTTTTCTTCTGGTTGGTTTGCTACATAAACATTTTCAGTGTGTGTGTCTACCACGCATTTACCTGTGGCTCCGTGATTTGCTAATGACAGAGTGCAGAATTCCCAGTGCCCCTTCGAACATTTATCTTCCTGATGTGAATTTGTTTGGTGTAGCAAGAATCGAAACATCAGCACGTGGCTGTTGGCAAGAATTGTTAGACTTGGAGTTTGCACAAATGGATGCTTTACTCTGATGCAAAAATTTGAATTCATAAACTCTAGTTTTTAATGTGTATTTATTTTGAATAAATTAATTCAGTATTCAAAGCCATGCCAGGTTGAGTCTGAAAAATGAGCCTTAGGGAACAGTTATATTACAAATCTAGATACTTATTATTACTTGACTAATTTCAAACCATGAAAGCTAATCAACCACATGATAGCTTGATATGTTTTCAATTAAATTCTCAAATTAAAAGTCAAGCATTCCACTCTCATAAAGTTTTACATTCCAATATAGTTATCTCATTTAAGAGTATATCAAATGCTCTTATATGACTCAGATCATTTTTTAAAATCCCTCCAGGAAATTGTATATATTATGAGCAGAAACTCATTTTAACTTTGAAAATGATTCCATAGCCAATCTTTCTTTGTGTATTATGCAATAGTCTTTGTGCCAAAGCAATAGAATAAGACAAATATGTATAATTTAATTTTGTTTTCCTCTTAGTTGTTTTTTTTTTTTTTTTATTCTCACCCGAGGACATTTTTTGATATTTTGTTCAGATAGAGTGGGAGGGACTGAGAGAGAGAGAGAAACATCGATGTGAAAGGGACACATCGAGTGGCTGCCACCCGCATGACCCAACCAGGGCCGGGGACAAAATGCAACCGAGGTACATGCCCTTAGTGGGAAGAGACCCGGGTCTCTCTGGACTGCAGGCCGACGCTCTAACCGCTGATCCAAACCGGCCAGGTCCCTCTTAATTTTTGTGTGTGTGTCTTTTTGTGTTTGAGATACTTTTCAACATATTTTCAGCAACTGTTAGTATCACAGGCTCATATTATAAGAATTTAAGCATCAAAGCTACAATGGTTAAAAATATTGTATCCACTCACCCATCCAACCATCCATCCTTTTAGTCACTCAATACACCATTTGCTGATTATTGGTGATATAGCAGATAAATATTAGCACATTATGATATATCACAACATATCAATATCCTGTATTATGTCATGTTAGCATCTGGGAATTTAGACTTCAACATCTTCAGTTCTTATTCTAGAGGAGGAACATGTGTATGTTTTGTTTGGATGACATTTTCAGGGTTCAGAAGACAGAGAGAATATGCATGGATGACTTGATCAGTATAATACATACCCAGAGAAATAACTACAAAGTGTTGTGCAGAAGAGATGAGAAAGGAATAATACTGCAGATGAGCATAGCAGAGGAGTTTGTATTTTAATTGGATTTGCAAGAAACAGATTATGTTTAATCCATATACATGTAATCCAGGTGCCAGATAGTTTAGCTGGAAATTTAGATACATTGGCTCAAATTCTCATACAATACATTGTAAGTATCCAAAGTTGTAGGAATGATTTCTTCAAATTCCTGGGGCTTTAGACTTTTAGAGAAACGTCTGTTTCCAGGCTCAAAAAATTTTTTTTTTAGCCTGACTTCACAGCACCAAGTTTTTCAGGTATCACTCAAAACAAACAAACACAGTAATGCAAAAAAATATATATATGTATGTATGTATATATATATATATATATATATATATATAGTCACCTTTCAGTGAGGATACTGTAATATATATGTGTATATTACATTATATATATATATCCTATTGTGATGTAATAAATCCATTTAAATGTAAAGAAAGCCAATGAATCAGAGTGAAATCAGCTTATGTTTTTCAATAATTCTTAGTCTTCTAAATCTACACTTGTATGACGAATAAAGCGCATTAAAAGAAAGCTGAATTCCCCACACGATTAAATGATGCAGCATATTTATTACGGATCTCAAACAACACAGATGGATTTTCAGAGCCCTTGGTTAACTTGGCAGTGATGGTCATTAGATTTTTTTTTTTTTTTCAGGGAGGGTATACTCAGTCATCTTAATGTGCATGTCAGAACAAATCCTCATATAACACCTAATTCCACAAGGCCATCATATAAGGGTTATGGTCAATAAATCTGCTGTTTAAACAGAAAAGACAAGATATTAGATCATTATCCCCATGAAATGAGGAAAAAATAATAGCCCCATTCATTTTTCTTATTTTCTAAATATAAGTAAATACATAAATAAAGCAAAAATTAATTTAACAGGTTTTTGTCTGATGTATTATGTAATTGCTCTATGATTTAAGCTGAAATAACCTCTTTTTTTATGACCTTATGTCCCTAGGTGCTCCTGGTGGCACTGTCTGAAGCCAATTCCGTTTAAATGAGCTGACAGGGGTTTTAGGCTTTGAGATCACCTGGATTTTCTAAATGCAGACATGAACATTTATGGGCCATTTGTAATGCATTAAATTTTGTTCTATATTGTTGACATGCAATAAAGCTTAATTTAATATTTTATACATACTATTTTAATGTTCGCTGATATTTTTATTACCATACATAGCAAGAAAGATCACCTAAGTCATTTGTAACATAATTTAGTTTCTAAGGGACTAGAATACAGTGAGTTATTTTTTTTTCTAGTGCCTAATTACTAAGCACTTTGCTTACAATGTTATTTATAATTGATTTTACTCACATTGCATTACAAATGATGTAAGCCGTGGCATATTGGGTAAAACGTGAGTTTGGTAATTGTTGGTTTAATTAAAGAATAAGTGAAAATCAAAAAAGCTATCTAATATCGAAACTCTGTCCTCGGTTCTTGATGGGATTATTGAATTATCGGCGTCCTCATTGACTTTAGTTTTCAGGGATTTTCCTCTTATGTTGTCTCGGTTTTTTCAATCCTATGCAGAGGCTGCACAGAACATCACTTGCACAAAGACAAGGGCCAAATGCGTTTTGTTCATTGATATGTCCCCCGAACTTCACAAAGTCCCAGGTACTTTGTATGCCTTCACTACTTCTTGGATTAAGAATTCATTCAGTCTGAAAGCTCTCACCCTGGTTTGGTCTTTAAGATCACGCATGAGCTGGTTTCTCCCTACAATTCAAGTGTCATGTCTTCTATCTGTGACACTTATTTGTACGTCTCTCTGCTGGTGGACTAACCCCAGACACATGACTACCAGTTCCCTCCGAACAAGTATTGCCTGGGACTTTCCTCACCTGCCAAGGTCTTCCCGTTTTTCAAGTGGCTTATTACTTCTCACCGATCGAATTTGGTTGGCCACCGTCTGTTTCATTCCTGGTATCTTTTCCTATCTGAAATCACCTTACATATGTACTCATTTATTTGTTATCCCTTTAACCCCCTTGATCACAACAGGGACCTCCTTCATTTTGTTCGCGCCTGTCTTCCCAAAGTCAAGAACAATACCTGGTATACACTCGGCATTCCATATACTATTTTAAACTCTAAGAAGAAGGCATGGAAATTTGATGATTAATTGCACAACTAAGGGACAAGAACATTTTAAACTACTAATGTTGATTCTTGAACACATTTTGTTTTACAATATGAATATCACTCCTTGGTGCTAAATCATGTTCAGTATGCGTTGATGCAATAAATATTTATTGTCTTAAAAAAAAAAAAAAAGACACACTCTGGCATAAGCAAGTGATTCAAAAAGCATCTTGTAGGAATTGTCTGTGCTTTTGCACAATGTGAAGCATTGCTCTTTAATAGATGCCCTCATACCTCTGAATGATTAAATAAAAATTTACTTAACCCTCCTTCCCTCGCTCTGTGCCCATTTTCTCTTTGGACTTCATCCCCAATTTTCCTGGTCTTCTCGATCTCCTGATTCCAGACAAGAGAGAAGAGAAATTGTATTTTGTTAGAGAGAGAGCAGAGTTGGCCCAAGCTGACCACTTCTAATGTCCATTTCCCCCCAAAAAATCAGTCATTTTACTTGAACTCCCAGCGGTGAGAGGAAGAAACTCTCAGTCATATGTCAACCACAGAACAACCACATCAGAGGAAAAAGAGACAAGCTGGTGATGAAACAAACTACCTGGCTTCTATTCTGGCCAAGTTCAGTTTTTGCCTTCGTTCAGTTTTTGCCTAATGAAATGAAGTTCACAGAACATCTCTGAAATGGCAAAAGGTTATGTTTTAAGCAACTTTAGAGCAGGTAGAAAAAAATTAAAGCAATTATTTTTTGGGAGAAAAAAAACAGTTGGCTGACTTTTAATGAATATTTGTTATTTACTGAGAACTATTCTAAATATGTGATGTGGATAAGCTCATTAAATCCTTGCAGCAATTATCATCAATCCTATTTTAGGAAGGGAAAACCTGAGGCCCAGAAATATTAAGCAATCTGCCCGAAATTATTTTGTCCCCAAAGAGATGTATCCTAAGTGATGTGCAGATATGTTTATGGCACAGATTGTGGGGGAGGTTTCACAGATGTATACTTATCTTCAAGCTCATCAAATTGCATACATTAAATATGTATAATTACTATTTGTAAATCATGCCTCAATAAAATAGTGTTTTAAAATTAAATAAAAAATAAATCAATATGGTCTATCTTATTTTTTCTAATCTTCTAAATTAACAGGAGTCTATTGATCCCCATTATTGCTTTATTCCTGGTATTGGTAGTGAGGTATGTAACTTAGTAACCATGCTTTGTTCGCTACTGTCCGTGTGTGTACACACGAATGTTCATGTTCACTGCGGTACTTAGAACACTACTGAGTTCTACTAACGGAACCTTTTCTTGAGTCTCCACAACCTTGAGAAAGTAGGAAATTCATTACAGAATATGTTAATGTCAGTGTTGCTAAGGGACAGCTTCCTTTCTCCTTGAAGTGCAGAATGTAAGTGTGTTCTGGTCCATCCCCACATGGATGGTCATGCTGCCGTCAGGCAGGTGCAGGGCCAGGCTGCTCCTCATGGCCCTGAGGGACAGGTGCTCGGATGTGCTCAGACAGGCTGCCCCCTGCGGACTCCCTGAGGGACGCCTGCTCGGAGTGCGGTCCTATAGGAAAAGACCTTCTGAGGAGAAGACATTTAATGTAAAAGGATAATCATTTGGGATGTGTATGTCTCATGAGAAAAAATAAACATAGCAAGAGTTTTGCAGGTGTATTTTTGAAGACCCGAAGAGTTCTATAGCGTATTAGTTTCAAAAAAGAAGCTCTAACTGCATTAAATATATCATGCGACAGTTAAATCACAGTTATAGCTATACTGACAGCAGCCATTTCCCAGCTACCTACACAGGTAATATATTATTCACGTTAGGTGCATGATCTACTAAATTTCTACGCCATTAATCAATCAGCAGCAGATTTGACGGTTACTGTGTAATAATATATGGCGCTCATTGATGTCGACTACTGTACAAAGAACTAAGAAACATGTTGAAATGGTCACTGCTCTCAGGTGGTGTATGTTTCATTTGGGAAAAAGCAACAATAAAACAGTTTGTAAAAATAAATGGAATATTTGAAGAGCACAGAATGTTCTGTGAGAACATAATTTTAAAAAATAGGAAGTTAGATAAGGACCCCTCAGAATAAAGGCAAGTGAAACAGATACAGGAAGAGTGAATTGTCCCCGGGGAGGTGGATGAGGAATGACAAAAAGATCTAGGAAGTGAAGGCACGTGCAATGCTTGCCGCAGCCGTCCAGCGGCGCCCGAGGGGTGAGGATGCAGCTGAGAAGGTCCCAGGGATGGGAAACCTCGGGTGCGTCTGGAACATGGAGTGGGCAGGATGCGTAGAGGGAAGTGATGCTGGAAATGCCAGGAACGAGGGCCCAGCACACCTCACAAGTCAGGTAAGGGGGCATTTCCTTTTCTATAAGGGCGACGATGGTATGTTTGGATGAGACATGTTTGGCAGCATTCCTGAGAAGGTGATGCAGAGAGAGGCCAAGGGGGAGAGAAGTCACAGGAGGATGGAGGTTTTGGTGAGCAAGGATGGGGACCAAGGGAAGGGAATAGTGGGGGTGCACCGGAGTCTTTAGCAGGCAACGTGGATCAATGACATTTTGTGATTACAAGGATGTGAACTGGGAAGAGTAAAGGGCACCCTCTCTGCTTCGGATTTGGGCACCAGGAAGTGGCGACATGCGCACAGGTAAGGAATGCCAGGTGCGAGAGGCTTTGCAGAGAGAAATGACAGATCAATATTCAACACATTGAATTAAGGTGCTTTTGAAAAGGGACCAGTGGGGCTATATGATGAGGGAAAATGTCTGGGCCGTTATCAGCAGCCATTATGCTGTGGAATTATCATCATAGGACAATGAAATCACGGGAATAGATGTTCCCATCCAGGGAGGTAGTCTGACCATGGAAATGAGAGAAAACCATCATCTGATGGAAGGACTTGGACAAGAAGGAAGGTAGTTATCTCTGCTGCATGTTCACTGAGTGGTGGGGCCCTTTCATACGAGTGAGGGGACAGGAAGTGTAGACACTCATGACTTCACTGTGGAGATTAGGGGACAATGAGGCAGTTCATACCCTGAAGTGCATGTAAGACAAGAAAAAGGATTTTGTTGGTTTTTGTGTAATGGTGTACCTTTTTTTTTAAAATCCTTACTCAAGGATATTTTTCCATTGATTTTCAGATAAAGTGGGAGGAAGGGAGGGGCGGAGAGAGAGAGAGAGAGAAAGAGAAAAAGAGAGAGAGAGAGAGAAATGTCAACGTGAGAAAGACACAACAATGGATTGCTTCCCACACAGTCCAGACCAGGGCCAGGGATGAACCGCAACCAAGGTACATGCCCTTGATGAGAATCAAATCCACGACTCTTTGGTCCACAGGCCAATGCTCTAACCACTGAACCAAATTGGCCAAGGCATTTTTTAAGGGTTGAAAGACTTGACCATGTATATGTTCATTTTGAAAAGCCAGTCAAAATTAGAGCTAGATCTATGATATCATTGTAAAGATGAGGAACTTAATTGGCTAAGAAGAACTGAAGGGATTTCAACTCTTGCATTCTGAATTGCATCAAGACATGTAGAGGGAAGAGATACAGATGGTAAACGAGCACAACAAAAGATGTTCAACATCATTATTGATACATCAAATGCAAATTACAACCACATTGTATTCCACTACCCTCCTATTAGAATGGCTGAAACAGAAAAATGTACATAAACAAACATTACGAAGTAGTGGTATGGAACAACTGGAACTCTCACACCATGCTTCGGGAAGGCAAAAGCCACTTTGGGGAGAAAAATGGCATTCTTATAAAGTTATACGTCACTTAAAATAAGACCCAGAAATCTCTCTCCTGTGTGTTCAATTATGAGAAATCAACATGGATGTCCCCAGCTGGACATGAATGTTTACAGGGCATGTCAACATAAGACCCAACCCTGGAAACAAGGTAAGGACCAGCCAGTGATGGACGGATAAATGCATTTTGGAAAAGCCCATGAAAAAGATTTATTCTCAGCAAACAAAAACAATGGACTCTGGCTACATGAGAACATAGATGGAATCAAAAGTATTTTGCTGGGCCTGGCCGATTTGGCTCAGCAGCTGGAGCGTCGGCCTGCGGTCCAGAGAGACCCGGGTTCGGTTCCCGCTAAAGGCATATACCTCGGTTGCAGTTTGTCCCCGGCCCTGGTTGGGTTGTGCGGGTGGCAGCCACTCGATGTGTCCCTTTCATGTCGATGTTTCTCTCTCTCCCTCCTACTCTATCTGAACAAAAAAAAAAATGTCCTCGGGTGAGGATAAAAAAAAAAGTATTCTTCTGAGAGAAGACAGTCACTTGATCTTTATCTATCTCTGGGGGGTTTTAGTTTTATAATTCAGGAGGTTGGCTGTACATTAAGCAAGGATGGCATGGTGAATGGACACAAGTCCCTGAGAAGATGGAATGACGTAAGCACATGTGAAATTCATGGCACTGTTCTCATTATTTGCATTTCTCTATCAATCCATATTTATGTCTTTACTGATGAGATAATACTTCATATGTATAATGACAAGATAATAAATTCCATGCATTTCATTTTTCAAATGAGGTTTATGATGCTCTCTGCCTGAGAGAATCCCCACAGACTTGTCTGGGAAGGCAGTGCAGTCCCATATAAATGCAAATGAACATTGTTTGCCTCTTCAAGCCCTTGCATCTCAAACTAGTCGTAAAAACCCAAATCACATTTACAGGTACCAATTCCCCACTCTAAAAATTATTGAAAGATGTGAAGTAGAAATCTCTTTTTCTGATTGATAGTGGCCATTTCTTTTCAAGGGAAAGAAAATAGTTCAAATTAATATCCCCAGGTTTAGAAGCTTAAAGGTTATTTTTGAGAAGTAAAACATTTATTTGAGAGACAGCCACCTTGATCCAATGATTGAAGGGTAGAAGGAGAAACTATTTTACAGCAGAATACAAATCATTTAGTGTAGAAGGCTGGACAGATTTAGAAATCATCCTTTTTATAAAATCATTTTAATAACTGATATTTTTTAAGCCTTACCTGAGGATGTGTTGTTTTTGTTTGTTTGTTTGTTTTTTATTAATATTTAGAGAGAGGAAAGAGAGAGAGAGAGAGAGAGAGAGACGTGTGTGAGAGAAATATCCATCGGTTGCCTTTGGGATATACCCAGACTCTGGATCAAGCCCACGACTTTGGTGTGTGGACAATGCTCCAACCAACTGAGCTACCCAGCCAGGGCTTAATAACTGATTTTAGCAAGAGACATCGATTGATGTCTCTTACTTTCTTACCCCTCAGAAAAAGTACTCTTTTGATGGAGAAATTTGGTACATACTAGCTTCACCCTGTGATCAAGCACCATATCACCAAACTGCCATTCTGCTCCCACAGTAAAGATAACCTGAGGATAGCACATCACCTACGTAGTATTTCTGCCAAAATGCTTTTCTTTTAGCCCGATCATATTTACGAGAAATAGAAAGGACACAAATAAAATTTTGCCAAACATTGGCTAGGTGATCAATAATGTCAATGTCACAGCAGAAAAACCAATCAAGAGAGCTGTCTTGAGTTTAGAATGTTAAGAACTTTAAATTTTGGAGTGTGGTAATTTCATTGTTTTGTAAAATTGTGTTCTTAGTAGATATCTGAAGTACTAAGGGTAAAGTTTTGGCATACTCTCAAATAGTATGACAGAGAGATGGATAGATGATAGCTAGATATACATACATATATATATAGATATGAATATATATATATGGAACTACCAATACATCAAATGTAGCATTAAAAAATAGTGTTTATTTTCATAAACAGTTACAATACAAAAACTCATACAAATTATAAATAATGGTCTTATTATCAATGATGTTCAAGATTTCATGTTTGAATTTGAGCAAAGAGAAATATACTTTTATCTGATTTAAATCTTTTTAAAGCATTG
Source organism: Molossus molossus (assembly GCF_014108415.1). Lineage (NCBI taxonomy): Eukaryota > Metazoa > Chordata > Mammalia > Chiroptera > Molossidae > Molossus > Molossus molossus. Next base: position 112,040,593 of record NW_023425399.1, read on the forward strand.
GAAGAAATCAATTAATACTTGTTTTTAGAATTTTACTTTGTTTTTAGCAATTTGCCTATATAAAACTGGAAATAAAAATATTTTTTTCTATTGACTAAGAATCAATACAGATAAATCACTTGTTTAAAAATAAACCTGAGACTTGGCCAGTTTGGCTCAGTGGATAGAGCGTCGGCCTGCGGTCCAGAGAGACCCGGGTTCGGTTCCCGTTAAGGGCATGTACCTCGGTTGCAGTTTGTCCCCAGCCCTGGTTGGGTCATGCGGGTCGCAGCCACTCGATGTGTCCCTTTCACATTGATGTTTCTCTCTCTTTCTCTCTTCCTTCCTCTCTCCCTCCTGCTCTATCTCAAGATAAATGTTAAATAAATAAATAAATAAATAAACAAACCTGAATGATTAGACATGTGAAAATACAGAAATAAATGTTCAAAAGAATATGAAATATCAGAAATTTGGCAAAACTATAGTTACGTACATAAGAAAGTAACTTTCAAATACAGAATCTATTTTGTTCATGATATTTTAAATTCAAAAATAGCAAATGTCCAGAACTTTGACATTACAATTACGAATTTCTTATCTTTTCATTAAACTCAATTATTTTTTTTGTGCTGTAATGTACTAAATGTCAACCTGGAAGAAAGTCACCAAAACCTGTCTGGAGAGATCTCAAAAGTTAATGACTACTCCAAAATTATTTCGAAAATCAGTCTGTTTTGAAATTAAATGGCATTAAAGACACTTGACCTTTCTTCAAGTCATTACACGGACACCAAGTTATTATGAAAACTTATACTAACTGTATTTCTCTATTCACCCAGAAACAGGTACATGTCAATAGCAGTGCATTGAGCTATTGCACACACACACACACACACACACACAAAGTACCCCTAGTGTAGTAGCTCAAGCTAAATGTTTTTCCCTCTCACGTGGAGCAGTGTCGGTCGGTCTCTGTCCAGAGAGGGCCCGGGAGAGCGCAGGGCGCACAGGGGAGGAGAGACCGTGGCCGCAGACTCTGGGCTGGGGAAGGACGGGCAGAGCCCAGGAACGCAAGGTCACCCTCAAGGTCGTTCTGCAGTGCGCGGCCTTCTGCCCAGGTTCGCAGGCTGAACTTCAGGGGCTGTCTCTTCTCTGTGAAAACACTCTTCTAAACGTTTTTAGCAAAGCCAACAGAATGAGCTTTATAAAATGCAGGGACGTTTAAAAAGGGGGTGGGGGGGGGAAATGGAAGGGTGGCGACCGCCTGGGTAAAACTCAAGTCAAAGTATCACCTACCTTGGTGCCAGGTTACCTTCCTTTGACTCCTCTGAGTTCTCCCGACTGTGACATGGAGGGATGGTGGTGGTGAGAATGATGATGGGGATGGCGGTAATGTTCTAATACTGAGATGTACGTGCCCAGCAGGTGTGGCTCAGTGGGTGAGCGACCCTGCACCAAGAGGTCGCCTGTTCGATTCCGGTCAGGGCACATGCCCAGGTTGTGGGACAGATCCCCAGTGGGGGGCGTGCAGGAGGTGGCCAGTGGATGTTCTCTCTCATTGATGTTTCTATCTCTTTCTCCCTCTCCCTTCCTCTTTCTCTGAAATCTATAAAGAAAAAAAATTTAATACTAAGATATATGAAAAATAAATGCCATTTTGTCGATTAAATAAGATTGGAAAGTTAAACGCCCAGCTAGTTTAAAAACAGATGTTTGTGTAAGTCTAAAGTTTTTTTTCCCCCTCTTTTTGTTTTTCTTAAGTAGAAAGAAGTTAGTTTATATTTAAGAAACGGAATCTGAGTCTAACAACAACCACAAACCCGAAACCCACGACACCGCGTATCACTGCCGGCAAATCTGCCCTGGAATAAATTTCGAATCATTTAGCAGAACTTCCCAAACCACAGCAGTGAGATTTTCAGGGGCCCTTGGGGGGCTTGGGCATTGAACCTGATCTCACGCTTCTCGGAAGGATTTGATTAAAAATAGCTCAAGGACCACAGCTTATAGGGAAGAGACAATTATTATTTAACCCAATTTCCCTCCTGAAGGAAAGTAGGAAAGTGCCTTGTGACATTCAGGAACTCCTAAATCTCCAAGTTCGATCCCAAGGACCGCACATCGGGCCCACCTGCCCCCGCCCGGCTTCTCTGCGGGCTCAGGCCGGCTCCACACCGGGCCCTTGGCGCTGGGTTCACGGATCGATCGTCTGGAGATCCCGGCGCCCGTGGATTGTTCCCTGCGGGACAGGGGCACCTGCCACGCGGACAGCAGTGTTGCCACGTGAGCCTTCCCGGTGAGTTCGGAAGGGACGTTAGTAGTTACTCAGGGGCAGAGAGGGGAAGAGAGAGAGGAAGACAGAGCAGTCTTCCTACTGTTTCTGGCATTTCATTTGTTTTATGTCATTACCTAGGTGTTTATGTACTATTTAAGGAGTCCTATGGTTTTTATCAAATTTTATAACGGAGTTACCCAGCAGTATTTTTTTTTTTTTAATTTGCGACTTAATTCACTTACAGTAACGTTTTACATGAGTGATATCCATTTTTTTTTTTTTTATCCTCACCCGAGGACATTTTCCCATTTTTTTTGTTCAGGTAGAGTGGGAGGGAGAGAGAGGAACAGAGAGAGAGAGAGAAACATCGACGTGAAAGGAACACATTGAGTGGCTGCCACCCGCACGACCGACCAGGGCCGGGGACAAACTGCAACCGAGGTACATGCCCCCAGCGGGAACCGAACCCGGGTCTCTCCGGACCGCAGGCCGACGCTCTAACCGCTGAGCCAAACCGGCCAGGGCGAGTGATATCCATTTTTATGTCAATCTTTATATTGACAAAACCCGTTCCAAGGGCAAATATGAATGGTTAACTGGTATACAGATTCACCAAAATTGTACACTTTGTATTTTGTAGCCTATATACGTGTGTGTGCGTGTGTGTGAGAGAGAGTGTGTGTGTGTGTGAGAGAGAGTGTGTGTGTGTGTGTGTATTTCATTCTTGCCAAGCCCCACAATCTATTTTTGCACTGGACTGAACAAATTATGTAGCTGGCTTTGCCTCCACTTATTCCTTAGGGGCCAATTTCTGGTTTTTAAGCATAGAAATAATTAATTCTAATGTTCAAGTTTGTTGAAAATAGGCGATACGGACAATGGCAAGAGACCACATCATCCTGCAGCTATAAACAAAACAGAGTTGGCTACCATGTGTTTTGTTGTTGAAATTATTTAACTATTTGGATATTGTAAAACTGGCCTTGTCTACCCAATTCAATTAGAAATATTGATTCCCTAAATCTAAGGAAGACTTCAAATTAGTTCTTCAAATCACGCTGTGAAAATATAACAGCAAAATTCAATTCCAAGTAATTTGTGTCACAGTGAAATAATTCGAACAAAATGATCCAAGTCAAGCCTGATTTTTGCCATTAGTATTATTTTCAGGTAAAATACTCTTATCTTTGAATCTTTTGTTCTTTTAACAAGTGAACAAAATGGGAATAATTATCTTACAGTCACATGTATCATCATTGCATACACACATGCATCAATGTAAGAATATACATGATGACGGATTATAAATTTAGATTTATTTTTTAAACTTTATGCAATTTGAATGTATGCAATCAAATACCATAATGATTTTCATCCCGACTGTAGTTGTGAACTGTTGAAATAGAAGATATCCAATGAGTCAATTAATGAAGTTCTACATTTTGTGCACAAGGAAATTAGAGACCAGAGGGTTGAAATGCAGGGTTGCCAAGTGCTAGGAATTGAGGCTGGAAGCCAATTATCCGGCCTGAGAGAGAAGCACTTCTTTATGCTGTTCTCCCCAGTAAAGCTTTCGGAAAGAATTGAAATTCAATATAGATTCTGCGTGTCTCCACTTTTGGTGTCTTAAAGGTTATGAGATTAGATGCTGGCTAAGAGTAAGGATCAATAGAGCTTACAGCCTGCAGGACAGGAAATAAATAATGGGAAACCAGTGGACATTGACTTCACTAAGCATTTGCTCATATTTTATGCATCCTCAGTTGTGCTGACAGAGAGATGAGCCAAAAGATAAAGACTGAGAATCTTGATACGAGTATCAAGCTAAACAGTACTCTGCTAACTTGAAGCTGTGCAAGTAGGGTCTGAGGAGCCCTTCATTTCTAGACGGGCTGCCTTCACCAAACAACTCCTTAAATCAGTGGCCCAAGTCATCAAGACCATCAAAATAGGCTTACTTGAAATCTCTACTTATAAAATTACAGGAAAGAGATGCAACAAAACAATCGGCTTTCCAAGAAAACACAACAATAACAAAGTCTAGCAGAACCACAGTGTTTGAATGTTGGAGTTTTCGGGGTTATTCAATTTGACTGAGTTAATTGGAAATAGTTTTGAAATATTTTGCCTCAGGATTGAGTAACTGTGATAAACCGCAAGCAAGACTCCAGAGTTTTGAACATAGATTCGGGTCACGAAGAGCACGGCAGCGGAAGGGACATCTGTGCAGTAAGGACCGGTGACCCTGGTTTCCTCGTGTTTTCCAAGCGAATAGAGGGGCTGTTATAAAGTCTGACTTACATGCACTAAAGCCACAAAAGCAACACGGACATCCATGGTGCGCTGGTAAACTGAGTCCGGAGCAGGGGACCTCATCGTAGCCTGTGCCAATTTCCTACGTGCGAACACTACCACCGCCCCCCACTTAGGACCCCCACCTTGGCATCACTGACCACTTCCTCTGAAGTGAGATATAAGAAGAAAGTCAAAGGAAGTCAACCGTGATTACAGCGGCTGTGTTTCATGGTCATATTTTGAGTCTTTCTTTTCCTCTCTCTCTCCCTTTTCTTCCCTATTTCTGAACTTGGGTCTAATGCTGATATATCATGTTTATAATAACATTAGTTTATTTAATAGTGGAGTTTCAGAAATTCTTGTTATTAGGGAAGCATGAGTGAAGATAGGTATAATAAAATGTATGTTATGATACAAAAAACAGAATTGCAAGGAGCTTAAACATTGCACATAAGTCGTCAAAAGCTGTTGTCTAACATATTTATTAAGTGACTTAATAAAAACAAATAAGAGCATCTTCTGTATTGCAGCAATGCTTTGGGTCCGTAGCATTTCCTTTCTTCTCCAGACGGTGTCTTACACAGTCTGGTCTCTGGCTCGGCAACATCAGTAAGACATGGACATTGATAATGCAAATTCTAGGGCCTGTTCTCCATATACAGTGATACCTCGGTTCTCGAACATAATTCGTTCCAGGAGGACGGTCGAGAACCGAATTGTTCGAGAACCGAAGCAATGAAACCCAATAGGAAAGCGGACTCCACAAAGCGTGACTCTCTCTCTGCACTCCACTGATGACGCAAGCAAGGCGCGCTGGGCCGAATGAACGCCATTCGGCTCAACTCGGAAGTTCGAGTTCCAAATATTTGTTCAGATTCCAAGACAAAAGTTTCTCGAATCCTGATTTGGTCGAAAACCGAGGCGTTCGAGAACCGAGGTATCACTGTACTCAACTGGAAACTAGGCGTGGGGCCCAGCCACCCGTGCTTTTAACAGACCCTGCAGGTAACTCTAAGGCACGCTCAAATCTGAGAGCCCCTGCCCTCCAACACGTATTCTAAGCAACCAGAACACAGGAAATCCTTAACAGGGAAGGAGAGGTGTTCGGTGAGATGTGCCCAACATCCGTGGAAGAGAATTAAGCAGATCTGCTACCTCCTACCCTCTTACTGCAAGAATTTTCCCTCTCACTGCAAGTATTTAATTATGTGATTCAAGGCGTTAACAACCTCAGTTCTCTCTCCACCATAGTCCAAAAATAAAGTTCACACATACCCGAACATGAGCTCTAGTTTGTTCCTTTTATAATATACCACCAGTCACCCTTGTACCCATGACTTTATGCTGAATTAAAGATAATGCTTCCCCAAAACATTTTAATACTTTGTACTTGATCACTATTACAATACCACATAAATATCATAGTAGATCCATTTAAAAGTTGATTAAAAATTAGATTCTTCACAGAGTATTTCTTATATATCTATGGGTATAGGACAGGCAAGTAGCTAATTTAATTCACAGTGCTGAATTTTTGTATTTCTCACTGTAGGTAATAGAAAGTTCAATGATTGGAATATGTCATAGAACTTCTATGTATCTATGTAAATCTAACAGCACTTTAAATTAAAATAGATTCCATTTACAGTAATTTTTAATTAGGCATGAAGATAAACACACTGTCAAAGGGTGGTGTGCTTGTGTGTTTTACATTATAATTTTAGAAAGTAAACCAGATATGATTCAGCCTGTCGATTAGCGACAGTTTCCTGACCCTAATTGCAAAACCAGCACATCCTTAGCTTATATTCTTCTGAGTGTAAGTTTAGAAGATACACTTTTTTGCATTTTAATCACATCTCCAGGCAGAATCTCCGTGGAAAGGCGAAGGTTCCGATGCTCCAATCGAGCGCAAAGGCAGGGGAGCCTTCCATGGACACGAGCTTCAGCGCTAGTGGGACATCCAGGGACATTCACAGTCTGGCTGCCAAATGAAGGAAACTTGCAAACAGGAAACTGACCAGAAACCCCTGACCTGTCTGTCAAGTGTAGGTGGAAAAGCTTGCGAACTCATCATTAAGACTCAATCGTGTGAATACTGGCTTGCATGCATTATTATTATTATTAATTTTTTGCTGAACGTTAGTAAAAGCAACAAAAATAAGGGAGTCGTTAGCAAGGAGTTTTGTAAATTATCTCAAGCAGATAGCCACTAGGGCAATGAAAGAATGAAGCAATTCACTGGCATGAAATTGTAACCATGTCACACAACTAAGATAAGCACATAAATTCTGAGCACTAAGAAAGTGAAACCCACCCCATATTCGTCCATCAAGTCCTAATAAGAGAATGGCTATTTTTGTGCAAATCTATAATACAAAGTGCCTAACACACCCAGACACACACACACACACATTCTATTTGCTGTAAGGTAACCTATCTTGGTTATAGTTACAACAACTATATATTTTATTTTATTCTTAAGGCATTTAAAAAAACAAATGTCTTCACTAAACTATGTCAAAGAATTCTTAGGCCACTTTCGGAAGTCTTTCAATTATTTGGGGTTCTTATTTAATAATAAGCACAATATTATAGATATTCAAATTCTAAACAAAAAATCACTTTTGTGTGTCAACGAAGTTTCTTAAACCATTCACTTTTCATGGGGATGTGAAACACTATGGTTTTTATACTACGTTTAAAAACGAACCAGTGGCCTCCTGGGCGGTGTCTGGGCTTGTAGCTCGCTCTCGGAAGGCCTCAGGCTATGCTGTGAGAACGCACACATTTATGAGAGGTTCCCCTCGGGAGTGCACAGAGTGGGGCCGCAGGCCACATGGCCTAGATTACCTCTTTTCATGAAGGTCTCCCAACTTCCCTGAAACACTCATCGGTTAGTAGAGAAAAAGGCACTTTAACTGCTAAATGCTTTATTTTATTAAAGCGTGCAACAGTTTAAAACTACCTCTGAAGAAAAAAATTTCAACATATGTATTTTTCCCACGTATGAGTCACGAAAGCTTTGGGAGCTATCAAGATCACACTCGTATTGCCCCTTGTCATTATGCGTCACCCAGCCGCTGGTAACGGCTGACCAGACCGTGCTGCTCGGGGGGGCTCTGTGGGACCCACCTACATCCTCCGGGGGACTGAGGACCCATCAGCCCTCCTCCAGACACGTGAGCAGAGTGGCTCCTTCTCCACACTGCCTAGTGGTCTAAATCCGAGCCCCGACTCCCGTCACCAGCCACCCTGAGACATGCCCGCTTCCTTCACGCCCATGCAAATGCTGGGTTTCATCCTACATGTTCTTTTCTCTTGTGCTCTCGACTATTCTGAGCCCTCGATCGGCAGCAGTTAGAACACGAAGAAGAGAGGAGAGTGGAGGCTACTGATCCAGATGTCGCAGTTAATACAATCCGGGGACCTGGGAGATCACCAACAAGGCCTGTCGGAGGAGGAGGAAGAGCCGGCTGCATACCTGGGGCAGCGTGACCCCTCCGAGGACAGCAGGAACAAGTGCACTTACAGAGCCTGTCACTTTCCTCCTCAGTAGTTCGCCAAGACATTAAAGAGGAAACGAACAGCACTGTTTCCATTGTCTGCGCAGCTGCCGTGTTGTCAAAAGACTTTTAAGTGCAAAGAAAGCCCTGCGCCCCGGCATCGCCAGCTCATGCGTCACCCGAGAGTGTGTCTGCGCATCAATGATGGCAAATGGGACGGGCACCCTGTAATACGCTATTTCAAAACTGTTTTCTTTAAAATTTCACAGAACCGGCCGTGCCGTGTGAATGTGTTGAAGCTGCACCGCCTCGTGATTGATGCCCATACCCGGTGTGAGCCCATCAGCCCGGTTCACCACCTCTCACAGTGACCATCTGGAGGGGAGAAGACACGTAAATGTCCCCTCTCAGCACATTGCCAGGGTGTGACACGTTGTCATCAGCCAACGTCACCACACTGCACACGGATCCCCAGAACGTACTCATCTCCTACCTGCGACTAATTAAACAACCACTTCAGAGCTGACGGGGGTCCGAGTACTACGTACAAACAGAAGGAGGCACGTGAGCAGATGACGGTACTTCGGCGCCGTGGTGTCTAAAGGCCTGCGTGGCGTTGTGGCTGATGTCAGCAGCCTGAAGAGACGGGGGCAAAGGTAAGATGTGCTCTGTCCCTTCGTGGCACAGTCCTCTGTGGTGAGTCACCGTGAGCCGACACAAAGAGAGAAATTGGATTTCTCAGGAGCTCGACAGGGGTCCAAGCCGCGAACTCGCGTGGACCTCTGTGGCTTCATCAGGAATCGAATCCCAGGGAGACGAGCGAAGGCGCCCGCAGGCCCTGGGGGGAGGCGACCAGGCCCTGCATCCCCACCCAGGACCGCGGAGAGCCTGAGGGGCCAGTCCTGCTGTCGGCGTCATTCCGGAGGCTCCTCACCTAAGGGCTGGGTCTTTGATGTCTAACAAGATTTGCAGATTCATGCTGGGAAAAGGTCCGGAAGTTCAGCTTTAAATAACCTTGAGGTCAGAGTGTTTTGTATTCACTCCTTTTCTGTCGTTATGAAACAGAACTGTCAGAGGCGACAGGTGTGGTTCGTTGGACTCCCTGACTTCGAAGGGAAGATCAGAGAGGAGCCTGGGCCCTGGTGATAGAGGAATCATCTTGCAACTTTGTGTCCTAAAGTCATTTTGTAAGTAACGCTGTTGCATTGCTAAAACTGTTCAAACCGGTCTACGTAGAAACAGATCTACCTGGGGAGTGTAGGGGGTGGGGGGGGATTGCAAAACACTGATCCCATAAGGAGTGTCTCTAGATTCCCACTTCCCACCCACGTGGAGCAATGAGGGACAGACTGACCCTTTGCCGCAACCCATGCTTCACACACTGGACCAAACGTCTGCAGCCACAGTGTCCAGGTTGAACAATACACAGCACAGGACAGTGACCTTGAGAGCAAGTCATTAAATGAGGTGAGCCCCACAGCTGTCCTCCTAGCCTTCTGGGAAGAGTTTGCAGGACACAGAGCAGACAGCATAGCGGTAACCCCCGCACAGCTCAGAACCTTCCCGAGGCGAAGGGTCGGCGTTCAGGGAGTCCAAGCCGTCAAGAATTCACTGGGTAGCACACCAGTGACAAGTGACAAGAAGGAGAGAATGTAGTAAGGATTTGGTGTCCTATATTCAAGGGGAAACCCACCAAGGGTTGGGGAGCGCTGTGCCCCCGGATTTGGGGACAGGAGCCGGTTCTGTGGAGCTTTAGAAGAGGCAAGGTGGACCAGGGCAGATGGGCTGGAGGGTGGTTCCTTCAAGCCCAGAGGCCCTGGTTTCTAGGCTGAGGTGGATGGTTAAAGCTGCTGTGGAGGATCATGGTGCACGGAGGTTACCGTCCTTGACCTGTGTCTCTGTAAGTGCAGGCTGACTGACGCAGGCTTAGATTTGTGACGTGGGCCAGGCCACGGGGCAGCTGGCCTGCATATCATGGGCCCTGATGCCTAGGAGCTCACTTCACCCCTGGAGAGAAGGGGGCCTCGCGTGGGTCTGGAGCTGAGGGCTCAGAGTAGAAAGCGAGGAGCTGATCAAGGCGAGCCCTGGGCCTCCGGAAGGAGGTTCAAGGACAGTTTAGGAACTGCACAGGGTGCGGGGACAGCTGGTACCCCTCCACCAGGTAAGAAGGTCCTAACGCCGGAGGGTGAAGTCGAGTCCTCTGGAGGGGCAAAGGGATGTCTCTCAGTTAAAGGGGAAAATAGCCCCAACATTAAAGGCTTAAAGCCCCAAAGTAAGTCACAAAGGATCAAAGGAACTTCATCAGAACCCAGGGCAGAGGCCCATCTAGTTAGAGGAGTTAAAAAATAAAAGAAAATAAAGTCTAAAAACCAACAAGGTCACAGTGTCCAGAATATAATCAAACAAAAGATACGCAAAAAACAAAAGGAAAAGCAAAAAAAAAAAGACAGAACACAAAAATGCCACACTTCAGGAGAAAAACCAGTCACTAGAAAAAGGACCCTCCACGACAGACCATAGAATCACTAGCAGCGCCCCGAAACCAGTGGTTTCAGTGAAAACCTGCTGGGAGGTTTGGAGCACGAGAGTATTTTATTTTATTTTATTTTATTTTATTTTATTTTATTTTATTTTATTTATTTATCTTCAGACAGAATGGGATGGGGGGAGAGGGAGAGAAAGGGAGAGATAGTGAAACATTGGGACACATTGACTGGTTGCCTCCCGCACGACCTGACCAGGGCCAGGGACGAACCACAACTACGGTACATGCCTTTGACTGGAATCAAAACCAAGAATCATTGGTCCAAGGGCTGAGGCTCTAACCACTGAGCAACTGGCCAGGGCAGGAGCAGGACAGCATTGTAACCAAGGTCTGGCTGCTGCAGAGGAGGGTTGGAAGTGCAGGAGGTGTGGGGTAGGGCGCAATCAAGTCATCTCAGGCCCTGGCCAGTTTGGCTCAGCAGTTAGAGCGTCGGCCTGCGGTCCAGAGAGACCTGGGTTCGGCCCCCGCTAAGGGCATGTACCTCGGTTGCAATTTGTCCCTGGCCCTGGCTGGGTCATGAGGGTGGCAGCCACTCGATGTGTCCCTTTCACGTTGATGTTTCTCTCTCTCTCTCTCTTCCTCTCTCTCCCTCCCACTCTATCTGAACAAAAAAAAAATGTCCTTGGGTGAGGATTAAAAAAAAAAAAAAAAGAAATCATCTTAGGAGTCTGAGTGGGAGAACCTGTGGGTTTGAACTGGGACCATGGCAGATGGGGTAAGAAAAAAACAATACAAATAGATTTGGAAGGTAAAAACGACAGAATTTTCTTTATTTTTTTAATTTTTATTTTTTGGTATGTGCCCTTAGTGGGACTCTCTGGTCCACAGGCCGATGCTCCAACCGCTGAGCCAAACCGGCCAGGGCAGGATTTTCTGACCGTGGTGACATGTGATGGAGGTGAAGAGGAGGAACGAGGTTGACCTGTTCCCCTGAGCAGGGCAAGGATGGAGGTTAGTGACGGGGGAAGTTTGTGGGAAGAGGGGCTGTAGGTGGTGAAGGAATGGCCATGGCAGGGTTTTCGACTTGGCCAGACACACTTGAGATGCCTGTTCAAACAGATGTTGAAAAGGCAGTTGGATATATGGAGATTAAGTAGATATAAGAAGAGAGAAGCATGTGCTAATCATCAATATAAACTGCACTTTGAGACATTCCTCACTTACAATATCATCCCATTGTAGGAGAAAATGTGCAATATAGAGACAATTTTGGAAAGCATTAAAAATAATGATGAGATTGGAAATCAAACTAATGAAGTAAATTTAAAGAATTGTGTTTTTTTTTCAGCATGGAGAATGAAGGGATAAATGAACGAAGGTTGTTCAAAATGCCTAAAAACACAATAAAAGATTTCCAAAGAAATAGAAAGGAATTCAGTGATGAAAATTACAAGGAGCAACATTTAGAGATTTCAAAAAGCAAACCTCAACCGAATGGATAGGAATAGGAAGGACCAGTCTTACATAAACCAGAATGTGACAGCCATCAGCCCGAGAAATACAGTTTCAGGTGCCAATCCCAGAACCAGCCAGCCTGTCGGTAGTAAGACTTCCACTGTTAAGGATTCTTTCCTTTGGGTAAAGAGACGTTTTCCGCAATACTTTTTAAATTGTAAATAATCTTAAGAGAATGAATTATTCAAGCTGTAACATTTTATCTTCATGAGATTGACAGAGATTAAGAAAGTAATTACTTTCCAGGCCATGAGGGAAACCCCCCCGAAAACCTGAGCTGCGTTTGGTAGGAAAAGAGTGTTTGGAGTCATTACCCCGAGCCAAGTGGCAACGGACCAGGAATTGGGGAAGTTAATGGCCCTGAGAAAGAAAAATACGAAAGGTTTAAAGATCAATTGCTTTCTAAATTTGCTTACCAGGCTATAAATACAAAAGTCTCTGTAAATCCAAGTCATATTAGAATATTTTCTGAGTGTAGATGATGTACATAGTTATATATTTTGAGACATTTAATTTTTAAAATACTTAAAACTATAAAATGCTTAAAACTGTAAATGCTCCTAACTAGAAAAATTATGGTTGCTTAGTTTAGGATATGAAAAAGGAAACTATTCCTTTCAAACCATTTTTTTTTTTAATGAATGAAAATTTGAAAATCCGTTCTTCTTTTACCCAAAAAGCAAACAAAACTAGCAAGGAATTTGGAAGTGAGAAAGATGTCTTTGAATATTCAAATGATAATGTCGTCATGGATCACTTACTAATAATTAGAAGTATTTGTGTTTCTCTTAGCCAGAGATCACTCAAAAGCCATTTGGTCCCTTACAGCTCTTACCAACTCCTCCAGGCCCATGTTTTCCTCATCGGCAGCCAAGAAGGCCCTAAGCTGCCCTGCTTGTTAGAATGGCATTGCGTGTACTAGAATGCTATTTATTATCAAAACATTCTCCTCTCACTTTAATGCAGAAATAAATATCTACAGCACATCTAGAAAATGTAACACACAGAAAATGCTATTCATACATCTTATCATTTTACCTTTGAATTAATTTTTTATTGGATTGGTGCATAAGCAGTTACCACAACGTAGCGGCTTGAAACAACACACATTTATTATTTCACAGTTTCCAAGTGGCAGCAGGGTGGGTACTGCTTCGCTGGGCCCCGTGCCCAGTGTTGCACAGACTGAAGTCAAGGTGTCTGCTGGGCTGCTTTGCCATATAGAAGCTTGACTAGGGAATGTCTGTTTCCAAGTTTCTGCAGATTGTTGGCAGGAATCATCTCCTTGTGACTGTAAAATTCCTGGCAGCTTGCTTCTGGAGGGTCTGCGAGAGAGTCTGCATGGCTCTCAGTCCTGCTGTCTTTAGGAGAGCCAGGTCCCTCTGCGAACATTTTCACCTGATTACACCAGGCCCACCTAGGAACATCTCCCTTTGCATGGACTCCAATTAAGTCATTTGGGGACCGTCACTACCCCTGACAAATCCCATCAACTTTGCCATAGAAGGTGTCCAATCACAGGAGTGACAGCCATCACAGTCCAGGTCACACCCAGATCAAGGGGGAGGAGGTGTTATTGCAGCATGAATGCAGCAAAGTCATGTTTCAAGGACTAAGGTACAGGGCACATCACGGCAAATATCTGGGCAAATAACACTGTGTTTATGTGGTTGCTCTACAACACAACTATTTTTTCCTGATGAGCATAATTTGCAACAACCCATATACTCACTAAGTACTGTTCATCTGAAGATATGAATAGCTAGTGGTTACCTGTGACTTAGCTAATTATTCCTTGTTTTGATAATAAAATCCAGTTCTTTCGTAACAGACCCCTCTCTATGCAGTTCACAGGGTAGGGAACAGAAGCAAATTCTGCTTTCTGGCCTCAGGGATGGGTGGAGGCCGTGCCAATGAATTCGCTCCCTGGCCACCATCATTGGTTCATGGGTGGGTATGTGACCCGAACAGGTTGGTCAGCAAATGAAGTTTATCCCTTGAACATTTTGGGAACTCCGAGGTAGTAAGGTACTTCCATCTCAGATTGGTTGAGTAACGCCCTGCACAAAGATACTCAGTCCGAACCTACCCTCCCACCACCCGTCACCTGAGAATGTGATCGCGTATGAAAATAGATCCTTTGTAGATGTAGTTAAGACTCCATTTAAACACAGAACTTCAAGGCAGGGGATTTTTATGCTAAATTGACAAATAAAATATAAGTCTTCTCCTACACGTGCATGTAAATTGACTAACTGTAGTATCTTATTACACCTGGTTTCAGTTAAAAAAAAATACATACTATTTCCACCTGGCCAGTGTGGCTCAGTGGCTGAGCATCGACCCATTCACCAGGAAGTCACCAGTTCAATTTCCAGTCAGGGCACGTGCCCAGGTGGTGGGCCAAATCCCCAGCGGGGGGCATGCAAGAGGCAGCCGATCTATGTTCTCTCTCATCGATGTTTCTATCTCTCTCTCCCTCTCACTTCCTCTCTCTGTAAAATCAATAAAGAAAAAAAGATACTATTTTCACATAGTCTCTCTCCATTAAGTTTAGATGATATTTGCAAAGTACATCATCTGTAATAAGTAATTTTGCTGCTATGATTACTTATAAATATCGTTTAGAGCCAACCAAAATGACCTCTGTCAGAACTGGAGCTGTATTAAATATTAAGTTGAAGATAAAAAGTATGTTTGCCTAATAGTGTTTAAGGCATATCACAGTTTGTTTTTTGATCCATTTTTTATAAATAATAAGAATTTGTCATGTTAAACTATTCAGATATTCAATATCAATAAATATCTGATGTTTCAAACATCATTTTGAAGGTACAGTTTACATTTATTCACATCATTTAAAATTATGTGCTCCTAAAATGAGAGACAATCTGAAGATTCCATTTAGATTGGGTTTATTTGTATTATTTGAACAGCTCTTTGTCTCTATATACTTGTATTCATGGTTTTCTCTTTCATCTACATTTCAGTAATTTTGTGCATGCTTTTAAATGTTAAAAAGTCTGATTATTTAACCTAAGTGAAAATAGTTATTGATGCGTAGATGAAACACGGGGAATTTTTTTTTCAGTCGATGTTATCCACCAGTTTCTATGTATGTATGCATGTAGGAAAATTAATGTGTAACATCTCTTGTAGATGTTACATATTTTCATGCACATCGACTGTATTTTCATGATACCGGTTAATGTGAAATTGTTGAAAGGTTATCCCTAGATTCTTCTCATTCCATATTTAGTTTTACCCTATCGTGCTTACTGTTTAGATGGTCTATTAAAGTTAACATCTACTTCTTCATTTTGTTAGTCTTTACAAAAACTGTTTTTCACAATCACGGTGAAATAAACATTCACACGGGTGTTTTCAAAACAATCGACAAACCCTTCTCCGATCTCTGCTAGTTCGTGGCAAAATGATCAGCCCTTGCTTTGGGTCCAAATTAACAGACCTAAAGCAAGGGCAAACTTGGGGTGTTTTCATACTTATTTTGGAGGCGGAACTTGCCATTTTAATACATGAAACAACTTACATTCCATCTGATGTGATATATTTTTCTGAAATTATGTTATCGTAATAAAAGCAGGACGGGAAGACTGGCACTCTGAGAAGGATGTGAGACCTTGGTGGCAGGTCCACGTCCCCCCGTAGAGCAACTTAAACAACCGGGACACATTATGCACGTCGTATTTAAAAGCGACAGAAAGCTGTGGAAATAACGAGGGCTACACATACAACATCCTCAGCAGGGAGACTGACTGAAGTTGAGCTCAGGTCCCCCTGGCAGTGCGCAGGACAGTGGTTCTGAGCTCCGGCCAGGTGAGAGGTGAATGCTGGACCAAACAGGACCGAGCAGGCGTTCAGGGACCTGTGTCTACGGAGTTCCAAACTGGAAGTCCAACGGTCTCAAATGCACAGACGCCTTTCTCCGTGAGATTAATTAGTGGAGTTCTGAGGTCACACCCGAGTTGATAAAAGGTAGAGCGGACTTTGTTGCAGTCTGTGGTACGAGGGGAGCAAAACCCTGCGCAGAGGGGCCCTCCTGAGGCAAATGGCCCGTGTCCCCTGAAGTCATTGCAGCCAGCTTTGAAGTTGCAAGACTACAAAGCTTAAAACGAGCGGAAAACTTGGACAGTCGGGATTAAACCTCTTGCATGGTTACTCGGCTAAAGAGACCAGGAACACCAGGGGCTCAATCAGAGACCCCAGAGCGCCACGCCTAATCGTAGGATAATTACAGAGATGACCACGCATTTAACTAATTAAATAGATGATCAATGACAACAAAGGACAGAGTACATGAAAAATAAAGTTAAAACCTGAAGCCCTGAACATGTATCGTGGAGATTTCAGTCAAGTTCAAGAGAAAAGGACTAAAAATGAGTCACGGCTTTGAGGTGGAATCGGCTACTATGCAGAATTTGGAATTAGAGCAGATGTCTTCATACTGATATCTTGCTCAGTGAGCGCTCCAACCATTCGACCCACTGCATCCTTGGAAAGTTTGCTTTTTAAAAATCTGTTATTTACAATGTAACCATTAATCATATTTCGTTCCCAACTTATATATAGCAAATAAAATCATGGTAATTCCCACAAATGTACATCTATAACACTGTCTATGAGAACATTAGAGTGGTATTGCAATAGTTGTGGAATATGATGAATCAGCCATAATCATTATTACGGCAAATGACTAATAAATGTCACATTCATGAGGCCATGCACACATGTATATTTGGATTGGAATATTTAAAGATTTTGTAACATAAAATATTTCTAGACTTGCCCTGGCTGGTTTTGCTCAGTGGTTAGAGTGTCGGCCTGCGGACCAATGAGTTGCAGGTTCGATTCCAGCCAAGAGCACGTACATTGGTTGCGATTCGTCCCTGGTCCTGGTTGGGGTTGTGCGGGAGGCAGCCATTCGATGTGTCCCTTTCACGTTGATGTTTCTCTCTCTCTCCCTCCCACTCTATCTGAATAAAAGTGGGGGGAAAAGAAGAGCCCTTTTTGAGACTAAAAGACTTGTCACTTTTAGTCTCAAAAAGTTTTATCTCTGTCTTTGAGCAACCAAACCAAGATGAACCAAAATTTACTAGATTTCCCCAAATAATATGACTTTTTTTTTTAGCAGTATCATGCTGTAAAAGTTTTTAAAATGCTTGCAAGTATGTGTAACTAATATTAGTAATGTTAATGAAGGGGGAAACTATTTTGAAAGGTTAATAGATGACATTAAATTATATGTACTGTACATCAGGGTGATATTTCAAATACCCAGCTGTGATAATTTTGTCAATATGTAATTAACTACAACTGTGAATTAAAGCATGGGCTTTAGCAGTGCAAATGATATCTATAATTCTCCTGCAAAGTGCAATGCAAAGATTGCCAACTACTTTCTAAAATTAATACTTTACTTCTCATTCCCTGCAGATTGGCAAGAATATCATACGGCATCTATAAGAGACAGATGAAAGAAACTGTTGTGGTTGCATTTTTATGCTAAAGAACAGGAAACAGCAAATACAGGTTCTGCTTTTAGCTGGAAATTCTAGTCCCCTGAATAAAAATCATTAGAAATGTATCTGAGATCAGAGGTTTTCTAGAGTTATAACATTCAATATGAGATAACTTACAGTGAGGTGCTATGAATTCCTTACATTTTGAAATGCAAAGCCTGAAGTCTGGGGCATGATTTTCCAAATACTGCGGTCAGGAGGGATTCCAACAAGGCTAATACGTGGATCTGCTTGAAATTCTAGGCTGCAGAGATGAACGGCTGGACGCGGGACCCGACTCTCCCTGGCGAGGGGGGAGTTTAGGAAATTCTCAGCCAATGTCCACCCAGCACAGAAATTCACTGTCTTGGCCAGGTAAATGCTGCCACTGTATTTTCATCCAGAAGCCAGACTCCTCACAGGAACAGAACGAGAACTTGTCACCCATTCTGGGAGTTACCAGTCCTGGGACAAATCTGTGCCTAGGTTGTAGTTCACATTCCTTTTCAGAGAATTCCAGGCTCCAAGCCTTTTCCCGAAACTCCCGTATTTATGAAAAATCTCTACCAATAGGTCTTATGCTGTGGTATTTATTCTACTCTATTCTATTCTATTCTATTCTATTCTATTCTATTCTATTCTATTCTAGTCTAGTCTAGTCTAGTCTATTCTACTCTACTCTACTCTACTCTACTCTACTCTAGTCTAGTCTAGTCTATTCTAGTCTAGTCTAGTCTAGTCTACTCTACTCTACTCTACTCTAGTCTAGTCTAGTCTATTCTAGTCTAGTCTAGTCTAGTCTACTCTACTCTACTCTAGTCTATTCTATTCTATTCTATTCTATTCTATTCTATTCTATTCTATTCTATTCTATTCTATTCTATTTCATTCCATTCCACCCTGTTCTACACCAAATCATCATTTGCTATAACCTTTGCTGACACATAAATACCAGCTCCTCCCTCCTTTCCAGACAGATTTACCTAATTTCTGGACAGTAAAAAATTTTGGGTTTGCCCTGCCTTCATTTAAATTATATTGGCTAGTTCATTTTTATTATTTAACCTGTTTCTTTTTTCTTTTTTTTCTCTCTTAATTCCCACTACATAAGGCACTATCCTCAGTCTGAATGAAGTATTTGGTAAATATAGCAAAAAGTTTTTACTCACAAGCAGCAGCAAATTGGTCCTAACCTAAAGGAAATAAACCATATTTACTTATTGGTTGCAAAATAATTATAAGAATGATTGTTTAAAATGTTAATGAATCATGAGAAAAATGGAGATTATAAAAGTTTGCAGAAATAAAGAATACTTGATAGTACCCTGTGAGGTAGGAAAACATATCTTGTCTGAATAAGTAAATATTAAAGTGATAATTGTACACAGTTGGGGAGGTCTTGTTTTAAACAACCCATTATTACTTAATTCAGTTCAATGCCATCCATTTTGTGCATTTTAGGTTAAAAAGATCAGTTTCCTTCTTGCTCAGTTGGTGTTGCTCAGTGGATTGAGCGTGCCCCATAGACTGAGAGGTCCTGGTTCGATTCCAGGTCGGGGCACATGCCCAGGTTGTGAACTTAATCCCCAGTAGGGGGTGTGCAGGAGGCAGCCGATTGATGTTTCTATCTCACATCCATGTTTCTATCTTTCTCTCCCTTCCTCTCTCTCTCAAAAAATCAATGAAAATGTATTTTTTTAAAAAGGAAATGATTCCTTCTTAGGAAGCTTTAAAAAAATTATCTCTCTTTTTAATGAAATATAACCCTCTTTCTATAGCACAGCTTATACTAAATATGGTACATCATTTTCAGAGATGGGAGTAATTTAAATTTCATCACAGTAGAAACTATGACAATTCTACCTTATACATTTTCACCTTAAAGCATGTGCTCAAAACACTATCAAAGAGAAGTCAGCATGTATTAATTAATTACTTAAAACCTGTATAATGAATGATTAACACTATATCTACAGGTAGTACTGAAGAGGTCAGAAGGTGAGCTATATTCTATTATTGTAATTTTCACTTTTAGGATATTGCAATTCACCTATGATAAATCCGATGTGAAGTCTGGCTGCCACAGTCTTTCATCAATTCTATGCTGATTCAGCTGGTGAAATAGTTGAATCTTACTGCAATTTCAATTTGTATTTTCCACATTATCAGTGATTCTGAGTATGTGTTAAATATGCATTAATTTCCCTATAAATGGAAAGTTCATATTTCTAACCTTCTTTCCTATTGGAAAAAGCGTAGCCATCAGCCAAAGGTTGAACGAGGCAGTCTGCTCAGTATCTAGCCTGTTCCCGGGGTCTACAGAAACCACATCTGTAAGGACCTTTCTGTTATCAAACCCCCTAATTAGTGGTGAGTCCAACTGTTCATCTCTCTAGCCCAGAATTCCTAGCAGATCCACCTGGTAGACTTGTCGGAATCCCTCCTGAGTGCAGTGTTTAGAAAATCATGCCCCAGACTTCAGGCTCACTGTAAGCTATTTCATATCGAACATTTTAACTTAGAAAACCTCTGATCTCGGATGCATTTCCAATAATTTGTAGAAAAGCTTGTCCCAAAACCGACCTATCGTCTCTGATCTGAGCAAATCCACTTTGGCCGTCTGAAACTGGTTGAACCTGGACCGGTCGCCTCCTGCTGTAGAATGCTCCGTACCCCGCAGTTTGGGTGCGCACAGAGGTGGCTCTGTGCAAAGCAATTACACTGCCTAAGGAGCAAAATTGAGAAACCAGGACACAGAATGGAGTGTGTTATACATTTCCCACTCAACTATTTCTTCAGTTCTGGAGGTGGGGAGGTTGGTGGAAGGCGCCAATTGACTTTGATAAGTGCAGGTAATTAATGGGATCTTGGAGCAAGGTAACACCGCTCACCAGTGGAGCACGGTGCAGGCTGTGTGGACAAGTGGAGCCATGTGCAAGGCGTGTGTGCTGTTCAGGGCGTCTGTGACTGTGGGTCAGTCCCCCGGCTTAACGGGGCTCTCTTCTCAGTGAGACTTGGTGCCAGACAGATACTTTACTCATAGCCTGCCTGGGGTGAATCGAATGGGGAGAAACCATTTAAATTAATTCCAAGTTATTCGACAAATACCACTTCTTTCCCCGGGTTATTCTCCTTCTCTGCTCACTGCTGGTTTTTCAACCTGCGCCCGTTTTCCCTGCCCAGGACCATCCTCCTGTGTGGAGATGAGAAATCAGTCAGTGCCCGTGCGTGCCTTTGCCTCCACGCGGCCCCGCTAAAGCAGAACAGGCCCACGTGCCAATGTCGAGGTTGCAGAAAATACAGCTGATGTCCCACGAGGAAAGAACCAGCAACGATTTGGGGGGAAGTGTGCAGAATAAACAGCCCACGTGCGTTCTAAGTGTGCTGCGGACTGGCTGTGGAGGGCTCGGGTAAGAACGGCGTGGACGCTGCGCCGGGCAGGACGTCGCCCCCTGCTTGGGTGGCGGCGACGGCTCGAGGGGGACAGGGCGGCAGCCCACCCAGGGGCGCCGGGTGCTCAGGGTGTTCAAGCTGAGCAGGTCTGCTGCCTCGGCTCCCCCTCCGATCTCCACCCAGCCGGGGGCGCCAGGAAGGCCGCTGTACCCCAGTTTGTTGCATTGTCAATGGACAACAGGAATCAGTTTTGTAAAAGGAAATTTTTGGTAGAAAGTATGTTTCCTTCTCTGGACAGAATATGCACATGCCCTTCAGCGACTTTGATTCCCAGACATAAAAGGAAGCGCCTTGTCAGGACTAACAGTCCCCTCCTGGGGGGCCTTAACAACAGCGACTGCCCGGGGCTCCGTCTGCCAGTCCAGCCCCAGAACGGAGAGACTTGTGCCACCTGTACCCCAGCATTTCCGTTACAACAATTCCTTCTCTGTGGGGGCAGCAGCATTTTTGTTCGGTGAGATTTAGCAACAGTCATTTTCAAGCATAATCACTGTGAGGTTCTGCATCATATGGGGGATACAATGAAGAGTCGGGGAGAACCAGTGGTCCGCGTTGAGTCTGAAACTTAAAAATGTGTTTGGTCCAACTGGTGTGGCTCAGTGGTTGAGCACTGACCCATGTCCCAAGAAGTCGCCAGTTCCATTCCCGGTCAGGGAACATGCCCAGGTTGTGGGCCCGATCCCCAGTGGGGGGCGTGCAGGAGGCAGCCACTCGATGTTCTCTCTCATCGATGTTTCTCTCTCTCCCTCTCCCTTCCTCTCTCTCTCAAATCAATAAAAATAATAATAATAATAAATAAATGAAAATGTTTGAAGTAGGGAGAAATGAATGGCTTTGCATCCCGTCTCTTGCAGAGACGAGATACATAAAATATGATAGTTGCCTACCCAAGAGGATTTTATGATTTTTAAAGAAAGCCAAAACTGCGAGTGAAACCCTCCTGCTTTCTCTACCAGACCCCAGAGTATAACGTACGAGCAACTGTTCCGTCAAGCAGACTGTAATTCAAAGCAGAGCTACTCACATTAATGCGGTCAAAATTGGGTGAAGAAGATTCTGGAAGAAAATGAGTCATTCGTCCCCCAACTCAAAAGGGAAACATGGAAACAGCGTAAGGGAAGGGTGAGCAGGAGCTGACGTCCTGGAGAGGATCCTGCAGGAGCCCATCCGGGTTCTTCTTCCCCACCGTGGTCGGCAGGGTCAGTGCTCAGAGCAAAGCCTGTGGCTAGTCCTCTGTGTCTCTCGTCGTCGGTGGCGTGGCGGGCCACTTTGGATGGTCCTAACACTCCACCTCTTCTAAATTAGCCCTGTGACTGAGCGATTCCATCAGACTGACGGCTACTTGGAGGTTTTTCCTGTCTCCTTACTTTTGCCAGAGAATCATGGATTTGCTCCGGGGTGGAGCTGGGTGCACTGAATTGGGGGAGCGAATAGGGAGCATCACCCAACATCAGGATAACAGAGCCTCCGATGGGACATGACAATCACTTAACCTGTACGGCTAATTCACGGCCGTCGTGGCTTCCACCAGCTCAAGAACATTCTTAAAACCATGTTAGATTTTCCTGAATTAGAAAGGGACGTGTTGGGAGAGAGGATGATGTGTCAGGATTAGATACAGAGCAGGAGTAGAAGAAATGGGCTGAAGGAGTCGCGTATCCACCATCAATTCGGGGTAGAAAGAAAAAATGTGTCTGGCAAAACAGATGGTCAATTCTTAACAAACGCTGCGAAAGACAAAAAGGAAATTCATTTGGAACCGAAAACCTGCCATGCCTGTGACATGTAGACATAGTTACTGGGCAACCTTTGGTCTCTTCTCAGCTTTCACATTTTTTAAATTGACACTATCCCAAGGATGCGAGAACGCAGCCCGAGGCAGCGATGAATTGCTGGAGCTTTATTTGCGAGATGAAAATTCAGGTCAGCGAGAGTGAGGACAAAGAAAAATGAAGCAGGGAGCAAGGGATGTCCTCTACTTCGCCAGATGGGAGCAAACACTGCAGACGTGTGGACCGGCGTCCGAGGAGGTCCTCAGACAGGCTCCACGGGACACCCATCTCCGCAGACCGAGAGGAAGGAGGCAGGAGCCGGAATCCGTCTGTTCTCCTCCCTCCCATCTTTGATTCTCAGTGGTCAAAGCTCACTCCATGGAGAGGGGACCCCCTGACCTTCAGGTTGTGCTGGCTAGCCCCTCCCGTTTGTCCCCTAAGTATGGAAATGGCAGGAAGAGGCCAAACAGACCAGGAACAGCTGACCGCCCGCCTGTCTCTGCAGAAAACAAATGGTCATGGCAGGTGCTGGATTGGATTTGGCATCTCTACGGGAGCAGAAAAATATCCTGAGCGCACGGCAATGATTTGGTGACTGTTCCCTCCCATCAGTCAGGAGGATGAATGCAATTTTGCCACTTCATGGTAAGAATAGCAATAACTTCATTGTCTTGCTTCAAGGCAATGTTGACTCTTCTGCTCTCCTTATACTATATTTCCGTTTACAGAACATCTCACCGGCCCACCTCATTGCTGACATGCTAATCTGACCGTGTGAACAGAAGCGGGAAGGGTCCCAGTGACCTAGCAAAGCATACGAGTGCCAGGATTTAAACTCCTAAAGATCCTGAGCTGCAATATTAGCTTGTTTCTTTAAGTCCATGTAAAAAACCTTCCACCTTCTATCTTCCACTTTCTACCTTCTAAAATGTATACAGAAGTTAACTCTGTGGTCCTCTTTAGGTTTTGTGTGCAACTGTGATAGGTTGTTTGCAAATTGCTGGCCATCATTGTCGCCCTCTACCCACACCCGTAGGGAGCTGCCACACACACAGATTAAAGGCTCTGCTGTGTGCAAATGTAGTTAAAGTTATTAATTGGTTGACATTGAATTAATTGAAGAGGGACTATCTAGTGGGCTGAATCTGATTCCATGGGTTCTTTAAAAGCAGAGTTTTCCCACCTGGCCACAGTAGGAGAACTCTGAGATGTACAAAGTACAAGAAAAATCAGTGTGGCCCTGCTGAGTTGAGGATGGAGGGACCACATGCATGGACCTGAGTTCAGCCACTGGAAGTTGAGAGCAACCCCAAGTTGACACCAGGAAGACAAAGGGGACCTCAGTTCTACAATCACAAGGAGATGGGTGCTGCTAACAACCAAAAGAGCTTGGAAGCAAATTGTCCTCCAAAACTTCCAGAGAAGAAACCAGTCTGGCCACCACGTGACAATGGTCTTGTGTGACCTTAACCAGAGAATCCATCAGAGCCGGGCCAAACTTCTGTTCTACAAATTGTGACGTAATCAAAGTGCTGTTTAGGGAGCTAGGTTTGTGATCATTTGTTCGAAAGCAGTAGAAAACAAACCCCCATCCCACCCCTACCATGGAATTCTTTTCTCTCGGGCAAATTCTTATTCAAGTCCCTCAGGACTCTTCATTTCTGGAGACTCTTTTTATTCCCCTGAATTAATCTCTCCCCTTTTGCACACTTTTCCGCACACTATACATTATCTATTAACGGAATAATTTTTTTAAGTGAATGTAATTATTGTATACCGAACTTTCTCAATAGACTGTTACATCTTATAGACAATATTCATATATTGAGTATTAGGATCTGTAGTCTTCAGCATACCTTGAAAAGTAGGTGCTTTATTTATGATTATTTAGTTAATTCATGTCAAATGACTCCACTGAAATCAGGGGAAAAGATCTCTGCATTAAAGTTAAAAGTTGCCCTGGCCGGTTTGGCTCAGCGGTTAGAGTGTCGTCCCGCGGACCAGAGAGGCCTGGGTTCGGTTCCCGTTAAGGGCGCATATCTCGGTTGCAGTTTGTCCCCTGCCCTGGTTGGGGTTGTGGGGGTGGCAGCCACTTGATGTGTCTCTCTCGTGTGATGTTTCTCTCTCTCTTTCTTCCTCTCTCCCTACTGCTCTATCTGAAAATAAATGCAAAAAATAATAATAATAATAATAAGTTAAAAGTTACTCCTTAGACAACCCTACCCAAGTTTATCAACTTCAATCCACTTGGCTTTACATTTGTCTACAGATAATATTCACTCTCATGGAAAAGTTTCATCTTCAAATACTTTAACAAACATCTGAACATATTTGTAAATTTTCTTTTCTTTGCTTTTTTTTTTTTTTTTTATCCTCACCCGAGGACATTTTCCCATTTTTTTGTTCAGGTAGAGTGGGAGGGAGAGAGAGGAAGAGAGAGAGAGAGAAACATCGATGTGAAAGGAACACATCGAGTGGCTGCCACCGGCACGACCGACCAGGGCCGGGGACAAACCGCAACCGAGGTACGTGCCCTTAGCGGGAACGGAACCCGGGTCTCTCAGGACCGCAGGTTGATGCTCTAACCGCTGAGCCAAACCGGCCAGCGCTAAACTTTATTTTCTTAATATTCATCATATGTATGTTAAATTGCCACTACTCAAATAGCACATTTTATGTACTGCTTTTTGAATAGGGTCTCATTTACAACATCATTTAAATATACAAATCTAAAAAACCCCAGAATAATTCTTGACAATTAGGTCTATGCTTTGTGGCAAAAAAAAACATTGTATATTGTTAAATATCTAATTTTCTCATTTTTTAGTTGATTTTAATTTTACTGTCTACAAGCAACCGAGGCAAAAACAGAGAGAATTCTTGCAGTCATTATTTCTATGTAATGCTACTTTTTTTTTTTGGTATGTGCCCCTAGTGGGAACTGAATGAACCCAGGACTCTCTGGTCCGCAGGTCGACGCTCCAACCGCTGAGCAAAACTGGGCAGGGCGATGTAATGCTACTTTCAAATGTATAATTTCTAGCTCCCGATTTGGATAAAAATTAATATTGAACATGAAATATGAGAGTTAATAGGAATTGATACTCTAGCTTATCACTTCATTTACCTTAATAGATTGGGTGAGTATAAACTTTATTTCAGGGGTTTCTAAATAGGGTAACAGTGGAAACTGTAACCACCCCACACACTTTTGGCATCACTTCTGTAAGCGCTGACTCTCACTAATATGTAGCTTGTAGATGAACAGCACGTTTGTACAACAATCCTAGAAACTAACCTCAGAAGATGCAGTCTCTGACCTTCAGTCATCCCAGTTCAGGGAGATTTGCTGACCTTCAACCGCAGAACCAGGATGACGTAGAACCAGGATGACGTAGATCCAGGATGATGCACACCAGAACACCACGGGACCAGTTCTGAGGTTCTTACCGGAAGGGACTGTGCTGGTCTGCATGCAGAGACTTCACAACCCCCACCCTTGATCTCTGTTCTGCGTTGTCTCTCCCTCCTTGTGAAAACCTCGGCCTGCACGGAGGAGGGGAGATGGGGTTTGGGACGAGCCCCCAGTCACCTCAGATGACCACCCTCTTTCCTTTTCACCAGCTCCTGTCTCAGGAGTTTGGCTTTCCAAGTGACAGCCAGTCTAACCTGGGCTTCAGTGACAATAGCACTGCATTCTTTGAAACTAAGTAAAATTATTTAAAGTATTTGGAACAGAAAGGTTGTGTTAATCTGTCATGTTTAACTCAAAATCATTTGTGGGTTCTAGGTGAGAAGCCATGTAAACAATGCAATGTAAACCATTTAAAAAGAAACAATAATCTATTTTTGTCAAATGGATTTGAAGCTCAAGTTTTAGCATAGATTCAAACTAGTATTGAAAATAACCTACTTTTTTCGGCTTTGAAACAAAAAGTCTGCCATTCTTTAGTTTAAGTTTGCCTATCCAGTGGATATTATGTCCGATATCTAGCTACAGACTCTCAATCGGTAATAAAGAATTCTCACTGGTATGTCATATAGGCTCGGGGAATAAAACCCGTATTATTCCCTCAAGCTTGACTAAATAAGGAACGTAGATTTATTGGTTTTTAATATTGTAACCAGTAAAGACTTGAAGGGATTTAAAGCAGGGAGATTTAAAAATGAATGGGAGCCCTGGCTGGTTTGGCTCAGTGGTTAGAGTGTTGGCCTGCGGTCCAGAAGACCCGGGTTCGGTTCCCGCTGAGGACATGTACTTTGGTTGCAGTTCGTCCCCGACCCTGGTTGGGTTGAGCAGGTGGCAGCCACTTGGTGTGTCCCTTTCACATCGATGATTCTCCCTCTCTCCCTCCCGCTCTGTTTGAATAAAAATAAATAAGAAAATAAAAATGAATTGGAGGTTATTCTCAATGAGTCAGAGAAAAGATAAGAAACTATACATTTTCTTTAATGATGATGGGATTTTCTCTCTCTCTCTCTCTCTCTTGTTTTTTACTGTTTTTTTTTTTTTTTTTTTTTTTTGCTATGTTTGCTAGGAAAAATATCTCTAGCGGACCAAAATTGGGCCGAGATTAGCTCTACAGTTATATACCTACCTCTTCATGGCCTTCACTCCCAAAGACTTCTGTAGTAGTCGGTGAACTTTGTAATCATCTCTGAAGGAAAATGATGCTAAAACACATGATTACAGAAATTTAACAAGAAACATCTAGGTTCAAGGAAGCAAATGAGAGAGTAAACAGACAGAATGAGAAAATATAATGAGACATTAACAATTTAACCCACCAGCTTCATAGATTGTGAGAGAAATTCCATCTACTTTTTATCTTAGAGTAGTAATTTGAAAACATGCACTTGTAATGGTTCCGATATTGCTTTTTTACTCAAGAGATTCTATTTGTTAGTGCACACTGAATAATGACCCTGAAAGGGAAATCCATGTGGAATAATTATGTGGAACATTTTCTACGAGTGAGAATTGGCTTGTTTCTTTTTAAGACCAAAGAGTCCAGCAGGTGGTTAAGTTAACCCTTCATGCCTAGGTAGAGACCAAACCCTCCCTGTGTTAGGTGAGCCACCTGATCCCTGTGGAGGGCAGAGGGCAGGGCCTGGGGGCTTTTCTTCTCAAGCTGCTCCAGTATTCAATCAAGCTACTTTTTAGTTTTATATTCCTTCAAAGGCAAAACATAAAACAAATAAAATAACCCAGGATCTAAAGACAGTGCTTGCATCCATGAACTTGCCCCTGTATGGTGTCAATTTAAGTCATTGCTGATGTCATAAATGAAAACATCAGCCATGTGTACACAGACCTAAAGTGTGATCTAATAATGCTTGAGTTATTGTTAATTAATACTCTAGTTTTATGCCCACCTAAAAATTATTTCATCTAAAATATATTGCTAGGGTTTTAGCCACCCCCTGCCCCACCCCAGACCTATTCTCGTCCTGTAGCTTGGCTACCTGTGGTAGGTGTTTGGAGCTGAGAGTGTCAATCATCCAGCTCAGCTCTGCACACCAGTGTTAATGGGCTCTCTCGGTTGTTCACAAACACAGAATGAAACATGTTCAGCGTTACTGCTTTATAAGGAGAGAAGATACATAATCCTCTTTTTCTCACCACAAGATGACTTTCTAATTTTCTCTATCACTTAACGTTAAAATTGATGCAAATTAATAAAGGAATAATGAGTAGAATGTTTGATTTCCTTGCAAACTATGGTCCACATAATTGATAGTCTGATATTTCAAGGGAAATACCATTTTAAAGTCATTTATAAGAAAAAATAATCATTCGAACATCATTAAATGAGGTGAAGGATGACTGTCTTTGAAATGATAATGATTGTTTTTCTAGTTTCTCAAATATCTTCTCTACACTGCTTCTATATTGAAAAATTGTCTTAAGTCATTGTGTATGGCAAAACCTGAGTGTTTAATTTCCTCTTGCAATTAAACAACGTGAGATTCTGGGGAACATACACAAATAAATAAAAATCTTTGGATTGATTAAAAAACTCAATATAATTTATTCAAACAATAAAAGGTTTGAATGATGCTTTTCCTTTCTTGGATCAGGTGAAATAATTTGTAATTTACCACAAAGCTACATTTAAATATGAATACCTAATTTAAAAGTCACTAGAGCCTCTAAGTCCTTGAATCCCACTTTATTAGTCTATGTATGTTGAGGTTCAAAAAGATATTTCTAAGATAAATTGGCAGGGCAGGAATAGAAGGACAGGAGGTAGGGCTAGAAGGAAGGAGATTGGGGACCATTTTTCCAACAAAGTGATCAAGCCATTTAAATATATAAGAATCCAAGAGGTCTCCACAGGGAACTGTGGGTGACCTGCAGAGTTACAAATAGTTCAAAGAGAAAGCACATGAAAGACTCACAGATAAGACCGAGTTGGATATGAGTGTTCAAGTCTGAGTTGTTTATATAAAGAAAGCTGGGAGAAAAACTCAAGGAACAGGAAACAGAATAAGCAAGTTTAAAAGGGTATCAGTAGAATGATATACACAATAAAATAATTGGTCTTAGTCACGAATAAAATAAGGGTGATTTTGAGCAGAGGGTAAATGGAAAGGAGTCAAATGGTCAAGTTGTGGAAAGTGTTCAATGCCAGACTTCCCTTCGTCTTCACTGTATCGTATGAAAAGACCACAGGGGTCTCTGTAAATCATAGCCAACCCAGTGATGGCATAAGACTGGATTATTTCAATGAGCTGGACAGGATTTTGAAGCAACTTTTAAAAAATAATTTTTACTAAAAATAAAGATATCTAAATTTTCAACAAAGAGATAGAAGTTTGTTTGTTTGTTTGTTTTTTAAGGAAATTGTGGAACTCACTGGATGGGCTCAATAGCAGAGTGGAGATGACAGAGGCTAGAAGCAATACATTTGAAGACAGATCAATAGAATTTACTCAATCTGAACAGAGAAGAAAACAGAATAAAAAAAATAGGTCAAAGCCTTAGAGACCCGTGAGGAATGGCAACAGAGCCAACGTTCCCCAAAGGCATCCTATTGTCCCTGAGACACTGACGATCTGGAACAAGGCAGTTGAAATAAAATGTTCCCCCCAAAACCTTCAGGCAAGAGAAGAGGATGAAGAAAATTCTCACAGTGTTGTTGAAAATGTCAACAACAACAATAAGATATTATATATATGCGATATTTTTAAAAGCCTTGAATAATATAATGTGCCCCTTTCTTGTATGATCAATGTGAATTTTCAAATCAACAGTTCTTTTTAAAGACAGTATCAAGTTTTAATTTCTAAACTATGATTTCACAAATCCTAAATAAAATGACAGAGAAGGTCCCCAATGTTTCTACTTGCCATTAACATTTCTGACCACACAGATAGAGTTGGCAGGTAGCCCTCAAAACAAGAAAATGTCTAATGAGAACATTCATCTCTTGTCATTTTAATGAGGCATCTTTTGCTAGTGAGATAACTGTCTTCAGTAATTAACAGCTCAGGGACATTTTAGTGGTTGACAAATAGCTTTAAAACCTGCAAGTACCTCTGGATCATTATATATAGCAGTTTAATGACAATTCCTAATACTCAATGCTTGTTTATTTCTTGGCATAGTTTGGTTTCAGAAACTAAATGAAAAATAGAACTGATAAGCCATATTACTTATTTTGTGATTAAAATGCTCATACTTGTTATGAAAACCAAAACAATGCAGTGTTCATTTAGATAACAATCCACATATTCTTGTTCATTGCATATGGGTTATGAAATAGATTTCTAAGAATGCATGTAGAACAAAAGATTAGGATAATGTGGGAAACACTCAAAATTATTAACATTCAAATAATGATTATTAATTTAGGACTTACCGGCGCTAAGCATTTGCACTTAACTTTTAAATCACTGTACTGTGAGAAAGGAAACATATTCTCTACATCCTAAACTTGCATTGATGCATTTCCTTTGCAAACATCCATTAGACATAAGGTATGTAAAGCATGCGCAATCAAAATAGGCCCTCTCTGTGCAAACATTAGATAAACCAGAACTCCCAAGGCACATGTTTGTTATAATGTTACATAAACAATTAGAAGAAGAAAACTTATGTGCAGATGTTTATTTCTAAGAGGCCTTATTTAAAAAAACAAAAAAACAAAAAACAAAACAAAACAAAAAAACCTACTTCAAACATGTACTTTAACTCTAGGCAATTGAAAAGCACAAAGTTTAAATATTATTGAGACATTTGGGTAAATGACAGGAAATTATAAATACGTAGTTCAACAGAAAAACAAATCTCTGATTTAATTTATCAAAAAGTAAATGTGTCGAAATTACATCTTTGTTGCATCCGACCAAAAGGGACGGCAGTGACATGTGGCAGATTTTCCTCTGGGAGAGATGTGAGTCTCTTAGGTCGTCTTTGATCTTTGGCTCATCTGCCTTTGGATTCACCTCTGTCAAATGGTGGATCGATGCTCTGACTTCTCTCTCTAGACACAGCCTTGTGGCTTGTATTAGAATTTCTCCGGTGGGAAGGGGAAGGGGAAAAAATAGCTCTCCTCTGTCTCTAATAAAAAAGCTACACAATTTCTGTTTTCATTCCAATCTCCTTTCATTTGGTTGCAACTTTGTATAATCTTTTGTAATTTGTGCTTCTTGCCAAATATGTTAGGAATCAAGGATAGTGATAACAGTTTGCTGCATCCTTAGATATTCAATTTATTCAATTATTTGGCTCTTTTTTTTTTTTTTTGGTCTGTTTATTTGTTTGACAGGACTCTAGATATTGGAGGTCCAGATTAAAGAATTGAAGATCAGAGACGCTGTAGCAGGGAGATATATAGAATACTGTAGCTAGAAGGGACTTCAAAGTTCACCCAGACCATATCTGTAAGAATAGGTTACATGAGAAAACACAAGTCTAGAGAGGGCAAATGACTTACCCAAGATTGCAAGGATGGTCAGGCTCCATTGCAATGATTACTACCAGCAGGTTACAATAGACTTTACTGCCTGTGTGGTATCAGGTGTTACAGTCAGAAGCATATGCTTTGGAGGGAGTGCCTGGGTTTGTATCCTACCCCTGTCATTTGTTAACAGTACAACCATGAACAATGTTAACTCTCTGCATGGTGTCTGCCTCTGCTGAATAGAGATGCTAAGGACGCGACTTCATGGGTTGCTGTGTCCAGGTATTAAATGCATGCAGACCACTTGCAACAAGCCCTGGGAAGTCACAGTGCTCAACTGTGGCTACAGCTGCCACCACCACCATGGCTTGATTGACCTCACCTCAATGGGATCTACAAACAGTGAGACAATAATTCAGGCAAAGAGAAGGCACATACTCAGTTAAGCATGGAAGCAGATAGAACACATGATGAAAATCGGAGAAAATGCCTATTGAAGGCAATGTAACTATACTGTTGTGATTGATTTAACTCCTAACCAAAGTGGTATAATAGTGTTTTAAAACAGATGGAAATGTATTGTTTGATATCTATGTCCATCTCGGTACCTGTCTAGCTACCTATTGCGTACTCATCTTCTTTATTCACAGACTCACTGTTTTTTAATATGCCTTGCTAAAAGTTATTAGTAACCCCCAAGTCAATGCTTGGAGTACTGTCCCGGGTACTCCTGGATACACTCCAGCAGCAGAGTAGCTGAGGTGCAGCCATTCTTGCTCCGGGGCCACTGTGTGGGGATCAAATCCCAGCTCTGACACTAGTGTTGGGTCCACCTCCACCAAGTCGCTTAGCGCCTCTGAACCCTGGCCTTTCTTCTGGAAAATAAAGAACAAAATCCATATGCTGGGTGCATGGATCAGACAAGTTATTATTTCCCCCCAAATATTCAAGATGACAACATTGTAGGTTTATGTCTTCAACAACATTGGATTATGGGGAAAGGGGTTTGTTCAGACGACACTAATGCCGCAAATCGTTTTTACTGAGTACCACACTCGGACTTTCTAAGTAAGAGTCCAGATGTCATTTCAATGATGGAAGTCTAATATCAACAAAAACTGGGATGGCTCCTTATCGTCCACTAAATACCATTTCTCAGAACTTTTACTGACTGATTTCATATTGAGTGAATTACTGGGCAATTGTGGTTACCTAGATGGTTTCTAAGTAGAAGGAATAAAGACAAGCTACGCAGACTGGCAGGCCACCAAATATTGTTCCGTTTCGTCTTTTATTTGTACCTTCCTGTCCATAAACAATGCATTAGCATTTCGTAAAATGATTAAGATAGCACATTCCATGTGATATATGCATGAAGTGCTTGTGATGTGCTATTAATCCTGAAGCTGAAAACTTTAAATGATATCACCTAGTTATAAATTTGTGTGTTCTTTATATGCATATTAAATATGGTAAGCGCACAAATCTTGGAAGTGGCAAAGAGGAAACAATATGTTGGATAAAAACTGCTCTAGCACTACACAGTCTGCTTTTAATAAGACACAGTAAAAATGTCTTCTGCTGCTTCTTCTACACTTACAGCAGAGGTTCCTTCCCCAGGAGAGCCCATTAACAGCCGGTGCTTTTTTCTGACACTTGAATCAGTAACAAAAGAAAAGAAAACCAGAAACGTAAAAGAATCCTGCCTTCCGAATAAGCTAAACTTTCTCATATTTATTATGAAGTCTTCCATTATAATTATTGTAAAGTCGTTTTCACTGGGGTAATACAATAGTTAAAGCTTTGGCTAATTTATGGTTTTTAAAAGCCAGGATCTTATTTAAAACTCCTTTATTAGGACCTAATAATGAGGTCTCTGCAATTAGGACCTAAATTCAGAAAACGAAATCATTTAAAATGCTCTTTAGACTCACCCCATCCTTTGGCGTGCCCTGGACCATGGGACACCCCTGAGGCCATCTCACTGGTGTCCTTGAAGGAAGAGGTCAGTAGGACGCATGGAGACATCGGAGGGAATATTCGCAGAGGGATGACCAGTAAGAAGGTGGCTGTCTGCCAGCCTCCGAGGAAGTGGGCTCGGTCCGAACCTCAGTGCTGGCCTTTGTCCGGAACCGTGAGAAAATAAATTTCTGCGGTTTAAATAAACATCCCAGTCCTCGGCATCTTGCTATGTCAGCCCGAGCAGACGGACACACTGAGGCTCCCGGTTTTCCTCTTGAATCCACAACAGCAGTCGACTGCCGGGGCAAACCATGACGCACCGAGCGGCCCTTCCAAAACTGGACGATTTCACAAACACAACAGAACATAACGCTCGGCGGCTCCATCAGCATCAAAGATGAAATGCACGGAGCCATGCCTGTTTATTAAAGGGATATTGGAAGACGAGGTCATATACCTCCCTCTGTAGAAAAAGTCAGGGAGATGATTGGAAATTGGGAAGGCGTCCCATTCTGCCATTGGGGAGCCGATGCAGGTGGATAAGGCCACCAGTCTGTGGTCCTAGCCTCCCACTGTCCCTCACGCAGCGGAAGGAGCAGCATTCATTGGATAAGCTGAGAAACAAAGGAACAGTCTTTGAACAATGGGAGAGGGAGGACTGTTTCCAAAATAACACAATGGTAGCTGAATGCACCCTGTACCTTACCACACTACCTCCTCCACAGAATCCCAAACAAATCCGGGAGACAGAGTTCCAGAGGGTGGCTGTTCAAAACAAATGAGGAAGTGACGCCCCACAGAGAACAGCTTTGACTAGCTTTGCCCGGGCAGTTGGACGGAGGCCTCACCACCAGTCATGGCAGCCAAGGTTGAATAATGAGAGTCCCCGACGGACACATGTGCAGAAACAGCAAGAGGAAAACACGCACGACAACTTCGAGGTCATAAGGATTCTTCTCCCATCACGTTGTCTTTTCAGATTGGAATTTCGGTTTTGATAGATATTTTTAAATAGAATAAAACCTTAAGTGTCTGTCATGAAATACGTAACCTTGACGTGAATGTGGCTGACTCAGAACTATTCACACCATCCGCTGTGTCTTCGTTGACCTGATACACAGAGTTTACACTGTGGGCTGGTACAGCTCGTCTGGTCCATCCCATAGATGCCCCCAAAGGGGCATATAACGGGGGGGGGGGGGGGCTGTCTTAAAACAGACCTCTCTTCTAAAAAGGCATGATTAAAATGAAGTTTCGTCAATGTTTTCTACTAATGTATCCCCATGAACTATATACAATTTTCAAAGAAAATACACTCAAGATATTCACTCTGCGATAAATGAATGAAATTTTAAGATCATTAGTGTCTCTGAATCTCTTTCTTAAATAAATTAGTTGGTATAACGCATCATGATTAACTTCAAATTTAACATAGACTGCTGAGAACGCAAATAACCCTCTGGTAGTAAACCTATTACAAAATCATTCCCAGAGAGTTTTAATTAGAATTTAAAAAAATAATTTACACACTGTATTTGCATCAGATGTCAGTCAACAGACTACTGAGCCTGTCTCTAAGCCTAATAACCAAGAGATTGGGTGGGGAGGGGGGATGTAACAACCATTAATTCCTTAAAAATGTAAAAGCAAAACCAAACCAAACAACCGTTCATAGTAATCACTTATTTCAACATTTACCTCAAAAAAAGCTAAAGAAAACCAACCAACCAAACAAAAAAAGCACCTTCCAATTATCCGTAGACCCATTTAAAAAATTAGGGCAAATGTTAGTAATGTACATGGCTTTTCAAGACTGCGACTCGCGGGACATTCCCGCCTTCCACTTAGCCCTTTATCCCTGCAGACCCTGAGTCACACTTGGTCTTGCTGGAGAACGTCCTCCAGTCCCCTCATCTGGGAACGGACTGAAGGCCTGGACCCCGACTGAGTGCGGTTCAACCTCATGTCCACACCATGTGCAAGACATTTAGTTGGCAACACTTCCCATCAATCTATTAATCATATAAACATGGAATTTGCATATAACGACATCTGTGGGATGAGAGCATTCTGTTTGTGGGTTTTTTTCTTTTTCAGATATTTACATGTACACTTCCTAGTTCAGATGTGAGATCTGAGGCTTCTTCTGATCAACGCCTGGTAGCAAATCATCAATAAACTCCTCTTGGTATTTCTCCAAAATGTGTGCTGGCTGTTTAACAGAATACTTGGTGGGCTTTTTGTTTGTTTTTATTTTGTTTTACCTTACTTTAGTTAACTAGCTATGGCCCTCAGGTACATAATCTTCCAAGTAATCAATGATCGTAATTGACCTATTGTCTTCCAAGGTGTCTGAGGAAGAATGAGAATTCATTCCATCAACTAGAAAACGCCTTCGTTCCTTCCTCTCGCATCATCCCCGCTGCATCTTCAGATCAAGCTTCGGGTTTTCACCGGGGCTGCTATCAGCCGATGGGGATCAAATGTGTGTTCACGTCCTGAGGCCTCACACTGTGTCTGGCCACCAACGCGATTCTTAGCCTTGAACTCAGTTTTGTCCAAATTTCTCTGAGACCTTTCTCCTTGACCCCTTCACACCGGGGATGGGACGGGAACCACCCTGCTCGATTCCTCATCACACTTTCATCTCCTCCGGTTCCCTGCCAACGTCCTGCCCTTCGCGACAACACGGACAGACCTTGAGAAGACCACTGCAAGAGAAGCAAGTCGGACCGACAGAGGTAAGGCCCGAAGGAGCTCACTCATACGCGCGATGTAACACTGGAAGTAACGAATGAGCAAGCAAGAGAAAGAAACAAAAACTCAGACACGGACAACAGTGCGGCGGTTACCAGGGGAAAGGGGGTGAGGAAGAAAAGCTAAAGGGGCCAAATACATGGTGACAGAAGAGCATTTGACGTTGGGTCGTGGACACGGAAAGCAACAGGAAGATCACGTATCATGGAAACGTACACTTCACACGTATGCAGTCTTATTAACCAATGTCACCCCAATAAATGTAACAAAAGTGAGGAAAAAAAATGCCTTAACAATTAGGATTCATGGTTTGAAAAGACAACCGTGTTCGTAGTGCCAATCTGTGGCGACACTACAGGTTCAGTGGTCACACTGGACTCTCACGAACGGGAACTTGTATTTGGTAACAAACTTCCCTGTGATTTCGGGGATCCTGGCACCTGTGTGACACAGTCTTTGTCCCTTGGCGTGGTCTGAGACCATCAAATGATGCTCCCACCATCTTTCTTCTCTCCCCTTCTAATTAAACGTGTGCGGCTTATTTTGAGCAACACCTGGCAGTATATGACACAGAATCGGTAATTTTACAGAACACCTCTAGTTTATAGGTATGTCATTAGTGACCGAGTTTGGTAAACATTCTCCAGCTAGCGCTGCCTGCAGAAAGGCACACACCCTGTTAGAAACCTTTCAGTGATAAAGACTCCCCGTTACCATTCCACCGGGAAACAGCATGTGTTACAGGAAACAAGAGACTCTGACTTGGTGACTCTGTTCCCAATAGTCCTCGGGGAAAGAGCGAGTAGGTTACAGGGGCGCCACCAACGCTGTCCTTGGCAGACAGGAATGGGAATTGCTAATTGAAGATCATATAGCAAGGCAAAGAATATGCATTTTATTTATTAAATGAAGAACTCCCTCAATAGTTTTTTATTTTTCTGTAATTCTAATTTGGTTATATTAAAAGTGATATGATTACGAAAGGCTTTAACATCCGACTTACATGCACTCCCTGGGTGATATTTTCTGGAATTTGTTCCCTCTCTGAGTTTTAACACCCAGTCCTTGGTTAGGGCCAAAATGGATGTCTATTGAGGGAAATGTGTTTCATAGAAAATTATTTGATTTCCACAAACTCAAGACAACTTGAGACACTCCAACAATCACCTTAACACAATCTTACAAATGAATGTTTAATATTTTCCAAGCTTGATTCATACATGACATTGCTTTTTTTTTTTTTTTAATTCTGAGTTCTTCATCAGTGTATGAGCTTGAACACTTGTTATTTTTTATGTGAAAGTAAAAAATCATAACTCAGCTATATGCCCTTTCTCAGGCTGTGCTGGCTAATCAGCTGAGTCAGGCCCAGCTGGAACCTCTCGCAGGCTTTGAATTCACAAAGTCATTAATCTCATCCCCAGCTGAGGCGCACGCTTCCAAGGGAAGGGGAGCCAGTGCCTTTGCATCCCCCTGGGAGGGTCTGTGCTGTCCTCAGGGTCCCCAGGGCGAGAGCCTTTAACACACGCCTGTCCTGCCACTTGGTCTCAAAGCTCTTTCCTACTTGCTCTGGGTTTCGTTGTTCTGCAGTCTTGATCTTTCAGGGAGGATATCACTTGTCTTTTTTTTTTCTTTTCATTAATTTACATAAAACTTAGATGTCAAAATATCTTATTGACTCTAATGAGGTTAAAAGAAAAATATGATGATTTTAAACAATCTCGATTAAAAACATCAAATATGTTAAAAAATGGACCTGTAAGTATATGCTTGGATATATACTCATGCACACATGTTTATACACCTCATGCAAACACACACATATACATGCATATACATATATATACATATATATAAACATTTTAAACAAATTTATAAAAAATTAAACATGTTATTTCTAGATGTAATCTTTATAGAATTATTTTTCTCTATACTTTTTCCAATTTTCTAAGTGGTCTACAAAGTATTTACATTGCATCTATAATAGAAATGATACCCATGTAAAGAGTGTTAATATTTATATGTGATGAAAATTATGTGGTTATGAAATCTTATTATTTAATTTCTCAATCCTGATATACAAATAAAAATTAACAATTTGCATTCTATATGCACTTTTACAATTTTGCTATTTATCACATACATTTCTTTTATAAGAGAACTGAATTTAACACCCAAAACACATTTTTTTTTATCATTTATTCTGGTGAAAAAATAAAATTTAATACTTATTGAAATACGAAAACCTTTTAATATTAAAAATACTATCTATATTGATAATGGAACACATATTTGAAACAAATATAGTGATAATATAATATTAACTCATTAGGTGGATCGACATATCATATTTGTTAAATGACTAACAAAGACAATGTATTTTATGGAATAATTTAATATTTATAACAATCCTCTAAGGTAAGTTAACTTCCAATTTACAGGGAATTTGAGGCTTAGAGAACTTAAGTAGCATGAAGACATTGCAGGGCGAGGACTGAACCCTAGTTTACGTGTTTATTCATCCAGCCGTGGCCAGTTTGGCTCAGCAGTTAGAGCATCGGCCTGCAGACCAGAGAGTCTCGGGTTCGGTTTCCCCTAGGGGCACGTACCAAAAACAAACAAACAAACAAACAAAAAACCAATATCCATGTTTTTTTTGCCTCCAATTACTAAATTTGCTTTTCTACATATCTTGATGTCACCAGATAATAATTTTTAATTTCACTTTTCTATGTAGAGATAGTGTAAGAACATTTCATTATGTACAGATCTGAATTAGAACTAGAGAAAGAATAATGCTACTGCATAACATATTTGGCCATCAGGTCAAATCAAACTTTCCCAACCCCTGCCAGAACCTTTTGTCTACAGGATATTGGAAGAATACATTTGTCCCTTTGTGTATCGGCCATGGCTGGTCTCTCTGTAACTGCAGAGACTTGTGACACGGTCCCCGAATCCTGGGCGATTTACTCTTTGGGCCTGTGTCGCAAAGGCTTGCCAATGTCTACATGTATCTAAAGTCATTTGCTTTGGAATCAGGCAGCTCAAGTTGGGGTCAAAGATCGGGCACCCACTAGCTTTGGAACCACAGACAAATCATGGGACTCTCTGAGCTTCATTTTCCGAAGGTGGAAATTAGGCAGGATGATGGTACCTTCCTCCCTGGGATTTTGAAGACATGGTACCATGCCCGATAACAAGAGAATATTTATTATTTTTCATTAACATGTTCCAGGTTATTTCAACCTTTTTGGCTTGAGAGTATTATAAATATCATGAGCACCAGATTCTGCTTATATAGGAAAAATGCATGTCTTCGTAGTTTCATTATGTATTTCAGCAGGGTCCTAAAAGTAATCTCTTTTTGACAGAAACCATTTTCTATTCTTTCATGGGTCTAGTGAATTCAGAATCTTGCTTTATTGAATATGAGTAATAAAAAATAATCTACAGCCCTGGCCAGTTTGCCTCAGCGGTTAGAGCGTCGGCCCGCGGACCAGAGAGACCTGGGTTCGGTTCCTGCTAAAGGCTCGTACCTTGGTTGCAGTTTGTCCCCGGGCCCGGTTGGGGTTGTGTGGGTGGCAGCCAGTCAATGTGTTTCTCTCACGTAGATGTTTCTCTCTGTCTCTTCCTCCCTCTCTCCCTCCCGCTCTATCTGAAGATAAAAATGCAAAAGTGTCCTCGGGTGAGAATTAAAAAAATAAGTAAATAAAATAAAATAATCTACAAACACAGGATATAAATATGATCACAAACCTTTTACTTCTCTAAGTAATCTCTCCAATAACCACATCCTTATTCACAGAAACTCCGTTACCACGCTCTTGAGTTTCTATTGCTGAAACTCCTTCAAACACTCTGGGGAATTAACACAATGACCTTTGTTCCCACAACAGGTTTATCTGGTCAGTGCTGATGATGCTTGGTCCCTGCCCACATCTTGAAGCAGCTGCTAAATTCTCTCCTAATAGAGAGAGACAGGCCACAAGAACAACAGACAGACCCAGTGCAGTCTTTGCGACCTGCTTGTGATAGGCAAGCATTTCCATCTATAATACGAAAGCACACAAAGTCATCACAAACAGCAATTTCACGGCATCTGTTATTACCAACAGCTATGTAGTAAATAGTACAGTTGCCGCCTGGAAGTGTCTGTTCTATCTACACCTAACATTGTATTTTTGCCTTGGGACACATCTCCATGTAATTCATTTGTGTTATCATGGATTTCGGCCTCAGTAACCTTTTTATTCCATGGGCTGCTCCTCTTCTAATCAAATTCTCATTTCATTACTCTTTTCTTAGAATATTTTTTTTTCCTTTATTGATTTTAGAGAGAGAGGAAGAGAGAAGGAGAGAGAGATAGAAACATCGATGAGAGAGAACATCGATTGGCCGCCTCCTGCATGCCCCCTAGTGGGTATCCGGCTCACATTCTAGGAATGTACCCTGACCGGGAATCAAACTGGTGACCTGTTGGTGCGTGGGTTGATACTCAACCACTGAGACACACTGGCAGGACTCATTTTATTACTCTTTCACCTGATAACTGTGAGACTTCCCTGCCGTAGAAATAGGAAAGTCAGGCTTCATGTCCACAAAATGGAAATCTTCTGTTTTACAAAAGTCCTGGAAACTTTTAAAGATTTGTATAAGATTTCTGTCCACAGACCTATAACTTCAGTTTTATTGGGCCTAAATATGCAACCGACCCAAGCTTACCAGTTTGGAAAACAACTTGAAGACATGTATTTAACATCTAAAATAATGTTAAAATCTTAAACTGGAGCCATAGTTTTTGCTTTCCACGCCACCCACCAGCTTGTGTCTGGGCAGTGCTTTTATTTTTATTTGCTTTTATTGTTGTTAAGGAGTCACTTTGCTTGTTCAGTAAAATATTCACCAGACTACATGGTCTCTTTCGTCTTTGTATTGATTTTTTCCCGCCCTTGGGCACAGTTTCTTCCTGGTTTTATCTTTCCTATTTCTACTCTTTATTAGTATTTTGAGAAACACAAATAATTGCAAGAAAGTTTAGATCATTCTATGTGGATTCCTTAATACAAATTACTTTCTACATTCCTCACACGTATTAAAGAAGACAATCTACTGACTTCTTAGCAACAATTTCTCCTAGAACCTCATCATCTGATACTGACATAGAAATATGCATTTCTGTTATTCTATGCAACTTCTTATAGGCGGAGTGCGGGGACATTCTTTAAAACGCTTTCTCCAGATTGCTTATGGGTTGCAATGAAGCTTGAAGGAAAAACTTGGAAAATTGGGATGAGCCCTAAACCCAATGATTGTCAAGGTTTGTTCGAGCACTGCTTTCTCTAATGGTTCAAAATGTACAACACTCGTGTTTCTTGCTATGCTGCGGCCATTCAAATATATTCATATATCAAAATAAGTATGTCTGGTTACACTTAGTGAAATGGATACATGCAAAGTATCTGGATAGGGTTTTGTTTTACCATATTCCACTCAGCCATAAAACTCAGACTCCCTCACCACAAAACAAGATTGGAATAAAATCAATGCTTAAACCATTAGGGTGTACACTCAGATTATTCGATACAAAAGATGGAGAGGCTGTCTATTGAAACTAGGAGGATTCACCCAAATCTTGGTTCCTGGCTGGTGGGATCTCCCAACTTTTTTCAAGCATACGGATTCCAGAATCCTAGTAGCCAGCTTATAACCAACAATTTAGAATATTAGAGGGTTTCTTCTTGCAAAATTGGTGAGTCGGAAGAAAAGCCTAATAATGATATTATGCAATTTTCTAAATAAGCACCTAGATCAGTGCTATGTACCAACCACCAAGCGAAGACCATCAGGTAACAAAGAGTCTCGAGTCTGTGTTTCAGTACTTTCCTCTCTCATCAACAGAAAGCAAAGGTCTTCTATCACCGAAGCAGACCACGAGTGACAGATGAGGGTCAAAATAAACAGGATAAAAGAAGAGAATTTTCAAGACACTGAGGCGTAAAGGGAACAAAAGA
The DNA here is from genome assembly GCF_014108415.1 of Molossus molossus. Taxonomy (NCBI): domain Eukaryota; kingdom Metazoa; phylum Chordata; class Mammalia; order Chiroptera; family Molossidae; genus Molossus; species Molossus molossus. Next base: position 112,083,037 of record NW_023425399.1, read on the forward strand.
CAACTTTTAAAAGAGAAATGAACCCATCACAATTTAGATTCTTTGAGAAATAAGAGAGAGACTCCATGAACTAGAAGCAAGATATTGTATAAGAGACATGGAAAGACTGCCTAATAAATGGCAAGTTAATAGCAAAAATATTAAAATTCATTATACGTGGCTAAGGCGAGAAAGTTGGAAATTAGAGATGTCAAAGAAAATAAGAGTGAAATTAAACGGTTTGGAATAGAAGAAAATCATCACAAAAAGAATGCAAAAAATATTTCTAAGCAAGAAGAACATGATTTCTAGATAAAAGAACAACAATAAAAATAAATTCCTCAAACATTACAATGAGTGACTACCAAAATAAAAGGCAGGAAAATGTGCTGTTTAATATAGAAAACAAAGCCTGAAGACTATATGAAGAAATGAAATGTGTTTTCTCAATGTCTGTTGCAATGTTATATATGATAACACATTTTGAAAATGTAGGAAATAACCTTAAATGCATAAAGATATGCCATTTGATTTATATATTATGGTAAAGTTTAAAATATTTAAATTATATGTATATATTAAGAATAAAATAAAGAAAAAAAAAAAACACTGAACTCTAAAGGAGAAAATAAAGCCCCCCGTCTCTTCTCTCCTCTCTCTCTCTCTCTCTCTCTTTTAAATTAATATATTGAGAATTTTTTTAGACATTAGTTTCACACTAATACTTATCACTTAAGTGCTTTTATTATATTGCTCACTTTGAAATGTCTGGTGTAAGTTATTGACAGAAATAAAATTATGGTTTAAAATATGTTTTTAGAAGAGTACAAAATTACCAAGGGAAAATATATAACAAGATATTTATATTAAAATAAAATTAATAAATTAAACAGCTGATTATTAAAACCAATGAGAGTAGAGGCTATCAAGAATATTAAAAGAGAGAATAAACTTGGAAAGAAGTAGACCAAGTCTGACTTCTCAGAAAAAATTGAAGTTCATAGGTGATGCTTTTTACTTTGAAATTATATATAGTGGGAGACAGAGAAAATACAAATAATTGTTGCTATAAGCCTGGGTCTTAGACCTTAGATAGAATTCTTCTGTGCATTTGACTCAGAGACATAGAGGTAGGGTACAGACTGATAAACCTCAGAAGAGGGGGTTAGGGGGAAGAGATAAACCACGGAACTTATGTGCATGTACGCATAACCAATGGACATGGACAACAAAGCTGGGGATGGGGTGTGGGGGACGGGGAGGAGGGTGTCAATGGGGGAAATAAGGAGAAACGTCTGTAACAAAAACAAATTAATAAAAATACTTTAAAAATTTTTACTGATTGTCTACGAAGTAGCAGGCATTTTTTCTAGTCATTGGGTTAAGTGTTGAAACAGATTTAAAGGAATTTTTATTCTTACATTTCTCTCAGGCATAACTCCAAATAAGCATTTCCCATAAATGGCTTGATTTGTTTCTTCCCAACTGAAATGGAACATTCCTTTCAGTTTGATATTTGCTTGTGTAGGCAGAGCACAATTAATTATTAGAATCAGATGAATGCATTCGACATTTTATTATGCTTTTGTTATTATTGTCTCCTACACACAGTTAAAGATAATTGTGTATCATCCGCAGAATACTTGAAACACAACAAACATTGCCTAACATAAAAAAGAATCAAAAGCATGACAAATTCACAGCACAGCCATCAATATCAAAGCCTCTATTTGCTATGGCAACTAAAGTGGAAATCTCCCCTGAATGGGCATTAAGTGTCTGACTGTCATAACTTGTTATTAAGGCCTTGTAAGCAACATAAAAGATTATTAGAGATGTCAAAATCTATGTTTCAAAAGTAATGTTTCTATCGGGAAGAATGGTGTAATGCCACAACTTGTGTTTTCTCCAGCACCTGCAGCCAGGGACAGTGCACGGAGAAGCAAATAGTTGTCGTAATAGTCGGGTTGTGTGGAGGGTTAGCCAGGAGCTTAGTGGAGGGCACCTGTGATGCCCGTGTAGGTGGTTTGTCTGGGAAATCTGTCATTCAGTGGATGGCAGCATCTGGTAGCCAGTGAATCCCTAACGTCTTTTTCACTGCTCAGCTTTTCTTAAACCATTTCAATAAACTAAAAATGCATCTTTTTACATCCATTGGCTTTTTTTGTGTGATAGGTCGACTTACCTGTTTTTTGCCTCTGATAGCCTTCTGGGAGTTCCTTCCACAAAGAGCGATCAGAGGAAGGCGCTCACATCCCAATCCTTGCGTGAAGCTGTATTATAAGCATGGACGCACATCCATCAACCCAGAGGAAATATAAAAACTTTGTGAAAAAATGATAGAATGTGGCTTTTGCAAACTAAAACCTGTTTGTTTAGAGACGCATTAGATATTTTTTACTTGATACCTGTCAGGAGACCATTCTCCATGGCTCCACCACGTCCTCAGAGCAGACGCAATGCACCCTTTGGTTCTAGACTATCTTTTGAGCTTTTCGTAACAAGCCATCTTGGGCCAGTTTTGGTTTTATCCTCTTGCTTGGCTCCTCCTTTGAATATGAAGGTAGGTGGGAATAGATAGCAAATGAGTTTGAACTGAATTGATCTAATAATTAATACCAAATGGGAAGTTGTTTGTTTGTTTTTTTAGCAGAAACTGCTGTGACTTGGATGAGACCTCCATCAGTACTTCTTTGAAGGTAAATGTGTTGCTTAGAAGGTATTGCAAAATTGTGAATAGTTTCTGGAAGCACTTTGATGGGAAAGGTGGGGACATGGATACATTGAAAACTTAATCTTCCACTGAAAAAGCTAGTTATTGAAGGGAGGTCTCCAGTTCTTCCCCCTACATGACCTAAGAGGAGGAAAACATTCTCATTTATTTAATAAGAAAAAAATATATATGCAGTGGGAGATCTGGAGAACTAAAGAAATCCCTGGAGAAATAAGAAGCCTCCTTTAATGTGAGTTTTGACTAAATTCTATTAATGATGAAAAATTAAAAATTACAATGTTCCGGAGGAAACTGAATCTACGCATCATTTTAACAAATACTTAATCTTAGGCTCAACCCAGTTCACCTTAGCTCAATAAATACCTGGTCAGCTTTCTTATGTCTGAGACACCGTGATGGGCAGCCATGTATGAGACTGGCCCAGCCATGCAGTTGCACAGTGAGTGTGGGCATAGACAACGCATCAGACACACACAGACCTGGTGATCAACTGTGAGGATCTAGTTAAGCCAAAAGGAGTCATGTTAACTTTCCTGGGAGTACTTGAATAGGACCTGAATTTTAAAGAATGACCAGAAGACAAGCGAAGAGCAGGAGAAGGTGTTGGAGTTAAGTATTCCTGTCCTCCTAAGTCACACGAGCAAAGTTGCAGCGTTGGACAAGAAGACTGGATGATGGGAATTGTACTCAAGGAGTTTGGTGATGCTGAACACATATATGTGAGAATTGTGTTTGGGCAAGTGGACCAGGGCCAGGCCAGAGAGGGTTCTACATGTTCTACCAGAGTACGGCTTTCTCACATAAATGTGTAACACAAACACGGCATAGTCAAACTGACCATTCACTCCAAGTCATCCCGCACCCCGCAGAGATGGTGAATTAAAGGGTCTCTGACAAGAGGCTGGAGAGTCTACAGAGTCATCCTCGAGTACCCTGCATGAGTGACCGTGACGGCAAATTCGAGTGGGGATAAAGAAGCAAGGACTGCTCTCAGAAACTCCTAGGAAGAACAAGTTGCAGAACTTAATGACTGACTGGATGGGGAGCAGGCTGCATCCTCACCCCAAATGACTGTTACCCCCAGGAAAAGAATCCCATTCTTCCCACTGCAAACTGTATTACAAAAAATAATCGTGCTCAAGTATTATTACTCGTATTTAAATTCCATCAACAAAAACATTAGGGAAATTTTGAAAAATCTTTAATGTAAGTACCTACCTGTTATCCTTGATTTGGCCTCTTGGCCACAAAGCCTGAAGAATTTACTATTTAGACCACTACAAAAAAAAAAAAAAAAAGTGCCAACCCCTGTTATAAGCACTGACTCAAAATATATGTAGGATTCCATTAATTAGTGAGAAAAAGTCAGAAAACTCTGAAAAAAAATTCAAAATACTTGATTAGAAACTTCATAAAAGAAGATATTCAAAGGGCCACTCAAACATATACAAATATGTCCAAGCTAATTAGTAATCAGAGAAATGCAAATTAAAATTGCAAGAGATAATTTTGCACACATATCAAAATGGAAAAAACTGAAAGAGCCGGTCAGACCAAGTATCAGCCAGTATTTGGAGGAATATTTTTCTTATGTTATTCATATTGTCTCATGGGAGAATTCAGATTTGTACAAAGACTTTAGTTTTTCATTATCTGGTAAATTTGAAGAAGTGTTTTCCCATCACATAGAATTCCTCCGCTTACATAAATGCCCCAGGGAAATTTTTGCACACAAGCATCAAGAGACACGTAACCAATGTTCAGCGCAGAACAACTGAAAACAGTGAAATCAAATACGGAACAAAACAGATAAGACCAGTTACCTGCAACACTGTAAATGCATAGGACACAGGAGAACAGACACACACATGGACACACCAAACGTGGAGAGTGAAAACAAATCTCTCATTGTTTTAAAAGTTCAAAAACAGGCAAAACTTGGATATATTATTTAGGGTGAAAAGTATAAAGAAACCAGTAAATGAGCAACACTAGAGTGAGGAAAGTTCATTACATTTCGAGCGGCAGCACCGGTGGGAATTGCATGCAACCTGGACTGAAGATGGGCCAGGAGGTCACTTAGAATTATTAAATGAACTCAGGCATGTTTACTTTCTTTGTAGATTCATTGGAAAATAACTTTCTCAAGATCTGCCTTCATGCATTAGAGTTTTCAGTTCATGTCTCACGTAAAGGTTGTTGAGATCTTTTTAAAGTAAATATAAATAGACAATAACATATAAAATAAGATTTCTTCTTCTTGACGTATAATTGACATGTGACATTATACCAGTTTCAGGTGTACAGCATAATTCAAAAGACAGATATGTTATAAAGTGATCACCACAAAAGTCTAGACAGCATCCTTTGTCGTACGTGGTTCAGTTGTTTTCCTCGTGACGAGAGCTGATGTTTGGAGAGTGGAAGGCTCAGTTGTTTGCCGTAGTATTTTCCCTGGAGGTTGACCAGTTTCCCAGCAGAGAATGCTGCCAATGTGGACATTTCCCACCTCGATGACAGCATTCTGAGAGCAAGAAGGACAAGCATCGCATGATCTCACTTATTTGTGGAATCTAATGAACAAAATAAGCTGTGGAACAAAATAGATTCAGAGACATGGAAGTAGGGACAGACTGACAAACCTCAGAGGGAGGGGGCAGACAGGAAGAGACAAACCACAGAGCTTACATGCATGTTTGCATCACCCGGGGGCACAGACTGTGGAGCTGGCGGGGGTGGGCAGGAATGGGAAGGACTCCCTTGTGTCAACAAGGGAAAAAAGGAGGGAAATCTGTAATACTTTCTACTACAATGATAACTTCTTAACACAGAAAGAAAGGGCAGTGGCTCCAGAATCTCACCGTCGTGTCTACAAATTTTTATTTAATACTCCTGTTTTTATTGGTACCTCATCTGATTCTAAAACTGCTTTCCCAAATCCCAAGCTGTTCATTTCATTTTGTCCTAAGAGTAAATTTAACTGTGTTTTATCCTAAGAAGAAAATTATACTTTATTGGCTGTGCAATAAGGTGTAAGTGCTTATTTTACTATTTTCAAATTAATTTATTTTAGCGTACCATATCCCAAAATAGATGTTCACCGCTAATTCCCGAAATACTTGAAGGATCTGAAGTGGGAAGTGACTTCCTTTGTAAAGCCTCTTCCTATAGACTTGGGATTGTATCTTCATCCTTCTGCGAAATCAGGTTTCATAAATCCCTACCGCTTAGCTTCAAGATTTTGTTCACGTTACCTGGCCTCCGTGGTCTTCCCTCCATTCTTTTTAAAAAAGAGATTTTTAGGTTTCTGCCTCGTTATATGATTCCTTTTCTGCCATTTTATTAAGACTGATTGAAGAAAGAGTAATATCTATTATTTACTTCAAATTGTTAAAATTCACAATAATCTTTTAAAAATTCATCCATTTAAATAATGCTCATTTTTAATATGCTGCATTCTCATATTTACTTTTAAATTAATTTTTTAATATGTTTTTATTGATTTTTTTAGAGAGAGAGGAAGGGAGACAGAGGTAGAAACATCAATGTGCGAGGAAAACATGGATTGGCTGCCTCTTGCACGCCTCCCATCAGGGACGGAGCCCACAACCTGGGCATGTGCCCTGACCAGGAACCGAACCCGGACCTCTCAGTCTATGGGACGACACTCAGTCCAATGAGCCACGTATTTATCGGAGTGACATTGGTTAATAAGATCATATAGATTTCAAGTGTCCATTTCTATGATACATAATCTGTATATTGCATTGTGTGCCCACCACACAGAGTCAGATCTTCTTCTGTCATCACATATTTGACACACTTTATACTTTACTTTCCCCCAAAACTCCTTCCCTTTGGTAACTGTTGTCTGTGTCTGTGAGTTTTTGTTTTTCTTTATTCATTTGTTGTTTTCAGTTTTACATCCCACACATGCGTGAAATCATTTGGTTCTTAACTTTTTCTAACTTATTTTGCTTAGCGTGATATTCTCAAGATCTATCCATGTTGTCACAAATGGAAGCATTTCATCTTTTCCTGTGGTTGAGTAGTGTTCCATTGTATGTATGTAGCACATCTTCGTCCAGTCATCTAAGGAAGGACAGTTGGGTTGTTTCCATGCTTGGTCACCGTGAATAAAGCTGCAACAAACACAGGGGTGTGAACATCTCTGCAAATAAATGCAAAGACATGCACATCCTCATAATTATACACAGTGATAATTTTTTTCTAACATCCTAATCCTTAGCCATTTCAGATATTTTTTAAGATAGGTCCAATTTTTAATATATCACCTAATAATGTTCTTTCTAGGACAGGGTCTCTTGATTTTATGTTAATCATTTAAATGTTTGCTCTTCTCTTCTGATTCCATTAAAAATAAATGACTAGATACAATATACATGTGAATATTTTTATCACCCAAATAATTAATTGATCTCCTTTATTTTCTACTGCAGCTCTGAAAATATGCACTGTACTTAGGGATCTCTTATTTGTTTGTTTTATACTTATTATTTATATCAGACTAGTCTGTCCTAGATCATACAATATGGATAATAAACATACAAGTTAGATCTTGTATGTTATTTCAAATTCCAATAAATGACATATTCTTAACTTTAGCTAATATACATTTAAAGAAATTGTATTAGATTGAATTTTCTATGGTTAAATATACACATTTTATTATTCTTAAGAAATCTGGTCTCTTCTTATACATTATTCTATTTGGGGGGGGGCTTAGTTTAGGTCTAGATATTTCAAGAAGTAGATTGGTTTTAATTCAAAAGAATGCATGTATTTTTTAGCTAAATAATAAACAAATTGGCCAGCTCCATTCTGTGTCATAGTAGCTTTTTAATTGTTAGCTATTACCACAAATTACCACCATTATTTTGATAAATACCTACGATTTTTTCCAAGCTAAAGTGACTATTTGCATAAGGGACAAATTGCATATTCTAAATAGCTTTAGTCCAGGATATTGATACAAAAATCTTCACCACTGACATGATGGCTGAGAGCATAATTATGTAATTCAAGTGTAAAAGTTTAAAAATAAAAATTTTCGGGGAAATTATATAGATAAAGGCATTAGATAAATGCAGGTTCTGAAAAATACCATGCAATAAATATTTTTCCATATGTATATAAACTGGAGGGCCACCCTTGGGCAGGGAAAAAACATTTTTCAATAAAACAAACTTTATTAATAGCTTTTGTTTTATTTATTTTAGGCACAAACATATGCAATGACTGGTTTTTTTTTTTATGTTTTCTGGTAAAAAGAAATTACCAAATAATATAATCCTCAACATAACTGGCAAAAAAACTAGGTCTGTTGCTTTAGTTGTTAGGCTGAAATATGAGAAAATATAAAGCAAAGATTTATACATAATAATGAATCTGGCAAAATTCAGTTTGTGTTAACAACACGAGGGTATCTGTATACAAGTGTCTCTGCAATACCAAGGGTAATAAAGTATTAAAAACCAAAAGCTGTAGTGTTTATACATTTTCTTATGGAATTTAACCTACCGTTCTCAGTGATTACGGTAACGGGTACTCAGAGTGAATACTGTATACGCAGCTATATGAGTTGTTAGAATTGGTACCACCTGACATATAGCCTTGAGCTTTCAATTCTTGTGACATCATTGTTTGAATCCATGGTTACTAATCTCTATATGCATGGAGAGAAAAAGGTGTCTGCATTCTAAACGTCTACCATTATGGCAATCAAAGACCAACATTTATACAACCTAATATTTTCGAGGCATTGAATACTTCATTGGAAACAGAAGGAATACATGTCAACATTAAGTACATATAACTTGATGACAGTCATTAAAGTCATGTAAACGAAAGGATGGGAGAACAGAGCTGGCAACAACTCATACCAGGAAGATAAAGGTGAGACTTTCAGCAAAGGTCATGTTTGACTCGGATGCTAAGGACAAGAGTTTTTCAGTGACGGAGACACAGTCAGCCTGGAGGGAAGAGCATAAGAAAATGCACAGCTATCAGATGACGACTGGACTATTTTTGAACATACATGAAAAAATAATATCGGAGAAAAGAGATTTTATTTTTTAAAAACACCAAAAGCCATGGTCTGATTGATGGATTAAGCAAAGGAAAGTACAAATGTCCCAAATATTTGAAAGACTTTAATACAAAATAGAAATTAGATTTTGGTGGGTAGCAGAGTTCAGAACTGAAAAACGGTGCAGAAGGGGATTTGCTAGTGGTCACATTTCACTCTAGTAGAACGCCTGGCTGGTACAAGTCTGATCTTCACGACTCTGGGGGTGCCCTGGTAGAGGTACTATTGCTTTAAACCTCGGGTGTATTTACATTTTCCCCAATGTATGTTTTAAATCAAACATTTGATGACATATGTTCAAACGACATGAAAAACACTATTGGACATTACATGAAACTCCAACGAAAATGCTTTTCTCGCATCTACTTCAAATTACAGAAAAGTGGTTTTAACACCGCAGAAAGATGAGCATGGACCAACTCGAATGACGTGCAAACTGCTACTCTACGAAATCCGTCCCCGTGTTCACAGAGTGTGGGTACGGCAGGTTCTAGAGAGTCACCCCTCCTTGCAAACAACACTTTGCAAACCCCATGGGCAGCAGTCGTGGTAGATGAGAAAACAAACGGAAGTGACGGGCTTAGCTAGTGAGCATGCTACACCTTTTCTGGGAAAATTCCGAGAGGTTCGGAGCTTTCCGACACATTCACCCAGCCCAGTCCAGTGTCTCTTGCTACTCTCTTTGCCAAAGCTGTTTTGTGAACATCATAATATTGGGACAATCCTCCGTCTTACAAATAACTGTATTGTTTGCCCTTAAAACTGCTACATCATTATTTACATTAAGAAACAGCAACTAACAGCTTTCAGTGAAGTTGTCCTGGTGTTAGAAGTTATATAATAGCTGAATAAGCTCTTCAATAATAAAATTGAAATAATCAAATAATTGAGTTCTCTACTATCAGTTCTTCAAAACATACAGAAAATGAACAAAACGTGAGTGTACAGTTAGACACATTTTCTATTTTTTTTGCCATCTGAATCACCTGAGTAACTGCTTTCCCGATCAAGAAATGGAATATTACCATCATCTCAGATGGCCATCTACACCAATGTCCCACCCGAGGGTGGGGTGGGGACCACTCTCCCAACTTCTCATTTGAACACTGTATGTATATATGGAATTATACAGGATACTCTTGTGTTTCTGCATTTTTCACTCAGTACTTTATTTTATTTATTTGTTATATTTTTCTTTATTAATTTTTAGAGAGAGATAGAAACATCAATGAGAGAGAACATTGGTGGCCGTCTCCTGCATGCCCCTCACTAGGGATCAGGCCCACAACCTGGGCATGTGCCCTGACTGGGAATCAAACTGGTGACCTCTTGGTGCATGGGTTGATGCTCAACCACTGAGACACACCGGCCAGGCTCACTCAGTATTTTAAAGAATCAGCCAATGTTAGCATGTTGTTTTTATTTATTTTTACTACAATAATTATATTCCACTAAAATACTATTTTTTAAAATATACTATAGTATACAAGGGTATATAGAGGAGGATTTGCCATTTCATTCATTATAAATATTGATCTTATGAACAATCTCCTATATGTCTTTGGTGAACACTTACATACGTGTCCGTTGTGTATCTTCCCGGCTTTGAAAATAATGTTTTCCAGAAAAGCCAATATGTATTTGGTGTTTGGCATGACTACATATGTAAAATAAAAACACATTTATTGAATAGATGGTACTGGGAAAACTGGACAGATAACTACAAAAAAAGAAACTAGACCAACTTCTTATACCATTCACAAGAATAAACTCAAAATGGATTAAAAACTTAAACATATGACTCGAAAACATAAAACTAGAAGAAAACATAGGCAGTAAAATATCTGATATTTCTCTTAGCAAAATATTTTTTTGATTTATCTCCTTGAGCAAGGGAAACAAAAAATAAATAAACAATGGGCTACATCAAACTAAAAAGTTTTAGCACAGCAAAGGAAACCATCAACAAAACAAGAAGACACTACTGAGTGGGAGAACATATTCGCCAATGACACGTCTGATAAGGGATTAAAACCCCAAAGTTATGAAGAACCCAACGCCAGAAAAATAAACAACCCAATTAAAAAGAGGGCAGAACTGAATAGACACTTTTCCAAAGAGAACATACAGATGATCAATAAACAAATCAAAAGTTGCTCAACATCACTAATCATCAGAGAAATGCAAATCAAAACCACATTGAGATCTCACCTCACACTGTCAGAAGGACCATCATCAATAAGCCAACAGGCAAGTGTTGGCGAGGATGTGGAGAAAAGGGAACCTTGGTGCACTATTGGTGGGAATGCAGACCGGTGCAGCCACTGTGGAAACTGTGGAAGTTCCTCGAAAAATTAAAAATGGAACTGCCTTGTGACCCAGTGACCTCACTTCTGGGAATATATACTAAGAAACTCAAAACACTATTTCAAAAGAATATATGCACCTCTGTGTTCATCGCAGCATTGTTTACTATAGCCAAGAAATGGAAGCAGCCCAAGTGCCCATCAGGAGATGAGAAAATAAAAACGCGGTGGTACATATACACAATGAAATATTACTTGGCCATAAAAAAAGAATGAAAACTTACCATTTGTGACAACATGGATGGACCTGGAGGGTATTATACTCAGTGAAATAAGTCAGTTAGACAAAGACAAATACCAGATGATTTCACTTACATGTGGGATCTAAAGAACAAAACAAACAAACAAAATTGAAACAGACTCATAGATAGAGAACAGACTGACGGTTGCCAGAGGGGAGGGTTGGGGGCCGGGTGAAAAAGGTGAAGGGATTAAGAAGTACAGATTGGTAGTTACAGAATAGTTACAGAGATGCGAAGTTCAGCATAGGGAATCTAGTCAATAATATTATTATAGATGTGAATGGAGCCAGGTGGGTACTGGGAATCTCAGGGGAACACTGTAAAGTACATGATTGTCTAACCTCTATGCTGTGCACCTGAAACTAAAAACTGTTTGAAAAAACAAACATTCAGCACACTGAGCTGTTGAGGTGAAATAGTATTGCATCACCTTTCTCTCTGGATAAATGTAAATGTTCGAGAGGCAGAGACGTTCCAATGAGAGCAGATGAGCAGGCTTCCCCGCGGAGTAAAGTCCACGGACAAACGCAAGCGAATCTGAGAAGCCTTGGAGTCCCACTGCGTACATCTCTTACCACTTGGTTTTCTTTTCTTTCTTTTATTGTTTTAAAATTTATCTTTTATCTTTATTGATGTTAGAGAGAGAGGAAGGGAGAGGGAGAGAGAGATAGAAACATCGATGAGAGAGAACATTGATTGGCCGCCTCCTGCATGCCCCCCACTGGGGATGGGCCCACAACCTGAGCATGTGTCCTGACCGAGAATCGAACAGGCGACCTCTCGGTGCCTGGGTCTACGCTCAACCACTGAGCCACAGCAGCCTGGCCGGGCTCTTTCTTTTTTTTTTAAGTGTGCTCGATGAACGTGTGCAACACGACATGACAGTGTGAGCTGCTCTCGGCACAGTCGCTCCATGAAACAGGAGTGGAAGTGTCAGAGAAACAGGATACTTGGACTTTGTGGTCTTGGACTCCTGGACAAGCTGCCCTTCCGTACGATGTTGACCTGGGTGTAAGGGAATTAACTTGTAAATTAACATCCCAGTTATGCGAATCTGAATGTACGAATCAGAGTGTGTTTCATATAGACAAACAGTGTGTTGTTTGTGTTTGTTGTCACTATTTCTGTAGTTGATGCAAAGGCGAGGCCTCGTTGATAGTAAGAAAACTCCACAACTGTCTGAGTCAAAGATATTTATCAGCCTCCTGGCAAAGAGTAACTGATTTTCAACTCAGCTGGATTATTTTTGGTGATAAAACTTAACTGTGTGGGCTGAAGAATCCGTTTTGGCACTCAGCTCTGGTTACCGCATCCTTTGACGTGTGCACTGAGTGAAAATTGGGGATTTTTACTCGAGGAATGATAATCACCGCTGGCCTTCCTGCGGGTGTTTTATGTAAAAAGGTTTTGCAGAAACGAATACAGCAGCTAAGTGCAGTTCCCCAAACCCAGTGACTGGCGGGGGCAAGACCTCCTGGCTTCAGTTCTACGTGATACAGGCTTCCTGTTAGGGGGTAAACCAGACCTGATTGGGGAACAAGTAAGTGGAAGACTCCGCTGCCCTTGCTAAGTCAGCCAGCAGACCTGGAGGCTCAGGGCTGAAGGAAGTTATGGAAGTTCCCACTGGGAGGGGGTCCAAGCCCTTCATGCAGACAATGTGTCATTTGGTCTCCCTTGACTTGTTAGCTGTACGTGTATTTCCCTTGAGAACTTCTCATGTATCTGTAACTATGAGACCTGATATTTATAAACATGGAACCCAGAGCCATTCTGCTGGTACCAAGTCCCTCTCCCATCACTTAGCACCTGTGTGACTTTACAATTTTACAATGTTTTTTGATCATAACAAGGAAATGATGATTGGAAATGAGTCATGGGTTTTCATGAGGTATAGAAAGAAGTCGCATAGAGCTATAAAGGTATTAATAACGTTATTGTGGTGGGTGGTAATGAGGATGATAGCTTTTCCAAGACAAAATTCAAACACCCCTGAGACTTTGGCTCCCTAGCACCCTAATAACACCTTCGTGTCAATACTGTAATATAAATATAGGTCATTCATGAAGGCCTGGCTGGGCTGTGAATCTCCATACAGCTCCCCCACCCCCACCCCATTCTGTTCTGCTTGGTTACAGTGGCTTCTCTTTGCCACATCTTGGTTTTCTTCTTTCTCTATTTTATTTTTATTGACATATAATTGACATATTACATTGCATTAGTTTCAGGTGTACAGCATAATGAACCGATATATATATATATATATATGGTGGAGTGATCACCACAATAAGTTTTGTTACCATCACCACACATACTTACAAAACAAGTTTTTAAATTAATTAACTAGTTAATTTTTGTTTCAGATGTTTCTCCTTTTCCCTCGCTGACACCCTCCTCCCCGATCCCGTCCCCCTGACCACCTTCACAGTACTGTTGTCTATGTCCACTGGTTGTGCGTGTAAGTCCTTTGGTTTATCACATCTCGGTTTTCTTACTGGTTTACTCTTCCTCAGCTTAGGGAGAACCAGAATGGTATAGTTTTCCAAAGGCAGAGTGGAGAGAATTTATGAAAACTTAATATTTTACCTTAATTATATAGTCTATTAGAATATCTCACCAATAGTAATTTTTTTGGTTAGAGATAAAGTAACAAATATTCTGAGGTTAGAATGGCATTTCTCCATTTGTTTGTTTGTTTTTTTAAATGAATTTATTTATTTTTGTTACAGATGTTTCTCCTTTACCCCCCACTGATACCCCCCTCCCTTCTCACTCTGTCCCCAGCTTTGTTGTCCATGTCCATTGTTCATGCACACATGCATATAAGTTCGGTGGTTTATCTCTCCCCCACCACCCCCTCTTTTAGGGATTGTCAGTCTGTACCCCACTTCCACATCTCTGGGACTACCCCATTCCTCAGTCTGTTATGTTCATTATGTTCCACAAATAAGTGAGATCATATGAAACTTGTCTTTCTCTGTTTGGCTTGTTTCGCTTAGAATGACACTTTCCAGGTCCCTCCATGTTGTCTCAAAGGATAAAAGATCTTTCTTTCTTACAGCTGCATAGTACTCCATTGTGTATATGTACCACTGCACCTGTCCATACAGGACAAACAAAGGGCCAAGAGACATATGAAGAAATGCTCAACATCACTAATCATCAGAAAGATGCAAATTAAAACAACAATGAGGTATCACCTCACACCTGTCACAATGGCCGCCATCAACAAATCATCAAACAACAAGTGTTGGCGAGGGTGTGGAGAAAAGGGGACTCTATTACACTGCTGGTAGGAATGCAGACTGGTGCCGCCACTATGGAAAACAATATGGTGTTACCTCAAAAAATTAAAAATTGCACTTCCATTTGACCCAGTGATCCCACTTCTAGGAATATACCCTAAGAAACCTGAAATATCAATCAGAAAGAATATATGTACCCCCATGTCCTTAGCAGCACTATTTATAATAGCTAAGATCTGGAAACAGCCCAAGTGTCCATCAGTAGACGAATGGATAAAAAAGGCATTTCTCCATTTGAATTCCTACATTTCAGTCTGTCAGCACCCTTTTCATTTTGGAGAAAGATAATGACATTCCATTTTGGAGAACAGAAGTTTATTATATGCAAAACTTAAATAATTTCCTCTTGCTTTGTTTGGTTTGTCCCGTCAGTTTTAACATTAAGCTTTGAGTGGGGTGATATTTTGTGTTGTTTATATGGATTTTAACAAAAATTATGGTTTAGCATATTTTATAATATGAAAGATAATTCTTGTCAGCATTAATGTAACATAAGCATTTAAAATGCATATTAAGCAAAAAAATGCTATCTAATGTTATAGCTCTGATTCATTCTTCAACTTTTAAAAGTTCATATATATATTCACATATTATTAAATTCTATTTAAATGCCAATAAAAGAGAGTTGAAATGATTTTGAACCTATATTGTGCAGTGAAGAAATAAAACTATTATATTGATAGTGGTATCTGAAATGGTTTTCATACATAGTCTTCCAATAGAAAAAATATTGAGCCAAATATCTTCAGCAACAGAATTTTGACTGTTATGATTAGAATACACTAAATTTAAAACCAATAAAATCAGTAATATATAATATAATTAGAAAAAACAAATAATATTAAGGCGCTATTTGAGCCAATGATGTAGATGATAATTTTCCTCAATCTAATTTTCAGAGGATAATCTTGTTCTCTAGAGGTCAGCTCCAGTGAGCAATGCTAGGGAACAGAGAAGGCGTTCTTTATAACCAACCATACAAACCACGGAAACTTAATAAAATATAAACCCTTGAAGGGTTTAAGCTTAGTGCACTGCCCCTCATATGACTTCACACACACAAACACACACACAGAGATAGACTTAATGAACTTATTGGCTGAGTAAACTTTCGCTTTTCTAGCTACTAAGATCAACAAACAATTGTGGGTCTTCAATTAGCGGCACGTAGCAAACACACCAAGTAAATAAAATGGATTCTATCCATTTACTTATCCATAAATATTGTTAATTTTTTATTGGCTTCTATATGTTTCAAAAGTTTAAAGAAAAAGAAATGTCATCATGATAATGGAAAAAAGCTAATAGTGTGAATTTTCACAATCGTTCTATCCTTCTTGACAACATACACAAACATTGTACAAATTTCTGGGATAGTGCATTAGGCATTCTCAAAACAAATGCCTTGCTAAATTCCAAGCAGAGAAAAGCATCAAAATGAATTTATACTATAAAATTGCAAGGGGAGCGACTGTGGTTCGAGAAGACAATTTAACTCCCCACTCAGAAATATTGTTTCTGATCACGAGACCACACTTTTCCGGAGTTCCTCCATTACTATTGATGATCACATACAATGAAAGAATCATTCTATTTAATAATAATAACAAGCCAATTTTTTTTTTTCTTTTGCAATAACAATTTATTTCAGAAGGGTTTTCTCCTGGAAAAAATGGGGTTCAAAACATAACAAATACACAACGCAGTTTCTGAGGGAATAGGGCAGGTGAATCAAACCAAGTTTTTTCTTCTCTTCTTTTTCTACATTGACTAAAAGGAAGCTTGGGAAAAAGAGTAGAAGCAGTTTTCACGATTTCTCACTTTGTTATTACCCGTAGTTCCTGGTGGTGAGACCACGTGTGCTAAAGCCGGAGAGAGGAGAGGACCCGAGAGCATTTGATTAGCTAAGAGAATGATGTCATTTCTTCTCTAGTATATTCTTTCATTTAAACTTCTTCCTTAAAGGCCCCCACACACCCTGTGGTGGAATAAATGAAGACAGCTGTTGCTCTGGAAGAACTCAAGCGTCGTGTTCAGGAGACCAGAGACTTTCTGTAGATGGCCCACCCTGGGTGCTAGCAGAGAGAAGCGCTCACCAATCAACACTGTGGGGTTGTAACCTTCCCTTTTCATTTCAGTAAATCTTTTATTTCAGGCTATCACATCTTTTTTTTTTTTTTTATCCTCACCCGAGGATATTTTTCCATTTTTTGTACAGATAGAATGGGAGGGAGAGAGAGGAAGGGAGAGAGAGAGAGAAACATTGACGTGAAGGGACATATCGAGTGGCTGCCACCCACACGACCAACCAGGGCCGGGGACAACCTGCAACCGAGGTACATGCCCTTAGCGGGAACCGAACCCGGGTCTCTCCGGACCGCAGGCCGACGCTCTAACCGCTGAGCCAAACTGGCCAGGGCAGGCTATCACATCTTATTAGGACTATTCCCAAAGCAATCAAGACCCTATTTCTATGTATGTTCTTTGGGTGGTGCATGTTCACGCGTCAATAGATAAGCCCGAATAATTCAGTGATGAGAAATATCCCGCTTAAACAACACATTCTTTCTTTCTCCATATTTGACCACATTGTTTTCTTGTTCCTTTTTCCTTCTTCTGCCTCTTTTCATTTCCTTTCTTCCTTCCCTCCTGCCATGCTACCTTCCCTCTGTCTTCTTTCTCTTTTCCTCTTCACTTTTTTCAAATCCTGTTGATCAGGATTTGTCCCTATGAATATTGGACATTGCCATGACAATGAGGCTCCTTATCTCTTGAGCGTCAGAAACATAAATGTCCGCACATCATAAAACCTGTACTGAGAATATTCCATTTCCCCCTCGGGAATATTCCAGTCTGTGCATGAACACATTTTCAAGGTAAAGTCACGAAGGGGTGGAATTCCAAACCTAAAGTCTCTTTGAGGTGGTTACATTATGAAATTAACTGAGACCAATATTTACGCTGAATTTTACATCGTGCAAATGTGATTATGCACAACACCATCACAGAGTGATTCCAGGGACTTTCATTTGGTAGAATGATTTTAGTCTTTTTAATAATTATAACTGCTACCACCTATTGCTCATTTCCTTCAGGTTAGGTCCCATTTCAAAGGATTTACATGCATCATGTTAATGGCAGTGTTCACGGGAAAGAAACACTGATCGCTCTTAGGGGAAAGAGAGACTTAACGGAGTGGAAAGAAAACAGTGGGCCGGGAGCCAAAGAGCTGCTGTGTGGCTGTGATGTTGCTCCTCCAGGACACAGCCCTCGTTTTCTCGTGGATTGTTTTTCTAGTTTCATGAAAACTTTGCACTCTTCACTCTGTGGCTGGAGAGTTAGAACCACGACACCTGAGTCAAAAGGTCAGCTGGTTTTATTTATTCATCTTCACAGATATGGTATGGCTGTTCTTTGGGGCATGTGTGTGTGTGTGTGTGAGTTTAAATAAATGTTTTATTTTGGAGTTGTTTTAGAGTGATAGAAACATTGTGAAAATATTGCAAAGAATTTCATCTACCCCTTCCAGTTTTTCCCTATTGTTGATATTTTACACGGTATGGCCCATTTTCCAAAATTGATGAACTAGCATTCAGACACTTTTATTAACTGAAGTCCGTACTTCATTCAGATGTCCTTAGCTTCACCTAATGTCCTCTCCCTGTACCACGATCCTACCCCAGTTGTTGTCATGTCTCTTCCGGCGCCTCTCATCCGCGCCCGATTCTCAGGCTCCCTCGTTTTGATGATCTTGACAGCTCTGAGGCTGCTGGTCAGGTCTATTTTTAGAATGCTCCTCTACTGGGACTTGCCTGGTACTTTTCTCATGATCGCGCTGGCGTTTGGTCTTTGTGTAGGGAGGCCATGGAGGTAAAGCGCTGTTCTCAGCACAGAGTATCAGGAGAACAAACTACAATACGACCTCTTCCTGTTGACAGTGCCTTTGAACACCCGCCTGAGGTTTCTCCACTGAGAAGTTAATCTTCTCCACTTCCCCTGGTCCACACTACTCTGCAAAAGGCGGTCACTCTGTGTGGTCCACACTTAAGGAGTGGGAAGTTATATTCCACCTCGTTGAGGGTGGAGTATGGCACGTATAGTATTTGAAATTCTTATGCAAGAGACTTTGTGTATTGCCTCCCATATATTTATTTATTCAATTATTTAATTATAGCAGTACACGCACACAGATATTTACTGTACACTTGGGGTTATAATAGAATCCTATTTTATTTACTTTGTTACACAAATTGTTTCATATTTGGCCATTGGGTGCTCTTGCATTTGGCTCCTATGTCCCTTGGACATGTCTCTATCATTGAGGATTTTTTTCCAGCTTGTTCTTAAGTCTCTGCCACTGCAAGACTTTCCAGACTCATCTTGTGCACACCCAGCCCCAGGTGTAGAGTCGGCATTTTCCCAGGAGGCCTTTGTTCCTTTACTGCAGCATTGATTACACCACGACCACGTGGCTTCTTCTAGCTCCCTCCCCTTGCTGTTCTGAGCTCTTCCTCCAGCGAGAGAAACTGACTGCTGCCGTCTGCCACTCACTCATCCCCGCGACCACACACAACCAGACACGCCAGCACGAGGAGGACCTCAGAATGTTAACCTGCGCTGAGGGGGCGCTTGACCGACTAGGACACGCTGTTCATGGACAGCGTCTCCGCTGGTTCTGCTTTGTCTTTAGCTCTACTGAATGGACTCATTTCAAAGTTACTTAGGCTTCTGCTTATAGATCCTACATATTTTTCTAATCTATATATATATAATTATTGGTGCTACTTTGAAAGGTATTTTAAGTTCAAATTCCAATCTTTCACTGCTGAAATGTAGATAATAAATGGAATTTGAAAGTTAACATTCTGTTAGCAGTTGAATGGTGCCTTCCCCAAAAATATGTTGAAGTCCTAATCCCCAGCACCTCAGACTGTAACCTTGTTTGGACACAGGATCTTTACAGAGGCCATTAATTTAACAGAATGTCATTAAGATGGGACTTAGTCCTATATGACAGGTTTCGTTATAAAAGGAGGAACTGGGTCACAGCGGTGGTCATGTGCAGAAGGAAGATGATGTGAACATACACCACAGTGGCCATAGGACTGGAGTGTGGCATCTGCAAGCCAAGGGTGCCAAGGATTGCCCACAAACCTTGGAAGCTGGATACAAGGCAGGATTCTCGCTTAGAACTGTCAAAAAGAGCACACCCCATGGAGAATTTGACTTCAGACTTTTAGCCTCCGGAATTAAAACATAATAAATCTCTGTTGTTTCAAACCCACCTGTGATGGTTATTTTGTTATGAGAACTAATACACCTTGCTACATCCTGCAATCATCCTATACATGCTTATTTGTTCTAGATGCTGTTCCATTTTTGTGTGTTCTACGTAAATAATCATGTCATCTCTGAACAAAGACGATTTTTTTTCCGCCTTTCAAAACTGTATACCTTTTCTTTTCTTGTCTAATTGCACTAACTAGGACTTTCTGTATGATATTAATGGTTGTAGATAGGATATGCTTACTTTATTCCCAATCTTAGAAGGTAAATGTTTAATGTGTTCATCCTTAGCTATGATGTTAGCTCTTAAGTTTTTGTAGATTTTGCAGAAGTTGAGGAGATTTACTCTCTATTCTTCGTTTGTTGAGAATTTTTCTTATGCATGGGTGTTGGATTTGCCTACTGCTTTTACTATAATAATTTCTATGATCATATGATTCATCTTATTTAGCTTGTTAATATGATAAATTACATTAACTAAATGTTCAATGTTTAACCAGTCTTACGTACTTGCAGTAAATCCCACTTGACAATTATTTTGTTTCATGTCATGGAATTTGATTTGCTACTATTTTGTTGAGGGTTTTTACAACTCTGTTCATGAGAGATACGGGTCAATAGTTTTCCTTCCTTGTAACATTGTATTCAATTCTGGTATCAGGGGGAAGCCTGCCTCATTGAGTGTGTTAGAAAATATTATCTCAGCTCCTGTTGTCTGGAAGCGATTGTGGAGAATTGGTCTTATTTCTTCATTACATATTTGGTAGAACTCAATAGTAAATTGATCTGGGCTTGCAACTTTCTCTTTTGGAGAGTTATTAATTATTCATTAATTTAAAAATAAATATAAGACTATTCAGATTATGTATGTTTCTTTGTGTGAATTTCGGCACTTTGTGTTTTTGGATAACACAGGATAATCTTTCCATCTCAAGATCCTGTATTTAACCACACTCACCAGGTGTCTTTGCCATGCAAGTAGCATATTCACAAGTTTCGGGTGTTAGATCATACACCTCTTAGAGGAGTGATTATTCTGCCCACCACAGTGTGCCCTCCGGCCTCCAAAAATTCACATCAGTTCACATGCAACATGCATTTACTCCAACCCAATATCCCCAAAGTCTTCACCCATTGAACCTGGAAAATGTGAACTTGAAATGAATGTGTATTTTGCTGGTGTTAGATGGTGTAATCTATATGTGTCAATTAGATTAAGTTGATTGATATTGTTGTTCAGGTCAACTAGATCCTTACTGATTTTCTGCCTGTTTGATGTATAAATAGCTGACAGAGGTGTTGAAGTCTTGAACTACAACAGTGGGTTTGCCCATTTCTCCTCTCAGTTCCAAATTTGTGCCTCATTTATTTTGATGTTCATCCTTTGTTATCATTTTTATGTTTATTATATTAGGGTCATGCACACTGGGGATTGTTATGTCTTCTTGGAACTGACCCCCTTTATCATCATGAATGTGCCTCATCATTCCTGATAATCCTTGTTCTGAAGTTTTCTTTGTCTGAAATTATTATTGATACTCAAGCTTTCATTTCATTAGTATTAACATGGTGCATATTTCTCCATCTCTTCACTTTGAGCCTATACTTAAAATCGTTTCTGTTTTTATAGACAACATATAATTGGGTATTGTACTTTCCCCCCCTAATTTAACAATGTCAGTCTTATTTGGTGCAAATAAATTGCCCACATTTAAAATGGTTATTGATATAGTTGGATAAATACCTACCATATTTGTAACTTTTCTATTTCTTGCTTTTTTAAAAAATCTTTTTCCCCTCTCTTGGATCCTCTGCTTTTTATTGAGGATTATATAATTATATTTTGTCTCTTCTCATGGTATCAATTATACTTCTTTAAAAAATAGTGGTTGGTCCTGGCTGGTTTGGCTCAGGGGTTGGAGCATCAGCCCATGGACTGATGAGTTGCGGGTTCGATTTTGGCCAAGGGCACGTACCTTAGTTGCAGTTCGTCTCCGGTCCTAGTCAGGGTTGTGCAGGGGGCAGCCAGTCGATGTGTCCCTCTCACATTGATGTTTCTCTCTCTTTTCCTCCCTCCCACTCCCACCCAAGAAAATTGTCCTCAGGTAAGGATTATAAAAAAAAAAATTAGTGACTGCCCTGGAGTTTACAGTAAACTTTTTAAACAAATCTAAATCCACTTTCAAAGACCAACCCACTGCCTCACACACAGTGCAGGGCATTTGTAACCGGATTCCCAGTTCCGCCCTCTTTCCGTGGGACAGTGCTGTGAAGCAGTCCCCTGATCCATACGCCGTTCATCAGTTCACTGCCACTGTGATCGCTTCGCATGAACTGGCATTTGCCAAGATGCCTGAGCCTCCAGGTGGCAAACTGGTCGATCAAGACCATGAGTCAAACTGAAAGTCACAGTCAGCACTCTGTTCACTGGCTGCACTGGTCCAAGCAGGAGGCTGAGCAGCAAAGGGATCGGTCCTGCAATGTTCTCCTTTTCCCCAAGATCAAGGTCAGATGAGTCAGCACAGAAAACAGCACAGACTTCAGGACTTTCTTGCTGCCAAGGGAGCTCCAAGCAAAGGGCTCCTGCGGTGTATGGACCTGGGGCCAGGAAGCCGCGAAGGGGAAGGTTAGATGCAAAGGACTGAGCAGTGAGGCAGAATGGAGGACAATGGCTTGACGGCCCCAGATAAGGAGACGGAAGAGATGCTGCGACAGTCCTCAGCCAAGGGCCCTCCCCGTAAGGAGGCTCCTGAAGAGAGGGGGCTCGGTAGAAACGCAGAGCTGGGCTGCCAGGGCAGCTGATGCTCAGTAGGCAGCCGCCTCCACAGACGGGGCGCACGGGCTGCCCACCGAGGCTACTGGCAAAGGCAGCCCCGGGGGCCAGGGAGAGTCTCGGAACGGCCCACGGTTCCTCGGACTGGGGCCTGGAGCTGAACTCCTTATTACCATTCTAGATCAACTAAACATAAGAAAAATAAATTATTTTATTTTGCCTCCATTTATTTCTTCTCTGAAGTACTTTTTTCCCCTTTAGGTAAATGTTAGATTCTAAGTTATAACGTTTTATCTCTGCAGGAACCACTCTTTGAACATTTCTGATGAGGCAGATCCGCGGACAATGAATTTCCCATTCTTATTTGCCTGAGAAAGTCTTTATCTTATTCTCTTTTCCAACAAGAAGGATTGCTTGTGAAGGCAGCATCAGAAGTTGGCGAGGTTTATTCTCCTCGAACATTGTAAATCTTTCACTCTGTCCTTCCCTTGCCCAATTATTTCTGATGCAAATTCCTCTGCGACTCTTACCTTATTCTTCTGTAGGAAAGTGTTTTTGCCTTTCGTATCTTTCAAGAGATTCTTCTTGTCTTTTGTTTCCTGGAGTCTGAAAGCGGTATGCGTGTGTGTGTGTGTGTGTGTGTGTGTGTGTGTTGTCCCTTTTATTAAATGCTGGCAAGGTGACACCCGGGGTGGGAGACGCCACTCTGACCTTGACAGAAGGAAAGAGTCTGACCAGCATCATCGACCCCAAGGACTGAAGAGAAGCGTTCTAGTTTATTTGAATCCCTGGGAAGGCTACTTGCGCGTGCAGCTGCTATTCAAAGTAACCACCACTTACCTTCAAGAGTCATGCAAATTATGAAACTAGGGATTTGTGTAAGAATAATAGAGTTTTTATAAAAATAAATCATCTAAAGTTAGAATACTTAAAAGGAGAACATAAACAAGCAGATTCAATTTTCTATAACAAAGGTTTTCATAGTTTGATCTCACAAGTAAGATTCCATTTTCCCATTTTTTCACTTGTAAACACCTTTAGTGAAGCATATCAGGCAGAGAGGTGCACAAATCCTGAATGCACACCTCAATGACGCATCAGGAAGTAAACAACCCGGGTCAGGAATAGCACAGAATACTACCAGGAGCCCAGACACCCTCCATCTCTGTGCTGTAGAATATAAATCTTCTTCCTTACCACTCACGGAATACAGGGTGGGGCAAAAGTAGGTACACAGTTGTTTGCATGGAAAATAATACAATAATTTATAAATAAAAATAGAATGATAAGCTTTGCGTTTTGCGTACGCACAACTGTAAACCTACATCTGCCCCACCCCGTGTATATTAAGAGAAATAAAACCACTAACTTTTAAGGGAATGAAAGCAAGCAACACATTTGCAATGAGAAAGTATATATATGTATCTATATACCTCTATGTCTGTCTCTATCTCTATTTCTCCCTCTATCCACATCTATATCTAGAGAGAACATATCTGTGTATCTGAATTCATCCAGTCTAAAGGGGAGAGTTCTAAAAATTTTCTACCATGTTCTAAAAACGTAGTGGATAATCAGAAATGCTATTATATGTGTGTGGATACACCCTCCTTGATGAGAAAATGCAGACTGTTCTACATTTCTGACTAAATCTGTGTTTTTCAGCATCTAAATTATTGAGTAAGTTAAACATGCTTTTTTTCTTAGAAAACTATTAAAAATGCACATTCAAATATAGGTCTTTTGGTTAAATATGTGAAGAAATTGTGCCGGCTGATGGGAACAGAGCAGGGATTAAAATAGACAAGAGTCTGATGTCATGTGTTGAAAATGAAGGCAATTCTATGATCATCACTGCGGCCAGGATCTGCTATGGTGACACATAGTGGCCAGAAGTGGAATTACAATTTCAAATCCCTGATCCTCCCCCCACAAAAAAAATCATTAAAAAGTGATAGATGATTTAGAAAAAATTCATTATGTTTTGAGAATCATAGTCGATTCTCTCTATTTTCTTTCACAATAGAAATACTGATAAAACATTCACTTTCTTTCTTCTGAAACTTGGTAACATATTGCCTCAATAAATGCAGTTTGATAATTAATCTTGGTGTTTGCAGGGTAAATCATTCTGCTTTATTCTTATGTAAAGCTATCTTTGATGTTCTTGGCCATTCAGTCTCTCATATCAATCTTCCATGTAAGTCCTGTCACACATTTTGACGAGCTATCACTAAATTTATGAATCACTTTGGGAGAATGAACAACTTGAGTATATCGAGTTTCCCTACTTATAATGATGGGGCATCTGTCCACTAATTTAGACATTTTATGTTTTCAGTGTATTAACTGGAGAGTTGGAGAAGATGTCTTCTGCGTCCTATTCATATATGAGATAGACCTGTGCCTCAGGTCACTTGAGATGCTGGCGTAGTACAATGTTCTTCAGTGAGAAAGTGGATGGATGGTAAGGGGACACGTACCACCAGCAGACATTTTGCAAATGCACAAGAAAGAAAAACTAAAAACCAAAATCTATGGTGTTCTTTGATTTTCTCCATTGCAATTTCATGGATGGTGCAAGCCATTAGAAACATAATTGTGGTTTCTTCGTTTCCTGTTAACATATCATCTTCTTTTAAGGGTGACAGTTTTTTGTTTTTTTAATTGAGCATATTCACTTCTTTAACTTTTAACCCAGTGCTAAATAAAACCCAAGCTATATACCATCATGGAAGAAGGTAGTAAAATAAGTGTCATAAACCTTACATTATGCTTATATAATGTAATATAAAATATATCAGATTCATAATGCTGGACTTCCAACATAGGTATTCCAATGGACTTAAACAATAGTTTCAAGACTTGCATTTCTGGGATTAGAGCTATGTCTGGAGAATCCGGAAAGGTTTGTAGACAACCTAACATCTGCAAATCTATGCTAAAGCATAAGAAACCCAAGACCAATGGGCACCTGTTCAGGTCCTTAAAGGCTGGTTAGCCCTGGAGTCAATCTATTTGTGTTGAGTTTGTATTCTTTTCACGAACAAGAAGTGTCTTCACATTGGCAAGCACTTGCATTTTAAATTTAAAAAGTGATTGGAGGGGTTAATCATCTGACGTAACAAATCACAAGAATTGAAAATCCATAGCATCCATTTTTTTCCCTGCAATAACCAATAAAAACGTGAAATTTAAGCTCATGTGATCTTGTTTTCTCATGCTCCTTACATCGATGTCTCAATCAAATAACCGATTGTAGCATATTTCCATGTTTCTCCATGTAAACAAGAAAAACAAACTCCTTTAAATATCCTCATTCTTTATCAATGTTGCCACTCTTATAAATGTCTTAAATGCAAAGAATCCTAAAAATATCTTAGTTTTCTATTCATGTCTACATTCAGCTGATATAGGTTATTTAATTGATCATTGATCACTTATGTATGTAAATGAATATTTTAAAAATATCTATAAACTTTCCCTTAACTTTAGGCACCTGATAATGAGGCTGGAAAATGCCCTGCTTGCATGAGAGATCCAATGTTTAAAAATACAGATTTCCAAACATTCTACTAATGTTTATGTGTCAAATTTCACATAAATGTTTATGTGTCAAATGTGTCTTGTTTTTCTTTTCTTCTTTTTTTTTTTGGTATGTGCCCCTAGCGGGAACCGAACCCGGGACTCTCCAGTCCGCAGGCCGATGCTCCAACCACTGAGCCAAACCGACCAGGGCCCACCCTCTGTCTAGATTGTGCAATTGATGTTGCTGGATAATTTAACCCTTACATATTTTTAGGTTTTGCAACAATTATAAATTGTTTACCTGCGGCTTACTCGTGCATCAGAATGTGGATGGGGAGCGAGGTAGGCATTCTCTTTAGAAAATTCTGTGCAGCTACACATTCTTTAGCATATTATATATAAAATCAAAATAGCATAATCAAGCTATGTGGAGATGTAAATTTAAAAACAGGAAACATATTTAGAGTAGGAAGATTTGGTTTAAGAAGTAATTAGGTGTTTACGGTCGTTGCCTTTGCTGGGAGCACACCAGAAAGAACATGTATCACTTTCATTCCCAGGAGGCTGGAAATAGACTGAAAAAGAAATTAAATTTCTTAGTGAGACCAATCATACATATTTTTATTATAGGATTGCATAACTTAAGGCTTATGCTTTATGTTTGATTGTATTTGGTGCCTGCTCTCTTGAAAAAAATATAATCATATAATAGGAATACAATCATAACATCAGAAGGAATACACACACTTATCTCCTTAGACTATTATGAGCCATCTGTTTATGTTCATCTATAAAAGCAAAATAAACATATTTGTCAAGAATCCCATGTGTAAGAGATTCAATGTTGATATTTTATGTCTTTGGGATTGTGTTAAAGAGCTAAACCATACTGCCATTTCATCTTCAAATGTTCTAATCTGTGCTCATCCACAGTGGAAAAGTGGTCTTTCCTATCAGAGATACATGGAGGAACTGGGGGACGTCTCCCCCAAGATTGGTGTCTCGTTTCTTCCAGGCTCGCCACGCGCATCTAAGGAAACCAATCTTGTATATGTAATAGAAGCAGGGATGACCTACATTTTTCTTTTCCAAGGGTGAGCTTTGCTGTGACAGGTAGGACTGCAACCAATTGACTAGAATGATATATCACGCAAGACACTATGACATCTCTCGAGATGGACCGAGAACAGTGTTTAACTGCAATCTGCCACGGGTTTGTAGGCTGACAAGAAGAAGAAAAAAATTGCTGTTTAAGGGGACCTGTTGACTTTTATAGCTCAGAATTGATCTCGGTCACAGCGGTTGCCCTGTCTTTATATCCTAAAAGGGGCCAGCTCTGTAGGACAAATAGAAGGAAGCAGGATGGGTCACAGCTTCCAAAGCCAACACCGCGGTGCCAACAGGAGAGCAGAAGTAAGCGAGGCCCATTCATTGTGACACACATTCAGAATTCATAAAGCTCTCACTTATAAAGTGCATTTTATTGATGCAACACCTTTTTCCAGATATTCTTTGCGAACTAGTTGAGAAAATCCATATGCTGTCAATGACTATTATACTGACAAATAAAGGCAAGCAATTTAATCATCAAAGTACATCAAGGACTCTTTCTACTCTCAATCTGTAAACTGCGGATTAAATCGACCATTTAAGTAAAAAGGCGATAGTTACAATGGCTTAGATTTGGGATCAGATGGAAAACGAGCAGGCTCCTCATCGCTCCCTTCAGTATTTCCTTGTGTCCTAATTAAACGCTGCAGGGCCACACGCCCATGTCAGGGTGCTGATGGCAACTCCTTGGCAGAAGAACAAGAGTTAAGACTGAGTGACCAGCCACTAGGTGACCAGTCACCACTCTGCCAAGGGCGTCATCGGCCCCCAGGCTTCCTCTCATGGGACACTGACCACGGGCCCGTCCTGTGCCGGGCACGTCACCTGCACTTGGCATTTGTACACACACTTAAATACTTACTCTGAAGCCACAGGGTGAAGAAGAGACTGACCTATGGGTCAAACGCATGCTTGACGGGCTTCAAGCCTGTTCTCTTCCTAGAACATCACGCTGCTTCTCCTCAGTTTACTCATTTAAGCCGAACATGAAGCAGCCTTAGAAAGAGTGAAGGTGGCTTTATTTTGGGTGAAGGCTTCACCCTGCAGTCCCCACTCTACACAGCCGCGGAGGGCCCCTGGGTGCCCACAGCTGACGTCTCTGAACCTGAGGGGTCGCCGTGGCCCGTGCTCCCCACCAGCTCCCCTTCTCAGACCTGTACACGTTCCTTTAAAGGACAGTAGTAAAGTAAGTCAGGTGGTGAACTCATTTTATACATGAAAACAAACAGACAAACAGAAAACATCCCTGACATTTGCGAAGGCGGGGCGATGAGCATTATTCAAGGAGGAGGCCCAGCGGGTGAGGCTCGGGCAGCCGACCAGCGAGCTCAGAGGGCAGCCCGCGTGGACCACGGGGACATCGAACAAGAACAGCTGGCCTGGCCGGTGGGCTCGGTTGGTTGTGCCGCCCCATGTACTAAGAGGTCACCCGTTGGATTCCCGGTCGGGGACCATGCCCGGGTCGCAGGCTCCATCCCCAGTGGGGGTGACAGGGGGCAGCCAATTGATGCTTCTCTCTCCTTCTCCCTTCCTCTCTCTCTAAAATCAATGAAAACAGCCCTGGCCGGTTTGGCTCAGTGGTTGGAGCGTCGGCCTGCGGTCCTGAGAGACCCGGGTTCGGTTCCCGCTAAGGGCACGTACTTCGGTTGCAGTTTGTCCCCGGCCCTGGTTGGTTGTGCGGTGGCAGCCACTCGATGTGTCCCTTTCACGTCGATGTTTCTCTCTCTCTCTCTCTTCCTCTCTCTCCCTCCCACTCTATCTGTACAAAAAATGGAAAAATGTCCTCGGGTGAGGATAAAAAAAAATAAAAATAAAAATAAAAAAATAAAATCAATGAAAACATATTTTAAAAACCCCAAGAAAACCAGTCTGTAACAACCAACCAGGCTTTCTGAAATAGGGCGACCGCTTAAGAAGCAGGTGACCAATGTCCTTGCCGTGCTCCCTCGTGGTCTCTAAACACCTCTCTCCATCTCCCGCCCACCTCACTCCAATTGCTGGAGGTTCCTGTTTTCCTCTGCGTAAGAAAACCACAGTACTGTTACATATATCACTCAGGAAAGAGGATATACGGTCTATGATATAGATGATATATTTTATATATATTTATCTATGTGTATATATGTGATTGTTCTGTTATTTGTCTACATAAAACTTACCCGTTGCTTAATAAAATGTAAATCTCCTGCTCTCCCTCAAATCGCCTTGATGATCTTGTGCTGATCACTGTCTCCTAAATATTCACTGAAGCCTGCTTTTCCCTGTGCCCTTGCTCTAGCCAAGCTCTCCTCAGACTCAAACGTTACACACACATCAGAAGTGAGAGATTTCTCGAGCGCCTCCAGTGGCAAAGATTTTGTATTGCTACTTAAATACTTAAAAACGTAAGCCGGGATTCACCAGCGATGTGCTTATTGAGCTCGTACAGTTACGGGATCCGAAGCAGATTGGCAAATTAAAGTCACAGAGCAACACGTGTGAGGAGGGCTGACTCACCGTGCCCGGTGGGGTGTGTGGTGACCTCGCTGCGGGTCGCGGTGTGACTTGGACCTTGAGTCACGGGCCACTGTTCTCTTACCACCTTCATCCCAGGAAAGCTACCATGAGACCTTCCTTTCTGTGGCGTAGCCTCATCTGGCCTGTGTTTGCAGAGGATAATTAGCTACTCATCATGTTCAGCGCTCTCTCTCCAGTCTTCGACAGTAATGGTGTGTGCTGCCAGTGTGATTCTGAATGTCAACGTAATCATTCATGTTCCTCTTCTCACAGTCCCACCTTGGACCTCAGGGGAGAAACCTTCAAGCCACCATCTGCCTGCCCTGTCGGGGCGGAGCAGGGAGCATCCTGCCTGCGCCTGCACCTCCATCCCTCCCCCCAGCCTCGGCAGCTCTGCCCGAGGAGAGAGGGTGCGGCCGGGCAGGTTGCTATTCTGATTAGTGGGATATTGGGCTCATCTTTGCTGCCTGGCTCTCAGGGAGCGTACGTGTACCTCTGTTTTTGCTGATCCTTCAGCGGCCGATGCACGTGCGATGAGCTGCTCACTGATGGTTACAGGGGCAGACGGCCCTCGCTGCGAATCTCCCCACCTGCGTGAGCAGCAGGACTATGGCGTCTCTATTGCTTTGTTTGCGATACATACTGCACAGGCGAATACTCGTGACAGGCCAAGTGTTCAAATCTGGGCTCTGCCACTTATTCACTCGGTGATATTAGGCAGGTGGCCACTTGGAGCAAGTTCTGTACCATGTAAAACTCATGTAACTGTTGCTGAAGGAATTGAATGGCACGTGGTGTGATGTACCCACTGCAATGCTTGGCTGAAGGCAGAGATCTGCTACAGACTAGTCAGTATTCTTTTTCTTTTTTTTTAATATTTTTCGTTATTGATTTTTAGAGAGAGAAGAAGGGAGAGGGAGAGAGAGAGATGGAAATATTGATGAGAGAGAACATCGATTGGCCGCCTCCTGCACGCCCCCCACTGGGGATCGGACCCACAACCTGGGCATGTACCCTGACTGGGAATCGAACCGGTGACCTCTTGGTGCATGAGTCGATGCTCAACCACTGAGCTACACGGGCCGGGCTAGCCAGTATTCTTATCCAGACTGTTTATCTCATTTGTCTCTGACATTACTTCCCCACACATTGTAGGCAACTCCAATTGCTTGGTAAGTACAATCGTCTCTGATACAATATGTATGCCTAACGTATGAAAAGTTCATATGCAATTAGTGACTAAGAGAATAATGTCGTATATGAAGTTGCGCGAACTCAGGCATGCATGTCCCAGCATGTCAATGTGACGGTCCACCTAGTAACCGAGTCAGCAGCTGGTCACAGCGACACTCCGCGGAAGACCATCCGACGCGCCGCCTGGACTCAGGTCTCCTGCAGCAGCACAGCGGCACCTGTGGGCCGCGCTCTTCAATACTTGAGTTCCTAGGAGTCTCAATTCTTCCCGTAGCCCCATTCCGTCAAGCTATCTTAACAGAACCTTTTTAAAAAATCAATTATATTCTAGCATAACACATAAAAAATGCAGACCTTAGCATGATGAATTTTTATAACTTGAACATACCTGTGTAACTAAAACCCAGATCGATAGACATTATATAATGAACAAAATAAGCTGATGAACCAAATAGAACCAGAGACATAGAAAGGAGCAGGGTTCAGACTGACAAACCTCAGAGGACGGGGGCGGGGGGAGGGGAGGGGAGGGATGAAATACACCAAAGAACTTACTGCATAACCAATGGACATAAACAACAATGCTGTGTGGGGGGGGTGGTTGGGGGTTGGGGGGGGGGAGACTGGAAGGAAGGTGTCAATGGGGGGAAAAAGAAAAAACAACCTGTAACAAAAATAAGTTAATGTTTTTAAAAAGCTAAGAAAATAAAGTAGTTGTATAGTGGACTGGTTGCAAAGTGCCCAAGGCTAGAATGGTCTATTGTAATCTCATTTTTTATAAGCCCAATTATTTTTTACCTATACTTTTACAGAATGAGAGGCTATCGATAATGTATGTATCACAATATTCATGGATTTCCAGGAGAAGTTGGTTATTGGTAATATGTGTGCAAATTTGTTTGTAGATTCTATCTATGATCCCACAATTGATACTGGCTGGCATCTCTGCTTTCTATCAGAGAAATAATTTCTGTCTCTGTAGATATCATCATATACACATTGAACTGATAGACACAAAGGTATTTCACTGATTAATAATTTATACTTCTATGCATTGATTTTTAAAAATAATGATATAGTCATCTCTTTGCATTTTACTCTTGCAAATTCCAAAGATACTTGTTTACTTCACCCTAGAATAAAAATATTGTTTTGCCCCAGACATTTGGGGGAAAAAAAAGTATAAGAAACTGAAGATAAATTTAGCATAGAGAAAACACAAGGAGTTCATGAAGAGTTATTAAATAGAGAATGAATCACATTATTGCCATATTGATTTTAGAATTATCAGCAAAAGAAAATAATACAAAGGACCCATGCATGAACACGAGAGGGAAACCAGTTTTCATTCAATGCAAAGACGACAGAGCTGGTGGCCAAAGCTGCACAGGACTGAATGTACTGGGAAAGGCACCGGGGGGGGGGGGGGGGGGTCGTGTCAGTGCTCAGTCTCTTATACATGCATTTTAAGTTTCTTCTCAGAATTGAGAGTGTGTGATTCAGTGACTAAAAATCCCCTCATTTTGGTAAACCAACTTTTTTAGAGTAATCGTGTGTCAAATGAATGTCTAAAGGCAAATGTATTCAGTCACTGACTTACATTTATATGGGTGTTACCTGGTACCGGTGTGATTGTCTCCAATACCGTTAAGTCAAGAAGTTTTACTGAAGACAAATGAGGGTAATAACAAATCTCATTAGATGCTGAACACCATTATAAATTATCATTGTTGCAGGTATTTAAAGACGTACCTCCTAAACTAGTAATTTGTTTTTCTATTTATGTATTCAAGTAGAGTTCCTGTACACTGAGTAAGAACTCTGAGTCTATATCCATTTCTCCCAGAACTGTGCTTCTTTTTCTGATACTGTTTTATCTGTATAAATTAGAAATAGTGTGACTTTAATGTACATATCCTAGAATTAAGTAACATGTGCAAGTTTTTTTTCTTTTAAAAGTATTAATTATAACTTCATATGTTGAAGTTAGAAATGTAGTAATAAGTTGAATGATTGTAAAATTTGAAACAAAAATAATAATCACAGTTAAAATATCCATTCCTTTGTCACAGGATGTTATATCTAGTTTGTATGTAGAGATGCCACAGAATATTCCACACATTATACACACACACACACAACTTTGGAAACATTTAAACTACCAAAGTAAGTGTGAAAGACATTAAGACACTTTATCATTTTGGAAAGCTTATTATAGGTATATTTTTCAGAATTATACAACACACACTCATGAACACAAATGTTCCATGTAAAAGTGACCTTTCCCGTGTCCCACAGCTATGACACACGGCACTGCAGATACTATTCTGCTGCGATATCCGAACAGATCCGACACATTAGTAAACCCACCAGGAACACGCAGTGTTCATTTTTCTAAGAGAGCAGAAAGGTCTGTTATTTTTTATATACGTACTAACAACATAATCAATTATTATAAAGTTCTTGTGAGTTAACAAATTTTAACTCCCACAAGCTACAAAAGCAGAGGAAACATCAACTACATGAAGAGAACACATTCTGGAGCAGAAATGCTTTCTTGTACACCCTGTCGGAATATACTGTATTTGCCCATGTCCCCGGGGCTTTTATATGTTACCTAGATTGTGGCATGCCTATATTTCTGTAGGCTTATCTTTGTCTTTCTTCACTATCAGATTATAAGGTTTTCATGATGAGAAACAAAATATTAAGTTTTGAGAGTATACAGTGCCTGGAACAAGTTCCTTGGATAATACTTGCTCAATTAACATTAATTGAATTGCATTTTGCCGCGTCTTTAATGCACCTTACAATAGGGTATAAAATACTTCTTTAATTTTTTTCTTCTTTCTTAGCATTTCAGATTGGCAAAACACATTAGGCAGACTAAAAACATCTTTAATAAAGCAATTTTTAATATGTCTCTCTAACCCCAGAGCATCTTTTAATAAAGAGATTAAAGTGGTGAATTTTTATGCCATGCACTCAAGGGGACAATGGGTGACCCTGGTGACTGAGAGCAGCATTTATTGCAGTACATTGGGTGCCGGACGCTAATTATAGCAGTTAGAACATTCTCTTAGCATTATCCATTCATGAGAAAGTCCCATACACAGAGGGCAGAATTCAAAATAACCTCAAAATAAAAAGGAGGATAAAATATTTAAGTGGAAACATATATCAGAAGTTAAGAATCTTCACTTACTATGTTTTACTCTTAGAGTTATAGCATTATCAGCTTCTCCTACTGCCTTGCGCATTACTGTAGAAACACACACGAATGTGTACCTGTGTACAGGCAACGCTAAGTCTTGGAAATCTTGAAAGCTGCAGTCATTTGCTTATGCAGCCTCTGTAAATGGAAACATGGTATTATTTTGCTACTCTAGAATATATATATATATTAATTTTTTTCTTTATTGATTTTAGAGAGAGGGGAAGGGAGAAGTAGGGAGAAAAAGAAACATCGATGAGAGAGAACATTGATTGGCCGCCTCCTGCATGCCCCCCACTGGGGATCAGGCCCACAACCTGGGCATGTGCCCTGACCGGGAATCGAACTGGCGACCTCTTGGTGCACGGGTTGACGCTCAACCACTGAGCCACACCAGCAGGGCTAGAACATTTCTTTTCACCATGAACAGTTGCAGGTGTGACCATTTTTCTTCCATATACTGCATGAATTTATGAAATGTGTCCCAGTTTTAGGAGGTCCTTTTATAGTGGCCATGGACATTAGACTGGTCTCAAGTTAACAGACCCGAATGAGCAGAATATATCAGTTAAAAATCAGAACACAATCTGAAAATAAAGGCTACATACAATATTTCCCCTGCTTGGAAAAGAAACCGGTGCTGATAGTTACACTGTGGCCTTTGAAATGAGTTGTTGATGCAGGCACGAAACGAAGAGAGGGAGGGTGAGCTGTCTGGCCGGAGGGATTTCTCCCACGCCTGACCAACACCCAGGAATGAAAAATGGCCTCTGAGACCCCACAACCTAGAGCTCCAAAGGGCATTTAGAACCTCCTCGGACGCCAAGACAAGTTATTACAAATTCACTAATTTAGTAATATTTCTACCCTGGGAAGACATTCAGTAAACCAGCGACAGACTTTCCATTCTGAGGGGTTTTGCTAAATTTTCTTTCAAATGGTGGAAGAATAAAACAGAGAAGAGACAAGGAGAGTCTATTATTGACATCTGCTCTCCAAAATAGAATATCCTGAGCGAAATGG
Source organism: Molossus molossus (assembly GCF_014108415.1). Classification (NCBI taxonomy): domain Eukaryota; kingdom Metazoa; phylum Chordata; class Mammalia; order Chiroptera; family Molossidae; genus Molossus; species Molossus molossus. The sequence continues at coordinate 112,118,393 of NW_023425399.1, forward strand.
AGAGACAGAAAAGAATATATGAGAACAACAGCTTCCACTCCCTTCCCGGAGCAGAGGGAAGAGTAAGATGCTCTGTGCAGAGAGAGGAGGGGGCGGGGGAGAGAGTTATACTGTGGAGAAATGGTCCAGGAGCTCTGTTCTGGATTCCTCGGACCCTACTTCCAGTCGAACCCTGTGCCAGAACCAGAGACACAATGCAGCCTCTGATGGGACCTCAGCAAGACACTAGGGAGCAAGGGGCTGCACAGTGATCCAACCATGGGGTGCTGTGTTTCCTCAGGGATGGTCCACGCTTTGACTTGTGAACAAAGTCACGAATGATGCGATTGTCCCAGGCTGTGCTGGAGGGTCAGAGAGCAGCCCCAGGGAAGAATCCAGGTGGGCAATGGTGACGCACCTTTTTGTGCTTGTCTTTGAGGATCACTTTCCAAAGGCCAGCTCTCCTGGACCAGTGAACACCTGAGGAAAAGGACGTGACTCTCTCCCTAGCATGCTTTGGGATCACACCTTCCTTCCAACACTAAGGCGCAACCCTAAGAACAGTCAGTAGGGTAGCGGGGTTATGAGGAACCGATATTCAGGTTGGGCATCTGATTTTGAAACAGAAAAGCACCAACATTAAACAAAAGAGACTGGAGATCAGACATCATCTGCAAGTGTTCAAGCTGGGGACAGAAAGTGCCACACAGGCACTGGAGTGGGTGCTGGGTGGACAATGTCACAGCCAGAGACACGGGCGTGCCACCAGAGGGTTAAAGTCAGCGAGGGAGAGAACTATTGGATTGTGATTGAAACCATATGACAAGAAAGGTTCAGTGTGTTGTTACACACCCTAGCAGGACTGTTCTGTGTGTGCTGGATTTGTATTTGGGCCCGAGAAAACCTCTCTGCAAATTATACATTTTACTGAGACATGAATCATGGATATGATTCAGATAACAATAGGGGAGAAAAGTGTTCTAAGCAGGGGAGCACACACACACACACACACACACTAATTCCTGATGTGGAAATTGTTTGATGCTTGCAAGGCATTGGAAGAACACGGTTGATTTTGGGGAGTCAAAAGTTGTGCACAGATTTTTGACTATGCAGGGTGGAGGGTGGTACCCATGACCCCCAGATCTCCCAAGAGTCAAATATACGTTTATATGTACCCCTTCCAGAGAGGAAAATTGTCTTCTCATATCAGCCCAAACTCCTTAAAGTCGCATAGTTTAATAACACCTGAGTCCAAGAAGTACGCAGCAAGAGTGAGCCCTGATTCTTCGCAAAGGAAGGAGAAATGAGTTTATGGCAGATTCACTGCGAAGGAGCATTTTAAAACCACAGAGGCTTCTCTTAGCTAATCCGGGCTGGAAGTATACGTAACTATTTGAATCATCTTACATTATTTGTTCTTAGTGATGAAACGTAACTAAGTTTCTAATAAATAAATTCATCGTGACATTTAATCATCTGGCATTTTTTTATCTGAAGATTTAAACACTTACACATCTGTTTTGATGAAACAGCTTGATGATAACTGCTCCTGCGCAAGGTTAAAACAGAAGCAAAAAACTACCGCACATCAGCCTCCTGCAAAAGCGTCCTCATGCGAATATTTCTTAGTTTAATCAGTTTTCCTCTGAAACTGCAGGCCATTACAAGTTACATTATCTTTAATTGGACTTTCTCATCTTTAAATTTCAATCATTTTGATCCACAGTAATCCACCTAGATTAGACAATATCTACTCTGGTTTACTTAATCATATAAATGCTACATATGTGACTTGCAATACTTTATTTGCTCATCATGATTTGACACTGCTATGTTTGCGGAGAATGACATTTGTGCCACGAGAATGGAAATAACCTTCCTTTCACCCAAACAGCCGTGGAGCAACAATAAATACCATCTACTAAGCAGCCATATATGAAATGTTGAAATAAATAGTGTCAAAAAGTCTATCTGGTAGCCCAGACTGTGTGGGTCAGTGGATGGAGCATCGTCCCATGGACTGAGAGGTCCCAGTTCCATTCCCAGTCAGGGCACGTGCCCAGGTTGCAGGCTCGATCTCCAGTAGGGGGCGTGCAGGAGGCAGCCGCTGTTTCTCACATTGATGTTTCCTATCTCTCTCTCTCTAAAAATTCAATAAAAATGCATTATTTTTTAAAAGGCTATTTATTAATTGAAGCCCATTTAGGGGTAGAGTTATATATCACAGACTTCATCACAGGCAGAAATACATGATGTTTTTGCACAGTGGTAAACACTGAAAACGGGAGGATTCTGGGTAACTAGCCTGCAGTACATTTTGAAATATTGTTTATGAAAGTGGTTGAATTAGCCCCTTACCTGAGAGGCACTCACAGTCTAACTGTAGTGATTTCCAAAGTGGAGTGTTGAGTTCTAGGTCATAAAGGGAACAGGCAGGGCAAAGGTCTGTGCAGAACAAAACCTATTCAGTATTATGACATGTTTTTTGTTTTTTTTTAATTTGCCTCTGAGAAGCGAATAACATTCTCGATTCCTTTTATACTTGCAGCTACCATTTTGTACTGAAAAGTGTTACTCACCATAAGAACACTGTCTTCCCTAGCAAATCCCAAGCTCCATCAGGAAGGAAACATGTCTGTTTTATTGGATCTCGGTGCAGCCCAGGGCTTCATGCATAACATATGCCCAGTACCTCCTTGTGCAATTGAATATACAGACTCACGTTCAACAAAACCGTGCCGAGGAGCGAAATGCAGATGAACGCCATTGAAAAACAGCAAGAAGTAGGTCTGTATCTGCTGCGGTTCCCTTTCCTCCTTGAGGGGACCGAAGCCGGACCCGGGTCCTGCTGCAGGGTCGGTAAGAGAGGAGCTCCGATCCGGGACACAGAGATGTTGGCAGCCGGGAGTCATGTCAGTCCACGGCGAGGAGTGGTTTGGAACCCCAAATCCTCCGGTTGACTGAGAAGCCTGACTCTGGCCCTGTGGTCATTGACCAGACGGGTTGGTGCCGGGATGCCTCACACTGCAGAGACCAGCAGAACTGGGGAAGCCTGTTCCCTGACCTCTTGTACATTAGAATGAAGGCGACCTGGCCGATCGCACAGCTCTGAACCATTTGGAGTGATGCTGTTCAGTAATCTTCCGGCTTGCTGGATAAGTTATTTAACTGAGTGACACGTAGCCCCCTGTCTGGACAATGCCAACATCACAGTCTGTCTTGATGGGTGGCTAGGCGGCCGGAGAGCACAGAGGACAGGCAGAGGCTCTTTCCAAGGCAGCTGTCAGAATGTCATCGACGAGGGTGAGTGGCAAAGCCGGTGCATGGATTTGACTGTGGATATTCGGACAAACAGCTTCCCTGCCTTTAAAATATGACTCCAGTCATTTCAAAATCTCACCCCCAAGAACTCTATGAGATGATCAACTCTGTCATATAATGGCACCGATAAAAAAATGTATGTAGTATGGAGGTACGTTTTATTTTTTTTTCTAGACCTGACAATCAGATTTTATTGGCAGGCATGATTATATTCATTGAAAGAGTTAACCATTCTGAATAGATGAAGGCGCTCCTTCTCGTTCCTTTTTTTTGCTGGATTAGTAATTGGCACCTAGGTTTGATGCCAGAGAGTCAACCTAAGCAACACATCTGCATTGGACCTTTGCTTATTCCACTGTGAGTCAGAAAGTTTCCAAACTGTCAGTCTAGAGCTTACCGTTCCAAACCAAGCCTAGACATGAACCGTCTAGATATGCTAGACTATACTATACTCAGATATCTTCTACTTACCAAGAAATACAAACATTACAAAAACAAGGTAATACTGTGACTGAACTCCCTGCTCGATCCATCGTAATCAACCTACTTAAGGTAAATAAGCTGTAGAAGACAGTAGGCACCAGATATATAACATTTGCCACGCCGTGAGAACCGGTGGTAAATAAATATAATACTGAGGCTGATGAAAAATTAAAGGCAAATATAGGGACTCATGTTGATTTGTCATAGTTAATGAACTATTGCTTTCTAGCGCCAAGTGCTGTGGCCTTTATAAAGCCACAAACAATCAGGATCTTGACATGTTTGTCTCATCAAAGTCTACTCCCTCAACAGACTTCATGAGGACACGGGGAAGGGTCATTTTTTTGAACTAACACATCAGTAAAATGCTAAACCCATGGGGAGCTCCTAGTTACTTTAAACACCCAAATAAAACTACCCAGCATCATTATTAGTTCCAGAAGCAATAAAATATTGGCCAATTCCTGTGCACAAGCAAGAAAAGAAAGCTTATCATATGAATGCTACTATAAACAAAAGTAAGTAAAAGGTCAGAGAGGAGATCCACAGAGATGTGCAGGTGCATTGAACACCAAAATTCAAACTTTCTTTCATATAACAAAACATCATCTAAGTTGAATTCATCTACGTCCAAATCTTTCTATAAATCGATGTCTTCATTTTTCTGGAGAAGAAATGGCTTTATTGTGTGAGGAATTATCCTGTTATTAAGTGCTTTTCTAAAAATGAGAAATGCCATTTTAAAATGATTTTTCATTCTATTTTCAAAGAGATGAAATCTGTTTGATTTTAGACAGCAAAAGAATAAAATCTTGTTGTATAATGTATTCTTAGCGTCTCACATTTAGAGGTGTGAATGATTGATAATTTCACGTTACTTAGCAGGGAGATTAATCTTTATGTAGACTCAAGAGTAGGAAGAAAGAGACGTTTGCATGTCTCACCTTATACTAGGACTGCTGTAAGTCAATTTTTCAATTTCTATGCATGGAAATAACTGTTTTTGTTTAAATGTACCAACATTAAAGTTTTTTATATTAAGGTAACCTCTGAACATTTGAAATATCATACATTTATAATTTGTGTATTTGATATTATCTTCTATCCTTTTATGGTAGTTTGCTGAGTAATTTAGAGCAATGTTCAAGAACTACTAGACGTTCGTTTAAAAAACCAGACATGAATAATGAAAATACTACGCTTGTATTTACAAATTCTACATATAAAATTAGCACATGCTCACAGTGAATATTAATCACAAACGGAGTTTACCATGTAATTCAAGAATGTTTTTAACTTATTGTTTATGTTCAGATCAATATAATTATTAAAAATTGTTTAGAAACTCTTTTTATCAAAATTTCATCCTCACTGGATTTGCCTAATACCCATTATATCTCATATATATAGTTACTCCCAGAAATTTAATTTGACAAGTAGTAAATAACCTCATTAAAATCAAATGAATGCAGGATTAATTAACAACAAAGTAAGTACATTCTAGGTAAGTCTATATTCTAGAAGGGGAAGAACATGCTGATTAAAGAAAGGAGTGGAAATACTGATTATATGAGTGGACATTCCTGCACAAGGCCCTGGAAAGGCCCTGGACAGCCACCCACTGGGAGTAAGTTCCTTCATGTCACAGGACTGGGTGATAGAACTTCATCAACTTGTAGTTGGAATAATATGAAGACAGAATGAACTACACTTTATGCACAGTCCAGCTACCTACTCAAGTAGAATTATAATGCAGTGAGTACCAGGAAAGACATGTTTACTCCATCATCTCGTCGGTTCTCCTACTTGTTACAAGAGCAGGTGACTCTACCTGAAGAATGACGTGTCACTCTTGATGTGAGGGGAGAAGGGCAGGGAAGGGTGAAGTCAAAGAAAAAACATTGCAAAGTCAACAATGTTGGAATTTGAAGTGATGGACAAATTACATAAACGAATTTAGTTACCATTGCAGCTTCAATTCATCCATCATAATTAAAAGCAACATTTTATACTCTCAAGGAGATATAGTCTTATAACTAATAGTAATACTATAACTGTAAAAATATAATAAAACTAAACTTTTTCTTGTAAATTGCATTGCCTTGTAGTTCTATTATTTGTATAACTTGACTACTAGGATATGCCTGAGTACTTCAGAGATATGCAATTAAGTGCTAACTTTCTCGGCTATGTGCACCCCTGATTTTAGAAATGGTATATATAAGATGTAAGGTTGTATTTTGTGAAATCAAAATGTGCGCACTGCAACCATTTACAGCAGTGACAACTTCTGGTATACAAGGCGAGATGCTGAGCTACGGGGAAAAGTGTGTTCTCTTATTAAGGTGGAGATACGCTTTCACAGGGAGGAAGCAAACAGGATCCTTGGATGGCAAGACATGGAGACATTACTCTTTGGGGCCTTTCCACTGTTTCCATTTTGTGAATTCTTATAAACATGGGGGAAATACAACTACCAGACTTACATTTCAAACTCAGGAGTGCAGAAATTGAACTATTCCGAGGAGATGAATTTACAGAGACTTGGAGACTATCTTCCTAAACAGCAACTTCGACTACAAATGCCAACGAGGACCTGCACCCCTAGAGGACAGGGCCTCAACGCGAAGGGGTTACCTCTTCAGGGCTGTTTTCCCCTCAAATGAAATGTCACTCATCATTTTTTTCCCTTTCTGAGACATAAGGTGAGCAGAGGGATGATTGAAAAGAATTAAGCCTGACAGCAAGGCAGGCAGAGAGCCGAGAGCATCAGGAATAAGGATACATCATTTTCCGACCTTGATTTGGCCTAACTCAATTACACAGGGCACCGCGGGCATGTGCAGAGGGTCACTGCAATCTACAGTGCGTGGTCCTAACCCTTTTAACATAGCAGGTGAAGACGCTGCTTCCCATGTAGCACAGGTTGTGTTCCACACTGTGAACCCACGCATTTCTCTTGACAAAGTCCTACCCCCATCACATTTTAGGTGCGCACATTTACATCGATGTAACATTCATTTTAAAATATAATGAAATGAGTGCAGTTATAACAAGGAATAAGAGAAAGGGTTTTATGTGTGTGTGTGTGTGTGTGTGTGTGTGTGTGTGTGTTTAAATCCTCTCCTGAGGATATTTTTCTGGATAGAGTGGGAGGAAGAGAGAGAAACATTGATGTGTCTCATAGTCTGGTTGCCTCCTGCACGACCCCAACTCGGGGGCCGGACCACAATGACGTACATGACCTTGACCGGAATCAAACCCAAAACTCGTTGGTCTGAGGGCCAATATTCTACCCGCAGAGCCAAACCTACCAGGGCTCTTTGGTTTTGTTCTAATCAACTTGAACACCCTAGAACCCAGAGACCTTCATACTCAATAGACCAGTACAATAAAATCAGGCAGGTTAGTGTGACAGGTTAACATAGGTTTAGTGTAATTAGGTTGCGTATTTTTTTAACTAGTGTTAATTTTGGATTAACAATTACAGAATAGCATAGACACATAGCTCATAATGACAGCAATTTATTTCTCACTGTTCTGGACGTGCAAGAGCAGGGTGTGGGCACATTGGTCAGAACCTACTTTTTGGCTCACAAATGCTGTTTTCACTGCATCCTTACATGGTGGAAGAGTCAGGTAGTTCTCTGGGTGCTAAATACACAGTAATCCCTATTCATGGGGCTCCACCTTATCACCCCCCAAAGGCTCCACCTCCTAATACCATCACATTGGGCATTAGACTTCGATACATGAATTTTGGAGGAACACAAGCGTTCTGTCTATAGCAGCATCTTTAAAAGCATCATCACAACCCTGGCCACTTTGGCTCAGCAGTTAGGGCATCGGCCGGCAGACCAGTGAGTCCTGGGTTTGGTTCCGCTAAGGGCACATACCTCTGTTGCAATTTGTCCCTGGTTCGGCTGGGGTCGTGTGGGGGGCAACCAGTTGGTGTGTCTCTCTGACATCGATGTTTCTCTCTCTCTCTTCCCCCCTCTCTCCCTCCTGTTCTATCTGAAGATCAATGCAAAAATGTCCTCAGGTGAGAATAAAAAAAAAAAAAAAAAAAGGCATCATCACATCACACAGACTTAATAAAGTGATTTCTTTCCTAATTCCTTCTATTAGAAAAGAAAATAAGAAGTTTGGGAGGAGTCTGTGAAGCTATTTTGGGAGTAACAGCTTACCATGAAAGATGATTGGAAACAACCCTCTTGTCTCAGATAAGGTCCCTAGAAGGGATCGTTTTCCAAGAGAGATTACTTCTAGTTATTTTTGGTTTTAGACCCAGTTTTTCTGAAAGACAAATGGAAAACTGATCCCATCTATTCAAATTTATAGTCTATAACTACATCTTTTCAAGTATATATTGGAACTCTCAAAAAGATTGAAAATAAGAAAATGAATATTTTATCTTTTTAAAGAGTAAATGCTAAGTTAAGTAGTCAAATTATTATTTCATTTTAGCATATTTTAACGTTGTACCTGTTTGCATGGAGTTCACTCGGCAACGTTATGCAGTTAGTGAGACTCACCACTGAGAGAAATGATGCTGAGCAAGATGAGAGCATCGTCCCTTTGTTTATGTCTCTGCCTATCTCTGATAATATTGCAAATTAAGGCACAGAAACGTCAGATTTACCAATCGCCAGCAATTCGTATTTTATGGTTTATACTTATAAATGCATACCTCGCTGAGAAGTCGGCCACCAGGCGCACACGGCCGCAAAGCAGGGCTAAAGCAGGTGCCCGGGCAGCTCAGGCCGACACTGACAGGTCCCCCTGCAAAGGCAGGGGGCTCAAGGCCGAGGAGCCAGGCTCTGGGTCCCCCAGTGCGGCGCACTGTGGTGCAGCAGGAGACGCAGGCAGGATGGGCATCCTCCACACCCACTTTGGGCAGAACGGGGTTGAAGACGTGAACAACCTCTAGCCTGAAATCCAGGGAAACCACCTCAGAAACGGACAGGGAGGCAGGAAGGGCACCTGGCCCATGGATGCAGACGCCTTCATGAAATCTGACGTGTTAGCAAAGTTGGAGTTAAATTCTTGTGAAAAGGCATCAAATCATCTCTTTGCACGAGATAGCAGATCCCTTTACTTTTGGGGAAATAACAGATCTCGTGTCTTTGTACGGGAGCTTATCCAAAGAGTCCATCATTGCCTCGTATATCTGAGAAATGCTACGGGTGTATGTTGTCTGTTTCCTACGTCTTTTATCTCAAGCAACATATATTTTAATACTGACTTTTTCTTTCTTAGATGTAGTTAAAAAACAAAAAAGCGATTAACTTCCCTCCCCCAATGCGTTCTTGAAGGTCAGGGCTTTATTTATGGAAAAGTAGCAAATGGTTCTTTGCAACCCGGGTGCAATAGCAGCCTGTCTGAGTCCTGGCTAAGGTTTAGAACAACGAATATTACTGTAATTGTTTGGGATGCTTTTAGTTTCTTTAATCAAACTTACTAGACGATTGAATTCAAGAACTTGTTACATGCTATTGCTTGGTGTACTGATAATCATCTAAAAGTAAAGCCTCACTGTCATGCAGCAAAGAAGGTAAATCAATGTGTTTTTTCAATGTTGTCTCCATTAACTAGTATCGGCAGACTGCTGTTTCAACCCAAATCTCTATTCATTGTAAGATTTCCGCATCATTCACATGTAGTACGGTGTTAGCGTGAAACTTCACCAGGGGACAATCTCGGTGTTCCTTGCGTTGAAGACAATGTACTGTACCTCAAGTGTATTGGAACAGAACCTTGGCTGGTGAAACTCGAGTTGGCTTTTTTAAACAACTCAGGTATGCTTGAGTCTGATAGTTTGAAAACGCCCAGAGTCATAATAAATAAATCAGCCTGATATCAAATCAATATGTGAGTAAGTCTGGAATGTCACCCCCAAAATGGAAATAGGTATGACGTTTTAACGGAACAATGTATTACTTTTGAAAAGCAAAGTCAGCCCGACCGGTGTGACTCAGCGGTTGAGCATCGACCCACGCACCAAGAGGTCACCGGTTTGATTCCGGTCAGGGCACATGCCCAGGTTGTGGGCTCAATCCCCAGTGGGGGGCATGCAGGAGGCAACCAATCAATGTCCTCTCTCATCGATGTTTCTATCTCTCTCTCCCTTCCTCTCTCTCTAAAGTCAATAAAAAAAATATTTAAGTAAAAAGAAAAGCAGTCATTTATCAACAAGGTGAGTTTCACATTAATACTTAGAGATATGTGGACTAAGAAAACTTGGCATGAATCAGAAAAAAAATTAATGGGTGCAAGTTTAGTATCTTCCTAATATCAAGTATAAGTCAGTTTATAATAAAAAGATTCTATTGTACGTGCAATGCTGAAAAAATATAAGATATAATAAAATCCCAGATGTCAGGCTTTTAATAAAATAAAAAAACTACCAGCATGAAAGATTAATAACCAGAGAATTTATAAACAACTGTCTTTAATCACATAAAACTCAACAACACTAGGTCACAGGATTTTAGTATTCTGAGGATTTCTGCCATTTTAAGTCAAAGAGTAGATGCATAAAAGCTTCAGTTATAAACTAATTCAAAATAGAGGTGATGATACAAATATATGTAATAAGTACTCAGCACAGAATGAGCCAGCTAAACGAAAGGCTATAAACTGGTAGTGTGTATAAATGGAATCTTGTGCAGGTGTGTGTGTGTGTGTGTGTGTGTGTGTGTAATATAAAAAAAACTAAGACTAAAGCAGTAGAAATACCTTAAATGATATAAAATGAATCTAAATTTAAGCATGACGTTTAATATAAAAAGTTTAAAATCAGAAATTGGTTGAAAGTGAGAACAGAATCTGAAGGCAAAAATTGTAGAGGAACAAACTGGAATTAAAAAAAAAATGGTCACTGAAGAATAATGCCCACTAAATTTGGGACTTGCTGATGTTTAGCATTTTATATTTATTTATCTAAGGAAATAAATCTAATAGGTAACTATAGGTTGAATACAATTTTTATCAACGAAGTTAACAATTCAATCGAAATTCTCTTCTACAAGACACACAAGTGTGGGAGAAGATGTAAAAGTATGTCTTTTAACAACCTACTGATTGGAAGAACATATTTTCCAGTGATACATATCATAAGGGACATCCAAAATTTACAACAAACTCATACAACTCAACACCAAAATACAACAAATCCAATTACAAAATAGACAAGCGACCTCAATAGACACTTCTCCAAAGAGGACACACAGTTGGCCTATAGACATATGAAAAGATGCTCAACATCACTAATCATCAGAGAGATGCAAATCAAAAGCCCAATGAGACACTACTTCAATCTGTCAGAATGGCTATCATCAGGAAATCAACAAACAAGTGTTGGCGAGGATGTGGAGAAGAGGGAACCCTGGTGCACTGTTGGTGGGAATGCAGACCGGTGCAGCCACTGTGGAAAACAGTGTGGAAGTTCCTCAAAAAATTAAAAATGGAACTGCCTTGTGACCCAGTGATCCCACTTCTGGGAATAAAGCTGAAGAAACCTGTAACACTGCTTCCAAAGAATATATGCACCCTTATGTTCTTTGCAGTGTTATTTACAATAGCCAAGCTATAGAAGCAAGCCAAGTGTCCATTAATAGACAAGTGGACAAAAAAGCAGCGGTACACATATACAATGAAATATTACTCAGTCATGAAAAAGGATGAAATCTTACCATTTGCAACAGCATGGATGGAGCGAGGGGCCATTATGCTAAGTGAAATAAGTCAGTCAGAGAAAGACAGGTACCACATAATTTACCTTATATGTGGAATCTAAAGAACAATACAAATGAACAAACAAAATAGAAGCAGTCTTATAGATACAGAGAACTTAAGGGGATTGAGAAGTATAGATTGGTAGTTATAAAATAGTCATGGGACGTAAAGTGCAGCATAGGAAATACAGTCAGTAATGTAATAACTGTATGGTGCGAGGAGGGTCCTGAAAATCTCAGGGGGACACTGGGAAGTATATGATTGTCTAACCACTCTGCTGTACACCTGAAACTAATACAAAATAATACTGAATGTCAACTATAATGGAAAAAGAAAGATTAAAGGTCAATACTGTAAATTTTAAAAAAGTAAATAAATAAATAAAAGCTCATCCACAGGGAGATGGCATTGACAGTATGAGAAATAACATTTTCTATAACTCACATTATAGAAAATGTTTTCAGTCTCTAGCTGCTCTTTGGAAATGTCTTGTTGTCAGAATTTACAATTTGAGGTCACACGTCTGTCAGAGGACAGGAGAGAAGGTGTTAGGTCCCCACAATACAATACAGCCAATGTCGCCCTGGCCGGTTTGGCTCAGCCGTTAGAGCGTCCGCCTGCGGTCCGGAGAGACCCGGGTTCGGTTCCCGCTAAGGGCACGTACCTCGGTTGCAGTTTGTCCCCGGCCCTGGTTGGTCGTGCGGGTGGCAGCCACTCAATGTGTCCCTTTCACATCGATGTTTCCCTCCCTCTCTCTTCCTCTCTCTCCCTCCCACTCTGTCTGTACAAAAAATGGAAAAATGTCCTCGGATGAGGATAAAAAAAAAAAACAATACAGCCAATGTCCATGGCCGGTTTGGCTCAGCGGTTAGAGTGTCAGCCCGCGGACCCGAGAGTCCCAGGTTCGGTTCCTGCTAAGGGCACATACTTTGGTTACAGTTTGTCCCTGGCCCCAGTTGGGGGGGTGTGGGTGGCAGCCACTCGATGTGTCTCCCTCACGTCGATGTTTCTCTCCCTCTTCCTCCTGCTCTATCTGAAGATAAATGCAAAAGTGTCCTCGGGTGAGGATAAAAAAAAAAATACAGCTAACGTCTCAGACAAGCCAGAACCTTCTAAGCTCCATTTTCAGTGAAATGATAGACTGAGTATCCATCAAAAAGGACATTGTGCTGATGAGGTCCGTGCTATAACGTAAAAAACCAAAATCTATGTCTGCCCTCAAGCATGTTAGGTTTAACAATAAACACACACACAAGGGCCTAGGCAGGAAGTTGAATATTGACTCCTATGATTATATATACATATACAAAACAGAGAAATAGATGATAGATTAGATTAGACAGGTAGATAAATAATTGTTTTTATAAGGACACACCCTTAAAACAGGCCTCAGAATATTCCCGCAAAGAATCAACTCAATTATTTTGTAGTCCGATGAAGCCAGCATTCATAAAAACAAAACGAGATTCTTTGCAACAGACAGAATTGAAACACCCCTGAGATTTATCTTTAGAAACGTGGTTAGAGAAAAGGCACTAAAATCATTTTGAGAAAAAAGGGGTAGACGCCGAATTGTGGTAGAGATCCAAACAACAGTACCGTGACCACATTTACGGCAATTTGTGCCCCATGACGGCAAGAGCGACTTCATAAACGAACTCTAACTCAATGACAATGACTCAAGAAGAAGTGAATTGAAGCAGACATTTAAAATCCAACAAAATTAAAACAAGCACACACAACAAAAATTGGTATAATTAATTATACAGGGAAATTTACTAACCACTCAAAGAAGAGATAAATTCAAGCTATTATAAATTCTACAGTTGAATAAAAACAGAGAACACTTTCCAACTTAATCTATGTCTCATGCAATATTCATATGAAAATCATACAAGGTATAACTAATACAAGAAAATCACAGGAGAACGTCATCCAATAACTCAGAGGCAGTAATTCTAGATGCAATGTTTGTAAACAATTTGAAATGTAGCTAAATACTTGCAGAGGTAAGTCTAACACAAACACAAAAACTGCATTGCTTCTCACGTTAATCAAATGTCAATCAAAACCCCTTTACAGACTTTCATTTTGTTTTGATGCAATTTGAGAAGCTGATTTTTAAATATATATGAGGGAGCAAAAAGCTCAAAATACCAAAGACAATTTTGAAGAGAATTGCATGCTACATGATATAGCCTTCCAGATATCAAGACTAATTATAAAACTATTCTAATCAAAGCATTGACTGGTGCAAGGATAAATAGGCAGATGGAAACAATAATGAATATAAAAATAGCCCATCATATATATGTGTAGATATTTGAAATATAAGAAAATAGTTCATTGCAGATGGGTGAGAGAATACAGGGACAATTTGGTACCATATGGAAGAAGCAACATAAAGAACAAGATTGTTAAATTTAATTCCACTCTATTAAAAGAAGACTTCTGTTCATTCAAAAACACCTTAAAAAGAAATATCATAGATGAGATGATACTTGCAACACTACTGAAAAAACAACATTGGTATTGAAAAATATAAAGAACTTCTATCAACTCATGTAAAAGATATATAATCCACTCTAGAATAAAGACAATAGGATAAGTATGCAGTGTATAATGGAGAAACACGACAAACATGAAAACAATACTCAATTTTTTCTGGTAGCTGGGATAATTAGAATGAAAACACAGGGTCACATCTTACATTCTTCAGATAGGCAAACAAATTAAAAAGCTTTAAAATAACACTTTTCCCAAGAGTGTGGAGGAACAGAAAACCTACTACATTTTTGATGAAGGTGTAAATTGGGCAATCACTTTAGAGAACAACTCAGGAATATCAAGTGAAGATCCCGTTATTGCTAAGTGTGGATCCTGGAGAAGCTGGGGAATGTGACTGAAATGTACAAGGATGCTAACCAGCATTGGTGCAGGAGTGAAAACTGGAAACAGTCTATCTGCTCATTAATATTTAGCTATACAATTAGCTAAGGTTTACTAAATGCATTACATAGAACACTGGGCTATGGTTACAGCAAACAGACTGCAACTCCATATATATATATATATATATATATATATATATATATATATATATATGAATCTTTGAAATTTTGGAGCAAAACATAAAGGCAACTTGAAGTATATATGCAAAGTGTAAGGGCATACAAGCAATATGATAAGAAGTTCAGAGAAGAATAGGTAGTAAAAATTTCAGACTAGCATGGGAATGAAGTATACCAAATTTAGAATAATGCCTACTTCTCCAGGGTTAAAGAATGGTTGGGATTGTAGAGGGCTATGCACACACTTCTGTTCTATTTATAATTTTGGTTTTCTTAAGCTTGCAGTTAGATGCATGGCTATATATTATGTTATGCATCATAACTTTTATGTGTGAAATATTTCATAATAAAAAGAATAGGTTAAAATTCTTAACCACAGCTTTTAGAAGTCCTGTGTGGTTTTATAAATATTTAAGAGATATTTTTCAAAATAGATTTTAAAGTGCTTTATAACTCATGCATGTCCATTTGGAAATAACTCTAGTTCTTTGTCACCACCATAACAAGGCCGAAAAGTGTTGTGCAGATGCATGAACACGCACACATCTGCAATCCTGTAATCTGTCTTGCACTAAAAGACATGGGATTGTGAAGTTCCAGTATCTGTTATGTAAAAGGAAATTGGTAACATAGACTGATTTTGAAAGCAGTCGATAGATACTACTATTACTTTAATTATATTTAGACAGATGACATTTTTTTTAGTTTAGAAGAGTGATTATAACACTATCTAATACCTAGCATACGTCCTCTAGTTGCAAAACAGCCAACATATAGAAATTTACTATAAAATGAATGTTTATCATTTCAAGTTTGTTTAAAAGTAGTTAGTTTCTGAATTTCAAAGTAATCCACCTATATTTGTCATCCATGTATTCATTCCAGTGTTTGTGAAACAATTACTGTGTAATGTGCAATCATTAGTCAGAAAAAGTCAATGACCATTCCCCAGCCACAGTAGGTAGTCATAAAACCTATAAATGGGATTACTTTAGTCAGGACAAGTTCCATGAAGAAAAATAAAATGGGGTCAAAGGACAAAGGATTATAGGTAGCAGAGGTAAAATCAATTTCTATGTGTCAGACAAGGATGGCGTGAGGAGACGGTGTCATTTGGTTTGTGACTTGAATCATGAAAACGAGCCATGTGTCAGCTCTGTGGTGAAACACTCTTGGAGGGTGGACTCAGCCTCTGCAAAGCTCTGAGGATTGGACAAGCATGGAATGTTTAAGGGAGAGAAAGAATGACATTGTAAAAGACATCAGAAAGGTAAGCATGAGCCAACTCACCTAGCACAGGGGTGACAGCAATAGGAAGTCACTGGAGGCATTTAAGAGCATGATTTGATGCACGCGGCGAAGGAGCTGCCCGTGATGCTTCTGGAGGCAGTGAGCCTGTGGGAGGGATGCTGGAGTGCTGACAGGTGAGGGGGTCTAGCGCAGTAGGAGTCGGGGAAGTAGGAGGAGCTCCTGTTCTGTCAACAAGATTGCCCCTGGATTGACAACTGTGTTTACTGGTCAAAACAAGAGGGCATTCAATGTTTTGCTTTGGTTCTACTGAGTTTAAGAGTTTGGGGTTAAAATGATTTGCTTGAAGTGGTCATGGAACAGGCAGCTGCATGCAGGTGAGAAGGTCAACAATGTCACGTAAGGTGACACAGAGTAAGACTTTGAAAAGGGAGAGTCACTTGCAGGTTAGGGTTCAGGTTGCTCTCCTGAAGGAACCATTCAGAAGTGTCCATGATCTGTCCAACTACCTGGGTGCAATTCCTAATCACCAGCCAGTTATGGCAGGAATTGCTTATAGACTAACATGCAGGGAAGCCAACCACCAGAAAGAAGGTCTTGCCCTCCATTCCTACCAGTGCGCAGTTAGGAACATTCACGACAGCAGTAGGAGGACTGAAAGAGAGCTGTGAACTTAGTTTCTCTTTGACCAACTGTAGACAAATTCTGAATGCTCCACAGCTATTAAAAATGCCCTAAAATAATTAGCTAACTCTCAGACCCAGGCTAATGAGGGCAGAGAAAGATCAATGGATAACGATGACCAGTAATCACAGAGAATGTGGACATAATGAGGACAGAAATAATACTCTTAGCCACATGTGGTCAAGTCTGTCATGAATCCTTAGGAAGGGGAGCCGGGAAATATCAAGTGTGTCATTGTTTTCCATTGATGTGTATGTTAACCTCCCCAAACATTTTTCATCCCATAAGGAGTTCAGTTATACTCAAATCTTGGTGATCATTCTCAAAGTTCATAATTCAAAGAACAACAGCAGCAGCAAAGGGTAAGAACAAATGGAAAAACCAGTCCCACCAGAATTAAAACCAACCTGTGTCCTATTTTCACAATATACAATTTCTTTATTAGATAATAAAATAAGCATTGTCCTTATGTTTTCTGTACATCCAAAAGATCGCTTACCATGTTTGTTCAGTTTTACTATTGTTAGAACACTGTTCTTTGTATTTATCATAAAAAATAAAGGCTTCCTCAAAACTCCAAGGGCACTAAGCTAAACTCATTTAAAAAGGGCTTTTTACTGGGCAATTAGTTTTGCCTGAAAAAATAGTCATGATTAGAATTGGAAACTTTGAAGGCCAAAATAGATATTAATTTGAGAACAAAGTTTTCTTACATTTGCTTTTTCATCTTATTACATACATACAACATCATATAGATATTACATATCACAATAGACTGTATAGCAAGTTATATCAATGATAACATTAAAATAATGTTATCATTAATAAAATAAACCCTTCACCACAGTAAAAAGTCTTTTGTAAAAATCAGCTTAAATACAGCAGATATAACTATATCTGGACATGTATTATTTATTACCTAAACTCCTAAAGAGAGAAGATATGTATCATATATTTCTGATGAAGAATATTTGCCTATAAACTCTTCAATTGATATAGTAGAGAAAAAAATCTGAGGTTATTAAAGAACCAATTAAAAAATGATTATAAATTTTTTAAAACTATATCATATCATCCAGATGTACAATGAGCTTAAATCTTTAGTTACTATGAAACAATACTCGATTATCACATTTTTTAATTTTGCAAAATATCTCTAGCTCACAAGTCATTGACTTAAACTGGATTCTGTTAAATAAACTTTCAAAGTTTTGTGCATAATTCATAAATCAACATACACGTTGATTACAACCATGCCAGTGTTCAGGTTCAGATAATATGTCTGACTTTCTACTTGTATCTGTTTTGTGAGGGAGAGTGGAGTTACCACTTACTCAGATCTTTCCGAAATGGACCCTATGTGCATGATCAACATAAAAGTTTCCTGGTGATGTTCTAGCACCAAAGTGCCTTCCCTAAGAATCCTCCTCCTTATGAAACTTCTCCCTGCTGGGAGCCTTCAGAAGGTTTATGACTACCATACCCTAAATCTATTATAAAACTTATTTGCCTTGTATTTTATTTCTTCTATGCCCAGGGGCTCTGTAAATAATATGGAGAATGAAAATAATATTGCTGAAAATGCTCCCATGTGACCCATATCTAATTCAATTGGGACTTTCCAAAATTCATATTTATTCTTCCTAAATGATTATAAAGATTTAATGGAAACCCAGGCACGAGAAACAATCCAAGAAGGTCACTGTTAGGTAGCCTTGGTTTTAGGTTGATGTGCAAACCCTTGGTGTTTACCCCTAAACTCAGGGCCAGCCCTACAGAGACCATGGTCGTCTACAATCATGTGTGTTACCATTGACATACATACATGGTGCTCTGAAAATCACAGCCAGGAAAAATAGTCAAGGGGCAACCCTCCCCTTAAAAGTCATTTACTGTATTATCTAATAAACGTGGCTGAGCTGAGTTCTCAGCTACTTAATCAATAGACATTAGGTGCACCGATATGTTTGGGGATGTTTACAAGTGTTTTAAGCACAGCTAGTATACATTTTAGGATGCCCTTGAGGGTTCTGTCCTTCAGATATCAGTCACATTTCCTAATTATAATCACCAAACTCGTTTCTGCGATTCATTCACTTTGTCATCTCTTAAGTCCCAACTTTACTTGTACGAATCTATATATAATTTAAAAGGTGTTTGGTATAATATACAGTACATAGCTCTTGTTTGTATAAAATGAGTTACACTGGTATATAAAATTATTTACTTGTTCACAATTACCCAATCTGGAGTCTGGATGATGTATTATATACAGTGGAGGTGAAACTGAACAGGTATGAAAAAGGACACCGTGAAAATGCTGGAGGCCGAAAATGGCGGCGGAGGGACTGAAAGCTACACAGACTGTCTCCCAGGACCAAACTGGAATAACAACAAAAATAAAGACAAATCATCAGGAAAAGGCAACAGAAAAACAGCTTGAAGGACCACATAACCCGGGATCCTGACTCAATCCTGGTAGGATTGCGGAGGCGTGAGAGTGGGGGCTGGGAGCCTATGGTCGGCAGCGGCCTTAGCTGGGAGCAGCGCCCTTGGGTTACACTCCCAGGTGGCTCCACAACACAGAGCCCCGACAGAGGCTAAAATAGTCGCAGCCACTCACCTTGGGCTCCAGCAGAGGGAGGGCAGACTGGACTGGAACTGTATGGGGACACTCAGGATCTGGAGGGAGCTCAGAGCTTTTGCTGACTTGTGGCCACAGAGGATGGTGGTCATCTTACTCCTTCCCAAGGCTCTGGGGAGAGGCAGTGGTCCCTCTTTGGAGATTCAACCCCACCTGTTGGCCATTGAAATGCAAATTGAGGTTCATTAACAACCAGCATCTGCCCCACCCTTGGGAAATCCCCTTATGCTGAGCACCTGAGGGAGTTTTTCATTAAACTGAGAAGCCAAGGCTCTTCAAGTAACCCCTACTGATAGCTTCCAGGCAAAAAACTAGAGGATAACTGTACCAGTCCCTGGGCTACCAACTCTAACCAGGAAAGTAAGACTTGACAGTGGTATTTAATGTGGATCCTCCCTGTCTCATCCAAACCCAGGAGAGGGAGCCACAAACAGCAGAACACCAACACCCATAGGGTAAATTTGACAGGCTCCAAAGCCCACTGTGATAGCCAAAATGGTGAAACACAGAAACAAAAGCCAAATGAAAGAACAAGAGACCTCTACCAAAGATGAGATAAATGAGGTGCAGTTAAGGAAGTTAACAGAGCTAGAATTCAGAGCCATGATCTTGAGGAAGATCAACAGCATGTGTAAGGACATGAGCACCATGAGTAAAGACATAGAAATGTTGAAAATCAACCAGTTGGAAATTAAAATCCACCAAGGAGAAATGAAGAATGACATACCAAAAATAAAGAACACACTGGAAGGTCTAATTAGCAGAATAGAGGAAGCTGAGGACTGGATCAGTGAATTAGAAGATAGGGTAAAAAAATCAACCAATCAGAAACCCAAAAGGAAAAAACAATTAAAAAACAGGAAGACAGCTTAAGAGAACTGTGGGACAACTGGAAACGTAATAATATTCGCATCATAGGAGTCCCCCAAGAAGAATAAAATGAGCAAGGGTTAGAGAATATATTTAAAGAAATAGTGACAGAAAGCTTCCTTAATTTGGTGAAGGAAGAGGCATTCAAGTTCAAGAAGCACAGAGAACCCCAAGTAAGAAGAACCCAAACAGGCCCACACCAAGAAGACACATAGTAATTAAAATGCCAAAAATTAAAGACAAAGAGAGAATCCTAAAAGCAGCAAGAGATAAGCAACAGGTGACCTACAAAGGAAACCCCATAATGCTCTCAGCTGACTTCTCAACAGAAACACTACAGGCCAGAAGGGAATGGCATGAGGTAATCAAGGTCATGAAAAATAAGGATCGGAATCCAAGACTACACTACCCAGCAAGGCTATCATTCAAAATAGAAGGTCAAATAAAGAGCTTTCCAGACAAAAAAAAGGCTAAGGGAATATATTAGCACCAAACCAGAACTACAAGAAATGTTAAAAGGACTACTGTAATTAGCAGGAGAAATAAGAAGAAAAATATAACCACACTAAATAAAAATGGCAATAAATAAATACATATCAATAATCACCTTAAATGTAAATGGATTAAATGCTCCCATAAAAAGACACAGAGTAGCTGATTGGATAAGAAAGCATGACTCACATATATGTTGTTTACAAGAGACCCACCTCACAACAAAAGACTCACATAGATTGAAAGTGAAGGGATGGAAAAAAATCTTCCAAGCAAACGGAAAGGAAAAAAAAAAAAAAATCCTGGGGTAGCAATACTCATATCTGATAAAAAAAAAAGATTTCAAAATGAAGACCATAACTAGAGACAAAGAAGGCTACTACATAATATTGAAAGGATCTATCCAACAGGAAGATATAACCTTGATAAACATATATGCACCCAATATTAGAGCACCAAAAAATGTTAAAAATCTTCTGGAAGATTTCAAAGGAGAAATCCATAGCAATACAATCATAGCAGGGGACTCCAACACCCCAGTGACATCACTGGATAGATCCTCTAGACAAAAAATTAGCAAGGAAACAGAGACTCTAAATGAAGCACTAAACCAAATGGATTTAATAGATACCTACAAAGAATTACATCCCAAAACTACAGAATTCACATTCTTCTCAATTGCACATGAGATAGACCACATGTTAGGACATTAAGTAAGTCTCTACAAGTTCAAGAAGATTGAAATCATATCAAGCATATTCTCAGATCACAATGGCATGAAACTAGAAATCAATTGCAACAAGAACATGCAAAGACATTTGAACACATGGAAGCTAAAAAGCATGTTATTAAACAATGAATGGGTAAATGAGAAGATCAAGGAAGAAATTAAAAACTTTCTAGAATCCAATGAAAATGAACACACATCAACACAAAACCTATAGGATACAGCAAAAGCAGTTCTGACTGGGAAGTTCATAGCACTACAGGCCTACTTGACGAAGCAAGAAAAATCTCTAATAGACTACCTAACCTCACAACTTAAAGAACTAGAAAGCAAACAAAAAGAAAACCCTAGAGCAAGTAGAAGGAAGGAAATAGTAAAGATCAGAACAGAAATAAAGGACATAGAGACCAAAAAAAAAAAAAAATTCAAAGGATCAATGAAAAAAAGAGCTGGTTTTTCGAAAAGATAAACAAGATTGATGGACCCTTAGCTAGACTCACCAAGAAACAAAGAGAGAGAACCCAAATACACAAAATCAGAAATGAAAGAGGAGAAGTAACAACTGACACCACAGAAATAAAGAAGATCGTTAACAACTACTATGAAAAATAATATGGCAACAAAGTTGACAATCTAAGTGAAATGGACAAATTTCTAGAAACAGATTCTCCCAAAACTGGACCGGATAGAGATAGAAAACTTGAACAGACCAATAACACCAGAAGAAATTGAAGATGTAATCAAGACTCTCCCAGCAAACCAAAGCCCAGGCCTGGTTGGCTTCATGGGGGAGTTTTACCAAAAATTAAAAAAATAACTAACACCAATTGTCCTCAAACCATTTCAAAAAATTCAAGAAGGAAGACTTCCAAACTTGTTTTATGAGGCCAGCATAATTCTAATTTCAAAACCAGAAAAAGACACTACAAAGAAAGAAAACTACAGGCCCATATCCCTGACGAACATACATGCCAAAATCCTGAACAAAATACTAGCAAATCGAATCCAGCAAAACATCAAAAAAATTATTCACCATGACCAAGTGGGATTCATCCCAGGAATGCAAGGCTGGTACAATATTCGCAAATCAATAAATGTGATACACCACATAAACAAAATGAAGAATAAAAACCACATGATCATATCAATAGATGCCAAAAAAGCCTTCGACAAAATCCAGCATCCACTTCTGATAAAAATGCTCAGCAGTGTGGGAATAGAGGGATCATATCTCGACATAATAAAGGCCATTTATGAAAGACCTACAGCCAACATCATACTCAATGGGCAAAAACTAAAAGCATTTCCCTTAAGAACAGGAACAACAAGGACGCCCACTTTTGCCACTCTTATTTAACATAGTACTGGAAGTCTTAGCAACAGCAATCAGGCAGGAAGAAAAAATAAAAGGGATCCAAATTGGAAAGGAGGAAGTGAAACTGTCATTATTCGCAGATGACATGATACTATAGGTAGAAAACCTCAAAGACTCCTTCAAAAATTTACTAGACTTAATAAATGAATTTGGCAAAGTAGCAGGATACAAAATTAATGTCAAGAAGTCGATGGCATTCTTATACACCAATGATGAACTCACAGAAAGAGAAACTAAGAAAGTAATCCCATTTACCATTGTGGCAAAAAAAATTAAGATACCTAGGAATAAACTTAACCAAAGAAATAAAGGACCCATTCGCAGACTATAGGTCATTAAAAAAAGAAAGACAGGAAGATATAAAAAAGTGGAAGCACATACCTTGTTCATGGATTGGAAGAATTAACATCATTAAAATGTCCATACACAAAGCAATCTATAGATTCAATGCAATTCCCATCAAAATACCAATAGCATACTTCACAAAAGTAGAACAAATACTTCAAAAGTTCATATGGGAAAAAAAAAAAAGACCTCGAATAGCCACAGCAATCTTGAAAAGGAAGAACAAAGTAGGAGGGATCACATCACCAGATTTCAGGTTATACTACAAAGCCACTGTAATCAAAACAGCCTGGTACTGGCACAAGAACAGGCATATAGACCAGTGGAACAGAACAGAGAACCCAGAAATGGACCCAAGGCAATATGCTCAATTAATATTTGACAAAGGGGGCAAGAGCATACAGTGGAGTAAAGACAGCCTCTTTAATAAATGGTGTTGGGAAAATTGGACAGCTACATGCAAAAAAAATGAAACTAGACCATCAACTTACACCCTACACAAGAATAAACTCAAAATGAATAAAAGACTTAAATGTGACTCATGAATCCATAAAAATCCTAGAAGAAACTGTAGGCAACAAAATTTCAGACGTCATACGCAGCAGAATTTTCAGTGATATATCACCTAAGGCAATAGAAACACAGGAGAAAATGAATACGTGGGACTACATCAAACTCAAAAGCTTCTGCACAGAAAAAGATACAATCATGAAAATGGAAAGGTTACTCACTGTGTGGGAGAGCATAATTGCCAATGGTGTATCAGATAAGGGGTTAATTTCCAATATATATAGAGTACCCATACAACTCAACAAAAGGAAGACAACGAACCCAATTAAAAAATGGGCAGAGGAACTAAATAGACATCTCTCCAAACAGGACATACAAATGGCTGAGACATATGAAGAAATGCTCAACATCACTAATCAGCAGAGAGATGCAAATTAAAACAACAATGAGGTATCACCTCACACCTGTCAGAACAGTCGCCATCAACAAATCATCAAACAGCAAGTATTGGCGAGGGTGTGGAGAAAAGGGGACTCTAGTACACTGCTGGTGGGAATGCAGAGTGGTGCAGCCACTATAAAAAACAATATGGTGCTACCTCAAAAAATTAAAAATTGAACTTCCATTTGACCCAGGGATCCCACTTCTAGGAATATACCCTAAGAAGCCTGAAACACCAATCAGAAAGAATATATGTACCCTCATGTTTGTAGCAGCACTATTTACAATAGCTAAGATCTGGAAACATCCCAAGTGTCCATCAGTAGACGAATGGATAAAAAAGCTGTGGTACATATACACAATGGAGTACTATGCAGCTGTAAGAAAGAAAGATCTCTTATCCTTTGAGACAACATGGAGGGACCTGGAAAGTGTCATCCTAAGCGAAACAAGCCAAACAGAGAAAGACAAGTATCATATGATCTCACTTATTTGTGGAATATAATGAACATAACAGTCTGAGGTACGGGGTAGTCTCAGTGACGTGGAAGTGGGGTACGGACTGACTATCCCCAGAAGAGGGGGTTGGGGGAGAGATAAACCACAGAACTTATATGCATGTATGCATGAACAATGGACATGGACAACAAAGCTGGGGACAGGGCGGGAGGGAGGGGGAGGGGGGAATCGGTGGGGGGGTGAAGGAGAAACATCTGTAACAAAAATTAATTAATTAATTAAAAAAAAAAAAGGACTTCGCATAACCTCCTTCTCCAAAAGACCTCACAGCCCCATTGTCTCCTACAGCTCTGCCTTCCCTTGCAGGGGTAGCCTGGGTGGTAATGGGCCGTGAAGGGATTCATGCTGTCTTGGACAAAGGCTTTTCAGGACAGGCACATTGAGAGCTTCAAGTCGTGGCCCAACTGTCTGGAAATGAATCAATTTTTACTAATCTGATATTGGTTTGATTGGCACTAACATGAAATTCTCTGTAGACTCTTACCACTGTTCAACTCTGGTTGTTATTTCCATTTGAATCTTACCTTCCAGATACTAAGCTGTTCTTACTCTGTGTGTGTGTGTGTGTGTGTGTGTGTGTGTGTGTGTTTTAATATAACTTGACTAACTTTGCAAATTCGTTCAGAATCCAATATATTTTAAAGCTAAATTTCGTGCTAAGTTCTGATCACTAATGTGTTTGTTGATGAATACATTTTAGCATTAAAATGTAAAACACAAATAAATAAATGGCAGAACATTTGGATAAGGATGGCATAAGAAAAGAATGATGTTGCATTAAACACGACACAGAAAAATATGTTCAGAACTAACTGAATGTGAGTGGCCATGTCATACACATTCCATATTGGTATGAGCAGTTCATATAGAGATCTCTCTTATTCTCTTTCATAAAAGAAGCTTTAAAAAAAAACATGTTGTCAGTGATTTTGATATACCCACATCTGGGATTTGTTAAGGATTGACTTTTTTCACAATTGCTTTTATTGTCTGCACGACTGTATTTGACACGTCCATCATCCAGTTCAAAGGTCTTCTGAGTAGTACTGAAGGAGCAGTAGAGTAGGGATAAAGGTGAATTAAGGCAAAGTAGAAAGTTAGAGCAGGTATAGGAAACACTGTGTGTCCAGAAAGACTTTCTAGCTGTCCTTGTTTGGGGGAACACGACAGCCCATATTACAGGATCCTGGCGAGTACTACTTTCAGAGAACTCCACTCAGGCTTTGGGAAGAGAGTGCATAAAAGCAACTTTACAAAATTGGCTACTATATGAATTTAAGCCTTGTTTGTCTCTGCCCGATATCCTCACAGCTGAGAAAAAATAATTTACATTTCAAAGAGAAAAAGTTAGTGATTATACATTACTTGGAAAGGCACATTAATCTACCTAATCCTGATAGAAGAGTCTACTGAGAAAGGTTTTTAGGAGGTAAAGAGAAGTGTGTATTAGTGTGGTTGGGTTATAAGTAAGAGAACAGTTTCAGAGAGAGACTTACCTGTCTAACTGTGAAGATCTGACCGGGAACCAGCTAGGAGGGGAATTTTTGCATCATTCTGAACAGCTAAAACAACACACAAGATTTTTATTCTTCTAACTAGTTGAAAATGTACTTGCCTTCATTGCATTTTAAATTATATCCTATGTTATGCCTAGGCATGCATTTATGTTTGTTTATCCTGCTAAAGGGTTTGTGGATCTTTGTGAGTATGTAAATCAATATCTTTCATGAGTGTTAGTGAATTTTTAGTTTTTATCTCTTCAAATTGTACTTCTCTTCCACTGCTATCTCTGTCTGAAAATCTAATTACATTTCTGTGAGTAGCAATCATCTGGTTCCATCAAAACAAAATTCTCCTCTTGAATTAGAGACACACAGAGACAACGTAAACAACAGACCTTTACGGAAAGAAGTACTAAAGGGCTTTCTTCAGCACAGAGAAAACAGTGCGAGGTAGAAGCTGGGAGAAGAGAAAAGAATAATAACGGATGAAACTGTGTTGGGAAATGCAAATAAACGTGGATGCGTGTGGTCCTAGAAAGATTGTTGGTGGAGTTTCTTTCAGACCTGGATACAGGTGCCTTTCACGCCGTCGATGCTGATGCTGCCAGTTGCTGAAGGTTCCAACAATGTGGCACCATTTTAATATACGTTCGTAACTTGAGATTGAGCCAATTTTCTATTGCTACCTTGTTGAAGTTGTTACGATAGGAAAACAGCCTCATTTTGCTTGATAGCCGTGCTTTTTCAAATTAACACCCTGCCCTACTTCAACATAAAATAGATGTTCACCCAGCTGGTAGATCATTGACTTCCAGTGGTCAGGGATGTCTTCTTGCCTGGCTACCAGTGAACTCCACTATTACAAAATCAGGACGAAAAATAAAACTATTCCCAACATTTCAACTGTACACAGCATTTTCTCACAAAGGGAATACTTAACAATGTGTATATTGAAATAAAGGACACGGTACCCTCCTTACCTGAATACAAGGTTTCACATTCTATAGAAGGTACCATCGATCATAAATGACCATGTGTTTTTGAGAAAATAATGAATTATAATCATAGAAAGCCCTGTGCACCAAGGTGGGACAGGTGGGATTCTGCTATGTTGGATGTGTAATTTTCAACATTATTTAAAGGACAAAACAAATCGGGGAATGAGAGAAGGAAGGTGTTGAAGAGGGGGAAAGGAAGGTCATCTGTAATAAAAAATATTAGTAAATTAAATAAATTATAAAATGATTAAATCAACATAGAGTGTGACTACAAAATGATAATTACTAAAACCTATTACAGCTTGAGGTGTTTGTGATTAAATAAAATCAGAAAGGGAAAAAGAAATCACACACTGTATAAAGCTTTCGACAAGCATGGAGACGGCAGAGGAGCTGGTGGCAGGGCAGAGACGGAGCTCATGAAAATGTATAACTATTCATTTCAGAGGAGCTCAGTCCGAGGGTTTGTTTTTCTAATAGGGTATCAAATATCCCATTATCAAAACATCTCTGTCATACCATGTATGGGCTGCTCGCAGACATTGTGCGCTCTGTGAAAAATTAATCTGGTTTTCTGTGCTCTTTTGGATGGCGAACACGGATACCCTCCATCGGAAAGCTGTAATTTAATACGCTCTCTAGGCATTCCTACTTAAAGCTATCAATATATCAAAGAGGGGGCTAAGACCCTCTGGTTAGAGGCTTTTGTGCTGGTCACAGGATACCTCCTTGTAAGTTTTTTCTCCTACTTACTATATTTTAAAGTCTATTTTTTTTTTTTTTTGTTATCCTCACCCGAGGATATTTTTCCATTTTTTGTACAGATAGAGTGGGAGGGAGAGAGAGAGAGAGAAACATCGATGTGAAGGGACACACCGAGTGGCTGCCACCCGCACGACCAACCAGGGCCGGGGACAAACTGCAACCGAGGTACGTGCCCTTAGCGGGAACCGAACCCGGGTCTCTCCGGACCGCAGGCCGACGCTCTAACCGCTGAGCCAAACTGGCCAGGGCTTTTAAAGTCTATTTTTAACTCCTTTCATATTTGTTTAATCCACACAACTGAGTCTCCACCTTACTTTGCAATAAATCTTCCAGTTGCTAAGTTGGAAACATACATAATTTCCAGAACCTGCTGTCCTAAAGAACCCTCTCCCTGATGATTTGGTAAGGGGCCTCTGATCTTTGACTATTTTTTTTTATCAAAACCCATGGACCCTCAGACCCATTTAATGCCCCTCCCATCTGATTTTGAGTATTATCATTTTTCAGAGAATTCTGCAAATCCTCAATTATTGAATTGGAAATTATTGGATCATGATATTGATCCAGATAAGAGCTAATACCCATTCAGCTATTGTGATTAGATTGAGGGTTCCTAACCTGTCTAGCCACCCAAGTCTATAGCTAGGTTGGCTATTTCGGTCCTGATTCACTTCCTCCACCCTCCACCACTACTGAGGCCCCCCAGATGCCCCCTGACCACGCCCATGTGCATTATGACACCTGATGAGTGATTGCAATCAACCATACAGCCTACAAGTAGTTTAGATAATTAGTGAAATCATGTATTTAAATGGGTTGTAAAAGCTGCAAGAACACTATAAAAATGTCATTTATAAAATCACTCCAATGGATAGTTACACTTTATTTCAAAGGGTATAATTCATACTTGAGTCTGTCTTCTAGTTGGAATAGCTTAGTTGAAAATGTGCAGAAGAAATAATGCCACAGGACAACAGTCAAGAACACTGCTGAGCTCCAAGGTGTTGGGCTCCCCCAGGGGGGACTGTCTGCCCTCCTGCCCAGACAGGACGACAGGCCACGCCCCCGCAGCCACAAGGTGCACAGCTCTCAAACAGAGCAGAGAACACCAGGTGGTGCATCAACAGAACCGTAGAATGTCTCGTCCCGCCGGGATGCCATTTAATAAAGCTCCTTTCATTATATAAAGGAGATCATTTATTTTGATTGGCTCCCATTTGTTTATTTTTCTTTCGAAGCTGACTGCTTATTGGTTTTTATGATCTTAAGCAATTTACAAGGTGATGTGAAAAGACACGAAATATCCATAAATGTGTAATCACTTCAGCATTCACGCGGTTGACAAAGGGCCCCCGTCTCTGGGCCAGCATGTGCCATCTGGAGCTGCGTAATTGCCCCAAATCTCAAAATTGCAAGGGAAAGATTCCAGAGGTTCAAGCCAATGCCACAAATCCAAGCTCAAAGGCTTCCAGCAAAAGTGCAGCAAGACGTCCTAAGTCATTATGCAACCTGAGGTTGAGGAAGGAAAAACAGTTTTACATCCCTGTCTTTCGTGTCTTTGTCACGGCTCTAAGGAGAAGTCCTGCGCACGTGTCTCTCCAGAGGACCAGCGAGCTCCGACTCTGCGAAAGACTCAGACCTGGGCTGGGACACCCTCCTGCCCTGCAGACTCAGCTGCGGGGTGCACCCACCCCGGGCTTTGCGATCCTGTGTTCTGTTGACAAGCATATCACTTTTTTTTTTACCTTGAGAAATTAAAGAGACTCCCGAAAGTAGCTGAATTTAGTAAACTTTGCCTATAATAAAAGTAGCGAAGAGCACGGAAAATTAAGGCCTCCCACACTGGCGACATGTACTTGGGAACATGTCAGAGAACCCCGCTCCCAAGGAACATTTCCCCCACGACCATACCTGCTTGAGCACCTCTGTGCTCCCCAGTGTTCACATCACCCCAAAGTGATGAACATGCTCTTCTTTCTAGCAGAGGATCTCATGGTGACCCAATGTGGTTACAGCCTGTACTTAGCAGAAGTTGCCATATGGCATTTTCAAGATGGTCTCTACGTGCATAATGCCATCGGACCTTTCCACTGAACACTAACTTGCATGAACAACGGGATGGCTGGCATGCCCACTGTCCTTCTGGATCTACAGTGTGCTGACAGAGGTAAGAAAACCAGGAACTGGATTCAGATCCTATGGGCACACACACGCGTATTCAAGTCATTAACTGACAGACATGAGAGAAATGTTGATGAGCATGAAATTTTCTTTCTTTTTTATCCTCACCTGAGGACATTCTTCCATTTTCTGTTCAGGTAGGGTGGGAGGGAGAGAGAGAGAGAGGAAGAGAGAGAGAGACATCGATGTGAAAGGGACACATCGAGTGGCTGCCACCCACACGATGAACCAGGGCTGGAGACAAACTGCAACCAAGGTACATGCCCTTAGCGGGAACCAAACCCGGGTCTCTCAGGACAGCAGGCCGACGCTCTAACGGCTGAGCCAAACCGACCAGGGTGAAATTTTCTTTTGAGACAAGAATAAAACACGAATTAGAGAAATTTCTAGTATTTCTGCCATAAAAAAAGACCAGATCTACTCATCTTGGAATTTCACAGACCCTGGTTTATGGGAAATTTGGGAATAAATTACAATTTAGGCTCCATCGATGGGAATACCTGAAGTAATGCCCACCAATCCACTTTTCCTTAGTTGACCATATTTGTTGTTTCTTTTCTTTTTTAATAAGATTAAAAAGAATTATTTTTTTCTTTATTGATTTTTTTAGTTAGAGAGAGGAAGGGAGAGGGAGAGAAAAATAGAAACACCAATGAAAGAGAACATTGGCCACCTCCTGCGTGCCCCCCACTGGGGATCAGGCCCACAACCTGGGCATGTGTCCTGACTGGGAATCAAACCCGTGACCTCCTGCTGTGTGGGTCGACGCTCAACCCCTGAGCCACACCAGCCGGGGTTGGTTTCTTCATCATCTCAAGCTGTGATAGGTTTTGTGGTCACATTCCAGGTTGATTTAATCATGGCAGCCCCCCCCCCCCAGCCTTTCGCCGGCTCTGAGAGAGTCGTGGCTGCTACCGCTAGTGACAGCACCGTCATCTGCCCACGTGTCGTCAAGTCATTTCCAGCACACATCCCTAGATTCTGCCCTTCAACCAGCGTTGGTACGTGAGAAACAACTTATTTTGCATCTTTCTTCAATCACCCAGATTGTCTCTGATGTCCAGGGTGCTATCTCCCCATGGTCTGTGTCCTTTTAGGAAATCAAATACCAAAGAATAGGAATTTCTCCTTAATTTGTTACCACAGGTTTTATATGGTTGTATCCTATCATCTAAAACATGGGAGCAAATAGTATTCCTCTAAGACAAAAGTAATGTTATAGAGGAGGAAATGAAGGCCTGGGTTCAATAAATAACCTGTACTTTTTTTTTTTTCCACAACAACTCAACTGCAAATTCAATGGTGCAACACAGACGTCTGAACCCTGAACGTGGGCATCATTCTGCTGTGGTCCATTGTCATTCTGTGTAATTTTAAAGAACAGACGCATGTTTTAATGTTCAGGAAACCCTATCAGATTATTTGCTGTCCTTGCTTTTTCAGTTCGAGTTTTAAATGAGAGTCGTAACTTAACCCTGATTGCATGTGTCCTCTAAGTGGTCATCATTTTATAGGGAAAATATATTCTCAACAAGTGTCAGTGACAGGGGCCCCTCCACACCGAGTTTGCGGAATTCAAGGTGGTCTTCCCACTACGCGTGGCTCTCTTCTGCTGCACTCTTTGGGTTTGCTTTGAATTGAAGCAAAATCCACGTCACGTGAAATCCGCCACTGGAGAGTCTGCTCAGTATTGTGCCATCACAGGCTCCGCCTAGTTCCAGACACTTCCGTGGCCCCAAAGCAGCCCTGTGCTCATGCAGCACCACGCTTCCAGCCCCAAGCTGCCGTGGACTTGGTTCTGCATTTGTGAATGTACCTATTTGGCACATTTCATATAAAGAGAATCACTTCACGTGTGATCTTCTGTGCCTGTTTCGTTTTGTTTTTGTTTTTCTGCTGAGCATACTGTCTCCAAGCTCATCCGTACATGTCTGAACACTTCACTTCCAGATTTTCAATCTGTTCCATTGACCTATATGCTGATATATTCCACGATCGATATGTTCTGCAGGTTTTAAACTCACTTTCATTCCCACCACACACACACGCGCGCACACGCACCCCCTGAGAACAGAAGGGGTGGTTTCTTTCACACACCTCGCCTAGACTTCAGAGACCCCAGAAGGACAGAACGCCGTGTACCCCGCCTCCTGCAGGGTGAGGGCATTGCCCTCGTCTTTGGAGCTCCTCGGGCAGGTGAGGGTCCCTCCAGGCCTCAGCCTCCCTCAGCCTCCCCTGGGGGCTCCTTCCTGCCAGGTCCCCCGTACCCCTGAGACTGTGCTCAGCCTTCCGTCACCAAGGGCCGCAAGCACCCTTCCAGGGTCACGCACCATTTCCCTACCTGCTCGGTGAAACTGGTGAGCGGAGAGAGCACACCTGGGCTCCTTCACAGACGGTCTGTAGGTCTCCCTCACAAGCATTTGTACGTTTTCTCCAAGAAGTATCTCTCGAAGCCCCAGGCTCCCCACTGGAATCATACAAACCTATTTCCAATGACTTGTCGGGAGTACTGCCCGGACTGGGTTACGTGCACGTATCTCTGGTTTAGGGTTCATGCAGAAGATACCCGCACCTTTGTCTGTCACACATGTATCGACTGCCTGCGGGGCCAGGTGGTGTAATCAACATGTCTCTTGGGAAGCAGAAGTAACGAACAAACATGTCATGTCCAGATAGAGTTCAGCCTCTGGTTGATCTCAGAAGAGGTACGGTGGCTAATTCTACGGAAAGACCCAAATCAAAGTTTTACTTCCAAAATAAAATGTGACATTCTGGATATCCAAATTTCCCTGAAAGGGGTTCATGGGTCACTCCGCTAACCCTGAAACAGGGCCAATGGAGCAGGACACGAAACATCCCGTTCCCCAGCTCGGAGGCAGGTTATGCGTCAGCGGGGTGGTGGTGAGGGGCAGTGAAATGTTCTAGAGCCTTTTAGATCACACTCTGTGCTGCAACCCCATTCCTCTGTGAAGGCTGCAAGCTTTAAAAGGACGTAAGCTAGCCAGAGTTATGGGAACCCTCACACCTGCCCAGCTGGTGGGGCTCACTGGTTGAGGTGGACTCATGCACCAAAAGGTCACCATTCGATTCCCGGTCAGGGCACATGCCCAGGTTGTGGGCCAAATGCCCAGTGGGGGGCGTGCAGGAGGCGGCCAGTCGATGTTCTCTCTCATCGATGATTCCATCTCTCTCCCCCTCCCTCTCAAACCAATAAAGAAAATAAAGGAAAAGAAAACCTCACACTCGATGTAACATGGGCTCCGGGTCCTAGGCAAGTCCAGCTTGGCCGGCAGACGTGCAGTGGGGAAGAGGAGGAGATTCCTGGCCACGGTGTCCGCGGACACTGCACAGTCAGGCCACGAGGACTGGTCTTCCTGGCAAAGCCGGGAAGCGGGAGCTGGTGGGCTTTACGAACGTATATACACCCAAAGGCAGAGAGCTTCACTCCCCCAGTTTCCTCCTTCCAACTGCCAGCAAGACCTGGAAGCGGCCAAGCACGTACATTTTGATAAGCGTCCCTCCCCGTGAGGCCTGCTGTTCACACCTCAGCTCCTACCTGCCCGCCGGCAGCCTGCGTGCAAACCTCTGCAGCTCTGCCCACGAGGCCTTCCCTGGTCGCCGCGGTGGTGGCCCCGTCCCTGTGGGGGGCCCGGGCAGAAGTCGGGGTACGCAGCCCCAGTCCCACGGGGGCGTGGGCAGACGACGCTCCATCCTTCGCCCGCGGCTCCGCGTGGCCGTAGCTGCCCTGAGACAGCCAGCTGACCGTCGTGGGAACCGCCCGCCGTGCACCGTGCATTTTCCAGCTTCCTGTCCGGTCTCACTGTCCTCCTCTGAGACCCCCGCGTCCTGAGACGCCTCGGTGATGGTCAGCCACAGAGACAGAAGGGCGCCACCCGCAGCTGGTTCTGGTGTCCGCGCTGAGGATGCCTGACACACCGAGAAGGTGTGGACTGTTCAGCCTGTGCTGGGGCCTGCGGCAGGCGCGGGGGGGCCTCTCTGGCAGGACGGACGTGGCCTGAGACAGCAAGGACAGGAGCCTGGCCTGGCTTCCATCGGGCTGAAGAGTGGGCATCCCACAGAGAGAGCCTGCGCGAGTTACACGGTCTGATCCAGGTGCCAGGGAGGGAGCACCAGTCTTTCTCCTCACCCTGGGCGCGCCTGGGGCAGAAGGGGCAGAGACAGGTGAGGAGTAACATTCCCCAGCGTCCATCCATCAAAACCTGAGTAGGACTCTATGACATTCCCCCTGATGTCTGACGACTGAAATGTGATGTGGTTTACATCATCGCATCTGAACGTAAGTAGGTCATGACGACACCCTACAAGCCCTGAGCCCAGCGCTGGAGGTCACGGTTCTGTTGAACCCAGATCTGACCACTGTGGGGTGTACAGACGGTTCAGAGCTGTGACTTGACAGTATAAGGGACGGACTGGCCTTCATTTTCCCAAAACAGTTTCCAGAATTTGAGCAGGTGGGGAGAAGGACTTGAGCTACGTGTGGGGCCATGGGTCCACCCCCTCTTTCGTGACCCCTCTATGTCCAACGCATCTTCTCAGACGAGGACGCCATCCACGTGTCATATCGCTGCTCCTGGACAGAGGTCCGTGTCCTCTCGACCTTGCCCGGACAGTCTGTGTGATAACAAGGCTGCTGTGGCACCGCACTGGGAACCAGGCAAAGGTGTGGTTTCCCCACAGGGATAAAGGCAACTTGCAGCTGAGAGCCCATTGAAACGGGCACTGAAGAGGCGGTATCAGCCAAATATCTAACAGCCAAATATGAACAGGTTGCCAGTTGGACGGAGTCAGTGACGTATAGAATACCGGGTATGGGGACCTTACCGTTAAGGCTGAGGCATCCCACCTGGAGGGACCATTCATTCCTCCGCAGGTTTAAGACTGGGCTACGTTGAGTTGTTGGAGGGAGAGGCGGTGGAGGGCCTCACCCCTTCGCTAATTAGGTCTTACATAATGCCTGTCGGACCTGGAAGGCCCTGTTTAATTTATATTAGACCAGATTAACTCTTCTCACAGGAAGGTAAAGTCCATAGGGCCCTATTTTGTCAAGCCAATTTGTAACTGCCAAGACTTAATTTAATTTTAATGTATTATTCATTAGGTCAGACATCCCTGCCCGGGACGCGGTGCTGCAGGGCACTGGACGCTGTGGCCGCGGAGGTTCAGGGCAGCGTAGCGGGGGTCCGCTGGCCCAGGCGCTTCGCTGAGTGAACGGGCCGTGATTCCGAGCGGTGGGGTGTCGGGGCTGCCGGCACTTTGGGCCCCAGCACTGCCTAAGGCCAGAAGGGCTTGCAGTTGGGGCACTGTCAGCGGGCGGCAAAGTTCATTCGAAACCTACATGGGGTGCGGGAGCCACAGGGCACCCCTCCATCTCTGTGCTGGGAAGTTCTCCATGTCGGGTTTCCAGTGGGCTCCGTGGGGAACCTCGGTTCCGTCCTGCTGCTGCCCTTCGCTTCCCTTGCATCCAGGTCCGCCCTCTCTCCGTCTCTCCCTCTCTCCCTCTCTCTCTCTCTCTGTCTGTCTTTTTGTAGCACTGGGTATCCTGGAGGGTGACCCCCATCCTCTCTACCTGCTTGCTAGGATAGCATTCTTCCAGCCTGGCCGGGTTGGCGCAGTGGATAGAGCGTCGGCCCGCAGACCCCTGAGACCCAGGTTCGATTCCGGCCAAGGACACGTACTTCGGTTGCGGGTGCGGGTGGCTTGGGAGGCAACCAGTCAATGTGTTTCTCTCTCTCCCTCTCTCCCTCTTTCCCTCCCTCCTAATCTGTCTGAAGATGAATGGAAAAATGTCCTTAAAAATGTCCTTGAGTGAGGATAAAAAATATATATAAATATATAAAAAAAATGTGTGTGTACACATATATATATACATACACACACGCATATATATATATATATATATATATATATATATATATATAAAACATGTTCTTACACAGACATATTAAATGTTCTAGATCAGCACCGTCAGGCTCAGGGGCCTCCCCAGGTGCCGAGTGCTCCCTGGGGTCAGAAGCCCTCAGGCCTCTGTTGGGTGGGAATGAGCCTCTCTGCTGGGTGACAGGTGAGCCAGGCTGTCTTTCTGCATCGCCCTGAGGATCGGGGTCCCTGCTGTGACAGAAGCTCGGGCAGCAGCCCCAGAAGCAGCAGGGTGTTTTAGGGTCCTGCTGAAGCACCTGCAGTGAAGAGTAGGGTCTCAAAATGCCACCCAACATAGGTGTCTCTCCCTCTTCCTCTCCCTCTCTCTCCCCCTCTCAGGATGGCTTCTTCGAGAAAGGTCACCCGTGGGCCCTCTCTCCCACACGGCACAGGGTCCCCCTGAGCTCTGTGTAGACCAGAGGCCAATGTCCGACTGCATCGCACAACCATTTGGTCACAGAGCGTGGTTTTCCCGTCACAGTTTCATTCTAGAACATAGGAGTTAGGTTTGGGCTGAGATAGATCACCCCAGGTCACCTTTAGGAAGGCTCTGGTCCCCTAGTCTTACACGAGAACGGCCATGTCATTTTCAGAAGTGGGTCTTAGGTTGGCTGCGCCAGGCAGTGAGGCTGGGTGGACCTCCCAGTGCACGGCGAACGGGCACAGTTCAAGCACAGGCTGCCCGCGGACAGCAGCTCGGGGTACGCGGCACCACGCAGACGAGCCAGCAGAGCGAGAGAAGGAAGACCCACGGCGGTGGAGGGCACCCCTCGGCGTCCCGGTCACGCAGCCCGTGCTCATGGCCCCTCTGTCTCTGCAGGAGACAACATCTGTCCAAATGAAGGACGTGATCCAAAGCCTGATCTCAGGGTCTGCTTCCAGCAGATCCAACAGGAGACACGACCCTTTTGTTCTGGTAACCGAGACGCCTGCTTCGATTGAACAACTGCTTTTCACGTTGCTACGTAGGACGGCTAATCCCGTGCCCCCCGTTCCCCTTGTCCCCAGAAAAGGGTACTCCGCCCATGGCTAGAAATCAGAGGAACCCGGGTGACTGACCCAAGTCCAAGGATGGGGTAGGCCACTCGACCCAGATCAATACCAACTCTTTCTTTCGGGTTTGTTTTTTAATCTGCTTTGTGGGAGAGATCCTCTCTCTTCACTGCGGACAGAGGGTGGAGTAACATACATGTGCGTCATGTTGGCTGACATCTGGAGGAGGTTTACCTGCGGAAAGAAATGGACAGATTGTGGGTTGGAGATGGAGCGCAAGACTGAGAGTCAAAGAAAGAGCCGAGCAGGAGAAAGACCGAAGGATTTAGAGAACAACAGAATGAGTTCACGGATGCAGCAGGATATTATCAGATATTTTAAACAAGAAGGTTCGCGTGCACACACACACACACACACACACACACTTGCTTAAGCTAGTTTGACTGGGGTTGTCTGAGTTGCCAAAAACCCCAGCTAATCTGTATTGCTTATTCATATGGAAAATGAGACAGATTCAGTGTGGGGGGAGAGATTTGTTTTTTCTTGAGAGCATGTCAACAATAATGAGTTTATCTAATTTATCTAATAGCACATTACCTTGAAATAATGAGTCTAGCAATCCTGGCTATGATGGGTGATTGGGGGGGGGTTGTTCTGTTTCTGGCCCTCCCCCCTTCTTAGTTGACATCCTGTCTAGTGTCAACAGCCCCTCTTTCTTCTGCGACACGAGCTGTGTGAACACAGAGCCCATACGCTCGCCCTCCCCATTGCGGGCTCAGTAAATATTTGTTGAATGAGCAGATACTAGACTGGAGCTGAAATGACCTTTACAAACATGCAAGAGTAACATGAAACAGATTCTCGGAAATATCAGGGTCTTTCACCCCACTTCTGAAAGCCCTTAAAAGATGAACTCTGTGATCCACTCAGAATATTTCAAAGAGCAACCATCTCTTGTGCTATAAAAAAGATTTTAAGTCCCAGACCCAAAACTTCAAAGGGAAATGAATGTCACATATCCACGCTGGGTTTTCTGCTGTTGTTGTTTCTCTATAAATCACTGACTTTTCTTTCCTGTATTTGCTTGCCAAGTCTTATGAAAAAGCAAAACAAAAGGTTAATGCAAAAGTTTAACCATAAATATGAGACATAATGTAACCAGTAAGGAAAGAAATATTAATAAATGTGTAGATTCTAGACATCTGACTACCTTACGTAATTTTGTTATTCAGCCAAATAAAAATTCTAAAGTTACTGGCAGCATCCCTTAACATCCCTCTTGATTTGTACCTGATTCATTTTATTTCATTACAGGTAGATTTACGGGTATAAGATATATAACAGTTAAAATAATCAAAATATTAGAAATTTAATTTTTAAAATCCTGAAGCCATTATAAAACTTCTTTCTAAATTCTCTAACTATGTCATACCTATAGTTTCTATTTTATGTTTTCTCAAAGACTTAAGCTGGGGTAGAATGATATTGATGCTCTTCCCCCATCTACGTTCCTTCATTATCTCTGTTCATAAAGCTTATTCATTGCTTTGAATATGGCTTTAAAGTCATGCACAGATATATATGGTATTAAAGGAGTTTTTATTATATTCAAAGTCATTTTAATCTGAACTGAACATTAAAAATAATAATTTAGCTCCAGCTCTTGACATATGTCTCTGAGTGAATTCTTTATTTTCTGAAAAGCAATTACAGATGCAGGTAGTACTTTTCTGTCTCTCGGATCTCAGAGTTTGAAGGCACAGAACACAAAAGGGGAAGTCAGCAACACAGTGTGCTGGGTTTGGATCAAAGTTGAAGTACTGTTTTTAAATTGGCTTTTTGCACGAAGCTTCATGACCTAAACATTTGTGCTGATGGTTAATTCTGTAATTTGTATAAATACACAGCACAGCATTCTTGGCTTCTTTGAGTCCTTCCATAATACAATGAGGATTCTCAGAGCACTTAAGAAAAAAGAGAATAGTTGAATTCCCAAGATCTTCCACCTGCTGTTATGTCATTTCTGTCTTCTTTACTAAAGTCTAAACAGTTCAAAAGCAAAATTTCACAGTCTTCTTCTTTACACGCCCCGCAAAACCTTGGAAAATGTTTTGCACACAGTGGTCCTGAAAAACCCTGATGTCTCACGGACACATGAAAGACCCTGAAACCCATCAATAATTCAGAAAGAAATCTTGGGTACAGAGCAATCACCCAAAGCAACAAGGAAACAACAGATAAAAGAAAGATAAAAGAAAGAAACCATCCTTCAAGGCAGGCATTAAAGGGTGAAAATCCTGAGCTGAATGTCCAAGGTCTGGGTTCTCTGGTGCAATGAACTTCTCCAAGTGCCACTTCTGAAGTGAACTTGTTCTGTGCTCCATGGTGTGTGATCCACAGGTACTTTAACCAAAATGACTTTTGTATAGTTGAGTACAGGGAAGAGGGAAGGAAGGAAAGAAGAGAAGAAGGAAGGAAGGAAGGAAGGAAGGAAGGAAGGAAGGAAGGAAGGGAGGGAGGGAGGGAGGGAGGGAGGGAGGGAGGGAGGGAGGGAGGGAGGGAGAAAAGAGAGAAAGGTGGGTTTCCCTATGTAACTTCTGCCCATTTAAATCACAACATTTTGCTACTTAATGAGGTTGATGCAAAATATTCTACCAGTGACTAAATTAACCCAGGGAACTCTTGTTAATTTTAGGAAGAATCCTTTGACCCACAGAGACTTAATGTGTATGTTTGCACCACAACCTGAGAAAGGCATTGAGCACTTTCCAGTAGTTTGTGTGACTGACACAAGGAGTTTGGGGTTTTGTCCGACAATGCTGCTGTCTTGAGTCCCTTGCACTCCGAGGTGTGTGTTCTCTCTGCAGAAGCTTCTCCGTTCCTGCCTCCGCACTGTGCATTTTGAATCCCTCCCACATCCAGTTATTATTTCATCCTGTTTCCAATCTGTGCTGTCTTCCAAAACTGTGTCTGCAAACCTTTAGGAAATTAAGCCTCAAAGCATTTTTTTCCCCTTATTTTCCTACAGGTGTTTGAGTCAGGAAAATAAAAGTGAAGTGCAAGGTATTAATTACTATTACATCACTCTTTAAGGTCTAAACATATTTATTACAAAACAAACAAACTAGTTATGTGCAGTTTGGACAAACCTGAATCAAATCTCAAGGAGACTCGTGATACCACACTGGGGCTTTCTCCCCGCCCCCTGCCCCCGCCCCTGTGTTCCTGTTGCTAGTGTGAGAAGTTCAGGGTTCTGAAGTTGATCACTTTCTGTGCTGGCTTCCACAATAGACCACGCTCTGCTACTCAGCTTCTTAAACCAGGCTTGCTTTAAATTCTTTTTCTTAGAAAAATCTACCGTGGAATACCTAAATACAGTCAAAAGCTAATATGTTTTTCCTGCGTGAAATCTCTCCGCGAATGCTTGTATTGTCTAAACAAATGACTTATGTGTGCCCAGCAGACAGCACAGAGATTATATATATATGCATATATATATGTGTGTGTATATATATATATGTATCTCAATGGATATAATCAATAGAAAAAGTAGGAAGTCTTTGTTGATATAAGGGAACGTGAACCATATGCCATTAATAAAATAAATAGAAGGCATCTTGCTGGAAGTGTTATTTTTAGAGTACCTGTCCTTGTTCCATTCCACAGACATTTATTTGGAACACTGCTATGTCAGGCCCTGTGCCTGGGTCAGAGGAGGTCGTGATAAAGCGTCTCATTTATTTTAAAAGGGAAAGAAATCGTGGAGGTCAATGAGTGGGTGTGAGGGTGCCTCCTTCTACTTAAGGTCCAGGAAAATTTTTTGAATTTTGAAGCGAGGTGAACATCGGCAGGAAACGTGTGTGATTTCTGGGAAAGAGAACAGTACTTCAAAGTGTGCTATTTTGGAGGTCTGGAATTGTCCGTGACAACAAAAGAATAGGACCTTCCAGAGAGCATGGGTTTGCATCTGTGGTTTCTTACCATTGCGGATATTGCATATTATGTGAGAACACCGTTAACAGAAGTCATTTATTTTGCCATCCCTTAGAGAAGTCAACGAAACGTATTTCAGGATCATTTGATGGATTTTAACAAGATTTATAAAGATTCGTGTGCTAAGACATTTTGAACTGATCTACAATAAAAATATGCATGGATCAGACAGTAAAAATTACACCAGCTCCCCCCCACACACACACACACACACTCCATGCACAGCCAACGATTTAAAAAACACTACATTAGCATTCATGGGCATATCTGTTTATAATCTATATCAACAATATGGTTTTTAACTTCCTTTCAACAATCACTGATTTGCAATGAAAACTATCGTTGAAAGGCGCACACAGGCTGTTTGCAGCCAGGAGAAAACGCCTCAAGTTGTTCAGCCCACCCCATCACCTCCCCAGAAAGTGCCGGAAAAGGTGTCCTACTCACTAAAGAAGTATTTTAAACGTATCTTAGCATCATTCTATAAGCAACATTATTAGTTATTCATGGCCAATATGTCGAGGGGCAGCTACACATTAAGTCCTCTTTCCAGTGAGCCTTGGCATGCGTTAATGATACTGGGGTGGCCAGAAGAGGGGAGAAACGGAAGGAAAAGAGCGATGACTGATTTCTGAGCACGTGCATCTTTGAGAAAAGACAGGGCGGGCTGCGGCCGAGGGGCGGCTGTTCTCACAGAGTGTTCCTTCCTTGACTGTACGCGATGGGGATGGGCTGGTTGGTTCGACCCCTGAAGGATGGAGCCATCTCACTATTAGAAGTAACAATATTAAAATAACAATTATTGTTGTTGTTGTTGTTTCATGTCTGTATTTACTCGGTAAAGATGATAAATGTCACTTGCCTATTAACATACATCGAAACCTCGTGTTAAATTTGTTTTACAGTCTAGATCAGGAGGAAAAGGATTCATCAGAAACCTGGTATTTCGCACTAAAGGCCTGTGTGGTACAGCCAACAGAAACATTTGGAGAGTCAAAGGGGAGAGATTTTTCTGAAAGTCAACACTCAGCTTTGAAAAGAAATGGATTTATCTTTGTAAACGTTTTCTTGTCACTTGGCAAGAGAAATGACAGAGATCATGTCGTTTTCACTGTTTTATTAACTTTCCTGTTAAAACCACAACCTTTTGGTATTTGCGTTATATATTCGCAGGAAGAGATTGCCTTCCTGTGACCGATTCAATGAGTGGACACTAAAGGCCAGGAACTGAAGTAATAAGGGATATTATCAATACCTGGATGAGACTGCCACCTCATTCCGAAGCTGGAAAATGTTTTCAACACAAAGAATGCGGTAGAGACCCTTGAATAAAGGTCTAATGGCATGTCTTATAAAGAGATAAACAGAAAGCAAAAAAAATTTTTTTCTTTCTTGATTTTAGAGAGAGGAAGGCAGAGAGAGAGAGAGA
Organism: Molossus molossus; assembly: GCF_014108415.1. Lineage (NCBI taxonomy): Eukaryota > Metazoa > Chordata > Mammalia > Chiroptera > Molossidae > Molossus > Molossus molossus. Next base: position 112,160,640 of record NW_023425399.1, read on the forward strand.
GAGAGAAGCATTGATGAGTGAGAACATCCATTGGCCGCCTCCTGCACACCCCCCACTGGGGATCGATCCCACAACCTGGGCATGTGCCCTGATCAGGAATCAAACCAGTGACCTCTTGGTACATGGGTGGATGCTCAACCACTGAGCCACACCGGCTGGGCAAGAATACTTTTGTAATGGAATAACAAAATGGTAAACTAGAGAAATAACAGACAAATTCTCAGAACAAAAAAAAAATTGGGGGGGGGGGGGGTCTTAGGACATGTAAAATCAAGATAACGCCATGCAGTAGACAGATGCATGTTTTTGGAATGAGGAATGACTGGAAATATCTTCGCTTAGCAACAGATACTCAGAGTAGCCTGAGAACGTAAACCAGAAGGTACAGGTGGAGATGATTAAGAGCAAACTCGAAAGCGTCAGTTACCAAATCAGCGCGAGATTCCACAGATCTGTCAAGGAGAAGCAGGTGTTCTCGAGGTGCACAGTGAAGTCACACTGCCCAATGACGGGGGTGTTACTGCTAGAAGTCTCCAGAGAAACAGTGGTTTCCTAAATCCAAAGTAATCAGGGCACTCACCGGTTTCTGGGAGGTTTGGCCGCGGACTCCGGTCACGGGAAATGGAACCCAGGGACTCAGTGTCAGACCTTGCGATTATTGTAAAGAGGTAAAACAATCCCAGTCCTGAAGTAACAGGGTAAGAAGAGAATCATATACAAATCTGTTCAAGAGACATTTCAAAAGTCAAGATACATTGTCTAAAACTGTGTTGTGAAGCAAGTGGTTGGCCGTAGGGAGTTAAGGCAAGAACCGAACCACTGAACAAGGGAAATAGTGCAGCGGGTCTGCCGTCCCTGCCCCCAGACCTGTGCTGTGCCCTGTTATCAGCATCAGGTCTGCGATGAGCTGGACTTGTGAGAACCAGGCAGGAACGAAAGTTACCACCCAACAGAGACCAAGCAAAGACTATTCACCAGGTTGGTGGTGCCGGGAAGCTGGAAATAGGTCAACTAGAAGCAGGTCATCTGATGGGGTTATTGAGGGGTGCATATTCATCTCTTCTAAGTTGAACTGGGGGCAACATCGAGGGAAGCCAGTGGTTTTTGATCGAGCTGTGGCTGTTTGGGGCTGACAACCTCAGAGCCGTGGCCGGGCTCCCCAGGCGAGAGGCCCCAAGACGGTGGGTCAGCGGCCGTTGTGACGGAGGACCTGGTACCGTGGCTCAGCCCGTCTCTGTGAGTTAGCAGCTGTAAATGGAAGATGGGCTTAAACGGAGACAAGATCTAACACAGGGGCCATGCTTCTGTCACAAGGAGGGTGAATGGCGACCCAGGAGTTCCCAAACAGCATTCAGAACGTTCCTCCCCAAGGGCAGCCACGAGAACCAGAGAGAGGACCTGGAGCCCAGAGACAGGGCCCTGGGGAGGAAGACACAGGACTGGTCTTATGGAAAATGTGAAGAAACAACCGCACAGCCCCCCTTTTTTTAAGTTATAATTAATACATGGCATTTTGTAGGTGCAAGGTGTACAATGTGTTAATCGGACACATTTCTGTATTGCAACATGATGAGCACCCTAACTTTAATACCTTCTCCCATCACACAATGCCCATCTCCTTTGCGTGGTGAGAGCATTTAAGATCTCGTTTTAAGAAGAGACTCTGAGCTTCCAAGATGAAATTGTGGTTAACGCACTGACCTATGCATGTCAAAAAATCAAAGGATTGGAGATGGACCCTAACTTATACAATGAGGAAGAATTTGCAGGAGAGAGTGACCTAATTCTGGTGGAAGAGTGACCTAATTCTGGTGGCAGGGACCCAAAGTTCACGGCACATCTCAGTAGATGCTTAAACAGCTCAGATGGTTGACTGGGTTTCCCCACCTCATGGCCCTTGGAATCAGTTCTAAGAAGAGACTGGTGTGGGGAACTCCGAATTCACTGAATGAAACTTTCAGGAACTTAAAGAAAAGGAAGGAAAAGCATGAATCAATGTGATGTTACCCTGAAGTGTGTCCAGATTCATCTTCTCCTTTCTGGGAACTTTGAGGCTATTGGCATAATTCAGAAATGTTAAATATTTGTATTAAGTTACATTGTGAATAGCTGAGTTCATGTAGTCACAAGGATGATATGTCTCACAAATACCATCTTCTGCCGGGAGAATGAGGACTATGACTTAGGAATGCATCTCCACACTCAGGTTTAGCGGCAAGAATGAAGTTCTCCAAACTGGAAAGAAAAAAGAAATCCCTCAAAGAAATCAATATGAAGAAGTTTCCCTCAGAGCAATTGGCTTTTCGTAGGTTCTTAGAGTAAGTTTACTTTTTTATGACTATAAATTAATGCAGCCCTGGCTGGTTTGGCTCAGCAGTTAGAGCATCAACCCACGAACCAGAGTCTCGGGTTCGATTCCGGTTAAGGGCACGTACCTCCTGTGGTTTGTCCCGGCCCTGGTCGGGTCGTCAGGGAGGCAACCAGTCAATGTGTCCCTCTCACGTCGATGTTTTTTCTCTCTCCCTCTCTCTCCTTCCCTCCCACTCTATCTGAAGATAATATCCTCGGGTGAGGATTAAAAAAAAAATAATGCAAACTTTTCAAGGGAAATTTAGGAAGCACACTCATGAAGAAAGAATGAAACTATGACTATTAAAAAATGATAAAAATATACAGCAGGTTTTCTAAAGGATCCTTTTCCTTTTTAAATTTCAGCAAATCCGCAAAGAGCTGCTTTCTGTTCTCCAGTGTAATTCGCAAACACTGACCCCCACCTGCTCTTCCAGAGACAGCTGCTCTCGGCCGTATCTGGAAATGCCAAGCATGCCCTCTCTTCCTTCCGTGCACTGAGAGGTCAAAGGCCGTCAGGGATCCTGTCTGAAAGAAGCCTGGGCCGTTTACTTGGACCATCGGTCCAGGTGGACATCAGGAGGGAGGGAGGACAGGCAGAGCACACACAGAGAAGGGCCGTGTCCTCGGGCAGCCCAAGAGGCGGCCAAGGACCATGAGCAAAAAGCATCCTACATGATTAGGCCCCAGAGAAGAAGAATCACACACTGTAGCTGACGAGTCTGATGAAAGATTTCTAGTGCAGAAGGGCGAGAACACGAGTCTAGACGGATGTTTAGCTTCCAAGGACAGAAGTAGGCAGCAAAACGCTAAGATGGCACATGAGAACCAACACCGTCAGATCGTTTCAAACAGAGTAGAGGGTCAGAAGAATACAATCACAGGTGAAATAAAGAGTAAAATCCAGACAATACGAGGTACAAGGCATCTCGGTAATGAAGGAGGGAGGAATGGAAAATACTCAATGGGGCTTCCAGGCAGCTCTGTGATTTTCAAAGGACGTAACCAACCGGGAAGAAGGATCAATAATAAAGAATAAAAGCAAAAGCAAGGCAAAGAGATTCGGGGATCATTTTTTGAAAGCTTAACTAATGATATTGAATTTATGAAAAGTCAGCAGGTAATTTAAAAAAGAAAACTTTAACTTTTCTCTAAACAACAGGACAAGAGTGGGGGAAAACTACTTAGTGGGGTGAAGGAGGCAGACCCAATAATCTTCTCAGTGGCCTCTGCCTCCTGAGAAAGCAGAATCCCCTCCAAATCACAGACAAGGTCAGAATGTAACTGACGACCGCGTGGGTCGAACAGGAGAAAGACAACCTTTTCCCTGAGGCCCTTGCTTTAACTATTTAAGCCCCATTACTGAATAAAATGGAACATATTTGCAACAGTTGAGGGTTTGCAGGAAACAATTCAGAAGGAAACATTTTTCTGAATGTTCATAAGAAGTAAAGGGTTAATTTTAGAGAAGGCAGTGTTCCGATGACAAAGACTGGCTGATTCAGTCCTCAGATGCACCCTACCAGGAATGATGGCATTGATGCCGGGTAAACCCTGATGAAGAATGGCGCACACCCTGAAGGAGCAGATTTTAAGGCTTTGCAGTTCTAGTCTGAGTGCATCTGGAAGAAAACTTTCAAATCTACACATCTCCGAGCGCTGTCGTCTGCAGCTGCACCTGTTCAAGCGCCGGGATGCTCTGTCCCCGACGAGTAATTTCCACCCTCACTGTGGGATGCAGTGTGGGAAGCCGCCCCCTCCAACCTCACACTCCCCTACTCTACCACCTCCTGTCCGTCCCAAACTATGGGCTCATGATTGATGCAGAAAAAGCATCTACCATTAAAATGATGTGTTTTTAATAACCGTATGTATTTAGATTGGTAAAGATTTTAGGCATTGCAGCAGTGTGGTCTCCGTTACAATTCAGTTCTGCTGCTGTGGAGTGCAGGCAGCCCCACACAATCCAGGAACGGATGAGCATGGCAGTGTTCCAATAAAACTTTATTTGCAAAACCAGGAGGCAGGCTGGGTTTGGTACAGGGGCCATAGATTTTCAACCACTGATTTAGGGAACAGAATCTATAAGAACTTTGGCTCTGCAAAGAACTGTGTGTTATCCCACGTTCATTATTGCACCGGCAGGGTTGTTTTCTTATCAATATTGTATTTGAAAACCAAGGTATTTTGTACTTTGTTTTTTAATAATTTCATTCCTAAAATAGCAAGTCTTATGTCTTTACATGCATGTTGTGAGATTAGAGTATGGCTGTGTATCCTTTATAATGAATGTGTTAGGGAGTTGACAGTGATTAGCTAATTATGCCAGTAAAGAATATTTGTTTTGCCCTGGTCGGTTTGGATCACTGGTTAGAGCGTCAGCCTGTGGTCCAGAGGAACCCGGATTCGGTTCCTGCTAAGGGCACGTACCTTGGTTGCAGTTTGTCCCCGGCCCTGGTTGGGTCATGCGGGTGGCAGCCACTCGATGGGTCCCTTTCACGTCGATGTTTCTCTTTCTTTCTTCCTTTCTCTCCCTCCCACTCTATCTGAACAAAAAATGGAAAAATGTCCTCAGGTGAGGATAAGGAAGAAATAACAGAATATTTGTTTTTCCTAAAGACTACCATATTCAAAGAATATTGAATATTCACATAAATGTGATAATAAGGCTCAATAACTAGATTATTAGCTCTTTGAACAAAGAAGGAAACATTTCATATCCGTCAAATATTCCACACAGTAACCAACCACTAGGCAGGAGTTCTTGATTGACCAATCATTGATTTAATGTGATTTTTCCATTTACTTATCTAAAAGGAATTAAGATCTCCTAGTTTAGGTAGTTTTTTTTTTTTTTAATAATAAAAATAAAAAAAAGTCCGTGTTCACAATAACTAGATTATTAGCTCTTTGAACAAAGAAGGAAACATTTCATATCCGTCAAATATTCCACACAGTAACCAACCACTAGGCAGGAGTTCTTGATTGACCAATCATTGATTTAATGTGATTTTTCCATTTACTTATCTAAAAGGAATTAAGATCTCCTAGTTTAGGTAGTTTTTTTTTTTTTTTTAATAATAAAAATTTAAAAAAGTCCGTGTTCAAAATGTAAAGATCCCTCAGTACACAATATTAAACATAATTCTAAGGTAATGTGAAGAAAATATTACATCATATTCTTATAAATGTTCATTTTTTTAACATCCCACCTCTTACTTGTGGCGGGTATTAAATAAAATCATCATGTGGACACATTATTCATAGCGTTTATTGTAAATCATTTTACCAAGAGAAATATCTGTGCATGTTAATCTCAATGATGGCAGGATAGAAGCTGCTTTGTTTTCCTCAGCTACATTCAGCCTCACGGTTAATAGCCCTGCATGCTCTGCAATGCTGAACAGTCAGGTGTATTTCGAGTCTGGAGTCTGCCATTTGTAATTCTCACCCATTAGGAGCCTCAGCCCTCAGGCAAGTTCTTATTTACTTTATTTCTAGTGATACTTTGAAAAATTGTTACACAATCGTGTTTTTTTTTTTTTTGGTTTTGTTTTTGGTTTTTTTTTTTTTTTTTTTTGGTCCGTGCCCCTCGCGGAAACCAAACCCAGGACTCTTTGGTCCGCAGGCCGACGCTCCAACCGCTGAGCCAAACCGGCCAGGGCTGTTATACAATCTTTTTGACAAGCTTTTGCAATGACTAAAAATGGCACGTGGAAATAGAGCTTTAAGGCATTACGATGTAGATGCAAAGAACCATCATTAAGAGTCTTTTATACTGAGAATAGGCTGCCATAAATATCATTTTGCTTGTATTTATATATTGCTGTATCACATGCTGTATAGAAGCATATCTGCCTATTTTTCTGATTGTCAGTTTAAGATGGAATAGATTGCTATGCTCTTGAAATCGCTCTTGAAATAAGTGAAAATAAATTTGAAGTCATTGAGAATACATTTTCACTCCATACTTTCAAAAGGATAATGTCTCATCATCACTTATTTCGTAGTAAATGTGCAACAAATATTTACTGTTTTCAGTTGAGTGTATTTCTAATTACATGACTCACCAGGGGGATTGAAACAATTTTCATTGTCTCATCATTACGATATAGAGACTTAAAACAACAACAGAGATATCCCTGAAACATTATTGCCAAGCTCTGAAACATTTTCTAGGTGTTTATGTATTAGAGTCTTTGCAAAGAGGCAAAACATGCCAAAGACAGAATCAAAAACGGACAAAATTATGAAGGGGTTAAGAAATGAACTGCTCCCTCATCTCCTTCTTCGCTCACTTACGTCAAGGAGCAATGTGCACTGGCAATCAGGGGTACTGTCCCCTTAAGAGGGAAGAGGAGGAAAGTTTGGGGATACATCCACAAAAAAATTACATTTCAAGAGTGGACACTAAATTAGAAGGAACACAGTGAGCAAACTGATACTACACACACACACAAATGCAGTAAGTAGAATAAAGAGTAAAAAAGAGAAGAGTGAAGAAAAGAAACATAAATAAAGTAAAAGGCTTTGGGGGAAATGTCGATAGAGAAGATGGGCCGAGAAGGTCCTGTCGGGATAGGCCGTCTGATGTGTGGGGCCCGGGACAAAATGAAAACACTGTGTAGAAGAAAATTACTCTTACAGGTATTGAAATATGTAACTTTACCTTTCTTCTGTTGTCTCTTCTTCAATCCGTGATGTGTTTTATTTGCTAAATAATGTATTCGCTTGGGCAGGGATGCTTGACAGGTCAGTCCGGACCCTCGCCGCTGCCCGATGCCGTCGAGAAACTCACCCAGCCAGCCACCTGCCCAGCTTGCTATGCAGCTCTAGCCTGGGTGGCCATGACCACGGCTCTGCCATGCTCCAAGACGCAGAGATGTGTGTGTGCCCGCCACTGACTTCCCCTGCTCCTGCCTCTTTCCTGCCGAGTGCTGGGTGACCGTGAATGGTTGTCGTGTGCTGGGGAGGGCCAGGGTGAAGGGATGTGGCCAACAGCCCATCCCAAGGAGGCAGGAAGGCTGGGAGGCTGTGCCAAACGGCACTGGTGAGACAGGCCCATGGCTCGGCACCTGCGCCATTGTCCCATCATTTATAAAATACAAATTCCGAGGTAAAATGATGGAGACATCAAGACTGCCACCCCCAGCATTAAATTCCAGCTGCAGGGCTCTGATCAGAGGTCTCGGTGCAATTCCATTGGTTGTACATCTAGCAAGGTGGTCTTAGATCTGATAGGAACATAACCGGAGTCCTCAAAGCAGAAAACCAAAGAAGTAAGAGTAAGTGTTTGATAGAATAATTACCTAAAACTTTCCTGAAAAAAATGATGAGCCCACACATTGGAAGGCGAAACATGTTGGTGAGAATCCCACTCATAATATTCAGTGAGACAATCTCCCCAGTTCCCCCTAAAAGCACGAAAATCAGGTTGTCATCAGACTTCTGACAGCAACATGTTATGCCAGAAAACGAGAGGAACATTTACAAACTACTCAAGGAAAGAAAAATGTAACTGAAGGATTTTAGATTCAGCGAGGCTGTCGTTCAATTATAAAAGGTACATTAAAATCACTTATAAATATGCAAAACTTCAAGGAGCGTTGTATCCATGAGCCTTCCTGGGGAATGGATTAGAACATGAATTTATGGCAACAAAAAAGATTGAGAGAAACTACGCATGTCTGTTTTGTTGTGGTGCAAGGAATTGGAAAGAGCATGATGGAAATTTTATTATATGCCTGGAGTCCGGGCAGATCAATTCTCCACACATTCATTTATCAAGAACTTCATCATGTGGTCTCAATATTCTACCACAGGGAGAGAACTTGTGTCCAGCTTTGATTCTGTTGCTTTGGAGGGAAAATGGAAATAAAACTGCATGAACAGCCCCAGTGCCAGGCCACAGGAGATTGGTCAATTTCCCTCCCTGTCCCTTTTTGCTTCACATAGTTGAGGGCTAGCAGCAGGCAAGCTTAACACTGCATCATCTCCGGGAATTTAACATTTGATCATGTATCACTTTATCTATTTGACTAGTTATATCAGTTATTAAAATGTAACCATGAAAGCAAAACATGTTTGTTAATAGTATGGGTCCTGAGAAAGTACGCAATGACACACTTTCACCCTAAAAGAGATTCCTCTCGATAACTGAGAAATAATTTTTAAATGCTTTCTACAGCAGACTTTATATTTTATTATATAGTCTAGAAAACATGTAAAAGTGCCTGAGATTTAAACTCAGTTTCTGGAATATGGTTTGTAGGAAAAATATGATACCAGTTAAACATATGGCTTAAATCATTAGCAAAAGACTAATAAATTACATTTATACTCTTAATATTAAAAGGAATTCATCTGTTCTTAATTCTCCAAATGTATGTACACTCTCTCTGTACATAGTTTTAAAACCTAAAACATACCACAAATAGACACTTTTCAGTTTATATTGATTTAGAGAGAATTATTCTGATTAATGTGTAATATTCAAACACATGGTTGAATGTTTTTTTAAAACGGTTTCAAATCAAATCAGTTACGAATCATACTTTTAATGGCTTTCTCAAATAATGTCATTTATAGAAAATGTCCAAAGTATCAATCTGCCAAAATAAAAAATAGTAGTGTTTTTCTTAAATCGCCTGTACAGTCATTCTAAGTCAAATGGCTGTGTGTTAAATGCTAAGAAACTACCATGGAAATTAAAACATATTTTAGAAATGTGAGCTGCTCTATTAGTAGATATGAGGCTGGTCTTCCCAAGGAAGGGTAATAAAAACAAATGTATAACCTCATAATGGTAACGACTATCTAACTTATATGGACATCGCCAACTTTCATTATGGTCGAAAATTTGATTTAAAAATTCCAATGTGTTTCAAAGAAAAATAACACATTGCAATAAAATGGTGCTTTTATATTTTTTTTATTGTAAGAAGACATATGGGAGAGTGTTATCAGTTGGATTGGGCCCCCCCCAAAATATGTCGAGGTCCTAACCCCCAATAGCTGTGACAGTAATCTTGTCTGGAAACAGAGTCTTTGCCAACTGAATCACCCTGAGGAGAGGGCCAGTGTAGTGGTGCCCTGGGGGCAGAGACAGACACAGGGCGGTGCCCCCCCCCCCCCCCCCCGCAGTGCAGGCAGACGGAGTTGGGCTGCCAGGGGCCAAGGCTGCCTGGGGCTACCAGGGGCTGGAAGACAAAGGAAGGGCCTCCCCCTGGGGGTTCTAGGAGGAGGTTGGATGGCCCTGGCAACCTCTGGATTTCGGACTTTCAGTCTCCAGAACCCCACCAGGATATATTCCTGTTGTGTTGCGGCCCCGGGTTGTGGTCATCTGTCAGAGTAGCCCTAGGAACGGACGCAAACACCTCTCTGAGTTTACTGCCAAGTGAGACCCATGTAATCGTGAGACCTTGCAAACCCCCCTCACGCCTACTCTAAATCCCCAAACCCTTCATTCCCCTCAAAAAGCAATGACCATCCTGAGTTTAGGATAATCACATCTTGCTTTTCTAAGCAGTTCCACCACCAAAGTATGCGTTGGTAAACACTACCGTTTCATTTTCCTTACGTTTCGAACGTTGTGTGTGTCGCAGATTAGACCACTCGCTTTCCATGTTGCTGTGAGTATATATGACTTTAATTTCCACGGAAGCCCAGCACTTCAGTGTGTGAAGCCCCGGCATACATGTATTCATTGTTCTCTGGAGGAATTTGTAGGTGGTTTTAGTTTGGAATGATTACGGAATATTCTTGTATATGACTCTCGTTACTCCTATGGGTTATTGTAGGGGTTTGTTTCCATGGAAGTTTCAGTCACTCTGTAGCCTCACCAATAGCTGATATTGTCATTCTTCATTGTAAAAGTGAAACAGAAACAACCAAAAAAGATTGTACTTTATATCTGAATTACATAGCAGTATTCTGTATGAAGACATTCCAAAATCACCAGAATCATTAGAATTAAAGGATATAGCTGGGAAGAGTTAACAAATTTATCTCAAAGTGAAGTCATCAATATAGCTATGAAAAAAAAAAAAATACAATGAGCCTGACTGGCATGGCTCAGTGGTTGAGCATCGACCCCTGCATCAAGAGGTCACTGGTTCAATTTCTGGTCAGGGCACATGCCCAGGTTTTGGGTCAAATCCCCAGTGAGGGGCATGCAGAAGGCGGCCAATCAATGTTCTCTCTCATCAATATTTCTATCGCTCTCCCCCTCTCTCTTCCTTTCTCTAAAATCAATAAAGAAAAATAAAACACAATGATAAGCAAGGCTGGTGGAAAGGGAGGAGGAGGGCTTTGCTAATGACAAAACACAAAGAGTGTGTGTGTGTGTGTGTGTGTGTGTGTGTGTGTGTGCGCCTTACATTATGCTTATTGATGTTCTATGTAATGACTGAGCTGCTCTTGAACATCAGCCATCAGAGACTCCCCCCACACCAGCACCCTACAGGCAAGCTAACAGTCAAAACAAAGGCACCTGGATACACTTTCACTTACTCAGCATATTGAGAAGGGCGACTAACTCCAGTTAGAGTCTTGTCAAGACATCTACTCTAACTTGGAAACTCCACCTTCACTATAATTACCTCATTGACCATCACCTCCTTGTAGTTATATACCAAGTCAGTAACAAATGGACAGCTGCTAAAACCATTACACAAAATCTACTTGAAAAACTGGCCTTATTTAATGTTTTAAAGGATGTTGTGTATGGATTCTACCAAAGTGTACAAAGGCCTTAGATAAAGGTCCTCTCTGGGTAAGTGTTCAGAATAAATTGAGAAGACAAAAGTCGTGTTCTCAGTCTTGCTGGGAAGGTTGTAAGTAAGTGTAACAAACTGCTGTTGACCGATTCCAAATGGACAACTGGTAAGTCCCCAAAGCGTCCTGACTCGAACCTGGTTCTCTAGATCTCTTGTAACCAATCCAAATCAAGGGCACTTGTAGCCATTCCAACTACAAAATTTATTTTATTTTAATTTTTTTCTTTATTGATTTGAGAGAGAGAGAGGAAGGGAGAGGGAGAGAGAGATAGAAACATCGATGAGAGAGAACATCGATTGGCCACCTCCTGCATGCCCCCACTGGGAATCAGGCCCACAACCAGGACAATTGAACTGGCGACCTCTTGGTGCATGGGTTGATGCTCAACTACTGAGCCACATTGGCCGGGCCCATTCCAACTTTAAAAAGTTCAGGATAGTGGTAGGTAAGATATTTCCAAAATGGGCAAGATGGAGAGCTTTATACTATACCACCCAGATCTGCTGACATTCAGCTCTGCATGCAGGAAGGTTCCCTAAGCTATGAAAGGCTATTAATATGTTATGACAGGTTCTCAACACCTTCTGCATGATGGTGATAATTCCTGACTATAAGACATGCCATGCCCCCCTCCCCCCGAGATCGATGAGACGGGACTTGCAGCCAGTGGGATGCAGGCATGGAGTTCCAGGTGCTTTTAATGTGCACCCAGGACCCAGACGACTTCCTGACATCGAGTAGAGCTATACTCAACAACCTTTGTCTAAAACCAGAGACCCCGACACATTTCCTAAGGAGATGGAACCAATGCCCCATTGACGCTATGCCTTTTACTTTCTATCCATTACGTTGTAAATGTTAGGATACAGTAATACGCCATCAAGAATAAACCAGAAGCTCCATTCTAGAGAGCGTGTTCTATTTCACCCTCCAGCCAGCTGGAGATGGAGGGATTCAAGTTCCAATACAGGAGAAAGAAGATGAAGGAGGAGCAGACTCAGTGTCAAATAGACACTCTGCCACCTAGTCTCCTGTCCTCTGCATAGACTAAGTGCACCCTAATCAGAATCCGATAAACAGCAGCCTCAACAAGCCAGTGTAGAATATTAGTGTCTGAAAGTTAACGTTCATATTCTGCCAGGTTTAGGCAGAAGAGAGGCATGAGAACGGGTTGCTCCCCTTTTAATTTAAGGGATCCCACTCTCTTCTCTCTAGTGAAGGGGGATGCACCCACAGATTGAAGTGACCAACCCACTCTTGACTTTCTGGCTGTCATTTACACTTATTTCTGAAGCAATCAGTTAAAACAATTTGATACACTCAAAGTCACAATCGGTCACAGTGTTTGGCATTATATTTAAAAAAAATGTCTCCTTTGGTTGACATGCTTTAACACTAAGCAATGTTTTCTAAAAACCCTATGAACATTTTCCAATTTTCAGCCCCACGATAATAAAAAGTAAATTATAACAAAAGCACTCTGTTAATTTCAAGCTCCATTAGAAACACAGGGTGGGGAAAAACTACTGTTTTCCAATTGAAAAGGATAAAATTAGGGAACCAGATCCCATTTAAAGTCTTAAAGGGGGATTGCAAACAAAAGGCAGTAAAAAAAAAAAAAAAGAAAAGAAAGAAAGAAAGAAAAATCACACTATGAAAAACTATTTGACAGTATTATTTTAGGCCCATTATCTCACTTAATGGAAATAGATAGCACTCACTTAATTTCATCAATTTCCATAAAATGAGGTAATGTACTGGAAAAGTTAAGCACTTGTAAGGGGGGGTGCCATTTAAAGTCTGATGCCAAAACCCTTCATAATATCTTCGGTGCATGTTGATGTAGTGAATGTTGTGTGCCCTTCTAAGCTCTAAATAACCAAGGGATAAGGTTTTATTAAAATCAGTATTATGCTAAGCAAAATAAGCCAGTCAGAGAAAGACAAGTATCACACGATCTCTCTCATTTGTGGAATATAATGAACAAAATAAGCTGATGAACAAAGTGGACCCAGAGACATAGAAGTAGAGTTCAGACTGACAAACCTCGGAGGAGGGGTGCAGGGGGAGGGAAGAGATAAAGAACTTATGCCTATATGTGTAACCAATGGACGTAGACAACAATGCTGGGGGGTGGAGGGGGGGGAGGAAAGTGTCAATGGGGGAAAAGGGGGAAACAACTGTAACAAAAAGAAATTAATTAAAAAGTTAAAATAAAATAAAATCAGTTCAATTGCTCTATTCCTTATATAACCAAGGTATTATTTTAGCTTGTGGAAGCAATCGACTGCCTATAGGAAATGATAAAATTCAATATGAAAAGAAAAATAATAAACATGAATAACTCTATTGTCAAGGAATACTAATTTATTTTCAACTGACATTAACAATTAATATACATGAATTTTTGACGAACTCCCACTCATATACCTCAGTGCACATCCAAAAATGCACATTCTCTGTGTTCAAAGGCGTTCTCAATATACTGTTCTACTTTAAATAAAATAAATTAGGTCATGCATCAGAGACTAGCAATGTGAAACAGAATGGTGTTAGGAAATCTTCCTGAACTGACTAGGGAGCCACCTGAGGGACCTTATAATCAACATAATTGGTGCAGTCTCTTCCACAGTGTACATATACTACTGTATATCAATGTCATTCGTACTAGAACTCGACTTTTTCATGCACATTGCAAATATAACCTTTGTCCAAGACAGTTGGCTAATTTAGAACGCTCACAAGTAGAAATAGCTCCCCCCCCAAAAAAAAGTTTGCTGTGATGTTTCATCCCAACTGAAATAAAAATATTCAGTTAAAAAAAAAAATCCCAGCTTGGAACGGAAAGTATTGGCTTTGAGATAACACCGGCGTTCTTTAGAGATTAATTTATTAAAAGGAAGCAAGGCTGAGGTGAATTTTGTGCCTATTCCTTGCTATATAAGCTTCATGAGAACACAGAGTTTATTTCATATTTGTTACCTATTCTGTTGATTGTTGCAAGCTTCCAGTCTTGGGGAGAAAAGCAATCTCCCTGATCACCTCTGAAGGAGAAAAAAATGCGGAAGAGTTAAGACATCATTTTCTTTGAGAGGTCAAAATAAGTCAATTGTGGAAGGAACTGACAAAACCGGTATTACCTATATTTCCTGTGGATTCGGGTTTTACTTCTTAATTCCCTAGAGAGCTGATTTTCTTGTTAACCTCGCATCACCGGAGGGGGTTGGAGAAAAGAAAATCCTTGATTCCCATCAAGGTCAGATCTGGTCTTCTTCACAGCCTCCGAAGGTCCTCCGTCGTGTTGGGGACCCTGGTGCACATTCTTAGGATCTCAGGGTCCCGCATGCCCGAGCGTGTCTCCAAGGTGCTGTTGCAGGATACAGACCGGACTCCCTGGTCAGGATGCTCCGTGGCTGACTAATGTTGACCGGTAAGGTCTGGCTGGTCATGTCCGGTGTTTGGGGACAAGGAGACCCATCTGGTGACAGTCACTGCTAGTGTCTGTGGTCTCATCACGGACAACTGATCTTGAAGTGAGCAAACATTGTAGATTCTTTCTCCCGATTCCATGTCACCCTCAAAGGCAGGACTGTCAGCACCCAACGATCTAGTCAGATTTTCATCCGCATCCTTCCAGGACAGGAGGGGGCGACGGGGAACCAGGAAACACCAGGCGTCTTACTCTGCTCGCGTTCTGCCAACACCTCGTAGCTTCATTTCCACGCACCTGAATGGGGCCTCACCGGGTTCCTTCCGATGTGTGTCGGGGGCCACTCCGCACGGGGTGTTTCCACAGCATCACCCGTAGGCGTAGGGCCGGGCGGTCCGAGGCTGAAGCAAGAGCAGGGATTTTCTCGCCTGCTTTTCTTGATTCTCCTCAGTGTGTTTACGTCAAAATCACCTGACGTGAAAAGAAAGGGGCCATCTGGGGACGAGCATGTAAGACCCCTGCCGCGTCTTGAGTGACCCGTTCTACAGGCTGCGACTCTAAAGTGCGTTCTTGTTTGATTTTGTGATGACTTCACGGGCACGTGCCTACGTGTGACCTGTTTTCCATACTGATTCCGACCACAGAAACAGATTTGCTATTCACGAAATCCGAACGATAGAAAAAATAGATTGATTGTGTTGAAGCAATCCATTTCAGCTACATCATCCTGTTCAAATAAGTTCTCATCCACTTCTTAGCAAATCTATTCCTTTGGAAAGATTTCATGTTGGGGAAAAAGGCCATTTGCTGTTGTAATTAAGACTACACTTAGAGACCAGTCATCTCCTCTGAGAATAACCCCTTACTGATCCGAGGCAGCATTGGGGTCTTACCTGTACCCCACCCTCTGCTCTTCCTTCTGTTGAATACCCCATTCCAGTCCTTTCACTTGTCCAGCTCCTGTCCTGAGGACCGTAAATCCTGGGAAACATTGCCCCTGGTAAAATAAGTCTGGGAGAGTCTGTATTCAGCACGCCTCAATCTTGGAATTATACTAACAGAGTAAAATATTTAGTAGCCTTGAAGATGTTACAGAAATTTTGTTAATGTTCCCAAATGGATTTTACCACTGACAGCTTCCCTCTCTTCCTCTATACATATTTTGTTTTAATATGCCAGAGACTTTGTGTAAAACTGGGTTAAATAATTTTAAATGTGGTTGCATAATTCAGGGCAATCAGACTTTCATCTAGGGTAATTACTTGATTGCTTGTCTGTTGCTGATACTAGTATTTCATGACTTCAAAAGTGGAAACTGTATTATTAATTTTTCTTTCCCAAGTGCCACTGGTGCAGGCAGCATCCAGGAAATGATCATGAACCCTCAATATATACGCCTTTAATAAAACTCCTTTATGATAAAGCAAAAACCCTTTAGGAGAGATTTAGTCTAATCACTTGCCAGATTCTACGTGGTATGAGAAATACTCAGATGGTAAAGCCAAATCAAAATGCAAAGTTCATGCTTTTTAAACACTCCTATTGTTGTTTCATCTTAATATACGCTACCAAGTTTACTGAAAACGTCCTTGTAAATATTCCATATGATGGAATTCAAGGATACAGAGAACAGAGGCACTGAGCTCCAAGTGTCCTGCAATGTGTCTTCTACAAGGTCTGAGCTCTCTCAGACAACGCCTTTGCCTCGTTCCTATTTGTTTGCCCTGATTTTCACCCATTTCTTGGGCCACCTAAGGCACTCAGTGAAGGTTAAAAGATTTCATGGCTTCCCAAATATTGTTTCGTATTCAAAATAGCTTCTTTTAAACTTTCGATTCAGCCGTTGTGTACTGCTCCGGAGGCGGTCGATTATATAGTAATCGTTTCTTGTATGTCCTTCAGCCCCAGGTACTTAGGAGACACTTAACCTATATTTGTGGACGAAACAGTTTGAACAGTGACTATTCTGGGAAATGATCGTCGGGCAGAGGGTGTGTGAGGAAGCCAGGCTGAACAAACGTCGACAGTTGTCCCGAATGATGTGGGGGGAAAACTCCCAGCTGAGAATATACAATAAGATAAAAGAGAGAGAGAGAGAGATTTTCAAAACTGAAGAGACTTAAGCGCTCTCAGTCGGCTTTCGTCGGAGAACTGTCCGGACGAGGGTCAAGAAGCGAGAGAGAGCAAGGTGCCAGGCTCACAAAGAGTCAAACATCACGCGGTAGGGGCACAGATCTGGAGAGACACGATCTTGTACGGAAATAAGGTCAAGAGGAAGTGCAGGCTAGAGAGATAGTGGCACTCGACGCACAAAGCACGAGGAACCAGACCTCGGGACGGTACTCGAGAGAGGAGTTGTCATGGTGCTTCTCTCTGAACGGCTTCTTGGAGATGCAGTGGCCAACTTCAAGTCCATAAACACGTGCACACCTGGAAAGTCCTGCCACGTGCAAGGGCAGTTTCTCTCCAGCTTAAAGCACTGGTGTGTGGAGAAAACAGTGGGCGAGGGGCATGTGCACGGTCACTCTCTGTTTTGTAGAAACACCTTCACTTGGAGCAGATGAGGAGAAGAGATGTGTGAATGTTTAAATTGCAAAGCTAGGTCCCACTGCTATTAAAAAAGTAGACGAGTCAATGACACTGAGCGCTTCCTCTGTATAAATTAATTATTCGTGCATCTTTTATATTTATCTCTTGCCAAACTATTTATTCCAGCAGCATATATCATTCTACCCGCATGCCTCTTTCAAAACCAGATTTATTTTCCAAAATGCTGTCAGATGAAATTTCCAAAGAACAGTATTTTTAAAAATCACATCTCCGCTGAAAAACATTTGTAGCTCTTCAATGACAGGGATTTAAGGTCTTCCATGCCTGTCCCCATCTAATTTATCAGTTTCCTTTCTTTTATTTATTTCTGCAGACTTTATACTCAAGTCAATGCAGATTGCTAAGATTTCCCTTATTTAGCTTAGTTTGTTCAACCCACACTTAACTTATTGTTGCCACTGATCATTTTATTATATCCAGGTCCCACTTACTCTTCAAATGCCATGTAGAAACAATACTCTCCATGAAATATTCTGTGATTATGAAAGTGACATTTTTATAGCATTAAGTAATTTGTGGCCAGATCTTACCAACTTGAAGGAAACCATATCCTATTTCCTTCAATCGGAACTATCTACAAGGGCTTTATATTTTGCATCTTCCCTAGAGCTCATCACAGAATCTTACAAATATGATGTTAATGGTAAAAGTATGGCAAATAAATAAGTTCTTGATCACACAATACGACTTTTAATTTTGTATAACTCTCTCCTATAACCTGCTTCATTACTGTCCATTCTGCTAATGACAAAGAGCTATATATTTCAAAATACCTTGTCTTAAATGATCAGTTAATGAACCTCATAAAACACTGCCAGTCCTTTGAGATCAAGCTAAGATTGATATAGGATTACATCCCCAGAGTCTATCTCCATCAATCCACTTACGTTCAACAATGTAAGCGCTCAGTAAATGTGGGTAGAGTGTGAGTAAATGTACTTTCCATCAAGTCTAGGAAACAACATTATCCCATGGTATCTGACCCAGATTATAACCAGACACCTCAGAGTGTCGCTAACATACCTGGCTAACTAATTTAAATATTTTTAAATTGATTTTCAAATTTTCTCTTGTGGAACAAGAGGAGCATGGTGAAAATGGTGGCAAATGGCCAGGCAATGAATGTATTTTTTAAAATGTGTTTTTATTGCTTTCTAAGGGAGAGAGTCATAGAAACATCGATGTGAGAGAAACGTCCATCAGCTGCCTCCTGCACGCCCCCGACTGGGGATCGAGCCCACAACCTGGGCATGTGCCCTGACAGGGAATCGAACTGGGATCGCTCCACCACTGAGCCACACCAGCCGGGTGAGATTATGGATATTTTTAAATAAAAGTCAACAAGATTTGTGAACAATTTGGTTGTGAAAGGCTAGAAAATTAGAGAAATCATGTAACAAGAAAGAGAGAAGGAAAATGGCATTGAATTGGCAACCAAGATCATGGAGAGTATCATTTCCATCTGCAGCTGTTGAAATCTGAATTGTGGGCGGGAAAGAGCATCACCGGAGAGGTTTGCAGGGACGGCTGTGCCCTTGAGGACAGCTGGGGTCAACGTTAGGAAAAGCAGATGACCGGGGGTGTGACTGAGTTTCCTGCAGATTCAGGGGAACGCTTGGCAATGTAGGGTGTCTGTGAGGGAGGGACACAGGTTTATGGGGGTGACTGTCTGCAGGGATGAGAGGTACCAGGGAGCCTAGAGCTTCTTGGACAGCAGGGAACATTGGGGTACGTTAGAAGGATCTCTCTGGCAAATTCTGGTGGTAAAGTTGAATCTGTGGGGTGGGGTGAGTGGAAAGGGGGCAGGATCATACCAGTAATTCATGGAGCTAAAAGGACCTCCTCCTGGTCACGCAGTCATACTGAGATCACGGTGCCAAGTGCTCCGTCACCCGGAAACGTGTCGGGCTCCTTGGGTGCCACAGACAGGTCCTTCCAGGTCAATTTTCTTCCTACTTTGGGTTAAGTCAATTGGCTCACCGTGACTCATCATAGGAGAAAACATCAAGACAACTGTTTTCAGATTCTTAAGTGAAATCATATTTTTTAACAATGTAAGAGAAAAGGGGGAAAGTACTTATTACAAATATTCCATCAACCATGCAAATTTGATTAATTATAACCAATTACAAGTATATTCAGCATTTGGAGCCATAATACTTCACGTTATTAATATTTAACACAACAACTACAAAGTTATCAAACACAATGCAGGATTTTTTTCGTCTTTGATTTTCTAAGCAAAGGAGGTCAAGGTTTTAAATGAGCAGAATGAATGGATTTCAAGCTCCAACTCTCCCCATAAAAGCGCCAGCTAATTAAGTATAACAGCTACAGCTTTAGACAAATGTAGAGCATTCAGGAGAAATCCTGACAAAAATGTATTTGCCACAAATTGGATGTAGCTGTGATGTGTGGACTTGGAAAGCAATGTAATGAGCTGTTAACAGACATTTTTTAACCAAGGAAATATGAATTGAATTCGGTCAAATTTTCCATCTGTTACCATGAGTTACACAAGAGCTGATAAAGTGGATGAAGTACCGTTGTCTGGAAAAAAGGGAACATTAAATGATGTGTACCGGTGAGAAAAGCTACTCCAACTCCAGCGAACTGATTCAAAGATTATCCTTTTTTTTACATGCTAAAGAGGAAGGGCCTTCCAGCACAGAAGGGAAATGGGTTGCCCATGGTGAGCCAGCAATTGGCGTTGGCATGAGGCTGGGCTGACTCAGAAAGCAGAGTGGGACAAAGCAGTAGGCACGAGCGTTTGCGTCTCTGTGGCTCCGGCGGCTTGGAGTGCGTCGCTCTCCGCCCAGTGAAACGTGGTGACCCGGGCTTTTCTTCCGATTTAACTCCGAGTAAGCAGTTGGACACCTCTTTCCAAGCTTTAAGTTCAGCTGAGAATGCAGCTTCGTGTGTAGACAGGAAATGTGTTAGTATTTACTTCAAGAGCTCTGTAAGCTAATACATTTTGATTGTTGGTTTGAAGTCCCGTTTGGTTGATGGAAGAACTACAAAACATAGCACAGAGATTTTCTGGATTCTGTTCATTGCCCTTCCCCTAATGGAGGCCACTGATAAAACCAGGATCAAGCAGGAGTAGGCTCTCGTGCCTGTTTAAAAATCAAAAGAGGAGGGAACTAACCGGAGCCCGTCCCTCCAGCCCCCGGGCCACCTGCAGCCTGGCTCTTCGCCCTACCTGCCTACCAACAACAACATCAGGACCCTTAACCACACCAACCATCTTCCCTTGACTATGCCCGTAGTAGCCAGCGCAGATGAGTCGGCTCAAAAACACTTTAAATGACTTTCTCACCTGGAGCCAATAAATAATAAATGAATTGCTGTCCATTATAGACTCATTAATATTCATTACCAGATATTCCAAAAACGGCTTTTTCTGATCTTATTAAACGCACTTTGATTTCAAATTGAGCAATCAATACACACTGAATGCACAGTTGTTAATTACACGGCACCCCCACTGATGATCACAGGTGTGATGGGATAAGGGATGACCACCCAACGATGTCTCCTAATTCCTGGCATCTTTGCTGAATATGTTAGCAAAGGGACGTTGCAGGTATGATAAAGTTAAGTATCTTGAGGTGTGGGGAAGATACCCTAGATTAACCTGGTGGCCTAGTGGCAACACAGGGGCCTTATGGAGGGGTGCAGGAGGTTCAGGGTCAGAGAGAGGGGCTAGGACACGTGATACTGCTGGCTTTGAATGTGGAGGCCTTGAGCTAAGGTAACGCATTCTGCTCTACAGCTGAGGAGGGACACAGCCCTGCAGAATTCTGGACATCAGACCTACACCAGGTGCCCTTGGAGACAGGCAATCAATACACATCTTGGAATGTTTGAGTAATTTAACCACTCCGGTCTCCATTATAAACGCAAAATACACATTTGAAATGGCCAAATTGGTAAATCTGTGTTAAACTCTGAGGATTGCAGTTTACTAAATTGAATTGTTAAAACTCAGAGAATCAAACTTAATTTTAACTGTGGGATATAGGAATTTAACTCCATAAAAAAAGAAGAAGAAGAAGAAAAGAAATCAGTCCAAGATACCCAAAAGCTAAAGTCAATTCAAAGAGGATTATTTTCCATTAAGAGTTTTTGAGCTACTGAATTGCAACTTCCGGGAGGAGAGAGTGGACATCTATAATAGTAAAAGCAATCACAACGTAGAATGAAGTATATCGCGAACATTACTCTTTGCTTTTTAACTACACTTTTAATCTTTATACATTTGCAGTAAATTAATCTCTAATGGGTTCTTTATAAGCAGTACGGAAAGGCCAAGTTCAGGAGGAACCTTGCTGCAAGGTGTGCCGAGCTCAGATACTGACGCAGCAATACTGAGGCTAATACTGACCATCAGGTCAATGCATCACGAAATGGATAAGATCACTATTCAGTTCAATCACCATTAAAAAGGGACACATTTAATATCATATAAGACTGCATCTCAGCAAACATCGTCAGCAGATTAACGCTGAAGTGAACTGAATGATGACTTAAGGTTTAATTGATTGGAAATTATATAAGAAAAATGTTATTTTCTAAAAACGGAATCTTTCATTGTAATTTTTTGTTTATCTGAATGATGCAATTGTGTGTTTTACTGTATTATTATTATTATCTGTTGTTGTTAATCCTCACCCAAGGATATTTTTCTATTGATATTTAGAGTGAAAGGGAGAAAGGGAGGGAGAGAAACATTGATGTGAAAGAGACACATTAATTGGTTGCCTCCTGCACGCACCCCGACTGTGACCGGGGATCAAACCCGCAACCCTTCAGTCCACTGGCCGACTCTCTAACAATGAGCCAAACCAGCCAGGGCCATTTGTGTGTATTTTAAGTATGAATTACTAGTGTTTTAGTTTATGAGTTTGGGATCTTTCTCGGTCAGTTCAGGCTGCTACAACAAATATACAACGGACTACGAGACGTTTAAGCAACAAGCACTTATTTCTCCAGTTCTGGAGGCTGGGAAGTCCCCGCTCAAGGTGCCGGCACGCGGTTCCTAGTTTGCCGATGGCTGTCTGCTCACTGTGTCCCCACAGGGTGGAGAGAGAAGGGACAGCATGTGTTTCGTTTTAAGGGCACTAAGCCTGTACCTGAGGCTCCACTGTCATGACCTAGTCACCCCCCAGAGACCTGTCTCCCAATACCATCACTCTGGGCGTCAGGATATCAACTGACACGTTTCGAAGGGTCACAAACACTCAGTCCGTAGCAGGGTGGCATCCTGCAAAGAGACCGAGCAAGGACGTGGGAACAGGCTTGGTCTCTGGGAGGCAACAGCAGAGGCCGGAGGAGCCATGCAGACAGGGAGGCAGAGAAGCCAGCGCAGCGGACACCAGTGAGCGTGGCCACCAGTGTGGCCATTCCAGTCACGAAGCCGTTGTCTCTCCGCTCCAAATCCAGCCTTGCACCCCACACCGGACTCCGTGACCCCATTTCCGCTGGCCAGCTCGCTCTCAGTCAGGCTCTGCCCTGGCCTGTCCAAGGGAGGCGACGGGCTGGAGGGGACAGGAGGCACGTCGCCTCTGTCTTTGCATCTGACCGGCCTCCTCTGCACAGGCTGCTCTTACCCCAGGCAGCAGCTCCTTCTGGTAACAACGGTTGCTCTCCTTTCTCTGCAACCTGGAGAACCAGCCTAATCAACCCCGGCCCCTGCGGACTCCAGCCCCAGAGTGTGTCCTCGGAAATCCTGCAAGCATCCCACTTCCTGTTCCGAAGGTACAGTGAGGCGATTTCACAACGTTCGCTGACATTTCGAGGCAATCAGAGTTCCCGTGGACCACAGTGTGACAAAGAGCAGAGACGCTGACATACCCCTCGGGTCCTTCCCAGGTGAAGACACGGACTGTGCGTTCCCCCTGCGGGGGTTTGCAGAGAGCACCTCTGCCGTGTTAACCTGCTGCTCTGAGTTAGGAAGGACAGTCCAGCACCACAGGGACCGCCCGGGCAGCCCCTTGGTTAAGGTTACAGCCGTCCACTTTGTGCAGCTCCACTGGTGTGCAAAAGCACTGTGCTTCACGATCATGGCCAAGTTGCGGAGGGCAGTTTCTGGGGTTCCTGGCTGCATTGTTCTACTGGGCTAGCCCTTACTCTTCAGCAAGGGGAGTTAATTTAAGAGCAATGCCACGTGCTAAGTATGTTCACCCCAATATGTACCTTAGGACCAGGGCAATGATGCCAGAGCACCCCCGGGGACCAGATTGGAGCCAGTGTCCGTGTTCACACACAAGCTCTGTCTGCCTCCACTCTAAGCCGTGCTGGCATTTGGGGGCCCCTCTGTCTGCATGAACTGCTCTCATAGAGCCTGGCGTTCCTTTGCCCCCAAGTACAGTCAAGCTGACCAAAGGGCACAGATAAATTGGAGTAAGATTGGGAAGGATATGGATTGTGTCTATTTTAATGGCATTTCAGGATCCTTTCAAAGTCCATCTACAATCAGTGGGCCACAGACCGGAGAACTGGATCAGTCTAGAAGCCCGACAGGGAATCACACGCTTCCTGTTCAGCGGCACTGAATTTTTCTGGTTGTACTGGGTGAGGCAGACCCCATTTCGTTGCTCGTCTGCACGGTCTCTAGGAATGCCAAGCAAGGACTCTTAGACATCACCATACATCTCTGCAGGCCACGCTCGTTGCCATTCCAATGTTGTCAATCATGACAGTAACGATGTCAACTCTGCCCCTGACAGGGAAGTGCCACCACCGGGATCCAGCTTGCTTAGAATTCTGTCAGGCGCATTGACCTTGGGGAGCCCGGGTTTCTTAGCTACAGTGATGCCTCACCCCCAGAAGACAGCCTCCTGTGAGCTTCTCCAAGACACAGGTGCGCTTCCCAGTTCTCCCTTACCGTCCCCACACTGGCGTTCTAGGACTTGTTCCTCTTGTCCCTCTTGTCCCTCCCGGGATGTTCAGTGACCAGTCACAGGAAAGGACCTAGGAGAGCAATAGAGTCTTTCCTACCAGCCTCGTAATGCACTCTGCCCAGTGCCTTGGTCTGATACCTCAGTTCTTCCAGGACACCTGTGACCAAGCGAATGCCCACACATGTGGCCCAAATCGTGCCCATCTTTCAGTAAGCAACCATCGCCTTTCCTCTCTGCGACTGTGTTTCTTGGATGAGACTCTGCATAAACCCGATCTGGAAAATGGTGACATCCAAAAGTGTGGAGGAAAACAAGCGCTGCCTTGGGAGGTATGCTTGTTGGTCTGCAGGCAGCGGGGGACCCTCTTGGTGCCACGGTGAGGAGGGGACGATTGTGGCTTCCCAGAGTGTCCCTTCTCTCCCCGCCGGTCTCGCGTTCCTTCGCCTTTCACATCAGGGCTCCACCTGCAGGGCAGAGATTTTCGACACGCACATTTCTCAGTCTTGAATTCTTCCAAAACCATGATTAAATCCTCACCTTAATCTGTATTGCTGTTTGCTTTACATCTGAAAGAGTTCGATGTCTCCATAAACAGTGCCCTTTCCAGCGGTTCTCCACCTGTGGGTCGCGACCCCTTTGGGGGTCCAACGACCCTTTCACAGGGGTCGCCCGTGAAATCCGATGGTCTTAGGAACGAGACATGCTCCTCTGTCCGTCTCCAGCGGGTCGGCCCACATGCAGATGCGCCACTGACAACACGAGGACACAGGGTTCATCAGGAAGGCTGAGAGGCACTGCGAGTTTAGACCTGGTTTTCGGAGTGGCTTTAGCCTGACGTTCCTGTTTCCCAAAGCTTCTAAGGCACTTAATGAAAGAGCAGACCCCACAGTGTTTATTACTGTTGTCTCCCTACCACCGACTAGGGCACCACACCGTCCCGGTGCCTGCTCCCAGCTCAGCAGCAGACAAGCCACGGGATTTCTACGGCCAGAGCACGGGCCCCCTTCGCTCCCCCGTAAACTGTCTCCATTGGCCCCTCCTGGGCTACTTTCAATCTAACTATCTTATTTGGGGCCCCCCCAAAAGCAGAGGTTGAAGCAAAGATTCAGTTTCAAGTATTCTATTTGGGAGGTACTTTCAGGCACTGGAGGAGACGGGAGGGGGGAGACGATGACGCACGCATTACCCATCGGGCCACCTCGGTGGGGAACGGAGCCCCTTCCTGTGGGGGTCCTCTGAGGATCCCTGAGGGGTGAGCCCCCACGTGTTTCCTCTGATAGAATAAAAGCAACTTATCCACTGACTCCCATCCCATTTGATTGATCTTTGCCTCTGGGGCCTTAATTTTCCAAGGTTTGCAGGCTGCTTCTGGTTCTATCAGAATGGTTTTCCTTGGCTTCAGGGGATCAAAGAAACAAAGAAAAACATGAGTCTGCAGGAGTTGTTTGTGGCCAGGCACCGCATCAGACACCGGTGCTGTCAGGTGAGGAGTGGGGGACAGGACAGGGGGCCACATCATTAATAGACTGTAAGCATGTATTGCATCACAAAAACGCTATTTCAATTTAGTGGACTGGTTTATACTTTACACTCTATGGTTTTAGAATTAAAGAATCGTCAGTTGTTGGACTCAATATTTTGACTATCTCATCATCTTGGGAAAAAATAATGCAATATACTACAGTGGCTCTATTAAGGATGACTGAAATCATATCCCTGTGATTTAATGTCACTGTCTTAGCCTAAGCCGCAAGTTCAACTGTCACTCAGGGTCACATTCAGTTTGACAAAGAGAGGCCTGTTTTTAGCTCTTACAAAAAAACCTGATGGCAGTATTAGTTACCATTGCAACTCAACACAACACAGATGCTTATTTTCCTGGGCATTCTATTCTATTTTTAAAAAGTTTGGAAGCACTTTTTTTTTTTTTTTTTTCCATGAAGCTATGGTTTTTAAATAAGGCATACCTTCCTGAACAAAGTATTGGTGCCTACTTTGCTTTTCATAGAAGTATAACAGGTAAAATTATATGTAGTTACTGTAAAAAAATGAGCCTACGAATTACCATGTAGACATGGAAAAAGCAGGTAGAAGAGCAAGAGGAGGGTGAGGACATTTGCCTGCAGTCAAGAGCCTTCGAAATTGCTCCAATAGGTGAAACTATTTCTGACTCCCAAGAACACTGAGCCTGTACCTGTGCAAGGAAAATACAACCAGGAGAAGCACAGAAGGAAACGGAGTAAATCTTAAGCCCACAAGCAATATTCTGAGAGACTTTTGTCTGAAGTCCACGGGAGAAAGAATGCGAGAAGTGGAGATTAAGAGAGATTCACAGAGCGAAATACCAAGAGAAACGAGATTGACGGCCTGGTATTGATGGATTTCAAATCCTACAAGAAAAAGAGGAAGCGGTGGGTCAAAATGCATCAAAAAGAACAAAATAGAAATGGCCTACAGACTGGACTACACAACAAATGGGAAATAAATCCAATAGAGGCTTCTCATAATGAAAAAATATAGGGAATTTGTGTTCCAAGTAGGATTATAAATATACCACTTTTGGAGAAGTCTTTGGACGTATCCTCAAAATAAATAAAATGCTGTCGCTCTGAATATTAGTATAAAGTATTTATCCAACGGCATTAGAAGAAACCACCTGATCGAAAACCACACCAAGAACTGACATGATAAACAGAGGCAGGGCCCAGACACTGAAAAAGCTTTAAAAAAAAAAAGAAAGAGTCAAGAGAGAAATGTGTTTCTCTAAAATGGAAAGTTCCAATATTATAAAAGTAATAATTCTCTTTTAATTAATCCATTATTAAGTGCTCTCCCAGTATAATTTTTGTTTCAAATTTGAAAGAATACCTCTAACGTTTACACCTCAAAATGTATAAAAATGGCTAGGTGGATAAACTCAGATTAATGAAGAATCCAGAAATAGGCTCACGTCCATATAAAATTATATTACGTGACGAAGACGTATTTTCAACGTAATGGACAAAATATAACCACACACACACGCAAAAAATGATACTGAGCCAATGCAATTTTTGATACAAAAATTCATGTGTATTTGTTTTGGTTAGGAGGTTTGGGAAGTGCCCATTTGGGGTCCTGGGTCTATAAACAACCTCTCCCTTTTTCTTACCAGATTAGTCACTAAATTTCTTGAAGTCTATAAATTTCAGTTGTAAGTAAGGCGACGCAACGTTGCCAACGTAACATAGCTTGATATTAGTTTGAAATGCTAGATTGAATTTAAGAGTGTGACTGACTTTTATGACAAATTTAAATAATTGCCAGCTCCAGTGTTCTTCGGTTCCCGTTGTTAAATGCCTGGATGCTGTTGCTATCTTGATATCTACATTCCAGCCGATTTTCAAGATCCCTGTAGCTGTCTGACTTGGGCAGACAGTCATATGCAGCCTGTAGTCACACTGAGTTTCCTCTGGGTTAGGCCCACTCGGAAAGAAGTGAAAACAGCCCGACTGGAAGCAACAAACTGGACTTTAAAACAGGCGAAAGTATTTGCTCTCCCAGTAGACTTTGTGGGGTTAGCCTACCACGAACTACAGCTTCAGAAAAGGCTACAGGGCGTGCAGACCACAGCTTGCAGATGGAAAGACCTGGGAGGTTGTCAGTCCCGCAGGTAAAACAAGAAAACTCCGGACAAACAATCAACGGCTTTTGTGGGACCCAGCAGAGAACGGAGTTTGCCGGACAAACCACCACTAGGAATCTGGAAAGACAGTCAAAGTCAGAAAGACAGAGACAAGCTATGTGTAACTGGAATGGAAGCCACTGGAGTCATAAATTGGTAATAATACATGAGGGTAATTTTGATTAATTGATTGAAGCCAACTGTGAACCAGCACGGGCGTGAGAAACTCCTGGGCCCGCAGTCTTAGGGAGGGACCCGATGCATCTATAGGCTTTCCCTCCAGAAACCCCAGCGGATTTTCACATGAAGATCCCCAAAAGATGTCCCCTCGGCCGCGGCAGGGAGAAGAACAAAGCCCCCCGGAGAGTTCTCCATAAAAACTGCCCTCTCCAAGGAGAACCACCTTCCAGAGCCGTGGCTCAGAGCTGAGAAGGGCGTTTCTCGTACTCCAGCTCCTTCCAACATGCTTTGCTTATGCTTATGTGGGGGTAAAAGGAGGGCTATGCAGGGAAAATCACGTGCGAAGGTCACAACCAGAGACACAGGGCCACCGAGTGACTCTTCCCTGATACCTTGCTCCCCCTGGAGCCCTGACACAAGGGACTCTGTCTGAGGAGGAGGACCCAGGACAGCCCAAGGGAGGAGGCAGAAACGAGGACAGTAGGGACATTGAACAGGTCTGGCACCCAGAGCCACAGCAACCTCCACACGGAACACGATTCCCAGCCAGATCCACACCGATCCTCACACCAGAGGCCCATCTACCTCCGTCCCTATTGCTCAGTACCACATCAACAACAACAAGAGCAATGTTACAAGACACACCAAACGTCCGAAAAATACATGGCGTGAAGAGACAAAACAAGTATCAAAACCAGACCCTGCGATGGCAAGAGGTTGAAAATGCCAGACAGTGAATCTAAACGAACTGTGATCAGTGTGTGAAGGGTGCGATGGAAAAACAAGAACAAACAGGTGAGCTGTGAAGAGAAATGGGACCCCAGGAGCCAATCAAACGGAAATGCAAGGGATCACAAACAATGTCACAGCTAGAACGTCTTCCATGCGCTCATGAAGATATTTAACACAGCTAATGAAAGAATCAGTAAGGGTCAAGTTCAATCAAGATAGAATTTTTTTCACACTGAAATGCAAAGAAAATAATAGTAATAATAAAAAAACAAAAACAGAGCATCCAATCACAATGAGACAAATTCAAGAGACAGAGTGCAAATGCAATTAGAATACCAGATTAAGAAAGAGCAAATAAAACAGAAGAAATATTTGAAGTAATACTGGCCAAGAATGACCCAAAATTAACAGACGAGAAACAGAGAGAGAACACTAAGCAGGGGGGGTGGGGGGGAGTCCTATAAAAAGTGTACCTAAACATATATATTGTAACTGCTAAATAAATAAATAAAATTTGAAAGAAAATTTTGAAAATAAAGAGACACCTGACCCAGAGAAGAAGGGTAAGAATTATAGCAAACTTTTCCTAAACTTTTCTTGGTTAAGCATGCAAGAAAATAGTGACATGGAGTTTTTAAAGTGTTGAAAGAATAAAACACCACCTAGAGTTCCATATCAAATGAAATGTCCTTCAAATATAAAGAAGAAATGGAGACTTCCTAGACAGACAGACCACGGAGGGATTAATTGTCTGATGATCTGCCCTGCAAGAAATGTTAAAGATTTTCCATCAAGGAGAAGAAAAATCATATAGATCAGAAAACATGGACCTACATAAAATAGGGAAGAACATCAGAAGAGAAATAAATGGGGGTTAAACAGCCTTTACTTAATTTTTATTTTTCTTAATCTAAATTTTAAATTGTTTAAAGTAGCAGTGGTAACAATGCATTGGACTGTTTCAACCTATAAATCAGTAAAATGACCGACAAGATGTAACAGAGAGGGGACATTGGGAACACTCTGTCCTGGGCACTTGTGTAAAACACGAAGTCGAATAGTGTCATTTGAAGGTTAGTATAGAATATTGAAAACACACATTATAAACTCTAGGACAAGCACGATTTTTATTGAAGTATAACTGATATGCTAGAAGACATTAAAGGCAATCATAGAAAAATGGCCAGTTAACATGAGAGAGGCAGAAGAAGAAGACTAGAATGAAGAGAAAACAGTTACAGACACGGTTGTCATTAATCCACATCTATCAAGGACCACTTTAAATATAAATGCTCGAAATGCACCAGTTAAAAGACAGAAATTGTTCAAGTGGATAAGACACAAGCCCCAGTGAGCTGTTGCCTAAAAGCAACTCACTTCTGATACGAAGACGCTGATACTTGAAGAGGACTGTGCCATGCTAACACCAATCAGCAGGAAAGTGGAACCATCACACTCATTTCAGACAAGCCAACTTCAGAACAAGTGAGACTATCAGGGATAAAGAGGATATTACGTAAAGGACAAGAGGTCAACCTCCGAAAGCACCGCAGCCCTACATGTGCGTGAAACTAACAAGACAGGGACCAAATATGTGAGTCTGAAAGGGAGGAGGATGAAAGGAGAAATAAACAAATCCTCTATCACAGAGACTTCAAAATGCATCTGTCAGTGTCTGATCCATAACGCCGGCTGAACATCTGCAAGGACAGAGATGAATTGAGCAGCCCTATTAATCAATGCAATCTATTGACATTTCTGGAACGTTCCGTTCACGAGTGGCAGAGTGTGCACATTCTTCTCCAGTTCCTGTGGCACATTCATCAGGACAGATCCCCTTCTGAGCAAAGACATCTCCAGCACAGTTGAGAGGACAGACACTCTAACAGTAAGTTTTCAGACCACTTGGAAACCAAGCAGGAATTAAAGGAGAACATTTCCAAAGCACCCACCGTGCTCCTTGCGGGGCCACTGCCAAGGGCAGAAATTACACAGGTCCTGGGATTTGCAGGTGGGCTCCCTGCATCAGGCCCGCGCCCCCGTGGTACGACTGTTCCCGCTGCACTGAGAGGAAACTGAGGCCCAGTTGGTTAGAGGGTTACCCCAGCTTCACCAAGGGCCCCACGCTGAGAGCCGACTGTGGGACTCGGCCTCTCTCAGTGACATGTGACAGGAGTGAGGTCAGCAGCGTCATGAGCCCTTCCTCCCACTTCACCCGAAGAACCCGGATGTTGACTGTCACCCACGGACGCGTGTGCCTTTGGGGAAGTCTGGGGGTCCAGGAGAGAAATGCCACCCACTGTAGTGGGAAAAAACCACATCGGAGGCATTGATGAGACTACGAGGGACAGTTCCACTCTGTCTGGGTCACCCCTCCCCAAGGTGGCACAGCTCGGTGCCAAGAGGGTCCTTCTTGCCCCATGAGTTTGGGGGGGGCCTGCGAGGACCCTGCCAATGCGCCCTTTCTGTGTCCCCCCACCCAGAACACAGTGATGCAGGCCTGAGGGTGGGGAGCCCTATAGCACAGCAGCCCGGGCTCCCCAAGGGCGTCAGAACCTGACCATGCGGGGGGGGTGGGGGGGGCGCAAATGTGGGTTAAATTATCAGCCATCATTACCTAAACAGTAAGTCGTAAGTAAGGATATGAAGTAGTAAGAAGAAGACAAATAATATAATAATTAAGAAATAAATAATAATACAAGAATAAACTGTGTTTTGTATACTCACAAATGTGAACCGACTTTTGTGCCCCACCCCCCGTATATATAGGAAGACCTCAGGCCTGGCAGTTTCCCAGATGAATTAATCCCACTGGGCACCTAAGGAAGGGAGAAGAGCAATGCTGCACACTCGCCCACAGAAGAGGAGAGGAGGGAATGCTCCCCAGTGTACGGGACATGCGTTACACTTGTAACAAGACAAAAACGTCCCATAAAATAAATAAATGGAAAAACAATGGTTAACTACCGACTAATATCTCTCAGGAACATAGATGGAAAAAAAAAATCCCTAACAAAATATTAGTAATTTGAATCCAGCAATACATAAAAAGGTTAATACATTATGAATGCAAAACTGATTCAATGAAAAAAAATCTATCAATGTGAATCACCATAGCAGAAGATTAGATTAGAAACAATTATACTTATATTAGTACATGAATAAAGACATTCAATAAAATTCACATTTATGATCATAAAAACAGGAGGAAAAAAGCTAGGAATAGAAGAGCACTTTCTTGATCTAATAAAGTATATTTATGAAAAACCTACAGCTAACATCATGCTTAGTTATGAGAATCTCAAATGCTTTTCCCATAAGATCAGAAACAATTAATGCCTTCTCCCTCCACTCTGTTCAACACTACTGAAAATCTTAGCTATCAGAATAAGAAAAGTAAATTAATGTTTAAGTCATATGGAGTAGAAACAAAGAAAGAAATCTGTCTTTGCTACAGATGACATGATTGCTTATTTACAAATCCCAGCAAATCGGTAAAATCACTGTGGAAACTGCTAAGCGAGTTTAGCAATGTCATAGGTACAAGATTAATACATAAAAGTCAGCTGCACTCCTATAGGACAGCATTGAACAAATGGAATCTGACATTGTAAAAAAATATCATTTACATTATCTCCAAAGAAATAAAGTACTTAGAAATAATCTAATGAATATATGTAAGAGACATATGCAGGAAACTAGAAAACATCGATGAAAGAAATAAAAGAATAGCAATTGAGTAAATGCATGTACTCTGTTTATGGGCCAGATAACTAAATATTGGTAAGATTTGATCTATATACTCAACAGAGTTGCAATAAAACTCCCCAAAAGCTAGTTGGAGATATCAACAAGCTAATTCTGAAATTTGCACTGAAAGACAAACATGCAAACAGCCAAAACAATTCTTAAAAAGAACACAAGCAGAACTCACATTACCCAGTTTCAACTCTTACTATAAAGGTACAGTAAACAAGACTTGGTGATACTGGTGAAAGTATAAACAAATCAATTAATGCATGAACAAGAATATAGTTTCCAAAAATAGACCCACATCAATATGATCAATTGATTTTTGAGGAAAACACAAAGATAATTCAATGGACAAAAGATAGATTTTTCAAGTGGTGATGGGAAACTGGACATTGGATGGGGAATAATGACCTTGAGATGTTCTTCACACCCTTTACAAAAGTTAACGCAAATGAATAGTAGACTTAAGTATAAAATGTAAATATAGGAAATAGAAGAATAGATAGGAGAAAACCATCATGATGTTGGCTTAGACAAAGAGTTCCTAAATATGACACCAAGCATGATCGGTAAAAGAAATAAAATCATACGTTTGACTTCAGCAAAATTAAAAAATTTGGTTTTGTATAAGACATGACTAATAGCATGAAAAGCCAAGTTATGGGTGCGAGAATATCTATGTAAATCATATGTTTTACAATGGACTCATGTCCAGAATAAATTATTCTTTAGCCACAAAATAAGAAAACACACAATTCAATTAAAAACAAAACAGTAAAGGTTTTATAAGATACCACAAGAGAACATACGTGAATAGCAAATAAGCCCGTGAAAAGATTTAAATATAATTGGTCATTAGAAAAAAATAAAATTAATGCTAAAATGAAATGCCAGTTACCCACCTATCTAATGTCTAAAATCTAATATTCTGATAGCACCAAGTACTGGAAGAATACTTGGATTGTCCACTCATCTGAAATATATTTGTATGTATGGTGTAAATTAGGGATCAAGATACATTTGGAAAATTAATCCATCATCAATTATTGAAATGATCACACTTTTCCCACTGCACTGTACTATTAACTTTGTCATCATTCATAATGGAACAGGTATGTTTTTAGACTCTCTCGTACTTTCTAGTGATCACTTAGTCTGTCCTGTGCCATATCTGTGTGATAGATACTAATATCAATAGGGTCTTGGACATCATAGAAATCTTGCAGCTTTCTTCTTCAATCTATCATGGCTACTCTTGAACACAAGCTTTTCCATAAGCATTTTGGAATTTTTTTTTTAATATGTAGCCATCCTCCCCACCAAAGAACTCGGGATTTTAATTGAGGTTATTCTGAATCTATTGATTCATTTGTGGAGAATTTGCATCTTTAAAATCGTCTTCCAATTTTTGGATATCTTTTTTCTTCCATTCAGTTAGGTCTTTAATTTCTTTCACTAATGTTTTGTGATTTGTCAATAGAGAGGTTTTGCCCATCTTTTGTTAGATTTATGCCTAAGTGTTTGATATCTATGAATTCTATTTTAAGTGGGATATTACTAAATTTTGCATTTTAGTTCTTTGCTGCTGACATATAGAAATACGGTTAAATTGTGTATGTTGACTTTGTATTGAGAAAGACTGATACATTTATTGATTATTTTTATAAGTTCATCCAGAGATACTTGTGAATTTTCCATGTAGGTGTGGCATTAGTGAGTAATGGATATTTTGGGTGTTTTATCCCCCCAATTTTTATTCTCCCTTTCATTTCTAACATGTTGCACTAGCCTGAGCCTCTGGAACATCAGTGGGAATGATGAGAGAGAGCGCCCCTGTTTCATTCCATCACTATCAAATGCAAGTGAAATAGATGTTTCCAAAGGAAAGAATTTCATTTTGAAATACGCTGAAAATAGAGACAAACTCTTAAAAGAAAACAAAAAGCAAAAAAGTGGTGCAATTTAAGTTCTTAAAAATTCACAACTGGTTTTTTAGCCTATTAACTCATTTACTTAAAACAATCATGTATGCATACAAAAATAATTATAGCTGATATAAAACTGAGTTTATTGCTGAAACACTAGATAAAGATGTTTCACTTTTCAGACAAAACAACGATGCCAAGAAACAAGTAATGCCAAGAAATAAAATATATTTGTCCCTTCTCAAATCTACTTTCAATTTATTGACTTCACCAGTTGGTTTGTAACTATTAGCAGGCACAGCAATGCTTAGCTGCAGCTTGAATAGGGGATGTCATTTGTATACAATACAATAGAGACATTCTGAAGCATAAATCCCAGAGCCGCGCAGGAGTGAAAAAAAGCTCGATGAATAATTCTACTCTACTTAACTGACGGAGAGAATGATTCAACATCTACAAACAGAAAAAAATAAATATATCAATCTCTCCATGTTTCACAATTCTCCAAATTATTTCACTTGTGAAGAATAAACTTAGCAATCAAAGCACAATATATAGAAGGAAAATTGCATTGTTTGGAGAGTATATTAGCTACTCTGACTTCCAGAAAAATAAAACAGAGATGATACGCTGAAAAGCAATTCAGATGTAATTTCCTACCAGCTTCAGAGGTTTTACGCTTCATCTCTACATAGTCTAATTCAGAACATCACCCCCCAAAATATACACATACACAAACAAACACACACACACACACACACATGCACACACACACACATGCACACACGCACACACACACAATTGGTTTAATCTTTGCAAGCACTTTATATGTCCTCTGAAACATCTTGTATTCCATATGAAGGCTTCAAAATGCTAGTATAAGATATTCTCCTAATTCATCCCACTATTATTAAATTGAAATCTGCTGAAGAGCTATAGACAGGGGAAAAAATAGAATAGCTATGTGGAAATCAATTCCTCACAAAAATGGAATCTGGCCACTTGATATTAAATTGTCAGGTGTGTCAAAGACTTCACTCAATATAAACCCATAATGTTTGTCACATAACTATGCTGATACATTCCTTCTCCTGCACTAGATTTGGTTTCTATTTCTGCCATTAAAAAGTCTAACCAAGTTAGTGGTGGATGCAACCCCAATCTATTATCTCACAGTTCCATAGATCAAAAGTGCGATTCAGGTCTTAACAAGTTAAAGTCAAGGTATTGGCTGGCCTGCAATTTTTTTCTGGAGGCTCTGGGGGAGAAGCCACTTCTAGGCTCATTTGGAGTGTTGGACACACTCAGTTATTTGTGGCTGTTGGACTGAGGTCCCCACTTCCTTGCTGACCATTAGCTGAAAGTCATTCTAAACTTCTAGAGGTCCCTGAATTCCTTGTTTAATGGCAACTTACCACCATCTCCACACCAGCCAGCCATGGGGGGTTGAGCCCCTTATACTCGAATCTCTCCTTCTTCTTCTATCCCACCCCATGACCCCCTCTTCTACCTCCTGTCCCATTTTTAGAGGCTCGTGTGATGACCCAGATAATCCGGGGTAATCTCTCCACCTGAAACTTCAATCTTCATCACACCCCCAAACATCCTTTTACCATCAAATGTGACATATTTTCAAGTCCTGGGGATCGAGGTACCGACATCTTTGAGGGCTGTTGTTCTGCCTCCCACACATCCGTCGAGACTTTCTGTGATTTTATTTCCAGATGTTTACTCCTTTCCTGTTTCAAGGAAACAAACCTATGGTAATAATTTCCCCCTTAAGGCGCTGAGACATACTGTTTTGCTACAGTAGTAAAGAGATAACTTACACGTCAGCTAAGTCCTCCTGAAAATGTCAGACACCCACCAAGTTTCCAGGCAGTAAGGCAGTAGGTTGGACCAGGCCCTCCATGTTTGCACTGGACAGTGGAAGATGTCCTTACTATGGTGACACATGATCGTCTCACTTTGACTTTGTACTATTGACATAGATTTGAATTTGTGGTTTGGGGAAGAAAGCAAATACGATAGGCTTCAGGTGCGGTTTTAAACTATCCACATGTCTATCTGAGTAATGTATTAAGAGTGAAAAATTCTGGCTTCCTATGAAGCCTATAGAATCGGAATTTCTGAGAATGGTCAAAGGATTTATTGTTTTTTTTTTTTTTTTTATTGATTTTTAGAGAGAGAGGAAGAGAGAGGGAGAGATAGAAACATCAATGAGAGAGAACATCAACTGGCTGCCTCCTGCATGCCCCCCACTGGGGATCAGGCCCACAACCTGGGCATGTGCCCTGACCGGGAATCGAACTGGCAACCTCTAGGTGCATGGGTCGACGCTCAACCACTGAGCCACACCAGCCAGGCTGGTCAAGGGATTTTTATGTTAGGAAGACCCCCATGTGATCCTCACATATTAAACTTTGCAGCAGACGGTCCATCTTCTATGTGAAGGTTTGCTCAATTCAGCTGCCGAAATATCATATGGAATGTGGGCAGATTTGCCCCAAATCATTTGCTAAATAAGTACTATCTTGTTAACCATAAAGATATAAATGACTAGATATAAAATCCAAGCTTTTGGCTTAAAAATAATGCTCATTACAGAAAACTTAGCATATAAAGATCCTTGACAAATAGGAATTCTTTTCCGCAATAGGAATGGAGCTGTGTGAGCTGAAATGAAGGCAGTAACCAGAGGACGGTGGTGAACAGGCCCCACGAAACAAGTCCGACACTGCACACTTAGTTATGAATGAAAAGAAGATTGATAGAAATCTCAGGGCCAGTAACAAGTAGGAGGCAAAAGCAAGTGACGGGAATCTCAGCTAGTCAGACTACCAGGGGAGATGTAAGAACAAAGCAAAATCAGGCCAACGGCCTTAAAGATTCTATGTGGGTTTTGACAGATGGTGACACTATTATGCTACTGCAAGAAAAAACACACTCAGACCATGTAACTGTTGTGGCCAATTAAAAGTGCTAAGGCAAACACGGTTTTCTTGCTTTACACTAGAAACAGAATCACGTTATGAATCATCAGTAAAAGGCACTTGCCAAACCCCCATGGCATCAAACTCTTTGAATATAAAAGTAGGGGCCTCATGTATGGAAAAGATTTGGGATTCCTTATGGTTCTACTTTAACATTAGGATATGAGGGGTGGGAAGGAGGAAAAGGTCAATAGGTCAGACTAGATGCTATTTTTCTCGGAATAACAACGATATAATGTGCGGCTCTGCAGGGCTGAAACCATTCTGTTTTTTTAAGGGGGTAGTTTTTAGAGAAGACATACACGTTTGACAGATGCCTATGTAATGGCTTTGTCCTCAGATAATCAAGATGCTCTCGTTGCTCAATACCCTGTGAAGACCACAGAAGAGCGAGTGTCGCTGAGACCTAAGCAGCAGCATCTGGCCAGGTGTCCACCTGGGAGGCAGGACCACCCAGAGGATCCACACGCGTTCTCCCAGAACAGACCGTCCACCAAACCCTCTGCAGGGAGAGAAAGCCCCTCTCGCTGTATGGAGAACAGCAGCCGAGGTTCTGAAAAGGTCCCAAGCTCTCAACCCTCACGTGGGAAAGGGAACACTGTGGGTTAGACTCCGCCTCCCCTTCCCACAATCACTTGACTGGGGTGAATGTCTTACTACGAACTTCACCCACGTGTTCGACACGCAAACACTACCACGACCTGGCTCTTCTTACACACTTTGGGCTGCTTCGCCTCACTTGACTACACAACTGTAAGCACGTGTCTAAGCCAAGAAAATGGAAACTAACCCTGAGTTGTGCACTTGAGTGAGGGAGAGGAGGAACATTGGGGGTGACCCTAAAGCAGGGGGACAGACAGCTAGGGAACAGGTCAAAACAAACCCTAGGAAATGACTTGTAAGGGCTAAAATAGCAAGTCAGAAAAGACAATGAAATAATATTGGGGGGCGGGGAGAATGTACTGAAGTAGCAAAAGTTGATTACCATAAAAAAGTGGTAGTTGTTATATGTATTTTGTTTTTATTTTAATTCACTGATATATAAACTTATCTGAATACCTGTTTCTACTTGATTTTACTTAGATTTCATTTCTTGGGTTGGAGATACGAGTCAGCCCTGTCATCTTTTCTGGTTGAGTAATGAAAAACTTTAAGGTATGAATGGTTGTAATTTGAGTTATATCAGTTTACATTAATAACTTTTATTGTAATTGTCTTACAAATGTTAAAATTACATTTCTGATATCTAACCTCCATAAAATAATATAAAATTTGAGTACAGGTAAAGTTAACAAAAAAGGTGATCTCAATAACTCCAATAGGCTGACATAGTGTTTTTCTCTGATTTTAGTCTCAGCATAGGGAAGTACAACATTAAATTAAGTAATTAACAACATCAGAAAATAAACCAATAGAAAACCATGTGGTGAGGGCCAGAAGGCGGTGTCTAGGTGAAGGGGGGCAAAGGGAGAACATGGGGGAACATAGGGAAACATGGGGAACATGGGGAAACATGGGGGCCATGGGTAACAATGTCAACAATAAAAATAGAACATAATATTTTTTAAGGCCTACTGAAAGAGAAAATAATGAAGATTAAACACTACACAGGACAAGCTATGGAATATGTCTCAACTATGCTGAGATAGCAATATAAAATTTTAAACAATTATATCAATCAATAAATAATTATTTGAAGAAATTTTAGAATTCATTTCAAAACAGTATCTGACCAATCAAATCCAAGGGAAATAGAAACAAGCAACACATTTTTTAAATAGTGGAAAAGTTCACTTGATCATTAGATCCTTGAAAGTTTTTTTTAAAAAATATATATTGCGTTTTTCTCTCATAGCTGTTTTACAAAATTGCTATTAAATAATTCATTTTAAGAAAGAATAGTTAGTATAAAAATATTTCTGTGGCCTACCACTTTCTTTGTTAAAATGTTACAATACTTGTTTTGACTGAGAATTGTCTATGAAGTGAATAAGCTTTGAATATTTTTTCTAAATTGAAAACAGTTATTGAACATTCAAACATTTTATCACAGATTTCATAAAGAAAAAATATATACACTATCTTCACACATATATATGTGTCTGCAGAGTGTATTTCACCGCATAGGGCTACCACTGTGTATTTTATCGTTGACTTGGAGCAAAATTAGCCAACTCAGAATCATATTGTATTTCAGTGATTTGTTCAAGGAGTAAAACTCTTAAATAATACCTTTGCCTTATCTTTCTCAAAAGCACATTGTACCATACTTAAAAAACCACATTTTTCTTCATCTTCGAATTTGTCAAAGAACGCCTACATAATTCACCCAGAATGAAATAGTACATCAGGGAAGTTAAAAACACAGAAGCCAATAGAGTAATACTCACGTTTATGACGGACAGCATTGTCACGTGACTTCAAAGATTCCGTGGCGAGGGTTCCAGCGTGTTTGGATGGACTTGGACTTCGTGAGGACAGCTGTCAGCAGCTCCTCACCGTGAACTGCTCTGTCTTCGTATAAAATCATCACGGACCCATCCCGACATGGCCTCTGGTGTATGCGGATCATCAGCCGGGCGGCTGGGGACACATTCGTCCCCCAGGTGCTCAGGGCTCCTTCCCCTCGGGCCTCACGTCCGCAGTGTCTCGCTGGACACTGAACACCTTTCTTGTCAGACAACAGAAAACTGACACTGTGGGTCCAACCCAATTTAATTCTTGCTTTTAAAGTATCATGTTTTGATGTAAATAACCATGTCATTATAGGGTAGAAATTTTGCAACCTCCCTAAAAAATAACGATAACCAAAATATAAGAAATATTTCACTATTTCAGTTGAAGATAACCTATTTATCAATCCATCGATAAATATCCATCAATCCATCTACCTAGCTATCTACTTCTTTATTTTCCTTCATTGAAAGATAATCAACAATCAGCGATTACATTCAGGGCACTGTGCTAGGTACAGGGAACAAAGGACACATGAGATCTGTTCCTACAGAGTTTGTACAGTCGGGGATCACACTGCCTACTACCTAATGGGTACTATCCACAGAGCCACTTCCCGGTCACTGTAATAGACAACTGACTCCGAATGACAGCGGCACTAACCCGATCCCTCATGGAACACACCGCACACTTGTCGACTTCGTGGTCGGTTGTTTCTGTGAGTTGACCTCCCCCTTCTCCCCCTTCCACACCCTCGTTAAAGCACGAGTCCTGGCGTCTGCCTGCTTGCTTAAGCTCAAAACCTGAATGTATTCTTTTCTTCCTTTCTCTTATTCCACAAAGCCAACTCAACAACCGGTCTTTCCAAGTTTCCACCTCCCCAAACACAGCCAAGTGTTATTTTACAGCCACTGGCAAAGCTATTATCCAAATCGTCAAATTCTCTCTCCTAAATCACTGGATTAGATACTTTCATGTTTCCTATTTCTACTTAAAATCCACTTAACGTGCAACAGCCACCGTTAAATATTTAAAATACATATCGGGTCATGCCAATTCCATATCTAAAACCCTCTACTTGCAATTAAAGAGTGAATGCAAAATGCTAACCACGGTGCATGAATGTCTGCAGGAGTTAGCCCGATGGAACTTTCCAGACTTCCATTGCCCGACTCTGGCTCATTCGACAGTGGTTGGTGCACCTTTTGTTTTCTCCCTGGTATGTTTTATGTGTTGTGTTCCCTCTGCTAGAAGATTTCTTATCCCACTACCCCTAGTTTTTGTTTTTTGTTATTTTCTTCTTTTTATGTTTCAGATCTCAGCACAAAACCTCATAGGTGTTTGTGACCCGGGAGTCAGAGAAAATCATCACGGACTATGTTTACCTTGAGGAACAAAAAAGAAATTGGACAGAGAAAGCATAATAAAAGGATAATTCGATTGTGTTTGAGAAAGAGCCGCCCAAGAACAAAGCCCCGTTAGAAAGAGTAAGCGTACCTCGGGCCTGGCCTCGGGGAGATACAGACAAGACTGTGGATTCAAAGCTGGCAAGTAGCCAGGTTACCAGTTGGGTGAACAACTCAACACTTACTGCACCAAAACAATAATCATTTATTGAACTCATAACTCTACGGGCTGGAAACGGAAACTGGCATTGGGAGAGGCGGTTCTGGTGGATTTGCCTGACTCCGGCTGGCTTTGATGTGGTTCAGGGCCAGGGCCAGGTGGCCTGGGGCTGGTTGGCCCACGATGGCCTCCTTGGGGACCCTTGCTTCTCCTCTACATGGAATCTCATCTCACAGTATGAGTGGCTGGGGCTCATTCAGAGGGGCTCAGCGGGGTTGCAAGGAAACAAGGGAAGCACAGACTCAGACCTGGCATGATGTCACGTCTGACGAGGTCTATCTGCCGGAGGAAGCCATGAGGCCCTCCAGAGCCAGTGGTCTGGGAATCCGACTCCATTGGCTGGTGGGAAGAACTGCAGTCACTTGGCAACAAGACAGGAGGTATAAGAAAGGGAATGACTAGGGCCATGTTCAACTATGTAACTGGATTCAAAATCGAAAGGAAGGAAAAAAAAAAAAAAAGAAATAGAAATTGGGGTATTATTTACCAAGCCCTCACCTACTGTGATATCCATGCGTCATGGTTAAAAATTTTCTGGTTTTCAGAAATTTGAAATGACTGATATAGGTTAACATGAGAGTTTACTCAAGTAGTATCTCGTAGACTCCAGGGACGAGATGTAACTGTTTTCCTTCTGGTTATTTTATGGGTTCCATGGAAGTCAGCATGGTGGTTTCCATAGGTACCCTACTGGTCCTCTTTAGAGCGTTTTCATAGGTATTACCTGCTGGTAACAGTATAATTTCTATAACATGTTTTCCTCCCATTGACTTCATGGATTTTAGGCCTCAGTTTGTAGGTAGAACTGCCCCAGGTAGTTAAAGAAAACATTGTAAGAGCAGCCAGTTCTTCCACGACCCTCCACTCATACGTTTTCATTTCCGCTCAGCTGTTTCCTGAAGCATGAACTCCACTCAAATGTTCACTTAGTGAATACTATATATAATCCCTTAGTACTTTCTTGTGCACATAGATGATATTTTTCTCCTTTTAACTTAGATAAAATCCTGGTTATGTAAAGAATTTTAAACACACCCATTTGCCTTTAAAATTCTGGAAGTTTCCATGAAGGTCTGGCATTGAGAGTTATGCAAACTCTGGGGCCGGTCTCACTTTTCCACCAGCTTGTAGGATTGCCTTTGGTCTGCCTGGGTACCTGTTAAGATATGGTGGTTGTTTTCTAGAAGTTTGGCTTTTTTTGTTATATTAGGAACTCAATCCATTTTATTGGGAAAGTGAACAATGTAGCTCTGTGCTCATGATTTATTTATTTATTTTAAGATAAAAAATAACCATCCTAATTTCATAATGAACTGTTTGCTGTGTTCTCTTCCACTGGAACAGTTGTCACACAAAACGTTTGTTGAATCTGTTTTTCATTTCTTTATAGCTTTTATTTCTTTATTTTATTCCAGTGTGTTTCACACATGTATTTATTCATTTTTCATGCTTTCTTTTTTTAAGTATGTTTTTATTGCCTGGCCAGTGTGGCTCACTGGTTGAGCATCAACCCATGTACCAAGAGGTCACCAGTTCGATTCCTGATCAGGGCACATGCCCAGGTTGTGGGCCTGATACCCAGTGGGGGGCATGCAGGAGGTGGCCAATTCATGTTCTCTGTCATCAATGTTTCTATCTCTTTCTCTCTTCCTTTCTGTCTAAAATCAATAAAGAAAAAAACAATTAAAAAATGTTTTTATTGATTTTAGAGAGAGAGAGGAAGGAACAGGGAGAGTGAGAGAAATAGCAATGTGAGAGAGAAACGTCAGTTGGCTGCCTCCTACTTGCCCCCTACCGAGCCCACAACCTGGGCATGTGCCCTGACCGGGAATCCAACCAGTGACCTTTTGGTGCATGGACGACGCTCAACCAACTTAGCCACACCAGCCAGAGCTTTCAATTTCTTTTCTATATATTGACTCATTTTTCCAAAAGCATGGATCCTACATATTACTTCTTAGAAATTATTTTACATTTCCAAAATGATCTTACTTTTTCTATTCTTATATCATCCCTTTAATGCCTTGTCATTTCATATAATTTTCATGTAAAGTTTTATGCCAAAAAAATTCTTTTCATTGCACTTTGTTTTTTAAACTCTAATTCTGACTCCTATTCAATTTCTTTTTTTTTTATTTTCTACATCCTACGATTTGGTTTATTAAGAAATATTTAACTGGTTTCCAGGAAGTGTTTGATTTCTTCCTTGATCTCCTCGGTGACCCATTCATTGTTTAATAACATGCTATTTAGCTTCCATGTGTTCAAATGTCTTTGTATGTTCTTCTTGCGATTGATTTCTAGTTTCATGCCATTGTGATCTGAGAAGATGCTTGATATAATTTCAATCTTCTTGAACTTGTAGAGACTTAGTTTGTGCCCTAACATGTGGTCTATCTTTGAGAATGTCCCATGTGCACTTAAGAAGAATGTGAATTCTGTAGTTTTTGGGTGTAGTTCTCTGTAGATATATATTAAATCCATTTGGTCTAGTGCTTCATTTAGAGTCTCTGTTTCCTTGCTAATTTTTTGTCTAGAGGATCTATCCAGCAATGTCAGCGGGGTGTTGAAGTCCCCTGCTATGATTGTATTGCTATCTGTAACAAAAATTAATTAATAATAAAAAAAAGAAATATTTAACTAACATTAGCAAATTCCTTTTCTACATACATTACAGAAACAAGAGTTTAATAATGTCTTTGTAAAGGTTCTTAAATGTCCTGGGAGCATTCTGCGTCCCAGGACTACCTATATATCAACTGCCTTGGGCCAGCCTATTCCACGAACCTGTGGTGAAGCACGTCACACATCTTTAATGTCCCTAGACAGTCCATTCATACATCCCTATTTGATGAATGAGGTCTGTTTGATTCTACGTAATAGCCATCTAATCCAAATACCAAATCAATGGTTTGCAAATCTTATTTCATCCCTCTCCAAGATTCGGTCAGAGTGCACCCAGACTGCTGTTGGGTAAGAGAAGGAACAAAATTTGTTTGGCTCATGGTTCTTCCACGAATAAAATCGGCGTATCTCTAATTGCATCTGCTATGTAAAATGTCCTTTGCATGTTGAAGAAGGGTCTGCTGATTTAAAAAGTTTCAAAGTCTGGCCCTGGCCGGATTGGCTCAGTGGTTAGAGCGTCGGCCTG
Source organism: Molossus molossus (assembly GCF_014108415.1). Taxonomy (NCBI): domain Eukaryota; kingdom Metazoa; phylum Chordata; class Mammalia; order Chiroptera; family Molossidae; genus Molossus; species Molossus molossus. Next base: position 112,205,190 of record NW_023425399.1, read on the forward strand.
CGGTCCAGAGAGACCCGGGTTCGGTTCCCGCTAAGGGCATGTACCTCGGTTGCAGTTTGTCCTGGCCCTGGTTGGGTCACGCGGGTGGCAGTCACTCGATGTGTCCCTTTCACGTCGATGTTTCTCTCTCTGTCTCTTCCTCTCTCTCCCTCCCACTCTGTCTGAACAGAAAATGGAAAAATGTCCTTGGGTGAGGATAAAAAAATAAATTAAAAATTAAAAAAAGAATAAAAATAAAAAGTTTCAAAGTCTGAATAATACTCATATGTATACTAATACTCAGGGAAATATGTTAGCTAATGACGTAATGTTCGTGGCGAACTCCAATAAACACTTAACGTGTGCTGGGGTTGTTTGGGGTAATGTCTCAACCAATGGCATTCTCGCAAAGGGAAATGTCAACAAGCGTGGTAGCCTGCTATGGATATGTACGGACCAATGAAACTGTAATCGCACCCATTAGGAAAAGCTTAGACTTTGCCGGTGATATAACAGATAGGTCATATAAGGACCAGAAATTTGGTAGAAATGAACAAACCTCTTTACTTTTTCACCTATTATTTCTCATTTTCTATATCATCCAGCTTATTTTCTCTAAGACATTCAAATATATATACTAGTTTTCCTTTTCATTTTAACATGTAACTTAACTCATGTATGCATATTTTCTTCTATATTAATATTTGTAAATGTATATCCCCAAAGATAAAAATTACCATTGTCGATTCAATGGAATGTTCTTTGAAATGTACTGGTTTCAACTCCTTTCATTTGTTTGACTTTTGTTTCCTATGTAGAATATTACCTGTTTTCATTTATAAAGCGATCAGAGCGGCACTCGACCAATTCTCCTCGTTCGGAAAGACCAGAGAGGAAAGTACTGCCGTGTAGACACAGAGCCGAGCTCTGGAAAAGCCACCTCTTCAGTGGACAAGCAGACGCTGGTAGCTGGAGGGAAGAAATATATATGAGTTTCCGAACTTACTAAGAGATTTTGAAGGGTGTTTGATGCTTATTTATTATGATTCTATTTCTTGTCAAGCACTTGCTGGCGTCTAGAAAACAGCATTCTGTCGCAGTTCCATGTCTAGCTATTTCACAGAAATTGAAGTCATCCCCAAGGGTGTTGCACTGCCAACGATGGTTCTGCCCCTGATTAGTGTTTAAAAGACAGTCACCTGAGACAGCATGTGGTCATTCTGTTCTCACTGCAGGGACAGCCCCGGGGAAGGTGCCACCGAACCCCACGCTGTCCTGACTGGCAAAGCGTACGTTTGTTCTGTTAAAACATCTGCAGGGCCCGGCCGGTGTGGCTCAGTGGTTGAGTGTGGACTCATGACCAAGAGGTTGGATTCCCGGTCAGGGCACATGCCCAGGTTGTGGACCTGATCCCCAGTGGGGGGCATGCAGGAGGCGGCCAATTCACGTTCTCTTTCATTGATGTTTCTCTTTCTCTCTCTCTCTAAAATCCAATAAAAGAAAAAAATTTTTAAAACATCTGCAGGCTCTTACACGTTGCATCACCTCACAGCACCTTTGACACATGATGAGACTGGTGGAAAGGGGAGTTATCACACTCGGGAAGATGGCAGCAGAAATGCCCAAGAGCAGTCTTTTAAAAATTATATCAGCCCTGGCCGGTTTGGCTCAGCGGTTAGAGCGTTGGCCTGCGGTCCAGAGAGACCCGGGTTCGGTTCCCGTTAAGGGCACGTACCTCGGTTGCAGTTTGTCCCCGGCCCTGGTTGGTCGTGCGGGTGGCAGCCACTCGATGTGTCCCTTTCACATCGATGTTTCTCTTTCTCTCTCTCTCCCTCTCCCACTCTACCTGAACAAAAAATGAAAGTGTCCTCGGATGAGGCTAAAAACAATAAATAAATAAATGAATAAATAAATAAATAAATAAATAAATAAATAAATAAATAAATATTATATTAAAGAATAGGAGGCCCTGGACTTCCTTAATAATACAACATTTTCTAATCAATAAGTAAGTAATTGAATACTGTAGACAGATGGAAATGTTTATAAATATTTGGGGGGGGTCTGTGATATGTTAGATATATTATATATAAATGGAAAACCAAAGGCATACAATATATATTATATATAATATATACTTGCATATCCGCAGCCTCCCCTGCTTACAACATACTCTTAAATCTTCACATGATGTTCTTACCATGCACATCTTGAAAATCCAAACTTTTATTTTCCTTGAAATTATGAACATTGCATTTTCTCCGAGTAGGAATATAAAGTACGATGTTGTTCAGTGTGTGCACGTGAGCCACTGTTGAGAGATGGAGTGCCGTCTCTGCAGCATGACCGTTTCTCAGGGTGCCCCTCCCTCCGTGCTCTGCCTGGGTTTACGTCTCCCCGAGGACATGCTCCCAGCAGCCTGTGCAGCCTTCTGTGTTCACCCGCACCCCTCAGACACCTCGGCTCGGCCGTGACGTGGGCTTCCTTGTTCTGTTCTGCGTCTTCTAGAGCAATCTCCTCTGACCTTGGACTCCCTCAGCTTGGACTCTCGTGTCAGGAGACCACCCTTCCGGTTACAGTGGCCACCGAGCCAGGGCCACCCCCTGTTTCAGTCCCATCGCCTGGCTCTCGGGGTGTCTCTGTACCACAGCTCTCGGGGTGTCTCTGTACCACAGCTGCTTTGTGGTTGCCGATGACCTCAGTGTACTTCCGTGGGGTCTTTCCAAATCCCGCATGGAAGTCATTGGGCGCAGTCCTCCTTGACCAGTCTCTTCCATAACTGTACCTCTTGCAGCTGCATTCACTTCAAAACAACTGTAACCCGCCTACCAAGATCCTCCCCACAGTGCCCTGACCCAGGGAAAGGAAGGGCTGAAGGACATTTCTCAGGCTTCAGTGTCAGCAGTCACCCCCAAAGCCATCCACGTTCTTCCTCCTCGTACCGTTCATAAATGGTGAGCGCCCCAGGAAACAAACCACTCCACTTACGCATCTTTACTTTTTTCCTCACATTGTCAAGGATTACTCTTATCAATTACCTTTACTCTCTCCACCATTAAACCGTCTTTCCCTTAAGCCAACACACATAACATGTGTCCCTAAAAAAGTAAAATAATAACCTTAATCTCCTCTTCCCTTTACAGCTACTACCAAATTGTTCTGTTTCCCCCTCTAGAAAAACTCAGAAATTATTTTGGTCTCTAAATTATCTCCATCCCCTCCTCACCTCCATATCTTGAAATCCAGTGGTCAACCCTCAATCCCGTTTACATGGTTGTTCAACAATTAAGATACAAGTGATATGCTTTTTTTCTTTGAATATTATTTATCTTGGTATCTAACAAACCATATTTCCTGGAACATTTTTTTGTGTTATAAATTGCAAGTTGAAAAAGATCAACGCTATTTTTTTATTTATTTAAGACTACTTAATTTATTATTTAAAAAATTTTTTTAATGTATCTATATTGTTGAAAGTATTACAGATGCCCCTCCTTCCCACCCCCCACCCCCCCGCCCCAGGCCCAAGAGGAAGTGGGAGCTACAAACATTTCTCAGGAACCCGGGACAGAGATGAGCCTCGTGCCCCCTACCCTGGGCCCCACTCCCTGGATCACGTAGACTAGAGCAGGGGCGAGACCGGGACCGAGACGTGTCAAGAAGAGGCTAAAATTATGTGCTCAAAACAGCTGGAAAGGGAGGCTAAATACTATCTACAAGAGCATGAGGACGTATTAAATAAAGTTAGAAAAAATGTTTTAAGAGAAAACATTAAATAGAAAGTAGGGACCCATTAAGTGGTTTTAAGAAATTCTCGTTAATGGAAGCTTATTTTTTAAAGACTTGATCTAAGTGGAGTTAAGCAAATGATCACGGGGTCCGGCCCCTTTCATCCAAGGCAGAGACAGCTCCTCTGTGCTTAGCCGGGAGAGCGGGCGGCCCAGGCAGCCGCTCATTACCGCCGCATCACCGCCGGGAACTTCAATTATCACTGTCGCTGCACCTAATATTCAAAAGGACATTTTGATTCATGCTGCTCTCAACTTTTTTTTTTCACTCTAAAAACGGATTTAGTGGATAATTCTATTCTGTTTCCAGCGAAAGGCATTAGCTTTGAAATGTACAGATACATACTATGAAATGTCAACATGATTAACTGTCCGGGACATAAAAATTGCATCTGTGAAATTATTTTTTTTTGAAGATTATATGTTTAACGGCATCCCCTCCCCAGAGAATGTGTTGCGTGGGACTGTGTACAAGGCAAGTTCACTACCGGTAGGCTCTGTGGAAGAGCGGTCGCCTAACAAGATGTTATTCCTGTCCTGAAAGAGTTCATATCCTTAAAAGAGAGAGAGAGAGCACGAACCCAAATAGCTACGATACGAGGCAGAGACTGAAGTTAAGATGTGTGTTGGCTAGCCCTGGCCGGTTTGGCTCAGCAGTTAGAGCGTCGGCCTGCGGTCCAGAGAGACCCAGGTTCGGTTCCCGCTAAGGGCATGTACCTCGGTTACAGTTTGTCCCCGGCCCTGGTTGGTCGTGCGGGTGGCAGCCACTCGATGTGTCCCTTTCACGTCAATGTTTCTCTCTCTCTCTCTCTGTTCCTCTCTCTCCCTCCCACTCTACCTGAACAAAAAATGGAAAATTGTCCTCAGGTGAGGATAAAAAAAAAAAAAAGAAAAAGATGTGTGTTGGCTAAAATATAGACCATTCTTTGTGATCTCATAACCCCACCACTTCCTAAAGCAACACCGAAATCTCAGCAGGGCGTTGCAGAGTTGAGGGACCACCCAAGACCATGAACTTCGGTATCTCTGGCTAAGTCTCCAGGACAGACCCTGATGAATACAACTAACTAGGTGAGACAGCAAGAACTTCTTTTGCTCTTTTAATAAATACCTAACAGTAGAGGAAAAGCTAATTCTTTCCTGAGCAGTAGTTCTCTTTTATAATTAAATTTATTGGGGTGACATGGGTTCGCAAAACCATACAGGTCTCAAGTGTACAACTCAACAAAACAGCATCTGCACACTGTCTGGGGCACCCACTGCCCAAAGCAGTCTCCTTGCTCACCTCGACCTGTCCTCACCCCCTTTACCTCTGGTTATCACCACACTGTTGTCTGAATCTATGTGTTGTGTGCATATGTTTTTTTGCTTAATCCCTTCCCCTTCGCCCAGCCCCTCAACCCCCCTCCTCTCCATAGTCTGTCCCATGTTTCCATTTTGTTCACCAGTTCATTTTAGTCGTTAGATTCCACAGACAAGTGAGATCGTATGGTATTTGTCTTCGTCTGCCTGGCTTATTTCAGTCGTTCTTGAACTTTCGTGTCCACCACAGTCAACAGAGAGCGTATTGAAATCAGGATGGCTGGGCGTGATGATCTGCATTTCTAATAGCGTCCGTAGGGATGTTCCTGGTCCAGGGACCGGACTCAGCCGACCAGTCCTCAAAGGCCCCACTGTGGAAGTGGCCTCTGAGTCCTGCCGTAACCAATTCGGCTGAGAGCCGAGAGGAAAGGAGAAGATGCCCTGGACTCTCCAGACCCGGCCGCGGTCGGCCCAGCTGTGCTCTTTCCTACGCTTCGAAGACGCCAAACGTTCTATCTTTATGGGTTGCAGAATATCAGAATATTTTTCCTTGCAAGTGTGTGTGTGCATGTGTGCATGTATTTGTATGTGTGTGCATGTGTGTGCATGTGCATGTGTACGTGTGTGTGTGCATGTGTATGTGTCTGGGTCTTTGGTGTTGGGAATGAAGAGGTTTAAGTAGCCTTGAACTCTTTATGAAGTATAAAAAATATATCCACAATCAAGGTGAAAGTAGCCAGATAACTGTGTGTGGAACCAAACAGATCAAAGTTTAAACCTGATCTCTTCCCCTTACTGGCTGGGTCACCTAGGGCACGTGAGTTTTCTTATAGTTATAACTTTTTGGATTAAATAGGGTAACCGGAAATTCATGTCCACCTGGAGCCTGTGAGTGTAACATTTGGGAATAGGGTCTTTGCAGACGTAATCAAGCTAAGACGAGATCATATTTGCAAAACTGCGATTTCTAAGACATAATAGTTTGTCTTCCTTCACAGTTTCTGGCTCATACCTCCCCAGACCCTTGAAATTTTCCAAGTGCTAACAGAGATAAAGGTGTCTTCTGTTATGCTAATAAGGTAATTTGGGGGAAACAGCTAAAATGAGGGCTGGTTGCCAGTGGAGCCAACCAGTAATTCCAGGATTGAAATGTGCATCCCCCATCCTGACCTCCAGGAAGCAGGGAAGGGAGAGGGGCTAGAGGATTTCGTCCATCACCAATGGCCCATGATGTAATTAGTTATGACTATGTAATGAGGCTGCCATAAAACCCGGAGAACAGGGCTGGAGAGCTCCTGGGCTGGCGCACACCTGGAGACCGGGGGCAGGGGCGCACCTGGGGGAGGCGTGGGAGCTGGTCGTCCTTTCTCGGCACCTTGCCTGCTGCCCCTCTTCCACCTGGTGCCTCTTAAGTTACATCCTCGTCAAAGAAATCAGCGGTCTAGTAAGTAACATGTCTCTTTTCAGAGCTGTGAGCCGCTCTAGCAAATTAATCAAACCCAAGAGGGCGAACCTTTGATCTATAGCTGGAGAGTCAGAAGCACAGATGACAACCTGGTTGTGCAAACGGCGTCTTGTAGGACTGAAACCTTAACCTGGGGAATCTGATGTTATCTGCTGGTGTCTGTGAACTGCTTGTTGGAGGTGAGGGGACCCCCCGCCCCCCCCACACACACACACACACATTGGGATTGATCTCAGAACCAGTTTATACCAGATTAGCCTGGGGCCTAAATCTAATAAAACTGATGTCCTCATAAGAAGAGGAGAAGCGACCCAAAGAGTCGGGTGCACAGTGAGGACCACTGTGTGATAAGAGAGGCAGAGACTGGAGCGAGACGGCCGCAAGCCAAGAACACCCAGGACTGCAGGCAACCACCAGGAGCTGATCCCCACACACAGCCAACAGAGGCAGCCATTCCTGCAGACGCCTTGATTTTTCTGGAAGGTAACATTTCTTCCTGAGTCTGCACTTCTGGCAAAACTATTTCCCCTGCATAAAATGTTGCTCTCTAGCAACTTACACCTTGTTGCTCAAAGCTCAAGTGAAATGGAGTTTTGAAAAGAACATTTCATCAGGGTGGAACACAGTAAGCCGTTTTGCCATACCTTAAATATCTTATTTTTCCATAACTTCATAGTCTATACAGTCATGCTCTAGAGCTTAAACACTTCTTTTACTCCACCTTAATCCTGTGCTTTATCATTTCCAACAAGAGTGCTTGGATGAGTAGGAGAGAGATCTCAAGAGGCAGGTCCTGTTCCTTAAACATCCAACAGAGTACCTTCAGCTCACACTTGCTTATTCGTGTACGTTGTCTGTTTCTTAAAAGTTCTCATTTTTCACTTAGAACTGTACCCTTTAAATATTTTCTTTCTAATTTAGTTTATGGGTGGTTGGCTCTACAAGAAAAAAAAAAAAAGCTATTTTACTGGGAAAAAAAATAATTACATGTTTTTGCAGAGCCAAAGAGCTGTCTTAATGGGAATGGTGTTTGCTATATGCTGAGTGTGAATGTACCCTCAAGGGTACAGCAGTACATTCCCCTAAAATTTTTCAGGTTTCCTTGTGAAAGCCCAGAAAAGCCTAAATAGAAAAGATATCCTGTTACAAAGACTCACGTGCTTGTCAGGAAGAAGTCAATCCGGTGAATGCACCAGGGACCGAACACCGGAAATGTACAAAATACAGTGTCAGAGAAAACATGAGGATTATGGACAACCAGAATCAATCTTTTCAAGCAGAAAAAAAATAAGTCCTTGGAAAAGGACTTATATTCCATGTGACCGTAATTGTAGACCTGAATAGAATGTTCTTTCAATCTGGGGGCTGCAATCACTCACTAACGCATGTATTGATTGAAAAAGCCTCCTGAGAATTCTGATTATCCTCACATTTTTCAGTTGGAGTGAAAGGGGCAGCTGTTTTATTTCATTTTATGCAAAATTACAGTAATTGCTGTCTGACCTTTTCGATATGGCCTGCTAAATCCACTGCTGGATTTAAATAAAATGGAAAACATATTTTTTTTTTGGTACATAACACAAAAGTGCTATTAATTATAAACTTGACCATTGTCAGCATTTAGCACTCACAGTTTAAATCCAAATTTCATTTCCAAATAATTATACTTTCATAGACAAAGGACATTTGTATAATGAATACACTGAATCAAAACATGTACCCTCTCAAAAAAGAGGCAAGAAATAGGAGAAAAAGTAAACGACTCTCAATATGAAACTCTCAATATGACTTGGAAGCAGAGAGATGTCAGTGTTCTAAAGTGACATTTTTTTGAAAGACTCAGAAAAAGATAATTAAATATTTTAAAGGATATGTCCTGTATATCAATGCAATCCCATATTCTTCAGATTAAAATCTATCTGAAAAAAAAAGAAATGGCAATAAAAATTCTAAGGTACTAGGTATTATATTAGATCAGTTTTCATTTTCAACTGACAGGAAGGACTAGAAACTGTTTAGATGATATGGCCAAACCCTTATCTCTCCTGCCACACCCCACAGTTGGAGTCATCAGTTATCAAAGGTGGTATGAATTATGTCCCTGATTTTATCTGCAATTATCAATGCCATCATCTCCGAAAGGGAAATAGGCCAACCTCGCCTCACTGACCAGTGTCCTTGTGGATGATAGAATGAATGGCCCTCCTTAGGGACCGAGGAGAAGCCCGTAATCACTGACACTTCCTCTAGTGCCTCGGGTCAAGTGACAGCTTCAGTTCAGAGAGCGCTCTGAATTTCCAAGCTACACTTATGTGGTGAATGGATTTGTTCAGCTGGCTGGGTCCAGGACCTTGGGGCGGGGGGGTGCTTGAAATCCATACCGTAGGCTGGCCTCATCCCACAGCGTGGCCTTGTGTGGATAGCAGCCTGAGGTTTGAAGGAGGCATGATAAACACATCTGGTCTGGCCTCTTTCTGGTTCATCTGAGTGGCTGACCAGAATCGTGTGCTTGTAGGAAAGTTTACCAGAATCCAAAACAATGTACCAACTAGGGACGGATATTCTGGGGAGACAATCACCTAAGGCTTTCTCACATCGCTGCTCGTCTTGTAAGCAAAGGCACTGACCGCCTTTGCCCGACTCTCCCAGGCTGTCGGTAGAGCAAACCCCTTAAAGACAGAGAGAGTGGGTCCCTGTACCTCCGGGCTCAGGTCTGGAGACAGTCCCGGCAGGCAGACAGTGCCTTTCTCTGGAGCAAAGGACTTGCCAAACATCCATCACGAAAGATTCGGGCTCCTCATGCAGTGCCCTCGTGTGACGCCAGCCACCGTGTGCAGAACCCAAGTCGCCCTCTTCTCGGCGCAGGTGGTAGTTGGAGCTCCGGGAGCCAGCCGAGGGAACGCTGATCCTCGGGCTACTATTCCTCTAGTAATACAGTCCTTCGTCTCTGGCCCAGATGCTCCCGTCGTCACGGGACAGGGGTCGGCTCAGCTCAGAGCCCGCAATTACGGTTGCATTTCACAGTCACCGTAGTTCTCGACGAGCACACTCCCTGTGACCCGATGCACACGGAACACGTCTCCCGCTTCCATTTCTTTCGGAGTTTATAAGGAAAATGACACTTAGCCTGTCCCTTAATGCACTGTGAAATGCCATCTAAATCAATTTATTTAGAGTTATGTAATACTTTCTTTGTCTTTATTGTCTGTGCTTTCCCCACAAAGAACAATGTATGTCATGGGAATGCACAATTAAGCGAACTGGATTGGAGGCTCTGCTATGCAAAATACTTTTTAGAAACATAAAGAATGTAGCATCAATAACATAGAAAAATCATGATCAGAACTGTACACAACTGTGAGTCTTTCTATTGCTACATATGAGAATATATTGCAGATGCTGAACCACTTCAGTTTGTTTACACAGAGAAAAGCTGTCTTTGGGAAGAATAATGGGACACGTTCAGCTGTCGCATTTTTATCACTTAACTAAGCAATACAGAGACAAGACCCTTATTTAAAGGTAACTTTAGCTCAATACACAAAATTACACACATTATTCAAAACCAGGTGGAGAGAACCAACAGTGTGAAGAAGCGAGGACAGAGATGGTCTTTGGGGGAACCTGTGACTGGAGGGGGCAGGCAGTGGGCTTCGGGGGTACCGGTGAGGCCCTGTTTCTGTCCTGGGTGCTGGTTACAGGGTAACGTCATCAAGCTACTACACCCTCAATAGTGTCTGCCTCTATGCTTCGATGAAAAGGTGACCTTAAAATGTGGTGTGATGAGGGCACAGGAAGGACCCCTGGGCAAACGCTGGTGGCCAGGAAAGCGTCCCCGAGAGAGCAGCGCGGGAAACGAGGTGGAAAGGTGGGGTGCACTGGGGAGAGTCGCGACCTGAGTGATCTAGGTGGAGGGGACTGCGGGAGGACAGGGGGACACCTGAGCAGCTGCTCCCAAGAGGGTGCTGGACGGTGTGCGAGGAACAGCTGAGGGATGACATTGGAGAGGATCCAGGGCCGGTTACACAGGACCTTTTACCTAGTGTCAAGGAATTTCGGGTGACAAGCCAAGAAAGAGTAGAGAAAGTCCCAGTGTCTTGAATTTCAGGTACATTCCCGTGGAACCCTGGGGAGGTCGCATTTAAGGGGGAGGTAGGAGCCAGAGGACCCAGGCTCGTCCAGTTTCTTCGATGAGAATATGAAAGGTAAGTGTACCTAGGAAACCACGCGAGTAAGGTACCGCCCGTGGGAACCGGCACTGGCTGTGCCATCAGGCAGTGGCTCCTCTGTCAGGCAGTGTCTCCTGTGTCAGGCGGTGGCTGTGCTGTCAGGCAGTGGCTCCTCTGTCAGGCGGTGGCTCCTCTGTCAGGCGGTGGCTCCTCTGTCAGGCAGTGGCTGTGCCGTCAGGCAGTGGCTCCTCTGTCAGGCAGTGTCTCCTGTGTCAGGCGGTGGCTGTGCTGTCAGGCAGTGGCTCCTCTGTCAGGCGGTGGCTCCTCTGTCAGGCAGTGTCTCCTCTGTCAGGCAGTGGCTGTGCCGTCAGGCAGTGGCTCCTCTGTCAGGCGGTGGCTCCTCTGTCAGGCAGTGTCTCCTCTGTCAGGCAGTGGCTGTGCCGTCAGGCAGTGGCTCCTCTGTCAGGCGGTGGCTCCTCTGTCAGGCGGTGGCTCCTCTGTCAGGCAGTGGCTGTGCCGTCAGGCAGTGGCTCCTCTGTCAGGCGGTGGCTCCTCTGTCAGGCGGTGGCTCCTCTGTCAGGCAGTGGCTGTGCCGTCAGGCAATGTCTCCTCTGTCAGGCAGTGGCTCCTCTGTCAGGCAGTGGCTCCTCTGTCAGGCGGTGGCTGTGCCGTCAGGCGGTGGCTCCTCTGTCAGGCGGTGGCTGTGCTGTCAGGCAGTGGCTGTGCCGTCAGGCAGTGGCTCCTCTGTCAGGCAGTGGCTGTGCCATCAGACAGTGGCTCCTCTGTCAGGTGGTGGCTCCTCTGTCAGGCAGTGGCTCCTCTGTCAGGCAGTGGCTCCTCTGTCAGGCGGTGGCTGTGCCATCAGACAGTGGCTCCTCTGTCAGGCGGTGGCTCCTCTGTCAGGCAGTGGCTCCTCTGTCAGGCAGTGGCTCCTCTGTCAGGCAGTGGCTCCTCTGTCAGGCAGTGGCTCCTCTGTCAGGCGGTGGCTGTGCCGTCAGGCAGTGGCTCCTCTGTCAGGCAGTGGCTGTGCCGTCAGGTAGTGGCTCCTCCGTCGGGCAGTGGCTCCTCTGTCAGGCGGTGGCTGTGCCGTCAGGCAGTGGCTCCTCTGTCAGGCAGTGGCTCCTCTGTCAGGCGGTGGCTCCTCTGTCAGGCAGTGGCTCCTCTGTCAGGCAGTGGCTCCTCTGTCAGGCGGTGGCTCCTCTGTCAGGCAGTGGCTCCTCTGTCAGGCAGTGGCTGTGCCGTCAGGCAGTGGCTGTGCCGTCAGGTAGTGGCTCCTCCGTCGGGCAGTGGCTCCTCTGTCAGGCGGTGGCTGTGCCGTCAGGTAGTGGCTCCTCCGTCAGGCAGTGGCTCCTCTGTCAGGCAGTGGCTGTGCCGTCAGGTAGTGGCTCCTCCGTCGGGCAGTGGCTCCTCTGTCAGGCGGTGGCTGTGCCGTCATGCGTGGTCTCACCTGTGTTGTCTGCTGTCTCCTGAGCACCAGCTGGAGAGGCTCTGTTTCTGTGTCAATTCAGACTGAAGAGTTCCGTCATTTCATTTTCACAGTTGGCATCCAAGGTTTCCATTAATTATACGGTACAAACCCTTTCATATTGCACATTTTCATTTTGCTGGGGTTATGATAGCACGACAATACTCTTGAAGGTTGAAAACATATTGCATTCATCCCAGTTGATTTTTGCATACTGATTATTTTCTATCCCAGCAGTTAATCATCAAGCTTAGTGTCATTTCAGATTTCTTAATTTATACTTATCTCAGACCCCAGACACGGACAAAATGTAAATGGGAAAAATGGTGAAAGCCAACAATGCTTTTCATTTCCCAGCCTCTTTCCGTCCATTACAATCGTTACAATTGTGGCTGTTCCCCTGACATGGAGCCCTCCACTTACACGCTCCTAATGACTATGCCAAATGAAAAGGAAGGCTTTGTTCTAAAATAGCGTACAACGCGTATCACGTGAAACATTGTATCTTACACAATGCAGCACAATGAAGCATTATAATAATGTGCATATGAATGTATTTCTAGCTATCTCATCATTTACACACACACTCTCTCTCTCACACACACACTGAGAGACAGAAGGGTGGGGAGTATATCCTACCTTGAGGGTCAAATAAGATTTTCATACTTATAAAAGTCCATTAAAAATTATCATTTGTTTGCCTCTCTGGATAGCTTAGGAAAGTAACTCTCATACTAAACATATTATAAATTCAATAAACACTCAGCGGTTGAGTGTCAGCCTGTGGCCCAGAGAGTCCCTGGTTCGGTTCCTGCTGGGGGCGTGTACCACACACACAAAAAAGTCCATTAAAAATTATACTAATAATTGGCCTTTAATGATATGCTTTTTTTTCATAAGAAAGCATGACCATACTCTGCTACAAATGATATACCATGCATTCATCTAAATGAGGCGTGTCTTATAACAACAAGTAAGTAATATAAGTAATAGGCATAGCCTAATACTAAATATAACTTATTTGAAACGGTCTTTAAATTTCAAATTTGCTTTTCTCTCTCTGCATATCGTTCAAGTTCTTTTTCTTCAAAAAAAAAAAAATAGCAAACGTTTATTGAATTTATAATATGTTTAGTATGACAGTTACTTTCCTAAGCTATCCAGAGAGGCAAACAAATGATAAAATTCATTTTTGTCAAAATTTTGCTAAAAGACACATTGTTGTAAGAGACATAAAATATACACACACAATAGTCTTTATATCCAAAGCAGAAAATATTGCTACCTGGAAGGAATAAGAAAGATTCCTGAATATGATGACTACTCAGGTAACTTTAAAATAAAAGATGCAGTTAAAAGTGGTTAGCCCTGGCTGGTTTTGCTCAGTGGTTAGAGCATTGGCCCACCCACCAAAGGGTTGTGGGTTCGATTCCAGTCAAGGGTACGTACCTAGGTTGCAGGTTTGATCTCCAGCCCTGGTTGGGGTTATAGAGGAGGTAACCAATCAATGTCTCTCTCTCCATCCCTCCCCCTCTTAAATTCTCTCTAAAAATCAATGGAAAAATATACTTGGGTGATCATTAACCAGAAAAAAAAAAAAGTCGGTGGATTACTGGTATCCTCATATTGAAAAACAGAAAAGAAAAAAAAAGAGGCAGGAAAATGAGAGGTAAGTTGAAGAACACTGAGAAAATGGATAGATTAAAGAGCTGAGAAAAAGAGAGAAGAGAGACAGGATTGGTGTGGTCAGTTAGAGCATAAGGTCAAACGCATTTTCCAGTCCTATTCTAATCCAAGATAACTTCCACAACCTTCAGATTTACAGACTTTATAAGCTCTGGTTCACTGTGTCTGTGACAGTCAATTAGATGTCATGGAGGGTATTTGAATATTGAAAACAAGTAATTTGTGATGTGTCTAAAACGAAACTTGATTTTACTTAGGAATGGAGTGAAAGTCATTGATGGAGAAATGCACAAAAGGAAAACAACAGACTCATCCAATCTCACTGCTGCAAGATACATTGGTGGTCATTTGATGCCACCGCGTAGATCCAAAAACCTTTGGAAACACCCACAGTCATCTGGTCTGCCATCTATATCTAACTATTTGCCAGAACTACTTGTGATGGCAATTCCATTGTATTCACTGTGATTCCATGGTCTCTTCTAGAATTGTCTGTTTGTTTGCTTGCTTGCTTGTTTGTATTTTGACAGCGTAGACACCAACCATTGCTTTTCCAAATGCTACCTTTTCCTTCTTTGTTACTAAGTGGTCCATAATTTTATTTGATGTGGCAACATGTATACCTTAAACTAATTAACTTGGCCTGCACTGTTTCACCAAGGTAGTCATGTGACAAAGTTCTAGTCCATGAGATACAGTGAAAGTCTGCTAGCAATATCTGTATAGGCCTTGCTCACTCCATCCTCCCCGAAGCCGGCCAAGGATGGATGCTGAGATAGAGAGCCATCTTGTGGCCATCAGGGTGAGGCCTCCTGCTGAGAGTTACATAGATACAGAAGATTTGGGAAGCTGGAACCTTCGTGGCATCTATAAGAACTCTGAAGCAGATCTGAAATGTCTGCTTTCTGCTTTCTTCTCAAGTGTGGTGAATAAAAAAACTGCATCTAGTTACACCTTGTTACTTGCAGCCAACTGCAACCCTGATACACTTACCAAGACCCCCCCAAATTGAATTTATGTAGAAAATCTATATACTCATTTGCAACTTAGATACTATCATCTCAACTTTTGATTCACTTTTTAAGTATGGCTCTTTGACCCACAAAGAGAAAAACAACGAAGAAATGTATTAGCTCTACATTCTCTCTTTCGTATATTCACGTTTTACCTCTGTGGTTACACAAAGCGATGAATGGTCAGGTTAGACCCACAGGAATCATAGACTTTTTTCAGTAACAAAGTTTCATTCATTTTACTAGTGAATCAAAGGAGACAAGCGTTGGAGACACTTGGACCGTCTGGCACAGCTACCCGTTATGGTCATTCTAACACCCATCCTGGTTTAGCCTATCTGTGAGGGTTCTGAACAATGAACACTCAACAATTGCTGAGGTCTTAAGGAGCATCCTCATCTTTTGTCACATTAATTACATGGCTCATGTGACTGAACCCTACTCCCCAGTCAGCCACAACCATAAGTCCATAAACCCCAGACGCCCTCCCAGTTCAGTAACTGACACAAGCCTGATGCCGATACAGTACTGTATGGATAAGGACTCTCCATCACCTTTATGCCAGTAAAGACCCGGGATGAGTTTATGAGAAGTCCTGCCTCCTGGGATGACTATGACGAGCTCAGGTGGTATCACTCCTTCTTCGCGGGTTTCCCAGGACGAGAAAGAATAGGGTGCAGGCTTCTGACTCTTTCCCAGCCAGCCACCCCCAAACTGAGCTTGCTGTGCCTTCACTCTTCCGCCTGCAGTTTGAGGCCCTCAGATCGGGTGAGTGAGAAAGAAACTTTTATTTTGTTAACTAATGAGCTGTGTGGGTTTTTTAATTCAGCAGGTAGGTCTCCTTCCTAAAACAGTGCTTTTATTCATAAATGTGCATTATTCCCTCCCCAAATCAAGATCTGCCAGGCAAAATCTTAACGCCAGATAACGCATTTTTTTCCAAAAAAAAACCCAAATTCTCCATCTATTCCTGCTTAATTTCGTCAACTTAGAATACAATCATAGCAACCATGACAAACCTTCTGAAAGCATAAGCAATGTTCTAAATGTATGACTCATTTGGCATTATCAGGCGAATATTTGTTACCCAGACAATAGAAACTTCAAATATTTAGAAGAAAACGTCTATTTATTTTTCTTTATTTCAAGGCACCATCTCTCTGCTGGAGCATACTTCAGGAAAAACTCTCACCCCTTGTTTGGCTCAACTTAAACAAACCTATAAGAATGGACTTGGAAAAAAAATATGTACAAGTTTTAATAGAGCTTGAGACCTCCCGTAGGTTTAATAGGACCAATGAAATTATCCCAGAAGGAAGAGACCCATTCACTCCAGAGGAGCGCCTGCCCCTGTGAGTTTTGTCACTCACAGGCACTCTTGATCTGATATCACATGGCTCCGTCCACGTCTCCTAGTGACAGCGTCTCTCTTTCGCCCTGTTACTTCCATGTAACACAGTAACACCTTCACCTCTGACCTCACAACAAACCTGCCGGTGTTCTTGCTACGGGCCTGCCCCTCCTGTAACTCCACGGGCCCTCACTTCACACCTTTCGTCCCCAGCCAAGGGCTGCCCGTCCCAGGCTGTCCTCTCCGTCGGCTCCTGTGGGAATCAGCCCCTCATCCGAACGTTAAAATACTTGCTTTTGTGTCTCTAGCTCTTCATGGTTAATACAATTGATTTCGCTTACTAGACTGCAAATTCCTTCTGTGCAGAAGCCGGGGCTAATAACTTTCTTTTATTGCCCAGACTGCTGAGATCTCAGACGTTCAACCATTCTAATATATGACAATATGTTGAATTAAAAAAAAAAAAAACCCTCTAAAAACTATAGTTTCGGAGCTGTAGGATTCAGAGAATATGCAATAGATGCAGGGAGCTGGAGATAGAGTAAAAGAGAGTGGCTCTACCTTCTTAGATGTAAGCAAGATGCACGGCTGCACACCAGCAGACCAGCTATAGATGGAAGAACTCGCAATGACCCGCCGCGGTGTGTTTAACGAGTTTAAGGCATTGGCCGACACTGGACAGCCTGGCTAATTCAGACAGGCTTGGGGTTTGAAGTGGAATTCAGCTGCAGTCAGATGAGCAATAGAGGCGACTGTGCTGTGAGAACTGGGGTGATCCGATGACATTTATTTATGCGTCTCCCTGGCTGGTGCAGAAGCCAGCTCCGCGTTTCCTAGCAACAGTAATGTGCACATGTGAATATGTCCATGTAAATAGCAGATGCAATGAATAAAGTTTCTCTTCGCTCATCGGGATGACAGCTTGAATTTTCAGACCTTGTTGATACTCAACCAATATGTTTCAAAACTGCCTCGAAGGAGCCTTGGTCCGGTAGACAGCACCGTGCAACATTTTACAGAGGACTCGCTGAGGTGCCCGGGGCTCTGGTGACATGGGCACAGGTGTGGAAGTCAAGCGTTATTACATTCTACATATTCTGAGATTCGCAGGTGGGGGTTTGGCAGAATTGGGAAGGTTTGTGGAAGCAATCTATCTGCCCCAAAATATCGAAGATAAGAAAAACACAGATCAACAAACGAATTCCTTTCCTTTTTCATTTTGAAAGAAAGTACTAAAAAATTGTCCCCAGATTATTTTTTACTTGGGAAGTTTTCATGGTCTGTCCTGCAACAGTCACCCTGTCGTGTGCCCCTTATACTGATGAAGACCCCTGGTTTCTGGTACCTACCGGCACCCAACTCGGTCACCATTAACTATGAGAGCCCAGTGGGATAAGCCTGCGCTGTTTCCTGCGAGTTCGGGTTCAGTGAACACCCATTCTGTTTGGGTAAGTTTGTGAAGGCCGTTCTGACACCAAAGCAGATGCAGCTTGTGGAACTGTTTTAATTAATGATCAGGAGTAGCTGGGAGGGGTGCAAAGATGGTGACTCTGATTCAATAAACACAGAACACATCCAGACAGCAGCCCCTTATGGGAAAATGGCCAGACCTGCTCCATCCGCAGGGAGGAAAACTTGGGTAAGTTGAGCTCATTTGGCACTTCACTGAATTACAGCTGAGCCCTCTCCTCCTGAAGCAACACGTCATCTCCCACGTCCAGCGCCACCGTCCTCGCCAAATTGCCACCGCTGATCTGAGACGACAAACCTCTTCAGGTTCTAAAGCGCCACGTTATTTCTTCAAAAATAAATCAAGCCTTTCCAGAAACAGAAAAGACTCTACAAAACTGCAAAACTGCGCTCACGCACTAGAGCAAACGGCCTGGCCTTCAGGAGGATTCTTTTTTCCTTCTAGAATGAAATCTTGTTATTTTTTCCCCCTTCTGCACTTACTAACATGAAGCTCAGTGTAGGTCCTCACACAGAAAATCAAAGTCCAAAAACATGTGCAAAGTCATTATGTCCTGTGCTTGTAACATTTTGCTCGTTGTAAAAGAAAAATGATTAAATAATGCGTGCTTAGGTAAATTTAACCGAAAGCAGCAAGACATTAAAAAGACTAAACAGCATTCCTATCCAGATGAAACAAATCTCATCTTACTCAAATTCCACATTTCACACAATTTTAGTACAGGCAATATTTAAAGAAAAGATCTGGTTTATTTTAGCAGTGTAACCCAATTGTGTGTGTGTGTGTGTGTTAATCTTTATCTTTTTAAGTATGATTATAGCCCTGGTTGGGTGGCTCAGTTGGTTGGAGTGTGATCCCATACCTCAAAAGGTTGTGGGTTCAATTCCCGGTCAGGGCACATACCTCGGTTGAAAGTTCGATCTTCTGTCAGGTCAGGGTATGTCCTGGAGGCAACTGATGTTTCTCTCTCACACTGATGTTTTTCTGTTTTACTCTCTCTCCCTTCCTCGCTCTCTAAAACCAATTTTAAAAAAATATCCTCGGGTGAAGATTAAAAAATATATATATACACGTGTGTGTGTGTGTGTGTGTGTGTGTAATTATAAAAGTGTAACTGTTTACTGGAGAAGATTATGAAAGAAAATTAAAATATATATATTTACCATTCAATAGCAATGAATACTATATTAGTTATTTGTGTTTATATTTTATTAATGATTATTTTTAATATACATATTTTTATTCTGCTTTAAAATCTAAAACTATGCCCTGGCCGGTTTGGCTCAGTGGTTAGAGGCTCAGCCTGCAGACCAGTGAGTCGTGGGTTCTATTCCGGTCAAGGGCATGTACCTCGGTTGTGGTTTGTCCCTGGCCCCGGTCAGGTCATGCGGGAGGCAACCACTCGGTGTGGAAGCAACACACATTGATGTTTCTCTCTCTCTCTCTCTCTCTCTCTCTCTCTCTCTCTCTCTCCCTCCCTCCCACTCTATCTAGTAGAAAAATATCCTCAGGTGAGGAATAAAAGAAAAAAAAATTAATAAAATAAAATAAAATCTAAAACTGTATCTTTAATATTTTCCAGAATCTCTAAATACTATTCAAGACCATTGTTTTTAACTACTGCCTAGTATTCCATAATATGGATTTTTATAATTAATTTAATTCTCCTGTTTTGGACATTGTAGTCTTTCTGTTTTATATATATGGTTAATTGTGTATGTGAGTGTATATACATTTATATACATATAGAAGTATGTATATAAAATATATATGTGTGTGTATATATATACATATATATATTTACACATACATATATATGATAAGTAAGTTTTTCACCTTAAAAATAAGGCCCTGGCCAAGTAGCTTAGTTGGTTAGAGCATCAACCGCATATGCCAAGGTTGCGGGTTCCATCCCTGCTCGGGGCACATACAAGAACCAACCAGTGAATGCATAAATAAGTGGAACAACAAATCCATGTTTGTCTCCCTCTCTCACCCTACCTCTCTCTTTCTAAAAATCAATGAAATTAAAAATAAAACAAAAACTTCTGGGCCAAGGGTTGTATTTATGGACAGACTTCACACGGTCTCGGGTCGCCCTGCACAAAGGTTGTGCCAGTTTACGTGTGTGAGAGGGACACGTGGGAATGCACCTCGACCACGGGCTGCTTTCTGCGGGTTTCTCGTAGGGTGGGATGTTGAGAAGGCGCAGACGGCAGCTGTGTACCGCGTGGTCTCAACCAGGGATCCATGAGCGTAGCCACAGGCGTGTTTGTGTGTGGGAGACGTTTTCAGGTGGAGAAAACGCGGAGGCCAAAGCCACGGGTTTTTGTCCTGCTCCAACTCACATACCACTTGCTCCACCTCTGCCCCCGATCGTCATGCTTGTCTGCTGCCAACGGTCAGGCAGCCACTTTCCACAGTAGGGCCACGGGGCCTTCGCCATCCTGGGACAGTGATTTAAAGGTGACATAACCAGCAGCGATTTCATTTCCATACGTCTTTTAGCTACTAAGCTAACTTCTTGAGTAAACCTACTGCTTAGCAAAAATCAATGGCGTTATCTTCTGCAATTGTTGATAAAAATGAAACCATTATTTTCGAAGACACGATAGAATTTGCACTAAAAAAAAACAAAAAAAACTTGCAGTGGCTTGTACCACAGTTTTGCTAATATCATAAGAGGTCGTGCATAATTTATAAGAAACTAATTTAGTCTTGAACAGACATTTTCTGGTGGTGAGGAAAAACTCTTTATTCTGCCTGTGTCATGACTCACTGTTTTCTCCTTTTCCTGGTGAAATCTGCCTGCGCTGTGCTTCCTTGTGAACATCTGACCGTGCGGATTACAGACCAGCAGGGACCACGGCGAACGTCCCCAGACTGGCTTGTCACAGTGGTACGCACGAACGTTTTATTTATAATACAATGAAAACCTGGTTTAACATCTTAAACTCCTCTCCTAGGCACCCCACTTTACTATCTAATCAAGTTCCTCGCCATAGAAATCCCCAAGTTCCTTGGGGATTGAGCCTGCAAGAGACATTTCTGGGTTTTAGATTAAATATACATGTTATCAACAGCAGAACTAAACATTTTGAGCCATATGCCAAACGCCATCTTTCTGCCTCGGCGTGAGATGTATCCTTAGCCCTGCAGACACCAAACCCTTGCTAAGTAGTAGGTGCAGTGCCCGCTTCTCCCCCTAAGTCTCCTTTGATCGAGGCACTCGTCATACCTTAGGCCGAGCGCGTGGCATCGTAGGGTAAGTCTGACAGGAAAGAAAGATCCTTCTGCCTCCGGAACGTTTCCAGTCTGCCACCCCCTGCCCCTGCCCCTGCCCCTGCCCCTGTCGTTTACCCAGCCTTCAGAGAGCCGTGGCTCACAACTGAAATGCACACCCAGAGTTCTCTGGGGCAGGGAAAACAAACCGTTTGTTTTTCTCGGTTCTGAGAGGGTGTTGATGTTGAGTGTGTGGCGCAAGGGTGGTTGGTATTTCAGAAGCCGGGAGAGTGAAGGGAGTTAGGTGAGGCCGACAGGAAGGCCTTCAGAATGGGGACGGGGAGCAGGGAGCAGCAGGGGTGCGAGGGGCAGGTCTACACACGGTCTCTAGACTGTGGTCCGTGGGATCAAACTCCAGGGCCTCCCCATCCCATCTGGAAGGTTGATAACGTGTCCCTGGGCGGTTTGTGACGATCACCACCTGGGAGAGCATAAGTGAAAATCCCTGGTAAGTGACTGAGCAACAGAGATCGATAAAAATACTGCTTTGCAGGTAAGGAGATGGAAATGGATAATGTAATTGAAAGAGGAAGACTGACCTGCTCTTTCTTTCTTTTGACCAAAAAAAAAGAAATTTTATTTGTATTATATTTCCCGTTGTCTTGAAGTTGATGTATATTAAACAGTCCATGCAAGTAGAAAGATAACCCTTTTTTGGGGGGGGAATTGAGTTTCTAAGTTCAGGGATGCCTCAAGATTTATTTTCTTCTTATTTGGTGACACTTAATAATTGTTCAGTAGCCCAGCCAGTGTGGCTCAGTGGATTGAGCATCGTCCCATGGACTGAGAGGTCCCAGTTCAATTCCCTGTCAGGGCACAGGCCCAGGTCGTGGGCTCCATCCCTGCTAGGCCATGTGCAGGAGGCAGCCAACATGTTTCTCTCTCTCTATAAAATCAATAAAAACATAGTTAAAAAATAATAATTGTTCAATAAAGCAAAATATCAATGCCTCACAAATTTTTTCTTTTCTTTTTTTTTTTATCCTCACCCGAGGACATTTTTGCATTTATCTTCAGATAGAGCAGGAGGGAGGAAGACAGAGAGAAACATCGGTGGAGAGAGAGACACATCCACTGGCTGCCACCCAGATGACCCCAACCGGGCGGGGACAAACTGCAACCGAGGAACGTGCCCTTAGCCGGAGCCGAACCGGGACTCTCTGGTCGGCGGGCCGATGCTCTAAGGGCTGAGCCAAACCGGCCAGGGACAAAATGCTTTTTTTCTGCCTTTGCAGTGAATTCGTATAGGGAGGGAGTGAAGTGTAAAGAATATGAGCTTTTCACCACAAAGCAATGTCTGCTCCCTGGAGGCGCTCAGTAAACAGCTGTGTGCGGTCCGAGCTGGAATGCAGGTAGTGAAAGATAAGCGTGCAAGTGCTTATTCTACACATAGGCGCAATTTATAATCGTGCACCATTTACATACACTCACGTGGGTTTCAGCAGGGGCGGGGGAAGCGCATGCACTTTGCTGCTCACTGAACCCAGCCCAGCTTCCAACCGCAGCACACGCCGCACGTCTGTCCCGGGCGCGCTCTGCGGGGCAGGGAAGCCGCGGGTGGAAGGTGCGTGTGCATCGGTTTTTAGCAGTCTCCCCAAGCTGAGTCCTTTTCATGCACTAATAGAGCGGGCTGTGCAGCCCCGCTGGGGATCCTCGGGCATGTTTGTGAACACTCCTAACAGTCACTGGTCCCTGGACGGAGGCTGCTGTCAGCTGGGCTGTAACTGTCTCCTGATTGGTTCTTGCATGCGGCTGGATGGAGGGTTAACACCTGACTCTCTCCCTTCAAACAACTCGTGATACTCGTGGCAGGAAACACGCCAGATAATCAGCATTTCCCATGGAAGAGGAGACACAGGGAGAAGGGAAGGCGCTGTGGTAGCCCTCATTCCCATGCAGGGTGCGGGCTGTGTGAGAACAAGCTGTTCATCAAAGCAGAAGAACAGACTACCCAAGCTCCTCAAAGCGGAGACAAGGGTCTTCAATTATTCAGGAAGAGAAGCAAAGCTCTGGGCCAAGGAACGGCTGCGCCATCAAAACACCCCTTCGACTCGCCGTCTTCCGAGGGCTCCCGTCCCTGTCATGCTAAGTGCGATCCCAGTGATCTTTTTTTAATAACCCTGTCCGACATAACAGATTCAACTAGGACCTTACAGCTCATGAAAAAATAATGTGGCAAATACGCATTTTTGTTGTCTTTTGAAAAATTAATTTTGGGCCTTATTTTTAGATTCGAAGCGATTTCTGAGTGTTCAGTGTAAATGATTGGCTTCTCATGCAGACCACTGCATCCGCAGGGTAGACTAGCTTGTTCGGACCTCGGGAAATTTGAGGAAGGACAAAATACTAATACACTTCCACACCGCAACTCCTAAACATGTTTCCAAATATTTTTTAGCAGTACTTTCTTTATTCTCTCCTAAATAAAAAAATATATATAAAGTTGAGAGCTAGATCTAAATCAGGCCTGTGGAACTTTAGGATGAACTCCGTACTTTTGAACAGTGATTGAAGTCATGGCCAGCTCTCCAAGATATATATATATCTGCCCAAACTGCTCCCTGCACCCAGCGACTTGTCTTTCAGAGTATGTCTAGATGCAAAATACAATTTTCAGAATACTTCAAAATGCATCCTTTTTCTTTCTTTTTTTTTAATCCTCATCCAAAGACATTTTTCCATTTTCTGCTTAGATAGAGTGGGAGGGAGAGAGAGGAAGAGAGAGAGAGAGAGAGAGAGAAACATCGACGTGAAAGGGACACATCGAGTGGCTGCCACCCGCACGACCCAACCAGGGCCGAGGACAAACTGCAAGCGAGGTTCGTGCCCTTAGCGGGAACCGAACCTGGGTCTCTCCAGACCGCAGGCCGACGCCCTAACCGCTGAGCCAAACCGGCCAGGGTGCATCCTTTTTCTTACACCCTCCCCCCACACAAACAGATATACCTCGTACAATGTACCCTCAAGGATCAGCTGCATGATGTTGATAGAGTCGCCGCCTGAAAAATGAACTTTTCGGCAGTAGTTGTATATGTTCATAATTAATGCCAAAAATATGACGAAGTGGTTATCATGGATTGTTTTCAATATTTTCATTTTTCGTAAGCAATGGTACTCACATCTTAAAGTTAAACATTTAGGGCATTTACACTCTTAAAGGCCGCACAGAACCATTCATTTCGTTAACTGATTGGAGGCGCCTCTGCGATGCCTTTGTTCTGGTGTGTACTCAGCTGTTCCCAGAACAGCCTGTTCCTTCTTCCGGGGGGTCACCTTCTCTCCCTCTCTCCTTCTCTCCGTCAGTTTATGGTGTCCTACTAAGATGATTTGGAGTGTTTGTGTCTGAAAGCCACAGTCTCTGCATCTAACAGGAAGGAAGCCAGAGACCAATCTGAAGGGCAGAACTTCTCTATGCAATTCAGCTGGTGTGGATTGGCTCAGTTCATCAGTGCACTCTCGGGACCCCACTACAGAGAGGGGGAACTCTAGAGGTGAATGAACAGAGACAGTGGAACAAGAGACCCGGCAAGGACCTGTGACTGTCATTTTCACGAACCACATTTGTTACACGAGCCACAAGACTTGTTTTGAGACACTATTGCTTTTTGTTTTTCTTTTCTCTAACATGATGTTACTGTCTTTGCCACTGTTTCAAATTAGCCATTCCTTTTTACAAGAAGTTCAAAGGAGATAAAAAGGTAACATTATTTAATAAAACGCTTAAAAGGTAACATTATTTAATACTATGCTTAACCTTCAACGGATGAAGCAAGGTGAACACAATTTAGCAGCAAAACCGTAGAGTTTTTTTAGCCTGAGGTCAACATGAGCAGTAGCGTGGAGCCTACTAATTACGCATGACCCGCTCCACGGCGAAGCAATCCTTCTATGCTTTTCTGTGTGGCCCTGATCGCAGAGAACACGGTGCTCTGTGAAGGGTACATTCTGGACCTAATGAAAGGAGGTGCCACTATAAGAACCCTGGATGGGAAATTAGAAAAGTGCTTATTGGTATAATTGTTGACATTGAAAATATTGAGCCAGGAGGTGTAAGTTAATCATGAAAATATAAAAACAATGTACAAATTGGCTGTATTCAAGGGAAAACGATAACAACCTGATCTACTTCAAGCATGTAGGTACCCTGAAATATGAGATGAAATACTGTAATAGTTTCATGTCTTTCTTTGTATCTTATGTATAAAAACAGTTTTAAGGGTTTTTTTGTTGTTGTTGTTGTTCCTTTAATTTTGCTAAGGGTACAGATTAAATTTAAGTTACTATTTCTATTCACATCAGATAGGGATTGGGGGATTTTAAATATATATATATAGATAGATAGATAGATAGATATATTTTTATTTTATTTTTTATTGATTTTGAGAGAGAGAGGAAGAGATAGAAACATCGATGAGACAGAACATCAGTTAGCTGCCTCCTGCACGCCCCTGGTGACTGGACCCACAACCTGGGCACGTGCCCTGACTGGGAATTAAACCAGCGACCTCTTGGTGCATGGGTCGATGCTCAACCACTGAGCCACACCCGTGGGGGGGGGGTGTGAATCATCACACATGCCCCAAATTTCGTCCAGTACTTAATAAATCATCTCATTAAATCAGGCTGCAATGCCAAGCAGTATGGGCCATTTTCCCTATTTTTCAGATTAGAAATCACAGGGCAATGACGTAAGGTGGCTGGTTCAGGGCCATAGCTGGAGGCCAGTTCTCAGAGCGGTTGGATTCATCACCACTCAGCACTGCCCGGTTCATTTCCTCTGACTTGCTCGATAAATGTTTGTTACCCGGGATTGTCCTTTAGATGTGAACACTTAGTGTGTTTTGTTTGTTTGTTTTTGTTTTGTGGTATGTGCCCCTAGCAGGAATCGACCCTGGGACTCTCTGATCCGCAGGCCGATGCTCAACTGCGGAGCCAAACTGGCCAGGGCGTGAAAACTTACTTTTAAAAGCATCCCCGAAGAGTTTGTTTTATTTTTGTCTTTATATGTTGCTATATTTTGTTATTTCATTTCATATATAGAATATTCTATAATTGTGTCCATTATTTATGCATAGGATCAGATTTTTTGGAGTTAAAAAAAACTACTTGCTTGTAATAACAGTGTACTGAAAATTTTAGATACATTTTCTTTAATTTGGGTGTAAGTTGAAATAACTTTTTAACTCACTGTAGCTATTTTGTATAGACTTGGAGATCATTCCTAACATAGTAAGATGTAAAAAAAAAATACTTGGAAAAGTTAAATGATCTGATTATTTGCAGAAGAATTACTCATCTACATACAAAACTCAAAAGAATCACCCCAAATATTTATAAGATCATAAGAAAGTTTACAAGTATGACTTTTAGTGGTTGATACTATTTTTGAGCTTTGTTTAAATATAACAGGGAATAAATAAATCAAATATATTCTTTCTTCAAAAAGTTAATAAGAATCACGACTTAACATGGTATATGAGGACCATTCATTCATAAGACCCAGGGTCTAGGATGTGGGAATCTCTGGTGGGTGGGGCCGGGGGGGTATTATTCAGCCTCCCACAGGGTACTATGCCTTTTAAAACTCCCACCTTCTCAATCGCACCACACCCGGCCAATTTTTCAATAGACCTCTAGGGCATCTTTTCCTGAGGTTTCCTAGTGATTACTAAACAGCACATTCATGTAGGGTTGCAACTATGTCAAAATAACCAGTGTGGGGGCTTGTAATAATTGTTATCCACAAGGCTAGGCCAGACTGTATCAACCAGTGCTCCAGGTCCTTTTTGTATCTTCTTTATCCTGAACGCCAGGGAATCCCTTTCTGTTCACTGGCTCCGTTCGCAAAGCTGAGGGTGCAAAGCGCCGGTCCAGGGAAGAAGGGGAGGGGAGATGTCACCGTTAGAGCAAAGAAGCGGAAAAAAGAGGCAATGTCCTTCTTGTCCGCCCTTTGGTTCCGCTCGGGCCCCGAGGGACTGTCCGGTGCCTGCAGCATTGCGGTGGGGGCGCAGCTTACTCTACCGAGTCCACGGACTCAAATGCTAAGCTCATCTGGATACGCCCTCCCAGACAGAGTAGTGTTTGAACAGATATCTGGGTGTCCCTGCTCCAGTCAAGTTGACGCACAAAATTGTCTTTCACACACTTACTCCTCTGTCGAATGCTGCTCTGTTGGCATCGGTTACAGTCAGCTAAAAGAGTGTGGTTGTGGCCTTGACTGTCTATTTTTATTTATTTTGTTGATGAAAGATGCAGTGGAGTCTTGACTCAGTGAGGCTAAGATGACAGTCAATGTGCCCCGATGTATTAGAAATCAGGGAACTCGAAGGAACACTTCCCTCTGCTCAGGAGCCTCCCCCCTGGTCCGGGAGGGGGATGGGGCCTCTCCCACTCAGGCTGGTCCCACTGAGAGTCTGTGGAGAGCAGGGTGGGTGCCGAGCTCCCGAGACAGAATTCCCCCGGAAGGAAGGGGGAGTTTTGTCAGCAGAACCAGACTCAGCAACAGGGCCCAAGGGGTGGAGGACAGTGGTCCCGGGTGCGCCCAGCCTCTAGGGTCAAGTGAGAAGCAGTTTTTCTTTAGTGGCAACATTAAGAGGCCAGAAGCGACTCTATTATGGGAAACCTCCTCAGGGCAACTATCCAGGGACAAGAACTGTTGACTCTACCTTTGCAAGAAATAATCACAGCGACAGGACGAAGAAGAGCATTTTGTCTGGTGTGAATTGCAAGAATCTGCAGGGAGGTGTGAAGTGGTCATGCATCTGTCCTCCTGCTGCCTCTCGCCCTGGGAAGTCCCTACAGAGAGAGTCAGGGTGGCCTCCAGGCTGCTCAGCCCCACGTGACTCAGCCCCACGTAGGATGGGGTTTCCAGACCAGGTGGGGGCCAGGTGGGGGGTTACAAAGTTGCATCCAGCACAACACAGGTTAAAATAAATGTGGCCTAAATTGCGCCTTCAATTTCTCTGCTGCCAGACATTAGAGACACACCATGATTTGCAAAAAAACCACAAATATAGGATGATCGTCTGTGCCGTCTATTTCATCAAGAATCCCACAGGTGAATTATTTACAGAGTGTATCTGTTCAAAAGCATGAAGAAACGAGGTACATAAATAATTGGAAACTACTTTGGGAAGAAATAATTGCTACTGTAATGTTTAAAAATCTCTGTGAGGCGAAATGTCTTATATTATGCATGCATTCGCACAGAAAATAAAACTCTGTGTGTATCCGTTATTTATTCTCTCAGGTTCCAACAATCCATAAATTAGCAGGCAGACCCTCTGAGGCCATGGTTCCCCACCAGCAGCACTATGGGCATTTTGGACAAGGTCATTCTTTGCTGTGGGATACGTCTGGGCATCTTTCGTCTCTACCCATGTGTTGTGACCATCAGAAATGTGTCTGAGCATTTCCTTAAATTGACTCATGGCCAATTTTCCCTGGAGAGGAAAATAAAGTATCCCCACTTCCCCACTGAAAACCCTGCTTTCAAGCGATGAGCATTAATTAAGCTCAAGTTCAACCTCACAGGTTTATCTCAGAATCGTTTAAACAGTGCAATTGTCTTCTGCTTCCAATTGTCATGTAGCTACACACAGTATAGTATTGACCTCTCGTGATAAGTCCAGATTAATATTTAAGTGTTCAAGCCAATGCTGACTGTGTTAAATGGTTAAAGATAAATGTTGCAAATACTATTTAGAAAATTGTATTACAAGCAGAAGGATCCTTAAAGCCTTCCTATGAGCCAAACATAAAAACGTGACTTTTGCTCTACCAGGAGGGTTGTGTGGTTGTTTTGTTTGTTTGTTTAATCCTCCTAAGAGAGTGAACGACCCAGGAAGGGAGATCCTATTCAGTGCCTTCTATCTTATTTCTGCACGTTGTGCTCATAAAGTTTTCCTGTCATTTGTGGTTCTTTGTTCCAAGATGATGTGGATGATGTAAAAAAGCAACTGAATTAAAATAAAAAGATGAGTCTCTTCATTTTAAAGGGCATCTTTAGACAAGAAAAGCAGGGGTTTTTTTGTTTTGTTTTTTTCCAACTCACAGAATATGTACTTCAAATTACCCGTGGGGAATTATACACGGAAACATTTCAAAACAGATGAAATGACAAAAATTGAGACGTTACAAATGATAAACTGCTGTCTTTTCTCTGTTGAGTTATGAAAGAAGCCCAGCAGAGCACAGCGCGGACACTTAATGTAGAGACACACCGTTTTATTTCTTCTGCAGAAAAAGGAGGCACCGAATGCACTAACCTCCACCGTCATCGAGATGAATTTTAAAATCAATGAACCCCATGGGGACAATCTTCGAAACAGCGAGGAAACCCGGCGAGGGTGGTTTCATTCAACACTTCGCAATATATCTATACGTTGGAAGTTTTCCTTTGATTCATTCACACCGACACTTCTCTGTGAGAGGAAGCCTTAGAGAGTAATCCACGGAAACATTGCCTGGGAGAAACACACAGTAAAAGTTTAAAGCAGTGATCTCATACCAGTGCTCAGATTAAGCTTTTTATCTCCAGCATCACTGCATGATAAAGAAAATCAAACACACTTCCCCCGTGAGGTTTCTCCCCAGAGGTCCTGATTGACAGTGAAAATGTCAGGAGATAAGCACCCGTGCCCTGAAGTGAGCAGTCTCATCACCCACCACTTAACCCCTGCGGCCGCGGGAAGGGACGCAACGGGCCCGAGCAAGGACCCAGCACGGCGCCCTGGAAACCGGCGTCCCATCCGGACACCGTGCAGCACCCGCTGCAGAGCTGATGGCGATTTCACGGAGTTGAGCTGAGACAGCTATCCCAAAATGGCAATAAATAAAATATATTTTCATTAATGCAGAGGCAGAATTTAAAGGGGAAGCTCTGGCCGGGTAGCTCAGTTGGTTAGAGCATCATCCCAATATGCCAAGGCTGTGGGTTCGATCTCCAGTCAGGGCACATACATGAAGAACCAGTGAATGCATCAATGAGTGGAGTAACACATCAATGTTTCTCTCTCTCCCTTCCTCTTTAAAAATAAATAAATGAAAATGTTTTTTAAATATCAAAGGTATATTTTGTCCAAACAAGGTGGAGTACCTCTATATTTCTTTTTTCCCGCTTCCTCCCACCAGGTAAGCTAAAAACCCTGGATGTGACCTAAGAAACTCTGGGAGGTGAAGAGAAGGCAGATTGGCTAGAGACCTCCCGATCAAGGGAGCAACAAACAGTGAATGTGGGGGTTGAGAAGCAGACAACTGGTGAACCAACAGCCCAAGAAAAGACCAATTTCTTGAGCCAGAGGATTGGGAAAAGACGGTGCACACTGTTTTTAGCAGTGACTTCCCTAGTCCAGTCAAACAAGACAGTGGAGAGCCACCACCTCCCACACCGCGCCATGGACCATCTGCTCCAGCTGGCCAAGTTCCAGCCGAGGGAGGCCCCTCCTGGCCATCGGAAAGGACCCTGCACGCCAACGGAGACACGATCTGACTGCGGACGGAATGTTCCACGCATCTTTCCGCTCCTCAGGTTTTAAGTTGTTTGTCTTACGCAAGACTGACATGTTAACTCCACTTGTTTCCTGCCTCTCTCTACACACCAGGCCATTAAATGTGTCCATTATTCATTCCTTGATCTACCTCGACAGCAACCACTCATCTTTCAAATCTCAAATCAAGATGCCGTTTCCGACCCGCCAGATTCCCTGAAGCCCCCGCTTGTACATAGAAGCCTGTGGACTCATGACACCTCGGACTGCTCTGCCCATTCATGCGACACGGCAACGGCCTCTGCGTCATCACTTCAGAGATTCAACCGCAAAAGGATTGAAAACGTCAGACTCCCTGCTGTGGCGTGGAGTGGCCTCCCGGTGCAGGGCAGAGCTCGGGGCCTGACCCGTGTCTCAGCAGCCTCAGGACAGTCCCCTCCGCCACGTCTGTTGGCCGCGGGCGGGGTTGGGAGTGGAAATGACCGTCCATAATGACAGCTCCATGGGGTCTTCCCAGCGGGGGGAATAGTGAGAACCACTGGACTTGGAGGTCAAGAAACAGGAAAGGAGGGAGCGGGAGGAGGGGACACACAGGTTTCACAGGAGCAGCGACTGGAACCCCACTCCCACGCGGAGCCTGCCGGCACAGAGGACCATCTCCTCTGCATGATTAGTGCCAGCAAGGACGAGGGACTGGTTCTCGGCATGACTAACAGAGGGGCTGGGAGCCACGCAGAAGAAGGACCAGGATTCTTAAATGTACAAGGTCATGAATGGCCTCGGCGTTCTTGCGTATTCTGATGAGGGGTAGGGACAGGGAAGGGGAGAGAGAGAGACCTCAAATAACTGGGGCCTGGCTATACTCTACAATAATAGAAGTGGCATAGCTCACTCCTGCAGAACCACAGAGCAAGCTTGCCTGATACATCGGTTTCCTCCTGAATCCACTGATTTTAAGCTCTGTGAATGTGGTAGCATGTCCGCTTGGGCCACAGATTTATTCTGAATGCCTGGCTATGACTCCCCTTTGTCACCTCTAGGCTATAGGAGGACATTGAAAAGACACCACCAGAACAAAACGAAGTGGAAAAGTTATACTTTCAGTCCATAGGTCAAACATGACAACTAGGCTATATATCAAAAAACAGATGATATTTTAAAATAAAATAAACAGTTTTAATTTGATCAAAACATTATTTTTAAGGACACCAAAAAATAAACCAATTTGACTAAGATGTTCTCTTTTCAACTTTGGTTTTCTTTCAGAATAAAGTCACTATATATATATATATATATATATATATATATATATGGAGAGAATGGAGATCTGGGACTGGGTTATTTACATATTAAGAGCCAAATTCTTAACTAGAATTAGGGGAGTCATCATGATATTCAGAAGGACATCAGAATCAACTAATTTTTTTTCTTAGATTATACATGAAAATGTATCTAACATATAAAAATATACATTTGCCCCTGCCTGTACCAACCACCTTGTTGCTAAATCAAGCAAAGAGTAAGACATCCTCTGAATGGTGTCTAACTTCACAGGACACAGGAAAAGTCCGACGGCAGGTCCAGCCCCTTCGAAGCATTCCCTGAGCTTCACAAGTTCCAACCACCGTCATCATCGGCGTTATTATCGATCAAGCACCGTGTACAAGAAGAGACCAGGGAACCAGGTCAACAGGCCTGTGCAGGACTTGGGAGATGGAAAAGCTAGCCTGTGCCCAGGGATGGAGGAAAGAGGTTGGTTTAGGCAAACAAAGCAGATGGCGTGTGGGGGTCGGGGGGGGGGGGGGCGCAGCTGAAAAATCAGCTCTCCATCCATTTTGCAGCCCCTCGGATGCCTTTGGGACAATCTTAACATTTATGAGAAGTAAAACATGTAAAATCAAAGACAAATGACATCGACCCCCAAGAAGAAGTGCTATTAAGTTCTGGGAAGTACCAAATGAGGGAGGGTTTTAAATGAATTCCAAGCAGAGGGGCCAGCATTTACAAAACTACCTCCTAAGCAAGGCCTAGGATACGCAGGGAAGAGCAAGACTTTCCTAGAATTCGTTAGACAGCAAGGCCACGGACCTGTGCAATTGTCTACACTCCTCAGTGCTGCTCACAGCTTTCTGCTCTGCCCTGAGACACTGCAGCGACCATTAGCGGTCTCCGGGCTCCGCGAGCCACCTGCACTCCTGGGAGGGCCTGGCCTTCCGGCTGCGGGAAGTCGGGGCGCAGCGCTGCAGCCCCCAGCTCCGTTGCATTTTACGCTCAGATAGTCTGGGGCACATATGCAAATCATGCCCAGGAACAGCCATGACACGTGTACATGCTCCAGGGTGTGTACACTCTGCTGTGTTTGATAAAGCTTTAGACAAAGTCCCTAATTGATTTTCATGAGGCAAAGTAATAATCTGTTCTCTGCAGACCTGCGGGCCCTTTCCGAGCACAAACACAACTCCTCATCGGTGATGGCGAGGCAGGAAAATCCATCACAAAGACACGTGCGTTTTCCAGATAAAAATAGAGCAGCGTCGGTAACACCTGAGAGTTGGCAGATAATTTAGAGGTTATTACTAACTCTCTACATCTCAATAGGGAAGACTGTTTCTGTATCCTCCGTACCCTCGGGCAGGGTACACACACCCTTCAGGAGCCCTTGATCCAGAAAAAGTGCTTTCGAGACTGCCTGGGATCTTTGCCTTCAACCACTCATACCAAGAGGTAGAGCATGTTGTGTGCATTCGACACAACTACACACCGCTCATATTCACCAGGGTAAAGTGTTGTGTGCATTCAACACAAGTACACACCGCTTATATTCACCAAGGTAAAGTGTTGTGTGCATTCGACACAAGCACACACCGCTTATATTCACCAAGGTTAAGTGTTGTGTGCATTCGACACAACTACACACCGCTTATATTCACCAGGGTAAAGTGTTGTGTGCATTCAACACAAGCACACACCGTTTATATTCACCAAGGTAAAGCATGTTATACTTACCACAAATGTAGACCTTTATTTTGAGAAGTAGATAAAGAAAAGGTCTTTTTTTCCCTGCATATTTATTTAATTTTAAGTAAAATTAAAAATAAATTTAAATTTTTTAAATTTTCCACTTTAAAAAAGAAAATGTCAAGTCGGCTGGCCTCGCGGGAGTGAAGGATAGAGAGTCATCACTGCCCCTCTAGACCCTGAGCTCCTGAGTTCTGCCTTCTGTCCGCACCGTCTCTCTACGGCCGGGTTACGCCACGGGGAGGTGAGGACCAGACATTCCGCAGTCGCGGCCCTTCCTTCACCGGGGCCTCCGCCCCCGCCCAGGCCGGACCACTGGCCGGAAAGTGAGCTCCAGGTGCGGATGCCGCCCGCTCTTCTGCGGGAGCCAGGACATTGTGTCCGTCTGGCTCATGCGAGCATATACCTTTTCAAGAAAGTTGAAAGGCTTTGCTATAGAAAGGGAGAAAAAGTAGACAAATAGACACAAAAATTAATTTTCCAGTTACTAGGAGTATTTCACGAGGTCCCATTATCTTTCAGGACAGCCTCTAGGGAACTGGAATTGACACGCTTTTCCATGACTTCCCCACTTTAATGTGTCAGCGTCCCGGGAAATGAGGGCGTACGGGGGTACATATAAGCCGGGGACTTCACTTTGCTTAAGGAAACTTTCCTCTGCACTAATATTCTGGAAAAGTAATATACTTTAAAAAATAATTTGTGCATACATTTAGGAAATAAACTGCATTTTTTAAATTATATATGCAAATGTGTCTAACATACATAGATGTAGATCTCTTCTCTGTACCAACCACTGTTCATCTGTAATTGTCTCCAGAGATGACTGCTTTAGTTGCTCCTACTAGTAATAGTGGCTTCATCAGTAACAGATGTGGTAAGAACAGGAACAGAAGTAGCAGATGTGTAGTTATAGCAGTATTAGTAGTACTAGCAACAGTAGTACTAGTAATAGTAGTAACAGTATAGAAACCCTTCATGATGCGAGTATAACACATTCGCAAAAACATATTAGTGGGTTTTTGGATAGCAAGAGTCTATACAGTGATACCTCGGTTCTCGAACATAATTCGTTCCAGGAGGACAGTCGAGAACCAAATTGTTCGAGAACCGAAGCAATGAAACCCAATAGGAAATAATGGAAACTGGATTAATTCGTTCCAAGCCCCAGAAAATGCCTATTTACTGGCCTAATTTGTATATAATATGTAGAAAAACATAAGTCTCAACAAGAAATAAAAGTGTACAGTATGTCTAAGGGTTAAATTCAGTGTAAAGCGTGACTCTCTCCACAAAGCGTGACTCTCTCCACAAAGCGTGACTCTCTCTCTGCACTCACACTGATGGCGCAAGCAAGGCGCGCTGGGCCGAATGAACGCCATTCGGCTCATCTCGGAAGTTCGAGTTCCAAATATTTGTTCGGATTCCAAGACAAAAGTTTCTCGAATCTCCTGGTCGAATACCGATTTGGTCGAAATCCGAGGTGTTCAAGAACCGAGGTATCACTGTATTCCATCACTTTAAAGAGAAAAATAATACACTCCTAGCTTACCTTCAATCCCAACAAAAATCCTCAGATACCATCAAAACACTTAAACTTCTATATAATATCCCATCAAATGATTTTGCAAAATGCCAATCATTTGAAAAGCCAGTTTGTTATTTAAAAACACTTAAAAT
The DNA here is from genome assembly GCF_014108415.1 of Molossus molossus. Taxonomy (NCBI): domain Eukaryota; kingdom Metazoa; phylum Chordata; class Mammalia; order Chiroptera; family Molossidae; genus Molossus; species Molossus molossus. The sequence continues at coordinate 112,240,347 of NW_023425399.1, forward strand.
GTTTGTTAGTGGGTATATTTGAGTACTTATCCATATATATAACAGTAGTGACCAAACACACTTCTCTTCTACACTGTAACACACATGTACTATGAAGGCAAAAGAAGTGGTCAGTTGGAAGCATGTAAACGTGGCCATGGCACTGAGCGAACCCAGTAGATTAAAAGGAGTGACGACTCCACAGCTAAGCCGCACTTGCCTTAGTTCATGCTGCCTCGGCAAATACTCTGAGCTGGCTGGTGTACACAACAGGCGCTGATGTCTCACGGTGCTGGAGGCTGGGCGTCTCAGATCAAGGCAGCCCATCTGGTACCGACGGGAGCCCTCCTTCCCCTGGCCTGCAGGTGCGTCCTCGCCAGGCAGACAGGAGAGACAGCAGGAGCAAGCTGGCTCCTGTGCCTCCTTATAAGTGCACAATCTCATCACGAGGGCTCCACCACCATCTAATTACCCCAGCGGCCCCATCTCCAAACACGGATCATGACACTGGAGACTGGACTGCACACATGAACTTGGGCGGACACGCGCGTTCAGTCATAGCAGCTGCCTGGGTGATTTTGATGGTGAGAGGAAGACACCGCATCAGTAGCTGCTTCCCCGGGAATTTCCAGACTGTATGGACTGGCCCGAGGCGTCGGTCTGTCGGACCCCACCAAACCTGAACATAGCTCGTGCATTCAGACGCACACAGTTTTGTCGATGTGGGATGTGGCTTCATGACACAATTATTTCCCACCTGCCTTTATTTATTTTTTTCAGATCTTTGAAGACGCCCAAAGCCCTCTTCTCTTTCAACGTAACATAAGATGCTGTTCCGAAGTTGACGTCACTCTACCCCCATACAAAGAACTTGCAGAGTCCTTCACAAATATTGTGCCATGTGGAGTTTCTTGGGATGGTTTCCCTGAACCAACAACACTTGCATAGTTTTTTTTTTAATTTATTTTCTACATATAAAGATAATTGTATGGACAGTAGCTTGGGTGTCTGTAAGGGGCCAACCTTATAATAAATATTAAAATTATATCTTCTAATATTTCACCATTTCTCACTTTTCCTTAAACATATGAGCTTCTCTGGGCTTCTTAGTCCTCCTTACTTTCTTCACAGGTGTCTCTACTTTCTTAAAAGATATTTGCATTTTATATCGGAAAGATGACAAAAATAATACAAATACCACTTTACAAGGTCGCCTGAAAGATTTTCAATGGAGGAAACATTTAAAAATCAAATGTTTAATTTAAAATAAGACAAACTGAAAAAATAATAATATTCATGTTTAGGAATAAATTAGATCGATCAATCAATAGATAGATGATAGATAAATTATGGTATTAAATAGCAAGTATAATGTTAGATACTATGTATAATAATAAACACTATCTAATTTTATAATATATATTATGATCAATGTATACTATGTAACAAGGCCACGTGAATCCAACCAATCAAAAAGAGGATAACATTTCAATAATAGCAGAAGCAAAATTGCCTAACAGAAATACAAATCAAATAATATCTGTCACAATCAAAAGAACTTGAGATAGATTAAGAATTAAATGAAAAAATAAGCCCTGGCCAGTTTGGCTCAGCGGTTAGAGCGTCGGCCTGCGGTCCGGAGAGACCCGGGTTTGGTTCCCGCTAAGGGCACGTACTTCGGTTGCAGTTTGTCCCCGGCCCTGGTTGGTCGTGCGGGTGGCAGCCACTCGATGTGTCCCTTCACGTCAATGTTTCTCACTCTCTCTCCCTTCCTCTCTCTCCCTCCCGCTCTATCTGTACAAAACATGGAAAAATATCCTCGGGTGAGGATAAAAAAAATATTAAAAAAAAAAAAAAAAAAGAATTAAATGAAAAAATAAAACCAAAGGAAGAAAAACACTATAATCAAAATAGTGACAATTGCTCTGCTTCGGGGCATGACTTTCCTAACTCTGCACATAGCTGGGCCATGGTCTGCGTAAAATCAGCTCAGAAAAATTCAAAGTCATCTGTGATGATCTTTTCTTCTCTCTTATCTCCTCCATTGTATTATTATTTCTATAGCTCGACAGTCCATTAATGGCTTTGAGATTATTCTTTTCAAAGCAGAGCTCTAGTTACATCAGAATAGTTTATTAAAAATGTTTTTTTCAGTTCCCACCGAGTTTCATTGTGGTCTTATCCTGGCATTAAAATGCACCCTCAATATGTCTTCCCACGTCTTTTACTCTGTGTCTTTGGGAAATCCCTTCCACCTGAAATGGTGGGTCCTTCTCCACCTGGACCACTTGCAATCCAAGCCACGTCTATGAAACTCACCTCAACAGCGTCTTGCTGGGCTAGTTTCTCCCACCACCCACCTCCCACCTACCTGGAGGTCATCCACCGTCCCCTCGAAGCTGGCCCAGGTGCTCACCTCCAGACAGCTTGCAAAGAACCATTAGCACCTGGGAAGAGAGAAGCGCATCACTGTCAGCAAAACAGAAAACCAGATACAGATACAAATGAGCAAACCAATCAATCAAAATAAAAACGAGAAAGAGAGAGACGGGGAGATAGATGACTATTTAAATGGGTCCATTAGTGAGTATAGGCCCTACTGGATGCGAGAGAGGGCCCCCGACATCTGCCACGCGGACCCCAGTGGAGTCCACCATTCTGAGCACCGTTCACCCTGAGAACAGCCGTTCACCCCAAGGCTGGAGCACTACCTGGAGTTTAGGGTTCTCCACTCAGGCATTTTTCTTACAGATTTGCAGGGGTGATTCTGCCTACATGTGGTTTCCAACTCATGTGGATTCCAAACCTGAACTCACATGTCAGATGCTACCCAGGTGTTTTCCAAACCCTTCTGTTAGGAGAGTCACCAACATCCTGAGTGGGATCCCTCACCCCTGCGGTTCTTAGCACTGTGTCTTGGTACATGGTGTATTCAACAATGTGAGCTAGAAAACTGTCTCACTAAGATCTCAAATGAATGGTTTTCACCAAATTTCCATTTTCACTCCTGAGTACTATCTGATAGAAAAGGTCATAATACAAACAGGAGGAAAAAAAAATCCGAATTTTCTGTCTTCGCAGTGAAAGCGTAGTCCTACGCAAAGTATAGCAAGGACCTAGACTCTATAACATTTCTTCCTTGTAAAAATATTAGTTATACTTATAACTTAGAAGACCTACATTTTGCCAGAAGGTGTAGCAAGACTTTAAAAATAATAGTCCTATAACCTTTATCCCAGCATTTGCCATCCCAGACGGCATTAAGAACATAGAATATAATTTTCTTTTCTTTTATGTTTATTTTTGGGGGTGAAAATCTACTTTATTTTGTTGTTGTTGAAAGTATCACAGATGTCCCCCTTTTTTCCCCATTGATCCCTCATTGTAGATGAAGACGACACATTCAATACAGATGAACTGTCTGGACTGGCTCGTTTCGTAGTGACAGATTTCTGAGCATGTTACTGCAGCAGGAGTACCCTGCACACCCAGGTAACAGGAGACCGTGGAGCCTGAGTTGCTGAATGAACATATCACACACACACACACACTCACACACACACACATGCACACAGTGTATCATTTCTGCCACTACCACCTGATTCCATGGAACAACCTCTAATTGCAGTTTTTAATAAACGGGCTTTACTAGAGAGTTCGTTCAAATTTAGAACTCATTTTTTTTTTTTTTTTTTATCCTCACCCGAGGACACTTTCCCATTTTTTGTTCATGTAGAGTGAGAGGGAGAGAGAGGAACAGAGAGAGAGAGAGAAACATCGACATGAAAGGAACACATCAAGTGGCTGCCACCCACACAACTGACCAGGGCCGGGGACAAACTGCAACAGAGGTACGTGCCCTTAGTGGGAACCGAACCCGGGTCTCTCAGGACCACAGGTCAACGTTCTAACCGCTGAGCCAAACCGGCCAGGGCCAGAACTCATTTTTTTTAACCTTCTTTTCACAAATGTTCCACCAATATCATCTGTAATTGATTATTTATCAAAAGATCAGTTTTATGTCACTACATGAGGAAAACAGCTATCCCAGCCCTTTAATTAGGAAAAAAAAAAATGGATGTGCCCGGTGTGGCTCAGTGGTTGAGTGTCGACCCTGCACCATAGAGGACACCAGTTTGATTCCTGGTCAGGGCACATGCCCAGGTTGTGGGCCCGATCCCCAGTGGGGGGCATGCAGGAGGAGGCCAATCGACGTTCTCTCTCATCGATGTTTCCATCTCTCTCTCCCTTTCCCTTCCTCTCTCTCTAAAATCAATGAAGAAGAAGAAATTTATAGGAAAAAAAAATGGATGTTATTTAAAATATGGCCCCATTATAAAGATCACCACAAATCTTCAATCTTGCTGAACATGAGAGCATAATTTGAAGAAGAGCAATTAAAGAGTTACTGCTGTATCCATGAGGAAAATATTACGCACAGGTCCCTACATGTTTGAAGCATAGGAATGGACACCAATATCTAATTTTCATTCCATTTTAATACATGTGGAACGGAGCAAATACAGCTGAGAGTCTTACTCATGGGACCCAGCTATGAAATAATTCATACTTCACTGTATGGTTTTACCAAGTTTTGTTTTGTCTTTTTAATGAGAGAAATTATAATATCCATAATTTTGACCCTCAGGCAGATAACTTAAGACATTTTGCTGATCAACATATTTGAACTTGACAAACTCTTCTTGTCTGTCATCAACCCAGTTAACAAAATTGACTGATACCATAGTTCTATTCATGACACATAGGTCACAACCTTCCTTCCCCTACTGTTGGTTCAGTTGTCACAAAGGGGAACCCTCTCATTTCTACGTGACCCTGTCCAACAATATGAAAAGACCACGATCATTAGTAGTTAAAGATCAGCTGTGTGTGACACTGGTGATATTACTGGCTCAATCTTTGGTATTTCAAAAAAAAAATGCATTTTAAAATATTAGGTCTTATAGTAGCATCATCTGAACACATAAAAATACATCACAAAAGTGTTCAGAAACCAAATAAAGTAGCAAATTCCCCAGTTAAATTTTGAATCTCATAGATTACTTCAGAGACATTCACCTAATCTTGCCACATATATATATATATATTTCTTTTTTTAAATCTGAGATATATTTTTAAAATATATCTGAAGAATAAATATTTACCTGAGTTTTTTTTAAGTCTTCACTTACCTAGTTAGTTAACAATAACTAGTATGGCCTAAGTCAAACTAAAATTCTACAGGCGTGGTTAAAATAGTTTAAAAAATCAAAACCCTGGAGATCTTGGTTACATCTGCTTTCCCTGAGTTTCTCTATATTTTTTAATTGTAGACATCATGAGTGATCCCACAAAATGAATGGGAAGAACTTTTTTTTTTTGCTTTTAATCTGTTCTTTTTTTGTTTGTTTGTTTTTTATTGCTGACACAATGGCAGATGTCTCCTATTTTCTTTAAAAAAAAGAAATTTAGCCCTGGCCGGTTTGGCTCAGTCGTTGGAGCATCGGCCTGTGGACCAGAGAGTCCCGGGTTCAGTTCCTGCTAGGGACATGTACCAAAAATAAAGAAAGAAAGAAAGAAAGAAAGCCTAAGTTTCTTTAACTGGAAAGAGAAGATTGATTTCCTATTTCTGATCTCATCATATACCAGGAGTGTTGACTCTGTGAACTTTGCTGCCATGCTGGTTTGATATCCTGAAAGAAATGATCTATATTAATAAAATAAATTAACCTATTGTTAAGCTATGGACTCTCCTGGCGAGATAGTTTGTTTAATGATGCCGGACATTAAAGAATTTCTTAGATTAAAGTGCTGCTAGAAATGACATTTTTTGAAATGAAGATTCCTAACAATTAGGGTCCATAAAACAATATTTGATGCTTTACATAAATGGCAAAATGCATTAACACACTCAACCTAAAATTTCCAGGTTAATTTTTTTAAAATATGTTTTTATTGATTATTTTAGAGACAGAGGAAGGGAGAGAGAAATAGAAACATCAATGTGGGAGAGATCCATGGATCGACTGCCTCCTACACGCCCCCTACTGGGGACCAAGCCTGCAACCGGGCATGTGCTCTGACCGGGAATCGAACCAGGACCTCTCAGTCCATTGGACGATGCTCAATCCACTGACTCACACCGGCCAGGCTCGAGGTTAATTTTTAACTTATTTAAAGGATGACAAGTATTCACACTCAAATCGAATGTGTAATGCAAGCACATGGCCCATGCTTGCTCTCCTGAGGTCTGTGGAATCATTATGTGAAGACGATAGAAGAACAAAGGACAGTAGAATCCATTATGCACAGAAGAACAAGTAAAACTTCCATCTAAGTTCTGAGCACACTCCAGAAAGCCAAATCCAAGTGCAAATTTCCCAGCAACACTTTTGTCTGTTTATCCATTTGCGTCTATTGACTCGATAGTGAGAAGCCCAAGCCTTCATCTCTTATCTGTTCCTTCAGAAAGCCAGACAGCAAGTTCTCCAGAGCTCTGTAATCAAGGTCTCTCCAGCTTCTCCCTCAGTCAAGGCTACTTTCCATGGGTCCGAGTTCCATCTGAACAAACGAGAACATCACCGTGCACCTGCCCTCCCCTTACCTCACTCGGCTGAGCTCATGGGAGCTCAGCAGGACATTGAGCAATATTGTAATCTCGTGGAAGGACACGTATTTGCAAACCAGATCAACTGTGATTTCCTTCCCAAAGAAGGAACACAGACGCCTGACAATCACCGAGCCACACCCCACTTCCTGCTGCCTCGCATGAGGCCTTCCCAGCTAGACCTTGGCCCGGATAACAGCTAGCAAGTGTGGGAAGAAGCCACAACCACTCTGGACTGAAATTTAAGAAGGCATTCGGGTGCAAATAATGACAGAAAACCAAGAAACCACAGCCAAAGCCCCTTCTTCCCTCTCCCCTCCCCATCTCCTAGTTCACCTGACTCCTTGAGGTGGAATGGTCCCTTAGATCAGCACCACTGCAACATCCCGCTCCATTTGAACATCTCTTGCTGTCAATTTAATCCCATCCTTGGGTTAAAAAATAAAGCAAAGCCATGCTTAACAACGGATACTGCTCCTAAGTATCCCCACAGCTCCCTTGGAAAGAACTTGATTATTTGATGGGCCAATTCATCCCTTAAGGCAGAAGTGAAGGTAATTTTTTATGACCCGTTAAGAAACACGGGTCAGTCCATTTTAGGACAGGTATATGGATGAGCACACCTGGTCTAATCTTTCAGCAGAATAATGAATACTCTTTCAATGAACTGCAGGAGGCTATAGCTTTAGGCATCATTACATTTTTAACATAAAAATTTATAGTACTGGCTTTTTAAAATACAAAGTTAATTAGCTATATCCTAATGCTGGAAATATAAAATCGATTTTCGAACACGGGCTTAGACGTGAAAATATTTTGTCCCAGAGATAAGAGCAGAGCAGGACAGGCAGCGTCAGGGACAGGGAGCTAAGGTCAGCTGCGTAACCAAAAGTGCAGTACGTATGGGTCAATTTCAGGGAACAGAGGAAGCCTGAAGCTGCTTTTTATTTTCCAGTTTAAGCAAACTGAGGGACAGGACCAACCCCCGTGAAGGCATCAGTGACCATCTGAGCACTGAATGAATGCCTCATGGCTAAGGGACCGGAGAAAAATAGAAAGAGACACCGAGGATTTGATGCCATCCTTCTGTTCATGATTTGGGAGGCAAGAAAAGGTTAAAACCTGAATCCACAGTCATGTAATTATTCGGAGGCTGAGTCCGGGCCAGGGCCGTGAACAGTCATCCACAGGGAGAGGCGGCGCCTTCACCAGCTCCGGACAGCTGTGGGAGGGGGTGAAGCCACTTAGATGACGACGGTCCCCATGGCTCATGTCAGCAGGGTCTGCTTCTATCAGACCCTGGGCACCTCCTCTCTCATGCCCAGGTTCTCTGTGGTCTCAGGTTCTTTCCTACCCGCAGGATGGCAGCTGTCATCCTCGGGACTTCATCAGAGAGACCTGCAAGACCCGGAGATACCTGGTTTTTCTAGAGCACAAGGTGCTCTTCCTCCAGCGTCTCTGAGCAGACAGCCTCTCGTGTCCCGATGCTCCCCACGCCTGGAGTCCACCTTCCTAGCGAACTTCCTGCTATGAGAGGCGGTCCATGTTCTCGCTGTCTAAGCAAGGGGGGCTCTTTTTCTTCACCACTAATGAGCAACCTCCTGGCTGGTAGAGCCCATGAACTGGCTTCCTGTCCTACATAGCAGGGTAGCTCCTGGGTGGTATACACATAGTAGGAACACATGAGATGATGTCAAATACATATTGTAAGGCCAATACGGGTGCTAAGTAGTCATCCCTTGAATCTATTGTTCGTTGGTACTCCAGGTAAATGTAGGCTTCAGAAGAGAAAATGTTGATGAAAACCCAGACCTTCCAGGGTGGGGAGGAAGCTCATAAAAAGGGGAGTTATTTGTTTAACAGTGTAGAACAAATGTGCGGCGGTCATTACAGAGACTTATTGGTTTGGGAATTATTTAAGTCTGAAGATAAATACTTGCAGCAGGATATAAATCTACACAACACAGCGTCCGCTTCCGTCGGTTTCTGGTTCCACGCGTCTTCGAGGGTGACGGACAAAGTTTCAGAGGGAACCCCAACTTACGAAGTTTTAGGCCACTCTGCAACCCTTCGTTCTCTGTTTTGTTTCTGTGTGGATTCAGACTATAAATCTCTTTTATGAGACATTAAGGGAGACGAGGCACTCCTTGGATATAGAGAATCTTTGGGTCTGCACTTTTGAAATTGCCACTGTCTCCTTGATCCTATAGTATTTTGACAGGTACTTTCATGATCTCTATTAAGTGAACGTTAGCATTTTTCTTTCCTTTCATATCGCTGAAAATGTCTATCTGCAAAGTAGGTATTTTTATGTTTGCCTGCATCCCACAGGACATAAAATAACTTAAAAAGCAAAACATCTAATGAAGGCTTCACTTCTGATATTGAATCACAAATACGGCATTATCTGAATTATATTTCATTAAAAGTATGATTTCTAAAAATATTCTATTTTCTCCATTATTAATGAAAAATTTAAGGAGTTACCAAATATGAATCAATGGAATTTATTGTCAATCATTTTTTTTTACCTTATTAATGTACTTTCAGTTATTAACGAATGAACCCAAACTATTATATTGCATTAAGATGCTTACGTTAAAAGTACATTATTAGGTAGAAGCTTTTTTATATGTTTTTATTGATTTTTTAGAGAGAGCGGAAGTGAGAGGAAAGGAGAGAGAAACATCCATCAGCCGCCTCCTGCATGCCCCCCACTGGGGATCGAGCCCACAACCTGGGCCTGTACCCTGACTGGGAATCGAACGGGCAATCTCTTGGTTCATGGGTTGACGATCAACCACTGAGCCACGCCAGCCGGGCTAGGTGGAATTTTAATAAGCTCTTGTCTACAAGTAAGTTTTACGTGTTAGCTCTTTCTCTCTGTCCACTTCAGACGTTGACCTTTTGCACATAGACCTGCCCAGCTGCAGTCTGCTCCCTTGCCTGAACCCGGAAAAGCAGACTGGGGGGAGGGCCTGGCTAAGGGTGGAACTTCACTCTACAAAATACGATGCTGAAGCAACATCATTGTGAAGGTACTGGTGGGGCCTTGCCAGGAGCTAAGTGTATCCATGAAGAGCTCCAGTGGATCATGTTTATCTACCTGCCCAGCCACACAGGGTTTGGTGAGATTTAAAAGAAGGACTTTTTGGCCTGATCAGGAAATGACTTACATTCTAAATTGGAGCTGTATGATTTTGTTTGGACATTTTCCTTGTCACCTTGAGTGGGTGTCACCTAAAGTCAAATCCTTGCACAGTGGATAAATGTCACACGCGGGATGAGGCGCACAGCTGTACCTCATCCCAAAATGAATGACTGGACCCCTTTCCTTGGCTGCCCCAGCTGGAATGTATAAGTGCCCCTGGTGAACTCTTGTAACATTTGTTTTAATACCCTCACACCTTCACACCCAATACGGGCATGTGTCTTACTGCCCCGAATAGATAAGAAATTCACTGACAATAGACATCACATCTCTTTCAAATCTTGGAGTAAAATTACAGCTCCGAGAATAGTCGCCCCATTAGGGAGCACCGTCCAACAGGTGATCTGGAAAAGATGAGATGGCTGCTGCTTCGTCTTTGTGTCACCATGGAGAGAAAGTAAACGGGGAAGGAGCAGAGAAGGACACTTCTTCTAACGTACAAAGTGACTAGTCACTATGCATTTTGCAATCCGCTACAAAAAGTAAAAACCCAGATCAAAAGTGGGAAGGTTTGCTTCCTTAGTCACGTCTCATCCTTGAGAGCTATGCTCTCCCATCTTACCACTAAGAGTACATTCTTGAAAAGAATGACCTTGATGCTAATGTTTTGCCAGGACTGAAAAAATAAAAAACCTGTAGAATGTTATAATTCCAACCAACAGTCTCCGTGTTTGGCTTCCCAAACTGCTGAGCTTGTTCGGAAATAATAGGGCTTGACAGTTTCAGGGGTAAGAATAGTATCCTGGTGTCTGCTGTTTCGTGTTCCCAAAGACATCTGCCGAGCAATTTATCAGAGTTCAAAGGCTACCTGGTATCAAACGCAAGAGTCTTACCTAAAGTGCGGCCCCCTGTGTCCCTGTGTGTGCAGTGAATTTGGTTTGGGAAACCACTTATTTATTGAGATCTTTGTTTTAGCCTTAATTCCCTGTCTGACAGCATCTCGCAACTCTTGGTTAAACATTCCTCTACAAATGTCACCTCATACTAATTAAGGTGAAATATTTCAGCTACTGTTTATTTACTAATTCCACTAAGATTTCCTGTAAATAAAAGGAATGCGAGAGGGAAAAAGCATAAATCTGACTTGCAAATTACATCAGCAGTGTCAACTTTGTCCAGGAAAATAAATGCTTTGCAAGGCGTCTTGCTATTTCCTCTTATCTCCCATCCTGTCTCATGACCCAGTTATAAACAAACAGTCATTTCAATGCGATTACAAATATAATACAGATAACATAATGGAAAATTCCATTTGGATTAAAGAAGAGCTATTCGTTCACATTAAGGATATTAAATACAGCACATGTGTGATGGAGTGAATGCTTTCATTGGGGTGAGAGAGAAAGTGGTCTCTCTGAGAAAAGGGGAGATAAAAGAATTGCTATACCCCACTGGATATGTTTAATTCCAGGGCTCTTTTATTAAAATAAAGGGCAATGACTTTGGGGTTCTGGACGCTACTCCTTCTCCCTGCTACAAGGACCCTCTTTTTTTACTGATATATCAAGTTTATAAATGTAAGTAATGACTATCTATTGCCCTTTTTTCAAATTTTTTTTTTCCGTTATTGATTTTAGAGAGAGAGATGATGAAAGGGAGAGAGCAATAGAGACATTGATGAGAGAGAACATTGATTGGCCACCTCCTGCATGCCCCCCACTGGGGATAGGCCCACAGCCTGGGCATGTGCCCTGACCAGGAATCGAACCAACAACCTGTTGGGGCATGGGTCGTCACTCAACCACTGAGCCATACTGGCCAGACTCTATTGCCCTTTTTATAAAATCATATTATAATGTTCTTATCCACTTTAACAAAGTATATCAACTGTTTTATTATACATGTTATACTCGGGTTCTATTACAGGGTCAGTGCTAGAGAATACTGAACCGAAGAGTCAAGGTAAGCTTTTGAGACAAATTCCATACATTCTCTATACCTTGTTTGAAACGTTTCAGTTTTCAAGTTTCTCAGTCGGCTCCGCTGCTGCTCAAGTTGGCGATTCACTGGCACCTTTTCTCTGACTGTTAACATGAGAATTTCCCGACTGCCGTCTTCCTGAAAGTGTGGCCCAGTAGAAAGGACAACGTCTTTCTTTTACCTACGTCAACAGGGCAATTGAAGATTTTTTTCTAAGACCAACCAAAGATGTCCATTTTTTCTACCACTTGCTTCTATTATTTAATCAATAGAGAACCGATCCTCAATTCTATCTGTGGACTTACACGGGGGAAAGTCTCTTTTTCCCCTTCCTATGCCCACACACTGTGGATGTATCTTTAAGGGCAACAGGCCGGTGCTCCGTGATGTGACTTAAGGTTGCAGTCACATAAATCCAGACATCCTGCAGCGAACACAGAGAGGCCAGAATAAATGGAATTTGGGTAACCCCCTTCTCTCATGGCTTATCTCCCATGCTCGTGGGCGTGATGTGTCCCCCACACATTGTAGATCAAGTATTAGGATGCTCTGAGATTTTGCATGAGACGCCCTGACAAGTCTTGCTGAAGCACTCATTGTGAGAAATGCCTGCCCCAGGATGAAACAACAGTGGAGACAAGTGTGTCTGGTGAAGAGCGTTGGGAGGACCCCAGGACCGGGCTGCAGATGAAATGTGACCACATGGCCCGACCCTTCCATGTTAGATACGCCGAGTATGGCAGAAAGAACCGGGCTGACTTTAGGGAAGAGCTAAATATTGTTTAAACCTTCTGTGTTTTCCCATCCAGCATCTCCTCCGAGACCTGACGTCTGTTGTTTCTACAGAATGCTTCCCCTTCCAAATGTTCTGATGAGAATAAACTCCATTATGCTGCAATTGTCTCTGTTGCAGCGTCTCTCTAGAAGCTGCCCCTGGGGGGAGCTAGCTGCCCCTCCTGACTAGGAATGCTTGTTCTGCACCTCTGCACAGGCTGTCAGGGGCTGGTCTAAGGGATCTACAAATACCACTCTCTTCGTCTTCAGAATTCCATGTGAGGACCTTACTGTTATCATCCACACCCTCCAAGGGAGGACATGATAGCACAAGCCTCGTGTCATGGTCAAACGTCACACAGCCAGCAGGTGATGAAGCTGGGATTTGCAGGCCGGCACCAGACTGTACTATTATCCTCAAGTTCAGGGAGAACGTGGCCATTTAACAGAAGTGTCAATTATTAATGAGAAATCTGATGCCACCATCTGATGAATCTTAGCACTGGCTTCTGTTTTAACAGTATTAGTCAAAGGCAAATGTAAATGGGTACACATCTAAATTAGAGAAACTTTACCCTTTTTGCTCCTATTATAAAAAAAATAACTTTTCAAACGAGCTATAAACAAAACATAAAAATAAAACAAATGTTCACATGAATGGTGTTAATATCATGTGATAGGCCGAAAGTGGATTTTACAGGAAAAATATATTATGTCAAGAGTTGTATCACATTTAATACTTATAAATACTGAAATCAGTAACAAATATGGAGCATCCCCATGTTGTTATCAGATTGGAATTATTAATGTTAAAGTTCACTTTGCTGACTCTGAATAATTGGACCTCATATTTAATCAGAATAACCAAGTGAACAATTCTCAAATATCAATTGTAATTGGGTATTGCTTAATAAGTCTGTATAGCTGCCTTAACAACAACTTGGTATTTAGTATTATTTCATTACTAACAATTCCTATCCTTTAGTAACTAGGATTCAGAACTAGAAATTAATGCCAAATTTAATTTTTATTATTGCAGAACTAGAGATAAATACTTAGACACAAAAATTATTTAGTTGAAGAAAATCAGTAAATTCTGATATAACTAATCCAATCTGTTCTGGAATTGACATGCATGTAAATTATGTTTTCATTTCTATTTTGTCTTTGGCATTGAGTATTTGACCTAATGAAAAATTCTAACTCATACAGCACACTAGGATAGCTTTGACCCTTTATTTGATAGAAATCTATAATCTACATTTTGATCTTGTTGACCTTAAACAAATTACAGCCAGATATTTCTCCAGCAAAATGGGTTCATTCGAGAGCAACAAAGAATTGCAATTTAGCGGCAGGTGTGGCTCAGTGGTTGAGCGTCGACCCTGCACCAAGAAGTCAGCAGTTCGATTCCCGGGCAGGGCACATGCGCAGGTTGTGGGCCCGATCCCAAGTGGGGGGCGTGCAGGAGGCCAATCGATGCTCTCTCTCATCGATGTTTCTATCTCTCTCTCCCTCTCTTTTTCTCTCTCTAAAATCAATAAAGAAAAAATAATAATAATAATAAAAATTACAATTTGGACATGCAGTCTAACCATGACGCTGGGACTCCAGAGAAACACAGAGGGGACCAAGCGCTCTTTCTTGGGCTTGGGAGGGGCTCTCGTCCATGATGAATCCACAGGAGGAAACAGAGCTCAGAGCGCAGTGATTTTCCAACCCCAGGCTGAGGCAGCCAAGTACTACCGTTTCCTGTGGGAGGTGCAAGGTGCTGGCCCTTCCTGTGGGGCAAGTAGCTTGGGTTGAGTGATACATGCTTTAGAGTTCTCTCTTCTAGCCTCCCCACTCCATTTTATTTTATTTTTAAAAATATTTTAATTGATTTTTTAGAGAGAGATAGAAACCTTAATGTGAGAGAGAAACATCCGTTGGCTGCCTCCTGCAGGCCCCACACTGGGAATCGAGCCCACAACCCGGGCACGTGCCCTGACGGAATGGAACCCGGACCTCTGAGTCCAAGGGACGGCGCTCAATCCACTGAGCCACACTGGCCAGGCCAAACTCCATTTTAAATGCAGTTTACTGACTTCCAAGTCGGTGTCTGCATTTTCTCATTATCTTGGAACAATTGAAATTGTAAATTGCTCTACAGCATTGCTGTGTCCATGGTATCAACTCAAAATTCTAATTTACTTAAGAAACAAAAGTCCTATTTGATCAAATATCTTTCATGCACAATTAACAAGTAAGTTGTAACTTAAGGTAAAATATTTTAATGCAGGTACAAAGATAAGTATCAAACAGTTGTTGAAATTTGTTTCTTAACAATGAGTAGCTCCAGCAGCGGGTTCTCAACCTGTGGGTCGCAACCCATCTGGGGGTCAAACGACCCTTTCCCAGGGATTGTCTAAGACATAACAGTAGCAAAATTACAATTATGAAGTAGCAACAAAAATAACTTTATGGTTAGGGGTCACCACAACATGAAGAACTGTATTAAAGGGTTGTGGCATTAGGAAGGTTGAGAACCACTTTGGAGTCTAAAGGTATCTTCCTCTTTTTGTCTCTGTATCTATAGAATTCATCTAGTGCTGGTATTTCAATCGGCGTTAATGCCAAATTAGTTGCAAACCTTTCTGTCCTCTCCCTTAGGTAATATCCCAGTGTTAGCTGTTCAGTGGGAATTTAACAACTGTCCCAAAATTAACCATCTATAATAAAATTTCTACTGTGAAAATCTCTGTCCCTTTTCATAAAACCATCAAATGATGGTTCAAAATGTAACAATGTCTTGGTTTTGTCTTTGCATTAATTTTAGATACCAAATAACAGCCAATTCCTTTTCTATGTTCATTGCAAATGTAAGATAACTTTGCTACCTACATATATTTTGAGAACTATTCAGAGCCTTAGCTATATCAGTAATACTGACACATTGTAATGATGAAAAAAACCTTACATGGAAATAGATGGCGGGGATAAGACCATCCTTATGACAATGACTCCAATGCTTCTATTTATCTTTTTAAGTCTCCCCAGACACTGTTCAACTGTTTGCTTACAAACAAAGTAGCTGCCCAAGGCTCTGGGCATTAATCCAATTATGAAGTTTTGCTTTCCATATTTTACTGAGCCCAAGGCCTGGAATATGTGAGCACATGATTCCAGTTATTATAGTAACTGCATGATTATCATTTACACCTGGCAGACGAGATGTGTCTTCGTGACTTTATGAACCTTCGATAACAAAGAGCTGCTTTAATTTTGACTCCAGTATGTATTTTCGACCTCTCTGAGAATCGAGAGATTGACGGGAGATCTGTGCGTGTATATTTAAGGAGCAGGGATACCCTGCTGTGTCTGTTTATCCCGTTTTATTTCATTTTAGAACTCCTACAATTCGGAGGACGAGTTTTTTTCATATATTGATAAATTCTGGGAAATGGAAAATAAATGAATCCAAGTTTAACCTCATAATATAACACTCTGAACCGTTTAACAGCCGCTCTTACTTTGTGTGCATTTCACAGCTAAAGATATTTAACACGAAAAAAGCAAAACATGGTTTTGTAAATATTTATGTTGATGCAGACCATATTGGTTTTTTCCCTTAATTTATATAATAGTTGTGGCAAGGCTCACTTCTAATTGTTTGAATATGAATTCACTGCGTAGAAAGTAAGCAGCAATATACCTGCAGTGAATTCATTTGGTGCTGTTTAGCATTTCCATTTCTCCTAATTGAGGCAACATCTGTTTTTCTGAGGATCCAGGTGTGTAATAACTCACTTGATATCTACTCTTTCTGTTACCATAGTAGCACTATTTAATGAGGTAACAAATCCAGTTCTAGATGAAATTGCAAAATGTAACATTGCCTCACAATAGTTGCAGTTCTGTTCTGTAAGAGGAGTAGAGGAAATGTATCATTCTTTGCTGCCAAACCCAAAAGACAGCCCAATTATAGAAGCCATATGCTTACTAAATAATGAATACTATGAGTTTTAAAATTCTGTGATGACAAACAAGTTTCCTTTTTAAACTAATTAATTGGAGTTGCAAGTAGAACAGTATGTTTCTTTAAAAAAAAAAGATAAAGAAGTCATATGCTTGATATGTCATTGAAATCATCCAAATGGATTCCATTACTTATGCAATTTATCATAATCTTGAGGTTTTATAGAGAACATATTATTGATATGCTTACTATCCAATTCTTAACCCCCATCATGATTACCTGCTGACCATCTCTTCTGTCTGATCCGTACCCTGCAGTCACCCCCCTGCTGCCTCATTCTGTGACATAAACACGCTAAGCTTTTGCTGGCCTTAACACCTCTACTTGGGCATTTCTCTTTGAATGACTGACCTTGTCTCTCATTCAAATCTCATTTTTAAATGTCATTTCCCTGAAGGCTTCCCTTGACTTTCCGGTGATCCCACTGAGCCTTTGAGGCACTTACACTGTCTGACATTTTTCTTGACGTCTTAGTTAATTTCTCTTTCCAGCAGAATATAAGGACCACAATGTCTCATTCACAGCTATATTACAGTGTTGCAAATAATACCCAGCAGGTTTATTATACATTTGCTTGGCAGAGGCAATTCATGCAAGAACCTGTGGGTCACTGGAAGAAAATGCAAGTTGACAATGTGGTCTACGCCATAAAAGCCAGACATGCCCTTTCTCGGGCTATTTTTTTATGGCCGATTGATCTCATCATTCTATTTTCAGTTCATAAGAGTCTTTTCCTAACCACCATATGTAAATAGATACACTCTTATCATTTTGGCCATGCCATACTATTTCTTGCAAGGCATGCTATTATGGAATTACTGCATTAGTTTTACTTTAATGTTTTCTGATTTTTCTCACTGTGATGCACAGTCTGTGAGAGCAGAGATTGTGTTTGTCCTGTTCACAGTCATAAACTTGAGTGAATCATCCAGTGCCTGGTACATGATGCTCAAAATTATTGGCGGGATGACTGAATTGTGGACTTAATGTATAGCTTATAGATTGCATCTACAGGCGACATAGAATAGGTTTGGTGTTAATTCCAACAGGCATGAAGGAGAAAGAGAAAAATAAAAGATGATGCCTATTTTTTGCTTTAAGCCATACTAGATAAATGGTTGAAGGAAGGCAACATTTACTAAGAAAAGTGTATGGTGTTGGGTGGAGGAACAGGCAGAGGTAAAGGTGTATGTGAAGACAATGAATATATGTTTATATATTTGAAGTTTATAAGACATTCTGGTCTATATAGGTTAGAACAGCGATTTTCAAACCTTTTCATCTCATGGCACACATGAACTAATTACTAAAATTCTGTGGCACACCAAAAATATATATTTTGCCAATCTGACAAAAAGAATAAGAATCATTTTGAGTCATTCACACCAGATGGCTGTCGTTGCGTTGGCTGTTGTCATTTTTTAATTTCACAATCTAAGGGAAAAGAGGTCAGTGCTCCTGACTAAATAGTCAGGTGTTGGATGTTTTAAAAATTCTTGCTGCACACTGGTTGAAAATCACCAGGTTAGAAGTTGAGTAGGAATGTCTGGGCAAAGATTTTGGTTCTGTATTACAAATATATAGCAGGTAATTATCGACATGAGAATGAGTGCAGCGCATCTAAAGATAGACCATAAATGTTTAGAAAGGAAAAAATAAAAGAACAGGGTTTGCCCCATAGTTTGTTATATATATATATATATATATATATATATATATATATATATAGAGAGAGAGAGAGAGAGAGAGAGAGAGAGAGAAGTTAGAGGGAAGACCCTGAAGTGGTTGTGTGTCAGAAGAAAGGTGACTGACGAAGTAGGAAAAATACTGAGGAAGTCATAATAGAAGAGCGCTCTAGAAGGTGTAAGTGGTCAGCACTTCCCATGAAAATGTAATATTAAGAGGACTGAAGACACACGGAGTTAATTTGGCATATATAAGAATGATCGTCCATCACCATTAAATAGGGTTTAAGACTATTAACAGTCTAGCCCATGTTCATTTTTTCTGCAGTAATTATGAACAATAAAGAAATATTCCAAAGTCAATCTGCAGTAGTTAATAGTATGACCTAGGCAAATCCTCTGGCCAGTCCGGGACCACACACGCAGCAGGAATTCCATTTTACAGAACTAATTAACCTCCTGAGCCAGCAGTTTCTGGGCCCACTTCTTTCAATTCTTCTGCCACCTAATCAGAAAGGACAACAGGACCCTACTATTCAACTGGAAGGGAAATTGTAACTATCTTTTCTCTCCTAGCTTCTCCTAACATCAACACTTATGTTTCCCTTCTGCTATGCTATTTCTTCTTGCCTTCAACAGACAAGCTTAATAAATAAATAGTTATAGTACAGTTTTCCAATTTTCCCCAGCATATTCAATCCCAAGCAGAATACAGAAAGGGAATTTAGAAGTATCAGAGGTACAATGAAGAAAACAGCTGGTTACAGCAGTGTCTTTTGTATGATCACTTACCCAAAGCCTAGAAGGACACTCAAATATAGAAGAGACAAAGCAACCACAGGGCTGTTTGATGATCTTTATATTTGAAAGGGCATTTGGATCCATGGTTACAATCAATTATTATGAATCCCTTTCCCTGAGTCGTTGGGGTCTCCATGAAGGGTACATATTATTTTCAGCTTCACTAAAGAACTACAAGCCATTGATCCAAGCAGACCTTGGGAATCACTAAGAAATCTACATAACTAGATTAGAATTGAGAGCCAAGTTTCAGGCTAGGTAATTACTGCAATTATGACTAGACTCCTGAGTTCTGATTCGTAGGTATGCAATAGGCCTCCCTCAAGTTTTTCTAAGCATATAAAATTCAGAAACAACTTTACGTACACCAAAAGAGCAAATGAATGAATAATAAAAACATTTATTTCAATATTTAAAAATAACATTTAATTATTACTCAGGGGAAGGTATGTAAGACCAAATTAGAAAACAGAATCAAGTTTTCTATATCACCAATTTCCTTTTCTCCCTAAGTATCTCCTACAAATGCGATACATTTTTATTTTCCTCTCAATTTTAAAACTTATATCTCTAAATTCTGTTCTCTCCACCTTCATTTTTATAAATGGCACATATATTAAATTCATGAAGAGAAGTAGTGATTTATATAATTCTCATAAACACAGACAATTTACTAAGATTTGGAGTATAGCCCTGGCCGGTTTGGCTCAGCGGTTGGAGCGTCGGCCTGCGGTCCAGAGAGACCCGGGTTCAGTTCCCGCTAAGGGCACGTACCTCGGTTGCAGTTAGTCCCCGGCCCTGGTTGGTCGTGTGGGTGGCAGCCACTCGATGTGTCCCTTCACATCGATGTTTCTCTCTCTCTCTCTTCCTCTCTCTCCCTCCCACTCTATCTGAACAAAAAGTGGAAGGGTGTCCTCGGGTGAGGATAAAAAAATAAATAAATAAATAAATAAAAGATTTGGAGTATATTTTTTCAATAAATAATTTGGGGAAAAATCACTGCTAAACAAAAAGAAAAAAGTTAAATCATATTTTTCTAAAATGTTCACCAAAATAAAATTAAAGTTTACATTAAAATAATTTAGAACACAGATATCAAACAAAATAGATGTGAATCGGGGGATATATGAGACCAGCCACCTAGGCTGGTTCTTGCGATGCAATGATGAACTATGTCGAGCAAGTCACAGATATTTCTGGAACTCAGCTTCCTTGTCTCCCTAAAATAGAGTAGATCTATCTGTCTTGACTAGAGGAGAGTTTATTATGGTCCGATGGAATAGTTTTGGACTGATAAAATACTCTTCTAAATCAAGGTGACATAATTCCATGGCTGGAATTACGGGCTTTGGAATTATGGAAACTGTGAGTGACTCTGACCTCAAGACATGTTCCCTGGAGGGACCCGTGAGTTCGACTCTCTGAATCTCATTTTCTAAAATCTAAAAAACACTGACCTAATATATAACCATGAGATTACTAGGATTATTCAAGAAAAGCAGCAGTTATCATCATTTCTGTCTCTGGAAGCTCTTTGCAGAATAAAACCCATTTAAAGTCTATGAATTCCATGCTCCACGAAAACCTTCTGAATATAGCACGCCCCCCCCGCCGCCCCAAAGTGAGAGCAAAAGAGACAATTCAGAAGTGTGTGTGACATAAGAAAAAAGAAATAAATAGTTACAAAAATATTCTTCTGTTTAATTACATGCCCAAATCCTGGAACAATAGTTAACAGGAAAATTGCATTGAAAACTAATTATAAAGGTGTATTTCGATCTGCTTCATCTCAGCAAGGTACACACATGGAACGTTTCCCCTTTTCCTAATGACTGATATTAAGGGAAGGGGCGGAACAGGGCAAAGGCACTCATTAATAGCTTTCGGCCATCTAATAATCTGTGTGATGACCTTGTGCATTTGAAATATAATTAAAGTCTCAGTGGGCCTAGAGCGCTAGTCTCTGGTGATTCCCGCAGACCCGCACTGCGCCCCGTCCGTCTGCAGGAGGAGGCGGGTGTTCTCCGCTCCCCGGCTCACCCTTTCCTGCCCTGGTCCGTGCCCAGGGTGCTGGCAGAAGTGATGTCGAGAGCTGGGGGCTTACTGAAGACCCTGCCCAGGTCGCACGAATCGAGAGAGTGAACCAAATAGAGAGAAGGCCAAGGACCCAGACTTCGGGCATTTCCCAAGTGCGTCTGTTAGACTTCATCTGGTTATAAATTACTGATCTGAGGACACTGAACTGAACTGTGCGCCCCTCCAGAATTCATATGCTGAAGTCTTAATCCCCTGAGCTCCAGAGTGCGACCTTATTTGGAGACAGGTCTTCCAACAGATACCCGAGTGAGAATGGACACTAACTAAAACGGCAGGTGCCCTGACAACAAGAGGAAATGCACAGAGACACACAGAGAGGGAGAGGGGTGCAGAGACTCAGGGGACGACAGCCAGGCACAGGCCAGAGAGCGCGACCTGGGACCGATCCTTCCCTCACAGCTCGGAAGGAACCAACCTGCCGTCACCTTGACTCCGGATTCTAGCCCCCCGACTGGAGAAGATAAATGTCTGTGGTGGGTCGTCCAGCACCTGGCACGCTGTTTCAGTAGCCCCAGCAATGAAGCGTCTCCACCCCAGATCTGCTCACACGGATTTCCAACGCAGGGGTCCTGTAATGTGTCTTTAAAATTATTGTCAGATAATTCTAACATAAACCCGGTGTTAAAAACACTCGAAACTTCAGCAGTGTTTTTCGGGGATGGGGTGGGGGTGGGGAGTTCGGGGAGAAGTCTAACAAGGAGCTACTAGAAGGCAGAGTAGAACCAAAGATGGGAAGATTCAAGGAGACCAAGAGAAAACTGTTGTGCAGAGGTAG
The DNA here is from genome assembly GCF_014108415.1 of Molossus molossus. NCBI lineage: Eukaryota > Metazoa > Chordata > Mammalia > Chiroptera > Molossidae > Molossus > Molossus molossus. The sequence goes on from NW_023425399.1 coordinate 112,262,214, forward strand.
AGGTCAAGAACATGGAAGCTTCTTATTTTCCTTAGAAAGTCACGAGCAGAAAAGGAGAATGTTCTTTAACCATAAGGAAACAGCAGCTTCAGGGTGAGGATAGGCAGACAGTTGCAGATGGCAATGCCTCTCCTTTCGATTTCTCTCTGTTGTGATTTTCCGCTGAAACCACTGCTGAGCACATCTGGCTAACACAGAACACAGAAGCATTTGAGATGCGTGAACTCACCACCAGCCAGATATGTGTGATGCTGAACTGGGGTCTCCTGTTGGGTGCGGTGCGGTAGGACAAGTGAGTGAGTGGATGAAACACCTACAAACACACACTGAACATTTTCAGTTGTGCCCAGAGTATTTGGAACATAGTTTAAATATCAATTCAGCCATTCTCTTTCCTAAGAAGAAGCATGCTGTTTTGGAGAAACTAAAAATAACACATCAATCTGATATTCTAAGGTTATAAAGCTTTCTCCAGAGGAAAAGAAAAAGAAAGAGCTGGGAGGAAATAAATTAAAGGAGCTAGTTTAGAATGGATTTAAATTTAGAAAGCTTTAGAAACTGGCGAGAAAACTTTAAAAATCACATTTTTAAATTTGATTTTTTTTAAAAAAGCTCATTAAAGAAAGTTAACCTCATTTAGACCATACTTTTAGGCACTTTTAAAGTTTATAAATCCAGTATGTATTCAATACAGCTTTAGGCCCTGGCCAAGTAGCTCATTTGATGAGAGCGTCATCCCAATACGCCAAGGTTGTAGGTTTGATTCCTGGGTTAGAGCATATGTGAGAACCAACCAATGAATGCATAAATAAGTGAAACAACAAATCTCTCTCTCTCTCTCTTTCTCTCTCTCTTTCTCAAATCAATAAATTTAAAAGATTTTTTAAATGTATAAAATTGGCCAACTCTTGGAGGAAAAGATCAGATCATTTTAAAATGCTTTGAACAGGTTAGTTTGTAAAATCATGCTTTTCTGATTTGTGGTCATACTTAACCACAACCCCACTCGTTTTCTTCCTTCTGAAGTATCTCTCCTCCTAGTAATATATTACTGTGTAATTTATATTAAAGAAATAAGTGAAAATCAGAGATAATAAACGATTCAAATGAATGACATTAGAGAAATACTGATGAATCATGTATTTACTCCGAGAAGTAAGTAGAACCTCAGTGTGTATGTCCCCCTGGAGGCTCAGGGAGGGGAACACATTTGCATACGTTTGCATGATGGACATCTGTTAATTTCTCGGTTTCCCTTGTGCTTCTGCACCTGCTCACCTGACTTGTTTTTTCCTTCTTAATTTTTTGGCTTTGTCTTCTTGTGGTTCTTTGATGAGGTCATTCTGAGAGGCCTTAATCTGAGTAAGGTAAGCAGGGTTTTGAATATGTTTTGATGAACTGAATAACACAGAAGTAAAATAACGTCACCATGTAGCGAATACATGTTTTTCATTCTAAGGATGGTTGCATTGCTAGCACCATAACTATCTGAATCTATGGTAATAAAATAAACGTGGTGATGAGGTTCCAGTACAGCGTCATAATTAAGACCCCAGATGTGATTAAGTCGAAAATGTTTCAATATTATTTCACGTCATCTTCAGTGTGGATAAGTAATATCTTCCCTAACATTTTCTGTGAGAATTAAAAAGATATTTTGTATAAATGCTTAGTATGTTGCCTGACATAAAGCTACCATTATGAAACACCTATTTTAATTTTTCATTTTAGTTTTTTTTTTTTTTTTAAGGAATATAGGTATATGTGAGAATTAACACCAAAATATTTTCATTTGTAGCACAGGAGTACTCTTTATTTATAACCATGTAAAACTCTATTTTCGTTACCATGTTTAGGTTTCAGGAGTTTTAAGTTACCCAGATCAATATCAAGTCCAAACAGATTTTTTAAAAAAATTGTAAAATGATGAGAGTCTAGGTGTGATGACCAGAAGTTCTCAAGATTTAATTTTCCTGCAGGCACAGTAGGTGGCTGGTTTAGTGCCACCCAAAAGCGGCCCTCGTTACATCGCCCAGCAAAGCCTGGCTCCCGCCAGCTCCTGGCATTCGGGCTGAGCTGAGTGACTTTCCCACAGAAGCTAACCAGCCACGTCCTGCTCCAACAGCATAGTCCTCACGTCTACAAAGCAATTCTTAGCATCAGAGTAATCTAAGTGATTCACGGCATCACTGACAAGGAGAAAAATACTGCAATTTGGTTTAGACACACAATTCCTTCATCGTTGTTGTTGTTGTTATTATTATTATTATTATTTTGTAATAGTAGTATTACAGCTTCCAGTCAAGGTAAAATTGCTTTCATTTTAACCGCAGAGAGAAAATACATTATGTACATAGTAAAGGAGACTATTTAAAGTAGAAAAATAACTGATTAAAGAATAAAGTCTTGCCCTGGACAGTTTGGCTCAGCAGTTAGAGCATCGGCCTGTGGTCCAGAGAGGCCCAGGTTTGGTTCCCGCTAAGGGCATGTACCTCGGTTGCAGTTTGTCCCCGGCCCTGGTTGGTTGTGCGGGTGGCAGCCACTCGATTGTCCCTTTCACATCGATGTTTCTCTCTCTCTCTCTCTTCCTCTCTCTCCCTCCTGCTCTATCTGAACAAAAAAATGGGAAAATGTCCTCGGGTGAGGATTAAAAAAAAAGAATAAAGTCTTATTTATTTATTTTTGGAGGGGTATGGAGAGAAAAGGGAAGAAAATCAGATTGTCTTACAATTTTCCAAACTGTAGGTGTCAACCCAGCAACGACTGTTGCAATAAATTTAATGGATCTTAACTAGAATACTTTTTTCCAAAATAAAATAAAACAAAATGAAGCAAAATAAAATGGAAAATATCAGGGAAATAACAATACCATTTCATAAGGCTTTCAATTGTGATTTTGTGTACTGGATCCTGAAAGAAAATATATTTCTTACTGTGAATCACTATCAAAAAACAGAGAGAAAAAGAAAATCCTAAATTCTATATAGCAACTGAAAATACTGGGCTAAAGGGATAACAGAAAAATAATAACATGGATGTTGTAAATAACTGCTCTATTAATGTCAAATTATGTTATCATTTCTCAAGGTAAGCTTTTTAGGTACTGAATTTTTCACTCTAATTTCACTCATAAAGTAGGGCATGAGAAAAATTGGTCTCAGTCTTTTTAAAGTCTCTTTTTGGGAAAAGCAAATAGCTTCAAAGTAGTCTCAGAGGTCATCAATAGCAAACCCAGTCAATCACTCAATGATTCTGATCATGTGTCTGGCTTGACCATCAATGCCTAGTGATTATCAGGATAACCAGAATCAAATCTTTTCAAAACTTCTAAGAATAGAATGGCCTTAAGGTACACATCACCTATGCACATCAAGTAGAAATCAAGGTGGTAAAGTCATGCTCATAAAGTTGAAATAAATTTTTCAGCAGCAGGTGAGTCCCAGCACGTGGACAACCAATGGCGTGTCTAGACACAAATTAGATATAACAACTGCAAAAATTTTAGCGTGCAAAATGATTGCATGCTCTCCGTGTAATGTGTATTTAGCCATATTACTAGTGCAACATAAAAATATTTCTTGGATCTGTTTTACTCTTTCCAAATTTACAATACCTTGGGAACAGGCTTCAGCCATGGAACATGCATTTTTTCAATTTGTCTGTGGCTTTAATGATGATTAGAACCATACCCTGCAGCCTGTCTACCACTGAACAAGACTGCAGCTCACCGTCCATTGGGAATGTCCTATTTACTTCCTTTTTATACTGCCTAGGCTGCTGTTTTTCAGCATCTCTGTCGACATCTCCCTTATTCTGCAAGGTCTAATTTAAACTAATCCCTCTCCACTTTCTCCCAGAGATCTTTATTTTCATTAGACTTTTTCTCTGTGTTTACACTTCTCTCCCAATAACAGATTATCAATTCCTTAAAGGTAAGTTTGTCATAAGCATCTTTCCTTGGTATAATGCCTTCAAGATATTTGATATTCTATGTGTGTATGTGATGATAAATGAATGAAGAAATGAGTACATGAATTAATAAATGAATAACATATGCAGAGCTCTTAAACTGACTTTTGAAATGACATTATCAAGTGTTTCCCATCTCCTGTTTGCATTTAGAACAAAGAATTTGAATCACCTTGACATTTGACACCCTCTGGAATGGTAAATTGCTGCAGAACATCTATCAGTTCTTCATCAATAATCTAAGCAATATGAGCTAGATGGGAATGGGTGCTGGGCTACTTGTTACTGGGGGGCGCTATCGATGGATTCCCTACGTTTTACTGAGAACACAGGCTTTGACTTGACACACCAACGTCTCACATTCTGGTGCCTTTCCGCAACCTATAAAGCACTAACATGAATAAATCAGAGCGACCTCTGACGTTCAATGTGGAAATTGTCTTAATAGCAGATGCCAAATGTTGTCATAGTAACTAACTGGGGATGTACAAGTCACTGTGTCAAAATAAAGAACAGAAATGCAGGATAGGGTCCCACTCATATCTGCAAAGCTGATTTTCAGTGGAACCTTTTGGATTGCATACGTGTAGTTGCACACTGGGAAGACATTCAAATAGCTTCTTACATTCTACTGAGAAGTTTCTATAAAACTGTTTTTTCCAGTTTTATCTCCATTAATGTCTTTTATATGCCCTATGTTCTTTAAAAACAAACAAACAAAAAAAAAAACAGTATACACAGTTTATGTCTTGATGCCTCTTACATTCATTCTACAAAAATCAGTAAAAATATGTAGGATTTCTGCACATTTTTCTTTGACACTTTTCTTCCTGGTCAAATTAATTGGCCCTCATCTGTAGATCCTCAGCAATAACAGTAACTGAAAATAACATAATTATATTTTAGTTCTGGGAAATTAGTTATTCCTGTTTGGTTACACATGCGTGGGGTCAGGATGTCCAGTTCAGGGTGGTCCTTCTCCTTCACGGGGAAAAGAAGGAAGAGTCGTACTGCTTTAACAAAAAGTAGAAATGCCTACGCAAGGTGAAACCGCAGTAAGAAAATCACTTCACCATTTAAAAAATCACCTTTCACAAAGTCAGAATACAGAGGAAAGATTATATAGCCTAGGGTAGAGAGAGCTGGGTTTATCTGATTAATCAGCATTATTACAGTTTGGAGTGGGAAGGAACCTTGACTGGTGAAGGGATTTTTTTAATTAAGTCTTTTAATTGCTCTTAAAAGAATAGAAAATGAAAGGTTATATCTTCCTCCGCATTACCTCGGAGTGAGATTTCTATCAGTTCTCCAAGCTAAGCAGAATCAAGCCTGTTCATTCCTTCCCTGGGAACCGACAGAAAAGGCTGCTTGTGTGGCCAGCGGGTAATGGAACTGATCGGCGGTGTTTTTATGCTGAGTCAGTTTTCACATTTCAGTGCAGGATTCCGATCCATTGCTTCTCAAAGAAAACCACCTATGGGTCTAAGAATAGCGTATTTCTTGCGTACCTTTCTGAAGTGGCTTCACATAATGTCAATTAACTTGGTTAAATTTCACCAGCCTATTAAATGGACACTCTTGGCTAAAACTTCATGTTGATGAGATCTTGCAGAATAATCACAATTTGAATAAAGGATTTTTTTAAAGGTGGTTTTTCTTTTTTAATTAAAGCAAAAATACGCACTTATACAGGAGGCCTTTATTAGCTATCTCAGAAAAATTGGCATGTAATATCCTCTTAGCTGTGTCATTAAAACTCTCTCCAAAGGTTAGAGGGATGGCAAAAAGATTTGCTGTTTGTTACACATTGTCCAATGAAAATAATGCTGGCAGGGAAAATGCTGTATGTTTAGATTATATAAACCAAAAGAAAGATTCTTCTTCCAGCATCCAGCTCATGGATGATGGTCATACAACTGGGAATAAGTCCATGTCACATAGACCAGAGGGAGCAAGTCCCCTGAGAGGTCTGGCCCCTTAAAAAAGCCTGTGCAGTTACCTACCTCGTGTGTTTTCTAAATGATTTGTGATGACTGAAGTAAAAGTCATAAAACCATCCAAACTCAAGACAATGATATTTTAGAAGTGAGGACAGGAAAGGGGCTTAACTGAATGTTCTGCCACGTCACTCACAGTGATACAGACACTGTGTAACGTGTAGTGTGTGCTGCAGTCCAGCCAGTGAGCAGGAAAACTCCACAAAGCAAAACACTAAAAAATGCTGGAAATAAATCAAGATGATGTCCTTAAAACTGAATGAGTATCCCACAAGACGAGAAAACAGAAAGATGAGAGCAAAGAAAACAAGGAGAAAATAAGCCATTGCACAGACTTAAGCCCTAACATATCAATAATTACTTGAAATATAAATTCTCTGCATATTCCCCAAAAGCCAGAGATTAGAAGAGTAGATAAAAATTCATAGCTCAAGTATATGCTGCTCACTATAACTTTAATGATATAGGTGGGTTGAAAGAAAATAATTTAAAAAGACATACCCGTCCTGGCCGGTTTGGCTCAGTGGTTAGAGTGTCAGCCCGTGGACCTAAGGGTCTCGGGTCCAATTCCTGATCAAGGGTGCATACCTAGGATGCAGGTTCAATCCTGGCCCCAGTCGGGGTTGTGAGGGAGGAAACCAATCTATGTGTCTCTCTCACATTGATGTTGCTCTCTCTCTCTCTCTCTCCCCCTCTCCCCCTCCCTTCGTTCTACTTTATCTAAAAATGAATGGAAAAATATCCTCAGGTGAGGATTAAGAACAACAATAAAGATATACTATGCAAACATTAATTGTTTTTAAAAAGCATAAATTACCATATATCAAGGAAAGTAGACTTCAGAGCAAAGAAAACTATTCGAGACAAAGTGGGACATTAAATAATGATAGGAGATCAATGTACCAGGAAGATATAATTGTTATAAATATGCATACATGAAACAACACAGAACAAAATACTTGAAGCAAAAATGAATAAAATTGAAAGAAAAATTCCACAATTACACATGGGAAATTTAACATCCCTCTCTCAGAAATTGATGTAACTCCTAGACCAGGCTATAGAAGATCCGAACAGCAAAATCAAGATTGAACCCATCTTCTTAGAACATCCCAATAAACAAAAGCAGAGTATACAAATATTTCCAGCATCTATGCAATGTTTACTGAAACAGATCATATTCTAGTCCTTAAAACACATCTCAGCAAATTTAAAGTAATTGACATCATACCGCTTGTGATGATTGAAGTAAAAGTCATAAAACCATCTGACCATGAAGGAAGAAAAACAGAAATCAGTAGCAGAAAACTGCAGGAAATTTTTCAATATGTGGAAATTAAACTACCTACTTCTAAATAATCCATAGGTCAAAGAAAGTCTTAAAGGAAATATTTCAAAATACATAAAACTGAGAAAAAGTGAAAATACAACATATCAGAATTTAGGGGACAATATATCAAGATGTATGTGTTAAGAGGAAAATTTACAACTGTGAATGATTATATTAGGAAAATAGCAATGGCCTTCAATTAACAATGCAAGTTTATATTTCAATAAATTAGAAATAAAAGAGCAACATATACCCAAAGAGAGATAAATCAAGAAACTAATAAAGATAAGATCAGGCATCAGTGAAATTAAAGTAGAAAAACAACAGATAAATCAATACATTAAAATGCTGATACTTTGCCCAGCCGGTGTGGCTCAGTGGTTGAGCGTCAACTCATGTACCAAGAGGTGCTGGTTCGATTCCCCATCAGGGCACATGCCCAGGTTGTGGGCCCGATCCCCAGTGGGGAGCATGCAGGGGGGGGCCTTTCGACGTTCTCTCATCAATGTTTCAACCCCTCTTTCCCTCTCCCTTCCCCTCTCTCTAAAATCAATAAAGAAAAAAAAGTAAAATAAAATAAAATGCTGATACTTTGAACTGCAAAATCTTATATGCCCCTAGCAATATTGACAAGAGTAAAAGAGAGAAAGACATGAGTCATCAACATCAGAAATTAAGTTGTAGCCCTGCAGACCCTGCAGCCACGGAAAAGATAAGGGAATACTATAAACAACTTTACTCTTGTAAAAGCAGGCAACGTAGAAAATATTATCCAGCAAAAGAGAAGAAGAATATTACATACACTAGCTGCATGCAAATATTTGGATGACTTCCCAGATTATGCTGAGTGAAAGCAAAACCATCGTCAAACGGTTCCTACGGCATCATGTTGTTTATCTGACACTTCTGAAGTTACAAATGTGAAGCACTGGAGAACGGATCAGTACTTGCTGGAGTCTAGGGACCTGGAGTATGAGGCTGGGAGGGAGTGTGGCTGTCAAAGGGCAGCACCAGAGCTCCTCATCCTGGCTGACTGTGTCAACGTCAGCATCCTGATGGCGTAGGGTCTATTGTTTTACATGATGTTACCATTGGGATAAATTGGGTAAAGAATCCCAATAACTCACACACACACACACACACACACACACACACACACACAGAAACACCCATGTTGTTGTTCCACCTACTTATACATTCATTGGTTGCTTCCCAATGTGCCCAGAGTAGGGATCGAGCCCATAGTCTTGGTGGATCACATGATGGATGATGCTCCAACCTACTGTGTGACCCGACCAGAGACTTTTAATTTTTCAAAGACTCTAAATAATATGACAAGCATTGAGCTGAAGAGACTTTTAATACGACCTTTCCTTTTGTAGACAGGAAGAAAGAATATATACAGGGAATACATAGACGTCGAGACAAACGTTAGTAACACTATCAGACTTAGTATTCGTATTTGTTAAGTTACCATGTTGCTATGCTTCTGGATAGTACAACAACAAATCACTGAAGAAATTGTTATAGCGTCCAAAAATCGGAAAAGGAGCTTGGCCGGTGTGGCTCACTGGCTGAGCATCAGTCCATGCACCAAGAGGTCACCAGTTCGATTCCCGGTCAGGGCGCATGCCCAGGCTGTGGGCCAGATCCCCAGTGGGGGGCGTGCAGGAGGCGGCCAATCGATGTTCCCTCTCATAGATGTTTCTCTCTCTCTCTCCCTCTCCTTTTCTCTCTCTCTCAAATCAATATAGAAAAAAAAAAAAGTAGAAGATAAAAAGAGGAGGCCTCCAACTGTTTAGGAAAAAATTATTCTCCCTTGAAGTCCTGATCATCCCCAAATTCTTCCCAATCATGGGAGTTGTATCTTGGTGAAAGGCAGGACTCAGCCTTGGAAGCGGACACCTGCAAACCCTCTGAGAAGCCCAGTCACCTCACCTCATCTGTGATTGAACCTGTCGGTTCTACTTTACACATACTCATCACAGTGCCTCTGCTCCCTGGCCCACCAGACTGGGCACACACCACACCTGCCCCTGTGTCACTCATGGGTTATCTCGTGGCTCGGGCTGTTATACTGAGTTCATCGCTCTCACTACCTGATAGAACCCCTCCCTTGAAACATGTTAGAGGTTCCTTTCTACTATATGACCAAGTCCAACCCTTTCTGCTCTATGAGAAAGATCTTCATGGTCTGGCTCTCGCCCAAGTCTTCCCACCCAATTCTTCACAAGCTCCTCCCAGGCCAGTTCTCCTGCTGCAGCCTTCAGAGTCCGTCACAGTGCCCCAAGGTGCCCCAATCCTGTGCCACAGAGCATCCCCACCTGCCAGCCCTACCGCCCGAGGTGCTCTCCCATCTCGTCCATCTCCGTGATTATTGGGTGCCCTTGAAAGTTTTCTCAGATACCATCAGTTCTTGGGAAAGGGTTCTTGACCCTCTTACCCGAATCTCTTTTCCTGCACCACTAAGTGGCTCTCCTTTGGGAGGCCCCGCTACACTTCCCGGAGGGCTTGGTTGGTCTCCCCTTTTCCCTACACATGCCTGCACTCGCAGCCCAAGGTCCGGCCCCACGGTCCTGAGGCAGACAGCGATCGGGCCAGTCTTTACTGAGCAATTTCTCTGAGTCGGTCAGTAGGGAGAACTTTCTAAATAGTGTGTCATTCCATCTTTATAGCAACCTGATGAAATAAATGATCCATGATTCATTTATCCTCAAGAAAATACGACTTAGGCGCTATTATCTACATCGTATAGAGAAGAAAGATAAGGATTAAGAAGACCATGACCCAAACTCAGTTTTATCTAAATCCAGACAACAATTGTCAACTGGCACCTGAGAATAAATGAAATGTCTTCTTGTAGACATGGTTTGTCTCTTTTATGATACTTATTATCTATTAAAATATGTCTGCATATTCATGCACACACAGCCTTTCCCTTCAATCGTGATCACTTCACACGTCCAGTAAGTAATGAATGGTCAGTGAGCAGCCCCGGAATGAGTAGCAGTTGTCCATTCATTTTCTTTTTTTTTTAATCCTCACCCAAAAATATTTTCCCATTTAGAATGAGAGAGAGGGAGAGAGAGAGGGAGAGAGAAACATTGATGTGAGAGAGACACATCGACTGGTTGCCTCCTGTACAACCCTCACCAGGGCCGGGGATCGAACCTCAATCGAGGTACATGCCCTTGACCAGAATCAAACCCGCGACTCTTTGATCCGAGGGCCGATGCTCTAACCATGGAGCCAAACCAGCCAGGGCCCAGTTGTCCATTCTTATACCCTGTTCTTCCTCATCTGGCCCTAGTCCCGCGTGGCCCTGCTCACAGTGAATACAACTGAAAATAAGAAAATATGTCCTCTTCTAAGATGCTAATTGGTAAGGCACTGGAAAAGATTGAAAACCTTGCAAAGGCATCTGACATTAAGTGAGGACCCAGGAAACAAAAACATTAAAATCCTAAATTGTAATACTCTAATCATGGAAATTAAGGGATCGAAGGCCCATGAAGAATTGAATGAGAACACATTTTTCTTCATATCTTATATCACCAGTAAGTTCACCTGTACGCTAACCATATTCTTTATTGCACAGAAGTATATGAAATGTTATAGTTTATTTTTAAGCTTCCAGTAGTTAGTGAATCATATTTGATAATATTTGACCCATTCTGCTGCCCACCATTTCTGACTTCTTGGAACATTTTTACCCAATCACAGGTCATCATCTATCCCATCGCGATCCAAAGTTAGTTGATTTACTCTGAAAAGAAATCGGGACCGAAATTTTCTATGTAACCTTTTCTCATTATTCTTGAGAGTACTGATAAAGGCACATCTCAGCTTTCTCTCTCATCATAACTAATCACAGTTCCTGTCGTCTTTCAGATAAGCAATTTATTACACCATTCAGTTCAGCCTGGACTTAAATCAGGAGGAATGGCACTGAATTTAAAATAGAGTTGAATCTATTTGTCTTAAATTGGTACGTGGTTGGGGGAGGGGGCCAGGAGAATGACTCAGGAACACCTCCTTGGAGTCCATCTCATTTGTAATCTGTTTATCAATTTTGGCAGGGGAGCCAGACACGGAAAATGTAATCATACACTGAAGAGAAACGTACCTGTTACTATGCAGATGTAAAGTTTCCTATGAGTTTCATGAAATACTACAAAACAGTGAAGCCATTAGCTAATATTTATGGAACGTACAGGCTTTAGAAATTTCACTTAGGATACTTTGAAAGATGTTGTATCATAGCTAAGCAAACTCCCTTGGGAGAAGGGTTTTTACTTGTTTGATAATTAGTTACAGAGTAGACACACGTATGTCAGTGATTCAAACTGAAGTAGGTCTGGTCTGAGCGGTAGATGATTAGTGTTCCCGTCCGTGTCGCATAGTTAGAATTTTTACATATATAATTGAGAACTACATTTAGATAAAAAATTATAACCAGTTTACCTTTGACTATGCACTCCAATTAACATACAGTAAAATTTTATGGAGTCACCCTGGTTTAAGTGGGTAAACGTGATCCCCTATGACATGTGTTTCCAGAATGACAATGTTTACTTGCAGCAGGGGGACTGGAATGTCATTGATTCCAACGGACAAACCACTGATGGAGACAACTTTCTTTGAGACAGGCAGGTACTGGCAAACATGTTCCCAGGCTGACATGTTCACACGCAGATCCAGTGGTCACTGATGAATTTTACACGCCATGTCTTTATTTTACACAGACACATCAACCGCTCACGAGGGTGGCATCGCCAAGTGTTACCTCTGCGGATGCGAAGCCCTGGTGGGCACATTGGTGCCTTTGTCCTGGTCAAAGCCTCCTGCTTTGTGCTCTGTGGCTCCAGACCTCTGAGTTCTCTGCTGCTTTGATTCTGAAGCTGGCTCCTCTGTGTTCTGCCAGGAAAATACTTTCTGCTCCATGATGCCAAGAGGAAAGATTTTTATCGAGGATGCAAGGGTTGATGCCAGCTGTAAGTCTGGGTGGGAAGAAAAACAGGCATTCTTTGTTCTCTAGTGCAATACACCTTGTCCCTCTTCCAAAGGCGCGCAGCCCTCTCTGTGCCGAGGTCCCAGAGCGGTGTGCTCAGGGTCAGGTAGGAGCGGTGTGCTCAGGGTCCAGCAGGAGCGGTGTGCTCAGGGTCAGGCAGGAGCGGTGTGCTCAGGGTCCAGCAGGAGCGGTGTGCTCAGGGTCAGGCAGGAGCGGTGTGCTCAGGGTCAGGCAGGAGCGGTGTGCTCAGGGTCCAGCAGGAGCGGTGTGCTCAGGGTCAGGCAGGAGCGGTGTGCTCAGGGTCCAGCAGGAGCGGTGTGCTCAGGGTCAGGCAGGAGCGGTGTGCTCAGGGTCAGGCAGGAGCGGTGTGCTCAGGGTCAGGTAGGAGTGGTGTGCTCAGGGTCAGGTAGGAGCGGTGTGCTCAGGGTCCAGCAGGAGCGGTGTGCTCAGGGTCAGGCAGGAGCGGTGTGCTCAGGGTCAGGCAGGAGCGGTGTGCTCAGGGTCAGGTAGGAGTGGTGTGCTCAGGGTCAGGTAGGAGCGGTGTGCTCAGAGTCGGGCAGGAGTGGTGTGCTCAGGGTCGGGCAGGAGTGGTGTGCTCAGGGTCGGGCAGGAGTGGTGTGCTCAGGGTCGGGCAGGAGTGGTGTGCTCAGGGTCGGGCAGGAGCGGTGTGCTCAGGGTCGGGCAGGAGTGGTGTGCTCAGGGTCGGGCAGGAGCGGTGTGCTCAGGGTCAGGCAGGAGTGGTGTGCTCAGGGTGGGGCAGGAGCGGTGTGCTCAGGGTCAGGCAGGAGTGGTGTGCTCAGGGTGGGGCAGGAGCGGTGTGCTCAGGGTCAGGCAGGGGCGGTGTGCTCAGGGTCGGGCAGGAGAGGTGTGCTCAGGGTCGGGCATGATTGGTGTGCGTCAGGGGGTCGGGCAGGAGCGGTGTGCTCAGGGTCGGGCAGGAGTGGTGTGCTCAGGGTGGGGCAGGAGCGGTGTGCTCAGGGTCGGGCAGGAGCGGTGTGCTCAGGGTGGGGCAGGAGCGGTGTGCTCAGGGTCGGGCAGGAGCGGTGTGCTCAGGGTCAGGCAGGAGCGGTGTGCTCAGGGTCAGGCAGGAGCGGTGTGCTCAGGGTCAGGTAGGAGCGGTGTGCTCAGGGTCAGGCAGGAGCGGTGTGCTCAGGGTCAGGCAGGAGTGGTGTGCTCAGGGTCAGGCAGGGGCGGTGTGCTCAGGGTCAGGCAGGTGTGGTGTGCTCAGGGTCAGGCAGGGAGCGGGTGTGCTCAGGGTCGGGCAGGAGCGGTGTGCTCAGGACAGTAGGAGTGTGCTCAGGGTCGGGCAGGAGCGGTGGTGCTCAGGGTCGGGTAGGAGCGGTGTGCTCAGGGTCAGGGTAGGAGCGGTGTGCTCAGGGTCGGGTAGGAGCGGTGTGCTCAGGGTCGGGCAGGAGCGGTGTGCTCAGGGTCGGGTAGGAGCGGTGTGCTCAGGGTCAGGTAGGAGCGGTGTGCTCAGGGTCGGGCAGGAGCGGTGTGCTCAGGGTCGGGCAGGAGTGGTGTGCTCAGGGTGGGGCAGGAGCGGTGTGCTCAGGGTGGGGCAGGAGCGGTGTGCTCAGGGTGGGGCAGGAGCGGTGTGCTCAGGGACAGGTAGGAGCGGTGTGCTCAGGGTCGGGCAGGAGCGGTGTGCTCAGGGTCGGGCAGGAGCGGTGTGCTCAGGGTGGGGCAGGAGCGGTGTGCTCAGGGTCAGGCAGGAGCGGTGTGCTCAGGGTCAGGTAGGAGTGGTGTGCTCAGGGTCAGGCAGGAGCGGTGTGCTCAGGGTCAGGTAGGAGCGGTGTGCTCAGGGTCAGGCAGGAGCGGTGTGCTCAGGGTCGGGCAGGAGCGGTGTGCTCAGGGTCAGGCAGGAGCGGTGTGCTCAGGGTCGGGTAGGAGCAGTGTGCTCAGGGTCGGGTAGGAGTGGTGTGCTCAGGGTCAGGTAGGAGAGGCAGCCAGGTGAGGCCGGTTGTGCTGTTGACCAGCTGTGCTGTGGCTGAGAACCGGGCTACCCCAGGCTGAAACCTTCCTCCCCTCTAAACTAAGGACGATGATGGTGACGCACCATCCGTTACACTCTGTGCCACCAAAAAGCCAAAGATGCTTCCAGTTAAAATACAGTTGACCGTTTAGAATAATTTTATGTTTATTGGACTAGATTTTTAGACCAGATCGAATGTTAACTTTTCACATGTGGCTTTTTATGCGTGAATAAAGTGAAGAAAGAAGCTAAATTGGTCTGTCTTCACTTTCAGCATCGGACTTTCCTGAATCCCTTTCGGATCGAGAGCCCGTGTACCCCTGCTGTACTCCACACCCTCTCGGGGCCCCCCAGCGACCGGGGAGCCAGGATTTCTTCACATGACCTACAAAAGAACGGAAGGACTTGGGGGGCTCGATTCTCACGCTGGCTCAGAGACCACAGACAGCAGCTCGCTTTGGATTCCTCTTCAGGGAAGTTATTTAAAACTTCTGAGCCACGTACTGTTCCTTTCTCATATCCTTCACCCTTGGGGTCTGGGTCTTAGCACCTCGCTATTGTTTCTGAGGTTTGCCCTCAGACGTCTGGCGTGGAATTGGAAGTGTTGAAAGTGGCACTTTGGGGGTTCACGGATGCACAGGTCATGATATCCATACCACACAGCCGTCTAGTTAACAAAGATCATGACACATCATGGTGCAAAGTCAGACAGCATCTCAGATTCAAGTGTGAGAACCCAGGAGGGTCTTAGGATGAAGGACCGCACAGGACTCATCTCGTGGGTTGCATCGTGTTAAAAAGCTGGGTGGATGTGAGAGGCGGGAAGTGGGAGGGCCCTGTCGCTCTGACCCCACCAGGTGTTACACTAATACAGGTCCGCGTCCGGCCTTCCGCATCTGCACAGGGGCGCCAGGCGGGCATGCTTACCTCCCATCCATCCCATCGTCACCGGGCTGTCCTGATGGGAGGAAACGAAAAATACTCCAAAGCAATTGCAAAGGAAACCGATTTTTGTTTTTGTTTTCCATACGAATAATGTGTCTCCTTCAATCAGCGTTTCTCCACCTTCCTGATGCCGTGACCCTTTAGTACAGTTCCTCACGTTGTGGTGACCCCCAACCATAACATTATTTTCGTTGCTACTTCATGACTGTAATTTTGCTGTTATGTCTTAGGCGACCCCTGTGAAAGGGGCGAACGACCCACAGGTTGAGAACCGGTACCTTAAATGGTTGCAACCACCAGCTACGTTTCTGTCCCTTCTCTGGGATTGAAGTCACCCTCCGGAGAGCCTGCCGGTGAGTTACGTAGCTTGCCGCAGCTGGGAGC
The DNA here is from genome assembly GCF_014108415.1 of Molossus molossus. Taxonomy (NCBI): domain Eukaryota; kingdom Metazoa; phylum Chordata; class Mammalia; order Chiroptera; family Molossidae; genus Molossus; species Molossus molossus. The sequence goes on from NW_023425399.1 coordinate 112,277,822, forward strand.
AATGGGCACCATTGCCCGACAGGTGACAGCAGAGGTAAGGACAACAACCCCTTCCACGCGGTGTGGACAGATGAAGGCTGGTGCCCAGCAGGGCGGCCCCCTGCGGAGGCTCTGGGACTGTGAGGCACAGGGAGTGGGCGAGGCTTCTCAGCCGGGTCTCGTGAGCCCAGTGCTTCCTTCAAACCGCTGTACTGGGCCGGCGGCTGGCTTGGGGGTTGAGCCTTATCCTATGCAAAGGGAGGTCATCAGTTCGATTCCCGGTCAGGGCACGCGGCCTGGTTGCAGCAAGATGCCCGGTAGGGGCCTGCAGGAGGGAGCCAGTGGATGCTCTACTTTAATCAGTGTTTCTTTCTCTCTCTCTCTCTCTCTCTCTCTCCTCTCCCTTCCTCTCTCTAAAATCAATTTAAAAAACATTAAAAACTACTTCAAGGGATTGTCAGTCTGACAATCCCCTAAAGAGGGGTGTGGTGGGGGAGAGATAAACCACAGAACTTATACGCATGTGTGCATGAACAGTGGACATGGACAACAATCTGGGGACAGGGCAGGGAGGGAGGAGGAGGGGGAATCAGTGGGGGGAAAGGAGAAACATCTGTAACAAAAATTAATTAATTACAAAAAAGAAAGAAAAGAAAAAAAAAATACTCGAAAAGAACCGTTTCAGAGCACCGCCGGGCTTCGGTTTACGCACTGCTGCCATCACCGGGCAGTGGCTGGGCCGGTTCTTCCGCAAAGCAGGGCGGGTGCGGGGACAGGCCGCCGCTCGCCCCCGGGACACACCGTCCTGAACAGGGCGCCGCTGCACAGCCCCGCCCTGGGGCCCTCGGTGACCACATCAGCACCCCAGCGCCGGCCTCACACTTCCAGGAGCCATCAGAACAGACACAGACCCACCTGCCTACTGCCCTCGGCACACGGGGGATCCCTGGTCTTCCCACAGCCCCCCCTTTGCGCGAGAGGCGGCACCTTCGAGAGGATGGCCCCATCCTAGCAAAAACGGCACCTGGGGGTCCCCAGCCGGCTGGGCTCCGAGGACTGACACCTGCTCCCCCGGAGGCTCCCCGGCAGCCCTCACCCTCCGTCCTCTGGGGCCTCTGGTGCACCCTCCCTGCTCCGCGCCCAGAAGGCTGCTTCCCTTCGGTCCTCTGCACCCGGGGCAGGGAATCGGGGAGTCCCCCACGGGTGCTAATGCCTTCAAGCAGGGAACAAACCCGTGTCACTTCAGGGAGTACAGGGGACAGCGCCGTAGAAATCCAGAAGGGAAGGTTTTTTTAAGTTGTCTGTGTCTGTGGAGATACCCTGAGCCCGTCCCTAAGGTCCGTGCACTTTCCCCGGGGGAATGTTACTACAATGTGAAAAGAACGGCTACGTGGCTAAGCACGCTAATTAAAAGTCTACGACATGATTATAGGTTCAGGTCGGTATTTTCACTCTAAGTTCCTTTTACTTTCTGTAAGATTTCAGGAGTCAAATTTTCCTTTCATTTCCATAAGTTTGATGTATCCTGTTATATGTTAAGATGCAAAAATGTTCTCAAACATGAGTAGGGTCCCTGAATGTACCAGTGTCTCCTTCCTTCCCTCCCCCTCCCCTCCCCCTCCCCTCCCCCTCCCTCTCTCCCTCCCCTTCCCCTCCCCTCCCCCTCCTCCTCCTCCTCCCCCCCCTCCTCCTCCTTCTTTTTATTGACTTTCTGCTCAAGTATCAGGAAAGTCATTCCAAACACACCAATCCAGAGTGTCGCTCTTGCCAGCATCATTTGGGAACAATTATCCAAAAAGAAATCCCTCCAAAAATCAAAAATAGACTTTTCTCCAAGGGAACATCCAAGAACCCTAAGTCCAAAGCACCCCAGACCCTGTAAGACCAGTAAAAGTGACCAATATCAACGGGAGAGAGAAATTTGCCAAAGGCAGCATCTACCTGCCATTTGGAACCGTCGGTAACCCTGCCTTCTCCTGAGTCCAACTGCTGCTATTTACCTTTGGTCACAGGCACAGCTGGTGCTAAGCTCCAATTTTTATTTTTTTTAATTAATTAATTTATTTATTTATTTATTTATTTATTTATTTAAATCCTCACCCGAGGACATTTTCCCATCTATTTTCAGGTAGAGAGAGAAACACCGATGTGAGAAAGACACATTGGTTCCCGCACGACCCCGACCAGGGCCAGGGATGCTCTGGAACCGAGGGACGTGCCCTTGACCGGGATCGAACCCGCCAGGCCCTAGGTGCCAATTTTTACAGAGGACTGAAGATACAGATACTCCATAACTCAGTGCACAGACTAGCTCAACGTGTGCATTGAACATACCCGTGAATTAAGTAAGCTACCACGAAAAATCAAACATTTTCAATGTTTTACCAATATTCAAAGTAAAAGTTGGCACTGGCAGACTATGCAACTTAGTGCACAATAGAGATGTCAGTATTTACTTTTAAAATGTTTTTCAGCCCTGGCCGGTTTGGCTCAGCGGTTGGAGCGACGGCCTGCGGTCCAGAGAGACCCGGGTTTGGTTCCCGCTAAGGGCACGTACCTCGGTTGCAGTTTGTCCCCGGCCCTGGTTGGTCGTGCGGGTGGCAGCCACTCGATGTGTCCCTTCACATCGATGTTTCTCTCTCTCTCTTCCTCTCTCTCCCTCCCGCTCTATCTGAACAAAAAAAATAAATAAAAAATAAAAAATGTTTTTCAAAGTAAAGCAGGTTCTGCAGGTCGCAATAATCGCTGGGTCTCTCTTCTCTCTCTCTCTCTCTCTCTCTCTCTCACACACACACACACACACACACCAGTACTGGGCATTGGGATTCTCATGCATCTCACTGACATTTCCGGTTTGTGTGGGTTTAGCTGTCACACGATAGCTTCGTAAGCACATCCCAGAATGTTTGGTCCGCTGCAGTCTCACCACAGAGGATAAAAAGCCACTTTCTCCAGTGACGCATGGGGTGGAATAACACACGAATGTGTGGAATGCAGAGCAGTAACTTCTGTGTGACACGGTTTTGCCAAACTCGGAGCTCAGCTACTGAACACGCACCTTCCCCCTTGGCCCAGCGCGAGGGCAGCACGATCCCCTCAGCTCCCCCATCGGGGCTTGGTGTGGTTTGAGCCCAAAGAAGTCACGGCTTCTTTGTCATCAGTACTCCAGAGGCTGATGACAACGGAGTCTCATTTGCTTCAAATGTTCTAAACGTTCTAGGGGGGCACCTCCAAGCTTCGCTCCTCCCAGAGGTCCCCTGGCTCTCCAGGTGACGGGACCTCAGCCTCCATCTGACCTGGGCGAGGACTGCACCTGCCTCTGTTCTCGCTGCTCCGTCCTCCAGGAGGTGTGCCCCGGCTGGACTGCGGCCGGCTAGGAACTCAGCACGTGAGCCTGCAGGCCGGCACCAGCTCTCACCTGGGATGGGCCACCTCTTTCCCTCTAAGGCTTTGCTGCTCCTCTGAAACACGACTTCAACCCCGACGCCTGGATTCCATCCACTGCCGTTCTCCTTGCTTCCGCCTGGGCTGCTGAGCCTGCCAACCTGCGGCCAGGACATCTGGAAAGACCGCTTCCACGAGCGGGGCGTCTCCTCAGACCCCCCCCCCGTCAGCGTCCCCACGTTAAGTGCCCAGTGATTTAAGGAGCGGCCCGCGAACCAGGAAGCCAGTCTGAGTCCCGTGGCTGCTGACACCTGTCACCACCAAGCCGGTGGCTTAAAACAACCCAGTTCAGGAGGCCAGAGTCTGAAATCAGCGTGGCTGAGCTGAAGACAACGTGTCTGAAGGCTGTGGTCCCCCCGAGACCCGAGAACAGAACCCTTTCTCACCTCTTTCAGTGTCCGGTGGCCCCTCGCTTTCCTTGGTGGGGGGCCTCATACTCCCACCTCTGTCTCCCTGATTACCCGGCTTCTCTCCTGTTCGAAATCTCCCTCTGCCTCGCTCTTCTAAGGACAAGTGTGATTGCAGGTAGGGGCACCTGGGACCCCAAGGCAACACCTCCATCCCAAGAGCCGTAACTAAATCACACGTGCCAAGTATTCGCCCCGAGCACACGAACATTCACAGGCTCCGGGATTGGAGTGCAGGCCCTTCTGGGGGCCGGCATCCCGTCTACCACAGCGTAACTGCACAGCGTGTCCAAGCTCCCGCTGGTGGGAGGTGACAGTTTACCTCTTCCGAGCACCGGATCCCACGTCGCAGCGGTTGTTGGACCGGAGCTCCGAGGACAGAAGCCTGTGAGTTCAGACCTGGATCAGGCGCTCCGTGGAGTCTGGGAGTGACCCCTGAAGCCAGCTCCCCAGTGATAGGTGGGCACACTCAAGTGGGGTTCACGTGCACGAGTCTTAAGAATAGAAATCGTAAATCGGCTGTTTTTGTTTCAATCCACACTCCGCTTACTAGAAAATTCACATTAACTCTGCTAGCTTTCTTTTGCTCTTATGTAATAAGATGCTGGTAATTATACCTAAATTACATGGTCTGGGATAAGATTAAATGAAACAACGTAAAGTACTTAGCACAGGTCTAGTTGATAGAAAATGCTCAGTAAATGTTAGCTGTCTTATTGGCACTAATAGTGTTAGAGCCATTATTGTTATTACCCTGAATTAGTTGTGGATAAGGAGAGGACAAAACAAAGCATTCTAATGAGGATTCATTTAAATGGTCCAAGTTCCTGACAACTGAAAATGAATTTACAGCAGAAAAGCAAGGCTTGTACATAATGCATTTACTGTTTCAAATGTATAACCTATGTGTAGTCGTGACTTACTGCAGAGCAGATATAAAAAGATATTTTGGAAGTAGAATTTCTATAGAAAATGTGGTAATTACAATTTCACCTCATAGCACTGACTTAAAAAACCATTTGCAAGAAGAAAAATATTTAAACATAAGGCTGACATAGAAAACGCTCACATCCACTGTGCTGTGTTGAAAATATCCTTTTACATAACAGGATACATTGAGTTTATTTAAGACCACAAGTAAATTTATAAAAAATATTTTCTCTACTCTAAAACTTCAAAAATTAGTGGCCAGCCCTGGCTGGTTTGGCTCAGCGGTTAGAGCTTCAGCCTGCGGTCCAGAGAGACCCAGGTTCGGTTCCCGCTAAGGGCAGGTACCTCGGTTGCAGTTTGTCCCTGGCCCTGGTTGGTCATGTGGGTACAACCACTCGATGTGTCCCTTTCACGTCGATGTTTCTCTCTCTCTCTCTTTCTCTTTCTCTTTCCCACTCTATCTGAACAAAAAAAACAAAAAAATGTCCTCAAGTGAGGATAAAAAAAAAATTAGTGGCAATATTAATTCATATATTTAACAGTGGAATCCCTAAGCTAATGTATTTTCCAGTACATAGGGATTTTATCAACACATTAATTCCTTTACATCTCAGCTCGATGTATATAACTGTACACCATACACGCTCAGTCTCTGTGTAAAGGTGAGGTTTTGAAACAGAACGTTGCTACACTTATTGAAGGTACATTGCATGAGATTGATGTCAGGGCCCCTCACTCACACCAGTGAGGACAGATACATTTTGCTGCAGTCCCTTGGGCAATTCAATTACACAGTGCACATGAGGTTGCACATCTCAAACCCAATGGCAAGTTTCCCTAAAAAAAAGTTACAGAGTAACATGCCTCAGCCAGCCGGTGTGGCTCAGTGGATTGAGCATCGTCCCGTGGACTGAGAGGTCCGCTAGTGCTATTGAATTAGGACCCCACTTTCATGGCCTCATTTAACCCCTGTCACCCCTTAAAGGTCCCATCTCCAAATACAGTCACAATGGGGCTAGGGCTTCAACCTATGAATTTTGGGGGGAAAGGAGGTTACCACAGTTCAGTCCATACCATTTACTAAATAATTATGTTAAAAAATTAAAACCATTCTTTTCAATTTAATGTCCTTTAGGAATTTACAACAGTCATGAGGGTCAATAGGGTTGATAGGACTTCTGCTGTTCATCACTGTTCTTCACCAAACATTCCTGGCTTTCTGCCTTCAGGAGAACATTGTCCATCGTAGGACAACTATGGTTGGGACAGACCTTAGTGTCACTTCTGAGCCAGAGCATGTAATTGTTGGTCTAGGTCTGATCCTCAAGCATTTTCCAGACAGGTGGTCATCATCCAGCTATATCATGTGCAGAACCTAGCTGTCCTGGCTGATGCAAGATGTGGGTGCTGATACAACAACAGTAAGTTAATACGTAAGAGATGAAGCACAGGCATTGAAGATATGGTTACTGGACGTAGACAGAGCAATATTCATCGATGCATATACAACAGGAAAATGTCTGTCAAAGCCAAACCATGTATAAAATAATTTAGAGTTTCTGGAGAACATAGATGATTAGTATGGGAGGCATGCCATTGGCTACATTTAGCCAAATGGTATGAGAACAATATTAACTTAGAAACAAATCAGCCAATGTGTGAGCAAACATGACAGGAGATAAAGAAAGGCCACAAATGTATGGACTTGAGCACTGGGAGGAGTTAACTGCTTCTCACCTCCAAATAGTAAAAGCTCAAATTAAATGTCATGGTATATCAAAATTCAACAGCATTTAATAGGAAAAATGTCTCCCTGGATTTAAGTGGTGCCCAGCAAATCCTTTTAGTTGGACAAAACGGATCCAAGAGAACAGAATAAAGGAACGGCATCTCCACAATGCCAACAGAGTGGCAATACGTTGAGAGAGAGGGGAAAAAAATACAGAGAAAGAGGCACAGAAGCGAGAAAGCAAAGCACTGTGGTTAGTGTCATTTCGGCTTGGCTATGGTGGTCATCTGTTTGGTCGAACAGCAGTCTAGATGTCGGTGCGAAGGTATTTTTCAGATGTGCTCAACAATTAAGTCAGTAGACTTTGCGTCAAGCAGATTAACCTCCATTATGTGGTTGGGCCTCACCCCATTAGCTGAAGTAGAGACAGGTTTCCCAAAGAAGTAACAAATCCACTTGAAGACTTTGACCTAGAAGCCATGCCTGAGTTTCCAGCCGACAGATTTTAGACACAAGCCTCAACATCAGCTCTTCCCAGAATCCCCAGCCTGCCCACCTGCTCTACAGATTTCAGACTCACCCGACCCATGATTCCATGAGCCAATTCCATAGATCTCTTATTGGTTCTGGGGTACCCTGATCAATATACAAAGGAATATAGCGTATCCAGGAAGTATGTCTAAACTGTGACTATTGATAGAAAGTCACTACGAAAATAACGAAGCAGGCTACTAAGTTTTTAAGCACATTATCTTGACAAAGAGATGAAAAAGTAGCTTGGACGTCTGGGACCCCATGAGACCGAAAATGGCCACTGTGTTCCCAATGTTCCACTGGAAAGAAACAGACTGAGAAAGAGCCTGTGACCCCAGGAAGAAACAGAAAAGCACATTTAAATTACAGACAAAGAATAATAAAAAATGAAGAACCCGAACTTCCAATTTCAGCTCTGTCAAGACTCTACTCTCGTAAGTAAATTTCCTGGACGGACAAAAAGTCAATGACTGCTCTTGGACCCATCAGAACACTGAGGTGATAGGGCAAAAAACACCCCAAATGTGTGCTCGCCCAGAGAGCACAGCTGAGCTCTGGTCCCGAGCCAAGCGGTGGCTCATCAGCCCTAGAAACAGTCTGTGGTTAGCGATGAATTCTCGCTGCTGAGTACGGACTAGCTTGTGAGAGACAAGTTCTTAGGAGCCAGAGTGTGAGTGGGGTCCACACACTTTGGTGAGATTAGCCTTCAAGCACCCCAATAGATTTGCACAATGAAGATCCACAAAGATCCCTTTCTGCCTCTGCCACGAGGAACAGAGAGGGGATCGGTGTGAAATACACCAAGAGCCTTCCCGTAAGAAAGACTCACTCTCCAGAGAAAATAGTTAGCCCAGCCGGGAGGAAGGCACTTCTCCTACCTGATTTTCTGTCTTCCACTAAAAAGGTAAAAAAACAAACAAACAAACATAAAAACATAGTCAACAAAGGTCAGGGCCTCACGGAAACAGACTGGGAATGCTGCAGCCAGGGAAGGGGGAAATAATAACTGCATCACTGGAAAACATTTGCACCGTCACATTGCAGCCCTGATTATAACTGGAAGGATATCGAACACTCCCCTTCCCCCACACCACGCCTCACGTCAGCAGGGCCATGCAATAAACCAGCGGACGACGGCCCAGAGAGCTGCAGCACACAGCCTCTCGTGGGGGGCGTCCTTACCAAAGTCCTCAGTAAAGAGGAGAGACGAAAACAAAGATGCTGATGGAATCTGCAGCCTCTGGAACTTCTAACCCTATAAACACTTAAGCCTTCATCGTAGCCAGATTACCATAGATCCTCACACCAGCCTGCTCCCTTTACTGCCCTTCGTCCGATGCAAAATGTCTAGCTTTCAATAAAAAAAAAATGTATTATGAATTATGTTTAAAGGCAAGAGAAAATACAGTCTGAAGAGACAAAATTATCATTAGAATCATACAGATGCAATGCAGATTTGAAAGCTCTCAGGCAAGGGATTTTAAATGATCGTGATTATATGATAAAGGCTCTAATAGAAAAAGGACAACATGCAAAGCTAGACGGCCAGCGGAAGCAGAAAGCTGGAACTCGAAGGGAAAAAATGTTTAATGTCAGAAATCAAAAGCACTGTAACAGAAATAAAAGACATCTTCATTTCGCTCATTAGCAGACTGCACACAGCCAAGGAAAGAACTGTTGAGCTTTAAGATATGTCAAAGCTTCCCAAAACTAGAATACAAAGAGGAAAAAAAAGAAAAAGAAAAGAAAAAAGAACAGAACATCTAAGAATAGCAAGACAACTTCAAAAAATGTAACATATGCATAATTTGAAAAATGGAAGGAGAATCAACAGAGAAGAGAGAAGAAATATTTGAAACAATAATGGCCAAAAACTTTCAAAATAATGAAAGCCACCAAATTACATATTCAGGAAGCAGAAAAAAAACAACAAAGACAAAATAACACCAACACACACACACACCCTCTAGGCTTATGATACTCAAACTGCAGAACTGCAAAAAATAGTAAGAAAACCTTGAAAGAAGTCAGAGGAAAAAAACACCTCATCTATAGTAAAATAAAGATAAGATTTAATGCAAATGTATTGTTGAAAACTATATCAGCATGGAGAGAAATAGTTAAAGTGTTAAAACAAAAAATACAACCTAGTATTCTATACTGAGCAAAATTATTCTCCAAAGGTAAAGGAGAAATAAAGATGTTCTTAGACAAACAAAAAAAGTGAAGGCATTCATTTTTGGAGATTTGTCCTGCAAGAAATGTTGGAAGTTTTTCAGGAAGTAAAACAATAATATAAGTCAGAAAATTAAATCTACCTAAAGAAAAGAATAACTTTTAAGACGGAATCATTGAAGATAGAAGATAACTTTTATTTTTAGTCTGAATTGATCTAAAAGATGACGTTGTTAAGTAAGTAATATGTATTGCATAATTATAACCAATGGATTAATAAAAATGAATGACAGAAATTTACAAGAGATGGCAGGAAAGAATTAAAAAAACACTGTTATAAATTGCTTATACTACATTGTGTTATTTGAAGGTGAATGTAGATTAGTTAAAAAAGTATATTGTAAACTTTATGGCAATTGGAGAAAAATTAAATAAATATAACTGATATTAAAAGAGGAGAGAAAAGGAATAAAATGGAATTATATAAAATGTTCATGCTAGAAAAAGAGAAGGAAAAACAAGCAAATAAATAATATATATAATGTATGGAAAATAGATACAAGCATAGTAGATATTAAACAAACTATATTAACCATCATATTAAATATGAATGGTCTAAATATATCAAAAAACAGATTATCAGAGTGGATTAAAACAAGTCTAAATTAAATGTTGTCTACGAGCAACCAAAATTTATATAAAGTCACAGATAAGGCAAAAGTAAAGAAATGGAGAAAGATACATCATGCTCACAGTAATCAAAATAATACTGAAGTAGCTACATTCACTTCAGACAGAGCCAACTACAAAACAAGGAAAACAAAAAATCAAGTCATAGATGGAGAAAATATTTTAAAATCTTATTAGATAAAGGACTCAGGATATAGACAGAAAGAAAATAGCTACATAATTAGCAGGCAAGTAACACACTTTAAAAATAAACAAAATACTTATTTTAATTAATAAAAGATACAAATGGCTAATAAGCACAATAGTTATCAGAGAAATGTAAATCAAAACCACCATGAGACACTACCTGAGCCATGTGATCAAGGTCAACATTAACTGTGGTAACTCAGGTTGGTAGGATGTGATGAGAACAGTTTCCTTAACCAAACACTCACACCTCCATTATAACCATGAAGAAAAGGATCCGAAAAATAACAATTGTAGTAAATTCTAAAAAACATACCTGACCAGTATTTCTTCAAAACTGTCAAGACCACCAAAAACAAGGAAAATCTGAGAAACTGTCACAGCCTAAAGGGGTCTCAGGGAGACTTGGTGACTAAATGTGATGGGGTGTGCTAGGTGGGACCCTGGAACAGAAGGACACTAGGTAAAATAAACAAACAAACAAACAAACATGAATAAAGTATGAATTTTGGTTCATAACAATGTATCAATATCATTTCATTCATTGTGACACGTGTGCCATACATACGTAAGATGTTAATAACTGAGGAAACTAGGTGTGAAGTTTAAGGGAACTCTCTGTCTTATATTCTCAGGGTGATCGAGTGGTCATGCCTCCCTGATCTAAGAGTGTGTCAGTGGAAAATGATGGACTTTGAGCTTGATGGCTTAGCTACATGGGACTTACTGCCTGTCCTTCTTGCCATTGGGGGAGAGCATTTTCCCCAGGGAAGACAGGGTGCGTGCACATTTGGTGGCCAGAGCAGCAGACTCTATTTGTTGGTCATTAATGCTCTTCACCAACTGTTTCCGGCGCTCCACCTTCTAGGCGCATGGTAGAGCTGAAGGTCCTGCCAGCCGTGTGCTTGGCATGTGACTGCGTACAGACGACGAGCTGTGAACAGAAAACAAGGAACGCCACCTATCAGAACAGTGGCCGCTTTGCCCTCCCTCTCCGTGCTGAGTCATCCTCCACACCAGACCTCGGCCTCTGGGAGGGAACACGGACCAGAGTCCCACACTGAACCAGCAGAGAACATCTAGCGTCCGCGAGAAGCCCACGTTTGTTTTTTAGAGCCACTGAGATTTGGGGAGCTCCCTTTCACCTAGCTCACCTTGACCTGGCCGAGCCTTTTTAGCAACTGTAGGAATGAATGGGAATCTCTGAGTCTATTGTCTCTGAGTAAATCTGCTAAAATTAGTGAATACAATGATATAAAAGGAAATTTGGGTTGAACTTCCTCTATATCTGTTCCTGTCAAGAAATACACATGACATTTAGGAGCAAAAATATAGGATCAATAAGTACTCCATGGAAAAAAATTTAGGGAAGTATTAGAAGTATTGGAAAATACTACTGAAAATTCCTGAGTCCCACCAACCCATGATATTATCTCCAAACTCAATGGAAAAACAAAAATGGGACTCAGACATGACGTCCCTGCAATTTCTCCCCACCATCCCCTTAACTGTAAAGTTCTTCTGTCTTCTCCTTCTTTCTTTTGGTCTCATATTAAATCTTTGGATCTTAACTATAAATCTCTTCTCAATATTATAAATTAAGATAAAGGAATAACATAAAATTTTTTTTAAATGTTGCCAGTAATCATGATTGTAATCCTATTGTATTAGATAACCATGCTTTAAATTACCATTAAGTTCAAGAATTCCAGAAAGTGATTAATAAGCAGAAAATTTCTTTAAAGGCTTTGGCACCAAATTTTAGTGAGGACTTTTATGTTCATCATCAAGATACAACTGTGGTAACTAGCCCCGCAAAAGGGAGCAGGATAGGAAAAAAAAAAATGTTGTAAACCTGAAAATAAGCAAATTGTGGCATTAGTGTGGTGGAGAAATTCAGTGAGAGCTTCCTCTCCTAGAAAATCTCTCTTTGATACTTTATGCTACTTAAATCCTCGGAAGGGGATAGAAACTTCTATCTTGGTATGTCTAGTTAACAACCGCGGGTCAATTGCATATTGTCTGCTTCTCAGATATGTGTGACTTGTTATTTTTGCATAACGATTCATGCCTGGTGACACTGACAACTCAGCTCTAATTGCTGAGCTCCCAAGTTTAATTCATGTCAACTGAGAAAGTAGGCGATTTCCAGCTGCAACAGATGTGTAACCACGTGCAATCGGCCAGCATCTGCCCTTAGCAACCTAGTTCCTTATTTAAACATTTTCTCACTCATGATGTAGAAAATCCTTCTCCCCAATACTGCTTTGGCCTGACACACTCTATTATCTTCTTGTGAGTTCCTTCATGAACAAGTTAATATACTTTGACATGTGCTCAAGATCAATTTTTCTAAGAAATTTTGCTCTAACAACCCATAACCCACACACTCCATCAACTGATGATATTGCCTCCAAATTCCAGGAGAATAAAATGAAGTTGTCAAGAGTAAAAATTATTTCATTACCCCTACTCCTCACTTATCTGCAAAGTTATAATTATCTGTTGTCAAAATTATAGCCTTTGCTGCATTGTCAAAGGAAAACGTGTTCCTTCTATTCTGGGTATAACCCTGCACTTATGTCCTCAATTCATTTCTACAGCCAATGTCCCTAGTGCCTTATTCTCCCCCAAATACAGGGTGGGGCAAAGGTAGGTTTACAGCTGTGAGTACACAAAACAGTTTGTTCTTGTATTATTATATATCGATGATTGGGTTATTGTCCATGTGAACAATGGTACGCCTACTTTTGGCCCCACCCTGTATAGATCATGTATTTTACTCCTGCATGATTCACTTATTCCTCTATTTTGGCTTCTTCCTATGGCTTTCAACTACTTTCAGATAAGGAGCAACCACCATCTATCTGAGGGTACCAATGCCATGCTATAAATAAACCAACTACACAGGGTTCACCTTGCCCTAGTCCTTTATACCACTGGCCTGACCTAGAGGGATAAGAAAGAGAAAGAAAGAAGGAAGGAGGGAGGGAGGAAGGAAGGAGAGAAGGAGAGAGCGTCAGAGCGAGAAGAAGGAAGGAAGGAAGGAAGGAAGGAAGGAAGGAAGGAAGGAAGGAAGGAAGGAAGGAAGGAAGGGAGGAAGGAAGGAAGGAGAGGACAATGTGAATCAAGAGAAAGAAGGTTAATTGTCCTTGAACCCTTTTCCAAAGCTGACATTGACCCAGGCTAAAAGAAGAAAAGAATCTTAATTTTTAAGTTGACTTGAGCATGGATCTATCCTTAGCCTGAACTGTAGTTTTTATGAGTTTGGATACTTTTCATTACATGATCCTGAAAAATCAAACTTTGGGGTATGCCTGAGAGGTTATCAAGGAGACGAGAAGGAGCCCACAGGACAACGTAAAGGAGTGGAGGGAAAAATAAGGTCCTTCTGCTTGCACAGTCTGAGTCCGTCTCATTTAGGATTTCTTTTCGGTTAAATTTTTACAACTCTCATTCGCTCAACTAATATTTGTTTAGTGCTAACTATGTGCTAGACATACATAAGACAATGTTAACTCTAACAGACACAGCACTTTCATCGAGTAGGACGAAAGAGCCATTTAACAACATCACTCTAGCCCTGGCCAGTCTGGTGGGACAGTCAGGGTCGTGCAGGAGGCAGCCAATCTGTGTGTCTCTCTCACATTGATGTTTCTCTCTCTCTCACCCTCCCTACACTCTATCTGAAAAATCAGTGGGAAAATATCCTCAAGTGAGGATCAAAATCAATCAATCAATCAATAATAAATAACAATATCACCCCAATAAGTATATAATTATAACTGTCATATATATGGTTAAGGGAAATATATGGTTTTTGTTGGGGCATAAATTAAAGACTAATCTAGACCAGGGAGTAGAAGGAGAATATGGACCTGAAGTGTGATCAGACAAGGAAGGAAGCCTGCTGACATGGAGTAGCATGTATGAACAGCTCGAAATGGAAAGGGGCATTTTAAGGCAACGGAAACCAAGCCAGTGTGATGAGCAGATGGACTTAACATCAGGTGACGATTGGGAATTCGGTTGATAAATAAGGGCTGGATCATGCAAGACTGAAAGTATTTTCAAGGTTGTCCTAATAAGGCTGAGGATCTTTAAAAGTTTAAAGACATGCCCAAGCCTGCTTTGTGAAACAACTACTCGAGTTGCAGCATGCTGATTACTGGGAGGTAGACAGGGACAGAAATGGATAAAAGGGGGCTTCATTGAGCCATTTGCAGCAGAGGACATCACAGCTCGGACAGAGACAGTGTCAGTGAAGACGGAGAGAAAGGAATCGATTCAAGAGACATCACTGACATACAGTGAGTAAATTTCATGAAGGACAGGCTACAGGGGCGTAGAGTTATGTTTTGAAATGGGGAGCCCTGGGGAAGGAGGAAGTTTAGAGTTGAGGTGTGAGGGAAGATGGTAGAGTATCATTTTGCCACATGAAACTTGAGGCCTTCCAGACCTCCAGCTGAAGGTGGACACACACCTGCTGGACCTCAGGAACTGGCTGGGAGAGAGACATGAATTCATGTCCGGCGTCAGAGGGGCCCATATGCAACTCCAAAAAGTGGGTAAGATAACCATGGGAACCAACACGGAGAGAACACGAAAATATAGGCTAAGAACAAGGTTCAAGGATATTCCGGTACGTATTAAAAAGTAGCAAAGGAGAAGCCTGGAAGAAATGACCTAGAAAGTAAGACCAAAGGCCAGAACGTGGGGTGTCATGAAGCCAAGAAAGGAGTATTTCATGGATAGAGTACCCAACTGTGAGGTCAAGATGAGAAACATGTTGACCGACTCTTTGCCTCATTAAGACTTTAGACAAGCAGCACAGTTGTTATTTCCATAGTGCAAACGCCAAGACCCCTGTGAGACTGGGCTCAACAGTGCACAGAAAAGTGATGAAATCGGGTATCTATAGCTTGTGTATAAAAAGGGTAACCACAGTTTCCTTAGAGACCAGTGTTATGTCTGTTGTTAAGGCAGACGTTAAAAATAGTTTGTTGTTAACTCAAACACGTTCTCACTGTATGGTCACCCTGGATGGGAGTCAGGGTTGGAGATAAAAATGGTGTGATTGTTCGAGAGGCAAGTTAGGGTCCAGGAATTCTACACCAGCAACTGCAAATCAAAACACACACGCCCTTCTGGATAGTTTCATTTTTCCCATAGATTTTTTTTTTTAATATGTTTTTTGTTGATTTTTTGAGAGAGAGAGGAAGGGGAAGGGAGAGAGGGAAATATAGAAACATCAGTGTGGGAGAGAAACATCAATTGGCTGCCTCCTGCACACTCCCTGCTGGGGATCGAGCCCACAACCAGGACATGTGCCCTGACCAGGAATGGAACTGGGGACCTCTCAGTCTATACAATTTTAATCATTACAATGTTGTGTTATGTCATGGATTTAATGGGGACCTTTTGAAACATATTAAATTTTCTCTCAAAGTATAAAATAAAGTAGAATCAATGTGATTTACTATTTCTGGGTCATTAACTTAGGACCACATGCTGATTGATACTATAAAACCTTGACGGTGACATTTGTAGGGATGTCAGCCATTCACTAAATGCTGTGTATGTATTCAGTGATACTTCTGTGTGCACTATGGGAAGGGCGTGTATGGGGGTGACTGGTGTGGGAGAACAGGTGTGGGAGGCAGGGGTGAGGAGAGGCAGGAACTGTGGAGTGAAAAGCAGTTTCAAGGGGAGCTAAGGGAGAAGGGAGGTGTGCTGATGCGTGTGAACGCTGATAAGTGTGTGCTAAATGGTGTATGTGTTGAGGTTGTGAAGAGTGTGTGTATATTGACATTGGCTGTGGCCTGCCTGTCTGTGTGTAGGGATTACCTGTCCTGTGTACTCGTGTGTTGGGCTTTAGAATAGCATACATGTGAATACGAGATATTATGTTGAAGTCATGTGTTAATGTGTGTGGGAGATGTGTGGGTATTTGTCTTCATTTACTGTCTCTTTCTCTTACGTTTTAATCTTGTCAATGTAATCAATATGATTGATGGAGATTCCTCTTCTACATCCTTATGTGTTTCTAATCCACTGTGGGACATAAAATCAAATACCCACACATGTGAAAGTTATATGTAACACAGGACAATATCTTTTGAACAATGACTTGAGTAATGCCCCCCCTTAGTGAGCAAAATATGTAAGTTAAACCAGTGTTGATAGAGAATTGGTGTTTTAGGAATTTTTGTTTGTTTAAAATTCTCAGCGTGGTGATGGAAAAAGATTTTACAAAGTGTTTCTACAGAAATCACGTAAACAAAAATGATCATCTTTGTAAATTCAGGTCCCCAGAGATGATGTACCTTAGAAACCATTTTAAATCTAACAATACATTTAAATAATGGCAAAAAAAAAAAAAAATAGGAAGAAATGGCCAATATATAGCATAGACAGCAGCCTCTTGAGGTCTAAAACAGAATTTAAATTGTATCTTGTTCCCAACTTGTAACAAAATATTTATTTTAGAGGAGATATTTCTGACCAGCATTTCCTGACTGGCTACTACCCAATCTCCCCTCTTCTCTCTCTTTAGCACAATTTACAGCTCCTTCTAGGCCACTAGACTGAGGAAATTAGAGAAATGTTTGGCTGCAACTTCTGGAATACATCATCTGCATATAACTAGCCTTCGCGGGTTTATAACAGCATCAGGCTGGAAATACCCACGCGAGGACATGGAAGAGCCCAAGTAAAGTCAAAGAGATTCCAGGGTCAATATGAACATTTCTGACCACTGACACGGCCCTTCTCTCCTAACAGATAAAAGGGTGACAATTAGTCACCTTGAGTGAGATCTCCGAAGGCACCTCGAGCCAACTGGAACAACTTAAGCTGAGGCTGCAAGTCCGGGCCGAGAAATCGTCTGAATCAGGGACCTTGGCTCCATCCATTTAGTCTGACAGGGAAGAAAGATTTGCAGTAACAAAATCACGTTAGGGAATAGAGAACAAAGCACCAGAGGAGAACAAACAAGAAACTTGGCTCTCACACCAAGGGCAGAGCTAACAGTAAGATGCTTTAATTTACTGGATTCAGAGCTGGAGGACAAGTATTTTTCCAGTAAGTAACATTGAGGGATTTTTTAGGAGCATATTAGTACAAATTCTCAAGTACTCTGCTGAGATGATACAGCTTTCCTTGTGTCCATTTCCAGTTACATTTTTGGGTGCACTTCAGAGGGTCCTGATGCCGTGGCCTCTTGAGATATTAAAGGAGAAACTTTATGGAGTCAAATCAGAAGAAGGAAATAGGAAATTTTGAAGAGGTATCACAAATGTCAAAATAGCAAATTCTAAATTAGTTGGCTATTGGTGAGCCTGTCACTGAGCTGTTAGGATGTTCCAGGACAGCAGGCAGCCCCGAGGAGACTAGGCCACAAATTGAAAGTGGTCAGAGACCAGATTTTAATGCCATAGAGGACCCTTCCCACCAAGCACACTCATCTAAGTTCAGGAGAGGTGCACAATCAAGTGTCTGGGCTTGGGAACTGCCCAGGGCCATGTTGGCAGCTGATACCACTGAGAGAGAGAAACAAGAAGACATGTAAAGGGCATAATATATATGCAAGAAATAAAGAAAACTGAACAACCTGTCCAGACGTGCCCAAGGAGGCAGAATTAGTAGAATATGGAATAAGAATTTTGAAGCATCACTAAAGAAACAAGGCAGGATATCAGTCAAATGGAACAAGTACAAGTAGTGGTAAAAGGCCAAGTAGAAATATTGTACATGAAAATCATAACAGTCTGAATGAGGAATACAACAGATACTATAAATATCCGAATGGAAACAGCCAAAGAAAGAATGAGTGAGCTGGAAGGTACACATAACCAATGGACATGGACAACAAAGCTGGGGTCGGAGTGGGGAGGGAAGGGGAGGCGGGTGTCAATGGGGAAAAAGGAGAAATATCTGTAACAAAAATAAATTTTAAAAAATAAAATAAATTTAAAAAAAAACTGAAAAGGAAAAAAAGAAAGAAAGAAAGGTAATGGAGGAAACAAAAGAAAAGTCTGAAATGTGAAAGAAAAAAATGTAGTATCGACAACAGTTCAAAACAGAAAAATAGAGATTTCAAAATAGCGGTGGAGTGAACGGACGCTACACAGATTATCTCTCAGAACCAAACTGGAATTACAACTATAACACAGACAAATCGATGGGAAAAAGCAACAGAAAAGCAGCTTGCAAGGACCATATAACCAGGGACACTGACTCGATCCTGGTAGGATTGCGAAGGCGCGAGACGGGGGCTGGGAGCCCACCGTCAGCAGCAGCCTTGGCTGGGAGCAGCGCCCTCGGGTTACACTCCAGGTGGCTCCACAGCACAGAGACAGGACAGAGGCTAAAATAGCCACAGCCACTCACCTAGGGCTCCGGCAGAGGGAGGGCAGACTAGACTGGAACTGTGTGGGGACCCTGGGGATTTGAGGGCACTCAGAGCTTTTGCTGAGTTGCTGCCATGCAGGATGGTGGCCATATTGCTCCTTCCCAGGGTTCTGGGAAGAGGCAGCAGCCCCTCCCTTGGAGATCCAACCCCACCCTGTGGGCCATTGAAATGCTAATTGAGGCTCATTAACAACCAGCATCTGCCCACCCTCTGGAAATCCCCTTAGGCTCAGCACGTGAGGGAGTTTTTCAATCAACTGACAACCCAAAATTCATCAAGTAACCTCAACTGCTAGCCTCCAGGCAAAAAGCTAGAGGATAACAGTACCTTTCCTGGGCTGGCAACTTTAACCAGGAAAGTAAGACTTGACAGTAGTGTTTAACGTGGGTCCTCTCTAGCTCATCTAAACCCAGGAGAGGGAGCCACAAACAGCAGAACACCAACACCCGCAGGGAAAATTTGACAGGAGTCAAAACCCACTGTGATAGCCAAAATGGTGAAACACAGAAACAGAAGCCAAATGAAAGAACAAAAGACCTCCACCGAAGATGAGATCAATGTGGAGCAGTTTGGCAAGTTAACAGAGCTAGAATTCAGAGACATGATCCTGAGAAAGCTCAACAGCATGAGTAAGGACATAGAGATGCCAAAAATAAACCAATTGGAAATTAAAAACCACCAAGAAGAGATAAAAAATGACATATCAGAAATGAAAAACACATTGGAAGGTCTAAAAAGCAGAGTAGAGGAAGCTGAGGACCAGATCAGTGAATTAGAAGACAGGGTAGAAAAAATCAACCAATCAGAAAACCAAAAGGAAAAAACGATTAAAAAACAGAAAGACAGCTTAAGAGAAATGTGGGACAACTGGAAACGTAATAACATTCGCATCACAGGAGTCCCCAAGAAGCACAGAGAATTGGTGTGGGCCTGTTTGGGTTCTTCTTACACCCCAAGTAAGAAGACACATAGTAATTAAAATGCCAAAAATTAAAGACAAAGAGAGAATCCTAAAAGCAGCAACAGATAAGCAACAGGTTACCTACAAAGGAAACCCCATAAGGCTCTCAGCTGACTTCTCATAAGAAACACTATAGGCCAGAAGGGAATGGCATGAGGTAATCAAGGTCATGAAAACAAGGATCTGAATCCAAGACTACTCTACCCAGCAAGGCTATCATTCAAAATAGAAGGTCGCCCTGGCCAGTTTGGCTCAGCGGTTAGAGCATCGACCTGCGGTCTGAAGAGACCCGGGTTCGGTTCCCGCTAAGGGCACGTACTTCGGTTGCAGTTTGTCCCCAGCCCTGGTTGGTCGTGCGGGTGGCAGCCACTCGATGTGTCCCTTCACGTCGATGTTTCTCTCTCTCTCTCCCTTCCTCTCTCTCCCTCCCACTCTATCTGCACAAAAAATGGAAAAATATCCTCTGGTGAGGATAAAAAAAAAACCAAAAAACAAAATAGAACGTCAAATAAAGAGCTTCTCAGACAAAAAAAAGGCTAAGGGAATACATTAGCACCAAACCAGCACTGTAAGAAATGTTAAAAGGACTACTGTAATTAGTAGAAGAAATAGGAAGAAAAATATAACCACACTAAACAAAAATGGCAATAAATAAGTACATATCAATAATCACCTTAAATGTAAATGGACTGAATGCTCTGATAAAAAGACACAGAGTAGCTGATTGGATAAGAAAGCATGACTCATCTATATGTTGTTTACAAGAGACCCACCTCACAACAAAAGACTCACATAGGTTGAAAGTGAAGGGATGGAAAAAAATCTTCCAAGCAAACGGAAAGGAAAAGAAAGCTGGGGTAGCAGTAGTCATATCTGATAAAATAGACTTCAGATTGAAGGCCATAACTAGAGACAAAGAAGGCCACTACATAATATTGAAAGGATCTATCCAACAGAAAGATATAACCTTGATAAACATATATGCACCCAATATAAGAGCACCAAAATATATTAAAAATCTTCTGGAGGACTTCAAAGGAGAAATCGACAGCAATACAATCACAGAAGGTGACTTCAACACCCCGTTGACAGCACTGGATAGATCCTCTAGGCAAAAAATTAGCAAGGAAACAGAGACTCTAAATGAAGCACTAGACAAAATGGATTTAATAGATATCTACAAAGAATTACACCCCAAAACTACAAAATTCACATTCTTCTCAAGTGCACATGGGACATTCTCAAGATAGACCACATGATAGGACACAAACTAAATCTCTACAAGTTCAAGAAGATTGAAATCATATCAAGCATCTTCTCAGATCACAATGGCATGAAACTAGAAATCAATTGCAACAAGACCATGCAAAGACATTTGAACACATGGAGGCTAAATAGCACGTTATTAAACAATGAATGGGTCACTGAGAAGATCAAGGAAGAAATTAAAGACTTCCTGGAAACCAATGAAAATGAACACACAACAACACAAAATCTATGGGCTGCAGCAAAAGCAGTTGTGAGAGGGAAGTTCATAGATCTACAGGCCTACCTCAAGAAACAAGAAAAATTTCTAATTGACTGTCTAACCTCACAACTTAAAGAATTAGAAAGCAAACAAAAAGAAAACCCCAGAGCAAGTAGAAGGAAGGAAATAGTAAAGATCAGAGCAGAAATAAATGACATAGAGACCAAAAAACAATTCAAAGGATCATTGAAACAAAGAGCTGGTTTTCAAAAAGATAAACAAGATTGATGGACCTTTATCTAGACTCACCACGAAACATAGAGAGAACCCAAATACACAAAATCAGAAATGAAAGAGGAGAAGTAACAACTGACATCACAGAAATACAAAAGATCGTTAACAACTACTATGAACAATTATATGGCAACAAATTCAACAATCTAAGCAAAATGGACAAATTTCTAGAAACACATAGTCTCCCAAAACTGGGCCAGGAAGAGATAGAAAACTTGAACAGACCAATAACAACAGAAGAAATTGAAGATGTAATTAAGACTCTCCCAGTAAACAACAGCCCAGGCCCGAATGGCTTCACGGGGGAGTTTTACTGAACATTCAAAGAAGAACTAACACCATTCTCCTCAAACTATTTCAAAAAATTCAAGAAGAAGAAAGACTTCCAAACTCATTTTTTGAAGCCAGCATAATTCTAATTCCAAAACCAGAAAAAAGACACTACAAAGAAAGAAAACTATAGGCCAATATCCCTGATGAACATAGATGCCAAAATCCTGAACAAAATACTAGCAAATCGGATCCAGCAATACACCAAAAAAATTATCCACCATGACCAAGTGGGATTCATCCCAGGGATGCAAGGCTGGTACAATATTTGCAAATCAATAAACACGATACACCACATAAACAAAATGAAGAATAAAAACCACATGATCATATCAATAGATACTGAAAAGCATTCAAAAAAATTCAGCATCCATTTCTGATAAAAACGCTCAGCAGTGTGGGAATATCTCTACATAATAAAGGCCATATATGAAAGACCTACAGCCAACATCATACTCAATGGGCAGAAACTAAAAACTTTTTCATTAAGAACAGGAACAAGACAGGGAGGTCCACTTCTGCCACTCTTATTTAACATAGTACTGGAAGTCTTAGCCACAGCAATCAGACATGAGAAAAAAATAAAAGGGATCCAAATTGGAAAGGAGGAAGTGAAACTGTCATTATTTGCAGATGACATGAGATTATACATAGAAAACCCTAAAGACTCCATCAAAAATCTACTAGACTTAATAAATGAATTTGGAAAAGTAGCAGGATACAAAATTAACGTCAAGAAATCGACGGCATTCGTATACACCAATGATGAATCCACAGAAAGAGAAACTGAAAAAACAATCTCATTTACCATCACGGCAAAAAAATTAAGGTACCTAGGAATAAATTTAACCAAAGAAGTAAAGGACCTATTTGCAGAAAACTACAGGATATTGAAAAAATAAATAGAGGAAGATATAAAAAAGTGGAAGCACATACCTTGTTCATGGACTGGAAGAATTAACATCATTAAAATGTCCATTCTACCCAAAGCCATCTATAGATTCAATGCAATGCCCATCAAAATACCAACGACATATTTCACAGAACTAGAACAAATACTTCAAAAGTTCATATGGAACAAAAATGTCCCCGAATAGCCACAGCAATTTTGAAAGAGAAGGACAAAGTAGGTGGGATCACAATACCAGATATCAGGTTATACTACAAAGCCACTGTAATCAAAACAGCCTGGTACTGGCACAGGAACAGGCGTATAGACCAGTGGAACAGAACAGAGAACCCAGAAATGGACCCAAAGCAATATGCTCAATTAATATTTGACAAAGGAGGCAAGAGCATACAGTGGAGTAAAAACAGCCTCTTTAATAAATGGTGTTGGGAAAACTGGACAGCTACATGCAAAAAAAAAAAAAATGAAACTAGACCATCAATTTACACCATACACAAAAATAAACTCAAAATAGATAAAAAGACTTAAATGTGACTCGTGAATCTATAAAAATTCTACAAGAAAATGTAGGCATCAATATTTTGGACATCATACGCAGCAGAATTTTCAGTGATAGATCACCTAAGGCAACAGAAACAAAGGAAAAATTGAACACATGGGACTACATCAAACTAAAAAGCTTCTGCACAGTAAAGTAAACAATCATCAAAATGGAAAGGCAACCCACTGTATGGGAGAACATCATTGCCAATGATACATCAGATAAGGGGTTAATTTCCAATATATATAGAGTTCTCATACAACTCAACAAAAGGAAGACAAAGAAACAAAGAACCCAATTAAAAAATGGGCAGAGGAGCTGAATAGACACCGCTCCAAACAGGACATACAAATGGCCAAGAGAGATATGAAGAAATACTCAACGTCACTAATCATCAGAGAAAGGCAAATTAAAACATCTATGAGGTATCACCTCACACCTGTCAGAATGGCCACCATCAACAAATCATCAAACAACAAGTGTTGGCCAGGGTGTGGAGAAAAGGGGACTCTAGTGCACTGCTGGTGGGAATGCAGACTGGTGCAGCCACTATGGAAAACAACATAGTGTTAACTCAAAAAATTAAAAATTGATCTTCCATTTGACCCAGTGATCCCGCTTCTAGGAATATACCCTATGAAGCCTGAAACACCAATCAGGAAGAATATATGTACCTCCATGTTCATAGCAGCACTATTTACATAGCTAAGATCTGGAAACAGTCCAAGTGTCCATCAGTAGACAAATGGATAAAAAAGCAGTGGTACATATACACAATGGAGTACTATGCAGCTGTAAGAAATAAAGATCTCTTATCCTTTGAGACAACATGGAGGCACCTGAAAAGTATTATTCTAAGTGAAATAAGCCAAGCAGAAAAAAGACAAATACCACATGATCTCACTTATATACGGAATATAATGAACATAACAGCCTGAGGAATACGGTAGATCCAGAAACATGGAAGTAGGGCACAGACTGACATCCCTCAGAAGAGGGGGTGAGGGAATGGGAAGAGATAAACCACAGAACTTATATGCATGTGTGCATGACCAATGGACATGGACAGCAAAGTCGCGGATGGGGCAGGGGGGGATGAGGAGGAGGGTGTCAATGGGGTAAAAAAGGAGAAACATCTGTAGCAAATAAAAATAAAAATAAATAAATAAATAAAAATAAAACACTGGAACCAAAAAAAAAAAGACATTATCTAACTTCAGATAGATCTAAATAGTGCCACAAGAAAAAACTGGGAATTAATAAGTCTAGTGTATAAAATTATGTATTGTTACAGTACTTCTATGTCACACTTCTCATTCCATTCCCAACCACATCAATGTTCCCTATTAACTCTTTTAATTAAGCAGGATGATAATACCTCTTTGTACACATCATATCACCATTAGTTAACTATTATTGCCTGCTTGTCTTCCTACTTATTTTCATTCATCTAAATGTATCCATTTTGGGACTTAAGAAAAATAAATATCTGAAATGCTTTCTCATAAAAACAAAAAATGAAAAACAAAACAAACAAAACCAAAAGAGAAAAATAAGTGAAGGAAATATTTGTAGAAATGTTGACCAATAATTATTGCGAATAAAGGAGAATAGAAAGGGGCGGTTGTGCGATACATAGCGTGATTAGAAACAAAACAGAAAACCTAGAAAATGTTTTAAGAATTGCAAGGACATCAATTTAAGATCCAAGAGAACCGGTGTGCACAGAGAAAGAACTTTATTTTGGAGAACGGCTCCCAGGACCCTGGGAGCAGGCGAGCCCAGATCTACAGGATGGGCTGCAGCCTGAAGACCCGGGAGACAGGAACGTTGCAGCACAGACGCAGACGGTCCAGGGCAGAGTGTCCGCTGGCTTGGGGAGGTCTGTCTTTTCCTCTGTGTAGACCCTCAGCTGAGTACGGACACCCCCATTACTGAGAGCTCTCTGCTTATTCCAGATTCACCTGTGTAAGTGGCAACATGACTCTCATGAAAAATACCCTCACAGAAACATCTAGAATAATGTTTATGTATATATATCTGGGCTCCCTGGCCCAGTCAAGTAGACATATAAAATTATCCATCACAGTCCCCAACACATAAACATAAACATACACACACACACACACACACACACACACTCAAACACACACATCAACTCTCAGATATTTCAATGGGAAATCAGGACGTAGGAAAAACAATAAAGAAAATAGTTTGAAACTGTTAAAGAAAAAGAACTTTAACCATAAGATTTTATAGTTAAATAATTTTTAATAAGATGGTAAAATAAAGATATTACCAATAAAAAAAATTCTCAAAAGTCTATTACAAAAGCATTCTTAAAAATCTCCCTTAGGCCTGGCTGGTGTGGCTCAGTAGTTGAGTGTTGACCCTGCACCAAGAGGTCACTGGTTCAATTCCCGGGCAGGGCACATGCCCAGGTTGTGGGCCTGATCCCCAGTGGGGGGCGTGCAGGAGGCGGCCAATCAATGTGCTCTCTCATCGATGTTTCTCTCTCTCCCTCTCCCTTCCTCTCTAAAAATCAATAAAAAAATAAATAAAATCTCTCTTAGAAGAATTAACTTGGCTCAAAGTAAAATAAACTTATGAAGCCTGTGTGAACTTCTGGGACACACAGGTGATAAAATAATTTCGTAAATTTTAATGTTGCCTTAAAAATCAGGGGAAACCGATGCCTACATATGACAGCCCAACAAAAACCTCCTTGGGCAGGGCTGCCCCACAGAAATCAAATGTGAGCCACGAATGTGAGCCATGTAGGAATTTCAAGTGTTCTAGTAGCTGTATTTCAACTAATAAAAAAAAAATAACAGATAAGATCGATTATAATAATACAGCCAAAATATTATACATATCCAATATTATATATATCTAAATATTATAGATCCAAAACACTATCCTTTGCAATATAATCAGTACAAGTAATTATTAATGAGATGTTTTATATTCCTATTTTTACTTAGCCTTTGAAACCCAGTGTGTATTTTGCACTTAAATATCGATTTGGACTAACCGCAGTTCAAGTGCTTGGTAGCCACAGGTGGTCAATGGCCAGGGTGTTGGAAGAGAGCAGCTCTGGATGATAGCAACCAGGCAGGTGGGGAGCCCAGTGCTGCCTGATATTCCACAGCAAATTCGTGGCAGATGCCGAGTGCGGGGAACCTAATGAAGCGCAGTCAGGTTTGGGTGCATGTCCAACTGATCTGGTAGAAAGACATTCCAACTCCAGAAATTTGCTCAATTTATTCCAGAATATATTTCGAGTCTTTCTGGCTATAATCACAATGCATTGAAGTTTACTTAAGAGCTGTAAATTTCCCCCCCTCTCCGGGGTAGAAATGTATTTAATGAAAACATTACATTAAAATCAGCATAAATTACGAAATAATTTAAGAAGGTCTTTTTATTATTAACAGCTGTGATTTTCTTGATCCGTTAATCCTTATCCCTTAACTCGTTTTGCACATGACATATTGAATGCATAATTAATAGGCCAGATACGCATCTAGAAGAAAAATAATAGCTTTAATTTTAAGCTGCCATCATCCTAAAGGAAAGACCGCCTTCATGAATCCTGATGAGTCATTCTCCGGAAAGAAGCGCCGTCTGTGTTCAGAACCACTCTCCCTCTCACCTAACACTCAGAAATCCTCAACACGTCTGCCAAAATTCAAAGCATAAAGAGCTCCGAGACTCTAAATTGCCTCTTTACTCAGGCTGCCATTGCCCTTTACACCTTTTTTATGTCACACGTTTCATGGAGGCTTTTAGCACCTGCCACTGAATGTCAAGATTTAAAACCTAGAAAAACAAAACAATGCCTAAGTTGGGATGCGCGTGAACTCCTGCATGGACAGAGAGGGAAGCTGGTCTGATTGACGCTAAGGCTGCAGGGTCTGGGAGGATCTACCGCTCACAGAAAGTAAGAAATCTAAAAAGTATGACACCGAACAGGAAGAAATGAAGCATATTACATGCACCTGTTTTCTTTTTGGGGGGGGTTCCCCCTGACTCACAGTCTCTGCTTATTTTCTCAGGGACTTCCCCCTTCAAGTTCTTCGCTCTGAGGACCTGCGGTTCCGTGAACACCCCTTCCCTGTTCTCAGATCCCAAAGGTTCTACGCTTCTCCACGTTCCTCCTCTTCAGAATCCGGCTTGGCCATCTACTCTGTGTTCCCTAACACACCTGCTGTGTCACTTACACACTGTCCCCTGAGTACTGCCTGCCCACAGCCCAGCATCTTCAATGGTGTGCACTTGAAATGCATCCACATAAGATGCAATCCTTAAAATTTCAAAGCACCTCACTACCTGTCTTCTACCAAAAAGTATGCCTTTGACTCCAAGGTGTACGATGAGTCGTTATAAAAGGTAACTGCCACTATTAAGTTCCTCGGTTGACGAGACTTTGCCACACAAATGCTGCCTCCCTGCAGAATGAAGAGAACTCCTGTGACAGTGATGCGCCGACCTGCATACATTAACATTTAACTCCCTTCGCGGCCCTCATTTTCAGTGACATCCCTTGCAGGAGACTCACATTTAGTCTCCTCTGGACTTTCTCTCTATTGTCAGGAGCTGTGCACGGAAAGATGTCATTGACAGCTGCGGTTGGGTCTGCTGCGTCGCTACACAGTCATTTCGGTTTGCTGCTCCTGTTGCTCCACAAGTCACCGACAGGTCATCGCCGACAGGTCATCGCCGACAGGTCATCTAGGTCAGACCAACAACTAGTCCCTGCGCAAGTGTTACTGGTGGCGTGGGCTCTGTGTCCCCCCTGCGCTGGTGGAAGTGGGCATCTCGCGATGTTGTGAGAAAAGGAATTTTCAGAGACTCACAGAGGCGGACGAGGTATCACGGAAAGTTTTATTTCTGTGGAATTACACCCGAGTTCCCAAGGCCCCTCTCCCTCCGTCCCACCAGGGGAAGAGTCTGCTGTGTCTTCAGCAGAGCCAGGGGCGAAGCCGCTGCCCAGAGTCCCCGCTCCACGTTGGCACAGTGCGGCCCGGCATCCGGCTGGCTCGGCCGGTGCCCCCAGCTGGCGTCCCTCGTGGGTGGGATCCACGCGGCGTTGGGCCGGGCAGTTTCGAGGGCCACAGGGCTGAGGAGGGAGCACAGGTCGCTGCAAGGACGCGGGAGCAAAGCCAGAGGAACCGGAGACGGAATTCCTCCGTCTGGGGATTCGAGCATCCTGAGATTTCATGCACTTGCTATGGCTGCACCCCCTCCAGCCATGGTTTTCAGGCGAGACTGACAGGCAAGCATTTTCCATGTCGTTCCGACTACTGAGCATGCGCCCGTCTTCCTCTGGGCCCAGCCCCTTCCCCCTGGCTCTGCAGGGGGGCACAGTGGCCCCTGGGGAGTGTGGCCTTGCAGCCCCTGGGGAGCGGCCCAGCTGCCCACGCTGATCATGCCTGGCCTTCCCTTTGCTTTCTTCCCATTGCTCACAACCAGCTGATCACAACAGGAACCGAAGTATGTTGCTTGGATCCTGGAGAAAACAAGTATCTCAAAGCACCCTTTCCTCGGGTTCTGTGTTGGCTACCAGTACCTATCATTTCTTCCAAAAGAAAAAGTGTTAGAAGTGGACAGAAACGGCCCTGGGCGGTGAGGATGAGGGCCTAGCATCCAGTCTCAGCAGGTGGGCGGAAGTGCATTTTTCACACAGGCGGACAGGTTGGCGGTGCCTCTTTGTGAGGAGTGGATGTACTTGTGCTCAGGGACAACTAAGGAACGAAAGAGAGGGAACTAAAAACTATGCAGAAGAGAGATAAATAAACCCGTGTCGCTGGTCACGGCAGAAACTGGCAGCTGGGCTCAGCACTGACCTCCACCTGGTGGCTGACCCCACACGTCTTGTTTGCCCCCCATCTTTTCTCCTAAGAGCACGTGGAGGCTTTACTTTCTTTAATCACAAGATGGCCAATACACAGGGCCCATCGCGCCTCTTCTCGCGCGTCAGGGCCCCGACATATCTGGAAGAGACCCTCGCCTGTCTTGCACCTCCTCGCACGGGTTATCTCAGGAAAGCGACAAGGCAGGTTTGCTGTCTGCACCGGACGCCAATACACGATGTGCCACAAATGACCATTCGTGTAGGTCAGTACTTAGTGCCAAAGCTCTCGATTGGTTCAGAAACCACAGTCTTTAAATCCGGACAAATTAAGATCAGAAAGAAGGAAGTTGAAACTGAATAAAATATTTCAGCTCCTACCTGTATTTTTTTTTTTTTTCCAAAAAGAATGAGCTCTGTTAGTAATTCTATTGTTATTACATGATTGAATTGCCACAACCAATCAAATAAAATTGATTTTTAACTAAGCCAGAAATACCATTATTCTTAAATAAAAATTTTAAATAGTTTAAGTGGGTGAGGAATTTACTTTCTCAAGTCCAGTAGAGTTTCTATAGAAACTTCTGTTAAAGGTGCAACAAAAATATGAATGACTTATTTTGACATATTTTAAGTGTGACTTAAGTGAAGTATTATTACATCAATGGAATCAAAGCACAATTTTTTAAACTCTTTTCAGTCCTGCCCCTTTCAAGAAAAAACTTACGTGGAAGTAAAAATAAAATTTACCAAGATGTTTGGAATACTGACAATTTTATCTTGTTTATACCTGCTGTTCTGTAACCTACACTTTCACTTTAAACCATATTTAAAGTATTTTGTAAACTGTTGTATTTCTTATTAATAAAACGTATCTGTCACTGACTAACCAAATCACCTTTGAACCAATATAAAGGAGATGCTGTGTCTCTTTTATATCAACATATCTATTAAATAAATCTGTTTCAAGCCCTCCCCCAAGGTAATGATACAGGCACAGCAATACGCAAAGAGAAGGTTGGTAACGAACATCCATGGAATGCTGAGTGTATGTCAACACCGTGCTCAGAGAAACCTTGTAACATCTGAGTTTGGTGCTATTTCTATGATTGTCTTTCATTTTATAAATCATAAAATGAGGAAGAGAGAAACTAAATATTGTGCCCAAGATCACACAACACACAAGTAGCCAAGGCATCTTCTGTAAATGCCCAGTCTAACTCCTGAGGTGTGTTCTTAAAAAATATCATAAAATTGGTTGCGACCGAGAAGGAGAGAGAGAGAGAAACACTGATGTGAGAAACATAGATCTGTTGCCTTCCATACACACCCTGACCTGCGGTTGCATCTGTAACCTGGGTACGTGCCCTGACTGCGAATCAAACCCATTACTTTGCAGTGTATGGGATGATGCTCCAACCAACTGAGCCACACCAGCCAGGACATCCCTATGTATTTATCAACATTTTACAGTTCCCTGATGGGCAAAAGTAAGGCACTCTTCAGTGCAAAAACATAGTAATAATGTACAGAATTAAAAACTTTCTATTCTGCCTGGCCAGTGTGGCTCAGTGGTTGAACATCGACCCATGCACCAAGGAGTGGCTAGTTCAATTCCCAGTCAGGGCACATGGCCAGATTGTGGGCCTGATCCCCAGTGGGGGGCATGCAGGAGGTGGCCAATCAATGTTCTCTCTCATGAATATTTCTCTCTCTCCTTCTTTCTTCCTCTCTCTCTCTCTAACATCAATAAAGAAAAAAGATTTCCTATTCGATGTCATAGTGGATGTCCCAATTATTTGTACTGGATGAGCATATGGATTTAGAGGACATAATAAATAAACAAACAAACCCTACATTTTCAGAAAATTTTGTTGTACTCATATTTGCTCGGAAATGCCAGTCTACTTTCAATTCACAGAGAGATCACATTAATATAAAATGGCAAAAATATTTTAAGATGCTCTGATGTGCGTTAAATACATTTCTGCAGGTGGGAGGCATTGATGTCAAAGGGAACATCTGGTAGGACTCCGTGGAGTATTTCATAAAGTCTAGAAACAGTAAGTTAGGAAGAAGTGCACCATGACTAATGAAATCAATCTAATTGCACATTGGACCTGAGAGAAGACATCATTTTCCCAATTTAATTTCCCAGTGGCTGCTTCCAGGACTCCCCTAAACATGATTAAAAGGAAGCAAGGTCAAGCAAGCTGTACTGATTGACTCAAACGCGGGCTCAGAAAACAGGCCGAGGAGAGCGTGTGCAAACAGCCAGAGTGGAGACCGAGGCCCAGCTCAGCAGCACGGGGTCCGGTCAGGGGGGAGCCCCGAATCCCTGCCCCCCTCTCAGCAAGGTGCTTGGGGACGAACATTCACGGTTCCTTACAATTTCAGCTTCTGTTTATCTGCCTGAACTCCCACGAGACCAGCCTCAAGTAAAATTAAATTGAACCTAAAAAGCTCCAGGTAATTATATAATAAAAATCATTTAATATGAACAATGATTCCGTAATACACTTATTTCATAAATCAAGTCTTAGGTGTTTTTTTTTTTCTTTGTTGTTTGTTTGTTTGTTTGTTTTAAGCAAAAGCCACAATTAACTTTCTTTGTCAAATAATAACCTACCGGTTCCAAAAACACCTTTATATTTTAAAAACAAATAAAAAAATTTTTAATATCACTGTATATGGAGTTAATGTCAAAACCAGGGCTGCACTGCGGCTTTATCGGGTGTGTGCCACTGCATGTGTCACCTTTGGGTGGGGACAGCTGGGGTGCACAACCTTAGTTTTCCTACTAGGTTCTGATGGCCCCCAAACCTGAGATGAGAATAAGCATGTGATCCTGGTGAATACAACCCATGTGGAGGAGAGAAAGGGTTGCGCATTGAAACGTCAACATACCACAGTTTAAGGGACATTTAGCGGTGTCACACAAGAATGTCCAAGGTGACCACACTGTCAATCAAGTGCTGCAGAAGCTCAAACTTCAATCTTCTTCTTCCTGCCAGGTAAGTGGCCCCACTTGATGATGCGGAACACAGCCTTTTCTAGAAGGGGCTGAGCCGAGGGCACAGACATAGCACTCACATTACTCAGAACAGAGAAAATAGATGGTCATCGAGCCACACAAAAGGAGATAAAATCCACTTAAGGTGATAAGTAGCTAGCAGTAGGAAGCTTTCAGGGTGTACCGAGGAAAAGGAAAAGACAAACATAGTACATATTTGGTTATTTATTTACAATGAGAATTTAAAAATCACTAATGTAAAAACTAATATAAGACAGATTTCTCTACAATTAATATGAAAGGCTCCAATAAATCTGAGTCTGTATAACAAATATATATAGGATAAGGAAGAAACTGAATGACAATATAATAAATTCCCTTCACCATATCATCAATTCCTGATGGGTAGAAAGTAGAGGTTATCTCAACACCAATATATACATACATAACATAAAATATATATATATATATATATATATTTATTACATGTTATATATATACATATATATATATATACATATATATATAACATGTAACATGTTTTAATTTGTCTTTATTTTATTTATCCAATTATGTAACCAGAATGTTCTAAAAATATGACTCTATGGGATACAATCAGAAAATACCTTTACTTCACCTCTTTAAATTTTTGCATTGGAGCTAATTTTTGCTTTGCCCCTGTGTGAAAACTTACTCCTGGCATATAATTCTCTGGTCAGTCTTATAAAATAGAAAATCTTACAGTCTCTCAAAATAACCAACACAGTCTCAATTCAGTAATTAAATCTGTTCCGTCCCAAGCAATTCCTCCTTGGGTTATTAGAAGATCTTTCTTCATCACCAGGGCTCTCCGATGTGCAATGTCCTCAACACAATAAATTGCATTCATTTTCAGCTGGTCAATTAATAGTCACCAGCCCCTAAGAATCTGAGGGCACTTCATTTTCTCTTAGTTAGTTCAGCCTGTCCTCTTCCTGTGACTTTACTGAACAGAACCCAGTACAATTTTCCATGAGTACTCTTTGACAGGTGGACTCTATCTGGCTCGTGTAAAACACATCGTTTATTCAAACAAATCCTACACTACACAGGTCAGTACCAATCTGGCCACTGGGGACACATAGTAAGCTCACATTTTTCCCACTAAACACTTCTCACTAGGTTTGAGGTGAGAAAGGCATCTCAACTTCCCATTCTCCTATTACCCTCTAGAGATTTCTTGTCTGATAAAATGTGTCTTTAAATGTACATAGATGATAGATAGATAGATGGATAAATAGATAAATAAATAACTAGGTAGGGAGAGAGAGAGAGATCCGGACAGATAGAGGTACAATATAGACACTCTCCTCTTTCTAGATCAGGGGTGATACAAACAAGATCCACCATGGCCCTAGCCTTCCTCCTAGGTGCAAAGGTGAGGTCTGGGCAATATTCTAATACTTCTTGCTTGCATGGATTAATATCTCAGGCCAAGTGGAAATATCAATTACAGAAACTTAAGGATAGAGCTACCTCTATTTCTAAGGTGGACCCCAATGGGATTTGCTCAGTTGGGTTTGAGAATGGCTTGGGGTGGGGGGGCAGGGACACAAAAATAGCTGAAGTCCATCCTGCAAGTTTGCATCATCCTGATATCTGAAGCCATCTCAGTGGTCTTACATAGGGCTGTTTAAGATGAATTGAACACATGTAGATTCAGCTTCTTTTGGTAATATTCATCAGAGTGGTAGACAGTGCTGTGTGCTTGTGGGGACATTCTTCAGAAGTTAATACAGAGACAGTGGTCCACGGATCTGCCCCATTTCTGCACAGCTGGGATGCAGAGGCACTAGGTGACCTTTGTTCTGGAACAAACAGCAGTCTTGCTTAACTGTCCGGTGTGATAAACACAGGCTCCCTTTCCAAGGCACACTCCCTACCCGCTATAAAAGACTTGGTTCCCTAGACTCAGATTCTTCCCTTTGGTATCTGGGCACATCTACAGCATCCCCATGGGGTTTGGGGATAGGAAAACTGGTGTAAGTATGCAGATGCTCATTCTTCTTACTGTGTTGTGACTAATAAAATTCTTTATCTCTGACCCAAGAGTCTCGTGTCTTTTTCTAGGATCCACGAAACTGTGGCAGACTAACTTTTTAACTTCCAACGAAGGTGAACCTTCACAGTACTTGACAGACTTTCAGTCCAGAGCGATTTTTAGGATTATTAGTATTACAAAGTAACATTTTGAGTATACTAAGATTTGCACAACACATATTCATTTTGCTAAATTTTACTACCTTTAAAACTAACAAAATCAGTTTTCCCCCATTATTTAGAAAACTGAAAAGCATATGAAAAACATTTCAACCATTTTCCAAGTTTCTATAATTCTGAACTAAAAAATTCAAGTTGATCTAGGAAAGTTAAATCCTCAAATATTAATGTTTAGGGGAGCTAGAAATGCCCTTGAATTAGGCTGCTTTGAGACCTCATCAGAGAATAGACAGAAGGCTAGATGAAGTCTTCAAGGGTGTCTGTGATTTGCTAGGATGAATAGTGGTATGTCTAGCTGGGAGGATATTCATGAGCAAAGTTATAGAAACAGAGATCTGTAAAAGAAATAATGAGACATTTACTCCCATGAAATATAAGACCCTTACTTGGAATGAGCAAGTAAAAATAAAAATAGTGAGAGCCAATGGTTTTGTGAGGCATACACTCCGATATCCAGGGAAAATGATAATCTCAAAAACATTGCACCATTTCATTATTTGTCTTTATTGAATTCTGCTACGGCTCTGGGACTAGAGAGGTTACAGCAGATTCACACTCACAAAATGCATAGCTTTTCCCACAGGTGTTTGTCAGCGTACATCCAGGGACCGTTAGCTTCCAATGAATCTGAAACCGTTTTATTAATATGGAACACGCGAGTGAGCAATTTGCATCGTGTGAAAGATTTCCATCTCACGGTGACAGCACTGTTCCTTTCCCGCAATTCCAAACACTGACTGGGGAGAACAAACAGAGGCTTTTGAATTTCTTGATGTTTTTGCATAAAAGCTACACATTATGTCCATTCTGGTTCAGCAATT
Organism: Molossus molossus; assembly: GCF_014108415.1. Taxonomy (NCBI): domain Eukaryota; kingdom Metazoa; phylum Chordata; class Mammalia; order Chiroptera; family Molossidae; genus Molossus; species Molossus molossus. The sequence goes on from NW_023425399.1 coordinate 112,312,760, forward strand.
CTGACGGTTTTTTAAAAGAGCACGGAGGCTTCGTTTTCATGCTGATTTGCAGACGCTGTAGTTCAAAAGTAAACAGGTGGGGAGGTTGCCCTGTGCCAGAACAGGGCAGACAGATCACACCTCCCCGTTGTTGGTCATTAATGGTGAGCAGTTGTCTTGCCAGAGGCGTGAGACAGCGCATGAGTCATCAGCCTCCTGTTAATGCCTTTCTGCAAACAGTGACTCACCATTTTAATGGGCCTGTTAAAATACGTCCCCCTGACATTATACACCACAACTTATATAATAAAAATGACGGATTCGTATTTACCTACAAGTTTACTTTTCTCCTTTAATAGATCATTCCACCTTCTAAATAGGAAGCTGTTCCCACCCCATGGTGGATTTTGATGCCTGCCTGCAATGCTGGCTTCCCCAAAATATTGTTCTCTCTTAGCCCCCTACGGTTCCCGAAACATCCATCTTGTGGGTTTATTCCATCGGTAGAACACATTTGTCCTCGTGTCTCTCTTTCAAATGCAAGGTCTCCTTATAGCTCCACTGAACCTTTAGTAGGTATTCATGGCTTTCATACATTTCTTTTGACAGATGTATTCTATCAGAAGCAGGTCAAGTGAGCTTGGCATTTGTGTAAGGACAGCAAGTTTCACAGTGTAAGAGTAGTTGACCATATCTGGCGCTGCACCATGATTTCTTGGAAGCTTGTCAAAAATACAAGTTTTCAGTCTTCATTTGCAGAGACTCTTATTTCGTAAATCCAGGTGGGTCTCCAGAATGTGCTTTCATCAAAGAAGATTGGGTGATGCTGATACAGTTGGTTTGTAGACCAATGTTTCTGAAAAATTAATAGGACATCACTTACTAAAGGTAATTTGAGTATTACCTGAGGTGCTGTGCATCCAAGTGTGTGTGTGTGTGTGGTGATGGTGGTGGTAGGAGGGGTAGCCTGGTAAATTCTATGCTCCACATCCACAGGAAGCATGTTAAGAATTCCGCTTCCAGTTCCTAAGGGAATGCCTGCTACCTAGTCAGTGTGCAAGTCTTTGAATAAATGAATATATAATGATGAGGGTGTGAAGGAGGAAACAAGAGATGGAGGACAGGAGAAAGAAAGAATAACTAATATTAATTTTGGTCTACACATGTTTTTCCCCTAATGGGATAAAAATATTCCCAACAGAGCTTAACAATAATCCTACACATATTAAATTTTACCCTTTCCTTACAGAAACGAGTTACTTGTAATGAACAATTGCACCAATGGCATGAATGAATGAGAAAAATTCCGAAAAATGTGATGGGAGAGTAATGACGTAACAGTTCTGCAGCTTCAGAATCTGCCGAAGGGCAGTCTTCCCAATCTATTTAAGTTATCTCATTATTTTAATTCTCAAATTGGAAATTTGATATACATACATGGCTCAAGAAGTCAAGACTTGAGTTTGCTGTGGGTTAAGAGGGGAAATGGCAGAAGGTAAATACAAGCAGAGTTTAACAACAGTTCCGAGATTTGGGGGAAGACATCGAAAGTCCTGTGGCTGTGTTTCTCAATCTGCCAATTCATCAGTGTGGGATTCTGTAATATACATTATGTGTGATGACATGGAGTAAAAGCATACTAGAGAGCAAAGTAATTTTTCTTCTCATAGCTAGAGATTTATTCCAATATAAATGTTTTTCCTACACTGCCAATTCTGGCCAATAACATTAATTGGATTAGATTGGGCTGCTAATTGATTCCTTTATGGTTGAACAGAGGTTGGAGTTCATTTTCATCTGGTAAGATTTCTGTGGGCCTATAACTTCTAGTGGCTCCATTTTCTTCTGTTTGTTATTAGGGTAGATTGCTGTGCGTGAACACACACACACACACTTATGAAGAGAGGGAGAGGGACAGACAGAGACAGATATTAGGATACAACAGATTGTAGGGGAAAATTCGTGAAATGATAATAACATTTTATAATGCTGTTCTCAAAAAGTAAATGTATTTGGGTTGGCGATACATATTCTAGAAGCTCACTGGGTACTGACAGGGTCCAGGAGGCACTTATGGAGATGAGTTGGTGACTACAAGTTATCTTCCTGGAGTTGAAGAGGATACTGTGAGGCTCACATGCTGAGTGGGTGTTCTCCACAATCATTAAAGGTGGTGTGAATGAGGAATAACTTCACTTCTTTAATGTGACCTATTCTCCTTTCTTCTTTTTTTTATCCTCACCTGAGGATATTTTTCTATTTTTGTTCAGATAGAGTGAGAGAGAGGAAGAAAGAGAGAGGGAGAGAGAAAAACATTGACATGAAAGGAACACATCGAGTGGCTGCCTCCCGCACAACCCCAACCAGGGCTGGGGACGAACTGCCACCAAGGTACATGCCCTTGACTGGAATCGAACCCGTGACTCACTGGTCCATGGGCCAGCGCTCTAACTGCTGAGCCCAACCGGCCAAGGCTATTCTTCCTTTACTTTGGACTCAAACTGGCCGCATCCAGCACCCTGACTCTCTTGCCTTCTTTTCCCTTGTGTGTCTACTCTCTTAATCATGAAGCGCTCAGGACAACGGGATTCTGATCAGCATCAAATATTCTTAGGAACAAAGCCTTGCATATGTTGACAACAGAGACAGTTTGTCAAACTAGGGACAACATCTAGGCCTCAGTTGTGTTTCAGCTCCAGACCCAGAAAATCAAACCAAACCCTTCCAAAGCCAGACAGAGCGACGCCAGGGCTGACGTGAGGACCAGGTGCAATGATCAGCTACCCCTACACTAGCACTGACCAATCAATAGAGACCACAGCCTTAACCATGACCCTAACTCCCTCAGTCACCATGATGAATGATGTTCCCTTTATGAACCCATGCCCTGGAAGCCACCAGAGAGCCAGGTGTCAGACCAGTAGTCCACCTGTGCCTCTGGGGTTGGCGCCGTTCCCTTAAATAAACCATTTCTTTCTCCGCTGCGAATCCCCGTTTGCATGATCAGGATCCAATGCACGTGGATGGAAGAACCCCTTTAGTTCAGTAACATCAGTGTAGCAGGAATGCTTAAAATATGGTTCAAATTGCTAAAAACTGTCATTTAGTAGTAGTCTCCACCCTCTTGCCAAGTAGGTATCATGGTGCCTCTTTCAAACAGAATTTAGACACACAGAGGGTCACAAAACTTTCCCAAGTTCACATGAGTCATAATAAAATTTGACTCACCGAGGATATTGAAGCTAGAAATACAAAGGGAAGACGAGGTTCGCCCAGAGGAGAGGAGAGGTCAACCTAATAGGAGGGATTACTGGGCAGGTTGAGACACAGGGAGACGACAGAGGTGGGTTGGGTTTTGTTCAGTGGGAAAGGATTTCAGAAGTAAGAGCTAAGGAAACTCGCCTCCAGGTTCTTTCCAGCACTCTGGAGTCGAGATCCTTCTCTGCGGACACGGGCTGGTGGCCAGTGCGCTTCCGAGAGTGAAGGTCTGCCTGTGAGTCGTCACAATGACACGCAGCGCGCTGTGGAAGTTGATGTGCGTCTCCTCTGAGCTCACTTGGCTGAGAGGCCCGGTCTCACCTGGTCCTCTGGTTTCCACAAAATGCTGACCTTGTGTGGACTAGACGGCCAGGGCTCGGAATGAAGCACTGCCCAGCTCTGTATCACAGGAGAAAGTTGGCAATGGGATGGCTTTCCTTGAATTCTGAACCCCGAGATTCTTCCGGAACTTAGACTCCCATGGAGATTCAAGTGTGTCCTGCCTTTAGATACAGGGCCGAGGAACTGAGAAAGGAGATTCTCATCTTTACTTGAGGATAATACACTAGAGGATTTTCCGTCAAGGGGCAGAGTCAACACCCTCGCCCCCACCACACGTGGGAAACCCTCAGAGAAGGAAGAACTCAGAGTCTCAGCTCACTTGGAGTCTTTTGGGTCCTTTGATCTATGATCAGAATGACTTCCTTATTTTTCAACTAGATTGCTTCTTGCTAGATTGTTACCTTGAACCTTGTACGCAAAAATTTGGGCTGAATCTTTCTGACTAATCCCTCATCTTTGTCTTGAAATGTGGACACTTGCCTCTTGACGGCCTGCCGTTGACTTTAGGTAACCTCCAGCTGCTCTTGAGCTCATGACCACTCCTGGGGAGTCTGTGGAAGTCGAACATGGTAACCCTGCAGGACGGAAGCATGACTTTCAGAACAATTGTGAGAATAACACAAAACTGGTATTGAACACATAACGTGTGATAGGAACTGTTCTTAAGACTTTACACATATGAACTTGTTTAATCTGTACGGCTGTTTGAGATAGATGCTGTTATGTTGCTCCCTTTACACATGCTGAAACTGAGACACACGGATGTTAAATAACCTTCTCAGGGCCCCATATCAGAAAAGCGACGGAACCAAGATCCTAATGGTACAATGGAGTACGTAACACAATGAATAGTTCCTAGAATTCAGAGCAGGGAAAGAAAATTCACATCTGAGCATAATCAGAAAGTTTCACTCGTCAGTTCCAGCTTCTACTAAATGTTGGACTGGCAGAAAGAAATGGAGATCAGAAAAAAAAAAAATGAGCCTAAATAAAGAGATAAAAGTTGCAGCAGCATATAGGAGTTAGGAAGGATTGGGATGTAAAAGACCATTTGAATACTAGTTAGAGATAAGGTGATGAAATAACAACAAAACAACAGGTGCTGGTCATTAACGAGCAATTGCAGACAGGAACAGGTAAGCTATAGAAACCCATTCAGGCATGAAATGGCATTACAAAGGCTCCAGTTAGTAAAGAGTAATCTGACAACTATGGAAAGAAAAACTTAGAAGAGAAAAAATATTCATGAGTGGATAAGATTTTCTGGGGGAGGAACAAACTTTGCTCACCCTCAAGGTTCTTCTGGCTGGTCCAATAATCCAATATATATGAGACAGATTAGCAAGAGAAAATAAGCAAACTCTATACATACACACGAGTAAGAATCCCGCACACATGAGAGTCAGAAGCCCCACTTGCACCAAAGTCTCAGACAGAAAGGGAACATGGGGGTAGAAGACCCTGAGGTTGGGATCAGGGAGGTTCCTTGGGGCCTTCAAGGGGTCATTGCAGGATAAGAGCAGATGATTAGTGGAAAAAAAAGAAAAAAAGGTCGTCCTGACCTATTAATAGGTCAAAAAAGGTAATCACTGCTTATTTTTATGGTCAAGGTCCCTAATTCAAGTCCTTCCAGGTAGTTAAGGGAAGCACAGAAGTTTCTCTTGAGCCAGAAGCTAAAATTGCCTTTAGCTGAAAATAATCCACACTCCAGTGAGTCACATCTTGGAATGGCTCATTTTGAACCCTCACAACATGAAAGAATATAGCAAAGACAGGGATCAAATTCATGAGGCATTACTTCAAAGGAAAAAATGTTAATCCTGAAATGTTAAATAGTGAGTTAATATACCTGCACTATTTTAAATTTGGCACACGAAAAATATGAAGCACCATCTGTAAGAGAAAAGTTTGAAAATTAGGGTTAAAATATAGGTTAAAAATCTTAACTTGTTTAAACATGCCTTTAAGTGCTGTAGAAATGATTTTATCTATAATTTATTCTTAATAGTAGGTAGAAACAAAGAAATATTAATTATAAGAATATAGCTATAAAGTGAACTTGTCCACCAGTAATGTAATCATTTTCCGACAGTCATTGAATGCTCACTGTATAGTCGGGTGTTGGAATAGTTGTGGAACACACACTGTCGAACAACGTTCCAACGGCGGGAGACGGACGTTGAATGGACTAGGGTAACCAAGCAGGAAATGCCATGTACTATTGGGCCAATGGAGCTAAGCTGATGCTTCCATAAGAAATCATATTTAGTTGTACAAGAGTATTCCAAGAAGAGACAATTTGGAGATTGTTTGGATTGGGGAGTTGAGATACAAGACGGAGTCAAGGACAATTCTCCACTGTCTCAGTTAAGACGGATCCATTTGAAAACAAAACAAAACACTCAAGAAGGGCCAGGTATAAATGGGAGGAGATGATCAGAAGACATTATTTCTTACTACTATATGTTTGAAGGATATATTATGTGAATATACAAGTGCATTATATTGTATGTCACTTTAAGCATAGGTAAAAAAACTTACCTATTTTGAAGAATGATACAGATACTAAAGCAAGTCACGTCTTGCTACCAAAATTAAAGTGACTGAGATGGAGCTCCCACAGTGGTGGTCAAGAATCCCTACCTTCCATTTCCCTCAATTAGATGTGACTCTGGGTTCAGCCAAAGGAGTAACTAAGTGTTCTTTAGATGAAGCTAATCTTCACCATCACAGGTGACATACAGTTCCAGTGGGGAGGTTGTAGATAGTGTTACAAGGGTCAGCTCCTCAACTTGGTTGCTCTCAATGAAAGTTTGTGTGTCTGCATCTCAAAGAGATGGACTCCAACTTGTACATTTTTGGAGTTGTCCTGTACAAACGGCATTCCCACCGTACTTTGTGTAATGTACTTGTAAGACTGTATATTAGGAAAAGAACCTTTTGTCCATGTTCTAAGTTCTTTATTTAAAAAGAAGGAAAGAAAAAGAAATAATTCTCAAGCTAGTGGATACATAGAGGTTTCCTTAGTTATTATTCTTTAAAATCTATATGTTTTATACACTTTTTGGTATCTATAATACATTTCATAATAAAAATGAGGTTAACATTTTTTTTTTTTAATGGCAGCATTACAACACAGGACCAGCTCCTGGGACTCAGACAGACCCTGATTCAAATCTGACCTCCGACCAAGTCATTGTTCTCAGAACCTCAGCTTCAGCACTGAGGGAAACTAGGGGCTCACAGTTCTACTTTGTTAGGATTCTTGGGATATTTGGTGCAGCAGAACAACATAAAAGCGACATTTTCATTATCTCTGTATGTGTGGAATAATTCAGCTAATCTCACTATTAAATAAAGTGAGAATTACACCAGAGAAAATCTGGACATAATAGGAAACTGTGTTCTTATATGCAAGACTATGTTCAGTTATTTCTTTCCTATCACAAAAGAAAGGAAAAAAACAAACCACAGAGAGTACAACGATAGTATATACATAGTAGGCACTTAAGAAATGTCTCTGGGTTGAATTGCTGTTATGTAACCAGTGAACTATATAGACCGTATTGTTCAAGTCATTCAGAAGAGGGAAGCTCACTGCAGTGGAAGAAATGAGTTGAGAAGCATACAGTTTAAATTTAAATTGACAGGGACAGTGAGAGAGAGGATTTTAGTTTGGAGCATGAGCATGGGCAAAGGGATAAAGACTGAAGCTTTAAATGGAATGAAGAGAGTGGGAAATGCCCCAATGAGAGTAAAAGAAATGAAAGTATAAGCCAATCAATTTCCAAAGGCTTTCTTTTTTTAAAAACAGGTAAGTTAAAAACCAGCGTATATTTAATATTTCAAATTTGACTTTAATTCAAATTATGTTGTCTGATAGTGTTTTCTCCAAAAAAGTTAATGCTGGTAAAATAGTCAATGTTTACCAAGATGTACATATCTCATGAAAAGATTTCTTTCTTCATTTATTTACCTCCACAGGAAAAAAAAAATCAAGATTTTATTATTAAGATTTAATAAGAAATTAAACACTTGAGCATATGAGAATGTAATAAACAATATATACTTTTTTTCAAGTCATTTTAGTAGTTTTTCTTTTCAGCTAATGAAAAAGCTAACTATTCAAATGATAGCAAGTTGTTGAAATTTTTTGGAAACTTCATCAGCCATAGTCATAACCCTGTGATCTCAGATTCTGTACTAGACCAAAAGAATAGCTGTCCAGAACTTTCATTAGAGCCATTGAGAAAAATTTACATTTCCAGCAATAATAAATGGTCATACACAGTTTTAAAGTTGTATCACATGTACACATTTTCTATAAAGAAAAAATCTAATGACATAAGTCTATAGCATAAGTTTAGATAAGTTTGATGCACTTCAACTTAACAAGAGCAACAAGGTGACTAGTTCCATCAAATCTTCGCTTGCAGTTTATTCTGCACACGAATGTCATGACATTACTTGTCATGCAATAAACCCGGAGACTTGCATCAATCCCCATCACACACATTTCGGCTCAGTCTTTTTCCTACACTGTGACCTTGGAGACCTATTCAAAATTCAGAATTTAAAAGACCTACGTATTTCAAAGAAGTTACAGATCTAACATTGTTCCCTAGAAGAGATAGACGACAGGCAGTTTTAATAAGTTTTTTAATAATGATTTATAAGCTCAATTGAAGAATGTCTGTTCTCACGTCAATTTAAAGGACTTTTCCCCAATTAGTTTACCTTCTCCTTTTCTATAACTCGTGCCTTACCCCATTCCACAGAGTAGCTGCGGGCATCATGGAGACACCAGAACGAACACTTCATCGTGGCTGCAGGCCATGAACTCACAGTTCAGAAGGGCGGCCCGAACCCATGCTCTCGGTTCATTCCACGAGTCCCTAAAATCAGCGTCGGCGCTTTATTACTGAAAATATAATTATGATAGTCTTTTCAGGTTAGTAGAAAATTAAATTGATTGGCCAAGTTTAAATAGTTCTCTGACATACTTTTCTTTCTCCTCCTCCTCCTCCTCCTCCTTCTTCTTCTTCTTCTTCTTCTTCTTCTTCTTCTTCTTCTTCTTCTTCTTCTTCTTCTTCTTCTTCTTCTTCTTCTTCTTCTTCTTCTTCTTCTTTTTGTGGTACGTGCCCCTAGCAGAAATTGAACCCAGGACTCTCTGGTCCACAGGCCGATGCTCAACTGATGAGCCAAACTGGCCAGGGCTCTGACATACTTTTCTTAGAACTTTCGTGTATGTCAATACTTATCTGCTAGGAAGAGTTAAATGATATGAATGAATGAATTAATGAATGAATTAATGAATGAATGAATACGCTGCAAGCACCTATCAAAATGACCTTTGCTGGCCTGGGATCTCATTAATTAAATATTTGTCCAATGAACAAAAGGAAAAACTTTAAAAGACTCATGTTTAGCTGGACATATTTTATTTGCCGATGAGTCCACATGCTTCTGGAACATTCCACATTTATGAATTCAATAAAGAAATGTATTCAGACTTCCGGTCCAGATGGCGGGTAGGCAAAAGCGGTATCGCGTCCTCCCACAACCACATCAAAGTTACAACTACACTACAGAACAATGATCCTTCAGAACCACATGACACCGAGCTGAGTGGAAGTCCTACAACTATGAGATTAAAGCAGCAGCCACACCGAGACTGGTAGGAGGGTGGAGGCAGATGGGCTGGTCCCACACCCATGTGTGGGGGATAAAAATCAGGAGAACACCTCGGCTGGGAAGGTCCTCCCTGAGGACTGAGGGGACCCCCGTCCCACACCAGGTGCCCCGCTCAGGGTTCCAGTGCCAGGAAGAGAAGCCCCATCACTTCTGGCTGGAAAATCAGCAGGAACTGAGGCTCAGGGAGGCTGAGGCTGCTGGAGCCCCAGGCAGCTCCTCTTAAAGGGCCCACGCATGGACTTACCGGACTCTCTCCCTCTAAGCTCGGAGAGGAGGCAGGTCGAGGAGCACCAGAGACACACAGGGAAGAACTGAGCTGTTTGGCACTGGAGTGAGGGCTGGAGAGGGGATTTTCTCTGGGACAAATGTGCTGTCAGAGGCCTTTGTTCCTTTGGTGAGCCCTTCCCTGGGGTGGCAGACAGCCACCATCTCTGGGACCCCAGCAACCTGGCTCACACTGGTAGCCCCGCCCTGGTGACTCCCTGAGGCCCCGCCCCACCCAACTTTCAAGCCCACCCAAGCTGTTGCCACTTGCTTAACCATAGGATTGGCCTGTCTCGGATCCTGCTTCAGGTTTTTCCTAAATTCTTTCAAACCAGCAGCATCTGGTCTCAGCGAGCCCCATTCCGCTCGTTAAGTAATATACAGAAACAAACACAGGGAGGCAGCCAAAATGAGGAGACAAAGAAACAGGTCCCAAATGAAAGAACAGAACAAAACCCCAAGAAAAGAACTAAGATAAATGGAGATAAGCAAGCTAACAGATGCAGAGTTCAAAATACTGCTTATAAGGATGCTCAATGAACTTAGTGAGAACCTCAGTGAACTTAGTGAGGGCCTCAAGAGCATAAAAATGGACCAGTCAGAAATGATGGATGCACAGTCAGAAATGAAGGAGGCATTAACTGAAATAAAGAATAATTTACAAGATTTAATATTAGAGTATGTAAATCCAAGAAGCAAACCATTGTTTTGGAATATAAGGAAGCAAAAAACGCCCAATCAGAACAGCAAAAAGAAAAAAGAATCCCCAAAAATGAGGATAGTGTAAGGAGCCTCTGGGACAACTTTAAGTGTGCCAACATTCGCATCTTAGGAGTGCCAGAAGGAGAAGAGAGAGAAAAAGAAATTGAAAACCTGTTTGAAACAACAATGGCAGAAAACCTTCCTAACTTGGTGAAGGAAACAGACATACAAGTCCAGGAAGCACAGAGAGTCCCAAACAAGATGAACCCCAAGAGGCCCACACCAAGACACATCATCATCAAAATGCAAAAGGTTCAAGACAAAGAGAGAATCTTAAAAGCAGCAAGAGAAAAGCAGTTAATTGCCTACAAGGGAGTTCCCATAAGGCTGTCAGCTGATTTCTCAAAAGAAACTTTGCAGGCCAGAAGGGAATGGCAAGAAATATTCAGAGTGATGAAAAGCAAGAACCTACAACCAAGATTACTCTATCCTGCAAAGCTGTCCTTTAGAATCGATGGCCATATAAAGAGTTTCCCAGACAAGAAAAAGTTAAAGGAGTTCATCACCACCAAAACGTTATTATATGAAATGATGAAGGGTCTTTTTGAAGAAAAAGATAAAATATATGAACAAAGAAAATGGCAATGAATACATATCTATGGACAATGGAACAAACAAAATGAACAGGCAGAACAGAAACATTCTCATAGATACAGAGAACATATTGTTGGTTGCCAGTTGGGAAGGGGGTTGGGGGAACGGGTGAAAAAGGTGAAGGGATTAAGAAGTACAAATTTATTGCTAGACTGACAAACCTCAAAGGGAAAGGGGTTGGGGGGTGGGAAGAAATAAACCAAAGAACTTATATGCATAACCAATGGACACAGACAATAGTGTGGGAAAAGGTGGGACGGGGGCGGGAGTGGGGAGGAAGGGATCAATGGGGGTAAAATGAGGAACATCTGTAATACATTCAACAATAAAGATTAAAAAAGAAAGAAAGAAAAGAAATGTATTCAGTCAGTGCATTCCGAGCCTACTGTTCAGCCAGGGATTGGACAGATGATGGCCTCATGAAGTTTATAGCATGGGCATTGCTTCTCAACTTCTAATGTGTGTATGAATCACTGAGGTGCCGTGAAAATGTAGGTTGATTTAGTAGCTCTGTGACCGAGCCCAGTCTTCTGCTTTTCTAACAAGATCCCAAGTGACACCGATAATGCCACAGACGTGAGCCACACATTAAATAGAAAAGGTCTAGTTGATGAGCCTGACACTAACCACATAACTAAATAAACAAAACGTAGTCACAATTATGACAACGTCCTACAAAGGAGAGCGTGTAACAGCGAGTGTGTCCTGACAGGCAAAACGGTGAAGTTATCCCCGAGGACATCAAAAACGGGCTGTTACTGAAAGACGAACCTGGTCTCAGAAAAAGGCCAAGCGGAGAGAGGATCCGTGGAGAGGACCGGGAAAGGGGCAGCTCCGCATCCCCGGCCACATCACAGTCACGGGTACTCTGCCGGACACACATGCACGCACACTCGAAGGAAGAGAGGGGTCCGGTGAGTCACTGTGTCACCTTGGGCAACTTCTCAGAGTAAGAGCTCAGGATTGATGGCTCAGTGAAGAATTACATAATGCTTCACATGTCTAGACTTCAGTCCATTTCAAATTAATATTTGCCTTCTGAACTAAATATTGTGTCTGGATGTTCAATCCATTTAACAGCACGGGCTCTGTGCCGTGAAGTCGTTCAGCCACGGAATGTTAAGTAATGGAAAGTGTGTGAGTGGAGATTTAAATGTAGGTTTTTCGAGGGACGACTGGATCCCTTTCTGAGCAGAAACAAAGCATCATTTCCCACGTCAGCGTGAGCTCTGCGACACTGTGCTTCACACCACCTGTCGGCATGAAACCGGCTCTTCCGAAAACACCGGCATGGAAGCAGAATACAGAAATAAATTAATACACAATTAAAAACACACAATCAACATCAAGTATCGCAGCGACAGAAGAACACATGCTCTGGCTGTCACATTTAATTTCACACTGTAGGATATGATAATCAGGTTTGCGGAGCTAAAGCATGGTTTCCTAAAATATCTTGTCTATCGAGTGGCATATTGCATGAAGTAAAAGCACTCAGAATTCGTAGAATACAGTTGATATGAACACCACGGATTTGTTAGAGAAGGATTTTGCTTTTAAACCCATCACCTGGTTGTGAGATATCGCTTTTCTCTAAATCTAGTATGTTTTGGTTTCTCACCAAGAAAGAAATGACTGAGATGTTGAGCCAAATAAATATTTCTCTAAACCCCAAACCTTCCACTTTCCCCCCCTGGAATCTCTTTATTCCACTAAAATATGGAAGAAGAAACCTGCAATGGGAGAGGTATAGCCAAATCTAAAATTTTCAGATTCTTTCCAACATGATTCCAACAGTCAAGTATCTCTTTCCGCTCATGGAAACCTTCGGCCCTTCTTGTACCTGCGTCGTGTTCAGCGCCCCAACAGCAGAGTAGAGATAGGGAGACTTGCTTGTCAAGAAAAGAGAAAATGGAGACAAAAATGCCAGAAACGAGCGAGAGAAGGTGTGCAGGGGTTAGTGGAGAGACGAAGCCAGGAAGCCAAGTGCTGTTATAATGAGGAAAACAGATGTCAAGAGGGAAACAGTTACGATTTCAGAAACGAAGTCCTCGAGCCCCTGGACTGGTGAGGGTGGACTCGTCTCTGCTAACACGCAGACAAAGGCAGTAGCTAACAGGTGACAAGTTAGTTCTTGCTCGGGATCTTGGGAGGTCCTGAGCTCATTGCTCCAATCAGTGCACGAGTCAAATTCCTGCTCCACTCCAGATCTCGGGCCACGAGCCCCTTCTGCGTTGGCTCCAACAAGCCCAAAGTCTTCGTGCTCAGCTGCTTCCGGCCAGTCGACAGCAAAGAGGAGGGACGTCACCCACGGGGGTTTCCATGGGCTGAGCTTGGGAACCGCACACGTGCCTTTGCTCCCGACACGTGGGTCAGACCTAATCGCAGCGGGAGATGGGAATGTTGGTCCACTGTGGGCTAAGGAAGAAGGAAAGTCGATTTTAAAAATGGCTTGTGATTTTCACCACAACTCTACTGGCAACAAATTACCAAGGTCATACGCAGGACACCACTGACATGACATGTCGGGTCGCACGGTGTCACCTGGGTCTGTGGACATAGATGACTCATTTAGTTTTCCTTCTGGGATGAGTCGAGGACCCTCTGCAGGACTACACGATCCGCTCCTTTTTATTGTGTTCGTTTAAACACAAAGCCATTGGAACACAATGCAGGTGAGACATCTTGGTCTCCCGCAAAGAGCCAGTATCTACGAAGCCGACCCTCCCTTGACTAGTCTCCTGTATCATTGCTTTCTCACACTTTTCTTTCAAAGTTTTGGTAAAAATCGGCAATTGCTTCTTCAAAAACAGAGCCAGCTGGAGGTAAGGGGTGTCGAGTCAGCCAGGGAGCTGTGAAGAGGGCTGTGTGGGAGGCTTCTCCACGTTTCCATGGACGTGCTCGGACCAAACCGGCAGGAAGCACAGGAGCTTTTCAACCCGGGCTGCGCGGCCATGGGGCCGGCCGTCTCCGTCTGTGTCCAAGGCCTCTGTCTGCGCAGTAAGGGACAGGGGCTGTTATTCTACTGATGGGACAAGAATAACATGGGAGGAGATGCTACAATTTGAAAAGTGGGCCTAGGACAATGCTGAGAAATTCACCCCCATTGAGTTAGGGTTGACTGGACAGCCTGCCCCAGGACTCGGGCTGACCCGCAGAAGCCCAAGTGCCGACTATGAAAGGGCTTCTCCCTTTTTTTTTTTAATCCTCACCTGAGGACATTTTTCCATTTTTTGGTTCAGATAGAATGGGAGGGAGGAGAGGAAGAGAGAGAGAGAGAGAGAGAGAGAGAGAGAGAGAGAGAGAAACATCAACGTGAAAGGGACACATCGAGTAGCTACCACCCGCACAACCCAACCAGGGCTGGGGACAAACTGCAACCGAGGTACGTGCCCTCAGCAGGAACCGAACCCGGGTCTCTCTGGATCGCAGGCCGACGCTCTAACTGCTGAGCCAAACAGGCTTGTGAGCATGCATCCAAGTTTTATTTCAAGCTTATAATGAAAGGCCAGGCTCCTGAGAAAGCCAAACTGAAGATTTTTCTCATGGTAGAGACACATTATAGAAAATTTTAAAAATGTTGACTTGAAAATCAGTCCTAGACTTGATACACAAAAGGATTTCTGATTGGGATTATTAGCACAGTCACAAAGCTGGGTAAGGAGTCAGGTATCTTTCAAAGTTAGCTGGGTGTGTGGGTCTCCCTTTCCAGAAGGGCGCTTAGTTGTGTTAGTAATGCTCGAGTATTTTATCAGGTGCTAGGCTGTCCAGATAGGACTCTCAAGGTCTTCAGAAGCTGTTGCCTTAAACCATTTTCTGTCAGACTTAGGAAATTTTCTCACTTCCTGTAAGTCAAGGTAATACTGATCCTTCTTTATGTTCTTTGGGAATTTTGTCTGCAGATTCAGAAGTAGCAGCTCTGTCCTACGGAGCCAATGACATAAGGAAGCTCACTCTCTTCATACTGGTATTTCTGTTAGGATCTCAATGGCTGATTACAATGAGCAGAGAAGGCTTAAATACTAAAAAATCAGAGCAATGAAATTATTCCCCATGGAGATAATTATCTATAGGTCCAGGGATCTTCCCTGAGAACATCTTAGTAGATCTGTTATCAAGCATATCAGGCATATGAGGGCTGTGTTAAAACCCTGAGATTATCACCAAATCATAAGCCCAGCTCATGACCAATACTGAACCGTGGTGGAGCTAAACAGAAAGCCAACCCTATTTAAAAGCCAATCATTTCCGTACACCGCTTTAAGAAGACAGGGAAGTATAAAATGCATTTGTCTTTTCACCAAGGTGGTGAAAGTGCTTGAGTTACATTCATCCATCCATTCAACAGCTGCACTGAGGCTCTGTGACGGACAGGGGACCACTGGCCCAAGTCGGGCCAGCAGGACATCCTGCCTTCGGGAAGCTCAGAGTGGAACGCAGACAGTAAGAAGCAAAGACAATGCGATGTGGAAAATACTCCCCTGTTTATTAAAACTGTACCTAATCTATAAATCCAATCTGGACAATCATATTTCTCTGATCTCCTCAGATGAAATAATGATTGGTATTCCTAACCTTATGGAAATGTTGAGTCTTCTCCTTGTAATTTTGAAACGCAGCCTCGTAGCATAATTTCTTGTTGATGAATTTTGCAGATAGCCGTCTCAGCTGTAACCCACAGTTCACAGCGACAGTCACGGACTTCAGCACAATGACTTGCACTCGTAGGAGCGCAATAAATATTGTTTACATTATTATGTAACAATGAATTGGGCTGCCTTTCAGCTATCCAAAATATGTCTTTTGCTATTTTATTGTTCTCAAAAATTTTCCCCTGCTGATCAACATTACAACAGAAAAGAAAAATAAACAAAATTATATCAATATCATTTTACAAAATTGTATTTTAAAAACCTGGTATCCAAGGAGATAAAAAAATTATATATGAAAAGCACCTCTTTTCTTCCTCGTCAATAATGCATGTATTGGGATGCAAGAGATGCATTACGATTTTTATATTACTTTTGGCATAATTTCTATTCAAGAATAGAATTTGCTTCTCTTACAACATTCTTTCTATTTTCCTCAAATTCTGACGAGTGCATAATAAAAGTATTCTTAAATGAAACTCTTCTGTTTCCTTTTTAAGTGAAATCTATGCCATTTTTTTGTTGTGTTGCTCATAGTATTATATCAACACAGAAAAGCTGTGAAGATTCTTTGAACCCAGAACAATAGAATATACCTCCTATCCCTCCAGCACAGAGGTCTGTGTTGAACAGGAGAGATGATTTGACTTCAAAATGAAGGCATAAAAAGAATAACTTTTAAAGCACAAACATTCTCAGCTAAAAAGAAAATTCTTAAGAACAATTTTTGAATCTAAAAGTCAAGCTCCTCCATAATTAGCCTCCTTGGCAAAGAGAGATTTTATCGTTTTCTTGCTATTCCATCAATGAGAAGCATGCAATTTAAAAAAAAAAAAATCTACAGCTTCCAGCTTTTGATCTGACACAGTAATTGTTTCTTATCCTAAACTCCTTCCTGTTAATTCTCCCCTTGTTTAGATTGAGAATCGGATTTTGTTGCAGCCGACTGTTTTTCACAGTTCTCAAATTTGAGAACCATCGATGAGTCCCAGCATAAGCTGGTTGCAAAGAGAGATTATTGTGTTGATGACTGGTAAGGGTTGAGTTTTGTCCCCCAAATCCACGTTTTAATCCCAGTACATGCCAATGTGACCTTGGTAAGTAGGGTAGTTGCATATGTAACTGGGTAGGTTAAGATGAGGTCATCCTTGAGTTTTGCCTCCATCAGCCAGAGAATGTCACAGGACCCCAGCCAACCAGCAGCGGCCAGGAGGAGGCAGGGAGACGTTCCCTCCCAGAAGCATTTCGAATAGCATAGTCCTGCCAACACTTTGATCCTGCACTTCTAGCCTCTGAATTATGAGGTCATACACATCTGTTGTTTAAGCCCCTCAGGGTGTGGCTGGGTGGAGCAGCCCACAGAAATGAACACAGTGACCGAATATGTAGTCATCATTTGTCAGTAGCTTTATAGGAGGAACAGTCTCAGAAGTATGTCCCATTGTAAGCAAAATTCCTTTACGTCAACAAGGCCAATAAAGCTGGAGCCAGTTAGCCAGGGTCGGAATCCAGAGTCCGTCCAGAGCGAGAGGCCTCTCTAGTGAGAGGGTTAGGGTGGTGCAGGAAGAGAGATTCGAACACAGGTCTTTCCCACCTTCCTCTGAAGAAAGTCTCACCGTTCACTGGAAATCCTCTCTGAGTAGTGACATCAAGTCATCTGAACATTAAGTATTCTACGGTGTAGGCCATCCCTCTTACCCAGACCTGACCATAAAGGTGCTGTCTCCATGCAGGTGCTAACTCATGACAACCGCTCACTAGTCATCTGGTGTTGGTGAGCCAAGGAAGGAGCTAGTATCATATGCTCTTCTGTGTCCATTCCTGACTGCAGGCATGTGCGTGCACACACACACACCACACAATACACACACACATACTAATTTAAGAGTTGGAAAACTTGGAGGTTGAATGGGTAAGATAAAGATACATTCTAACTCTGCCCTGGCCGGTTTGGCTCAGCGGTTAGAGCATCAGCCTGCGGTCCCAAGAGACCCGGGTTCGGTTCTCGCTAAGGGCATGTACCTTGATTGCAGTTTGTCCCCGGCCCTGGTCGGTTGTGCAGGTGGCAGCCACTCGATGTGTCCCTTTCACCTCTCTCTCTCTCTCTCTCTCTCTCCCCCTCCCACTCTACCTGAACAAAAAATGTCCTCGGGTGAGGATAAAAAAAAGGATACATTCTAATTCCTTATGTCTTTAGATCAAAACCATGTTTATTTACTGGAGATTTGATGACTCCACAGTGTAACCAGGCAGGTGTTCTTTTACTTCAATTCTTAGAAAATCAGAAATGTGGATTTTACCATGTATTGTCCTCTAGACCTTGGTGTGACTATTTTACAACAATCATTGCAACACAATGTCAAAAGGTCTAACATACATGTCACTCGTCTCAAAGGGAGAGAGGAGTGAATGCTACAAACATATTTTCCTCAATATCCTATTAAAACAAAGTAGGTGATTAAATGTAGTAAGATACTATATTATACATCACCATGAAACATATTATAAGAGAATAAGCCAAAATGAATTTCTAGAACTGGGAAGAAAGGTGTCGGGAAAAGAAAGCAAAGAGGTCGCTGGATTAGCTCGACGACCAAGGTGGACAGCAGAGCAGAGAGGGAGCGTGAAGGTAAGTTCGGAGAAATCATCTCGTCTGAAGAACAACAGAAAGAAGCTGGGGGAAAAAAATGAACATATTTTCAGGAACTGGGAGACACTATGGCCATGTCTAAAACACATGTAATTAGTCCCAAAAAGAGGGAAGAGTAAATAAGGCAGGAAAAAATATATTGGAAGAAATAACGGCTGAAAAATGTGTTGAAAGATACAAATCCACAGATTTAAGAATCTCAGTAGCCCCCAAGCAGACTAGAAAAGCTACGCCTACACATCACAGAAAAAAAAAAAGATTAAAATTAAAGATGTAGGAAATGTCTCAAGAGCGGACACATTATAAACAGGAGAACAAACCCACGAGCTGACACGTAGCCAGCGGACCCGCTCTGCTCGGGACGCGGCCTCAGAGTGTCCGATCTCCAGGTCTGAATCCTTAACAGCAACGCATCGGTGACATGGGAGGGGACAGAGGCCAGCGCAGTATGTGTTAAGGGATCCAGAGACTATGTCCTCCAGAAAGAGTCTGCAGGTGTGTGGCCTGACGCCAGATGTCAGAGATGCTCCCTTTAGACAGCTTCCTGAAGCTCGCGCTGCGCAAGGAGAAGCCTGGACTTTCTCGGACATTATTCTTCTCTCGTTTCCCTGTTACCTTTCACGTGTCCACTTGGATCGGGGTGCCATTATACAAGCACATTAGTGAAAGGGAAGAGTTTATAAGACTCTAAGATAAGAGAATTAGAGTGGGGAATCTGAGCTATTAGGGGCAGATATCTGGGGACCCTAAGAGGCAAGAGAGGGGTTAGCGAAGAGGAAGCTGCCTGTGCAGTGATGAGCACCACAAGCCAGTGCAACAGGGTCATCTGATGTGCGTTTCCCGCTGCGAACGCGGAGGAAGGCTCATGCCCATGCATTCCCCTCTAGATCGGCGGGGGGTAAATGGGTTCAAACCTGCACAGACCGGAAGGAGATGGGAACAGACCCTCACACCCAGCCTCACATTGGTGCTGCCGACCTGCTGTCTACTGTCCTGTCGGCTGACTTGCAAACGGCCAAGGTTATAGCAATGTCAAGGCTAAGTACGGTTTCAACGGAGCAACAGTATCCCTTGGGAAAACTCCCACGGAGGCATAAATATGGTTATATATATTTAAAAATGAGATGATGGTGTTTGTTTCACACGTTCTTTCGATCCAAGTTCTTCCCACAGTTCAAATGGAAGAAGAGAAGCAATTAAGCTTTTTTCTCCTTTTCCATGTGAAGCAGATAACGTCCCCGAAGAGCCACAGATGCAGTGAGTGTGAAGAAGAAAGTGTTGGTCCCAGACACGCCAGTCTGAGCCTCGTACTTGCGGACACGGGACGACAGCTTCTTGCCCGCGCCTCCTGCCTGCGGAGACAGAAGGCGCGTTGCAGAGAACAGTCCGGAACACATGCCCGTCTCCCCAGTCACAGGTGCTGCCGTCATTGCACCATCTAGGCCACCTGTCAATGGAGGCATTTCCATACTGATTGTCCAAAGATAAAATGTAAATTAGCCAAAGAAAATTGAGCATGGCAGAGAAAATGCTGACGTTCAGAGTCATTTAAACACACACACACACACACACACCTGGTCTTTATTAAAACACAAAGGGTCTAATTCCTCTACGTATTAAAAAATGTTTCATCTGTAGGAACACCGGCAAAGAGTGTACAAATATTTCAATTTCCTGGAATGAAACTGGGGGAGGTATTCTTTTACACTTGAGAATCTGTGTTTGTTTATAATAAAATAAATAACAGAGCTAGAAATATACCCTGCTTTCTGTGATGTACCTTCTTGAAAGACTAGAGCACTTCTGTCTGGATAGGCAGAGAAATTGACGTTTTGAAAACAAAAAAAAGGGCATCTTACTCAGTAGAACTTTCCAAGTGAATGAGACCTGAGCCGTCAGTGGTAAGGTCGTTAGGAGCAGACCAGAGCTAAACAACTGTGTCATGCTGAGTTCCACCACAGGAACTACTCCCTGACAAATCAGTGACACTCAACACAGACTCGAGTCCGTAATTTCACTAGGATACTATTATATCAAATAACATGCTGCACTCCGAGGTCCCACCTCAAAAACTCATTTCTCGTTCGTTTGCCTTTTTACATGAGACTTTAAGACAATACAATGATATTTGGAGTCATAATAATCAAGGAGCCAAACCGGTCCTATCCAAAATTATGAAGAAAAGTGACCTTCAACCTTCCCAGTTTATTTTGTTCCTTTTCTTTATTTCTTTGCCAATCTCACTTTCTATTCACTATGTGCAGTGTCAAAAAGCAAAACAAAACAGAAAACACACACACACACACACACACACACACACACCCAACTACCCATACTATAAATTCACCATAAGGGTAAAAGGTTTAACTTTCTGGCTTTCTTGTAGTCCAAAGTCCTCAGGTAGGATCACAACTATAAAAAAGGTAAATAAATGAATGAGAATCATCACATTTAAACCTGGGCAGATGAGAAATGTTGATGCACACGGCCTTCCTAAATATTCCCTCCAGGTAATGTCCTACCACATCCTCAAAAGAAAGGGATGACTTTTCACAGTACTTACGAGAAAGGCTGAACTCTCTTCCTTAAGCAGTTTGAGCAAACTCCATGAGCTAGGTCATTTATGTATTCTCTCCGTCATTGAGGGAGAGTCACCTCGCTGCTAGGCACCGTGTGCAATGGTTTGGAGACAACGTAAGACAGAATTACCTCCTTAAGGACCTCACAGTCTATACACACCAACAGATAACAGGCTTGCATTACAAATACATGTTGGACATACACAGAGAGGCTATAGGGACAAGACATAATTTTTCAGGATGGAACAATTTTCTCTAAAAGTAAAAAATAAGAACAGGTTACCATCTACATACTATGGAATCCTTAGTATCTTTTGTTGGTATTCTCATTTCTCTCTGGGGGCTACTGAGATCCTTCTTTATCTCGGGAGTTCAGCAGTTTCGCAGTTATGCCTTGGTCTGTAGCTATTCTTATTCTTCTTATTCAGGGTGACTGAATTGGAGAATTTTTATCTTTTGTCAGTCTAGTGTCAGCTTCAGAATAGTCTCAGGCTTCTTCTTCCAAGGCCATCATGCCCACATTTTCTCTCTTTTCTCCACCGAAAAGTTCTATTAGATGTTTGTTGGAAGTCCTTATTCAATCATCCAAGATAATCCAGTCCCCGTTTATATTAATTCTATGTCTATTCATGTATGCTAACTTGAGTTCTTTCCATAATCTATCCAGCTCATTAATTATCTTTTCAACTGTGTCTAATCTGCCGACTGTTCTGTCTGTTCCAATAGTTTGTTTCACCGGCTCCCCTATCTCTAGACTACACACTCTCTAGAGATGATGCCATCACAAGAAATAGAAACCCAACTGATTGTACTCAGACTAAGCTGTGCTCGGGAGAGCAGAGGGAATCCTGAACGCCACAGCTGGAAGTGCTCCTGCTCTCGGAAGGACTGGATACATACACCGGAACACCTTCAGTAGCTGCAACGTGTTCATTTACTGCTTAATTCCCACACCCTTACGGGAAACATGGCCACCTCTAAAAATGAGAAGAGTTATCAACAACAACAACAACAAAAATGTAATGACTCATTAGGCATAGGCAGTTCCTACTGAGGACAGGATTCTGGGGGTCCCCTCCTGTACCAGCAGGGGTGCCTGAACAGAGGGGGCCAAGGGGTGTTGGAGCATCAGCAGTTTGGAGGACTGGTCATTGACTCTATTCAACCACTCACACTAACTGTGACGGTTCTAAGACACAAGTCTCCAATCTATCATATTCCGTTCAGGTTTAATTAGTAATGTCACCAATGTGACAACTGGACTGTGCTAAAGGTACCTCTCTGAAGGAAACTAGCCTCACAGTCCTTCCTTAATGAGCAAGCACCCATGT
Organism: Molossus molossus; assembly: GCF_014108415.1. Classification (NCBI taxonomy): domain Eukaryota; kingdom Metazoa; phylum Chordata; class Mammalia; order Chiroptera; family Molossidae; genus Molossus; species Molossus molossus. The sequence continues at coordinate 112,334,862 of NW_023425399.1, forward strand.
GACCCCACCACCTGGATCTAGAGGTGATCATCGATTAACACAGTCATGGTCTCTCCCCCAGGAATGGGGAATTGATGATACTCAGGAACTCAACTTAATAAGCTATTGCTGCAAAAAATAGCTTATAAAAGCATGTAACAGTGATTCTCAGCAGTGAACTTGGTTCGTACTGAAGTAAAGGAAGGCGTGTCGGGTGAGATGAAATCCACACAGAGACGCAGAGGTGAGACGATGGGAGAAGAAGGAAAAGCAAATCTCACTGTCTACTGGCTTTAGCAAATCCACGTCCCGTCCCTCTAGAAGCGTGCCTACCTTTTCTGTTGTCAGCCCCTTAATATCATGATTCCTTACAATAGATCCCCTTTCCCAAGATGGCTCAATCCATGAAATCACCCTAAGACAAAGCCCAGCAACCACCATCCCAGAGTTGGGGTACATGGAAGAAACCAAGGAAGGAACGCCACGTAACAATGGTTTAGGAGCGCTTCATCTGGATGGCCGGTTCTTAGCTTTCAGTGCATAGGTTTCATCAAGAACCGCAGCAAATCTATGAACCTCTTATCCAGAGAAGTTTATGTTCACACAAAACGTTCCACACAATTTTTCAGGGGTTGTGAACCCCACAAAAGCCGTCCACAGGCTCTAAAACAGAATCAAGGCAGGTCATGGTCACATCTAAAAATATATACACATGTTTCCAAATATGAAAGCAAGCAGATGAAAACATAAAGCATTAATTGGCATTTGAATAAAGAACAGGATCTTATCATCCCAACAAAAAATCTTATACTTCATTCAAGCTTCTTTCCTACAGATAAGACTACAATATTCTGGGTCCCATTTAAAATATGGTTAACAGATATTAAGTTATGTGTCCTTAGGGATTATTCAACTTGTGTGAAGGTTTCCCAAGGAAATACAATTTTTCCCTTGTAGGCTTCAGAGCATAAAATAAGGCATCTATGTTTGTTAAGTGTATAAAATCCCACCCACCCCCAGGGCCCTTTGATAGCTTAGCTGCAAAGTGAAAACGCCATCAAACAATACATTTTGTTTGTTTGTTTGTTTGTTTGTTTGTTTGTTTGTTTTAAAGAAGGCTCTGTAGCACTGGAAGTTTTTGTGAAAAATCTAAAATCGTATTCACAGGTGTTCTCTTAAAGTGTCCTTGCAAAAAGAGGCATGCATACGGTACCATTTCAGGGTCACCAAAGGGCCCGCCTGCTCCCCAGTCTCGCTCCTGATGGTCTGTCTGTCCCTCCATCCTGCACAGTCCACGCCTAGCAAGCCCCTCTGCAGGCATCTGTTTCTAAGATGCCATCACCGCTGGTCTGCACGTGCAGAGAAATGGCAGTTCTGCATAATTATCTCCCAAAGTTACGCTCTGCAAAATGTGAGGTGATTTCTGGGTCCCATTAGAAGGCAACTTGGTCAATAGTCATTGATTGACACACAGTGCTCCTTCCCGGAGCAATGAGGCAGGAAATTCCCCATGGGGGTCACACGCATGGAAAGAGCCTGAACCTGGTGGCAAAGGACACCAGGCTGCCCTGCAGGGTGTGTCCCGGCTGCAAAGGCAGAGCGAGTGGAAGCCGGGAGCCCTGCCTGGAGGCAGCGGGGGGGGGGGGGAGGGTTGATGCAACAGCTTCGTGTTCAGCCTGATGAGAAGCCACGTGGGACAGGACTGGCCACTGCTCTGGGAAAATGAAACCAGCCTCTTAGTGTTTGGAAGGGAATGGATTTTAAAAATGTGACCCGCAGAAGCACCACGGTAACTCTGAGATGGCAGCACCCTGTGAAGAGCAGACCTACAAGGCCTGTGTGTGAGTGTGAAGTTCTGGATATAAAAAAACAAGAGAAGTGAGCTCGTGTGTGAAGTGCACCCATAACACACGTGTCCGGCAAATCACACATGATCGATACATCCCAGCAATGACTGGTTCTCGAGTGGCGTTCCATCACAGAAACATGCTCAGACAGCGTGGGGTTTGCAAAGCTGACTTCACTAGCAGAAGAACGAGGAGAGGCGAACAGGCAAGAAGGGGCGCGTGCCTGTCCTGTTCCGTGACCAGCGCTGATGTCTGCTCCTGTGATCAGTACTACGTGAGCAGCTCAGCCAGCCGTGGACAGGCTGGCAGACCGTGCCAACCCCCTGTTCCTTCTCGAACCTCTCAGGGCCATGCCCTGTGGAAACACTTCATTGCTGTGAGGGCGAATGTCGTAGGAGAAATAGCCTGGTAAGTTCAACGGGAGTGATTCAATTTTATGATTTTAGATGGAAAAATGATAGAAACTATCTGTTTCGAGACCCTGATGTTGCAGAGAAAAAACAAACAAATGTGAGGGGCAGAAAAGTTAAATGATGGGCATGAAGTCCCACCACCAGTCAGCAATGCAGAGCCAAGCCCCCACCCACCCTTGGCCACCCTTCAGGGGCAGGGTCCTGGCAGGGGCACGGGGCAGGTCACATTCTGCACTAGCACAGACAGTTGTCCTCCTTGGCAAGAGAACCACCGCCTGGTTCCGGAAACAAAAACACCACCCATCAAAGGGAACCATTTTCAACTTCACTCTTCTGCCAGAGATGAGCTGCCATCCCTCTGTGTGCGAAGGGATTAAATGTGACATCACCATCTCCACCGAAACCTGATGGAACACGCAGTGCCGGCCGAGTCTGGCGTGAGGCTCCCTCCCCTTTTGCTGGACGAGCCTGGCTTTCTTCAGAGTTCTCTTAAATCCAGCAGGGCCCCTCATCACGCAGGTCCCCTCCCTGTCCTGCAGCAGGCATCACCCTCGAAGCAGTAGAAGTCTGCACTTTGTGAAAAGGAGAAGGCAACACACCCACAAACCCAGCGGTGAGACATGGCTAACGTTCTTTGTCTCGGCCACACCTTCCTTCGGAGCTCCAAGAACTGGGTTTCCATTCAACACCGTCTGCAGCTGCCTCCAGCTCCTGCTAAACAGTGACCAGCCTCCGCCTCCACCGTGTCGTGCTCAGGGCATGTGTTTCTTCTGCTCAGAAGGAAGGTGGTGAAAGATGAACGCTGATCAACTCTCCTTCCTGACACGGAGACATTCTGCCTTGATTTCTGCCTTGTGCTGACTTATCCAACCCACCTGAGACTCTGCTCTTTGGGAGCAGATGGAAGCCACAGCCGGTGTCTCAACAGCGGCTCCCATTCGGGGTCATTTCCAGCAGCAAGGCTGTCTTCCCAGACACGCAGCACCTCCGGGCTGAGTGCCCGTGTTCAGAGGTTCTCTCTCCTGCTCCAGCAGGGTGCACGCCCACCTCGGCATCGTCCTTCTACGCACAGAACCTCAACTACCGGGACTCTTCTGTGTACAAGGCTGCAGAAACGTTGATGAGGTTTTCATGTTTTCCTAAGGACGCTGGGTGAAAAATCGCTCTGATTTCACTGGTTTACAAATGTTTGGCATGCAGTATTTAACTGCTCTGTCTTCTCCCTTTAAAAGCTATCATTTGGGGATAATTATTTTTTAGTTATCTTAACACAGGTGCACATATTTAGATCTTTAAAACTATCATCTCAAATCCATATAAGCAAAATTGGTGTTGATTTTTTAAAACATAATTTTGATTGCAAAGGCATGCCAGATAAAACTCCCTAATTCTAGCAAATCAAATTGTTATCCTCGTAATTTGCGAGTTATGAATGTTAATCATAGGAAAAGAGCAAAGGGGAGGCAGATATTATAGGCATTGTCCCCTGGGCAGCTTCCCCGGGAAGCTGCAACTTTACGCTCCCCAGGGAACCAAGGTCCATTCCCTGCAAATCACTGGGGGAAGGGGTCCAACAAAGTGGGGGATGGGCACATGTGCAGTGAATTCAGGGTGATGTAGGGAAGGTGCTTGCCTGTCAGTCGAACCTGGGAACAAAGATCATTGGCTGAGGGGTGGAGCCAATGTCAGCATGTGCAATCTTGAAGAGTTCATTGGTTAAGCCCCTGGTCATACCCCCAGACAAAGAATTCTCTCTCCTGGGCTCTGCTCCCTTCACCCCCTTGCTCAGTGACCCACACTTGCCATGTGCCCCCATAGTCATGTGGCCTTAGGCAACTGCATGTCGCAGGGTGACTCGGACCCCGCACACAACGGACTGCAGCTGGGAGCACAAGCTAAGCCAGCCCGAAGCTGCACTAGACTGAACTTTTATTTTGGAACGAGACTCTGGTCAGTGGCTTTAATCCTAGCCCTGCTGAAGACGAGATTGGACTTTTTCCATGGCGAGGCACAGGGAGATGGGACCTTGGAAGGGAAAACCCTTAATTTTACATCATTAGTAAAACTCTCCATCCATTAAAAAGATAAGACACCTCATCCTCTCTCAGCTGCCTCAGGAAATGCTTTTCCCAGCTGCACCCCAAGAACTCCACTTCGACCGGTAACTGGTGGAGACAGAGAAAATGATTCATGACCAGTTATCATTTATAATGAATGGTTCATTATATTCTGATCCTATTTTTTTCATACTGTTCTCAGTTCTCTAGTTCCTTCAATATGATTATTAAATTATCATTACATCTACATCATAATAGATTGGGGTAATTTAACTACCAATTATGCCTATAATAGTCATGCCTATAATACTCATTTACCAATAATCATATTGAATTTTCTAAGTAAAGCCCTTCTTAATAAGACATTATTCTTGATTATCTTTATTACTTTTATACAAGATTTACTTACACTGGATAAACCTATCCATGCAAACTCACAATAAAGAGTATCTTTTATTTACTTTCCAGAATAGTATAAGTGTCAGTCATAAGAATTAGAATAGGATCTTCTACACAAGCAAATTTCACCAGAAAACTTTGAATATAGTAATTAGATCTAACCAACTAAAATTAGAGGAGTGTCCATATATCAGCTTCTGTTTTGGAAATATAGTTTCTTTGTTCCAATTATTTAGACACTTTAAAAACAATATGGAAAAACAATATGGTCTTTTTGGAAATCACTTTAAGATTAGCCTACCTGAAGCTCATTGTAGTTATCCTTTGAAGCCCAATCAGAGAAAGTGGGAGATGACTAAGAACTTCATCTCAGTTAGACAAACTCTCTTCCAATAGTAGCTCTGGATTTAAAAACTGATGCTTTCTAGAAGCTGAACTTCATGAATATTTGGAACACCAGAGACCAACATATATTTACAAGGAACTATGTACACCTGCATAAGCCTCTTCTGGATTGTTAGATGTGGTTTATTGACCGAGGGATGCATAGATAGCAGGTGGCCAATCACAGGCCCACAACTTCCGTGTTCATTTTGTTAACTTAGTAATGTATGATGATGGGTGTATGCTAATTAATCCTTAAAAATGTGTTTATAGTCACTCAAAAGAAAATGGAATCTTTCATTAGAAAGATAATTGTAGCAGAAAATAATTTTGCTGAAGTCATTCAAGTCAATGCTCTTGAACTTATCCTGTTTGTGTGTCGTGTTAGCAAACGGCTGGTGTTTCATAAATATTTAACTCAGGATCTCTCACCACAAGACCAGAAATAAAGCCTCTGAGTCAGAATACATCGTTGCCAAGTTCATCTTACAAAGTATAAATATCATGAATGCCTTGTTAGCACCGATTAATATTCTGCGATTTAAGTGGTAGAGCGCTCTTTATATAAACAACAACAAAAATCTACCAACTCCAACTGCTACTCCAGAGTTCAAATTGCTTGACAATTAACAAGCAGCAGAAATCATAAAAAATATTGTGACGACCTCAAATAAAAACAATGCAAAAGCTTCGTTATTCACCAGCTATTGAACACATGCTGGTATGTTAGCATGATTTTTCTTTAGCTCAATTCAGCTATCACCTAATTTTCTTAAAAGTGTATGTTTTTCTCATTATAGGTCCCTCAGGGTGTTGGTTGCAGTTTGCACGCTATTTGAGAGAGAAGGATGCGTTACATAAATCAGCTCACTCCGTTACGGAGAGCTGGAAACCCCACAATCTGCCCTTTGCAAGGTCAGTGGTATCATTCAGTTCAAGTCTGAAGGCCCGAGAACCAAGAATAGCTGGCTGATGGCCAAGGGCAGAAACTGCGTGGCCTAGCTCAAGGAGATAAAGCAAATTCACCCTTCCTGTGACTTTTATCTTCTATCTGGGAAGGCCTTCGGTGGACTGGGCGATGTGCACCGGACGGATGAGGGAAGTCTTCATTACTCAGCCCGGATTCCAAGGCCAGTGTCTTTCAGAGACACCCACATAGACACAACCAGAAACAATGTTTATACCAGTTATGGGAATGACTCCCTTGGGCCAGTCAAGTGGATACATAAAATTAAGGATCACAGCTACCATACAGCCTTTATTCTATTTTTTTTTTTTTTTTATCCTCACCCAAGGACATTTTTCCATTTTTTGTACAGACAGAGTGGGAGGGAGAGAGAGGAAGAGAGAGAGAAAGGGAAACATCGATGTGAAAGGGACACATCGAGTGGCTGCCACCCGCACGACCAACCAGGGCTAGGGACAAACCGCAACCGAGGCACACGCCCTTAGCGGGAACCGAACCCGGGTCTCTCCGGACCGCAGGCCGACGCTCTAACCGCTGAGCCAAACCGGCCAGGGCACAGCCTTTATTCTACAGGGCGTTCTTCTCTGTCTTCTTCCAGCCCTTCCGCTTCATCCCCAAAGAAAGCAGGGAGCCCGTGGAAAGGAACAAGGACAGCCCAAAACCTTTCCCGGGAAATTTCAGAAGGAACTTTTAGCTTTTACTTAAACATGGATTTGACTGGAACTCTGGGAATGGATTTCCAATTTTTTTTAAAAAGCCAAAGCACATTGTGAAAGCTTGTATCAGAAGAATTAGAAAACTCTTCAAACTCCCTATTTTGCTGAATTCTCTCTCTTTTTTTTTTTTTTTAATTTTATTTTTAACCTCACCCGAGGACATTTTTTGATATTTTACTCAGATAGAGTGGGAGGGAGAGAGAGAGAGAGAAACATCGATGCGAAAGGGACACACCAAGTGGTCACCACCCACACGACCCAACCAGGGCCGGGGACAAACTGCAACCGAGGCACGTGCCCTCAGCGGGAACCAACCCGGGTCTCTCCGGACCGCAGGCCAACGCTCCAACCACTGAGCCAAACTGGCCAGGGCTATTTTGCTGAATTCTATTGACAATTCCATTACATGCCAAGAGTCTTCAACTTTTTTAGGTAAATCTGTCAACCTCGTCAAGATTTCCTTCTATTTCTGGGAACGTGAATAAAGAGTTGAAATGTCAGAGCTCATCCTTGGAACCTAAAAAAATGGTCCTTATAGATATTATGACCCAAAAGGTAAGTGATGCAACATTCACCTTGAAAAGAAGAACTAATTCTCTCCATATGAAACCAATATTTTGAAAGTGATCACCATTTATAAGATGGCCCTTGTGTATCTTTGAGTAGTGCGTTAGGGTAGATGAGGTACAGAAAATGAAAGGAACTGTAACTATACACTTGTGCTTTACAAACTAAATTGTAATTTCTTCTTGTGAAGATGTGAGGTGTAACATTATAATATACAATCTAAATGTAATGTGTTACTTTCTTGCTTTTTATAAAACTCAGTGTTTCTTTCTAAACCACTACCCAGGAGGGTGAGGGGGAAGGAAAGAGCATAAACTATTTTTGGTGTCTCCTTTTTAGTTTAAATATACTGAAAGTTTAAAACCTATTAAATAAATAATATAAAGGCCAAGTGGAGAAAAGCCCAGACTTGAGTGTCTAAATAGGCTTTTGACATTTATAACCACATGATACCTCCAAGGCCACGCCTGACCAACCATAAAGGAGGACACACGCCACTTCGTACGGACACATTGGGGTTAACAGTGACATAGGCAAGTCTAGCAAACATTTAGAACTCATTAGAAGACTCATATTGCTATCACTGTGACAAACCTTTAAAGTAGGGAGGGTCAGTAAAAGCACCCTCCTTCGGAAGACGTAGATGAGTGAAGGACTGAGACCCTGGGCAGATAGATCTAAGGGGTCGTCTCTGCAACATACGAATGAATACATGTCTCCTGCAGGCTGTGTGCTCGGGGTGGACAGGCTACATGCTGTTGATTATAGCTGAATGTCTTTGTGCCCACAGACTGAGTTGAATGTTTCTCAGAATAACTTGGTTTTAGCCCCCATCCTTATTTATAATAGAATTTTTTATTTCCCTGATACTCACCTTGGGATGCTTTAAAAATTAATACTGAAACCTAGGCCCTACTCAGAGTATTTGAATTAATTGAGTCAGGGTGGGCTTGGATAAAGGCATTTTTTTTTTTTTTTTTTTACAGCTGTCCCCAGTAATTACGGTAATAGATTTTATTATAAGTACTCTGTATTGGAATTGTTCTGCGAGCATCCTTAAATTCTCTTTACACTTCAAATAACCCAAAACTGCAAATGACAGGAGAAATAGAATAGACACTGTGTTTTGTGTGGCAAATGCTGGAGATTTTATTTATTTTAATTTTTTTTCTTCATTGATTTTAGAGAGAGAGGAAGAGAAAAGGAGAGATAGAAACATCCATGAGAGAGAACATCAATTGGTCACCTCCTGCACACCCCCCATTGGAGATCTGGCCCACAACCTGGGCATGTGCCCTGACCGGAAATCGAACCAGCGACCTTTTGGTGCCTGGGTCGACGCTCAATCACTGAGCCACACCAGCCAGGCAATGCTGAAGATTTTAAACAGACTTACTCCTGGCCAAGATGAAGGTGCCCTTCCTCCTAGGTCATCACTCTTACAACTAAGATCAGAGGTGAAAAAGAAGGATCCGCCAGTCCAACCTCTCTGTGCTGTTCGAACTGAATGATTTGTAGTATTTGTAGTTCTGTCTCCCCGTCCTGGGATTTCCCTCTGTCCCTTCCATTCCTCTGGACTTTTATTCTGGTCGCTCAACGCATCCACTGAACTTTTACTTTGGTTGGTGTCTGTTTCAGGTCCCTGAATCCATGGGACTCTTCTTTGTTACATAGTTTCTTAAAAGGGAAGCAGTTGTATTCTAGAGACAGAGACTTGGGGAGTTCTAGGTGACTGCAGAAGGGGAAACTGGGGGCCAAAGGATCACATCTGTGGGATGAGAAAGATGGAATGATAATAAATATTAATTTCCTGGGACCCTTTATACTTGTGAGGCAGTTAGGTGGGAGATTTCAAAGGTGTCCTCAGGGAATAATGTAAGGTCACAGGACTAGAAACCCTGCTGGAATAAAACGATATTTCTAAATTACACGCAAGAGAGGCTCTCACCCCTAAGTTTGGTCTATAGTAGGAAAATAATTCATAAAATAGACATCGAATAGCACATAATATCAGAGTGTATAAACGAGTCAATTATTAAGAATGGGTTTCGGAGAGTAAATCAGATTCTCGGAAGAACACCTAGATTCACGCTCGAAAGATTAGGACCTACCATAAGAGATGGCAATGTAATAACCCAGCTACCTCCTGCTCAAACCACGCGCAGCAAATTCCAAATAAATGGACTAGAGAATTGTTAACAGTTGTTTTTCAAAACGGAGTGCTGAATTTGCAGAAATGCGTGTGATTTTCAGCAACCCAGGACCCCTGTTGTATAATTGTTACAGCCATCGGAGCTTAGCAGGTTTCTTTCGGGAAATGAAGCCTGAGTTGCTTAGAGGTGATTCTGTAACTTAATGTGATAGGTCGATCGGAAGGATTTCTCCTGTCTCTTCCCGTATCTTTCTTCACAACTTCAGCTCATGATCACAAGTTAGTTTTCTTGTCGCATACTCATCTGTGCACTCCAGGCCTGGTTAGTTTCCTGAAAAATAATGTGCCATATTCAATACACACAAAGTCAAAAATAAAATTGAGGTCAAGAAAGATATTCCTGTTTTTTATTTAAAAAATGTAACGTAGTATGTCCGTTTAGACGTTGCATGAAATGAAATGCCATTCAATGATTCATTCTTTCGTACTTTTCATGTCACTGTCTCTCGGAGGAGGGGCTCACCGTTCATTAAGACTATTTACTTAATTAATGAGGCAATCATTTCTTCATTATAGAGAAGGAGGAGAAAGACAATTATTTAAGTTCTAAGTGAATTGAAAGCTAAAAAAATTGTTTTTGCCTCTGGATTAGAGACTTAAGACGATTATTTTACTAATTGCAGTTAATTAGGTTTGCTCTGTGTTATTACTCAAGATCAAAATAACGAGTCATTTATAACAATAAAGTTTATATTAATAGAAGTCATCACCTTCAAATATTCCAGTGTTTATCACTATGAGTTTTCCAATGTATAGAGTATAATAAAAATGAAATAATAATTGGTTTGGTTTCAAAGTGATACTTTCAACAGGAAGATTTTCTTACATACTGAGACATCCCCACCATCTGTAGGACCACCAGTTCCTCATCCTACAAGAGGCTGACTATACACACACACACACACATATATATGTGTATATATATACATGAATAATTTTTTCTTTTTAAAATAATGATGACTAAAACAATTCATTAAAGAATCGTATCTGGTTCTAAAAATGCCACCCCATTTGCCCTGAGAACGTGCATATGCTCTGAACGGTGCAAGGAACACCTCTGGCAGCCGAAGTAGAAGGTGAAGCAGACCTGCCTAGAGACCCGGCTCAAGGTCACAGCGTGAATGTCAAACCCCCGGTGTCCTCCCCTGCAGACCACGCTCCAGGCTATACTCCCCGCTCCCAGAATCCCACAGGAGGAGGCTCGGGGCCCAGTGCCCCCCTCCAGCGGCCTTGGCTCCCCCGGCTCTGCCCTGGCAGGGTGCACGTGGCCTCCCGGGGTGAACCCGCAGTGACAGATGCCGCACACCCGGAGGTGCTTCAACCTTTTTTAAATGAAACGTGCTGCACGGGGGTTGGACAGTGTGCAAGAGACGGGTGACAGGTGCCACTGGGGTGGGGCCGGCTCTTCCAGGAAACCTCACCGTTGTCCAACTTGAGGTCCATGTCTCCGGTGAGAACGCCCCCTTCCTGTCCTCCGCGCTTCCCCGGGAGTTTCCGGGGACGGCCCTGTGGGTGCCTGTGCTGTTACTCCTTCCTGCCCTCCGCTCATTTCTTTCTGACCCCCAGTTACCGAGGGGTGCAAAGCAGATTTCCTCACACAGCTTGCTGCGAATTATAAAAGGCTCACGTAAATGGTTGTTCTTGTTTTTATTTGGGGGGGGGGGGTCTTTTTGTGTGTGTTTGAATTATTAGTAATTCCTGGAAAATAACTAGAAGTGACAAAATGTATTTTAAAGATAACTTCATAAAAAACGCAATAAATCACAAAAACCACATAGATGGTCTAGTAGATTATTCTTGCCCCTCCTCAAATTCAATACTTCTTTCCTTGTTTCATGATGTTAAGATTGCACAAGCAGTTCTTGCTTATTGTAAACTGCCAAAAATATAGGAATGCAGAAGCTCAAAACAGAAGTTGTTACAACCCGCCACGTGTGACTGCCCCTAACCTGTGAGCGTGAGCCTCCCAGGGGTATTTCCACCCCCGCCCCCTCGCGCTCTCTTCCAGGTCCTGTCCCCTGAGATGCTAACACTCCCCAAAGCGGGTCGCTCTCAGTATGATAACTTCCCCGATAGAGTCGTCTGGCTTCTCATCTGTTCTTGCGTAAATCAATTATTTAGGGCATAAAATTGCCTTTTCACACCATGTGTCCTTGCTTTCCTGACACAAAGCCTCATTCTCAGAGCTCCTCCGTCTGCCACTAATGGCCAAAGTCAACTCTCGTAGTCAGGGCCGAGCAATGATTCTTTTTCCACAGATCGCATGGTCACAACTAGACCGAGGTTACAGTGTAAATAAGGTTATAATTTAGAAACATGTGTGTCCTGCAGTAGCATATCATAGACACATTTCCATGCCGGCAGATATAAAATGATGGTTACTTTCCAATAGTTGCACGGTCTTCGATTGTTTGGACATAGCAACGTTAAGGAATTAGTCCCTTATTGATGAAAAATTCTATAGTCAACATCTCTACATGCACGTCACTGAAAATGTCTGAAAGTGGGATTACGGGATCAAAGAATTAGTCATATTTTAAATGTTACAGAGTTTTGACAAATGCCATCCATCAAAACCAAAGCAATCCAACCATCGTTATACCTGTTTCCAAAAACACAAAGGTCTGCTCCTTCTGCAGGGCCTTCTCCGGCGTAAGGACTTTTTCATTCACTGAAAATACTCGACAAAAAATTACTGATACTATCCCCCCAAAATAAGTCTCTTTGTAAAAGGAAAATATTATTTTTTGTCAGTCTTTTAAGAAGTGAAGCAAAACATTTGGACATAAACACATTTTAAAATATGTTTTATGCTGAGTGTTTCATAAAGTGTTGATAAGGAAACTAATTTAAGGCCCTTTGAACTAAGTAAGCAAAGAGCTGTGTTGACTGACTCTTCGGACACAGCCAAGTACTCCAGGAAAGGGTTTATTTGATTACTTTGTGTTACATTGTGACTGATGTTTCTGCCTTTTTCCCATTAAATACATAGAGATAAAAACATTGTTATGATTGGAAACAAACAAACCAAAGTAAACACAAAACATACAAAGAAATAAGCCAGATAAGTAAGAGTCCGTAAAAACAGTAAGAAATAAATTTAGATTCCCAGGTACTGTACTATTAAAAATGTCAAATACAAAAAATAAAATAAAGTTATGCATCCCACTGTTAAAAGATAGAAAATATATTTCTTTAAAAAACAAAGCCATGAAAAAAAAGATGAACAAAAATAAGTTTGGGGGCAAAAAAGGAAATTTAGAAACAAAAGATAAAATAGTTTATATTAAGAACTCAATGGATAGACAAATCAGTGGCAGCTAAAGAAAAGAATATTAACTTGGAAGAAAGACCTGCAATATGTGGATTGTTTGTTTGCAGGAGAGAGAGACACATGAGACAGATAAAATAAAGAATGAGACAGAATATGACATAGAAAAGATAAATAGAGGTTAAGGGACTGGAGAACAAGAAAGTCAAATATTTAATTTTTTACAAATAAAAAATTTGAGTGCCATAGAAGAAAAGAGTTAGGATAGAATCAAACAGCATATGAATCTATAAAAAAAAATTTTAAATTCCGAAATATCAAAAATATGAGTCCACAGGGACAGGATGTACCGGAATTTTAAAAAATCAATAGTAAAAATAAAAACACATCTAGATATATTACAGTGAAACTCTACAATGTCAAAGCCAAAGAGAACAAAAAAGCAGCCCAAAACAAAACAAAAAACAAAACTCACCTAAACATAATACAAGTAGTCTGAAAACAGACTTTATGACATAAACTAGATCGTATACAAATATGTCATTGAAAATATTTTAGAAACAGATGGTTATCTTTGAACTGTGAGTCTATGTAGCAAAACTGACTTGCAGAAACAAGGGGCATTTGAAGATGTTTCAGATAAATGCAGTTGGAGACTTTTGTCACCAATAGACACCTACTATAGGGACGATAATAGATATCCTTCAAGAAGAAAAAAAATGATCCTAGAAGGAAGGTCTGGGATGCAAGAATACATGAAGAACACAGAAATCCTTCACTTTTGAAAGACTTTTTTTTTATTTCAGAAATTTTAATATGCCATCTCAAACTGTCTTTTGGTCTTATGAGAAATCTGCTAAAATCTTACTGAGAATTCCTAGTACATAATTAGTTCTCTCTTTCTGTTTTTAAGCCACTCTCTTTGGCTTTTGACAGCTTGACTGTGATGTGGTGTGGTTAGTTAGATATGTAATTTTTCCTCCTGTTGTCCTACTTGGAGTTTGTTAAGATTCTTGGATCTGTAGATTGAGGTTTTTTATATTTGGTATTCTGTCTGCCTATATTTTTTCAAATATTCTTTCTGTTCCTTTCTCTCTCTCCTGTTATTTTGAGACTCATATTATACCTATGTTGATGTGCTTGGTAGACCCAATGGTCTCTGAGGCTCTGGTCATTTTTCTTTATTCTTTCTTTTCTCTGTTGCGCAGACTGGACAATCTAAACGGACTTATCCTCAGTTTCACTGATTCTCTCTTCTGCTTGCTGGAATGTGTTTGTCATGCCTGCTAGTGATTTTTTATTAAATTTCAGTCTCTATGCATTCAACTCCAAATCTTCTCTTTTTATTATTACTTATCTATTGATATTCTCTGTTTTAAAGAATCACGCTCATAATTTCTTTAGTCCCTTAGACACGGAACTACATTGATATTATTTATCACATACTCTTAACATAAATTTTGTGCATGTCGCATTTCTGTTGTTCTTGTTAAAAACTGAACATTTTAAATAATATCACATAACAAATCTGGGAAGATGCTCTCCTGTTCCCAGGGTCTGTTGCTGCTGCTGCTGCTGCTGCTGCTGCTGCTGCTGTCTTTGTGGTTGCTCTTTGTTTTATTAGCTATTTTCCAAAATCATTCTGTCAAGTCAGTTCTCTTTGTCATCTGTGGCCACCGAGGTGTCTTTTTGATTAATTTAGTGACCCAGATGTCAGACAACGATTTCTTTAAATGTCAGTTTCCTCACAACTACTTCTTGCACAGCGCTGCAAGAAGTAGTTGTGAGGAAATCAGTAAGTATCTCGGTGATGTCAGTCTTCTGACACACGCTCCAGAATATAAGTTCCATGCGGGAAGCAACAGCACCTGCTCTGCCATCAGTATGTTCTCAGTGTCAGGCAGAGTATCGACACATAGTAGCAGCTCAGCAAACATCTGCCAGGGGAATCAGTGAGCGGGCGCTTGAAGGAATGACGAGCTAAATCCTCTATTTAAGCTAAAAATAAAAATGATGTAAGGAAACGATGATGCTTGCCTAATTGCAAGAGAAAAAGGAACTACATATGTGCATTTATTATTGCTAATATAAATGTCTTGCTTTTCTTTATAGCAAATACATTGACAATTTGAATATGATTATTAGATTCTAATTTTTATCATTGACTTATGAAAATTACATATCAGCTTTTAAAAACAATTTTTTTTTTTACACTCACCTGAGGACATTTTTCCATTTTTTGTTCAGATAGAGTGGGAAGGAGAGAGAGAGAGAAACATCAAAGTGAAAGGGACACATCAAGTGGCTGCATCCCGCACGACCCAACCAGGGCCAGGGACAAACTGCAACAGAGGTACATGCCCTTAGCGGGAACTGAACCCGGGTTACTCTGGACCGCAGGCTGATGCTCTAACTGCTGAGCCAAACCAGCCAGGGCAAATTTAAAAAAAAATTTTTTTATCCTCACGTGAGAACATTTTCCCATTTTTTTTGTTCAGATAGAGTGGGAGGGAGAGCAAGGGAGAGAGAGAGAGAAACATCGACGTGAAAGGGACAAAATATCAGCTTTTAGATCATTGAAAACTCAGCATGAACTCACATTCTCCTGTTGCTTTTGCAAAGGCTGCGGCAGAGTCGGGCTACACAACGCAAGCAGACCGTTCTGCGGAAGGAGCTATTGGGCCGAATGTTCTCTGGGGTCAGACATCACTGGAAGTATTGTTTGCAATTCGCTCCTAGACTCACCCACTACACTGTGCCTGTTTCCACCTGCCGTGAGGAAGTCCAGTGACAATGCTTGTGAATTGTGGTCATAACATTAAAAAATCGAGTCTGTGTGCTGAAATGGGTGATCGTGATGATAAAGGAGGAGCCAGCTGTTACATGAGGGAAGGTTTAATTAAGGGAAATGTTCAGCTAGAGCAGGAATGTCTTGTGGAAAGAATTATGCACATGCATCTGAAAGACTGTTGAGGGAAGAGGAGGAAATATATCCCATGAAGCTTCAGGAACAGAACTAGAACCGACGTGTGAAAACCCAGGGAACTTTCCCGGAGTAAGACGAAACCTTCCAACACTTTCTCCCCCTCCTGAAATTGGAATCAGCTGCTATTGAAAGACTGCCTCTAAAAATAATCAAGCAGAAATTGAATACTGTAGAGAAAAATCTGCTTTGGATGACAATCATTAGACTTGAACATTTCACTGTAAGTTGAATTTTTAAATTCTCTAAATCTTGAGATTCCTTTTCTTGCATCACTTTGAGAATAAAATCAGATATTGATTTTTTTTTTCACATTACATTTTTGATTATGAAACATATTCCTCATTCTAAAAAGTTGTAAAACTGCACACATGAGTTATTATGTTTATATCATGTATAAAAACCGGGGACTCAAATTTATTTATTGTAAATTTGATTTGTTTCCATACAGAGTGGAAAGAAACAATATATTGCCAACACAGAGATTTTAAATGTTAGAAGGTTTACATCAATGTTTTGGCATGTAAAAGCATACCTATTTCCTAGTACATATTTAGACTTTGAATAATGCAACAATGCAGGTATGATATTCCAGATGTTCAAAACAATGTTTACTTCTTTGCACCTCACAAGACAACAGCTGTATTCTAGCCCCTGCGGTCAGTGATGACGGTACTAGGAGATGGAGAAGGGGCCGCTTCAAAGTGATATCTTTATGGTCTCACAAGCGAGGGTCTTTCTGATTTGCAATTGACAGAGGAGCTAAAGTGATTTGGACAAAGAGAAGTACCTTTGGACATTTATGTAAGCCATTTTTTAACCTGTAACCTTCGGTGATGGCTCTTATAATAACCTGCATTGGACATGGAGGCCACTATTTTCCCACAAGAGAACAGTGCACATCAGAAAATGACACGTAGACCATGCACAATAAAACTAACCTCATAACAGAACACAAGCAAGGCAGAGAAATCTTAGACGAGCTAAATGAAGTTGCCTAGGGGTCCGGGAAACAATATTCTTCCAGCCTATTTCTTCCCTCACTGACTCTATCAACACAAGACTGAGTTACTCTGTGAATTCCCAGCAAGGCAGCCCTGTAGGACAGGAGACACCTGCTCAAACATTCTGCACTCCGCCAGAGGGTCAGGGGGCGTGCCGACCTGGTGGACTGTGACTGCCTGTTTTACCAGCACATCACAGCAACACCGTACGCTGCGTCATGGCTACAGTGCCCACCCCGGCGGCCTTTCTCAGCATCTAGAACGGAGACAGGAGTCCGTACTCGTGATGGAGACAGGGATTCGGATGAAGGAAGGAAGGTAGAGTGGAATAAAAGATGGTTCCTTAGTAGGGAAAGAAAAATGTCGAGAAAGACCAAGATTGAGACCTAAAGAATCCCAGGCAGCTTAGGTTAACATGCACTTGTTTAGACACAGCACGGGCAGGTCGTCAGACAGGGATGGTCTGATCACATGGGCCAACCTCCCTCCTGGTTCCTGCGCTAGTTCCCCAGCACTGGGCTTACTGCAGGGAGCTGCATCCATCTCCTCGATATTGCGCGAGTCCTGAGGCTCGGTGCCGCCTCTACAACACGGACTGTTCCACGGCCTCTGGTGCAGTTTCTCCGCGACGAGAGCATGTGCGAGATGCTTTGCTGCTCCTGTCCCTTAGGGATGAGCAGCGTCTTCTCTAGCTCCTCTCTTGGCGAAGTAGTTCTGCAGCAACTAGACGGTGCACATTATAACCTGCTTGCACATTTTACATGCGAGATATTGTCCCTCTCCTCGGCTTTCTATAGATTTTTATCATGGAAATTGGTTCCTGACATTAACCTAACTTGGTAGTTGGGCCCCACTCGCAGTCACAAAAAGCGTCCCCATGAGAAGAGAGACCAGAGCTCACTCTCCCCGCTCCATCGCCCCCTCCCCAGTTTTGCAGATGAGGAAACAGGCGGAGAAGATGGAGAACTGACTGTGCGACAGCAGACAGGCTGCAGGACTGGTGGTCACCCCCCCCCCGTGTGCCCAGGTCCGCAGCCCTGCAGTGTCTCGCCTCTGGTGCAGAAGCAACTATTCCTGCTGCTCCCTCCCAATCCTCATGCAAAAGATGCACCAGAATGTAGCCCGTGTTCACCCAGGACTTGGAAGAGAGGGCGAGTCTGGAAAACGTGGTTCCGGGTTAGCCACGTTGGCCCAGGACAAGTCTTAACCAAGGTTCTCCTCTTACCTCAATGGACCGCAAAGAACCTGCTTTTCAAACAAGGCACCCCTGAGTGAGAAGCTGGAAGCGATACCCCCCTTTAAAAAGATTATCCCTTGATATGTCAAAGAAAAGTTCCTGCTAACTCCTTGGAGTATGGTTTTCTTAGCCAATTCCTCTGCCCTTACTCTCAAGAGTAATAAAAATTCTTCTGAAGAAGCAAAATAAAACCAGTCCCCCACCTTCCTCCCAAGAGCTTAGCTAAGGACACCAAACTCTATTTCCCTCGCTCTCGGGAGGAAAAGGGACTTTAATTTTTGTTTTTACTTGGCAGAGGAGAGAATATTTATGAGAGTTTATTTATTAGATGTGACGTTACTGGTGCTAAACTTTCAGTTACAGGTCTGTTTAAAAAAGGGGAGAAAAAAATGAAGAAAAGGGGGTTCCTTCTTAACCAGAAAAAGAAAGAAATTGCCACAGACTAATACCAAAATAGTTAGAAGACTTTATCTTCTCCTCTGAAATGCTCACTGCAGTTGGTTTCCATAAATTACACTTGGGGGACGTTCAAACACCCTCTTCTGAGGTGGCTCCAGCTGCCTAGAACCTCTGCACAAGCGGGCGAGTTATAAGTAACAGGTCCGCACGCAGGCACGGAGTCTATTCTCACTCCCTGCTTAGAGCGGTGCCTGGTTCTTCCGATTTGTTCTTTTTGGTGCTTCCAGAATCCCGAGCACTTTTGTGAAATTGCATCATTTACTTCAAAGCCAATGACGACAACATCTCATTCGGCCGACTTTCAGAATGGGGTGCATCCCAGGATTCTCGCAATAATTCTCACAACTGCAAAACATAAAAATAAGAAAACCACCCGCTCCTATGGCCTCCACCCCCGGTTCACCTGCCTCACAGCTCCCTTGAAAAAGGCGTGAAAGTATAGAGACTGTTTATAAGACCATTTCTAAAGTAATGAACAAAATAAACTAAAATTGATACACTTCGGAGGAGAGATGGAGTAAAACAAAGCCAATGGATTTGAAAGTATTGTTTACATGAGGAAAAGACAGCCCTGGCCGGTGTGGCTCAGGTAAAGGCTGCCTGCCACGGGACCAGAGTCCCAGGTTCAATTCCAGCCCAGGGCACGTACCTCGGTTGTGGTTCCTCCCTGGCCCCGGTTGGGGTTGTGTGGGTGGCAACCAATTGATGTCTCTCTCACATCGACGTTTCTCTCTCTCTCCCTCCAGCTCTATCTGAAGATAAATGTAAAAATATCCTCCTGGGAGGATTTAATGAATAAATAAATGGGGAAAAGATCACTTGTAAATAAGTTATTGTTTCTTGCGATCTTCTCCTGCCAAACCATTGGGTAAGAGCCTGTATTAAATGAGTCCCTGGAATATTGTCAGGAAATTTGGGAGCAGGAAAACGGTAGAACTGAGAGGCAGCTGCTGAGAAGAGGAAACATCAGGTACAGAGAAATGGGAAACATGAAACCTTAAGTCTATATATAGGTCACACCCATTTCCATGTCCAATTCTGGGAGGGTGACCCTGTTGGCTGCTCTCTCAGGTTTACTTAGACGGTCATGTCCATCGATTTCAAACATTTTTTTTTGTTTCAATGAAGTGATTTCCTTCAGGTCATTATTTACCCCAACTAACATACCATCTCAATACAAAAACCAAACAAACAGACTATTAAATACATATTGTTTGTGGTCACCACCATAGGGATATTTCAGAATGTTTAAGGGAAAGTAATTTTTCTTTAAGTTTAACTTTCTATAATCACTTAAAATACTCTTGCTGGGCCGGTGTGGCTCAGATGGTTGAGTGTCATTCCACGGACCAAAAGGTTGTCATTTCTATTCCCAGTCAGGGCACATGCCCAGGTTTTGGGCTCGATCCCCAGCAGGGGGCGTGCAGGAGGCAGCCAATCCATGTTTCTCTCTCACAGCAATGTATCTATCTCTCTCTCCCTCTCCCTTCCTCTGTCTTTAAAATCAATAAAAAACAGAAAGAGTCTTGACATTTCTCTTTTCTATATTCATGTATTTACAGCACGCTGGGTAATTAGCATATAAGACGGGCTGATAAAATCTCATCCCAGCTCATAAATGACTGTCGTCGGTCCAAGGCAAGTGAGCAAGCTATGACCTTGCTGAGAAAATCACTTCAGTTCTCCTGTGGAGCTAATTTTGTCTTGGTTGCTGTAGTTGAGCACTGACGCGTTTGAAAATAAAGGACACTGTCCTTCACATTTTAGAAAATGGAAGAGGGCTAACCGGTGAAGACTCCAGTGACAAAGTTCAAGTGTCACCTTCTCAAAACCCACTCACCCACCCCACGGGTGGAGCCTGCCACCCCCTGAGGACGGGTGCTGAGCTCAGAGGTTTCTAGAGGATCCCTCGCATACGATGGCTTCCCAAGGTCCCCTGTGACTGGTACCACTGTCCTGGTCTAGTGCCCACATAAAACCAAATACAAACACCAGCTCAGGAGAAGCTCCATGACAACATCATTTCAATGGCACCTTGCTCTCAGCAGCCTGATTTTCAAACCTACACAGATACAGATATAGATACGGATACGGATACGGATACGGATACGGATACGGATACGGATACGGATACGGATAGATCTAGACATACTCGGATATCTCAGGGAAGCACTAAGCACGGGGGCTGACAAGACTGAGTAAATGCAAGACACTGCATGTAGAATTACCAGCTGGAAGTTCAGCTGAACCTAGCCTCCACTGAGACTCAACTTTCTAAAAACTGGGATCTCTCCTAACAGGACCTACGGCCCTGGTCATTCGCTGGTTGAGGGGCCCGTTCCTCCTGTTGAACTGAAATTCTCTGCAGACGGCCCTGGAGTCTTGCCTCTGATCAGACTTTGGAGCCAGGGACCCACCCTGACTTTCCTCCTCTTGGTCCAATCAACTCCAGTAACTTATGCCCGTCAAGTAGATCCGCTAGACTCTCTACGTGCCCAGTGTGCCCAGTGAAGCCCAAGGAGGTCTGTTGTGCTTTGTTTACATTTGAATGGTGTGAGCTGCAACAGTCTGCCCTTCCCTGGTACGTCCCAAACCCACTGAATTCTCACCGACTGCAGGGACATGGCAGGACCCTGGATTATCACTGGGTTATTTCCCACCCTCTCCAGTGCATGGATCAAGACCCCTAACACCGGGGCCACTTCCTGCCCGTCCAGCTTGATTAGCCCAGCGTGATGTCATTGACATGAAGAACCACTGATACCTTCTGCACAATTCCCAGGTGGCCCAGGTGTCTTGGCCCTGCACTGTGCAGGTGGGAAGGAGCGTTAACACAGCCCTGGGGCAGGTGTGACATGAACACTGCAAAGGGCCCTCACCTGTGTTACCTGGGTTCCCATTTCAAGTTTCAGGGTCATGCCCTTGCTGTCAGATGTCCACCCTCAGCAGCTCCAGTCTTCACACATCGAGACCCTAAACCTCCATCACAAGTAGACCCTGAGCTTCCCTCTACTCTGTCCACCCTCCGATTCTGCTCAATGTTATTAAAGGTTTTCTGGCTTCCACAGTGACCCTTGAACTGTTGACCAATCACTCTGAGCTCCTCATTATCTTTCTCCAGCGGGGTCAGCGGGGTTCCACAGCAGTCACCCACTCCCACAGTCCGTGGGTTACCTTTCCTCTCACCCCTTTCCAGTGCACTCCCCCCCCCCCCATCAGTGTCCACCCCTGGTAGACCTTTGGATAACAGCACTGCTGCGGCAAGTTGCGGGCTATTCGCCTTCCTCTCCCACCAGAGACGTGATCCTCCTTGCCCACTCATGGAAAGTGATCTTTCTCCATTTTCCCGTGTTGGAGTCTGCTCGCTAGGACCTGATACCACCTGTCTTAGACTGAGTGCCCCAGAAATCAGTACCGAGATGAAAATCCCATGCAGGTTTCCTGGGACGTGCTTATGTGGAAAACACCAGTAAGAAAGTGAGAAAGGTCGTCCTGGGAAGAGGTAGAAAATAATTCGCAAAGTGGCTACGACGGAAGCTTGAGAGATACTCCTACAGAGGGCTCGGGCATTGGGGCGACACGTCAGGGTTACTCCAAAGTGCAGCAAAGGGCCAGGCTTTTCCGCCATATGAGCCAGTCACTGGCCACAGGCTCTGCCTGGGAGAAGGCATGAGTTTGGGGGAGGCCGTTATCTCTGACCTGGGGTGATCCCTAGAGAGGTGGTTCAGTGCTGAGTGCTCATAGACGACGATGAGTGGTCAGCCCTGAAGGTGGGGTCTGAAGAGGGGCCCCAGCATCCATACTCTGCAGTACAGGCTGCCGGATAAAACGCGTATCACGCAGAGACTCTGAAAGCAGAGAAGAGAATTCTGAGTTATGGCTGGACCCCTGCTGCTGAAATGTCACCAGGCTGACAGGTCTCGGAGGCAGCAGAGTAACACACAGTCGTGGAAACTTCTGCAGGTCTCCAAAGGAAGAATTATATGTAGTCACAGACCAGCACCCCCTTCGTCTCGGGATGGATGCCTGGCAGGACCGCACCAGGCACTTGTTTACAGACGACTTGGCCAGGGTTCTGAAGTCCAGCTTCTCCTCATCTATCAGCAGGACGGAGGAAAGACCTCTCTGTGTGCGTGGAGACTTTTACAAGCTCTTTCGTGAGCTGTAAACCACAGCACCGTGTGATAGAGTTCGGAGAAATTGGGCCCAGGGGGACGGAAGTTGCTACCGGATTGATTTAGAACGAAGCCTCGCGGAGGCAACTCTGACTGCAGGAGACCAGAGGGACCTTCGGACTCTCCGCTGTTAGTGAAACTAATTTGGGAAGATGAATAGGAGGCCACGTTGACTGCCTCGGAGACGGAGCCAAAGCGGGGAGCCGGGTCTGGAGGCTTCTGTTGAGAGGGAAGCAGCGGGGCAGCCACGATTCAGCTCCCCCTCCTGAGAGGCAGGGGGAGCAGATCCCCCCTCCTGTGAAAAGCCCCCCAGAACAAGCACTGTGGGAAACGGCACCCACTCGCTGCTTCAGATGTGAGTGACCGTGGTGTGTAAAGGACGTATGTAAACTTCTGGGTCCTGGGACCCGGGGTGCAGGTCAGGAAGCCTGGCTGTTTGTGCTACGGGGAAGACCACGCCCAGAATCTCCAGAGCGTGGGGGGAGAAGACACGGAGCCAGGAGCATGTCCTGGCTAGAACGGCCCTTGGGTCTGCACCCAAGAAGGTGAAGCTTGGAGTAGACAAGTCCACACTTTGCAGGAGTCCAAGTCTCTGATAAGGGGAGCGATGACCCCCCTTCATGTTCTGTGGTCGTCACTATGGAGAGCTGAGCCCTGGCTCTGAGGATGTAGACAAAGGGCATGGCCCCAGACTGGAGATCTGCCCAAGGCCCTAGTTTCCTCCAGCTCAATGTCAAAATTGACAGCGTCTAACTGTTCCGCCGTTGTAGACACAGTAGCCAGACAAGAGGGACTGCCCGACGGAAAGGAGGTAACAAGGTGACCCCTGAGGAATGCTGCCTCTACACCGGAGCCAGGGGACATGACAAATCCTCTACCAGCCTGGTGCCAGCCTGTGTCCCAGCCAGAAGGCCACCAGCAGGAAGGTCGGTGTTGTACCATGGCTTTTTCTTTTTTAATTTTTTTTCCTCTATTGATTTTAGAGAGAGAGGAAGGGAGAGGAAGAGATAGAAACATCAATGAGAGAGAACATCTACTGTCCGCCTCCTGCACGCCCCCCCACTGGGGATCAGGCCCACCACCTGGGCATGTGCCCTGACTGGGAATCGAACCGACGACCTCTTGGTGCAGGGGTTGATGCTCAACCACTGAGCCACACCGGCCGGGCTGTACCATGGCTTTTTAAAAGTCTGTTTGTTATCAGCTTTCTAAATCCATTTTGCTCTTGAACTTTTATTTGCCTTATATTAAAGCCTCTCCATCCATCTCCCCTCTGTCTTAGGGCCTCTTCATCATTTTCATTTTTCTGTCTATCTTCACCACATTTTGCATAAATGTCACTCTAATTCCTTCAAATTCACTCCGACTCGAGACAGTCAGAGTGCATCCTGCCTAGTGAAAGATTTATTTACATAAAAGGAATATTTCTTCCCCAGGATTTCCAAATACTTCTTTTCACACCGTCATTTCTCATATCTGTTCTTCATCTCTTCGAGGACACTAATCATTCTTCAAGCTGTGCTTTAGATTACTTAGGTTCATCTTTTCTTTTTTCTTTTTTTCTGGTGGTACGTGCCCCTAGTGGGGGTGGAACCCCCGATTCTCTGATCCGCAGGCCGACGCTCACCCGCTGAGCCAAACTGGCCAGGGCTCCGGTTCATCTTTTCAGAGCAAAATGCATGAGGGCTCTTAGCTTTCTGGGTTAGTTTTCCGTGCGCCCCCTGGCGGTGGGCTGGGGTGCTGCGCTTTAACGCCCGTGTGCTCCCTCTGCCTGCCTCTGCTCCACCCGTCTGGCCACCTCTGAACATCACAGACCCCCGGCGAGTGCAGAACAGAGCCCCGTCCGGAAACGACACTGCACCCGTCACAGGTGACTTCGCTGAGCCAGCGGCTTGGCTCATGTCCTGGCTGGAGGTGGTTCTGCTTGTCCCTGGCTGGCTGTCCCAAGTAATTCCTTCTGTATTGGCCACGGCCCAAGACAGCGGCAGATCGGCTCCTGCCTCAGACACAGTCCAATCCCCGACCTCGGCCTTAGTTCCAGACCTACATCAGAGCATTCTGGTAACTGCTGTCCTGCAGGAATCTAAATTCTCATGAATTAAAAAAAAAAAAATGTACAAAGCAGCGATCGGCACTAGCACTGTAGGTCTAACGGTCCATGATTCACTTGGCAAACTGGTGGCTACTCTACAAGAGGCCACCATGCCCACGGAACTGGGCAGCGGGGAAGGTCAGCAGTGCATCAGGGCACCACGGTGTTGACGCTCCTAAATCTCATCAAAGTTATCTTAATGCAAAGAAAAGGCCAACAGAAAGACAGCTCATGTGCCCCAGCTCGGGGCATCTCGTCGAGGAGCAAGGCACTGAGCAATCGCCCAGGGGTGTGACTGGTGAGCGCCCAGCAGCCGCAGCAGTCCGAGGGCCGGACACGAAGGTCCTTCTCCGTCCACAGAGCAGTGTCCCAAAGGTTACGGTTCCCAAGACAGTCCTACAGTTCGAGAGACACAGAGTTGGGAATCCAACAGTGCAGTCATCACCCTCATGCCCAGGGTAGAACTTCAACAGCGATGTGAGAACACATGCTTTATCTCTGCCTGTTTCCAGTAGTTTAAGGGAGTTCTAATAGTTCCCCCAGGACTAGTCTCTGAAAACTGTGGACACCTTCATTCATAACCACGATGCCTCTTCAACCTGATGAAAGGAAGAATTCCTTGCTATGCGCTAAAATTCTGCCCATAATTCAATGTTCCCAGTTGTTTAAAAATAGATATACCTGTATCTTTTAGCCTTGTACATACCACCCTCGCCTCTTCTGTGTTTCCACGCACAGCAAACCCGCCTTCTGCTCGACCATCGCTGATTAAATGCTTTGCACCCCCCACGTCCTTCCAAACCTTTGTCCACTGATCTACTAGGTGTGTGAGAAGGGGGTGTGCTAGCATCCGCTGGTGTTGATGCTGGCTCAGTCTCTGT
The DNA here is from genome assembly GCF_014108415.1 of Molossus molossus. Classification (NCBI taxonomy): domain Eukaryota; kingdom Metazoa; phylum Chordata; class Mammalia; order Chiroptera; family Molossidae; genus Molossus; species Molossus molossus. The sequence continues at coordinate 112,360,505 of NW_023425399.1, forward strand.
CTCTCCCTGTTGACTGAGGTTGTGTGCAATGCCGTGTGGCTTCATGAATACACGCTGCTGCCTGATTTATCTCCTATGAGAACTGTATTCCGTAGAACTGAACTGCACTTCTTTGTCTCGTAGGCCTTTTTTTTTACCCAGATGTACCCTGTTGTCAACACCGCAATCTGTGCTGTTCTTCTGTTGGCAGTTGCCCGGTACGTCTTTACCCTCGTGGTCAAAGCCTCCCTGAGGCGCTGTCCAGCGTGTCTTCCACGTGCGGCTCGGAGCGATCGTGCTGCAGCCACGCTGAGCCTGTCCTTGTCACGGGTCGTTTCTCTTTCACACGCTCGTGGGTCTTCATTCTGTGCGAGTGTGTGTGTTTCATTTGCTCGACGCGATGTGGTCTGTTATTTTCACTCATTCTTTTTCACCATTTCTTTTCCTCATTGGGAGTTTGTATTTTCCTTTTGTCTGCAGGTTCCTTATGTGATATCCTTAGACACTTCTTTCTCTGGTGCTGTGACTTGATTTCCGGTCGTGACGTGAGCTGGGCACCGCTCTGTTCCTCTCCCTTGCCTTCACCCTTCCATCTCCAACACTTGCATGATGTTGGTGTTCCTCCCTGCAGCACCTGAGATGTCTGCACATGATCAGACGGTGTCTTATACACGGGGCGAGGCAAAAGTCGGCTGACGGCTGTGAGTACACAAAGCAGAGTTTATTCTTGTATCATTATTGTTGATGTTGTATCGTTTCCCATGCAAACAGCGGTACCTGCCTTGGCCCACCCCTTTGCAAAGCCACTGTTCTTAGTTGCATTTAGGAGGAACAGAGGGAAGTACCACTGTCCCCTCACCTCAGAGGCGCAATTCTCATAACAGCCTTTGCTAATAAACAATTTCGATGGATAAAAACAATTCCACGAATTTAATTAATTGTCATACACTTTCATTAGGTTGTCACCTCTAGGCGGAACGAATAGGCAGAGGTCTGTCCTTGAAACACAAATAAGAATCAAGAAAACAAACCAACCAAGAAATGAATGGGGTAGAAGCAAGGGATACTGGGAACAGTTTTTGAGCATGTTTTATAGAGCCTCAATATTTTTCCAAGAATGCATTTTGCACACGGCACAGGGGACTTCTCTAGCGTTAAAGGCAACGTAGACAGTAGCCAAGAGTGACCAAGGAAGTGGGGAAAAGAAATAGCAAAGTTTCTACTCGGGATCAAAGAGAATTTTGCAAAGATGCTGGAATTCACAGCAAGTATCAGGATACAATCCCTCTCTGCACCCTGTCCCCAGCAGTGGGCTACTTTGAAATGCCTCCCAGTGAGTCTCCAAGGGACACCTTCCTGTGTACAGGCTCCTTGATGGTTGAAAAGGCAAGAGAAAAACAACTTTGCTAATTCTTTACCTCTTCAATTCCTAATATCCATGGTCAAAACTGAATTTAAATTTCAATACAACGTTCTTCCTAGTATGACTCTTGTATTTATTAAAGTTATTAATATTGTCTTATATAATAATAAAATATATTGCTCTACTTCTTAATAATTATTATTTATAGATCTCTTTCTACCAAAATTGGTATTGTTGTAGTTGCTTTGATTTTTATCTTTACTGAGAAAATTGCTTGTGTAAGACAGATCATGTTTCATGTGAAGTTTTTATCTCTAACTTACATTTTGTAATAATGTATTTGTTATTCTTAAAAATAATTTTTTGTCTTTTTTCTGCTCTCACTAAATACTTCCTTTCCCTTTAAGTAAATAAATGGGTGTTTGCTCAATACTACATACACTTAGAAAATATTTCATCCTTTTTTTATATGATAATGAAAATTTTATTTCCCACAAAGAACAAGAAATATCATCTGAAAAAAATAAATGAAATATTTACTAATATAATCCATATAAATGTTTAAGCCAAAAGAAGAATATGTTATCAAGTGACAGGAAAATAAAACTATTCTCAAGAAAATAATAGAAAAAAAAATTTTTTCAAGCAACGGCTTCATTTCTAAGAAAAATAACTCAGAATTATATCTTTCAACCATGAAATACCATCCTTGAAAAGTTTCAAAACATCTTATAAGCATAAACTGCACTGCTCTAATAATTTAATGAAGGTATCATTAGTGAAACTGCTTCTTATTGATGCTGTTGTGATAGCTTGGTTGTCATGTCACAGGAGAGGGTAGGGGGTCTAGATAACAGGCCCTTCACACGGTCCTGCCAGAAAACGGGGCTTAACTCTCTGCAGGTCTGTCCCCACTCGTGGAGGGGGAGGGCTGGACCAAGGCAGTTTAGACACGGGCCCCGAAAGGCCTGAATGACCACGGAAGGTGCTCACCTGTCTGTCCCCCCGGGAGCGAGTCAGTGGCCAGAACAGGCGTGGCCACTGCAAAGGCGAGGAACCTGAAGACTTCCTCTCCCACCTGGACGAAGGACGCTCCCTCCCCTGCCGCCCTGCTGCAGGTGCCTGCGGAAGCCCCCGCGCCCCGTCTTCCTCACGGGGCCACGCTGCTCGGACTCCATGCGCTGGGCTGGGCACTGGATCTGGACGAACGCTGACCTGGGCCCGGCTGCCACGTGGAGGGGCCCTGGGCACTGGCCCTGCGTCTGGCTCGGCCCCTCCTTGGGCCCTGGTTTAAGGGGGCCGGCACGTTCCAGACCCAGGAATACAACCCCGTGGAAGTAAAAGCCGTCATTCTCCCATGCAAGTCAAGTCTCAGAATTTCCTTTTCTGAAGATACCACAAGAGACGCCCACGCCCACGCGGGTCAGGGAGATCCGCCCACTCTTCTCTCCGATAACAATACTGTAGGCGAGAAAACTAGAGCAGAGAGGGATCCGATGTCTTGATTCAAAATACTTTTAAGGCAGAAATAAAGAGCCAATTCCTATATCTATATCATTTTTTTTTCCCCAAATAATTATTTCATTAAAACAACTTTTGGGAGGACTTACCCAGGATGCAACAAAGAAGGTACATGGGTTGCTCTCACCCACCGCTCATGCGCATACACACCTGGAATTAACAGGTTACAGGGGCAGGATGCAGTCTTCGCACGCACAACATCCGAACGTTGTTCTCAGACGTGGGGTTCTGTCTCGAGAGAGACGGGGGCTGGAGCTCCCAAGGTTCTGTAACATCTACGGCTGATTCCTCCAGAGAAATGTACCGAGTGCAGAGCGAGTTGGCTTTAGCTGGTTTTATTGGCTTATTGTCCTTACTGGTATCACCAACTCCGATGCTACACCTGCTGCCTGTGGGCGTGGAGAAGCCCGGCAGAGGCCGCTGGGAGGGCTGCAGGCGCAGGTGCCGAGGGAGACCTGGATTCAAGTCACTGGGATGAGCACCGCTTGCTGAAATCTCAAGGACTTATTTTCTTAAAACGTGTATTCTGATTCCTCTTATCATTCAGCAGCAGTGTCTCTCTCACACACACACACACACACTGGGTTTGATGCCAAAGCACATGTATCATTGAGACTGAAAAATCAATTACTCGCTTAGAGGCTCCGCGAAAGGGGCGGGAGCTGGGGCTTCAGGAGCAATGGCTGCTGCCAGTTGAATGATTAGCATAACATGTCCCGTCCTGTCAGCCACGCTGACACGTCAGTCCTTCCTCCTGCAGAAAGTGGTAGCTCCGATTCATCCGAAATGTCACTAACAGGATCCTGCAATGTTGAAGACACTAAGAGGAGACGCATCCTCGCGTGGTGTTCCAGCAACACGAGGTGCCTCAACCATGGCATTTCTTTGAGAGGGACGACAGTTCTTTCCACTGAAATCCGCCGGTCTTATTAGGGGCAATTGTGTTTCTCGATGAAAAACAAAGCAAACTGTGTAATAACAAAACAAAACAAGGAAGATCTTTGTTGTTCTGCTACAGAGACATTTCAAACGCTAACATTTACATCAGACATGAGTGACTCTTTTTCACAGTTTCATGAGGACTCTTCTAACCTCCATTTGCGTTCCTCTTTTTCGATTTTTCATGTTCTTTCGTAATTATGTCTGGGCACATCTCGTCACCATCATGAATTAAAGCACTCTGAGGACATGACACATCCATGATTCATGTTTGTATGGAATTAGTGTGTCGCTTATGTAAATGTCTTGAATGAATGAATGACACCTCGACACATTACTTTTGCAGTGGTTTTATAGACGCCCTCTCCCTCGACCATCACGAAAATGGGAAATCAACTCAGATATTATCCCTTCTGTGGATGAGGAGCGAAAGAACCAGACTAAGTGTCCCTCAGCTTGTAAAAAGCCAGACCTGTTGAGTGCTGACTCAAGCTTCCTAATGTCTAACTCCACATTCTTCTCTTCTCTGTCTCTGATGCACCCACGTATAAAGAAATAACACAAGCCGCCCTCTGTCAGCTACATCTGAAGCAAATATACCGGTCGTCACACTCCACCTGCCAACCAGGGACACGTCCTCTGCAGACACGCTGCGGTCAGAGCCTGCCCCGCAGACAGGGTGAATGCTTGTATTGTCAAACTAAATAACTCGTCTCTCTTTTGTTCAATCCAAGGGGGAGAACAGAATACAAATTCCCAGTAATACCAGACCACAGCGAGGTTACGTTTCTATTTCAACCAGTTGCTAAATATGTGACTTTGACCCAGTGGGTTACAGGGCTAAGCGTCAGGTCATCTGCAAAAGGCAAATAATCATACTGATTTCCCATGGTTGTGGTCAAGGTATCCCTCCTCATTTTCCAGTTCTACCCCGACATTCATGTTCGGCTATTTTCTTTCATGTAGATACTGATCTTCTGGGTGTCAAGCATTCTACTTTTATGTAGGCAGGAGTGGGAAGTATTTAATAATGTCTCAAACTATTGGCAGTGTAGGAGTTCAATCCAGAGATGAGGCTAGCCTAGAGCAAAACACACGGCCTTCTCCTCCATGATACCTGAGAATAGGTGGCAACTATGGATGGCAACGAGGAGAAGAAAGACTCTTGAGGTGCCCAGCTGGTGTGGCTCAGTGGTTGAGCATCAACCCATGCACCAAGAGGTCACCAGTTCAATTCCCAGTCAGGGCACATGCCCAGGTTATGGGCCAGATCCCCAGTGCGGGGCATGCAGGCGGTGGCCAAAAGATGTTCTCGCTCATCGATGTTTCCATCTCTCTCGCTCCCTTCCTCTCTCTCCAAAATCAATAAAGAAAAATTATTTTTAAAGAAAAATGAAAGAAAGACAAACTCATGGGGCTTATTGCATGGGAAAAGGGCCAGGAAAGTCCAGAAGGGGGGAATGAACTTTCGCTAAACACTCTCATCCACCGCCATCTGTTCTATTTCCTCCTGCAGAAAGGTCAGGATCATCTTTCTTCATCCCCGCTTCTGACACCGGTGATGACAGCTCTGTGGTCTACTACCCTTCGAGCCTTCCCCTTCGAGCTTTGAAGTTCTGGGGTGGATGGGAGACAGTCAGGGAAACCACTACAAACCCTGGGCGGCGTCCGTCTCTCGGCCTCCAGCTCTGAAACCCTAACCCTGGTCGGGCCTGGGTGGGTGCTTTGGGTTGACCGGAAGGGTCTTCTTCTCAATTTGCTAAGGTGTTGGCTCAACAGTGAACTCTTTTCTAGGTGTTTGCCTCCTCCAGGGGTTAAAAAGTGGGAGAATTTTTCCAAATTAAGATGTATGCAGCATCTCGTCCATCTCACATAATGCACTTTCAATATTTTTTAAATGCCGAAACATCAATTTAAAAAACACACACATCTGAGTCGAACACTATGCTCGATATTTGTAATACGATGACGATGATACCCTGCTTCTACCTTTCAGGTTCTCACAGTTAAGTGGGTGAGGCCGTCTGTGTACAAACACTTAACACACAGTGCTAAGTATTCAAATAGGGTTTCAACACCAGAAGAGTCAAGAAAGACAAGTATCTCATCTTGGAGGTGGTAGAAGAGATACTTGAACTGACTCTTGAAAGACAAGTAGAACTTTAGTATTAACTGAGGTAAAGTGCATCTCAGGCAAAGAAACGAGCGTGTCCCCAGTCACACAGATGGGCAACGGCGTGGCGAAGTTGGCCGGTAGCTGCTCGCACCAGAAAGGCTAAACAACAGCCACGCGTGTTTGCAGTGGTCGAACCTGGGTTTTCTCTGGTGGATAATAGCAGCCCTGATGGTACACAGCAGAGTATGGCCCCGTTGTCTACATGAGATGTTCTGTGTACACACACACACAGTCGTTCCTGCATGTGTGCACTGAAGTCGAGGCACGAGGGTGTTCATAGCAATACTCCGTAGTGCAAAGACAAATGAACTGTAACCACTCACAGCAAGACACGTTCTACTAGTGCAATGTCCTAAAACATTTACACCAGTTTGAGACTGCATATCAACCAATATCCAAGCAACTGAAACCCACCGTGCATTGTTCAGGCGTAAATACATCCGGGAAGAAAGTATGGATTACCGCGAGGGAATGATAACCATGTCACTGTGACCCTGACTCACATTCCCAGACCTGCAGCAGCGGCGGTGTGGCCAACAAGGCCTGGGCTGTGGCAGTCCTTCCAAAAGAAACCACTGGAGAAAGCTCAGGCCCGCCAGCAGGGAACTGCATGAACAAAGTACGGACCAGCAGGGCCGCTGCAGACCTCTGTAGCCTTGGAAAGAGTGAAGTGTCTGTGAGGCGATCTTTAGGCTAGATTTTTTTTTTTTTAAGAAAACGTTTACTAGTCTTCTTCTTGTTATTATTGAAACTACTGTATCGAGGTATGATTGACGTAAAAAGCTGTATACTTTTCATGTCTACAACTCGATGAATTTGGGGATAAGTACACACCCATGAAACCAACACCACCGTCAAGGCCATAAGCCCCGAGTGAGAAAGATGCTGAACAGCAACCGAGTCCAGAACAGTGTCTACACTGTGGGCAAAAATCACCACTGGAGGGAGAAGCAGAAAGACTGGAAGTGGCCCCCTGGAGGACGAGGGAAGCAGGGAAGCAGAGGGCAATCTAGACACGGCAGGTCGCTCCCAGACAGTCTTGGTTTCCAAAATATAAAAGTGCGATCTCTGTGGGATACAAAATAAAAACAAATCACTAAAATTACAAAAAACTGAAATGCATAAAACCAACCGCAAATGAAGCTGATAAATCAACAACCCAGAAAAATCAAAATTTCCAATGAAATTCGCAAACAGCGCCTTTGACTGCAGATCCTTAGAGGGACATCATTGAACCACTAACAGAGCTTCAAAGAGATCAGCGACTGGATTCGGAAGCCTAACTGTTCGCCATGATCCCGGATGTGTGTGTGTGTGTGTGCGCGTGTGTGTGCGCGTGTGTGTGTGTGTGTGTTTTAAGTAAGTCCACAGTTGCTCTTGGAAGAGGAAGCTGTGACAGCTGTCATCTTAGGTGGGTCACAAGACTAAGATCTGTCACCTCGGTTTTATGGTGTACATACTGCATTTTTTCCCCACAAAGTTCCCCCCTTTTCCTGTAAATTACTGAATGCAATTGACCTTCAGAAAGGTGCAACCCTTTCATCTGTGATGTCAGATGCCGCAGCTCATTCCCACGACCGCGTGGCCAGGAGCAGGCTGGGGCGAGCAGGACGCTCCGAGGAACCTTTGTAAAAATTTGCTGATCGATGACCTGCTCTCTTTGTGAAACCACCTGTACGCCCAGGGACTAGAGCACAGAAGATGAGAGGGGCCCAGAAGGAAACTCTCCTGTCTAATCTAACTCCAAATGCTCCCTTGGCGAACGTATCCCACCCCGAAGAGACAGCCCGCCTCTCTGGGCTGTTCTGCAGTGAATTCCACCTCGGGAGGCATCTGCATCTGAACGTAATATAAAAGAAATACGTTAAAATATGTTACAACCATGAAAGAAATTCCACTACGATTCTAGAATATTACATTGAGGGGAAACTTCACAGCGTACCTCGCAACACAAGACGCTGCAGGCAAAAAAACGTGCTGCGGAGAGGATATTGCTCTGACTGATAATTATACCTGGGTTACCGGAAGGTATAGAGAGGATTCCATTTGCTCTTCCTCCCATTCTGATGAGCCGGTGAATGTGGAAATGCAGGCGAGAGATTCTCCACCGTCGCCCAGCAGGGCTGGGGCTCGAACCGGAGGCCGTTGCCTTCGGACCTTTGCCTTCCGGGGGCCCCCGTGGACGCTCGCACTCGGAAATGTGCCTGCGGTGAATAGTGCTGCTCACGTCACTCGGAGTCCAGGTGGTTTTGCCAGTGTCTTGAACTGTCTGTCTGCTTTATCCCACTTTTTAGTTGGAACCAACTATTCCTCTGTAGCATCCAGTGTAGTGTTGAATACTGACATGGCTCGTATATTCTAAATACCATCTTTATTGCAAAAATAACCCCACTGTCTATTTTACAATTTGAAATATAGGCCCTTAAAGCTATACAAATCGTCTTAGGTGGTGTTTCTCAGTGGTTAGAGCGTCAGTCCACACACTGAAGGGCCATGGGTTCGATTTCCGGTCAAGGGTTGTAGGTTCAATCCCTGGCTTTTGTCGGGGTGGGTGTAGGAGGAAACCAATTGATGTGTCTCTTTCACATCGATGTTTCTCTCTCTCCCTTCCTCCCTCCCACTCTCTCTAAAAATCAATGGAAAAAATATCCTTGGGTGAGGATTAACAATCACAAAAAGCTACGCAAAGTGTTACTTCCCACAAAACCTCAATAAGTTCATTTCCTTTAAAATTTATAAGTAAAATACATTATAAATTTCTCTTTTGAAAACAGCCTCTCCAGCTCCGTATACAGCATGCCAAACGAGCTTTTACTGAAGACAAGAACTATGGCACTTCTGCACGATGCCAAGGGCATGAAACACACACACAGCCTGGGGGACGCACAGACTCCCACATCCCCATCTGGTGTTCAAACGCCGAAGACGAGTTCCCGAGGTCACGAGAGACTGGAGGATTCGGCCGAGCAGTGCTTCAGAGACACACGTCCACGTTTGACAAGTATTTATACACTCGGTAAATAATTGAAGAGAAAAGCTAATCGACGGCCAGAAAAACACAATGATCAGACTGCAGAGATTGTTCCTGTTGCAAGTGTTGCTCTTTTTAAATTCTGGTGGCTTGTTCATCTCCATCAACTGGCTTATGACAGGGGGAAAAACCCACAACTCCCCACTGGGGTTGCCTTCCTCCATCGCCTTTGTAGAACCCATCAGTTATGCAGTAAAATGGATTCACAAGGTATAGCAGATTTTCTGCCCTGGGACCACTACAAATCCTATTAAATGCAAACGGCTGTATAGCTCTCAAGACCTTTCACTAAACTCCAGGCTGCCATTTCATCAGCATCATTTCTGGTGATTTCCCCAATGCGTTCTTCTGAACAACTCAAGAAAATCTTGTCACGTACTCCAAAACTTGTTTTTCTTCACTGCTGTCAACTTCCACTTCTCATTTGACTTGCTTGAGTTGATCAGTTCAATTTCATTCAACGCACCAAACATTCCTGAGTGGCTGCCAGGTACCAGGCAGGCTGTGGGGCTTCAGTGGGGTGCCTGGGACAAAGGCACGGGTCTGGGTCTGCAGATTCGGACACACAGAAACAAAAACATGCTCCCACCCAGCCCCTCTGCAGGTGATCCACTCCCTCCTTTCTCCAGCCACACCCCCCTCAAGTCTGCTGCTGATGCACAAGCTCATCACCTGCGGCCAGAGCCTCTGCTCCCCTAAGTCTGTCACCACAGTCCTCTCCTGGGTGTCAGTAGCTTAGCCTCCTCTTCCTCAGATTTGACTGCAAGAAATGCCTGGGGCTGTGTTGAGGTACCAAGGAGGCTGGGAAAGCCAACGTGAGCTACCTTTCCTCCTTGGATTCACTGGCAAATGGAGACAAAAGCCATGTGTTTGTTTCCCCAGTGGGTTTTCTGGGAGCAGTATTCACGTGTTCCTCCATCTCTGCCACGCGGTGCTTATCCCAGGATATGACGCCCAGAAAACGCCTGGGTGCAATGCAATCAAATGCACCCCATAAAATCCAGCCTGCCCAGATGCCAAGGCACTGAAGGAAGCTCTTCCCGGGGCCGCATCTGGTGCCTTGGCCGCTGGCTCTGGCAGATGGCTGTGCGTCTCCCACATGTACCACCTTTGCTTTGGACATGCTTTGTGCTCCTCAGAATCAAGTGTCTCCCACTCAGATGACTGCTGTCATTTGCTAGGGTCAACGTTTTCACATGGTAAGTCAGTGGTTTCCTAGTAAGTGCAATTTGTATTTGTTTGCAATTCTGTTTCAAAGAAATACTTACTGTTCAGCGATTTTCCATGAAGTCTATAAATATGAAGTCGAAATAAATGAATGGCTGACACCATTATGGCCCTGTAGCGCCCTAAAATGCTTGGGGATCCTTTTACCACTTCCCGTGTGTAGGCTTGATAACGTTTGTAGACACGGGTGTTCAATGCTTGCTTTATATCTTACTTTCACTTCAATCAACAAGTCTTTCAATTAAGCACTGACATTTGGAGTGATTTCAGCTGCTAATGTAAGACTACTTTTATCATATTTTTGAATAATCCCCAAAAATACATAGTTATTTTTTCCTTCCCCCAAATCCACAGTTAAAAATCAAAGACAGGATTAATGTGAGGCTTTGAAAACAAGGAAGATAAAGCTTTTAGCCTATGGAGAAGCATAATTCTACAATTTTATATATGTACAGAGAAGAACTTCCGGGGTTAGTATGTTATAAACTGACAAGAAGTTAAAATAGTTCTCCTTATTCAAGGTAAATGGATATGAAAGATACATTTAAAATTAATGTATCCTTTATGCATTAATGAACACCACTTTTCAAAGCAAAAGAACACCACTTTTGGTTCTGTAGCTTGGATTTTCAATACAAATTAGGAAGATTCTCCTTTGATGGTAAGTTTTCCACCTGAGATTCTAATTGAGAATGGGAAGGAAAAAGCAGAAGAAAAGCAAAAATCACCCAGGATCACATCAGTAATACCTGGGTAAATTATTCCAAAGAAAGCTACCGCTACCCACTATAAAACATTCAGAGTTGGTTATTATAACTAACTCAACTGGTGACATCAGGGAGACAGTCTCAGCTCAGGGTGGAGGAACATTGCAGAATCTTTAAATTTATCATCCCTGCTTTTTGACTTTGAAGGGAAACATGACAAACAATACAGGAGACAGAAAGACTTGTCATCATGGGGCAGAATCATGCTCGGAATGTTGATTGGAACCTATTTTGCAATGTTCTATGATGCTGGTTTTGTTACTTTTACAATCAAATCCAATATACGCAGTAACTAAATAAGCATGTTCCGCCAAAATGTTAATTTTATTACTTTTCATTTGTAAACAAGTAACCTAGGATTTGACCTGGACTGAATTATTAAAATGCAAGTTTATCATATTCTAACTTTAGAACAGAGAACATTCCTGTGTATCAACACTGGCCATAATCATATGCAGCTAAGGAAACAAGAGTGTATCATGATGACTGACAGTAGAAACTAATGTGCCCATTACAGACTACTACACAGAAACAAATCATCTTTATTTTTCTCTTAATATGTTGCTGGATGTGATGTGTTACTATGATATTCAGGATTTTTGCAAACACACACCAAATACCCTAGATAAATCTCATTTATGACTACGGATGTAAAAACCATAAATATCATAGTGACACATCACATTCAGCAACATATTGAGAGAAAAATCAATCATGATTGAATAGGTTAAGTAAAAATGCAATGAATGCTGTTTTAAAAGTTTAAAAATTTAATTACTGTAATTAACTATATTAGCCAATTTTAGGCAAAGAGCATACGCTTTTGTCCCTAAATGGCAAGAGAGCATTTGGTAAAATTTAACAAACATTCACAACTCAAAAAAAAAAAAATGTATTTCTTTAATTTAATAAAGGTTACATAGCAAAACCCAATTATAAGCAATAAAACTACTGAGGGAAATTAGAAGAATTTCATTAAGGTTAAGTAAAAAATTAAAAACACACATTATTACCATCATCTTGCATTTCCCAAGAATTCCAGCAAATGCAATAAAAATAGAAAATTTAAATTTTGGAAAAAATAATCCAAATTGGCATTACTAGTAAATAATTTAATTGTCCACCTAAAAATCCAAGCGAATCAATTAAGGTAATCATACAAATAAAAGTATTCAGTAATGTGATTAGATACAAAATCAACAGGTAAAAAGAAATAATTATCCCACAAAGCAGTAATATTTAATTGAAAAATAATATAAAGGAAACCTTAATTTATAGTAGTAAATAAATTAAATTGTACAGAAGAATGAATAAAATCAGAAATGTCTGAGATCTTGGTGAAGAAACTATAAAACTTCATTGGAAAATGTAAAAGCACCGAATACAAAAAAAGACCTATTATGTTTGAGATGAAAGACTCAACCTGATTAATATTTCAGCCTTCTCTGAATTTATTCCTTCAGTGTAAACCTCCATTGAATTTTTAACACAGCACTTGACAAGATGATCCCAAATTTCACTTGAAAAAAGATGGGAACCATCAACTGTATTTTGTAAAAACAATGAGGAATGATTTGCCTTACCATTTGTTAAAATACACTCAAAAAGTTAGTTTTTTAAAAGTTAGTGTGATATTGGTATAACAATGGACAAATATTTCAATATCACAGAATTGAAAGTACAAAAGCAGACCCAAGATATATGGGATTTTATTGTAGATAAAGGTGTTATTTCCAATAAGTAGACTCCAGTAATGGTACTGGGACAATTGGAGATTTTATATATAATTAACAATCACATGTACATACACACACACACACATATGATCATTAAAATATATATATGATTGCTAATTATATATGAAGTTTTCAAATTTCCATATATATAATCGATCAATAAGTCACACCATATGCAAAAGTGAATCCTAGTCTGATTAGTTAGCTAAATATGTTTATGCTTTAAAATAGCTACATGAAAACATAAAATAATACTAGGCTAATATTTTACTTTATGGAAGATTAATGGCAAAAGCCATAAACAAAATATTGACAAATTCGAACACAAAATAATATGAATCTCCCATGCTACCAAAGATACTGCAAAGAGAGTTGAAAAAGAAAATAATGAGAAATATTTACAACACATATAACAGAAACCTGATACCATAGTAGAGAGTAATCTTTGAAATCAGCAAGAAACAAACATGTCAATGGAAGATTCATAACAGGAACAACTCAGAGAAAGAAATGAAAATGATCATGATTAATCAGTCTGGAGCATACTGAAGCCACAGCGAGACGCCACGTCTTGGAAACAGCGTCAAGGTCAATTATAACTGGTGTCAGCAGCAGTGTGGGGGACTGGGCATATTCATTCACCATTGTTAAGCGTTCTCAGTGGACAATTTGACAAAATCTGTCCATAAGAAAACATGCTTCTAACTTTTGATTCACTGCATCCACTTTTGAAAATCGCTTCTATGAACATGTTCACTTGACATGGTGTATAATATAAAAATTTTCCAGTCACATCTATAAGTGGCAGAATCTTTCAATTATATGCTATAAGCAATACTGTGAAATTTGAAAAGAAAGAAGTAAAACTCATTATCTATAGAAAAATATCTGTAAGATATAATGGTCACTGGAACATGTACATTCCACGTAGAGAAAATATGGTTAATTCAAGACCATGTTAAACTATGAGCCATGTGCTCCATCACTGCCTCTTGGATGCTGTCTGCCCTACCGAGCTCTCTCATTACCTATAAAATGCAGGAATAAAGTTACTAGAGAGGAGATGAATCTGTACAGATTTTAAATCTGCCCGTTATGTGCTTTGTTTTGGGAAATGAGGCAGAAGCGGACAGAGAACACAAGAATGAGTGAGATTCACTGTTATAGCTCCTACGAAATAAAAACTTGAATTTTAAGAAGAAGAACAAAATCGTAACCGCTGTATGAAATATACTTGAGAGAGAAATTGAATCAAGCTGGGCTTCGGGAAGAAGGTGGCAGTTCAGCCAGACCCCGAGTGATGGCTAGAAATCCGAGGTGGGGGGGTGCAGATTTCAGACCCGCAGGAGGTGGGCTGAGATGCACAGAGCATCTCGTTATTCAGGGTGCTGCTCTGTCCTGGCGGGAACTGGAGGCAAAGCGAGAACAGGAGGTTGCTGGTTCTCTGATGTGGAGGGTTCTCGGCACCTCAGATACTCAGTTGAACAGTAGTCATCCATGAAGGTGCTGGTGTTTTGGTTATCTTAGCGGGATTTAGTGATGGGAATTTCGGGGGGTAGGAAGGAGAAATGACATTCTCTAGTAACCCCAGCCCAGCTGGCCTCTCCTTCACCCTCCGCCCCTCCCACATACACACCCCGTTTTCTCTAAGTTCTTCCCTGATTTTATTTCTAAACACTTACATTTGAAAATATCTTAAATCGTGTTGTTGTTGTTTTTTTAATTTCCCCAGAAGGATCTTGTATCTTCCCCACAGGGGTTTTTGATTACTGACACAGTCCACAGAGCAGAATAAGTTTAGATTACATTTGTAGAAAAACGTAAAGGTCTTTCAGTGCACGTAACCACTTCTTTTACAGGCGAGGAAACAGGCGTAGTTCTTGATAAAGCGATCAGTAATGAAAATGAACCACCACATCATTTGACTTAGATGCAGCGGGCAGGGCTTTGGCGTTCTGTGAGAAAGGGGCGCTTGCTGCTGTAAAGGAATTCACCCTGAAACAAAGACCCGAGTGGCCGGTTACCTGGGGTTGCTATGATGCACATCACTCTGTGTCAGGACCCTCGCTGAACTCACTGAAACCGAACATCGTGCCCCAGCTGCTCTTATTTAGTACAAAATACATTACTTTTTTTTTTTTTTTTGAAACTAGCTGTTTTAAATTCTCCCTTTAGGTTCAACCAAGCAGAGAGTTGATTCTGCACAAGGAAGAGAAAAGATACATGGATTATTGATGGGTGAAAGAGATTAGCGGATGGCGGGTTCGGTGTCCATTCGGGAGCGCAAGGAACAGAGGGTTAAAAGTATTTCTTTCACTGGAAATCAAAGCATTTCATTCCGGGGAAATGGCTTTGCATTAGAGTGGTCAGAAATAAAGAATGAGAGGAAAAGTGTGGTAGTAGGTTTGAATGAGAATAAAAATTGCTCAGCTGGAACCTCTAGGGAAATTTTCCTTCTCTCAAAGGTCTTTGAAATCTTGAACTTGAAAGACTAAGACAGGTTGCAGTTTTTCTTGTTGAAACTATTCATCTCTATTCCCATCCCATACAAAGAAAAATCCAGTAATTAAACCTACAGAGGTAATACAATACAAAGGCAGAGGTTCTGAGAAAATGGTTTTGGCCACGGAATATTCCGTCGGACATGGCGGGCCCTACTCACCCCGTCCCAAAGCTGAGGGGGACATTGCTTTGTATGGACACAGGAAGTAAGGTCTGTGTCCCACCCACTTCTCAGCATAACAATAGTGAGAAAGAAAACCTGCTGCTCTGGCCGCCTGCCACTGACCAGCACACACTGTGCCAATCCTGATGCTTTGGGGCACTGATGCCCTCCCAAATGCAGAAGAATCTCAGAATTTTCGTCTTTATTTATTGATTGATTTTTATTGATTTGGGAGAGAGAGGAAGGGAGAGGGAGAGAGAGATAGAAACATCGATGAGAGAGAACATCAATTGGCCGCCTCCTGCACGCCCCCCACTGGGGATCGGGCCCACAACCTGGGCATGTGCCCTGACTGGGAATTGAACCGGCGACACCTTGGTGCATGGATTGACGCTCCACCACTGAGCCACACTGGCAGGCATTTAAAATAATATGATAATACTAATTGCTACTAAGCTGATGGCAAAGATGGGGTATTCTAAAAAACGTTTTGTGTGCTTTGTTACAAATGCCTATTTAATGATCCCACCTTATTTCAACCAGAATTTGAGGCAGCTCGTTTGCAGTAATTACCATGACCCCGTCTAACCTCTGCCAGGCCACAGTTCATCTGCCACGCAAGTGCCCAACACGACAGAGTTAACGGGACTCAGCTCTGTGCGAACCTGTACTCCATAGATGTTTCGACTTCAACAATTGTTTCATGAAAATGCTCATATGTGGCTCAGTGGTTGAGTGTTGACCCTGCACCAAGAAGTCGCCAATTCGATTCCTGGTCAGAGCACATGCCCAGGTTGTGGGCCCAATCCCCAGTGTGGGGCATGCAGGAGGCGGCCAATCAATGTTCTCTCTCATCAATGTTTCCATCTCTCTCTCCCTCTCCCTTTCTCTCTCTCTAAAATATATATATATATATATATATATATATATATATATATATATATATACTCACAGTGCCCTGGCTGATGTGGCTTAGTTGGTTGGGTGTTGTCCCATGCACTAAGAGGATGCTGGTTCAATTCTGGGTTAGGACACATTGATAATTTTCCACGTGACTTAACATAATAAAGTTGAATAATCAATGACTAACAGTGATAATAGATTTTTATTATTTTTAGTAGTATGGGCATAAAACCAATTAGCAAAGATTTAGTTATAAACTGATTATTCAAGTTTCCACATGAAAAGTAATCTAAGTCCCTATAAGTGGTCAAAAACAAAACAAAACAACCAATAAAGCTTTATTTTATGTCTAAGGAAATTCACCCTTCTTCATGAAATTTATAAAGGAGATAAAACACAATGATCAACAACTGTGCCGTTCCCCAGTGTCAATTGTGAATGAAGCGGTGCTTCTCCAGGCTCAGTTCTTAGACCTGACTCACTGCACCTTTTATGCCTTTACATGGATGGCACTAGGGCAGCTCGGAAGAAGAAAAATCACTCACAAGGCAAAACCACACCCCTCAGCAGAAAGGTCTGCTCACACACTCCAGAGGTGGGCCCCGGGGACACCCGCGGACCTTGTCACATACTTGTCCACAGAAGTGTTTTACTTGCATTATAGTAGAATAGGGGCCTGTGATAACACAGCGAGGAACTTCAACACATCCCCAAATGTGAAAGAAAAATAACCCTAAACCCATCAAACCAAAATTTAAAAAAGAAAAACATCTCCCTAGGAACATACTATCCATGTTCATGTTTTTGGATTTAAAGCTTTTAAACAATATGTGCAAACCCTGGCCGGTTTGGCTCAGCGGTTAGAGCGTCAGCCTGCAGTCCGGAGAGACCCGGGTTCGGTTCCCGCTAAGGGCACGTACTTCGGTTGCAGTTTGTCCCTGGCCCTGGTTGGTCGTGCGGGTGGCAGCCACTCGATGTGTCCCTTTCACGTCGATGTTTCTCTCTCTCTGTCTCTTCCTCTCTCTCCCTCCCACTCTATCTGTACAAAAAATGGAAAAATATCCTTGGGCGAGGATAAAAAATAAATAAATAAATACATGCAAAAGTCTCAGTAGGGAGTTTCCTATTGTGTCAGTATACAGCTGGAGTCAAGCCACGCACACTGGGAAGAGAGAAGCCTGCTGAAATCCTGCCTCTGGAGAGGCTAGCTATCACACTGGGCATGTTCCTGAACTCTCTGTAAACATCACGATCCCTATCGATGTTGTTTAAAATGGAAGAATGTTCAGTCGCACTTCTAAAACAGTATATCTGAGTATTGCTTTAATTCAACATTTTCTTTAATTCAGCTTCTCCACATATGATTTATATAGACTAACAATATGAAAAAGTATAGTAATCTAATGTCAATGACAGGTACAGCAATATAAAAACATGCATTTACAAAGACAAGAAAGAAATATGTAATATCAAATTACAATGAAGCAACTATGAGTAAAATCATTGTCTTAACATTTTAATGAATGCTACTAACATGTTGTTCCTAACAATAAAAATATTGTTAAATAAAAAGATAGCCCTATTCCATTGTTTTATCTGGAAGAAATGAAACAAGATAAAATGTCATAGGAAGTGGGTTTTCTCTGTTCTCTGAAATAAGAGAAAAGCAGTTTATTTGCCATAATCCAATGTCATATAATCCTGTTCTGTTTTAATATGTACATATTTTCAGATTAATTATTGGCAGACACATTTTTTTGTCAGTGGCTGAGCCTTTCAAGTTAAGGAGTTAGAAAGCAATGATACTTACTATCCTGACTTCTATTGATTTAGCTCTTTTGAAGAAGACAGAATTTTTCCTTAGACAGTAAAAAAAAAAAAAAAAAAAAAAAGAGTAATAACAAACACTCATGGCCTCTCGATAAATTCCAGGAAAAGCAGAGAGACAGAGCACACAAGCAGGTTTGACCAGAGATTCGTATCATCGTTGTGGGTTTATTTCACCTTTGTCTTTCTGCAGGGATACCATTTTCTGGGTACAAAATTTGGTCCTTATTTTAAAGTTGTTTCCAGTTGAGTGGATCACTGCACATGAAATCTCTTTATTTTTCGCTCCTGTATTACACTTTCACACGGAACTTTCCAGTGGCGTTCTGGGGTTGGCTTGTACGGCTCAGGAGAGCCAACTGTAAAACTTTCAGGAACTTTGCAAGCTGATTGTGAAATGATTCGCAGTTCAAATCGGCCACTCTGACAGTATTTATACCACAGAAATCATCACAAGTACAAATCAGAGCTTTTTTTTTCCTTCTGGTGTTGCTAAAATACTTACCAGCCTTATGCTGGCCAGAGGCGGCGTGGAGGTAGGGTTTTCATAAGTGTATCTTTGCACTGAATCCATCCCACGCGGGGGGCATTTCATGGGAGCACATCCCTGGAGTACAGTCAGCACAGGGCCACTCAGGGCACCTCCGTTCCCACAACAACATCCTTCCCGGACACTTCTTGACACTATCTCTGAGCTCCCCAGTGAGGAAGAGAAACCATGAATTCAAAGGACCTTGCAATCAACTCAAAGAGGTGAGCTGTGCCGAGACTAAGGAAGGGTTGCCTGTCAATCTAACAGTCGACAGTCTATTAACCTGGCTTCTGCAATAACAAGGCAATACAAAATATTGTTCTCGGTGAGGACCACGAGGCCCAGATGATCACAAAACACCTTCCGAATGCTCAGATAAAGCCAATGTCATTTTACCAGCTTCCACATTTTAGTTTTTACAAATCACTTATCCATGGTCACTGGGGTGTATGTTACACTTCTGTTAAACATAATTATTAGTTGTGTTGTGTAAAAGAAAGTTTATTCTTTCAAAACTACATTTATAATTTACTATCTAGAAAAATAAGAATGATCGTTTTTTTTTTTGTTTTTGTTGTTGTTGTTGCAAGATGTGTGAGAATAATAAACTGTGCCCGAGTACACTTTAGTGCAATACTGACTTTCAAAGGTGAGTCATGGTTTTGGCCAAGTAAGTAGGACAGGTGATTGAATTGATGTCAACACTTTCCTAGTTCCTGGAAGAAGGTACAAAATAAGAAATGGACATGCGCACACACATGCACACACACACATCCATTTGCACACACAAACACATACACATATATCCATATGCACACACACATGCATATACACACAAGCACACACATGCACACACACACCCCTTGGGAGCTAATGTTATGTTTACTTGTTACCAAGACTATTTTACAAGGTCACATAAACATTATTTTGCTGTTCATAGTAGGAGTCACTTAACTTGGTTATAAAATTAAAATAATGGGTACTAACTAATCTCAAAAGCACTTAAATCCCCAAGTAGTACGTGCTTACAAAGGCTGGGGGTCTATTTCTACAAGAAGGGGAGGAACACTCCCCGACTTGGTCATGGCAAGGCGTACTCTGTAGCCGGTGCAGGTAAGCAAGAAACTATGGATATTTTAGTGTTATTTACTCATCTAACAATACATGAGATCGCAGAGCATCACTTTCTTGCCACCGGAGTTAGAACTCTGCTCATGTACGTAAGATGACCGCAGCAAGAGCAGTCTCGCGTAGACTCTGTTGTCACTTCTGGCTGTGATAGAGAACAGGATCCCGACATTCGGAACTGATCTGACTCCCGCAGCTACGCTATGCTGAGCGGGATTTTAAATGAAGCATCTTTAAAATATCTGAAGATACCTTCTCGCTCCTCAAGACGTTTAACAATGGCTTCTGTGCTCACAACTTCAGCAGGTACCAATATCCGAGTGTCCCCCCACATTAAATATCAGGGTACCACGTGGAAAATTCGAAGCTGAAGCACAGAGGGCCCCGCACTAGGTGAGCATCTATCTATTGCTTGTGGAACAGCTGCTCTTTGGAGCGGGGCCTAGGATTCTAGGATTCGAGAGGCTGGGGTGGTAAGGGGCCAGGTGTATACCAAGACCTGCTTATCTAAGCCCCTAGGCTATTTCTTCGAAGCACTTTGACAACTATTTTCCTCTGGGTCCCAAGTATGGGTCATATTTTGCCTGACGCTTGATGGAGTTGGCCTGGCACAGACAGGGGGTCCCGGAACTGCAAAGGAGCTCCCCCAGAATGATAGCTCTGGTTTTTGTGGGTTTGTTTGCTGATCACCGGATGCACAGCCTATTTACCCGGAGAGACAAACATTTGCTTCACCACTGATTTATGCCAGGGGACGGACAGCAAATTTAAACTGGGAAGAAGGGAGGGTGGAAAGGGTCAGAGGCTGAATCCTTCTAGGGAAGATGCGGACACAGCTGAACACCCAACGGGGTAAAAATAACAGTGAAAATAAACCATTCTAGCACACGAAGAAGTCCGTTATCCTGGACCGGAGATAATGTGCTAATCTGAATGTTGATGATCTGTGACTCCCGGCAAATTCCTTTTATACTTTATGAGCCCCTTTCTGTGCAGGTAAGAAAGGAGTAATAAAATTAACTCTGGCCTTCTAGGGCTGTTGGGAAAGTAAATGAGGTAATATTTCAAAAAATGTAAAGAACTTCCTTAGAAGAATATTATTATATTAATTCAAGGTGTAAGTGTAATTACAAGATGGCCTTCTTGTTATGAATTGCACTGAGAACAGTATCTAAGTCTCATCCAGGGGTTGGTATTGTTGAAACGAGGCTACTAAAAACCGAGGGACAACAGAACAACTGGCTAACGGCATTTCATTCCTCAAACCACCTTACACAGATGTAGATGAACCTATAGATTTATTCTTTTTTTTCTTTTAATCTTCACCCGAGGACATTTTTGCATTTATCTTCAGATACAGCGGAAGGAGAGAGGGACAAAGAGAGAGAGAAACATTGACATGAGAGAGACACATCAAGTGGCTGCCACCCACATGACCCCAACCGGGGAGGGGGACAAACTGCAACCGAGGCACGTGCCCTTAGCGGGAACTGAACCCGGGACTCTCTGGTCCACGGGTCGACGCTCTAACCACTGAGCCAAACCAGGCAGGGTGAACCTATAGATTTAGATATAGCTAGATCACTGCTCTTGGGTGATATGACCGTGCTAGGCACATCAACAGGTGTTGTGGGGTATTGAAAAAATAATCATTGCTTGCTAGAATTTGAAATGATGTTAGAAAAAGAAAACAATTATATATTGTGTATTACTACTCATACTTTCCAGATAGTCTGAACATGGAGGTCAAATACATCATGGTTTTAAATATTATACTCCTGTACTGGCAAATGTTTGGATCCTGAGCTAACAGATTAAATGATCATAGACGTGAGGTTGCATGGAAACCAAACATTTCAGAATATTAAAAAGTGCTTTTAAAGAATGTGTAGCAGCGTTCAGAATGGTTATATTAATGGACTCATGCATACAGAAGCAAATATCTATCATTATAGAGTTTTTATTATGTGAAATTGGAAGTCTTAACATTTCATGAAACTTGTATCTGCTCTAAAAACTCTTACCACAAGAACAACTATCAAAATACAAACCATATCATTATGTTATTTCATGCTGCCACTTTCTAATGTTACCACAAAAGAACCTATGTGTGTGTATATGTACATAACTTTATATACATCTAAGGGTACTATATTCATTTGTATAGAGGGGAGAACAGGAAAGAGGAAGACAGAGCAAACGTAGCAAATGATCAGTAATGCTTGCGTTTAAGTGCAGAGTGCATGAGTAATCACTGAACCACTTTTCCAGAGTTAGCACAGGGATCGGTGCTGGGCTGGACGTCCATCCTAGCCCCGTGACTGGTTCACCTGGGGGATCGGTGCTGGGTTGGACGTCCATGCTAGCCCCGTGACACGTTCACCCTGGGGGATCGGTGCTGGTTGTGCTGAAAAGCTGCTCGGGGTGCAGAATCCACAACCACTGCTAAACATGCTGCTCCCCTTCCTTCTCCATCTTTCTCCTGCTACCGTTTTGCATCAGAATATTTGTTTTGAGTAAGTGGACAATCAAAATAGACCCAGAGACATGGAAGTGGGGGACAGACTGACAAACATCAGAGGGAAGAGGGTTGGGGGTGGGGAATGGGAAGAGATAAACCAAAGAACTTATATGCATAACCAATTGACAGATAATAGTGAGGGGAAGGCGGGAGGGGGATGGGAGCGGGGAGGAGGGGACCAATGGGGTAAGAAAGAGGGAACATCTCTAATACATCAATAAAGATTTTTAAAAAAGAAGAAAAATATTTGTTTAGAGTATGCGATCCCAGAAGAACAAAGCCTCACTTTGCAGGCCCAGAAGAAGAACCATTAGCATTTCCATCAAGCTTGGCAGATGGCCCACAGTTGGCACAGGGAGGGACTATGTTAAGGGCCAGGAGACCAGAAAGAGTTTTCTTATTAGACAGAAATGTCCATTCAAGGGGGGTGAGGAGGAGAGATATGATTGTCTACAGGAAAGAATAAAGAAATTTGGCAGTCATGGTAATTGTATCTAATCTTAAAATCTTCTGTAGAAAAACTCATTCTTTTTGCTACCCAGTGAAGTCTGGCATTGTCATTACTCCAACATTTACATATAAAAAGCATTTAGTTAATGATATTCTGGCTATTCCACCAGTGTGAAAAATGTAATTAAAACAAAAAAGGGGTCAGGAGGAACATACAACATTCATGAGCAATCGGAAGGAGCTCAGCCTCCAGGGGAGGCTGGGAAAGACCACCGCTAACCGGGAATGTCTTGCCAGTCACAGTACCCCTGACTGTCATACATACAGGAACTTCCTGTTCAGTTACTTCCATCAGCATTTCTTGTACATCTAACGTGTGCCCAGCTCTGCGGGTCCCTGAGAGTGACCAGCTCTGGCTGCTGGAGGAAGCTCAGCCCTCCCGGCTACACAGGACACAGAAGCACAGTCCCATGGCAGAGAGAGGGGTCTAATTATAAAAGTCTGTAAGCAGTACAGAAATACACAAAGGAGGGGGAGATTAAGGCTGCCTCCTTGAGTCAGAAAAAAGCACCCCAGAGAGAAATAAAATCCCATTATTATACATTTTAAAAACAGAAGAAGAAGAGGTGAATTATCAAAGGTTACTCAGTTGGCGAATGTCAGCGGTGGGATTTGGACTAGACATTTTTTTGTTCTACGAAAGTCCAAAAATTTTTCAATCTTTTTTTTAATGGTTTCCTCATTCCAGGGCCATATCTCTCAAAATATAAGTTCAAAATATTCTCAGTTTTAAATATCATCACGTCTGAATTTTCAGGAGGAGAGAGAATTACTGTCAGTGTGAGGGTTGGAATATTGCTTCAAAGGTAGACCTGGGCAAACCGAACTAAATTAGCAGGAGTGGATCTCAACAGGGAAAGCATATAGCACAGAGTTACTGGGGAACTCACACGTATGGAAATGTCCCTGTCAGTCAGAAAAATGCCATCATTCTCAAACATGATCTCCTTCTCAAAAGAAAGAGAAAAAATATATATATAAAAATGTGTGGATTCCCTTTGGACACCAGGGACCATCTACATTATTTTTCATTTTGTGTAATGGTTGGGTGATGCCCACTGCCCTGCACCCCTTGGGAGTCCGCATCTTTCTGTTGCTCTGTTCCTAGCGCCCCCACAGAGCCTGGCGCACCACTCAGGGCTGGCCAGAGAAGCAGAAGCAATAGGCCGTATACATTATACACAGAAGAGTTTGCCAGCTAGAACTGCCACACCCAGTCATGGAAGCTAAGAAGGCCCAGACTTCCAGTCCACAAGCTGGGGGCCCAGGAGAGCTGATGGTCTGGATGGCGTAGTTTCATTTGGAAAGCCAGGAGGCTTAAGACCCAAGAAAAACCAATGTTTCAGTTTGTGTGTGAAGACAGAAACACACACACCCACACACACAACCACAACGTCCAGCTCAAGCAGTCAGGCAAGAGGAATTTTCTCTTTGGGGGGGAGGCACCCACACTGAGGAGGGCCACTGCTTTACCCATCTGAATGTTAATTTCATCCAGACATTTCCTCACTGATGTGTGATCAAATGTCTGGGCACCATGTGACCCAGTCAAGTTGACACATGAAATTAATCATCACACCTGGTAAACAATACAAGCCAATTAACACTGCTTGAAGAAATGAAGAAAGCCACGAAAACAGACAAGACAGGGACAATGTACAAAGACAACGTCATCTTTAGGTGCTAGATGGGAAAACTGTCATTTCTTCCTAAGGCAAAAGAGGAGCTTGAACCAAAGGAAATTAATGAAAATGATAACTGAACCTGGATAGTCTGCGCTTCCTAATTCTACCAAATGATGGTCGCGTGGCTTGGGAGGCGGGTGTTTCCCTCCTAGCACACGGGGTCTGGGCCTTGCTGTGGGGTTCACGGGCTGTGCTTCTATTCCAAGTAGCAGGTGGCTCCCAGGTATCAAACTTCCATCGCCAAAGTGAACACAACCACAACACGGTTTGCCAGGCTCTGCACGCACGCTGGCTGCCTTTCTCAATCAGTAGTCAAGGAACACTGGAATTAAAACTGCTTTCAATTTACTTCCACCTGTGAGGCCTGCCCCGGGTGGGATTCTGCATCTACCCTCGGAATGGCTGGCCCTCCTACCGGCAGTGAGGGGCGGGGCTTCTTGGCAGAAGGTGAGGTTGTCTGCGCACACACCCAGAGCGTGTTCTCGCGGCCAGTTCCCCAACTCCCTTCCTGTTCTTCGTTGCTGGTCCTTCTTTACACAATGTTACCTAATCCCGAGCTCCGCTTTGCAACATTTCCTACTGGAACGCAGAAGTGATTTCACCTGACCTAAAGCATGGAAAAGTGCGTGTGGTGTGTGTCTAGGCAAATTTCAGCTGTTCGCGTGGTAACTGTTAATGAGTCCTTACAACTCATTGTTTCGCTTATCTCCTAGGTATTATTCTGTTAGCATTACATTATCTTTAATAGAAATACTTTTTAATCAAAAATATATTATAAGCCCGGCAGTTACTTAGAGAAATAAAAATATCAAAGCCTTGCACAGCACTTACTCTGTGGTAGTCATTGTACTTAATGCTTGGCACGTACTAATGTACTGAATCCTCACAACAGACTTGTGAGTGAAGCACCGTAACTGTCCCCACTTCATAGATAATGAACCTGAAGTGCCGAGAGATTAAGTAATTTGCCCAAAGCTATGAAGTTCCTATGGGGTAACACCAGGGCTTCGACCCAAGCAGACTGGTTCCGGAAACCACATCCTTCGCCATCACACTGTACCCCTTCTGACAGTGTGTCATGAGTCCTTGGGGGGAAATGAGACCCGTATGCTCGCTTGGACACCTCTAGCCCCTGAGATGCCGGATGTAATGACTTCTTGCTCTACAACTATTGTCCTTACGCCACCATCTAGGGCTTCACTGACTGCAGTCGTCGAGCTCAGCGACTGAGAGGAGTGGAAATATCTGGCTCTTTGGCAGGGACGGGTGGGGGGTGCCTTTCCAAACCACACAGGACTTCTGTTTTGCCCAAGAGCATGTTTTTCTTCAAGAGAATATGGGAAAACCACCACCCCAAACCCAAATAATGTTTCGTGGTCACTGCCCAAACAGCCCTCTGGACTTGTCTCTGAATTTCCTCCTGAGTATATGACTACAATGTCTCTCTTGACCTCATCTCCCAGGGCTAACCCCTCAGGCTGGAACTGTTCTGTGGTTGGCAAGCCTTCCTCTGTCCTCAGCTTCTCCCCGTGTTCACCTTCTTTCCTGCAACTGAGATCTCGGTAGGCCTGGGAGCAAGCAGAGAGAGTCTGTTCTCTTGTATCCCAAATACTTCTGGGTCAGAATAGTGGAATTACGTACTTTGTTTCTAACGCCACATCAGAAAGGAAGCTGCTGTCCGAAAACCCTACACCTCTGAGGCTCCTGCTGACTAGCTTAAATGACTCCACCCTCCCTGTAATCATCGTGGATGAGTCCCTTCCAGTCCTTAAAGACCTTCCTGTGTGACTGATGGTTTCCCCTCCACCCTAAACCTGAATTTCTTCAAGGGTAGTCAGCCTAATATGGCCTCTTAGTTCCATGGTTTTCTCATCACCAGTGATCTCCTTTCTCTGCCTCGGACCTCTTAATTTAAGCCCTTGATTTTTTGATCACCTGAAATGTATCCCTACCTCATACCGACAATGTGAGCATCCCCAGTTCGATTACAACCCCGTATCTTTACAACTCGACTGTTCCGGCGTAGTCACCGCAGTTGCATTTCTCCGACATTGAAACCTTCGTTTTATTGACATCTGTTTGGTCCTGTTCATTAGCTCCCCTTTCCCTTCACTTCCCTTTTTATTGAGCTTAGATCCCACAGCTCATCAAATATGCATCACATAAGAATTATTTTAGATGCATCCTAAAACAATTAGGATTATTTTCCTTCCTCTTTGCCCTTTGATCACACTCAGATGGGAAAAAAACACAAACCCCAAATCCTTGCTAATGAAAATGTGGCTAATGGCCCAGCTGGTGTGACTCAGTGGTTGAGCAACAACCCATGGACCAAGAGGTCACAGGTTCAATTTCCAGTCAAGGCGCAAGTCCAGGTTGCAGGCTCGATCCCCAGTAGGGGGCGTGCAAGAGGCAGCCGATCAATGTTTCTCTCTCATTGATATTTCTCTCTCTCTCCCTCCCTCTCCTTTTCTCTCTCTGAAAATCAATAAAAACATTTTTTTTTTTAATGTGGCTGATGAACCAGCATCACAGGTATTACTTAGAGTTGTTAGACAAGAAGAATGTCAGCTCCTACCCCTGATCTAAAGAATCAAAATCTACATGTTAACAAGAGTTCAACAGAAACAGTTATTTTTTAAATTCTCTCCAGAAACAGCATGAAGCTTAGTGGTTGCCACGGTTTGGAATGGTGGGAGTTGTGGGGAACTACAAGGACGAGCGGGCAGAACACAGAGGATGTCTGGAGCAGTGACAATAGTCTGGATGGTATTAGTGAGGATGCGTGTCATTACGTATTCATCCCAATACATGCAATGTAACGTATTTATCCCAATACATACAATGTAAACACCAAGAGTGAACGCTAATATAATCTACGGGTTACAATGTGTCAATGTAGGTTCATCACTTGTAACCACATACCACTCAGCGGGGGGGAGACTGCCCATGTGTGGGGGCAGGGATGAGACATGGGAAATCTCTGTGCTTTTTTTCTAAATTTTTCTGTGAACCTAAAACTTCCCTAAGAAGTAAAACCTTAAAAAAACAACAACAAGAAAAAAAAACAAATCTCTCTAAATAGTTCTATTATGCAGCCAGGGTTGAGAATCAGTAGTTCAGTAGTCTAGTCTTTTTACAAAAAAAAAAAGAAAAAACAGCCCTGGCCGGTTTGGCTCAGCGGTTAGAGCGTCGGCCTGCGGTCCGGAGAGACTCGGGTTCGGTTCCCGCTAAGGGCACGTACCTCGGTTGCAGTTTGTCCCCGGCCCTGGTTGGTCGTGAGGGTGGCGGCCACTCGATGTGTCCCTTCACGTCGATGTTTCTCTCTCTCTCTCTTCCTCTCTCTCCCTCCCACTCTATCTGTATAAAAAAATGGAAAAATGTCCTCGGGTGAGGATTAAAAAAAAAAAAAGAAAGAAAGAAAGAAAAAACACCCTCTTAGTAACATACAAACCCCTCTTCCCACTTTTACAGCGAGCTTCCCGAAAGACCCATTACCCACCGCCTGGGCCCTACGTTTCCTTAGCGCCCACGACAAAGGCTCATGCCTGAGCCATCTACCGGGTGAGTTTGGGTCCAGGGAGCTGAGTGAAGGACAAAGGGAGCAGAGCGGGAACCGAGAGGTGCCCACCCACACAAGGACCCTCACCAAGCTGGCCACCTTCAGAGGAGACTGGTTGCCCACTTCCTTGGCACGACCTACAGAGCCGTACAAAAGGGTCCGAAAACCTTCTCGCTGCTCCGCCCCGTCTCTGGTGTCCCAGGTCATTCCACATGCACGTTCTCCTTCGACTGACTTCGCAGAGTAATCGAGGACAGTGTTGCACTGAGACTGAGAGGTACACGAGTTATGTACTTAGTAATATCACTGTCCCTCGGTTCCCTAAGCTCAAACAATAAGAGGTGGTAATAAGAAGTAAGAGTGGCTACACTGAAGATGTTTCATGAGGGTGAAAGTAAGTAAAACACATAGAAGAGGGCCTGTCATATAGTTCATATAGTTCACCTAAGTCCGATTATTTCTCAGTTTTAAAATTCTGCTTCTTCGGACCTTCAAAAATTACCATAAGAATAATAATCTACATTACGTGTTTCTTCTTCCTAACAGGTGGTGCAAAGTGTTGACTGCTGTTGTAATGATGTAGCCTGATCAGGTGTGTTTCTGTCTATGTGATACGTGACCCTCCAGTGTCCTTGAATTTGAATATTCCATCTTTTATTCCATTTGGGATATGATGATGGAGGGGACTTTGATGTTCTTTCACGTGGAAGACCACAGCTTTCTC
The DNA here is from genome assembly GCF_014108415.1 of Molossus molossus. Taxonomy (NCBI): domain Eukaryota; kingdom Metazoa; phylum Chordata; class Mammalia; order Chiroptera; family Molossidae; genus Molossus; species Molossus molossus. The sequence goes on from NW_023425399.1 coordinate 112,389,301, forward strand.
ATTTCTTTCTCTCTCTCTTTCTCTTCACACACCACACACACACACACACACACACACACACACACGCCTTCAGCCTTGAACAAAGTGTTCAAATCCAAGCCCGCCCTAGGAGAACAGAGAGGAGAAATGTTGAAAAGAACATGAGAGTGAAATGTTAAACTAGACTCGACTAAATTAAAATAGTCAACCGTGATTGGGAGAGATTAGAATCTGCCCTTGGATGATATTAAGTGATGGGGAAAAGATGAATTCCTGGAAACATAGATCAAAGGAATGCTTTGAAACAACGAAACAGAATGACCACCAATGTGCTGAGTTCGTGAAAATGGGACCTCTGAAAAGTTCCTTTTCCATCCAAACAAGACAGGAAAGCCCACAGAAATAGCGCAGTAAGAACAGGCAGCTTACGATGCAAAGTGTAACAAGCAGAGGAGCAGAGTTAAAACTCGCGGAGATGTAGCAACAAGCCCTCAGCACCGCGGTGCCACTGTATCACCTTCCCATTAGCAGCGTCCGGAAGGCAGGATGCCAGCCACGCGTGGTGACAATGAGGATGAGGGTCATCTCCATCGCTTCTGGTGGGAGATTCATAGGAACATCAGTGATGATGAGCAAGGAAGTATATTTGTATCGAATCATTTCTCAAACCTGTTCCTAAGCACATATTCCTGAGAGATCCTGGGTGTGAGGCTCTGGGGGGAAGGGCCCATCAGAGGAGATGGCTGGGCTGGGAATTCCGTGAGGGTTCGAGCCGTGGACTAGATGAACCAAGCAATGTGGCTAGAGCTTAAAATTATTTCACTGTGATCCTGAGTGAAAACTAAGTAAGAGCCCGGCCTGTGTGGCTCAGTGGTTGAGCATCGACCCATGCACGGAGATCACAGGCTTGATTCCCAGTCAGGACACATGCCCAGGTTGTGGGCCTGATCCCCAGTGGGGGGCATGCAGGAGGTGGCCAATCAATGATCTCTCTCATCCATGTTTCTGTCTCTCCCTCCTTCTTTTTTCCTCTCTCTCTAAAGTCAATAAAAAAATACATATTATTTTTAAAAAGACATCCTCAGGTCAGGATTAAAATAAAATGTTCAAAAAAAGAAAAAAAAGAATAAAAGAAACAAAATGAGGTCTGTATTACAATAATATACTTTAATTACAAATATATGCACATTAACACATATATAAGGACAACTTCGATATACACTTGATAGACTCAAAGCATATGAACAAATGTGTGTGCGTTTGTGTGTGTGTGTGTGTGTGTAATCTTGTAATTGGATGGGACAACTCAAATTGCAAAGAAATATTGAACTTGGTGTATTATCAGTGATATTGTGGTTGTAGTTTTTAAATTATATGTATGTATTGTGTTATAGAAAACACGAGGAATGTATCATTGTTGGGTATGAGGGTTTTGATTGGAGAAGAAGGGAAGATGATGAGAAAGAACTCAGAACTGCATTCTAATTACAGGTATTCGTATGGACTCCCACTTTCTAAAACATTTATGTTGTGCTCTGGCTGGTTGGCTCAGCAGTTAGAGTGTCAGCCCGCCAACCAGTGAGTCCAGGGTTCGATTCTGGCCAAGGGCACATACCTCAGTTGCAGTTCGTCCCTGGCCCCGGTAGGGATCGTGCAGGTGGCAACCAATCGATGTGTCCCTCTCACATTAATGTTTCTCTCTCTCAGTTTTCCTCCCTCCCTCCCACTCTATCTGAAAATAAATGGAAAAATATCCTTGGGTGAGGATTAAAATAATAATAATAATAATAATAATAAATAATTTTTTTTTAAAACCCATCTATGTTGTGGTTTTGTCCACAGAAACGCCCAGCAGTCAGACCTGGGTGTCTGTGTCCACTCCTCACCGAGAGAAGCCAGAGCTCCTCGGAGTAATTCCACGTCTGGGCAGAGAACGCACAAGATGAATAAATGCAAATACGAGAACGTGTCGAACCAGAAGGCCAGAGGGCGCGCAGGGACAACGGGTCACGTCAAGGACACACAGGAGACACCTGCAAGGACCTCACCTTCCAAATTCAGGTGAATTCAAACACCAGGAGGGAAAAGGAGAGCAAGAAATTGTGACATATTGAAAGGTCAGTGGGTCAAGGCGGGGTGAGGAGGGGAAGCTGGTCCTCACAGGTGGATGGACGGCAGGACAAAGAGCTGGAAGACAGTAGGTGTGCGACTCCCAGGGGATGAGAGAGACTGAGGGGATGGCAGAGAGGCAACACGCTAAGGACTGTAAGTCACAATCCTTCCTTTTACTCATCTTTCAATGTTTCCGTATCTTTGTAAATTTTACACAGAAACAAAACAAATTTTAAAAACATACACACAGAATGTGACCCCGGGTTTCAAGGACACGTGCATATATAAGGATGCAGATCAAACACTGTCAGCTAATTGTTTGTGAGGGGACAGGGGAAACAGGGATCATGAGACAGAGAAAGGATCGTATTTCAATATAATTTGAAATGGCAATAACACATGAAGATTCCGTTTTGCTAGAGGAGAAAAAAACAAAAGTAACTAAAAACGAAATCATATTTCAAGGTCAGTCAAGCCCCTAAAAAAAATGTTTCACTTGAACTCTTTCTTCTTGAACTGTTTCTCTAATCTAAGCCCTGATTATAATTTTGGTATGCAGAATATTACAGGCTAATATTTCCCTCTGTGTGAACCAACAGTATACATATGTGTTCATACACGTGTTCAGATACATGATTGCCCCCAGCATTTTTATTACTTATCACAGAACCTCAATGAGAGAGTATGAGCTGGAAGGACCTAAGACAGGAAGATCTTTATCAATTGGGAGTGTTATATTTAAAAAATTCATTTACTCAGAGAGAGATTGAAATCTCCAACCTTTTTACATTTCACTTTTCTTTCCAGAATAAACAGAATAGCTTGATGTGGTAATCACATGCATATTTGCATATAAAAAGCATCTGCTTATTTTCTGACTGCCAAACCTGCCCCAAATAAAAGACCAAAAACATCAAAATAAAATGATTCCACACCATCAAAGCAAGAGGCGGATCAGCAGGAAGTCGACCTCAATAACAAGATATGTTCCAGTGAGCCCTAATGTTTGCCCGTCTTCACTCTAATCTCGGCAGAATCACACTTTCCCCCTTTTTCATGCAAAGCAGAAGGCTAGAAACCTTTCACATTAAGAGTGGCTGCACCAGTAAATTGGTTGTAGGAAGAGATTGTGAAATCTCTGCACTGTGACATCACTACAATTGGGTGCCTTTGCGTTATAGGATGATACACTTGAGAAAAAACATTCAGAGATGACAAAAAGGGAGCTGGGAGGTGACAACCAGCGAAGTCCCTGAGCCACCAAGCAGTGACCTCCCATCCTCCCTTCACCATCTCCTTGCTTCGCGTTCCAGTGACCAGTGTCTCTGCAGGAAGGGAGCCGCTCACTGAAGGTGGTCTGTGCCCCTCCGCCATGCAATACCAGCTTCCAGAGAGGCTCAGCCACCAGCCAAGACTGTTCACGAGGCCAAGTCCCATTTGGCTTCAGAAATCCATGGATCATGAAGATCACAGAGCTTAAGCCTCAGAAACCCGATTACACGTGCCCTTTATGTATCAAAATATGTGCGTCATTTTTCCTCGAGACAACACCAAAATGGTATCAGCTTTGTAGCTGTAAAGCTCGGGTCTATCCCATGAATTGATGATGGAGGCCACTAGACTTAGGTGGCCCAGAGGCTGCCCCAGGCCATGTGACCCGCCCACAACCTGTGCCTGTGAACGTCTCTTTACAGAATCAGAACACCAAGGGCCACCGATCACCAACAGCCAACTAGGCTTGAAGCTACCGCCAATCAATTAATTTGCTTAATTTGCTTCCAGCCTGTCCTCTGGAAAGACCTGTCCCTCCCCAGCGCCCGTCAGCCACCTTCCCAACCGCTGCTGGGGGGGAGGGGCCGCCTGGTGGGGATCCATCCCTGCGCAGGGAAACTCCCTTCTCACGTGCCTTGTCCACCTCTCAGCCGTTCTGGCGCAGCAGAGGGGACCGCAGGAGACCCCCAGCAGCCCGGGGACGAGGTACCTGTGGCGGTCAAGGCCACGTCCTCCTGGGATCTCAGGTCTCAGCTCCGCAGCGCCTGCATCTGAGCTCTGCGTGACCTGAGCATCTATCTCTTCCACAGCCTGGCCTGGAACCTGCCCGAGTTGAATTAGGTCGGACTTCAAAACCGGCCCGGGGCTAGGGTCCGGCTGGGTCCCACTCTGAAACAGATCCGGTTCCGGGTCAGACTGGGTCCAACTTGGAAAGCAATCCGGGCCGGGCTCGGATGAGGTCAGGGGTTAGGCGGGGTCTTTCTTGAAACTTAACATGTTATGCTGAATTTCATTTGCTTATAAATAATGTGCAGTATGAGTTTGAGCCAGCGAATTATGAAATTCATTGTACATGGTTTTTTTACAAGTAAGACTGCTATTTAATCTCTGTACCTTCCACGGGTTGTTTGGTGCTTTGTTTTTAGCTGAAATAAAAATGCTTAAGTTTGTGCTGCACACATTGGCTATTTTAAGACAACAAGCATGTCATAGAGTAGACTTTGAACAGAGTTAGAAATCAACACTTTAAAACATGGGCTGAGGGGTTTGCCTCCCAAGTCGAGTGTGTTGCCCCAAATGCAATGGCAGACGTTGAGCCGTAACTAGCTGACAGCATTATCTGTGCCCGAAACTTGTGTGAATACCATCCTGTCCCCCCCACCCCCCCGTGACCTCCCAGCTTGCACTTCTTTCCTGTCCCACACTTTCCTCCTCACCGTGCGAGGGCCGATCTCCTGAACACCTCCCTGTGCCTTCCCAACCTGTCCATCTTGCCTTCAATCAATTCTCCATTCCCTTTTTCTTTTTTTTTTAGTTTTATTTTTCTTTACTGATTTTAGAGAGAAGAAGGGAGAGGGAGAAAGAGACAGAAATATCGATGAGCGAGAACATCGACTGGCCGCCTCCTGCACGCCCCCCACTGAGGATCGGGCCCACAACCTGGGCATGTGCCCTGACCGGGAATCGAACTGTCGACCTCTTGGTGCAGGGTCGATGCTCAACCACTGAGCCACACAGGCCGGGCCAATCGCTCCATTCTGATCAACAGTTTTCCCTGAGCCAGCAACCACCCAAGTGACTGTAGAAAACACACTCTTCCTACCGTTGCTGCCATAAATGTCTCCAACCACAAAATCAGAAAACTCTCCAAGGTCACCCGGAGCTCCGACAATTGTCACATTTCACGAGTGTTAAATTCATCGACCTAAATTGAGTTTATCTCGCCCTCTAAAGCTTTGGGAAGACAGAGGTACCCCAAAGGACGCTACTGCGAGGACAGACCGCAGGTGCCATCGGTCCCCACCAGCAGGCGTCCTCCCCAGAGAGCCCAGCGAGGGAGATGCCCCTCACAGTCCCTGTCCCGACCCTCCTCGTCTCTCGCTCACATTTCTGTGGTTTCCTCATCGCTCGGCCTCCAAGCTCGTCACACCGCAGCTCATCCTCAACACTGCTCCATTGGACTTCCCGAAATGCCTCCTTGCATGTGTGAATCTTGGCTCTGGAACGTCATGCTTTATTTTTACAAAAAGAAAACACAGTTCTCACCGCTGAACTAGATGCCCAAGGCTCTTTCGTGATCAAGTCACCAGTGATTTGCTAAAGGACTTCTACCGCCCTCCTACAAGCAATCTCCGTATTTCTGAACTGGTCTTTGAACAAACATTGAAATCATGTGATGTCTTTTCCAGGCCCTCAGAATTTCACTGCCGTGACCCTTTCTTTCAAACCAATGCCCACTGCGCTGGGGGCCATGGCCACACCTTCCAGTGATGTCTTTATGTTCCTAATATGCACCTTTCTTCCTCCTCCTTTGGCTTTTACTCACGCTGCTCTGTGACACTGAGTTTTCTATATTTGTATTGTCTCTTATGGGCTATAAGCTTTTTGAGGGTAGACACGATTCCTAGTAAATGTATATAACTGTAGTAGAAAAATTAAGGTGCTTCAGGCATAAAAGTGATCAAGGAATTTGGGGATTCGATTCCAAATAATTAACTAGCCAACATTTATTTATGTCCCCTTTGTTTATGGAAAATTTGAGATGGCAAGGATTTTTTAAAAAAAAATGAATAGAAAAGTCTGTGCTCCATTTTCAAGATAATAACATTGAAATCTTAACCGCACACATGAATATAAATAATTACACTTCAAAAACTATGTAGGAATGAAGTGAAACAGTATATATTTTTAAAGTTACCTAATCAGTCTAATATCTATCTTATTTAATGCAAACTCAAAACATATTATTGAATGCTGTAGTTACTGACAGACATACACATATTGAGACAAAATTTTAAAAGAATGTTTAATACCATAACCTATGTTGCTCAGAAAAAGCTGGATTTTAGAGAAGTTGTATAGCCTAAATACCTTAATAAAGAAAAAATATGAAAAGTAAGAATTTATTTTTTGTCTTCAGAAATTAGAAAAACCAAAGTAAATTAGGAATAGAAAATTAGTGAGATAGAGCGAAGGCAAACTGACATATAAAAGAAGTTATTTGGAAAACTAAGCACATCTGCGTATAATGGTTTGCAAAGAGCACTGGAGTGGGTGAGCCCACGCGAGCCCGTCAAGGCAGAGAGACTGGGCATCGGTGGCACCGTCAGGAGCGAAACAGGAATCGTAGGAGCAGAAATGAAAGAAATCAGGGGGTGCAGGCAAATCCTGAGTGAACTGTATGGTAGAAGACTTGACATTTTAGGGAAAAATTATGATCTCTTTGTAAAACTCAAGGTACCAAAATCAAATTTAAAAAATAAACATGAGAAGATGACTCAGCCACTCACCACTGACAAAATCCAAAAGGTTTAGAGCATTACCATTAAAAGGGGCTCTGGGGACAAATAAATTTGGAAATGAGTTTTTTCCCATCTCTTAAAGAACAGATAATTCCAATATTGTTTACAACATTTTAGACCATGGATAACACTAAAGACTCCTAATTGGTTTTATGAATAGACCATTCCCCAAAACCCAACAACAAATCTTACTTCAGAGTACATATGCAGATATAACAAATACATATTAGCAAAAAGAGCCAAGAAGACACAGAAATACATAATGCACAGTCTGTATCAGGGCTGCAATGTTGTCCGATGTCAGAATTGTTCAGCACATTACCACACCGACACATTAAAGAAGGAAAACCACATGATTATATCAATGGATGCTGAAAGGTACGTGATAAAAAAAAAAATCCCATGGCTATTAATAAAACTCGATAGAACAGGGAAAATTTCCTTGGGAAATTAATAGAATTCTTACAATATTTCTTTGCTACAGGGACTTGCATTTCATTAGATAAAATAACTACTGCTCCTGCAAGTAAAGGCACTTGATTACAAAAGACCCCTCGAGCTTTTAACTTTATTTCAATGCCACGTTAAAATATTAAAAATGAGGCATTGATTAAACATAGAGAGGTAGAGATTTCAATATTAACTTGCAGACAACCATGTACTTAAAGGAGAAGGAGAATTAAAATCTTGGGATTGTTTGCTTGGGGGAGTTTGATTCACGCTCAACAATTTATTTCAAGACAGTATCTTCCCCAAATAACAAATTTTTGCTGTCAATTTTGAAAAACAGTGCAAGAAGCAAAATATTTCCAATGAGCCCTGGCCGGTTTGGCTCAGCGGTTAGAGCGTCGGCCTGCGGTCCAGAGAGACCCGGGTTCGGTTCCCGCTAAGGGCACGTACCTTGGTTGCAGTTTGTCCCCGACCCTGGTTGGGTTGTGCGGGTGGCAGCCACTCGATGTGTCCCTTTCACGTTGATGTTTCTCTCTTTCTCTCTCTATCTGAACAAAATATCAAAATATATATATATATATTTCCAATGAAAATGTGTAGCTCTGAGGTTGTGTGGTTTTTTTTTTACCTCCCCCTATAGTATATTATAATCCTAAACCTAGGATAGAGCAAATGCCATGGTGACCATTTATGACCAGAAACTGTTCCCCTGAATTGGATTAGAGACATTGTATTTTGAATATAAACCATGAAATTAAAGAAAGAAAAACACATTGTAGAAACTGTGTTTCAATTTGTTACTGTGTATCCTACTAATTAATGAGAATCATGTATTTGTGTCTTTGTACCTTCAAATAAAAAAAGGGGAGGAGAGGGATTACTAGTTGGCTATGCCAATCTAAGCTTTTTAAAAAATATTTTTAATTGATTTTAGAGAGAGAGAACGGGAGAGGAGAGAGAGATAGAAACATCAATGAGAGAGGACATCAATTGGTTGTTTCCTCTATGCCCCACAGTGGGGATCGGGCTCACAACCTGGGCATGTGCCCTGAACGGGAATTGAACCGGTGACCTCTTGGAGCATGGGTGGATGTTCAACCACTGAACCACACCTGCTGGGCTAAAAATTTTTTTAAAGCACTACTTCAGCATTATCAGCTTAATTGAATTGTGGTTTAATCACTAACTGAGGACAATTACACACCCACTCACTGCAATATGTGTTAGAACCCTATTAATAATCACAGAAAAGTCATGGTTTATAAAGCCAAAGTGTGAACTCATCTGCTCTTTCATAAGACAAAAGAAAACAGATTGACTAGACTGTTCAGAAAATACCATATCTAAGAGGAGTCTAACAAATTTACAGAGAAGTATCACCCTTTCCTATTCAAATAAAATTCAATCTTTCTAAATAACTTAATTTGTAAGTGAAAACTTCCAGGTTGTACATGAACTATTAGTATTATCCACCTCAGTATGAAGTCATTGTCTCCCCTGCAAATGATCACCCAGTGGCACCAATCATATATTCATAGTGTCAATGAATTAGACATAGGATTATACAATACTCTTATTCACAATTATTTTTATTTTTATTTATTGATTTGAGAGAGAGAGAGAAACATGGAGTTGGTGTTCCACTCATTTATACATTCTCATTGGTTGATTCTTCCATGTGCCCTGACCAGGGATTGAACCTGCGACCTGGGTGTATCAGGACACCCTAACCAACTAAGCTACTGGCTAGGGTACTCTGATTCACAATTTAAGTTACAAGAACAGATACAGGGAATCTTGAGGTTCTGCGATCTGTATTTAACGGTGATTATTTTTTGAGGACTCGGGCTCAGCCCTGAGGATAACGATATGGTAGGAAATAGACATGGAAATTAAAATTATATTGGAATAGGCTGAGCAGAATTATGCTTGCAGCCCTCATCTGTTAGAACTAATGAGCGATCTCAATGAAGTTTTAGGATATAAAGTCAACATACAGAAATAAGTTGCATTTCTAGACACTAACAACAAACTATCCAAACATAAAAAAAGAAATTAAGAAAGCAATCTCCTTCATAACAGCATCAAAAAGAAAAAGAAAAACTACTTAGGAATAAATTTAACCAAGGGCATGGAAGATCTGCCCACTGAAAACTGGTAAAAATGATCAAAGAAAGTAAAGAACATGCAAATAAATGGAAAAATATCCTGTGTTCATGGACTGGAAGAATTAATATTGTCAAAATGTCCACACTACCCAAAGCAATCTACAGATTGAATGAAATTCTATCAAAGTCCAAAGGCATTTTTTATATAAACAGAAAAAAAGAGTGTCCTAAAATTTATGTGGCACCACAAGAGACCCTGAACAGCCAAAGCAATCTTTTTTGAGAAGAATAAAACTGGAGGCAACATAGTTCATAATTTCAAATATATTATAAAGTTACATTAATCAAATAGTATAGTAGTAGTAGCATAAAAACAGACATATAGAACTATAAAAAAGAATAAAGAACTCAGAAATAAATCCACACATTTATAGTCAACTCATGCCATATTGGGATATGTGTATACTATAGGGCGACTTTGGGCAAATTACCCAACACCTATGAGTCTATTTTAGTGTTTGAAAAATGGGAATAACGATAGCAATATTTATGCTCTTCTGAGGTTTAAAGATAGTGTAGTGTGTGTGGTATCTAACACCCTAGCCTGTTTGTTTATAAAATGATACATGCTATGTATATTATTAGTAGTTAGAATGTAGCTTTGGCTGCTGTAACAGAACCCTAAGGGCATGACCCGAAATTGCACAAACCACATCGTTTTATGTGCAGAATTTAGTAGCATGGCCACACCAAGCTGCAAGGGAGCCTGGGAAAAGCAGTCTTTCTCCTGAGCCCGCAGCAAGCCAACCATACACCGGAGATCATGGTCAAAGAGACAGCGTGGAGACTGGCTACTTGGGAACGACAGAAGTCTGATTTAAGGCGCTCCTACCTAACGCGGAAGAGGACACCAGGCGGCTCAGAGCCTGAGAACACAGGCCAGGTGAATGACTCCAGTACAATTCCGTTTTCGCGAAGATTCAATTCCTTCCTTCGTTTGTTAAACAAACTTAAACGAATCTCAAATGTTCTCTTAGGGACTTGGGAGGTTGAAGAGGAGTATAACAAAGAAGAATATAATGTTCCTTGAGGAGGAGTTTATATCCTGGGAGGGAGACACAAGAAACGACTAGAAGATGCGTTTTAGTAATAAGTGAACAGGTTTACACAGGATAGCATTTGAGCGCGACCTGTTTAAACAACACACACACGCCACAGCGCTCTGCACAGGTGGTTTTAAATGAATTGAGGATGACAGTTGCCCCAGGAAACCTGTGAAAACCCAGACCTGTAGACTTGTGGGTTGGTTGTATCAGAGCAGCCTCCTGAGACCTATTACCATTCCAAGAGTAACATGTACAATAGGGTGCAGCTACTTCATGGTATAGGAGCAGGAATTTCTATAACACCATTATTCTTTCCTATTCTTAAGGACATTTAAGAGCAAGGATTAAAAATAATCCATGACTAAATTTCCAAATATTTTTGCCTCAAGCAAATGAAATTGAATGCTAATTGTACAATATATATCTCCTGTTAATTTAGCTTCTTAGACACTTTGTCAAATAGGGGTATAGGAAAGAAATATGATTTATTCAAAAATGTATTCATTAGCACAGGAAGAAGAATAAGATCTATATATTATTCATACTCCAATGGCTCATTTAACTTGGAATTAACTCAAAAATATTTATGGCCAGTTGAAATTAACAACGGTCTTTTAAAAGAAAACGTATAATTATACACAGAGAAAAAGCTATATGTTTAGCAAATGTCCTACAGGATAATATAATGTAAACTGAATATATATATATATATATATATATATATATAATAATAATCTGGTGGTTATGGATGCAGAATATATACAAACCTAAATTAACCTGACTCTTCACAGGGGTGCTACTGTTAAGGTAACCACCAGGCACATAATAGAGCAAGATCTGCTTCTATTGCAAAAACTCGAAAGGATGAAGACCACAGGTTAGAACCACCCTCACTGTGTGGCTTCCCAGTGAGACCATCTCCCCTGGGTGGTCCCCGGGAACACCGTCCAGGGGCACTCATGCATGAGGAAGGACACTATCTGAACTCACGTTAAATTAAATGAACATTTACCAGCAGTTTAGATACAGACCGAGACGATGTCCTTGTGAAGATGTGAGGGTTTCTAACAGGCTCTGATTTCCAGAGACCCCTCTAAATGCATGTATTCGTTACCAGCTCTTCCTTTCACCTACTAAAATAATCGCTGTGTTTTGCGCTATAACGCAGATATAAATGCCCTGGTTTTAAATGCATATATTATGTTGATGAGAAAACACAAGAAAAAATATGGAAGCATTATGCACAGAAGGAATACTTAATATTCCAAATCCTAATTAACATTCCCAAGGTTAAAAAAAAAAATCTTATTATCTTTCTCCTTTATCTATTGCTTTATTTACATACACTGAATGCTATTTTTACATATAAATCTTTATGTTCTTTTATGAAATGCCCAGTTTTCATGAGTCCCTTTGTTGTTTTAGACCAAACACTTGAAAGTGTACCGTGATTTACATAAAGAAAATCCTGCAACCCTCTCTGTTTGTAAAGCTTGGGCTACTTAACCCCTAACAGAGAACCATTTCATTCAGTGTGTGGCCTGCAGCCATAGCTAATAACTTAGTCCGTGGTCTTAGAGAGATGAAAAGCTCCCAGCAGGGTGGAAGCCAGTGCAAAAACATCCCGAGAAGGGTCCATAAAATGGCTTACTCGCGATAAACCAACAGAAGAGAGTCCCCCACTACATCCCCTTGGTCTAAACTCCCACACACGGCCACACTCACACAGTCGTAGGGTGCAGGTAAAGGGTTTGTGGTGTACCTTCCCCGCCAAGAGGAGTTGGCGCAGGTTTAGTTTTTCCTTTGCATTATGAGTTTACCTCCTAATCTTTTTCTAAATGAACTCCCCTTGTATTTTGGAGGATACATCTTAAAGGCAAAATTGGTCATCTAAGCATTTTAATCATCTAGAATGTTTCACCTACGTAATAACATTTTTAAAACTGGTTTTATTGGGGGGACATTGGTTAATAACATTATAGAGATTTTAGGTGTGCAATTCTATAGTACACCATCTGTATATTATATTGTGTGTTCACCACCCCAAGACAAGCCTCCTTCAATCACCATTTATCCCCCCTCACCTCTTCTACCTCCCCTACCTCCTTCCCCTCCGTAATCACCATGCTATTGTCTGTGTCATGAGCTTTTTTCTGCTTAATCCCTTTACCTTTCACCCAGCTCCCGGTCGGTCCACCTCCCCTCTAACAGCGCTGTCTGTCCTCTGTCTCTGTGAGGTTTTTGTCATTGTTTTAATCCTCATCCAAGTATATTTTTTCCATTGATCTTTAGACAGAGTAGAAGGGAGGGAGGGGGAGAGAGAGAGAAACATCAATGTAAGAGAGACTCTTCCATTGGTTGCCTCCCACATGACCCCGACCAGGGCGGATGATTAAACCTGCAACCCCGGTACATGCCCTTGACCTGGAGACAAACCCTCCACCCTTTGGTCTGCCGGCTGATGCTCCAACCACTGAGCCAAACCAGGCAGGGCTCTGAGTTTCCTTTAACAGTCCTTGGAAGCCTAGTTGTAGAATTCATTACTTACACTTTCATGTCTATGCCATTAAATCACTTTACACAAAGAATTAACATAAAAATATGCCTGCTTTAACATGAGACTTATAGGCCAAAATCAGTATTAAAAATATGTTCTATATCCTACCATTAATAGTGATCATGCACCGCTAAGTTAAAAACTATCTAGATAGGATAGAACACACACAATTGTGTATTCACACAGTACACTATTACACAGTATTAGAAAATTAAGTTATGATGGCTCAAAAAAAGAGGGCCATGTGATGCATCCTATAACTGCAATTCAGGGGAATGGGAGGCACTGCTTTTTAATCCTACAACTGCCCTTTCTCTGTGATCCTCCCGTCTCTGCCCTCCCCTGGGTACTGGGTGCGTCTTCTGGGTGATAACAAGGATGGGGCAGCCGTATGGGGTGCGTGTTCAACAGGAACACGTCTAAAGGAAGCAGAGAACACACCTGGCAAGAAGGATGAGACCAACCTTCCTTATAAGTGGGTTTCAAGGAAGATTTCAAGAAACGCTGCTTACAATTACGTGTGATGCACCCGTTACTTTCTATTTTATCTCACCTTTAAAACCTCCTGTCACCACAAATAAAGCTTATTTTACGACGGCCCCACAAAACACTCGCTGGAGGAGGAGCCACCATAGCTTAGTTGCATCGGGGTGCACCCCTGCCAGCCAGTGCAGACCCAGCCTCGTGCCTCGGGGGAGGACGTGAAGGACTCTGCCACAGGCCCCGGACCCGGACCCGAAGGCTGGGAGGCCAAGGGCTCTGGGCGCCGTGACACAGCGAAGCTAAGGGACGCTCGGTGTGGCCAGACGCCGACTGTGGACCCGCAGTGTGGGAGTTGGCATCGAGAGGAATGGGAAGGGACTGGGATTTGTCCTGAGCAGAGGAGCCATCACAGAATTTAAAGCTGGGTGATGATAATAAAAAGCAAGATAATTGTATCTGCGATATTAAAAACGTCTCGAAGGCGCTGCCCTCGCTGAGCTGCGGTGGGAGGGGGAGCGGGTGTGTGGATAAAGACATCGAGAGGGGCTCTGGTGGGTTCGGCTCAGTGGTTAGAGCGTCGGCCTGCGGTCCAGAGAGACCCGGGTTCGGTTCCCGCTGAGGGCATGTACCTCGGTTGCAGTTTGTCCCCTGCCCTGGTTGGGTCGTGCGGGTGGCAGCCACTCGATGTGTCCCTTTCACGTCGATGTTTCTCTCTCTCTCTCTTCCTCTCTCTCCCTCCCACTCTGTCTGAACAAAAAAAATGGAAAAATGTCCTCAGGTGAAGATCAAAAAAAAAAAAAGTCATTTTATATATAAATAAATGTCCAATTCAGAGTCACTTGTGTATCTCAAGTATTATAACACTGTTTATTTTCCAAGCGTTCTTTACAATTTGTGTAATATATATATATTTTTTTCTGCATGTGTAAAATTGAGACATTCTCATTTTCTGAAAGTAGGTGTCATTTTGGAAGATGATCAAAACTCATCGTGTACCAGGAAAGCTGAGGGTCACCAGGCTGAGTACCCCTGCGGCGCGGCCGTGAAGTCCTACAGCAGATTCTCTCTCCAGGGGACATTCAGATAGAAATTTGGAGCGAATACCCCCTGGCTCCTGTGTCCCTGGCCTCTGCCCGCACTCCACTGTGTGGGAGATTTGATTGATGCAAAAAACATGCCACAGACAGAGCAGGGTTTACCTCCATTTGGAAGAAACACGTCACCTGCACCCGCAGGGTCTCCCTACAGGTACGGCACCATCACCGCTGTGCGTCACACCACGTGGCGCTCGGAGAGCGACTCATAGTCCCCCCCTAGTCTGCCACCAGCTAACTTCACGGTACTCGAAGGCCCCTTGAGATTTTCACTTCCTCTCTCTCTCCTAAGCCTTCCACGGACGGGTCACTCGCCCTGTTTTGCCGGACCATTCTAATCTCGGCAAGACATTTCCCTTGTGGGTTTTTGCTTACACATCCCATTTACATCGTTTTCAACTGGATTTCGAGTTTTAACTATCACAACCTCCGTGTTCAGAAAAGCCACTTTCTTTACACGGAAGTCAACACACGTCACGATCCCACCATCCCAAAAGCAATGGGGGGAAAAGGTAGACTAATCGTGTTACGGAATTCAAAAATAACGAATTCTTCACAACTCAGTGAACATCACGGGCAAAGATCAAAGACAGATGGCAACTGGCAAAAACGTTTGGAAACTGGAAGCCACTGGGCTGGTCATGCTCGCTCTCGTGCAGGGATTTATGGTTGAACACAACTTCGGGGCACCGTAGTCACTCGAACCCCTGTCTGTGGCCGCGCAGTGGGACAGAGGACTCGGGACGACAAGGGATGGCGCAGAGCAGAGCATGGCCTTGGCGCTGGACACACGTAACTCCGGTCTCAACTCGGTGTGGACGAGGGCGAGACACTCTCCTCCTCCGAGGCTCAATTTCTCCACTTGCAGAACGAAGCCATTACTATCCACTTCCTGGATTTTAAGAAAAGGTAAGTGACATCACTAACGTGCAATCTCAAACACATTAAAAAGTCCAACTCATAGCCCTGGCTGGTTTGCTCAGCAGTTAGGGCGTCAGCCTGTGGTCCAGAGACCCAGGCTCAGTTCCCGCTAAGGGCACGTACCTCAGATGCAGTTGGTCCCCAACCCTGGTCGGTTGTGCGGGTGGCAGCCACTCGATGTGTCCCTTTCACATCGATGTTTCTCTCTCTCTCTCTTCCTCTCTCTCCCTCCCACTCTATCTGAACAAAAAATGGAAAAAAGGTCCTGGGGTGAGGATAAAAAAAAAAAGTCCAACTCATAGAACAGAGCAGAAAAGTGGTGATGGGGGGGAGGGGCGCGGTAGAAATAGGGAGAGGTCAATAAAAAGGTACAAACTTCTGCTATAAAATGAAGAATGAGGCCAAGGATCGGACGATAGCATGGTGCTAGTACTTAC
This sequence comes from Molossus molossus, assembly GCF_014108415.1. NCBI lineage: Eukaryota > Metazoa > Chordata > Mammalia > Chiroptera > Molossidae > Molossus > Molossus molossus. The sequence continues at coordinate 112,405,341 of NW_023425399.1, forward strand.
TGACACCACACGGTACAATTAAGATGGGCTCAGAGGGTACAACCAAAGTTTGGTTACCAGAATCAAAGGGGTAAATCAGTGATGGGTGTGTTAATGAACCCACGGGGCGAGCTGTTCAATGTTCACGTCAGATTGAACCACCCTGTCGTACCTGTGAAAGTCCTTACATTTCATTTGTCCATTGTACCTCAACGAAACTGGAAAAACAAGCATCAGAAGGAACGGTGATGGCAGGCATTAAAAATTACCAAAGCTACTAGGAGGCTTCAGTTACTATGACCAGTAACAACAGTAAATAAACTAGGTTGCTGGGACCCCCTCTCGTGGCTGAAGATTGATGAGAGCACCCAACTGTAACTTCCTTTAGCTACAACTGTGGGACTAAGTGGCGAAGTTTATTCACATGATATTCCTTTTCGTGAGAGAAGAAAACTGGGGCCCCAGGATCAAATCCCATTAGCCCTTTCTCTTGTGTTCCTGGAAAAATAAAGCAGAAAGCATCTCTTGTTCAGACATGCAAACCCAAAGCAGAATCAAGGTGTTCCCAAACGGGTTTAAACAGCAAGGTGCGATTTTATTCAGTCTTGGAGCCTGCATGCAATTGAGTTTTAAGAAAGGTCATGAAGATGAAACCAACCATGTTTAAGAGAGAATCTACCAGTGCTGGGCTTCACCAGGAGGGAGAAATCGTTCTGTTGTCAGTGTCAAAAGTGTCATGTCCTATTCAGAGATGAACCCCAAGTCCCCTGTAACCACAGCCTAGCTGGAAATCCACGTGCTGAAATCCTAACCCCCAGCACCCCAGAATGTGACCGTGTTTGGAGATGGTCCTTGCTGAGGTCACTAAGAGGAGGTCACTAGGGCGGGCTCTAATCCGATGTGACTGATGTCTTTACAAGCAGAGAAAGATTTGCACAAAGCTACAGACAGAAAGACGATGGGACGACACAGGGAGCACAGGGCCATCTGAGGCAAGGAGAGAGGTCTGGACAGATCCAGCCCTCAGGGCCCGCGGACGGAACCACCCCTGCCAACATCTTGATCTCAGACCTCCAGCCTCCAGACTGGGAGAAAATACATTTCTCTTGTTTCGGCCACTCAGCCTGCGGCGCTGTATGGCAGCTTCGCAGACCAACACAAGGGCTCACATCTTAGTCCAAATGGCAATTTCCTATGAGCCATGATAAATGTCTAGAACCTTAGCTGGGACAGTATCCACGTGAAAAATGAACAGCTAGCTCAGCTGGTGTGGCTCAGTGGTAGAGCGTCGACCCAGGTACCAAGAGGTCACCGGTGGGATTCCTGGTCAGAGCACATACCAGGCTGTGGGCCTGATCCCCAGTGGGGGGCATGCAGGAGGGGCCAATCCATGTTCTCTCTCACCGATGTTTCCATCTCTCTCTCCCTCTCAAAAAAAAAAAAAAAAAAAAAAAAAAAATCAATGAAGAAAAAGAAATTAAAAAAGAAAGAAAGAAAGAAAAATAAACAGGTATTTGTAATGTAATAAGGTATGAAAAAATTGTGCAATTATAAAAGGTAGAGATAGATGCGGGAACACAGTTAATGACAAAACCACATTATGGATTTTTTTTCCTGCTCACGTCGATGGATTTTTCCTGGGACTTCAGGAGACTTTCTCTATCAGCATATTAAAAAGCAGCCAGTTGCTACATCCAAAGAAAGATGCTAGTTCTAAACAGAAAGCCCAACACATGGTAACTAAAATGAAATGGTACAAACATACATTTACATCTGTAATTGCCCTGAAATGTATTCTTCATCTCCCAAGTTCTCAGATCGGAGGGAGTCATCCGAAACGTTTAATGGAACGCACCAGAACGGTCTGCCTTTCCCGCAGATCACGGATTAGGGAAAAGCAGCGGTTTGACGATGTGCGGGGCATAAGCAGATCTATTTGTATTCTGCCCTCTGAAAATAGTCCTTGTATATACATATTTTTATGTCGCAGAGCTCAAGGGCTGGTGATTACCTCTTTAAAGGAACTGCTAACCATTTCAGGAGATTGTTGAATATCTGAAAATGATTTCAGAGAGTGAAAACATTTTATACACTTTGCAAATAAAATGCATTCAGCTGGAAGGGACTAGTTTATGTGGCTGGCTCTATTTTGCATGTTTTTAATACTTTAGGAGTTCGATGGTTTAATCTGTGGTTCCTTTGATAAGATACAGGTGCAATTACATTGATCCACCTGAGTAAGCTTCTTCCCTTAACTTAATGTGAGCTTTCACGTTTGCCTCGTGACACAGCATTTTCTGCTGATGGCAAAATAAGAAGATTAATGGGTCTTTTCCCATAGGATTGTTTTTCTGCTTCCAGTCACACCTAGAGTTAATAAACAGAAAAAGTTCACCTGGAATTGATCCAAAGAGAAAAAAGAAAACGGAAACAGTAAAATTGCGGGCAGTAATCTCTAACAAATTTAGGCTTGAAACCAGTTGTGGAGTAAGACCCTAATTAGTTCAGTTTGCTGACAAGGGGAAAACCAGAGTAAAGGAAATCAGAGAGACATGCACAGCCGTTCGTGTGGGCTCGCTGCTCTGCAAACTAGCACCCTGGTAACTGCGGGACCTCACTGCATTCGTATGAGACATGGCCGTGGTCCAGACCACACTCGTCTATAAATTACATTATTTAAAAATACAGAGTTCCAGGGGGTAATCCCTGGACCTTCGTTTCATTGTGCTGTGACCCTAAAATTGCCACAAGATGTTGTCTTCATAAACAACTTCTACAGGAGGGCTAATGTATGAAAGACACTGTTCGGAGAATAAAAAGACAAGCCATAGACTGGGAGAAAATATTTGCAAAACACATAATGCTTAATAAAGGACTGGTAGCCAAAATATACAAAGAGTTTTTAAAACTCAACAATAAGAAAACAAACAACTCCATTTAGAAATGAACAAGGTCTGAACAAGCACCCCACCAAAGAAGACATACAGATGGCAAATAAGCCTATTAAAAGAGGATTTAACATCTTTCTGTTTCCAAGATCACTAGAGGAACCCAAAAGAACAGAGGAAATGCTAACAATGGAACAGAAGGCTGAAATAAGACACATTACTAACCAAGAAAATGTAACAAATAGAGAACATCCAGTAAATATCCATCAGTCCAATGATGATCTTCACTATTCTAATAAATAGAAAGATATCAAATTACCCTATCAACTAACAGATCATCAAACAGGGTTCAACTGTTCAGTTGCATTTCCTTTACTAGTGATGCATCAAATCAGAAGGATACAATGCACTGAAACACAAACATATCCTGACTTTTAACTACGAATTTGTGTATAGTAGCAGAGATTAATTTGTAGGTGAAACAAACTGAGAGTCGATCACTGGCTCGATCACAGAATAAACATGCGGTTAAGAGGAAGGTCAGCAGAGGTGGACTGGAAAAAACCAATACAGTCCTGTTGTCCATAATCACTGTGCTGTGCATTAAAGCTCAGGACTGACTGATCTGCCAGCCTAAGGGTTTGTACCCTTCACCATCATCTCCTCAATTCTCCCACCTCCCAGTCCCCGGTAGCTGTCATCCTGCCCTGTTTCTACAAGTTCAGATTTCTAACATTCCACATATATTTGAGATCAGGAGTTGCGTTTCTTAAGTGCTTTTCATGTTTCCTCCAGGTGCTCAGAATGCCCTGAGCAGGCTGGAGAAGGAGAACTTGGGAGGATTGAACAGCGGAAGGACGGCCACCTTGGGTTTGCTCGCACATAATGAATTCATAATCTCCAATAGAGCTCATCACCCGTGGGTCGGCACACGTCGGGCTCCTATCATTCCACCGATTCCGCCACGTCTTTCCAGAGGATCTGTGCAGAGCTGCCATTTGATTTAAGAAATATTGCTCGGCATGGCTGAGAGATAATAAAGCTTCGCCGGGGAGCCACGGGGTCGGATGGTCCCTGGGAACCTGCTCTTTCAGAGTTTTGCTCTGTTTTATTGGAGAGCCACAGAGGTGGTACTTTCTCCTCCAGATAAAATCTTTCTCTAAATAACCACCCAATAATGTGCGGTTAGAGATGAGTGACAGGATGTAATGAGAACGTTTGTGTGCTCAACCACGGATTTTTTTCCCCCTAAGGAAGAAATATAAAACTAAATAATTCATGTAACATTACTGACGCCCACACTATTGATTATAATCGTTGTCATCAATTGGCTGCCCCTCCCATCATTCCCAAAAGGTTATTACTTACAGATTGTGGTACTATTTCCTGCCAGGATTCCATTTGTAAATGTAAGTATAAACCACAGGAGGACATTTTTAGCACACCTGAGAGTCCCTTTCCTCTTGAAAATAACCTAAACTGCATGTCCGGTTTTTAATTAATCAGATGCCAAGCGCTGATCCTAAAATTTCAAGTTGGAACAAAACGAGTGGCAAAGAATAACACTGAAATAATTGCAAAGATGAAGGGAAAAAAAAGTTATTAGAATGAATTTCTTTATGATTTAAGACCAACACCAGAGTAATCAAATATTAATCATGGTCACTGACAAAAGACCAAAATTAAAAAATATATTTATTAATCGGACTATAAGATAACAATCTATTTTATTATAAGATCAGGCTTCCGGAGGTAGAGAGAAACATTTGAAATATGGCAAGCTATCAAAATTATTTCTCATTTATTAGGAATTAGGAGATTTCAGTTAAATATTAAGGAGTGACCTGGAATAGTTTTCTTTTCCCCTTCAGGAAGCTGAGAAGATTCTGCTCATCCTATTTCCACGGTCAAGTGAACAGGCTCGGCACCTGTCCGTGTAGGGACCTGCAGGGATGACCAGGAAACCCCTGTGATGTCACTCAGCAGAGATCTCTGTGCTGAAGCCAGCCACAGTGGGGGCCCTGCCTACTGGTTACAAAATGCTTAGCTTTGAGGAGCTGTTGACTCGGCGTCACACAAGCAACCAGAATATGAACAACTTACACTTCTAGGTTTTCCTGGAGCTTGGCCAATGGTTTATAAACGTAAGCTTCTCACAATTTATTGTAAGATTTCTGACCTTTGAAATTATCCTGAAGGTACGGCTACAGATGGATGACAGGCTGCTCGAGGACCCCAACCAACAACACCCCCAAAGGCATCATCCAACTCCAGTTCGTGCCCCCTGAGCATGGACACAGCGGGTGGTCATCCCGGTTCTCACAGTCCTCACTACCTTCTACTATAATTCCCCACCTATGTCCCCCAGCTCGGGACGGAGAGGGGCCCCTAATGTCTAAATATTTCCTTTGTATTCTAGTTCCCAGAGATAGCATTTGGTGGATAGTGGTGATGAGTGCAGGATAGTTGAATTCGATTCAACAACCCACTTGATTCACAATACAGTTTTCAAATAAAATAACCAGAAGTGTTTCTTTCTTTTCTGGGCGCAATCATAGGCAAAGCCAGAAAGACACATGCACAAACACACCCCCCCAACACACACACATCCACTCTCTATAGCAAGCTTACTCACTTCGAGTTTAACTACTTTTACCCATTTTGTTCTTGTAAAGAATGAAATATCTTCCGAATTGCTTAACAAATTACAGCCACCCCCGGGCTGGCTCTGCCCCATCATTTAGTGTACCTAGAGCATTTTGGATTTGCCAAGGGCTTTATAATTCTTTCTTTCCTGGCTATCACACTTCTGATGAGTAACCCTATTTCAAGGGTACTTTATTACCTTCTGATTGCTTCCATATATCATCACTCAGGAGGAGAAATAAAGGATCAGGTGGGACGCCCTTGCACAATATTAGTTTGAGAGTTTTATTCAGAGTATTCATATTTCAACCAAGTGGAAAACGTTGGAATAAATAGCATAATGTGAATTAAATCACCATTACTTTCTTCACAATTGATACTTATTATTATTCATGGGAAACTGCTATTCAACTTGCTGAAGCCAACTTTCTGCTGAAACAGACGAGCCAGTAAATCACTGATCCGCTGACGATTTTTCAGATTCTACAACATCTCTTTTCTTCATTCACATCACATCACGGACTCTGGGTCCCTGGAGATGGTCATATTTCATCTTTAGCCAAAGAAAGAATAAAAACCTGGGTATATTGAGTGCACATTAGATTTTTCTGGGTTTTCAGTCAGCACACTTTTAGAAATGTATCAGTTATGAATCATGCTGTCTTTAGCATTTTTCAGCACCATTTGCTTATAGACGCCCAGATTATATATCAATGTATCTCAGGAATTCAGAAGCAGTAAATGACAGAATATTACACGGGAAACTGCACATCAGCAGCTAGGACAGACTGGTTTGTACAATACGGACTGGTCTATTCAGCTCCTCCACGTGGACCCCTCGGACTGTGAACACTCGCCCACCCAGCACCTGCGGTACAGATCCATCACCGGCCCAGCTCTAGTCAATGTTCCTGCGTGTCGTTCCGCCTCCAATGCTCATTTGCATCCCAGCTGTCATTTCATGGCCAATACCCACTTCCCGGTCACACACCTGACTCAGAACGACTGATTCTAGATGGACTGGCTCTTCCTCTTGTCCATTCAACTAGATGTCAACACTGATTAACACCTGCATTTAATGTGATGGATTCCCTTTGACATTTCATTACCTCTTCAAAAGGGACTAACAGGCATTTGTATTCAGTTTCCTCCTGGAACAAAACATTGGGGAGTAAAGACACCAACAACACGGGCATCTGTTAGCGATGGGAACGAAGCCTGGTTTGAGGAGACAATGTGATGGGTTGTTGAAGAGAAGATGTGTCTGCGGAGGAAAACTGAAGAGGAGTTAGCCAAGGCAGGAACAGAGGGATCTGAAGACGGTCTACTGGGACCACTGCGAGTTCCTGCCACAGAGAGAGCCACCGGCCAGCTGTGGAAAAGCCATGCTTTGGGGGAAATTACAAACTAGGTTAACCTCCGATGACAAGGGTCCTCGTGGATAATGACACCTGGTTCAGAAGAGTAGGGAACAGTCTTCAGCAACTTTTAATGTTCTCAAAGAGCAAGCTCCTCGAAGACATTCACTTAATAGGAGTGAGCAGGACGGATCTCATTGGAGTAGGTGGTTAAGCAACCCACGTAGGCAGAGAGCCACGGTCTTCATTCTTCTCCAGGGCTATCTAAAGAGGCGCTGATTGACTAATTAGGCTGAAATTTGAGTTGTTGCTAAAATTAGCGCTATGTTGATATATACACTAAGTGACAGTAGTCAGACAATATTTAAACACTCTACTGAAAAAAGTTAGAATCCCTCACAGCTTACATATTTGTTGTTTACCAAGTTGAATGAAAGGGGTGAAACTTTCTAGCTATACTCGTGGTTTTTGAACATGATTTGTTCGTTTATTATTGATAGCAGGAGATTTTTTAGAAGTTTCCATGAACCAATTTTGTTCAAACCTTTTGTGTGCATCTCTGGTATTAGGCTTTTCATTGCACATAAAGCCATTTTGCATCTAAGTTATTTGAAATGTAATACGTCTAAAAATCCACGTATACCACTGCCATAGTAATTCCATCTGGCCACAATGTATATTTCCTCCATATGTGGTATTATAAAAAAAATCTCTGGGTGTATATTCAAGATTGTCACAATGAAACAAGAATTTACTGTAATGTTTAGTCTACTCTTTCCACCATTTATTTTGTAACTTTTCAAATCTACATAAAAGTTGCAAGGACACAATCAGTGAGTCTAGGTGAAAGGTAAATGATACCCACACACCCTTCACTTAGGATCACCAGTTGCACACACTCAGCCACATTTGCTTTACCTATTCGACTCTCCAGATATAGACAATAAGAAGTCTTTCTAATGTGTTTAAAAACTAGACCGTGTGAGACGAAAGGCAGAGCGACCGGGCCAAAGGCATGGTGTTATCCCTTCTTCCTAACGGGCATCACTACACTGGAGACTGGGCATTTGAGTTCCTCTCCTGTTCTTTCTTCTTATTCTACCATCTGAAGTTACATGATCCAGTTTCATGGGGAAGAAACTGCTTTTGATCACAAAGTCCAATGATCTAGCAATAAACTGCGCCTGATATGGAACAGGTGGGCAGAAATGCCCTCCTCCAGAGCCGTGCTGTGCGATTTCTAGGCTTTCTCTCTTCCGTTATCTTGGCACATTTGATATTTGGGACAAGTTTACTGGTCGTATTACACCCTGTTTTACATTCAGCAGTATAGAAGGAAGAAGCAAAACAGTCCACAGTGTCTTTTACATTTTATTTTCTACACAACAGACTCATGAGGACGAAGCCAGAAGTCTGACCGTGGCTGTCCGTGCCCCCACATGCGGCCGGCACGCGCGCCCCCGAAGCAGAGGTGACTTCCATCCCTGAGCCCCTGCTCTTCTGCAGAGGAAGGATGGGAGAACGGAATGCGCCCAGGCATCCCAGCTGGACATCACCCACTTTCTTGCCTACAAAAATAAACCACTTTCCTGAAGCTGGGGGGGGCGCGGGGCCGCGACGGGCGACGGGAGCATGCATCGCGCTCTCCTGTCTCATCGGACCCCGAACGCTTGCTCGGACACCACAGAGAACACGACTCCTCTCAAAGGCACTGAGACCCTCACCCGCAATCAGCCCTGAAACCACTGCCTCGCAGCCTGGAGGACACACCGAAATCCCCTGGAGAAGGCTGCTCTCTGTGCTGGCTTCGCGCTTCATCCAAGACCAACCACGTGGACTTCCTAGGGTGTATGTGCATTTTTTAACTCATCGGGGCACTTCCTGCTCTTGTGGTTCCGACAAGCCCCCCTGGGTAAGAATCCATGACTTTAAATGCAGTGATCACTAGCACAGAGGCCAAGAAGTTCAGACTGACACTCGCTAAAGAGCTAACCATCGACCTCCTGCCATAGTATTTGAAGGATGGAGAATATTTGGTTGCCTAAAAGTTCCATGGTTCTTAACCTCTAACTTACTCATATTTTCAATGACTGCACAGATCTTAGATTTTTAGATTCTACGCTAAATGATATAAAAATCTTCCTCAGTAAAACAAAGTATTTCCAAGGCTTATGATTTTTGTTACTTTTCTTATTTATTTCTTATTACTTATCTTATTGCTTTATCATTAAACAATCAAAATTAAACTTATCTTTTTTTTTTTTTAAATCAGGAACCTTTAACTCAACACACTAGTGACAAACACATCATTATATAAATAGAATATACTCACTTATTTGTTGGTTCATTCATTCATTCATTCTACAAAAATCTATTGAATGCATACTTCACGCCAAGATGTTTTAGGAACTAGGAATACAGCCTTAAAAAGTCTCTGACCGGAAGAGCTTACATCCGTGTGGCTCTAAAGGGGTGAGCAGGCAGTAAGCAATCAACATATCACGTTATTAAAAAGTCCTCAGGAAACATAAGGCACCAGAGTGAAGGGGTCAGAGTGCTGGAGGCCAGGTCTCATTTCCACAGGACGGTTAAGGTCTGAATGACAAGGTGACCTAGAGAAGGAGCGGTGGGTCTGAGGATGCCCAGACATGACTCCAGCCAGAGGGAACAGCAGTTCCCCTGAGCCTGGCGAGCTTCCCAGGACCCCCCCCCCCCCCCCCCGCCCCATACTTCTAAACAAGCGCTAACCAATGGACCCACCACCTGCTGGTTCTGGGCAGGATTCCAAGACCCCTCCAGGCACAACCATTGGGAAACTCTGAAGACAAAGAGGTTCACACGTACAGGCCTTGGAGCAGACAAAGCATGCCAGGGGCACACAGCAAGGTCATGGGTACAGAGAACACACATGGGCCTGGCCTGGGGTTCTACACGTATCAGGGTCGAGGGTGGGGGCCCAGGGTTTCTTGGGCTCACTCTTCACTGGTGAATTTAGAACATAAGTGGGAATTGAAAGCACGAGGGAAACACAAGCTGCCCCTGTGATCAGTCACTGACACCCACCAAGATCCCTAGAACTAGTGGCTTCCCGAGGAAGACGGTGATGTTAGATGCCAGTGAAAAAGACTGTTTCTTCTATACAACTGCCAGCTTCACTCGACGGCTTCATCCACCCAGTGCTGTAAGAACTGGATAAAAATGTTTTTGGATTATTTGTGGGGAAGAGCGGGGGCCATCATTAACATGGGCACAGAGGACACAGAATGTCTCAGAAGGAAACATCTCCAGTGTGGGCTGCTGGGCCTCAGGGCAGAGTCCGACCTGGAGTCCCCTGGCTGAGGTTTCCCTCACCTGGAACTTCGTCCTGTTACCCCCCACAGTGCTGGCACAGCTGTGGGCATGCTTAGTGAGCCTGAGCTCTCGTGTGTTTGAAGGAAGCCGACGTGTTCCGTGTTGTCCTGGGCTCTTACCCTCCGAGTCCTGAGGTCTGACAGCAGGGACTTTATGCTGAAGAACATCCCACGAGAAGGACACTAAGAACAACAAGTGGAAGACTTGCAATCAAGCATTTATTTTATTTATTTTTTCTTTATTGATTCTAGAGAGAGAGGAAGGGAGAGATAGAAACAGTGATGAGAGACACATCGACTGGCCGCCTCCTGCACACGCTGGACTGGGGATAAGGCCCACTACCTGGGCGTGTGCCCTGGCCGGGAATCAAACAGGCGACCTCCTGGTGCAGGGTCGACGCTCAATGGCTGAGCCACGCCGGCCGGGTGCGACCGAGCACCGTTAGTAACGGCTGAGCTTCAGCGACAGCCGCACAACCCTGTGGACGAGGCTGCGGCTGCCTTCCCCGCTCTGCCCTCGGCAGCACGCAGGATTCAATACACACGTGGAAAAAATAAATGGCAAGAAAGTAATCGCCTTTTCCCTAGTTGTTCAGAAGACCTTTCCAGCTGCAGGAGATCAGCCCAGAGAAAAGCTGAAGGCTTATCCTACTGTCAGGAAGACAGGCAGGAAAATGAAAGAATTTTCCCATCTTAGTTCAATATCCTCTAATACTCTACATCTGTGTCGCGGTCACGTGTATCTCTCCCTAAACTAGTCACACACACCAGTAACCCTACTGGATACTTATATCCCTTTAAGCTTATTCGTTTTCATTAAAAGCGCAACATTCAAAGGATTCTTCAGAAATGTTTGTGAACCTAAGGATTTGTAATTAAGTGTAATTTCGATGTTAAAGAAATCACTTTTTCATTTCTATTCAAAATGTCACACTTTAGAGAGAGGTCGAGCAAATTAAAACATTAGGATTCTACATTCTTCACATCCTTGCTTTTATATAAATTCAAATGAAGTGAGAGGAGAAATACATTGTTGGATAACGACACAGTTAACTTTGGGGCTGTTACTATGTGCCAGTCACGTTCCAAATATGTCTTGTGTTCCTCACGAAATCTTCATAATCCAGGGAAACAGGGCCACCATCCCCAAGTGGCAGGCCCAGGAGCAGTGGTTGGCACAGGCGTGACAGAGCAAGCCTGGAAGTCGCCGTGTGCTGTGACGCAGCGGCCTGGCAGGGACGGGACTGTCATACTCCGGTGGAGTTCACACAGCTGAACACGCTCTGTCCTCCTATCGGGAGCGGCCTGTGCTAACCAGCTGCTCTGTACATGCCCGCAAGTCGTGTGGGAAAGACCTTTCGCCAGGGTGATTCTCCCTGAGATATGCCCAAGGTATAACACATGAAACAGAAATTTAAAAGTTCACATTTGTGTGAACTCGTTTTCCTACGATTCTCCCCATTTGATGCTATGTATCCCCTCTGTGTCCTCTCCCTCCTCCCCCGCCCCCCTTCATGGTCTTTCAGAAAAGAAAATCTGAGGCTTCCGAGTCCCACGTGACAATGAAGTGAAGGAGGGGTGACTGCTGTGTCCACATCAGAGCTTAGAGTGATCTCGGACTTGAATCCCATTATTCCAACTTTACACGCTGTCATTCATGCTGAAAAATACCAGGTTTCAAAAATACAAAATGTATCAAACCTATGACCTCAGGTTCTTCATAGAAAATATAAGGGAATTAGATTAGAATGTCATGTTTCTCAAGTCTGTTCAAACTCTAAACTTGCTTCTATAATTACAAATTACTTACAACTTAATAAAAGGAGAAAATGCTCTGTGGCACACCAGTCTTCTCTGTCCTCTGCTTGCATGCAGAATCATTCATGTCGCACAAGAGATAAATAGTAAAAATAGGCGATGACATGTTTTCAATTAATTTAATTTAGAAAAACAAAGGTTTACAATTGGTGCCCTATGACAGGATATCAGGATTCAACGAGTAATACAGACTTTCAAAAAACCCTTAGAGATTAGTCCAACGTAGAAAACTGTTTGCCCACTCTTGGACTCAGACACATCCAGAAAAAATAGATATTTATAAAAATAAAATGGCAAACCCAACCCCACCTACTGGCAGGCCTGACATCCCACACTGGTGTACTGAATAGTTCCTGCCTCGGAGCAGCCACATGACTCGTCCTTGTCCTACCTCTGCACCAGACTGCAGCAATGACAAAACTATTAAAATTACTTTTGCAAAGTCAAAACAAATACAAAAATAAAAGCCCTGAAACAAATCACAAGAAACAACAGCAATCTACTAAGCAAACACAATATGGCTAATCGCTTAGCGACCCATTCAGACCCTGCTCTGGCCTCTCGGCATCTGGCCCTTCGGGTGCCGACTGACGACCCCGGAGCGTGACGTGCAGGAGAAGGTGGAAGCCCAGGCGCACCCCCTCAGAGAAGCTTCAGAAGCAGCACTGGAGACACGGGAGTGGACAAGGGCCGCAAGCACGTGGTGTGCGTGGCGTGACGAAAAACACGCACTTTCTCCCGGAAACGCCTGTGACTATTGTCTGAGCACCAAAATTAAATTCAGCAACAGCAAGCATCTAGGATTTTGGATTTTAGAAGAAACAGAACTTCACAGCAACTAAAAGGCAGGAAAGTCCCAGACTGAAGGCTACTCCTTCTGTCGACACGTAACCACAGGAAGACTCCTCACTGCATTAGGGCATCTGTCCTACAAGGGCCCTTAAGAAACCTACCTTTACTTGGAAGGATTTTTTCCAGAAATGAAGAAAAGCACCTCTACTAAGCTGACAGCACACCAGCGGGGAAAGCACGGCCGTCAGCAAACATTTAAACTTGTTTTGTGAAGAGTTGAGACATGTAAAGAGCAAGATATTAATACATGGAGGAAGAAATCGACTGTTCACTTACAATCTCTACACCTTTTGTCTTCCCAGTGGACACACTCGGAAGCAGAGACAACACGGGACAACGGGAGAGCCGAGAGGAGGGGAACAGGAGACCACGGCATCATCTAGAGACGAAAAGCTCAGAAGACAAGGATCGCTGGGCTTCTGGTCGCTGACACTGAGCTTGCCGCCCTTTCTTTCTTCCCCTAGAGGCCTTCCATCTGATGCCTGAGAAAGGACAGACGCGTGCACATGACGGACATCCGACAGCGATGACCATGAAGCCAAAAGCAAGGACAAGCTCTCCAGCGTCCTGCTGGCAAGGGCAGCGGCTGAGCGGACTCCTCGCTGGACACTCAAGGGAGGCGTCCACATTAGGGCCAGCTTGTCCCTGCTGAGAAACACGTGCGACCCCTGGGAACACTAAGGTTATCTCCCCAAACAATCCTCGTTACCCTTTGGAGAAGAATCTGCTGGTCAAATTAACAGCGTTTATCTCCAAATTCCACTTAAGAAAACTTCGTTCTAGTATTTCCTGAAACTCCCTGAGATCGCACATGCGATTCGTCATGAAAACAGCAACAGGCTGGCGCACACTAAGGCCCGGTGCCATTACGCACTGATAAAGCACATGGATTCTAACGCTTCAGCCTTAGGATACAGCTTCAGTTTAGTTGTGACCAGCATGGCATCCGGAATAAACAAGGCTGCCTCGAGGGCCCTAAACAATGTCAGCGTCAGGACCAGGGATGACGGTTTTAAAAGGGATGAACATTTTAAAACACTTAATAAAATTCTTTACATTGAATAACTCAAACACTCAATGGATAATCACCCAAATAAAAGCCACCTAATAAAAATCCTCAACTTAGCTAAAACAGCGGCCTCAAGGGCGGTCTGCATTCCTTGGACGGATTTCATCAGAGCTGACAGGCGGGAAGGCTGCAGAATGGAGAGGATAGAGCAGGCGACTGGTCGACCTCCTAACACTGACCATGATTTTGTTGACAGGCTGATTATGTCACTCATTCCCTACTACGAACATAGATATGCCCATAATAGTACCTAACGGATGTATGCGGACAACTTGGATATGTGTATGTGTGCACATGTACACACACGCACATATGAGATGTTACCATAAAGCTACTGTGCCATAAACAATGACATGAGATACATATATATGATATCATATATATACTTTTTTAAAAAGTAGGTGTTTTTAATAGCAGGAAATTTGTAGAAGAATCTCAACATGGGAAACAGAAAAAGCAGGCTGCTCCGGCAGAGCCCCGCCCCTCCCTGCGGTGACCGCGGGACCCAGGAACTGTCACAGTGTGTGGTCCGAGTCGCCAGGCCGAGGAACCCTGTTTCAGCTACAGAAACCAAACACAAGACTCTTTTTGCCACTATATAGGCCAATGTGAAAATTTGCAATGCAACTAAGTATAAAGTTAAAAAGTAACATTTCTTCTCCTTTAAAAATAACAAAATAAAATTGCTATGCTATATAAAGCCAAATTTTTAAAATTTCATAATCTTAAATTGACCCATGGAAAAAGTTATTAGTTCGCCTTAAAGTGCCTAAATTTTCAAGACTTAATTTTGTCCTTATAAATTTTATCTAAAATATAAGAGGACGATGCTAGGAGGTGGAAGGGCTAGTTTTTCCTATCAAACCTTCTACCCGACAGACCCACTGAAATATTCTGCCCAGGAATCTTAATTCTGTTGCCGAATATTCACACAAAAAACCATGCGCACAGAACTGATCGGTTTGAACATCTAGAAGGTCATCTTCGATGGAGTATTTTTTGTTTTCGACAAATGTTTCCTCTCTTTGCTCCAAACATCTCCCCATTTATGAAGGACTACTTTAATCCATGCAGTTGATATTAGCAAAATACAAATAACTTGTTCTCTTCTGTAAAGATCATGATTAAATGTGTGAATTCAATAAATAGACTCTTTAATCATCTGAAACCCGAGCTAAGTCTCAGTCTGTCTTCTTCTCTAGCACGTCCTTGGGCCCCTGCCCCGCAGGCAGCAGAGGGCGCCCGCCCCGCGGCTCCTGCTCAGCTGCGCTCTCCTCCTCCTCGTCCGCTTCCTGGCTCTCCAGCTCGCTCCTGGACACTTCGTACCGCTCCTCCAGGTGGCCTCCGTCCGTGTCGGCCGTGTAGATGCCGTAGCACATGATGCTGATGACACCCAGAGGCAGGCCGAAGAGGAAGCAGCCCATGACCGGGGAGCTCTTGAATACGGACTGTGGAGAGAGAATCAGAGCTCAGCCCTCAGGCTGCGTCTGCAGTGCAGCGGGACTGAACGGGGACTGAACGGGGACTGAACGGGACCGCCGCGTGCAAGGCCTCCGGCGGCCACCCCCTGCTCAGGGCGGGTGTTTCTGCAGTAACTGCCGTGGTACAGACAGCGAGAGAGGAACTTTATGGGTGGGTGGATGCGCGCATGCGCATGCTTGTAACCAGCTCCTGGTGGTAGAAAAAGCATCAGCCCTGGGCAGTGGTTAGGGTGTGGGCCCGAGCACTGACGGGTTCCAGGTTCGAACCCTGGTCAAGGGCACGTACCTGGGTTGCAGGTTTGATCCCTGCCCAGGTTGGGGTGCATGCAGGAGACAACCAAACAATGTGTCTCTCACATCAATGTTTCTCTTGCCCTCCCTCCCTTCCACTCTCTCTAAACAGCAATGGAAAGAACATGCTCCGGTGAGGACTGAAAGAGAGAAAGGGAAAGGCACCAGATGCCCCATCGCCTTTTCTAGCGACGTGTCTTTCTCTCGCACTGGGCACAAGCGCGGGCGATGGCTCCCGCGTGCCTCCTGCCAGAGCCGCTCCTGGGCTGCAGAGCTCCGCCCCCCGAAGGCTGCCCGTCAGCCATGAGGAAGGCACGACACCCCCTTTGATTACATGTACATGTTTCACTTCTCTGGTTAGTAGTGAAGCCACATCAACTTAATAATTTCCCTCCATTTATCTGTCGCTTCAGCTCCCCAAAGAGTAAAAGCAATTGCCCTGGTTAGGTTTTCCGACCACAGTCCACCCTGTGGCCGGGACTGACCCCGAGAGCCATGCAGACTGACCCAGAGTGCAAGGTCACTGTGGACTGAGAAGACGAGCAAGCTTCACAGAACGCAGGCGTCTGGAGCAGACACTGAGCGAGGGGAGCCGCGGGCCGGGCGCAGCACGCGCAGCAGCACGGGGAGGCCGGCAGCGGAGCCTCAGAGGACCCGCGAGCCCTGCAGCGGAGGAGGGGCAGGGCCGAGCAGCCTGTGCTGTCAGCTGTCAGTGGTGCCGAGCACGGGCTGGAGACAGGGCAAGGGAAGGAGGAAACCAGTGGACGCCGGAGCAGCAGCTGGACACCAGGTGCTCGGGGCCATCACGTCGGGGTGAACGGGGGAGGAGGGTCCCTGGTGAGCTGAAAGATGCGTGAAGAAACCTCAGAACCCATTTCTCCCCAGAGAAGGGGAGCTATGATTTGGCTGCTGTTGGCCAGAGTGGATGAGAACACCCGTGGCGTAGCCCAGACAGGCAACTAGGACTAGCTGGAGGCTCAAGCAGGCTCAGGAAGGCCTCGCTCTCAGGCTGGTCGAGCCGAGGCCAGGACAGGAAGGTTCTGAGCGTTCTAAGCGAGAAGGGTTCAGATCCCAGGACTGATGGGCAGAGGAGGGAGACGGAGAACAGGAAGCCCTGCTGTCCAGTGGACGGACCCGGAACCCGTTACTCACCAGTCACAGCAAGGGAAGAAACAGAAACACTTTCTCCCTGACGAACATGAACTCCTAATGTAAATTCAGACGTGCTCTTACCTTGCAAATTAAATGGAGAGCTTCACCCACACCTTTCAAACCCAGGTTTCACCTTAGTCAGACATACAGAACCCAGACACCTATCTACTGTCAATTATCAACGAAGGTCAACGTCACACTTACCACAATGGTGGATTTGGCGTCAAATATCATTCTTTTCAGTCTCTGCAAAATGCTATCACCTCCTTGGGCCTTCAATGTAACAGAAAAAGGCAATTAGCCCGAGTGTGAGTACTAGTCCCTCTCGGTCAGGCCGTCTCACAGCTGCCGGCCGAGGGCGGGGCGGTTCCACGAAGGACCGAGGTACAGGGAGGTGAGCCACGTGCTGAGTCTTCCCGCCTCCTGCATGGACCCTGCTCTGCCCTGGGGAGCGTGTCCTCCCTAGTCACAACCCACCCGGGCCGGGGCGGCCCGACGCTGCGCCCAGCGCACGTGTCCCCAGGATGAGGCTCACGGTGAAAAGTGCCGAAAGGCAGAGACTGAAACACTCCTGATGAGCAGCAGTCCAGTCCCTGGCGTCAGCCACCCTGAGGTCCGCCTCGCTCCCTGACTTCTCGGCCGTGGGGCCACCGAGGCCTCCTGGCTGCCCGACGCCCGAGCTGGGTCTCACAGACCCACAGACAGGACGGCGCTCACGCACACAGGTGAGCTTCATTTCAGCAGGTGTTTGCCCACACTTATAAACTCCCAGGTGACTTCCACAGCAGAAACAGCTGCTGCTCTGGGAGCCAGAGGTGAGACTGCAGGGGGAGGCGTGCCCCTCCCTCCCTCCGCAGGTGAGGTCCACTCTCCTTCCCAGAGTCGGAGGGGACGCTCCTCCGCCTCCTCCCAGCCCCTACGGAACAGAAGTGAGCCGCTCACCTGGACTGTGCCGTCCAAAATCCTATTGATGAACTGGACCATGTCTTCAGTGCTCTGAATCTGTCTGTCTAGTAAGAAGTACTGTTGGTTTGAAGTGTTCAGTACAACGACAGTTGGGACATTCAATTCACTGAAAACAGAAAAACAAAGAAATCAAAATACGCGCTGAATACACAGATAACACACATTCTGATATGTATTTGTATTATAACACACATTCTGATATGTATTTGTATTATAACTAAGTAGCTATAATTAAAAAAGAGGGGCTGTATTAAGAGCTTTGCTTCCTTTTGCCTCCATGAAAAAAATTTCATTTAGCAATTAAAAACATAGCTAAATTAAGATTATATGGAAAATCTTTTTTTAACATATAAGACATATATATATAACATATAACATAAGACGGCAGAGTTTTCATAATGAAACTTAAGGAGAAAAATGATCATTTACGAAGCATCAATTTCTGGGCAGTAGCACTCCTTGCACAGACACACGTCACACGCCATCAGCGGTCACAGGCCGCCCACCGCCGTGGAATGGACACGGGCAACCGAACGGGGACGGGCGTGGTCTCCGGAGCCATGCTGCTTGCGTTCAGACCTGGGGTTGTCCACCGCTGAGTGTTCACAGCTTAGTTCTCATTTATGAATGAGTGCAAGGTGCGGGGGGCCTGCTTGCTATACAATGAGACGAGGAAGCGTGGAGTTCAGTAGTCAGCTCGGGACCCCGCACGTAACGCAGGTCGACACCAGCTCACCCGCACCTCCCTGCCCGCAGCACTGGCCTGCCACCCTCACCAGCACCCAGCTGGGCTTCAGACAGACCTGTGCCACCCACGTGCCATCTCACTGGGATGGGGGCTTGTTCCTTTCGGCTGTTACATAATCACAGAAGGAAGGTGTGTCTCCTACACACCCCGCCTATGGTTAGCTGCATGTCTACACACGTGTCACGCAGGAGGGAACTCTGCAGCAGCAATGACGCACATCACTACCTGTGAGTAACTGAGTCCCGGAGACTGCTTTGCTGATTGTGATTCCCCACCCCTCCCCCACCACAAGGTGCTTGCCCATCAGACGGAGGCTGGGGCGCAGCACGACCAGGTGAAGGGGAGGTGACAGCGGGAGGAAGCTGTCTGGGCCTGTGCCCGGCGCTGGGCTTGCTTCTGGAGCTTTGCGACTGCCAGGAGAGAGGGCCCCAGGACAAGATCCCTCCAAGGTCACGGACACTGAAGCCAGTGGAGCAGACCTGGGCCTGACCGGGGATCTGGAGCCACGGAGCTGAGCCCCAGCTGGCCAAGGGGACCGGGCGCATCCAGTGCTGCTGCTGGGCCCCTGGGTCCCCAAGGGAGCCAGCACCAGCACTGCTACCGGGCAGGGGTGCCGGCTGTGCTATCACTGCAACTTGAGTGATGATGGGAGATGGCATCTCGCTCTGCTGCCTCCAATTACACTCACGAGATCTCAGCACAAACTAACTTAACAGACCAAGGATTCGGTGGTATCCTGTTCAGCTTGAGAGAAAGTGAAACAATGTAGCCAACACTGCGATGTGATCATTTCCTATGATGTTCTGCGCACACGATGATGTGCTGTGTGTACCATGTTCTGCGCACACGATGATGTGCTGCGCGCGCAGCTGCGCTGACACGTGTCCATGTGGAGCAGCAGAGCTTTCGAAGCAAGAGCCCTGAACTTCCAAGCCCCCTGCTTGCGGCCCCTCGGCATGTCAGTGCCCCCTAAGCTGGGGATCGGGTGCCTGCACCTTACTGACCACGCAGCCCAGCGTCGGCCCAGGTGAGGGCCCAGTGAGGACTTTCAATTATATTATCTAACCAGCACTATATGCCTTCTCTCTTCTCTCAGAGACAAAACCATAAAACCACCACCACCACAAAAAGCACAGTATGAATAAGAAGAAAAATCACCACCCCAAACTACAAGAGGCTGGTGATAGAGGGTAGAGATCATTGTTGTTCTCCTATCATAACTTTAGCTTAAAACTTGTAATGTCTCACAACTCACATTAGAAATCATCCTCATGAAGGGGTGTCCATCTCTACTTACTCCGAATATTATCCTGGGTCAAGCAGTTCTTTATTGGACCCAGACTGCTCTGGCCTCTTGCAAACACTGTTTCATTGAGTCAGTATACTGGCCTGCCTCGAAGGCCGTTATGAGAAGTGGCGTAGCCAAGTCCCTACTGTATACGTCGTGAACACCCATTCACCACCCTTCATGAGGCGGGACAGAACAGCAACTTCTCTTAGGTTTGCACAAGGCCAACTGCACTCCTATAACGAAGGGATTTAATAGGTGATGGAAAACGTGTCGGTAACGTTTTTCTACTTTGTGTTGAGTATTAAAAATTCAGGCAGGGCCCAATTTTTCAAGTACCTTTAATTATTCTACAGATCCTATATTCTGTTTTCCTTTGTCTTGATTTCTTCATTATATGTACGACATCTAGTACTTTGTATCTCTAGTAAACCCTCTCAAATTAGAATCAGAGGGATAAAAGCTCGAATATAAACAGAAAAAGGTAACATTACTTTACAATTTTAGGCTTTTAACCAAACAATACAAATTTCCCTTTGAGTTGGTAAGTTTGGTTTCATTTCCCCACTGTGTTCGCTGGAAACCCACTGACCGCATGAAGAAATGAAGGCATCTGCTACACCCATGCCCGTAAGCAAAGCGAGAGATCAAATCACAGCATCACGCTGCCGACTTTACCTGGACAGGGGCACCTGTCTGCAGGGAGCTGGCCCGCTCCAGCCGGGTACGCGGTACACACAGCCCAGCGCACTGCTACGCCCTATCCTGCTAGGCCTCCTGTTCTGCTCTCACAACCTGCCTGAGGTCACCTCTCCCCACCATCCGTTCAGCTCTCGTCACTCTTCAGGTCGTCCCGGAATCACTGCCTCCTCTGGCAAGCCTTCCGCGAGGCCGTCCACCTTCCTGTGCATCGGGGTGGGGGGTCTCCACGCTTCCAGAACCCTCTGCCACACCGACCTTTTCTGTGAGGACCACGCTGTCTCCCCCAGCACCTAAAGACAAGGACTCTAAGCTGTCACGCCCCTATCAACAGTGCCAAACGCCACAGATGACACCCAGCGAAGACGCACTCAATGCCCACTGAGCTGCGTAGGCTCTCAGCTGAGACGTGGTGACTCCGGGTAAGTGTGGCGAATGCTTCCTAATGTCCACTTTGTGAAGTAACAAATCAGATCTTCACACCATGGAGAGAACTGACGAGATCATTTTAAAATTGCATATTTTCCCTATAAAGTTATTTCAGTCTGTTAAATTCTTCTAGGATAGCAATTAATTCTTGAGTGTTAAAAATCTTCTTAAGTTAAATGTGTTCATTAAAACTGAACTGAAGGTAAGGTGTGTATTAAAAAGAAACTACAAAATTTGTAAGTTTTTGAATGATGTCTTCTTTTCAAAATAATATACATTATTAACACAGAATGGGAGACTTTTTTGGTGTGGGAGAGTCTGAAAGTTTAAAGGCAGATTTAAAGACAAAGTGTTCGGTGAGAGATCATGCATCAGCCATTCTAGTCCTGTCTCAGAAACCGAATCTAAGAACTGACGGAATTGATAGGAAAGTAATTTACACTTACTCCATCAGCAAGGTGTTTATATAGTCACTTCCATCCATATGTCCAAACTGAAAATCCCTAACCAACAATGACAATAACAAAAAAAGAAAAAAGAAAAAAAAGAGAGAAATATTTAATACAAAAAAGGAACTGAACTTGGTAAGCATGTAAACACTAAATATTTAACATAGAAATCACGTACAGTAAAAATAGAAGAGCTAATTCTATATGCCTATGAGATAGAATACACATAAGTAAAATTGAACCACTTGCTCACATGTGCTTCAGTGCAGGCAATACAAGCCTGCCCAGCTACAGCGTGTTTAAGAGCCGCACAGCCTAGAAGGGACTGCTCGGAAGATGCTCAGGTACAAGTATCACCCTTGATACATCGTTAGAAGATGCAATGAAAAGGGAATAGCAATTAAATAAAATAACTTATACTGACTGTCTCATGTCAGCAACAAACAGCATGATTTAGCACACAGCAGAAGCATCACTTGTTCTTACATCCCGTTATTCTTTGAGGTCCTATCACAAGCATCATTTGTCTCTCCGACTTGTGATCGCTCATTTAATTTTGTCTCAAATGTGTGAGCATACTTGCATATCTTCTTATCGTAAAACTATCCCAAATCCTGTCAAGAAGCAGGTATAATACAAATCTGTGGACGGGACTCATCAACAAACTTCCAGTCCAGATAATTCGCACAGATGTGCAATGTGCTGCCGTCACTTCAGCTCTGAGCATCTCGGAAAGTACGAAACCCACCATTTGGGTTTATTGTCTCACAAAACAGTTAAACAAAACTGGAGGACTCGGCCGGCATGCCAGCACCTACCTGTGGAACTGATCTCTGTAATCTCTAGCAACTTCCTGAATAATTGACTTCAATCTGTAGACGAATAAACACATGAATCTTTTATTTTTCACTTGAAAAATAAATTATAATTACTCAATTATAACATCTGCCACCTTATCTAATTCTGCAGAAAAAGATAGTTCATCTGAGGCCAAGTAAAGTCTAAATTAGGTGACTTGGAGCTTAACACTCTTTCAAGGCACTTTACCTGGTATGTTCGACTGACACATTTTTCTCATCGATCACTGCGACAGCCACGAGCTTCCCTGAAATGAAGGACACATCTACATTCAACACACTCATTATGCAGACTTCCCATTGCTACTGTCGCTGTGAGTGGGGAATAGTAAACACTGCTCCTATGACGGAATTCCAATGATCTCACACGGGATGTGCTCAGTAGAGTGGATCAGTGAGTTAGTCCACTCCAAGTGATAAATTCCCTCCCAGCTCCCATCCTTAAAATTAAATAATAAATATTTAACACTTCATATGCACAACTTGTATTTTTCCACACAACCCACACCTGATTAAAATGAGAAGTTTGTCAAAAGCAAAGAGCGGAAGACATGCACTGAATCACTGGCTCCACAAGGGTGCACGTACGTGTAACAAGAATGACGGCTACATGCTGTTCCCTTCGGCACCACGAGTCACCACTCGCCAGTGACACACACACATACGCTGGACTCGAAGTTCCTTAGCCCTGCACAGAGCAGGGGTCCCCTTCACCTCGGATATCCTCTGGGAAGGACGCACGACCTTCAGCGTCCACTACGCCCTGGGCCTCGGAAGCACTGTCACTTACAGGCTGTGGGACTCAACCTCCGCCAACCTCACTGGCTTCAGAATCCAGTGTCGACCTCAGAGCTCGGGCAGCCGAACGAGATGGCGCAGACGCATCTGGCTCAGGCAGGTACATGAACGCAGGACTGAGGCAACACTTTCTCACGACCATCCCCACACTGACTCCTTCCCTCAGTCCACACTGCCACGTGGGTCTCTCAGGTCCACACAATCTTGACTCTTCTTTAACCCTCAGCTGAAAACATCAGTTCGCAATGATTATTTCCCCTCTTGACAACATTTCATCTACTCTTCAGTGCTTGGTTTTTGCTGTGCTTCTTAATTCTCAGGTGCTTCACGACCCTCCCGGCCTGCAGACGCCCAGAGCGCAGACAGCTTCCTGCGGGCCAGCACGGCAGACCTCACAGGGAACCCATCCCGACACCAGCCACGCAGCAGCGCCGGGCTGGTCCGCAGGACACGGCCACGCGCAGACACAGCCCTGCACTTGGGGAAAGCCCAGCCCAGCAGGAGGGACCATCACAGACACCTGTGGGGTGACATCACAACAGTTCTGAAGGAAGGAGCAGTACACAGATGCAGTTTGAGGGGATCACTAAAAGATTTCCCAAAGGAATCAATATTGGTCTGAGTTTGATGCATGCACAGAAATTAGCTATGTACTGCTATGCAAAGAAAACAGGATGGTGCAAGGTACACAACCTCTCAGGACACTGAAAGGTCAGTGTGGGAGGGGAGGAGGAGAGGAGGGGGAGGGAGGGGAGAGGAGGGGGAGGGGAGGGGAGAGGAGGGGGAGGGGAGGGGAGAGGAGGGGAGGGGAGGGGAGGGAGGGGGAGGGGAGAGGAGGGGGAGGGGAAGGGGAGGGGAGGGAAGAGGAGGGGGAGGGGAGGGAAGAGGAGGGGGAGGGGAGAAGGGGAGGGGAGGGAAGGGGGAGTGAAGGGAAGGGGAGGGAGGAGGAGGGGGAAGGGGAGAGGAGGGAGGGGCGAGGGGAGGGGAAGGGGAGGGGGAGGGGAGGGGAGAGGAGGGGGAGGGGAGGGGAGAGGAGGGGGAGGGGAAGGGGAGGGAGGGAAGAGGAGGGGGAGGGGAGGGAAGAGGATGGGGAGGGAAGGGATGGGCAGAGGAGGGGGAGGAAGGGAAGGGGAGGGGAGAGGAGGGGAGGGGAGGAGAGGAGGGGGAGGGGAGGGGAAGGGGAGGGGAGGGAAGGGAGGGGAGAGGAGGGGGAGGGAAGGGAAGGGGGAGAGGGGGGGGAGGGGGGAGGGGGGAGGCTGGAGTGAACCTGAGATGCAGGCAGGAGGCGGAAGAGGCACCAGAGCTTCTGAGAAAGACAGTGAGTATCTGAAGCCCGAGACCCAGGAGGTGTCCGATGCCTGCCTGCTAAGTGGCCAAGCGGTACGACACAAGGCACAGCCGAACCTGACTCCTAAGAAGGCCGAGGGTCAGGCACGAAAGGAGCCTGCGCAGCAACTTCTCTCCACGCTCACCGGGGAGCACCGACCATGTGAGCGCCGCTGCGGCCGCCTATGCAGCTGCCTCGAGGTCACGCTGTCTCCCAGGGTCACTGCACTGAAAGCAAAATGTCCCCTTTCCCCTGCACTGGCCTGAAAGAATCGGAAAGCGACTCCTCAACACCGGACAGTATCCATGTCAAGGCCCAAGTCTGAGCCAACACGCGCCTCCCCGGGTGAGCACAGGGAAGGACCCAGCCACCGCCAGACACAATGTGCGAAGCAGGCTCAAACCCAGAACAAACCCGCAGCCTCGCTAACTTGTGTTCTCCACCGGATTCGGATTCAAGAGCAGGAAGTCAGGGAGAGGCGTCGCCATGGCTTCCTCCGGAAACCCACCAGCGTACGTGGTTTCCCTCTCCTCATCCAACCCCCTGCACCCTGCTGACTGTACAGGTGTGGACGGAGCGAATGTGGCAACACCAACCAGGACGTCTTTCTTCTGTAATTCATCACACATTTATAAAACGCTTCCTTCTAGAACTTACACGGTCAGCATTTTATAATTTTTGTAGTCTGCACCTCTTTGGACCATACTGTTAGCTCTTATACAGCTTTCATTCTTGAATCTATGTTTGCTGTGCCTGTCATTTTCAATCATGTAACTCTAGGAAACTGTGCCAATTTGATATTAACATTCTCTGCACAAGCTAAGGCAGGCTTCAGAGGGTGGGATAAATCCTCTTCAGGTCCGATTACAAATTCAGCCTCCGAACATTGCTTCCGGGGGGACATGCTCTCTCCTTCCTGCCCCGGCTGTTCCCTGCCGCCCTCGCTCCACCAGCCCTCCCGCTAGCTTCGGCCCACACACAGAGGCATGCTTTGGGTGATATGAATCTATATTCTCATAAATCAGACTGGCAGTCAGGTGTAAAGAAGAAATGAAATTATAAAGTAGGGCTCAGAATTCTTGTCCTAGAGAATCAGACTGAAGTGATCGACCAAGGAGAAGTTCTGTAGAGGGATGGAGAGCTGTGTGTATGTTTGTACCGGTGTCTCCAAGTTCATACAAGAGGAAGCCGTCCATAGTCAGGTAATTCTGAAACCTCTCCCGGTTGATCCAAGATGACAGGTCACCATCTTCGTACTCTTAAAAATAAAAGAAAATGACAATTATAGTGTAAATATGTCTTTGGGATGTTTACAATGTCCTACTGCATCCACATGGACAGAACGCCAGGGTCGCAGCCCCAGCTCACGAACCCATCCACAGCGTGCGGCCCGAGCACACCCACGCAGGAAGGACGAAGACGCACAGCCATGCCTCACTGAGTCTGCCGCCCTGCCCGGCACCTCGCGGCACCGTCTGGGAATTACTGTTAATTCTGCTAAGTGCTCTAACAGCATGTGGCTCCCTAAACATAAAAAGGCCACATTTTTAAGAGACACAGAACGAAGCACATAATAATGAAATGCCACCAGGACTTGCTTTCAAATAGTTCAGCAAAGAAAAAAACCTGCGAAGCAAATGTGGGTACGAGCTCGCCCACGGTCTCAGCCACGGTCTCGCCTGGGTGGCGGGCATGTGTGCCGGGACCGACGCCTTTAGCAGTGTGTAGCACGTGTGTTCAATATAACAACAACATTTTAGAACCAGCCTGAGTGTCTGCCTCAAGGAAGCAGAGCCGAGTCGTGCTGCTTCCGCGGAGCAGAGGTGGAGCTGGGGAAGAATACACTGGGCATCGCCACCAGTGGCGCTGTTTTCTTTCTTTACCTTCTTGTGTGTCTGAAATGTATCTTTTTAAAAAATCAATCTTAAATATTTTAAATTAATGTATAGAAACTGCATAAGGCTCACTTCTGAAAAAGGCAAATGACCTGACCCAAAAAAAGAACAAAAAAACCAAAGGCACACACACAACCACAAGCCAGGACGAGACGAAAGCACACAGTGGAAACGCCAGGGTGACGCGGAGGAAACGCATCACCAGCCCCTGGACCAGTCACGGAGCTGCAAGCAGCACGGACACGTCACACCCACTAGGTCTCTCGTGGACACCTAGGCCTGCAGGAGGCACGGCATTCTGACTCCACAATGTTCTGCGTGAGCTAAGGCTTCGGACTCACCGTCGTACACAAAGTACGCTCCGTCTTTGAAAACAAGCACGGCGGGCAGCTCCTTCAGTGTTATGTGCTGCAGAGATCAGACGTGTAAAGAATCTTGTCATTATACATTTTCAACTGGTAGCTGTGATTTCTAATTAAAGGATGCTAGGGAAACAAAAACCTAATGACAAAATTATTCCAGTTAAAGAGCACAGTGAATCAAGGTGCGTCCAAGGACAGGGTCTGACGTCTCCGCGTACCCGTCGCCTGCACGGCGCCCTGCCTGCCACGTAATGACTGTGGGAGTCCCTCCGGGCTGAGAGCACACCCAAGGACGTCATGGGATAACGGACAGAGGCTGAAGAGCCGGGCCCAGGCATCCACCAGCACAGGCAGGGTCCAGTCCCTCACTGGGACGAGCTTCCTCCCTGAATAGCGAGGACCCTGAGCCCCCGCCTCACAGCGAGTTAGGGGCTGGACCGGCTAACATACGTAGAGCAGGATGAAACTGTAAGTGCTTTATAGAAGGGAACTTATGGTAATTAACAAGGGATTCATTCAGAAGGTAGCTGCTTCCTACACTTATGTTGTAATCATTTCAAAATAGTAAGGTTATTGTAGGGAAATCAGTATTGAGCAGAAGAAATATAATTTGAATAAGCCACACGGTTATTACAAGTGTTGTAATACTGAAAGTAAATAAATAAATCCGTAGGTAACTAATAAAATAACATCAATCAAAATAAAAGCAGCTATCCTGGAAAGCTTAAGGAGTAAGAAGGGGAGAGGGCACATCTCAGGCAGCACGGAGGGCTCTGGCCACATCACTACTAAAAGGTCAGCACCAGGAAATGGGTAGACCAAGGGCAGGGGTAAAGCTTAGGTACCACTCTGCCATCAAGATGCCTCTGTCCACCCTTGGCAGCCCTGCCGCAAGTACGTGTGCCACCAGCACCTCTCTCGAGCCCGTCCCCAAGGCCACCCCGAAACAGTCCAGCAGCTGAAGCCTGCAGCCCTGTCCCCACATGTTCTCAGTCCCTCCTCTTCCCTTGTGCTCTCTAAACTCTCTCTTCTGTTACAGTTTTCTGCCCGCATGAACATCTTCTCCATTCATCTTTAAATATCCTGAAGTTAGAAATGTCTGAATTCACCTTTATATCCTCTTACTACACTCACTGAGGTTCATAAATATCAGTTGTAAAGCTAAGGAAGCTTTGCATGACCACACATTAAAATTCAAAACATGGCAAGAACATAAAATCATGGGCTCTGTCCTTGTTTGGGAATTCTTTTTTATTTTTTTATTTTGTTTTCTTTATTGATTTTAGAGAGAGATGAAGGGAAAGGCAGGGAGAGATGAAAACATCAATGAGAGAGAACCTCGATCAGCCGCCTCCTGCACGCCCCCCACTGGGGATCAGGCCCACAACCTGGGCGTGTGCCCTGACCGGGAATCGAACTGGCGACCTCTCGGTGCATGAGTCTAAGCTCAACCACTGAACCACAGCAGCCTGGCCTTATTTGGGAATTCTTTATGGAAATAAACATCCTCCTATTACTTTGAAATAACTATTACTCCCTGAACAGACTTTAGCAGCCACATACTCAGAACTAAAAAAGAGATGACAAATATTGATATTTGCAGTAATAATCAAAGAAAGCTAAAGAAACCAGTTGAGAAAGCTAGTCATAAAAAATAATACCTTATAACCAAGAGTGCCCACGGAGCAGGTGCTGCCCGGGCCCACCCACTTGCTAGGCTAGGGAAGCCCACCTAAGACATCTGATGGCTCAGCAGGGACGGACAGGTGCTGGTGGTGCTGGGGCCGGGGAGGCAGAGCGCCCCCTGGTGCACTCCAAGGGAGGCTGCGTGGAGAGCTGCGCAGACGAGGGCCTGTGAGTTCCCTTTCCAATACTAAGATGTGGTCCGTGCACGTCTAGTAGAAGTTCTAGTTCTGCTCATTCTAGGCCTTCATATCACATCAGTAAACCCTGAGATGTTCCAAAATAGTGGTTCATAACCTTGGAGGCATCTGCTTTAGAATCGGATGGCAAGTGCGGCCAATCTTCCTCCCGATCTTCCCCTCCTAACTCAAAGTAAAGCGTACACATAAAGTACAGCAAAATAACTTCTTAGACCAACTAAGGAAACCCAAATGAGTGTAAGCTGACCGGACACTGTCGGAGGTTCCCAAGGAGCTGAAAATCATTTCAGAATACATATTTCTAAGATAAACATCTATGTACATATTACAGGAAGCATTAAACACACACTCTAGGTAACTCTGTAACCTTGAAACAAACAAAATAAATAGATATTTTTATTTTTTTATTGTTGTGAATCCTCACCCAAGGATATATTTCCACTGATTTTTAGACAGTGTGGAAGGGAGGGATGGAGGAGGAGGGAGAGACAGTGAGAGGGAGAGAGAGAGAGAAAAACACTGATGTGAGATTCATCGATTGGTCGCCTCCTGCATGTGCCGCGACCAGGGCTGAGATCGAACCTGCAACCCAGGTAGGTGCCCCTGACTTGGAATTGAACCCTCGACCCTTAGGTGTGCAGGCTGACACTTTAACCACTGAGCCGCATCGGCCAGAGTCAAAATATTAAAATATATTAAACAAAAAGTAAACAAACGTGTATGATAGACCTTTGTGAAAAAAATTGTTTTGATTTTTATAACTTGTACTGATTAAAGAGAAAAAGCTTCCTTAATTTATTTCATTTTTCCCTCAGTCACTGCCAAACATCTCGGGTCCCCTACTCAGAAACACTGGACTGAAGAGAAGTGTGTATTTGTGGCCTTCAGTGTCTCACCCGCATTCTCTCAAATGGCACCAACGAGGTCCCTGTCCCCACTACTCCGAACCTGAGTGTTTCTCTTAAAACGACCAACCTCCAAGTGGACAAACACAGTGCCTCTCTTCCCCTCAGCGTGGTCCCTTCGCCCTTGGCTTCCTGACTCGTGACTTCCTTCCTTCTGATTTAGCTCCGGCCTCTCACTTCCTTAAAAGTTCGCATGCAGTGCTTAAGGAGTTTGTTTATACAGCTTTTACCCTAGACCCCCAGACCCAACTCCACACTTGATGCATGTACTTGGACGTCTAATATGCTGAATCAAATTAAACTGAACAATTCAAAACTCTTCATCACGCCCCATTCCCCAACTTGTTCCTTCTGCAACAGCCCAAGCTCATAAAACACCCATCTACCCAGTTGTTCCAACGAAACCCTAAGTCATCCCTGGTTCTTCCCTTTCCCTCCCATCCGAAGCTCCGGCGATCCTCCTTCCGAAGCATAATTCCTTCACTTCTCCCCAATCCTCTTACTAACCTCAAGCCCAAGCTTCCTGTGCTGCTGCGGCAGTTCGAGACCTCTCTGGACCTACTCTCATCCTTACCCAATTCGTTCTGCACCTGGCAGAGTCATGTCCTTAGAATGAGCATGAGACCAAGTCCTTCACCAACTTCGACTGCTCACATGACCGGCCGTGACCTGCAACACCTCCACGGGCTCCTTCCTTTCTCAGTGCATGACGACCGCACGGGCCCACTGCTCTGCTCCTGCAATGTGCCAGGTGTGTTCTCATCGCGAGCATCTGCAACATCTGTTTCCAATTTCTGGTTTCCTCTGGCCACAGGTCTCTGCGTGGCTCCTTCCTACCATCTAAGTTCCAGTTCAAATGTATTTTTCTGATTGACATTTCTTGATCAACGAGTCCAGAGCTACCACCCTACCTCTAAATGCCCCCACAATTAACCTGCTCCTTTATTTTCATAGCAGTTATGATATCTTGTCATAGATCTGCTGACTAAGGACCACTGCCTCTGTCTGAAGACCCAGCAGAGGACCTCACTGCAACACTAAGTCCACACCTGCTGGCAGGGGCACGCGAGCTCCAACGAGCCAGGGTCCGACCACGGGCTGTCATCCAGCAGGGCTTACACAGTGCATGCCCATGATCAAGGGTGAGAACAGTCATCTCCTCTACAGATACACATAAATAAATCCACTACTTCCCAACCAGTTAAGGGTATGAGTATCACCTCCAATTACTGCCAGTATTTTAAAGAGAAAAAAAAAGCACTGATGTCAAAATAATAATAATAATGAGGCCTAAATACTACAATCTAGTGATATTTGCTTATTAACAAGCAATCTGGCCTGGCAGGTGTGGCTCAGTGGTTGAGCATGGACCCACGTGCCAAGAGGTCGCTGGTTCGATTCCCAGTCAGGGCACATGCCCAGGTTCTGGGCCCAATCCCCAGTGGGCGGCGTGCAGGAAGTGGCCAATCGATGTTCTCTCTCATCGATGTTTCTATCTCTCTCTCCCTCTACCTTCCTCTCTCTCTAAAATCAATAAAGAAAAAAAATAAAAAAACAATGAGCAATCTGGTACCAGTAGAAAAGAGTGAACATGTTTACTGATTTCACACATATCACAGTTAATAAATCTTACAGATAAAATCAAGTAATAAGTTAAAGATTAAAATTAAGTATTAAAGGTGTATTTTAAATATTACCTCAGGACACACCTCTTCTGAGGCAGAAAAGAAGTATGTATATACAATTAATTCTGAAGCAGCATCTATGTATTTCTCCTGTGAAAATACAAACAAAGAAGGTGACTTTAAGTATTAGACTAGACTGAGCTCCCTGGTACCCATCAGAGCAGGCTGAGCCATTCACCGGGCAGCGTCACCACAACCTGCTGCCCTGAGGCCTTGTGTGATCAGACAGACAGACAGACAGACAGACAGACAGTAAGTGAAACGGACTGTCTGTCTGGCAAACGACCACCAGGACTGAGTGTTTTCTACTCCTCCAAATAGTTTAAAACTACACCACATGCTCAGTTCACATTCACTCATTCAGTCTGATGAGTATCGAAAGGAACGTGTGTGCAGACACACGCATATATAAAATAATCTAAAGCAATGATTTTTTTTGCCTTTGAAAAATTTATATTCAAAATACATTTTTCAGTCTCAAAGGTTCAAAATGCTAAAAAATTTAACCGGGTCAATAATAGAAGAAATACTGAGGCAAGTGACACTTGCCCACGTTTTATTCAATTTTGTTTCATGAAGGTACACACTATAGAGAATATATAGAGAGGAAAGCATTTTTATTATAAAAATACTTAGAATGAACTAAATTATTTCCAAAAAGAGTGAAGTCATTTGAGTCTTTGTTGAAGTTTTGACTATATAGAACATATAAATTACGTTTGTGTCTTTGGATTAAAAAAATAAAATCATTGCCCTGGCCGGTTTGGCTCAGCGGTTAGAGCGTCGGCCTGCGGTCCCGAGAGACCCGGGTTCGGTTCCCGCTAAGGGCAAGTGCCTCAGTTGCAGTTTGTCCCCGGCCCTGGTTGGGTCGTGCGGGTGGCGGCCACTCGATGCGTCCCTTTCACGTCGATGTTTCTCTCTCTCTCTCCTTCCCACTCCATCTGAACAAAATATGGAAAAATGTCCTCGAGTGAGGATTAAAAAAATAAATAAATAAAAATAAAAATAAAAAATAAAATAAAATAAAATCACTGGATACCTTCAAAGGTGACTCTCCACCTATGTACACAAAAAACACACGATGCCTCTTCTGCATGTGCTCAAACATCTGCTGACTTGGAAGTGGCCGGATGAGAGCTCTGTTTGAAAACAACAAACCAAAGTGAACGTGCATTTGAACGAAAGACAAAACCAACCAACCCTATTTATATGATAGCCCAGTATGTCTAAATTTATAAAGTTAAAGTGCTGCCTGGCCAGTGTGGCTCAGTGAATTGCGCGTCGTCCCGTGGACTGAGAGGTCCCGATTCAATTCCCGTCAGGGCACATGCCCAGGTTTCGGGCGTGGTCCCCAGTGTGGGGCGTGCAGGAGGGAGCCGATTGATGCTTCTCTCTCACATCAATGTTTCTCTCTCTCTAAAAAAATCAATAAAAACATATTTAAAAAAATCTTAAATGCTATATTAACTGCATTTCAAGTGTATCACCCAATCCACATTAATAAAACTATAGCCCATGAGCACTATTATACCCATATAATAAAAATATAGCATCCACAATTCCACTGTGAAATACTGTCCTGGGAATTATGATACTATATTAAGAATATTTACATCTTATGCTGTCCATTTAAATGCCAGTTTTAAAATGTCCAATAGAGATTAAAATAAAACATTTTTCATAAGTATGTTATTTTTTTAGGAAAAATAAAATGGAAAATGGTAGTCATAATAGTACATAAGAAAATCATAAAATGAAAACAAAATGGTACAAAGATTTTATTATATAAGCATATTTCAAACCAAGGAGACTAAGAAATTACATCAAAGGTAATTACAAAACATATCACTTACAAAATATTACAAAACTAACAGTGGCAATCTTCGTTTAAATGTGCCTACATTGTCTGATTGCTGACCCCACCCCAGTGGTGAAAGAACAAGGCACAGCCTGCAAGGCAACCACTTCCGAAACGCACGTGGGCCCCACTGCATCGCTCCAGCCCTACTTCTGCCGG
Source organism: Molossus molossus (assembly GCF_014108415.1). Taxonomy (NCBI): domain Eukaryota; kingdom Metazoa; phylum Chordata; class Mammalia; order Chiroptera; family Molossidae; genus Molossus; species Molossus molossus. Next base: position 112,438,533 of record NW_023425399.1, read on the forward strand.
AGTGATTACCCGCAAGTGATGCACGTGAGCCCCACTGCATCGTGAGCCCCACTGCATCGTGAGCCCCACTGCATCGCTCCGGCCCTACTTCTGCCGGAGTGATTACCCGCAAGCGATGCACGTGAGCCCTACTGCATCGCTCCAGCCCTACTTCTGCCGGAGTGATTACCCGCAAGCGATTCACGTGGGCCCCACTGCATCGCTCCAGCCCTACTTCTGCCGGAGTGATTACCCGCAAGCGATGCACGTGGGCCCCACTGCATCGCTCCAGCCCTACTTCTGCCGGAGTGATTACCCGCAAGCGATGCACGTGAGCCCTACTGCATCGCTCCAGCCCTACTTCTGCCGGAGTGATTACCCGCAAGCGATTCACGTGGGCCCCACTGCATCGCTCCAGCCCTACTTCTGCCGGAGTGATTACCCGCAAGCGATTCACGTGGGCCCCACTGCATCGCTCCAGCCCTACTTCTGCCGGAGTGATTACCCGCAAGCGATGCACGTGGGCCCCACTGCATCGCTCCAGCCCTACTTCTGCTGGAGTGATTACCCGCAAGCGATGCACGTGGGCCCCACTGCATCGCTCCGGCCCTACTTCTGCCGGAGTGATTACCCGCAAGCGATGCAACTCCAGGCGGACTCCTGAGATTTCCCTGCAGTCAGTCACCCTGGTTACCTCAGCAGAGCCCTTCTTCAGCTTAAGCTAAAACAGTAAAAATGGCTAAAACATAAAGACTACTCCAAGTCATGGGGGAATAAAGTAAAATCTACTGGCATTCCCCTCGTATGATATAAAGTTACCCCGAGGCTTACTTGTTCACAAAGCAGAGACAGACAATAAAATGTGCACTGTGAAAATTACATCAATAAGCTTTGTAAACTTTAATATATAAAGATCATTTCCAATTCTTTACCTTTCCTCAAATAATGCAAGCTGGATGGCATCATGCCACCCATCAAAGCCTTCTCAATATTTCCATGTACTTCAAAGCTATTCAGTTATCAATATAATATGTCCTGTAACTCATAGGAAAGTGCGTATACTTTCAAAGTCAACACAGGTTAAATTACCGTGATGAATATTCTCTTCAAAAAGTTGTACATAATCACTAATAATTATAAATACCAACTTTCTTTATACCTAGCAAAGTGTAGGTTAAAAAACAAAATAACTACTTTCGAACCAACAGGAAATGCTGATGGGACCATCTGGGTTCTAACCGTGTCGCATTCCAGGCAGATGTGCAGGAACGCCTCGCAGCCGACACAGAGCAGCGGGGGACGGGGCAGGGCACGTATGGAGCTGTGTCTAAGATGCAGTTTCCATTATCACAGCCTCGGGATTAAAAGCCCAAGTCTATTCAGAATGATAATATGGTGAGGTTTCTCTTAAGACTCTAAAATTAGGTTAACGATAAAAATAAAGTGATGTAAAAACAAAAACAAAATTGTAATAAAATAAAAATTAAGATTCACAAGTTAGAATTATTCAGATTTTGAAAATGAATTAGAAATTGGGAGAAAAATTATTCTATGCTGTAAATAAATTTAAGTGTTAGGTTAACAAGTGTGTAATACAAATCACAGACCCTCCCTTTTCTTTCCAAAGCCTCTGCACATTCTACTAACCCTGTTCTCTCATAAACGGAGGGACACATTTTATTCAGGCGAAGTCCTTCAATAACACTCTATACAAATACGTTCAATGTTCAGATATTGGTATCATACATTAAACGCCCTTCCTAGTAAAAACTTACCCAGATACTCTGTGAGCAAACTCAATAATGTCATCTTTAGTCCGTGGTCCTCTATAATTATACGCCAAGTCCCCCTTTAATCTTAAAAAGGAAGAACAAAAGGAAAAAGCTTGGATTATTTCAACTGTTTCAATATTGAAAGCTGAACATTCTCTACTATTGCATGAAAGTGCAGTATATAAAGTCATACGTGGAGAGATTTAGAAGAAGTAGCATAACCATGTAATATACGGTAGACAACTGGCTCCAGGGTACCAGCAACTCCAAATATAAAAAAAAGGCTGTGATTTGTTAAAATTACATGAAAATAATGTACTGTGTATTTGATAGTTGCACTGTATCTATGCCATCTAAATAATGAATAAGCTACACATCATGGTCAAGAACTGGTCAAAGCATTATAATTCTCACTGTCTTCTCTTTTAAAAGGCAAGTAAAAGGCCAGGGTATTAACAGTGTTTTGATGGTGGTGAAACAGATTTTAAGCACTACAACATCACAGTAACTTGATGGATGCTCCAAGATCACAGAGTAAAATGCATCTCTTGTAGAAAGTTAGATAATTTTCTAAATGCCAGCCAATGAATTATGTGTCCAACTAACAGATTAAAAGGAAAAAATTGTGAAAGACCAGAGCATCTAAAATTAAATAAAAATAGAAAGGATAACTTACGTAACACAAGAAAGTAAAAGAGGTTTAGCAAACATTTAAAAAGTGGGGGAAGAGGGGAGACCAACACAAAACCCAAGAAATAAAAAATAATTACTCAAATTTTGAAATTTGAATTTTTAAAATACTGAAATAAAAATTTACTTTATTATAAAAATAAGTTTCTAAACAATTTAATTCCCCATATTATCAAAATAAGGACATGGACGAAATGCGTGAGAAGTTTCAGTAAAATGATAATACAAAACAAGCCCTTTAGAATTATCACACCATTTCTTCCAACTCATACACTCGATGTCAGACTTGATCAACACCTACAGATGAGAATTAACATCCATAAATTTGATTCTTTGTTTCTTTCATCTCTAATGAAATGTCTATCAGAATTATAGAAAAGTAAATTTGTTAGGAGACAGGATTCACGTGACAAAGCAGAAATACACTCTTGAGCTGCTCCAGGGCACAAGACCTCCTATCACTACAACTACACACCTCGTCCTGCACGGTGCCCGTCATAGTCAAATCACGTTTAGTGAATGAGCCATGAGCAATGCATTCACTTAAATACAAAACAAGCATAAAGATGTAGTCCCTCTCCTTTGATCACACACTGCACCTGGAAAGAATTGCTGAGCCCAAATCCTCAATCCTCCAAGGAAGCTACTAGAATTTAATCTAATAAAACGTAAGTAGAGTGAACTAATAAAAATACACATATAAACATACAACACTCAACTTACAGCTTAATTGTTGGATAACCTCGAACTCCAAACTCTGAAGCAATGCCTTGATAAGAAAAAGAATAAATAATTCTAAATTTTTTTTAAAAATGAGAAACTAGGTAATAAATGAGCCTTTTTACTTAAAAAATATATAGATATATTTATACAAATTTATATAGATAAGCTGTTTTGTGTCTAAAAAGAATATAAACTTACACCCAAAAAGAAAAAACATGACATTCTCATACAAAATACTTAACGATCTAACCTAGAGCCTGCACAAACTACTGTGACAAAATAAAAAATGAGTGCCAAAAGAACCGTTAAAATTTATTTCTAAAGTACTTATTTAAAAGATAGTGCTGTTCTAAAATATGTATATATTTATAAACACATATATAAATAAAGTCTCATTTGACTGCATTTCCAGGACAAATATTTCATAAAATTTAAAAAAAGGCCCATCTCTTCTTCTTTTAATGTTTTCTGAGTCTTAAAAAAACTGCATTGTATTTTAATTTTAAAAACATAAGTAATATCTGCAAAATTATTTACTTTCTACAGTCAATATGATCTAAAAGCAACTTAACCCACAAGGTTTTGTAACAATCTAGAATAATTCTAACTATCACAAAGATTATTCTGAAACCTTCAGGTTAAAATGAGACACAGTTGCATCTTTTTAAGGGAAAGAAGAAATACTAACAAAAATAAGCAAATAGAGAATCAGGACTTTAAGAATTATAGAAATCAAAATAGCAAATTAATACTACATTACTTCACAGATTCAAGGCAACTAGGACAGTAAAGAAAAAGTAAAGTATTCATAGTTAACAAACTATATACAATATATTTACACAACTACGCTAGTATATATAAAGTACACGGCATTTACTGACATGGTCTCCCCATTGGTTCGTTTTCTTTATTCCCAAGATATTTTCTTATCACAGCCGGGTATCAGGAAACTACTTCTACATGTGGGCCTGGTTTACCAATCACTTTCGTTACTATTAAGCTTTGGTTTCAAATCACTGCCCCCAATACAGGAGAATTAACAGCAAAGCAAATTTGTGGCAAAATAACATCCCAAATCTCTGTCTTCCTTTGTCCCCCCGAGCTTCTCTCCTCAACGTGGAAAGGGCAGACGGTGGGTGTCATCAGGGGCGACACAAACAGCAGAGGTCACGGAAATAAGAACTCGGGTTCCGAAGGTGCAGTCCAGCCTCTGAACTGTCGTGTGAACTTAGATCAATTAGATAATTTATCTCGAATGTTCATAAACTGAGTGGGACGGGAAGTCCCTGTGTCACTGTTTTCTCTTTGAAGTGACAACTGAAGGGGCAGGGGGGCTGGGAGGGGTGGTGGTGATCTTGGTTCTGCCTCTACCTTTGGTGACTGAATCACTCAAAGTCACTTCACCTCTAATTACCTTCCGTCACCTCATCTAGACAATGGGAGGAAGAAGCAGGAGCTCAACTCAATTCTATGCCCTTCTCAGCTTCAAAATGCAGTGTTCCCTAGCCCTGGGGTCACCATGCGTCTGACGTGAAGGAATGAGAGGGGTCTGTCTCCAGGGGCCGCTGGGCTGTGAGGAGAAACCTCAGGCCACCACCGGGGCGGGGGACAGTGCTGCAGGCACTGGGGGGGGGGGGGGGGGGCAGGGAGGCTGCTGAACATCCTGCCACACATAGGAACTCCTTCTCCCCAAGTATCTGGCCCCGAATACACTAGTGCTAAGTGTGAGCAGCCGTGAAGTAGTCAGTGACCAGAGGGCTTATAACTTAGAAAGGTAAAATTATTTACAAACACAATCTGTGAACAAGGAGTCAGAATACAGATGTTATTGGCCAGAGGCCACTACACGTTTCCACATCAAAGAGATGCAGAGTACGATCTTTACCATAAAACCGTGTCACACGTAGGTTGAGGAATAAACAGAATTTCAGTGGTTTCAGAATAAAAATCAACCCATCATTACAGCTGATATCAGACCCATCTTAAATTCTGAACAAGGCACAATTCCAGCACTCATTTTGAAGGTACATGTACAGAGAGAGAGGCTAAAATACATATCTGAATGTACACAAGACATTACACATCTTGTTCGTGCTCTCTGGTTATAGTGTTCTAATGCAGCAAGAAATGTGGGTGAATTCCAAGCACACAGGCAGAACAAATCGTGGCAGTTCGGATTTCTCTAGTTCCAGAATTCCGCAGACGTCTGCGGGCTGAGCGTGACGGCACTGGCTCCCACTCGCTGCACCTGCGTGGCCGAGAAACAGGCTACCCGAGTACTGAGAGATGCCACACTGCCCACCCACTGAGCCTACCCACCCCACTCCGAACTCCCACAGGTGACCGGTCATCAAAATCAGCCTCGACTCTGTGATCCTCCAACTTCAGGCTGCAGCCGGCTCACCTGAACCCCAGGTAAACGCAGGCTCTCATGCCCCAACCACCCAACCAGACTTCCATTCAGTGGGGCCGCTGTGGCCTTTGGAACTGAGCTGATATGAGCCCGTGACCAGCACAGGCGGTGTGCAGACTGTACTCGGAGACTGTGGCCGTGACGGCCTGAGAGCAGGCGGGGGGACGGGAGAGACAGCCAGGACACAGCCGCCCTCCAGGCCTCCCCGACATGTGGAACCTGCTGCCGTGATGGCCTGAGAGCAGGCTGGGGGATGGGAGAGACAGCCAGGACACAGCCGTCCTCCAGGCCTCCCCTGCACGTGGAACCTGCTGGCAGCTGGCCCGGAAAAGGAAGTCGATTTCCTCTCCTCGTAGATTCCAAGTTCCACTAAAATGCCTGCCCGGCGCTGCCCTGAAGTATTTAAGGAGCCTTTAAGAATCATATGCCAATAATCTACTGATCATCTCTCGATAATAATTCTTGAATACTAATCAACTTTTTTTAGATACTAAACTACACTTTTTTCTCCACAGCATATAAAACATGCCCTTGACTCTATAATAAAATGAAAACTGAAGCCATCACTAATACCAAACACTAAGAACTACCACATCATTTACTAATGTTTGTTGATTATTGATGAGGGCAGGTTTTTGTCTCTTGCTCACTCATGTATCACCGATGCCTGGAACGTGTCTGGCATACCCTGGGACACGGTGAGCACTCATTAATCACCTGCTGAATGAATGCTTCCTCCACATGTGTCAACAGAAGAAGGACTTTTCAATAAGCTCTTAGTGTGACTCAAGCAGTCACAGAATCTATAACAAGCCTCACCTTGGGGTGCTGGGTGGGAGAAGGGGGGAGGATTAGTATTCCACAGCCAAGGAGTAAAGGAGAGAAAGTCAATGAAGCCTCTGTCCTTCCCTCTTCCTCAAGCCACAGGTTTGCTTCAGGTGTTAATCTCTACATTTCATACAATGCCACCTTTATAGAGGTTTTTCCTCCACTTAATTCAACACAACGTATAACACTGAGTGAACAAGAAATAAAATCTGCCCTGGCTGGTTTGGCTCAACAGTTATAGTTGGCCCACGGACCAGAGTCATGGGTTCAATTCCAATCAAGGGCACATACCTTGGTTGTGGCTGGCTCCCTGGCCCTGGTCGGGGTCGTTTGGGAGGCAACCAATCAATGTGTCTCTCTCACATCAATGTTTCTCTCTCACTCTCTCCTACTCTGTTTGAGGATAAATGGAAAAATATCCTCAAGTGAGGATTAAAAGAAAACAAAATCAGAGGCAAAATTTAAACCTCTTAATGACTTATGAAAATGAAATGAAGAAACTGTCCTATCATAAAGTACCTTAAAAAGCAACAAATTGTATATGAAGTCTTAAAACCTATAAGAAAATTGCTTTAGTCACAGTATTTAAAATACTTTCTTCTCTAAGCTACTCAGGAAAAAAGTCTTTGCTACTTTTCTCCAATTCTCATGCCACTTAACAGGAGCACATAGGGACACTTAACTACTGAATGATAAGCTAATGAATTAGACACTATAATTTCTTTGACATACTGTAAACTATTAATCATCACTGTAGCATCACATGAGCAGTTCACCATTAAGATGGTTACTGATGTACGTACTTTCTCTCATCACCCTTACCCCACATTCCTTTACACTCCCCCCATTCCTCCAACGCGTGGTTCAGGGGTTGCAGGAGTGCGCTTACGACCTGGTCGCACTGCCGGCTTGTTCCTCTCCCTCCATTACCCTGCAAGCTTTTCCCGGACAGGAAGGATTTGTTTGGTTCTTTAATTTCTACAGACAACACAAGACTTGCCAAACAGTAGTAAGCAAATATTGACTGAGTGACTATGAATGAATGACTACGTGAATAAACGTATGTATATGCCTGCATGTCTAATCAACATAAAAGTGTAGACACAATAATTTACTTTCATGAGCAACAGCTGAAAGGAGTAATTTCTCAAACTTTGTTTAAAGCTCATTTCAAGAAATATCAACTCGAGCATATTATTCCACCTTTCCCTACAGCAACTTCCTGCCATTTGGTCTCTCCTCGCAGTTTCAACAATTCATTTGTGTGACAATAATTCCGGCTCTAACATCTTACCTGACTCTCATGCCCTATTCTTAAACATCAACAAAGCAAAATACCACAAATTCAAAACAGCGGTCAACATGCACGTGCAATCATCAAATTTCGTGCTCTTTTCCACGAAAAAGGGGTGGTGTAGTTCAGTAACTATGCTAAGAATCTGATACTATTATTTTCCATTGTTCTTCTTTATGCCCAGAGCTAATCTATCACATCTGTGATTTCACCCTTTAAAACACCTGAGAATTACTACTGCTTCCTCTTACTCCAGCACCCCCACCCAAGCCCGCCCCCCCCCGCCCCCCACACCGAGAGGCACACAGTCGGCCGGGAGGCTTTTCTGGGCTCTCCCTTCTCCCCACCCCGCGTGAGCAGGCACTGGCCTTCTCCCACACGCGCTGCCTCTCAACCGACCACTGATAAAACCTGAACACTCCCCGCCTGAGGGCCTCAACATCCCGCCGCGCCCTGGGCGCCTCACACCTGTGGCCACGGCAGCGAAGGTTCTCCTCATGCACAGTGCAGAGGGTTGGCAGTCTTCTGTTCACAGACCAGGACACGGAAACTACGGGATTCGGCACGTCCCGAAGCCACCAAAGTAGGACGTGGCCAAGCTGGGATGAAAACAGAGGCCTGTCTTGTTCCAAAACTGGACCCAGAATCCAACACTGACTTTCTACAATGAAATACACATGACACACTTCCACTTCCTTCACTGACTAAAGGAAAAGGGAGCCTCAAAGTACTGACTACTACAAGGGACTTCACAGGTGCTACATCACGGAAACCTCAGAGCAACCAATCCGAGGCCTTACGACAACAATGCACCAGACTGAAAATCAAAGTTAGAGGCACTAAGAAACTTTCCTGGTGCTCTGCAGCAAACGTGTATATACATGTACACATGACAGTGTGTATGTGTGTGTGTGTGTGTATATATAAGTGCATATATACAGCAGAGCCAGGATCCGACTCAGGACTGCTTGCTGAAGCCATGCTCTTTCCAAATTTCTACGATACCTCATACTTCTCTAAACTTAATTTTGTCTTTTCCCAAATCCTGTAAGATAGGCATTGGTAGCTTTTCTGGTACAGGGTCGTAAAACAGACGTCTCAGGTGTGGAGGTCCAGTCTCTGTGACAACTACTTACTCTGGCCCGGGAACACGAAGACAGCCACGGACGAGAGCGAACAAGCCAGTGTGCTCTGCTCCGACGGAGCTGCTCTTACGAAACCAGGTGGTGCCCCGATTGCATCCTGGCCAGTGTGCCAGCCTCCTCTTTAAGACCATCTCTCTCTGGTGCGTAGCGAGAAAGCTCATTCCCAGCTCTATGATTTTGCTCTGATATTCTCTATGTAAATACTTTCCTGACCCTCACTTGAATTTATCCTAATTCAACTCGCCCTTCGCGTTCCCATTCCCTCCTCTCCCACGCCATCTCAGAACACTCCCACCGCACACTCGCATCTCAGTCCACACAGCAACAGCACTGGTTAAATGCTCCGGCTTCTATGCTTGTCTCAGGTTGTTGATGATCTCAGGTGGGCTCAACATAGAAACAAGGGCTTACACATCTCTCCTAGGCTGAAGGTTAACATACACTGCACATTACACATTTCATGGTTACCTCATTTAGCTCATAAAGTATAGCTTTAAATTCAGACACGGTTAATTTTACATGAGCACAAATACAGATACATTTCTTCCTCCTACCTTCAACACTGCTTCGCATAATTTAAACATTTTCATTAGGAGAAGAGTTAAAAAGTAAACTGAGTAAATGCTTACTAGAATAGGAAGTAGCATCCATCTTTCCCACTTTAACTGGCGAACCAATGCTTTTCATCTCAAGACCAACTTCATTCCAAATCGGTTCCAGTTTTTTACAGTGACCACACCATGGTGCATAAAACTTGTTAAAAACAAAAACAAAACAACCACTAAAAATGCTGTGTTACTGTGGATAGCGACCTCAATTTTTAAAGAATCTCTATGACGAAATGATCTGATGATAATCTGTTTTAACAAACAAAAAAGTCTAAATATAATTTTCGAATTGGTTAACATAACAAAACACACACATAAACCAGACAGGTTAACTCCTAGCATATACCTCAACATGACTTTAAGATAATTTTAAATCACTCCTGATGTGTATTTAAAGCAGATACATGAGTTACAATAAAAGCTTCTTTGTTCCCAAGTGGGGTGCCTGTGTCATGTATAGAATGAGCCCACCAAATACAGCACAGCCGTCACGTGCCCACCCCGCACGCGCCCATGGTAAACGTTATTCTATTTCTACTACAAAAACTCCCGCACGGCAGGTGCCTTTGCGTCTTCAAGTGTAACCACTGATGAAATGCCGGAGACCAGCAAGATGACAGGTCTGGCAAAGGGACAAGTCAGGCTGCTGAAACTAAAACCCCACTTCCTCCTCCTTCCAAGTCACCAGCCGCCTGGGGTGTTAGTGGCGCTGGGTTAAACGGTGTAAGAAACTGCTTGTCGTACTTCCACGAAACACATCCATCTATCTGTGAACGATGCAGTGTGGCAACGCTCACCACACGGGAGAGAGAAGCGCACAGTGGCCTCGGGCCCCGTGGCCTGGCTTCGCTAAGCGCCACTCTGCTGCCGTGAGTCGTCCCTCCTGCTGTCACCCTACTCTCAGAGGCCTGGGAAAATGAACCCCACACCGCGAGGTCTGAATCCCGTCCACGCCCGAAAGTGAGGAAAGGGAAGACAATCTGACTTGGTTCACTATTAACATGGAATATGCTTTGCTGATTAATACCCACACTCTCTTGTATAACATGACAAAACTGAGTGCATTCTGTAATAAAATCATACCACAACCTCCCTCAGACACAATCCACAAGTTGATCTCGTCAGAACTTCATCAAAATCAGGGTCCTTCCCAGGCACCCTACGGCTCTGAGGCTCATTTTAACATAAAAACCCAAACAGTACTACCTACGAAACAAATTGAGTAATAGACCTCAGTGCTAACTATGTACATTTGGGTACAGGAGAACAGACAATAACACTTCAACTTGCAGGGGTGGTTAATTAGTATAAAAAAATTATATACTCACATCTACAAGCCAAATGTCATCTTTTCTATTGTCTTTAAACCTAAAAAACAAGAGAACAAGTCTTTGTATGTTTCCAATGAACAGCATAGGTGGGGATAATCAACTGATTTCTATAGGAGCATGGAATAAACTCTTTCAGTCAATGTTTTCGTAGACGTTTTGCTCAATGACCTCTGTACCTTATCCACTAACACAGTAATCAAAGCAGAGAACGGCGAAGTCGTGAAGTGGCGTCTGGCAGAAACACACACGCTCAGTGCCTCCTCCTCTGCTCCGCGTGCACCTGGCACTACCGCCAGCCCAGCACGCCTGAGGCTGCCATCCCTGGGAAACTTGTTGTCTCTGGTTGTCCTTGGTTGGCCTCTGGAAACTTGCATTTCAGCTTCTGATAATGGTGACTCATTGGTCCTACGCTGAGCCAACAAGGTTTTATGAGAATAGCTGCTGTCTTCCTGGCCCTTCCAACCCCCCAAACTGGAAGGAGGTCCAGGCACTGATGGGCCTATTCACCTGCTGATGCCGTCACATACCCATGTGGGGGATCTTGACAGCACCCATGTAGCAGATTATCAGAGGGCCACTGACTCTGTGTGGGGTCCCAAGCAAGAGGACACCCTGGGGGCCCTCCAGCAGGCCGCCAGGACTTTCTTCTCCTGGATCCCAGGGACCTGCACCCTCTATTTGGGCTGCACGTGTCCTTAGCTCTCAGTTCACTGATGGCGCCTGTGGCAGGACCACACTGCAGGCCAGCATGGCACCATGAGCTCCCCAAGCTGGCTGAAAGACACACACCCTTTGAGAAACTTACTGGCGTGTTGCTGGGCCTTGGTGCCCGAGTGCAGTAGTAGGCTCATGAGCAGAAATCCCAACCATGCTGCTGAACAGAGACAGCTCCGAACCTACAGTGTAGCAGCAATGGCACAGGAGCCCAGCTGGAGTCCCACACCTCCACAGAAAGGTCTCCTGGGTGTCCCTCCACCTCTGGGAATAACACCCAAGGAGCCTCCTCTGGCCCAGTGGGGCCCCAGATACAGCGGCCTCCTGGACCACTCTGGGTCAATGATGGCTCCTCCTGGTTAACTCGACTGGAATGCAACTGGGTGTGCCCCCCACGCAGCCTGAAGACACCTGCGCTTCACCCAGCGTGGAGGAGGGACTTCGCGCTGGGGGCTGACACAGCCGGGAAGACTGCAGGCGACCTGTCCCTCTGCTCTCCAGCCCCTCTCCCTGCTCCCAAGCCGGCCCCCGAGCACTGCTCTGTTTTCACTGGCTCATGGGGCTGTGGCTAATGACCGAGCCCCTGTGAGGATGAGATCCCTGGACCAAGACTGTTTCTGCTCCAGTGAGTGTTCATACTGACGCGGATGCTCATCAGAAAGGTCCCTACGCTGACCAAGGGCAACAGAACCAAGGAGCGTATCGGGCTTGTCAGCTAAACATGGAAATGAACTGTCATTGACCCCAAAGCAAGTAGGGGTGCAAGTGACACCTTCTGGATCCACGAGGGAACAAAAGTTCAGACACCATCCTGGGTCGAGCTGGTGTGAGAGGACACCAAGTGGCACGAAAAGCTGTCCTGCTTGTCAGAGCCTGCAGTCAGCGGGTCAGGGCACTCACAGCAGGCAGAACATGTTGCACCCCGCGTGATGGTGGGCCGAACCCGCCAGAGTCCACAGAGCACCCATCTGAGGAAGCTGAGGGTTTTGGTGTCTGTGCCTGCTCGTCCCCCCTTCCTCCCCCTCCGGCAAAGTCATGGCTGTCGGCCAATGAAGGAGGAAGTCAACAGTAATGTTCAATGAGATTACCTCCCTGTTGACAATGGTTCCCCCAGAATCTAAGTTTCTGCAAACTATCTGCTGTACTCCCCAGTACCCACTGGCATGGCTGGTCAAGTGCCCCCTGGGACCCTGAGGATTCTTGCTTTTCCAGAACAGCACTGTGCTCAACTGACCCCCACTGCTACACCAATGGTGCTGTGTGGAGGTGGTTAAGTAGGACAACGAGCCGAAGGCAAAGTGACAATTGAGGCTTTACTATCACTTACTCCTACGATGCAAGCCAAGGGGCAAAAACAGGCGCCAGCTCCTCAGTGTCCCATTTCCCAAGTGGAACACACCAGAAAGGGGCAGGTGGGTCAGCACAGACAGAGGGGTTCATCTCACAGTTGGGAAGCACCGAAATAAAGGCTTCTTTCTGCCTCTTCATGGACCCATGGGCAGAGGGAGGATCGGCGTGGAAAGACACTGAGTCCACGTGGAGCAAAGGGCCTCAGCTCAGCCCCTCAAGGAGGTCTCTGCAGAGGTGCCTAGGAAATGCCTTAGGTGAGGCCCCCCAGAAAGGCAACCTGGCTGCAATGCAGATATGTATCTGAGCATGGCTGGCCCCAGAGGCCCAAGGCCATGACAACGACTCCCTCCAGAGACCGCGGGACACTGTGCGCGAGTCTACTGTGGACAGAGCAGCTTCCCCCTCGAGGCCTGCGAGGGAAGCCTTGCAATTGCCTGAAAGACCACACACGGGGTTTGGGTCTGGAGCAGTCTCCTCACCTACTGTAAACAAGACCTTGCGATTAACGCTGCGGGACTGTAAAAACAAGCAAAAACACAACACGGTACTGAATTCCCGCACCCACTTACCGATTAAATCAGAAAAATGTTAACAAATACACGTGAAATGAGAAAATACAACAGAGATGCGTCTGGCATGGTTTTTTTGGAACTTATAACTTAGTAAAAGTCTTTTGAGCACAACCCCATCTTGTACATATAGAGCGCTCAGGACGACTCTTAGGACAAAACTGGTAAGTGCCGTCTCCGTTATTGTAAGATCAGATTCGTACAAATATTCAGAGTTGAAAGAAGTTAAGCTACCACTTAAAATGACGAATACTCACGATTCATCTAAATCTTCTACAAATCCTTTACAGAGGGCCACATCAAGCAACAAAACTGAAAGAGAAAGACAAAATATACACAATAAATGCTGGTTTATATTGCCTTGTACCATATGCTCAGTCACCTATAAAATGTTTTTGACGTTTTTACAACGTACCAAAAAAATTCATCACTGAGCCAGTCCAGGGCACAAGCGATGCCAAAGCATCAACAGTTCACGTGTTTCACAAACATTCGCTCTGGGTGCAACCGTACTGTCACAGGCTAGTAAACCACAGGGGTTCCTTTTAAATAACGCTTTTACTTTCATCCCAGTTCCCCTTTCTCCCATGCCATCTTTTTGGAATAGAGAGAGAAAGAGTTCGATGTTTCTCCTTTTTCCCCCTAATACCAAAGATCTCGGTATAACTCCAAGTACCATTCCAAATACTATTCGTTGTTTTCTTTCATTTATCTTTATTGTTGAAAAGATTACAGATGTTCCTCCTTTTCGTTTTTTAGCCCCAAATTTACAGAGGAGAGAGAGCATGGAGCTCCGGGGCTCCTGCATATTCCGGGTCAGCATCTGCAGGTCGGGGAAACGGGGAACCGGGGAACCTGGAAAACAGCCCAGAGCGAACCGGGCGCGGGGCTGAGCCCAGGCTGCACCCACTCGGGCACTTTCCACGCTGCACAGCCCGGCGGCCGGAGCCCGTCCTGTCCTGGGCCGCCCCCTCTTCGCCCCCTTCTGCACACAGGACGGAACTGTGGACCTAAACCGAAGCTCGGGTGGCTGCAGGCTGGGGAGGTCGCATCCCCCACGCCCATCTGCAATGTCGCCCGCGCTCGGCGACTTCCTGCCACCCGAGGACCTGACCCAGCGGAAGCCGGCCGCTTCCTCCTCGCCCTCAGCCCGCGGAGGGGTGTCCCGGCGCCCCGCAGCCGGCCCAGGCCCGCCCGCCTCGCCCCCGCCAGGCCTGTACCTGCGGCGCAGAGGCGCAGGGCAGCCCCGCGCATCCCAGCTGCCATGGTCGCAGGCCAGCTGCAGGCCGAGGGGAAGACACCACCACCGCGGCCGCCACCTGCGCTCCCGGAAGGGGAACCTGGGCGCGGAAGGGAAGCTGGGCGCTGAGGGCGGGGGCGGGGCCGGCCAGACTCCGTTATGCTCCCGGCACCCGCCGCCTCGCCTCTGAGCATGCGCGGAACTAGGGCGCAGGCGCAGAACGGGAGCGCACGCGCAGTAGCGTCCACAAAACCACTTGCGTTCTAGGTCCTTTGGGGAGCGTGGGAACGGGGCGTGAGGTCGCTGTCCAGCGAGCAGGTGGCTTGGGGGGCTTTTCCGGGAAGTTCAGGGCCCGCTAAACTTGAAAAGGGAGGCGGACTCCGACCACGTAGCTTGCGGTGCTGCCAGGTGTTTCCCTCGCTGCGCAGGTGCTGTGAGCCACCGAATTCCTGAGGGTTGGGTGTCTGCAGTGCTTGGAAAGGTGTTAGGTTGCTGCACCTCCGTGTACTTCAACAGTGATTCGGAATCGTCTTTCAACCTGTTTACAGAATGGGAGATCTGAATTACCGTGGAAAACTCCATTAATGCAGTTTGGCCAAGTAAAAGAGTCGCTTTTGGGGGAAAAAAAAAAACAAAACTTCTTTTCTAGAAACTTGGAAAAATGATGTTGATCACAGGAGATGTTTTTTGATGATTTGTTCCTCTGTTTTCTTTGAGAGATAAATGAAATACTGGCTATAAAATATTTATATCGCTTTCTCTATGCAACCCAAATGATTTATAAAAGCGACCAAGTTTTATATGGTTCTAGCAGCAGTCACTACATCTAATTCAAATGAGATTTTCATAGGACATGCAATTTCAGGATTTAGATTAAGGCAGTTATTGAATGTGTGTTTTGAGAACAGAAATGGATTGTGATGTCAGCCAATTCAGTTTAGGTTCAAAATTCCAACAGGCAGAAATCTCAAAAACGTTTCTATTCCCAGTGATTAGAAGGTTAAATTATAATCTGATTGAGAGTTAGCAGTAGGTTTCCTCTCCTTTATGCATATAGATAGTATCGAACACAGACTGTCAGGTTCAAATATATTTTTTAAGTGAGCATCTAGTTTATTCTAAGACCTTAACGTGCATACATATTAATCCTCTTCAAAGTTCTCAAAGTACGAAATATATAGATAAGGATCAGGGGCTCAGAGTAGGTAATTTGCTTAATAATTAAAAGGATGAAGTTGCTATTTGAAACAAAGTCTCAGACTATAGAGCTGGTGTTCTTTCTTTCCTCTTTTTTTTTTTTTTTTAGAACATCACTTTTATTAGTGACTTAGGTGAAGCACGAAACACAAGAGATCAGATTGTTCTCAAGCTAAGAACAAGGCTTTTCCTTGCAAAATAACTATAAATCATATGCTAAAACCAAGTAAAACAGCAGGATGACTATACATCAAAAATAAACAAATTGCCTGAAACTTGCCCTTTCAAACGTAACCTATTTCAAGTCCCAAA
Organism: Molossus molossus; assembly: GCF_014108415.1. NCBI lineage: Eukaryota > Metazoa > Chordata > Mammalia > Chiroptera > Molossidae > Molossus > Molossus molossus. The sequence continues at coordinate 112,454,698 of NW_023425399.1, forward strand.
CCCCAGCCCCTACCATCTCCTCCCATCCATGAATTTCTATAGCACACTTTCTGTAATTCATAACACACTTCCCTGTATTCTCTACATTGCTTTTATACAGAGAGGCGCCAATCATATCTCAAGCTGGACAGTAAGTCCCCTTGATAAGAGAGACCTTACAGTATCTACTACTACTATGTAACAGGGACCCATCCAAGGCTAGTTGGCATTTATTTTTTGACAAGTATTACTCTCTAATCTTGTTAGAGTGAGAAGGATGATGTGCGTTGGTGGTAGGATTTGGAATCTAGGAGAGTAAGATACAAATTGAAAAACAGAGCCAACATCTAATACGCTGCTGCCTAGACAAAATGGCTAATATAGCTTTGATTTGCTAATACTAAAAGTCAAACTACAGTATAATTCTCAACAGCACAGTATTTAAATGGAAAAAAACCTAAACACACACTTTATTGCAACCGAAAGTCACATATCAGTCGTTAACTTCTACTCTATTTAATGTCATCAAAATTGTAGATAATGTATAACCCCAAAACAACACAATACACTCATTCAATCAAAAGCGATTCTGACATTGTGTTCTTGCTCCTTGTGAAGGTGACCTTGGAAAACCTGTGCTCCCTCTTCTACCTTCTGTTGCAGCAGCCTGAATTCTGGCCAATCCACTGTAGAGTCCATATGAGCATTCAGAATTCTGCAGAACTGTTGGAGCGGGTCAGTAGTGTCAGGGGAGCAGATATTTTCAGGTGCCCAGTAATGTCCATCAGATCCTGGGCCATTCATTCCTGCTGAGCACCTGCATTTTCTGCTACTTTGTAAGTCCTCTCACACTCATCTACATGCTTTGGATAAACAGACCTACTCTGGTCCACAGACTCCTATAAAGGGGTCAACAGATCTTCTAGTTCCTTCTGCTTCGACAGGACAAAATCTGATTCTCTTTCCAGCCTCTTCTGATCCAATTGCACTTTTTCCACTTCTCCATATAAAATAGTAGTCTTCTCACCATTCCTCAGTCCGTGGGTGGTCCCAAGCATTGACCTGGGTGGTCTGGAGAAGCTTCCCTTGATCCTCTAACTCAAGGCTCCATTTGTTTATCAGACTGTCCAGCTGATGATATGTCATCATGGGAGTTATGCTCGAATTGACAGTTGAAGTAAAAGGTATAAAAGCAACACCAACTGGAACAGTGTTATTAATCCCAAATGATATTACTGGTTTTCAACTGAAGGTAAAGCCATTAGCGGTTGTGGTGGTGGTGGTAGTCATTGATGGTGTAGTAGACGCTGCTCCACCCACTCCAAGGAATTTTAACCCAGATTCCAAAGTTATACCACCGAAAGTTGCAGCCAAAGTTTCTAGGGTGCCAATTGAAAACCCAGTAGCAGCAGTGGAGGTGGAAACATTTGAAATTGATATAAACAGCATGGTACTTGAACTAGTAGTCATGGCAACAGTAGATTTCTGTAGCACTGCCTCTCAGGATTTCTTTCTGCCTTAGAATTCTCTCCCTCCTCCCTCTCTTTTCTAGCCATCCTATTTTGCCTGATGGTACAAATGCCTGACAGTCACTTTCTCTGGGAGTTATGCTAGGTACTTCCCAACTTAATTTTCCATATCCAACTGGTCACTACGTCTCTTGCTTCTGTCATCATTTTCTCCACCTCCATTATTCCCAGGTCAGGTTCTCATTTTTTCTCGCTTGGGTAATTGAACTAACCTCTTAATTAGGCTTTGAGCCTCTAATTTCACCTCCCTGCAAGCCATCCTGTGCATCAATTGCTAGATTGGTGTTCCAGAAATACAAATCAAAACATGACTAGGCATTAATAGCGCTCCCTGGAATGCAGAATAAAGTCATAGATCTGACATGAAAGTATTCTCATCATCTGTTCTCCAGCTTCTCTCCCGTCACCATGCACACGAGGCCGAGCTCCCTGCGGAACCCGCCGTGCCGGTCTCGTCCCCCGTACCTTCTGTACACCAATTTTCATTATGTGTTAGAATGAATGTCATTAGCAAAAACTTCTACGTTGTATTTTCTTTTAAAAAGGCTTTACTTTTTAAAGAGGTATTTCAGGTTCCAAAGCAAAATTGAGAGGAAAGAGCAAAGAGACAATACTCCCCCCCCCAAAGAAACAGTCTAAACATTTTTTATTCTCATCAGATTTCAGAATTCTCTGCCTTCCACAGCATGTGAAAGAAGGTATTAGTTTTAGAATTTGCCTCACAGCTTAAATTGGCACGTGGAGGACAACGAACCCACCCCCGATTGAGATCCGTACTTTCCAGCGTGGGACCACTGAGCTCCATGCGCCCAGTAAGCTGTTGACACGTGGCTAGTGTGATGGAGTAACTGCATGTCTACTTCTAGTGCTTAACTTAAACTTAAATGTAAAGCTGGTACTTGATTCAGGTATTGGAAAACTTTAAGTTATGACTGAAAAACTTCGTTATGTTAATTTCAAAGATGGTCAGTATTGTTAGATATAACTACATTTTTTTTTTAAGTCTCTGGAATTCTCTTTAAAAAAAATTTTTTTTTCCTTTACTGCTTTTAGAAAGAACGGAAGGGAGAGGGAGAGAGAAACATCGATGAAAGAGAACATTGATTGGCTGCCTCCTGCATGCCCCCCACTGGGGATTGGGCCCACAACCTGGGCATGTGCCCTGACTGGGAATCAAACTCGGCGCATGAGTCGATGCTTAACCGCTGAGCCACACTGGCCGTGCTCTGGAAGTCTCAACATATGTTTAAGAATATACAGAGGTTCTGAGACCAAAACTTTGAAAACAAAGTGGACATTTATGGAACTGCTCATCCAATAGGCAGGGAATGCATACTTGAACTTACATACCATAACGTAAGTCTCAACAGTTCAGAAAAAAAGCAGTATTATCCATATGTTATCTGACCACAACACAATTAGTTCATCTATAACAAAAGATAAAACTATGTCCAATTTGGGAAATTTAAAATCACACTTATACATAACATCTTTGTAAAAATAATAAAAATCAAAACTAGAATATACATGGAACCAAAAAAAGAAAACATGTCTATTAAAACTGTAGGATGTAGCAAAATCAGCATTAGAGACATTGTTAGCATTCAGAGAAATGTATAGACAGAAATGCCTTTTAAATTATAGAATTAAAAGGAACATTAGTGAACTAAACTTTGTCTTCAAGAAAAGAAATAACAAGAGATAAAAGAGTGACGTGGAAGGTAAACAGGGACACTGATGTCATTGTGCGACACTGTCCTCTGCACTGAGAACCTAGCACTGAACAAATGGACCAGTGCAGTTCCCTTTCTAGTGGGCCGTAAGAGCTTGCACTTACTATGGCAAAGGTATACTCCGGCAGTGTGTTCTAAGTGCTTTACATACATTAAGTTGTATAGAGAGAGAGGAAAAACAAGAGACAAGAGACAGATTCAAAGAAGTCCCAAAGGTGGACTTCTGAAATAGCCCTAGACCCGTGAAAGAGGATGAAGACATGAGAAAACGTCTGAAACATCCAGAAATCGGGACACCTGCTGAGAGGCAGGTGGAATCTTCCCTCACACGTGGAGAAGTGGGAGCCAATTTAATATTGAACCAGTTCAAATAACACAGCTCCCACACCTGTCCCATCCTCTCTGCGTGCCAATCTCGAAGGGACAAGCCCCGTCTAGCTAGCTGGGGAAGGCAAACAGAGAGAAGGTAAGTCAAGACCCCCGGTCCCATTGCAAGTGTCCAGCCTAAAACAGACTCTGTGAGGGGAAAGGGAAAAATGTTCAATGGTAAATCTAGTTCAGGATTTTGGTTAATACTAGGAAAGGCTATGCCAATTTTTAGATTATGTTGGTAACTTCAAGTTAGTTAGAATTATCTATTATTCATGCAGGCTTGTTAGAATTTTCATACAAGGTCAGAGGACAAACATCCCACTCTGAAAAATGTTCAGTGAATGATCAGAGGACATACAGTTATACTTTATGTCGGCATTATCGCTTATTTAGTATATTAATTGCATTAAAAATACTAGAACCAAAAGAGGACATAAATATGGATAACAGAGGTTAAAAAGATAAATAACATTATCACAGCATATATCAAAAATTAAACAAAATCAAGGAATTCTAAAAATATAACTTAACCAAGATTGATCCAAGAGCTAGAAAGACTGAAATATTTGGATAGCCATTAAAGAAGTTGAATCAGAAATTTGAAATTGTCTCATAAGAAAATGTGCTTATCCAGCTTTTATGAACTAAAAATCTGTAACAAACTCTTCCAGTGAATAGAAAAATAGGGCACACATACTAATGCTAGTATACTCAGTAGCAAAACCAGAGGAAGCATGTGCAAGAAGGGAGTTATAGAGGTCAATTCATTCATGAACAAAAATGGAAAACAATCCAAATGGAATAGTATCAAACCAGATACAGCAATGCACCCCAAACAACAAAACTGTGTGTTGTTTTTGGTATTTTTTTGTTTTTGTTTTTTTTCCAGAAAAACAAGCATGGTTTAACATTAGGGGAAAAAATTGACCTAAATCTTCCATAGCAACAGATAAGACATGAAAACTATGTAATCATTCAAACAAGTGTGATAAAATAATTTCGTACATATTGACTGTCCGTCAACATAGTAGACTAGGAAGAGAGGACTCTTCTCCATCACGGTGTGTCCAGCAGGTTGATTCCCAGCAGCCCTGGAATTAGCCTGAGCTGCTTGGCTCAAGCTCCTGCATTTCGCGAAGCCCTGGTCCCAGTACCTGAAACATGCTGGCTAATAATGTTGCCTTTGTAACCACGGACCCCAGGAGTCTGGGGGCTTTTATTAGCTCGTCACCTAGTTTACTGGTGACAATGAGGTTGATGGTTTGCATCTGATCTTAAGGAGATCCCCAGAGAGCTCTGCTCCTGAGGCTGATTTTTTTTTTTTAGCAGGAATATGCCTATGTCACCAGCAAACTATTGAAAACCCAGTGAGAGTCCTGGACTCCGTAGTTCCAAGATGTTCTCTGCACACAGAGGTGGTTTCTGATACAAAAGAGACAGTACTTGCCGCTGAGACCTGTATCGAATGTGCAGACCGGAGCTCGTACCAGGCCCCCAGACCCCTCGCTGCAAGAAAGCCTTTGACAGCCATTCAAACCCTACTTCCGTGCTACACGGTTTCCTTTTTCTCTATCAAATTATAGGTGTGTCTTGCTCTTTGCAGTCCTAGCAGTCTTCCTTAGCAATCAAACCCTGTTTCCGTGCAGTGGGCCTTACAGGTGAGATTGCTTGGAGACTTCTGACTCATGCTTTAACAGAAACATGACTTATTAGTAGTAGTTGTAATTAAATTAGATCTATTAAAATGCAAAACTTCCACTCATCAGAACATCACCCCAATATTGAAAAGACAAGTTATATATAAGGATAAAATATTTGCAACATGTAGAACTGAGGAAAAATTACTGTTACATATAATGCCCTATAAATCACATAGAAGTAATATACTAGAAATGTAGAAAATATCTATGTATAGCCATTTTACAGTAGATTGACATTATGAGTAATGTGAATATCTGGCTAATGAATTCTTCAGCCCTATTTATGATCAGAAAAAGACCTATTGGAACCAAAGTAAGACATAATGACATAATTTAACACATGTCCAATTGGTAAACATTAATACATGTAGTAGCATGAATGAATCCCACTATTTTACAGGACCACCAACAATGTTTGACAGTCCGAGTTGCTCTGCATCTGCCAGTCAGGCATACAGAAAAAGGATGATTCCGATACAGGGGATGAAAATGAACTCTTGGTGCAGAGGTGGGTGCCAAGCAATACCTGATTTGAAATAGCTAGGCTTTGAGATCAGTTACTGATTAGTCTGACGTTGCAACGTAGAAATGATAGAACCTGACAGGCGCTAGCAAAATTGGAAGACAGGTGCAGACTGAGGGCAGGCTGGCTAAGCCAGTTTCTAGTTGCTACTTTCTGTGTTAGCAACAGTGACAGTTCTGAGTCTCCTCAGGTAAACATCATCATCTCTGGCTGGCAAACGGAACCTGGGCCCTGTAACTGATGGGTCGCCTAGGCCTGTGAGACCCTCTGGCACTAGGAGAGTAATGTCAGTAGGCAAGTGGATGGTGGTGGGCAGGGGCCAGGGAGGGACCTGCTCAGTGAGGAAACAGAGGCATTTTGCAGACTGCCCCAGCATTTCCTATACCCCTTGTGAAAATAGCTCCTGCGAATCCGAGATCAAGTAACAGTGGCCCTGGTTTTGTTTAGGGTGATGTTTGCACTCGTCCTGCATACTCCTTTGGCTGCTGTCTTTGTGGGGATAGTTCAAGGAGAAGCCCTTGCTGGTGGAATGGACTAAGACAGGGGACATTCCCACTAGAGTAGGAATGGCTCCCCCACTCTCCCTGCCCACCAGTCACATGCCAGGCTCTGCTGAGGCTGCAGAGACTCGGCTGCCACATGCCAACGACACAGGTCTCTGCGGAGTGCCCGCCCCCGGTTATAAGAGCCGACGCACCATCGTGGACACCTGTGTGAGCTTGCTCTTAGCACCTCGAAGGATGTAAAAGAGGCGGTTTGGGATGATTTATCCCCACTCCTCCGGAGACTTCAAGATCACACAAAGGTGAGGGTTTTACAAAAGAAAGGAAATCGGACAAGAAAAGGGCAAGAATTCAGAACCCTGCGCTGTGGGAGTCTTTAGATGGTTAATTTAAAAGGGCACGAAAAGGAGGGAATTGGCCGCTTGCCCACCAGAACCTTGAACTGTCGCAGGCAGTGAAGCGGGGGTATCGCTCTGCCCTCCTCACACCCCCCTGGATGACCAGGAGCCAAGCAGATGCGCTTGTCTCGCCCCTGGTCAGAGGGGATTCGGGTGGAGAAAGGCTGTCGGGAGCCCCCAGCATTGAGTTCCAAGGTCCCTGCTTCTGATACGAAGGCACGATGCCAGTTTTCTATTCCTGTAGCTTAAAACCACAGACCCCTGTTGTTTCACATCCTCGGAATCCGCCGCGCCCGTGGGACAGCCAGGGCCTCCCACGAGCACGCGGGTGGAGTGCGCGCGGATGCTGTCAGCCCGGCGCAGGCGTGCGGCCCGGGCCTGCTCAGCAACCCCGAGGGGTGATGGAGCTAATTTAGGGGAACCAGGGGATGCAGCTCTAGAAGGAATAAAGATCGACGTCTCCTTAAGAGTTGAAATGTATTATTTCGAAAAGTATACCGCGGGGAGGTCCCCTTCACCCGAATGTGGAATGTGTGTGGCCATAACGACTGGCTAAAAATTCCTTGTTCCACCCGGGACCATGAGAAAAATAACTTGTAGGTCTGCCCTGAATCCCGTACTCACCGGACACGAGGAATGGGGGCTGCTGGAGGGGCCGACGCCTACTGAAATTGTTCATCTGAAACACCACCCTACGCCCAGGGCAGCCGAGATCGCGGCCCTAGTCTGGACACGTTAGGGGCAGGGGTATTAGGGCCTGGGCGCTCCGCTGACCGGATGCTGCGGTGAGGAGGGCGGATGGATGGCCGAGGATGACCGTGGCCGGAGGGAGTCCACCCCGCAGCCACCCCGGTGCTTGTCCGACCTGCAGCTGCCGCGGATTACTGCAGCTTGCTGGAGGAGCCCGGTTTTCCACAGCTGGCCTAGCCATGCCTTTTCCCCAAGGTCAGATGCTAGGGAGAGTCAACAACAGCGTGTGCTCATGTGGAATGGTTGCCAATACCCATCTGCCTCAAGGATATTTGAACTCCCGAGTGTGTGGTCACAACTGACTGAGGCAGGTCCCGTGTGGTACAACTATACAGTGTTTCAGTGCCCTATCGCGCCGATAGGAGTTTTCTTAAACTAAGAATCAAGCTCTAAGCAACTTTTTACTATGATCATAAATCATGTGACTGATTGAGATGGTAAATGAACCCTGAAAAACATCCAGGTCCTTGCAGAGACTATAAAATTTGGGAGGATTACATGGGCTGGAGTGTCCCGTGATATGCTACAGACCACTTGGAATAAAGTCTTCTTGTTCCCCGCCCCACAGACTGAACAAGAGACCTGATGTCTAATAGGGCTATTTGGCTTTTGGAGAAATCATGCCCTTGTTTAAGGATACTGTTTGGCCCAATCCATTTAAACAACCTGGGAAAGGTCGTGTGTGATTGGAAGCCTAACCAACGAGCATCTCGAAGCTGCGGAGGCTGTAACCCAACCGCTCCCCTTTGCACTCCACGCTGTGGTTACGGACTGAACTGAGTCCCCTCAGACTCCTTTGTTGAAGACCCAAGTCCTAATGTGGTGATATTTGGAGGTAGGGTCTTTGAGCAGCCTTAGTCATTTACATCAAGCACCCTAAAAGCATCATTTTCTAGGGGTGTTATAATGCTCAAAGGGTTGGGAAATACTAGGATACATAATAATGACAAATAACATATCAAACAATTTTGTTGAGGTAAAAAACAATAGAAGAGTTTTCTTTAATATCAGGAACTAGATAGATTTATTATCATGATACCTATTAAATGTTGCACTGAGAGTTCCGACTTGTATAATAAAACAAAGAGGAATAAAGGATAGCTGGAGAATGGGCAGAAAATGAAACTGTCATGAATTACAGGTAAGTCTCTCTATATTGAAAATTTTAAAACTGTCATGCAAATTATTAACACTAACAGAGGTTTACCAAAGTGGGTAAGAAGAAAGTCATTATGAATTAATTGAATTTCTTTAAAATAGCAATAAAGAGAAAACATACATTTAAGAACTTATCATTAAGTAGATCTTCGCCTTGTAATAAACTAAGGGTGTGTGAAAGCCACATGGGTTATATATGTTATTTAAATAAACTAAAAAAAAAAAAAAAAGAACAGCAAAGAAGTGGAGAGGAAAACATATTAGTGGATAGAAAACATCACACAGGTATCTGTTATCTCCTAGCTTATCTATAGACTCAATGACATATTATTGAAAATCTTAGGAAGTTTTTCCAAGGACTTTGACATGCTGATTTAAAATTTTGTATAGAAGAGCCAACATCCAAGTACATTCAAGACGTTCATACAGAAAAGCAATAAGGTGAGAGAACGTATTCTGCTACATATGAACACTTAAAGCCATAAAAATGAGGACGATGCGGGATTGGCAGAGGGACAGACACGCTGACCAATGGAATAGAAGGGCCAGCTGAGAAACAGACTCATGCATGAAACCTACTGTGTCAGAGCTCACACTGGAGTGAAGAACGTATTGCAATGAGACAACATCCATGAAGAACAATGGATTTGGACCCAAATCTTACACCATTGACAAAAATAAGTTTCAGTGAGAAGGAAGACAAATGAACAAGCAAAATATTGAACACTTTAGAAGAATACTTAAGAATAGCTTTGGTACTTTGGTGCAGAACAGAATTGCTTCAACAGAAACATTGCCAGTCAAAAGGAAAAGACGGATACACTTGTTGAAACACACCACAGAGAAAATGATGTGAAAAGACAAGCAACAGAGCTGGAACTGTTATGTACAACATACATAAATAAAAAAGGGTTAGTTAATTAAAAATAATCAATAAGAAAAAAATACAAAGCACATAATGGTAAGCAAAATATATGAACAAGCATTTTGCAGAAGAGGATATATTCAACAATAAACAGAGATGCTCCACTCCATTAAAATGTGTTAGATTCAGAATGAGACTTCATTGACATACCAATTGACTTTGGTTTTGTATGAGATTGTGGAACATTGGGAATCCTTGCATTCTTGATGTGAGTAAAATTTATGTTTATGAGTACAGTCCACCTAAGTTTTTCTTAGATTTGTTTTTAAATTGCTTTTCTTTATTGATTTTAGAGAGAGAGGAATGGACAGGGAGAAAGAGATAGAAATATCAATGAGAGAGAACATCAATTGGCTGCCTCCCGCATGCCCCCCACTGGGGATCGGGCCACAACCTGGGCATGTGCCCTGATGGGGAATCAAACCGGTGACCTCCTGGTGCATGGGTCGATGCTCAACCACTGAGCCACACTGGCTGGGCATTAGATGTTTTAATACTTAATATAAAATGTAAGATCTCATCCAAATAAACTCCTTGATTATGCATTTTACACAAGATTCAAGGGTGTTTTATGGCAGGTCAGATCCTCTTACCCATTACAAAGATAAACATACAAAAATGTTAATGCTCTATTTTCTTTTTCATAAAAATATCTGTATTTACTTTTAAGTGTCTCTAGGGTTGAGAGGTGCTAACCCAATCATGGAAGTCAAGTAATATTCCTGTTAATTAGGTTATTCACTTCTAGAGCCTTAGACCAGGAGAATATCAAGAAACTTAGATTCTTGTCTGTGACCCTGAAGAAACACTCTGAACCTTATTTTTAGTTCTTATGCCAATTATTTTCATAATTTTAAGAGAGGAGTGACTCACGTGAGAAATCTGTCTGTTTATTGCAGCCGGCAGGATAAGCAGCTGGTTAGATCAGTGAAAGCTGTTGCCCTGGCTGGTTTGGCTCAGCGGTTAGAGCGACGGCCTGCGGTCCAGAGAGACCCGGGTTCGGTTCCCGCCAAGGGCACGTACCTCGGTTGCAGTTTGTCCCCGGCCCCTGTTGGGGTCATGTAGGTGGCAACCAATCAATGTCTCTCTCACATCGATGTTTCTCTCTCTCTCTTGCCCTCTCTCTCTCCCTCTCGCTCTATCTGAAGACGAATACAGAAGTGTCCTCGGGTGAGGAAAAAGAAAAGAAAAGTGAGACTGTAAATATCTTCTCCCCTGAACTTTAAAGACCTTGAAACATGAATGCAATCTTGTGTTTATTCATACTTTCCAAAGCAGGCGTATCTTTCTGATTTTAATGATAGCAGATTGACGTTGGGCGTCACATACCTTCATCTGACTGATGTCACACATAGGAGGTCATTCCCCCGAGTCAGAAAATGTCTTTTAAATGACGCATTTAATACTTACTGGATTCTGTATCATTCATCAATATGATAAATGTGTCAACGACACCAACAGAACTGAGTAATACATCCAGCAGGATTATGTTCTGACCTCTCGACCTTCTTTGGTGGATTTAAATGAATATTTCTCATTTTGTGTATCATGGACTCAGGACTTTAGGAGATTTAATGTATTTTAATGAACCATAATCATTATCCCATTTTTGGATGCTCACATGGTCACCATCAAACCTTGACACTTTCATATATGTGTCCTTTAGCTCTGGTTTCACTAACCCTTGAAGGAGCATTTTGGATGTCACAGAGGTTGGCCCCTGATAAGGAAGCTCTGTGTCCTCTTCTGGGTCCCTTTCTAGCTGTCCTCCCCAAATCCCAGCTCCTTCTCACGGACTTGCTTTTAGAAACTACTATCTCCTCAGTCTGGTCCCCGCTGAGATTCCATGTCTCCCGACCACTTGAGTGGACAGAAGGGAAAGCAATTCTAGTAATAACTACATAGCTCTGTAAATATAGACTCGTTCTATAATCTACACATTAATGTTAGTTCAGGTACATACCATTTGTCAAATTCATTCGGAGGGAAGTTTTTCAGACAGACAGTTGTTTCTAAGACTGAAATTTCTGAACCCTGTTTCCCCTTTAATGAAAGTTAAGAAAATTTTATGAATCGTTGTAGTCTAAGCTTTTTTTGAAGTAAACACATTTTTCTTATAAAACTATGATTACATCTCATGTCAAAGGAGCATAGTTTATAGTTTTCCATATTTAAGTTTTAGAATCTACTAAATATTTTCTATTTTTCTTTCAAATAAAAGTAATTTTTTTAGTCCTCTGACTTTAGTATGCTGAGATCATGCTGAGGAACTTTCTCCATTTTGGTGTATGTTCAGGTATTCAGATGTTCAAGTTCAGAGAGTGGAAGAGTTGATTTCAGAAAAACCCTGCTTCAGGGAAGGAATCTTGAACCTCTTTCATGTGGGCCTGAGTTTATTGGAGTTCAGGCTTTTATGTGAGCACCCTGTGTATTTTAAGTATTTCTAGTATTTCTAGGGTAGACCCCGCAAAGGGCTCATGAAATAATCATCACACCTTGAGGTCTTACTCCTGTAAGTGGGCGTTTGGCATTTCTTGAGGGCTTCTCATGGGAATGTCTCCTGGCTCTCTTTCTCTTGTACTCTCACCATGAGCAATGTGATTTCATCAATTCAGGGCTGAGGTTCTTCAGTTTCCACTGAACTGTTTCTGATATCATGGTTCGTAGAACCATAGATGGTTTGGGGGAGGAAGGAAATTTCCCCTTCCTTTCTAGGTTCTTCTGGCTGGTCAATAATTAAATCAACATGAGATCAGAAGAGAAAATAACCAAATTTCATTATTAAATACATACGGGAACCCACACACATGAGAGTCAGAGACAAAGTTCTAATGAGGAATATACGGCCTTCTGCGCTCAGGAGGAGGTAAGGCGTCTTGGGGCTTCAGATGGGGAGGAGAGTCACTCACAGGCCGGTAAGAGCAGATGTTCAATAATTAGATGTTTGTCTTGCCCTATAGATAGATCATAAAAAGCTATTTCTGGAAATCTCTCTTATTATGAGTAAGGCCCCCAATTTAAGTTTTTTAAGGGAGAGGTAAAAGTTTCTCTTGAGCCCACTGGGTCTCAAATGTCTTCAGCTCAAATAACCCACAAAGTAGCAGATCTTGGGGAGGCTTGCTCTGAACCCCTTCCATGGAAGAATGTAATTTTGAGTCCTTCCAGGTATAAGTTTACATACCAGGGACCATGACATGAATGGAACAGGGCCAGACCCTCTTCCCCATCCATGGTCTATGAACCTACCATGCAGTGATCCAGCGTAGGCACAAAAGGAAGACATCCAAATTATGAGAAGTATATGGAGATGTAGGAGCTGGGGACAGGTTATGCAGAGTCTAAACAGACTGAGTTTATGATCCCTATGTGGATTCACAAGTCCTTTTGAACTAAAAACAGCTCAAAAATGGAGCCAAATCCCAACGAGTCCGCTCCAGTGAGATGGGTCTGAAATGAAGACTCTAGTGACAGACCTCTTAAGTGTTCTGTGTTTGTCCTGGAAGATAAGACCACAGACTCACAATTTAAAATGTGTTGTCTAAGAAATACATGCAGTGGATTCCGAAATGGCGGCGGAGAGAATGGAAGCTACGCAGACCATCTCCCAGGACCAAACTGGAATTACAACTAAAATAAAGACAAATCATTGGGAAAAACCAACAGAAAAGAAGCTAGAGAGGACTCCTTTAATCACAGTCAGAAAGAGGACACAAAATCGGGCTGGTAGGAACTGCGAAGGTGAGAGAGGGCGGGCTGGGAGCCCACGGATAGCAGCTGTTTTAGCTGTGAGCAGTGACCTTGGGGTTAAAATGCCAAGCGGCTCCACAGCGCAGAGGGCCGGGACAGAGCACTAAATTAGCTACAGCCACTCACCTTGGGCTCCAGCAGAGGGAGGGCAAACCAGACTGGAAATATGTGGAAAGACTTGGGAGGTTGGAGAGCTGGGACAGCAGTGGGAGTTTTTTGCTGAATCACTGCTTCACAGGACAGTAGCCATGTTACTCAAAGAGCCCCTTCCCAGAGCCCCGTGGAGAGGCAACAGCCCCTCCCTCAGGAATTTAACACCACCCAGCCAGGCCAGAGAAATGCAAATTGAGGCTCATTAACAGCCAGCAAGCATCTGCCCCACTCACTGGAAATCCTCTTACCCTGAACACCTGAGGGCTTTTTTCATTCAGCTGAGGGCTACAACCCAAGGCTCATCAAGTAACTGAGACTAATAGCCTCCAAGCAAAAAACTAGAGGATAACTGAACCTTTCTTGGGCTTGCAACAAAACAATTAAAATACCTAGGAATAATCTTAACCAAAGAAGTAAAGCACCTATTTGCAGAAAACTACTGTATATTGAAAAAAGAAATAGAGAAAGATATTTAAAAAAGTGGAAGCATATACCTTGTTCATGGATTTGGAAGAATTAACATCATTAAAATGTCCATAATATCTAAAGCAATTTATAGATTCAGTGCAATTCCCATTAAAATACCAACATCATATTTCACAGAACTAGAACAAATACTTCAAAAGTTCATATGGAACCAAAAAAAGACCCCAAATAGCCACAGAAATTTAAAAAATAAAAATAAAAAGTAGGGAGATCACAATACCAGATATCAGGAAATACTACAAAGCCACTGTAATCAGAACAGCCTGGTACTGGCACAAGAACAGGCATATAGATCAATGGAACAGAAGAGAACCCAGAAATTGACCCAAGACATTATGCTCAATTAATATGTGACAAAAGAGGCAAGAGCATACAATGGAGTAAAGACAGCCTCTTTAATAAATGGTGTTGGGAGAATTGGACAGCTACATGCAAAAAAATTGAAACTAGACCACCAACTTACACCATACACAAGAATAAGCTCAAAATAGATACAAGACTTAAATGTGGCATGTGAATCCATAAAACCTTAGAAGAAAATGTAGACAAAGTTTCAGACATCATACACAGCAGAATTTTCACTGATATAATGCCTAAGGCAAAAGAAACAAAGGAAATAATTAAGACATGGGATTTCATCAAACTAAAAATCTTCTGCACAGCAAAAGAAAAAAGCATTAAAGTGGAAAGGGAACCCACTATATGAGAGAGCATAATTGCCAATGATACATCAGATAAGGGGTTAATTTCCAAAATACATAGAGTGCTCATACAACTCAACAAAAGGAAGACAAAGAACCCAATTAAAAAATGGGCAGAAGACCTAAATAGATGCCTCTCCAAACAGGGCATACAAATGACCAAAAGATATGTAAAAAAAATGCTCAACATCAATAATCGTCAGAGAGATGCAAATTAAAACAACAATGAGGTATCACCTCACACCTGTCAGAATGGCCGCCATCAACAAATCATCAAACAACAAGTTCTGGTGAGGGTGTGGTGAAAAGGGGACTCTAGTGCACTGCTGGTGGGAATGCAGACTGGTGCAACCACTATGGAAAACACTATGGTGTTTCCTCAAAAAATTAAAAATTGAACTGCCATTTGACCCAGTGATCCCACTTCTAGGAATATGTCCTTAGAGCCTGAAACACCAATCAGAAAGAATATATGTACCCCCATGTTCGTAGCAGCACTATTTACAATAGCTAAGATCTGGAAACAGCCCAAGTGTCCATCAGTAGATGAATGGATAAAAAAGCAGTGGTACATTTACACAATGGAGTACTATGCAGCTGTAAGAAAGAAAAATCTCATATCCTTTGAGATGACATGGAGGGACCTGGAGAGTGTTATGCTAAGCAAAATAATCCGATCAGCGACTGAAAAATACCACATGATCTCACTTAATTGTGGAATATAATGAACAAAAAAAAAGCTGATCAACGAAACAGACCCAGAGACATAGAAAGGACTATAGTTCAGACTGACAAACCTCAGAGAAGGGGGGTGTGGGAGAGAGGTGAGATAAACCCCAGAACTTACACGCATGTATGTCTAACCAATGGACATAGACAACAATGCTGGGGGGGGGGGTGAGATAGGGAGGAGGGTGTCTGTGAGGGAAAAGGAGAAACATCTGTAACAAAAATAAATTAATAATAATAAAAAAAGAAACATATGAAAAAAATAATAAAGGAGTCCTGGCTGGTTTCGCTCAGCGGTTAGAGCATCGGCCTGCCATCCAGAGAGACCTGGGTTCGGTTCCCGCTAAGGGCATGTACCTTGGTTGCAGTTTGTCCCCGGCCCTGGTTGGGTCTTGTGGGAGGCAGCCACTCGATGTGTCCCTTTCACATCGATGTTTCTCTCTCTGTCTCTTCCTCTCTTCTCTTCCCACTCTATCTGAACAAAATATGGAAAAATGTCCTCAGGTTAGGATAAAATAATAATAATAATAAATGAAGGAGAGGGGAGGAGTATGCATCACCTATTGGTTCCTTAATGCATCGCGATGACAAACCTGGGTAGGCCCCCTTGGGAATGACAGCACCTGTGTGGTTAAGGGCGGGGCAGGCAGGGTCGGGCAGGTAGGTATTGTGATGCTGACCATGGGAGAGGAAGGCGGGACCTGGAGTCCTGCGCTAGGAAACCTCAAGATCTTTGAAAGGCACTGAAAAGAGATTTCATTGCGGTCATAATGCGTTTCTAATAACATTTCAAGGATCTGTCCTTTGTTAACTTTATCTTGCTTAAACTACTGTCTGCCTGGGGCTGAGTTTTTCCTAACTGGGCTTTGCCAGATGCACTCTGACACTCTTGAAGCAAAGTAAGAGTGCGTCTGTCAAAGGGGTGCTGCACCCAAGCACACCGCGCACACTGCTGTGTAACTCACTCATACCAACTTCAACTGATAGGAATTGATAGCCTTCATAGACAAGTAAGCTGAGATTTAGAAAACAGACATCCAGCAACTTGCCTAGAACGAGAACGTACCTAAGAGGCCAACCTCCTCTCAAAGTTCAATTACTGAAAAGGAAATTGACTCTTGATTGCATGGGTTCACTCCTTCCATTTGGTGATGGTATTTTCCTAAGAGCTCAGATGGTTTCTGTTGGCCTGGAAGGATGTTTAGGTTTGAATGTTTTTTAGTTAGGAGCATGGCGCCCTCTGCCGGAACCCTATGTTTCAGCACCAAAGAGCTAGGTAGGTCTGAGCAGCTGGGGAATTTGACCCGCCTCCTGCCCGCCTTTCCCAGGAGAGGTTACAGATACACATGCAAATAGAGAAATAAAGTCCGTGCAATTTTTTTTTATAATAAAGATTTAGTATGCACAAAGCCCTTTGAGACACAATTTTGAAAGCGCAGAAAGCTTCTAGAATATCTCTGCAAAGAAACCCATACTACAAAGAAGCTTTAAAAGTGAGACAGAAAGCATTTCACAGCGGTTGCTATAGCAGCGAAAGGAAACCTGTCCCCTGGGAGCAACAGAACAGTCACCGCCCCAGGTTTCAGGGCACACTGAGAGGCCCAGGGTGACCGGAGGTACCCAGGTCTGACAGGACAAATGCCAGCAAAGGGTCTGGACGTGTGTTCATTACACGAGGCTGCTGCAGCACCTGAGCAGAGCTGAGCGCAAGGAGCATGCACCGATGTGTGTGCTCTGGTCAAGTCCAGGCTGCATTTGAAGCCTGCATGATGCGGACTGTCTTGAATGCCACCGGATGACAAGAGCAAGAGGGTACTCTCATCACTTGGCTAGGGACAGCTATTATACATCACGTATATTTAAACCACAAATGGGAATCCGTGAATGTCAAGGGTTTTATGTGTCATGATTTGAAGTCTATGATTTAAAGCAATGCCACCTAAGTCAATATTCTGAACACGAGCGACCCCATTCATTTCTTCTCAGGTTTTCATAAACGCCAACATTTCCCGACGTGTTTTCCAAGCTAGAGATCACAGCCGCTTACGTGCCTTTCCTGGGAGAAACACCAGGCCATTTCAGTGACCATTCTGTAGACATTTTCTATCTGCTTTCCACAACTTGGCAGGACGAAGGCTCAGTGTGCGAAAGGTTCAAGTAGTTACTCTATCTCCTTCCTCCCCAGCCTGCTGACATTTTCGAGATTTGAGTTTGTATGGATATTACTTCTGTTGGGATTTGGTTTCTTAGACCACGTGACTCTTTCACGATGACATGTGACCATCCTTCCCAAGTATCTCAAAACCACGCGTCAGCATCTCCCTCTCGGATGTTTATAAAGGACTTCTTTATTTAGAAACACTTCTGACACCTTACATTGTTGACATGCATTTTTATTATAAAAGTTTATTTTTATTATAACACTATATTTTTATTTTAGCAACCTATTTAGAGGAACATTTGCTTGCATATATGATTTTATATCTGAAATTCTTTTCTTAAATACTTAAAAACACGCTCTTCTTCGTTTTTCTTGTGTTCAGTTTTGTGAGGTCTGATGTCTTTCTGATCCTTGTTTATTTGTAGGTGGTCTGCTCTAACAGATTTTATACATTTAGAATCTATGTTATAGATGAACACTATAACATGATCTCTCTTCATGTAAAGATTATAGTAGATGGACAGTGTAATATAGCTCTGTGTCATATGGAGAAATCATAACAGAGGAACAATGTAAATTCTATTATAATTTATATATTGTGTATTATATAATGAGATTATAAGATAATCTATACATGTGATTATATAGATCTTTGATGTGAAATTGCACTGTCATGTCCAGGTATACATTTTTGTTTGTTTGTTTGCTGTCCGGCATGAAGGAAGATCATGTAAGGAAACGGGTGCACACGGACCCCGCACAGGTTCCCTAAACTTCCACTCTTCCCACGGGTGTCCGGATCCGGCTGCAGCTGCCATGCAAATCCGGAGCTTTGCAACTGGAAGCTCTTTTTTTATTTTTTTTGATGAGATGTGAGATTCAGTGTAAACCCACCAGTTAGAAACACCTACTATTGTAAGATCTGTGTTGCTCACAATAGTTCTAACTGAACATTTTCACCCTTTAAGTACTCCTTGTGTCTTTCTACTTATGTACGTATTTATTCAAGTATAGTTGGCACACAATACTATATCAGTTTCAGGTGTACAATAGTGATTCAACATTTAGATACCTTATGATTATATAATTACCACACTCAATCTGGTAATTATCTGTCACTGTGCAAATTTATCACAACATTATTGACTGTATATCCTTTGACCATTTCTTCTGAGGATTTTACTCCATCCTTAGAACCTTACATTAGAGCGGCATCATGTGGTAGTGTGCGGTAATGCAGGCCAGCTTGCCAGCAACGTAACCTGCTTAATTACTTTTCTCATGAGGTCCACTCTTCCGTGACCAGAAACACTTTTTCTAACAGTCCTTTTTTTTTTTTCCTTAAATTTTTTTTCTTTATTGATTTTAGAGAGAGAGGAAAGGAGGGAGAGGGACACAGAGAGAGAAACATGGATGAGAGAGAACATCGATTGGCCGCCTCCTGCACGCCCCCCACGGGGGATCGGGCCCACAACCTGGGCATGTGCCCTGCCTGGGGATCGAACCAGGGACCTCTTGGCGCAGGGGTCGACGCTCAACCACTGAGCCACACCAGCCGGGCCCTAACAGTCCTTTTATGCCCAATACTATACCCTTTGATACCGAAAAAATATTTCATCACTATAACAGAGTTAAACTGGATAAGAACTTTCGAGACACGTGTTTTTGAAATAAGTATTTGTCGTCTGCGCAGATCCCACAAAAGAGGGCCTAGGCACCCACCAAGGCGGTCCCTGCATCCCCCCTGCTCAGACCCACTTGCTCTCACGTCGAGATTTTCGCTGCAAGCGGCGCTTCTCCAGGATTCTCGCCGGTTCCGCGATCCCCGAGGACGCCCCGCTCGGATCTGGTCCCCGCGCCCTGGCGCACACCGAGGGTGAAGCCCGCTTTGGCGAACATTCTGGGCGGAACCAGCGATACGCACCTTCCTGGGCAGGCAGGCACCGCTGAGCCAGGGATGGTTCTCCTTCCTCACCACCGAACCCCACGCCGCTGCTGCTAAAGGGGGGTGACGCCCCGAGCCCTCCCGGGACAGCGGGGACCTGGGGCTCCGGGGAAGCAGAAGCGAAGAGGCGCGGAGCGCGGCGCGTGGGTCAGGACCGAGCTGCGACCCCGGGACAGGGTCGTGGATGATGCACTGTCTCCGCGGTGCCCCCGGCGGGCGTGCTCCATGTTTGGCCATCTGGGGGGATGAGAAAGGACCCCCGGCCGCCAAGAGCGATGACCCCATAGACCTACGAAGAAGGTGTAACCGTGTTTATTACTCCCATGACGAGGGAGGATTTCTGGCGAGACGCTGGCTCACACGCAAATCCGAAAGTGGCTCAGGAGCAGGGAGCCGGGCTGAGGGCCTGTTGTGCTTAGTGCCGCCGCGCAGGCTCCCGCGGGTGCTCTGAGGTCCCCCTGGTGCCAGAGGAAGGGGCCCTGGGCGTCCTGTCTGCCTTCCCGGGTGAGGGGCGCGGCGGAGAGGCAGGGGTGAGGCTGTGACAGCCTGGCCGCGGTCGCATCAGAAAGCAGCGTCCGGCTGTGTCCGGCTGTGTGCAGGCGGCCTCGAGGTGCCGGGCGCGGGTCCAGGCCAGAGTGCCCCGAGCTCTCTGCTGCGGGAAGGCCTGGCTCCCGTTCCGGAAAAAAATGCAACATCTGTGCAGCTCAGTACAGTAAAGTGCACGGAAATGAGGCGTGCCTGCCTTCGTCATCTGGGGCTGCTCCAACAAAGGACCACGGAAGGTCTTAGAAGGACAGCATGGATCCCCCCGTCCCGGAGGCTGGACGTGCATGTCAAGCTGTCTGCAGAGCAGGGTCCCCCGAGGCCCCGAGGCAGGGCTGTTTCTGTGCTCCTGTCCCAGCGCCACTGGTTGCCGGCGGGCCTGGCATCCTTGGCGTTCAGGTGCGTCACACAGACCCTGCCTGTGTCCTCACAGGGCATCCTCCCATTCTTACGAGGTCACCAGTCACTGGGATGAAAGGCCCACCCTACCCGAACAAGCCACCTCACCGGTATTTCCAGAAAAGGTCACCTTCTCGGCTGCCAGGGCTTAAAACTGGAGCGTGTCACCTGGAGACGATTCAACCACCGTAGACCGCTCTGTCCCTTGTCCCTCTCGGGCAGAAGGGGTTTGTACCTCCCTGAGATGGACATACGGCGGAATTAACTCTTGATGGCTAACGTGTCGTCTGTACGTTGAAGGCGTCTGTCCCTGACCACTGCTGCTGGTGGCTGGCGCTGGGCGGAGCTGGAGGCGTGCTGTCCACCCACCCCCTTCGCTTGTGCCCCTGAGCTCCTCAGGGAGGGTTAGGTCACAGGAACAAAAGCGCTTTGGGGACTGTAGGCTGCCTTCCCCTCCGAATTCGCAGGGTGTGAGGACAGTGCTGCACCATCTTCGACCTGTTTAAAGGGAGGCCGCGTGGGACCGAGGGCACTGACAGCTGGTTTGTGACAGCCCCGTCTTTATTTCGGGAATGCCTGGACCTGTGGCTTTGACGCCTGACCCAAGTAAGGGGAATGGGATTTACAATGTGTCGATTCTGAACCTCAGGACTGGTTTTGTTTTCTTATCATTTTCAACTGGTGTGATGGGTCAAGCAACCTGGCCTGAGCCGGTGATCAGACGTACATTAAAAATCGCTCTCGGAACTCCTGCCTTGAGCTGCGGGGAAGCCGGATGCACTGCACACACTTGGGTGGTTTAATCACACAGCGCTCCAGTGTGTGCACACAGCGCTCCAGTGTGCGTGCAAACAGGCCCCCGGGGTGAGGACCTGGCTGCCTCCCAAAGCCCAGTGGTTGCCTTTACTCCATTCTCATTCTAGAGGATCACATCCTGCACCTTTAATAAGAGCCTTGCATGAGTGACTCGGCGGAGCCTTGTCCTGTCGGACATCTGGACTTCTGAGATCTCTGCAGACTCGAGACTGCATGAACACGACTTCTGAGCCCTGCAGGAACTCTCTTCATTTCAGGAAGCGATTCCCTGCCCTGCTGCTGCTGCTGCTGCTGCTGAAAAAAGCTC
The DNA here is from genome assembly GCF_014108415.1 of Molossus molossus. Classification (NCBI taxonomy): domain Eukaryota; kingdom Metazoa; phylum Chordata; class Mammalia; order Chiroptera; family Molossidae; genus Molossus; species Molossus molossus. The sequence goes on from NW_023425399.1 coordinate 112,476,255, forward strand.
AGATCTATCCAGTCGTGAAGACTATTTTTTTCACGGAAAAAGATGTTGGGGAGGAGTTAGTTTCTTGAAATTTTTAACTTACGAGAGCCAGAAATTTTGATTTTGGAATTTGATTCCTTCGGATTTTGAAGTCTTTGGACTTGAAAATGTTTAGTACTGGCATTACATTTTTTTTTACTGGGAGTTTTATTAATGGGAAACTATACTCAACATAAGGAACCTTCCTATGGTGTTGGAATTTTATTACCAGGGTAACTTATTGTTGTCATTTTATCTCACTGAAGGGCTTCTGCTGTGCTCTGTGAATTACTTGATTGGACACACTTTGGATGGCAGACAGAACAGGGGTCGTTTTCAGTCTTGGTGGCAGACTGGTTTAGGAGTTCATATATTCTTCTGACTAATTTCAGATCACAACATCAACACTGACAATAACTGGACAGTTGAGGAGAATACTTCGATATTCTTCTCGTGAGAATCGGGAGGTTAGGTTCCCCGCTCTGGAACCTGGACCTTTTGGGGGACTAGCTTGTAAAGACTGGAATGCAGAGAAAGGGGGGTGCCTTTATTCCCGGACTAGGTCAGGACAACCGCACGGCTGTGTCCGGCGCTCCCGGGCACTTGTCTGGGCCCCTGGCGGGCTAGGGAGGCCCCACCGCTCCAAGGTCTCCAGGCTGGGAAGAAGCTCGGGCCACAGGGAGTGACGATGCACACTGCGCCGGCCAGTGACACCAGCTGAGGCCCGACCAACAGCTCTAGCCACGTAGTGTCGTTCACCAGACAGACGTGCGAAGACCCCTCCAGATCACTCCCCACCTGTGCAGTCACCCCAGCTGCCAAGGTGCCCTGGCCAAGGCCCCAGAGAAGGTGGAGCGGACAAGACGTTCACATGTTATTCTGTGAGCATTATGTCCCTGGGTGTGGAGTGACTAGTGAACCAGCACTGTACCCCGTGCCTGGAGCCAGAGTCCCTCCACGGGAGCGGGAGGCGGCCCTGGGGGTGCAGTCCCACGAAGGCTGACCTGGGACATCCTTGGCGACCTCTGTTCCCTATGGACCATGGCGCTGGCCCGGTGAGCTGAGAGAGACGAGCTGACCCTGTCGGGAGGACTGTCCTCCCCCACTTCCCTTCAGGGCTCAGCCTCCTCGGTCACCCCGCAAGAGGTGGGGGTGGGGGGATGTACTTGCGGGGAGTCTGAGAAGAGACGGGTTATGCTTGGTTCACCGCAGTTCCTCTGCTTGCTCCTTGGGACCCAGCCCGACCGCAGGCAGCACACCTCTGTGCTCCGCTGACCGCTCATTCCCTCCGGCCAGCACCGCGGGGAAAACGTGGTGTTGTAGCTGCTGCTGTGACCAGACTAGGGCGCAGCCCACTTCCTCCTGCGCGCTGCGTCCTACTACCGCTTACAGGTGTGAAAAACCACGGCGACGGGTGCCCTCCGATGGCCTTATTCCTACCCTAATTCCTGGTACGTTCAGAGCTCGGGTGGGGGTGAAGGGTGCCATTTACTGGGCTTCCTCAAGGTGCCAAAACCATTCCTCTGCCCCTGGCCGGTTTAGCTCAGTGGTTAGAGCGTCGGCCCGTGGACCAGGAAGTCCCGGGTTCCATCCCAGTCTAGGGCACGTACCTCGGTTCGTCCTGTAGTTCATCCTTAGCCCCGGCTGGGGCCGTGCAGGTGGCAACCAGTCGATGTGTCTCCCTCAAATCCATGTTTCTCTCTCTCTCTCCCACTCCCTCCCACTCTGTCTGAAGATAAATGTAAAAAAAAAAAAATGTCCTTGGGTTAGGATAAAAACAAAAAAGAAAAACAATTCCTCTGTATTTCTATCATTCACCCAATCGTGTTATTTAAAAGGCATGTGAGTCATCTAACATAGGAGACAGTAGCTCTTTAGTGTTTTTACTAACTTATAGCAGATCAGAGCTATTACATGTACTGTGTGGCATCTTACCTGAGCCTTAGAAACGGACCCCGGACGGATGCCCGGGAACGGGCCACGCAGCCCTCCTACCACCCTCACAGCTGCTTCCGGAAGGACCAGCTTGGCGTAATTTCTGGACCTGAGAGTTGCCCTTATTTTAACTGCATCTGAATGCAGTTCTTCAACGAGGAGAGGATAAAATACTTGGAGATTACTAAAAACACACGCCAAGGGTTTTCAGCTGGGAATCCTACTGTAATAAAAAGAAATTTCAAAGGGCCGTTGGAAGATGTATTAAGTTTTTCTCGGAAAGGCATCTGAAACAGTTCAGTACCCAAGGTGTCGTGCTTCTTCTAATCCAGACCACATGAGACCACACCCAGGGTGACGAGGCCTCACTGCAGGCCTTCTAAGGAGTGGGGATGTGTGTTTCGGAACGGATGGTAGCCCCATGACTTCTATGATCTGAAGAAAAATACTGTCTTGAGTCTGGCAGGTGAGGCTCAGTGGTTGAGCGTCGACCCCTGCACCAAGAGGTCACCAGTTCCATTCCTGGTCAGGGCACATGCACAGGTTGTGGGCCCGATCCCCAGTGGGGGGCATGCAGGAGGCGACCAATCAGTGTTCTCTCTCATCAATGTTTCTAGTTCTCTCTCTCTCTCACACACACACACACACACACACACACACACACATACACACTTCCTCTCTCTCTAAAATCAATCAAGGAAAGAAAAAGAAAAATATTATCTTGAAACTTTTATCTCTACAGGCAAAGATTTAGTTCTGAAATTCTCCTTCTGAGTTTTTGGTTTTATACTTCAATCCTACAAAGATGAGCCCTTAAATTTGCTGCTTATTTTTTCTCTGTAGTTGCACAGAATCCGTATCATTACTCGGTTCCTAGTCTGTCAAGGGTGAATTCACTATGAAAAGAATATGTCCCGTTTGGGAAATTCAGTGATTTAGTGTGCTTACAGCATAAGGAATGGGAAGAATGGGGGGGGGGGGGGCCTGTCACTATGATCAACTTTACATGAAATGCCAAGGACCTTGGCCTGCGTTTGATAAATGATGGGGGACCACTCAGGGTTTTTAAGCAAGAAAACCACCTGTTAAGGCTTATGTTGTAACTAGATTACTGAGGAGGAGTATGTAAATGAATTTGTAGGGGGTAATACCCACATGGGGAGAAATGAAACTGAACTCTTCCCTCACATCTTACAAACATTATGGGTAGATTACAGGCAGGCATATGCAAAGTCAAACAAAAATTCATTTAGTACATGGATAACCCCTCGGCATAGCAGGGTAGGGGTTTTTAAACAAGACATAAAAATCTCCAACTAAACCCAGCCAGTGTGGCTCAGTGGTGGAGCGTCGACCCCTGCACCAAAAGGTCACCAGTTTGATTCCCAGTCAGGGCACACGCCCAGGTTGTGGGCCCGATTCCCAGTGGGGGGCATGCAGGAGGGGGCCAGTCGATGCTCTCTCTCATTGATGTTTCTGTCTCTCTCTCCCTCTCCTTTCTATCTCTCTAAATTCAATGAAGAAAAAAAAATCTCCAACCAAAAAGAAAATATTGATAAATATATCGCTACTGACAACCGACCAGATGTTCAGTAACGAAACGTTTGTCAGAACCCTGTGTTGTCAGCTCCGGCTGTCGCAGCCAACCCACGGGCTGGGTGGCTGGAATAAGAATGTAATCTTCTAAATGCAGCCACTATGGAAAACAATACGGTGTTATCTCAAAAAGTTAAAAATTGAACTTCCATTTGACCCAGTGATCCCGCTTCTAGGAATATACCCTAAGAGGCCTGAAACACCAATCAGAAAGAATATATGTACCCCCATGTTCATAGCAGCACTATTTACAACAACTAAGATCTGGAAACAGCCCAAGTGTCCATCAGTAGATAAGTGGATAAGAAAGCTGAGGTACATATACACAATGGAGTACTATGCAGCTGTAAGAAAGAAAGATCTCTTATCCTTTGAGACGACATGGAGGGACCTGGAAAGTATTATCCTAAGTGAAACAAACCAAACAGAAAAAGACAAATACCACATGATCTCAGTTATATATGGAATATAATGAATATAACAGTCTGAGGAATAGGGTAGACCCAGAAACATGGAAGTAGGGCACAGACTGACAACCCTCAGAAGAGGAGGGTGTGGGGGTAGGAAGAGATAAACACAGAACTTATATGCCTGTACAAATAGCCGATGGACATGGACAACAAAGCTGGGGACGGGGGGAAGGGGAGGAGGGTGTCAATGGGGTAAATAAGGAAAAACATCTGTAACAATAAAAAAATAAAAAGAATGTTGTCTTCATGGTTCTGGAGGCGGGGAGTCCTGGAGAACGGTGCTGGCCGGTTCGGTTCGGGGAGACCTCCTCCTGGCCTGGGGTGGCTGCCTGCTCACGGTGTCCTCACGTGGTGGGGGAGGGGAGCACGTTCCCGGGTGTCCCTTCTTACAAGGGCACTGGTCGCAGCCCAAGGGCCGGCCTTCACGACCCCGTCTAAGCTGAGTCCCTCCCAAAGGCTCCAGAGGCTGCCGTGCGGGGGCGGGGCTTCACCAGGTGGCATTTGAGAAGGGACACGGTTTCGTTCCCAGCACAGCCTATTTGATATGAAGCCTCTCCCTCTCCTCCTCCTGGGGTCACCCCCACGTCACCTAACTGCACCCACGCTTTTGTCTCCGGCTCTGCTTTCGACAACCCGAAGTCGGACTTGCCCCGGAGGGGACCCTCGGGACGCGCAGGCGAGAAGGCCGCCAGTGGATGTGCAGCTGCGGGTCCACCATGGACGGGATTGCGTGGCTGGTGTGCGGAGCTTGGCCGGTTCAAGGACCGAGGCTGCAGGAGGAAGGCTGTGCCCACCCTGGTAGGACCTGGTACCTGGTTGGGACTCTCTCAAGCCAGTGGGGGGACACGGCAGGAGCTGAAGCTGTGGGCCTTATGCCTGTATTTGCCTGGAAGACGTGAGCATGAGGAAGAGCCTGGAAAGGGGTGTGCAGACGCGGAGGGGGCGCCAGGAGAGGGTGGGTTACGGGCTGTGGTTTGTCCGGGTGAGAAGAGGTGGTGCTGGGACTAGGAGGTTGGGAGCAGAGGCGATAGGACCCTTGCCTGGAAATTTAAAAAGAACATTTCTGATTTAATGGAAGATTTGACCCGTTGACTATAGGGACACCTCTGAATACCCTTTGAGAGATTGTTTAATTTTTGTCACTAAAAGGCAGGAAACTGCTTATTAAAAATCATGATTTCCTCAATTTCCTTATGCTTTTAAATCTCTGCTGGTTGATACAGTACACGGAAAATAATAACCATATTTCTTCGTTCCAAACAGTACCAGTCAGCAACCGCTGCGTAACAAACATCACCCATCTCAGCAGTTTCCAACAGTAAGTGTTCGTTCCTTGTGCCTCCGTGTCAGCTGGAAGACACCAGCTCATCTTGGCCAGCCTCTGCTGTGTCTCTTTAAGCGTCGAGGGCAGGTCTGACTGGGCCCCGATCCCCTCTGGGGTTTGGGCTCGGCTGTAATCCACGGTCCTCATTCTGGGGCCCAGGCTACAGGTACAGCAGCGAGCAAGGGAAAGGCCTTTCTGCTGCAGGGACAGACACACAGGAAGAAATACCCGATGCTTCTGAAGAGTGACCGAGTGTGACTCCTGCCCACTGACAAAGCAAGTCACACAGTGAAGCCCCCCACTGGTGAGCTGGGGACATGGACTCCGTGTCCCCGAGGCCAAGGCATCCAGCTACTACCGGGAACAGAGGATCCTGGCTAGCAACTTGGCCTGTCACAGGAGCTAAGCTAGATCGTATTCTGCCCGATGAACCCTGGACGATTTTGGCAAGACTTTTTACTCCACTTCTTCCCCCACTATTCAGTCAAAAGTAGTTCCTTTCTCTGTACCTTGTTCTTAAAGGGACGGCTGATACCATTTTTATAAAGAAGTCTGTGCAGTTTTGTAAGGTTTTTCTCGTGCAAAGTTGTGATGACATTGGAAAGCCAGATAGATTTTGAATGATACGATCCAGGCTTTGTAGAAAGCAGAAAGAATTATCTGTGATTTTAAAAGGCTAAGTTTGGAAATTGAGAGCCAGGCAGAGTGCTGAGTGTAGACGTTACCCTACCAAAGGAATAGCATTTCCTGCTTTACCATGAAAGAAAAAAAGGTTTTAGTGTGTAGGCTAGAAGAGGTGGTTCTGAGGCGACCTAGACTGGTATCAAGGCTGCAGATGAAGAAAGTCTCTGAGTGGGGAGGTGATGAGATTTGAGAGATTCACAGAAAATCTGTTTAAATAATCAGCGGCGGAAGGCTGGTGTTAAGGCAAATAAACCTGAAGGTAGCCTTTTAGACTCTGACATGCTCCAGGGTGGTCATAGCAACCCAGAGGTCCCAAATCTGTAACGGGGAGAGGAAGTCCTCAGAAAGGACCTGCATCAAAATGAGAAAATGTAGAACTGGGACAAGTCAAAACAAGCCACCATAAGGGACTAGTGACACCCGAGGCAGATACTCCTTCCCATCACCAAAAGCACCAAGATTGTCACATGTCACAAGACAGCAATGACCGAAGGTGACTCGGGAATTAGGCGCTCACTTCTCCAGCTCAGGATGAGTGACAATGACCCATCTCCCTGATCCCTTGCTCCCTGGGGCTCAGAGAAGTCCCTGTAAAGAAGGAAAGGAGAAAGAGGTTCGGAGAAATCTTGACTGCCTCGTTTTCATGCTTGTGATACTTGGGTGAGCGTGTAACACAGGGTGATGTCCCACTTGCTCTACAGGACGCGGAGGGGTTGTAGCAGGGGAGCAAAAGCTTGGAGTGATGCAGATATGTGGCCATGACTATGTTTGGATCGCTACTAAGAGAATCTCAATTTCCAACCTGGAACTGACTGAGTAACCTTGATTTGAAGGAAAAAATAGAGCTTTCTGCCATCAGCGCAAGTAGGAGGCAAAATTGAGGTCACCTGGAAGTTGAGTGTATTCATTAGAAAAGAAGGGAATTTACATTTCTGCACAGATGAGTTGTTACTATGAAATATAAACACCACACATAGCTGGAAATGAGAATTCCCAAGATGCTTAGTTAGTTCTTCAATGCCCCGTCAGGGTCTCTTAAGGTAAGTAGGTCTCTCCTGTTTTGAAACACTTTAGAATCATTGTTTCACCATGTGGCTGTTTGGATTTTTCTTGTTTCAGTTCTGCACATTTCCAAGGTTAGAGATTAATGTAACAAGGTACACAATCAAATGTAATGAGGAGCAGAATCCAAATTCTTCCCCTGTGATATCAGCTAAAGACCCCACAGTTCCCAACCCCCCAGTGTGAATGCCTTGGCCCTACCTTCAAAGTCCCAGCCCGCCAGAGCCTTGTACATAATCTAGTACCAGTTAACAAATGGAGATTTATCCACTCAAATGGATTTATTTACTGACATCTCTTTTGTTGCCAGCACAAGGTGAATGGAAAGTTGGAACTGAGCCGAAAAAGCTGGTCAGCAGCGGCAGCCTGGCCAGATAATTAGGACAGAGCTGTACGCAGCACCGTATCCTCAGAACTTGTCGGGTACAAATGATCTGCAGCTGTGAATAGCTCCTACTATTGAAGCACAGGGTAAAATGTTTTACTTTTTGACCCAAACGGTCTGGCTTGGCTCCCTCCACAGTCCTGATGGCCAACTTTCCACTGGCTTTGTGTTTTATAGTAGTGGGCAAAATCTGGACAGTGAAGTAACGGGATAATTTGTTTTTAATTTTGTAAAATGTAGCTGAACTATTTAATACGTTGTTTATTATTCATTAAGATATACTATCTCTTGATAACTGATTTAAATAATCAAAGGTTAATTTTATGTTTATTTGGAAATCGAGATTTAGAAATAATGGTCTCGTCCAAGGAAAGAAGTAATGTTAACAATGGAGTGGAGTCACATTTGTCTTGATCATTCTAAACAGGCTAATTAAAAGAATAGGTTTAACAATTTGTTCGGGAGAGCTAGCGAGCACACATTCCCAGAGAGCTCCATAGTTTAACAGAAAACTTCTGGAAGCAAGAATAGCAAGGAGATGAACAATATATTTAGGGGGGGGGGGACCAAACTGGGCTGAATCTAGAATAGGGAGTTAAAGCTTTCTGGTAAGAGGGAAATGAGCAAACTAATGTTACAGCGTCCTCATTCCTGGGACACGGGTGATGAAAGGTGGAATCTAAGAGAAAAATTACAAAGTGAAGGAAAGGATCAAATCAATATCAACATACACTCAAAATTGTACCATTAGCTGTAAGAGCTTCTTCCAGATTAATATATTTCCATTCTTGGACGTAATCTCTTAATAACTAGAGAGAGAGAGAAAAAAAAAAAAAAAAAAAAGCCAAGAGAAAGGAATCGAACTGTTTCTCCCTCAAATGTCAACCTGGCCTTTGTTTTCGGTGGTCGGGGCTGCCTGCAGCTGTGAATGATTTGCACTCCAGAGTTATTGGAATGAGCAGAGGAAGCACTAGCAACACTTGGGACCGGAGCCAGGGAGAAAGTGAAGGTTAATTTGACACGTCCTGCGGTATCCAAGAAGTCAGTTTGCTTTGTAGGTGCTAAACAGCAGACCAAATTTACTCCAAATAAATGTTTTCAAAATTAATCTTCTATATCCTAATTTCTTTCACAAAGTTTTTATATGATCGTATCTACTGGAACGTATAAGAATATAACCGATTAAAAACTCCTTGCTACCTAGCATCCTTGTATACACTTACTTATCTTAATAGTCAATTAATACCAAGGTATGACTCTTGTCTCAGCAGCTTTGCTTAAAATAATTTTATGTCTTAAAATGAAATATAATTTTCACTAAAAACTATATTCTTCAAGTTTACAAAAAGTAAAGCGTCTTTACTGGCTGTCATGAAGATTTTGAGAGATGTATAAGCATCCTTTTATTTTAAAGACAGTTGTCTGAAAAATAAGCATGTTTGATGTTGGCTGGGATTCAAATATTTGCGTAGAGAAACACAGAGATGGCATCACTGATTTTCACATGAGCACAGCCTTAGTTTTGTCTGAATATGCTCTTCTTCAAACACCCATTCCTTCCTTTGACCAACAGTTACAATGATCCATCGTTCTGGTCAAACGCTATATGTATCAATTCAGTCATGAAGTTTGTGCAGGAGTGAAATTTGGCTTGAGCTTAAAAGAAAAAAAGAAGTTTGGAAGAAAGTGCACCCTTTCTTCAAACAGGAGTTATTATTTGTTAAAGGGTCAAGGAAAAGTGACCACAATATTATTAGTTTAAAAAAGGAAACATGAAAACACAACAAAATTTAATATTAGGTGGGTGTTTTACTAGCACCCTCCAACAGGCAACATCGACGTCGTTATTTTTATTCATGCTCAAACTGTTCCTTTTTAATTCTGGTTTCTTTGAAAAGGGAATTGTATTTTAAGACTCCTTTTTGTTTGTTAAGGGTCATCTTTGCTAACAGGGTTACCATTATTCTTAGGCCCCTTTATTTAGCAAAGGCAGGATATGTATATTTTATAAACTACATCGTTTTATAAATACTTTAACATAATAAGTATATATTTATATAAAATATAGGCTGAATTCTCATGGATGTTTCCATTAACAATCAGGACCACAGTTTCTACCAACATCTTCCATCTGTATGTCTTTCTCCCATGTTACAAATCCTGGCTGTCCTAGTCACTGGCAATGGTAACATAACAGATCACAGATCACATATCTCATTAGCTTTAACCACAGTGTACACACCACAGTCCCAGAAGAACATCACCAACGCTGTCATCAAAGACGTGATTATTGAAGATAGCTTCTATTTTTGCAGTGTTTTCTTTTCTCAGACTTTGATTCCAAAAACTTGGAATTGTTAGTCGGTGTGTGGTTATGCCACTAACTGGATATGCATGTGCACGGATTTGTTTCATTTTATTTTGGAGTTATAGAGGTTGATTGCTGTTTTGTTTAATTTTACATGGTCCCAACGTCAAATCTGCTAGACAAGGGACACTCAAAGCTCAACTTCTATCTTGTCATCTCCATCCAACCATTCCAATAGTTGCCACAAAGAAATATTATACTTGATTCTATAATTTTAATATATATTAATTGTATAAGCAATACCACTTAAATAGCTATAACTTTAATAGTATAGTTTATCCATTGATTTCAATATATCAAATATAAAATATTTTGTGGTGTATGTGTATTTTATTGTGTTTAAGAAAATGTGTGTGTATATGCATGGATTACATGAAGGTGTTCATAAACCACTGACCAATAAGTTTAACGAGTGAGTAAGGTAGCGTTTTCTGGCAAGGAAATGAAAGACATAGCTCAAGACATCTACACCTAGGATCTATAAGTAGAAAAACAACTTTATGGTAGTTTGGTGTACTTTGGGGTCTTCAAATAATCGACATCTGCCCTCCCCATATGCCTCACTGTCTTAGTCTATTTCTTTTAATTAATGACAAAGTTACTGGATACTGAGTCCAAAATCTTTATTTTCCAGCAAACAATTTTTTTATTAATATATCGATATATAATGGTATATATATAACATTTTATATGTGACTCTTATTGTCAAGAAGACTCTTTTTTTTCTTTACCGCTGACAATCTTATATTTATGATTGAGTAGTAGCTTCCACCCCTTGGTGTGAGATGGACCTAGTTTTAGTTCATGACCTCACAGTGTGCGGCCAAGACAGACATGGACAGGATTTTAGACATCACAGGCCAAATGTTTTTTTTTAAATAAATAAAAAAAAGATCAAGTTATAGTGGTTTGAGAAACTTTTACCAAAGTCACTTAATTAATTGCACCATGTTTGCTTACTGTTTTCCCTGGTACTGGTCTGTGAGATTTCTATTGCTTTCTGAGTCAGTTTTGGTAGCTTGTACATTTCTAGGAATCAGCCCATTTCATCTAAGTTCTCCAAACTTTAGGTGTACAGTTGTTTTTAGATTTCTTTTACAGTCTTTTTAGAACAAATTCTGTAAGGTTTTTAGGATGGTCCTACTTTCATTTCTATTCTCTCTATGCTGTTGTTGCTTCCTACCCATCCCCCACCCTCGCCCCTTGTCTAACTGAAGGCTGTCAATTGTGTTCATCTTTTAAAGAAAAACCTTTCAGTTTTGTTGGTGGTCTGCATTGTTTTTATATTCTATCTCCTGTTTATCTCTGCTCTCATCTTTCTCATTTTCTTTCTGCTAGTTTTCAGTTTAGTGTTCTTTATATCGTTTTTGAAGGAGTGGGGTTAGTTTATTGATTTGAGCCCAGAAGACCTACTCTGTTTCAGTGCTCCTGGGTCAGTCTCTGTTTGATTGCTGCAAATCCTAGCCCATCCTCCGATTTCCAGCAGGTGCATTCTGAGCGTTTTAGCCCATTTTCAGTGTTTCTGAGCTCTGGCGTTGCCCACGTCACTATTTTTGCTGATGCTCTTTGGATCAGAAACATTTTGCATTCACTTGGGATGGACAGTCTTGCCACAAATCTATGCTAACCTTCTATTCTCTGTTGTAATGTGGTCTGAAGAGACCTGCACCAATGTCAGAACAATGACATACGCTAATCACAGCAGGTGAGGAAGAAGTAGCTGGTCGGCTGATGGCAGAGCAAAGGTGCACGCCCACCCAGGGGGTAGGAAACACTCCACCACACCAGTAAAAGTTTTAGGTGTGCAGGATGACACATTCAGATTAGTGTATTTTGCGTCTCCCACCATGGTAAAGGAAGCATAAATGATCTGTGTGTTATCTGTGGTAATTAGCTAACAATGTAATGAAAAGTACATAACAAGATGTCTTTGTTACGTATCTGTTTCAGGCTTTTGCTGGGTTATGTTTCCTAGTTGCTTTAAAACAAACATCTACTACTTATTTAAATTCTTAGAAAGTTAATTAAGAAGAAAGAGTGGGTAGACAAAAAAATATGGACATATAATTTTTTCTTGCTGAAGTAAAGATTCTTTATCTGTAAAATAATAATTTTATTATATTAGTTGTTTTCCAAAGTGCTCCTTAGAATCTGGGGAGTCAGTGGATGGTCTCCAAGGGCTTTTGTTGGAGGAAATGTGAGGAGAGTTTCCAAGTAGGCATGTATCCAATCCTCCTTCCAAGCTTTACTGGGAGAAGTTCCACTTTTGATGTACGTGACTTCTATGTATATATTACTTTAAAAACATTTTGAAAGCCAGTGTGAAAAATATTTTCTTAGGATAATTCTGACTATATGCTGTCAAAATATTTAAATGTTATTATTATTTTGTTATTTTTCAAATTGCCAAGAACATTATCTGATCTTGGCCTGTGTAATGATTTGAAAATAAATAGAAGACCAAAGTATTGGATCGTGGGTCCTTTAAAAGTTTTAATAATAATGTATTACTACACAATGGAGTACTACACAGCTGTAAGAAAGAAAGATCTCTTATCCTTTGAGACTACATGGAGGGACCTGGAAAGTATCATTCTAAGTGAAACAAGCCAAACAGAAAAAGACAAGTATCATATGATCTCACTTATTTGTGGAATATAATGAACATAACAGTCTGAGGAATGGGGTAGTCCCAGAGACGTGGAAGTGGGGTACAGACTGACAATCCCCAGAAGAGGGGGTGGTGGGGGAGAGATAAACCACAGAATTTATATGCATGTATGCATGAACAGTGGACATGGACAACAAACTGGGGACAGGGCAGGAAGGGAGGGGGAGGGGGGAATCAGTGGGGGGGGAAAGGAGAAACATCTGTAACAAAAATTAATTAATAAAAAATAAATTAATTTAAAAAAGTATTGCTGCACCCTTGTAGATTATTTTAAGTGATAATATACTTTATCTTCAATTTTTTAAGATCTCAGCAATGTTATAAATAAGATAATTGTCACTAAGTATTTCTGAGGGTTTCTGGAAATCAACAGTTAAAAAATACTGTAGCTACAGAAGCTACCTTTATTATAGCTATTTTGTATTAATTTCTATGATTGAACCAGAAAGGTCAATTTGTACTAGTTTGAACCAATAAGTATGCAAGTTCTATTTGAAGAAAAAATTGTAGTTCTATTCTTATACTAATCTACTAAACACATTATCATCCTTGAATTATTTTGGAAAGATGTTTACTAATATTTATAGGCCTAATTTTAGCATACTTTTATTTTTATATTTCTAGCATTTAGATGAAATTATACCTTTTTATTATGGCTCATCAAAGTTTCTATTTTTATTTATTTGAGACATTTAAAAATTCATGTTAAAGATCAACATATTCATCTTTATAAACTCACTGTGTGGGAATAACAAAAATAAAATCACCTTTCAAAAATATATATTTTAAAAATCAGGAACCTTGATCCCTCCCCCCCCACCTCTTTTTCCATATTTTGTCAAAGTCAATAGAAATTATGCCTAGGTAACAGGAGCTAACCAGGGGTGGGCAAAAGTAGACTTTCAGTTATAATACAAATAAATAATATAGTAATTAATAAATAATAATACAAGAATAAACTCTGTTTCATGTACTCACAACTGTAGACCTACTTTTGCCAACTTTTGTATAATGAAAATATGAGTGTCTTTAATTAGCAATGGTACTACTTATTTCATTTCTATTTAAAGTAAATGGATTTTTCTAATGTCTTTTGCTTTTGCACTAGAGTTTGATATTCTGTCATGCTCACTCTGGACAACTTCAAACTTCAAACTTCATTGGCTTTGCCTCCAATTTTCTCTGAATGTTAAATATGAAGAGATTTCAAGTCTGGTTAATATTGTGATAAGAACGCATGTTGCAAAACATTTTAAAAGCTAATAGAATACAATACTGTAAGAATTCATGATTCATAATTATGATAGACTTGCTATTATTTTTATTAAAGAGTATGATTTACCATTTATAGAGATCTGACCCTTGTAACATGAGAAAAATAATAATTTTCTGTATGTATACATTTTTATTTCCCAAATTTTCCTTCAATGAAGTTAAGTACATGGTTTAACATGGGAAACAGGTTGGGGTCAAGAACAAACCCAAAACTCCTAGAATTTGATTCAAGTTTTCTTTAAAACAGTAGATTATGCTACAAAGCATTGTTATTTTGGTAATTTTTTTGTCTCATTTTGTTCACAGCTGGGGTATATTACCAAGATATAGCAATATAAGGAAATAGTATCTTTTTTATTTTTCACAGTGTTGTAGGTAATTCTTTTTTACTAGAACTCCAAAGGGTAGATTAGCAAAATATAAAAATTTTTCAAAATGGTAGAACTCACTTTAGGTGGAAAAAAATTTATTTATAAATCCTAGCAAGTAGTACCTTAATATTACTGTCAAGAATATTTATTAACATGAACAATCAGTAAAATAATGTCTTGAGGAGGATTTGTTCTGTCTTGAATGAGATTATTTAACAAGGCTGTCCATCAATTTTAGTTTAAGGATTAAAAAATGAGATTTTTTTAGTATAATTAATTTTTCTCTATGTGGACTCTTTTTTTCCTCAGTTTCATTAAGTTAAATTGTAATTTAATATAGTTCCTTAGCTGGAAAAGTACTTTTCATAAATGTAGTGAATGTTGAGTTGTGTTTTCTTGGGGCAAAAAAAGCAAAAATGCTTGGCCTTACCAATTTAGATATATCAAGGAGAAATTTTTTTTGTTTTGGTGTATGTGGGTATCCTGGAGTTGAAGTTACTAAGAAAATTTAATTATAGCACCGTAAAATTGAATTAGAAATAGGTTCCCTGCAACATTTTTTGTTCCTTATTTATTTGATATCTTAATGCATACAGATTATGAGTGACTATGTCTGAGAGATGTGACTCGAGTGGTGCTGTGTATGTGTGTGTGCGTGTGTGCGTGTGTGTGTGTGTGTATTTGAGGGGGAGAGAGAGAGAGAGAGAGAGAGAGAGAGAGATTAAGGCACTTGATGTTTTAGTAAGATATGCCTTCGAGATGACCTAGTCTAATTTCCTGACTATGTATACAGTGAATGGGGAAATAAGGCTTGGAAGGATGGAGTCACTTTTTCCATGGCCACAGCTGGATAACCAAGCTAATAATGGTTACTAGCAGAGCTAAGCCATGCCTCAGTGTCATCTTTCCACTACTCTGTCGCTTTCAACAATGGATCTCAACCGATAGCAATTTTGCCTCTCCGGGGACATTTGGCAATATCTGGCAACATTTCTGATTGACACAACTTGGGTGTGCTACTGGTAATTGGTGATTAGGGGCCAGGGAGGCTGCTAAACACCCTACAATGCACAAGACAGCCCCAGCTACCAGTTATTTGGCCCAGATGTCAGCAGTGTTGAGTTTGAGAAATGCTTCCATAGCGTGAAGTACATCCTGCTGCTATTAACCAAGGAAGAACAGGTAACCATTCACTCTGCTATGAGCTTGATCGAAAACCAATGCCTAAATCTTTAACCCTAGTTATGTAAAATATATCTGATTATTTAAAAAAAAGTAATATTTGGCCCTGATCAGGTAGCTCAGTTGGTTAGAGCATAATCTCAATATGCCAGGGTTACAAGTTCAGTCTCTGGTCAGGGCACATACAAGAAGTAGCTAATGCATAAATAAGTGAAATAACAGATCGATCTCTCTTTCTCTCTCCTCTTTCCCCTTCCCCTCTCTCTCTCTTTCTCACTTCCTCTCTCTCTCTCTGAAATCAATCAATCAATCAATCAACAAAAAATAAATGAAAGGTAACGTTTGTCTCTGGGCCATTTTCTCATAAGTAGGTATTCCCAAGGAAGTTCCCCAAACATTCCAAGTCTCATAAAGATAAATTAATTATAACTTCACAAAACCTCACAAAGATGAATCTACCACATGTTTATTAAAGCATAAGTCCACATCTAGTTGGTTTTGGCAGGCCATCAGCATCGGGTGTAGGACGAGACCATAACTACACAGTGACCGCTTAGTGAAATAGCAAAATGAGTTAGATCATCATACTGAGCCATGCCTACATCTGCTAAGAATTCTGATTTAGAATATAAAATTTGCCTTAAAACTATTGTAAACATTGCAGTTAGGTCAATATAACTGCTTTAAAAAATTTTTTTTTTTGACTTTTTTTTAGAGAGAGAGGAAGGGAGAGGGAGAGAGAGATAGAAACATCGATGAGAGAGAACATCGATTGGCCGCCTCCTGCATGCCCCCCACTGGGGATTGAGCCCACAACCTGGGCATGTGCCCTGACCAGGAATCGAACCAGTGACCTCTTGGTGTGTGGGTCAATGCTCAACCACTGAGCCACACTAGCCAACATAACTGCTTTTTAAAGTAATTACTACTCAGGATAGCTTTGCTTTATTTAGTGTTAGGGACTGTTTTAAGCACTACATATCCATTATATCTTAACCCTGAGGGTCTCCCTGTAGGTTATAACATCCATTAGACAATGAAGGAAGCTGGTCTCATAGCTGTACTTCTGAGTTCTCACAGATGATGCTCAAACCCAGCTCTGTCTGAGATCAAGATACCTTCTCTTTTATTTTTATTATTTTATTTTCTTTCTTGTAAATTTATCTTTATTGTTTAAAGTATTACAGATTTCCCCCATTTTCCTCCTTACCCCCCTCCACCCCACCTGCCCCCCACCCCCACCTTCACCATGCTATTGTCTGTGTCCAAGTGGGTTATATTGTAGATCAGATTTTTTTCCTCACAATTTTTTCTTACCTTTCCCCTCAATTGACAAAATACAAATTCAAAAGTGGGTCTTGGGTTACAATGTAGAGATTTTCATAGAAAATGTACATTGTGTTTGTAAAGAAATGCTGGACTTTGAGGCGATAATTCCTATTTCTGAAAGCGAGAAGGAAGGAACTCGTCTTTATAATGCTGCAGGAAGATCTGCATATCGGCGCTCAGATGTCTGTGACTGATGAGCGTGGGTAGGCATACGTCAGTTTAATAACACAGGGTGGCTTCCCAGCTGGTCCCCTGATTGATGAAGGACAAGTTTGTGAAATCACAGTGCACTGGTGATATTGTGCACGTACGCTTCCAATCTGTGATTTAAAATGACCTCGTGCATTTGAATCAAAACCAAAATTGTCTTCCTTGCCAGAAATTGTCGGTTACTCAGACAGCTATGTGTTGCTTTAGAATAATTGTACACATATTTCTAAATCCATGAAAGTTGTTGCAGTTCATATTTAACAATGCAGCTGATTCCAATGCTTATTAAGTCCATAGAAAATCTTTTTGATTTGTCTTACTTTGTCAGTATTTCTATTATTCTTACTTTGTCAATGAGAGGCATAGATATGTTGTATTGGTGCTATTAATTCTTTCAATTTATAAAAGTAGATAAAAATTAGGAGAAATTAAAAAAAGCATACCCTTAATCAATGTTATAAAGGTATGCACTTCTGATTTATTTTCTCTACAACTCGTCCAATTCTGAGATACTTTCATTGTTTTTGTTTCCTTCCATGCTTTCATAGAACATCCATGTATACTTCATTCACACACCCATTTACCTGTATACTTGCAAAAGATTCAAAGGCAAATACAATATTATCCCCTTAAGAAATCCCCAGTGTGTTGGGGAAACAGATGTGTAAATAGGTAGGGGAGGCTTAATGTATGGAGTGATGCTGGAATCCACACACACAATACAAACCAGCCCTCATCGATGTGTGCCGAGAACCTTCAGACTTATGGCCACTTGCCAACAAAACCTGAAAAGACCAAGGCTGACTTTTCTCTTCTATTTTGCTTATGCTCTCATTACTTATTATGGAATCTGTAGTGTCAAGATAATGAAGTTTTTCTTTTAATTGACTTTAGAGAGAGAGGAAAGAATAGGGAGAGAGAGATGGAAACATTGATGAGGGAAAACATCGATTGACTGCCTCCTGCACACCCCCGACTGGGGATCAGGCCCAAAACCTGGGCATGTGCCCTGACCGGGAATCGAACCAGAGACCTTTTGGTGCATAGGTCGATGCTCAACCTCTGAGCCGCACAAGATAATGAAGATGTTGATACGTGTGTGTGTGCGTGCGCGTGAGAGAGAGAGAGAGAGAGAGAGAGAGAGAGAGAAACAGAGTGAGAGACAAAGAGACAGAGAAGCTATGATGGCAATGTGCTCTTTGAATAAGATGGTGACACTGGATAACTTTGTTCCCATAATGCTGGTAGGTCCTACACTATCAGTCAGTGAAGCCCTTGGGGGCCAGACTTCGCAAGCAGGACAACACTCTGGGACCCTGGGACAGTGGCTTGTGTGGGGAAAGAAAGCTTCCTTGTGACAAAGCCCCAGGCGAGACACGTTCTCCATACACGACCCTGCTTTACTGATCCGCAATTCACGGACCTGGCGGTGATCACTGATGTGGGCAAACGAACATCGGGTTTGTGGGTTCGAGAGCTGGAAGGAGAAGACGTAGAGACAGATCAATGGACAATTGTTCCAGGTTTTACTGTCAAAGTAGTTAATACATTTGAGGAGTGAGGATTCAGGAATACGAAAAAGGTTCCTAGCTTGAGGGACTGGGCGGATGGTAGTGTCATTGTTTAAGACTCAGTAGAGGGTTTGGAAGAAATATAAGCGACTTGGTGCTTGGAGGTCATTGAGAGATCTAAATGGCTCCCAGCAGACATTTTTATGAGACTGTTAGCAATACAGATCTGACACATGATAAACTATTGTGGGCTGGCCATATATTTTTGGGGAGTTATCGATATTTTACTGCTATTTTTTTCTAGGGTTGTAACAAATCACCACAAATTTGGTGGCTTAAAACAGTGGACATTTATTGTGTCACAGTTTCGGAGGCTGGAAGGTCCAAAGTCAAGGTGTCAGCAGAGCCATACTCTCCGAAGAGGAGAGTTCCCTTTCTGGCCTCTCCCTGGGTCCTGGTGGTTGCCAACAACCGTTGGCTCATAGATGCATCAGTCTAGACTCTGTCTCTTCCACCTCACGGTGTTCTCCCCTGTGAGTCTGTATCTAAATTCCCCTCTTCTTACAAGGACGCCCGTCATTGGGTTAAGGCCCACCCTTATCCAGCATGACTTCATTTCAACTTGGTTACCTCAGCAAAGACCTATTTCCAAAGAAGGTGGCATTCATAGGGACCAGGGATTAAAAACTTCAACAAATCTTTTTGGAGGACACAATTCAACCTACAACAATATATGTGACAAAAGAAGGCACAAGGATAGATGCGATCATCCTGACAGAGGATAGGACTGGAGAAACCCCCTTGGAGGTGTTGTACCCTGAAAGGAGAGGGAAGTCCTAAAGGCGGGACTGAGGACATGGCGTGATCCATAAATAAGACAGAAAAAATAATCCAGAAAAGTTGCTTTCTGGCAAATTCATGGTGAAGCAAAGATTTGGTGAGCGGGTTAAGCGTCTTCAGAGATTTGAAGTAGCCTGAGTCCTGGAAACAGCTGCTGAAACTCTTGCCAAAGATGCAGAGGAACTGACTTGGGGGCAAGTCAGTAGTTTAGGAGGACACTGTAGGGATCTGCATTGTGATGGTCGCCTGAACCAGGACAGCAGCAGTTGGGAGCCAGAGGACCAGGTATATTGTCAAAATCGAATCTAAAGGAAGTGACGCTGGACGGGACAAGGACCGGAAAAGGAGTCAAGGACGACCTCAGGATCTTTCCTTAGTAAACCAGGAGGCTGCTTGGCGTTATGGAGACAAACAACCCAGAAAGCCCACGGAGAGACGATGGTGTCAGCGTCAATCACGCTGATGACGTGTGTGGCATTTTCTTGCGTGCTGGTGCGAGTCTGTGTGGAGACTCAGAAGAGGACTGGGTGCCAATGTAGATGATGGGCGACCTCTGAAAAGACAGAGGCTAACTGAAACCCTGGGACGGGGGACATGGTCCAGAGAGAGAACAGTTACAGGAGAACACACCCAATGTCACGGAGGGGTTGGAGGGAAAAGCGACCACACCAAGGTGAGGGGGAAGAGGCTCGAGTGACCAAGAGGAAGACCAGAGAAGCATTGTCCGAAGAAAGGAGAGGGTCTTCGTGTCCATGGCGTTGACAAGAGAAGAGCCTATAAACAAACAAACAAGCACAAAAGCATGTGTGTGTGTGTTTTCAGGGACAGTCACTTTGATGCTTTAGAGGACATAGCTGGCAGATGACATGGGGCTCGATACACCTACAGGGGAGATGACGGGATTGAAAGTGAGGCTTCCCCGAGAATTTACGTGTTTACGGGAAAATCCAGACAAAGGGGCGAGTCCAAAGGGAGAGGGGAGAGAATGGTGGCGGAGCCTGTTTGCTGAGAAGACGGGGGCCAGGGGGACCTCGGAGGATAGTTCCAATTCCGCAGAACGCTCACCCTCTCTGCCGCCTGGGAAGAAAGCAGGAAAGGATGGTGTTAAGTAGAAAGGGATGACCAGTGGGATTCAGCTGAGAATAACCCTCCAAATTCAGAAGGGAGGAATAAAATAATTTCGAGACGTGAACCCCGTAGCTTTCCAATGCTGCTGTCATGCTTCGTATTTAAGGACGGGAGCGATTGTGATCCTTCTGGCCCCTTTTCCTTTGGACGCTCTGCGCTGTTTCACCACCAGACGCGCTTTCTTTCCCGCTGTCCCCATCCCTCCATCGGGACACTGCCTGACAGCTGGGCCGTGTCACTGGGAGGTCCCCAGGGAAAGGCCTGAGAGCTCTTGTGGGGGCTGGAGACAGCCGCTCACTGCCCTGCCAACAAGACTGAAATCTAAGCTTTTGACACAATGTTTCCGCATCATGATTTGTATCCTCAACCATGTTGTTAAATATTTGTTTTTCTCCTTACAGGGTAGGGGGTGCAATCTAATAAAAATCAGATTGGCCCAATGACATTTCCTCTAGTTTCTGTAACCTTGGCATTTTCTTTTCTTTTTTTTTTCCCTATGGCTTTACAAGTTACAACTATTGTTATTAAACATTAAACAACCCTGCGGCTGCAGGGTGGGTGTTTGCTTCCCTTGTCCCCCCAGAGCGCAGTTTCAGCAGCGGAGTGCGAGGGGTCGGACAAGCCTTCTTCATCAGGGAACCGTGGGATGATTTCATTTCGGTTAGCTCCCCGAGATCCACAGAGCGTGTTGTGGTATTGGTTTTGATAAAACTTCACGACCAATGGGAATCTTTTTTGAGTTAGTGTGGAGTGGCCTTAAGGCTGGAAATAATCCTGTTGGCCAGGACCCCAGAGCCATCCAGATGAGAAAGGGATGCAGGAAATTCTGTTGTTTACACGTGTCTGTAGCACTGAGCCGCCAAAGCAGCCCCGCACGCCCAGAGGGTAAGATGCTTAATAACCTTGTGGCTTTCTATTTCATGTTTATATTTTCCTGGGGGGGGGGGGGGCGGCATACGTCCTTCTGGGAGCAAAGGGCAGGACAGTTGCTTGTAAGATGCAAAGCAAAACTACTGTAGGTCTGGGAAGCAGGGGGACTTGGAGCTTCTTTTTAAAGTGGACTTGATTTCCTCCCTCTCCCATGCCCCTACTGTTGGCGTTATTTCTCCTGACAGCTTGTCATGCGCTTCCTGTCTGTAAAATACAGCACAGCTCAGGTAAGAGTTTCCACTCTAAATTGAGACAATAATAGGACATGTTGATATTAAAACCTTGCTTTGTAGTTCCCAGAGGACATGAGTTAGTGTGTTTGAAGTAATGTATATTTTTGGAGTAGGAAAAAAAAAAGTAAAGTTGTTATGTAAACCTTCATATTTTATGCTTTATGTGCAGAGAGTTGTTTTCATTTTGCTGGTCCTCCCTGCTGAACTCGTCACTGTTCACAGAAAAGTATACTTCCAACTTAGCCCTAATATTGATTTCTTTATATAAGTTGCCTGGGTAGTGTGGAGGCAACCAGGCCATGGAACAAAAGAATAAAATCCTGTACATAATAAAAGGAAATAGATGCTTAACGGTGTAGGAAGCAATGACAGACTGAAGCAAAAGTTTTCTGGAAACCACTGGGAAGTGTTCACCTATGTTTCCTGCAAAAATAAATTATGAAATGAATGTTGAGTCAGTAAGTCTATTCCATAAAAATATAAGGAAAATATTCTTAAAAATATAATTAGAAACATGTAAGTACCATATGGCATTGAAATACATGTGATATTTCCTGATATTCTCATTTACATCAGCACTAGTTATTCTATTTTCTTAAATCATATGAGTACACGTCTCCTAATATTTTTGTGGGATGGGGGAGTGTTAGACTTTCGATGAACTGTTTTGCTGTTAATCACGTTATTGTCCTATGTCATTACGTATTTTTGAATTCTGACTTTTACCCATATCTTTACCTAAGCATTTGATTAGAAAGAAATTTTGAAAAGCTAGTCATGATGCAATATGTGTATAAGTTTTGTGATTTTGAAATTCGATGTAAAATATTGATGCGTCTATTTGAATGATATCTAAAAATGCTTTATACAAATTGTTTTTTTCCCCCTCAAAATGTTTAAAGTAGTTTTCTTGCGAAATAACAGATTATGTCATGGTCTGTTTCCTTCTCCTTTGTTTTCATTGGATTCAGTAATTGCCTGATCACTGGACAGACCTCCTGGTGCCTCGCAATGGGTGCGCCCTTGAATTGTACACAGGTCTCATCTAAGTACTGGAGCTGCCGATGTAATGATAATAATTCCTGAAAATTGAAAACAATTTCAGGCCACTCTAGTTGCAGAAATTTCCTATCTCTTAATGCTGGTATTACAAGGTCAGTTAAATTCTGCCGTAGTGCCCAAACCTTGCACAATTCCCTTTACAGCCGGATTTCAGAGAAGCTTGAACAAGAAGCCCGGCTCTGTGCTGCCGAGGCACGAGACAGCCAAGTGGAACTTGGATCGTGACTGAAAAGCAAAAAGACTCTTTTGCTTTGTAGGAGTCGTTGGAGCAAAGGGTTTGAGGCATGGATTAATATAAAGCAAGGAAGGAGAGGGTAATCTGCCTCATTGGAGCAGAAAAAATAAAATAGCACGAGGAGTAGCAGACCGCGTGCTCAGTACATAGAGTGGACAAGGTATGGTGTGTCTAAAAAGTCACCGAGTGATTATGTCCTTCTGTACACAGTGGGACAATTGCAAATTTCTGAAAAGATGGCGTCTTTGTTCCACTTTTCTCTTCTTCCTCCTTCTTCATCGTCGTCATCATCATCATCACCACCACCATCCTGCCCACACAGAGTGATGTTTCCTACATGCAAGCTCATTTGCATACATATCTGTAATTCTGAAAGCTGTGCAGTAAAATGAACTTCATTTTACATATCGCCTTCATCTTATCCGTGAAGGTGTCTGATGTTCAGAAATGGTGGGCGATGTATTTAAAGCCACAGAGAGAGTAAACGCTGGAGCCAGGATTCCACGCACGTCTTTCTGGCTCCAGTGGTGTTTCTACTGGGCTGCGGTGGTATTTCAGGAATGTCAGTCTGGCAGAAGTTAAGGAGATGGTTTGGAATGGGTGTTGGGGTGAGGGTGCAGGGAGGAGGTGGTGAGAAACAGGCCAAACAGCAACCCAAGCATCTGCAGATCATGCTAATCACACGGCCCTCAGGTGGTCCACTCTCCTTTGGGAGAAGAAACAGGAAACTGATTCTGAAAATAAGCCGTTTTTACATTTAAATGGGCTCTTCCCCCAAATCAGCTCTTACGTTTTTCTCTTTCAATTTCTTGAATATTGTATTCAAAGAAGGTATCTTTTGATCTCTCAGAGGAACCATCACCACCGATTCCCAAGGAATATCAGTTATTCACAAATGAAATGCACGAGGGGGCTTCCTTTGTTTCTTTTTGATGTGTGGTGTGGAGGAAGGCTTGGTGACCACCCCTTCTGAAAATGACGAAAAGACTCCACTATTCCCACAGAAAAGCATCATCTGAAATTTTATTTCAGGGGGTGAGGAACATATGTGAACTTATGTTGCAAATAGGTATTGTCTAGTACGGTGTATCCACAGTGAAAAGAATAGAAACCTATTTATTAACACGTTTCCCTCGTGTGTCCAACCCTTTGACATATTACTTTGCTCTTTCTCTAAATAGACTAGGACTAGTATCTGGAATAACATTCATTTTCTCTCCCCTTCCCCCTTTTCAATGTTTTCCATCACACTGCCTCATGTTACAATAATTCATCTTTGTGAATATATAATACTTATATATTTATATGATGTCTAAAACGATGTCCTTTTAGAAACGTGTATCTCCTCTTTGAGAAGCTTACCGTCATTTAACTAGGCTTTTCTGTGGTGATGCCTTTCTCCCGTGTACCTTAACGGAGGAGGGTAGTTAAAATGTAAAGATTCATCTTTTGAAATGTATCATTACTAAATCAGTAAGTACAGTTGGCATTATAAATACTTTGATCACCGACCTATTGACATCCTAATTAAACACATGTAGGTTGTATTCCAAGGCGGTACTTTACAGAGGCCTTTCTGTGCCCAGCACCTGCCGATTGTAGGTGCTCAGCTGTGACTGATTGTGTGTGAGACCTTGGTATGAAAAAGAAGGACAGCCCTGGCCGGTTTGGCTCAGTGGTTAGATTGTTGGCCTGCGGTACAGAGAGACCCGGGTTCGGTTCCAGCTAAGGGCACGTACCTCGGTTGCAGTTTGTCCCCGGCCCTGGTTGGTCGTCCGGGTGGCAACCACTCGATGTGTCCCTTTCACGTCGATGTTTCTCTCTCTCTCTCTTCCTCTCTCTCCCTCCCGCTCTGTCTGAACAAAAATAAATAAATAAATAAATAAAAAAGAAGGACATCAGCCCCTCAAAGGGAAGACGGGTTGTGTTCGAGTCCATTCTACTGAAGTCATGGCTCCACGGAGGATTAGGAATATTTTTATATATTTAAATACTATCTGAGTGGTTTATATTTAATGATAGTTGCTAAGAATTGTTATGTGTAGCAAAGATATGAAGATATTTGATATTAAACTTCTGAGAGAGCAATTTCTTTTGGTAGCTGAGATCAGAGATATTGTCAGTCCTGAAACATCTGACCATTGTAGACCCTATGAATGGTGTCTCATCATAATGTCTGCTTTCAATTTGTAAAGTTAAAGCTTTGAAAAATGAAGTGAGCCCACCAGTCACTGGCTGCGGAGCCTGTTCCTGAGCTGCAGTCACCCTGCAGAAATACCAAGGAAGTTGCAGTGGAGATACGTCCATGAGGAAGAGCCTGAGACACATTTAGACTGGATTTCATGGGGAAATCATTTTGAGGGATTTTCCTACATTCTTTCATTTCCTCCTTTAGCGAGTTTAGGATTATGAAGGCATACATCAAAACTTGAGCTTACGATGACCTTGAGGAATTCAATGCCGTGCTTGTTCAGCACAGATTCATGGACCGCTGTCTGCACATTGCTCACCTTCTGGATAAGATGACAATAAAACTCACAGCCCTGGACCGTTTGGCTCAGTGGTTTGAGTGTCAACCCTTGGACCAAAGAGTCTCGGGTTCAATTCAAGGGCCTGTACCTCGGTTGCAGTTCGGTCCCAGGCCCTGGATGGGGTCGTGCAAAGGTGACCAAACGATGCGTCTCTCTTGCGTTGATGCCCTCCCCTCCACCCCAGCCCACCAACACACACACACACACACACACACACACACACACACACTTTCTATCTAAAGATAAATGGAAGAATATCCTCTGGTGAGGATTAAAAAAAAAAGAAAACTCACAGATGAAAAGTGAGAATTCTAAGTGCTCAGTAGAATAACACTTGACAGGAGGAGATGAGATGAGAGGAGAGGGAAACATTGAAGTGTCAGGCTTCCATGGAGCTTCATGTTGTTCTGGAAGATTCCATCTGTAAGCACGTCTAATTAGGAGCTAGAGT
The DNA here is from genome assembly GCF_014108415.1 of Molossus molossus. Taxonomy (NCBI): domain Eukaryota; kingdom Metazoa; phylum Chordata; class Mammalia; order Chiroptera; family Molossidae; genus Molossus; species Molossus molossus. Next base: position 112,502,056 of record NW_023425399.1, read on the forward strand.
GCTTGCAGGGATTTTCCAAGAGCTCAGGTATGCTTCTTTCCATCTTTAGTTCAGACCTTCTTGCCGCGTGGTCAATGGTGAGACTGGGGTCGGTCACAGGCAGCCTCCTGGGGTCTCCTCACCCCATTCTCTGATGCTGCCGGCTCCTCTGTCCTTCTGTGAGTGACCTAGCTTAACTTGTCAGACTTTCGATGGTGCACTGAGAACACTGTCCAGCATGTCACAAATGGGTTCTGAAGAGGCTGGTGCTGTATGAATATACTTGCTGCCCCTGGCCGGTGCGTAGTGGTTAGAGCATCGGCCCTGAGACGGAAGGGTCCTGGGTTCCATTCTCGGTCAAGGGCATGCACCCGGGTTGCAGGCTTGACCCCGGTCCTGGTTTCTTCCCCTTGAAGCCCAAGTAAGTGCAGGAGACAATTGTTGTGTCTCTCTCACATCGATGTTGCTCTCTCCCTCTCTCCCTTCTACTCTACTTAAAAATCAATGGGAAGCCCTGGCCGGTTTGGCTCAGCGGTTAGAGCGTCAGCCTGCGGTCTGGAGAGACCGGGTTCGGTTCCCGCTAAGGGCACGTACCTCGGTTGCAGTTTGTCCCCGGCCCTGGTTGGTCGTGCGGGTGGCAGCCACTCGATGTGTCCCTTTCACGTCGATGTTTCTCTCTCTCTCTCTCTCTCTCCCTCCCACTCTATCTGAACAAAAATTGGAAAAATGTCCTCGGGTGAGGATAAAAAAAAAAAAAAAAAAAATCAATGGGAAAATATCCTTGGGTGAGGGTTAATGGAAAACACACACACACACGCACACACACGCACACACACCCCATGAATGTACATGCTGTCTGCTAAACTTTTGATGTGGGACTAAAATAAATGTGACCGAATAGTGCAGATTGATGGGAGAAACCCCAGCAGTGATGGAGGTAAAGCAGCAAAACGATCTTAGAGGCAGGTTCTCCCAGAAAGCCAGGCTCCGCCTCGCCGGCAGCAACACTGTGCCCCTAGATCCTAGTGTACCCGCCTCAGGGGGCGTCTCCGCCCACTCTGCCCTCCGCATGGTGTTCCTGGGTAGGATGCTCATCCTGGGTAGGATGCTCATCTGCGTAAATGAGCGAAAATGACGAATTCCAGAAACCTAGATGTTTATCGGAAATAGTATCAGAAGCATAAATAATGCAGAGGCCAACTCCCCTCCTAACTTCTCAGTCTCACGAACCCCATGATTCTCTTGTGGAGTGGATACACACGGTGTTTCTTGTGTTTGTTTGTTTTGTTTTCCCTTGACTCCCTATCCATTTTCCACACTGTTTCAAAACATTTGTGGCCAAGTAAGTGTAAATATTTGCCTTTTGTAGATAGAGATATCTACCGTGTGTGTGTGTGTGTGTGTGTGTGTAATTTAGATATATGGAAAAATCAAGTTCTCGATCACAATTAAAATGGAAGTTAACCTTGATGACAACTTTTTCTAGGGCAATTTTAAAAGTCTATCACCATCCACTTTTTAAAAGTCACCTTCTTGCCCTCTTGGAGGAAAAGAATCGTTCTAAGTCAGGCCTCTGTATTCACCAGCGGGTGTCTGCGGAGTCCCAGCCACTGGCTGGCAATGCACCTAGAGATGCAAACAACACTAAGAAGCCCCTGCCTTCCACGGGCAGAGGTTCTCGCTGGCAAAGCAGTCGAACCCCCCAATTCTACAATCGTACCTATGATGTAGTGATGAGCGTTTGAAGAGAGAAAAGGCGGGCGAAGAGGGAATGGAGAAAGGGTGTCCTTTTGCTATCATCGAAGGGCGCCCCGCCTTAGTTGGAAGGAATTAAGGAATTGAGCAGGTGGAATCGTAGGGGAAAGTGAGAGGCAGAGAGAAGAAATGCTAACATCTTGAAGGAGGACAGCATTGTCTCTGTAAGGAACGGCCAGAGGCCCACAGCGACAAGGCGTGAGCCAGGCAGAGGCAGGTCTGCTCCCGAGCTAATCTAGCTGCGGTTTCAAGACAACCTTTAACTTAAGGGTTTCCCCACAGCCCAGCCGTGTGAACCTTGAGTTCAGGAATCTTACATCCTAGAGGAGAGTTTGGAGAAGTAGCCCGTGTCCAGGTCATGAGACTCTCGTAGGACAGAGTCATTTAGGTGTTTAGATCCAAGAAATAATGCAATAAATTGGGTTTTAAAAGAATCACTCTGGCCCAGCCAGTGTGGCTCAGTGGTTGAGCATCGACCTATGCACCAAGAGGTCACCGGTTAGATTCCTGGTCAGGGCACATGCCCAGGTTGTGGTCCAAATCCCCAGTGTGGGGCATGCAGGAGGCTGCCCATCCATGTTCTCTCTCATCAATGTTTCTCTCTCTCCCTCTCCCTTCCTCTCTCTCTAAAAATCAGTAAAGAACAAAATACTTAAAGATTCACTCTGGCTATGTTATAAAGAACACGTTGGAGGAGAGAAAAGGTGGAAGCCAGGAGCCCCATTGGAGTGCGATAGATAGGCCAAAGATATCCGGTTTAAAGCAGATGGTAGAGACGAAGCCAGTGAGCTGTGAACCCGGTTCACCTTTCCCCAGCGGAGCTGACGGGATTCTCCAACCACGATGCGCAGTAGCGAGGACAAGAGCTCAGGCGCTCCCTCAGGCTTGGTCTGAGAAACTGGCGCCATGAAACAGTCCTCTGTTGACAGGGAGGACAGTGGGAGGAGCCATTTGGATGGGGGCGGGGTTCAAGAGTTTGTTTCTGGACGTGTGAAACTGGAGGTACCAACGGGACACTGCAGTGGCGATGTGAAGGTGGCAGCTGGCCACACAAGTCCAGGCTGAAGGGGGGTCTCAGACGGGGAGTAAGCAGCAGACGGGGATTCTGAAGGCCGAGCCCGGCTGTGTGCAGGGGGCAGAGCAGACCCACCCAGGCAGCGTGACAAGCAGCAGTCGGAAGCAGGAAGGGGACGGTGACAGCGGGTCTCTCAAAGCCACGCAGGGAGTGGCTCCAGGTGAGTGGAGTAGCCCGTTCTGTCCTGTACTTCCGACTGGCCAGAAAGTCCTCCGGTTCAGTCTCGTGGAAGTCATTGGTTGTGTTGGAGGCTTGAATACTGATAGGCTGAGCTCGAGAGAGAACGGGCTGAGTGAAAAGGACTCTTAAAGGTATTTATTATAAAAAATGCCAGAGAAATGGGATGGCCCCGGATGGGGACCAGGGTGAGTTTTTAAGGTTGAAAGCATTACACACAGCATGCCCATTTGCTGATGGGGACAGTCTAGGAGACTGTCCAGCAGGAGAGAGGGACAGTCACATCCAGGGTTCTGACTGAAGTCCACCTTCTTTGGGTGTGACTGCTGCCACATCACCTCTTCTGCATTATGTGGCCACGTGGCAGGGAATGAACACGACCTGCTCAGTTATGATTGAGTGTATTTGATGTGCATTTCCACTATCAATAGAATTCCTTTTTCAAGTGTATATTTGTATATAATGTTGGTAGTATTCATCTTAATTAGAAGCATAGACAGGAAGCTTCTGTGGAGACAGAAATCTTGCCCCAAACACTGAGCAGAGTGTAAAAAATCAAAACACAGTTTTCTATGACTGTAAAAATCTCTATGAAGAAGAAAACATAAATGCTTTTGGATCCTGTAGAGTAGGGCTGTTCAATAGAAATAGGATTCAAGCACCATTTACAATTTAAAGTTACATTTAAAAGTTTAAAAATAGATGTGGAATTAATTTTAGTAACATACGATACTTAACCCAATTTATTAAAAATGTTATCATTCCAACATATCATCAATATAAAATTATCAATGAGCTATTTACACTTTTCTTTTCCTTACTGCGCCTAGTTTATACTTACAATACATCTCAATTCAGACCACCCTCGTTCCAAGGGCTCAATAGCTCCGTCTGGCTAGCGACTAGCATACGGGACACTATAGGCTGTAACACTCCAGAATAGAAACAGTTACAAAGTATTCTCATAGCAACCACAGATAATATTCAAGGCTTAGATCTGTCTCCTTGTAGTAAATGAAGGTATGTATCTGAGTGACTCCCCAAGGAAGAGATTCACCCCAGGTTTTCTGATTCTGACTCAGAGTTGTCTGGGTCCCACTACACCATTCCGATGTTGTTACAGTGATGTGTTTATGTTACATTATTATTGAGAAGTAGGAAAAATATGAAGACCGGTGGAAATAAGGGTACCAGTGTGGTCTCTCCCTGATACAATGCAAGAAAACCTAATTGGTGTCCAACAGGCCGGGATGAAACCCAATTCTAGGAATCCACTCATTTCCTAGTACCTTTTTTTTTTTTTTTTTAATAAATTAAATGAAAGATATATAAATCTAGGAGAGCACAGAGGAAGAAAAAGTAAAACTAGAGTTTTGGAGGAAGATTTTAAATTGTGACATTGTAGGGATTACTTGGGGAAGAGTAGATAGGAAAATATTTATACAAGTGAGAGGGTAAATAAAAACAAACTAAGTTTTGAGAAATGTATGAGTTTAATCTGGTCTTCAGCTCTGCAGTTTTTCTTGCATGTGTCTTACATTTCCTATTTTTAGGGACTGAAAAGTCAGATCTTTGGAGAAATATAAACACTAGGTATTCACTTCCTGATATTTTGACATTTTTAAATCCAATTCCTTTACTTGTCTCTGCTAAGGAAATACAAAACTATGCCTACAATGAAAACAAACAGATGGAAATTGATTCTATATCGATTAGCATCTGTGTTAATATCTCTATTCTAGTTAAATTGTTTTTCTCATAGTGGTATTCTCTTGTATACAAAAGGATGAAATCCAGAAACATCAACACTTAAAGAGATGGTTGAAGAAGCTGGGAGTCTTTGTGTCTAAACAAATTACTAATACATTTTCTGGACACAAGCAACTGGACAGGGCACAAGTTTCACAAGTATGAATAGTAACTGATCGTCAAATCACAGCTCACATTTACATTTTAAAATATTTCATGTCTTATTTCTTTTTTTTTTTAATCCTCATCCGAGGACATTTTTCCATTTTTTGTACAGACAGAGTGGGAGGGAGAGAGAGGAAGAGAGAGAGAGAGGGAAACATCGATGTGAAAGGAACACATCGAGTGGCTGCCACCCGCACGACCAACCAGGGCCGGGGACAAACTGCAACCGAGGTACATGCCCTTAGCGGAAACCGAACCCGGGTCTCTCCAGACAGCAGGCCGACACTCTAACCGCTGAGCCAAACCGGCCAGGGCTTATGTCTTATTTCTTAAGACTACAAAACCTTGTTGGTGAAATTTTCCCAATGAAATCAAGATTTCGGATCTCATCATTATCTGAAGTAGCTTATTCACTGCACAACCACCATTTAGTGTTTCTCAGGAAGGTATTTTTCTCCAAATAATATATCTGAAAACTGAATATTTGTCTTATTTTGCATTCAGATGAAAAGAAATAGAATGCAATAGATGATTGATATTATTTTAATCTTAGAAGAATTCATAGAAACATCACAAGACTATAAATCTAACGCCAGAGACTGAGATAAGAAGTCATCATTTGGTCTGAACATTAGCATATTATTTATTAGCTGCTGTCCTGGTAATTTGTGGTGATATGTATGTATAGATTAAAAGTTCTCCTTATGTTACAAAGCCTAACAATGTTCATTTTTGAACAATTCTGTTCCTCGTTAGCTTTTTCTACATTGTTTTATTTCTTTTTCTGAATAGTAAAATGTTCCTTAGCAAGAGAAAACAATTGATTTAATATCCTTATGGTATTTTAAATGAATACAGTATTATAAATGAGTAGACTTTTAATTATACACAAAATCAATTTCACATATTCCTTTATATTTTTCCACTGATGTCATAAGAGGTACAATATACCATCTGAAAGTTATGCTGTTCCTATTCAGAGGTTGGTAGCCTTGTGATTTCAAAGTAAATTAATCATGGATTTTAAGGGGGAACAAAACATAATTATGAAACCTGGGTAGGTCCATATTCAGTAATAGTTTTATTTTCTCAACTTCGCCTGCAATCACATTTTTAAAGACACGTAATCCAAGGACTGAACCTAACCTGCAGTCGTTGGGAGCACTCAAGGTCTTCTGTGAACTGCAGTATTGTTTGACCCGTTGCCATGGCTGGGTGGAGGCAGCTGGTTTCCTGTTTAAAATATTTTTGAGAACTTTGAGAAAGTTCAGTACACTCTCAGCCCAGAGTTTTTACATAGAGGATGAAGAGTTGGACGTGTGTAAACATTTCTATCTGGGAAATTAATCGGGAACACGAGATTGAACTCCAAATACTGGGTTAGTTTGTTTGTGCAGTGCTTTCTGCAATCCTGTTATTTCCAGTCCTTCTAATGTCTTCAAAATGATCTATTTCCATTCTTTTATAGCAACATTTTCCTTCCAGTTTGCAATGTGAAGATATCTAGATAATTTGCTACGAGGGAATCTTTGGAGAAAAAAAATTTAGTACACATTTGAATTTCTGTGAGTCCGATTTCCCATGTAATCAGTATATAAGCTCCATGAGGACAGACATAAATCTATCTATTCACCAGTGCACCTTTGGCCCCTGCAACCGTGTTCATGGCACATAGCAGAAATCCAATAAATATTTGTGGATCAATATTCGAGGCTCAGAAGCTAAGGAATGTTTATCCTTATTCTACTTTAGCGACAGGAAGAAATTAGCAGACCTTATCGTAAATGCGTGTGTATGTTTTTAATAAAAAGTCATCAAAATACATGCATTTGCTGGTCTGTGTGTCTATTATTTTGCTTTTGTTTCAGTGACTCGCTGCAATGATTTTAAAACCCTAAACTGGATGAAAATAGATGTAAAGACAAATGGAAATATATACAGTACTTTAAAAAATTTTACATTACTCTTGTTAAATTCATTAAGCAACATGGCCACTCGACTGAGGTGGCTATAATGACCTGGCAGGCTGGGGAGCGGCTCCAGAATCTGAGCCACCTACAAATGGCTCCAGGTTACGAAATCGGAAACCGAAGGGCAACCAACCACAAGCAGCCAACTGGGTTTAAGCTACAGCCCGTCAATCATTCCCTGGCTTTGCGTCTGCCTTTCCTCTGTGAGAGTCTTTCTTGAGACCCTGTGGGTGGAGTGCTCTTAACCATGTTTGGTTTGGCACTGCTGGATTTGAATCGACTTTTGCTAAAATAAACTCCTAAAAAACGTTAATATGCCTCGGTTTGTCTTTGCACACTGTATGTTTACCACTACTCGCTTTTGATTATGTGTATTTTAGTCTGAATAATAACTCTTCAGCCAAAAGAGCTACAGGATATCACAAGAGAGTATTCATTTTTGAATGGGACACATTGTGTACAGGGGACACTGGTTTAGAAAAATGCAACAAATAAAAAAGCAAAAACCTAATAGGACCAAAAAATTGGAAAAAGACAGTGAGCAGTGTTTTTCAGATGGATTTGATTATTGTCTATATCTCTGTTTGTTTGGTTTTTTTTAACCAAGGAAGTTATTTGTAAACCTCATTGTAAACGTTCATAAATGGACAATCATCTTCATGAACATACTTAGCAGGTGGTTAAGCCCTATTCAGATGTAGCCATGCGTCACACATGTGACTTCTATCTGATTAAAATGAAAATGCTACAATGAAAACAACTCAAGCAATTTGGCAGTTATACACTATCATTAGAAAAAAGTCTCCCAATCTGCTTCAAGCTAGAAAACAAAATCTCTATCAATAGTGTTCTTAGTTAGCATTGCTTTTGAATGCCTCCTGGATGTAGGATACTCTCTGGGTATTTGTAAATTTAGTGATTTTAATTTTTTTTTAATTTTTTAGAGAGACACCATATATGTTCATCCTCACCCAAGGATATTTTTTCCATTGATTTGTAGAGAGATTGGAAGAGAGGGGAGAAAGAGGGAGGTAGAAACATCCAGGTGAGAGAGACACATCGACTGATTGGCTGCCTCCCACACAACCCCCACCACGTCCAGGGATCAAACCTGCAACCCAGGTACGTGCTCTTGACTGGGAATCGAACCCTTGACCCTTCAGTCTGCGGGCTGACGCTCTAACCACAGAGCCAAACTGGCCAGGGCCGGAGAGGGACCCAATTTTGAAGCATTTTCTTAATTAGGAAGACTAAGTATAAAGCCACAGAGAGCTTCCATGCACACTTTTGAGAAAACAGTTCCCTGGTTGTGGAGACGAAAAAGCAAACTTCCGAAAGGGAGCCGTTTAGCAGGCAGGAGGGTTTGAGCAAGAGGGCGTCCTGAAAGAGAGCCACGGTCATTGAGGATGGAGAGGAAGCCTGCAGCCTGGTGCAGTGTCGGATGACAGCGGGCGTGACCTTGAGGTTTCACCAGCATGGAGGGCGGCCATACCTCGTCCCACGTGGAGAGAGAAGCAGAGCTAGAAGTGTCGGTGGAGCTGGAGGAGATGCGTATCAGACTGAGCTTGGATTTCATGCACTGAGCTTGTTCTCCTGGTTGGGAAAACGATTCAGTCACCAAATGTGGGTACCTCTTAAGTTCTCCATATTGAAAATAAATGTAAGTTTCTCCCACTGACCCTGATGGGTGAAACTTCCCTGAGGTCTAAGCCTAATGCACTAACAGTACTAGCTTTTCAGCAGTGCATCATCGGGCTTAATATTTTCTTGTGAAACACTCTACAGTTGAAAATAAGGAGAGTGTAAAAGCTGCAAGTCATGGTTGGGCTTACAGAAAGGAAAATCAGCTTCTCATGTAGTCATTTGGAAGTTTCCATTTTTAAATGGGAAATTATATCTGAATAATTTTATTTAAAATATATATATTGAAAGTCTACATGACATTAGTATATCAAATGGTCTTTGTTCTACTTTACATTTAAAAATAATTTATTTTGTGACAAAAATTTAAATGTTCACCAAAAGCATTTATTTCAGAAGAAATTTTTTTTTTCAGGTCCTTTGAGGTTTATAATCATTTAGAAGCCCTGGTTGTTTGTGGTCACTGGACTATGGAAGTTAGAAAGCAGGAGAGGACAGCTTGCATGTGGTGATTCAGTTTAAATAATAGAAAAGTATTTCCAAGAAAATAATGAATTTGAATAGCCTCTCTATGTTAGCATTAAATATCCTTAGAACGTAAGTTATGTCGTTGATATGTTGAGTATTAATTGAGTAGGTTGATGTTTTGACTAAATCAAGGGAAAAAAAGAAATTGACTAATGAATATTCAAGAATTTTCTTTTTAAAAATATGAAACATACGTACGTTAGTTCAAGCTGGTACTTCTATAGACTTTTGTGGAAGAAGTATTTCTTCTGAAGAATTAACATGTAGGGATAGCGTACTCGCCACCAGAGGAAGTTGAATTATTGTGGCAATTAAAGGCTGCAGCCGCACCTAGAATGAGACATGAGACATGACGTTCGGGTGTCTGACAGAGGACACTCGGAGCAGCTGACGTGGGAAGAGAAGGAAAGGAGAGGAAGCCGGCAGCTAAGCCCAGGGGAGATGTCCTAAGGACTTTGCACTTAATCCCAAGAATAATCAGAAAGCAATTGAAACGGTGTCAGCAAAGATGAAATAATAGAATTAAAAATATAAAAATATGTATCCCCAGTCGTTGGGAGGTGAGCAGTACGGGAAGAGACCAGTCGGAAACCTGATTTAACACCAAGTGCGAGCAGATCCTATTTGGACTAAGGTGGCCGAGGCGGAGAAAATGGGCCCAGGTGGAAACTTCCAGAGGAAAAGGAACAGGACTTGGAAACTGATTAGACGTAGGGGATGACGGAGGACGATTAGTTAGGGAAGTCTAAGTTTCTGCTGACACAAGCCGAAAGGATGGCGTTGACTGTTAATAATAGGAAAAAACGCAGGCGAGCCAGAATGGATCTGCCGTCGGAGGAGAAATGTGGAGAGCTGTCCCCGAGCTCCCCGCAGGAGCAAAATCCACGCTTCCCCTGACCACAGAAATGCGCACACGCGCACAAATACAGTTTCTCAATTTCCCCCAAGCCCAAGGAGTCCAAATTAATCAGATTAATTCGCTATGGCCCGGCGGACACACATAAACATAATTGCGTGCAATGCATTCTGGCAGTTGTCAACTCTATTTTAATTGCACGGTCACTTTAGTTCCCTCTGGATTCCGTAATTGAGTGCCTTCCATATTCCAGTCACTGTGAGGACCAAGAAAAATAAGATGTGAGTTCTGCCCCCAAGAAGCTCTTAGACTGGTGGTAGAAATACATACATTAAAGCTGCGATGCTGTGTCATATGTCCGGAATAAAGTCATTAAAAAGAACAGGGGGCCACAGATGAAGGACGGTCAAAGCGATCAGAAAGCACAGTGTGAGATCAGCCACCTGTCACTATCATTCACCCTCCGTTCCCATTACACAGGCGTATACACACAGGTGCGTGCACACCCGCACACGCACGCACATGCACACACACACACACACACATTGAAGTCCATTTTGGTTTTAACTAGTTTCTGCACCAAGAATAAGATCCATTGCACTCTGAAAAAGAGTTGGAATTCCAGAAAATTGTAAAAAGCAAAACAGTTTCTGCACTAACATCTTTTTATAGGTATGAGATCTATGCCTTTTTATTTGGACGGTTGCCCCTTAGACTGTAAGCGGAGGCTAAGAGTTGATGACGAGACCAGAACAGAATAATAGATTGAATTGCCTTGACCGATAAGGTCTCTGAAGTGTATATCCTCTTTGGACAGTGACCAAGGAAAATCAGTTTGAGTTGTTTACTTCAATTTATCATTTTATTTCCCCATAGCTTTAGATCATTTGGAAGTTGGATTGTTTATATTCCTATATCTTGTCCTTCATTTTATCTTTAAGTGCTTTGCTTTCCAAATTTTATTAATCTCATTCCCCTTGATTAACTGGAGCAGATATCTCGCTGCTTTGTGGAGGGATAGAAAATAGAATGAATTGTTCAAAGAGCTGATTCTCAGGATAACGTCCTCTACCTTCACCGAAGATTTGGTACCAGTCATTAGCAATGTGTGAACATTGGTTTTATAACGTGTATTTTAATTTCAGCAACAAATTCATGATGTACAGAGAGGAAATTTCATGTAGTGAAAAGAATCTTAAACTACTGGCTACCATTTATTGAATGCCTGTCTTTACTGTGCCTGGATTTTCATATATATTATATAGCATTGCATTCTCAAAGCGAACTCATGAGGTAGGTGTTATCACTCCAGGGTTATTGTTAAACCGAGTCTGGGATCACACCTGGTCAGAAGGTAAATCAAGTTCCTTTCCCTCCACCTTCTTCCTGTTTCCTTCTCGTTTTTTGGAGTAACAAAGGAAATTGCAGACATTTTCTTGGAAAAGCTTTTAGCTATTTTTAGATCAGTAAGAATGGCTAAAAGCAGCAGTAAATAGAGAAAAAGTCAGTTTGTCTGACACTAAGGTCTAACAAAATGGGAAAGAAATGGTTTCTGCATTCAGGTTAATTTCTGGTATGATTAGCAAGACATGCTGGGCCACTCTGTTGTTTTACATCTTAGGGAATAAAAGCCGTGACTTGTATTCAGGCCAGAACACTCCCAAGGTGATCAGGACACTTACTCCTTTGCCACTTAGGAAAAATAATCTGTTATTTCCCATTTCGTTTACTGGTAGTTCCAATCGGCTGTTATAAAATATTACATGTGGTTTGCTATTTTTTGTTTGTTTGTTTCACTTTATTATTACTTTTATGAAAGGCTTAATTGACGTGATTACATTTGTCTGAGAATTCTTTGGACTTGTAATGATACAAATAATCTTAAAGCATGAAAAAAATTTGAATAAGGGTTTGTTTTCTAGAGTTTATGCAACAGAACTCAGTGGGAGACGCGAGACTCTGAGGTCAGATCATTCATGCTGCCAAAGATTGTTTGAAATTTAAAAGTCGATCTGGCTTTCATAAACATAATGAACAAGCGGAACTCAACATTTGAATTCAGTCTTCTTCCAAAATATTAGTTACTCTTTCACATTTTCCATTTTAATTTTAGCATTTGAATAACAAGGTAATTATCTTGATTCTGTTCTTATGTGTCCCAATTTTTTTGAAAGTGGAAAAATGTTCAAAGAAGATGGGGGAAGTGGTTGGGTTTGGTTTTTATTCCCCCAAGTCCAATTATCTTTGTGTTGCCAATGCTCATTATTTTGAAGCATGCTCAGAGAATTTTGTTGGTTATCTATTCAAATTAAACATTCTTATACATCCAGGAAAGATAGCTTTGTTTATGTTTGCAAGCAAATGATTGTGTATGTGTGTGGACAATTGACTACTTTTTTAAAAATCAGGTTTTTATTGACTGTTTTTTTTTTTAGAGAGAGATAGAAACATTAATGTGTGAGAGAAGCACTGATTGGCTGGGGGTTGAGCCCGCAACCTGGGCATGTGCCCTGACCAGGAATTAAACCAGGACCTCTCAGTCCATGGGACGATGCTCAGTACACTGAGCCACAGCGGCTGGGCACAATTGGGTACTTTTCGTAAGACTTGCTCAGGGCTTTACATACCATTTGTTTGCTGAGACTCATGACTTGATTTCCTTGAAGACAGGTATAGTTGGCAATGAAATTCTGATAGTCTGAACATAGTTGTTTTCAAGAGCATCAGTTTCACAAGACAAGGAAAGACCTGAAGAATTGAATCTGGGTTGTTGGATAACTAAGGTAGGAATCAACATAGCACATCAGGGTGTGTTCCCTGGCATTCAAGAGACATGATGAGAGGAGGAAAAGGAAACTACATTTTAAATGATATATTACATGTACAAATTTTATCCAACTGTTATTGGAATCAAACACAGTAAATTTACTGGACATTTTTGTATTTCACACCCGTGTAAAATCTCCATACTAACCCACACTATTGCACTGCAAGTCCCTGGGAAGCAGTTCAAACAAGGGGCTCTTTTCAGTGAACACACCTCCTTGGAAGCAGAGCTGATGAGCTACGGTTCGCTGAGAACTGTGAGCCCTGCAGACGATGTTGGGTAGCCACCATCCATGTTACCATGTTCTTCTCCCTCTGGTGTGACTGAAAAGTTCTTAGTCACATATTGATACTTGGTCCCAGCCACCAAGCAGAAGGAGACTTTCCCCCTCCTCTGGGGCCCCTGCGTGCTGTACTTTCGTCAGGGCACAGGTTACTATTGTGATAATATTCGCTCCGTCACCTCTATTGTCCCGTCTGATCTGAAAGCCACTGGGTGGACAGAAATCGGGGGGAGGGGGGGCAGGTAGTGTTTGCAGACAGTACCTGGCAGCTGGCTGCCTTCCGATGATCTACATGATGGGGTCCGAGGCCCACAGCTTCCTGGAAAGGACACTAACGATGGCTACTTATGGTTAAACCTTGCTTTTCTGTTTGGAAATCTTTTCTAAGTGCAAGGTCACGAGAGATGGGTTTTTTCTTGGTTAATTTCTAGGAGCTCCATTGTTTTGTCTTACACTTTTAGGTCAGTGGCCTTTTTGGAAGTGACCTTTTTAGATGGTGTGACATAGCAATTATTTCCATGGGATATATGGTTGAGCCAGGAAAGCTAATTCCCCATACTGACCTGTCATAAATCAGTAGCACAGAGATGGGCCTGTATTTGGACTCTCTTCTCTTCCATTGGTCTATTGTTTCTCCTCATGCCAGAACTTCATTGTCTTAATTATTGTAGCTTTATTGTTTTATAGCCAGTTGTATAATTCCTCCTACATTTTTCTTCCTTAGCATTTTGTTGGTTATTTTTGAATCTTGGCATTTCCAAAGGGAGACTTGAATCAACGAGTCAATTTCCACAAAATAAACCTTCTGAGGTTTTGACTGGATTATATTGAATCTACAGGTTGAGTTGGGTGAATGTATCCTCTTTACCACTCTGAGGTTTCCAATATATAAACATGATATATCCCTACATTTATTTAGTAATTCTTTGTTTCTCTCGGTGACATTGTAGTTTATATAACATAAGTTTACCCTTCTCTTTAATATCCTCAACTATTCTGATCTATTTGATGCTATTATAAACTGATACTGGTTTTTAAAATTTGATATTTGATAAGCATTTGTTTCTAGAATACAGAAATACACCTAGTTGTGTATATTGACTTTATATCCAATAAACTTACTAACTTCACTGTTAGTTCTAATAGTTTGTGGAATGATTTGAATTTTTTACTTACAACTCAAATTGGAGGCAAATGAGTGTTTTACTTCTTCTTTTCTGTTTCTATTTAATTTAATTTTCTTTCCACTGGCCGAGATCTGTTCTTTTGTACAATACTACTGAGCAGTAATAGTATTAGCAGGTACCCATTGCTCATTTTGGAGGAAAGCTTTCAATAAGACACCATTAAGGATTATTGTCTTAGGCTTTCTGCAAATAATCATAACCATGTCACATATTTTTTTCTTCTATTTTTGGTTTCCTAAGCTTTTTTAAAATAATAAATTAGAGTTGGATCTTATCAGTGCATTTTATTTATCTATTGAGATTTTTCTTTATTTTGTTAATGTTTGTTAAGTGAACTGTAATGACTGGTAATCAGATGCTAAAGCAATTTTCTATTCCTGGAATATATTCAACTTCTTTGTGATATGTTAATCTTTGTCATCACTAGATTTTTCTTGCTGATATAGATCATAAACTTTTTGGCAGATCTTGGTGTCAAGGTTGTTTTAACCTCATAAAATGAGTTGGGGTACACTCACTAATTTTCTTTTATCTGAAAAAATTTGTAAGAAATGGTATAATGTTTTTTTGCTTGAAACTTTTTTCTTTATATATCCTTTAAAAATAATCTTTGATGGATTTTAAAGACTCTATTCTCTTAAATATCTCTCATTTATTTATTCATTCACTTAACAATATGTATTTACTATTTATTACTTAATTGATGAAACTGAAGATCTTAAATGCTATTTTATATGTCGAGAATAAGCACTACTGAGCTTAAAAGATGCTGTTTGAACAGAAAGCTTTTCTCGGACTGCCGTACTTTGCTTTCAAAAATGGAGAAGAAAAAAATGTAAGTAATTAGTAGGCAGTTTCAATGTTTCCAAAGGCAAAGCAATGTCTTGCACTGCAGTTGTGAAAAATATTTTTCAATAAAGCAATCAGGGCATCACACGGTAGAAGGAGCGTGTCCATCTACCTCCTCCCCGGAGGGGAGCATCCCGGGGGCGAGCACACGCGTGAAGGGGCATCACACGGTAGAAGGAGTGTGCCCATCTCCCTCCTCCCCGAGGGGAGCATCCCGGGGGCGAGCACACGTGTGAAGGGGCATCGCACGGTAGAAGGAGCTGCCCATCTTCTTCCTCCCCGGAGGGGAGCATCCCGGGGGTGAGCACACACGTGAAGGGGCAGCACACGGTAGAAGGAGCTGCCCATCTCCCTCCTCCCCGAGGGGAGCATCCCGGGGGCGAGCACACACGTGAAGGGCATCACACGGTAGAAGGAGCTGCCCATCTCCCTCCTCCCCGGAGGGGAGCATCCCGGGCACGAGCACTCGTGTGAAGGGCATCACACGGTAGAAGGAGCTGCCCATCTCCCTCCTCCCCGGAGGGGAGCATCCCGGGCACGAGCACTCGTGTGAAGGGCATCGCGGCCTCAAGCCCTTGCTGATCACAGCTGCATGTCCTGCCGGGCCCCGCGCCAGGAAGGGGAACGTGTGCATTTCTCCTTTTCTAGGTTTGAGTTGCTCAAGGCTGTGTTGCTGCTGTTCTCTCCGCTCTCCTACTACATTACTCTGCAAAGGGCCTCCGTGTACTCACGGAAACCCTGATACTTCTCTCTCGTTGGTTTTTCATTTCACAAATATCGACACAGACTGAAAAGGAATTTTTCTGACAATTCGCATTTCTGTGAAGTCTGCAGCTTTTTAGCTATTCAATGAGTAATCTGGAAAGAAACTCTTCCCTGTTGTCTTACGCATAGCACGTAGTTGAGGGATGATTGATACCCTGAAACTGTCTAGTCTACAGATGCTCAGGGTGTACGTGGATTTCAATTAGTTTAGGTATAATGAGCAAAAATAGTGTCAGTGTCCTTTTGTCCCTTGGTGGCCGTCACCCCGATTACATTTCTTATCTGCTTGGTTTGTGTGCGCTTTCTTCTTTTTTCGGTTGGTTACATGATGTTCTTCCTATAAACCAGCGGCATGGGTGGCTGTCCCTTGTAGTGGTGGCGCTCAGAAAGACCAGCCCATGCTGCTCGTGTCAATATATCTAATTTAAAGAAGAAATGTAATACTTCTTACATGTATTCCCTTGACTACAACATATTTTTAGTACCATGGATGCTTTCCATTTTAACATGATCTGAAGAAACACCATACAACGTATTTACTTTAAATTCTATGATTGGCATTTGGATTGAGATTTCCTGTTTCCTGTTCTCTGGTTTTATATCGTTTAACTTTCCCATTGATCCTGACTTGAATTGGTAAATTACAACCTTTCATTTCTTAAATACTTACTTCCATGCAAGGTTAGACTAAGTTGCGATGGATGACAATGGTCAGTGATCATTTGAGGACGTGATTTTAAGAGTCAGAGTTTGTCTTTCTGTGTTGTTGCGGAACAGATTGCACTGAAAGGTAATGGTTTGGAACACTGTTTCTTGTCTCCCAGTTTGGGCAGTGTAGGGTCAAGTGTGGCTTGGTCGGGTCCCCTGCTCCGGGTCTCTCAAAGTGCTGCAGTGGCCTCTCGGCACCCCTTGGGGTGCATCTACTCCCCAGTTCCCTCAGATGCCCGTGGGAAGGACTGAGCTTCTCATGATCCCTCGACTGGAGGCTTCCTCCGTCCCTGGCCACGCGGGCCCCCACAGGAAAGCTATGTCCTTGCTCTCGGTTTCATCAGAGTGACCAAGCGAGGGGGCAATAGGAAGGGCGCTTGGAGGATGGAGGTCTCGTTCCTCCATCTCCTTATTTCAGTCCCTTTTGCAATCTGATCGTTTTGAGGACAAAAGCCACGGAAAGAATTCATCCTCGAGAAAGCAATGGATTTGAGCATAAAAATGCCCTAATTTGATGCAGAATATTTCAATTTTCCCTGTTTCCATGTACCCATATGGTATGAAGTTCTTACTAGCCAGAAACATGATCATTTGAAAAAGATGGGTGTGGTTTAGTTGAGAAAGGCTAGGCTGACGATATGGGAGAATGTTCTTAAATTCATACCTTTCTTATTTTGCCTTTTCTCTTGATTTCTCAGGTGTTTTTGGCTCCGGAATTTAAAAACAAATAAAAGCCTCTACTATCTAATATGTAGATTCACTCGTCTTTATTACCAGGTCACATGGTAGAGACTGGCGTTTTAATCGTCAGGTAGAGATATTTCAAAATAGTCGCGAAGGTCCAGCTTCCTCAGCACTGGAGTGGGGGTCTCATTTGTCTTCGGGGTGGTTGGATTCCCTGTCAAATGTTTTGTGTTACGGAAACTGCAAATGTGTTTTGTTAAATTCTTTACCCTTCAGGTTTAGACTCAAGAGCAATCGAAAGGAAATCCCATCCATATGTTTACAATTTCATATGTTAGGCGGGCCTTTCCTTTTACTTTTGTATATTTGATGAGTAGGAGCTCTCTTGAACTGCTTCTTTCGGGGGTCTCCTGCAAGATTCGGCGAAGTCACAGACCCAACATTTCAATTCGGAATTCATCGTGCGTCCGTGCTGTGTAGATTCTGAACAACAACGAGTTTTCTTATTGTGAATTAATGACCTAAGTACAGAATGGAGATTCCTCCATGGCACTGAAGGACATTGAAATAATCCTGGTTAGTGCTAACTCAGAGTCACCAAGGTTTCTTATTCTTAAATTGTACTTTATTTTGGTGCCCTGGCCGGTTTGGCTCAGCGGTTAGAGCGTTGGCCTGTGGTCCAGAGAGACCCGGGTTCGGTTCCTGCTAAGGGCGCATACCTCAGTTGCAGTTTGTCCCCGGCCCTGGTTGGGTCGTGCGGGTGGCAGCCACTCGATGTGTTCCTTTCACATCGATGTTTCTCTCTCTCTCTGTTCCTCTCTCCCTCCCACTCTACCTGAACAAAAAAAATAAAAATAAATAAAAATAAAAAAATAAAAAATTGTACTTTATTTTGGTAAATTGTAAGTTTTCTTTCTCTTTTTTTTTTTTAATCCTCACCTGAGGACATGTTTGCATTTATCTTCTGACAGAGCAGGAGGGAGAGAGGGGGGACGAGAAAGCAAGAAACATTGATGTGAGAGAGACACACAGAGTGGCTGCCACCCACAGAACCCCAACCGGGACCAGGGACAAACTGAAACTGAGGTACATGCCCTCTGCAGGAACTGAACCCAGGACTCTCCGGTCTGCGGGCCGATGCTCTAAACGCTGAGCCAAACTGGCCAAAGCTGTAAGTTTTCCTAGTAATTCTATAAAATTTATTTATCTTACTATTTACTATTTCATGAGAATCACTGTTCAATGAACTATATTTCAATCCTACATCTTCATTTTCTCCATGAAATTTGTCAAATAATGTCTAAATGTTGGGTCTTCTCATTTACAGACCCTTTCTTTTCTTTGTTTTTTAGTCCTCACCTGAGGACACTTTTTCATTGATTTTCAGATAGATTGGGGGGGGGGCGGGGAGAGAGAGAGAGAGAAACATCGATGTGAGAGAGACATATCAATTGGTTACCCCCTACACTACCCCAACCAGGGCCAGGGATTGAACTGCAACCAAGGTACATGCCCTTGATAAGAATCGAACCCGCAACCATTTGGCCCAAGGGCCGACACTGTAACGGCTGAGCCAAACCAGCCAGGGCTAGGCCCTGTCTTTCCTATCACAGCATAAACTATTCTTAGTAACCATGCACAGCTTGGATGTAAAAGTATAATCTTAATGTATGTTAGTGATGATTCGATTATGGTCTGCAATGAAATGCCCATTTATTGAGAACTTGATCATCTATGCACTTCATGTATTTTGAATCTGAAAAAGACTTTATAAGCATGTACATGAACCTGGGAAACAATAGTAACATGTAGAAATTCATATCCAAAATACATGAAAAGTAACTGGTTTCCCCTGAAGGCTCTGTCTGCTCCTGTATAACTGCAGTAAAATGGATCAAACAGAAAAGTCTGTGACGCAGAGGAAGTGTTTTCTCCAAGTACTGTTGACATTGCTACAAACACACGAACGTTTAGCCAGCTCAGTCTGCTGAATTACGTATTGAAATCATATACAACCAGGCTAAAAAGAACACGTGTGCACTGTGTGTTTATGTGTGCATATACATTGTGTACACACACACGTGTGTGGTACATGTATTTTGGGGTGATGTGGGAAGACAGGAGCGAGCATGGCCTCTTTGGAGAACAGGAAGAAGGGGAGCATGACCAGAGCAGGAAGGGCAAAGAAGGGGGGAGGGGCTGCAGGAGTCAAGGTCAGAGAGGGAGGCTGCTACCCTGTCATGTGACCCGGAGACTTTTTGTTCTAATTGTAATAGGGAGGCATTGATATGTTTTTTCTAGAGAGTTATGTATGTAGCCATATTTATTTATTTATTTTTGCAGCACGAATAATTTATTCTTTTTTTTATTGTTGAAAGTATTACGGATGCCCCCTTTTTTCCCTATTGACCCCCTCTTTCCCACGCCCACCCCCTCCTGCCTTCCCCAGCTTTGTGTCCATGGCCATTGGTTGTGCACATAGGCATATAAGTTCTTTGGTTTATCTCTTCCCTCCTCTCCCCCCCCCCCATCCCTCAGAGGTTTGTCAATCTATCCTCTACTTCCATGACTCTGGATCTCTTTTGATTGACAGCGTATTTTGTTCATTCTGTCCCACAAATAAGTGAGCAATCATCTTTAAAGAGATTCTTTGGCTTGCATACCAAGTAGGCGAGAAGTGTTAGTAGGTGTTTCAGAAGTAGCAATGCTGAGAGGTGTGTGTGTTTTCCTACAGGATAGAGGCAGTGCAGGTAGGGAGAGTTTACATGAACCTCAGAAGTAATTGGGAGGAAGGAGCTAGCAGACTTGCTGACCACATGTGGGTCGGAGAGAAGCCAGGTTTGTGAACTGAGACGTTGGATGGATGGTTATGCGATTTATGTGATGTTAACAACGAAGCCTACACCTTGCTCGTAGCCCAGTGAAAATATTTGGGGGGCTTCTGAACTTCACAAGTGTAAGATGATACATTTATATTGTTTTTAGCCATTAGGCTGGTGGTCATTTGCTATAGCAACAAGAGGACACTCATACAACCTATACCTTGCTAGTTCTTTGCAGAATTGTCTATTGCCCCTTAGCTCAGGTTAAGTGTGTTTTATCATGTGTGTCTAATGATTGCACTGAATACTGACTTGTATATTTAAAACATTGCTTTCCATGACCATCAACACAGGGATGACAACCTTACACAACTTCTTCGGTGTATTTACGAAGCGTCTGAAGATTACTGTGGCAAATATTTGGGGTACTAGGCTCTCAGTAGCCCTTGACAAAGAGTAACTGCAAATCCAAGGGCTTCCAAGTCACCCCTTGAACTTGGGGGGATGTATGTTCCTTAAATCTGGTTTTCACTTGTCCAGAAAAGAACCTGTCTTGTACCATCATTTCTAGATGTGCTCTACAGTATTTTATGAACCAGTAATCTTGTGACTTGGGCCCTTCAGAGACTTTTTCTTGATTTGATTTATAATTCAAAAGGGTGAATTTTAATCTCTGTCACCAATATGGTCATAGCTCTGTACGCTGATGATTAAATTTTATATCATACAGAAGAAATGAAGCTTAACTAACATTATTACACATGCCTTTCTATGAATATTGCTTTGCTTTAGTGAGAAGCAGAGTCTTTGCAAATACTATACATAGGTGTAGTTCACAAAAGTCTGAATACACTATAACATTGCTGCTCTTAGCTTTTGGATGTGGATACATTTTAGCCATTTTGGATTATTAATGGGAAAATGAAAGAGACTTTAAGAATATATCTTTTGGGCAGATTCTAAAATGGGGGCGAAGTGACTGGAAGCTACACAGACCATCTCCCAGGACCAAACTGGAATTACAACAAAAATAAAGACAATTGTTGGGGAAAGGCAACAGAAAAGCAGCTTGTGAGGACCATATAACCAGGGACACCGATCGATCCTGGGAGGATTGCGGAGGCGCGAGAGGGGATCTAGGAGCCCACGGACAGCAGCAGCCTCAGCTGTGAGCAGCGCCCTTGAGTTACACTCCCAAGCGGCTCCACAGCACAGAGCCGGGACAGAGGCTAAAACAGCCGCAGCCACTCACCTTGGGCTCTGGCAGAGGGAGGGTGGACTGGACTGGAACTGTGTGGGGACACTCGGGATTTGGAGGGCGCTCAGAGGTTTTGCTGAGTAGTGACCAAGCAGGACGGTGGCCATCTTACTCCTTCCCAGGGCTCTGGGGAAAGGTGGTGGCCCCTCCCTCTGAGATTCAGCTGCACCTGGGGCCATTGAAATGCAAATTGAGGCCCATTAACAACCAGCATCTGCTCCACCCTCTAGAAAGCCCCTTAACCCTGAATACCTGAGAGAGTTTTTCAGTCAACTGAGAACCCCAGGCTCTTCAAGTAACCATGACTAATAGTCTCCAGGCCAAAAGCTAGAGAATAACTGAACCTTTCCTGGGCTTGTAACTCTGCCCAGGAAAGTAAGACTTGACAGTGGTGTTTAACGTGGGTCCTCCCAGGCTCATCCAAACCCAGGAGAGGGAGCCACAAACAGCAGAACACTGACACACACAGAGAAAATTTGGCAGGCTCCAAAATGCATTGAGATAGCCAAAATGGTGAGACAAACAAACAAATCCCAAATGAAAGAACAAGAGACCTCTACCAAAGACGAGATAAATGAAATTCAGTTAAGCAACTTAACAGAACTAGAATTCAGGGCCATGGTCTTGAGGAAGCTCAACAGCATGAGTAAGGATATCAACAGCATGCATAAAGACATAGAAACATTGAAAATCAACCAACTGGAAATTAAAAACCACCAAGAAGCAATGAAGAATGACATAGCAGAAATAAAGAACACATTGGAAGGTCTAAACAGCAGAGTAGAGGAAGCTGAGGACCGGATCAGTTTATTAGAAGACAGGGTAGAAAAAAATCAACTGATCAGAAAACCAAAAGGAAAAAACAATTAAAAAACAAGAAGACAGTTTAAGAGACCCATGGGACAACTGGAAACAGTATAATATTCGCATCATAGTAGTCCCCAAAGAAGAAGAAAATGAGGAAGGGTTAGAGAATATATTTGAAGAAATAGTGACAAAAAACTTTCCTAATTTGGTGAAGGAAGAAGGCATTCAAGTTCAAGAAGCACAGAGAGCCCCAAGTAAGAAGAACCCAAACAGGCCCACGCCGAAATATTTAGTAATTAAAGTGCCAAAAATTAAAGACAAAGAGAGAATCCAAAAGGCAGTAAGAGATAAGCAACAGGTTACCTACAAAGGAAACCCCATAAGGCTCTCAGCTGACTTCTCAACAGAAACACTACAGGCCAGAAGGGAATGGCATGAGGTAATCAAGGTCATGAAAAACAAGGATCTGAATCCAAGACTACTCTACCCAGTAAGGCTATTATTCAAAATAGAAGGTCAAATAAAGAGCTTCCCAGATTTAAAAAAAAAAAAAAAAAAAAAGGCTAAAGGAATATATTACCACCAGACCAGCACTGCAAGAAATGTAAAAAGGACTATTGTAATTAGTAGAAGAAATAGGAAAAGCAATATAACCAAACTAAACAAAAATGGCAATAAATAAGTACATATCAATAATCACCTTAAATGTAAATGGATTGAATGCTCCCATAAAAAGACACAGAGTAGCTGATTGGATAAGAAAGCATGACTCATCTATACGTCGTTTACAAGAGACCCACCTCACAACATAAGACTCACATAGGCTGAATGTGAAGGGATGGAAAAAAATCTTCCAAGAAAATGGAAAAGAAAAAAGAAGCTGGGGTAGCAATACTCATATCTGATAAAATAGATTTCAAAATGAAGACCATAACTAGAGACAAAGAAGGCCACTACATAATATTGAAAGGATCTATCCAACAGGAAGATATAACCTTGGTAAATATATATGCACCCAATATAGGTGCACCAAAATATATTAAAAATCTTCTGGAGGACTTCAAAAAAGAAATCAACAGCAATATAATCATAGCAGGGGACTTCAACACCCCGCTGACATCACTGGATAGATCCTCTAGACAAAAAATTAGCAAGGAAAGAGAGACTCTATATGAAGCACTAGACCAGATGGATTTGATAGATATCTACAGAGAATTATACCCCAAAACTAGAGAGTTCATATTCTTCTCAAGTGCACATGGGACATTCTCAAAGTTAGACCACACCTTAAAACACAAACTAAGTCTCTACAAGTTTAAGAAGACTGAAATCATATGAAGCATCTTCTCAGATCACAATGGCATGAAATCAGAAATCAATTGCAGCAAAGATATTTGAACACATGGAGGCTAAATAGCATGTTATTAAACAATGAATGGGTTACCAAGGAGATCAAGGAAGACATTAAAAACTCCCTGGAAAGCAATGAAAATAAACACACAACAACATACAATCTATGGGATACAGCAAAAGCAGTTCTGAGAGGGAAGTTCATAACACTACAGGCCTATCTCAAGAAACAAGAAAATCTCTAATAGACTATCTAACCTCACACCTTAAAGAACTAGAAAACAAACAAAAAGAAAACTCCAGAGCAAGTAGAAGGAAGGAAATAGTAAAGACCAAAGCAGAAATAAATGACATAGAGACCAAAAAAAAAAAAATTCAAAGGATCAATGAAACAATGAGCTGGTTTTTCAAAAAGATAAGCAAGATTGATGGACCCTTAGTTAGACTCACCAAGAAACAAAGAGAGAGAACCCAAATACACAAAATCAGAAATGAAAGAGGAGAAGTAACAATTGATACCATGGAAATACAAAGGATCATTAACAAATACCATGAACAATTATATGGCAACAAATTTGACAATCTAAGTGAAATGAAAAAATTTCTAAAGACACAGAGTCTCCAAAAACTGGACTGAAAAGAGATAGAAAATTTGAACAAACCAATAACAATTAAGGAAATTGAAGAAGTAATCAAGACACTCCCAGCGAACAAAAGCCCAGTCCCAGATGGCTTCACGGGGGAGTTTTACCGAACGTTCAAAGAGGAACTAAAACCCATTCTCCTCAAACTATTTCAAAAAATTCAAGAAGAAGGAAGACTTCCAAACTTGTTCTATGAGGTCAGCATAATTTTAATTCCAAAACCAGAAAATGACACTACAAAAAAAGAAAACTAAACCAATGTCCCTGATGAACATAGATGCCAAAATCCTGAAGAAAATACTAGCAAATTGGATTCAGCAATACATCAAAAGAAATATTCACTATGACCAAGTGGGATTCATCCCAGGGCTGCAAGGCTGGTACAATATTTGCAAATCAATAAATGCAAATACACCACATAAACAAAATGAAGAATAAAGCCACATGATCATATCAATAGATATGCTGAAAAATCATTTGACAAAATCCAGCACCCATTTCTGATAAAAATGCTCAGGATTCTGGAAATAGAGGGATCATATCTCAACATAATAAAGGTCATATATGAAAGACCTACAGCCAACATCATACTCAATGGGCAAAAACTAAAAGCATTTCCCTTAAGAACAGGAACAAGACAGGGATGCCCACTTTTGCCCCTTTATTTAACATAGTAGTGTAATTCTTAGCCACAGCAATCACACATGAAGAAAAAATAAAAGGGATCCAAATTGGAAAGAAGGAAGTGAAACTGTTATTATTTCCAGATGACATGATGTTATACATAGAAAACTCCAAAGACTCCATCAAAAATCTACTAGACTTAGTAAATGAATTTCACAAAGTAACAGGATACAAAATTAACGTCAAGAAATCAATGGCATTCTTATACACTGAAGGTCACAGAAAGAGAAACTAAAAAAAAAAAAATCCCATTTACCATTGTGGCAAAAAAAAAGTAAGATACCTAGGAATAAAATTAACCAAAGAAGTAAAGGACTTGTTCTCAGAAAACTACAGGACATTCAAAAAAGAAATAGACCCCTGGCCAGTTTGGCTCAGCGGTTAGAGCGTTGGCCTGCAGTCCAGAGAGACCTGGGTTCGGTTCCCCCTAAGGGCATGTACCTCGGTTGCAGTTTGTCCCCGGCCCTAGTTGATCGTGCGGGTGGCAGCCACTCGATGTGTTTCTTTCACATCGATGTTTCTCTCTCTCTCACTCTGTTCCTCTCTCTCCCTCCCACTCTACCTGAACAAAAGATGGAAAAACGTCCTTGGGTCAGGATAAAAAAAAAAAATTAAAAAGAAATAAAGGAAGATATAAAAAAGTGGAAGCACATACCTTGTTCATGGATTGGAAGAATTAACATCATTAAAATGTCCATATTACCCAAAGCAATCTATAGATTCAATGCAATCCCCATCAAAATACCAACAACATAGTTCACAGAACTAGAACAAAAACTTCAAAAGTTCATATGGAACCAAAAAAGACCCCAAATATCCACAGTTATCTTGAAAAAGAAGGATAAAATAGGTGGGATCACAATCCCGGATATCAGGTTATACTACATAGCTACTGTATTCAAAACAGCCTGGAATTGGCACAAGAACAGGCATATAGACCAGTGGAACAGAACAGAGAACCGAGAAATGGACCCAAGACAATATGCTCAATTAATATTTGACAAAGGAGACAAGCGCATACAATGGAGTAAAGACAGCTACATGCAAAAAATGAAACTAGACCATCAACTTACACCCTACACAAGAATAAACTTAAAATGAATAAAAGACTTAAATGTGACCCGTGAATCCATAAAAATCCTAGAAGAAAATGTATACAACAAAATTTTGGACATCATACACAGCAGAATTTACTCTGATACATCACCTAAGGCAAGAGAAACAAAGAAAAAAATGAACACATGGGACTACATCAAACTCAAAAGCTTCTGCATAGCAAAAGAAATAATCATCAAAATGGAAAAGCAACCCACTGTATGGGAGAGCATCATTGCCAATAATATATCAGATAAGGGGTTAATTTCCAATATATAGAGTGCTCATACAACTCCACAAAAGGAAGACAAAGAATCCAATTAAAAATGGGCAGAGGAACTAAATAGACACCCCTCCAAACAGGACATACAAATGGCCAAAAGGCATATGAAGAAATGCTCAACATCACTAATCATCAGAGAGATGCAAATTAAAACAACAATGAGGTATCACCTCACACCTGTCAGAATGGCCGCCATCAACAAATCATCAAACAACAAGTGTTGTCGAGGGTGTGGAGAAAAGGGGACTCTAGTACACTGTTGGTAGGAATGCAGACTGGTGCAGCCACTATGGAAAACAATATGGTGTTACCTCAAAAAATTAAAGATTGAACTGCCATTTGACCCAGTGATCCCACTTCTAGAAATATATCCTAAGAAGCCTGAAACACTAATCACAAAGAATATATGTACCCCCATGTTCATAGCAGCACTATTTACGATAGCTAAGATCTGGAAACAGCCCAAGTGTCCACCAGTAGACAAGAGGATAACAAAGCTGTGGTACATATACACAATGG
Source organism: Molossus molossus (assembly GCF_014108415.1). NCBI lineage: Eukaryota > Metazoa > Chordata > Mammalia > Chiroptera > Molossidae > Molossus > Molossus molossus. Next base: position 112,528,716 of record NW_023425399.1, read on the forward strand.
AGTACAATGCAGCTGTAAGAAAGAAAGATCTTTTATCCTTTGGAATGACATGGAGGGACCTAGAGAGTATTATCCTTAGTGAAACAAGCCAAGCAGAGAAAGACAAATATCACATGATCTCACTTATTTGTGGAATATAATGAACATAAGAGTCTGAGGAATAGAGTAGACCCAGAGATGTGGAAGTAGGGTACAGACTCACAACCCTCTGAATAGGGGGCAGTGGGGGGAGGGAAGAGATAAACCACTGAACTCATATGCGTGTACGTATAACCGATGGACATGGACAACAAAGCCTGGTACAGGGTGGGGGGGTTGGGGAGGAGGGTGTCAATGGGGAAAAAAGGGAGAAACATCTGTAACAAAAATAAATTAAAATATATCTTTCTTTAGAGCATTTTACAACTCCTTTTCAAAAGTAAATATGACAGCCAAGTAAATTCCAGATTCCTAGTCACCTGTCCAACTTTGGAGTATCGTAAGATCTTTGACATGATCAGGTTTTTGCAATATTCTTTAAAAAAAAAAGTGCACTCTTGACTATTAGCCACCAGGAAATAGTAGCAAGATTATTTCATGTGAAACAGGATTTGACGGGACTCTATAGTTCCACCGCAGCTAATACTAATTTCATTTTTGGCTGAAGGTCTCAATGAATGTTTTTTGGCTTATTTATTTGGCATTGTTAAGTTGGATTAGATTGCACAAGAAAATTGGGATAGTCTGTGGTTTTGTTCATTGAAACCTTAAAATAAACGTAAATATTAAGAAATGCTGAGGAAGTCGACGAGTGTCAAGATTCCAAATAGGGGTGTGTTGTGTGTGTGTGTGTGTGTGTGTGTGTGTGTATTTAGAAGAAATATGCTTAAGCTGTGAACTCAGACCAGAGAAAATATCCTTATGCCTTAACATTTGTTCACTAGTGAGACATTTGAGGAATATTTTTAAACAGAATTTTCTTGAACCTCATCTCCAAGAACTACACAAGAGTAGTTACATTATGTTACATCCTCCAAGAAATTCCGGATGATCTGAACCTACATTTGTACTTAGCAGGCAAAGCACCATAAAAGCTTCGAGTTGGTCAGCCTGCAGAAATCTTATTTTTCCAAGACTCATTGCAAATTATACATAGGCACCTGATAAAGTGGACAGTGGATTGTGGATGCTGAATCTTTCATTATCCTTTTATCCATGTTCCAAAGGCGTAGGACGGATCGCTTTGTACCTCTGACCTGTAAGGCAGCCACCCCCCCATACCCCCCCCCCCCTTAACGGCACAGAACTCATTGTCGTCGTCTGAGAATGGCAGCCATACCATGATTTGGGGCCATTCTTCTGAAATAGTTTATTTTACAAGGAATGGAGTTAGTTTTTATCAGGGACCATTGTCTAAGAATAATATTGTTTTTTCTCAAATAACGTTCTACTGGAGACCTAGACTAAAGAAAAGACACCGTGTTGAGTTGAAACTGTGATGCGTGGGGACAGCATCGTTGGGTAAAGGTAAGAGGTCAAAGGGACGAGCAGCAGTGAAGCCCGGTTGGACGCGGGCCGGGCTCCCCATCTGAACTCTGCGTCCTTTCTTTACAACAAAGATACTTTCTCTCTGCTCAGATAACGCAGTTTATAATTTGGCAAAGACTCTTGGCGAACACCAATATGCTCGTTTTCACATGTTGAATTTATGATTGTCTTATATGCTGCAATCTTTGGAGAAATAATTACCAAAGCTTCAAATCATTGGCAATGTGTACACATGTATTTTATATCATTCAGCTGCCCTCTTTGTGCAAGTAGTTGCTGCCTCCACAGGATCCTGAAATCTCGCAGTCACCCCAAAACAGACTCTGACTGTCCGTATGATTCAGCAGTGTGCGGGTTTCTCAGTGTAATGCTTAATCACGGGCAAAACTGGACCTCTCTCAAAGGGATGTCATGCAACCGGTCACTGCCATGCTTTCTCTTAATCCTTGCCATTATTTCATCCATCACTATCACAACTGCACTGCTCACATTCACTGTTGTCTTGCAAAGCATTCTTAAAAACACACGATTTTTTTCCTGCCTTCGACCCACACAAATGCGTGCATTTTTGTACTAATCCTTTGTGCATGCATGCAGGCCACGTTTTAAAATATAATATGATATTTCCCTTCCCTGGATATTAAAAACTGGTCCCTCTTTTCTCTTCTTATCAGAGTGTGTGGTGTCATATCTAGAGTAACAACTGTTCCTTAGCATTATGTTTCGAACCAGTGCTAATCTATTTTCTCGTTGCTTATGGCTTTTATTAACACTATTGTGTATGTAGTAGAGGACCTAAGCTTCTTTGGGGGGAAGAAATCTCAAAAGTGTTTCATTGAGAATTCATTTCCTATAGGTTAATGGAAAGCAATAAGTATAAACAATAAAAAAAAATCCCTTTGGGCCCTATTTTATTCTTCCTCAAGAGTGTAACTTTTGCCAAAAATGCTTTTATTTCTGGTCCGCTTCACTCTTCCGATAAAGCATAAGACATCTCTTCAGAGCGTCTTCTCTGACTAAGTATGTCGGCATGTGTTGAATTACAGTACACGGTTTATTTCTTCCAAAGACAGTGGAAATGCGTGATTGTTGATTTGATGTATTGCTTCTGGTTATTAGCAAGGTCTCAGGGTGGCAGAAGCCATGTTGATTTCCTTCACCATCATCACAGAGTCGCAGGGCCCAAAGGGATGGAGAGTCACCCGGGTCCACCAGCTGCTACCGGAGCATGAGAAGCCAGGGTGAGTGGGCTTGTGGAGGAGAGAGGGGACAGGGCCCTTGGAGAGCAGTCAGACTGCACAAAGAGGCGAGGTTTGTACCAGGAACAGACAGCACAGGGTGGCTGATGCGTGGGACAGGGAAGCAGGTGACAGAGAAGGATGGAGGGATAGACAAGCCACAGACCCAGCAGCTCCTCTGACTTCACTCCTACCACAATGTCAGCTCGGCCATTGGTCACAAGCACTGAGGGAGATGTATGACCTCTCTGTTTCCTTTTACACATGAGGACATGGGTCAAGGTCAGTTCATGTCATTTGTCCAAGGTCATCTGTTCAGGACGTGACAGAGTCAGAACTTGAACCAGCAGAGCCTGGAGCCCAGTGTCTTACACATTCAGCTTCTCTTTAGCAAGAAAACAGAATAGGTTTAGTAATATTATCTACGCATCACATGCCCATCAGCTTTTACTGTGGTTCTGTCCTGCAGTCAGAGGTCCTTGGCCGCCCTTGTGCAACCTGATTGTATGAACATTCTTAGTAGCGTTACTGAGGTGTAACTGATACAATATAGCGCCCGTACTTAATGCATATGATCTGATGCCTCGGACATATGCACCCTAATCAAGGTAACAAACATATCCGTCACCTCCTGCAGTTTCCTTGTGACCTGCCCCCCTCTGTGGTGAGAACAACGCAAAAGTCAGAAGAAGAAACCAAAAAGTCAGTAGTATTTAAGTATTTTTTTTTTCATACGTGCTACCTCCACTGACAAATACGTTTGCAATCATCTGAAGTAAAACATGAGAGTGTGCACTATGTGTAGGGAAAATAAATGATTTAATAAATACCCGGGAGAATTCAATATCCCTGTATATGCTTGCTTAGAAAACACTTTAGAATAAGAAATATGATTCAGGCTCAAGGACTGAGTGATTAAACCCAACTCAGTTGTGTTTAGTCAGATGTGAAAAATACACAGTTAATTGGTAGGCAAGACCTCAGTGCACCAGGATTCAATTATAGAGTCTTCAAAATACTAGTGAACCCAAAGTTAATGAGACAGTTTTACAGACATTACAATTTTAAGGTACTGATTTATTTTGAAAAAGTGGCAAGGAGAAATTTAATATGCTGAAACATATTTCTGTCTTCATTTTGGAATTTCAATTAAAAGGAATAATTTATTACACAGTGAATAATGAATATATATGTGAATAGATATTATATATAATGTTTGGTGTGCTTTTAATTAAAAGTTCCTTTTGTTCTATTTTGATGTTGGTCTTAGTTTGCTAATTGTCAAAGAAATTTGGTCAATTATATGCTCATTGCCCTCTGAAATATAGGAAATGAAGGGTAACAATTGTTCCACACCACATCAATTAAAATATGCTTGGACATATACCAATCATAACAAAAATAATTGCAACCATGAATCCGTACTATTGTAATAAGTATGATAGTATGGAGTCGGTTGTACCTCGACAGAACACTTGTTAAAATGTGTGTGTGTGTACAACTGAAAGTGATATACATTTAACATTATATAGTCACTTTTTTATTGAGTAGAGACTTATTTTGTAAGTTGTTGATATAATGAAATCCCTTTAGTTGGTTAAATGGATGGTTCATAAAGAGTTGATGATCTATAACTATATAAAACCAAGTGGGGAAAAAAATGAGAGGAATTTTATGTACATAAATTGTTGTTACACCAGAACATCGTATTTGATAATAAAAATGGGTAATCTTATACAAACACTGAGCTTTATTAACATGTTGATTAACCTGCATATTTTAAGCATTGATTTAAAAAAACTTCAGTGGCTATATCCTCAATATAGCAATATTGCATAATTGATAAGAAGCATTTGCAGTTACACATTAACTTGTCTTGTTGCTATACTGTATGGAAAGCTGTTTTTATTTTTATTTATTTTTTGGTACATGCCCCTAGTGGGAACCGAACCCGGGACTCTCTGGTCCGCAGGCCGATGCTCCAACCGCGGAGCCAAAGCAGCCAGGGCTGTTTTTATTTCTTGATAAAGGTTGGGAAGGGCTGAGACTCTGTCTAGTGTTATCTAAGCTGAGAAGACTCTCCAGTCTGGGAGACAGTTCCTCTCCTCTCTCTGTGCCCTGAGAACCGCTGGCCATGGCCCAGGAGGCTGACACCGACTGACACACACTGCGGACTAAAGAGACTGAATAAATAAATATATTTGATACTGTTCATTATGAGTGTTTACTATATGAGCGTATCGCATTCTCTGGACTATAAAATCTTTAAGGACAAAGAACCGTGTGTTATTCAAAATATTTTATTTTTAGAACTTATCGTAACATATTAACCATAGCAGGAGTTGATGCACCTGTCGGATGTCCTTTTGACTGCAAGTAACAGGAACCTCAGCGAGCCCGGCTTCGCGAAATGTAGGTCATCGTGTTCACAAGCAGGGGCACAGGGTGCGCATTCCTGTCCTGCGGAGCGCAGTCAGTAAACTCGCCATCACGCTGTCCCCGTTGTCGATGTGCAGGGTGGCTGTTACTCGCACCTTCTTCCGGGCAGGAAGAAAGTAGAGGGAAAAGGTTTCTCATTCTGATGTGTTCAGGTTTTTGCGGATGGGGACGTTTCTCCAGCAGACTTGCCCTCGCGTCTCATCCGTAGAACCAGGTCATATGCTTCCCTGGGCACAGTGGATGGACAGTGACATGAGGTCATCATGGAAGATTAGACCATTCGTGATTCAGCCTCTGGGTAGGGACAGGGGCTTATCCTCCGGGAGATCAATAGGTTCTGCATTTCACCCGAACAAATTGTGATTTAGCTATCAGCAGGGGACAAGGGGAACATCGGGCAGTAAATGGAAAATTTGTGTTATAATAAATATTACATGGATGGAATTAGATTTGTTAAAAGGAATTACTCATGTCATATGCTGTCCATAATTGCATCTCCATATATATATATATATTTGTATTTTTCTTGGCAAGATTCAATATGAGCAATTTGTTTCTTGGAGGATAATTACAAATGCGTAAATTCCTCTATATTTTTAGTTATGCTGGAAAAGAAAATATTCAATATTGAAAAGATGCATCGGTCCCTTCAATTTTATTTTTTTGAATGTAAGTCTTGCTTTCGTAGCTGCAAGGGAAATCCCAGAGTTAACCTGGTGTCCGTCCGTCCTTTGTCTTTTCTTAGGCCTTAGAAGATCCAGATGGACTTAGATTCCATTTACCGGTTCATCGAGGAAACGCACATCTTCGGGACGCAGCCGTCGGCGGGTAAAGCGCCCGGCGATGGAGATGCGGGGGCCCCTGGCGCGGCGCCCCGGGACCCCCGCCGGTCCCGCCGGCCCCCTGGGGGGCTGCAGCCCCACGCCGCGCCCAGCGCCCGCGCGCGCGCCGCCGAGTGGGACATCTGCGCGGAGCTTCGCCTGCGGGAGCTGGAGGCCGCCCAGGCCCGGGCTGCGCAGCTGGAGCAGACGATGCGCTGGTGGTCGGACTGCACGGCCACGTGGAGGGAGAAGTGGAGCAAGGCGCGCGCCGAGAGCACCCGCGCCAGGGAGGAGGGGAGGCAGCTCCGCCTGCAGCTGGAGAGGGCGGCCAAGGAGCTGAGCGCGCTGAAGCAGCAGCGGAGTCGGGCCCCCGGGACCGAGGCGCTGGAGGCTGGCGAGGCCCAGGCCCGGGCGCGCCCCGGCTTCCCAGCCGCGTCCTGTGGCGCAGGGGACCCGGCTCAGATTGGCTCGCAAACGTGTGAGTCTATCAGAGAGTGTTTGGTAAAAAGAGAATCCCCTACAAAGGAGAACACACCCAGTGTGGTAAGGAAAATACCAGAGGGACCAGAGACTGGCCTTGTTGGACTGTCCTCGCGGTGGCGGGAGGAAGGGGGACGCACAGACCGGGGGCACGGGGTTGGGTTGCCCCTGGGTACCGCAGTCCCGGTAGCTTCAGCAACAGGCAGTTTTAGGGGCCAGAAGTCTGAGATCCAGGTGTCAGCAGGGCTGGTTTCTTGAGAGGCCTCTCTCTTCCGCCTACAGACGCCGTCTTCTCCCTGTGTCTCTACGTGGTCTTTTCTGTGTACGTGTGTCCAAGGTTCTCCCTAGAGGACTGTCTCATTAGGCCACCTCAACCGTCCTTTTAACTTTGTCACCTCTATCAAGACCCTGCGCCCAAAGAAAGTCACCTTCTGAGGTCCTAGGGGTTAGGACCTCAGCACATGAATTTTAAGGGGAACATAATTCAGCCCATGTTCGTGATCTTACGAAATTCTTCTTGGCAAAAACTTGCCCAGCGTTTTTTATGTGAAAAGGAAATATGTGGAGAGATTTCTCTCCATGTGTCCTTGCTATGTCAACAGTACTATAAATTATCCATGCGGGAGTTTGAATGTTCCCCAAGGTTCGCAACTCTGTCCTCACAACTAACACCAGGAAAATGGGTACCCCAGGCCCTGCTTTCACTGAATGTGTCATACTCCTCACTCTTGGAACTTCTCGGTATAATTACACTCTCGAAGTTCCTAAAAATTCTGCTTGAGCCCTGGCCGGTTTGGCTCAGCGGTTGGAGCGTTGGCCTGCGGTACAGAGAGACCCGGGTTCGGTTCCCGCTAAGGGCACGTACCTCAGTTGCAGTTTGTCCCCGGCCCTGGTTGGTCGTGCGGGTGGCAGCCACTCGATGTGTCCCTTTCACGTCGATGTTTCTCTCTCTCTCTCTTCCTCTCTGTCCCTCCCACTCTATCTGAACAAAAAATGGAAAAATGTCCTCCGGTGAGGATTAAAAAAAAAAAAAAAAAAAAATTCTGCTTGAGATACACTGTTTAAAACTCTTTATTTAATCTAGCAGTTTATACACTTATTTATCCATTTAACCACTCCTTCCCACCCACCCGCTTTTTTTAAAACCTGGTAATTACTATTAACATACTTTAGGAATCTGGGTTATCCCTTTTCATAGTATCAGTTTATATCATTACCTCTTTCTATGTAAATACCTGAAAACATGGGATGGTTCTTTTTTTTTTTTTGCACAGATAGAGTAGGAGGGAGAGAGAGGAAGGGAGAGAGAGAGAGAAACATCGATGTGAAAGGCACACATCGAGTGGCTGCCACCCACACGACCAACCAGGGCCGGGGACAAACTGCAACCGAGGTACATGCCCTTAGCGGGAACCGAACCCGGGTCTCTCCGGACCGCAGGCCGATGCTCTAACCGCTGAGCCAAACCGGCCAGGGCGGGATGGTTCCTTTTTAATGCCATCTTAAATTACAAGTCTTCCCATGATGTATGTAGGTCATAGTAGACAGAAATTTCCTTGTACATGGAAACTTCTAAAAGATTGCAACATTCTAATTACTTATGTTTATTTATTCTTCCAGGTTTGTTTTAAATATATATATATTTTTAAATTGATAATCTAAGCTGTTAGTCCTTTTGTGTACAATTTTGGGAAACTGTTATCTGTTCTCAAAATTCAACTGTGTTAATGTATGCATTTGAATGCCTTGATGGAGATGAGGGGTTCTAGCTCAGATACGTTGCTCTGAAAGTACAAATTATTTGTTATTACAAGTAATAGACACCACATTTGAGAATATGAAAGATTCTCTTCACATATATTTTGCTGAGAGATTTTCAGTATCTTGGGACTTCATTTGGAATATTTTTGTATCATCAGTGCCAAGAACATCGTACACAGTAGGTATTTATTAAAAGTCTATTTATTTAGGGAAAATAGATAGTTACAATTCCTTATGATGGTAGTGAATTAAGTATTGGCTGTTAAAGAAGTTTGAATTAGCTGTTTTCATTTTTATCAGTTTTCCTACCAACTCTAAAGACACATACGTGTGAATGGATTATCTGTCTTACCATAGTATTTTCCAAGGAGAACAACATGTCTTATTTTATTGTTTTTCAAAGTGATATACATAATAACCATTAATTGTGGAGAGAATGAAGAAATGAATCATACTAGTAACCTAACATGTATGTGCTACTTTTAAAATAAATACTAAAGATTAAGTATCATTAAGACTTTATTTGAACTTGGCTATTAATTGAGAGTTTATTTGAACTTGGCTTTATCTCACTTTAAACCCACAAGTCAGGGAAAATTTAAATCATAGACAAACATCTATAGCCTGAGTCTGGCGAAGTTTTGGAATCATGACGTAAGATTGTGAGACAGTGCACAGCTCTGATAAATGATGCTCGTGCACATTAAAATGCCCCGTTAAACTCGATTTGACATTTAACTAGCGATCTAAGAAATAATTCAATAAACGAGCCTATTAAAACATCCAAGAGTTCCTTGAAAATTTGTTCTTCTCTGTCCTTCAAATACAGCTGTCTTCTCTTTGAAACTCTCAAGTGCCTTGTGACAAAATAAACTTGAAGGAGAAATTCATAGACTCATTAAATAACTCTTTACAGCTGTTCAAGTCCATGCAAACTATTTTTAGCCATGATTAGAAAAAGAAAAAAACTTAAACTAAAAGTTAAAGCAGATTTTTTGAGAAATGTATTTGATTATAATAAGGTAGAACCTAGAAAGAAAGACGAAGAAGAAGAAAAAAAAAACACTTAAAGAATGCCAGTTAAGCCCTGGCCAATGTGGCTCAGTTGGTTGGGCTTTGTCTGTGCCCCAAAAAGTCACTGGTTCGATTCCCAATCGGGGCGCATGCTCTGGTGATTCCCGGATGTCGGGCTTGATCCCCAGGAAGGTGCGTGCAGGAGACAGCTGATGGATGTTTCTCTCTCATGGTTGTTTTCTTTCTCTCTCTCTCTCCATTCCTCTCTCTGAAATCAAAACAATCATATTTTAAAAAAGCTGTGGCCAGTTTGGCTCAGTGGTTGGAGCATCGGCCTGCGGACCAGAGAGTCCCCGGTTCAATCCCTGCTAGGGGCACGTACCAAATAATAATAATAATAATAACAACAAAATAAAAATAAATAAATTAAAAAAGACTGCAAGTTAAAGCTTGGCCACATAACACGATTAGAGAATGACTAAAAAAATGAAACTATGAATTTGATCCTGAATTGTAATGTGTATTTCCTTCCAAAAACATGGAAATATTCTGCATGGTTTTTCTACTGGGAGATTTAAGAATTCTACAGTAATAGTTGTTTTATGTTGTTTCCTTCAGGAAGAAGGCTTGATTCTCCACCCGTTAGGATTAAATGAGGAGGTGAAACGCTGCTCGGATCGTCTTGATGTATTCGAGAAGGGCAGTTCCGAAAACTGTGCAGTGAAGCCTGGGCTAAGACAGCACCCAGGGCATCCGCCTTTGCAAAATGAAGCACCCAAAATTTCAGCTTTGCAGGTGCATTTGGATGAGTTCCAAAAAATCTTAAGGCAAGAAAGAGAGTAAGTATAACAGTGATCAGTACCATCAATGTCTCCCTTAACCAAGTCTCGTTTTTCGACTTCTTAAAATTGTTAAATCTAGCAAGCCGGCCATTTGAAAATGCATTTTACCCATGATTTAGTCCTTCTGTTCCATTGTTTACAAAATGAGTTTGATATACTGTATTCGTTTTTTAAATGTTGGCATGCAGCTGATACTTTCTTAGTTTTTATTCTTCCTCATAACCTTGCTCTCACCATCTCCGGTAGATTCACCTTATTTATATTTGAATTATTAGTGTATGGGGTTAAAATAGCCAGAGTATTATCTATACAGGGAGTCAATAAAATGAAAATAGACTAATATTAATAACAGACAAATCACAGTTCTGTGATGTATTGACAGAAAAAGATACCTTGGTCGTTGACCACTTTTGGTAAAGAGGAGAGGGCCGTGGTCTGGAGAGTCATCGATCTGGGTGCTCAGATCTGTTTTGCTCAACCTTTTTTGCTTAGCTGATGGTAGGCTATTTTGTCCTCAGTGAAACTATGGATAGTGATGCTTATGTTCCAGTTTGCTTTTGTTCAGTCACAGAACTTCCCAAACGACAGCTATTGAAGCAACAGTCGCCACATGCCTGCTCAGGGGTCTGGGACACGGCTGTCCTGGGCGTGGCGTCAGGGCAGCGCAGGCTGGGGGCTGAAGCCACCCCGGAAGGTGGTGGCTGATCTTAGTTCTCGCCTCGGCCTCCGTGGGGACCCCTGCATGTGGCCTGTGCCATCTGTGTGGCTTCTTGGTCCCCTCACAGCATAGGGCTGGCTAGGTAGGAGTGAACATCTTACAGGCACAGAGAGAACTCGATGCTGTTTTTTTTTTAAATCCTCATCCGAGGACATTTTTCCATTTTTTGTACAGACAGAGTGGGAGGGAGAGAGAGGAAGAGAAAGAGAGGGAAACATCGATGTGAAAGGGACACATTGAGAGGCTGCCACCCGCACAACCAACCAGGGCCAGGGACAAACTGCAACCGAGGTACATGCCCTTAGCGGGAACCGAACCCGGGTCTCTCCAGACCGCAGGCCGACGCTCTAACCGCTGAGCCAAACCGGCCAGGGCTATGCTGTTTTAATGACCTTGCGTCAAAGTCGCTTGGCATCACTTCTGTCATGCTTACTGGTGGAGACGACCACACAGGCTGATGGGATCCAGGAAGAGGGACACCCTCAGTGGCAGGAGGGTCAAAGTCAAGTGATAATAGCACGTAGGAAGCAGCCACTGTGGCCCCCACCTTTGGAAAATGCAACCTGCCGATGCGGTTCTCACTGAATCCTTAGGCGGGTCAAACACAAGTAACGACTGGGAAACTGACCACTAGTACAAATGACTCTATATACTGTTATTCTTTTTTTTTTTAAAGTATTCAGTTTTATTAACTTCCTATGTGAGGGAATATTCCGGGGATATCTGATGCACTTTAAATGTCATATATCATATAATATCATATATTATATAATGGTTTCAGTTTCCATGGTTTAAATAGATTTAAGCAGGGATGAGTACACGCACAAACATTTCACAAATGCTGCATTTGATCTGCCATTCCCTTTCTGCCAACCAGAAGTTTCTTTAGTCCCTCTGATATTTATTCATACCACTAACTTCTTCTTATACCTCGCGACGTGCATAGATTGTGATAATACAGCATCTGGGTATAGAATGAGTATTTATTATTCTGCAATCAGCTATACATTTGTAGTAGAGGCGATCAACATCAGCAGCAAAGGGAATACAATTGAATTAATTTTTAGACCTGCTCCCGTGGTAACACCGTCTGGAACTGCAGGTCTCCGTTAAACTCTAAACTCCGTGTGTTAGTTCCTGAAGGATTGAGCTTTTTAGTGGCTGTAGACCTCTCTCGAGAGTACACACTGTGCAGCTTCACTGCCATAATGTCACGAGAGCAACAGGACACTGTCTCCCGGAGGTCACCTCCCTAAGGTGGTCTGGACACACCCGGGCTCACTGACACACATGTGCACGTGCATGTCCATTCGACTTCCTTGGAGTAAATGAACAACCTCCAGAGAAGTAAATTCTCGGCAGCTGCACACCCCGGACAGGCCAGAGAATAAGCGGGAAGGGGCCTTCGATTCTCCTCTGTCTCCTCACCCTCCTTGGGGAGCCCTCCCAGGGGTCGTGTCACGAATAATCACCAGCGCGTCATCCACAGGAGGCCGCTGCAGAGCCTCTCTTTCTGTCGCAGAGTGTTTCCCAAGGACAGAGCGACACAGCCGCTGTAAATCTGCTTAATTTCGCAGAGGCCTGGAATCTCAGCCAGGGGGTGGCTGATGCTGAGAAGATGGGAACGTGGTGTTTTCTGTGTTCCCAGCCGGTGGGAACATTCCCCGACGGGAGCTGGGGCGTCAGGGAAGAACTGAGGGAGACGTTCCCACCGTCATCCCACAGGGAACCCCTCCCCGAATTCGCGGATTACATCACTTGTACTCGCAGGACTGTTCAGGGTTCTGTGTAATTATCCGGTGTCTGAGAATTTGCCAGCAGCCTGTGCTTTGGGTGTTGAATTAAGAGAACCATTGAAAGGCCAACTCCAGGGGCTGTCCCCTGTGATTTCTACCAGGAAATTTATGGCGTTAGGTCTTCCAAGTCTTCTATTTATTTGAGTTAACTTTTGCGCATTTCTGCCATTTTTCACTCCCCAGTACCTCTTTGCGTTTAGGAGGTTGTTTGCCCAACGAGACAGAGTGTGTTTTCGTGCACAGACTACAAAGTATGTAGTGAGTTTCTACCTTGGTCTCCCTTCCACCTAGGGAGCACGCATTTGATCTGGGAGCCGGCTTCAGAGGTGCCCCCCCGGGTCTTGGCAAAAGCGAATGCTCCCGGGAAGGCGGCACCCCGAATCCATCCTGGTGAAGAGGAAGGCGGGGTGGGGGCTACATCCTGTTTCCAGGGGACCAGCCGCCTCTGGTCTCTCTTGCCAGCATCCCGTGTCTCGTTGTGGTATTGAGGCCGTGCCTGCTAGCTGGACCTTAGTGAGGCTGGGTGCTGCTGATGGGAAGACTTCAGTGGCTTTCAGGGTGTTACTTCTGGCTTCATGCGGTCCCCATTTCCTTCTCCGACTCCCCCAGAGATTCTCTGAACGATTGATATCCTTTCTCCTGCTTAAATCAGCTGCTATGAATGTATTTGCCCGTCAGACACTTAAGGGTACAGGAGCGTGTAAGGGCATCGGGCAGGGAAGGCGGAAGCACTGGGGTCTTCCCAGACCTAGTTCTGTGACCCCCGAGTCGCCTCATGCCTGGAGGCGTCACCTCCGAGCCTTGGGCTCTGGTCCTCCCAGATGTCCCCGACCATGACGATACTCTTTAAAAGTCTTTTCTAATTAAATACACTATATACGGCTTTGGCTATTTGATGACAAAAGCTTAGGATGTAACTATAAATAGTCGGGCATGCAGTCAGAAAATAGCAAACATGTTGAGCATTGAAAGTCTATGTATACACATGTCATTATTTCCTGTTTAACACTCGGTTGACTTCTGGACTTCATGTGGGTATCTACATGTCATTGCCAGTGAATTATTTTTGTCTTGCACAAACATTTGGCATCAATAGGATTTTAAGGAAATACTGATTAGGTATTTTACAATGAGTGTTCACGTCGTTCAGAAATGATTACTTATCCCCAGATATTAATGTGTCAGGAATTTCTGTCTCTGAAAAATATTCCATTTAATCTTCCTGTTTAGATGTCTGAGTTATATGCCCGATTATTATGGGATCATGATTGTTTACACAGTACCAAAAGATTGCAGAGAAATCTAATCATGCTTTCCATAAAATCATTTTGGTTCACCCTTTATTTAATATTCTGCAAATTTTCTATGTTTTAGCACTAGGACTTTGAAACGTTTATATCATCATATCAAATGCTATATTTTTTGCTGAGTTTATCTTAACTTAGTTTTTTAAATAATTTGTGCATAAACTATGGAATATTTTTAGTAAAATTATGTTTTTTCTTTGCCTTCTCATAGTTCAAATAATATGATAGTTTAAATTTAACTGTGTAAGTAGTCAACTATGAAAATCTTTCTAAAATATAGAATACATTTATTAGGCTAGAGAATGAAGGATTTAAAGAGCGCCCTCTGCTGTGTAAATTTAAGTGTGCAACGTCCTTATTGTGTGCTTGCAGAAATAGTCAAACCTTTTGATGAGGCCAAATTAAAAATATCCAAGAATCACATTGACATTACTTTTTATGAATTACTTGTCCTCTCACTAAAATTTACCTTTTTACATTATAAAAATACAAAATTTTCTTGTAAACAATTATTAGTTATTTTATTCAAGATATATACTGAGGAATAAATAAATATACTACATTTAAGTATTACTAATTTGCCTTAAATAAAGAATACAAATAGTTATTCATTTTATATACTTTTACAAAATTATATTATTTTTATCTTATGAACTGACAGGATAGGTATGCTAAATCTAGATATAATCTAGAGATAGTCGGATCTTTAGAATGTGTCTATATTTATATGTAACTAAGATTAAAAGTATAACAAATAGCTTGAAATGTTTTTCTTGAATTTCTCATAATTCCTAGAAGGATTAGCTAACCCAGTAATTTTGATGACTTTTTTGAGAATTGGCATTTATGCTACAGTAATAATAAATCACTTTTATGTTAATGCGAGCTCTCTTGGCTGACATTATAATTTGATTTATTAAAGTATAATGTTAAAAGCTGGTGTTGATTTTTTCAACATGTATGATTTTGAACTTGTAAATTTAAAAATCCAGACTTTTCTCCAATTTTCAAATTATTCTACTTATGAATATATTCTCAAAATTATTTTAAGGAGAAAAATTTTAATGTATGCTTCAAAACACAAATGTAATTAATATCCTTGAATACAAAATGTTAATGTTTTATGTACACTTTTTCCTTAAAACATTTTTAATTCCTCAGAAAAAAATCAATCCCATGTTGTATTGATGCAACTCCAATAAATTAAAATACAAGGGAAAGCAGGCAGAAAGTCAATTATTTTGAACCTGGCAAAGCTAAATGAAATATACTTAACCAACTGTAAAGCTAATTGACAGAATAACAAATTAAACTCGGTTTTGCTCAATATTTATGATTTCTAGTACATTGAACCGGTTTTCTGTCATCACCACGATCATATATAAATATAGACAGTTAGGGAGAGAGCACCTCTGGCTTTGAACGCATTCCCCACACGATCGCCCCACGGTAAGCCTGTTTTGCTCTCATCATTTAGCATGCGCTCCTCCCTGGAGCGAGAAATAGAGCGGCTGCAGTCAGCTGTGTCTTCGTGGAAACAGAAGTATGAAGAACTGAACGCGTCGACGTCCAGAACAAGGAGAGAGGTACGGAGACTTAGGAGGGGAGGGAGACACGGCACTGAGGGCTCTCTGGTCCATGTGTAACCCGGGGCTCCACAGGCCCAAGGAAAGGGGTTCGAAGTGGAACTTCTGCTGTAGGAGGAATATTTCAACTCATGGGTCACTGGTGGACTCAGTCAAACTCAGGCCATAAGAAATTATGTTACAAATCTCTCTCTCTCTCTCTCACACACGCACACACACGCACACATTTTTAGACAGGGAGGAAGGGGGAGAGAAAGGGGGAGAGAGAGAGAGAGAGAGAGAAACACAGATGTAAGAGAGGAAGATCAACGTGAGAGAGACACACCGATCTGCACTTTGGCCGTCAAACCCGAAACCGAGGTATGTGCCCTGACTGGGAATAGAACCTGTGACCTCCTGGTGCACAGGACGACGCTGCACCACAGCAGCCAGGGCCATAACATTTATTTTTAATGATCAACCACATGACACAATGAACGATTCATTTCAGGCACATTAGAGGGTGCTGCTGAAGACGTCATCGTATTGCGACATCTATATCAAATAATTTTGTCTTCCTCTTTTATAAAGCAGTCTGAAACTATCAGCCTATCTCAAGAGTGTTTAGGTTCTTTTCATATTGACATTATGTCATTCAGGATCAGCTACTTGCCTTTCTATTTTGCCTTTGCATTTTCATCAATAAAATGCTGTCATGAATCCTTTGCATGTCACTGGTTTTTAATATTCATTATCACATGGTGGAAAGTTCAGGAACCTTGGTTGCCAGAATATGCCCTACTTCTGGGACAGAGGCAGGCACCCCAAGGGCCAATGGGTACAGAAATGACCAGGCACAGGTTCAAACTCACTCTGTGGACCACTGAGGTTGGAAAGGAGGGAAGGATTTCCCTGATAATCCTAACCGTGTCTCCTGCTTAAAAATCATTTACTACAAAAAATAATTTCAGTGAGAACCACAGAAAGTTAGTTTGAGAACATTTCTCAGTGAGGGGTAAATTAAACAATAAAAGCTAACAAGCTATTTTACATTTATTTCCCCTTAATGTATTTATGTTGAGTATAAGAGTGGTTTTGTTTCCAGCTTACCTATGGATGTGTACACACATGTGTTTATGTATGGACTCAATGTTGGTTTTCACAGGTAGCTCACTGAACATGATGTCTTAGGTGTGAACATCAACAGGAAACTAATTTTATACAGGAGAAATAGTTCGAAGCACACAAATCATGTCATTCTTAGAGTGTGTGTGCATTTGTCCTATAATATAACCGGCTCTAAATTTAATTGAGAAAGGATATTTAAGATAGAATTGGTCTTTAATTTTCAAAGAAACATACATTTACTGTACGTTGCCTCGAGGGGGCAGTGCAGACTTGATAATTTAGTCTAACCGCTTTTTATATAAGTAATGTCACATTTATGTAGCAACTATTTTTGAAAAAAGTTATAGTTTTGATTTGGCTTATAAAGTGATATGTATATTTTAAAATGATTAATCTATTCTATTCAATGATGGCATTTTGGGCATCAGGTTGAAAAATGTGTATTTTGAATCGGTTAACAAAGCTTTATAGATGAGGGGGAAAAAATAGAACCAATGTAGCATTTACAGATAAATTAGGTTTATATTTTGATGCCTAAACATAAATATATATTAATACATTTGTGATGTTTTTACCAGGTAAGATAAGGATAGTGTTGTTATAACGGGGAAAAAAACAACCCTCAAAATTGCCAGGGAATCTTTGTTCAACTGTTCAAATAGTTGAGTGCATTATCCGACAGAGGGACTGTGAATTCGAGCAATGAATGAAAGTGACAATGAATGAAAAAAAGTTGTTATCATAGATGATGGACAGTGAATTTAAACAGAGATTAAAAAAAAAACTTTGAATTATTGTTATGGGTATTATTTTTTAAATATCCCTTTCCACTCCTAAAAAAGGAATTTGTGGTTTTCTTAGGGCCCCTTTAAAAAGATGTGGTATGTGCTCTAGACGTTTTGGCTCAGCGGTAGAGCATCGGCCCGCAGTCCAGAGAGACCCAGGTTTGGTTCCCGCTAAGGGCATGTACCTTGGTTAGTTTGTCCCCGGCCCTGGTTGGGGTTGTGTGGGTGGCAGCCAGTTGATGTGTCTCTCTCACATCAATGTTTCTCTCTCTCTTTTCCTCCTTCTCTTCTTCCTGCTCTATCTGAAGATAAATGCAAAAATGTCCTCGGGTGAGGATAAAAAATAAATAAAAAGATGTGGCATGCACATATATTTAAATTATTTTTGTAAAATATTATAAAAGTTTTAAATATTAAAAACTGAATAAATAAAAGTATTTAGCCATAGGTTATTATTTACATATACTTTGTTTAATTGTTTTATAATAGATGATAACAGAACAATATTTTTATGGTACATTTAGAAATGGCATTTTAGAATAATTATAAGTGTAAAATATTCAAAGTTCCAGTATAGTTGACTTATAATAAAAAATTACGTCATGATACATCTTTAGTATTGTACTTCATATGGATTCTCCTTATTCATTTCTCAGAAAGTCTGAAAATGGCCTTTGCTTTCACAAATGGCCTTTGCTTAGCCCTTCATCTACCACCCAAAACATTTTGAATACAGTGTAATTCTTTTTTAGATGCTAAAACAGTTACAAACAAAAACATGCCTGGCTAGGAACTGCTGATGGAAAGATTAGTAATTTTTAGAGTTGGAAACAGATGTGCTTAATAGACCAAGATTTTAAAAAATGTTTTTGAAAGTCTATGTGCTTTAACAGGAAATCATTGTTAAATCACTGATATTTAGAGAAGAGTAAACATAAGAATTTAATTGTAAAATCTAATAAGTATTCAAAATGCAACCCACACTATGAGTACTAGAGATGATTACACTGAAATGATATTCCCATGCTGAATTGAATCCTTATTTTGCTTATCCTTTGCAAGTCTGTAAATATTGATTTGGGATCAGATTATGAGTTCCAAGTGTGCTGAAATGATCATTTTTATGAAATCTCATCATCTAGAAAATCAAATGTTCATGTAAGTGATAATGATTACAAATAATTTGTGTGCCTTGCTTTCATAATAAACGACTCTTATTCTTTCCATAATGGAAGAATTACCCTTTACCCTACGCGGAGAATACTGCTAACATTTAACAATGAACGTCAAACCGAAAAATGAAATGTAATTTATTAAATCTTCTTAGAAAATGCGCTTTTACCTGGTAACTTTTTAAGGATTTTAGTGAGACATCTTTTTCTGTGTGGTAATAACGACGTTTCTAGCAGCTTATAATTTACTGTGTTCTTTGATGAAACTGTGTAGTAAATACTTAGAGACACAGGCTTTAGGGGCCTCAGCATGGTACTAACAGCTGACACTGAAGCTTTAATTCAAACACCTCAATGCGCCTTCTGATCTGGGGCAAATAAGGCTGGAAATAGGAGTGACGTGGAGCTAAAACCCTATGCGGATACCTTCAGTTTGAAAGAGGTTATGTTATGTGGGATTTACTCTGCATATGTCAAGAGAGGTCATGATCGGCCTCGGTCCCTCTCTGTGTGTGCACGGCGGCCCCAGCGGTTCTGGCTCTCAGGAGAGTCCTGGCAGCACCCCAGGTCCGCCGTGTTTTCCGTCTGGAACCGTCCGGACACTGTCCCCTGCCCCCTGCCGTCACCTCGCCCTTCCCCGCAGGGCACACTCACCTACACTTTACCCACAGGCCTGGCTTCAGTCCGGAGCATCCCTCCCTGCTCCCTTTTCCTCGAAGCCATGCGAGAGGCTTTTCAAAGACCTCATGCCCTGTGTGGTCACTGTGTGCCCTGGCGGGGACCGGCCACTTCATGGGACCGCGCACGGCTGCTCCGTCCCGGCCCGCCCGGGGCTGGGCACCCGCGGCTCTGACCCACGGAGGCCAAGGCTGCTTCCTCGAGCGCTGTGCTGGTGGGCAGGACGGGGCTCCGGCGGTCATGGGGACAGCAGCTGGGATCCTAGGCTGGACTTTCTTTCGCTTCGCAGCCCTGAGGACTTCCCATTCTCCCGGGCTCTGGAGTGACCGTCCGCACACTGGCCACTGGCAACAGTAAAATGGTGCCACTCTTGTTGAAACCTCCGTGTCCTTCCTGTAGGACCTTCCCTCCGACACCCTGGCCCTCTTTCTCCGTGGGACGCAGAGTAGCTGTGGGGAAGTTGGGGGTCTTGCACACAGTGGAATCTATTTTTGGATGTGTCTATTAGATATACCTAGTCAAAGCTCTTTCCTCTCCGAAATATATTTGACAATGTACCACACTTTTTAAAAAACAGCATGGAAGATCTTTTTTTTTTAAAGAAAATCTGTATTTGTGGGTTACAAACGTCAGAGAGTGATGCCCCAAACAGCAAGTAGGCCTGTGTGTGATGCTGTGGGCTCATGAATCCTAATTCATTCCAAGGAAGAGATCATCTGTTCGGAGAGAAACCAAACCTTCTCTACACAAATGATGTTACAACATCACTGTCATACTACAAGGTGATATACAGGAAACATCTAGGGGAAATCTCATTTTTAGTTATTTAGTAAGTTATTGCTAATAATTTATATTATTTTTTTAGGATTTTGTGGTATTTTATGGTATTTGATAGCTTTCTAAAACCTGTGAATTGTTGTGTCCTCCTTTTAGATAAATATGCATTTTCATTCTTAGTTGGCTTTGTCCCCAAATTGTGGAAAATTCAGGCTTCGTAAAACCCGAGTAGACTCATATTCCTCCGCCTTCCCTTCGCTCAGCCTCAGACACGGCGCCAGGTGGCGCTGGTCTGCAGGCTCCGACCGGCCCCCATCCAGGGGGCACAGCATCGCTCACTCACTACAAGGGATCCTTTGCTTGCTTTCTCCTCCCTTGGGAGTAATGACCTGGAGGACAGAGACCCTTTGATGCTCCTTCAATGCTGCAGGGTCTGATTTAGTGAGGAGGGGTCAATAGATACCTGAGCGAGGACTTAATGAAGGCGGGTAATGAATGTCTAAGATGGGGAAGGAAAGTTGCTAGGGAATTAGACTCTACCTTGGCCTATTTTCCATCGCTCCCCCCCCCCCCACACACACACACTATACAGATGGCTTTTGCTGATTCTAAGATGTTGCATTATTTACACAAAAAGGAACAAAGTCCCAAAAAAAGAAAAGTGGTTCTGTCAGCTCTTTGGTTGTGGGGAAGATTTGCACAAGGCAGGCTTCGATCTCCAAAGATTTCAAGATGCCGTATGCCAGGGGGGAGCAGGAAGGTCACAAACTCCAAGTCACCAAGCAGTGAAGATCCTTTGAGACCAAGTGTTTCCAAGAATAACTTGTTTACATAAAGTGTAAACAGCATCGTGTGCATTTAATAAGCTTAAAGCATAGGTTTAAGTACCATTTTAATATTAACACAGAAAGAGTTTGGAGCTGCGAAATTCTCATGTTCACTTTGAATCACGATCTCAGTTAAGTTATAAGACACAGACAGGAGTGAGTGAGTGAGTGGGTTTTTGGGTTTTTCCTAAAAGGGGTACCAGCGAGACAAACGGAAAGGTGAAAGCTCATTTGGGCTTGAGATTTTTTCAGAATGCTCCTAACAGAAGCTCTCTGTGATTTTAACTTAAATTAGAAGGCAGAATTACTATAATACTTTTGATTAGAACAATCTTTGCTTTTACATACATTTAATATCTTTACTGAGATTTATTTCACGTACTGTACAATTGACCCATTTGAAGAGTTCAATTCAGTGGTGTTTAATATACTCACAGTTGTGCAACCATCACTAATATCAATGTTAGAACATTTCATTAGTCCCACAAAACCCTGTATCTGTTATCAGTCACTGCTCATGTTCCTCCAACCCCTACAGCTTTAGGTAATCACGAATCTAATTCAATATTATAGATTTGCCCATTCTGGGAACACCTGGACATCCACATGCAAAAAGATGAATTTAGACACAAATCTTCCACAAATGCAATTTTATGAGTGACATCTTTCAATTTATGTAGGTTTTTGGATAGCATTTTTATAATCTGCTATTCTATCACCTATTTCTGCCACTACTCAATAAAGAACATAAATTTATGCTGATTTTTTTTAAAAAAACCTCATTTAGAAGAGAATAATAGGTGTAGTTTTTTTCTTTGCCACAAGAAAAATATTAACATTCAGCTGTTTTATGTTGTCTGAAGCAAGAGATAAACATTTTTAATATTATTTTTCTTAAATGAATCCTTTGGTTTCACAGACATGCAGGCTACTATCTCATGTTTAATAGAGATGGGCTAAGTCAGAAAACAAAGAAAACATTTAAGTTTGTGAGGATTTGCTGAAATGTGAGATTTTCTTTCCTTATTACCAATGTCAGCACTAATTTTTTCTTGGAGAAGTTAAATAACATACGTTAGCTCTGATCGAAATACATTCCAATGTGATTTTTCTCTGTTTTAGACGACAGTAATTATGGGCTGCTTCAGGCAATATTTAATTAAAGATTAAACTATTCTAATCCTTTAAAAACTCTTTATCTAAAAGTAAAAATCTAAAATGCATTTTTTCTTGTAAGAACTTTGATGTTCTATAATTTCACGGGTTTTGTGAGCTGAAGAACTTCAAAACGTTTGTGTGTTTGTGAACTTAGAGAACAATGTTCTGTGAAGTTTAAAGGGCTTAGAAGTTTAAAGGGCTTAGAAGCAATAATTAAAATAGTATGGCATTCAAAAAATATATCTTGAAGATGCTTCTACTCATGGGTAGGAAGACTTAATATTGTTAAGACATCAGTTTTTCTCAACCTGATCTATAGATTCAATGCAATTTCAAATAAAAATCCCAGCAAGTTATTTTGTGGATATCGACCAACTGATTCTAAAGTTTATGTGGGGGGCAAAAAGACCCAGAATAGCCAACACAATGTTGAGGGATAAGAATAAGTTGGAGGACTGATCCTACCAGACTTCACAACTTACTATAAAGCTACAGTAACGAAGACTGTGGTATTGTTGAAAGAATAGACAAATGGATGAATGCAACAGAGCAGAGAGCCAGAAATAGACCCACACAAATACCGTCAACTGATCTCTGACAAAGGAACAAAAGCAACACAATGGAGCAAAGGTAGTCTTTTCAACAGATGGTGTGGGAACAGCTGGACATCCACATGCAAGGAGATGAATTTAGACACCGATCTTCCATAAAAATTAACTCAGTAGGAATCGTAGACCTAAGTAAAAAACACACAAACTAAAAAACTCGTAGAAGATAACGTAACAGAAAACCTAGATGACCTTGGGTATGGTGAGGGCTTTTTAGATTCAACACCAAAGACATAATCCATGAGTGAAATAATTGATAAGCTGGATTTCATTAAAATCAAAACCTTCTACTCTGCTAAGGCAATGTCAAGAAAATGACAGGACAACGCCCAACGGGTGTGGCTTAGTGGTGGAGCGCCAACCCATGTACCAAGAGGTTGCAGGTTCGATTCCTGCTCAGGACACATGCCCAGGTTGTGAGCCCGATCCCCAGTGAGGGGTATGCAGGGGGTGGCCAATAGATGCTCTCTCTCACTGATGTTTGTATATCTCTCTCCCCCTTCCTTCCGCTCTCAAAAATCAATAAAGAAAAAAAAAAAAAAAGAAAAATAACAGGACAAGCCACAGACTGAGAGAAAATATTTGCAAAATATTTTCTGATAAAAAATTGTAATCCAAATAAACAGTCCCAGAAAATGCATACACACTTTGAATAATTATAAAGGCAGTGTTTATTACAATACATTTCATTTCAAAATGGAATGGAATCTACAATTGTATGTGTATATATTTTTGGGATGCCCTATATATGAAGAACTCCTCAAACTCAACGATGAGAACACAAGCAACCAGATTTCAAAGAGGGACTAAGATCTGAATAGACACGTCACCCAAGGAGACCTACAGATGGCAAAGAAACATGTGAAAAGATGCTCCATATTCTATTTCATCAGGAAAATGCAAATTAAAACAACAGGGAGATACCACTGCGCACCTATTGGAATGGCCAGAGCCCAGAACACTGACATCATCAGATGCTGAAGAGGCTTTGGAGCACCAGGAACTCTGATTGGCTGCTGATGGGAGTGCAAATTCCTTTCAGCCACTTTGGAAGACAGCGTGGTGGATACCGGGAACAATTCTGCCTTGTATACTTGAAGGTTGCAATGAGCGTTGAGCCTGTATGTTTTCAGCAGAACAGCAGTCGCAACCAGATGGTTGTCCCATGAGGTAAAGGATGCATTCACTAACCTTATTGCGGTAAACGTTTCCCAGTATATACATGTATCAAATCATAACAGTGTACATGGTAAACTTCCACAATGCTATGCGTCAATTATGCCTCAAGAAGCCGAAACACAATAGGAAAAAAACCTTTAAGGCCCATCTTATAAATGATAAAAAAAAAAAAAATTTTTTTTTCTTCCTTGTTGGCTTCAAGCAATTTGATTTTGATGTTGTATTGGAATGATCTTGATATATTTGTGATTGGGGTTTGTGAAGTTTCTCGAATCAACCTTTTGAAAAAAACCAAAGCTAAAACTAAAAGCAAAATGAAAGACTGACGTGGGCTATACGTGAACCAGCCTTTGTAGCATCACGTGATTAAACTTTCAACTTCTCTTCCCTTCGGTTTCACGTTCTCCTTGGTCAACAGAAGAATGAAACAGGAGGGATATCCGGAGACATGGGGGAAGGATGGGACCCTCAGCCCAGACCGCTGTGTGAGCTCAGAGCAGAGGTAAGGGCCCGGACCCAGGCTGTCCTGCTCAGCCACGTCAGAACATCAGGAAGTGGTCTACGAGGAAGGATGCTGTTGAGAATCAGATAAAAGAATGATGAGCTTCTAAGTGAGTCGAAGTGCCGTGGAGGGATGTCAGCCCTTCACGAGGTCTGAATTACCTGCACATCGTAGAGAGCCTGTTCGACTGCACCTAATGGCCAAGGCAAGCCTTGCTGTGAGTCAAGGCTTCTCATCAGAGGTTCCGTCACTGCCCGTCGGCGACAGAGATGTCCTGCACGTCCCTTCTGGCCAGGTCAGCTGCGGGCAGCCAGACCGGCAGGGCCTCCCGATTCTCCCCTTGGGTCTAACAGGCAGAATAGTAGAAACGGCTGTTTCCATCCCTCCCACCACCAGGCTCATTTTCACAGATGGTGAACTCTGTTTTCTCTCTGTCCTGTGGATGAAGAAGGAATTATCATCCTGAGAGAGGGGGGCGGGGAGGTTGAATTATTTGCACTTCTTAGAAAATTGTGTCAGGGCATTCAAAGTGGGAAATCATACATAACTTATTTTGGAACAGGGAACTCGGGTGCAGATGAGAAGGAGCTTTTCAGAGAAGGGAATTAAGTGAGGGAACATCTATATGGCTGTGGGGACGTGACTGCTTCTCCGTGGCCTCTTCCACGCACGTGAGCACAGTGCAGGGGAAAACGCAGAGACTGGGGCCAGAGGTGCCCCGGCCGCCGACTGCTTCATGCAGGTCAACTCTTCAGCCTCTGTGAGTGTCCGTTTGCAGACTGGAATATTGGAAAGAAGAATATCAGTGGTTACCACACAGGGCTTTTGGAAAGAGGACACACTGCCAGGGAGACATTGTCTGAGGAGAGGGCTTTGCTGCTGGGAGCCGGCTGAGCGGTCCCGAGACTGAGCACCCTGCCTGGCCCCTGGTGGCGTCAGTGCCTCCCAGGCCGCCCCTCTGCCGTCCTGTAAGGGGTCCTGTGGGGAGGGCAGCTGTTGAGAGATCCTGATGAGAAAGGCTGAACTGTTGCGAACAACTCTTCCGAGCCGTCAAGTCAAAGGGAAGACGGGGGTGGCTTTTGTGGCTTTTGTTTTCTGGACAGAATCACACCGTTGCGATCGGGACCTCGTCTCCTTGGCCCTGAGACGGAGAAGCATCTTCGATCAGGCATGGCAGGTGCCCAGACACACGCCCACGCCCGAGACAGGGGCAGAGGCTGACTTCCTGCCTGTTTGCCAGAAGCCTCCTTGAAAGTCAAGGGCGTTGCCTTATCTCACATTTTCAGGACACATCCGGGGCCACATCAGTACAGGGTCCCCGATGTGCAGCTTCTTAGGTTTGCGGTAATAGACCGTCTGAGGCTCACTGAGTCGGCACATGGCTCTGAGAAGCTGTTCCAGGTCTTTGGAGCTAAGGTGTGTTCCTTAAATCCGAACACATTTCACCCACCTAAAGGCGATCTCCGTAAGACATGGAAGTACTGTGATTCATATTTTTTATTTTAAATCTCCTAATGAAGCACTGGAAGTTGAAAGCCAAGGTAGACAGGAACTGGGATGTCTTAGACGAGGTGCACTTAACGGGGTACTCAGTTGAAGGACGCTGCAGGCTTTGTTCCAAAGGAAACAAACATTGGGGAAAGATTCTATGGAAACAATGATTGTGTGTGTGTGTTCTATATGTGCGTATATATGTGAGCATTTAAATTTTACATCAGAATAATAGCAACCACCTTTCTTTGAAAATAACCACTTTTGTTAGCATTATTTTTGTTTTTTACTATATTCAGGTTTTAAAATCATAACATAGCTCTTTTATAACGTATTGTCCTCTTCACCCACTGTCTACCCCCCATACCTATGAGGTATTTTTTTTAAATTCCACATATAAGAGAAGTCATACAGTATTTATCTTCTCTAACTTATTTCACTTAGCATACTGCCTTCAAAGTCCATCCATGTTGTCACAAATGGCAAGATTTCATTATTTTGTATGGCTGAATAATATCCTGTTATATATATAAATACATATCAATATTTCTTTTTCCATCTATTCATCAATGGACACGTATGCTGTTTTCCTATCATGGCTATTTTAAACAGTGCTGTAATGGACAGGACAGTACACGTGTCTTTTCGAGTTAGTGTTTCTTTGTTTTGTTTCTTATTCTAACCCGAGGACATTTTTGCATTTCTCTTCAGATGGAGTGAGAGGGAGAAAGAGAGAGAGAGAGAGAAACATTGATGTGAGAGGGACACATCGAGTGGCTGCCACCCACAGACCCCAACCAGGGCCTGGAACAAACTGCAACCGAGGTACGTGCCCTTAGCAGGAACCGAACCCGGGTCTCTCTGGACTGCAGGCTGATGCTCTAACCACTGAGCAACCGGCCAGGGCTTGAGTTAGTGTTATTGTTTTCTTCAGATAAATACGCAGAAGTGGAGTTGCTGGATCATATGGTAGTTCTATTTTTAATTTTTGGAAGATCCTCCGCACTGCTGTGCATAGTGGCTGCACCAGTTTACATTCCCATGAGCAGAGCACTGATACTTCTTTTTCTCCACACCCCAGCCGACGTCTTTGCTGTCTTTTTAATGAGAGCCGTTCTGACAGGTGTGGGGTGATATCTCATTGTGGTTTTGATTTACATTTTCCTGATGATTAGTGATGTTGAGCACCTTTTCATGTACCCGTGGGCATCTGTAGGTTTTCTTAAAAAAAAACACCTATTCAGATCTTGTGCCCATTTTTAAATCAGATTGGTTGCATGTTTTGCTATTGAATTGTATGTATTCTTTATATATTTTGAATATAACCCCTTACCAGAATGTGATTTGTGAGCATTTTCTCCCATTCAGTTGGTTGTGTTTTTGTTTTGCTGATGGCTCCCCTTTGATGTGCAGAGTCTTTTCAATGTGATGTAGCTTTGCTTGTTTATTTTTGCTTTTCTTTTGGTGTCAGACTCAAAAATTCATCACTAACAACTATGTCAAGGAGCTTACTGCCTGTGTTTTTTTCCTAAGTATTTTATGGTTTCAGGTTTTACATGCAAGTCTTTAATCTACTTTGAGTTAATTTGGAGGTTTGGGGAAGTGGTCCAGTTCTACTCCTTTGCATGTGGCTGAGCAGGTTTCCCAACATCATTCACTGAAGAGAAAATTTTTTCCCCACTGCATATTTTTGGCTCTTTTGTCATAAATTAACTGACCATATAGACATGGGTTTATTTCTGAGCTCTCTATTCTGTTTCACTGATGTATCTGCCCATTTTTATGCCTGTGCCATACTGTTTTCATTACTATAGCTTTGTAATAGTTTGAAATCAGGGAACAAGATGTCTCCGGCTTTTTTCTTCTTTCTCAAGATTCCTTTGGCTATTTGGGGTTTTTATGTGGTTCCAAATTTTAGGGTTGCTTGTTCTATTTCTATGAAAACTTCATTAGAATTTTGGTAGGGATTATATCAAATCTGTAGATTTCTTTAGGTAGTATGGACATTTTAATAACATTAATCCTTCCAATTCATGATAATGGAATTGTGTGTCTTTTTCTATTTCTTTCTTCAATGTCTTGTAGGTTTCAGTATACAGGTTTTTCACCTCATTGGTTAAATTTATTTCTAGGTGTTTTATTCTTTTTTTGATGCAGATGTACATGGGATTGTCTTCTTCGTTTCTCTTTTTCGTAGTTCATTATAGGTGTATAGGAACAACAGATTTTTATGTATTGATTTTCTATCCTGCAACATTAAATTCATTTAGTCCTAACAGTTTAGAGTAGAGTCTTAAAGGTGTTCTATATATCATAGATGTACCATAATTTAATTAAAAGTATACCTCATTTTAAAAAATCCTTTAATTCTTAGTCTTAAATATATAATCAACATTGAATTAAGTATGCTTGTGCACATACATCTTCGGACATTTAAAAATGGCTTAGGGTAAATTTCTAGATATGGTATGACTTTTGGTCAAGAGACATTTTATTTTTGAAATATTTTATACACATTGCCAAATGGTCCATTAGAAAAATTGTATCAATTTACAGTTTTACTTGCCTGTGATATATAAATTCTCATTTTATTATTCTATAGACAACAGCAGATATTGTTATTTTTAATATTTACCCAGCTGATAGGTAAGAAACACCATTTTGATTTGCATTTTCTTCATCTAAACTTATATTCTAGTTGTTTGCCCAATTTTATTGATGTCATGTTTCTTATAATAGCTACCATTCACTGAGAACCTGTATATATAGTACTGAGCCACTGAAATATCTAATTTCTAATTTAGTATTTTGACACTCTTATGATCTATATATCTGTCCACATTTGAAGGAAACTTAAGCCAGAAAGTAAATGCTGCCTCAATCAGTCTCTGGCATTGTTACACAGCAAAGACTCCAGACATGTGATGGTTTTTCAAAGAATATCATTTGAATTGGAATAAA
This sequence comes from Molossus molossus, assembly GCF_014108415.1. Lineage (NCBI taxonomy): Eukaryota > Metazoa > Chordata > Mammalia > Chiroptera > Molossidae > Molossus > Molossus molossus. The sequence continues at coordinate 112,557,490 of NW_023425399.1, forward strand.
AAAAAACACAAACAGCATCAGAATATCAAACATCACAATTCTTTAACCATTGACAATCCCCATGTATGGTGGACAACTTTTTCTAACTGTTTGTTACGAACACCCACCAATAGTATCATTTTATCTTGATGAGTGTGTTCTACTTATTTCGTGATCTGACCCATCTCTTTCAGAAGCAGTTTGATGATTTTTTATTTTATTTTGGAAATCATATTGGTCAAAGAAATGTCAAGTTCAGCCCTGATTTAAAAAAAAAAAAAAAAAAGACCCCAGGGTGTTTAAATAATTGACTCTTCTGGTTAATGTGTAATGAGGTGAATTCTCTGAGCACAAAGTCACTTGATAAGTGAACATGTCGCAATATATGCATACATGCTTATTCATAACAGAGACATTTGACCTGTTCTCCCTAGTTAAGATCCAGGTCCCTCGAACTGGAAAGGAGAAGTTTATTTAGAATGGAAATCATTCTAGAACTGGCATTTTGAATCAGGAAATCATTATTTCTTTCTACAGTCTGGCTGCCACTTGAGAGCAGACTCAACCAGGAAACACTCCTTGGACATTTTCTTAGGCCAAAATGTTTGGAATAAACATTTTCCAAGGGAAACTATTCTATCTTGTATTATTCCAAAAGCTATAAACATTTCGGTCCCAAATTTCTTGCATGTTGATTTTTGATTTCATTATTTCTTATGTGCAGCTTGGTCTTGTCTCTGTAAACCAATCCCCACAATCACATCCTATTCCCATCCCCACAATCACATCCTATTCCTGCTGTATTTTCGAAGGTGGAGAAGACATTTCCCCCAACTTAACTCAGTAAGCACAGCCTGAAACTCCGACTGCTGTATGCAAAATAAACACAGAAGGTTCTCAAAGTTGAAGAGACATGCCCCCTGGGAACCTTCGACTAGAAAACGATGTGGTGAGGGGTTTGCCGGGTTTTCTGTTTGCACATAGATCTCAGAACTGGAGCCGATGAAGCCAGCAACCAGCAAACACTGACAAGCTCCGATCAAAACCAAACCAGAGCAACCCATCCCAAGTCTGTTGGCTCTGCTGAAGGATCAGGGAATGGTGAGCTTAGCAAGACCAAAAATGTTTAGACAATAACTGCTCAGAGTCAGCCGAACAGCACAGAAAAGGGGGGCCGCACCTCAAGGCTCTGCTCACGAAGCTGAGTGGAGAGACTAGACTGCCCACCTTGCCAGGATGCAGACGAGGCGCCCTGTCGTCGCCGCTGAAGTCGTGGAGAGGAGGGGGGGTGCAGCCAGGACGTTCGTCCCTGCTGAGGCTAATGGGGCCCCCACCCTGGTGGGGTCAGTGGAAGTCACCTCGGGAGCAGTGCTTACTTCACCTACTCTGTCCCAGCTAGGGCGGACCGGTGGCTGGTGGGAGCGCCCGTCTTTGCCCAGCAGTAGCAAGAGGCGCCCGGGTCTCTGTGGGGGTCTAGGGGGGCAGCTGGGCTCCTTCATGTCCAGGTGCGTGACTTCCCCTTCACCTCCCAGCGCAGGCTCGGAGGCACCCATCCAGAGCAGGATGCTTAGACAAGATCTGCGGTCTCATCACATGATACCCAGAGCAGGCAGGACACGACTGAATAGCGCTCATCATATCAAGAACCACAATGTCTTAGAAGGAATGAAAAAGGACAGTCTGTGGAGGCCAACAGCCGAAACAACAGAGATGTTTTCATCACCTGGCGAGGGTTTTTAAAGTATCCACCCTAAAAATGCTTTCATGAGCAATCATGAACATGCTTGAAAGTTTTAAAAAGTAGATGTTCTCCGCAGAGAAATAATACAAAATACAAGGCAGAAACCAATGGAAAAGTTAGAACTGCAAAAAACACAGCCATTAAATTTAAGAAATGAATGGAGAGGCCAGAGGGAAGAATCGGCTCCCTTGAGACAGAAGAATAGACGTTATGCAGTTTGAATGAGAGAAAAACAAAATAGCGCCTTTGCTAACAGGGGTTGAGTGAGGGGCTTGTGGGATGAGCCTGAAGATCAAATGTTGATACTGTTGGAGTCCAGCTGGTATGAAAGATGAAACAGCATAGGGTGGAATCATATTCAAAGAGGAAAAACGGGTGAACATCTTCCAAATTTAGGAATAGGGTCAAATCCACAGTCTGGAAACGTAGCAAACCCCGACAGTACAAAGTCAAAAGATCCACGTCAAGACCCATCAGTCAAGCTTATGGAAAATTAAGAAAAACATCTGGACAGCCCCAGGAAGGAAATCACAGCGATGCACGGGGAAAAGAACAATCCGGAATCCAGTGATGGCGACTCTCTCGTCGGAAGCCACAGAGGCCGAAAAGCAGCAGCATAGGGTTGTCCAGTTTGTAAAAAAAAAACAAAAAAAACTCAGCTGTCAGCTCCAAATGCTCTGTCCTTCAGGGCCTTCTCAGAGGACGGGAAACCACGGTCATTTGTCCCCAGCAAATCAGCACATGAAGAGATGTTCAACATTAGCCGTCGGGGAAATGCGAGCGAAAACCGCATGAGATATAACCGCCCCCCGGACGGGACGGCGGAACAGCAAAGGGACACAGCCCTGCCGGTGAGGACAGGCTGCGGGGCCCATCACCTGTTACTGGCGGGAAAGGAAGTGATAGATCACTCTGGGAACACCTTGGCAGCTTCCCAAACAGCAAGTATCACATGAACAGGAAATAACCCTCCTGGGCATTTCTCTCTGAGAAATGAAAATTTACATTCTCCCGAAACCACCACAGGCATCTTTAGAGAAGTTTTATTGGTCAGCGCCCGAACTTGGAGACAACCCTTGTGACCTACGTGGAAATAATCAAACAAGCCGCAACACCCCACCTTGGCACCCTCCCCGGAGATCGAATGGAATGAGCTCCTGATCCGTGCAGTGATCTGAGTGACGCTCTCGAGAGCTACGTTGAGTGCCAGTCCTACAAGACTCCGTAGTCCATGATGCCACGTGCACAACACTATGGAAGTGACCAAACCGTAGAAATGGAGACCGCGCCTGTGGTTGCCGGTGACCACGGAGTGATGATGCTATAAGATGGCAACATGATGGCTCCTTGTTCTGCCGGACACAGTCTGTGTTTTGACTGGAACACTGTTGATACCTGGTTAGAATATTGTATGTTACCACTGGGGAAACAGGGTGGAGGAAGTGGGGTTCATCTTCAGTACTTCTTACAACGGCTGAAGAATCAGCAATTATCTCAAAACAAAAACTCAGTGAAAAAATGCGAACCCTTTTCTATTATGTACGATGTTTCCCCTTTTCCAAGGTACTCACGTTTTACTTCTGTTTTGGGGGTCTGTGGGAGCCGGGTCCAAATTCTCATCCTGCTCTCTCTTGCTCTCTGACCTGCTGCAATTACATATGTTTTCTGAATCTGTTTGATGATCTGCAAAATGGTGTTTAAGTCACAACTTATCTAAATGATTAGTTTATTTGTGCATGGGAATAAAAAGTGCACATGACGTGGAGTAGTCACTCAAGAGATACATGTTTGTCCCTTGCGTTCACACTTCACCAATACAGCCGCTCTTAGCCTGGCCATCGGAGTTTCAGGGCCGGTGACACAGCATGCCCTGTCCCGCCCGGTGGGCTTCCCGCACCGCCCGGCACGGTGCCCCTTCTCCTCGGCTGCGGGCTCTTCTGAGGTTAAGGGCACTAACGGCCAGAGCGCCTGCCTCGGTTTCTAACAGATGTTGGACGGGGGTGCGTCTTTCCACGTGAATAATCTCACTCCGACCTTAGACTGGAAGATCTCCAGAGGACAGCAGATCCGTGGCCATCCCCGGTCCCCCTGGAGTCCGCATGCATCTCCCCACTCATGGACGCTCAGGCTAGACTGTCGATTACGTGGACAGAGGCCAGGAAAGTCGAGCTGGAAAGAACATGGAGGTGCACTCTGGTCCCTCCTTTCACGGATCCAGCGCATCCCCCACCTCGGGCTCTTCCTGTCCCGTCTCCAGCTGTGCCCCCTCTGACACACACGACCTCCAATGCCTCCTTAGGGTTAAGTCCTCCACACTGTATGGGGAAATGCTCTCAAAATGACGTAGCTTCCTCCCTCATCCTCACTGAATGCAACATGATGTAAATCCAAGGGGCCAAATACATTTATCTGTTTTTTCCTCCCTTTCAGACGGTCTGTATTTATTCAATTTTAAAATGCTGCTTCCTAATTGAGGGGAAAGAGGGAGCAGAGCCTAGATGGGTAAAATGTTATATTTAACTGGTGCTTATATAAGTAGTCCTCTTTATTTTGCTTACGCAAGACAGAACATAAACTTTTTTTTACATATTCTTCTTCACGAACTAGAAACGGGGTTGCTGGTTGGGATTTAAAGGGGCCTTCTCTTCGAGCGAGCACCGACTGGATTCTTGTGCGTGGGGGAGGGCATCGAGGTGACGTGGGAGACACACGAGGCAGTCACGTTCAGTGCCCATCTGCTCGCTCATTTGTCACCTTCTCCGGTCATTTGCTCAGCAGATGTTTATCCAGTGTGCCTGCCGCTGGGACTAAGCAGCGAGAATTCAATAGGGTGACAAGCGCCGACCACAGCAGGGGCCAAACCCAGGTGCTGAGATGCAGCGCGTCAGGGGCTCCATAGGTGAGGTGCAGGGGGCCAGGCCGTACATAGAAAAGGCGTCGAGACGACGTGGACGAGGAACGGCAGCCAGCCGGGGGAGGGCGGAGGAAGGGGCCTGTGTGGGGAGGGAAGTAGCAGGTGAGTCAGGAACACAGGTGACACGAGGGTGATCTGATCTGCAAAACACTTAGAGCATTTCTGCTGAATAGGGAACCCATCTCGGAAGTCGTTTAACAATATTGGGATATTGGCAGTGAAGAAAAAAAGACCCTTCCTCCCCTTCTCACACAGCTGTCGGTATCAGCAGGGACGTGGGTTTGGGGAGATGTTTTGATCTCTGGAACAACATAGTCTAACCCGGGAGCAATTCATCTTCAGATGTTTTAGGAGGAAGCGAGGAAAAATACAGAAGGCAGAAATATGTTTTTGGTCTGTGTTAAAAAAAGAAAAAATATTCTCAAGGTGTGTCCTTAAGTTATGTATTCAACCTTGAATTCTGCAAATATTGCATCGTGCCTTCTGTGTGAAGGTCTAGGAATTCACGGGTGTGCCACGTTGGAATGGAGCAGCCTTCAGCGAGGGACGTGGGGTTCATCAAAAACCATGCATTTAAGGGTACGTTTTCAGCTAGACTAGAGCTACCTAGTAGCTTTTGGATGAAGCGGTACCTGAGATTTTATTTACTGGCGTAGTTAAATAGTATCATCTCTGACGAGAAGGGTGTTGTATAATTAGAAATCTAGTGTCATCATAATTTAATTTTCTGAGGCTGCCACAATAAGTATGGATCTGATACGATTTAAATTTCTTGTATCTCTTACCTCTTGTTGACTGGACGTGTTCTAGCAAAGAGAGTTCGATGATGAGAATAGCATGAAAGTATTAGAAAGGTTATCGAATTTTAAATCTTGATGGTTGCAAGCAGGCTGATTAGAAGTGTGCTACTGATATGGATGGAAGCATTCTGGAACATTCTGAGTTCATGTGGACAAAACTTAGGAAACAACCTAGTAAAAGATACTTGATGTGATTAAGCCATTAGAAAAAAACAATATCCTGGGGAAGGTGAAAATTGAACTGGACATGCATTCTGGTCGTTTAGATAAACATAAGTCTAAACAGTCCGATTACCCAAGGCTAACCTGTCACTCACCCTGGATCTTCAGAAAACTGATAAAAAATCAAGTGGAGTAACCAGTGAAAGTCTGGGATCCTTTCCTGAGCGAGTATTAAGTGCCTTGGGTGAATGATTTTTTTCCCCTCAAAAGGGTTTGAATTACTAGAGTGGAATAGAGTATTTAACACTCCTTAGCTGGGATACCCCATCAGTAGTGGCTTTTCCTGGTGGCCAGATCTCCTTGCTAAGTTAGAGGGATGATTTAATGACAATCTGAGATAGCTTCCCCGAGCCAAAACTTTCTTATTCTCTTCTGTTGGATAGAGAGCAGTCCACTGAAGACGGTGTGGTGAGTGGGAGTAGGAGGGACTCAAGAATTAAAACTGTCCAGTGTCAGCTCATCTAGGGTCAGCCGTCGCTCTTCAGAAATCGTGGATCATTTTAGTGGCAACCACAGGGCACCTGGTGCCTCCCTGATGCCCCCAGGCTGCCCCAGGCCTCCACAGTGATGCCCTCCAGGTCGGGTCCTCCTTGGGGTGCACACACCTGGGACTTTTCCTGGCCCCTTGGCCCATAAGTTCTGCCCAGGTCCTTCACGATCCCGTTGGCTGCTTTCCACAGGGGCAGCCAGTGAACCCGGCGAATTCACGTGAATGTGCCGCTGACACTTTCACGCCGTCATCTTGGTCACTCTCCAGGCCCCAAGCTCAGATCGCTTCACTGGAACCGTCCGAGCACAGTTGCATTGAACGGGGAGTCAAATGTCCAACAAAGAGAAGTATGTTGTTTCCGTCAGGGGCACTTGATTCAGAACTTGTTAGTTACATGCGCAAAGTATTTCCCCTAGAAAACACGTTTTCATATGAACAGAGACCTGGGAACATGAGCCATCAGACCTGTTCTCAGGCCGAAATCCCAGGTTAGGGAGGACATGACCTAAGCAGTGGAGAAACCCCACTTGGGCGGGGAGATGTTTTCCTGCCAAGGGCCATTTGGGTCTTTAGAGCATCATTCACGGGCCGTGCAAAGTCATCGGCGTCAAGTTAGCCTGCCGTGTTTGGTCAGGCCAGTTCGGTGAGACCTGTGATGTGAGCTGGTGCTGATTTCTCGGGCCTTACGGAGTTTCTTCTCTTTTCTACCATTAGTGCTGGGATCGTAGCAGGTGCCCGATCAACGACAGTGGGCCGGCCGGGAGAGGGGACGAGGTAGTGCGTTTCAAATGGAAAAGAGCCTTCTATGGTAACCTTGCATGAGGTTGCAAGGAAAATCAAATCTAAACAGGAAGAGGGCAGAACCGTCTATTCATTTGGAATATGATTTGGTGAGCTCTGTACCTGACTATATCTGACAGGTAACCTGTATTAGTCTTCTGTGTGCCCACTGATGTAGGTGGTGAGCACAGTGTGTTAAGAAACTAGTGGCTGGCCACTTCAGTGATAAGATAAGCCCAGTTTTCACAACATAACACTTTCAGGAGTGATTGATTGGAGAAATGTAGTGCCTTCTGAACTCCACGTTGAATTCAGATATTTCTTTAACGGGGTAAGATAGTTCTCTAGAATATTATTAGAAATTCTTCTGTGTTTTAAGTACTTAGGCAGTGGAAAGGCTGTTAATTAGATCACTTCTGTAAACTTGTGAATTAGTAAAACTGCTCCTCTCTGTATATAATCCTGGTGGTCACAGGTAGGAACAATTGTTTTAACAGTAATGAACCACATTCGATTTTATTTTTCAGTATTGATCTGTTCAAGTTCAAAGCAGTTGTTTTGGAATCATACCAGTCTCTCAGCCTGAGGTGGTTTTTCTGTGTATTTAGCAAGGATTCAAGGGCCTTCAACCAGAGAAAAACTCTCTTTAGTTCACATGTGAGGCTCCGACTGTAGGCTGCCTCCGACCACCACAGCAGTGACAGCTGTACCACAGCGATATGTAAGGCAAGGGATACAGCAAGGCAACAATTCTTCCAATTATTTCATGAACCAGTGAGACTGCATCTTGCCAAAAGTAGAGGAAGACATTTGGAGGTAAGGAAAGACAGAAAGAAAAAAATAATAGGCCAAAAGAGAAACAAGAAAGAAAACTTATTTAAAGTACACACCCTTGCCTCAGATATCAACAAGTAGGGCATACGCACATGTGCTAAAGTACTGTCTCTGTACTTCGGACTGCGGCTCACTAGGTGCTTACAGTTTCCAGGTACGTTGTGGGCTGCACGTGTGTCTCCTACGCCCTTAAAATATTTGACTTTATTTAATCAGCACATGAACCCTACGAGGGCAACATTGTTACGTTTTCCATTCTCCAGTCTCAGAACGTGGAAGAACCCGCGGGAGGTCCGCTGTGAAGGGCAGTGTTAGAACGAGAGCGCACGCCCGACGGCCTCACACCACCGCGAACAACGATGTTGAATGTTTGTCTGTCTGTTGTTTTGAACCGAATGCGTTGCATAGTTTTGGGGGCATAGCTCTCTCTGCTCGAATCCCAAGCAAACAGAACAATTAAGCAAAAATAACTGCGTGCCGCGGCTACATGATGACACGCCACGTGATGACGTCAGCACTGCATTGTTTCCACACCTGAAAAGATACTTTAACCACGACTCTCCTCCCAACACCTTAAAAATCCTCTGGCATCCTTAAGAAGGCAACACACCTCTGTGTCACCAGAGCAGGTTCCCGGTCGCCGCACCTTAGGGGGCTTGGAACCGAGCCTCTTGGGTAAGGATGCAAATGAGCAAGACAAGTGTGATCGCTCGGACACTGTCCATTCATGCCCTGTAGCCGGAGAATAAATGGGAAATGAGAGGCATCGGAACAGCCCTGTCTTTCCTGCTGGGACGTCGTGACATTTGTCAGCAGGTCTCTGAACTGGTTCTGTTCTAGAACAACCTCCTCACGGTCCCTCCCTGACTGAGGTTTCAAGCCTTTTTGTTGGGTTGGTACCCATGACTTGTGTAAGGTCGTCGCACTGTCCTGAACACTGGTTGGTACTTGCCTTTATGCCTCTTGTCTTTACAGTTTCCATCCTTGTTCTACCTGAGATCTTCTTTGGAGTCCAAGCCTGGCCTCCAGCAAGGTGTACCTCCATGCCCACCCTACATTTAACCCAACGTTAGTACAAACAGTTGCCATTTGTAAAGCCTCCTTGATTGTGACCAGCCCTGAAAAGAGAGGGAACGAGGTCCTGCCTTCCCCCTTCTGTTTTATTTGGGGGAGCTGGGGAGCTGGAGAACTGAGGTGAACACACGTATAATAAGAAACACGAAGGAAATCTGTCTGGTTACAGGTGAGAACCACTGAAAATGTTCCTCGTAAGTGATTTTGAAGTCTGGTCATAAATAATTATTGGAAACTAAATTTCAAATAATACTCAAGTCCGTACTTTGACCTTTATCAAATCTTTTGGGAAATTCTTTCCTCTGCCATAAATGTCTAATAATTTTTCAGTGAAAAGGTCAGGTGCATTGAAGATTCTCTCGTAATCGATCCATAGGCATTGACATTTGTTTTTGAATTTGGACAAATGTTCACGCTGGACTTTGACTCCCTGAGATATTTGAGTAATCGATCCTTTCAACTGCCTCACACTCGAGAAGCGTCCTTCCTCTTCTAGAAGGGAAAACGTGAACCTGGAGGTACCGCTGCCCCTGGGCACACCTGGAATGTTGCCGTCAAAACTCGAAAGGATACATGTGTCCGGTGTCTTAAAATTTTGAACCTTATCAAGTGACTGAAAACATTGGAACGTCCTGGGATCCCAAAGTATTTACAGCACAACAGGAGAAGGGCATGTTTCACCTGAATGTTCACACTCTCTGGGCCAGAGTATAAGTGAAATTCTGTAAGCAAATACGGTGACCTTGGGACAGGTGGTGAGAAGAATCAAGCCGCTTCCCTCCTCTGTTCCTGGAGATGTTGGGACACAGCCCCACACACTGGCCGTTGGTCTCGTGTGGATGCCCGAAGTTGGGAACCCTCTGGAGAGTGTCTTCCTCAAGTTGGGAACACAGATGTCATTGAACAAACCACTCGCGCGCTCAGACCAGCGGCTGACTTGCAATTGGCATGGAAGGACCGGCGCATCCCTTGGTAATGTGCCCACTGCTCATCTTCTTTGCTGCTCAGTAGGGCCTGAGGTTGTAGGTGATGTTCTGCAGCAATCCGTGCTGGTAAACCACCTTCTCCCCAGTCCCTTAGATCACGAGACTGGCAGAGGCAAGAGGAGACAAGGCAAACCTAGACTGCTTTGTAATGAAAACTCCACGTGTCTTCTACCGAGAGGGGCAGGTGTGTTGTCACCAGGCGGCTGTTCTCTGAAGCACAGAGACTGGGCATTCATTTGGCTCGGGGACAGCTTGGGCAGCTTTGCTGAGGGGAAGCCCTTACCCCTGGACCACACATACCCTCCAACCTGACGCTACAAGAGCTCCTGGGCTGGTGAAGGGCTGACAATAACCAGTGTTGCCTGGAGGCATCATTCTGCCCGTCTCGCTGCCCAGTGCCTCTCTGGTGGAAACCGGCGGCTACAACGATACTCTTTTATGCCCACACTCATCTGTCCTTCCTCTCGCCTCTCCCACAGACCTCTTTGTCTTTCGTCTTTCAGTCGCTCTGTCAAGGCTGCTGGCCAAGAAGCCAAGCGATTCACTAGTTTCCAGTCCTCTGTGTGGGTCCTAACTGTGGGTCCTTTGTCCCTCCATTCATTGTGCTTGACCAGTGTTCTTTCTCCAAGGACTCGGTGGGTCTCTTTCTCAGCACCATCCTCCAGGGCCATCCCCTGGTAGGTATGTAGTAAGGCAGCTTCCGTTTGCATCTCATGAATCATGCCTGAGTGCTCATCCACCCACATTAGCTCATTGAAAGACACTGCCTACGAACTCATAGGTGTCAACTCCAAGAGCACCGTGTCATATAGACAGGTTACTTGAGGGTGTGGTCATGCACCTGTGTAATTTACTGTTGTCCTCTGCACCGGTTGGTCCTGATCCTGAATATGTCATGTCCCGTGCCTGAAGAACTGCCTTTAAGTCTGCCCGATGCTGTCACTTGGTGGCTGTGACAATCGCCAGACCGTGACAGGCAGCTCCGGACACACAGTCACTTCATCACCAGGAGCTCACTGTCTACCAAGGACCAACTTCAGCATATGGGGTGCTGGTTTTCAAAAGAAAAGTAGGTCCCTTCCACGGATGGCATTGCCTTGTTCGAGAACCGTTGGGGTCGACTCTGTTACTTCTCTGTTGGAATTGCCACATCCCCACCGTGCCTTTGTGTCCATGGCCTATTCTAGTTCCATTGGATTTTCTGGACCAAGTGCATAGAGCTGGGGACCGCTGCTCCCCTCTTGCTCACAGCCTCATTCAAAATGCCATGCTTTGGGGACACGCCAGGAATGGGTCAGAACTTTATTTTTAAATGCAGTATATCCAGTCTCCCAAAAAGGAGGCTAGCCAAGCACCCTGCCTCTTTCTTGGTGCTGTAACGTGTCCTGTATGTGAGTGGTGATGATTCTGTGTGCACCAGAAAACTGGCCTCTGTGTGCACCAGAAAACTGGCCTCTGTGCATGTTTTTTTTGGGGGGGAGTGCATTAATCTGTGTGGGGTGAATTTTCTACTCTCTGTCATGCTCAAGGGCACTCAAAGTACTTGCCACCTCTTGTTCATCAGGTCTAATTAGCATGATGTCTTCACTCTAATGAACCAATGAGGCATTCTGGAACCTCAAGGTCATTCGAGGTCCAGCAAAGGTATTACCTCTGGAAAAAGAAGGTGAGATTGGTTATATTTACAACTGTCCATCATCATCCACTGCTTGATGTCTCTAAGGGTCGTCCAGGTCCGTTGTATCTGTATGGTCTTTGAGACACTCATTTTGGTGATCCTACTGGGATCAGATATTGCTTCACGGTGCTCAAGTCCATCCATTCAAATGAGCTCTTCCCAGCCTTCCCTTTCCACTCCTCCCTCTCGTGGCCCTGACTTGGCACGGGAGACGTGAAGGTCTTCTGTGAGGTCAGTCCTGGGCCTGGGCACATCAGCGTGCCCTCTGGATTCAGCAGATCAGAGCTTCTTCAAACACTGTCGGGGACAATGCCCAGCCTTCGTATCATCCTCTGATTTGAAAGTTGGCTGACCCGAGCCCATCAGTCATTTTCTTCACAGCTTCCAAGTCATTTAACAACATCCAGCCGAGTTCAACACCCATGGCATCACCACCACCACCATATTATTTAAGCGCTAAGCTGCTGCGTCAAACCGGTCCTCCTTACTCCATGCTCGCCCTCGCCTCCACCTCCCAGCAGTGAGGCTCACCAGGGATGCTCAGGTACCAGACTCATACCCGGAAGGTCTCTACTTCCAGGGCCATAATTCTCTTCGTGTGAGGCATTCAAGAAAAGACATTTCTTTCATCCCTTCTCCCTTTCAATTTTGTGGCCAGAGTTAACCATATTTATCCATTTCGTTTTAAAAATACAATTATGTCTTTAAATCTGTGTCTTGGTACCCACGTCTACACTAACATCTATATTTTGATATATGGACTTATTTATTTAATGTTGTCAGATGCAGAGAAGTTTATTATGCGGGATGCCTTAGCTCCGGGCCTGTTCTCACCACGAGTCTCTGCAAAGGCCCCCTCTGCTCTGTCTTCCACTCTCTTCCTGTTACCTGTGTATCCTCCTCCACATCCGTTCCCTCCCCAGGCCACTGTTATAGTATGTGCCTGTTATTTATATATGTTCTTGAGAAATATACACTTTAAAGTTTTGTAAATGATACATATCTCGTTCTGTTTATTACTTTTTATATTCCATACCATCTTTTATCTTTGGAGATTAATCTTTGTCATTCACATACTGTTTGGACACAAGTTGTCTTCATCATGACACTGTGTCTTTAATGCGTGAGCATGGCCTCTCCTAAAATAAGGGCACTTTCGTAAATGACCACAATTACCAAACCAAAAAAAATCAATAAATTATTAATATCATCAAGATCTGGTGTGCATTCAAATTCCCTCTATATCTTTGATATCTATTTGTTTTAAGCCCATCTAGTTTTATTCATGTATGAGGTGTTATACCTTTTTAATCACCTTTTTAGTTTACAACAGCTTCTCCCATTATTTTCTGATAAATTGAGGTTTTAAAAAATCAGGTCATTTCTGAAACTTGAATTTTATATCATGTTAATATGTCTGAAATAGTATTCTTCTTTTGATTTTTTTTTCAGCTATTAAAAAAAGGACCTCATGAGCCAGGTATGGCTCTCTGGCCATGGTTTGCTAAACTATACCTCCTGAAAATCAAATTGGCCACTCACTCATGTGAGGTTGACTACATTTTATAGTACTTGAATCACAGAACCTGTAATACGTATTTTAATGTGTTTGCTTGTCTTTAATCGCAGTGACCAGTACGGTGATTACAGATGGAAAGTTATAGTGAATGAATGAATGAATGAATACATGAACTCTATCCGTCCAATCAGAATTGCCCACGAAATGATTTTGTGCCTTCTAACTGATAAATGTTCATCAGTTGAGTGGAGATCATTGGCAAAATATCATCAGTTTTTCACATAACATGTCTGTTTGACAAATACGATCCGTGTGGGTGTAGGATAGTCAGAGGAACCAAGAGGTAAGATACACTTATCCAGGGCATGGCCAGGTCTTAGGACATGTGTGCTGTCGTCAACTTTTTAGACAAATGGAGTTTCCTTCTGAAAAACTGTGCAAACGGACATATCCGTGAACTTTCGTAGTGGACACCGTTGGCTGTGAGCTTGGCCTTTGATGCTACAGTCTGCTTCTCTGTGTGTTCTCTGTTCAGCTAGAAAGGTTGCAGGTGGAAAATGCATCGGAACGGGACCAGAGGGAAATACTCGAGACAGAAAAACAAGAACTGGAGAGAGAAAATAGAAGTCTAAAGGCCCAGGTGAAAGAAATGGATGAGCTCCTCAAGGCGAAAAATAGATTAAATGCGAGCTCCCAAGGTCCCGATTTCAAGACATCACACATTGAGCTGCAGGAGAACCACAAGGTACAGGGGCTCTTGGGAAACAGGGGTCCCCCCTCACGGTGCCTCCCCCGCAGCGTGCCTCCCCCCTCACTGTGTTTCCCACCCCCTAACTGTGTCTCCCACCCCCTCACTGTGCCTCCCCCTCAGGGTGTCTCCCACCCCCTCACTGTGTCTCCCGCTCAGGGTGTCTCCTACTCCCTCACTGTGTCTCCCACCCCCTCACTGTGTCTCCCACCCCCTCACTGTGCCTCCCCCTCACTGTGCCTCCCCCTCAGGGTGTCTCCCACCCCCTCACTGTGTCTCCCACCCCCTCACTGTGCCTCCCCTCACTGTGCCTCCCCCTCAGGGTGTCTCCCACCCCCTCACTGTGTCTCCCACCCCCTCACTGTGTCTCCCACCCCCTCACCGTGTCTCCCATCCCCCTCACTGTGTCTCCCACCCCCCCACTGTGTCTCCCACCCCCCACTGTGTCTCCCACCCCCTCACTGTGTCTCCCACCCCCTCACTGTGTCTCCCATCCCCCTCACTGTGTCTCCCACCCCCTCACTGTGCCTCCCCCTCACTGTGCCTCCCCCTCAGGGTGTCTCCCACCCCCTCACTGTGTCTCCCACCCCCTCACTGTGCCTCCCCCTCACTGTGCCTCCCCCTCAGGGTGTCTCCCACCCCCTCACTGTGTCTCCCACCCCCTCACTGTGTCTCCCATCCCCCTCATTGTGTCTCCCACCCCCCCACTGTGTCTCCCACCCCCCCACTGTGTCTCCCACCCCCCCACTGTGTCTCCCACCCCCTCACTGTGTCTCCCACCCCCTCACTGTGTCTCCCATCCCCCACACTGTGTCTCCTACCCCCTCACTGTGTCTCCCACCCCCTCACTGTGTATTCCCCTCACCATGTCCCCCTCCCGGGTGTCCAGGGGGGCACTCCCTTCCTTTCCGGACCCCTCCAATCTGAACATTTCCTTTTGTGCTGACAGCTTGCTCTTTTTCTTCTTGTCGTGTAAAGTCACAGTGTTCATGCATGTGAAAGTGTGACAAATTTCATATGATAATGTCAGAATATGACAAATCTGAGCTTCATCTCTCGTGAAGTGCTTTGGAAGCTTGTTTTCTTAAATCATTCTGGCAACCGAACCTCTTCATTCAGGTCACACAACGGGTCATTCCAGAAAGTTACTGCAACAGAACGGTCACGGTGTGTCTCGGGAAGATGATGAATTAATCTGAGAATGGAAAGGCCACCAAAGCCCTAATGAATGTGCCTTACCGTCGGCCAATGACACGAGATGGCATTCCTACCTCGTTCCGTGTGAGGGGTGCCGCGTTCATCCGTTACGACGTTTGTCACAGTTTGTTTAGTAGCATGGAACCCCTCTACTGGAAAAAACAATTTCAGTCCGTTTTGAGCTTTAGTAGTTGTAAAAGAAGTATAAATGAAGAATTATTTTCAGTATGAAGTAAAAGGGGGTTGAGCTTTTTCTCTGTAGTGACAGCAGTGTGAGTTTTCAAATGTCGAAATCCATCTCATGCTCACTTAGCATGTGCTTGTAATTTATAATTGACAAGGAACAAAAGAAGAATATGAAGACGTCACTTTGTAAGAGGTGCAAGTTATCTATTACAGGCATAAGAAAATGTGTTTCAAGTCCAGGAGCAGCTATCATTTGTCTCTTGATTTATTCAGCAAACATCTCCCGCATACTCAGTCCATCAGGGCTTGGTGGGAGGAACCAGAAAACAGTAACCGAAAGGGCTGTCGTGCACGGGATCCGATGGCTTGCAGGATGGGGAGCCACCGGACACAGGCTCTGCGGGGTGACTCCTGGCTGGCCACCCCGGAGTGGCCTAAATCAAGAGTGGTTCCCTGTGAGCAAGTGTGGGGTCGATGCCCTGGTCCCCCCCCCCCCCCACCACCACCTCCATCACTGCTCCGCCTCCGCTACAAAGTGGAGACGAGGAAGTCGCCACAGGACGGGGCCGCTGGCTCCGTAGCCCCGTCGCCTCTCTTCCCGCTGAAATCAGCTCAAACCCAGGCCTCGGGACGTCTCTCGCCTCCCGCATCTGAACCTTGCTGGAGCTCTAGGGGTGAAGGAAACAAAGACGCTTACCCTTCTGAGAGGGACGAGCAGAGGGAATCGGGGTGCGTGCCGACAGCCAGTCTACTGTGTTTAGACGCACGCAGTGTGCACGGGCTGTTAGAAGGCAGAGCACCCCGTGTGGCCGCTGTGCCCGAGGCCTGCAGTCAAGAATCCGCCGGCTGCGTCTATGACGGCAGGTCTGTTAGACGGGGAAGATTAGTGGGCTCACGTCATGGCTTTCTCCCGAGAAAGGAGCATTCAGATGGGGATCACAGAGGCGAGAGGAATCAGTGCCCGGAGAGGAGCCATCAAAGACATTCTGCCCCAAGGAAGGGCGAGGGCTCCTTGCTCCCCGGGAAGCCTGCGTCTCTTCCAGGAAAGCAGGGTCCCCGAAAACCACGCATGTCCTTTCCTTTGAGATCATCTGACGTGTCTCGGGACAGGGCAGAGCGGCGGCCCGGGGGACAGAAACTCGGAAGAAGGCTGAGGTTCTGGGATTACGGTCTGCCCGCTGGCTCACAGGAGCTGGCCCGGTGACAGGATTCTGGGACAGGCAGGACACGACACCTGCTGCTGAGACAGCACGTGCTCAGGAAGACGTGCTGAGGACATGGTGGGGCACCGAGGAGAGTCCCGGAATCTCCTAAACTAACCACCGACCACCCCCCTGGAAGGACCTGGTGTTCGTACCTCCTTGGTGTAGCCGAAGAAATCGCCAAGTGATGACCTTTCCCAGGTGCTTTGTCCTTGGATCTTGCTGTCCCCTCTGTCCACATTGATTTGACTGAGATTCGGGGACCTTTCTCGGTTGTTTCAGGGACTTTATCCATCAATGTACATTATTCTTGGTGTGTGCTAAGACACAGCTTAGTCCCCTTAATCATCAAGCCTGTGTCAGGTTTATTGTCTTGGACATTTTCTGTTAGCATCCTCTGCAAAGTGCTTGTTGATTACTTATTTACCTAAGAATGGCTACATTTTCTCTTATCTCTCTTTATTCCAAACAGTCTACACTATAATCAGTGTTTGCCTCACCATAGAAACACAGTTCTTTTTATTGGGATACAATCTGAAAATAAACCTCACTTTCAAGTAGGGAATGGACAAGATGATACAGCTTCTGCGAGAATATGTCTAATCATTTTGTCTGCCAAGTGCACACTATAGAATACACGTGTACACATATTTTACACTTCCCCTTTTTACACACCCAGATGTGTAGAGCTCCATATACACAAGATATCTATGACAATAAATCCAAGATGATAAAGACGATTAGGAAGTTCCTAACATTTTTATTTGAATAATGATCTGGTCATCTGAGGTCAAAGATATAAAATCTACACAGAAGTCTCTATCGTCTCATGACAGAACTTGTAAAAGTAAATACTGTTGTTGATTCAACACACATTTTTACTTTTAACGCCTGGTGGACGGTCCACCTTTGGGAGCCCCTGGCACCTGCACAGCTGTGTGGTTTTCCCCCAGGGCCACCTGCGTCCCCAGGTGTCATGCCACCCCTTGGGGTCAGACCGGGCTCCGCCTCTCCATCCACTGGCTAAGTGATTCGCGTGTAGCTCATCGGAACATTTAGGTTTTCTGGATACACACAGCAATAAGAGCAGGCAACCGCCCTGGAGGTAATGAAGTGTAGTGACGCTTAGACTTTTCAGAGAGAGTTTGTTGTCTCTTAAAATCAACCCTGAGAAAATACAGATTTAGAGCTGGTAGGATGGGGGGGGGGAGCCTGGAGAGAGGCCCGACGAGGAGACATCAGGAGCCTCTGGTTAACCACGCCCTGGCTCAAGACCCCTGGGATTTTCAGTTATTTGTGTTTAGGAATTTTCTTCTTCATCTAAGAAAATTTGAATAGTTTCTAATAAATTCCAATAAATCACGATTTATTTTTTAATAAATCAAAACAATGAAGAGCCAATATAGTCTTTACAAAAAAGCAGTTTTTGAAAAAAAGACTGTTTAAGGAAATGGAAAAAATAAACTTTGTTTCACTAAAAAAATAAAATTGCTGGCTAAGTCTGTTCGTCATTATTGAGATAGGCAAGTGGCACTCAGCCCTGGCTCTCCAGTGCGCATTGGATATAAAGTAGCAAAGGAAAAGCTGGTTATCTGTGTGCACAGATGTAGTTGCAGCACATGTGGACTGTGGGTAGATTCTTTTCCCAAATCTGGGTTGGAGAGAACTATTCCCTGATGTGTTTCAAAGCTTTATCTCTATTTGCAGGGACGCATTTCATGATATATATTATATAAATGTCCTCATATTAAATAATGTCTTTAGGCACCCGTTCTCAACACTTAATCTATTTAAAGTGGTAAAGAAACTAGTTCATTCAGCATGTATACAAATATTTGGAAGGAATGCGCAGAGGAGAAAAGGGATTCCAAGTTTTCTTATATGGACCACGTTCTTATTCATAGAAATCCCAGCGAGACCTGGAGAGATGCATGTAGATTTCTTATCTATTTCTACCCACGCTGAGTTGGAAAACATTGGCTTCCTCATAACCTCTACCCGGTATGTTTCAGTAATTAATTCTTTTAAAAATTAGAAACATGGAAGCAGCATTTCAGGGTCTGAAAAAAGCATTCATTTCGTTCCGGTAGCGATTCCACTGGGATTTATGGGGATTCACTACACAAGTTACATCACAGGTCACGCTGCCTCTGACCCGCAGAAAGGACAGTGCAAAGCTTCTGTGAAACCAAAAATAATAAATAAACTCAAAAGTCACACACCACACACTCGTTCTTTTGTCCCCCGTTCTGCCCTGTTTTAATAAAAACCTAGGGAATTTGGTTCCCAAGAAGGTTTTGCCAGATTTCGTATTCATGTCTGTATGCACAGTAGTGTACATTTTATATCTCTGTCATAAAAAACCATGCACGTCAGGCAAAGGGCGGACAATGCTAACATGATACACAGAAAACAGCTCCCGTGAACTGAGCACATAGTACATACCCCAGGATGGAGCAAACATGGCATCATGTAAAGTCGGTGGGTAGTATTTTATCATTCCCATTTGCTGGCTGATAAACCCTGTACTTAACCTCCCGTGAAGTTAAGCACCAAAGCCCGAAAGTAAAGGTGAAGGTCTCCCTGAACAGAGGAAAGAGCATGATTGGAGTCCTTTGCCTTTCTGTGAACCAGAATTAAAGAGGTGGGTTCTTGTGTATGGTGTAAGTTGATGGTCTAGTTTCATTTTTCTGCAAGTAGCTGTCCAATTTTCCCAACACCATTTATTAAAGAGGCTGTCTTGACTCCACTGTATGCTCTTGCCCCCTTTGTCAAATATTAATTGAGCGTATTGCCTTGGGTCCATTTCTGGGTTCTCTGTTCTGTTCCATTGATCTATCTGCCTGTTCTTGTGCCAGTACCAGGCTGTCTTGATTATAGTGGCTTTGTAGTATAACCTGAAATCTGGTAATGTGACCCCTCCAACTTTGTTCTTCTTTTTCAAGATTGCTGTGGCTATTCGGGGTCTTTTTTGGTTCCATGTAAACTTTAGAAGTATTTGTTCTAGGTCTGTGAAGTATGTCGTTGTTATTTTGATGGGGATTGCATTGAATCTATAGATTGCTTTGGGTAGTATGGACATTTTAATGATGTTAATTCTTCCAATTCATGAACAGGGTATGGGCTTCACTTTTTTAATATCTTCCTCTATTTCTTTTTTCAATGACCTGTAGTTTTCTGCAAATAGGTCCTTTATTTCTTTGGTTAAGTTTATTCCTAGGTATCTTAATTTTTTTTGCCATCGATTTCTTGACATTAATTTTGTATCCTGCTACATTGCCAAATTCATTTATTAAGTCTAGTAGATTTTTGATGGAGTCATGGGGTTTTCTATGTATAATATTATGTCATCTGTGAATAATGACAGTTTTACTTTCTCCTTTCCAATTTGTTTGGGGTTGTCTACGTATAATATTATGTCATCTGCGAATAATGACAGTTTTACTTTCTCCTTTCCAATTTGGATCCCTTTTATTTTTTCTTCATGTCTGATTGCTGTGGCTAAGACTTCCAGTACTATGTTAAATAAGAGTGGAAAAAGTGGGCATACTTGTCTGGTTCCTGTTCTTAAGGGAAATACTTGCAGTTTTTGCTCACTGAGTATGATGTTGGCTGTAGGTCTTTCATAAATGGTCTTTATTTTGTCAAGATATGATCCCTCTATTCCCAGAATCCTGAGCATTTTTATCAGAAATGGGTGCTGGATTTTGTCAAATGCTTTTTCGGTGCCTATGGATACAATCATATGATTTTTATCTTTCATTTTGGTTATGTGGTGTATAACATTTATTGATTTATGAATATTGTACCAGCCTTGTATCCCTGGGATGAATGCCACTTGGTCATGGTGAATAATTTTTTTGATGTATTGCTGGATTTGATTTGCTAGTATTTTGTTCAGGATTTTGGCATCTTTATTCATCAGGGATATTGGCCTGTAATTTTTTTTCTTTGTAGTGTTTTTTTCTGGTTTTGGAATTAGACTTATACTGGCCTACTAAAACGAGTTTGTAAGACTTCCTTCTTCTTGAATTTTTTGAAATAGTTTGGGTAGAATAAACTCAAAATGGATAGAAGACTTTAATATGACTCATGAATCCATAAAAATCATAGGAGAAAATGTAGGCAACAAAATTTCAGACATTATACACAGCAGAATTTTCACTGATACATCACCTAAGGCAACAGAAACAAAGGAAAAATGAACACACGGGACTACATCAAACTCAAAAGCTTCTGCACAGAAAAAGAAACAACCACCAAAATGGAAAGGTAACCCACTGTATAGGAGAGCATAATTGCTAATGATATATCAGGTAAGGGGTTAATTTCCAATATATATAGAGTGCTCATACAACTCAACAAAAGGAAGACAAAGAACCCAATTAAAAAATGGGCACAGGACCTAAATAGACACCTCTCCAAACAGGACATACAAATGGCTAAGAGACATATGAAGAAATACTCAACATCACTAATCATCAGAGAGATGCAAATTAAAACAACAATGAGGTATCACCTCACACCTGTCAGAATGGCCACCATCAACAAATCATCAAACAACAAGTGTTGGCGAGGGTGTGGAGAAAAGGGGACTCTAGTACACTGCTGGTAGGAATGCAGACTGGTGCAGCCACTGTGGAAAACAATATGGTGTTACCTCAAAAAATTAAAAATTGAACTTCCATTTGACCCAGTGATCCCATTTCTAGGAATATACCCTAAGGAGCCTGAAACACCAATCAGAAAGAATATCTGTACCCCTATATTCATAGTAGCACTATTTACCATAGCTAAGATCTGGAAACAGCCCAAGTGTTCATCAGTAGACGAATGGCTAAAAAAGCAGTGGTACATAAACACAATGGAATACTATGCAGCTGTAAGAAAGAAAGATCTCTTATCCTTTGAGACAACATGGAGGGACCTGGAGAGTATTATTCTAAGTGAAACAAGCTAAGCAGAGAAAGACAAATATCACAAGATCTCACTTATTTGTGGAATATAATGAACATAACAGTCTGAAGAACGGGGTAGTCCCAGAGACGTGGAAGTGGGGTACAGGCTGACAATCCCCAGAAGAGGGGGTAGGGGGAGAGATAAACCACAGAACTTATATGCATGTATGCATAGACAATGGGCATGGACAATAAAGCTGGGGACAGGGTGGGGAGGGAGGGGAAGGGGGGATCATTGGGGGGAAAAGGAGAAACATCTGTAACAAAAATAAATAAATTAATTAATTTAAAAAAAAACAGAGGTGGATTCGCCCTGGGTAACACTTGCATGAAGCCGGTTGAGAAGGTAATGTGTCACAGGAGTAACCGGCCACACGACGCATGGCGTCCTAGGACAGGACCTCCTGCATTGGCAGTGGGGGTTATGATAGTGATCCTCTGGATCCTGGGGGTGCGGTTAACATGCCAACTGTGACAGGGGCCTGGGGCCTCGGTGGCACAGCCCGCTGCGTGTCCCAGCGCCGTGTGCTCTGTGTCCCAGTGTGGCGGCTGTAGGCGCACCGCTCAGCTCAAGGACGCCTCCTAGGAGTGGAACC
Organism: Molossus molossus; assembly: GCF_014108415.1. Lineage (NCBI taxonomy): Eukaryota > Metazoa > Chordata > Mammalia > Chiroptera > Molossidae > Molossus > Molossus molossus. The sequence continues at coordinate 112,579,394 of NW_023425399.1, forward strand.
AGAACTTCCTGTTCTACCCAAATCAGTCCGAACTTCTGGTCCCGCCTTGGACTCGGCCCCTTTCCCCCTCCCTCCCTCTGACACTCAGCTGTGTTTCTGCTGACTCCCTCGCTCTCTCCCTGCACACCCAGAGGGGTCGGCACTGTCCATCACGCGTGACGCCCACGTGGGCTGGACTCACAGCTTCCGCAGTGGAGAGAAAACGTCCCTGGGAGAGGAAGCGGGTGGATCAGCTGACTCCCCACCAGATGAGTCTTGCAAACTAAGCCGAGTTAGCTGTGCTTGTAGGACCAGCCTTTCCGAGGCTAGTCTCCAGGTGTTTCTTATCCGTAACTGTTACAATGCCACACGCTCAGAATACCCCCAAGCGGTAACCTTGGAAGGGACTTGCAGAATGAGATTGAAAAGCATCGATGAAGCAATCTCTACTCTCTCCTCTCCCTGAGCCTCTTTGAAGGGAAGTTTCCTCCAGGTGCTGTTTCCTCAGTTGGGCTACTTTCTGTCCCTGTCACTTCCCCCCGTGGAGGATGGAGCACGACGTAAGCCATTGTCTCATCTCGGCTTCTACTGGTGAGGTTCTTGACCGCAAAGTGCCCCCCCTTCGTAAAGTTAACAACACGTCTCTGTTCTTGCTTTGTGAGCACCTACGGTGTGCCCGTGGTTTCCCAGGGATGGCAGCAATGATTTCATCTACTATTTATACTATTTTTGTTTGTTTGTTTGTTTTTTGTGGCACGTGCCCCTAGCGGGAACTGAACCTGGGACTCTCTGGTCTGCAGGCTGATGCTCAACCACGGAGCCAAACTGGCCAGGGCTATTTATAGTATTTATACTGGTTACTAAGTGGAAACTTAAAAAAAATCAAAACCAGAAACAGACTCATAGATACAGAATGGAGCAAAAAAGAAAAAAAAAAAAAACACAGAAAGAAAGATCTCGTGGACATGGACCATGGCGTGGTGGTTGTGGGCAGGTTGGGGGATGGGGTGCATGGAGGTAAAAGAGCATAGAGGGGGTCAGTGGTGATGGGGAAATGTGGAAAGAAGATATCGCTCTGAGCCAGTGCGTATCTGCAAAACGTCACATGGTCCACACCTCCAATTCCCACGCCCCCTCTAGGAAGCCCGCAGGTGCACGTGGAAATCAGGGTGCACCATCCCAGTGCAGGGACAGCTCTAATCACTTATCGTTTGGGGCAGTTATTAGCTACACAAAAGCTATGAGGCATTTTTTTAAAAGACTGGCTTCGTAAAACACCAACCTCTATCAACACGTTGCTTTTTATAAACAAATCCTTCAAGACAAATATTCTGATACTATATTAATAAATTAACTTTAGACTTTTCCTTGACAGGAATAATATACTGCCAAAATATTGTTAAAGTTAGCTGAAAAATCAGGATGAAAAGGAAGAACGCCACGGTGGATATATGTATTATGTTTTCTGCTAACATTTGGGATATTACAACAATATAGATTTTTTAAAAAGAAGTAAGGCTAGAAAAGTTTCAAAATCTAACCTGGAAAGGTAGCTAAGAGAAATATAAATATTTTTAAATTGTTTAGGCAAATCTGGTTCCATATTTAAATTTCTGTGTGCTTCTGTTCTTTAAAATGCCTTTTCTTTTTTAACCAGCAATGCTGAACGCAATTTTCGAGATCAAATACCTATTTTTACGTATAAAACAGGCATTCGGGCAAAACAGATTTGAAAGTTTCTGTTTTTTCTTTGACTTGCTCTTGGTACTGAATAATGTCAGTTGAAAAACAGTACAATTTTAAAGGAGATAGGAGCTGCTAAATCAAACATAGTTCTCTTTTTCGATCAGGTACAGCGGACAGACCTGTTGAACTGAGTTGGAGGTGGTAAATATCAGTGTTATTTCATGAACACCCAGGCGAAGTCATGAATCCAGAATGTAGTAAGAGAGCATTTCCATGATGACTTACTGTGGTTAACCTCGTTAGGTGATGAGTGTCTTTGTGGCACTGCCGGTTCACTCCTCTGTTTCACCAGTTCGTGACACGGTGGCTGACGGCTTTGGTGACAGCTTTTCCGAGGGGTCCCGGGGGCCGAGGCCAGACTGGAATGGAGCAGGGATAGACCGAAGCAGAACGTGAAGAAACGGGAGAAACCAGTGTTGATGATTATTTTAAGACACTTGATCGTGAAATATATTTTATTTCTCATTTTTTAATAGTGATATTGGGTCGTGGAGTCCTTTTTTTGTTCTTAGAAACGTGAACCTTTTTAATGCTGATGAGTAGACAGGTAGACTTTGAAATGATGGGGCAGAAAGAGCCAATAACCACGTTTTCTGTGCATAGACGGACGCGTCGGCTGCAGTGGGTGGTGCCACCTCCTCTGTGGCACTGAGTTGGGAGGGAGACCAGAGGGGTGAGGATGCAGGGACATTTGCCAAGAGTAAGGCTCATTTTCCGGGGCACGAGGATTTTGGATAGAGGGGAGTAATGGGTTATTGTACGGCAAGGAAGTAGCTTATGTCTAAGCTTGGGGTCCAAGCTCAAGGGTAAGAAGTGGCAGGGAGCTTCTTGGGTGGAGGGCTGGAGGTGGTGATGGACGGCAGGACAGGTGTGATCAAGATCCACTAGCTAGGAGAAGAGGAATTTGTGCTCAATGAGTTGGCTAGGATTTAAATAAAGTATGTTTTAAATCATCACAACGAAAGATCAGCAGTAACAAAGTTACATTTTTTCCACCTATAAATAACATGAAAGGCCATTAAAAATGCAGTGTCAGTTTATTTGGGATTAGAACAGAAGGTTTACAAATTTGAGCAGAAAATGTGGCCTAACAGAGGACTTTTCTCTGAGATTCCATTTGGCTGGGCATCAAAGTTAGTAAACCTGAATTTCGCCCTTCATGTCTCATAAAACTGCAAACGTGCATTTGGACCAACTGGATAGAAAGGCCGTGGAAAGGGTTTTCTGTCTGCAATGGAACACTTTTATCCCTCCACCGACTTTTCCAACAGGCTGCCTTTGCGTTGTTTTACTGAGGCTAGGAAGTGGTCTTTAAGGAAGACCCTGCTGGTGGGCTCCCTCAAATTTTTTCCATCTTGCTCAAAGTGTTCAGGAAGTTAATGGACCCATTTCACTGACTTCATTTGATTTAAAATGTTCAAACATCAGCCATATCTAGAGTCTGTTAGTATTTGAGAGAATGAGGTTCTGGTAATTTGATGAAATTTTCTTGGGTCCTATCCTTTGAGACTGAGTAAAAGTGGAGTATATGGAATATAATTGGGCTACTAAAAGTGCACAAATTGTGTGTGTGCTTGTGTGCATGTGTGTGTGCATTTACTGTACCCAGAATCACCAGATCTACCCTCTCTTTCCTGTTTTATGATGAACTTATTACTGTAGTTACCACAACCCTACGAATGTAACACCTGCGCATTGCCTTCCATACCAGCTTTAGTTTCCTGTGTGTTTGGTCAAAAGTTTACACTTTGTTGTTCTTTCACTTTTCCTGTAACATCCAAAGTTTCATAGGAATGAATTTTGATAATTACAGACTTGCTGGGAAGGTCTATAAGCAAACACAGGGCAAGACAACCCCAAAGGACGCAGACACTGTGACTGACAAACATGACGTGTAAGCGTGCAGGGCGAATGGGTGTCTCATAGGCTGGTCTTCCTCGCAGGTTGGCTCCGGCTGCCAGTCAAGGCGGATCTCCCTGACGTGCTCCCCGCTAGTTAAATATGCCAGGAATCATTACTGGCAGATATCACAAGGACAAGAATCAGGGAACAGGCAACACTATTGAACAGAGACGCGTGAGGGACGGGCGGTGTGAACAGTATACGTGAGAGACGGGCAGTGTGAACAGAGACGCCTGAGGGACGGGCGGTGTGAACAGAGACGCCTGAGGGACGGGCGGTGTGAACAGAGACGCGTGAGGGACGGGCGGTGTGAACAGTATACGTGAGAGACGGGCAGTGTGAACAGAGACGCCTGAGGGACGGGCGGTGTGAACAGAGACGCCTGAGGGATGGGCGGTGTGAACAGAGACGCGTGAGGGACGGGCAGTGTGAACGGTGATGCGTGAGGGATGGGTGGTGTGAACAGTACGCATGAGGGACGGGCGGTGTGAACATTCACGTGAGGGACGGGCGGTGTGAACAGAGACACATGAGGGACGGGCGGTGTGAACAGTACGCGTGAGGGACGGGCGGTGTGAACAGTACGCGTGAGGGACGGGCGGTGTGAACAGTACGCGTGAGGGACAGGCGGTGTGAACAGTATGCGTGAGGGACGGGCGGTGTGAACCGAGATGCCTGAGGGACGGGCGGTGTGAACAGTACACGTGAGGGACGTGCGGTGTGAACAGAGACACATGAGGGACGGGCGGTGTGAACGGTGATGCGTGAGGGACGGGTGGTGTGAACAGTACGCGTGAGGGACGGGCGGTGTGAACATTCACGTGAGGGACGGGCGGTGTGAACGGTGATGCGTGAGGGACGGGCGGTGTGAACGGAGACGCCTGAGGGACGGGCGGTGTGAACAGTATGCGTGAGGGACGGGTGGTGTGAATGGAGACGCCTGAGGGACGGGCGGTGTGAACAGTACGCGTGAGGGACGGGCGGTGTGAACAGAGACACATGAGGGACGGGCGGTGTGAACAGTACGCGTGAGGGACGGGCGGTGTGAACAGTACGCCTGAGGGACGGGCGGTGTGAACAGTACGCGTGAGGGACGGGTGGTGTGAACAGTACGCGTGAGTGACGGGCGGTGTGAACAGTATGCGTGAGGGACGGGCGGTGTGAACGGAGATGCCTGAGGGACGGGCGGTGTGAACAGTACACGTGAGGGACGGGCGGTGTGAACAGAGACACATGAGGGACGGGCGGTGTGAACAGTGATGCGTGAGGGACGGGCGGTGTGAACAGTACGCGTGAGGGACGGGCGGTGTGAACGGAGACGCCTGAGGGACGGGCGGTGTGAACAGTACACGTGAGGGACGGGCGGTGTGAACGGTGATGCGTGAGGGACGGGTGGTGTGAACAGTACGCGTGAGGGACGGGCGGTGTGAACATTCACGTGAGGGACGGGCGGTGTGAACAGAGACACATGAGGGACGGGCGGTGTGAACGGTGATGCGCGAGGGACGGGTGGTGTGAACAGTACGCATGAGGGATGGGCGGTGTGAACAGAGACACATGAGGGACGGGCGGTGTGAACGGTGATGCGTGAGGGACGGGCGGTGTGAACAGTATGCGTGAGGGACGGGCAGTGTGAACAGTACATGTGAGGGACGGGCGGTGTGTACGGTGACGCGTGAGGGACGGGCGGTGTGAACGGAGATGCGTGAGGGACGGGTGGTGTGAACAGTACGCGTGAGGGACGGGCGGTGTGAACAGTACATGTGAGGGACGGGCGGTGTGTACGGTGACGCGTGAAGGACGGACAGTAGTGTCTGCTGCCCATGGTCCTGCAGGCTGGCTTCTGCAGAAAAGCCCTGGAGCAGGGCTGGAATGAGGATGGGCTGTGTCCCTGGTGTCACAGGCTCTGCCTTCTGCTCTGTGTCTGCTGGGGCCTAACTGTGACGTCTGTATGAAGGCGTCATGTGTGCTACCTGCCGGACTGGATGTCACCCGAGTGGAAGGGTCCAAAATCTTAGCACTGGCAGAGGGATCTCCTCTGCAAAGCGCCAGGGATCAGTGTTCTGAATAGTCGCCTTAATTTTCTGTACCCCACAAATGGCTTTCTGGTTAAATGTAGGGGTTTGTATTAGTAGAGCCTAGTTATAAAGGAACCGTCAATAAAGTGCAAGACATCTGTGGAAAACAGAAGATCACCATAGCGTTCTGTGCCCACAGACACTTACTTCAAATGAACAAGTGACTTCTGTGAAAAGTTTCTCTTATTTCCACCGCTAGAGAACCCCTCAATTATTCCGACTCTACCTTACACAGCTGTCATTTAGAGGCAGGACCAGTAACTTACATCTCAATAGTTCAGACACCTTGAAATTTAAAGTAGGTCTTGTGATTTGTTTTTGAGAGTATTCGTTTGCTCAGTAATACAAATCCTTGGTTACAGACTTGTCTTACGCTTATTTTAATCTGACACCATTTTTGTATACTTGGAAAATAAAAAATTGCTTCTATTTAATAAGTTCGGTTCCTTATGTGACACATGCTATTTAGCTGAAGATATTTTTCACACTCATGAAACCATAATAGAAGAATTGGGAAACCTGTCACCCTTCCCTTCCAATTAAAAAAAGACATAAATCATCATTATTGACGGAATTTCAATGGAGCCTTCAGTTGCCTGTGAAAAATGAGAGGACTGGAGAAAAACAACAGAGAAATTTAATTGTTGAAAGTAATGAGAATGTATATTGCCTAATTAAATATATCGGAGGGTGATTTGTATTCGGGCCACATTCATTGTGTTTATATCATACAATTTAATTTAAAATTTTAAAATAATTATGTTATTTTGCATTATATAATTACATAAAATGTTACATTTATTTTACATTTCAGAACTAATGTATGCGAATGTGAACTTGGCAGATTCTAAGTTTATTTCACTTTAATAAGCTTCTGCATTTTTGTGGGAACATGGAAGTGGACTCTTTGTAGTACAGGATATTTTTACTACTATGCTTTATACTGTGTCTGTAAAGTTAGAGCTCTCTGGACTTTGTATTGCCTACGAAATAATGAATCATTTTTTAGCGAGACAGCTCGGAGCACAGTGGGATCAGCGAGGTTACTGGGTAGTAATGGAGCCCCTCATCACCCCGCTGGATCTACATTTGCTTTGGAGGGAGTTCTGTGATGGAATGAATGAACTAATAGCCTTGTGACACTGTGGTCAGACTTTATCTTTGAAAGGGAAATACCATCTCTAATTCACTGTTGTATTATCTAGAGACATGATTTCCTGTTTTATATAGTAGGGACTTGACAGTGTGCTATTGACTTTGCCAACTATTGAATTCTTTAGCTCAGCAGGTAAAACATATCATTAAATTTTATATAAACACATGTAAGGACATTCGTTATCACTTAGGACAGGCTAAACTGCTGTAACACATTGGACCCAAAATGTATACTGGCTCAGCGTCTTGGAATTCATATTGAATTCAGACGGCCACCTAGCGCGGACCCTGACACCGTCCCTTGTCACTTCCCAATCCCCCCAGGCATGGATCCTCCACGTGGGCCAGGCCATCCAAGAGGGTGCAGTCATTTCAGTAGGGAGCTGGGGGTGAGAACTAGTTTATATGTTACAACAGTTGGTGGTCCTCTGAGGGGCCGCAGTTCGTAAACAGATGCACAGTGTATAAATGGTAGTCAAATTTCATGGCGGCGGAGAACTAGGAAAAATAAAAATATCCAAAAGGCTCGTTGGGGGGAAGGTATTAATGGGGGAAAGGGTTTGAGAAACGCGATCCGAGGGCCTTGCTATTGCTTTGTGCTTCTGTCTGACAGACGATGACCGAGGAGAACAGTGTGTGGAAGGGCCTTGGGACCAAGCATGGACATCCATCCTCAGTTCCCGACAGTCACGTCACTGTCGCTAACTGCAAGGCAAGCTGGGAATGTAGCCTGGCTGTGTGGGCGGGAATAAGACAAAGACGTCATGGTGACTAGCGAGTGATCTTTAAATCCCAATTCATCCAGGTTGGAGCAACTAAGCCGGTCGAGCCTTCTGATCAGAGAGTATTACACTTATATTATATTTAACAAGTAAATTCTGAAACTCAGTGGGAGGAGACACCTGCCATCCTCCTTCATACCAAGTCACAGCAGGTCACAGTGCCTCCCACTTACCATTCATGGTATGATATTTACATACATAATCTGTATTTTTTAATAGAAAAAATAAAAATTCAGAGCCTCGGTGCACAGCTAACCTCTATTTAGTGACTTTTAAAGCCGGTGTTAGAGGGCGAGGAGAATAAACGAAGAAATGCATCGTAACTGGTGAGCTGAAGAGCGAAAGGCTCGTTTAAAACATCATTTGTATTTTAGTCAGATAAGTAACAATTCACTTGACAGGCAACTCATAGCATAGTTAGTTTATTAAGTAAATGAGCATTTATCTTATTTATCAAAGATGGGACCAAGGGTTAGCGTATGTGGTGAAAGCTAGCTCTAAGTTCATTGTTTCCAAACGTATTTCTCTATGACGATCAAGGTTTGAGGAAACTAAACTTAAAAATGTCAACTCCACGTCCTGGCCGGTTTGGCTCAGCGGTTAGAGCACGGGCCTGCGGTCCGGAGAGACCCGGGTTCGGTTCCCGCTAAGGGCACGTACCTCGGTTGCAGTTTGTCCCCGGCCCTGGTTGGGTCGTGTGGGTGGCAGCCACTCGATGTGTCCCTTTCACATCGATGTTTCTCTCTCTCTCTCTCCCTCCCACTCTATCTTAACAAAATATCGAAAAATGTCCTCGGGTGAGGATAAAAAAATAAATAAATAAAATAATAAAATAAAAATGTCAACTCCAACGTAGCCAGTTCTCGCTTATACTCTTCCTTTCCCTCCCCACCCCTCCCTCCCTCCTCCCTGCCTTTCCTGTTCCTTTCTTGTATTAATTCACAAGGTGGCAAAACTCCTTGGTAACTACAGCACTTGACAGCGCAGGGAAGACAACGCGATGTTGAGGTTCGTGTTAATTCGGATGCTCAACGGAATAGGCGAAAAAGCATTGAAATGCAACGTGTAATGTTACAAGCTCAGTGAAAAGCATGAACCGTCCCAGCATAACACACATCACAGCGTTTTATACTCAGTGGGATGATTCAAGGAAGAAAACCATTCCGGAGCCCCTTTGTTTAATGTGCCTCGATTTTAACTATATTGGACATGAAACATTTGTTCTTTTTCTTCTCTCCCAGTGGTGAACGGGCTACTTCAGACAAGGAGAATGTCATTAATCACACCTCTTTCCTTAAAACCGACCCCTAAACTTGCCAACTCATTCTTGAAAAAGGTTTCTTACTATTTGTGAAAATAACAATACAATCATAGCGGAGTGAACTAACTATGTAGGTATGAAATGATTCTGGAGACATGAAATTTAAAAGCCAGAAAGCGATTTCTATTTTCATTGGAGAGTCTTGTACCAAATAATATAAAAGTTACTAGTATTTCGACATTAAGGGTCTGCACTTCTTATTGACTTACAAAGTATCTGACCAAATCGAAATACACATTATCAAGTTGACGTTTAATTGACTATGCAAACTGTTGTGTTGCTGGGCAGAAGTTACCCATAACTTCGTGCAGACGATTTTGTTGTCAAGTCTCACACTTTTACTGAATGCCTAATTTGGTACTTTCTTGGCTATAGACTATTTCTGTACTGTCAGAGTACATTTTCCTGTTTACTGTATAGCTACAATCAATTACAACTTTGGGGTAAATGTCCTTTTGTTTTTATTTGTTTAATCCTCACCTGAGGATTTTATTTATTTTTTATTTATCTTCAGATAGAGTGGGAGGGAGAGAGAGAGAGAAATATCAATGTGAGAGGGAAACATCAGCTGCTGCCACCCGCACGACCCCACCAGGGCCGGGGACAAACTGCAACCGAGGTACATGCCCTCGGCTGGAATCGAACCCGCGACTCATTGGTCTGAGGGCCGATGTTCTAACCACTGTGCAACCAGCAAGGACAGGTTTTTTTTGTGTGTGTGTTTTTTTTTCACCATCATTATATGGATTCATTAAAATATTTGAAGAAAACAGAGACATTTTGAATTATGCACAGTAATGAAAGTTGACAACCATCCAACAGTGCACCGAGCCCCTGGCAATGAATTAGCGTATTACACAGATCCATTCCTCTGATATTAATCATATTAATAACCACCACACGATCTGGGTTAGTATCACATCTCCCGGATGGAAAATGTGAGTACTAGCAAGGTTAGGAAAATTGTCCAGAGTCACAAAGCTTATCATGAGCAAAGGAAAACTTTAAAAGCAATCATTATTTATCCACCCACGTCTATGCTATAGAACAAATACTTTCTTACTGACAGTTTCAATTCCCCAATTAACTGATGCTCATAGAAAAGTTAGCCATCTTGTTTATCTGACCTGACTTGGTTTTGCTGGTTGGCAGAGTATTTTACAGTTTTTTGATTTCTGGTAGATGATGGATTGAAACTGTCCCTCATGGTGTTGGTTACTGAAGAATGCTGAGACAATGTCACCTCGAAGTATCCCTCATGAAGGCTATGGGAAATCTCTTGTAGAACAGCAATAAAGCAATTTGTCCTGGGTTTTCCCCAGGAGAATGTAACCCACACACTTTGTCCCTATGAAAATTGTACTTTTCTACGTTAATACTGTAAGCGTGGCTTGTTGTTGCTGATCCCACTACTTTTTGTGGTCAAGTATGGCAGGACATTGACTTTGCACACTGCCGGCTTGGGGGGAAGAGGCTTGAAGGACAGGCTTCTCTAAAATGCTCACATTTGTCCTGGCCCGTTTGGCTCAGCAGTTAGAGCGTCAGCCTGCGGTCCAGAGAGACCTGGGTTCGGTTCCCGTTAAGGGCATGTACCTCGGTTGCAGTTTGTCCCCAGCCCCGGTTGGGTTGTGCGGGTGGCAGCCACTCGATGTGTCCCTTTCACGTCGATGTTCCTCTCTCTCTCTCTCTCTCTCTCTCTCTCTCTCTCTTTCCCTCTCTCCCTCCCACTTTATCTGAACAAAAAATGGAAAAATGTCCTCAGGTGAGGATAAAAAAATAAACAAACAAAAATTGTTTTCAGCTTCTCTAACACATTGTATGGACTCATTTCCTATTTTGTTTTTTCCCAGTACAGTTCTGTGGGTTTTTGGTCCAGTGGCTCAGTTGAGTTTAAATATCTTTTGCTGCTAAGCACTTCGTAGCTTTTCTGGAGCTTTGTTATTTTTCATATTCCAAAAACCAGAGCAAAAGGAAAAGCAGAGTGTGTTGGAGTGGAGCCAAGCTCACCGACAGCCCTGCGAATCTGCTCTCTGCTCGTCAGTCCTCTGGGCCCGTGCGTTCCTCTCACACGCACGTGTACACACTCAGGGACCTGTAGAGCGTAGCCTCTGCTTTCTACTCAGCAACACACATGTCCATGTTCATGGCTGTGCACCCACAGCATTGTGCTTGATTTACACACACATGCGCACACACACAAATACATATACACATAAACTGACCTCACATCTTACTTTAACATCATTTGAAATAACATTCATCTCCATCTGTACATTGCAGGATGTGTGCAGCTAAGTTCTTTAGGAGCATTTCTCCATTTTTCATGTGCTTGATCAAAACCAGAGACTTCTGATTACTTCAAGCGTGGTCAAGTTAAAGTTTGGGTGTCCTGGTTCCCATTGGATGAGCTGTTGTGTAGCCAAACTTAGAGGCTCTGAAAGTAAAATAGCTCTTAAATGATATATCAATATCTTTTCTCAAACTTAACTAGAATACAGATTTGCATTCCAGATTGGACTGCCTAATCCTACACCGTTTCCAGGACAACTGTGACATTCTGTGACAAGTCATGTTTCAATCACTGTGTTTTTGTATATTGTTACAATGAACATTCCCAATGGGGGCATCTTGGGCCAGCGACAGTGGACAGAATGAGGTGTTTTCATGGGAATGGAGAACTAGCTATGTAATGTACACGGCAGGACAACAATCACAGTCTTACATGACCATAGGATAAAAAAGCCTTAACATTAATTTTCAAATCAATTCGAGACAGGCGGTGAATATGGGTGTGACATTCCTACGTGGTGTACAGCATGTATTTCCCCGTGAACTTGGGGAATCCATTTTTGCATCCCCAGAGACAAAGAGGAGTGTGGGTCTGTTACTTCTAGAACAGCTGTCTCATCCAGGTACTTACCTGCCGGTCATAGAGACAGCAATCAAAGGAAGCAAAAGGTTTACACTCACAGCCTTGGACTAGAATTTGAAGTTCTTATTTGCAGTATCCCCAGTAACTTCCTTGCAGCGCTCCAAGTATACGGATCTAACTGCGTTCTAATAACCTTTGGGAGCTTCTAGTCAACCCTTCATCTTAAAGATACGAAAACGGAAGGGGAGAGACGATCCTGGGTCTTCATTTTGCGGTGGGTTCGTCGTTTTCTTGCTTTGTATTTATTTCACGGGTACCTGTTGCTCATCTAAAACTGAGGAAGTTGCGTGTGATGTATTTACTGAAGTGGCTTCCTCGTAAGTCAGAGATAAATTCCAGCTTCCCCAGCCTTGCCTCAGCAGCCCTGATTTCCCGATTTGAAGGGAAAATGCTAGAAACTAATTTTGTTTAAGGAGGAATCAACGAAAACGCACATTGCCAAGTGTTTACCAGGAGCTAACATTCATTGTTGATGAAGGAACTCAGAGGAAGCATTTCCGCCGAAGTAAATTTACTTAGGTTGAGGTAAATTGAATCAAACGTTATATAATTAGTCATCTGCATTGTAGATGGTGGGAAACTGATCTTGGGCAACTATTGACTGGGGAATGATCACAGCTGTGTGTTTTTAAGAAATGGAAAAAATCATTCTAGGGAATAACTCCAAAATAAAGACATAGATCGCAAAGATATTGATTTTATGGCAATTTCAAGAAACTTCTTGCAACAGAAGGACACTGCCCTCCAGGTGAACAGAACCGCATCGGCGGCTCCTGCGTCCGCAAGGGCCCTTGTGCTCTGGCAAGAACACGCAGTCTCCCTCCGGAAGGAACTTCTCGCCACTACGTGAGACTGAGACACCAGAGTGGGTAGCAGACCGACATGACCACAGTGCATCTCCCTCGTCTGAAGTCCCTTTCCGTAGCGCACAGATGTCAGCAGTAAGTTAGGCATCAGGACACGTGAAATGTTTCTGTGGGTGGTGTACGTGCAGTACTTCCCACTGTGGGAGACAGACCATCCGCATCGAGAAACAACACAACAAACGGTGAAAAGTAAGGCTCCTCCCTTTCACTGGGGTTTAAATATTTTCTACTGAAACATACATAAATACATAAACGAGACTATAGGCTTATTTTAGGAAGTTATGGACAGCATTCCATGGAAATGATGGAAGAAAGATGTTTATTCTAAGCTCAGCACACACACTGCAAGTGGCGAGCCTATTGACAGTATATCTCAATTGGTAGTACTTTTTTTTTTTTGGTACGTGCCCCTAGCGGGAACCGAACCCAGGACTCTCTGCTCCACAGGCTGACGCTCCAACCGCTGAGCCAAACTGGCCAGGGCTCAGTTGGTAGTATTTTAAGAGACTGCGCCTCTATGCTGGGCCATGCATATGGCAGATAAAGCGATTTCAACCACCTCTCCCTCGGTCAGCTGTCGTCTTGCTTCCTCTCATTCTCTTTGACTGCGTGGCACAGGTTTGCTCGTGGAAATCCACAGTCCATCTTCCTCCGTTCCCTGAAAGTGTTCCTTCCCAATTCACCAGTGAGCCCCTTGCGTCCCAGGCAGCCTACGTGTCTCTGGTGTTTATATTCCTCTACATTTCTGAGTCATTTGCAATGACCTGCTCCCTCCCAGATACTGACAACCAGGGACACGCTTCGTCCTTCTCTCAAAGCTAAAATCTGAGAACGGTTGAGCTGCTGGCCTTCTTATGAGAGGTTAGGACCAGGCCCAGGATGTCAGTGGTTACGGGATCTAGCGCATCAGGACAGGGTCCAGTCTGGCATCTGGGGCCAGGCTTGAGACCCCGGGACTTTGGCCCAGGCTAGGACTCACTGGGATGGCAGCATCGGCCTCGCCCCTTCCCACCCGCGGCCCGCGGCCTCCGCGCTCGGTGGCCTCTCCCTCCCGGGCTGGAATGGAGGGCTGGCAGGGAGCCAGGAGCAGCCCGGGGCCCTGGTCCTGTCGGGCCACAGGTGCTGCGGGTGCTAGGTGCTGGGTGCCTCCCTGTCTGCATTGCAGTCACGTCCCCTGAGACTTTCCCCAGCCCTCCCCTGGCGGGCTCTGCTCTTGGTGTGGTCTCCCCGTCCAGCTGGTGGGCTGTTCATTTTTACTGGGGAAGCTCAGCTCCTCTCTGCAGCACCCACTCACGACACTCACCCCAGTTATCCTGCTCATTGCACACTTCCCGACAGTCCAGCAGTGACCAGTGTCCCCTGCTCTGAGGCAACAGCATGCTTCTGCTCTTGCCGGCCCGTGTGGCACCACGCGGTCCCTCCACCTCCAGGGGACACACAGGATGGGTTCTGGGAAGCCGCTTGGATTTGGCTCCATGTGGGCCAGGTGACCTCCCCTGTTCCCCAGGGGAGAAACTTTTCCAAGGGCTTCCAATCTCAGGCCTTCCCAGGGCCTCCTTGTCAAGGTGACTCCCCCATTGTACAGCCGGTGGGGACACACCTGACACCAGCAGACCAGGTCTCTCTGCTGCCACCTTGCCTTGCCCTTTCTGTCCTCATTTGGTTTGTGTTAGGAGGGAAGGGGCCTGAAAATCCTTCAGTGGTGATGCCGTAGGTGAAACTGGACAAGGGGAAGCCATTTCCTGTCTGTGTCGTCAGCATGTGTTTGTGATGTGCACGTAGAGAACCACAGTCATTGTGCGCATCTAACTGTGCAGTGTGCTTCTGACTCCACACGACGGTAGCCTCCCTACTCCAGTCATGAAAAGGCTTCGCACAGAATTTACAGGCTTCTAAGATGACACTGTAAGAGCTAATATAACTGATTCAACAAGGGCCAGATTATATGGGTTATTTTAGGAATTTATTATTGTTATTAGAAGGAATGCAGAAGGAATATTTCTGAACATAAATACACTTCATATATTTCTTGGTATTTTCCTGGAATAATTTTCTTGTTAGAAAATACAGGATAGCTTTTAAGAACTGCTGAGACATTTCAGTCAATTATCCTCTCTCCCAAAAAGTCATGACAACTTACATTTTCCCTCAGCAGTGTCTGTGAGTATAATTTTTACCCTTTCTTTGTCAACATTGGTATGATTTTGATTTTGATACTTGGATTGCTATATTCCCTCTTCTGTGAGTTTTCTTTATTTATTATTATTTTTTTTTATCCTCACCCGAGGACATTTTTCCATTTTTTGCACAGATAGAGTGGGAGGGAGAGAGAGGAAGAGAGAGAGAGAGAAACATCGATGTGAAAGGGACACATCGAGTGGCTGCCACCCGCACGACCAACCAGGGCCGGGGACAAATTGCAACCGAGGTACGTGCCCTTAGCGGGAACCGAACCCGGGTCTCTCCGGACTGCAGGCCGACGCACTAACCGCTGAGCCAAACCGACCAGGGCGAGTTTTCTCTTTGTGTAGCTTTGTCTTAACCTGTGGATTATTTCCTGCTGGTTTTTGTGAACACATACAGTGGCTTTATTTACCTTGGCCTTTCTGACCACTTCGGTGTTCTTGCCTTCACTGGGCCTTCTGCTCTTCCTCTTGCGTGGATGAAAGTCGGATTGTAGGACTGGTTAGGATATCGGGTCTGTAAGCTCAATTCACAAGTCTGTTCGTCTCCTTTACGTGCTGGGTTTGCATTCTGAGTGAAGGCTGGGGCCTTGGCTCCCCCAGCGTGGCCCTGTGCACAACCACTATCTCCCCCAAGGGCTGCAGGCGGACCTGGGACGTTCTGACTTATCAAATGAAATGAAGCCATTGCAACCAGAAGGCATTTTCTCTGAACATGTGTCGCTCTGTGCAACGACAGGGCCCTGAGTGTGGGCGGAAGGAAGGGTGAAACCCGAGTTACAAGGCACTCCTTAGCTACGTGTGCAGGGCCCTAAGGAACACTGTAGGCAGAATGCGTCCCCCACTGAGGAGGAGTCGCCGCGGCTCTCTGTTCCCCGTGGGGCCTGAGAAGTAGAAAAGAACCTGGGTTTCCATCTGCAGTTTTGGTGACTAACCACGAAGTGTAGAGCGTGTTCTCTAGAGACACAGAATGCTGTATGAATGCGAAATTATATTTGTAACTTCGAGTTCTGGTTTAGCTGTGGGGTTAATTGCCGTATCTGCAATTCTTTAGAAATCTTTTGAGTGTCACACAGAGCCAGATGTGTGTTGTAAGAGATGACGGTATCGCCCACGATTGTAGAACTTTAATCTTTGTAGATTTAATTGGTCATGTACGCCTGCCATGAAACATAAATGAGTCTAAAGAAACTTTGTTTTATGTCGTCTGTGTCAGGATTAATTTGTATCTGTGCATGAGATACATCTGAGATATACTCAGTAAGTACATAAACACATATACAAATAGGATATAAAAATAAATATAATCTCACTGATTAGTGTCTAGTTTTTTGGGTTTTGTTTTCTTCTACTTCAATGTTTCCAGGTACATTGGAACACCCGTCTAGAGGCCTTATTTTTGCCAGTTAGGCTGTCGGTCTTGTTTCTTCTTTTTACTTTCCTCTTGATTTTTTTTTTTTTTTTTTGACTCAGTGGAAATAACCAGCAGTCCTGTGTATCAACATCTACATGATCCATACACTCTCCGAAGAAAGGAGTTTGGACCTCTCGTGTGCACCCCGTTGTACAGCACAGAGCCCCGAATACATCCATTATGCTCATTCATTGTTTCATTCACACAGTTAATGAACAACATCAGCCACTCTCTTTATGCCAATTCTAATAGGAAAAGTATTGAGGTCGGGGGGAAGGTCCAAGTCACCTCATAGGTCACCCCAGAAGCCCTGTGCCTCCATCCCCTTGGGCCCGGGAACTGCTGTTTGGATGGACAGACCGGACGGGCTTTGCCAAACCGCCCTCCCAAGTCGTGCGAACGTCCTTTCCCACGGTGGGCATTTGCACTACTTACTCTATTCTAACTGGATTGTCTAGATAGCTGGGTTTTCTCTGAAATACTTTCTAAAGGAGCAAGGCGATCGATTCCTCTAAGGTGTGGTAAAACTACCTCAAATGTTTTCTGAGCCATGTTCAACTTTTTTAAAGATCATTCATTCATTCTAATTTTCTATATTTTCTCAGTTCAGTTTTTTTTTATCCTCACCCAAGGACATTTTTTCATTTTTTGTTCACATAGAGTGGGAGGGAGACAGAGGAAGAGAGAGAGAGAGAAATATCGACGTGAAAGGGACACATCAAGTGGCTGCCACCCACACAACCCAACCAGGGCCGGGGACAAACCGCAACCGAGAAATGTGCCCTTAGCGGGAACCGAACCCGGGTCTCTCCGGACCGCAGGTCGACGCTCTAACCACTGAGCAAAAACGGCCAGGGCTCAGCTCAGTTTTTGATACAGAATATTTTCCTAAATATTCCTCCATTTCTTTTATTTCTTAGTATATGTGGCATCCTATACTTCTCGATGTTCTCAAATTATTCATCAATCTCTACTCTACCTGTATCCATTCCTGATACTATTTTCCCTCCTGTCATTTTTCAAAGGAATCTTGTTTTACCCTCTTTCATTACTGTTTTCGTCTTTATCGTTGAAAGCATTACAGATGTCCCCTCTTTTCCCCCCATTGACCCCCTTCTCCCCACTCCCACCCCCTCCTACCTTCTCCGCACTACTGTCTGTGTCCATTAGTTGAGCATATATACATATAAGTTCTTTGGTTTATCTCTTCTGACCCCCACCTTCCTTCTGAGGTTTGTCTGTCTGTCCCCTACTTCCATGTCTCTGGATCTATTTATATGTAATTTTTAAAGGAATATTTTTTTTCTCTTCACTCTCTTTAATTTTGCTTATTCTTTATCATTTTTTGTGCTTTTTGTCTTTTAAAATCTTCTTCCTTTGACCCATGTTTCATGATGTGTAATTTACCTCATTTATTTTCAATCTTCATTTTACATACTAAATATATCTAATACTATAAATTGACCTCTAAGCATTGATCTAGCTGAATCTTGCACAGTGTATATGTAGAACTTTTATTTGTAATTTTCATTGTGACTCTCTAACATTAATTTTCAAGAATTTTTAAACTCGTTTCAAAAGCTGATTTTTACTTTAATTGCCTTGGGACTACAAAATGTCATTTATAATTCACTGATATTTAGTGAGACAAAAAGTGTGTTGTGTGTTGGAATGTGTTGAAACTTCCTTTGTGAGCAAGTATATCAACAATTTTGTACTATATATTCAATTATCTAAAATATAGTGTGCTTAAAAAAGAATGCATACCGTCTGGCCGGCGTGGCTCAGTGGTTGAGCATCGACCCCTGCACCAAGAGGTCGCCAGTTCAATTCCCAGTCAGGACACATGCCTGGGTTGTGGGCCTGATCCCCAGTGGGGGGCGTGCAGGAGGCGGCCAATCGATGTTCTGCCTCATTGATGTTCTCTCTCTCTCCCCCTCTCTCTTCTTCTCTCCCTAAAATCAGTAAAGGAAAAAAAAAAAAAAAGAATGTACTTTTTTTATTGGTTCTTTCTGGGAGCTCTGTGGCTACTCCCACCCACACACATATTTTGTAGCACATCAAACTTCCGAAGTTGTGGCCAAAGGAGCATGGGAGAACGTGATGTACTTTAGGTCCGGTTATCGTGGGCCAATGAAATGTTATTCTACTGTACAAGTCAAGTAGACAGTTGGAAATGCAGGTCTGGACCTCAGTACCTGTCTTTAATCCTTTATCATAGTCTTTTCCAAGTCTTGGCTGTATTCTTTATCATCTAATTCTGATCTGTTGGTTAGTTTCGTCCTCAATAGTATCTAAACTTCTTGATTCATCCACTGACTTTTTAATTTCTAGAACTTGGCTTTTTCAGAAAGTTCTACTTGGTTTTCTTTTTCAAACCTGCTCTTTCTGTCCCCACAGTCCAATGTTATTTTATTATAATTTATATTTGTTTACTCTCCTAATGCTATCTTGATGGTTTTGTAGCACCTTCCCATTGCCGTAGCTCACATTCTTGAGATGCTGATTTTCCTACTGTGTTTGTTTCCTACTGTGTTGCCTCCTCCTCACACTGAATCATTGCTTCTTATGGTTTGAGACTTCATTTTTGAGCTAGTTTTCCCTCAGGTTGATTTTTCTGTGGGTCCGTGCCCCCTGGGCTCCTGAGGCAATTCCCAGTTTTTCTCTTCTATGAGTTCCCAAGTCTCACTGGGCGATTACTTCAGCTCCTCTGTATCAGTGCTTGCCCAAGTCTTCGACTTTTGACTTTTTTTTTTTTTTTAATACGAGGGTAATTTGTTTTATACTCTGTTGAGCAGAAGCAAGCTTGCTTGTTCACTTGGGCTTAGTATCATATCTCCTGACCTAACACGAACATTAAAACACAACCCTGAAATGTTAGGGATTATTTTTTTTACCCATATCTTACTTTCTCGGGTTGTATCGACATTTCTGTGTGTTTGTAGCAAACAGGGTGTTGGTTAAGTTTCCTATATCATTGAAATTACTAGTACAATACATCTTGTTATATTTAAAGCGGGTGTTAGACATCAAATGTGGATATCAAGTAGATAGTTGGGTATACAAGTCTAGACCTCAGTATTTGATTATGTATATAATCCTCATTTAATGGAGAACATTGTTGAGAGTTCAAATTAAAGACATGGTAGGTGAGCAATATGTGTGGCTCTCTAGAAGCCATAGCAACCAACAAGAACAGTTTTTTCTGGAATCACGGGAATAAGTAATAAAGAGGGTTAAAAAGTAATTGAGGATGGAGACATGGAGAAAACAGTGGCAGGGCATTCTCTTAGAAAGTTTTACTATGAAGGGGAGTGGAGAGATGGGCCATATCTTGAATTGTGCATAGAATCAAAAGAGGTTTCTGTTTGAGGGGTTTCGTTTTGTTTTGTTATTTTATGCAAAGTTACTGGGTTTTGTGATTCATGACTTTCTCAGTCTTCTGGAATCTTTCCTGTTTGTCTTATGTGACCTTCAGTTGTGCCCGTACCACACGCGCCCCCGCCCTCACTAACCTCTGCCTCAATTCCTTGCTCGGTTGCCTGCACCCAGAACTTCCTCTCTGAGGGTAGGAACTGTGACTGTTGAGTGCACACGTACCACCAGCATCTTGCACTGTGTCAGAGCGTGTTTCTTAAAATCACTTTAGCAGGTAGACTTCGGACTGGAGACAAAGAGTATGTATTGTGTCCCTGCTGATATGGTACATGCCCTTTGGAAATTGTGGGGGAAAAAAGTAACACATGGAATGAAGTTCTATTAACTCACTACAGAAGTTAAACATACATATTGCCTGTTTAATACATATGCCCCTTTTTCCAATTATTGGATGTGTACAGGCATTAATTAGAGCATGGTGAGGATACTTTATTCTTGTAGTAATAATAATACTTAGCTATGTATATAACATATATATATTAGTATATATGTATATTTTGTCATATAAATATACCCTGATATTTACAGCTATGTGTATATTTGTTATATACACATGTACTAATATGTACCTATATACACGTGTACATAGTTTGCTGTGCCCTGCAGCCCTTTGGAATAGGTGCTATTATTCATTATATTGAATACAGTAGAAAAATCTTTGCAATCACAGATGTCAAGATTTCTCCTGGGGTGACATAATGAAATGTGTATTGGGAGATTAGCACTGCATTCACTAGAATCTAGCCTAGGCTAGCTAGGTAGACTTAGAAATGTGTTCTAGTAGGGTATAGCATGACCAATACATGTCTCAGTCAGGACCTTGTTCCCAGAGAGCAGCATCACACACGCACACACACACGGATGGTGGCTCGCTGCCCTTGAACGACTAGTCGTCACACGGTGAGCATAGTCTTCCCATTTACTCTCGTTAGTCTGCGTGATCAACACACAGCTGGAACGACAGGAAATCCCGTTTGCAGACCAGGTGCTCCTGAAGTCCACCACTGCATTAGGACGTAAACAAGAGAATGGTCAATGCTTCATCTACCTCAAAGCCTTGTCTCTGACCCTGTTTCCAGTCTGAGAAGCTGTGAGACCAAATTTGATGATTCTAATTTTATTTTATTTTATTTTATTTTATTTTATTTTATTTTATTTTATTTTATTTTTTTATCCTCACCCGAGGACATTTTTCCATTTTTTGTTCAGGTAGAGTGGGGGGGGGGGGAGAGAGGAACAGAAAGAGAGAAACATCGATGTGAAAGGGACACATCGAGTGGCTGCCACCCGCACAACCAACCAGGGCCGGGGACAAACTGCAACCGAGGTACGCGCCCTTAGCGGGAACCGAACCCGGGTCTCTCAGGACCGCAGGCCGACGCTCTAACTGCTGAGCCAAACCGGCCAGGGCGATGATTCTAATTTTAAATTTGTGAATGCATATGTGTACATAAATCACAATACTTATGGCAATTCTAGTTATATAAAAATATCTCCATATTGATGGTTTTTTTCATACTGAACAATCTCCTGAACATGCGGTGATATATTTATATAAAATAGTTTATTTGGACATTACTTAATTCTTTCTACTACATATGGGTGCTTTATGCATAAACTAATGACGATGTGTGCCACGCTTGCATGCGCACACACATGTACACGCACACACATGCACACGCACACACACTCACTGTGGGCCAGTCATCTCCACACTACACCACGCTCTTCCTCACTTCTGGTCTTGGCAGGCGCTTCTCTTTTTTCCTGGAGAGACTTTCCCTCAATCTTTCCTCCCCATATAGGAATTTTACTGAACTCTTAAATTTCAGATCCAATGTTCCTTTCTCTTGGAAACATTGCACTGTCAGCTGCTATGCATAACTCTTCTTAGGTATCAGCCTTTGCAAAAGGAATGCCTGCCTCTTCGGGGTGTATTTCTTTCTCTGCAAACAAGGCTATAGGTTGATTTCATATCTGTTTCCTTGGTGCTTATCACAGCATCAAGTACCCAGCTGGATGTCAACAAGTATTTCCTGAAGGGAAGAAAGGAAGGGGAGGGAGGGAAGAAGGGATGGAAAGAGTTAAAAAACATGAAGAGATGGTACCTTGAAATGGTTGCTGAATGTCCATTCCCTCGTCCACTGTCCCTTGCTTGATGTAACTCGTTTTTCATGTACTCTCCCTCCCGACCTTCGTTTAGGGGAGCTACCTTCAGCCCTGAAACCTGAATGTATCCAGGCTAATCCAGGCATGTAGGGTTACATTCTGATTAGTGATGGGTATCAACATTAACATGTAGCCCAACTTTAGTCATTTAAACATGAAATGAAATCCTGGGGAGATATGAGAATTTTTTTTTCACGTTGAAGAGGATCCTACAGGAAGAGAATCCTTTTTCCTTCTTGATGTTGTTATAACTACATGTGATTTTTAGCTCAAGAAGAACACACACATTGAAAAGAATTTATCCGTTAGAATGGGAGGGTTGTGCTACAGTAGCAATAAACCTGAAAAATCGAAGTGGCGTCAAAGACCAACGTTCATTAAATTCATCTACATGTCCTTCCTATGACACAAAGTGACGGAGGAACCCGGTGGCACAGAAATCAGTGGCAGGAATCAGGGGGCATGGTAAATAATGTTCTTTCGATACCTGACATGACCAACAGCCCTCTTACTTAATTGCATGGACCAAAGGAAGTCCCATGAACATGCCTGAGTTCAACAGGCAGAGATGCATAAGCACCTGTCAGAGGGGAGCGTGAGACAGTTGTGAAGATGAACACAGGCCACCCACTGAGCAGCACAGAAACATGAGCATCCAGCCTGGATGAGCTTCTTGAACTGTTAGATGTACCAACTAATGGAGTCACTCTGCCTTTGTTGACGTGAGATGAAGCATGCTCCTGTTCGGTTGTTTTCCTGTCAGTTGCAAACAGAAATAGAGTCACTGTTGCAACCTCACTGTCATGTTCTCAGGGGACTCCTCTGTCTGTCATGACCTGTTCAAGTGAAACGGAGGTTACTTTTCCTTTTAGAAACTGTACGTTTCGTTCTCTCGATCAAAGCTTCCCTTCCCTTTCCATGACCCTCCCCCACCTAAAACAAAACAGGGAATTTCAAGCTCTTTTCACCAGAATTTGAAGATCTTTACCCGGTCTGCCCACACCACCACCACGTTGCGCCCCCACCCCAATGCCCAATGCTCTGTTTCTCCCTCCTCCGGAAGCCCCCCCAATGCCTGTCACACCTGGCACACCTGCCTCCCTCCGCATGTCAGCATCATCTTTCTTTCACTTTCCAATGATAGCCTGTCCGTGAAAAAGTATAAAAAAGTATCACCCCACCCACGCCTGCCTCAACATATTTTCTCCACAAAGATGGAATTTTCGATTTAGCCGATTAACTTTAGAATGTGACAAAGGTAAACAGCAGTTGCCATATTACAATAAGATTTTTTGGTCTCATCATTGAGTAGTGATTTAACAATCTCTGGTGAAATTTATATGCACAAAGGACTTATTTTACACAACATGATTGTTCTTTGATTTACTTGAAAATTTTAATTCCGTTGTCTACCTTCAAAACACATTTAAATTGTTATTTATATTTTGAACACTGGAGAGAGGAATACTTATTTCAGATAATTGTGGACACTCATGGATTTCGAAATGGCTTTTTAGGTAATTCTCTAATTAACATAATTGAGAATCCATAGGAGAATAAAACTATAAGAAGAGTTTAATTTAGTTTAAAAGGCTAAAAATAATCAATGTTTTAGAAAATAATATGAAAAGATATATTGGCAAATTAGAAAAGTAATCAACCTTAGAAAATTTGTGTGATGTATTTAGTGCTTGAAAATAAAACACACACACACACACACACATCCTTTTTGTAGTTAAATCGAGGCCACATCTTTTTAGCTAATAACAGTTTGACTATCTCTCTAAGGTATTTTCATTATTATTTACCAAATTCTACAATTAGAGCTCCAATTTCCTACTGGTCTGACAACGATTATGTTAATTTACACATTTCTACATGATTCTAAATTGCTTCTACTTTGCGTGTGTGTGTGAGTGTGTGTGTGCGCACACACTAAATATTTATTGACTACCTTGTAGGAAAAAGGAATCTTAAATAAATGCAGAAATAGGTGGAAAGAAACAGATAATTTTAAAATAGTACTGTGAATCATTGTTTGCATTTGGGTAATCAAGAAAGCATCTCAGAAGAAATCGTATGTAAACTGGTACCTGAATTGTAACTCAAAAAAGCTGAATTTATGGAAACAACATAGGATACTATAGAATTCCCTGTGCGCCATTTTGCTTTTTCTTCCAATAGATGCACATAAGCGTACCTGACTCATTTCCACCAGCCTCTCATTATGTCACTTCCAGTTACAAGAAAATGTGTTTTAGTCTGTCAGCTTGCCAAAATCACAACCGTTTAAGCCTCCATACTTGATGTGTCAGCTCCAAAATTAATTCTAGGTGGGAAGCAATATCCTTCCATACAGGAGCACAGAAAATGCATGAATTCATAAGCCACGTACGAAATTGAAAGCCTGCCTCCAATCCTTACACCACCAGGCAGTCAATCTATTTGATGGACTAATGTTATCCTATCCAAACTATCTGTATACAAACACATCGTATATGATTATTTTTATATCAAGCGCCACTATTAATATTCATGTACGCTTATAAAGGCGTGTGAGTTATATTTACTGTCCAGCTGGGTAGCTTTCAGTTGTTAGATTTACACATGGACGAATCATCTGAAGTTCTGTATATTTTTCACATATGTTTAATTTTCATTGGGATTTTTCTCTGCTAAACTAAGACACAAATATTTCACATCACTGTTTGTTGTCTTTCTACCATTCAAATATATTAAAACAAGTTTGGTACCGTACCTGCTTCACCATGGAAATGTTCTGCTGAGGTCGACAGTGATGTGTTACATTTAATAGATACAGTTTGATTCTTTTTTTACTTCCCTTAAACATTTCATGCTGTCAATCATTTCCTCTTTCTTGAATTTCTGATATTATCTTCCATTGTCTTGAATTTCTTGTTATATTTCCTTCCAGTACTCTCCTGATTTTGGTCCTGTCTCTGGAGTAGTCCTCCTGTTAAACGGTGCGGATTCTTTCCTCTCTTCCAGTTCCTCTGAGGTTGGTGATCTTGAGATTGTGGCTTCCATTCGTTTTACTTCTCAGTGGGATTGTACTCGCCTGTATACTGCGAACTACAGACCTCACCTCCACCTGAGTCCTTACAGCTCCCTCCGCCTCCCCACTCCCAGCACAGACTGGCCTATTCAGCTACTCCCTGGGCGTATCCCTGGTGTTCCGGGACGTACATCTCAACTCACCCAGAACTGGTGTGTCGCCTCTCTTCCAATCTTTCCGTGTGTCCTCACTTGGTGACGAGTGCCACCACCCGGTCAGTGTTAAAGCAGAAGTAAAGGGATTGCTCTAAGGACCATCCTTTATCTCGCCATCCTCATCCTGTGAAGGAGGAAGTTCTGTGGGTTCTGAAGCCTTAATAGCGGTGACGGTCTCTGCGTCCTCATCCCAGCTGCTAGTTTCTTAGTCAGACCCTTGTCTCTGCCCTGAGTCACGGCAGTAGCCTCCTGACTGGT
Source organism: Molossus molossus (assembly GCF_014108415.1). Taxonomy (NCBI): domain Eukaryota; kingdom Metazoa; phylum Chordata; class Mammalia; order Chiroptera; family Molossidae; genus Molossus; species Molossus molossus. The sequence continues at coordinate 112,604,848 of NW_023425399.1, forward strand.
CTAGTTTCATTTCACTGCGGACCCATCAGTCAATCCTCTGTGCGGAGCCTTATTTTTAATCAAGATATTGATTGACATGAAATGTTGTATTGGTTTCAGGTATACAACATAATGATTCATTCAGTATTTATAGATATTACAAAATGATCACCACAGTAATGCTAGTTAACACTTACCATCACACAGATTAAAAAAAAATTTTTTTGGGGGGGTGATGAAAACTTAAGATCTACTGTCTTGGCAACTTTCAATATACAGCTCAGTACTATCAGTTATTGTCATCATGCTGTACTTTATATCCTCAGGACTTGTTTTATAACTCAAAGTGTGTACCTTTTGACTACCTTCACCCACTTCCCCCTGTTCTCCCGCCACAAGCACGAGTCTGTTCTCTCTACATAGGAGGTGTTTATTGTTCTAGATGTCACATGTAAGTAGGACCACACCGTCTTTGTCTTCCGCTTTGTCTCTTATCTCATTCAGCATCTGGCCCTCCAAGTCCACCCATGTTGTCACACATGGCAGGATGTCCTTCCTCTCTATGGCTAAATGATATTCCATTGTATAGATACCAAGTTTTCTTCATTCATTCAGCCACCAGGGAACACCCAGGTTGCGTCCTTGTCTTGGTCATTGTAAATAATGCTGCAGTAACCATGGGATGCGATGTCTCTTTGAGAGAATGTTTGCCTTTACTCAGGATGAATACCCAGTGGGTTACAAGGACCAGCAGCAGCGGCACCACCTCGGGACTTAGCGAAACGTGGGATCATACTGTGGTTCTCTTTTTAACTTTTTGAGGAATGCCCACACTGTTCTCCATGGTGGCTGCACCAATTGACATTCCCACCAGCAGTGCACGAGGGTTCCCTTTTCTCCACGTGCTTCCCAGTGCTTATTATTCCTGGTCTTTTCCATAGCCGTCATTCTAGCAGGTGTGAGGTGACAGTTCATTGTGGTTTCATTCGCTTTCTTTCAGGAAATTAAATTCCCTTGGATTTCATTTACGTATTACAACATGATGAGCAACTGGGGGGGGGCCATTATTTTTATCTTAATTGTTGAAAGTATTACAGATGCCCCCACCCCGGGGCCACAGGGAGGAAAGAGCCAGTCCAGGGGGGCCAAGGTCTGTGCTGTCTCCCCTGCCCTGTTGTCGATTTCTAGATCACTGGAGCCACAGGTTACTTTTTGTAGTTTTATGAAGATGTTTGCTACAATGGCTGCAGTTAATTTGCACAGAAAATTTTAACTAAAAAAATGAGAGGCAGCATTCATCATCTGAGGCCAATTACTGTAACCTGTTCATTCGTATCTCGTGGGGCGTTAATGATAACAAGGTGGATCGGAGAGCCAGTAGCTTCATGATCAAGTCACTGTTCCCTCACAGGGCGCCTCTCGCCTGGTCCGAGCCCCACGCGTGTGGTTTCAGAAGGGTCCTGGAGCCCGTGACCGCATTTCTCAGAAAAATAATTAGGCGGATCGTCTGCTGGCTGTGACTACTTCTGCTGATTTAGCAGATGAACAACTCTTCTTGCACTTACTTTTATTATATTTTATTCTGCACAGACGGGTATGTGGTTTCCTCCTTTGGAAAGCATCGCACAACTTGTTTGCATCTGCTGGGGTTGGGGGGCCATTCGCACGCGAAATAAAGAGCTGCAGTCTGAGGCTCGGGCCACACGGACACACCTTCTGGCTGTGGTCATGGCCATCACGTTCCATTGCAGAGTTGGGGACCTCCAGGTAGAGGTGCCTCACCTGGCTCCTCCCTGCAATGCTTTCTCCGGTGCCCAAAGAAGTTGCTATCCTTCCGCCTTAGTGGCGTCCCTTGTCAACAGCGGGGTCCCTGCTTTGTTTTGAAGGAACTGCTGGCCCCGCAACACGCCCGCCGCAGACTCAGCGGCTGGCCGGCACCAGGCGACAGCAGCAGAGCTGACGCACGCCAGCCACCGCGCCGCCCGGAACGCGGCCGAAGCCGAGACGCTGCGGTCCCGCGTGGAAGGCCTCAGACAGAGGCTCCACCAGAAGCCGGAGCAGGTACCCCGAGTCAGCTACGCCAGACAACGTCAAAGTAGCTTTCCAGGGCGTCCTGAAAGCATTGTCTCCCCTACTGGCAGAGGGCTTTCGTTGGCATAAAAATCTTGGCATCTTAAACACCAACATCAGTTTACAAATGTAACTTACTGAAAGGAAAGAAAATATGACCGAGACAACACGCTCACCCTTGTGGTGCTGAGAGTGTATTTTTACCCACATGCTGGGGTTTCTCTCAAGGGTGTAGAAGTAGCTGGAGTCAAAGCAGGAAATCACCGAGGTGGCAATCAGTCCAGGTTTACCGGGCACACAGAAGGGACAGCTGGCAACCAGGGGGACACGCACCGAGACGCGGTGTGGCTCAGGGGTGCTGTCACCAAGCAGCGACGGAGGGAGGAGGCAGCGACTGTCCTTGGCAGCGAGTGGTTAGGCTGCGGGACTTTGCAGGGGCTCCCTCCCACTGACCCTGGGGAACAGTCCGAGTTCTGCAAGGCTGCCCAGGGGCATGAGCATGAAGTGACCCGGCTTAAGCTGGCCTCGTCACGTACGCAGCATGAAGCTGTGGGTGACCCACCAATTCTGTCTGCTCAGGGTGCCTTCGGGCTCAGGCTGCACTTGGTTTTGATTTGAACAATTCAAATATTTTCAGCGTGGGCACATGCCCGTGTGCGTGTGTGTGTGTGTGTGTGTTGATGTATGGGCACAGGATCACCGAGGCTCGGTGTGTTAACTTTCAGCCTACGTATCAGGGAAATACGGTATTTGTTGTGATTCTACAGCACGACACAGGTTGTGATACACACTCTCCCCTGTGCTCTGTGGTGTTGACGGGAGCATAGCCGTCCTGTGTCGTGTGAGGTCCGCTCACTAATGGCTGATGGAGTGTGGGAGAGGCCTCAGTGTGATGTCCTCGGGGCCTACCTGCCACAGACAGGTGGTTTCAGCTGCAGCTGCAAAGAAAGAGTTTTCTGAACAAAGCACAGTCCCGACGGTCAGTGTGATGGTGCGACCGTCACCACACGGCAACAGTTACTGCAGGTGGTGTTCGAGTCCCTGCACCTGCCCGAGTCCAGACCAACCACCCACCCAACCAGACACCCAGTGGTTCCCCAGTTAGAAGAGTTTCCAGGTAGTGCCCAGCAGCTGGGAATTGGAGAAATAAAACTGAATTAATATCACAAGGGGTCATGAGATAAGAGAACACTCCGCATTTGGGGGGTTACTTTTTAACCGAAAGTATTCCAGTCAGGCAAACTAGATGTCCTCCCTGATCACAGTCCATGCCTGGGAAGGGTTTGCCCAGCGAGGCCCCCGCTCGGCTCCTGCTCTTCACTGTGTGGGCCTGTGGGTGGGCCTTGCACCCCTGATGTCTTCCCGTGGGGACACATGCTGCCCGTTGCCTGTGTGCGTGCGGAGGGCTGGACCGCGGGCCGCAGGTCGGAAGAGGAATGCAGCAGCAAGTCTCAAGAGAACCGTGGCTGTTATTCCTGTGAATGGTTTCAACCTGCAAGTCCTTGTCTGACATGACGATCAGTAAACCTGTGTGTGTGTCAGTAGAGGCTTTAAAAATTGCTTGGGACTGAGCCATTGGCAAGGAAATGATAAAACTGTGCAGGGTCCTAAGGCTCCTGAAGCCCGAGTTCCCGGAGGGCTGGTCAGCAGGCTGTTCGTGTGCGGGGAGCGACGGTCGTGGTTCTGCGGACGGTCAGGTTATCGGCACCTCTCTGCAAAAGAGCTGCTCGTCCCAGACCATCAGCATCGGGCTGGCCTGGCACGGTTGCTGTGCCTTCTGAGCAGAGGCTGTGTGTCCGTAATCAGGGCTTGGACAGCCCACGCAGGGCTCTGTCGTGCTTGCTTTCCCACGTGTCTCTGCGATGTCTGATGTCGCGAGCCCCACGGGTACCACACGGACAGTATTCTCTCAGCACGAACCCTGAAATGAAGAGGACACGGAGTAGGAGAGACTTCGCTGGGAAAAATCATTTTTGTGGCGGCAGGCCACTGACATTTTGGATTTGTTTATTTATTACTACAGGAAAACTTAAAGCTGACTGCTCTGGTCATTCCAACAACAACAAAGAGATTTTAAATTCTGTGAAATTGGCTCCAGTGCCCGAAGGAGAGGCTAGAAAACTTGCTGAAGGCCATCGTCGGCCACCCGTGCTGTGGTGTCGTCATGTATGGTATATTCGTTCCCTGAAATACCTTGCAAGACAGGTGACGTGCAGAACAAGCTTGTGGGATTTAGTGAATGGGTGTGTACCTGCTATCTCCCATTTGCTATTGGTGCATTTGTATCTCAGAGACATGAACCCAGAAAGGTGTTGGTGAGCTTTAGAGATATGTGAGGTGATGTAGAACTGTAAGTGGTTCTCTGACTTCCAGGCTCGGATTTTCATTTTCAAAACAGCAAAATACCCTCGAAGATCCATCCATGCCATTGCAAATGGCAGGATTTCTTCTTTTTGATGGCCAAGTAATATTCCATTGTATGCATGTTCCACTTCTTTCTCCAGTTGTCTCTTGATGGACATTTAGGTTGTTTACATTTCTTGACTATTGTAAAGAATGCGGCAATGAACATAGGACTGCATGCATCTTTTCTAATTAGTGTTTTGGATTTCTTTAGTTAAATATCCAGAAGTGGAATTGCTGGATTGTAAGTTAGATCTATTTTTATTTTTTGAGAAACCTCTATACTGTTTTCCATTGTGGCTTCAGCACTTTGAAATCCAACCAACAGCGCATGTGAGTTCCCTTTTCTCCGTATCCTTGCCACTACTTGTTGATTTATTGTTGATACTATTCTGACAGGTATGAGGTGATATGTTATTGTGGTTTTAATTTGTATTTCCCTGATGATTAGTGATGTTGTGTTGCAGTATCTTTTCACATGTCTATTGGCCATCTGTATGTCCTCTTGGGAGAAATGTCTGTTCGGGTCCTCTGTTCATGTTTTAATTGGAATGTTTTTGTGTGTGTGTGTGTGTTTAAGTTGTATGAGCTCTTCATATTTTTTTATATTAACCCCTTATCACCTGTATCATTAACAAATATATTCCCCAATTCAGTAGGTTGTATTTTCCTTTTGTTGATGGTTTCCTTCACTTTACAGATGTTTTTAGTGTGATGTAAATACATCTATTTTGTTTGTTTGTTTGTTTGTTTTCCTTGACCAAAAAGACATCCAAAAAAAATTATGACTAAGAGTGATGTCAAAGAGTTTACTGCCTATGTTTTCTTCTAGGGATTTTATGTTTTTGAGTTTTACATTTAAGTGTTTAATAAATTAAGTGTTTATTTTTGTATATGGTATAAGAAAGCAGTTTTATTTTTTTGCATGTATATGTCTAGTTTTTCCAACACTATTTATAGAAATGTCTGTCTTTAGTCTATTGTATATTCTTGCCTCCTTTGTCATAGGTTAATTAACCATATAAGTATGGGTTTATTTCTGGGCTATCTATTCTGTTCCACTGATCCATGTGTCTGTTTTTATACCAGTGCCATTCTGTTTTGATTACTATGGCCCTGTAATATAGTTTTATATCAGATAGCATGATACCTCCAACTTTGTTCTTCTTTTCCAGATTGCTGTGGCTACTTGGGGTCTTCTGTGGTTCCACATACGTTTTTGGATTATTTTTTCTGGTTGTTACAAATGTCGTTGTTATTTTGAATATTTATCCCTTCTGTATGGGTGTTTTCATGCAATTGTCCTTTCCTTGTTTTGCTACATTATATTGTGGAGGGGAAGGTGCAACACATGCCTTTTGAGCAGGTACAATTCCGGAGCAAGAGAAGCCGTGGAGATCTGAGGCAGACACTAGTAGATCTTTGACCTTGAGAACAATACTGTGATTGGAAGATCGCTTGGATAAGTTTTCTTGCAGAAAGGGTAGAAATTGTTGAATAAAGTAGGGAGGGGAAACAAATAGTTTGTGACCAAGAGGATGTGCTCTCTCATCATGTATGTGAGTGAGTGTGAATGAGTGTGTGTGTGTGCATGTGTGTGTTTTAATATTTGCAATCCTTTTCTGTGGGAGAGATATAGTCCTAAGCATGAACGGTGGGCATGGTCATGTGATTTATTTGGCAAATGAAATTTGTGCTGCTTTCTAGAAGAATCTTTTAGAACCACAGTTCCATAAGGAGAAGTATTTGGATAGAGGTCATATCTGATGCCTAGAAATAGATGCATAGAAATGTACATTCAACACACAGAATATTTTAATATTCTTCATCTATACATTCAATCAGATGGTCACCAGAAAGGACTAGCCCAATGCACTATTAACACGTATTAGTTTTGTAATCTGGATGATTTGATTATTGTAGTAAGGTCTTTTTTTCTCTGATTAAGGTCATCACTGTTTTGGGTGGCTGGGAATGAAATATTCTTCATGGAAATAAGATTTTACATTAAACAGCAGTCAGCATTTCCACAATTTGACTTATCATTGAGAAGCAAAGAAAATTCTGCTGAGCTTTTTGATTTCAGAGTAGTAAATTCTTCAAATTGCAATTAGTTAAACTTAATGTTTAATTACAACTTGCAAACACAAAGTTTCTAACTCCCTCAAGTCAACAGATTTTAAATAAATGAAAATGAGATCTTAATCCTCTCTAAGGCACAAAGAATAGATATTTTGGGGCCATAAGAGAACACCCAGGGTCTGATTAAAAAGCAAATTGGCCCTGACTGGTTTGGCTCAGCGGTTAGAGCGTTGGCCTGTGGTCCAGAGAGACCCGGGTTCGGTTCCCGCTAAGGGCACGTACCTCGGTTGCAGTTTCTCTCTCTCTCTTCCTCCAACTCTACCCGAACAAAAAATGGAAAAATGTCCTCGGGTGAGGATAAAAAACAAAAAAAAAAGCAAATTAAATATTTTTTCTTTTCTGGATGAGTTGCTTTTCTTTAAGCAAATTCTTTTTAAAAAATTTAATTTTATGTATATTTGTTAGAAGCTAAACATTCTTTTTTCATCCTTTCATTGAAGTCTTTCTGGGAATGTATATTACATTATATAAAGGGAAAATGTAATGGGAACTGAATTACCATAGTGCAGGACCCATTACATACATGTCTCCACTAACAAACCAAAATAACTGGCCAACCCAATAAATATGGTGGACAAAGCAGTCTAATGAATAATAGGTTAACACAATAAGCAAAGCTGTTAGAGACAGAACGGATGCAAGCAGAACTCACAAGTTCGTGTCTCTAGCAGAAAAGAAGCAAGGAGTACAATATAAACAGTTACCAATACACAACGGGTGCTCTGCACCGTAGAACTAGTATCAGGAAGGCTGCAAGACAAAATGAGATACGGTTTGCTAAGAAATCTTTTACACTTTTGCCCGGCCGGTGTGGCTCAGTGGTTGAGCAGCGACCCCTGCACCAAGAGGTCGCCAGTTCGATTCCTGGTCGGGGCACATGCCCAGGTTGTGGGCCAGATCCCCAGTGGGGGGCATGCAGGAGGCGGCCAATCGATGTTCTCTCTCATTGATGTTTCTCTCTCTCTCTCTCTCCCTCTTCCTTCCTCTCACTCTAATATCAATAAAGAAAAAAAATTTTTTTTAATGTTTTAAACTTTGTAAAGCAATATTATATCATATAAGAAGGAAAAACAAAGGGAAAATGTAACTATCACCCCACCCTAGCATCATATTACTTCACTATACCGACTTCAAACACCTAGACAATTTTATGCATAATTGCAGTCATTGTTTGCAAATAACATACACCATATCCTCCACTTTATCAATGACCACAACCAGTTTTCAGGTTGCTGGTTTCATAGTTGGTATTTCAAGGGCTGGAATAATGTTTGTTTCCTTGGATATAAGTTGATTCAATCAATTAATCTTCCCTGATTGAAAGTCATTGGAGTCCCTGCATAACTCTACTATGACTACTTTTATGTGTGCATCATTATTCCCACTGGAGAAAACAGAAGTGTTGTAAGTGGAATTCTTTGGTTAAAAGATAAGGTAACTTGGCTCTTCATATATAAACAGTCTTACCAGTTGTCTGTGATCCTCCATGATAGGTCAGCTTGTGGGAATGTTGATAAGATCCAAATGCAACATCTTTGTCATCTCAACTGAGGCACAGTATGTGAAACATCATATTACTTATTTATAAAACCACTCGATTTGCTGAGCTGCTAATTGGATTTACTTTTTATTTCAGATTTTTCCTTTTGCTGAACTAACTCTTTTCTCTTAGTGGAATCCAGTACTTACTGTGGACTTTTCTCTATTTTTTACTTGTAGCTTCCATAAACGAGAGGACTTTCGAAATGTCAGTGAATATTTTGTGTTAAAAGAAATGTAAGTCAGGGGTAAAGTAGTGCGGGGCCAGGAGATGCCTCTAATTCACAAGCCAGTGGGTGAGAGTTAATGTAGTAATTGCAGGATAAACATTCTGTAGCAAGGAGAAGAGTCACCTACCTTGAAGGTGAGGTTCACGCTTTAACCAATTTGTGGATTTTTCCCTCGAACTAACACTTATTGATCGAGGGGCTCAGTGCAGCACTAGGAATAAGATTACAGCGACAGACAAATGCAGTCCCAGTACAAGGGTTAACGTCTAAGCCAGTGATTGTGGAACAACAAATACTTTGGACGATTTTAGAAAATACTCATATTCAAGTCTCACCACCAGAATCTGAGACAGTTGTTATGGGGTGGCCCGGGCATGAGCATTTTTTAAAGCTTCTCAAATACTTCTAATGTCTAGTCGTTGTCAGAACCACGAGTCTAATGAGAAAAGGCTCCAGCCACCGCTGAGTCTCAGATTCGTAGCGCTCATCCTGACCGATGTGACCAGCAGAGCTGAATAAAGTGGGGAGCCGCTGCGGAGAGACCCTTATTCCATTGGAGCGGGTACCTGTTAGAATTGTAATACACAAAAGTAATGTCTTCTTCTACCTCTGACAGAAACTCCAGAGATGAAAAACCCACAAGCAGATGGGAAGCCCAGGAGACTGTCAGCAGTGTAAGCTCACCCCCCGCTGTGAGTGTTTCGCTGAATGTTGTGGGTGTGGCTGTGCTCTCAGCAGTCACCACCTCCTCACTGCAGCTGAGCGAACTCGGGCCTCACATGTTCATGCCTCAGGTGTCAAGAAGGTGAATCCTTTCAAAAGTCCGACATCCTCGGCGAGGATGAAGGTGAGAGACACTTTGTTGAAACCCACAGAACATTACTTACTTAAATTAGCGGCTGGTTTTCAAACAACCCCGCGTTTGGAAGGACACAGCAATCCTTCCCTACACTGAAACGTAGTCGGGTGAAATCTCATTCATTTACGCTCTGCTCGTTTTAAGATTGTGAGGATAGCGATAGACCGAAAAGCCCACCTGTCGATGAAAAAGATGTGGCGTTGCAGGTAAGATTAAAAAGAAAGAACAAGCCCTGGCCTGTTTGGCTCGGTGGTTAGAGCGTCGGCCTGCGGTCCGGAGAGACCCAGGTTTGGTTCCCGCTAAGGGCACGTACCTCGGTTGCAGTTTGTCCCCGGCCCTGGTTGGTCATGTGGGTGGCAGCCACTCGATGTGTCCCTTTCACGTCAATGTTTCTCTCTCCCCCCCCCCATCTGAACAAAAAATGGAGAAAATGTCCTCAGGTGAGGATGAAAAAAAGAAATTTCAAGGAAAGAGGCCAACTGTGGGTTCCCGTGGGGACACAGGCATCACCACAGACCCCGGCTCTGGGCCGCACTGTTAAAAGCAGTCCAGTTCCTTTACTGGTTAATACTCCGTCACCTCTGTTAGATGTCTAAACACACTTGGGTGCTCCCAGGGAGAGGTCTCCGGTGCAGCAGAGCAAGTCAGGCAGAAGCGTCTACAGTGAAATCGACTGCATGTCGGGATGGTGGTGTTTACAGGTGCCCGGACAGCGTGCTACGTTTCTTTTCCTTCCAGTGCCTACGGGTTTGTTTTCGTTGTTTGCTGCCCAACACCCCACCTGCACCCCGAACAGGGCCAGCATTCCTCAGGGCTGCCGCCGCGTCTCCCCAGGAAGGCCCCACAGGCAACTCCGGCACAAGCAGCAGCCAGCACCCCAGTTTTCATCTAGGTCTGATCTGGGTTGTTCTCATAACTCCACCCCCTTCCACGTGTGATTTGAGGGGTCCCCTTCCCTGCCGTCGTCCATCAGTCTTGCTCCCTTCACCCCAGCAGCGCCCTCCGATGTCCCCACATCCATTCCCTGCAGGGCTGGGTGGCCAACCACACCCGTCACGCGTGTTCTCAGCGGACACCTGTCCGGGTCATGCGTGTGCAGAACATGTGCCAGAGAGGAGCTGGGGGAAGCCAGGGAGGGTGAAGGCCCGTGGAGAGGGTTGGACCACGGCCCCGCTAGCTTCTCCCCTCCTGGAATTCAGCTTTGCTTTGTTGGTACCAGTGAACCTCCTCTTCGGATCTCACTGTGAGCGAAAGCAGGTGCTGATTGGGTCTCCCGTGGGAGGCCTTCCCTGGGGAGCAGAGCCTCTCTCGTCCTGCTGCACCAAAATCTCTGAATGTGGGCTGGTGCAAAGGCGACTTTTGGAAGAGGGGTACTCCCCTGCAGGCCGGTTGGAATTAGTACAGTTTTCATAGGAATACTGCTTTCGGGTAGTGGGGGAAACCTGTGTCTATGTACGTACACACATCCATGTACATTCAAAGATTTCATACTTAAGTAGTGCTCACATGAGCCAGCTCCCTGTAATCACACGCTGCATTGCTGCTGCTGCTACAGAATCCCACTCCCCCCTTTTACCACAAACACCTGGACAGAGATGCATTTGGTCTGTATCTTCCTTCTCTCTAACCGCACCAGAGATGTTCTGACCAAGTCTACTCCCCAAGAGCAGTCGTCCAAGTCACAGGGGTTCAACGCACTGTAAACCAGCGGTCTGTTCTCAGGCTCACCTTCCTCAACACGTGGCAATAATCTGACCCGGCCAGTGAGTCCCATTCCTAAAGTACTTGACCCCTGGGCGTCTAGAAGACTCAGCCTTTCTTGAGTTTGTTTCACCTTCCGCTGTCGTCTTGCTCTGTCTTGTTCGTTTCCTTTCATCTCCCGATTCTACCTGCATGTCTCCGGGGTTATATCCCTTCAGCGATCCGACCACACCGCCCAGGGCAGGTCTGCAGCCTCGGGCTTTGGATACCGTCTGTGTGCGGAGAACTCTGAGTCATGTCTTTAACCTGTTCCTCTGGTTAGGCCACTGCTCAGGCAAAACGGTGGTCCTTTGCGACTCCTGTCTTCCTCCCCCGCTTCATATAAAACCAATCCTCACTTTCTTTACGTCTTATATTCCTCAGATATCACAAAGGTGAGCCTCGGGTCCAAGCCGCCTGCCTGCCAGGGTTGCTCAAGACAGGATCCTTGGGCTGGGCTGTCCCACGCCAGCGCAGGGCAGACGGGTGGGGACGAGAGTGGACGCGCCGGCACGTGAGAACTCTCCTTCCCCTCCACGTCTGCGCAGACCTGAGCTGCTCTAGAGAAGAGTCTGTTAAAAGTCCCCTGAAGTCCTACATGCTGCAAGTCTATTAAATTTACAGTCAATTAAAAATCTGTTCTAGTACTTAATTTCTGTATCTCTACTACCAAACTGCGTTTACTTTTAGGTACTAAGTATACGAAACTGAATGCCTTATAGCTCCTTCTCAGTTAGAACGTGGTCTGCTACGAAATAAACCTCAACTTACATGAAAAATATTCAAATGGAGACGTGTAATTGCAGTCCTAAATATAGGTATATAGTTAATAGGGTTTTCTGATGAAAGTAGAACAGCGGGTGGCTGATTGTGACAGCAATTTTTCACGAAATTCCCTGGATAACAAAGAGACTGAATTAGTACTAGGCTCTTAATAACACAGCGTTTCTTTGATGTGTACAGTTTTTTTTTTAATTAGAATTTTCTTTGTGTTACATAAAATGGTTATCTTAATATAAAATACTTTAAGATGTTAGTAGTTAAATAATTCTCACCCAAATTGAGGAGCCAGAAGAACCCCAAGGAGTTGCCTGATCTTTATCTTATCAGATCCCTGGAGACCGTCTCCCCCGGCCTCTGTGGGTGGAGGGCCTGCAGTCCGTGGCCCCGTACGAAGGGCAACGTCGATGTGTTTCAAGGACAAAGGCAGTGGTTGCCGTTGGACAGTCAGCAGCATTCCTGAACTTTTCCCATCCATCTCCCACTCCGCGCTTTCGCGTGGGTTTCAGGCGGATCTGTTTGCTCTCATTTATTCTCTTCCCCAGCAGCGCCTTCCCAGGGGGGGGCTGTGTGGGGCCTGGGCAGTCCCGTGAGGACTCCCTGGGACTGTCCGCAGCTGGTCCTCAGTGCCATGGACAGCAGCGCCTTCCCAGGGGATTGTGCTGAGCCTGGGCAGTCCCGTGAGGACTCCCTGGGACTGTCCGCAGCTGGTCCTCAGTGCCGTGGACAGCAGCGCCTTCCCAGGGGGCTGTGCTGAGCCTGGGCAGTCCCGTGAGGACCATCTGGGACTGTCCCCAGCTGGTCCTGAGTGCCGTGGACAGCAGCATCTTCCCAGGGGGCTGGAGCCTGGGCAGTCCCGTGAGGACTCCCTGGGACTGTCCGCAGCTGGTCCTCAGTGCCGTGGACAGCAGCGTCTTCCCAGGGGGCTGGAGCCCGGGCAGTCCCGTGAGGACTCTGTGGGACTGTCCCCAGCTGGTCCTCAGTGCCGTGGACAGCAGCACTCCGGCTGGCTCATGGGAAGCATATGTTATGTCGCCGCCCAGATGACAGCCTCCTTGTCCAGCGTCGGGGGGCGTGTTTTCCCCTGAAATGTGACTTCCGTGCACGGAGGTATGGGCCAGCCATGCAAGGGAATCGTCGTACTGCTTCTGGAAACTTCCAGCCAAAGCACCCCAGTCATGTTCGGAGCCCAGCCAGCTTGCTGGGACCTCTGTCGGGAAAACATTCTTTCAACCAGCGGCTCTCAACCTTGAAGGGCCCGGAGAACCCTCCTGGGGGACCGTGAGGTCTAACTCACCTCCCTAAGATTCCCTTTCTGCCGTGTTCACGACCCTAACTTTGTAGGTGTATAGAAAATACATGGCAGAGAAAATGTCCGGTTGGGCCCGGTGACTCAGATGCTAGGCCCCCATTACGGTGAACGGAGGGTCAAAGCAATGGTGTCAACTTTCGGAATCTGAACCTTGCTCGGCTGAGACCGCGTACTGTCCTGTCGCCGGTGTTTACGCAGCATGGGGACCGCGTACTGTCCTGTCGCCGGTGTTTACGCAGCATGGGGACCGCGTACTGTCCCGTCGCCGGTGTTTACGCAGCATGGGGACCGCGTACTGTCCCGTCGCCGGTGTTTACGCAGCATGGGGACCGGCTTTGTTTGGAGCAGTGAGCTTTGAGTGTCGGTGGTCTGTCTACCTCCCATCAGACGGGGTGAAGGGTCTCTTTGACCCTGGTAACATCGCTGATACTATGGCTGGAAGTGATGTGTCAGAGTGAAATTAGATTGAAGGTGTGACAGCTGTACTCTACTCTCTCTTTAGCGGGAGGAATGTCGTCTTCATTCTTCAATAATTTTGTAAATCATGACTACGTTTCTACTTACTACTCCTATTATTTAAAGTAGCTTAACTTGGTGATAGAGAAAAACCTAAGTCGATCATAAACTTTTTTTTTTTTTGCTAGGAAATATGTAAAATGAAATTTAAATATATTTTACTCGATTTTAAACACTTATCCTAATGTACCAGTTAACCCCTGAGAATAGTAATCAAAATTATTCAGAGGAAATTAATCAATAAGTTTCTTGGAGGAGAGAGAACTGGAAAGATAGAGATAATTGGACCCACTACGAAATAACTACAAAAATTATCGTAGACAAATGCAGGAAGTTTGGAACTCGGAAGCTTAAATAGAATTCAACAGATAATGAGGGTTATCTTCCCTAAGAATGTGACCAAAAACATAGGTTCTGTGGGCAAAAGTTCACACACTAATCAACATGTCTCTTCGCTTTAAGAGGATGAACATATGTTTTGTTATAAGGATTTCTATTTGAAACTTACTCAATAAAAGAAGTATTTAGTTTATTTTGTCTCCTAGTCTATCTCGGGAAAGGAACCCACAGAAAGGCTTTTAGTTGCCTATGAACCAAAGGTCTTCATTCACGTGGGAGTTAAGTCATTCGCATTGGAGGATAGGTCACGTCCCGGCATGTGTTTCTCCATCACGGGAAGTGGAAATCCAGAAAGCTCTTGTATTGTAGAGGGAAACAGTTCCTCTGTTATCAATAATATCCCGCTTGTAGTCCTTTTTAGAGACACAGCGGTTCTCTTCTAAATTTCAAAAACAAATTAGACTACAATGCCCTCCCTTTCCTCTGCGAAAAATTACACATTGGTTCTTGAATTTTTAGGTCAGTCAAAATTATTACTGGTTTTTTTCACATAATTTATATTTCTGACTGTATTACTTGTAGTCTGCTATGTATAAAACACGCTTTTCTGTGTCTCTTCTTACTGTTTACATGAATTTTATTTGGAAAGAAAATTAATGTTTTTATCTGTATTGTTGAGAGCATCCCAGATGTCCCTCCCCTTTTTTCTCTTCTTTCTAACGTAGGACATCTAATTATTGCTCTAATAACAACAGTGTGAGCCGTAGTTGCAATCAATTAACCAAGAGTATTGACTGCTTCCGTAACTATTCCATTTGTTCCTGATTTGTTTTTCCTTTTTATATTTGGATGCCAGTCATGTGGCTCTTAATAAAATGAGAAAATTGCCATTTCCTGTGTTTTGTGGAGGCAGATTGCTCTGACTCACTCGCTTGTCACCTCTGTGGATAGCCCAAGGTGTGACAGGCACCATCTTAACGCCTGGGCTGCACCTTAGCAGCTGGAACACAGAGCTTCCCAATCACGTTATCATCAGTAGGACAGAGTCGTTTGTGCTGAATTCTCTTGCTCTGAACGTCTAAATTCCTCTAAGAGAATTGTGTGTTTTTAATCTCATTTCATCTTTGCTGGGTTTTCTGCCATTTCTTTTCTGTTGTTCTTAAAACAATGAGGAGGAACACGGGATTTTTAACCATATATTCACCAGTAGATGGAAAGTAAGCCTGCTGGTCCGGGACATGTGAGAACAGATTGAAATTAAGGACACAAATGGCAGTTGCACATCCCTGAGTTTCATGATGTTGGAATGCATTCCAGCATCCAAAGGCAAGGGGGCACGTGGCCCGTGCGCTCCCAAAGCTTCCTCCCGAAAACAGACATCTGCTGTGTGTTACCTGAGTGCAGCAGAACAGGGGGGAGGCGGGTGTGTCCCTGAGCACTTTCTCGGGGCTCCAGCTCCTCAGAGAGGAGAGTGGGAAACGTACCATAGGATGATCAAATTCAAGTGTTGTGTCAGGAAAATCAATATTATGTGACAGAGCCCTGTCTCTCCCTTTGGTGTTAGGAAAACTATTGTCATTCTCTACACAAACAACTTAGCATGTTCCTCAACTGGAAGTTGGTCTTAACAAAGACCCACTTCAACACCCTTGTGAGACCCTAGTTACAAATCCAATACCCTTACCTTTCTGTCCCGCGTCTGGATGACAATGTTCTACTCTGTGGAAAGAGATGATCCGTGGTCTTCACTTCGGGTAAATTAGTGCCAATTAAGGGTCCTTATCGAGATGACACTCCACACACCCTTGCAATATCGCTGCCCCTCGTGATTCAGTGGGACCCTCGAGGATTTGCCACATGATGTCACTGCTTGGATTCTGCCGTTGCTATGGCACCCTGAACAAAGTCTCCATGTTAGTCCCTCAGGGCACAAATTAAGAGTCACCAGCACTAGAGGCTGCCAGGTGCCTCCCTTCCACCGGTCACGATGCTGGTTTACGCTCTTGAGCTGTGTTGGGAATAAACTGTTGAGTAGAACGCTTTGTATGCACACGTCAATCACATAGATCGTCTGGGTTAATACTTTCTAAAGTCATGCCAGCACTCTTTAGACTTATTAAGGCATCAGTGACTATTTACCCATAATTCTTTAAAAAGTTCACTACCTAGAGATAAAGCAATGAAATATTCTAGATTCAAGTGATGCAGTTGTTTAAGATAGCATTCTTAAGAACATTGGAATCACTGGGTATATTCACCTGACTTAATCCTACGGTATCTACAAAAGAGGCCCTTTTGATTTAGCTTAACGATATAAATATTATAGCAACTGAAATGCCTGCCAGATTTACCTTTGTCCCCTATTTTCACAGCTTCTTTGAGATCTAATTCACGGATCATACCCTTCACCCATTAAAAGTGTTTGATTTAATTCTGTGGTTTTTAGTAAAATCATAGAGTTGTGCCATAATTACTACACTCTAATTTTAAATGCGTCCGTCATCCCAGAGAGAAATGACCTATTAGCCACCTGTCCCCGTTCCCCCTATTAGTCCCCGTTCCCCCTTTACCCTCAGCTCTTGACAAGCACGAATCTGCATCCCGTCCCTATGGAGTTGCCTCTTCTGGACACTTCCTAGAAATGGAATCATAGCTTCCTTCGCCTGGCACCAGATCTTCAAGGGTCGTCCACATTGTAGCATGGATCATCAACACTTCATTCTCTTTATGACACATAACATACCTTTGAAAGGCTACACCACATTATTTTCTTCATTCTTCAGCTCGTTGGTATTTGGGTTGTTTCTACTTTTTGGCATTAAGTTGCAGGTTCCAGTTTCTCCACACTCTTGGAATCCTTCTTTTTCATTATAACACCTTGTGGAGGTAAGTCAGTAACGCATTGTAGCTTTCATTTGAATTTCGCTAATGACTAATGGTGTTGGTCTTGTTTCCAGGGACTAATTGGCCATTTCTGTATTTTCCTGGTAAAAATATATCTTCAGATCATTTGCCCATTTTTAATTGGGGTATTTTTTGAGTTGTCTTTTGTATAGTCTGTATACAAATCCCTTCTCAGATACATGATTTGCAAGTATTTTTTCTCATTATGCAGATTGTCTTTTCAGCTTCTTGACAGTTGTATGTGGAGCATAAAACTCTAAAAAATAATTTAAATGAAGTCTAACTTGTTTCTTTATTTTGATGCTTGTGGTTTTGGTGTTGTGTATAAAAAAAATTGCCTAAGTCAATGCCATGAAGATTTACTCCTATGATTTTCTATAAGAATTTTATAGTTTAGTTCTATATTTCGATCTGTGATCCACTTTGAGTTGATTTCTATAAACGAGGTATGAGGTGGGCATTCACATTCAACTTCGTCTTTGGCCTGTGGATATCTAGTTGCCCCAAGCTTATTTGTTTCAAAATGTATCCCTTTCTAGGAATATATTGGCACCCTTGTCAAAATCCAGTTGAACATAAATGCCATAGTTTCTTTTTGGACTCTGGACACAATTTTATTCCATTGGCCTAAATAGCTATTCTTTTGCCAGTAAAACATGGTCTTGATGGCTACAGCTTCTCAGTAAGCATTAGCATTAGAGAGTCAGTTCTCCAAATGTGTTTTGTTCTAATTCTTGTTTTCATACCTTTTTGTTGTCGTTGAGAATGTTGAGCTCTACCACAGATTTGCCCACATGTGTTCCCCAAAAGAGAGTGACACTAACCCTCAAGCACAGCCACAGGGAAAGTTATTCTGGCTTTTGGTTACAAAGATGACAATAAAAACTTTGGGGAAATTATTGGTTCAGATCACCAGGAATGTAATTTCCATCATTCCGTTAACTGTAAGAAATAAAACCTAGAGGCGACTGTCTCCCGGTTTCCAAAGACACAGCTTCCTCAAAATGGGAATCTCTCAGATCTGAATCTGTTTCATTCTTTGTAGAAACTACCCAATGAAGCCAAACCACTGATAAGCAAACATCATACCTTTTGCTCCAAGGAATCTAATACACTGATTTATTCAGCTGAAATATATTCATTTCATTAACCCTGTATCTACAATCGCTTTGCTTCCTTAGCTCATTAGATAGAATAGTTATAATGTATAGACCTCAAAGGTCAATAAATTATTTCAGCCATACACATATCTAGTGCTAGTTTCCTTAACATTTCCTAAACATTTGAATGATTGTCCAGTAGACGGTGAAGCTACTCTACATGGAAGTACTTGGTGAGATTTAGTAGCCAGTTCCACAAAAACTTGAAAGTCCTGTGAAATTTAATGACATATGTATAAAAAAAGGCCAGTATGGAAACTAATAAATAATTCTGGTAGATTACACCTACCATCATAGGTTACGAGACCACAGAACATTTTATGTTCTATTAACATAAGATCACTTTTTAATTTTTACAACCTTAGTAATAATTACTTGGAGTCACTGAATTTAAATCATTCAATAATTTCCATGTAGGTAGTCAATAAGATCAAGATATTGTAATGAAAGACTTGTAATTATTACATTGAAAAATAAGTAGAGTCGCGTAACACAAACTATATACTTAGAAAATTTCTCAAAGGAAACCACTTTCTATCACTAAGAAGCTTTAGTTTTATGCTTCGGTTGACTTCGCTGATTTTATTTGTTTCCAGGGGAAGAGCAGACTGAGGTGTAATCCTTAATAAAACTGTTTGGAATAGTTCAGTTCCAATGATAAGTATCTACAAAAGTTAGTCTTAATTATTGAAGGCGGCCACTTGTCATGCCCACTCATCTCTTGCAGAGGCTCAGTGTCACGTGGGTGAGGGTTAGGGAATTCGTGAACAGGAAACATACCTGAACTGCTGCCATCATTCCTCATTAGCTTAATCACTTCCCAAGCTGGACAGATTACAAAGACACCGGCTGCGGTTGCCCTGGAGCAGAATTGGAGCAGATTGGCCAGAAGGATCTGCCAGAATACCCGATGCTCAACATGTCACTTCAATTTCCGAGACAGAAATCGGTCCTGTTCAGTGGCTAATGGAAAGATGTATCAAAACTGATTATCAACCGCTTTCCAGTTAGATTTCGATAGAGATTTCGAATGCAAACCAAAATGGGATCTTATGTGCTATTGTTTGCAACATTTAACAGGCTTTGTTAGTCTTGTTTGTTTCATTTTGTTTTCCTGATTTTTTTCTTTTTTTAAAAAAAAAATTTTACTGATTGATTTGAGAGAGAGAAGAAGGGAGAGAGAGTAAAATATTGATTTGTTGTTCCACCTATTCCTGCATCCGTTGGTCGCTTCTGGTGTGTGCCCTGACTGGAGATCGAACCTGCAACCTTGGCGGATTGGGATAATGCCCCAACAGCTGAGCTCCCCAGCCAGGACTTTGTTTTCCTTTTTTCCCTTCAATGATAGAAATGAATATTTTCCAGGAATTCTAGCTCCTTTTAGCTGATGTCATTGTGTCTATGTCACCAAGGCTTGAAGCTACAGCCAGGACCTTGTTACATTGCCAGCTTGATCAGATTATAGATATGGTTTCAATATATCGTTTTTGAATCATAAATTTGGGGGAATCGACTCAGGTGTTAGCCAGACTGCCCGGGGCCTTACCAGAGCAGTAATGGGAACAAAGCTATTACTCTGTACTCACAGTAAATATTGAGCTGCATTTATCTGCCACAAAAATGTTTCAGGATACTGATACAGAACTTTAGAAATTACGCTCTACTTTCTTGGCAACAATCTAACAAACGTGGCGTGACATCTGTTGCTTTAGCCTATCCAGCACCTACTTATTTAAAATAAAAAACATGCAAACACTATTCTAAGCACGTGAAATCCACACATGAATGAATCATAGATCCCTTCTGCATGGAGCTTACATCCCAGTGCAGAAAGCCAGTGTATATATAAATCATACAACTGTTAGAAAGAAAATATAAATCCTACAAGTGTTACCAAGAAAATATAGTAGCGTTCTTGCTTTGGGTGCGGGTTACATTATTAAATACGGTATTTGGCCTGAGATTTCAGTAAGTACATGAAAGAAGTGAGAGTAACTTAATCATTTAGATGTCGGGTGAGAGCTAGAGACAGAAACGACTCCTAAAATTCCATCGGATGCGTTGATGAAGGTGTGCAGCCGGGCTGAGGGAGCACCTCGGGAAGGCTCCCCCCTGGAGGCCGGTGGCTGCGTTGACTTCTGCTCACAGTGGGTCACGAGGACCAGCAGCAGCAGCATCACCTCGGGACTTAGCGAAATGCAGAAGTCTGAGTCCCACCTGCGACCACATGCATCACTATTGCACCCTGAGCACTTTGCATTGCACTGAAATTACGCTTAAAATTAATTTAGATGTACATTTATTTCTCACTGTAAATTTTATAAAATCTTGGCACAGATTTAGGACCTATCAGCATCTAAAAAGCACCACCAGTATTTTGGTATTATTTTAAAAAATAATTTTACATAAGAAAGAGGTATGCACCGCTCACAATGTGGTAAGGATTTTTTTTCTTAACTGAAGTAATATAAAGCAGCATTATGAAAGCTAAATAAACATTTTAATGTCTGCAGAATGTTCTATCAGAGTGATGGACTATAATTAAATAATACCTTTAGTAACTATTCAGATCAATTTGGCTATTTCATGATCGTACTAAAAATGAATGTGAAAGAAGAGCTTGTATATGTTTCTAATATTATTTTTTTTCAGACAGTTCAATACATGATGAATAAAAAACATAAACATTAAGACTTTTGGTATACATCTCCCAGATGCATTACAACATTTATAGCCTCTGATTACTCCACTTTTGAATTTAATAAAATAACTTTTATTATTTTAGGTATCATACTGTATTCAAACTATAATGTATTTCATATCGTTTGACCAAGATATTCCTTAAACATGTAACAGTACCTGTCTGTGATTAAGCTTTCCAAGCGGTTGCCATAGATCCCATATTGGTATTCATATATTGAAATCCAAATGATAGAAAGGAAGCTGAAACTATAAATTGAAGAAAAATATAAATGAAATCCTTTAGGGCTTGTCCTTGGAACTGACACTGTGATGCCAAATGAGCGGGGTTTTCAAGTAGATATTTAGGAAAGAAGATGGAAATGTTCCAGAATAATATTAGTCAGGCATTATTATCAGCCTATTACCTTATTGTTCTCATTTTTATCATGATCATATGTACTAGAATTAAAATCTTGCTAAAAATTTATCTTTAGTAAGGCATAAATGTTGCATATTCTGACTCTTATTCAAATAATGACAATACAGAAGCAATATTCAAGAAGCAAAAATTAGTCTGTATACCGAGTCTACCAAAATTTTATAAGCACTTTTATGTAATGGATAGGATATGATTTCACGCAAATACTTTTGTAACACTCATCTAATAAAAGAAACAGCACGCCATTGATTTGAATAACTTCAGGTAATATACAATTATTAAAATGAAACATAAGCCCAATATATTAACAAATGCAAAAAAATAGAACTAGAGAAGTGCAGAAGCTCTGTAAATACATTTCTAATTCAACACTTGCCTGTACAGAGTGACCAAGAAACGCGGGGTCTACAAAGACCTGAGGGGGTTGGAAAGGGAAGGCATTTGGCCTCCGTACGTCAGCATTTGTGACGAAGGGTCCAGTCCACTGACCCCCAAAGGAGGATGTATAAGTAGACTTTATAAAAGAAACTTTATACATAGAATATATAAAATTATAACATATGACAGGTTGATATATCAGATCAATAGGGGAAACAACTTATTTAATATATGCTCCTATTAAAATGTGTTTCTATGTAGAAAAGTAAAACTGGTATTTACAGCATATAATATATAAAGACTAACTTCAGCTTGAGTGAGGATCTAAGTGACAAATACAAAACCTGAATCAAGTTTAGCTGAGAATACAGATAAATATTTCTCTACACTTGGACTAGGGGAGTATTTTTAACATTATTAAATACATCCAGCTATAAGATAAAATATTAATAAAGGTTATTTAATAACGTAAGCCTTCATCCAAAGATCTCTTCGGTGAATGTGAAAATAAGTTATGAGTTTCGTGTATACTTGGTGAAGAAATTTGAAACACATCATTGACAAAGGATCCGTGCCGGATTGAACAAAAACATGGACAGGTAAAAAAGAAGAGGAGAACCCCAAACAGGAGAACGAGCAGAAGCCCTCAAGGCACAGAATAAGGCACTAAGCCAGTAGAAATAAAGAGGCGGCAAAAAACGTCCTTAATCGGGAATTGGGGAAAGTTTTACTTAACGTGGAGTGTTGGCGAAGCGCGCTCAAACCGGATTCCTTCTAATTGTCTTCGGTGACCCACTTTGGGAGAATTTGGGGCATTCTCTTGTACAATTAAATAGCAGAAAGGCTACCCTGGCCCTTGTCCGCCTAGATGGGTCTCAGGAGACACTGTGCACGCAGAGGACACACGTGCAGGAATGTTCAGAACAGTGTCAGGCTGAAGCATCTAGTGTCTCGGACAGGAGTGTGGCGTGTGGCTGACGCATGCGATGCCACCATGTGTGACAGACACCAACGAGACCCGCTGAGACCCAGTACAGATGTCTCAGCAACCAAACTTAAAGTGCTAGTGTCCGAAGGTTGCATTTAGTATGATACTCATTTCTCATGTTTAAGTGAAAAACAGCTAAAAGAAAACAATACATTAAAAAATATATATATATTTGTACCAATATACTGTACATATATACACATACTCACACAGTTGGCATATGTATGTGGCTATATGGATACACACATATGCTACGCTTAAATATGTATATATGTTAAGACTATATGTTCTCAAAATCATGGAAATAATAAGCACAAGTTTCAGGACAGTGATTCAGGCAGACGAGCAGGGCTGAAATGGGGGAGCAGAGCTGAAATGGGGGAGTGCCCGGATAGAGATGTCAGATATTCCAGAGTCCATGTAGGTGTTCATTTTATTACTGAATATATGCATTGATTGTATTGCTGAAAAATAAATGCATGTTCCCATATATTCATGCATACATAAAAGGAAACATGAATGATAAGACTGTGCCATGCCAAAAAAAAAAAAATACAGCCTGTTTGAAAAGAATTTTCTTAATCATTTTAAGTCAAGCGTTTTCTTCTTTCCTTTCAGCTTGCTGACTCCCTGAATCAGACCCGAGAGCTCCAGAGATCTCTGGGTGAACAGAAAGACGCAAAGGAAAACGTGGGAACCGAACTGAGGCAGAACCGGTAATTATTTCACAAACTGTTCAATTCAAGATTGGGGCCTCAGACAAGAAAATCTTGGTATCTTTATTTCATATTTTTTTCTTAAATATCAGTAACATTATTTTCATTAACTAGAAATATTCATGAAAGATGCTTACGCCCAATACTTGCACTCATGGGCTTCTAGCTCTTACTGTCTTTTGCCTCATAGATGTGGGATGGTATAGTAATGACGATCTGAATATTCAAAAACAACTTCAGTTCTAAAAGATGCGGAATTTCTGAAAGGCAGAAGGAACTTCCAGAATACATGTCACATAAAGCAGAAAAAAATGATCATATCTGCAAGAAAAAAGCAAGTTGTAAACCGCACTGTTCGCTGGATTGTTGGTAAAAGAAGCAGTGTATTAAGTAAAAGGAATGGTTTAGGTACACATCATTGACAGACGTGTACATGTGAGTTTTTATCTAGGTGGTGGGGGTGACATGTGTGAAGAATGTTTTCTCCCTAGAGAGGTAACAGTGGACGTGGTTATAATTCTCGATACAAAGCAAACGTGGGCAGAGGCGTCGAACAATATGGTTCGCACTCTAATTCATTCAAACAGTCCAGAGAAGGACGTGATCGCCTGTGACGGCAGCTAAGGAGAAGCAACAGGAGCCTCTCAGAAACCAATGGGCTCTGGACTGTCCTCGGCGGAGACGTTTTGCAATAAAAGCGCAGAACAGCCCACACACCCGACGGGAACATCGAGGTATAAGTCTGGCTGAAACGAAGCCGCGATTTCCCTCTGAGTTGGATGAACAAAGCCAAGTGTGGACTTGTATTTAGAGGATCATTTCTGTAAGACCTTTTCATACAGCACAGAATATCACTGCATAGTTAAGTTTCGTTTTCAAGAGAAAGAAATTTACACTAAAAAGACTTGACATGAACTCACATAGCTATTTCCTAATGAAGCCAACGTGTAAAATTTAATTAAGAATAGGCCTGGTCTTCCTCACCCCCACTGCCATGAATCAACAGGAATGATGAAAACCTACTGGTTGGTGCATAAAGCTTACTTTTATGTGAGAAATCGGCTTCATCATTCACTGAGCCTTTCTTACTGTCCATTTCTTTCTCTGACTTGGAGGAAGGTCTAGGAGGAATCGGAGGACAGGGGCAGAGGCCAGGCTGGCCGTCCACTGGCCCAAGGATCCCCTGCTGAGGGTGTTTGCCGATCTGCATGGTGATGCCTACACTATGCCCTGATGGTGAACTGTGAACTCGCTCATTTTTGCTCGACATTCCTCTTGTGAACTGGCTCCAGCTTGGCTGTTTCTGCTGTAGCCTCAGTGGCCTCCCATCCCCTCCCCTGCAAAGGGTACACCTAGCTGACACCCTCAGTGTGGACCCCGGGAGGGGCTCTGCTCACAGCTACAGATGAGAACCAAGTGCAGCTGTGAGAAGCTAAATGCACCTCCCCCTGTCTGACCTTGTTTCTCTGCTTTTCTGTGGCTATGCCGCAGGTTGGTGAGGGGCAACGGAGGGCATCGTCCTCCCAAGATCCCAGACACAGGTAGAAAATAAGTCTCCCTGCACCCAGCCCTCAACACCTGACTCACCACCTGCAGCAATTCCTCGTGCACACCTGTCTCCAGACCAGAGCACGTAAAGGGAGGATTAAAAACTCTTCGTGCAACTTTGCTCTTCCCACAGACCCAGAGCCGAGAAGTGGCTTTTCGCCGCCGCCTTCTGTCGTGTGCTACACAGCGTGTCTACCCTGGAGCTGACTACTGAGACAGGCAGGCGGGGCTGTTGCCTCTATTTTCTCAACATGGACTCTTGTCGAAGGTACTGCTTGCAAGGCTACTACGTGCAAGACATTATTGTTGGTGCTCCCACATGTAGCCTCTTTGAGTCCTCAACAGACTTACGTGCTGGGACCTATTGTTCTTCTCCTGAACCAAACAAGGAAGCTGTGTTAAAAGGACAGACCTCGTGAAAGAAAGCACCAGAAGAGGGATAATCCTCATTCAGGAAGAGCATTTGCTTCATAGACCTTTGGTTTTTACAGATAATGGTTTATGACTATGATTTGCTTTAAAACATCACTTTGAAGATCAGAAATAAGACTAAACATTGGAAACAAAAAATATTGCTTGGGTTATAACTTGCTGTACAGGAAGTTATGCCAAAACTTAGCGGCTAAAAAACCAACGATTGTTGCTATTCAAGATTCTGTAGTTGACTAAGCTTGGAAAGTTGGTTCTTCTGCTGTGTGTGATATTATTGGCCTGGTCACTCTTGAGGTTACATTCACCTGAGAGTTTGACTGGCACTGAGGAAGCTGATCTTGCTCAGATGCTTGTGTCCTGAGATTTTATCTCCATGTAGATCATTTCATATCACCGAGTAGTGCAGTCTGTGCTTCCCAAATGGAAGCTGATTTCCCAGAGGATGAAATGGATTTTAGCTTTACCCTCTGGGTCCTTGCTTGGCCTCTAGTCCCTCTTCCTTCAAAATAAATGGTCACATACCAAAACCAAACAAAGACACTGCAAAAAGAGAATTATAGGCCAGTGTCCCTGACGGACACAGATGCAGAAATACTCAACAAAATATTAACAAACTAAATTCAACAATACATTCTAAAGATCATACACCATGATCAAGTGTGCTTTATTCCTGGGATGCAGGGTTGGTTGAGTATCTGAAAATCAATTAACATGATATACCACATAAACAAAATGAAGGACAAAAGTATGACCATCTCAACAGAAAAGGCATTTGACAAAATCCAACATCCATTATGATAAAAAAATCTCAACAAAGTAAGTACGTAAGTACACACCTCAACATAACATAGCTAGTATCATACTCAGTGGTGAAAAGCGAAAAGTTTTTTTTAAGATCAGAAATAAGACAGTAATACGATAAGAAAAAGAAATAGAAGGTATCCAAATTGGAAAAGAATAGGTAAAACTTATTGTTGGTGGAATTTTAGATTCCACCAGAAAACTATTAGAACTGATAAATGAATTCAGCAAATTAGCAGCAAATGAAATATTCAGATATCAGTTGAATTTTTATACATCAATAATAAACCATCAGAAAGAGAAATTAAGATAACAATCCGATTACAATTACTTCAAAAAGAATAAAATACCTAGGAATATATTTAACTAAGGAAGTAAAAGACCTGTACTATGAAAATTACAAGACACTGAAGAAAGAAATTGAAGAACATCAAATGAAAGGACAGATTGCCCTGGACAGTTTTTCTCAGTGGTTAGAGGGCCAACCTGCAGTCCAGAGAGATCCGGGTTCAGTTCCCGCTAAGGGCATGTACCTCGTTTGCAGTTTGTCCCCGGCCCTGGTTGATCGTGTGGGTGGCAGCCACTTGATGTGTCCCTTTCATATCAATGTTTCTCTCTCTCTCTCTCTCTTCCTCTCTCTCCCTCCAGCTCGGTCTGAATAAAGAATAGAAAAAAAGTCCTCCAGTGAGGATAAAAAAAAAAGAAAGAAAGAAAGGACAGATTGTGCTCATAGATAGAAAGAATTGACATCATTAAAATGTCCTTACTACAAAAAGTAATCTACCAATTCAATGCAATCCCTATCAAAATACCAATAGCATTTTTCACAGAAATAGAACAAATCATCCTAAAATTTATATGTAACCACAAAATACCCTGAATAACCAAAGCAACACTGAGAAAAAAAGAACAAAGTTGGAGTTTTCACACTACCTGATATCAAACTATACTACAATGCTATGGTAATCAAAACAGCATGATACTGGCATAAAAACAGACACAGAAATCAATGGAACAGAATAGGAAGCCCACAAGTAAACCCTCATCTATATGGTCAAAATTGAACTATAACAGAGGAGGCAAGAATATACATGGGAGTAAAGACAGTCAATTCAGTAAACGGTGATGGGAAAACTACACAGATACATGATAAAAAAATGAAATTACCACTTTCTTATATCATATACAAGAATAAACTCAAAATGATTAAAGACTAAAATGTAAAACCCGAAACTATAAAACTCCTAGAAGAAAACATAGGCAGTAAACTCTTTGACATAATTCTTAACAGTATTTTTGGATATGTCTCCACAGGCAAGAAAAACAAAAGTAAAAATAAATGACACTTCGGCAAACTAAAGTTTTTGCACAGTGAAGGAAACCAACAAAACAAAAAGACAACCTACTGAGTAGACAAAGATATTTGCCAGTTATACATCTGATAAGGGGTAATAGTCAAAATATATAAGGAACTTATACAACTTCACACTGACAAAAATCATCTGATTAAAAATGGGCAGAGGACCTGAACAGACATTTCTCCAAAGAGGACATGCAGATGGCCAATAGACATGAAAAGATGCTCAACATCAGTAATCATCAGGGAACTTAAGCATAGTTTATAGTGAACAAACTAAAAAAAGATATTGTAATAGAGAAATTTAGTATTTTATTGCAGAGTGCCACAGATTTATGTAAAATGTGAAGCAGTATATACAGGACAGGGTTTGCCTTGACTATTCTTATGTTTTTAATAATGCCTACCTTATGACGTGACTCCTACATGGCTTCGTAAAGATCCACGGAAGAAAGGAGCTGCTAGACAGTTGGTTTTACATGAGGCTGTTGAAAATATGGTCTCAGAGGAGACACAGACTTGAAAGATGAGTGCAGAGCTAACATATACACTACACACGTGTCACTGCAAATTGCAAAGGTCTTCGGAGCCCTGGCCTGGCCCTAACTTATTTCTAGGGACAAAAATGGGATTGGTGTGGGAAACAAAACAATCCCCAAAGCCTTCCTGCCTTGGTTGGCGCTCAGCCCTCAGTGTGGGTGAGCTTCGGCTAAATCGCACCAGATGCAGTGAAAAGCTTGGGAATGGTTATTTCTGATTTTAATACATTTTTATCTGTTAACATGATCCATTTCTAAACCACTGCCTATTTTTATTTACCTCTGTAATTTTCTCTGGGCCCATTTTTTCTTCATACTACTTTTATTACCCAGTGAATGGATTCCAAATGAACAATGACATGTGGTAAACTAACTGGAAGTGCATTCCTGTTTCAGCACAGCCCTGTCATCTTGGAATTTCCATTTTCCAACATTCCTAAATTCTTTGTCTTTATTTTTTGTGCTGAATTACCTGTTTTTAATAGTATATCACTCACAATGTAAGAAAATGGCATTATTCATGGTAAAAGTTCTAGTCCTTCTATTTTAATTCAAGCTTTTTCTTTTATTTAAAAGTCATCCTTATGTTTTATAGATAGAATGTTTTTTAGACCTCTTTGGAGACATTAGGTGAATATTTTTATTCTGCTTATTTTTTTTTTTTTTCTTGTTTCTTCCCAATTGCGATTTTCTTGTTTGCTGGTTTCACCCTTTACTTTTCTCATTCTTCCGGCTTCAGCCAGGATTGGCAGATGCCCTCGGGCGCATCTCCGCTTCTCTGAGCTGTCATCTCTCGCTTTATTTCTAGGCCATGATTTCTAGAGGGATTGTGGGAGACTCCTTTCTTCTTTTCAGAAGCGTTGGCTCCCAAGCAGCCTCAGAGTTGACCAGTGCTCTGGGAACGCTGGCCTGCAAGTCTTGAATTTGTCCTTCCAGTTCTCTGTGGTCCCTGCGGCCCATTCCTCCCCGCCCAAGCCCCACCCGAACAGCGGTCTGTGCTTGAGTCAGACCGTCCCAGGACTGGTGTCTCCTCCAGGAAAAGAATGGAAAGTGCCTGGTGGTCATCAGCTCACATCCGAATGGCTCCTCGTCTCTGCAGTTTTAGACGGTCTAGTCCTGGTGCACCTGCACGTTTCAAAAATACGATTTTGCAATCTGGCCATTTATTTTCTGGTTGTTGTTGGCAGTGGCCTTGGCCTGGGGTGATCTATTTCTCTTATTTTGAAGCACGGTCCCATCAATTAAACTTGAAATCACATGATGTCACTTGTTTCTCCGTCGCACATTCTGATTTCACCCTCATAGAGTTTTCCGTCCACTGACCTCAGTGGTGTGGTGGAACATCATTTTGGTCGTGACTTTTTGGACTCCTCAGTAGCTATTCATTTGGAGATTTTAGGATCCCCGGGCTGTAGAAAACCAGCTCTCACGGTGCGTTATGTCGGGGACACCGGGACATTCTTACCTGGGGAGTTGCAGGGAGAAGCTCGGGCCCTCAGTCTCTATCTAACCAAGTTCTATGGTCTCCCCACTGGGGAGACTGAGACAGGCCGACCACGAATGCCATGCCCTTAAATTCACCTGAGCCCCTGGGTTGGCAGGGCCTTTCTGGGATAAAAGCTGCAGTGAGGTCACCGCGTCCATGAAGGGCAGCCACAGGCGGCCGCTAGCACCTGCCGCAGGGAACCCCAGTCCCCAGGAGGCAGGTCTGCCTCTCCCCACAGACCCTGCCCTGCCCATCAGCATGCGATCACCCCCGATTATCACCCCCACGATTCCGTAGAAATCAGAACATGAGAACACCCCCCGGCAGCCGCCCATTGTGCCCACAGGCGGCACTGATGGCCCCAGAGCGGGGTGGGCGCTGGGGAGGAGGAGAGTGTAGCGGGCAGGGGTCAGGGCCCGCGGAGGGTCCCTGCCCACAATGCCCTCTTCCCGGCTCCAGGTTTACTCCTGGGCCCTCTTCTGTACGGAATAGACACGGGTGTGACTTTGAGCCAATCTGAGAGTTTTGTCTTTGAGAAAGGGGTTTAAAATCTTTACCAAAATGTCAGAAATAAAAACGCAGTGAGCTTCTCTTCTGCCTGGCCTGTGCCTGCTTGGGGCTGACCGTGCCTGGTTCTCCCGGGCTGACCCGGGCGGGGCTCTGCCCCCTGCGCCTCCCCCACCTGCTCTGGGAGGTTCTGCTGCTGCTGTTTCTGCGGAGAGTCATTCCACTTACTGTTAGAGCGCCGAGTTTCTTCATTACCTCTCTGCAATTACGGTTCGGAATACAGTTACAGCTTAAATGCCCCCCGGATGAAGAATTGTTCATCTATATATTTGCCTTTGTCCTTCCTGCCCTTCTAGAAATGCACAAGTAAAAATATAAGCTGGGGATTTAAAAGATGCATAGTTTTAAGTAAAATTTTATTTTATTCTGACTTTGTTGATCACTGTTAATGCTTTAGGTTTAAATCAGCAATTAATCATTTTTGATGTTCACAAATGGTCAACCCATACCACAATTTTCATATTCTTGAATTCCTACATTTATGTCACTGTTCAGGTGCTCGAAGTCTTTGTGTGTGGGGGGGGGTCAGTTTATTCTTCCAGCTAAATAGTCATAATATCATATACATTTAAACTTCTAATAAGGGTCATAATCCCAATTTATATTGTGAGGATTAGACCCAGAGGAGTATTTTTTTTTTAGACCATACATGTTTTTTATTGAATTTATTGCAATGACCTTGGTTTGCAAAACCATACAGGTTTCAACTGTACGACATAACACATCCCCTACACACGGTGTGATGTGCCCATCGCCCCGAGCAAAGTCTCCTTCTGTCCCAAGCTCCCCTCTGCCTTCCGTTCTCTCTAAGCATTCTAAACATTTAGGTTTTCCCCCGCTGAATTCTGAGAGAGCTTTTCAAGTTTGTCCAATTTTTATGGTTGCTGGTACTCTGATTCAAGACAACTTTAAAATCCATTTTACGGGTTTTCTTCTATCTTTGTCCTATGTCTAACATCAGTCATCTCAGTCATTATCTAATCGCAGCCTCTCCTGATGATGCCGCAGGCCTCCATCGGAAAAGGCCGTTCCATCGGCAGCTTGTGGGAGACGCCACACGATGACACAGGCGATTTCAAGATGGACCTTTGCGTGGCGTGTTTATTCGGACTCCCTTTCCTTTTCTCCTATGTTTCTGTGTTCAAATGTCCCTGCCGCACATTTTTCTTCTGCTAACAGTGATTTAAATTTTCTTATACGGAGAGACATATATTCAGGTCAAATTACGTATCTTTTAATACATTCATTTTCTAAAAAATTGGTAGAATGCATAACTCACAGTCCTAGTGGGATAGAGAAAACATGACCAGCTCAGACTTGCAGCAGAAATGACAGCTACCTTGACAGTTTAGACGGTGAGTCATAGGGACTAGGGATAAGAATAAATTTTGTTCCAGCTGTTGATTTTCAAGCAGTGAGAACCGTCGCAATTTGGCAGTTAGTCATATTTGAAATGCGGACACCTTTCTATTAAAATACCTATTACACACTGCGAGGTCCCAGAGCGCGTTAGCGGCGGTGAGAGGGGTAGGCTGTGGTTCCTGGTCTGGAGAGCGCGTAGCGTTCCTGTCGGGAAGTGTCCGGACCTGCCTGCCCAGCCCAAGCATCACCTGCGTCCCTGGTTTCCCTTCTCTCTAGTTCTGGCCCACAGAGGTCCCCCTTTGTTTGCTTTCTGTCCAACTTTAATTTCTCTTCATCCATTATTTCGGAAAAGCGTGGCTTTTGCTACAGCTCTGAAATCACCAAAGGAATGGTCTCCTCTTTCCTCCTTTGCTGTCTGTCATTCTCTGCCAGATTCTCCCCTCCTGCTCCAACGGGACTCCTGGCCAGGGAGACACATGAAGAGGAACTACGTCGGGATGTGTGGCAAAGACAGCTGACATCAAGCCTGTGTGTTCAACGCTTTCTGCGTCGCCCTGATTGTGGTATGCTTTGTACCACAATTTCAATATTATCTTATGATCCGAGTTCGGTACATTGTGTCTCGTCTGGTAGCCACAGATTTATCAAGTGATGCAAAACAGTTCACTGGGAGCGAGTTTCTCCAGTGGTTTGTGGTCTCGAGTTGCGCTGGAGTAGCTCTAAGTCATTTAAATGTTACTTGGGATTTAATACAGTCATGGCCAATATAGAATGATTGATAATAAAACACTGTAGTCCTGGCCAGTTTGGCTCAGCAGTTAGAGCGTTGGCCTGTGGTCCAGAGAGACCCAGGTTTGGTTCCCGCTAAGGGCATGTACCTCAGTTGCAGTTTGTCCCCGGCCCTGGTCGGTCATGCGGGTGGCAGCCACTCGATGTGCCCCTTTCACGTCAATGTTTCTCTCTCTCTCTCTCTCTGTTTCTCCTCCCCCCCCACACACACACTCTATCTGAACAAAGAATGGAAAAATGTCCTCAGTTGAGGATAAAAAAAAAAAACACACACTGTAATAAATTATCTTACAAATAAGTACGGAAAATGTGTTTAATGTACAGAATAATCTCTCCTTCCTAAAATTTTCCCTATGGCTTCTACTGTGGGTCACATCAATGGCTTTGCATTGCTAAAGAATAGTTGCCCTGGCAAGTTTGGTTCAGCAGTTAGAGCTTCGACCTGTGGGTCAGAGAGTCCAAGTTTAGTTCCTGCTAAGGGCATGTACCTTGGTTGCAGTTTGTCCCCACCCCGTTTGGGGTTGTGTGGGTGGCAACCACTCGATGTGTCTCTCATCGATGTTTCTCTCTCTCTCTCCCTCCCACTCTATCTGAATATAAATGCAAAAAAAAAAAAGTCCTCCTGTGGGCCAGAGAATCCAGGGTTTGGTTCCTGCTAGGGGGCATGTACCACACACACACACACACACACACACACACACACACACAAAGTCCTCAGATGAAGATTAAAAAAAAAGAATAGTAAGAGTTCTCTAAAAAGTAGGTGATCCATTCTCTCTTCTACTTAGTTTTCAGCACTAAAAATTAAATTTCCAAACAGCACTGTGTAACAGAAATACAATGTGAGCCATCTACAAGCCATGTTAAAAAAGGAAAACGAAGTTGATAAAATTAACTATAATAATATAGTATATTTAGCCCAACATATCCAACATATTATCATTGTCAATATGCAATAAGTGTAAAAATGAGATTAAAAAAATAAATGGAAAGATATTCTATGCTCACAGATTAGATAAAATAATATTGTCAAAATGTCCATATGACCCAAAGCAAACTATGGATTCAATGCAACTACTGTCAAAGTTTCAGTGGCTTTTCTCACACAAATAGAAAAACAAACAAACAAACCCTCAAATCTTTAAGTAATCATAAAAGGCTCTGAATAGCCAACAAATCTGATTTTGAACTATATTACAAAGCTATAGGAAAACAGTATGGTGTTCATGTAAAAAGACACATAGATTAATGGAACAGGATAGAGAGCCCAGAAATAAGCCTGCACATATGTGGTCAATTAGTTTACAACAAAGGAGCCAAGAATGTCATGAGGAAAAGACAGTCTCTCCAAGAAGTAGTACTGGGAAAACCAGACCTGCCAAAGTTAACGAAAGGGACCACTAAAATGAACTCTAAATGGCTGAAAGGTTTGAATGTAACTCTTAAAACCATGAAACTAGAAGAAACATAAGTGGAAATGACTAGACACTGGTCTTGATGATGATGTTTTTGGATCTGACCACTAAAGCAAAGGCAACAATAACAAAATAAACCAGTGGGACTACATCAAACTAAAAATATTCTGCACAGCCCTGCGGGGTGGCTCAGTGGTTGAACATCGACCCATGCACCAAGAGTCGCCAGTTCAATTCCCATTAAGGACATATGCCCAGGTTGTGGGCCCGATCCCCAGTGTGGGGCATGCAGGAGGCGGCTAATAGATGTTCTCTCTCATAGATATTTCTCTCTCTCTCCCTTTCTCGTCCTCTCTCTCTAAAAATCAATAAAGAAAAAAATTTTAAAAACTTCCTGCACAGCAGAGAATATCATCAACAAAAAATGCCACTAAATGGGAGAAAATACTTGCAAGTCATAAATCTGATAAGGGGTTAATATCCAAAATATATAAAGTAATCTTATACAACTCAATAGCCCAAAACCCCAAACAACCTAATTATTTATTTACTTATTTATTTTTTATCCTCACCTGAGGACATTTTTGCATTTATTGTCAGATAGAGCGGGAGGGAGGGAGAAAGAGAGAAAGAGAAACATTGACGTGAGAGACACATCGATTGGTTGACCAAGGTACGTGCCCTTAGTGGGAACTGAACCTGGGACTCTCTGGTCGGTGGCCGATGCTCTAACTGCTGAGCCAAGGCCAGGGCCCAAACAATCTAATTTAAAAAGGGGTAGAAGATCTGAATAGACAAGTTTCCAGAGAAGACATAAAGATGGCCAACAGACACATAAGAAGATGCTGAACATCACTAATCATCAGGGAAAATGCAGATCAAAACCATGAGCTATCATCTCACACCAGTCACAGTGGTTATTATGAAAAGGACAAGAAATAACAAATGTTGGCGAGGACGTGGAGAAAAGGGAGCCCTTATGCA
This sequence comes from Molossus molossus, assembly GCF_014108415.1. NCBI lineage: Eukaryota > Metazoa > Chordata > Mammalia > Chiroptera > Molossidae > Molossus > Molossus molossus. Next base: position 112,639,304 of record NW_023425399.1, read on the forward strand.
CTGTTGGTGAGAATGTAAGTTGGTGCAGCCACTACGGAAAACAGTATGGACAATCCTCAACATTTTCAAGTAGAACCACCAAGTGATCCAGCAATTCCACTTCTGGGCATTTCTCCAAAGGAGCAAAACACTAATTTGAAAAGAGAGTCTGCTACCCCACATTCACTGCAGCATTACTGACAATAGCCAAGACATGGAAAACCTGTATGTCTATTGATGTGTGAAGGAATAAAAAAATTAAAAAAAAAATGTGTATGTATAGATACACCCAAAGGAATATATTTAGCTGCAAAAAAGAAAAGTGTGCCATTTGTAATGACATGGATGAACCTTAAGGGCATTTTGCCATGTAAAGTAAATCAGAGAAGACAAATACCATATGCTATCACTTACATGTGTAATCTAAAAAAAGATGAGCTCATGGATACAGAGAACAGATTGCTGGGTGCCAGACAAGGAGGATGGTTAGTTGAGGGTGGGTGAATGGGTGAAGGGGTCAAAAAGCACCAGCTTCCACTTATACAGTTAGTAGGTCCTGGGACCTGATGCACGGTCACTATTGTTAACATCACTCTATTGTGTATCTGAAAGTTGCTAAGAGCTCATCTTAAAAGTTCTCATCACAAGAAAAAATGTATTTATGACTATATATGGTGACAGATATGAACTAGATTTATTTTGATGATCGCTTTGCAGTATATACAAATATTGAATCATTATGTTGTACCCCTAAAACTAATATAATGCTATATGTCAGTTATACCTGAATAGATAAGACATGTGTTATTGTTTTTTTTTTCTTTATTGGTTTTAGAGAGAGAGGAAGTGAGAGGGAGAGAGAGATAGAAACATCCATGAGAGGGAACATTGATTGGCTGCCTCCTGCATGCCCCCCATTGGGGATTGGGCCCACAACCTGGGCACATGTCCTGACTGGGGAATCAAACCAGCGATCTCTTGGTGCAGAGTCGACACTCAACAACTGCGCTACACTGGCTGGATGGAATGTGTTTTTTTTAAGTTGGTGTTTATTATACACGGAGGCAACATGCTATCCTTGAAGGTACCAGCCACAGTACTGTTGCCCAGTAGCCTTTTGTGGCCAGTGGTCACCGTGCTGGAAAGGGCAGAAATGAGCCAGCTGTGAGGAACAGGTATTCAAATTCTTCCCTATGCCAACAGTAATAAACACTGGAGAAAAAACAAGATTAATTTTAATGCTAACTTTGTATTTTCTATGTACACTTATATATTTAAATAGATTATTTTTCTTTTTAAAGAGAAAGGCAGAATTCGAAGTCAATGTCTAATATAGATAAACTCAATTAACTAAGTGGTTTCCTGTCATATTATATTGCTTCTAGGCATTTGTAACAGGAAAAGGCACACCTCTGTAAACCACATGTGTATATAATTGTGACCCTTTGACATCGTTTTATTCTACTTTTCTTTAAATATGGCAGCCTCTATTGAAGGGATCTCAGTTTCATTTCTGTTTCATTTCTAGCAGTTATCATTATTTGATCTTGGACAAATTACATCTTTAAAAAACTGTAATGCTATGGATTTTGTGGTTGTTATGGAAATTGGAATAATATATCTGTAAGAGCTGGCATAATCCCTGGCATTTACTTTATAATTAACATAATAAAAAGTTCCTCTTACATCACAATACCTTTAAATAAATTAAGGAGAGACAATTTCCAAATGAAATGGCATATTGACATGAGGGAGTCTCTGGGAAAATGTATTAAAGGGACTAACAGAAATGACATAGTCGACTAAGCATTGAGCCGGTGCAGTAATGCCTCCACATATATATTAACTTCTATAATCTTCACAATAGCTTTTTTAAAACTTACTTCTGTTTAGAAATTATTTGTCAGAGACATTATTTATGCTTCCTTCTTTGTATATTTTATTTACATGGAATGGGAGTCTCTGGGTCAATAACTACGGAACACAATTCCGTAAAAACAACAGGAACACATCTTTGGATAGCATGTTACAGGTTTTTCCCTTTTCCTGTTGACAGTGCATGCTCAGCAATACTAAATGGATATTGCTAAGATGTAAAGTGAAAATGCATTATTCCTGTGGAACTATTTAACAATTCAACTGACCTTTGCCTTACTTAGGGACTGCGGGAGACGGAGGCCCAGGTCTAACAGCCTGGTCATTTGTGCTGGGGTGACAGGGGTTAATAAGATGTTTCTTAACCTTCAGTTGCATGATTCTATAATTCATCACCTGCATACTGTCCGATCACTACCCAAAGCCCAGTCTCCTGTCACCATATATGTCCCTTCATTACTATTATTTTGGCTTTGTCTGGACCACTAACAATGGTCGTCTTTTTACCTTAGGCCACAAATTAAAAATATCTGCCTTGTTCTCTTAAGCTCTGTCTTCAGGGTTCTCCCTCTAAAATTCAAGCATGGAAATGAATTCCCTGATTACTTACTTTATATTGTAAAAGATCAGTCATAACAGTGTTCTGTTTTGTCATTACCGGCGACTTTCTGGAACGTCTGTTTTTTAAATAAATGAAATATATCGTGTTTTAAAAGCCAGTTACGCGTGTTAATAGCATTTTACAGTACACTGTTTACAAATCGTAACTGCAGTTACCGTTCAAGTTCCTCAAACTGAAGCCAACGCAGTAAAGCTATTTTATGAATTCCCAGGTTCAAAAATACTGTAAAACTTCTGCTTTGCAAGAAAAAATGCAGTCTTTTGTAAATTCACATTATTGGTACAATTCTGTCGAAATCTGCATCATTCCGTGGATTTTTAGTTATCAGAAGCATGTGCGAAATAGTAACTCCTTAAAATTCTCACTTATAACAAGCCTATTCCTATCAGAATCATTTTCTAATTTTTAATCAAAGCTATATATGTACATTTACAGAATCAACTCTTCCCAACAGGTGTTGACATAGACAGCATTTCCTATTATTGCCATATCATTGTGTCTTTTGGTCTTTTCCTCCAAGCTCTGATACAGTTTCCATCCTCGTTGTTTCCATTACTTACTGATTTCGTGCTACAGAAGAGTTACATTCCCTCTTTCTTCTCCAGTGGACATGCAGTTTCCTCCCGAAGAGCACACCCTCCTCTCGTAAGTGTCCCTGGAAATTGGGTTATTTCAGTATCCCGGGTCTAGATGGATGTGACTCCGTGTGAGCCAGACTCTAGCCACGTGCTCAGCTAGGACGGTTTCCTCTCCTGTGCCACCTGCATCTCTGCTCCTGCGTTTCCCTTTGCTGGTTTCTCACACAGGAAGGCCAGGGACCCCCTCTGTGGCTCCGTGACTCTGTGCAACGCGTTGGAAAACCCCCCAGTGGGAAACCCGGGGTCGGCGTGGGCCTCCGTGCACGCCAGCCCAGCGCTTCTGCCCGTCTGGACACCGCTGACAGCGGCTGGGTGAGCCCACACGAGCCATCTCGCCTTTGGGGAAACATTAGATTGTAGCATTCTAGCTCCCTAAGGAGTCAGAAAATCCAACCTCCGTTTAACTCGGCACCTTCTTTCCTGCTACTGTTCTGGTCTAGATTACTCTTCTCTCCCCCCTGGGTCCCCCCCCAGGTCCCCCCCAGTTCCACTGCCGTGTCCAGTTCCAGCCACGCCCGACGTTAAAGAGGTGTTGTAGAAACACAATTTATATTATGTCACCCTCCTGGTGAAGACCTTTTCCTAGCTTTGCATTAAACGTCGCATAAATATTGAACTGCTCACAGTGGCCCCTAAAGCTTGCGATGATGTGAGCCTACGAAATGGTCCTCTAGGCTCCGCTCTCTTCCTCCCTGATGCTTCGGCGGCGCTGATGTTCGCTTTTAATTTCCTGAGACCGCAGCGCGCTGCCCAGAGCCCTCCTCTGGCACCCCCTGTCGTCATGGCCACGACATCACGTGCATCCTTCGTCCCTGATGTCCTTCTCTTGTTTTAGGTGACATCTAAAATGTTACTTCCTTAGTGGGCATTCCCTGATCCCACAGAACTTGACCCTCAACCTCACAGCCACTGATCTTGAATTCATGTCATATGCCGACATACGGCCTCCTGTGGGTACAGCTAACGGGCATTTGTCTGACACCCACGTCCCCTGCCACCTGCAAAGCCTCCTGAGGACAGGAGTCTGTGTTTAATTGTCATTCTGTCCCCGGCACTTCCACATGGTACGTGGTAACGTAATAGATGCTGAACAAATATTTATCGAATTTATGAAGAAATAAAGAAGTTGTTTTTAAAAAGCAACACTTGAGGGCTTCATAGAGAATCAACATTTTCGAAGAATCTTACAGAACAGAACTGGAGAAGCCACAAAGATTAACAATCGAATCACCACATTGTTGTAATAGTCCCTCTGATAACATGACCTGCACTTAAACCATTCCTGTGTTAGGGAATCCATGCTATCCTACGAAATTCTGTTCTCTTTTCAGACACTTCCTATTATGGAAAAAAAAAAAACTATCTCTCTTACATTGGATTGTTTTACTTATAATCTTATAGCAATAGTTCTCCCACTTTTCCAAAATAGCTCCTCTTACAGTTTCTTCTGAAATGAAAGCACTCAAAGATGTCCTTGAAAATGACAATTGTTCTTACATTTCACTGAATGCTGAGGAATGGCATTACGCTTTATCGTCACTGGAATTCTTTTTTTAGTGTAAATTATTTTGCCTTATTGATTTTTAGAGAGAGAGGAAGAAAGAGGGAGAGAGAGAGATAGATAGAGAGAGAGAGAGAAATATGGATGAGAGAGAACATTGATTGGCTGCCTCCTGCATGCCCCCCACTGGGGATTTGGCCCACAACCTGGGCATGTGCCCTGACTGGGAATCGAACCGGCAACCTCTTGGTGCAGGGTCGATGCTCCACCACTGAGCCACACCAGCTGGGCTGGAATTCTTCAAGCTATACAGGGTGGGGCAAAACTAGGTTTATAGTTGTGAGTACTTGAAACCCAGAGTTTATTCTTGTATTGTTATTTATTAATGATTATATTATTTTCCGTATGAACTATAAACCCACTTTTACCCCACCCTGTGTACGGGATTGATTTCTTTATCCCTGTGCACAGTTAATGACCCAGATTTGAATGCACTGTGAGTACATTTTGATTTCCAATGAAGTGAAAATGTATACATTAAAAAAAAAACAAATTATATAAAGTCTTCTGTTTTAACTAACATTAAGAAAAAATTAAATATTTATAATGTTCATTTTTCCATTAATTATCTTAGTATCAAAAAGGAAATAAAAATCTTTGGGTAGAAATATATGCATTTATGTTTGCAGTACTGTTTTGAATGAGAAGATTCATATGTTACATGAACAATCCAGTTACCCACCTTAGCTCTGTGTGTGCGTGGTTTACAAACACATCTATAGTTTATCTCACAGAACCGTAGAAAATATATTTGAAAGCATTTAAAACCTTTTAAGTAAAGTGTTCTAATACTGCCTATTGTAATCGTAAACAATTTTAAAGAACTGGTATATAGTTTTTCAAATAAAAAATGAAATAACACTCACAGACAGTCGCTTGCTTTTATATGCATGAAACAATTTGCAAAATTGCATTATTTTGTTGTGGTTCTTTGGTCTCTATTTCTGAATCATTTTTATCACCACCATTCTTTGGGATGTAGATATTTGCTTACACTGTGACCCACTTTCTCTCAGCTAGTCTTTGGGACTGTATGAGACACCTCTAAAATTGCATTGTTTTATGGGTCACGCATACCATTACATGAGTTATTGTTTCAGCACAATAAATTAGACTTTCCAGATTGCTGCCTATAGAGCATCATTAATCTAGGGAAATGGGAGTGCTTGGTGCTGTAATTACATATCTGAACCTTTTAAGATGCAGGCTGAAGAAAAAAATATAAACCAGATATGATATAATGGACTTTTAGACTTTATACTGAAATCTAATAGGACAAATCATTTTTATAGTCATATGTAAAATGATTGCTGACATAAGAATATGTAAGCAATCCTTGTCAAGATATTACTGTAAGATTATGCATTGACTGTCCTTTCTCTACTCTATACAGAGCAGTTAGCCCTGGCCGGTTTGGCTCAGCGGTTAGAGCCTGCACACTCAAGGGTCGCAGGCTTGATCCCCAGTCAGGAGCACGTACCTGGGTCGCAGGTTCAATCCCCGGCCCCGCTCAGGGTTGTGCAGGAAGCAACCAGTCAATGTGTCTCTCTCACATCTATGTGTGTGTCTCTCCCTCTCCTTCCCTCCCTTCCACTCTATCTAATCATCAATGGAAAAATATCCTTGGGTGAGTATTAACAACAAATAAATAAATAATAAACCTAGCAAGTAGATAAGACCTATTTTTTTTATTTATTTATTTATTTATTTTTATCCTCACCCGAGGACATTTTTCCATTTTTTGTTCAGGTACAGTGGGAGGGAGAGAGAGGAACAGAGAGAGAGAGAAACATCGATGCGAAAGGAACACATCGAGTGGCTGCCACCCGCACGACCGACCAGGGCCGGGGACAAACTGCAACCGAGGTACGCGCCCTTAGCGGGAACCGAACCCAGGTCTCTCAGGACCGCAGGCCGACGCTTTAACCGCTGAGCCAAACCGGCCAGGGCAAGACCTATTTTTTTTAAATCTTTTAATTGATTTTTTAGAGAGAGACAAAGGGAGAGGGGGAGTGAGAGAAAGAAACATTGAGGAGAGAGGGAAACATGGATCAGCTCCTCCAGCCCGCCCCCTACCGGGATCAGGCCCGCAACCCTGGCACTTGCCCTAACCAGGAATTGAACCTGCAACCTTCCCATGCACTGGAGGACACCTGAGCAACTGAGCCACCCTGGCCAGGGTGGAAATAAGACCTGTTGTTCAGTCATTTGGAAACACAGAAAGGTTTGGTGTACAAATAATACTCCATTGGCCAGAGGAAACACAGGGAGATACAAAACAATAGCGTAGCCGCAGCCAGAGGTGCTTGACGCTGCGTCCCGATGTGGCCACGGGCCTGGGCGTCTGCCTCTGAGTGACGGGGCCCATGTCACCTCTTACAGAGCAGAGTCGGCGGGGAGGGGGCAGGTAGACACTCATGACAACCACAGAATCCCCCCAAATTTCTCATCAAATCAAAGACCTGCTACCAAAATTCATCAAGAAAAAAGAGCAAACACATCCAACTAGTTTTTAAACTTTGAAAAGAGAATATAACTATAACTATGGTTATAATAGTTAAGATATAGTTCAAGATTATGAAAAACTTCAATCCATTAAAATGATAAATTTAGAGATTTGAAATTTTCTGGAAAATAATATTTAGTACCTCATAAAAATTGAAACCCGGTAGAGTAATTGTCTGCAGTACCTTACTCAGGCATCAGGGTCTTCATGCAACAAGCAGACCAAGTGTTAGAGCTGAATTTTATCAAGGCCCGAAGAAACGGATTTTAAAAGTGCTTTAGAGAAATTCAAAAGAGCACATTCCCTGACATTTGATGAGATAGTAAATTATTGAACCTAATTGAAAATAGTATTAGAAAAGGGGATTATGGTTAATTTATGAGTATGGGTGAAAAGTCCTATGTGATAATCTTGCAAGTTGAAATCTGGAAGTATATATTCATTATGCCCATAGGGCATTTATTCTCAGAAATCAAGAAAGCTTCTCTACCAGAAAATGTATCAATTTATTTCACTACTACGACTGAGGAAAAGTGGTATATTACTTAAAAATAATAGAAATTTTAAAAAACATGAACCCTCATGTATGATTAGAACTAGGAAGATAGACCTCCTTTATCAATTTAGAATTTTCTACTTGAAACCTAGCAAATACCAAGCCTCACGGTGAAGCATGGAACCTCTCGCATGTTCAGAAACAAACACAAGTAACAGATGAGCAGCAAACATATTCAAAGTTGTGCCCTAGTAAAGTAAGATTGAAGCTCTGGCCCATTTGGCTCAGCGGTTAGAGCATCAGCCTGCAGTCCAGAGAGACCTGGGTTCGGTTCCCGCTAAGGGCATGTACCTCGGTTGCAGTTTGTCTCCGGCCCTGGTTGGGTCATGCGGATGGCAACCACTCGATGTGTCCCTTTCACGTCGATGTTTCTCTCTCTCTCTCTCCCTCCCACTCTATCTGAACATAAAAATGAAAAAATTTCATCGGGTGAGGATAAAAACAAAACAAAACAATAAAGTAATCTTGGATATTAAGAAAGAAAAAAATGGTGTAAATACGTAGAGAGATCATTTCACTGTTTATATACAGACAAAATACATATTCATCACAATGCATACACAAGCTATATTTAAAAAAGTGATATTTTCTTGGTAAAAGGTCAATTAACTAATTTAAAAACATAAGAAAAATTTTCAATCATTTATGGAAAATATTTTATGTCTTTGAAGAAATCAAATGTGTGCAAAACTCCTTTCAAGAAGTTTACAAAACTTTTTGTAGGTCCCGAAAGCGCCCTGAATGAATGAGGAGCTATGTGACATTCATGGATAATATATTATAATAATGATCCCAATTCTCTCTGGACTAATCTTTACATTTATGCATTTCCAGTCAGAATATTAACATAAATCTGCCTGGAACTTTTTAAATCGTACTGAAATTCACAATGGAGAGAGTAAAGAGGGTAAGTTTCTGAAAGCCAAAATAAAAAGAGGTTACTTCTATTATTAACAGCTATTCGTAGGCATTTAAAGCTGTGATAATTAAGGTAATGACTATTGGTTTCATGAATCTTATGCCATGTTTACTGATCTTGTGGGAAATTGTATAGTAAGTAAAATGTGTTTAATGTAATTCATAGATAAACATCATTTGAATAATATTTTCTTTATTGATTATTAGAGAGAAAGGAAGGGAAAGGGAGAGAGAGAGATAGAAACATCAATGAGAGAGAACATTGGCTGCCTCCTGCATGCCCCCCACTGGGGATCGGGTCCACAACCTGGGCATGTGCCCTGCCTGGGAATCAACCGGTGACCTCTTGGTGCATTGTTCCATGCTCAACCACTGAGCCACACTGGCCAAGCTGAATAATATTTTCTATTAAATAAATTCAAATTCATTATAAGAATGTCTATAACAGCCCTGGACAGTTTGGCTCAGCGATTAGAACCGGGACCTGCAGACCAATGGGTGGTGAGTTCGATTCCGGTCAAGGGCACGGACCTCGGTTACGGTTTATTCCCCCAACCTGGTCAGGGTCGTGCAGGAGGCAGGCAGTCAACGGGTGTTTCTCCCTCTCTCTCTCCTCCTTCCTCCCACTCTATCTGAAGATAGATGGGAAAATATCCTTGGTGAGGATGAAAAACAAAGAGAATGTCTATAACATTTTTGTCAAAACATTGCTTTTAGCTCTTTGAAAATTCATACATTGAAAAAAAAAGGTCTACCAGTAATTTATTAAAATGAATGAACATAGTAAACATAACCAAATGCCAGTAGTCATTTTTTGTGGATGTAATGTTTTCATTGTTTTGGTAAAATAATAGTTATACACACAGATGCTATAGACAGGAATGTATGTAGGTAGGTAAGTAGTTATATGGATAGTTCATTTGCTCCATGATGTAAAGGATATTGTTGGTATTGATCGTTGCTTTATAACCAAAACTTAGAACAATGTCTGAATCATACCAGTATAGGAGAAATATTTTCTTTAATAAAAATACTAGTTTTCCATTAAAAGTGTAAATTCCTTTCTTAACCTCATTTCATTTATTTAAAAACACTTCATCATGGCAGCTGGGTTAGACAATTTGGGGTGAAGATATGTAAAATAAGTCATTGTGTATATTTTAATAATTTAAAAGATAACTTTTGGGAGGAAACTGAATAAAGACATTTTATAGAGTAGAACCAAGAAAATATTATCCTAACTGTCAGCTTCTTTCAAGATTTATAAATTAATAAATCTTTGAAACATACACAATTAATATTGAAAACGTTATTATCTTCAAAATCTCCAGACAGGGCACAGCCTCTGAGTCAAGAATAAAAATACTGATGTTAGTACATCCTTCCATTTAAGTTTTGGAGGCAAAGTGAATATTATAATGAGAAAGCCTTGATATTTTAAAAGATAAAAATCCAAAACAGCAAACATCCTAATCTTTCTTGTGGGGTGTGTGTGTATGTGTGTGTGTGTGTGTGTGTGTGTGAGAGAGAGAGAGAGAGAGAGAGAGAGAGAGAGAGAGAATGTGTGTTGGCATTATTTATAAAATGAGTCAGTGATTTCTTTTTATTTATTTGCATTTAATATTTTGCTTTATATGATTTCTCAGTAGACTCTCCTAGTCTTTCTTTTATTTGTGTTCAGAGAAGACAAATTTCAATGTAAATGAGCAAATGGCTCTTTTCTACATAGGCTATGTATAAATAAATTTTTTCTTATTTTCTTGAATAAGGAGATTATAAAACATAAAACTATTCTATAATCGTTTATTTATTTATGCTACAGGAGGAAAGGACATTAAAACCAAAGGAAATCAAAGACCCTAAATAGCTAAAGTATTTTTAAGAAAGAAACACAAAGTTGGAGGTAGAACATGCCTTGGTTTTAACCTATACTGCAAAACTATAGTAATCAAAACAGTATGGTACTGGCACAAAAATTTACATAAATGAATGAAATAGAATTAAAAAACCAAGAAATAAACCCATGCCTATGTGGTCAATTAATCTATGACAAAGGAGGCAAGACTATACAATGGGGGAAAGACAGTCCATTCAATAAATATTGTTGAGAAAACTGAACTACATGCAAAAAATTAAAATTGCACCACTTTCTTTTACCATATACAAAAATAAACTCAAAATCAATTAAAGACTTAGCTGTAAAACTTGAAACCATAAAACTTCTAGAAGAAAACAAAGGCATTAAACTCTTTGACATCAGTCTTAGAAAAAAAATTTGGGGGGGGGGGGATATGTCTCTCCAAGCAAGAACAACAAAAGCAAAAATAAGCAAATGAAATTATGTCAAACTAAAAAGCTTTTGCACAGTGCAGGAAACCATCAACAAAATAAACAAGCAACCCACTCCATGGAATAAGGTATTTGCAACTGACATATCCAATGAGGGTTCATATCCAAGATCTATACAAAACACATGAAGGGCCGAGGATCTGAACAGATATTTTTCCAAAGAAGACACATGAAAAGATGCTCAACTCACGAATCATCAGGCAAACGCAAACCAAAACCGCAAGAAGGTAGCACCTCACACCTGTTGGAATGATTATTATCAAAAAGACAACAGATAACAAGTGTTGTCAAGGATGCGGAGAATAGGGACCCTCCTGCACGTCTGTGGGATTGCTAACTGGGAGAGCCATTCTGGAAAACAGTATGGAGATTCCTAAAATAATAACAAATGGAGCTACCGAGTAACCCAACAATTCCACTTCTGGGAATCCGCTGAAGAAAAGGAAAACATTGGGAAGAGACTCCTGAAAAACAGAAACTGACTTGAAAGGAGGAAGGTGTAATCTGCGGAGCGTGTAATCAACGGTCTCTCACCAAAAGACGCCTTCGTTTCCACCTCTGTTCGTGTGTTAACCCGACTTCTATCATCTGGCATTCATTAACCAAACAGATTTGTCAGGGGCACCTCCCCTGTTGCAGATCATGTACTCTGGGGACAGATTCACTGACTGACATGGTCACTGATATTTTTGGGGGCGGGGCAGAGCAGTAAAAACAGATGAAATATGATTAAAATGACCTACTATTTTGAATGCTCAACAGCAACAACAAAGCCAATGTCAGGATACTGCATAAAAATAGTGGGATGTTTGGGCTAGTTTAGGTTTATAGTTTTTGTAATAATGTATAGAATGTCACGGCTGGGAACTACAGTTCGACCAGGACATCCAAAGAGTTCTTAAATATTCCAAAGGGCTTCTCAGTATCCCTCCCAAGGGTCTTTGTTCGGAAATGGGGCCATCCCCACGTACAAACAGTGTGATCCATGCAGGCTGCTCGCTCAGGTAACCCCAGGCTCGGGGCCAACTTGCTCTTCTCCACGGATCCCAACTCTCAGAAGGCCAAGCCTGGTGCAGAGTCTTCAACTCCTCTGACTCCTCTCATCGTGCATTTCTTCCCCTTCTTTTTCTTACGCTGTGCCTGGGTTCTCACCAAACTATTCTTCTACTTTTCATTTTTAAATCTTTTCAACACGGCGGACAGTGGACGTACTTGTGGTCTGCTCCAAAGGACCGTGGAGGGGAGCTCGGAGGGGTGCATGGAGCCTGAGCCAGCCCGACGTTTGTGACTGCGTCCTTCTTCTCCCAGGCACGGCCTCGGGGCTACCTGGCTTCCTACCCATGTATTTCTATAATTCTGACTTCGTTTTTCTTCCGGGAAATTATGCAAGTTTCGGGAGCTCTACACCCTTTTGACTGAAGTAATTGTTTTCAAATCCCCTGAAAGAGGCTACAGAATTCAAGAGAAGGAAATTGTTCCTTGCAGGACTAGTCACATGTCCACCACAGGTTTGTTTTGGAAAAGTGATGTTTTTGACTTAACATGCTGCTTCCTCTATTAAGGCAAATAGAGTGTTTCGGTTCAGAGTTATGAAGCAAGAAAAGAGTCCTGACACTTAGAGCCCAAGCTGGAAGAGAAAATATGCTTTGTCTGTGTCCCTAACCATAGCCCTGCCATTAGCCATCCTGACAGCTTTTTATTAGGGCGAGAATCTGCTCGTGTTTGAATTTCTCTGGGAGACAGGCTCCCGTCTGCGAGGAAGTGACTTCGGTCATGGCTGGACCTCGAGAAATGGTTTGCAGGCAGGCAGCGTCTGGTGGCGCCCTGAGGGAACAGGCTTGGGGTGTCCCTGCGGGACCCAGGGTCCCCTTGCTCCTGGCATGGACGCAGCCTTCCGGAACCCCTCCTGTTTCTGCTGAGCCCCGTTCCGGGTCTGTTTTCTTCGTCTAAAATATATAGCCTTACCTTTGGAAACACTTAAACAGCAAAAGGTGCTGCTTACTTAGCGTGGGAAAGAATTCCAGTGGCAATTTGAACACAGTTTTCTTTCAAGAAAAAGGCAAAAATTGAGCAGACATTAGTATCGTTAAAACTAGATCGGTTTTCCCTTTCCCTGAGCTGGTTTCTGTCCTGGTTGGGGGAGGGGAAGCAGGGATCAGGAATGACAGCCTACCTCACTTTCTTTCTGCCGTCGCCCTGAAAACACAGTCGGTCTCACTTCTATTGCCACAGCCTGGGTGGCTTGTCAACGCAGTGTTTGTGTGTCACGGCTCTGGAGACCGGGTGTCTGCGGTCAGGGGGGCTGTGTGCCGGTGGCCGACTTCTCCTGAGTCCTCATGGTGGAAGGGCCTTGGGACCTCTGGGCTCACAGGGCACTAATCCCCCGCGGGGGCTCCTCCCTGGGGACCTAATCACCTCCCAAGGGCCCCGCCTGCTAACACTGTCACGTGGACCCAGGAGTCTGGAGCGAGTTTGCAGGGACACACTAAACCACAGCCGGACCCTCCCTGAATCTCTGCCTTCGCTGTTCTGCTCTCTCACCTAGCAGAGACACGGAGAGGTCTGCACAGTGTCAGATAAGGTTGAAGTTCAATGCAACCCTCATTGCGATTCAAAGGCCAGCAGCTCAAAGTGTGACGGTGCACACGGTACCCTTCCAGCGACACGGCCGTCCCCTCGGCCGGCGGGCCACCCAGGTCCCCCTGGCTCCCCTTCAGTGTTAGGAGGAGAAAACAGTTCCGCTAGCCCGGTTGTCAGGAAGACTACATCGTGCTCTGACGTGTGTCTGAGAGAGCGCCGACATCCAGAGCTGGGACCCCGTTGTGTGAATGTACCACAGCATTTTCCTCCACTCGGCACCCGTGGAATGCGACCCGGCTGTACAAAGAAGAAACTCTCGCCTTCTGCCCCGCATGGAGGGACCTGGAGAGCGTTGGGCTCAGCGGAACAAGCCAGTCAGAGAAAGACAAGTACCATGTGATCTCACTGATACGTGGAATCTGATGCGAACAAACTGGATCTGGAAGCGCGGATGCATGGGACCAGCTGGCCAGTGCCCGCAGGGCGGGGTGGGATGACTGGATAAGGAAGGGGAGGGATTAGCTAAAGAACATACATGCACACCCCATGGGCACGGACCATCGTGTGTGAAGGCCAAGAGGGGGTGGGTGGAGGTGGGCAAAGGGGGGCAAATGGGGGACACCTGCAATAGTGTCAACATTAAATTTTTTTTTTTTCCTTATCCTCACCCGAGGACATTTTTCCATTTTTTGTACAGATAGAGTGGGGGGCAGGGAGAGAGAGAGAGAAAAATCAACGTGAAAGGGACACACGAGTGGCTGCCACCCGCACGACCAACCAGGGCCGGGGACAAACTGCAACCGAGGTACATGCCCTTAGCGGGAACCGAACCCGGGTCTCTCTGGACCGCAGGCCGACGCTCTAACCGCTGAGCCAAACCGGCCAGGGCTAAAAAAATTTTTTTAAATAATAAATTAAAACAAAGAAATACAAACCAGAAATCATAGGCAATGAATGATGTGTATAATTTATGTGTGTGGTTTATGAAGGGGCGTATCTTCATCAATGGACCCATATTGAAAGAAGACATCTTGGCCCAATGTCTGAAGATTGGTAAACACACACACACACACACACACGTACACGTACACAACAAAAATGAAACAAAACCACAAAGGTTTCTCTACAAACTCTATAATCATGAATTAGTACACTCAGCAGCGTCCCTCTGGTTATTGTGTAAGATTACCAGTCAGCAAATACTGGCTAGAGGGGAATAATGGTTGTTTCTGTGAGCACATCTAGGCTAAAGCTACAGGAAAATTCCGTTTTACCTTGACTGATGAAGGCCATTAAGGGAAGAAATGATACTTCTGTCTATGTGATTACTAATATCTTGACTATGTAAGTGCACCTAATGATCTTTTTCCTTTCTCTTATTTTAGATGATGACCACGGTGATGAGACTGTCATCCTGCGAAGTTTAAAAGTGGAATAGAAAAGCTTAAATACTGTTCATTTTGTGACTGTCACTGGCCGCCCCATGGAATCGCTGCCTTCCCAGCCTCAACATTTGCAGATCACGAGTGTCAAATCATGATAGCCTAAGCATGCAGGTGATGTGGTAATCAATTATATATTGAGTTTTTCCTATCTGTGTGTTTAATGATTTATGTTAGTGTCTCAAAAATTAACGTCCCTGTTATTATTGCATCTCATTTTCTATCCTAAGTTCTGTAAGTTACCATGGATCTATCACATTGAATTACTTCAATTGTCTTATTCTACTTGGAGTCCTATTTCATGTGGCATGTCACATGGATAAAACATTTACATGGTTTTAAACCTGTTCTGATATTGCTTTAAACGCAGATGATGGTTGACTGCGCTTGGTTGCGGGTGCGTGTCCATATACGTACACGGTTACGCGATGGAGAAGCATGATTTCCAGTTTTCTGCATTCCCTCTGGGTCACGTGATGCTGAGTTGACTGGCCCAGAGGTGTCTCTGGAAATTGTCTCCACCCCTGTACGTCAAATAGACATCGAGCTCACTGTACGCTTTTAATATTCTACTGGAAGACTCGCCAACATCTCACGTCTAGGGCGAGGCTTAGGAACAGAGACCCTCACTGAGAATTTGCCTGGAGACCGAGCGAGTCCTCTGTGTTCTGGCACATGGGCCGTAGCTATGACACCTGTGCAGTAAGGTGACCTGATCATCTAACAATACCACTTTGCAATACATTTTTAGAAAAATATCCACCCTTACTTAATTCCTTCTGTGTGCTGTCTACCACACTCGGTGGGCGTCATGGGACGAGTTACCGTTGATACTACGCAGACAGGCAAAGGTCCACCCCTATTCTGAATCGTGTCCAGCTACCAAGGGTAGAATGTTGGGGCCTGACTCCATGTCTCCCAGATCCCATAGGAACAAAGGTGCTGCCATCTTTGACGAACAGGCTGATGCTCACTTTTATTTTCATGAGCGGTGCTCCTGTGACATTGTAACCACTGAGTTAAGATCTCATTTTGCTTTAGAATATTTTGTAATCATTGCAAACGTCTTGTCATAGGACTTACCCTCAATGAGAAGTAGACTTCAGTTCTTACCTAGGACTTTGCTTTGTGTTTTGCTATTAAACTGACAAAATTTGCATTTCATATTTAAGCCTACAGAATCCATCCAGTCTTTCCACGCTACATTGCATAAGGGCTTTCTGGCTTCAGATTCTAACTGTTACAATATACACAGCATAGATTTCATTTTATGACTAGTAATTTTAATAAATGGAATTGTATCATCCTATACACACTGTTAATCTTTGGTGTTTTATATTAACTTATACCAAATTTAACTTTATTTTTTAAATTTCATATTCTTTACCACTTTATGTATGATCTGTTGATAGGGTTTTAACAAAGAAAGTTACATTCAATAAAGGGAGTTTTTAAAAATAGAACTTAGCAAAAAATATGATATTATATTCAGTTCACATAGCTGTTAGAAATTCTCTCTCCCTATGGCAAAAAGTGGGGCTGCTATTTTCAATACCAACGTGAAACCCCTGTGAATGTTATCAACACCCTCACGCTCATTAAAAAATAAAATAAAAAGGTGTAAATAAATCAATGTAATACATTAAGCAAATTTAAAAATCAAGGTTATTCTAATAGTCTCATAACTGTTCTACGTTTTCTTGACAACTGAGGACATAATGTCAGTATACATTTGAGAGCCCAACATACCTGGTTTATTCTTACGAGATGTATGGTTTTGAACAGTTCACCTTAAAGTTCTACATCCATATCTATAACATGGCTATCAGATCCACTACATCGAATTATTGACAGTAATATATGTTAAAATACACACATTTTGCATGATTGCAAGGATACTGCAGAAACCCAATACATTTAAGTTTACTATTGATTATTTTGAGGACAAGTACTGTTTGTATCTCAGCAGAGAGCTGGTAAAAATATTTGAAACACTTCATGGAGCCCTGATAGTGGTTTTCAAGGTCTTGACTTTTAGAATACGCCTGTACAAATATAATATATGTGAAAGCATCCGTGGTCCTGGTCTCTTCCTGAATGTAATCCTATGTTTATAACACAGTGTTTCTATGTTTTCATTTATTTTTTTTATCCTCACCCGAGGACATTTTTGCATTTATCTTCAAATAGAGCAGGAGGGAGAAAGGGAGGAAGAGAGAGAGAGAAACATCGATGTGAAAGGGACACATCGACTGGCTGCCCCCCACACAACCCCAACCGGGGCCTGGGACAAACCGAGGTACATGCCCTTAGCGGGAACCCAAGCGGGAGTCTCCGGTCCACAGGCCAACGCTCTAACCGCTGAAACAAACCAGCCAGGGCAATGTTTCTGTTTTTAAATCAACCACCTACAATGATCTGACCAAAACACCGACTCCTATGTGCAGGTTTAATTTTTAGTTTTACAAATGGGGAAACTTACACAGGAAGGTAATTAAGTCGAATAGAAGTCTTTCGTGACTTATATGGACACACTACATGTATGGCTTCTATATCTCCAAAAGAATCAACCTCCAGGATGTAAGACAGTAAGGAATTAAAACCTAATACGCACGAGCATTCTGTCCCCAGCCATTATGTGACCACGATAGCTTCCCACGGCAGAAAACCTAAAAGTATGCATAACACAAAATCATTTGTTTGCCAGGTGCATTCTTGCTGAGTCAGCCCACTTGGTGTTACGCCAACTTCTACTGTTTCTCACTAAGGGAATATATCCCTGAATAAAATGTCAGGAATGTTTAAAGGGACGTAACAGCCTTAATCCAAATCTGAAAGCTGAGAGATTCTGCCACAAAAATAAATGAATAAAAATAAGAAAAGAGAAATGCGAACTATAAATACACACACACCTTCGAAATTACAGGATCGTTTTTAAACCAAGAGATTACTACGGAATCACTATGTACTAACACTACAAAGAGAAGTAAAACTGTTTTGTTTTGTTTTGTTTTGTTTTGTTTTGTTTTGTTTTGTTTTGTTTTGTGCAGAGGAAGTAGTCAGGAAAAACTACACATGAAAGTGATGACCGGTTAGTCGTTCGGGGCCAGGGAGGCACATGCCAGGTGAGCGAGGTTGCTACAGGGCACAGGAGAGGAAGCACCTTGACTTTTGGGGGAAGAGTTACAGGTTCATGGGAAGATCTCACACTGAGAAATCACCTCAGGCACATCCCTTGACTATTTTTTTTTTTTATTGATTAATTTTTGTTACAGATGATTCTCCTTTTTTCCCCCACTGATTCCCCCTCCCCTCCCCTCCCCTCCCTGCCCCTTCCCCAGATTGTTGTCCATGTCCACTGTTCATGCATACATGCGTATAAGTTCTGTGGTTCATCCCTCCCCCACCTCCCCACTCCTTAGGGGATTGTCAGTCTGTACCCCGCTTCCGCGTCTCTGGGACTACCCCATTCCTCAAACTGTTATGTTCATTATATTCCACAAATCAGTGAGATCATATGAAATTTGTCTTTCTCTGTTTGGCTTGTTTCATGTAGGATGATACTTTCCAGGTCCCTCCATGTCGTCTCAAAGGATAAGAGATCTTTCTTTCTTACCGCTGCATAGTACTCCATTGTGTATATGTACCACAGCTTTTTGATCCATTCGTCTACTGATGGGCACTTGGGCTGTTTCCAGATCTTAGCGATTGTAAATAGTGCTGCTACAAAGATGGGGGTACATATATACTTTCTTATTGGTGTTTTATGCTTCTTAGGGTATATTCCTAGAAGTGGGATCACTGGGTCAAATGGAAGTTCAATTTTTAATTTTTTGAGGTAACACCATATTGTTTTCCATAGTGGCTGCACCAGTCTGCATTCCCACCAGCAGTGTACTAGAGTCCCCTTTTCTCCACACCCTCGCCAGCACTTGTTGTTTGATGATTTGTTGATGGCGGCCATTCTGACAGGTGTGAGGTGATACCTCATTGTTGTTTTGATTTGCATCTCTCTGATGATTAGTGATGATGAACATTTCTTCATATGTCTCTTAGCCATATTGATCACACATTGTCCTCATCCACAGCATCCGGTTAATAACAGTTTTTAATGTGGCCACTAAGTAAGCCAAGTGAAGACTATAAAACGAACCTCGAATTTTAGATGTGGCATCAGATGCCCTTTCGTCTCGCGCCACGTCATAATTTTGAGTGAACAGACTTGGTGGAGTGAAGCATTAGTAGGAAACGTACGTATTCCCTAGATAACTGTTTCTCAGAAGAAGCAAATACGTTGGAGTACGTCCGACCCGGGTTTGAGTCCTGTCTGCCTTTACTCACGGGGCTTAGAGAAATAACCTAAAGCTTTCTTAAGCTTCAGAATGGCCACCCTGCGCGTGGAAACCAGTGTCAGCCCTTGTCGTTGGTCCTGAAAGGGGGTGCAGACGAACAGATGGCCCTGGGGCCTGTCCTGATGCTGACTGTGGGGCACTGTGCCCGGCTCCCACGTGCGATGACGTCAGCTCCTCGGAAAGTTTTGGAGACACGCTGGCTGGAGTCACTGCGCTCAGACCCTTTTCTGAGGCCTCCCAGGAGTTGCGTGGGTCACAGGCGGTACACAGACGGGCGAGTTTCCGCCACAGAGCACGTCCCACCACGAGGCAGAGTGAGAAGAGCTGCCCCAGAGAACAGGGGGTTGCGTGTCAAGTACACGGATGACTGTCGCAGGGATCCAAGGCCGGACGGAGGCGAGCTGGCGCTGCCTACTTCAGCGTCAGAACGTTCCGGATACATACGAAGACGGGACCGTTAGCAAAGACACGAAGAGCGAGTGCACAAGGCGTGACAAGGGGACAGAGACAGTTGTAGTGCGGTGGTGTGGAAATAGTAGGGCATGCGTTCAGATGGACAGGAAATTGAAGGCCGGTGGTGGAGGCGGCAGGTTATTCTGCTTCTACGTCTGGGCAGCGCATCTCTCCAGAGGCTTCTAGGGAGGGGAAGGAGGGTCAGGTCACCTCCCCCAAAAATAGGCAGGCTAAGACTGGTGTGCCCTGGTCCTAGGACATTAGGAAGGTGCAACCAAGCCCTTTCCGATGGGGGCTATCTGCGCACGTTTCCAAGGTGTTCTGTCAGCAGCCAGCAGAATCCCCTTCCTGCGTCTCACCGCTGAAAACCGTCCAGCTGCAAAGACGCAGCCCCTAGTGTCTCCCTGGGAAAGAAGATGAAAACACCGCACCCGTGTGCAGTCAGATTGCCAAAGGAAAGCGTACATTCATTTTGAAATAAAAATGTGTCTCCAACCAGTGCTTAGAAAGTATCGTCCGTTTAATTTCCATGGCCTGAGAAAACGGTCCCACCTTCAAGTGTAAAACATTTATTAAAAAGTTCCTTTATTGTGGTTAACCCTGCCAAAGACATGGATCATCAGATGTGCTTTTCACGATCCGCCCGTGGAGAGCGAAAGGAGGACTTGATGCAGCCGTGACCTTCGGTTTCTAATGGAACGTCGAGCAGAAAGAGTACCGCCAGGTCTGTCCCCAAGGAGCCACTCAGAAGTCACTTTACTGACCTGGTTACACGGGAGAAACAGACAGAGACTCCGAGACACGGGAGCGCACGGACTGCATCGTCTTGTTTATTGCCTTCTAATGACACGCGTGATGCCTGGCCCGTGGGAAGCAACACCAAATGGAGCATAGGGCTCACGTGGGAGGGAGGCCACAATCCACACTGACCACTGAAGGTGACCGGTGCTCGAGGAGATGCCCACAGAATGATCGGGTTACATCTCCTTTTTTATGGAAGGAAGGAAGGAAGGAAGGAAGGAAGGAGGGAGGGAGGGAGGGAGGGGAGGGAGGGAGGGAGGGAGGGAGGGAGGGAGGGAAGGGAGGGAGGGAGGGAGGGAGGGAGGGAAGGGAGGGAGGGAGGGAGGGAGGGAGGGAGGGAGGGAGGAAGGAAGGAAGGAAGGAGGGAGGGAGGGAGGGAGGGAGGGAGGGAGGGAAGGGAGGGGAGGGAAGGAAGGAAGGAAGGAGGGAGGGAGGGAGGGAGGGAGGGAGGGAGGGAAGGAGGGAGGGAGGGAGGGAGGGAGGGAGGGAGGGAGGGAGGGAGGGAAGGAAGACAAGGAAGAAAGAAAGAAAGAAAGAAAGAAAGAAAGAAAGAAAGAAAGAAAAGGAAGAAAGAAAGAAAAGGAAGAAAGAAAGAAAAACAAGGAAGCAAGAAAGAAAAACAAGGAAGAAAGAAAAACAAGGAAGAGGAAGAATCATGTTGAGTAGGACCCCAGTTCTCCCCTGACTATTGGTATCCGTGTGTGTAATAAAAAAGGAAACTCGGACTTAGGAAGATGAAATGATCGCCTCAGTTCATGAGATACTTTCTATTGCGTGTCTATTTTGTGACAGAGGGAGCCCTTGAAACTCTTCTCTTAGCTGGGTCGTCTGGAGAGCTGGGAGATTGGGCTCGGGTTTCTACCCACGTCCGTGCTCTTCCATCAGTCACACTCCGCCCCGCGTGGGCTCTCGCCCCCCTAGAATCCAAATACCATGACATCGTTGAACACAAAATGCTCCGGATTTAGGACTTCGAAATTAAGTATCAAGTCTACGAAGCCAATAAATGATACTTTCCCCTTTCAGTGTTGCTACTAGCATGTTTCATGGCTAGAAACACTAGAACGAACACACACACGCACACACGTGCGTGCACAGTATTTTGCAGTCATCACTCCACTCGTTTGGACAGACTCACGAGGGTGAGTGGACTCTGTGGACCTGTATTCCACGCAGCCTCTGAGCTTGGGCTTGTTCAGGGACCTCCAGCCTTTTTTGACATCAGGCGACAAAGGAAAGTGTATTAAGTTCTTTCATTTTTTTAAACAATACCGAAGTGGGAGTTTGGTATTCTAAAATAATATGTACTATTTCATAAGTGCCACCTTTTTGTTAAAAGTGCAGGCGTATACTTTCCCCACTTGCTCGGAATGTGGTGCCCTAATTGACAGCCCTTTGTGAAGTTAAACGTGTGTCAGATAGAGACTGGAGGAGCCTGTTATCGCCAGGCAATTACATCTGGTTAATAACCTGGCTGTACTTTCTGTCCACACAGGACGGCTCTGGCAAGGCCCCGCCCAACGGCTTTCATTCGGTGACAAAGGGAACTTTAAGATTGCAATACGATCTATTTTATTGTCTCTTATCTGAATAGGGAAGGCGTCTGCAACATGACATCAGCTCACCGGAGAAGAAGAAGTTAAAATACTATTATTTCCACAGAATGACCTTTCTTCTGTGTTCTCTGCTGGGCTCAGAATCACAGTTACGCTGCAGACATGTGGGAGCTGGAAATGAACAGGAAATCCAAGTTTTCAGCACACACCGCAAAACGTGTACCAACTCCCGCTATTTCTCATTGTTATCACCAATATTTCAATCAAAATGTTGCCAGTGCTTTTTCTATGTCTTTTCATGATGTCTCAAAGACATATTGTCTATTCTACCAACTGGAGTAAGTGATTTAAAAAAGCAAGTTGATGAAGCTAAATTTTAATATATATATACACATAAATTCTGTCAACACCTAAAATCTTCTTTAAAAACCAGTTGTGAACTGTCAGTTTTATCACAATCATTCATTCTAACTTAGGGATTAAAATAAACAAATTGATGGCACTAAGAAAATGATAGACATATCGAACTCAATAGCATCCATAATAATGTGCATATATTTAAAAATACACATAATACGCCCAGCTGGATTGGCTCACTGGTTGAGCATCAACCTATGCACCAAGAGGTCACTGGTTCCATTCCTGGTCAGGGCACATGCCCAGGTTATGGGCCCAATTCCCAGTGGGGGGCACGCGGATGTGGCCAATTGTTCTCTCTCATTGACATTTCCATCTCTCTCTCTCCCTCTTTCTCTTTCTTCCTCTCTTTAAAATCAATAAAGAAAAAAATTAAAAATACACAAAATATGCAGCAAAATTTTTCAAGAAATACAAATGAACAATGAATTAAATAACTAAACAATCGAACTACATTCAAGCTGCGCATTGCTGTCCTGCTCAGTATTTTATAGTCAACAAGGGATTATGCAATCTTGGGTACAGTACAGCTCAGATCAAAGGAACATTTATTGGGAAGCATCTGATTATGAATAACTCATAATACATATCATTCATTCATTCATTCGTTGGTTGGTTCTTCTACAGATATTTATAGCGAGACTACAGTAAGCCAAGCACGTCTCTAGATAGGAAGAAATAAACCAGGAACAAATAGTGACATTTTGGCACTTTGGGAATTTATATTCTAGTGGAAGAACACTATAGATACAAACTTAAAATTTTAGTAAAATGTGATAGAAACTACACAGAACACTGTGGCCCTGGACTTGTCTGTTTTTGGTTACACACAGACTGTTCATACACACATCATGCATTTCCGTCACCAAGCTGTCTCTCCATGTCCTGGTCTGTGCAAACTGCTCAGTTACAGAGAACTTTCCTTCCCAGAGACGTAATCACACAAAATCAGTATCGTGTTGTAGGGATCACGTTATATATAGACATAAGTTGACTCAACAAATGAAATATAATATTAAAGTATTTATTTTATCATTTTTATTTAAATAATGTCTAGTTTATATATACATATATGTGTGATTAAAATAAATCGAGCAAGAAGCAGTAATAGGAACTTAAAGAATATTACACATAAGGTAACACTTGGCAGAAGACATAATCAATGATTCCAGGTTTCTACCCACCTCGGGTTTTTATTTCCTTTTTAAACAATAAGCACAAAGTAATAATTATTACAATACCAAAGGTGTCTCCTCTTTTTAAAGGTGTTTCCATCTTTTTCTTATGTTAAAGTTCATTCCTGTGTCACAACATGTCTGATGATACTTAAACTCATGTAAAATTAAATTGTATCACTCAAACTTTATTTATAGTTTAAGCATTATTATAACATTTAATATAACACCTGACTTTTGATGAACAAAACATGTCTAACATAATAGCTTTTCATAACTGGAAGTGAACTTTTTGAATCCACCTTGTATTCTTTTGGAATAACACTACATCTGTGAAGTATGAAGTAATGGAGGAATTCTGTAAATATTTCCATTATCTACACTCATTACCATGTCCCCAGATATCCCCAAGTAGGGTATATTTTCCCCAGTTCCTCATACATTTCAGATTATACATCTGACCAACCCTAGAACCCAACCTTATATCACAATGCCCGTCAAGCACACCTAAGTGCCTCCGGTTTTAAATCCACATAATGCTCCTAAATCAACCTTTTTTCCACGTGCCTTTGTCATACCTTTAATAACGACGATTCACCTCGTATCGTCGGTGTGATTTGCTTATACAAAGTCATCTGTTCCCAGGAGGAAGATGAAGATAATGGAAGGGACAAGAGATGAACATCCCACGTGGTTGCAAGTCTTCCTGTTATAATTAACTTAGATAGCTTAATTTAAAACTAATGGGTTTTTAGTACTTGCTACCTCCATCAATACATTTGTAGTCAAATGATCCCAAGAAATTTTAGCATGACTAATTTGAGCCATATAATAAATGTCCTTTTTTAACCTATATTTCTGGCCAGTGAAACCTCTGAGACACTTTTTTTCTTCTTCTTCTTCTTCATTTTAGCTTTCGGTTGTACCCTAAGGATCTGGAAAAACATGAAATGTGCCTAGGTTGTGCCAGGTGTAACATGGGAAGAGTTTAGCATTATACAGCTTCAGTGGAAATGGGGGGACTTAAAGTCAGGACGTACCCCCCAGACTATTACTATGAGACTCTACGTCAGAGATGGTAGTTTTTTGTTTTGTTTTGTTCTAATCCTCGCCCGAGGCCATTTTTCCATTTTTTGTTCAGATAGAGCGGGAGGGAGAGAGACGAACAGAGACAGACAGAAACATCGACGTGAAAGGGACACATTGAGTGGCTGCCACCCGCACAACCAACCAGGGCGGGGGACAAACTGCAACCGAGGTACGTACCCTTAGCGGGGGGCCGAACCCAGGTCTCTCTGGACCGCAGGCCGATGCTCCAACCGCTGAGCCAAACCAGCCAGGGCGAGAGATGGTAGTTTTTAGAAGTTGGAACCAGAAAATATTTAGGGTTTGAAATGCCCTGAACTCCATCACCAATGAACCTGAAGGGAGTGGGGAGAGCAAGGAGGGAGAAGCCTGCAGTAGGCAACCAGGGGGAATTCACCCAGCCACCCACCCCCAGTGCATGACGTGTGTGCGTGTGTAAGGGACACAGGGAGCACAGCACCTTCGATAGGGACGAAGACATAATGACTCTCCCAGAGACGTCCACGCGTGCTCTCTGCGGACATGGCCAGAGCCCGGCTGGAGGTCTGGGAGCAGGAGCAGAGAGAAGAGCCAGGGTGAGGCTCCGTTTCAGGAGCTGCTCCCTGCAGGCACGCACAGGTGTCTTCACAGGTGGAGGGAAGGGGCTCTGTTCCGTTTCTACAAGTCCGTCCTGTAAACTAGACACGGGGCATGACCTGAAGCCGCCAAGCTGAGGCTGGAGAGCACTACCGTTTCCTGCTCCCCAAACACGGTTGTGATGAAAACGCCGGCGGTTCTAGTGTCTTTTCCCAGCTTCCAAAGTTGCATCGGCAGGCAGGGCAGGTGCCAGGCCCGCGCGCTGCAGGGGCCGCAGGGCATGTGATACCAGGCTCCCGGGTCAGTGGGTCCCCAGGCCCGGGGCTGGTGAATATTCTGGGTTTGTTTGGTCTCTTTGTCAGTTTAGATTTCCAGTATCTAACACAAATAAGTTTGCGTTTACATGGGTTTCTATAAAAAAAAAAAAAAAAAAAAGACTGTTCTAATCTTGTCTACATAGCACCTGACATGGATCCAAACCAGCCAAAATATTCCTCTAAGTTCTGTTGTGTTTAGCAAAGGTAATGGATTTTTTTTTTTTTTAATGTATAAAGCGATTGAGGAATCTGTATGATGAGAATGTTCTGGGAAGTGTTTAAATGCCCAGAATTCATTACTTAACATAGCAGCGCTTTGCCTTGATTGCACAGAGATAATTACCTCTATTAATGCCTTTTCCTACTGCAGTTCTCCGAATTCATGTATTATCACCTCTACCGACACACACCAGCTCTCTCCGTGGCTACACGTCGATCACTGTGTGAAGACACAAACGATCTGATTGGACACAAGTACAGCGCCTCCCATCACACGGGGTCTCCGGTTCCAGTCTGGAGACCCGAGGGTCTGTTGGTCCCAAGTTTGCAGCTCAGCAGTGCGATGCAGGCTGCTCAGGGTTTGGTTTAATAATGGTCACCATACAGGACCTCTGTAGGTCCCTAGGAATAACGTTATCCTTAGTCTTTACAAGCATAGGATCCAGTCTGATCAGTAAAATGTAGAGCTTTTGGGAAAGTTTTAAAAAATTGTAAGAAGCATGAAATGATGGTAAATGGCTAACGACCGATGTCCTGCTCAGACAAGGATCAATAAGGGATGAATAATTTAACTGGAGCTTACACAAAGAGTGAACCTTGGGCAAGTGGATTGGATCAAGAAGCTATGCCATACATTCCTATTTTTATCATGAAACAGTGGACACCATTCTTATGTGTGGTTTGGATGAGACCATTGGATGAGTTGCGTATTTGCATGTCAGCTGTGCCAGCCAGTGCTCTGTACTCGGACAACTAGTCAACCCCGGAGTAGCTCCCTTCATCCACCCTTCCCTGTGCTCTGACATCTTTGTTCCAGGTTCCTAGCCTAGGTCAATTGTCTGAAACTGATTTTTTCCGTTACACCCAGTCTTGCTTCTCAGGATTTTCTCTGTGACTCAACCTATATCAAAGCAGTTTGTTTTGTTTTCCTGTAATTACCAAATTCCAATTCTTTTTGAGATGTCCGTTCAATCTAGCCATGATGGTCCATAAATATCTTCCAATTCTATCTATGAATCCCATTTAAGTAAACACAGATACACCCACAATGTTTGAGAATTAACAGCTATGGCAAACATTGTTCACGTACAATTCCGAAAGGCTATTCATAGCATGCCACTTACATTCCGTATATGTCTATTCAGTTCGTTTTACGCAAGACGTTAAAACAGAGGTAGTCTAAATAGCATGTGACACACATGGACAGGGTCTATACATTCAAAATTAGAAGATGAAGTGTTAATTTATTTTTCTCTACTTTATTGTAAAGAGAATAAATGACAAGCAGACAAGCTGGGCAAGAGAGGAGCTGTTAGAATTCTGTGAATCAGCCCGTTTAATAACTAGTGTTTGGAGGCAGCTGCTTGTCAATTTATATTCTTAAAGATACACATCATTTAAACGTTGCTTCGAGTTCTACCAGGTGCACAACACCCCTCAGGTCTAATCTATTAAAAGTACATGAATGCCATTTAATTCACCTACATCCATGGAGTCTCACTAGAAGAAGAAACAGAGCAGAAACTGCTCAGTAAAGACACGTGTTCATCTCCATTTTAATGGGATCGTTTAAAACACTGCATTTTAATTAAATTATACCACTGTTCAATATTTTAAGGTGTGGGTTTTAATTTTGTTATCAAAAGTTAAATTTACCTTCCAGAAGTGGGAATATGATAGTAAATAACAGAAAATGAGTATTTCCCTATTTGTATCTTTGTAAATTCACTATGCTCTGTGAGCTGAGTGGTGTAGTTTTCTGTTTGTTAATCCTCACCGGAGGATATTTTTCATTGATTTTTAGATAAGAGTGCAAGGGAGGGAGAGAGAGAGACACAGAGAGAAAGTATGTGTGTGTATGTGTGTGAGAGAGAGAGACCTCGACATGAAAAACGTACCTTAGTTCAATTAAACATAATCATGCAGTAATATAAACATACAGAAGACTGCATGTGTGTATGTCTGTAAGTAGTTTTTAATCCTTTGAATTGGTGGGGCTGGAGGGATGAAGGGACTAAGCAAAAAAAATAAATAAATAAAGGAGAATAAACTCATGCACATGGACAATGGTTGGTGATTTGGGGGGTAGAGAGGTGGAGAGTGGTGGAGGGGGGAGCATGGTATAGGGGCACTAAATGGTGACGGAAGGAGACTTGGGGTGGTGAACACGCCACACAGTGTGCAGGTGACGTGTTCTACAATTCTGCACCTGAAACCTGTACAATTTTGTTAACCAATATCACCCCAATAAGTCCAATAAGAAGGATGAAGGTATATATCCTTTGAATTGGTTTCAGAGGGGGATAAAAAAGCCAATCTAATTTTAGAATGAAAATTACAATGAACCTTAGCACATAAGAACATGAAAAGTATGCAACCATCTTTTATTAAGACAAGTCAACTTTGAAATTAATCTCAAAAGGAAAAGCTAATATTTTGCTTCTAAGGCACAATTTTCCATTTAATAATTATCTTTTCAGAAAGTCATATTTTATTAAAATACCTACAGGCACACCTCA
Source organism: Molossus molossus (assembly GCF_014108415.1). Classification (NCBI taxonomy): domain Eukaryota; kingdom Metazoa; phylum Chordata; class Mammalia; order Chiroptera; family Molossidae; genus Molossus; species Molossus molossus. The sequence continues at coordinate 112,667,801 of NW_023425399.1, forward strand.
TTTTATTACACCTCACAAGTGCTGCATTTTTTTGTCTTACAAGTGGAAGGCAAGACCCGCCACCGGCAAAAAGATTACAATTCTCTTTATTGAGACTCACTTTATTTGCGTGATCTGGAACCAAACCCACAGTATCTTTGGGGTGTGCCTGTTATTAATTCATTGTACCACTTTCCTAATGACACAGGGACCATGATCATTGAAAGGAGATAGGAGTTTTTAATAAACGGTGGACCAGCATAAGGATAGTGTTTCTGCATTTCAGTGTCAATTTAAAGGCAACAGGCACCCACAATCCAAGTGGTCCCCAACTACAATGGTTCGACTTATGATTGTTCAGTTTTATCACAGTGCAAAAGCAATAGGCATTTAGTAAAAACTGTACTTCGAATTTTGGATTTTGATCATTCCCCAGCCAGTGATACGTGGTACAATACTCCCTTGCAGTTCTTGCTGCACTGTGGCAGAGGGTGACAGCATCCGTCAGCCACCTGACCGCGTGGGTAAACAGCCGATACTCTCAGCGTGGCATTAGGTGCATTACCAACCAGACGATGTTTTCAATTTACCATGGGTGTATGGGGACAGAGTCCCATTGTAAGTCAAGGAGCATCTGTATTGATCTCCTTTGTAAAACCAGCGAAGATGGGCATTTTCTGGTCTAGGTATTAAAAAATAACCTCAAAGATGAGGATGAATGTACTACAATATAAGAATTATGTCAGGTTAGTCAACACAAAAGTCTTCCTTTATCTTTTGCTTTGAACTAAAACAATTGTCAAGCGAAATAGTTCTCTAATGGGAGCAAGCAAATTGCATGTACAATAACTACACAGAGCCCTCTGCCAATTTTATGTGTTTCCAAGCTACATTTTTACATTATATCTCATGTTTCATGATTATTTTGATTGTATCCATAAATATCAGGCTGCCTAAAGTTTTGTAACAAGCTTTATCATCTGTTTTGTTCATCTCTATTATGGGGAAAAAATAGTATTTTGTTCCGTGATGACTCAAAAGACTAGATGGATTCTGGAGGGAATGACAATCCTCTCTTCAGTAGGAGTTTGCATTATAATGACAATCAAACGGTATTTTCAGTGGTACGGAGACTGGGGGTTTTAAGCACTTGTAAGAATTCTTGGTTGTAATACCAAGAACTGGGGTTTATCTGCTTGGGTTGAATCCACTTAACACTACAAATTCAGATTTGAGTTGAATTCCCTTTCTAGATGTTTTTTCCCAAGGAAACAGTCTGTAAAATGTCATTGTGTTTTCATAAATGTAACCATTCAACGATTCTGCACAGCGACTAAAGTTAGAATTTGAAGATATGAGACACATCTTAACTCTAAAATTCTGAAGTTCCATAGAAATAGAGATTATCATCATATTACCATTATGCTTCTGTGAAGTTGTTAGACAATCATTATCATCTTTTGAGATATAAACAATAATACCTAATTAGGATAGGTTTGTCTACAAGGAAAAAAAATGCTGCTTAAACAAGAACTGAACTTTATTTTACAATGAAAAGGGAATCTCTCGATGGGCAGGCTGGTAGAGTAGTCTTATGCTGTTGGCAGGAGCCCAAGCTTCAAAATTTCTTCATCTTTAAAATCTGTGATAACTGAGCAATGAGCCGTCTGTCCTGTGTCTGCTTCACAGGGAGGGATGTTGGAAGCACAAGAAGAATGTGTCCTGCCTTACGGTGACATCCCAGAAGTGATGTTGACCAAAGCAGACAACATTGCCGACATCTCCTGGCCAGATTGCAGTCACAGGGCCAATGTGTAGCAGCAAGGGAGCCTGGCAATTCTAGTCTCCATTACAGGAGGCGAAGTACAGAGAGGAAAACAGACATGCCTACTCGGAAGAAAATGAAATTGGATGTCGAGAGGCAAGAGCAGGCAGTCTCTGACAAAACCTGGAATCTATCCCCTTTTATTACAGAGTGTTCATCTTTATCAAACCCCCAACTGAATTTTTGCCATTGTGGCCGATTTAAAATCCACATACAATAATCACAACGCACATTTGAGATTGCTCCTAAGTTTTCCAAATCACATAGAACTCGCATTCTGTCAGCACCAAAGGATGTCAGTGCCCTGGCTGGAATAACAACATCCCCACCCTGCTACTGAGCGAGGGAACACCCTCTTCTTTCTCACCAACCATCTCCACGAGGGACGCCCTTCTATACCCGCCGGAGGAGGCCCGAGATGCTTCTCTAGGTCCCCTTATCTCTGTGGGTGCTTCAACAAGCGAGTGTGGTCTATTTGGGGAAATACCAAGACTTGCTCGTTTCAGTCCCTTTTCCTCTGAAAACGCAAGTGTTCTGAAGAACCGTGCCCATGGGCTTGTGCATCAGGGCACGGATCTCCAGGTGCCACTTTGCCCTCCTGCCAGCTTTGCCCTCCGCGTAGTTGGAGACAGAGAGCATGCTGCATCGCTGGGCTGTTTCACAGAACAACCTGGAACCGGTGAGCAGGTCCCGCTTGTTTTAGTGTCATTCTCCGCACTGGGAACGCAGCGAATCCGTTGTGCCGGTGAGACGCAGCCCGGTGTGACGTCCAGCCGGCAGGGTGACCCTCAGGAAGCCAGGTGCAACCTGAGCGCTTGGGCAGCTCTGCCCTGGGGCTGCCGCATGGGCCAGGAGCTGGTCCTAGAAACAGCTGTGAGCATTAAATTTAAGAATGTGTACCTCGTTGTAGAGAGTTGTTGGGCTCAATCAAGCATATGTCACTACTCTTCTTGATAGCGGACTCATAACTATGCATGCATTCACGTGTACGTTATACACAGATGCTTATGTACCATGTGTTTTTAATATGTATTCATCTTCAGTGCCTATTATGCCAGCTTGTATTTGCAGGTGGCTTAGGTGTTATTGTCTCTTGTGGTAAAATTACACATAAGCAAACGTGTTGTTTAGAACATAGGTGAGTTGGTTAATAGAAGTAGATACACACACACACATATATGTGTGTGTATATATATATATATGAGCATTAGATATATTTAATATATTCATATAAGAAAATTCATATATTAGGCAGGTATAACTATAAATATAGATAAAATATGTATAAATGGATAAAATATAGGGAAAAAAATACCCCAGAAGAATAGTCCGAGTGTATGAGTGGGGGGGCAGGGGTCACTAGCAAGGTCTGTGGACAGGGCTTGGGTTCTACTCCATGCTCCAGGAGAAAGCTGGTTACTAAGGAACAAGGTAGCTGCTAACTTCTTTCTGGGAGCCCAGTTCCCCAGCATGCAAAGGGAGAGACATTGGCTCACTCCGGATGACTTCTACATATTCTTCTTTTGGGTATATCTACGGCCTTGAAGAAACAGCATACATACAAAGGCAAAATCAAGGAAATACGTGATTTCTGAATCAGATTGGGACCTAGTGATGTCTTCATTGAGAGATTCGTCGAAACGGGGAATGTGAGTACGAACCAGGATTTTCATCAAGAACCTGCTGTAAGTGCTTTGAAAAGAGGCGAAAGGTTTACGCGATCTGAAGAGAAACAGCATTGTTGTTGCTTTTATAGTCAGTCTTCGCTGTGCGTGTTACCCTCAGACCACGTCCGTGCACATTTGCCACACGATGTCCTAGCCGACAGCGCCTAAGAGCCCTCTCCTCCAAGCAGGTGGCGACCCTTAAATTCTTTGTCATTGTATTTAAACAAAAAAGTACTTCTTGTGGTTTTGTTATTCCTGCAGTTACACTGAATTGATGATATATAACCTCTAAAATTTAACTAACATGTGCATCCTTTTCAGAGGGTCAGCTTTATGCTGCTTTGTATCTTGCATAGAGTAGGTCCCTGAAAAAGATGAGCCCATAAGAAGAATACTCTTCCCTCCATGCCATTGGCATTCTATGGAACGTGGATCGTCTGGAAATGATGCAGTGTAAGGGAACACCTGTATGAAAACACAGCCCTGTCCAGACCTGTGGATAATGCTCTTCTAGTTCAGAGAGAATTAAAGCCTCTACCAACTCCATGCCCTCGTACCCCATAATAATAAGCCATCTTTTCGAGAGCAATAAAAAAAAAAGGCCTGGGTATGTTCGGGCATCCTCACGGAGGTGCCCTGACCCCAATCAGCAGGATCCCAGGGAAAGAGGAAGGCCCAAGGATTCAGAGAATTTCAGGACAGACTTTGAGCTGAGGCTTCAGGAAGACACGTGGCAGCTGGTGTGAAGGGCAGGGTCATGCTCAGCGCATCAGGTGCTTTGGGGTCGTCTGGCGAAAGGGACAGGACATGCCATTTGTTCCTCGTCGTTTAAGCTTTATCAATAAGAACACAGAGACACAGAGAAATTAACTGACCTGTGCAAATTGCAAGCATTTTTGTGGGATTGCAACTTTGCTTAAATTGGAATTGAATGCCCCCTCTCTCTTTTCATTACTGACCTAACGAGTCATCTCAATTCTCATGGAAGCAAAACAAAACTGAAAACTGTGTATCAAAGACCTTGTCCCCATCACACCTCGATTCTCGAGTAGTGTGACTCTGATAGATACAATACTTTGGATAAAGAAAATGGCTCACGTCTTCAAGACTGAGAAAACCACACATCACAGGACAGGCGATAAACCAACCCTTGAATTAAGGGATGGCTTTTTAAAAATTGCTTTGGAAAATCTCAGGACAGCAGAAATAGGTGTAAAATCAGTCATGAATTCCACACCTTCAAAAAGACATTGTGAAGGCAAAAGTGGAAGCCTCCTGCCATCTCGGACATCCGGGGCCTGGGAAATCCCAGGTCTCTCAATGAAAAGCCACGCCCCCACGTCCATAGCAAATGTGTTCTATCATGTGCAGTTGTATTCTGTTGTTCTCGTTCAGAAATGTGATTGTGGGAATGAGAAACTTTGGAAAGAACGTGAGTCAATAACATAAGGGAAAAATTGAGCTTGTTTCTGGTGCTTATATGCCTCGGTCTTAGAAATGACCGGATGACATCAAGCTTCTTGATGAAAATTTCCCTCTTTCCAGTTCCTGTCTTCTCGTTCTTGCATGTATGAGTATGAACAGATGTGTGTGTGCACATGTGTGTGTTGGGAGGTAAGTAGATGGAAGTTGAGGGAGAAGGTAGATCCTACTTTTTACTCATAAGCTGATTTTTCTTATTTTTTGATACCTGCCTTTCTGCAAACAAACCTAGGAGTCACGTTCGATGTTCTAGGAAGATTTCTACCTCGTTTGGATACTTGTGCTTCAGTGCAGTAATTGTACGAACCTTTGACCACGATGCTAACAACCCCCGTTAGCAGGGAAGCGTGAGATAGGTTACCTTGCTTCTACTGAGCACTGAGTTCATTCTCGCATCCTGTTAATTAATCATCGATACTGCAACACGTCTCGGGAAAGGTATTAGAACCAGGTCACCCCTGAGACTTTAACCAAGCTTCCAAGCTTTCAGAGTTCTGCTGCCATTGCGTGGGGGGAGGGGCGCACTGCCAATCAGAAGTGAACTAATTTGCATCATGAACGTTTCTGTTCATCCACAGCGAGGTGTGAGAATTCTCTGGAAGTTGTGAAATCATGTTTCTGCGTTGCTTCAGTACCCCTGAAGGGCACAAAGGAATCTATCTCCAAGTGTGGAAAAGACACTAGCCATTCAACCCGGCTTGAGAGCCTTCAGTGTTTGATACAATTATTCTGTCAAACCCAGGCATATTGGTGCCCAAGCTCACAGAGGTGAAAGCATATTTGACTTTTACTCGGAGGGACATGAAGAGCTGCTGGGTGCGGCAGGGTTTTGAGCAGAGCGGTGACCTGACAGCATATTTTGGAAGGACGGTCCCTCTGAGAACAGAAGGAAGACCAGGGCAGAAGCAGGGTCCCCATCAGGAAGCTACTGTCACAACGCAGGGTAGAGTGTGAGGTGGCACTCAGAGACCGGAACTGACATCATGCTAATTTATATTATGCATACTTATATGTATTTCAAATATTCTTAGAGATACTTACGTAATGGATAGATAACTAAGCAGAAAGTATGGCTTAAAGGTAGCATCCGTAACGATTTTTCAGACAATTATGGGTTTTACTATTAAGTAAGCCAGATCATATTCTATTTATATAGGTTGACCTTCCCATAAAATGAATTACAGAATTCCAAGGGTATGGATGATTCTGAAAGACTCTGTGGCTTTAAATGAAGAAAAACACTTACTCACTGCTATAAAGTGAACCAAGCTTCCATCACCTGATGGGGTTGAAGTTGTGCTTGAGATAATTTTAGCCTGTTAGGCAGTTACAGAACAGCTTTATTTCACTCCTTTGGTCTTTCCAGGAGCATAATATGTGAGGACGTTTCTCTGCTCATTGCAAAACTTTGACATATTCTAAACAATTATGCAATAGGGAATAAAGTTACCATTATGCTATTCCCAAAATGCTGATGTCCTTCTTTAAAAAAGGTGTGACTAATCTATTTTAAATATTGGTGAGTGAAATATCAGGCAAATTAGGGTACACACTGCCTTATTCCACTTCTGCAAAAGTCCTTAAGTTAAAACCAATCTATAGTAAGAAAAGCATAGGAGTGACCGCCTGGGGGTTCAGTTGGGGGGGCATGAGGATACTTTTGGGGACGACAGACATGTTCATTAAATTGATTGCTATGATGGTTTGATAAGTGTATACATATGACAAAGTGGATCAAGTTTTACCACTTAAATGCGTGCATTCTATTATGTCAATTAAATCTTAACAAAGATGCGAAAAAATGAGTCGAGTTGCATTTACATAGTTTCTCTTTAACACAGGTATTGGGCATGTCTGCATCCCTGAAAGCCCAGCACACTTAAAGCTCCAAAGATTTTCAGAACGATCATCATTGTCCTGTTTGGGGCCAGCTGTACTTTTTCGTGAATTTTATGTTAGTTTTACAAAAACTTTCCGAGGCCATCAGCATGAAAATGAGGTCACATCGGTGGGAAACGAACTGTTTTAATGTGAAAGTTTTCAAGGGTCATAAAATGATGCTGTTAGAGAGGAAAGTGTGTTTCTTACAAAACAGTTCTGAAGTATAAAGCATTACAGCTTCTTAAAAATGCTGGGACACACAAAAGCCCAAACCCAAATCCTGCCAATGGGAAGTAATTTTTTTAAACATCAGGTGAATAACATGATGCGTGTGTGCGCGTGTGCCCATTATGCAGCCGAAGGCGCACAATGAAGAAGAAAGCGTGTGCACAGATTTAGATGTACTGAAAACCGGGACATCCTTCATCTAGCAACACTTCCACTCACTCTTTATCAATGATTTCCCCCTTAGTAGCCCTCCCGCGTGACTTAGTACCGCATTGTGGGTGAAATGCATCCATACCGTGTGTGTGACTGTTGCACACCGTCAATTTACACAGTGTTGCATGTCACATATATTTTAATTAAAAATACTAAATTGTTTCTAAATCTAAAACTCATTGGAATGTAATTTAAAGTAAGTTGACATCAGCTGCACATTTGGCCTCTGCATCTGTACGCAGATATTCTCTTAGCAAAACTGACTCAAATAACCCAAGTTCGCGATGCTTAATTCAGAACGCCAGAGGCCACATAACACGTTAGAAATAGTGCGTGTATGAAAATTCAAAACAAAACTATTCATATAACGGCCTGACACTTGCCTCATAATTGTACTTAAAGAAACATCCCTTTCCTTGCTTGTAATATCTGTATAACACAATTTCACTTTGAGGGTATAATAAGCTCTTCTTAACAGATTGCCTAAAGACATCAATGTATTTATCTAAGCTCTTATCTATTATCAAGGCGTAGAACTGATGTTGTTTCCACCTTTAAATTGACATTTAAGGTTTGCTGGTTTGCTTTACCTGCAATGCATTTGCGATTTTGGAATTGTTATGCCTCCCTTCCCTTGTAGATCTTCCCAGACAATACCGGATATTTTGTCTGAGACACAAATAAACCAAGTCATCTTGGCACATGCACACATGGATGGGCACCGTCCTTTTCTGAAAGTCACGTGTAGCTGACATCACCTGCTGTGTAGCAGGGAACAAAGGTGAAGTCCGTGACATTTAAACATGACTCACAGGCCTGGGTGACTTTGGAGACGAATTCTTGCTCCACAGCTCAACTAGTGTCCCTCATTTTCATGGGAATTTATCACCAAAGGTCAGGAGATACTTCCATCTAGTTTGCAGGCCACCAATGAATTGCTAGGTTTATATTTCAGAGGCAATGAATACAAAGTCAGACAGTCAGGAGTGACATCCGCCAAAGAGGTTTCTGAATAAATTGCCTTTATCTTCTGTAACAGAAAATAAGGAGATTTTACTTCTCCTGACTTCTTAGGCCTCTGCTTTGCTTGACCTGCCTTTGGAGATGCCGCCCTTCCACACCAGCCCTGTCAGGAGGGAGCGACGGACCGCGGGCCTCTCCCGGGCGATGGGGTCACAGCTCTCTGCTCTGCGATCCGGGCCTGCCCTTTATCTCGAGGACGTTGACAGTGGTCATGCAGTTACCTTTGCTTGCCCAGCGGAGCGAGCAGAGGGGCCGTGTTATCCAGGCTGCGGAACCTCGTTTGGTTCCCACGCTCTGGTCACTGCAGACGCATTGTCTCTGAGCGTAGTAGCTGTAGAACATTCCACGGACTCTGACACCTTGACAAAGAGATGCGTCGCCTCCCCTGCCCTTGCCTGGGGGCCAGTCGGCACCCCCTTCTAGCAGAGGGGACCCTGGAAGTGTCTCCGATCGGGGGGTGAGGCCAAGCTAGAGAACGCGGTCATTTCCTCTTGACTCGCACCCCTTCCGCAGCGTCCGGTCCCGGTCCAAGGCATCCGACTACCCGAAGCCTTCTCCTCGGCAAGGCCCGGAGACACCGAGTAATGACAGGCGCACGGCCAGCTCCACCGAGCGGACTCCGGCGCCAGCTGCCGGTACCCAGCGCCTGGAGGAGGGGCCCTCGGAAGGGGCCACGCTGCCCCCGTGGCCGCCCCTGAGCCCCGGGCCTCCCGAGGCAGACACGGCCACCGCTGCGCCCTCCTGAGCTGCTCACCCGTGGAATCCGAGCAAAATGACCGGCTGTTGTATGACACGCATTTGAGAGTAACTTACTTTATAGCCACTGGACTAAAATGGACTAGCTGGAGACATGGTGCCCTGTTTTAGGGACAGTGAATACGGCCATCGGGATGTGTTCACTGATGTCATCCTGCTAATCATGTCACAGTTTATATATGTATCACAGCATCCCGCTGCATACCTTAAACTTACCTATTGTTCTATGTCAACTATATCTCAATAAAGCAAGCAAGGTATTTTTAGGTAAGTAAAACCATCATTTCTGGATGGAAGAAGGGTTGTCCTATGGCCGGAGTCGTTATCAACCACGTGGCCCATCGCAGGTCTCCGGGGAACCCCTAGTGTCACAAAGGAGAGTTCTACATCCTTCATAGGTAGACACACTTGCTATGATCTTAGGAGATCGGAAGGCCCTTATCTAAACACAGGGCTGACTTGCTAACATACTACTACTTTTTGAACTTTTGCGCCCAAATTTGATTACTTGCTCATTAAAATTTATTCTAAAGATGGAAAGTTTTCATTGCCTAGGAAAGTGCAGTAAGAACACGCACTCAAAATTTTTTGGAAATCATTTTGACAGTTTTATTTGATTTGTGTGTTGTTTTTTGCTATTGAGAAATAGAAAAATGATATGTCAGTACAAAATAAAATGTTCACAACATGTACCAATTTATTTGTTAAGAAGTACCAACTTTGTTAATATTGAGTAAAAATATCGGGGCTGTAAACAGCAGATGCCCGGATTTCTATGTGCAGACACACAGCAGCAGGTAGCAGCACTTGAGTTCAATTCTTAGCACCACTGATGAAGAATGTGAAATGTATTTTGCATATTGGATTACACAACATTCTTTTCTAAACCGATTTAAAGGTGTGATCTCTGCAACTCATTTCAAAGTGATAGTCACAAAATATCCAAAGTTCTCTTTGTCCATCATCTTCAATGCTAGAGATTTCACGAAAGATCACAATTGATATCAAAAAGGAAGAATTTGAGTTTCATCTGTTTTTTCTTCTGTGTATTTGCTTCTGCAATGTGTTCCTCACATACCCCCAACCCCACAAGGAGTATGGGGAGCAGAAAAAAGAGGCTGAAAATAGAAAATCTAAGAGGAAAACATCTTGGAACACGGACAAAGCAGATAATTAGCCTCCCAGTAATTAAGGTTTTGACTATTCCCAACACAAAATATATTCCACATAAAAGACTTGCAGTAACTTATGCATAGGAATAATTTTGTCTGTTTGATAACATTTTCTTGATTAAGAATTTTACCCCAGAATTTTGTTATATATTATTTGCTCCTACAGTTTCAATAAAATACCAAGATCACCATTCCTTTAAGACTGTTATTCAATACTTCACTATTGTACAGCGAATAAATATAAATATTTCTGTTGCCTCCATAATGACTTTAAAACTTACTGCCTCTCAAATATTCCCAATCACTTTTCAAATTTTTGCATTTTGAATCTTGTGGGAGAAATTGGGTTACAGCATTTGAACAGAAGAAAACCACTTGCAGAACGCCTGAGCCATTTCCGAACACAAGGTTTAATTTTAGTTCCTACACGTTTGCCAGATGTGCTTTTCCAGATTATTCTTTTTGCACTGTGCATACAGCCCCTTGGGAAAAGTCCTAACTGCGGCACCGTGCGACCTCCCCGAGAAAACCCGTGCACAGAGCAGGGCTGGTCGGAGTCTGAGACTGCGCCCTGGTGGAAGGGCACCCACACGGCCCCGCGTCACCCGCTCTTCCAGTGTCCCCATCTCAGGATGTGGCTGAGGGGCACAGAGTGCCTTTCTAGGACAGCCCCCACCTTCTCACCACCTTGGCTAACAGCGGGGAGCCCAGAGAACTGACAAGCCCAAGAACTGAGGACTTCTCCCTGAACACCTGCTCCCAGTGTCGTAGGCGTGGCTGGAATGTCTCACGGGATCATTTGAAAACATTTAACCGAGCAACCTACACATGCTCACGAGACCCGGCATGTCTGGAATACGTGTCTATTTGGGGACGGGCGTCCTTTTGGGATTCTCAGATGGCAATTTCCCTCTCAGTGAACCCGATTACCACACTATGACCCCCCGTAAAACTCCAGGTTATCAAAGATGATCCCGTTGCAACACTGGAAAAGCCAGCAAGCTCCACGCACACGGACGAGCGAGAGGCGGATGTCCGAGCCAGGGAGCGAGGGATGGACGGCGCGTTCACAGAGAGCGGCAGCCCTGTGACACACGATCGAGCCGGAGCTCTCGGTCCTTGGCGCGCTGCTTGGACAAGCAACACTGCCGCTGGCTCTTCAGAAGAAAAGAAAAAGAAAACAAAACCAAATTCATGTCTGTTATGGACATTAAATGGGAACATCCATGTCAAAAAGCACCACACCGAACCTCTAGTATAAAAACCTACACACACTTTGCTTCACGCACGATGGCAACAAGAACACCCTAAGATCTTGAGCTACCAGGGGTCCCCTGACTGATGTCCTTTCCCAAAATTCAGAGGCCATCTTCCTAGACTAGCCTGTTAGTGTTTAACTCAAGAGATTGATTTTTAAAAAAAAAAAAATTTGGTACGTGCCGCTAACGGGAACTGAACCTGGAACTCTCTGGTCCGCAGGCCAACACTCCAACCAGTGAGCCAAACCGGCCAGGGCTGATTTTGGTTTTCAAACAAAGAGTGCCATGAGTAACTACATTTAACCCTTGCCCAAACTGAGTATCTGCCACATAACTCGACAGAAGTTGTCCTTGACTATGGGCCCAAAGGCTCCATTCTGACCGGCTCAAATGCCTACAAATGGCAGTAGACGGGGGACACCGAGTATCCGCCGTTACACCAGGGAAAGGCTGGTGTCCCATGAGCGGCTTTCCACCGTAAAGTCCTACAACATAAAAAAAAAAAAACTTTCTAGGGGGCGTTTGCTAGGCCTGCTGGGACCCCAACGGCATCTTCCCCCCAATTCAGCAAGATTAGCTTCTGTGTGTGTACAATCTCCCTTTATACGCCACAAAGCCCAGCTCTAACTCCCACGATCTCACTATGTCACCTGTACCACCGGACCGCCTTGTGCACCGTCTGTAATAAAATGAGGCGGTACCCTCCACTTCCCATGTACTTGTGTTTTCATGCCGCCTCTATAAAACTGTGACTGTGGACCCTGGTCTTTGATCATCTGCTGGCCGACGAAGAGCTGAGCATAGAGGCCCAGCCTGGGCCCACCCAACGGGACTTCCTGCTCCGGCTCCTGCGTGAACTGTGGGCCTCGGATGGGAGCATCGGCAGCACGTGAGAGCTTCCTGGAGGCACAATCCCAGCCCAGACCCACGGAGACAGTCTACACTCCGCCAAGTCACCGCCTGGTTGCGGGGCTGAGGAGGAGCGGCCAGTACCTGCTCCAGTTTCCTATCAGGGCTTCCCTCCCGATTTCTGTGATGACAGAGACGCCGGTGTCCCTTCGAACCTCATGGACATTAGCGCATCATCTAGAAACGCATTCAGATGGTTTCAACTACTGGTGTCAACATCTGTGTGTGTGTGTGTGTGTGTGTGTGTGTGTGTGTGTGTTCCTCAAGCCACGAAAAATACAGAAGACAAGCTTAATTCTTTAAATAAAAGTAAATATCCCAAGAATGAAATTGAAAGAAAATAAATGATCTGAAGATGCATTATTGATAGTTGAGGAGCCCAAAATCTCTGGTCGTAAGATTTCTTGACTAAATTCTGCTCTTACTCCCACAATTAAACATTTTTAGAGCAATCTGAAGAGTTCTGAATCACATATATAGAAAGACAGACAGAGATGCACATGAATTTGTATATAATTAAAATAAACGCTATCCTACAAGATTAAAGGAGGTTAACAGTGAGGGATACCAGCCAGAATGATTTTTTACTTAGGCTATTTGCATTTCTGAAGTTACACTCTGTAATCAGGGGGGGAAAAACACTTTAACTAAATAAAATAATACTTTATCTTTTGAAACATACATTTGGTAATTGATTTATCTTTATTAATGTCCATAGAATAATACCTAAAATCTGAGAAAGCTCATGTAGCCTTTTATTTGGTTAAAGGTTAAAATATAGAATTCATAAAGAGATAAACTCCGGTTTTATTCATCTAAAATTGAATAAGGATATCTTCAGCATTAAAACAAATGTTAAATGAAAAATAAGCTAACATGAATCATTTTTATAATCAACTTATTTATTGAAATCTTATCCAAGTTTTTGCAAAAAGCAATGCAATAATGGCTCAATGCAATAATCCAGTCTATGGACAAAGGCGAAAAGGGCAATAAGAAAAAATAAAGTTTTGATGTAGACTATAAAAAAATCCCAAACTGCAACTTAATGTGAGCTGGAATAGCTGGTTACTGTGTCTTAAAATTTAAACGTAAACCAAAAAAATAAGAAAACTTGTGAATATTGTAAACATTAAGCATCCCTTTGATTTTGATACAATAATAAAAGAAAATAGCCAAAAAAATCAATCAATCAATCAAAGCCTTCAGTTTGTCATTCATAGGCATCAACTATCTAAACTCAGGTCTACCATCCAAGCTCAGAAGTAAATGATGAAATGTGCTTTTTTGATAGCTAAGAAGTAGCTAACACTGTGGAGAAATCACTTCTGTTATGCCACCGATAGGAACCGTCAGGGTACATCTAGCAGTGTAACCAGCTGCCTGCTCTGTCCAGGCCTCTCGGCTCTGTGTTCTCGGAAACTTCCAGGTGGGCTTGTGACTGCTGCTCCCCAGAGAACTGGACGTGATGCGTGAAGGTCCCGAAGTGTCCTTTCTCGCGCGTTGCTGTTGAGAGCTCACTGCCATGGTGAGAGGAGGGAACACATATTCAAATGGTTCAAGAAGAGAAGACAGATTATTCCAAACTTCCAGCTACCAAAAACAAGCTGTTCTATCTTGAGCTCTGGGAAGGCTTTTAACACCAGATGGCGTGTCAAAATGCATAACCTAAGAATGAAGTGGAACTGTACGAAGGCAAGGCTGGGCAGACTATTAGAGCCAGTGACATTAAACCACAGATTCATCCAGGGGGTGGATCACAAGTCAAACTGTCCTAAAAATAAGGCTCCGGGGAAACGCTCACAACAAAGACCATCTGACATTTATTACAGAAACACAGACACATCCTCCCATCCCAACCCACACGCAAACAAGTTTCTCTTTCTTCCGAAGTTGAAGATCTTTTTTAAGAGATTAATGTAGTAAGAGAGAACATGCCCTGAATCTCAAACAGTAAACATGGAAAAACATGGGAAAGAGTGGCATCTGGCATTTAACAGAGATGCACCCTCACACTTCACGTTGAGGTAGGTGGACAAGCGGTGCAGCAGAGGGCCAGCTGCGGCCCCCAGGACAAGGCAGAGCGGTGTGGCTATGACTTGCCCTGGTGGTGCTACTATGTCCATGCATTTGAAAGGTTTCGTGGTTATTTTTGAATGCTGTTTTAAATTCTTTATAGATCCCAACAAATAATCATGCAAAAGAAAGGATAAATGCTACTTTGCATTTCTTTTTCCCTGCATTTCTTTTTCCCTGACTGTGACCTAAACAGTCCATGGATTTGAACGAATGTTTCTGCAGAGTTTTTCAGGGCTGGCCATGATGCTCACCAAGAGCTATGCAAAAGCTCCCCTTACGCTTGGCTCCATGCTGCTCAGCCGATCGACAGCTTTTTGTAACTCAGAACATCCGTTAAGAATTTATTTTACGACTGAAACTTCTTCATGCTATCCGTTCAGACTTGACCATATTGCTTGTTAAGACTGAATGGATTTTTCCCTGGTCAATTTGGTTCAGTGGTTAGAGCATCAGCCTGTGGACTGAAGGGTTGAGGTTGTGCAGGAGGCAATCAGTCAACATCAATGTTTCTCTCTACCCATCCCCCATCCCTTCCATTCTGTCTAAATATCAATGAAAAAACATCCTCAGGTGAGGATTAACAACAACAAAGACTGAATGGTTTGTTTTTTTCAAAATCTGCTTTACAATGAAGTTAAGGGGTATGTGTGTGCATAACTGTAATAACAATAGAGTCCGTCACATCCATACACATGTGACTACAAACCCTTTGATCCTTTATATTCCAAGTATTTTTAGAAAAAGAGAAGATTTAGGTCATAGGGAGTGTGCTTCTTCAAGTACTTGAAGAGCTGTACTGTTGCTAGACAGTAACTGTATGCTCTTTAGCTGCAAAACTCAGAACAAGCACAAACAGAGGCAAGTATCGGAAAATCTACCGAGTACAAAACCTTCGCTCAGCACTGCTCAGACTGTGGGGAGCTCAGCATCGTCCTAAGCGCTCCAGCTGGGGCAGGGACAGCAGAGACCCTCTCTTCTTCATAACCACTGCCCCATCCACCCGCTGGCGGCCGAGGACTCATCCACCACCATTCTGTTGGGGTTCTTGACTCACAAGTGAGATGGTCTCCCCTTACACATCCTGATGGTGCCCTGGGGCTCCCATGTCAGTTCTAGGTTAGTTTCATATGACACGTAACTAGAAGAAAAACCCAACAGCACCAAACCCTGGATTGTCTCCCAAGTCTGAAGGCTAAGGGAAGGGTCGTCCCAGGCCTCACCCTGGCTTCTGGTGGTTGTTGGCCACCCTCAGTGTTCCCTGGCTCATACACACACCCTCCCATCTCCCCCCGTCTTCACCTGGTCACCTTCCTCGAGTCTGTCTCTTCTCCGATGGGACACTAATAATCTTGGATGGAGAGTATCAAGGAAGAGCTTTAGTGAATTATTGAAGAACTGATACAAAACAATAGGATAGATATGAATACCATCTCAACTCCTCTGTGCTGTATTAAACTCTTCTTTTAGGGACAGGCTTTATGCATTTACTATCCAACTAGCATTAGTTGTCACGATTGAAAGAATATGCATAGATAGAAAACAACAAGGAAATTCATTCATGTCTTGGGGTTTGTTTGTGTGTTGCTTGGTTGTGTTTTTCAGTTAATCACTCCTCACTCACGCTAGACTGAGCTAAGCACCCCTTGTAGCAACAATTGTCCTGCTCCTGCGATGCTGGGCCCAGGTGGTGAGGGGCTACGTCCTCCAGCGTGAGGCCTCAGACAAGGAAACCCTGTCTTCTCCACTGAAACATCTCTGCTTTGACTCCCAACAGATTCTCTTTGTTTCTCCTCTAATACAGTTAACTTTCAGGATCTACCGTTCTATTAGGCAGTCTAAATGACACATAAAGTATCTCCCTCTGGGTTTTTAATCTCTTAATTTTTGTACTATTGAAAGACATGGAGATTGTTTTTTCAAGTAAAAAAAACCCGCTATTCTCATATCTTTGAATATAGGAAAGACGTGATCACTTATTCCTGATTGTTGCTTGAGTCTTATGTGTGTGAAGGACACTGGGAAGTCCAGTGTCCCACAGGACCCTTCCTCAGAGTGTCTGCAGGGCTCCTTCCTCTCTGGACAGTGGTGACCCCACCCAAACAGACCTGATTGGCTTTAGTCATTAACTTTTTTTAATGACATAATTACATACCTTCAAGATGAATTAATATTTTGAATTTAGAGTCTTTAATTAGCTTAACATCTTACTCAAAAGTCCCACCTGAAAGACTACTGAGTAAAATGCATGGGCTAGAGGAACAACCCCACGTGCTCATGCGTAACAGCTGCATTTGCCTCCCTGACGAATCCTGCAGGACGTCACATGGCTTGCAGTCAAAGGGCGATGACGTCAGGACGTCACATGGCTTGCAGTCAAAGGGCGATGACGGTGCAGGACATCACATGGCTTGCAGTCAAAGGACGATGACGTGCAGGACGTCACATGGCTTGCAGTCAAAGGGCGATGACATGGACCAGGCAAAGCCAAGGAAAATGTGCCCTACCCTTTGACTCGACTCAAAGATAGTCATAACTTTAGAAATATTCAAGGCCAAGCTGTCACAAATCATTGATTCTACAGTTTTCTTTTCAAATATTGTGCTATTTTTGATATCAATAATATTTTATAACATGTGCAATATAGAAACCAGTCCAAAAAAAGATCTAGTTCAAATGAACCCAAAACTCCCACAGTAGAGTCAGTCTGTAAAGAACGTAAAGAACATGCCCATTTGGAAATGCTTTCTGTGGTATTCTTTACGCATCAGTTATGTACTCTCTATTTACTATTGTCTGCTACAAATTGTGGTTATGAAGAAACACACATTTAAAAACAAATATAAAAAAAAAGCTTGAGGAATTCCAGGTTAGCTTCTAGAAACCCGATGTTAAATCAACAAGCTTTTACAAATATCGATTGAAATTTGTCTAAACTTAAGCTTCCTTGACTTAGGGTTTAAACTATAATAAGAGATGCTTATCTGATAAAAATCATTTCTACTGGTGCCCATTATTACAGTCTGGCCCAGGACTCTCATATAACATGGCAATGATTCTGTTTTCTGTTGGTTCTTTATAATTTTGACTTTTCAAATCCATTTTCAGGGTCAGCCAGAGCTGGAGAAAGCAGAGCATTAGATTACTTTTCCTGTTGTTGTTGTCGTTGTTGTTTTTTTTAATTAAATATAGCTAAAATTTTTATCTCAGTATTGCCATGCTATATTTATTCATCATCTGTCCATCATCTATCATCTGTCTATCCATCATCTTTCTATCATCTATCTAAACGTGTAGGGTACAAGGAATATGTCAGTCGCAATCACTCGCCTACTAAATGGGCAGCACTGCTTCCGAACACACATCTGGAGGTTACCGACTGCCTTGCTAGGACAGAGACCGGATTTTAATTTTTACTCAATGTATTTAAACTAAAAAAAAATAATAATAATAATTTACCCATTTCTCCTACCTCTCACTGCCCACCTCATGCAACCATCAATCTGTTTTCTGTATCTATGATTTCTTTTCAAATCAAAATACTATAAATCTCAATGGACACCTTTCTTCCCTTTTGCTTCTGCGTGTCTTAGAATTTGTATGCCAAGGTAATCTCTTGTTACGATGAAAATGTTAATTCGGCAAATACCATAAACAGATGAAAACAAAGGGAAAAAGCGCAGCTTAACGAATTAATTCAAAGAACAGCATTATCACCCAAGCAAAGCATTAACTATAGTTCCCATTCCACACCGTCGCCTGTCCCTCCTGAATACAGCTACTAAAGTACTATCACTTTCCTGAATCTTTAGAGATCACTCGCTTGTTTGTGCTTATATTTTTATCACTTAAGTATGTGTCCCTAACCATTCATTTTGTGTGCTGTGAGCTTCATATAAACATGAATAACACTGTCTATATTCCTTTGAGATTGACCCAGCGCGGGATATAGCTGTAATTCCGTCAATGATTTTGCTATATAGCATCCCAGTGAATGGCTGTATCACAATTCATTTATGTATTCTGCAGTTGAGACTGTTTGATTTGTTCCCAGTCTGGGTTTCTGGAAATAATTGTGCTGTGTGAGTTCTGTGGCTGGGTGGCGAGATAGTTGGACTCGACGTCTACACTGAATCCTGATTTAGGCCAATCAAGAGCATCACTGATTTCTAAAATTGAGAGGCTAGGAGGTGCCTAATTAACGCTCTGATGTCTGTTCTTGGAGCAGTTAGAACCAAGCTCCTTGTGTGTCTGTGGAGAGAGCACATTGTGTAGTCCAACAGCTGAAAAGGGTCACAGGGGTGTTTACACTTTGAGAAGTCTTACAGAAAGCCAGCTGTTTTGTTTCACGTGGACATCTGGGCAGCCTCAAGGGGATTCGAAGGCAGGAATTTGTCCTCAAGGGATGCTGTGTGACTTGTTCTGACAACTCCGTTTTTAAGGCTCAGAATGAAGACAGGGCCCCAAAATTCGAGAACTGTGGAAATAGTGCTGAAATCTCGACTATAGAGTGAAATGAACTTCAGTGAACCACTTGGTAAAATACTTGATGATGTAATGCACCAGGGAAGAATTAAAATGATGAACCTTCTCTTTTTTATTCATTTTCAAAATAGGTTCTTTTCTGCCACCTCTGGTACATCACAGAAAGTTCCCATTATTTTTCCATGTGAAAGCGGTTTCTGTGTTATTCTAAGTACTTTTCCCTCGAGGTTTCACTCACCTTTACCATGCAGTGGACAGTTCTGGAGTTTTATAGATGAGACGAAACTATTTTTAATTCACTAAAGAGACAATGGGAGATAATGATGCCTTTTTCGGGAAATGCCCGATGCTGGGAAGGTATTTTTCATGGCCCATGTTTCTACCCCTAGGATGAAATACATGTGGAGGTGCCTTGGGGCGTGTTTGGAAGAGTGTGAATGTCAGAAACAGACACAGGGACAGAAATGCTGTAGCGTCACACCGTCTCTCCATGAGGGGCAGGCCACCACAGAAAAAGGAGTATTGTCATCATCATTGACAGCAGTCTTGTGCATATTCAAGTTTCAAGTTAAGCCTGGAGCTAGCGACGAGAAAATAAACCTCTCCTTTTCCATCTACCGGGTGAAAATGTCACGCACACACGTCATCAGACCTGCTGGCCATTTTAAATGAGAAACTGATGTAAAAATTAATATTTTACACATCTTTGACTAGTGTTGTGCATTATGCACGGTGGGGGGCGTTTTGCAGAGGTCTTACCCCAGGATCACTCTGCAGGAGAAACACGGAGCTCCTCCAAGCCCTCGGAAGCCAGCAGCACAGGCTGAGTCATGATAATTTGGAAGCAAAGGAAATTCGGGGGCAGACGCCACCTCAGTGGGAACGTGTGGGGCTCTCTCCAAATGGCCATGCCCATCGGCCCCGAGGACGAACCGGGAATGCTCCTGTCCAAAGAATGCCCAGAACACTTATTGTGTCGTCAGGAGAAAAGGGAGGAAAAAGGAGGAGAGATTAACCACCCAGAATAAATAGCATCATTAACAAACAATGGCAGGTGGGAGGGGCAAAGCATCATTTAAGAAAGAAGTAATGCCCGACAGGTGTGGCTCAGTAGTTGAGCATCTACCTGCGTGCACCAAGAGGTCGCTGGTTCGATTCCCAGTCAGGGCACACACCCAGGTTGTGGGCCTGATCCCCAGTGGGGGGGGCCTGCAGGAGGCGGCCAATCGATGTTCTCTCTCATCGATGTTTCTCTCTCTCTCCCTCTCCCTTCCTCTCTCTCTAAAATCAATAAAGAAAAAGAAAAACTTTTTTAAAAAAGAAAGAAGTTATTTTACCTCTGATGTACTTAGAAAACAAAGTCAGAAAGCAACTCCTCTTGGTACAGAAAGATACAATTCATGCTCTGCCCGTACTGATGGAACTGGACATGTGGATGGGCCACACGGTGGACCTTCCCGTCCAAGTCCAATGGAGAAGGTGGCATCAGCAGGTGGGGAGGCAAGGGACATGCCAAGGGACCCATGCATCCTACTTATTAGGTATTTAGCAACCCGAGGATGGTACTTTCTAGGAGGCAAATCACTACTTTAAGTGCTTTGCAGATATGAACTCATTTCATGTACAAAGCAAACCAATGAGCTGGCTACTATCATCTTGCCTATTTTACAAATGAGGAAACTGAGGCACAGAGGCATAGTGAGCTCCCCAAGATCACGCATCTGGTAGGCCATGGAGGTGGGATTTGAGATCGGGCACCCTAACTTCTGCCCCGTGACGGCTTCGGAGTCACTTGGAAAACGTTCCAGGTCATAGCATTTCTTGCTCTTTGAAGAACGAGTAAATAAGAAAGAAAACCTCGTGAGGAACAATTTTAACTAATTATTCTTGCTCTGTTATAGAAAATTCAGCCACCCACACGTGGCTAGCACACCCACCCCCGAAGGTTGAAGACAAAGCTGGGGTTCGCCCCCCGTGGTTCAGGGTGCCGCCTGTAATGCAGACTAACCATCTGACTGTTCTGTCTCAGAAACAGACACATGGGAGCAGGTCATCTTAAAATACCAAGAAGCTCTCTGAAGTAAAAAATAATTAAATGCTCATTAAAGTAACTCTAAACCAAAAGCAATGCTGCACATGAAAATACATAGAAAAAGATAAACATATCAATTCAAAGGAACAGGTGCGAACGTACTAACTACAATATTAGCAATTGACTCGCTCTGCAGGGCAATACCAAGGCTGGAACACAGAGCGCTCATTCAAGACGCATGGACAGTTCAATTTAAACATATCAAACTATATTGAGAATTAAAGGAAAAAAAAAAACATTACATCAACTCAACAGACACTCTTTCTTGTCTCCACAAAATTGCTAAAATTCATAGGAACAGGGCAGAACTCTCAGGGCTGGATAAAGACGTCTATCGGTCAAAGGATTTTCAACAAAGTAGAAATATTTTCTACCCGCCAATACATAAACATTTTCTACTGAGCAGTAGATAAACCTCTACAGTTTCAGGCAGAAACACACAAGGGATTTTTTCCAGGTGAAATCACAGACGTGGCCCAGGGACACGTCCACACCAACGCCCAACCTCTCACCAGCCGTCAAGGGAAATACAACCTAAAACCCCATGTAAACGCTGTTTCTCTACAAGCAGCTTGACGAGGTTTCAAAAGCTGCATCGTGTGAAATCTCGGAGAAGACAGAGCGGCAGAGACACTCACCCTCCGCAGCGGAGTTGGGAATGGAAGAGGACCGCTCTGCTTTGCACACCACCTCGGCATCTCCAGGATGATGAGCCAGCCCCTCGCGAGTGGCTCCCCACACGGTGCAGGTGGGAGGCAGCCGGGGGTCATTAACAGCCGCTGAGGCCTGGCTCCACCCTTACTCAGCCCTGCTCAATTGCTATGGGGCGGTGCCTGGGTGCAGGGTGGTCCCAGCAGCTCCCCAGGCGGTTCTGAAGGCCAGTGATGGGGATCCCCTGCCTTACGGACCACAGGGCAGGGAACTTCGAGAATCTCTTGCCCATCAGTCCCAGGACAATTATGAGAGAGCCAAGAATAACAGTGGTCATGACAGCAAAATATTGAAGACAAGCAGAATGAACACCAATCTGGAACGAATCAATCATAGTGGAATGTTAATCTATCGTCCTAAACTCAGGTTTCTTGTTTTTTTGTATACAGACTGCTTTCTTAGTCAAATAATTTGTGCAGCTCACCCAAAAGCGGTCTACCGTATTACTCATAGAGTGAGCACGAATTCCCTTGTGTAATATTTTGTATTATTCATTCATGATATTAGAGCTCACTTCTGTACAAACAATGAATCATGGATCTCAATTTTGAAACAATATTAACCATTAATGGTCTCTAAATCTGTCTTCTTTATGAGCACACACAGATTTCTCCAAGATGAATATGTTACACAAGGCAGAAATAAGCCGAATAAATCTAATACTTCGGAAATGTAATGTGTGTTCTTTATTATTTAGAAATTATATCAGGTTTCGATTTATTTAGTAAATAACAGAGCCCTATCTCCTCGCTAAGGACATTTGGGTCTTTTTTCCGATCTAGCCTGAATCTTATTCCATAATCTTCTCTCCCGTTACCTGCTCCGTCTTTTCTGTCCTCTGGACATGTTGGACTCATCAGCACTCCTTAGGCATGAGCACATTTTCAGGCCTGTGTTTCTTTTATGGCACTTACCACTACTCTAAATCCCGCTTCCTCTCTCCACCGCAATAGCATCTTTTCAACTAACCGTTAAATGTATTCTTCAGCGTCCAACTCACACACACACACAGACTCCCTGGAAACTCCTTCTTCAGACTTCGACGAACCTTCATTCTGCTCGAATCCAGGACTCTTCCCTCAGTGCTTTTAAATAAATATATAAAAAGACACGCGAAGTCAGCCATCAGATATGTCACATTAATTACAAAATACTGCTGTGGACCCCAAAGAGTGGCTGGATGAGAGAGGCAGAATGTAGGTGTCAACTAGGGCGTGGGTCAGCGGGGATCTTAGTCTCGACTGTTGAAATGCAAATGGCTAGATCCGGTTCAGAATGCTGTCCGCAACAGCTGCTAAATGCGAAGTAACTCCGGCCCGAGAGCAGCAGTTGTATTCCTGCTCGTACAGGTACAGAAACATATACATTATATGTACCAGAAGACAGAGATAAATGAGAAGATGATAAGGCGAGAGCTCAGAGCAGAGAATCACTGAGTCCCATCCAGGTGGAATGGATAAGCACTCGGTGTCTTCAGGAAACAGAGTAACAGTAACGGAAAGGAACATCTCCCGCCACAAGCAACAACGTGATGTGTAGAGCAGCCCGTTTAAGATGACAGACATGAGGAAGGACACATTCAAAATTCAAAAATCAACCGAATTCTTCTCTGGAGTTGGAAATCAGGACAGTGGGCACCTTTACGGAAGAGGTGGGGGGTGGTCCATGGTGCGAAAAATATTCTGTTCCTTGATACAGATGGTATTTTTGTGGTTAGACTTCTTTGAGCTGTATACCCACGATGTCTGCCCTTGTGTCTATATATAGCATACTTCCAAGGAAAGATCATTAAAATGCGAAGCCAAAAAGTGCTTGGCACGCTCCCGCTCGGCGGAATACAGGCTTGCTCTCCGGAATTTATATATAAGAGCACATTTTAAATTCTTTTAAACCAATTAACGAGAAAAGACAATCAAATGAATGGTATAATGAAGTCAAATAGTATAGATGGGAAAAAGTTGCAGTTTCTGTATGGGTTCAAAAATATTATGTATTTCCATGTGGTGGGAGTTGTCGGAACCATCACCGCAGTCGTTACGGGGGAGAAGGTGGAGGTGACACATTTCACTAGAGTTCTATGGATTGATTCTCAATTACAATGAAGTCAGGTGTTGGTCCAGGGGATTTGATTTTTTACAATGCTAATTTTTCTATTAAGGATGGAGTTGGCTTGTCGATACTTCATGTATATGTTTACTTTTCTTTGATGAAGCAAAGTCCATGACTTCAGTATACGTATTGTTCATATGTATTTCCTGTGAGTTTGAGAAATGGGTATATTACTGTGAATTCATAAAACGATCATAAACAGAGTGAACATTGATGGACACAAGTGTGAACGATGCGACCCGATAGGGCTACGTTAAGTTGGGCCCATTTACAATGTTTTACATGATCAGGGATTGAGAACCAAGAAGGAATAATTGCCTATATTTTATTTCCCTTGAACAATGAAGTTACCAATCTTGAATATAACTTTAGTGTGGGAAAGTATTAGAAACAAATTGTCATGAAGCTTCCTACCGACTCGAGGCTTTTATTAAATGCAGTGTGCACAGATATTTCTTTTTTTTTTTTTCAGCTTTTAGAGAATTACTTCTGCTCTGATAGCCTTTCCTTGTCATTTGCAGGATTTGCCCTGAGGTAGAGATTTCTCCTCAACTGTACAGGCTTGGAAATGCTCCCATGAGGGAACATGTAAGTTTTATGTGATTAAATAAATAAAACGTTGAAAATCTAGCCTCGATTATAGCTTTTTTAAATTAAATTTATTGGGGTAACATTGGTTAATAAAATTATATAGGTTTCGAGTGTACAGCTCTATGATACATCGTCTGTACATTTCATTGTGCGGCATCAGCCAATTTGTTTTCTAACGGAAACTGAAGACCACACTATGCATAGTAACAATGTCTTTCTCTTGATGTTAACATTTATATCTATCCTTAGGGATTTGGGATTTTTAATAAGCAACTTCAAAAATGCATTTCTCTAAAATTCTTTCTAAGGATGTGTAATATGTCATCCCCAACACTGATAACTTCCCAATAATGTATATACAGGATAGAGTTATTATTTAATTCTTGCAAACTGGTTGCAGGGGAGTAGGGGAACTGGGTCATGTTAGCTGTTTAACACCTGAATAGCATTTTGCTGTTAAGCCTGAGTCTCTTCCTGAGTCTCACCTGGTGCATATGTAGAGTGAAGGGAAGACCTACCTGTTCACTCACAAGAGAATGAGTGTGTTCTGTTCTATTGCTGCATCACAAACCACCACAATCTTAGCATCTTCAAAAAAAAATGTATTCTTACCCCATATCCAAGGAAGTGAATAAGTTAGCAGGAAAAGAGAATACTTAAATCTACTAACATATTTTAGCCAGTCTTGAATATATATCCTGTGATGCAAAGACCCCAAAATCCAGTAGAGATATTTTCTATAATACAGACTAAGAATTGAAAAATAGCTGGGATTTCACAATGCAGTAGACAGATGATGTATGATAGTTTTGTACATTTAAAACCTCTATTATTTTATTAACCAATGTCACCCCAATAAATTCAATGACTTAAAAAAATACCTATGATTTTCACAGGCTCAGTGACTGAAACGCTTTCCATCACGGTGCCTTTAATTAAAGGAAAGTGTGTGCTGGCTTTATTTTTAAATCTATTCCTAAAAGCAAGTCCATTTGGGAGATGTCTGTAGCCCAGGCAGCCGGAAGAATGGGGTCCCTGGGAACACTGATTTTCCCGGCACAGCGTAGCAGAAGCAGCTCCCTTCTGTATGGTGAAGGATGACATTTAAACAAGAGCGTTTTCCAGTCTCTTTCTGGAAGGAATCGTAGAAGCGTGCTTTTTCATTCACTTGCTCTAAAAAGTCTCTTCATTCTGGCTCCACAGTGTGCCTCTTCAATGTGTCCACATGGCTGTCTGAGCCTACAGCTCAACGGCATCCAAACCAGGGCCCTATGCCCTGTCGTACCAGGTCTCTTGCTCTTAAAAAAAATGCCATTTTGAGCAAAATGGTGAAGGGGGTGAGGTGGGGAAATGCCATGTTTAAACTATAAAAGATGGCCAGTTTGGAAAACTAGCCTTCCTCCGGTGTGTACCTTGTCCGTGCAGATGAGAAGTCCCTCTCAGAGCCGTCGACACGGGTCACATCAGAGCAGGTGGGTGGTGTGCGGCCAGAGGGCTGGATCAAGCCACAGAATAGCAGCCCAGGAGTCAAAACTGAGGGCTGCTGCTCGGGTATGCCAGCAGACAACAATGCTAAAGGGATACAGGTGCAAGTGCAGACAGGTGTCAGAGTGGAAAGAGTTATGTGAATTGAGCGACTGGTCCACACGGCAGTGAGCGGGAGCTCCAGCCAGATGAGTGTACATAACCCCGACAAGCAGAAGTAGGTTGGGTTAAAAATACAGGGCAGTTAGTCTTTGCAACAGGAACGGAATGAAAAATGATCTGGAAGATGCAAAGTGGAGAACTCAATGTTGAAAGAAGCATTCTATTTTAAAAGGTGGGAAGGAAGCCGCTGACCATTGTGGGGTCAATAGTGCCAATAGAAGCTAGCTTGCTTGCAATGAGTTTTCCCATTCGTGTTCGATCATTAACCCATTTAAAAGTGGGTCATTTTCTGCATCACCGTACAATGACTCTAAATCTGTCACCAGCCTCTTAATGAAAAGCACATTTCATTAGACTTAACCCAGATAGTTGATACAGTCTGAACTGAAATACAGAAGGAGAAGAGTATCTTGAATAGGAAAAATACAACCTTCCTATCTTATCAGTTTAATGATATGAGAGTATCCCTAAAGATACCCTCAGTTTTGAGAAGTCTCAGAAAACAGAATGCCCCAAATTTCTTCTTAGAAAACCAACAACACAGATTGATTTGTGTCTAGTCCCATGCCTAATAAAGACAATTATTTATGTCTTCCTCCTATATGGAACAATATGTTGGTATGCTTGCATACATTTTAAGCACTTCCAATATTTATTGATGACCATCATTTCAGCAGGGCTATCTTTAGGTCTTTTTTTTTTAAAAGAAGTCTTTAGGACTAAAAGCTTCCATCAATGAATTCCATTCCCACATTGCTAGGTTATAATGGCCATGGAGATCACATCTTTTTAAATTTTTTTTCTTTATTGGTTTTAGAGAGAGATAGAAACATCAGTGAAAGAGAACATCAATGGCTGCCTCCTGCATGCCCCCTTCTGGGGATCCGTCCCACAACCTGGGCATGTGCCCTGACCAGAAATCGAACCAGTGACCTCTTGGTGCATGGGTTGATGCTCAACCACTGAGCCACACCGGCCAGGCTGGAGAGTATGTCTTAAATCTGCTCTTACCTGCACACCAGGTGAGACATTGATGAAGATCTAATTGGGTGTCATTCCTTTCTCTGCTTCTGGGTTGAGCTGGACCTTATAGATCTGTGCTCCTTGAAACCAGACCTCCTCTCCATGTACTTCTGCCAACAACTCATGACAGTGCCAGTTGACATTATAGACAACTCTTCCCAAAACAAACGAAGACAATGCACTCTCTATTAGAGTTGGATTAAAAAGTGAAGCAAAAGTATCCTTTCCAAAAGTTTAGGATCACTTTGCTTGAGTCTTCATCTTGGTGGAAGGGTGCATACTTTGGTTTTCTGAAAACATGTAACCCAATATCCTAATACTGAGGCACCTAAGGACTAGGACTCATCAAACAGAACCTGTGATCCACATGCAAATTCATACCACTTCTCACCCTGCTATTCCCACGTGGTTTTGCCCTTGGCTCTAGAGAAAGGCACCTTTAGTCCCAACCTAGCCTTTCAGTTCTATTATTTACAGTTAGTTCTGGGGTCACAGAAGTCCTTTTCTTATTGTTCCTTGATTAAACCAGAATTCAGATTTTTTATCATGTCATCATTTCTGACCAAATACGGGTGAGCAAAAATGTGCTTGCACACTTTTGTTTCTACCACTGTTCTGTATTTCTCTCTCTCTCTTTTAATTCCATATGCCTTAAATTAAAGGAGTCTAGGAAACAGATGCTTTTTCCCTCCTAACATCCAACTCACTCCAAGTTTCTGAGCACTATGTTTAGGTAAGATGACTATTAAGTAAAATGAATATAAATTTTCTTCCTCTAATTCGACTTTGTCATTAGGAGAAAAAAGAACGCTCGATTTTTAGTAGCTATGCAAGGGGTATATCCTTAAAATCCCTGAAATAATGAGGTGACATATTGCTGGATAGGCATGCAATGTCCTTGTCCAAAAAGCCACACTTGTTTTTGCAAAATATCCAGAATTTTATTTTGTAGTAAAATAACATGCAGATGCCCAGACTCAGGAGAAAGAAAGCGGCAATTTCTCAGCAAGGCCAACTGTTGGCATGTCTGAGTTCTAACTAAGAAAGGACGCGCGTGAGCTGGAGAGATGCTAAGCCAGGTGGCGGGTAAGTGGTGCCCAGCCCACACAGCACACTGCTATACAAACAGAAAAGAACGGCCCTGGCCAGTTTGGCTCAGCGGTGAGAGCGTCGGCCCGTGAACCGGAGAGTCCCGGGTTCGGTTCCCGCTCAGGGCACGTACCTCGGTTGCAGTTTGTCCCCGGCCCTGGTTGGGTTGTGCAGGAGGCAGCCACTTGATGTGTCCCTTTCACGTCGATGTTTCTCTCTCTCCCTCTCTTCCTCTCTCTCCCTCCCACTCTATCTGAACAAAAATGGAAAAATGTCCTCGGGGGAGGATTAAAAAAATAAAAATAAATAAGATTCCCCAAGTGAGTCCATGTCAGAAGTGCCAAACCCAAGGGCGATTTCAAGGCCCCAGTCACGGGCACCGGGGCTTTGTCAAGGAGGCAGGTGCTGTCCTCAGAAGCCCTTTTCTCCTTTAGTTGAATAGCTTCTGAGCCTTGTTTATGACCAAATACTGATAAACAAAGACAACAGCATTTGAAGTTTCCGTGAATATTTAAATCAAGGAGGCGTGTACAAGAGAAATGCGCATGTCCACAGGCATCAGGACTCCAGGCCCCACCTACAGAGTAAAAATGGGGGCACTTGGTTGTGATGTTTCACAAGGGTAAACTCATTTGATTGTGATAAAGCAGCCTCATCTCATCATCTTTACTCCATTTCCCTAGAAACAAGGCTTCTTGGAATCTGATTGGGTGACCGGCCGACAGAGATTGATTTCTGTTTCTTTAAATCATTTCCAGGATGGTGTATTCCAAAACACACTGTAAGTCCCAGGACTTAATTTTTGCGGAGCTTGGGCCCTACAAGCGGAGACACCTTCTCAATGTGGATTTTGAATATTCCTTCTACTCATAGAGTTGGAAGGATTGACTTCTCATTGTCCTCTTATAAAATAAGCTAATGGGCCCTGGCCAGTTTGGCTCAGCAGTTGGAGCGTCGGCCTGTGGACCAGAGAGTCCTGGGTTCAGTTCCTACTAAGGGCATGTACCAAAGGAATAAATAAATTTAAAAAATTAAATAAAATAAGCTAATGAGAGAGGAAGAAAACTACTTTCAACTCACTTCTATTTTGGTGACAGGAATAGCACAGACTCAGTGTACAGCGTGTTTGTCCTCATCGCTGTCACATGTGCGAAGCTACCTGTAACACAGAAATTGAGGCTGGTCTGTGGAAAGTGCAAGGCGTCAGCCGATCTGCAACGGAATCTCAGCTCTCCCACTTAGTCAATGTAACCATGGGCCACTGGCTTTGGCTTTTCAGTCCGTAAACCCAGGACAGTAACAACACTCATAAAAATGTGTGTGTTTATACGTATAAAAAAATTATAATATTAAGTGACCCAGAAAAAATTCAATCAATACTAGCTATGATGGCTACCTTTAAAGTTTTCCAGTTGATGAATAGCTCGTGCGACGCATAGCCCTTAAAGTCACTTTATTATGGGGATCAGTAATGCCGTAACTTGAGAGTTCACTGAAACAGCAAACCCCCATCTGCCCCTTCACAAGCCGCAAGAAAAGTTGATTCGCGGTTTAAGCCAGGAGAGCAGCCACATTCAAAGCCAGGCGGGGAATGGGCCGCAGGGCGCGAGAGGGCAGCGGGGTGCCAGGGGGCGCACCTCCTAATGGCCTCACCTAAGTGCTGGCCTCCTCATGGTGCTTTTCTGCTCTGGACCCGTCGGCGGTTACTCGTCAGGAATCGCCCAGCTTGAACACGAGGATGCCGCTGCGGGACCCTTTCTCTGAAGGGCTTACCCTTGGCCGTTGTCATGCACCGTCCCGATTGGCATCAGCTGGGCCAGTAATTCCGTTATCCGTGCATTGCCTGCCCCGCTAAGCAGTTATTAAAAACAGAGTCTTTGGGTATGGATACAATGTTAAAAATAAATAAAAAGTGGTCTCTTATTCCCATTTTAAGGCATTGCAGCCTAGTTCGGAAACCGAAACGTAATCAGTCAACGGAAGGGTGTATTTAAGTAGCTGCTGAAACAGGCGCGCACACATCTGTCGGGCGGAGGAAAGCCATCCTGGTGAAACCACTGGAAGGTGCTGGGACTTCAGGCTGCGTCTGCGAACACCGGGTGGGGTGACCAGAGAGCGAGGGCGCGTGGCCGCAAAGGCTTCCAGGCGGTCACAGGGTGCAGGCATGTTCAGGGGGACAGGTACGGTGTTCCCAGGGGGCCTGAGCCCCCGGAGGAGACAGTCTGAAAGCAGGAATTGTCAGCCCAGGTACAGAGCCTTACCCGCGTTCTGACCTCTCCCAGCCGCTGGGAGTGTTGTTGTGAAGAAAGAAACCAAGTATCAGCTCTTCAAAGCCTCGTGGGAACAGTAACGAAGGACCCCCACGTCCTGGAGCTGCGCCCTGCAGGGGAGGAGCCGGAACTGGTGCCCGGGGAAGTCAGGGGGCAGCCCGCTGGGGAGACTGGGGGCCGGCTTCGACCCCAGAAGAACGGAGTGGGGTGTTAGCCTGGGCATGGCAGACCCAAGCGAGATCTTTAAGAAATACTCTTTTCAGAAGGGCTGGTCTTGTGCACACCTGCCGCGCGGCCTAGGGCGGCGGCGTGGGGGGCGGTGCGTGGGGCCCAGAGGCCCTGCACAGAGGGAGGAGCCCTGCCGCGGGCCCCCACGGTCTGCCCCCCACGGTCTGCCCCCCGCTGCGAACTGTACAAGGCAGGGCACAAGCTTGTTTGCCGGTAGCTCACTGCAATGGGCCCAGAACCGGCATTCAATCAGTGTTTTGTGAATGACTAAGAAATAAATGAATTGCTGTACACCGTGTGTGTGTGTGTGTGTGTGTGTGTGTGTGTGTGTGTGTGCGTGCCCACACCTCTTTGGAAGAGATGTGGATGTTTTTATAAAAAGTTCTTTTAAGATAATGGCCCTGTTTGACACAGTTAAAAAGGACAGAAATCTTACTCCTGCAAATTCAGTGTGTTACTCTATCATCTACCCTCTGGGAAGGAAAAAGGGATTCTCTCAGGACTAGTTTCCAATACAAAAAAATTTCCAATTTTTATTTGTTTGTCTTATGTAATGGAATCTCATAATTTAATTACCTAGAGCTGCTATACATTTAGAGAATTTCAAGAACAGTTGTTTGCAAATGCACCCCACGCCATTCTCTGGGATTGAAGAGCTCCATACAGAAATGCACTACGATTAATTTGTGTCTCTACTAATCAGAGACACTGAATATCTCTTTATCTCCCCTCCCCCACCGTGCGAGGGTCTGTTAACTTAAACCTAGGTTTTATTTTAATTCTTTATCCTCACCCAAGGACATTTTTCATTTATCTTCAGATAGAGTGGGAGGGAGAGAGGGAGAAAGAGAGAGAGAAAACCACTGATGTGAGAGAGACATCAAGTGGTTGCCACCCACACAACCCCAATGGGTCCAGGGACAAACTATAACCGAGGTACGTACCCTTAGTGGGAACCAAACCCAGGACTCCCTGGTCTGCGGGCTGACACTCTAACTGCTGAGCCAGACCGGCCAGGGCTTAAACCTAGGTTTTAAACTAGAAAGACATAACTACTGTTAAAAATGGCTCAGTGGTAGAGTGTCGACCCATACGCTGAGAGGTCGCCGGTTTGATTCCCCATCAGGGCACATGCCCAGGTTGTGGGCCCGATCCCCAGTGGGGGGCACGCAGGAGGTGGCCAATTAACGTTCTCTCTCATCGATGTTTCCATCTCTCTCTCCCTCTCCCTCTCAAATCAATAAAGAAAAAAAAATGCCTGAGTGGTTAGTCATTCCCTAAACTTTGGGCATAACATTGTTGTTACAAAAGACAGAGACATTGAGAGAGGGACAGACAGACAGACAGACAGAAACAGAGAGGATCTCTTTGGAATACACAGATTCTAAGTATCTGGAGAAGAACATCGGCCAGGACTCCGGACGGATCATTTATATGCAAAGTTTACAGCCGCTCTTCTCCTTCTGACTCCCTGGCTTTGTGCATCTCTCGGACGAAGAAGCGGGTGATGGCTGCCGTGCGTGTGGGGTTCTGTTGCCCTGGAAGCTGAACTCTGATGCATTGAGATACATCCCATACCAGCAATGATTGGTAGCAGTTGCGATAGTGATGAAATGCAAACTACCGCTTTCATCGAGTTTCCTAGGACGCGATTTGGTGACTTTGCTAGATGTTTTAATTAAACACTATGAACTGCGGTTTGTACTGAATCATAGATAGCATGCTGCCCAGTCTTACAGGGAACGATGCCATGTAATTTACCCTGAAAGTCAGCTGTACTCGCTCGAAAAGTGTGAGACTAGGGAACACGTACACCTTCTAACAGATCAGTTTTCAAAATGGAATGGCTTTTGTGTCCATTTTGTGTTCTTGTAAATTAAAATAGGTTTAGATCTTAAAATTTTTAACCAAGTATAGTTCTTTCTTTTCCAAGACATTTTGGGGGCAACCATGACATGCCAGTCACTCCCTAAACACTGGGTATAAAAAGTACCTGCTCTGGAATAACTCTAGAAGGAAAGATAAGTGTACAGAAAGTAGGTACATGTCGTTTGTCTACACATGCAGAGGCGTGTGCACATGTGTACACACACACACACACACACAGTGCAGAAGAGGAAGCAAAGGGTAGCCAAGGGCCAGTTTTAGAGATAGTCGAGTTTGTGGTTTTCCAGTGTGGGGTGTGTGTACCCTGGCCAGACCCAGTCCACAAGGCTTCGTTTCAGAATTCTTCTACATGACATGAGGAAACCCTTCAGCGCAGAAGGGCGCCCCCGACCACAGTCCATTCTGAACCCATACTCGCTCAGTGAATGAACATGAACAGCCACCGCGACAAAAACAGACTGAGCTCTGATGTCACTTGACTCAATCTGCATTTTGTAGACAACCCAGGGGTTGATTGAGTCGCCCTTCTAGTACGAGAATGTTTTGCACAATGCAGATAGCGCAACACGGACAGTATTCTCTCCCATGGCGACCTTGGAACTGAACTCAGGAACCTGAGAGTTGTGATGGAGAAACAGCCCTTCAAGAGCATCCTAAGTCTGAGCCATTTGGAAAAAAAAAAAAATGGAGGGAGTTGGTCATATAAGAATTCTGCAGAATTTAAATACGTTAAGCTATAAGATTCTCTTATGAGTTGAATATGATGCTCTTCGGCGATCTGCCTCCCCCATGACTGAGTGCCAGTGGTGAGGGACATGTGTAGAGATAGTGAGATGATGCCCACTCAGCCTGAGGCCAGGAACTGCTTTTGGATCGTACGGTACATGGAAACCTTCTCAGCAGGAGAACGTTTTCCAAAGGGCAAATATCCGATAACGAGCATGGTCGGAAGCCTTCGCCTGAAACGTATTCTCCTTCAAACAGTGTTTACTTCTTGAAGTGCGAAGTGTCTCTACCTCCTCGGCTTCCTCTGGAGCTTCTGGGGTTCCAGGTTGTGGCGTCTGGGCTGTCACACGGTCCCTCCTCCTCTGAGATTGGAGAAGTGGCAAAGATCTCAGTTTGAAGCTGAGGACTGAACGCATCTGTGAGGATTCCACAGAAGTGGAAAATGAAGAGAGAGGCTCATACAAGTCAGTCCCAGAACACCTGTGGACGTGTGTGCGCTTCTTCATGATGAGAGCGATGTGCAGTAACTAAAGTACACCTGGGCGTTAGGCTGAGCACAAAGAACTGTTTGTTCTTGGAAAATTCACAAGGAATTCTCATGCTTAGTTATAGATAAAAATTTGATCTTGATCTTCCAAGTGTAAAATATAGTTCATGTGAATGCTATTATATATAACATGTATATATATATATATATATATATATGTTTTTAATTGATTTTTTAGAGAAGAGGAAGGGAGAGAGAGAGAAACATCAATGAGAAAGAACATCGATTGGCCGCCTCCTGCACGCCCCCTCCTGGGGATGGAGCCCACCACCTGGGCCTATGCCCTGACCGGGAATTGAACCAGGACCTCTCAGTCCATGGGATGATGCTCAGTCCACTAAGCCACATTGGCTGAGCAATGAATGTTTTTTTCTTAAAACAAATCTTAATTTTAACCTAGTATCCCTTTATATTTCTTGAAAAAACAAACAAACAAAAAAACTGCCCCAGCCGGTTTGGCTCAGTGGTTGGAGCATTGGCCTGTCATCCTGAGAGACCCGGGTTTGGTTCCCGCTTGGGGCATGTACCTCATTTGCAGGGTTCGGTTCCCGCTAGGGGCATGTACCTCATTTGCAGTTTGTCCCCAGCCCTGGTTGGGTAATGTGGGTGGCAGCCACTCAATGTGTCCCTTTCATGGCGATGTTTCTCTCTCTCTCTCTCTCTCTCTCTCTCTCTCTCTCTCTCTCCCTCCCTCCCTCCCGCTCTATCTGAACAAAAAAATGGAAAAATGTCTTCGGGTGAGGATAAAAAAAAACACACCAAAAACTGGTAAAAATGATGTTATTTAAGACGTAAATAACTGGATTTTAAAAGTGTGCCTCCGGTAAGAGCAACAGTTTGGTTTTGCTGTTAACCTTTCTCAGAGTGTTCATGCGACAGAGAAGTGTCCCTGTGAGCAGGGCGCACACATGCTAACGCTGGACAACAGCGACGGGTGGACAGAGACATCCTCGAAATCGCTCACCCATGAAAGTGAAATCGACTTTCAGATTATCCTAAAAAATCAACGGTGACCATACCAAGTGTGGGTAAAGGGACCTCTGGGGAGGTCGAGGCACCGGATTTTGTGACGGCACAGACCATAGGTTACGCTCCACACACAGGTTCTCCTCGTTGTCTACACTGTGAATCTAATCATTTTAAATCTTGGAAGGAGCTGCCACTTTTCGCCAGCAAATCTGTGTGGTCCGTTACGTTACTGACAGTGTGCCTGCTACCGAGCACTGCAGAGATCCGTATGCACAGACCCACGCCACGGCGATCGCGTCATTGCAGCTACAGCTCTCGCAAGCTCAAGATATTTTCGAAGGTATAGCTGTGCTTATAGGACGTTAAGGCTAATTCAATTTTCCTCCCACTTCTCGGGTTCGACGAAGGGTTATCTCCATTCATTCAGCACAAACCTAGTGACCCTTACTCTTCCCCGGGTATCAGGGCCTCCAGCAGTCCGGAAAATAGCATTTGTCTTCCTTTGTTCGGAAAAAAAATTAAGAAATGAAAATGTCAGCACGTGGTGCCCAATCCATCGGCTGTGGAACTTATCAAGACCCTGTTGGAGGTTATGGTTGGGCGGGTGGCCGAAGGACTGGTGAACACAGACACGAGGCCCGTACGCACTGACAAGCGGCACAGGCGACCAGTCACGGCAGGGGAATGTCCCAGTCCTGGGATCAGCAGAACGTTTTAGTCCCAGAGCTGATAGGGACAGTAGCTGTTTCTCTCTTCTTCAACAGTTAGCATCTCTTTGCCCTTTAGAAAACTATTTGTACCTCTTTCCCCCACCTGCTTAGGAAACGTTAGCAAAGGGTTCTCCTACCCAGGACTGTAGTTTTGTTGTTGTTGTTGTTGTTGTTGTTGTTGTTTTGGGGGGGTGGTTAGTGCAAGATAGAAATAACCCGCATTTTCTCATGCCAGCCACTGTCAGAAGTCGGGGATACTCTGGAGCTATTCCAAAAACTAATTTCTCAGTCTGGAACCCGAGGTCCTCTCCTTAGAATATCACCCCCTTAGGGCATGCACATCAGGGACCTAGCTTTCTAAGACTCCAGCCGGATCAAGGTCAGACTCCTTCCACCCCTCACCACCCCCACCCCTCCAACCCCCCCACCCCCCCACCCCCCCACCCCCGTCTCCCCTATCACCATACAAATGCCAGGGGCAGGTGAGAGGGGTCCCGTCTCCGTCTCCCTCCCTCCTGCTGTGATCCAGGTTGGGAGCTGGGCTGAAGTGAGTTGTGTGGTCACTGGACACGGGCACTGGAGCGAGGGCCCCTTGAACTTTCCTCCCATCCACGGAGCGACATTCCAAACCCCTGGTGCAGCACCGACGCTGCTCTCTCACGCCCCCTACTGGTCCTCCCCTCTCTCTTTCTCCAGCACACTCTTTGGCCTTCGATCTTTCTGCTCTGACCTCAGCTCAGCACTCTCACACCTTGCTCACCTTGCCCACCTTTC
This sequence comes from Molossus molossus, assembly GCF_014108415.1. NCBI lineage: Eukaryota > Metazoa > Chordata > Mammalia > Chiroptera > Molossidae > Molossus > Molossus molossus. The sequence goes on from NW_023425399.1 coordinate 112,704,129, forward strand.
AAGACTCCTAAAGTTACTTCCTTGGTGAAGTTCTCCTGGATTTCCACCCGCAATAAAACACCCCCGTAGGAATGTCTACCACATTGAATTACAGCTCCTTCCTCGTTGCCCTTGTGTTTTGCACGCCATCCTGTCTGCAAAGGGGTTTGACAGCACAGAAACCAAGCGCGGTATTCATCTTTGTATTCTCAACGACCGGCACAAGTCTTGGCGTAAAGTCATTTTTCACATGAAAGCTTCTATAAATTATTATTAAACGCGACGAAGGAACGATCCTTTCAAGACTCTTCTGTGATGTTTCTGACTGCCAACGTCTTTTTTTTAAATACTCTTCTGAGATGATGATTTGACATGAGAGCTTCTATTTCCCTGGTCACATAGCAATTACCCTCATTAATAACCTAGCATTTATTTGCTTTTTAATGAAGCTTTATAGTTGATTTAGTCCGTTGACTTATTTCTCGGTTGGGTTTGCTGGGAACAGTTGCCCAGGTGTTCCAGAGTGAACACACACCTGGGGTTTTTCCTCTCCAGGTTTCACTTGCAAGCATCTGTCACCTTGGACTTGCTGGGACTTCAGTTTCCTTGACGATAAGTCAAAGATGCGAGCAGATATCATTGAGATTGCATTCAAATAGAAGACTCTAGTCTGAAAATTAAGGTAGAGTACATTGTAAGTACTTCATAAAAGCTCTGTGTGATTATGAATTCATGTGTAATTTTCTGGTGGGTTTTACTAACTATTCCCTAACTCTAAAAATATTCCGGAGAACTGTGTCAAAGCAGCTGGGACAATCCAATGATTGCTTTATTGTCCATTTATTTCTTTCCATTTCTATGTCTTATTGTTCTAATCTGGTGAATCATCTTGTTTACACAGAAAATACAAATAAACTGTGATTAATAAGTTAATTTCTATTGGTAGAGATGCCACATTCATCCCATTTCTAGGTAATTTCTCTGTCTCCAGAGAAAACACCTCATCTCTCTCCCAATGATGACACCTTTTTGACGATAACCTGGGCTTTGACTACTCTAGAAGGCAGAGATCAAAATGTACCTAACGCCAGCTATGGGTATTTGTGCACAATCTCACATTGCATGTTCTGAATTTTTTCTAAAAATGGCACTGTTTTGTTAGGAGCAGAACTATGCCTCATTATGTGACCCTATTTGCAATTCTATTATGAAATGTGGCATGGGAGATAAAATATGAAGTGGAGCTTATATGATTTCTACCTGCCTTTCCAATCAAAGCAGCAGGAAGCTCTTAAGTAATTCCATCTCCAAGTGTATGTTTGCAGGAAGGAAGGGTTCAGTTCTCATTCTCTGTAGGCACCTCTCCGTAGGCGAGCTCACAGACTTTGTTTTATTATTGCAGCCTTTTTCTTCCAGTGAACAGAATTTCACTCTCTTACAGGTATGCACAGGGCGTTGAATACCTCTGCTTCATTTCAAACATTTCTTTTGGACCCTGTTTATAAGAACAACGTTGCACAGTTTAAAAATATACTTGTGATGTTTTGTTTTAAATGCGGATTCTGCACGGAATTGCATGTTAGCCTGCACCTGAATGCGTTATGGAATCACAATGCCCACTGATCACGGATGTGTGTCAGTGGGACGCAACACATCCAGGTGGGTCTTGAAGCGCACTGGTTAGACCTGAGGGTCTTCAGAGAATCTCGGTGGCATCCGTAGTTCTTCTCGGTAGACAGCTGCGGGACCTTTGATAGATGACAAACCACACTCTTTCTGGGAGGTAGGCAGAGCTGATCTGAAAGAAAACAGAACTGCCTGTTGCGATTCCCTTTGTGAAACATTTAATTAGATGCAAATGTCTCTAATTAGTAGCAATGCCTCGACCTCCCAAAAGAGGCTTCTGCTATCTCTGCTTATGTTAACCCATCACCTATTTTGTTGTTTTAATTATGATTTCAGCCTAGAGAAAAATATAGAAAGATTAATATAGCAGAAACCATATCGTGATTACCCAACTCTAATGCCTATCATGTGTATTATATATTTTCCATCAATTATAAAAAGCTTTATAGATACACTGCAGAAATTTTATCCCCACCCCCGTCATATCTCCTCCATCATTCGCCAGAGATGCTGAGTGAATGTGTTTCTCTCCATTAGTGGTTACACACACACACACACATCTGTTTACACATAGGTGTGCCCATAAACAACATATAGTGACACTAATTTTACCCAAATAATATAGCACTGTCTGATCATCTTGCAATGTACTTTTTTAAACTATAGTATATCTTTCTTTTTCTTTTTTAAGTAAATGTATTGGGGTGACATTGGTTGATAAGATTACATAGGTTTCAAGTGTCTGAGTCTGCGATCATCTGTCTATTGCAACATACTTTTTATTCACTTAAAATCATATATTTGAAATTTACTCATTTTGATAGATGTACCCATTCTTCAATAGATAAATTTTGGAATTGATTCTAGATTTTTACTACAATGCCGACTGGAGACCTTTATGTAGCTCTAAAATGGGTGAACACAATTTTCTCATGGGTGTATCTTCTCCAGTTGTCAAATGCCCAGATCCCAGGGTCATCCCTTTTTGCTTCGAAAGCCTCTAAATGTGTGTGATAAACAAAGAAGGCATGCACATTTTATCTTCATAATACATTCTCTTCTGTGTCATTGCCAAGTGAATAATTAATTCCGTATAACTTACTCATAAGGAGAGAGTGCATCGTTCCAAGGCCAAGTGTACGGCGTTTTTCTCTGTGGTTACAGTAAAGGGTATTTCTCCTCCTGTAAATGTCCTTTGGTTTTGCCTCATAAATGAATAAAAAGCAGTGAGGTTTTACAAAGTGTAATGGAGCCTCAATCCAGCTAATGAGAATTTCTTCACAGCTTGTCAGGTCTGCCAAGCGCCTCCTGTCTCCTCCTGACTCAAATGAGTAACAGACAGTGGCATCACCACACTCACAGGGGTAAGGGATGGAAAAATGCAAAGAGGAGGAAAAGGAAACAGCTTTCTCTAGGACTGGCATTCTCTCCAATGAGAAATTGTTCAGACCATCAACATGGACAGGTCAGAAAGAGGGATGAGTGAGGGTTAAAGCAAACAGACGTTTAACACCTCAATAAGCTATAAAAGTTAAAAGCGTAAAGTGCAAATAACTGATTTTAAAATTATATGCACTTGAAGGTTCAAATTTCAAAAATATAATGAATATATGATCAATTAAAAGTATCATTTTTATCTCATTTTACTTTTTGCATCTCTTTCTTTATCAACACGTAGCATGCTGATAGAAATGAGCATCACGGTTTCCATAACCGGCCGTGATTTATTGACCCCTTCTGCTGACACCTGCTGCCTGTGTTTGTACTGAACAAAAGCAGAAAGATAACCATTTTGATGATTAATTTTATGCGTCAGCTTGATTGGGCCATGTTGACAGTATCGGGTCAAACACTCTCGTGATGTTGTGGTGGAGGTATTTTTGAACTGATAAACATGTAAATGGGTAGGTTTTAAGCAAAACAAATTTCCCTCCAATTTGTGGGTGGGCTTTATCTACTCAGCAAAAGGACTGAAAAGCAAAGATGGAAGTTTCCTGGGCAAGAAGCAATTGGACCACAAGGCTGCACCACAGACATCCTGCCTGAGTTTCCGGCCGAAAGATTTCAGACCTAAAACTGCAACATGAACTCCGCCCTGAATGTCCAGTCCATTGGCCGGCTCATTGCACAGATTCTGCTCGTCAGCTCCTCAACACTGAGACAACTCCTTTCGGTCTCTTTCTTTCTCTTTCCGTTTTACTTCTCAGTGTTCCTACCTTTTCTTTGCCTTGTGCATGATTTCTTTAAACTCTTCAGGAGTGTGTGTCACAAAAACCTTCGTCTACTAATTCCAACACCCGAGCCATCTCGTGTGTGTTCTCCTTCGATTGGTTGTTCCCTTGCGTATGAATCATCTATTCCCAAATCATCTAGTGCTCATATGACTAGTGATGTTGGACAGAGGATGGTTAACTTTAGGTGTCAACTTGACTGGGCTAAGGGATGCCAGGGTAGCGGGTGACACATTGTGTCAGAGTGTGTCCCTGAGGGTGTTGACAGAATAGATGAGCAGTTGATGGGCACACTGAGTAAAGAAGATCCGCCCTCAACAAGGTGGGTGGGCATCGTCTAATCAGTTGAGGGCCTGAGTAGAAGGACAAAGTAGAGAAAGGGTGAATTTTTCTCCCTCTTCTGAGCTGGGACATCCATCTTCTCCTGCCCTCAGACATCAGAGACCCTGACTCCCAGGCCCTTGGGGTTGGGGACTAAAACCAGCAGACTCCTGGTTCTCAGACTTTCGATCTCAAACTAGCATTGGCTTCTCTGGGTCTCAGGAAATCGGACTCAGACTGAATTATACCCGTAGCTTTCCTAGTTCTCCAGCTTACAGATGGCACATTGTAGAACTTCTCAAATCTCCATAATCACATGAGCCAACCCCCCTGATACATCTCTTCTTAAATATCTACATATATGTCCTACAGGTCTGTTTCTCCGGAGAACTCTAACACAGATTGTAATGTATCATTGACAGTGTGAATGATACACGATGGAGTCTTGGATAATGTTATTTCCTTCTGAAGGAAATACTTTTCAAAGTATTTAAAAAATATTAGCCTACAGTTAACGCATGACATTTTCATTCACGCTATTTAAAGTGTCATTAGCTTCAACTTTCACATTTTTGATATTTTGATTATCTTAGATTTGTTGCATTGACTTTGATTTTTCCAAAAATATGCAGTAAAATATTATTTGTCTTGATTGCTGGAATCATTGACACCCCCTTAAGTTTTGCACCTAACACGAGTATTTTAGTTGCCTCTCCAGGGTCTCATCCCTTCTCAGAGAGGAGGAGGTACCTGCTTCCGGCCTGGCCCTAACTGCTGGGTGCTAGGAGTTCAGACACAAATGCTCCGCCCAGTTGGTCCTGTGATGCTAAATGACTTCAGTACCATGACCCCCAAAATTGAATGTTTCAAATATGGGCTGATTCTCTGTTTATATTAATATTTCTGCAGCTACCACACCTTCTGCTTCTGTCACAGGTGCACGCGCGCGCACACACACACAGTCATAGAGATGCTATCAGTTTCCTGCACAAACTGGGAAGCGGCTAGTTTATCATGGTGCCAAAATTATTTAAGTTCTCTCCTTGCAGTGAGCATACTCAGTACCCTTCTGAACCTTACAGAAAACAACTAATCTCTCCATTCCAATGTCTTCCCCCAATTAACAATTTTTAAAAAAATAAAAAATAGTATTTTTAATTGATATATAAATCAATTCTACTACAAACACATAGATTTGCATGTTTCCAATGTTCTCAACAAACAAACCAGTAAGCCCTAAGGTTACTTATAGTTACCATTTTAAAAAATTGAATCTTATAAACAATGCCCAAATGTTCACTTTTTAAATATTAGTTGCAATACTATGTCATTGACTCTTACTCACTTTATTCCATCATTTCCCTATTCTTTTCCCACCACTATAATCTCCACTGTTTAAAATTTTATACATGCAGAATTAGCAGTCCATTTGGTAAAAAAGTATGCTCGTCTACTTATACACGAATATACACATTAATTGTTTTGCTAATTTATTCATTGCTCAATCTATTATTTATGTACTCATTTACTAGTCTTGGAAGCTATTTTTTTTAATTACTAGGACAGTGCAAATTCTACTGCATTTGGACAGCAGAGAGGAATCACTTCCCATCTATTTCTTATATTATTTGTCACTTAGGGAAAATGACACCCCTGGACTCCTATTTCCTTGGATTAAACTTGGAAATAATAGAATCATCTTTCACATTTTTATAGAAATTTAAATAAGATGATGCCCTAGGGGATCATCCATGATACTCAGTGAGTGGTGCGAACACCTTCATCTTCCTCTGACCACAGAGCCCTGCGCTCTATTCATGTGGGACTGGCCAGTGTTGAGCGACTTCCTGTCACTCTTTCTCTGTCATTACTCGTATTATTCAGAGAGTATTTAGATTGATAAACCTATCTTTTGAAACCTGTGGGTAAGGTGCTATATGCCATAGACTAATTGTTGACCTTCATAATGTAGCCAGGTTAATCACGAGTTAATGAAAACCATTTATTTTGCTTACTCTAAGGTGCTCCGCAGGAATTTCCCACCTAATTAATAACGACATGCTTGATGAACCTCATCTGGCGCTCTGCACCCCGTTCAAGGCAACCTCAGAGACTCATAACCCACAAGATGTTCAGACATGGCCTTGCCATCCATGATAACAATTCATGGCAAAGAACATTCTACTCATAAACAGTACATGGCTGTTACTCAAGACGATTTCCGTTTCCTCACAGAGAATACAAATAAACTGAAGAGTCCTTCTTTGTTTCAAGAGTAGACAAAAAAGTCCTTTTTAAAAATTAAACCATGTTCTAGCCCCCAAATGGTACGCCTCAACATTTTAAATATTAATATTTAATTACTGATCTAATTATTTTCCAAATGAACATATAAAACATGCATCAAATGGCAAGAAAGAGTCTCGTCCACTTCGCACAATTAGATAATAAAGATCAGTCCGGTTATGATTGTTAAAAGAATTAAACAAAGGAGTTTACACAGAAAATAATTTAGAACAATATTTAGTTTTAATATCTGAGGTCAAGGAATACTCATCCTTTAAATGAGACCCTGAACTAGGGAAGTCACTTAAAATGTAAGTTATCTTTGAAAACATTTCCACCTTTAATCACAGGAAAACACAGCTTTATAACTCCACTTGCTTAAAATTTCACACATCTGAGAAGCAGTAGAATTAATAAGTAAAATATTTTAAATGTTCTAAAACTCCTGACAACCAGTAACCTTTACTGAGGGTTTCTATTTCATATTAATTTCTACTTTCATAATCCCAGGTCAGCTCATTTTTGGTAAGGATGAATAAAGATGAAAAATGTCAGGATTCAAATAAATATATCGTGTTTTTGAAATAGAAATTTCAAGTAGTCTTATGCACTCTCCTATAAATTATTAAAATATCTTGGAAAAGGCCATGCTTCATGTGCCAAACCACCTCTCCCGTATCTATTAATCAGGTTGGAGATAGAAAACCCAGTTTCCCTCACGTACGGGGCGTAAAGAATTAAGAAGAAGTCCTGGTGTGGAGACAGTAGTGCCTGTCCCGAGGAGATCCATTAGCAAGGACGGAGAAAGTCAAGCTTGATGTCCTTCAGTGTTCTGCTTAAACCTGGCGCTGGTTTTGCCTCGTCAGTGTGTTGTAGTTATGGTGCCTCTCACCTGGCCCACAGGTCACAGAACAAAATCGTCCCCATCGACCTGCCTTGCCTGCTCCCACGGTCACACACTTCAGAGAACATGCGTCGCAGCTATTTCATGAGATGAGATGAATTCTTACAGAAAACATTGATAAGACCAGAAACTCTCAAGAATCAAATGGGGGCGGAGCCATGAAGAGGGAAGAAGCAGATAAGTGATGATGCTCTTGTCACCTCCACGTTTTTCTGATCCCCCATCGGGACCTTCTCACTTGCTTCGCGATACATCACCTGGCGAAGGATCGCAACCAGGTTGTTCAGACCGTAGCTACACACAACACATCGCTGGAAAATTCACGGTGGGAAACAGCTCACTGCCGCTGTGAGGGTGCTCTCCGGGGAAACGCCCATCATCACGCACCTGTACGGTCTGAACTGTGGGCTCAGGACTATGTGTTGTCATCTGGTCAGATCAGGAGGGCTTTGGATGGCCTAACGGCAGGGTCCATTCCCCTTCCTGCCCCCTGCATTGAGCAACTCCTCTTATCAAAGGCAGCGGGGACAGACCCTGCCTCTCCGGGGTAGCAGGTATCCTTCCCACCAGTCCATGGAATTCCTCAGCAAGCCAACTCCATCTTCCGGTTGGAACCGGGGCAGCCCACCCTCTTGACAGTGCAGGACGTACCTCCTACAGCCCATTCGCTCTGTTCCCCAGGGGCCCTACATGGTTTGGTTCTCCTACCTCAGCTATATTTGGCTGTCATCCCCATAACCCAAGAGTTGGAATTTCTTCCTTAACAATGGGCTGAATAGGAAGCAATTAAGTGTATAGAAATGAACTCAGCAGGTGTGGCTTAGTGGTTGAGTGTAGACCCAGGCACCAAGAGGTCGCCAGTTTGATTCCTGGTCAGGGCACATGCCCAGGTTGGGGGCCTGATCCCCAGTGGGGGACATGCAGGAGACAGCCAATCAATGTTTCTCTCTCTCTCTCTCCCCCTCCCTTCTTTTCTCTCTCTAAAGTTAATAAATAAAAAATAATTTTTTAAAAAGTGTATAGAAATGATAATATAAGTTTTTTTGCACTAATCTGCAATGTGGCAAATTGCATTAATTGATGGTGATGCATTTCTTGTGTTAGCCCAAGTGGGTCACGATGGTTTACCCTTCCTCCATTGTTTACTTTCCGATCTAATATTTCGCTTAGGATTTTTGTATAAACACTCTTAAAATGTATTGGCTTTGGGGTTTTCCTTTATTTTGCTGTCCTTATGAAGTTTTGTTTTAAGGTGCTGACTAGCCACATAAAATACCTGAGAGGAATTTTTACTCTTCATTTTTATTCTAAATCTGGAAAAGTCTGAATATGACTGGGATCACTTGTTATGCAGATGATGCAGACTCCATCAGTAAACCCAGGTGTGTTGGGAATTGTTTACGGGGAAAGATTGTTGACTATTAATTGAATCTGACATTAGTTATAACTCAGATTTCCCCTTTCTCCTCTTGTAACTTTCACTAATAGTTTAACAGCAACTTGTAGATTTTCATACAAATTTTTCTGTATATTGCCATAAAGTAACTCAAAGTATGTTCTTAAAAACTTTTCTATCATCTGATTCTTCTTGCCCTATTGACCCTCTAGGGTGGTTAATGTCTTGTCTCCTTGTGCATAACTTTTATTTATTTATTTATTTATTTATTTAAATCTTCACCCAAGGATACTTTTCCATTATACCTTCAGATAGAGTGGGAGAGAGATGGGGAAGAAGGGCGGGGTGGGGGGGGGGAGAGAGAGAGAGAGAGAAACATCGATGTGAGAGGGACACACTGACTGGCCGCCTCCCATACGACCCTGACCAGAGCTGGGGACTGAACCATGCCTTTGATATTTATTTAAATCTTCACCCAAGGATACTTTTCCATTATGCCTTCAGATAGAGTGGGAGAGAGATGGGGAAGAAGGGCGGGGGGGGGGGGGAGAGAGAGAGAGAGAGAGAAACATCGATGTGAGAGGGACACACTGACTGGCCGCCTCCCATACGACCCTGACCAGAGCTGGGGACTGAACCATGCCTTTGACCAGAATCAAATATGCAACTCTTTGGTCCACGGGCCAATGCTCTAATTGCTGAGCCAAACCGGCCAGGGCTGTGCATAACTTTTTAATTGAATCGTAGACATTGCCAAAGAAAAACTGCAGAAGAAAAATTGTTAGGCCCAAAATGATGTTCATTCTACTTTAGGGACATTTAATAATATAAATTTCAGTGAAAAACACCACTTTTACCTGCATTCTACAAGTTATAAATTATGTTTTTATATTTGTCAATTTAAAATAGTTTCTAATTTCTCTTTTAACTTCCTTAACCCATAAGCTATTTAATAGTGTGTTGTTTAATTTCCAAATATGTGGAAATTTTTGGTATTTTAAGATAACTTTCTAGTTTTGATTTCCAGTTTAATTTTTTTTTATGGTTAGAGAACATATTTTGTATCATTTCAGTTCTTTTAAATTTTCTTTAGGCTACTTTATGGCCCAAAATATGATATAAATTAAAAAATGTTCCCTGTGCATTTGAAACAAATTGGATGATTTCCCTCCACGTGGCCATGTCTATTACATAATTCCAGTTCTCCAAATTATTCTTGGCAAGCCAAACCATATTCTCATATTCATATCCAATTAAAATATGTAATTCATGAAACCTTATTTCCTATTCTAAATCGATTCATTCATCTCAAGGGGACCTGAGCAGGTAACATCATCTGTGTAAAGTAAATGAGAGCAATGTTCCTGGCTCATTTCTGGGGAGTGTTGATCTCCAGAGCTCAGAGGACCTCGGTTTCCACCAAAGATCAGCTGCTGACACCTGAGACACGAAGCCGATCAATGTATCTCAGCGAGATTTAATGCATCTCAGGGAGATTGAATATCTCAGCGAGATTTAATGCATCTCAGGGAGATTGAATATCTCAGCACGATTTAATGCATCTCACCCATTCACTCATTTTCAAATAAAAACATGGTTCTTAGATGTCAAGAATTCTTTCTAAAGTAATAAATTTACAATATTTTGAATCATTTCAGATTTCTACTTAAATACCAGCTCATAAATGATGGTTTTCCTGACTACTCCACCTAAAAAACAGTCTTAAGACACTCTACCCTCCTACCTGTATTCATTGTATTGAAATTACTAACATCTTTTTAACTATATATATGGGGGTCTTAATAAACTAGAATACAAGGTCCCTTCCTGAAGTATAAACTCCATGAAGTCAAGGATATGGATTTTATAGCTATCTCCACAGTGACTGGAACATAACAGTAGTTGGGATATAAAAGCTATTAAATATGTTCCAAGTAGCTCAATGAACTTTCTGGGTTAATTTTTTAAAATATGTTTTTATTGATTTTAGAGTGGAATGGAGAGAGCGAAACATGGATGATAAAGAAACATCGATTGGCTGCCTCTCACACGCCCCCTACTGGGGATCAAGCCATGTGCCCACAATCTGGCCATGTGCCCTGACCGGAAATCGAACTGGTGACCTCTTGGTGCATGGGTCAATACTCAGCCACTGAGCCACAGTGGCTGGGCTGGGTTAATTTTTTTAAAGACAATTTATTAAGAGCAGTGTCAGGTTTTCAGCAAAATTGGATGTAAGGTTATAGGGATTTCCCATTTTTCCTGCCCCTACACAGCACAACCACCCCTGTATCACCCCCACTCACCAGAACAGTACATTGGTCACAACTGATGGACCCACAATGACACATCATTGTCCCTCACAGTCCATAGTTTACCTTAAGGTTCATTCTTGAAGTTGTACGCTCCATAGGGGTTGGGTTCATTTGTGTGTGTGTGTGTGTGTGTGTGTGTGTGTGTATTAAACAAGAATGATTATAATAGGGACAAAGTAATGACTATTCACTAACTATAACTTCTATATACTATGATTTGTTAGATAAGATATATATGTATTTGTATTAAACAAGAATGATTATAATAGGGACAAAGTAATGACTATTCACTAACTATCACTTCTATACACTATGATTTGCTAGATATGAAGTTTTGCTAAAACACAATATTTTTGAATGACAAAGAGATTTAGCTCTGGGAAGTTTACTGTTTGTAATCCTAGGTGTCTTACCAGGTCGTTCTTAAACCCAGCTACATTTGAATAATGGGCGGGGGGGGGGGGGGGGGGGGGACAAAGATTGACTTCTCAATCCCGAACAATTAAACCAGCACCTCCAGAGGTATGGTTGAGGCATAGGTATATATTGAAACTTCCCAGGTTATTTTAAAGTCTATTTACAAGTGAGAACAACTTGTCTAAAATGATCTCTTCATCCCCTTGGCTGCTGGCTCTGTGTTTACTAGGAACATAGCACCTTCAGACTGAATCAGACCGCAAGAGTTAATCACGGTCAACTGAGACCCTCCGTCTCCCTCCCTGCATTTTCACACCACAGTTTTGAGTATTCCTGGTGCTTAAAACAAATATTCCCAACATTTTTTTTAAGTCTCTTAAGGTTTTGTGTTTTGTATCAGCTCCTGAAATCATTTGCTTTTGTTTTGAACATATGGTAAGAGGTAGGGTTCTGAACTTATCACTTACTTATTGCCCGTTTGGTGAAGAGGTTATTTTTCCTAATCATCTGGGATGCCTTCTCATCCTGGAGCCGGTTTTGTTTCATAATGTTTTATTTCACAGTCTCGCAGAGGCACGGCCTTCTTTGGTCTCCATTGTAATTATAGCATGGCTTGGATAACAGCTAGGGCAACAGTTCTTCACTGAGAGAGATGGTAAGCCAAGAAGTTGTTTGGAAAACAAGTCACTTCCTTGGGTTTTAGAGATTAGAAATAAAAAGCAGGTTTAAGAAAGCTGTTAAAATGATACAGTTTGAGCTCATACAGAAAGATTTACTAATTAAATTTAAAGTACCTTGAAAGTATAATTTAAAAGATTTATTTGGAAGCCATTAAATTCCTAAGACAGCCCAATTTACATTTTTATCCTTAGGTGGCTGCAGAAACAAGAGTATCATTCGTTAGTCCAAAATATTTTCAGCAATAATTCCAAACAAACCAGCAAATAAACATACCTCTACCTCCTTACACCTGCTCAGAGCTGTTTTATGGCATCATTACTCGCGATTCCTTCCTATTTCCACTGGTGAATTAATTAGCATTCTCAGGTAGATATTCATCAAATCTTGATTTGGGGCCGGCAATAAGCACAAAAACAGCAGAAGACAAATATTGGTACTTAAAACATCTGCTTTGCCAGCGCCAGGATGCTACTGTATCCACTTGGTGACAACAATGTAGCCAACAGACACTGCTCCAGAATAGTCTATGTATTGAGGTCCATGTCCTTGCAAATGAGTTACATTTACAAAGTCTATATTATGAGTGTCTTTAATTCCCAGAAGAGGAGGTGGTGGGGGAGAGATAAACCAAAGAACTTAATACATGTATGCATGAACAGTGGACATGGACAACAAAGCTGGGGACAGGGCAGGGAGGGTGGGGGAGGGAGGTATCAGTGGGGGAAAAAGGAAAAACATCTGTAACAAAAATAAATAAATTAATTAAATTTTTAAAAAGTCTTTAAAAATATGAGATCTAGATAACTAACACAATTTTATAACATTTGAATTAAAATGACATGAAATGTTACACCAATCATTAGGCTAAGTTTGTATTTCATCATAGTTGAATAACGGGTAGAAAGGCTGAGTCATAAAAGCAACACATTATGGACCTGGCCAGAATGTATTTATATTTAGATAGAATTCTGTAAAGGTTACTGCTTGCCTGTTCTTATTCATGCTAGACCTCAGGAACTTGACCATCTTGTTTAAATTAATTCTGCCTCTACTTTGCCTACATGCCCATGTTTAAAATTAGAGGTAGAGTCTGGCTGGTGTGGCTCAGTGGTTGAGCATCTATCCAGGCACCAAGAGGTCGCCGGTTTGATTCCTGGTCAGGACACATGCCCGGGTTATGAGCCGGATCCCCAGTGGGGAGCATGCAGGAGGCGGCCAATTGATGTTTTTTCTCATCGATGATTCTCTCTCTCTCTTCCTCTCTCTTCCTCTATCTATAAAATCAATAAAAGAAAAAATGTTTAAATAAAAGAAAATAATATTAGAGGTAGAATTTATTTAACCCATGACTACACCATAATTATAATAAAATGATTTTCCAGTCATTGAAACCAAATTTTAGAAAGAGTTCTATGTACAGCTTAATTCATAGTACATTAAGCCTAAATACAAATACATATAATTAATATTATAACAGAAGAATTCTGATTAATATTTTCAATTAATCATTCCTGCAGAGCTGGTTTTGCTATTATTTATTATAATCAAGACATTATTTTATGGTCCTAGCTCAACTGTTCAACATTTCCTGGTCTGTTAACCCCTGACATCTTTATTCTTGCTTCAAGTCCTTAATTAATCAATAATATTTTTATAGTTTTTAATTCCAAGTGTAATCATTAATTCAAAGTACAATCACTAATAGTGTATCTTTTGTGTTCTACTGACGTCTTTCCTTTCCTGCAAAGCATTCTGCTTACTGGCCACTCTTTGTGTTTTGCTAGAAACAGTTTTGGACAGACTGTCTCTGTTGCCCGGTACGGCTTCTCTTGCATGTAACAATCGGAAGAGTTTCTGAAATCTACTTTCTTCCCAGGACCTTATTTCCTCGCTGAATTGACAACAGCACTGACGTCAGGTGTGTCGCGTGCACAGCTCCACATGTCTGTGTCTGCGTGGCCATGCCTTCATTCGGACCAAGTGCCCCGAGATCCCGCTGGGCCATCCCCTGAGGACCGGGCGACGAAGAAACAGCAACAACCCAGCCGGGCACATGAAGTCTGGGAGCAATCACACACTCTCCTGGCCACGGAATTCCTGGAGCACTATTATCTAGATACTTTGGCAACATATCAGAGAGACTAAAGAAAGGTCTTAATTGTGGATAAACCAAAAATTTAAATTATGGGTTAGATCGTATATTCCAAGTTCATACTTGACATCATGAACATGAATATTATATCTACAGATTCAAAGAAAGAGAACAAAATTCTGCCCTTGAATCACTGACAAATGTTTATAAAAACTTTACACACACAGAAAAAGACCATAGAAAATTCTTGTTTTTATCAGTATTTATACAGAAGTCCACTTCAAGGTCCTCCAAAAATTCCATGTATTCATTCTGTCTCTACTAATTGTCCATACACACTCAACTTCTCCATGCAGAATAGATGATCTGGGGGAAAAACAAACAAACTAGTTTTCTTTATGTGTATTCTTGAATTTTTGTGGCTCTTTTAAGCCATAAGAACATGTCATTTGTTTACCCAGCAACAACATAGTTGCCTTTTCTTTATATTTGTAATTACAGATGCTCTCTCTGATGTTACCTTCAGGTGTTGGCTGATACTTTTAAATTAATTTAAGAAGCACACCTGTTATTGTATTCTCAATCCTTTCCTCCAGAAGCCCTGTGTGTGGCTAAATCTGATGTTTGGTGTATGAAAAAGGTTAAAACCTGTCCTCCACAGTAAACCGCTCTTCTTAAAGTAAGGTTATCTTATTTCCATATGCCATTCCTTTTTAAAAGAGGCTTCAAAGATCTTCTTTTGATTTTAATAAACAAGTAGACTTCATTGAAATCGCTGGGACAACTCAGAGCAATTATTCTATGGCAACTTCATATATTTTATTGATTTTGTACAAGCAGCAATTTGGGTGACTTCTATATTTAATAATGTGTTAGAGAAGATACAATGTTTATTTTTCACCTTCGGCTGTATGTTAATATCCGCTGGTAAGATAGTAGATAACTTTTACGAAGAGATAACGTAGCTATATGAAAACGAGAATGAATGCTGCAACTCTCATATGCAAACATGTTGACATAAAAGCAAATACTCCATATATAATAGAAAAGAAAAAGTCAAGATGACTCAGAATCTCAAATGCAAAAGAGAGTTTAGAAGGTTGTAGGCAGTCTCTAGAGAGTTTATCACTAAATGTGCTTTACTGGGTTCAAAACTGAGAGAAAATACTTGGTTTTAGGTCCTAAATTATAATCTTTCTGTGAATGAGAAAATAAATACAGACTTCTCTTATTTACAGATATCAACAGTCATAAAGTACTTATCTATGATTCTCAAATGCCACCAAAACCTGCCACTCAGTCCCATGAGATGTTTTCTTTGGCTTCCGTGGGCTTTGGTGCCTGAAAGATATGACAGTCCAGCTAAGAAGAGTAATGGGGGGGGGGGGCGTCATTGATCAAAAAGTAATGAATAATAAATATTTCCAAAGGGATGAGACAGGGAGTGTTTTCAAGAAACTTCTAGTCCAATAAAAACAATCCGCAGATACAGTTGGACCCACAGAACTGTAAATGAAGAGGCTAATGGGTAAGTCGCGCCTTGGTAGGGGAGAAGGAGACGTTTTTTGGGCTGGAAGTTGGAGATGGCCAGCAGAGGAAGTCCAGGGTCCAATGACCTTGAGTGAGGACGTAATTAGGATGCAGACTTGGGAGATGCTATGGAACCACGTGAGGGGACCCCACGGGGGATAATACTCGGGTGATGTACAATAGCCAGCAGTATGATGTGGCTGGAACCGATGACTTCCGAAGAGGAATAGTGGAACGTGAAGTTGAAGTGGACAACTTGAACAGCCAAAAGAAAGCATGGAATGTCAAACTAACTACCAGGTTAAGAAGTGCGTCTTTTTTATTTATTTATTTATTTATTTTAATTGAGGTTACTTGAGAAATTTTCAAGTGAAAGTATTCTAGCAGCAGAGTATAAAATGGATGGAAATGGGGGGACCAAAATAAAAGTGTTTTTGTAGTTTTCAAAGATTTTCCTTTGAAACTACAGCTTCATTCTTTATATAAAAGGTAAGAGAAAAAAAAAATAAAGGGAATGTATCATATCAGACATATTCTTAGAATATAAGGGAGTGCTGGAAAAATAGATGTCACTTTTTTTTATAAATAGGAAACTTTAAACTTGTAGGTTTCAAATACAACACTAATAAGCGAAGTTTGTGGAGTCTGAATAGCTTCATGCTTTCTACAATTATCTAATTCCCATGAAAATATTAGAAAACTGAATTTTTTTTTTAGTAATTTAAAAACTGAAGGTATGTTTCAATTAACTGGAGTATTGTAGTTCTTTTTTATTGTTGAAGAGAATGTGTGCACTCTAAATTGGGTATAAAGCCACCATTATTAAATAAGAATATTTTGCTTTCAAATTCAATGAATTGATTTGCCTATTTGCTCAGTTTGAAGGGGGAAAGCTTCAACAGGTATTAGCAGATGCACGTTTCTGAGAACCTGGGAATCTGTGACGTCTGAGAATGGAAATCAATAAAAATACCAGGTTCCAGAGCACCAGCCTTTATTAAATCGGAAGCTAGATCGTGTCTGTTTTAACATGTCTTCCAAAATCAAAGATACTTCCTTGGCAAGTTCTAACTTCAGAATTATGTTAAATTATTCTTAATCATTCAAAAAGCTTAAAACAAATATTGTCGATGAACTTCTTAGATGAATGACCAACAAGGGGGCATTTTTGTCACCTTCGGCACACACACAGAAGTGACTACGTGATTGGCAGAGCTCAGACAACATATAATTTATTTTAATGATTATTTTTTTAGCCAGTGGAAAATTTCTTCAAAGACGTGGCACTGTTGGGAACAGGTAAGTACGCCACCTCAACTGAAATCAGCTGACACAACCAAAGGCCACATGTCTCTCGTTCACATCTTTCGAACTTCGCACAGCCGCTGGCTGCATTTCCTAGTCTAACTGCACGCAAGAGTGTTCAAGTCAACATTGCAAAGCTTGCAAAACTGACTTTGAAAGGCTGCCTTCTCCTTAAGCTCCCCGTTACTGGATTTGCAGGTTTCGTCACTCTATCCTCTCACTTTCTCCTTTGTTTCCCAATAGCAGTCTTTCAATAAAATTTCATTTACTTCACCCAATATATTTTATTCTGCCTAACAAATTAGTGTAGATGTTATGTGAGTGATAAAGCATAATGATTTTCTGGGATAGACTACATATACATATAAAGAGAGGAAGTTCCATATCCCAACGTATACCATTGCAATTTAAAGATATAATAGTCATTCAACTGCAACAACACAACTCTTACCTGACAGTGGGGGGGATATATATTAATGACACGCATACAACAGAATTTTATCTTATTAATGCATATTCTCTCTCCGTTCTGAATTTGTGATGAAAGGAGGTATTCTTGTTTGCTAGAGGTACCTTTGTTATCTAAGCCTTTCCTTTTAGTTATAATTCTTTCAGTAAGATATTATGATGCACTCCTTAAAATTTGTAAAAATCAAAATTTTCTGCTCACATGCTATGATTTTTTTTTAAATATGTTTTTATTGGTTTTAGAGAGAGAGAAAGAGAGATAGAAATATTGATCGGCTGCCTCCTGGGTGCCCCCTGCCTGGGATCAGGCCCGCAACCCGGGCATGTGCCCTGACCGGGAATGGAGCAGGTGACCTCTTCGTACAAGGGACAATGCTCAACCAACTGAGTTACTCTGGCTGGAATAACCATGCTATAATTTTATGAGTTTCTTTACAAATTACCTTCAACCATGGAAGACAAATATATTGATCAATAAGAAAATGAATGATTTTCTTTAATTCTTTTAAATATCTGAACACAGTTTCATTTTTTTCACAAAATTATATTTTAAAAGAACCCTGGATCCTTAATATCTTCACACCGTAGGAAGAAAATTGCATCTATACACTAAAGCTATGCATAATTCATTTATGCTAGAGAAAAGGATAATAAACAACATTTAGAAAATGTATTAATGGGTAGATGAAAATGTTTACTTCATAAAAATCATTTCATATTTTCATGATTTTAAGTTTGCTCTCTTTAAATGAAGCAACTGCAGAAACTTGACTAGGAAACACTTTTTAAATCTATTGTCTACATTTTTTAAAATCTGAAATTGCATGTTTTGATCTATGGGGCCGATTGCGCAACTTCAGAATCTAGAGGGAAATGTCCACTCTGCCTTCCTAGAGTATGTTCCTAAAGCCCGGGCTCTGCCTTTATTGCCTGGAGCCAATGGAGACACCTCCCTGCCTTCGACACGGGTTCCTGAACCACCTCCCCATTCAACTTCCCCAGTCCGGGTTCTGCCCAGCTGAGTGCCTCCCCATTCTTACCGCATTCCCTCTACCCTGGGTTTGTTCGTTAGTTTTTCAGACTGAAAAGTCTCTCTCTTATTTTTTCCAAAAGATTGTGCATTTCTTTAAACCTAGCTCAAATCTTTTCCCTTTGATAAGGCATTTTCCATACTTGTCCCCCTCCGATAATCTCCCTCTCTTTTGGATCCAGTGTTTTGGTCTCTACAGCTCATTCGGGAATTTGGATTTCCCCATTTGTTACTGTTTGAACTAGACGTTATTACCTGGCTGCCTGGCTTGGGACGGGGGAGCTATGTCTAAGACTGCCTTCTGTCTGCTCTTCTGATAGAACGCTTACTTTTGGGGGAACAGCCTTACTGTTCCAGTTATCGTTAATTTTTTTTTTTTTTTTTTTTTTTTTGGTATGTGCCCCTAGCGGGAACCGAACCCGGGACTCTCTGGTCCGCAGGCCGACGCTCCAACTGCTGAGCCAAACTGGCCAGGGCTGTTCCAGTTATCTTTAAGTGTACATTTCCCCATTTGGATTTCTTTTCTAAGTTACCTATGAATGCAGTGCTCATGAGACTGTCTCTCAGGAAACTGGGCACCCATGTTATAGCCCAGTGAACTGTTTAGGGAAAGGTTGGCCATGTTCCCAATAACCAACTTCAAAAAGAAATGATTAATTCTATAGAATGATTATCTATTAAATTGAGACATATAAACAACACATATATAATACATGTACTGCATATCTGTATATATGGATATATAGATGTAGATATTTGTATCTGTAGACATGTAGATACATATATATAGACATTATATTTATAGATAGATAAATACATAGATATAGGTAGAGATCTGCAGCTACAGATCTATGTAGAGAGAGAAATGAGCTAGGATATGAAAATCAAACTAATCTGGTGTGATTTCAGAAACTGCAGAATAATGTTTCATTCCTCTCTGAACTGTAATTTAAGCAGCATTGCTCCTTAAAATACCATAGATGAAAATAAAACCCCAAATAAGCTTAACTAGAATACAACATGTAATACCATTTTACACATTGTGAAACACTATAAAATATTGGTTATTCTTTTCTACCTATCTTTTCTCTGAGGCTTGAAACACAAGACACACCCAAATATTTGTGATCTCTGTTTTCTTTTTACAAATCACGTTATTTTCCCATGATTTGGTTATGACAGAGAGGTTTAGGCAGACAATCTTAGGATCAGAGAAAATGAGGGATAGTTTCAAATTCCAATGTTGCTTCTTACATTTAATAGACCATCTGAATCTCAGTCTTTTTAGAAAATGTAAGTAAAACCACCTGGCATGGTTGTTGTGAGATCAAAAATAACCTACCAAAACACTTGGTACAGTGTGAGTTTCAAAAGAAATATTTAACAAGCAGAAACTATTAATACTGCTTGTATTATCCTCTGAGAGTGAATACATAAATTTGAAACTGTATTTTATTTACTATATAATTTTCCTTATCTAATACCCATGACTAAATGTAATTCATCAGCGTGGCAATTTGATCTCGGGAGGTGTTGAACATCATGGAATTTCAAACTGCATATTCTGTAAATTACATCCTTCCAAATCAAATGCACTTTATGCTAATTTAGCATATTGACATTTTATATAAAAGTGATGAACTGAAATAGGCTGTCCAGGGATCAGAGGTAATGACTGATTTGTCACCTCATTCAGCTTCCAAATGCTTGTGTTTGTCACAGGTCAGGCAGCCACGCCGACACTGGCATGAAAGCCACCAAACACTTGCCTTTGGGCCCATCTCTGTCTTGGGAGGAGAGGGGGAACAGAATGCAGTTTATAGATGCCGCCTTAAAAGTGTGGACAGATCTCGTGCAGACCCAAAGGCAGTCAGAAGCACGCAGGGCTTTGAGCTATGGCGTGGGTAGAGGACACAATAGAGGAGGTGGCGCCCAAGGTCCACAGAGTGTCAGCAAGTCTCAGAGAAGTAGCAACATTCACAGCTGAACCAGTGCTAGCAGAATGGGAAGACTTTCCTGGAGATGCTGCAGCAAAGAAATGTAAATGACAGTGTACGAGGTAAGGAAAAACAATCCAGCAATCTGAAACCAGAGGGGACCTCTCAGGCAGGGTTCTTGTGACTTAGATTAAGAAGGAGTTTAAATTAACTTAGTGCAATAACATGAAGTACTGTCTTCACTTTTATTTCTCCAAACTACTATAAGAAAAAAATATAAATCTAACTTGCAACTGATGTGACCTGAGTACTCATTTATGTACTCACAGCATTTGATAAGTCATCAAAACAACTCTTTGGAAAAAATAGTCTTATGGTATAGGTATGTGTGTACATCACTGCATTTGATACTCATAAATGAAATAATTAAAGACATTCTGAAAGCAAATTTTCTATATACAAATTTGCCTTAACAGAGGAAGCGTGTCCCCCTCCACTGCAACATACTCAATTTGCTTCTTCAAATCATCTTTCTTCTTATCTGAGTGTGTGCATACCATGTCGTCCCCGTTTTCCACGCGATCAGCATGGCTAACCACTGGCACTATTTTGCATCCATTTGTCAGATATTTATGTTTATCAAATACTTACTAATTAATGTGCACGGCATTGAGTTAGATGTTGGGGGAGGTGAAAACAGAGGACTCAACATGAAGGGTTTTAAGCAGTTACCTAAAAATTATGTAGCAAATGATGCCCTGGCCGGTTTGGCTCAGCGGTTAGAGTGTCGGCCTGCGGTCCTGAGAGACCCGGGTTCGGTTCCCGCTAAGGGCACGTACCTCGGTTGCAGTTTATCACGTACCTCGGTTGCAGTTTGTCCCCGGCCCTGGTCGGTTGTGCGGGTGGCAGCCACTCGATGTGTTCCTTTCATTTCGATGTTTCTCTCTCTCTCTGTTCCTCTCTCTCCCTCCCACTCTGTCTGAACAAAAAAATGGAAAAGTGTCCTCAGGTGAGGATAAAAAAAAAAAAAAAATTATGTAGCAAATGAGAAAGACTAAAGGAAGCCACGAAGGGTTAAAGGATGGCACTGTCACTTGGAGTGAAGTGGTATTTTTTTTTTTTTTTTTTTTACCTTGGGCATATCTCTGTCTTTTGGGGATGAAAGGGGAAAAAATACAGTGCAATTTGTAAATACCATCTTAAAAGTGTGAACAATAATATCTCATGAGGACTTTATTTGTATTGCTCAGATCTTATCCATATAAATGAAAAGCATGAAGATGAAGTCATCGTAGATCTTTCCTTCATAATCTGCAAACTTTGCTTCCGTGGAGTGGACTGCTGGTTGCTATTTCTTCTTGGTCATGCTCCGCGTTGAATGGCGGCCCCGGGCTTGAGCCCAGCCTGCAGGGCTTGGAGATCAGACAGGTGTGCAGGGCTCCCCTTGCGCGTGGCCTGGCAGCTGCTGTCGTCAAAGCGAGAGGTGCCCCCCTCTGCCCTCAACCAAACCCCGTCCGCAGCTCAGCAGATGGCAAAACTCATCAACGGTCCTGACAATTTGCAGATAAATGGGAGCCTTACTTGGCTAATCCTTGCACTGCTGGAAATCAGGAAAAGTGAAAATACAGAAATGTCTATGGGTTGCAAAAAAAGAGGAGATTTCTAATTAGAAGTCTGGTCTAACGGTGTTGACAAAAACCTAACTCAAAAGTCAAACAGCAAAGCAATGTCACTATGTCACTGGTAACCAAACCAATAGATTTTTTTTCCAGTACAGTGAGATTCTAGAAAAATTGAAACAAATTCCAGTAAATGGGAGAGTTTAGGAATGCAAGTCAATTGAAAAAAATAATTTATTTCAAATTGCAAATTTAGGTTTATAATTTTTTCACAGGAAAATTGGAGGGATCGACTTATTTTTAGCTCCTATGTTGAAGTATACATTCATTAGGGATATTTTAAAAGTCATAATTTTGCTTCTGTGATCGTACAACATTGGTAATATTTCAAGTCCTTGTAGGGGACGCAACCACATTTTGTACTTCCTTTATAATTTTGAGATTTTGGAATAAAGACGAGTTTTCTATTACCATAAACTAATGCCTTTCATTTTCTTCCTTCTCATCATTTAGTAATTTTAAAGGCATTACTGCTGTTCGGTTATTTTCATAAGCCCTTCTTTTCAAACACACAATTCCCTAAAAGCGTTGGCTAGCTAATGGAATTTTCTAGAAGTGTACACTGAGTAGAATGCAGACTTCATGACAGAAGGAAATGACATTCTGTTCATGTCCGCTACTAGCCCCTGCCCGTGTCCCGTAGGTATAGATACCTCCCCCCTTCTTCTAGAAATAAAGTATTAGCATCAAGTTATGTCTCCAGTGTCTCAATGGGTCCGGATCTTCCTGTTAAAACTAAATCCCGTTTCCGTGTATTTATCCACAAAGTGCCCTTGTGAGTTGCTTGGGTTTCTTTTATCTTTCAGACCTTTCAGGGAAGAGGGGGTTGATGATCCGAACTTCTCTCTCACACAGGGGGGAACTGGACGGCTGTAAAATCCTGGTGGGAAGCTGTCCGATTTATGAGCGAGAAGAAAATCTACTCCATCAGAGACACAAGTCTTGAGAGGGCTCTGTCCCCAACCCTTTAACCTCTGGGTCGTCCCTGACATGCAGACCTGGGAGCAGACATTCTGAGACCATCAAGGGGACTAGCTGCTGCTTGTCCCTGGCCTGGCTGTGAGCTGGACAGACAGCTGCTCTCCACGGGGTCCAAGGTGACGGAGGTCAAAAGGTCCTCCTGACCGAAAATAACTCTCAGATCCGGCTTTGTTTTCGCAAATTCCCACATCATTAGCCCTGTTAGCGCCCTTAAGTGCTCTTTAACTTGCTGAAGATATTACTCAAGTTTGAAAGGATAATGAATTTTCTACCAAATTGGCTGAGATCAGTTTATCCAGGTATCTATTGCTACCATCCACAGAAGAACCTTGGAGAAATAAAATCACAAGAGTTTGGGTGAAAGAATAAGATAAGAAGGTTCTGAGAGTCCGGAACTTTATCAGACAGGGTGAATGTTCTCATTTCTAACCAGAGGAAAGTTGGTAGGAAAGTAAGATTGGAAGGATTTCTAGGAGATGGGTGAGTTTTATGGAGAGGGCTGGGGTGTCGGTCAGCCCGTGACGCCTGAGGTGTTGCACACTTTTTAAAAAGAGGTGAGTAAATCCACCATCTCCACCACAACCTCTATTTCTCCTTGGAAGAAGAAGGGGGGAGATTTGACATGTGCATAGCATAAAGAGAGAACACCTAAAACCCTTTCTGCAACTCCCCTAACATACCTGCATTACTTTACAAACATCATGTGTGTACCCCCAGGGCGATGGGACTTCACAGACATGAGAAGGGGCAGACGTGGGCATGGGCAAAGGGAATCATAGCAGGTCCCGAGCAGGAAAAATAAGAGATTGAACCGTCCAATTTACCTTTCAACACATAAAGGGCAACACTCTGTAAACACATAGAACTTTATCATTTTTTTTCTAATCCATAGCACTGAAGGGGAAATTACCTTCTGGAAGAATTACATGCTCTTTCCTGGGCATGCCATGATTATTTGGTGTTAAATCATGTAAGAGAGTGCAATAATACATCTACTTTAGTGAGAACTGAAGAGAATTACTTGTTTAACCAAGGGAATGATTTCTGGAGGGCGAAAAATAATAGTGGCTTCCTTCGATTAGATTTTCTATTTGCTGAGCAGAACCTTAATTACGTGTGTTTTTTTTATTGGTCACCAGTCAGCATTCTTTCACGCAGACATTTAAGCATGGTTTAAAGATAACAGAGTACTTATCTCCTGGCCCCGGCTCTCTGAGGCCGGCGCTCTGTGCAGAGATCTGAGGCTAGATTGAAACACAAGGCCATTTGCAGGAGACAACGTGAGCATTCAGTCCATCAGATTCAGAGAGGGCTTGCTCATGCGTGGAATTGTTACATCGAGTCCCTGAATGAAGCACCCGATAAGGATGTGGCTGTACACACAAAGCATTATTTCTGCCTAACGTTATTATTACACTTTTCATTTCAACCAAGGCTCAGGGAGGCATGTAGGGGGTGGGAGGAGAGAGATAACCCGAAGGGCCTGGGTGCTGCAGTGGCCTCGGGCAGGAGTAAGGGACATGAAACACACAGTTTGCAGCCACAGTGGACACAAGTCCCTGCTCCACGCTGGAGGGTCTAAGGACGGAAAGGCCAATAGGCCTGCAGCGACGACGCGAAGGCTCGGAGCGTGACTTCTGGGCCTATTTGAGGGAACCGTCCTTGTCCCATGGAGACAGCGACAGAGGCACCGTGTTCAGACTCGTTCCACAAAAGGGTCCTCGCCTACATGAGCACAGCGACTGCTTGGAGAAGTGGCCCCTGTGGGAACCGTGCGAGGACGAGGTGACTACAGCGGCGCCTCCCAGCACAGAGGGGGGAGCGGGCTCAGCAGACGCGTGAAGTGCGGGGAAAGCAGAGCCGGCAGGTTCCAGGGAAACGAGCCCCGTGCTGCCCTGGGCGTGGTGCGCGGGGAGCCAGGGAAGCCACGCGCGAGAGCATCACCCGCCCGCGGGGCGCAGGCCAGGGGAGGCGACAGCGCAGGGGGTGCGGCTGGAGGACTCGCAGCAGCGCGGGGGCAGCAAAGTGTCCGGGGAAGCCTCGCCGTGGAAATGAGGGTGGAAATGCGGGGGAGTCCTGGCTGAGAGTCAGGAGACACCGGCGCGATGCCCCGGGCCTTCCCCTCCCTGGGACAGGCTGCGCGCCCGTGGGCAGATCGCGGCAACTGGACCACGGGGTGCGTCTAAGGTTGAGCGCTCCAGGAAGGGCGCTTTCAAAGGGACTTAATGCAAAGAAGCTTCAAAGAGAAAGGGCGGCGCCGAACTTTGATTTTAAAAACACTGTAGCCCGGCTGGTGTGGCTCAGGGGTTGAGCATCGACCCTGCACCGAGAGGTCACCGGTTCGATTCCCTGTCAGGGCACAGGCCCAGGTTGGGGGCCCCATCCCCAGTGGGGGGCGTGCAGGAGGCGGCTGATTGATTCTCTCATTGATATTTCTATCTCTCTCCCCCTCTCCTACCCTTTCTCTCTAAAATCAATAAAGATAAAAAAAAATTTTTTTTAATAAAATAAAACATCGTAAAAAGTTTTTGTCGAGGGCAAACCTGACCTTGGGGAACGCCTTCCCAGGAGCGCCCCAGCAGTGATCTTTCTATGATCAGTGCCAATTCTTCCACCAGCTTCGTACCGTGTACGTACAACCTAGGGAGGCTCATGCCCTCAGCCGTCACAGACCTTGTCGTAGAGTGTCCTTCAGGGAAAACACGTCCAGACATCCCAGACTGGTCAGAACACAGGGTTATGTGCATGGATCGGATGGAAGAATGCAGCAGGGTGATAAGAAAAGAACAAAGAGATTTCGAGCAACACCAACGTGTCTGATCCTTGGTGAAGGCTGGGTGTTTGTCTGTCCCCAGCTCATGTGGCCCCCACCTCAGTTCTCCTTCCCTGCAGCTCATCCCAGCTGGCTCATTCCGAACCCTGACTCACGAGACTCCGGCTTCCTCAACCCTCCCTCACCTCTGTCGTCACTCGGGCTGCCTGGTATCCCCATTCTGCGGGCTCAGGACACTCGGCCCCTTCTTTACTGCTGTCCCCACACTGCCCTGGAGTCCCTGTGCCGATGTGTCTGTCTGCCTTTCCTGGGGACAGTGAACCCCTTGGGAGTAGAAACACTGCCTAGGGTATTGGTGACATTCCAGGAATGCCCTGCTCTGAGCAAAGAGCTTTCAAATAAGCTTTCCTCGAAAGAGAGGATGGGGAAACCAGCTCACCACGGTGCAGGGGCGATCCGAGAGAGGAAGACGAAGCTCCCACTGTAGGAGGTTAAATTACCGAAAGGTAACAAGAAATAAACATAAATTTATAAAAGGTAGATTTTAATTCATATAAGAAAATATTCTTATATTAAGGATATATATGTGTGTGTGTGTGTACACACACAGAAAGATGTCTGTATACATACAGATATATTCACCACAGTGAAGTGAAATGTTTTAAGACCTAATGAAGGAGAGGCTTAATGACTGATCGTCAGAAATACTGAGAAAGAAATGACTTCATTACCTCAATGAATATGAACTAGCTAGATTCTATTACCTCTAAGGTACTCTGCGATCTCAAAACTATCCCGTAATTCTCCGTTGGTCTGAGTGAGTTGAGAGCAGGTCCTTCAATGGTGCATGCCTGGGAAGACCCTTGGCGGACCGTACCTCAGGGACGTGCCCTCCCTGTCATGGCAGCAAAGCCACAGAGTCTGCTGCGCGGGGGTCTGTGCTTGGTTGTGTGGTGGCCCGGCTCTGTGGACACTGACAGTCCAGCACAGGACAGAAGCAGGAGGACAGAGAACACATTTATCATTATCAGGGCACCAAGTGTCCGGCCCTGAATATGGTAAACAGAGTCAGGGATAACCGACAGGACATCAACAAGACATGGCAGAACTGAAATGTTCCTGCATCAACCACCTTCTCCAGAAATACATCCGTAGAAGAATGGATCACGCACATGATGGGAAGGGTAGTCCCCAGGAAGTTCTACAAACACCAGGCAGCTTGACTGTTGCTTGGTTAGAACAGTTACGTGGATAACTTGAAGGAGTTAAAGACACAGACCAGGAAATAACCTGCAAGAAACCCCAGAAATAAAAGCTGGGAACATGTGAAAGGGTTTTTGTTAGTGTTGAAAGCAGGTGTATATTCTCTGGCCTGGCCTTTGTGTCACATCCTGGCCAATCGCTTGGGCCCTGGCAGGATCACCCCCTGCCCCTGCACCTGGGCCATCAACCTCAGTAACAGAGCAACAGCCGCGCTGTCAATCACAACAGTGACCACCGAACCTGTGCTCTGCCTCCAGACTCTGCTCATCGCTCTGCTCACTCTTGAGTTAATACAGACTGTCATCCCTGCATCAGGAGCTAAGTAACTGGGTTGAGGATACACAACTACAATCATGCAAATCACTTAGAAACAGAAAATCTGACCCCACAGCTCACGTGCTGCATCATGACACACACGTGTTTCTCTACCATCTGAACTGGGAAAGACATATTCTCATTGCTGTTACAGTAGCTAGAGCAGGAATTGTATGGACAATATTCACCAGCAGGTAATTATGACCATTGGTTCAGAGAGACCCCATGGCCCCTGTGAAGGGCCTTGTCTCCCTCAGTGTTGTCCCTCCAGGACTACAGGGACCAAGGGGGTGAGCAGAAATGGGTGCTGCTCTCAAGGATCCCTGGAAGTATCTTGGTGAGTTTTATAGTGACCCATGGCAGTGTCTCCTGCGGACTCCAGGTGTGGATGGAAGAGGTCGGTATTCCTCCAAAGTCCCCAGGGCGATTTTCCGGGGTCTGACTGACATAAACAACGACCGAGAAGAGGAGTAGCTAGCTAGGAGTTGGAATGAGTTGGGGCAGAGGGGGAGGGGTTAGAATGAGAAGGGAAATAGGTAGCCCTGAGTGGCTCAGAAGCTATTTCCTAATCAAAACCATTGCACCAACATGCACAGTGGCCCTGGTGGATATCAGCTGCCTCCCAGGTATATAGGCTGCAGAGCAGACATCACGTAGACATGTTTCCTTCTTCCCACCCATGCACACGTTGAGACCAGTTGAGCTGGTCTCTCTTCTGATAGACTCCAGATTCACTTTCTTCTAGGTTTGGCAGATCTGTTTCCTTCCCTTGGACAGGCTCACACGGATTCTCCTGGTGCTGCTCTTGAGTTCTGCTTTTATGCTTCCTCACGGTGTCAGTTTGATCACAGTCTACTAAGGAGGTGTTCTTGGGAGTACACTGTATCAACCGCTGGCTTCTCTCTACACCCATTCCCAGGAATGACTCTGCTGTCTTCCCCTTGACCTGTAGCTTCCTGTTTATACATATTTAGATGGTCCTCTTTGCCATAGATGTAGGAAAATCTAAATCCGGCTTCTTCTGCAGGCTGGGGTGGAATTAGGTTGGGGGAAGGGTGGCTTCTTATTTAAAGTATCATCTAAAAACAGATTTCCCCATGATACAGAAACGCGACCAGCTGGACACCTCCTGGGTCACAGCACGAACTCTGCCTGTCCCCATATTTGCAGCAGCCCAGAGTGTGTCTGGTTCCCATGAACCACTCTGCACACACCAGCGCTGTATTTTATAGGCCTGCACCCCCTCTTGCAGCAGTCACAGAACATCCCGGTGTGTGCTCCCTCTAAGTCACCACAACCCCATGACCCATCTCTGCACTGAACTATTTCTAATCCTCGCTGGATCGATCGAATTTAATTTTCATGCTTGAACAATAAGTGCTCTTTCTGGGCTGCGAGTGAAGGGCCGGCTTGTTTTGCTGGTGTCTGTTCCTCGCCAGCTCCATCCCCCCTCTTGCGTTCTTCTGTTCTCCGGGGATTCTAACCACAGGTCTCGCCTCTCACTTTCTCCGCCTTGCATCTTCTCTTTAGGACGCGCTCTTTATTCCCCTTTCTCTCCTTGTTACGTTGTGGTTTTTAGTATTTCTCTTTCAGGTACTGCGCCTCCTGCAGTCCTCCCTTCTAGAAACCCACAGTACTGACTTGATTAGCTCGTCTCCCCTAGGAATACTACACGTAAGGCTCTCCACTGATGTTTGAACAGAGGCCCATCCTGCCGCTTTATCTGTGGTTAGGCCACACAATTTGTTAGTTTGATGGAAAGATCTACTTGACATTATTATTTTTTTTTAATCCTCACCCAAGGACATTTTTTTATTTTTCATTTTTTGTTCAGATAGAGAAGGAGGGAGGGAGAGAGAGAAACATCAATGTGAAAGGGACACATCAAGTGGCTGCCACCCACACGACCCAACCAGGGCCGGGGACAAACTGCAACCGAGGTACGTGCCCTTAGCGGGAACCAAACCCGGGTCTTTCTGGACCGCAGGCCAACGCTCTAACCGCTGAGCAACACCAGCCAGAGCACTTATTTTTTGTTTGTTTTTTGAGTGTGGCCACGTTGAGGGTTCAGCCTGAGAATTCCTGGCAGCAGCACATCGGACTTACCCTCTGGTCTTGAGACACAGCCACGGAGGAGGCTTGGGGTGGGGGACGCTGAAGATGCCACAGCAACGCTGCCACCTTGAAAACTCTTTTTAAGTGTTAGAGGCATTTAGGTTTTAGGACATTCACGGAGCCAGCAAGGTATAAAACACTTGGTGTGACATCTGCCCTTCAATTTAACCAACGAGGGTAAAAACAGACAGGCGACCTCCCAGAGACAGGCTGACCTCCCGGAGACAGCCAACAGGACGGAAACCCGCTTCCCCCCGTGGGGCTGACCACAGCAGATACCAGTCACGGCCTCCGAAACGGTCACGTGGCCGATGAGAAACGAGGTGACGAGGGAGGAAAGGTCCTGGGTCCCTGCCATCCCCGGTGCGTGTCATGGACGCTCGCTCTCAGCCAGGGGACACGGCCGGCGCCCGAAGGTGGCGCTGAACGAGGGCCGGCACATGATGCTCACCTCTCAGCGTGCGCTCCTGCCTGTTTCTCCGCGGCGGCTGGGTTCCCACCGGCGGTGTGGACGGAGGTCACGCCCACCCGGGGAGCACGCGTGACCCAGGACGCGGCGCCCCCAGGAAAGCCCCGGAGGCGGCTGTGTGGATGGAACATTATTCAGAGTGCACTGGACTGTGGAGGGTTAAACCCCGTTAGCGATGGACACAGAGCCCCCAGAACTGAACTCCCTCTGCAAAATGTGCTCCGGTATCTGTCCAGACCTCCGTGGACCCTCTCATTCCAACGCCCCCGCGATGTCCTGGTTCCGCTGAGGGGTCAGACAACCAAACCAGGAGGGTGTATGACTCACTCCACTGGATCTGATGAAATTACCTTGAGGAAATTTAATAAACTAACAAATATAATTAAAAACTAAGCAAATTTCGAATCTAATAAATTTAATTCCCATGTAACTCTATACTTAGAATCCCAATATTTTATGGAGAGAAATTTAGTCTAACTTCAAAAGAGGATATATAACAGGAAGTAATAAAAATGTAAAAACTTCTTAATTTGTAGTTACTCTGGTTGTTTTTACTTTATGAATACAGGGACAGTCCAATTATGGAAAGCTTTTATGAAAATTGAGCATAAAGTATATGAATGTGAATAAACTAAAGCCAGACAATTTTTTAAAAAATTAAATGTGATTATAACCATATCCTTTGAAAAATATAGTTACCTTTCAAACATGATTATAAATTTTAACAACAGTATAGATTTACAGTAATTCTGATGACATATAGAATAAAATTAATTGATCTGGAATAGTAAGATCTTTGAGAAATCATAAAAACCAATGTAAGACTTTATATCAGATTTGCAATTTATAATCTAGACAAACGTGTTTTTGTGTGACCATACAGGATACGAATTAGTGAATTATTCTGCTTCTTTGAAAGTATTTATCATCCTTGCTTTCCTATCTAACCCAAAACTTTGTGGTCACTTGAAGCTTAGTGATGGTTTTTAATTGATTATTTAAAATACAATTATAATGTGCCTTCACTAAATTCTTCCTCTTTTTCTGTCTTTTGACATGTGCTCCAAGCTATTGTAAGAAAAGATCTGTACTTTCCTGAGGATAATTAAAATGTTCTTGTCATATAATTACATTATTAAAAACATCTTTTGATGTTCTTATTAACTTTATCTAATGTTTAACACATACTATTAAAATGTCCAGATATCTTTTGTGTATTTTTTCCCCACTAATTTCAATTCTAATGACCATGATTAGCATAAGTAATTACTTGGACAAGAAGACTGAATATTTTATGATGTGGTTGAGCGAGGGAGTTATTTTATGTCATAATTAACTCTGAAGAAAAGACATATAATTTTCTTTAAGTACAGAAACCACCATTCCTGAAAAGATATCAGTTCACTGCAGAATAATTTATCAAGGAAGACTGAATATTCCATGAGCAATTGTAGAGAAAACGTGTCCCACCCCTTATTCTAGGTGGAATGCAATTTTGCACTAAGAAATGAAAACGAAGCTGTTCTGTGCCTGGCTCCCTTCTCTCGCTGACCCTCTTCATTGATTTCTTTACAAAGAATTCTCTACGGCAACACACATGCCTTTGTGCCTGCAGACCTTGATCTTGTAAGTTCTCTTGATATCCTTTGTAATTTTTGCAACTGTCACAAAGGTCAAGATCATTTCAGCAAGCGTTAATTAAAAATCCCTTACGTGCCCGGCTGATGTGGCTCCGTGGATTGAACATGGGCCCGTGGACTGAGGGGCCCGGGTTTGATTCCCCGGCAGGGCACAGGTCCAGGTTGTGGGCTTGATCCCCAGTAGGGGGCGTTCAGGAGGCAGCCAATGGATGTATCTCTCTCACATTGCTATTTCTATCTGTCCCTCCCTTGATCTCTCTCTAAAAAAGAAAAAAAAAAAATCAATAAAAACATTTTTAAAAAGCCCTTACATGTGAGGCACTGAAAATGGTGTTGAAGATACAAATGAAAAAAAAAAAAAAAATCACCCTCACCTGGGGATTCTCTCAGTCCACCTACAACCTGCCAAACAGACCATTTCAGTAGCACGTTCAAGTGTCCCGGTAACACGTGTCCAAGGAAGTACAGGAGAAGGAGCGAAAACTTTGCCAAGCCGGACGTATGTCAGGGAAGCCATTTTGAATGAGGAGGATTGTATCAGTTGAGGAAAGAAATAGTTTTATTAATAACAACAACTAAGGGGGGAAATAATAAACATAAAAGTATGCCCTTCAGTAAGGAATGCTTAATGAAACAAACAAACAGCATATCCGCCCATAAATCAAATCATTTCAGTATGTAAAGTACCTCTGCGTGTTATCGTCCCTATTAGCAAATTTTTTATGATTTCCAAGAGTGTTCATTAATGAGAATGTATGATATTCTAGTTACTTAGAGAATCACATAAATCAGAGTCGACCTTTAAAAGTGCGCATCAACATATTTAACGGTGCATTACAAATATTACCTCATTAAATCTCATATTACCCCTATGAGGTAGATATTATTATGTGTATTTTACAGCTAAGGTAACAAAGGAAGAGAGGTCTTAGGCAATAAAAGTAGGTGACATATTTAGTATGTGTTCATGGTTAAATTCAGACTCGGGGACTCTATCTCCAGACTTTCTTAGCAAACTATGCCACCCTGCCCCTCAAGGTCATGACTGCTTCTCTCTGGTAAGCAGCTAACTCTTGACAGAGCCAGAAGATGAAGTAGGGAGCAGAGACCAAGACACCCTCTGATGGTGGATACAAATGCCCTTGGAAGGAGGAGGGCATGCTGAACCAGCTAGTGCCTGTGCCTACGAATGCTGATCATGATTCTGAATTAGCCAAACACACTGGTCTAGATACTAGCAGAGAACATTTAGCACATGGTGCATAAATCACCATTCAGGAATGGCTTCCATCATTTTTTAGCCTCCTGACAGCAAAGTACCAAGAGGTCTTCCAGGATTTTTCTTAGCACCCTGCAATAACCATTTCTCAAGTAGCATTGGCTCTATGTTCTATATCATTTATTTTTGCATAAATTCATTAGGAGGTCCTGCAATCTTGGTTACTTATTTCATGTTTGTATTTTCTCTCCAAAGACTACAAATATTTTCTATTTCTTCATTTCTCTCTCGGATGTTTCTAATAGCGTCATCCATAGTGTTTATTCAGGGACATAGTTAACATATGCATATTCAACTTAGGAAAATGTAATAGCTATACATGAGTGAAAAGATAGTGGGAATTTAAATAAGGAAGGTTCCATCCCCCTTCTAGTCCACAAGCATCCCCCGCAGTGCAGAATCAAGGGGGCGTATGAATCAGTGTCTATTTCAACCACGTCTGCTGCTCACTAGGAGCATTTCAAGCTTTGAACGTGATCCCACAGACCCGATGGTGTGTCGTCCCGAGTGCAAGGCAACGGACACCCTGGGTGTCAATGAAAAACAACCGTGATCTGTGTCACCCTGGAGAGAAACTCACTGTTAAACTTAGTGAGAAATCACACGTTAGTCTCGACTGTGGAGATTTTCTGAGGAATGTGTATGAAAAATGTTGACTTTGTACAATCTTCACTTTATGAATCACCTCCGGAGTCTCACTGACACCCATTGTGACTGTCCCGTATCCAGCGAACAGCTTTCACGTGAACTAATACAATGAGCATGTGTTAACCATCATGGTGGGACCAGGATACTGCTAGCAGGTATTTGGCTGAAAATCTCAGGAATGTCTAGTTCTGGTTTCAACTCAGTACCTGTCCAACTCTCCAATGCACGTCTCATAAGGAAGTGAAAGCGTTTGTCTTCCTCTGCCCCTTAGGTTATCCTGAGCTATGATACTCACCATCCAGACTTGTGGTCGAGGTGTGTTAAACTACACAGTTTAATCCACAACCCCACTAAATTCTCCGATTCACTGGAGCCCAAACCCTGTACCAACAGGCTGCATGGGGTAGTGGACCTAAGTGATGATGTAAATAATTAAGCTTGTGTGTGGAAAAAAAGAAAGAGAAGTTTTAGATGATTGACCCTGCAAGACCTGCTTCTGGATCACCCCCACTGAAGGCCACAGGGACATAAAATAGTGAAAAATTAAGATTCAGTATCTTTCAATATATAATACCTCTGTCCACCATCAAAATGTCCAATCATCTTTCTAGGTCATCTGAAACTAAGCTTTGTCGGCATAGAGCTAGGAAGGGGACAGAACAGAGAACTTTCTTTCTGCTCCAAAATACAGATACTGATTTATAATCTGTGTTTTAGCAGATTAGGTAAAACGTTGAGAATGGGCTGCTGGTAATTTGCAAGTTCACTGTAATTTCCCTCTTTTCCTACATTGTATAACTTCAGACAACTTGATTCCCTACTGAAGTTTGATGCCAGTGCTGGGCTGGAATTCCATGACTATGAAGCAAGAGAAAAGCTGAAAAAGCAAGTCAACAATGGCATGGAAGTGTTGCGGAATGAAGCCACCCAGGCAAATGAGAAGCATCGGGTACCTTCACGACATTGTGGTTCGCCTTCCTCCTGTCATCCTGCCGTCTGCACTCGAACAAAGGGGGCTGGTTTCCGTTTTAAACCAGAGCGATGGATGCAGTTACCTTAACGAAGGGAGAAGAGGGGAGTCTGGGCAAGTATTTAAGTGAAGTGAGTCCGAGTGAAGGAAATGCAAGAACAGACATCCCCTACCGCCACACTTCATCCACCTAAAATGATGAATCGGAAATCTGGCAAGAACTCTACACTCCTGAAGGCTGAAAAACCCATCATTCATGACACCATTGCTCCAACCCAGATGTCAACGCCGTTATTTTTCCATACCGACCACTCACTTCTTCTTCACCTACGCTTGCACGTGGTTGTGAATTCAATGGACCACCACTAAATATTCAGCTTCTCAGTTTTCCCAGTTATAATCCCCCAGAGTATACATTGGCCTGGGGTACCCTTTGCATAGAGGTGAGAAGTCACTGGTTACTGCTTTTGGATGAGGCGCGTACTGTGTTGGGTGTATCACGGCAGACACAACTATGGGTGAATGAACACGAAAAGACAAGGAACGTTACCGTAAAATAGATTCAGTGGGCTTGACTCTATTATTTACATACTGGTTAGCTTAACCCTATTAAATCCTGCAAGGTTGCTGTATTTACTAAGA
Source organism: Molossus molossus (assembly GCF_014108415.1). Lineage (NCBI taxonomy): Eukaryota > Metazoa > Chordata > Mammalia > Chiroptera > Molossidae > Molossus > Molossus molossus. Next base: position 112,739,421 of record NW_023425399.1, read on the forward strand.
GGTTTTACTGTTGTTTTTTGTCATCATATATTTTCTAGCGATAGCACTTGGAAGGCGTCCACAGTGCTGCTAGAGCTGTGTAGATTCATGTAGAGCTGTGTAGATTCATGTAGAGCTGTGTAGATTCATGTAGAGCTGTGTAGATTCGTGTAGAGCTGTGTAGATTCGTGTAGAGCTGTGTAGATTCGTGTAGAGCTATGTAGATTCATGCGATTCTCTCTTTTTAGTGCGCTCCTTACAGATCGCTAAATGCTCTCATGAAGGTTTGGGTTTCTAATGCATCAGCAGGCTCCACTTGCGACTTGTGAGCTCCAAGCTTATTTTCTGCAATTCTATAGCACTCAGGGACCCACACCTGTGCCCAATGCTCCACCTCTTTGTTGTCATCCGACTGCCTGCAGCTGAAGGCGAACCCTTGGTGGCCCTTTGAAGTTCTGATGGTGCATCCTTACTTCTCCCTCTGCGGGAAACTGGGAGTTGAATCATAACATAAAGAAGTAGGGTACAAACACGGCTAAACTACAAAACCTACAGTGCTTGTCTGCCTCGCTTTCATCTCAAGTTCAATCCCCAAAGTCAAAGTATTGCATTATTCCTTTTTAAGAAAGTTGATTGAATAATGAAATCCTCAAGCATGCATACAGACAGCTAATAATTCTGTCCTGTGAACGAACCGAATTGGGTCTCTCTGTAGGATCAAAACCTGCTACCCTAACAAGTGAAAAGCCATTTTACTTGTAAGATAGGTTTTCCGTTTTGCCCTGTTCCCCAACTGCCACTCGGGAGAAAGCAATTGGGTCGCTACTTAGATCACAGATGCCCTTCCCAAGGAGCCGTTTTGGCTTTGTGAGCACAGCCATGAACACAGAGAGATCCCTTCCCGTGGATGGGGTGGCAATGTCTTCGAATTTATGAGACTGCTTCCTCATCTTTAAAAGGAAGGGGCGAAACTGGCTCCCACTTTAGCTCCTTTCCAGAATTCAAATGCAGGCTAGGAAGACTCCGCGATCCACTGGCACATCCCCTCTTCGAGCACAAGGGCCGGAACCCAAGCACAGCTGGAATTTGGAAAGAAAGGTGCCTGGCCGTCTTCTCTCCCTGCGCGGACGCTGTCTCCGTCTCCCAGGGCCACTGGTGATCTTCCAACTGCTTTAAATTACTGCTTCCTCCAGAGCCCGGCATTTGTAAGAGGAGCCTGAACACAGGGGAGCCTTCGAGATAGCAAATGATGAATTACCAAAGGTGAAAACTCAGGAAATGATCCGGTGGCCCTTCAAGTGACACGTTACACCTTATCAGTGCCCTCCTTCTGGGCGAAGCTTAAAGGTCTGGGGAATGAAACCGGCCCAGAAAACTAGGTTTCCTCTGTCGTTCTAACTGAGAATAAGTTGAGCACAAGAAAGTCAAGCAGTTATTTTATTTCTTGGTCAACATATCACTGCTTCATATCTGTTTTGAATGTAGGCTAGACAAAAATAATTATAAAATATATTGCGTTCCTATTGTGATAGGTACTGTGTAAGTGTATAAAAAAACAAAACGAATCCCTAGTTTTTAACAACTATCGTTTTAAACTGTGGCAGACTTGGGCAGACTATGAGCTTGCTCTGTGAATAAAGTTTTATTGGAATAAAGGCACAGCCATTTGTTTTTATTACTTAGAGCATCTACTTTAGAAAACGGTGTCTGCCCCTTTGAGATGTGTCTTCTGAAAAGTCTCCTGACAGTTTTACAACCCAAGTTTTTTCTTTCTCCTCTGGGGTTTGAAATGTGATGATTAACAAAGAAAGAGCCCCCTCTCCCAGTCTTGGTGGGAGGGGAGGAGGCTGATCCACACAGGCACCTGCCTGGAGGTTGTCATGGAGATGAGAGGAGGTTGACTTTTGTTGGGGGGAAGCCAGGTAGCACACACAGATGGCTGGGGTCCCCCTGCACTCCCTCCCTGGAGCTCTGTCTTCTGGTCTCTTCCCTATTTCAATGGCTGTGAATAAAGTCTTCCTGCCTGTTTTACTTTGCCCAGCACATTTTTTGCTTTCACGCTGTTTAGAAGAATCTTACAGTGGTGAACATAGAAGGGTGCACAGCTGAACAGAGACAGTGGGGCTAGGAATGGAAATGATGTGTTTTAGTGAATTAAAAAACGTCGGACATACCGTGACTTAGACACTGATCAGACAGCACTGATCCAGAAGAGAAAGGGACTGGGGAGCCCTCTTTGTCTGCTCCCCAGTTAACGGGGTAAACGGTGCTGCTCTCCATTTACAAACTTCGCATCTGTAAGCAGAGACGCCTTCGGATCACATGGATTCGAGGTGCCTGGGAGCAGCCAGTCACTGAACAGACAGTCACACCCAGAGATGCAGGTGTTATCAGCAGACTGCAGTAAGAACTGCTGGCATGTGGGGGGGTGTCATTATCTAGGAAAACACAGGGGCTGGGACTCTATAAGCTTCAACACTCGTGTGGTAGTTAAAGGGGAAGAATTGAAGAAGACAATGAGAGAAGATTGCAAAGAGAAAAGGGAGATGTCGAAGAGGCCCAGGGAGACGATCGTCAGTCACAGACACACAGTGTAACCACAACAGCCAGTACGAGAGTAAGATTCGGCAAGAGAGGGACTGAGAGGGACCTGCAGCTCACCTAGAAGCTAGGGGACCAGGCAATGGCAGGGATGCAGGCTGCAGACCGGACTCCGAGCACCGGGATGGGAGGCAGTAGAAGCAATGAGAGAGCACCTAGAACGCACAGCTGTCCTGAGGACACACGCAGCACGGGGTCCCCTGGCAGCCCCCTCTCCCCACCACTTCCGAAAGCCGAGTCTCATGTCAGAATTGTTCTGTGTCAACAGGAATGAAGGCTCACTCTGCCTCCTTCAAAAACCGTGAGCGGAGTCACCTATGACTTGCGTGTCAGCATCTCTTTGCTTGACCTTCAACAATAACCTCCTGAGGCTGGTTGTCTCTCTGCAAACCTGTACGTCTCCCTTTGCGTGGCTGGAAAAAGATCGTGTGTCCTATGCTCGTCCACGTGTCCATGACCTGGATTCCTTGAGTGGTTTGTCTCCTATAAGAAGGAAGAAGACAAAGGATCACACCTAGACTGTCGCTGACACACTGAGAACATTTCAAGAGAATTTTGTCCAGTTTAAGGAAACTATAAACCCACTACTGAGCAGTAACAAAATCCCAATTCTGAGTTCTTTATCACGCAAAGAATGGGCAGCATGGTCTGTTAAAAATTATTGTGGCGGACTGGCCTTCTGGATCCACAGAATGGACCTGCAGGTCACGCAGCAACGTGCACCCATGTCGGATCCCCCTCTCCCACTCCCCACAGAACAGCCGATACAATAGTAACAGAACTGTCAACAGGCAAAATAAAAACAAAACTACTAAGAAGTGACCTGCTTTACCTACACGTGAGGCCAAGAATCCTGTCAACCAAATGCTGGTCCATTGTTCCTCAGTAGGGCTTTGTGAGGATTGACTCCATAAATCAACTTTTGCTGCCTGGTCTTATTGGGTTAAAGAAGCATCAACCTCAAAGATGGCATGCCACAAGGAAGTCTTGGTTGCTTTCACAATTTCGCCAATGAGGTCTTGCAAAAAAAAAAAAAAGTATAGATTCTTTTATTTTATTTTTTTTTTTTATCCTCACCCGAGGACATTTTTCCACTTTTTGTACAGATAGAGTGGGAGGGAGAGAGAGAGAGAAACATCGACGTGAAGGGACACATCGAGTGACTGCCACCCGCACGACCAACCAGGGCCGGGGACAAACTGCAACCGAGGTACGTGCCCTTAGCGGGAACCGAACCCGGGTCTTTCCAGACTGCAGGCCGACGCTCTAACCGCTGAGCCAAACTGGCCAGGGCAAAAAAGTATAGATTCTTATTGACCCTATGCAAATGATTTTATTTTCATTAACTTAAGAATACATAAGCGTTTCTAAGTTCTGGAGTGGGGAAGCAGGGAGATTATGATATTGTTTACAAATGTTTCACTTTCACTTACAGAAGCGCAGTGTATGAAAATATTGTGAGTGATAGGTACCAGAAAATACAACATTGAAAACCATTACTACTCCAAACAAAAATTATAATCATTCCTCATCATTTCATTCAGTCCTCTGCAATGAATCCTTGCTCCTCTGGAGCATGGGTTAGTAGTCTTATTAATGCACCTGCTTTTCAGTTTGAGTTCTGTAAATCCTGACTCGGCCCATGAGTACGGCCTCAAGGTTTAAATGATGCCACCAGAACACTAGGCCCCCAGGGTCTTGGCACAGTCTTTCCACGGGGCTCTGAGCTAGTCCCCTTTGAAGATGAAGCATTCGGGCCAGCGGCTGAGTGCAACGCTTTCAACAAAGCATCAGAATAAAGCAAGAACTAGTTTTAGGAACAAAAAGCTCACAATAGCTGTGGTTAACTTTTGCTGATAATTCTCAACAGTGAAAGGTCTGACGTGAGTTCATTGAAAGAATCATACAACAGGCAGGGAGATTTGGTTATTTCTGAAGTGTGCAAAACAAATTAAGTAAACCCAAGAATCATTTGCCCTCTTATTTCCTAAGACGAATGGGTATTACTCTAATTTATAGAATTGAATGAATATAGGTTTTGTGGAGGAAAAAAAAATAGGATATCCAGAGATCACATACCATTAGTATACCAAGCTTGTAGCTAGAATATACCATTCAATTATCAAGATAATCAAGTAAAGAGATTCTGTAAGTCTGTAGTAAGTCTTAAATATCTGTATATTAATAAAACTCCATAGGTAATGGATGTGTACCCCAATTTAAAAACATTGACCTGGAAGATGTTAGATTCAACTTAAAGAAGAAAAGTTGTAACCAAGTTAACATTTAAAAAATAACTCCATTTATAATGAATGGCACTGTCCAGCCGGTGTGGCTCAGTGGTTGAGCATCAACCCTGCACCAAGAGGTCGCCGGTTCGATTCCCAGTCAGGGCACATGCCCAGGTTGTGGGCTGGATCCCCAGTGGGGGGCATGCAGGAGGCGGCCAATCGATGTTCTCTGTCATCAGTGTTTCTCTCCTCTCTCCCTCTCACTTCCTCTCTCTCTAAAACCATTAAAGGAAAAAAATAAAATAAAATAAAATAAAATAAAATAAAATAAATATAACCAATGGCACCATACCATTATCGATTGCCAAGCAAAGCAGCACCAGGATTCGGACAAATGAAATTATTATGGACAGTAAGAGCTCAGACAGTTCTTCAGACCTTTCCACACGGCCTACAGCTTCTAACGGTTTATGCTGGTAATAGTTGATCTGTACCAACTTACCCTCTAGAATATGAGCATTCTTTGGACGTAACATTTCCTGTGTAAGTCATTAACACTATCACATCAAATAGACCAAGTTGTTTCTAATACTTACTTTTTTTTACAAAATGAAAGGACAAATCCTCTGTGATTTGCCAGGGACCCTTCAAGGCAGTCGTAGTCACGAAGGATACCCTCTGGGTGATTCGATTCTGAGGCGAGTGGGTTACTGAGAAGCACACTGGCTACCCGTTTCATCAAAGCAACAATGAATCCTGAAAAAGCAAACAAAGGGGCTTCCGGTTTCTGGTTCCACAAGTAAGGAGCTTGGAGGCCATCACTCCAACCTAACAACAAGGACGAAACTACCCTGAAAAGTCACCAGCTCCTCCAGGACCCAGGAGAGCAAGGACGCACGTGAACTGCTGCGCCCAGACTGGCCAGACCACAGGCTAATCCAGACGCTCACTCGAGCGCAGGGTCGGGAGCGGGGCCCACGCAGAACCCAGGGAAGTCAGAACTGTCCTGGCGACGTGCTGTGGGCTCCGTGTGTACATGTCTACCACGTAAGAAGTCCAAGGGGACCCAATGGTAGTGGGACTGACAATTCCGTAGGACTTACCTCCAGGGGCTAGACCAGGATCACGCAGCAAAGAGGAGAGAAAAGTTCTGTTTTGCTGGCTGCAGGCAGAAGGGAGAAGGAACCAATTTGAAATATCCCGGAGCACTCTGTTCTCCTTAATGAGGCCTGCCCATGGGGCCGACTAATTAATCAGAGCCTCACCTGCTGGTGCATTAGCAGAGCCTCGCCCACCTGGGGGAGGTGACTAGCCCATTCCAGTGGCCGCAGCCTTCCACGTGGAGGAAGGAGACACCCGCTCCAGCCAAGCTGGCCGCCTCCCTCACCTAAGCACTGGCAAGACCAAGGATCTTCTAGATCACTGACTTCCAACTCCTCCTCTGCCCCTTAACACCTAAAGTAACCTCACTCAGTTTCCCATCTCCTGTACATCAGGGATTCTTCTGTCATGTTATCTCAATAGAAGATTAAGCCCTGGAGGCATTAGAATGAAAGTTCTCAAACGTTTAATAGGAGACATGCCTTAGGGGGGAAAAAATACTTAAATTCTTTGAAACTCACCAAATATAATAAATGTTATCATCCAAACATCGTACCGTCATAAAACAAAACAAAACAAAAAATCATGGAGAAGTCTCCTAAAAAAATAGGCTATTTTATTTAAATCAATTCCTTAAGATTCTGAACCTTAAATCTAAGAACTCGAAATAGTAAAAATGGAGAGATTTTCCTTTAAAAGGAGTCTACATTGATTAAGATGAAAGGGTAAAGGGAATTTTATATTTGAAATAATATGTCCTAATCAAAAAGTATTGAGTAAAAAAACAAAAAAAAAAAAAAAAAGAAAAGATATATAACTACAAACAACTGTGCTTTAATATCTGAAGTGCTCTTTTATTTTACACTAAGGATTTATTGCCTCCAAAAGAAACTTAGAAGTATTGTGATTCATACACACATCATACGTTTATTGAATTTGAAAGATTGTATTCAGAGAGCTCAGGAGTCAAGAAAGAACCTCTGGAAAGACTCGGAGAGCAGGCGGAGACCTACCAGACAGGGGTGCTATAATCAGATTAGTTCCTCTGGGGACGGTTTCATGAAGGTGAGATTTGCAAAGTTGTGATCAGAGTCTAGAAGAATCTCGTGGATTCTGCAGTAACCTTGAACTAGCAGAACAAGGAAGAAGAGAGTCCTGGAGGGGAGGCCTTGAGGGATGCTCCTAGTTCGAGATGACTTTGAAGGAATGAGGAGAGTGAAGACCTCAGATCACTCATCCTTCCTCCGACCTCTGCTGTAGTTCCCATCCTTCCCGCTGGCCAATAGGAAGCCAAAGGATCCCTGTACGTGGGGCTCATCTACGTCCGTGTGCTGGGGTGAGACAAGGTGGAGATACCAGCCCAGCTGCTTCTAAACACGGTTTAAAAAAAATGGAAAACAAGACATTCTGTTGGTAAAAATACGAGGACTGGTGTTTACGTCATTTGCTTAAATAGGAACGTGTTTCCAGCTACAAAGACAGAATAGCTGTGACTCATTTTTATGAAGCTAAAAATGATAGAAATTGAACTTTGAAACTCAAAATGCTCTCTCCTTGTAAAACCACAGTCTTATATTTGGGAAGAAATGTAACTAGTGGGCTGGAAAGAGCAGGCAGCCAGCCAGGAAGGTGGTAAAAGGGTGAACTACTCCAAGGCTGAAGGTCTTTATGTTTTCATGAGTCAGTTTTAAATCTTCGAATAGCAAAAGCCCAGATTTTAGAAAGGGATCAACACTCCTCCCAAGCCCATCCACTGACTAAAGAATTGTTTATGAATCCCCTTGATTTTCAAAAACACATTTTCTAATTTGGAAAATGAATAATGAAAATTTACTGAAACTTGAAAAAGTGATTTAAAAAGACATCATATAATAAAATGAAAAGGTTTAATGTTTTCTCTTAGTTGTTTTTGAAGAATATTTTGTTTTTCTTCAAGGAAATGAGCATAGTGACAGTAATAAAAATAAAAAAATTTAAAAAACTAGAAAATTTGGGACATAGCATCCACTAGTGTCCTGCAATAATTTGCATTTCTTCACGAAATCGAAGTACACAATTCCTGTGCAAATGTAATAGAAATTTTGCCTGGCCGGTGTGGTTCAGTGGTTGAGCATCCACCCAGGCACCAAGAGGTTGTCAGTTCGATTCCTGGTCGGGGCACATGCCCAGGTTGTGGGCCAGATCCTCAGTAGGGGACGTGTAGGAGGCGGCCAATCGATGTTCTCTCTCATTGATGTCTCTCTCTCTCTCCCCCTTCCTCTCTCTAAAATCAATAAAGAAAAAAATTTTTTTAATGTAATAGAAATTTAAGATTGTCATTGAAATGTTTTAGGGTTTAAGTGACTCAGAATTTTAGAAACTCATAATACTCTGAAAATATGAATCTATAAACAGAATCTATTAAATCAAAAAAATAAAAATCAGTTTTATGTAATGTTCATACTTCATTATCCCTAACATTTCAAGTGAGTTTATGAAAGTAAGAATTTTTTTAAGTGTCCGAGTTTTTTAAAATATTTTTTAAATTGATTTTAGAGAGAGAGAGGGAAAGAGAAACATTAATGTGGGAAACATCCACCTGCTGCCTCCTGCACGCCCCCTGCTGGGGACTGAGCCCATACCCTGGGCATGTGCCCTGACCGGGAATCGATGCTCACCTGCTGAGCCACACCAGCCAGGGCTGGAAGTAAGAATTTATCATGGAAATGGATTTTTTTTTTCCAATGACCTCTGAAATTTTGGATTTCACATTAAGGATTCTTATAGTTAAAATAGGAATGCTTAAAAAAATGTATGAAATAAAATTGGATTTTTTCACAGTATTCAAAGGATACATATATATATTTTTAATAAAACCTCCACAGTATGTACTTGCCTATGCTGTTCTCTGCTAGTCCTGGAGACTTCCAAGAAAGTAGCTAGGTCCTTAATTTCTCAGTAGGAAATCTAAAGATTTAGACTATTCTTGGGTCCAAATAATACCACCTGAGAGAACCGTTTAGAATGATACATAGCAAGCTTTGGGACAATACTCATAATATAATAAATAGCATAATATGTTAACTATGACATTAAAGTGATAGTTTATATCATAATATAAAGGAAAGTTTGTGGCTCTGACATAACAATTGACTTAAATATTTAATTTAAAAACAAAATTTAGTGAAGTAAAAACTGAATTGAATGCAAAACTTTTAAAATATAATATTACTAGAAATTAAAGCGTTGGAGGCAGAATTGGCTAGTTCAGTTAGAATCCTTATCCATTAACATTGTAACTAAAACTGAATTTAAAAAATTGTAGATGGATGTGGGTGGCAAAATGAAAGCTTTGGGTTTTGTTTCGTTTTTTACCATTGTCTCAATGATGACTGGCAGAGAGACTTACTTTTCTCCTCGAATAGCTTAATATACTTACAAAAATCAAAACAGAGGAAAAGAAAAAGACAAGAGAAGAAATGGAAAGACAAGAACCAATGTCTGAAGTGTATTATCTTATAAGAGTTTGGAGCTGGGCAAACTCTTTTAGAACGTCAACTATGTCAAACCGAACAAGAACAGACAAAAGCAAACCGAACAACCTTCTGAGAGGCATTGTTGACAGTCCGCATGAAACGGGAACCGTCGTGTCCTGCTGCCTGTCACTGCATGAACCAGTAAGTAGAGACAAGAACGGACTCCCTACGGGTGCTACACTCAGACGGCCAGCCATCTGAGAAGACAGCAGGTCATGCACCCTAAAGACCGTCTTCCATCTCCTCTCAAGCCGATCTTTTTTTTCTTGAAATCTGCTTCCAGATTTTATTTTATTTTATTAATTTTATCTTATTGCAATTCAGGAGAAAGTAGGTAAGGACTTTGGAATTCAGGAAAAATGCTTAATCAGATAAAAGCTATGGTTTGGCCATCTTCAGTCCATCCTTTCATCTGCTGACTGGTGACTCTTAATCTTTATCCTGGGCAGTGCACATTCTTCCCAGCAGCACAAGGGCTCAGACACTGTGCTTGTCGCTGGTAGTCCTCCTGGGGCACGGGGTCCAATTGCTTGTGGGTCTTCTGAAGTCAAGGCCGCCAGACATTCTAGTCCCTGGCACAATAGCCTTCGACCTGCATTAATTACTATTAACTGTATTACTAACACTAATTTTTTTAACTTCTAGAGTTCCCCATCAAGTAGGGAAAAAAAAGGAATTTACATGCTCATTCCTTGTGTGGTCTAATGACAAAAGGAACCTCAGAGAAAATCACAAACTCCATTAAACTGGTTATTTTTCATATTGATATTATTTTGAGACTGTTTAGAGATGAATATTTTTAATATAAAGGAAGGTAAAGTTCACCTGCAGAATCAAGACATTTTAAAGAGGAACATTGTAATATTAGAACTTTATTGAAAGTATTAATATGAACTCATGTCTTGAAAAGAAACTGCAATTCTCGGGAGTATTTCCTCTGCCCACTGAAACGGCCTAGGCATGACCCTAAGGCTCCAAAAACAAGAGCTCACTAAGATACAGACAATTCCATCCATCCAAGGTGAGCCTGTGCCATGGCTGGTGCCAGAAAGCAGGATGTTTCCAAGGTTACTGCAATCATTTCAACAGTGCACCACAACGGTACTCCTATTAAGCAAAGTATTGACAATTAGAGCCGCCAAGAAGGAATAAAAACTTTTGTTAATCAAAAAAACATTGACTTGACATGCTCTCTCTCTTGAGCAGGCCACACCCCCTTTCTCAGGTGTGTGCTTTTGCTTTCTTTTTGCTAAGCTCCAAGGGTCCTCGAGAGACTCGCAACCAAGAGAGCAGTGGGTGGTGACAGCTCATCCAAGGACTCTACTTTTGCCTCTGTAACTGCCTTTCCTGAGTCCCTGCAGCCCAGTGTGGCTCATTTCTGTTACTAAGATCTTGCCTTCTATCCTAAGCCTTCCCTTTGTTTCACTCTTCCCAGCTTTAATAAATGTACTCTCAAAATCAAACAAAAAATAAAATAAAATATTGACTCTATAAATACATAAGTTCATGATACACAAAGTAGGAAAAGCAATATATTCTATACCATAGACTGCATTGTTGTTGAGTCTTTTACTTAATCATCTTCATATTACAGGTCCCCTGTTTATATTGGAAGTTGCTTCATATCTGTTTAGGTTCACTTCTTGCATTTATAATAGCACACATTTTGAAATATACAAGTGGCAGGCCTTTTTGACCTCTAATTTTACATTGCTGTAATAACAAACTCTGATTTGAAGTTTATTTCTGAAGTTTTTGTTTTTATTTTATTTTTCTTAACCTGCCTTGCTTATTTTAGGTAAAGATCAACAACTCTTTCTCTAGCTAAATCTTCCCCCAAACTTGGGTCTACCTTTCAGACTAATCTTTCTTATATTTTATTTGCTCCAAGTGTCTAAATTAATTCCATTCTTTATTATTATTATTACTATTATTATTATTATTATAAATCAAATCCAGACCCTTCATCCCACCATTACTTAGTTGTAAACACCACCACACCAAATCTAACTTCTGATTGCCTGAAACTATTATTAATGCCATTGTACATACTTTCATTGAAAATACTTGCAAATATTGCAAATACTGTACTTGCATATTTGAGTCATAGGGTCCCTTCCCTGCATCACTTTTTTTTCAAGTCTAACTTTTTCAAATTATTTGAGTTTCAGAGAACTCTCTATTGCCATTTCTCTAGGTATTCAATAAATCCTTGCACATTATTCCATAAAATACTAGACCCCTTTTTTCTGAATATCTCTGTTTTGGTCTGTACCACACAATACACATTGATAATGTATTTCACACTATTTTATGGGTATTTTAGTATGTTTATCATTTCACCTTCTCTAGAAAAAAGGTTCCCATAGCATCTAACACATCACTGATCACATGGAAGGTAATCAATACTTGTTAGGTTTTTGAGTTCATCTGTTGCTATTGTTTGTATACATGCCAATGCAGGTTGTTTTGTTGTTGTTTGTCACCTGCATTGTGCAACCTACATCATACTTTGCCTCCAGTCCACTTAATGCATACTTGTAGACTTAATCCCATTCTACATTCTAAAACAATCATTATCATCGTCATCATCACCATCCTCAGGAGGCATAAACAGAAACCCAGATCAATAGTTTTCTCATTTAATTGACCGTACTTTGCTCGGACCTGCATAGGCTCACTTTTCAGCCATCTACCAGTCCTCGGGCAGCTGGTGTGTTCCCTCTGTTTTCTGAAATGCTGCTGACCTGGCTCCCCCAGCTGTCAGAGGTAAACAGTACACACTTCTCATGTGATGATCTCTGCTCCACACAACAGCTTTCTGTCTCCTAAACAAGCAAACTTCACGAGAAATGGGACTGTATTTCTCTTGATCAAGTTTGTTCTTCTAGTTGCCTAGCAAAACACCGCTAGACAGTTAATAAATGCCCTCCAGATGAGTTAAAGCTTCCCTAATATTTGCACTGAGCCTCCTCTAGGGCTGTTCTCACTTGTACTAATTATCATCTTCATTAACTGCGTGAACAGGCCTGGATTTTTATTTGATTTTTTAAAGAAGTTTATTAATATCACTTGCCTTCAGCTCCCCCACCCCCACCGTCCAATAAACACCTTGCAACTGACTTTTTTCAGTATCTGGAGTTGCAGTTTTAATAAACACTTAGTTGATTCAATTGCCAACTGGGTCCCAGTGCAGATACCTGCCTCAATTACAGCAAGTGGATGGATGCAGATATGACGTGGAGCCACAGTTCAGCTCATGCGATTTTAGCATCCCTGTGATCCAAATAGTCCATTTCAAACTCCAACCTAATTGGGTTAACCTTTGAGAAAAATTCAGCTCACACGTAAATTGTGATAATACTTTATTACAGCAAGAGAACTTCCGTCATCTCTTCATAGCAACATTCATTTGACAATAACAGGAAATGTCTGTTTTCAAATATATCTCAACTCCACCTTGATCATGAACTAACTCTGAATTTCAACTAGCTTCTCAGATCTTTAAGTTATCTCATGTATACATTATTGTTTTTATTTAATCCTAGCCTGGTTATATACCTAAGGATAGAACTTTGGGGAGAATGTCTGTTTTTCTTTTTCATCTCTTCCAGTTTGTCCAAATAGGTTTAATTCTAAAAAAGATCCTCCTGCTTGAGTTTTGTTTTTTTGTGTTTTTTTTAATTCACAATGGGAACAATTACATTTTCCTCAAACGTATTAAAGAGGTGAGGAGTAAATTTGAGCTACGGCATTTTCTCTATGACCTCTTGAGTCCTCTTGAAACACGCACCATAGTACATTCCGGATTCTAAAATACTCATTGTGTGGGAAATGTTATAGCAATTTACATGCTTTTTCTGCCTCATTTTATCTTTGGCTACAAAGATATTTCTAAAATGGTTTATGCTCTAAAAAAAGTGCATTCTGTGCCACTATGACAGGCCTTACATTAGGGATGATATGAAAGAAAGAAAACAGAACAAGGCAAAACAAATAAAAGCAAAGGGATTCTAAATGCCACGGGGAAGGGAAGAATATGTAACCTCAGCATTTCTTTTTAGGAGAAATCTAACTTAGCAGTGTTGTTTTTGAAAAAGAAACAATGATGAAAATTACAACCTGTCATTACTTAACCCTTTTTGCTTCCTTCTTGGAAGACAAGGTTAAATAAATATTTAAATCATTCATTTAACATTAAAGACCCAAAGATTTTATATATATATATATATATATTTTTTTTTTTTTTTTAGTGAAAACTCTAAAAACTTGTCAGAAAACAGGCATGAATGTGTTCCTTAGGTTTTTAAATAAGACACCGAGTTTCATAGAAAAACTCCCATTCTCACATTTAATAACCCAAGTCCTGTGGGCCAGTTCAATGTGTGTATATGTACTGAGATTTCTTCAAGGTCAATGTTTTTGAATATCACACCAATTTTTGCAGCCTACTGGAACACAAACTTTTAAAGTACATTAAATGCTTTTGACTAATATGGAGTTAACCGTGACAGAGCAAGAAACATAAATTTTAATTTTCTCCTCCAGTTTAGAAATTTTTTTAAAATGATGAGAACATGCAAAGTCTATCATTTCCTGCTCCCTCAGTGAATGAGTATTTTCTGAAGCTCACTTTGGCCTCATTTTGAATTTGGCCCATGATGGCACTTACAAAGAATAATTTGTGATTTCTCTCATTTAATTGTTTCCCTAAGGAAAAGGACTAAAAGGATGTCCCCCCCCCCCCATTGGTGAAAGTAGTAATTACAAATACATTTGGTCTCAGTGATTAATGTGTTTTACTCATTTAGTCATTTTTATTAATAAAATAATAGAACCTATTCTGCCATTGTTGCAATGCTTGATAATTACTGTCCTATAATTTTCATTAAATATGCATAGCGTGTCCTCTGAGCCTAAATACAAAATAAGCTTCAAGTATGTATTTAGTAATTATTTTTCCTTCACTGTCATTTCACTTTTTGTTTTCAAATGGCCATGGACCAAGATCAGAAGAAATGAGAAAACAGAACAATTCAATGTCAAAATGATTTATTGTAGGACAGATTTCAATGAGAAAAAATATAAAAGAGTAAGGAGTTAGAAAATACACACATTCTATGAAAATGAAAAACAATAATACTTAAATTTAAAATCACTTTGTTGGGGTAAATCAACTTTGCTGCAAGACAGGTAATTTATTTGTCAGTTGAATGTGTAGCTTTTGTTGAAAAGTTACCTAGTAACCCTTGGTCAAGTAATTAGATTTGCCATAGAATCCTATAGCAAGCCAAATTCTCTTCTCCAAATGATAATGATTTATCCATACAAAGGAAATATGGCTTTGTTCCAAATCCCCAAATGATCTTTCTTGCCGTTTTCCTGTTAGCCTTGTCACGGGCCTCCAGCTGCATGCCCTGTTTCAGACACGTCAAGCATAGCTGACCCCGTGAAGATTTCCCTTTATCGGAGTAAACAGCTCTTCTGGTCATACGATGAATGAGTTGGGGAAGGTCACCCATTTGGGGGTCATGTGCCTTTAAAATCTATAAAGTTGCACTGATCCTTCTACCACCTGTTTAGGGTGTGAGGTTCGAGAGGCAGCTTCTCGCTCTTCACGTGTCTGAGGTTGTCCCTGCACGCCCCAAGTCACGGGAAACACAGAAACGTTAGAAAGCAATGCATCTTCATAAGGCTTAGCTTTCTGCTTCGTCCATGCGTAAAGGACTTGTCACTTCATGGTTGATGTTATAAATTTAACAGACAGGGACAATGTCCTGGGAAAGAGTAAATCCATCAAGTTACCGATGGACAACTTTGGAATACAGGGCTGAGAACTTCACATGACCTTGAGGCAGGATCCCAGACGCATGGTGCTGTTATTTTGGGTAAAAATGAAACACTTTTGGTCATTCAAGTGAAAAATAACAGAAAGAAATGGCTTCACTATGTCTACAGCTCTGCACCAAGTACCAAGGAGTCTATGTTCTAGTAACGATATAACATTCAGAGTAGTTATGGGGGGGGGGGGGGAACGCTGCTCATGGCTGGGTTCTGGGTCCTGTGTAGCCATCCTTCAAAGACCAAACAAAGAAAGTGAATGAGGACTTCAGAGAAATGACCCGAGTTGTTGCATGTTGCATGTCGTTAGTCATGGTATTTATTGAGGTGACTTTGAGAAAGAGATTAAATGATTGCTCAGTAAGAGTTAAGTTCAGTGTCAGAGGATTTTCCAGTTAGTTTGAATTTAAAATAAAAAGAAAGTAATACCACCTCCATCCAATCCCTCAAATAGAATGTCTTCACTATTTTGTTCAGATGAAATTTATGATGATAGGTAGTAGTAGAATTGAGAGATGTTTACAGAAATCTCTGTAACTCTGAGCAAGAGTTGCTCCACAGAAACACTGGGACATCTCCTTTTTCATACAGTTCAATACGTGTCAAATGCAGCATAGAAACCAATGGGAAAAATAGATTAGTCAAAAATGGTACAGATATAATTGCTTACCCTTCTGGAAAAACATAATTAAGTTTGTCTAACATCACTTGATTGAACAAAATAAATTGCAGGTGAACTAAAAAAATTAAATGTGATAAGTTAAACATAAACACTTTTCTACTCACTGTACCTTCTAGATTGCTCTGGAGCATTAATGTTTTAAAATACAATATATGTTTCCCTACTGAATAATTCTTGATCCCTGCTATACCTCGCCCACTTCTAAATTGACTGTTGAGGTTTTCACACACATAGAGAACCTTACCTTTAGATTAGTTTGATGTAAATAAAAGTAGTCACAGCCAATCAATCTCGCCTCATTTGTGAAGTCCTTTTCCTAAGTACATAGAATAGAAAAAACAAACATTTGAACGTATTTTATTTATTTTTATTATGGTAAGAATACTTAACATAAGAGCGACCCTCTTAATAAAATGTTACGTGCACGAATAATAGTATTATTAACTATAGGCACTATTTTGGATGCCTCAAATAGGTGGAATCATGCAATTATTTGTCCTTTTGTGACTGACTTATTTCACTTAGCATAATGTCCTCCAGGTTCATCCACATGGTAGCATGTGTCAGGATTTCCTTCATTTCAAACACATTGTTGAACTGCCCTCTAGCCTAGTCACAGTTGGGCAACCTTTCTCAACAAGACTTACATAAAAATAATACACACAAAAATATCTAGAGCTACTCTTTGCCAGTAAAAATCTTCAAATCGTTTCTGACAGTTAGAACACATCAAACCAGTTTTTAACTTCTTGTCACAAGGTTATAAGCCCATTTTTCCTCTTATTTCTTGTCCATACCTATCCAGTAGTATCTTAACTTAGCAATTAAACTCTCTGTTGTAGAACATGGTTAAACTCATTTTAGAAAAAGCCAAGTACAACTCCATCACTTGAACTCTCCTTATTGATCATGACAGTAATATCTTCAAAAACTGGCGTCAGGCTGGTGAAGCTTGACCTCTCTGCAGCTTGAAGTTTCCGTGATGGGCCCTTATCAGAATGTCCTTCCTCTACGTTGTATTCTCACCTTCTCCTTTCCTATCTCAGTGCTGACTGACAGACCTGATCTCTCCGGACCATGACAAATGTCTTTTGTACTCCACGATTCTCTAACAGCGTCACCCAAGTCTTCCAAAGCAGTTTGGCTAGAAGCTGTGTCCTTGATTTCGTGTGTTTCTCCCTTCCTGCCCTTCTTCAGGGCTTGACTGCTTGACTGGCTTTTCCAATGATGATCTGGGATGATGAAATTCGGGAAAGTCAGTCAGTTTGGTTTGCCACCCCAAAATACCGCAGACTCAGTGTCTTATGCAACAAACACTTATTTCTCGCAGTTCAGGAGATTGGGGGTCTGAGATGAGGGTGCCAGCCAGCGTGGAGGGCCCTGGTTTATAGACAACAGTGCTTTCATTATAACTTCACACATTGGAGAGCAAAGAAAGAGAAAGGAAGCAAGTTCTCTCCGGCCTCGTTTTTCCTCCCCTTTTATTGAATTTATTGGGGTTACACTGGTTGACAAAATGAGACAGGTTTCAGATACACAATTCCACCGCACATCATCCGTACACTGCATTGTGTGTGCACCACCCCAGGTCAAGTCGACTCAGTTGTAAAAAAGAAAGAAATCTTACCCTTTGCGACAGCGTGGATGGACCTGGAGAGCATTATGCTAAGGAAATATAAGCCAGTCAGAAAAAACCGAACACCATGCGATTTCACTCCTGTACAATCTAATGAACTGAACGAACTGTTTCTTCTAAGGCACTGAATTCCATCATGAGGGTCCATCCTCATGAGCCGCTTACATCCCAAGAGTCCCACCTCCAAATACCCTCCCACTTGAGGTTCTGGTTTCAACATGTTGATCTGGGAGGTGGGGGACACAGTGCTGCCACCACAGAAAGCAACGTCGTCTGAAAATAAAGCATTGTGCTCGGACTGAGTGTTCATGATACAGAAAGAGTTACAAGCCAAGGTAATATTGATCCATTCATCTATTCAATTCCTCTTAGTTACCATCTAGTAACTGGGGATCACGACTGTCAGTCATCTTTATTTCAAACATAGATTTTCAACCGTGGTGCTTGTTCAGTGTCTATGTGGCAGGCTAACCAGACAGCTAAACACATCCTTTTGGCCATTTGAAACATCACGATCAATGTTTTCTTGGATGACAAACTTAAATAAAAAACCTGTACCGCAGCCTTTTCAGAATGCCAGCATAGACATCGTGTGTGAGACAAAGTGAGCCTTAGAAAGAAAACGCATTGAATTGAAAAAATGTATACAAGGAAACAAGCAGAATTTGGCAGGGACCCCTCCCCCCCAAGGAATATAAATACCAACAAGTAAACCTTGTTGCAAAGTTACTGTAAACAGGCTAAAAGTGCGAGGAGAGGAAAGAACTGATGTAACGTTTTTTACAATGTGATCTGACTATAAGGCTAAAAGCAAGAGCTGTACGTAAATGCTATAACCTACTTAGTAAATCTATTTTATTGGTATATGAAAAAAATGTCTCTGTGGAAGAAAGAAGTTAAATGAGATGAAAGATCTAAAGGAACTGGGGAATCCGAGGTATTAGCATGACTCGTGACAGGTGCTGGATGGGTGGACGGCAGGCAGGCAGGCAGACAGAGGTGTACGTGCATGGGTTAGCATGTGCACCACGTATTTCCCAGTCTGTGCTGAAGGGCCTGGAAGCAATGACTCCTGGATGATGAGCTGTGGTCCAGGGCAGGGCTAGCCTGTAGCCCCAGCATTGCCTCTGACAATGCGAACAGAGGGCAAAGTAGGTCCACACCACTGATGTTCACAATCAGCCTTGGTGGGGGATGCAGCGTCCAGCTCATTTGCTCACAGACATGAGTGTCACTGAAATTTCATCGATGACTCAAAATAGTTCCTAAGTCTCGAAACAAAGAAAGCTCTGAGATAAATGACAAAGTTGCACGGCCCCTGTCATCTGTTATATGAACAGTTCCTGTTTCCCAGCGTATTTCTACTGCTTCGAGTTTGTTTTACTTTGATTCTGGTTGTATTTATCTGTTATCTGTTCCTTTGTGCTTCCTGTATGTAGGAGCTTCTCACATTTTCTAACTGTCCAGTTAATGTCTGCTTTATGTTTTATTGCTTCTCAACAATAAAATACAGCCTATATATTTTTAATATTGTATGTCTTTGCTGCTGTTACTTCATGGAATTATTAGGCTAACATGCCGATTCTCTCCTCTGCTGTTATAGACAATTTCGCCTTTATTTTTCATACCCACCCATAACTTGCACCTTAACCTCGAATTCAAGGCATAATTGATAATATCCAGTAATTCTAAAGCATTGACAGATTTGAAGTGTGTAGTAGAAATGTTCATGAAAATGGAAATATATTTCTATATTTTGATGTTTCCTAAGATTATTGTGAATTGCTATTGTTGAAATAATGATGAAAAAACCATGCCTAAGGTTATCATTAAAAATAGAAGATTCAAAACTCTGGTAAGCCCAAAAAAATGTGTATTCTAGCAAGAAAATGAAAGGAATCTGGAAATGCCGATGAAAAGGTTTGTAACATTTCCCTGTGTAATCTGGCTAATGCACTTATAATTTTTATTTATTTCACTTATATTTTATTTGCATGAACATTTCACTCTTCATTTAGCTAAATATGGCTGTGTCTAAAATGCATTTTATAAATATAAAGTTATGAACACAAATATAAGCAATATAACCAGATAAAATTTAAATGATTTTAATGTAATAATTTTGAAAATGGCATTTCTTACAGAATTTATTGCCACCTAAATTTCACTTGTAACTTTAGTTTCTATGTCTCATAATAAAGACATCTGAGAAGCACAAATGGTAGTGACATTACAAATTTATAAATATAATTGAGGTCGGATTTCTGGATATATAAAAAGCCATTAAATTCTAAAAGTTTCTATTTTTAAAAGTTTCCTCTGAATACATAATTTGATGCTATGTAGACACAAATAATTTTTCATGAATAAGAAACAGTCTGTAGACTCAACAAATTTTCAGTGAGAAGACATGTAAGGTAATATTTTCAGAAAAAAAAAAGGGGCTATAATTGAGTGGTAAATAGAAAGCATTACAAGAGTTTAGCAGTAAAAGAAATTTGATTCAGAAAACCTGCTTTTTATTTATTTTGGTTTGTTTTATTACATATTCATCATTCGTTTTTTCACTCATTTGTCCATTCATTTTTAACTCTAAATGTGCTGTTAGGTTTAAAAAGAGGGCCTCATAGAGTAGAATTTAAAAATTACTGTATTTTGCCCTGGCCGGTTTGGTTCAGCGGTTAGAGCATCGGCCTGCGGTCCTAAGAGACCCGGGTTCGGTTCCCGCTAAGGGCATGTACCTCGGTTGCAGTTTGTCCCCGGCCCTGGTCGGTCGTGCGGGTGGCAGCCACTCGATGTGTCCCTTTCACATCGATGTTTCTCTCTCTCTCTCTTCCTCTCTCTCCCTCCCACTCTACCTGAACAAAAAATGGAAAAATGTCCTCGGGTGAGGATAAAAAAATAAATAAATAAATAAAATAAAATAAAATAAAATAAAATAAAAATTACTGTATTTTGTCTTCCCCCTCCATGGTCCATGAAAACGGATTTCCTGCTCAGTTAGACGACCGATAACATAATTGCCCATGTTTCCTTTAACTGCTTTTAAATAATAAAAAGGCCTTCAGTTATTTCTAAGTACAAAAACACTCTCAAATGAATAATATTTCTGGTTCACTTACAAATATTCTTCAAGCTGCATTCAAAGTGAGCCCCACCCCAGCTCTGTCCTGGAAGCCAGTCCTGAGAGGGGGCTGACATGGTTACTTCCTCTCTCTCCCTGCCCGCTGCTCCCACTCCACCTTGCAGACTCATTCCTGGACCCTTTCGATTCAGGTCCTCAGAAGAATGAGGGAAGCCGACTTGCAAATTCTGGGCTTTTCTTGGCTGTCCTTCAGAGCTGCCATTGGAGATTCTTGGTGATTAGCACACTTCTCCTTCCTGCCACCCTCTGTGGGGAGGATCTAAGTATCATAGGTTTTCAGCTGCCTGCCATCGCTTCTCTTCCTCTTCCTCCTCTTCCTCTTCTCCTTACTGCAGCCCACATGGGTCTCCAGGGTGCCATCCTAGACGGAATCTGCGGCAACTCCATGCTGACTTTCTCACACTCGTGACCAGGGGAAGCTCTCACGGTTAGAAAGCACCTACCTCTAACATCTCTCCTTTTCCTGCCACCACAAGCTAGACAGTTTCTTTTCCTTTAATTTTATGTTTTCATCACAGTTTACTTGCAATATTATTTTGTGTTAGTTGCCATCCAGCCTAGGGTTAGACGATCATATACTTTACAAAGTGTCCCCCTGATATTTCCAGCCCCCTCCTGGCACCATGTGGAGTTATTACATTATTATGGAATATATTCCTGGTGCTGTCCTTGACATCCCTGTGACTGTTTTATAACTACCCGTCTGTACTTCTTAATCCCCTCACCTTTTTCGCCCGGTCCCCTAACCTCTCTTCCCAACTGGCTAGCCTCAGGTACAGCCCGACTTCTTACGTGTCTGCTTCCCAGGCAGGAATTGAACACTGGTCCACTACATTTTTGAAACTCGAGGAGACAAATATCAAACCATCTCGGTCATCCCACTGAAACCCCTTCCTCTAGGCTTCAGGTTGGAACAAGGACATCAGCGGAGCAACCCCTTTTTTGATTAATTTTTCATCTCCAGCTCGTTTCTCAGCCCTTCCATCCGCTTTGGTGCCGGATGGCATGTGCAGAAACCACTTTCGCAGAATTAAAGAGAGGTCTCGAGTCCTCCTTTAAAATGTACCATCTCTACTTCTGGGTTTCAGCAGAAGCTGAAGACCAAAAGTAGCTTCGTTGAAAAAAAATACTATTTAGATAAACATGTACTTGTTTATGTTACATATTAAGGAGGTTTTGGTGCTTTCGTTTTTGTTTTTGTTTTTGTTTTTCTGTCCATGTGTTTGTTGAATACTTCTGTACTCTGAAACTAAGGATCATTGGAACTTAAATTGGAACTAATCAGGCAAGAATGGATCCTATCATCCAAACTCAGTAGGAAAACACGGTAACTAACACAGTCAGGCACTGTAAGATTTCCCATTTGTCTGTGTGCTCTAAAGTGATGGCGTGTTCGGTCATCATGACTCACGCTATAATTAGTGAAACATTTAGACATAAGAAGCTTAAAAATGACTTTGTTGTCTATTTCCCTTCCAGTCTCAAGACTATAAATAGCTAATTTGGCTTTTAGAATCAGTGTTAGCAAATTTACTTCAAAAAGCCTATAGATGGTTTATCATGTGTTGGAAGATGTAATCAATACCAAATATGCACAACTTTTGACTTAACAGTTAAATTTAGAAATGGCCCAAAATATGTAGCTTGTACTAAAGTCTAAGCGATGCAAAATGACCAAGGTAAGCCTTAAGTAACATAAAGATTTTACTTATAATATAATAGAACACATTCCAGCCTTTATCCTAGGCAGGGAATCATTGCTGCCAAAAAGCAGTATAGAGATTGAAAATTTGAAAAATGACAAAACATTATAGGAGAGAATCGTGAGGTTAAGTGAACTGGCAAATCCAGAGTGAAATCACTTCAATATAAATGACAGACACTTATTTGAGAAAGTGTGAGCGTGAATTCTGAGCAAGTACTGTTAATCAAGTATAGTTTTTAAGACTTGTATTGTAAAACTTGGGTTCATGAATTAATTTCATATATCTGCATTATTCTAGCATAAAGCAGTTAGCAATACCCCTCCTACACACACACACACACACACACACACACTTCTCTTCAACTATAAAAGACATATTTTTCTAAGGTGACAGGGAACAGAAAACAGTTTTTATTGGTAAACTGTCATCCTTTAAAGATCTTATGCTTTTAAAATGTACTGATTTAAACTTACAATAAGAGTAATCATGAAATACTAAGAAGGGATTTTATGACAAACTTTATTTTTGCAGACAGGTGAAACTTTGGAACTTGGCTGATTTTCCCACGGTCAAGGCTGTCTCAAGCCCAGAAGCTGATGTGCTGAGTAGTAAGGACAACAGAGCTGGTCTCTGAAGGGCACAGAATATGCTGCTACCTAAGGTGATGGGATTTTAGAAAATTAGATCCCTGGTTCCCAAACATGCCTCCCTACCTTGCTCAATGACGGCTGAAATTCTTTCCAGTACTGTTGAATCTTTTCATCCCAGAGTTAATTGAAAATCTTGAACTTACAAATAAACTGGTAGTCTTAAAGCAGTGTTATTTTCCTTGGTCCAGATTTGGGCACTGGAGGAATTGAGTGAGAACAGTAGAGTTCTAGACCCCCTGGGTGGAGATGGAGTTTTCATGACACAGGAAAGGAATTCAGAAGAAGGGACCCCAAGGTATTCTTAGAGGGCTCCCGTCGTGAACATTTTGCGTATTTGCATTAGGACTTTGCCTTCCATCGCCATAACCCTGAGTGCACATGCTTGATAAGAACTTGGCTAAAGCACAATATAGAAATGAACCATTGGACCCGGCCGGTGTGGCTCAGTGGTTGAGCGTCAACCCAGGCACCAAGAGGTCGCCTGTTCGATGCCCAGGTTGTGGGTCCGATCCCCAATGAGGGGCATGCAGGAGGCAGCCAATCGATGCTCTCTCATCAATGTTTCTCTCTCTCTCTCTCTTCTCCTCTCTCTAAAATCAATAAAGAAAAACATTTTTTTAAATGGAACACTGGACCATATAGCTTATCAGTGGAGACTGTGCAGACGGATAATGCGAGCACAAGTATATTTTCTTAGTTATAGAAGTTGTATAAACTGTGTAACTCTATCATTATATCACTCTCACCACCCAGCGTTCACCCAACCTTTGGAAGCTACTATGAATGACATTGCAGACACCAAGGATAAGAAGGAAAACACAGTCTGAGAAAAATCTTCGGGATGGGAATGGAAAAGTGGCATTGAGGACAGCAATGAAACCTCCATTATCTCCTCCATACATCACACCGTCTTCGACTAACCCATCCTTACCATGTACAATGAAACTGATTTGAATATGTAACTATTTTTTGAATAAATAAAAAATGTATATGATACAGCCTGCAGAAGAGATGAAAATGAATAAACAAAGTGGTCTTTTCTTCCAAGTATTTCCCAGACGAATTCAGACATGGGCTAAATAATAGCTAAATAATTATAAAACTTTGTATCTGTATAATGCATTCAGTTTAATATTCAATTATACAGTAATATTCAATATAACCATAAAAAACATAATTTCTAATTTTTATAAATGAGAAAACTGAAAATCAGAGAAGCTGAGACTTTCTTCCATGTTAAAGTCCAGGGTATTTGACTTATGTGCTATAAGAACAGTATTTCCTTGATCAGTAATTATTTACTGAGCACCGAAATGTGGTCAAAGTATGATATTTGTAACGTATTATTACAAATAATAGCACTTCGTGGCCTGATAGGATTCACAATCTTTGGCAAAAATATGAATGAACAAGTAAAGGCTCCTTAGTACGAAGGAATGCTATGTTCAATGTATGCAGTGGGGCATACTTGGGGTACAATATGAGTCTCTCTGGCCACCACCAGACATTACTACAAACACAATGTCATAAGACAATGTAGTCCAGAAATCCACAGTGGGTCTCACTGATGTCGATGGGTCTCCGTAAATCAGCAGGTATACCTTTTCCGTGGGCTCAAGGTGGGAATGCATTTCCTTTTGTTTTCTAACTTCCAAGGTTTGCTGCCCTTCCATGGCTCGTGACCCCTCCCCCGTCCTCAAAACCATCAATGTTGCATCTCTCGGACTCTCTTCTGCCCCCCTCTTCCACTTTTAGGGACTTTTTTTTTAATCCTCACCGGAGGAGATTTTTCCATGTTTTTTGTTCAGATAGAGTGGGGAGGGAGAGAGAGAGAAAAACATCGACGTGAAAGGGACACATCGAGTGGCTGCCACCCGCACGACCAACCAGGGCCGGGGACAAACTGCAAACAAGGTACATGCCCTTAGCGGGAACCGAACCCGGGTCTCTCCGGACCGCAGGCCGACGCTCTAACCGCTGAGTCAAACTGGCCAGGGCCACTTTTAAGGACTTTTGAGATTCTGTTGGGCCCATGCAAATAAGACAGGATGGAACTGATTCGCTGGTTCCAAGCTCGTCTCCTTGTATCCCTAGCTTCCGGAGATGAGGACGTGAACATGTGTGTGGGACATTTTGCTGCTTACCACAGGGAGCAAGAACGAAGTGAAGATACAAGTGCTTAGGAGAAGTTTCACACCCTTGAAAAGGACTGGGAACCAAGTGGGCGGAGTTCTGAAGAGGAGAAAATTAACTCGTTGGTGTGATGAAGCAACAACACATTACCACTGACAAGCCCTTCCCGAAAGAAAAGCCACACCCACTCCAGCCTCAAAGGCTGTGCAGAGCAGAACTGTTCCTGACAGACCAATGAAAAAGCTGGGAAATAATTAAGACCAATTCCTCTGCCTTTAACAAACATTTAAATTAGCTAAAAAGTGCCTAACACTCACATTTGAAAATCTGAGAATGTTTCTTAACAAATTGTCAGCAGATAGAATTTAACTCTAGATTTTGTAATTTATGCATTTGAATTTGTGTTTTAATCCACCCCCACCCCACCCCCAGTCAAGAAGGTCACAATGTTTACTATTGAAAAAGGAAAACATATGACTAAAAGTTTTGGGTAGAGACGTATTCTTTTTCTATAGACATCGTATTGGTCATACTAGGTCATGTGTTCGAATGAAAATTTTAAATTATATATAAGAGACATGTATGTATATATTATATGTAACATTTTTAAAATATTATTTTAAAGAGTCTATTTTTTTCAGAACAGTTTTAGAATTGCAGAGAATTTGCGTGGATGAGAAACTTCACCCAGGGTCCCCTTACTTACATCTTGCATTATTCTGGTCCGTTTGCTATAATTAATGAAATGATATGGGTGTACTACGACTATCTGAAGTCTGTAAGTCAATCAGAGTTCCTTAATTTGTACCCAATGTTCTTTTTCTGTTCCAAGATCTTATCCAGGATTTCAAAGTGCATTTAGTCATCGCGTGTCCTCGGGCTCTGTGACAGTGTCAGACTTCTGTATGGGTGATTTTGACAGCCCGAGGAGTCCAGGTCTGCTGTTTCATAGCATGCCTTTACTGGAATCTGTCTGATGTTTGCTCTCGATTGGACCACGGTTATATGTTTTGGAAGGAAGACCACAGTGGCAAAGTGCCACTTCCTCGTGTCTTATTGAGGGTACGTCCTCCCAACGTGACTTCTCACTGCCGGTGTTGACCTTGGCTCCCTGACTGAGGCGACGTTTGTCAGTCTTTGCTGGGAAGTTGGTCTTCCTCCGGTCCACCATACAGCCTCCGACAGAACGTTGCTAAGTGCAGCCCACATGTAAGAAGGAAGGAGCTATGTTTCCCTCCTCAAGGGCAGGGCATCCAGATAAATCATTCGACATTTTTCTGTATGGGAGATGTGTACCCTTCTCCCCATTTATTTATGTATCAGGATGGACTCGTGGGTATGTATGTATTTTGATACTTTGGGTTATAATCTAATACTACCTTATTTTATGCTTTAATTGCTCTAATACATTTTTATTAGAAGATAATGCTACTTAAAATGTCCCAATGATCAGTGATAATGCAATACAAAAGGTACAACATCTGTTATCAAGTTTTATATAAAATTAGTTTAATTCAATAAATCAGATGAGATATTCTGGGTATGTAAATTCATCCTGAGCCATAATTATAGTATTTATGGTCACAAATTTACTATTTTAAAATCGTAGAGAAATGTGTTTCACAAACAATAGCCTAGATAGAATATTTACGCTGTTTAAATAACAACAAGCCTATTTCTTTCTATGTCCTTTATTATTTGACGGTTGAGTTGACTAAATGGATTTAACTAGAGAAGCCTTCTTCATAGTTGAACTAAAATACAAGATGCTGAGAACAAATAATAACAAAATAATTGCTTTTAGAACTCAAAATTCCCCACAGGCATATTTTGCAAGATTCAAAAGGTATAAAATAAAATTACTCTTACTAAGGTAATATCCAGGGTCCACATGTGAGTTGAGGAGTACCCTGAGTATATTAAATATATAGATCATTGTGAGGAGAAATGCATTTCCCTCTCTGCTTGATCTCCTTGGTTCGACGTCTGCTTTGACATTCTGTGCAGCTGTGTGACGGGGACTATGTTCTCGGGGCTTAATTACTGCAGCCAGTGTCCATCTGTTAACGTTGATTTCAGACCTTTTCTCCCACTTTAAACTACATCAAAATTCTACAAGTAGGCTGATTCCATGGTGGGTATTTCATGCTGACAATTCAACAGACTGAATGTTCACTTTCAAATTCATGAAACCTGGACACGGGCCTTATGTGACCTCCGAGCATGTGAAACAGGTTTGATCTCTGTAACCCTCACGTCGCTTTCACAACTGCAAGCCCAACATCTTCGAAGGGGTAACGCCGAATTGCTTTTGCTGAGTGTTATCCTCGTTCAAGGAATAGGGAATTTCAAAGACTGGTTTATTAGAAACACAAGAAAATCAAGGGCTGGCAAACCCACCTGTACGTACCAAGCAGCAGTTTGATGCCCTGGCACATCTGTCCTTGCTGTGTGTCCCTTCGCAAATGATTGGCCAACGCCATGGTGATGCAGGTCAACGGAAGCCATAACGATACAGCAACATGCCTCCATCTGCCCAAACCCCGACTCTCGTGACAGCCTGAGTCAAGGTCAAATCCAATAGTTGAGAAGCCTGATTAAAAGGAGTTATTTATTTCCGTAAAATTTAAGGCTGGTTTGGCATTAAGCAATTTTACGTTAAAATAAGTTAAAGAGTAATTTGAAGAGGACACTTAGCCCGTTCTCTTAATTTCAAATAAGGATGCCTACTTAATTTTGCCACACTAACCAGGGAAAATTAAAAGGTCTCTGTCAAAAGAGATTGCTCCGGGTTTCTCAGCGACACATTCCAAAGTTTAACAGTTCCCAGGCGAGTAAGAATTTTATTGGAGTTGGGCAAGGCCATTGTACAGCTTCTCCACTAAAGAGTAGATACAATGTGATCTTTGAAAAAGATTAGGAAGATCAAAAATGAAAAGAACAGAGAGAATTATTCTCTTAGTACAGAAATAGACTCATTTCTCCAGGCTAAGCAGTTTCTGGGGCACAGACCTCACTGACTCAACGCTACAGCCCTTGAACATCAGCACGCACCCCCATCCCTGTCTTTCCACCCCACAAAGGGGGACACCCATCACCAGGTATGCCTGGGACCCCATGGGCGGTCACTAACCTGGTCACTGCTGTCACTGGATCACCAAGTCTGACATTTATTTTCATCCTTTTTACCGCTGGCCCAATAGGCATGTCACCCCTCATGACAGTCCCCCACAGGTCGCCAATGACCTGCAGGAACCACAGGTGCGGACACCCACCTGCCTCTACTCCGCGGGTCCCCTCACTGACACCACAGCATTGTCAGGTGCTCTGACACAGCCCCAAAGGGCCCCGGCTGCTGCTATTTCATCAGCGGCTTCTCGGCCCCATAGTCTTATCATACACATGGAGAGCAACGCAAATATACGCAAGATTTCCCTATAAATGTCATAAAATAAACGAGAGAGCCACAGGCCTCTGCTCTTTAGAAAGATGAGTGATAACAGAACACTATGGAAACCAGCTGAAGTATCTATGAACTTCCTCCTGGAGCCAGACCCAGCGACGAGGGAATAGGACGCGTGAGGACCTTCCATCGCTCTCCTCTTTCCTTCAGCGTGTGCGGACAGACGTGCGTGTCCATGGAGGGAAGAGCGTGTCCTGCTCAGCGCCAGGCCAGGCCAGGCTGCGGCGTGTCGGTGTCACGTGTGCACAGAAACCACATGCACGTCCGACAGTGTCCGACGTCCCTCCGCTTCAGCTGCATGTCGTCGGGTCTCCGTCCCTTGTGGACAGTCATTGCTCCACACGGCCACGTCTTCCTCCTCCCAGCTCCTCGCCCCGGGCCGGTGTTTTTGCAAAACTCTGCGGGGCTGCTCTTTGCTTTCAGGGCGAACCACGTGTCCACCACAAAACGCAAACTGAAGGCCCTTCGAGAAGCAGCCCTCACCCCGCAGTGTCCTCGAACAAGCTGCTGTTTGCTGAGCGTGATGAGCTTCTCTGTACCCCGGTCTCTATTCCCATCTGTCCTCCCAGCCACCTCTCGCCCCGCCTGATGCCCACACCCCGGGCAGTGATCCCTGACCCCGCCCCCTGCCCTGGCGCCCCCTCTGGCATGGTCACGGCCGCAGCCCCTGTCGGATTATTAGAGGACGTGCATTTTGGGGTTTTCCCGTGTGAGGGGATCACAGGGTCTCCGATGGAAACGTGTTAGACATTTTATGTTCCCAAACCTCACTGGGCAGCTGCCTGTGCTCAGGGCTGTGCCCTGTGCGGTCTGAAGGGTTTCCTGCCCAGTCCCGGACCCCAGCTCCATGACGGCTGCGGGTCAACTGCAGGGAGCACTCGAGGGCTGGACATTGCCAGGACCCTACTTCGGGGTGACCTCTGGACAGGTTCTTTCATGTTCTGTTAGCCTTCGTCATGTTGATAGGCCACAGTTATTCCCACGTTTGAGCTCAGCTCTGACGTCAGAACTCAGGCTTGTTGCTTCGTGCTTCGACCTCATCAATGAAACGTCACCAGGATTTTGAACAGGAAACCTTTTCGATTCTTTTCTTTAAATTCTCACCCGAGGGTATCGTTTCATTGATTTTCAGATAGGGTGGGAGGAAAAGAGAGAGAGAAACATCGATGTGAGAGAGACACATCAACTGGCTGCCTCCCCCAGGACCCCGACCAGGGCTGGGGTCGAACTGCAGCCGAGGTGCTTGCCCCTGACCGGAATCAAACCCGCGACTCTTTGGTCCTTGGACCGACGCTCTAACTGCGGAGCCAAACCGGCCAGGGCCCCTTTAAGAGTCTTCAAGCCTCCATGCCTCTTTCTCCACCAAGTTAATCCAATTAAACTTCGGTTTTCCTTTCTACTCACTGAGAACCTTTATTTTTCCCATTTAAAATGATTAAGTTCTTCAAAACTAGGAAGAATCCATGACGGTCGTAATTTTACATTTTCAATAAATACGGGCCAAGGGACTTCATGATTAGCGGAATTCTGTGACTACACGTCTCTGTCCATAACCTGTCGACTGTAAAGAGCAGCGTGGACCATTGTCAAAGAATAAAATTTGCATTTTTCCTCATTAAAATACCCTCAATGATGTTTAAAACATAATGAATCTTTATTCGTATGTCCTTGGAGGCCATATGGTAATTCCTTTGTTTATTGATAGATTACGAGCTCTACAAAGAAGAAATAATTATCACACACACACGTGTCTGCACAGAGCACATGTTTGACAAACATGCTCAGTAAATGCATCTCCGGTCGAGCACAGAAGCATCCATCATTTAGATACAATGATTTAGGAATTCACATTAGCATCAAAGCGTGTGGGGTTTCCTGTCACTTAAAACATTTGTAAGGACTCTATTCCAAGGAGCATCCTTTGTTCAGAATTCAGGGAAAGAAGAAGGGAAAGGGGGGAACCGTACATAGTAATACCCAGATCCCAGCTCTGGCAGCAGCATTAAAGCAAGTGTCAGTTCTCCAGTCTCATGAAATCCTCGTTATCTGAAGGGATGTGAAGGAAAATATTTGCCTTCCTTCCAGGGGCATTTATGTGCGTGAGTTTTCATGCTTATCAGAGATTACTTCAGAATAATGGAATTCAGCCCCTAAAACACATCTCGAAAAAACAGTTTCCAGAGACTCAAACCCTCGCTTGGCGTCCCGTTCGACAACGAAAGAATCAGAGCGGGTTGTGCCGTGTTTCATCGGGGCTCACGCTTCAGCAGACACGGGAGCTTCGAGAACCTCACTCCCATCCCCAGAAGGCTCTCCTTGTCACATTGAGGCACTTCGAGTCTCCTCTGTGCAGTCCATGTATCAGCTGCGGTGGTCATTTTCTGCATCAGCTTCTGTTTGGATGCACTGGCCCACTCACATGACACTGGCAGTATTAACTAGATGCACTTGTAGAATTTCTCCTCCTGATTTTCATCCTTTTTCATACCCAGACACCATAGAGAACCATTCAGTTTGAAAATTCTCAACGTGCCGGTGCCAAGCCCTGGCTAGATGCTACGAAAACCAAGGCAAATAGTATGCAGCCCTGGGACTGTGTGACCTTGTCTTTTCCAGGAGGTTCAGAGACGTCAAAGCGAATATGAAATAGAAAACGTGTCCTGACAGATAAGAGGAGACAGCGGAGCTCCGAACACTAGGACTTTACTAAAGGAGAAGGTAGTGGAGCTAAGGGGGCGTTGGGAATGGACCTTGGAGAAAGTAAGTGAATGCAGCAGGCAGACAAGAGGAGGAGAGATGTCATCGGGGGTAAAACTCGGGCACCGAGGCACACAGGGTGTCACACACTGGTGGCAGAAAGCAGGGAGCTGGGACTGCTCTACTTGAGCCTCGGGAACATTTCAAAGGTTTTTCGCGCGAGGGACAGCTGGCAGAGAAGAAACTCACTTCCTTCCTCAGGATCAGAGCCAAATTCGTGATTTAACAGGAGAAATGAGGACCTCTGCATGTGTAAGGAGACTTCTCCGTCCTGTCATCCAGCGGGCTCACCCTAAAGCCCGCAGGTAGTGGAGAGCCACCCCTCAGAGGCTGACCAGACGTCGTGACCAAGGACCCTGGATGCCAAATGCAATGAACTTCCAACAACACCATCAAAAGAACTACCCACCCCAGACACGTGTGGCCACTGTTACAAGAACAATCTCTGTTTTGAGCACTTGCTGCTGCTAGACGCTGCACTAGTTTTCTCTACCATTTTCTTTCTCACTTGTCATTTCAGTGATCACTTATCAATAATTATCAATTCACGTCTCGATTTTACAAATGCTATGACCTGTCAAAGAGTCCCAATAAGGAAGCAGTCCCCGTGAACACTCTGGCTCTGCCAAGCCAGCTGAGTGTTCTGAGCCAAATCTCTGTCTTCCCCACCCCCCACGTATGCGTTGCAAGTTCATGTAAGAAACATAACAAATATTTGTTATGTGTATAGAACTGAGTTTTCCAAGGGTTCAGATTTGTAAGCATAACAGACATATAATCAAAATCATAAAAAAAATTTTTTTATTTCTTGAGAGGAAAGATGATTTTTTTCTTGAAAGAGAATAAAACAAATTTTCATATCAGTTCTCATGCTCAATTATGTGAGCCTTTTCAAATTGGAAATGTAATATGCCGAGAGCTCTGAGCTGAAACACTAAAGAAATGAAATAAATTAATACATATTTGTTCCATATTTAACTGCAAGTTTGAATACTGTATTAAAGCCAGAATCAATGCAGCACCACATGAGTAGTACTTTTATGACACAGAAGGTCATGAATATTGTGAATATTTATTTTGCCAGCTATAGACAAAACATAGGATTTCATTGTATTTACAAATTCAGAAAAAAAAAATTATGTGGATCTAATACCAAGAAGCACTGCTAATTGTGTGTGTGTGTGTGTGTGTGTGTGTTTATTTCTTCATTAGTAAAACTCTATTTTTATTTCAGTAAAAAAATCATGAAATGGAAACACAACTTTATCTGTCTACCATATTCTTGCAAATCATACGTGACCGCTACTGCTATAAGAAGGCAGGTAAGCAAATGTGGGCAGCCCTGGCCAGTTTGACTCAGCAATTGGAGCACCAGCCTGTGGACCAAAGGGTCACAGGTTTGATTTCCCATCAAGGGCACATTCCTGGGTTGCAGGTCGTGCAGGAGGCAACCAATCGATGTGTCTCACATTGAAGTTTCTCTCTCCGCCCCTCCCCCCACTCCTTCCACTCTATCTAAAAATCAATGGAAAAAATATCCTCAGGTGAGGATTAACAAAAAAAGAAAGTGTGGGCAAAAGTTATTCTAGATAAATTACTATAGAACGTGTGTGCAGTTAATATTTTCAGAATAACAAACAAATGAAGAAGCTATTCAGGTCTTTGCAGGAATAGATAGCTAAGTGGCAATTTAGTTTTAGCTGGGCTTCACTAACATTAGAAACCCTGCTTGCAAAAGGCAATATCAAAAGGCATAGCTGATAAAGAACTGTTATGCAAAACATAAAAAGAATTCCTAAAACTCAACCATAAGGAAACTTACCGTCTGATTAAAAAATAGAATAAAATAGCTGAACAAACACCTTACCAAAGAAGATACACAGATGGCAAATAAGCGAATGAAAAGAGGCTCAACATTGTATGTCCTGAGGGATATGCAAATTGAGTCAACAATGAGATGACACTAAACTAAACACTATTGGGACGTCCAGAATCCAGAACCCCGACGACACCCAATGATGTCAGGATACAGGTACACTCATTCCTTGCTGGTGGGAATGCAAAATGGGACAGCCCCCCGGAAACAGCTGGGCCGTGTCTAACAAAACTAAACATACCCAAATGAAGTGAACACTGACATCTATAAAAATATCTGAAAATGAATATTTATTGTGGCTTTCTTCATAATTGCCCAAACTTGGAAGCACCCAAGATTTCTTTCATTGTGCGAATAAATAAACTATAGTCCATCCGTACAATAGAATATTATTCAGCGCTAGGAAGAAATAAACTCTCGAGCCAGAAAAAGACATGGAAGAAATGGAAATGCATATTACTAAGTGAAAGAAGCCAGTCTGAAAGAGATACATGTTTATGATTCTGAGTTTATGACATCTTGGAAAGAGCAACTCTGTGGCGACAGTAAAAGAAAAAAAACTGGTGGTTGTCACAGGTCGAGGGGGAGAGAGGAATACACAGAGCATGTTGAGGGCAGCAGAACAGTTCAGTGTGATACTATAATCAGGTGAACACATGACATTAAACATTTGTAACAAACCCATAGAATGCACAATGCCAAGAGTGAACCATAACACAAACTATGGATGTTTGGTTATGAAAACATGACAATGTAGACTCATCTACAAAGATAGTGTTCGTAGACAAATACACTGCTCCTGTGAGAAGGTCGTGCGTGGGGCTGGGAGCGTAGTTAGATGGGAGCCCTGCACCTTCTGTTGAATCTGGCTGCAAACCAAATGCTGCTCTCAAAAATAAAGTCTAATTTAAAAATTTCGTTTCCTTTATTGATTTTAGAGAGAGAGGAAGGGAAAGGGAGAGAGAGGTAGAAACATCGATGAGAGAACATCGATTGGCCCCCTCCTGCATGTCCCCCAATGGGGATCAGGTCCACAACCTGGGCATGTGCCCTGACCGGGAATCGAACTGGCAACCTCTTGACGCATGGGTCGATGCTCACCACGCCGGCCAGGCATAATTTTTTGTTTTAAGTTCATTTCTTAAATGCAGTGAATGGTCAGGGGCAGGGGTGTGGACAATGTATACAGTGCAACAATAGAGTTGGAAAGAAATGAGGTAAAAGTCACGCAGACACTTACTTGTATTTATGTGGCATGTCTTCAAGCTGGACTGCGTGGTTGTTTCAAAATATTGTTCCTTCTTTGAGTTGTTGAGTGGATCTTCATGAAAAAATTCAAGTCGTTGTTCCTGGAGACAGCACTCGGAGAAAGCATTGACATGCTGACTGTGAGTTTGGGGAACACGCTGCGGGACCCTGTTGCGTATTAACGATACATTTCTCCATATCAACAACTATGAAAGGTCTGTGACAAAAGTCGTTTCTTCTTCTAACTCGAGCCTTTCCCAAATGGATTTACACAGGAAACGATTTTCCCGTGGCATATTTATTTCTTGCAGTTTGCGTTGCGTGAGCTAACATTTGGAACAGGCTACTCTAAATGCCTTAGAATGACACGCAAACCTAGAGGACGAAGTAGTTAACTATCTTCGTGCAGATCACAGTGAGAAAGTTGAGGGAATGTCCAGGTTTCCTCCAGCAGAAGAGTTAGTTTCTTTACAGTCAATGACCGTCTTAACTGCAGGTATCAGCAGCATTTGTCTACCAGGAAAAATGACTGAAAGGTACCACTTCGAAGGTTCATCATGACAGGTTCTTTAGGGCCAGCCGTCTTAGGTACCTGGCAGAACACTGCAATCTCTGTCTGCACGGGTTAGGCAGGGAACCCCTGTATCCCGTGATATTTTGTGCCTTTATTTAAATGCATTACAAAGAATAAGAAGTAGTCTCTCTGCTTCCAGAGAGTCGAGTCGGGAAGCAGAACAGAGGAACTGCGCGGTGGAGATGCTCCTCATCCCGCCGTGGCCAGGCGACCGCGGGGAACGTCCACAGTGATAAATCACAGAGCATAGCCCTCGCTGTGATGTGATGGGAACAGCACTTCACCTCTGTGGTCCTCCTCCCAAAACCATATAACCCCTGTCTGACCGTGAGAGAGACATCAGACAAAACAAACTGAGGAGCATTGTCCAAGCTACCTGTGAGTACTCCTCAATATTGCCAAGGCCATCAAAAACAAGAAAAGAATCCAGGAGACTGTCACAGACCAGGGGAAGCGTACAGAGACATGACCACGGAATGAAACGCGCTGTCCTGGACAGGATCTTGGTGCAGAAAAGGGGTTTTGGTACAAACTAAGGAAATCTGTGTATAGTGTGGGGTATAGTGAACAGCAATGGGTCAATGGCGGTGTCTTAGTTGTGAAACATGTTTCACGGTAATAGACCGTGTCAACAGTAAGGGACACTGGGGGAGGGGTGTGCAGGGACCCTTCGTAATACCTTTCATACTTTTCTGGAAATCTAAAGCTATTCTGAAATTACAAGTTTAATTTTTTTTTTAATTTTTTTCTTGTTTATTGATTTTAGAGAGAGATAAAGGGAGAGGGAGAGAGAAACATGGATGAGAGAGAACATAGACTGGCTGCCTCCTGCACGCCCCCCACTGGGGATTTAGCCTACAACCTGGGCTTGTGCCCTGACCGGGAATCGAACCAGCGACCTCTTGGTGCATGGGTTGATGCACAGCCACTGAGCCATACTGGCCAGGCAAAAGTTTAATTATTTTTAAAACCAGTTACCTTTTCAAGAGCAACAATCTTCCTTGTAGAGACAGATGAGTTATTAAGAGACGCATCCTTCTTTGCCATTTCCAGGGGAAATCTCCTGAAATCTCTCCCTCCCCAGCCTTTCTTTCCCAGTTTGTCTGAAATTGCTTGGATTTCATAATTGTCGAAGAGTGTGCGAGAGGAACCTTAGCCAGCGTTTCTTCATTGTCCGACCGCTTTTATCAACAGGGGTGTTCTCAGAATCACATCTGCCCGTCGTGACAACTGCATCACTCGTTGGCTTCCTTCCGGACACCCTGACACCGTTTGAGTAACCGCCTCGTGTTTCCCAGGAAGTTGTGAGAACAGCACTGAGGTAGGATAGATATCGAAACTGGACGCTAGCAAATGCACTTGAGTAGGGCAGCCTGGATCAACGGGGAGAAGTCGGGGGGAATGCACAGTGATCCCCTTATCTGGGACACGTGAGCAGAGGTTATCTTAACATTCTACCCAGCAACGTGGGGACGGACGCTGGCACTGTGGTCATGAACGCAGAGTGGTGCACAAGAACGGAGCCCGTCCCCTGGAATTGGATGGCCTGGGTTTCTTTTAACCCCGCTGGAAATCTTGCTTACTTTTATAAAGGGTGTCTTCATTATCTGAATTTTGCTAAATACAGAAGGAAGAAAATAATCATATATATTTATAAATTTCACATGAAGTCATTCAGCATACAATAGTCAGTGGTACTCATAAAAAGTTTGTTTTAAATATATTTAAATAGCACCGAAAAAATTTAAATATGCTGAAAAAGCACCGAAATGTGAACACAGTCGATGGAACACCGTAATCAAGCGACAGTCACCAGCCCCGCCCTTCGGAGCTGTTTCACGTATGAGACGTTGGGCAGGCGTCTGCGACTTTGACGTCCCACCCCGACTGGTTCCCTCTGAAACCTGATGGCATGCTCCGGCCGTTATGGATCTCCAAGCCTCGATGTTGCCCAGGATCACAGGACATCTTCATGGGATGTTGACCTGGGAGTCATCGGCATCACCGTTATATTGAAGCCAGGACTTGGATGAAATACTTCAGGAAATAGGTGTGGGTAGAGCAGGCACAGGTACCTGGTCCTCGCTTCACTCAGCCCGTCTTTTCAAGTCAGAAAGAAGCAAAGGAGCAGAGAAAGCAGATGAGGACGGAGCCCCGAGTGAGGTCAGAGCCGCAGAACCAAGTTCAACTGCATTCAAGGCGGCTGAGAGCCAGGAAATCGAGCACCGGAAAGACGGTGGGTTTGCCTACGTGCAGGTCTGGTGACTTTCACGAGCACGTTTTGGTGACAAAGGGCAAAGAGAGTAGTTTGTGAAAAGCATGTGGAAGTGGAAGCGATGGTCCAAGTGCACAGAGCTGCGTTGAGTTGTGCCCTAAGAACGCAGAGCAGAGACGGTAGTTCATGGCGATGGGACAGGGTTTGGCCGGGAGGTCTACAGAGTTTTTGTTTTGATTTTCTCCTCTTTACTTATTTATTTATGTATTTTATTTATCTTTCTTTTTTTTTATTTTAAGCATGTTATGTATTTATTTATGTATTCATTTATTTTTTTCTCCAAATTTATTAATTTATTTTTATTACAGATGTTTCTCCTTTCCCCCCCTAGACACCCTCCTCCCCATCCTGCCCCCCCCCCACTACCCTAGCATTGTTGTCCATGTCCATTGGTTATGCATACATGCATATAAGTTCTTTGGTTCATCTCCTCTTTAAAGAAAAATAGAGTTATAGTACACTATATCTATATCTATCTTGATTGCTAGATGGATAGAGTTGGTAATTTAAGACAAAATAGGACAAATCTCAAGAGTAAATCCATTGCCCTGGTCAATTTGGCTCAGCGGTAGAGCAATGATCGCGGACCAATGAGTCACAGGTTCAATTCCAGCCAAGGGCATGTACCTCGGTTGCAGTTCATCCCCAGCCCTGGTCAGGGTCGTGCGGGAGGCAACCAGTCGATGTGTCCCTTTCACATCGATGTTTCTCTCTCTCTCCCTTTCTCTGTCTCTCTCTCCCTCCCACTCTATCTGAAGATAAATAGAAAAATATCCCTAGGTGAGGATTAAAAAAGAGTAAATCCATCATTTAGGCAAAACATACCCAGATACAGTGTTTCATCCAGACCCAGTGGCCTGCTCAAGTTGATACGTAATATTAGCCATCATGGGTCAGGTCCAGGGTCAGTGGCAAGGACGATAAAGAAGGGGTCACACAATGGGACAATCAAAATAATAAATTGTTTAATTATCATTGAAGGAAAAGACAAAGTGTGGCCTTGGGGGCAGATCGTAGAGCTGGGTAGAGAAAATACGGTCAGAAGTTGGGACGTCAAGAAACCAACAAGCTGTGCTTAGGTCGCCATTTCTGTGTGCTTGTGTTTATTCCTATATGTGTGTGTACATCTTCTTCTTTCTTTCTTCCCTTCCTTCCTTCAATACCCTTCCTTCCTTCCTTCCTTCCTTCCTTCCTTCCTTCCTTCCTTCCTTCCTTCCTTCCTTCCTTCCTTCCTTCTTTCTGCCATTGTTTTTACTTCTAGGGGACAAGAAGTTTAAACACAAGGTTTGAGGTATTCTCAAAACTGGGCTGTGAATATGTCACACTTGGAAAGTGGTCCTTGGGACCCGGTTCCTCGTGATGTCCTCAGCTGATCCTAATGGAGGTGTTTTGCAATGAGAACAGTGACAGGAATCATGAGAGAGGAAATTTCCGGTGAATACACTAAGACAAAGATTACACCAGTCCAATGAGCCATTGTGTTGATGGGAGGTGATTAGTTGATTTACTAATGTGCTGAAGACAGAGACAGTTCTGTTAAAATTACATTATACATAAGGAGTTTATCCCAAAATGAGGCACTAAAGTATAAAATTAGCTAATTGGGCTGCTCGTGTCAGCCGGTGGCAGTGGTGGGCACCAGTGGAGATGTTTAACCTTGACTATTAGCCCAGCATCTGCCAAGTGCCCGAGGCCATGCACAGAACTGGGTAAGATAATGGGTCCCCTGAGGAGGAAAGAACAGCCTGGGACAACGAGTCCCCACGTAAGACATGACTCATTTCTCTAACCCCATATCCTTTAACGCCTTACTCGTTAACAGAGAGACCCTCGTATACCATGACGCAACAAACATCTAGGGACCAGAGCACCATTTGAGAGAGAGACCATCTCTTCATCCATATTGAAGCATTAAATCCTTTAACCTTACTCCTTTTTCTCAAATAAAGACAGTATTGACATCATACAGAATGGCATTTCAAAGTTGTACTCCACTAGGGCATGAAGCTCTAACCCCCAGGGATAAATTCCGTGATTCTCTAAAACTAAATTATTTTCAAAACCATAATTAACAGTTCAGTAAAATCTCTAGCACCATTAGAGCAACGGAACAGCTCCTAAAGCCCCAACGACAGGCTCATAAAATTTTGATTACTTCTTGTAATCATGCCATCTGGTAGCTTAGTTACAGTTACATCTTAAAACTTACTGGGGACTGGCTGATTTTGGAAGTTTTTATTCAGTGTTCTGATAATTTGATACCTTATGAATATAAATGTAGCTTTTTCATCTTTAAAAATTGAACTATAAATCAGTTGTTCATATACAAAAGAATAATTTAGCAGAGTTTCTTGATATCAAGTGTTGTAAGCACTACATTTAACATTTATTAAATCCTTATTGGGTTTAAACTTAAAAGGAAATTATACTTCTGAGGTACAAATAAGGACATTTGGAATATTACAATATTATTTTCTCTCAGATAATGCAATTTTAAGTAAACTTAAAATTAAATGTCTTATTTTACATTTTATGCAAGCTTAACAATTTTATACCATCTCACGTGTTTTGAAATAGTAATAGAGGTACCTTTAAGTAAGAGAATCTGGGATCTGCCGGGTCAGACTCTAGGGGGAGCTACTCGCAAACAGGACCAGATGAATAAAACTTGCTACTTCTGAAAGGGTCGTTGGAGGAAAGAAAGGAGATGAGCATCCTGGTGATATTGGCTCCCAGGGACCCGTAACGTATGGCTTGATCTCCAAGAAATCTGACCTTGCCTGTTCTTCTTGTTCCCTGTCTCCTGGGGGTGCCTGGGAGGGAGTCAAATCCTGCCTCCGAGTATTCCTGCCCAGCAGAGCATCCCCCTACTGCTCCAACCTGCAAACAGGAGACCACCAGCACATTGGAAAACCACCTCCCAGCCCCACTTGTGGGTCTGATGCTACATAAGTTGTCCCAGCAGGCGAACCTCAGGCCCGAGGAGCAGGCGGAGGAAAACAACTCATGGCGGGCCCATCCTAAGAAAATGCAAGCGGAAGACTCAACCAGGTCCTTATAAGACAGAGATGAAGGAGGAAGGAAGCAGCAACAGAAATACAATAATTTGCTGCTTAGAGTTTTTAGAAATCATACCATTTTAAAAGGCCATTAGGTCTTTTGGAGTATAGGAGAGTCTCTGTAAAATCTCAAGAATAAGTTTAGAATATTGAGTGAAAAAAAATGCCTCAAGTTGTCGAAAAATATGTAAAGACAAAATAGAAGAAATAAAATAACTATGTTGACATAGATAGGCAAGGCCTGGTTACCATTATTATTATATGTTACCTAGGAGATTGTAGCAAAGGTAGCAAGATAAAATAAAATAACAATTATAAACACTACGTAAATAAGAAATTATTTTTTTCTAATATGGTTTTATACTTCAAAATCCGCAAGATAATGAGACTTGCGTGTCTTGTGAAAATAGTTGGATATAAAATAGAAATGAGAAAAATACTACATCACTGAAAACTTAAATTATACTCAGAAATACGTTTACAGAGTCCTAGACCTTTATAAACATAAAAACTACAGAACGATGAAAAAAAAAAAGATGTGAACAAATGGAGAAATATTCCACGAACATGGAAATGTAAAATCATATCATGTAAATTATTCCAAAACTCAACAGCTGACTTCAGTGCCCTTTCGGTCAGCTCCCAGTCTGTGTTTTTCTGAACAGGCGAGGAGTGTTCGTTTGTTCCCGAGTTTTTGCAGAACGTACATGCCATGCCGGGTGTGACCCTTGTCATTGAGCACAGGAAATGAAACACACAGTCCCTGCTCTCATGCTGCTTGTCTTCTGCAGGAGAACCTCATGTTAAAACCACGAAACATAATGCCAGGCAGGGATGCGCTGGGAAGGAAAAATAAGAAATCAAATCTAAAGAACAAAATATAACGGATGCACAAAATAGGTCCAGAGGTATGGATGCATGGAACAGAATAACAGATTTGGGGGTGAGGGGTTTCTGGGAGAGGGGACAGAAAGAGATTAACCAAAGAACATATATGCATATATGCATAGCCCATAAACACAGACAATAGCATGCGGAAGGCCTGAGGTGGGGTAGGGGTGGGTGAAGGGGGGCACAAAGGGAGAAAATGGGAAACATCTATAATACTGTCAACAGTAAAGTAAAATTTAAAAAAGAAAAAGAAAAGGTGCTAAAATTTTTTGAGATTTTACTTTCTACACAGTGGTCTGGAGACATCTCTCTGAGGATGTGACATCTAAATCATGATGTGAGTGAAGTGTGTTGAGTGATTAGCTTTGTAAATACACAGAGAAAAAGAAATATTAAGCAATTAGTGCCAATGCCTGAATTAAAAAAAAAAAGTGTGTTTAAGAACAGCAAGGAGCAAGGAGGGTATGGCAGGAACTGGGGTCCAGGTTACCACCAGCTGTCAGGTCTTTTAAGTTCCATATGAAGTGCTACTCGGCTTGGTTTCCCCCTGCCATGGAGGAGAAGTGGACAGTGGAACTGACCTGCTCTGATGCATGTCTGGAACGTCCAGCAGCTGTGGGGAGCGAGAGCAGGAGAGGGAGTGGGAGCAGGAGGGGGAGCAGGAGAGGGAGCGAGAGCAGGAGGGGGAGCAGGAGAGGGAGCGGGAGCAGGAGAGGGAGCGAGAGCAGGAGGGGGAGTAGGAGAGGGAGCGAGAGCAGGAGGGGGAGCAGGAGAGGGAGCGAGAGCAGGAGGGGGAGCAGGAGAGGGAGTGGGAGCAGGAGAGGGAGCGGGAGCAGGAGCGGGAGCAGGAGGGGGAGCGAGAGCAGGAGAGGGAGCAGGAGAGGGAGTGGGAGCAGGAGAGGGAGCGAGAGCAGGAGAGGGAGCAGGAGAGGGAGCGGGAGCAGGAGAGGGAGCAGGAGAGGGAGTGAGAGCAGGAGAGGGAGCGGGAGCAGGAGAGGGAGCGAGAGCAGGAGAGGGAGCGAGAGCAGGAGAGGTAAGGGAAGCAGGAGAGGGAGCAGGAGAGGGAGCAGGAGCAGGAGCGGGAGCAGGAGAGGGAGCGAGAGCAGGAGAGGGAGCAGGAGAGGGAGCGGGAGCAGGAGAGGGAGCGGGAGCAGGAGAGGGAGCGAGAGCAGGAGAGGGAGCGAGAGCAGGAGAGGTAAGGGAAGCAGGAGAGGGAGCAGGAGAGGGAGCGGGAGCAGGAGCGGGAGCAGGAGAGGGAGTGGGAGCAGGAGAGGGAGCAGGAGAGGGAGTGGGAGCAGGAGAGGGAGCGGGAGCAGGAGAGGGAGCGAGAGCAGGAGAGGGAGCGGGAGCAGGAGAGGGAGCGAGAGCAGGAGAGGGAGCAGGAGAGGGAGCGGGAGCAGGAGGGGGAGCAGGAGAGGGAGTGGGAGCAGGAGAGGGAGCGAGAGCAGGAGGGGGAGTAGGAGAGGGAGCGAGAGTAGGAGGGGGAGCAGGAGAGGGAGCGAGAGCAGGAGAGGGAGCAGGAGAGGGAGCG
The DNA here is from genome assembly GCF_014108415.1 of Molossus molossus. NCBI lineage: Eukaryota > Metazoa > Chordata > Mammalia > Chiroptera > Molossidae > Molossus > Molossus molossus. The sequence continues at coordinate 112,782,315 of NW_023425399.1, forward strand.
GGAGCAGGAGGGGGAGCAGGAGAGGGAGCGGGAGCAGGAGAGGGAGCGAGAGCAGGAGGGGGAGCAGGAGAGGGAGCGAGAACAGGAGGCGGAGCAGGAGAGGGAGCGAGAGCAGGAGGGGGAGCAGGAGAGGGAGCAGGAGCAGGAGGGGGAGCGAGAGCAGGAGGGGGAGCAGGAGAGGGAGCAGGAGCAGGAGAGGGAGCGAGAGCAGGAGGGGGAGCAGGAGAGGGAGCGGGAGCAGGAGAGGGAGCGAGAGCAGGAGGGGGAGCAGGAGAGGGGGTGGGAGCAGGAGAGGGAGCGGGAGCAGGAGCGGGAGCAGGAGGGGGAGCGAGAGCAGGAGAGGGAGCAGGAGAGGGAGTGGGAGCAGGAGAGGGAGCGAGAGCAGGAGAGGGAGCAGGAGAGGGAGCGGGAGCAGGAGAGGGAGCGGGAGCAGGAGAGGGAGCGAGAGCAGGAGAGGGAGCAGGAGAGGGAGTGAGAGCAGGAGAGGGAGCGGGAGCAGGAGAGGGAGCGAGAGCAGGAGAGGGAGCGAGAGCAGGAGAGGTAAGGGAAGCAGGAGAGGGAGCAGGAGAGGGAGCAGGAGCAGGAGCGGGAGCAGGAGAGGGAGCGAGAGCAGGAGAGGGAGCAGGAGAGGGAGCGGGAGCAGGAGAGGGAGCGGGAGCAGGAGAGGGAGCGAGAGCAGGAGAGGGAGCGAGAGCAGGAGAGGTAAGGGAAGCAGGAGAGGGAGCAGGAGAGGGAGCGGGAGCAGGAGCGGGAGCAGGAGAGGGAGTGGGAGCAGGAGAGGGAGCAGGAGAGGGAGTGGGAGCAGGAGAGGGAGCGGGAGCAGGAGAGGGAGCGAGAGCAGGAGAGGGAGCGGGAGCAGGAGAGGGAGCGAGAGCAGGAGAGGGAGCAGGAGAGGGAGCGGGAGCAGGAGAGGGAGCGGGAGCAGGAGAGGGAGCGAGAGCAGGAGAGGGAGCGAGAGCAGGAGAGGTAAGGGAAGCAGGAGAGGTAGCAGGAGAGGGAGCGGGAGCAGGAGAGGGAGTGGGAGCAGGAGAGGGAGCGGGAGAGGGAGCGAGAGCAGGAGAGGGAGCGGGAGCAGGAGAGGGAGCGAGAGCAGGAGAGGGAGCGAGAGCAGGAGAGGGAGCAGGAGAGGGAGCGAGAGCAGGAGAGGGAGCGAGAGCAGGAGAGGGAGCGAGAGCAGGAGGGGGAGCGAGAGCAGGAGAGGGAGCGAGAGCAGGAGAGGGAGCAGGAGAGGGAGCGAGAGCAGGAGAGGGAGCGAGAGCAGGAGAGGGAGTGGGAGCAGGAGAGGGAGCGGGAGAGGGAGCGAGAGCAGGAGAGGGAGCGGGAGCAGGAGCGGGAGCAGGAGAGGGAGTGGGAGCAGGAGAGGGAGCGGGAGCAGGAGAGGGAGCGGGAGCAGGAGCGGGAGCAGGAGAGGGAGCGAGAGCAGGAGAGGGAGCAGGAGAGGGAGCGAGAGCAGGAGAGGGAGCGAGAGCAGGAGAGGGAGCGAGAGCAGGAGGGGGAGCGAGAGCAGGAGAGGGAGCGAGAGCAGGAGAGGGAGCGAGAGCAGGAGGGGAAGCGAGAGCAGGAGGGGGAGCGAGAGCAGGAGGGGGAGCGAGAGCAGGAGAGGGAGCGGGAGTAGAGGAGCAATGGGAAGAGTCGGGGCAATTCGAGGGATGCTCATGGCTTGTGACTGATGGAAGCCGAAGTCACTAATGGGGTTGAGGAAACAGTTTGAGGACAAAGCCAGAGGGTTAGCTTATGAAATGTACCTTAGCTGAGTCAGACAGAGAAGTCAGTGATGATTTTATGGTTTTATAATCAAATGAGCAACTAGATAATTGTGTACTGTATTTAGGAATAGGAAAATCAGGAAATATCTAGAAAGAAAATGATTCAAAAATGTTGAGGGGACATTTTTGCCAAACTAGATATTAGAACTTATTAGAAAAAAAATAATGCAATAAGATAAACATTATACTGGTATGCCAACAGACAAATAGACTAATGGATCATAATTCAGAATCCAGAAATAACACTCAATATATATGAAAATATATTGTATGACAAATGTGATATTGCAAGTGTGAAAAGCATGATGCACTTAATAAAATGTGTTGGCACAATTAGATATCCATCTGGTTTCATATAATTTGGACACTTCTCTCACATATTATTAAAAATAAATTCCAGATAGTCTAAAGACTTAACTCTAAAAAGAACTAAATATAATATGTGAAAAAGTGTTGAAAAACACATGAGCACTCTAGGACTGATCCTCTTTATCAAAACTGAAAATATAAATTATTTAAGAGACAGCTCTATTTGTACATGAAATATCCCAAGATGTGAAATACTTTGCAATAAACCAAATTAAAAATCAGAAGAGCTGTAGGTTCTAGAGTAAATGAAACTCTCATTTTCAATTTCAAGTTTTGCTTTTTCTCCTATCAAGGGCATCCAGAGAGAATATTGGATATAATTCATATAAGTTAAAATTGTTCTTTCAAATCATTAGATAAGTTCTATTAGAATAAATATAGACTGACTATAAATTTTAAAAGATATTTCAGGCAAAATAGGAAGCACCACAATAATAATTTTAAAGTAGAAATTCCTCTATGTATATTGAAAATTAATCATAAACTTTCATTTCTTACTGAATTCTCAAGATAAATAAGAATATGAAAAAGCAAACAATTGGCCCCAGCCAGAGTGGCTCAGTTGGTTGAATCATCACCCTATACACCAGTAGGTGGTGGGTTCGATTCCCAGTTAGGGCACATACCCAGGTTGCGGGTTTGATCCCCAGTCAGGTACGAATCAGAGGTAACTGATCAATGTCTCTTCTCTCAAATCAATAAAAATATATACTTGGGTAAGGATTAAGAAGAAAAAAAAGAAAGGCAATCAAGTGAACAATTCAATAAATGACAAGTCCATTGAGGGAAGCCATTGTTTGTCAGAGCCTAAAATGTGTATTTAATTTTGAAATGATGCTTTTCTCATTTAAAAATGATAAAAATATATACTTTTTCCCAAAAGTTATACATTTTAGAAGATTGACTATTTTAGCAGAAAGACATGATAAATCATGGTGATAAAAGATGATCATTATGGAGCACCCTAATCCATCATTTTAAATAGATTCTACATTAATCATCTCCTTAAATCTGAATGCTAAAGTAATCATATTCATTATAATAATTCAGACTAAAGCTAAATGTCAACACTGTATTTGCAGGACAACACAAATTGGGTGCAGAAACTACCTTCTACCCCAAAAGGGTCAACCTAGTCAATCAGAGGTAACCATAGTCAATGCAAAGCTTATATATTGAAAAGATAAGCCATACTGCTCCAACAATTGGGCTAACTTTATTCAAGCAGATTGACCAATGCCAATTAAATATTAAAACCCACCCTGGCCAGTTTGGCTCAGCGGCTAGAGCATCAGCCCACAGACCAATGAGTTGCGGGTTCAATTCCGATCAAGGGCATGAACCTCGGTTGCAGATAGTCCCGGGCCCTGGTTAGGGTCATGGAGGAGGCAACCAGTCAATGTGTGTCTCTCACATCAATGTCTCTCTCTCTCTCTCTCTCTCTCTCTCTCTCTCTCTCTCTCTCTCCCCCCCCCTCCCACTTTATCTGAAGATAAATAGAAAAATATCCTCAGGTGAGAATTAAAATATATATATACTCACCGACATCCCCATGGTAATATCAAAAATCCTAGATTCTATCACATGCATGAATATGTTTCAATTTGATACTCCATCATTAAATTTCACAACTTGAAATACCCTATAGAAAAAAATATATATAAACAATGCATGCTACCAAGACTCTACAACCTGGCTAAATATGCTGGGACAAATCTACCCTCTTAGACTTTTCCAGCTGTGTGTTTTTGAGTTCTGTTTCCAGCCGCCATAGAGGATGTGTTGAGGGTGAAAACAGAAATAGCCTTTTTTTCCCTGTCCAATCGCAGTAGTGCTTTTTAAAAGATTTCTTTTATATACCAAGGTTGTGTGAAATAGTATCTGATAGAGTTTTACTGTAAAATAAATAAAATATTTGCAATTTCAAAAATGTTCTCATTGTCATTGGACATCATACGCAGCAGAATTTTCACTGGTACGTCACCTAAGACAATAGAAACAAAGGAAAAAGTGAACACATGGGAATACATCAAACTAAAAAGCTTCTGCACAGCAAAAGAAACAACCATCAAAATGGAAAGGGGAACCTACTGTATGGGAGAGCATAATTGCCAATGATACATCAGATAAGGGGTTAATTTCCAAAATATGTAGAGTGCTCATATAACTCAACAAAAGGAAGACAAAGAACCCAATTAAAAAATGGGCAGAAGAACTAAATAGACACCTCTCCAAACAGGACATACAAATGGTTAAGAGACATATGAAGAAATGCTCAACATCACTAATCATCAGAGAGATGCAAATTAAAACAACAATGAGGTATCACCTCACAGCTGTCAGAATGGCTGCCATCAATAAATCATCAAACAACAAGTGTTGGCGTGGGTGTGGAGAAAAGGGGACTCTAGTATGCTGCTGGTGGGAATGCAGACTGGTGCAGCCACTATGGAAAACACCATGTTTTTACCTCAAAAAATTAAAAATTGAACTTCCATTTGACCCAGTGATCCCACATCCAGGAATATACCCTAAGAAGCCTGAAACACCAATCAGAAAGAATATATGTACCCCATGTTTATAGCAGCACTATTTACCATAGCTAAGATCTGGAAACAGCCCAAGTGTCCATCAGTAGACGAATGGATAAAAAAGCTGTGGTACATATACACAGTGGAGTACTAGGCAGCTGTAAGAAAAGAAAGATCTTATCCTTTGAGACGACATGGAGGGACCTGGAGAGTATTATCCTAAGTGAAACAAGCCAAACAGAGAAAGACAAATATCACATGATCGCACTTAATTGTGGAATATAATGAACATAACAGTCTGAGGAACAGGATAGACCCAGAGACGTGGAAGTAGGGTACAGGCTGACAACCCTCCGAAGAGGGGGATGGGGAGGCGGGAAGGGATAAACCACAGAACTTATATGCATGTGTACATAACCATGGACATAGACAACAAAGCTGGGGACGGGGTGGGGGGTATTGGGAGGAGCGTGTCAATGGGGAAAAAGGGAGAAACATCTGTAACAAAAATAAATTAATAAAAATAAATTTTAGAAAGTGTTCTCATTGTAAAGTAACTAGATAAATATAAATATAAATACATTTAAGTCGATGTGCGTGTGTGTAAGTTACTGCCTCCAGGCAGCACACCAGGCAATCCTATAAGATAAGAAAGTGATCCTGTTTAATTTCTCATTTCAGTGATTAGAATCCTGAACACCTTGTTCTCCAATATCTTTAAAAAAAATTTTTTTTTAAGCTGTTTCATCCATTACTCTCAGTATCAGTTGCCTGATGTGAGAAAATCGTATCTCTGATCCATCATGGCCAGAAGTGGAAGTAAAACTAATTTTTGCCAAAAACTACCATGGAATATCGGGGGATAATACTGCACAAACTTCACCAAATGTGAATTAAACGTTACAAACATTACATGGGCTCCTTATGCATGTGTTTCCCACTGAAGAAAACATGAAGAGCCGTATGTGTTACTGTGTTTTAAGTCAGGAAATATGTTCTGTATCTGGCTCTGTGGTTAACATTCAGTAAGACATTTGTCTGTGTTTTGTAATATAATTAAAATATGAATAATTCACACGTTCTCGCGGAAAATATGTGTACTATGAAATGGTTTAAAGGCATAAAAATTTAATAGAAATCAATAGCTGGTGGGTACTTTTATATAAAGATATGCCACAATCTCCTAACTCATATTTAAAACTATTTACTATAGCCCTGGCTGGTTTGCTCAGTGGTCAGAGCGTTGGCCCGCAGACTGAAGAGTCCCAGCTTTGGTTCCCGCTAAGAGCATGTACCTCAATTGCAGTTTGTCCCCGGTCCCGGTTGGGGTCGTGTGGGTGGCAGCCAGTCGATGTGTGTGTGTCTCTCTCTCTTCCTCCCTCTCTCCCTCCTGCTCTATCTGAAGATAAATGAAAAAAAAAAAAAAAAATGTCCTCGGGTGAGGATAATAAAAATAAATAATAAAACTATTTACTGTATACTAGGGAACATATGTATAACAACAAGTTACTATAATACCTAATGAAACACTGGGTTATCTTCCTCATTATTAAGAAAAGCATCTCACTCAGGACTGAGTCCATACTTAAATTTCACTAGATATCAGTTCATATCTTACTTCTCAGAGTTGCATGATCAAAAAATATCTAAATATAAATATCTAAAATATAAACATTTTCTCCTATTTAGCAGGTAATTTTCAGCGTGAGGATGTGCTATTGTGTTTTATACAAGATCAGATATGACTTTCCGCCACGGCCTCCGGGTACCAAATGTCATTTCCACCCAGCCTGCTAATAAATAATGGACCTGCACCACAAAAACATGAGATGCTTGATAACCTGCTCCCTTATCAGCCAGAGAATGACATTTCAAAAGTTAAAGTATAGTTTAAAACAGTTAGGCGTATACCCATCGAAGACTTTGGTGAAACCTAATTTCTCATCTGTGCAGTTCAGTATAAATTTACCTACAAAATAACTCTTTTGATTTACAGGTTGGCAAATGGTGCTTGTCATGGAGAAATTTGATACCTGAATCCTATATGCATGACTTATAATGAGGGAGAAATACTGCTCTGTTTTAAAAGATCCTTTTTAAATGGTGCAAATAACAAAACACGAATAATGGAGACTGATAATTGTATGAAAGAATGGGGAAATTGCTTCAGATATTTATTTCACTTTATTTAACCTGCACATCTCAATTTCTTTAAGGTTAAAACGGCTTCTTTTCTTTTCCGAGATTATCACTCCTTCCTATCGTGGGCTAATGTAGAGTGGTGTTGGGGTGGATGATTCTGCACTCAGTAAAAACCTAGCTCGTTTTAAGAAGGAAGACTGCGAACTTGGAAGCACCGTCCACTCACGAATCATCTGGACCCTTTGAAGGCATGACTCTCACCTGAGGCGGTCATGGTGGTGGCGGGCGTGTGCCTTTATGTTTACGAGGGATTTGCTCCTACCAGTGGGGGAGCCGATTTATTTTGCACTTGCTGCGGATTATTTGCCTGCTGAGCTCATGTTCAGATAGAGCACATCATAATGGCTGAGTCTAGATATGATAAATATGTGGGACATCCAGGTTCATTTTTTATCTTGACAGCAAGAGGCGTCTTCTGGCCAGCTGGAACTCGACGCAAGCATTCCAGGTTACGGGGAGGGACTTGAAATGTGCCTGCTGTCATTGTGGGGTTCACAGTCTCCACCCTGTCCTCTCTTACCATCGTGTTCCTACGGAATTGTAGCTGTTAGTGGAGAATTTTTTCGTAGTCAGTGGCCAGGGTGGGGTGGGTGAGGGGAAATCTTTTGGAACTTGTCTGATCTCTTGCCTATGATTTAGTATAGCTCTGGATTTCATTAGTTTTCTTTCAGCAATTGAGTAATTAAGAAAAAACCGAGCCGTTTAATTATGCACTGCCAACTTGCATTCTAATGGAGGTCGAACCAATGAAGATAAGAAGAAACATCAGAAGATGAGTGTAAAGGCGACATCGATGTGTGTCATTAGTCTGTCTGGCGTCCTCTTTTACACTGTATCCGACTCTGTTCCTCCACACAGTTCCGGTCATAGCACTTCCTTCTTCAGTGGGGTCCAAGCCCCTCAGAAACCTAGATGATCAAGTCTTCCCACAGTCTGGTTCCTACCTAAGTGTTCAGAGTTACTATATGTTTTATTCTCTTTAATACATTTAGGGGGGTGGGGCAAGCGAGGCAAAGATATCTATTTTCTGGTAGTTACACGTACTTTGGTTTACTTTCTGTTTTCCCGTTGTTCACACTGGTCTTATTGGGTTTCTACATCTCAGTCTGCTTCCTTGGCCGTGCTGAAGGATTAAAACATCTCCTCTTCGCCCTGGCCAGTTTGGCTCAGTGATCAGAGTGTCAGCCCGTGGTCCAGAGAGTCCCAGGTTCAGTTCCCACTAAGGGCATGTACCTCGGTTGCAGTTTGTCCCTGGCCCTGGTTGGGTTGTGTCGGTGGTAACCAGTCAATGTGTCTCTCACATCGATGTTTCTCTCTCTCTTCCTCTCACTCTATCTGAAGATAAGTGCAAAACTCTCCTCGGGTGAGGATTAAAAAAAATCCTCTCTCCGAAGCCTTCCTTACTTACCCACGACCAGACTTCACCTGTGTTTCCAGTTTTCCACAGTACTTCATTCATGTCCCTTTCACACTGCTTTATGCCTTGCACCATCCTACAATCAAAACACTACCGAGAACAGAATCCAATGCAGCTCGCACCTGGCATTGTAGAATGAGCTGAAGAAAGCAATGTCGAACCATTTTGCTGTTTTAGTCCTTCCTCTCCAGGATGGGCCCACTGAAAGCTGTTATTTTTGCTTCATCTCTGTAGCTACATACAGCGCTCCCTATTGGTATTATATCAGCAGGCTCTTCCTATGGTTGGTCAAACTACGTCATCGGAAATGTTTCTATTGAGAAATAGTGCTAATATGTTCAACAGCCGCTTTCTACGGTCCCACTTAAAGCCCTGGAAGGTAATTCTCCATAGTCTCTAGTTTTTCCCCATTCCCTCTAGAATCATTTTAAAGATAAATATTTCCAGACACTAAAAATATTCAATAAGATGATATAATCTAAAAAGACAAATTTTACATACACATTATAAGAAATAATAATTGATTTCATCTCTAAAAACATAAAAAGCCATAACTTTTAGCTTACAAATATGTGTCTTCTATGACTTAATTTATAATTTGGGTATCTTCTAATTCAAATATGCCTTTCTATCTATGCTACAAATTTTTAAAAAATATTATATATTTTTTTTTCTTCAGAAGATTCAGAGAAATAAGGAATAACACATTTCTTTTTTTTCTTTTATGCTTCTAATACTAATGAAGCATGCAAATGAACCCTTTCAGGAATTCTTAATTCTAAGTAAAATTAACAAACCAAAACATAACAGTAACATACAGGAAAAAATGCATTTAATAGAGCCAGTATTCAGAAAATATGTAAATCAAGGGTAATTCCATAATGAAAAGTCAGAGCCCCTGACTAACAAAGACCTATTAAACGGAAGTGAGTGATTGACAAGCTGTCATTACAACAAAGATTTATGGATGTAGAATAGCATCTACTAAAGTAACCACAAAGGAGAAAAGGTAACCAATTCTCCTTGGAGGCTCATAGAAAGATTCTTTTAGTGCTACAAAGATTATTTCATGCATGTAAAAAGCATCATAGTCCATACCAAAAATGGCGTATCTGATTTGATGTGTGGAAATGAGTTTCCTCTAAATGACCACATTCAGGAAATAAATAAGAGGAATTATATCCTTGTTGTCAGTGGCAAACTAATAAAATTTTGATTCAAATCATAATATTTATTCAGAACCACTCTAGATAAGAATGCAACAAACAATGCTGGGCTTCACTTCTGACAAGGACACCTTGATCGTATTTGTCAAAAGCACTTTCCTCGTTACATTAATAAATTATTTTTCACTCAATTCCTCTGACTGAAAATCTAGGGTTTCTTAAATGACAGCAGTGTCAACAGCCCACAGTCCGTTATTAATATCTTCCTTGACTCAATTCATGGTCCATTTGAATTTCACCTCCAACATAATCACTTTTCATTTCTTTGCTGTACTCTTACCTTTGTTAGCCAAGTACCTCTTTTGATTATCCATCGTTGTGTCTGGCAACACAAGTACACACTTTTGTTTGTTTGCTGTCTACGGGTGAACTGAGTAACGGCATGCTCAAGTAGGCTTAGTTTATTTATTTTAACATTTTTCTTTATTGGTTTTTAGAGAGAGGAAAGGAGAGAGAGAGAGAGATAGAAACATCGATGAGAAAGAACATCAACTGGCCGCCTCCGGCACGCCCCCCGCTGGGAATCGGGCCCACCACCTGGGCATGTGCCCTGACCGGGAATCGAACCGGCGACCTCTTGGTCCATGCTCAACCCCTGAGCCACACCAGCTGGGCTAGACTTAGTTTATTTTTAAATTTGTTTTATATTAATTCCTCTCTCTTGACCATTTTTAAATTATCTTGTTATTTTATTCTAAATCTTCAACATAAAGGTGTTTTCATTTGTCTTTATGTCTGTTATTTTTATCTAGGATACAGTCATCTACATTTATCTGCAGGGAATACATTCCAAGAACCCTGGTGGATGCCTGAAACCGCAAATAGTATCAAATCCTATCTATTCTATGTTTCTTTTCCTGTAGGTACATACCTTTGATACAATTTGATTTATAAATTCGGCACAGTAGGAGACGGGCAGAAATAACTAACAAAATGGAACAGTTACAACAATCCACCGTACTAAGAGTTGTGTGGACATGGTCTCCCTCTTACTCTGGTTGTACTGTGCTCACCCTTCTTGTGGTGGTGGGAGGGCGCAGCCGGGGTGATGGGATGGTGGAGGGGAAGCCATTGGGCCCTGATGCCAGGCCATGTTCACCTGCTGAGAACACGGCAGAAGGACCACCCCAACCGGCACGAATGTCTGTTTCCATCTTCACGTTCACAGGTAGAAGGTGGAAGGTGCCTTCTTCCTGTAGATCTTCATGAACCTCAGCATACGATTGTTTCTCTTCCCTCATTAAAGTCAAGAACTTTCACCTTTTCGCTGAAAGGAAGCACCTTGTGGCTTCTCCTTGGCTGTCCACCACCTTCGGGGCCCTGATTCAGTAATGAGGGTGAATAGAACGCAAGGGTGGTGACACCTGGTGGCAAGCGGGCAGCCACCTGGCCAGAGGCGGGGCCTGCGGGATGGAGACGGACGGACGATGAGCCAGGACAGCTGAGGCTTCATCCTGCCACTCGAAGGGTCCGCAGGCAGAAACCGATGGACTGTGGATGTCTGGGATTTGTCATTGAATATTTCGACTGTGGTTGACCGAAACTCTGGAAAGTGAGAACACAGACGAGGTTGATTGCTCTAATTGGGCTTTTAATTAGCCTCTGTGGTGTTAAGCTCCACAGTCGTAATACCTAATTTATTTGTAATACAGTTTAACTTGCATTTTTTTAATGTAACTCAAAATAACTAGATTTTATTTTAATTCCCAAATGTAACAATTAGAGGATTGGTGGCATTATTGAATTTTTTTAATATGTATTTTATCTGCTAGTCAGAGAAATGATCTGTGTGGTTCCCCTCCTTAAACTTGATTGTGGTTTTTGTTTCCTGTCTAAAGAGGGTCAATGGTTTGAAATGTTTTATGGATATTAGAACAATAACGTTTTCTCTATTAAGCACGAACTTTTCCAGACACATTAAATACTCAATGATGGATAGATTGATAGAGAGAGAGCTGTCCCACGTCACCTTAAACAATATAAATTGTATTTTTTCTCTTTTGCATTTTTCAACAAAGCCACTAATATCTTTTCTCCTCCTACCAGCCCCGCAAAATGTCGCCCCAGCTGCGATTCCTAACTTAATTGTGAGATCCTTACATGACTTCTTCCTTATTTAAAACTTCCGTATTTATTTGCATTAAGTTAAAACGCTGTTTTTCAGCAATAATTTAGACTTAATGATAGGGCTTTCAATTTTTTAACACATCCCATGGCTTCTTTTGTTGGGTTTGCTTTGCGTGTTAAGGAAATACATCCTCTGCCTCTTTTCCCCCAGAAACAGTGCCTGCTGGTGAGTTGCTTGGCCATCCACACACGAGCAAGTCATCGGCCCTCGCCACTGGAGGTCTCTTTGGAGAGTCATAGAATGTTCGATTCTGCGTAATTCGCTCTCAGGACGCCGATGTTTCCCTCTATCGGCTGCTGCCGTTCTGTTCTCCTAATAAGAGCAGGAAGCATCTGTGCCAATTGCTGGGCAAAGGTTTGTAAATGAAGGTGAGGAGTGACGCTGTGACAGCTACCGGCTCCATCCCCCTCCTGGGTACACACTCCTACCGGTTCATATTTCCCCGAGACACCGGAGCGGACTCCAGCGTGGAGCACCTTGGAAGATGAGAACCCCGCAGCGATAATACATCACGTACATCTTAGCCTCTCACAGTGTGGCCAGTTGCCAGCTGAAGCCAGCTTCTCCACCCTCCAGACGACATAGTTCTGCATGAAGCTCCTGGGAGCTGGGTGCCACCCTGAGGACATGCCCACGTGGCCCGTCACCACGGTTTGGAAATAGCACTCTTGTCACATTTGCAATGATGTTTATATATGTATTTGTGTTGTTTGATGTTGGTGTCCCCTAACGGACTCTTACACTTCATAAGAGGGTGACTAGGTTATGACAATTTCCTATGATTTTATGTCCCTGAAACATAATGGGTGCAGAGGAAATGTTTAGAGGGTTGAATAAAGGGCATTGAACATTTTGGGAGTGGTTTCCATGAAGGGTGCACAACAACATTCAAAAAGCAGAATTCTCTGCATCAGGCAGAAAAACAAAAACAAAAACCACAAAACATTCTAAGCCACTGGCGAAACACAGGCGAAATGTTAGAAATATATTTTCCTTGGACAAATGACTGACGTGCTTTTTTAGCATAAGGAAGGTTATAAATAGACTCTTGTGTTTTTAAAGGTGATCAAGATTTATGACCAGCTAAGATGTTTTAGACACACCCCTAAATTCGGGCTACAGAATGGGGTGAGACCCTGGCAGCTAGCATCACGGACGGTGCCTGAGTGGTTGGATCACACACTGCTAGTGTTCTCGCCTCTCAAACCTGTTTGCCACCAGCTGCGTCCACCTCCCTCCCTTCAGGACAGAGTCCATATTTTGCGTACATTTTTAAGAAGTTGTCCATAACTTCAAGTTTATCAATTTCATGGCAGTTCCGCAAACTTAAAACAACAACGATTTCTTTCTTACTCACACTACTGGTCCGACGGCAGCCCCCTGGGGGAAACTGCTCCCAAAGTGATGTGGCCAAAATCCAGGTGTGTATCAGGGCCCTGTCCTCACTGGAACCTGCAGAGGAGGCCCCTCTGCCTTCTCTGGGTTCTGATGCTGCCGCACGGCTATCCTTGGTGTCCCTTGGCTTGCACATGCCTCATCCATGCTCTCACGTGTTGGGCTCTTTGTTTCTTGTGAGGACACCAGAACACAGTAAACAAGCTCTTTGTCTTCCATGTCCGTCTGCATCGCTCTGGGAGGCAGGTTCTCCCTGCGCTGCACCCCAGAGCCCCCCAGTGGAGCTCACCCTAGTTGCCTGCGGGGCTGATGTGCTCAGTCATCACCCTTATTTTTTCCTCCTCTCCCACCCTCTTGCTTTCCCACCCCTCTGCACCCAAATAAGTGGCTTCCACCTGAACACCTGACTTCAGGTCAGCCTCCCGTGGAATCCTCGCTGAGGCAACCAGACAGAGCAAGTCCCCGGGCCCAGCACTGCAGGAAACGGGACCTGCCTTTCAAGGATGCGCTGACAGTAGAAGGATGAGCACACTCTGTGGGGAGCTCTAACGTGTCCCTCCTTTTCTGGAAGTTAAACTCCTCCTTTTTTTCCTGCCCTGTCAACAGTGGTGAATGGTGATGGTGTTAGCCAGCTTCCTTTCTGTGTGGTGTCCGAGAATTCTTCCAATAGTTAACAGTGCTGCTATTCTGTATGTCTCTGTTAGATGTGCTTTACTCAACGACTTCGTTTTCCTCCAAACCCACTGTACAGACATTGACTTTCTTATTCCAATAAAGACCTTCCTTCTTCTCTTCCTGGCTTAGCCTGCATGCCTTGGGGCAAAATGCAATATGCTGACTCTTGTCAGAGGGTCAAAGCCCTGTGCAAGCACAGTAAGGAAAAGAAAGAGTCGAACGGGGCAGAAGAGAGGAAACAGTGTGTGTTCCAGAGGCAGCCACACCCTCACAAGAAATGAGCTGCTTGTGATTCGGACCCGCTCTTGGAAGCCCGGTGAGAAGGCTCAGCTGCCAAAGAGCTGGGGGAGGTTGAGGCCCCCTGGCCTGTGGCCTCACACCCCTTGAGCCCTCCAGTGGGCAAGCAGAGCCTCTCTGGGTCCCGAGACCTGCGCAGCTCCCCCAGGGAGGCTGGGGCAAGGCCGTGAAGGACCCAGCCCTCCGCCCTTCAGGAGCCAAGGAGCCTGCTCCAAGGAGGGGTGAAGTCAGCAGGCTGACCAGAGGGCACGTCACCAGATCCAGGACCCTCCTCCTTGCTCTTATCGTCCCCTCCTTTCATCCCCTCTCATGTTGTTGTGTTGTTTTAAACTTAGACTTATATTTTTCTTCCATTTTTCAAAGAAAGGTTTTTATACCTATGTATTGTAAATTAACCTGGTACAATATTAAAATGTATTAAGTACTGATTATGGGCCAAGTACTTGGCAAGGCATTTTAAAAAATTATTTTCAATTAATTTTATATTAAAAGTACTTCTGTGGTATAGAGATATATAAGATTTTTGTGTTGGGCCACATATATTATTTTACATAAGTGGAAAAGTATAATCATGCCCCATTTATTACTTTGGAAGTGCATAATTCTTTTCTTCTTTCTCATTTTCAGCTACTTTCATGATTTGATTTTAACCCCAGCACACAGAGAAAACAGTGTCCAAATCCAGGTAAGCCAAGCTATCCTCTTATTGTGTATTCTTACATATTTTAATGTTTTTATCCAAGCTTGTATAATTTAAAAAGGCTCTATTATATAAAGCATATACACATATATAAAGTATATACATGATATATACATATATTCATGTATTAGCATATACTATATACACACATATATGTGTACACACAAAATTTACACATATATGCATGTATTTAACACCAGTTCACTAATAATTTTGTCTCCTTATTTTTCATACTCAATGGTATTAATAAAACATCTTTGCATTTCACTTCTCTCACTCAGTACTAACTGGAAATCTCTCTTATTGGCTAGTTTAGCTTTAATATTTCAATGCTGTGCCCCGTCAGTGTGGCTCAGTGGTTGAGTGTTGACCCATGCACCAAGAGGTCGCTGGTTCAATTCCCAGTCAGGGCACATGCCCAGGCTGTGGGTCAGATCCCCAGTGGGGGGCAAGCAGGAGGCGGCCAATCGATATTCTCTCTCATCCATGTTTCTATCTCTCTCCCTCTCCCTTCCTCTCTCTCTAAAATCAATAAAGAAATTTTTTTTAAAAAATTAAATATTTCAATGCCTTCATATGCCCTTGACTGTATCATAATTCATTCAAATATTCCATGGTTGATGGACATTTATGAAAAATATATTCATATTTGTGTATTTATAAATCTCTTCAATATTGTTGCTCTACATTTTAAAATAATGTTCTCACTTATGTACCAAGCACCTACTGCACACACACACACACAAAATCGTGACCATACTTGAATTCATCAACCAAAATTTTTTGGCTGGGAAATCATTTTTTCCCCTCAAATTATTTTGTGAATGGTTGTGTGTTTATGGGCTCCATTTAAACCTCCTTGGGTTTAATTATCTTGCTCAAAGTACTTACATCTTCCAACCGTTTTACTGTGCCCTTTATGATAGCCTCGAGCTCCGCATTTGGGATTTCTCGGATAATTTGTATTTCTCTCGGACCCAATAAGGCTGAAATCTGGAGAGGACCCCAAGGGGCAGCATGTTCTCAGAGGTACATGCCACACAGGGTGTGGGCAAGGTCTGCATTCCAGGGTTATCAGAAAGTAGACTGCCTGGCTTATCTTTGAAACCTCCCTGTGCCCGAGCTCCTACATGTTCCCGGCTCAGCCCCAATATACTCCTTCTCAGCGTCTTGGGGACAAGTCACACCCAGTGGGTCGCCTGTGACCTTCCTTTATTGCCGACACACATCCCTGCCTGTCGGTCTCCCTAGGATCTGTAAGTCCCTGGTCCTTCTCTTACCCCCTGCTAGTCTTCAGGAGCAAGAGCCCAGCTCTCTCCCCGTCGCCTCCAGGACGAACCCAGAGCTTCCTGAACATCACCCAACCCTAAGCCTTGGCCAAATTCAGCCCCGAAGGTGAGAGAGACTGACCAGTCAGTCTCCTGATGCCCCTCTTGAGCTCTCTGGGCTTTTATCACTGTTGTTTTGTTTTGTTTGGCGACATTTTAGGAACTGAATTTTCCACCAGGGCAATAGAACAGAGTTGTCAAGAATGTAGTATCAGGAGCAGGATTACATGGACTCAAGTCACAGTTTATCTACTTATCTGTGTAATCCACGTGCCGTAATTTAAACCAGGAGCTTCGGCTCCTTCTCTAAAATATGAATAACAGAACTGCCTGCTCCGTCTCCCAGGAGGCTCACGCAAGGTCGGCCACACCTTCCACCAGATTCGAAACAGGCTGAGGATAAAGGACAGCTCTGTGCATCAAAACATCCGCTTGTGACCGAAGGCGTATTGCAATGTGCAGTTCGGTAAGGGACAGATGTCAACTAACCCTCAGAGTCACAAACACCCACCACCCACTTCACAAGACAGAACGTGTCCTCATTGTGAACAGCTGCTTCTCCCCCAGAAACGAGAGCGGAGCGGAGCTATGTGCACCCAGATATTTGTCCCAACTTTACCGATCGGCCAAGCCTGGGCACCTGTCGGTGAGTGGGGACAAGAAAGGTAAAGGTGACGTGGCCTTGGCTGTCGACTGAAAATCTCTCTTCGTGGAAACAAGAGGAAGCAGGAGAGGTGTCCTCCCTGTCACACTGAGCGGCTTTTGTTCTGAGACTTCTTCGTGCCCTGTCATTCCTCCTGCGGTGACGAGGGCGGTGGCTCCCCCGCAGGTGCCGGTGAGGCCTGTCACTGCCTTCGCGAGGCTGTTCCTCTTGTGACAAAGCCAGCTTTTCGGAACATCCTCCTGGGACTCCTGTTGGCAGATCAGATTCCTTCCTGCACGCTCAGATCTTTGTCCTGGGTGAGAAGTATGTGCTTTAAATCAACTCCTCTGCCCGCTCTATTCTCTTCCGTTACTTATCCCAAACCACATCTGGCCACAGAGTCCTGTGGTTTTGAAGCCAAAAATAATACCAAGTGGGTACAGCTCGGGGCATAAATTCCAGTCACACATGTCACCTGAGATAGGCTCTTGATTTTAATCCTCTGCAATTATCAAATTCCCAGGAAGACATTAAAGCTCAAATGGGTGAACCCCTTTTTGAGTTGAAATCCAAAGATAAAAGTCCAAAGCAATTAAAATCAATTCTTTTCTTTTTAAAAGTTAAAAATCTAAAATGCAAAATCCTTATGTTAACTTTAAGAACAAAGCATCCCCCTCCTTAATGTTGCACTGAATTTCATCCCACTCAGAGGCATTTTCTATGACTGAACGCTGTTTCTCACAGCTATTCTGATGGGTGTGGCTCCTTTAAGTCCTGAACAATTAGCAACAAAATTCTTGATTGTTTTATTTTTATTGGTTTAAAAGGATTCATAAAACACAATAGTATCAGTTTGCTTTCTCCATGCCCATCAGATTTGTAAAACAAGATAATCATTTGCCTTTATAACAGTGATCCCAGGGAAAATTATGTTCCCAGAACTGAATACATAGAAGTACCAAAAGCCATTGTAGAAACCAAGTGGGCGGGTCTGCAGAGATGACCTTCATGGAGTCGCCCTGGCCAGAAGGACCAGCAATCCGTTTCTGTGCCCTGTATACTTGTGACTATTTGGAAGCAATCACTCTGCAAACTATGGGTTTGGTATTATGCAATTGTTACAGCAGAAGGGATACTTCAACAATGTTTCTAATTAAAAAGAAACTTGTCATCCTGCATCTTGAAATTCTGCAAAACAGGCAGAAGCAGAGCGCTTGTTTCTGAACAGCAGCGTCGCAACTCGCCCGGAATACCGAGGTGGGTCTGTGAGCACATCAAGGCTGCCCTTTGAAAGTCGAGAGACAGCTGCACTTCCCCGGGTGCGAGTCTGCCGGAGCCTTGAAAACTCTCGGAACAAACGTCGTCAGGAGCCTCTGGCAGCCTCCCGACACGCGGACCCGCAGCCCGGACGCAGAAACCAGTCTGAGCCGAGTTCTCAAGCCTGGCCTGGACCTAACTTTCTAAGCATCGTGTTGAAGCCACAAAAAATAAGGCCCTTTCATGCTCCTGCACTTTAGAATCGCTGCGGTAATTTCCATCTCACCGTGCAGCTTGTCATTATACAAATTATCAAATTTGAAGCTGCAGAGACTTCGAGCAGAACCATTGGCTGACCGCCCAAAGGAAACAGAAATGTGTATTCAGATTTATGGATAAAAGAGCAGGTTCACCGGCGATATATATTTGAGATAAACCTGTGAAGAATCTACCCACTTATAGTTCGTCTGAACTGTAACCCTGGCTTCATTTAGTGATAGATGACTTACCAAGGAATTTAAAACATATTTTACTTTCTCCTTTGGAGGCATTTCCTCTTCTTTCTCTCCATGCCTTTTCTCCCCTCTTGTTTCCGTGTGCCTTCTTGTCTCAAGACCTCGGTAGCAATGAGCACTAGTGAGGGGTGACGGGTCTCTAGTGTGCTGAAACTGGATGACGCCACCCTCCGCTCCTGTGCTTAGGAAATGGTGCAGGAAAGACATGTCTCTAGTTGGTATGGGTCAGCCAGAGACACCTTCTCTCCCCTCCAGATCTCTGCCCTGACCACTTCGTTCTCACAGACGTGTCGCATGCACCCTGCAACCCACACCCAATACACGGGGCGGGGGTTGGTGGAAGGAGGCAGAAAGGGAGAAAATGGGAGACCTCCAACTACTGTCAACAATAAAGTAAAATTTAAAAATATATCTATCGATACATTTTAATAGTTGGCAATAACACTTTCCTTAAAGCAACTCCCCAGAATTGTTCACAAACTGATGAACATTACGGTTGCTTTAAGGGTTTCTTTTGGTTCGTTCATTGATTTTTACTACAACGAGGAGTGTGGCATTAAATAGCATGTGCATACCCTTTATTACCAGTTCCATCATTTCCGTATTTCCATAAATAAATGCAGAAATAGTGGCGGATCAGAGTGGTTTTGTCATTTTCATTTTAACATATGAAGAAAGTTTGCTTTCTCAAAGTGTTAGTTAGTCACGTTTCTCTAGCGGTGGAGGAGGGGACACAGGAGGTGAGACTAAAGGGAGATGGGCATGAACCACACAGGAGGTTTTGTAGCCCAGAAGAAATTTCGGTTTGTACAAAGTTCAAAATAAAGGGTTGAAGGATTTTAAGCAGAGAAGTCACCTGATTTAAAAAATATTAACCACCCCCCCCCCCAAAAAAAAAACACTCTGGTTTGATGTGTGAGGAATCGTTTGGGGAAGGCAAGGTTAGAAGCAGGGGGAAAACGTGTAACAAAAAACATTCTAAATATATTTTGAAATGAATTCCTAATTACAGAGTCCTCTGATTTTTTTTTTATCTGAAGCAATTACACTAAAACGTCTGTTTAACCTGTGGAGAATACATCCTCTATGCTTGTTTTTAACAAGTGGATTTCAAAAGACATGTCCATAAAATATAAGAATGCTAAGTTGAAACTGATAAAGAAATCCGATGCATTAAATAGCACTTTCTTGAAGAACCTGCTCTATAACCCAGTGTTAATGAATCTTTCTCTCTATTATGCTCTTGATTAGCAAGCATCCTATTTTTATTTTGTTAACATAACACTTCTCTGACGTTTTAATTATACATTCGTGTGTGTTTCTGTCAGCGTAGAGTCCATCCTTCTGCCAGACCGACTCCACGTCTGTCTTTCTTGATGTATTCTTAGGATGTAGCACAGTGGGGGGGGGGGGGCAAACCATACACAAAATAAAAGTTTTGTTAAATGAACAAATCGATATTTCTATCCTAAAGACCAAAGGGGGGATCTTATTTATTTTTACTTCCAAAGCTCATGCAGGAAGACATTAGTGGACATTTTTAGGATATAAATAAGAGAAATTACAGAATCTATCAATTTAGGGAGATATTTTCTATAAATTGATGTATCATTCTTCTATGTCATACCATGGACGATGAGCCCGCGGAAATTACTAATGCAGATGTCTTTTAAACTGACAATATATTTATGACATGTTGTCATTGCTTATTATTTGAATATACTTTGCCTATCAAAAACATAATTTATTTTTTAAATGACTTCTGCCTCCAGTCAGCATTCTTCTGCACAGCTTGTCCAAATGGTTACATGGAGATAGGAAATTATTACTGCATTGCAGAAGTAATTAGAAATTAAAATATGGTGGACGTGGTACATGATGATTGAATGTAATGGGGAGTGAAGAGTTCAAATGAAATCCTGATAAGTCGAGCTCCAGAGAGAATTTGAGAGCAGAAACTTTGCTTATTAAGTCTGCAGCTAATAGGTTGGAAAAGTTTACAATATTGAAATGCCTTGGCTGCTTCCGGATGCTTTTAACAAGATATGAGATATGTCAAGGTGAGACTTGATCAGATACTGAAAAAAACAGAAAAGGAACAGATTTGTACTAAAGGAAGTTCTCTCTGCTATGGATGGCCATTTGCCATGACTCGGTGTCCAGTAATTTCCAGCTTTGTAGGATTGTAAAAGCTACCTACCTGCATATGTGTTAGGTAGAAACAAAAGATAGGATTTTTTGAGAGCCAGCCCAGTGGTACCAATCTAATTAAGGGTGCCTCTTTATCCCCCAAAACTATTATTTCACAGGGCCTCAAGGTAATTGCCACTAGACCGAGGGGGCAGAGTCGTACAAACACCAGCCCCATTGAACGAAAGAGGAAGGTCACTAGGTTTCGGTGCTATGTACACAATGTCTTTCATGTAGAGCTGTTGAAAGCAAAACACATGAAGCCGGCCAAAACTTCAAGAAGTTGTATTAGCACAGAAACCAAACTTTGCGCAGACTGTAGTTGTTTAATTCTTAAAGCGACCCTCTGTCCTGGGTCTCTATCAGCCCCCACAAGGTATATCTCTCCATCCTGGACCTCAAAGGACATCACTGAGAATCACAGATAAGGAAGAAGCTCCCAGAGTCTACAGAAGACAACACAGAAGCCTTTCCCCACACATAGCACAGGGGGAGCAAGCCAGAGAGACTACCCAAGGAAGCAGCATTGATAATGACCATAGACTATGGTCATTCTTCCATTTCTAACACTTGACCTCTTCCTCTAGGACCCCACAAGTCATATATTCACGGATTTCCATGGCTTAGTCCTAATAATTTGGTCTTTACATAACTGTCAATGTTCCCCACCAGAACGGTGTTGCATAACCTCCCCTTCCTTTTGTTAATTCTTTGTTCAGTGAATTTACAGCTACTTTCTTCACATGTACTTTCCATTCAAAATGTCTCCAGATTTTCTTCATGTTGGCACATAATTTCCTCCTATATTCTTTGGAGAACACTCCATATAGCTTATCCTAAAAAATACATCATTTGCTTGATGATATATATCTTTTCTGTTGCTTTCTGCACAAACCACTTGTCATAGGCTCACAGTGATAGGAAACAAAGTTAGCTCATTTTTCTTCTTGACTCTTGGTCCTGGGACTTTTATTCAACACATATGCCCACTGTATGAAAATACTTTTATTGCCCTGGCCGGTTTGGCTCAGCGGTGAGAGCGTCAGCCTGCAGTCCACAGAGACCCGGGTTCGGTTCCCGCTAAGGGCATGTACCTTGGCTGCAGTTTGTCCCCGGCCCTGGTTGGGTTGTGTGGGTGGCGGCCACTCGATGTGTTGCTTTCACATCGATGTTTCTCTCTCTTCCTCTCTCTCCTTCCCGCTCTATCTGAGTGAAAAATGGAAAAATGTCCTCGGGTGAGGATAAAAAAAAAAAAAGAAAATACTTTTATTATGCATCTGTAGTCTACAGAGATGAGTACCATGAATGTTCACGGGAATACGTTAGTCATCCGATATGGTCAGACACACGATTTCAAGGCTAGTATGAGAAATTTCCTTCATCCACATATTTGTCCCATGATAAATATCTTGACTTTGTCACATTGCCTTTGGGAAAGTGGGTCTTGATGTGAGACCCTTTAGATTGGGAGGGCACAGATTCAGGGACAGGGAACGTAGGACTCGAAATGGCAGGTCACTTGAATAACGTTGTGAGTATAAACACCTACTTGACAATTTTTCTCTAATCCGAGAGTGTCTGCCTGTCTTTCGGGGCTTCTCCCCAACTCTCACGTTAACACCCCACCATCTTCCTCGCCGTCCCCTCACGCAGGTTCTGATGTATTTATGTCAACGCGACGCTTCCATTTCTTGTAGAGCAAGAGTTACATGAAAAAGTGTATTGTGGAGACAACTTTGTTGAAAAGCAAGGTGGTATTTAGAATTTATTGGTCCATGTTGACTCTAACCAAAGGACAAATTCTAACCATTGTAAACCAAAAGATGAAATGTCTTCCTCCTTTTTATCATATTTTCATTTGGAAGAACGACAAGGCTAAATGCATTCACAATTTACTGCTCTCTTAAAGAAAGCAGTAATGGGCTTTCAGAAGCGACCTTCAGTGCACACTTAATTATTTAGCAACATTAAAGCGCTCTGTTTTTTTCCACTCGAATTTAATGCCTCTAGCATAGGAATTATCCACATACAAATGCTTAAATGTTGAATGCCTCTACAGTAGTCATTGAATAGAGGTTCAATTAAGTAAATGTTTATGGAATCCCTATTATATGATAGAACATTCCAGGGGCTAATTAAAATGTAAAGGATTCATTTATAAATACTAAAAAGTTAAAGACAATGAAAGATAGAAAAGGAGGAAGGTATGTTAACTCCCCTCCACTGTCACCACCACCAAACTTGTCGCTTCATATTGTCCCAGCTCATTAGTATTCCACATTGACATCTTGGATTCTCCAGTCTTTTTACCTGAGAACCTGGGAATACCCATTTTCCAACCTCTGACCTGATCACACAACCTTGACCCCGTGAATGGGTGCCCGCGTTACAATTTGTGTTACACGCACTTGTCTGAAGTTTTCCTAAACGTGCCAGTGTTAATGCATTTTCTTTCTTTTGTCTGGTTTCAGAGATCCCTGCCACACACTTAGATTGCTTTTTAATTAAGCATTATTTTTTGGGCGGAAACAATGAAGTATTACTGGAAAGTTATGCAAGGGCAATGAACTTCATGATTTGTCACCGGGAAAGAAACGGTCTAGGTGAGCACAGCCATGAGTTTACTACGTCCTTCAGCCCGGGAGAAGGTGCACAGATACCGGGGTCTAGAAGGTCAGTCATCTAAGTGGCTCATTCTAGCCATCGGAGAGCAAAAGGCTGGCTTCCCCTGTCCTATTTCCTAGGAAGTGATGTCAGGTCCATCCCTTGCTCTGTGGACATGGACTGGGCTGGCAGCAAAACTGACGAAAGGAAGAAGAGAAACGAGAACGCGGAGGTGGGGAGGAAGAGCTGAGGCCGCCTGAGGGTTGTGGGCGGCAGATCGGCCCGCTGAGGGTCTGAGTGAAGAGCAGCGGTTAGTGTGGCAACCACAGCGCAACATGCTGTGGGTTAGACGTGTGTGCCATCAGCTGAGAGCTGACCGTGTGGATCGTACCCTCGGGCCGGGGAAACCTGGCACTGAGTCAGGGATGTGACAACCCGACATTAATGAAGATGTAACGTGAGTATCGGCGCAGGGAGGACAGAGTCCGAGCTGCAGTGGGCAACGACACCACCACGTACTGCGGAACACTCCAGAAGGCTAAACACCGGCGGTGGGAGCTTCTCCAGAGGCCCAGATGCGATGGTGAGGTGGCTCCCCAACCTCTGGCACCCACAGAACGGGTCCCATCTAACCTGTCCAATGAGGGCTACGAAGGGACCCAAGGCCATTAGACATCATTTAACAATGGTCACTGTGACACTCCGCTTTCTTCAGGTCCGGTTTCACTGGGACGAGACGATAAGGTTCTTTTATTGTTTCCGAAGTAGATGGTCGCCCCTGGACCCTGCTCACCGTTCATTCCCCTTTCGTGTTAGCAAGCTGGGGTTTGGCGGCTCTTTTTTAAAAACCCTCTCCGATGTACCAGATCCAAGAGACTGTCCTCCTCCCTTGAGGGAGCGGCCGGGGTCAGGCTTCAACAGCCCGGACACCAGTGCATTTTGGGGTGAATAAGGTGGAGTGTGAGGGCTGGGGGGAGGGATGGCGGGAGAATGAAGGGATTCCATGAGCACAGACGGAGAAAAATGCTCCGAAAAGCAGCGGGGACCATGCACCAGGTAAGAGGAACAAAGAGACGAAACGATCAAAGATTCGAGAAACCCACGGGAAACGTCTCTGGGCCGTAAGCGAGTTTGGAAGCATCTCAACCTCCTGAGAAATGTGAGCAATTCTTTCGGATCCAGGAGCGTCGCTGTCCTCTGGAAGCATCGAGTGGTGGGAACATACAGTCTTAGGAGATATTATGAAGGGTGTCCGAGTAGCTCCAACGGTAAATGACTGTAGTAAATTGAGGGGGGAAAATTCCCTTCTTGTACCTTCCATCCATCTCTCCCGGTTTTATTCTCTACATCCAGAAAACTCCAAGCAATCCCTTTTCCTAAACATCCCCTCTACACACTTCCTGGAGGGGAATTATAATTCTTACCTTAGTAGAGGATCCTCCAAACACATCTTTAAATGCAGCCTCCTGTGCCACGGTCCGGTACTGGAAACACAGCATCTGTTTACACCACCCCCTGTCTTTCCTCTCTCGAGTCTGTCTGCTCCTCCTCTCTCCCCCCTTCCTCTTCCCCGCCTCCCTCTGTTTCTCCCTCTCTCTCCTTCTCTCTCCCCGCACCCCCCACCCTGTCCTCTTCCCTGCCTCCCTCTGTCTCTCCCTCTCTCCATTCTTTCCTCTCTGTGTCAGCCTCAAACTCCCTCCGACTCCCCATTTCTGTTTCTTCCCCGCTCCCTTCATTGACACGCTCTCTGCTTCTGTTCTCAGGTGCGTGGAGGGGACAAGTCAGACCCTCCCACCACCTGGCCCCCCGCAGCCAGACAGTCCCTCTCGAACAGAGAACGTTTCCCTAGATCCAGACTTCAGGTCTCAGGACTCAGTGATCGCCATGGGCTCGTGGTTAGCTACTTAGATTTGCATTTCAGATTCATGCATCACTGATCCACACGCTGAGCCCGCCCAAGCCAGGAGCGTGGTTTCTGATACATTTTGTGGTGATTTCTCCCTGGAACCGCTAAGACTTCCTCCTATTGATTTTCTTTATCTCCTGACAGACAAGATTTCCTCGCGTTCTACCAGCATTACAGATATATCACACCCCTTTCTCCCTTTCCTTTTGAGCTTAAACTCCTTGCCACGAAATCAATAAAACTCAAGAAAATATGTCTCTTTTAAAGTCTTCGCAGGAGTCACAATGGGTGTGTTCTGCCCCTAGACATTTCATGGCTGATCTGTAGCCTAGTAACAGAACCTACTTAATGCCTCCAGCCAGAACCACCCAGCCCACCCTCTGAAGACTTTGGAAGAAATGTCGGGAAGGCCTCGCTTCCTTCTGTTTAGAGTTAAATTTAGGCTTTGCATGATCTGAAACACACATCTTAATGACTTTTTCCCTCACTAAAATATCAGTTCCACGGAAATTCTTGTCTGTCTTGTTCCCAGTTTCCCCAAGTGCCTGGAACCACCCACCTGCTCTGTTATAAGTGCTCCGTAAGCATCTGTTGAATGACTACATGAATGACTGAAGGAAAGGTGACGGGAATGGGGTGGCCCGGCGAGACTTGGGGAGTACATAGGAAAGGTCAGTATGAGCACGATGCGGAATGAGATGTCAATGGAGTGATTTGATGTATCAAATGACTATCACGTAAGAGTTGGACTATAGCTACAGTGACAACTGCCACCCCGAAGGGCAGTATGCCGTCCCTACAATCCAGCCGCCTTGGGCTCTGCTTGATTTAGGACCCCAGGGACTTGTATTGTGAAGCTTTAGTGACTGTCATACTTTTCAAGGTGACGTTATGGCAAATAGTTTCCAAATGTGAAAAAAGGTTTATGTAAATTAATCATCTGATACTCCCCTGTTTGTTTTCTGGATTTTCTACAATAAGCGTGGCTTGCTTTAGTTATGAAAAAAAATTGGTAGAAAGGGAAACAATTTACAATTCAAGAAAAAACTTCCTTTGTTGTATCTTTTTTTCCTTTATTGATTTGAGAGAGAGAAGTGAAAGGGGGAGAGAGAGAGAAAAATCGATGAGTGAGAACATTGATTGGCCACCTCCTGCATGCCCCCCACTGGGGATCGGGCCCACAACCTGGGCATGCTCCCTGACCGGGAATCGAACCAGCAACCTCTTGGTGCATGGGTCAATGCTCAACCACTGAGCCACACCACCCAGACACTTTGCTGTATTTTTAAAAAGCCTCCTATTACTAAGCATTTTATCAAATCTACAGATATTGAATTTTACCAAGTAGATTTTCATCATCTAATGAAATGTCTATGTACATATTCTATTTTGACTGAGAATTTCCTAAGAGCCTAGTCTTAAATTTCTTGAGTTAAAAAAAGAAGGCTGTGCCCTGGCCAGTTTGGCTCAGCAGTTAGAGCATTGGCCCACGGACCAGAGAGTCCTGGGTTGGGTTCCTGCTAAGGGCATGTACCTTGGTTGCAGTTTGTCCCCAGCCCTGGTTGGGGTTGTGTGGGTGGCAGCCACTCCATGTGTCTCTCTCACATCAATGTTTCCCTCTCTCTCTCCTCCTCACTCTCTCCCTCTGCTCTATCTGAAGATGGATGCAAAAGAGAAAGGCTGTTTCCTATCTTATTTTATAACTCAATTTTAATTAAATTGTTAACATTATATTTAGTAATAGTAATTAATATTTTATTAGTATTCTTTTTTTAATGGTGAAACATTTTTTGCTAGGGTGTTATTAGTTAGTAGTCCTCCTTGCAAGTAACAGAAAGCAACTTGAGCTGTGGGGAATTTGTGGGAGGCTGACTACTGGGGACACACAGAACGGTCCGAAGGCTGAAATCAGACTCATAAGATAGAAACCCACGGCATTCTGATGCAGAGCTAGCAGGTCCTGGCCAAGGGCACACAAAGGCGCAATCTTGTTCTTTAGCCAAGGTGCCTCCTCTTCATATCGCTCTCAAGATACCAAGTTCCCAGAGAGAAGGCTTTGTTAACCCAGAGTGAGCATGTGGCTGTCCCCTTAGGCTCCTAAGAGGCTGGACGATGGGTCTGAGAACCTTGACTTTTTATTGAGAGGTCAGTGGTATCTGCTGGAAATACCGATGTTATTGGAGTCACTGGCAATGGGAAATTTCCCCAAAGGGCACTAGGGCCGAGGGATAGGGCTGGAAACAGGATATCCGTCTTCACCATGAGCTTCCCTTTAATTATTTTCCTTACTATTTTTTCCTAGATCAGCATAAATATTGTGTTAGCTATATAAAATTAATTTGAACACTTTTTCTATTTATTAATTTTTCTAACATATGTGAATAATCTGCTCTTTAACATTAAAAGAACTTCCCAACAAACTTCCCAATATCTGGTCTCAGATACTTGTTGGTTTCATGAATAAATTATTGGAAAGTATTTCCAATGTCACCCACAGTAGTTGGTTTATGCCTCCAGATTGTATAAAAAATGAAAAAGTAAGGGCTGGAATCATGGCTGCCTTTTCTAAATTTTACTTTTTGTATTCAACTTATTTAAAATTTTTTTAAAGTAGTGGAAGCAACTCACCCATTCTCCCACCCCCGCCTCTGGAAACCACAAATCTCCGCCCATATTTTCCATGTCTGTGAGCTTGATTTGTTTTGTTGTTAGAATCTACATTTTAGAAAGGTCATATAGTATTTTGGTATTTGTCTTCCTCTGTCTGATTTATTTCACTTAGTGTAATGCCTTGGAGGTCCATCCATGTTGTTGCGAATAACAAAATTGCATCTTTTTGGGGGGGGGGGGCAAATAGTATTCCATTGTCGATTCATGTACAACATCCTTATCGGCTTCTCCATCCCTGAACACGTAGGCTGTTTCCACATCTTGGCTAGTGCGAACAACGCTGCGATGAACATGGAGGTGCAGTTATCGTTTTGAGTTAGTGTTTGTGTTTTCTTTGGAGGAATATTCAGAAGTGGAATTGCAGCTCCATGTTTAATTTTTGAGGAACTTTCATACTGTTTCCCAGAGTGACTGCACCAATTTACATTCCCACCAACAGTGCACAAGGGTTCCTTTTTCTCCTCATCCTCACCAATATTTGTCTTACCTTTTTGATAAAAGCTGTTCGAATAGATGTGAAGTGATATCTCACTGTGGGCATGTCTATCGTATTCATGGCTGTAGTACTGGTTCCTAGGTAACCCGGGGTATAGTTGCTGTGTTAATGAACAACGTGAATGAATGAATGAATGAATGATCTTTAAGGAAATACTTTCCATTCATTAAATTATTCAGCATAACTTTCTATACAATCCTATTTTCTTTTCATTTAAAGATCATTATGTATTTTGTTCTTTCTTAGTTCTAATTTTATTTCTAACTTATCTCCCTTTTATGATTAGATTAACATTTCCAGATAATAAGCTCCATCAACTTTACTATTTAGTTATATTTTTTACAAGTACCTTCCTTTAATTTGGCATGACAACCCTTCTGTTTTCCTTAACTTAAAGTGTATTTTAGTTCAATAACCAGTTTCTTTACTTCTATTTTTGAGAAAGAAGATTACAACGTTAAAAATTACAAGCTCCAAAGCCAGACAGCTAAAGTACACAGGAACTGTATTTGGAGCAAAGACCCCCTCCACTCCTTCGATTCTCCAACAGAATGACAATAACACTTTGCAGGGCCCCTGTAAGAATTAACTGAGCTAATATGTATATAAAGTGCTCAGAAGAATTTCTAGCACACAAGAAACACTACATGTTACATAGCATGTTATTGTTATTTATTACTATTTTTTAAATCCTCACCTGAGGATATGTTTATTGATTTTAAAGAGAGAGAGAGAGAGAAACATAGATTGGTTGCCTCCCATATGAGCCCCAACCAGGAACTGAACCCACTACCTAGGTATTTGCCGTGACTGGAAATTGGACCCAAAAAATCCTTTTAGTGTACAGGATTATGCTTCAACCAACCAAGCCTCCTGGCCGGGGTGATACTATATTGTTTTTAATTTTTTCATAATGACATAATTTACAACCATAGATTTATATCTCAGTAAAGCTTTGGATATATGCCCCATAATATTTTGTATGGTGTTCCTTCCTTATATATTTTAAATAATCTATTGACATTAGCTACTTCTCTAACCAAAACAGTCTTTGATTAGTGTAGCTGTCAATAAATAAATAAGTAAATACTTTACATTTACTTAGTATTTTACTATTAATATGTACTTTCATTAATGGCTATTGTAAAATGTTATTTTTGTCTCCTGGTGGCAGGTTTATTGAAATTTGCTAGTTTCATGTCCTATAATGTTGTTATACATTTTTCTCTTTTGAATTCAAGTCTTATCTAGAATATATTCACATTCAAATTATAAATGTCTCATGGCTATATTGTGGGTTTATAAGATATAAAAGATGACATGTTTAGTAAAACAGCTCAAATGCTTACTTTTAAAAACATCATTTTGGGCATTATTTCTCTTTATCTTTTAAAATGATTCCCCTTTTTGCCATTCCTTGCTTTTTATTGTATCTTCCGTCTTTGCTATATAGACTATTTTTAACCTCCTGCTATTTTCAGAGAACTGATATGATGAAGACCTAAAACTAATCTTAGGGAGATCTAATATTCAAATAGCGCTAAAGCAAACCCGAGAAAGCAGTAGACTGAATTTGTTCTTTCCCTAATTACCTGCCGTGAGTCTGGCGTTATGGTGTCAATGCAGGATATTTTAGGGAGTCAGTCCCACAGACGTTACCCATTACCCTGTTTGTATTTCTGTTGCCTAAATGAAGTGTCAGCCACATGCACCTGATGCTTACCTGCGTCCCATAGAAACTCCTCCAGCTGTTGTTGAAAATTCAGGGAACAGGGGCAAGCCAAGCTCTGAACCCTTTCTGCTCATTGTGTGTGAATTGCTATGGTAATGAAGACACCGAAGGAGGAAGACACAGATGACTCACTGGGGGTTTCAAACCTTGGTGAGAAATTGCCTCTCTGAGTCATGACTGACCCAGAGCCTGTCTGTCCCCAGGGTGTAGTCTGTAAGGTCTCCTCTGACTCATGACGCCAGATAGCCGGTCATTCAGCCTTCGTGTACGCTGGGAGATATACTTAGAGGAAAAATACCCTGTCATTGTATTTTCCTATTCACTCTTTGAATGCCTTGAAGTATCAACTTCTCATCACTGATTTTTTTTTATGATACTGATATTTATTCTTTTCAGATAGAGGTTCTAGGCATCCATCTTTTTTTACATTCTTCCCTTCATTTACCCAGCTCTGTTTCATACAATAGATCTGCTCTTTATGTAGAGTCGATATTCGCTTTGTTTAAAAACGTGTTGTAAATGTCCTCTACAAGTTGCGATTGCATACTTTAATGCAGTCCTTATTTCTGTGTATTTAGTGATATACATTGAATATTTTCTTCTTCATGAACAAGGAGATCTCTATGATATTTGTCCGTGACTGCTATTAGAGAGTTAAATGCAGTCTTTGGTGAAGTAAATGTTTCTTTTCTTCTATCCTGTAAATATTTTTCAAATCGTTTGTAATAATTAAAGTTGTAGGTAATGCAGCTTAGATTTATAATGTGCTTTAAGGGTGTACGGTTTTCAATCAGCTGACAGCGGATTATCATACTAGATATTTGGAATATTGTGTTGGTATCGGATACCCACTTTCGTTTTACCAAAAAACCGTAATATCAAAAAACATAAACGATTGCCCAATCTTCCCCAGTTCACAGAGCTTAAGGAATCCCACAGTCTTCATTCACTTTCTCTCTGTTAGACACATTGCCATTTCAAGCATAAGGTACAATACAATACAATATCAGATGTTTTATTTATTATGCTATTGTTGATAAATACTACATGCACAATGTTAAGAGACCTGAGAATACAATGTCTGTGAATCAACTAGAAAAACCATTTTGACTGCAATTGGTAGTACGCCTTGCAATTGGTAATACACCTTGTCTACCAGAAATACACCTGGTTGATTGAATTTTATATATATATATATTTGGACTACTCATTAGATTGAGGAAAATAAGCTTTTTAAATAACATAGTTTATCTTTTCTGTGAGTTTAAAAGTAATGATGATAGCTGTGATACATGTACATGACATTAATTGTCTGTGATTTGAGATACAATGTCCCTAGAAACGTGGAAAGGACAAAGCCTTATACCAAAGCAATTTTCTAAGAAAGAAGAAGACAATTGATATTCATTCTATATGAACTGTGTGATGGGCACTATTACCTAGTATTATTACCAAACATTGATAGACACCTGTAAATTATTAATGTTCATCTTGGTTCATTGTGCAAAACTGAGTCTCCTGGAAGTTATATTTTCTGTTGCTCTGATGATCATGCTTTTTTCTACAACAAATAAGCATTCAGATATGCAATGTAACCTCAAGTCTAGGAAGGACACGCCATCACTTCTGCTGTTCTATTCTCTAGTAGTAAAAAAGTCCAGCCTTTTTTCTACAACAAATAAGCATTCGGATATGCAATGTAGCCTCAAGTCTAGGAAGGACACGCCATCACTTCTGCTGTTCTATTCTCTAGTAGTCAGAAAGTCCAGCCCATACTCAGAGGACGAATTACATGAGACATTGTACCAAGAGATGGGGATCTTTGGGGCCCAATTTAGAGGCTGTTTATTATCGTGATAAAGTTGTGAATAGTGTGCAATTTTTTTGGTGTGTAAGAAAAACAGACATAGGAGCACATATATGCTCACATTATACCGTCAAAATGCAACAATGGAAAGATAAACCCAAACCTAATGAAAACGGTTCCCTAAAGAGAGGAGGACACAGAGGAAGCACAGATAATGGATGTGTCTCTCTCCGTGCTCTTTGCCTGGTAGATTTGACTTTGGAAACTTGCAAATATTTCACATAATGAAAACCTCAAAAGAAAAGAAGCAATCCTTAAATATGAAATCTGTCAACATTAATTTGAATTTGAAGTTTCTGTAAACACTGATCATTTGGCTCTTTTAAAATGTATTTCTAAAACAAGAGTATTTCATTTCTTTGTAACTGAAAAGCTTAGAACCAGTAGCACAACAAAACAAAACTAAGCTAAAGACAAAAAACCCTAGTAACCAGATCATGAGAACTGAATCTCAGATTCCATTAAAAAAAAAAAAGTTCCGAGGAGAAAGAAATGTTAGATTCCAGGTCTGGACTTGGCAATGGACAAGGTGAGCCCGGATACCTTGTGGTTGATCACAACAAAGCTGTTAAGGTCCACGGGTACCCTGATAAAAACAAACAAAACATGTCAACTGAGGCAGCTCCTTCTGGGCAAGGGAGGGGCAATTCAAACACCGAGGACAGTGTTGACAGTGACGGGTTGAAATACAAAACTCCATTTCCGATGGCATTCCGAGGGGAGCAGGGGAGCAGGGTGTCCTTTTGTGTTTGCTAGAACCAATCCAATAGTTATAAAAAATGGGTGATAAAGGCTAAGAATCAAGCCTATCTTCTGCCTTTCTTTTCAGAAATCTGTATCGTGGCAGTTCTGTAGTTTGCCGAGGGAAGCTTTGGTAAGAAAATAGCTCATAAACTCAGGAGTAAACTCTAATCAGAAAATCACAATTTTGCTATCCCTAAAACAATAATGTATCTAAACAACGATCACCAGTAGCTACAAAAACCATTCCGTGAAAGGTTGGTGGAGAATTTTACAATGTGTTGAGCAGGCTGATGATACTTGAACTCTGTAATCAGGTGGACAATTGGACATTTTGCTCCCTTTGATGGGATTCAGTTGGATATATACAGTACTTCTTATGAATTATTCTTTAAATATTTTTTTAATTTTTCAATTACAATTGACATTCGATATTCTATTAGTTTCAGGTGTACCGCACAATGGTTAAACATTTATATAACATACAAAGCGATTCCCCTGGTAAGTATAGTACCCACGTGGGATGCTACAGTCATTGTTATAATATTATTGATTATATTCCCTATGTTGTACTTTACACATCTGTGACTATTTTGTAACTCCTAATTGGTACCCCTTAATCCCTTCACCTTTTCACCAGGCCCCTCACCCCATCCCTTCTGGCAACCATCAGTCTGTTCTCTGTATCTATGCATCTGTTTCTGTTCTGTTTGTTCATTTATTTTGTTTTTTACATTCCATATATAAATGAAATCATATAGTATTTGTCTGTCTCTTATTTCACTTAGCACAACATCCTCTAGGGCCATTCATGTTGTTCAAATGGTAAGATTTCATTCTTTTTTATGGTGGAGTAATATTCCATTGACTATATGTCTTTTCCTTGTTTTTTGAGGTAGGCCTGTAGTGCTATGAACTTCCCTCTCAGAACTGCTTTTGCTGCATCCCATAGATTTTGTGTTGTTGTGTGCTCATTTTCATTGGTTTCCAGGAAGTTTTTAATTTCTTCCTTGATCTCCTCGGTGACCCATTCATTGTTTAATAACATGCTATTTAGCCTCCATGTGTTGAAATGTCTTTGCATGTTCTTGTTGCAATTGATTTCTAGTTTCATGCCGTTGTGATCTGAGAAGGTGCTTGATATGATTTCAATCTTCTTGAACTTGTAGAGATTTAGTTTGTGTCCTATCATATGGTCTATCTTTGAGAATGTCCCATGTGCACTTGAGAAGAATGTGTATTCTGTAGTTTTGGGGTGTAATTCTCTGTAGATATCTATTAAATCCATTTGGTCTAGTGCTTCTTTTAGAGTCTCTGTTTCCTTGCTAATTTTTTGCCTAGAGGATCTATCCAGTGCTGTCAACGGGGTGTTGAAGTCCCCTGCTATGATTGTATTGTTGTCGATTTCTCCTTGGAAGACCTCCAGAAGATTTTTAATATATTTTGGTGCTCCTATATTGGGTGCATATTTGTTTATCAAGGTTATATCTTCCTGTTGGATAGATCCTTTCAATATTATGTAGTGGCCGTCTTTGTCTCTAGTTATGGTCTTCATTTTGAAATCTATTTTATCAGATATGAGAATTGCTACCCCAGCTTTTTTTGCTTTCCATTTGCTTGGAAAATTTTTTTCCATCCCTTCACTTTCAACCTATGTGAGTCTTTTGTTGAGAGGTGGGTCTCTTGTAAACAACATATAGATGAGTCATGCTTTCTTATCCAATCAGCTACTCTGTGTCTTTTTATGGGAGCATTCAATCCATTTACGTTTAAGGTGATTATTGATATGTACTTATTTATTGCCATTTTTGTTTAGTGTGGTTCTATTTTTCTTCCCATTTCTCCTGCTAATTACAGCAGTCCTTTTAACATTTCTTGCAGTGCTGGTTTGGTGCTAATGTATTCCCTTAGCTTTTTTTGTCTGGGAAGCTCTTTATTTGATCTTCTATTTTGAATGATAGCCTTGCTGGGTAGAGTAGTCTTGGATTCAGATTCTTGTTTTTCATGACTTTGATTACTTCATGCCATTCTCTTCTGGCCTGTAGTGTTTCTTGTGAGAAGTCAGCTGAGAGCCTTATGGGGTTCCCTTTGTAGGTAACCTGTTGCTTATCTCTTGCTGCTTTTAGGATTCTCTCTTTGTCTTTAATTTGTGGCATTTTAATTACTATGTGTCTTGGTGTGGGCCTGTTTGGGTTCTTCTTACTGTGGACTCTCTGTGCTTCTATTTTTTTGAATATATTCTCTATCCCTTGCTCATTTTCTTCTTCTTCGGGGACTCCTATGATGCGAATATTATTACGTTTCCAGTTGTCCCATAGTTCTCTTAAGCTGTCTTCCTGTTTTTAAATAGTTTTTTCCTTTTGTTTTTCTGATTGGTTGATTTTTTCTACCCTGTCTTCTAATTCACTGATCCGGTCCTCAGCTTCCTCTACTCTGCTTTTTAAACCTTCCAATGTGTTTTTCATTTCTGATATGTCATTTTTTATCTCTTCTTGTTGGTTTTTAATTTCCAATTGGCTTATTTTCAGTGTCTCTATGTCCTTACTCATGCTGTTCAGCTTCCTCAAGATCATGGCTCTGAATTCTAGCTCTGTTAACATGCCTAATTGCTCCACATTGATCTCATCTTCGGTGGAGGTGTCTTGCTCTTTCATTTGGCTTCTGTTTCTGTGTTTCACCATTTTGGCTATCACTGTGGGCTTTGGAGCCTGTCAAGTTCTCCCTGTGGGTGTTGGTGTTCTGCTGTTTGTGGCTCCCTCTCCTGTGTTTAGATGAGCGAGGGAGGACCCACGTTGAACACCACTGTCAAGTCTTACTTTCCTGGTTAAAGTTGCCAGCCCAGGAAACGTACTGTTATCCTCTAGCTTTTTGCCTGGAGGCTAGCAGTCTAGGTTACTTGATGAGTTTTGGGTTGTCAGTTGATTGAAAAACTCCCTCTGGTGCTCAGCCAAGGGGCTTTCACGAGGGTGGGGCAGATGCTGGGTGTTAGTGAGCCTCAATTAGCACTTCAGTGGCCCACAGGGTGGGGTTGGATCTCCGAGGGAGGGGCTGCTGCCTCTCCTCAGAGCCCTGGGAAGGAGCAATGTGGCCACTGTCCTGAATGGCTGCACTCAGCCAAAGCTCTGAGCGTCCTCCAGACCCCGAGTGTCCCGACACAGCTCCAGTCCAGTCCGCCCTCCCTCCGCCAGAGCCCAAGGTGAGTGGCTGTGGCTGTTCCAGCCTCTGTCCCAGCTGCGCTGTGGGGCCGCCTGGGAGTGTGACCCGAAGGCGCCGCTCCCAGCTGAGGCCGCTGCCGAGCTGCCGACCGTGGGCTCCCAGCCCCGTCTAGCGCCTTCGCAAGCCTACCGGGATGGAGTCAGTGTCCCTCGTTGTATGGTCCTCACAAGCTGCTTTTCCGTTGCTTTTTCCCGTCGATTTGTCTGTGTTATAGTTGTAATTCCAGTTTGGTTCTGGGAGACGGTCTGTGTAGCTCCGTTCACTCCGCAGCCATTTTTCGGTTCTGTCCACTTTTTCTTTATCCTCTCCTCTATCAGTGGGCACTTGGGCTGCTTCCACATCTTGACTATTGTAAATAATGCTGCAATGAACAAACGGTGCACATATTTTTTTTTAATTAATGTTTTGGATTTTTTTAGATAAATACCCAGAAGTAGGATTGATGGGTTATATAGTAGATCCATTTTTTTTTATTGAAAATTTTTGTTACAGATGATTCTCCTTTTTTCCCCCACTGATTCCCCCCTCCCCCACCCTCCCTGCCCCTTCCCCAGATTGTTGACCATGTCCACTGTTCATGCATACAAGCGTATAAGTTCTGTGGTTCATCCCTCCCCCACCTCCCCACTCCTTAGGGGATTGTCAGTCTGTACCCCGCTTCCACGTCTCTGGGACTACCCCATTCCTCAAACTGTTATGTTCATTATATTCCACAAATAAGTGAGATCATATGAAATTTGTCTTTCTCTGTTTGGCTTGTTTCACTTAGGATGATACTTTCCAGGTCCCTCCATGTAGTCTCAAAGGATAAGAGATCTTTCTTTCTTACTGCTGCATAATACTCCATTGTGTATATGTACCACTGCTTTTTGATCCATTCGTCTACTGATGGACACTTGGGCTGTTTCCAGATCTTAACGATTGTAAATAGTGCTGCTACAAACATGGGGGTACATGTATTCTTTCTGATTGGTGTTTTATGATCCATTTTTAAATGTAAAAAAAAAAATTTTTTTTCCTTTATTGAATTTAGAGAGAGAGAAAGGGAGAGGGAGAGATAGAAACATCAATGAGAGAGAACATTGATTGGCCGCCTCCTGCATGCCCCCAACTGGGGATCAGGCCCACAACCTCGACATGTGCCCTGACCGGGAATCGAACCAGGGACCTCTTGGTGCGTGGGTCGATGCCTAACCATTGAGCAACACCAGCCGGGCCATTTTTAAATTTTTGAGGTGACTCCATTCTGCTTTTCACAGTGGCTGCATTCTCTCCAATAGAGCACCAGAGTTCCCTTTTCTCCACATCCTCGTCAACACTTGTTTGTTGATGTATTAATGATAGCCCTCCTAACAGCCAGGAGGTGATATCTCATTGCGGTTTTGATTTGCATTTATCTGATGATTAGTGACATTGAGTATTTTTTCACATGTCTATGGGCCATCTGTATGTCCTCTCTGGAGAAATGTCTATTCAGGTCCTCTGCCCATTTTTTAATCAGATTGTTTGTTGTTGTTGTTTTTGTTGGGGGGTGGTATTAAATTGTATGAGTTCTTTAAATATTTTGGATATTAGCTCCTTATTAGATATATCATTGGCAAATATCTTCCTACTTAGAAGGTTGTCTTGCTTCATTTTGTTGATGACTTTCTTAGCTGGGCAAAAACTTTTGAGTAAAATATAGTCCCATTTGTTTGTTTGTTTGTTTGTTTGTTTTGTTTCCCTTCAGGAGTTTTGTTTCCCTTCAGGAGAGAAGACATATGCAAAAATATATATATTATTAAGAGCAATGTCAAAGAGTTTGCTACCATGTTTTCTTCTAGGATTTTTATGGTTTCAGGTCTGACATTTAAGTTGTTAATTTATTTTGAGTTTATTCTTGTATATGGTGTAAGAAAGAGATCTAGATTTATTTTTTGAATGCATCTGTCCAGTTTTTCCAAACCATTTATTGAAGTTACTGTTTTGTCTTTTGTTCTGTTTTTTAATATGTTTTTATTGATTTTTTAGAGAGAGCGGAAGGGAGAGATAGAAACATCGGTGTGAGAGAGAAACATCTATAGGCTGCCTCCTGCATGCCCCCTCCTGGGAATGGAGCCCACAGCCCGGGTAAGTGCCCTGACCTAGAATTGAACAGGGACCTCTCAGTCCCTGGGATGATGCTCAATCCACTGAGCAACACTGGCCAGACTATGAAGAGACTGTTTCTTACCCCATTGTATATTCTTGCCTCATTTGTCATAAATTGACCATATAGATGTGAGTTTATTTCCAGGCTCTCTATATTGTTCCACTGATCTTTGTGTGTTCTTATGCCAGTACCATACTGTTTTGATTTCTATGGCCTTGTAGTGTAGTTTGATATCAGGTAGCATAATACCTCCCACTTTATTCTTCTTTCTCAAGATCACTTTGGCTATTTGTTTGTTTGTTTTTGTGTGTGGGTCCCTGAAAATTTTAGAATTATTTGTTCTATTTCTATGAAAAATGCATTGGTATTTTGATAGGGATTGCACTGAATGTATAGATTGTTTTGGGTAGTATGAACATTTTAATGATGTTAATTCTTCCTGTCCATCAGTATGTATGTTTCCATTTATTTGTATCTTCTTGGATGTTTTATAATTTTCTGAGTTTTTTACCTCCTTGGTTAAATTTATTCCTAGGTATTTTATTTTATTTTATTTTATTTATTTATTTTTTTATCCTCACCCGAGGATATTTTTCCATTTTTTGTACAGATAGAGTGGGAGGGAGAGAGAGGAAGGGAGAGAGAGAGAGAAACATCGATGTGAAGGGACACATCGAGTGGCTGCCCCGCACAACCAACCAGGGCCAGGGACAAACTGCAACCGAAGTACGTGCCCTTAGCAGGAACTGAACCCGGGTCTCTCTGGACCGCAGGCCGACGCTCTAACCGCTGAGCCAAACTGGCCAGGGCTATTTTATTTTTTGATGCAATTATAAATGGGATTGTTTTCTTAATATCGCTCATAGTTTGTTACTGGTGTATACAAATGCAATCAATTTCTGAATATTAATTTTGTATCTTGCTACTTTACTGAATTCATGCATCAATTATAATAGTTTTTGTGAACTCCCTATGATTCTCTAGATAGAGCATAATGTCATCTGAAAATAATGACCGTTTCATTTCTTCCTTTCCAATTTGGAGGCCCTTTATTTCTCTTTCTAGTCTGATTGTCATCACTAAGACTCCCAATATTATGCTGAATAAAAGTGGCAGAAGTGGCCATTCTTGTCTTGGTCCCAGTCTTAAGGGAAATGATTTTAGTTTTTCACTGTTGAACATGATGTTAGCTGGGGTTCTTGTATACGGCCTCTATACCCGGAGCTGTCTGTGTTCCCTCTATTCCCACTTCGCTGACAGTTTTTTGTTTTTTTATTATAAATGGGTGCTCGATTTTGTCAAATGTTTTTTCTCATAAATTATCCACACAAAAAAGAAGAGAAAGAGAGAATGTATTTAAGTTTCTGAGTCACATTTCTAGTTGGCAGGAAGGTGGAGGCCCAGATGACTACAGTAAATGGTGCAATGAAGGTAAAATCAACCGAATGCAGAACAGAGCAAATTTACCGGACAAATAACTTAGTGTTTTAAAGTGGCACACCAACAAACAGTGTGAGAGGGAGAGGCTACTTACTATAGACACACTCACGCGCGCGCACACACACACACAGCTGTATCAGAAGTC
Source organism: Molossus molossus (assembly GCF_014108415.1). NCBI lineage: Eukaryota > Metazoa > Chordata > Mammalia > Chiroptera > Molossidae > Molossus > Molossus molossus. Next base: position 112,821,902 of record NW_023425399.1, read on the forward strand.
TAAGCTTCAGCCCTGGCCGGTTTGGCTCAGCGGTTGGAGCATTGGCCTGCGGACCAGAGAGTCCCAGGTTCAGTTCCCGCTAGGGACACGGAAGGAAGGAAGGAAGGAAGGAAGGAAGGAAGGAAGGAAGGAAGGAAGGAAGGAAGGAAGGAAGGAATTTAAGCTTCATATTCAAATCATATTAGGGTTTTAAAAGACATAACCATTATGTAATTATTAAAAACCAGGCTTGCAAACCATACCTCACTCTTAAGTAAGCACTAAGATTGTTGTTGAGACAAAATTAACCCCTGACTTCAAATATTTTACAAATGATCTGTGGAAACAGATTAATATATAAGTAACGGTGGAAGTGAAAATTACTGTAGACCCAAGACCCAATCTTGAAACTACAGCCCTGCAATCGAAGGTCTCTGGGCCTGTTTCCTCATCCAGTAAATGACAAGTACTTTTTGTTTAACACATGGGATTGCACAGCAGACTGAATTTGCAAATCTAGAAGTCTTCATGTAAAGGAAAGGAGTAATAGCCATGTAGTATCTGTAATAGTAACAAATGAGTGGAGTAGACAACACGCCCAGGTATTTGGAAGAGGGAATTTCATTTAGTTAAATGGCGTTTTTGTATTTTCTGGGAAGGTCAGAGCCTGTGTTCCTTCCAGAGTGACAGCCCAGGGAATCTTGCCATGTGATTCTCAGGGTCTTTCCCAGCCCCTGGCACTCTGCTTGCTCCATAGACCAGACAGATGTTTGCTACATGAATGAATGAATAGGAATAGAAGGCTAAGGCATGTTACGTTCCCATTGGGTTACATAGGCTCTGGATGGAGAGTTTTAATAACAGTGGGACAAAACTCACCCCTGAAGTGTCTATGTGGTTGATGCAAGGCACAAGCTACCTTGTTATTCAAGCTTTCATATCGGTTGTGTGTTTTTCCCTCTCTCCTCGATGAAGTAATTTCTTTTCTCTCTTAATATTATTATGTTCCCAATAGGGCTAAGGAATTTTAACTGAAAAACATGAGAAAATACTGTTCTCTATAAACACGATCTTTTGAATTTTTATTAAATATTGATTCTCTAAAATAAAGGAGTCAGTTATAATATTTTTTATCTTTATACATAATTTTTCTTAATTAGAAACATCCTAAGCTACTAAGGTACTAAATAGTCTTATATTCCTATAGCCAAAACCCATATATTGCCTCCAGCCAAAAGTTCATACTTATTCTTTCCATGAATCTTATAAAAATGATATAATTCTAAATTACAATTTCTATACCATACAGAATAGGCTATTTTAAAATGTCATGCATTCCTACGTAAGGGGAGAAAGTTCTTCCTTGCTTTCACAAGTTGATCTCAATAAATCACTTGCATCCCTGGGTAACAGCTAGGGTCCCCATTTCCCCTAAAAGACGAAAACCCACCAGCCACTTTCGGCCCTAGTTCACCAAAACGCGTGCATAATCCGTGCACTCGGGCCCTGGCTGCTTGTGGGGAAGGACGAGGCGAGGAGCTGCCTCGCCCGAGCGCTTCGCGTCTCCACAGCAGAGGGATTAGACACATGCGCACGGTTGGTCTCTTTGTGTGCACCGGAGGAGCCTGGCTGGGTCCACACTTCCTAACGGGGCAAGGACCCGGACCGCGAGCCCGTGCCCAGGAACGAAAATGCACTGTAAACACAGCCTTTGCAATACCCAGTCGTCTCCTCTCGCTTGCCTCTCTCCTGGGAAGCACCCCGCTGCCCTTTCCCGGGGTCCGGTTGGGAGGGACGATCAAGAGCCCGGAATGGAATGGGGAGCGTGTCCTCAGGAATCCGGCGCCGAGAGCGCTGCAGGCCCGGGAGCCGGTGGGAGCAGCGGGGCCCCGGGGGCGGGAGTGATGGAGCGAGGAGCGCGTCTGGCCAGTGTCTCGGAGCCCAGCCACCCCGTGGGCCGGGAGGAGGGAGGCACGCGGGCGACTCGGCCCGCCCCCCGCCCCTCCCCTCCCCCTGCGCCGGGAGCCTCGATGGTGCGCTGCGGCCAGCGGTGCGCTGCCGACAGAACAGCCGCCTGTGGGAGCCGCAGGGGCGGTGGGGCGAAGGCGGGGACCCGCACAGGAAGGGCAGGCGCTGCGCTGCGCGCTGCTCCGGGCGCCCGGCTGCGTCCCGGCCGAGGCCGCCCCGCCACCCAGCCCGCGTCCCCGCCGGCGGCAGTTCGGGGGCGCAGGGCGGAGGCGTGCTGCTGGAGGCGGCTGGCTGGATGCGGGACCTGCGCGGACTTGGCTGCGGACGGCGGCTCCGGACTCGCAGAAGCCGAGCGCGCTGGCATGGCCTCCAACTTTAACGACATAGTCAAGCAGGGCTACGTGAAAATCCGCAGCAGGAAGCTGGGGGTGAGTGGCCCGCTCGGCTTTCTCCTTCCCCTGCGCCCGCCTGGCGCAGCCGGCGGAGAGGGGGCGGGGAGAGGTGACCCGCGCCGGGGACGGGGGCGCTCGGCCCGGCCTCCGGAAGACGGGGCGCTTGTTGCTCGGCGGTCCCGGGCCTCACCTGCCCGGAGCTCTGCTCTGCACGCGGGCCGAGGGCTCCCGGAGCGCCTTGGTCCCCATCGCCCTGCGCGCGGGGCTGGTTTGGTCCCAGACTGAGAAGTCATGTAGACGACAGGGACTGTCAGGTCCGAGATGAATGTGCACCGGAGGATGGTTTCTACACAGTGACACCCGCCATGGTCTGTTCTTAAAAGTGTGCGCCTGTCGGGTAGCACTGCTGGGTGGCAGGAGGTGGGCAGACCCACCGGTGTGTGTGTTTAGAATCACCATTTTCTCGTCCCCGCTTCCCAAGCACATTTCAAAATTGTCTTGATGCCCAAGCAGCGCCGTGGGTCCCCGCCGCTGCCTGCCCCCGAGGTGAATGCGCCCTGGGCGGTTGCTCGCGGTCTGGCTCCCGGGCTGTGTGTGCGCCCGGACCCCTGCGCCGGCGCCCGGGCAGGCAGGTGTGTCTGGGGCGCTGGGGCGCTGGCCCCGGAGCGTTCGAGACGGCAAAGTTTCCGGAGACCTTTTCGTAGCTGTTTTCTCGCAAGATGCTCTGTCTGACTCGGGACCAAAACAGTGTAGACCCCTGGGGTTCAGAACTTCTCTCGTGACTGGAGAGGAGGTAAGAAGGCCGGTCCTGGAGGACCTGGGGTGTGGACAGGAGGGGGCTGGAGAGGCGGGGCGGCACCTGAGCAGAAAGCTGCCCAGACCTGGGGGGCAGGAGAGAGGTCGCAGCCACTTGCACTTGGTCCCCTTGGTGGAGGTGGGCACCGGAGCCCGACCTGCGGCCAGAAGCCTGAAGGGTCATGCCAGCTGGGGGGCAAAGATGCCCATTTCGGGGGTTCCTAGGATGTCAGTCTTCACTGTTCTTAAAGTTCCTAAAGCTCTGGAATCCTGGGGCAAAGCGGCCTTGGACAAGAAAATTCCGTGCGTTCCCATCATAATGGAGGAATATTAATCCTGGAGAGGGGGAAAGCATGTTATCACTAAGGAAAAAAAGAAAGAAAGAGCGAGAGATGAATGTATCTTTAGAAAACCGAACTAAGGTAGGGCAGTGTCCCTAAAAGAGGAAGGATCACCAGGTACCCAGAAGTCGTTTTGTGGGGAGTTGGTAGACAGGCCGTTGGAGGCAGGGGAAAAACCCACTTGCCTTGGGTTTCATGTTCAAGATGCAGGTTGCCCCCCAAGGGTACAAGGGGCCCGTTCTGGAACTTCAGCAGATCAGAAGGGGAAGTACAGAGCCGGGTGACTACAGCCCCTCCCCCAGCCTGGCGCCAGGGATGGGGGTGCAGATGCTCAGCGGGGTTTCGGAGCTGCTCTTGGATGGAAGAAGGCGCCTCGGTCTTTCTCGGAGACGAGGAAGAAGCCACGTGAGAAGCTGCCGTGGTCCGGGAAGGAGGCCCATGGCTGCTCGCAGCCGGGACGCAGTGCTTCCATCTGTCACCTCCACGGCGTCAGCCAAGAAAGGACGTGCGGGGCTGGCGCTGGAGGCGAGAACCATTTCAGGAACTTGACCTCTGAAGCCCTTCCCTCTCCCACGTGGTGCTTATTCATCCTTCTTGCTCGTCCGTGTTCTTGGAACCTCAGTGGTGTCTGACACCTCAAATGTTACAAGCTCCTGGATGATTGAGGGCCCCCGGGGAGATGTGTGCTTCTGCGGAGTCACCGTGCCCGTGAAAACCACACCAAGGAATACAAGGCTGAGAAGGCTCCTTGCGCACTTGGCCCTGGGACCTGACGGATTCCTCCCCCACCGAGCTTTCCAGGATTAAATACACTGAAAACTGAGTATGCAGCCCAACGAAAAGACAGGGCGCGAGAAAAGGACGTGGAATGCTTCTGGGGTAACTGGGCAGTGTCAGCCTTTGAAACGCCCTTTTAGAATTCCGTTTCCCCTAAAGAGGAGTGACCCTGTCCGCTCATTACATGTCCAAGCTGCTCTCGCTGTGCACAGCTGTGCCTTTGTGAAGGACAGCCTTCCCGGAGCCCGTGGAAGCGTCTGTGTGCGCAGGTGAATGAGTGGCCTTTGTGCTCCATCTCTACCTGGGAGGCGTGAACTCCACAGAGGTCGGTGTGGAAGCAGTTTCTGTTGTTGTTTTGACCTTAAAATAAATTAGCCTTGGGGAAATATTATTTATTTTCTTTAAAAAAAACTTTAGAGATGCTTCTATTCAGAAGGTCCTGGTGTTCACAAGGGTGAGTTCAAACGACAGAACACACAGGGTTCCGTGGGGAGCGAGTCCCACCAGATGATAAAACTGGAAGCAAGTATTGTGTGCCTGAAAAACCGAAACGTGTAGTCATGCCCCGAATCACAGACATGGGAATCACATAAGCATTGTCCATTTCCATAGTTAATAATTCATATCACTGATTTTGTGGACTTAGAGCTATGGGCTTGCCCAAATAAATTATTTTTAACTCAAAAGATGCATAGTGATGGCTTTATGGTTCATGTTCAAAACTAAATTTCAAAATAAAAGTGATTCTAATGGCATGTGCCTAGATGTTTGATGCCTTCTGCACAGAGCTCATGTTTTGAAAACCTAATTTATCCCATTCTAATGGGGGAGAAAGGCCCAGTCGGAGGCCAGTTGGATCAGAGGTTATGACATGAAAACATAGGCTGAGATGAAATGTTCTCAAGTGCCATTCACTCCCCACAAACTAGTGTTCAGGGTTGTGCTGAATGAGGGCAGAAAAACACTTCTTACCGGAAGGCAGTGGGCTGACCCTGACCTAGAGCCACACAGGAAGCAGTTGAAGGGACCTTTCCATCCATGTGTCCTAGAGGTCCCCACGCATCGAGGACAGCTCCTCAGCTGACCCTTGGGGTGAAGTAGAAGCGTTAGAAATCTGTTTGAATGTTTGCTTTGAAATTTGTCTTCAATCATGAATCAGCTTTTCTTCATTCATTTAAGAAAATAAGTTTGAAGGGGAAAAAATAGACTCATGTTCCTGGATTTTATTTTTGTCCTTGAAAAATACGTTTATGAAATCACTACAGTTTTAAAGGTGTCAAATCATTAAAAAGTATAAGGCCAAAACTCATAGTCATTTCTTGAAGTTCTGCATTCATTTTTCATTCTAACACATCACTGTTTCTATGAATGCAGGGTGGGGCAAAAGTATGTTTACAGTTGCGAATACATAAAACGGTTTATCCTTATATTTATTATTTATGAGCTATTGTGTTATTTTCCACATGAACCGCTGTTAGCCTGCTTTTGCCTCACCCTGTAGGCAACATGCTGGGTTACGTAGACCCCCGCCCTTCTACCCGCTGACACTGGTATTTCTAAGCATCAGACACTGACTTGACTCGCCACAATGAAGGAACGTCCTCATTTTTGGAGTATGTTGTATTTAATGTCATCTCTTTGCTTTGGAAAAAATATGTTGCTGTGTTTTGCATTTGATACAGTCGAAGGGGGGAGGTACAGTACGATTTTAACCCAGAGCAACTGCTTGTTTAAAAGTTGCTTTAGTCTGGCAACAGGACGTGCATGGGTTGATGTGCATGTGGCCACCGGCACCGGCGTGGAGGATGCCAGGGTGGTCGTGCTTGGCAGCACCTGCTTGAAGGCGCCAGGCCACCATCCTGCCTCGCACGGACCTTCTCCTCTGCGCTGGTCAGCTCTTCTCTGCCAACTGTTTTAAATGTCACTTCAATCTGTGTCCGATACCAGGAGCACAATACTATGACCTGGGAGACCCTGCACTTCTAATCTTCCATTATATACATCTCACCAGTTTCCAGTCCTAAGTAAACTTCATGTGCTTCTAATGTGCCACATGTGTGTGGGAGGGGCAAGGGTCCCCTCACTGTGCCCCCTCCTTCCCACCGCGTCTTTCACTGACTCCCCTTCCCCCCACTCTCTGAGCCCACCAGAATTCTCCCAATGGGCTGTTTCTTCACATCGTCTTCTCTTTCCCTTATAATCCTTATTTAGTCCTCAGCCCTACGGTTGAATTCCTACTTCTCAAACGTCTTCCCTAAAGTAGACGTTTTAAACTTTTCGTCTCCCCTCCAGTCCCCAGATGTGGGTGCCTAAGCTTCCAGGAGATGTTTCCTGCTTGAGTCCAAATGGAACACACTCTTCTTCTTCCCAAACCAGCCACTTTGTCACACAGGAACATGTGTAAGTAGATGTTTCTGTTAGCCTGGCCACTCCCTTAAAAACAATTCCGAAGCAGATGGCAGAGATGGTACTGGCTCTTCCCTTCTCTTTTGTCCGCACACAGTCCGAAGCCACACCGTTTGGCTGCCACCTGGGGGCATCACCGGTGGCCTCTTTCCAGTTGAAATTCTGCTTCCGTAGCTTTATTCCGCGTTTGTAGTTTTCGGTGTTGATGGGACTTCCCAATGGTTCTTTTTACTGCCTGCTCAATTCCCCTGTAGTCCTGCCAGAGCAATTTTCCTAAACTTCAGTTTGAAATATGTAATTCCCCCTCTTAAGTTTTCCCATGGTTTCTCATTACCTAGAGTAATAATTAAACTTAAACTTGTAATTCAGAGCTAGCCACAATACCTCCCATTGTTTCATTTAGGGATTTTTAAATTATGTAATATATTCAGTGTACTGGAAATTACACAGGATCAGATTACAGACTACCCATATTTTACCAATATTAGCATATTACTTTCTTCTGATTTAAATTTTTTTTAAGATAGAAAAATGCTGAGAGTTGAAAACGCATCTCTTGCCATTCAACACACACCACAGCTGTATTCAGTATTTATTCAGTATTTATCTGTTACTATATAGATCAAGTTGTTCGTTTCAATGGGTGTATTGTCTGGTATCACATGAATAAACTGCACTTCCTCTGTTAGTGGACATTTAATAAGGTTTTTCTGTTGGTGCTTCGACAAATACACTTACATAATTCTCTTTGATCACATGTATCCAAGGTCCCCCAGGGTATGTGATGTGGATAAAAGAAGAATAGCTGGTTTTTAAAACATGTACATTTTCACTCTTCTAGATGTTTTCAGTTTGCTCACAAGTAATTGTTCCAATTTATAAGCCCAGAAGCAATGAAATGAGAGAACTTTTTTTATCATATTCTCAACAGTAATTGATCCTGCAATATTTCTTTAAATGATGAAATATTTTAGGCTTACGGAGAACATAAAGCTTTATTAAACATATCATTTTTCTATGCTTTCTTCAGCTTTTAAAAAAGAATTAACATGGATAGAGTTGAAGTCCTTGCATAGCCCAACACAGTAACTTCAGAAATAATCTTATGTTTTAAACTCTGTGCAGTTTTTCTGTATTTATTACATTTTTTATATTTCTTTAAATAATATATGTGACTTCTTGAAATATATTTGTTTTAGCTCAAGGTTATTTTTTTGAGATGTAATCATTTTTATAAAGAGTTCCAGTTTATTCATTTGATTTCTGCATACTACCCCTTTGTATACATACTCCACAGTTTGAATTTCTTAATGGAGCCTCTTCAGGTCACATGCTGACAGGTGGATTTGCTTACAGGTGGATTTGCTGGACATAGGTTGGTACGTTCTAGGTATTGCCCAGTTGCCTCCCAGAGGTCCTCAAACGCATCTCCCCTGAGTCTCCATTCTGCTCCCTCGCCAATACCTTGCGGGGTGAGACTTTTTCTCTCTTGGGTGAATGGGTGTTTTAAACTTGTACTTCTCTGCACTTTGAACACGTTTTCATATGTTTATTGACCTAATTTCCTGGTTTGTGAATTCTCTCTTTGGTTGCACTGCTCACTTTTCTGTGTGAATTCAGTATACAGGAGTTCTGTCTATATTTTAAATATTCCTCTGCAGTTACAAACTATATACTCTCTATTTTCATGTTGTGGCTTGCCTTTAATTTTCTTATGGTTTCCTGTGTCTTACTGATACTTTAAATTTTAGTGAAATCAATGTATCAATTTTCTTTGTGGCTTGTACCTTTTGAGTCTTATTTAAGAAGTCATTCCTCACTGTAACATAAAATTGCCATTTTCTATTTTATTCTTTTGTTTTCATGTAAATCTATATACACTTAGATTTTTAATCAACCAACAACTGTTTTTTACATTTAAGTTTGGGATCTATTTGTCTCCAGATGGATCACCAGTTTTTCACCCCATTTATTAAATATTCTTATCCATGACCTTGTTAAAGAAGTCCTACTTTTTTATGTTTTCCAGTATTTTGTTATATTTATTCTTCTGTACTTAATGTTGAATGATTCCTTTAAACATTTAAATGAGATTTTCTCATTGGTTGCTGCTGGTTTCTACAAAAGCTGTTGCTGTTTTTTCATGTCTAGTATCTAACAGGGATTCACCAACTGAACATTGACTCTAAGGTCTTGCTCTGTGTAGTCATTATGTAGCCCAGGATACATGAGAGCAGAGAGTATGAATCTTAACTTCTAGGGGCACACATAATAAGGGATCAAGAAAGTAGACACATGGACATATACATGCCTTTTGCAAGGGAAGCTGGTGAGAAACAGAAGGTAACTCCACAGTCGAGAGCCAGAAACACGGACGCATTTCAGTTAGTTCTGATGGGAGAGTGGATGGAGCCCATTAGGTGAGCACGGAGGAGGGGTGGGCGGGAACGGAGGAACCTGGGAGGGCAAAGGGTCCTGGATTATCTGCATTTGTTTTGTTTTCCTACGTGTATTAAAAGTTATTAGCATCCTGCATGTAAGCGTTGTTTATTTAAAGCCATAGCCATTAGATTGTAGGAATCTATATAAATTATAATAACCAAAGGAAAGAAAACAAAGAAAGAGAACTTGAGCGCTGGCCGGTGTGACTCAGTTGGTAGGAGCGTTGGCCCCTGTACACCAGAAGGTTGCAGGTTCGATTCTCCATCAGGCCACAAACTTAAGTTGCGGGTTTGATCCCTGACCCCATTTGGGGCATATGGGGGAGGCAGCCCATTGATGTTTCTCTCTCTGTTAAAACAAACAAACAAACAAAAACAATGGAAAATGTCCTCAGGTAAGGATTACCAAAAATCAGGAGAGAGAACTTGAAAAATATACTACAATTAAACACTGAAATACTCCATAATAAAATTTAAATTTAGTGAAAGTTTCTCTAAAAATTATTAAACTAAATCAGTTCATCATTACAACTTTTAAAATGGGTTAAAAGGCCCTGGCCGGTTTGGCTCAGCGGTTAGAGCATCGACCTGCGGTCCTGAGAGACCCGGGTTCGGTTCCCGCTAAGGGCATGTACCTTGGTTGCAGTTTGTCCCCGGCCCTGGTCGGTCGTGCGGTGGCAGCCACTCAATGTGTCCCTTTCACATCGATGTTTCTCTCTCTCTCTCTGTTCCTCTCTCTCCCTCCCACTCTACCTGAACAAAAAAATGAGAAAATGTCCTCGGGTGAGGATAAAAAATAAATAAATAAAATAAAATGGGTTAAAAGATACCAAACCTACAGATAAACTGAGTGAAGAGTGGACACTCCTTTAAGCTGATTGTTTATACATCACACAATTTTAAGAAAAGAGAGGGAACAGATAGGTGTATTTCTGTATTTCGACAAGGTTTCGCTATGTAAAACGAATCTTATTTACAACTTAGCTAATCCAATAATGAGTGCAGGTGGCTGTAATACATCTGTTGGAGTTAATGCCTAGAAATCAGAGTTCAGAGTTTATACATTTAAAATCTCCCCCGAAGAAAAAGTTATTCATGGAAGAAAATACAATTTTAGTTAAAGCATATATTGATCCAATTTAAAAATAGTCATTAGAAAACACATCTTTGCGTCATGCTTGGAACGTGGAAAATGAACTCAGCTGAAGAGTAGCCACTCCCTAGGATTTCATCGTTAAAGATAAACTGGGGCCCCGGTTTGGCTCAGCGGTTAGAGCGTCGGCCTGCGGTCCTGAGAGACCCGGGTTCGGTTCCCGCTAAGGGCGCGTACCTCGGTTGCAGTTTGTCCCCGGCCCTGGTCGGTCGTGCGGGTGGCAGCCACTCGATGTGTCCCTTTCACATCGATGTTTCTCTCTCTCTCTCTGTTCCTCTCTCTCCCTCCCACTCTACCTGAACAAAAAATGGAAAAATGTCCTCGGGTGAGGATAAAAAAAAAAAAAAAGATATACTGGGTGCACGTTCTATTTCCTGGCCACACACCCATGATCCAATCAAGGTTCAAAGTCACTGGATGTGTCTGCTTGACCTCAGAACACAGGGACTTGATTGCTTTAATGGTTTTGATTATTACACAGTCATGGAGGTGGCAGCTTGTGACAACTGTGGAGGAAGTAAAATTATAGACACTGGTCCAGCCGGTGTGGCTCACTGGTTGAGCGTCGACCCATGCACCAAGAGGTCGTTGGTTCAATTCCCAGTCAGGGCACATGCCCAGGTTGTGGGACAAATCCCCAATGCGGGGCACACAGGAGGCAGCCAATCGATGTTCTCTCTCATTGATGTTTCTATCTCTCTGTCCCTCTCCCTTCCTCTCTCTATAAAAAAAAAATCAATAAAAAGAAAAAAATTATAGACACTCACTTTTATTTAAAGAGCTGGATTCTGTGCGTTCTAATGGGCTTAAATCCACTTTGTCAGTGTTAATAAAATCTGGGTTTATTTTTAAATGGCAGCAGAATGCATCCACGGTTTCTAGGGGATCTATTAGCCCTGTATTTATTGCTGCTCGTGGAACAGGGCTTCTGTTTGGAGAACAGGTCATAATCCACTCTTAGAAAGCAGCCTTCCGTTTTCCTCCCGATTTTTTTTTTTTTCAGATCCAGTGAAATCTTTTTTTAAAATGTGTTCTTTAATTGAATGGCAAAACCTAGTAGTTGTGACTTCTGGGACGCTTTCTCTCAGACACTTTGCAAGAACTGGCAGGGGAGATTCGAGGTGACTTTTAAATGAGCAGCGCTTTGTATTGCCTCACATTTTGTCAGTTAATTAGAATGTAATAAAAATATTTTTAAACCCAAAGTGCAGCCAACAGTTACCCCAGATAAAGCGAAATTGCATGTCCATCCAGGTCTCACGCGGTGCTTGAGTCGCATTTGCTGGGCAGAGTGCGCTGCTGGCCGGTGGCGGCGGGGAGGCTCGGTGGGCCCCCTGCGCGGGGCGGGGCTTTGCTCTGTGTCTCGTGTCTACACAGCAGAGAAGGGGACACGCAGATCGTCTTTCCCTTTTAACTGGGTATAACTGGTTTGGAAAGAAAGGGGAGGGTTTCTCCTCAGGAGCTATTTAAGTACATCGCCGCTTATGCGACATTCAAGTAGCGAGAGAGCACACATTGGAACGAACTGCAGGGATTTCTCGCGTGGGGTTTTGTTATATATTTTCCCATGTATTTTTTAAAGGATCAGGTTATTTCTTTATTATTGACAATGGGTGTGCTTTGAAACATTTGTATTATACACACAAACACACACGTATCTGTGTATTTTTTTTATCTCTAAGTATTACAGATGCGTTCCTATGTATTTTTGCAACCTCAGACGATCTGTTCTGTGAAGTGCTGCCAAAGCATGGCGAGTGTGGGAGAAGCCCGTGCACCGACGGGACGGCCGCAAACAGAGCGAGATCTTTTGGTTGACACGCGATTGTCCCACTGGGGATAACCCATTTCCCATCTCATTGCGCCTTTTAGCTATTTCTGACTGACTGACTGTTCTTCTCTCTGAGCATCAGTATGTGAGGCTGCACTCCGTGGGGTGGCGAAGCTTGGGGAATCTGGGAGCCCTGATGGAAAGGCGGGGACAAGGCTCATAGCCAGGTGGAGCTGTGTTTGCAACCGCGTCCAGTTTCTCATTCATTCCCCAAACGCGTGTTGACCTTGATGATCGTGCCTTCCGTGTTCCTGCCAAGTGCTCCCAGTGACCTTGGACACACTTCTTCAACACATTCCACTTCAAGCTCCTCCTGGGGAAAACGAGGGGAATAATTCTCCCTTTGGGGTGGCGAAGAGGCTGGAACGAAAGGAAAGGAGACAGCACACGGGCACGTGGGACCTGCGGGGGATCCGCACGCTGGGGTTCGTGCCTTCGGGAGGCACGTGTGCAGTGTGAGCAGGGGCCACTGCTCCAGGGAGATGCTGGGCCTCTGGGGTGGCAGCTGTGGCTGGAGCCTGCTCCCCAGTGACCTCTGACACTGGGGTTCTAGAGAGTTGTCACCAACTGAAGGATAGGAGCCAGCCTTCCCATCCCCCATCAAAGTGGCAGCCTCGGGTTGCCCCTCTCCGATTCCTTGTCCAGTCATGTTTAAGTCCATGTCATCAGAGTGTGAAATACGTATTCACCTGCTGTGCTTCACATCTACCGATGTGCAATTTAACATGCCTGGTTTTGAACTACAGTTCTTGCAAAGAAAAATGGTTAAAGCCGTCCCCAACTTTCCCCAGTGACGCCTTCACGCATTGGTAGCATAGAGAACTGGAATTACAAGGCGTTTCTGAATCAGAGAGTCTGTTCTTCGGCCCACCACGACATGCATGGTACCATGTAGCCGTAAATGTAGATACAAGTCTATTATTCTTCGTTATAATAGAAATATCAACCGCCAGGGGATGTACACAATAATTGTTCATTCAACAGCTGTGGCCTGTGAAAAGCACTCCAGGTGTTCTGTGGTAGAGAGAGATGGTTCAGGTAAAGCGAACCACTCCGCGTAATGCAGCGCCCAGTGTTCCCAGGGCCTTGAGAAAGACGCAATAAAGTATTTTCCATATTGAGAGAAAAGGACAAATTGTTCTTGCTGGAGGGAGAGCAGAGTTCAGAAAAATACTTTAGAAAGGCGATAACATTTAAGCCGGGGATTAAAATATGGTTACCCTGGGAAATGCAGAGATGGGGGAGGAGAACAAAGTGAAGGATTCAGAGGATTTGGATAATCCTAAATTGTGTACAAACTGTGCATAATTAATCAGTCTTCCTTTGACCATGTGTGTGTGTGTTTTTAATGTTTTATCACCATTAATGTTATTTTTCACTTGTTTTATTCTCTCTCCTTAAAATAGAGTAAATGTACTCATCTTGTGAAGGCTCACAAAATTATCTGGATTTATCTCTTGTGCAGCTTAATTTTGAGCTATCTTTAAGGGTTCTTAATAGGCTTGGCAGATTATTTTTGAGCAATAGAAATTTAATTTCTGCTAGATACTTCTTTACATGCTGATTATTGTCTCAGAAATACTTGTATTTTCTCCTCATAACAAATATTATCGTCTTGAATTATAGATGATGATATATATATATATATATATATATATATATTTACTGTTTTTCTCTCTCTTTCCCACGGACTACACTTGCTGAGGTTAGGGACCCGCCTCCATTGTCCCCACCCCAAACTCATAGTACACGCTGATCCTTGGCAGGTGCTCCGTACGTACTTGTTGAATTAACACAAAAATCAATGGAGTAGGAAGAAGATTCCTTCGCTCTGATTTTATCTAAACATAATGATGGTGACAATGTCTTTCATGTGCTGTAAAGAGGATATATAGAGGTAGTCTTCCTTGCAGCAAACAAATTAGTAGATTCAGGGCCCAAATTCAAAGTCTGGAAGCTATAGAGTTCTGAACAATTTTTGCATATTGATTTTTTCAAATTTTTCTGTTTACAGAAAGGTTTTAGTGTCTGAATGTGAACACTGAGTACGTGCGGGATGCACAGCCCCCTCTCAGCAGGCAGCTGGAGACAGCCTTCAGGAGGACTCGTGGGGATGGCGTAGTTCAGGGGGCCAGTGCGTAGATTCGGGCTAGAATCCGCTCCAGCCCTTGCTGGCAAAGTGACTTGTGGAAATTCTCTCCTCTCTGTTCTCCACCTTTCTCCTTTGCACAATGATGTTGGGGTGAAGAGCAAATAGGTCAAGTTATTTAGAAAAGTGATGTAAGTAAGGGGTGTACATGTTGTGTCATGGTTGGCATTAGGGGACCCCACTCCCTGGCCTCACTGCCCAGGACAGACGTCGCTGTCTCAGCTGGAGAGAGCAGGATCCTCTGCTGCTCTGATCTCTCTGCTAGAACACAGTAACCGCGCGCCTGTGTGTTCCATTTGTTTCCAAATTCTGTCAGCTGACCTGATGGTGCTAAGAGAAAGACTAAAGTCAGCATGACTTCCAGACCATTCAGGATCGGCCTTTGCCTCCCAGCATTTCCCTGTGCTACTTTCTGCCCCGTCCCATGAGTTTGAGACAGTAGACCTGCCTGCTGCTGACTTTCTTATGCCAGGGAGTTGCTCCTCCTGCTCCCTACACGGAGACCTGCGGTCGTGTTCCCAGTGCATTTGCCAACTTGAATGGTCAGAATCCCCTCCCCGAGAGATGGCCGTCCCAAGTCCAGGACAGCGCTTTGCGGTAAATTTTAAAATTGAGAATTGAGTCCTCCAACTTTGTCCTTCTTTATTGTGATTATTCTGGCTACGTGCAGTTACTTACCCTTCCACATTGAGTTTTGAATTATATAAACTTTTGCAGCAGGCCGGTGGGATTTCGCCAGGAATTGCGCTGACTGTGTAGCTCTCTTGCTAGGCCGGGGTATCGCCATTTGAACACTGGTCAGTGTTCTGACTGGTGGGCGTGGGATGTCTTTCCATTTCTTTAGGTCTCCTCGAATGAATTTTGGCAATATTTCGGAGTTTACGCGTCCCTGTCTTCCAGCTCTTTGGTTAAATTTATTTTTAAGTATTCTATTTTTTATGCTATTATAAATGAAACTGTTTTCTTAATTTTATTTTCAGATTATTCATGGCTGGTATATAGAAATCCGTCTGAGTCTTTCATGTTGATCTTGTGTTCTGCCACTTCGCTGAATTTGTTATTAGCTCTCATAGGTATTTGTGTGCGTGTGCGTGTGCGTGTGCGTGTGTGTGCATTTTTTAAGATCTTTCTATATAAAAGATCAGGCCTTCTGAAAATGTAGATACTTTTTTATTTTTTTTATCTTCACCCAGGGACATTTTTCCATTTTTTGTTCAGATAGAGTGGGAGGGACAGAGAGGAGAAGAGAGAGAGAGAGAGAGAGAGAGAGAGAGAGAGAGAGAGAGAGAGAGAGAAACATCGATGTGAAAGGGACACATCGAGTGGCTGCCACCCGCACGACCAACCAGGGCCGGGGACAAACCGCAACCAAGGTACATGCCCTTAGCGGGAACCAAACCTGGGTCTCTCAGGACCGCAGGCTGACGCTCTAACTGCTGAGCCAAACAGGCCAGGGCTGAAAATGTAGATACTTTTGCTTCATTTAAAAAATATATGGCCCTGGCCAGTTTGGCTCAGCGGTCGGAGTGCTGACCTGCAAATCAGAGAGTCCCAGGTTTGTTTCCCGCTAGAGGCACGTACCAAAAACAAACTATATATGCGTGTATATATATATATATAGATGCCTTTGATTGTTTTTAATTGCCTAGTAGTCTGGCTAGTCCTCCTAGGACAATGTAGAATACCAGTAGCCAAAGCATCTGATCTTGTCTCGTTCCTGATCTTAGAGTGGATGCGTCCAGCCTTCACCATCGAGTGTAATGTTAGCTACGGGTTTTCACAGATGCCCACTGTTAGGAAGGAAGTTTCCTTCCATTCTGGTTTACGGAATGTTTTTTAATGAACGGTTTTGGGATTTTGTCAAATGCTTTTTCTGCATCAATTGAGATGATCACGTGACATGGAGTTTTTTTCTTCAATCTCCTATGACTATTACTTTGAACAGTTTTTATATGTTGAGTCACACTTGTATTCCTGAGATAAATCCCACTTAGTCATGGTGTATAATTTTTGAATATACTGCTGGATTCATTTTGCTAGTATTTTGTTAAAGACTTTCACATCTATTTTTATAAGGAGTATTGGTCTATAGTGTTCTAATGATTTCCTTACTTGGCTTTGGAATCAATGTAATTGTTTCCTAGTAGGAGTTGACTCCTATTCTATTGTTTGGAAGAATAGCACAAGGATTGGTATTCGTTGTTTTTTGAAAATTTTGCATAGTTCACCAATGAGAGTATGTGATTCTGGGCTTTCCTTTAAAGGCAGAGGTTGATTACTGATTCAATCCCTTAAAATATTATAAATGTATTTGCATTTCTTATTCCTTCCTCGGTCCGTTTCAGTAGTTTGTGTTTCTAGTTTTTCTATTTCATACAGGAGTTCTAATTGTTTAGCATAAAATCATTCACCGTATCGCATATCATCCTTCTTATTTCTATCTGTTCTCTAGTAATGTCCTCACCCTCATTTCTGATTGTGGGAATTTAAATCTTCTCTCTTTTTCTTGGTCAGTGTAGCTGAAGGTTTTATTCATCTTTTGTTCAAAGAATCAACTGTGGGTTGTGTTTTCCTCTTTGTTGTTTTTCTGTCTCTATTTCCTGATCTCTGCTCTCATCTTGACCATGTCCTTCTTGACCTGCGCTGCTGAGGCAGGCCACCGAGCCGGGCCACCGAGCCGGGCCACCGAGCTGGGCCACCGAGCCAGGCCACCGAGCCAGGTCACCGACAGCTCCTTCTCAGCCTTCGCACTGTGCTTGCCGGGAGTCTGACCAGAGAGACGTGGACGTGAGTTCATCCTCAGCTTGGTTGTGAAGAGTCGACGGCCCTGTGTCTGTCTTAACGGTCACACACACACACACACACACACACACACACACACTCACCTCTTATAAGCTCTCACTTCTCCGCACATCTCTTCTCCACCTCTTCTTCCCTGGCTTTTTGGTCTGTTGCTTGTCCTGTTGTCCCTCACCCAGGCCTCTGTGGCCAATACTTTGGCCTTTAAATGCTTTTGAAAAAGGCTACTCTAGCCCCGGCGATGCTGTGATTCAGGTGAATTAATCGTAAGACCTCCTGCTGGTCATTCAGGGAGCTTTCGCACAGGACAGAAAACACAACCACAGTTTTCTGAGAATGACACCCATGCTGTCCCCTCCGGCACTGCACCAGGAGTCTGGGGAGCTGTTTGGGGGCCACCACTGGTCTGGAGAGTGGGAGATGTCCTGCAGGCCAGTGAAAATGCCACAGCTGTCTCTACGGGCAATGCAACAGCATCTCCCTTCGAAAAGCTTTCTCCGGTGGCTCTAGGCTTGGGGCTGAATTCCAGAGCTCAGCAGAAGTTACCGCTGATGATTTTTGCTGGTGATTTTATTGCTTTTATGCAAAAATGGAGCCCTGGAGTTCCCCTGCACTGACATTTTGGTGATGTCATGAAATGTATGTTTAAGGTCTGGAAAATAAGGAGAATTGTTATCTTTTAAATCATATATTAGGGACAATGAAAAGTGACATACTTAATATGTTCAGCAAATAGTTATTAAGTGGCTTTTATATTGATTACCACATTTAAAAAGTGGAATATAACAAAATGCAAACCATATATTAAGTTGATCAAATAATTTTTCATTCCACCCTAGATACTTTGAACGTAAAAAGAAGAGCTAAATAGTCTGGAACTCGGAATTAAGATGCATCTGCTCTATACTGACTACCTAGTATGTATGGTCATTCTAGTTCAATGTTACCCTGCAGTGATCGATAAACTTCACCTGTGGTCTAGGCCCCTGTGGTTTGTAACTGCTAGTTTTTCAAATGCTCCTCTAGCTGCGTGAAGAGATTGATGCTAAAGAGTTGGGTGCAGGACAAGCCTGCTTTAAATGTAATGCATTTATGAACAGTATTTCCCGTTCTCGTTTTAGGAATAATTAAAATTATGACACGTTTAATATAATTAAAAGTATATTACGTTGGAAACCTTTGCATCTCTGTTGTAAAAATTTAATTTAATATGCAGTAATGAGGAATTAAGAACTTTTTTATTTTTAGTCTTACACCTATTTTTAGTTAATTTTTGGGTTAAATTTTGGGTTTAGTCAGTTTCATTCTTTTACATGTGAATATCCAGTGATCCTTTGTTCATGGATTACTTGAATGTCCAAGCTACCCCAAACAATTTATGGATTCAATGCAATGTCTATTGAAGTCCCAGAGACATTTTTTGCAGAAATGAAAAAAACAATTCTACATTCATCAGGAATCACAAAAGACCACAGATACACCTAGCCACATCACTCCTGAGAAGGAAGAACAAAGCTGAAGGCATAAGACTTCCTGATTTCCAAATATATTATAATGCTACAGTAATCAAAACAGTATGGTACTGGCAAAAGCCATCAAGTTGACCACTAGAACAAAATAGGCTGCCCAAAAATAAGTCCACACATATGTGTTCAATTCATCTTCAACAAGGATTCCAGGAATGCACAATGAGCAAAAAATAGTCTTTTTAACAAATGGTGTTGTGGAGAGTAGTAGGTAAGCTTCTAATAGTAATCACAGGGTTCTAGTAGATCCTGGAATTCCATCCTTGCTGGGTAAAGAGCCACTTGGTCTACTTCATCTCCTAAGTCAGCAGAAAACCTTTGTTACATGGGGGGTCTGTAAGTTAACTTTGCGTGTGTGTGTGTTTCTTTTAATACAAAAAGTGACTATGGCTTGCACTCTTTTTAACAGAAATATATATCCATATATTATAGAAGGATATGTTGGTACATTTTGTATATTCATGTATTATTTGTGTGTATATGAATTATTCATACTATAAAATATCTCAATTAGGTGTTTCCCCGGTGTGTTCTCTTTCTTGATATATAGGGCGTATTTGTTAGAATGGTGTAGAGTCATAATTGTATGTTGGGAGATACACAATCATAGAGATATGAAGAAAGATCCGTAGAGACTCGGGATTTTAACTGACAGCAGATGGGAAGCATAGAATATTTTAGGGGTAAATGCCACAGAGTAAAGTATAAAATATTGGCAATCCTTCTTTTGCAGTAAAATTACCTGCAGCTGTATTGGCAACGGACTTGTCATTTACATTCAAAAAGCTAAATTATGGGCAATTTGAACTCATTTATCTTTTTTAAATTCAATGCAAATAATGACAACATTAATCTCTTTTTTTTTTCTCCAAAAGAATGAACAACTAGTTGGAAATGCCAGTTCTCTTACAGATTTCCATGACCATAGTGTATCCAGATTGAAAACTGGAATTTAAAGGAGAGAGTAAGGCCTCCAAGTTTGTTTCAAGGGTAGGATGCACAGGGTTTATATGTGTTTCTACCATATAAAAGTGATCATTCAGCCCTGGCTGGTTTTGCTCAGCGCTTAGAGCATCGGCCTGCAGACCAGAGAGTCCCGGGTTCGGTTCCCGCTAAGGGCACGTACCTCGGTTGTGGTTTGTCCCCGGCCCCGGTTGGGGTTGTGTGGGTGGCAGCCACTCAATGTTTCTCTCTCTCCCTCTTCCTCCTCCTCTCCCTCCTGCTCTATCTGAAGATAAATGCAAAAATGTCCTCGGGTGAGGATTAGAAAAAAGTGATCATTCAAGCATTACAGTCTAGAACTATATCTACCCCACGGGAATGTGTGTTATTTTAAAATTATGCAGAATCTTTGATTTTATTTAGGAATATATTTAAAAACTAAATTCTTGCCTATTTTTTTTATTATAATCCAAACTCAATACAGTAAACTTTAGTGCTTTTTCTACGTTTGGGACTCATTCAGTTTCTTTCAATGGTTGGCACTTCTCACGTCTAGCCTGCTCCCCAAGTGTCCTCGTGCCTGCTCCCCAAGTGTCCTCGTGCCTGCTTCCCAAGTGTCCTCATGCCTGCTCCCCAAGTGTCCTTGTGCCTGCCCCCCAAGTTTCCTCATGCCTGCTCCCCAAGTGTCCTTGTGCCTGCCCCCCAAGTTTCCTCATGCCTGCTCCCCAAGTTTCCTCCTGCCTGCTCCCCAAGTGTCCTCATGCCTGCTCCCCAAGTGTCCTCGTGCCTGCTCCCCAAGCTTCCTCATGTCCTCCTTGTTGGTCCTCATGTTTCATCCAGTTGATCACACCAGTAATAATTCATGGGTTACCTTATTGATGCCTTCACCTGTGTCCATGTTCTCAGCGTTGTATTTGTAAGTAATTTAATAGCTACGTCTTTGTATATTTGAGGAAATCAGGCCTCCGATGACTAGCAAATTCTAAAGGAAAACAAAGCCCAGTCAGCCTCGTGCCCGCAGCCCGTGCTGAGGACATCCCTGTCCATCTTTGGGTGGTGCTCGTCCTCTGTGTCCGTAGTTAACTCTCCACGACCCGGCTGCTGCACTGTAAGAGAACTCTCCTGTCACTGAGCTCAGGAGGTCTGCGATCACCATTCACACTCCGGGAAGACGTCTCAGCAGGGGCCGGGGAAGCAGTACATTCGCTACATCTGGTCCCCGGCTTCCACATACACGACTGAGCATGTAATACTATGTTCATATTGCGCCCGTGGATAAAAGACATTACATAAACCAGCTACTTTCCTATCCATCTGTTATGTGTGTTTGAAAACAACTGTTTCTTATTGCTTTCATTTCGTTTATGTCATCCACTTCTCTCCTTGTCTACACTGATCTCTGAAGGGCCCTGAAGTGACCAGTGAGCCCCCCCAGCTGGTTTCTGTGCCTCATCTCACTTCGTCGCCTGCTCACTGTCTTAGTTTCGGGCACACAAACAGGGGTGCTGGGGAGAGGAGGAAACTCTTCGCCAGCAAAGAGTGAGCAATCAGAATGCAAAACGGGTGATAGAAATAGAAAAAAGTATTATTTTACAATCACGAGAGTAATCATTGAATCACTCTGGCATCATTAACCACTGAGTGAAAATAATTAGCGAAGAGAATATTCACAACTGAAATGATAGAGCATATCCCTCGGCATTGGCCCAGTGAGGTACCTGTACCCCACTGTGATGCAAAGCAAGTAGGTGTCCATGTCAAAGATGATGCAACATATTGATCATAATATTTTAATAACATAATAAATATATTGATATAGTATGCTTATATATAAACAATAATTAGAAAGAAAGATACCGATGAGATTTTTAATGCCAGTAAAACCATGCTCATATGCTTTATATAAAGCTACTGGAAGGGCTTGACCAATGTAGTTGTACTTAAATATATTAATGTTTCTGCCTGCACATTACATATTGTGAAGCAGCAGTTAAATATCAATTCATTGATGCCTTTTCATGGGCAGTGAAGAAATGGTATCACACTCAGACAGTGAGGAAATCCTGTAGCAAGCTCATTGGTCTGAGAAGTTGATAGTGACTGACACTTTTGTAAATGTATTACTTTCCAACTAAGCTACTGCATCTATTATTTTGTAACGTGCACAGAACTGGAAATAGTGGCGTCCACCCCGAGACGGTGCATCTTCTTCCTTCCCTGTTTCAGAAGCGTTGTGTTCAAAGCCCACTCCTGTCTCCCCTGCAGTCTCTCCCAAGCAGGGCCGTGCTCACGCTCCCCGAGCAGCAGCGCGTTCGCTTCTCATTTAGTCCTTTCAACTTGCCTTGCTTGTGTGCAGAGCTGTGTACTCATGGTCGGTGCTTCCCACTAACCGTGAGGTTCATGAAGGCCAGCATCGTGTGTGTTTGTAGCTGTGTGTTCTCATGACCTAGCACAGGTCTGGCGGAGTGAGGTCATCTACTAACCATTTATAAAATAAAACGTTAGTGTTCCTGCATAGAGGTGCAGGTGTCCTCAAACTCCCCTTGGGCTGTAATGGTTAAGAATATTTACAAAATGTATCCTCAAACATCAGCTTCCCATGAATATTTTGATTACATTATTGCTTCTTTCCATTTTGGTATTACAAATTCTAAATGTCATGGGTATCTAAAGGTATATTTATTCAACACAGTCTTATAAACGATAGAAAGAACCTGTCTGATATGTGCTAGATTTTTGGTCTTTATTTTTATTAAAAGCTTCAGTGAATTGCTTTGGCTTTAAAAAAATGTTTTTAGAGAGCATTCGTGTAGGGTATTAACCGATTAATCCTTCTGCTAGAAGGTTACGAAACCCTCAAATCTGTGCCGAATTCAGCAAATCCAGATTAATAACATTTAAGCGTTGGAGAGGTGGTTTCTCATGGGAGCTTGAGCAATTATTTTAACTCTGTGGCCAAGTAACTCGAGCCATTAAGGACTGTCCTGCCTTTTAAATTCTCTGAGCCAAGAGGGATGACTGGCAGGTCGGCCTGTTTTCCATTACCTTCATCTGTGATTTCTTTTCATCCTGTTACTCGGAGGTTAGTCTAGGCTGAGCACTAGGAAATCCACATGGCCACGCCCACTCCCTCCCTCTGCCTTTTTCTGAGGTTTCCTCTGGACTTTAATATTTACCGGATTGCTGCTTGTTGCTAACCCCGTCCCACAGAAATGTGTTCAGTTCCTGAAACACTAAAGTTTTGTCACCCAACTGACTGGTACATTTAACTAACTGATTCCTCAATCAGACATCTGATAAGGAAATCCTCAGAACGCTTTCTAGTTCTATGGGCTAGGAGGAATATGCTTTTTTCTGTCTGGTGTGTGCGTGTGCGTGTGTGTGTGTGTATGTGTGTGTGTTTTAACCTTAACTGTGATCTTTCTCTTATTTAGATTTTACGCTACTATGACTGTATGATCAAGATAGTGCTTTAGCATCCTGACACCAAATAAAGCTTCAGCTATAATTATTGTAGTTACTGCTGCTTTTGTTTGGAAATAATCTTTCCTATAGATTTTTGTCAATATTTGGTTACTTAAATCATCTCCTCCTGTGTTAATAGCATTCTGAACTCTGGACCTAAAAGCATAAAGATCAGAGCCATCTAAAGATTTGACAATTTTTAAAGCGCTCAGGGCGTCCGGGGTTTCCAATGTAATTGTGAATTGTATGTAACACACTTAATGAGTATAATACCCCAGCAGCATGCGTGCTGTTTTCATAAACATGTTTGCATAATGATAGACTCATATCTGGAAAGAAATCATCTAATCAATGTGAATTCCAGTAATTTGTCAAAGCCCTGATGTGGGGTTGACATTTTCCAAAAACCTTTTTCGTTGAAAGCTTGGCTCGGGAGATTGTACATAAGATGCGTAACACAGTGAAGGGCATTTGTTTGTTTTTGCTGCTTAAATTTTATTGTTTTTTTTCTTTATTGATGTTAGAAAGACAGAGGATGGGAGAGGGAGAGAGAGATAGAAACATCGATGAGAGAGAACATCAATTGGCCGCCTCCTGCACGCCCCCCACTGGGGATCTGGCCCACAACCTGGGCACGTGCCCTGACCGGGAATCGAACTGGTGTGGGTTGACGCTCAGTCACTGAGCCACACCGGAGGGGCTTACTGCTTACATTTTAGTTATTATCCATTTTCCCATTCTTTAAGGAGAAGCCTATTCCCTGAGTTGTCTGCATCTTTGTCTTCAGATATGCTAGCAGCTTGATGATGCTCGGTATTTTTTAGTGGGACTTTGAAATAGATTATGAGAAATGGTAGCTAATCCACAGTCACGTCTTTATGTCATTGTCCCCAGTCCAAGATGCAGAATTTTGCTATGAAAAATTAATGAAGGAGCATGAACTATAAGATAATGCAGATGCATAATCTGTAAAATTCCGTACCTAAAACACTGTGATGTCGTATATTTGTTAACACAGTTTTTGCAATTTGGGTTCCTTGTGAGCAGAGCCAGCCTGAATTACAATGTAGACTCTGAAATGCCTTTAAATATGCGTGATATCACTGCATAAAGTTCACCGGGGCGTGAAGAATCTGCTCCCAAGAACAACATCAAAGACTAGCTCTGTTTTCAAATTTCAACTCACTCTCATTATAAAGAAAATGCTCTTTAAACATACTTCAAATTAACTTTTGCTTCAAATAATTTAATTTCCTATAGCATCTTTATATAACTTAATGGCCTATTAAATGCTTTTGTTTACAAAAGAAGTTAAATTTTACTTCATTCAATATGGTTTTATGTTATTTAAGTCTATAATTTGTTGAACCCCAATATGGGGGGAAAGGTTGTCCACACAGGTGCACATGCACACACACACAGGTGCACACACACACAGGTGCACACACACGCACACACAAATAGAAACCAATTCACTGATTTTATTGTATGGGATGTTCAATTTCCAGCTTGGATTGGAGGACCTATAGTTTTCTAATAATGTTTTTAATGGAAAGCAGATATTGATGGGTTTTTGTGTCTTCATTTAAGACAGAAAAACACTGAACTTCTTGTATTTTTGCAATTTAATTGTAAACGAATAAGTAAATTTTCTAATATGATTGTTTTATTTTCTCTTAAATTTAAATTTAATATGTAAGTGTATATATTTTCCTGCCTTTGACAGGTTTTTACAACAAACAAATGAAAGATTAAAAAAGAAAGACTCTTCGACTTATTCAATGATTAGCCACATATGTAATACATGGACTCTCAAGTGGACAAAGATCTCAAAGATGAGAGAAGGAGGGAGGGAGGGAAGGAAAAAAGGAAGGAAGGAAGGAAGGAAAAAGGAAGGAAAAAAGGAAGGAAGGAAGGAAGGAGGGAGGGAAGGAAGGAAGGAGGGAAGGAAGGAGGGAAGGAAGGAAGGAAGGAAGGAGGGAAGGAAGGAAGGAAGGAAAAAGGAAGGAAGGAAGGAAGGAAGGAAAAAGGAAGGAGGGAAGGAAGGAAGGAGGAGAAAGGGAAGGAAGGAAGGAAAGAAGGAAGGAGAGGAAGGAAGGAAGTGAAGGAAGGAAAAAGGAAGGAAGGAAGAAAAAGGAAGGAAGGAAGGAAGGAAGGAAAAAGGAAGGAAAAAAAAGGAAGGAAGGAAGGAAGGAGGGAGGGAAGGGAAGGAAGGAGGGAAGGAAGGAGGGAAGGAAGGAAGGAAGGAAGGAAGGAAGGAAGGAAGGAAGGAAAAAGGAAGGAGGGAAAGGAAGGAAGGAGGGAAGGAAGGAAGGAAGGAAAAAGGAAGGAAGGAAGGAGGGAAGGAAGGAAGGAAGGAAGGAAGGAGGGAAGGAAGGAAAAAGGAAGGAAAAAAGGAAGGAAGGAGGGAAGGAAGGAAGGAAGGAAGGAAGGAAGGAAGGAAAAAGGAAGGAAGGAGGGAAGGAAGGAAGGGAGGGAGGGAGGAAGGAAGGAAGGAAGGAGGGAAGGAAGGAAGGAAGGAGGGAAGGAAGGAAAAAGGAAGGAGGGACGGAAGGAAGGAAGGAAGGAAGGAAGGGAAGGAAGGAAGGAAAAGGAAGGAAGGAAGGAAGGAAGGAAAAGGAAGGAAAGAAGGAAGGAAGGAAGGAAGGAAGGAAGGAAAAGGAAGGAAGAAGGAAGGAAGGAAGGCGGAAGGAGGAAGGAAGGAAGGAAGGCAGGAGGGAGGGAGGGAGGAAGGAAGGAAGGAAGGAAGGAAGGAAGGAAGGAAGGAAGGAAGGAAAAAGGAAGGAAGGAAGGAAGGAAGGAAGGAAGGAAGGAAGGAAGGAAGGAAGGAAGGAAGGAAGAAGGAAGGAGGAAGGAAAAGGAAGGAGGAAGGAAGGAAGGAAGGAAGGAAGGAAGGAAGGAAGGAAGGAAGGAAGGAAGGAAAGAAGGAAGGAAGGAGGGAAGGAAGGAAGGAAGGAAGGAAGGAAGGAAGGAAGGAAGGAAGGAAGGAAGGAAGGACCCTTTGTCTACAATGAAATATTCTTTTCTGATGAATAAAGTGTTGATCAAATTACTTTTATATGGAAACCGGGGGAAATCCCTTCCCCTTCCTTCCCTGTGCTTCCGTAGCAAGGACACAAGACCATGGAGGCACTCATTGTCTAGACTGTGATGACATCACAGAGACCATGGCTAGTTCTGACCTTACTATTTTGTTAGTGTGGGGGGGGGGGAGGGGTACCCATCCATCCTGTCTGCATGCTGTGATATAGGCAAAATATTAGCCCATTATCTTATTTAATACTGTTATAAAGAGGAGGGTAGGATGGACAACTGTTCGAAAGAACTGGGAAAATGTACCATATTCTGTTACAGCTGCCAAAAGAGGTCATGTGGTAACCACTATAATTCCAGTTATTGATCATTCATACCCAAGATTGGTGGAGCATTTTTAAATGACAAGTATGGATGTAATAATATTTAAAAAAAAAAGTAACATGAATAAAAAAGTGGCACTGAACCAAATAAGACTTTTGTTCTGAATCAGGAATATGGAGTGGTCCTGTTCTATACATTAAAACACAAGTATTGCCTGGCTGGTGTGGCTCTGTGGTTGAGCATCAACCCATGCACCAAGAGGTCACAGGTTCGATTCCCGGTCAGGGCACATGCCCAGGTTGTGGGTCCAATCCCCAATGGGGGGCATGCAGGAGGCAGCCAGTTGATGTTCTCTCTCATCAATGTTTCCATCTCTCTCTCTCCCTCTCCCTTCCTCTCTCTCTCTTAAAAAAAAAAAATCAACAAAGAAAAAACAATTTAAAAAAACACATCTCCTTCCATATGCCAGCAGCTAGTCAAACACTTAATGCTGGGATTACCCAGAAAGCACGTAAATCTGCAGTTTTCTGCATCGTTTGTGTGAATTATTTTTATGAGGAATACATTAACTCCTAGTCTTGGTATTTATAGTAATTATTGTTATTGTTTTGATGCCTGTGTTTCAAGTGATGGGTGATATAAACACCTGCCCAGAGGATTTGAAGAGGATGCTGGGCCTCGCACTGTGCTGGAGTCCCGGATGGGAAACAGCTCAGTTTCTGAGAGCAGTACTCCATGCGATGGGCAGTGACTTAATTTCAAAGTTATTGTATTACATCTTGAAATGAAATGAAAATTCCTTTTGTTTTTTCTGTGTGCCCTGTTATTAATTCATAATTTATTCTCCTTGGGTGATTATCATGATTCATGTGTCATTTCTTGGCTGACATTGTAGACACAGTTGCCATTATAGAACAGCGGCAATTTGATATTGTTCATTGTAACAGAATCACTTCCCCCGTATGCAGTCAAGGAGGCTTCTGCATGTCAGGAAGCAAATTATGAATTTTTATTTAACAAATAAGCGTCACTAAGCAGATTCTTCCATTAAATTCTGGTCCACTTAGAATTTCAAACTCAGTTAAATGCAACACATTAATAGATACCCAATAAATTTTATTGCCTAGTGTGTACCAGGCCCTCTGAGAGGTGAGAGACAGTGCCTGTCCATGGCTGAAACATGGGGTTTCTACTATTGTGTGTGTCTACAGTGTGTATACATCATGTATATTATTGTGTATAGGTCACATATATATATTATTTTGTATTATATATATTCTGTATACACACATACATATATATGTGGGTATGTATATATATATATAGTGTGTGTGTGTGTGTATATATATATATATATATATATATTTCTCTGTACTATGTTTTGACGCTTACAAAAGGCCTTTCTGGCTGGGAGAGACTGTCTGAACCCAGCTAACCAATTTTTAGAGATATCAAAGGACCCAGCCAACAGTACCCCTTATCTCCTCTTTCTTGCCCAAACACCCCTGGAGACAATATTTCTCTACTTTAATAATCCCAGGGCCAAGTGGCAGGCAACTAGGCACCTCCCTACAGCCCCAAACCCTGAAGTTACCCAAACTAGCCAATCTTAAACTGTTCCCTGCCCGAGCTGAGCCATGCTGCAGAAACCCCAGAGAAGGCTCTGGCCTGGAACATCCCCTCCTCCTGCCCTGCCTCCTGACCACCTGTCTCTCCTGTGTGGCTCTTGGGGACCTGTCTCCCGCTCCAGGACCTGTAGGTAAAATGAACTGTGTTTTTCTGGCCTCTCCCTGTCTCCTCTGGGGTTTGCCTGACTGACCGTCTCATACAGGAACAGAAATTGTCCCCATATTTCTCTCCATTCATCTGCCCTCTGTTTTCTGAGATCTGCGAAGCAGCGAGGAGGTTGGAAAGAGACACAGAAGCCGACGATGTTGAATGCTGAATGTCTCATGTTCAATTTCAGTAAGATCTGGGGCCACTGTAGGTTTCTGACTTAGATGACGGTAGGAGGCCGGCCATGGTTTTGCCTGAGTTCATTGCTGCTGCACACAGGCCAGAGCGCTTTCTCTGGGAGCTTGTTTGTGAATGATGCCCTGGAAGGGGCAGAGTATGGACAGGATGAGCGGATCGCGCTGCGGGGCAACGTGGGGGGGTGGGGGTGTTTTTTGAAACAAATGCAGAGGAAGAACCATGACATACTTCAGAGCAAGCTGCCTCGGGATTTGATGACTCCTCGGATATCTGGGGCCGGGGTGTGGGAGTTGTTCTTTCCGAAGACACATCTTTCACAGCCCATGACCCTGAGCGCGTGGGCTGTGTGCACAGTGAACGCGTTTGCGGTGGTTCCTCTGACTTCGCCGGCAGGGGGAGCCCTAAGGGATGGCCCCGTTCCAGGGCCAGGAGCCAGGGAGCCAGACCTCGAAGTGCAGGTGTCCAAGCCCTCGGCGTCTGGTGAGAACGTGTCATTTCAGAAAGCAAGTCGACTGGACTTGATTTGATTTCTCACTAGTTTATTTATTTACTTCTAGTTGTATACAAGTTTAAACAATACAGCAGTGTACCCTTGGATCCTTAGTTTAAGTAATAATACAGTATTTTAAATTCAAATCATTCACATTTGTGGAACCGCTTCACAGGATGGGGGAAATAATTAAGAACTTAGGAGAGGTGGTAATCTAATACAATTTTTTTTTAAATACATGTCATTTATGAACCATTCCAGAAAGTTAACATGGAAAAGATGTTAGTAAAGGTATAAAAAACAAAGTATCAAGAAACCTTTTACTCGTTCTGTTAAGAGTTGATGATTTCGACTCAGGAGGCGGGACTAGAACATGGGTGTTCTATTCTCAGGGAACTTTTGTTTTTGAGAATGGTGACAGCT
Source organism: Molossus molossus (assembly GCF_014108415.1). Classification (NCBI taxonomy): domain Eukaryota; kingdom Metazoa; phylum Chordata; class Mammalia; order Chiroptera; family Molossidae; genus Molossus; species Molossus molossus. The sequence goes on from NW_023425399.1 coordinate 112,851,110, forward strand.
AATAACACTGAGAAAAAAATCAACAAAGAAATAGATGAGGCTGAGTGCTATCGGAGGATGTTTCTGAGGTGTGGTACCCTAGGGAACGCAGAGAGGGCATTCCGGCGCGGCGGGTGGACTCGGCGCATTTGAGAAACAATTTGCAGGGCATTAACCAAGCAGGGCTTGGCGCGCTGTTTGGATTTTATCTCTGAAAGACAGGGCACAGTTTTAAGCAGAGATTTGTCCTTATCTGATTTCTATTTTTTAAGGATCACTCTGGCTGCTATGTTAAAAGTGGATGGGAGGCTGGGGAGACAGCAGGGGAAGGAACGGGGGAGACTGTTTAAGACGCTGTTGTGATGTTATCACATCGGGAATGAAATGCTAATCAGTGCCTTCCAAATGAACGCCCGCATGGTCGTCTGCTCCTGGAATCTCAGACTAGTTCCCGGCGGGGCAGGAAATGCAGAGGAAGTTTGCAAGCACCGATGAATGGGCCCGCGCCCCTGCTGATGAATCCTGTGTCTCCCCATTTTCTCGCAGCAGGCTTTGTGCGACCCGGTATCTTACCCTCACCTGCCCTCCATTTATCACAGCACGCACCTTAGTGTCGGTTATGGAAGAAGAGTAGTAGGTGCTATTTTATTGCTATGATTACACTGGTTTTGTTTATGTATTGGGCAGGGCCTGTGATCATTGTCTGCACATAGTATCTCGTATAAATGTATCCACAATTCCATGAATGAGGTCATACAAATGTCCTCACTTTGCCTGTAAGGAAACTGAGGCAAAGACTCACCTAAGCAATGGTCCTTCCAGTTCCTGCTTAGGGAAGCCCGACATCCGCGTCAGAAAACCACTGCGACTGCTCCTTGGCCGGAGCCTACGGAGACCCCGCCAACCCAGGCAGAACCTCCTAATGACAGGCCGGGTCCTGAGCATGACGTGGGCCCAGGACGCGGAGCAGCTGGTCAGGCTGGCTCTCCCGTGTCCTCCCAGTGAGATGCCCCCAGGGACTTGGAGCCCTTGGAGGAAGAGGTGCTGGATGACATTCCCGCCTGGGGCTGGGGTTTCTGGGGACAGGTCTGGGACCTTGACTGCATCAGGGACTATTGGTGCCTGGTCCTCTGGCCTCCCAGGGGCTGGGATCGCTCCTCCTAGGACTCCCAAGGAGGGAGAAGGCTCTGATTACTTCAAGAACCTTTCATCTTTGTCTTTGTTCCCATTTCAGCATCAAGAGAAACATTGGGGCGAAGGGGAAGTGACAAATATCTGATCCCATTATTTCTTCAAAGAAACATTTTTCTCTTTCTTTTCCACTTGTCCTGCGGCCTCGAGGCCGACCAGTGGTCAGGTTCCGGTTATCCAACTCCAGAGCGCCTTTGTAGGAGACAAAGAATGTCAGCGGTAGACTGGGTGACAGGTGTTTTCTGGCCTGTCCTTACCCTGTGGAAGGAGCTCCGCCACTGAACCGGCTGCCCCGTCCGCGCGGGCCTGGTGCCCGCCAGGGGGCGCTGTCCCTCACCGCCTGTCGCAGGCACAGGCTGGGTGGGAAACTTCGTGTTCACTGTTCTAGCGACAGCTGCACTCCTGCCTCCCAAGCTGGAGAAGTTGTTCACACTTCCACGTGATTACAGCGAGGCCTGTCAGGTAGAGGGCAGGACACAGAGTTCAAGTCGCATTTCAGATCAACTCTGAATAATTTTTATTTTATTTTACTTTAAAAAAATTATTTGTCTTTATTGTTTTTAAAGAGAGAAAGGGAAGAGAGAGAGAGAGAAACATCGATGAGAGAGAACATCGACTGGCCGCCTCCTGCATGCCCCCCGCTGGGGATCGGTCACACAACCTGGGCGTGTGCCCTGACTGGGAATTGAACCGGTGACCCCTTGGTGCAGGGGTCGACACCCAACCACTGAGCAGCACCGGCTGGACAACTGAATACTTTTTTAGTGTAACTTCCACGCAATATTCATATTTTTATTGGCTAAGTCTGGCAACCCTAATTATAACTTTAATCATAAAAGTGTTTTTAGTCAAAATACCAAATAACAAAAAGCCATTAAAATGTCTCAGATTAGTTTACTACCCCGGTAATGAAATGATGTTCCCCGACGTGTTCCTAGTAGTTAGAATGATTCCTGTCATGGTCATGGCCGGGTGGACCCTGTTAACGCAGACTCCCCCCAGTTCTCGTCGCCATGGAAGACCCCCTCCCCGTATCACTTTCGTTTGTCTCCCACCTCTGTGTCCCCCAGAGTCTCTGCTCTGGGGCCATGGGGACCCTCACCACAGTGGCAGATGCTTCCATGTCCTTGCTGGGTAATCTGAGGGATTGGGGGATCCCTTCTATGTCACAAGCTTGCAGAGGGACAGAGACTCCACATTAACTACTTGTTGGAACAATTTAAATTGGGCCACCAGCTTGGAGTTGGGTCCCCAGGAGGGGTACTGATTTCTAGAAATACGGACGCAAACAGGACGTGTGCCCGTCTCTCTTGCTTTGGGCCTCCTATCCACCCATTCTGAGTGTTTCTAGCACCACACCCCTGGAAGTTTACACCTAATGAGGGGTGGGAGGAAGGAATCTGGCTGAGTTTTCTCTCCGGTTTCTGTCTTCCTCCCAGGGCAGAGGGCCGCGTCCTGTGAGCTGCACCAGCCCTTAGCTTGGTCTCCCTGGCCTCCAACAACGGTTCAAGGCTTTGCTCCTGAGTGTGAAATGGGCTTGTAAAAATCGGGATTCCACATATCCAGGCTTTTAAGACTCAGTGAAGAGTCTCCCTCTCTCTCTTTCTCTTTCTAGTTTTAAAACCGTATCATCGTGTGTGCATAAGTATGAAACCCGCATGGTCCCCTAAACACTGGAGAAGCAGGAAGCCGCTGGGAAGATTGAGCAGAACTCTGATGCTGAATTTCGAGAATAAGGCCAACTCCAGGCTGCTTTATTCTGATACGACGATGACACATTCGTTTCATTTAAACCCACTCAGCAAATAAGTGGCTAGATCTTTAAAATAAATTTTTTACCTACAAGTAATTTGACTTGGACTCTTGATATGGTTTCTGTAAGGCCGAATCTATTCCCAGAGCCCATTCATTTAAAATTAGGTCAAAATTCTAAAAAGCCATTTTCATTTTGAACCAACTTCTGTACAGTTCCCTGGGTACCGCCCATCCTTTGGCAAGAAGTCTTTGGCCACAGCGTAACTAAACAGTTCCCAGAGGTTACCAGCGCCGTGCCTGGCACTGTGTATCCAGAGTCAGGGTAGTTTTCATCAGAAGCAGAAACCAATGCAGCCTCGTGATTCTTGTCAATAACAGAACTAAAGTAACCTTTTCATAAATACTGTAGCCAACAATTTAAGGACCTATAAGTAAAAACCTGAACCAAATCAAAAGGTATAACACCATGTAATGCTTTATGCAACAATAATGTTTTTGTTACAGATATTTTAAATTTTTTTAAACTTTTTTTTTTGATTGACTTTAGAAAAAGAGAGAGAGGAAGGGAGAGGGGGGAGAGAAAGAGAGAGAGAAACATTGATTTGTTGTTCCACTTATTTATGCATTCATTGGTTGATTCTCATATGTGCCCTGACCAAGGATCGAACCCTCAACCTTGGAGTATCGGAACCATGCTCTAACCAACTGAGCTACCCAGCCAAAGCCACAAAAAAATATATATCTTGGGTAAAATTTAAACCTACAAGTACCCAAATGAAACCTGGGCTAGATGGGCTCCACTTTTGAATTTCAGGGGGGCATGGGGGTATCGTTTGGGGCATGGGAAGGGAAAGTTTAATGAATCATTCCTGAAGAAATAATGTCATTTAATAAATAACAATTTTACACCTCAGTATTTCAATCTACTTCAGCGCAACGGAGAAGGTGTTTGTAGAACATGGTCAACCATTGTAGAAAAGAGGAACGGAGATTAAACAGACGAGCGCGTCGGAGTGTTGTTTCCTCTGGGACGTGGGGAACAGAGTCCTCCTCTGAGCGGGAGGAAGCAGGGCACCAGGCAAGAGGCAGAGCCGAGCAGCCAGACCGACCCTGCGGAGACACCACACCGGTTACGAGTGCCACCTTGTCATTTGCCCAGTAGGAGCCAGTAAAAAATAAAGTACTTTGAAATGAGAAGTATAAACAGAGATGGAAACAGGAAACGCTGATCCCAGAGTGGGCAAATATCTCAACGAGAGAAATGCACCGTCTCCCGTGCTGCGGAGGCGCCTTTGACGCTTCCCCTCGCGCGGTGGGGGTCTCAGGCCGAGTGGGGCCGTGTCCCCGGGGCAGGAGTTTCATGCCCCCCGCGCTGAGCTCGTCTGCTGGGAAACCAAGTCCCTCCCTCTCCACTCGGCAGCTCTTTCGGCGAAGACTCACAGCGATTCGTCTTGCTGTCCACTTGGAAAACTTAGTTCTTTTTTTTAAATTTTTTATTTATTAATTTGTTTTTGTTACAGATGTTTCTCATTTTTCCCCCATTGACACCCTCCTCCCCTCCCCCCCGCCCTATTTCCAGCTTTGTTGTCTATGTTCATTGGTCATGCATACATGCATGTAAGTTCTGTGGCTTATCTCTTCCCCCAGAAATCCCCCCTCCTCTGAGGCTTGTCAGCCTGTTACCCCACCTCCATGTCTCTGGGTTAATTTTGTTCAGCAGTTTGTTTAGTTCATTATATTGCACAAGTAAGCGAGATCATGTGATATTTGTCTTTCTCTGCTTGGCTTGTTTCGCTTAGCATAATACTCTCCAGGTCCCTCCATGTCGTCTCAAAGGATAAGAGACCTTTCTTTCTCAGAGCTGCATAGTACTCCACTGTGTACATGTGACTTAGTTCTTGTCCATTCTATTTAGTACGCGATGGCCTTTGGTTCTGTGAAACCAGCATCCACGAAGCCGAGCTCCTTCTCGCGGGCACCTGACAGCTTAAATGCAGCTCTCCACGGGCGTTCTTTCATGATTTTCACACTATTGGTTCGGTCCCTTTGTCCGTTGTGAAAGAGGTTGCGTACCCTTTGAACTATTGTCACGGCACATAGGAATAGTTTGTTTTCTGAGCTGTGCACAGATGTGCGTTTTTATACATGAAGAATAGATAGGAGAGCAAGAAACTTTTTAGCTGTTCCCGAGACTGTGTTGTAATGAGTGGAAGTTCCTGAGAACTTAATTTCTTAATTAATTTCTTAATCTCTAAAGAGTGAGTCAGCAACAAGGGGTTCTCGGGAGATACACACGGCTGTCATTTCTTCGGTCCGGGCTCCTGGAGACAGGTGGCCCCTCCAAAGGGGTCAGTAGGGTAATCTTGCTGTGGACAGGTTCGGGGAGACCAGTGGGAGGCGGGAGGAGACGGGAGCCGGCGCTGGGCCTGGAGGCCATGCGGAGGGCTGTGACCGGACTGGAGGGTCATGAGGGCGATGGCAGGGCCACCGTGGCGTGGAGCCTTGAGGAGGGAGCGGTGTCTGCAGAGGCCGAGCGAGGGGGCGGGGAAAACAACCCCCCTGCTCCCTGTGTCAGAACCCAGTGGAACCATCTGGAAGCACAAGGCCTCAGTTTGCAGCCGTAACAGGTCAGCCCCTGGGACTCAGAGCAGGTGAGAAGAGGGGCTGACTCTGCAGGGATCCGTGGGACCCAGGACATAACTTGCCTTTTCTTCTTTGTTGATTTTAGAGAGAGAGGAAGGGAGAGGGAGAGAGAGATGGAAACATGGATGAGAGAGGACATCAACTGGCCGCCTCCTGCATGCCCCCCGCTGGGGATCAGGCCCACAGCCTGGGCCTGGGCCCTGATCAGGAATTGAACCAGCGACCTCTTGGTCGACGCTCAACCACTGAGCCACACCGGCCAGGCCCATGACTTCCATTCCATGAACACGTGGGAGGTACTCGGATGTCGCAGCTGAGGCTGCACGAGGGTGCTGCCACGGCCTGCCACGGGTGCTGCCACGGCCCGCCTCGGGTGCTGCCACGGCCCGCCACGGGTGCTGCCACGGCCCGCCTCGGGTGCTGCCACGACCCGCCACGGGTGCTGCCACGGCCCGCCACGGGTGCTGCCACGGCCCGCCTCGGGTGCACGGGCATAGGGGGCTCACGGAGACACCGCTGTGCCACGGGCAGGGCGTCGCGCGGGGAGCTGGGTTTGCTGGGGTGACGGCTGCGTGCGGCCGTGCTCTTCACAGAGTGGACGGCAGCCCTGCGGTGCTGTCTGCAGCACGGATTTGAAATTTGAAATGAAACGTGGAACCAGGAGGCATTTACAAAATGCCAGGGCCTTCCTTGCCCGGAAGTTTCTTCTAGATCTGAAATTGTATGTGTTACCTTCCTTTTGGACTCTGGTCCAAAAGAGTTCCAGTCAAAAGTTAAAAATGTGAAAATGAAATTCAATAAAGAGTTCTCGGAGTAACCCAGAGGGGATGGGACAACATAATGTGATACACAGCGTAGCAACAGGTGGTTCACTGAACAGCACAGGACGAGTACAAGGGAATGATATCCCCACACCTCGCCCTCAGTGTATGCAGGGTGTGGAGCCGGCTGATAGACACAGTAAACAGAGAGGCAAGTTTTGAAGGGTTCTGGGCTTACAAGAGGACAGTCTTTCCCCCCACTTATATTCTATGCATATACTTTATATAACATAGTCACCATCATGCATTTTTAGAGATTTAATTGTGAGCTCTTTGGAGTGAAAATAGTCCATTAATACAAATTAACACATGCAAGTTAAAGTATTCTTCTCCAGGTAATTTATTCATTAACTTCAGCACATTTTTTACAAAAAAGGAAATGCACTTTGTCACTTAACGGTTACAGTTAGTGGGGAATTATAATTCATTCCCACAAGGAGAGAAAAGTGTTTAACGCTGTTAAGTAGAGCCATGAAGATAATGGAAGGAATACTTACAATTCATAAAGAATTCTGAATGAAGGGCGGCACTGACTGATTACACATTTCTTCTGCATCTGTTCAGTCTCTTGTGAGTATGTGGTAGTGACCTAATTTTAATTTAATTATCAAAACCACTAATAAATTTAGACATAAATCAAGAAGGAGCAGGTCAATTCCAAGAGTTATTAATAAGTTGGCACACTCAAAACTCATTTAATTCTTCAGCATCTAAACTAATGAGATGTTACAGCCGATTTGTTGGCATATTAATATAGTTGAATGCATTGCAATTAATCAGATGTGGAACAGTTGAAATGGTAAAATAAATAGATTTTAACAGTAGTGATAACTTACCTCAAAATAATTCTAACTAATTTAGAAATAAATTATAAAGTTCAGTTTTTAAATAATGGCTTATGGACTTTACTGTCATTTTAGATATGCTTATTGATGTGCTAATAAATAGTGCATGTGGGAAACTTTTTTCTCCAGATTTTACCTAACTTTTGCGATGGCAAAATGAGTGTCAAAGATATGATTATGAATAGACTAGCATACCGACAAGAACCAACACATTTTTCATTTGTGAGTTACACGTCCTTGGCTAAGTTATGTTATGAAATTAATTGAGGGAGTGCAGCTGAAATATTTCTGTAGCCTTTTCTATAATTCATATAATTCTCTGAGTTTATATCATCACACTAGCGCTAGTAACATATCTACTGTGTTTGAGTTCATTCAGATACACCTATCAGTTTTATTTGCAAATGCATGACCTGAGTACCCACATCAAGGTAAAAAGATATGAGCTTTAACTTCAAAAACTTTAAAGCCTGGGATGTAAAATATTGGTGCTTATAAACACACAACATCAAGCTGAATGACGAGCTCTGTCAACGTTAACGCGGAGACATATATATTGGACGTTTCCCACAAACAGGGCAGTTTGGTTTAGACTGCACAGTCGCTGTGTTTCACCATTTGAAAGCATGTCGTTATGGTAAGAAGTGTCTTACACATGAAACACAGGTGCGGAAGGAGATATGACCTTGATGAAACTGAGGTCATGGTACAGTGGGAGGATTTTTAAACAGGCACAGAATCATAGACCAAGGGACAGTAATAAGCCGGGTATGTGACACAGGTGAGGGTGGGCTTTTCATTTTCAGGCGGTTGAGTTGGACAGAGGCTGTCCCGCTACAGGGAACGGGAAGAGGAAGACCCTTCAGGACCTTCTGAAGAACTCGCACCTGGACCAGAGATGGCTGATGGCCAACCAACCTCAGCCAGAGAAGAGAAATGTCTTTGCTTCCAAGTGGGAAGTGAAGGGAAGAGAGATCCATTCTTCTTCCCCTCCATTCCCCTCCTAATAGCCAGCACCAGAGGGATGAGCTGGCAGTCAGACATGAGAGGGTGATTTTAAGCCGAGCTGGGCTCAGCTCCTCATAGCTGACAAATGTCTGAAATCTGGCCGTTTGCTCAAGTGTCATCAGTGAAAGGGGACATGAAAATTTCAATAGAGCACATTTGGAGGGAAGAGACTGCAGAAAAGTTCAACTCATTTATGTTTGTATGCCATGGGAGTTAGAACATTCAGCACACTCATTCTGTGTGCGGTGGAAGGAATGATTTCGGTCTTGGGTTTAGGCTGCTGTTGAGTTCCCCACCTGCTGCCAGAAAAGGGCTAGACAGTCAACATGCAAGTGACCACACAGAAAATGTCCTACAAGAAGGGAAAGAATCCATGTTAAAAGTTTTGGTTGGCTTAGCAAATGCGTATCTCCGCTCTCTGGGATCTTTCTGTTTTAAGTATTGTTCCAGAAGATAAGGAACATCGTGAAAAAGAACGGAATCAAAGACTCATGTCAGAAATATGAATTCTTTAAAAGAGGCTCTCACTATCCAGGGCCTCGTTCCTGAGCTGTAGTGACGCCAGGCAGTCCGGGAGCCCTGAGGCCCCTCCATCTCCGCAGGCTCGTTCTGTTCTGTTGACAAGGTGGAATCTTAGAAGACCTCTCTCGGGAGGACCTCAGGTTGCTTGGGTGGAATGACCTCTGTCTTTGCACAGAGTTGGTTTTTGTTTGTTTTGTTTTTTTAATCCGCACCCGAGAACATTTTTCCATTTTTTTTGTTCAGATAGAGTGGGATGGAGAGAGAGAGAAACATCGACATGAAAGGGACACATCGAGCGGCCGCCACCCGCACAACCCAACCAGGGCCGGGGACAAACTGCAACCGAGGCACGTGCCCTCAGCGGGAACCGAACCCGGGTCTCTCCGGACCGCAGGCCGACGCTCTAACCGCTGAGCCAAACCGGCCAGGGCTGCACAGAGTTTTAACAGACTATGGCGTCGTCATTTCCTGCTGGGTTCTTCTTCAGATCTTTCCTTCTGTTGGCTTCTTGTCTTCTGACCTTCTGTAACATGAGAGTCCTGGCGACTCTTCGGTCTTAAGTGACTGCAGGTGGCATTCAAACCTCAAGAAACTCTTCCCTGCAGACTGTGGTAAGAGACTGTGCAGGAGAGAGCTGCCCAGGGACGGGGTGCCGTAGCAGGACTGTGGGCTGGACTCGGACTCGACTGATAGAACTTGGAAAGCAAGGGCCTTAGGAAGACCGGGTCATTGTGTGTCGCTTGTCCTTGTAGAGCACACTTTGAAAAGCTCATGGCTTTCCTGGAACCGTTGAAATATTTTTTCCGTCCAGTAATCTGCATGCCAAATTGGATTCGTTCATTTGATTATTTAAATCTTTTAAATTTTTCAGCTAAATAAGCATGTTTAACTGCTTCACTCTTAATCCTAATGTTTCCTTTGTCTACGCTGTCAGGAAACAAGGGTTGAGGGCTTTCTGATCTTTGCTGACATCCTGTGACCTTAATATACACTGAATCGTCGTTTGCTTAACTGATAAACCGTCAGGCGTGAGCTAAAGGTAAATTAAATGTCCGATGGGTCTCTCAAAACTGGGACTGGCAGAAACCTTATTCTTATAAAATGTTCTGGTGAACTGATTCTATGTAATGCATGTATTTTTTTTTTAAACAATCAGCTTCTATAATGTAAGCAAATGAAGTATTTATTTTATAGAAGGAATCCAAATAAATATGTCGGCTTCATAAGTATGCACAGAGATACTCAGCTGATTTATTTCTGGTGATGGGAACAAAGACTAAATTTAGAAGCTCTCTTTCTTTTATAGCACAGACCAAAAATACTGCCAGACATTTTCTATTTTTGTACTTTATATTTGTTTCAACGCATTAAAGAATTAATATAGAAAAATCTAGATGGATTTTTAGCTTTGTGCATCATCAGATAATAGACCTTAAAGTAGTTTTGTTCTTACCCATGAAAAACTAAACATAAGAAATGTGGTGTTTTTTTTCATTCTTCCTTTTATTTTTATTTTTTAATTAATTTATTTTTGTTACAGATGATTCTCCTTCCCCCCCCACTGATTCCCCCCTCCCCCTACCTCCCCACTCTGTCCCCACCTTTGTTGTCCATGCCCACTGTTCATGCACACATGCATATAAGTTCTGTGGTTTATCTCTTCCCCCCCAGCCCCCTCTTCAAGGGATTGTCAGTCTGTACCCCACTTCCACATCTCTGGGACTACTCCATTCCTCAGACTGTTATGTTCATGATATTCCACAAATAAGTGAGATCATGTGATATTTGTCTTTCTCTGTTAGGCTTGTTTCGCTTAGGATAATACTTTCTAGGTCCCTCCATGTCGTTTCAAAAGATAAGAGATCTTTCTTTCTTACAGCTGCATAGTACTCCATTGTGTACATGTACCACAGTTTTTTTATCCATTCGTCTACTGATGGACATTTGGGCTGTTTCCAGATCTTAGCTATTGTAAATAGTGCTGCTATAAACATGGGGGTTTTTAACATACACTGTAATCAGTTTCTAGAGTTACTTGAAAAAAACAGACTCTACCACACTCATGTGAGGAAAGAGTTGTCTATACAAGTAATTCTCATTGTTTGTGAGAGTCACGTTCCATATTACCATCAAGAACATCGAATTAACAAAGACAAAGCCATTTCTCCTGGGACAGACGCGGAGTTGGGTCCTGTCACCCTGGTCACAACATTTTCTTGAACCAATCAATTCATAAACTTATTTTAAGTCTGCTTCTGTTGAAAAAGACACTAATTAGTATGCACTTTTGATTGATTCACATTGAACCCATGGGAACAGGCCGATGGTTGGTACCTGCAGGGAGCTTGCCCAGAACACGCATTGCCCCTGAGCCCATCCTGGCCAACTGTGCTTGGAAACACTGGCCAGCGCCTAAGCTTGGGCCCTTTTAAACAGTGAAGCCAGCCCTGGCCGGTTTGGCTCAGCGGTTAGAGCGTCGGCCTGCGGTCCTGAGAGACCCGGTTTCGGTTCCCGCTAAGGGCATGTGCCTCGGTTGAAGTTTGTCCCCGGCCCTGGTCTGTTGTGCAGGTGGCAGCCACTCGATGTGTCCCTTTCACATCGATGTTTCTCTCTCTCTGTTCCTCTCTCTCCCCCCCCCACTCTACCTGAACAAAAAATGGAAAAATGTCCTCGGGTGAAGATAAAAATAAATAAATAAATAAATAAAATAAACAGTGAAGCCACCAACAAAGCACAAATTTCTCTCTCTCTCTCTTTCTCTCTCTCTCTCTATATATATACACATTTATAATAATTTTAATTAAAATGCATATATGTAATATACATTTACATGTACATATATGTATTTATTGCATATACATATATTTATAATAAATAATCTATAATATATTGATAATATATAATTAATGTATGTATAATTAATTTCCTATTTATTCACAAACCCAAGTTCATCTCACAAGCACTATGACTGGCAACAAGCATTTTGTTGTTGTTTTTTGTGGATTTTTTTTTCACCATTTGATACTCTATACAGAATTTATTTTTATTTGTTTTATGTTTCTTGTTGAAAGTATTACAGATGTTCCCCTTTTTCCCCCACTGACCCCTCCTCCCTGCTCCCGCCCCCCTCCTGCGTTCCCCACACTATCGACTGTGTCCATTGGCTGTGTATATGCGTATCTTTCATGTTTCAGGACTTGTTCGATACTTCTTCATTTAATGACTTTGCTAATCAATGTTTCTTCAAACTGCTTTTCAAATTGAAAAATCAATTTCTATCAAGAACTATAGTCAAGAGGAAAATATATAAATATTGGAAAATAGAGAATCTGTGCAGAAGAAAAATGACTCAATAAGTAATTAGATCAAACACACTTGAAAAGTTCTACTAGAGAGATGACTGATTATCAATCTATGTGTCACACTGTCAAAAATTAGTTAAAGATTAGGAGAACGCAGCTAGGAGAGAGCTCCCCTCCTCTCGTTGAAGAGTTGAAGCAAACATGATATAAACATCTTGGTTAGGGGGCCCTGCTCCGCACGCCCATCTGGGGGTCAGCGTATGAAGGGGCCACCAGGCTGTGCTCACACCATTTGAGAAGGTGGCTTCCTTGGCTGCCATCACAGATTACGAGCCAGCAGGATGAGTCTTTTCACTAACTGAGCTGAAGTTGACATAAATTGATGTTACAGATTAGTCACAAAGTGGCCCCAGGGGCCAGGAAATATGAAGAACGGCTAGAGCGCTTAATGCAGTGTGTCTCAGGTCCAAAGGGTGGTGATGGGAATTCGATGCTCTTTATCACCTGAAAATACTTTGCAACCAGCACTTAGGTAGGTCATTGTGTGCCCTGTACCTTGCTTGTTGGTACTGGGCAAGTATGGATGACTTTTTGTTAAGCCCATTATTTACACCATAAAATACATTGATTTTTGTCAAGTGATACTGACTGATGTGGTACAAGGTTTTCTAACAGTGTGTTTGGAACTCCACATCTACAAAAGTGTTTCAGGGTAATCTCTGCAGGAAGGGGAGAGATGGAGTGGGCGGGGATGTAGCAAATCTCCAGCCTTGAGATGTCCTCTTCTGTTTTATAAATTGCAACAATGAGGATGGTTTTGTGTAAAAAAAAAAAAGGAAAAGAAAAAGTTTCTGCTACTGAAGGATCATTTGAGAACCAATGATATTTTACAGAAAAATCACTCCATGCCTATCACTAATTGAATTTGAGATCTATAGCACGAAAAGATGGAATTTTAGGTTCTTGACAATCAGCCTCTCTGACATTTCAACAGAATATAAGAACATGTATATTTGAAGGGTTATTCTTGGTAATGGACCCCATTTGTGATAAATATGTTTCCATTTCCTTGATGTTTGAGTATTTGAATAATCTGACTCTAGCCTTAAAATGAATTTGCTAATTTATGATGTTATATTTGTATATTGGAGGTTTGGATTGCTCATAAAGGAATCAGTGGTGACAAAAGCCAATCACTCAAAGCATAAATTATGATTGTTTATGAATTTCATGGTGGTATATTACCATAGTGGATACAGAAAGTATAAAATTACATATAAAACACCATAGTTAGTAAAGGAATTGTAAAAATGTAAAAATGCCTTCCAGTAGCATGGATCAAAAGAGTTGAAATAATGAAATCTTATTAAAGCGTCTGTAATAGGTTTTGAACACGCCCTTGAAGAGAATGCCACTTCATTCATACTAAATGCACTACTTTCATTTAAACCCTGTTATGACTACAGCGTTGTTTGAGCCCTTGACATTGATTTCCCTTGTGAAACATTGTTTCCACTGTTTACTATTTAAGCTGCACCACAGACTGAAAGTCTCAAGGATGGATGAGAATCAATTGATAAAAAGCACGACTCCCTGTGCCTTTGAGGGTGTATATTCAGGATATACTAGAATTCTCTTATTTTTCTCTGTGCGTTTAATATGTTAAACTGCAAAAATGATTAAAAATAAACTCCAAGTGTATTAGAATAGGTAGGAATTATGTATAACAAGGGAGAATTAATAATTTGTGCAATCAGATAAAGATTCGGATCTTTAAACACTTTTCTTGCGCTTTTTCCTTCTGTATGTTGACTAGTAAGCCATTGCCAATGCGTTTTCTTCCCCTAACAAACTCCTTTACGCTTAGGGCGACCTTTTCGGCACCTGGGAAAGAGGCTGATGGCTGCTGGGCCATGTGCCTTGGCAGCTAACCCACATGGAACTGTCAGTGAGTTTCATGAGTGACAGCGACATTGTTTTATTCAAATTTTGCCAAGACTAGAAAGGGCTTCTGGGTAGCTCCTCCCTGTCTGTGGGTTACCAGCAGGAGTGACGGAGGTTGGAGGTTCTCTTTCCACGATGTTGGCTTCTTCTCCCAGCTCTGGTTCATCCTGACACCTGGATCCGTTGTCCTCTGCTCGTGCAGGATCAGCCCCCAGGCTCCCTCCCTGGGCGAGGCTCTTCAGCGCTGGCTTTTCTAGGACAGTCACACCTTCTGTCCAGCTGGCTTTCAAAACCCAGGAGCATCCTTCTCAGTCCCCTTCACTGCTGGGCCTGGGACTTGGACAGCTTCATTCCGTCATATGCTGTTGGTCACAGCAGCCACAGGGGCCACCCAGTTCCCAGGAGGTGGAGACGTCAACTCCTCCCCTTCATGGGTGGGGAGCAAGGCCATAGGACACAACATGCAGGAAGGGAGATGTTACCGTGGCGGACTTTGTAGAAGTAACTCTGCCACAATGAACTTGAAAAACTAATTATTTTAAATAGTTTTGTTGATGTTTCGATAGAGGGGAAGGGAGCTGGAGAGAGAGAGAGAAACATCCATGATCGGCTGCCTCCTGCACGCCCCTGCCTAGGGATGAGCTGGCAACCCCGGGCATGCGACCCAACCCGGAATCACACCAGCCACCTCTCGGTGCATGGGCCAATGCTCAATCCACTCGGCCACACAGGCTGGGCAAACTAAGGGTTTTAGAAAACTAGCATTCTCCAGAATGACCTGCCAAACAATAACCTATTGAGAAGCAAACGTGTGATGAACTATGAATGCTACTTAATGAAATGTAAATAACTACCATGTTCATTTTTAATGTAACATGTGCCTGAAGAAATGCGCGCTTGTTACTAGAAATACAGAAATTCCAGAAGTAGGCTTTAAATGATGATTGCCAAACAGAGAGGAGAGCATTCCAATGTGCGTCTCAGTTTGAATAGAAGTGATACTTATGTCTAATGGACTCTGGAATGGAGTACACATTGCAAGGGAATTGTGAGACATTTGGATGTATCTGAAGCTAGGGGATTTATGTTTTGGCTTTCGGCATAGAAACACAAACAACAAAAATTAATGTAGCTGAAAAATGCGAATAGTCAGCACATTTCATAGTATCCTTTAGTTTGTAATTAGCTGGCTATTCCTGTTGGGATGATTATACCATCTTTAGTCATTTCCTTCACATGGGATTCTCAATGGAAAATTATAATGCAGTAGGTTTTCATGTCAAATAGTAAGCTAATTACCAATCTAGGTGATAGTCACTGGCCTCTATGGGGTAAATTTTATACAGAGGCCTGTCATGTCATCTAAGTAGCTAGATGAGTAGGTACACTCCCAAAATAGTCTCTTTTAAATATGTAAGGTCAAAAAGATCTATTAGGTTTAAATGTCTACGTTTTAATTGGAACTTTCCAAACTAATCTCATTTTAACAACCCATGAGCAAGGACTAACACCACGGTTGCTCCGAACAAGTACACCAACTCTCTCCTCACTAACTTAACTTTTCATGAAATTAATGCAAAAGGGATAGAAAGGATATAAGCAGTTTAATATTGGAATGTGTGTGACTGATATTTATGTGACTCGAGCCTCTGATTACTGCTTATTTTAATGTTTGTTATTATATTTCTGTATCTTGAGCAAGAAACTTAATTAGACACACTAGTAAGCATTTTGCATCCAATGAATATCAAAACTGAAAGCATATAATGAATAATATTCAGGTTTAAAAGTGTATTTATATAGTTGAAAGTGCCTATTCTTTTTTTTATCCTCACCTGAGGACATTTTTTTTTTTTTTGCATTTATCTTCAGATAGAGCAGGAGAGAGGGAGGAAGAGAGAGAAAAGCATCGATGTGAAAGAGACACATCGAGTGGCTGTCACTCACACGACCCCAGCCAGGGCCAGGGACAAACCGCAACTGAGGTACGTGTCCCTAGCGGGAACTGAACCCAGACTCTCCGATGCTCTAACCACTGAGCAAACTGGCCAGGGTTAAAGTAGCTATTCTTTATCAGTTCATTCAGGAAGAAATACGTTTATTTCTTTCTTAAATAAAAGTGACATCTTTTTTACATAGGCT
This sequence comes from Molossus molossus, assembly GCF_014108415.1. Taxonomy (NCBI): domain Eukaryota; kingdom Metazoa; phylum Chordata; class Mammalia; order Chiroptera; family Molossidae; genus Molossus; species Molossus molossus. The sequence goes on from NW_023425399.1 coordinate 112,867,262, forward strand.
AATTAATATATGAAATATCACTTTATGATGGGTTACACCTCCCATAAGCCATCAAGACACAAGGGACATTTTAAAGATCATTGATAAATCTTGCAACTAGGGCTTTTGAGATTCCACAAGTGAACTATTTAAAGGTTCTTCTCCGTTTTCCACCAATATTTCAATTTCATTACAATAAAAAGTTGAAGACTTTGAAAAAGACTTTACACAATAGAGACCAAAACAAAAGAATTTTGCATTTTCACCTAGAAATGCTTGGTTAAGGCATATTTTAATTCTCCTTCCCTCCAACAACACAGTCCCAAACAAATTGTTCACTTACTATGTAAGCCCATGTTTAAATAAAATATGAATGCTTAGATTTAACTAAACCAGTCCCCACAAAATGTTATTCTTGGGTGAACACAACCCACTTGCAACGATGCCGTGGTGGAGATTCTCGGGGTGCTGTGTTTACGCCGAGGGGTGTCAAGTGCCATTGTTTCCAGGCTTCGGAGCAGAAATAGCCCTCGCCAGCCGCAGAAGCGGAGTTTTTGCTGGTGATGTTCGACTTGATCGAACACCTCTGTCTGAAGGGTAATTTTATTAAATCCGTGTTGCAGCACACAAGTCTAATGGGAGAATGGTGATTCCGTGCGAATTTCACCCTGCGATCACCCTCCTAGGAGATTAATACTCTAATTTGTGTTTCATGAGCTTATTATTATTTTAGAATCAGTTTGGCTCAAATCTGATAATTCTTTGAAACAAATGAATCCCAGAATTCTTATTAAGCACAGAAAGCAATAAAATGTAAATGCATTGCACTGAATTGGAGCTGCTGGGTAGTGTCTGTTTAATTCTTTATTACTTGTATATTTCTTTTCGGTGCTGTTAGAATCGTGCAATATAGCTGTTAGGTAATAGCAACCATTAAATAATGAAAACATCTTCAGTCACCTGACAGGATCCACCTCACGTCTCACTGATCATACCATCGGTTTTGCTTTTGTGAATACAGACTACTGATTTTATATTAACTTCTTTACTAATTGTTTTTGAAACATTCGTTCCAAGTATTTTTTTTTTTTTAATGAAGGAAATGAGACGAAGTTTTGTGGGTTAGTTCAGTATATTTAAATACCAAACACTGACCCAATTATTTTTTTAAAATTTTTATGGTTTATCTGAATGGAAATTGCCAAGGTGAATGTCACTAATTTGTATTCTATCCATAGCGATCTATATAATCGTAAATTGGCCACAATATAAAGCATTAGCATGTTTGAAATTATGTTTAATGCAACATAGAAAAAGTGTTATGATTCTAAATCATTATGCAGGAGAAAGGAGATCAGATTAGATTTCATCAATTTGGTCAGTCATTTTAAGAATTCATATTTAGAAACTAATTCTAACTCAAGGTATTATTTTAATCATTAAAAATTTATTTTAGCCCTGGCCGGTTTGGCTCAGCGGTTAGAGCGTCCGCCTGCGGTCCGGAGAGACCCGGGTTCGGTTCCCGCTAAGGGCATGTACCTCGGTTGCAGTTTGTCCCCGGCCCTGGTTGGTCGTGCGGGTGGCAGCCACTCGATGTGTCCCTTTCACATCGATGTTTCTCTCTCCCTCTCTTTCTCTCTCCCTCCCACTCTGTCTGTACAAAAAATGGAAAAATGTCCTCGGATGAGGATAAAAAAAAAAAAAATTATTTTAATTTAAATTTATTTTTGTTTGTGTTTTTTTTTTTTTGCTTTTTCTTAGCCTCTTCTCTTTATTTCATTTGAGCAGAATGATAAATGTTACTAAGTCATAGATGAAATTAAGTAGGCAAGATTAAAAAGAATACAAATAATTCTGATGACATTATCTTATAAAAAAAAAAAAGCAAAATTAAAACAAAACTTGTTAGCAGAGGAAATGGATTTTGAAGAGAGATGATTTGAGCAAACAGATGGCCCCATACGTGTTACTTTTTTATATTAAAATTACTTCCTTCATAGCTTCCACCTCCTGTTGTTAGAACATTATCTGTTTACAGCTGTATAACTCTTCATGACCTTGAACTACCTTCCTCCACATCGTCGGATGTTCATATCTCGGCATGTTGCTCTCAAACATGATGATAGTCTTTTTTTTTTTTTCGTTGAAATGCATTGTATTAAACCAGGATCCAAATGCAGATCTATAATATTGCGACTGTGTGACTGTTTCTTTGCACTTAACTCAACCGTAATTTCATTTGGGAGTTAAGGGCTAAGAAGCTACTTCCACGGGAACTAAGGGTCCATTGGAGGACTCAGGTACTGCAAGGAGCACGAGGTCTTCGGGGTCCACAGAACCTTGCTTCAGCTTTACTTTCCCTATGCCGACACCTACTAAGGGATATGGCATTGGGTGCAGAGGCACATTCTCCTTTTTCCAATTTATTATTCTTATTCTTATCTTATAGCACAGGAAGTAAAAGCAATCGGTAGGCAAGGCGCATGGTAATATTGACATATTAAAGTTCTCTCATTCATTAATCCCATTAATGGCTGCTGCAGACCAGTCTCATCTCACATTTAATATTAAAACTAGCAGTCTATCCTACAAAATGTTAAGCACTCTGCCTTGTTCGTTGTGCAATGTAAGTACCTGATGCACCATTGAATCCATGGCTCCTTGAAGCCCTTCTAGAATGGGGTTCATTTAAGTTGCATCCTAATCAGGCACCCAGTGGACTAAAATTACTGCTCCTGTGATAACAGGCACTAGGACGTCAGGTGAACTCGAGCCATGAGCAGGGCTGCGATGGTTCCGGGGCGGAGCTGGTGTCAGTGGGTTATGCTTGGGCAGATATTTGAGTTAAAGCTGATAATCACAATAATGCTGCTGACAGTGCATATTAGTTGTGTTTCTGTTCACACAGTCCTGCCCCCCACTCCACCTCATTCACCCCCTTTCACACACACACTCAGGTTTGTTTGTTTGTTTGTTTTAATTTGAAAAGCAGTCTCTCAGTTATTTCTTTCCATTGATCACACCACCAGGATAGGTTCTGGCTCTGCTAAGAAACTCTGGGCAGAGAAGGAGAAATGAGTTGTAATTCATATTGTCATTGTTCTCATAATGAAAACAGCATCCAAAACTTTGGGGGGGGGCATCACCTCTTTACAGGTCGCATTCCGCACTGACAGATGAGTCCGCTTGTCTCAAAACTTCCCCGACCTCACCCCATCCACAGACAGACACGGCCCTCGAGCCTCGCTGTCAGAGCATCCCCCTTCTTGGGACTAGAGTTTTATTCAAGTGTGGGCATATTTAGTCCACTCCAAGCCTGCTACAGTCTCCCCTTGGACTTTGCTCCCTAGTCCATCAAGAAAGAGTTTGGATACTTGGGAAAGAAGGAAAACTGTATTGTAATGAGTATGACACTGAGGTCTTCCTATCGCATTAACAAGGGATGTCATCTTTGATAAGTTACCAATCTCTCTGTCCCTCAGTCCCCACCCAGGAAACAGAATTTGGTCTAAGTCTGGGGTTTCTATGATTATTATCCCTTAAAATGGTTACGTCTTTAAAGGAGACCAACCTGGTGTATGCACCCCAACTGTCCAAATTCTTTAGGCCGTGTGTCGAATTTAGTGTCTTTTATCTTATATGTAATATCTCAGATGAATATGTGTTTCTAGAGGTAAATGTGAACCTTATTTTTATGATCCATCACAAATAGCTGGCTTTATTAAATATATGAAGTAAAATAGTATATTATTATTGAGTTTAACTCTGAAATCTATTTTTTATTTTTATAATTAGAATTAAAATACAACAGTGAAGCTCCTCACAAATTGGATGCCTATTTTAGTTTACATCATTTATATTTGCACAATACATGTGCTCGTCTCTGTTTATTTATTTGTATTGAAAAAATCATGGCAGAAAATAATTTTGGTCTTGTCTAAAAGAAAGAGGAAGAAGCTCTTAAGACTTTATGATGTTAAATTTATCCCACATCTTTTATCTCAAAAAAATTAAGGTAGTTTTGCCGTGGTCGGTTTGGCTCAGCGATTAGAGCGTCAGCCCATGGACCAGAGAGTCCCGGGTTCGGTTCCCACCAAGGGCTTGTATTTCAGTTGCAGTTTCTCCCCTTCCCCAGTTGGGGTCATGTGGGTGGCAACCACTTGATGTGTCTCTCTCATATCAATGTTTCTCTCTCTCTCTTCACTCTTTTTTCTCACTCTATCTGAAGATAAATGCAAAAATGTCCTCGGATGCAAATTAAAACAACAATGAGGTATCACCTCACACCTGTCCGAATGGCTGCTGTCAACAAATCATCAAACAACAAGTGCTGGCGAGGGTGTGGAGAAAAAGGGACTCTAGTACACTGCTGGTGGGAATGCAGACTGGTGCAGCCACCGTGGAAAACAATATGGTGTTTCCTCAAGAAATTAAAAATTGAACTGCCATTTGACCAGTGATCCCACTTCTAGGAATATACCCTAAGAAGCCTGAAACACCAATCAGAAAAAATATATGTACCCCCATGTTCACAGCAGCACTATTTACAATAGCATAGATCTGGAAACAGCCCAAGTGTCCATCAGTAGACAAATGGATAAAAAAGCTGTGGTCCATATACACAATGGAGTACTATGCAACTGTAAGAAAGAAAGATCTCTTATCCTTTGAGACAACATGAAGGGACCTGGAATGTATTATCCTAAGTGAAACAAGCCAAACAGAGAAAGACAAGTATCATATGATCTAACTTATTTTTGGAATATAATGAACATAACAGTCTGTTAACTGTAACGGACTGTTACAAGAGACGTGGAAGTGGGGTACAGACTGACAATCCCCGGAAGAGGGGGTGGTGGGGGAGAGATAAACACAGAACTTATATGCATGTATGCATGAACAATGGACATGGATGGACAACAAAGCTGGGGACAGGGTGGGGAGGGCAGGGGAGGGGAAATCAGGGGCGGAAAAGGAGAAACATCTGTAACAGAAATAAATTAATTAATTAAAAATGTCCTCAGGGGAGGATGAAAAATAAAATAAAAATGAAAGAGATAATTAAGGTCGTTTCTTTGGGGGGGTCCATTCTTATTTCTAAATCAGGTCAAAGACAAAGCCCCCCTCATTACTTATGCACTGTGCTCCCCCCGTCTGTGAACTACAGTTCTTAGTTTTCATGGAAGACATGGGTCATCAGTGGGCTTAGGAGGCAGGACCATCCAACCCACCACTCAGCTTTGTCTTCTGTCCATCCTCTCACTGATGAGAAGCTCCGCTCCGTGACCAGGTTGACAGGGTGGGCGACTGTTAAAGTGACTGATGGGGGCTCTGTAATGACTTCCAGTTGACTTTTCCTAGTTGAGCTCCTCTTGGTAAGGTTAGGGTGAGGTCAGTCTCAAGGGCTTACCCGTTTTCACTATAACATTAACACGCATGAGGTGGAACAGATATTTTTACCTCCAAATGATCTTATCCAACCTGGTCGCTCGCGTACAGTTTATTGAGTCTGTCAGTTCCCAGACGTCTGCTACACCCTGGAGGCTGACGGGCAAAGGAGAGGGGCTGTGCAAATATGTGTAACGAAAGAGAAATGTTCAAATCGTTGTGGTCAGATAACCTTTCTAATGCCTTGAAAGGAAGGAGAAATGTTGTTTTTGCTTTCCGAATCGAAGGTGAGCCTGACAATAAATCCCGCAGCCTGTCCACATCAATGTTTTCTGATAGTCACTAGATAACCTCTTTTTTTTTTTTTGTCATCGGTTGGTCAATTATTTGTCTTGTTTCCCTTTATTTTTGAGCCATCAAAGGGTGTCATTACCACAGAGCCAGTGACATACTGAATAAATGAGGGATCCAGGCATGAGCTACCAAAGACAAAAGCTATTTTTAATATTCTTTGTTGCTGCTACAGCTTAGATGGAGCAGAAATAGAATGGCTTTGAAAGAAAATAAACACATGTCCAAAAAGAGACAAAGGGAGAAAAATCAGAGGAGTCAATGGAGAAATAACTGGGAAGTGAGAAATATGTGGACACTAATCTTTATGTTCGCGTTTAGCCTGACCGACTGTGTGTCAGCAGGCTTCAGGGGGGAAACAAAAACTTGTATAAGACTAGTTTCATGGAATAGTGACCGTCTCCCCATCCACCCCAGCCTTCCCTCCCCATCCGTCTCTCTGTCAAACTAGGATCAAGTCAGCCTGGGGCAGCTTAGAGCTTAAGGAATGTTCATCACTGGCACTTCTCAGAGGTTCCGAGCCTGAGAATGTGAACTAGAAGGTTCTCAAACAGATGCATGCTTTTCCAAGCTCTTTAGACCACAGATTAATTTTCACCAGAACTCACGTTAGCATATGCTGTTTGGGTGTCATCATCTAGAGAAAGCTGAGTGTGTCTCCCTTTTCTGTAGCTCTGTAATTCCCAACGTGATTTACGTTTCTGTCCCCGAGTTTACAAGACCTGCAAGTGTAGAGACAGAGAGCGGAGACTCTATTCGGTGCATCTCGGCGTGCCCATAAGGTTTTACAAAGTGCATGTCGTCCCAGAGAATTTTATATTCTGGGCCTTGGGCAGCATGCCGGGATTCAGATGTTACCTTTTCTGAATGTGAAATGAGGTCTGCTCTAGCGGTAATGGCGAAACCCAAGCACGGAGCTATTGTACAGAGAATCAGTATCATAACACAGGCGCAATAAAGCCCCGAGTATTAGTTCAGCGAAGCCCTCTGTCCCCCACGGTGACGCAGAGTGAGCAAGAGAAACAGGTCACAGAAAGCCACCATCTCAAGCTGGAAGACTCAGTCTATGACGTGTGGAGTGAACAAAGAACTGGTCATTTGAAACATTTGATTGGAATTTTTATGTCGACATACTTCAACATTTCTGTTCCATGCGTGGTTCCCAGACAATTATTCTTTAGAAAATAAAACAACAGGCAGATACGATACACTTCGCTTGAAAAATAATCTATTGCCTAGTTTATCACCTGAAGTCACAGGTCCAAATTTAAACTCTCAAATTGCTTTAGTGCAATATATGTCATAGAAATGATCGATGGGGCTTATCCGAGCTTTTCTCTTTGGATTTCAAAAAACAAATGTTTTGCTGGATGGTTAAAAATATTTTCACTTTCATGGTTTCTTCAGACGCCATAAATATTGATCTGTCACCAAAGAAACTTCTTTGCCACCGCATAATCCCAACGCCCCCCCCCCCTTTGGTTTTGTTGGTTTTGTTCATGTGTTTTTTGTGACTGAGCCAAGGAAAGAGGGCTTTGTCATCTCCGATCACGGGGGTGCTGCTGTGGACTCAAAGGGGCTCTTTTCTGTACAGGGGTCGTTGTAGGCATCTGACCTGCAGAATGGACGCGCACCGTCCGCAAATGCTTCAGGTGAACATGCTCCAAGAACTGTCTTGGAATTTTGATTGAAAGTTAGTGCCCATTCATGAATTTGCCGCCCTGAGTGTCTCTCACTTCCGTCTCAGTTTTCCAGTTGGGATAGTGGAGAGATGATGTGGCGAATGATGTGCAGACTTCTAAGTCCATTGCCAGAGACTGGATCCATGCCCGATGGCCTTCGGAAGGGTTTTCCTATGCTGGGAGGTATGGGGTGCTTTGTGTTTGAGAAACACTTTAATCTTGTGATTTTGTTACTCTTTTAGTCAAACTGGACAAGTCTGCCTAAGAACGAAAGTTATGGTGTGAATTAGTTGTAGAAAATGAAGCCCTTGAAAAGTCTATTAGATGAAGCAACCTAAACAGAAAAAAATGAAATGAGCAATGTTTTCAAATGTTTGGGGAGTCATTACCCCTCAGCACCAAGTGTGTTTTATGAAAGATTGTCTTACTTCCACGGGGCATGTTGTGTAGTTAAAGGCTTTGTGAATAGCACCTCTGCGGAGCCTGTTGTGAACCTGGGTGTCACTCTTATGTACTCACACTCTCTGAGCAGAGTGGAAAGTAGTGATCCCCCCGAGTGTGGACATGGCGCAAAGTGGCTTCTGGTTATCCAAGCAGATTCTAAATGCTGTTTCATGAGGACAGTTATAACCACAAGTGCACTTAACAGAATCTTCAAGGTCGGAGACACTCAGACTATTCAGTGGCTTGAGCGAGAGTGGAGAAGGGTCGATGAGTCATTATTCTGTTGTTCCCTGTCACTTGAATCCCGTGTCTCCTCTTCACGTCGCTGCCTTTGCTTTAGCTGAGACGCACCTGACTCTACTCGGCTACGTGTCTCCCTGCTCTGGGCTGCTCGCCATGACTGGGAAATCTGGCAATTGTTTTTCTGCCAAAGGCCCAATAGTAAATATTTTAGGCTTTATGGGCCATAAAGTCTGTGTCACAACTACTCAAGCCAACCGCTGCAGGACAGAAACCAACACAGATGACGTATAATGAATGAGCATGGCTGGGCTCCAATGAAACTTTACTTCACGGACACGAAAATCTGAGTTTCATATAATGCCTCCCTGTCATGAAGTAGCCCTTTTGTCACTTTTTCAACTATTTAGAAATATCAACGACAGCGTTCTTGGGTTTTGCGTCATGCATAAATCTGACCTGTGTCCTGTTTTGTTGTGTTTTGCTATGGGCTACAATATATACATAATAAAATTTGAGAAGCACTGATCAATGCAGCGTAAGGTTTATTCATTATGTCATATTTATAGGGATGATCTTATAATGAATTGGTACTGAACTTTTATAGCAGCTTTTCTAAGCTATAACTCACATGCGACACAATTCACCCAGGTAATGTGTACGATTCAGTGGTTTTCAGTATATTCACAGAATTGTACAACCATCGCCACAATTGAGTTTAGAACAGTTTCATCACCATAAAAAGAAATTTCAGCTATTAGCAGTCACTCACCATTGTCTTCCAATCCCCCACCTCACCCTCAGGCGACTACTGATCCCTGATCTATATTGATTTGCATACTCTGGAGATTTCACATAAATAGAATCATACAATACATAGTCTTCTGTGATTGACTTCTTCCACTTGGCATAATGTCATCAAGGCTCACCAGTGTTGTAGAATATATCTGTACCTCGTTCCTCCATATTGCTGACTAATATTTTAGTGTATGGATACCCCACCTTTGAGTTATCCATTCATCGAGTGGGGTGCATTTGGGTTGGTTCTACTTTTGGGCTATAATGAATAATGCTACTATCAACATTTATGTACAAGGTTTGGTACGGACATACTTTTCATTTTTCTTGGTCAATCCCTGAGGGTGGAATTCCTGAGTCATATGCAAATTTGCAAAATTTCTTTCGGTAGTGATTTTGAACTCCATTCCATCGTAGTGTTGGAACATACTTCGTGTGATTTCAATTTATTTAAACATGATGTTTGTGTTATGGCTCAGCATGTGGTCTAGCCTGGAAATTGTTCCACGTGCACTTCAGAAGAGTGTATATTTGGTACATTAAGTTGCCGAGAGAGCTAGAAAAGATATGTCTATATACTAATCCATGTATATAGCCATGTGGATAAATATTTCAGTATGTAACCATTCATCTGTCTTCATATCTCATCCATTATCTCATGGATCATTCTACCCCCTTGCTTGTCTGTAACCTTCCACCCCCACAATGAGAAGCCTGGCCCCCACCCTCCCCACCTACTGCATGGTTGTTCAATCTCATCCTCATTATGATGCTTTCGGCTTAGTAACTGCACTCTTGTCAGAAACAGCTTAGTGTGTACTGTACGTATAGCTACTTTTGCCATTCGTTGTACATTCTCTGCTCATTTCCAAAGTCACTTAATTCAGCACCTGTCCCCTCACGCACTTGTGAGGTGGCTTCATGCATGCAACGCAGCCGAACTAGCTCGTCATCTTCTGCGTGCCATCTTGGACATCCCCGTGAAAGTCTATGGATTTGTACAGAAAACGCTCCTGCGTTGAAAAGGCAACTGCTGAGCTTTTGATGATGTCACTCATAGGTATCCAAGCCAGTGACTCTGTTTCACATCCCTGAAGAACAGTTGCCGTGAATGAACTTCACACTTGGCTGTCAGCACAATCATACAAGCCGTCTTCCGGGACACATGCCTCATCGTACAGATGCATGAACTAAGCCCGAGACACAGGAGGCACATCATCACCATCACATAAGCACCGATAGGGCCCGACAAGCGTTCGGCTCCTCCAGGATGTGTTCTGTTCCCCATTCTTTCCTATGTCCTCTCAGATACAATTATTCTCATAAACACAACTCTGATGTTCTCTAATCACGTTTCTTTCAGGGTTTTAAATCTACTAAGAATCCTAGGATTAAAGTAAGATGGAAAGCATCTTTGAAATAAACAAATACATCACTGCTCAGTAGGTCTGAGTAGCATCTCAGACTCCCGAATCAAGTGGGTGAGAGCAGGAAGGACTTTGATTTCCGTGTTGGGCATCAATCCAGGAGATTCCCTGAAGTGTAGCCGACTCTTGATGCTGGTAAAAGCACTTCCCAAGGAAAGCACCAACCTTGCCAGCTTTCCCATGGTCAAGAACTCTAAACCATCCTCCGTGCCAGCATGTATTTGTCTTAGACGTTCTACTTCAATGTAGGGTTTCGTAAGGCTGCATCTCCATACTCCGAGGATCCATCATTCTCCGGAGTTCTCCCTGGGTCTCATTAATTAATCTTCCTTGTGCTCATGACATCTGCAGCCTCACTCAACATCTCTCTTAGTTGGGAACTATTAAAACAGCATCTCGTTAGGGCAACCGGCAGTGCTTGCATTGAGTTCTTCACTATCGTTCTCTTACCGGGAAGGGAGAAGGCACACGTGACTGTTCTTTGCCCTGAAAGGTCCGAAGAACATCTGCATTTTGGGTTGTTGACAATTTTGTGGTCAGAGCTCGCAGTGAGGATGGTGTGTAATTTTATTATTATTTTTTTTTATCCTCGCCTGAGGACATTTTTCCATTTTTTGTACAGATAGAGTGGGAAGGAGAGAGAGGAAGAGAGAGGGAAACATCGATGTGAAAGGGACACATCGAGTGGCTGCCACCCGCACGACCAACCAGGGCCGGGGACAAACTGCAACCGAGGCACATGCCCTTAGCGGGAACCAAACCCGGGTCTCTCCAGACCGCAGGCGGATGCTCTAACCGCTGAGCCAAACCGGCCAGGGCGGATGGTGTGTAATTTTAGGGCTCTTGCTTCCCCCCTCTCTGTTTTTCCTCTCTCATGTGTGCACACACGTGTGCGTTCTCCTCTCTGTCCGCAATAAAAGGGAATTACATAGTAAATTAGATTGTTTACTGCCTCACCGAGTCATTGCTATGCGCCAGGCGTTATTGAATGCTCCATAAATTTCATTCTAGTCTTTGTTTAATAATTGGAATTCCTCTTTGATTTCTTTCTCCTTCACTCCGAATAACCAATCATTCTTTCATGACGTTATGACTTTTTCTACTGGCTACCTCTTTTCCATTCCCCCGGTCAGCAGTATTTCATCCCTGCATCTCAGACCCTGGTGTCATTGCTCAGTGGACTCCAAACTGTGTGCTCCCCAGAATGTCCCCTGCTTGCAGTCTCTGCAGTCCTCGTTCATCTCTGTAGCTAACATTTATTTAAGGCACTGTGACATCAACTTGGAAAGGACGACAAATATTTGCTGAGTCTCAGCCCCTGCCATGTAAAGCAATGATTGCACGATGCCATAATGAGTCTCCGCGACAGAATAAGCACACCTCTGCCCCACATACCCCTTGTATTTTCTTTCTTTGAATCTTTGCTTGTTATTTTTACTAAGCAGAAACTATCTTTTTTTTTTTTTCTACTTAGCTTGTTAAAATTCAACAGATCGATCCTTTCAGGTTTAGTATTCATGTTCCTCTAGTCCATGGAATTATCCATGACAATCCAAACAGGAATGAAACAATGAAACTCTTCCTTTTTTTTTTTTAACTCTCTTTTTATTGTTGACCCTATTACAGATACCCCCATTTCCATCCCCTCCCTTGCCCACCTACCTGCACTCAGTCCCCACCCCTCTGCCTCTGGCCGTCACCACTGCTGCCTGTGTCGTGGGTTATGCATGTATGTTCCTTGGCTGATCCTTCACCTTCTGTCATCCAGTCCCCTGCCGTTCCCCTCCCCCTGACAGCTGTCAATCTGTCCAACGTATTCATGCCTCTGGTTCTATTTTGTTGGCCAGTTGATTTTGTTCATTAGACTCCACATACACGTGAGATCATATGGTTTATGTCACTTAGCAGGCTCATCGCCAGGTCCATCCATACTGTCCCACCGAGTAAATTTCCCTCTTTTTCACACCCACATAGTGTTCTGTCGTGTAAATGCAACTCTTCCTCTTAAACGTCCATATTATTTTGCTTTGGCACGCCTCTATGTCACAGTTCTGCCAATCTCTAAAACGTTGTTACAATCATACGCAAGGCACTGAGGATGCAGCATCTCATTTTGCAGCTCCAGTAACCAAATGCGGGGTCCGAGAGGCTTCATCTCTGTCTGGTCTCTGGCACGTGCTAGCTGAGCAGCTTTGGGCTAGTCTGTTAACCATTGCTGTAAATCTAGCCAATTGGACTGATCATGGTGTCTCATAATGTTATTTTGAAGATAAAATGAGATTATGTATGTGATGATCTAAAAAGCACTGGCAATTATCATTGTTATTATTAATATGATTACCACTTAATGGACTACTGAACTGATGCTCAGCCTCATTGGGAGAGATCTCAGAGGGCACCCCTCAATAATGGCAGAGTTCTCAGTATCGTTTTTAGTCTCCCCGGAAATACTTTTATAATTCTGTGTGAAATGATATATGTTAACCAAAGAAAGGGCATTTTCTCATTTTATAATGAGGTGACAATATGTTTTTCCTGCCGATTCTGGTCAGAATATATTTGACCATTCAAAAGCCTGATTGAATAGGCTAGGCAATAATCTTCTTAACAAATGAGGTAATACTTTCTTTAAATGAGTATTCACTGTCCATAGCTTTAAGATATTTATGAAAATAAAATTGCTGTAAAAATCAAATGTCAGTGGTGGTTAAATATTCATAAATGTGTGTGTTGGTTCCTCAGCCACCAGCCTTATGAAAACCATCAATTTCAAAGTCTGTTCTTTTGGGACCAGATGAACACAGACAGTCATTTTGAAAGGTGGTGACTTCCGTGATATTCTAAAAGAAATAAGGAGAAATAACAATACCACTATGTTCTTTAAAAAAAAAAAAAGATATCACAGCCCAGCCAGTGTGGCTCAGTGGCTGAGCATTGACCCCTGCACCAAGAGGTCTCTGGTTCGATTCCCAGTCAGGGCACATGCCCAGGTTGTGGGCCTGATCCCCAGTTGGGGGGGCATGCAGGAGGTGGCCAATCGATGTTCTCTCTCATCAATGTTTTTATCTCTCTCTCTCCCCCCTCCTCACTCTCTAAAATCAATAAAGAAAAAAAAAATTTTAAGATAAAGATATCACATGTTTATGTTAACTAATATTTTAACCTCCTTCAGGAAAAAAAGGATTCACTGACACAGAACACTCAGTCCTGTGCAGTATGTGGGAATTGCTCCAGATTCATTTTAAATGGGACACTGTCTGTTTAAATGAACTGACACATGACAGTGCTCATCACTAACATCCTTCCAGTATTAACTCAGAATTGGTTCTGAAAAATTCTCTTTGCTTTCAACCACTTCAGTTGGTTTCTTCTTATCCTCTAAGAAACCAGGTTCGGTGTGGCTTGTCATGTCTTCTATAATACAGAATAAGGCATGTCTAACATTATGCCAACAGAACTTTCTGTTCAGTCAAATTGAATAAAAATAAGGCACTAGGCATTATGGCACAGAAAAGTATAAAAATTGAATCAATTCATGTTATGCAAATATAACCACTAACCTGAAAACCATAGGGAAAGGGAGCTTTAGTCATTGTTTTATTTGAATAACTAATCTGAAAGGTGCATGTGAGGATGCACTCCATACAGACAAAATCATTATTTTGTTTTCAGCACCCAGTAGAAAAAATTAAGTACTTAAATTTAAGGTATAATATAATGACTTCTACACTGTATAAATCTAGATCCTTACAAAGTAAACTGCTTTATTTTCCTCTTTCATTTACTTGTCCCTTGGTTGGAAAAATCAAGGAAGTTAGCTTTCTTTTCATAATTCCTAAATTATTGGTTTTTATACCTTGATAGAAATATTTGATTACCAGCAGATGCTTAGAGACTGGAGGATGGGGGAACTTCCAGACATCCCTTTGTGTGTGTGTGTGTGTGTGTGTGTGTGTGTGTGTGTGTGTTCAAATAGCAAGAGATTTTTATTTTTATTTTTTTCTTTATTGATTTTAGAGAGAGGAAGGGAGAGGGAGTGATAGAAACATCAATGAGAGAGAACATCGACTGGCCGCCTCCTACATGCCCCCACTGGGGATCTGGCCCACAACCTGGGCATGTGCCCTGACCGGGAATGGAACTGGAGACCTCTTGGTGCAGGGGTCGACGCTCAACCACTGAGCCACACCGGCCAGGCCAAATAGCAAGAGATTTAATAGTACCTACCACTTAATTCACTCAGGGCAGCCTTGTTTACATATAAGATAAGGGAAACAATTTTCCTCTCTTGCGTGATTGTCATCCAGTGTTCACCATTTAAGTGTAACATTTTATTTATAATAAAAATCAAATTAACTGATATAAATGGAGCTGGTATTATTCATCACATAACTGTCTCACTTTTTTAATGGGAAGTAGTATGGAATAATGGGGGAAATCTCAGGTCGGGATTATCAGAACTGAGTTCTAATCCTAAATATTTAATTCAGAAGGGCCAGTGACTGTAGGGGAATTATAGAACTCCATGTCCTCATTCATGAAATTAAAACTAGGATCATTTGGAGGAAGATGATCTCAGGAGATGTATGACGTTTACAGACAAATATCGGATCCTTCCTTTCATCCTAACACATGAGGACCAGACTAAATTAGTTCTAATTTTGATGCCATTACTATAAAAGTCTATCCAAAATGAATTCACTATGATTATATATTCCCTAAAGAGTGAGAGTATGAGTAAGCAAATGGGATGTTATATGGCCAGTCCATATCTGGTCAGGCCATGCTGTAACTTACCTGCCTACATCAACTGATACGGGTACCAGTCACATACACGTGATATCAGATCGCCAATATGTGAACGGAAGATGAGACTCCCACAGGGTGGTTAAGAACTTTGGACACTCACCTCTGCACCACCAATCCGTGCTGATGGTTCTGCCTCTGTAACAGCTGTTCCATCTGACCTCTGCTCTGTCCAGGGTTGCTTTCGTGACTTCCTTCCCTCGTTTTCCTGATGCTCTTTGTATTTGCCCCAACCCGGGCTCAAGTTCAGCCTCCCAGGGATTCGTTGCTGGACTTTGGCTATATGCAGTAAATTTTGAATCGAATGCCTTAAATTTAACCCAACTAATCACTGTAAATTAAAACTATCCCCCTAGAACCTTAAATTCTCACAGAGCCATGGCACTTCGTGATTCTTATTACAAAAGAGAAACTTCTATACTTATAAGTAATAGTGTTTTGTTTTCCCAAACTTGGGAGACAGCAAGAATTAGAATGATGAAATGTACTGACATGAAAGATGAATTTTTAAATTTCCCGTCTTAAAATCTGTATTTATTATGCAATATTTCAACGGTTCAGAGATTTTTAAGAATAGTAAAATCAATACTTATGTAGCTTCCAACAAGCCTAAGAAAAAAAATTTATCTACACAGTTAAATACCCTTCATGCATTCCTTTGTATGTCCTGATTTACTGGCTTTCACTCAAAAATACAAAGGTTTGTCTAAGTTATATACATAGCATCCTCTCTTATGTGCTTCAGATATCATCTCCAGGAATGATGTATTTTGATAAGGAGCATTTTACACTTCAGTGCACTTAACGTTTATCAACCTCTCCCTTTATGTCCTGTGCGTTTGATGTGCAGCCTGAGGAATCCTTCTCAAGCCTAATGTAATACATTTATTATTCTATAGTCTAAAATTTTGTATGCTTCTCTTTATAGTTACAATATTTATCCACGGGGACTGATTTTACATATGGTGAAAGGTTAGAATAACTCGTTTTGTGTTCCTTTCCATATGAATAACCAGTTTTTTCCAATGCCACTTATTAAGTAGTCTTTCACTCCGTTGTTCTAAATCCCAGCTGCCACGTATCAGCATTCCAAGTATCTGAATACCAGTGTACGGGCCTGATAACATTTCCACCTGGCCCTGTCTCTGTCTCTCCATCCACGCCACACAGTAGTAATTACACTTCCATTAAGGTCTTTACAGTAGAAAGGGAAAAACCGTTACCTCATTGTTCGGTAGCATCTGCCATGGTCTTAGATTTGCAGTGTTGGACAAAGTAGCATGTGTGGGCTTTGGTTGAAGTTATGTTTATAGCTGAGTGTAAGGAGAATCAAGGTGAATCATTGTATTGCTCTTATAGATCTTCATCTCCTTGGACTTTAATGTGTTTCAACAGATGTATTTTCTGCATAATAGTCTTAATCACTTATATTGTTTCCTGTTTTATATTTTCAGTGCCATCGTAAAACGAATCTTTTCATCTTACGTTTTCTGCATCTTTGTTGCTGGTGAATTGGAAAGCAATTGATTACTGTATATTGATTTTATCGTTGACTGGTGATGAAATTGCTATAATTCTAATGATTGGATATAGATTCACTTGTGTTTTTTAATGTAGTCAATATAATTTCTGTAAATAATGACAGTTTGGGTTTCTTTTATATCTTTCTAACCCTTACATAGTTTTAAATTTCTCATGACTCACAAACTTGCTAAGAATTTTAGATAACATATATGTTACAGAGGACTTTCATATCACGTTCCTGATTTTAAGGGTATTCCTTCTGTGTTTTGTTATTAAATTTAGTGTTTCTACATTTTCTTAGGCAGAATTAAAAAATAAAAATCTAGAATTATTCAAATTTCCAAGCCAAAAGAAAATGACTTAAGATAGGATCATTCTGACAAGCCTCAAATTTCCTTATGAAATTGTTTCCAGAAAATAATATATCACTAACCTGCAAAGTTCTGAGGGATAGAAAGTCTTATCCAAAAAACCCTCTACTTGGCCAAATTATGACCCAAATGTCAATGCCACACCCTCCAAAACATGAAAGGTCTTAAGGAATATAACACCTAGAAAGAATTCTTGAAAAACAATAATGACATAGAAAATCTTGCCAACAATGAAATGGAGATGACTTGGGGAAGGACGAGCGCCAGACCCGTGTCTACGTAAGCAGAGCACAGCCTCACAGAAGGGAGCTTCTACAAAGAAATGCAATTCAGCCAAACAGTCAGTGACTGCAAAGGGGACACATGGCCTCTGACTCTAAGGAGGGTCAGCCAGTGGGGAGCAGAACATCAGGAGGGTGGAGAATGGAATGAGGTGAGCCAGTTCATCACCTTCCCTCGCCCCCAACCTGCAAAGTCTTCAAGGGCTACTGGTCTCCTCCAGCCTCCGCTCCACTCCTGTGAAGCCCTCTCCACAGACCCTACTAGGTCCTCACAGCCTCCTGGCGGGGTGCCCTGGGGTTCTGCACTGTCCCGCGGTTGCTCTTAGACTTCCCACAACTCAGTAAGGAATCCTTTATTAAACTTGGTTCAAAGTTGGAGTGGACACACATGCCAGGGATTCAGCTCCCGCTCGGACTTCTTCCCAGAGTGGATGAGGAAGAGCCCGGAGGGGACATTTAGACGGGCAAGAAGATTGGGGATCTTTTGAAAGCCATGGACCGGGCTCAGTGTAAGGAAGGGGGGATTTCAGATGCATTAGTCCTGCAGTAGTTTTAAAAGTTAAGGTGGGGAAGAGGTCAGAGCCAGCGACACCTGTTAGGGAGATCCGATTTGACGGTTTCCACAATATAAATCACTAAGGTCCTGGACTAGGTTGTTGGCAGAGGGAACAGAAATATAGCAACAGATGTGAAAAGAAAGAAGAAGACACATGGCCACATTCAAGGATGTAAGAACTGAAGGAATATGACTACAAGTCCGTCTTAGAACAAATGACTTGGCAATAAATCAGAGCCCTTGAAACATTGGGGGGGTGTCATCACCTCTGCAACATAGACTCTAGTAAAAGGATTTGGTGAGCATTGAACCCATTGATCTTTAGATAAGTTAGTCAACTACGAGTAGAATGCAAAGTAAATACCATATAATTGGATATTTAAAAATATGACCAACAAAACACAAACTACTAACTATACATAGTTAAAATGAAAAAGTAAATTGAATGTTGTTCTCTTATTAAATAGATCTCATTTTTATAAAATCAACTCTGACTGTCCATCCATTTAGCCACGTACATGAACAAAGAATCTATATAAAATATTGTCTATTTCAGCAATTATAGTTATTTTCATTTGGTGAAAGCTTTTCTGTCTTCTTTACAATTTTATAGTGTTTAAAATTTTTTATAATTAGTATAGATGTCATCATTTTCCAAAAAATATCATTATTTTCATTTATTTTTAAATTTGAACCATAAAAGAGATAATTCATGTATGTTGAATTATATCAACAATATCGCAATATTTTTTTGTTTTGTTTTAAAAGGCCTCTTAATAACGATTTAAATTCAACTCACTTCATAGGAGAGAATAAAAATATGCACATTGTCATATAAGAAAGAAGTATTTAAATCCCATTTCAGTAATGACAGATAAAACAGTGTGTAAGGATGATTCCCTTTGATTTTATAAAAGACTTTGGAGTGTTGGACTTTCGCTTTCTACCTGAGATTCTAGCTGGTTCACTGAATCTTACCCTGGTACCTTTCCTCCGTTCAGCCTTTCTTCTCCAGACTGTGCCAGGGGACCCACATCGTCCCCACCCCCGGAGACCGCCACTGCCACGTACTTGCCTTATGGACTTGAAGTGACTTTTGCCGGTCTGCCCGCGGTGAACTGCATGGCCCTCCGAGTCAGGGTTCAGGCATGACCACGTTCCCGGTGCGAGCCCGGTGCCTGCATCAGGAGTGCTCTGCCTGTCTGTCGAACTCGTCGACTTGCATTTCGAAATCTGCACACTCAGCTAATTACTGAGCACTTACCATGAATAAGACATATGACAAGAGCCGGATCGTTCCTCTCTGTCTAGAAGAGTTTGTGAATTTTACTCAGATATGCAAAATTCTACTTCTGGTGCGATCTTATGTTTTTTTGAGCAAGGAATAATTTATGACCTTTATCTGGCAAACACATTTCAAAGGTAGCATCAATATTCCCTGGCCCAGATCCCAACGAAGTGTCTTTTACAGATGGCCCTCTCTCTGCTCTTACATGATTTTCATCACGTTGTGTCTTAAAAGGGCATCGGCGGTCTGGTCCCGCATGGCCGGGGTGCACCAGGGACATGGCTTCTAGGAACATGAGCTCTTTGGAAAGCTTTGTGTGTTGTTGTTTTTTCTGGAGGAATGATTGAAGGGTTTTTAAAAAGGACTTGTATCCAAGCAGAGATTTAAAAATAAAACTGTCATGTTCAATTTGATGTTTTATGATCATGATATATGAAAAATACCATAAAGTTACAGCGCTATCATTATTTTATTGAAATACCGGGTAAATAGGCTCTTTTCCCATGGATCTTCTTGGTCGGAAAAAAGCATTTTGCAAATAGAAATGTAGTTTTGATATATGAGCACCTACCTGGAAGATAAATAGGAAAAGCGTGAGGAGGAAGATAAGTCTTATAGCAAGTCCTGTGGCTGTTAGATTACCGCAGAGACCATCACGGACCTGGTGTCCGACGTTGACTATTATTTCTTTCAGGCAAACTACACGTTGCCTTGTCCCCCCAATGAGAGTCGTTAAAGCAGCAGCTTACGTGGTTCATTTCCCTTTGACTGTGCCGTTCTTTGTATTCCTACCTACTCTCCTGATCACTGGGATTCTCCATTCTGTGGACACTGCGGTCCCGTTCTGACTGTCCTCCGAATGCCTTCCCTCCTGGCTGTTTCTTCTTCTTCCCCTCCCCCCTGCAGAACGCTGCCTTGGCCAGCTCAGGCCAGGAGACATGTCTCTGAGCTCAGCTGCTTCCTCTGTACAATGGAGATGAAGCTGGGAGTAGCCAGCGGACTGAGCGAGAGTGCTTGACATTTCAGAATTGTTCGGTATCGGCCATTATTAGAAGTGAAGCTACGCCCGGCCAGAGTGGCTCAGTGGTTGAGCATCGACCTGTGCACCAAGAGGTCACCGGTTCGATTCCAGGTCAGGGCACATGCCCAGGCTGTGGGCCCGATCCCCAGTGGGGGGCGTGCAGGAGGCGGCCAATTAATGCTCTCTTTCATGGATGTTTCTATCTCTCTCTCTCTCTTCCTCTCTCCCTAAAATCAATAAAGAAAAAATGTTTTGTAAATAAGTGAAGCTAGCTAAGGCCTGTCCCTGCCTCGGGCTTTCCCCCCGGAACGGCTCTGTGGTCGCAGCCAACATCTGGAGCAGAGAGAAAGGACTCGTTTCCTCCTGGACACTGTGAGCCTCTGCACACAGGAAGGAGGGTGAGCCCACCTGAGAGCACCTTCCTGGGCTGCGACTCTTTCTAAAAATTGCCACCTGCTGGGGTCCTAGGCAGGGGGTCTACTGACAAGCAGTTTTCATTCTCACGGCAGTGACCCGGTTCCACAGTCCCGCCGAGAACACGGGCTGGAAGCTCCCTACTTACTGATGGCCCAGTGGACAGCTGCAGGAGCCGGACTTCTGTGTTCAGGTGACAAGCAGAAACCACTGTCCTCCGCTGAAGTCACCACTGGCACAATTTCGCAATCATCCTTTGTCCTTCATGCGACTCAAAGTGGTTCTTCTGCATAAAGCGGAAGAAGCCCTGGCCAGTGTGGCTCAGCGGTTAGAGCGTCGGCCCGCGGACCAGAGAGGCCCTGGTTCAGTTCCCGCTAAGCGCATGTACCTCAGTTGCAGTTTGTCCCCCAACCCTCAGTTTGTCCCTGGCCCCAGTTGGGGTCGTGTGGATGGTGATCAGTCGATGTGTCTCTCTCACATCGATGTTTCTCTCTCTCTCTTCCTCCATCTCTCCCTCCCTCTCTGTCTGAAGATAAATGAAAAAAAAAAAAGAGAGAGAGAGAGAAAGCAAGACAATAGAATCAGCAAGCACTAACATTTACTTTGGTCTTTTCAAGGACATGAAGTGAGAAAAATTGAGATAGATGATTGTCCTTTAAGCATTGTTTCAGTGTTAATGAATACCCATATGTATGTTTGGTTTTAAACAATGGTGAATGAAGCAGACAGAGCATTCTCTTGAGTTCCAAAGTTGGCGAGAACTTTCTCAAAAAATATGAACTTTAAATTATACTCCGGTAAGGAAGGGAAGACGTTTTTAATATTGTGATCCTTTCGCTTATATTTAATTTTTTTTCCTTTATTGACTTTAGAGAGAGAGGAAGGGAGAGAGAGAAACATCAATGAGAGGGAACATTGATCGGCCTCCTCCTGCATGCCCCACACTGGGGATCAGGCCCACAACCTGGGCGTGTGCCCTGACCGGGAATCGAACCAGTGACCTCTTGGTGCAGGGGTCAATGCTTGACCACTGAGCCACACCGGTTGTTTATACTTTAATGGAGACATATATTTATGTATGTTAACTACTATTTTTTTTTTTATCCTCACCCAAGGACATTCTTCCATTTTCTGTTTAGAATAGAGTGGGAGGGAGAGAAAAGGGGAGAGAGAGAAAATCGACGTGAAAGGGACACATCGAGTGGCTGCCACCGCACGACCCAACCAGGGCCGGGGACAAACTGCAACTGAGGTACATGCCTTAGCGGGAACCGAACCCGGGTCTCTCTGGACCGCAGGCCGACGCTCTAACCACTGAGCCAAACCAGCCAGGACTGTTAACTACTCTCTTAAAAATAAAAATGAGTGTGTCTTTCAATGGTACATAAACACTTTGTGAGGGGACCGAGACCCAGGACTTAAGTGACTGAAGTACTCAGAGCATAAGCCTGCAGTCACTTTCCCTGGATGGGTTTTGGTATTTGTTTATTTATTTGTCATCTTGGTATATATTCATCTGATACACCCTTATGAATAAATAACGGAATTCCGTACCTCGAGCCATTGATGATACAGCATCTCGCTTTCAGCATGAGCCACCCCAGCCCCGCCACTTTCTTCTACATTCCTTGAAATCTCCAGAGGCGAAGTTCCCGTGAGTCTCTTGAGTGGGTGGACCCCTGGGGTCAGAAACGCGTCCAGGTACCTAACCGGAACCCTGTCTGCAGTGTGGGGTTCATTGCGCCGCCCTCGTGCAGGAACAGGCCCCTTCAGCCTGACGTGGGGCTCGGTGCGAGCTTATGAGCGGGCCTGGCCAGGGGACTAGCCGTGGCTGTGCGCCAGAGCCAGGAAACCGCCGTCTGCGTCACAGTGTCGAAGGGACGGGGTGTCCTCCGTGACGACCTTGGACAGGACAAGGGAGTGAGGGCTCTGCTATCCCAGCAAGCTGGCCCCGTGCAGAGGAAAGGAGAGGCCGGGGGCTGCTGGGCTCCTGGGGTTTCTAGATTTTTGGCAACTACATGGGTTTTTCTGGAAGGAAACTCTGAAGGGAACCCAGGAGCCTGTTTGGTGAGACAGTGGCAGGCGGAGGGCATAGCTGTCATGGGAAGGTGAAGTCAGTGATCCCCTGGGCGGGGGCAGCGTCTGCACAACCAGGGGCAGGCAGGGGGCAGGCCGCCCACTGGGGGACAGCCTGGAGGCAGTGGTCTGAGCAGGGTCTCTGCCAGCAGCCCCGCCCAGATGCCCTTGAAGAGCAAAGAGCACACCCCATCTCCCCCACCCCCGCTAACAAAGGACATTTCGCTCTTTTGTCTCATGGGGAGAAAATAAAAACCTGGTACCTGCTTTTATGTATGTGGTTCTCTTTCATGTTCTGGAAGACTTGGGATCTTTCATGTAGAAGCAAAATAAAACCTACCCCCTTCTGTCTCTTTCCCAGAGGGCTGATTCCTGGCCTCGGGCAGGCGTCGGACTGCTCAGCCCTGTAATTTCTCCAACCTGCTCCGAGGAGGCGCGGTTCGGGGTTCGGGCCTCGCGCAGCACGTAGCCTATGGAACCTGTTTGAAGAGGGGGGCGGAGCTGGTGGCCTGTGCCTCTGCCCACCCCCTGCGTGGGGAAGGAGGGCTGCGGTCCCAGCTCTGGCTCTGCTGAGCTGACTTCACACCCACAGCCTCCTCATTTCTGCACCACGGCCTTTTGTTATTTGACCCCTGTCACAAGCAAAACATTTTTTAAAACGAGGTCCAAAAAAAGAAACCCACAACACACACGCACACAACTTCTGTATGTATTAAGTGATTCTTTTACTACTTGGAGTTTACAAATCCAAGTATACAGCTGATCAGAGTATAACCATCCTACAGCCATGACGAGTTCATATCATTTTCCCCAACAACTTATTTGTGTGCATCGCTTTACTGTGAGATGGTCCTTAGACTTTGGAAATATCAAAATAACGGAGATAAACAGAAATTGGAGAATGTTGTACAAAATAGTCTTCAAAATTGTCAAGGTCGTGAAAAGCAAAAAACAAACAAACAAAAAAACCACAAAGAAACTATCAAAGATTAGAAGGGGTTGAGGAGACAGGACAACTAACTGGAATTTGGTCCCCGAAACAAAACAGGACCCTAGTGGGGAAAAACGGTGAATTCTACAGATAGTCTGCCTTCAGTTAACAGTATTTTACCAATGTTAATTCTTAGTTTTGAAAATTGTACCATGATTATTTCGGATTTAATATCGGAGATAAGTAGTTTTTACAAGAACTCTCTGCACCATTTTTGCAAATATTTTATAACTCTAAAATCATTCCGAAATAAGAAAATAAGAACTGAAGGGCCTCGGCTAGGTAGACAGTCAATTACGTCAAGTCTTTGACAGTCCGTTTTATCTATATGTGGTTGCCTCTGTTAATGTCATAGCAAAGAGATAAGATACTATTGAAAATACCAAATCTGTTTCCTTATTATCTGTTATCAGGTTTTGCTGTAGTAATACTGAGTGCTAAATGGAAACACTTCTGCTTTCTGACTCATGTTTAATTCACTCTTTAATAGAAAATAACTATACATGCACGACGGGGCACGAAGTCAGTGAGCGTGTGTTTGTGTGTTTCCATGGATATCATAAGGCTTCACTGGACAGCCCCGTGGTTCCTGAGTGAGGAGCACACAGGGCCCAGGGCCAAGCATTCCTCTGTAGGAAGGGACAGAACCCGTGTGTCCAGGGTCGGGCCCCAGTGCCCTTCAACGAGAGGCTCTGTACCTCGCCTGGGATTCCGAGCCCATTAAATAACCAGGAGAGAAATACGGATCATCTGTGTGCATCCCACTTGCAATGATGTTTTTACTTATCTGCTTTCAATCTCTCAAATTTCCGCACAGCTTGCTCTGTCTCACTCCCACAATGCGTTCCTGTTGGGCGGCCTCCGCCACCTTCACCCTGTCTCTGCGGATAAGATGAACCTAAACTGTGTCTTAGCTTGGCGTGCCGTCACACAACGCCGGGGGGCTGGAACAACAGACGTGTATTTTCTCATGGTGCTGAAAGTGCCAAGGTGCGGGCGCGGCCACGTTCCGGGGAGAACCCTGGCTGGCGGGCCTGGGCTGCAGACAGCTGCCTTTCCGAGTGGCCCTCCGGGGACCTCTCTGTTTGTGAGCTCGGAGAGAGACAGCGAGTCTCTGCTTATAAGGTCACTAATCCTGTCGTGAAGTCCCCACCCTTACGACCGCATCCAACCCTAATCATCTTCCAAAGGCCCCAGCTCCAAATATGACCACCTCGGGGGTAAGAAGTTCAACATACAAATTCGAGGGGCACATGGTTCAGCCCAGAGCAGCATCGGAACCCAAGAGTTCTGGTGAGAGTGTGTGGGCTGCACGTCAAACACAGGCCAGACGCTGTCTGCAGGCTGCGTCCTTAAAGCCACAGCAGCAAGGTCGTGCGGCACGTGGATCCTCATTTATAGATGAGGAGGCCGGGTCTTAGAGCAGGTAAAACAACTTCTGCAAGACAAGGCGTTTCCACCTGCGCTGGAAATAAAACTGTTCTGATTTAAAAACTAGATTCTTAGGTATTACCATATAATACCCGGAATCCTAATAGAAGCATGTATGGTTTATATTAAAACGGAGTGAAATTATTTATTCTGTGCAAAAACTACTTCATGTTGTAATGTGGAGAGGGTAATTTTAGCAAGACAGTAAATTTGATACATTTTTTTAAAATTTGTCAGCTGGGTGTCGAGATATATAAATAGCTATGTCGGTGAACAGTATCCAAATCATTGTTAAATGAGCAGGAACACATTTGTATTCAATGACATATTTTAGCAGTTTTGCCTATTGTATCATTATATATAAAATAAGTCTCACCCGGCCGGTGTAGCTCCGTGGTTGAGCATCGACCCATGCACCAAGAGGTTGCAGGCTTGATTCCCAGTCAGAGCACATGCCCAGGTTAAGGGCCAGATCCCCAGTGGGGGGCATGCAGGAGGCGGCCAATCAGTGTTCTCTCTCATCGATGTTTCTATCTATTTCTCCCTCTCACTTCTTCTCTCTCTAAAATAAAGAAAAAAAATTAAATAAATAAAACATTTCTCCAAATTATCGGAATTATTTGAAAGCTTTACAATATATTAGTACAAGCAATGATTTGTACAATATATGCCAGTGTCCATAATGGTTGTACACATGCTGAGCAAAGTCCGTTGCTACGAGTATTCTACCTGTTTTGTATTGTACTACCCTGTTCATTGTTTAAAGTGCATTTTAAAAATGCATGCCTAGTGGATTAATTGACTAGATAAACTCCTGATGCTACTAAACTCATGTAAAAAAGATAGGTAATAGGATTCCTTTATTTCCTCTCAGATTTTCAGACGATGTTGGTTGGTGTTCAAGAAGGCTTCTAGTAAAGGACCCAGAAGGCTAGAAAAATTTCCAGATGAAAAGGCAGCATATTTCAGAAACTTCCATAAGGTAAGTCTCGGTCTTTGGAGATGCTGGGGAATAACTGGACCCTTGGCAACAACCCGTGGAGACATTTCTTTTGATAAATGGATTCTGCAAGGGAAAAATGCATGGCCAGGATAAAAGGTCTGTGTTCCAATAAAATGCGAAAGTTATTTTTCTCCTTTATTTTAATCGTCTGCTGTAAATGCCAGAGGTACCTCTGCAAAATGAAAGGCTCATTTTTATTGCTGCTTTGCAAAATGAGATGACTCATAATTCAACCAGATCCTTTTCCAAGGTGCTGAGTCAACATTTTCCCTCTGGTCAGGTGAGCTGTGCATTTGTTACTTTGATTTAAACGGTTGGCAGTATTTAGGAGGTAAAACTTCTAAGGCTGGAGTTAGTAGTGCTGAAGACCCTGTTGGGGGACATGGCTTTTGCTGTTTTCAGCCTTAACAAGTCCATGGTCATTAAATATGCTGATTTGCAGACAGGTGGCAGAAATTTTATGAATGAAGTATCAATTTCTTAAGAAATCAAAGTATGGCCCCTCGCTGGACGTTCAGTTGGTTAGAGCATCACCTGGATATGTCAAGGTTGCGGGTTTAATCCCCCATCAGGGCACATACAAGAATCAGCCCATGAATGCATAAATAAGTGGAACAACAAATCGATGTTTCTCTCTCTCTCTCAAATCAATATTTAAGGAGAAAGAATTAAAAGTATGTAAGAAATAACCCTAGAATGGTGCTAAATATGCTGCGTAAAGTTATCCTCGGTGATATCAAAACACAGTTAAGTATTTGATACTACGTGAAGGATTCGTAATAAAACTCAGAATTGTGAAACAGTATTGCTTGTTGGTACAAGGTCTAATTCTTCAGAAAAGATTTCTATTCCCAAATTTAACATCTGTGTAAACTTGCGTAAGCTATTGAACCTCTATGGTCATACTTTTTTCCTCTGACAGATTATTAGAATACTGCCTACCAACGAGAGTTATTGTAAGGAAAAAAAAAAAAAACGGTACTGTAGATATAATGAGATTAACTGTAACTAGATATTATCAGCAAATGAAATTTTATAGCTAAGCATATCACTCTCTGCTTGGCATATGGAAAGTTGTAGCAAAGATGTGGTGGAGTTGAGGTTGAGGGGCACATTTTGGATATGATCAGGGATTAGCCGATGGGTACGAGTGAAGGAAGGACTCACGGAAGATTCCTGAGTGTGGGCTTTCGCATCAGAAATGCGGATGGTGGGACTTGGGAAGATGGGGTAGACCAGAAGGGCGGACGTGGAGTAAAAATCGCAAGCTTTCACCCTGTGTGTTGAATTTGAAAGATCTATTATGCATTCAAACTGAAATGTCAAGTAGCTAATTAGACAGACGAACGAGGGCTGGGGTGGGGGAAATGTCGCCGACCGAGTTGTTCATTTCCGTCGCTGGCATCCGGGTGGCACTTTGCTCGGTAGCGCCGGCTGAAATGTCCCTGGGAGAGAATGAAGAAAGGAGATGATGGACTCTCCCTGCACAGAGACCCGGGGGGGAGCCCGGGACGAGGAGGAGAATCGCGTTGGAGTCCTTCGCTGGGAAGCAAGAGAAAACCGCCTCTAGAACCTGAACGCGCGGCCTCGGTGTCTAGGTGGAGAGACCGAGAGGCTCAGCAGAGGAGAAACCGCTGCACTTGCGGCAGGGACACTCCGGGCGGCTGCCAAGGGCTGTTCGGGTGAAACATGGGGCGTAAGTTCCCGGCGGGCGCTTCCAGGAGGGTGAGCAGGGAGGACGGCACGGCCACCCAGACGAAGGGTTTCGGGAAGCTGTGCTGTAAAACGGAGCCAAGTAGGCAGCAGCTCGGATTTGCAACCATGACCCGCGGTAACACAGCTGGGGGCCACGGGAACGATGCAGGACCCCCGTGGCGATGACCAGAGGGCCCTGGGGGTTGGGGTGCACCCTCCGCAGAGCCGCAGAGGGTGCCAACAGAAAGAACTAGAGCGAGGGCGGCCCGAAGTAGGTGGGGCAGAAGTGACCGCGGTGACCGCCGCCCCGAGCACACGCACACTTCACGGGCGTGTGCTTTCTCTCCAGCCGTGGGAACTGAGGAGCAGCGAGCCAGGGGTGTGCAGTGAGGACAGAGCCGTTAATTTTTAATAAAGAGCGAAACAGGTGTCGCTGGCTGGAACCTGAATTTCCCAAAAGCTCTTTAATAACTAGATTCAGTCTAGGTGACAGCTAAAATGTACCCTTCTCGTGTGAATATTAATGTTTTTATTATTATAACTTACTCGGCATAGCATTTGGGAAGCTAATCCTGTCTCCTAGTGATTTAAATTTTCTTTTAGGATTTTTTTTCTTTTTCTTGAATGATTGTGAGCTAAAATGGTAGAGTTAGACCAATTCTGATATGACAGTCATAATAAATCTTAAGGTGTGTTTTCAAGAAAAGTCTGTAACGGTCTTCTTCTCTTATTTTGATTTTATTTTAGCAAGTTTTGCCTGAGCCTTTTAACTGGCATTCTTATGATAGTCTCTGGGTAAATAATCCGAAGTTTCCCCTGGGTGTATGTTCAATTCGAAATGTCTGTTAGGCATTCAGACCAAAGTATTTGTGTCAACATCACTACTTTTCTTCTTCCTACGATCTTAACTAGCTCTGGGACATGGATATTTGCTTCTTTCTTTCTGAGAATGTACATCTAGTGTTATTCAAGTGATCTTTTATCATCTTCTGTTGTTCCATCTTGCCACTCTTTATCACTCACTTGTGATCTGCCTGGTCATCAAAATTATATTACCCTGAGCAAAGCAACGCTCACATTACTCAAAGGAAAAAAAATTCAACATAAAATATTTACTTTCATTGGGTGAGATAAGTAACATACAGATGCCTCTTGCTTCTGTTTCCTGGGAAAATACTATTAAACCAATTCAGTATAATAAACAAGACACCATTCTAATAAAATACATATTTTCGTGAGACTGCACGTCTAGTGACAAGAGAGAAGATGAAGAGGATACAGGTGCTCTTCCCATTTGTACAGTAGGGACAGGAACGGCCCCCTCTCCGGAGGAGTCAGGAAGGTGCGACACACGAACTTTCAACGTTTATTGAGTGTTTGGGGCAGTCAGTAAATGCTGAGAGTCATTATTGCTTCCAGATTTTACAATCGAAGGAAATAAGCTTTGTAAACAGCTATCTATAATGAAATATGATAACGTGCAAAGTGCAGATTTAAAGGCACGAGGGAACAGTTAAATCTGTCTCCAGAAATGAGGACTTTCCAAAGGAGGTGAGGCTCAAGGGGCTTCTTAAGATTACTCTCTTTCGTCCTGGCCAGTTTGGCTCAGCGTTCAGAGCATCAGCCTGCGGACCAGAGAGTCCTGGGTTCAGTCCCCGTTAGGGGAAAGTACCAAAAAAAAAAAAAAAAAAAGACAAGATTACTCTCTTTTGACAAAGCAAGCCAATGGAGAGAAGTACATCATTAAAAGAGGAAGAAAGAGTGGGATTCCATGTACTGAAAATCCCCATGGCACGGTGAGTTGAAGAAAATTTGAGTAATCTATGATGGCAAATCTGACAGGAGCGCTCGGGTGGGTGGAGATGAGCTCAAAGGAAGCAGCTGGCCGGTTTGGCTCAGCGGTTAGAGCGTCGGCCTGTGGTCCGGAGAGACCCGGGTTCGGTTCCCGCTAAGGGCACGTGCCTCGGTTGCAGTTTGTCCCCGGCCCTGGTTGGGTCGTGCGGGTGGCAGCCACTCGATGTGTCCCTTTCACGTCGATGCTTCTCTCTCTCTCTTCCTCTCTCTCCCTCCCACGCTATCTGAATCAAAAAAAATAAAAAGGAAAAATGTCCTCGGATGAGGATAAAAACAAAAGCAGGTCAGGCATATGAAGAGTCATACATGCCTTACTCTTGAGTTCGGTCTTTGTCCTTTAAGCAAACAGAGATGCTTCTAAGGGTTTTAGGTGGTTTTTCACATCTTCAAGTATATATTTAGGAAAAAGTAATTTGTGTGACATCACATCACATGAGCAGGATAAAATAGAGACTGCATACAGACAGATGTGGTCACCGAATATTTAATATTCCCGCTTCCCCAAAGCAGACGGCAAGGCCCCGCCTGGGGAAGGTAAAGTGAACGGAATGAGGCAGACCTGGGGGTATTTTCCAGGTCTGTTCAAGTCGAACTAAACAAACTTGGTAACTGATTGGATATAGAGAAAGTAGGAAGAGAAAGACTGATATCTTTTCCGGACCGGGTGTCGGCCCAGCTGGTGTGGCTCAGTGGACTGAGCGTGTCCCTTGGACTGAGCGTGTCCCTTGGACTGGGCAGTCCCAGTTGGGTTCCCCGTCAAGACACATGTGCAGGTTGTGGGCTTGACCCCCAGTGGGGGGTGTGCAGGAGGCAGCTGGTGGGTGTTCCCTCTCACGCCCATGTTTCTATATCTCCCTTCCTCTCTCACTAAATAATCAATAATAAAAACATATATATTAAAAAAAGACTGGATGTCATATGAATGGTCATGCTATTCTGGGAGACAGGGACCAGGTGAGGAGGAGGGGTTTTCAGTGGTGAAGAAAAGAAGTTATACTGTTATTTTAAATTATGAGGTATTTGTGGTATATCCAGGTAGAATATCCATTAAACAATTAGAAGCACAGACGGATTGTGGTGAAACTCCAGATAATCTGACTAGCATCATGCTAAGGTGGGTGTATACCAACACCTCTCTGAGAAAGCCCCACTGGTAAAACATAAAACTTTTCTTTAAAAGACATGGATTGGGGTCCAGCCCTAGGGTGACACCCAAAATATTACACAAGTATGTCAAATCTAGGTTGATTGAGAGTTAAATAATAATAATAAAAAAATGGCCATTTAATGAAAAGAAAAACAGCTAATTCAATAAATAATAAAAATGTATGAAAAGTGCCATTTAAATGAGGAACTTAGTAGAATTAATGTTAAAATACTGAACAGTCAAATATATAAAAATGTATCGTAATTATCCAGACTCTTCAAATATACTTTTAAATGAAAATATAATCATTCTAAGGAGATTGTTGTTCATTTTACCAAAAAGCAAATTATTAAAAACATTGGCGTTTGCAGAGGGTGTGAAGAGGAGCGTTTCGGAGGCTGTGTGGGCTGCTTTTCCCTGGACCGTCCTTCCCGGGAGAAGGGGGTACACCTCGGGGGTCAGATGGCATGAGAGCTGTTCTGTCCCTGGACAACCAGCCACCAAGTCAAAAAGAACAAGCGCAAATGCCCCTGATATTTTTATCCTGAAATATACTCTTTCTCCTGCAAGATCAAAAACTGAACCATCAGTTCCCATGGCTTTTCCATTCACAGGATCATGAATCCCATTTCTCAGCAGTGAACACTGGTGCTGCTGTACATTTCTCAAAGTTCCCTCCGACAGTCGGGGAAATAAAGGAAGGTCTTCGTAAGAACAAGGCTGGCATATTTTAAATCTTCGTTTTCTCTTGGGCAATTAATGGCCAATCCAAATATTGGCTCTCCAGAATTGGGAAGGGGGGATTGATTGTTTGAATTGGCTTGTAGAAATAGACTAGTATGAATTTGCCAAATTGTTCTATTCGTTAACGTTTAAATACTTTGAAGTTGAGATTAGTCAGTTATTTTGATATGCCCTAAAATCTACTATAGTGTTCAATAGCAATAAATCAAAATAACCAATCAAATGAGTGAGATGTTTCCAACCTAAAAGAGAGACTTCTGAAAAAGACGCTAATGACACAGTCATTTCTTTGCCGACTTGAACTTTGCGCTATGCTCTATCTGGATCGTACATATTTTAAAACTTATGAGTATTAATGGTCTCATTTAAACATTTGATATGTTTACTGTGAGACAGAGTTGCATAAATCAACTCTTATATACGACTGCTGTAAAATGGTCTATACTTTTATTTACTTCTTGATAGAAAGAAATTTGAAATTCAAATCACTGGCTGCTGAAGGAAGTCATTAAAAATGTATTAGGTTTGAAAGTTTAGCTGTACATAATTGTCATAACAGATATTCAAAACAAATTTATCCTCAATGAAAACTGAACGAAAGCAATTTACCTAGAATCAGCTAATAAATGTCCCTTAATTTTCTGAGCAGATGAAAAAGAAACAGTTCATAGAAGTTTTAATAAAATAAATGAGTGCTGTCGGTAGGGAGGAGAATATAAATAAAGTCGCTTAAAAGGATGGTGAAGACAGAACTATGACCTTCCAGTGCGGACAACTGTGTGATGCTCGAACAGCGATGCTGAATGACAGGTGTCAATCTTACCCCGCATCCCCTGTAACTGATCAGGAACATCGTTTCATTCCGTCGGCTTCACTCCTGTTGGGAGTTGTCAGTATTGACCTTTATGTAAAGCAAACGCATGAGGAAGCTGAGGAAGAGACCGAGACACCCTTATGAAAAATGGCCACCTGCAAATGTAGCAAATCCTGGACGACAGGAGCAAAACCATCGGTCAGTGGGAGACAGCAGGTGCAATGTGTCACGTCGAACATGCTCATTTTTATTCCCGTGGCGGTGTGCTTGGATAAGCCCACACTCGGTGTGATGTGAAGGGTGTTCGAAGTCTTGGTGTCTCTTCAAACGCCTGCTGGACGTTCCCAGAGTGATGATCATTTATTTAGGTTGAGGCATCTTACTCATTCGTTCATCCGGCCATCCATCCATCCATCCATCCATCTGTAATCTTTTTTCAACTTCATTGTTGAGAGTATTATAGATGTCACCCTTTTTCCCCTATGGCCCCCTTCACCTGGTTCCCACCCCACCCAGGCCTCCACCACCTTCTTATCTGTGTCCATGGGCACTGCATATATGCATATAAGTTCTTTGGTTAATCTCTTTCCCCTTCCCTCTGAGAGTCGTCGGTCTGTTCCATGTATCCATGTTCTATTTTATTCATCAGTTCATTTTGTTCATTAGATTCCACCTATAAGTGAGATCATGTGATACTGGTCTTTCTCTGACTGGCTTAGGTCTCAGTTTCTTTCTCTTTTTGTATCCTCACCCAAGGACATTTTTGCATTTGTCTTCAGATAGAGCGGGAGGGAGAGAGGGAGGAAGAGAGAGAGAGAGAGAGAGAGAGAGAGAGAAACATCGATGTGAGAGAGACACATCAACTGGTTGCCACCCACGGGACCCCAACTGGGGCCGGGGACAAACTGCAACCAAGGTACGTGCCCTTAGCGGGAACCGAACCCGGGACTCTCTAACCGCTGAGCCAAACCGGCCAGGGCAGGTCTGTTTCTTGAAGATAAGCTCCTGTTAACACACACATTGGCTCCTGGGACAGATACAGGTTAATCCATCCTTGATAGTTTTACTCATGTTATCTGACCACACGCTAGTCACGCAGGGAAGGCTCAAAGAAGTGGAATATGGAAAGTTGGTGGACTTCTCTAGGATGAAAAGGAGGGGAAATGCCCAAGGCAGGGGGCGCAGCTGTGTAGCCTCTGCCAGAGGAGTGTGTGGTGAGTGGGCAACTCTGAAGCCAGGGGAGAGCAGGAGAGAGCAGGGGTGAACCTTCGGTGGAGGAGCTCGGCCAAGTGGTGATCTCACACTCAGAGGAAGCCCCCAGAGTTAAAGTTGATCTTTGCAATATTTGAATCAAGGTCCATTAGAATTTTACAACATCTGAGACACCTCCAACAAGAATGACGGTGCTGCTTAAGGACACTACAAAAAATAGATGGCTGAGCCTTCAGGATTTTTGTTCATAGACTTAGCAAATGTCTGCACGACTGGGCTCGACTTAGGGGATGTGGGGGCGTGATTTGTGTTGGCAAAATTACTCGTGATTCTACTTTTTAAAACTACCCGTTTGTGTGTGTGAGGCAATCATCCATAATGGTGCTACATCAGATGAAACATGGTATGCCTTCGACAATATCTTTCTTTCGTTTTCCTATCTGTAAATTGCAAATACTATCTTAG
Organism: Molossus molossus; assembly: GCF_014108415.1. Classification (NCBI taxonomy): domain Eukaryota; kingdom Metazoa; phylum Chordata; class Mammalia; order Chiroptera; family Molossidae; genus Molossus; species Molossus molossus. The sequence continues at coordinate 112,901,264 of NW_023425399.1, forward strand.
CTCACAAAGGAAGATGATAATTTCATGATAGATAATATGTAAAGTGTAAAACGACTATGGTTGTACAAGTCATTCCCGCCTCCTATTTTGCATCTTTGAAACAAGGGAAATAATTCATACTAACTTTAGAAAAAGATATTGAAACCAATTTTCATGATAAAGTAACTTGTAATTTCAAACAAGTCATTTTACATGAAAAATCAGATAGTAATTGGGGAAAGAATATTCAATAGCACAACTATGTTATGACATTATTTCTATTATTCTGAAGCTTTTTTACATTTATTTAATGGATTGATATCCAGTGCTCTTAATTATTATTGCAGAACATCACCAGTGTATTTACGGTTTAAAAAAATCTTTTTTTATACTCATTAAGAAAGTCTGGCTGATTGTGCAGTGTCTGACAGGTGGGATAGTAGGAAAGAAAGCTTATTGTGTGATGGTTCACTGAGGATAAATTGGTTTTCTGCCTTTAATTGAAAGTTATATATTATACCTGAAGTATTAAATGCATATTTATTTACAACATACAGTTTGAAGAATTACCTCAGTGAGAATTCATTCATGAATTAATACTTTGTGCCTCAATATAAATACCTATTTTGCGACTTTTTTTTTTTTTAATCCTCACCCTAGGAAATTTTTCCATTTTTTGTTCAGATAGAGTGGGAGGGAGAGAGAGGAATGGGGGGGGGGAGAGAGAGAGAGAGAGAGACAATGATGTGAAAAGGACACATCAAGTGGCTGCCATCTGCACGAACCGCTGAGCCAAACCAGCCAGGGACTGTTTTGCAACTTTTATTTGATAAATAACAATGCTGTTTCATATAGTTCAAATTTATAAGATAAATTTGAATATTTTAATACCTTTTTACATCTACTACTTCTATAAAAAACAAAGTTAAAATGTCCATTAACCATTGACAAGCCTGGGTTACAAACCAAAAGCAGCCACTTAGCCTGATTCTATTGATTGGAGAATAGGTTTTTCATTTAGGGACCCAGGCATTTTGAGATTCAGTGAAATTACTTCTTTTGACAGTAACTAGTGCATTTGATCTACTAATAATTATTATCACACCTAATTTGACTTCCTGATGAAATGGTTAAAACCTGCTATACAATATTCAGGGAAATAAGATATTTTTTTCTTCTTTTATTTATTTGGAAATAAAAAGCGAAAGGGTTAAAGTGCTTAAAATGCAGCTTTTTTTTGTCTAGTTCTTTTTTTCTATATCTTTGAGTCAAGTTAATCATATTTACATATTCAGTGTACTATAAAATTAAATATAGCCTGATTTTTCCGGTAGCCTGGATTTCTCCTCTAATCCTTTTATCCTTTCCTAAAATATTCGTCTTGGTCTCGAGGACGTTGTCCTCCTAAGCTTGCGGCTACCATGAGGTTCTCCTAGTCTGAGGGCGGGGCAGCAAGTCAGCTTCCCTCCCTTCTGTCTGGCTCCACCTTGCACGTGAGCTGAGGTGATCGGACTCATCATGATCCCCGAAGGTTGGACCTGGTATGCAGCTCGGTCACTAACAGTAACTGGAGAACTGTTGGCATTTTCGGTTCCTGCAGAACAGATGACCACAACTCAGAGGCGGGTCTGTAGGTCAAAACGTCCGGCTTGTCTGTGTTCTCTGCCGAGGGTTTCCTGAGCCCGAGGTCAAGGTGTCAGTCGAACTAGTTGTCACATCTGATGACGGAGAAAACTGCTTTCCAGTCCCCCCCACCCTGGTAGCTGGCGCCCGTGTCCCGCACAGCACAGAGACCCCTTTGGTACCTGTTGGCTGTTAAGAAGGGGCTGCCCTCCATCCTTGGCGTATTTGGTTCTGGCCCGCTCCAGGACAGGGGTGGCCCCCCAAAACCTTCCCAGGCTCTGCATCTCTGCCTGTCTCTTGTGTGACCAGCCAGAGAACACACTCTGCCTTTAACACGCTCCGGTGACAAGCTCAGGTGCACCCCGTGTCTCTGAATCATGGCCTAACCCTACTGGCACGCTATGTGCATTCTTTCTTTTTTTTAAATTTTTCTCCCCTTTATTGATTTTAGAGAGAGAGGAAGTGAGAGGGAGAGAGAGACGGAAACATCGATGAGAGAGAACGTCGATTGGCTGCCTCCTGCGTGCCCCCCCTGGGGATCAGGCCCACAGCCTTGGCATGTGCCCTGATTGGGAATCGAACCGGCAACATCTTGGTGCAGGGTCGATGCTCAACCACTGAGCCACACCGGCCATACGCTATACACATTCTTGTTTTGTCTTTCGATTGGGAAGGGAATGTTAGGCTGGCCAAAGTGAGAGAGCCGCTCCCCTCATGATAGCGATCAAACCGGTATGATGATGGTGTGAGACAGACACCAGTATGATGATGGTGTAGAGACAGACACCGTGACCGGAGCAGCAGACAGAGAGCCGGAAATAAACCCGGGCACGCACGGGCGACTGATTTTCAACTCGAGTCTCAAAAGCACACAGTGGGGAAAGGACAGTCTCTACAATAAATGTTGTTGGAAAACTGGGTAGGCACATGTGAAAGAGGGAAATTGAACTTTTTCTCTCGTACCATGCCCAAAAGTCAGCTCTAAACGAGTGACTTCACCATAAGCCAGAAACTATACAAGTGCTGGGAGAAACCACAGGGAAAAACTCCTTGGCCTTGATCTGGGAAATGGTAATAAATGTGTATATATATATATGTGTATATATTTATATATACACACACACATATATGTGTATATATATACATATATACATATATAAATATATATACACATACACACACATACATACACACACACACATAAACACACATATACACACACACATATATACACACATATAGGTATATGTGCATATATACATATATAAATATGTGTGTATATATACACACACACATACACACACATACACACATATACACACATATACACACACACATACACACACATATATAAACACACACATACACACACATATATACACACATACACACATATACACACATATATACACACACATATACATACACACATATATAAACACACACATATACACACACATATACACACATATACACACATATACACACATATATACACACACATATACATACACACACATATAAACACACACATACATACACACACACACACATACACACACATATACATACACACACACATATATATACACACACACCAATTTTGCATAAGAATAACATTGATGAAGCAATAAAAATTATTAATTTTATTAATTAGAAATCCTGAAGTACATTTTTTCATATTCTATCTGAAAAGCATGGTAAGAACACACAAAACTTCCCTGCTCCACACTGACATGTGGTGGTTATCTCTAGGAGGAACACCTGTGATCATTGAAGTTACAAGCCAAACAGCCTTTTTCTCAAGGAACACCTGTCTTAACACGAGGGTGTTGACAAACTGTGGTCATTCAGACTTCGGTATTTGTCAGACATCTTCTCAAAAATGAACCAAGTGAACCTGTCTGCAAGGGGAACACGGACAGTATTTATTAACAATGCGAAATGTATTAACAATGAGAAATTTAAATTTTCGGGTGACAATTACAATAGGGGACGCTTGCATCTGCATTCTTGAGCTTATCAACCCAAAACTTACAGGTTTTTCAGTGGAAATCAAGGGTGATATTAATATATACTTTTATATTCATAATTAAATATGTCAACACTTTAAGATCTTCATAGCTCAGTGAACCAGTATTACCCCAACCATCAAAGTTGAAAATAGACCTATGGATTTTAATGCAACAAAATGTAAAAAGCGTATGATGTCATATCAGTCTCCTCATGGCAATGACCTTTATGAAAACATCTGTGAAATTTGAAGATAGAATAAAAGAATACCCACAGCTAACTGAAAGTGCTCTTAAATCTTAAATTTTTCTTGCCTTTTACAACTTTATATCTGTATGAGGCCTTATTTTCTATATATACTTAAAACTATATATCAGAACAGATTGAATTTACAAGATATGAATATCAAGCTGTCTTTTATTAAGCCTGACATTAAGAGTTTTGCAAAAATGTAAAAATGTTGCCACTCTCCACCTATTTGGGGAATTTTTATTTTAAAGTGCTATTTATAGCATCATAAGATGAGTTTATTAAAAATTTTAAGCACATAACTAAATAAATATTGAATAATTTATAAGTTCTAATGGTTCTTATGGTGATCACTCTTAATAGATGCAGCCCACATAAACAGAAAGAGCAGGAGGGTAAGTCTCAGCAGTTGTCTACAAATACGGTTTTAGCTGAGCTTTAACGTCCAGGGCCATGTCCACAGACCGGTTGCAGGAACACAGGCACAGCCCATTTTGCTTCCCTTTATCGTGCTTTGCCGAGGGCACATGTTTACAAAGTGAAGGTGTGTGGCAACGCTGCGTCCAGCAAGTCTGTTGGCGCCATTTTTCTAACATCATCTGTTCACTTCGTATCTCTGTGTCACATTTTGGTAATTCTCTAAGTACTTTAAAGTTTTTTTTATTATTATTATATTTGTCATGGTGATCTGTGATCAGTGAACTTTTTAGTTTTAGATTTTTTGTTTGTTTGTAGCATTTTTTATTTTTGAATTTAGAGAGAGAGAGAAGGGAGAGAGAGAGGAAGGGAAAGAGAGAGAGAGAGGAACAACAATTTGTTGTTTCACATATTTATGCATTCTTTGATTGATTCTCATATATACCCTGACTAAAATCAAACCTGCAAATCTGGCATGTCGGACGACGCTCTAACCAAATGAGCTATCCAGCCAAGGCTGTGATCAGTGATCTTTGATGTCACTATTGTAGTTATTTTGGGTACCACAAACTGTTTCCATTAAGGATGGTGACTTCATCTATATATATTGTGTGCACTGTGACTGCTCCACCAACCAGCCATTCCCCCATCTCTCCCTCTCCTCGGACCCCCGCAATCCCTGAGACGTGACGATATTGAAATTAGGCCAATTAATAACCCTACAATAGCCTTTAAGTGATCGAGTGAAAGGAAGAGTCACACATCTCTCATTTTAATCAAAAGCTGTCAGTGATTAAGCCTAGTGAGGAAAGCATGCTGAGAGTCAAGACAGCCCTCCAGCTAACCCTCTGGGGCCAAACAGCCAAGGTTGTGGATGCAACGGAAACTTTCTTGAGAGAAAGTAAAAGTGCTGCTCCAGTGAACACACAAATGATAAGAACGCCAAACAGCTTTATAGCTGATACAGAAAAAAATGTTAGTGGTCTGGTTCAAAGCTTAAACCAGCCACAACATTCCCTTAAGCTACAGTCCCATCCAGAGCCAGGCCCTAACTCTCTTCAGTTCAATGAAGGCGGAGAGAGAGAGGAGGAAGCTGCAGAAGAAAAGTTTGAAGTTAGCAGAGATTGGCTCATGAGGTTGAAGAAGAGAAGCTGTTTCAAAAACATACAAGTGCAGGTGAAGCAGCAAGTACTGAGCCGGAAGCTGCAGCAAATTGTCCAGAAGATCTAGCGACAGTCATTATTTAAGGTGGCTGCATTAAACAACAGATTTTCAGTGGAGACGAAACAGCCTTATATTGGAAGAGGATGTCATCTAGGACTTTCATAGCTAAAGAGAAGTCAATGTCTGGCTTCAAAGCTTCAGAGCTTCAAAGAACAGGCTGACTCTCTTGTTAGAGGCTAATACAGCTGGTGACTTGGAAGTTGAAACCAGTGCTCATTTGCCATTTCAAAAATCCAAAGACCTTGAGAATTATGATAAATCTACTCTGCCTATGCTCTATAAAGGGAACAACAGAGCCTAAATGACAATACATCTGTTTACAACATGGTTTACTGAATATTTTAAGCCTACTGTTGAGACCTACTGCTCAGAAAAAAAGAGATTCCTTTCAAAATATTACTGCTCATTGACAATGCACCTCATCACCCAAGAGCTCTGATGGGGATGTGCAACAAGATTAATGTAGTTTTTATGCCTGATAAAACAACATCCATTCTGCAACCCATGGACCAAAGAGTACTTTCAACTTGCAAGTTTTATTATTTAAGAAATTTATGTCATGAGACTGTAAGTACCATAGATAGTGATTCTTCTGATGGATCTTGGCAAAGTAAATTGAAAACCTTCTGGAAAAGATTCACCATTCTAGCTGTCATTAAGAGACATTCATGAGAGAGGTCAAAATATCAACATTAATGGGGTTTGGAAGAAGTAGATTCCAACACCCATGAATGATTTTGAAGAGTTAAGACTTCAGTGGAGGAAATAATTGCAGATGTGGTGGAAATAGCAAAAGAACTATAACTGAATGTGGAGACTGAAGATATGACAGAATTACTGCAACTTCATGATAGAACTAATGGATACAAAGTTGCTTCTAATGAATGAAAAAAGAAAGTGGTCTTGAGATGGCATCTACTCCTGGTGAAGATGCTGTGAAGATTGTTGAAATGACAACAAAGGATTTAGAGTATCACATACATTTAGCTGATAACGGCAGAAGAAGGATTTGAGAGAACTGACTCCAATTCTGAAAGTTCATTTGTGGGTAAAAAGTCAATTGGTGCAGCCAACACCATTGTTCTTATTTTAAGAAGTTGCTACAAACACCCCAGTCTTTAGCAACCACAGCGTGGATCAGTCAGTGTCCATCAACATCAAGGCAAGACCCTCCACCGGTAAAAAGATTATGACTCACTGAAGGCTCAGATCATGCTTAGCATTTTTTAGCAATAAAGTATTTTAATTAAAAAGCGTGTGCATTTTTTAAGACATAACACTGCACACTTAGTAGACTACAGTGTAGCATAAACATAACTTGAACCAGAAATTTAGTGTGACTCGCATTATGGAGATAGTCTCTTTATTGCCTTGATCTGGAACAAAACCTGCACTGTCTCCAAGGGGTGCTTGGACAGCTTTAATGCCTCTTTGGTCTGTTTTTAAGTCTATCACAGGCTTTATCGCTGTTATTTGTAAAGTATGAAATCCTACAGGATAAGGTTACATGTTTCATCTTGAACGAGTTGACTTTAAGACCATGAATTACTCAGGGATTGCTCCTGGAAAAAAAAAAAAAAAATTAAATCGCAGCAGTTAGCAAAGTCATCATTTAGGTATGTTTATATTTTGGGTTTAATTGTATCACTTATTAAACCTCAGTATTTTAAATTGTCAACTGTAGGGTTTCTTGACTTAGACCTAAACAAATGGAATCATTTTCAAGTAATTTTTCCCCCTAATCAAATTCTGTTAATTTTATATTTATTTAAAGTAATTATTTTAATGCTTTTATTAAACTCTAATTAATACTTTGTTTTTATAACCATGTGAAAAATCAATATGTCAGAAGTGTATATTGAATTATTAAATGATACAATAATTGACCGATATATTATTGAAATGCTACAGGATTTCACACTTAATAAATGTTGACAATGATTTTTATGTCAAATTGACCAGTTTTAAACTAATAACATCTTTATTTCAAAACATTAAAAAAATCATTTTAAAAGTTGTCCTCATCTATGAAAACAGTTTCCTTCTGGATGACAAATCTATATAGTACTGAGATTGAAAAGTAAGGCTAAGAGATTGAAATATATTAGATCTTGACCTCAGTTGTTATGATTCAAAATGTTTTTTAAACTATACATTGAATTGAAGAGAAACAGTTCCAAAGATATACAGAGTCCTTAGAGAACCTTCTGGTGTGATTTTAAAACATTTTATAACCCAGTATGACACTTGAACTTCCTACCCGCAACCAGTGAGAAGTAGAATTTTGATCCCCTCACTGGTGCTTTGCTCTCTCGGCATCTCGTTGATGTCCTAGGGGACACCGAACGGGAGGGCATCACACTAATGATCACCGACAGAAAGCATCGCACTGTTCTGGAAGCCCGTGTAGCAATGTGTGCTTGAAGAGCTTGTCCGCAGTTCCCACGTGAATTGTACAGAAGAACAAGCACTCTGTTGGAACTGCGTCCTCTGTCAGGTGGCCCAAGGCTCAGAAGTTGGAGAAGCCCTTATGCTGCAGTGTGTTCATGGGCTGCCCCTCAGTTTGTCTCTTGATTTTTGCTACGAGAGGACAAAAAGATGGAACCCACAATATCTGTCCTAATATTTTTATATTTGCAAATAGATTTTTAAAAGGCCCTTGAGCAGAATAAATGTTTACATATTTTTTGTACAACTAGGTATTGCATACAATCCATCTTATATAGCAGCATATCACTGTAGTGCTCACCTGGCATAGATTGCATGAATTCTTAAGCTGCACGAAATCGTCATTGCTTTTAGACTCTACTCAATTTTGGTAAGATCCTGTGTTTATCTAAATTAATAACTCTTGAAAATAGTATCTCCTTTTCCAATATATCTTCAACTTACTATATTAGAATAAAATTTGGCTTAGATGTCACTTAAATCAATTATCAAATCATTTAAAAATTCAAGAGTTTAACTTTATTTGAGAATATGTTTTAATGTACTTTAAATATAATATGTGAATCGTTTTTCCAAGAAAGCATTCTCATCATTCTCCCCAGGGTATTAATCTTCAGATATTAGTGTCTACATTTTTTTCCCTGTAAGAGGAAGTGAGTATTTTCAGATAGAAAGGTAGATGATAGATGATAGATAGTTAGATAGATAGATAGATAGATAGATAGATAGATAGATAGATAGATGTGAATATATATAGCATAGGTATAAATACACATATACATACATATGTATTTGCATATTATATACGTGCACATAAAATCACTCATCTTGCCCATTTTAATTTTGCATGTTAATATGATGAGATAATTACAAGTAGAGAGAAGAACAAATATGAACCAAGGATATGTTAAAATGAACTTTCCAGCAATGTGACAGAACTGTAGCTCCATTGTGACTGAGAATAAAAGGCCTCCTCCAGACGTCTACACAGCAGCCCTGAATAACGGGCTTATTCTTTTATGCGGCTAGAAGTCTAGGTCATTATAGATTTTAGAAGGAAATGTAACAAATAACATCAAGTTCTTAAAAATGTAGAGACATGTTTTCCATGACATGGGTATAATTTTTGGTCATGTATTGACTATTTTAACTCTTTCTATACTGCCCATATTCTAATCAACATTGGAGGTATCATCTTCAATGATAAAGGACCAGAATTTTAAAAATATAAAATGTATCTGTAAATGTTTATTCATTTGGAATACTAGTTAGTGATCGATAGTGGTTCTAGGTTGGCATTGTGAGTTACAAGTGGAATTAAGCCTTTTCTCATCAACAAAATCCTTCATTGGAAGTTAAAGCTTTTTGATAAAGAACAGTGATTAAGCAAGTCAAACGGGTGTCCCTGTAAAAGGCTGCCCACTCTAACTGTGCTCTCCCTTCTAAGGTTGGGGATGACTAAAGAACACTTGTTAAGTTCACAGTCCAGAGGCACAGGCTCACTAAACACAGGCAAAAAAAAACACAATTTGAAGAGACAGAAAAGTCTCAGAACCAGACATGACAGGGATGTTGGAATGATCAGACCAGGAATTTAAAGCAACTATGACTGCTAAGCTATAGGCTCTAACAGAGTAAGTAGGCAGCATATAAGAGCAGATGGGCAATGTAAGAAGAGAGATTAAAATCCTAAGAAAAAATCAAAAATTGTAAAAAAGATTAAAAAAAACAATGTATCAAAAATGAAGAATGTCTTGATGGACTTACAAGTACATTGGACATGGTTGAAGAAATAATCTACGATCTTGAAGATATCTCAATAGAAATCTCCAAAATTGAAGACAAAAAACAACCCAGAATATCCAAGGACTGTGGGACAACTATGAGAGGTATGATACATACACAATGGGAATAACAGAAGGAGAAGAGAAATGTAACAGAAGAAATATTTGAAACAATAGTGACCAGCAGTTTTCCCCAAATTAATGACAGACACAAAACCACAGGTTCAGGAAGCCCAGTGAACACCAAGCAAGATAACCCCCCAAAATAAATAAATAACTACACCTGGGCATATCATTTTCTAACCTTAGGAAATCAAAGATAAAGAAAGAAATCCTGAAAGACGCCAGAGGGGAAAAACACCTTACCTAGAGAAGAACAAAGAGAATTACATCCATTGCTTCCTCAGAAGTCATTGAAGAAAGACAGTTGAGAAAACTATTTAATATGAGAGAAGAAAAACCCTCCAACCTAGAATTCTGTACCCTACAAAATTATCCTTCAACAGTGAAGCAAATTTAAGATTTATCAGACAAATAAAAGTGAAAGAATTTGTTGCCAGTAGACCCGATTTATAAGAACTGTGAAAAGAACTTATTTTTCACGGAAGGAAAATAATGTAGGTTAGGCAGAAAGAGCTATACAAAGAAAGGAAAAGCATCAACAAAGGAGTAAGCATTTTTCTGAGTCACATCCATTGCTTAGATTTAGTGACACCATCATTTAGAGTCATTTTGTCTGTCAATCAACAGGTGTCCGTTGCACTGTGACTATAGCCCTACCAACCACTTGGGTGGGAGAGAGGTGAGATATTAAATCCAATCAATATTTAACAAAAATTGATTGAAAACCTGTGCTCCACAAATGCTGTTTGCAGAAGATTTATTTTTCTCCATCACTATTTATCCCCCCGGACCCTCGTCCACCTACACCCATGCCCTCTCCTCCTGCAATCACCACACTGCAGAAGATAGAATTTTAATGAAAGCACAGAATCCCTGCCTTCACAGAGCTAGTCTTATACATAATTTAAACTATTTCAAAATTCAGCTAACACTGGCCAAAATTGAGGGCAGAATAGACGACATTTTGCTTGGTTCTGTATCATTCTTGGCTGCAGTTCATTAGAAAGGGGAACGGATATCCACTGGAAAGTGCGTTAAGAGAGTAGTAACTGACCGTTTCGTTTGAGCACCTCGGTATGTAGCATATGCTGTACACTAAGTTAAAACATATTTTTCTTTCAAGGTAACTGAACTGCACAACATCAAAAATATAACCAGACTGCCCCGAGAGACCAAGAAGCATGCCGTGGCAATTATCTTTCATGATGAAACATCCAAGACATTTGCCTGCGAGTCAGGTAAGCAATTATAGCCCGTCTACAGCTTAAGGAGACGGAGCTGCTTCTGAAACGGGCCCAGATGGATTGAGAGCCGGCGCTGAATAGGGTGGCGCATTGTGATGAGAACGCACCATAGAAGACTTGATTGTAAAGAAGCTCAACATTGCGATTTTCATAGATGTTTCTGGTGCTTGTTTATTATGTCTGTGTATGGATTTTGCTCCCGGGTGGTCGGAGGACTGTTAAGGTTTCCACTGAAGCTTGGAGAATTAGTAACAGTGCCTGGGAGGTGTCCTCAGGGCAAGGTTAGGGCACATATTCTGATTCTTGCCGGTGCGGCTGGAGGCGTTTGGTAAGGCAGGAATAATGCTGCCTTGCAGGAGTGTAGCGTGGCTCAGCCTGTCTCAGCCTCTTCCAAACACAACTTGGAGCAATTGGTTGCTTTCCTGGATTCTCGTCCTAAAGGAAATACATTTCAGATTGGATTCGAGCATCCCAACTCATAAGTATTGAAGTTTCTTGTCTGAACTTGCAGGTTTTTGTTTTTTTTTTATTTTGCAATTCCTGTGCTATGTAATGTATTACTTGGCTTATAATTTTTTTTCAAGATTTTGCTTAATGAAATGGTGCATTCATTTCATAATGGATGGGAGCAGAAAGCACTAAGCTCGGAAGGTACATTTAAAATAACAGCTAAGTATTTAGGAGAAGCTTTGTTGAGCACTTTAAGAAAAAATAAACCTTCCTGATTTATAGTTAAAGTTTATAGGAATAAATAATACCAGGCTATATTATTCTAAAACCAATCATGTCACTTTGCCTGAATGAAAGTGCTCACACCTCCTCACCTACATTACCGCAGTGCCAGTACACAATTAGAATTGATCAGTGTCCCTCTTTCCACGGGGCCTCATTCCCTTCTCTGCACGTTTCTTTACCTGTCACCTGACTCTATTTCAGCATTTAAAATGGCCTTTTTGGAGTGCACAGAAGTCTGTTAGCTGGTCATATAAATCCTCATTCTGTAACAGTTCCCGTCCCAACCTTGCCAGGATTAGATAGTAGTAGTCACAAGTATGTGTACCTTCTTAGAACTGTCTTCAGACTGTCTATCACCACCTCAGTTTTTTCTGAGCACTGAAATAATGTCCCAGATGAAAACCAATGACAATCAGAAAATTGGTTTTCCGAAAGAGATACGGAATAATTTTCACCGTGGGTGGGGTGCTTCGAGTTCCACCTTCAGCACTGTACCTTTTTGAGGTTGTGCTGAGCCACGTCGGGGACACATGGACAGCACTGGAGTCTGTTATTTCAGACAAGAACGACCTCGAATTATGTTCCGACGGGAGTCAGAAATACAGGCTCAGAGCTGTAACCCGCAAGTCTGACGTGAAAACCTTTTGAACATTTATTTTCATTTTTATTTTTTTTATTTCTGCAGCCGGGGTGGTTTTGTGGCTCATGTGAGATTCTTTGGGGAAATGAAGGGTTCTTTGTGTTAAAAGAAAATGGCCTTAATGTCCAACGTAAGAATTTCTGTAGAGTCAGGCTACAGCTAGATCCAAAAATAAAGACAGAGGGACGCTTGTTTAAATGGGGACCTGCAGGAAAGCATTGTTTGTCTTGTTCAAACCACATTTGATAGGCAGATGCGACAGTGTGCGCGAAACAAGTGAGAGATGATGCTTAAGAAACAATGGCATGATTTTTAACCAGCCTCTTCGTGGCACATGCCGATGGAACAAAAGAAGGGACTTGGAACGCAACCAGGAATTGGGGTATTTTTCTTGCAAATTAAAAGACAAACTATTAAGCAGTCAGGGATTTGAAAATCAAACTAGCAGGAAGATTCAAGCCAAGATTGAGGAGGTCTGACATTTATTTCTAATGCAATCACGGGTCAAAGTGCTCTCTCGAAATGGCTCCCGGGAACGTGAGTTGTTTCAGTTAAGTTTTTCGAGAAAACTGGCCACGAAGTAAATACGCACACCCTTGACTCAGGGAACCTCTTTGGATCATATCCCGTAAGGACACAAGTACCAGCCCGTGAGCACTTAGGTTTAAACACATTGTGTGTAATGACAACTAAATTAGAAACCAGAGAATGCCTCCCAAGGAAATAGTTGAACATATCATGGTATATTCTTATCCTAAAATAATATGCAACCACTAGGGAGAATTCTCATTAAGCAATTAACTCAAAGACATTTCTGTGAAGTTGAGTTCTTCAGGCAATACAACCAGCAAAGTAGATACTGAACAATCACATTTTGTGAAATAAATAATGAGAAAAAGAGTGTGTGTGTGTGTGTGTGTGTGTGTGTGTGTGTGTGTTTGTAGCAGGTGTTACCAGGTGAAGGAGGATGATAATGAGGTGGATGGAAAAGGAAGACTTGGGGGAAAGACGAGCAACATGGGAGAAGTAAGAAAATAACAGGCACAGGGGAAAAGGCCCAGCTTATGAATGACCCCATGTACATGGAACTACGTGCATATGATGTGCACATGAATGTATCCATTTTTTTAAGTGAGTCCTCAGGAAAGTAAGTGCGAATTAAAAGGGGGGGGGCATCTGTAATACTTTCAACAATAAAGATAAAAAATAAAAGTAAATAAAAAATAAAAAGATGCCAAAAATAAAACGACAACAAGAGATCCATACGCACCTAGCAGAAGGGCTGGAATGAAAAATAGTGGCACCACCAAATACTTGGGAGGTTTGGGAGCAGCTGGGTCACTGGTACACTGCAGGTGGGAAAGTAAAATGCTGCAGCCGGTCTGGAACGTGGTTGGCAGCTTCTTAGAAAATGAAACATGCGATTAGCACGGGATCCGACAACTGCATGTAAACACCAGGACTTCGGTCTCCATTGATACGGGTCCAGCACTTTCAGGAGCAGTCTGTTTCCTTGGGAATAACGGGAGACGCTTCTGTTTGCTGATTGTTTGGTACAAAAGACAACTTGAATGAAGTTGGAACAACTTGTGTTTCTAGCTGACTCAGTCACTGTGGGATAGAGCTGCTGGTTTATGACCATCTGGTTCTGAGCTATCCTGCTAAGAGATTTGGAAGAAATCGTTAAAACAGCAACAACAACAACCCAGAGTCTAGAGGCCTTCTGTGATCTGAACTGTTGGGATTTTGAAGCGAGTTCTTTAGAGAGAGTAAAGTGCCGTGTGGCAGGGACAGCATAATGAGACTTTAAATCTTTAATGCCCTTCACACAGTCACATTAAATAAAAATACCAAATCTTCAGGTGCACCCTCTCATGAAAATATTACATGAATTGGGCAAAATTTGGGCACGATTATCAGGTTGGCATGCCAAGGAAATCAAAGACAGAAGGGACTTGAGCACAACTGGGTGAGACCTGATGACCTGGCGTGTTCCGGCAGCCCGGTGTCTCCGAGGTGACGATGGTCCAGGAGATTCACCCCCACTCAGGCACCCTAGTCGTGGCCGAGCTGGCTCCGCTCCGGTTGAATGTGGCTCATGTACCAGCCCCAAAAGAGGCTTCTTTGACTTGGGACATTGGACACAAAGGTTCCAGTTAGTCAGGTTATGTATTTTCACAGCTGAAGGAAAATGTATAACCCGATTAACCGTCAATTTGAGTGTCTACAGTTAAGTGCGACATGTGTAATGTGTCCTGGTTTGACCACTCACAAAAGACTGGTAAACTCTAGAAATGGACGGCTTGAGAACAAAAGCCACCACATGTGCTGGGTCAGCACTCTGCCCTTCACCACTGTCCCCACCAGCTCGCTGCCCCTCCAGCTGGCTGCCTCTGTGCGGCGCTGGGCCCCGCATGTCATACTGTAAAGCATTAGTGACCTCTGTCCCCTTCTTCTGAGCCCACCAAGGAGAGCCCCTCAAACCCATCAAGCCCCAGAAAGCACTTTTAGAACTCACTGCTATATATGCAAGAATTTACAAAGTCGTTTTCAAGTTTTATGAACAATTAACATATATGAGTGTCAGATGGAAAACGGTTTGCTAGGGAGGCATCCTTGTCATTGCTGATTCCTGTATATTAAGAAAATGAACTTTTGCTTTACTTTCAGAATTTACATAAAGAAATTACCTTTGATGTGTCACTCTGAAATTATACCATATGCTATTCTGTTACACAGAACTGTTCTAAGAAATCAAACCATGAATAATTGGGTGCCAGACTTTCTGAAATCTGCGATGCAGAAATAGTGTTTGAATATTTTTAGGGGGGGAAAGACTTTTATTTGAAATGTTAAAGGAGGACTTAAAATTTGAGTATATTTCTTTTTCTTTAAATAATTTTTCTTCATTGATTTTTAGAAGGGAGGGACAGAGAGAAAAACATTGATGAGAGAGAACATCAATTGGCCTCCTCCTGCATGCCCCGCACTGGGGATCGGACCCACAACCCGGGCATGTGCCCTGACTGGGAATCGAACCAGCGACCTCTTGGTGCAGGGGTCGATGCTCAACCACTGAGCCTCACCGATGGGACTGAGTATACTTCTTAAAGTGGCAACGCATCTCAGTAAACTAACAAAAATACGTTTTTTATTTAAACTTTCTAGAAATGTTTTAAACAGTTACTATTCAGTAGTGTGATAGGCCTCAAGGCTGAATTTATTCTCTTGCCAACTTGTGCTCTATGTATCCGTGTATTTGTAAAGGGTTCGCTCTAAACAGAGTAGAAAGAGGTCATAATGCAAAGTCCTCTGATAGCACAAGGTTTTGCAACACAAGGTTTGTAATGGATTGAATCATTGTGCTCTGCCCCCCAAAAGGATTTGAGTCCCAACCCTTGTTATATTATTTGGAAACAGGGTGTTTGGGGACTCGATCGCGTGAAGATGAGGTCGTGGTAATTAGGGTCACCGTGAATTGACTTGTACCTCCGTAAGAGAGAGGAGAGGAGGACCTGGAACAGAGACTGAGGAACCAGCGGGCCGTGTGGAGGCACAGGAACGTCCGGGGCTGCCGCGGGTCACTGAGCTGCGTCCGAGGCCCGGAGAGGGGCCCGGGCAGACCCAGCTCGGAGGCTGGAGAGGAAACCCGGTCCTGCTGCCACCGCGATCTTCGTCCCCAGCCCCCAGAGCTGGAGAGAACGACTGCCTGTTGTTTTAAGCCACCCAGTGCGTGGTCATTTATTGTAGCAGCCTCACTGCTCATACAGAGCTCTTCCCAATCAGGTGCTCAGAAAAGATACCCTCTGTGCACAGGTTTCTGCAGGAAGGCGGAGAGAAGGGATTCCGTGTGCCCGTGCAAAGCAGCCGTGATGAAATTCCTCGGGGCTCAGGGGCTGGCTCCCCACTTTCCAGTGGTGTGTTTGGAAGTGGCTGCCCTTCCACCAGCCTTGTTCTTGACCCCTGTCAACAGGTCACTTGAGAGAGCACTAACATTGTTCAGCACGGATAAAGTGGCCGGAGCTTATTCCTAGCGTGGTGTACACGTTCTCACTCCTAATCTTACGTGTTGGTCTGTCTTCTTTCTCTGTTGAGCTGTTTAGAGTATTTCGGGATGTGTGTATGTTCCGTCTTGTTGTCGGAGGGTGTGGCAAACGATAGTGAGAAGCGAGGGGGAGAGTCGAGGACTGAGGTGGCGAGTTCTGGAAGCGGTGTGAACCGTTGGCCGTGGTTTAAACTGGGCGAGGACGGGAGCAGGGCGTCAAGGGGTGACTGGGTTTGAGTGACTGGAGTCAGTGGTGGATTGCTGGTCTTCCGAGAGCACAGTTTTGGAATTACGCTGCTCAGTGGGGTCAACTGGAAAGACAAGCAATGCCGGACTGAGATTAGAACCTGTGAACACAGTGTTAATGCAACATGTACACTTTGGCTCTTTGGAAATTTTTTTTTTTTTTATGAGCAGTAGTTAAGTCCTCAATCACAAAAGGTTCCTCGTAGATCCTCACAAAAACAGCTGGCACTGATCACGTGCTGAAGACAGGAAATGGCCTTAAAGGACACTTGAGGTAATGTAGCTGAAAGTTCACCCCAATACGCTTCTTGGGCTGGCTTCTAGGGAGAAGGCCCTTTTCACAGAGAAATACAGGGATCTCATTTCACAGCTTGCAAATACTGAAGTACAAGCACAGATTGGACGCTACTGTGCCTGCTGGGGGTCTTAGTTTCAACAGGTTTAGAGCTGGGAACACGCAGCACCCTGTGCGCCCGACGCCGACCTGAGAAGGACCCCGTGGGGAGCCCTTCCCGTCGGCGTTTGGGGCGGGCGCCCTCTTGGCTTCCGGACCCGGTGCCTTGTTTTTACGACCGTCTCCAGCTCCGTCAGGAGAGAAAACAGACCAGAGAGCTGTAGTGAAGTCTTCAGTTTGATGGCCTCTGTCTGCTGGGAATCCGGGCCTCGCATCGCAGAAGCACGGGCCAGTGCCGTCTGCAGGCTCATTTGTTTCGGAAACGGTCACCTCTTCGGCAGAGTGTGTCATAGAGCTGGTCCTGTGTGCAGCCCAGCGCGCTGCCCTGCGGCGTCCCTGGAAACAGTGGGCAGCGGGTCTGGGGTCGGCTCCCCGTGGCATGCGCTCGCGGCGTGTTTCCCGGGCTGCACGTGGACTGCTGCTCCCCACAGAGCCGTGTCGCCAAATCGAACGAAACCCGTTTTCAAATCGGGCGACAGATGTCAGCGTGGCATGCGGGTCGCCCTGGCCGCCCTCCCTAGCACGTGCAGGCCTTGGATGGGAACTGCAGAATGACACAAAGAAAATGGAGATTTAGAGATCTGAGCACCTGGTAGGCAGAAAAGGTTTTATTATGAGTTAAGGGATAGAAATGTAAACTCTGTTTGTTTTTAGGGTTTTTTTTCTGTATTGATTTTAGAGAGGAAGGGAGAGGGAGAGAGAGAGAAACATCGATGAGAGAGAACATTGATCGGCTGCCTCCGGCACGCTCCCCACTGGGCATCAGGCCCACAGCCTGGCCATGTGCCCTGACCAGGAGTCGAACCGGCGACCTCTTGGTGCAGGGGTCGCTGCTCCACCACTGAGCCACACCAGCAGAACGAAATGTAAAATCTTAAAAAAAATATGTCAGCCTTGAGATTGGTTCCACTTGGGAATGTGAGGAGTAAAGGAATTTGGGGGCAGCCCTGACCGGGAGGAGAAAGGTCACTGCCCCTGCCCCCTGCCCCCTAAACTGCACGGGAGCCTAGGAAACACATCCGAGTCAGAGTCGCTGTTGCCCTGTCCCCACAACACTTAGCTTAAGCACTGTAATAATCATTGCGGACACTCGTGTGTTATAGCCTCAGGGAGGCTTTCTAGCACATGGAAAGGGTGATCCCATCTACCTAACACCTATCGGAGAGGAAAACGCAACTGAGGTCTACAGACCAGACTGAACCTCTGGGTGCACATAGTCACCTTCACAGGGACAGCTGCGCCCTCGAAGCGAGCGTGGCTGCGTAGGGCAGTGGGGACAGAGGTGTCCAGTTCAGCCCCTGGTCAGCTCTGGGACCCAGGACAGAATACAGAAGCCCTGCGCGAGGGCCGCCACCATTTATCAAACACCGTTGTGTGTCCTGCACGGTGCGCTGTACCATGAACTCGGTCAAATCTCTTCATTATCACAGCTCTGGCCAGTGTGGCTCACTGGTTAGAGCGTCGGCCCTCGGACCAAAGGGTCTCAGGTTCAATTTCTGGTTAAGGGCACGGACCTGGGTGGCAGGTTTGATCCTCAGCCCTGGTCAGGGCACTGCGAGAGGCAACCAATCAATGTGTCTCTCTCACATGGACGTTTCTCTCTCTCTCTTTCTCTTCCCCTCCCTCCCTCCCTATCACTGTCTTTAAAAATCAATGGAAAAAATACCCCCGGGTGAGGATTGAAATAATAATAATGACAATGATAATAATAATACGAATCACAAAGCTTAGCGAAGGTTATTATTCCCATTTTAGAGGCGATGAAATAAAGATAAAGACACAGAGAGGTTGTGAATACTAAGTACGGGAGCCAGGATGTGAATGCAGAACCTCCGCTCTGGCTGATGTGTATCATGATATTGATACATGCGGCCTCATGTTTTCCTCTGCACAAGGGAATAATTTGTAGCGCTGTTAACAGTTAGACAATAGATGTAAAGCTCCAGACAACGAGCAAACCCAGAGAGAGCGGTAACTTCCACCCCTTTTGGCTCAGGGGGTTATCTATCCCTTTCATCAATTCTTGACGCAGAATTAAGGATCAATGCCATTTCAATATTTTGGGAGTCCTGCTGTTTAATTAATCTGAAAACAGTTCAGGTATGATTTTGTTTTATCTATTGGCCCCTGAAATGCCCCCCCCCCCTTTCCTGACCCTGTCCTCAGTTGCAGAGTTAATGTACAGATAATTCATTATGATCATCTCCATCACGACCATCACCAATCATTTTTGCTCTCATGGTGCCAAAAGATTTAGTAAATCATTGTAATTTTTACTTCTGTCTCCGATCAGTAGAGAAAAGACAGCTGCCTGATATATTTTTAAAATATTGCAGGTCTTGGCAGCCTCTCTTATAACAAAGGCTGGTGGCAAAGAAACCAAACCTTCCCACATGTATCCGTCTGTGACCTGGAATTGGAAACACAGGCTTCTCCGTCATCAGGAGAAACGTCTGAGTAATCGTAATCTCTCTGCAAAAAGTGTTTGGTGTCACTTTTCAGGACTCTGACAGCCCTCAGATCAGTGGTCCTGGATCTTCCGTGAGATCCCTATACCACGTGTAATTACCCAACAGGAGCTTTGCCGGAGATGAACTTCATGAGAGAACTTCTTCCCCATTCTTTTCTATTTTAATTTAATTTTTTTTCAATCACAGTTGACATGCAATCTCATCCTGTGTTAGCTTCAGGTGCACAGCATAGAGGTTAGACAATCATGTACTTTACAAAGTGGTCCCACTGAGATTTCCAGTACCCCACTGGCCCTATACATCGTCACCACGATATTATTGGCTCTATTCTTCATGCTGTAGTTTACATCCCGCGACTGTTTCGTAACCACCAGTCTGTACTTCTCAGTCTCTTCACCTTATTCACCCAGTCCCCAACCCCTCCCCTCTGCAACCATCAGTCTGCTCTCTGTGTCTACGAGTCTGTTTGTTTTGTTTGTTTATATCTAGATTCTGCATACAAGTGAAAGAATATGGCATTTGTCTTTCTCTGACTGACTGACTTCACTTAGCATGATACCCTCTAGGTCCATCTAATTTTTTTAGGGGCCATATTTTCCATTCAATTAACTGATTCCTAAGTGTGTTTTTCCCCCTTAAAACAATACCGTTTTCATTTGTCATTAAATTTAGAATGCATCTGAACATTTCAGTCACTTTATGGTGTAGACAGAAGCAGCCCCTTCCCAACTGGCATGTGTAAGATAGCATTTACTTTTACTTTTACTTTCTGCTACGGGGACTGTAGCTAATCTTATTAAGCATGCCCTTTCTTCTCCCTGTCTGTGTTTCTGAGCATTATTGAAGATCAGTTATACTCTGAAGCTCCTACAGATACCCCTCTACTGGTGTCGTGTATATATTTCTATTGTTTAAGTGCTGCTCTCAAAGTAATTATTAAAATGGACTGAAAGCTGCCTTATATTCTAAAACAACTTGACTAGGTAACTCTAGAGAAGATCTGACACTGGTTTTATTCCGTTTCTTCTAGCATTTTTTGTGTCCTTGTTACATAGGTAAGTGCCCCAATGGACATGTAAAAGGCTGTCAAGCAGTGTAGTAGGTGACCTGAGAATGCAGTAGGTGACCTGAGAATGCAGTGGTGACCTGAAGATGCACTAGGTGACCTGAGAATGCAGTGGGTGACCTGTGAATGCAGTAGGTGACCTGAGAATGCAGTGGGTGACCTGAGAAAGCAGTAGGTGACCTGAGAATGCACTAGGTGACCTAAGAATGCGGTAGGTGACCTGAGAATGCAGTAGGTGACCTGAGAATGCAGTGGGTGACCTGAGAATGCAGTAGGTGACCTGAGAATGCAGTAGGTGACCTGAGAATGCAGTGGTGACCTGAAGATGCACTAGGTGACCTGTGAATGCAGTGGGTGACCTGAGAATGCACTAGGTGACCTGTGAATGCAGTGGGTGACCTGTGAGTGCAGTAGGTGACCTGAGAATGCAGTAGGTGACCTGAGAATGCAGTAGGTGACCTGAGAATGCAGTAGGTGACCTGAGAATGCAGTGGTGACCTGAAGATGCACTAGGTGACCTGTGAATGCAGTAGGTGACCTGAGAATGCAGTGGTGACCTGAAGATGCACTAGGTGACCTGTGAATGCAGTAGGTGACCTGAGAATGCAGTGGTGACCTGAAGATGCACTAGGTGACCTGTGAATGCAGTAGGTGACCTGAGAAAGCACTAGGTGACCTGTGAATGCAGTGGGTGACCTGTGAGTGCAGTAGGTGACCTGAGAATGCAGTAGGTGACCTGAGAATGCAGTAGGTGACCTGAGAATGCAGTAGGTGACCTGAGAATGCAGTGGTGACCTGAAGATGCACTAGATGACCTGTGAATGCAGTAGGTGACCTGAGAATGCAGTAGGTGACCTGAGAATGCACTAGGTGACCTGTGAATGCAGTGGGTGACCTGAGAATGCAGTAGGTGACCTGAGAATGCAGTAGGTGACCTGAGAATGCAGTGGTGACCTGAAGATGCACTAGGTGACCTGTGAATGCAGTGGGTGACCTGTGAGTGCAGTAGGTGACCTGAGAATGCAGTAGGTGACCTGAGAATGCAGTAGGTGACCTGAGAATGCACTAGGTGACCTGTGAATGCAGTGGGTGACCTGAGAATGCAGTAGGTAACCTGAGAATGCAGTGGGTGACCTGAGAATGCAGTAGGTGACCTGAGAATGCAGTAGGTGACCTGAGAATGCAGTGGTGACCTGAAGATGCACTAGGTGACCTGTGAATGCAGTGGGTGACCTGTGAATGCAGTGGGTGACCTGTGAATGCAGTAGGTGACCTGAGAATGCAGTAGGTGACCTGAGAATGCAGTAGGTGACCTGAGAATGCACTAGGTGACCTGTGAATGCAGTGGGTGACCTGTGAATGCAGTAGGTGACCTGAGAATGCAGTAGGTGACCTGAGAATGCAGTAGGTGACCTGAGAATGCACTAGGTGACCTGTGAATGCAGTGGGTGACCTGAGAATGCAGTAGGTGACCTGAGAATGCAGTAGGTGACCTGAGAATGCAGTGGTGACCTGAAGATGCACTAGGTGACCTGTGAATGCAGTGGGTGACCTGAGAATGCACTAGGTGACCTGTGAATGCAGTGGGTGACCTGTGAGTGCAGTAGGTGACCTGAGAATGCAGTAGGTGACCTGAGAATGCAGTAGGTGACCTGAGAATGCAGTAGGTGACCTGAGAATGCAGTGGTGACCTGAAGATGCACTAGGTGACCTGTGAATGCAGTAGGTGACCTGAGAATGCAGTGGTGACCTGAAGATGCACTAGGTGACCTGTGAATGCAGTAGGTGACCTGAGAATGCAGTGGTGACCTGAAGATGCACTAGGTGACCTGTGAATGCAGTAGGTGACCTGAGAAAGCACTTGGTGACCTGTGAATGCAGTGGGTGACCTGTGAGTGCAGTAGGTGACCTGAGAATGCAGTAGGTGACCTGAGAATGCAGTAGGTGACCTGAGAATGCAGTAGGTGACCTGAGAATGCAGTGGTGACCTGAAGATGCACTAGGTGACCTGTGAATGCAGTAGGTGACCTGAGAATGCAGTAGGTGACCTGAGAATGCACTAGGTGACCTGTGAATGCAGTGGGTGACCTGAGAATGCAGTAGGTGACCTGAGAATGCAGTAGGTGACCTGAGAATGCAGTGGTGACCTGAAGATGCACTAGGTGACCTGTGAATGCAGTGGGTGACCTGTGAGTGCAGTAGGTGACCTGAGAATGCAGTAGGTGACCTGAGAATGCAGTAGGTGACCTGAGAATGCAGTAGGTGACCTGAGAATGCACTAGGTGACCTGTGAATGCAGTGGGTGACCTGAGAATGCAGTAGGTAACCTGAGAATGCAGTAGGTGACCTGAGAATGCACTAGGTGACCTGTGAATGCAGTAGGTGACCTGAGAATGCACTAGGTGACCTGTGAATGCAGTGGGTGACCTGTGAGTGCAGTAGGTGACCTGAGAATGCAGTAGGTGACCTGAGAATGCAGTAGGTGACCTGTGAATGCAGTGGGTGACCTGAGAATGCACTAGGTGACCTGTGAATGCAGTGGTGACCTGAGAATGCAGTAGGTGACCTGAGAATGCAGTAGGTGACCTGAGAATGCAGTGGTGACCTGAGAATGCAGTGGTGACCTGAGAATGCACTAGGTGACCTGTGAATGCAGTGGGTGACCTGAGAATGCAGTAGGTGACCTGAGAATGCAGTAGGTGACCTGAGAATGCAGTGGTGACCTGAGAATGCAGTGGTGACCTGAGAATGCACTAGGTGACCTGAGAATGCAGTGGGTGACCTGTGAGTGCAGTAGGTGACCTGAGAATGCAGTAGGTGACCTGAGAATGCAGTAGGTGACCTGAGAATGCAGTGGGTGACCTGAGAATGCAGTAGGTGACCTGAGAATGCAGTAGGTGACCTGAGAATGCACTAGGTGACCTGTGAATGCAGTGGGTGACCTGTGAATGCAGTAGGTGACCTGAGAATGCAGTAGGTGACCTGAGAATGCACTAGGTGACCTGTGAATGCAGTGGGTGACCTGTGAGTGCAGTGGTGACCTGAGAATGCAGTAGGTGACCTGAGAATGCAGTGGTGACCTGAGAATGCACTAGGTGACCTGAGAATGCAGTGGTGACCTGAAGATGCACTAGGTGACCTATGAATGCAGTGGGTGACCTGTGAATGCATTAGGTGACCTGAGAATGCACTAGGTGACCTGTGAATGCAGTAGGTGACCTGTGAATGCAGTAGGTGACCTGAGAATGCAGTAGGTGACCTGAGAATGCAGTAGGTGACCTGAGAATGCAGTAGGTGACCTGAGAAAGCAGTAGGTGACCTGAGAATGCAGTAGGTGACCTGAGAATGCAGTAGGTGACCTGAGAATGCAGTAGGTGATCTGTGAATGCAGTAGGTGACCTGAGAAAGCAGTAGGTGACCTGAGAATGCAGTAGGTGACCTGTGAATGCAGCAGGTGACCTGAGAATGCAGTAAGATCTTTATTAGTGTTGAGACCACATCAGAATTCACTTTCAGGTCACAAGTTGAAGTTGTTTTATTACATTTTCATGTATCAAAATCTAAGAGAAGCGTGTTGTATGGCCGGAGGGTATGTGTGTTTTATAATTTGTCTGGGAAATAAAAGCCATGGCTAGATCAAGTTCTCGGCTTGCGTACCTCGGAAGGGTGACTCACCTTCACTTGTCTTGGTTGACACTTCTGCTTTGAGAATAAATTTTCAGTGACTCACACACACAATGAGGGCTCGTCTGTACCCAGCCAACCCTGCAGTCAAACTCATTATCTCTGTTATTGATCATAAATATTTATCTTTGCTCCATAGGTATAAGGTCAAATGAGCATGCTCACATGTGTAAGTTCAAATCCAGAAGATAGGAAAAACATTCAAGGCTTCTGCAGTGTTTTTTTAAACAAGTATCTTAAAGGCTTCAGAAGAGACTATTTCCTGTGTTGGCAGCAGCATTATTACCATGGATTGTATATGGTTTTGAACCAAGCCCAGAACTAGTATTCACATAAAATGTTTGAACTCTGTGAAACATGTTCATAGATTCGGTGTCAGTTCTTTTGAACTGTTTAATTTTTGTTTCAAAACTTTAGTTCATGTATATTAGCTGCATGAAAGTCACGAAGGGACAGTGGATAAGTCAGTGTCTTCGAGGGTAGAACTAAGTGCATTCTGAGCTATGGGCAGGGAAATGTGGCCCATAGCTGTAGTCCTGGGCAAAGTGAACATCCACCTTATAAGAAAACTCACGTCAAAGATGCATCTCACCCCAGAGAAGCCCCAAGGCCACCCTCTCCTCAGCTGCAAGACAGTCCCATGCCCCCTGTGCCTGTGCCCTCGCCCTTTGTCACAGTCAACCCCACCCAATCCATCCACTGACTTGTGCTGATGATGATGATCAGAGGAAAGGATATATTCACCTTCCTGAACTTCTTTTTCTTCATTAATTTAAAAACGTGTCCTAAATGCCAGCCGTGTGACGGCTTGGTTCAAGGCATCCGGGTGCAGCTGTGAGCCAGCAGAGCAGGATGTGTGTCTACAGAAAGCTCATCGCCTCGTGGGAGGGGGCCGAAAACATGCACAGTAAATAAGATGCTTGGTAACTTGGCGATACGTGCCCCCGAGAACGTCGGCAGGGGCAGGATACATTGGTCTTACGCACAAGAAAAGCAGACTCGCCCGTAGCATCCCGGGGGAGCAAGGTTCCGTGGAAGTTGGGCTCCTTCCCTCCCTCAAAGCCTGGGAGACAGGACACCATCGTCCTTGACAACGACACCTCAGAGGGATGCTGCCAGACTAGTCGTGTTGGTAAGACTGGCACTAGCGCTGTTAGAAAGCTGCGCATCTCAATGGGACAGAGGAAGTGCTCCAAGGAAAGGGGCTGGAGGGACCCCTCTGGCGAGGCCGTCAGACGAGGGCATGAGGGCAGGGGTGAGCAGAGACCAGAGGCCCAGAGACAAGCTGAGGGGAACTGTAACACCACTGCCCACCTTGCAGACCCTGGCTCGGCGACACGCTCAGGCCCTGGAGGGCACCATGCCCTGCCATGTCGTGATCTGATTCACTTTGCAACTACCGGGAAAAGCAGGGCCCAGGAGCAGAAAGGGAGACAGAGAAGCAGGGGGTGAGACAGAGAAGCAGGGGGTGAGAAGCAGGGGGTAAGACCAGGGCAGAGTTGTGGTGGCATTGGCGGGTACGGGGGGACCTCATTGCACAACATGCCAAAAGACTACAGTGGACGATGTCTCACGACAGCCCAGAGGAGCAGACAGACACCAAAAAATGCAGACACTTAAACTAGTAGTTAAGGCAATATGCATGGTGCGTTAGAGAGAGTTTGTGATATTTGTAAGTAATTAAGCTTCCTGACCTCGTCGGTGACCTTCAAGCGTCAGTATCAAGCATCAGTGTCAAGTCAATCAAGTATGAAGGTGAAGAGATTTAACAGAAGTCGCGATCCTAGCAACTTAACAGAGTAGATGTTTGGGACAGCACTCTGCAGTATAATCATCCACAACTTTCATTTGTATGTAAAATATAGAGCTGTCACTTAATGAAACTGCATAAACATAGAAAAATCTAAGATGCGCTTTTTGCCCTTTAAATACACTTTGTACATAATATAAAAAAAATTTTAAAAAAAGATTGTTTCCCGGAATGACTCCTATAGAATCAATGTTCACTTTGACTGTCAATATATTGCACCTAACTTGAAGGAATTTGTTTTACATTGGTGGTTCCCCAAATTGTCTTGTGTAGACCATTAATGTTTGTAAATGTAACAGATATTAAATGAGGAGAGAATGGCTAAGTGATCGAATGTTTGAGGACCCCTGGAGTGAGCAGAGGTGAACAGTTTTATTTATTATAGAAATACTCTGCACACTGATGGCAAGTCACCCTGTCTAAGGGAGGGATATTTCCTAAACATATTTGACTAGGGACCCCCCTGTTTTTAAACCCTGACCATGTCTCTGGAGTTCTGTACAGATGTGTGGAAACAATGATTACGTTGATTGGTTTGAGCATGGCTTATATATTGGCCTAAGTATGAGAGCAATTCACACCCTCGTGGAGAACAGTTTCTTAGATGGAGTGGGGCAGGACTTGGGGCCACCCCAGGGTTAACTGAGGTTCGCTTGGGGCAGTCCTGGGCACTGTCCAGGCACAGACATCAAGGTGAAGGGCTTATCCACATACCAGCGGGCACCCCGGCCCTGGCAGGAGGGATGGTCCCATGGTAGTAGGAATTCCTCTAATTTCTTCTTCTTAATCCTCACCCAAGGATATTTTTTTCCATTTATTTTCAGATAGAGGGGGAGGGAGGGTGGGAGGGAGGGAGAGACAGGGAAGAGAGAGAGAGAGAGAGAGAGAGAAACATTGACGTGAGAGGAACACATCAACTAGTTGCCTCCCGCACAGCCCCGATGGGGGCGGGGACCAAACTGAGACCGAGGTACCAAACTGAGCCCTTGACCAGAATTGAACCCCCAACTCACTGGTGCACGGCCGACACTCTGACCGCCGAGCAGACCGGCCGGGGCGATTCCTCCGCTGTCCCCACCAAGGCTGAAACGCTCAACCCGGGCGCGTGTTGGGGCTCTGCCGGCTGGAGCTCCGGTTCCTGCCCCGTGAACCGGCAGCTGCTCCGAGAGCGATCAGAGGCTCCGGGCTTCACAGCCGCTTGGTTTGTACGCCCTTGTGGCCGGGCTCCCGGGGCAGCCAGAGGCCGCGGTCCTCGGGCCCCCAGCGAGGGCGCCCGTGCGCTCAGCGTGCCAGCGCGAGATGGAGGTCCGCTGGGCCAGGGGCGAGAGTCAACACGATTGTCGCTTCTGCTTTTGCTCATACGAGATGGCCCTGGACTGACGCTTGTCACGGACGCAGCTCACATCCCACACACTGACCTTCACTAAAGGAGAGGCGGGCCCTTTTCCCGCCTCCTTCTTGCTTCCCGCATCTGTCCCTCGTGCTGAAAGAGGAATTTGCAGCATCAATGTATGTTGATGTTAATGTGTGTCGGAGCGGAAGAGAAACCTTCTTCAGGACTTGGCACCGAGGCAGTAGTTCATAGTTTCCGCTCATACCGCCAACCACATTGGACCCCTTGTGCTGTGCGCATTTTCATTTTGGACGGCCCCGGGGTGACAGTATCCTTCCCGTCGCCCGGGACACTGGGATTAGCATTGCTAGGTGCATCGTGTCATCATGGCAGTAAGGAGAGAAAGCGGTACCTCTACAGGGACGTTGTGGATATGCTGTCCCTGTGCAGTTAGGGCTTGGTACCCATCACTTCCACCTGGAGGGACGGATCCAGGGTGCAGGTGCTCAGGTCTCTGCATCTCAACTCCCCCTCCGTTAGCATCAGCTTCAGTCTCCCTTCAGCTCTTCTGCAACTCGCAGGAGAAGTGGTAATACCCAGGTGACTCTGCATTTAATAGTTGCGTTTCACAGTTTCTTAATGCCCAATGGAAACCTGAGAGACAATGCAAGTGTGCCCTGCACACTCTGCACACAGCAAGTTTTCCGGAAGACCGGAAGACCAAGCCCCGATCACGTTAAAGGAGATGCTTCCGAAAGCCACTGGAAATGGGATCCTGGTTTCTGGCTACGTTGTTCTCTTCATTAGGCCATGCTTCTTTGAAATGGGGAAAAAGGGGGCTGGGATAGCCCACCTGGTCAAATTTCAGTTCCTTTGGATTTATAAAAGTATTTAATAACATTTATGTTTAGATGTATTTTTCTTTAGAACTTTCGGCACACGTGATGTATTTCTTCACGTGGAGTCATTTGTTATTCATGAAATCAGAACACAAATAGACTGCCAGAATGGAGCCAGAGGGCTGAATTTAGACTAAGAGGCTTGCTGTTACCATCAAGTGCTATAAAAAATTGAAATCATAATAATGGGGGGTAAATATATAGTTCTTCCCAAGGAAATGCCCCCAAGTTTCACGAAGCATTTATCATGTTATTCACTTCTGCTTTTACAGATCCAGGCATTCTTTTGGATGTCTTTGTTCTCCGCTGAATGGCAAAATTATATTCTGACTGCATGCATTGCATTGTACATTACAAATCTTTATTGAATTCTAATTAAATGCTTCTGTAAAAATGCTTTGAATATTGCTGAACACTTTCCGTGTTGCTTGGAAAAATCTAAATGAATTGGCCTTTTCTGTAGATAGTTCCTTAAGGCCGTGGGAAGTAGATACCGCCAAGTAATTTCAGTGTTTAGAAATGTAAGTAGCTGAGGGGTCACATGGCAACCTGGAGGGGTTATCTCAGATTGTTTCACAATGGCAATCAGGATGGTGTCGTCGTCGTTGAAGTAGGCAGCATTTCTTTGCCAGAAAGTTATTCCTGCCCTAATAAAGCACCTCTGGCTAAGTCTGCGTTGGAAACAACAGCTCTCATTCTGCATTTAAGCACATTTCAAGAGTCCCTCCTGAATCAAGCACCAATGAAGGAAATATACACGAAACAAAGACAATCTGTTTGCTGATTGTCTCTTTGGATGAGAAAGTTGGATCACCAGGGGTTTGGTGATAAAATTGTTCATGTATAAACCCAGTGTCTTCTGACGCTGTTGGATTCCCTCAAGAATTGCCAGCCAACAGAACCCTGACAATCCTCTGTAAGTACAAGCTGAGTCGTTGACAGATAATGTATGAGCGGCGGAGCCCAGAGACTTTCCATGAGTAACACCGTAATTTACTGCACCTGGCTTGAAACACCAGCTTTCATCATCCTTGTCACAGCTCAGTCTCAGGCCACTTGGGACACGGGAGCCCTTCATCATCTTGCACGCAGGCTGACCACGCTGACCACCCTGCCCAGCACCCACCCCACGCCACCACCAGGCTCTCTTACCTTCACTGAGTGGAGGACTCGGCCACCAGTTCACTAGTCGGTGTAGCCAGAAAGCATCACACATTGTCCAGGCGACCTCACTGTGCTGCGCGTTTGATCCCAGGACTGCACCCTGAGCAAGCAGACTGGTCCCTCCTTTCAACCATCCACCTTGCATACCCATGCTCACGAGCAAGCAGCCTGGGTTGATCTGTCTTAGGATAACACAGGGTCCCAGCTAATAGATGGAGAACCTTTGACAATGGGGAGCCGAGTGTAAACTCTAAGGGACTTGGTACATAGGCATGTTGGTGTGTGGGGATGGGGAAAATGTGTGTGTATTCTCCAGTTGTTTAATACATGGATCTCCATCCTTGGATTCTGAACTTCCCATCTGAGACCTATACATGTGATTAAAATTTCTAGAAGTCCTGCGTTCATTTTCTTCTTTCACTATTACCTAAATGATCTTTTAATTCTAGGATTAGGATAGTCTGTTGGCTTTGTTGAAATCTTTTGTATCAGAATACTATGTATCGGATGAAGCCTGGGGCCACATCCTTGAATAGTTATCTGTTAGAATAGTTCCATGTCCGAGTCACCTGGTGGCCGCTGACAATTAAAATGGTTTTACCAGTAGGTGTCACCCTCTTACCTGGTAGCCAGGTATTCAAAAGTGAGATCTCCCTAGACCTGTTTCTCAATATCTAGACATGTACAATTTCAGTATTTTATTTTTTTTAATGTGTTGATAAATGTATCGCTATATACATTCCACAAATTCCCACACAATGGATAAAAAAAAAAAAGCACCATTTGGTGCAAAACGGAATAAATATTAGCATCCAGCTAATTCGAAAAGCATCAGCAATCTAACATTTTGTTTCTTCTGCTACCACTTATAAGACATGACTGTAGAAACTGTTGTGGCCTGATGCCAACCTCTGTGGCCACCACCGAGCCCGTGCTGTGGATGTGTGGAGAGCATCATGGTGAGCCCTGATGTGGTCCTCGCCTGTCCTTTGTTCTAGAACAGGGAGGAAGCTTACAGCTCTGAGCCAGGGATTCCTCTCCCCAAGTGGTCCACGTATGGACTTCAGAGAATCCATGAATCCCCAGCCTCTATTTGGGTCCATGTTTCTATGAGTATGGGTGGCTCCCGCGGACATTACCCAGGTGCAGACTTCCCGTGCACATGCTGGGTGGCTGTCACTCTGCTCCATGGGTTCCCCTTTGACCCCAGGACTTCACGTACTGAGGGGTCCTGCCTGGCACTGACGGGGCAGCAAGGAGAAGTAGGGCTGCTCCACGACCATGGTGCAGACCTTTCCCCAGCCGGAGGTGGGAGCCAGGGATTAAACCCGGTGTTCTCTTCTCCTGTGGTGGGCTGGCTTGGAGCACAGGGGTTCCGCGTGTCGGGAGAGCGCTCTGCTGGATTGGGGATCCATCTGCACGTACAGGAGGCCAGGGGCATGGAGCCTCTTTATATTAGTGTCCCTGTGTTCCTTCATCCCTCACTGCTCCTCCCGTCGCTGTATTTTCTAATAAACTAAAACCACAGACACCCAGCCTGTGCGCATTACTCAGGCTGCCCTGGAACCCAGCCGGCTGGAGACTGCGCGCCCTCGGGATGGGCTGGGGAGATGGACGACTCCCCTGCCTGACAGCAGCGACACCAGATTTCTGGTTATGAACTCAGACGACTACTCTGTGTGCAGCAGCACCCCAGTTACCCAGCCTGCCACTTGGGGTTCGCTGGGACGGGTGCAGGCGCTGGGGTCCGTGGTGGCGCCACGTCTGAACTCCCTGTTCGACGGCGGACATGTCACACTGCACGCTGCCAGCCACTAACAGAGATGTCCTGTGTTGGGGGGCTTCTTTGGATTTGGGGAACAACATCTATCCTGCTTAAGGATATTTTTGCAAGCCGTTTCTTGGCTGACGTGGAAGCATGCCGGTGTTCAGTGGAGCCCAGAAGAAGAAAGGACTCTTCGGCATGTCCAGCTGGGCTGGGGTGTCCCTGTCCCTACACCTGTGTGACCAGTAGGTCTGATAGCGCCTCTGGTGTGGTAACTGCCGACTGGGGTCGCCGGCAAGCCCGGGTAGGAAGCTGCAGGGCTGAGACCCAGCGTTCTGGAACAATCCGGGCCTTTTAGGGAGAACTTCTCTCCATTTGCAAGTTGTCCCGGGCATGATCTGGTGTCAGAAGGGAATCGGCGTGGGAGCCGGGGCACTGAGTACCTGAGGCAGGAGGCGCCTCTGTGAGCTGGTGGCAGTAACCCTGCCCGATCTGGAGGCCAGGTGGACACAGCAGCAATGACCGCTACATCGGAAATGTCCGGGGCCAAGTCCTCACGGGTGCAGATGACACCACGTATCAAGAGCAGATGTTGCAGAGCCCACGTCGTGTGTCTTCTGTCCCGGCACCTTCTTTCACCCCTTGCCCGGTTCCCCCGAGAACGGAAGGAGAGGGAACGGTCCAGGTGGGGCCCACAGGCTGCTGGGCAGGGACTTCTGCCCCGTGACAGTTTACTCAGGTGTTTCTGAAAAACAAGGTAAAGCGAAGTCCTCCAAGTGGCCAATGCGGATGCCTCAGGCTCTGCTTTCTGGGGTGACACAAGCCAAGAGGCTTCCTTGCTCCCTTCCAAGATCTGCACCCTCACTGTCCCTTCAGCTGACCCCCACGGTAGCTCCTCCATCACCCCTCGCACTGCAGTCGCCCCGACCCCTGTGCCCGGCTGCCAGAGACACTCTTGCTCCCAGGTCACGCTGCGTCCGGCTCCTAACACCGCGGGTGTGCAGTGAAGTCCACTCCCCTTGGAGAGGTGAGAACACAGCCTGGAACGGAGGGTGTAACCCGTGAAGTGACCTCACTTTGGTGTAGCAGTTAACAGTCCCAGGGCGAGTGTGTGTGTGTATACGTATGTGTGCGTACCTTAAAAAATTTACAAGTAGTCCTGACCGGCAGAGCGCCCCTCCTCACCGCCGAACCCCGCACCCACCGCCTGGCCCCGAAGTCCTTCCTGGAGCCCTGGGGAGAATCAGCCCGGCCACAGCGCCCCCTACGGGCGCTCCTGATTTCTCCGATCGCCAGGCGCTTGCCAGACACTGGTATCCTGTCGTGCATCTAAGAGCCCGCTGGTCCACATTACTTAAAGAGCATCTTCTGTAGAAAAGAGGTCACAGGAGATGTTCGGGAAAATAAATTTTCATGCGGATATGAATTTGGGAAATACAACGTAACATGTCTCCTCTTTTGAAAATTCATCGGGTACATTTACAGATTAAAGGTTTTAATAAGAGAGTTAAAAGGCATAAAGACACTTTTCTCCTCATTCAATTCAGCAGTCACCAAACATTTGGGCCTACACAACTCCATTTCTGTGTTTTAGCCTCTTGCCCCTCCCCCAAATGTCCAGTGGCCCTGTCATCATTCAGGGGGAGAGAGAGACGAGCGGTCATAGGGATTCTGAAGTATCCATTAGTGCATTTGTGTTCACGGAATTTTAGAATTCAGAGTGTCCCGAGAGAATATCTACTCTAGTAGTTCGCAAACATTTCGCCATGAAAATCATTCTACCTAACTTCCCCCGTGTACACAATTTTTCAATTGATTTTTAGAGGAAGAGGAAGGGAGAGAGAGAGAAACATCGATGAGAGAGAACACCGGTTGGCTGCCTCCTGTGTGCCCCCCACTGAGGATTGAGCCCGAAACCTGGGCATGTGCCCCGACCGGGAATCAAACCGGCGACCTCTTGGTGCAGGGGTCGATGCCCAACCAACTGGGCCACTGGCCGAGGCCCCATGTACATGTTCTGAAAGAAGTGTTCTACCAATCACTTGGTAAATAATAATGATTTCTCCTTTTTCATTCAATAAAGTACCATAGAGTCACCTTCCAAAGCCTTTGATTAATGTGAGCTGCGCATGCATTTCGGTGAGTTCACGTATACTTTCAGCAAAATGTCCAAGGGATGTTGATATTTTAGTTGGTAGACTTGCACGTTTTCAGGAAAAGAAATAACATTTTTCCATCATCTCCTGAGGATGGGAGACCTGCATTCTGCCCGTGTCAATCATGTGCAGATAACGTGCTTTGGTTTCAGAAAGGTCGACTGTCTTCCCCGAGGCCCGTGCTGTTTGGCAACACAGAGAGCGTCGCCCAGAGACCCTGACTCCCCGATCAGCAATCTTCCTATCGCCTCCGATGTCCCCCTAGAACAGGGCTGGGGACCTTCTCCCTGCCACTGGCCATTTGGGTATTTATCACGTCATTCACTAGCCATACACCATTACCAGCTTAAAAACGAGCCTGCTCTCTTTCGCCAAACATTTAATCAGCTCACCCCAACACGATGGCTGGAACTGCTTCTCCTTGGTGAGGCTGTGATGTCAGCGGGTGTTGATGTCACAGGCTTTATATGGCCCGCGGGCCAGAGGTTCACCGTCCCTGTTCTAGAGTAAGGGTTGGCAACTTTTCCTTTTTTAATAAAAAGTCAGAGGGTAAATATTTTAGGCTTTGCAGGTCACACAGTCTCTGCTGAAACTACTCATCGGAGTGGTCGTTGTGGTGTGAAGCCAGCCGCCCAGACACGGCGGGAATGACCGAGTCGGGCAGTGTTTCAGTGACACTTTATTTATAAAAGCAGGAGGCGAGTTGGATGTGGCCGCAAGCTGTGGTCTCCCAACCCCTGCTGAGAAATACGCCATGTGGTCCCTGCCCAGGCATGAGAATTGCCTGACTTTTGGGGCAAACCACAGATTCCAGCGTTCCTTTTATCACCCTGATTTTTCAAACGTACCAGGTGATTGTTCCCGCCAAGGGACAAGGTTGGCAAACGTGGGTCTAAGGTGCGGTGATTCTCTGCATTGTAATGTTAGAAAGCCACAAACGCTTATTTCCAGTTTTAACTGATTCATCATAATTTTCCAACCTGTATCAGGTCAAGGGTGAGTCAAAAAAAAAAAAAAAACTTAATATTTGGCTTCCGTTTTATTTAGCACATTAATTTAATTCAGATAATCGATTTAGGGTTTAGTTTATGTTCTTGGTTCATGTACGAACTCATGTGATTTGTTACTGGCTCCTAGGTGGTTCTTTCACCAGAACAGCCCAAAGAAGGGTCCAAAAGCATCCTCTAAAGGCCCTGAGTCTCGCTGAAGGAAATGTAAAATAGGCGTCTACATAGATGTATGCTATATATCATACGATATAAAGAAAGATGATGGCTAGTTTTATAAAGCAACCGACATGTCATCGACATTAACATGATATTGCACAATCGACAAGTTATATTCTTCTTTGATATTTATAATCTTGAGAAGAAGGTCTTTTCTCCTCATTTTGTAGCTGAAGAAACTGAGGGTCAGGTCACACAGCTGGTGAATGGAGTTGGGGCGTCATCGCTCAAGACTTTACATGTCCAGTGCTGTGCTCTTTCTCCTACGTGGAGGGAATAGGAGTAAAAAGAAGGGAAACAGGCGTCGGCCTGTGGACCAGAGAGTCCTGGGTTCGGTTCCCGCTAGGGGCACATACGCCCCCCCCCCAAAAAAGAAGGGAAACAGAAGCTAGGAGGAGAAAAAAAAAATGAGCCAAGAAAAATTTCCCTAATACCACATGAGGAGAAGGGAATCCAAGACTCTTAAGAGCCGCTTGGCCATGATCCTGGGAAATCGAAAAACAAAATTTGCCAGATTAGCACTCCGTGTCTTCCAACGTTCTGACTGCCTGAGAGCGAAGGCTTCACAGCGGGGAGGCCCCTCCCTGCAGCCTGGGAACCCAGATCAGGAGCCCGCGCTGGACGGGGATCTGGGAGTGAGAACGGGACGGTCAGGAAGACGGCACCGCCGGTGAGCTCAGCCCACTGGCTCCGCGCCTGCCCCCAGACAGTCCTTCCCAGCTGCCCTTGCCGTAGCTTCCTGACACCTGCTGTCTGTCCCGTGCGTCCTAGCGCTCATGTGTCCTCGTAACACCCTTCTCGTACCCCCTTCTCAGGTGCTCTGGGATGCTAATGACATGCCGTGTGCGTTGTTGCATTCCCTGCCAGTTAGGGAACAACCAAAGCAGAGCATCTAATGTGTATAGAAGTGGCTGAATTAATGCAAGAAAAAGGGAGGACACAGAAGGCAGGGGTGGGGAGAGAAGAGACAGAAAGAAAGAAACACGGTGAATGTCAACAGGGCGTAAGAGACATGAACATCATGAATGGGCCGAGGATTAGCTAATTGAGCATCTCTACCCATTATAGTCCTATTTCTTTCCTGTTCTTAAGCTAAACCTGAGAAGTTACCTTCCCTTGAAGTCCCTTGTCATCTTCTGAGGTTTTCCACGGGATCATGGCCCTTTTAGTGGATGATGAGAGACCATGGTCTGTTTCCCAGGTAACCATATGCATCTTGAGCCAAAGGTCTTTCTCTGAGTGACCATGTTAAGTGGTTTCCCTGAGTCCAGCCCGTCTGCTCGATCCGTTGCCTATACCAATGCCAGAGTCATCTACAGGACAGTGCTGATCAACGCGGGCCTCCGATGTGCCCGTTCTGCCCAGCAGAGCCTGGTACTTGGCCAGCCTGCAAGCCCCGTGCGTGCAGGCCGGGCTCCGTGCTGTTCTGCTCCCCAAGGCCTGAGGAGATGCTGCTCCCTAACATGCCCCAAAGGCGGCTCCGTCTGGTACTCCGCTCTCGTCGCCGGTCCTCTGCTTTCAAAGCGGCACCTCAACAGCTACCTCGGAGAGACTCCCACGGTCCTTACGCTTCCGTATGGGTTCGTGTTTGCCTTTTAAGCCATTTGTATGCCCTTACCTCAGGAGAGGCACCGTTTAAGAAGGAGAGTACTTTGGAGTCAGAAAGGGGTGGGCTCATCCCGACCTTCAGCTCAGTACCCTTGGCCGAGTGGCCTGGCCACACCAAAGCGGTCCCCAAAGCCACTCGTTTCTGAGAGCGGTGTCCCAGTTCGTGTGGGTGGCCGGCCGCAGTGAAACCCGGCCAGCTGGGGGCAGAAGCTTAACCACCTGCTTGCAAGTGACCAAGGCCCCTGCATTAAACTGTAGGACAGAGAGAGGCAGGGACCGAGGGGGTGAGGGAAGGGAGGGCAGTTGGATCATAGAAGGGTAACTGGTTTTGTAGAATCATGATATTTAAACGTCAGTAAAGAAAATGGCAGAATATCTGTATTTGGTGTTACAGCTTACAGACACCAAAATCCAGTGTTTTAGTCCAAAAGGTGTAAAGAAATATGACCAGCCTGGCTGGTGTGGCTCTATGGTTGAGTGTCAACCCCTGCACCAAGAGGTCGCCGGTTCGATTCCTGGTCAGGGCACATGCCCAGGTTGTGGGTCCGATCCCCAGTGGGGAGCACACAGGAGGCAGCCAGTCCATGTTCTCTCTCATTGATGTTTCTATTTCTCTCTCCCTTCTCCTTCTTCTCTCTCAAAAATTAATAAAGAAAAAAGATAATAATAATAAAAGAAATATTACCACGTAGCAAACAGCTATGTCCTTCAGAATGCGTTTCGTCCTCTCTTACACAATGCCAGCTTCCCAGGAACAAATCAGTATAATTGTATGCTCTTCGTGTCCTTTCAAATATAAATGTTTTTTTCAGCTTATTTTCCTAAAAATCTGGATGCAGCCTTCAAGACAATAACTAGGAGGTAACACAAGGCTGTTCCACTTACTTCATCATTGCCCAGACTGATTGCAGATATTCAGTGGGAAACCTTAATTGCATTTATTTTTACATTTGAACAATAGCAATAATACCTTATGCCAACTGTCCACAGATCCGAGCTGACTAATGTCACGGGAAGAATTAGATTGAAATTTAGACTTTGGAGTAATCCCCAGAGGTTTTCATTTACAAGAAGTCTGGAACAAGGCTGAAGACTTTAAAATTTCAGTGAAGCAGAGGCTGGAGCCATGACAATAACTTAGGCTTTTTATTATTGTGTTTTCTGCGCACCTAACACACTCACTGACTTGTGAGCTAGGTTTCGGCTGCCCTTAGTAATTATGTAGCTTGAGAAACCCCATAATGAGAACACTGCCCCAAAATGATTACTTTCAAACGTGGTCTCTTGACTTGAATTTTTAACCACCTCCTTAAAGATAACCATGTTTAATGACCTAGGATCCTGGATCCCCGAACAAGCGACAGGGCAGAACACATGAGGAACTTTCTGCGGAGTAATTATCTGAGGGGTGCAACCTCTTCCTTTCTCCTCGCTCACCCCACCCCCACCCCCAGACTGTTGGGAGCAA
The DNA here is from genome assembly GCF_014108415.1 of Molossus molossus. Lineage (NCBI taxonomy): Eukaryota > Metazoa > Chordata > Mammalia > Chiroptera > Molossidae > Molossus > Molossus molossus. The sequence continues at coordinate 112,939,138 of NW_023425399.1, forward strand.
AGATTCCAGCATATTTTTTTTTCCATTTTTTTAGAGGCATTTAATAACCCATAAATTTTTATGTGAAAAATTGCAAACGTCAGAAAAGTTGAAGGAATAGAAATATGAAGACCCACTTCCATTTGAACTCAATAATGAATATTTAGAGATGTTTACTTTCTTTCTCTCTCCCTCTCCTTGTCTCTATTTCACTCTGTAATGTTTAACTAAATTTTTAAAGTTGCATACATCCTGATACCTACCCCATATATTCCAATATTTGCCTCCTAATTAAAGAATATTCTTTTCTATAAATATGGTGCATTATCACATCTAAGACACTTAATACCAATAAAAAAAAATACAGTCTGCTTTCCATGTTTCTTTTCCCAAAACTAACATATATTTTCTAGTTTTTGCTCCAGATTTCATGCAAGAATCACTCATTGCATGGGTTGTCACATTTAAGTCCCCTTTCATTTAGATTAATCCACCTGCCTTGTTTTGTGTTTTGGTTCTTCTCTATTTTCCAAGAGACTGACCTTTCGAGAGAGTATGGGAACTTGTCTTTTACAATGTCTCGCATCTTGGTCTGTCATCTTTGCCCTCAGGTTAAACATTTTCCAAGAAGTGCTGTTACGTATTCCTCACAGCCTGACATTAAAAGGCACAAAATGTCAGTTTGTCCCCTTAAGGGTGTAGATAAATTTAGTCACGTGGATAAGGTAGATGCTGCCAGATTTCTCTATTGTAAAAATAACTGTCTCCATTTGTAATTAATAGTTTTTTCTCACAAATATTAACTCAAGAGCTTAAGACTCTATTGATGATCGTTGCTGAATCAAATATCACAGAGATAATTGCAAAACAGATTCTATTTTGACTTCTATTGTTTTAGATGGCCTTAGTATATTAAAGAAGAACTTTCCACATTGTGCACATGTTTGTTCTTCAATTGTTTTCTGATTTCAGTAGCAGTCCATAGTCATGGGTTCTTTTATATTCAGTGTGCTACAGACCATTACTGTTATTATTCTCCTTAATTAAAAAAATCTATTGAAGTGATTGTACATTCACATGCGGTTTAAGAAGTAAGAGAGCGACCTCAACAACATTTTGCAAAGTGATAGTACCTTATAGCCACCAGGATATTGACATTGTAACAATTCGCCAATCTTCAGATTTTTCCAACCTTGCTTTTACTCATTTGTGTGTGTGTGTGTATGCGTGTGCATGCGCGCGCGTGCACACGCATTAGCTCTGTACACTTTTATCACCTGGTAGGTTTGTGTATGTATATCTACCACCACGGTCAAGATAGGAACAGCTCCAACACCACAAGGATTTCTCCTATTGCCTTTTTATAACCACACCCACCTTCATCCCACCCCACCCTACTCCGGTCCCCAACCCTTGGCGTCTGTCCTCCATTTCTGAAAATGTTCCCTTTCAAAATGTTCCATAAATGGCATCGTACGATATGTCATGTTTGGGGATTGCCTTTTTACACTCAACGTAATTCCCTTGAATGTATCTCGACATGGTCCTGAAACAGATGGAACGAAACCTCCATGTGTCCATTGATTGTCTGTTCATTTTTATAACCGAGTATTCCATGGTGTGGCTTTCTGACAGTATGTTTAGCCGTTCACCCACGAAGGATATGTGGGTGTTCCAGTTTGGGACTTGTACAGATAAAGCTGCTTTCGATATTCATGTACAGATTTTTGTGTGGACATTGGTTTTTATTTATCGTGAGTGCAGACAAAGGAAAAAGTCAGCTGACTCAGGAGGTCAGCCGCAAGTTCGTGTAGCAGGTGCTCAGTTGTGTTAGAAAGTGCTGGTGCGGGTTTCAGGGTACCTTTACTGTTACACTCCCACCGCAGTTTATAAGTAACCAAGTCTGTTCACATCCTTGTCATCATTTACTGTTGTGGTTTTTAAATAATTCTAGCCTTTCTGATAAGTGTGTAGCGACATCTTATTGTGGCCTTAATCTGTGTTCCCTTAATGACGTGATGTTGAGCATATATTCATGTGCTTCCTTGTCCGTATAGTCTCTACACTAGAATATCTGTTCGTGTCTGTTGCCCATTTTTAAATCAGAATTTTTAAAAAATCTTTTTACTATTGAGTTCTGAGAGTTTTTTACTGTGTTCCAGATATGAACCCTTTGAGAGAGATGTGGTTTCCGGTCATTTTGTCCGGATAGCTTGTATTTTCATCCTCTACGTGGACTTTCTAGAGCAAAAGTTCTTAATTTTGATGCGATCTAATTTATCCGTTTTTCCTTTCATGAGTCACGCTTTCGGTTCCAAGTCTAAGAACTCTTTTCCTAGTCTGCATTCCTCAAGATTTTTCTCTTACTTGTTGAGATTTCATAGTTTTACCCTCTAGAGTTAAGCCCATGGTCCATGTTGAACTACCCTCTAGGTGAGGTGTGGGCTGGCTGAGGCTGAGGATCTCTTGCTGTGGAGGTCCAGTCCAGCTGTCCAGACCATTTAGTGAAAAGTCACCCCCTCCACTGACCTGCTTGGGCACATGTAGCAAAACTCATTTGGGCATATTTGTGTGTGTCTATTTCTGGATTTTCTATTCTGGTCCCTTGATCTCCGTCTCTGTCCCCCACCAAGACCACACCATGAATTACTGCGTCTGGACCATAAGCCTTGACAGTGGGTAGCTTGATTCCTCCCACAGTGCTACCTTTTTAAAAAATGATCTCAGCTATTGACCACCTGCTGAGACTCATGTCAGCGGCTGTGTCTTCAGTCATAATAAAGTCTCTTCCTCTGGCCCGAGGTTCTTGTCATCAGCCAGAATCCATGAAAGAGTAAGAAGTGGAATCGTTAGCTTCTCAGCAAAGCAGAATCCCAGCTCCTTCATGACTCTTGAGGCAGAGTTCCTTTTCCTAGAAAAGATGAAATGAGCACTTTGAAAGAGCCAGGGTTAAAATAGTGCTTCAAGCTGTTCACTTAGAAATAATCACAGACTTCCGGAAGGTGGCAAACATCATGCAGAGAGCTCCGGTATCCCCTTCACCCGGTTCCCCCAAGGTGACATTTTAGCGAGCACACCATCCAAACCAGAACTGAATGTGGGCCCTGTGTGTGTAGAACTCGAATTCATTTCATCACATGCGTAGATCCGTGGAGCCCAGTGCAGACAGAGAGCTGTCCATCCCCCAGACCTCACCAGCTCCCGGCCTCTGCTTCTATCCATTCCTGAAGTCCATAGTTCTCCTGAAGTGTCGCTATGACTTGATCATCTTTCAGATTCCCGGGGACACAGTGGCCCTTTCAGTAGGCGGGGTGCGGTCTCCTTCGTTCCCACCAAGCTTGGTTTCCTCAGACACGTGTTAGTCCTCCTCCGTGGCTCCGCTTTTCATCGTCGGGCTCCCGTGCTGCACGGTAACTGTTTCCTCACTCGGGCCTGAGACGTGGGCTTGGCTGCCCACGTGCACTTCTACCCCGTCTGCGTGGCCTGGAGGCGCCACGTGAGCGCTCCCCTGGCTTTCGGGTACTTTCTAAGAAAGTAATTCCCACCCGCCGATACAGTGGTCTCTTCTTCTAATGTCTTCCTTCAATAGCTCTGCATGGATGTTGCCTTGGCTTTTATTCATTTTTAAAGACTGTGTTTCCAAGTGCAGAAGAAGGCGGGGGCTCGGGGCTGGTGTCTCCCCGTTTGACCTCCTTGTGCCTCTCGCATGTCTGCTTACTTGTTTTCTTTCCCCGGACCTCTAAGGGATGCTCCCGTCTACCTGGGGACAGGTGCTCAGTCCTCACCCTCTCAAGTCCTTTCCTGATGACCCCCAGAGCCAGGCTCTGCCCAGCAAGTGGCAGGGGTTGGTTTTCTGTATTTCCCGCAGGGTGGGATCCTCCGGGGGGCCCCGCCCCACTCTCCGGGAGTGAATGGACCAGCATTCGTGTCCCTAAGCTCACTCTCCTCTCCTTTCCCCAGCCCGGGTTTGTTCCTCTGTCCACGTAGGAGCTCCGCAGGCGTCTCGGCCCGCAGAGATGTGCGGACGCACCGGCACAGGATGTTCATACACGTTTCCTGGCTGTGTTATAAGCCGGTAGTTTCGTTTGCTGTCCCGGTTGAGGGTCTGATGTTGCAGACGATGAGGAGAAATAAGCAGCTGTCATCACCCCTGAGAAAACCCGAGGTCCCAACGCTGTCAGACGGGGCTGTCCCAGGTCACTAGCTCGCAGCCCAGCACTTCTGGCAGGTGACCACCTCACTGCAAGCGAATGCAGGCAGAGCATGGGGTAGAGAGCAGGCGACCACCTCACTGCAGGCACATGCAGACAGAGCATGGGGTACAGAGCTGGCGACCGCCTCACTGCAGGCACATGCAGACAGAGCAGGGGGTACAGAGCTGGCGACCGCCTCACTGCAGGCACATGCAGACAGAGCAGGGGGTAGAGAGCAGGCGACCACCTCACTGCAGGCACATGCAGACAGAGCAGGGGGTACAGAGCTGGCGACCATCTCACTGCAGGCACATGCAGACAGAGCAGGGGGTAGAGAGCAGGCGACCACCTCACTGCAGGCGAATGCAGACGGAGCAGGGGGTAGAGAGCAGGCGACCACCTCACTGCAGGCGAATGCAGACAGAGCATGGGGTAGAGAGCAGGCGACCACCTCACTGCAGGCGAATGCAGACAGAGCATGGGGTACAGAGCTGGCGACCACCTCACTGCAGGCACATGCAGACAGAGCATGGGGTAGAGAGCAGGCGACCACCTCACTGCAGGCGAATGCAGGCAGAGCAGGGGGTAGAGAGCAGGCGACCACCTCACTGCAAGCGAATGCAGGCAGAGCATGGGGTAGAGAGCAGGCGACCACCTCACTGCAAGCGAATGCAGACAGAGCATGGGGTAGAGAGCAGGCGACCACCTCACTGCAAGCACATGCAGACAGAGCATGGGGTAGAGAGCAGGCGACCACCTCACTGCAAGCACATGCAGACAGAGCAGGGGGTAGAGAGCAGGCGACCACCTCACTGCAGGCGAATGCAGGCAGAGCATGGGGTAGAGAGCAGGCGACCACCTCACTGCAAGCGAATGCAGACAGAGCATGGGCTAGAGAGCAGGCGACCACCTCACTGCAAGCGAATGCAGACAGAGCATGGGGTAGAGAGCAGGCGACCACCTCACTGCAAGCACATGCAGACAGAGCATGGGGTAGAGAGCAGGCGACCACCTCACTGCAAGCACATGCAGGCAGAGCATGGGCTAGAGAGCAGGTCAACGTCACTGGGCTAAATAAGACTCGAAAGAGAGGGGTGTGTGCACATATGTGTGTGTGTGTGCACGTGTGTGTGTGCATGTGTGTGTGTGTGACATATACCCTTGTTTCTTCAACACACTGCTCCCCACTCTGCCCAAGCACTCCCTGTATTCCCATAAACCTCGAGCGGAATGAATGGAATCGAGGAGTGAAAAGCATTCAGGTCCTCAGTGATATGGCAGGCGTGTGTCTCCTACTTGTTTAGAGACTGTTCTGAAGTTGAAGGCCCCTGATCCATCCATGCCGTCTGGGTGAGAGCAGATGACAGTGGAAACAGGGAGAGAGGAACTGGCCACAGGGACAGAGGAAGGCCCTTTCCGGACACAGGCGGGCCCCGTCCGAGAGGACCCTGCTGGTGAAGCTGCAGCTTGAGCCTCCCCCAGGGGTCAGGATGGCGTCTCTGTCTGTTCACATTCTGCTTTATTTTAGAACCAGTTTCCAGTGACCAGCAGACTATCAGATACGTGCGTAGGTTTAGAATCATCATGAAGCTTGGCATCTCTTATTCTCTTTTGTTGTTGCTAAAAAGTGCTTTTAAAATTGACCTTTAACCTTTACGCCACACACCTAGAAAGGTCACCGGTAGTCACACTTATGTTTCATTAACATCTGAGTTCCCCACAGTTATTTACTCTCATAATTAAGATGACTATCGAAAAGAAACAAATTCAAAGGTCATGATGCTGAATTTCAGATTATGTATAAGTTAGGTGCAAACAAATACATTGTTGTTGACAAAACAACAACAACAGAAGGTACATTTTCTTTCTCTTTTCCATTGAAGGATGGAAAGGATATATTCACCGTCCATTACTGAGAGTGTGTATAAATGGCCTTTTACTAGGGAACTTAAAAACCACTATAAAATTCCTATAGAATAAGGACTAGAATTAGAAGAAGTGAAGGTATGGAACTGTGACTATCCACCATGAACTGGTGGGCAGAGCTTCAGTGTCTGAGGTCCTGCTTGTGCCCAGAGAGAGTTTGTCAGAACAGAGCCCTATTACCACGTGCCGTCCAATAACTGTCCACGCAATTAGGGACGGTAGTAAATTCCTTTTTATTGATTGATTCCTATGCAGAAGGTCAAATCCCTGGCCAGTTCTAGGTGTACATTATAAAAAGAAATCTATAAACTAAGGAAGAGGACATGAGCTGCAGCACACACAGAAACAGAGAGACATGGCTTGTACTGTCCAGCACATGATCCCACTGGATAGGATCTTACTGGAGCATAGCGTCCAGGGGCGTGTTTTGAGTCCCAGGCATTTCCTGGAAAGAAAGTTCCCCGACTACTCTGACCATCCGCACAACGTCCCATGGGAGGAGCGGTAGCACTGTCCCTCTGCAAGGAAGGACTCGTGAAAACCCAGGCATGGGAGGGACACTAACGTCGTTTTCAACGGCTATGGCTCGTGAAATGTAAAAGGCTTGTCTAATTATAGAAAAGAAAGATAGTAAATTGATATTCATTTAGGAAACAGTTGCAACAAGGCTCTTCTCAAAGCCTTTTTTGCACAATGAACAATTTCTGTCTGAGACAAAGAAGTGGTGACATTAACCAGGGCTCCTTGTCAGCTGTCTGAAGAATGATGACTTTCATTGTGTGGACTGAATTCCCACAAATCCGTGGTAATAATGTGGAAAGGGGTCTGTTAGTTTGGGACATGCCCTGTCGTGGCTGGGGGTCTGCCCACTTCTGTTAGGATGGAGAAATTTAAGTTATCAGCCACAACAGATATTCTCAGAGCTTGCCAATTCATTTATATTGCTGGTGGGGCGATAGTTCTGCATAACTGCCTTTTTTTTTTTTTTTTTTTCTTTTTTCTTTTTTACAATAGTTGAGTCACAACAAACTCCATATAATTAGAAAATTCAAAAAAAAATCAATTGAAAATGAATTTGAATGAATGAGTTCAGTAGAGTGGCTTGATAAAAGATCAATATGTAGAAATTAATGACTTACAAAGAAGCAATACATATCTAGATAAGGTAATAGAAACAAATGACTATTTTCAGTGACAAAAATTCCCATAAAATTTCTAGGAGTAGACAATCTGAGAAATGCACAAGATTTAAATACATAAATCTTTAAGACTATAAAAGATGTCAAATCTTTCTATATTCATGCATATATGCAATGTAATCCCAATAATTAGACTTAAAAAAAAGAAAAGAAACTTGGCCACTAATTCTACAATAGCTCTCTCCTGGGACATACTTTTGGAGAGTCCCCTACATTAAGCCTGGGCATTGGGGTGCCAAGTTATAAGTAGCATAGATCCCAAAATCTGAGATCCAGGTAGAAAGACGAGGCCAAGAACAGAGAGCTGAGAAAGCTTCAGGCAGTCTCATGGGACTAGAGAGACAAAAAATACAGTTTCTATAGTTGCTACAGTAACCAGGACTTGAGTGAACAAGATCCGAGAGAGAAGGAAACACAGAGAACTTGACATATGATTCTGCTTTGCTTCGTGGGCTACTTACTGTCGGGTAAGTAGCCACTAAGAGACTGAGAAGCCAAGCTGACAATGGTGACTAAGCCTCGTGATGCTGCGAGTCCAATTTTGATTTCAGTGTCCATCAAGAAAAAGGGACCCTTGTAAACATTCCAGATTCTGGTGGGATCCTGAAGTGCTAAACCCCAGAGATGAGGAAAAATGAAACATGAACTAGTACTGAAAAGATTGAAACCCAGATTTGAATCTTCTGAGTCCCGGGCTGGATAAAGTTGGCAAGTCTTTAGCTACTAGAAGAAAGCTAAACTGGATTCTCTCTAGACATCATTCAGATCCTCAAGTTGTCTCTGTATGTTTCGTACATACTTTCCAGCATTCAGTCAAATATCAACAAGCACAGCCAGAAAAGGCGCCAAGAGAAAAAATAATCAATAGAAGCAAGACTGTGGCTTATCCGATACTGGAGTTACATAACATATCAACACGGGAGTTAAAATAACTTTGCTTGAGATGCTCAAAATATGAATGACAAAGTGCAAAACTTCAGCAGAGAACTGGGACCTACTAAAAGGAATCAAATAAAAACCCTGAAAGACATTACAAATGAACTTAGAATTCAATAAATCTAATAAATTTAGTAAGTAAAAACTCTTAATACATGTTTTTTCCCCAATAAAAACAGCCAAAGAGATCCACTAAGGAGATCTCACCTGTAACAACTCACCTGCCAAATCAACTAGCCCTGAAAAGGGATTGGCTGGAGCATAGGGCCCGGACCGGCCGCTACGGGTAGTCGGTGACGCGCAAGGGGGGCGGGCGCACGGGCGGGGAGCGGCTCCTCTACTAGACTTAATCAATGACTTTGGCAAAGTATCAGGATACAAAATTAATGGCAAGAAATCGACGGCATTCCTACACCCCAACAATGAACTCACAGAAAGAAAAACTAAAAAAAAAAAAACAATCCCATTTACTATCGCATCAAAAAGTTAAGATACCTAGGAATAAACTTAACCAAAGAAGTAAAGCATCTCTTCACAGAAAACTACAGGTCATTGAAAAAAGAAATAGAGGAAGATATAAAAACGTGGAAGTGTATACCTTGTTTATGGATTGGAAGAATTAACATCATTAAAATGTCCATACTACCCAAAGCTATATATAGATTCAATGCAATTCCCATCAAAATACCAACGATATACTTCACAGAACTAGAACAAATACTCCAAAAGTTTATATGGAACCAAAAAAGGCCCCGAATAGCCACAGAAATCTTGAAAAAGAAGAACAAAGTAGGAGGGATCACAATACCAGCTATCAGGTTATACTACAAAGCCACTGTAATCAAAAATGCCTGGTACTGGCACAAGAACATGCAGATAGATCAATGGAACAGAATAGAGAACCCAGAAATTGACCCAAGATAATATGCCCAATTAATATTTGACAAAAGTGGCAAGAGCATACAGTGGAGTCAAGACAGTCTCTTCAATAAATGGTGTTGGGAAAATTGGACAGCTACATGCAAAAAAATGAAGCTAGACCATCAACTTACACCATACACAAGAATAAACTCAAAATGGATAGAAGACTTAAATGTAACTCATGAATCCATAAAAATTGTAGAATAAAATGCAGGCAACAAAATTTCAGACATCATACACAGCAGAATTTTCACTGATACAACACCTAAGGCAAGAGAAACAAAGGAAAAAATGAACACATAGGACTATATCAAACTAAAAAGCTTCTGCACAGCAAAAGAAACAACCATCAAAATGGAAAGGGATCCCACTGTATGGGAGAGCATAATTGCCAATGATACATCAGATAAGGGGTTAAAGTCCAAAACACATAGAGTACTCAAATAACTCAACAAAAGGAAGACAAATAACCCAATTTAAAAATGGGCAGAGGACTTAAAGACACACCTCTCCAAACAGGACATACAAATGGCCAAGAGACATATGAAAAAATGCTCAACGTCACTAATCCTCAGAGAGATGCATATTAAAACAACAATGAGGTATCACCTCACACCTGTCAGAATGGCCGCCATCAACAAATCATCACACAACAAGTGTTGGCGAGGGTGTGAAGAAAAGGGGACTCTAGTACACTGCTGGTGGGAATGCAGACTGGTGCAGCCACTATGGAAAACACCATGGTGTTACCTCAAAAAATTAAAAATTGAACTGCCATTTGACCCAGGGATCCCACTACTAGGAATATACCCTAAGAAGCCTGAAACACCAATCAGAAAGAATATATATACTCCCATGTTCATAGCAGCACTATTTACAATCGCTAAGATCTGGAAACAGCCCAAGTGCCCATCAGTAGATGAGTGGATAAAAAAGCAGTGGTACATGTACACAATGGAGTACTATGCAGCTGTAAGAAAGAAAGATCTCTTATCCTTTGAGATGACATGGAGGGACCTGGAGAGTATTATCCTAAGCAAAACAAGCCAAGCAAAGAAAGACAAATATCACATGATCTCACTTATTTGTAGAATATAATGAACTAAACAAACTGATAAACAAAATAGACCCAGAGTCATAGAAGTAGGGTACAGACTGACAATCTCAGAAGAGGGGTGTAGGGAAGGGAAGGGACAAACCACAGAACTTATATGCATGTATACATAACTGATGGACATAGACAACAAAGCTGGGGACTGGGTGAGGAGGAATGGGGAGGAGGGTGTCAATGGCGGGGGCGGGGACGAGGAACATCTGTAACAAAAATAAATTAATTTAAAAAAATAAAATAAAAAATAAATAAGCAGCCAAAGAGGATATTAGTAAATGGAAAAATGAGTCACTGGAAATATCCAGACTACACACACGCACACACACACACACACAATTATAAACATCACTAGGGTAAGAACTATGGCATTGATGTTGCACCAACATGAAGTGGAGGCCGTGGACTGGAATTCTCTGCGTAAACCTGGCTCTGCAAGTGCCTTCCTCCTCCTGGAGGAAGAAATCGCACGACTTGACCTGCTGCCCCGAGAGAGCAATGAGCAGGCCGACACCTGTCGGAGGCAGGGGAGAACCGTCACCCCAATGAAGGCTCACACACACGGATGCAGCGTTCCAATGTAAACTATTTGCATAAGGAGCGAATCCAAGCTGGTATTAAACTAGAAGTTCTTCCAGAAATGCTCACTCTGTAGGGATTTGAAGGCGGCAGACGGTGAATGGTTTTGTGGAGAGGCTTTGAGGTTCACAGGCTTATGAGATTTCCAGTGGCGAGAAAATCTTTCTGAAGATGAGCTTACAGTAAAACTGTGCAAACCACGTGAATAAATCCCAGTGAGAGAAAGTCATCTGATTTTTAAAAAGGCAAAGCTGCACCCCAGAATGGCAAAGAAAATAGAAAAAGTATTAAAGGAATATAAAGTTGTGATGTTTAAAATACATAAATATAAGAAAGAACTAGACATAGTTTGGAAGGACATAATATTTTAAAAATACAAATTATATGCAAAATTCACCCTAGCACTTCTAAATATTTTTAAAAGCCATTAAAGTGGAAAGGATTAAATAAAATTAGACTATCTGAGATTACTAATTAATTAGAAGGTAAATCTGAAGGTATTAAGAATGCAGCACAAAACATGTAGAGATAAAAATATTGAGATACAGCCCTGGCCGGTTTGGCTCAGCGGTTGGAGCATCGGCCTGTGGTCCAGAGAGACACAGGCTCAGTTCCCGCTAAGGGCACGTACCTCAGTTGCAGTTTGTCCCCGAAGCTAGTTGGTCGTGCGGGTGGCAGCCACTCGATGTGTCCCTTTCACGTCGGTGTTTCTCTCTCTCTCTCTCTCTCTCTCTCCCTCTCTCTTGCCCCCCTCTCCTTCCTACTCTATCTGAACAAAAAAAATGGAAAAATATCCTCAGGTGAGGATAAAAAATAAAAAATATTGAGATATGAAAAATATCCTAGAAATGAAGAAAAGACATTGTCTTCCAGGGTTACATCAAGCCAACATGTAGACACATATATGGATATGAAAAACTACATATAAAACAGCACCACAGAAAACAGACTACTTTTAGAAAGAAATGACGGATGAATAGGTGACTCCGTATTGGCAACAATAAGTGGAAGATGCTAGAAAAATATTTTCAAAATTCTGGAGAAGATTTTTTTCTGAATAGCTTGCTTTGAATCAGAGGGGATCTGGCCATACCCTCCCCAGAATTCTGTGCAGAAGGGATGGAAGGAAGCTCGGGAGGAGCGATTGATTCACTTTTGACTCTATTTCTGTTTTGCCCTGTTTCTCATCATCCTTATCCCTACAATGAATAAACCCATTATTCTCATAATTCACCCATTTAGTTTGGTCTCTCTCCTCCATTTGTCTTATTTTTTTCCAAATATCTTTCCATTTTTCTTTTGGAAGTTATTGAATTTCTTCATTTAACTAATCCTGCAGATAATGAGAACATTATATGGGTTAGAGAAAAAGTCATTTACCTGAATTAAGAATTTGAGCTGCAAGCTGTTCACAAAAACCTCCTAATGAAGAAAGCACCTCTATCACAAAGAGAAAAATAGAGCAAATTTGGTAGAACATTTTATGCCTTTATTCCTCCATAAAGAAGTTGAATTATTCTCACACTGTGTGTAGACTAAGATAGAAGTTTGAGAGGTAAAACAAAAGACACTTAGTCTGTGGGGAAATAATAGTTAAAATGCAATGGCTTCAGCTTACCACATTTGTATTTAATCTTATTTCTGTAAGAAAAATAACAAGAAAATATGAAAGATAGAAGAAAAACCACTCGTTAAGTAACGATGGGACAAAATAAACTAACACAATAAAAAAATCAAAGGACTTTAATACATAGAGTTTGCCTAAGCAAGAACAAACAAAAGGCAAAGTTCTAATTATCTGAAAGACAACTATCAAAAACAGATACAAAGACAATCTTCTATAACACCCAAATTCAACTTCTCTGCAGCGAAGTTGTTAGACCAGGTATGCAGATTACAGAGGTTAATAGTTTTGAGAAGAAGATTTGGGGCCGATCTGGTTGAACTAGATATGACAACATCATGCCAAGAATGGGCAGAGTGCTGACTGGTTGTGCTACATGAACTCAGGACCATCCCCAGTTGTTCCCAGGAGGTGGCTCTCACTGCCCTGGACATGCCTTCCCGACACTGCCCTGGCCACCCTCCTCGGTCCAGCCCGATTCCTCCAACACTCACGCGCGCACACACACACACACACACACACTCTCACAAATACCCCCAACATTAACACACACACTCATGCAAACACAGTTACACACTCGCAAATACCCTCGCACTCCCGTACACTCATGCACTCACCCACAGGCACACACCCTTACCTTCATCCTGCTTGCCCCCAGGCCCTGAGGAGATTCCTTCCTGGCAGCTGTCCCTTGACCATCACTGCCCGCTTCTCACCTGGCTAAGCCCTCCAGAGCACCGCATACCAAACTCACCTGCCACCCACCTAGGCTCGGAGATTAGTGAGAACAGAAAAGACTGTGATTTTCAAACAACCTCCTCCTGACACAGTGCCTGGCTTATAGTTCAGTGTAAATGTCTGTTAAAATGAAATGAACCTCTGACCACCTCTGAATGGCAGGAACCTACTCTCTCACACATCAATGTCTCTCTCTCCCCCTCTCTAAAATTCAGTACATTTGTTTAATTAAAAAAAGAAAGACTAAAATGAATGACGAATTTGCCTTGACATCTCATTGGTCAGACCTGTTTTTGATGCTGAGACAGCGTGACTAGAACAGGCAGAAAACATTCCCCAGGCTCCATGGTGTTGACCGTGGAGCAGAGCAGTTGGTATTTAGATCCACAGGGTCAAGAAGACCTGTCACAGGTAACTTTTTATGGGGAGTTTAAAATGCCAAGGCAAAGGTTGGAATGTCATCCATGAAGAGCAAGAAAAGATGGGAAGGAAATCGATAGCAAACTGCTCTGGTATGGATTTTCGCTCCACGGAAAAGTCAGAAATGTCTCTGGGGCGTGGGGAGTGGTCATTGGAGAGTTCTTAACTCATTTCCACGGAAGGGGATTCTGGGAGCTTGGCCCAAAATCTTCACCTCCTACTCTTTTTCAGATCTCTGCATATTAAAAGGAGCTTAGATGACCTGGGTTCCAATGTGGCCTTGGTGCTGATCGATGATGATGCGATGCTGCGAAACCCAGGGGCTGATCTAACCTATCCACCTCACCTACGCAAGGCTTACGTTAGAATCAGATGTGTTTACGTTTGTGAAAGTGTTCGGTACTCCAGGACTTGGTGTAGATGTCCGACATTCTAATGTTTCAAGCAAAGAAATCACTTGAGAATATAAAGAAGTTGAGAAGGAATAGGAGTAAAATAGTTACCTAATCAGTATCCTAGATAATTGGCGTTTACTAAAGAGAAATAATACTTTTAGTAGCCTATCCCAGAACTTTTGAAGTTAAGAGATCCCTCTTCTGATGTTTCCAAAAAAAAACAACTGTCACTTTCTTGTGCTGATCTCTGATTCACTGAAATTCAGATTGACTTGGCAATCAGACCTTCACCACACAAATCTCTCGCATTGAACAAAAACATTCACTGGTTTAATCAAGTCTGGCATTTTCAATTATTCATGTATATATTTTCATTTTACTTTTAATTAAATTTTCTAAGGAATTTCCCTTCAAAAATCAAATCAACCTGAAATATACCAGATACTAAATAAGTGTCTTTTGTGTTATTATTGGTAAATAAATCCAAGTACATTGAAATAATTTTAAATTGCCTTAAAATGGAATGTCGAGCGATGGAAAATAATGGTTTTTGTTGTTGTTTTTTTCAGTTGGTATTTAAATCCACAGGGTCGAGAAGACCTGTCACAGATAACTTTTATGGGGAGTTTAAAGCATGTTTAAACTTTAGCGGGAGCATGTTTGTTGTCCTGGGGTAGATTGTGAAGTGTCCCTTACTCCCTGGGACTGGTCCGGGACGCAGCCTCACCCGACTGACAGTGTGTGGTCCTTGCAGAGCTGGAGGCCGAGGAGTGGTGTAAACACCTCTGCGCGGAGTGCCTGGGGACCAGGCTGAATGACATCAGCCTTGGGGAACCTGACCTTCTGGCCGCGGGGGTGCAGCGCGAACAGAACGGTAAGTGGGAGTTGCCTCCCATCCTTGTCAAGTGCACTGATCGTCATGAGACTTTGAAACTGAACAGTAGCCCAGAAATGTTTCAGACCAGTTATGTTTCAAGGGGAGGAAGCTGATCAATCTGAGCTCTGTCAGAGACTTTCTCAGGATTGCGTTGCAACTAGAGACCACGTAAGATGCAGCCTCGGTCTCCTGACTGCTTGCCGGGACACTGCCATCTTCTAAATTAATAGCTAGTAAGTTCATCCACTGTAGATCAGGCTTTGAATGGACAACATTCTTACATTTTCTTTGGGGGGGTCATTGTACTTCAGAGTCTATATGAACACATTTGGCTTATCATGTTATTAATCAATCGATTTCAGGGAATTTGGCTAATACAATGTCTTAGCTTAGAAAGCCATAACAAAATACCATAGACTGAGTGACCTGAACAACAGGAATTGGTTTCTCACAGTCTGAAGGCTGAAGTCCACTGGTGAAGTGTCTGGTAAGGACCTTTTTTTGGCTTGCTGACAACCACCTTCTTACAGTGATCCCACATGAGCTCTCTGTGCTCCTTATAAGGGCACTAATCCAATTAATGGGCCCCGCCCTCAGGGCCTCATCTACATTTATTCCCAAAGACTCCGTCTTCAAATACTATCACTCTGGAAGGTTAGAGCTTCAATATATGAATTTGGGTTAGGGGTTGGAAGACACAGTTCATCCCATAGCAACTATAAGTGGGAAAGTACTGTGGATGATATCTCAGGATATAACAAAACTGAGGTTTATGTGACACACAGTCTGCTTCCTAAGTTTACTTCCTACACTGTTCTATGAGTTAAGGGGCATTGCGGACACTTCTCCAGAATTCACTCTGCCGGTTCTCGACCAGCACCTCGAAACGATGAACTCAGAGCGATGTAATAAGCTCCTTGTTCTCCAGCTTTAAAAAATAATTACCATCACCACGGGCGGTATGAAAACAGAAATATTTCGGTGTTGCTCATTTCCGGTGGCCAGTGTGCAAAAAGGTCAGCAGACACGGGTAAAGCTTGACGCTAATTATTAGAGAGACATTTGGGAATTACGTGTGATTTATAAACCAGACAGAACCAGGAGACATGCACCAGGGTGATACCTGATGGTTAGGAGCCCGTTATGACTAATCATGTTCTCACAACCATCAGTGTCTCGGAGTCCACTAAAAAACATTACTTTCTGTTTGTGGCTAAACTGAAATGCAAGGTTTCCCCACCGACTGGTCACAAACACATACGGGCACAAAACTGCCTGTGCTGGTCGTTTTCAGAGGGTCCCCAGGGCATTCCCGGGGGTCCTCCCCAGCTCCCTTTAGGTGGTGGTTTCCCTCCACTCGCCTGGGACGTCAGCTCTCTGGTCTGTTCTGGAAAGAGGTGCTACGTGCAGAAGGTTCACAGCCACGCTGTTCGGTGTATGCTGCTCTGCTGAGTAAAAAGGGGGGAAGCTGCTCTGGTGACACGTGTCAAGTACGACAGAAATGGGGAGAAAGCCGCTGCGTTGGGCTGGCAGCGGAGGGCTGTTTGCATTCGCTCATCGTGAGTCCTGTGCGTTCGTTTCCATCTGGGGGTTGTCGACAGTTCCCCTCCAAGTGGGGGACGTATTTCTTGGTTCTGCGGTGATTTTTATGTCTAACTTGGTAATGATGTCCAAGTAATTTACCTAGCATATAAAGGGAGATTTTTAACGTCAGTTTTTGGGCAAGGCCAAGCCCGGAATTCCGGGCCAGAGCTGTTTCTAAAGGGCCCAGGCAGAGCGGCCTGCCCAGGACCCTTCGGGCCACAGGGTGAATGTCGGCTCCCCTCACAGACGAGTCATTTTCTTCCCCGTTCAGCCTCCTAGTTTCAGGGCGAGGATGAGCTGCCCCGATGCTGCAGTGAGATCGTGGGAAACAAAGACAAACTCTCCTGCTTAGCTCAAGGTTTAAAAAAAACACAGGTGCCCTGGCCGGTTTGGCTCAGCGGTTGGAGCGTCGGCCTGCGGACCAGAGAGTCCTGGGTTCGGTTCCCGCTAGGGGCATGTACCAAAAAAAAAGCACAGGGGTCTTTAAGCAGAAGTAAAAACCAAGAAATCAAAAACTCATTCCTGAATACGCTCGGGAGAAGACCTGGAATGACATAGCTTCCAGCCACTTCCCAGCCTCTTCAAGCATCAACCTCTTAAAATCAACAACGTCCTTAACTTCCTAAGACTTGTGTGAAGTCATTAATACGTACAAATGGGAATCAGTCCTTTATGAAATATTTATCATTACAGATTCCATGTTTTCCCCTTAAGGCTTTCAGTATGAAATCATGAAATTTACTCTTCATCAGAAATACTGTTTTACTGCTTTATTAAAGACGTGCTTGGGTTTTGTTTAGCGTTTCTCTGAAGCGATGAGGTGCCCACGTGTGCAGAACTGATGTCATGAATTACAGTGCTGTGGCGCATGGTGATCTTGGGGTATCGTCAAGGAGAGACTCACTGCTCAGTCTTGACTGCTGCATTTTTAAAAATATTTTTAACTAATTTTTAGAGAGAGAGGAAGGGAGAGGGGGAGAGAGAAACATCAATAAGAGAGAAACATCAATAAGAGAGAAACATCAGTTGGCTGCCTCCTGCATGCTCTCTACTGGGGATCGAGCCCGAAACCCAGGCATGTGCCCTGACCGGGAATCCAATCAGAGACCTCCTGGTGCCTGGGACTACACCCAACCAACTGATCCCACAGTTCTGGGCATCACCGCATTTTTTTTGACATTCAACATTGCTACTTTTCCTCCAATGTTTTTCTGACTCTTCAGACAGCTTGATCTTATTTACTCTGAGACTAGCTAAGAATGGACATTTGTACAAATAATTTTAAAGCTTTGATGTGTGTTGCTGAGATAAAAGTAGGTATCGATTAAATTCTTTGCTATAATCATTGTTATCTAATGTTGTCAGCTGCTTTTGTATTGACTCAGAATCTCACCCAGTATAAGAAAAAGTCAGCAAACACAAGCTCTCTAGCTCTCTCTCTCTCTCTCTCTCTCTCTCTCTCTCACACACACACACACATACACACACACACACACAGCCTTATTCTTAGACTTCAGAAAACACTGCCACAGGAAAATATAGATTAAGTATACATTTTAATCCTTAAATTCTTACAACTTCCAGAATCTTCACATCTTCTAGGATGATTTAAGATAGCCCACCGTGGCCTTAGAAAATAATCATATATGGTGTCACAACCATAGTTATTTATAAAGGGTTCCCAAGACACAATAAAGATTCTAGAAAACAAATCTTACATATTAAATATTGATAGAGGAAGTAGCATCATCACCAAAGAGCCAGTCACTTGTAGGGAATTCCTGCCATTGTAGTTAGAATTGGGTTCAGAGCATATGTCCGATTGGTTATTGATGCAAGAGTTCGCCATCTGGAAGAAAATGGAAGAGTAACCTCGGACTTCACCATCTGGCTAATGTCGAGTCAGAGCCGAGGGTTGGGTTTTGTCCAGGACCTGGTGGCCCTGCTTATGCTTGGACTAGAGTTGGCAGGAATTCCTGCACTCAGCTTAAGAATGGGTACAGCCTTTCTTCAGAACTGAAGCTGTAGTCCAGTGTGGTTGCTAAGTGATGGACCTGGGTTGCCATAGCAATGGTGCTCTGCACATTTCACTCAGACTCTTGTGGTCATTCACTCATTCATTCACCCGTTGACCATTGTTGAGGCTATATTATGCAGTAACTCCTTTGGAGAAATGTAGAATTACACAAACTGTGATTATTACCTTTTTTTTTATTCTCTCTCATCTTTTTTTAAATATCTTTATTGTTGAGAGTATTGCAGATGTGCCCCTTTTCCCCCCATTGATCCCCTCCATCCTGCTCTCACCCCCTACCCAGACCTTCAAGAGACTATTGTCTGTGTCCTCTGGTTATGCATATGTGATATAAGTTCTGTGGTTAATCTCTTCCAGTCTCCCTCCCCCTCCCCTCTGAGGTCCCTCAGTCTGTTCCTTGCCTCCGTGTCTCTAGATCAATTTTGTTCATCAGTTTATTTTGTTCAATAGATTCCACATATAAATGAGATCATGTGGTACCTGTCTTTCTCGGACTGGTTTATTTTGCTTAGCATAATACGCTCTAGGTCCCAGAGTAGTGAGAGAGACAAATCTTTAAACAAGGTATATCATAGTTCTTTAAAATAGTGCTGTGTCACTGGTCACACAAAAGCTCAGGAGCACAGACCTGGGAGCATGTTTTGTACTTTGTGCATAGGTGGTTGGCTAGGGCTCAGCTGACTGAGGCTTGACTGCTGCAGAGACTGGTTTCACCTACGGATGGTGTCCATGGGTCCCGTCCTCCTTACCGTAATAACTACCAAGGCACGTTAAAACACACACAAGCCCTGGCTGATTTGGCTCAGCGATTAGAGCGTCGGCCTGAGGTCCAGAGAGACCCGGGTTCGGTTCCCGCTAAGGGCACATACCTCGGTTGCAGTTTGTCCCCAGCCCTGGTTGGTCGTGTGGGTGGCAGCCACCCGACGTGTCCCTTTCACATCGATGTTTCTCTCTCTCTCTCTTCCTCTCTCTTCCTCCTGCTCTAGCTGAACAAAAAATGAAAAAATGTCCTCGGGTGAGGATAAAAAAAAAACACACACACACACATACAAAAAAACATACAGCGAGAGAGTAAGCCCAACCTTGCCACACAATTTAAGTCTCTGCAAGTCTCGTGTCCTCTGCCATTTCAATGGCCAAAGGGAATCCTACAGCCAAGCCTAAAATCAAGGGGCACAGAGGTACACTCCACCTGTGAGGCCCCACACAGGTTAGCTCCTAGGATCTGATATGGAGAGGAAATGAAGACCAGAGAAAAACGACCCACTCTACCGGCTGAGGAATAATAAAACACGAGCTAAAATACAAAGAAAAGCACATTGGTATGATCCATCCTAATCAGAGCAGCCCACTTTGTGCTTTATGAAGATTACTTTGAATCCCTCCCAATGATCGTTCTCAATCAGGCAAGCCAGAAGCTCTTAAGGTTCATCAATAATTAAAGCAAATATTAGCAGGACTTGACTCAACCGGAAAATAACCAGCTAATGACAAAACAGTAACAATAGACCTCTCTCTATTTTAAGGACCTTCTCCCCAGGTTTTCGAAAATGATCGAGGGTGAACCATAGTCACTCTTATACACATTCTTTGTAACCAGTAATAAAAGAGTTTTCTGGGTTTTTTGTTTTTCTTAGAATAACTGAACAAAACCGACTTTTGCTTGGGAAAAGAACCTGTGTACACCTGTGTTTGAGCGGCCAACATACCACCCACATCCTCTGTATTTCCCACGTGAGTTCCAGGAAATACTGCGATTGTAGCGTGGTCTCTGAAGTGAAGGGATCCGTGGAGTGAATTTAATACCATATAACACTGTCATGGGTGGAATTGTGTTCCCCAGAAAGATCTATCAAATTCTTAACCCTCACTGCCTCAGAATGTGACCTTACTGGTCTTGACAATAGGGTCTTGACAGAGACAACCAAGTTTACAGGCGGTCGTTAGAATGAGCCCTAATCTAATGTGACATTCACTATGTCCTTATTAAGAGGGGACGTTTGGAGACAGAAATAGACACGCAGCGAGGAGAGGTGATGTGAAGACACGGAGCGAACAGGGCCGTGTGCGGGAGTGAGGCACGTACAGGACACGGGACGCTGGAAAACACAGAAGCTGGAAGAGACCAGGAAGGAGCCTCCCTCCTGGGGCAGCCCTCCGGGGGCACAGCCCACCCACACCTTCAGTTCAGACGTCTGGCATCCAGAACCATGAGACATACATTTCTGTGGTTTTAGCCACCCCATTTTTAAAATACAACATGCGTTTATGAAAACAGCTCTCAGGAACCTAGGAACAGAAGAGGACTTTCTCAAACTGATGAGCGACAGTGAAAAGCCTTCAAAAAATGTCATTCCTGAAGGTCAAATACTGACTGCTATCCTCACATGAATGGACATAAGCAAAGACATCCTCTCTCACCACCTCTATTCAATATTCTACTTATTCTACTCAAGTAGTAAAATACGACAAGAAAAAATCATAAAAATTAGTAAAATAATAATAATAATAAGCTAGCCTTGTTTACCTGAAATACCCTAAGGAATTCATGAGAAAGCAGCTTCAACTAAGGAAATTCAGGGATGTTGCAGAATAAAAAGTTAATATGCAAACATTTGTATGTTTATATGCAAAATGTATACGCACACACATTAGTAATAAACAATAAACATTTGCAAAATGAAATACAAAAAATATTTATATCATCAAAAATCACATACGGATAAAACTGGCAAAACGTATAACCGTATCTCTACACTGAAAACTCAGCATCACGGAGGGAAATGAAAAGAGATCTAAATAAAAGGAGCCGTAAACCAGGTTGGTGATCGCTATACCCAATGCTGGTAGTAAGCTGTGACTCCAATATCGAGAAACGGGCTGAAGAGCTCACTGACCTTTTCTCTTCCGTCAGCGTCTACTCACTGGATGGTGGTTTTGCTTTGTGTCCGAAAGCCCATCTCTGACCCTCTGCTCGGGGCGGCAGGAAGGACATGCCCCACTCACCGCCACCTGCCGGGCAAGCTCACCGCTATGCTTGGACCAGCTCCCGCCCGAAACTTGTTCCCTTTAACACCGCGGTGGCCGAGCTCGGAAGGTTCGGTCCTTCTCGGGGCTGATGACCCAGCCCGTGTCCCACACATGCCTGGGGTCTCCCTGCTCCGTTTCCTGGACCATTTCTCCCGAATGTCGCTGCCCTTTCTCGCCAGACCTTGTCCAATTCAATTTGACCGCGCCGTGTTTGGTAGTTCCCTCGAGACCGTTGCTGGGGTGGGGACTGTCACCCGTGTGCAGGTCTTTGGAGGCACAGTCTGTTCCATTGGGACTCTTCATCCGGCTCTGGTGTACGCATGTCCTTGTAAATGTAACGGCAGAGTCCGTGACAGTCTTCGTAGGGCATTAGTTTAATAAATATTCTACCTTGTTATTGTTTTAGGCCATTTAAAATAAAATTGTATTTTCTCATTATGTCAGCCATTATATGAACCTAAGTTTTACCAAAATATAATAGTATGAAAAATATGTTTGGGATTTTTTTTTTCCACTCTAGAATTTTGTAGTTCATATATGTGAATACATTTTAATCTAATGTATTTTGTACTTAACCCTTCAAAAGTCTACTTTTTCACACATTCAGTAGTCTTCACGAGACTTCATGTTATTTAATTTTTATTCATGTTTCAGAATATTATCTTTATTTTTTTATTATTATTTTTTTATTGATTTTTAGAGAGAGAGAGGAAGGAAGAGGGAGAGAGAGACAGAAACATCGATGAGAGAGAACATCGACTGGCCACCTCCTGCATGCCCCCCACTGGGGATCGGGCCCACAGCCTGGGCATGTGCCCTGACCAGGAATCGAACCGGCAACCTCTTGGTGCATGGGTCAACTCTCAACCACCGAGCCACACCAGCCTGGCAGAATATTGTCTTTATTTAGATAACTAGTTCTTTTTCTAATTTTTTGGATACATGGAAATGTGTTGCTTAGTACTCCTTAGTGGTGTTTTTATTGTTGTTGATTACCTGAAAAGAAATAGCTGGAATATACAATTCTCGATGAATTGTAAAGCGTACCTCTCATCCGCCTCCTTTCTCTCTATGCTTCTCTCCCTTCTTCTGTCTCATTGGCATGTCTTTCAAAGTAGTTGTGAGTCAATTAAATGAGATTAATTTATTTGAGCAGAGATAAGAGAAGAGTTTGGAATAAGATGTGCCGGTTTCTTCTACTGGAATATAGCATCACTTTTCAAAAGCACTCCTTGTGGTTGTTAATGCTGCTACTTCCTGGCAACATTCTAAGATGAGTTTCACAAAACGACAGTTCTCAAAGTGTGTTCCCCAGAGCAGCAGCAGCCTCCCCTGGGAACCAGTAGAAACGTAAGTCTGGCCCCAGCCTGGGTGATGGTGGAGGATGCCCAACCACCTGTGTTTAAACAGGCCCTTTGGCTCTGGCCGGTTTGGCTTAGTGGTTACAGCATTGACCTGCAGACCAAAGGGTCACAGGTTCAATTCTGGTCAAGGGCACGTACCTCACTTGCGGTTTGGTCCCTGGCCCTGGTCGGGTGGGGTTTGTGCAGGAGGCAACCAATGCATGTGTCTCTCTTACATCAGTCCCCTCCCTTGCTCCCATCTGAAGATAAGTGGAGAAATATCCTCAGGTGAGGGTTAAAAAACAACAGCAACAAAAACAGGCCCTTTAGGTCATTTTGATGCACATGAAATCCTGAAAATCCACACTAGGCAGTAAAAACCAAATGTAGGTTCGTAAATAAGAAAGTGACATGCTTAGAGAGATGTTTAAAACGCCTGCCTGATAAAATTATTTCACAAAGGTAAACATTTTAAAAAGTCGTTTTTGTGGAGCCAGACCTAACTATGCCACATTGAAAGGGCCTTTCCTATGGGAACCGTAACGAATTGGAGCCACACCGCATGGTTCACGTGACGAAGGGCAGAGAGTAAATTATTCAGAGCAGGTGGGGAAAGTTCCTTCCACTATGATGGGATTGGGGGACGTATAATTTACTGGATAATTGATACACTGCTCTCAGCTCAGTGTGCCCAGTTTCCTGCTGGATTACATTAGTCTCGTCTTTAATTGAGTCTCAAATCCTTGGAAATTAGCCATTAGGGGAAGATGGATTTGGCTATTTAAAAATTGAATATAAAATATTTTAGGATAGTTTTTTTTTTCCCCCCATAAGATACAAGAAATCGCATTAAAAGGAAGATCAGAGCATTCTAAACCGTATCAAGAAGGGTTAACCTGAGTTGCTTTGAAGGCAGGCGAGGGGGAAGGGCCACACAGGTACCTGTCACCTGCGTTCCATTGCCCAGAGCTGGCTCTGGAAGGCACCCTTTGGGGACAAGTTGTTCAGTCACTTTGTATGTGCTTGTAAATATCTGGATCCCTACATTGTGTGAATCGTGTTAAGTTCCCTTATTTATTATTTTCCCGTTTTCTCCTATGTCCGCTGTGATGATTGAACTCATTCAGCCTCATTATCACTAGGTTTCATCTGCTGACGTTAGAATGTATGCAGACACTTCCGAGAAAATGTGGTTCTTCTGAGCCCTCTGCAATGTCTCATGTACCGTCCGCCGGAAGGACACTCAATGTCGGGATTATTTTTTTATATCTTTTATTTTAAATATCACGTTGTGGGTGTGAATATCAAGGGTCAATGCGGCCTCGAGCAATGTAAAATCGGTTCACGACGTTCATTTATTTTAGAATTTTGGAAGAAGTGTTGTTATTTCTTGGCATTTTGGCAACGATTCTTCAGTTGCTGTCATCAGACTCTGGAACTGATGGACAGGAAGGCATTAATTAATTAATTTATTTATTTATTTGTATCCTCACCCGTGGACATTTTCCATTTTTTGTTCAGGTAAAGCAGGAGGGAGAGAGAGGAAGAGAGAGGGAGAGAGGGAGAGCGAGGGGGAGAGAGAGAGAGGGAGAAACATCAACGTGAAAGGAACACATCGAGTGGCTGCCACCCGCACGACCAACCAGGGCCAGGGACAAACTGCAACCGAGGTACATGCCCTTAGCGGGAACCGAACCCAGGTCTCTCTGGACCGCAGGCCGACGCTCTAACCGCTGAGCCAAACCGGCCAGGGCGAAAGGAAGGCATTTAGAGGAATGTTTTACCTTCTGCTTTTATAAGAATGTTTCCCCTTTACACAGAAGATGTCCCTGACATGGCCCAGTTACAGGGTAGAAGCTGAACTTCATTCAAAGGGTCTCGGCCAAAGCACAGGAACTGCTGTTCGGACTGTGCCTGGATTCCCGCGGCCCCCGTCGGTCCACGTTTCATTCATACTCTTGCGTTGATTATGCTCCTTTGGTTTAATTTTTGAATTTATAGAATATATATATGTGTGTGTGTGTCCCTTTTATTGCAGATAATTAATAGGGCAACGTTCTTCACTTTTCAGCTGTAGAATTTATCTCATTTTGTCTTTAGGAAATGGATGTGAAATCATACATATTTGTTTTATGGGTCGGTAATCTAAGTTAAGAAAATGGAATTATTAGATTATTTTAGTCAAAAATATCTAGACACTTGATTATAAATATTGTTCCTGTGGTTACAAAATTTTAAGCTGTCAAGCTTACATGAAATTTAACCCACTTGGAATCTGATTTTTTTTTTTTCATCAATAAATCTTTATTCTGCAAAATACCTGCCACAGAAAAGCTTCCTCCTGTTACCCAGACAACCCAACGGCAGTAGAAGCAAACAGTCAGTGTCCAGAGCGAGGCTTCTGAATAATGACAGCACATCCCCGAACGTATCAGTCCTCTGGCTGCAGACGCACCACTGTGCCTTCTAAATAATTAATTCCACAGCACTGCCCTTGATGAACTCTTCACAATTCAGTTCAAACTCACAAAGATTTATCTGCCAGTAATTCTTAAAACCTTCGTGATCATGACTCAGTATTTGTTTATAATTCCTCAATTCTTGCAGCCTCTACTTATTATGGCAGCATTTGTCTTAGTCACGCAGTTAACCAATATTTATTGATCACTTACTTTAAAGCAAGACCGTGGTGCTAGGAAATAGGGGTATTTTATAGGACACGGTACAGGTCATCCCAAGGTCTTCGCTTCCTGGAACTTACGAACTAACCTCTTTTTTCAAAATAAAGTGCATCGCATGCATTTAAATGGGAGGTCAGGGGCTACAGCACTTCGTGGTAGGCTCTAAAGTATACAAACAGGTATAAAGCTAGCTTTGAAACGGTTGCCCGTGAATCAAATGGTCCACTACCAAGTATGCAGGAATGAAAGCAGTTACGAATTTTTATTTTTGCTTTACCACAACCACATCGGAAGTCCTGCAGAAGGAGTAATGAAAACCTGCAGTTATCACGCGCAGAGACTGACGGTGAATACAGTCGGTGTTGAAAGCCAGTCTGAGTGCGCACTGAATGTTTAGTGCCACCAAGGCGAGGATGAGCCAGCTCTTGCTTCTCTTAAGCAAGCGGCTCCTCCCGGGAGCTGGTCCACGGTATCCGGGCGGTGCGTCAGGGAGCACACGGCACGCACCACGGGGGGCCTGCTTGGTTTGGACCCTGCTCTCTCCGCCGCAGGATTTTGCCATTGCATCCCCACCACAGAGAAGACTTACAGCAAAGGCTGTAGAACGGAGAGTGAGTGAGTCAGTGATTAAGAATACTTGAGCCCCCTTTTCCTACCCCGAATGGGAAAAGCCGAGTTTTGCAGAGTCTGGATGCCCCCAGGGCCACGGGCTGTGGGTAGGTGGACAAGTCCCTCCGGTGCTGCCACACTCATGCCCGTTCTCCACCCGTTGTCTCTCCGCAGAGCGGTTCAACGTGTACCTGATGCCCACCCCGAACCTGGACATTTACGGCGAGTGCACGATGCAGATCACTCATGAGAATATCTACCTCTGGGACATCCACAACGCCAAGGTCAAACTGGTGATGTGGCCGCTCAGCTCCCTGAGGAGATATGGACGGGACTCCACGTGGTTCACCTTTGAGTCAGGAAGGTAAGCGCAGACGGGGAGACCCCGAAGGTCCGCCCACGTCCGCCAACAGGGCCCGGACGAACGCTGTGTGTATAAAGGGTAGAATTCGCCAAACACACGATTTCTCCAGATTCTTGTGGATAATTGAGCAACATCGTGTTGATTCTATGGTGAGGTTCACCACCCTATTCAAAATGACTTCAGTCCCTTAGGCTGACATCAGAGTAGTTGCATAAGTATGTTAATCACACAATATAGTTTGCAGTACTGTTACAGCATTATATTGTATCCTACTATACTTTTAGTAGAGTAGGATTTCCATCAAATTCACCAGGTCCTTGTTGGCATTATGTTGTGAGTGTTTTATAAGCAAACAATTTTGAAAGAAGTTTTAATATTATTTTTTAGGTTTAAAGCAAGTTCATGAAGACTCCTGTGTCCAAGTGCTTATGTTAGAAACATCAGTTAAGCATGAATGTTAATTCAGAAGGACTGAACACATGTTGGCAAATCCATAATGTATGGATGGGTCACTCAGAGTTAAACTTAGTATGTGAGGCACATGCGGTGGTTTCTTGATCACAGGGTGTAGCTGGAACCCATCAATGTCGGAAATGAATGTTGCCCCCACACTCATTGCTCACAGACAAGGTTTAGACATGAGCTTCACCCAACTAAATCCATGTGTTTATGCTATGAGCCCTTTGTGACACTTTTACACATCCAGGACGAGACCGGGGTGTGGGGCTCCACAGGAGAGGTGTTTAGCGCGTCAGCATTCACCCTGGAGGTGTGATTTCTCACTTCCTGAAATGAATTTGGAGTATCCCAAGGTAACGAGAGTGGAATGCTGTTGCACTTCATACAGCAGTTTTAATGTCATGAATTTCTTCTTACAAAACCATGTTATTATGTTATAATAACATCCATCTAGGGTAGGCCAGAGGTCTTTTAAAATTTCAAAGGGGGAAAAAAAAAAAAAAAAAAAACCTGCGCAGAAGTAATTTTGCAAGCCCGGAGCCCTTTGCACTAAGGTAACATGGTCTCTGCCACCCCACGTTCTCTTAGTGGCTGTCAGTCCGCGGCTGTCTGTCTGCTGGATGCTGACGGGCCTCACAATCGGTCCGAAATAACTCTTCGGAAATTAAGACAATGAATATTTTAAATTACATGGTTATGAAGACGGGATTATAGGTTAGAGAGTCACTGACCTAAAATGTATGACACTTTTATTTTTTTTGCTGGCCTTAAAAGTCAGTGCATGTGTGTATAAAAGAGAGATCGGTTCCTTTTGCATCATTTAGCAACGCTACCACCAGGGTTTCCTTGCTTGGATCTTTCTCCTGGGTACTCCTGTTTTTCTCTTTTTATGTAGAACAGTTTACTACCTGGTCTGTTTCCTCATTTTAGTAGGTGTCTTAGGATTTTAAAAAAACAAAAACAGTGCAGTTATTTTTTTCTTTTAGAGTGGTTACGGAGCATCTGCACTCCATACCCAGCTACATTAGTTATACTTTGCTCCTTCAAAGTCTTCAAGGTGGACATACTGGCTCTCCACAGGGTTCAAAATTGATGTTCTCAACCAGAACAGCAAATTACTTGATGTGCAATTTGGCTTCTCTGACATTTAATGTTAATTGGTTTCCTGTGATCTTGATGATTTTTTAAAATGTTAAGATACATGAAAAAAATATCAATCTATCAGGAGAGACAAGTTCCACAATCTTCAAGGTTTTTGCCTTTGGTTGGGTTTCTAGTTTTGCTTACCTTTTTTGGTTTAGAAGACAATTTTTCTTTGTTGTGTTTTGTATTGTTGTGGTTGTTTGGCAGAAAAACTGCTTATAGAACAAATACCTTCATGTCTAGAAATGATGTCGACACCCACACTCCCATATGCCCTGGGAATCAGAGAAAACGAGGTTTAAAGCACAGCTAGGCCTCTTCTAATAGTGGACCTTGTGCCACGGGGCCCTCTGGCCTTCAGCTTCATCTTTGCACAGAGAAGTGTAATCTCTCCTCCGCCGGTGTGTGGAGGGGTGCTGAGCGCGTGACCGTGCCAGGCTCACATCACAGCACTGCCACAGTGGGCACCGCAGAGGGGTGCTGGGTGCGTGACCATGCAAGGCGCACATCACAGCACTGCCACAGTGGGCACCGCAGAGGGGGTGCTGAGCGCGTGACCGTGCCAGGCTCACATCACAGCACTGCCACAGTGGGCACCGCAGAGGGGGTGCTGAGCGCGTGACCGTGCCAGGCTCACATCACAGCACTGCCACAGTGGGCACCGCAGAGGGGGTGCGGAGCACGTGACCGTGCCAGGCTCACATCACAGCACTGCCACAGTGGGCACCGCAGAGGGGGTGCTGAGCGCGTGACCGTGCCAGGCTCACATCACAGCACTGCCACAGTGGGCACCGCAGAGGGGTGCTGAGCGCGTGACCGTGCCAGGCTCACATCACAGCACTGCCACAGTGGGCACCGCAGAGGGGTGCTGAGCGCGTGACCGTGCCAGGCTCACATCACAGCACTGCCACAGTGGGCACCGCAGAGGGGGTGCTGAGCGCGTGACCGTGCAAGGCTCACATCACAGCACTGCCACAGTGGGCACCGCAGAGGGGGTGCTGAGCGCGTGACGGTGCCAGGCTCACATCACAGCACTGCCACAGTGGGCACCGCGGAAGCGTAACCCCCGACGGTCCCTCGGAATGTATATGATTTGTTCTTTCCTAGTTTCTGAATGAAGCTTCTGCTTAGGTCTGAAGAACTCTCTTCCTAGAGAGCTCTGCAAAGATATATCCTCAGCCAGAAATACCGAAAACGTGGCAAAAGGAACCAAGCTAAAAGCTTGTGATTAGAGGCTTGTTCTTGGGTATACTGTTCATTCGTACTTTTTCCTTCACTGCATCGTGGGTGTTCTTTGCCCATCAGTAATGGGGACATTGGCCGTTGCTTTGTGCATCTGTTGTGTACACCCAGACCAGCTCACCCGGCTGAAGGGCACCAAGGGCAGGCGTGTGCGTCATGCCTGGGTCACGGGAGTGAAAGTTCTTTGCGCGGGTGCAGCCTTCGGTAGCAGTTTGGGGCCGTGGTTTATATTTACTGCGTGCGCTAGGAAGTCATAAAATTAGATCTAGCAAAATGCTTTTTCCCCGACAGGCTTTATTCAGTCCATTGGTAAGTGCCGCTGCAGATGAGCAGGTGGAACAGACCTTGGTCACTCCTCTGGAGGAAACGTCTGCATGGGCCCAGGGTGGGCAACGGCAGGACATTCCTCTTACGTCATTCTTTCGGAAGCGAGAGATGTCCCGTCTGCACGGGTGTGGGTGCGGCTGCGCACCACCTGGATTCTGGACCCTGAGTTAGAACAGTAGCTGGGTGGCGGCCTGGGGTCTGTCTTCCTGGGGAAGGGTTGCAGGGAAAGACAGAGGGAGAAGAGGGGCCTTTGCTGGCCGGAGGAGAAGACTTGGCAGAGAGGGTCGCCTTACCGAACATTCCACCTTCTGCCCTGCATTGACCTGCTCTCCTCCAGTTGGCTGGGGCCACATGCGACCTGTTCTGCACGCTGGGCTGCTGGTGGAAGCGACATGCATTGCCCCTGTGCCGAAGACTTGACGTCTTGTGTTAGTCGCCTTGGGTTGCCCTAACCAAACGCCGTAGATGGGCGGCTGCTCCCACAGAAAGGGAATTGTGTGCTGCCTTGTAGTTCTGGGGGCTGGAAAGTCCAAGGTCCAGGTGCCGGCTGAAAAGGTGCCTTGTGGGGACCCTTATCCCAGCTTGCAGACAGCCCCCTGTTCGCTGTGCCTTCACATGGTGGAGAGGGGAGGAGAGAAACACGTTTTCTGGTAGCTCTTCTTCTAAGGACACTACCCCTGTGGGTAAAGCCCCACCTTTCTGATCTGTTAGCCTAATTACCTCCAGAAATGCCCTAGGTCCAAATGAAGCCTATGAATTAGAGGGGTGGGGTGCGGGGACCACAGTTCAGTCCAGAGCACGCCTGTCGGAGATTTTCCAGCCCCTCTACCTGCTGTGGCAACTGGCATAGCCTAGTGTTGAGACGTCTGAGCCACGAGATTGCAGCCTCAGTGTCTGACCAGGTGCCCTGCAGAGTTGCCCAGACCCCCATGAGACATAGCTGCAGTGAGAAATAGACCTTTGCTATGTTAAGCTATTGAGCTTTGCACTTAGCACTATTCTTATTTTTTTAATGACAAGCATAGCTTAACCTGTTTTCTTAATACATATGACCCTTCTGTGATAGCAATACCCACTCACTAAATACATATCTTTCTAGTACAATCCCTACATTATATTGTAATCATCGGTCGACCTGTCTCTCCAAGAACCCTACGGGCTCACTAAGGACGGGGATTATGGTTTAGCCAGCTCTGTTTCTCCAGTTCTTATCAGAGTATTTGGGAAATGATTGGAAGCATCCTGGAGAATAAATAGAGGTTCTGAAGTCACAAACATTTAAATCGTGATGTTCAGTTGAGTTTTAGTTGCATGTTATAGGGAATAAGAAAGGCACTCTCCTTTTTACGTTTGCACTGGGGATATCTGTGATGTTTAAAAATCATGCATCTATGAACATTCTTTCCCTAATTCCAAAGAAGTGACGCTAAGACAAGCCTTCCAGGAACTTAATGCGTTTCTTTTCTATGTCTAATTTGGTAAATCTCTTGCTACTATAATACTGGGACTCATTTTTCCCCTTAGGAGAAACCATTAATTAAATGACTTAGGAAACTGTTGTTATCAAGAAATGGAGGCTCTGATCTTAATTTTTGCTCCATTAACTTTAAAGTTCAATACATTTTTATTGAACCCACACATACTTTAGTGTGAATGGCTTTTCATTAATTGGTCTCTAGGGACCAATGACAGTTTGGCCTTCCTTTTAGGTTTTTTTATTCTCCTTCAGAAAGTTTCTCAACTTTAGTAATAGTCATTAAATCAAGGAATGATTGCCAGAATCAAAGAGATAAAAATCAGTGGAGAGAGATGTGAAGCTCTGGTGTGATCTCCTCCTCAGAGTGGTAGCGGGTCACCACCTACGCCAACGAGACAGCTCACAGGAGACCAGTCTTCTCTGGCTTTATTAGGATAGCTGAACCATTCATTTATCAACTGTTGATCGATCCATTCAAAAGAGACACATATTTTCACATTTCTGAAGCCGGGGTATGTTTGTGGCTATTATAACACCTTATCTTGAATGGCATTGTTCACGGGTGGCCGCCAGGCGGTGACAATGACGTCTCCACTGCCCGCATGCCCACAGCCTTGGTCACAGACACTCATGTTCTCCTTGCTTCCACTAATGTTCGTGCAATGTCTGTACTTCCCTCTGGGAGTTTAATTATATTTCAGTTTAATTGCAACTCTTTCATATCCTGGTCAAAAAGCCTTTAGAACTATTTGAAAAAGGCACATGAGTCCTGGGTGCTGCACATGAGTCCTGGGTGCTATCTAAAAACTGGCTAGGAGCACCTTCTGGTAGATGAAGTATGCACCCACCAGCACAAAGCCTACGGAGGACAGGGCAATGCCCTGGAAAAGTCTCCAAGCGACATCAGCACCCTCTTCACCGAAGAAAGCTGCGCCGCTCACTCGGCTGGTGGCAAGTGAAATGGTTGCTTGTGGGAAAAGGAACAAGGGTCACTGACAGCGGGAGGCTGATTCAGGTCCAGCCCTTCCTTCCCTAACTTATTTTATTTATAGTTTTCTGCACCACTCAGAGTAATATGCAATACTCCGAAACAGCTGAGCCTGAGTCTGTCAACACATGCAAAAAATGTAAGTGATAAAGAAAACTTTGTATGATAGCATCATTGGCACATTGTTTCCCCACAGTGATATAGAAAATGAGGGTGGGTCTTATAGTCTTTGATTTTTTTTTTTAAATATTTTTTTCCTTCATTGATTTTAGAGAGAGGAAGGCAGAGGGAGAGAGAGATCGAAACATCGATGAGAGAGAACATCGATGGGCCACCTCCTGCATGCGCCCCCCCCCCCCCCCCCGGGGATCGGGCCCACAACCTGGACATGTGCCCTGACCGGGAATCAAACCGGTGACCTCTTGATGCATGAATCGACGCTCAACCCCTGAGCCACACAGGCCGGGCAATCTTTGGTGTTTTATATTTGACAGAATATGGTAGTTATTGTGTTCATATTACAACTCAGGAAACAAAGAGCTGGGCCCTCATGCTGCTTATAAGCTATTTAGGCAGGAAAGTAACAAAACAAGCAAACTAGTATAAACATGCCTAACGGGCTACATGTTGATGAGCACCATGAAGGAAAAAACCTATTAAAGGACAGTCATGCTGGGGGTGGGCACTGTTTGATAAAGTGATCAAACAAGCCTCTTGTACACCGGGATGTTCCAGGGGACACCCCGAGGAATTGAGGAAGAAGGCCTGTAGGTGGGGACCTAAGAAGTTACATTCTTGGTCAAGGGAGTGTCGGGTCGCTGAGCCTGGCCAGAGGCAGTGTCGCACTCGCATGTTTAAGGAACAGGAGGTGTGGCCAGCGCAGTGAGGGCCGGAGTTTTAGGGCATGACATCCAACAAGGGCTGTGGGCCAGGCCACGCAGCATCGTTTGGGGCAGACGAAGGATTTGGGGTTTTACTGTAAATGGAATGGGAAACCAGTGGGCCACGTAGGTCAAGCATGATGCTTACCCCTGTTATAAAGAGATTACTCTGGGTGTTGTAGGGAGACCCGACTACAGCAGCAAGGACAAAAGCAAGAGCAGCTCAGATCCCACAGCAACAGTCTTGGCAAGAGACACTGGACCAAAGATGTAGCAGGCAAGAAGAGGGGAAGATGCCAGATTTAAAATTAAGAGTCTGAAGAGAAGTGGAAAGTGAGAAAAATATATTAATCATATAGACCAATCATAAGAATTGGTCAGCCCTGGCCAGTTTGGCTCAGCGGTTAGAGCGTCGGCCTGCGGTCCGGAGAGACCCGGGTTCGGTTCCCGCTAAGGGCACGTACCTCGGTTGCAGTTTGTCCCTGGCCCTGGATGGTCGTGCAGGTGGCAGCGACTCGATGTGTCCCTTCACGTCGATGTTTCTCTCTCTCTCTCCCTCCCACTCTATCCGTACAAAAAATGGAAAAATATCCTCAGGTGAGGATAAAAAAAAAAAAAAAGAATTGGTCCAAGCAACCAGAAAAATATAGTTCCATTTACTGTAACATAGAATACGGAGGGGTGGAAGATGAGGTTGAAAAGCAGGAGTGATCATTCACATACTTCTAATAGTCTATTGTTCTAATTGTTCCATTTCATTATTGTTATTCATTTCTTACTGTGCTTAATTCATCGTTACACTTTATCATAGGAATATGTGTCTAGGAAACAAGTGTTTGTAGGGCCAGTACTATCTGTGGTTTCGGGTACCACCGGGCATCTTGGAACATATCCCCCATGGATAAGGGGAACTACTCTGTTTACCTTTGCATCTGTCTTTGAGGTAGAGGGTATGATCTTTGCTTTCGTGTTATTGTGAAGCTCCAGCCATATGGTTAGGTGTTTACAGAGTAGACCCTGTGCAAATATTCATGGCTTCATTCTCTACATTTTTATGTATCTTTATTTTTACTTCTGTTTACCTCTACCTAAAAATCTTTTAAGGCACCATCATTTCTCCTACTATTTCCTGTGTCCCCAGAGCTGTGTAACTATCGGATGCAGCGCTTTGGGCACAGGATCAGATGCTCCTGGAGGCAGATTTGCTGAGGGGCTCATGAGCTGTATGGCTTCAGGGCCTCAGTATTGAGCATGTGTGATCAATAGTTTTGTCATTTTGCACAGGTAAAATCTTGTTCTATTCTTCGTATTAAAGTAAATGCCTCCAAAATTGTATAGACTTTGGGCCCCTCAAAACCCTCGATCTGTACCTGCTCACTCTTGTATCTATTGGAGTGTTTCCCCAGTGTGGGTGCAGGACCTCTTCCCTAGTGGGGCCACTTGCTTGTGGGACAATGTGATACTTGTAAAATGTCTTGACAAACTGACCCCTCGGCCTGGCTCACCCCTAATATGCTCAGCAAATGGTTGCCAGAAAAGCAGTAAAATTCAGAACAGAAAATCGGCGCATCCATTAACGTTCCTTCTAAATGAGCAATCCCTTAACATAAATACTTTTTAGCAGAATATCTGGATCCGATGAAAACATAATAAATAAAATAGATGGTTCAAACAGATATTTATTAACACCAATATTCCACCTAGTCGAATTAAAAGAGCTGAGGAGATTTTGCAGGGAAATTCATCTTCATCATTGAATATTTAGCAATATTTTTACATGATAAATATTTTATGCATGCGGTGACATTCTCCCAAATGCAATGAGCATATTTGTCACAACATAAAGAACTTAGGTAAGTTGAATTATGTTTTCATTGGCCCACGGAATGACTCGAGGAGTCCATGAATCAACACGGATTCTATGTGAATAATGTGTGTGCATAAATCAAATTATGCCACAGAAACTCATTTTGTGTATTTACTTCTATTTGCTATTTTGGTTGTAATACATGTGATTTAGAAAACCCATTCCTTAGGAAAAGCACTGGAATGCAAACACCTTGAGGGCTGAGCACATCGGGCGTTATGACATCATGTATTTCTCACTCTGAGGTCATGGAATGAAGTGATTTCCGACTAGAATATAAAATCGCAGGCAATCCACTGTGGGTTAAGGTTCCCTTGGGTGAGAGTCTTAACTCCTTTGAGCATCAGTTTCCTCATCTGAACACAGGACGTTAATTTTGCCTTGTGATGGGTTGTGTTAGAATTAAATGAGATGATGCCCACGTGGGTAAATGATCACTGACCCGCGGTGAGCACACGGCAAATCGGAGCCGCAGCGACCACGACGTAGACCCGCCGTCGCCTTTTGTTTCGATGTAAGGCAACATCCAAACTTAACGGACACCAGGGCTTTCTATTTTGAAAGAGAAATTACACATCAGGTCACACACGGGATCATAGACAAGGTAGCACAGGCTGGTAACCTTCCGAGCGGAAGACATCCGTGCCCCCACCTCGCACGCCCTGTTCTGGAGGGCAGAACTGTGAATTGGGTGTGCAGTGAGCCACAGGCTGGAGGAAGGAGGAACACAACCTTTGGCATTTGGCTTTGCAGAGGCCACGAATCCTTCCGACCTTGCAGTCTTTGAAGTCAAGGACTCTCTCTGGGGTTCCGTCTGGAGGGCTCATGCCCCATCGTTCTGTAAAGGGACTGTGTCTGAGACAAGTCAGATCAGGGTTTCAACTGGTCGTGCAGGCATTGAACACACCCCCACTGACTTTCCATTTGCTCTCCTATAACCACATTGAACCCACTCTGCTTGTGCGTGGGACTTCTGAGGCTACTGTGTTCATTGTATCACTATCAAGGCAACCGGCAGAAACTGCTTCATTCAACAGAGAGCTAGACAGCAAACCCGTGAGTAACGGTGCTTGCATGAACTAACTTAGCTAAAATATCAAGTCTAACAAAAGGAAAAGGAAGGCTTTAGCAATGTCATTTCAGCAGCTCTCGTCAAATGGATTCATTTGCCTTTCCTCCAACTTTGCTCAGCAGGCTCAAAGCCAACTTCTCTGTCCCGAGGAGGTCAGAGTATAGCAGAGACCCTCCCCACCCGCCGATGAGTGTGCCCCCTGGAGGAAGCATCCTTCCCCCCTCGCAGCTGACTGGGGAGTTGGTTAAGGGAAGCCCACGTGGTCCACGCCATCCTGAGAAGCTCCATCTTGCGGAGTAAACGAAAAATTGAGCTGAGCATGGCACCATATGACAAGAACTATGGGCACCTGAATGCAGCCGCCTTCGGTTATAGTTATAAATGACAGGCTATAACCGGAGTGAGGTGCTAATGTGGCGTTTCTCTTTTCTCTTCATTATGGAAATGGTGAGCCCCAAACAGCGAGGGTTATATTTTGTTTTGAGTCTTTATTTGGGCAGTTTCTGTTGATTCTCTGCTGCAGCCACAGTGTGGTGTTTTCCCTCTCCCAGCCGACCTTGGGACGTCCCTTAGTTGTTTCATGTAAAGAAGATTCTTAGATGATGCATTCGGTTACTCAAAAAATTGACTCCCTGCAAAATTGATGAAAATGGCTTCCTCTGGTTACTTAGGACTCTTGCCCTCGAATGGTGTCTTCAATTCTGCTACTTTGCCAACAATAACTTGTGAATTCTTTCTACTTTCCAAATGGATACCAAGTGAGCAAAACTATCCACTGTACCCCCAGCTCCTGGGGAACATTGATCTGATTTTCTGTCCCTGTGGCTTTGTTTTTTTCCAGAATGTCATTTAAATGCATGTCTGGCTACTTTCAATTAGCATAATGCCTTTTAGATTCTTCCGTGGTGTGTCATACAGAGGAGTTCATTTCTTTTTACTGTGCCATGATGTACTACAAATTCTTTACCCACTCACCAGTTGAGACGTTTAAACATATTTTAGTTTCTTGTTTTACGCGATCATGAGTTCTGGTTTTAAGGAAAATTCTCTTTCACTTTTTCTGTACGCAGGAGAGATGGACTCAGTTCATCCCATAAATTTCTGCATCCAAGGTAGAATTATTCCTGAATATTAATCCCTATACAGTGTAATATTTCATCACAAAAAGCTTTTGTAGTACAAAGATTAATGTGTATAAATATTCACTGATTCATTGTCTCATTTAAAAATATATTTCTCTGTGAGCAAAACATAAGCTTTGAGAAATATAATGTATTTTCTGACAGCCATAGAAAATATGGGAAATATATCTCATGTTGCACCTAATAAGTATCGATAGACACAAAGTTACTTAGAGTGTAATTGCTTGAATAGGCTTTAGCATTATTAGGTCATTGCCATTGAAAAGTTAACTTGTTCCCAGATTTCCCAAAGGGCAGCGGGGGTCACACGCGGGGAAGCGCCAGGGTTGGTCTGGGGGAGCCAGGGATCTGTGGGCAAGGGCCTGTACTGTGCGGCTGGTGAGGGGGGTAAGCAGGTGGAGAACTGGCTGGTGTGAACCATTCCAGCAGGCACAGGAGCTGCCCCTGGTTGTGGGTCCCCCGGCCCGGACCAGGGCAGGGATCGTGCCCCCGTGTGTGAGAGCCCAGTAAGCAGGAAGCTGGAGATGGGGTTCTGGGGGGTGCAAAGCATGCCTGCAGGTGAGCTTTTCATGGTCTCTAGAAACTGGCTGGGGGGTGGCGGTTAGGGGGAGGCAAGGGATAGCACTTCCTTGATGTCGCAGCAACAGGAACACAGAAAATAAACGACATAGTACAGTGGCATTTTCTAAGTATATTCTTCTTTAAAATGGAACTCTTCCCACGCAGGAAGCCGTGTTGGCTCACCTCCGTGGCAGAACTGCAGGTCCCTGCAGTGCCGGGACAGGGCAGGGGGAGCTGCGGTGTCCGCCTTCAGCCCTGGAGACAGGAGGAGTGGATTGTCCTCTGCGGGCTGTGGCAGTGACGGGGGGTGGGGGTGGGGGGTGCAGCACGCAGCAGCGGGCGGGGCTCGGGGAACCGCGATTCCACGCAGCGAGGGGGCCGCCGCCCCACCCTCCACACAGAGGGTAGCAGCTCCGGGTGAGCTGCAAACCCCAGTAGAGCACATTTGGTCAAGAAAGCAGCTGCGAGGCAGGGTTCGGGCATAACCAGGTGGTAAATTGTCGGAGAAAAGGTTTCTCTACTATTATGAGGCGGCCCCTATTTCGTTTTCCAAAAGGAAGCGCATCTGTGCCAGGCTCACCGAAGAGTGGGCATCGCTTCGTGCCGTGCCCGCCGCTCTGCCCGCACCTGGGAGAGACGGGGCCTGGCGTTCTTACAGGCGGCGTGAACCCCACTCAGACCAGCCCGGTGACATCCACGGGGGACACTCTGCAGCCGCAAGCTGCTGGCTCTCTGTCGGCCCCTCCCTGTGACGTGGCCGCAGGCAGTGCTGACCGTGAGCGCCGGCGGGAGAGTGAGGACAACTGTCTGTGTGATTACACTGGACTGACCTGGACTCGGCGCGACATCCAACAGCTAAGACATCGGGAATAGGAGTAATGGTTCAATACACGCCGAACCTTAATTCCTCTGCGGTCTTAGAAGAGGAAAGAATAGAATTAAATTGTTGAAAGCAAGATGCCATTGATACCTGAAGTCCTGGCCCACCGGGTTGATGAGTAGCTCACGTTCGCATTAATTCTCACCAACAGAACGTGCTTTGAAAACTAAGTATGGAGTCGTGATGAAGGGACACAAGACTGGCACTGATGGTGTTTGTATACATTTTATAACCTGATTAGTACCATTAAGGATAATAATAGTTACTGGCTTTCCAAGATATTATAGTGTATAATTATACTTGTGAATGATCTTTCTGTCTCATCTCTCTCTCTCTCTCTCTCTCTCTCTCTCTTCCTCTCTCTCCCTCTCTCGCGCGCTCTCTCTCTCTCTCCACACACACACACACACACACACACACATTTGTTACATGCTATGGCGTTGACTCTGACACCTGGCGACCCTACGGATGGGTGATATCTCCGCTGTCCTGTCTTCGGCAGCCCTTCTCAGCTCCTGTAGACCATGCCCGTGGCTTCCTTCGTGGAGTCATCCATCTCCTCCTTGGCCTCCCTCTTTCTTTACTGCTTTTGACTGTTTCTGGCATTGCTGTCCTTCCCAGAGCGCCCGGCCTCCTCACGATGGCCCGAGGTAGGGACAGCTTCGGTCTGTCATTGTTGCCTCCAGCGATGCGTCAGGCTTCATTTGCTCATCCTCTGGCCAGGGCATCAGTAGAGGTCTCCTCCAGCATCATATTCCAACTGAACCCATTTTTTTCCTGCCGGACTTCTTCACTGTCTGGCTCGCATCCACGCGCAGTAACCAGCAATGGGAGGACGGGGAGGATGGTGACCTTGGTCAGTAACGAAACCGCCCGCTCTTAGCAATTTTGCATATTCACGTTCTTTGTTTTTCTCTTACCCACACCTTTTGCAGGTAACTCCTTCAATAGTCAACCGGTCTTGGGGTCAAGCCCTCCCTAGCGGTTCCCAGCACTCTTCTTGTGAATCATACCGCTTCTCTCACAACGCGTATTGTCTTAGGTTATTTTTACACTTATTTCATTGTTGCCTCTCCTACTGACAAAGCCCTGGAATGCTGCTACTGTAACTTATTTGTCTCTGCATCTTCACTGTGTGTACATACAAATTAATTCTAGAATTAATGGGTTTTCAGAGTTCTATGGGTTTTTTTAATTTCAAAGAAATAAATCTTACATTACATTTATTTCTCAAAAGATATGTGACTGTCTTTATTTTAGACTAAAGACAAGGTTTTGATGCTATAATTCACTCAGTGTCCATCCACTGAGTCATCCGTCAGCATTCTAATTTAAAGTGCAGAATTTACAATGGCAGGATCTTAGAGAAGGCAAACATAAATTGTCTCAGGAAGAAGATAATATGCATTTTAGGGTTCACACTCTTTCAATAAAAAATTTATCACACAATAAAAAATAATCAGGACACTGCAAGAGGAGACAGCATGAAGAACAATAGAAGACACGGTTGACAATGACAACAAACCGAGACACTAGATCGTGCAGTCATCATCTGCAGACTTTGAGATAAATATACTTACAACAATTAAAGAGATAAATGACAAGGTTTAGAATTCAGACCAAACACTGGAAACTATACAACTGAGCAAGTGAGAACATCAAACCGTGGTGTAAAACAGCAAAACTATTATCGTTATTAGTAGTGGTCTTATTAATGTTATGATTACTATCACCATCTCTGACAATTGTCAGAGTTGACTAGGTTCAGCTAAGTTCCTGTTCATTCATTTCTCTCACATGTTTGCAGGCAGACAGAGGCTGGGATGGAACATCTCAGAGGCTTCCTTGCTCACATGTCTGGAAGCTAACGTCATTCGGATCTAGATCCCCTGGGGAGGATGCTGGACACTTATCTGGAGCCTCCTCAAGGTGGCCTGTGCTTCCTAATGCGTGATGATTGAGTTCCAAGGGCAAGTGTCTCAGGAAAGAGGGGTCAGGGAGAAGCTGGCTTTCACGAGTTAAAACTGAAGGTTATATACATCACTTGTGTGGCATCCTGTTCACTAGAAGTAAATCACGAACACAAGCCCAGAGTCCAAGGAAGTGGAGTAAGACTCCTTTTGATAGAAGTAATGTCAAAACATTGCAGGTTCATACAACACATAAAACAACAAACATTATGAATGAATTAAAGGTGTATAACTACAGATTAGACATGCCTCAAGAAATAGTTAACGTGAAAAAACCTCATCGGGAAATATCCAGAGAAAAAGAAATGATAAACTAAAGTCTGGAAGAGAACATGAGAAACACAGAGAATTCTTACGTTTAACAGGAGACCTAGAAGAGAGAAAATTGGACAGATGAAGACTTTTAAGATAGAACGGCTGAGAATTTTCAAAAATAATATAAGATATCATACCATAGAGTAAAGAATTTCTACTAAATATAAGATGGATACAATTAAAAAATGCACTTACAAAGAAATAGGTTATTTTCAGAAGTTACAATATAACTTATAGCTAATAGCTTAACAGAAGTCATGAAAGCCAGGGAGGGGGAAAAATGGAATAAAACCTATAAAATACTAAAGGACAATAACTGTCTACTTAAAATTCTCTTCTTAGTGAAAATATCCTTCAAGAGTAAATGCAAAATAAAAATGTTTTATACAAACCAGATCAGACGGCGTACCTTCGCCAAAGGAAATACTGATGCACTTAAAATACATACTTCATGCTAAAGGAAACTGTTCCCAGATAGAAGATTCAAAATCCAGTACAGAATAAAGATGAAAAGAGTGAAGATGTGAAACCTAAGAAGCTGATTCTGACAGTTATATGGAAGTAAAAATAGAAAAGTCCTGTGATTGAGCCAGTTCATTCTGGAAGAAGCTGGGAAGACATCCCCTACCAAGGTAGCACTAGCACAAGAATAGTTCTTTGGCCATTAGAAGAAACATCCAAACTCTTACACAGATATTTGTTTTACAGCAAAGTTGGTACTGGAGAACCTTGGGGAATAGTCAGCCTTTTTAGTAAATGGTGTGAGTCAACTGGATAACCCTAGGGAATAAAGAGTAACTTGACCCAAACCCAAATTTGTTATCTTTAGACATTAAAATTTTGTGAATCTTGCTTCAGGATACTGAAAGGTAGAACCCATTGAGAAGCATGGTAATTCCAGTGTGCATCTGTTAAAATATTTTGCTATCATGATATTCGGTCAACTTTCAAGTCTTTACCTTTACCTCCCAATTTCTTATTACTGGGTAATAAGATTATGAGAAGAAGTTAAATCAGGGACAGTTCAATGTTTGCATTTCCCTTTTGATCCTGTGTTCATTCCAGTGTTAAATGTGTTTGCTTGGGACAATGAGGAAAGAGTCAATAAGGTGAAAATAGAAAATCTGAATACAAAGCTCAGAGCCTTTAGCCCTGGCCGGTTTGGCTCAGCAGTTGGAGCATCAGCCTGTGGACCAGAGAGTCCTGGGTTCGGTTCCCGCTAGGGGCATGTACCAAAAATAAAAAATAAAAAAAGTTCAGAGCCTTTAAAGCTAAGTTCCCATTGGCCCAGAACAGCAAAGTTGATTTCCTGAAGGATAGTCAGGTGAGAATTCATACGGTTGAAAGTTTTCCATCTAGCTTTCTCCATACTTTATATGGACATAATACTTAACTCATTCATTTATCTCTTCATACTGTCATAAAATTTCACAGTTGTTGGGTTCTGGCTTTTGAATTATAGTTAGCATGGTGGTTTTATGATCATGATCCCTGCAAAGACTATTTCTAACCACCAAAATCGAAGCTTCCCAAGATTTCTTGTAAGGCAGTTCATCTAGGGTGATGATTTTAATCAAATGAACATACTTAAAAAATATAAGGTGGAATAAATAAATTCCTATATTAAGGACTAAATACAACTAGAAAGGAAGATTTTTTATTTTGTTCTTAGAAATACCCTTACAGTCCTGGCCGGTTTGGTTAGAGTGTTGGCCCACGGACCAGAGAGTTCCGGGTTCGGTTCCCGCCAAGGGCATGTACCTCGGTTGCAGTTGGTCCCCAGCCCCAGTTGGGGTCATGTGGGTGGCAGCCACTCGAGGTGTCTATCTCACATCGATGTTTCTCTCTCTCTCTCTTCCCGCCTCCATCCCTCCCACTCTATCTGAAGATAAATGCAAAAATGTCCTCGGGTAAGGATAAAAAAAAGAAAAGAAATACGCTTACACTTTGTCCCATAAATGTATTTGTAGATTTAACCTTGACTTTCTTATCGCTTTCGTCCTCCGTGCTGCTTGTGTTCACTAGCATACGGATCGCACAGCGATGCCCCGCTGCCTTCATTGGTCGTAGATAACCTATCCTCACACTTAGGATGCTACGCCAATGTCTAGATTTAAATGTTCCCTCCTGTTCTGGCCAGATCTCTTCAGGAGTGACAGAGACAATTATCTGAAGTCCCTCTCCGCAAGGTCTTGCCTCCAACAAGCAGATTCATCCCAGGCACATCGAGGCATGAAAAAAACACTGCTTAATTATTTCAAGATGTTTCTGGCCTAAGCCACATACTTACTTGGAGGGTACACATTTTTTTCTGGCTTATCGCCTCTTCTGATGGGTGGACCTCGATGAAGTACTCACCAGAGGTTCCACGGTAGCGGCTATCGCTCTAGTCGGACTAAAATACACGTACACATGAACTTTTCAACGAACATATGTTTGGACAGTATACATTATAAGGCTGGGGAAATGATGCTCTGGTTATCAGAAGAGCACGCGTCATGTACTCCCTTTCGTCCCCCTGGGCGGCTGCACTCGGCCCAGGCTCAGGTGTATTCTCTCCAATTGCAACCTTTCCGTCTGTCCCTGGACACCACCCATCCGTCGGGAAATGCTAATTCTACGAGTTCTTTCCTGTGCCAGCTCCCTTGGGAGGAATTATCAAAATGCAGTGGAAACATTACTATGAACTTACTTGCGGTGTGTATTTCAGACATTCATTGATGAAGACAAAAGAGAGAGAGAAAATAACCACGGAAGAATTATCTTTCTTCCAGCCACAAAAGACCACCTACAAGTAAATAAATAAAGCAAACACTTGTCTTTTAAACTAGAATGAAGTTAATCAGGATAAGTGTGTTCTCTTTAGTGACAACTGTGGCTGTACTGGATAAGTTTGACCTTCTTTACACCGACAGGCTCGATTACGAGGGGAATTTTAGACGGCGAGGGTTCAGGTGAAGGTGGCCGTGAATTTGGACTATCATGGTAAATTGGGAGACATTGAAAGCTCTCTCGGGAAAAAAAAAAAGATACGGTTTCATCCCTCTTTTCAATGGAGATCTTAATTTAATTCGGCATTATAAATACAATTATATGTTACAGTCGTTATGTCACCTGGGGAACTGAACTTTGGTATTCTTCGTGTGTTCTCGGGGAAGAAAATGGCTCTTTATACTATGTACATTTACACCTCAGAACTTTGGGTTCATATGTATAAAGGAGGGTGTTATTCAAGTAGGTTATTATTTTTATCTTCTAATGAGTGCCTTCCAAAAGCCTAGCAACTCATTGACATAGAGGACATCAGCATGGGACATGCACCTGCTGTCTCAGCCTGGACTTGCTTTCCTTTGATCTAAGGACAGGAGGACATCAGGGACCAAGCTTCAGAGACAGACATCTCCTTGGCACCTGTCTCAGAGACTTAATGTGGACCAAACAGCGTGCTATCTCAAATGTACCAACATCCAACTTAAAAAATGCAGCTCTTGAATTTTTCAGCCTCGTCATTATCACAGTTTTCTGGAGAGTCCCTTAAGGACCACACACTGTAAGCTCATTCTCCCTAGGTAAGTGGCTCTCAACCTTCCTTATGCCGCGACCCTT
The DNA here is from genome assembly GCF_014108415.1 of Molossus molossus. Taxonomy (NCBI): domain Eukaryota; kingdom Metazoa; phylum Chordata; class Mammalia; order Chiroptera; family Molossidae; genus Molossus; species Molossus molossus. The sequence goes on from NW_023425399.1 coordinate 112,983,609, forward strand.
TGATACAGGTCCTCATGTTGTCTGTGGGTGCATCTGCATGTGGGCGGACCCGCCTGGAGATGGACAGAGCGGTGTCTCGGTTCCTAAGACCATCGGAAATAGGTGTTTTCCGATGGTCTCAGACGACTCCTGTGAAAGGGTCGTTCGACCCCCAAAGGGATCGCGACCCACAGGTTGAGAACCGCTGCCCTAGGTAGTCATGGCTCAGGATAGAAGAGTAATTGAGTAACATTTATTGTCAGCTCATGGCTAAAACAAACAGAATATGACAATAAATGTTACTCAACTACTCTTCTACTGACCCTCCTGTGCCAAATCCAAGAGGATTTGGCCTTAGCTTCCATCTAGATATACCCTTCGACCTAGTGTGAGAAGTCTTCTACGTCAAGGCCCTGGTCTGTGAACTTGGTGCTCTCTGTCTCAGCACTGTACTCCACAAAGCATTTCTTTTCTGCCTTCTAATTCCTCCTTTTGGGCTCTTGTTATGTAATGATTTTGTGTTCTATGTTTAATTGATATGCACCACCCCAAATCCATCTGTTGACATTCACAGTCGAGATGCCAGTGCAAACACACACGTTAAAAAGTCCTCCCTCCGTCATGTCCAGTGCTCCAGCTCTGCGCTCCGGAACGCATGTCCTTCTGAGACCTTCCAGGAGCGCCTGTTCTGTTTTTGTTTTTCCAATTGACACTAATTGTATATGAGACAAAACATTTATTTACATAATATTTCAAAGTAACTGTCACGGTTTTTGTATTTGCAAAGAATGGTTCCATGGGCTCTCTGTTGCTGTTGTAACAAGTCGCCCAAAATGTAACGGCTTCAACAACAACCCCTTATGTTCATCTCAGGTCCTCAGTTCTGCTCCGCTGGGCGAGGCTGCATTGCTCTTGGCTGGAGACTGGATGCTCGGATAAGGTGTCCTCTGGTGCCGTGGCTGGCTCAGTGACGCGCTGAGCGGGACTGGGACACGTGTCTTCTCAGCCTACAGACTACCTGGGTTTGTCCGCACGGTGGCAGGAAGCCCAAATGCACAAGCAGTTTGTAAATCGCCAATCAAGTCTCATTTTGTAATTTCCCATTGGCCAGAGCAAGCATCAGGGCTGGCCCAGGATCAAAGGAGAGAGAGAAATGCCGCCTTTGGTGGCAGGGGCACCCAAGCATGGTGCAGGGGCGCGAATGCAGGGCGGGAATGTGGCCGCTCTTGCCTCCCACCGTTCTGTGCTGAATGGAGGGTGAGCTCCGACGTAGGTACGAGATGCTGTCAGCATCACTTACGCAGGAATCACTGATGGACCATCAGCACCCTCCTGCTGTTGCCAACCTCGGCAACCTCCTGAGACAGACCAGAGAGATTATCCTCCTTCTCTATCGGCGTAAAAACTGAGACACAGACAGATTCAGTAACTTGTTATGGATGAAGTTTAGGCCCAGCAATAAAGAAATGACCAACACAAAGAGTTTGAGGAGAATATTGGTTATTAATATTTTAAACTGAAGTAAAGGGGAATGAATTGAACACAAAGAGTTTGAGGAGAATTCGGTGTAGGAACCATTTAAAGGTGTGCTGACGCCCTGGCCGGTTTGGCTCAGCGGTTAGAGCGTCGGCCTGCGGACCAGAGAGACCCGGGTTTGGTTCCCGCTAAGGGCACGTACCTCGGTTGCAGTTTGTCCCCGGCCCTGGTTGGTCGTGCAGGTGGCAGCCACTCGATGTGTCCCTTTCACGTCGATGTTTCTCTCTCCCCCCACCCACACTCTATCTGAACAAAATATGGAAAAATGTCCTCGGGTGAGGATAAAAAATAATAATAATAAAGGTGTGCTGGCGTGATGAGGGGAAGACCATGGGGTGATGACGCACCCGAGACTAACGCAGAGAGAAGCTGCTTCCCAGGCCCGGCCTGGAGAACAAGGAAACCAGCAGACGGCGGGAGCTGGTCCTGGCCGCGTGGTCCCGGGAAGGAGAAAGACTGCAGAACCAGGGTGCTGAGCCGGGAAGGACGGGTGGAAGGACCCCCACCCCTCCCTGCCCCTCCCGCCTGCTGTCAGGCCCCCCGGCCCAGACGGGAGGCAAGCCAGCCAGGCCAGCAGGAGTCCAGGTCGCAGGCGCGATGCCAGGCAGGACAGGACGGCGGCGCCCCAGGGCGCAGCGCCGAGCGGGCGGCCAGTGCGCTCCTGCCCCTAAGTCACCATGAGCCCGTCCGGCACAGGAGCCCCTCTGCGTCCGGCCTGAATCCAGAAGTCCTTTCCAACTGCAAGACCTACATGTTAAATTAGTCGGTCATTTTCGTCAGCACGGGTTTACATTAACAGCAAAATAACTCACAACCTCTGCAGTTCGATTCCTTCCCCTGTACATCAATTTAAAATATTAATAACCAATATTCGGCACCAAAGTCTCAAATGACCGCACATCATTCCGAGAGAATATATATCAGGGCTCTGATTACTGGTAACACTGGCTCAACAGGAGCCCCGCAGTGACATAGAAACCCCAAAGACAGAAGAAGTTCTCACTACCAGAAATGGGTTCCTTGCTCGCTGGGCCAAGGCAAGTTGCCATGTTTTCAACAGAACCCCGGAGGAAAAGACATCCAGTCACCCCAATCCAAACCCAGAAGCTAAGCCTTTCCATCATTCTGCTCCTGACCGTCCACAGATACGTTTGCACACAGCATGTCCGCTGAACACGCAGGAAGGAGGCAGAGCCACGGCCGTGGGTGGTTCGCAGGAATTTAACTGCGGCATCGCCGGGCCCGCTGCCCTGCACGGTGGGAAAGTCGGGGTGGCAGCACAGCCCAGCCCTGCGGGCGCCGGTGAGGTTGAAGAAGGCACCGCGGCCAGAGCTCCAGGATCAAAACCTTCCACCGCAGGAGAAGCAGGTGGAGACGACCTTCGGGTGAGCTGTGGAGACAGCCAAGGGTTTCTGCTCCCTGCGTAGGCACTGTCTGTGCGGGGGGACGCAGGGGCAGCTAGCTGTCCCCCAGCTCTTCACAGGCATGTTCTCGGACGGGGACAATCGCCTGTGTGACTGGGCCCGCCAGGAGCCTGGTGGGCCACAGTTTGAGAACAGGAACTTAGAAAATGCCACGTCATCGGGAGTTGTCCCCGAGGCCGGTGATACTCCGAAGCACAGCCAGGGGACACTTGCCAGAGGGTGACAGAGCGCTGCACACACCGCAGTCCTGCTCAGGGGGCACCAGCTCTCTGTCACCCTAGCTCTGCCTTGGCATTGTGCTGGCCAGTTCTTGAAACGCTTCTACACGGAGCCTCCCTGCAGTCCTGCCGGGTGTGTCCAGCCAGCAGGTGTACAGGTGAGCAGCCCGGACTTTTCCAAGGCCTCCAAGCTGAGCCCAAGCTGAGCCCAAGCCTTTGTGTCCCCGCCACGGGGTTTCCCAAGGCGCCCCGAGCCTTTCCTGGGCTTCCTCTGACCCTCTGCTTCTCCGACCACATGCGCACCCAGGACCGCGCCGGCTCCTAGCCTGGTCTCCAAGCCTTGGCCGCTTCCGCTGGCATCGACTGTTCTGAAAAGAGATCTGCTTTCCAGTTCTCTCCCGTTATTTACCTTCTCCCCTCGATCTCTAGGAAAACCGAATGGAAACAGCAAGAGCAATCATCGCTGGGGATTGAAATGAGGATTCATTCCCGGGATGGGAAAAGATAGGGTGAATTATATAAACATCAGATGACTGTTAAGGCTCAAGCCTTTAGAATTGCAGCCCACAGAGCAGTTCGAAACCTCACACCGTTGAGACTCTCTAACATCCTTCTGTGCAATGAGGACATCATGCAGATGTTACCGAGCCGCGGATGAGCATTTATCCCCGAGAAGACAACGTTCACACCGAGCACCTCATGGACCTGAGCAACGAGCACACTGACAGCGGCATTTCTCCCCGAGATCGCTTTGATCCATGACAGGCACTTACAACAGGCAGCCAAGGGCTCTGACCATTAAGAAAAATAAAATAAAATCTGTAGCTTGAATTCCCATTAGGTCTCGAGGGTAAAAGAGTAAATTTCTCTCAACTACTTTCCTTTGGCATTTTTATTCCCTTTCTCTACAGCACTTGGCGCTGGGCTGAGAACAGTGGAAAAGATTCTGGTGAAGTCGCACTTCTTCTTTTTTATTTATTAGTTTGCTTTTGTTGCAGATGTTTCTCATCTTTCCCCCACTGACACCCTCCTCCCCTTCCCCCCGCCCCATCCCCAGCTTGGCTGTCGATGTTCACTGGTCGTGTGTTTCCTGATACGCCCACAGCATCAAGGCCAGGACGGCGGTGGGCAGGGCTGCCAGCACGTCTGTCCCCACCTCTGGCTGTGCCAGGAGGAATCTGGGAGCCCAGACGGGTCCAGTTATTAATTAGCTCATGAGGCATCTTTACCAGCTCTTGCCAAGAGATAGGGATTGTAAATGGGCACCGTCTGTTACTCGGGAGTCGCTGGGTGGCTCCTTTGCTTCTCCTGATCACCATGAAACCCATGTCTCCAGGCAGCCCTGGGACGGCAGCATCCGCCGACTCGGTGATGGTTTCTGAAGATAGGGAACCGCCCTCCCTGGAGAAGCAAACTCTGTTTCTACAGACACTGTGCAGTTACATAAGGCATTCATTCATCCCCACCAGCAGCCCCTCGCTCCCTGGAAGGTGTCTAATTAACGACTGAAGACATGTCTGGAAATATGGAAGAGATTTCCTTGGGCCCATAGACTTGGTGAATGGGGAAGAGGTGGTGGAGAGAATGTAAATGCTCAGAGAAAGCCCAGAGCCTCACTCACTTAGGGAGCTTTTCTAAGCACAGCCATCCCCACGCAGACGCAGACGGGGCGGGCGGCTTGCCTGCAGTCATGACAGGGGAATGTTTGTTGAATGAATAAACAAGCTAATCACACTCGGGGCCTGCGTGGAGGCTCAGGGTGGGTCTTAGTTCTCTGTACAGTCCGCAGGAAGGAGAGCACCTGGGCTTGCTCTAAACGCACTAGTTTCCAACGTAACCGCGCAGAGTCACCTAGAGTGTCTGTTTAAAACAGGGGATCCGTCTCCGTCATCGGCAATCTTAGGGAACCAAAACAGGCAAAACAAAGTCTACCTGGTCTCAGACTAAATGGAGCCGAGAGCTAAAAATTCAGAAGAGGCTACACACTCCTGCCAAGATCTGTGTAGCTTCCCTGGGTCTCTCCTTCCGCACTGACGTCTAACACGTGTGTTACCCCTGTGACTCCCAGCCTACGTCATTGTTCCAGGAGAATCTGACCGTGTCACCCACCACGTTACCAGGGAAATGCCGTCCGTACGCCCAGCCAGGGCTCTGCACAGCGTGAACCAGGAGAGAGAACAGCTAGAGAGTTCTCGCTGATGAAATTCTGAAAGTAGTTTTTACATTTTCGAGTCGACTGTTTCCTGGGCTTGTCCTGATCTTTGCTCCCTCCTTTCTGGCTCCTGGAACCTCTCCTGTCCTCAGGGTACTGTTTACTGAAATGTGTTCTTATTTGAATAATCACTTTCTGGGCTAAATCCGTGTTGATTTTTATCACCATATGACTCGCTGACCTTTCCCAGGCACCGTTCCTGTCACTTGGTCTTGACGTGCTTCTCTGTCACCGTAATGTCCCTCCGGTTTCTTACCAAGCACTATTGTCACCCCTGACATCCGTCTGAATCTCCTGATAGTCTCCTAATTCCCGTGCTCAAACACGCCTGTCCCAGTGGCCCTGTCTTCAATGGGACTCACGAAGGGGCTGAACTCGAGGTCATTGGCGCTTCTTCCGGGACCTGCCGTTCTTTATGCTGAACATCTAAGAAGACATTGTCTAACAATGACAAGAGGCTCTTTGGTAACAACACCATGCAAAATAAAATACGGCTCACCCTGTACCCCCAAGTGATCCTGGAGCCAGGAATGATAGGGTGGAGGGACTGGAAAGAGATGTGGACAGAGAGTTTTGTTGGTTGGGTGGTTGGCTGGTATAATTTGTCATTGTCAACCTACCCAGCCATGCTGGAAGTAGAACCCCAAAAGAAATTAAATTCTAGAATGCCTTGAAAGCCATCATATATCATGAATGATGGTCTTTTTAGGAGAAGTCGTGACGAGGGAATTAACTACCCAATTCTTGGCAAGCAAAGTATCTTGGTACCCCACTCTCCCCAATGTCTCATACCTATTCCTTTAAGCCCCCCGCTATCTGGCGGTCTCCTGTAACTTTTGGAGGATCCTGGGTGGAAATCCCCCCTTCAGCCTCAAATAGCAACATCCCCCGTGGTGGACTAAGCAGTGTAACCTCTGCAGGTTTCTCCTAATTGTTCTCTTCATCCCACTGACCTCTGCTTTCGGGGAGAAGAGCCTGATTCAGGGGAGAAGAGCCTGATTCAGGGGAGAAGAGCCTGATTCAGGGGAGAAGAGCCCGATTGGGAAAAAGTTATGCAAAAATAAGGGTGGTGAGAGGCTAGAAGCACTGTAATGCATGTCTATATCCGATTCAGCAGGGGAAACAGAGATGATCGGCTGCTTTTAAATTAGAATACATCAGTATGAACCTTGATGAGCTAAGATATGAACGGATAATATAAAATAATTGATACTTTTATTTATGATGGGGAAACACTGATTCCACTTCTTTGTTTGTTTGTTTGTTTATCCTCACCCGAGGACATTTTTTTTATTTTTTGTTCAGATAGAGCAGGAGGGGGAGAGAGAGAGAGAGAGAAACATCGACGTGAAAGGGACACATCCAGTGGCTGCCACCCGCACGACCAACCAGGGCCGGGGACACACTGCAACCAAGGCATGTGCCCTTAGCAGGAACCGAACCCGGGTCTCTCTGGACCGCAGGCCGACGCTCTAACTGCTGAGCCAAACCGGCCAGGGCTGATTCCATTTCTTAGCTTCTACTTTAAGGTGATTCAAATGATCTGTTTGCTCTAGTTTCACCTTATGTTATTTTAAGGAAGACCATCTAAAATGTTAAATGAACTTTTACTTGACTTGCTTTGTTATTAGCTTTTCCCCAGAAATCAAGGTCAGCGTATCTATTGGTAGCTATTTCCCACGACAAACACACAACCTCCCTCACACAGTTTTACAATGGAACGAGGGTACCTCAGCTGGGAACATAAGAATGTATCAGCTCTGTTTTCCTTTTGACTGGTGCATTTCATTTAGAAAAATTCACTAACACTATGGGATCACTCCCCCCCCCCAAAAAAAAACATTGTATATATACACATATATATGGGTATGTATATGTATATGGGTATGTATATGTATATATACATTTTTATTTACATTGTATTTTATTTTTTGCTATCAGGCACTACAAAATCAGTATCTATCAAGAAGAAGCCATCATACTGATAAATTTCAAGCCGTTGCGATAGACAGACCTGGAGTGCATTGCATGCTTTCTGTGATTGACACTTGGGAGTTAAGGATATTAAAATTCCTAATTCTCAAGGGGTAGCTAATATTTTTGCAATAAACTGGGAGATATGTGTATACAGGATGAATATAAAATTAGCTATGAATCCTTTTAAATGTTTTCTCATCAAACATTCATAAACATATGATGTAACATTATAATAATTATCATCATAATGATGATCATTTGTGATCATTTATTGAGGTAATTAAAGAGCAACTAAAGTCTGTGACTTACCTTTCATCTTCACGTGGTGGATTTTTCAATTCTCAGTCTTCCAGGCAGAAAGGAAGGTACATGGAGAGCATCCTACATGTATGTCATTCGAAGGATTCACTGAAGCCAAGACTTCAGACTTCTTTGTTGAGTTGGGGGGGGGGAGGGAAGAAAGAAAGAAAATTTGAAAGTAAGAAAAAGTAAATGGAATGGAGTAAAATGGAAATTTTGAAAATATCTGAAAAGATGGAACTGTCATAATTCATGTGACTATGATCCGGTCATCATTGGGTGCACAGGGAAGACAATCTGTAATATGTTAGTACCTTACCGATGATTTAGCTCAACTCGTTCGTTAAAAAATTTAATGTTATAGCCCTGGCCGGTTTGGCTCAGCAGTTAGAGCGTCGGCCTGTGGTCCAGAGAGACCCGGGTTCGGTTCCCGCTAAGGGCACGTAACTCAGTTGCAGTTTGTCCCCGGCGCTGGTTGGTCGTGCAGGTGGCAGCCACTCAATGTGCCCCTTTCACGTTGATGTCTCTCTCTCTCTCTCTCTCTTCCTCTCTCTCCCTCCCACTCTATCTGGACAAAATATGGAAAAATGTCCTTGAGTGAGGATTAAAAAAAAAAATTTAATGTTATAAAAGATCAAAACGGCATTTCCCAAGCTAACCTGTGTCAGAGCCTGGAATGAAATCAAGATCTCCAGTTGGCCCTGGTTTCTCATCTTGTCTGAAGGAAAGTGTTGTAGCCCTCAGACACCAACAGGGAAACCAAGGAGGTCTGGGCCACACAGGGACCCAGGCAGGAGGCAGAGGGTGGCCAGTGTTCTACACCGTCCTCCTTACAGAGCACTGGACATGAGGTTAACAGCCCAGAGAGGGTTTGCTTCCAATCCTACAGTTTCACTGATCGATTGATGAATAACCTTGATATGCATTTTACTGATGCATCCATGGAGGTCTATGTCTTAGACACCTGATTTGCCAGGACAGGGACCAAGGCAAAGAAGGAGACAGCCTTCAAAATGTTTTATCCCAAGTCCTGTCTCTCTCTCCACTATAAATAATTTTATAATGAAAGAATGATGGTGCATGCTTTGGTGCCCATCTCGAATGAATACAAAATCCAGCTTCGTGATAATAAGCTTACCCTCCAAAATCATGTGACTAAGTTCAGATCACAGCTCAGCCACTTACATTTTAATGACCTTGGGCAAATTCCTTGACCTCCTGAAGATGGCGCTGTTTTCTGGAAAACGGGAAGCACTGAGGGCCTTGTGAGATGTTGAGAGGCTCGGTGAGGTAGTGAGCTTCCTTTTGAGGAGGTGGCCCCTTCCTGGAGACAGGTGAGGTGATGCTCCAAGTCCTGGGCGTCCAGGGGACGGGTTATCTAGGGGCAAGTCAATATCATGGTGACTAAGGCAGTTAGGGCCAAGGTCAGGACCATGGTCTCTGATGGGTCGGTGGTAGGGTAGGGGTCACTGGTCACTGCCTCCTGCCCTGAGTCAGCCATGGCTACGCTTTGTCTGGTTTGGGTCCTTTTCTGGGCCTGGAGCTGAAACACAGTTGAGGCCTAGATGTCATCTCTGGTTTGGCTGAAATGTGTCTGTGGGCAACAGACCTGAGGCTTTGTCTCTAACACTATTTGATGCTGATCAGAAGCTCCTTGTCCTGGCGCCCTGGCCGGTTTGGCTCAGCGGTTAGAGCGTCCGCCTGCGGTCCAGAGAGACCCGGGTTCGGTTCCCGCTAAGGGCACTTACCTCGGTTGCAGTTTGTCCCCGACCCTGGTTGGGTCGTGCGGGTGGCAGCCACTCGATGTGTCCCTTTCACATCGATGTTTCCCTCTTTCTCTCTTCCTCTCTCTCCCTCCCACTCTGTCTGTACAAAAAATGGAAAAATGTCCTCGGATGAGGATAAAAAAAAAAGAAGCTCCTTGTCCTGGGGACTGAGTGATTAAGGGAGGGGTCGTGCAAGGGAAGAGGCAGGTGGGTCAGGGTGCTGGATGGGGCCCGCTTGAATCAAAAGGGAAGAAAGGAGAAAAGGTCACGTTAAAGACATGAAGTTTCTCTGTGGTTCCGCATTTTGCTGGCAAGGTGGTCACCGTGGATGACGGTCTGACCCCTGGAGCTCTTCAGGAGAAACTTTTCATCGCTGCTTTGAAAAACAGTAAACTGCCAGCATTGTTCCAGGACGAGAAAGCTTCAAATGTTCATGGAATAAAAGTGCGAATTGGTTTTAACTGCTCTGAGAAAGGCTGTGCTTGTAAGGCTTTCATTACTTTCTATAATTAAACATTAAATTTTAAATACTGACGAGAAACACCACTGGGTTTTCAGGGAAGGGCTCCTGTTCCACACCGTGGCTGAGAGTTTAAACTGTCTGCGTGCACGCAGGACCGCTCTGTGGGCATTAAATGTATATCCCAAATCGCCGAAGGTCCCATGCGGGCGAAATGGAACCGCTGTCAAGACGGACAGAATCACCAAGGGTCCGCAGATCCGTCTGCAGCCAGCGGCTCAAGACCCACAGGGAATGACGTCGAAGCAGCCGCTTTTACTTTAAAAAGGACAAAAGAGAAGTGTTGGCTTTAGCTTTCGACTTGGGAAATGTCTTCTCTCTGTCATGGAAGAAGGTCTGGCCAGCCGTTCACCAGGTGTTTGAGACGCCCGGGCCCGCAGCCGGGGCTGTGGTGTGGCAGCCGCAGGTGCCATCCTTCCGAGCTGTCGCCCCCCTCGAGGGCACCTCTGAGGACAGGCCCCGCGGAGCATCATTTCCCTTGTTCGCTGTGAGGATGGGCATCCACATGCGTCCTCTGTTCCTTACTTACCAGCACGTCGCGGAGACAAATGACGGTACTGCTATTTCCAGTGATTCTGCCGTGAGCCGGGGGGGCAGAAAGCAAGAGGGGTGCCCTCTTTGGTCCCGAGAAGAACAGAGTTTGGCAAAGAGGACTTCCACCTAAAAAGCCTTCGCTCTATGATGCCCGCATGTCCGAACGCCCTCTCCTTGACCCAAGGGTGGCGCTCAGAGTCGTCTGTTCCAGGGGCTGGAACTCCCTGGACACCTTGGAGCCCCCTCGCTGGGCAGGACTGGGTCCCCAGGAGCGGGTGAGCACCAGACTCTGCGCCTCAGTGGCTGAGCGTGAAATGACCTGTGTCCACTCTGGTGCCAAAGCAGCCGTGCTCGGGTGACCGGGGGCCGAGCCTCAGAAGGCGCTCACTCCCCTCCGTGGCTTTCCTGCGCCCCCGCTGGGTTGCTTCTCTCCCCCAAAACGAAGAGAGCTCCCTGGCCTCGCTCTGTGCACGCGCGCCCCTCCCCCGGGCTCCCATTTCACGCCGCGTGGGTTTTGTTACGATCTCTTCTGCGGGGGCCGAGAGCTGGTCCTCTGAGCCCGCGGGGACCGCGGTCCCGGCCTCCGCGAAGTCTGAGCCTCTGAGACATCTTTTCCACCGAAAACTCCTTGGAGAATCGTCGCGAAGAGCCTGACATCGTTCCGGTGCTGGAGGACACAGTTCGGCCGCATAAACATCTTGTGCGAATCGTTTGATGCTCTGACCCGAAAACCGGCGGCACGCGATCCGGTGCCGTCCAGCGCCCGGCAGACAGCATCACGTCGCTGGTTTTCTCAATGGCCTCCCTGGTTTTTACAAGCGGGCTTACACCAGTAATGTCAACTATTTCCCCTTCCAGAGTTACTCTTTGCTAATTAAACTGACCTACAGTCCTGTTGCCTAACAAATTGTCACTGGTTTTATTCCAATAAAAAAAACTTTAAAGGTAATTATAATTCAATAATTGAAGATAGATCTGTATTCTGATTTTTCCTCCTGGATTTATGTCATAAGAATTTCAAATGTATTGTATGCTCTTAGAAATGACCTAGAAACAGGTGCCTAATGGTGCATCAGTTAAAAATACTACAATTAAGCCGCCCATGTCTCTGTAGTGGGTACTGAGATTGGTTCCATTCTCTATGGTGAAATAGTAACAGCTAATATTTGGGGGCACTTAATATGTGCTAAGCAATACTCTGAATATTTGGTATAGCAAGTCTTTTAACTGTCATAAGGATCTTATGAGATGGGACCATTGTTCTGCTTACGCCAGGTGTGTGGAAAGAACTATACAGGCAAGTTATTCAACGTGCCCGAGGTCACACTGCAGGTAAGTGGCAGAGCTGAAATTCGAACCAAATAGAATAGTCTCCTTCACACCCTGGCGTTTTCTGGGCTCTACCGAGATTTACATAAGGATCACTCCGTGTAAATAAAAGCGTCAGCCTAGGGATGCAAATTCATGAACTAAAACTGTACAGTGTTCTCGTTGGCTGCACCGCACTGAGTATACTACTGCAGATTTTTCTTAAGCTCTTTTGTTTTCAAAAGCTATCACCTCATAGGAGGTAGTGCTATGATGTCACAGGTGTGAAAATCCTCTTTAAAAATAACTGTTTGTTTGTATTCTTTCTGCATGGCCAGAGCCCAAACCACTTTTGTCTGTTGCCTCACACCGTGGTGAGCGCTTCATCTAAAAATCCAAATATATCCCTTGCTCCTGTTCTCCTGTGCTGAGCTGCGCCGGGGGGCTGGTGGGGCTGGTCACGGGTGAGCCCGCTCCACTGTCTCCTGCGGGAGGCGGAGGGTCACACTGGGCACGGGCGTCTTTCACGCGGAGAACTGTTCGCGCTTGAACCCATGAACACCCATCTCTTTCCCTGTCTCTGTTCTCGCAGAATGTGTGACACGGGAGAAGGCCTATTCACTTTTCAAACAAGGGAAGGAGAAATGATCTATCAGAAGGTCCATTCCGCAACACTGGCCATAGCTGAGCAACACGAAAGATTAATGCTAGAAATGGAGCAGAAGGCCCGGGTAAGGCTCCTGTCTCGGTAACTCAACAGCTTGGAGTGAATGTCTCTGAGGTCTGATGCGTTCTGTGTACATGTGGGTCCATCCATGTCTCCACTCCAGTGTCCCCCCCACCCTAGTCCCACGAGCTCGCCCCAGTTACGGAATCTCATCTTTCTAATTCCCTATTCAGCTCATGAGAAAAGAAGTTATTTGTGGCCACTAACAGGGAGCCCTACATTCTGTGTATCTTCCTGTGTGTGACCTGTTTCCATGGTTACCCAAAAAGAGGTGGAGCACAGAGAGAATGAACTAAGGAGCGATGTCCTTGCAATAACTCCACATACAGCTGGACAATCAGACATTCAAATGTAGGCCCAGGAAAATGAAGTACAGACCAGCAAGGATTCCACTTTTCTTTTTGTCTTTCTCTTTGTCCCAGCATTTCTGAAACTTGTCTTTCAGCGTGCAGTTAGAGCCAATAATAAAATGTTTGCAGAAGGAGTTTCTCGTTTACCTACAGAACGTCTGCCTGTTACCCTGTCCTGAAACCATGCTCCCTACAGTTCAGGGTCAGGCTAAGAAATGATTTAGTAAGAAATCTAAAACAGTCCATTTTACATGTAACTGGGAAAAAAATGATACCCTTTATTACTGACTTTGAAAAGCAAACAATGGATTAATTATTGGCTACAATCTTAAGAGGTGACTATTGTCTGTTTCTTCAGGATTTATGGAGATGCATGACCTTTTACCTGTGGAGGACAGGTGTGCCTTTGGGAAACGGGGGTGTTTTCCCTCATCAGAAAAACAATGCTTCTGTTCCAGTTTAAGACTACTGACTTCTCTAGTATTATAGTTTTTATTCTTCAATTTCTCAATTACATAACATTTTAAAATACAAAATAAAACTTTTAAATGTAAAACACAGAAAAGTAGTTTAACAAATGATCTCATTCTTAATGCATTTTTAATTTTCTCACATTAATAGGAGGTTAGTATGACTTAGTCTTCTAGATTTGGGTTAAATTTAAACCATCGTAACAGTTTTCCAATTAATATGACATTTTTCTAGTGGCTTGAATAAGGTTAAAAATATACCTGCCAAATTTTAAATTATTTCAGAATCTTGTACATTTCTTATCAGCTCATATTTGCAATTCACTGATGCTTCTTATTAGCAACCAAATATAACTGTGATGTCACTTTCTATTAGTTAACAGCTGTAGTTCATTACTTATCCTTGTTTCAAACAGCCAAAGTGCTCCTAAGTCTAGTCATTTAAATTAAATTTTCATGAAGCAAATTCCAAGAGGTTTTTCAAGCCACAATTGTCCACCGTGAAGGAGACCACTCAGTTAGTGTCCTGGGTCCCCAGGTCCACCGCTGACTGCATAATCCTGGCCAAGTTATTTAACCGCTGAATGTCTCCTCTTCCTATATCTGTAAAATGGGGATGCATTCGTTCTATTTATTTGCTTACTATGAGGTATCTGTGCACTGATATACATAGATAGACTTGGCACACAGAAAGTACCACCAAACTCCCATTATTATGAGGGCGACCCATCTGTAGGAGTCATTTGGAATAACTAAGATTTGCAATGTTGCAAAGACACTGTTGTTATTTCTAACTATAGCTTCATAATGTCTTTCAATCTCTTTAAGTATGTTGAGCAATCTTCTGCCAAGACATTTTCAAGGCAAAATTTGATTAGTCTTTGCTGTTGATGCTGTTGTGGTCTTACGTCCCACACTACTGAGAGCAAGTCCAGGGAGTGGAGCCGAGCACCTGGTATTGAGGGGTCAGAGGTGGTCGTCACTCTCCGAGGTCTGGAGTCCAATCTGGAGGGAAGCACCATGGATGTGGTGCTCGGACATGGCAGGGTGTGGGGCAAGTCTTAAAATAGCACCCTCAGTGTGGCTCCACAGAGAATACAAATGTGTCTGGAAATTGCAAATTCAGAGACTCCATCCATGTGGTACATCCACAGAAATGGAGCATTTGCTTTCATTTCAAATAATGATGGCACAGCTACGCTTTTCTCTGGAGGTTCATACTAATCAAATTACTCCAGATCCTGTCCATTCTTCAGATGAAGCTGAATTAACAATGCTTTTTGGTGGGCAAGTTATAGAACTGCCCCCGTTCCCCAAATTCTAGGACCATAAGCAAAGGTTTCTGGATCTCCAAGACATTTGTGTTTCTTCTTCGTTTAAGAAGATGCCTTTACATGTACAGGTCTCTTCTACAGAGAAATTCTAACAGGAATGAAACAACAGTTAAATACCCTCTGCATATTCATGAAGCAATAACTTTTCGTTTGCTTATTTAAAATAAAGTGAAAGCCTGTGCTACAAACTAGACGAAAGTATAACTTGGGAGTTGGAAAAGCACCAAAAGACCTATCTAGGATATAAAAATGTTGCATTTCATTTATTATGTGTCTAATATAAAGTCAGAAGATGATGCTATTCACTGGCCTTCCAGTTTTAAAACCAGGCCTTGGAAGATGAATATTGATCAGATAGAAGTTGTTTATATATTTTAATGAGATTAAAAAGATTTTACGAGATTAAATTACCAGTGAGCTCTATGAGTAATGAATGCCCCAAACATATTGTTCAGGCAACTGAGGGAAGACCTTCAAAGGTGTTACTGGCTTTATAGGTAAATAAATTGAACTATAAGAGAAAGAATTCAATCTCATCTTTTTACACCATATTTTTGTAAAACCTTGTTTTCCCCTTGTTTATTATCTTCCTTTTCGGGGAACACATGAATAAACACATTTTGACATATCACCATAATCTAAGTTAGGCAATATTTCTATTCTTGCTTGCAGAATCTAATATCTAGCCAAGCCTCATGAATAAACAGTACCTTTGCACTGCAGAGCATTGGATAAAAGGAATTTATCCTTTGAGTTGGTAAGGCTCTTAAAAGTGTATGTGTTAGTTTCCTTCACCGGAAAAGATAGGGAAAGAATTAATTAATATTAACTGACTCCATTAAGAAGTTTTAAACAGAGGTTAGCTATGGATTAACCATTCATGAGCTTCTCATTGCTTACTCTGCGCTCAGTACTCTCGCGGTGGTGCTGGGAATACAGACAAGAGCGAGATATTTCCTTCCTTCTCGGGTGGCCCAGAATTTTGTGGGAAGAGATAGTTAATACTGCCCAGAGTAAGATGATCTCATGTCCTTTTACTCGGTAACAGATCAAAGGTTGTTCATACCTAGTTTAATCAGATGGGTAAGATATCGCCATCACCAAATTTTGATCGATGAGATGAAAAACACCCGTTGGACTTGTTCATATTGGCATGACCATGGAGCCTCATCGGTTTATTGGGTAATCACTTACTGAGGGTCCTCAGTCCAGCCTGCAGTCCAAGTAGACAGCCTCCCCCTTTGCTTCGGAACATGACTGTGATCGAAAGAACTAGCAGTCATGAGTCTCTCGATTCTCTTGACTTCCTAATCCCAAACACAGCTCACTGTAGAGAGAGTTTCGTTCTGGGAGTGCGTGGGAGAATTAAGCCACCGTGACCACTTCTGAACCGGTGCTGTGTCCGAGAGGGTACTAAGATTCGGATATCTGAGGATACTAGTAAAGCTGGGTATTTAAACCAACAGCATCTCTAGCATTTGTTTCCATTGCTCAGAGCTCATTCCTGTTCTTCTGAATAACAATCGTTTAAAAACAAATGACCTCATTTCCATTTATAATGTGAAATGAAAAGAAATTTCGGACAAAGCAGCAGCACTGTCTTAGCCTGCCCTCCACCTCGTGGGCGTGGAGATGCGCCCAGGGCCACGTTCATCCTGGGAAGGCGAAGGGGAGACGGGACGGGGAGGAGAGGAAGATGCAGCCAACTGTGTGTAAAACTCACTGACACAGCAGCTCAAGGCTAAGTGAACGTGCTCTTCTAGATTGAACTTGACAACCAACCTACCAAGTGCTGACTGCTAGCAGCCCATGAACAGTCGCATGAACGGGGAAATACAGTTACATCGCGTCAGTTCCAAAGTGCACATTGTTTCCACATTTGAACCTCTCTGGAGTCTCATGTGAGTTACAGTTCAATTAGCAGCACTATTCTTTCACGGTGCTACATAAAATAATGTTGTCCTTCCATGGATGGCGTCTTCGAGTGTATAACCCTCGCCCTAAAACATCTGAAGACATGAAATTGCTATTCCCACCTGTAGCTAAATAACCCTTCAGGCCCTTTCAAGCACGCCTCACGTCACCGTGAGCATCACCGTTACCGCGGAGAAAGCCTTCCGCAAGGGGCTCCTTCCTAGGCAGTGGCCCCCCCTGCGGGGGAAGCATTGTTCACACCCACACTTTCCAAGCATCTATCAGTTGTGGAAAAAATCACAAGTTCTCCCACCGTTAAAACACAAAGACTTTGGAAGCATAACAGTCTGATGAGCGTGCACAGGTAAGGTTGGCCACACTTTGCCGTCTCTTTTCCAGGTATGGTTCATAGACATTTAGGAAATTCTGGCCAAAGTATAAACGTGTGATATGTGATCGCAAGTGGTATGTGATATCTAACATGCAGGAATCGCTGCTGACTCATTCACGCTTCAAAGTTCCGTTCATGAATCTGTGCTCAGCCCCCTCAGTTATTGGTCGTAAGTCAAGAAGAGCCTTCGTTGCTCTGGACAGGGACCAGCTCCCTGCTGGGAAAAGCTGTTCCCGTGACTGTAAAGTTCCGCTTTGCTGATGGGTAGACGCTGACGGTAATAAGACAGCACGAGCCCAATTAGAACAAGTTATTAGGGTCGGCAATTAAAGCGGGCCCGTGATCCCAGCGAGTCAGGTCCCTTACTCCTGCCCCCATTTCGGAACATGAAGGGAAACGCGGTCTGTAAACACGCAGAGAAGAATGCACACGCCTGCCTGAACACACCGCGGACAGCGAGCCCGTGAGACGGCAGGGTGTTTCCAACAGGCGGTGCCGGAACACATCATGACAACAAGGATTTTGTTTAGACCCTGTTCTTCCTTAAACCGTGGCCAGTGCACGGTTTTAAACACACAAGGATCACCTCCCTGTTCTTCAAGTGCAATGGAAATTGTGTTCCACAGTCTAGAGGTAAATGACACCTAGCAGCCTCCATTGACTGGCTGTAGAAGCTACACTGTATCTGTTAGTCTGGTGCAAACACTGCAAATGAAATGATTTTTTTTCCATTTATCTCAAATAAAATGAAAGACTAAATGTGAGATGTCCGTTATTGAAAGTTAAGTCTGTGAGAAACCAGTTGCCCATGGCCCTTCGAACCCCAGAGGACTGTCAGCCTGGCCCAGACAGCGCAGAGATCTGCTGGCTAATGGTCTCGGGGGGCTTGGATGTCTACAGGTTTCGGGTTCACGAGCTCTTTGCCAAGAACAAGGACAACTGAGTGTGGTCGACTGGCGTTCAGCATGTCCATACTCCGCGGCACATTGTTTTCTTACATTTCCATGCATTTCACATGTCGCATTAGCCTGTTTCCTAACCACCAATATTTTTGTCGAGTTTCTCATTTGCAGCATATATTCCTGTCCCATCCCTCTTGTCTGAGACATGCCAAGGGACATGGTGACACCTTCACGCACTACGAGGCATTTCTTAACTCCAGCATAAAGAAGCAGCTGTGACTGTTCCTTCCCGGCTCCCATTATGCATGCATGCACGCACGCGTATGCATACACACACACACACACACACACCCTCCCTGCTCCCCGCACTGCTCCTGTCTCCCATCTGTGTGCCCCCTGCCCCTGCTCCCCGTATTCACATTTCTCAGGTACTGTACTTCCATTAAGGTCTTAGACTTAAATCCAAGAACATGCCTCTGTCTTCCTGGCCATTTCTTTGATCCCTCAATTTGGACAGATTCCCATGTCTGCACCACATATAGACATAGACACGTCTGGTCTGAGCCCCCTCCCCAGGCAATAGTGGCAATAATAACGCACAATCTTCACTGAGCGCTTTCGATGGGACAAACATTGTGCTTTTCGCTGTAAAAGCATCACTTGAGGAAGTAGTTATAACATGCAAGGTGGATTGTATTGATTCCAATTTAGAGATAAGGAAAAACTGAGTCTTACAAAAAGGTGTCCGCACCTTGCCTGAGGTCAGACGACCGGCCGGCGGTGGGGTGGATGTTTGATGTGAGTTGCGGTAAAAAGGGAATAACATCACCACCACCGTCACTCGCTGGCCGCGTCACCATGAACGAAGTCTATGACCTCGCTGAGCCTCGTTTTCCTTGTCTGTCAATTTCAGGTGGCATATTTGGTGACAATTCCTGTGGGTATTAAATGCACTGCCATATGCCATCAGTGTTGCCAGGCACAGAGAATGGCTGATCAATGCTAATTTACAAATGCTGAATTGTTCCTCTCCCAATTATACCGATTTGTGTCTCAAGTGCTAATATTATTTTCAATTTTCGAGGCAATAATTAGGGAGATAGAGAGCAAAAGGAGAATTAATTTGTTAACATTTCTTATACAGATGAGTTTTATGTGGGTAAACACACATTAGCATTAATGTTTATCACAGGAGGAGGCAGAAACTCGAAACAGCACGGGGAGATTGCAAAAGGAAATAAGGTCTCGTGGATCATTTTTTTGGTAAAAGCAGGAAGAGGTGCTGGTAGGCAGTCCCTGTACAAAAGTCACAATGGTCTTCGGGCCCTACCTGCTTCTCCTGGGCAGCAGAGGTCCTCCCAAAATACATGTCGTTGTGTGTTATACTATGTTAGGAGGGAAGCTCATTTCCCCCAGTAGCATCAAAGTCTAAGAGCAACCGACTCAAGTCCAAAAGACCTGTTCTCTTCTAGAGGTTCTGTAGTTGGGATTTTACCTTAAGCAAATTCCTGAATTGTTCTGGATTTTTATTTTCCATCAGTAAGACGAGAGCTGCTAGATTCTCTAAGAGGGACTCGAACCTTGAACTACAGGGCCCATGCCCACGGTTAGCTTGGGCTTCCTCGCACCATGGCAGCCTCAGGGTCAGACTTCCACAACCACTCAGAACAGGTGGAGGGAAGAAACTGCTTGACCATCTAGAGGACATGCCCACAGCAGACATGGTGTCATGGCGACCGTATGTTATTGATCCAAGCAATCACCAGACATCCCAGATTTGGGAGCATGGAACCCAGACACCCTATTCCTGAACGCAGGTATCTTCATTATTCCACAAAAATAATGGGATCTTTAATAGTATTTATGATGCAACTTCATCTGAAAAACATCACACAAACTCTCTTCCTGGTCAAAATAACCCACAGAGGTACAGAACAGAAACATGATTCCATTCTTGATGCCTCCAGGGACTATATAGCCTTAGAAAAGTCAATTACCATCTCAAAGCCTCAGCCTCCTCTCATTTTTAAAGGGATTCTTCATCCCTTTCCCATCTCCCGGGAATTTTAGGAAGATTTAACTAGATAATGCAAATGATTTCTGGGCCAAATGTCAGGTAAAACGACTAAAAGAAGATCAAAACACAGAATATTTGAATTCCACTGAAAATAAGGAAAAGATATTACTTATACACGTGTTGTAAATGCCGAGGAAAATCTACCCAACCAAGTGCAGATGACGCAAAGCGACTGATGGGTGATGAACATCGCCATTTCTTGAGAAAGAACCCCAGAGTTTCCAGAAGAGTCGAGGAAATTATTAGCCCATGTGTTTGGAAGAGTGAGGGACACCAGATGGAGCTGAGGACCCTCGGACAAGGAGAACTTTTATAAGTGGAGTTTCAAATACAGCTAAAGAATGGAAAACAAGTTCCACTCCCATGTATAAAATAGTACTTCAGTCTACAAGAGGAAATGGGCAGAAACATGTTAATTAATGATTAGAAATGAATGAACACTTTCACTCATAGCTGATGAAATAAATTTTAAAACTAAACAAATATATGAAGAAGAAAATACAGTTAATTGTGTGTTTGGGTATGTAGAGACTCTATGTTAACTGTACATCTTTTCAAGTATCTATGAGACATATACAAAAATTGCCATATATTAGATAAAAATGAAAAAGAAACTTTAATATACAGAAACTATTCGGGCAATGTTCTCTGATCACAATGCAGTGTTAAGTGAAAATAAAACATGCACAAAAGAAGCCGTATTGCAACAAAATGTACACAAGCACTCTTCTGTAGAAAAGAGGAAGTGGAGCCTCGGTTATATAACTTAGGAAAGAATTATTTTTATTCTACTTAGCCAGCCACTGGGAAGTGCACAAAGTGACATTCAAAAGCAAATGCATTCATTAATAACCTAATAAGAATGTAAGTGCAAACACTGACCTTAAAAAGATAGGAAAGACCAAGAAAACACTTTAAGAAAAACAGAAGGTGGAAATTATACAAGAAAAACTGAAAAATGTAAATTCTTTAAATAAATTTAAAAACCCAGCTCTCAAAGGTTAGAAGTTGGGTGAAAAGGGTTATAATCAACACAGTCGTGTGGTAACTTTGCATGGTGACAGATGGTTACTAGACTTCAGTCACCATTCTGTTTCCCAGAACAAAAAAAGCAAATAAATGAAACAGAAGGAAAAGCACTTTCATCAAATTTGGGGAAGATGAATTTGCCATTGATAATTACTATATGCTAAGCAATAAACAAATTATATTAGAAAAATATATTAGACAGAATGTGATTAATACGAGACGCAGTCTATGAATTAGCTGATGTTATTAATGGGCATTGCTGACACTAATTAAAAATGTATGTGTTTAGTTAAGTTTATACCTCAAATGGGGAAGTGTCTTTAAAGGGGAAATCCCTTTGGTCCGGGTGACAGATCCACAGAATGAGCCTCGCCCCCACCCCGTATCCTAGTGGATGATGGCTTTAGCATGTTGGGAGATTGCTTGTGTTTTAACATGCGCAGCCCCACCCACCGGCTTCTCCGACCCTTAGGTCCAGGGTAAAACCAGACATGTGCCAGGTGACAAGCATCCCGAAGATTCTGAAAAGCACTGCCCAGCGGTGACCCAGAAATTCAGCTCCTCCATGGCATGTGGGTGCAGCGAGTACACCTCTTTTCTTTTTTTTTTTTTTTTTTTATCCTCACCCGAGGATATTTTTCCATTTTTTGTACAGATAGAGTGGGAGGGAGAGAGAGGAAGGGAGAGAGAGAGAGAAACATCGATGTGAAAGGGACACATCGAGTGGCTGCCACCCGCACGACCAACCAGGGCCGGGGACAAACTGCAACCGAAGTACATGCCCTTGGCGGGAACCGAACCCGGTCTCTCCGGACCGCAGGCCGACGCTCTAACCGCTGAGCCAAACTGGCCAGGGCGCGAGTACACCTCTTTTCATAAGGAGGAGGAAAACTGTGAAATACAGCAAATTCTGAAAAATATAAAAATTGGTTGCCACGTTGCTGTTTGGAGCCACCTTTTGGAAAAACGCCGTCCGCAGGGCCAGACGTCCACCTACACTGCGCAGGGCAGTCCTGCGGCCCAGACACACTGGACACGGCTCACTCCCAAGAAGTAAAGCCAAACAGGGGTGTTCAAGCCTTGGGCTTCGGAGTCTATTAAAATGGAAATGGCCCTGGCCGGTTTGGCTCAGCGGTTAGAGCGTCGGCCTGCGGTCCAGAGAGACCCGGGTTCGGTTCCCGCTAAGGGCATGTACCTCGGTTGCAGTTTGTCCCCGGCCCTGGTTGGTCGTGTGGGTGGCAGCCACTCGATGTGTCCCTTTCACGTCGATGTTTCTCTCTCTCTCTCTCCCTCCTGCTCTATCTGAACAAAGAATGGAAAAGTGTCCTCGGGTGAGGATAAAAAAAAAAAAAAAATGGAAATGCCTTGCCCGGCCGGGGTGGCTCATGGTTGAGCATCAAACCCAGGCACCAACAGGTCATCGTTCAATTCCCAGTCAGGGCACATGCCCAGGTTGTGGGCCAAATCCCCAGTGGGGGGCGTGCAGGAGGCAGCCAGTCGATGTTCTCTCTCCTCGATGTTTCTCTCTCTCTCTCCCTGTCCCCTCTTCTCTCTAAAACCAATAAAGGGGAAAAAATTGTAAATGGAAATGCCTCTTAGTTTGAGGTGGTGTTAAAGGTCCTGTGATATCCTCCTGGGTCCCCTGCTTACAGCATCTTCTGTGGAGGGTGGTCCCCAAGGCCCGGCGCAGATGTCGGAGGCCCGGGCGAGGAGGCCGCGGTAGGCAGGTGTGCAGCCAGCACCCGGGCCGGGACCGCACTCGCCAGTCTGGGTTTTGCCAAGAGTCCGGTGTTAAATCAGGGGAAATTGGAAATGGTCTTCATCAGAAGGCTGCCCGCTGTCTGTGAGAAAGTGAACGTTTGCTCAGCTCGCCTCAGAGAGATGTGGGCCCAGACCAAATAAAACCACTTCTGGGTGTTTTTTGTTTTGTTCTGTTAAAATCTGGTGCAAGGCAACAAAAAGAAATGTTCCTTCTGAACACGCAATGTGAGGCATGGTACCCTTTGAACCGATCGCAGGCCTGAGCCCCTGATCACAGGGCCTCTTCCGCTCCCCTGGGTTTTATGTTCCAAGTAAGAACACCTGCCGCACGGTTCGATCCCAGCTTCTCAGGGAAGACACTTGCTAATACCCAGCATCTCCTCAATGGGCCACGCGAGGTCCACTGGAGGGAAGAGCCACCGAGTAAGCGTGGGAGGGGCTGTCAGGGAAACCGATGACAGGAAAGGGGGTCAGAGAAATGGGGTGTGTGTTGACAGCATCCTGGGGTCCCTGTTTCAGAAGGGCTCCCACCTCCATTTTTTACTTTTTGAGCTATGTAAACACTCACTTCATTGTGACACTGACAGAACTGCAGGTGCTTCTTTGTCGCAGAAACGCACACACGTTCTCCTGGTGGAACGCAGCTGACTAGTCTGCGGCCACGGACCAGCACTGCTGACTGTCACGTCCTTCGGAGCCAACTCGGGGTCGCATCTTCCTGCTCCCCTCTTAGTGAACAAGTGCGGTCACGTTGCTTCCCAGCCTTCACTTCCTATTTTTCCGGTCAGGCTTTTACCTTTTGCTTGCTTTTTTTTTTTTTTATCCTCACCCGAGGATATTTTTCCATTTTTTGTACAGATAGAGTGGGAGGGAGAGAGAGAGAGAGAGAAACATCGAAGTGAAGGGACACATCGAGTGGTTGCCACCCGCACGACCAACCAGGGCCGGGGACAAACTGCAACCGAGGTACGTGCCCTTAGCGGGAACCGAACCCGGGTCTCTCCAGACCGCAGGCCGACGCTCTAACCGCTGAGCCAAACCGGCCAGGGCACCTTTTGCTTTTTTAAAGCGATGCCCCACAGCAGGGCCTTCCAGCAGAGTCTATTCTGTGCCATCCCCATTTCACCCTCCACGTGGAAAAGTGCGGATTTCGGGCTGACGGTTTAAATCATCGAGCCTGAGACCCGTCTCCCTTTTCTTCCAGCTTCAGACAAGCCTGACCGAGCCGATGACGTTGTCCAAGTCGGTGTCTCTGCCTCGCAGCGCCTACTGGCACCACATCGCCCGGCAGAACAGCGTCGGCGAGATCTACAGCTTGCAAGGCAAGTACGCGCCGCTGAGATAACTGTCCGCGGCTTCTGGGCACCCGGGGGCGTGCGCTTCACTTGGTGATTGCGTTGCTGGCCGTCGCTGGCCGCGGGCTCCCAGACTGACGGTGGCTTTGCTGAAGACAGCGTTTCAGACCCATGATGAAAGTTGTTTCAAAACCACCAAGGGTGGAGGACGCGAGATGGTCCGCTTAGACATTATTCAACACATCATCAGAAGCTAGAAGTAGCTACTCCCGGGGTCTGTTTTATGCTGTTTCTACAAAGGATTTCTTTCTCGGCACCTACTTTTCCGTAATGGGGTTGAATATAAGTTCAGGGGCTGACTTCCGGCACATAGAAACCATTTGCGGGGTGATGCATGAAGGATAGAAGAGGCACCTGTAAATACTTCGCGCCTGTAGTTTTTCTAATGATCAGTGGTTAACTAGCATGAGGATGGTTCGCGGATTAATCAAATTAATGAATAGCAGGTATTTCCTCAACAACAGCAGAATCGTCCGCTTCAGTGCTTTTCCTCCTCCTCCTCTTTGTCTTAAAAGGAATAATCTTATCCTCCGGAAAATACTCAGTTCCAGGCTAACAGCTGACCAAGGCTAGAGGGGCAGGAGCTAGAAAAATAGGCCACAGAACACAGTTGAAAACATTCACCCGACAAACATTTGTTGAGCACAATGGGCTTGAACATAATAGACACCCGGCCAACATCTGGCGAAGGAATGACCATCGTGACCTTCCGTGCCGTCCGCCACTCAGGGTACTTTCTCCTTTTGTACTTTAGCTTTTGCTCATATTGACAACACTAAGTGTTCTGACCAGAAATGTCTGTTACAAGCAAACTGAAATCGGGTATTTTTAAAGCAGTATTTTCTGGCCATGGTTTCATCCTAGACTAAGAAAATTTAGTCAGCTGGAATGAAGGATTAAAGATACATTCTGGGGCCCTGGCCGGTTTGGCTCAGCGGTTAGAGCATTGGCCTGTGGTCCTGAGAGACCCGGGTTCGGTTCCCGCTAAGGGCATGTACCTCGGTTGCAGTTTGTCCCTGGCCCTGGTCGGTTGTGTGGGTGGCAGCCACTCGATGTGTCCCTTTCACATCGATGTTTCCCTCTCTCTCTCTTCCTCTCTCTCCCTCCCACTCTACCTGAACAAAAAATGGAAAAATGTCCTTGGGTGAGGATTAAAAAAAACAAAACAAAAAAAAACTAAAGATACATTCTGGGGAGTGTGGTCAGCATCGTGGTGGAGTGATGAGACCCCGTGGTAGCGCCCCATAAAGTTACAAGCGGGCCTCTATAACCCAACAAAGTTTTCTCCGCTCAGCACGCAAACTCGCGTGAGAGATTCAGGCATCATTACCTCTGAAGGCCGGCGTTTTGGAGGGTGTGGGGAGGCTGGGGTGCGGGGAAGGACAGGGACGGGATGGTGTTCTCACACACAGCTTGGTGCCTCTGGGCCCCGGCTCATGTGGTGGTGGTGGTGGAGGAGTTGGGGTGCAGCCCCCATACTGTGAAGGTAAGAGGGGCAGAAGCAGCATCAGCGTATGCTGTACCCGCCCATGACAGTGGTGTCCTGAGACCGAGGAGACTTGGACACAGTGGGGACCCGACACCCCGGTCACCCCCTTGTCAGTTTCCGCTATCACGATGATACCCCCCCCCCCAACCGGGATCCAGGAGGAGCCTGTAGCAAAGGTCAGAGAAAACGATCCTTGCCCAGTATCGCTATCGACTGGAAACAAGACGTGGCCTGTAATTCCCACAGTAAAACCTGCTGTTCTCATGGAAGCACACGGGGAACTTGTCTCTGAAAGGAGAGCTCAGGTCCACAACTTTCAGAATAATTCCCTGTGCATCCCACGAAGGACACCGGACTGCACTGAGATCCTTGAAACACTGCCAGGGACTCATTGGAGGATAATGTCGATTTAAGCAACAAAATACAGTCAATAACTAATTAGAAAACTCTATGATTTCTCTCACTAATGCCAATTTCAAGCAAAGTTGAGGACTTGAAATATCGTATTAGTTATGATGAAGAATTTTCTTTTATGATCTTGATATTGCACTTTTTTTGGTTGTTTGTTGGTTTTTATATAACAAGAATACTTTAAGGTAATTACTGTAAGTCAGATAAATATAAAATGTATTCCATGTAAGTTACATTTCATGATACTTTACATTTATGTTTATATTGCATACTTCTTAAAGCAATACATTTTACCATTTTATACACCCCTCATTTTGTGGTTACATTATACACAGAGAGATGTAGATATCGGATAGGCAAATAAATGGATAGATAATATATAGATAGATACAGATAACTTGTTAGTAATACTTTGCGAGTGATGATTTCTTTTCTTTTCTTATGTTCCATTGAGGCTGTCAAGTTAAGCAGAAGACAAGAGTCTTTGACCATAATTTTTTATTGGGACGTAATCTATTCTGGTTACGCCTTAATGGAATCAGGACAGAGTAAAACTGCTGAAGGGAAAAAAATAGAAATAGAAACACTGGCTTCAGCACCCTTCATGCACACCTCCAGTGCGCACCCCTTGACAGTGGGGTGATCGGCGCCTCATTTCCTTGGCTGTGCTCCTAGGAGTGGCTTCACCTCTCTTCCAGAGAGAGCACAGTGGAGCATCTGTCATCATCAACCTTCCAAGTCAGGGGAGAAAGGTGTCAGTGGTGGGTGCCTGTCCCCAAGTAAACCACGGTAGCATTGAGGAACAAGACATGTATCTTTAGAATATCTTCATCACAGGTCTTATGTTCTAACGGTGACGATGAGGTCAACACGAGTTCGATCGACGGGCTTTCACTGAGAAGATGCGGGGGGAACACGTTATGTATTTAAGGTTTAATAGGTCGGGATTCCTTACCGAGCTGCGCAGGTACTAGACCTGGGGAAAAATTCACGGCAGAGAAACACGTCCGTTCGGTGTGAGGACTCACCCATGGCTCTGATCGCCTGCCACCCTCAAAACCTGCACTTTGCCCAGTTTGACTGTCTCTGTTTCTGTCCCTCTGAAGGACTCACAGCGACACTGCAGTTACTTGAATGCTTGGGGAAGAAGGTCTCCAGGCTACTCTCAGGAGGATGCTCAGACAGCAGAGTGTGTTTCCCTGGCGGACGCTAGCTCTCTGCAGTCAGGAGCCAGAGACAAAGAATTAGCTTGAAGAAGTACACGTTAGCTAAGGCGAGGCATACCCCGAATGGCTGGGGACGGGCATATCACCTCTTCCTGCAGACGGGGTAAAGAAGGGCTTTTCCTTGTCTTGATTTTTGCCAGATCATAAGAATGATCCAGCCCTGGCCAGTTTGGCTCAGCGGTTAGAGCGTCGGCCTGCGGTCTGGAGAGACCCGGGTTCGGTTCCCGCTAAGGGCACGTACTTCGGTTGCAGTTTGTCCCCGGCCCTGGTTGGTCGTGCAGGTGGCAGCCACTCGATGTGTCCCTTCACGTCGATGTTTCTCTCTCTCTCTCCCTTCCTCTCTCTCCCTCCCACTCTACCTGAACAAGGAATGGAAAAATATCCTCGGGTGAGGATAAAAAAAAAAAAGAATGATCCATTTGGGTTTGAAGGTGGTTTTCTATTTATATTTCTCCAACTTCTTCTGCATTCATGAAAAATGTGTATGTCTCAACACATTCTGGAAAGAGTAGCTCTAGACTGAGGGGACCAAGGGAAGGACACCTGATTTCAGACTCTTGACTCAAAAACGAATGCTTACCACATAGTGTCTGCTTTCATCCTGACAGAACTGGGAGAGGCTGAAGACCTGTTCCGCCCCGACCGCTGGGATTCCTCTCTCTCCCCTGCTGCTTCCTCCCCCCGCTCCCGGATGAAGGGAGCCAAGACTCTGAGCCCAAAATGGCCCCCCGGGGGCCTGGGGCTTGTGCTCTGCTTACTAAACTTTCCCTGCTACAGTCAATGAGTAATTTTTATACAAAATGATATGGCTTTTACGCTGACTCATTTTTATTTTATTTTTTATTTATTGATTGGGGCAACTTGGTTCATAAGATTATATGGGTTTCAAGTGTACGTTTCTCTGATACATGATCTGCATATGGCACTGTGTGCCCACCAACCAAAGTCCATATATTTGACCCCCTTTACCCTTCACTGCCCCCCAACTGCCTTCGCTCTGGTAACCACCACACTGTTGTCTGTGTCTGTGAGTTTTTGTTTGTTTGTTTGTTTTTGGTTTGTTCATTTGTTGATTTCAGTTTTATATCCCAGCTATGAGTGAAATCATGTGGTTCGTAACTTTTTCTGTCTGCTCTTTCACTTAGCATGATAGTCTCAAGATCCATCTAAAATGGATCAAAGACCTAAATATAAGATCTGAAACAATAAATTACATAGATACTAACCTTAGAGACCTTGGTCTTCGAGAAGATTTTATGCATTTGACCCCAAAGGCAAAAACAAACGAATGAAACCATATCAAACCATGGTGACTCATCTGTGAGCCGCCAAAACAACTCCCCTCTTTGAATCAAGGCTGGCTGGGTGTCCTTTGCAAAGGTGGTAGCTGACGGGTTCTGCTTTGATGAACACTCGTGGATCTTCCAACCCCAGCGCCGCCGCCCCCTCCCTCGGCCTCCCGGGAGCTGTAATTACGGTGCAGACCAGTGGTGACAGAGCACAGACCTGATTGCACAGGAGGTAGTTTATGTTCCCCCAAAGGGCATCGCGGCTTCACGTTCTCAGTGAGCCAGGAAGCAACAGGCAGTTAGTTAGGGCTGACCTCCGGGGTTCTGCAGAGGACAGGGGACAGATGGGCTGACCTCCGGAGTCCGGCAGAGGACAGGGGACGCGATGGGCTGACCGCTGGCCAGCAGAGGAGGGGACAGATGGGCTGACCTCCGGAATCCGGCAGAGGACAGGGGACGCGATGGACATACTTCTCTTCGCCCCGCGTCCGCCCCTGTACAGCTCTACGGCCAGCTGGTCAGTTTCAAGCTTGTATTGTGTGTAAATAGCTTCCTTTGAGATCTTCTGGTTACATTTTTATTTTGTGATGTTTCCCAAATTGCAAAGTTAATAAAAGCCTCTTGTAGCAGTAAAAAAAAAAAAACCCACAAACAAACAACAAAGAACTGCACCAGTAGTAAAAAGGACACTGTGTGTGAGCCCAAGCTACCACCTTCCCTGTATTCCAGTGGTTCTCCACCTGTGGGTCGCAACCTCTTGGGGGTCAAACGACCCTTTCACAGGGGTGACCTAAGATCATCGGAAAACACCTATTTCTTATGGTCTTAGGAACAGAGGCACCACTGCTCTGTGGTCTCCAGGCGGGTCCGCCCACAGGCAGACACACTCACATGCGGGCACGCCCACATACAACAGGAGCACCTGTACCAATGGGTCCCGGCATTAGGAAGGTTGAGAGCCACTGAGTGTATTCCATCCATCAGTCAGGGCCAATCAGCTCTGACCCTTGCGGGAGCCCGAGTACACCGCGCATTCTCAGCAAGGCCCAGGCCTCGGGGGGGCAATTTGGCAACAACCCTTCTAAACGTGCCTCAGTTTCTAAAATGAACACTCTCTGTCTGTGAAACCTTCTTTCTGAACATTTATCGCATGTCCCTACCTTGTGAAGGGTAAGTCCAAGGCAGTGCCTCCCTGGATATACATTTTTAAAGATGAATGATCCCCTGCTCCCCAGATAGACACCATAAAAACGCTCACCACGTTCTCTGGGCGAAACGGTCCTCGCCCCCTGCAGTCAGAATCAACAATCTCCTCTGTGCTCCCAGATGTTTTGGTATAACTAACATACGGATGTATCTGTTTATAAACTTGCTTCTTTCAGTAGGCGGGGAAGTAGCAACGTGGAATAATTTTTATCCCCACCATCATGAGGAGGTGCTATCCGTGGAGGTTAAAATCTTGTGTCTTGAGCCCTGGCCGGTTTGGCTCAGTGGTTAGAGACCTGGGTTCGGTTCTCGCTAAGGGCAGGTACCTCGGTTGCAGTTTGTCCCTGGCCCTGGTTGGGTCTTCCAGGTGGCAACCTCTCAATGTGTCCCTTTCACGTCGATGTTTCTCTCTCTCTCTTCCTCTCTCTCCCTCCCACTCTATCTGAACAAAAAACGAAAAAATGTCCTCAGGTGAGGATAAAAAAAAATCTTGGGTCTTGAAGTTAAACCAACCTGAGCTGTCACATTACCTTTACCACTGTGACGAGTGTAACTTTGGGCAATTGATGTAACGTTTCTAAGGTTCACATTTTTCATCTCTTCCATAAGGAAAACTGCCTGAGATCATCCACGCACGGTAGACGCATTCAATAATTACCAACCGCCGTCACTGTACTGAAGCCAATCAAATGTCTACTTACCAGCTGCTTTCTCTGGTCAAGGGAAGTATGGTGTCCTACCCCAGTCTACTCTTGTACTTACTCTAAAATATTATTGTGGAGTTTCTACTACACAGGAGGAATTCGGTCTTGTTCCCAGGACTTGATACAAATTTAGCGCCAAGAAATGGTTTCTGGCTTCCCAAGTTCTGGAAGACCTGACGCTGACTCTCAACCCAACCCTAAGTGTTTAACGCGAGACAAAAATATGTCAGGCAAAATGTGAGGCTTAAGTCTTCTGTTATTTTTGTGTCCCACCTGTGACTGTGAACAAGTCAGTCCCCCGAAACACATGGACCGTCCCCGGCCTTACACCCTCAGCCAGGTGACAGGGCGAGCGAGGGAAACTGGCAGCTGGAAACTCAACAGCTCAGTGCGGAGAAGGTGCCCCCACCCTCCCGCCCAGACGATTCTGGCTGCTTAGCTCACTCACCCGGACTCTGAGGACGCGCTTCCCCGGGCTCCGGGCTCTCCTAACGCAGACCAGCCGAGCGTCGGTCAGTCAGTCGGCACTGAACTGATCCCCCGGGCTGCGCTCCACGGCCTCGGGCCACGGGCCACGGGCCACAGGTGTGCCGCAGGTGGCGGGCAGGTGCACATGGTTCGGTGAGTCCTGCCAGCACAGCGCAGCAGCTGAAGACGACGCACAGTGTGGAAGGGACCGGTCAGCCATGGGGTCATGTTCACCGGACCCCTCAGCAGTCACTGAGAGAAGACTCCGTTCCCAGATGTGCTGTACCGTCGACCCCTAGTCTTACTAAAACGGCTTCCATTTACTTTCCCATTGCAGCTGTGAATTCGATCTGAAATTAGTTGTCTGTACTTGATTTTTCTCTATCAAGCTCCCCACATCCGATTTTTAGAAAGAGGTAACATATCAAGTTCTACATAAATCTAACTTTCGGGGGGGGGATATATATATATATATTCCACGTATATATATTCCATCTTATTCGGTAGGGAATAGAGTACATGATATTCGTTCGGCGAAAGGTTCATGCAGCCACGAAGAAGCTCGGCTGGCTTTGTCGAGTATATGGGAGTGGGCAAAAGTAGGTTAATAATAACGATAAATAAGAGCATAATAAATAAATAATAATACAAAAATAAACTGTTTTGCATACAACTGTAAACCTATGTTTGCCCACCCCTGTATATGTGCATGTGTGCACACACACATAAAGAACCATTTGTCTCATTGTTATCTCACAATTTATTGTTTCCCTCAAAAATGTACCTATTAGGCTACATTTCACAAATTATAAACCACATAAAAGAACCTTCGGGGGGGGACCCCGTTCAGTTATATTATCTCCTTGACGTCCGTTTCCTGTTTCTGCTGTACTGCTTCTAACCTCCTCTCTCTGACCCCTCCGCTCAGTGTGCCCTCTAGGCTTAATAATGGTGTTTTGGACATTTCCCCCTTTATTTCCCTTCGTCTGCCAAACAGAGACGCGATGATGCCTGGAGAATGGGGCCAGAGGAGAAACGTCAGGAAAGGAGCATCATTAAAGCTCCACCTGCCAGGGAAGGAACTGCAGAGAGTGGACTTAGCCGGACGTGGCCTCAGGGGGTCCCAGCGCTTAGCCCACTGCCCTGCAGATAACAGACACTAATTGGAAGCTTTCTGCTTCCAACTTCAGACACCGGTACTTTACGGCTTAGGAGCATGGAAATGAAGTCTGTACGAGAGGAATGTGTTAAGAATGGGAGCCGGGCTTATGTTTGAATGCCTGTATTTCACACGGCGAACTAGCCTAGTGGGCGCATGTTCTCAGAAATGTTTGGTTGCCACGGCTATGTCATCCTGGTTTGGAAAGTTTATAACCTTTGTTTTTGTTTTGTTTCCTATTTTTTTAAATTTTTTCCCTTTATTGATTTTAGAAAGAAAGGAAGGGAGAGGGAGGCAGAGATAGAAACATTGATGAAAGGGAACATTGATTGGCCGCCTCCTGCATGCCCCACACTGGGGATTTGTCCCACAACCTGGGCATGTGCCCTGACTGGGAATCGAACTGGCAACCCGTTGGTGCATGGGTCGACGCTCAACCACTGAGCCACTGTGCTTTGTTCTCATAATATGAGAAAGAAGTTGAATGCCAACTTGAAGTGACACATTGTCTCTTTTACACATGTGTTTAAGATAAAGACATGACTTTAGAACAAGGTTTTCTTACTGACAACACAACCCTAGGGCAGAAACTGCACTTACCTGACCAGAAAGGGTCATCCCGCCACATGACTTTGGGAGCTGGCCTCTCCCGCGCACCCTGGACTAGCCCCTGTCTGGCGCCCTGGCGCATCCATGTAGAATTCTGCACGTGCTCACCAGTGGGGGCGGCTTCGAAGCACCCATGTCGTCCGCATTTTCCACCTCCGTTGCCACCAGCCTGCAGACGTTATGGGACTGGGACAGAGTGAATGCAAGATGGAATAGCACAGTCATAATCCCTAGCCTTCTGCCCAGGTTCCCTCTCTCTGAAACATCATCCAGATTTGCAGGAATTATCCCTCTGGGGAAAAAGGCAGCAGCTCCTCTCAGTGTGCTGCAAATGAGACCACCCAGGTGGAAGCCGGCTAAGCACTTCGTGGAAAACCCACAGCGATCGGGGAGTCCTGACGGCGGGGGCGCTGCCTTTGAAAATGTCCTAGAGCAGTGTTGCTCCTTTTCTGAACAAGGTAAAGCACACTGTGTGTGTCAGTGAGTTGGTTAACTCTTGTGAGTGGCGGTTACTTTTCATTACGCCTTTTCCAGCTTTTCAGCCAAGTTGTACAGCAGGCTGCAAAGGGACTCCCTCTGCTCCATGTCTTGAGACGTGTCTTATTTGGGAGATTTCGAAATCACGTTCCGGTAGCAAATCCCTTTTTATTTCACGCACTTTCCTCCCTCCTGAATATGTTCTCGTGTTTCCTTAGGCGTCAGCGCAGACATGCAGGGTCGCCCGTCCTTAGTTCACAGGGCTCCCATTGCCAAGGGGAGCTGTCTTCTTAACCGCGCAGTGTTTCTCTTCAACGCATTCTGTGTCTTCCATCGAAAAGTGATTTTTTTTTAACTGAAGGAAGTACTCTTTCTGAAAACCTGCCAGAATTCCAAGGAATCGATACTTGAAGTTGAACTGAAATTAATACAAAATAATTCTAATCGCTGGACGAAGACACCCTCCTACGTGCCGGCGTAGGTTTGCCCAGGCAGGACTCAAGCGGCAGGTCTTCCTGCAGTGCAGCAAACCTCAGACAGAGGGGCCGCTCTGGGCCGCAACAGAGGCAGGCCTGAGCTAAGGCCTCTGCAAGCAGGTGCCCACGTCGGCTGAGAGGTACGAGAGTTAGTTGACCCACGTGGTGATCGCCAGATACTTGAGGACAGTGTGAAAGCAAAACCAGAAGCCCTGGCAAATAACGGTCAGGAAGGGGACCAGGAAGGAACAGGGCCGGGGCGGGAGCGCAGCAGCATCGCGGACGCAGACCCCGTGAACAGGGCAGCAGACGGACGCCAAGCCCGAGGCTGGGCAAGAACAGACGGGAAGCCGGGGGATCACGGGGACCTGAGGGTCGACTCCCTTGGAAACACCAGCTCGGCCTGGAAGAGTGTCAAGAACCCTTCCGAGAGGATGAGAGGGTGGAGGGGAAGCGTGTGTGAATGTGAGGGAGGGCGCAGTGAAGAGGACCAATCTTCATATTCTATATTGGGAAAAAATCTTTAGTGTCTGAAAATGAAAAATCAACAAATACCAGTTTTTTGTTTTTTTATTTTTTTTTTATCCTCACCCGAGGACATTTTCCCATCCTTTTGTTCAGGAAGAGTGGGAGGGAGAGAGAGGAAGAGAGAGAGAGAGAAACATCGATGTGAAAGGGACACATCGAGTGGCTGCCACCACACGACCAACCAGGGCCGGGGACAAACTGCAACCGAGGTACGTGCCCTTAGCGGGAACCGAACCCGGGTCTCTCAGGACCATAGGTCGACACTCTAACTGCTGAGCCAAACCGGCCAGGGCTTTTGTTTTTTTTTTAAAGTTTAGTTTGTGTTATGGAAGCAAATCTCAGGAGAAAGTGCCTGGCAGACCAGCCCAGCATTGCCATCCTCACTGGTTGGCAGCCCAGCCCAGCCAGGCCCCGCCCCAGCCCTGGCCCCGCCCCAGCCCCGGCCCCGCCCAGGCTCAGCCCCGCCCTGCTCCAGCCTCGGCCCTGCCCCCACCCAGCTCCAGCCCCACAGAGGAGCTGGCAGGTCAGTGCACCAAAGAATCTCACCGGCTCCTTTCTTTCTGTGTGAACGTTTCACAAGAATCACCTGTCCTTGGCAACGGAAGAAACAAGTTTACAATCCAAAAGTCCAAGGAAAGCATGAGATGCTCGCTGCTCTCGAAAGAACCTCTAGACGTCTTCTGAGTGTCAGTCATGGGCTGTGAGACCCGTTTCCTCTGTCAGTCCCCTCCAGGGCGGACTGTCCCGAATGGGAAGGCACTTTGCCCTTCTCACGCTCTTTTATCCCCTCTGGCCTCCCCATCTCTGCTGGTGATTTTCTACAAGTCCTTCGAGGTCCAGAGAAATGGGATGAATCTAACCTCTCTCCATATAGACCTGACCTGTTCACTAGGTCGTCAGAGTAGAAAATATCCTCACCTCCCCCAGCGCCGTCCAAAGGTTTGGAGAACTCAGCGTGTCTGTACAGAGAGCAGTATGTTTCCAGCAAGAAAACATCTCATTTTAACCCAAATTGTACCAATGATTATATAATTATACAAATAATAGGATGTGACTATGTGGACCCACCTTCACATTTGAAGAAAACAAAAATAGATGTACTATCTGATATATAAGAATTTCAGAATTACATATATTCTGATTAAGATTACGTTTTACTGATATAAATTCAGAAGTTTGGGTGGACACGGTCTCTCTTTAGATACAGCGGAGAAGGTCAAACAGCACCTTCTGCTACATGCTGAAGTGTGTTTATTATACAGTCGAACCCACGGGCAAACTATAAAACAGCTGAGATTTTCAGGGCAAACCATATGATCGTATTTTAGATTTCTGAAAGGGAGCACGGTGGAAGAGCTTTTGTTCTTCCGTGGGGACAAGGTGTGGGTATTTATGGGCTGTCTACTGGAGAGCACACGGGGTAGCTGGGGAGCTTCTTAATTCAGCCTCTGGGGGATCCCTTGGTGTCCCTGTTCACTGAGTGACAGGCGGTCATTTGTTGGAAATACTGTGGGGAGCTCTATGCAAACTCTTCCGGCTCCCAAGAGGAAACACTTTGAAAAGAGGTTTCAATTCCAACTGATCGTCCTCTGGTCCTCCTCAGGACATTCCGAAAGGACGGCAGAAGACTGTTGACTTACATAACTGGTATTCTTAAATGAGAGCGTTTTTTCCTTAGTGCTATAAAAGGAGGAGTTTTTCCCAAAGGAGGAACGAAACACAAAGAGCTCTGAGTTGGTAGGCTTGGGGTGTGATGTCTTCTCCTGTGACAGGTCCTGGATCTCGTAGAGAAAATGCACACCTTGTTATGTAAGTCATCGCCCACCATCTGTTCACAGGATGCTGTCCCATGCAGAAGTATCAATGGCTGGAAATTATCTAGCGCTAGTTTTATCGTCCGTGTTAATCACAGATATGCTGTGTGTGATCAGAAATAAATGTCAGAGGTGTGAGGACACCCCTAACACCGAATCATATCGCCAAAACATAGGATTATGCAGGAAAAGTAAAAATATAGGAGGTAAAATTTTTGGAAACGGCTTCATTGCCACTGGAACTAGACAGATGTTTTTATATTATACAAATAAATGTCTCAGTTACAAATGGAGACAGTAAGCTAAAAAGTACCTTTCACGCGGTGTCATATGGGATTCTATAATTAATGGTCATTTTCATTGAGTTTTGGAGATAAATGTAATCGAAATTATTATGTCCCTTAATTTAGACAAATAAAATAGTTTGGAAGGTTTATTTCTAAAAATCATGAAGTTTCATCTGCAAAAGAAAGCATTGTCAAAGTAAAAATAACCTTTTCCTCTTGATGATAACCTTGACATGGTATTTACCTTTGGGAAAAACAAAACTGTTGTATTATACACAACCAAAATCACATATTTACTAACAAAATATTTCATTAAAGCCAAAGACTCCTTCCAGAGTTGGGCAGGCCACTATTCACATTTGTGATATGGAGATATCCTAACCCAAATAAGAAATCCTAAAGAAGTATATATCCATTTTTATTGTTGCCCACAGTTAATAAAGCTCTTTAATTACTATAAAAAAAAAAAAGTGGAAATATTGCCCTGGCTGGTTTGGCTCAGCGGTTGGAGTGTCAGCCTACAGACCAGAGAGCCCCGAGTTCAGTTCCCGTTAGGGGCACGTACCAAAAAAAAAAAAGGAAATATTATGGAGAATACAGGAAAAGAGAACATTTTGAAGAAGTGAGCTCCTCTTTTTCCAGCAATGGCTAGAGAATTGTAAAAATCTAGAGCCCTCTGGAAATTCCACGTGTTCTGAGACTTGCTAGGGGTCCCTGTGCCTCCCAGAAGCAACTATCGTAGGAGTGAGCTGTACAAGGATGAGAGCAGGTGTATTTCACTAACTCATTCCTATTTTAAACAACGTAGCAAGATAGATGAGAAATGATTTCCAATACCCGCTTGCTCTTCATTGCCCCTGTTTGATCCTGAGGTCGACCCATCCGATTTCCCTTTCCTGTGGGTTCTCAGATTCTGGTCACACTTGCCACCCACGTGCCATGTACCCCGTGAACACTGGAAGGACTGGATAGGACCCGAACTCCGGGAATGTCCACACTGGGGGAATTCACTAATTGGTATGTTTTATCTGCTTGCTCCGTCATTGGTTTAAGTCATGTAACTCAAATGCTTTGTGGAAAGAGGCCGGGTATACAGTGGTTAATATGAATGTTAATAAAACATGATTAGAACAATCCTTTTGCTCTCTCAGAGTTAAACTCTCAAAGTAAGTCATTTACTCAACTAGTCTAAATGCAAATTAAAATATCTTCGGGATAACATCATAGAATTGCAAATATTAGTACATACTTCTTAGGTTCATGATTTCCCTTACAAATGGGAATAGAAAAAAATAATAAATGGAATTATCTCTGACTACTTTAATGTTTTTATATCTGTGATGACTGTAAAAATCATCCCAGAATGCAGAAGTTTAAGTGCAGATATGACATATTTTAGTGAACTTAAATTTTAAATATTTGCACTACAAAATAAAATGTCTTTAACTTTGTGAATTCTCTTTACTTTCAATGTGGAGAATAAAGTCCTCTGGGAGTGACCCACCGTTTTGTGGGTATTGGAGGCCATCTAAGCTAATGAACCACTGGCATAAACTGTATTTCCTTGTACTTTTCCTTTTTTGAATTAATTTTTATTGAGATATCATTGTCATACGAAAAAGCTGTACACAACTTGATGAAAAAGAAAAGTATACACCTCTGAATCCATCACCGTATAAGATGTCTTAAATTTAATCATTACCTCTCTAGAAATTTTCTTTCTCCCTTTTTTTTGATAAGAATATTTACAAAAGATCTCCCCACTGAACACATTTAAAATATACAATTTGTTTGGGTTTTTTTTTTCATTGTTGTTGTTTTATTTTTTTAATCCTTACCTGAGGGGGGAGGGGGGAGAGAGAGAGAGAAACATTGATGTGTGAGAGAAGCATCCATTGTTTGCCTCCCACTTGCTTCCCAACTGGGGTCAAACTCAAAACC
The DNA here is from genome assembly GCF_014108415.1 of Molossus molossus. Classification (NCBI taxonomy): domain Eukaryota; kingdom Metazoa; phylum Chordata; class Mammalia; order Chiroptera; family Molossidae; genus Molossus; species Molossus molossus. The sequence goes on from NW_023425399.1 coordinate 113,021,777, forward strand.
TGGGTATGTGCCCTTACCAGGAATGGAACCCATGACCCTTCAGTGCACAGAACAATGCTCTAACCAATTGAACCACAACAGCCAAGACTCGTACTAATTCTTTTGTGTCTGGCTTATTTTACTTTTCACATATTAACTTCCAAGATCATCCATATGAAAGCAAATGGCAGGATTTCCATCTATTTTAAGGATTACTAATATTCCATTGTATGTGTACATCACAGTTCCTTATCTGTTGAACCACTGTTGTTTCCATGACTTTGTCGTTGTGAATAAGGCTTCATTGACTGTGGGGGTGCTGGTCTGTTGGCAAGATTCTGGTTTCCCATTTGTTCAGCATATAGGCACAATTGGAATTGCTGGGTCATATGGTGGTTCTATTTTTAACTGTCTGAGGGCCCTCCAAACTGTTTTCTGTAGAGGTTGTACCAATTTACCTTCTCACAAATAGTGCACGAGGGTTTCCTTTCCTCCACATCTTCAGAAACACTTACCTTGTGTTTTTCTGATAATAATCATTCTAACAGGTAAGGTGATATCTATTTATGGTTGTGCTTTGTATGTCTCTTTTCAAATACCGTTGGCTATTTAAATATCTTCTTTGGAGAAATGTCTGTTCAGGTCTGTCTCCCATTTTTTAAAAATTATTTTTATTAGTTTGTTTTTGTTACAGATGTTTCTCCTTTTCCCCCATTGACACCCGGCCCCATCCCCAGCTTTGTTGTCCATGCCCATCGGTTGTGCGTCCATGCAGATAAGTTCTATGGTTTAGCTCTTCCCCCCCACACTCCCTCTTCTGAGGCTTGTCAGTCTGTACCCTATCTCTATGCTTCTGGGTCAATTTTGTTCAGCAGTTTGTTTAGTTCATTATATTCCACAATATGTGAGGTCATGTGGTATTTGTCTTTCTCTGCTTGTCTTGTTTTGCTTAGCATAATACTCTCTAGGTCCCTCCATGTCATCTCACAGTATGAGATCTTTCCCCACTTTTAAATCAGATTATTTGGGGGGGGTTGTTTGTTTGTTTGTTTGTGGGGTTTGGGGGGGGTTTGCTATAGAGTTGTATGAGTTCCTTATATATTTTTAATACTAACCTCTTATCACATACATATATACGATGTGCAGATGTTTTCTCCCATTTGGTACTTTGCCTGGTCACTCTGTTGTTTGTCTCCTTTGTGTGAAGATGCGTTTTAGTTTGCTGTGGTCCCATTTGCCCACTTTTGCCTGTGTTTGGGTGTCATATCCAGGACCAGTGTGAAGCAGGGGATTTTTGTTTTGTTTTTCTGTATTTTCTTCTAGGAGATTTATTATTTGAGATCCTACATTTAAGTTTTTAATCCATTCCAAGTTGATTTTTGTGTGTGGTATAAGAGGAGGGTCCAATGTCTGTCATTTGCGTGTGGATATCTTTAAAAGTTATAATTAGCCTCGGTGTGGCTCACTGGTTTAGTATAGATCCATGCACTAGTTGGTTTCCTGGTCAGGGCACATGCCCAGGTTGTGGGTCCAATCCCAGGTGGGGGCGTGCAGGAGGGGCCAATCCATGTTCTCTCTCATCCATGTTTCTATCTCTCTCTCTCTAAAAATCAATAAAGAAAAAATATATACATAAAATATTTTTTATCCCTGTTGTTCTCCATGCGCTATTGTGAGCATTTTAGATTAGATACATTCAGCCTCAATGCTAAACTGACTCCTGAGAGTACTCGTACCCTTGTTCGAGTTTATTTGTCAACGAACGCTCAGCCCCCAGGGGAGTCTTTCTGCAGAAGTTGCCGAGTCACCGTCCACCCGAATCCTCGATGGCCCGGCCCACCTGGAGCCACCAAAGGGCTGTGGCTTAACCGTGCAACCCTCACAGCTCAAGAACGTCGGTATTTTGTCTGATTCCTTCCACTTCAAAGGCTTTTAGAATAAAGGGATCGCCAGGGCCTCCCCCGGACTGAACTGAGGGCCCGACACCCTGTGCACAGAGCAAGCTAAGCACCGACACGGGCCCAGAAGCACACAGATGTCGGCGGGTATCTGGAGCTCCCGGAGCCTCCCTCGCTCCCCCAAACCGTCGGGCGGTTCAGAGAAGCAGAGTAGCCACCGACTTTCCGCAGCGCAGTCGCCGTTTATCCCCGGCGTGAGGTCCTGGTGACCAGAAGGCGCCCGGGGCTCGGTGCGGTTCACGGTGTGTAGAGGCATCGAGGGTGCGGAATCAGAAGAAGGAGCAGGTGCAGACCGCATCCTAAAGCGAGGTTAAACGTGTGACCCATCCAACCTGGCGCAGAGCGGCGGACGCAGGGCCCACGGGGATCGCTGGACGTGCTGGGCACCCACGGCGGGCAGCAGTGCCGTCCGAACGTGTCGATCGCGGTGGCCGCCTCTCAAACGCGTCCCGGTCACTGACCGATTGACTACCCGGTGACGGAGGCGCCTGGTCAGAGAGAGCTGTCTCTTCACCCTCTGACAGGTCCCTGTTTGCACGTTAGGGAGGCAGAGCATCGGTCCCTTCCCTGTCCTCACTTAGCAAGACGGACGCACAGAAATCAGGGCATCGTCTGCCTGTGGATAAGACACTGCAGAAGCCAAGTGGCTCCTTACACACAGAGCAGGTCCCTCCGACTCATGTCACAGGACCGCACTCGCCGGAAACGTGTCCTTAAACAGGGGACGTTCTGCCCCTGATTGCAGTTCTTTAAAGAGAGTGTTTTGCTATTTTTAAAAAATGTCTGTCAAATGAGAACCAAGACCGTACGTCGAGCTTACAAACCTGATCATAGAAGCCCACGTGCGTGTGGATTGTGGGAAATTCCGCATCCCTCCTTTCCCTAGAATGATCCGTGCTTATCCATAGGCTTTGGGTAAATTATTAAAAGTTTGTGTTTGACAAATGCGCAGCATCAGGATGTGAAACCTGGGCTTACACGTAAACTACGTCTCTCACAGGACACATCTTTCAGTTTTCTTTTGTCCCCTCCTGCTCTTTGCACCCGAAAAGTGCCCACAGTACAACGGGTCGACTCCCTAAATGGAATCAAAAACAAGGAAGACCCCAGTGCACCCCATAGCTTATAATAAGCCAACGCAACATAGGAAATGGCCAATTTTAACTGTATACCTGTTTATATTCTATTTATTTCATTTTTAAAATGTGTTGCTGAGACATAGCCTCGCGAAAGTCTGAGCTGTTCGTGTTGATACGCTTTGTATTTTGAGAAATGGCTTCCTCGTAGCATTAACTAACACCTTTATCACCTCTCATAACTATCCTTCTTTTGTTGGGAGAACACTTAAGATCTACTCTCTGAGCAACCTGCAAGTATATAATGCCATATTCCCAACTACAGTCACCTTGCTGTACCATGGGGGTCTAATGGTCCCTAAAACTTACTATTTTATAACTGACGTTTAACTGCACACCTGTTTTGTATTGTGGTGTAAGCAACGGAACAGGCAGAATCTCAGACTTGCCAAAAATAACAGTGAGACAAACACACTTTGAGATATTTCTTTCGACAAATTCTTTTTTTGTTACCTCTTTATACTAGTCACATGCAACCATGTTATATATATTAAACCCAGTTTTTCCGAATCCAGCTATGGCTGGCTCCCCACAGTGATTTCCACTTGGGACTATTTGAATCTCGGGTTCAGAATAAATGTGTAAACACTTTTCTTCTCCACTGGAGTAACCCAGCAGGTGTTTGCCACTAAGGCCCCTACAGCATGAATCTGAGACACTCTGTTTCTGGGCTGCGACGACACATCTGGTCCCTGAGTTCCGATGCACCTTATTCCTAAGGCACCGCTGACGCCCTTGGTGACGACAGTGGTGTAACAGGATCAGTGTCCGCAGAGCTGAACAGAGTATGGTTTGGACCCTCTATCGTCTGCAATCAGGGGTATCCTCGGGAAGGGGTGCTTCCTCATCCAGCGAAAGAAGCACCGACACTTCTGCAATTTCAAAACGTACTGTGTGCTTGAGGACCACATTATGAAATCTCAGAAGTGTCTCTAATACATCGCACCCCCCAGTGAAAAGCACACGCCACGGACGAACATTGCTGATGCTCTCAGAAAACAAGGTGGCAGATATTTAGACCTTGGTTGTCTGGACGTAGCGATATGTGCAGTGTTGCGTTGCTTCTGTGAGGCGCATGCTGGGATCAGGAGAATCCCACCCACCAGGCATGACAACAGGAAATCCTCGGAGCCTTATCATTACAACACGTTCATCCAGGTTTTGTTGTCCTTGACCATCTTGGTAAATAATCCTTCAGGAAATGGTAATTTATACACACACACACACACACACATATATACGTGTGTGTGTGTGTGTGTGTGTGTGTGTGTGTGTATCATGCAAATTTTAGAAAAACAAGAAATAATTGTCTCTATTGAAAATCAGTGTGGTCTATTAAAACCAATCAGAGACTTACTTGTCTCGTGGTCACTTGGATCCTGCCCATTTTGCATATCCGTTGGGTCCCATCTTCATATCTAGCCTATCAGCTACGGCCAGTGCTATTGTAACTAGTTCTATCAAATATCCAAAGGCATTTTAGCCTGGTGTCTGCAAAAAGTATCTGTTTCCATGGTGCTCTGGGGTTAGCACTGTGTCTCCAGTACGTGTTAGTGTCATTGGGCAAAGGGGAAGGTCATCTGGAGAAGGAATGCCTATTTTCAAATCTACCAGAAGGTGGTCTTTTCTCATCATTGTGATATTTCGGCCCTAAAATCCAATGTTATTTCTTTAAATGAAGTGGTGTTTTGGCTTCGGATTATTGGCAGCGAAAGTAGTGGCCACACGTCATAATTTACAGACGGACATTTACGCTCTGGGGTTTCAGAACAGATAGGCCAAATAACCCGAGTCCCGTTTACTCTCCAGCACCACAGTCATCAGACCCTGTTGACAGATGGGATGAAAAGTGCATTATTATGGGTGTCGGGAACCCTGGCTTGTCATCTCCAGTCAGTCGTTAACCTCTTCCACAACCTTGAACAAGCTGATTGCCCTCTGCGGGCTGGAGATTTCTCCAGAGGATAGCCAAGGTCATTTACGCTGAGAAATGCTTAGCCCTTACATCCACCTCATTCAGGATGTTTTCCAGCAACTGTGGGAATCCTTTGGTCTCTCGAAACGTGGTGAAGGACAGGAGGATGTTTCTAGAGAGCTGAGGATTTATTTATCTCGAACCATGAGGCTGTGTACAGACATTTTGCGTAGCTTAAGAGTGGTACAGTGGAGCAGAGAGACGGTTGAAAACCCTGGACCGACGTGGCTGGTTGCGAGAACAAGGGTCCCAGGCTCGGACGCCGCGTTGCTTCAGCAGATGTTTACTGACGACTGACTGCAGGCTGGGCAAAGGGCCAGGCCTCCTGCACAGTGACGTCCGTCCACATGAAGGGGTTCGCTCGCCGAGGGCACACTGGGGACTGAACTATTGTGCGCCCAGGCTGCTTTTCCTCTGAGGGATGGAACCGTGGGAAGGAGCTGGCCCCTAACTGTGCAGCCCAGACGTCGCCTCCCTGAGGGCCCCCAGCGCTTTCTAGAAGGAGCTTCCTGCCTGGACGTTGCTCAGGATTGAAATGTCACCGCAGTGACCTGGGCAGTGGGCAGCGTGGGGAGGGCCGGCTGTGGCCAGAGTCCCAGTTCCTGAATGAGGCGGAGATGGGCCCCGGCGCCCCGTGTCACTTGGGGGTGAGCCCAGGAACACCGTGTCGGAGGCGTGACTGGGATTCCAGAGGAGTCCCGGAAACACACCGCTGAGCACGGCTCGCTTGGCAGGCGTGTGTGGGACCCACCGGCTCGGTTTCTTTCCTCCCGGTTCTGCCATCCCCGTGCAGCACGGTCGTGGGATTTGTCTGTGGGATTTGCAGGGCCTCTCCTTGCCCTTCCCCACAGTTTGAATTAGTTTGCGAGTCTCATCACATGGATCTGGCAGAAGATGCCAGCGGTTTCTGCCTGTTGACTCTCTCCTGAGTGCCAGCCTCTGCGGACACCAGACGGCGCCGTCTTGGAGGGACCTTGTCAGTCCCGCGGGGTCCGCCGGGCTCGAACACTCAGACCCTCACAGTGGCCTGTGCCCCACACCCAGCACACATCGAGTTCAAAGGAGGCCAGTCTTGCTCCCGAAGTCACGTTCTTAGAACGATGACAATCACTGGCAACTTGTTAAAAGCCCCTAACGGGTGGATTTAGAAAGTGGCTGTGTGGAGTTGGGGACTCTGCAGTTTTCCAAAGGCAGAGGTCACAGTCAGGACCCCACACGGCCGAGCCTGCTAAGCAACACTGGTAGCAACGGCTGGTCATGCTCACAGCCTACAACATGGAAGCCACCGGGGCCGCCTGACTCCTCCTGAGGGTCATGTTCAGAGCAGAGGGCTCAGCTGGAATTAAAAGCATCATGAGTCTGTGTGCGTATTTTATTGAATAAGATTCTTGAAAATGCGCTCGTCTGATGACCTGACTCAGCTGGGCTGTGGTGATTACTCTTTCTGCCAACTGCACCTGCTGATTCAGTAATTTTATAGAGATGAATCTATTATTTCCAATTTGTCACTTACCTCCTGATAGACATAATCGCCTGTATTTATTAGAAGAGAATTAGAGACCAATTATTGAGACCTGCACAAATCCTACCCCAAGCGTCGGGTCTTCTCGCCAGCGAAGAGAAAAAAGACAAATGATTTCAAAATGACGCGTGGGCATTGCTCTGGTCTGATTCTTCTACGATTCTTTAAGAGTGGCATCCTTTATACCGGAGTGAAATGTCACCAACACGGAGTCGGGCCATGTCGTCCACTGCGGGCGCACTGAATGCGAAAGAAGGGAAACAGACAACTAGGGAAACTGTATCCGTTTTTTCTTTGTGCTTTACTTTTATTTTTTATGTTTTTGTTCCATTTATCGGAAAGCTACATTTACCGAGTTGCCTCTTAACAGCAGCTTTTTTATTTTCATTTAGGAGATCTATCAAGTTGTCAGAATGTTGCCACAGGCAACACCCTTATGTGCCACGGCAGCATGTAAACAAAAGAGACTGGAATGTTCTATATTGTTAGCGCTACGGAGAAAAAATAGCTCAACTGTGTTAATAGGCTAATTTTGTAAAGAATATAAATTTGGTATACGTAATCGTTCATGCAAGTTTCTGTAAACTGGCTATCTTCTACTTCTATGAATACTCTCTAGTCCCCCAGTTGGCTGTGAAGACTTTCTGGTTTGATCAGCCATAAAATGTCTTTCTTTTGTTCTCGTTTGCATTACAAATAATATTATGCAGAGTTTATTCTCCGTAGTAATTATGGCAAAATACCCTTTTACTTCTTTATGGTGCCTATCCTGCTTACTGCTGTCTGATATTAATTTCTTCTTTTATTCATGCTTTCATCAAATATTTCTGAAAGCCGACAACAGGGAACTGGAAAGATATGGTTGGCGCCTCCGTACAATTCTCCTCTTTAAATATGACTCTTGATTCCGATTTTCATCACCATTTATACGCTGAAGTTTTCTCTAGACTCATATAATAAGCCCATGTAATCCGCTAATTTATTTTTTGTTTGTTTTCCATATAGTTTATTTTTATTGGGTTAAAATTCACGTACAATAAAATGCACAGATTGGAAGTTCAGATCTTTGAAGTTTGAAATTACCCTCCTATAACTGACACCGAAACAAGATAGAGGGGATCCTCATCACTCCACAGGCTCACGTGTGGGTTTCTCTAGTCAGATCCCCGCCTTCAAACACCACTTCCTGATCCCCCTCACCATAGAATCTCTCCTTTTTATTTTTTTCTTTATTGATTTTAGAGAGTGAAGAAGGGAGAGGGAGGGAGAGACAGAAACATCGATGAGAGAGAACATCGATGGGCCGCCTCCTGCCTGCCCCCCACTGGGGATCAGGCCCACAGCCTGGGCATGTGCCCTGACCAGGAATGGAACCAGCGATCTCCTAGTGCCTGGGTCAACGCTCAACCACTGAGCCGTGTGGGCCGGGCACTGTCGAATCTTTAACTTGCTCTCAGACTTCTGCAAACGCAATCAACACTGTTTATTACTTGTGTCTGGCTTTCTTCGCTCTGCAGGCTTTGGGGACTTACCTATGTGGTCGTGTTGTGTAGCCACTTGCTTCCTGTTGTTGAATGTGGCTTTGTTATTGTTCCATAACACTGGGTACCGTTTCATTGTGCAGACACACCACAATGTGTGAATCCTCCCTCTTCCCGCTAGCAGTGGGGACTCTTCCCAGTTCTTACAGTTGGACTTTGGGTCAGAAGAGTGGAAGTCTGTGGCATTCTGTCCCCGTTTGGCCCTTCCTGCCAGGCTGACGGGCGCCCAGGTTCTTTTAGGGTAAGTAGGCGCAGAGGACCAACAGCTTCTTGGTTGTGGCTGAAGGAGGTCCCATCAGTTCCGAGCAGTGGGTGACACCAGCAGCCTGCAGTGTGGCTGTTGGCTGAAAGATGGGTGGGGAGGAACTGGGTGGAGTCAGCGGTTCTACGAGCCTGAGATTGTAGTCATGGGTGAGGCACCCACATTCCTGGCTGAGGTTGGGCACATGCCCAGTAAGACCAGAGAAGACCTAAGCTAGCCACACACCCTTTTTGTGTGTGTGTGTGTGGTACGTGTCCCTAGCGGGAACCAAACCCAGGACTTTCTGGTCCGCAGGCCGATGCTCAACCACTGAGCCGTACTGGGCCAGCCACACACTCTTGACCGACCCTGAGCTCCCCCACTACACAGAGGAAACAGAAAAGAGCTCATCACGCGTAAAACCCAAACTTGGAAACAGACTGAACTCTGAACGCGCTCCCCACACACGCCCACCGTTCGGCAGAGAAGAGACTCATCATTGGCTTGAGGTGGCGGAGCACAACCAGGCCCACTGCTGGCGACCCCTGAAGGACACAGAAACAGAGACGCCTCTAGAAACCCGTTTGATAAACAATAATTTCCTTTGAACTTATAAATAATACTGGCAAATATCCGCGCATGTGATGTAAATTGGCCTTGATGGAGGTTATAAGAACATTTCGCTCCTGAAGGGCATTTCATTGGAAATGACCAGAACACACCTTTGGGAAATAAAGGAATGAAAAGCAAAGAAAGTGCTGGAGCTGAGACACCCGAGAAAGCAAACCGCCCTACGTGCTGACCCCGCCCGGCAACGACGGAGGAGGGAGGAGGGTCTCTGTAAACTCACGACGCAGCTGAACCGGCCCCTGCTGACGCTCCAGAGAGAGAAATCAACACGGCACTAAGCAGTAAACATGTATAAGGTGAAAGACCATTAAAATAACTTTAAAAAAAACACTGTAATCCTCCACTTTAAGATGAAATTAATAAAATAATACAAAATATGAAGGAACAATTTAAATTAGAATTAGGAAAGCTAAGAAATGAGGAGACAGAACTAGAGAATTAGAAATAAAAAAATCATTTAAAAACTGAAAATTAGAGGAACATAAGAGATAATAAATAAAACCGAACCTTACAAAAAGAAAAGGCAAAAAGGATGGAAAATTTTTAAACCAAAATCAAGTAGAGAGAGAAAAAGTTGTACAGAGAACGTGTCAAATATCAAACACAGGAAAAGAAAATCCAATATATGGGTAATAGGATTCTTGAAAATAGATAAGCAACAGAGGCAAATAGGAAAAAATATTTGTAAAATGACTCTAAATCTTGAAACAAACATTTCAAAACAGTAGTAATATGTTTCTTTGATTTATTCCTTGAAATAAAACTTGAAACAATAATGAGAAATCTACCTACAATGCCATGTTCTATTAAAATTACTAGACTTAAAAGAAAAAGAAAATATTCTTTGGATATCTAGGCATAAGAAAGAAGCATATGATTTATAAGTGTAGAAATTTGATTTTATTTAACTTTTATACAGCAACATTTTATTCCGGAAGAAAGTGAAGCAACATTTTTAAGATAGTCAAAGTAATATAAGCCAAGTATTTCTATCCATCAAAATTGGCGTTCAACTATAAATGACAAAGACAACATGGGGAAACTCAGGGAACATTGTTTCTTTAAGCCCTTCCTCAGGAATCTAGGAGAGGTCGAGATGTGGACGACGAAATGACCAGAAAGACAATGACCTAACGGCTGGCGATCAGTAACAAATTTATACCTACTTGTAGAAAAATAACTAAAAAGCAGGAGTGTATGTAGTCAAAAGCAGTATGCGTCTTTCAATGAGGGAGCGAAAAAAATAAACTGCAGTACATCCAGACAATGGGATTCTCCTCACTGCTAGAAAGAAATGAGCTGTCAAGCCATGAAAATAAATGGAAGAACCTCACATGCATGTTACTGGGTGAGAGAAGCCACACGTGAAAGACCCCACACACGTGATTCCAACTGGCTGACGTTCCGGAAAAGGCCCAAGAGACAGTAGAAGGATCAGTGGTTGCTGGGGGTGGGGGAGGGAAGGATGAACAGGAGGATTGTATGGCAGTAAACACACTCTGCTGATACTATAATGGTGGATAGAGATCTTTATACACTTTCCGAAACCCCTAGAAGGGAACCATGATGTAAACTATGGATGTTGGTTGTGTCTGTATAGGCTAATCTACTGTAACAAATGTCAAACTGTTGGGTGAGGTTGGTGGTGGGGAGGCCGTGCAAGTGTGGGGGGTGGGGATATATAGGGAATCTCTGCACCTTGCCCTCAAATTGCAGTGAAACTAAAACTTCTCTAAAATATTATCTTAATTTTTTTTTTTTTTAAAAAAAGCTATTTTAATTAAATAGCATTTGCACCTTAGAACGTTTTCAAATCTCTGCAAATTTCGGTTATCTAAAACGCCAGAAATTAGCCCGGCTGGTGTGACTCAGTGGATTGAGTGTCAACCCACACACCAAGAGGTCACTGGTTCGATTCCAGTCAGGGCACATGCCTGGGTTTTGGGCTTGATCCCCAGTGGGGGGCGTGTGGGAGGCAGCCGCCGATGGATGTGTCTCTCTCTCTGTCCCTTTCCCTTCCTCTCGCTCGAAAGTCAATTAAAAATAAAATAAAATGAAATGCCAGAAGTCACTCTTACACGATTTTAGGGGAAAGGACACTTTGTGTTCTGGTGTATAAACTCTCGGAGTCTCTTAAATAAATTAATAGTATCATACTTTATTAATACCATTGTTATAAAATTCAGAAAGAAAAATTCCGTGTGTTGCCATTGCTAAGTGCTTAGGTTATGGAGACAGCATTCCCCTTTATGGGAAGTAATGTGGCTTTGATGCTCCCTCCTGCTGTGTCTCATGGCAGAGGGGACAGGAGGGTGGGCCAGCTTTGCAGGAGGACTAGCTGTGCAGTTGTGCGCAGAAAGCTTAATTGCCATATTGTCGGTTTCCTCATGTGCAAAATAAAATTAAATATATTTTTTATCAGGTCCCTGGCTTACACACAGAATTTAATGTGACTAAAAAATGCGCACCCCACTACATAGTAAACTTATAATCGACGCTATCGTCATTTTTCTACTATTAGCTCTAATAATTACCATTATGACTAATATACTGATCTGAAAGCAAGAAATTAAGCTAACAGGTAACACCTCTTGCCTGATATTTTAAAAACCTTTTGATTCTCCAAAATCTATTAAGGTGTTATAAAACTAGAAGTTCTTTTATTTTTAGGAAGTTTTTGGTCAGCAGCAATATGCTGAAAACTAGCTGAGAAAGACTGAATATTTTTAAATCTGGGAATACCTCACCGTGTCTTGTAAGCAAAATAAGTCATTAACTCTCCCTTGCCCCTGACCCCAAAGGCAGTGCTTGGGCTTTGAAAAGCACTTGATCATTCTGAAATCACTGAACTTGTCCATTCTGGAAAAGGGGGGGAAAGGTATGAAGTGTTTCTCCACCAACTTCTGTATAAAAAGAAAGATGCATATACTTTTTGAGCGTTGCTTGAATTCGCCAATATCTTCCTCATCATCGGTGTCCCTACCACGTCAGTAAGCTCTATGAATGAGACTCCTGTAACCACAAGATTTTTCCATGACACCGAGATGGAATGACGGTCCATGCAGAAACAGTGTCCGGAGTAGTCACGGGAGGAAGACACGGCATGACAAATCTGAGGTGTGGCTCTGTCCTGAGAGTCACGCAGGTCGACGGCCCCTTAATGACCGGCCTTCTATTAGGTACTCCCGCTCAGTGGTCCCAGCCTGATGCCATCGGCTGGGAAACCTCAGACTTGCCCGCACACCTTGACCCTGCAAGCCACTGGACGCTAATATGAAGCAAATAAAATTAATTCTAACAGCTGCCTTTCGAAGGGTGGGAGTCGCTTCCCAGGACGCACAGCTCCGAGGCAAGAAACTGAAATCCACGGGAAAGAAACGTTTGCAGGTCAGCTTATTTTTATGGAGTTGTTTTTACTATTTTTAGCTTTTCTTTATTTCTGGATGCGCTATAAAAACACGAAAATCGGAGCCATTCAATTTGGCTTCCTTTTTTATTGCGTTGACACAGTAAATGGAATCTGAGGCCACTAACCTATACGTTTCCCTAATTTCAAAGTAGTTTAACGTTTCTCTTTAGGTACCTCACTTACCCAATGGCTTCTCATTAAATGGGGTTTTAAAATATACCCTGTTACAATTAGTTTCTGCTCTCGCCCATTATATTTTCAAATTGCTTATAACTAAGAAGCTAAATCGTGTCTACATTTATTTTGCCTCTGTGTAGTTCCCCTTTTCAGAAATCCCTCGTGCTTCAGAAATTACCCATTATGTTTCTGGGAAGCATAGTAAGTGGTTTTATTAGACATGATTCATCTAAAAGTACTTTATCTATATTCATGTCTAATAGGTTTGCTTGAACACGAAAAGTTTTCTTACTTTATTGTGTCAGAATCCATCATTTTGGAGGGGGAAAGTTTCAGGGGGATATTTTCTCTTCCCCAGACTTTTTCTGTTTTGGTTCCATAAGTTTTGGAATGCCAGACTTTCCCAATTCATTTCTGGAAACAGCCCCTGGGAGATATGAAGCATCATTTTCGGGGGCTCGTGGTCACCAGCGCTCTGTGGAACCTGGCGTCTTGGACGAAGCTCTGAATGGTTCGGTCTCTCGGGCCAGTTTAGAGATGTCACTACTAATATCTTGATGAAGTGTGTACTTCAGGGAATGTGTGACTTCTTTTCCACATGACACCCTTTCCAAAGAACACAACCATTGACTTTTGAAATGTGTGTTTTAATGATTTTGCTGACATGACAAACATGCCTTTGTAATGTTTCTCACTGAGCAAAATGTATTTCCATCCTTGGACTGGAAAGACCCCCATACATTAGAACTTGAAAATACAGAGAGCGCCTGGTTCTGTCACCCCCTCCCAACCACCCGGGAAACGACAGCTCCCCAAGGTCGGTGTGGCGTGGGCCATAGGCGAAGGGCGGGGTCTGATCTCGGTGAGACATGTAGCTTCTCTGTGCCTCCTTATCTGTAGCTGTCAAATGGGAATAATCATGGTACTTACCACATATGGATACAAGTATTGAGTGAGTTCATTATTTTTTTTTTCTTTATTGATTTTAGAGAGGGAAGAAAGGAGAGGGAGAGAGAGAGAGAAACATCGATGAGAGAGAACATAATTGGCCGCCTCCTGCACGCCCCCCACTGGGGATCAGTCCCACAACCTGGGCATGTGCCCTGACCGGGAATTGAACTGGCGACCTTTTAGTGCAGGGTCGATGCCCAAGCGGCACACATTCTCTTACAGCTGTGGCTAAGGGCTCACAGACCTCAGGGAAACTTCTTAGGGTACAAATATGTGAATACATATTAAGACAAGTCATTTGAATTGCATCTGTCCTTTCTAACAAGTTTTTCATTTGATCATAGAGGAGGGATATCCTAATTAGTTCCCTTCATTATTATTTGGTTTTTGAAACAGAATTCATGGTGTGTGTGTGTGTGTGCGCGCGTGTGCGCGCTTGTGCGCACGTGCTAAAAGGAAAAAACACATGGGTTGTATAGTTTACTGTTTATTTTTCCTAAAAGATTTCGGGGGTATGTTTCAAAGTTTTCAACTGAAATTGGCATCATGCCCCTTTGAGTGACGTGGGTATCTTGGCTCTTTCCAGTCTTCTACCATAGCGGAGCCCAGCCAAGGAGAATTATGTGTTTTGCTAGAATTAGCATAATAAAGGACATACTTAATAGAAGCCTTACAATTTAAAAAATTAATTTTTGTTATGTTTTGTAGATGGTTCTGCTGCCTATAAATTCTTATGGGGAAGCCACAGGATAAAAGATAAAAATCACAGGAGCATGTGATTCTATTTTTGGAGTGTGCCGTGCGCTGTTTCCGCCCATTCCAACTTCTCATGCTGTAAAAGGTCAAATACTCGATGCAATGCACTTTTTAGTGCACTAAATGCCACATTAATTTCAGAGTAATTAATGAGCTCGCCCTGTATTTATTAAGCTGGAAAATAGGATTATTTCCCTCAGAACCCATGAACCTAGCAGAATAATAGATAAGAGACATAAATTTCGCAGCCACTGCCTTGACTAGAAACAAGCTATGCCGCTCAAATAAATTCCTTTTTGGTTTAATTTTCCGAGCTCCAGAATTACAGTGTAAATCCCATTGATCAATCACTGTAGTCTCATTATCATCAGCCTTAAGAATCAATATTTTACAAGGCAGACCAGGTAATTGGAGACTCACATCACTGGGCAGGCTATTATATAACATGATTATGTTAAATGACAAGCTCATTCGGGAATCAGATTGCATGCAAATTGGCTTTTATGTCTCTACAAATGTCTGTGATGTAAACACTAGCCATTCAAGTTCGTCATATATTCACATGGAAAAGAAAACCAATATTGGATTCCCATCAAGCTTTAGGAAGAGCTGGTCAGGACAGGCCAGTGGGCATATTATGGGCAAATTCCATTTTACTTGCCCAGAGTGCCAAGCTACATAGTTTTATTGACAGTGACCACTCTCTGTTTCCTCCCCATCACAAAGGGTTAAAACTTAAGGGAACTTGGAATTATGTGGGGCAGAGGTTCTTAAATTAGCAGCATCAGTATCACCAGGGAAGTAGTTGGAAATGAATGTCTCGGGCCTCACCCCAGACTGACCAAATTGGCAAGTCTAGGGGCAGAGCCCAAGAGTCTGTGTTCAGAAACCCCTTTGGGTGATTCTGATGAAGGCTTCAATTTAGTAACTTCACCTCCTTTTATCCAATTTTGTGAGTGACAAGAAAATACAATTACTGGCCCAGGCCGGTTTGGCTCAGCGGTTAGAGCGTCGGCCTGCGGTCCAGAGAGACCCGGGTTCGGTTCCCGCTAAGGGCATGTGCCTCGGTTGCAGTTTGTCCCCGGCCCTGGTTGGTCGTGCAGGTGGCAGCCACTCGATGTGTCCCTTTCACATCGATGTTTCTCTCTCTCTCTCTCTCTGTTCCTCTCTCTCCCTTCCACTCTACCTAAACAAAAAATGGAAAAATGTCCTCGGGTGAGGATAAAAAAAAAAAAAAAAAAGAAAATACTATTTCTGGACCGAAAAGTCAGAAGGAACCTCAGATCTCCTGATTTCCTTGAGAAATTCTCCTGCCATTCATCAAGATCAAAGAGATGTTTATTGAACATCTCCATTGTGAAATACAACCAAGTTTCTGTCTTCATAGAGCATACCTCCTAGCAGAGGAGGCACACGGGGAAAGCATACATGGACTGTGTAGGTATGGAAAGTCAAGGGGTGACCATTCTGACACGAAAATGAAGCCAAGAGAAAGTAGAGAGAATGAAATGTTACAGTGGTCCAAGAGGCACACTCTGTGCAGGTCACTTTGTGTTTTCTGTTCCAGTTGCATGTTCTCCCTCACCGTTTCTATGTTGGGAAGAGGGGCCAGAGGAGGCTGGGTGGAGAGACCCCAGGGAGACAGGAAGACACAGACGATGACCCAGAGCTCGATGACCTTGAGAAAATCAGTTGTAATATAGGCATTAGAACTGTCCCTGACCACCGAATGCTCGGCCGGTCGGCCCTGGAGAAGAGAGCAAACTCCATCAGAATGGTATCTTAGCAACACTCCCAACAGAGTCTACCAGTAGGACTCTGACCAAGGTGAGTCCTGACCCTGGCGCCCGACATGACCAGTAGGGGTCGCTCAAGCCTCCAGTTGCTACCAGCGAAAACTGAAAGATGCTCCTCCTTTGGCCTCCCCTTACAAGGCTATTGGGAGAGTACAGTAAAACGATGTGTCTAAAACTACACTGAAAACGAAATGTTACACGCACGGTATAAGGGAGCTTTTCATTTACCATCATTAGTGTTTGTATCGGAGAATGTCAGCCTGTTGGTAGCAAGGAATGTTCTTACGGGACATGGGCTTTTGGCAGGATCATATCACCAGGAGTCAGTTCTTGGACCTCAGCTGCTTTTGTGCGTTCCGTGTGTGTCTTGATTTTAACGCGTCACTCCGTCGAAGCCATGTCGTTATCTTAGTCTTAGGGTTATAGCCATGGATTTCAGCATGTATTCTTCCCAATGGGTAAAGTGTGAAGGAAGCGGGGGAAAAAAAGTCTAGATAAAAATATTTCATTGACACAATTTTTCAAAACTTCTAAAACGCAGCTGCTCATCAAACAAGCAATAGCCGCTTACA
This sequence comes from Molossus molossus, assembly GCF_014108415.1. Taxonomy (NCBI): domain Eukaryota; kingdom Metazoa; phylum Chordata; class Mammalia; order Chiroptera; family Molossidae; genus Molossus; species Molossus molossus. The sequence continues at coordinate 113,038,420 of NW_023425399.1, forward strand.
ATTCTGCGATTCCCGCTGTGAGAAAGTGTGAGCCGTGTCGTGCCCAGAAACCCGCTACAGTCTGTCCATTGCAGCACCTCCAATCCCAGGGACTGACTGGGATTTGGGGCAGTGATCTTTTTTTTTTTTTCTTTCTATATTGATTTTAGAGAGAGAGGAAGGGAGAGGGAGAGAGAGAGAAACATGGATGAGAGAGAACATCGATTGGCCGCCTCCTGCATGCCCCCCACTGGGGATTTGGTCCACAACCTGGGCATGTGCCCTGACCAGGAATCGAACCAGTGACCTCTTGGTGTATGGATCAATGCTCAACCACTGAGCCACACCAGCCGGGCTCGGACAGTGATCTTAACCACCATCTCCACACTAACACCCAAATATCAAGGACTTGAATGAACAAAAATTATTGTGCTTTCTAGTTTCTGCTACCAAAAATATATATGTATTTATATATTTATATATATGCATATGTATGTATATATATATGTACACAAACTTAATGAGACTCTCTAAAGTAGTGATTGTCAGTAGAATGTCAAAGGCAGAATACCATGCATAATTATGCACATCATTGATGAATTTTTTTTCCCAATGGTACACACTTTAGTGCACACAAAGCAAGAATCGAGCCACCTCTGTGCATGGATTAGCTCCATAAGGTGCAGAGATTAGCACAAAAGGATGAAGAATAGGGGACATTTAACCTTAAATTTACTATTTTTATATCTCTTCCCACTCAGAGATTTAAAGTTGTGCAAAATTGTCAATTTAAACCTACAGATGCAATATATAAACACACCAGAACCTATCATTAGTTGCTAAACTATAAAACCAAATCATTTGTAAATACTAAAGTAGCATAACCATTGGCCATTCATTTATTACATTGCCACCTGTTTGTCGGTAAAATCAAGTGTGAACCATCTTGTGAAACTTGCCCATAGTGGTCATTTTAGAATCATGAGACAAGTCAGGAGCGAAAGTGATCAATAAAGCAGAGAATGTCTGATTGTCGACCAGTTTCGCAAAGCCCCTGCACCGGCTCCGGTGCAGCTGTTTCTCCACTGGCGTCCCACGTCCGCTGCGAACGGTATTCTAAACACGCTGCGGCCGCATCTTCTCGTTCAGGCCACTGTCGGGGGACCGACGGCAACTGTCTCAACAAAAGAACTCTGATGAGAGATGCATCCCCGGCGGATCCACTCCCGAACCTTAACCAGCACAGCTTGCAAGCTGTTTACCCTGTAACCTCTTTATTTTCTGTCTTGACAACACCCCATTGTGGTGGAGCAGTTGACTCTCGGAGTAATTTGAGGGGCAGCAGAGCTTCCAGAACAATCATCCATACTGAGAATTAAAGCGCACCTCCCTCCTCTCCACAACACCTCGGCTGGGATAAAAGCTTCGTTCTGAGACCGCAGGAATCGCTTATTTTCTCTGCTTCATGTTTGGCCTAAAATAAATGCTTCTTTCTTCCCTGTGAAAATCAAATGAGCTTCTCTGATTTTCTTCCCATTTCATCTCTGTGTGTGGACAGCATGTTACTCTTTAAAAAAAATCATCTGAAGATAAGACATTCCCCGTGAAAACAATAACAGCAACAAAATCTGCCTTATAACAAATAATTTGGACGCCTGTACTCAGGTGACTGGACCGTCATTACCGGAAACTCATTGTGATTAATCAAGTTTGAGTGGTAAGAGGGCCAGTTACCTATTTTATGTTCTCTAGTGAGAACATTGTACACATTCATTCTTTCTTGTATATCATGAAGTTATCAGCTCTCTTTACGAAACTGTCCTATTGGTCACTATCATGTGAATTATTTCATGAGACATGATAAGTATTTCAGAGAAGAGAGGATTTCACTGAAACTTAGCAGACACTTACAAAATAATGAGTAAAGGTAAAAACCAAGAAAAATTGGAAGGCACTAACTACCCTTTGTACAGGAGCCGTTAAATATCATTATTTATTAACATTGTCAAGAGCAGTTAAGGATGTTAGATCCCACCCCTGTGTGCGAGCTAGCAAGTTAGCTTGCCACGTACAGGTCAGCGGACCCTGGCAGGGAGACAGGGCCTCCTGGGTCGGAGTCAAAGGCATTTTATGACTCACGGCAACAGCATTGCCCAGGGTACCAGTGGTTATGTTGGTTTCCTGAGCCCCGATTCCCACAGGGAGGTGCAAAGAGGGTCTGGTGAGACCTTCACATGAAGTAGGTTGTGTCATGGGAGAGGAACCACAAGGTTAGGGAACCCCAATATTTTATAATGGGCATTTGTCCCCAAGGGAGCCATTATCTTTACTGTACTGGACACGAACAAATCTTCCCTTGTGCTCCAGAGGAATACTCCATCTCCATGTGCCCAGGCTGTTTGCTCTGCACACGTCCTTGAAGGTAATCCGTCACTGCTGCTCACGAAACATGCAGAGCTGCGGGAGGCTCCGGGAGGATGTTCTCCCGCAAACCTTCTCCACACAGGTCTTCCTTCTGCATTTTCTCCCTGAGCCCACATCTGCTGAGATTTTTAAAGCCCTTTAAATTGGTACATTTGTCGAGTCAGCATATTGTAATGACGCTAAAAAAAAAAACCACCACATTTCCTTATTCTCATATTTATATCCGTAGCATATGTTAGACAATCAGATTAAGCCTTACATTATTTAAATGCTCATTTTAAAAAGGACTGTCATTTTCCCATTAGCCAGGACCAGGCCACATCATTACTTTGATTCACTAGATAATGACTGACCTCAGAGACATGCAAGGCAACCTCCGGAGAGCGCACTTCCCTGATGTTCTGTGCTCTCTGTGCACGGAGGAGTGAGCTGCTCCATGCATTTCTTCGCATCATGGTTTCATTCGTCAATATTTACTGAGCGCCTGCGGTGAGCCTGCAATTTACAAGGCTCCAAAGACACAAAAGTAAATAAGCTTCCTCTTCTCAAGTTCAATGTAAGCTCCTCGAAGAGACACAAAGTAAAGAGATAAGAGTGTGGCTCCTGGCTCCGGCTGGGGAGGAGGGTGGAAAACTATGTAAGGTTTCCTGGGTGAATTAAATAAAAAATAAAAAATAGGAATGTGCCTGGTAAGAGTTGTGCAAATGAGCATTTGGGTGGCATTCCGAGCAGGGGAAGAAGCCGGTGTCACAGTTCAGAGAGCTCGCTTTCTCCGGGACTCGCAGGGGGCATGGAATGGGGCGCTCAGAGCAGAGGGTGTGAGGGAGAACCTGGGAGGAGAGGAGGCTGGAAGAGCAGGCACAGTCCTGGGCCCTTAGGGGAGCACCAACGTACTGCATCTTAGGAAAGAGTTTCGGGGTAGCGGTCTGGTCAGAAGGGAGGCCTGGCGCGTTTGTCTTGAAACCATCTCCGTAAGCAAAGTTCTCACGTAGATTTTTATTGGAGAGGAGTACAGCTGATGGATTCTGTACATCAGGGTTAAGAAAAGAACTCCCCTACCCTTCGCACCACCGTGGGGAACTTGAACTCCTAGGGAGCTGGCCTGCATCCTGCAAGGGCATAAGGGAGGGACCACCCCGTGCTCAGCATCACTCTGGCAACGAGCAGATTACGGGAAGGCGGACACCGTTGTTAGGAGAACCAGCTGGGTGGCAACAGTCACAACCCCGATGATAAATTCAAGGACGAGGTGGTGAGCACGAGGTAGAGGTGGGTTCAAGAGGTTTTAAGGAGGTGAAATCTACAGGGTGCCGACTGACAGCTGGAGGGAGAGGAGGGAAAAGCAGAAGACAGTGGCTCCTGTCCTTGGACCGGGCTGAGGTTGACAGGTGCCATTCGGGAACTCGGGTGAGGAAAGAAGGGGAGCTCAGTGTGCAAGGGTCGCTTCTCCCTGATAGACACGGTGTGGTTTCCTGGTCCTTCTCTCTCATTCAACTGAAGAATGCCAAGTTGGAGAGGCACAAAGGTTTCATTCAACTTGAAAGCCTTGCATTCTCTGTCTATGGGTGGTAGAGAACATTGCCTAACCAAGAACCCCAAGGCAGCCTGCCCCAACCTCTCCATTTGGACGGGGGGGTCTTCATTTAGCCGACCCTTATTGTTTAGTAAATTAAACAATATCCAGATAAATTTCAAATGCAAGGCAAGCAAATTGGAGGTCCTGATACAATAGAGTGGGCTTTGGTCTGTCCGTCGGTTACGTGACATTATCTAACTTGATCTTTACAAAGCCGGGGCCGTTACTGGAACTCTTGTCATTGTCAAGTAAAGAGGGACCTGACGCTTAAGGTTCAGTCAGGACTCAAGTCTGTCCCCTCTGACTCATGGTTTTAACACTTTCTTCTGTTCCCATCCAGTTTCTTTGCACAGTTTCTAAAAGGTGCACTACCGGGCTACCTCAGCCTTGCTCCTGAACCTGCTGACATCATGTAGGTTGTTTACTATGACAGCCTCGCTCGAGTCGTAAGGCGCATGGAGTCTGTAAGTGTCGTCTCAGCAGAGCTCATGGTCCCATCCGTCGTCCGCCAGGCATTTCCTTCCTAACTGGAGACACACATTTCTTACGCCTCTGAGCTTTCTCTCCAATTTGCTTTCTAAAAATCACATTTCTAATTTCCTCCAGATTGAGGGCCATAGGAGGGCCGGTTGGATGGGGCCAAATCCATATAAACTATACCAAACTCCTCGGGCCAACTCTCTGTGGCACTCTACTAACATTAGTGGAGTGCTCTATTTACTGGGTAAATAATAATAGTACCCTACTTACGGGGGACCGACTACAAGTAACATCCTGTGCTGGACGCTTTAAATACACCATCTGATTAAATGCTCACACGTTAGGGTCCAGGCTCATTCTGTAGGTAACTTCGCCGAAGCTTGGAGAGGCGCCAGGGAACACCGGGTGGCGTTCAAGGAGTTCTAGCTGGAGGGGGACGAGCCTGCCTTCAAACCAAACCTGTCTGCCTCTCGAGCCGCGACTCGTAATGATGCACAGCTCAGCTGAATGTTCTCAGAATGTACACCTGTACTTGAAACACTAATACAGAAATAATACACTGAAAACTCAACTATAGGATAAGCGCAAACAGATTCTTTATGTTTGGGGCCAACACCTGTTTTTGTTTTTGTTTTCGATCTGTTTGGAAAGGCTGTGAGAGAGGGAGACACGGGAGAGGAAGGGCGAGCCGAGAAGCAGGGTGTTCCTTCCCTTGTCCCTGTGTCCCCCACCCGGCCCTCCTCCTCCTCCGTCCCCAGCACCCGGCCCTCCTCCACCTCCATCCCCAGCACCCGGCCCTCCCCCGGCTCCGTCCCCAGCACCCGGCCCTCCTCCACCTCCGTCCCCAGCACCCGGCCCTCCTCCACCTCCGTCCCCAGCTCCCGGCCCTCCCCCGGCTCCGTCCCCAGCACCCGGCCCTCCTCCACCTCCGTCCCCAGCACCCGGCCCTCCTCCACCTCCGTCCCCAGCACCCGGCCCTCCTCCACCTCCGTCCCCAGCACCCGGCCCTCCTCCACCTCCGTCCCCAGCACCCGGCCCTCCCCCGGCTCCGTCCCCAGCACCCGGCCCTCCTCCACCTCCGTCCCCAGCACCCGGCCCTCCCCCGGCTCCGTCCCCAGCACCCGGCCCTCCTCCACCTCCGTCCCCAGCACCCGGCCCTCCCCCGGCTCCGTCCCCAGCACCCGGCCCTCCTCCGGCTCCGTCCCCAGCACCCAGGGCGCCTGCTGTGTGGCTCAGTGGCTCCTCTTCCTCACTAAGAGATGCTTTCGTCATCATTTCATTGGGTTTGTGTTTGGAATGAGCTATTTTTTTTTTTTATTGACATTTTAAGTCAAAACATATGTGACGCAAGATCAAAAGTCACCATCGTTAGATGATGGTGCTACCAATCTGACCTGGCACTTGTGTGTCTCTGACCAAAGCTAAGAAAGTGGAACATGTACTCACCTTAGGCTGACTGAAGTAAAAATATAATTTCCTTCAAAATGTTAAACAAAAAAATTGTTCTCTGACCACGTCAAGCCCACCCACCCCCGCGGTCATGACCCCTAGCTGACCTCAGATAGCGGCTTAGTGAGGAGGTGTCCCGGACCACGCGCTGGCGGTCACGTAGACTGAGTCTCTGCAGGACTGAATGTCACCAAGTGTTAGAGGAGTTAAACTCCGGATTGCATTCTTTTGGACTTGGTGTCAGAAAATGACAAATGACTGTTGAACTTCAACTGCTCTTATACTTTTAAAAGCTCTCTATTTAAGCCATTTTCCTAAATCTGCTTTTAGTGTTTTTTGATGCTTATTTTTCCACTTTTCAAGGTCTCTAATGTATTTCCATATATAGGATAGAAAAGAAGATAAGCTAATATGTTTCTCTAAGGGGCTAGTCAAATTTTCCTATATCCGAATTTTTAAAAATTGGATGGAATTTATACAGACTTATGTAGGCATAGAGGCACATAAGGCTTAAGCAAACATAAACCTTGTGTCTTTGACGTAGCTAATATTTAGGAAATTTTGATTTTTCTATGATTTACCAATTTACATTAAGTCAATGTTATTAATTACATAAACATAAGTGGTTTGCATGAACATAGTCGTAGTTTCCACAGCAGGAGTGAGCACAGAGTGAACCTAGTGACGCTAGCCAACTCATCATCTGGACACATCCAAGAACAATCCAGATGGTCCCTGACGACTTTCTAAGATTTAATATCCTAGTCTATTAAATGACTGCTAAATATAAAAATAAACACTCACAACCAACATTTCTGACTTTCACAACTCCGAAATGGAAGTAAAACATCTAAAGAGATATAGACTCTTGGGAAAAAAAATAAATAGTGACTATCCATATTCTCATAGTCAAGTAATATGAAATACAAATAACTCATATCATCCTGTGCATTTTCGAAACCCAAGAAAACTGTGTGAAATGAAAAGGGAAAAAAAGAGTTTGGGACAGTATGGATGGACCTTGAGGGTATTATGCTCAGTGAAATAAGTCAGACAGAGAAAGACAAATACTTTATGATTTCGCTTATATGTGGACTCTAAGGAACAAAATAAATAAAATTGAAACGGACTCACAGATGCAGAGAGCAGACAGGTTGTCGGAGGGAGGGGTGGGGGCCGGGTGGAGAAGGTGAAGAGACGGAGAAGTACAGATCAGTGGTCACAGAACAGTCACGGGATGTAAAGTACTGCACAGGGAATAGAGTCAGTAATATCATAATAACTGTGTACAGTGCCAGGCGGGTACTGGAAATACTGGGGGACCACTTTGTAAAGTACATGATTGTCTAGCCACCCTGCCGTACACCTGAAATTAATTCAGAATAACATTAAAGGCGAACTGTAATTGAAAAATTAAATTTAAAAAACGAGAAAAGGTATGAGACTTGCTTGTGCCAGTACCTCTGGAACATGTTTCGTTGGCACACCGCGCCCTTCTCCTGGACCACAGTGCTAGGCCGGGGTACAGCTGCCCGCCTGGGACCAGGGAGACTTGCACCCAGGTGCCTAAGAGGGAGAGGGAGAGCGACCAGGTGCATTAAATACATTTCCATGTTACCGGCGAGACCACGAGACCTCGGTTCTTATCTTCTTGAAGAAAAGATTTCAATCAAGAGCCAAAGTCCAGCAAAGCCAGCAAGAATGTATTGGCTGCAGCAATACCCACTCAGGAGAGTGGAACAGGAGGGCGGAGCGGAAGCCACAGGAGACCCAGGCGGGGCTGCTTCAGCTGGCTGGGAAGTCAGAGAAAAGGGGCCCTGGAGACAGGTTCAGGGGGTGAGCCCGGGACCAGTTGCCACTGCCCACTGCTCCCCTGGCTGCAAGTCTCATGGGGTCTCTAGAGGGCAGAAGGGAGAGGGAATGCGGTGGGCATGCTCCCCTGGGGGAGAGCGGATGCTGGGTCCTCTGGGTCCAGGGTGTTTCTCTCTCTCCTGCAGGTGAGAAGCTTAGGGGAGGTCTCGGGGGAGGGTGTCAGTAGATTAGTCATCAGCTTTCCAGGTGCGTTCTTTCAGGGCGTGGTCTGCGCTGATTGGCCTGAGCCTGGCAGGGGTCAGTGTGCAGTGCAGCTGGTCCAGAGGCCACGGTCTGGTTTTGCTGCTTTTCTGGGCCTGGAGCTGAAACACAGCTGAAGCCTAGATGTTATCTCTGGGGGGGAGGCAGGGGGTCTAAACCACATGACCTGAAATGTTAGGTCTCCAAACCCAATGACCGGGATATGCTAGGGGAGGAAAGGTCGCCCCAGGGTGACCTTTTTTCCCATTTGGCCCCTTGCTAGGCACCTGGGCTTTCTGGCCTGGTGACCTTGTGTACCTGGCCCATCTCCCTTGCTCTGCTCATGCCTGTGCCTAGAACATGCAAAAGGGACCCTCTGACCCTCTGGCACAGTGTGCCAGGACATTTCAACAACCAGTCTCATCATGAGCCAGGCTCTCTGCCGCTGCCCTGGGACTAGATCCGACCAGGAGTCACCTGGCGAGTGCTGGGGCTGGCCTCGGGGGCTGTGCTCTCTGTCCCTCCACAGGTCTCCAGTGAACTCTGTACAGGTGGCATGACGTTGCAAAATGACAATTATTCCAAACAGACCTTTTTTAGCCTTTGACACGAGTACGTAAATACGAAAAATAACCGATGAAACCTATTTCAGTCTCCCACACAGTGCGAGTAAAATAAAAATAATTAGTTAAAAAGTTAAAACTGGCCCTGGCCGGTTTGGCTCAGCGGTTGGAGCGTCCACCTGCGGTCCAGAGAGACCCGGGTTCGGTTCCCGCTAAGGGCATGTGCCTTGGTTGCAGTTTGTCCCCGGCCCTGGTTGGTCGTGCGGGTGGCAGCCACTCGATGTGTCCCTTTCACGTCGATGTTTCCCTCTCTCTCTCCCTTCCTCTCTCTCCCTCCCACTCTATCTGTACAAAAAAATGGAAAAACGTCCTCGAGTGAGGATAAAAAAATAAAAAATATAAAAAAAAGTTAAAACTGCCCGGCCCGTCTGGCTCAGTGGATTGAGCGTGGTCCCCTGGACCGAGAGGTCCTGGTTGGATTGCCGGTCAGGGCATCTGCCTGGGTTTCGAGCTCAACCCCCAGTAGGGGGCATGCAAGAGGCAGCTGATCGATGTTTCTGCCTCTCTCTCTAAAAAAATAAGAACATATATATTTTTGTTAAGTTAAACTAACAAGGGGTTAAGTTGATGACTTTCATTGCTGCCTACTGGGTAGAATAACACAATGCCTAATAAGGACTTTTCAACCTGCCTAGAAAAGGAACTTGGATTTATCGCAGCAGTTTCTCATCAGATGTAAATGTTATAAGAATCCCTCTTTGTTCTAAAGGCTTTGACTCCATTTTCCTGAACGTCAGATCTCTTCTTTATCTGGATGTTTTGGATACTAATAGAAACACATTACAGCACACACTCTCCAGGAGGGCTACTAACCAGAAAATTGTCTCGGTTTCAAATTCCCAGGCTCTGAAATGACTGCATTGCCTCTTGATTATATAATTCAGAACCTAGAATGCTGAGTTTATTTATACTGAGAAGGACTTGTAGATCTTTCTCGATGAGAATGAACTTCCATCTGGGATTTTCAGAATGTTTTTCAGGTCTCTGAAAAATCAACTGAACCTGTTATTAGAAGGGAAAACTCGAGGCAAATTTCTACAGAGAATGAAATGAAAAATCAGATCTCTGTCGAGTACTAAGCAAATTTTTGACACATATCCTCAAGCTTATTTCAGAAATCCTGAGACCAAATGCAAGCTTAACCTTGTATCTACTGCAGAATAAAACTGCTACATTATATGAAAACCAGACAGTAAATTTTTTTATTAATGTTCCTCCTATTTAGTCTAACTTTTATTAACATTGTTTCCAAAATTTTATAACTGGATCCTTGAAAATAGCAATGAACTGTAGTTCAAAAAACATATGAATTGTTCATTATGTATCATTTCCCCATCCCTCTGGTTGGTCAACATTGATGAACTTTTATTTCATGTATTCTCTACTCATACAATGTTTCAAACTAGATCATTTCATTTTATTGGCTGGCACAGATTGCATATGAACCCCACAATTATTCAAATGAATTCTGCTAACAGTGAAGAGTTTCGCCAAGTTTTACAAAGAGATCGCAGTTGCAGAAAATGAATATCCCATTAGGTAATTAGAATACGAGAGAAATTAAATGCAAACAACAGGAATAAATGAATGCTACATCAAACGGAATAGCAAATATAAGACTTTTTATTCTAGACAATTTATGAAATAGTATTAAAGATGTAATTCTGTGTAAATGAAGCCATTTTTAAGGCAAATTGAAGTATTTTAGACTGCATTGTGTAATTAAGGTTAAATGAGGTCACGCGGGTGGGACGTGGATTCCACGGGGAGGCCCCAGGAAATCGCATGTGAGTCCGAAGGGAGAAGGCGCCGTCCACCGGCCGAGGAGAGTTCTCCGGAAACCACCTGGACCTCAGCCGTCCACCTGGAGACTCTGAGAACCCCGACCGCTGGGGAAGCCCCCAGCCCCTGGCACCTGGTTAGGGAGCTTGAGCAGACCAGGGGGGCGTTTCACTTCCTTGAATGGCGTTTGGTTCTTGGACAACACGGTCACCATTTGAGAGACACTCCGAGCAAGCCTCCAGGAGCGGGCTGTGCAAACTGCTCTTTCTCCCCTGGAGCTGGGGCTGGAGAAGTTCACGTGCGCTTTGTGTTCAGCACACCTGGGGGGACAGGCAGCAGGGGGGGGCAGTGCTCTGGGTGCAGCGTCCAGCAGACCGAGGTCTGGCTCAGGCTCAGGGCGTCATCAACCCCCGCACGCTCAGCTGTGTCTGTGACATGCCCGAGGGTGTGCAATCCCACCTTGCGGAACCGACGTGAGGATTTTTAACGTGACGTCTCTGAGGCACTTAGCCTAGGGTTGGCATGAGCACACGCTTAACGAACAGGGTTGTGATATCACGGCCGCTCTCTCTCTCTCTCTGGGTTGAAGCTGTGATCTTTCTATTCCCCGTTGGCTCAAGTGCCGAACCTGAGCCTCGGTACCCGCAACAGATCCATCCAAGGGTCGTCAAAGGACTGGGATTTCGGGAGCACCCTCAGGAGCGCACAGAGATCAAACCCAGTCTGGTTTGAGCTGTAATTACAATGACCTGAGTCGAATCAAGCACAGCTTCTGGAGATGTTGACAGTGAGCCTGGCATTTCTCAGCACACCGACCGGAGGGCAGGTTACTGCGAACACACTAGGCAGTCCCAGCACACTTCTACCCCACAGAAACCTCGTGCACCGAGCGCCCCCAGACCTCTGTGGCCACCCCAGGTGTCCATCCTTCAGTCAGGTCGGACCATCACCCTCTGCTCTCTCCTCTCCAGCACCCCGTCCTCTCCCCAGAGCCCCCGAGACCATTGATTCCACCTGTTGATAACCCCAAGTTCTGTGCGTTGATCCGCCCAATTTCCTCCAGAAACCAACTCCTTTGCGTGTTTTCTGTCAAGAGCACAGCCGGTGTTAATCAGTGTAGAAAACCAGAGGGATGAGCGTAGGGCCCCCCGGGCAGCACCGCACTCAACTGCCCGGGAAGGAGGGGGTACGTGGAAGGTGCTGTTCTTCGAAGTGTGATGTACGTCTCCGGTCCCGCGTGGTAACTCGGTTATTTTCTACCGCCCTGGGTGCCTTCTGGTTTACCGCTGGTTTGAATCCTTCGTGACACAGCAGCCAAGACTGACCTTCACGGCGAGGGGACGCCCCTTCTCGGCACGTGGATGCTTCCATTGCCGGGGCTGGGAGAAGTCACGTCTGCTAGGGTGATCCAATGTCGGAACATCTCTGGAGCCGATGTAGTTCCTTCTTGATGGAACAGAACTGTGCTCCTCAGCCTTGTGTACACACGGGGGAGGGGGAAGGGAGAGGGAGGGGGAGGGGGAGGGGAGGGGAGGGGAGGGGAGGGGAGGGGAGGGGAGGGGAGGAAGTGTCACCTCGGAGCGCACATGCAGCTGCCAGGTAACTACAAGGTGCTGTCTTCCCAGATGCCAGTGTTATCTGAACAGATGGGCAGAAAGTATTATTTTCTATTCAAACAACAATGAAAAGACCATGAAGTAGAAACCAAAATTCAAAAGGCATTTTAACAAAGTTGTTCCGTTTTTGTTTTGTTTTTTAATCCTCACCCGAGGACATTTTTTCCTTTTTCCTTTTTTTTTTTCTCGTTCTTATTGTTTCAATAGAGTGGGAGGGACAGAGAGAGAGAGATTTACGTGAAAGGGACACATTGAGTGGCTGCCTCCCGCACAACCTCAACCAGGACCTGGGACGAATTGCAACCAAGGGACATGCCCTTGACCGGAATCAAACCCGTGACTCATTGGTCCCCAGGGGTTCGCTCTAACCGCTGAGCCAAACCGGCCAGGGCCTGAGGATATTTTTCTATTTTTCTTCAGATAGAGTGGGAGGGAGGGAGGAAGGGAGAGGGAGAGAGAGAAACAGAAAGAGAGGGAGAACCATCAATGTGAGACACATCAACTGGCTGCCTCCCACACCACCCGGACCAGGGCTGAAGACGAACCTCAACTGAGGTATGAGCCCTTGGCTGAGATCGAACCCAAGACTCTCGGTCCTCCTGGCGACGCTCGACCTGCTGAGCCAAACCGGAGGGCAAGTTGTTGCTTTTCCATTACAGTACCCCCGGGTCCTTAGGGTGCACGTCACCTCACCTGTGCTCGGGGTGAGCTGAAGGGGGTGTTCTCCGTTACAGTACCCCTGGGTCCTTAGGGTGCACGTCACCTCACCTGTGCTCGGGGTGAGCTGAAGGGAATGTTCGGGAAGCATTTAAACAGAGTCTCTCATACCTGAACAGGCCCGTTCCTGCAAGGTTTTCATTTAAGCCGCGAAGCTGATTTGTGTTTTGTTTTGTTTGTTTTGATCAACAGCACCTAAGGGCATAATTCAAATGAATGTTGAGAAAAAGACTTATTTCTCTCTTTTGTTCTCATATTCATCATTGCCCAAACCAAACGGCCTTCACGGGTACAGTTCCCTGAGGTGTGTTCTTTTTGTGGTAAGTTTTAAATGGCACCACTTGTGAACTGGAGAGCAGTGGCCGAGGTAAGAAAGTCCTAATGTAACCTCCGGTGAGACCGGAATGCTCGTGGGGGAAATGAAGACGGCATCGGTGACCCTGCAGCAGAACCAAGTTCCAACCCTGCCGGGGTGAGGACCAGGCCCGGCCGTGGTGGCGAAGGACGGATACGGAGCAGTGACGACGGCGTGCAGGCCCGGGCCTTCCGTACAGAGCGTACGGCAGAGAACGAACATCCATGGGGCCCTACAGCCCAAGGTGTCTTCCTAGGTGTTTCCTTTCATCCTCAAACACCCGGAGAAAGATGGTCTCTCCACGTAGGCAAATACAGCACACGGGGTGGTAGAGCCGGGAGGACTCATGTCCCTGCGTTTCAGTCCAAGGCGGAGACTCATGTCCCTGCGTTTCAGTCCAAGGCGGAGACTCATGTCCCTGCGTTTCAGTCCAAGGCGGAGGCGTGTGACCCCGCGGAGCCCTGCTCTGACCCTGCGGAGCAGGGCTGTGTGCGTCCTTCACCCCCTGCGCACTGGTGTCCCCCCGTGTCTGACGACCCCTCCCAGAGCAGCCTGTGAACCCTGTAAAGTCCAGGACCACGCTTCCCATGACTCTGTCTCCGCTGTGGGGTTTTGAACTGTTTAAGCAGATGTTTGGCGAATACTGGTTGCATGAGCAAACTTTTGCAGCCAAGGCGCTAGGATGAAGCAACTACGTGTGCACAGGGAGAGACGTCGTGTGCACCTGAAGCCTTAGTGTTCAGCCCACAAGCACCAGGAACTAAAAGTAAGGTACAGCATACTCTCTTTCAGAGCGTTCTCGTTTTAAAAATAATAACAGGATGAAACCAAGGCCAGGAATATAGTCTTCATATTAGAATTTCTTCCTGATTTATGCTCATAAGTGCCCGCATCTCCACTTGGAGGAACTGAATTATCATGTAGCCAGTGGTAAGATCAAGGGGGCACAGGGAGGAACGGCCCGCGTCCCTCTTCTCCCTGGTCCGCTCGTGATGAGTCTTCACTGTCGCTCACAATATTTTCACAGTAAGAGGTTCCACCAGCTGACCTCGCTTTGGGTACCCAGTTCCTTCGCATTTCCCCCCTGCGTCCCAAGCCGCAGACGCTGCAAGGAAAACACACCTGCTGATGAACCGCTCTAAGTGCACGACCTTGCGAAGGACGGTGCTGCCTGAGGACCTGGCCAGATGGTCCATGTTTCCGTGGACAGACTGCTCCCTGGAGCCTCGCCCAGGCCAGAAACAAACACGAGGAGCCCCAGCTATAGCTCCCCCTGTGGGTGAAATGGCACCGTGAGCGGCGGAGCACGCTGGGCCTGTCTCCTCTCCCACCAAGCTCATCCGCTGGAATCTAACGATGAGATCATCCTCATTCCCAACGAGGAAGAATTATTAATCACTGCTTAACACGCGGGATGGGGAGAAAGTCTGTCCGAAGCCTTGGAATACACACTTTCTCCTTACATTTTGAACATTCTGACGAGTTTTCCGCTAAACTTTTCGTATTACACCAATTTCTCATCGTGGGGGCACATCTGAACTACAAGACATAAATAAAATTTTCTAAAAATATATCTTCTATAAGGTTTCATTTTTAGGGAGCTGTGTCAGTAGCCATACCGGTTTATCACCTGGGTTAACTGGATCATGGATTGCATCAGCTCCTCACAAACCCACTAAGATAAGCCAGGGCCTCGAACGTGCTCTGTGGATGGTGTTTCCAGATAATTGGTGGTTACTGCTTGGGATCAAGTGTAGTTTGTCTACTTAGAGAGGTTTTAGGGAAGTGTGTAATTTGCTTCCGTATGCCGAAAGTGATTATAAAAGAAAGAAGTTAACAGGCTCCCCATTAAAAACAACACTGGGGGATGGGGGGCAGAGCTTGTCTGCTTCTGTTTCCAAGTTGAAGGACAGTGGAAGTTGGAGATCCTTAGGAAATGCTCCTCGCTCTCTGGATCCAGAATTGTCGACAAGACCCCCCTGGGGAGAACACGGAGCCCTGCAGGTCCCAGTTTTAGCTCATCAAGGAACAAGGCACCATTACCTGCAGGGGCAGCTCAGTAGGAGGCGTTGAGGGCTCTGATGGGTTGGTTGGTTTCTTTGCCATGTATCTTTTTGCTTTGCTGGATCTGTTTCTTAGCACAGCTCTCCCTCCTTCCTTCCTCTCCCTCCAGGGCACGGGTTTGGCTCCTCCAAGATGTCCCGTGCACAGACCTTTCCCAGCTACGCCTCGGAGCAGAGCGAAGAGACTCAGCAGCCCCTGTCCCGGTCCAGCAGCTATGGATTCAGCTACAGCTCCAGCCTCATCCAATGACACACAGAGAGCCACCACTGACCAGAGAGACAGTCTGTCCTGGACCTGCGTGCGGGCTCATGGCGCCCTCTGCCTCCTGGAAGACCAATTGCAGCAGAAGTTGAAATGGGTCGGGTCTAGCCCCAAACCCCGTGGAAGGTTCAAAACTGGAGTTCCGCATCCTTGGTTCCGTGGCTAAGTCCTTTATTTATTGAATTTCTTGGGGGGATACCTATGTTTTACAAAAATAGACTCCAAATCGTTATGAACAGTCATTTCAATATAATTCTTTGGGTCTAACCGCAGCAGCGACCTGGGCCTTGTGAACATTGCCCGCTTGGGGTTGTACAGGTTGGTGTCCTCATGGTTCAGTTCTCCCGTCTGATGACAGGGCCCGGCCTTGAGATGACCCACCAGGAGCGATGTGGCTTGGAAGGTTTTGACAGGGACAAATCCAATAAGCTCTACAAATGGCATCATAACTGGCCATATAACTAAGCCCAGTGACAATTAAGAGAACACGAAATTTAGAACACACTATTAAGTAGGGCCTTGTAGCTCTACTTGTGTGTGTGTGTGTGTGTGTGTGTGTGTGTGTGTGACAAATAGCGATATGGATTTTGCTCCATCCATCTGTATCTAACAAGTATTATCAAACTGTGCTGAGGGTGACAGGTCATGCTCACTTAAATGGTAGAAAACTGTAATTTGGTGCATTAAAATTAAGATTGTTAGGTTGAATAGCTATTTTTAAAACAGTGCTCTAAAAAATAAAAAACAGGCTTCTTATTAGCAAAAGTATTTATAGAGTCAAGTCTGCTCCCATGACAAGTGTGAGAATGTGAGAAGGGAGATGCTTTGGAGGCAAAAGAACCTGTCTAGCTGTCCTGCACATCACGTCACCGCTGCCCCTCTGCTTGGTGTTCCCTTGCGGTGACAGCGTTCCTCCCCCTTTGGCTGTCCTGCTGGGCTGCGCGGGGAGACGGGGTGTGATCACCAGCCGCCTCCACTGAATCTCAAGGAAAAAGGACTCTCAGTGAGAAATGGTTTGAGAAAGAGATGAAAATACCCTCAGAAGGAACTGAGCTACTTTGTGGCAGCAGAACAGGCTCAGGACTATAGCTAGACTGTCACACAGGCTGTTCTCGGTCAGCCATCGGGATTCGCCATTTCCCGGGAACCAGGACTTGCTGGCTTCCTTTCCTTGCGCTGGGCATCGGTTGGCTGGGATTCTGAGGACATGGATTCAATGTAATTTTTGTTCATCCTTCACGTGGATGACATGTTTTCAAGGTTTCTAGGGAAGTAGTGATTTCCATGTGAATGGAGGAAGTTTGGCTAACTCAGATCAACAACATAGACAGTTTTACCCTCACTTTTGGAGTTCAGTGGAGGAAAAATAAAAACGATTCTGCCAGTTATCCGATGCTACGTACTTAAGATGGTCAGCTCACCAATACCCCCAGTGGGGTTGAAACAGTAGTGAGCCCAGGCCAGGTAAGAGGAAAACCTGATTTGTTTTTCCTTAATAGCAAAATATTTTAAACTATCAATGTTAGTCTGTTGAAAGCGTACCTGTTTTGCAGATCAGTGATAAGATATTTTTTTCATCCCTATCCATAGCTTGAATGCAGATTGACAATTTCTTTCAGAGAATTACTATAGAATTAAATGTTTCTGGGCCCCTCCTTGATAAATTCACATTTATAGCAACTACCTAGAACCTCCGCATCTCCCAGATAAGTATGAAAACCCCATCGAGATGCTAATCATAAGAGTTAATGTGGCTGAGAAAAATAATTATCCTAAGCTTTCGGGGATAAAAAGAAAATTGCTCCAGCGCTCTGCACTGTGAATTTTGCTGACACAGCAGAAGAGCCGATGACTGGACCCTGAGGATGCCAGAGCCTTCCCCGAAATCCCAGCTTTCGGAGTTAACCCTCTGAGCGCCCTTAGCCCAGGACATTTGCTTCAGAAATGCCATAGGTGACTCTCACCGGAAACCACCTGAGCACATCTCCTGCTCAGAGCAAGACTCTCCCCGGCTCTCTCGGTCCAGCTGTTGCTTAGAGACCACAAGTTTCTACAAGGGATTTTGGGGAAAGGCCCTCAGGGGTCCTGGGTCATGTCTCAGCTGCGTTCAGGTCCCCAAAGCACAGGCAGCGAGTCCAGGGGAAACTCTGCTCATTAGTCTGCTCCGTGTCCATTGGTTGTAGACACAAGACCTGCATGAAGTTTCTCAAAAACACCATTTTCTTGTGATCATCACCAGTGAGCATCACGGAGAGGGTACCAGAGATCAGGCAAAACCTGGGCCAGTTCGTTCTGAAAATCGTGTCATAAAAAAGAGTCTGAGAGAGAAATGTCCTTCCACGTCTTGATCCAATCTCATCACAATGAGAACAATGCTGTACAATAGCTCACGGGGCATTCTTGCAGATTTAGTCTAGCATGCTCCTCCAGCTATGCTTACACTTGTAGCTAAGTCAAAATTACTAAATGAACAGATTGGAGAATTTGCATTAACCGAATATACTTGACATAAGGCAGCGCACGCTGTCATAGAAATGACAAGCTGATGAGTCTTCTACAAAAACCAAAGATGAAAAGTTACTGAACTTCTGGAACTTCATGAAATCAATTCCCCTGGAGCAACTAGGGTGGTCGTAGGCCCGTATTCAACTCACCGGAGCTTAGCGGCTTCTGCCTGGAGACGCCTCTCCACTTTACAAGTCTTTTTTCTCCCTCCGGAAATTGTATTATATCTTGAATATACATATGACTTTTTCACCGGGAGGGAGTGACTTGCTATGAACCAAAGACATCTGTCGGCTCCTTTTGAAAGTGGTTTCACTAGAATCCCATCCAGATGGAAACAGGTGAATGGAGACCGTCACAGTTTCCATATTGGGTGGGAAGAGAGTGATGATGACGGAAGCAACACAAGTCATGTAGGCTCGTCCGAGAGCAGAGAAGGCCTCGGGGGAGGGGCGCACACATTTCACAGAAAGATGACATGAGGGGATTCGCGTTTTTATGCCCCCAGTTTTTTCTTCTGATAATATTAATTGTTGTAGACATGACGTTATATTTAAAATGCAGAAAAGTGAAAAATAACTTGAACCCAAAAGCTTACTATTCTTGGTGGGGCCGAAGAAAGCATACCTTGCCCTTAACCACTGAATGAACAGTAGACGATCGGAATGAATTTATTTATGCAGGTCGCAGATATTTATGAGTCCATGGGTTCTGGCCACCACCACAATTTGAACTTGATGAAATAAGAAATATATATTTACTTATATATTAGAGAAGAAGCTGTTGGATAGAGCATGTGAAATGAAGTGAAAGGTATTTATGCAAAGTAAACCTCACCTTTTTCACCAAGTAGTAACTAGAGTACTAAGCCTAACCTCTTCTACAATTCTTCCGTCTTCACTGGGCAATTAGGTTTGAAAATCATTTATCACCTATAAAACTGTCAACCCGTTATACTTACTGTCCAGTAGAGAAACAGTGAACTGATAAATAACTTTACACCGTTAGCAGTTTCTACGGATTCAATTTATTGCATGTGCTGTCTTTGTTGTAGATATTAAAACACATCATAAGAATTGATGTCTGCCCCTCATTCTTTGGCCAATATCTCAGAAAACTTTGTAAAAAGCATGAGTATCCTATTCTCTAGATTATTTGAGCCACTTCCTAAAATCGACCATTAATGATGCAGTGAAAACAAGCTAAGCAAATTATATTCTTATAAAAATATTGTAGGCCAGTTGTGATCAATATAACACAGCACAATAAATGGGCAATATATATTCAGTGGGGCTGAGCCTGAAGGACTTTAACATTTCATGTTACAACAAATATTACGCTAAAAAAGTGCTCAAAGTAAAAAGTACGCATTTTCTCCAATTTTGTGAACATGCTATGTCTATTGATGTCTTGCAATTTCAAATTACTAAACCAATAATTAACTATACTTTACAATCCCCGAACCTCGGCCTTCTCAAGATAGATAAAACTTTGCCTATAGACATGCATTAATAATTATAATAATAGGTGACATGCGACACACCAATGAATGTCTAGCCAGTGAGATTTACGGAGCGCACTTCCCATGGAGGAGTTGAGAAGAACACGAGGATTAGTCAGGAGGGCAACAATTTAGCTAAGATTATAAAGAGTCCAACGAAATGTCCAGAGTAATAGTCACTTACTTTCTAAACATTCTACCCTCGGTCCCATGTCCCAGACTCGACCTTCACCGGTTTCTCTGGGTACTGCGTACACAGGACGGCAACCCTCGGCTCATTTTGAGGGGCCGCATCACCAAGTGTGCTCCCTTTCACTGAGGGAAAATCAACACCAAAGAACATCTAGAAAACCCCCGTGGCCAAATGTCTCTTCGGTGACATGAGGATCATTTTTGTAGCGTCAGCCTCATTTACGTTTCAACATGAAGATCCATTATCAGTGAGGCGGGCGGGGGGCTGAACCCTCAGAAGAGATGGATGATCACCCCCCCCACCCCGGTGGGTGCTTTCTCTACAATGTACCCGAAAGCCGAAGCCACCTGTCCTCCCTAGAGCTACGGCCAACCCTTCCTCTCGTCCTGGAGAATGTGAATCACTGCTGTAACTCATGACAGCTAGAAGCGGCATCCGGTTGTTTACAGACCCTCATGGAAGGAACATGAGATGTGAGGCACATTTTCTCGACGAACAGAACACTAGCCAGCTCTGGAGGCGACCCTGTACTATAGCTCAAAGGTCCCCCTCTACGTTCTGCTCAGGAGAAAACCGAAACCCACGGCTGTCTAATGTATTCAAAGGCAAAGGAACGTCAGGAATAGGGTTGCCTAGCAGGCTCCTGGTCTAGGAGTGTTTCCTGGTCCCACCTCCCAGGGACTCACCTCCCAGGGACTCACCTCCCAGGGACTCACCTCCCAGGGTCCCACCTCCCAGGGACTCACCTCCCAGGGTCCCACCTCCCAGGGACTCACCTCCCAGGGACTCACCTCCCAGGGTCCCACCTCCCAGGGACTCACCTCCCAGGGTCCCACCTCCCAGGGTCCCACCTCCCAGGGACTCACCTCCCAGGGACTCACCTCCCAGGGACTCACCTCCCAGGGTCCCACCTCCCAGGGTCCCACCTCCCAGGGACTCACCTCCCTGGGACTCGTAGATGGGGCTGAGAAATGCCCGAGGCCTGTCAGTGAATTCGCCCTTGTACATTGCAGTGTTCAGTGTTTTCCCGGGTCTGTCAGCTGTTTCTAACTGGCCTCGGACTCATCACCAACTGTTCAATCGGGAGCCTTTCTGGGGCAGGTATCAGACTTGTAGGTCGTGGATGATTGGTATGTGTCACTTACACTGTCATCCGGTTCTTGGTTGGAAATTCGGACTTACTTTTTCTCAAGCGATGGTCAAACTAAAGAGCAAAATTAAGTAGGTGTCTATGTTTTGTATTCCTGCTAATTGGTCGTGTTGTAAGTGTGATGATTATTTGGGGGGTTTTATCACTCTGTAGCACTTTGGTTTAATTATTTATGGCATTTGTCACAACTTTGATGGAGAATTGATAGTATCAGGGCTACATTTTGTCATGTGAACTTCGAAAAACTTCCATTTTCCATTGAAATTTGGGGAATGACTTTTTCTTTTTTTACTTTAAAATACCTTACACATCAAGTTTTTTATACACTTACACAGGCAATTATTTAAATTAATTGAGGTTTAAGTAAATTCAAAATAAGTTAAAATTACTAAGTAATATGAAAACCACATTTTACATGTGATTTTCATACACTTCCTTAGTTTAAAATTTTCTTATCTTGTAAGCGTTTCATAGAAGGGAAAGATACACTTGTAACAGGACTATGTTGACTTTTTCTAATAATTCTGTTGAATAAATTTTTATTTTGCCTCACCTTCTCTGCCTGCTACCCTGGTCCGTTTCAATACTCTGGGCTTATTTTATGCGTTGATACGATTCACTTCCGCAGCCTGTTCTCTGCGTTCCGGATGGTTTGGGACTTCAGGAGAGCGTTGAGCTCGCGGACACGGACTGTGCATCAGAGAGCAGCTGAGCTCACGTGGCCATCTGACCGCGTCCTCAGCCGCCCAGGCCACCCCGCCTCAGAAGAGTTGCTTATTTTCGGGAATCCCAAAGTCAGGAAGAGAAAATTGAGATGGTGACTTAATTTTTTTTTACAAAAGACACTGAAGATTTTCTCCGGAAGAAAACATTGTGAAGGGTTTTTATGGGGTTGTCAATACTATGAATTCCTTGACAGCGGGGTTGAGAGGCAGGGGGAATGGAGAGTGAAGTGGTAGTATCTTGACATTCACTATAAATCAGAAATCAACATGCTGTAGGTCAACATGGAATTATTCATCAGATTCAGATTTACATCTGTCGCCTAAATCAAGGAACAATGCTTGTCCTTATCAAAAAATATTTGTCGGTGAGTGGAGGGAAAAAAAGCTGCCAATTTTTGTGAAGACCTGAAATGGAGAATGAGGTTCTTTCTTATCTTAGTGATGACCAGCAGTGTATCAATCACAGCAACACAGCAGTCTAATCCCGACAAGAACGGGCATGAACGCCTGTACCATCTCGGCTGCAGATGACGGTACCTCCCCAGCACCCACTTCACACAAAACCTCACACACACACACACAATTCTGACTTTGATCTACTCTATGTCCCCCTATAGTTATCTTTGGAGGGATCCACACAGAAATATCCCATCTTGCAAAATCCTTATCCTTATGAATCTTCAAAATGTATTAAATTATGTGTTGTATGCTTGCTTTCTAAAACTTCTTTTCAATCAACTTATATATACTTCACGAAGTTTCATACTGTGCAGTGCAGAGGGATATCATCTGCCCTTGATTAAATCGAATGTGTATGATCGTTTTGATAAAAATAACTGTGGACACAATGCCCTTGTAAAGAAGTGAAATACCCATTGCAAATTTGCTTCTTTAGGGAAATATATGATTTGATATACTTTATTTTTAATCACAATCTATTCCAGATAATACTTTGGGGACATCTGTACTTAAATACTAGCTGAGCCACCTTTTAAGAGGGAATGCAAAAGAAGACTGTCCCTGGAACCTAAATGTACATTTCTAGCAGGAAGGAAAATATTATAATAATGAGGCAATAATTAAATTATTTCTAAATCTGTCTGTGTGATTTTTTCCTCCTTTGGTGAAAATACCTGAAGTACACAGTTTGAGAATTACCTTCTTCCAAATTTATAGTTTCTATATCACAGTCCTCAATAGATAAATTAATCTATTGTGATAAATGTCTTACTCATAAGCATAAGAAATTCACAAATGAGATAGCTACCAGGAGGGTCACTTATAGTTGTGCAATATTAAAATTTCCTCCATCACTTGAAAAAAATGGACTGCAGTTCAGGGATACTGCTTTACACCACAACTTTGCATGATTGAGATTTGAACATCTAAATTGCTGGGTTTTACCCAGGAGTTATTGACTATTGTTAGCACTGTAATATTATATGATCTTCTTACATTTTTGTTATCATGTGATGAACTGTAACTATGTAATTAAACGGAATTCTGACAATCATATTCTTCGAACCTTTAAAATGTCACTTATTCCTTTATTTATTGGCTTGCTATTTTCAAAATAAAGTAAAAGAGGCCCTTTATTAAATGTAAGATTGCTGAGCATTCATTATGTATTTCCAGTGTTTTCCTAACTCTGTGTTATAACAGAATATAATTTTTACTAGCTTGACTCTGGTCTGGTGGAATCGTGGACTGTTAATATTGAAAATGACATTGGCGACCAACTTTTATTTTCTAGCGAACGACGTCCAGTTTTATTAAGTGGCTTTCACAACAGCACACAAAACAGTGTTTCCTCCAGCTCTAGGCTCAGCCTCCAATGACACAGGAACTTACTGGAAGTGGGCACCTGGTGGACAGACACGGCGCATGGAGAGTGAAAAGTACGCCGTCCTGACCAGCCGAGCTCCTTCCTTATTAATTCCATCACGACATAGTGGCCTTTTCACGTGGATTTAGGTTGGTCTGGAAATACATTTGCAGAATCCCTTTCTCAAACTGAATCTTTCAATATTGGCCGGGCTGTTCTTTCCGGGTTACTGGATGAATTGTTAGCAGTATCTTTTCCTGGCGGACAGCTGTGTCTTTAAAAAGAGTGCGGGGGGGGGGGGGGGGGGGGGAGGGTTCTTAACATCAGAGAAGTCAAAGCGAGCAGCAGGGCTGGCGTCACACACATACTTGGTGTCACAGGTCACAGCCCAGTAGCAGTTACTCGGTTCTTCTCGTAATGTACGAAGGAAAACAAAACCAAATCATCCCCCGAAGTGGCAAAACTATCCTTATGTCCAAGCTAGTCACGAAATATATTAGACAAATTTACCAAATTTTGATATTGATATGGTGAATTAGAAAAATAAATGTTTGCGCAAGTACTGCATAAAATAGCTGACCATTCGGGGGAATAGGAATTATCCCAATATCAAGGTGTTTCAGGAAATCAAGCTGCTAATTTATATGATCGCAAAAGCCAGCCCATCACCAAACACTTACTGAGTGCTGACAACCAGAACCCCCCAGGAAAGGACACGCAGCACCCCGTACACGCAGCACCCCGTACTCGGGTCTCACAGCCTTTCCATCCCTTCGGCTCAAATGGGGCCGGGGCCAGCGGAGGGCACGTGGGTCCCCTTCCCCCGGGAGAGGGATGGAGCAGGAGGCGGGAGGCAAGGGATCACCTCCCTGGGCCTTCCTCAAAGCTCTGAATTTCCTCCTCCTCCTCCTCCTCCTCCTCTCCTCCTCCTCCTCCTCTCCTCCTCCTCCCCCTCCTCCTCTCCCCTCCTCCCCCTCCTCCTCCTCCCCCTCCCCTCCCCCTCCTTCTCCCTCCTTCCTCCCCCTCCTCCCCCCTCCCCTTCCTCCCCCTCCTCCTCCTCCTCCCCCTCCTCCCCCCTCCCCTTCCTCCCCCTCCTCCTCCTCCTTTCCCTCCTCTCCCTCCTCCTCTTCCTCCTCCTCCCCCTTTCCCTCCTCTTCCTCCTCCTCCTCATCCTTCAGTCTCTTCCTTTCTCTCTCTCTAGTTAGACCCTGCTTTCTTCTTATCACAAGAAGAAATTATTACACAACATAGTCTAACATAATTCCAAAATTCTCTCTTGCTATTTGAATTGTAATTTTTCTAAACCTCTTTCTTTAAATCCCCCCATCCTCCCTTGACACAGACCTTCACATAGACAAAAACATGCACTCGAATCCAGGGCTCTGTGCTGCACACCTGTCCGCTTCCGGAGACTTGCGAGCCCTTGTTCGGAGGTACCGACGTGCGTGCGTGCAGCGGAGGGTGCCGTTGGGTTCAGGGCGCCGTCCCAGCCCAGCGGAGCTCGGAGCCATACCTCCCATTGCCTCCCAGCTGCCCAAGCTGCTCCCGTCTCTGCCCTGGACTTGCTCTGAACAACCTGGATTGTTCAAATAAATCGACTGCATTTTTCATAACGTAGTGTCAGCCTCCAATGCCCAAAACCAACACTGCCAGCTTCCGCAGCCACAGACCCCACCATAACGGGCTTGCGATGGTCCCTTGTTTCGGGCCCTGGGAACATACTTGCAGTCTGGAACCTCATGTCCTTCTGTGCTGGGACATTCTCTAGAACTGATTCCAGGTCTTAGGTGCCCTCTCTTCGTCCTTCTGGATACAGGGAAGAAAGAGCCACAGCGTCTGGGCCACGTCGAGGACCCAGGGTAACTTGCAGGAAGATGCGGTTGTTGGAATATCTGTTGCA
The DNA here is from genome assembly GCF_014108415.1 of Molossus molossus. Taxonomy (NCBI): domain Eukaryota; kingdom Metazoa; phylum Chordata; class Mammalia; order Chiroptera; family Molossidae; genus Molossus; species Molossus molossus. Next base: position 113,063,597 of record NW_023425399.1, read on the forward strand.
CCAGAGGCTCCAGAGACCTTTAGACCACTGGGGAAGAGCTGCACATGGACTTACCACAAAGACAAAAGCAGGGAGCTAAACACAGACCATTATTTGCTCCCGGTGGGGGTGAAGTGCGGTAGGAGAAAAAGCTGTTATTGTTACCATGGGATTTAACTGAGAAGACTGATAACAAAGTCATAAAAAAGAAAAACACACCCAATAGGGAAACAGTCCAATTTTAATGCAAATATTTTGGAAGGACGGGCACATGAGAGAGGTATTCACGTGTCGTGAGTTTTGGGGGAATAAGACGTCAATAAATTAACGAAGAATGTCTACGGTTGAAAAAAATCTCGTAGGGGTGGAAGCATGCTATTCAGAAAAGTAGAGAGAAGGAAAACGATAACCAGTTAGAAGAAGTGAAATTTGTTGTCTCGATGGAGGGAAAATGGGAAGGGCTGGGAAGATTTCTCAGAGCACTTGACTCTTTGAACTACGGGGAATTGTAAATGCTGCATGGAGACAGAAGTTACAACGTGCCCGAGGTTCGCATTGTTTGCGTTTAACTGTTCGTGTTCATATGATTCCGTAGACACTCTTGCCCTTTCTCTGGTGGGAAATGAACTAACGATCATGGAGCCCTGCATTTCATTCACCCACCCAACAGATACGGTACGTCAAGGCAAACGTTTGCTCCCCAAACCCAAATGTCTGGAGTTACACATAAACCTGGAAAAATGTTCTAAAAGAGGGTAAGTAGATAACATCATTCAAACAAGGACACTAGGCAACAAATGGGGATTAGTGCAGAGACATTTATCACCCATGCCCCAAATTTAGATCTTTCCTTACACCTTACAACATAGGTACTGCTTTAAACCTGGAAATATATATTGTGTAAACCAACCTTGCAGATTTATAACATTTCCTAGAAAGCACTGCAGTTCTTCTAGAAGCTACAGTTCTGCCTGCAACTATCGATCACTAGCAATAGGAAAGGGTTTTGATTTTTTCAGATAAATGTATGAAAGCCTAGGCACTTGCCTTAGAATAACTCCAATTAACAAACCGACGAAAACAGATACTGATTTATGCAAAAGCATGGATGTGAAGGTCAACACGTTCTAGACACTACATTCTAATAGTGGCCACGCTGATGATGTAATAAAATAATGATGTCACACATTGCTGCCATTTTATATTTTTCAAAGATATTTTCTAATCACTATTGTGGGAAGAAGCTGAACTTTGCATTCACAACGTAGCATCTCCACCTATATTTGATGAACATCTGAACTCTGCAATACCTTTGATCAAGCAGTACCAGAACAGCGCACATTGTGATAAATCAGGAGACGTACGGCGACGGTAGTGATTCCTAATTACAGGGAGGAGTCCTTCCATTGGGAGTATTTCCACAGTGTGGCTGTAGATTTTCGTCAGTACAGTGTTTGATAAACCACCATAACTCACATACACTTGCTAAAATTATTTTCATTTTACTTCATCTTGCAAGTTGATGTATTTTAAATGTATGCGTATTTTAATAATAGGCTGAATTACTTAAAACATTCTACGAATCTGGATATTTACTAACTGAAAACGATAGCCTCACCCGCCTGCCTCCCGTCCGTGGCGTGATTACAAGCGAAGGAAATGCCTGTGCTGTCAGCTCAGCAGCAGACAGACCTTGAAACGGTGCTTTAAGATCTCTCTGATGATAATATAATCAGTACCGCGTCGTGGTGGGCTAATTAGATGCTTCCTCTTCCTGCCAAAACTACGTATTCTGTAATGACACTTGACAAACTTACCTACCTTCTCATTTAATAGCCATTCCCTTTCATTGGTTACTTTAATATAAATATTAAAATAGTGGCCTTCAAAGGAAGGAGAGTTTTATTTAATGTATTATATACCAATATAATTATATATGCAAAAAAGAATCTTAGGAAGCAACTTGCTTCCTAAGGAGCACCTTGCAAGAAAGAGTTAAAGCATAATTTAATTCAATTCTGACCTTTTATTCTGTGGATCCGTTTTGATCTCTCTCCTTAGTAACAACCAGAATAGCAGTTACAACAGATTGGAGGGGGGGAGGGTATATATATATAGATACACACATACATACTACACATGGTAGAATTTAAAATTAAAAAGAATACAATGAAAGTGCTTTATTAAGCTGTTCAGAGAGAGAAAAAAATGAACCGAATTTCATCAGGTTATCAGCTGAGAGAGTAACAGGGTCACCAGGGAGGTCTGAGAAATCTGCACAGGACTGAAGAGGGTTCCAGAGCCCCGAAAATAATCCTGAGCTCTGCAGAGGAGGAACACACAGAGCTAATTATTCTAATAAATATTCTGAGTGAGAGGTTTGCGAAATTAAAACAGTCGTGGAAAAAGAGACACGTTTCCAATGTTCTGGAGGCTCTGCCACACTTCAGTGCTACGTTCCAAAGTCTTCCCCGAAGCCACGGGGACAAGCCACCGGGACGTGGCATCTCGTGGCACTGCTCACCCCGCCAGGCACTATCTTCTCTTTAAAGTGGGGTGAACGTTTCCCCAGATTGCAATGGTAGAGATCTTTTACTTCTCCTCTATGTCGGTCATTGAGAATGCAGTGATCAGAATCTTCCAGAAAGTAATATTTTGATTGTTTATAACTTCTAGGAACAAGAATTTGTTTTTTTATGTAATGCCAAATTTGCTTTACCATGCAGAGTGACAGACTCCGCCACGAAAACTTTCCCGGATCTGATCATAGTTAACAAACAGTACATCGTTTTCTCGTAAACTGCCCTTCGACTTGGCTCCATCCGCGGTTTGTGGAGACACCGCTCGAATCCAGATCCGTCAGCAAACAAATCAAAACAAGTGCTAACTCCTCTTGCACGGATGTACGTACACTGGAAAGCGGTCGTTTTCATCGTGTCCCTTCTGTAACAGGTAGGGACACACAACTTCTGTAATTCACAGGGTAAGTTGATAGGCGTGGTGTTTACAGCTCAAATCATAAAACACCCACTTTCTTGCTGAAAACCACCAACCGCAGCCCGGAATCTGTGTCGACAACATGAGCATTTGGTTCGGGGTCTCTTAAAGACCACCACGCAGTCCACAGCTTTCCCGCTGACATGCAGTCCTTGTGACGAGGCGTTTCAGATGAGGATCGTGTAGGGGTGACAGACACTGGAGGCATGAGTGATCGGCGCCGGTGGTAAGAGACCACCGAGGTTTCAAGGTGACCACTAGCGCCGGTGGTAAGAGACCACCGAGGTTTCAAGGTGACCACTAGCGCTGGTGATAAGAGACCACCGGGGTTTCAAGGTGACCACTACCATTACTTGGTCTCCGGAAAACTTCTCACTGTTTGCCTCCTTGGGGATCGTGGACGGCAGCAGGCGCCGCCTGATCGCCGTGGTGATGTCACAGGGCTGCCTTTGGCAGGACAGGTGTCCCACCCTGTCCTTTGCCTCCTTCCCTACCCGCCCAGCGTGCTCCCCTCTCGTTTCTCTGCCACCACCCTGGACCACCACTTCCAACCTTCATCCGCCCCCTGCGTTCAGAGCTCACACGTTTTTTAAGGGAGGACAAGTATTCTGTCTTCGCCGCAGGCAGGGGAAGGACCCACCACTGCCTGGCAATACAAGGGCCTCACACGATCATGCCTTTAAAAGAACTAAGGAGGCCCCGGTGCCGGCCCCTTTTGAGAAAATGTATATATTAAAACCAATTCCAAAAAGTAGACAGATTCATTATTGAACACATTTCGTTGTTATGGGACCACCTGTCACGCTGGCTTATGAGCTGAGGCCGGGACGGTGGCGAGAGTTCTCCCCAGAGTCCGAGACGAACTGGACACCAGCAAGGGACGCGCTCGCCCTGTCCCCTGTCCCTTTCCTTCCTCCCGCCCGTCCACTCCTGCTCCGCAGCAGGGTCCAGAGCGGGGACAGGGCGCACTGGCCGAGATCCCGCCTGGCCTGTCCCGCTGCCCGACCAGGATGCGCGGACCCGACGGCGCGGCAGCCCGCGTCCCGCCAGCCAGCTCCTGCCCTGCTGACCGCGCCCCGGAGTTCCCGGTCAGGGTTTGGGCCGCACGCCTGGCTGCAGGTGAACCTTTCCGACCGTGATGCTTGTCTGACGAGAGGCAACCAGCCAAATGTGTCTGCTCGGTCCCCTGCGGAAACCCTCCGCCCGGCAGAGATGACCGCCGGGAGTTGGCCCGGAGCTGCTGGCGGCCCGAGGAGCCGCAGGCTGAGGCCGGCCAGGTGGACCCAGCCCGCAGCAGGGGGTCTGGAAACGGGTCTGTGGCCAGGCTTGACTTTGGGCCCGACATGGAGCCCTGGTATGTAACCCTGCCCGCAGCTGGACCTCCCTGGGCGGCTCTGTTGCATGAGTCGGGAGGTGCCGTCATGTCTAAGATCATTAGCGGCGGGTTTCCTGAAACAGTTCTGTCAAGAATGTTCTGTGGGTGAGGAAGGTCCCCAAAACCAGGGGGAACAGGAGCGGGCAGGTCCGCAGCGCCACGGCTGTGCCTGCGGCAGCCAGGGACCCAGCCAGCCACGCACAGCAGGGCGGGGGGACCTCTGCACCCTAGGCACAGTCCTGGGGGCTTCTGAGGGCTCCCAGACCGTCTCGAGCCTGCCCCTTCAGGGAAGAGGTGATGACATCGGTGGACAGGAGATTGCCTTTAATATTTTATCATATTCTGTTTTGTTAATATACCCCAAATTGTGTCTCTGTAATTGTTTTAGAAATTGGTGCGTAGGCTTCTATTACTTACGAGGTGGAGATTTCCTATGTAAAGTTAACGCCGAGAGTCCTTTTTCCAGTGTTGTGTGGGGAATTAAATAGGCTAACGTTCGGATTGGAAAATATAAATTAAAATATATTCGCCCGCTGTAACCAGGGACACCGCGTAGTGGGAAGAAGCTGTACAAGGACCCATGCACACAACAGTCACCGTCAGTTTGCTCAGGTCAAGGGGCAAGCTTAGGATCTCGTCTTCGGTCTGCGAGAGAAGACTGGGTAATTGACGTAAACATCCTCTCCAGCGCCATCCGAGGGTTGGTTGTTGAAGTAGGGGTTTCTGTAGTTGTTCGATGCCTGGAAAGACAGTCGGAGAGGGTGTCAATAATCCCCTGCATTTCAGCCGCTGACAAAGATGCTGAACACAAATATCTCCTCCATTCAACGACCACAGGGCAAATTTCTATCACCATTAATTTCATGACACTACCGAACCTCTGCAAGAAATCGCGTTCGTGACTTGCAGGGCCTCCAGTGAGACGCAGCAGAGGAGGCCTGGTCTGCACCATCCCTGCTAGGCCGGGTTCAGGTGGAGATGCAGAATCCCCTTCCCCAATACCAGGCTGTTTTGATGAGGACAATTATTCTTTTTTGTTTGTTTGTTTGTACGTGCCCCTAGCGGGAACCAAACCCGGGTCTCTCTGGTCCGCAGGCCGACACTCCAACCGCTGAGCCAAACCGGCCAGGGCAGGACAATCATTCTTTATATGGAAAGTCTAATCTAGTATTTTCCCATTGTGGGCACCCATTCACTACTGTTGAATGAATGTCATGAGAGGCAATACTTTTAAAATATACGGTGTCCTACCTTAAAAATAAGCAACTGAACACAATAAATTTACAAAATAAACTGATATTCACTTTCAAGATAATGTTATTATTAGTGTGGCTTTGGTGTTTGCAAGGAGAAAGCATGTTCAAGTGTCCTTGTTACTTACATCACCTGTCAGATAAAAAATAAATCAAGTAAGTCTAACTTCATCTTAATATCAACTTAAACATCTAACTTTCTAATCATCGTTCAAGATGCCATTATTCTAAAAAGCCTGAAACAGTTGAGCACATAATGTAGGAAGTTGCAAAACTCCTTCCCTCTGAAATTCACAGCAGCAAATTTGGCTTCGGGTTGGCTTGAGCGGATGACCACTGAGAACAAAGGACAAATCCAAACCTTGTACAGACAGACCACTGTTTAGCTCAAGCAGAAGTCGGCAGATAAAACAAGGCAAGATGTCTTGAGATTTTGCAGTTGGTGCCAAAAAAAAAAAAAAAAGTAAGCCAGGAATTATTCAGGAAAAAAAAAAAAAGATTCTTTTGCAACGAGCAATACTTAACAGAAGGGAAAAGTTCAACTGCTAGAGTAGTAAGAAGTTTGAAGCACACACAGTGAATGGTCAGAATGCTTTGGTGCTTGGCCTTTTGGCTGGGGAGAATGTAATGGGAAGCAATTAAGTTGTAGAGAAATGGATGCAATTGTAGGTAACACTTGGGGCAATATTTTATTGTAAAAGTTCCTAAACAGAATGATGTGTGTCAAAGAGAATATCTGACCTGTCGTGGAGACAGGAGCATGAACACGAGCATCCCTCTCATCTGCAGAAGCAGATGGGATTTCCTACTCTTTCCAGTAAACAGAGGGGGACGGGCACAGGGAGGGTGAGGGACAGAAGGTCCCACCTCATCAGAGGCCGGCAGCCATCTGAAAGCTCTTGAGCTTATAGCCTGTAATGAATCAGTCAATCAAAAGGTAATAAGATTGATGAACATCATGGACTGTGCCCGTCTTGCTCCTTGTTTGCTTGCCAATGCTTCGGGTCCTGTGTGTCGTTTAATCCGATCCTCACGAGACCCTATGCATAAAAATAGTAGTATGCCCTGCACTGGGTCCAATAGTATCCCCCAAATGTGTGTTCTTCCCAGACCTTCATGACGGGGCCTTGGGTGGAAATAGGGAGACTAGAAGCACACACTGGGAAGAACGCGTGTGGAGACGGGCAGAGACTGGAGCGACGGGGCCACGGGCCAAGGCGGGCCAAGGCGTTCGGGAAGACGGCAGATGCTCAGAGGAGCGTGGAGCTGTCTCCTCCCAGGGAGGAACCGATCCTGCCGAGACCGTGATTTTGGACTTCAACCCTCTAGAACTGCGAGAGAATAGATTTCTGGGTTTTTTGTTTTTTAATCCTCACCTGAGGGTATTTTTCATAGAGTGGGTGGGTGGGAGAGAGAGAAACATCGATGTGAGAGAGACACATTGACTGGTTGCCTCCCGCAGGTTCCTGACCAGGGCCGAGGACGAACCACAACCCAGGTACGTGCCCTTGACTGGAATCAAACCCGCGACTCGTTGGTTCAAGAGCCAACGCTCTAACCGCTGAGCCAAGCCGGCCAGGGCTAGATTCCTGTTGTTGATGTCATCAGCTCTGTAGGAATTTTGTTGGAGCAGCCCTAGGAATCCAGGACAGGTTTTGGTAATACACAGTGTTGTTATGTCCGTGGGATGGCTCGTTTATTTATATTGAAGTAAAGCAAACAGTTTCGAAGGGTATTAATAACGGGAGAAACACTAGTTTCATCAGCTAGCTGACGCTTGAAATACAGGCAGCGGCACAACCAGACTGTCGAGAGGAGGGTCAAAGCGGAGCCTGCTGGCTGCCTGGCGGACCGAGCTCGCAGGACATCCGTGACACGCACGGGGAAGAGGACAGGTCTGAGCAAACTTACCTGATTCTGCGTGTTCTCAGACTCTTTACACTGGACTTTTTTCTGTCTCCTTCTGGAAATACACATTCAATGGAGGTATTAAGAACTGCACTCCGGACAGGGGTCATTTTAAACCTTCTGCGCCTCCCCTGCCCCAGCTCCGGTGCTCTTACTGAACGTGGCCAGGTGGCCACCCAGTCTCCTTACACGTACCTCCCCACAATGCCATTGACCTAAATCGTCTCGTCTCCCCTACCTCCTCCCTGTGCCCCCAGATGCTGGAGGCAACTGCAGGGGATTGCAGGCAGGGGACATGAGTCGTTCATCTCGGTGAGGTTACTGCAGAAGGGTCACTGTGGGTTATTACATAAATGGCTTATGGCCTTCTCCATGTAATTTCAAACTTGATTTCCCACAACAAATACATCCTTTTAAGTGCTAGTGGAGTAACTTCTTGGATGACAATGATAATATAATTAAGGGGTATGAAGTCTCTGGGTGTTTTACTAAACCACCTGTGTGGGTTATTTTATTTAGATTGCATTAGGGGGGGATAAAGACTCTCTATTTAACAGGTTGAGCATGGCTGGTGTGGCTCAGTGCTTGAGCATGGCCCCTTCCACCAAGAAGTTGCCGGTTCGATACCCAGTCAGGGCACATGCCCAGGTTGTGGGCCAAATCCCCAGTGGGGAATGTGCAGTAGGTGGCCAATCAATGTTCTCTCTCATCGATGTTTCTGTTTCTCTTCCCCTCTCCCTTCCCCTCTCTCTCTAAAATCAATAAAGGGAAAAACAGAATACAGGTTGGGGGACTAAGGCGGAGAGAAGAAGAGTAACTTGCCCCACATATCATGGTTGGTTAGTGGTAGTATGGGACTGGAACCCACAGCACCCCCCCCCCCTGGGATGGCTGTGTTCCCCTGCTCTGGGCCGGGCTGCTGTGTCGAAGGGGCAATCTGGAGCTATGTCATTCAGCAAACTCTCCAGGTTCCAACTCAACCTACAAAACCCAACGTCCTGGGGAATCTTCAAGAAGAAGATTCAGAAGAAGAGAGGAAGCTACTGTAATTGGACACAGTCGCTCAGACACCTGCCTCCAGGTGTGAGGATGTTTCCCGGGGAGATGGGGACCACCTCTTCATCTCCCCAAAGAAAAGATTCTTACTGAGCAACAGAGAAGGTGGGTCAGATGCAAACATGCAGTCATTTTTTTTTTAAAGATGAGCTAAGCGTTCCTTCAAGAAAACTGTGGAAACAGGCAAGATCGTCCCTCTCCAAGGCAAGTTAGTTCAAATGGGGATGTGGGCCCCGTGGTCCCTACTACGTGCTGTGAAATCCCCCACCAGCTCAACACAATGACCAACTTCACTTCTTCTACGTGCTTTTTATTTCTCGACTTAAGTATTATTGAGATAATCATTTATTTATTGGATGTGTAAGTTTACTATGTGCAAGCCACGTTTGTAGGTGTTTTATGAAAAGTATTTGCTGCTCAAAGGAAATGTATTTGGGAGGTATTATTATCTGCTTGTTACACATGAGGAAACCAAGACACTGATCTGTGACCTTTGATCTTTTGTTAAATCATGGTCCACGAGGCTTGTTATAACACAATATGGAGTTAAGTTTCCCAAATAGGTCCAAGACATATATATATATTTTAATAAAGTATACAATGCGATGAAGAGAATGTGAAGCTGAGTCAGATGCTCTGTGCTGAACTTGTGCTTTGAGACTTAACTCCTTGCCAGAGTCTCTAAAGGTCAGTCCTCTTACTGTTCAATAAAGACCGTAACTAGGGCGTGGTTGGGTCTAGGTTGACCAGCTGTTCCGGTTTGTGGATTTGGAGTTTCCCAGGGCCCAGGGGACTTCAGTGCTGAAACCTGGAGAATCCCAGGCAGACCACCCACCGTCTTTGTTGTCAACATCGACGCTGACAACACGTGTAAGAGGACGTGTTGAACACCGCTCACTAAATGTTCCATTTCTCCTACAATGCAGGTGCCCGTGTAGAGACTGGCAGCGTACCAGCAGGAGGCACTGGGATCCGACTGGAACGCAGGGCCTGGGAGCGGACACGGGGCTCGGGGTCGTGGCCCACGGGCCCCAGGCTCTGGCCGTGAGGGAAGAATCCCATTTCCTCCAGGCACACTGATTTATTTTGCCTTCTATCCAAGTCAGCACCTCTGAAGCGACAGGAGTAGTTTAAACAGTCACGAGGACAGAGTTCAGAAGGTCACTGATTGGCCCTGGCATCACCTTTCCAACCATGTCCATTCTAAGGAACAACACACTGATACAGGGACAGGGTGGCAAGACCAGGGACCCTCCCCTCTGTGTCCGGCCGTGATGACGCGGTCCAGTCCACGAAGCCTCTACTCATCACACTTGCCCAAGTGGGACAGTGTAGTCTGCGGTTCAAGTTAGCTATTCACGTAAAAGGGATTCGCTTTCGTGAAACTCAGTCCTTCCTGCCCAGGGTCTGTGACCCGCCAGAGACCTGCTGTTCCCCTCTGAGCGCCCCCGTGTTCCTGTGGCCACATCGCCCCTCCGCGCGTTTTTATCCGCCAAGGTGACGCCGCAGAGAAAGTCTCAGGTCATGGACACCCTGGCTCTCACCTCAGCCGGCTGATCACTAGCCCGAGAGAGATTTGAGGGCCGCAGGGTGACGGAGAGGAAGAAAAAACGACAGTTTCGTGTTTCGGTTTAATTAGACGAGTGCCACTGACCATCCGCTGCGTGGGAAGATGAGCGCTCGGGGCGACCACACTGCAAAATGAATGCGTCCTGGGCCTGCGGCCACGGACAGGACGAGAGACCAGCGGGAAGGTGCTTCGCCGAGAACGCTGGCTGCCGGGCAGCCCGTGAGAAGCGTGTGGTTCGGGAGGGTGACGCCGCCTCCTGGCAGGGACGGAGGCCCGGACAGACCCGCAAGGCGCCTGCGTCCCCCGCCTCGAACGAGCACAGGATTGAGGCCGAAGCGGGGGGAGGGAGAGCATTTTGGTGGCGTCACACTGGGAAGAGGGTCAAGTGTGTTCACAGAATAGAAGTTGCAGTTTCAAGAAAATCTGTCAATATCGGGGGTGGAAGGGGGCACACACCAAGGGAAATGAGGCTAGGCCGGAAGACGGGGCTGGTGAGCTTTGCCATTTCTCTGGTGGCAGCGGAGAGGCAGGGCTTTGAGCAGGAAGGTGACCCGCCGGCTTGAGCTCTTGGAAAAGGAGCACTCGGTGCATCGGAAAGAGCGGAGAGTCCGGAGCAGGACAGCAGATCGGAGAGCGTGGCTGGAATCAGGGGTGGTGAGCAGAGCCCCCGAAGACGTGGAGAGTGGGGAGATGGAGAAACCCCCTGGGATCCGATCAGCAAGCTCTGTGGGTGGGGGTGGGGGTGCACACGCGTGTGCGTGTGTTCGTGGTCACATTCGGGGAAGAGAAGTGTGGGGGTGCAGGGATTCACCCACCCGATAGACACGCGTAAAGAGTGTGGTGCGCTGGACATGCTAAGGGCAGGCATCGCGTGTCCGGGCCCCTCCTCAGGAAGGCAGTGCTGTGTTTGGAGCGCAGTCCGCGGCGGAGGCTGGCATGTCACCTTCCTGCTCAATGTCACCACAGTAATTCCAACCCTAAGTGGTCACCGCTGAGACTGCAGCAGACGCCCAGGCACATGAGAGATGAACGTGGGGAGCTCGAGAGGGAAGGGGGCGTCCCCTGGAAACTCCCCGCGGTGCCACGGACCGTACAAGGCGGAAACCAGGAGGCCACGGCCACGTGCTCTCTCTGAGGTCCCCCTCCCCACCCCTTTCTTCCTCGATAACTTTTATTAAGAGCACCTAAAGGGCTCGTTTCGAAGAATAGACAACCATTGCAAGCACGCGGTTTGCTTATTAGAATGCATGCGGCATCCATCTCGTTCCCCGCTGTACGACAAACATCTGATGAATGGAAAAATGAAGGCGTTGTTACTGTTCACGCCTGTCCTTCCCCCTCAGAATCTCTGTCTCTGTCTCTGTCTCTCTCTCTCTGTCTCTGTCTCTCTCACTCACACCACCCCTCACCCAGCAACCTTTTGTCCTAAAGAAGGAGGGAGATGGATGCACGGGAGACGGAGCAGAAGCCTCGGGCAGCTGGCCAGAACAGGACACTGCTGCTCATACGGGGCGGATGGCCGGCTCCTACCAAGTACTAAGTGAACGACTCCCCCTTTCTCCTCCGACGTTACCACAACCGCTTCCTCTCCTCTGCGTCAGAACAGCTCTCAACAGAATGGCCGTGAGCGCGAAGACAGCTCGGCCGACGACGGGGTTATTTATAACAGAACCGCGAACATCAGAAACACTCGGGATAAACAGGACTCAGGAGGAGGGGCAGTGCTCACCTGTTATGAACCACGGCAATGACAGCGGCAATTAGGGTAACAAACAGCAGCGATAAAACTGCCCCGACAGCCATGAAGACGATGTACTGGCTATCTTGGTGATGGGTTTTACCTAGGAGAGAAAAAAAAAATTATAGTAGGGATTAGGAATTCAGCAAAAGCCAGCAAAAAGAAAGTTAGAAAAATGAAGACATGGCACATCAATCCTCATAAGGAACAATCGAAAACAAACAGCAAATCCAAGAAAAAGCAGGACGAGATAAGGGAAAAAGATTATTTTTCTTCCAGAGTCTCCTAAATATTTCTGACTCCTCGCGGATTTTAATTAGCTCCTTGATCTCTAAGATTGGGTTTGACCCTTAAGAGTAAGAATAGAAGAGTGTGTGTCGGGACAGATCTCCCTTTATTCTGAGGAGCTCGTGATCCCAAACATAAACTCTTTTGTAGAAAAATATAGCTGTCAGAATCGTATACAAATTAAGGTTACTTCTTAAGTCTGATATCTTCAGTACTTTCAACACACAACAGTAGATAACTTTGATGTTTATAAGTAGAATTTTGTTTAAGAACTATTTTCTACTCAGTTGGGGTTAATGATAAAAAATAATCAGCAAAAATGCGTTGTTCTGACTCCCTGCTTCCGTGGAAAGAAGCATGGTCCAGGGATCCGCACTTCCCAGCCTAGTTCGCTCACTGGTCAGTGTCCTGACCACCTTGACCTCTGCGCACCTTTCTTCATCTGTCCGCCGAGACAGTGGGAACTTCTGATCACATCACAGAATTGTGGTGAGAATCTATCGAGGTGACATTCAGAGTAATAAACCACTAAAGACACATCATCTGGAGCCTGACCCCGTGAGCTCAGAGAGCGATTTGTCTGCAGACTGACCTCCTGCCCACAGCACGCCTTACCCACGGCCACCCACGGTCCTCCTCGGAAGACACTCCACGACGGGCGCTGTGCTGCTGCTGGGAGCGGGCTGGGTGGGAAGCCGGGGGCTGTCGTCATGGCCACCTTTCTTTGGGACGGCAGAGTGAGCCCAGGCAGGGCCTGGCCAGGGCTGGTCCTGTGACCCCGGCTGCCTGGAACCCCACAGTAACCAAAAAATCACACTTCTCACTGGATTTTTCACAATCTGACAGATCATTTCCTCCTTCCTAATTCACCCTTTAGCTGCAATTTTTTCAAAGTCGACACACACCTGTTCGTTTGCAAGCATCAGTGCAAAGAGAAAGTACGTCAAATCACGAACACTGCTTTTGTGCTTTAAATCCGTTTAACCGACAAGGTGAATACAAGTGTAAACACATATGAAGGCTTTAAAGACTTTGCGCAGTGCCCCGCCGGAGGGGCTCAGAGGTTGAGCATGGACTCACGCATCAACAGGTCGCCAGTTCAATTCCCAGTCACAGCACAGGCCCAGGTTGTGGGCTCGATCCCCAGTGGGGGGCATGCAGGAGGCGGCCAGTCGATGTTCCCTCTCATCAATGTTTCTCTCTCTCCCCCTCTCCCTTCCTTTCCCTCTAAAATCAATAAAGAAAAAAAAATTTTTTAAAGACTTTGCACAGAGAGTCTAGAAATGGCTTCTGTCCAAATACGGTGGGGAAAGGAAAAGCGGAATTTATTCCAAACAAAAATACATCGAACTACCACTACGAAAAGAACAGTTAAACTTTCTTCCCATGAAATAAGAAATTAACCTTTTGAAGTTCTTGGCACATTATAAAAATAAACAAAATGCCTGAAATTATTTTGCATTACACCCCAGTACTATGAAAGCATCATACCTGCTATATTGAAATGATTTGAATATAATAAATGCTAAGGTTAAATCCAACAGGCAGTCATAGCAAGAAAAGTTATTATCAGTAAATTCATTGACACTATTCTGGGAGAATCTTTTTAACTACTTGTTTTAAAAGGCAATTTAGCCCTGGCCGGTTTGGCTCAGTGGTTACAGCATCAACCTGTGGTCCTGAGAGACCCAGGTTCGGTTCCCGCTAAGGGCGCGTACCTCGGTTGCAGTTTGTCCCCGGCCCTGGTTGGTCGTGCGGTGGCAGCCACTCCATGTGTCCCTTTCACATCGATGTTTCTCTCTATATATCTCTTCCTCTCTCTCCCTCCCACTCTATCTGTACAAAAAATGGAGAAATGTCCTCGGGTGAGGATAAAAAAACAAACAAACAAAAGGCAATTTAGATCTTTATTACAGTAAAAAAAAATCTGGGTGAACTAGAGGTCTAATATTTTCAATGTAAATATTAGAAGAAAATATAAATAAATAAATCTCTGGAATGAGAAATGACTTTCCAATTTATAAAAATAAATAAATATACAGGATTGAGTCAATCAAAATGAAAAATAACTGTAGGACAAATGATTGCAAATGGCATGTAAAGACAAAAAAAATGGTTAGTAGTTTTATTCTATCCTTGCTATTAAGAAAAATGTAGCCCTGGCCGGTTTGGCTCAGCGGTTAGAGCATCGGCCTGCGGTCCGGAGAGACCCGGGTTCGGTTCCCGCTAAGGGCACGTACCTCGGTTGCAGTTTGTCCCCGGCCCTGGTTGGTCGTGCAGGTGGCAGCCACTCGATGTGTCCCTTTCACATCGATGTTTCTCTCTCTCTCTCCCTCCCTCTCTATCTGTACAAAAAAATGGAAAAATATCCTCGGGTGAGGATAAAAAAATAAAAAAAATAAAGAAAAATGTACAGTCCGGCTGGTGTGGCTCAGTGGATTGAGCATTGTCCATGGTCACCAGTTCAATTCCCGGTCAGGGCACAGACCCAGGTTTCAGCCTTGAGCACCAGTAGGGGGTGTGCAGGAGGCAGCTGATCCAAGTGAGACACATTGATCATCGATATTTCTATCTCTCCCTTCCTCTCTCTCTAAAAAAATCAATAAAAATATATTTAAAAAATAAAGAAAGAAAAGAAAAAGGTATATAAGACAATAGGAGAGATATGCCTTATTAACAAAATGCTCTTAAAGAATAAGTTTGTACAAAAGGAAGTCGGTGGTGAGACAGCCCCTCTTACCTTGCCTTTGGGGAGTAAAAACTGCTACAACCAGCAACGAGAAAGAAATCGGTCTCTCGTCACTCCCTTTCACTGGGTGCTTGCACATTTCATTAATTACTTTATTCTAAAGAAATACTCGGAACTGTATAACATTTATAACAGGAAAAAAATCCTTATTTCCCAATGTAGACTAACTAGCAAGACCCTGCAGCTGGGGTTGTCAAACTCCATTTGCAATAAAATCGCCTGGGGGCTTGTTCAACCAGGACCAGGTCTCTGAGCCCCGCCCTCAGAGTTCTGATTGGCAGGTCTGGGTGGGTCCCAGGATTGGCAGCTCTCCTGCGACTCCTAGGATGGGGGGGGGGGGGGGCTCACTCTTTGAAAATCAGGAAAATCAGGCTTTTGGACATTAGAATGATGTGTGGAAAGAATTCCAAGGAAATGAAAAACTGCTGACTCCAGATAGAAAGCTAAGTAAAAAATTAAAGCCAGAATTCACGGTTGCACTGGCTAAAATATCTCCATCAAGTATGGAACTTACCGGAAAAAATGCCTGCAAAGCGACAACATGCCAAATCTTTAAAGTGATGATCTTCAGGGAGTAGAATTAAAAGCAATTATTTCCTTAGGCTCTTTGGTATTGTCCAAACTGTCTAAATGATGTATTGCTTTTATTAATCAGGAAATAAAATAGCACAAAATTCAAAGGTCTGCATGCTTATCCAGAAAAATCTGCCAAAATGGAGCGGTTACATTTAAAATGCGGCGTTGGGGAGCTACTCTGTAGACGGGTACATGGAACCCTTAAGAATGAAGATGGCATTTCTTCTTCTACTGAGCTCTAAATGAAATGAATTAAGAAGCAGAAACCACCTAAAGGTGTGGCCACTTGTCTCGCAATGCTGAATTATAAATCGGAATTTCCAGTACATTCTGTAATGCGGGACCTGTCCCTTCTTTTCACCTGTCCTAGTCGTGTTGGGCATAATGTTTGTTGGAGTCAGATCTCTCTACTCCTTCATCTTTCAGCACGTGGTAGTTCGAGGCATACTGCGGTGTATGGGTTTAACATGACTTCAAATCCACGTTTTTATGATTTAAGTTTGATGTAAAAGCACGCTTGGAACGGGCATTTCCCACGAGGAATAAGGGTGCCAGCCCCACCCCCGGGAGATGTCAGCATAAGATCCTTATCGCCCCAACATTTCAGTCCCGCTGCAGAGACGAACCGAGCACCCCCGCCTCCAGCCAGTCCCGCCTCTCCCCCCTTTCTTGTCCCCCCCGCTGTGATCCATGAGCCATCAACACTCAGGACCACGTGGCACAACCGCACAACTGGCCGGGCGGGCGTCCTCTGGCTAAAAACACAAGCGTTACAAAGCAGAGCAAAGGGCACTGGATGCTTTAGGGAGGCGACAGTCCTCATGGTTACTTTTTGCTACGTTCGGCTCACAGATCTTGGGTTGAGAAATGTCAGCCCTCAAACGCCTCGCTTACAGAAGAAAGGGTTCCTGCCCATTCTCAGCAGCCACTATTGTGTGGACGTGTTTTCCCACGTTCGTCCCGGTGGTGTGTTGATTCCTCGGAGGACAAGGGTCGCGAACCCTCCGGCCATGATTTTCCCTCCCGTCAAAGAGGATAGACACAGTTACAACAAACTGTCAGAGGGATCTATGAATGAATAACTCACGCCAGGGCTGCGACCCTCCAGTGACAAGTACTCGCGGCTGAGTTACGAACCCTTTGGGCGGCCCACCCCAGAGATGCAGCCGGGCACTTCCCTCAGAGCCGATGGGCACCAGCGGGTGTCCCTGTCATCGTTTACTCTGTATCAGAGCTTGGGGCCATTGAGGGAGGAAACTGGGGTCAGGGTAGTGAGGCAAGTCACTCCCAACCTAACTATCTGGACTGAGGAGCATGCTAGGAAAACCACCGCCCGACCCCGCAGCCAGGCCCAGGGGTGTGTGTTGGCATAAGATTTTCTTACTTTTCTGCCTCATTAAAAAAGGAGCAGAAACAAGGGGGCTTAGATAAAACAGACAGAGGTGCTTTATATATTTAAGCACCACCTAATATATAAATTATTAATAGCCTACTTATATTTTGTACCTATACGTTCAAAGTTAGGGGTAAAGAAATAATCCATTCCTATTCCTTCCACGTTGGCATCTCATATTGAGTTAGCCACGCGGAGCAGGGGGCCCCTGCTCCTGACCGCGCACGCCCACCTTCCTGGGGAAAGGCGAACACGTGTGAGCACCTGTCACTCCGCGGGCCCCTGGGAAGAACCATAGCCTGAAGCTGGCTGAACTTTCCCGGGTGCCGGAAATAGTTAGCACGTGGATATTGGTATGGCGACAGTCTTCCAAAGGTCAGTTTTCTTTGTGCAGATCAATTCTATACTCTTGGTATTTCAGAAACCTTTCCCTGTCCTATAGCAAGAAGGTCCTAGGAGATCGATCGTTTTCAGAGAATTAAAGGACCACGACATCAGCCTGTAATCTTTCCTGAGTGATGAGCATCTGCTCACCCTCAGAAGGAAAGTGCTGTCGGATTTAACCGAGAAGCGAAGCAATGTTCTTGCCCAGGTACAGCCCAGGCAAGGCCGTGAGGGAAGTGGTCTGCAGCCCAACGCGCTATTCGCGACACTGGGTTTGCCTCTCTGGACATAAGATGACTTAAGCCCTTAAACAGTTTACGTCGGGTGGGAGATGTCGTCTGAGACTGGCTGCAAAGGTCACCTTCTCGATCCAGCTCCGTTTTCTGGAGTCACCATGTGAGTGATGCCCGACCATGGGCCCGGTGCTCTACAGTGACCAGTGCAGGGATGGCCGGGGTACCTGAGTCCGCACACGAGGCACAGGGATGGTGACATTCTTGACTTGGTGCATTTGTCGCGAACGTTCTCAAGACCGACTCCACCGTATGAGACGCCTCACCTTGTCACCCCAATATTTCTGTCGGGTTATATTCCCTGAGCACAGACCTCAATTTCGTGAACATGTGATTTAAAGGAGAGTCAGGCCGCCAGGACTGCAGCCCTGCTCACCCTCTTGGTGGACTCGTGTGGGGACCAGTGAGCACGGCAGGCCTGCGGCTGCTGTCCTCGGAGGGGCCCTCGACTAGGGGGTGAGACCTCGGCTCTCCGTGCCTGCCACCACCATTCCCAACTGTTACAGCGCTTCACTGTGTCCGAGCCATTCAGACCGACAGCGTGGTGTGTAACGAACACCTGCGTTCCATCTGGGACTCAGTCCCCGTATCTTGCCTCTTCCCTGATCTTGCTCTGATTCTCTTCGCTGTAATAAGCGGAAGCCCTCCTTTTGGAATGTCCCCGCCAAGGAAGACAACGTCCCCACGTCCCAGTTCTGTGGGGGCACAGGAGCGAGCTCCAGGATGTAAACGGATCCCTGGGGCAAAGACGGAAGCAGCTCACTCCGGGATGAACCTGTGAGTCCAGGTGACACGCAGCGCCATCGAGTCCTCTGCTTGCGGACCCCGAGAACGTGCACGGAGCGGGGTGCAGCTGCCGGGGGCTGCAGAAAGGGAGGCGCTGTCTGCTGAGGTCTCTCAGCAGGTCGTCTGAGATGCACGCTGCAATTCCGGTTGAGTGCTTTTTCAATAATAAAACTGTTTTCTTTCTTTCCTACCTTTGCGGAGCTGTTTTCCGGGTAGGGAGGAGATTTGGGTTCTAATTGTAATTCCCCAGCACACTGTCGTCATTACTGCTGTCTAAGCGAGCGTGACCCTCCATGACAGTGTCTGGGCTGTGCTCTGCACACGGCCATAATGGGAAATTTCTCAGACGCTCTACTGAAATCAAGATAAACACTTTCCCCGTGCAATAAAACACAATAGGCAAACCCACCGTTTAAATATTTTACGTATTCGGCTGCCAAGGTTCATAAATGTGAGAGAATATAACTATTCCTAATACCTGCACATAGAAAATAAACTTTTGTGTTTTTTCTTGGGAGATTTTGGAGGGTAAGCCCTCGCCATCCCTGCGAGAGGAGGCACGAGGATTCTGATGGCCAGTAACTCGGGCTCTGGGCTCACGGTCATTGCTCACCTACAAGAACCAGAGGGAGCAGGCCTGGAGAGGAAGGAGAAGGGGGGGGCCTGGAGAGGCAACGAGGGTGTGCTTGGGAAGGCGCTCGGGGGAGGGGGCTTTCCCCGGAGGGAAAGGTCTAGTGAGCAGGTCTGTGAAGGTGCAGGGCGGGTGCCTGACACAGCCAAGAAGAAGTGTGAGAGGTGAGCTACGGCCAACACTCTCCAGCCAGCACCTCGATCCTCCTTTGCCCGGAGGCTGCTCCTAAAGTTCCCGTTTGTTTCTGGTGTGGAATTGGCTTCATCAAACCCTAATGCCGCACTCCCCTCCAGACCCTAATGCCTGCCACCTGACTGCTCATTCCTCAGACGCATGAGTGGGAACCCTCCCTCACATGACTCCATGACACCTACACGCCCCCCAAAAGGGCACAAGTCAGTGGAAAACCCCATGCAACCCTGCACAGCAGAAGCCCACAGAGCTGGCAGGAAAGTGTGGGAGCACAGCTCCCCCTCCCTCGCCCACAGTGCTCCCCATGCAGCTCAGCTTGCAGGCTGCTGCGCCTCCAACGGCCTTGTAGGGAGGGCCAGGCCGCGGGGCTCTGCAGAAGCAGCTTCCTCCGGAGACATCCGTGGGCCGCAGCAATGAGTTCTGTTTCCTTCCACTTGGAGCAGCAACAGCGTCACAGTTACGAACGAGAGGTCTGCCGGTCGGCCCACCCGTGGGTGCCGGCCCCTCCCCCTATTGGCTATGGAGCCCTGAATACATCGCTCACCCTCTCCAAGTCTCGCTTTTCTCATCTGAAAAATGTAGATGACAAGAACAGAACTGTTCTGAGTCACTGTCAGTCAGTGCTTGGAGTGACTGGCACACATACGAACAGTGTGTCGGTGTCTCACAACGCAGCCAACACCAGGCCCTGGGACACCTCCTTCTCATCACTGCTGCTTAGAACTCTCCCCTGGGTCCTTGGAAAACCTCCCGATTTGAACTAGAGGCCATTTATAGAGGCCTACCCATAAATGTGCTATGAACGGCATACAGATCTTTTCAGACTAGGAAACAGACAGCGAGCTTTGTGTGAATATCTACCTCCAAACATTCTGTCCGGTTTGACGTCACTGTACCCGAAATAATGTCGGCTACGTGCTCCACGGGACGTCCGACAGCAGTGCCTGGCTGTGAGAAACAGGGCTCTCGGAATCCCCCCCAAACCTGCGGCCTGAGGCTCCCCAGTCTGGTTACCCACTTGGTCTCTCCTTTTCAAAAACAGCCAGGGATTAAAAACCAGAATTGCATGATTCAGTTTCAGAAGTGATCCCTTTATTGGCTGGATCAGGACGAGAAGACAGGAGTCAGCGTGGAAGCCGAGTGAGCTGTTTCGATGCGGGTACCTGGGACTGGGCACATGGGGGTGTTCGCTATGAGTGTGAACTCGCCCGACAGTCACATGTATTTATCAAACGTCTACCCCCTGGCAGGTTGAACAATACGCTCCTTGCTCCTCCTAACAAATATAACAGATCTCAGAACTCACGCGTGTATGGACACACAGCGAGACGGAGTGAAGGACTGCCCGGTGGTGTGGCTCAGTGGATGGAGCATCCACCCCTGCACCAAGAGGTCGCCAGTTCGATTCCCGATTAGGGAACACGCCCGGGTTTCAGGCTCCATCCCCCAGTAGGGGGCTGTGCAGGAGGCAGCCGACGGACGTTTCTCTCTCATCAATGTTTCTCTCTCTAAAAAAAATCAATAAAAACATTTTTAAAAAGAATGAAGAGCTCTTTTGAGTGCTCTACGTAAGACAAGAAAACTCACAGCATGTTAACAGCAGGACAGCCTGTCTCTCCTATCTCGGAAGCCTATCTCTCTGTATTTGTAAGTGTGTCTCCTCGGGGCCCGATCTGGGGCACACATCCATTGTGGGCTTTGATTTGAAGATAGCCCTTTGAGAGTGCAATCTTCTCATCAAGTGTCTATCCTCTGCTCCCCGGTGTCCCGTCATCATGATGATAAGGGTTCTCATTCCGAAAGCCCTTCCCCACTCCCCACCGAACCCATCGAGACCGTCACCATTTCAACCTTACATCTGTGGGAGGAGGAATCTCTGCCTGTGGGTTCATGAAATCAAACACCACTCTTCTGTTTTTCTTTAAATAAAAAAAGTATAAACATCACAGTGATGTTGAGAAATACATTGCATCCTGGAAACAGACGTTAGAATGGCCGATGAGGATGGCAAAATATTTGATAAAAGCTATCCCAAAATAGTTCTCAGTTTAATAAATGCCCTTTAAGAATCCCTGAGTCATTTCAGTGTGAATTAGTTTAACGTAGATTTAGGGCCCAAAGATGTATCTCTTTACTAGGCAGGTCCTCTCCTTTCCAAAACGGCCCCTCTGCAGACCGGGCAGGTCCCCCTGGAATGTCAGGCAGGAGTCAGGTCAGTACGTGACTGAAATACTTCAGATGAAGTTGGAGGTCGTTGACGAATTGAACTGTAATACTTAAAATTAGACTTGCCCTTGAGAATGAAACGCCATTCATCTTATGCCAAGACCGAATTTTTCTAAACGGTAAGTTATTTCTCAATGGCCTTTGGGGACATTTTCACACAATCCTCTATGCTCAGCTCCCAGTAAGGATCTGAGAGACACCCCAGCTGTTAACAGTTCCCAGATGCTTTAGAAGGAACCATCCCACCCAGGACTAAGCGTCTAAAGGGCTAGTTTGCGGCTGGAGTCATCGGGCCGGTCTCTGGAACACCTGTGGCCCGGACTCTCGGGAGGAAGAAGCTCGGTGCGTCCGTCTGAATCTGAATCTCCAGCCGTGCTCCACGCTCCCCGGGAGAGGGAAGCTTCACGCACATTGTTTGAAGTTCGCACCGTGGATAAAGACCCACTTACAGGAAAATGTCTCCCAGATTAGCTGCCTTTTTTTGTTTTTATTTTTTTAATTTTAGAGAGAGAGAGAAACATCAATTGGCTGCCTCCTGCATGCCCCCCTCCTGGGGATCAGGCCCACAACCCCGGCGTGTGCCCTGACCGGGAATTGAACCAGCAACCTCCTGGTGCATGGGTCGCCCAACCACTGAGCCACACCGGCCGGGCTAGATTAGCTGCTTCTAACAGCACCCCTACACTGCTGATCATGCTGTCCCGCCCGAGCCTGTGCACGTACCTGACACACCAACACACGCTCGGCAATGTTTCCTTCTCTCTAATATCATCTTCCTATTCAGTGCCATCCCCTGTCTCTGCACAAACACAGTGCGTGTAAGGAAAGGACCGCAGGGTGGGGGGTGTCAGGAGAGATGAGGCATCAGTATGCAGCGCAGTGTCTCCTAAAAGAGCAGATCGGGCGGATCCGACGACATAATAGGCCATGATTGAGTAATCAGCTCGCTTGTGAGGATGGGAACGTCCGTTGCGTCTGGATACCCAGTTGCTGCCCGGAATCTTAAAAACCTGACTGCACTGGCCTGAAAAGTGGGGCGGCCCCGCGCGGTGAGGGGCTGTGTGACTCGCAGGCCGTGGGCGCCGGGCCGGGGTTCTGCCGTGGAAACTAACGGTTGTGTGCATTGTGTTCTGTGTAGTGATGATAAGGGGGGGCCGGGCTTCGTCACACTGTGCTAGGGAAGTGGGCGCAGCACAGCCCCCTGCACACCAGCTCAGACACCCTGCATGGCCACAGAGTCACCCGACTACAGATCCAAGGAGTGGGACAGAAGGGTCTGGATTACTGAAGCCTGTGCCTCACCGAGCAGTCTGTGGGAAGGTTCTCTTGGCTCTGACGCTGTGGTTTCCTCGTGTCTGCTTCCGTCGTCTTCCTTTACCAACCCGTCCTCCCGGCGGAGGATTCGCAAGTACGCGCCATTTTTTTTTTTTTTTTATCCTCACCTGAGGACATTTTTCCACTTTTTGTTCAGGTAGAGTGGGAGGGAGAGAGGGGAACAGAGAAAGAGGGAAACATCGATGTGAAAGGGACACATGGAGTGGCTGCCACCCGCACAACCGACCAGGGCCGGGGACAAACTGCAACCGAGGTACATGCCCTTAGCGGGAACCGAACCCGGGTCTCTCGGGACCGCAGGCCGACGCTCCAACCGCTGAGCCAAACTGGCCAGGGCTAGTACGCGCCATTTACAGAAAATACACGAGACGAGAAAGATCAAGTTGAAGAGGGAAAGAGACTTTTTCTAAAGATATCGATGCAAATAAAGTCAATGAAAACTTCTCCTCAAATGATGCAATTAATCTTCTAAGAGTTCAGGTTTCTTTGATTAGGAATCACTAAAATTCAAAGGTCATGTATTGATGAAGGAAATCTAGAGATAATCTAACTCGAAAACTTGAACACAACATGGACACAGCCCCTACTTGAGTACATACGACTAACATACAAAGAATCAGCCCACACTTATTAATACAAACTCTGGAAAGACTTGACACCTCTAAGCGGAGATGCCAAAATCCCGAATCTCAAACCATTTCTAGTGTACGAGTCTGGTCCACCGCAAACAAACGCAGGAAGTGACGTGAGGGTGCACATGGCCAAGTTATACGTGTCTGAGAGATTCAAGACACCTCCTGGTTCAGTGGCCGGGAAGCCGTGTGGGCCGACGTGGAAAAATCTCGCAGGTGGTGAGAGCTGACGGGACCGCTAACGGAAAGGAGGTGAATGTGGTAAAAATCCGTGGGTTGGTGAAGAAAAGGAGAAAGTAGGGAAGTGTGAGTGATGGTCAAGGCAGTGGCAAGCAGAGGCGGATGTTCCTATAGACCAACTTCCCTCTCTCCTCTGTTCCCATCAAAGTGGGCAGAAGGCGGGTGGCCCGTGGGCAAGCCTGTCCTCCAGCTTGTGTCCGCAGCTGCCCAGAGGAAGGGGCACCTTTTCTGAGTTTGCCCGGAGGAGGTGCCAGCTGAGACTTCGTCTATCAGGAGTGGGCTCCTTCGTAGCCTAGTTTGAGGGCTCCGTCCCTCCCCCGTGGCATCGAGCTCTTAGCTCATTTCTTCTGCTTCGAATGTCTCCTTTCATTCCGTGCTCGACTATGTGACACCTCCCTGCGTGTTACTTTGCCATCGTTGGTCAGGAGTGGACAGTGCCTTTCATTGCTCTTAGTGAGATCCAGAATCTCGACACGTTATCGCTGCATTGGGCCGATCACCGTCTGTGTTAACTCGTAACTCAGAACCTCTGTACCCACCTAGCCACGGAGTGCAGCCACCCGCCCCAGCGTCCACCCTGCTGACGCTTACTTCCGGTGGCTCCCTGTCCTCTGTTCCGTCCCCGCCCGGACCATCGGTGCCCCGCTGAAACCTGGTGGGTCAGCTGAGTGGCCTCACGGGGGAAGATGGGGGAAGGACCTGAGTAACTAACTACATACACCACTCAGCTGTGCCCGGGGGCGTGTGTTCAAACCAGTCTCCCCAGGGCTGGTTTCATTTCTTTGACCCTCGTCCTCCTTATAAGTGTCAGCTCAGTTAAGGCCATAGTAGTTTGACTACCAGGTCGTTAATATTAAAAGACTTCGCAAGTTCTTTCGGTGGAGACGCAAATACTTTTCTCATGACTAATGAAATTCCAAAGAGTATTAGGGGCCAGGAATGATCTTGGTCACCAGTGGTGCCCCACGCTTGCCCCTGGCCCTGGCCCCTGTGGTCTAGACAGATTTCAAAGGCTGAAAAGTCCGTCTAGAACTGTTTCCTACTGCTTCCCAGGGCCCGGGGGCCCGAGCAGGAGACAAGCCCTTCTTTTCGTCGAACAAAGGGCGTCGAGAGTGAACTCGGGTTCGACTCCTGCTCCTGCCACTGTCTCTCTCTGTTCGGAATCAATCCAGGCCTGGAAACACGGCAGGTTGGTGGACATCGGGTCACCTTTGCGGTGCCCTGTGCGTACCTGGTCCTGCCGGGATATGAACGCAGGCAGACAAGAGTCAGGGGAGAGTCGCTGTGGTAGGAGCCGTCCTGCCACAAAGCGAGCAGCGCTGACGAGCAGGTGCGGAGCGACCGAGAAGACGTGCGTCACGGGGCCTTTGCTGAGACAGCTGTGCTCAGGGCACTGTGCTCCCCACCTTCTACCTGTCTCTGCTTTCAGCTCTACATTGATTTTGACCAAACAGCCTCCAGCTTTGAAACCATCGAACCGCACCAGAGAAGAGGCAGGCAGTCTAGTTTTGCTTTCCATCTGATTTTTTGATATTCAATATGTACTCAGGGTTATTTTTCGAGAGAATTAAACCGAAGCATACAGTCAACAGCTGTCACCATCTGTCAATGATAACTTTTGACTAACAGGCCCCGTTGACATTCTTTCAACCCACCCCCCACCCCCCAAATCTCAGAAGGCCATTCTGCGGGTACCCAAAACAGATGAACACTGAGCAGTACTGCCCGCGACGTCCAGCCCCTTTCGTTTTCCAGTCTTTACGGCGTAGGTAAAAAGAAAAGGAACCGTTCTGGGCAAGACACGCAGTCATGCTGGACAAGAGAAAGACAGTTTTTAAAATTAGTACGAGTTAAATAACTATACCTCCTAAAACCTGTCACTGCCTCCATTTTCTCTATGACTTAAGATGTGTGTATGCCCTTTTTCAACATATAATGGGCAAGATCTTATTTCATAGGCGTTCGAGAACAGTTCCTGGTGGCATTTTTCTGAACAGAACCCTTGCTTGCCTTGAAGGAGGTCAGTGACTGTGTTTGGTCTTCCTGTGTTGTGGCCAGTTCACAGGCTTGTTTTTAGGTAAGAAATATTCTCCATGTGTGTCTGAGGAATGGAGCCAACACGGAAGGTGAAGAATCTTCGTTAATTCCCCCCCAAATAGCTCCCCAATACTCTTTCGCATCAAGTTCTGAAAAGAACGTGGACCACCCACGGCTCCCGTCAGTACGAGGAGCCAAGGAGGCTTGACGTGGTCCAAGGTGACCCTGCAGACAGAGGGCTGTCCTCTGACAGACGTCCTCCGTGGTGCCCCAGCACTGCAGCAGCGGGGGGCCTATGTGTGTACGCAGCTTTGCATGTCCCTTTCCAGGGCAAGAGGACACACGGCTGCCACGCAAGCCGTCCACGGAGGGAGCGCCAAGTCCTCGGGCCCTCAGCTCCAGAAGTCCACACACGAGCCGTGGTCGGCAGTTAGAGCATCGGCCCACGGGCCAGAGTCATGGGTTCTATTCCCGGTCAAGGGCATGTACCTCGGTTGAGGGTTCGATACCCAGCCCTGGTCAGGGTCATGTGGGAAGCAACCAATCAATGTGTCTCTCTCACATGGATGTTTCTCTCTCTCCCTCCCTCCCGCCCACCTATTCTCTCTAAAAAAAAATCAAGGGAAGAATAACCTCAAGTGAGGATTAAAAAGTACATACCTACCTACATAAATAAAAGCGCTCACACAAGCCAAGGCGCACGGCTGCCTGCATCGGCCACAGGAAGGGAGGAGGGAAGAGGCTGGAGCCAGGAGGGCGCAGGGGGGAGGGTAAAGTAGAACCCCGTCGGCTACAGAGTGAGTTCCCTCTCCTGCACCGCGCAGGGAGACAGGCGCCCCGGGCAGTGGGGGGGGGGGGCTTCCTTCCACGGGGGGGCTCCCTCGCACGGGGGGGGCCTTCCTTACACTGGGGGCCTTCCTCGCACGGGGGGGCCTTCCTCGCAGGGGAGGCTCCCTCACACGGGGGGGCCTTCCTCGCACGGGGGGGGCTCCCTCACACGGGGGGGCCTTCCTCGCACGGGGGGGCTCCCTCACACGGGGGGGCCTTCCTCGCACGGGGGGGCTCCCTCACACGGGGGGGGGGCCTTCCTCGCACGGGCTCGGACTCGGCGCGGCACAGACTTCTCGAGGGGAAGGGCTCTCAGTGTTCGCCCTTCAGTGGGAGAAGGTCGCTTTCGGCCTGTCCCACGGCCTCTGTGGGCCTGGAGCTCACGCAGGTCAGGGCTCCGTTACGACACAGGCCACGTATTCCTGATAGAAAGTGAGCCCTGTCCTTGCAGGGGGCCTGATGGGGCGAGAGGCCCCGAGCCCCAGCTCCAGCTGCCTCCAGGCCGGGCTGCCCGGATCTGCAGCAGCCTCAGAGCCTCGAAGGGACAGAGGGGCAGCCACACGACCAGACACGCATGAAACCCACTCGACTCCAAGCTGACTCGTCAATACCAACCTGGCACCACCTTGTCATTGCTGAGGGCAGGCGAGGGTTACAAACCGGTCCCCTCCCTCAGAAGGCTGCAATGTAACTGCGGAAGACAAGTTACACAGCTGAAGCTTAGGGGCTGGGGATACCAGGCGTCTTTTTCGGACTCACTGGGTTTTATTTTTAATTTCAGGAATATGGGACAGATCTGTTATCGTTAAATCTGTAACTGATGGATTAGAGAGAGAAAGAAATACTAAAGACTGCCACTCAATAACTGACAGCTTACCTAAATCCAATCATTACAAAACAGTTTGGCCCTGGCCAGGTAGCTCAGTTGGTTAGAGCATCATCCCGATGTGCCAAGGTTGTGGGTTCAATCCCCAGGCAGGGCACATACAAGAAGCAACCAATGAGTGCATCAAGAAGTGGAACAACAAATCAATGTTTCTCTCTCTCTCAAAGCAATCAATATATATATTTTTTAATTTTAAAAAATTTTTAAAAATTTTAAAAATTGAACAGTCGAGTCATAGAAAAAACAACAGAAACCAACCCACGAGAAGACCTCTGTGAAGTACTCACCATTGGTGACGGTCAGTTTTATCACGAAGGTCTCGTTCTCCCCTGTGCTGGCCTTGAAGCAACAGCGGTAAAGGCCAGAGTCAAAGGCCGAGACATGGGGTATGATGATGAAGGTCCTCCTCATCCCCTGGTCACAGTTACTCAGTATCTCTCTGCGATACCTTGAGGGGTAGCTTCTCCCTTGGGACAAGTTGCACCTGGTTAGGAGGTCGATCTGATGGGACTGCAGCTTCTCCCATGTGACTTGCTGCAGGGGACTCTTCATTCGATGCTCATACGTGAGCGTGATGTTTGTTCCCGGTTCCGAGACCACATGGCTGTCTGGTGGCACAGCCCCCTCAAATCTATCTGAAAGGAAGAAGAAGCTGATTATGCTCAGGTCCTCACATTTCTAGATGCGAAGGTAGAAGCTACTCCGAAAATTCCATCATGATGATTGGTGATGTCTTTTGATATAGCTTCAGTGATTGTACATGATACCTTCATACCACATTTTTGTAAGAAAAGGGCTTTTGAAAGACTGTGTTCACACATATTCTCCTCAGTTTTACTTGGTTAACCATATAATAAGAAACATAACCAACACCTCTTGTGCTTTTCTTGGTAGTGATCGTATCAAGTGATTAAATTTCACAGGACTACGGTAGTAATACTGGGCTGCTGACTCACACGCTGACTCTGAGTATCAAATATCTAGATTGTAATCATGCCAACTAATATTTTATTGTTTGTAAAAGAGATACCAAATCACTTTCATTGAGTATATACATAAATTCATTTTTTCAGATGTATGGGTTGTCAAATGCATAAATAAAGTAAGAACCCCATGTTCTATGACTTTCTGGGTACCTAGAAATTCCTACCACCATAGTTGGATCACCCAGCATGCAGTGCTCAGTACCCAATCATCAGATACTTCAATCAGCAGTTTTTATAGTGTGGTCTGAGGACACAAAGGATCCCTGTATCCCTCTCTGAGATCTGAAAGATCAAACCGATTTTAATAGTAATGTTAAAATGTAATTTACCTTTTTACCTCTTATTCTATAAGTATATATTCTTAGAAATTCACTCTTATCCTATACAAATATAGAGTGGATATTTTCAGTCTCTGATGGACATTGGGATATGTGCTTATAAATTCTAGTCTTTTAAATCATGCTTGGTTTTAATTTCTAACACAATAAATATAGAAGGTCATAATATACATAAACAAAATTCTTTTGGGTCATCAATAATCTTTAAGAGAATAAAGGGTAAAAAAAAACCTCTAAAATTTATATAGAACCACAAAAGACTATAAAGAGCCAAAACACTCTTGAAAAAAAACAAAGCTGAAGGTGTCACACTTTCTGATTTCAAACTAAAATACAAAGCTACAATAATTAAAACAGCATGGTACCAGCAAAAAGACAGAAATACAGACCAATGAGAGAATAGAAAGCTCAGAAATAAATCCACATGTATATGGCCAACTGCTCTTCAATAAGAGTGCCAAGCATACACAATGGGGAAAGGATACTCTCTTCAACAACTGTTCTTGGAAAAACTAAAAAAAGACATTGTAAAAGAATATAATTAGACCTTTATTTTACGCCATACATAAAAATCAATTCAAAATGGATAAAGACATAAATGTAAGACCTGAAACTGTAACACTCCCAGAAGAAAACATAGGAGAAAGTTTCATGACATTGACCTTGGCCATGATCTCTTGATTATGACTCCAACACAGGCAACAAAGAACAAATAGACAAGTGGGACTACATCAAACAAAAATATTTCTACATAGCAAAGAAAATAATCAACAGAGAGAAAGGGCAGCCAATTGATGTTTCTATCTCTTTCCTTCTCCTTCCTTTCTATCTAAAAATCTATGAAAACATATTTTTAAAAAATGGGCTGAAGACTGGAATAGACATTTCTCTAAAGAAGACGTACCAATGGCCAACACATGTATGCAAAGATGCTCAGTGTCACTAATCATTAGGGTGCAAATCAACACCACATGAGGTACCACCTCACATTTGTGACTATTAATAGGATGACTATTATTTTTAAAAAATAACAGTTGTTGGCGAGGATGTAAGAAATTGGAACCCTTGTACCCTGTAGGTAAGCATGTAAAATGGCACAGCCTCTGTGGAGGCGCCTCAAAAATTCTGAAAAGAACTACATATGACCCAGCAAATAGAAGTACAATCAGGATCGCAAAGAGATGTTAGTGCATGCTTATCGCAGCACTATTCACAAATGGAAGCAACCTAAGTGTCCATCAGCCCATCAGTGAATAAATGGATTTTAAAAGTGTGTATATATTACAATGGAATGTTATTCAGCCTTTTAAAAGAAGGAAATCTGCAATATGAGACAACGTGGATGAATCTGGATGACAATATGCCAGGTGAAATTAATCAGACACAGAAGGACAAATATTGCACGATTCCACTTCTATAAAGTATCTAAAATAGTTGAACCCATAGAAGCAAAGAATAGAATGGTGATTGCCAGGGTCTGGGGGAGGGGAGACCTGGGGAGGGACGACATGTGGAGGGGCGACATGGGGAGGGACTTGCTCTCCGGTGGGTAAGGAGTTTCAGTTTTACAAGATGAGTACATTGTCGAGATCTGCTTGTTGTGCACCGCGGTGCCTGTAATTAACAACACTACTTGTATACCTGAAAATCTGCTGTGTTTATTTTAGATCTCATGTTAAATGTTCTTATCATGATAAAATTTTGTCTTAAAAAGAGTATAAAGGGATCCTGAGACCCAAAGATTGAAGAATCTGATCCAGTGAATAGCCTCCAGGACCTACTTCTCCAAATGATGATAGCCCGGGGGGTGCGGGGGTGACATCATCTATTTAACCTGATAGCTGTGCTGCGGCCGACGAGGATTCTGACCTACTGTCCAAGCAGGAAGGACAGTCATGGACACTAGACAAAAACTGCAGCATCGTGGGAGACCATCTGCCCCAGCCTCCCTGTGTCACAAACTCACTGTGGGCTGGCCCGGGAGCCACGGTGCTGTCATCCAGGGAAAAACAGGAGAGGACAGGAGAGAGGAGGACCCGCACTTGAGAAAGAGCGCCAATCACCTAAAACACTAAGACCTGCTACGTTCAGCCTGAACACCATCTGAGATAGTGTCATCACCGCCAAATCAGCTTCTTCTCTTCAGCAAGTGGCTCCTTGTGTCAGAAAGTTGTTGGAAAGAGAAAGCCACAGCCCTCTAGTTTCTCCCTCCGTAACTGTGCGAACCATTTTCTGAACCTGACACTCTACCCACATAACAAGCGCACAGGAAACACTTCATCTCGAACTAATAAGCCCACACGAGAACAGGGGGAAGAGAGAGGCGAGGGAGAAACATACATAAGAAGTGGGGAAAATAACAACATAGAAGCTTAAAGGAAACAAAGGAGAAGTTAGAATGACACTAAGACAGGGAACGGAAGCATGAGAAAATAAGAAAGGAGGGACAGTATAAACAAAAGGCTAGATCAGATCACAGCCCGACGTGCTGGGGGAAATAAAAGAACATAAAGGAAAAAGAAGAGAAACCCATTTTTTCTCAGAAACCTGTCCTCCAATCTCAGACACGTGCTTCATCTGCCTGCCCAGCCCAGCCCTGCTCTGGAAGCAACCCCATGGACGGTGACTGGGGCGTGAAGTGTCTGTATGGGCACCAGGCCAAACCAGGAGGGCAGCCAGGCCTGGGCGTCTCGAGGGGGCTGCCAGGACCCAGGCTCATCTGGCCACAGACGCAGGCCAGGTGGTTTGGGAGCACAGCGTGGACCCCCATTTACCTCTCCTGATGAACGGAATAGCTGGCTGGTGCCACAGGGGCACCTGACCCAGGTGAGGTCAGCACAGCCAACCAGCCTCACGTCACCTGCTGCTGCTCCGACCCTGATCCCCCTGCTGGGCACCCGGAGAGGGACGCAGAACCACCTGAAACCACAGCTGGGGGCCCCCTGAAACCACAGCACAGGGACGCTGGCTCCCCGACTTGGGAAGCAAACCTACCTAACGTGGCGATTGAAGTGCAGTTAATAGGAAAGGAAAGGTTTGGTTCTAATTTAATCCTGGAAACAGACACAAATGAATGAAAACCAGTTCACTGTATCTCTAACTGGTTAGGCATCAATTTTTTGCATAAACATGGAATGATAGACAGTGGGCTTTTTTTTTCTTTGAAAAACTGTATTTTTAGCCCTGGCCAGGTGGCTCAGTGGGTTGGGGTGCCATCCTGTATGCCAAAAGGTTGAGGGTTCGCTTCCCCATCAGAGCACATACTCAGGTTGCGAGTTCAAGTCCCCAGCCTGGGCACTTACAGGAGACAACCAATCAAGGTTCTCTCTCACATCAATGTTTCTCTCTCTCTCTTTCCCTTCCTCTCTCTCTAAAATCAATAAAAACATACCCTCAGGTGAGGATATTAAACATGAATAAATAAATAAAAGCTTTATTTTATATTTCATTCTTTTTATCCTCACCCGAGGATATTTTTCCATTTATCTTCAGACAGAGTGAGAGAAAGAGAGAAACATCAATGTGAGAGAGACACAGTGACTGCTGCCTCCCACACGACCCCAACCAGGGCCGGGACCGACCGCAACCAAACCACGTACCCTTGACTGGAACTGAACCTGCGACTCGCTGGTCCGCGGGCCGACGCTCCAACCACTGAGCCAAACTGGCCAGGGCATTAAAATGTTCTGTTTGGAGCAGTGGCTGCTTTACAACCAAACTGAGAGGAAGGCAGAGAGATCTCCCATAGACCCCTCCTCCGGGGCCTCCGATTACCTACGTCGCCCCCAGACTGAAGCACCTTTACCAAGGAGGAACGCGCACTGACATTTCATAATCGCACAGGTCCCCCGTTCACCTCAGGGCTCACCCTTCACGTGGCACGTTCCACGGGCTTGGACTAGTGAACAATATGTGTCATCTTCAGAGTCTCGCACCGAGTATTTTCACTGCCCTGGAGGTCCCTGGGCTCCGTGTGTCCCTCCCTTGCTGAACAGCAGCCGCTGGCCTTGTGACTGTTTCCTGGATCCGCCTTTCCCAGAAAGTCATGCATGTAGTCTTTCCAAGTTGGCTTCTTTCACACGGTCATTTGCCTGTAAGCTTCCGTCTTTCCTTTTCATGCATCTCTTTTTAGCACTGAATCGTATTTCACTGTCTGGATGCACCAGTCTCTTTATCCATCACCTACGGAGGACATCTCGGTGGCGTCCACGTCGGGGGGATTGGGAATAGAGCCGCTGTACACGCCACGGGCAGGCTTTTGGTGGACACGAGTTTCAGCTCCTTTGCACAAACACCGAAGAGCACGCTCGCTGGGGTGCAGGATACGAGGATGCTGCGTTTTGTAAGAAACTGCCGGAGCGTCTTCCCCAGCGGCCGCCCCGTCCTGCACCCCCCGGCTGGGCCCACGCGTGCCCGGGGCTCCGGTTCTCTCCAGCGCCGGGCGCTGTCAGTGTCCGGATGTGGCCATTCTGACCATGGGTCTCTGTTGTCCTCACATGGTTTGTATGTAGAAAACATGATGAAGTCCTCTGTGTTTCGTATGGGATGTTTCTGGCAGGATGATAGCTCACTTTCGAGAAATATTTCAGTGCTTCACGGCCTTTACCAGGCACCACTCGGTCCCTGGGCACACCTGGGCACACCTGGGCAGCATGCCCCTGCCCGAGCCCATCATCACATCCCAGCTGCTAACCGCGCCTTCGCCATCCTCAAGACCAACGGCTCTGCAGGTGGTTTGGGCAGCCCCGCAACACGGCTCCTCAATGTCCGGAAACCCCAGCCCTTCCTCAGCCCCGACCTGGGTGAGCCTCTTATACTCCACTCTATCCTCAGGGTCGGCCTCACAGGGACACAACCTGCCGGCACCCGGACCGCGGACTTCCAGCCTCCGCAGCCCTGAGACAGTCAGTCCGTGTGCAAACCCTCACGTGCAAACCCCCATGTGCAAACCCCCACGTGCAAACCCCCACGTGCAAACCCCCACGTGCAAACCCCCACGTGCAAACCCCTGGCCGGGGTCCCTCGGGAAGGAGCCCGAGCAAACCAACACGGGGTAGAAACGTCCCTGGGGCAACATTTCGGGTCCCACCCGGATTTCACTGGCACCCATCAGAAGCAGCAAGACCACCCTTAGGGGATCCGCCGTCTTCTCCGAGCCCCTACCCACCCATGGCCATTCTCTGTCCTTCATTAAAGTGCAGACACAAGGGAAACGAACCAAACAAGATTTAAAACAAACAAACAAGCTGAAGGATTGCCTGACGGAACAGCTCAGAGAAGGGGGTAGAACACACCCCGAGAGGTCTGCAGCTCGTCCGAGGTGCAGTGCTCCGTATGAAGACCCGAGAGCAAGGGCTCGTGGCCCCGGGACTCGCGAGTCGACGTCCTGTGATTCAGCTGCTGTGGCCCAGGCTGCCTCCCGCCGCACCGGGGAGCCCCCGGGCTGGCCAGTGTCCATCTGAAGGGGCCACGGAGGCTCTCGGTGTAACTTTGACTCACAGGTTTCCATTGTTTAAAAAACAAGCTTGACTCCCTCTGCTCCCGGACAAGGAGGGAGAACAATGCTTTCGGCTGAAGTCAGCGCCACGAGGTCTGCTCGGAGTGCAAGGAACGCCCCCCCTTGGAGCAGCTGTGCCCTCCCGGCAACCAAGCAGCAAACGGCTCGTGGGACGTCAGAATCTTAAACGGTATAGCTCCGAGGGCTGGTACAGCCAGACGGCGACAGGGCAGACACCTGCTCTCCACGGAGGTGTCCGCAGTCGGCCTCGCAAACTTGGACGTTTCTGGGAGACTTTCCACGTGGCAGTTTTACAGAGAAAGAATCGAAAGAGGAGCACCGACCCTCAACATCCCCTCCTGGAAAAGAGCCTGCATTCGTGACTGGCTCTGCAGATGACGGTAAGCCTTTCGTCTCGTATCCACTTCATATTTTTGACATATTGCAAAAGCAAACGGGTCGACCTGGAACTTGCCCTTACTGTGCGCCAGCACTAAGTGTGTTCCCTGTGCTAACACCCTGAGTGCCCACGACAGCCTGGGATAAGCCACCCCGCTGGTGGGTGGCACAGAAGGGCATCCCACCAGGCGGGAGGCCCCTGGAGCCACCCCTGGGCCAGGGCTGCGGTCTGACCCTGTGAAGGGACTGCGTGGGACACTCAGAGTTCCCTCCACCTGCACCTGGGCTGCATTTCACAGCAAAAAAAACAGGCTCCCAGAAACCCCTGTCCCCAATATCTCATTTTATGATGCCTCAAATCCTATCATTGGAAATCAATTTCTTTGCTTGT
The DNA here is from genome assembly GCF_014108415.1 of Molossus molossus. NCBI lineage: Eukaryota > Metazoa > Chordata > Mammalia > Chiroptera > Molossidae > Molossus > Molossus molossus. The sequence continues at coordinate 113,098,560 of NW_023425399.1, forward strand.
CCTTGTTAAAATGCACATAACGACCTCAGCTCCCGGCCGGCACCAGCTCAGGGGTGTGAAGTCGGACATTAGATTGCTTTCCGGGTAAGAGGACAGGAAGCCGGTCCCCACTGGCTAGTGGCTCCACACACTGGCTGCAGCAAAGGAGAGAGACCAGCCAGGAGCCCACCTTGTCACAGGCCACCGTTCACAGGCCACCATGCTGCCTGGGACCCAAGGTTAGAGAATGAGGGTCCCTTTCGTCATTCATTCATTCCCTCATTCGTTCATTCATTCCGCAGGGATCCCTGACACAACAGCATGTAAGACACTGGTGAGTGGACTGGAAGACAAAACCAGGTCTCCGCCCAGAACCTCTGGAAGTCGCCCATCAAGTCCCCCCGTCCACTGAAACCCTGGCAGAGAAAGGTGTGAGTTCGGGTCCCGGCACTAGAAGCCGCACCGTCGGCTGGCTCCCGGCTGACACAGGTTCTCTGATCAAAGGCGAAGTTGCTTTGACGACCTGCTGAGGACCCGGGATATTCGATGGACGAAGCTTCGCGGGCCCAGGGCGCCTGTGCACGTCCCATTCCCTCCCTCTCCCCACATCGTCTGCCCGGGTCACTACTGATCTGTTTTTGTATCTACTTCGCTACATTTCCTCTATGTCCAGCTGGTCTTGTGGAGAACCAGTAAGTAGAACTGCCGATGCATGACATGGAAATGACCAAGCGGCGATGCTGTGATGATGAAGATGGGGAGGGGAGGGCACGAGCCCGTCCCACAGTGTGCTGGGCCTTTCTAAACAAACCGTCTTCCTCCCGACAGCCTTACCTCTGCCCCTTCTCTGAGCCCCAGCGTCCAGGTCCTCATCGTCACCTGCTCCTGGCGAGGAGTTTGGTCAGTGTTCTCCCTGCCCACGCCCCCTTCATGCCATCCACGCCGCCGTCCGATAGCCAGAGAAGTCTCTGTGGAACACAAACCTGGCCCTGGACGTGCCCGCTTACGGCCGGAAGGATCCCGGAGCCTTTCCGACACTATTCAAGCTTCTTGGCACGTATTCTAAGGCCTAATGAGTCGGCCCCGGTTTCGCCCAAGTGCCTCTTGAGTCCTCGCTCACCGGTCCCCATGCACACTCTCTGGTCCTCCACCCCACGGCACACACGCGGTCCTGCCTCTGGACCCTGGACTAGGTCACCGCCCTCGCGCCGCCCCCTGCCTATGCCCCGGCCGTGGCCAGGTGTGCCTTCTAGCTAAGCTTTCCGGACCCCCCTTCCTGAGACTAGCCCTCCCCGCGCATGCCACACTGCAGCCTGTAGTCACCTCTCCGCCTACGTGCTGTCCTCAGTGACACCTCCCGCCCACTTGCTAAGCCTTGAAGCAGAAACTCTAACCCATCTTTCCATCCAGTTGTGTCTTAGTTTGAGTTCACCTTCCCAGATTGTTACTTTCGTCTCTCCTCCGGCACCCAGTGGGCAGGGATGCCCTGCCGTAGGTGTGTGAACCTGTCTTGAACCCCTCACACAACTTGGCAGGGAAAAGGGGCCCTGGAAGGAACCAAAGACGGGTCACAGAATCAAAGAATCGAGCCCCTGATGGCTGGGCTTTGCAGTAGCGGGGAGGCGTGGCCAAGGACACTGGGCGTGGCTGGGACCCCACCCTGAAGAAGCAACAGCTTTGCCAGGGTCCAGAGTCCTGGACTGACCCTTGAACGTGAGTCCGAGCCTCTCGAAGCCTGTGTCCGGGGCACAGCAGACGGAGTCGGTGCTGGGCCGCGCCGACCCCCGAGCCGGGCTCGCTCACGGGGCCCCCGGTCACGGCTCTTCCACCTTTCGGCACTGTGGGGAGCTACCTGTTAGCAGACCAGCCCTGAGGGGCTATTGTGAACCCATCTGTGAGGCCACGGGTATGGCCTATAAATGCCAGCAAGACCCATCCCCACCCTGAGTAGCTTACAAAAGAGTCACTTGCTGTAATCACTAACTCAGTTTAAAAATAGTCAGTAAGGGCCTAGTATATGTAAGGAACTGAAGAAGCTATGAGGGACACGGCGAAACACAAGGCAGACAGGGTCCCTGTTGTCACAGGGCTTGCAGACCGGTAAGGAGGCCACGCAGTGACCTGGAGCGTCCCCGCCCCCGCAGTGGCGGGACCCAGAGGGGAGAGAGGAAGGAGGATGGCACCCAGAAGCGAGTCCTGGCTGGACTTGGAGCAAAGCCCCCGAGGCAGGCACCCCCCAAGGACACTGAAGGACCCCGAGGCCAGGGCGAACCACTGGAAATGCCCGTGGAGAGGAGGAGGGTGTGGAAGGTTGGCCGACAGGCTTCTGCTGGGGTGTGAGCCTGACCACTGGGGCGGATGGGGGGAGACTGAGCACCAGTGTGGAACAAGGGGGCGATCACAGCCAGAGAAGGAAAGCTGAGGGCGCACTGGAAGATTCCTGTCGCCGCCCGAGGCTCTGGCACCCGGAACAAGACAAGAGAAAAGCAGGAAAAGGAAGAGAAACGTCAATCAACATCGACCAAGGTTACACTTGCACCAGTGAACGTCTCGACGGCAGGGGTTCCCACCGCCGCACGGAGGCCGATGGGTGTTACCTCGGCTAATCTGGCGCTTCGTTTCCCGAGGAAAACCAAGACCCGGCTGCAGCCCTCGCCTGCACCCCTCGCCTGCACCCCACGCGAGGGGAGGGGACACCGGAGCAGCTGGAGCCGGCGGACGCTCCAGAAAAGCTGCTAAGGAGTTTTTCCAACACTGGACAAAAAATATTGACCTTTTACACAGCTAAAAAGAATGATCTAAAATGTAGCGAACAGAGCCTCGGACCAGGGAATTTTATTGCATAAGACAAAAGATTTCGTTTTCACCAAAATGCTGAAAGGGCCGTCTGGAAGGCAGAGACCTTTCAAACTCCAGCAGCAAGAGCGTTGACGGCTCCACTTTTTGAAAGAACCAAAGACAGGAAGATTATCCGAGTTTTAAGAATAAATCAACACCGAAGAGACAAACAAATTATCTGTGTGTGAAACAAATCGCATTCCGCAAAGCATAGTTTCTTTTGGGGGGGGGGGGGGCGGGGGGGCGGGGCATGCAGGGAGAGATCATCAAGCCTCACAACAGACTGTTTATCAAGACAGATGCCCAAGGACCAGTAACAGGCGCACAGTTTGCTGACTAGGACCCGACGCTGCACAGGGTTTAACACGTTAAATCCTTTCATGAAACAGAGTCAGACCGGTAGCTTCAGGAACGTGAACGATCCCTCGCCTTCATCCTACCGTGTTCTCACTCTGTCCACAGACACGCAAGCCCGGAGCAGGACACGGGGACGGCGAGGGTGCAGGAGCGGCCGCTGACCCCAGAGAGCGTGAGCAAAGGAACTCACTCGTCTCGCTCTGCTGGTCTGATAAAGGGTAGCCTGGCTGCCCCTTGCTTTCTTCACTTTTATAAAGCTGTTTGGTATAATTTCCTCCATGATACTCTATTCGAATTACCATGGTTTGGGCGGGGGGTGTGTGTGTGTGTGTGTGTGTGTGTGTGTGCAGAAATAAAAAACAAGATCCCATTTCTGCCTTAGCATAATGACCCTCCAGAAGCCTCACTCTTTCCATCACCAGTTACATCGACATGAGAAATTCCCCATGGTTGCCCGGCCAGTGTGGCTCAGTGGCTGAACGTTGACCCAGGCACCAAGAGGTGGCCGGTTCAATTCCCGGTCAGGGCACAGGCCCAGGCTGTGGGCTAGATCCCCAGTGGGGGGCAGGCAGGAGGCGGCCAATTGATGTTCTCTCTCATCGATGTTTCTATCTCTCTCTCCCTCTCCCTTCCTCTCTCTCTAAAATCAATAAAGAGACTTCCGGTCAGGACGGCGGGTAGGTAAACGCAGTGTCCATCCTCCCACAACCACATCAAAGTTACAACTAAACTACAGAACAACCATCATTCAAAACCACCTGACACCGAGCTGAGTGGAAGTCCTACAGCTACGGGATTAAAGCAGCAGCCACAGGAAACTGGTAGGAGGGCGGAGGGGCCGGTCCCACACCCACGTGTGGCGGATAAAAATCAGGGGACACCTCGGCTGGGAAGGTCCTCCATGAGCACTGAGGGGACCCCGTCCCACACCAGGTGCCCCGCTTAGGGTTCCAGTGCCAGGAAGAGAATCCCCATCACTTCTGGCTGGAAAAACCAGCAGGAACTGAGGCTCAGGGAGGCTGAGGCGGCTGGAGCCCCAGGCAGCTCCTTAAAGGGCCCGCGCACGGACTTATCGGACTCTCTCCCTCTAAGCTTGGAGGGGAGGCAGCTCGAGGGGCGACAGGGACATACAGGGAAGAACTGAGCTGTTTGGCACTGGAGCGAGGGCTGGAGAGGGGGCTTTCTCCGGGACAGACGTGCTGTCAGAGGCCTTTGTTCCTTTGGTGAGCCCTGCCCTAGGGCGGCAGACAGCCCCCATATCTGGGACTCCAGCAACCTGGCTCACACTGGTAGCCCCGCCCTGGTGACTCCCTGGGGCCCCGCCCCGCCCCACCCAACTTTCAGGCCCACCCAAGCTGTTGCCAGTTGCTTAACCATAGGATTGGCCTGTCTTGGATCCTGCTTCAGGTTTTTCCTAAATTCTTTCAAACAAGCAGCATCTGGTCTCAGCGAGCCCCATACCGCTCGTTAAGTAATACACAGAAACAAACACAGGGAGGCAGCCAAAATGAGGAGACAAAGAAACAGGTCCCAAATGAAAGAACAGAACAAAACCCCAAGAAAAGAACTAAGCGAAATGGAGATAAGCAACCTAACAGATGCTGAGTTCAAAATACTGCTTATACGGATGCTCATTGAACTTAGTGAGAACCTCAGTGAACTTAGTGAGGACCTCAAGAGCATAAAAAAGGATCAGTCAGAAATGAAGGAGGCACTAACTGAAATAAAGAATAATTTACACAGATTCAATAGTAGAGTAGGTAAAGCCAAGAAGCAAACCATTGATTTGGAATATAAGGAAGCAAAAAATGCCCAATCAGAACAGCAAAAAGAAAAAAGAATCCAAAAAAATGAGGATAGTGTAAGGAGCCTCTGGGACAACTTCAAGCGTGCCAACATTCGCATCTTGGGGGTGCCAGAGGGAGAAGAGCGAAAACAAGAAATTGAAAACCTGTTTGAAACAATAATGGCAGAAAACCTTCCTAACTTGGTGAAGGAAACAGATATACAAGTCCAGGAAGCACAGAGAGTCCCAAACAAGATGATCCCCAAGAGGCCCACACCAAGACATATTATCATCAAAATGCAAAAGGTTCAAGACAAAGTTAGAATCTTAAAAGCAGCAAGAGAAAGGCAGCTAGTTACCTACAAGGGAGTCCCCATAAGGCTGTCAGCTGATTTCTCAGAAGAAACTTTGCAGACCAGAAGGGAGTGGCAAGAAATATTCAGAGTGATGAAAAGCAAGAACCTACAACCAAGATTACTCTATCCTGCAAAGCTGTCATTTAAAATCGATGGCCATATAAAGACTTTCCCAGACAAGAAAAAGTTAAAGGAGTTCATCACCACCAAACCGTTATTATATGAAATGATAAAGGGTCTTTTTGAAGAAAAAGATAAAATATATGAACAAACAAAATGGCAATGAATACAGATCTATCAACAATGGAATCTACAAACAAAATGAACAGGCAGAACAGAAACATTCTCATAGATACGGAGAACATTTTGTTGGTTGCCAGATGGAGGGGGGTTGGGGGAATGGGTGAAAAAGGTGAAGGGATTAAGAAATACAAATTCATTGCTAGACTGACAAACCTCAAAGGGAAAGGGGCTGGGGGGTGGGAAGAAATAAACCAAAGAACGTATATGCATAACCAATGGACACAGACAATAGTGTGGGAAAAGGCAGGAGGGGGGCGGGAGTGGGGAGGAGGGGGTCAATGGGGGAAAAATGAGGAACATCTGTAATACATTCTACATTCAGCAATAACGATTTAAAAATAATAATAAAAATCAATAAAGAAAAAAAATTTTTTAAAGAAATTCCCATCATTGCCCTGGCCGGTGTGCTCAATGGTTAGAACATCAGCCCAAACACTGAAGGGTTGTGGGTTTGATTCCTGGTCAAGGGCACGTACCTGGGTTGCAGGGGTACATGCAAGAGGCAACCAATCAATGTCTCTCTCTCACATCAATGTTTCTTTCTCTCTCTCACCCTCCCTTCCATTCTCTCTCAAAATCAAAGAAAACATATTCTTGGATGAGGATTAACAAACACACACAGAAAGAGAAATTCCCCAAGATGAACAACCAGGCATCAATTACTAACTGGAGCACTAACATGTATACACACCTGGAAAAGTAAGCTTTCAGAAGGTTTCTATAACAGCATTGAAGGTATGGCAAACAGATTGCAAAAATGTAAATGTATTCTAATGAGAAGAATAACTATTATTTTTCAAACATTGATACTGGCCTAATAAGGAGTGGGAAATCACTCCACTGTCAAGGGGGGAAAGTCCGTGAGTGTCCGCTGAGTGTCTGTACATGTTCTACCCCAGACTCGGAGCCGGAAGAAGGAGCAGTTCATGTCGAAGGGCCCAAGCCCCGATGTAAAAATGCTGTGTTTCAATAGCATCTCAGACCCCTGTCTCCAACAAAGTCAGGAAACTGAGACCCAGGCCATTCTGAGGACACAGCGCTGAGAACAGGTGCCTGGGCCCTTCGCAGCAGCTGGACGTGGTGAGAGTTAGAGGCTCCTGCGCAGACCCCGCTTGGGGCTGGGAGGGGCCCAGGAAGACAAGGCGGAGGCGGCGGCTGCAGGTTGACCAGTGAGAACCCCACCACGCTGCCAAATCTCTCGGCAGCGACCACTGAAGGCTTCTCATTGTTCCCTCCTTAACCACTAGCTCCGGCCCTTTAACAATGTTGCCGTTCCCCAGTGAGGTCTCTATTCCCCTCAAAAGAAATCCATACATTTATCTCCACACAACCTGGAGGCTTAAAAAAAAAATTAAGTAGATTAATGGGAAACTAGCAAAAAAGTGACAAGCTTGGTGGGAGCAACACCTATGATTCGGGGTGGAAAGAGGTCAGAATAAAAACCAATGGAGTTCGGTGCCCCCGCCTGCCAGAGAGCAGTGAACCCTTCCAGAAGGGAGGGCCAGCTGTCGGCAGGGGCCAGCACCCCACACACCGTGTCTGACTCAACAACTGCTACAGACACTTCACAAGGTGGACACGTGGGTTGTTCTACAGACCTCCGAGCAGACGACACTAAGAAAAAATATTATGCAAAAACTGAGGGCCTCTTTAAATTTGTCTGCACTCAATCTTTTTTTTTTTTTTTTAGTACATGCCCCTACCGGGAACCGAACCCAGGACTCTCTGGTCCACAGGCTGATGCTCCAACTGCTGAGCCAAACCGGCCAGGGCTCAATCTTTTTTTTTTTTTTTTTTAAAGTATGAAATTTATTGGGGCAACATTGGCTAATAAAACTATGTAAGTTTCAAGTGTACAAGTGTACAGTACATCATCTGTATATTGTGCTGTGTGCCCACCACCCCGAGTCAGGCCTCCTTCCATCACCATTTACCCCCCTTTACCCTCCTCTACTCCCCCCATCCTTTTGCTGTTTTACTGAGCAAACTCCTAACAAAACCTCCCAAGTGCCAGCCCTGTGCCCAGCCCTGGTGGAGTCGCGGGGAGGGTGACGCTGTCTTTGCTCGTGCCTTTTCTGTCCCTTACGTACTCTTTCGCTCCTAGACAACTCGCCCTAAGGGGCAGCTGGAAGCATCGCCCCGTTCCGGAAACGGGGAGCACCGGAGCGATGGTTCCAGACAACCGTGGCCATCCTGGCCCCCGTGCGGCTTCCGCTGTTGGGGAACTTTCCTAGTCACCAGATGAAGTCCAAAGTCTAGACCTTCCACCCACTGACCTTCCCCTCAACCTGTGACCAGAGGTGCTTGTCATACGTCCGGAACATAAAAGCGTTTCCTTTGTACGTGATGTTCCTCATGATGGGTCTTCCTTCTAGAATCCTTCTCAGACGTCCAACCCAGTGCAGACACCTGCCCTGGTTCCGTCAAGAGGGCAGGACTCTCTGTCACCATCGACTCCCAAGACGTTGTTCCACGCAAACTTCCATCCTGCATTCAGAATCCTCGTCTACAGAATCAGAAACTTCTAAAACACCAAACCTTCTTACTCGTTTCTGCTTTTCCTCACAGCAAAAGGTAACTGTCTAGCCAAAGGGTTTAGAAAGCCTTTAATGCAATTTTTACAATTACTGTTATCTGCAGTCATCCAATAAGAAGCAGGTTTTAATACCTCAAAGTGTCACTTGAGCAACAATGTTGAATCATTTGCTGTTTGCTTCATTTCTGCTACTTTCACTGAAAACGTATTAGTCAGACTGTGTTAAGTATAAAACTGCTCCACAAGACACAACGCCCGTAGTTGGAAATGTTTCCGTCTTATTAAATGGCCACTCTTTTGGAAACAATTTCTAGGGTCCCTGCACATGGAGAAGGAAGTGACCCAGCATTTAACTGTGTTAAATAAAGCTACTGTTTTATACGTATTTAATGAGCAGCTGTGTTTCCTAAAAGATAATAAAGAGATATTTCCAGAAATATGATGTCATAAGCGACAAGGACAGGCAAAACGGTCTCACTTGTCTCATACACTGTTACGGACTGAGCTCTGACTCAGAGACAACAATTGAATTCCGACTGTTTCAGATGAAAAATGAACATAGTTCTTTCTCCCCTTATCTGAGGGGGGTACGGTCCGAGACCACCAGTGGATGCCTGAAACCACAGATAGTATTGAAACTTTTATATATATATATACTTTTATATATATATATATATAATGTTTTTTCCTATAGATAGATACCTATGATAAAGTTTGACTTATAAATTAGGCACAGTACGAGATTAACAAAGATAACTGATAGGAGGGAACCATTGTAACAATCCACTGTGATGAGAGTTGCGTGGACATGGTCTCCCTCCCGCTCCGGTTGTACTGCCTTCACCCTTCCCAAGTGACAGGAGGGTGTGACCGGGCGCCACGGGGTGGAGGGAGGGGAGGGAGGCGGGCACTGGGACCTGCCCTTAGGCTGTGTAAGCCTGCACTGGGCTGGAGCGTGGCACAGAGCTAGATGCAGAGAGATTTCGTCACCCCGCTCAGAACCGTGTGCCATGTAGCACTTGTGAATTGTGTATTTGTGGAAATCCCCGGTTAATGTTTCGGACAGCCCTGACTGCAGGTAACGGAGGCCAGGGGAAGGGGCCGTGCATGGGGGAGGGGGGGGGGGTACTGCACTTCGATCGTAGCCTCCAGTTGAAAAGAAAAAAAAGTCCTCTCTCCATTAAGGGGACGAATTTGGTGGATGACCCACAACTTCCTGACATGTCGAAGGAAGTCGCCCTGTGCACTCAGAACTGTAAGCACGGGCCTCGCTGAGCCCATGGGACGGCCAGTGCTGGGCACACGGGGACTAGCATGCACCTGCCCGGAGATGGGCGCACGTACCCGCCCGGGACGGGAGCTTCCTGCCGCCCCGCTGCGCCACGGTGCACCGAAGTGCCCACAGATTTCCTGCCCACGCGGCACCCTTACCCGCTGCCCAGCGGGGACGCCTCCCACCGCCTCTCCCTCCAGACAGTGTCTGTCAGTCTTCACGGAACGGGGCCCTTTCTCTCCCGGCAGATTCGAAGACTTTTCTTAAAAATCGGTTCCACAGGCGAAGTCAGGGAACTGTGCCCACGCTGAGCTGAGCTGGATCGTGAACAGGCTCTCGCGGGGAGCGCCGGCTGCCCCACCCGCGGAATGGTTTCATTAAAACCGCTGTGCAGCCATGGGGACAGACGTCACCTGTGGGGATAACTGTGCACTGATCCTAAAGGATGGACTTAATTGTCTTAAAATTCTCCACGGCTTGCAAATCGTCCATGTCTTCAGAAACATTTCGAAGGCGAGGCCCAGCCACTTGGCTTGCAATCTGCACCCCATGGAAAACCAAACGGAAACCCAGCCGCAAGCAGGAAGCGGGGCTGCGCATCCTTTTCTGGGGGGCCAGGCACACCCCGAGGGACAGGGATGCACTGGTCGGAGGGGCGTGGCCGGCCCTGGGGCTGCAGACAGACTGCTTTTTCCTCCTGTCCCCACTTGTACATTTTCCTTTTCGTTCGTTCCATTTTAAACATCCCCAATCCAGCATGTTTAGCTTATAAAATGCACAAATATAACTGCACTGTTAATATTGCAATCTGTCAAAGGTCAAATCCCTCTAAGGTGTCTGAGGGTCACTGACCCCCCCTGACCCCCCAGAGAAGTCTCCAGAGTTAGCTGGAGAACAGTGTTTGGTGTCCGCTGCTCTGGACCTCTGAGGAGTGGGATTTTACAGAACAGGACAGATCGGGAAGGTCCCTGGAGGCGGCTGGGCTGAGCTCCCCGTTATCTGGATGGGCTGCCACACATGTGCGGTCTCCCCACCCTACACTGGCACCCACACACCAGCAGCACCCACTTTGAAGAGGAACCGGGCTCCACATACTGGGGTGGCAGTCGCCTGCATGCTGGGGAGAGAACTGCTGTGGTAACCAGCCATGCAGCAGGGGTGGCCTGTCTGGCTCTTGAACCTTAGAGGAGCAAAACCCAAGGACTGCTGACTTCGGGGCACTAAGAACAGCTTCCAGGACCTGAGGGAATGTTCCAGCCATTCAGCCAAAGGTGCATGTGCCCCGGGGCCGGCTCAGCATGTGCCCCTGGGGCCGGCTCAGCATGTGCCCTGGGGCCGGCTCAGACAGGAAACGTTAACTGAGAGAGGGGGGGTCTGGGAGGCAGGCGGATCACAGCCCCTTCCAGCCCAGGCTCTGGACTGCCTGCGTGTGTCTACGGTCTAAAGTCAAAGTCCACTGCGGAAGGTTCCCACGGGGAGGAGGGTGGAAGGGGGGCCCTGCTGGCAGACAGGCCTGGACACTGAGCTGGACAGAGGACACGCACCCCATCAAACCCAACCACGTCCCTGTGCCTGTCCATCCCCCCTTCTCCGCCACCCAGGTACAGCCTTGAACCGTCTACAAAGCCACGAGGGTCCTGTTTGGGTGGCGGTGTCTTCATTCTTCCCTGCGTGACTGCTCACCGCAGAGCCTCGCCCCGAGCCTGAGACTTGACTCTCGGGGCAGTGTGTGTTCTCCAGCTGCCTCCTCCCGGGCTTTGCAAACGGGAAGCAAGTCGGCAGCAGCAGCCTTGGCTCAGGCTCCCGTTCATCCCCCCCCTTGAGAAGGTGGGAGCCGCACCCAGCTTTCCGCAAGGCTTACACTTGTCTTTATCATCTGCCTTCTCGAGAGACTATTTCATTTCATCGAGAAGGGAGATTTCCAAGCCTTTAAAGGGCTTCTGTTTCATCAGTGGACGATTTCTTATAGGTACGATGCAATATCTTTTCTCTTAAATAAAAATCTGCTGGAATGTAACACGTTACAGGTCCCTCTCTGCTCATGTGTGTGTGTGTGTGTGTGTGTGCACCTGCCAGCTCACAGTGCACATTGGACGTGCCAAGCTCCAGAATCACACAAGCCAACTCCTTACAACAAATTTCTTTCTATGTACGTACATGTCTTAGTGGTTCTGTTTCTCTGGAGAAACACCAACATCACCGACACCAATAACACAATGGATGCACCAGTTTACACTGACCAGCAGTGGATTAGTGCTCCAGTCCACAAATACTGGTTCCCTGCCCTTCATGGGGTTGCACCTAGCTTCTCCTGGGTGATGAACAAGACCGGGTTAGTTTGCGGCTCCCTCAGAAGCACCGGGGACCCCACGAGTCTGCGTCCCAGAGCGAGGCTGACTGTCAGGCACAGCGCCATGGAGCCGCCTAGCTTCCCGGGCGCCTCTCTGCCGCTGTCCCGGTGGCTGCAAATTCTTCCCTGACATAGGATCTACCATTGCAAACCGTACCTGGGGCCCCGCATGTCACAGGCGAGCCCTTCTCTGGGGCGGGCGACGGAGGGCCCCGCCTCACTGTTCCTTTCTCACCCCGAGGTCACCACCCAGGACACCTCTAGTGACACTGCCGGTCTGGGCCCGGGTGAGAGCCACACCCCGCGCGGCTCTGGGCTCCAGTCTGACAGGTCCGTTATCTGCCCTCGTGAGTCTGAGACGTCCACGTGCCCTCCTCATGCCACCAGCGTCCCAGGGGATGACCTTTCACTCCATTTGCTCTCCTCCCCCACCCCAGTCTCTCTCTGTGGAAACTCCTTCCCCGTCTGCAAGGCCCCGCCCGCCTCGCCCTCCCTGGGCCTCCTCCGCCCGCTCCGTCGGGGCCCAGCTCCCCTCAGACCACTCTGCCGCCTCCAGAGGCATCACTGGGCTCCACCCTGGCGCTGCGCCTTGGCAGCCCGGCAACCCTGGGTCTCCTATTGACCCCGGACCTCAGGCGCTTCATCTGCGCGATGGGAGCACACGGCCTCCCCACGGCCTTTCGGATGTATCGCACGAGATGACAGGTGTGTAGTTGGCCCGCGGCAGCCACCCAACAAAAGTCAGGTCGCCGAGCGTTTGGGGTAGGCCACCCAGTGTGGGGACTTCTCCATGGATATAACTACGTTTTCTCTAACTGACTAGGAAGACCAGAGACTCGTGGGTTACAGTCTCTCCCCACCACAGACTCTGCCACGGAGCACGGCCCTGAGTGCCACCTCCCAAGTCACCCAGCATGTGTTCCCAGAATCAGTGAATAAATGCAGCCGCCCTGGCCGGTTTGGCTCAGCGGTTGGAGCGCCGGCCCGCGGACCAGGGAGTCTCGGGTTCGATTCTGGCCAAGGGCGCATACCTCAGTGGTGGTTTGTCCCCGGCCCTGGTCGGGGTCATGTGGGAGGTGGTCAATCGATGTGTCCCTCTCACGTCGATGTTTCTCTCCCTCTCCCTCCCTTCCACTCTAGCTGAAGATAAATGGAAAAAACATCCTTGGGTGAGGATTCAAAAGTAAAATAAAGTAAAAATAGTAAATGCAGCCATTCTCACCCTTAGAGTCTCTAAATCGTTGCCAACTGAGCAACACCTGCTCGGCAGCTGACACATATTCTAGCGCAACTTTGCCGTGATGGGGCCATCCATCTGGAAGGGAGCAGCCCCTTCCAACCCCGGGCTGAAGGCTGGAGGGAGGGTTTCAGTCCTGGACAAAAACGCTGCTGGGTCAGCGTGGGGTGTCGGGTCACCTCATCATTCCGCCAACGTAAGGCCTGCACTTCCTCCCACTACGTTCAAATTCGTGAGATGCTTCTTCCACTCAAAAACAATAGCACGTCAAGGAAAACAAAGTTAACTCCCAGGCTTACCCTCTGAACCGGTACTCATAGGGTGGAGAACTGGAGAGCATCACAGAACAGGGCCAAGCCTTTCGCCGCTGCTACCTGGGCTTCGTAGACCCAACGGTGCAGGCGGGTGAAAGGGACGTGAACCGTGTGCTTACCTGATGGCACCACCTTTATCACCTTCTTCCAGGGCCCATACGGGAACGTTTCAAGATGGCAGGAATAGAAGCCCAGGTCAGCCTCAGAGGCATTGTAGAAGGACAGCATCACCGCGGAGACAGTCAGGTTTGACTCTAACAAGTAAACCCTGTCTTCATAGGGCTCCCTTATGGCCACACCATAAAGAGGGTTGAAAATGGCTATAGACTCTTCCTTCATCGCGTTGACCTTGAACCACTCCGTCTGGGTGACGTTGCCCGGCAGCGGATACACACATTCTAGGGTCATGGTCTTCGCGAGTTTAAGTGTTGTGTCCCAAAGCATCTCTTCGTCTAGAGCTGAAACACACATCACATTCACTCCAAATATACATCACGTTATCACCGAAACCCCCAACAGACATCCTGAGCCTATTCTTTTTTTTTTTTTTTTTAATCCTCACCCGAGGACATTTTTGCATTTTTTGTTCAGACAGAGCGGGAGGGAGAGAGAGGAAGAGAGAGAGAGAGAAACATCGATGTGAAGGGACACATCGAGTGGCTGCCACCCGCACGACCAACCAGGGCCGGGGACAAACTGCAACCGAGGTACGTGCCCTTAGTGGGAACCGAACCTGGGTCTCTCTGTGCCGCAGGCCGACGTTCTAACCGCTGAGCCAAACCGGCCAGGGCATCCTGAGCCTATTCTAAGCTTGCGGGGACCCGGCGCGACGGGCAGCGGAGGTCACGGTAGAGGCCAGCAGTGTCTACCTTCGTCTGAAAAGCCTCCCCCTGCTGGGCATCGGCACTGGTAACTGTCAGTTTTTCTGAACAAGGGAAAAGCTATCTAAGGCAACTGCCAAGCGTTATCATTTCTGAACCTGCCCCACGGTAAGACCACAGGAGGAGTACGTTTTTTAAATGAAGACATTGTCTTTACCTTTGCATACCTGGAGGACAGCCAAGAGGAACGGAACACAGTCCATCTCTGGAAAGCGCCTGGGAGGATGGTCGAGAAAAAAGACAAGTGTTAGAGTGTGACTTGCAGAGGCCCCGAAGGGCGGCTTCCTTCCCCTCCGATGTTATCAGCGAGTCCTGCTCCTCGGCGGCTGAGCACAGGAAAGAGGTCTGAGCTTCAAAGCGGGGTTTGCTTTCGTTGGAGTGCAGGCACATTGCCTCTCTCTCGGGGGAACGATGAGCTTACTTTCGAGCTTTCGTTTGCTACAAAGATCCGTTCACGGCACAGACATTTGCCGAGTGCCGTTCTCTCTAGGCGATGAGGGTACAGCAACCAATTAAATTTTTTAAAATTCTTGCCTTCATGGAATTTGCATTCTCATGGGAGGAAACAGAAAGGGAAACAAAGAGGTAGCCCGGCCGGTGTGGCTCGGCGGTTGAGCGTAGACCCTGCACCAAGAGGTCACTGGTTCGATTCCTGGTCAGGGCACATGCCCAGGTTGTGGGCCTGATCCCCAGTGGGGGGCGTGCAGAAGGCGGCCAGTCGACGTTCTCTCTCATCGATGTTTCTCTCTCTCTCTAACATCAATAAAGAAAAAAGGCGGTAGGGTATGGTAAGTACACAAGAAGACACAGCAGGAACATGGGGCTGGAGGAGGGGCTGTAGGGCTTCCCTTTGGAGCAAGGCCCAGAGTTCCCTGAGGACCTGAGGTCTGAGCAGAGCCGGAGGGTGAAGGAGAAACCTGTGGCTGCGGATGCGGCAGCCGGGCTCGGGCCCGGGCCTGGGTGACGAAGGCAACTCCGCAGGCCCCCCAGGTGGACAAGCACCGGGGCTCAGGGCATATCCAAATCGTTTTTAGCTTTTTATTTTGAAATAATTATCGAGTCACGGGAATTTTCCGAGACAGCACAGAGAGGTCCCGTGTACCTCCACCCAGTGTCCACTGACGGTCACGCCTTATGGAACGAGCGTCAGGTATCGGCACAGGGTTGATTTCGCTGGTTCGTCGCGGCTCCCTCCCACCTCTCGTAAAACAGCAGCTCAATGTCTTAAGAACTTGTTAGGGGCATAATGTGACCATATCAGCAACACAATGCAGCACAGCCTCTAGAACAAGAGGGACGCACACGTACCTCGGGCCCCTGACGAGGCGTCACAACAAAAGGAGGGCAGACACTGGGCAGTGAGGGGCAGAAACCACTCGGGACCATTCTGCCTAACACCAGCTCTGAACCTCCTAGGCAGTTCACCCCAGAGTTTCTCAGGAGCTAGTCCCTGCTTGACACGTGTCGAGTGTGGGAACTCTGTCAGGAGACACGACATCAACAAGGTCACGAGGGCAGGACAGACCTGGACGTGACCCCGTGATGGTGGACGGCGCCCGCGTTCTAGTTCCCCAACCTCGCACGTCGACGACACCGCCTGTGGGAGCTCTGTGGCAGTGACACGTGGTACCCGCTGTGCCCGTTGTGTACGTAGCTCAGTGACCCCATTCGCTGAAGATTTTACTGCATCGTGCCCGGTGTCCCACTCAGGCCCCGAACACACCAGCACGAGACAGACACAGTCTCTGCCCTCCGATCACGCAAAATGTACTGGGTCAGGCAGGTTCAAGAAGCTATTTATTCTAATAAAACTCGGTGAATTCTCTGAGTCACTGGCTCGAGTGGTAGGACGACCCGGAGAAGGAACAATGCGCTCTAATAGATTTGGGTTTCGTGGGGAAAGTGCTCCAGACCCTGGGCCCTCGGACCTCAACACAACTCTCCACGTGCAAAGTGGGAGAGACAGTGGGGTGACGGCAGTCCAGGGGGTGGGGACGGGACACAATTAGACTTGGGTCTGGAGGGGAAGTGTCTTCAACAGGGTCCGTGAAGGATGTGACGCCTGGCCTCAGAGACCAGGGCATCTGTGTGGTGACTCGGCACCAAGGGCCACCCTGGGCCGTGGTCTGTGCCACGGCAGCCGGAGCTCTGAAGGACCTTCTTCCAGGTTGTGGGAGCCGGAGACAGAGAGGGGAGCTGTGCCCTGGAAGCGACAGGGCCCTTCCTTGCGGAGGCTGCTGTTGGAAGGTGGGACCAAGGAGGAAACAAAACCCTTCGGGAAATGTTCGGAAAGGCCAAGGAAGGGAACCGTCTGTGAAAGGGGGAGACAGCAGGTGAGAACCCTGACGCCCAGAGACCCGCACGGCTGCGGGCGAAGGGCATCCGGGAAAAGCGCACGGCTGACCTCGCACTCAGCGGTGAACGCTCCCCCCTACGAGCAGGAACGAGGCGAGGACGCCCCCTCTCACCGCCTCCATGCGATGGTGCTGGACGCGTGAGCCAGAGCAACTGGGCAAGAAAAAGAAATAAAAGGCATCTAAACTGCAAGGGGGAAGCAGCTACAGGCTTGAGGCCACCCTCACGAACACCTCAGTGGCCTTTGTGGTGCTTGCAGAGATGGAAAAGCTGGTCCCCAATTCCCCCCGAATTGCACAGGGACCTTGGGAAAGAGAACAGGGGCCCGGCCACACCTTCCTAACGGCTGAAAGAGACAAGGCAGAAGGTCACAGTCCGAGCTGTCCTTGGGTCGTGACACACATAATCATTAAATGCTTATTAGACAAATGCCAAACGTCTCTCTCTCTCCTTCTCTATCTGTATCTTGAGAACGTGTGGGTGTGTGTGTTGCCAGAGAAGAGAGAGGGTAGGGTTGGGTAAAATGTGGCAGAGGTGCGGGTGGAGAGGAAGGACGGACAGAGGGACAGAGCAGACGAGGGCAGCACACGGGCAACGGAGCCCAAGAGAAATGGGCCACCGCGGAGAATCAGCCACTCAGCGGCTCCTGCACCCAGCTCCTCACCGAGCGCCCTCCTCCTAGGTGTAAGGGATCAGGCATGCGGGTGGACGACCGAAAAGGGGGTACAAATTGATAATAACTGGTAGTGACCCCTTCATTGCCAAGGCATCCAAAGCCAACTGCGCCACGAGATGAAGACGGTACAAGAGCCCTTGGGTTCGGGGTGACTGCAGTCCAGGGAGGTCACCCGAAAGGGACAGGAAGACGTGTGGCTGAAGGTAAAGTTCAGCTCTTGCAACTTTGCAAAGGATGAGCCCTATTTATCACCATCTAACCGAAGACAAACAGACAGTACGCTTGAGCTATTTCTGTTGTGTAGGCAGCCATTTTTTGCATGATTTATGGAGGAATTTTGGCTTGAGGTTTTTTTTCTAATAGAGCTGTCTGTATAAAAGGGCTTCATCCTCCTGGAAGCCATTAATCAAAATATTACTGGAGTCCTCTGCTGCTGAGCGCGTCTCGGCGAACCACGTGGGTCTGAATGCGTCCCCCAGCTCCCCTCGGACGGCGGGCTCCCGGGGGCCTGGGCTGTGAGGGTCTCCCCGTCCCCATGCGCCGTTTTCCTTGTCCTAGACGGTCCCCCAGACACGATTCCCCGGTGTCACTACTGATTTCGAAGGTATGTCCTGCCTTCCCAGACAGCCCTGCCCTTTCTGGACATTGGGACGGTTGCAGTCTCCACTCTGTGACCCGAGCACACCTGCCCCGGCACCCCCTGACACACAGGACTGTCCCGACTGCACGCCTCACTTCTTCAGACAACACTGTCATGCTAGGACAGACAGCCTGTGCTAACCTTTGAGAGCAAGTGACAGGCTGGGAAGACTCCAGGGTGATGTCCTACCTGTGAGGAGGCTCACGCTTCAGTGTAGCTTCTGCTCCCTGCCTCAAGGTTGTCTCCTTAAAGAATGTTTGCAGGGAGGGACACGCGGTTTCCATTAGATCACGCTACCTTTGACCTTTGGCAAGGCCCAGAGCTGCCCCCTCCAAGGCACCAGTGAAAACGCACTTCCATTCAAAGCAGAGCATTGAGTTGGGGTTCCGTGGAGATCCTCTGGGACCAGGTTCTGCAAACCACGGCCGATGGATGAACCCAGCCTCAGCCAGGCTCACTTGTTTGCTTACTGTCCGTGGCTGTTTCTGTGCTAAAAGCAGTAGGTGAGACACAGAACACACGGCCCACAAAATGGAAAAATTACCTTTCTGACCCGTTACAGAAAACGCTTGCCTGCCTGGCTGCTGTGGCTCAGCGCACTAAGCATCGTCCCACGGACTGAGAGGTCCTGGTTCGATTCCCGGTCAGGTTACGTGCCTGGGCTGCGGGCTCGATCCCCAGTAGGGGGCGTGCAGGAGGCCGCTGAATGATGTTTCTCACATCGATGTTTCTATCTCTTTCTCTAAAAAATCAATAAAAATATGTAAAAAAGAAAAAGCCCGCCAACCCTTGCGTAAGATAGTGTTTTGTTGTTGTTAACCTTCTCCTGAGGATAATTTTTCCACTGATGTTTAGAGAGAGTGGAAGGGAGGGAGGGAGGAGAAGAGAGAAACAGAAACATCGACTGGTTGCCTCCCGCGCACACCCCAGTCAAGGCTGGGGATCAAACCTGCAACCATGACCTGGCCAGTTTGGCTCAGTGGTTGGAGCATCGGCCCGTGGACCAAAGAGTCACAGGTTCGATTCTGGTCAAGCATATGTACCTCGGTTACGGTCCAGTCCCCGACCCTGGTAGGGGTCCTGCAGGAGGCAGCCAGTCGATGTGTCTCTGTCACGTCAATGTTTCTCCCCCTCCCCCACTCTACTGAAGGTTAAAGGAAAAAAAAAAAAAAAAACTGCAACCCAGGTACTAGCCCTTGACTGTGAATCGAACCCATGACCCTTTGGTTTGGGGCTGACGCTCTAACCACTGAACAACACAGCCAGGGCCGGGACAGAGTTTTGATAGTAAATAGGAATGAGTTCAGTTCTTCTTGCCCAGTCTTTCTGGAGGGAGGGAGGCTGGCCTGGGCTGCCCAGACACGGCTGACTTTTCTTAGTCTCCAGAACTGTATTCTCAGGCCTACTATACGCACCGTTCTTCCAGAAACAGCCTAAGAGGAGGGACCGCCCTGGCTGGTGTGGCTCAGCGGTTAGAGCGTCGGCCCGCGGACCACAGAGACCCGGGTTCGGTTCCCGCTAAGGGCATGTACCTCGGTTGCAGTGTGTCCCCAGCCCCGGTTGGGGTTGTGTGGGTGGCAGCCACTTGATGTGATTTTCTCACATCTATGTTTCTCTCTCTCTCTTCCTCCCACTCTATCTGAAGATATATGCAAAAATGTCCTCGGGTGAGGATAAAAAATTTTAAAAAACTTTAAGAGGAGGGACTTATGTGACATCCTTTTACGAACTACACCCATCATGAAACTTACAGGTTTATAAAGATCCACCATTCAGCTGATTTCAGCCTTTTCCCAAAGCCCTTTCCCGCTGTACCTACTACACTATGTCATCACAAGCCCTCCCTCGTAACAAAATAAGCCAACAAACAAAATAGGTCCAGGGGCAGGAAGTGTGGCACAGACAGACGGATCTGGGGGTGGGGGAGGAAGGGGAGCGCGCAGACGGTAACCAAGGAACGTACATGCATAGTGCACAGCCCACTGACACAGACCATAGGGCGGTGAAGGGTGGAGGAGGGCAATGGGGGACATCTGCAACACTCTCAACAATAAAGATACATTTAAAAAATGATGAAAAGGAAAGCCCCCCACTCTGTGCACACTATTCATTTAAAAGTGTGACCTCGGCCCCATTCGATCTTTTTCCCGGAAGGTTACTAACCTCGAGACAGGAGAGTGCTGCTCACGCTAACTCTTCTTTCCCGGTGTGTGTCTGGGTGCAGAGCTTCCTCTTTATGCCGGCCTCTCCCCCAGTCCCTCTCTGTCCCAGCCCACCCCCAGCTTCCGCGTTCCTCAGGGGCCATCATCCCAGGACCTGAATTGCCACATGCCTCTGAGCTCCTCCAGGCAGAGCAAAGCACCAACATGTCACTGAGCACTGCTTTGGAAGGGTCACAGCCAGCCTAGAGGTGGGCCTGCTTCTGCAACACTGTTACCATTTCAGTTACTCAGACTCATTCCAAATGCAGAGGCAGTTTGCTTTGTTTTTCCTGACAACGGTGCAGCTAGGAAGGAAGGACTTTGGATCTCAGGTCCTGCCGCTAAGCTGAAACCACACACGAAAAGCCTGAGGCAGGTTACTTTGCCTTTTCTTCCCCATTCGCCTCCTGCCAATTAGAGCACTTGGTCTTCAGAAGTCTCCGAAACACAGGAAGCTCGCTCATCTCCGCCCGTGTCTAAGCGGGTTTCGGTCCTACGTCCAGAGACTCTGCGTGGTTTTGTTTTCAACCTCCCATTTGCTGATGCACAGGGTGCCCAGGCTGGTGTTTCCTAAGAACTGCCCGGCGCGTTCGGCTGCTCGAGTCTTAGACACAGGTTTCTCCACTGTCCCAGAGGACAGCTATGGTGGTGGTGTCTGTCCCTTTGATTTGCTACTGGAGGGTCCCACCGGCAGAGCCACCAGGAAGTACTGTAGCTGAGACTGCGTTTAGGAAGTTTGGTTAATCCTCCCCTGAGGATATTTTTCCATTGATTTTTAGATGGAGGGGAAGGGATCGAGGGATGGGGAGAGAGAGAGAAAGAGAGAGAGAGAGAGAGAGAGAGAGAGAGAGAGAGACATTGATGTGAGAGAAACATTGATGTGAGAGAAACATTGATGTGAGAGAGAGAGAAACATTGATGTGAGAGAGACATATCAATTGGTTGCCTCCCACACGACCCCAACCGGGGTTAGGGATCGAACCTGCAACCCAGGTACATACTCTTGCCCGGAACTGAACTGGCCAGGCCAACACTCTAACTGCTGAGCCAAACTGGCCAGGGTGAGCTTGTGCACTTGGGGATCCCAGGAAGGAAGGACCGTGTGCACAGAGAAGGCACTTCCTGGGGCCACTGGGCTGGCCCCTCTACCGACCACTCACCTGTCGGAGAGCATGGGAGGGGAACACGGAATGTTCTCTCCCTACGCAAATGGCATGTGAGCATTTACTGTGGGACCAAGGTAGATTTCTAAAACATCCACCTGACTCGGGCCACTGCCGTTGACACCTCGCCACCCTCAGATATCCAACTTCTTACTGACTCACAAGGCCAGTCCCTCCTGATAGTTTCCTGTCTGGGCAGCATACTCCACAGTGCAGGGCCTTTGCACGTGGGGTCCCCTGACTTCTACCCCTGTCCCATCAGCAGGTCCCAGGCCAGATGTCCCTTCCAGGTCACGCTTCCTGAGCCCTGAAGACTGGGGTAGGTGTTCCTCCGGTGAGCTCCGAGACCCCGGAGGGACCCTTGCTGCAGCGTGGCCGGCTTCCTTTGTAATGCCCCTTTCTTTGCTGCATTCCGTATTCCAGCCCAATAACCCTGCCGTGCACAGACGGGGCCCTCCCGTTCTGCCGCGGGGCTGGCTCGGCGCCCGGCACATGGCAGGGGTCCAGTCGGTATTTGTTGAGAGCAGTTAAACCAAGGGCTTCTATTTGTGAGGCGTCGCCATGTGCTCTAGACACTAATTACAATCTGGGTCCATCTGGTTCCCAGTGTGCGCTTTTTCCCTTTTGCTTCATCTCTGCTTCTCCAACGAATAAGACAGAAAGAAATCTCGATCCCAAACGCACACAGATTCTGCAGAACAGACCCAAAGACAAGCTTTTCTGTTCTGGGCCAACTTTCTCAAAATGACTCGCCCTGAAGTGAGCACCAGCATCGGCTGAAACGGTCACCGTCCACCTGATGCCTCCACGTGAATGTCGGAGCCCATTGAAACGGTGGACGCTGCTCACAAAATTCAGATTTATATAAATACTCCTCCCAATCTTTGACCATCACTTCCTAATGCAGCATCTGCATGCAAACACACACACACACACACACACACACACACACACTATCGTCATCATTTCTCCCAGCCTACAGTAAAGTCACTGCTGTTACTAAGGAAGGAAACACGGGCACAGTTTTTGTTGTTTCTCTGTAGGGATCGTCCTGTCCGGGGCTTCTGAAATCTTGCAGGTCCTGCTCACTGCAATGACCTGGACACAGGAGGCAAGGAGACAGCAGAACAAAGGTCTGGGGTTCTCAGTGAGCAAACGGCAGTGACGATTCACAGAAGAAAACGTCACCTAGTCCCCCGAATGCCCAAGGCACTTGATCATTCTGAACTTTTTTTTTCTTTCTTTCTTTCTTTTTTTTATCCTCACCCAAGGACATTTTTGCCTTTATCTTCAGATCGAGCTGGAGGGAGAGAGGGAGAAAGAGAGAGAAACATCGATGGGAGAGAGACACACCAAGTGGTCGCCACCCACACGACTCCAACAGGGCCAGGGACGAACTGCAACCGAGGTACATGCCTTTAGTGGGAACTGAACCCGGGTCCAGTCTGGGCGCCGACACTCTAACCGCTGAGCCAAACTGGCCAGGGCAGAAATTCTTTTCTAATACAAAACCCCTAGCAGTTTAGGGACTGAATACGCATAACAGAGAAAGCTGATTAGAAACGAATGACAAACTGCAGGGTAAGACTCAGGCAGGAGATCCAGAAAGTTTTTCAAGACAAAGACGACCACCATCACCACAAATGTTTAACGTGGCTACGGGCGCTTTATTGTGAATTATTATTATTATTGTGAAGAATTATTGTGAATTCGTTGTTATTTGCAGTTGATCAACCCGGAGGACACACACAATGAAATGAAACAAAATAATAAAAGAACAGATGAGGTGTCTAGCAAAATAATTTTAGAAGATTCACCAGCTTTGTTTTCTGTCATATTTAAAAAGCAGCAAAAAGTACACATATATGCATATATACATACACATGTACATGTACATGTGTGTGTATGAATATGTGGGAACGTGCCTCGAGAATGTGTAGGAATTATACAAATCGGTACATTGTATCTAAGCAGATTAAATGTCTTGAATAGATGGAGGTAACGTGCTCTGCTCCTCCAGGGCAAGACCCAATTTGGAGAAAACATTGTTTTAATTTCCCTGGGAGTTAGTCATCTGAGGCTGGAGCAGGCCGGGCCGTGACAGCTGTCCTGCTGGGGCCCCTGCTGGCCACACGCTGCAGGAGCCTGCGGAGGCCACGGGGCGCTGGAGGTCGCTCCAGGAAGCACCGCGCATGCTGTGTGTGCTGGTCACAGAACACGGTCTGTCAGCAAGAGCTCTGTGAATGCACAAGGCGAAGACGGTTTCTCACCGACAGTGAGATGGCGAGGCCTGTGGCGCGACCAGAGACTGGAGGCGGTTATAAATGCCACCGCGGCCAAGTGCGTTACTCGGTAGGGATCCGCAGTTCAGGCAGGCCGAAGGAGTTGCAGACTTTCCGGGCTGGGGGTCTGCACACAGCTGGACCCGAAAAGGCCGTTCCTGACCTCGTCCCCCGCAGCCCCAGTCCGTCCCCCGCAGCCCCAGTCCGCCAGACGGTGGCTGAACCGGCCAAACCAGTGATTCCAGACAGCACAGCAGGACTTGGTCTCTGAATTCCGGGAACACAGCAAACAAAGCCTTCCTCCCGCACAGCCTGACGAAACCCTGGCTGACTCCCCGGACCACCCAAGGGGCCCCAACTGCCCCAGATTCCCTGGTGCGGAAACGTGAGCCAGTGAGGGAAGGAACCAGACCTGCGGCAGACGCTCAGCTTGCCCGGGAAGTCAGATACGTATACATGTGTATATGCGCATATACAAAGGTGATATAAAGATAACATCTATTCAGACACATGGAGATAACATGCAAGATACATATTTAAAGACACAATATATTAAAATAATGCATATTAAAATACACATATTACGATATATATCTGGTAAATACCCAAGCCAGGGAAACAGAGTGGCAGCCTTTTCTACATGAAAGCTACACCCTCTGGCATAGCCAACGTCACACACTCACAAAGCCAGTCAGGCAGGAGAACCGGGAGGGGAATCTCTGAGTTTTGAGACAGAAGTATTATATTTCCTAAATGTGAAGCATTTAAATATTGATAACAGAACCCACAAATACCCCAACAGAAAACCCGGCACGGGCGCTCCCCATCATCAGGTCACCAAAGGAGAGTCACACCACGTTTGGGAAACCCCTGATGCTGTGTTCTCCGCCCCAGCAAGGCCAACTCAAGGTATTTGTCCGAAGGAGGAATACATTGAGCAAAGACGTGTGTTTAAAAATGTACACGTGTTTAAGCCCGACCGATGTGGCTCGGTGGTTGAGCGGTGACCCTACACCAAGAGGTCCAGGTTCGATTCCCAGGTGGAGGGCCCGATCCCCAGTGGGCGGCGTGCAGGAGGCGGCCGGTCGATGTTCCCGGTCATCGAGGTTTCTCTCTCTCTCCCCCTGTCCCTTCCTCTCTCTCTAACATCAATAAAGCTAAAATATGTTTTTAAAAATGTACAAGTGTTTATTGCAGAAGTGGGAGTCGCCTTTGCCCCGCGTCCCGGGGGCTGGCTCTTGGACTGTCAGGGCAGAGCACAGACTGCCCGCTGCTCTTCAGTGCCGGTGCAGGCCGACGCGCAGACACGCGAAACTCTGAAATGTGGCACCTTTTACAGCCCATGCAAACGAGACAGCACGCGAGGCACCTGGAGAGGGGTCCTGCTCGGCTGTGGCCGCGCCAGGCTCCGCTGGCCGCATGTGGCAGCCCCCCTGGGCCCGGCCCCTTCCCTCCTGTCTCCGAACTTCCCCCGCTGACGGCCCAAGGTTTGAGGGACACACTTGCAGGAACGTTGTCAGGACTCCTGGCCTGGAGACTCAGGCCCGGAGAGGCAGGAGGTTCATCTCTGGGAATGTGTCCTGGGGATGCCAGGAAGCAGGAGGCAGCCAGCTCCCCGAGGGACAATGACTTGCTAATGTCTTTTATCTCTTCCCCCCAGCCATCTGCTGACAGCTCATTCCCTCCACACGACAGGATAACTTTCCCCTGCATTACGGTACTGAGAGGAAAATCCCCCGACACAAAGGATGTGGCTTTGCAGAGACTCGGGTTCAAATCCCAGCCCATCCCGGACTAGCTGTGGGCCTCCAGGCCCCATCCTTGACGGCAGCACAGACCCTCCGGAGCCAGGGTGGGCACCCAGGCAGGCAGACCCCACCCTGGGGCCCTTGGCAGGACCCGCCAGGCCTTTAGAGAACATGAGAGCGGAGACGGAAACACAGTGGGGCTGTGTCCTGACTCGGCCCTGTCTCCGACGAACGTGAAATCGTACACACGGGCTCATGTCCGTCCTTTCCGGAGTTTCCCGTTTCCTAAGTGTCTGCTGCTACGAGCGGCTTTCTGCTCCTCCCATTCCTTCTCCCATTCCGCCTGCTGAGTTCTCTGGGCCTTCCCAGTCCTCCCTCGTGCTGCGTCCGCCCTGCGCGCCGGCGTGCCCACCCGCCCGTGCCCTCAGAGCTGGCCCACCGCCTGGCACCCTGAGCAGAGCGCCCAGAAGTCCTGCAGGTGCCAGGCGGCGCTGCGGGCGCGGTTCTCCTCGAAGGGCGGCCATGTAAACAGACGCTCCTTGACCAGCATCCGTCAGATTTCAGACGTCGGCATGAACAGACGAAACTTTCTTGTCCTGCATCTGTACCAACCAGAAATCAAACGAGCGCCCATCTTCTAGCTCGAATGCTGAAACCGTCTGGCTCGCACGTTAGCACGCAGGATGCATGTCGTCCACGGAGCCTACGAAAGTCACTTCCCCTCGACGCCCTCCGGAGTCCCCTCTTCACCCTCATGTCCAGTCACCGAACACTGAGAAGTCCAGGGAGTTGTTTTTAAAAGCAGCCTCTCCACCTGTGTGCTTCCCATCCGGGTCCTGGAAGCACCCCACGCGGGCCCCAGGTGCTCCTACTGCTGACTCACCTGCCCCGGGCCCACCTCCCGCACCACGACTTCCCTCCCGGGTGATGATGTTGGCAGGTGCTGTTCTGACCCTCTCCCTCCCCCCTTGACGTGACCGCCACAGGGACTGCCCCTCGGATGCCCACTCTGTGCCTGATGCTTCTCTCATGCTTTACAGGTTCCATCCACAAACTTCTAAAAAGTCTCAGCGAACAGGAATGGCTGCTGCCCTCACATTACATTTGAGGAAGCAGTGGTTCAGGAACTTCCCCCACGTCCCCACGCCTTCTATGCAGCAAAACCAGGATTTGAACCCAGATATCTGACTGTGGAGCCACACTCTTCAACGCAACGCCTCACGGCAGCAAAGAACCTATCGACCTTAGCTGAACCCACCGTTTCTCGAACGGGTTTGACCATGAAATGACGTGGTTACGTATCCTCTATTAGCCTGTGCTGCAGAACCAACCCTGGGAAATGCTGGGCAGTGAAGTCACACCCACACACCTCAGCTCCCCTCTCCCTGTCCAAAGTCACGTCTCACTTGAAAATCAAAGCGATGTACTTTTATACATCAACAAGTTGAAGAAGAAAAATCAAGTGATAACATTGATTGGCACAGGAAAAACACTGGACAAAATTTAATTCCCACTCACACACACACACAAAAACCTTGAATAAGTTAGGGATACAGGGGGATTACCTCCACTTGGTAAAGAGCATCTGTAAGAAAACAAACGATAGCTAGAAGGACCAAATGCTTCCCCCTAAGGTGGTGAAAATGGTCTGCTCTCAGTACTGCTGTGTGGCATAGTGCTGGAAGTTCTAGCCACTGCAATAAGGCCAAAGAACCAAAAGGCATACAGACTAGAAGGAAGAAATAAAACTACTGCTAATTGCAAATGACGTGTTTGTCTCTGTAGCAAACCCCAGAAATGGACAACATCTTCTGGAATAAATGAGTTGAGCCGGTTTGCAATACACAAAATCAACACCCCCAACCCAACTGCATTCTTATGTCTTAATAAATATAAGAAACTCAAAATTAAAAACATAATACCACTTATAATCACTCCAAATCAAATAAAGCCGTAGTGAGCTGGTACCTGCCGTGGGACACTACTCAGCAGTGAAAAGGATCTAGCTAGTGCTACTTTGCTGAAACTCAGATGCGCTGGCAGGGAGCCAGGCTGTACTCCCGACAGTTACATCACGACTCTGTCCACTTATGGAACACTCCTGAAATGACAAAACCGAAAAGTTGTAGCAGTTCTAGGAGAGGTTAGAGGTCGCCAAGGGTTAGGAATGGGGAGTGACGGAGAAGAGAAGCCATTGTGATTGGTTGTGATTGTCACAGGCGACACAAAGGATCTTCATGGTGTTGGAATCGCTTAGTGTCTTGACTGTGGCGACAAGTATGAAAACCGACACAGGTAATACAGTTGTATAAAAGTTAATATAATTATCCTTGTATTAATGTGATATATTTACGCATCGCATACAGCTTAATGCAATGGAACCTACACACACACAGACTCATTATTCTGTAGGCAGACTGTACCAATGTCAATATTCTGGTTGTGACAGTGTACTGTATTTGTACTATATTTTGTAAGATGTTACCATGGGGGAAGCTGGGTAAAGGGTATATGGAATCTGTATATCTCTTGCAATTGCCTGTGAATCTGCAATTATCTCAATAACATTTTCAATTCAAAAGGAGAGAAGGCAATAACATATCATAGCTTTTGTGGTCCGTTGGTGGCTCTGCCACCAGGCATCTCTTGCCAGGAGCTGGAATTGGGGACCCCTCACCTTGAGGCTCCATCAAG
Source organism: Molossus molossus (assembly GCF_014108415.1). Lineage (NCBI taxonomy): Eukaryota > Metazoa > Chordata > Mammalia > Chiroptera > Molossidae > Molossus > Molossus molossus. The sequence continues at coordinate 113,126,529 of NW_023425399.1, forward strand.
AAGCGTATTTAACCCGGGCGTTGAGAATTACAATCCCTCCACCGCCTGTCCCTCCCCCACCTCAGACACACTGTGGTCCAAAGTAGCGCAGTGAAGAAAGGAATTAGACATTTTTTCCTGCCACCAGAGGATTAAATAAATAAAAATGACACCAAGATGTAAATAGTGGTAATTCTATGTGGTTTGGTACACTCAAGTCAACCTTTATATTTTTATTCATGACTTTCTGTATTTTATAAATTTCCTATGAAAAATGCATTATTTTGACAGATAAGAAAATTTTTTGATAGAAAAATTATTTAATCAAAACGCTCTTACACATTGACACTTATGGTTTAAGTAGAATAATGTGTCCAATACACAAGAGAGTTTTAAATGGGAAAGGACATGAATAATCATTTATTGCAGGATTAAGTGCTTCCCTCAGATTTTGTGTAACCTACGAGGGTAGTACAATCCATGCACATAAACACTCTCCAGTGCGCTTCGGTTGACCTGAATAGGCTCTGATTGAATGCAGGTGAGCATACCAAGAATAAGAAGGTACTTGATTCTTAGGAAAATGAAGTCGTTGCTAATGTCCATCTCGGACAATAACAGGGGTCCAGTTCAAAGCAGCCCATTAGGACCAGGAGACTGGGAACAGCGTCCCCCGCAGGCGCGGACAGTCTCACCGGAATCTGCGCTTTGTTAATGACGGGGATTCCCTTCGCCATCTGCCCACAGTGCATTCTGCACAGCCCCCAATTACACCCGGTCACAGTCCCAGCACAGACGGTCCATGCTTTCAACCTCTGTGCTTGCATTTGAAAAGGTCGTCCCCTCTGGGCCTCTGACCTCTGCCCTTCCCTCAGGTGCTGGAGGTGACCTGGGAACCTCTGTGCAGCTGCAGAGCTCAGCAAGGCTGGGACAAGGGGTCAGTGCTGAGCCCGCAGCAGCCACGGGGAGACCGATACCCCAGCGAAGGAATTCGAAGGAGCCAACAAAACTACACATGCGTTTACCCCTTGACCCAGCAGCTCTGCTCCTAGGAATCAGCTCTGAATGTAGACTGCTACAAGCGCAGTCAGCAGAGGAACAGGTTGTGAATAACTGTGGCACTGTTTGTAACAGCACCTTGGGGGGAACTTCCGCGCACCCTCGAGCAGATGGGCGAATAAACTGTGGTACGTCCATGTAGCGGAATACTACATGGGAGATCCCTCTGAACACATGGGGTGACTTCTGGGACACAGTTTAATTTTTAAAAAGCACAGAAGTGTGTGCACAGTGTGCCGCCCTTTCTGTAAGAAAAAGATACTCTCGCCCTGGCTGGTTTGGCTCAGCGTTTAGAACATCGGCCTGCGGTCCAGAGAGACCCGGGTTCGGTTCCCGCTAAGGGCATGTACCTCGGTTGCAGTTTGTCCCTGGCCCTGGTTGGGTCGTGTGCGTGGCAACCAGTTGATGTGTCCCTTTCACGTCGATGTTTCTCTCTCTCTCTCTCTCCCTCCCACTCTATCTGAACAAAAAAAATGAAAAAATGTCCTCGAGTGAGGATTAAAAAAAACAAGAGAAAAAGAAAAAGATATTCTAAGAGAAAATAGCATGTAACTATGTAAATTTGCTTTTTTATAAAAAGTGATAGAAGAAATAAGTCATAAACCAGTGACGCTATTTACATGTGAGGCTGGTGGGAATGGGGGGCTGTGAATGGATAGGAATGACACTTCTCTGAGCATACCTCTTTTTTAAAAAAAATAATATGTTTTTATTGATTTTTTTAGAGAGAGGAAGGAAGAGAGAGAGAGAAACGTCGATGTGAGAGAGAAACATCGTCAGCTGTGCCCTGCGCGCCGCCCTCTGGGGATGGAGCCGTAACCCGGGCACGTGCCCTGACCAGGAATCGGGCTGAGACCTCAGGTCACGGGATGACGCTCAATCCACTGAGTCACACCAGCTGGGCTCTGAGCACACCTCTTTACATGGTTTTAACTTTTGAGTTATGTATTTTACATCTTCAAAAGGGGGGGAAAAATGAAAGAATGAAAACAATCAAACTAAAATTGACTACCAACAAAAAAAAATTAATTTATGTATACATCAAATTATAACCACGCAGGGAAAAAAATAAGAGAACTGATCCAGGCCAATCTGGAACTCAGATCTGTGCTTTGTAGTTCTAGGGCTATATTCTAAACACCAAAGTAATTTCAAAAAACAACACCTTGCCCTTGACCTAGTTACGGAGCAGGACGCCGGGGGCTGCAGCGCTCGCCTCGTGGTTCTGACACCCGTGTGCTTGGTGGGCCACAGGAAACCCGCACACGCTCACCCTGCTGCCCTGGGGAAGCGAGACTCTCCTGGAGGAAGACACACACATACGGAAGGGGGGAGGAGAAGAGGAACTCGGGGCTCCTGGGCTCATACTGACACCAACAGTGGGAACTCGTGGGTGGTTCCCAGTTCTGTCCACTGGGCTGGGCCGAGAGGCAGGGAGGGCTGTGCACAAGCCACCTCCTGCCCCCCGCTCCCCTGCCCGGCTTCCGGATCCCACTCTCCAGCACACACACCAGGGTCCCTGAGAAGGCAGACTGAAGCCCGGGCCAGGGAAACACAGACGCTCTCTGGTCCTGTCTGGGCACAGACAAGAGCCAAGCCCCCGAGCGACCACAGAACCCAGCCCTTCCACCAGCCAGCTGTGTGCCCGCCCGCCTCGTCCCCACCGCCCGTCATGACACCAGCACCCAATCCAGAGCGGACCCCTGTTCCTGGACACCCCTCCCCCATCTCCGGACACCAGTCACACTCTCCATCGGGGCCACACCAACCTCCCCACAGCGGTGCCCTGCCCTTCCCGCCGCAAGTGTGAACACACTCAACTGTGTGACCGCGGGCGGTGCTTCTGGTCTTGAACGAGGGTCAAGGCCCCCCTCCCCACCCACATGAGATAAAGCGTCGTGCTCCTTCAGGGTCTGAAACACTGATGGTCAAGGACGGTGCCGGCAGGAGTTTCTGGGGCCTTCTGGGAAGGGCTCTGCTGGGCCTGGGCACCGCCGCTCTCACGCCTGGTGTCGTATGCTCAGCCGTGGGTGGCACGCCCACGCTGCTGTCTGCTGCAGACGTCACCCTTCGCCTCCTGCCGCCCCTGCACACATGGAGGGAGGGTCCGTTCAAACGCAGGCAAGCACACTGGTGACCCCCGTGTTGGAAATGCTTCTCCCTGCAGCTGTCTGCCCCTCGTCGGACACTCTGGGGCATGGAACTCCCCCCAAACTACTGAACAGTCCATAGCGGACGACGATGTCTTCTTCCACACACATCCTCGTCACGCCCGCCCCGACGCCCTCCCAGTGTGTGTTCCTCGTGATTTTTTCAAGTTGACCACTATTGGTGACATCATCATGACTATGTAAATGCTGACCGTTCCTTTCCTGACCACATTTTGTTTTTGGTGTTCTGCCAAGTGCCAGCGCACTTCTTGTCAAGCGTGGGGCGTTCTCCGGGCCGGGGTGTCCGCGCCATGGAGCACCGAGCTCATGAACCCTCAGCAAACCCCCCAGCATGGCTTTGCAGCCGGAACCCAGCGGGAAGGGCGTGAGCCCTGCGGGGTGGAGGGCCACCTGGGCCCACGCAGTGGCCCAGTATGTCTGTGTCCGAACCCGTCGCAGCCCCGACCTTGCATCTGGTTGAACTGTTCGTCTCACCAGGCATCTTTGTTAGGTGGACCGACTCAGGGCAGACCTAGCCTCACTGTTTAAGTAAATCTGCGTTAGCCGGGCCAGTGTGCTCAGTGCTTAAGTGTGGACCCATGCACCAAGAGGTCGCCGGTTCGATTCCTGGTCAGAGCACATGCCCAGGCTGTGGGCTGATCCCCAGTGAGGAGTATGCAGGAGGCGGCCAATTGATGTTCTCTCTCATCGATGTTTCTATCTCTCTCTCCCTCTCCCTTCCTCTCTCTCTAAAATCAATAAAGAAGAAAAGCAAACCTGTGTTAGGACATGAATGGTTTCCTTCTTGTATTATCAACAGATGGGAGAAAGGAGCTCACAGCATCGCCACGTGGCTCTGTGGACAGTGGCAGCTTCGTCTCGAAGTGCTCTAGACATATGAGCAACATTCTCTATTTGATCACATACTGGGCACTGAGGCACCTTCTACTTGAGCAACCACAGAATGAGGTCGGGTTGATTCCCTGAGTCGGACGATCGGGGGTCCCTGAGGAGGAGGCTGGGGCGGAGAATGAAGAGCGGCCATGACCGAGCATGCTCGGGGTGCTGGCCAGCACAAAGGGCACTCGGCTGCAATTCTGACACGGTCAGCTGGTAGAAGGGCAAAATTACTGCCCAGTGAAGGTTAGAAAACATTTTAGAAGATGAACATAAACTCCTTGGAGTATATTTTTATTCCTTTTCAAAGTCAGTCACTCATCTCGTCATTACTTCTTCATCCATGTAAATTTCCATAAAAAGCTATGGACAAGAAGGCCCCCAAAATTCTCCAAATCACATCAGCGATCCTCTGCGGCCCCGGTACCCCGGCCGTGGCTGTTGGTCAGTCACCGGGGTTGTGTGACCGCTGCCCCGTCAAATCGTGGGAAGGACACTAGGACGAGACGATCGTTTCCAGGGGTCTTCCAAGGAGAGGTGACCACTGAAGTCAGAGGAGGTGGCATGGCGTCTTTGGGAAGTACACAGGAAGCAAAGCAGAAGCACGGTGACGGTAAAACTAAACCGGAAATCACACCTGAGCCCTGGCTTCGTAAAGGGCCCTTGAACGTTCAGGAGGCAGGACGCGGGGTGCTTCCAGCCCTGCGAAGTGAGAACCTGCGCCCCGTCCTGTGGAAGTGAAAGTGGACACAAGCCCCTGTCGCGGATGTTTCCAGAGGGACAACTGTGCTGTAATGAACAGCGCATGACACTTCGCTTCGACGAAACAGTCCCAACAAGGTGAGCTAGATGAGATCTGGAGACTAAAGAATAAAATGTAGCCATTGTGAAATTCGAGAAGAATCTTAGGGCTCCACAGGACACACCCACACATGCACACACACACACAGATTGCATGTATGGAAACTCTCACCTAATAACTCAAGCACAAGGAAGGAAACCAGTGACTGTTTTCTGGTGCTTGGGACCTACTTTTCTGATTATGGACTAAAAACAGATCAGCAGTCATTTCCTTTTTGATTTAATAGCTGTATTAACTCAGTCTGTGCTCTTATCAGCACTAAGCAAAGGAGAGACAGACCGTTAGCCCTCAACAGGCTGTAGAACAGAAACACACATTCAGAGTTTACAGAGTGTGAGGCTGGTGATAAAATGTTTGGCACCTGGCTGTAAAATCAGGGTGAAGATCTCCGTGTCATCAGAAATACCCTACTTGTGGGAGCCAATGGACCAATTCAAGTGGGAGTGGGTGTCATGGCCCAGCTCAAGGTGACGGGGTCCAAAGAAGGACACCTGCAGATGAGGGCACTGAACATTTCACACTGAAAAATCTCATATGTGTTTTTAGCACAATAAAAAAAGTTCTTCTACTAAGATCCCCTCCAGACTGCTGGATAATGTTACCAATTCATTCATTTTTGACTGCTGCATAATATTCCACGGTGTAAACTGCTCACTCATTGCCTCTCCCACTGATGGACACTGGAATGGTTCCAGACCCCCATTATTGTACACGGCACGGCTATGACTACATTTCACATATCCCTTGATGCTCACAGTGAAGAGCATTTTGGGGGTATATACCTGGGAGTAAAACAGCTAGGTCATTATCTGTTCATGTGCAACTCTAGAAAGCAATGCCAAGTTGTTTTTGCAAAGTGGCTGCAGTCACTTACGTTTCCCTCAGCAAGGCAAAGCTCCTGTGGACTTCCGTCCTCTCCAGCACTGGATGATGTTTTCACTTTAGTTAGTCTGACTGCAGCCTTGATTTCACTTTCCATAAATGAAAACCATTTTGAAGATCTTTCTATCTGGACACATGAATTTCCTTTCCTTTGAAATGCCTGCTCATAATTCCTGCCTATTTTTCCATTGAATTGTGTCCTACTTATTGACTTGTATGAGTTCTCCACATATTAATCCACTGTCAGTAGCCCACGGTGCAAATATTTCCTCCCGGTTTATAACTTATCTGTTCCATTTCTTTATGGTGCTTTTCAATTAACAAACTTATTTTATCTATTAAAATGTGTCAATCTTGTCTATTATATTCAATGTTCTTTTTTTATCTGAAAAAAATCTTTCCTAGCTCAAGGTCTAAAATATAGTATTTTCTTACTGATAGTGTTAATGTTTTGTCTTTGACAGCTCAGTCCTTGAGTCATTCGGAATTGATTTTATGATGTTGTGAAGGAATCCAACTTCACCCTTTCCCATGAGTTATACTAGTTCTTATCCTATTAATCAAATTATCCCTCCTTTCTCTATGACGGCACGTCACTGTAGTCAGATAGCAGCTTCCACGAACGTTTCGCTTACCCTGCAGAGTTCTAATTACCGTAATTCCACAGTCAGTTCTGAAGCCGGTAAGAGAGATGCCTCCCCCTGCCCTGCTCTTCCTCATCAACAATGTCATGGACATCGCAGAGGTTCCTCTTTCACAGACTTCAGCGGAACCCCATCAAGTTCTACAGGGAACACCTACTGAGACCTGGATGGGAACTGCATGAAAGCCGTCCATCGATGTGGAAAGCACTGACGTTTGATGCTGGTGAAATCACCAGCACCTGCGTGTACAGAGACGCATCCGGTTCCGAGCACAGCGCATGGAGCTGGCTCTTCACCTACTGTGGCACGTGGGGCCTCCACTGGGTGATGTAGAGGCTGGGGTGACCCGAGGCTGGGAGCTGGACTCATCTGAAGGCTCGTGCATGTGCTGTCCAGCGCTTGAAGCTGGCTGTCATCCAGGACCCCCCTCACGGCCTCGCCACGTGGCTGCTTGGCTTTCTGGCTGCAGAGGGGCTCGGCTCCCCAAGGACCGGAAAGAAGCTGTCTGCTACCTGCTGTGGTCTAACCTGTGAAGTTACACAGACCCACAGGCTGCTCTCTGTTTTAAGAAAGTAGGTGGTGCCCGGCCAGTGTCCGGTGTGGCTCAGTGGTTGAGCATCGACTCATGCACCGAGAGGTTGCCGGTTCAACTCCTGGTCAGGACACCTGCCCAGATTGTGGGCCAAACCCCCGTGGGGGGCACGCAGGAGGCGGCCAATCAATGTTCTCTCTCGTCGATGTTTCAACCTCTCTCTCCCTCTTACTTCCTCTCTCTAAAGCCAATAAAAAGAAAAAATATTATTTTTTAAAAAGTAGGTGGCATAAGATATTTCTGTGCCATCTTTGGAGAAACACAATGTTCCCGGAGTCTTCCTGTGCACTCGCTGGGTATCACTCCGCCTTTTCATGTCTTCATACGTCTTAAAAATGTCTAACTTCCCCGGTGGAGACAGGGCATGTTTTTATTTGGATTTACTACTCAGGACCTTACATTCCACTGCTATTGTCAGCGATTTAAAATGTTTTTAGTTGCTTGTGATGTGCAGAAATGCAACTGATCCTGAAGTCAGCCACCTTAAAATAATCCATTTTAAATGGTTTTGACTTTTTAATGTAAGTGAGTATGTCATCTGTAAATACTACTTTTACTTCTCCTCCTAATTTTAATGATTCTACTCTGTTTTCCTTATCTTACCACACTGCATAGGACTTCCAATAAAATCCGAACGTAAGGGGTAACAGCGGGGCTCCGTGGGGCCTTCTTCAACTGTAAGGGAATAAACATGTGTCTCTCCATTTGGAATGACGTTGCTCTATGTCTTTTATACATACTTCCTAAGTGGTTAAGAAAGTCCTACCTACTTCTAATTCACCAAGAGATTCCATAACTAATTATAATCAAGCACTATTTCTACACCTCCTGAGATAAGGGTATAGAATGTTTTACATACATTGTCTATTGGGTGCGCTAATGTCGAGGAATTTGGCCTCTATCTGTGAGAGGAAGGGGCCTATACTTTTCCCTTCTCAAAACGTCTGGGTTGGGGTTGGGCGTCAGTCATACTGACCTCGTGGAATGAACTAATGTTCTTCCTTTCCTGTGACTGCGAAGAGTTCGAATAAAATCGGGATTGTCCTTGGATGTTTGTTAGAACTCGTCTGTAAGACCATCTGCCTTGTGTTTTCTTTGCGGAGAGATTAGAATCACCTCTTCAATAGCTATAGGACTATTCCAGTTTATTACTTTTCAGGACAATTCTGGTTAATGATATGCTTCCAAGAATGTGCCCGTTGCATTTAAGCTTTCAAATCTACAAGCACAGAATTGTTGGTAATATTGTAGCAGTGTCTTTAATGTCCACTCTCTCTGTTCTCAGGCCCCCACCCCCACCCCCACGCCATTGATTATAACGTGTGTGCCGTCTGGCTTTTCCAGTTGATCGTTTGGGGTAGAAATCTGTCTACTGAAAGAACCAACTTTTGCTTTGTTGATTTTCTATCTTCTATACCTTTGACTGCCTTTCATCAACTTCTTGTTTTCTATTCTTCAACCTGACTTGGGTAGATTTTTGTCATTTTTCTGACTTCTTAAGTTAAACACTTGGCTCTTCATTTTGAGGCCTCCTTCTTTTAGACAGATTCAAAGCTACACGTCTCTTGAGGATGAAGAGCGTGAGAGAACTTTCGCTTTTGCTGCATCCCACAGGTCTCGATGGTTTTTTCATTATCATTCAGGAAATTTCCATTGTGGTTACTGCTTTAACTTGTGGGTTCTTCAGAAATTTGTCTTTTAATTTCCAAATAGGCAAAAACACGTTGCCTATCTTTTTCTTATTAAAATTTAACTTAATTACATAGAGGTACAAGTTCCTGATGCTTAAGGACCTAGTCTTGGGAATTCAGTGACGCTTTCCATGTGGCCTCATACTTGATCAATGGAAATGCTTCGTGTGAATTGGGGGGGAAGGCGATTTCTCCGACTCTCATGTGCAGAATTCTATATATATTCATTAGATGAGGGTTAGTATGTTATTCAGATTTTCTGTGTCTTTTTTGAGTTACTGCCTGCTTGACCTATTGAAAATCAAGAGTATGTGTTGAAAGCTATCCCTGTGATTTTAGATGTATCAGTTCATCCTTGGAGTTCTGCCACTTGGGGCTTCATATATTTTGAGGTTATTTATCCGATGTACGTACGTTTAAAATTGCACATCATCTTGCCCTGGCCAGTTTGGCTCAGCGGTTAGAGCATCAGCGTGCGGTCCAGAGAGACCCGGGTTCAGTTCCCACTAAGGGCACGTACCTCGGTTGCAGTTGGTTGTGCGGGTGGCAGCCACTCGATGTGTCCCTTTCACGTCGATGTTTCTCTCTCTCTCTTTCTTCCTCTCTCTCCCTCCCACGCTATGTAAACAAAAAATGGAAAAGTATACTCGGGTGAAGATAAAAAATAAAATAAAAATATAAAAATAAAATTGCACATCATCTTGATGAACTGAATCTCTTATCATTATAGTGACCTTTTTGTCTCTAAAGTTTTTATCTTAAAGTCTGTTTTATTCTACACTAACATCCGTCTTATTTTGATCACATTTGCTTTTTCACCCTTTTATTTCAAACTTGTAAACAGCATAGATTTTTAATACACTATTTTGAGATCTTTCGCTTGTGAGTTTAGCTTTTTTTTTTCACTTTTATTGATATATTTGAATGTTTCTGTCATCTTAATTTCTTTCCATTTATCCCTTTTGTTTTCTTATCCCTTCTCCCACACAAAAAGGTCGATATCAGCATTCTCCATCTCAAAAAAAATAGAGCCTTCTCTTCAACCCCTGGTGCTTCCCGCACTGAGCTCCGTCAAGCTGACACTATCAAAACTTAACTTTTCTTTCACGTCCTCTTGAAGTATGATCTGCATACCGACTTCTTACACAGGCATACACCTGTGTCACCATGACCTGGATCAAGAAATAAAACATCGGAGGTCAAGGTGGAAGAAGCCAGGTGGCGGCTCTCTGCTCCCTCCCGTCAACACACCGAAAAATGACCGTCACCGTACGCGTGTCTCTCCAGTCACTCCGCCTGATCCTGAACTTCCTGGGAGTGGGATCACTCAGCGTGTTCTCCTCGCGTCGGGCTGCTTCTGCTCAAGTTGACCTTTTCGACATTTGCTCATGATGTTCTGCTTATCGGTATTTTATTCTTTTTATTTCTGAACAATATGTAATTGCATAAATATGTCACACATTTTTTAAATCCGTTCTCTTATTGTTGAGTGTCTGGGTTGTTTCCGGTTTGGGGTTATCATTTCTACTGGGGTTTTTTGTTGTTGTTTGCCTTTGCTATTCTTAAATTTTGCAGTGAGTGTAGACATATTTTTTCCTTGTCTCTCTTCTTTGACTTTCTATGAGCTCTTTAAATATAAACTTTGGCATCACTTTTTGACATTAGGAAATTTGTCTGCATTATTTTTCAAGTATTTATTTCCATTTTTATTCCTCTCCATTTCTGAGACAACTGCCGCCCACCTGGATGTGACTTCTACCTCTACCCTCTCCATCTCCTAGTTTTTATATTTTATTGTCTATTTCCTATTTATTGGTCTTTTCTTCCTTCTCAAAAATGTCCTCCACCTTGTTTTCTAATTGGTAAGTCAGCTGGGTTCATCCTACGACTTGTCCTTCCTGGAGCAGTCTCGACGCACACCTGTCAGGTGCGGTCTTTTCTGTCCCTTCATCGTGATTGCTCAGTTTGGACACATATTTCTAACTTCTCCCTTTACAGCTTTTATGCATTTACTTGGCAAACTTAAAATTCTCATTTCATTCATCTTAACATTTCTGCTTCTTTTGGAAAATTTCCAGCATGTTTTTTTGCTTCTGAAGCGGTTGTACTTGTGGGATGTCATGTTATGCCGGCTGGTAAGCTCTGTCCTCTGGGGACAGCAGGAGGGACGGGGAGGCCACCTCTGTCCTGAGCTGCTGACAGGTCTGGGTGGGGAGTGGTGGAGGGTCCTGGGCACCAACTATCAGTCAGTCACTTCCTGCTCCAAGACACACCCCAGGTCAGGTGGACCCTTTGCACGAGTGAGAATCAGGAAGAGACACAGGGCCGAGGCCTGGGGTCTCCAGGGGTCTCCAGGGGTCTCCAGCGGTAGCAGGAACAGGAGGCCCTGGTGGACGCCAGTGAGCTCCCCGTCTCAGCTCCTCACAGGCACAGGGCTCCATACTGCTGCCTCGCTTGTCGTGAGCATCCCGGACCAGGGGCCTGATGACCAGGGGCGGGCACTCTGTTTACCATGGCAATGGCTGGGAGAAACCAGCAGGTCCCGCACAGAGCTGGCTGAGTTGGCGCCTGCCCTCGACCAGATATGCCCCCATGCCCGCACACAGCCTTCCAGAGGCTCCCGTGACCCCTGGTCTCTTCCCACCCTGGGACTGAATCCGGGGCAGTGTCCGCAGCCCTGATCCGTCAGCATCCTGGTTAGAACCAGCCCCTGGAGCCTCAACAACTTCAGATCTTTCGATCACGCAGAGCAGAGGTGAGCACGTAGGCTTGAGCGGTTCTGAATCAGCCCCTGAACACACAAAGCCTCCCCACCGGGGTCCACACTCAAAGTCCCCGTGCAGAGCGACAGCACCCTCACGGTGCGGGCGGAGCCGTGCGGTCCGCCGGGGACGGGAAAGTGCGTGGGACTCAGCGATGCGGCCAGGCTCCATCTCCGCTGCGATGCACCAGCACGACGGGCATTTCCCCAGTTCCCACGGAGTTGCATTATTAGAAGTTTCCTTTCGGCCTCGACCTCGCCCGCCTCCTCTCATTCTGTGCAAAGCGGTGTCGTGTTCCTGGGCTGAAGTCCGAGTCTTCCAGCCCAGCTGCTGCCACATGTGGGCACCGAGAAACGGGCTGGCGGGGGCCACCACGTCATCCGCCGTCTGGGGGTTTCACACCGCGTGGCTGACGCAAACTGGCTCCCACACCGCCAGACTTGTGGCTGACGCGATGTTCACAACGTATGGTTCACCTCAAAGTGCTGTCGCCCATACCTGCTTCCCAAAAAGAGCGTCCCGGGGAAGATTCCTGGTAAGCAATGGAGCTAGAAAGCTGAGCTCAGTGTCTCCGTTTCGTGTCTGCGCTGGTTACATCTTCAAATCATACCTGAAACCTTTTTTTTCTCTTTCTCTACTGAACTAAAAAAATATTCCGAGAATTGTAAAGTCTTCTTAAGCAGTGCTTCTGGCTTTTATTCTTTATGTTTAGAACTTAACAAAAATCTGCTCCCATAAAACAGATACTTATGGTTGTGCCTACTTTGACAACGTGATGTTTTAGGCTCACTTACACTGTGAAGTTCTGTAGCTCTGACTAATGAAGCATGTTCCACATTCACGCACGCACGCACGCGTTCATTCAGATACACACAGACTGAGCACCTGCTTCGAGCCAGGCTCTGACAGGGGCGGGGAGTTACTTCAAACAGAAGTCATGTCAAGCAGATGGTGGGAACAGTGACTAAATGCAAATGAGCGTAATACAAGGGGAAAAGGAATAAGTGATATAAAAACCTATAAAAAGACCTAAACCAAACCAAAACTGGCATGGAAACTGAAAGAAGAGAGTTTCCTCCCGGCTTCCTGGGCCCGGTGACATTTGCTGCTGCCTGTGAATGTGGCAGAGTGGAAATGCGGGGGTGGGGGTGCGAGGCTGAGTTCTCAGGGGCCCGAGGAGCCGGCGTGGCCCACGCTGCGGGGGGCGCAGAGGGGCAGGTGAGTTGAGAAGATCGTCCGAGCACGTACACGTGACCTCTGTAACCTCTGTTCCTAAGACCAGGGAGCCAGGCAAAGACTGACCGCAGAAACAAATCAGAACACGTTCGGAGTTTCGAGACACCTTAAAACCGTGGTTCTCAACCTTCCTGATGCCCCGACCCTTCAATACAGTTCCTCACGTTGTGGTGACCCCCAACCATAAAATTATTTTCGTTGCTACTTCATACTGTTATGAATCGCCATCGGAAATATGTGTTTTCCGATGGTCCTAGGCGACCCCTGGGAAAGGGTCGTTGGACCCCCAAAGGGGCTGCGCCCCACAGGCTGAGAACCGCTGCCTTACAAGCCCCCAGCGTGACAGAACCTCTTCCTGGGACGCTGCAGCACGGACCCGCTGAGGCTGCACACTCCTGCGCTCTCCCAGTAAGCTCGCGGGTGGAGGCGGGCCCCGTGCGGCCCGTGCGTGGGCTGGCGGACCTCCCTCCCGCACAGCGCCCTCTGGCTTCCACGGCGAGGGTCACGCTGACCGAGACCCAGGAGCACCTGCTCGTTTGTGCCACCTGGACTCGTTCCCGGAATCATCAAGCTCGGTTACATGTTAATGACAGGAGTGAGATGGAAATTAATTATTTCTATAAGAACTAACCTGAATTCTTTGCAAAGAATTGGTAACCAGGAGCCAGAAATTGTTGGATTTTGTGGGGTGAGTCAACGCAGCAGAAATCTAGAATTCCGGGATCGAAGAGCCACAACCTAACAAGCGTCTTGGGTTTCGCTCCACTTCCAGAAGCGGCGACGAGCCATCGTTCAGGCGCGTCAGATGTGAGTTATGCCGAAAACGGGTGGACCCCACTGAAGGAACTCCATTCGAGAAAGGCCTCCGCCCTTAATGAAGAGATCGGATAATGAATACACTTTACGTGTGTGAAATAAAATGCGAAAGGCACATATTTTTCAAATTTTCAATGCATTTTATTTTTCGAATGATCAACCAGTGTTGAGTGTGTCTCTGAGAACAGCCAAGTCTGTTCAAAGTGACAGCTCTGCCCCCCCAACCACGTGCCTCTGTGACCGGCAGCTGAGCTCTGCCGGCCGAGGCTTCTCGGTCCGGGCGACAGACACCACGCAGCACCTGGCTGCACCCTGGAGAACCCCGACTTCACTCTCTTACACATTCCAGCTCTAGATGCTACTAGAAAGAATCACCACGTCTAACTGCAGACTGAATAAATTCAATGAGCATCCAATCTCTTTCTTAGAGTTTATTTGGGAGGATAATACTTTCACCCCTAATTACATCAGGTTTTTCTATTAAACGTTGGCCCGTGGGGCAGAGGCTGGTGTTACCTACCTGAGCCCGTCGTCCCTCGACCCTCGACCAGCAGGGGCCTGTGTGGCTGGGAGCCCGGCTCAAGGACGACAGCCCTGTGCGAGGGCCACATGGCTGTGTTCTGTCCAGGAGGATGGGAAGGCGCCTGGAGGAGAGCTGGGAAAGTCCCTCCCCGGCCTCTGCCTTCCTGATGCCCCAGGAACTCTGGAGGAAGCGCGGATCCGAAGTGGTAGAGCGGAGTGGGCCCCTGAGCCTGGGGACACTGCCGGCCAAGGACCGGCCCGGGGTGCCCTGCACACGGAAAGAGCAGCGCAGAGGGAAGGAAAGGGAGCCCCTCCGAGTGGAGCCTGCCGACCTTGGACGCTCTGCTCTGTGCAACCGTGGCTTTCCTTACAGACGGAGAAGGCAACCTTGAACCAGTGCGGATCCACACACTGGCTCTTTGCAATCCAGTCTTTATGACTGTCGTCAGGAAACGCTGAAAACAGTTTTCCCCTTTGCCGTGTCTCTCGGTGGGAAGCCAGGGGACGTGTCCCCTCCTCCCGAGAAGCTCGTGTCCTCAGCACCGGCAGAGCTGCAGCGATCTGCTCCCAGGGTGCCGCAGGGCTGCCCCGATGCTCGAGTGGGCCGGACACGCCAGGGGCCGCGCGGACCGCGGGGAGACGGCGCTGAGGAAGGCAGGCTGCGTGTGAGAACGGTTTCCTTGCGGTCTGCGTTAGAACACCTATGTTTCTCTCAGATTTCACGCAAAATTAGTTACAGAGAAATTTACTGAATGTCACTTTATGGATCGTTTGCGGACCATCGTTTTGAAAGAGCAGATTTTTCTGAAGCCGACTGCTCAGATGCAGAAGCAGCTCACAACAGGCAGAGGGCGGCGCCGGGGACGCGGGAGGCGGGGTGACGGGGTCCTCCGCGGGGTGACGGGGCCCCCTGCGGGGTGACGGGGCCCTCTGCGGGGTGACGGGGCCCCCTGCGGGGTGACGGGGCCCTCTGCGGGGTGACGGGGCCCCCTGCGGGGTGACGGGGCCCTCTGTGGGGTGACGGGCCCTCTGCGCGGTGCTGGAGCCGGGCTGCAGGGTGACGGGGCCCTCTGCGGGGTGACGGGGCCCCCTGCGGGGTGACGGGGCCCCCTGCGGGGTGACGGGGCCCTCTGCGGGGTGACGGGGCCCTCTGCGCGGTGCTGGAGCCGGGCTGCAGGTCCTGGCACAGCCTGGCACAGCCGTCCCACACCAGGGCCTGGAGGCCGCACCCCCTGGCTCAGGCCCAAGACTGGTTACTTCCTGTGCGGGGAACGTCTAACTAGGGAGACTGGGCTCTAACGTTCCTACCCACAGAAACAGCAGCACGTGCTCACGTTCCCTCTAACCCTTCGGACCACACAGATCAGACAGGAGGACAGTGACTCCGCCCCAGAGTGATGGATTCCTTAAGCTGCGATTCTCTTCGGGCTGCTAAGGTTATAACTTGTTGTATTCTCCATTTCCACAATTCAAGTGGAGGAAAAACACTTTCACCCACGGGCACTCGATCTAGACACGCTGACGCGCAGGACACAAGGTCCCGGCTCACCCAGCTGCCTCCGCGTCCACGCGGGGCTCTGCGCCCGGCCTGCCGGTCAGGGCCTCGGAGCGCGGACGCACTTCCCACCGGACTCACCTGAGCTCTGACAGCTCGCTGTCAGCCACTCCTTGGGTTGCAAGGACGCAAAAGATTAACATTTTAATGAAAGAGAGAGGACGTTCTGAGCATTTGTAAGAATTATTCATCACATCTACGGACAATCGACTGTGTACCAGGTACAACCCTGTAGTACTCACAAGGCAGGTTCCTTATCCCCCGTTTCAGAACCAGCCTCCCGGCTGTCCCAGGGTCCCCAGGTCCCCAAAACTGTGCACAGAGGCCAGGGTGGACTCCAGGTCCGCAGGACTGCAGAGCCCTACGCCCTGGGCTCCGTGGCCTCCTCCTGCCCCTGCGGGGACTGGGGTCACACCTGGTTACGTCGAGGGCCTTCCTACCCATCACTCTGCCAAATCTGAGGATCATCATGGTCAAGTAGCAGATGTGAGGACGTGGGGGACAGACAGACAGAGCTACCAAGACTAACGATAGAAAATTATTACACGTGACAAGTACACTTCACACAACAAAGGGACATGGGCGACCCGCCGTCAGATGAGCAAGTCTTTTTCACTCCATTCTCTACAGAACGTGCAAGGAAAGTACACGCAGATGTTTACTTGTGATGCAACCCTGGGAAGAGCGGGGGAGGCTCTAGCTGTCAGCGAACTGTTCTAGTGGGTTCCTCGGCTTTCAAACCAGTGGCTGCCCCTCCCCCACACTGCTCGCGGTCCTCCATCCAGAAGCCTCAGTACCACTGCCATCTGTCCCGAGGACACGGCGTGGCCACGGGCACCCCGAGCGCAGACGCGCACTCCCCCCGCCAACCAGAGGTGGGCACGGGCATCTGGAGACCGCAAGGCATGGAGCAGTCCCCCACCCGTGTCCTGGATCCTTTTCTGGACTAAGGTGTGCGACAGAAAAGGCAGCCAGCATGCAGGAGACTCCGAGTCGAGCCCTGGCCTCATCATCCCGGCTGAGCGACGGGAAGGCACTTCACGTTCAAAGCCGTTTTCTGTCGAGTCGGGAGATTAGTCAGCGGTTCTCGCACTGTGGTGAGTGAACATCACCTGGAGTTTGCTCAGCATCCTGGACATTATCACCATGCGTCACTGGGGCCGGAATCCGCATTTCAACAAGCATCTTGGGGTACTCTGATGCTGGTGGGTCCCCAAAGTGGCACCAGGCAGTCACCTCAGGGGCCTTCAGCTGAACAGCTTGCCCGCCTGGTGGGCTGGACTGTGAGGACGGCATCCGGGACCCAGAACCCCTGAGGCTCATGTCCCTGGACACCAGCAGGCTCAGGGGCGGGTCCTGAAGCCATCCCTCTCCCTCCGCTCCAGGGCGGTGATCCTTCTGGGCTTCAGCAGGTACCACGCCTGAGTGGTTCCAACTGCTGGGTTTCAAATTCCCCTACAGAACTATCTTGAACTGCCACGGAAAATAATCAATTACAGTTCTCCTGATTCCAGACACGAGGCACAGCCTACGCTGACGTGTCAGCCAGTCAACGGACTGCAAGGAAACGACCCCTTCCTTGAAGAGCCAGCTTTGCAGATAAACCGGTATCTGGGAGAGCCGAGGGCACAGCAGGAATCTCCACGAGACGCAGAAGGAAGGGCAGCACCGCGCAGCCTCCGGCCGTGAGCAGTCACCCTGGGGCCACCTCAGCCCCGCTGCTCACCAGCACAAGCAGATGACCCAGAAACTCTGGGCCTGTTTCTTCAGAAGAGATGAAATACCTGTTCTCAGAACTGTGCCTGGGACAGAGTAACCAAGAAACCACGTCATGGTTCTTCGGTAGGGCTTACAAGGTAATGTCAAGAAGATGACAAAATACAAGAAACCAGGAGAAAAGGCAGAGATAATTCCTAAGATTCCTGCTCTTAGAATTGGTGAATTTTTCAGAATATGGGCATGTCCACCCATATTAATTAATTAACTCGGGCTGTTCAGAAACTCCTAAACGTCCGAAATCTACTTTTCTGATGTCTGCTCAATACTGTGTAACATTTAACATACATTTTGTCCTCGTGTTTCCAGCTTAAATAGCATCACCCCACTTAATTGACCAATTGACAAATTGAGCAATTTGCTAACAGCACTCAATTTTTTTTAAATGTTCATTTTTTCTCATTAACCATAATTCAATTAGAAAACTTCCTAACTGTATCTGTGTGTGTACACATACACACACCAGCTTTTACTTTTCATGTCTCAGACACATTTTCTCTCCCTTTCAAGCGAGTCCGGAACCTGCTAGAAGTGAGACCGGCTCACGACCCTGCAGTGAAACGGGGCGTCAGGGGACTCACAGCGCCCCCTGACCGACCCTCCGTGACACGGGGCAGCGCCTCCTGATCAACCCGCGGTGAAACAGGGTGTTGCCTCCTGACCGACCCGCGGTGACACGGGGGTGTTGCGCAGACTCAGCAGCCTCCTGACAACTTGCAGACAGACTGTTCTTCGAGGCGTTTCGGGCTGAGCTGGGATTTGAGCCTGGGCCCTACTTGACCATAAACTCTTCCTTCTTTATTCCACAGCATTTCACAAGTTTTAAAGGTAAACTTTTTTTTAAAGGACAGATTTACAAATCACATGGAAAGGAGTTAATATCACTAAAAATTGCACCAAAAAAAGCTACTCACAAAATTATACAGATGTACACGCAGGCGTCCCTTCCCCAGTGCGTATGTTCTGGACAATACAAAGGTTTGAAAGATAAGGCTCTGCATTGACAAGAGCCAAATCTCACGTAAAACATTTTTACAAAGGGACTCTGAATGCAGGGTCTCCTTCCCGCTCTCAGGGTTCCCATCCGGAGATGGGTCCCACCTGCAGGCAGCAATCATCAGTCAGTTTCCAGTTTCTACAAACATTTTATTTTATTAAATAACTGTTAAATAGTGTTTTTACAAAGCAAATTGCATAGAAAAAGGCAAAAACGTTCTGTCCTCAGCACTTCCTATCCCTCTCCGTCATCGTCCAGTCGCCGCTCTTACCTAGCGCTGGACCTCAGAGCTCAGTGTCCGTCAGGAAGGAAGGCAGCTCCCTCGCGAGGGTCCCCGTCCTCGGGCACACTGTGCACAGGGCTGCTTCCCCGCTGCCCACCTGCCAGGGGCCACGGGGGCCGGGCAGAGCCCTCGTCCTCAGGAGCAGGTCAGCTGCTGCACCAGGTTCTCAAGGCATGTCAAGTAGTAGGCATTCAGAGGGTTTGCCTCCGGGTCTGAACGAGCTGAGAGAGGAGAAGGGGAGCAGGGAGAGCAAGCTCATCAAACAGCAGACACCTGGGAGCGCACACGCACAGCTCACTAAGACGAGGTTCTATTTCACTACTCGACACACCAGCACTAGGGTCTGTCACACTGTGGAGAAACGAAGACGTTACAGAATTTATATCTACTTTTTATTAATGGTTTAGCCGAAGGGTGTGCACTAAAAACAGTGCCCTCCATGACGGACCGTCCTCTGCGATGGACCCTGTCCTTTCTGCCCCGTCCCTCCTCCCACACAGACACGGACACTGACGCGAGTGTCTCCGGCCTCCAGGAGCTCCTGGTCACGGCTGGACACGGAACAGACAACGCACAAGCCACCCAGGGAAACTCAGCCCATAGAAACGTGGCGGTGCCCTGGCCGGTTTGGCTCAGCGGTTAGAGCGTCGGCCTGCGGTCCCGAGAGACCCGGGTTCGGTTCCCGCTAAGGGCACGTACCTCGGTGGCAGTTTGTCCCCGGCCCTGGTTGGGTCGTGTGGGTGGCAGCCACTTGATGTGTCCCTTTCACGTCGATGTTTCTCTCTCTCTCGCTCTCTCCCTCCCACTCTACCTGAACAAAATATCGAAAAACGTCCTCGGATGAGGATAAAAAAGAAAAAAAAACGAGGGGGAGACACAGCTCAGTGCCTGAGCGTAAGGAATGCGCGCGTTCCCGGAGCCCGGCCTGGGCGGGACCGTGTCACCGGCCCCTCGGGATGGGCCACGGGACCTTTCTGGAAGATGGAGTCACCTCCCAAAGTCAGCTCCGTTTTCTGTCCGGGGCCAGCTCTGGCTGGCGCGGGTCCTATCACCTAAGAACACACTGCAGCACGGTGCTGGCCCCTGGCAACGTTCCATAGAAGAAAAAAGGACTTGGAGAAAGATAACAGCCATGTTTTAAAAAACCATTATATTTAATTATTTTTAAAATGTTATCATGAAAAGCACGGACCCGACACCGGTACTCTGTGCAAAGCTTCGACAAAAAGCCCCTCAGACATCACTGTAAACATCAGTGTAGAAAAACTGTAATTTGCTGTGAACCATCCAAATATTTCATTCGGCAGAATTCCCTTAATAGCTTCCAAGTTTAACTGCAACCTCTCATACTGAAACTTACTTTTCTTTGCTAAGGAATATGCTTCATCCACTCTTCTTTTTATTGATGGATTTTTCAAAGTCGTTTTTGCCTGGAGAGAACATGGAACAGTCCGTGAGTTCAATTTATCTCCACGTGCTCGGGACCAGGGCACAACCCTCACTCTGCGTTCTGGCTGCCGCAGCGCTGCGGACGCGAAGCTGCAGGACGGCTGCAGGACGGAGCCGGAGTCGGGTGTCGCACGCAGCCGCCCCGCCTTGACTCGGCCCCTCCTGTCCCTCGTTCGCGCTGCCATCTCCCTCTCCCGGACCTCAGCGCACTCTCTCTGCTTCATCTTGCTCTGAGTTACGTTACACCCCTCAAGCCTGCACTTCAGATCGAGTCCGCCCTGCCCCCAGTCAACAAACACGGCCTGAGTGACGACGGAACGCCATCCCTGTGCCATCCCTGTGCCATCCCTGTGCCGAGCCCCAGGGACACGGGCGGGGCCGGCAGCAGCCCCGCCCCACGCGTGGAGCCACCCAGTGGCAAGGACGTGCCCAGACCAGGGTGGCAGCTGAGAGCACCTGTGGGTGGTGTCTAGGCTCACACTGCCCCTCACTCTCCAACAACGAGGACCCCTTCCTCAGTGGCGTGTGCACTGGAGAGACCGAGGCCGAGCGCGAGTGTGCACGAGGCCCCCTGGGCTGCAGCCTGGGAACCGAGCTCCCCCGGAAGCTCAGCGGCCACACGCACCAGACAGGGGGAGACCCCACAGCTGGACAAAACTTCATTCTTTGGTTTTATTTCAAACCAAATGCATTATTTATGCATTTTCCCTTGACACTCCTTCTAGCAGAAATCATCTGTGGCGACACTGCACCGACACGGCACACCAACTGGGATGCACGGGGGCGCCCCCTCTACGGAGCCCCTCTGGAGGGGCCGGACTCCTCCTCCTGCGCACCCCTCTGAGGTCCCTGCCGTCCACGAGGTCGGTGCCCCAGCGATGACCAGGCTGTGGGAACTGACCTTCTGGCAGCTGTGGGTCAGGGCCCAGAGCGCGGCGGCTCCGATCCGCCGAGCGCTCGGACTCTCGCTTTCCAGGCAGGCGGCGAGCGTGTTCACGACTTTTTCTAACAAAAAAGACATTTTAAAAAAAGTTCAGTCCCAGACAGTGCTCCGTGCCTCATCTCAGACCAGTCAGACACCCGTTTCCCATCAGAATGGACTCAACGCTGGCATCCCCGCGGGCTTGTCTGCCGCACGCGGGAGGGAGGACAGCCTGTGACGGGGCACGGGGACGGGCACGCGGACGGGCGTCCTTCCCTGCCCTGCAGGCGCCCTGGGAGCTGGGCGGGCAGGGCCGCTCCCGTCCCGAGCCCTGGCGCAGCTCGCAGCCTGGTCGCAGGGAACACTCTGCCCTGTGACGGGCGTGAGGGCGGCCACACGACGTGCCCGAGCACAGGCACCATGACAGTCACCGCGGGAAACCAGACGAGTCAGCCTCTTCCGTAAGGACGAGGCCCGCTGGAGGCATGTCTGTGAGGACGTGTGTGTGTGTCAGAGGAGGTGATTTAAAGGCCCATCAACCCCAAGACAGGCCCCGTCTCAGCAAAGCCAGAGGGTGAACTAAGACCTGACCTTCTCTGCGAAGAGGTCGGTGCCAGGGGATGCCAGGATGGTTCAGATGAGGTGCGAAGCTGTTTTATCACTTATTTTTATGTATCGCTACGTGGAATCATTTGCTCTACAGTATGTGGCTTTAGAAGCGTGAGACACTGTGGCTGGGAACTCTGCGCTGGCCACTGCCCTCAGCTGGGCGCATCTCATCACAGGGCAGCCCGGCACAGGGCAGCCTGGCATAGGGCACAGGGCAGCCCGGCAGAGGGCACAGGGCAGTCTGCACAGGGCACAGGGCAGCCCAGCAGAGGGCACAGGGCAGCCCAGCACAGGGCAGCATCTGTCTGCTCACTGCAGCATGTTCCACCCTCAGTGCCACTGTATCTTAGGGCTCGATGAACCCCAGCTGGATGAAAGATTTCATAGTGAAAGCAAACAAGAATGCGATCTCAGTCATTCCACTTACGGTTTTTAAAGAAATTTTAAGAAAGTGAGTCTTTTACGGAAGAAAAGCAGCTGATCCATGGCCAGCCGGGGCAGTGGGGGGCAGTAGGGAGGGGTGAACCCAGCAGGGCTGAGCAAACACCTGGCGAGCCACTGATGACACTGTTTGCACCCGAGCGGAGCGCACGGTGCAGCCCGCACGCGTGCATGGCTGTGTGCGACCGTGCGGTGCGCAGAGCGGGTACGCACCGTTGGCCAGGACCTTGGGCTTGTTGGCGGGACTGAAACAAATGTTGTGGAGGATGAGGAGGGGCAGACAAGGGCCGCGCTTATGCCTGAACTTGCTCATCTCGGTCAGCAGGTCCAAGCCGCCCTCGAGCCTCAGCAGCATCTGCTGCCCATCTTCTCCGAAGGACACGTTCAGCAGCAGCTTCAGCCACAGGACGGTCAGGCTGCTGAGGCGGCCGCTGCCCCCTTTCGGCAGCGAGACAGACAGAAAGTTCTGCAGGAAGTTGGTCTGCGGGTGAACAGAGAGCATGACTTCCTCCCTGAGTCTGCATTCTTTCCCAGTCCCTCAGAGACCAATCAACCAGCACCGTCTCTCCCACCTGAAACCCTCCCGCGCCTTCCAGTGCGCCCTCTGCACTGTTTCCAGGTACAAGGGGAGAAGGTGAGGACAGAATAGTGCTGCAATTTTATCCTTAGTGATTCTTTTCTGATGATGGATAAAGCAGTTACAGTTGGCTCAGTGACTCGGGACTGGTAATTCAGCTCGGGGACTAGGTTAGGCCTCTTGAGTTTTCTCTTTCTGTCTGCCTCTGGCAACTTAGCTGCTCATTAAAAGCTGTCCTATGGGGAGGGAGAAGCAGCAAAACCGCTGATGGTTGCCAGAGGGGAGGCTGAGTGGGTGGGTGAAAAGGTGAAAGGGAGCAGGAGGCACCAGGTTCCAATTATAAAATAAATGAGCCACGGGACATGCAGTCCGCACCGGGCACAGCCACACCCACCACCTGTGTACGTGGCCGCGGGAGACACGCTCACTGTGGGGACCACATCCCAGGAATGTGAATGGCAGGGCCCCACGTTGTGCACCCGAAACAGCGTAACACTGTACGTCAACTATGCTTCGACAAAAAAGTAAATTACAGATAAATAAAAACTTTAAAAATTAAAGAGAGAAAAGAAACGAGACCCAAGCAGTCCTGGAGCCAGTCGAGAGCTCTGGCAGGACTGAGGACACCTGGTCTCTCGGCTGCGTGTGTGCTGACCCTGTGGGCCAGCTCACGCTCCGTTGCCCGCGGCCGCGTGTCCTTCCAGAGAACTCACAGACGAGAAAGCTCCATGACTTGAGTACAAGAGTCATTCTGCCTCCTCGTGAACCACTTCCATAAACCCAGCACACTCTTAGCTCTGGGAAAGACAGCACCTGACCGTCTGGAATCATCTGCATGCGGAGAGAGGACCGAATGGAAGCCCGTGTGGGGAGACCCAGGCCGGCACGGGACCCAGCCGGGGCACCTGGGGTCAGGGAGCAGGAATGTGATCACCGAGCGTCCAGTGAGGGAAGGAGACTCGGTTCTCACGAACGCTGCGAACTTTTGCAATTTATTTTAACCTTCGTGTAAACAAGAGATTTCCTCAAATCAAATCAGCATGTCCTACCTAATAGATGACGTGATCCTATTCACAGTTTAGAATTCTGTTGATACGGACCTAAATGTAGTCTAACTGAACAGCTGTGCCAGACTCTGCTCCGACCCTTTCAAGTACTCCGAGCGAAGCCAGGACCAGAAGTCAGGTTTGGCACTGGAGTTCCGGGGCCCTGATAAAATCACCTCTTTTGTCATAAAGAAGTTAGGTCCAACTTGGAGAACAAGGGACCGTGATTCATGAACCACTCTGACCATGGAAACTGAACCGAAACTGTCACTGCTCAACTCGGTCTTGTCTGAGACCACATGTGACTTCATGACCTGACACAGAGGCCGGACGGCTGCCTTTCCACAGCCCTTATTTCTGAGCGGGAGGAAAGAGCCCAGCCACGAAGATAAACTGAAAGGAAGTGGTTTGATCGTATTCTGGCTTCTGACACTTTTCCTGTATCAACTACAATTGGTTTTAAGCAAAAGGAAACCTCTTAATCCTTTTATGGTCCTTTCAAATAAAATGCCTTGAAGTCAGAGTGAATTAGTCCTAGACGCTGAGTTGTGGACTCTGCACACACGGCCCCGACGGGAAGGTGACGGCACAGCCTCTGTGACGCCGTGAAGGGCCCGCAGCACTCACTCTCTGAATGACGGCCCTGCAGTCATGCGCCAAGGCCAGGTTGGAGAGCAACAGGAAGACCATCTGCTGGACTGCGGGGCTCTCCAGAGGCACCTGGGAAGCCAGCTTCAGGACACACAGCATCAGGGAGCTGCCCGGGGCTCCTCTGCTCGCCACTGGCACGGGGTACTGTCCAGAACTCGACCAGCAAAGAGAACTGCAACCTAAAAACAACAGCTTATCACAACGTCTTCCCGGACCGGCTCGGGGAGCCGAGGGGGAGGGGCTCGGGGAGGCCGAGGGGGAGGCCCAGCAGTGCTCCGAGGGGTCTGGCTCGGGGAGCCGAGGGGGAGGGGCTCGGGGAGGCCGAGGGGGAGGCCCAGCAGTGCTCCGAGGGGTCTGGCTCGGGGAGCCGAGGGGGAGGGGCTCGGGGAGCCGGAGGGGGAGGGGCTGGGGAGGCCGAGGGGGAGTCCCCGCAGTGCTCCAAGGGGCCAGGCCTGCGCCTGTGAACTAACCGCACGTCCGCGCTGAGACTGGGGTGGTGGCCGCAGCTAGGCGAGGGGCCGCTGTCTTCACAAAAGGCCTCGTGACTGACTGCAACAGCGCATGTCAAACACTAGGTTTATTTTTATAAAGAATAAAATAAGCGTCCTGGCTAGTTTGGCTCAGCGGTTAGAGCGTCGGCCTGCGGTCCGGAGAGACCCAGGTTCGGTTCCGCTAAGGGCATGTACTTCGGTTGCAGTTTGTCCCCAGCCCTGGTTGGTCGTGCGGTGGCAGCCACTCGATGTGTTCCTTTCACATCGATGTTTCTCTCTCTCTCTCTCCTTCCTCTCTCTCCCTCCCGCTCTCTCTGAACAAAAAATGGAAAAATGTCCTCAGGTGAGGATAAAAAAAAAAAAAAAGAATAAAATAAGCATAATAGGTATTTTCAATAGTTCCTAAATAAGACACTAATTAAACAGGAACAGATTAGAAGCGGAGGTCCCTTGGTCTAATGCCTCCACTGTACCGAAGAAGACAGAAAGCAGCACAGTGGCTCTGGGCTGGGGACAGGGCGACGCCGCGGCAGGGGTGCCAGGTGAGGGCCCAGCCAGCAGGCCCGGCGACCTGCTCAAGGCCACGCGCCAACTCCTCCGCAGAGTGCCTCCCTCTCAGTGGTCAGCAGCCACGTGGCGTCTGGCCAGGGAGGACAATCATCCCAAACGAATCAGACGTACATCTGACCGACCAGCAAACCACAGGCGACCTGGCTCGTGGAGGTCAGCGTAGTAAAGCAGACCAGAGTCACACTCGTGCCGCGAGGTCCGCGCACGCAAGGCCGGCCACCCCAGCCGACACAGCGCCTTCTTGTGCCCACGCCCCACGGCAGTCAAGGCTTCCATGACTGCGGACAACTCTCCCAGCGAGACGCGAAGGCAGGGAGTTTCTTCCTCAACCTAGTTAACCAGTCACCTTCTAACAGTTACATCAATTGTAAGTGTGAACGTAACACAGATATAGTTTCCGAAGACTGACGTCCAAGCAAATGTTCTTTGCTCAGCATTTAGCAACTGCCTCCTTGTTTCCTCCTCTCCCTGAACCCTAGGTTAAGGCACGAAGGGCAGGGCAGGGAAGGAGGCGTGGACACCACGGAGGTCCGGAGCTTGAAGGTCTGCTCAGGTCAGTTCACGCCGCCAAGCTGAGTGGACCCAGGGCGGAGGCCGAGGCTGGTGTCAGACCACAGAGAACATGTTAATCTCGGCACCGGGTGCTGACTGCACGACTCTGAGCCACGGAGCCCCAGTCCTTTCTCTGTGCACCCTGCTACTTGGAGAGCCAGGGGCTGAGCTGCTGGAGGCTGGCAGAAGAACGGCCCTGTTTCCAGTGCGGATCACCCCAGCAGCCCACCTTGCCTCCCAGCAGGCTTCCTTCCCCGCACGCATGCAGCCACCCCACACCCCTCCTCTCCCCTCAGATCCTCTCCCGTCCACGCTCACCCTCGGCTGGCCTCTAAGGGCGCACGCCCGGGCAGGCGCCCCGTAACACGCTGCCGAATGAATGAACGAATGAGAGAGGCCCCCATGGTACCAGCCTTCACCAGACCAACCGTACCTCCCACTTCCTTTCATCATGCCAGTGTCTTGCTCTCAAATCTATAGTTTTCACCTTTACCTGGTTTTTAAGGTCATGTTGCAGAATTTTCACTCTCTCAATTTTCCTTTTAAACTTATTTCCACTGCTGGGATCAGGCTGGTTTCCGTTTCCTGAGCAATGACTTCCTCTCTTAACAAACACAGACGTGTCTGCCCCCACGACACCCACTGGAGAGTGTCTGTAGCTGACGCACCTCAACAAGCAGGAGAAACACTTCAGACCAGGCACTCGCGCTCCCGGCCCGCTCGGGACGTCACGTGAGGCCGGCGTGTTCGTGGGAAAGCGGGCTGGCTCTGCTTACCGGCGGGGAAGTTCGCGGTGTAGACACAAAGGAGCTGCAGGGCGGTCTGCATCAGTGAGTCATCCACCAACAGCCAGGGCCAGAGAGAGTGCAGGACGGGGGCGAGGTGGGCCTCCAGGGCTGCCTCCTGTGGCGGGGCGAGACAAGGGCAGCGCTGGTCTGAGTGCAGGACAAAGTACAATGAAATCAAATCCTCAACTACTGCCACCAACGTGAGAGGAACACCGACTTCCTGTTCCGAGGAGCACGAGCCCGGAGCCCTTGCCCGGCGCCGTCAGGAGGCCCTGCCCCGGGGAGGCTGAGGAAACAGCCTGGAGCAGGGCAGGTGAGCGGACAGTGCTCGCACCGCTCAGTACCCCGCAAATACTCCGACGTGGCTGGGAAATGGGACTTTCCGGTTAAGTCAACACTCTCACCAACTCGGAGTTCTCCCCGCCGCCCGCCCGCCCTCTGCGTGAACGTGTGTACACGGATCTGGTACATGTGGAGAGACACAGATCGATGAGGGTAGATTATGGTTTTTAAACCATCTGTATATAGTAAAATGCAGTCAAAATATCATGTTAAATCAATAAATTCTTAGGTAACTCGTAGTTTTCATTACAATGGTCAGTTACCACTGGGAAAACGTGAGATAGAATGTAGCTGCACACACAGCCACTCTACGTGGGCCAATCAGGAGGCAGCCTGCAGAGCGGCGGGGTGGGGTGCTCACCCACCGCCCCGCAGGTTTCGCCGCCGAGGCACCGGCAGGAGAGAGTGGGCAGCGAGCCCCAGAACCTCCGGGCTGCTCCCTGCGCCCCCAACCTCGCAGGTGACCTCGCTCGCTGTCCCGGGGCCAGAGAGAAACAGGTGGGCAAAAGCTCCTTCTCTACCCAGCATTCTGTCCACAGTCCATCGGTCACCCTCCACCCTCCGTCCGCCCCGGGGAGCAATGGCTGCTCCTGTGCTGGAGACGATGTGTCCACCCTGCTCTGGAACTCGGCCCGCCCGCCCCTCAGGGCTCCGGTCCATCAGCCAGTGCTTCTCTCCCTGGCTTCGTAAGAACTAGTCCCCCATTAGATTTCTTGTTCACGTTCCAGCCGTTTACAGAAAAACAAACAGACTGCCTTCCTTTAACGCTGTGCGTCCTGAATTAGAAAGCTGCTTCTCAGACGAGCTGCTGACCCGACATCTTTTCTGCCCTGGGGATGCTGGGAAGACCACTCCCATCTTTGCAGTTACTAAGCCCTCGTCTATTACAGGCCTCGTCTCCTTCCTTCCAGGGAGACCCTCCAGCCTGGATCGTCTCCAAACTCTCCAGCATCCCCCTCTCTGCTGTTTTCTGCCTTCTCCTAATTATATTTTCTCAGTGTAAGACCTGGACTTTCACTTTCTACTCTCTTGGGAAATGTCAACAACAGACACAGCTGCAAATACCATCTACACACTGACCACGTGGCGCGGACAGGAGGCTCCCTGGCTCTCGCCCTCGATGCACCCACGCGGTGAGAGCCCGGAGTCACTGCGGGTCCGCTCTTCTGCACACCTGAGACGTACTCCCCGCCCACTCCCCTCCCCCCGCCCCCTGGGGTCCTGTCATCTCTGGCCTGGACTGCCACCCTCCCCTACCTCTAACCTCGCCCACCGTTTAATTCACTTACCTCCCGGTCACCATGACCATCCCAGAATGAAAACACCCCAATGTCACACGTATAGACACTGGGGTGGGGGGAGGGTGGGTCAATCAGTGAATTTCCACAATCAGTAGTGGGAGTGTGACCAACACCCCAGGTCAGTTGGAGCAGGAAAAGACATCAAGAATTTGCCCATAGGACTGTACGCACACTCCAGAGCAATCTCAACTCCCTTCCTTGGATCCGCTCCTACTGACCACTGGGAAGGTGGAGATGCTCTGACTTCCGGAAAGAGCCCGTTCTCACCACCGCTCGGTGCTGCGAGCGTGGACACTTCCCACCCGGTGCCCGAGCCAGCAGACCTGACCCAGAGCACCCCGAGTCCGTTCTCACCGCCGCTCGGTGCTGCGAGCGTGGACACTTCCCACCCGGAGCCCGAGCCAGCAGACCTGACCCGGAGCACCCCGAGTCCGTTCTCACCGCCGCTCGGTGCTGCGAGCGTGGACACTTCCCACCCGGTGCCCGAGCCAGCAGACCTGACCCGGAGCACCCCGAGTCCGTTCTCACCGCCGCTCGGTGCTGCGAGCGTGGACACTTCCCACCCGGAGCCCGAGCCAGCAGACCTGACCCGGAGCACCCCGAGCCCGTTCTCACCGCCGCTCGGTGCTGCGAGCGTGGACACTTCCCACCCGGAGCCCGAGCCAGCAGACCTGACCCGGAGCACCCCGAGTCCGTTCTCACCGCCGCTCGGTGCTGCGAGCGTGGACACTTCCCACCCGGAGCCCGAGCCAGCAGACCTGACCCGGAGCACCCCGAGCCCGTTCTCACCGCCGCTCGGTGCTGCGAGCGTGGACACTTCCCACCCGGTGCCCGAGCCAGCAGACCTGACCCGGAGCACCCCGAGTCCGTTCTCACCGCCGCTCGGTGCTGCGAGCGTGGACACTTCCCACCCGGTGCCCGAGCCAGCAGACCTGACCCGGAGCACCCCGAGTCGTGGAAGAATATTAACACATCCGTCCCAGCGACACGAAGGGACCTTACAGTGAACACGACACCCCCATTCTGAGTACAAAGCTCGGATGTGGGGAATTCTAATGACGTGTGAGCACTACGCCCCATCAGACTGTCCGAAAGGGAAGCTGTCCGTCGTGAGTCTTGGACAAGCACGGACGACGCCTGGAGGAGTGTGTGTTCACGGGGCTCCCTCTCCAGGGCTGTGCGCTTTCCAGTTCATCACGAATGAAGCACAAAAGGGTGAGTCTCTTTAAGGATGTTTTCAATGTGCCTCTGACCTCCGGGTGAGAGCAGTGCCTCGGGGCAGAGCCGGAGGGAAGAGCCTCCCGCGCGGATGCCACGCCCGGCGACACAGCCTTCTGCACTCGGGCGGAGCCAGTCCCCTCCTGGGGCGAACCGCCCTCACCCGCTGCCCGAGAGCTGCCTCACAGCACCTCTGCAGGGCCCTGCCCGGCACACAGCCGCCCCCCATCCCCGCGAGCCGAGCTACATGACACAGGACCGAGCGAGGCCCACGCGAGTCCGAGTGTCGTGACAAAGCGAAAGTGCGGCCACAGGCTGAAGGATGAGGTAGGGACAGCGACTCTGAGACCAGGGCTCAAGGAACAATCGCAATGCCCGAACAGCAGCGCTGCCCATTTCCGCCTGCTGTCGCACGAAGGTCAGAGGTGGTGCTACTTACTTTACCTTCTTCATTTTGATAGAGGCAGTTTCGCAGCAGCTGCATGGCTGTGCTTAGCTCTTTAACAAAACCATCCTCCTGTTCAAACAGAAGCAGACAAACAGGGTGAGGACAAGGGCACACCCCACCCGCAGTGCAGCCTCCCTGCCCCTCGGGCCCCATCCTGATGCAGCCGCGCTCGCCGCCCTGACCACACCACTCTGCAGGGCTGACAAGCTAATGATCTCTGAAAGGTGACCGTCGCTCAGGAAGCACATCGGCTATGAAAAAGCCATTGCTGTTCTATCGACCATGGAGGAACTGAGATACAATCTGCTCCAAGCTTCATCTCAATAAGGTGAAGCAGGCACTGACTGTTTTCGATCATATCGGTGTGCGCTGACTTTTCCATGATGAAGTGAAGGCCTCAGGCTACACAGAGAAGAGGCCAGAAGGAAAGGAAGAATGCAACTCCCTGTGCAATTCAACTATGAAATACGGCTTTTCTTGGCTTCTTCCCAAATGCAGCAGAAAAAGGTATCATGTGACCTGCTCTCCTCGGGCCTGTGCTCTGCACGCGTGTGCATATTTACATGTTCACAAATACACGTCCGTCTTCCCAAGGAGCCAGCGTGGCAGGTCTCTAACCACTGTTACTACCGTTAACACAGTTTTACGTGACAGCAATGGTCATTTCGAGTCGAATAAACAGGAGCCCAGCAGACTCAACGCTGGATGACACACTTGGGCGTCACAGAGGCAATAAGTAACCAGAGGTCAGGACCGTCAGCTCTGCCGCCCCGGGCCGGGCAGACACTGGCTTGATCACCGCCAGGTGTGCGGCTGCGCAGGGCCGAGCGTGCGTGCAAGTCGGGGAGGCGTTCACAGCGGCATGCTTGCCGGGAACGGTCCGAAGTGTCCAAGACTCACCCGCACACCCCGAAATGTTTATAACAACAAACATATGCACTTCAGTTAAAGATCTTCCAAGGAGATCTAAGGCACGCACAAAGTCTGCTAATGCAGAAATCACATTAGCTTATCTGACTGCCTTCCTTCTAAAGCATCGCCCATTTCCCCCAAATGCTGGGCCAGTTCCAAGCACGAGGACATGGCGAGGGCCCCAGCGTGCAGGCCCCAGAGCGCTACCTTCCTCCGGAGCGCCGCCCGCCCCGGCCGCAGCGAGTCCAGGCTCAGCCGGGCGACCACGTTCTTCACCTGCTCCATGCAGCTGTCGACCAGGTGGGCTGAAACACAGAGTCCAGAACGAGGAGCGGATGGGCCACTGCCCTGTGAGTTAGGCCACAGCTATCAATCAAACTCTCAAAAGCAACGTTTCACTTCTGACCAACTCCGTTTTAGTATTTTCAGTGAGAGAACAAAGAATCAAAGGGAGAAAATGTAAGAGAACTAAAAGGCTAAAGCCCACTTGTTTTCAACGTAGGCCGTAATCCCAAGTCGGCTGCACTGGGAGGACGCACATGACCAGGGAAATCAGTGACCTCGTGGTGCCGTCACTGTCTTCCAACTCCAGGGCCTGTGTCCTCTCACTACAGACAAGACACTGCAGTGGTGGTGGGGGGTATTGAAAAACACGGGGTCCCCCAGGGCTGTTATTACCACCATCAAAACTATGTTCTTATTTGCAAGTATGTGACACGTGCCTGTGGTTACCAATATTCAATTATTACAAAACTGAGCAACGTGTTATTTTTAAGCAGCTATGATATTTAGATATTCTCTAAAGTAATGCGTGTCTAACTATCTTCTGGTGGCCCTGGGAGTAGTCGTCTATGCCTCGAGTCCATAGAGAGTGAGAAGGAGCCAGCAGTGAGCCTGCACCCACACGCGGCCAGGGCGCCCCCTCCCAGAGCCGGCTCCCACATGCCCCCCCCCCCAGAGCCAGGGCCCGCGCCCGCCCCTCGCAGAGCCAGCGCCCACAGCCCCCCCAGCCAGCGCCCGCGGGGCCCCCCCCAGCCAGCGCCCGTGGGGCCCCCCCCAGCCAGCGCCCGCGCCCCCCTCCCAGAGCCGGCTCCCACGTGCCCCCCCAAGAGACAGCGCCCGCAGCCCCCCCCCAGCCAGCGCCCGCGGCCCCCTCCCAGAGCCAGCGCCCACGCAACCCCCAGCCAGCGTCCGCAGTCCCCCCACCCCGCAACCAGCGCCCGCGACCCACCTTCCAGAGCGAGCGCCCGCGCGGCCCGGCTGGCCGCCAGCAGGGACAGCAGCGCGTCCGCAGCCGCTGCCCTCAGGCTGTCCCGGGGGTGCGTCCCCTCGTAGCACTGCAGAGACAACAGAACACGTCACGGCCCTGCATCGCGGCCACTGCCTTCCCCGCACCCGCCGGGTTCGTCATGGTCACTGGGACCCTCGTGCTGAGCACAGCAGACCGGTCACCGCACAGACCGCCCACTCTGGAGGTGTCTGCCCCTCCTTGCGGGGATTCCACTGGTCCCCTCTGCTGTGCTCCCCGCCCGCTGGTGCTGGCTCCGCGGTCCGCTCGAGCCGGTGACGCTGGGCCGTGGGAGTCTCGGGGGACACATCCACTCACTACAGTTCCGAGGGCTCCAGCAATGCCAGGGTCAGAATCAAGAAGTCCTCACTGGCTTTCTCAACGTTAGATCGTTCAAACTCCACAACTTCTCCTTCGACCAGTAATTTAAAAAATGACCAGCTTCATGATATCGTGATTAAAATTAGGCTCGATGATAATCTGACATAAAACACACTGCAGCATAGTTTCCAGATGCGACTCCACATCCAGCTGGGGCTCACCCTCGGCCTGTGCCCGGGGCCGCAGAGGGGGGAGTCCCCCGCAGACCCCGCAGGCCGCCCCCACAGGCAGGCCCCTACCTGGCCGTGGTCAGAGCAGACGTCTGGGGCTTGATCAAGACCATGCTGAGTGCGACCGTGCAAAGCGGAGGCAGAAAGCATCAGGGGGTGCTGGCACTGCCTGGAGTGAACCCTGCAGTCCACCACGAGAACCCCAATCCGCCTGTCCACTCAATCTCCACCATTCACGGGAAAACTGCTCTTCTAGGCAATACTTGCGAACTGCGGGCACCAGTGATTTGAGGAAAACCAGAGACTTCCCTGAAAATACTGCTCACCTACTAACCGTGGCAATGGAGGGAGCAGAGGTAAGACTTCCAGGGAAACAGTTGTGTGTACAGATGTACCTTTCATTCCCTTGTGAAATCTCGTTAAAATGACAGAATGGGACACACACGCTCCAAGTTTGAGACGGAGCGTGGACAGAGCGCATGCGTAGGCGGACTCGAACGCGGATTCCGAGCGGGAGGTGAGCAGGCCCGTCTGCACGCTGCGCGGCAGGGGCGGAGGGTTGCACCAGGCAGCCCCGGAGCTGGGCGTGAAGGGGGACAGTCTGCAGACCTCTGAGCAGCAGCGGGATGACCAGAGTCGGCCCACCCACAGCTCTGTGCAGCCGGGCGCTCGGCCTCCCCGACCTCGCAGAACACTGAGCGCTCGGCTGTCAGAGGAGAAGGACTCCAGGCTGCCAGGGACCGGGCACGCCGACGGGGACCGGGCACGCTGGCAGGGGCCAGGCACACGGGCGGGGACCGGGCACGCCGGCGGGGACCGGGCACGCCGGCAGGGACCGGGCACACGGGCAGGGACCGGGCACGCTGGCAGGGACCAGGCACGCCGGCGGGGACCGGGCACACGGGCGGGGACCGGGCACACCGGCGGGGACCGGGCACGCCGGCGGGGACCGGGCACGCCGGCGGGGACCGGGCACGCCGGCGGGGACCGGGCACACCGGCAGGTGAGGGTATTCACTGAAAACAGGGATGAAGCAAACAGTGCAAATTCAGTCCTAACACCTCAACCCTCTCTCCTCCTCCACGCGGCACACCAGCAGCTGGGCTTTCGCCGCAGTCAGGGGGCCGAAACTCCTCTCCAGGGAATCTGACCAGCTCGGGAAGACAGGGTCACAGCGCGCCCCAACCCACCGTGCAGCATGCAGGGGACACGCTCCACGCAGACGCACAGGGCTTCCGATCTACGCGAGTCTCCGGGTTGTAAATACAACCAAGGTTACCAGGCCTGAGAAAAGCCCCAACCAGAAAACAGAAGCCGATGGAGAAGGAAGAGGAGATTCCCCAGGAAGAGGAAAACGTCCAGGACATTTCACACACGCAGGGAGTGGAGGGAGGTCACGGACGTGATTCCAGCCCCGACTCAGGATGGGAAGAACCCCAGGAGGCCCAGCGCGCGGTACAGGAGCCCCGAGCCTTCCTGGGGAAATGGACGCGGAGCCTCCAGGAGAGGGACCGGGCTGCAGGGCTCCGACAGCAGAGCTCCGGGGAAGGGGCAGTCTCTCCTGAACCCAGCGTGAGGCCTCCGCCTCGCCTCCCCTCGGCCACCAGGACGTCGCGGAAGGACAGAGGGGGGCTGCAGAGGGCCGCGCCTGTACCCAAAGGGGGCGTGGCCCAGGAAAGGAGGCGAGGGGACACCGGGCGCAGGAGCCGGCAGGGAGCAGCAGAGCGGAAGGGACGCCCCAGGAGGACGGTGAGGGGCATTCCCAAGGGGACACCAAGCAGGTCAGAGGGGCTGGAAGTGATTTCCTCCAGAGGACGAGCCGACAGAAGTTCGAACACTTCCGAATCCACTGAAAGGACCTCCGATTGCTGACCAGGAACGTGCAGCTTATCGGTGATAACAGAAAACCCAGCAAGTTAGAAGCAATACAATGGCCTCAGGAAAAAGCAAGCCGGGCAGGCAAAGGAAGGTCAGCGTTCGGTCCGCTGTTCACGGGCTGCAGCCCGGGCTGCGCATCTCCGGTCAACCGAAGACACTAATACTGGGGGATCGGGAGGGAACCCACTGTGGCTGGGTAGGTGGGCGGGGTGTGGGAAGAGTTTCAGTCTCGTTTTCCACAGCAGGAAATCAGCACATGGTGTCCGAAACAATAACCAAGACAGAAATCTCGTCTCCACGAACTCGTGAAGGAAACTGATCGGTA
This sequence comes from Molossus molossus, assembly GCF_014108415.1. Classification (NCBI taxonomy): domain Eukaryota; kingdom Metazoa; phylum Chordata; class Mammalia; order Chiroptera; family Molossidae; genus Molossus; species Molossus molossus. The sequence goes on from NW_023425399.1 coordinate 113,161,591, forward strand.
TCTCACTAGGGGAGGCAAAATCTCCACCAAGCCAAATGTGTTCAACATTCTACGGTAAAAAATCAGCTAAGAGTTTCTTAGAAGATATTCAAACCCTGAAACCACCTCAAAACGGAATTCTGGAAAACTAAACTCACACATTACTTAAGATGTGAGTATGAAGAGCAAACTTTGAACACGTATCCCACACAGGGCGCTGCTACAAAGCAGCCATTTAAACACTTCTCTGCTAAGACATTTTAATTGAAGTTACAGCACAACAATTTGTGAGGAGGACAGAGAATTCAGAGCCAGCTGAAACCCAGCAATAATGTACAACCCTCATTCTGAATCAGAAGAGGTGACGTAATATACCGAAGGTCATGCATCTAATGTTTTTTAGTACAGTTTTACAGAGAATTTAATTATACCTTTAAAGGACACCAATTTTAGAATACTATTCCTTTGGTAACTTAAAGATTAGAGTTTACTTTGCTTCCTATAACACCTGGCACAACCCACAGCTTACACGGACATATATTAAGAAACATTATTCATTATAATGTGTTGCTATTTAATGTAGTCTAATAATGTTTTAATTCACATACCTTCATATACAGCAGAGCAGAGACACAGTGTTTGTAGTTTAATAGGCTCGTTAATAACATCACATCTCACACTGGGCGCACATTTCCCCGAACGAGTCATGGGCCCAGGTGCCTCCTCACTTTGTCTTACACTTGCCTGGCCCTTCTAGCAAACAGCAATCGCCATGTCCTACTGTTCACAGGAACACGCATGAATCATACGTGAAGGGTATGACTTATCAGGAGAACGGCGTAGATAAGCGGTGACTGCACCGCACCATACACAACACGTGATGTGTTTGTGATCTGGGAGAAATGGAGGGAGACCAGCAGTCTCCAGGAAAACCACGCTCGCCAGGGGTCCCTGCCCAGGACCAGGAAGGCAACAGCACGATCCCCTCGACAGCAGCAGACGCCCAGAAACCAGGGAACGGGGAGGGCGGGGCACACTGAGCAGGCTCCCGTCCGTTTTCCTCCGTGCACCATTTTAACTGGGTTCATCATTCCTACACGGATCCCCATTCATCACAAGTCTAATCACATTCCTTGAAACACAGCCCCACCAACAAGCAAGAGACAGTAGCTGGGCAATAAAACGCCTGACTGCAGGTCTCTGAATTCACCGGGTCGGGACTGGCTGCGGGAACCATGGTCAAGGCTCCCGGAGCTGCTGGGCCTTCCAGCCTGGACAGGGAAGGCTGGCACGCTGCCCTCACTGCGGGACAGGGACCCACGTGGGCTCCGCGTCACCCAAACGCCTGCGGCGTGGGGGCGTCAGCGAGAGCCAGGGCCCCTCCCCAGAAGGCTGCTCCACCAGAGCCGACGTTCAGAAATGCATACTGCTTTGGATCAGGGCTGGGGGCAGACTGGTGTCAAGGTGTGAATTCGAGTTGTCCTGCTTGTTATATTCTTTAAAGGGCAAAATAGGGCTCAACTAGTCACTGGGGGAATGAAGCCGCTGTTCTGGTGGTGAATGAGATCAGTGGGAAAGTGTCCAGTTTGGGTTTTAAACGAAGAAAAACTGAGTGGACGAGTGGGGTGGTGGCCGCAGGGACGCCGTGGCCTCTGAGTGACATTCAGAAGTGCTCTGAGGCCTTTCCCCTAGAGATCCAGCTTCACAAGGGGCTGCTGGCGAGGAAAACAAAAACACGGGACCCTTATCAGGCCCTTATCAGCTCGGAGACAAGCAGCCTGCTGGGCCAGAGCCTGGGTGGAGACCGGCCCCTCGCCTCAGGCCGGTCGGTGGTTGGAGCTGCACAGGCGGGGCCCTGCCTCTCAGCCCGTCTGCATTCCAGCGTGGTCCCACCAGATCTGTGCCACAGGGCTCTCCCGGGCAGGGGAGGGCAGGGGAGGGCAGAACCCCCACCCAGCAGCACAGGGACGGTGACCGGCGGTGCTCACCGGGGAAGGGACGCCGGTCTCCTCCCCGCCCCCCTCCCAAGGTGCGCGTGGACGACTGCCCACCTCTCGGCGGGAAGAGAGCGAGGACGCCACGCGACCACAGCCAAGGAGGGTTCTCGTACTGGGAAATCTGTGAACACTCCTGACTGTACACAACTACTGTGCAACTTAGAAAACACTTCTGGTTGTCTGCTATATTTACAGAATAACAATACTTTATAGTGATTTTAGGAGGCTTCTGATGAAACAAAAATCTTGGTTTGTATTTTAGGATTGCAAAAACTAAGTTAAAGGATAAAAGGAGTGTCAGAGCTCGGAAAGGGGACGTTTTCTCACAAATGTGACAACCAGGTCCCAAGTCTATACACATAAACACCTTAAATAATGTGACTCATTCATATAAACCAAATGCCACTTAGGTGAACATGTTGTCAAAGATTCAAACTCTTTAAAAAGGCAATAAAGTCTGAATTATAGCTTCATTCCTGAAATATACCCAGTGGCCATACGACACACTATTGGAACAAACCGCTGAACTTAGATCACCACTACTTCATTTGGAATGTAGCATCGCATTCTGGTCAACATCAGTGGGTGGAACTGGTCAGGAAATGGTTAAGTTAACTTTATACACTCTTCTATTATTTAAATGGTCATGAGTACTAATTACTTTTTAATTCAAATGATTAAAAATATTTTTACAAGACCAAGACCAAAACTAAAGTTTTCTTTAATCTTCACCCAAGGATATGTTTATTGATTTGAGAGAGAGAGAGAGAAACATCAGTGTGAGAGAGAAAGCAATTGGTTGCCCCCGTTCATGCAACGACGGGACTCGAACCCACAACCTAGATGCGTGCCCTGACTGGGAATAAAACCTGCGACCCTTTGGTGTAGGAGACAACGCTCCAACCAGCTGAGCTACCTGGCCAGGGCAGAAAGTAAAGTTTTGAAAAAATTAAGAAATCACGTACCTGAATGATGACTTCATTAAGTTGCTCCAGAGACTCCTGGTTGCCCCGACTGTTCCCGAGAAGCGAAGCCACGGTGGGCCTGGGCCCGGGCTCCGTGTTCCCCTTATCCCGAAGCCGCCGCTTTGCCTCTTCGGTCAAGAGGACAGAGAGGAACTGCAGGCTGGCAGTGCAGAGGGCGGGGCAGGTGGCAGACAAACCCACACACCTGCAGAACATATCTGGAAGAGAGGGTTACCCCTATGTAAATGTAGGAACATTTCCTTAAAAAAAAACAGTGAATCACACTGACATATTTTTAATGAAGTAAAGCAATCAGTAGCTCAAGTATCACAAGAATAACTTTAATATTTAAAAATAATTTAAACAGTACTAAGACAACATAGTGAATCAAGAAATCTATTTAATTTTCATTTCGTTCTATTTATGTTTTATTTTTTTACAGGTCTGAGTGTAAATGCACACACACTTGACATCTGCTGAGACCCAGACGGAGAGGGTTAGGGAGAGATGACTACCGATCTCCTTGGGATCTACTGGAACCCACAAAATCAGGTTCTTAACTTTTAAATTTTTATTTCATTGCTAATCTAAAAAATGTTGCTGCAACTGTACTCTGAATTGTCTAGATTGTCACCTTAGAAGTGTGACTGGGTTTCCGCTTTCAGACATGAGGGTGCCAGACAGTTCTTAGTAGACTGGCGTGGGCATTGGCACGGCGCGGGCATTGGCACGGCGCGGGCACCAACCCTCGCGGCAGCTCGAAAGAGCAGGTGAGCCGATCTGCCAACAGCCGCGGGGCAGCAGGCGGACCAGCCCCAGAGTCCACACTGACCGGTCATGGTTCACATCCTGCTGTGGGCACTGACTGATTTAATCGGAACTTTCACTACATTAATTGTATTATTTTGATAACAATGGGTTGTAAATTTGTCTTAGTTTTATATTATTTTGAATTCATACTTGTGTAAGAGTTATAACCATGAGAATTTCTACCTAGATTTAGGTTATAGAAATTCTTATGTTCTTAAGTAACATAATTTAGTCAGCAATGGGGTTTCATGAGAAACATGCTCATGTAAATAATGTCTAAATATTGGTCAAGTTTGAAAGTTTGAGCCAAGATTGTTATAGACAACTTAAGTTACTGAGCGACCAGAAGATATTTTAAATGCATATGCATATGTGGGATAGAAAATAGACAAACAACAAAAACTCCATGGCAAGGAATACCAAGGACCATTTTTATTCATTATGATTTCACTGACATCACTATTATCAAAGCTAACGGTTTATGCAGATTATTCTTTATTAGCACCATTATTATATAAAACTGCGCGTCTGTAGAAAGACTTTGAATTTCATGTCTTTATTTTAGCACTAGGGAAAGAGTGTCAGATCAACAGGCTTAAATCAGGGGCCGGCACACTTTTTTCTGCGAAGGCTCAGAGAGTGAATGAATACTTCAGGCTTCGAGGGTCACAGGCCTTTGCCATGGAGGTATGACCGCAGCCTGGGCAGGCGGGGTGAGGTCGCTGCAGCCCCGGCCCAGGAAACGTGTATTCACCCATCAGGAGAGGGCCCGCCTACCTGTACCAGCTGGCTTAGGGCCCCGTGAGACCCCGAAAGCCCCTTGCTTTGCGGTGCTGGTGATTCAGGTGGTAAACCCCATGGATGCGGAAGAAAATCTCAATCTCAATCCCTCAATCTCTTCCAATGTTTCTCTCTCTTGACAAAATATGATCTCTAAATGGACCCTATTCCCGCAGGGTAAACTCAGAACGCCTATGTCCAGGCACCTGACAGTTCCCTTGCTTGTGAACTTGTATTTCCCCGTACATCTTACTCCGAAACTATACTCTGTTACAAAATACAGCATACATTTCATTTTATAGAAATGATAAAATAAAATGTGAAAAAAAGTCAATTAAATTAGTGATAACTTGGAAATTTAAATTCAATTTTGAATACATTTAAACTGGTTATTTTTTTTTTTTTCTCTTTATTGATTTTAGAGAAAAAGAAAGGGAGACTGAGCCCTGGCCAGTTTGGCTCAGCAGTTAGAGTGTCGGCCTGCGGTCCGGAGATACCCAGGTTCGGTTCCCGCTAAGGGCATGTACTTCGGTTGCAGTTTGTCCCCGGCCCTGGTTGGTCGTGCGGGTGGCAGCCACTCGATGTGTCCCTTCACGTCGATGTTTCTCTCTCTCTCTCCCTTCCTCTCTCTCCCTCCCATTCTATCTGTACAAAAAATGGAAAAATACCCTCGGGTGAGGATTAAAAAAAAAAAGAAAGAAAGGGAGACTGAGAGAGAGATAGAAACATTGACTGGCCGCCTCCTGCATGCCCCCCCCTGGGGATCAGGCCCACAACCTGGGCATATGCCCTGACCGGGAATCAAACCGGCGGCCTCTTAGTGCAGAGTAGACGCTCAACCACTGAGCCACAACGGGCTGGGCTAAATTGGTTATTTTTTAAAAGTAACATAAATGTTTCTTAGAAGCATTTATGTAAAAAAGGCTTCTTCTGGCTTTGCTAAAATGCAGAAGAGACTTTATGAAAAATTTGTTAAAAATAATCATTTTACTCTGGTAGGCAACTTACATGGAAAACATAAAGTAACTGCACTACACCTTACGTCTCTGTGCCAGAGGAGACCTAACGTCCACGGGGCCACGCACACAGGGTGCTCTCCGCACAGATCCCCGCGTGCAGGGAGCGTGTGCACGTGAGCCAACAGACCACACCAACCCCAGAAACTCACTCCTTGTTCTGTGTTCGTGTCCTATGTATCTCCGTAACGCCACATGCTTTTCTGGTCCCCGACATGTGTTCCAGTGTTTCTCAGGCACACCCTTGGGCCCCCCAACGGCCCCGCAGAGGTCTTGAAGCAAACCTGGTGTTGCTCTCAGGTGCCATGTCTCACTTCCTTCCAGAGAACACGGACTGTACGAGCTCGCACACGTGTGTCTGAGCACACCCCCAGCCAGGGCCCGCGTCCACTTACCGACCGCCCCGGCCCAGCGCTCGGCCAGACCCGCACTGATGGCCGGCAGCGAGGCAGCCCCCGCCTTCCTCAGGAGTGTGGCCAGGAGGCCGAGTAGATGTGTCCACGTCTGGTGAAACGCCGATGTTAGCTCTGCATCTATCCAGTCGGTCAAAACAGGACAAAGGAAAAGAGCCCTTTAAAATACAAAACTCCCCACTTCGTTACACTTACAGGAAGAGGGATGCCCTCGTCAAACAGACAAACGTATTCAGCATGAGTTCACTTCAACTGATTTCTCTTTGTGTTGTTTTGTAAACATCCCTCTCCTCCACCTTCCTACACACACATCTTCTCTTCGACAGCCAGCAGGAAGTGTGGCAAACTGAGTAAGTACTTACTGGGCACATTGTAAACACAAGTCGTCGTCTGTGCTACTTCTATCAAAGTAAAGGTCTCCTGTTTCCTTTTTCCCTCTAGCAGCTTTGTGTAGGGGCGAAAGGGGGAACAATGTACCAAAGTCATGGCAAAGAAGAGAATTTCTTTGGAGAAGCAGACTATTAATTGACCCACAAGGAAAGCGATGATACAGAAGAGAATCGCGCTCTGCCTATGGCTGACCACGTCCCAGTGAACCCTATGGGGTAAGGGCAGCTCGTCCCTTCTCTCTACTTGGCACGTGAGAGGAACCGGAGGGCAGCCGCTATCTTAGGATTGTATGCTCTGCCCGCATCTGCCTGCTCTGCCCGCATCTGCCTGCTCTGCCCACATCTGCCTGCTCTGCTCTCTGCCTGCTCTGCCCGCATCTGCCTGCTCTGCCCACATCTGCCTGCTCTGCTCTCTGCCTGCTCTGCCCGCATCTGCCTGCTCTGCCCGCATCTGCCTGCTCTGCCTGCATCTGCCTGCTCTGCTGTCTGCCTGCTCTGCCCGCATCTGCCTGCTCTGCCCACATCTGCCTGCTCTGCTGTCTGCCTGCTCTGCCCGCATCTGCCTGCTCTGCCCGCATCTGCCTGCTCTGCCCGCATCTGCCTGCTCTGCCCGCATCTGCCTGCTCTGCCCGCATCTGCCTGCTCTGCTCTCTGCCTGCTCTGCCCGCATCTGCCTGCTCTGCCCGCATCTGCCTGCTCTGCTCTCTGCCTGCTCTGCCCACATCTGCCTGCTCTGCTCTCTGCCTGCTCTGCCCACATCTGCCTGCTCTGCTCTCTGCCTGCTCTGCCCACATCTGCCTGCTCTGCCCGCATCTGCCTGCTCTGCCCTCTGCCTGCTCTGCCTGCATCTGCCTGCTCTGCTCTCTGCCTGCTCTGCCCGCATCTGCCTGCTCTGCCCGCATCTGCCTGCTTGCTCTCTGCCTGCTCTGCCCACATCTGCCTGCTCTGCTCTCTGCCTGCTCTGCCCACATCTGCCTGCTCTGCTCTCTGCCTGCTCTGCCCACATCTGCCTGCTCTGCCCGCATCTGCCTGCTCTGCCCTCTGCCTGCTCTGCCCACATCTGCCTGCTCTGCTCTCTGCCTGCTCTGCTCTCTGCCTGCTCTGCCCGCATCTGCCTGCTCTGCCCACATCTGCCTGCTCTGCCCGCATCTGCCTGCTCTACTCTCTGCCTGCTCTGCCCCCATCTGCCTGCTCTGCCCACATCTGCCTGCTCTGCCCGCATCTGCCTGCTCTGCTCTCTGCCTGCTCTGCCCACATCTGCCTGCTCTGCTCTCTGCCTGCTCTGCCCGCATCTGCCTGCTCTGCCCGCATCTGCCTGCTCTGCCCACATCTGCTTGCTCTGCCCACGCCAGCAACAGTCTGTGTGGCTGCCGCCTAACCCCACGCAAACCGAGGCCCTCCTGGTGTTCTTCAGCCTCCATCAAGCATCTGAAACAGCACAGCTTCCATGGAGCCTGCATGACCACCCTCAGGGCTTCTCTCTGTGTTACTATCGGCTCCAAAAAGACATGTTTTCTCATCACCAGCCCCATGAAATAGTGATTCCACAAATATTATATTTACTACCTGTATATCTGTACTTTACACATAAAAAGAGTAAGTATAAAGCTTACTGATTTTATTCAATACAGGCTTAAGGGGGCCAAATAAAATATTTAAATTGGAAGTTAAATTAAAAATTAAAAAGCTATTAATCTTTAACTATATAACTATGCTTGCTGAACAACTTTTAATGTAATCATATATTAAAATGTATCAAATGATGCAAAAATTACAAATCATATAAATATATACTAGAAATGTAATCAATTTTATGGAATTATTCAAAAGTTATATTGTTCCAGAAAAAGAATTTAATTTCTTAAAAACTATTTTAGTGAACTTTTAACTTTTGCTAGATATGAGAAAATAACTTCTAATTTAACCACTTACTAGACAGATATACATTCAGATATCACAGACTATTTTCAGCACTTGGCATAATTAATGATGGTTAACTACTTTGATATAATTAAATAACAGTATAAATACTATTCTTCTTTAATTCTCCAAGCCCAAGCCACACAGAAGCCACAGACCCACGAGAAGGCTCAGAGGCCGTGGGCGGCGGCCGGACGGCAGCCCTGAGCCTGTGACTGTGGGACCGAGCGCTGAGTCCCGTGCTCCGCAGCGTCGCTCTGGCCCTGACCCTGCACCTTTCTTGTGCGTCTTCCGTGTGCTCAATCTGCTCTTTCTCAAATGACACCCAAGGAACCCAAGAAGAGAATTAGACACTTGAAGTAAGATTTTATTGGGCGAGTTGAGCTCTGCGGGGCCACAGCTCACGTGAAGCCAGAACTCTGCCCGCTCCTTTCCCCAGAGAGTGGACTCTGCTCCTGGGGCCCAGACCACCCTCTGGAGAGGGCACAGGCTAACCCAGTCAGCGCGGTGAGGACAGCACCGCCACGCGTGGATCCTCAGTCGGGAGTCACTGCGCCTCTCCCACGGGGACGTCAGCATGAGCTGAGGACCGGCTCTGCTGAGCCTCAACTCCCACCCGCCAGCCCCTGAAATCCAAGGGACCAGAAGACATGAACACAGGCAAAGAGAAGTGCCAAGCGGGCGATCGCTCCACCATACGCTGCTTTACATTGGACATGCATTTCACTGTGTGTTAAGGCTGATAATGATCCTACTGTTTTTAACTGTCTCTACTACTAAGTACTTTATTCAACTTTTCATCAGTTTATTTTTCAATCATTTCAGATCCTAGGAAATTTTTGATATTATATGCTACACTTGCTTACACTTCTTACTGCAAATGAGTTATTAGTAGGTCATGTGGACTTAGTCGTCGTTTGTAAAAATAACGAACACCGACAGCTCACAGCACTTGCTCACACTCCACAGAGAACCTCACCCTCACGGACACGGCAGCTCGGGACAGTCCTTTCTCACGCCACAGGCCTCCCCCGCTGGTCTCCAGGCACCTCTCACCACATCCTAGCTACAAACACATGCTAAAAGCTTCCCAGACACTGGCAAAGAGTAGCTGAAATGCAACCTTGAAGTGGTATCTGGTACAGATGTCATTCACGCCACCCCACACCGACACAAGCAAGCTCACCACACAGATCGTCCGTGCATACGGTGAGAACTCTGATGACGTTTGTGATCAGGGGTTTCAGAAGCTCGTCCTGAGTCACAAGGTCAGGATCGACCAGCAGACACGACTGCAGGAGCCTGGACAGAGAGGCCAGGAACTCGAGGAGAAAGGACACCTGTCGGCAACAGAAGACAACACAGACGCGTCACATGGGAAGTCCATCTCGGGACCAAGTGTCCACCTCTCTATGCACTGTAAGTCACTTCTTTGTAAATAAGTTAACAAAAGGCTAATAAACATTAATCACAGTTTTGAAAGACCTTAAGTAAATACATAGCAGACAAAGCATTATTTTTCTCATAAGCATACTGTTAATGGCCACATTAACCAACATCAACTATACTCACAACAAACAAAGCAATATTTATAAAGCCAACTACTGAATTGCATTTACAAAAAGAAAACCTTAGAAAGGTTTATAAATATAATTTTTCAAGTAGCTAAATTGTAGACTCAATATTCTGGGCAAAGCAGAAAGGGGCATTTCAAAGCCATAAAGTTTGTAATTTTGTAAAGAAAGAAAATTTACAAAATACTCTTCAAAGTGCATAACTGGGGGGAAGGGGGGGTAGACTAACAGCCTAGTTATTGCTACAAATAAAATGCAAATTGTTCGACATTTGCCCTCAACTATCCTTGAACACAGAAATACTACTCTTAATTACAAAAGAAAAATTCAAACTTCCCCATTATTACCAATAAGACCATCTCCGGAATGTTGCTTGTAATATTATAAAAAGTATTCACTGACAAAAGCACTCTTTAAAAAAATAATTCCCTGGATATGTAAAAATTAAAGAATAAGCTGTGATGTCGCATTGATCCATTGTCCCCAGGAGATGAGACAGTCCACACAAATCAACTTCAGGTAGGTGTTCTGAAGACACTCTGCACATGTGCGCGCGCGCACACACACACACACACACACACACACACACACTCTCTCTCTCTCCCCCCCCACACTCTGAGGCCACTAACAGCACCTCGAGGGAATATTTCGAGGCTCACACGTGTTGCCCAACGAGCCCGCAGTTAGTGCTGCGAGTTCCGAGCGAGCACCTGCACAGCACAGGCGCCGAGTGGACACGCACAGGTGAGGCCCTGCCTTCGTGGTGCTCACGGCAGCCTGACCGCGTCTGCTCCCACGTTCTGCACCAGCCTCTCTGGCCCTGCTGTTTCTCGGGGAGGCCAAACACAGCCCATTCCAGCCAGCTCCCTCACCTCCTCCAAGTCCCATGTCACCGTCTGAAAGGCCAGCCCTGATCACCTTGTGTGGAGAAATGCTACCCTCCCAGCTGTGACATCACTTCCGGCCCCTGCTTTAGCGTTCTCAGATGTCACTGATGACATCCCCGGGCACACACGGCTTTGCTCTCGATCACGCTTTGTTCACCAGGGAAGATGCGGGGATACAGCAGGCCTCGGGAGGCCCGTCGGCTGCACGGCTGGACAGTGGAGCCCATCACGCCCACACGCACATGACAGGTGGGCCCTGAGCAGGACAGGTGTCCAGAGACGGTGCGCACCGCCCTCTACCCTGTCACAGGGCGTCTGCCTCACTCAGGAAGCTCAGAGAAGGCAACACCAATCAAGAGACACTGGTCTACTCCGCCTGGAATGTCACCCAAATAGATCCCGTAGCAACTTCTCACAAGTCGATGTGGAGGTAACATTGCCATTAGCAACACTCCACACAGAACTGTGAGGCATCCTTTCCATACAGACCCTCAGGACAGGCAAGAACTTAAGCCTATTAATGTGTTCTGATCGGACTGGGTTCTGAGAAGACACAGAACTGTTCACAGTGCCAACCGAGGTGAAAAAGACAGACAGCCTAACTCATGGGGGGAGGGGGTTACACGTCCTTTTCTTCCTGTGCACGCAGACCCCCGGGCCCTGAACAAACAGTGGTCAGAGATGGAACCAGGAGTACAGTCGACGTCTTTAATGCCAGTGCTCTCTCCCACGTCCAAAGACGTCCCGACGGAAACGCCCAGAAACCTACTTCAGATGACCTCGTCACCCACGCGTGACCCCAGCCTGCTCTTCCTCGGGGAGCGGACCCGCAGCGCGGACGCTCCTGGCACACACTCACCTGTGCCCGAGTGTGCTCCACAGGGGACGGCGCAGGCAGCAGGGCCCCGAGCTCCTGGACACACGTCTCGAGGGGGGCAGCATCCGCAACACTGTCAGGGACAGAAACGCCCCCCAGAGGGTGAGCAGGAGCCCAAGGAAAGACTGATAGTCAGACTGGAAGTCTGAACGTAACCTTGAATAGAGTGCAAGGGAGTTTTTATAAAGAAAGTTGATACATGGTTATGAAAGGCTATTTCATAACAGAGGAAAAGATCTTACCAGGTAAGTGTGGGAAGCAAAGAATCCAAAGAAAAATATCTACGGGAACCTCATCAGGCAGCGTGTTACCCCGTTACCCCTGGAGCAGGGCCATCAGGGACCCTCCAGACCAGGGCCTCCCCCGGCTGCCAAGCCAGTGAGTGGATGGCCTCTAATTAGACCTTGAGGTGGCCTGAGTCCAGTACCTAAGGCCTCTCTTACTAAACCATATGGACAGTAAGAAAATCAGAAAAAGTTATGTCAGAAGCTTACTGACATCAGATAAATGAAAGAACCAAATTACAATTTCCCTAAATTTTATGACAATACTTTGTCTCCCATAACAAAACAACTCCAAATGAATGTTTAAATGATTTCTCAACCCATGGACATATTCTGATTTGATTTCTAGGGAGCTAACCCGCAAACTCCTCCGCTTCCAGTCAGAGCGATCAAGGGAACTAAATGCTCCTTGAGTGTGATGGACACAAACAGGGTTAAAGCCTCTGAATTTTACGGAATCAGGATATTCTGACGAGGGGAGCTTAACGGTCAACCCAACAAACCAATACAAGTGCTTTGACAGATGTGAAATGAAAGCTGTCAGGACAATGCTGGCAATTCTGGCAGAGGCCTGCAAAGGATGGAGGTGCGTCCCGGCCGGGAGGCCGCACAGTGAGCCGCGGACACGGCTGCGGGCCGCTCCACCACCCCGCCTCCACCACCCCGTCTCCACCACCCCGCCTCCACCACCTTATCTCCACCACCCCGTCTCCACCACCCCGCCTCCACCACCCCGCCTCCACCACCCCGCCTCCACCACCCCGCCTCCACCACCTTGTCTCCACCACCCTGCCTCCACCACCTTGTCTCCACCACCCCGCCTCCACCACCTTGTCTCCACCACCTTGTCTCCACCACCCCGCCTCCACCACCTTGTCTCCACCACCCCGTCTCCACCACCCCGTCTCCACCACCTTGTCTCCACCACCCCGCCTCCACCACCCCGCCTCCACCACCCCGTCTCCACCACCCCGTCTCCACCACCCCGTCTCCACCACCCCGCCTCCACCACCTTGTCTCCACCACCCCGCCTCCACCACCCCGTCTCCACCACCCCGTCTCCACCACCCCGCCTCCACCACCTTGTCTCCACCACCCCGCCTCCACCACCCCGCCTCCACCACCCCGCCTCCACCACCCCGCCTCCACCACCTTGTCTCCACCACCCCGCCTCCACCACCTTGTCTCCACCACCCTGAGAGCCGCTCCACCACCCTGCCTTCACCACCCCGCCCCCACCACCCCGCCCCCACCACCTTGTCTCCACCACCTTGTCTCCACCACCCCGCCTCCACCACCTTGTCTCCACCACCCCGCCTCCACCACCCCACCTCCACCACCCCGCCTCCACCACCCTGTGGCCCACTCCACCACCCTGCCCTGCCAGGAGCGTCTCTCACCCACAGAGCAGCTGGATGAGCCGAGCCTGCCGGAGGGCGGTTGCTGTGTCCTGTGGCACGGTCACCAGGAGGCTGTCCAGGAGGCTGCACATCGCGGAGAGCAGGGGCGGGGTGACCAGGGCGCAGGGGCGGGGCAGAGGAGCAGAAAGGGACGAGTCACGAGGACGCCGTGGGGATGCTCCTGCAGGCTGACCTAGAACGAAAACCAGTGTAGAAAGTCACCGTCACGTCTACTCCATGGTTATGTGCGAGTCCCAAGTCCTGCCACTCAGAGGGAAGTTCCTGGATGTGCCAGAGAGGGACGGGTGGGGAATTCCCTTCGTGCTCGGCTGATCTCGACCCAGTGGCCAGGGAATCAGACATCGACCTCCACTGTGTGAGTGTGCGGACATACATGTATGCGTGTGGGCACGAGCGTGTGTGTCTGTGTGCGCACGTATACACGTGTCCGTGCACACAAGTACACACGTGTGTGTCTGCCCGGAGTGACAGTGAAGAGCCAAGTCAAGGAGGGCGGCGCTCGGGCTGTCCCCAGCTTTCAGAACCCAGAACACGCACACGGCCCACAATCCCTTTCCTGCACCTCCGGGGCCAGAAGAGTTTCCCAATTCAAAACAGCTTGGGGTTTGGGAAAGCTGCTGAGTACAGAGCCCGGCCAGGTGGGGTGCCGCGGGGCCGACGAGCACCGCGCTGCCCAGTGAGCACCGGCCAGCTCTCCGAGGTCCGTCGGCCCTGCCGCCCGCCGGGGCTTCCCTCGAAGGCTTGCGGGGGGCCTTAAGAAAGCTCACCTGCCTCCAAACCCTCCTTCCGACCCTCACGCCCCGTGTTAAAGAAGCATTGTACTTTAAATTCAGGTTTACAAAAACACAGAGAATTCCCAGATCCCTCCACCAGCTCCCTACATATCAGCCCTTCACCTTTCATGTCGCACCTGCCTATCTCCTTGTGAACTGCTTGTGAGTACAGACATAGTCCCTCCAGCACTGAATTAGCTTCTGGCCAGGGCTTTGTCTCTCATAATCGCAGGACAAGGGCCAGAACCAGGAGGTCAACGATGAAGCAGTGGTACCAGCTCATCTACAGATCTTCTCCAAACTATGCAACTGCCCACAGCACCCTCTATAGCAAAGGACCAAGTTCCTTCCTTACTGGGTCCAGGCTGGGATCACGCCCTGCACTGAGCGACACGTCTCCTGGGCCCTGACCTGAGGCGCTACCGTCTGGCTTGGTGGCTCAGGACCCTGACTCTCGGTGACCAGCTCAGGCCAGTCCGGGCAGGTCGGGTGCTGGTTGTTCCCCCGCGGAGTCTTCAGCACATCCCATGAGGAGGACTGTGCTTCAGAATGGAAGCATAATCTTTGAAAAATGCTTAGGATCAGATTCTCTTTGTTTCCAGGGGACTACCGTGGGCAAGTGTGTTTCCAAGGGAGGGACAAAACGAAGTTAACAGTCATCAGCTCCCCAATTATCTATGCTTAACTAATAAGGAACCATATGGCAATCAGACTATGTTTTGAATGGCAAATTCCCATTTATTAGTTAAAAGTATTTGTTTTGTTACTTTCTGATATATTCATTCTAATTTATTCCATCATGTCCTGTGACATTTCGTTTTGTTCTTATCTACACATTTTGTTCTGGGACTTATTTAATTTTGTTCTTATCTAGACATTTACTTCCAAAATGTCTGGACGACTTGTCACTTTTCTTTCTGAAAGCAGCGTGTCTTCCCAAAGGGTACCTGGGGCCACGAACAGGTCGTGCGAGGCTTCGGGGAGAGACGCAGCGGAGGGCGCCGGCGGCGACAGTCCCGTGCTCCCAGACGAAGGCGTCACCTGTGGACCAGCGAGGAAACATTTATTCCCAATGATCACTCAGCAGTAGACAATGGAGCACATGCGGCACAGTCACAAGAAGGATGTCCTTCAGCAGAGAGCTTACAACATGACCACACCTGCTGGTCTACCTGAACTGCTCTGGTTCAACCCCCAAACCCGTGCTTGTTTGAAAATAATCCTCAAGGAATATTTACTTGATTATATTTAATAATACACATCAATATAAATATGTTACTTATCACCCTGACATCCACATAACAACTGGTCAACTTTAGAATCCCAGGGTCAGCTACTGGGAGCTGGAGTCCATGTGAGACCCCGCGCTACAGGCAGTCCAGGTCCTAGGCCCAAGGTCACACTTTAACCGGGATTCTGAGACCAGTATGACAGCACAAGTCCACCCAAGTCAGAGGACATCCTCAGACAAGCCTCCAGAACGCTGGCCAGGCGTGTTAGCGGGACGTGCTTTCCCACGGACAGACTTCTGCTGCTGGACTGACTCGCCCCTCGCAGGTGGGGCGGGGCGGGCTCGGCTGAGAGTGGAGGACGCCGTCTCGTGTGTGGCCTACCGCACGTGAGGACGAGCCCAGAGGGAGCTGTTCTCCTGCAACAGGAACCCCTAAGTCTGCTCCTGCCGCCCCCTCGGTCAGCCACGTGGCCTCGGAGCTCCAGTCCCGCCCTCCCTCACCCTCACGTCTGCCACGTCCACAGCCTGAGATTAGAACTCACATCCACGCAGCACTACAAATGGAACTGAGTTTTCTGAACGGAGTACACGGACTTCCAGCCTCATCACCTCACTGGTAGGACAGAGGCAATCAAAGCCTGTTAGTGCAGAGACTCTGGTACTTCAAGCCACGGTGCTCAAAGCCCCGCACTGTGCTTACAAACTCTGAGAGAGAATACCTTTCCGTAGATGTGTTTATAAACAGACATGATAACTGAAGACGCTTTTTCAATCCTGCTGCACTGTAACATAAGCAGTTACAACTGTAAGAGAGTCCCTCTGAAACAGTAAAGTCATTTACCTTGTCAAAGTAGAATTTGAATTTAAAGACATTTTCTCATCTTATAAAGAAAATGCCTCACACGTTCTGCATTACACAAAGAAGTTTGTTCTCTGAATACTTTCCTCTTTCATCAAATGCAGCACTGGTGACTAAAAACTGATTTTTTTAATTAAAAGAGAACAAAGGAATAAAATGCAGGTTTGTGGTATGAAAAAAGACAGGGTGCAAATCTACTAACATTTTTAAAACATGGCAAAGTGAGGCACAGAAGTTTCGAAGGGACTTGAGGGTCCACGTGTCCATTTTTACCAGGGACCCTTAGTCCACAGGCCCAAGGGCAGGAACACTGGGACGCTTCACAGTCTGCAATCAGCAATTCTGGCCAAGGTACAGCTGGAGCCTGAAATCACTGTACCTGTGTAGGCTCGTGATTCAAATGGATCGCGTACGGTGTACAGAGAGAGCTCGGGAAAACCCACTGAAGGAAGCAGCAGAAGGACCTGCAAGAGTCTGGCCTGTCCCCTAGGCTCTCTCACTCGCATACAGGACCATCGCAGACCAGGACACGGCCACGGGTCCCATGCCGCACCGCACTGACGGAAGACAGCGGACATCCCAGAGCTTGGCTACTCCGCCCCTGTGCTCTGCGATGCTCGGGCAAACCCTCACCTTCTCTAGGACGCTGCTCCTTTGGCTGTGCAAGGGCACCACCGCCAAGTGGTAGCATTTAGCAGCTGAGCGTGGGCAGCAGCACACAGCAAACGAGCGTGTCCTCATCAGGCCCCCGCAGGCCGAGAGGTTCACTCTCTCCACACATCAAGTTTTGTTATATATATAAAAAAAGATTTTTGCCAAAATTAAGAAAACATGTTTTAGTACAAATATAAAATAAGGCGCCCAAACCCATTTTACTTATTTCAGTGATAGTTCCCTGATTAATAAAATTGCTGAAATCTAGTTCAAAATGTTTTCCGTCAGTTTCTTTAAATGTCTGCACTTCATAGAAATGGCTATAGCTTTCTAATGAGTATGGAAAACTTCAAACACATCAAAATGAGCACAAAACACAGAAAAACCCACAACAAATATGATCTGCTCTTCCTAATAATTTCTAAAAGCACATTATTTATAGCTAGTAGGCGCCTTGCACAGAGAACACACGCTTTACAGTCACCCGCCACTGCAGTCATCCCACTGTCAGATAGGAAGTCCTTGTTAGAAAAACTGAGTTATCACTGACCTTCAATAGCTAAGTTGTATTAATAGAATCAAATTTTTATATATAAAAATAACCCCGCACTTGTTAATTTTCATTGTACACAGCCCAGTGGCCCAAATTACTAATACTCAGAAACTAGAATCTCTTATTTTCCTTCTCGCTGAAACATGCAGGTTCTGCGATCCTGGGTAATCTACGGGGGGTTGGAATTAATTTAAACAAAGAACACCATTCTCGTTTTGTCTCTCTACTGTCACGAAAACTGCCGTCTCCCCCAGCTTGCCAGGTCTCCATGCAGGGCGGGGACACCCTGCCACTGACCCCCCGTCCAAACGCCCACAGCGAGGTCCTCGGCCTGCTCTCCATCTGGGCAGGACCCTTCCACTGTCACCCAACAAGTGCGAAGCCCGCTGCTCTGCCGACCGGAGATCTCACCCGTTTCCCTCTGCTGAAATACCTGGCTGTATCTTCACAGCTATCACGTCTTCTTTCTTCACATCCAGAAAAGGGCTCGGCTCTCTTGGCTAACCCGTCTAAAATCTCTCAGCAGCTTTTCATACCGTATCTTTCCCCGTGTTTTAAAAATGTGAGTAGGTTTGTATCCTGTCTTTTCTCGTAATACAATCCTCATTTTCTTCCACTGTTCTCTTCTACATTTTTTTTTTAAAGACCAAATTCTGGTCATAAAGCTCTTGCAACATGCTGGTATGTACTAAACATAAACACTTATCTAGTTTGGATATTTCTGAGGACTAGAAACATGATTTCAGGATAAAAACAACCACTGCCTGGGGACAGGGACGGAATCGGACAGAAGCCACCTCTGAACAGGCTTGTTCTCCAGGGCAGCACCCCGAGGGGAAGCGACACCCTTACTCAACGTGCGTTTTACCAAACAGACAAGTCCCGCTCCCCCCGCACCACAGGCTGAACTGACGTCTGGTGGGTCACACCCCTCAGCCCCTCACGTGGGGTTATCAGCACCGAATGGACGGAATGATCCGACCCAAGAGAGAAAGCTTTCCTTGAAAGACAACATGGAAAAACAAAAAAACAACCAACAAACTGCATCTTTTGTTAAATTGGCGAGATATTTCCAACTAAATAATTATATAACCAGATAAACTCATTAGCGAGATTTACATCCATGCAACTAATACTCGTTTGTAATTTCAACGGTTCCTTATTCCTGAGAAAGCTTTAGGTGGTCTAAGTACTGAGAGCTTAGGTCTAAAGTAATACTGATATAATCAATAAACTCTCCAGATTTTTCTGTTGGGACAAAGATCTTAGCATGGTCAGGAAAACTGACAATTAGCAGAATTGGGGTACGAACACTACTTCCGTGAATAAAAGTCCCCAGTTTGGTAAATAAAAGCCACCAATGCCCAAACTCTTCTGTTTGGAATTCAAAAAAAAAGAAAGAAAGGAGTTGACTGTAAAAATACTAACAGATAATACTAGTCTTTGGAGAAACTCCGGGAAATAAATTTCACACAGGACTATACATAAAAATTCTTTTAAAACATTTCCTTGGAACATGTTTCTCAAAGTGTGTGTGACATCCTCACACAAACAAGTTAAAGGTTTGTACATGAACAGAGGTGCTTCCATTTTAATAACTATTAAACAAATAACATATTTCCAAAGTTTTTCTCGGAAAATCTAGTATCCTAATCTGTAAGATTTATATATTACTATAAAATTGAGAAATGCAAACATTTGATTTGCCTTTTTTTTTATGCCTACGACTTTTTTGTATACAACTCGATATCTACAAAATAGCTAAGACAGTTCAAAGTTAATCAGAGTAATCATTATTTACCAGGTACCCACTATGAGCAAAGAACTAAAAAAATGTACAAAGATTTCCAGGTTAGTCGAAAGCCCTTCAAACAAACAGGGTAACCAAAGAAGAATTTACTTTTATGCACATATTACTGCTGCCCATCTGTGAACTAAATTAACTCTTTTTGCACTTAATCATATGTTTTCTCATCTCGAGACAGAGACACGCCCTGTTTCTAGCTGGGCAGGAAAGCATGCCATCTAGTGGGACCAGGGTTATTGTTCCACTTTTCCAAACAGTCGTCCCCGCCACTTCGCACCTCGACTTTCACGCTTACTCTATCACGGTTTCTAAATAGATTCATTACAAAGTTGACGGAGACAGTGAAAATGATACCGCGTGCTCGGCTGTCTGAGTCAATTATACACCGTGTATTACAATTAAGATTAAAATTACTGTGCGTGTGGACTGGAGGCCTACGGATTCGAGCGCCCAGGGATCCTTCAACGCCAGGTGCACCCGCTCGAGCCTGGAACGGATTCACCGCGATAAACAAGGGACGACTGTACAGGTTCAATTAACACTAAAAATCAACTCTTCTCTTTTCAGTCTAGAAAAAAATGAGACTCTTAAAACTGGAGCGAAAAGTACAGCGTCCGGAGAAGCCGCAGCGGCCCCGATGAGCACTGTGTGAGAGCCCATGGCACACGTCTGCTCCTGGGAGCACGGGGGCAGGCGCCTCGGCCGTCCCCGGTCCTACCACAGTCACTGTTCCCAAAGCACCTGACAATCAAGCGTGACACCTTCCAGTTGAGAATAAATGATTCTGTATGCTTGTAAAACAAACGAAACCTAGATCTCAGTTATTATTTAGAAATACTTAGTGTGTCAAACTTTTTAGAACAGAGAGACTTGAACGAAAATAGGAAAAAAAGGCAGGCAGGCAGGCAGGCAGGCGTCCATGAATTTCGGGTATTTCGTGTAATCAAGACGAGCTTCTGCCTGAGGCGGTGTGTGGAAACCTGTTCATCAGGACCACCTGGAATCACTGGACTGGTCCACTGCGTCCAAACCGCCTTGCCCTCAAGCAATGTCAGGGTAATCAGGCATTATCCGTCAGCTGGGGGCTGCTCTCTTCTAACTACTACTGTAAACATTTTAGGGCTCTGGTACCATCACAGAGACAGGAGGGTGAAAACCCATCGGAAAGGACATTCAGTGTAGTGACAAGAGCGGGCAGACCCCCTTCTGCTCAGACAGCGCTGCAAGTAGATCCCAGCCGCTGTGATCAAACAAGACCATACACTTCCTACCAGACTCTCCACTATGCAAAGTCACCGTTTCAGAGACTGCAGGAAGCACGTAGGATTCTGTGCAAGTACCATCGTTTCCGAGGTGGAGAGAGAGCTGGGGTCTCGATCCTGATTGGACATTCCAGACGGGGCCTTCCAAAGCTTCAGTGAGTCATCCAGCCCTGCGACAAGAGGAAACTGTCAACACGAATAGTCTCCTGGGTACTGTAACAATTCACAGAAAAACAGTCATCACATGAAATCAATCAAGAACTAAGAAAAGAAGTTCGCCAAGTTTTTATTTGCTTAATTTATATATTAAAGCTTGTTTCACAGAAAAGTTAATGCAATTAGTTGACTGTGCATTAGCTTAACCCAACACGCTGGATCAAGAGCTCCAGTTTCCAAACTGTCACGTGCCTACGAATCGCACAGAGCTTGTCAGAGTGAGTTCCTGGGCCCCACGCGGGAACCCTTCCATCCCCAAACCAGGCGGGGCTGGGAAGGTGCGTTTCTGAGAAACTCACAGCAGCTGTCCCTGCTACTGGCTCGGGGCCCTGCCTGAGTGACACAGATCCAAAGACACCCAAAGGTTAAATGGACCCCTTTCCTACTAGGAACATGTCTTTAGAATGTTCAAAATGTCATCTTCCTCTTAATTCCTCCAAGAAGTGAGCAGAAAAGCAAATCAGAAATTTATACTTAAATATTGCAGGATAAAAAAACCTGTCTGCAATTTACTCTTAAATCTCAGAACACTCACACACACACACATATACAGGCACATAAATAAACTTTACTCATAACACATACACATACACATACACATACACACACAGCAGGGGGGGCAATGCAATAAAACGTTAACACTTGGGAATTCTTGTACCTTTTCTGTAAGTGTGAAATTATGTCAAGATCTTTTTTTTTTTTTAATGAGATTTATTTTCTTTCTTTTTTTTAATTTATTTTTTATCCTCACCAGAGGACATTTTTCCATTTTTTGTTCAGGTAGAGTGGGAGGGAGAGAGAGGAACAGAGAGAGAGAGAAACATCGATGTGAAAGGGACACATCGAGTGGCTGCCACCCGCACAACCGACCAGGGCCGGGGACAAACTGCAACCGAGGTACATGCCCTTAGCGGGAACCGAACCCGGGTCTCTCCGGACCGCAGGCCGACGCTCTAACCGCTGAGCCAAACCGGCCAGGGCCGTCAAGATCTTTTTTAATTACTTTAAAACTAATTTTAAAATTCAAGTTACTTTTATTATTGAATCTTTAGGAATAAATATAAGACACAATTACATTTACATGTGCTAAGACCTCATACTTAGGAAATTCAAGAGAATCTGCAAATAGAAATAAAAAGTCTCAGCAAGGTGTCTCGACAAATGAGCAACATGTCAGAAACACACACCTTCGGACACACTGCAGAGCGAATGAGGACACGCGGCAGGAAAGCTTCACCCGACTCCCTAGAAAGACTCTTTCTCAAGTTCAGGACAACAGGAAATTGTAAGACTCTGCTCAAGGGCACGAAATAGCTTATGAAACATTTATATGATTTCAAAAATGGTTTCCATGAAGAATTTATAATGGAGAAAAACGCTTAGGCAACGTTTAGGGACAGAAGGGAATACAAAAATGTACGTAAGCCATGAATGCAATCATGTAGAACCAACAAAAGCTGCACAGACAGGAGACCGAAAGAAAATACACCCTAATGCAACAAAGGTAATAGCTGGGTAGTGGGACCAAACAAGAAACCAATTTTTCATGTTTGCCTGTCATTATTTTTCAAATGTTTGGTAACAAGCACACCGGTCTTTAACAATTTAAAAAGTGTTACATTTTATGAAAATAGAAATACAATACACTTACCATTTAAATCGCTGCCTTCTGAAATACCATCAGGGGCAGAACAACTGAAATCACACGTGTACCTCCCCAGGTGACAATGTCTCGCCATCTGGTGGGCATGTTGGTAGAAACGGCAGTGGTGCAGCAGAGCCTGCAGGGCGGGCTTTCCTGTGAGTGACAGGCCAGAGTCCTCATCATGGACACAGGGGCCCTAAGGCACGAGGGAGACAGAGAGAGACAGTGATTCATCAGGATTTCTCCACCAAGCCCCACGGTCTCCCGCACTCCCCAGATGCGACCTTGGTTCCCCCGCCTGCCCTGCCCTCGGGGCGGCCGACCTAGGGCATCTCTTCACACCCTCCAAGCCCTGAGTGCCTAAGAGTCCGCTGAGGGCAGACGGCCCCACTCGTCTCGAGGGGCCATTTAGTTTAACACTCTTCTATTAAACGGTACAACTTGAACCAAGTAATTATATACTTTAGTCATAAACACAAAAAGCTAATTTGCAACCTACACAGAACAGTAAGTATTAAAATCTCAGAAATAATGGGACCCAAGTAATGACGTTCACAATGGTCTTCGTGCCCATGGAGCCAGATAAGATGCACAGGCCGTCAACATGCACAGAGAAAGGTGTCTCCCTCCCCTCCCCGCTGAGCCAACCTGCCGTGGGGAACACCCCACGCAGGCCCACCCACTCCCCACCAGGAGGCTGAGAAGAACCTGCCACCACACAACTGTAACCTCTGCACTTCGACTGATTTTCTGCTCTGCCACACACTACTTATCCTGGAATACCCCATGGCAAAAATTAAGCAACAGGATTAGTTTAAAGCTCCCAAGTAATCCCATTATTAGTTTATGAATATTTCTATTTTTTGGAAAATAATGATAACATGAAAATTTTAAAACAGACAAGGGAGAAAAAAAGAAAAGAGAAATCTAAGAGCCAACAGGACCACACGGTCAGAACATTCGAAACGCACCGTGAACCGTGAGGTCTGTATGTGCCGCAGCGCCGAGGAGAGACGGATCTTGAAACTTACTGTCCAGGAAGATAAATAATTCACGAGTCTGAGGTATAATTACATTAATAAATTTATTTCCCTTAACCCTTCTTTTTAAGGATATTGTCATTAAAATTAAACCTTACTTCAATATTAAATACCTTCTGTGGCTATAAATGTGCCCTAGTTGTGTTCTGGGGAACCCACGCAACACTGTAGGCTCCCTCTCCACAAGCAGAACAACTGACACATTCCCGAGGAAAGAAGACGGTGGTCATGAGACTGGACTTCTGAGGTCTGGGGCACGGGGACTGAGGGGCAGAGGGCACAGGGGGACCCAGGGGCAGAGGGCACAGGGCCACCTCGCACTGGTGCATCTCAGGCCCTACAGCCCTTTCATCCATTATCTTATTTAATTACCCAGGATAAAGTGTTCATCATAACCACACTGCCAATTCTAACACAGCTCTAAATATTCCATCTTTTAAGCAAGTTATAATATCCTTGAATGTTCCAAACACATCAAATACACAAAAGATTTGCAATAGTTGCTTAACATCACCATTTAAAGCCAGCCCCCGAGGGAAGGAATTAACAACTAACAGGAGACTTACAAACAATTCAGCGAAGTTTACCAGCTTAATTCCAACTGCCTAACAAACCTCAATAAATCAATAAAATTACTAAAGTAGCACAAACACTATTTCTCTAAATATATTTCCCAATAACACCCAGAACAACTTAAAAATACTTTATTACACAAATTATGTAAAAGTATTCAAAATGTGCCCAGGCCAGTTTGGCTCAGCGGTTGGAGCATCAGCCTGCGGACCAGAGTCCCGGGTTCGGTTTCCGCTAGGGACACGTACCAAAAAAAAAAGTATTCAAAATGTTTATTTTTGCAAAATCGTGTCTACAGAAGTGCTTCCTGGATGAGTGACAACCACAGTCCAAAAGTCACAAAGTATAACAACAACGGGTGAAAGGAAGCAAACTGTGTAAATGTCGAAAACAAGCCTTTCAAGAGCTCTTGAATCTGCTGACTCTTTCTATTGATTTATTTTTACTTAAAAAGCTTCGTGCTGACACCAGCGCAGGTGCTCTGTAAAGGCCGAGCCGAGGGCTGGACCTCAGCGAGAAGGAACGGCGCCAGAAGACCCTCCCCCTGAGATCCACTTTTCCTTAGAAGTGTTTTCTAGGTGAGTGAGAACTTATACCTGTGGCTAATGTGGGCTTCAGTAGCTAGCCTATAACTATGTATAATCATCATAGTGATAAAGTGGAACATAATCACATTTAATCTTCACTTAATGTATTTTAAAATTTACTTTCTCTAGTTCTTAGCAACATAAAAAGAGAAAGAAGTTATAAAATAAAGATAAATGATGCCACAAGAGAAATACAGTTAAAATTAAATCTACCTGATAAAGTTTTAGAACCTGTGCTTTCTTTTCTTCTTTGCATGGAAATCTCAGTGAAAATTATTGGGTCTGAAGTTAAACTAATCCTGTTATGGAACAAAGATTTACTATCCCAGAAAATAACCACTGAGAGAGAGAAATGTACAAGATGAGACAAAGAAACCCGATTCAGGAGGTCTACTATGTGACTCCTATAATTTCTGCAAAGATAAAAGAGAAAAAAAGAAAAAATGATTTTAAAAATGAGTAAATATGAAAAAAAAACTCTCAGAGCCAAGAGATACAGAACATCTACATCTTAAAATTAAGGAGCTTAAAGGATGTCAAGCAAGAGAAATGAAAAAAGACAGCCAACGATAAAGAGGAGACGGCAGAGGAGAAAGTCAGCCGTGAAGAGTGAAAATCAGATGGTCTCCAACTTCTCATCAGCAGCACAGGATGTTAGAAGACAACAAAGCAAAATCATTATGAAGAACAATGTCAACCTAATATCTGGTAAGTAGCCCAAACTATCAATCCAGAGCAATTTAAATAGATTTTCAAACACGCAAGAACTCGTGACGTTGACCACGCTTACAACTGTTTTATAGGTAAGAGTACAATCACTTTGAGGCTGATTACTAGGAAAGAAAAGTCTAACTTAAATATAAAAAGATGATTAACAGCTTAGAAAAACTTGAGATATGATATAAACTCAGAGTACAAAAATAAAAATAAACTCCAAGGGGGGAAAAAAAAAGCACCCAAATAAATGTTTTAAATCACATCTACATCTACCCAAGTCCCAGGCAGCTTCTCCTCTGCATGCCAGAGTGGTCATGCTCCTGGAGGCAGAGATAAGAAGGTGTAACCACAGCCCAATGAGTGGATCTGCAGTGAATTATTTACTTTGTAGAATCGGCCTACATTGATCAATGGAGGCTGCAGAACAGAATATAAACGTAGTCAACCTTCACAAAGTAAAAGTAAAGATAAAACTGGCAAAGATTAGCAATATAAGTAGGGAGGAGCAACCAGTGGAAGGACAGGAACATCTTAGCCACATCTTCTTGCCTACTGAATGGAGCCCAGACACGTCACCCACAGGCAACAGGACCGGAAACCGCCAGGCGACCAGAGGAGGAAGGAAGAGCAGTAATACAACTGTATCGGAGGAGACTGTTCAAATGAGCTAAGTCCTAGGCATCGACCTAGCACAGGAACAGACACATTACTGCAAACATGCCAAAGAGTTAAAATCAGTAGGAGGTAAAGCTGTCTCTGTGAATGGAGAGGGGTAGTGAATTTCATTATAAGCTCTATTAGCTTTTTTAACCACGTGTATTTATTACTTGAAAAAGTCATTTCTTTGAAAAATTCAAACAATTCATTCACAATGTTTTTAACTTCTCAAATAAAACCAACTGATCTGGAATATGTACACATTACATAAGCATTATTTGTTTTCGATTTGATGTCAGCTAAGCATTAAGCCTGAGTCCACATTCTCCCCTGGCCCAAACTTCCTAGGGGCAATGGACAGTGACCACAGAGCCTCACTGCCGCCCAGCCCAGCAGGCACAACAGGGTCTGACGCAGGCTTCCCAGACGCCTGAGGTGCGGGGGCCAGAACAGCAAAGCCTTCCGTGCACAGGCCAGGCTCGCTCCACAGGTCCCCCAGTAACTGACGGTGCTGGCACCCTGGGGAAATCAGCACCGTGCACCTGTTCTGCCTCGAGGCGTCCGCATCCTTCCGGCCTGCCCTGGGTGAGGGCCGGGCCAGGTCGCCTGCAGGGCTGCCAGGGGAGTGCGGAAGGACAGTACGCAAGCAAGGAAACCCTTCAAATCATAGCTGCCATTACAGAGAGGTTGCAAAGAAACAACTGTGTCATGGAACACTCCAATTAATGTGAAAATACTGTTCTCAAGGATGCAATAAGCTGTACTATTAATATTCAAACACAGTTCGTGCCAGTGTCAGAGTGCTAACACACCCATGAGCTCTGGTTCAAAAGGAAGTGCGACAAAATAAACACTTAAGAAGAAGAAAGAATATTTTCCCAAAAAGAAAGAAATATTTTGATATATAACAAAATTTTAAAATGCTATCATGCAATCCAGAGATTGGAAAAAATGACCCTCAATTACCTAAGAAATTCTTAACTACATATAAATTATGAATATAGTTAAAATGATGTTGCTTCTCTAATACTAAGTACTCACTACTTTGTGAAATCAATACTCACAACGACTTGGAATGAATACACTAAAAGACGAAGAATGTGCACTGATAATTATCACGTCGCCTATGGAAATGATCTATACAACCACTAGAAATGGCCCACTATCTAAAACGCACGCAAACACGTATGCAGACAGTTCACAGCCGTGTCCACTGAGCGCATCCAAGCAGTGACACCCTCATCCCCACGCCCAGGACAACGAGCGTATCCAGAGCCCCAAGCTCCACCCACAGGAATCAGGGCTCTCTGGGCGGGTCTGATTGCAGGCTGGGGCTGGAAAAGTCTAGAACATCTGGCTGCACCAGAAAGTGAGGACGTGCTCAGACACTGGTGGAGACGCGTGGGAAGGACACAGATTCTCCATGAAGGGCCCCTCCCTCTGGCCAAAACTGGAACAATTTAAACATCTAAATAAATAATGACAGAAAGAGATTATAACCCCTGAAACAAACTGTTTCCTGGAGTCCATACTGGTGCAAGTCTCTGTAAGTGAATAAATAAATAAATGGGGAAGAGAGGAAAGCCCTTCCTCACAGTGAGATGTAATAAGCGCAGAAAATGATGGATCAGAAGATCACCTCTTGGCAACTGTTCTGTAATAACTGCTTCAGACAAGAATCTCAAGTAGAAGTTAAAACTAGTGGCGGAAACTTGATGAGAAACAGATACTCACAGTCTAAGGACCTCCCTGCACAAGGGAACACCGACTCCACAGTGAATAAACAGGCAAACCTGACCTCACCGAGTGAGCAAAGCCAGCATCACCGTGACGGACGGCGAGGCACGTCTGCTGACAAAACTGCTCTGGGGCCATGCACAGCCCCAGCCGTCCTGTCAAAGATACGTCACCTAAGACGTAACCTAAAGCGACTCACGAGAGAACAGACACACCTAATTAAAGAATATTACGGCAAGTAAATAGGCCGCACTCCTCAAAAATGCTCCGGTCACAACTGTTACACATTCAGCAGCCATTTCAGATAAAAGAAGCCGACAGACACGACGACTGGCCACCCGTGCCGAGTGAACCCCGTGTTAGCTCTCATGTCGGTTCAAAGCCACTTTACACTGCAGCCCGGCCAGGGGCTCGGCGGTTGGAATGCTGTCCCACACACCTAACGGCTGCGGGTTGATTCCCAGTTAGGGTGAGTGGGGAGGCAGCAGGCTGTTTCTCTCTCTCTCTCTCTAATCAGTAAAAACATATCCTCGGGCCCGGTCAGTGTGGCTCAGTGGCTGAGTGTAGACCCTGCACCAAGAGGTCACTGGTTCAATTCCCAGTCAGGGCACATGCCCAGGTTGTGGGCCTGATCCCCAGTGGGAGGCACGCAGGGGGCAGCCAATCAATGTTCTCTCTCATTGATGTTTCTATCTCTCTCCTTCTCCCTTCCTCTCTCTCTAAAAATCAATAAAGAAAAAAAAATTTTTTTTTTAAATTTCCTCAGGTGAAGATTAAAAAAAAATAGTAATAAAATTACTTTATAATTATGGAACAGAATCTGATCGAGCACAAGAAAATTTCTACATTTTCTTTTAAGAAAGATCCTGTTGCCTTGTATGAAATTTCATCAGTAATGAAATATATATATGCTGAAACTTTATGATCAATTAATCTCAAATATCTATTAGGTTGATAATTGTTTAAAGTCACCCACCTGCCAAGTGTAATCCTTCATAATCACCGACGGCATCGGAATTACAAGGAGATTCTGAAGAATGAACGCAGCCTGAAATTTGAAGGGATAAGTCAATACTGCCACCTTGTTGTCACCTCTGAAATAACAACATACCGCAACTGAATAACAAAAAATGTATCACTGGTCCGTTGCACATGCTGACAGGTCATCACGAGAAACGTCAAGTGCATTTCTTGTTAGGTGACGATCTAACAGTAGATGAAATCATTTCATCAGAAAATATATATTTTCCTATTTCAGAATTTTATTTTTTTTTAAAAATGACCTGTAAAATATAAACTGTTCTGATAGCACTTAGAAGATATATTTCCACGTTTCTATCAGCTGAACACACGCACACTCGTGCACACACGCACCACACACCCTCGCCCCATCTTTCTGCCTCTCATGCAAGCTCCTCTCGGCAGAAGTTTGCTGACTTGACAAGGGTCACGGAGGGATCCACAGAATGAAATTCTCAGCCATCTCAACTGCAAGTCAAAGAGCTGATCGTTAACACTGGGCAGCCGCGAGGACCAGCAGGACCTGCCGGCGGGACGTCAGCACAGACACGGCCTTTGGGTCTGGGACTAGGACAGGCTGCCGGTGAGCCAGGAGCTGCTGTTCTCCTCATATGCTCCTGAGCGCGATTTCTAAAACTATCTGCACCAATTATCACTTTGATAAAAGCAGAAATTAAAAATAACAACACTATAGAGTATTTGGACAGCCCCTTAACAAAAGCTTATAAACATTAGAGACCCCCTAAACACTTAGGTGATATAAAAGCACTTTTTTCTGTGACCCTTTTCAATGTATGATAAAGTAAGAGCTCATTGAAACACCACAGCCTGCTTGGGCTCTGTCAGAATAAAGGTCCCCATGTTCCTGGACTAGCCCTTTTCCATTCTCTGCCACCGTCTGCTGTCGGTTTGTACAGGCACAGGACAAAGCCGTCAGCCTCAGTCACCAAGCGCATGGGGGGGGGGTAGGTGTGGTCATGAGGGAAAGGGGGCGGCGCTAGCCCAGGCCTACCTCCCTGCGCACCATGCTGCATTCCCACTGGTCCAGGAGGATGTTCACCACGGTCCCCCAGAGCCCGCCAGAAATGTTCTGACAGCTGCTGGCCAGGGCCACGCAGCCCGATTCCAGGGTGGTCAGTGCTGATCCTAGTCCCAGCGCAGTGAACCTCACCTGTCCAAGGTAAAGAAGAGGTTATCGCACCACAGAATCCGACTCCCTGGCACAGATTCTGTTTCTCTGGCACACACAGGACCACGCTCTGCAACGCTGTCCTGACGACCCTGCAGACACTGACTGGACACGGTGCCCTGCAAGTGTGTGAGTGAACAGAGCCCTGGGCCACAGTTCAAGACGGCGATGACATCGAACATGTTAAATTAAAGCAGATGTCACAAGAAGACAAGACCAGGTATAAAGTAGAATAAAAATGTAGCTCACGAGACTTTTCCTAGGGAGAGCACGGGGCACTTACCTATCTCTGATGAATCAATTCCTGGTTATTCCTCATTTTTAAAGAGACTACCTACTGTTCTGTTTTACATTCCTTAGTGTTTCTTCCAAATAAATGGTTTTAACTTTTTTGAAACTTCTTTTCTAAAAGTATTGGAATTATTTTGATAAGACATTTAATATTTTCTCCAAAATAACATTTTTAATGTTTCACATAAGACTGCTGTGGTGTAACAGGTTTTCCCCAGCCCTACAGCTGCTCGGGCCAGCATGTTGGGGGACGGCTGATCCCTAAATAGGTTTCACTGATAACTGCAAGGTAACAAGAACATGTAGTCATGATATAGTCAAGCTATAAGTTCATGGGAAAATCTTGGAAGAAGTCCAAGTTTAATGCATCTAAACCACGTCGCCTCTAGGTTCAGATTAAATAATAGCTCTGTTAAAAAGGTTTCTTTTTAATAGAATATAATCATTTCTTGCTTGAAATTAATGGACGGTGTGTATAGTTAATTGTACTGTATCATAGACTGAAACGTTGGCTAAGAGCAGATCATAGAATTCCACGAACAAACCAAGAGACAGCGAGACGGCAGGACACCGCTGGAGGTGACGGGTGTCATGACGCTGACTGGCGCTGTCCCTGCGCCTGCTGCGCGCGCCCTGCGGTGGGGCTGTTCCCTCCACGGGCACTGACTGCCGCTGGTTCCCTGCGCCTGCTGCGCGCGCCCTGCGGTGGGGCTGTTCCCTCCACGGGCACTGACTGCCGCTGGTTCCCTGCGCCTGCTGCGCGCGCCCTGCGGTGGGGCTGTTCCCTCCACGGGCACTGACTGCCGCTGGTTCCCTGCGCCTGCTGCGCGCCCTGCGGTGGGGCTGTTCCCTCCACGGGCACTGACTGGTGCTGGTTCCCTGCGCCTGCTGCGCGCCCTGCGGTGGGGCTGTTCCCTCCACGGGCACTGACTGGCGCTGGTTCCCTGTGCCTGCTGTGCGTGCCCTGCGGTGGGGCTGTTCCCTCCACGGGCACTCAAGCGCCACCTGGCAGCTGCCCTTCTAAACCAGTTGAAAATGGCTGGGCTTTTCCAATCATGTCCACTGTTCTTTCTAAAAGTTGTAGATGCTATAGTCTTTGTTTTTCTCTTTTTAATCTGTACCCTAATGAGTGTGACTGAAGACGGGGTGCTGTGAACTGAAACCGCACACTGAAGCCACAACTGCTATCAGGGGACTATTTGAGGACAGGGTTTTAGAGGCCATAGAAGTTCAACGGGGTCGTAGGGGTGGGTCCTGGTCTGCTGAGAAGGGGCCATCTAAGGCGAGAAAGGGCCATCACCAGAGCCCAGCCACCTCAGCGTCTTCTTCTGGGACTTCAGCCTGCAGGCCCGCGAAAGAGAAAACTGTGCTCTCCGAGGCTGCCCACCCACCCCCCACCCCCGTCTATGGTACAGTATTTTGCTCTGACAGCCCCAGCTACAACGGGATTAAATAAAGCCTCAGGTGTAGTCACTAAAATGATCTCATTTTGGAAACTAGGAACACAGAGATCACATGTTCTGTTTCATCTGTTTTGTTATCTACCCATAATAAACTCAGCTGTCTTCACACTGACCTCTGGGTCTCGGTCAACCCACAGGGGGATCAGCCAGGCCAGTCCCTGCTGCACAGGACACTGCTCCTCCCTGTGGCCGCCCAGCGGTAGGAACCACAGTGACAGCCACTCCTAAGTAAGGAAAAGGGAGCAGAAACATACCAGGTAAGCCCTTAAGACCAAAACAGAGGGAGTTTAAATAACTCTGAATTTTAATAAACAATATAAAAATGTACTTAAGACTTTGTTTTAATTCATTATTTATCCAAAACAAAAATACTAGCTTCACCTTAAAAAGTTAAATACACAATTTTCCTTCAGAACAGCTATTTTCCCCATGATTTAGAAACAATGTAGTCTATAATGCAGATTTCAATCAAAATAAATTTCAAATAAAATTCAGATTTGTGTAACATGCAACTTCTAAGAAGATCTTAGTCAAAACTCATTTTTGTCTCCGAGAAAGAAAGTGGAAAGGCATTTGCACACAGTGAAGGTGAAGGCGCTGCACTGCACTGCACAGTGAAGGTAAAGGCTCTGCACTGCACTGCACAGTGAAGGTAAAGGTGCTGCACTGCACAGTGACGGTGAAGGCTCTGCACTGCACTGCACAGTGAAGGTAAAGGCTCTGCGCTGCACTGCACGGTGAAGGTAAAGGCTCTGCGCTGCACTGCACAGTGAAGGTAAAGGCTCTGCACTGCACTGCACTGCACAGTGAAGGTGAAGGCTCTGCACAGTGAAGGTAAAGGCTCTGCACTGCACTGCACAGTGAAGGTAAAGGCTCTGCACAGTGAAGGTAAAGGCTCTGCACAGTGAAGGTAAAGGCTCTGCACTGCACTGCACAGTGAAGGTAAAGGCTCTGCACAGTGAAGGTAAAGGCTCTGCACAGTGAAGGTAAAGGCTCTGCACTGCACTGCACAGTGAAGGTAAAGGCTCTGCGCTGCACTGCACGGTGAAGGTAAAGGCTCTGCACTGCACTGCACTGCACAGTGAAGGTAAAGGCTCTGTGCTGCACTGCACGGTGAAGGTAAAGGCTCTGCGCTGCACTGCACTGCACAGTGAAGGTAAAGGCTCTGCACTGCACTGCACTGCACAGTGAAGGTAAAGGCTCTGCACAGTGAAGGTAAAGGCTCTGCACTGCACTGCACTGCACAGTGAAGGTAAAGGCTCTGCACTGCACTGCACTGCACAGTGAAGGTAAAGGCTCTGCACAGTGAAGGTAAAGGCTCTGCACTGCACTGCACAGTGAAGGTAAAGGCTCTGCGCTGCACTGCACGGTGAAGGTAAAGGCTCTGCACTGCACTGCACTGCACAGTGAAGGTAAAGGCTCTGCACAGTGAAGGTAAAGGCTCTGCACAGTGAAGGTAAAGGCTCTGCACTGCACTGCACGGTGAAGGTAAAGGCTCTGCGCTGCACTGCACAGTGAAGGTAAAGGCTCTGCACTGCACTGCACTGCACAGTGAAGGTAAAGGCTCTGCACAGTGAAGGTAAAGGCTCTGCGCTGCACTGCACGGTGAAGGTAAAGGCTCTGCGCTGCACTGCACGGTGAAGGTAAAGGCTCTGCACTGCACTGCACTGCACAGTGAAGGTAAAGGCTCTGCACAGTGAAGGTAAAGGCTCTGCGCTGCACTGCACAGTGAAGGTAAAGGCTCTGCGCTGCACTGCACGGTGAAGGTAAAGGCTATGCACTGCACTGCACTGCACAGTGAAGGTAAAGGCTCTGCACAGTGAAGGTAAAGGCTCTGCACTGCACTGCACAGTGAAGGTAAAGGCTCTGCACTGCACTGCACGGTGAAGGTAAAGGCTCTGTGCTGCACTGCACAGTGAAGGTAAAGGCTCTGCACAGTGAAGGTAAAGGCTCTGCACTGCACTGCACGGTGAAGGTAAAGGCTCTGCACTGCACTGCACAGTGAAGGTAAAGGCTCTGCACAGTGAAGGTAAAGGCTCTGCGCTGCACTGCACGGTGAAGGTAAAGGCTCTGCGCTGCACTGCACAGTGAAGGTAAAGGCTCTGCACTGCACTGCACTGCACAGTGAAGGTAAAGGCTCTGCACAGTGAAGGTAAAGGCTCTGCGCTGCACTGCACGGTGAAGGTAAAGGCTCTGCGCTGCACTGCACGGTGAAGGTAAAGGCTCTGCACTGCACTGCACTGCACAGTGAAGGTAAAGGCTCTGCACAGTGAAGGTAAAGGCTCTGCGCTGCACTGCACAGTGAAGGTAAAGGCTCTGCACTGCACTGCACTGCACAGTGAAGGTAAAGGCTCTGCACAGTGAAGGTAAAGGCTCTGCGCTGCACTGCACAGTGAAGGTAAAGGCTCTGCGCTGCACTGCACGGTGAAGGTAAAGGCTATGCACTGCACTGCACTGCACAGTGAAGGTAAAGGCTCTGCACAGTGAAGGTAAAGGCTCTGCACTGCACTGCACAGTGAAGGTAAAGGCTCTGTGCTGCACTGCACAGTGAAGGTAAAGGCTCTGCACAGTGAAGGTAAAGGCTCTGCACTGCACTGCACGGTGAAGGTAAAGGCTCTGCACTGCACTGCACAGTGAAGGTAAAGGCTCTGCACAGTGAAGGTAAAGGCTCTGCGCTGCACTGCACGGTGAAGGTAAAGGCTCTGCGCTGCACTGCACAGTGAAGGTAAAGGCTCTGCACTGCACTGCACTGCACAGTGAAGGTAAAGGCTCTGCACAGTGAAGGTAAAGGCTCTGCACTGCACTGCACGGTGAAGGTAAAGGCTCTGCACTGCACTGCACTGCACAGTGAAGGTAAAGGCTCTGCGCTGCACTGCATGGTGAAGGTAAAGGCTCTGCGCTGCACTGCACGGTGAAGGTAAAGGCTCTGCACTGCACTGCACTGCACAGTGAAGGTAAAGGCTCTGCACAGTGAAGGTAAAGGCTCTGCACTGCACTGCACGGTGAAGGTAAAGGCTCTGTGCTGCACTGCACGGTGAAGGTAAAGGCTCTGTGCTGCACTGCACGGTGAAGGTAAAGGCTCTGCGCTGCACTGCACAGTGAAGGTAAAGGCTCTGCACTGCACTGCACTGCACAGTGAAGGTAAAGGCTCTGCACAGTGAAGGTAAAGGCTCTGCACAGTGAAGGTAAAGGCTCTGCACTGCACTGCACGGTGAAGGTAAAGGCTCTGTGCTGCACTGCACGGTGAAGGTAAAGGCTCTGCGCTGCACTGCACAGTGAAGGTAAAGGCTCTGCACTGCACTGCACTGCACAGTGAAGGTAAAGGCTCTGCACAGTGAAGGTAAAGGCTCTGCACTGCACTGCACAGTGAAGGTAAAGGCTCTGCGCTGCACTGCACGGTGAAGGTAAAGGCTATGCACTGCACTGCACTGCACAGTGAAGGTAAAGGCTCTGCACAGTGAAGGTAAAGGCTCTGCACTGCACTGCACAGTGAAGGTAAAGGCTCTGCACAGTGAAGGTAAAGGCTCTGCGCTGCACTGCACGGTGAAGGTAAAGGCTCTGCGCTGCACTGCACAGTGAAGGTAAAGGCTCTGCACTGCACTGCACTGCACAGTGAAGGTAAAGGCTCTGCACAGTGAAGGTAAAGGCTCTGCACTGCACTGCACGGTGAAGGTAAAGGCTCTGCACTGCACTGCACTGCACAGTGAAGGTAAAGGCTCTGCGCTGCACTGCACGGTGAAGGTAAAGGCTCTGCACTGCACTGCACTGCACAGTGAAGGTAAAGGCTATGCACTGCACTGCACAGTGAAGGTAAAGGCTCTGCGCTGCACTGCACAGTGAAGGTAAAGGCTCTGCGCTGCACTGCACTGCACAGTGAAGGTAAAGGCTATGCACTGCACTGCACAGTGAAGGTAAAGGCTCTGCACAGTGAAGGTAAAGGCTCTGCGCTGCACTGCACAGTGAAGGTAAAGGCTCTGCACTGCACTGCACTGCACAGTGAAGGTAAAGGCTATGCACTGCACTGCACGGTGAAGGTAAAGGCTCTGCACAGTGAAGGTAAAGGCTCTGCACTGCTCTGCACAGTGGAAGTAAAGGCTCAAATGCACTGCACTGCACAGTGAAGGTAAAGGCTATGCACTGCACTGCACAGTGAAGGTAAAGGCTCTGTACTGCTCTGCACAGTGGAAGTAAAGGCTCAAACGCACTGCACTGCACAGTGGAGGTAAAGGCTATGCACTGCACTGCACTGCACGGTGAAGGTAAAGGCTCTGCGCTGCACTGCACAGTGAAGGTAAAGGCTCTGCACAGTGAAGGTAAAGGCTCTGCGCGCCCCGTCCAGCAGCGGCTCAGGCGGCGCCGGCGCTCTCACCGAGCTCTGGGCCTGGGCCATCATCTCGTGAGACAGGTGAAGCAAGCAAAGGATCGTGCTCTTGGTGACACCTTTTCCCATGAAAGACATGGCATTTCCCCCACGTTCCACATAAAAAGAAGTGATGACCTGGAAAACAAGAGTAAGTGATTTCTCAGCAGCTTTACTGAGCGATAAGTAAGGCTAAAAACATCACTTGCTACTGAATTGAATCCTAAGCACATAAAGTGTAGTAATATTCTCAATTCAGATTTGAAAATGGTTAAGATAGTAAATTTTATCACAGTTAAAACAAATACTGTTAGTTTAAAATGTTTTTCCGTTGGAACTTATACAAAGAATGTGATGTGTCCTCCTAAAATATTTTTGTGATTTAGAACATGTGTGTAACATTCTTCAAATGTTTGATATCCTTTAAGTAAAACAGTTTATAAACATCCTGCAGAAAGCACACTTAGAAATTACTAGCGACATAAAACTCTCACTGACTACTAGGGTTAGGCTAGATTTTCTAGAATTATGGTTTAAATGTAAGTGAGCATTTTCCCCACTTCTGAGCAATCTGATTTCTGTTTTACATTTAAGTATGTTTATTTCAATCATTAGCTGTCAACTCTTTTCCCCACGTATCTGAGGAGTCTGACACGCTTCTATCAGTAACAAAGTGTTTCTTGTCCAAAGGGATCTGCCCTTCACATTACAAATGATGCTATAAATTAGAGGCTTCTAGACAGAATTATATTTTCAAAGCATTAAAGAAGCTTACTAAACATTTAAGGACATCAACTCAAACTACTCCAAATATGGGGAAAAAGTTACTTAAGAAAAAGAAAATTACACACATAAGGACGCGATGATTCGGATATTAAAGCCTGAGAAGAGTTTCGTAAGAAGGAAGATGCAATAATTCTAAAACTTTTCATAAGAAAATAGGTAGAATAGTATTTAAAACATTAACCAATTAAATCTGTTAACATTATAAAAGAAATAATATATCACACAACCTAGTTAGAATTTTTCTAGAAACTCAAGGCTAACATTTAAGATCAATCAATATATTTCATCATCTTAAATGGACTACAGAAGAAAAGAATCATGATTACCTTAAAAAATAGAGAATAAGCAATATACATTTATGATTTAAAAAAAACAACAACAGCTCTTGCAACTAGGACTAGACGAAAACTTCCTAAATCTGGTTTTTCTTGAACTGACTGAGAAGCTTCAATAGAGCGCAGTGAGAGGTGGAACGTTAAGCCTTCCCTCTGCGCCCGGCAACAAGGACGCATGGTTAGTACGTGAAGCCCGAGTGCAGTCCACCGCTCAACACCCAGGGAGAAAATAAAATCACAAGTATCCACTTTCCCCAAGATAAGACTGTCCATAGCAGCAATATCCACAACTGCTCTAAACTATAGATAGATAAACACCCTTCCACACTGTGGCGGAGGACTCACAGGAGGGAAAGGGAACGAACTCCACCTCCCAGCAGGGAACGCGTGACTTTGTGAGCATCATGCTGAAAGGAGCCAGACATCTGACTCCATTTTGCAAACCAAACAAATCAGGAATTAACGTACACGTGGACCCAAAATTAAATGGTGAAAATACCAAGACATGCGCAGAAGTGCGTACCAGAAACCCAAGTAACAGCCCCTCCCGGAGGGGAGCAGAACGGGGAGGGTCTGACCAGCGCTTCCAGGGTGCCCGCTGTGCTCTATTTGGGGTTGGGGGTCATTGTGTGGGTATTACTACGTGGTAAATGGGCTACATTTACATTTTATGAATTTTCTGCATATGTGTTCTATTACACAAATATAAAGGTTACACAATATAAGTCGATGAACAAACTACCCTAACGAGAAGACGTAAATGTGAGACTTCGTACATTTTTCTTGAAGATTACTGTATTCTTAAAAGTGATGTACATGTTTGTTAATGAGAGCCGCTAGGACTCAGCTCGCGCCTGGCACACAGGAGGCAACCGGCAAACAGTGAAAACCGCTGCTTGCGGGCTGCTGTCAGGGCTGCTACCGCCACCGCCACCGCCTCCACCCCCGCACTCACTTCCAGGAGCCCCGACAAGTACTTCCCGCAGAGGGCGAGCGGCGCGGCGTGGGGGGAGTGTGCGCTCCACCCCGGCAGCGCTGTGAGGTGAGCCATGCCTCGGAGGGTCCTCTCCAGGGACGGGAGGCCGTAGAAGTGAGGAGCGTCGGTGACTCTCAGGCACTGGAGCAGCTGCAGAGCCAGCCGCGTTTGGAAAACAGAGAACAGTTCCAAGCACTTCCTGCGAAGGCAAAGGAGAAAGAAATCAGCCACAGCACGAGATGATGGACTTCATGGGTGACTGTCTCATGGGCGGTTGAGGCTCCTAACAAATACTGTGTCAGAGAAGCATGAACTAAAGGAAAAGGCAGAAAATATTCCTGATCAAAAAGAGTTAAAAAAAAAAGGCAGAGCTAACACACCATCTTGGGTATAGAAGGCAAAACACCAGCAATAATTACAGTGAGAAATACATAATGGATATTGGTATTGCCACCCCCCCCCCAAAATTGGAATGGAAAATTCAATGCATATTTTAAATAAGTTTAATTGCTATATACTAAACCTGTACTTTTAATCATTCACTATCATTAAAAAATTGAATTTTTAATTGACTAAAATGCATTTTTGCCCAGAAAGCTAAAAGAAAAAAAATGTTTTAATTCATTTGTCATCTAGTTTCTACAAAACCATCAGAACTATCAAGAGATATTTTCTATTAGAAAACAAAACCTCTGAAATTAAGTAGCTAGGCATGGATCCAAAGATGTAACTCCTGGAAGAAGTAATATTACTATATAAGAAAACACAGAATAAAATCTAAAATTTCTAGTTTTACAGATCTTTAGACTCCAAAACTGACAATTACTGACTATATTATTACCTATTCCATCCCAATGCGATAGGTGTATATGTATACAATTTTTAAAGGTCATAATCTTTATATATCTGTCATCCAGATGCTTTTAAAGTTTCAGAAATATGTATATAAATTCTTATTTCTCACAGGTCAGCGACAAAGTAATCAGACTACTAGCATTATAGACGTTCTCATCCTGCCCTTATATCACTGGTGCTGAACTGGAGGGGGCGTTGTCCCATGCACCAAGAGGTTGTGGGTTCGATCCCTGGTCGGGATGTGTGTGGGAGGTAGCCAGCTGACATTTCTTTCTCACATCAATGTTCTTCTCTCTCCCCCCTCTCTAAAATCAATAAAAAAATATATTTAAAACAAAATAAAGTTCTCATATTTGACATCTATGGATCTGTTTCTAATGACTTTTTTCTCTTAATTATGGGAAACATTTTCTTGCTCCTTCACAATGCCCTTCATTTGTGATTATATATCAAACATTTGTATAAAAGAGCTACTAAGAGTAAAGTACATAACAATTTCTCATGGTAACAGACTGCCCTTTGGCACAAGACTAGGGTAAGGGGCTGATCTTTTGGCTCTACTCAGGGGGTGGGGCTGACTCAGGTGCTTCGACACCTGTTTGTGAAGCATCAGGAGTATGAGGTGGGGCCTCCCCCCAGCGGGGCCTTGGGAGCGGAGCCCAGGAAGAGCTCCTCAAGTTAAAAACGTCTGCATCAAAGGACACTACCAGGAGAGTGAATGGGAAAAAATCTGCAAGTCACATATTTGATAAGGAATTAGTGCCCAGAACATATAAAAACTCAGCAACAAGAACAAAAACCAAACAACCCAATTCAAAAACAGGAATAGGACTTGAACAGATGTTCCTCCAGAGATGTTAACAACAAGCGTTGGCACAGAAGGGGGGGAAGGGCAATGCTCACGCATCGCTGGAGGTAATGTCAGATGGTGTCGCTGCTGGGGCAACCGTGAGGTCTCCCTCAAAAGTCACACGCAGATTATCACATGAATTAGCAATTTCAGTCCTAGGGATAATCTTGAGAACCGACACATGTTCACACAAAAACTTGTCAATGAATGTTCACAGTGGCACTACTCAAAATCCTCCAGGTGGGGGCACGCATGCTTACCAACAGGTACACAGACCATCAAACCGCGGTATATCCACCAGGGACTACTCAGGCACAGGAAGACATTTGCAAACCATTAATGCAGACACATCTGTCAAGCCACAGCAAGGGCATGCTGCGCAGGCCGCTGCGTGGAGGACTAGGGGCTGGAGAACCACCGAATTCCCGAGCGCGACCGCAGCAGCTGCACCAGGGCCACCGGGACAGCCCAGACCACCCCACTGTTACCATCCAAGTCTGTCTTCCTCTTAATGTGAAGCAACTGAGAAGTACACTCTTCAGAAAAGCAGAGAAAGCTCGGTTCCCTGCCAAGGCCCCGCACCCGCAGGGAGGCACCAGCACCTGTCGGTGGCCGCCGCGCACCCGAGCAGCACGGCCCTGAGAAGGGCCATCAGCGCTTTCTGGAGCTGCTGCCTGACAGCGGTCCGGGCGTCGTCCGCCTCCTCGCGTGCCTGCGACTCTGTCAGAACCAGCAGGTCTAACAGCGGGTTTGGACTCTGGAAAACGAAACGGGTAGAGAACAGTCACTCTCCGAGCGGTGCGCGGGTTCCCGTGCAGGCCGTCCGCGCAGCCGGCAGGTCTGGGGTGCTGCGTCCCGGCCGCTCTGCACGCTCAGGTGCTGCGTGCGTCCTCCCAGCAAACGCAAAGCGCGTCTAGTCCAGAAACCCCGGCAAACACGGCAGCAGCACGACCCGTGATCGCGCCACAGAGCGCAGCTTCCAGCACGCTGGTCCACCCTCCTCTTTTTGCACGTGTGAGTATAAATAGAATTCTGTATTTTTAACAAAACTGAGGTCAAGTGAAAAAATCCACTCGTAACCAATGAAATGATGAGGAAGGTTACACTAGCTCAGTGCTTCTGGGGCACATGCCGCTGTCCCCAGCGAGTGTGTCAGGCGCCGGCTCCGCAGGGCGTGAGGAGCCTGGCACCCAGCCCACGCCGAGGGTGCCACTGCTGCCCCCTTGCCCAACCTGCTAGGCTAGGAACAAGCAAAACTGATGCTACTCAAAGTTTTTCCTGTTTTCCATCTTTAAAAAAGTATAACTAAAGAAATGTAATAGGACCCAGCTGATGTGGCTCAGTAGGCTGAGCATCGTCCCATGGACTGAGAGGTCCCGGTTCGATTCCCAGTCAGGGCACATGCCCAGGTTGTGGGCTTGATCCCCAGTAGGGGGCGTGCAGCAGGCGGCCCATGGATGTTTCTCGCACATTGATGTTTCTCTCTCTCTCTCCTTTCTGCTCTAAAAAAAAAAAATCAATAAAAAATATATTTTAAAAAAAAGAAAGGTAATACGGCTGTTTCTGATGTTATTGAGAGAACAGAAACTATTACATTAACCCAGCATTAACTGATATAGAGTTTCTTAACCATCTATCTATAATGCCATAGGCAGTGTGCTGAAAAAAAAACAAAAACAAAACGGCATTTCATTAAACTTTTTGAT
This sequence comes from Molossus molossus, assembly GCF_014108415.1. NCBI lineage: Eukaryota > Metazoa > Chordata > Mammalia > Chiroptera > Molossidae > Molossus > Molossus molossus. Next base: position 113,203,045 of record NW_023425399.1, read on the forward strand.
TACAAGAGAAAACTGCATTTTCTTATTTTACACACAAACGGAGGTTTATAAAGAGGTTATGTAATTTGTCCAAAGTCCTAAGAAAGGGCAGAGCAAGGATTTAATCTCAGAACCATTTCACTGCAAAGCTAGTTAATATTCTGTTCCAGCACTGTCAGTCAACAGCGCATATACAACATACGGAGAGAGAGAGAGTCAAAATGTAATTAGTTATTATACAATCCTTCACCTAAAGAACTCAACTCAAAAATAACCATATTCTCGCCCTGGCCGGTTTGGCTCAGCGGTTAGAGCGTTGGCCTGTGGTGGCCTGTGGTCCAGAGAGACCCGGGTCCAGTTCCCACTAAGGGCACGTACCTCGGTTGCAGTTTGTCCCCGGCCCTGGTTGGTCGTGCGGGTGGCAGCCACTCGATGTGTCCCTTCACGTCGATGTTTCTCTCTCTCTCTCTTCCTCTCTCTCCCTCCTGCTCTATCTGAACAAAAAATGGAAAAATGTCCTCAGATGAGGATTAAAAAGAATAACCATATTCTCTTTAGGAAAAAGAGATGAAAAGTGGGAGGGGAACTCCTGGCCGCCGCAGGGCGCAGGGCACACTTCCGTCAGGGCACAGCCGGGCAGCGTGGCCTCGGGAAGCAGTGGGGACAAAGGGTTCGCTTATACTACTGGTTTCACACCGAAACAGCTTTGTCTCCCCAGCTTTTCCTTTCTTCCTGAGCAAGAACTTCCTCATTTGGATCCAGTAAAACCACATGAAACATAACTACAACTTCCACGTTTCATATATGAATAAAACAATCAAGACACATACTTAATATAATCATAAAAATAGATATGTATTAAAAGCCCCACACAACCAAAGGTGGACTTAGACCCACAGTCCCTCCAACCCCCATACACACTTGACAAAGTAAACAAGCTGTTTTTATTGCAAAATCATCTTGGTAAAACATAACTTGACTATCAGGAATTATTAATTCTGATATACAAAAATTTAATAGAAGCTACTGATTCATATATGAATAGCAATACAGTATGTTTAACCTGGAATTAAGATTTCTCCGAATAATCCCATTCTGCTTCTAACTTGCTTTTGGTAAATTGCTGAGACTCCCCCTTGAACCTGTCTGGATTTCCATGGTAGCAGAGATTCAGCGAGCCGCAGCGCCCGCTTCTGAAACAGGAGACGGATTATCGTTCCTCGAGTACGGCAGAGAAGGGGACACACGTCCCTACGAACGCCTGGCGATCTCAGGTGCTCCCATACCTGAGGGCTTTGTCCTCAGACGTTAGTATTCGATCCTAATTTTAAACCAATACGTGGGCCGTCACTTTGTCACTGCTGACCTCCAAAAGGCAACAGTTTCTGTAGTGACGGCTCTGAAGCAGTTTCCATCCGTCACACCCAGTTTTGCGCCACCACCAGCTGCAACAGGAGAACGCAGGCCCTGCCTGAGCCTGAGCGCCCCCGTGCCCGCGGGGGTGGCCAGCAGACACAGCGTAGCTCTGAATCACGGTCCCACTTTTACAAACTCCCGTCAGAAAGCTCATTCTGTGAGGAAGATGTTCAAACTCACCACTTCTAGGTCATTTTATACATTAGCAAAATATCATTACGTGGACGAAGGTATAATGGAATAGATTTGTCTTAAGGTGTGTACTATCTTCTTCATCAATGTAGGCCCTCTTTTCCAATTTTTACGTTGTTCTTTTGGTTTTGTTTTTTGTGATTACTTGTACAAAGGTTTATCTTGGTTGGGTTAAGTAAACTCGTATAGTGTTTGGAAAAAACATAGATAAACCAATAACAGAGGGGTTAGCTAGCTTCTTGGCCAGTTTCCTCAGAACAGTCAGCTAAAGAGATGAGCGGGGGGGGGGGGGCCGGAAGGGGGCCGGGGGGAGGCGTACATCGCAGCAAGCACCCCCCGACTCCTTCCCAACCTCACCGGCACCCCACCCTCCCTGCTCCACCTGGCTCCGCCCCTGCCTCTCCACATCCCTGTCCGCACGCCCCCCCAAAGTCCCCGCTTCGAGATACACCTGCAGCGGGGAGCTCAGAGAACAGTCTGCTGAACAGCACGCCTGAGGCCCCTTCACCTGCAGACTTTCGGTGCGCGAGCCTGGTCACAAGCACGCCAGGCCCTGCTGCTATGGGCCCTGCACCACAGCACTGGCTACCTGGACACCTCCCTTCCCCGTAACCTGGTACTCAAGATGTTCAAATACGGCCCCTGTCGACCCTAAAACCCAAATTCCCTAACAACACTTACAGGTCTAAGAAGTAATTCTAGGAGCCAGGTTAGAAGTTCCACCGATGCATGTTTTCCTTGCTCCTTCAGCAGCTTACTTAGAAAGCGGAGGATATCGGTCAGCAGTCTCTCGTCTTCAGTGCAGGCGGGAAGCACCTGCAAGAACCTGCGACACGGAGGCAGCAGTCAGCTGCCAGCTCTCACAGCGGGTGGCAGCCAGCCAGCAGGCGCTGAGAAGGGTGCGCTGATGTGCCGTCGCCACGGCCACAGCGTGAACGCCCACGGCTCCACCAGACACGGCTGTGGACAGACGCACAGCAGCATTTCTCCAGCACGGACGTAGGACACACAAGCCCGAGCACAGACAGTGAAGAGCTGTCAAATAGTTAGTTAGACAGCGGTGACTTCTGCATAACCGTTACCTCGATTTTTGTAATTCATTCATTGTAATTTTACATGATTCAGCATTAGAGTGGCTGTGTCTGACCATCTGAGAACCCCGCCAACGTCAGCATCGGCTCTCCCAAGGCAGCGCTGGCGGAGTCAGAGAGCTGACTCCTGGGAGCTGACCTGGTGAAGGAATCTCCGAACTCGATGTTTGACGAGCATTTCCTGCCAGAGCCACCAGAGCCTGCTCGTCTGGCGGCTTCCAGTGCAGCGACCACCTGCCGGTTGAACGTGCTGCGCAGGCCCGCCCAGCAGCCTCGCGGACCTCCAGGAGCCAGCCCAGCAGCCACCCACGAGCCTGCCCACGAGCCGGCCCAGCAGCCGCGCGGACCTCCACGAGCCCGCCCAGCAGCTGCCCACGAGCCGGCCCAGCAGCCGCGCGGACCTCCACGAGCCGGCCCAGCAGCCGCCCACGAGTCCACCCAGCAGCCGCGCAGCCCTCCGCACCAGGCGTCAGCTTCAAGAACTCACGGCACAAAGGACCATGAGACCCTATGCCCAGGAGCAAACCACAGCAGGCAAAGTGAAGCCGCCTGCAAAGGGCTCCACGTCCAGTCCTCAGTCCGTGATTCTGGAGCCATTTGTAACACGGACAGGAACACACACTGTTCAGGTCTTAGCCTAGTCATTTACTTACACTAGATAACACAATGGTCTCTGATAAGGATACTTTAAAAATTGTTAAGCTTAACAATTCCTTCTACAATGCAGTAATTAAGTTAAAATGTTCCCTCTTTGGCTGTTATTAGATATCTACTGCAGGTGATAGCAATCCTTTGGTGGTTCTTTCTAGACAGCACTTCTCTCAGGACAGCAACAGCAAGAGCACAGCCCGTGCGCGTGTCCCCCGGGGGTGCAGACGGACCCAAACCCAGGGCAGGCCGGCCTTCGAACGGGCACACCTGAGCGCCCACTGACCTGTTCAGTGCGGTGTGCCAGGCCAAGGACTTCAAGGCAGCCCCGTACGGGCCAGGGCCGCCCTTGAACGACAACCTGTCGTTCAGGAAGTAAAAGCTCATGCTGGTGACAGCAGCCCTCACGTCCCCGTGGGCCGCAGCCTGGACGATGGCGTGGAGACAGTCCCGCAGGCCACTGGCTGTGTGTGTCACCCTCACAGCGAGCGTGTCCTCTGAGGATAACGTCAACGTGTCTGGAAATCTAAACAAGTAGAAAAAAGCTACTTAAATAATAGCTCACTTTAATTGTCAACTTACACCAGAATTGTTTTATCTTCATTTTCTTTAATTAAAGGTTGACCCACAGCGGAAAGAAAACCGCGTGTGTATCTGCCCACGTTGGGCTCTTACACCAGCACCCCAAGTGCTCACACGGACCGTTCCCTGCTTACGCAGCCACAGAGCAATTCCACTCAAATGAGAAAGTACTGACAGCTGAGAACGTTAGGGTATCAGAAGCAACCATCATCGTCACAGTCATGACGACAGTCTTACATGGACGTACTGACCTTTCGCTCTAATCCACTTTCCTACTGATTTACATCGATTAACAACTGAACTCTGTATCATCTCTGAAATAGCATAGGTGCTCTGTGTTTTTTCATTTTCTTGTGTGATAGTTTTTAAAAAGTAATGAACACATGTGATCTTTAAAACAAAATAAAAACTATATTCAGTGCCAAAGGAGAAGCAGATGACAACAAGTAAAAGAAGAAAAACAGTACTCGACTTAAGGAAAATGGGGCCTCACGGAGCAGCCCGATCGGCGGCTTACTCTTGGACTGTCACTTCGGAGCGCAAGTGCGCCAGCAGGCTGTCGGCCCCGTGGTGCCAGGCCAGGTTCCAGGCTATTCTCAGCATATCCGAGACCGGCTTCAAGGCCAAGCACTCGACAGGCAACGGCAGCACCGTGGAGTGAGGACTCACGGCATGGTGGCCGAGTGCACGTACTGGAAGGTGGTACCTGGAGAGAACGTGTGCAAACAATTACGATCTTTCAAATTCTTAGGCTATTCAAGAGGACGCCGCAGCTGAGGGCTGGCTCTGTGCCTCCCATGCTACAGAAAACCAGAGATCAGCTTCCAATCATTCTTTACCTCCTCTAACCCCCACAGCACTGCATTACACTCTTTCCTGAGGACTGACACATTCCACGCTGTACCAGGGCTGTGTGCAGAGATGACTAATGCCCCTGGAAACCGAGCCCCGTGGCCACAGTGAACCACACGTAACAGGGGGACAGCTGAAACACGAGCGCCTCCTGTACGCAAACACGGTGTGTTGTCTACCAAGCGTTCAGTATAGGCCATGGGATGTGATACCCACTGTACGGATCATCGAAATGAGTCTCAAAGGGGCTAAGTGAATTGCCCATGTTCACCATTATTTTCACTGCAGCACATAGCTGCCATCATCAATAAACTTAATCACTGTGTCCTCAAGAGAACCCAGAAATATTTTTAGATCTAAGAACTGGTTCAATAGCCGTATCTCTTAACCAATCAAAGTTAATTTAACCGTGTTTCACAGGACAGCAACGCCTAGCGTGTTCAAATGTTGAAGAATAACTTTGCTAGTAAAACACATCACAAACCCCTAATTCATGCATTGTGATTAATGTTAGATAAATACAATCGGGTAAGATTTCCATGGGAAACTTTTGTATGCTTTTTCATTTCATGCATCTCAATAAGAGACAAAGGTAGAGTTCTATATAGAAATCAGTCTGATAATTTAAGTAGAAATAATGCATTTTAAAACCTGAAATTTTCCACAAAGGTAACCAAGGTTCCTTACAGAAATGGCTCATGCTGGGTCTGAGGAAGTCAGAAATGAACCTTGGACATCACTCTATGCCAGAGCAAGAAGGTACTAAAGACCCAGGGGCTACGCCGACAGGACTTGTACCAGGAAAAGAGGTGAGGCTGTCAGTCAGGGGGCAATCCTTCAGTGAGTTAGAAAACAAGCTGAAAATAAAGCCTAAAGAACACAGGAGGAAGAAAGTAAGAAGCCAAGGGCACTACGACATGAGCAGTTTCAGAGCGGCAACACACCCACCAGATGGCGATGATTCTAGGTGACATTACTGCGAGCAGAGGGGTGACGAGCCCTCGTCTTTCCTGTGGACACGTGGTCTTGAGTGAACTGTGGCTCTTTCCCCAGGACAACCAAGCCGATGTGGACGGTCCACAATCTCACTAAGCTGCTCTGAGCGTGAGGATGACCCCTGCATCTGGACCGGGCGATGCGGCACAGCGGAAGCCAGAGCGCCGAGCGCCCGAGTGCTGTCGCGGTGACGTGCCTGTGGGGCCGGGAGGCGAGGCCTGTGCACACTGACTAGAGGCCATCTTCCCAGTGCAACACGGGCTCCTACGCTGAGACAGCTCCCGGCGCCCACACACGTCCTCTCATTCCAAGCAGACCTGCTGTAGTTGTGTGATGTTTACTGTTTAGCAAACCCAAAACCACAAAGAGGGGGTGACATCTACAATCTAGAAATTTCACTCCTAAGAATGTATCCAAGAGGAATTCTTACACACATATATCAAGAGACCTGCACAACTATGCTCACAGGAGTGCACACAGCAGCAGAAACACAGGGTCGCCCCAAACACTGACAGGAAAATGGATTGGAGTATATAGTCTAACAATAGAACATTATACAACAGTGGAAATGATTAGACTTCACGCAATATATCTACCAAGCTATGAAATGTTGTTTTTAAATTAGTCAGTTTTGTTAAGATATTGCCCTGGCCGGTGTGGCTCAGTTGGTTAAACATGGTCCCAGGCACCAAAAGGTGGGCACATGCCCGGGGGGTGTGCAGGAGGCAGCCTAAGGGTGTTTCACTCTCACATCGATGTTTCTCTCTCTCTCCATTTCTTTTCTCTCTAAAATGCAATAAAAAATATTTTTAAAGAGATATAACATATTTACCTTTAACATATACAGGTTTTAAGTATGTAGCCTGATAAATTTTTATATACATAGTCATGTGTAGCCACCACCCAGAATAAAATACAGAACACTTCCATCCTCTCAGAAAGTCTGTCTCCTTTTCCTGTCAATTAATTACTCTCCTTACCCTCTTCCAAGAAGAAACTACTGTTCTGACTTCTCTCACCCAGACCATCGTGATCTGCTGAAGAACTTCCAATAAATGAAGTCTACAGCGTATGCTCTGTGTTCTCTCACTCGGCATCAGGGCTACAAGACGCTGCTGCGTGGAGCGTTGTTCCCAAAGGCTGTGTGTCCCACTGGCGTGCACCGTGCACGCACCGCTCTCCCTACTGTCCGGCCAGGGCTGCCTCTGGCTCTGCAAAGCTGGGTGGACACTCACACAAGGACAGAGCGGGCGGTGCGGCTCCAAGGGCGGGTCGGTGCGGAGCAGCGGGCACGCGCTGCTGCTGGGGGGAGACCACTACAACCACTGCGGACTGTTGGGAAGCATCTACGGAACATAAATATCCTCCGACCCATGTGCTCAGAGCACACGCCCATCGCCAACGATGCACCGCGGCACGTTCTCACCCCGAGCCCTGCAGAGCACGGCCGTGACCGACACAGGCACCTCTCTCCACGTGGAGCCAAAGGAGCTGATACAACAGTATGCCCTGGTCATAAAGTGCGAAAGTAACGTATAGTAACAGAAATCCAGACAGCACCGCCTTCGTGCATGGTGGGGAGCAGTGAAGCGGGCAGGGTCCCGGCATGCTAGCAGTGTTCCGTATGTTCATGTGCACGCTAGCTACATGGGGGTATTTGTTTGGAAAAAATGTAACAACAGTACTCTTATGATTTGTGTATTTTATGTTGTATCTACAGTGCTTATATAGGAAGGGGTCCTTAAGACTTAAAGAGGTAGACAGTACAATAACTAGGAGGAAAGTAAAATGACGTCTGAAACATTTACAAATGGCTCAGGAGAGAAAAACGACATGTAAGTGAATAAATGAGGGGGGCAGAGAGGGAAGGCTCAGGGGTAACCGCTGCTGAATGTGGCTGAAGACGACGCTGGATGAAATGCTAGATGAAAACTGACAGACGGCAGACTCTGGTTTCCATTTCTGTAACACGTTCTCTTTCACGAAAACGAAGAGAGCAATCCTTACCTTCTGAACACGGACACGGGCAAACTGAAGGCTGCCGGCGAGGCGGGCTGGCTGGGGGCGCCGGCGGACCTGGGTGGGGAGGGCACCAAAGGGCAGCGCTGAGTGACGGCAGCTCCGTCCAATGACACAGCTGGCTCCACCGCCCACCCGGACTCGACTCCCAAGGCGCGTGGCTCTGCCACGCAGCACAGCTTGGACAGATCTGCCCGCCCAGGTCCCAGGGAGAGCGGATCAGGCTCCCTTCAGGAAGGCCGCACTTAAACGAGCCACAGCATGCGGGGCTGGGCTGGCAGGTGGGGTGTCCCCTCCTGCTCAGGGTCAGTGGAAACAGGTATCATCATCCTAAACATCTCCCTAGAGGCTTTTTTTAAGGTAAAGTATTAAAGAAAATAATGAAAAATGGAGAGTACTGACTGAAAACTATCACTGACAAAAGTTACTGCAGGAATTTTAAATACAGTACTTCATAATGTTCAAAAAATGAAAGTTCAGGGTAACTTTTTAAGCCAATGGACTTTTTAATACTGCTTCTTCAAACCCCCAATCGTCCGTGGTATGTCTCCCACAGACAGCAAGCATAAGCCTTGTAAGTCAGAAATGTCCATGCGCTGCCCTGGCCGGTTTGGCTCAGCGGTCAGAGCGTCGCCCGTGGACCAGAGAAATGTCCATGCGCTGCTGTAAGGCTGCATCAGAAATCTGAGATGAGAAATAGTGAGTAAGAAACCTAAGTTCTTAGCGCTCACCACACATCCATTCTTGATACTTCGTCAAATAACAGGAGACAAAACAATGCTCCGACTTCAGTCACGACAGTACAATCTTCATGAAATATCAAGGAAACTGAAATAGAAGGTAGAAGCGTAACATCATGAGACACAGAAAGGATGGACTGAAGTTTAGCGTCTTCACTGGAGGAAGAGATGCGCCCTCAGGGCAAGGGCCACACTGACATGGGCGGGGCCCTCCAGGGTGAGCGTGTGCACCACCTGGAGGCTGCGACGAGTGTCTGCGGGCAGGTGTGGGGCGGTGCCCCCAGGGGACACAGCCGCTGCTGGCGCGGGAACCAGCACACCCACTCAGGACACTGTCCACTGTCACTGCCTCAGGAGCTAATGGACCGCGTCTCACTGGCTCGGTTGCTCACTGAAAGGTCTCCTGTGAACATAACCGTGGACCTGGGCTGACTTTAAAGCTCTGTTCACGCTGGTGCTGCTCCGGCTGGCTGCCTCGCCCGCTACAAACCACCCGGAACGCCCGTGACGACCATCAGGAGCCACACCGAGGCTCGGGACGGGGGGCACCGTCCGACCAGGCAGGCGCAGCAGCTCAGCTCCGTCCTCAGCGACAGGTGCTGGCCGGGCACTCAGCAAGGCCCCTGTTCAGGCTGCAGGAAGCACCCACAGAACTGTGCACACTTCCTGCCGCGGCGGGTTTAGGGGCTCACAGAGTTCGCTATTCTTAAGCGCAACGAAAGGAGCCGTCTCCCAGGGAAACAGCACCACGCGGGCTCCTGCCAGCAGCGCTGTGTTCTCACCTCTGAGCAGCAGGGTCAGGACGGAAGCCTGCTGCGCCAGGCACCGGCGGGCGGCGGGGTCGGCGTACAGGACCTTCCGCAGCAGCGTGAGGCTCGGCTGCACCAGGCACTCCAGCAGCTGCCGGGGGGGGGGGAAGGCAGTCAGTCTGCGGCCACCCATTCTAAGGCGAGACAGCAGGCTCTAACGTGTCTCGTCACAGTCTCGCCGTCTCATTCTAAACTTTATGCTTATTAAAATTGTGTAAAACAAAAATGCAAATATATTATTTTCCACTGAAAATAAGCTTTGTATACACGTGTGCTCACACATCCTACAGACATTTAAGATCAGTCTTCTTCACGGAGACCCCACTCTCAGCAACAGACAAAGGAGCAGGCAGAGGGCATCAGCACAAACGCCCAGGACTCCTGCAGACTCAGCGGCATTCGCTGTCCGATCTGATTAATGAAACACCATCTGTGAAGGCGCCAGGGACGCACAGCAGTCTCACCTCGCCGTCCAGACCCACGCACGCCTGCAAGTACTCAACTATCTTGTCAATTAAGCGTAACTTTTTCACGACCGCATGCATTTTAATATCTGTAGACCAAAAAAAATTACCAAAAGTTAGAGAACATTTTCTCTAGTTTTAACAATACAGAACAGATATCCACATAACTTGTAAACCGTTAAAAAGTTATACCTTGTGTTGAAATCAGAGGATGAAACTAAACTTTTTACTTAATATACCTCTAAACATTTAAAAACTTTTCAGTAACAATCAGATCTGACTACTGAACTGTAAAAATAAAACTGTTAAAAAAAATAATTAAAAAACTAGGTCACACTCTGAAAAGTACTAGAATTTTATACATACAAATGAATCATTTTATTTGTATGTGACAAATTACTATCTTTGTATTGTTTCATTGACAATTCTTCTCTTTTCTAAATCCATCACCTCAAAAGTTTAGAATTCTTCACAAGTAATGTATAAATATGGCTTGCAACATCATCATTTTTCTCTTAATAAGATCGCTAACCTGAAATTGTAAATAGCAATATAAAGGGAAAGGGATCATAACATCCTCTGTACACTTCTGAAGAGTATGGACTCCTTTCAACAAGTACACATGTGCATGTGTGCACTGCTGTGGACTCAATATTCATGTCCACCCCAAATCCAGACGTAAAACCTCACCCCAGTGTGATGGTATGAGGAGGCAGGACTTGGGGAGGAGACTAGCTCGTGAGGGTGGAGCCCTCATGAATGGGGTTAGTGCCCTCATGCCCCTTCTCCAAGCGAGGTCACGGGAGAAGCTGTCTCTGAAGCAGCAAGCGGCCCCCCCAGACACCCGTCCGCTGGCTCCTCGGTCTTGGACTCCCAGTCTACAGGTCTATGAGCTACGGACGTCCTGTTCGTAAGCACGCGGTCTATGGTGTCCTGTGCAGAAGTCCTGACAGACTCAGACAGACACACACAAGATACTACTGGCTCCAAAGTTCTAGCTGCTTATAGATTAGTGACAAGTGTTAACAATCTGCAAACAAATTTTCTTAATTTGCCCTCCTGCATTCTTCAAGCGCACACACTGAGAAATGAGCACGCACATCCGCACTGTGGGCACCATCGCAACCATCTTCAGCTGCCCCTTGTTTGTAAGAGCAGTTGACACCACCCTCAACATCGTGAACACCAAATTATACGCTATATTTTTGAAATGTTAATATTTCTAAAAGAATACTTTCTAAGTTTTTAATCTTTTTGGTCAAGGCTCTCCGCATTTTGTGAAGACTAGTTTTCCGCAGTCTGTGTTGTGTTATTAAAGGCACACAGGTTGCACAGGTTTTTTCAAGTTCCTCTCCCCCAGTTCCCACTGATGCCAGGGTGGAAATATTAACCACGCCCCAGCTCCCAGGCAGAAGGAATCTCTGTCATGTCAGTACAAAGCTATCATTTCTCTCAAATATTAGAGGTACATCACATACGTCACATATGGGGGGGGGGGATCTAACCCAAAGAATGGAATGAAAACACTACAAAGTTAACTGTGTATTTTACTGGTTCTTTCTTTTTTAAATAAGCCTTTAAGGAAAATACAGTTACAGTACATTATCATTTTACCTCCCCACAAGGTACTGTTTGATTGATTTCTCCAAGCAACAGGGAACAAACTGAAAACACCACACACCAGGGAAACAGGGACAAACGGACACACCATACACCAGGGAGACAGGGACAAACGGACACACCACACTCCAGGGAGACAGGGACAAATGGACACACCACACTCCAGGGAAACAGGACAAACGGACACACCACACACCAGGGAAACAGGACAAACGGACACACCAGGGAAACAGGACAAACGGACACACCACACACCAGGGAGACAGGGACAAATGGACACACCACACTCCAGGGAAACAGGACAAACGGACACACCACACACCAGGGAAACAGGACAAACGGACACACCACACACCAGGGAAACAGGACAAACGGACACACCACACACCAGGGAGACAGGGACAAATGGACACACCACACTCCAGGGAAACAGGACAAACGGACACACCACACACCAGGGAAACAGGACAAACGGACACACCACACACCAGGGAAACAGGACAAACGGACACACCACACACCAGGGAAACAGGACAAACGGACACACCACACACCAGGGAAACAGGGACAAACGGACACACCACACACCAGGGAAACAGGACAAACGGACACACCACACACCAGGGAAACAGGGACAAACGGACACACCACACACCAGGGAAACAGGACAAACGGACACACCACACACCAGGGAAACAGGACAAACGGACACACCACACACCAGGGAAACAGGACAAACGGACACACCACACTCCAGGGAAACAGGGACAAACGGACACACCACACTCCAGGGAAACAGGGAAGCAGGCAGTGCACTGTTGGAATCAGGACAGTGTCTTAGACGGAAGATGATTCCACCGAATGACATTCCACAGGTGTGAACACAGACCAGGGGTCAACAAACGTTTTTCTAAAGAGCCAGATGGAAACAGTGAGCTTTGCTGAACACATATGGTGTCGTCCTAAATCCTCTGTTTTGGTTTGGTTTTATAACAACTCTTTGAAAACGTAAAAGCCGTTCCCAGCGCGAGGGCTGTGAAAGGTGCCCCCCCCCCCCGAGATCACCTTGCATGACCACAGCAAGCTGTTCGGCGGCCGACTTCCTCAGGGCCAGGTCGACGTCGTCCGAGGTAAAGATCTCATACACCTTTTCAACAGCCTCCAACTGCAAACCAAAAGAGAACAGTTTTCTCACTGACTTCCAGTTCCCCAAAAACTCTACAGTTCACACCGTAAGAACAGCAGCTCAGAAAGTCACTACTTAAGTAAACGGCACGTTTACATGTAAATCTGCAACAACAATGTGCCAGGTCAGGGAGCAATAGGATCTCAGAAAAAGAGCCATCGGGTCAAATCACCTCTGAACGCCCAAGCGGCCTGAACTTCAGGGAAACACCTGCAGGGGGAGCAGGCAGCCCTGAGGCAGCCCGGCCTGGGGACTCAGACTGCCCTACCCCAGGGCCGCAGCGGGAACTCCTTTCCTCCGACTGAGACCACAGAGCACAGCCCTCTGGGGCTTGCTGCCCGCATTCCAACAAAGCCACCCGTGCCAGACCTCACGGGCGCACGTGCCAGGGCAGAGTCAGAGGTGGCAGGCTCCGGGGACTAAGGGGAGGAGAAAGGGCAGCTGGCACCCCCTCCCGCCCACTGCTATCTGGCCCCGACATGGACCAGACCATCCGAACAGCAACCCCCACAGGGCACAGGAGGACAGCCAGTGCTCAGCTCGGGGAGTCCCGCTGGGACAGCACATGGCCGGGGAGGGTCTGCAGTCCCCCTGCCTCGGCAGCCCTGAGGCAGCCCGGCCTCGGGACTCAGACTGCCCCGAACACCTAGGATGGGAAAACACGGAGCATGTCCCCAGCTTGAAAGACTCTGTCTCTGTGGGCAGTAGCCCCAAGGCTTTGGCCCTGAGATTATTTGGTGCTGATCAGAAAGGGCTTAATGCTTAAGGGAGGGGTCGTGCAAGGGAGGCAGAGGCGGAGGTCAGGGTGCTGGGTGGGGCCAGTTGAATCAGCCGTCAGTCCGTCCTCCGTCCGTTCCGTTCCCATTCCCATTCCACCCGCCAAGGGTTTCCTGGCTTCTCGCCCCTGCAGCTGTGCTTCCGGTGCAGGCTGCTCTGCCCCTGTCCTGTTAATGCTTCCCTCCGACAAAGAGGCTGAAAATTTCTGTCATAGAAACTTTTTCCTTTTCGCTAGCGTGGACAATTTCCAAGATAAGAGCAGTGACACATGGTCCCGAGAGTCGTACAGAAGTTCTTCCCACTGCAGCAGCCGATGCCGTGCTGCAGACACGCTCAAACTCACTGCGTCCGTGCGTGCCGCAGGGGAAGGGCACGGTGCCTGGCAGGTGGCAGGCATTTATCTACTCAGTAGGTGACTGTGTGCACGCGCCAAATAAAGCCAGAACACAAAGTGGCATCAATACCCACGCTGGGAGACCCCCTCCCCTCCCCGGGCGCACGACACAAACCAGAGAAGGACACGCAGGACACGTGACCTGCACACGCAGCAAACAGCCACACAGTAACACACCCGAAGTCACAGTCACCTTGATGATCAGCTCTTTCCTGTCATCCAATCTGAGTTCGATGGGCTTTTTCACGATAAATAAATTAGCAGCTCTGGCGAGAACCCGGGCATCCATGGCAGGGCGCTTTCTCTCGGCGCCCTCCTCCCTGGTGAGATGGCAGGCTAGCATCTTCAGTGCCAGGGAGCGGACCCTGCGGAGACACAGCAGGAAACACAAGTGCCCATCAAGTTCAGAGGCCTGCAGTCACCACGATGACCCTGTGGCAGCACAGGAGCGGCCCTGCGTCCACTGCACTGTTACTACCTTACCTTCTCTTGTAGATATTTAGCGTATAAGTACCACCATCCTTCCGCGTTTGTTTTTATTAATAAACAACGTAAATAGAGAACAATAATCATCGCACATGGAGCAGCAGACTCGCCGAACTGGAACTTCAGTGAGCACCACTGGGAACCTCCGCCAGTATCAGAGTCCCCCTGCGCAAGGCGTCTGCCAATCAACCCGTAACTCTGACTCGTCCAGTGATCTTTATCAACACAAATGATCGCAGACCACGAGCAGAGGACACGTTAGGGTGAGCCTCCAGGGAGTATCACTAATAACTAATATCACAGCAATGCGTACAGATCTGATATTAGGGAGCAAATAGATTCCCCTTGAATATGAACATACTTTGGAAATACTGTGGACAATATATGGGAAAACTCCACTTAATCTGGAATGGACTAGGAACAAGGTCCGCTGAATGTGACCTTGCTTGTGGCCCCGCCCATCCGCTGCCTCTCGGCCCAGTGAGAAGAACCCCTTTCCTTTCCCTCACCCCCCCCAGTTCTAGCTGGTCCCAGACTGGGCTAATTACGACACTTGCTTAGGATGTCCCTGGACCTGGTCCTGTGGCCAAGACCTGGCCGCACTTACGAAGGCTTCTTCACGAGCAGGAGCCGCAGCAGGGACTTGAGCCGGGGGGTGCAGGGCAGAGCCCCTTCTTCACCCTGGGCACTGGCCTTGCTCAGGAGGAGGACGCAGCTCCCTAGAGGGTCCTCTGTGTCGGCGTGGCCCTGGCAGGGTCCAGTGGGAGAGACATGAATGAGGTTTACACGTTGCTGGACTTTCTAACTTGAAAATAAGAATTCTTATTCTTAATCTTAATTCTTATTCTTAATAAGAATCACACTGACCTGAAGGGCATAAATTTCTTTCAATTCAGTTGAAAAGTCACTTTTCAAAATAACCGACATGAAGTAAGAAACCTATCTAAAACTGTATTTAAAAAATAATACTGAAGGCTGGTGTGGATCCATGGTTGAGCATCGACCCCTGCACCAAGAGGTCGCCGGTTCGATTCCTGGTCAGGGCACATGCCCAGGTTGTGGGCCCGATCCCCAGTGGGGGGCGTGCAGGAGGCGGCCGATCGATGTTCTCTCTCATGGATGTTTCTGTCTCTCTCCCTTTCCCTTCCTCTCTAAATCAATGAATAAAAAAAATTTTTAAATAATACTGAAGAACTCTGGGGAAATATGCCAACCTGTTCCCAGGCCTCCAGACCTGCCCCCACAGGACAGGGCCAGCGTGGCTGACACACTTGTGTGGAGCCGAGGGGCGGGAACGGGACGTCCCTTGCTCCTTGAAGCCACGAGGACTGCTGACAACACTGTTTCCGAGAGCCCGTCAATCAAAGGGAAATCCTAGCTACACATGGCATAGGAAGGGCCCACGGAGCAGGTTTAGTTACAGGAAGTCTGCTTGCAAGCCGTGAGCTCCGCCCTAATGCCTGCAGCAGGCTGAGCTCCGCCCTCCGCATCACAGAGCCCGCCCCGCACGCTGCACCCCTCGCACAGGTGCACGAGGTGGACGCCAGGAGCGGTCCTGCTTCCTCTACGGGAAACAGACAGCCCCCACCTCCTGCTCACTGTCCCGGCGCCTCCGCCTGCTCGTGCCGTCACAGCCCCGCCACGCGTCTCAGTGCGGTCTCTCTAAGACAGCGGGCGGGAACGTACCTGCAGCACTGGGATGACAGGGCTCAGGGACTCCATGAACCGCTCCCAGGTCGGCGGCGCCATCAGCAGACGTCCCTGCAGCAGGTGCAGCAGGATGGCCCTGGCAGCAGCATTCACCTGCCCAACAGCAGACAAACACCCCCCTGGGACACCTGTGAGCAACACCGCGTCCCTCCGGTGCTCCCATTTCTGTAGCCTCGTCTTCGCTCTGCTCCCAGCCAGTCTTCCCCTGGGGATTCCCTTTCCCTTCAGGCCCTTCTCCCCGGAATAAAACGTCAAGGAGATGACCTGCTGACTCTAACTACTGGATCGCTCTCTACATCTCAGTGAAAAACCTAAGGAAACAGTTTCATCTCTCCTGTATTCAGATGCTCACGTTTTAACATTTTATTTATTTATTTATGTATGTATTTATGTATTTATTTTTCATTAAGCCAGTCAAATTTAGTAGTGGGGGTTAGTGACACTAACTGTACTAAGTTCTGATAACCCGCTACTATCGGACCAGCCTTAACATTTTATTTATACACACAACTTGACCGAACCCATACATCAAAGACAGGTTTCATGTGTTTCTTGTCGCACTCGAGTCACACTAGAGTATCACCTTGATTTAGCTGAGTCTTAGAGCCGCGGTTCTCAACCTTCCCGACGCCGCGACCCTTTAATACAGTCCCTCATGTTATGGCGACCCCCAACCATAAAATTATTTTTGTTGCTACTTCATAACTGTAATTTTGCTACTGTTATGTCTCAGGCGACCCCTGGGAAAGAGTCGTTCGACCCCCAAAGTGGTCACGACCCCCAGGGTGAGAACCGCTGGTCGAAAGAATTCCGTACTTGCTCGTGACACACCGTACCTCATTTCTGGGCTCTTGGATGCCAAACGCCGAGATTTCATACAGGACTTTCGGGTGGAGGAGAAAATGAATTCCACTACAGAGTGAAGACACAGGTTTCGTGACATTATGGACACCTAAACATTCCTGTAAAAGTAAACAAAGTTTTTAAAAATCAGTGACACTGATTTTTCAAGAGGATTCCTCTTTCTTCAGTTTAAAATTCAATTCCAATTTTATTTTTCACTTCACTGAAACTTTTCTTTTACCTCGAGAGGTTGAAAAAAAATTCTCTTGGCCAAGTTTTTGATTCTGCATAAGATATGTATTATGTTATTTTCTGCAACAAGCAGAGTTTTGATAAATTAAATAACCAAATCTCTTAAGTTGTTCATAATGACAGACATAAAGGAAATAAATAACACAATAAACTACACACCCAAAAGAATTAAAGCAGGAACTCAAACACGTGTATTTGTATACTCATGTTCATAGAAGCATTGGCTACAATAGCTAAGAGATGGAATGAACCTGACAGATGAATGGATAAACAAAATGTGGCATATACAAACAACAGGATATTATTCAGCCTTAAAGGAATGCAATTCTGATCTATGTAATACATAGACGAACCCTGAAGATACTAAGTTAAGTGAAATAAACCAGACATGAAAAGGGAAATACACGATTCCACGAATACAAGGTGCCCAGAAGAGTCAAATTCAGAAAGAAAGTAGAACGGTGGTTGTCAGGACCTGAGGGGAATAAAACTGAATAGTTATTGTTTAATAAGTACAAAGTTTGAATCTGGAAAAATGAAAAAGTTCTGGAGATGAATAATGTTGATGATTGCGTAAAAGTGTGAATGTACCTCATGCCACTTAACTGTACAATTAAAAATGGTTCAAGTGGTAAATTTTGTTCTGCATATTTTACCATAATTTTTAAATAGCAAATTAGATATACTAAAGAAAGAACCGTGTGGTGAACGACAGCACTGAAGAATTCCACGCACACACACACACAGAATGTGGAAAACACAGCCGAGAGCCGAAGACACAGCGGGTAAATAAGGTCTACACTGCTCTCGTGAGCGTTCCCCTGGGGAGCACAGCAAGGCTAAGAGAAATAATAATGCTGAGAATTACCCAGAAATAAGGGCAGACACGTTTTCAGATTAAAAAGCGTTAAACAAGGTAACTTTTTAAAAAACATATACAAAGACATATTGTAATGAGTCAAGGAAAAGATTGTAAAAACCAACTAGACAAAAAAATTCAAAGCAATTATATTAACTGATAGCAGACTTTTCCCCAATGACAACAAGGACAAAGCAGCATCACAAAGCGCAAAGGAAAAACGGCAGTAAACCTATAATTCTGTCTCCAGCAAAACTATCATTCAAGAGTAAGGTAAACAAACTATCCGTCAAAGCTAAGCTAAAGTCAAGACGTTTTCAAACATATGTGCCATTAGTCACAACAACCATTGAAAATATTGAAAAACGATTTTAGTAAAAAGTAGACTGAACCTAAATATTTATTAGTAAATAAAAGAAAGTGTATTCAAGCTAAAGAGTAGTTAAGATGAATGAACCAGGTAGATCTCAAATCCTACTATTACATGAAAGGAAAAGACAGCAAAAACCATGCAGTACAATGTAAAACAATGACACAGTGTCATCAAGACATGCATATATAGTAAAAGTACACAGAACAATGGATGGGGGGGTAGTGGCCAACTTTATAAGCCTGGTCATCTTGGTGGAAGGGGAAAGGAGGAAGAGAAAGGAAAGAAGCTTCAGTTATAATCATTATATTTGTATTTCTCTGAATAAAAAAGGATCCGAGGTAAAAAGAACAAAATGTAAACATGTTATACACAGATAGTACTCACAACAGTGTTCAAGAGGACATTTCAAGAGTACAAAGAAACATATTTTTCAATACTGTCCTATACACAATATTTTTTTGAATATTGAAATAGTTAATATTCTATGTACTATTCTATGCTGAAATATTTTATAATTTAAAAACATGAAAAACAAATATGTTTCAAAAGAAAAAACTTTACTAAGAAAACAGACCTGAAACTAAATCATGGAAGCCATAATAACCTAAAACTGTTCCTGAGCCCAGAGATCACTTTTAATTACCTGGTACTTTCCCTTACAATTTTCTCATCATTTAACAACACAGAATAAATGTAATTCTGAATAAAACCTCTGATACAGCAATTCAATTGCTAGACTTACTAAGTTAAAGAATTTAATAGCACAAATTTCTTAGATTTGACCAATGGCTCCATCTGCTTTTATGGCAGAATTTCTCATCTGCCACCCGTTCTGGGAGGTCGTGAAGGGGGGCGTTCCGAGCCAGCCAGCTCGCAGACCGGAACGCCCCCCTTCACGACCCCCCAGAACGCCCCCCTTCACGACCCCCTTCACGACCCCCCAGGACGCCCCCCTTCACGACCCCCCAGGATGCCCCCCTTCACGACCCCCCAGGACGCCCCCCTTCACGACCCCCCAGGACGCCCCCCTTCACGACCCCCCAGAAGGCCCACCTTCACGACCTCCAGGCAGCAGCCGTAGGCTTCGGCTTTCACCTGCGGCAGCGGGTGGGACAGCAAGCGCAGCAGCACCTTCTGACTCTCGCCCTGCAGCAGCGGGCTGGCCTGCGCTGACCTCCAGCTGGGGAGAGAGGATGCCCGGACATCCGAGGCAAGAAAATTACCTCATACTGGAATCAGTATCAGTATTTACCTAAGCACACACTTGTGTCAAGGCAGAGAATATTCTCTCAAGGAGTACAAAAAAGTCTTTAAAAACCTATACCTGGAATGCCAATTGGTACAATCATTATGGAAAACATAGGGAGGTTGCGCAAAAAAGTTAAAAACAGAACTACCATGTGACCTGGCAATCCCATCTCTGGGTATATATCCAAAGAAAATCAATCAGTATCTTGTCCATCCATCAATGAATGAATAAAGAAAACATAGTGTATTTATTCAATAAAATAAGGTTCAGCCTTTTAAAAAAGGAGAAAATCCTCCCCAGTTGTCACATGGATAAACTGAAAGGACATGATGCCAAATGAAATAAGCCAGACTCAGAAAGATAAAAGGTGCATTATCCCGCTTACATGTGGATCTAAAATGGTCAAATCCATGGAAGCAAGAAGCAGACTGGAGGGGGGAGGGGGTGCTGGTCAGAACCCAGCCAGGGACATGCAGGATGAACAGTTCTGGGGTCTAATGTACTGCATGGTGACTACAGCCAACAGTCCTGCCTTGTACACTTGATCTTTGTAAAGAGAGTGGATCTTAAATGTTACCACAAAAAATGGTGATTGTGTGAGGTGAAAAATATATAAACGATAAAAACACATATTTAATTGATATTTACCACCATGGAATGTGCTATTTGCAAAAGCAATGAAAATACTAAGTTCTAATAGAAATCTGTTCCTATGTACCCCAAATAAACTTTCCAAAAATCCATTAAAAAAAAAAAAGGATAGGACATAACAAAACACATGTATATTATAAAAAAAACTTCAATTTCAGTTATTATTTAAATTTTTAAAGATAAATAAATAAGCAAATATGCTTGAATACCTGGTTTGAATGGACACCAAAACAAATGTATAAAATCCAAGGATAATTCACTTAGACTGTAGCATGATAGTTTAAGAGTTTACTCTTGAATCAAACAGTCAAGTGTCCTAATACAGATGTGCATGTACAGTTTAAAGGTATACAGCTATACATGTACAGTTTAAAGGTGTAGAGCTGTACATGTACAGTTTAAAGGTATATAGCTACACATGTACAGTTTAAAGGTATACAGCTATACATGTACAGTTTAAAGGTGTAGAGCTGTACATGTACAGTTTAAAGGTATACAGCTATACATGTACAGTTTAAAGGTCAGACACACATAAAAGCAATTTAAATTAAAAAATAATAAGATTTAAGACCAATTTCATTTTCACTGCTCCTAACTTCACACATATGCACATACACACACACACACAACAATGTCCTATAATGTAATCACATTAAGAAAATATTACATCTTTGAACAAATGCAGATGACCTCCTTTATTAGGGGGAAGTACTGATGATAGGAAAAGCTATGCAAGGCTTGGTCTGCCAGCTCCACTAATTCTAAAAGATTCTTCTCGCCCTAAAAAAAAATCAGAATAAAACAATAAATGTCAAGTTCACATATAACAAAATTCTCCACAGCTAACTAAGCAGCTTTAAGAAATTAGATTATTCAGAGGCCCTGAGATTGCTCACATTTGCTTAAGTTCATTTTTTCAACAAATACCTAAAACTGTCAGTCTGGGAAGAAAGATGTGGGAAAATAGACTGTCATTTACCTCTGAGCAGGCTGAAACTCACAGCTGAGTGGCCTGGTCCTTCGACAACTTGTCTGTAGCCCTATCTCCCTACTACTAGCTCAAGGCAGGCCCCACGGTCTCACGCCCCCCAGCCCTGCGAGCATCTTGACGGCCCGAGGACACGAGGAACCCCACACATGTGGCTGACTGGCAATGCAGAAAGCCAGAGATTACTCAACTTCAAGACAATTCAAAATTCTGTCATGGAGGAAACAGGAAGCCAATGCATCAAGAAATGAAAAAAAAGAGAAAATAAAAACAATAGCGGATAAAGAGAAATTATAAATATGGGCTCCAGACGGACTCTACTGTAAGTCTCTCCCCCCAAAAAAAACTTTGTCCCAATTTTTACAAGATCTACCAATTTGTTATTTTAAGACAATAAATAACTATTGCAGTCAATGTCTACTTTAAGACTCTAACCCTTTCACTGCCAACATACTAACGAACATCCTAACAGTGTCTCTAGAAGGAATGAGAAACAATACACAATGATTGCTGTAACATTGTAGCTAAAGGCATCCTGTGCCTTAGAGCTAGTTCATGACTTTATTTCACAACAATATCAGGCTCTTTGAGTAAATAAGGGTCTATAAATATTAAAACACAATGTCTACAAGTAAGCACTAAAATGGCCCTTATAATTCTGTTTATGTCGAGTTTTTCTCTTCATGCACAGTCCACCACTTCAAAGAGGACAACGCACTAATAGATCATAAGATACTGAGAATGACCACTGACTTTTTCATACCACCGGTTTCATGATATATACACCGTCCATTAGTGTAAAGTGTTCATTTTACTTTCCTACAAGTCATATCCTCACTTGACTCTGATAACTGACCCACAGTAATAACAGATCCTCCGAATAACAGATGCAATTGTTGCATGTCCCTCAAACTGAGAAGTGCATGTTGCACGTTCTACATACTTCATCAAAGGGATTTAAGAGAGGGATTAATAAAACTTTAACCTCCTTCCCGACGTCAGACAGGAAGTGACAGGCACACTGAACTGAACGGACGGCCTCTGCCGCTCGCTTATAAATGCTGTAGTTCTCAGAGCTCAGCTGCTCCAGGTAGGCCACGGCAGCTTCGTGGATGTGCGGGTACTCCAGAGACACAGGCATGTCCAGGGAAACCAGAAACAGTGCTGCTGACATAGACTCTGGTAAGAAGTGGCTTGCCTTGACAAATTGAAAAAAAATCAATTAAAAAAACATTTTAGATAAACATAGTAAACTATAAATGTAGTTCAACTTTTTTAGTAATTCTCTATCTCAAAGTCTATGCTTTTCTAAAGAAAACTCTATTCCCCAAAACATCATTTATCTGTACGGCTTTATTCAATACAGTATTTCTATGCCCAGAATACGTCATGTCCAAATGTCCACTCTTTTCCAAGCCTGACACACAGGACACCTCCTTCTTCCCCACCCCAACACCCAGAATTCTGCTCCCGGAGGCCCTGCATCTTGTTTCTACCTCTGTAGTTTTCAGAACTGAGCTGATCCAAGTAGGCCACAGCAGCTTTGTGGATATTCGGATATTCCGGAGAAACAGGCACGTCCAAGGAAACCTCACGTGACTCTGATACTGACCCACAGAAATAACAGATCCTCCGAGTAACAGTACCTCTGCTACTGAACTTAAGGCAGGAGGCTTTTTCTCTGAGTATTTTGTACACGTGTAGACAAATCACCAAATTAATGCAATAAACTCCTGAGGACAAGAACACTTCGCCACCACAGCAGAGCACCTACCCCAGGTCTCAATGAGTACATTCTGCTTTGAATACACTAAGTCAAATACAAGTAAAGATTGATTTGAACAGAAGTTGATTTTTATTTGGTTTTGTTGGTATTTTAGTGGGAAAGGGAAAATTCAAGATATAGTTAAAATAGTTCTAGAACACTCACGGAAGACTGATCCTTAATTAGTATAGTCAACAGGCCCAGATGAAACAGTATGTGTTTTATAACCTTAAATCAATGGACTTAAACTGAAAGAACTGTTTGTTTTTAGTAACTGTAGCTTCATGATAGAATTCTATGCATCAATTCAGAAAATAAAAAGGATTAAAAATTCAGCGTTCAGAGAAAATCATTGGGCAGAGCTCACCGTTATGACTGAAATGTTGTCATGATTTATTTCACAGGTAATCTATTTTAAAGATAATCATTAACTGCCTGAAAGTCTAAGATTAAGAGCTGAATCAGCTAAACGATGCTTTTAAATCAAAGCTGTCAAGTAAATATCAGAAACTGTCAGGAATCAAAGGTTAGCTCACTAAACGTGAAGAAGGCGCCCGACCGTTAGGACAACAGCGACTAGAGAGCCCAGGGAAGCACCACTGTTCTGCGAAGCTCTCTGGCCGCCCATCACTCAGGGGCTGGGCCCGTGCTCCTCGGCCGCTGCCTGCAGGGCCACTGCGGGGCCACGGGAGGCAAGGCGGAGCTCTGCCCACGCAGCTAGTGCCCGGTGGAGGGGAGCGCCTGACATGCGGAGGAGCTGGGCTCACAGAGATCCAGACGTGCTGGGAAGGTGGAGGGAGCACCTGACATGCGGAGGAGCTGGGCACAGAGAGATCCAGAAGTGCTGGGAAGGTGGAGGGAGCGCCTGACATGCGGAGGAGCTGGGCACAGAGAGACCCAGAAGTGCTGGGAAGGTGGAGGGAGCACCTGACATGCGGAGGAGCTGGGCACAGAGAGATCCAGAAGTGCTGGGAAGGTGGAGGGGAGCACCCGACATGCGGAGGAGCTGGGCACACAGAGATCCAGAAGTGCTGGGAAGGTGGAGGGAGCGCCTGACATGCAGAGGAGCTGGGCTCACAGAGATCCAGAAGTGCTGGGAAGGTGGAGGGAGCGCCTGACATGCAGAGGAGCTGGGCTCACAGAGATCCAGAAGTGCTGGGAAGGTGGAGGGAGCGCCTGACATGCGGAGGAGCTGGGCTCACAGAGACCCAGAAGTGCTGGGAAGGTGGAGGGAGCGCCTGACATGCGGAGGAGCTGGGCTCACAGAGACCCAGAAGTGCTGGGAAGGGGGAGGGAGCACCTGACATGCGGAGGAGCTGGGCTCACAGAGATCCAGAAGTGCTGGGAAGGGGGAGGGGAGCGCCTGACATGCGGAGGAGCTGGGCTCACAGAGAGATCCATAAGTGTTGGGAAAGGTGGGAGCAGAGAAGTGAGGAGGGCAGGGGCCTCTCGGACACAGTGACATTTAAGGAGACCTGGAGGGAACCGCGAGCACGAGGCTGAGCCGGAGGACACGTGGCAGCAAGGGCCAGCGCCGCCTGCCCAAGGGGTCGGTGTGCTGGAGGCAGCGAGGCCAGGCTTCAGGCCATCGCGCAGCCCTGCCCTTGCGGAAGCACTGGAAGGCCGAAGGGTCGTTGGGTCTGCAGAGAGCAGAGGGGCTGGGAGCCCTGAGGCTCCGCACAGCCCCGGACAGGAGGCAGTCTGGCCTCTGGCGGCAGCGGGGCAGGTGAGAAGCCTTCAGATCCCAGACATCCAGAGAGAACGAACTGTGCGTGGGCATCGGCCCTAAGTGTGGGTGAGACACAGGCAAGGCTGACTCAGGTGTTCGCTAATCAGCCGTCAACTAGGATGAAGGTGCACTTGCTGAGCCGGGGAAGGTTCCGGGAAGCACTCGTGAGGGAAGTAGAGTTAGGTTTGGGACAAGCTAGGTTGACTATCTCAACTGTTCGCAAGTGAAGACGTCAACAGCACCCTGGACACGGGAGTCTGGCCGTCAGGTCACACACGTGGTCCAGAAGTAGAAACATGGCAGGTGCAGCGAACAGATGGCACCTGGGACCACAGTCCAGGAGGCCGAGCTCAGTCTGGGGCTCTACCGTCCAGGGGCAGGAAGACAGAGTCAGCAAAGGAGACTCCGTGAGTTGGGCACTGTGCCAAGACAGCAAGTCCTCCAGGACCTAAGTCCGAGGCACGGTGCGCCAGTTCAACAGAGCTTTCTGACTCGAGCCAGAAAACTAAAACAGCTGATGTGAATTAAACAAGCAGCAAGCAAAGGGCCTTCACATCGCATGGAATAAATATTATTCTCCTTTCTTTCCCTGGCACCCCCACTGAGGAACTCTGACCTTCCCACTCTGCACACGCACATCCAGAGCAGTTACCGCAGCAGCTCACAGGGCCGTGCGAAGGGGGCGAATCTAAGCCCTCACGGGCCGATGGGCTGTGCGAGGACTAAAGACACCTGCCTCCAAAGCCGACTCCAGACAGCTGCCCTACACACGGCATGAGGCGCAGGCCAGCTGGACTGAGGTGAGAAGGCATTCCGCTGCAAACTGAGCACTCCTACCGGACAGGAAAGAGTCAGCATCCCCTGTGTGTCGGGGGAAAGGCTATCATGCTGTTTTCTCTAAACCTTCCACTTAGAGCCACCAAGTATTGTCTGAGGGCTTGTGAGAAAGGCAGACCCTCAGGCCTAGCCCAGCCCTGAGTGATCAGAATGTGTGAGATCTGATTAACTGAGCCGGTGACCTGGCCACACCTTCCACTGTGAGGGCTGCTCTGGGCCAATCAGCTTCACCGAAGCGTTCAGTCCAGTCCCGCAGGCTCACTGCAGGTCACAGTCACAGCACGAGCTGCTCCTGGCCCCGCAGGGTGGTTAGCTGTCACAGGGTGGTTAGCTGTCACAGGGTGGTTAGCTGTCACAGGGCCGGAGGCTCTCTGCCCCGGCTCCACAGGGGCCGTGACTTCACTCCTTGTTTCCCCGATGCCTTCCACAAATAAAATTACCTTCATTTGTTTTACCAATCTGATTTAATCGACTAGAACATTTTTTAATATTACCAATGTAGCTTTGTATCTTGTATATGGATATTCTCCAAAATCATTCAAAATCCACAATTATCAATTTTAAAAAGACCTTCAATGTTACTTTGTAAAACTTTCAAATTTGAGATGTCTCTCCAGTTTCATATTAACATTTTCCAACATTCAAATTACAAATCGGATAAGTAGGAACTCAAATATTTAAAAACCACTTTCAAGGAAGAAAGTTTCAGAGACCAAATTCCCCTCCAGTTTGCGGTGGGCTGGCGGCTGGCGGCAGGCAGAGGGCAGCATAAGCTTACAATTGCATCAGCTGAAGGAGAGATGCAACAGCCCTGCAACCGCACTTTTTGTTCAGATCTCGTTTTAAAGTTCTTAATCAAAGCAATTACAACATCTATAAATCAATACTTCAATTACAATGTCTTCAATGACCTGATTAACTGTTACAATGAACTTCCAAGTTATATATTTAAAACAGCTACCAAAAATTACAGGTATTGATTTGCCTTCAAAAACAAAAACAATAATAAAAACTACCTTCAAAAAATGGGAGAATTGGCTTTACATTTTCCTGACACTGAAGTAAGTCAAAATAAAGCGAATCATTGATTTCAATATTAACTGATTCCTGCACAAATAAAAAATCTACAATCAAAAAAGCAACAAGCTATATGATACAACTGATAATTAAGTTTTCCATCAATACTTCAACCTATGGATAGATTATCATTTGTAAAATTTAATAAGTTATTGTAGCACTACTAATTTTTCAATTATATTATATTACTATGTAAAATAAGACATATTTTAAGTACAACTCCAGTCTCACAGGACTAGAACTTTTCAATTTATAATGTGCAGGCCTTGAAAAATGATGACTCCTTAAAAGCAAAAAATTCTTCAGAATCATAATAACTAATAAATAAAAATCAAAATGAACAGAAATGGTGTTATTTTTCCCCAAAGCAAAACACTGTGTTTATAATTTAATGTTTTATTCTTGTTTTCCCAGATGACCTGACAATGTTACATAAGTAACTTATTAAAGAGTGGAGTTTGGATGACACTGCTCTGCAGAATTCTAGGGGACAAGAGGGTAAACGGCTGTAATGAGGCAACAAAAGGTCCAGGAAACAGTTCTTCAGTAATTTCTCCTGCATCTTCATTTAAGCATGACGCACCCTTCTTTTTGCAGGGTGCATGAATCATTTGTGCATGAATCATTTGTGCATGAATCATCTGCGGTATCTTTACCACTAACATTCAAATTCAGAGATGTAACCTGAATTTAAAATAATTTAAAAGAATACTTACAACTATTAAAATCATCTTTAATGTAAAATCATATAAGGGAATAGTATTTTGCAACAAAGATGAACAAGCCACTGCTCCAAGCAGTGACAGTGATGCCCTAGAAATACATCCTGGGCGCTAGCGTTGCAGCCCCATCCGTGCCGTGTGTAAAAGCAGACACACTGGTCTGTGGAGCCGGCAGTGGAAAGGAGTTCAGCCTGGAGGAGGAAGCAGGGGTGATGGAGGGGAAGGGCCTTTGAAATGCTAGTAACGTTCTATCTCACGCTCTAGGCAGTGCCACTGTGTCCACACTGACACATTCACTCCGTGAAAATACATTGAACTGTGTACCTGTCTAAACAGAGGTTACACTGTAATTTTCAAAAGTTCCTAAAAAAAGAAAACTTCAAAGAATTAATGTTTTTCCTGTCAAATGATCTGTCGAAAGCGTGAGGCACTCACCCGTCTCTACGTTTCCGAGCTCACCGTCCTCCGTGGGAGGATCAGAGGCTTCCGGCACGTGCCTGTGACTGCACCAAGCCAACGCCAGGGAGCCAGCGGCCGCCTTACCTTCTCCACGGGGAGCAGCGTCTGCAGCAGCCGCACGGCCAGCAGTGCGAGGCTGACAAAGGCCATTCGGTGGAGCGCGCGCGCGGCCTCTGCTTGTTCCAAACCCACGCTGCTTTGATGGTGGCACATGGTTTCTCCCAGGGACCCCAGCACCGTGAGCAGCTTCTCTTTCTACAAACATTTAAACATAAAAGGGAAAACAGCCAATGCGGGGGCCAGTATGCAAATGTCATGGAGAACAATTTAAACTATTATCATTAAACAATCAAAACCAACGAAAACGCAAATATTCCTCTCCATACCTCTCCATAAGAGCCGACACCTGCCGAGAATAAGCACACCTAAATTTATAAAAAACTAAGTTTTTAAGCATTTAATCTGATGACGTCTAATAACGAGTAAAACTAAACAATATACAAAAGCTTATGAACCATCCAGTTCTCCTAGTGTCCTGCGCGTCCCTGCTCCACCTGGGACATCTGCATGTCACTGTCAGTTTAGGCTCCCTGTCCTGAGGCTAGACACAGAGCTGGAGTAACGGGACAACACGTGTTAGTAGAGGACCTGATCCTTACCCTCAAAATGACCAGAGAAATAAAACAGGGAAAGTCAAATAATTTTTTTAAAAATTAAATATCCAACTGTATGAGCTTTCTTCAAGTAATAAGGCTTCAAGGGAAACTGTTCCACCGCCATCAATTTCTAGATAACAAACTACTCAAGTAGAAGTTGTGTCTTTCAAATCAAAAGGCATACGTAAAATACAAAGAGAAAGCTAAAACCCGGCAGACTAACGTGCGAATCATGACCACACAGACCAATGCTGTCCTCGACATGAGGGCACGCCGCAGCGGCAGGGACAGCACGGGCCAGCTGCGGACAGGGGTGCTGGAGTGTCCCTCTCACCTCCCACTGGGCATATCCGGACATGACAGGGGGCAGACCCTATGAACTAAGGACAAAAATCCTGGGCATGTTGGAAACAGTTTCAGTCAAGGACGAATATGTGAGAAACAGAACTAAAAGGTATGAGCACCTATAAAAATTACATCAAGGGTCAAAGCCGCGATGAGATCAGATCCATTAGGAAGGCTAGTGTCAAAAATAATGGCAAATAATGTGCACAAAAACTTAACAAAAATATAAAAAATATGAATAATTTAATTTAGGGCAAAAAATTGGATAAAGGGGGTCATTTTCTGTTGATGAAGTACATAATTAACAGTGAAGACCCAAGATGAATGAGTCTTTGTGGTCCAAATAACAGACTCCATCAAGCAAAAACTATTCCTGAAATGAAGACGGATTTCACAGGTTTTCAGTCTTTTTGAACCTAATCACTAAAATAAATAGGTATAAATTTTGAACATTTCAAAGAATACAACTCCTGAAGTATCCAAGGACGCTGACCAATACTAACCAGTTACTTAATGGCAAAGAAAACCTCAATATATATTTAAGGCTATATTCTCTGATCCCCCCCAAAAAATAAAACTAAATTAAACCAAAAAGAGGGCAATGCTTACAAAATTAAAACAACTTAATCACCACTATAGAAATAACTGGTCTGGAGAAAACAACTTGGAAACCCAGTTCCTGTCTTATTACATTAGCAAGCAATTCTCTCACCCAGTACTTCCCCATTAAAGGGATACTTTATATCCTTGCAACATGCCTCTGTTACTCAGGATCAACCTTGACAATTCACAATGTAAATTACTGCAGGGCTTTTCCTAGAAGTCTATCTACCTGTGAAAGTGTTTCAAACAACCTTGCTTATTCTAATGACGAACTGAGTGCTTCCCAAAACAGAATAAAAAGGAAGTACTATGTAAATCGGTCTTGAGATTTTCACTATTTCCAGCATTTCTTCCAAGCCAAAAAAAAAAAGTGTTTTCCTAAAAAAAAAAAATGCTTTAAGAAAAGAAAGGATTAAGAAATAGTAACTGGTCCAGAGTTTTGATCTGTTGGGCTAAAAATAATGTTTCAATGCCTGTGAAGTAGTTGACTAGGGGGGTCAGTTTTCACAGGATACTCGCAGCTTTTAACAAAGGTAAAGAATTAGAACATCAGATTAGCAAAATATTCTCAATATCCCCCTTAGAACAGAATGTACAGTGCACTCACGACTCCTCCACCCTGCACATCATGAAACAGACTGTGGGCTCTGGGAAGCATCTGAAATGGGGACTGGCAAGGGATGTCCTCCATCCGCTTGCACCCCTCTCCCTCCCCCCTGCGGGTCCCAGCAGCAAGTGAGGCCTCTCCAGCCACTCCCCTGCGGACGGGCAGCTCGCCTGCCTTCACAACACCACCACCCACTCAGCACCTTGTAGCCAAAAGCAGAGCCTCAGCAAGCCCCTGGCTCCTGCATCGTGTCCAGCTCCGTTCTAGGCTGTTTTTGCTTACACCCCCACCAGCCCTACCCTTTGCCACCGAGCGGCACCATCCGCTCGTCCTGGTCACTCTCTGCCCTCGCCAGGTGAAACCGCCAACCTTCATGTGCCAGCCAAGTCACAAATCATACCCGAAGACTCAGTTCAGTCACGATTTACAAGAAGCCCTGAGACCCCAGGTTGGGAGTGTTTTCAAAGCATCCTTGGCAATAAAACACGATTAACAACACAGAACCGACCTTGAGAAAGAAACTAGAAATGGGTATCAACCTTGTAGGGCTGTGATGATGAACTGGCCCCAGACACTGCTCAAAGCAGCGAGCACACAGGAAGCCGCGCAGCTGCCCGGTCCTACTGAGCTCTCAGTCCTTGCGCCTCCTGTTTCACCGGCGTCACGATGAAGGATCTGTGCCCGCGAGAGAGAAGCTGCCACTCACATCGCGTACTGCACAGCCTAGCATACGACAAGCGATCAAACATGTCTGGTGAACTGGAATAGCTGTTTCTGACTGTGCAACAGCAGGGAAGGCACATTCGACAGAGACACTCACCCAGTTACAAACCCAGCCTAGTTCAGCCCCTCAGTGAGCCCTCAAGGGGCACAACGCCCACTCTCTATCCTTTCGGCCCACTTGAATTCCAACTAGCAAGTCTCCCCCAAGCCCGCGTGGGAGTGGCCAGCTCACAGCAGAAGAAAAGACTGCTGTCCATGGCATCCTGATGCCAGGAGGGACAGAGAAGAAAACGTGAACAGAACCCAGCCCCAGGGTCTGGGCTTGCATGGTGGCAGGTGAAGATGCTTCTCCCTTCGCCGACTTACCATGTGAATGAGGAAAGACTGTTTCCAGGGGAGCAGAGAGGGGAAGGCACACTTCAGGCCAACCCAACGTTTACAGTGCTTATCAATGAATTTGTTATCTAACAAAATATAATAATTTCACTAAAAATATTTTTTCTTTATTTACTTCAAGTGAAATAAAAAATTCAACTTGGGCCCTGGCTGGTTTGGCTCAGCGGTGAAGAGCATCGGCCTTCGGACCAATGAGTCACAGGTTCGATTCCAACCAAGGGCACGTACCTCGGTTGTGGTTGGTCCCCAGCCCTGGCTGGGTCATGGGGGACGCAGCCACAGGATGTGTCCCCTTCACGTCGATGTTTCTCTCTCTCTCTTTTCCTCTCTCTCCCTCCCACTCTACCTCAACAAAAATGGAAAAATGTCCTCAGGTGAGGATTAAAAGAATTTCAACTTGGAAGATTACTTTTGACTGTGCTTACCCAGACTAAGTTATGGCATTTCAGAGATCTGATTCTATCTCCTCAGGTATTCATTTCTGAATTGATACCAACACATTTATTATTTTGTTCCTTTAATGACTCAACAAAAACACTGCTTCCATCTTTCTTTTTAAACTTGGCAAAAGTAGAGACATTAAGAAATTCTACCTAATTGTTTATTTTTATCAGTATATAGTCAAAGTACCGAGATTTTTCCTGAGGCATTCATTCTTTTAAATAAGTAAAAGTAAACCAAATATAATTTCAAACAGTACTGTTTTATTTAACATTTCTAACATACCAACTGGCACTTACAACAGATTTAACCTTTAAAGTAAAAATAATTCATTGAATCATAAAAGATCAGCAGCCAAAAGTTAAAAGCGAGCGACTAACTTTTACAGATAAATGTTCTGGCCAAGAAAGTGTAAGTTAATTTAAGAAGCAACTGATAAAATAGTCTTCACACATCTAAGGAAAAACTCACTTGTTGAAAACCTTCAATATGTGAAAATCTTCTAAAAGTACTACAAAATAGTATGGTAACCTTAAGGACTAAAGAAAGACTAAGAACTGTCATTCCTATTTCATAAATAAAGAAATTGAAGGACTTGAACAATAATTTATACCAATTGTAAAATACTTCATTTTTTCCTCTTTTCAAAAAATTTTTGTTCTTAAAAGTTTGGTTTTTTTACACATGGGTGTTAGTATTAACTAAACATCAGTATTTTATTTTTCACGTTCTAACCTTTATTCACAAAGATTTCAGGAAGCGTATAAGAAAGTTTAATGAAACAAAAAGACAGACCTAGGTCAAAACAACATAAA
This sequence comes from Molossus molossus, assembly GCF_014108415.1. NCBI lineage: Eukaryota > Metazoa > Chordata > Mammalia > Chiroptera > Molossidae > Molossus > Molossus molossus. The sequence goes on from NW_023425399.1 coordinate 113,235,396, forward strand.
GAGAAAAAAGCTTTGGTTTTATATATATATATATATATATATATATATATATATATATTTATATATATAAATATATAAATATTTTATATATATAAATATATATTTATGACTAATTTATGACTAAAAATATATACACACACATATATATGACTAATAAATTTTGCTTCAACTTCTCTGACAATGCAAGAAAAAAGTAAAAGGTTAAGTTTACCAATTTACGTTAAAAGAGTAGACAGAACACCAGTTCTCCAAGCAAGCTTATTTGATAATTGCAAAATAAAAGATATAAAATGATAAATAATTTATGATATATTGAAATGTAAAAAAGGATACAATTTATAATTACATGGAGACATACCCTGGTAGTTCACAGATGTCTTAAATATTATGTTACAATATAACACTCCTAGGGCTCTTGTACATGTGTTGATTGCTCATGCAAAATATTAATCAAAATATTTCTTTAAAAAAATGTAATAACATATTTTCCAAAAATATCTTCCCTGAAGAAATACAAATAGCAAAGAACAAGGCACCCAGCAATAAAATGAATAAATGCAACAATATGGCTATATCTCAAAGTAATCAAACTAAAAGAAAAAGAAATGAAACGAGAAAAGCATACGACGAGCACATTCATATAAAATTCTAAACAATGGACGCTCATCTACATCACGGTGTACCCATGTGCCAGGATGTGCCAACAAACTGTAAGAAACATGTGCAGCTTTTTACATGTCAATTATACTTCAATAAAGTCATTAAACCCACATAAATATATTCACACACACACATTTATGAAAAAATGATAAGAAATGTGCAAAATCCACGTGAGAAAAATACTCCTAAAAGACAAAAATGTAGAATTCTAAAACCGAAAAGATACAGCACGTCTTCCCAAGGTCTAAAGAGAATCTTTCTAACTTTGATTCAAAATCCAGAACTATAATTTAAAAGAAAAAAGTAAAGAAACAGATAAATCCAGCTACATAAAAATAAATAAATGAATAAAAGCTTTTGCATGGCCAAAAGTATCATCAGGAGAGTTTAAAAAAAAAAAAAAAAAATGAATGGGAGAAAAATTGCAACTGGTTTCAGAAAGCCAAAGTCCTTAATACATAAAGAGCTCTCAGAAATCAATAAAAGAACAAAAGATCAATCAATGACTGACCCCCCCTCACACACACACAAAGTAGTAAAGATTTGGATAGTTTACAAAAAAAGAAATAAAAATAGCTCTTAAAATTACAAAAATATGTTCAACTTCGCTCATGGAAAACTACAAATTAATATTATACTGACAAAAATCTGAGGCTTGACCATAAACTCTACTGCTGAGCCTGCAGGTGAAACCACATTCTAATGTGCTGGTGGGTACTGAAATGTATAGCTATACAGGATCATGTGACATCTACAATTAAGAATAGTTACCATTTGATATAGCAATCCTACTTGAAAAAAAATCGACCCTTGAGATACACTTGTACAAGTATAAAATGATATGTGCACATGATTCATTTCACATAATTTGTAGCAGCGATTTTGTACACCAGTAGACTGGGTAAATATACACAACAAAGTGTTTGCCACTCATAAAAGAGTAGTAAAGATCTCCACGCACGAACATGGAACAACCTTGACACCTATTAGTCCATGCATGCAGGACGCATTTTTAAGTTGCAAAAACAAGGTGTAAAACTGTATGTGATATACCTTTTACATAAGATGTGGGAGAGGGAATAAGAATCCCCATACTTATTTGCTTACATTTGCAAAAACTAAAATAAAAAAAGGAAAAAATAAACCAGAGAACAGAAGGGCAGGGAGGCATCTCTGAGTTGGTTTTATGAAGGGAAAACAACTCCCCGAACTGGGATGGAGCTGACTGCTGACCGTGTTGGTCACAGAAGAAGTCTAACAAGTGACTTTAGAGCACAGCACTGTGACTGTATCTTACTGATAACTAGTCTAAGTCAAAAACAACTACAGGGAAATCTTGAACTTTATTAGTTCTGGACCATAGTAATACTAATATTGCTATTCTGAAATGACTTAATGTGTGCTGAAGGTAAAGCTAATATGCAATTATGCTGAAACTGTTAAAGACTAAGACTTTCTATGAGCGACAATAGAAACAAAATCATACAAGTTTAAAATCACAGAAATAGCCATCTGAACTCATGGATTTTAAAAAAATACATATTTCCTATTTCTGTTATTCAAAGGAAAGAATGATATCGCAGTAACTAAAAGCAGCCCTAATGGCCTGTTTGGTCTGGGTACACACTCCCTCATTAACAGAAACCAGAATCTCTGGAGAAATGGCCTATTCCAGACTGCGCACAAAATAAGCCAGGGACACACTGTATCTAAAAGAAAGAAAGCTTTCAAAGACTAATGAAACAATGATATACTGTATATAAACCAACATAAAATAAAATAAAATGCTACTACCCATATCCCAAGAAGTCATCGACTCTCACCATATCTATAGCAAAAAGGCTGCTGTCATCCCAGATGTCTGCTGATATCGCTTCCCCAATAAGAATCAAATCCTCTGCAAGCAATTCCAGAACTCTTATTATCATCTGTCTACTACCTGGGAAAACAACCAGGAGAGAAATCGGAAAAAACAGTGAACTTTCGGATCAACAACTGAATGCCATCGCTCCATCCTCCAGTAAGTCATGCCCATAGTTCCTATTTCTCTTCTAATACTCGTTATGGTTTTAGAGTTGTTGAAAGAGATAAACAGGGACTGTTAAAGACTTCTGTTCTGATCATAATGCTATTTATTTACAACAAATCAAGTGTGCTCCTAAATGGGAAAGACACTCCAGAAGCTAGTAGCAATGTTAACCACAAGTATTATGAGACAATTAAACAAACTTTTCAAGTTCAGAGACCATCCATGTCCCACGTAACATGTGACGAAGCCCCGGTCGGTGAGGAAACACTGCTAAGAATGTCCTGTTAGGGCCTGAAGGCCTGAGCCATCCACACAGGAGCTGCCTGGGAAGCTGAGCCTGGACCGGAGCGACTAAGGTTTAAATGTCCACGCTGGCGTGTGCTGAAGACACTCAGAGAAATCCCATCTGAAACAGGTCTTCAAGCCCACGCTCACTTAAACTCTAAAAGGCTCCAGAAGAGCCCTGGCAGGTTCGGCTCAGCAGTCAGAGCGTCGGCCCGTGGACCAGAGTTGCGGGTTCCATTTCAGTCAAGGGCACGGACCTTGGTTGCAGCTCGATCCCTGGACCTAGCTGGGGTTGTGTAGGAGGCAACCAATCGATGTGTCTCTCACATTGATGTTTCTCTGTCTCTCTCTCCCTCCCTCCCACTCTACCTGAAAATCAATGAAAAAATACCCTCAGGTGAGGATTAACAAAAAAAATTCCAAAAGAAACTGTGCCATCAGTCACAGCCACCAGCATAATGCCACAACCCATAATTCTAAGTGAGGTGACATTCCACCCAGCCTTCCTGTTCACATACCAAAGGTCAATTTCTATGAAGGAAAGTAAAACAAACTACCTGATCATAAGGGTCTGAACTGTTTCACTAGAACAGCTGGAGAAAGTTCCTTTAGAAATCTCTTAAGATACTAAACAATTATAAGTTATGCAATAATTTACCACAAAAGGGCAAGAGAACATTTAGAAAATTTTATGTACTGAGATACAGCTTTATAATGATCAATCTGACTTTTTACAGCAAACTAAGAAAAGGTTAAATGCAAAATCCTTAAATCTAAAACCGTCCCTCTCCATATATGCAGACAAACACACGTACTTTATAATGCCAAGTTCGGATTTTCCTTCACCACATTATTGGTACATGAACTCCCAGAAACAGAGTCACACCGTCAGAAATTATGGGAACAGTTTTCCCAGGATAAATTAAAATTTTAATAACTTTCCAAACAAATAACTACCTCCTGCTTTCCTCCCATTCACCCTCCAGCAGGCAAAAATAGCACAGGACTTAAAAAGCCATTATTTGTGGTAACTGCTGTTTGATTGCCACTGTCGGCCACTCGCCACGCTGCATCGTTCTGAGCACTCGTTACTAACATTACTACATCTCTGTATGTTGCAATACATCTTTGCAACTTTACCTAGACTCTGGAAAGAAAATATGTAATGTTTGGGTTGAGTTTTGTTATTTGTTTGGTTTTTGCAAGAAAAATTACTGTAAAGGTAAGCATCCAGCTGTAGGCTGGTTTCGAACACGTCTTACCGCCTAAGTAACAATCGGGTGGAAAGAATGAACTGAGAGCAAATCAAAGAAGTTCCTCAGGAGCAAACACCAGAGGTTTTTCATTCTGGTCTATTCGTGCTGCTCCAACCCTCCGACTGACCCCAGCTGCGTGGAATTCTTTGTGGTTGCACTTGGAGCAGCCACGCAGAGTGAGGCCGTGCACACGGCCACCGTGGGAAGGGGACCCTCCCTCAGGAGAGTGCTCCCTGGCAGCCACGTCTAACTACGAGATGAGAAAGGCTGCATGCAGCTCCTAGGAACTGACTTCCCAAAGGGTAAATCGATGGGTTAAAGGTGTTGGCATAGACAGAAGGTGAAAAGTAAATAAATAAGAGTCCTAGAAAACAAACAAAACGATCACAGGCTGCACAGAGACCTGTGACTTCGAAACCCCCGAACCTGTTCTCAGGAGCGGCACGGCAGACTCCAGGAGGCAGACACAGAACTGGGGGAGGCTGAGCTGCTGGAACTGCAGCTGCAGCGTGTCCGCGGCCTCCAGCTCCGGCAGGTCGATGTGCGTCGCATCCAGAGGCGAATGGATGGAGACCCTGGAGGCCACGTGCGCATGACTGCTGCTCCCACTGCGAAAGACACAGGACAGCCCCTCAGTATGGAGACAGCCACAGACAGACTGACTGCGTGTCCGAGCCTGGCACACAGGGAGCCTCAGACTGGACACAGCTCAGAGCCTCACATAACATTCTGCTCAGATTTCTAGGAACCCTGACAAATTCATGACACTAAATTCCATCAACATGGCTCAAAACTGTAAATGAAACCAAAAATGCCTTTGTATTTTGCTTTTCCAACTGATGGTCTAGAAATGTGCTGACACCCTCCTAGTAGCAATCAGCAAGAGACTGACAACCAACTCGTTTGTTAAGGGAAGCAAGCGATTCATTGCAAAGTTCTCTGGAATCAACTCATAAAGGCAAAACTAAACTGTTCACACAGTTGCCTAGTGAGCCAATGTTAACAACAGAAGAATGCTAGAAAATGCCAGAAAAAGCATGAGAAATGGATTACTTTATTTAGTAAATTCAACTTCACATCATGATTTTGGAAATACACCAAAAGATGGAACATCCCATCTTGGTTGCTTTCTTCATAAAGAAACTCTGACCTTGTGTGCAAAATGGCGGGGTGGGAGTGAACGTGTGTAGACAGGTGTACACCTACATTTGGAAAGACCCAAAAATTTTGACTTTTGATGTCATCCACAATTGAAGCTGAGTCACAGAGGTACAGTAATGCTACTGGACATACAGAACTCCCAGAATTTAATATGTTTTGTCATTTCTTCAATTTCAGTGTCCCCAGCATCCCAAAATATGGAAATGAGCCAAGCTTCTCCAACTCTGAAAGGGCCCGGAGGAAGCAGGCAGCACTGGATACAGCTCAGAGAGCGGCACAGGGCCGCAGACCACACCGTCCAAAGCCCACCTGCTCTTCTCCAACGGCATGAACCTCTTTCTGTAGGATAATAATGACAACAATACCAACCCTCTCAAAGGACTGTCATGAGGACAACTGGAGGAGATAAAAACCACAGCGGCACCTGGCAGAGCGCCAAGCATACTATGAACACGACTCTGTGTCAGCCGTAGCTGCAGCATCAAAAGAACACAGGCCAACAGACAAGTGTTCACCTTACTGTGCAGTTATTAGAATGACGCCAGAGGAGAGATTCATGTTTTTAAGATACTTTCAGCCTAAGGAGGACATAACAAATACCATGCCAATCCCTTCAGGAAAACTTGATACATATAAAAATCAGTGTTTACACAAACAAGTAAAACACCATACATGGTACACAGTCTTTGTTTTATAGCTTCTCCCATCAGTCTCTTGAATAGTAAACAATGATGTACTTAAATTATGATTACACTTACAAAAATGGGTTTAAAACACTACCAAAATGTATCTATCATTTAAAGCTATAATTTTAAATTAGATCACATTCCATTTTGGGCTGGTATAAACAATTTAGTGTGTCAGAGTCATCATTCTTTTTTAAATGAAATACAGAGAAACAGAAAATGTAGTTCACTGTGTAACACATGGAACCAGAGTACTATTTTGTGAACATTTTTTTTCAGTGAATACACACACACACACACACACACACACACAAAACCAGAGTACTATTTTGTGAACATTTTGTTTCAGTGAATACACACACACACGGGCGTGCACACATGCACATACATACCGAGTACACGTCTGTATGCTGAGTACGGAGTTACAAGGTAATATTTGTTTATTGCTGTGGGTAATGGTCAAAAAGTATGGAAGCTACTGGTCTAACACAAAGCCAATACTTGTGTTGATGTTTCCAAGGAGAAGACAGAAAAACAAGCATCTCCCGAAATGAAAACGCGCGCAGCCAGCAGGCTCTTCCCCGCTCACCTGGAAGACGCTGCGTCCCAGTCCTGGCCGTCGCCCCGGGGTCGCTGGCCTGTGCGTCCGACCACGGAAGGCCGGGGGCTGCTGCTTCTGGGAGAAGCATTCTGGGAATGATGAGCAACTCTCACTTCGTGACAGTAAGACAAAGAAGAATTCTGGGAAACCGCGTCTGGAGGGAAGAAGAACATGACCCCTCAGAGAGAACCGAGAGGCAGCACCTGACAAAGGGCAGCAGGAAGGCGCCACAGGGGTGAGAGCGAAGGTCACCCTGCTGCAAGCACCACTCAGCACCTAGGTCTCCGCCGGCCTGACTACACGGAGCCCCGGCCAACGCTGTTCACCCACAGGGGTGAGAGCGAAGGTCACCCTGCTGCAAGCACCACTCAGCACACCTAGGTCTCCACCGGCCTGACTGCACGGAGCCCCGGCCAACGCTGTTCACCCACAGCGTCAGGCTGCCAGGCGACGCCAGGCCGCGCGCCCGCTGCGGAACACTCCCCAAGACGCCCACACGCAAGAATGAACTCGGATGGACCAACTACCTAAATGAGTTTAAATCATAAGCTAAGAAGGAAATATAGGGATAAATCTTCACGACCTTCGATTTGGCAATGGATTCTTAAATGCCCCAAAAGCACAAACAACGAGAAACATAAACTGGATTTCATCACAACTGTAAACTCCCACGCATCAAAGGACACTGTGAAAAGTGACAGCCTACAGAACGGGAGAAAGTACCTGCGAATCATATATCTGATGAGGATTTAATATCCAGATATGTTTTAAAAACTCCTAAACTCAACAATAAAAAAAAACTAACTTAAAAATTGGCAATGGGCTTTAATGAACAGTTCTCGCAAGAAGACATAGAAGGGCCAAGAAGAGTGACCAGGGAACCCTAGTCATCCATCAGTACTCGCAGGGGAACTGCAAACCAAAACCCCAGCGAGATCCCACCTCACACCTACCAGGATGACTACGATTAACAATGGACAGTGATGCCCTGGCCGGTTTGTCTCAGCGGGTAGAGCGTCGGCCCAGGGACTCGAGACCCCGGTTCGGTTCCCGCTAAGGGCACACTCTCAAAACAAAGGACAACAAGGGCTGGGAGAGGTGGGGACTGGACGCCGCAGACAGCTGGTGGGAATGCAAAGCGGCGCCGCCACTGTGGGGAACAGGGTGGCAGTTCCTAAGAACACGAAACAGAGAGTCAACACAGGTAATATAACTAATGTCACCAAATTGCACATTTAAAAACGGTTATAATGGCATATTTTGTGATGCATATGTAGCCATAATTTTTTAATTTTTTAATTAGGTAAAACAGAGGCATGAGGAAAGGAAAAAAACAAACAACTCTTCAAGAGCTTCCAACTGCACTTCAAAGAAACTACAAAATCCTTACCTAGGTCTGCAAGTGCCCCCTACACCCTGGCCCCGGGTTCCCTCTCTGCTCTCACCTTCCCCCACCCCCCCGCCCTGATGTCTGACCACCCCCCCATGTCACCTCCCCCTAAGGCACTGACCTTCCTGGAACACTCTTCAAGCACACGGCTCCCCTCACCCTCAGACCACCTCCCCGAGCTGCCCGACCCTCCCCCTAGCCCAGTAAGCCACATGCCCCTGGTCACCTGCGTCAATCAGCCTTCCTTATTTCCTTCCCACACTCCTCCTTGTCTAAAACAAGTTTGTTTATTCCTGCCCCGACCTAAAATACAAGCTCGCAGAGGCTAGAACCGTACCCCAGTTTTGTTCAGTGCTGTACCCCCTGAGACCAGCAGATTGACTAGCATATAGTAGGTGAACAATAAGTGTTTACTTAATTCATGGGTAAATCTTCAGAGAGACAGACTATCTTCGTCAACACTGTAGCTGTCTTTCTGAGGAAGCATGGGCTACCCGGCAGCTCACTACCACTGGCCATCTGCAGGAAGCTCTATCTCAGGAATGACGACAAGGAAACCCCGTACCCGCTGAGATCTGTAATAAAGCTAATTTAAGGCATAAATATTCAAGTAGCACAGGGTCAGTGACACTCTCAACAAGGATTAACTGTGAAGCATGATCACCAATCCCTCTTAGGTACATATGACTTCAAGTGCGTATCAGAGAGGCGCACAGAAACTAAGCTGTAAGTGGTTGGACAAGGCCAGCCTGGTACTCTATGATCCACTAGGTGGTGCTTTTTCCATGGAAAGTCAGGCACTAGGATCATACGATGCTCTGACGACATCTCAAGTTGCACAAAATAGTTGTCATAAAATAAAAATCAGCATTTTTCAATCCCATTTATTAATATGATATATAATTTGCTAAAATACCCAAAGAAGGCTAGACTCAGAATCCTAGTTCCTGACTCACAACAACACTCTCTGCAGACCAAAAGGTAAACACCTTGCAAATGTCTCATAAAACAGAGGACTGGCTCGTGAGTGGCCCTGTCATTCCGCTTGCTTTTGAAGGCGATCATTTGATTACGCTGAGGATGAGGAAACGGAGTCTACGTTGTGGCCATTTATACAGTGACCCCTAACGGCGGGTAATGGGGTTCTCGCTCGGAAGAACCTGCAAGCGCCGCACACCTAGCAGACAAGAAGCATAAATACCCTGTTTGCTGCAGGAGAAGCCCGGGTCCCGGTGGAAGTGAAGCCTGCCACGTAGGCACACGCACAGCTGCTGCAGGCAGGACACCGACTGCAGGGCCAGGTGGGGCGTGCCCTCCCCTCCGAAGGCCAGCTTCAGCAGAGAGAGCAGGCTCTGAAAAGACAAGCGTGAGGATGATCATGGGAACCAAGAGCATGTGATTTAGCACAATCAAGACGGCCGCAGAGTAAGATAACGTGAAGAGAACAGTCCGTGTTGCTCACATCTACAACCCGTTAGGGAGAGCCTATTCCGAGAGGACACAGGCGTCTCTCCCCACCCAGACATGAAGTTTCACAGTGCTTCTTAAAATCACAAGGTTTCCGCATCGCAAATGGCTTTAGTAATGAACAGCTTCTCCTCTGCTATCATTTGACAAGGGCCACAGTATGAACAGCGGTCATTCACTGGAGTGATTTTCAGCCCAGTGATTGCTGGACAAGGGTGCTGAGGGATGCCTGGGTCCTCATGATATGCCCAGTCCCAGCCCTGGGTCCCGACGCCTCTCCTGAAAGAGCCTGGGTCCCAGGTGACAGACTAGACTGCAAAGAACCCATCTCCACTGCTCGCTACCATATTTCCATAGCATCCAGCACTGTGCCTTACACATACCAGATAATCAAAGAGACATGTGATTCTTAATGTTAGGACAGTTACTGCTGCCCAACCTCAACTTCCAAAGCCTACTCATCCGTCAGGTGACCCAGGAGCAGAAAATTCAGGGTGGTCAAACTGCACTGCACGTGTTCGAGGAGATTACCTCCTATCAGAAGAACTATCACCATCCAGATAAGTTACAGAAATGGTTTAAATACCAAATGCTTTGTTCTTTAAACATTTCCTTCCTCCCACGTTGCAAAATTGGTTTCACTGGAAAACATTCTCTATTTCAAAGTGTAAAACAATCAAAGAGGATACACACCTGAACAATTTTCGGCCTCTGAAGGAAAATCTCAGCAGGGAAGTCTTGCATGATAACGTCCTTCAATAGTTCACAGGTGTTCCAGATCAAAGTGTGGTTACTACTTCTTAAAGAGCTACAAAGAGTGTTATTTATTTTTAAAAAGTTTACCTGTCCCAGATTCTAAGTAACCAAGAGACAAATGACTCTACTCACATCCTTCAGTCCCAGCTGGGACATCACTCCCCCGGGGAGCCCTCCTCAGTCTCATCCTTAACAATAAACAGCTCCTAGCAGGTGCTTCCCCGTAGCCCTGGACTGCATCTGCTGCTACGGCGACTGTGTGCTGACCTGTGTCCCCACCAGACCCTCCTCAAGACGGCACGCCCACAGACTATCCCAACGCTACACAATGAGATTGAGGAGGTCAAAGGGCACAGAACTCAGTGACATATGTCATATGAATTCAGAAATAAGACAGAAAAAATAACAGTAACTACAGCATTAAAGTCTAGGAACTAGACTCCTTACTGCTCTCCCATTTCTAGGGGAATCACGCTGGGGCGCTCCTCTTATCGCAGACCAAGGACACCCTTCGACTTCTCAGATAACATCTGTCCTCCTAGGGATGCAGCCGTGGTTCCCCTCCCACCCCAAGAAACCAATCCCCCCTCAGCCCAGCTCCACCCCACCATCCTCAGTGTGCACTGGACAGCCTCCCCCAGGGACTGATCAGGCCTGCCGGGCCATGTCCATCCCGCCCCTTCCCCACGTGCACGGACCCCTTCAGTACGGCGTTCCGAGAGAATCTCTGGGCCTCCTGAGTACCCTCATCAAATATCATTAACAGCACCCTCCTGTTTCTGGCCCCAACACTAGCAAGTTGGTCTTCACTTTCCAGATGTGCGCGCACACATACAAACATGCACACATGCACGCACACACACACACACACAACAGATGACTCCTTTGTTGTAGTATGCACAGAAATTAATGTTTCAGCAAAACAATGAAACTAGACATTAAGACACTCTCCCAACTTCTGTATGTCAACTACCTACTTCTGGGGGTAATGACCAATTAACATCATTTCATAAGATCACAGAGCACAAATTTTGAAGTATATTATCTACTAAAAACACTGCATTCATGTTATTTATGTTTAACTTTTCCATTTTCATTAGGCGAAGCACAGCGGTGGCCAGTCGGAGACTCTGGCCAATCAGCGACGGCCGCAGAGCACACACGACCTCAGCGTCATGAGCCTGATGAGGAGCAGACAGGAGCCTTCTGAAACACTGAAATTCACTCATCTATTCCCATCACTCCGTTCGCAGCCGCTCCACCTTCCTTCCCGTGAAAACGCGCGGTGACAACTACCAGACCTAACGGCTGGAGGGGAACCAGCGGGACCAGAAGTGCACCCGACACTCACCTTTCGTTGGAGGAGAGCACGTGTCTGTCGGTTGTGGTCAGAGGCAGCCAAGGAAACGTGGAAAACTTCAAGCACCTCACAGCCTGGGTCGCTGTTGACAGAAGAGCACAACGTAAGCCATGAAGGCCACGTGCCAGCACCCGCACGGGACCGAACGCACGCCGCAGGAGGCCAGTGCTCCCTCTCGGGAGGGGCAGGGCGCTCTTGTCACAACTTGACAGAACTCGGACCAGGAGAAGAAGAGCATGAAACCCAAACCCATATCGAATGACATTCAGTTTCAATTACACGTTCTATTTCACTGGCTCACCAGAACACAGAGCGTAAATGTAATAGAAAAGTAGCTGGCATATGGAGATCTTTAATTACAGAAAATAAAAGTGATAAAACATAATCATATACTGTATTTAATTAGTCATATTTGAATATCCTAAATGGTGTTGGATGTTTAAGCCCCTCTGAAGATGACTGAAGACCAAAAGGTTGAAGATCAAATATCTTCAACCTCCAAGATTAAAAGAAATCCGAGAAACCAACACAATTTTAAACTAATGCTGTTCGAATTATTTTTCGCAGGTGTATTTCCCCAGGTGTGCAAGGTGTACAACATGCCATTGTGCACACAAACACCGCAAAACGACAGCCACAGCAGTGAGCTGACCTCTCACAACTGCCCGTCTGAAGACTGACTCCCGTCGGCGTTTTCACAGGCCCCACACTGTCCACGTGAAGGTGGCAGCGCTGAGAAATGGCAGCTACAGAAGCCCTTCCAAGTGACAAACAGTCCTCCCACCCAATACTTGGAAAAGGGCGCGGAATCGTCCAATTCGGGTAATCATTATCGATTCCCGACCCGAGGACAGTTGCTTCTTTCAGAAGTGCTAACACAGGGCAGAGTCGGCCTTCTCAGGACAAAGCCAGCGGTGGCTGGAGGGAAGGTCAGGCTCACTGCACATTAAGTGTCCAAAACGAGCCGACCGCCAGTCCACAAGCTGTGACTCACCCGCCACAGCACTGCCACCCAAGCGTCCTTACTGCTTTCGACAGCGTCACCCACACCACATCCCAGCCCCGAGACACCCCCGGGGCCCTCACTGCCTCTCCCTCAAGCCGCGCAGCCACAAACACAAAGGACGACCATCTCAAGTCCAAAGCTCCCCACGAGTCCAACAACATTTTTCCAGAAAGGGAAGATAAATTTTTTTTTATCCTCACCCTAGGCCATTTTTGCATTTATCTTCAGATAGAGTGGGAGGGAGAGATGGAGGAAGAGAGAAAGAGAGAAACATCGATGTGAGAGAGACACACCAAGTGGTCACCACCCAGACGACCGCAACCAGGGCCGGGGACAAACTGCAACCCAGCATGTGCCCGTAGTGGGAACCGAACCCGGGACTCTCTGATCTGCAGGCCGATGCTCTAACCGCTGAACCAAACTGGCCAGGGTGGGAAAATAAAATATTTTAAGAGCTAAACACGTTTTCTGTTCTTTCTTATGCTGTTATGCAACCTGAGAGTTTCTAAGGAAACCTTTTAATAACAAGGGACATCCAAACGGAGTGAAATTGAATCCCTGATGTCAGCAGACATCACACCCTCGGACACACATTTTTTTCAACCACACAGACAACAGATTGTGAAGCGCATGTTTACGAAACCATTCCCAATCGCAGGGACATCTAGGACGAGCCTCGGTGTCCTCATCAGCAAAATGGGGTGCTGATCCTGCCAACCCCCTGGGACGCCGTGAGGCCTCACTTCCCACTCAGCAGGCTGGGCCCTAGCGCACGGCTGGCGTCGTTCTGCGCAGGGATAAAGCAGCGTCTGCAGCTGTCACTAAGCTTATGGTGGCAGGAACAAGGAGGAAATGAACATACAACTTCAGGCATGTGTTAGGAAGAAAACAAAACACAGGAAGTGATCCCCGGCTGGAGTCCTCAAGCAGGTCTCCCTGAGGAGGTGGCACGTGACCAGAGACCAGACAGAGCCAGACACGAAAAGCCCTGGATGAGATCTCTGAACAGAACTCTGGAATCAGTGGCTGTCGGGATGAAGACAAATAAGGAAACGAAGATGGTGCTGAGCCTCTGGCTTGAGTGGAGGGCTGGACGGTCCTGCGTGAGCTGGAGACGCAGACGAGGAACGCAAGCACACAGCACACCTGGCGCCGGGGTCGTGCCCTTTGAGCACCAAGTGCTCCGGTCCCATCCCCGCCGCCTGGGCAGCCACACACTACATCCTCACGCAATTCCAAGAAACTACACACTCAGCTTGGAGCTGACACTCAGGTTGGACCACAATGTGTCTTCACAACAATGAGGAAAAGCATATTAATTTCTGATTCACCAGGTCAGTGGGATCTACTCCGCTGCATACACTCACCCACGGGACCTGGAGTCGCTTCCATCTGCTGCAAATGACTGCTGTCTTGAGGAAAATATCCCTTTAAGATTTCGGGCTGTTGTGGCAATTCTGAAAAAAATAATAATATTATTATTATCGATTCATTATTTGCTCAAAAAAGTTATTCTTTCCAAAATTAATGTTTTCTCTTGAGTTTCTGAATCATTTTAAAAACTACAAAAATAATCCAGTTTTTTCTCTGAATAGTCTGTCTTCCTAAAGAGGAAAAATTGTGAATGCTGAGCACATTTCAAATTGAGGGTTTGTTTCCTCCCTTTCCCTTTCTGTTAATATAATTACTTGTTAGACTGCAAACATCCACAACGTACATGAAGAAAGTGTCACAAAGTATTTATTCAAGGACTGTTCAGCTCTGCTTCGGAGTCCATCTCCCTCCGCTCCTTTCCTCCAGTTGTCTAGTCCTAGTCACTGCACTTTTCATTAACATCTTTCTCAAAAGGCTGCCCAAGTCACAGGGCTCAAGCACTGCCTTTCAGTGCCTTTCCTGATCCCATCACGATTCACATTCACCAGTGCACATGCGATGAGAACAAGGCTCAAACTCAGTTTTCTAATTTTCTACTTGAAGTTTTCACACCAGTAGTTCTTATTAATACAGATACCTAAAAATTAGCCCTAGACCACACCTCCCACTCCACCTGTAGGGAACTAGCGTGAAAATTCACAAGTTAAGGTTCTACTTTATTTGCTATGGCTTAGACAGAAATTATAAGTCACATTGTTAAAAATCAGTCATGCAAGAAGCCAATAAATGGCATCTACCACTGTTCTTGTTAACAGTGGTACCAACAGTCACAGCAACAACAGCCCAGCACTGAACAGAGAAAAATATCGTCTAACAGAGTCAGCCAGCAAAACACATTTTCCACTGTTACCGCTCCAGCACATAAATCTCATGAGCCTTTTCTTCCCAAATCAATCCAAATGCCCTCCATACGCAAGGCACTCTGTTAGGCATAAAACAACAAGAGCACAACTAGAGCAGCCGACAACTCTGTGCCTCAGGCTGAGCTCTTTTTTAAGCATCGTCTCATTAACCCTCACAGCGATTTTATAAGATGTTCTTTCTCATCATCCCAATTTGGGGATGAGAAAACTAAAGCCTGCAGGGGTTAAATGCCTTAGCCAGGGCCACGAAACTAATAGCAGAACTGGGACTTAAATCCACGTCTCTTTGACGCTGATTTTACCCACACTACCATGTGTGGCTGATTCTGACTGGCCCCCATAAAAAAATCATGGGCAGATGTCAACATACCCTCACATGAAGAACATCCCCAAAAATGCAAGCACAAAACAGTGAGAACGTCTGGCACGTGGTAATAAATGCTCATGGAAAATTTGTTGTTATTGTCAATATGATCTGTCAAACCGGTCTCACACACACACACACACACAAAAAAGTCACTACATCTTTTAGGCCCCGTCACCAAAAAAGCAATAAATACAAGTGCATCCTCCTCAGAATAACAGTAGAAGAGGGGAAAGGTCATGCTCATGAACGTCAACCCACAAAAAATAAGTTGGGGGGTTACTTTTTTTTTGAAATCTAAGGTCTCCTTCCTTAGAATTAGCACTAGAACCAAAGTATTTACAGTTCAACGGAATGCACCTCAGAATCCCAAAGCCTTACCAATCAGATCGGTCTGGTAAGACGCAGAGCACAGTGCCGGGACCTCTGGGGGAAGGGTGAAAAGTCCGTCCAGAATGCCATCAATTTCAGCCTGTAGATCGGGCTCCACATTAGCGCGAAGTTTAGATAAGAATTCGACTGCGCCGAGGTCAACCAGATGCTGCACTGCTGGGGGATACTGAAAGAGGGGCACCAAGTCACGGTACATATCAGATCTCTAGATTTCATCTTGCAGCACTTCGGTATACCAGACGCTCTTTTTTAAAAAACCAAAATCATTTTTAACATTTTTTTTCTTTATTGATTTGAGAGAGAGAGGGGAAGGAAGAGGGAAAGAGAGAGATAGAAACATCGATGAGAGAGAACGATTGGCCCCCTCCTGCACGCCCCCCACTGGCGATCAGGTCCACAACCTGGGCATGTGCCCTGACTGGGAATCCAACTGGCGACCTCCCGGTGCAGGGGTCGACTCCCAACCACTGACTTGCATTGATATTCCCAAAAGTAAAGAACTTCCCTGAGCCCTGGCCAATTAGGCTCAGCAGTTAGAGCGATGGCCCGCGGACCAAATAGTTGCGGGTTCGATTCTGGCCAAGGGCATAAACCTCAGTTGCGGTTCAGTCCCTGGCCCTGGTCAGGGTCTTGTGGGAGTCATCCAATCAATGGGGTCTCCCTCACATCAATGATTCTCTCCCCCTCCCTCCCTCACACGCTATCTGAAGATAAATGGCAAAATATCCTTGGGTGAGGATTTTTTTTTAAAAAAGAAATTCCTTGAATAGGATAAAGATTTATAGAAACATAAAACATTTAAAAACACCTGTAAGAGAAAAGCCCAGACACTGAACACTAGAAATGCACACTATAATTCCTACTTTTATTTATCAAAAAGACTACTTCTGTCCACTGACATTCACCCTCTCTCTCCTACCTCCCACCAGCAAAGGATGCCAAAGCAACAATCACCCTCGACTGCGCAGCGATTTACGGCTCTGAAAGGTTAAACTTGCGCTTTGACGTCTGACCCTGGCAACTCTTTGCAAGATGCGCTGAGGAACCTACGACCGAAACGGGAAAAGCAATCCAGCAGCCCTTGTGCGATTTATCCATCGTGATCTGTAACCTCATCTTCAAACGTGTCGTTTTCTTTCATACAGACACGTCCAGTTTTTAATATACCAGTAACAGAACACAGGGGCAGACAGGACAACTATGAACCTCCCCAGATGATTCCACAACCCAGAACCTACGGGGACTCCGAAGACCCGTGTCACTTCTGGGCACAGCGGGAGATGAACGTCACAAATCAGAGAGAAGGAAGACGGGCCTCCTATACCCAAGTGAGTTACAATCCAATGTCTCCGGCTGTTTCCCAAAAACTTTTATTTTTTTTTTTTTATCCTCACCCGAGGACATTTTTTGTTCAGACAGAGTAGGAGGGAGAGAGAGAGAGAGAGAGAAACATCGACGTGAAGGGGACACATCGAGCGGCTGCCACCCGCACGACCAACCAGGGCCGGGGACAAACTGCAACCGAGGTACGTGCCCTTAGCGGGAACCGAACCCGGGTCTCTCGGGACCGCAGGCCGACGCCCTAACCGCTGAGCGATCCGGCCAGGGCGCCAAGGGGGTCGTACCTCGACCAGCCTGCTCAACAGGCCGAGAACCTCCGCCTTCAGGGGCACCGACGGGAAGTTGAACCACTGCAGCAGGTGCACGAACAGCAGCCGGTCCTGCGCCAGCTCCGCGCCGCCGACCAGGCTGAGCTCCACCTTGCCGAGCAGCGTCCTGAGCGCGCGCTCCCGGATCTCCGCCAGCGGGTGACCTGCCGACGACACGCCACTCGCAGCGGCCCCGACCCCTCGCGGCCGCCCACCCGGAACCCGCGCCGCGCGTGGGGGAGGGACCCCGGGAACCACACCGCTGTTCCCACCGGCCGCGCCCGCCGGCCTGACACCACGTCCCCCAGCGGGCCCCGGGGCTGCCCGGGACGAGCCGGGCCCGGAGAGGAAACGCGGCGCGGCCGTCCTCAGCAACGGGCCGCTATGGAGGGCGAATCCCGCGAGGGGCGCTCTGACCGTTACCGAGCTTTTTGATGAGCCGGGTCAAGACCATCGCGTCCCGCTCCATCAGCCGCCGCCGGAGAATTAAACCGCCGCGCCACAGCGTCCGGCGACGAGGAGTGTCCCCCCGGAAACTCGGGCAGTGCTGCTGCGGGTTCCGCCACGCCAGGGCGAACCACGGCGGCTGGGAGTCATTCCGCGAGTTGCCCCCGGCCCCTGCGCCCCCAAGAGAAGCTTATAGTTTTTCTATGACGACCACTCAGTCCCCAGACAGCCGTCTCGGAGGTAGAAAGCGGAAAGGGTGCGGAGGCAAGCCGAGGGACCGGCTTTGACCGCCGCGCATGCCGGGAGTTGTAGTCTCGGCCCAGCCGTGCTCCCTTCCCGGGGTTCCGGACGCGCCACCGCGCCAGCTGCCTGGGGTTCCCGCGTCGGAGCGCGGGCTGGGAGCCCAGCCAGGCCCTGCACTGTCGCTCTGCCGGGATTCCTTGTGACCCTGCCAATTTGGATTCTCAGGGCCTAGAACGTCACAATTTACAATGAATGCAGAGTTTGGTTTGGTTTGGTTTGATTTGGATTCCCCCACTTCGTGTTACTAAATGACTTACCCTCTTTAACTGTGTAATGTACTTGCAAAGTCTAGCAGTGTCTTGTGGTAAATAAGCCACAAGAGGAAAGAAAGGGGGGAACGGAAATAAGAGCAGAAAAAAAGGGGGGGAGGGGTTTGAATTAGTATTTGTAGTATTTGCACCAAACTTGACTTTTGCACTGTGACAGAGCTGAACAAACAAGGGGGAGGGGAGCTCTAAGCACTGGAAGGGCACCAGCAAAATTGAATCTGTATAATTATTTGCACTTTAGAGAACATTTTATCTCACTGACTTTTTCAGTCTCCCTGGGAAAGGGATGTCAAGGCAGCTGTTCCCATTCCTATTTTGCAGAAAAAGAAAAGAAATGGGGTAGGGGCTTAAAATCCAAGAAGTGCTTCACCTAACATCACATCAACCAATAAGTGGTGGATTAAGCACCTGACCCTCAATTTCTTTGTAATAAATATTCTCAGGACCTTGCTGCATGTGTAGAGAGTGACCTTTGAGTGAATCTTGAAGGGTAAGCAGGAGTTTATTTGCTGGGCAAAGGAAGGGAATAAGGGGATTCCTGCCGGAGAAAACAGCACATGCAAAGGCAGGTGGTCAGAGGGCGCCTGTCGAAGTAAGGGAAAGTGAGAAACCCTACGTGGCCAAACTCGCTCTGGGAGGAAGAGAAGGGGGTGAAGGGGGCTGCTAGCCCGGTTCTTCTCTATCTAGTTGCCGCACCCCCACCCCCCCAAGCCAACCTCTGTGGTAGGTGACCTGCACCTTCCAGCGGCTTCCTGTCCCTGCAGAAATCAGAGAGTGGGAGGAAAGGGGTGTGGATATTGAATGGAGACTCCACTAAGCCATGCTTAAGCCTGCCAGGCCAAGGTTGTAACAGTGGCTGCCTTCCCCACCCTACAGTGACAGTTCCTGATGGACAGGGGGCCAAATGCACCAACCAGCAGTTACAGCAGCTGAGAAGTTTCTGGAGTTATCCAGGCAGGAAGGTTTTAGTTGTGGATTTGAAGTGTCAGGGTCTAAATACATGTGCCAGTACAGAGGAATAACAGAAATAACTTTTTAGTGATATTTCTTTTTTTTTTTTTTTTGGTATGTGCCCCTAGCGGGAAGTGAACCCGGGACTCTCTGGTCCGCAGGCCGACGCTCCAACCGCTGAGCCAAACCAGCCAGGGCTCAGTGATATTTCTAAGGTGAACAATCTTCGGTGATAAGAAACTGGGAATGTCAGTGGGTAAGGGGTAATGTACTAAGGGAAAAAAATAAATGAAAACAAGTATGTCGCAGGTGAAATGGGGTCAAACTACAAAATAGTCTCATTTATGTTGCTTTTATTTTTTAACTTGTATTGTGATTATTGAGCATATGTTGCTTATAATTACACAAAATCATTAGGTTCTGCTTATTACATTCAAAGTAAAGAAGCTATGATTTTCCTATTAGACTAAATATTATTTGCCAAATTTTTCTCAAATAATCGATCTTTAATTTGTTAGTTCTACTGTTAACACTCACACATATATTCTAATGTATTAGCTCTGCTTTTATTTATTATCAGTTACTTTATCATTCCATTGTTAGGTTTATTTCTAACAGTGGAATGTTTCTTTTTTAACTTCTTGAGCTAAAGGTTTTGTTACTTTATCTTCATTCTTTCTTATTTAGTCATAACAACTTTGAAGTCCATGAATCTGCATCTTAAAAAAAGCTCTTCATCACACAGTGTGAATTTATAATGTTCTATTGTTATTCACAACAATTCTGTAACTGCTATTTTGATACTTTCTATTTCACCCCAGATCTGTATAGGAGAGTCTTTTTTTAATTGCCGAGTCTTTCTTGCATATACCTTAGTTATGAATTTACACTTTTATTATATTCCAGTCAGCAACCGGGGCTTTTCTGATTTTGCCTTTCAAGGTATTTTAAGTGATAGTCAAGTACTTGAAAAAATGGACAGTAGATATCTGTGCGGCTGTGTGGAGAACTCTAGGTGTATCTTTGTAACTTTCTACTTGTGCTTATAATAGTTTTTGCTATATTTATTTGTGCTATCTTGCAATATAAACATGTTGACTTTTATTTGACGGTAAATGATAGTCATTCAACTGGCAATACCTTTATGGATCAGGAAGGGGGTGAAGGGTAGAGATGCCGCACATTGAGGTCTGCCTGTCATCACCAGCCATGCAACACTGTGGAGAACAGCAGGTGGACCCAGAAGCACAGGTCAAACTGTACCAATTGCTGAGCTCCATGTAATTCTCAGTGATTCTTCAGCCTCTTTGTCAGACCCATAAACACTGGCAGCCATTGCCTCAAGCCTGCTGTATCAGACCAGCCAGATTAGCTGAGGATATTGATACCCAAAGTCCCAGGAGATACTCAGTACTCTCTTGAGAACTCATATTATGCTCTGTGGTGACTTGTTCTAAGAGAAAAAGAAATGCTTTGTTTTCTCTTGGGAACGACATGCCGTTTTGCTCTTCCTCCTCATTCAGACATCAGTTTTGGTACTTGGGGTCATGTACAGTAGTTCTTGTCGTTGTCCTCATATGCATTTCACACCCTTTATTTCTGTTTCTTGACTCACTGAAAATATCTGGCTTGTCGCCTATAAGCTAAATCAAGTATTGCATGAGCACAGCTATGGGGCCAGACAGGCACAGACTTAAAACCGGCTTCCAGCCTTCTTCGTTTCAAGGTTGTGGGTGAGCTAATGAACTCTTGCTGCAGATGATAAGACCAGCTCAAACAAGGAAGCGAGAACGAGCTGTTCCCCATCTCACTCAAGAAGGATCTGGCCTCAGAGACTCAAAAAATACCAATATTCTCTTTCTCGACCTCTTGGCTTGGCTTCTCTCGCTGGGTTTGTCTCATTCTCTTGGAATACTGGCAGGATTGTACCAAACTGTAGGGGAAGAGAGGACTGTGGTCCGTGCTTCCATCCTTTCTAGAAGAAAAAACCGGCTTCCCTCTCAACACCTGTGTATCCAATCCATGAAAAAAATCCCCATCGGGATCATCATCATTAAGGACCTGATCCTACATTACTTATTCATGCTCTGAACAGAAGGGCAGGATATTGTAACTGTACCAGTTACCGGGAGTTGGGCAGAAGACTTCCATGAAGGAAAGGGGTTGGGGGGTACGAACAGAAAACGGGGAGAGAGAATCTTGGGTACGGGGGGAAAAAACCAGAGGCCTCTATAACCTCTAAGCCTCGGCTTCTCCAAGTAGAAGCTGGGATTAATAGTACGAACTGATAAAATTAGGACCCAAGCAGATTACTTAGAAATCACTTGCCCCAGACCTCCGTATCGGGGAGTCACTATAAATAATAGCTGCCTCGGGGGCTGTCAGACCCCAGGTTGCCTCTTTCTATGGGCTGAATATTTGTCACCCCAAGTTCATGGTAACATTGAACCCCCAGTTGTGATGGTGTTAGACGTGGGACCTTTCGGATGTGACTGGGTCCTAGGGTGGAGCCCTCGTGAGTGGGGTGAAGAACACAACAGCCGCCTGTGAACCAGGGAGTGGGTCCTGCCAGGCACCGAACCTGCTTGCGCCGTGACGTGGGTTTTGCAGCCTCTCGACCTGTGGGGAGTAAGTGTCCACTGTTTATAGGCCGCCGGTCTATGGGCTTTAGTTATAGTCCCCAGGAGGCTGAAGCAGCCCACTTTCTGGGAATTCAGTGCAACGTCGAACCAGGTCCTCGTACTGCCTGAACGTGGAACCACAGGGCAGCAGCCCTTGCCTTCATCGAAGCGATCTTGGGGCCCAGAACAGCCTTGCACCCACCTCAGCAAGGGGGGTGAAAGGTCAGCCGAAGGGGGAACACACCTGGGTTCAGGCAAGAGAAGGTGACTGGAGCTACCTGTGGGGCTGACTCCTGAGGCAGAGGCAGGGCTGGTGTCTCTACTGGCAGGGTTTCTAGGGGATGTGTGGGTGGGGCTGGCAGCCCTTAGAGGGAGAGGATGTGTGGTCTGGCTACTTGCATAGGTGTAACTGCAAGGAGACCAAGGGGGGCTCCACCCCCAGGGGGTTCAAGCTGGACACCTGGGGTAGTGACCTGGAACCTCGTGTTTCTCAGAATTCTTTTCATATATCAAGGGAGGAGGGAGTTGGGGACCTTGGCTGCCACCCAATCAGGAGGCTCTGCTGGCATAGGTGCCCACAGCCATCTTCAGGCAAAACTCCCAGCAAAACCTGGCCCGGTGGCTCAGTTGTTGGAGGGTCGTCCCCTACACAAAAGGCTCAGGTTCGATCCTCGGTCAGTGCCTATACCCAGGTTTCGAGAGGCAGCCAATCAATGTTTCTCAAATCAATGTCTCTCTCTCTCTCTCTCTCTCTCTCTCTCTCTCTCTCTCTCTCTCTACCTCCCCTTCCTTCCTCTCTTTAAAAATGAATAAAATTTTTTAAAAATAATAAGTATAAAAAAAATTCCAGCAAAAAAGGGATTGCTCTGACCCTTTTCCCCTCATTTTTCAGAGGGAAGGAATGATTGGCCTAATGGGGAAATCCTTTTACTTTTACAATGATATAAAAGTTACTTTTACATTAACTGGAATACTAATGTATTTATGGGGTCAATGTTTTTTAAAAAAAGGCACAAGCAAACAGGATTCCCAAACGAGGGCTTCGATCCGGTGGATATGTGGACGATATTCACAGTCCCCGGGGCAGGCAAACATTCTGTGTCTTCCAGAAAAGTCACCTGGACACCAGCCTGTCGTATTTAAAAATAAAGATCATGATTTATTAATAATTCTGATCTCTAAGAAGAAACAATGGTTGGGCCCGAGGTTTCATCCCCTACTTACAGATTTTCCTATTCATGCCCCATAACTCTGTCCTGTGAATTTACATAATGTTTAATTTTTAAGGGGACTGTCAGATTCTAATTTATCTTCCCAACACCAAAATAGAAAGTTAATAAATATTTCATACCATTTTGAAGTGGACGGATTGGAACAAGGTATGTTCATGTTCCATTTCAAGTAGCAGAGTAGCTCTCTCTGCACAGTTTAATAAATAGGGATCATGATTATAGATGCGGAGAAGCAGATAGAATGGCTGCCATCACCGTCTCTGCTCAACATTGTCCTGGAAGTTTAATTTGGGGAAATTAGGCAAGAAAAATAAATAAAAGGCATCCAGGTTAGAAAGGAAGAGTAAATCTATTTCCATTTGCAGTTGAGATGACCTTATATAGAGACAAACCGAAGGAACCCACAAAGAAATTATTAGAGCAAAGGAAAGACTTTGCCAAGGTTGCGAAATAGAAAATCAATACACAAAATCAGTTATATATCTATCTATACATTAGCCAGCAACAATCCAAAAATGAATTAAGAAATAATCGCATTTATAGTTACTTCCAAAAGAATAAAATACCAAGGGATACATTTGACACAATAAATGTGATACTGTACACTGAAAACTACGAAATGTCATTGAACGGAATTAAAGACCTAAATAAATGAAAGACATCTGTGGCAGGGGTTAGAAGATTTAGTATTATGAAGATGGCAATACTCCAAAACTGAATTACAGATTCGAAGCAATCCCTTTCAAATACCCAGGTGCCTTTCTAGAAGACACTGACAAGCTTCTCCGTGCGGGAATAATATAGACACCATTGGCTGATCTTCATATGGAAATCAAGGGAATCAGACTGGCCAAAACAGTCTTGAAAGAGTACAAAGTTGAAGGATTTACACTTCCCAATTCCAAAACTTATTACGAAGCTGCAGTGTTCAAGACTCTCAGGTCCTGGAATAAAGATATATATATATATATATATATATATATATATATATATATATATATTATCTATCTATCATTGGAACAGAAGTGGAAGTCCAGAAATAGTCGCTGACATTTATGGTCAATTGCTTATCAAGCAGTGTGCCAAGACAATTCAATGAGAAAAGAACAGTCTTCTCCACAAGTGGGACAACTGGATATTCACATGCAAAAGAATGGATTTGGATCCATACCTCACACCATATATTTTAAAAAAAAAAACTCAAAGTGGATCAAATACCTAAATGCAAGAGCTATAACTATAAAACTCGGAATACAACGAAGGCCTGAATCTTGATGAGCATGAATTAGGCAAAGTTTCTTAGATGCAAACGCAAAAACATAGCAAAGAAAACAGATACATTGGACATCGTCCAAATTAAAACTTCTGCGCTTCTAAAGACATTGTTAAGAAAGTTAAAAGATAACCTGAAAATGAGAGAAAATATTTGTAAGTCACATGCCTAGCAAGAGTCTATTATCTAGAATACGCAAAGAACTTCCGCAACTCAACAATGAAACAACAAATAATTCCATTTAAAAATGTGCAAAGGATCTGAATAGACATTTCTTCAAAGAAGGTGTACAAAGTGGCCAATAAACACATAACAAGATTCTAAACATCATTACTCATCAAGGAAGTACAAAGCAAAAATCCAGAGCGACATGCCCCAAAGATGGCTGTACTCAAAAACGGGGGGAATCACTTGGTGGAGGAAATTAGAAATCTCACACGTTGCAGCCCTCTTTGCAAAGCCAAAGGGGGAAGCCACCCCAATGCCCCCCAGGGGAGGAATGGATAAACAAAATGTCCTATATCCACCCCATTGAATAGTATTCAGCCTTAAGAGAGAATCAACCAGTGACGCGCGCCACAACGTGCATGAACTTGGAAAACTTTATATTCACTAAAAAGAGCAAGTCACAAAAGGCCACACAGTGGACGATTCCGTGTATCTGCGTATCAGTCTGCTCAGGCTGCTGTAACAAAATGCCACGGGCTGCGTGGGTTAAACAACAGAAACTTATTTTTGCACAGTCCTGGAAGTAAGAGGTCCGAGGTCAAGGTGCTGGCAAATTTGGCTTCTGGTGACAGCCCCTGGCTATGACCTCACCTGGCCTCTCCTCCCTGTGTGCAGAGAGGGAGGGAGAGGCTCCCTGGTGACTCTTCCTCTTATAGGGGCACCAGGCCTATTGCATTAGGGCCCCACCCCTTCAACCTCATTTATCTTTCATTACGTCCGGAAAGGGACTCTCTCCAAATACAGTCACATTGGGCGTCAGGGCTTCAACATATGAGGTTTTGGAGGAGAAATAGTTCAGCCCATAACAACACGAAATGTCCAAAACGGGCAGATTCGTGGAGCCAGAAAGCAGGTGGTTGGTGGTCAGGGGCCGGTGGGAGGGGCCTGGGGCCTGAGTGAGACGTGGGTACAAAGTCTTTCAGGGGCGGTGGGATTGTTTTGGTCCCAGGCAAAGCTGATGGTTGTCCTGCACCGTGAATTTGCTAAATGCTGCTGAATTGTACACTTTACTTTTTTAAATCAAAGACAGTCCCGTTAGCACAGAAAACTGGAGAGCGGCCGGGGCTGCATCAAGAGCCGGGTGTTGCAAAAGGCACATTCGCACTGAATTGTACACTGAGCGTTTTTACATTTTGTGTGATGCGACTCGCCCCTCAGTTAATAGGAAACGGATGCAGTGCGCCCCCGCCTCTGTCAGATGTGGAAGCTGAGGTCTGAGGACAGGCAGCTTCAAGGCAGGTCACAGAGTCGGCTCCGGAGGTTCCGCTCCCCCCTCCCACGGAGGTGTTCGGGTCTCAGGTGACTTTCCCCGCGGGAGCGTTTCCGTGTTTGAGGGCACTGCTGTCCTCGGAACAAAGGGGCGGATTGTGGGCAAGTCCTGACTCTGCGATCCTGCCTCCCCGGGTCCAGGGGGAGTCCTTTAATGAGGGAGGGAGGACGGCGACCGGAATAGAGGCAGAGAAAGGGGACAGTGTTTGCTGACAGCGGAGAAAGGGGACAGAGGGGGAGGGGAGGTGCCGACTGTAACTCTGTGCATGTCCTTTGGCCTAAACGGCTCCCCTGAGATGGAGGCAGGAACTGGGACAATGGTCCCCATATCGGAGCACAGTCCCGATGCAGCCCTGGGCACAGCAGGGCCCCGGAGCGGGGCCAGGGCTCTGCAGCAGGACACTCCCGGACAAGCAGAGACGGAGAAACGGGAGCTCAGCACGAGGACCACGAGGACCGGAGGCCAGCCAGCTGATGAAGCATCGAGCCCGCCAAAGACACGTAACCCTCTTCTTGGCGAGAACCTTTCTCAGGAAGGCGGGTGCTGTGTCCACCGTCCTCTCAATGAACGCACATCAGTAGCTGTAGCTGAAAACCTCACAGCACCGAAGAGCAGAATAGTTAAAGCCACCAGGGAAGGTGCCAGAGTGGCTCAGCCCAGGAAGGCACAGACTTATTCCCAGTGGGTCTGCAAATGATTGTGCCAAGTGACACAACGCCCCGAAGAAGTGTTAGTTAGATGAGGGTGGTATCCGATTGTATGGTGGGGCACAGTCTCTCCGGCACGGAGCAGGAGTCCTCGAGAGACGGTCAGGGAGGTGGAAGATCTCAGCTGTCAGTCACCTTCCTGTCGGTGACTTTGAATCTGCCTCTTTCAGCCGACGTGGACAGCAAATACAAAAGATGCTGGTAGCCCGGCCAGTGTAGCTCAGTGGCTGAGCATTGACTCAACAGAGAGGTTGCTAATTTGATTCCCAGTCAGGGCACATGCCCAGGTTGTGGGCCTGATCCCCAATGGGGGGCATGCAGGAGGCGGTCAGTCGCTGTTCTCTCTCATAGTGGTTTCTATCGCTCTCTTCCTCTCCCTTCCTCTCTCTCTAAAAAGCAATAAAGAAAAAATAACTTTTTAAAACAAGGGATGCTGGTCGGCTTTTTCTTGTATCCACGAAATGAACAGTGAGGGGGTCTTCGGAGCACTCATGAGACCGTCCCAACGATGTCCTGAATGGCACAGCCAGAATTTGAATTGTTTACTCTGTGAACAATGAAAATTCTTTTCCTGTGATGTCTCTCTTGAATGGGGAAGGCCTCCTAAATGATCATTATCAGCTAGTAGTCAATATTGTATCCTTCTGACTTTCTAATCCATATTTCTTTTAGGATTTCAGAAAGGCTTATTCAGCGGTTCCTGCTAGGTTTAAGTAACGAGCTTACCGCACTTAGCAATTTGGCCACTTGAAACATGTTTTGAAAAAGATACAAAAGGAAATAAGTTATGGCCCCTGCCTCAGTGGGACTTAGAGTTCGGGAAAATCTAGAATTTTCGCTCAGACCCTCGTGTGTATTTACCTTTTTTTATGCAACCTTTGAAACAAGTATTGGCCTGAGAAAGCACCTGATTTCGAATCGAGGTGCAGCCTTTGCAAACCGTGTACATTGGCTCTCCCCTGGGTGTCCCTGCACCCTGTCTTCATGGGCCTGTCCTATCCTACCCAGCTCACGATGTGTTCAAGCACCGCTCACGAATGCACACAGGGTCGCAGAAAGGAGAAGACACTCTCCAGGTCAGGAAAGCCACACCACCCTCGGTCCCCGTCCTGACCACGTGCAGCCCAGCCTCACGCCAGAGGTCTCTCCACAGATGTTCCCTCCATGCTCCTCAAATTCCTAAGGCGACCCTCCTGCGCCCGATTTCCCTTCAGCTGTCAACTTAATCCCTGCTCAGGCGTCCGCTGCTGTGGTGAGGCGTGGGTGGTTAGTGCTCGTGAGCTGAGCTCCCGTGGAGGCCCAGAAGGTCGAGAAGGCAGCTGAGAGTTTGATGCCTCTGCAGTGCCAGCCACTGGACCTCACACGTTGTGCAGTGTGTTGAATGGGTGAGCAGATGAATGAAGAAGCAGATGAATGAAAGGATGTTACCATGACAAGGGAAACCTTATTATCTGGGATGTACTCTAAGTCTGGCTCAGCAACCCAGGCAACAGAGAGAAGTGCCATCCCTACCGCCCTTGACTGTCCTTCTCCTTCCGTCATCTGCTCGTGTTTTTCTGCTAAAGCGCTCGGCCAGATCCACGACTCCCAACCACCTCTCTTTTGCCCATCCATCCCCAGAGGCATGTCCTTCCGCTACTTAGGGAGTTGGTACAAAAAGATGACGAGGGCCCTGGCCGGTTTGGCTCAGCGGTTAGAGTGTCGGCCTGCGGTCCGGAGAGACCCGGGTTCGGTTCCCACTAAGGGCACGTACCTCGGTTGCAGTTTGTCCCCGGCCCTGGTTGGTCGTGCGGGTGGCAGCCACTCGATGTGTCCCTTTCACATCGATGTTTCCCTCTCTCTCTTCCTCTCTCTCCCTCCCACTCTATCTGTACAAAAAAATGGAAAAATGTCCTCGGGTGAGGATAAAAAACAAAACAAAACAAACAAAAAAAAAGATGACGAGGGCAGCAAGAGGCACAGTGAGGGGCAGACAGGCTGCCGCAGACTCCGGAGAGAATGTAAGCGCCTCCAATTTTAGAACGCAAGACCTTTGGAAGGTATCTAGTCCAGTGCCTCCTCTTACAAGAAAAACCCAAGATCCAGCAAGAAGCTCCTGCCCAAGGGCACAGAGCGGGGACTAGAAGCCAGGGTCCGTGCTCCCCGTCCTTGCGGGTGGTTCCCAAATGCTGGTCCACAGACGCGGGCATCAGGGTCATCTTCCCACACACGTCACAGACGAAGGGAAGCGCGTTCACTTACCCGGGTGAGCGCTTCTCTCCCTGGTGCGTGGCATAAAGTAACGTCCTGTTGCGTCCACGTCGGAGGACATTCCGGTGCCACACTTTCGGGTCCCATGCCTATCGTCACGTTTCAAATTAAAGTCAGAACTAGGTCTGAAATGAAAAGCCATCACCGAGGTTAAAAATAGGCCCGCGTCTGGTAACAACACCTTCGCCTGACTCGAAGCTAAGGCTCGGCCACCTTCAGGACTTTTCAAGACCCTTTGGTCGTTTTTACGCCTTCGGGATCCCACGCCACTTACGGAAAGTAGGCGTGGAAGTTCCACGAGTTCTCTCATGATCTGCCCTGTCAATCCTGTGCAGGTTTTGGACAGAAGCCCGCAGACTCACTTTCGCTATTTATGTCGACATCCCTTCCGGTCCGAAACACGCCCACTTATTCAGAAAGAGCAGATGATGAAATCAGAGATCTGAGTTTAAGATCCAGCTCCACCATCCCTGGGCTGATGCATGTCCGTCCGTAGAGCGGAAATGATGGTGACGCTATGTTTTTCGGTGCTGTGGAAGTCAAACGTGATGATGCGTAAGGAAAGGTCTGGTAAATCTCTTGGTTTCGGATTTACCAGTGTAAGTTCCAGAGAGGAAAAGTAATGTGCTTAGACTAGACCTTCCTTTGGCGAACAGGTCAAGACAGATCTCTTGACACCTGCTAGTGAAGTGTACTCATCTCCAGCTCTGAGATGTGATCATCACGGAGAACAGAAGCAAAATAGGACGAACCTTTCCGGATGGAAGGCCAGCTTTAGAGCAACTCACTCTCCTTTGGTCAACAGCAGGCAAATAGCAGGAACTTCCTGCGCTGTTGCTGATTTTCACACAGATCTTACAAAGATAAGTTTACGGAGAGTTTGCATTGCTTTTGACAATGTGGTCAATGTGTGGCTTGTTCCACAAGTATTATATTTTTTAGGTTTGAAATTGTTTTAAAAAATCACAGAAAACAGCCCAAGAAAGGAAAAAGTGACCGTACGATGTCAAAGCCCCGAGTGAAAGTGTACTGAGTAACGTATGAGCTCCTCTGGGGCCACGTCCACAGTTCGCTCCGTGTCACTAGAGGGCGGAGCCAAAACCCTGTTTCCCGGTCCCAGTCACTCCAAGTCTGTGGCTATTTGCGGGGAAGCTTCTGGGGGCTTCGTCACCTTTCTTCACACCGAGAAGTAGGCCGTGAGCGAGTGCTGGCCTGGTGGAAAAGCTGTCGCTCAGAACGGTGTTGGATTCAGTGGCTAGGAGGTACCCGAGGGAGGATAACAATCTCCCTTGTTAAATGTCAAAGACCCCGTTTGTCTTACTAAACTGGGTTTTCCATTTGGAAGTATTGATCAGTTCCGGCAGGGAATTTTGGTGTGCTGGGGGGGTGGTTTTACTGCAAAATAGGACACGTGTCGCTTGGAAACTGAAGCAAGCTAAATCCAGTAACACGTGGGAAAATAAAACAGGTCTGTACTGCGGGGCTGTAGGTGTATGCCTTGTGGGGAGGAACACGCCTGCCTGTACTCCCAAGGTTCTTCTGGCTGGTTTAATAATCAAATAGACCTGAGGCAGATTAGCAAGTAACCAAATACGTATGCGAGCCCCGCATACACGAGAGAGTCAGAGATCCCACACGCACTGGAGGTTCAGAGACAGAAAGAGAACACGGGGTACAGAAGACATCCTGAGCCCTGGCCCGTGTGGCTCAGTGGTTAGAGTATTGGCCTGCATATCAAAGGGTCTTGGGTTTGATTCCCAGTCAAGGGCATGTACCTGAGTTGCAGGTTCAGTCCCTGGCCCTGGTTGGGGCATGTGCAGGAGGCAATCAGTCTATGTCTCTCTTTCATATGGATGTTTCTTCTCTCTCTCTCTCTCTCTCTCTCTCTCTTCTCCACTTTCCCTCCCTTCCATTCTCTCTAAAATCAAATATATCCTCAGGTGAGGATTAACAAGGAGGAGGAGGTGGTGGAGGAGGAAGAGGAGGTGGAGGAGGAGGACGAGGAGGTTGAGGAGGTGGAGGAGGTTGAGGAGGAGGAGGAGGAGGAGGAGGTGGAGGAGGTGGAGGAGGTTGAGGAGGAGGAGGTGGAGGAGGAGGGGGAGGAGGGGGAGGAGGTTGAGGAGGAGGAGGTGGAGGAGGAGGAGGAGGGGGAGGAGGGGGAGGAGGGGAAGGAGGTTGAGGAGGAGGAGGTTGAGGAGGAGGAGGAGGTGGAGGAGGAGGAGGAGGACGAGGTGGAGGAGGAGGAGGAGGAGGAGGAGGTTGAGGAGGAGGAGGGGGAGGAGGGGGAGGAGGAGGAGGAGGGGGAGGAGGAGGAGGAGGTTGAGGAGGAGGAGGTGGAGGAGGAGGAGGAGGAGGAGGAGGTGGAGGAGGAGGAGGAGGAGGAGGAGGTGGAGGAGGTGGAGGTGGAGGAGGAGGTGGAGGAGGAGGAGGAGGAGGAGAGGAAGGTGATCATGACATCCTGAGCTAGGGATGAAGTAAGGTGACTTGGGGGCTTCTAAGGGCATTGCAAGGTGATGACAAGAGCAGATACTTAGTGCATGGAAGTCTGCCCTGCCCTACAGACAGGTCAAAAGAGGTTACCTCTAACAGTCACTCATTATGTGCAAGGCCCCTCATTCAAATTCTTCTGGGTAGTTAAGGGAGGGGCAGAAATGTGTCTTGAGCCTGACGCTAATTTGCCTTTAGCTCAGGACAATCTGCACACCAGGCAGGCACACCTTGGGATGACTCGTTCTAACCCCACAGTGTGATGTCTAATAAGACTTAATCACTGTCTGTTTTAATGACCTGTCCATATTTTCTCTAGTCTTGGACCTACGTGCCAAAGTGCCTGGCCAATAAGTATCCCAATAATATTTGAGTGAATATCGATTCCGATTAATTTTTCTCTCTCTCTTCTGTGGGTGTACCTGTTGGGAGGAATGAACAACTTTGTGGAAGAGGTGGGGAGTGGGTCCCTCTGCCCGGGTCAGAGGATGAAGGGCGTTGTGCTGGCTTGGGGAACCACCTGAAATCTGGGGGTACCTCCACATGGGCACAGTGTGCGTCCTGCCTACCCTCTCTGGGTTGGGAGGCACAATTGGGCAATTCCTTTAGAAAAATCTGAAAAGAGAGACTACAACTCTGTAAACTCAGTGTGCAACCCATTCCTCTTGGCCATCTTAACTCCAACTTGTTAGGAAACAGTTGAATCTGAGATAAAAATCTCCTTGCAGGGCACGGTTCGTAAATGAAGGAAGGTATCCGGGAAGTCTATGAACATGTGCAGCCTTTTCCAACAACTGCTCTTTTATAAAGAATCATTTCTTTATTCATGACAGATTTACTTCATTGCTTTAGCAACCGGAGCAATGGTGAGATTTTAGAACAGGGAAAAAGTGGCAGTACATCCTGCATACTTTTCCAAGGTGTGTCTCTGGTAGGAAAAAACGAACCGGGTGTGGCGGAGGCCACAGGGGAAGCTGCAGGCTTATGCAAACAAAGCCTCAGAGGACACCTCTTCACAGACACGGAAAACTCGCGAGCTCGGAGTGCACTCGGACACTCGGATTGGAGCCAGAAACAACCGAGAAACAGTCTTACTGAAAATTTGGAAGTAATATTTTAAAGGCTTTTTTTCCTTCTTTCTGTTGAACAGTGATATATTTCTTTACACAAATTTGTAGGGCATTATGATGCAAAGCAAAATACTGGCTGAGCTTAAAGGAATTCCAAAGCATTCAAGAGCTTGAATTTGTGTGAAAACGAGTACTGTAGGGTGAATGTCAATAAATGGCATTGTTCGCTCGTGTGGGCATGCAGGAAAACTTCGTGGGATCTGGCTCACGGGTGCAGAGGAAGGGCCTTATTTACCTTTCTCATACCCAGAAACAAAGGATCCGCGCCGTTTAACTGTGGTTACAAATAAAATACTTGGTGCTTTATCTCTTTGTTTACTCAAAATTAATTTTCTCAAAACTTCATTGCCATGCTACATAAGACAAAGGTCTGCAGCATAATATTCACTCCCGTATACTCCAGCAAAAAATGTTTATAAAAAAACGTATCAGGAATTTCTGACAGTGTTTTGGAGAGAAAAAAATGTGACATTTTTTTGAGTAGCAGTGGAATGTTGTTTTAGTGGGTGGAAACAGTAACAACACACTCAGAAACAAAATACTTTTTTTTATTTAATGGAAAATACTTTTCAAACATATTGCACTGTATCTATAAAAAACGTCAAAATCAGACAAAGACTTGAGACTTTATTTACATGGACAATGGATTAAAAATTCTAATGGAGAGCAGTGTTTTCAACATAGTGATTGTGTTAATGTGGTCTGGTAATTAGTGCTTTTCTTTGTTTTTTTACAAACATGATGATATAGATACAGATAGATAAGTACATAGGTAAACAGATAGAGGATAGGTAGACAGACAGATATGAAAAACAGCCAATTGATATCACATGTATGTCAATGGTTTTCCACATGTATAGTTTAAGTATGGGAGTAAATAGCAGAATCATTTATTTAACTTAAAAAGCTGTATTGTTTCATCAGCTGTACTGCATTGCTTAGGATCAGGGGTAGGTTGTTGACATAATTATCAATATCTATTAATGTCCACATATAAAATAAGCACTCAGAAATTTTATGCCAAAAATGTACTAAATGAAAAAAACAAAAAAACAAAACATGCATTCAAGCTTACCATCTCCTGTTGCATACAGGACGACTTTCTCAGAATTCTTCTCGTGTGGGCACGAAGCCTGTCTCTAGCTATCATTAATGATGCAAGCTATCATCTCTACCTCTGTCAATATTCCAATATTCTGATGAGAGGAGAACACAAATCAGAGAGTGGTCAGTGATTCCAAGTCCAGCTGGACTATATTAGGAGCTGATACATGATAAATACTTTTCGTATAAATTTGTCCCAAATATTGGGTGCGCACTTATGTACAAAATTATTTGTTGTTTTCCTGAAATTCAAACTCAGTGGGGCCTCTTTCGTTTTATCTGACAACCAAATTGTGTGGCTATTGGTAAAACCAGCTTAACAGACAAGCAATCCTGACCTTTTACTTTGGTGCATTTATGAAAGTCACATCATGCAAAATAAAAGTGATTTTGATCTTGCTAAACATGAGCTTCCACTTAACCAGAGATCACCATTTGTATTATCAGATACAACTATACGTTGGTCAATTAAAATGCAAATTGAGGCTATTTTTCCTGATGAACAGACTTCAGAGATGGGTAAAACTCATGAATAACTGATTAATGGTGAAACATGGTATGTGGGTTTTAACGGCACCGTTAGATAAGTCAATCAGAGAAATTGGAAGCAGGAAAGGGAATGAATGGCTCTATAATTATAAGATGTTCTGTGGATGATACCACAGCAAGACATCTCCTCAGGGGAATGTGGTACGCAGGGCTATTTCTAGGAAGAATTGGGGAACATGTAATCTTATTATATGCTTCCTTCTCTTCCTAACCATCAGTTTCTGTCCAGCTGGAATCTAGTTAAATAAATTTCAGAGGTTCCCTTGAGGGAAAAGAAGGCACAAGAAGGCAGAGCCTTTGTTTCTTCTTTGGCTTGAGAAATGGGGGTGGGGTGCATGGTGAGTGTATGTACCATCCGCCCGCAATAACCAGTGGGGAGAGGAGGTGGGGAAAATGGGGTCAACCTCTGTTTTCCTCTGCGCTCCTCCAACAACGGGCCCCTCCGAGACAAAGACCGAGGCCATCTGCGGTCAAGAACCTACAAAATGGCCCTGGCCGGTTTGGCTCAGCAGTTAGAGCATCCGCCTGCGGTCCGGAGAGACCCGGGTTCGGTTCCCGCTAAGGGCACGTACTTCGGTTGCAGTTTGTCCCCGGCCCTGGTTGGTCGTGCGGGTGGCAGCCACTTGATGTGTCCCTTTCACATCGATGTTCCCCCCCCCCTCTTCTTCTCTCTCCCTCCCCCTCTATCTGTGCAAAAAATGGAAAAATGTCCTCCGGTGAGGATTAAAAAAAAAACAAACAAAAAAAAAACCTATAAAATGTGGTCAGCTATCATTTCTAACCGAAGCCAGCGTTCCAGGAGGTATAGATGTTAGGGGCAAGGGATAAGTCATGGGTTACTTAAAATCAATCCATGTATTGTGACGATCAACAATGTGCCAGAGAATCATCCCCAAGATGTTTCCATCCGTCAGTCAGGTCAGTTCATGAAACGCACTTTTCTTTTTTTTTAAGATGGAAATTAATTTATTCTCTTTCTCGGTTTCAGTAAGAAACACATTTGTTATACATTCAACAAGGTCGTATTCACTTTTTTTTTACTTTTTATGGACAATTTGCCAATTGCTTTTTTTTTTTTAATTTTTAATTTATTTTTTTGTTACAGATATTACATCTTTTTTTACCCCATTGGCACCCCCCTCCCCACCCCACCCGGGCCCCGTCCCCCGGCTTAGTTGTCCATGTCCATTGGTCATGCATACATGCATATAAGTTCTGTGGTTTATCTCTTCCCACCCCACCCCCTCTTCTGAGGGATGTCAGTCTGTGCCCTACTTCCATGTTTCTGGGTCTACCGTATTCCTCAGACTGTTATGTTATGAAACGCACTTTTCTCCCATGTGTCTCGTGTCTCCCCCTTCACTCCTGCACCCCGGCCTCAGACACAGCCAGCGCCCGCAGGGCCTCCTCCGAGCCTGCCTGCGAAGCCAGGCATGCCCCTGCCGCCCTTCTAATTGACCCCCGACACACCGTGCTCACACCTAGAGCTGGCCCTCATTCCCCGCTGGTCACTGTCCTTCTGCACACGACTTCACTGTGCTCTGGCCTGTGACTCTACCAGGCAGAGATCAAGTGATTATCTGAACGTTTGGTTCCGAGTGAAAACGAGAACGTAACGATTTGTCTTGCAGTTTTGATCTCTTGGTCATCAGTCTTGAAGGTGGGGAGACCTTATGATCCAAGGGTCTTAGATTTATGTAAATGAATTCTTTCTTCCCGTCGATACAGAAACGTTAAGAGATTAACGATTTGAAGAGAGCCAAAGTAAAGAAAAAAACAAAGCCGACAAGTGGTTAAGATCCGTAAGGAGGCCGTGCGTGACTGGGATTGATGATAGTTTATCACACTTGGTTGTAAAGCTAAAGCAGAGTAAAATCTGATTTACACGCGGAGAGCCACGTAACTGGTATTTCCCCCGAAGAACATTGTCTTTTCTTAGCTAGTTCAAAAAGACTCCATCTGATGAAAAACTTGAAATTGTTTTTACTTAAGATAAACTTCTATGACCGTAGGTTCTCTGACATGATCTCATTTGAGAGGGAGGTGATGAGGAGCAGAGCCGTTGGGGCAGGACTAACCTGTTCTTGCCGAAAAGAAGGCCAGCCAGCCAAGACTTCTCAATGCTGCTCGTGGAGCTAATATTTTGTACAAACATATTCATAGATTTTGTGTTTGCTGTACTTTAACAAATTGTTTCTAACAGTATCTGCTCATTTTTCACACCGATGCCGTATAGTCCCTTTCATTGTCATCTTGCATTGTTCCTGTCTTCCCAGTCACAGGAATAAATCATTTATGGATTGCCTTCCAATACAATTTCTGAAGCCCATTACTCAATGAAGGGGAGCCATAATTTTTAATACCAGGCACTTTAATATTGACTTGACAGTAATTAGTCTAGTTTTTTCCCCTAGTAAACAAAATGGGATGCCCATATAAAATTTTCACGGGAAATCCAAGTAGGAGTTGACCACGAAACCGCGTGGAGCCTGAAATGCCACTCTCCGTAGTTACCTCTTTCCAACCCTCTGCTTTACTGTTCATGTTGTTTCATTACGTTTTCAACTATTTACTGTTAAAATTTTAAAACACACACTTTGAGAGAATAGTATAATGAGCCAACACACTGCACGTATTACGACATTTACCTGGATTTCAACATGCATTTCCTAAAAACCACAGTCTCCTGTATAATCACAAAACAATCATCATAGACGAAAACTAACAAGAATTCCCTGACACCCAGGCTATTTTCAAATTTCCCCAATTTTTTGCAAATGCTTTCGATAGCTGGTTTTATTTTAGCTTTTGTTTTCAAAGGATAGGTAATCAAGGTGCTAATTGAAAATTCTGTGCCAATCTTGGACGTGACTATATAAATATGTATTTCACTTTCTCTAGGTGTAAAGGCTCGATCAGATGCATTTACGTATTTCCAGCCATTGTAGCATAGTTTTGCCAAGGTCAAATCGAGAGGTTCATCATGTCAGATTATCAGAAGACATTTCCTGAATGGCAGAATCATTTCCTATAAGGCAGAGACAGATCACTCAATTGTAGCTACTTTTAAACTTTGTGATTAAGAAGTACAGCAGGTTGTTTACAGCTCAGCCAATGTGCTCCTAGAAGTCATCCGCTGTGCAAAATTACAAAATAAAAACCACAGGATTTATGAGGCAACAGGGATTAGAGGCACAGATTCCAAAAAATGCATCAGTGACACACTTTAAAAAGGAGGTACTGGAAAAAGAAAACCCGATAAAAATGGTAGTGTGGTTTTGTGTATATGAAATGGTTTGGAAATAGGTAAACACCAGAAGTATAGCATTTCCTCCTGAAAAGAGCTGAGGTCTGTCTGTGGGTACCAAGAGATGAAAACACGCATTAATGATGTTTAAATCGGGTTAGGCTCACGCTGTTCTCTAGTATGTGACTCACATGGGAACGGGTGTGGTTTTCAAGCAAGTGTTAGAGCAGAATGTCACTTGTGGGTTGATGCTTTGAAACCAACGAACACCCTGCTCCTCACCCACCTTTCTCTTTCTGGTTTTAGCCTCTGTTGGTGACCACTGCCTGAGTCATTGCAGTGTCAGCGGCACAGTGGTGACTTTCAAGTCCCATCGATCCTACGAGGATAAGCGAACATCGGTTTGCACGGGCTTGTCCTCTCCTCCGCAGAGGGTGGCCTGCGACACCCATTTGGAACACGCACGAGTCTGACCCTTCTGTTCCTGGCTATCCTTCCAATGCCTTAAAGCCATGATTTCAGACCCTCGTTAGTCTCGTCTCCCGATTCGACATTCCCATTTCTCTCGCGGATGCTCAGATCACATGCTCCGGAAACGCCTCCAACATTCTGGTCACCGTCTTCCACTTACGCTGCAATTTACACACAGAAAATATAATTTCCAAGTGGGGTCTGATTGAGTGGATTGAAACCATTGCTTTTGTCACGCTGGACATCATCGTCCTATTAAGGCAGCCAAGTTCAGCATAGCTTTGCTGAGGTCACCCCTTGCTGCTGATGCATAACTTCACCAAAATTGCTGAGCTAAATGTCTTTCAACCACATGCTTCAATTATTTTTAGGACCACGTATCAAGAACTTATTGTGTTAAATTCTCTCTTAGTAGAGTCAACCCAATTGTCCAGCTCTTTTCATTCAGTTTTTTAACACTAGCTAGAAATCGAAGGGGCTCTATATTTTTATCCAAGTCATTAATACATTTGATCAGCAAAGGGACAAGGACAAAGCTTGCCTGTGATTATTTGCCATTTTTCAAATTATGATCACTCATCCTGCGTTCAATCTATCAAACTGTTCTTGCCTCCACCTAATATTTCTCCACTGACTCCTCAAAGATATCATATGAGAGATCTTAAGTCCAAATACCCTGGTCTACAGCATGCTCCTTAATTACCCCTTTGGTCACACTGTCTGAAAAAGAAATAAGGTTAGTGTGACATCACGTGTTTTTAGTGAAATCATGACACCACAGTCTTATGATCCTGGCTCCTTTCCAAGGAGTTCACAAACTGCTGAACATCAAGCAATTCATTCATCATTATAACAGGAGATCTGTTTTCAATAGTCAACAAGGAGTTCACCCAAGGAGCATTATCTTCAAGCGCCGGTAAAACAATATGTTGTAATGCTTGCTTATTTAAAACTGTCTAAATTTCTACTGTGCTCTGACGATGGAGGAGTATTGGAGAAGCATGAAAATATAACAAATGGCAATAGGAATGATTGCTTTCGAAAGAAAGCCCTTCATTTGTGGTTTTGAGGCACTGTATTCTGTTTTATTGTTATCTGTTTTTAACATGTTCTCATTATCTTCAAGGGTTTGCAGTTTCTTAGAGGAAAACACTGTTTCGGTCAGTCCTAGTCTCCAAACCTGCTTTGCAAAGCGTAACGTTATGAGTGTGTAACACTGCTGTGCAACCACCTTACATAGTGTTTCTACACCACCATCTGTGTGTGGTCGGTAGGTCTGTAAATCTATGCAAACAGAGTGACGAGGGGTCAGTTATCAGGGTCCAACTGGAGGGATCATGGTGATTTCACGGCAGGCAATCCAAAAACTAGATGGGTCTGTGTTAAAATCTTAGCCCTGCCCGGCCCGTGTGGCTCAGTGGTTGAAGGTCGACCCAGGCACCAAGAGGTCACCGGTTCGATCCCCGGTCAGGGCACCTGCCCAGGTTGTGGGCCCGATCCCCAGTGGGGGGCATGCAGGAGGCGGCCAATAGATGCTTCTCTCTCTCTCTCCCTCTCCCATCTTCCCTCTCTAAAAAATCAATAAAGGAAGAAAAAATTTTTTAAAAAAAGAAGAAAAAAAGTTTTTAGCACTGCAAAAACTTTGCAGTGGAGTAAAAATTCATGCTGTGGAGTTGATATCACCCTACTTCATAAAACGAACCCACGAGTGAGGAGAAGTCCCATGACCATTTCACATGGCCCAGAATTCTGCAGACGTGCTCCTGGCGGTCAAGTTTCCTAGGTCTGAAACAACGCGATCTTTGTCTTTGAATTCATGTCGGAAATCAGTCAGGAGCGAAACGTTCCAGATTTCCCTGTGAGTTAGTGCTGGTGGAAACCAACAGGGAGGTTGCAAAGACACAGAAATACACTCGGACCAATGCACGTAAATGCTTGTTCAGTGTCGTGTGAGGTATTAGGTACAGAGCTACCGCCCATGCTAAGGGTCAGGGAACTGGCCGAGAATCTGTGAATAATTTAATACGAACTCAAATGCTAGGCATCTAATCCAAGAGAAATAATATGCTTACTATTGTCAGACTATGTGAGAGGTTCATTTCGTTGTTACCAAACAGAAAATACTGAAGTCACATAATATCAATTCAAAAGTAATTTTTTAAAAACCTATTTAAGAGAGGATCATTTCATTACTTTGTTTTCCTGCAGAGGAAATTAGTTAGCACTTTACCTTTATGGACGGGGATTCCACCAGGAACTCTGACTCTAAATATTACGTGGTAATTTTCATCTGCTGTTGAAATATCAATCTTTTTCCCCAAAAAATGTCCAATAATTGTCACATTAAGCAAGGAATAAAATTTACAAGACAAATGCTCTCTTCCTTGCTCTCCACATGGAAAACAGAACAGATACTGTCTGCTTCTTTTTCGCTTTTTAAAATCTAGGTAATTACTATGGTTTCGGTACTATTGTTTATCGTGATAGCCTATATTTTAGAAAATTATGGAGTAT
The DNA here is from genome assembly GCF_014108415.1 of Molossus molossus. Lineage (NCBI taxonomy): Eukaryota > Metazoa > Chordata > Mammalia > Chiroptera > Molossidae > Molossus > Molossus molossus. Next base: position 113,275,809 of record NW_023425399.1, read on the forward strand.
ATGTCACACAAATGAAATCAATTTGTTAGTAGCAAATTATGCACAATATGTTTTACTGTGGAAAGTGTAATGTGGATTTCACACAACCGTCCTATGAATTTATTTCTCTTCCCTTCCTTCACCCCATCTAAACAAACTGTGTTAATTACAAATTAAGCTCTGGCTCAGGAAATTACTGACCATGCTGTTCATCTACTGGTAGTGAGCTCCCAGGACTATAAAATTAGTGGAATAGAACATTGTCCAGTTTCTGGGCCAATTACTTTTAAAATAAACATTTCAAAACTGAAATGAACACTGCCCAGCAGTGTGGCTCAATAGTTGAGCATTGATCCCTGCAACAAGAGGTCGCCGGTTCGATTCCCAGTCAGGGCACATGCCCAGGTTGTGGGCCCGATCCCCAGTGGGGGGCGTGCAGGAGGCGGCCAGTCGATGTTCTCTCTCACATTGATGTTTCTATCTCTCTCCCTTCCTCTCTTTCTAAAATCAATAAAGAAAATAATGTTTAATAAAATAAAATAAAATGAACACCATACCAATATATGTATTTGATTTTGAAAATAGTTTTTAAAATTAGAAGGAAGTCTTGGCTTAGTTTCTACAATGATACAACATTATTCAAGTCCATTATTCTCCTCAGATTGATGAGTTCCACTGTGGGTGGCATTTAATAGACAGATAATGCATGTTCTTATTAGTATGAACATTTTTATTTATCCCTTAAGAGGGAGTTTACATAAAGAAGTTTTTTTTTACTAATTAGATTAAATAATACTTTTTTCAGGCTGGTGAATATAAGAGGATTTTGAAGTACAATTGTTTTCTAGTTATTGTGTTATACTCAGTAGCTCAATATTGTATTAATTTCACAAATTGGAAATTTAAGTTATTACTTTTTCCTCCTTCTACTCTTTTTGAAATAAAAAGTCTAATGATTCTTAGACATACCAGTCATGTCTATGATCCTTATCTTTATGAGAATAAGCCTTGTCCCTTTTCTAATATAAGGATATTCAGGTATAATCCACAATTATTATACAATCCATAAAAGTAAAAGCATTTATAGAAAAGAAAGTCCTGACATAATTTGTTCTGAAAGGTATTACTGAAATGTTATGTCACGTTTTCTATCAGATATGAACACCAGACAGTCAATATACTCTACGCATTAGAGTCTTTGAAGAAAAAAATTCCAAGATAAGAAAGAAAATAGGAATGTAGCCACTTCCAGATCACACACACACACACACACACACACACACACACACACACAGACTAATTAGGACCCTTTGTTTCACACAGAGGACACAAGTGACATAATGAGCTCAAGTATGTGGAAAAAAGTCTATAAGAAGGACAGGAAAGTGTGTCTGTCTGCAACACCCGTCACAATCAGAAATGAGCTCAGATAAGGCATTTTTATTGGACCAATGAGAGAAGGTCTCTCCCTTCCACGAATACAACACTGGAGTAAAAGCAGTTTACTCAGAGTAGTTCAATAAAAGAATAAATAAATTTCCCACCGAATTTAGACCTGTGTAAACTAAAGAGAAAAAGGGAGAGCAAGAATCAGATTAATATGCATCAATGAAATGTACAGGTCATTTAAAATTTATACGTTAATGACTTTTACAATATTTTTATAAGCCTAATAACTGTCATAAACTTGAGAAATAACAAAAATAGCTCATCTGAATTTCAGTTTAATTTCCGACTTAGCCTCTGTGAGGATCCTGATGGCCTCCAAGCAGGCATCCAGATGGGTGCTGCTTAGTTAATTGTGTTCTCAGAGAGAAGATGATTTCAGTGTTATCTCTAAGATATGTTAGAGGCTAATGAAGCTCTGAAATTATAGTCAAAATAGCATTAATGAAGGGGAAAGATGAAGTATTTTAGCATGTGCATGTGGGAAGATAAAAGAATGGTGGTATAACTACCACTCTAGTGACAGTTTTACTAGAGACATAGACCACTATACCATTCTTTTTTTTTTTTCATTCCTCACCCCAGGATATTTTTCTATTTATCATTAGATAGAGTGGGAGAGAGGGAGAGAGAGAGGCAGACAGACAGACAGAGAGAAACATTGATGTGAGAGAGACACATTGACTGGTTGCCTCCCGCACGACTGGACCAGGGCCGGGGACCGACTTTAACCGAGGTACATGCCCTTGGCCGGAACCGAACCTGCGATTCATTGGTCTGCGGGCTGACATTCTAACCCCTGAGCCGAACCGGCCAGGGCTACACATTCTTTGTTGTACAAATGTCGATATGAGGCTTGACCTTACACAATCAATCACGGGAACGGGTTAGACCGTCTCGGGAAGGCTGTCGTCTTGCTGGCTGGTGTCTGACCCTCTGTCTGCAGGACCACAGGCAGGAAGAAAAAACGTGCAAAGTGGAGAAAAGGGACCTGGGGACCCAGGAGCATGAGCAGCGTCCCCAGGGACAGACTGCAGCCTGGTGAGTCCCTTGTCCCTGGCGACATGGTGATGCCGCGTCCTGCAGGGGAAGCCGGAGGCTCAGCGTGGCTAATGGCGTCTGGCTCCGGCACCAGAGAAGGGACAGGAAGATGGGGGGCTGAAGCAGCTGCGCACCCAGGTGCTGCCCACGCTGAGGAGGGGCCAGCAGGGAAATGACCGCACACCTGGGCCGCCACACGTGCCTATGCACGGATCTCCCACGCAGAGGAGTCCCAGGCCTGCTGCCCCGCTCGCCGCCTCCTGTCTCTGTGGCCACGCCACGCTAGCCTGTTGCCGGGACACCAGAGCGTGCTTAGGGATTACCTGGAAAAAAGAAATGACAGCGTGGTCGCACAGGGCACACCCCAGTGACACACCTCCAAGCTGCAGACCTGGGCTCCACATGGGCCTGCCTGGAAGACGAGGCTTTCTATCAATCCCAGCGCTGGCTGGAACAGAGACCCCCCAAGAGGGCCAACCACAGCCAGCTGGAGCAGGGACCGTGGACAGGGTGGTGACAGGAACTAGCCACAGTGGGAAGCCATCATCCCCAGCTCCCCCACAGCGGCCTGATTTGGCGAGCAGGGAGATGCTCCAGTGAGAGAGGGGGAAGGGGCAAGTACCCCCGCCAGGGAAGGCCAGCAAGGAGCGTTGGGCGGGGAGGGAGCAGGCACCCCGAGTTCTCTCTGCTCCGGGTCTCCATCACCTACTAGACCTGGACACCGGGGCAAGGAGGCCCAGGCCATGTCGCAGCCGCTGCTGTGGAGGGCAGCCTCCCGGAGCGAGGCACAGAGCAGAGACGGTGGAGCATGGGTTCGAGTGAGAAGCAGAGGACCAGCAGCACCAGTGACCAATTGCTGCAGCGGAGCTTTGTTTTACGTGACACTGGCTGATCCTGCTGAAGAAGTGGTCAGTTAAAAGCAGAATCGTGTGGATCACTGAGCGTAACACATTTCTGGGAAATGCTGAATGACTCCAAAGGTCGCTGCTCCTAAGGGTCTGTCTCTGCCCATCACGGTGGTTTCCGTTTGCTGCCTCGGGTTCCAGGACACTTGCAGAGCCAGGGCAGGACCTCACGGGTACCTCCTACCCCCTGGCTGGTGTGTGTGCAGTTCACCACCTGCGGGGTCCTGATCCCCCGCGCTCTCCTCACCCCACTGCACCCCCACTCAGCTGGGGGGCAAGGGGGTGGTGCAACCTCCTTCCTGCGCACAGGCCTGCTGCCTTGCCCCAGGCCCTGCAGCTCCTGAGGGATGCACTCGGCACCTGGACCAAGGGGGCGAGAGCCTGGCCCTGCCTCACCCGGATGAGCCTGGCCCTGCCAGCCCACGGTGGGGACAGACTGCGCCAAGCCCTAAACCAAGACGTGGTGTTCCCTTGCCTGCATGGGTGGCCAGGGGCCTGGAACAGGTGACCTAGAATCTTACCGGTGAGAGTTGGACCCTGTGAGCTGAGGCTCCAAGGCCCCCGGGCATGTTCCGTTGTTCCAGGTGATTTCACTTAGAAAATTCACGTCGAAAGAGAAAGCAATTCCCAATTCCCGGACGGAGCTGTTAGCCCGCAACTGTGAGAAGACCCTACTGCCCACGGGACCCTGGGCCACCGCACTGGTCCCAAGCCCATGGAGCCGGGCCTGGGTAGGGCTTCAGAGTAATTTATTTTTGGAAATTCTCTCAGGGATTTTACCCATGGTTAAAATGCAGCCAATTTCCTGTGTCTGGAACATCTTGCAAGTATTCATGAACTGGGACTGAATTGTTGTATTGTTGAATGTTGGGACCTTGACATAAAGATGTTTTTGTTTTTATTTATTATTTTTTCTCGTTTATCGATGGGGTTTTCTATTGATAAGTTAGTCATGAACTGATGTGTTCCTATCATCTGACTGGATTTCCAATAACGAAACACTGACATAAGATAAGAAGGATTTTAGTTTGAAAGGCACTCAGGACTGGGGTGGATTCCGTGGGGCTTTGCTGAGCAGCTGAGAGAGATTTCACAAGACTGCACTTTTGATTCCAACTCTATAAAAGTAACTATTTACTTCCTTCCTTCCAGATGTGGAGGTTTTGAAGTTGCATTCGGACACGGAGAAAGTGAATTATTGCTACGCTTGGACAAATATTTGACTCTATTAGAAAGAAACACCAAAAATAGAAGATTCCATATAAGCATTTCCCTAGCCCACTTGAGTGCCTCATACCAGAGCTATTGGTGTCGGTGAATTTCACTAGCGCTGAATGTCAATTTCGGCATGTCAATTCCACTGATCTGACAAAGGGAAAGGAATTGCCAAATCTTTGCCTATATTTATTTTCTATTTTTAGTTAGTTAAAAAAAATGAACAGGAAAGCTCTGATCTTGCTACACATATGAATTATTCATAAGCGTAAAAATAACATGCAATTTCTCTTTCCTCTCTTGGAGGAATTACTTAGGAGATACTTCATTCTTGTAACAGTCCTAAATTAGAAGATGGAATTTCAAAAACTATGTATCAGGTAATTGGTTTAAAAGCCTCTGATGTACAGACTAAAAGTTATACATGAGATTAAGGAGGAAAATAACTTTTGGATACTTCTATTCCCTGACTTCTAGACTACAATAAAAATCCAACCAACATGTCCTGAGGTGATGGGTTCTTCTAAGTGAGCAGCATTCGTGTTCAGACATCTCATCACAGTATTTCTGAAAAATCAGCTCTTATTGAAAACTGCGGTTGTATTTTTTAAACGTTACCAGATGGATCTTCACCTTTTCACAATGAGAAGGTGCACCCAAGCGAATAATCGACATGAAGCAGTAAACAACGTTCCAGAAACTATAAAGAGAATTCAGCTCACCTCTCAGAAGATGTCTGAGCTTTGTGGGACTTTCTAGCTGCTTCACACTCGTTTTAGGGAAAAGATGTTTCCATGTGAAACCATGGTCTTTTTTCTTATCCTCACCGGAGGACATGTTTGCCTCCATCTTCAGATAGAGCAAGAGGGGGGGAGAGAAACATCGATGTGAGAGAGACACATCCAGTGGCTGCCACCCACACAACCCCAACCAGGGCTGGGGACAAACTGCAAACAAGGTGCGTGCCCTTAGTGGAACCCCAGCTGGGGACTCTCCGGTCCGCGGGCCGATGCTCTAACCACTGAGCCAGACCGGCCAGGACAGGAGCATGGCTTTGACATTGGGGACTTTCGTTCCTTGCCAGGGTGACAGGGCACACGTGAGCCCGCCGGCGGGTGTTTTGGCCTTGCCCTCAAAGAGACCCTAGGACAACCCGGGGCCAAGGTAGTGGGAATCCTCTAGCGAGATGGATCCCCGTCTGGTCTTCAGCCTGGACACGCGAGGCGCCAACCCTCGACCCGCCTGAAAGTGAAGGCCCTTCTCTGCGCTGGTGGGAGGAGAGCCTGAACCGGCTCCGCAGTTTGTCCCGCCGCTCAGTGCCTGGCCGTGGCTTCCCTCTGCACCCAGCGGTGACCACAGGGTCCGGGGGGAGGGGGGGGCGGAACAGGGCACAGAGCGCGGGCACTGCTGTCCTCAGTGCCACCGTTCGGCAGAACTGTGCTCAGACGCGCCTGAGCCTGCGACAGCGACCCAGGTCTCCCGCCGCGGGCTCACTCTCAAGTAGAGACCCCTCGCTGTCCCATGTCTCCCAAGTTCACGGGCGCTCTCCGCTGCATTTAAAAGGGACACTCTGGTCCCGCCGGTGTGGCTCAGTGGTTGGGGTCGACCCTGCACCAGGAGGTCCCCGGTTCATTCCCGGTCAGGGCACCTGCCCAGGTTGTGGGCCGGATCCCCAGTGGGGGGCATGCAGGAGGCGGCCAATCCATGTTCTCTCTCATCATTGTTTCTTTCTCTCACTTCCTTTCTCTCTAAAATAAAGAAAAAGAAAAAATAAAAACAAACAAAAAATAAAAGGAGACTCTACTAGAAAATGATTCTCGAAGATCTCGGTCGAAATAACTCGACTATTTTTTTTTTTTATCCTCACCCGAGGACATTTTTCCATTTTTTTGTACAGATAGAGTGGGAGGGAGAGAGAGAGAGAAACATCGATGTGAAGGGACACATCGAGTGGCTGCCACCCGCACGACCAACCAGGGCCGGGGACAAACTGCAACCGAGGTACGTGCCCTTAGCGGGAATCGAACCCGGGTCTCTCCGGACCGCAGGTGGACGCTCTAACCGCTGAGCCAAACCGGCCAGGGCTCAACGACTATTTTTAACAGATGTTAGTTTGCTATTAGAGTGAAGTATGCATTACATGCCAATGAAAATGTGACATCGAAATAGGTATTTATTGACACTTATTTCCTACTTAAGGAAGAGCTGTCTTTTGCCAAGTGATTGTCCTAAGTTGGTGCACACCCTCTTCTACTTCTGGGTCTCCCTTGAGACACACTTTCTCATGATGACATGACGAAGGGAGACAGGAAAGGTGCACCGGTAGCCGGCTTAGCTTTTCTCTGTTGTGATGATTATCCACACACAGCTGAACGCAAACTGTGCGTTTCAGTTTTTTCCAGCTTCTCATGATCAAACGTTTCAAAATGAGATGGACTTGAAGACTGGTTCGCTCCTCACCTTTGCCATGAAATTGTCCCCTTCCTTTCCCACAAAATATAGTTGCCATGGACACGCTGGGGGGGATTGTGGTGTCAGCAGTAAAGAGAAAAGAGGCAAAGAACATGCTCTGGATTCTTTTATGAGGACATGGGGTTAAAAGTAAGCAGTATGGACCAGGCCAGTTTGGCTCAGCGGTTAGAGTGTCGGCCTGTGGACCAGGGAGTCCTGGGTTCGGTTCCCACTAAGGGCACGTACCTCGGTTGCAGTTCATCCCTGGCCCCAACGTCATGTGGGTGGTAGCCGGTCAATGTTTCTCTCTCTCTTCCTCACTCCCTCCCTCCCGCTCTATCTGAAGATGAATGCAAAAGTGTCCTCGGGTAAGGATTAAAAAAAAAAGTAAGCAGTTTGTATATTTGGGACCCTTGCCAGTGGATGCTGAATGTTATTTTCTTAAAATGTTACTATTTCATTAAGTTGTTCAAATGAAACATCTAGTCTGTGACAAATTAAATGTTAATAATCCAGCCCTGGCCAGTTTGGCTCAGCGGTTGAGCGTCGGTCTGCCGACCGGAGAGTCCCGGGTTCAGTTCCCGCTAGGGGCACGTACCACAAAAATAAATAAATAAATAAATAAATAAGTTAATAATCTAGGTTCATATTAATGGAGAAGGGAGGTAAATCGGGGTAAAAGAAATATGTTCCCTTCACACACACAAAAACCTTTTTTTCCACACAAAAACTTTTTAATTAAATGAACACAGAACAATCATTATTATAAAACAGTCAATTATTATCAGGTTCTGATAAATTCAAATACATGCAAAGACTTGATGGTTACAAAATAATAGTACTTTCTGCTGAATGTTGCTGTGAACTTAAAACTGCTCTAAAAATAAAGTCCGTTTAAAATGCTGATAAAAATAAAATAAAATACTAAAATTGGGCATACTCATGTACCAATTGGCCACTTGGAATCACCCCTCACTTTCTTTAAAGGGGAGAGTGGAGAGTGTGTGATGCTTAAGCAGGGAGCTAAACCAGCGATGTGAGTTCAAATCCCGATTCTGCCAGTGTCTGTCTGCGAGACACTGGGCAAGTTATTTAACCTCTGGGCGAGTTAGTCTCCTCATTTGAAAAATGGGGGACATTAGTTACCTACTGCAGCATAACACATTACCCCAAAACATAGTTTGGGTTTAAACAGTCAACATACAGTATCACACAGTGTCGTTGGGACAGACATTCGGAGAGAGCTTAGTTGCGTAGTTCCGGTTTGGGGTCTCTGGGGAAGTGACAGTCAGGTGTGGCAGGTGTGAGTGCCACCATCATTCAAAGGCTTGCCTGGGCCTGGGATTCCAGGTGGCTCACTCCTGAGGTGCCTGTTGTTGGCTCGTCCCATTTCCTGCCCACTCGGGCTTGTCCGTGGGCTGCTTGAGTCTCCTCATGAGATGGTGATGGTTTAGCAAGAATCCCTCTTGTCTCCTCAGTAATTTCCATCCATTGACTTCCCTACACTCTGCTTGTTGGCTATAAATCCCCAGCTGTCCCTACTGTATTAAGAGGTAAACCTCTCTCATTGCGATAGTCTTTTTTTTTTTTTTTTTAATCCTCACCCGAGGACATTTTTCCATTTTTTGTACAGATAGAGTGGGAGGGAGAGAGAGGAAGGGAGAGAAAGAAACATTAACGTGAAGGGACACATCGAGTGGCTGCCACCCGCACGACCAACCAGGGCCGGGGACAAACTGCAACCGAAGTACGTGCCCTTAGCAGGAACCGAACCCGGGTCTCTCTGGACCGCAGGCTGACGCTCTAACCGCTGAGCCAAACCGGCCAGGGCGCAATAGTCTTTTTTTTTTTTTTTTTAATTTATTTTAGCTAGAGAGGAAGAGAGAGGGAGAGAGAGATAGAAACATCGATGAGAGAGAACATCGACTGGCCGCCTCCCGCATGCCCCACACTGGGGATCAGGCCCACAACCCTCGCATGTGTCCTGACCACGAATTGAACTGGCGACCTCTTGATGCATGGGTTGATGCTCAAACACTGAGCCACACCGGCCGGGCAGTAGTCTTTTTTTTCCTTTTTTTTTAATTCATGATATTTAAAAAATCTTTTTATTGCTTTTAGAAAGAGAGGAAGCAGGAGAGAGAGAAACATCTGTCATCAATCAGTTGCCTCCTATATGCACCCCTACCAGGATCAGACCAGCAACCTGGGTATGTGCCCTGACCGGGAATCAAACCCACAGCCTTGTGGTACATGGGACAGAGCTCAACCAACTGAGCCAGGCTGGCCAGGGCTGATTGCAGTAGTCTTGAAACCTGTCACGACAGTCTTCCTAATGGTTGTAACAATTGTCCGGGTAATTTTTTCTCTGACACCCTCCAGGAGTTGTCGTCACCCAGTCCCAGCTCCGTGTTCCGGTCCGCAGAGTGCTACCTCGGCCCGCCTTGCTCCCGGGTACAGGCCTGTGCCTGCTTCCTGCTGCTGAGCGAGGGCAGCTCCAGCCCGTCCACACTCCTCAGCGTTTCCATGAGTCTGATTCCAGGCCCTGCACAGCTCGAGGACCAAGGGCACGCACGGATCAAGCTCTCTTGGGTTTTCTCGAAGCTTCTCATCTTTTGGCTTAGGACGGAGAGGAAACACTCCCTTTTCTCCCTGGGGAGGAGAGGACGCACAGAGCTTCTCCCCTGTACCCTGAAGCAAGGTAGGTTGGCGAATTCTGGTGAAACAGGTTTGGAACCACTCCTCTTGCAAATCTGGCCTAGTTTAGCCCTCAGTGTGGGGTGTTCAGCACCTACTGTTCCCCAACCTCCACTCAAAACTCTGAGCCAAGGAGCCATGAATAAAGGAGGGGCGGGGGGGTTCATTCACTGAAAACACCTGATAGTGCTGCTTTCACAGAGAGAGGCTTGGATCTCGAGTGCGTGGCCAGCCACAGCTGAAGGGCCACTCAGGCTAGGAAATCTAACACGCCAGTACCGAAGGGATGTTCTTTATCGCTGTACAGCAAAATGTTTGAGCGACAATCTTCTGGCCCCAGCACAAATCTCACACGTTCCAAATATATCTGCTATACATTCATCGAAAACAGTAAAATTAGTTCTCAAGAAATTATACTCAATCGAAACGCTCTCATAATCACTGATTGGCAGCCTTAAGTATCACAACTTGCTTTCGACATATCTGTCTGGGGTGGCTCACTGAGGGATGTGACTCTGCACTCTGACTGCTCCGGTGTCCGCCCTTTAATTAACGAGATACATCTCACTTCAACACAATGAAGGTCTTTCGTCACTGTGCCTGGCTCCCCTTCTCAGGAACGGATCTGAATGGTCAATTCAGAGACAGCTACTCTAAAGTACTTGTTGCCTATCAGCAGTTTTTAACTCTTGAAGGCGATCAGCATCTGCCAGTCAAAATATGCCACGTGGGCCCTGGCCAGTTTGGCTCAGCGGTTAGAGCGTCGGCCTGCGGTACAGAGAGACCCGGGTTCAGTTCCCGCTAAGGGCATGTACTTCGGTTGCAGTTTGTCCCCGGCCCTGGTTGGTCATGCGGGTGGCAGCCACTCGATGTGTCCCTTCACATCGATGTTTCTCTCTCTCTCTCTCTTCCTCTCTCTCCCTCCCGCTCTCTCTGAACAAAAAATGGAAAAATGTCCTCGGGTGAGGATAAAAAATAAATAATTAAATAAATAAAAATATGCCACGTGGGCATCTTGATTACTTTGAGCTGAAGGCAATCGAGAAACGAGGGCAGACACAGGAGGTGCTCTCTGTCCTCCTCCGTAAAAGCAGGGCGTCGAGGTGACGGAAATCTCTATTTATAAAGGTGTCCCCTATCCGGGAAGACGGAGGAGATGAGAGGTGAATCTGCAGATCAACCCTGAGTAAACAGCCCTTCGTCACCACACATTTCTTCATCACTCTTCCACAAGTTTCTGCCCCTGGAACCCAAACATCCTTTCCTTTGTCTCGTCACCTCTCTGTAATTTACCTCCCTCTTAAAATTCCATATACACCCTCAAGTCTAACTGCTTCTTGGGGTTTTCACTTCTTTTCTGTGAAGCCACTTTGAGCCTGAAAATATTAACATCAGTTAAAAATATGTATATGCCTTTTTTTTATTCTGTTAATTGGTCTTTCCTCCATTTAATTGGCATGCCCCAGTGACAGAACTTAAGAGATGAGAAGTTTTTTCCTCTTCCACATTTTGGGTCACTATGCTCTGAAAAAAAATAAACAACAGTGGAAAACTAAACGATTTGGTAATGAATTAGGCTTTTATGGACAGAACATGTTACCCCAAAATATGGCACTTCCATATACTATTTCAGGCAGAAGAAGTCTGAAGAAGGGCACGTGTAGTGTCTGACCTTCCCCGAAGCAGGTCATAAAACGAAGGAAAGACGTTCTGACCTACCTCTGAGGCAGGTCAGCCATGCCCCTTTTATGCCCGGGAGAAGGAGCTTTCTGTCTCCGAAAGCAGGTGCACAGAGAGGAGCCGGAGCAGACAGCTTGCTAAGCTTCCTCAGTCTCCTACACTCCACTCAAACTCTCTCCCAGCATGTCTTTCTCCAGCTTTGCACTCTTCACTTCAGGTTTAAATATTTCCTCGGGTCTTATTTCTCTTAGGAAGCCTCCTGTACACAAATCGGTATGCATTTGGGGTGTTTAGAATGGGTCATAGGCGTCAGCGAGGATTCGAGGGAAGGGGACAGATAGAAGCAGCATCAGAGGACTTCCAGATACATGTTACACTCGCCACAGCTTCATCTTGCTCTTAAATGGTTGTGCACACACGTGACACTCTTAACGCCAACCAGAGCAATGCGCTTTGCTTCCCGACCTCCGCCCTGGCCCGAACCGCCGTCGCTGCACCCGGGCTGCTACGTCTTCCCCTTGCCAACCGGGCTCTGCTGAAGTCCGCTCTGCATTCAGGCCCTGAGACCTGCTAACGGTGGAAGCTCCTTTGCATCACCCCCTGATTGAAATACCTGTTACTTCCCGTTGCTCTTACACCAACAGGGAAACTCCTGCGCTGTGAGGCTTGTAAAGACATGGCCCCTGCCTCCACGCTGACTTCATCTCCGCTTTTCACCGCGTTCCAGCCCGACCCGTCTTCCTTCTTCCTCAATGAAGCCAAGTTCTGTCCCAACGCGGAGATTCCCTAGAATGTTCCTTTGCGATATTGTCTCATCCGCATCCTTCACGTCACCTCCTCAGTGGCTTCCCCGGACCAATTCCTATAGGTGCCACCAACCTCCTTCCCAGGTAGTTTACTCCGTCACCCTATTTATCTCCTTCAGAGCATAGCTATAATTTTTTGTTCGACGGCTTCATCATTTGGTGTGGACGCTTCCTTCTCTTCTTCCATTCCCACTAAATTCATCTCTAGAAGGCCACACACTGGGTCTGTCCTGTTCATCCCCTTAACCCCTGCACGGAGAACAACGTCCGGAACGTGGGAGATGCTCAATAACCACTTGCTGAGCGTGAAATGGATGGACGCTACAGCCTTACTCCGTGTGTTCCGGCAGTCAGATGATTGCTGTCTGCCAACCTGGATGAGATAACACGGCAAGCTACTTGGGCTAGTTTCCTAGGGCGGCCCTGACAGGGGACCACCAACTGGGTGGCTTAGACCAAGAGAGGTGCATTCTCTCCCCGCGCTGGAGGCTGGAAGCAAGGTGTTGGCAGGGACACACTCTCCCCAGGCTCCGGGGAGGAGCCTCCTGCCTCTTCCAGCCTCTGGTGGTTGCCAGCAGTTCCTGGCAGCGTGGAGAAAGCACGCAGAGGGTGCGGTGAGATGGAAGAACGTTCTAGGAGGGAGAAACGCCTGAGTGGAGGTGGAGTCACCGGCTCGGCCAGGAAAGGTGTAATATAAGGAAGCAGGGGGCAGCGAGAGCTTTGGGCGCCGGGTAACTGGGTCCCCATTACGCTTTAGGTGGAGGGCAAAGTGGCCACAGGGTTTACTGAAACCTGGTACTGTCCTGGACACACGTGGGCCTCTGGGGACACTAGTAACTGGGAAACTGCAGGAGAAGCTTTGACGGGGGCAGACTGCATCGCAGAGAACCGGGAGAGAGGGGAGGAGGGTGAGCAGGCCCCGGAGCACTGCATTAGTTCCCGGTGGCCGCCGCCACAGCACCACACACCGGGCGCTTAGCGTGATGGAAATGTGCTCCCTCGTGGCTCTGGGGCCAGCAGTGCCAGGGCAGGTGTTCCAGGCCGTGCTCTCTCTCAAGGCTCTCGGGGAAGATCCTTCCTGGACTCCTCCAGCTTCTGGTGTTGATCCCACTCCTTGGCTCATGGACAAACACAGTGTCTGCCTTCGTGGCATTTCCCATGTGTCTTAACGTGGTCTTTCCGTGGCATGCCCGCCTCTGTTTCTCTTCTCTGATAGAGACACCTACCCCATGGGATTAAGGTCCCACCCTACTCCGGCATGCCCTCATACTCACTGAACTACATATGCAAAGACCCACGTCCAAGCAAGGTCACATTCAGAGGTTCTGGGAAAGACATGGATCTTGGGGGACACTCCTCAACCCAGTACAAGTACCACACAAGGAAGTCGACTGAGTGAGGATGCAGGGACCTTGGGCGGCAGGGAAGCCCAGAGTGTGGAGCCCGGGTCCCTTGGGCAGCTCCCCTCAGGGGCCCAGCGGGGGCTCTTCGTGCTGAGAGTGCACTGGACACGTCAGGACGAGGTTGGAAGGCCGCCCACTGTATCCCGTCCACCCTGTTTTCTCAGGTCTGGGCTCCTCTCCTTTCCCCTCTGGAAGAAGGGGAGATGTTTAATACTACAAATCAAACCAGGCTTGAAATGGGGTGATGGCAGGTCAAGTCATAACTCAGCTGTGTTTAGCTTTGTCATCTTGGACAAGTCGTGCGACCTCTGAGTCTGTTTCTTCCTCTATAGAATGAGGATGTGGAGGATGATCATTAAGGGTCCTTCTGGCTCTAGAAGCTATGACTTCCGGAGGAAGAAGAGGAACTATGCTCTGCTGCCCGTTAGGACACCTTCGATAGGACCCTCCGCCATCCCCACCTTTGCTCCCAAGTGTATCTATCAGACGGCATGTGTGGTTGCAAACAACAGGCCTTGACGATCTTGAGCACAACAGGGATGTGTTAGAAGGCTACTGGGGGCTGCCACCAAGAACCACCTGGTCCAGGTGCCCCACTAGGGTGAATCTGGTCCCCTCCTCTCCCATGAACGCTCCATGTTTGCATCCCTTGCTCAAGGGTCAGCGTCCTGGGCAAGAGCCTCAGACATGGGCGTACCTTCCAGCTGTGCTGTGGGCAGAGAAAAGATAAGGTTTTCCTCCAAGGAAGATTGAGTTGCTGATCAAGGCGGGGTTGGACAGTGGACAGCCAATGAGTATTTGGGACTCCGCCAAGAACATTTTAACAGCATAGTTAGCCACGAGTATCTCTACACTGAAGTTGCTGCTGAATTATTACACTATTATCACTATTATTTTAATTTAGTGGTTAAGAACTCATATTCTGGCGTCAGAGAGACCTAAGTCTGAATTCCAACTCCGCCCCGGAGTAGTGGTGTGACTTTGGGAAAGTTATTTACGGCTTATACTTACATACAAGGAGCCTGCTTCCCCGTCCGCAACGTGGGGTGATAATACTGACTTTATAGGTTATTGTGAAAATTAAAGGCGATAATGTAGCAAAAGAGCTCAATGCAAAGCCTGGCCCATATACATTACCTGGTAGTAATCCTCATTCTGCATCGGGCACCTGGTTTGGTGGTAGCTGTGCACTGTTTCATGGACTCCTCACGACTCGGATATAGTTCACGTCAAAGCCCCTCCCCTCCTGCCATCCCCCTTCTATGAAAGTAGAAACCGAGGTGACAGCTGAGAAACTTGGTTAAGGATGCACAACTACATGAATTGCCAAAGCCGAGATGCCAGGTTTGCTCTGCTAGACCCAGAAGTCCAGGGTCTTGGCCGGGTCTCCCGAGCTCAGCCGGCTGCTAGCGTCCCGCTCACCAGCCCTGCTGCGCAGCCTCCAGGTTTGGTTTCCTCGAGATCAAGCAGGAGATTTGTGCTCCAGATCCTCCAACCTGCCCTGTGCCTTCTTCTGAAAGGGCTCAAACAAGAGGTGACGGGGTGTCACAGTTTGTGTTCTTTTTATTTTATTTAGGTTTTTGGTATGTGCCCTTCGTGGGCACCGAACCCAGGACTCTCTGGTCCGCAGGCCGCAGCTCCAACCACTGAGCCAAACCGGCCAGGGCTTGCGTCCTTTTTCATCACTACTTGATATTACCACTAAGCTCTGGGCCATTCTCTTCCAGCCTACACTCGCTGTGATTAGATATTCGAGAGCTGGGTTGCTTTTAAATTAGGGTAAGAAGGAGACGAGAGTGGTCTGGTGGGCCCCAGGCCACAAATGATGTCAACCTCATACATACTATCCGGTCACACAAACCAATCGAGTCACCCGACAGTTCAGTTTTTAAGTTATTAATCTAGATTTTGTCTTTAGATGAGTTTTGTACATCAGACGTGTATAGAAATTAAGATCAATTACTGGAACTTTTCTTAAATACCAACTTTATTGAGGTATAATTCTGATATAAATTCACATGTGAACAACTTAAAAAAATTTCCCCCTAGCCTATTCCTGTGTTTCCTTTCAAAAAGGTCTAGACTATGTCAGACACACAGTTTTCAACGTTAACAGTAACTCAAGTTAGATATTAATGTTATTTCTCTGGAATCGCTTCTCACCAAAACAGAAACAAACCTTGTCCTGTGGACTCCCATTGACAAAAATCAAATGTGCTGTTATTGCTACACATCAGTAGCACATGCAGCCAATTTCCAAGGACCCGATCACGTTACCGGCCTCCTGGTACCTTGGCTCCAGCGCGCAAACCGGAGCGAACTAACTTCCTTGGAGAAACCCCGACAGGACTGAAGGAGAAGCGGGCGGATGGCCTGAAACAGGCTAAGTTTTCTACGAAAAGCGCACTTCACGGTTGAGCCAGAGGAAGTGTGGGAAGGGCCTCCCCAGGCGGCCCAGCTGCCCCGTCCCTCCCGCCCCGCGGGGACAGGGGGTCGCCGGGCCAGGTGAGCGAGCCTGGGGGCCGGGGCCGACGCCGGGGGGCGCAGGGCTGTCCCACGGCGATGGCCGGGCCCCAGGCTGGCCCCCGAGGTCCGCGACCCGAGCAGCCTCCAGGGAGACCCCACTGCAGCGCGGGCCGTCCCCGCCGCCGCGCGCGCCCCTCCGCCCACTCCGGCCCCGCGCGCCCCGCCCCGCGCGCGTCCCCGCCGCCGCGCCCCCGCCCCCGGCACCGCCCCCGGGGCCTCCCGCTCCCCACCGCCCCTCGCGCGCCCCCCGCGTCCCGCGCGCCCCCTTTCCCCGGCACGGCCCCCGCGCGCCCGCCCCCCGCGCCGGACGCCCGCCTGCGCCGCGGGCCGAGGAGTGGGCGCGGGGCGGCCGGCGGGGCGGGAGGGCGGAGGGAGGAGGAAGAGGAGGAGGAAGGCGGCGGGGGAGGAGCCGCGGAGGAGGCCGAGCGGCAGTCGCGCCGGCGCTGGGCGAGGGAGCGGAGCGGCCGCCTCCGGTGAGCTCTGCGGGGTCGGGCCGGGCCGCCGGCGCGGCTGCCGCCTCCTGGGTGACCGGCCGCGGGCGCTCTCCCCGGGGCGCGGGGCCGGGCCGGAGGCGGCCGCTGCTCCCCGGGGCCGGGCGCCAGGCCCTGCGCGTCCTCGGCGGCCGGCGGGCGGGAGCGGCGTCCGGGGACGGCGGGAGGGCCGAGGCCTGCTTCCGCCGCCGCTCGCCCGACCTCGGCCTCCCGGGCCGCCGCGCGCCGGGCCGGCCGCCGCCTTTGTGGCCGCAGCCGCCGGGGAGGCCGGGGCTCGGCGAGGCCTGGGGCGGCGGCGCGGGGCCTGCGCGCTCGGGGCCGGGCCGGGCGGCGGGGCGGCGGCGGCCGGGCCGGGCTGCTCTGCGCGGGGCCGCTGCGGGGAGAATTCGCGTCCTGGCCGCGGGGATCGTGGGGTCCCGGGGGTTCCCCTGGAGCCGGGGCAGGCCGCGGTTTCCAGTTTGCTTCAGGAGTTGGCAACTTCGGGGACACCGTGGTGGCTCCTCGTGGAGCGAGACTTGACATTTCCCAGAGCGGGTCCTGGCACCAAACTCGGAGTGTGTGCAGGGGTCTGTGTGCCAGCGTCACGTGGAGTCGGGACGTGGAATTCGGGGTTCCAGCCCCACTTTCTGGAACTGAGGGCCAGGTGGGAACACCCGGGCTTCCGGGAAGGAAGCGCACGAGGTTGAATTCACGGCCACAGACGTCCCGTGACCACCTTCCCTGGACCAGGCGATGGGCATCCCGGTGATAACGTGAACGAGACACGGAACGGCCCCCAAACACGTCTCGGATCGAACGTGTTCACTGGAAAGCAAACATTTGCAGTCAAACAAAAGTAGACTGCGCCTCCTTCTCCCTGAAATCTCCGGGTGTTCTCAGCTGCGGGAGGCATGCCTTTCTCTTGCCTCTTTCCTTAAGCAGCAGATACCACAACAGAAAATAGGCTCCACCTGGTTGAATGAATGACTTTTAAGTGGCATCTTTAGTGCTGTGGAGAAGCAAACGTTGTTTAAAAACAGGCATGGCATGAGGCATGGCGTGCTTGACCAAGCTTCATAGGTAAAGCCCCAAAGCGTAGCCTGTGATGGAACTTTCCCCCTGCTCCTGACTTCTCTGCTGCTCACCTGGCTGCAGGTGGTAAAGTTCAGAGTCCCTGACTCAGGGGACTGCGTGGCCTCATCCCTTTGGCTCCAGCACGGTCCATAATAATACTCTCTGCTCGCCTTTGGAGAAGCTGGCTCTCTGATGGGACTTGATAAGGAATTTTAGAACTTATTCTCTGGGGTTTGGCAAGTGCTTGTCACTGTTCAGTCTGGGTGAGGATCAGCCAGATTATTCACCTGAACCTTTGTCCTTCTTAGGGTTCCTTTCCGCATCTCTTTGAAACACTTTTCCTCTTTTTTTAAAAAAATCCTCATCCGAGGATATTTTTCCATTTATCATCAGATAGAGTAGTAAGGGGAGAGAGACAGACAGACAGATTTCTATGTGAGACAGACACATCCATTGGTTGCCTCCTGAATGCCCCTGACCAGGACTAGGGACGAACCAAAACTGAGGTATGTGCCCTTGACCGGAATCGAACCCATGACGCTCTAACTGCTGAGCCAAACTGGCCAGGGCAGAACACTTTTCCTCTTTATTATGATCCTTAAATATCTTCTGAGTTGGTGCGAAGTACCCTGTCCCTTGCTCCTCCTTTTAATGGGCAGACCGGTAGGCCTTAAATATGACTGCCACAGGGTCCAGGGACACCCCCCCAGGCATCCCCTGGTGCCCTCCTTGCAGGGAGTCGGGGAGAAGAGATTCGGGTGCCGTTGACTTGGGAGGAAAAGCCCGGCTGTACAGACTGGATTCCAGCTCATTTCTCAGGCCTGAGGGTTCCTTTTAAAGGCTCTTTTTAGGAAACAGAAGCAAATACCTTAAGACTGTCTTGTTATGTAACTTCACTCCTCACAGATAACTAACTGGTAGTTTTCTCCACTGTGGTCAGTTGTCGGGAAACTTGTGTTGCTAATTGTATCTTTTATTTTGCTCAGGGCAGTCATTGTGTGATACTATTTAAAAAGTAATATGCTCCGAAGAAAAGGAAATGTTGAAAGTCCGTTTCCAAGTTTGTGGCAGCTACTGTTTCTCCCAGAAATAGGCAGCCATGCGAAATGGGTCGGTACACAACCACGTTGAAGTGTGGTCTTTATTTATACAATCCGGTATAGGTAGTGTGTGCGCGCATCTGTATTGATTCTTCATGAGGGTAGGCAGTTAAATGACCCAGAGCTCAGATCACCTTTGGCTGTTGGCTGTGTGCTGCATCAGCCGTGGGAAGGGAAGGTTGTCGGCTTCTGTTCCCGCCCTCCTTCCTCACCTCCTCCCGCTTGGTGCCTCTGTGGTGCTGGAGGCCTGGTGTGCAGTCGCTCCTTCTACACGGAGGACTTTAGGCCTAGTGTGTGCGGTAGAAAGGGGAGACGTGTGTGTGTGTGTGTGTGTGTGTGTGTGTGTGTGGCTAGCTGATCTAAAGCGTTGTCCAGGTAGTGATGAGCTGGAAACAGCGGAACGTCTTTAGTTCCACGGTTCATTGCTTGTGCCTATTAGTACCGAAAGCTTGGGGGCTGAGGGCACATCCCCCTTGAAGCTCAGGGTCTTCGATGTCTCCCACAAACATCAAATTACGTGTATTTACGTGGAACAGTTGTTTTTCGGTGACCGCTGGCCTTGGTGGTGTTTCAAGAGTAAACAAACTAGGTAGAGTAATTTAAGATCTCACTTTGGCGCCCGGAGGACATGTTGGACGTGTCGGATCTTTAGGAAAGAACCTTGGTGACTAGCTTTGAACACACCGTGCATCCCCTCTGGGTCTGTCCTCATAGGGGACTGACGTGGGGATACGCATCCATTTGACAGAATTACTGTGAGCGTATTTTCTTTAACGTAAAATCCAGGCTCTGCCGTGGGTTACAGGGTTTCTGTCTGGTTCTGCAGAATTCATAGGGTATTTATTTGTTTAGATTTGTTTTCTAATTGAATTTATTGGGGTGACATCAGTGACCCTCAGGTGCACAGTTCTGTAATACACCATCTGTCCATTGTATTACACGTTCACCACCCCAAGTCAAGTCTCCTTCCATCACCCTATATCCCCCCTTTGTTCTCTTTCGCACCCCTGCACCCTCTTCCTCCTGGAAGTCACCATGCTGTTGTCTGTATCTATGATTTTTTTTTTCTTAATCCCTTCACCTATTTTACCCGGCCCCACAACTCCCACCCCTCTGACAGCTGTCTGTCTGTTCTCTATCTATGAGTCTGTTTCTCTTTTATTTGTTAGTTTATTTTGTTTATTAGATTCCACATATAAGTTAAATAATATGTGGAATAATATTTGTCCTTCTCTGAATAGCTTATTTCACTTAGCATAATAATCTTCAGGTCCATCCACATTGTCACAAAGGGCAAGATTTCCTTCTTTTTTATGGCTGAGTAGTATTCCACTGTGTAAATGTACCACAGCTTTTTTGTCCATTCATGTACTGATGTTCACTTGGGCTGCTTCCAAATCTTGGCTTTTGTAAATAGTGCTGTAGTGAACATAGGGGTGCATGTATTCTTCGGAACCAGTGTTACAGGTTTCTTCAGCTTTATTCCCAGAAGTGGGATCACTGGGTCACAAGGCAGTTCCATTTTTAATTTTTTGAGGAACTTCCACACTGTCTTCCACAGTGGCTGCCTGGTCTACATTCCCACAAATACTGCACCAGGGTTCCCTTTTCTCCACATCCTCGCCAACACTTGCTTGTTGACTTATTGATGATGGTCCTTCTGACAGTGTGAGGTAGGATCTCATTGTGGTTTTGATTTGCATTTCTCTGATGATTAGTGATGTTGAGATCCTTTTCATATGTCTGTTGGCCATCTGTATGTCCTTTTTGGAGAAGTGTCTATACAGGTTCTTTGCCAATTTTTAATTGGATTTGGGGGGGTGATGAGTTTTATGAGTTCTTTATAAGGTTAGGTTTTTTTAAAAAATAAACTGTAAGTCTTATTTGCTTTCTCTGTAAAAATCGTGCCTTTCTTAGCATTGGTGTGAAAATTAAATGCGACAATGCATGTAGACGTGTGAGTTCAGTGTCTGGCATATAATAAGTGCTAATAGTAATAATTAAAAATAATACTGTGATCAGATAAAAGGAGTTTCCTGGTTTATCAGCAACATCCACGTAAGACTTGGTTTTTCTTGTTAAGGAAGCCCTGTGTGGGGGAGGGGCGAGAGGCCAAAGGGACAAGAAAAATGGGAACAAAAGAGAGTGGGAGCCCACAGGGGTGTTAATGGTGCCAGCCACTGGCAGTGTGGGGGGACAGGTGCTTGCGGTGTGAGCCGGAAGTTGGGTTCCTTGGCCCTTGGGCATGGTGGGGGGTCGAGAACAAAGAGGGTCCTGCATGTGTGTCTCCTACTGTGTTGACATTGTTCTCTCGCCCCTCACAGCCATCACACTGAACCTGTCCCTTGAAATTATTCGAAGGGCACCACACTCGGAGACTATGCTTGGGGCGCGGTGGCTGTCCTCTTGTCGCTGGGAGCAGACCACTGAGTAGAGAAGACAGAACGAGGAGAAGGAAGACGACGAGGTCGGGTCCGAAGGCCTGGGAGACAAGCAGTTGTCCGAGCACCGCTGAACCCCGAAGGTGTCACTATGCCTTCCTGAAATTCCCGACAGGTAAGCTTATCTGAAGGAGCAGCTGTCTATGCAGTTCAGGGGCAGAAGGAGAGAGTATTTAACATGCACACTCGTGTTTAAAGGTTTTCTCTAAGGCAGAGGACTATGTGGTTCATATTAAATAACACTTTCATCGAAAACAGTTTTCAGAACTGTGTAGACGAGGTGTGTGCGCCAGGTGCTCCATCCGGCGCCGCCCACGCTTGAACTGTGGTGGCTGTTTGGGCTGCTGCAGCAGCACACTGGGGGTTGAAGTAGCAGCGATACACCTTTCAAGGGGGACGCCCCCTGCCCGGCAGGCTTGTGACTGTGTGATCTTCCTTTTGTGAATTTTGTCTTGATGTTTATAGTAATGAAGGTATTTGTTATTAAGACTTCATTTCTGTTTTAAAGGAAATATTGTCCTTTCGACAGTAGTCATCTTTCTCTGTTGACATTGCTTTGAAAGTGAAGGCGCACAGACTTAGGGAAGAAGCTCATCACCAGCCACCGCAGACTCCTTACGTAAGCGTGTGCCAAAATTGCCCTGGGACTGGAGTGGTTTGGCACGTTTGCAGAATGACTTCGTTGTAGAATTAGAAGGAACCTCCTGAGCATTGCCCAGCTTCGTCCTTACCCAGGTGAGGAGGAAGGTGAAGACCAGGAGTGGCCACATCATCTGCCCACGGTCACGGACCACGTGGCAGGTCTGGTGGAGCCTGGTGTGTGCAGCTCATCTCTGCATCGATGCCGGATGTTTTCTCTCCTCCTGGGAGCAAGGGAGTTTGGGTCTGTGTCTTCTTGGAGGATGGCACAGATGAGCCGGCTCTTGGAGGGTGACCTACGTTTGATTGGGAAGAGCCGTAGCGATGACAGGGACGTTATCTCAGATAATGGATCAAACCGGGGCTGTGTCATCCGCCTAGAGAGCCTGTTCTCCTCTCTGCCTGCTTGCTGTTTCTTAGTTTACTCCCTTGATTTGATGGAGCTCATCCTCCTGGTGACTGCTTAGACAGGTGATGGGGCGGGGTCGTGTGTATGTTTGACAGCTCCTGTGTCGGAAAATGTCTGTGTTGTACATGTTTGAGGTACAGTCGGCTGCCTTAGATTTCTAGGTTACCAGTGGAGTCCGTGGCAGTCTGACTGAAATCTCGGCAACACGTAAAGGTGTGTTTCTCACGTCCACATCATCTGCTGTGGGCCTGGGGCTCTGGCATCTTCCTTGGGATCCAGCCTGCTCTCACCGGTGTCCCCTCCCATCACCCAGGGCTCAGGCTGCCACCGCAGACGCAGGGAGAGCTGACAGGTCACAGGCTGGCACAGGGGGGTTGCAAGTGCGTTTGCTCACAGCCCGTTGTCCAGAGCCAGTCATGCCCCTGCTGGGCTGCCGAGAGAGACACCGAGGCCACCGACAATGTGTGCCTGCCACCCGTCGGTGTCCCGGGACGGAAGGCGATGGCCCGCCGGCCTCAGGGCCGCCTCCCAGCCGGCTGCTGTCCACGTCCCGGTCGTTTGTGTCCTTCTTTCTCTTTCTGGATGCTGTGTGGTGCCTCTGTGTCACCCTAGGTGCTCAGAGGTTGCGCTGATATGCTTGTTACTTTTTCTTTTTCGGATGGAGTGAGCCTTTCTTGGGTGCTTAGACTCTGTACCCCTGTATTCTTTGGTTCTGGCCAATGCTTAAAAGTTCTTTTATAACTTCTTCCCCTTGAATGTTTTTCCTTTCCCGACTGAAGCTCTTTGTGGGGTGTTGGACTTCCTGAATTGATAATATTCATTTTTTTAGCTCTTTTTCTCCGTTTTTTAAAAATCAGCTTTTTTTTTCCCCCTTGATTTTTCTTCTTTTGAATTTTAATGTTGGCTCTAGGAGTTTTTGTTTTCAAACCATTCTCCCCCCCCCCACTTTGAACAATAAATCGCGTGTGCCTTGTTTCAGATCCGGGACGCCCTTTCTTAGGTGTGTTTTGTTGCCTTCCCGTCCAGCAGACCTCGATGTCGGCTTCTCCAGCTCCCCGAGCCAGTCAGCACCGCAATCATCTGCTTTCCTCTTTTTTTTTATCCTCACCTGAGGACATTTTTCCATTTTTTGCACAGATAGAGTGGGAGGGAGAGAGAGGAAGAGAGAGAGAGAGAGAGAGAAACATCGACGTGAAAGGGGCACATCGAGTGGCTGCCACCCGCACGACCAACCAGGGCCGGGGACAAACTGCAACCGAGGTACGTGCCCTTAGCGGGAACCAAACCTGGGTCTCTCTGGACTGCAGGCCGACGCTCTAACCGCTGAGCCAAACCGGCCAGGGCTGCTTTCCACTTCTCACTGTCCTTGCGGTTGTTTTGGGGAAGGGGGAGAGAGTGGAGGTAAAGAAGTATGTGTTTCATAAGCTCATGCACAGTTTCTCTGTTCTTTTTAGTTGTTTGTTTTCCTAGCATCAGTGACTATTAAAGCCTTTACCTTGGGGGGAACTCAAACCTAATTTTTCTTTATTTTTTGATTCCTCATTTGAGGATATTTTTCTATTGTCAGATAGAGTGGGAGGGAGACAGAGAAGACAGAGAGACGGACAGAAACATCCATGTGAGAGAGCCACATTGACTGGTTGCCACCCACATGACCCGACCAGGGCCAGGGACGAACCGCAACCCAGGTACATGCCCTTGACCGGAATCGAACCTGAGACTCATTGGTCCGCAGGCCGACGCTCTCACTGCTGAGCCAAACTGGCCAGGGCGCTACGTTTTCTTTAAATGAAGGTATTCAGTGTGTTTTCGGCGGGTGCCCTCATGCAGACGTGTCTCCGTTGCTGAGCTCCGTGTAACAGCAGCATGAAAGGTCTGCTGCTCTGTGGTGGGGTGACAGGTGACTCCAAGCTGGACCGTTTTCACGTCCGGGGCAACTCACAACAACTGATTACGTTTGACAGCTATCAGTTTGCAATGCATCTAATGTTTTCCATTTTGCAAGATTTTTATGTTATTTGTGACTAGGGCTATATTATTAATTTGAATAATTAGTGCTCCCCAGGGGTCCCCTTTATCTCTGAGGATTAGTGAGTGAGGTTTCCATTTGCTCTTAATGTACATTTAGTAAATCTTACGTGAATTAGTTTTTGTACCCCAAATCTGCTCTTCTCAATTTGCTTGTGGAACATGAGGAAAGACGACCTTAAGTGCAAGCTCACGTTCTCTAGTGCAAACTGAATGAACAACTCTGACACATTCTACGCAGAAGCATTTGAGTAGTTGATACTTTGCTCTTGGAATTGGAGCTTTTGTGTTATGATTTAAAGGCTGAGAGCATTCACAACATTTGTGTCATTTTTCAGTTACTTTTTTTAAAGGATTTTTTATTGATTTTTTTTTAGAGAGAGAGGAAGGGAGAGGGGGAGAGAGAGTGAAACATCAATGGGTTGCCTCCTGCACGCCCCCGCCAGGAACCCAGCCGGCAGCTTTGTGCACGATGCCCAGCCAACTGAGCCACACCGGCCATGGCACTGGTCAGTTATTTTTATGTGCATGTTGCCTTTAGGAGTTAAAAGTTTTTGCTCTAGTAGTTCAATGTGTCTAAGAGATTTTGAAACAAACAACTTTGAATTTTGAAGAATGAAATGTAGTGAAAGAACTTGTCCTGCCCTGGCTGGTTTGGCTCAGCGGTTAGAGCGTCGGCCTGCAGTCCGGAGAGATCCGGGTTCGGTTCCCGCTAAGGGCGCGTGCTTCGGTTGCAGTTTGTCCCCGGCCCTGGTTGGTCGTGCGGGTGGCAGCCACTCGATGTGTCCCTTCACGTCGATGTTTCTCTCTCTCTCTCTCCCTTCTTCTCTCTCCCTCCCACTCTATCTGTACAAAAAATGGAAAAAAATGTCCTCGGGTGAGGATAAAAAAAAAAAAAGAACTTGTCCTGTTTGGTACAGCAGGCTGATCTTTGGGCCCTACTTAATTGTCAACATTTGTTAAAAATTCTCCAAGGGTCTTATCTGCTCGGTAGTTTAAACAGTGAGGTCATTCCTTTTCACCGGAGGTCATCGTGGTGAGATTATTTAGGGAATTTACTGTGCTTTTAGCTAAAACGTTGGCAAGTGCCTAGGAAGGGGTAAAACTGTGTACATTAAAATTTAACATGCACATATATAAAGACAACGATGACTTGTTATGTAAGTGTCCTACTTTTTAAATCCAAGATGTTAAATCCAAATGAGCAAATTAACTAAGTTTTATAAGCCGGCTCCAATAATATTTTAAATGATTGAATTTCTGAACATGTGTCTCATAGTCAATTTAATAGGAATGCACTGAACACCGTTGTAGGAAACGATGCTTCGACGTGCTCACGTCACGTTCCCTGCAGGTTTCCTAGCTGAGTATGCGTAGTTTTATCTGAGTACGTGCGTAGTTTTAGTTCACGGAATCAGGTGCTGCCGGAGCCTGGCATGTGTGGAGACCGGTCTGTCTGTCCGGGAGAACTGGCGCGGGAGGTGCAGCCAGGCCACGCGGCGGCTTCGTGCTGCCGCACAAGCAGGAGTGAGTCGCTTGAAAATTTATTCGAGCTTTTGCTTTCATTATACATTTATTTTTAATGTATTAAATTTTAAATTCCGTGACAACTTCAAGCGCACTTCTTTAAAAAAATTCTCACCCCAGGATGTGGTTTTATTGATTTTAGAGAGAGAGGAAGGGAGAGGGAGACAGAGAAACATGGGTGTGTTGCCTCCCGTACGCACCCCACCCAGGGATCGAACCTGAAACCTGGGTATGTGCCCCGACTGGGAATTGAACCCCTCGACCTTTTGGTATACGAGACGCTCCTACCAACTGAGCCACACCGGCCAGGGCAAGTCCACTCTTCTTATTTTTTATTTATTTATTATTA
Source organism: Molossus molossus (assembly GCF_014108415.1). Classification (NCBI taxonomy): domain Eukaryota; kingdom Metazoa; phylum Chordata; class Mammalia; order Chiroptera; family Molossidae; genus Molossus; species Molossus molossus. The sequence continues at coordinate 113,301,995 of NW_023425399.1, forward strand.
TTATTTTTTTTGTGGTATGTGCCCCTAGTGGGAACTGAACCCGGGACTCTCTGGTCCACAGGCTGACGCTCAACCGCTGAGCCACACCGGCCAGGGCAAGTCCACTCTTCTTCACTTGGTTATCTTTCCATTTCTTGATTCACTTTTGTAGCCCTGCAGGAATTCCTGCTGCTTTCCAAAATACTAGCTTGTTGTGGTGGGATCTCGAGGCTGGAAGAGAAGGCAGAGCAATTCCGTCGCCTGTGCTCCGTGTCAGTTGGCTTTCTGTGCATGTAGTTCTCAAGAACGTGAGCCAGAGATTTCCCCCTGTGTGCTCACTAACTTGTCCGCCCGGCGCGGTTCCATGGTCGCTGCGGGGGACACGAGACTCCTGGGCCCGAGGGAACGGACCCCTCGGGATCCCGCCGTCGCCCGGGTGTCAGTGTTTGCGCGACTCCCCGAGCACCAGCGCCTTGTTGGGAAGGCACGTAGGAGACCAAGGGGGGAGCCAGGACACCCCAGGAGGCCGGTGAGATAGTCAGTAGCTTGGACCAGCACGTGGTGTGCGCGATTAGGTTTTGCACGATTTCTGAAGAGCTGAGATGGGGGATTGGGGACCTTCTGGAGGTGGCGTGTGAGAGAAACAGAAGAGCCACGGGTGATTCCAGAGGCTTTGGTCGCAGCCGTTGGAAGACTGGGGCGGCCACGGGGCGAGTGGGAAGGGCTGCAGGCAGAGCAGGTGGGGTGGGCTGGAACAGAGGACGGCTTCCTTCGGAACACGTTAGATCTCAGGGGTCTCCAGGACAGCAGAGGGCCCACGCCAAGGACAGGGCTGGTGGTCACTGGGCTTCCTAAAGAGGGAAACTCGGGAGCGGACCACAGCTCAGCGTCACTTAAAGCATGAGAGCGAATGCGTGAGGTCGATAAGGAGACGGGTGCACGAGGAGGAGAGATGACCGAAGCCGAGTGCCGGGGACCTCCAGAGCGAAGAGATGGAGGTGGTCTGGGCGGGACCCGCTGCGTCGACGGCTGCCGACGCCTGCCCGCGGGAAGGACTGAGGATTGTGCTGGGTTTGCGGGGTGCACGTCATCGGTGAGCTCGAGAGCAGTTCCTGTGTAGTGATGATGGGGGGGTCTCTGTGCTGTGAGGAAATGGAGACGCAGTGGTGGGCCTTGGGTGTGCATGCTTTCCCAGGGTGTCCCTGCACTGCAGCGGGGATTAAACGGGGAGCCCTCTCCCCACCCACAGCGGGCAGGGAAAGGGGCGCCAACAGTGTGTTCACACACGTGAGAAGCGACGTGTTTAGGAGAGGTCCCGCAGAGGGTTGCTGTTGGGCGGTGGAGTTGGTCACGCGTGCAGGTAGGGGGGCCTTTAGCAGACTGTGTGCACCCGCCGCCACCGGATGGCAGTGGGTACGGAAACCCGTGTCCCCAGGTTGCTGGAAGTGGCGTTGGCGCTGGAGGTTTTCTTGGGATGTTTTTCATTTTCTCTGAAACAGGAAGCTGGGCCTCGGCTGAGCCGGAAGACGGGGCAGCAAGGGCAGGAGGTGTGAGGACCCTGGGAAGCGGTCAAGCACAGGGAGACAGTGAGTGGCCCAGGGAACGCAGTTTGATTTCCCCGCAGCGTGGCGGCTCCCCCGAAGTGCATGGTCGTGACGTGAAGTGAGGCTGAGCAGTGGTCGTAGGTTTCTGCAGCCTCACCCCCGGGAGGGGCGCAGGCCTGGCCCACGCGGGGTTGGAATCACCCCCTGTGGTGGTTTTGCCAGGAGGGCTTTTCAAAGACGAGTGGAGGAAGGGAGTTGAGGGTCTGGGCTGGGGAATGATCATGATTAATTGTGGAAAATTAGCTGAGTAAGGAGGGACGGGGTACACCGAAGAGCTGGGGCTATTACTCTTGTCTTTTAGACTTGGAACATTTCAGGCCAATGTTATGTTTGCAAAAAGTTATTTCGGGTGGGGTGAAGAGGAGGAGGAGGTCAGCCTAGGTACCAGTAAAACAAAAAGAACGCAATGCTCGTGCCCGCCGATTGATGTTTTCGTTCGGCCGTCATGGGGTCACTGGACGCTAAGAAAAGGCCTTGCGTTTGACTGTAACTGATGATTTGCTCGGCCCATCCCTTTAACAAAAGGAGCGAATGAGCTCACACACTTTATCCTTATAAAAATGCCTGTGTTTATTGGATAATATTTTGAGAGTACCATGTACAGAACTGGTGCGGTCCGGTGGACGGTTCCACTATGGTTCTCACTGGCCCGGTTTTCCTCCCTGTTCTCCCCCCAGAATCGAGACCGCACTTCGCATACGGTTTTGTTTCCTGTGTTTTTTTTTTTCGCTTAACTAATGAACAATATGAACTTTCCCTGTGTTATTTATAACGCTGGGCAAATATCAGTTTCAGTTCCCGCAAGCCCCGTTGTGTAGATGTGCGGGTTTTGTGTACGGTTCTCATACTGTTGGAAACGAGAATGCTTCTGATAGTTACGATTTACATTTGTAGTTTCATCATATATGCCAGTGCTGGGGATGTTATGCTTTGGTTTCATCTTATTTCTGTAAGATTTATAAAAATAGCATTGCTGGGTCACCCAGTACTATGTGAATATATATTTATATTTTTGTTGTCAATCCTCACCCCAGGTTATTGTTTTCCATTAATTTTTTGGGAGGGGCAGGGAGAGGGAGGGAGAGACAGAGAGGGAGGGAAACGTCGATGTGAGAGAGATATGTGATCGTTGGCTCCCACATGCGCCCAAAGCAGGCCAGGGATCGAACCTGCAACCCAGGTACATGCCCTTTACCAGGAATTGTACCCACAACCCTTCAGTGTTGGGCCAGTGCTGTAACCACTGAGCAACAGTGGCCAGGGCTGTATGACTGTTTTCAAGAGTTGTAGATGTCCAAGTTATATTTTTACAACTCTGTAAAGTCATCTTCGGGTAAGGAATATCATCATTTAGATACACCTTTGCTGACGTGACTTGTGAAAAACCGTTCCTGTTTTCATTTGGACGTCTTTGATTCTTCCGAGGGTCGCTGTTTTCCTGGGAATGTGTTGGTTACTCATGTGGGAAGATGCGTCCTGTTCCCTGCCTCCCACATCAACCAAGACGAGATTAACCAAGGGCTCACACCCAAAAAGCACAACCGAAGTGCTTTTCTGGGAAACACAGGCGCATCCGATGCTGTCAAGTGTCAGGGGATTTCTTAGGATGACAGAAGGGCAAACAATAAGGGAACACTGACGCCTTCGACGGAAATAAAAAGAGAAACTTCTGTCGGTCAGGGTGCCACCAACAAACGTCGTCGGACACAGTCCTGTGCAGGTGCAGAGAAAAGAAAGTGACCTGTGGGGACCCACACGGAGTGGTTTCTGAGGTCTGGAATGTACCTGCCGTACCAGAGATCTTTTTGTTCTGTATATTTAAGTTCTTTTCCCCGCAGTAATTAAAAAAAAAGAAAAAGAAAGAAAGAAAAACCTTTGAAAACCAGTCGATTTCACGTTCCCGCCGGCAGTGACGAGGCCCCGGTGCCTCTAGATGCTCGCTGAAGCCAGGGCCCAGCGTTCTCAGCGGCGTGTGGTGGTATCTCATGTGGTTTTTAGTTAGGTTCCCAGTGACCAGCACTGCTAAGCACCTTTTCTTGTGGTTATTAGTCATCTGTGTGCCTTTGGTAAACGGTCTATTTCAGTCTTTTGCCCCTTGTAAATATCGGGTTATTTGTCTTATATATATATACGTGTGCGTGTGTGTTGTGGGTGCAAATCCCTTATCAGATATATGATGTGCAAATATTTCCTCCCAGTCTGGCTTGTCTCTCTCTCCGCAAGGCGTTTTGGGGCACAAGAGTTGGAATTTTAGTGAAGTCCAAAGCTGAGGGGTTTTCGGGAGTAAGTTTCTCGGTTGGTACTGTTTGTCTTCGAAGCGCTGGACTGTTGTCACCTTGGACAGGGGGCCCCGCTTCGGAGCCTCGTTCTGCAGAGAGGATTTATCGCCCTCTTTGCTCCATCACCCCCTGGGTATGTACGTTCCTTATTCCCACTTTCAGATGAGAAACCTGAGGCGTGGGTGCGCAGGGTCCTCAGGAAGGAGTGGACGTGGTCTGAGCTCAGGCCCCGTGGCTGCAGAACTGGGCTCTGGATCACGGGCTCTGTCCCCCGCGCCCCGTGTTGTGTTCACGCCGGCAGACAGGTGGTGGTTTCTGCTCGTGCTCCGAGGGGTCGGCACCGTGTCTGTGTCTCGGCAGCTTCCTTTGTGACCGTGGGCCAGTCGCTGACCTTCCTAAGGTGCGGTGTGTTCTTCTCTACAAAGGAGATATAGCTGGAACCTTCCAAATAGAGATGCGGGGAGACTCAAGAAGTGTCATGTGCATTTCTTAGCACGTGGTACCCTCTGATTGGGTGGCGGCGGTGGCGGTGGTGGCGGTATGTCCGTAACAGAAGCAGCGGGGCGATAGGACCCTCCCCTCCTCCTGTGGGAGCCGGGCGTCTCTCAGGGAGGGCAGCATCCTCAGTGTTTCTTTTACCACCTTTGCTCATACTCTGTCCTGGAACCTGAGGAGCTGGCGGGTTTGCAGACCTGATTTCCCGTCCTTTGGTCTCACTGTGGCTGGCAGCTGTCTCCTGATGCTTTTCCAGACAGGGCGGCGGCGTATCAGTACCAGGACCAGGAGCGATGCTGCCTGGAGTGACGCAGTAAGGCAGGCGAGCGGCAGAGGTGGGCTGACGTCGCGGGCATTCGCAGAACTGGAGTGGCTGAGGAGCGCCACCTGCTGTGTGGGGTGCACTCAGGCACGAGGGTTGTCAGCTGTGGGGCGTTTGGCCGGGCGAGGCGTTCATTCCTGGTGTCCACAGCACAGAGCCAGCGGAAGAGTCCGAGTTGTGAAGGAGGGAAGCCAGGGTCCGAGCTGAGGTGTGAGGGCCACGGAGGGAGGCGAGGTGGGGGGTGAAGACTGGTCATGGACTAGAAGGCAGGAAGAACTGGGAACAGTTCGGGAAGGTTTAGAAAGAAGGACCGAGGAATGTGTGGACACCTCTGACCTGCTTCTCACAGTTCCAGGGGCTGAAACAGACACCCATTCTGTTACCTGCACCCGCCTGTCTTCCGTGAGCGTGGATGGGTGGTGGTGCTGTGGTCAAATAAAACCTGCCCAGTGGGTCCAGAAAGATCGAATGTAGAAAATATGTGACTGCTGGGACTCTGGGCGCCTTTTTCTGGTCACCGGAGGTGATCACTGGTATGTGGGTGTCCTTGTAGACATTTACGCTACAGAGACACACACAGATGGGGTCACATTTGCGTTTCGTTTTGTAGCTTGCCTTTTTCCAACACTTCTTTTGTCTGCATAGTGTTTTAGTGTATTGATAGATTATTAAACGAGTCCACTGATGGTTGATGTGGATTATTGTTGCTTTCTCGGAAGATACTTAAGTCTGTGTTTCTACCAGAATGAATTAGGCAGTAGACGTCTGTGTAGCGATTGAATGGGCTCATTCTATAGAGTCAGTTGTTTGATTTTAGGCAAGAGCCTTAATCTCTGCCTCAGCTTCCCCATCTGTGCAGTGGGAATATTCCTGTTGTTACTACTGCTATTCGCCTCAAGCTCCTGTCCAGCCTCCTGTGCGCTGGACCTGTTTTAAAGGGCATCACCCATATGAACACATTTAAACCACACAGCTGACGTGAGTGACTGATACTGTCATTTCTCAGATCGCACAGCTGTTAATGATGGGGTGGACACACACACGGACCGTAGGCCTTCTGGTCTCCTGCTGGGTGACCCTGGGTGCATGGTACCGACCTACAGGCTATAGGGTTCAGGGAGACACAGCCTCGTCAGATGGCTTAAACTAAGGCCCAGCACCTATCAGGCCAATATGGGACCTATTTTTATCAACAATGGGCCAGTGTTAGGTAAACGATCAAGTAATAGTAGCCTTTAAAAAAAAAAAATGCTGTAGGAACATCGTTTTCCATATGTCCTTGTTTTGTCATGAGTATATATCCAAAAGACAAATTCCTAATAGCATAATTACTTGGATAAAGCATACATAAATTTAAAGTTCTGATAAGAATTTCAAATAATCCGCCCTGGCCGGTTTGGCTCGGCGGTTGAGCGTCAGTCTGCGGACCAGAGAGTCCCGGGTTTGGTTCCTGCTAGGGGCACGTACCACCAAAAAAAGAAAAAGAAAAAAGAAAAGAATTTCAAATAATCCTCTACAGACTGTGCCATTCATAAACAGTTATTAGTGCCCGGTATCCCGCACCCTTGCTGACACTGTTCATGATTTAACTTTTCAGATTTACAGGTGAAAGATACTATCTTTTTTTGTTTTGGATTTCCTTTTCAGTGAATTTTGAGAGTTGAGGTGCAGTTTGCATACAGTGAGACTCACCCTGTGTCGTGTTCTGTCTGCTGTTTGTACAAGTGCGTTTGTTCATGTCACCACCACACGCAGGATTTAGAACGGTTCCCGGCACCCCAAGTTCCTTTGGCGTCTTTGCGATGACTCTCTAGGGTGCTGATCGGTCACTTGAATGTTGACCACTCTCGTGCTTGGTTCCTTGCCTGTCCTCCTTCTTCCTGCTCACTCTGTGTGCGCACTGTTCGTCTGGGTATTTTGCCCGTTTGCTTACAGGAGCGCGTGCCTTCCCGCACTGACTTCTAAGCACAGTCTTTGTTACAGAAACTGGTCTTTTGTCATATGTGTTCGCCGTTTTCTCCAGTTTATCTTTTGCTTTATGCTGTTGTTTGGCAGTCCAGAAATTCATAAATTTTGCGTTATTAGATCGGTCAGTCTTTATAGATTCGAGGTTTCGTGTTATGCGTAGAAGGGCTTTTCTGCAGCGCAAGACTTTTATTATAATGTTTTCCCCCAACTTTTACTTTTAATGTTTGCATATTTGATCCTCCTGGAATTTATTTTTAATACGAAATAAAGTTAAAAAGCCGTGCTTCCCCCTGCACTTCCAAATGGTTATGCAGCCACTCATCATCAGTTTTTGAACAATCCGTCTTCCCTGCAGCAGAGTACCGTGTTCTCTTAGTCACATGCTCTTCTGACACGTGTCTCGGTCTGTTTCTCGTCTTCTGGGTCTTCGTTTCCCCTCCGGTTTTAAGCTGTCGAAGCGCCTTCTCCCTCATTTGTCCTTCGGAATTTTTCTGACTCTAGTTGCTGTTCATATGTCAAAGTTAGCTCCAGTATCATCTTGTCGGGCTTCTTGCAAAATCATTGTTGTTTTCTTGGATCCCGAGTTGACATTTTGACAGCAGTGAATTGCCTTACCTAAGACCAAGGAGTGTCTGTCTGTAAATCTACAGAACAGGCATGATCGTCTGAGTCAGGTTCTTGCTGCGGTTTCAGATTCTGCGGTGCAGCTAACTATAGAAACGATCCCTTGTTGACTTTTGGTGTAGTATCACAGGGTATGTGGAAAGGTTATGGCTCCTCCCTCTCCCAGCTCTTGGTCTGCAGGAGGCTGGAGCGTCTCCCGACGCTGACTGAAGCAACACACTGGGTCCGACAGGTGCACGCGTGAGAGGACAGGGTTGTGAACCCACTCCTCTCTCCGAGTGCTATTGTTTGGAAATCGTTTTTGTTTTTCATGAAAACATTATGTCTGTTAACATTAATGCATATTAAAATATGAAATGAATTGATAATTAAGTGTTTACAAATCTTCTCACTTTTCATTTCTAAGAGGGTGCATTTCAGCAGGTGTAACCCACACAGACAAAGCTCCCTGGCCCTCCCGCAGTTTTAAGAAGACAAAGGGGTGCTCGCGTCCAGGAAGTTTGGGAACCTCTGGGTTGAGCAGATGGCCGACCAGCAGGGCCGCGTGTTGCAGGGGGAAAAGATGAGCTTATGTCTCAGCAGCCAGGTTCGGGCTCTGGGTCTTCGATCTGCTAGGGGCAAATTAGTGAACTCCACTGGGCACATTTTAATCTTTCTGAGACCCTGTTTCCTCACTTGACAAGTGACCGTGACGACGCTGTTTCAGTTGTTGACGGATACGTGGTTTGATGCTGTCTTGTAACGTGTAAGGTATTACGATGGCCGCATGCCTACGTCCAATCAGCTCTTTCAAAAGATGTTGTGAAATTACTTAAAGATGTTATCTGCTGCCCATATGTATAGTCATGTCTAAAACCTTTTCCCTTGCAACGTTATATACATTTTCAAGTATATGTGTAGACTTAAGTTTTTACAATTAGAAAAGCAGTAAAACTAATGCAGAACATTTACTTGGGCATGATGAGACAGATGGTGATCCCTGGTGGCATATATTTTTAGAAGTGCAAACAGAAAAACAGATAACTCTCACAAATTCCAGAGTAGACTTTGCCGAGAAAATGAAAGGAAGAGATACAACACCACGTGTCCTAATGGGACTTCTCATAGTTCCTGATGTCCGGAATTGGATCTTGTTTGTTTAACGTATTGAGTCGTGTATGGATTGGTCCTTGGAAAGGGAATAATGAATCAAGTAGAGAATTACCAAGTACTGTTACTGTGGTTCTTAGTCTTTTGCTTTCCGTGGAATGGATGGGGTAGTGGGAAACAGAACCACAGGACCCCAAACTCAGTGAGGTTGATTTACATGCGAATGCTGGTCATGGGGGAGCAGTTACAGAATACATCAGGCGGGGTGCCCGTCACTACGGAGCAGTGTCCTCCTGCCGCTCACGCCACTGCTCATCCCGCAGTTCGTGACTGAGGACCTTCTCCGGGCCGGGGTGAGCCAGGTGCTGGGGACCACGTGCTGAGAAGAGAAACTGACATGCCCTCTGCTGGGATGACAGACATTAGTCAACTAATGAAGGAAACAGGTGTGAGCACACACAGCCGATGGACATTCTAGGCAGGACAGAGCCTGTGATCGGGGGACGGTTTCACGCCATCGGGAAGGGCAGGTGAGGTTCTTGAGGAATCGAGGGAGGAGCTGAAGTTGGAGCAAATTCATCAGAGAGGAGAGGAAAAAGAAAAACGTTTCAAATCAGAGGGCCAGTAGCTTGAAAGTTCTGTGTGGAGAGAGACTGTGGTGCCTATGAATGTTTTCCGTGTGAAGGGAACAGAAATCAAGCCAGGAAGGGACAGACTGCGTCGGACCTTCTGGGCCCTGCTAAGTATAACTTCGTCCTAAATAACGATACGTCATCCCTTTAGGGGGGAGCGAGGCGGTGGTAGTGGTCAGGGTATCTCTCTACCGTACCCGATCAGAACTGCATGTCTCACATTCATGTGTCCATCATTACTGAGCACCTCCTACACCTTTGGTCTGGCCTAGACTCTTGGGAGACATCAGTGGGTAAAATCCCTGCTTTTATCAAGCTCCCCTTCTTTATTATAAAGAAGAGGAGAAAGACAAAGAGCGTTAATACGTACGAAAGTCCTATTGAGTGCCCGAAAAAGAAGACTGCGGCATGGGAACAGGGTGCAGGGCCGCGAGGATGGAGGGTCACACCACGCGGGGCCTACAGCCCTGTGCAAGGACTTGTTTTCCACTGAGCGACATGGGAAGCTCTTTGGGATTTACTCTTCCTGAAGTTTGGCTGTTGGATTTGAGAAAGACGGGAGCTGATGTGGGCAGGAGATTCGGCTGTTGCCCTCTACGGGCTGCCCAGGGCCCCTATACTCTTGCTTACGCAGGCCTGCTCCCCACACCACGTCGGGGTCTCTGTCTTCTGCACTTTTCAGAGCTCACCTACTCACAGGTCACTTACAGTACGTGCCCCGTGCCCCGGGTGTCTGCCCCCAGCCCCGAGTGGAGGCAGTGGGTGTTCCGAGCTGTGGCGTCTGTCTGCACACCTGCACACGGGTCTGTCATCGTCACTGGTACACCGTGGACCCAGGGGCTCGCCGCCGCAGCTGTCTCTGGCCAGGTGTCAAGTTTCAGCCAATTAATCATGCAAACTGAAGTTGGATGTTAGTCACTGAAATTCTGTCATAGAACGGAGGCATGAGGAAGAATTACTTGCTAATGGAGATTAGAGATGAATAAAACTTTCGCAGCAGTTGACTCATGGGTAAGTCCCTCCAGTGCTTCTCTGTTGAACGTGAACTCTTTCAAGCAAACCATTGTTAGAAAAGTTGAAGAGGCGTGTGGCCGAGCAGGGAAAGTTGAGTGATACTCTCCGAGAGCTACACGTGTTCCCGAGCGACGCTTTCAACATCATGTATTTCATTAAGGTACTGGGGCGCATTGAGACACCCCCCCCCCGGGCTTTGCTTTTGTTTTTGTCACCAAAGCTAAGTCCTGGTAGGTCTGTGTGCGTGTTTTGAAGAAGATGACATGTGAGCTCACAACTGGAAAGTGTACAGAGAAACTAGACCATGTTGATATTTGAAACCTTACAATTCTCATGCTCTTGCAGTCAGACCCAGATACCTTGACCGTGGCCATTGCGGGCCCCCTCACTCACTCCCGCGCATCTGCTGGTTCTGACCTCAGGGCCTTTGCATATGCCCCTCCCTCAATCTAGGAAGTTGTTCTTTCCCCTTGATCTTCCCTTGGCGTGGCTTCTCCTTATCATTGCAGCATTGGCCCAAAGGGCTCATCAGAGGGGCCTAGGAAGGGCCTTGGGGGTTCCTGGAATCTGGAGTCAGACCCCCAGAGTCACTGATCGCCTCCTCCTTTGTGGGCTCTGTCACAGTTCCCCTCGTCATGCCTCCTTGGTTCACTTGTTTTGTGCCTGCACTGCCCAGACGGCCTCTCCCAGAGACGGTGGCCAGCGGCGGCCAGGACCGTGCGTCCTTCTTCCCACTTAGGACACACCTTTTGGGGTCACGGCTCCTCTGAGGATGGGACGATAGTGGTGCCCAGACGGAAGAACATAGACAAGATCTCCATGGTTCAGGGGGTTCACTGACTCTGACCTGCCTGGCTTTACCACACCTGTCAGGCCGCAGGGTAGGTGCAGCCAGGAAGCAGAAGTGGAGATCCCTGTGCCCCCCTGCGTCTTGGTGATCATCTGGTCTGATTCTTAACACAGCTTATAACCAGCCGCGGTGGGGGTCAAAGCTCACTGCTTTCAGCATGTGCTGTCGGACTGTCTGCCCAGCCTTCTCCTTTTGCTGCTTTGACCTGTCTTGGAAGTTGCATTCCTGCTCTCTTCGTTTGCATCAAGCATCTCAGTTCCTCTTGGAGCCAGTAGACTAGTTGGCAGATTGGTAGGGGGCTTCGCGAGAGGAGTCGCGAGCGGACGGGACAGTCGCTGCGCCCCCCGAGCCGCGGCGCCAGGCGCGCAGAGCAGCCGTCTCTCCCTGTGGACGGGTGCCTGCTCCCCATAGAGGCCGCCCTCCTCCCCAGCCAGCTTCGGCTTTGGGGCCAGAGATCCTTTTTATTTTTCGAAGTACTTTTGGGGAGTTATTTCACATACTTTCTTCTCTTTGCTAGTGGGTATTCGGCAGCGTTTCTTCGGTCGTCTCGCCTGAACACATCCCACTTGAACGGGAGGGACCGGTGCCGTGGTAGGGCCTGTGTGTCTCCGCGGCCCGTGAAGACGGGCTTGCGGGTCCTCGACCACGGAGGGAGGACTTGATTTTGACAGGAGATAGAGTGCTTCACTGTGATGAGAGGTTTGGCCAGTTCCGGACAGCATGGCTTTTTCTGTCCGTTCATTTACTTGATAGTTAAGGGATGTTTACTTGGTATCAAAGAATTTAAGCAGTACATATTAAGTATGGGATGGTAGTTCCTTGTTAGGGATATAAAAACGAACAAGGCATTTTACTACGACCATGTGCGTGGGAAGGTAAGGGTAGAATAAGCCGCTAATTCTAAGCCACTCTGGGACATCCCATTAAAGAGGCTCAGATTCAGTTGTGGAGGCCACAGCAGGGTGGGAGAGCGCCCTTCTGGCTGGGTGATCAGAGAAGATTTCAGGAGGGAGTAGATCTTTTTAAGGAATTCTCTAAAAGGTGGATTAGAAGAGAGGAGAAGAACCTTTATCAGGAGGAGGGAACAACGTCAATACGCCAGGCCCACAGGTAGGAAACAAAGCTTTATAATTGCAGTTGGAACCGAGCTAACACATTACACCGTTCCTGGGAAGTTAGCCGGGCCGCACCCTGTAGGTCAAACTCTAGGCTGATTTCTGTGCTAGAGTTTGGGAGATGTTGGGGTGACACTCCAGACAGGCCATGCGGGAGCCACCTGGATATCCATCCCTTGATCTGGTTCATCCAGAACGTGCTGGCTTTCCATCCTTACTGTGAACAGTACTTTCTTTGTTGGGGCTACACGTTTTTCTCTTTATTCATATCCTTCAGTTTTATGGATACTGGGAACGAAGTTTTCTTATCTCTGGTTGATGCCCAGTTTCTTGGTGGACACTGTGGATTCAGTGCTAGGGAGCCAGAAGGTCATCACTCAACACAGGCAGGCTTTCTCGGTCCTCGGGTCACCGTGTCAGCCTGGCGAGCAGATGATGCAGTTTCTACACGATGAAGAATGTACTAAAATCCTCTGATTCGGGGCAGTCACTGCACCTTTGCTGGGTGTAGTTGTCCTGTTTCCTTGGCTTCACAGAATTGGACACTGGGGATCTGAGTCCCTTTGTGGTGTCTTCTGAACTCAGGTTTTATTGCTTATCTTTTAAGTGCTTGTTTAGAAAAGCTTTAAAGATACATTTTATTGCAACTAAACTTAGATTTTTGCAATTAGATCTTTAATGTACTTACAATTTATTTTCATTATGGTGTGAGGTATGAAATCCACTTCCATTATTTTTCCAGCTCTTAACCCGTTGTTGGCTCCGTCCGTGGACTAATGGCCTTTCCATTGGCCACGTCAGGTTTCCACGTGTGGGTGGGCGGCCTCTGCGTGCGGTAGTGTTTTCTGAGAAACATTCCTGCAGGTACTTCCATGACATACACACCTGTAACTGTGTAAAATTACTTTGTTAGTGTAGTTGCAGCAGAATTTCTCACTGATTTTCAAACATTTTAAAAACATCACGCCATTATGAAGGGTTTTAAACATGCAATATGCAGATTTTCATGAAAATATTTCCTAAAATATTTCTGTAGAAAGGCAAATTGAAATGAAGCTAGTATGTAAATGCTAAGCATGGTAAGTTATGGTAAATCATTGATTGACAGCGTTAGGACTAGCCACATGGGAGCCACCCAGCGTGTAGGGGTTGGGGTACAGTGAGTAGGCGGGGCCGGTAGAGCCAACTCACAGAATGCAGACATGTCATATATTTGTGTATTCATTTCTGCTTACTATTTTTTTCCTTGGCTCTTACAATTTCTGTTGACTTTTTTTCCTGCTTTTGTTTTTTTACAATTTCAACATAACTATATATATTTGTATATGTGTGTGTATATATATATGTATATTATATATATAGTTAATTTCAAGTGAACCAATTATTTTACTTTACTTACATTTTATATAAGCTGCTTTCTTTCTGTCTTTTTAAAAATTTTTTTTTTTTTAATCCTCACCCGAGGACATTTTTCAATATTTTGTTCAGATAGAGTGAGAGGGAGAGAGAGAGAGAGAAACATCAACGTGAAGGGGACACATTGAGTGGTCGCCACCCACACGACCCAACCAGGGCCGGGGACAAATTGTAACCGAGGTACGTGCCCTTAGCGGGAACCGAACCTGGGGTCTCTCAGGACCGCAGGCCGATGCTCTAACCGCTGAGCCAAACCGGCCAGGGCTATAAGCTGCTTTCTAATGGCAGGTAGTAATTCATCTTAATCATACGTCCACAAATATCTAAATTCCAGTACACGATGGTTTTATATTTACAGATGTGCCTCTCACAACCACAGCACACGGCTTCTTGTTCTTGTCCAGAGACGTCAGGTGCTGGCATGTGTCTGCCTGAGCACATACCCATACTGTCCACCTAAGAGGAGTGACTTGCCAGCTAAAATACGTTGTCGTTGCATTATCTAATTTTTATGAGTGGCCATATTTTTATCAAACAAATAACATGTCAGTAGATGTCACATCTTTATGCTTGGGTAGAAGATAGTGGTACTTGGATAGCGAGCTCATCTAATAGACAATAGTGTTAGAAAGTAACTGGTACTTCAGATATTTAAATGTACTTTCTTTTTTACAGCTTGCTCAAAAACATAGGACATGACAATACAGCTTTTCTTTTTGACAATAAGACTTTTAAAAATTGCTCCTTTCTTTGTAGAGGCGATGTTGCCGATCCCCTGTAGGTCATCCCATCTGAGTGGTCTTTCCTATAAATGATTTCACATAGATTCTGTCTACACAGTCAGCAGATTCCTTCTATCACTAAAGTAAACAACTCCTATCTTCTCATTGCTGTATTCATTACTAACGAGTTCGTATTGTAATTTATCCACTGATCGCTCTCTGTCCTCCTGGGTTGTGAGGCCGTGGACCCCTTATTAATCTGCTTCTCACCACACAGGGCTGGGTATGCAGTGGGGCTTAGTAAACGTACAGTGAGTTAACCCGTGTCATCAAGGTTAGAGCTGCAGTCTTCTACCACAAACGACTGATGGGTGGGGAGGTCAAAGTCTTACTCTCAGTTAGCATTTTGCTCAAGTCCAAGCTCGTCACCTGGCTGTGACGTTGGACTTCAGTGTGGCCCACACCGCCGGGCGTGGCCACAGGGGAAATAAACCAGGCTTGGCTTAAAAGGTGATTTCTGCGATCAGTTAATATGACTTGGGGGGGGGGGGTCAACATTTTTCCCTCTGAAATGACTTTCAGAAAGGCTTTATACAATTGAAATCCTATTATTTCAGTGATGGAACAGTGTACAAAAAAAGTTTAGAATGTATATTTCTGGATACAGAAGTAAATATTTGTCTGTGGAAATTGCAAAGAAAAAACAAAGAAGAGGAAGACATCGTAATTCTGGAACGATGCTTCGTGCTCTTCTTAGATCCGCACTAGCCATACAGGTGTGGGGGAGAGCCAGAGGTGGGGTGCTGGGTGTGGAGGTGGGTGGGACTCACAGGGGGAGAGGGGTGTTGCTGGGCTTTCCCCAGATACAGTGATACCTCGGTTCTCGAACATAATTCGTTCCAGGAGGACGGTCGAGAACCGAATTGTTCGAGAACCGAAGCAATGAAACCCAAAAGGAAAGCGTGACTCCACAAAGTGTGACTCTCTCTCTGCACTCCACTGATGACGCAAGCAAGGCGCGCTGGGCCGAATGAACGCCATTCGGCTCAACTCAGCTCATCTCAGAAGTTCGAGTTCCAAATATTTGTTCGGATTCCGAGACAAAAGTTTCTCGAATCTCCTGGTCGAATACCGATTTGGTCGAAAACCGAGGCGTTCGAGAACCGAGGTATCACTGTAGTTTATTATGGGTAGTGGGATGTGGTTTTAAAAATTTTTTTACAGATGTTTAAATTTTTAAAAATATGCATAAGTTGCCCAGCCGGTGTGGCTCAGTGGTTGAACATCAGCCCGTGCACCAAGAGGTCCCCGGTTTGATTCCCGGGCAGGGCACATGCCCAGGTTGTGGGCCCGATCCCCAGTGGGGGCATGCAGGAGGCAGCCAGTTGATGTTCTCTCTCATCGGTGTTTTTTGTTTTTTTAATCCTCACCTGAGGATATTTTTCCATTTGTCTTCAGATAGAGTGTTTGAGAGAGAAAGAAACATCGACTGGTTGCTTCCTGAATGACCTTGACCAGGGCCGGGGATTGAATGGCTACTGAGGTATGTGTCCTTGACTGGAATTGAACCTGTGACTCATTGGTCTGCAGACTGACGTTCTAACCGCTGAGCCAAACCGGCCGGGGTTCTCATCGATGTTTCTCTCTCCCTCTTCCTTCCTTTCTCTCTAAAAAATCAGTAAAGAAAATCACTAGATAAATAAATAAAAACATGCGTAAGTTGTTGAGGACTCCACTAGGCTTGTTATCCTCTGTTTACATGGTCCCCCTTCTCTGCCTGCTGTGTGTGGGGCGCAGACCAGTGGCTGGGTCCTGCGTGAATTAGTGCTGAAGGTGAGCGTTAGGGAAGACAAGAACCCTGACCCGTAATTCAGGAGAACACCGAAAGCGAGGTGCGAAAGAAACGGTGGACCAGGGTCTGCTCTGTGAGCAGGGAAGGGTCCCCAAGCGCGGACTCCACCGGGTCACTCTGGCTCTGCCCGGAGATGGGAACCCTGTTGGCGGGCCTGGCCGCAGGCAGGGTGTCTGTGCTCAAACGCTAAAGGACTGAAACTAAGTAAGAGCAAAGTTTGCTGATAAAATTTTCAGTGTGACCTTTTTAAAAAATTTATTTCATTCTTTTCTTTTTTTTTTTTTTTTTTTAGAAAATGGCTCGGGAGGGTCACTGAGGCCGGAGAACACCTGGATGCAGCCTGTCCAGATGTTCGCGGATCGGATTACAGAGCGCGATTGATCCCCTTGGATTCGGTCATTAGTCATAATGAAGAAAATTAGTCTGAAGACCTTCCGGAAATCTTTCAACTTGAATAAAAGTAAAGAAGAAGCGGATTTCATGGTAGTGCAACAGCCCTCGCTAGCCGGCGAGTTCGGAAAGGACGACTCCTTGTTTGGGGGCTGCTACGGGAAGGACATGGCCAGCTGTGACATCAGCGGTGAGGATGACAAAGGGGCCAAGAACAGATCCAAGAGCGAGAGCCTCATGGGCACGTTGAAGAGACGGCTTTCTGCCAAGCAGAAGAAGGGCAAGGGCGGCACCCCCTCCGGGGGCGCCGACGACGACGCCTTCTCCTCCTCCTCAGCACCCCTGGTCTTCAAGGATGTGCGGGCGCAGAGGCCCATCCGGTCCACGTCCCTCCGCACCCATCACTACAGCCCCACGCCGTGGCCCCTGCGCCCCACCAACTCCGAGGAGACGTGCATCAAGATGGAGGTGAGGGTCAAGGCCCTGGTGCACTCGTCCAGCCCCAGCCCCGCGCTCAACGGGGTTCGCAAGGACTTCCGCGACCTGCAGCCCGACGCCGTGTGCCCGGAGCAGCCGGGGTCGCTCAAGGGCTCCGAGTCCCAGGACGGGGCCCTGCACCTGCACCTGGAGGAGCACGTGCCCGTCGTCATCGGACTTCTGCCTCAGGACTACATCCAGTACACTGTGCCTTTAGAGGAGGGGACGTACCCTCTGGAGGGCCCGCGCGGCTACTGCCCCGACGGCTCCTCCCCGATGGAAGTGTCCGCGGTGCCCCCGCCGGGCGGAGGCGGCGCCTTCCCCGAGGACGAGAGCCAGGTGGACCAGGAGCTCGTGGTGGCCCCGGAGATCTTCGTGGACCCCGCGGTGAACGGCCTGCTGATCAGCACCACGGGGGTCCTCCTGCAGAGCCCCCGGGCGGGCCTCGACGACGTCCCTCCGCTCTCACCGTTGCTACCTCCCCTGCAGACCGGCGCGCTCCCCAGGAACTTCGGGGGGCTGGCGGGCGCGGACGCGCACGTGGCGGAGAGCGTGCGCTGCCACCTGAACTTCGACCCCCACTCCGCCCCGGGGGTCGCCAGGGTTTACGACTCGGTGCAGAGCAGCGGCCCCATGGTGGTGACCAGCCTCACCGAGGAGCTGAAGAAACTGGCCAAGCAGGGGTGGTACTGGGGCCCCATCACGCGCTGGGAGGCAGAAGGGAAGCTGGCCGACGTGCCCGACGGCTCGTTCCTGGTCCGGGACAGCTCCGACGACCGGTACCTCCTGAGCCTGAGCTTCCGCTCCCACGGCAAGACCCTGCACACGCGCATCGAGCACTCGAACGGCAGGTTCAGCTTCTACGAGCAGCCGGACGTGGAAGGACACACGTCCATCGTGGACCTGATCGAGCACTCCATCCGGGACTCGGAGAACGGGGCCTTCTGCTACTCGCGGTCGCGGCTGCCCGGGTCCGCCACCTACCCGGTCAGGCTGACCAACCCGGTGTCGCGGTTCATGCAGGTGCGCTCCTTGCAGTACCTGTGCCGCTTCGTCATCCGCCAGTACACCAGGATAGACCTCATCCAGAAACTGCCTTTGCCCACCAAAATGAAGGACTATTTACAGGAGAAGCACTACTGAAACGAGGGGAGCCCCGCGCCCTGCACTTGGGGAGGAAGGAACGAGAGGGGGATCCAGTTTACAGACGCCGTCGCTCCGAGTCTTCGCTGCCACCCCGGTTCGGGGGTGCGGGTCGAAGGAATCCGTGGGTCTCCGGGTGGGGAAGCGTCGCAAGGGGTCTCGGGTTGATTTCGGTTCTTTCAAAAGGGAAGCCTCGAGGTTTTAGAAGCGTGCGAGTTCTCTTTCTTTCATCCATGTGCAGAAGAATCACAATGTGAATGCTCAGATTCTCCTTCCCCCACCCCCGTCCTTTGCTGCTATCCACTGTGATGTTTATGCATTAAAAGCACATTTCATGTGTGTTCAGCCCTAAGTGGAGGTGAATGGAACTGTGTAGAATGAGCATTGTTATGTCTCTTTCAGTGGCCCGTTTTCAGAGAGAGTGCTGAGGGAGCAAGCACACCGGGGTGCTGACACCCAGGACCGACGCCCACACTGAGAATGATCTGTTCTCTCCTTCTTGAGAAAGATGGGTTTGGGATTATGAATCGACGCTATCTTGGGTACTGGAGCGCAGACCTGCACCCTGTCTTTCACGACACTCATTTCTAAATTACGTCCAAGGCTGTGCTGGTTTCGTTGTTGTTGTGAAAATTTGAATTTCCCTGTTGCCTTCATTTCCATCGTGTGGTTTGTCTGTTTTAATAAATGGCCTTACATGAAAAACATCATAAAGAAATGTATACCACCAGTTTAGAGATCGTTGCCTTTTCTGTCCGTCAGCTCTGGTACAAATTGGCAGAACATACAAAGACCCACGGAACCAGAAATATTAAAGAAATACTAGATGGTCATAGTTTCCTGTGATAGCAGTTTTTTGTGTTCTCTCTCTGTTCCTTGGCTGAAATGTTTTGTCTGATTTCTTTCACGTAGTCAACATTTTCTTGGGTGAACATGATGTAGAACTGATTTTTGTAAATGGACTAGATTCTGTTGGAACATTCTTGTTTATATAAAGTTTTAAACTGATTTGAATGGAAAAGAAACCTTGTTTTAAAGTTGGACTTTCGTTTTCTTTTTTGTGGTCACTATTAAGATGTGCTAGATTTGCGCCTGCCTTCCTTCGTCCCACCAAGAAAATAGACAGCAAACCCAGTGACTTCAGTTGAGAGATTGTAGAAATTGCAAAACGCCATGTAAGAAAAATACTGAACCCGTACCAGATACACGGAAGGCTTATTGCCTGCCATACACCGCCATTTCAAAACAGGTGTTCGATTTAAGCCTTGGGTAAATTGGCATCGTCAGTTACTTTGGCTCTTAGATTCAGTTGTTTTTTGGTGGGGGGTTGGGGGAGTTTGATATCCCCAGTAAGCGGTGGTTATTTCGACATGCGGTGTTGGCTCACTGCATGATTCTTCCGTGTGGTGTTTTGGGTTTGCCTCATCCAGAAAATGTTTCTTTCAGATGAAACATGTAACTTAAGACATTTCTTCCTTTGTCACTCAGTTTCCTTAGCTCTCACCCCCATTTATGAACAAGAGTAAAGGTCTTAGGTCAAGCTTAATGGCTTTGTCATTCAGTCATGTCAAGTATCCCCATTTTTTTCTCTGTCTGTTTTTTAGGGTCAGAACTGAGAATTAACAAGAAAAGGCACAATACCATAACATCGTGTTATGGTATTTTGACTTAAAGGGGAAAAGGTACTGAATTTTGGTGGAATGTTGATTGTACCTTGTTATAAAGACTCATTTTCTGATGTTTTCACCTAATAAGATGGAATATTGAGTATACTGTAATAATATAATTTAAGTGTTCACTATAAGCTATTTGGATTAAAAACTATTACAGAGTTGTAAACTTATCAAATTAATGCAAGACATTTAAACTATTTTTTTGCAAAACTATTTATTTTTAAACAATTTAAAGTATATCTAGGGTGAGTTAAAGGTCCCTGTGCATCTATATTAGATGGCAGGTATTTTCAGAGTCACTGTGTGTTAATAATAGACGTTGAAGTGGCTTCTCCATGGTTCTAGAAGCATCTACATGTACCCTTTGTGAGATCACGGTGCACAGAGGTCTTTGGACTGCCCTGAATCCTGTCTTAGCATGTGGCATAGCCTGTTCCTCATGTTTTCCTCGCAGGAATGTGTTTAAGGTCTAGCCATTTAGTTGCAAGTTACGATTATTCTGATTTTCATCTGAATGTTCTTAAAATTGTATCGTGTTTTTATGGAGGGCAAGTCTTGATACTCTTCTAATCTAGAAAGCCAATCCTTACGTGCTTTTGTATATTCGTAATATCAAATTCTTTAAAGTAACATGCCCTATTCCAGTTCAATTTGAAATTCCTGGGGTCTGATACTGTGTCGATAAAAATAAAAGTATTTGCCAAAAAGTTATTTACAAACAGAGAAGTATCGCAATATTTTCTGCTGTTGCCTGGAGAGAACCATTTGGAGTAGGCAACACAATATAATATAAAGATTGGCTTTATGGGATCCTACAACAGGCTGGTTAAAGGTGGAAGGGGACACGAGATATATGTTCATCCTGTAGTTTGGTCTAGATACAATTTGGATAAATTTCTGGATTACATTGAATGGCGGCTTAGATAACCTGGATGCAAGCTAGGAGTTATTTTTAAATGTGATTCTAAAAGACTGAGCTCGAGGCATGAAAGAAAACAGGAAAGCTGTATCCTTTTGCCATAATAAATGAATCAGAGTTGTTTTTATCAAATATTTCATCAAAGAACGTGATGGAGGCCGGGAGCCATTTCCAGGCTTACTAGGACACTATTATGCATTTTTATAGAAAGAAAGTATAGGAAGTACTTGAAAAATATCCCACTCTTTCTCTTTCTAAAGAAAACTGTTCTCTTTCTACTTGGTGCAATAATCCGAAGATTTAGAAGTAAACAATAGTATATCCCAGGAAATGATCACAGAGCTAAAAATAGTTTTTAAGGAAACCAGCTACATAGGGCAACCATCTTGCTATTGAAGGACATCATGTGCTAAATCATTGGCACACAGGAAAGAAAACCAAGTATACATGATCATTTCTGAGCCAGTATTATTGAAACAGGATAGAAGTCACTACCATCTTAAAGAGATGAAAGGTCCCTGCTTAACAGCACTTTCGGAAACGCCAGTTTTAATCATTGTACATTTCACATTGTATACGAGAGAGATTTGTTTTATGAGTGACTCTGACTATTTTTTCAATCTTAGTGGATTTTCATCGAATGTGAAGTCAGTTTGAAATTGAAATGGCTACCAGCGACAGACAGTTTTGTTGAAAACGGATCAGGAACCATCGCTAGTTCCGTAAATAACTTAAAAATTCTAAAGCAGAGTATGGGTACGCTAGTAGTCGCAAATTCGGTTTCTTCGAACACTTTTTTAATCCTGCAAAGATTTTTTATAAACATCCTTTTTATTGATCACAGCGCGGAGGACGCGTAGTCGCTATTTCTGAAAAGTGACCCAAACAGCCCATCCAGAGGTGATAAATTCTTACAGAATTTTGTAATAACTATACGTGTTGGGTTAAAGGAGTTTTATAGTTGTTGGAGTGCCATGAAATTAATCCTTGCAATCCAGATTGCTGTAGTTTACATTTTTCTGTATGTTTCAAATCAGGTGTGTACCATTTGTACCGAGAACACCACACAATGAATTATCCAAAGTCCATTGATTTTAATACGTGTTTTGGTTTGTACACAAATTATAGTAATTTCTTGCACATTTTTGGAAATCAATTGTATAAGAACTTATGTATCTACTTCTAGATACAGTGTGTAAATAAAAATTTTGTTCCCAAGATCTGCCTTGTAGTGTATTTAATACCCAGCTGCAGACTGTAATTTGTATAGGGTCAAGGAGATCATTTCTGGATGACCCATAAACTGGGCCGAGATTGGAGGGTAGGAACCAGCAAATTTTAATACAAAGAGGAAAAGTGAAATAGTGTCATTCATGGGAGACATCAAATTGGGAATCAGCCAGTATTGCTAATATCCTGAAGCCTTCAATGTAGAGGTTGGAGTGAACTGGCAGAACATTTAAACAAAGACTCATTAAAATTAACACAGTAATAAAAACTGTTTGGAGTATGACATTTAAAACAGCATGCCTCACTACTTAATAGTATTTCATAGAACTAGAACCGGGCTATCCAAGTGCACTGCATAGACGTTAATTAGAAATTCATGGATAAGAATGATTTCTCCTATCCACTGCATTCAATGATAAGTTTTTAAAGTTCTTAAAACTGCATATAGGGTTAAAGGTTCACTTTAAAAGTTTGTTCTAGTGCTTTTTAACAAGTCCTTTTTGTTTTTTGAATCCTGGCTAATTCAAAGGTAAATTGTGAAATGACCTTGTTTGGAAATATCACACATTTTGACTTTCAAAGAAGGCAAATGACATTCCCATGTCCCAGAGCTGCCGGCCGGTGGTGCTGAAATCCAAACTCACGGGAGGGGAAGGGTCAGCCTCCCGGAGTGTGGAAAAGGCTGGACTGGCAAGCTTGCGCCCAGCCAGGTCAACAGTGTTATTCTCCTCTGCCCATTGACCTTCAGCACCAGGCTGGGTCCCCGGCAGGTGCTGGTCCTTCGGGCTGCCCAGCCCAGAGGGGAGGGTGGAGCAGGCACACACGAGTGTGCACACTGTCTCCATGAAGATTAAAGACCCTTGGCCACAGCAGATGATTTATTGAAAACATGGGGTCAACCTCTCAACTTCCATAATTCTTCATTGTGCTGACCATGGCCAGTTTCATGGCCTGCCACCTCACCTTTCAATTGGGTTTTTTAACCTCACAGGTTTTACTTATCCCTTCACTAAGCTTCCAACTTTCGGAAGCAAAAATATTTTAACCTTTATTTCACTTTAATTTAGTCCTCACTGTCTGCTATTTCAACCTCCAGTCTAGGTTTAAAAATTTTTTCTACATCCATAGCTTTATAGAAATTTTACTATTTAAAAAAAATATTTAATTTAACTTTTTCATATTCTAATTTCCAGTTTCAAGGGTTTCCTAATCTTCTGAAACTTTTTCAGGAATTTGACTCTTTGGGTTCTTCCTCCTTTGATCATGGCTTGTCTTGGTAAATTTTTTTTTTCTTCAATTTTTATTTATTTATTTTTGTTACAGATGTTTCTCGTTTTTCCTCCCCTGGACACCCTCCTCCCCAGCCTGCCCCCCGCCCCCACCCCAGCATTGTTGTCTCTGTCCATTGGTTACATATACATGCATATAAGTTCTTTGGTTTATCTCATTCATCCGCTTGTCTTGGTAATTAAGGGGTGTTTGGGGCCAGCCTCTTTGTTTCCCCCCACCCCCTGCCAACACCTCCCAGCCGCCTGGTAATGCCGGCCTGACCCTGTCGAAGGGTGGAATGGTAGGGTTAGGTAGCCAGACTCCCGAAATTATTTTTGTCTTACGCTGCATTGTCCCTACTTAATACCAGGCAACATCACCTGTTCTGAACGATTCAGGGCCCCCTTGGGACAGGCTCCCTCACAGGGCAAAAGCCAAGGAGCAGCTGGCCAGTCCATGGGTTAGACAGGGTTCATGAACAGGACCAGTTGCCTTGCCTAGAGGTCGTTTGGGGCCGTCGAACCCCGCCCTTGGTAACTGACTTGCAAATTAGGGTAAATCTTACATCGAAAAGGAAACTTTCTGATTATGTGCCACGGATCTCCCCACACCAGGGAACTGCTAGGCACACAGGTTGCCACACAAGGCTGCTTTCTGGTCTCCAGCGGCCTTGGGAGCCTAATGGGCACGCGGACTTGGTTACACCAGCCTAGGGCACGTGTGAATTTATACAGTGTTCCGTGTGTGGAATCATCCTAGAATCCCACTGAGGAGAATAGCTCTCTAGGCTCCCCCACAGCAGTTTCAAGAGGTGGCGCCTCCAGCCCTGTCCTTTGAGAACTGGCCTTCTGCAGCGACCGGCTAGCCCTCTGCGCTTCTCTCCTCTGCAGCCCTGGGCCATCTGGTTGTCCTGGAGCTGGCCCGTGGTGAGCAGCACCTGGCCCAGAGATCGGCCAGCCTGATAGTGGCCGGGGATGTGACAATTGTCCAGAAAACCAGTAGATGCATATCTTTCAACAGGAGAATCCCTTGCTCCCGTCAACAGGCTCTCCTGGAATGCAGTGAGTGGAATCAACAGATCCAAGTAGGTGGCCGGAGTTTATACCCCTAGGCTCTTGCCCTTGGACCCCTCTCTCCACGGGACCCTCACTTTCTTCAGGTGTTGGGTACTTCAGTTGGATACAGCACCCAGAGAAGATTCTATGCCCACAGCACCCTTTGAAGACGTCTCTCAATATCAGTTCTGAATTACCGCTGGGATCCTGTTTGTACAAACTCGCCTTCATTAACTCTATGGTGTGCTCCAAAGGTAGCGAGTTCATTCGGCAATTCATTCCCTCAGAGAGTAAGTGCTGAGCTGTTGTGTGCGGGACTGGGAAAGTAATGGAAGTGAGATGGATGCCAAGGAATGATGGGGTTCCACGAGACCTGATTTAATCTTGAAGGGGGTTTGGGGGGACGGTGAGTAGGGAATAGAATGTACTTCATTCCTTCCTCAAAGGGGGAATGCTTTTGATTCCCCAAATCATAGATTGTGACGTGGTGGTTTGGTGGGTGGGACTCAGGAACTCCAGCAGGATTTCCGTGCTGTGGGGACCCTGTCCTGTCACCTGCAGTCTCTGGCTGTCACCTTTATTCTCAAGCTTTTCCACGTGGTGCGGGACCTAGCGGCTGGCAGCCCTGTGGCCACCTTGTTATGGTTTTGCAATCAGCAGAGGAAAGGAGTTTCTTTCCTCTGGGGTCCCAGCCAAGACTGCAGAGTGCTTAAACCATCACGTGTTCACTTCTGACCCAATCACTGTGGCTAGAATCATGGGCTTGTCCGGTGGGCGGGGCGGGGCCCCAGGGCTCCTGTGGTTGAAGACAGGCCGCAGTTGCAACAGGACTTTCTCTCTCCTTTCTCTCCTGGGGAAGGTGGTACCTGAATGCTCCACTCAAGGTGGGTGTGTTCACGCATAAAGAAAATGTGCTAATGACTTGGCCGGTTTGGCTCAGTGGTTAGAGCATCGGCCTGCGGTCCCGAGAGACCCGGGTTAGGTTCCCGCTAAGGGCATGTACCTCGGTTGCAGTTTGTCCCCGGCCCTGGTAGGTCGTGCGGGTGGCAGCCACTCGATGTGTCCCTTTTACATCGTGTTTCTCTCTCTCTCTCTCTTTTCCTCTCTCTCCCTCCCCTCTACCTGAACAACAACAACAGAAAAAAGGAAAAAATGTCCTCAGGTGAGGATTAAAAAAAAAAGAAAATGTGCTAATAAGAGAAAAGATTTGAAGTATGTATGAAAATGTGGGCACTTTCCCATGGATAGTTTTGTACCCCTTTATGTGAAGTACATTTAAATATCGTGGTAGATCACATTCTTTTGAGGTAATCGACTCAGGTTACTTATGTTTAGGTTACACCTAAATACAGGGTGGGGGAGTGAAGGGTTACAGTTGTGTGTGTATTTAGATCTTTGTAGAAGACAGTAATTATCTGGCCAACTCATCCTTACCTGGTGAGCAGAGGCAGGGCAGGAAACCACTGTTGACCATCTCTTGGAAAATTATGTGAAAACATTTGAAATCTTTGAAGTCCCTGTGATTTTTTTTCTTTTTTAAACCCTCAGATTATTGATCCACTAATGGCTGATGAAAGTTCATTGATTGAAAAGATTCCTCTGTTTGCTCACTCTGAAAAAACCCACCTCCGGTCAGGATTGTTCTTTCCTCCACCCACCATTTATTAACTTTGTAAGCCTGTTGATTATGTCGGTCGATGCACAAAGAGTTTTGATAGAGATCAAAGAAAATGGAAAAATCACGTCAGAATAAAGTCTTTCTCAATTGTGAGGGACAAGGGATAACATAAAGTAAGAAGAACAGGAACACAATATTTGGAATTCTTAGTTTAAAAAGTCAATGATTTTTCCCTGGCTGTTGTGGCTCAGTGGTTGAGCGTTGACTCTGCACCAAGAGGTCTCCAGTTCGATTCCTAGTCAGGGCACATGCCCAGGTTGTGGGCCCGATCCCCAGTGGGGGGCGTGCAGGAGTCGACCAATCGATGTTCTCTCTCATTGATATTTCTCTCTCTCTGTCTCCTTTCCTCTCTCTAAAATCAATAAAGAAAAAACGTTAAAAAAATAATAAAAATATTCTTAAGTATCTTAATTAAGATTCACTCTGATTAATCTTTCAATAGCTAATACTTTTCAGATATGTGAATTGCAGAATAGATACAAGATTCCCTTGGTATAAACTTTTCTATATCATTTCCATTTCCTATTTTTGTTTTTTTTTCCCTAAAAAAAAAAAAAAAAAAAAAAGTCTGCAGTGGTATAAAGATTCTGCTATGCCCAGAACATGTACCTTATAGAACAGTATCAGATACTGAATGTACCTTTTGACCCATTTATGGAAATAAGAGACTTTGCCTTACTGAATTATTTAAAGAGACAACTTTTATTATAATAGGTTAAGAACTTAGCATTATGCCTAATGTGCAGAACTTACATTGTATTCCCATTGAGTTAAATGTTTAGTTATAATGATAATTCTTGTAGTACAATAATGACCCTCTAATGGTATTTTGGTTGTTTAAAAGTTCTAGACAATTCATAACCAAGAGAACTTTCCCCCTTTAATTGTCAGGTGAATCTACCCTGGATAGAAAACACGCTGTAATTAATTTGCTTTTATTCCGTCCCTGCCGCTCCTTCCGGGGGGTCCTTCAACTCGAACCCGGCCTCTTTCTCTTTCCAGAAACACCGTTTGTGTAATTCTGCATCGCACGTGTGCGTGGTGCTACACGCCTACCAAAGTTCCCTTCTCAAAAACAAGAATTGATTTCTTTTGGGTAGAGATTCAGTTCCAAGATATTCCATCCGGTCTTTGCATGTGAATAAATTAAAGGTCAAAGGACTTCTAAGTGGCTGAAATTATTCCCTTAAAGGTTAACATCGACAACCTCTCTTCCTGCCATTGGTATGGGCTGGCTTTTCTCTGTGGATCCCCGCATGAAGCCATTTTAATGATCGGGCAAGGCACAAGGCAAACACCTAAGTCAGTACGGTTTTGTTTTTTTCTGCGGTGACCTTGTGGCTTTCAATCAAATGTGTATAAAATGGGCTTTCCTGTCCCTAAATAATTCGCAAATGGTGTTTTCATGACTCTGATCACTTTCTGAGCTGGTGTCTCCATGTACCCAGGCGAAGGCCTCGGTTTGGTGGGGTGCCTCCCCAGGGGGCAACACCACTGCGGAACCCAGCTTTGACCTATATCCTTGCGTTATGCACAACGCGAATGTAGTTCACTTATTAGAAACCACGTAATTGCCCTGGCCGGTTTGGCTCAGCGGTTAGAGCGTTGGCCTGCTGTCCAGAGAGGCCTGGGTTCGGTTCCGCTAAGGGCATGTACCTCGGTTGCAGTTTGTCCCCGGCCCTGGTTGGGTCGTGCCGGTGGCAGCCACTCGATGTGTCCCTTTCACGCCGATGTTTCTCTCTCTCTTCCTCTCTCTCCCTCCCACTCTATCTGAACAAAGAACAGAAATATGTCGTCAGGTGAGGATAAAAAAGGAAAAAGAAAGAACACGCAATTTTGAGAGCCACAGTTGGAAAGTACAGCTAAGGTGTGGTATATGAGAGCTTACATTTCTGTCTTTGAGACCTCACTCAAACCCTACTTATTTCCCAGATTGATGGCTGTGGTGGGTTTTGATTGCTTTAAAAAGTGACTTAGTTTTCTGTGTTGTTTTTTTTCTTCCTACTTCTGAGGAAGCAGTTTTTCACTGTTTAGAATTGAAGGACAATTGGTGGAATCCAGAAATTCAGCCAATGCCAACTAGAAAGGGAAATCGGAACTTGAGTTTTGAAAGCAGTTAGTACAAGATACTGATTTTTTTTTTTCCCCATTCTGCTGAACATCCTAAAATACCTACACATTCATGTTGGCTTTTACTCATTTGTGACTGACTTTTTAAGCCATCTATATTTGCCATGTGCTAAGAAGATTACGTGTAAATTCTGCATTTAACAAAATTAATCATTGAATTAATGAGTTATTAGCTCAAGGGCACGAAGGAGTTTATCTAAGTACATTAACTAGGAAACATCTGTCAACTGCTACATGTCTCGGTTCAGCATGGATAGTATCTTGGATTTCAGCCTTGCTGTTACACTGTTGCAGTGGAAAGGATTTCTCTATAGGAGCTGAGTGATAAGGTGAAACGTGGTAGGAACCATTTCTGCTGTTTTCAGAGGAAGTTAGAATGAAAATCTAAATGTTTAAATCACCAAAAACTCTAAAGTAAAGTTCAGAGCCAAAGAAATACATGTACTTTTTTTTTTTTTTTCCGGATTTCATTTCCATGTTAGTCTTAGGGTAGAAATTCAGTTTTAATGTCATGCTGTTTGTCTGTATTCAGAACTTGTAGTAAAATGAATCTGCTTGGGCCCAGAGGTTGAATATATTATTAAGATAAGCTGTTTGCATTTTAGCATGGATTTTTTCAAGTGCATATCTTAAAAACTTACAGCTTAGTCAATTTTATTTTTTTTACCTAAATAGGTGATAGGATAAAGTTCCAGCGCAAACTCCGTGATCTCCTAGGTCTTTCACGACACCGAATCGATCGTCGTATGTTTACAGCTCTCAGTTAATCATAAACTGCTTAGCACTTCATTGCATAACGGGCTGGTGTCACAAAAAGATGATAAAAACCTGGAGAGTAAGGTTGCCATACTATCCAGAGTGTAGGACTTGATTACTTTCTTTAAAATTGTGCTAAAATTAGTAATAACTTTCATTAGCGGGCACATTGAATCACGAGTCTTAAAAAAAACAATCTGTTATCTATCTATCATCTATCTATCTATCTATCTATCTATCTATCTATCTATCTATCTATCATCTATCTATTATCTATCTATGTATCTATCTATCTATCTATCTATCTATCTATGTCTTAAATTCTTCATATATTACAAAAGGCACCATACAAGTTTCCAATATGAATTTTAAAAGGAAAATTGTCATCATTGATCATTTGCTTTGCATATGCTAAACTGGAGAAATTTAGGTTATGGAACATCAGAATCACAGAGGCCATTGACCTCTAGGAGGGGAGGAGGATGTGATACAGAAGAAACAGCGAAAGCTTTTTGTTCCTGGTCCCGAAGATAAGTGAAAAAAAGAGAGAAACCCAGGTTTTTGCGTCTCTCTACCCCTTGGGTCCCACACGTCCAGGGCGAGTTGAGGCTTTAGAGTGACAGTCTTCAAATTAGGTCGAGAGTATGAAAGTCTAAAGGTCAAGTGCATGAGAAATATTCTAAAACATGCAGGCATGGTTGTTTGAGGGACTAATTCCCCAGATGCTCAGGTACCATGTTGATTCGTTTCTAAAAGTGATCCGCTGGAGGGCATGCTTGAGGTGGACTCGGCTTAGCTGGCCAGCTCCCCCTTCACAGTTGTCCTTCTCTGTTGCCCCCTTGCCACAAGGTGCCACATACCCCTCTCTCCACACCACTCTCACGCAAATCTCAACATCAGTTTGGAGATGAAAGAGAAAGGCTTCCAACCTAGCATACTCCACGGAGCCTAACCATTCAACAGATGTGAGGATAGAGCCCTGGCCGGTTTGGCTCAGCGGTTAGAGCCTCGGCCTGAGGACCGGAGAGTCTCGGGTTCGGTTCCCACTAAGGACAGCACCTCGGTTGCAGTTTGTCCCTGGCCCCGGTTGGGGTCATGTGGGTGGCAACCACTTGATGTGTCTCTCTGGCATTGATATTTCTCTCTCTTACCCCCTCTCTCCCTCCTGCTCTATCTGATGATAAATGCAAAAATGTCCTCAGGTGAGGATTAAAAAAAGACGTTTTAAGACAGGCAAGCTAATAAACAACCACACAACTTTTCTCAGAGAGACACTGGAGAATGTACTCCAACAAAAAGAGAGAGTAAACCTTGAGAGAGGGGACGCTCAGCATAGGAGAAATGTAAAAGGAATTCTAGAAGTGATATCAAAGGACTGTTAGGTCAGTGACTACAGTAGATTTGACAACAATCAAATCAGGTCCCTAGGAAAGGGTTAAATAGAGCCAAGGAGAGGTGTTTGTAAGACGGCAGAACAAAAATGAATAGATTATCTTCTCTGTTTGAATGTCTTGGGAAATGACTTCCAATTTTGATGAAAACTTCAAAGATGATCGATATATAAAAATTAAGTAAAGGAAAGAAGGTGACAGACAAATAGTGATTGCAATTATACAAGAAAGAAAAAAATGGTCATAGCATAATATGTGTTTCAGTTATAAAAATATTTACTTGCTTACAGTAATGTAAACATCTAGATAATGCTTTAGTAGACATGGGGATGCAGCTCTGTTGGGAGAATGGAAAAAGGAATGTATATGTGTGCGTGTGTTTGGGTACATAAGAGTTAAATTACTATCTTCTTAATGTTAAGGCTCAAACTAAACAAGAAAATCCAGAAGTACGCGTGTATACTGGTAATAAAGAGAAAGAGAAAAAAAAAAGACTGGAATTGGGCTGGGAAAAAGTGAGTGTGGTAGACAGAACCCCTCCCCCTTCCAAAAGATCCTGAGATGTTTGTTGATGGCCTAATCCCCAGAACAGGTGAACACTGTTAGGTTACATGGTAAAAGGGACTTCGAAGATGTGATTTAATTGCGGATTTTGAGATGGGGAGATAATTCTGGATTATCTTAGTGAATCCAATCTAATCACATGAACCTTTGACAACAGATAACCTTTCCTGACTGGAGTCAGAGAGGAGACAGAGAGACGGCCGGTGTGAGGGGGGCCTCCCGGCCGTGGCTGGCTTGGAGGAAGAAGGAGGGGCGTGAGCTTAGGACCATGGGCAGCCTCTAGAAGGCGGGAAGAAATGGGAACCTCACTTCTGTAACCTCAAGGAACGAAACTCTGCCAACAACCCCCAAAAACAAGGAGATAGATTCCCCCCAAAAGCCTGCATAAAGAAGGGAGGCCCTGGGGACCCAGATTCTAGCTTGGCGAGGCCCGGACTGGACTGGGATTTCCAAAGCTAAGACAATGAATGTGTGTGGTTTGAACCCAGTCAGACTGTGTCATTCGTTACAGCAACTGATAGAAAACTATTACAGTGAGGAAGAGAGACAGTATTTAAGCTTTGTGGAACTATTTTACTTTTGGCATGAACAAATTTGTTCTAAATATATATATATGTGTGTGTGTATGTGTGTATATATCTATATCTATATCTATATCTATATCTATATCTATATCTATATCTATATCTATATCTATATCTATATCTTCACCCAAGGACACTCTGCATCTATCTTCAGATAGAGCAGGAGGAAGAGAGAGAGAAACATTGATGCGAGAGAGACACATCAAGTGGTTGCCACCCACCTGACTGGGGCCGGGGACAAACTGCAACCGAGGCATGTGCCCTTGGCAGGAACCGAACCCAGGACTCTCTGGTTCGTGGGCTGATGCTCCAACCGCTAGGCCAAACCGGTCAGGGCCTAAATATATATGTTTTAAAGTTTCAGTAAAATAAACCCTGGCCAGTGGCTCAGTGGGTTGGAGAGTCTTCCCATATACCAAAAGATTTCGGGTTTAATCCTTGGTAGGGCCACATACAGAAGGCAACTGATCAATGTTTTTCTCTTACATCAGTGTTTCTCTCTCTCTCAAATCAATTAAAAAAAAAACATACTTGGATGAGGATTAAAAGAAAAATTAAAGCTTTAGTAAAATAAGAATTGATAGCTATTAGTTAAAATAGTTGTGTGATTAAAAACATATAACTGTCCTGGCTGGTTTGACTCAGCGGTTAGAGGGTTGGCCTGCAGTCCAGAGAGACCTGGGTTCGATTCCCGCTAAGGGCACGTACCTCGGTTGCAGTTTGTCCCCAGCCCTGGTTGGTCATGCAGGAGGTAGCCACTCGATGTGACCCTTTCACGTCGATGTTTCTGTCTCTCTCTCTCTCTCTCTCTCTCTTCCTGTCTCTCCTTCCTACTCTGTCTGGCACACCCACCATTTAAAGGTAGGGATTACGTGCCCTTCCCTTTCATCTGGGCTGGTTTGTGACAGCTTCCATCAATAAACGGAAGTGACACAAAGTGACATCTAGGGCTGCTTCTGTCTTTTTGCTCCTGGAGTCCTGAGCCACCAGGTACAATGTCTGGCTACTCTGCCGTCACCTTGCAGGGAGGTCACAGACCCACTCTGCTGGGTCTCCAGTGGCCCTTGCCCAGGCCCGTGTGCACGGAGCCTTCCTGTGCTGAGCCACCCGACTCTCCAGCGCCGCAGCTCTGCCGGCGGAAGAGCAGCAGCAGCTTTGTCAACGCTGCATCGAACAGAAGAACCGCCCGGCTGATCCCTGCCCAAATCCCAGACCCACCAAATCGTGAACAAAATGGTTTTTATCTTAAGTCAGCAACAAGCTGATGTTTCGGTATGGTTTGCCATGTAACCTTAGATGACTGTAACAGTATGTTATTAGAAGGCAGCTGCCACACCCTCAACATCCAATTTGTCCTTGTGGATGTGGGCTGAGACTCCAAACCCACGGTGCTCAGTTCTCTCCTGGGTGCCAAGGAGCCAGCCTGCAGCCAAGGTCCTGCCCCTGCAGAAGTCCTCCGCAAGCTCCCCAGCAAGGGCCACATTCTTCTCTCACCCTCAGAACAAGACTTACCCCCCCAATGTGTCTCACAAAATGGGTTAGCCCTTCTCTAGGCAGGGAGACCCCCAACTCAAGGACTTTAAGACTATCTTGCTTCAAAAGAAAAGAGGACACATTTTCATGCATCCATGGCAGGAGAAACTACCACCAATAGCCTACCAACCTCCCCCCATGAAACAAGATGTCTTATTCAGTGGTGGTGGACTGAGGTGGGAAGGGGGTATTTTACATATTATAAAAAATATATTGGTTACTTATTGCACAACAGCTAGATAATTTGAATTTTATATTGCATAATTTTTAGAATCTATTACAATCTTAATATCCTAAGATATGACCAATTCTTTAAACTCTCACATGTTTATAAATACATATATGTAAATATATTTTTAAAATGTTAATTATATTATTCAATTCTTTTAATAATAGTAAACATGTACATAGTATTTACTCTGGGCCAGGCACTGTTCTAGAAACTTTATATAAATTAATTCTTTATCCATTTACTTTTAATCTATATGTACCTTTATATTTAAAGTGAATTTCTTATAGCCTGGCTGCTGTGGCTCAGTGGTTGAGCGTTGACCCATGCACCAAGAGGTCACCGGTCGATTCCCAGTCAGGGCACATGCCCAGGTTGTGGGCCAAATCCTGAGGGTGGGGCATGCAGGAGGCGGCCAATCAATGTTCTCTCTTATCAATGTTTCTCTCTCTCTCTCTCTCCCTTTCTCTCTAAAATCAATAAAGAAAAAAAAATTTTTAATAAAGTGAGTTTCTTATAGACAACATATAGTTGGGTCTTGTTTTGTGACCCACTCTGACAATCTGTCTTAATTGGTGCATTTCCAGTGGTTCTCAACCTTCCTAATGCTGGGACCTTTCCATACAGGTCCTCCTGTTGTATGTGGGCGTGTCTGCCTGTGGGCGTGTCTGCCTGTGGGCGGGCCCGCCTGGAGACAGACAGAGTAGCCGTGTCTCAGTTCCTAAGGTCATTGGAAATAGTTGTTTTCTGATGGTCTTAGGGGATCCCTGTGAAAGGGTCGTTGGACCCCCAAAGGGGTCACGACCCCCAGGTTGAGAACCACTGATTTAGACTGCGGATGTTCAAAGTGATTATTGATCCACTTGGATTAGGATCCACCATATTTGTTGCTGGTTTCCATTTGTTGCCCTTGTTTTTGTTCCTGCTTTTGTCTCCACCCCTAAACTGCCCTTTGTGGTTCTAGTTGAACATTTTATGATTCCATCTTCTCTCCTCTCTTAGAATGTCAGTTACTCCTTTTGAAAAGTGATGGCCCTAGAATTTGCATTTTACGCTTACAACTCCAAGTTCACTTAAAACTTTTTAAAAATTGTTTTTTAGAGAGACCAAGGAAGGGAGGCGGGAGGGAGAGAGACATCGAGGTGGGAGTAAAACATTGACCAGCGGCCTCCTGAACGCCCCTCGCCAGGGATCGAGCGGACCCCTGGGCAAGTGCCCTGACTGGGAATCTGACTGGCGACCTTTCAGTGCACAGGACGACGCCCAACCACCTGAGCCCCACCGGCCAGGGCTTTCTCTGGTTTTTAAGTATGCTTGTATATTTTTTGGTGTTGCTTTTTTTTTTTTTAAATCCTCACCCGAGGACATTTTTCCATTTTTTATTCAGATAGAGTGGGAGGGAGAGAGAGGAAGAGAGAGAGAGAGAGAGAGAGAGAGAGAGAAACATCGACGTGAAAGGGACACACCGAGTGGCTGCCACCCGCACGACCCCAACCAGGGCCGGAGACAAACTGCAACCGAGGTACATGCCCTTAGCGGGAACCGAACCCGGGTTTCTGTGGATCGCAGGCTGTTGCTCTAACCACTGAGCAAACCGGGCAGGGCTGGTGTTGCTGCTTGCTTGATATTTTTCTGTGTTTTTAAAATTATTCCAAATATTTAGGAGTCTAAACTGACCAGGGTGCCTTCGTAACAGTGGTTTGAATGGGCTGTGAGTTGCCTTCTCGGTCTTTGTTCTCTCTGTATGCCAGCTTGGTTTCTGGGAGGTCCGAGCACGTGAGCAGCTCACTGGATCACTGGGTGTGCCTCCCCAAGGGCGTGCCCCAGGGACAGAGCAGCTGGGCTGTCAGATGTCCGGACTCCAACCTCCGCTGGCTTGCTGGCTGTCTCCACGTGGGGTTCCATTTTGATGCTGCTTTAAAGGTAATCACTTAATTTTATGCTATTTCTATCTTTCCCCCTCTAAAACAGTAGCAATTATCTTTTAGCCCCCCTCCTCCCCACCAGGATATTGCAAAGATGAATTATTATGAAAACAAAAGAAATTATCCCTCTCTCCAGAGGAAAAGCAAAACAAAAACCCAACAGCGATTCTTATGAATCCTGGTCTTTAATCGCTGTGCCTGTAGGTAGGTACTTTCTCCGTGCATGAGGTGGTTTGAAATTCCTTCCAGAGAAGTCTGGCGTGTATCCCTGCTTGACCCGGAGGCTGAGGATCCGTGGAACCGTTCCCGCCGGTTCTCACTCTGCAGGTAAATCTTTCCACGAACAAACAAGCTGTTTTAGGTCGGTTATTCACGGGTTTGGCTGTTAACATTGCATGGCTCTTGAGTTGCTTTTTGTTTTGTATTTTTAGAGCCCCTATAGTTTTGCAGGTCCCGATGCTTAATCTGAGTCAGAACATGTTCTTTAGTCGGATGCAGAATGCTCGCTGGGTGGAACGCGCCACCTGTTACAAAAGGACACTTACTGTCAACTTAGTAAGATGTTTGGAGCGAGGTGTTCCCAGACGGTCGGTGACAACATCATGGGGGTCCCTTGCGCTTCCTTTCCTTCCTCTTCAACATTGGTAAAATGTTTAGGTCTTGTCTTTAGTTTTGATGCTTCGTGGTGACGAAAGGGCGGCCACAGCTGCAGAGAGCAAGCCTTGCATGGCCCTGGACAGTGGAGAAGCAGAGGTCTGTCAAGATAGCAAGAGAAAAGAACACACCTTCGTGTTTATCCAGGAACACGCATGTCTCTCAGAAGTTCCTCCACCTTTCATCTGTTGGGGAGAAGGGGGTGTCATGGCTTCGCTGAGCTGCAAGGGTGGCAGGACTCAGGCATCTGGACTGAGAGGTGGGTGGTCAAGGAGAAGGAAGTGTGTTTGGAACACATTTCTCAGGAGTTATAGTGACAACGGAGCCACAAGTGTGTACTGAGTGATTTTCTAGGTTCTGCTCTACTGTTTACAGGGATTATTTCAGTTGGTCTTCAGAGCAACCCTGTGGGGAGGATATCGTCACCTTACTTTTAAGGGGACAGGATGGAGCCCTGGCCGGTTTGGCTCAGCGGTTAGAACGTTGTCCTGTGGTCCAGAGAGACCCGGGTTCAGATCCTGCTAAGGGCACGTACCTCGGTTGCAATTTGTCCCCGGCCCTGGTTGGTCATGCAGGTGGCAGCCACTCGATGTGTCCCTTTCACGTCGATGTTTCTCTCTCTCTCTCTCTCTCTTCCTCTCTCTCCCTCCCATTCTATCTGAACAAAAAATGGAAAAATGTCCTCGAGTGAGGATTAAAAAAAAAAAATAAGGGGACAGGACGGAGAATTCAGGCGGTTTGCTCCAGGTCACGCAGCCAATGAGCTGCAGAGACGGGATTTGTTCTTTTTGACTCAATGTGTGTTGTGAAGTTTGTGGAATGACCTCTTACAGGACACGGGCACACTTCTTAACTCAGTGTGTCTGTCCACATGCTTTAAAGGATGCGAATATTGGGGAACCAGTTTTAACCTTGAAAAACTTTGGAACAGGAAGCAAGAGGGCTCCTTGTGCAGTGAGGAGACGGAACATGCTGGTAGTTTATGCCCCTTTGATAGTGAAACTTCAGTGCTTTGGAATTCGCTCTGGACAGTTTTCCTTGAGAAAGTCTTGGCGCTTGGATTTCCTATGCTCTTGGCATCATGAAGTCTCTTCCCTGTGAAATTAACTCCCCATCAATTTGGGAAGCAAGTAAAGAATTATCTCCCAGCTTGACAGCATTTCAATCATTTTTTTTTTTAAGTTGCAGATATCTAAATGTAAAAAGGAGGGTGGGAATACTGGTGGATACATTATTAAGGCAAAACGGGCACACTTCTTAGTTGTCTCTTGCCTAAAAAAATCATTTCCAAGAGCTCCAGGGCTTCCCACGCAATCCCTGTTCTGTCTTTGCGAAGTTGGCTTCCTTCAGCGGCTGTCGGAGGTCATCCTGATGGTCTTCTCGTTTTTTCTCAGTCAGTGAAAGGATTCAGAGAGCTCCATGCGGGTGGTCACCTACCCAACAACCACCTCTTCGTTCTCCTTTCCGACAGAAAAGCCATGTTGGTGGGGTTGACCTCATCCAACATCCAGGGATGGACCCCGATTGGTTTCCATGGGTAAGTGCTTACCATTGTTTTAAAAAAGATTCACAGTTGCTGAGTCCTAATCTTACACATAGAAGTGCCTGCTAAGGGCCCGACAGAGCCTGAGGGTCTCACCTGAGATCTTCGAAAATCTCACCTGCACTCTGTTACAGAAATTTCAAAAATGACCTTCCGAAAGGAGTAAGTTTCAATTCCACGCCCCCACCATCAACTCTTACAGCTTGGAGCGTCTCCTACGTGGAACCAGGAGCCCCTCGGCGCTGTCTCTCCCCCTGCGTCTTTTACTCGGTTCATGAATGAGGCTCCCTCTTTTTCCTTTGCTTTGTCCTCTGGAACTGTCCTGCCGATTCAGCACAAGGTTTTCTGACAGTGCAAGACCTGAGTCAGCCCCCCAAAGACCAACAGTTATCTCTTCCTGGACGTGCAGTAAATGAGGAAGCTCATAGCTCCAGACACCCTGGGACGCCAACGTAGGAGCATGAAGGGCTCTGCTCGGGTCAGAGTTGTCCAAATGGCAGAACTGGGATATGGAAAGAGGTTGTGTCCTTGATGACCAAGCCTTATCTGAAATCTAAACATGGACTTGCACAGTCAAATGGACCAATAACTCCTCTATTATTTAGGCGAATTTGAGGGATGCTTTCCTTGACTGATAAGGGGAAGAATCTTTCCTGATGCAGAGAGTATGGTGTACAGACTAGGAAACATTATAGCTCCTGAGCTTCCAGAGATGAGTAGGACATGCCCCTCACCCTCAAGATCTAGGCGTTCCTACTTTAATTTAAGAACCTTCTTTCTGCCATTCAGTACTTCCTTCCTCGTCATGCAATGGGCAGAATTAGAGTATAGTTCGTGTCATAATATTCACCCTTTTTAGGTGAACAGCTCAGTGGTTTTAGCTTATTTACAAGGTTGTGCAAAAATCAGTCTAATTTCAGAACCTTTTTGCACCGCCCCCCCCCCCCCGCACTCAACCCCGTATCTATTAGCTGAGTCCCCATCCATCTTTCCCCCAACCCCTGGCAACTATTAATTTTTTTTTCTCTATAGATGTCCCATTCTGGACACTTAATAGAAGTGGAATCATGTAACATGTTCCCTTTGGTGATTTGCTTCTTTCACTCAGTGTCATGTTTTCAAGGCTAATGACGCATCCGTGTTACAGCAGCGTCTGTCGTTCATTTTCATGGCCCAGTAACATTCCATCGCTCGGATATACGGCGCTTTGTTTACTGAGTCATCGATGGATGGACGTTTGAATCACTTCTACTTCTCAGCTATTATGAATAATTCTGCCAGGAACAGTCATACACACATTCTTGTGTGTGTGTGCACATATGTTTTCTTTTTCAAAATAAAGAACCTCTGTGTTACAAAATACACGATCAACAAAGTAAAAAGACAACCCACAAAATGGGGGGAGATATTTTCAAATTACATTGCGTACTGGATATGAAGAGCGTAGAACATTGCCCGATACATGCTAAATATCCTGGTCGTTGGACAAAAGCGCCGAGAGAGAGTATCGTGTTTTTGGTGGAAAGTATCCGAATAATCTGGTCACAATCAGTTGCATTCAGAGGCATGTTCCTTCCCTTTCTCTCCCTCATCCACTTACAGAGTCAGTTCAAATGAACCTCGAGTTAAATACAGAGTCAGCTGGGCAGGGAGGTGGGTGAGGGCGGGGGAGGCAGAAGGGGTTTGCCCTCCCGAATCCCTCGCCCGGCTCCCAGGGCAGGGGATTGGCCCCACCCCTCCCGAATGTGTTTTAAACGCAGAGAAGTCCTGGTCGAAGTAGGAGTAGAAATCAGGGCCTTCGTCGTGAAAGGACACACAGGCTGTCCCGAGAGGGTGAAAGCCAGGACGAAGTAAGGGACAGGCAGCAGCCAGTGGGACTCTGAGGTTTTAAGCCTCTCTGACCCGTGCGGAGAGGTGAGATCTGGAGGACCAGGGACCTCATGAGGACAATGACCCGTTTGCTTTCAGATAACTGGGAGATGAGGTGGGTGGTGCAGATGACCCGAGGTCAGTGAGGAGATAAGGAGCTGGCGTGAGGGGCGGGGCGCAGCAGAGGACAGGGCCTTTGAAGGTTCTAGCCGGGTCTCTGCCCTCTGACTCATTCTCTGCGGGCTTGAGGCCGGGTTGAGAGCAGGAATCGGTTTATCTGGAACACGTACTGTTCTCTCCGGCTGTATTCCTCGGCTGGGCTGCGCGGCATTCTTTGAAGCGGCCGTGCGCATGAGACTTGTTCCCTCTTTTCTCCTCCCTCTGTCCCTCTCCAGAGACCGTACTGGGAAGGTGCATTTCGTCGATGACCGACATACAGGGTGTAGATGGATGTCACAGAAAACAGGAAGCAGCTCCTCGCGGGGGGTCCCTGTGGCGGATAAATGAGTCCCAATTGCACGACAACGTAATGGGTGTTTCATACATCGTAGCTGGTTACTTACAGCTTCCCCAGAACACGGGCAGATGGTCTTTGTGTCCTGGGAGCCAAGCCCAGGACGGTGTGGGCGACACGGTGTCAGCGTGACGGTCGTGTTCAGAAGGGGGTGTAGGTACTCATCTACGTCCACGCCTCAGCCTGTGCCGCCTCCCCCCCCCACCCGAGCTTCTCTCCACCATGCGTCTGCCCGACCCACTGGGGACAGGCCACCAGGATGCCCACGGCACAGCTAGCGGCTCCGGGCTGTGAAGCTCACCCATGGGCTCTGCACCGGGTAGGGCGCTCTGTCTTCAGCGCCTAGTGGGGTGCCTTATATTTTTCGACAGTCATGACAGTTTGAGCCCCAACTTTGTCTCTGGCTCTGAAACCCCTCACGGCCCTGATTAGATTTCAGAAGTCTGGTGAACACCGCGGTGCTGACATCGGGTGTCTGGTGGGTGCAGAGGGGAGAGCACTCGGAGGGGGAGGGAACCCCAGAATGCACCCATCCCTGTTCCACGTGCCTGCTCCCCAGGCACGGAGGTGTCATCTACAGGCTCAGCCGCAGTAAAACGTTGAGAGTGACCCGATGTCTCGTCCAGTCGGCCCTGGTCAATCCCGGTTAATCAGCTCTAGACTCTACCACGATAAACGAATCTCCGCGGAGTAGGTTCTTTATCTCCAGCCCTCCCCGCCACTTCGCACTCCCACTGTGGGTTTGACCGCGATGGAGTGTGGGAGGGACGACCGCACACACCTCAGGCCCTCCTGGGTCACAAGTGGAAAGTCGTATCTGTGGACACTGGAGAAGATGTTACGGTTTTAAATGAAAAAAGTACCGTACACGCTTGCATTTACATTATGCTGAAAATTAACTGTTGCCCTGGCCAGTTTGGCTCAGCGGTTAGAGCATCTGTCCTGGACTGAAGGGTCTTGGGTTCGTTTTCCCGTCAAGGGCATGTACCTGGGTTGCAGGTTCCACCTCCGGCCCCTGTTGGGGTCAAGTAGGAGGCAACCAATTGATGCATCTCTCTCTCATCAATGTTTCTCTCTCTCTGTCTGTCCTTCCCTCCCTTCCACTCTATCTAAAAAAATTAATGGAAAAGTATCCTCAGTTGAGGATGAAAAACAAAAGAAAACAGTAACTATTGACAAGAAGATGGAAGGATATACAAAATAAAAACAATTGTGAATGCTGCAACTAAGAAGGTAATTTTTCTTTTCTTTCAACATTTTTAAATATTCTATAATTTTGCTTATTCAGTGTTTCTATAGCAAACTAATAAACATAAGTCTTTTTTTCTTTTTCTGTTGGAAACAGATAAAGTCAAAAGAGGGTTAATATTTGCTGTGCAGGTACCAATTTGCAATGGTATCCTCCAAGGTCAGAGGCAAGGATCCCCAAAGAAGTAAAATAATAACATTTTAAGTTATTTGGTGACGCAAGCAAGTATTCCACACCTCCCTCTC
Organism: Molossus molossus; assembly: GCF_014108415.1. NCBI lineage: Eukaryota > Metazoa > Chordata > Mammalia > Chiroptera > Molossidae > Molossus > Molossus molossus. Next base: position 113,342,976 of record NW_023425399.1, read on the forward strand.
CTTTTTATTTAAAACTTTTCTTTCTTTATTGATTCGAGAGAGAGAGGAAGGGAGAGGGACAGAGAGATAGAAACACCAAGGTGAGAGAACATCGACTCCCCCCTGGGGATCGGGCCCACAACCTGGGCATGTGCCCTGACCTGGAATCGAACTGGAGACCTCTTGGTGCAGGGTCGACGCTCCACCACTGAGCCACACCGGCTGGGAAAAAGGAACAGTTTTTAAAAAGAGAAACCACCGCACAGGAGAAGAACTTGAGCCAGTTCTTGGAACGGACCTGCGGACACGTCCCACACGTGCCGAGAAGTATCTCCCGTGTTACACGGTGCTGTGCAGCTGACTGGCAGGCTCCCTCCTGAGAATCACTCGGCTCCTTTTAGTATCTCCTCATCCCTTAGACTGACGCAGGTTCGTGTGTAGGTGCAGGGATGCGTGACCTTCACCGTTGCGTTGGGAGACCCTTACCATCCATGTTGCCGGGGTGGGCACTTTAGCGTTGTTGTTTGCCCCAGTCATTTGATCGTGTGATGGGCGCTGCTGCATAGAACAGCCCCTAAAGCACTACGCCTCTTGTCCTAGGGTGCAGACTCACACGGAGCACAGTCCAGGGCTACTGGACAAAAAAGGTCCACACCAGCGAACCCCATTTCAAATCGCCTTGATGCTGTTGCTGTGGAATGACGGATAAGGCACATTTTATTTTAGCTTCTTTGACAATTTATGAAATTAACATTATAGTTTAAAAACTAGCTTAAACATGAGATGTACAGATGAGAGAAAAATGTCTTTGCATATATAGATGAGTTTTTATCACGTATATTTACTGCCATGCTATTTAGCACCCAAATTTTCATGATCATCATCTTTTCATAGCTTTTTAAAAAATTTATTTTTGTTACAGATGTTTCTTCTTTTTTCCCCATTGATATCCTCCTCCCCCCCCCCTCCACCCCGTCCCCAGCATTGTTGTCCATGTCCATCAGTTATGCGTGCATGCATAGAAGTTCTGTGGTTTATCTCACCCCCCCTTCTTCTGAGGATTGTCAGTCTGTACCCTACTTCCACGTCTCTGGGTCTACCCTGTTCCTCAGATTGTTATGTTCATTATATTCCACAAATAAGTGAGATTATGTGATATTTGTCTTTCTCTGCCTGGCTTGTTTTGCTTAGCATAATACTCTCCAGGTCCTGCCATGTCGTCTTAGAGGATAAGAGATCTTTCTTTCTGCCCTGGCTGGTTTGGCGCAGCAGTTGGAGCGTCAGCCTGTGGACCAGAGAGTCCCAGGTTTGGTTCTCGCTAGGGGCACGTACCAAAAATAAAATAAAAAAAAAAAAGAGATCTTTCTTTCTTACAGCTGCATTACTCCATTGTGTACATGTACCACAGTTTTTTTATCCACTTGTCCACTGATGGACACTTGGGCTGTTTCCAGATCTTAGCTATTGTAAATAGTGCTGCTGTGAACATGGGGGTACATATATTCTTTCTGATTGGCGTTTCAGGCTTCTTAGGGTATATTCCTAGAAGTGGGATCACTGGGTCAAATGGCAATCCAATTTTTAATTTTCTGAGGAAACTCCATAGTGTTTTCCATAGTGGCTGCACCAGTCTGCATTCCCACCAGCAGTGTACTAGAGTCCCCTTTTCTCCACACCCTCGCCAACACTTGTGTTTGATGATTTGTTGATGCGGCCATAGCTTTTTACCATTACCAAATAACCCTCTGACATTTTGTACGAAATGTCATAGTATTTTTTTTATTACTACTGCTGGTCCTACATCTGTTTCTCTTATCTTCCTGCTACATTACTGCCCATCCCTTTATTGTCCACCCATTTCTCTGGTTCCTATTTCAACGTTTCACAGCGGCCGCCGCACAGGACTGAGGCCGGAGCTGGTCTGGTCCTGAAGCCACCGGGGCCGCCCTGGTCTCCAGCGCAGGCAGGGTGCTGAGCCATCCCCAGAGGGAACTCCCAGCCTCGCTTATCTGTTATGGGAGAGACAAGGGCCCCAAGCTCCACAGTTTTCTGTGCTGAAGTGACCTACTTGGGCTATGAGCAGGCACAGTAAGTGTGACATTCTTCCCGGCCGAACCCTCTGCAAAGTTGGGTGCTGCCAAAGGGAAAGAAGAGCCTTCCTGCTCCTGCCACTTGGACACGTCATTGCTGAGTCGGCGTGTCAGGGGACCAGGGTGCCTGCCCAGGTCCAGCCCACACCCGTCCTTCTCGTGTTTCACTCTGTGACAAGGCCTCTAGCAATGAGCAGAGCTTGGTGGTCCCCACACCCTTCTGAACAGCTCCTGGTGTCATTCTCTGTCAGCACACAGCCGCGTCCTCGGGGAGGGCCGGTGAGCTCCAGCGTACCCGTCCTGAGCCCCAACCCAAGTTCCCAAGGAGACAGTGGCGAATGTTTGGTTAATTGAACATGGGGTAATGAATTGGGGGTGCCTTTCCTGGTCCCACCCAAGGGCCCACCTCCTCTGGCAGGACTGGTTGCCACCCACTCACCTGTCACCTCCGCAAAGCCTTGCTGGCTTCTCCGGAGCAGTGTGAGGGCTCCCTCCCCTGGGTCCCGCAGCCCTTGTGCGTCACATTAGGTCACATTAGGACTCCACACGTTGTTCTGTGATGACTTGTTTAGACTTCGCCTCTCCGGGAGGTAAGGAGCTCCGAGGAGCCGGGACTGTCCTCCCCGTTTCTATGCACCCAGCTCCCGCTGTTGAATTCATCTTTGATCTGTGGTCACATCCCTCGGAACCACTCCCTGTGACTCCCCTTGTCATCCGCATGGACTCCCTGCTCCACTCTGTTGAGGGCCTCAGCGCCCTCCGAGTGGACACCCCAGCTCCCCTGAGCGTGGGGCTCCCTCTCTCTCCTCATCACCTCAGTGTCCCCTCTGCTTGGGATGTATCTGCCCAGACATCCTGCTCTGGGTTAACTCTCCCTCTTTCTCAAGACGGGTTTGGGACACACCCTGGGGTTCCTAGAGCATCCTGTGCTTTTCCCGACACGTGATTTGTCACCCGCCCAGCGTCTGCCTTACCGGCTCGAGCGAAAGATCCTTGAGCCTTCTGAGAGCCTGGTACGCAGTAAATACTCACGGCGGTGTTTCTTGCAGGATCTGGGGAATATATCATGGAACTTGGTAACACAGGAACTTTGTGCAATCCCAGAGGAGGAAACGTGAGCTCTTATCTAGGTTCTGCTCCTGACGGGGAGGTAAACAACCCGCAAAGCTTGCCTAAGTGTGACTGCTTGAGCAGAAAGCAGGCATGAGCAAAGAGGCAGACCTGGCCAGGAGCAGGACCCAGAGTACGAGGACAGCGAGAAAACAGACACGTCCGCTCGGCAGCACCGAGGCGACAGCAGCTCTTTCCTTTTTTTGATATATTTTAATTTGTTAATTTGGGGGAGAGAGAGAGAGAGAGAGAGAGATTGAGATTTATTGTTCCATTCATTGATGCATTTATTGTGGGATGCTAGTATGTGCCCTGACCAGGGATCGAACCCAAAACCTTGGTGTATCAGGACAACGCTCTAACCAATGGAGCTGCCCGGCCAGGGCTGCAGCAGCGACTCTTGATGTCACAGTGGCCCAACAATGCTTTCTGAGAAGGGACATTAGTTAATCTTAAGGTAAAAAAAAAAAAAAAAAAAAAGACTGTGCTTGATGACTAGACACAAAAGTGTTGAGATCAGGGTATAGGTGCTCATTTAGTCCTGATAAAACCGTCGCAGAAGCTGAGGCCCAGAGCAGTTAGGCACGTTCCCACGGTCACACAGCTGGTGCGGCAGGATTAGATGCGAACGCACACCCGTTTTACACGGCCTCGCCTTGCGACACAGGTGTACAGTGCACGGGCAGACGCTGAGCTCTCCTTAGTGTTAACGACCGTTTGTATGACTTTGATCTTAAGAAGTATTTCCTGGGTGTAGAACCAGCTTGAGTGTCTCTTCCTGGTTATGAGAATTATCTTTACAGAGGAACGGACTGGGCCTCTCAGAGACCAGGCCCTTGAGTCACCTGTTTCTGAGCCAGCAGGTGGGCTAGACCACCGTGGCTTCTGCCCAGGGCTACCCCAGCCGCCTCTGGCACATCTTCCTGCCTCCGTCTCTCCCCATCCCCACCCGTGCCCACAGTCATCTTGCAAAAAGCCAGCCGGATTCCCCTTGTCACACTCCTCAAGACCAGTGTCACCAGCGTCACAGAGCGAGTGAGGAGTGAGTGGCCTGCGTTAATGAGAAGGCCTTCCTCGCTACAGCGCCCTCTCCGTTAGGGAGTACGTGGGTCACCACCACCACACTGGACGGTCTCATCTGTTTCCAGCTTCTTCGGCTGCCAATTTCCTCCTCGGGGGTTTCATTCTTTCACTCTCGCGTTCACGGCATCATGTGACGTTGTGGGGTCTTAACAAGTAAAACGAGCAGTAGAGTTTGTGCGGGTTGCACCCCGAGGGCTCTTTCCGCCCTTCGTTTTCTCTCTTTTTTTTTTTTTATCCTCACCCGAGGACATTTTTTGTTCAGGTAGAGTGGGAAGGAGAGAGAGAGAGAAACATCGATGTGAAAGGGACACATCGAGCGGCTGCCACCCGCACGACCGACCAGGGCCGGGGACAAACTGCAACCAAGGTACATGCCCTTAGTGGGAACCGAACCCGGGTCTCTCGGGACCGCAGGCTGATGCTCGAACTGCTGAGCCAAACCGGCCAGGGCCTGCCCTTCGTTTTCAAATGGCTCTTCCAGTTTTAAGTAAATGACTACAGTCAATCTGGTCTCAATCCCACAGGTTTAGATTTAAGCTCTTTTCCTCTTAATGTTGTTGCCGATCTATCAACTTTCACCACACCCACCACCACCATCACCCAGCATCCTTTTTTTTACTTAGCCATCGTCTGACTCCTGAACCCCCGCCACCTCGCCCTCCCCCATTAAATGTGAACGGAACTGTGTCCCCACCCCCTGAGTCATATGTCGAAGCCCTAACCCCATGACGGGATTTGGAGCTAGGGCCCAGAGGGTGGTGATGGAGGTTAACTGAGGTCGTAAGGGTGCGCCCCAATCTGACAGGCCTGAGGAGAGAGCCAGAGCCCTCCCCGCGTGCACTCAGAGTGCAGGCCGTGCCGGGGCCACTGAGAAGGACCTGTGACAGTTCTGTTACAGTTCTTCCAGAACCGGACCCTGGCACCTCGAGCTGGGACTTTAGCCCCAGAATGGCGAGAAAATGAACCTGCCGTGAGCGAGGCCCACGGCCCGTGGTCTTCTGCTCTGGTGGCCGAGCTGACCGAGACGCTCGCTCTGCCGTGGGAGCCGGGGCGCCAGCGCCCCCACCTGCTTCTCTTCTCCTGGAGCCCCGGGGGACGGGTTCACCTGGAGCCCCGCACCTTTACCCCTGGGCTTGCAGGGAGGAGAGTGGGCGCCGGGAGGGGGGGGCACTCAGGACGAGAGAGAAGAGTGACCTTGGATTGCCTGCACCTGCCAGTCATGGGTTCCAGGACTGGAGAGGGAGTGGGGCAAGTCGTGGGAGAAGGCAGGGGAGACAGGCAGTCACAGTCAGCGTGGACAGGTGGGCACGGAGCGCCCTCCGGGGTGGCTGCCCTGAGACCGTGGGCTTCCCGAGGGTGGCTCGGCGTGGCCGGGCAGGTCTCTGATGAAGCACCAGCTGCTGCTCTTCCTGACCTCCTCCAGCCGGGGGTCCTGACCTCCTCCAGCCGGGGGTCCTGACCTCCTGCAGCCTCGGGTCGTCCCGACCTCCTTCGGCCGGGGGTCGTCCTGACCTCCTCCAGCCGGGGGTCCTGACCTCCTCCGGCCGGGGGGTCGTCCCGACCTCCTTCGGCCGGGTGTTGTCCCGACCTCCTTCGGCCGGGGGTCCTGACCTCCTTCAAACACGCGGATGCCCTTTCAGAACCAGATTTGAGCCCACGATAGTACCAGCGATAACCTCTCCGTCACAGTTTTTGGCTAATAGTTTTACACCTTGGAGGCCAAGGGGAAGTTTTTCTGTACCAGTGTTCCATTCAGGAATATGAAATGTATTCATGAGGAAACAGGAAGTCACTGGGCGAAGGCCAAGGCGATGGTGCCGGTTAGAGAGAAAAGGAAACAGAAAGTAAAGGCTGGGGTGGCCGTCGGGACACGAACCCTCCCACGCCCTGAAGTCCATCAGAGCACAAAGAAACGAAAGTGGCCCGCTAATCATTTCCTGTGCTCCGGGTGCAGTAAGACCGAGCCCGCGCTGGGACCCAGGGGAGAACCCAAAGCAGGTGGGGGTCTCACCCCTCCTTCATGCTCCCCCCGATTTGGCCGGTGGTTCTCCCAGACCCGCGGCCCAGGGCGATGCCTGGACAGCCGCAGCGGGGGCTCCCACTTGGCTGTCGGGACCACGCTCACTTCCACCCTCGCTCGGCCCGGTGCCCTCACGTCAGCTGCAGGCGGTCCATTGGGTCAGATAATCTTGCCATGTGTGGTGTCACGGGGCGTGGGGACTAGACTTACGGGGAACCCCGAAAGTTACATAAACGTCTGATCCCCATGCTGTGCACCTGACGCTAGTAGAATACTGAAGGCCAACGGTAATTGAAAAGTTAAAAACCAAGCATCTAAACCATCACCTAGAAGCTCACAAGCCCTGGTCCTCCAGGGCGCACGCCCTCACGGACAGCGGGGCCGTGGGAGCTTGTGGGCAGAGGCGGGCGAGGCGGGTCTGCGGCACCCTGAACGCGGTTGGTAACGAATTACAATCCTCTCTCCAAGCTCTGGGCGCTTAGGGCTGTTTCTGGTGTTTTTTTATACCCAAAGCCGCCAGGGGCTTGATGTGCTCAGCAGGGGCTGGGGTGGTTCGGGATCAGATGGCTGGTTCACTGGGGTGTGTGGGGGGATGGGGGGACACGGAACATTCCAGAGCCCGGGATGCTCCGGTTCCCGTCCCCCCGACCGCCCTGAGCCGTGGGCGCAGCCCAGACCGCCCCACCCAGCGGCTGCCCGGGGCGGGGGCCGCCTCGCCTCCTGCGCGGATCTCCCCGCGGGGACGCGGCGTCGGGGCCCACAGGGGACCGTCGGCGCTGCCCTCCCAGCCTCCGCCGGGCTGCGGGGACGCTTCCCCCGCCACAGACAGCGAGTTCGGCGCCCCGCACCCCCACACACAAGTCCCCAATCGGGTGCAGCTTGCTTATTTTATTTTATTCTTTAAAAAGCGGGACTCCGCATAGTGCCTCCCTGCAGGAGCCTCAGTTAACAGCGTGCACCTCGAATCAGGTGTAGGTGACCTGTGATCCCGAGTTTGGAATAGAAACAGCTCCCTCCGCCGACTCGTTAGCAAATCACACACTCGGGCCGGAGGTGAGCCGGCTGGTGACACCCCAGCGGCAGCGCCCGGCGGAGGGGCGGCCCAGGCGGTGGGGGCAGCGCCCGGGGAGGGTGTCCCCTGGCACTGCCCCGCTCAGGCGCCGGCCAAGCGGGTAAACCGTCTCCGGTCGGGGCTGCCGGGACACCAGACGCCTGGGGGGACCAGAAAGCCGCAAACACTGCAGCGCCAGAGGAACGGGCGGGGCGCAGCCGCGTAACCATGACAACAGAGTGATGGGCAGGCCCTTCTGCTCCTGGTGGTGAGAGACAGGTGTTGCTTACTTCCTCCTCCTTTTATCAATTAATATTTTTATTAGTGCATGGCGTCAGGTGTAGGTAAAAAAAAAAAATGCAAGTCATACTGAGAGATTGTCAAAGAGCCAGCTTTATATAGAAGAAAAAACGAGCAAGTTTTCAACCTTTTTCTGATGGCGAAAAATGTATGTATACCTTGAAAAGTATACTTGCTGTGTCAGAAATTCAGACAATTCAAAACGTATAAAATTAAAATAGTGGAACTACCCCATAATCCCCACCCCCCGCCCCAGATGCAGCCACAGTTAACAGGTTATATTTCTAGAACCTTCTTAATACACGTGGAGACACCTATTTGGGAGTTTTTGAAAAAACTGAGATCATTAAAAATTCAGAGGACATGAAAGTATTGGTACTCCAGTTAAAACAAGTACAGAAACCTTCCCCAGTCCTATTCACCGTGTCACCAGACATGATCTGGACCACTAGAGGGGTGTTCTTTTTTTTTTTAATCCCCACCCGAGGACATTTTTCCATCTTTTGTTCAGGTAGAGTGGGAGGGAGAGAGAGGAACATTGACGTGAAAGGAACACATCGAGTGGCTGCCACCCGCACAACCGACCAGGGCCGGGGACAAACTGCAACCGAGGTACGCGCCCTTAGCGGGAACCAAACCCGGGTCTCTCTGGACCGCAGGCCGACGCTCTAACCGCTGAGCCAAACCGGCCAGGGCTAGAGGGGTGTTCTTGATTCCTCCGTAGCTGACATGGAGCCAGAGCCTCTGGTGAGGGAGCAGGCAGGGGCCCCGATGGACTTTGCCTGTCTGAGTCATTCGCCTTTGTGATTGCTCATTCAGGTAATGTCACACAGCCGGTCTACGTTCTGAAACACAACCCGCCCAGGGCCCTCAAGCTTGACATTGAAGCGCTAATTGCCCTTGACCCACGGAGCACACACTTGATGTGGTGCATCTGGTTTTCTGAGGCTCTGAGAGACGGCTTTCGAGGCTGACTCTAAGTGGTGGCACCTCTCAGAAGCGGCAGTAGGTTCCCTTGTCCATGGAGCTGGCCAAAAAGGATGTAAGGACGCCACAGGTGTGTTTGGGGACTTTCCCCTGCTAAAGATGCCACCTAAGTAATTATGAGTGGGACGTTTAAGCAGAGATCATATTTTTTATACTTTTTAAAGGTTATACTTTGCTTCAATTATAGGGAATTGCCACGAGCTGTTTCCTTCACTCAATTAGAAAACTTCTTAAAAGCAGCAATGATTTATCTGTCTAGAAACTAAGGTCAGTAAGGTATCAGTGGATGCTCAGTAGATCACAGTGAGTGGACATGGTACCAGCAGCCCATGCTGGGGTCATTGCACTGTTTGACCGTATAACAGAATCTGCAGCGCCGGAGTGTCTGGAGATTAGGACATGCAGGTGCACACCCCCGAACGCCTTCTGCCTGCGTTCCCACCTGCCCCTGCTGAGCAATGCAGCAGACCTTTCCTACCTTGTCATTGGCTCTGCCTTTCTCAGGACCAGCCATCCACTGGCCGAGGTACACGTCGGTTGTCTGCTCCTTTGTTCTATGTTTTCCACCGGGCACTCCAATTTGGGCTTGCTTGGCACCATTAATGCCTCCCTCCCCTCCCCACATAGGTCAAGTCACACACACACACACACACACACATACAAATGTTTCTTTGAGCAAAGATCGTACTTCTTTGTAGCTTTGTTGTAGTTCATTAACAACACCCGGGTGCCTATGATCCTTGTTGGAAAAACAGCGTGGTTCACGCATTCAGTTTTGAGCTCCCTGAAGATATTTGTTCATTTGAAATACCACCTGTTCCAAACCTGACATTTTACCACACGAGGAACCCAGGAGCCAACCTGAGCCGACGGGACAGGCAGCCGGTCTGCAGGGCAGTCCAGCCAAGCCCCTTCCTCCAGGTGCAGAGTCCCCCCACCCACCGAAGATCAGCACGGTGGTGTACCTCCCTCTCCCGCTCTTTTCTTTAATTTGCTTATCAGGCAGCCATCGGTTTTATCATTGTTTCTTCATTTCGGGACAGACTAGTAACTCTTGGTCAAGCCCTATGACTCATTTCCTTACTTTCAAGCAAAGGTCACGACAGTTCCCCGGTCAGAGTCCTGCCAGTGCGCCCCTTGGGGGAGGGGCGCGGCCTGTGTCCTCTTGACCTACACGGGCGCTGGTGGGGCGATGACTCATGAATTCCCTGATGTCTTTCCAAGCGCAGATGAGCCCACAGTCTCTGAGGCGATGGGCAAGGTGTGGAATGCAGGTTGGCATGGCTCTCGGAAAACAAATAATTTCCTTTTCCAAAGTAACATATTTATTTTAATTGGCTCACAATAAATAGTAGGGCTGTTAGTAACTCACAGAAGGGAAGTGCACTTTGGAGAGCTGGCCTCGGGTAGACAAGAAGCAAAAGTGCATGGCGGGGGGGGGGGGGGTACAGGAGTCCTCCTGTGACTTAGAGCCATTTTATAGGCGTCTGCAACTGGTCAGAATAAGTAGCTCTGGAGAGTAATTCAGAATCACAGGGTTTCAGAGCTGGGAGGCACTTTACAAAATAGCTGATTCAACCCCCTTCTATGGCAGATGAAAAAAAGGCCAAAGTGTTCAGAGACTCGACCCGTTTCCAAATTCTTGTGTTGCCTCCAACTGGAGAGGCAGGTGGGTCCTGAACCTTTTTTTTTTTTTTATCCTCACCCGAGGACATTTTTCCATTTTTTGTTCAGATAGAGCGGGAAGGAGAGAGAGAGAAACATCGACGTGAAAGGGACACATCGAGTGGCTGCCACCCGCACAACCAACCAGGGCCGGGGACAAACTGCAACCGAGGTACATGCCCTTAGCGGGAACCGAACCCGGGTCTCTCTGGACCACAGGCCGACGCTCTAACCGCTGAGCCAAACCGGCCAGGGCTGAACCTTGATGCCACAGTGTCAGCATGGCAGACACCTGGCGAAGCAGACACAGTGGCCAACTCTCGTCACCTCCGCTGTGACCGGGGTTGGACCAGGTTCCTGGGGCCTCCCGCCCGGCTGGGCTGAGGCCCTCTGCGCTCCCGGGGCTCACCAGGTGTGTCAGGACTTCTAGACGGGGCGGTTCCGGCTCGCCGGACCTGTGTGTCTCTGAGTGCTGGGTTAGCGGTGGGCTTCCCGGGGCTTGGGGACTGCTCTGGGGGTTTGGTGCTTGGTGAATACTTCTGCAGATAACGTTCCTCAGCCGCTCGCAAGTCGCTGGAAGCCCCCCATTGCCAACACGGATGTTTCACAATGTCGGCTTTGTCATTCTTCAGGCATGGGATCAGCAGCTGCCCTTGCAAAGGTGTGCGGCATCGCTTCCCCGGGAGGAGGCATGCCACGCAGGGCCTCGCGGGCAGCGGGGTGCGGCAGGAGGCCGAGGGGCCGGGCAGCAGCTTCTACTGTGCTGTCCTCGGGAAGGGAAGGCGGGTGAGCAGCTCAGACGGCCCGCTGTAAGAATCTTGGGGGTCGCTGGAGGGCAGAGGCTGGCATTGAGGCAGGGAACTGCTGTGTCCTCCGAGGGTGTCCGAGTCACGTGGAGGAGGGGCGGGTGTGTGGCCTCAAGGTGGCCCAGGACAGACGCGTTGGCTGTCCTTGAGAACCGGTCGGCCCTGGAGGCCAGCGAGGCCGCAGATGCCAGAGCCTCAGGAATCCGGAGAATGCAGTTCACGCCCAGCACTGGCAGAAGCGAGCACCTCTGAAGTTTTCCTGAGAGGAGGGCTCTGCCACCCCCCCCCGGGGCGGCTGCGCAGGGCACCTTGTTGGCAGACAGTAGATGAAGCAGGACTCGAGAGGGGGCGGGGGGTGAGGCTGTAACGCAACACCTTGGTCTTTACTGAACGCTGTTTTGCGAGCTGGTTTAACCAGAAAACGCTTTTGAGAAGCACACCGCGCAGTTGTAAGGACACCCTGAGCCCGGGCTCCTCCACACGGAACCGGGCTGGGCGTTGATTGCAGTCGGGCTCGGCTCTCTCCTAGGTCGGCTGTAGAAGCAGGCACGCAGGCTGGCGTAATTACGGCCACACCACGGCTTTCCCCACACCTGCTGGGCTCGAACTGGGTTTCCCGCTGTCCAGGACTGAGCCCCGTGCTCTGTACCTGGTCCGAGCGGCCGGAGCACCACCGTCCCGGGGACGCCCTCGCCGGCCTCCCAAACCCACAAATGCGTTTCATGTCGTGTCGGAAGGACACTCTGCTAAGCATGCCACAGTGTTACTGACTTCATCGTCAGGACAGCCCTACGAGGCAAGTGTGTGCACCCCTGTTTCAAGATCAGGAACTTGAGATGTAGAGATGCCCCGTGCCCTGTCCAAGGTCACAGGGCTAGAAGACATTCAGGCTGTCAGTGCAACTGATGCTGTTTGAAAAAAATGAACATGTTTGTGGGAATCAGGTAGGTCCCTTTTGATAGATATGTGTGTGTTAATATCTGCTTTAAATCGGAGGAATCTCTCTCTCCCTCCCTCCTTCTCCCACCCCTCCCCAGCCCCCAAACATTCTGGAACTTTATTAAGACTCTATCCATTCAGAGGAATTCAGATGGAATTTGGCTTAGCAAGGTCTCTTTTACGTCCTTTCTCCTAGACTCTGTGGTTCTCAACTTGGGGTCGAACGACCCTTTCACAGGGGTCGCCTAAAACCATCGGAAAACACCTATTTCCGAGGGTCTTAGGAACCGAGACACGCTCCTCTGTCCGTCCAGGCGGGTCCGCAGATGCCCACACGCAGACGCCCCACATGCAGATGCTCCCACAGACAACATGAGGACTTGTATTAAAGGGTCCCAGCATTAGGAAGGTTGAGAACCACTGTCCTAGAGAGAGTATACATTCATCAGTAAACAGGAACGCAGGGAAAATTTTAAACCACTTTATCGTACAATTTGTAGCACTGGCTTCGATACACAAGATACTACTGCGAATTCATTCTTACCCATTAATTACAACAAACATTTTCAGTCGGGGTTCAACCGGCAGAAACAGCAGGAGATAAATATTAAGAGATTCATTGCGAGCAATTGGGTGTGGAATTGTGGGGCTGGCTGGTCACGTCTGAAACCCCCAGGGCAGGCTCGGGGGTCTGGAAGGGGCGGAGGGGACTCCGTGGCTAGTCTTTAGCTTCAGGGAGGCCTCAGTTCTGCTCCTAAAGTCTCTCAACAGATTGAATCAGACTCACTCAGATTAAGCAGGATAATCTCCCCTGACTAAAGTCAGCTGACCGTGGATTTGATTCCCACATTCGACATACTTTCAGGGCAGCACCTGGATGGGTCTGTGATGGAATCCTGGGGGCTGTAGCCCCACCGGTTCCCGCAAGAACTGGAGCAAAACCTTTACCTATCATGATGTTATTAGTCTCTTATGCTTGTTTATTATGAACAGAAAATAGTTAGTTAGAAATATTCTGCCCTGGCCAGTTTGGCTCAGCGGTTAGAGCGTCGGCCTGCGGTCCTGAGAGACCCGGGTTCGGTTCCCGCTGAGGACATGTATCTCGGTTGCAGTTTGTCCCCGGCCCTGGTTGGGGTTGTGTGGGTGGCAGCCACTGGATGTGTCTCTCTCACATCAATGTTTCTCTCTCTCTCCCTTCCTTTTTTCTTCCCGCTCTATCTGAAGATAAATGCAAAAATGTTCTTGGGTGAGGATAAAAAAAATTGGAGGAAAAAAAAAAAAAGAATATTCCCTTGACGGCATTTTAATCATTTCCATGGGATTTCCTTCGACTGGTCTGAAGCCACGTGACAACTTACACTGGTGTTTGCTTGCTTTTCGGATCCCTTTCTGTTCATACTCGCCCCTCTCCCTTCGTGGTCCGGGTGTGTGTCTGTGGCTTCTAGGGACCACGAGCCCGGCCACCTTCTGGGCAAGAGAGGCTGTGGTGTTGGCCTCTGCGGCCGATGGGAGGGCTCACTGAGTCAGTGAAATCGCCGAGCGAGAGGGTCTGGCTCCCAATAAACAACATGTTCTCGAAGTTGTCGCTATTCTTGCCCTCGGGTTAATTTCCTCTGGTGGTGAACGTGCCGTGAGTGACAGAGGTCCCTGCAGAAGCCGTCTGGAGGCCCTGATGTCACATTTAGAAGAATAAAAGAGTTGGCATCTATCACTGGGTGCCTGACCCGAAACGTATCATTTTCTTTTATTTTAGAAGTGTATTCCAGTCTTATTGAGATGTAACATCGTGTTCATTGTACATGCCCATCATAGTGCCTTGATACACTGTGAAACGATCGTTTTCAAAGACCCCTTTTCCATGGCCACCTTCCCAGGCTGGCTTCCGACCATTCCCCGGACTGCGAGGCCGGCCAGGCGCTGGCCCTGAACCGGGCGGGACGTGGTCTCTGCTCACAGACACTGAGGGGGTGTCAACACCTTTCTGGGCAGTAAGCCAGTTTCTAGGTAGCTCCCTCGGGCGTCGGTGAGTGATTTCAGGAGCCTCCTGCTGTGGAGGAAGGCACGCGGCTGGAAGGCGTTTTCTCCGGCCTCCTGTGGGACGGGTGACGAGGTGTCCTGATGCCCGGCGCCCGCCTGCTCGGCTCTGGAGCAGGACTTGCTCCTCACTTGCTGGAGGTGCTCCTCACTTGCTGGAGGAGAGCTCGAGACGGAGCAGGTGCCCAGCAGGTGCCGTTCCCACGTGCACCCCTGGGGGTGCTACAGGTGTCCTAGGTTGACCCAAAGGGATGGATCGTTCCTTAGGGCCCAGAGCGGCTAGGGACAAGAATTCAGAAGTGGTCGCCTCAGGTGACATGCCCAAGAATGTAGGGTGTTCCTGGCTTCCATACAGGGTTCCGACGTGGTCCACGTCCCTCGGAGCAACATCCACGTAGTGAGCGGAAGCCACTTCTCCACTGGTGAGGGGGGCTGCGTGGGCTGTGGTGGCATCACAGCGGGATGGTTTGCGTAGCGGGAGAACACGTTTCACCGAAAGGTGGTTACTTAGGCTGGCGCGAACCTCAGTCTAGCAGGCGGGACCGAGGGCGGGGATTTGGGACTGAGGAAATACTGAGAAAGGCAGAGAGAAGGTGGCACGAGGAATAATCCTGAGATGGAAGCGATGAAAGTTCTGTTTCATTCTGATCTGAACCGTCAGTGTGTTAGATCACTCAGTAATGTATTCAAATCAACCCCATACAGATAAGGTCGGGTGCACACATTCAGACAGGCCCCCGGACGGTCACTCAGCGGTTTCCCGTGCGCGCTGTCGCAGGGCTGGGCCTTCGCCTGAGTGGCACCACAGGCTGTGGGTGATGTCCCGGCGTCCAGGGAAACCCTCTCGCCTGCGGCCACTTAGCTCCTAAGTGGTAAGAGAATCTGCTGGTTTTTATTGACGCGCAGAGGAAGCAACACGCCCGACGGGTGAGACCCGCAGTGGGCCTCGTCGATAGGCCTGTGGATGCGTTTACGACATCGGCTGAACTCGCATTCGCTGCTCGCTTCTCTGAGCACGACACGTGCATTATTTAATTCTCGAAACTCTCTGAGAGGAGGGCATCGTCATGATAAGGAAGCGGAAGTGTGGGCGGAGGTGGTGATCACACACCCTCTGAGCGGCCAAGCTGGGGTGCCCCAGGCCACCGGGCCCCATGCCCACACTCCAGCGCGGGGCTCCGCAGCCTGCGATGTGCGGGGTCCCTGGTAGAGTTCACCTCTGACCTGTCAAGACATGTTCTTTCAAGGACATTATGAAGGTCGGTGTTAGGTGACAATCGGATATTGATATGACATGATCCACAAACACAGAATTGAGGCAGGTCGGGCTTACTTCAGCCTTTGAAATCTACCTACAGGAATGGTCAAAATGTGGGGTGCCTTCGGAAAGAAACCTCTACTATTATTTTTTCTTTATTGATTTTTAGAGAGAGAGAGAGAGAAACATCGATTGGCCGCCTCCTGCATGCCCCCCACTGGGGATCTGGCCCAAAACCTGGGCATGTGCCCTGACCGGGAATCAAACTGGTGACCTCCTGGTGCAGGGGTCAATGCTCAACCACTGAGCCTCACTGGCTGAGCTGAAATAAACCTCTAAAACCAGAGAAATGGGATTTACTACAATCCAGGGACAGAGGGACCTCGATGATACTGAGGGCTGGGGACCCAGACTGTCTCCACCCTGGGCTGACGCCCGACTCTCTCCCTCCCCTGGCTTACAGTGGATGCTTGTCTCTGCTCGGGAGGCAAACATTTTGGAGTTTTTTGATACTTGTTCAAGTTCAGTCAGGCGTTATTGACATTTTCTGGAATCTTGCACAATATTCTTGCATTTGTTTTAACACTGGGTTGCGTTCCAAATGCGAAGACTCAGTGTGTTTTTGTTTTTGCTTTTGTTTTTGTATCTCTGTCACCCAGCACCATCCAGATGAATAAATGCGGGAGAAAGACACGAGAGGCTATATAGTCTACCGAAAAGCACGGATGCGTTAACACGCCTGCGTTAACAAACCGCACACCCGGAGAGCCCTCCGCGTGTTCTTAGGGGTCTGTGTACCGTCCGCAGTAATTGGGTTTTGTCTGGAAGAACAGGGAGAGTGCTTGTTAATAATTAATATTTAATAATTAATATAAATATAGGGACGGCTTCTAAAACAAGGGCTAAGAGAACATCTGGACGAGCGTCTGGCAACGCCGGACATCAGGCCACAGGAAGGCCTTATCCGCTTAGACCCGGTCCTGCCGGCTCCCTCTGTCCGGGAGGGTCCTACAGCGACGCCTGGGTAGGAGATCTGGGGGTGCAAAGGCACAGGATGCCAGAGGAAGAAACACCCTGAGCGTGGTCATCACTCAAACCAGTCGGCAGCCTGTGCACCCGCTACGGGGCGATCTCACCGAGCGACAGTGGCACAGGATTGCGGCCCGCCGAGCGCGGGGGTGAGCTTTCTCGGAATGCCCAGTGCGGCGGCCGTGTGGGCGTTTGTGACGTCGAGATGGAGGGAGAGCCACGTCCAGGGGCTTCCGCGAGAGCGAAGGCAGCCCCACGAAGTCTCCTTGTCGAGGTCGCTGACATCCTTGCACACTCAATAAGAATCCTCGGATCAGAGACATGCCCTGCACACCTGAAGGCCTTGGGTGGCCCACAGTAGGACGAAGACATGTCCACCCTCACAGAAACCAAAGACAGGCGGACGCAAGCGGGAAGGAATCTTCCAGTTGGTGGAGATTTTACGGGAAAGGCAGGGGTCGGTGTGGGTGAGGGGGCAGGAACGGTCCGCTCCAGCCCAGGTGGAGGAAGTGTGAACTATTCAACACTCATTCATTGTCTTCTCAGCAATATTAATATAAAACTATATTTCACTGCTCGGAACTACGAATTATAGCAACTTAAGTATCTTCCTAGTAGGAAAATGGGGCAGTGACTTATGGTATATCCGCACAATAAGATACACTGTAGCAATTAGGAAGGAAAGCACGTAGGGAATATTTAAGGACTGGAAGGATACTCGGAATGCATTTGTGTTGGCAGAATAATGTGGCCTCCCCCAAAGATGTCCACACCCGTCCCTGGAACCTGTTCTGTCGCACGGTAAAGGGGAATTAAGGTTAAAGATGGAAGTAAGGTTGCTAATGAGTTGACCATGAGATGGGAGATTGTCCTGGGTTATCTGAATGGGACCAGTGCGATCACAAGGTGTTTATGTGTGGGAGAGACAGGGCGTCCCAGCGTGTGGTGCAATGTGAGAGACATGCAGTCGGCCACTGCTGGCTTTGAAGGTGGAAGGGAGCCAGGGAATGTCGCAGCCCCTAGAAGCTGGAAAAGCCACGAAAATGGATTTTCTCCGAGAGCTTCCAGAAACACGGCTCTGCTGAAACCTTGTCTTCAGGCCGCTGAGATCCATTTCCGTCTTCTGACCTCCGGAGCTGCTAACATAATCCATTTGTGTTGTTTTAAGTCATCAAGTTTGTGCTAATTTGTTACAGCAGCAGTGGGAAGTGCATGCAACATTGAAGTGAAAATGTCTAGTTTTGTAACATGCACTCAGCAGGGTGAGTTACACACACACACACACACACACACACACGTGCACAGCAGAACAACTGAGAACGTGTACAAAATAGCTAAGTTCATTGTGGTTCTATCCAGGATGTGGTCATGTTACAATTGATTTATATTAATTTTATATATTATTTGTTCTTTTTCCACAATACAAATGATTACTTTGTAATAAGAAGAAAATGTTGTAGTGATCACTGGGTTCGTGTTGCTGAAAACTCTCTTGTCACTTTGCAGTATGGACCCTTAACAGGCAGCTTCAGTTTGTCATTCATTTTAAGGTGATGTTTTGGGGGTCTTCTTTCCTGTAGAATGTTCTTCCCAAATTATAGGCAACTGGTCATTGATGGTCATGTAGAAGCCCAAATAAATATCTCACTGAAGGGTGTTCTCAGGTAAGCACTTCAAATTTAATTTAACTTTATTTATTTTTAAATCTTCACCCAAGGATATTTTTCCATTTATTTTCAAACAGAGTGGGAGGGGGAGAGAGAGAGAAAGAGAGAGAGAGAGGCACATGTGAGAGAGACGCACATCGACTGGTTGCCATCGACTGGTTGCCTCCTGCACGACCCCCACCAGGGCTGGGGACGAACCGCAACCAAGGTACGTGCCCTTGACTGGAATTGAATCCGCGACTCTTAGGTCCTCAGGCCAACACTCTAACCACTGAACAAAACCTGCCAGGGCTTAAAAAATTTTTGTTGTTGTTGTTGTTGTTAATCCTCACTCAAGGATATTCTTCCATTGATGTTTAGAGACGGTAGAAGGGAGGAAGGGAGGGAGAGGGGGAGGGGGAGAGAGAGAGAGAAAGAGAGAGAGAGAAACATCAGTGTGAGAGAAATACATCAATTGGTTGCCTCCTGCATGACCCCAACTGGGGCTGAGGATCGAACCTGCAACCCAGGTAAGGGCCCATGACCCTTAGATCCCCAGGCTGACACACTAACCCCTGAGCCAAACTGACCAGGGCGACACTTCACATTTCAGTACATGGCCAGGACATACTCATTCAATCTTGCAAGGTTAATTCATTCCTGTGAGCTGAGCCTAGTGTCCACTCATTCAAACATTGCCCAGCCGCAGGACAGCGGAGATTATAACCACTCAGCAGGAGCACTGAAGCAATGATTATGACCCCCCATGAAAGAGCAGAACGGAAAAGCCCACATGCCTCTAATTACAATGATTGGAAAGAAACATCGGGAGATTCTCTTCTCTCTGGTTGCACTTGCCAGTAGAACACCCGCCTTCCAGGCACGGAGGCCGGGACCTGCTTTGCTCGGAAAGGTCAGTGTACACCACACCCACGCAGAAGAGCAACGCCAGCGGTGGACTCGGGACAGCCAGTGCTGGTGTCGGCCAGGACGCAGCAAACGCTATTTACTGTTCTTCACGCCGACATCAAATTCACGACCGGAGCTGTGATCCGGACGGTGTCACTAAAGCTGACCGTAGTGACTGGCTCAGTAGCGACTGGCTCAGTGTTGACGCAGCTGATCACTGGAGGGCGGGTTCAATCAAGCCAAAGGCTTCTGGTTCTAAAGGCAACACTGTTAGTCATGCTGGTTCTCAGAGATGATTTTTAAATAATTTTGTTAACTTGTATAGTTGGACCAAATAAAATAGAACATTTTATTGAACATATAGAACATGTCTTGGGGAGAGAGAGAGAGACAGAGATACAGATAGAGATAAAGATGGAGATAGAGATAGAGATAAGGATAGGGATAGAAATAGGGATAGAGATAGAATATATTATTCTAATCAGAAATATAAAAATAGATTCGGATATATTACCTTAGCTTTTCCTTAGCCATCACAATCACACCTCAGTGCACTGTCTTGGTTTTCAATGGCTGGATGCAGAAAAAACAGTGACTCTACTTTGGAGGTGGCAGGCGGCCAGGAAAATCATGCTCCCCGTCAGTTTTGGCTGGGCGATGCCATGGAAAGGGGACTTGAAAGGGAAATGAGTGCTTCCGAGGAGATTGTGCGGAAAATTCTGCAATTGCCAGGTGGCCCCAGGGACGGTAACTCAGCCCCTCCCTGTGGGCCACAGCTGCTGCTTTGAGAGATGAGACGAGATTTAAGAGAGTTGGGAGCACATTGGCAGAAGCACACGGACCCCGCCAGGGGGCCTTGTTGGTCTGCAGACTGTGCTTGTGTGTTTCCGCGTTTGATTGTCTTTGATACCTGGAGAGGCGTCAGGCGGTCATTCCTGGGGCAGCAGCCCTGTTGATAAGAAACCGTCCCAGGCGAGCACGTGGCGGGGGCGGGGCAGCGGCCTTTCGGGGCGCAGTTAGGGGAGCGAGGAAGAGCTGGCCCGCAGGCTGGAAGCAGGCTGAGCGAGGTCCTGCGTTAGACCAGGGCTGCTCAGTGACAGCTTGTGGACAAGGCCGGACGAGGACTGGCCAAAGGGAACTCCTCCAAATACCGCGACAGAGCCAAGGGAGAGAACATCTCTGCGTTGTTCAACTTTAAAAAATGACAAAATATGTCATAATTGTAGAAAGTAACAGAGGAAAACACCCCAAACACGTGCACCTACTATTCATCTCTCAAAGCTCAGCCTCTGGTGGTACTGGCTTCCGACGGTTAACAGATATGCTTGACCCCCTCTGTGAGGTCTCCCTCTCCTGACCCCCTCCCTCACTCCATTTCCAGAGAAAGGTGTGGTGTTTATTATTCCCATGAGTGTTTTTTTTTTTAATAAAGTCACCTTCTCACGTTGGCACGTATCTCTAAATGATTGATAATATTTGAAGAGTGTTGAATGGTGGACCCCCAAAGATACGTCCACATCCTAACTCCCGGAATGAATGTGACCTTATTTGGGGAAAGAGGCGTTGTGGATGGCATTAGGCTGAAGATCTCAAGGAAAGATGACTCTGGATTTATTGAGCAGGCCCCAGATCCCACAACAAGTGTCTTTGTGGAGGGAGAATCGCGGCCGTGTGGCATGGTGGCAGAGATTGACGTGATGCAGCTACAAGCCAAGAAACTCCTGGGGCTCCCAGAAGCTGGAAGGAGCCAAGAAGGATGGTCCCCGAGAGCCTTTGGAGACAGCACAGTCTCCTGACACCTTGATTTCAGACCTCTGGCCTCTGGAACCGTGAAAGGAAATGTTTGTGGGTTCCCACTGTGCGCAGATTTACCGTGGCGGCCCCAGGAGGCCCGGATGGAGTTGTCCAGCATCTCTCACACTCCTAGAGAAGTGCGTGAGTGCATGGGACAGTCCACAGCCTGCTTTTTCTCACCGTTTGACATGTTATTTTATCCATTTTCTTTGCTCTGTCAAGTTCCACTGTGTGACTTTATTGCTTTCCAGCTGTGTAGTCTTGGGCTGATGTCTTTATATCTCAACATCCTCATCTATGAAATGGAAAAAACAGTCACCACCCAGAGTGGAATTACCAAAAATCAAAAAAGCCTACCTACTTCGTGGGGTTATTTTGAGAATTAACTGAGGTCATATTTGTCAAGTCCTTCCAGGAGAATACCTTGGAACCCTAGGAGTTGTTCACGTGTTAATTTAAAAAAATGCTTGTATTCATTCAGCCGCTGGAGGACTTACAGGATGGTTCTGCTTTGTCATCATCCTCAAGGATGGGGCTTTGACTGTTCCTGAAGGTGCGTCCTGGTTCACAGGTGGAGGAATTTCTCGATGGTCCACGGCAGACACGGCATGCTGAGTCCCAGTGGGCACACTTTCACTTTTCTAGCTCTTGCCCGATTCTTCTCTCAAGCGTTTGTAACAGTTTACCTTCCCACCAGCTAGGAATGAAGTTCGGTTTGTCCATGTCTTTGTCAACTCTTGTTGTTATCAGAGTGTTCATTTTTGCTCATCTGATGGGTATGAAATTGTTTAATTTCATTTATACAGTTTAATGTTACTTTCTTGTTTACTTGTTATTTTTTGGATTCCTAGTGAGATTGAGCATCTTGTGAAATGCTTGTTGACCATTTCTGATTGTTCTTCTGTGACCTGTGTGTTCATGTCCTCTGTCTCTCTTTCTATTGGATAGTTGTTTTTTTTTTAATCCTCACCTGAAGATACTTTTCCATTCATCTTCAGATAGAGTAGGGGTGGGGGTGGGGCAGAGAGAGAGAGAGACACATCAATGTGAGAGAGTCACATCTTTTGGTTGCCTCCTGCATGACCCTGACCAGGGCCGGGGACAAACCGCAACTGAGGTATGTGCCCTTGACCAGAATGGAACCTGCAACTCTGGTCTGCAGGCTGACACTCTAACCACTGAGCAAAACTGGCCAGAGCAGATGGCTTATCTTTTAAAAATGTATCTATCTCTTTCTGTGGATGCTGGATGCTTGCACTTTCTTTGTAGTAAGTATTGCATATATTGTTTATCAGTGTGTGTCTTATCTTTTCACTTTGTTTATGGTGTCTTTTGTTTAGCGGAACTTAATTCCATATAGTTAAACATACGTATCTTTTTCTTTATGATTTATACTTTTAAATGAGTCTTATTTAGGAAGGGGGAAAATCTTGCTTTTATATTTATTTTAAATGTTAAGTGGATTTTATTTTCATACCAAGGTTTTTAATAGATTTTGAGTTATTTCTGTAAGTGACGAGAGTGAGGGATATAATATTTTGCGTGTGGATGATCGAATGTCTCATATTTATCGAAAAGCCCAGGGTACATCTAGGCTCTCTGCGCACCGCTCTGCTGTCCTGACCTTGCAATCACATGCACTTCTCCAGTTGAGGTTGGTCTTACAACAGTTACTATCAGATAGGCAAGTTCTCACCCTCCTCTCGGCTTTCTCCGTCAGAAAGCTCTTTGCTATCATTGGCTCTTTGCTCTTCTATATTAATTTTAGAATGTATGTGTCCTGTTGATTTTTTAATTGGAGTTTCCTTTTTTAAGACCACTTTTGATATGTTTACGAGTCTCTCCCTCTAAGAACATGGAGTGTGTCTCTGCTAGTCAGAATGTTTCTGTGCCCCTCAATGACACTTGCTGTGTTCTCCAGAAAGGCCTTGCCCATCTTTTTAAAGACTATGTCTTTGCAACTTGTAGTCTATGCTACTACTTTTTTGGCCTCATTTTTTTTTTCCCTATTAAATTTTGTACTTGGTTATTTTTTGTCTATTCTAAAGCTATTGCCGAATTCTTGAATGGCATTTTTAATGGTGACACATTTTCTACATATTAGGAATTTTGTAGAAAGGACACCGTTATGATTCTGCCAATACTCACCTTCCTTGTCTATAGCGGAGCATTTATTTTTTATTTTTGTATTAAATTTTTTTTTCTTTATTGATTCTAGAGAGAGAGGAAGGGAGAGGGAGAGAGATGGAAACATTGATGAGAGAGAACATCGATTGGCCGCCTCCTGCATGCCCCCCACTGGGGATCACGCTGACAACCTGGGCATGTGCCCTGACCGGGAATAGAACTGGTGACCTCTTGGTGCAGGGGTCAATGCTCAACCACTGAGCCACACTGGCTGGGCTTATTTTTGTATTTTTACCGAGCGGTGTCACAAATGTGTGTTTGACATTTTCAGTTACAGAGTGAGTCATTCAAAACACTTTTTTATTTTTCCTTAGCACTGAGATCTAAGTTGAATTGAACACACACACACACATACATGTCAGAGAGAATGTATGATATATATATATATATATATATATATATATATATATATATATATGTGTGTGTGTGTGTGTGTGTGTATACATTCCCTCCCTTAATTTCTTTTACTGCTTTTGAATGGTGAAGATCCAAGTTCATTTTTGCATGAAATGTATATTTTTAACAAGTTTATTTTTTAACAAGTTGGTATTTTACAGTGTGCTGTAACCATCTGTCACTCAGTAAGTCTAAAAATCCAGATATATCAAAACTAAATTTTTTTTTTTTTGAAATAAGGAACTGTTATCATTTCTTTAGGACCTTTACACCCTCAAAGGGGTTTAGGGTAACTCTGCTTTGAGGCAACACTGACCTCCTGTGGCCAGTCTCAAAAAGTGTTCTTTTCCTTTGGACGAAGAGTGTTCTTTCTAGTAATTTCTCTGTCATACTAACCGTTACTTTCAGTCCACAAAATGCACTGTACCTTAGCCGGGGTGACACAGTCCAGCTGTAGTACGCTCACCAAGGCCACGTGTGAGCAAGGACCCAGCTCTCTGTGGACCGAGCGGGACCCTCCAGGCGGGGGCGCCTCCGAGCAGGTGGGGCGGCGCCGGCCTGGGGGCCTTCCAGTCTGCGACCACTTCCTGCGCGTATCGTGCCCCTTCCCTTCCAGTTCTGCCCGTGAGTCCATTTCATATGTTATTTTATTATTATTATTATTATTATTGTTTTGTATCCTCACCCGAGGACATTTTTGCATTCATCTTCAGATAGAGCAGGAGGGAGAGAGGGGGGAAGAGAGAGAGAGACATCAATATGAGAGACACACATTGAGTGGCTGCCACCAACACAACCCCAACCAGGGCCGGGGACAAACCGCAACCGAGGTACGTGCCCTCAGCGGGAGCCGACCCGGGCCTCTCTGGTCCGCGGGCTGACGCTCTAACCGCTGACCCACCCGGGCCTCTCTGGTCCGCGGGCTGACGCTCTAACCGCTGGGACACCCGGCCAGGGCTGACTGTTTCATGAGCCGAGTCCCAGGAAGGCGGCAGCTCTTCCTGTTTCGCTGAAGCTCCGAATCTGTCTCCATCTGCTGACTGTGCCGCAGCCCAGCGTCCGGTTCTCCGCCTCACTCACCGCCTTGGTCCCCAGCTTCCCCGAAGGTGACAGCAGCCCCCTGGACGCCTTCTCTAACTTTACTCCTCTCTTTTGGTAAACTGAGGTTATGATGGACATACGGCATTATCCCAGCTCCAGGGGTACAACATCACGATCCAGCGTTTGTGCACATGGTGACACGATCATCACAGTAAGTCTGGTTAAGATCCGTCACCACACAGAGTTACAGAATCCTTCTTCTTCTTCTTCTTCTTTTTGGTGCGTGCCCCTAACGGGAACCGAACCCAGGACTCTCTGGTCTGCAGGCCGACGTTCCAACCAACCGTGAGCCAAACCAGCCAGGGCCAGAATCGTTATTCTCGTGATGAGGACTTGGAACATCTCTCTGTGCAACTTTCCATACACAGTCCGGTACTGTTCCCTGTCCTCACCGCGCCGGCGTCACATCCCAGGACCTATGTTTTCAGCCCCGCCCTGCACACCAGTCTGTCCCCTGGGACTCCTTTCTGTCCCTCCCTCCACCCTCCGGGACCCCTCAGAAGGGCTCCTGCCGTGTCGCCCTGGGTGCTGATCCTCGGGGGCCCGTGATAAGGCAGAAACTGAGGGTCAGTGTCAGATGTTTATGCCACTTTGACGGCCATTTTACGGATATCTGAATCTAATGATAAAATCTGGATATTTTGGTCGTCCTTGCCTTTGTCACTTCATGTTCCCGCACGCGATTTCCCCGCGTTGCGTTTCTCTTGGCAGCCGGGGCTGCGTTGGAGGAGAAGCAGCCGCCTCGGCCGGAGGCCTGCGGGCCCCGCTCTGTGCTAGCCCACGGGGCCAGGCCTTAAACCGCATTTTAAGAAGTCGTTATTGTTGGAAGCATTACGTTTTCAAGGTGTTATTTCCTGATCCAAAGTCTTTGATGTCTTATTTCTCGCTGTGTCACATGTAAACGGTCCCTGGGATGTCCAGTGAGTTTCAGCATCAGCTCAGCCACGTGGCCTTGTTTGCACGGGGGCCCCGGGCTCAGGAACCCCGCCTGCCTTCTCCACCCCACGCTTGCTTCGCTCAGGCTCCTGAGCCGACCGCCCCTCGGATCCCACCCAGACACCCGCCGGAAGGGACCGCCACTCCAAGGTCCACTTCGCATTTGCCTCCTAATTGGACACAGCTTCCTCTCCGTGTTCGGGGGCGGTCACCATGACGACAGGCGCAGCAGGTGCCGCCAGAGCTTGCTGGGCCCGTTTGTGCGAATGCTGCCCGCTGCCCCCTGGCTTCCCCTGGACCCTCTCCTGCAACTCTCACCCGGATTTTCATCCCCATTTTGCGGATGAAGAAACTGAGACACCGGGTGTTCCGTGTCATAGCCACCGCCACGCAGATTGTCAGAGGTGGAGAGTGGATAACAGGCAGTCAGACTTGTCTTTGGGTTTCTCTGTGAGATAAACATGAACTCTAGAGCGGAGGACGTTGACGTTCAGTGTCCGAGGCCACAGAGCCGGTGGGGATTACTTGAACACGTCAGTTGTATTAGCTTCCTTGGGCCACTGAAAGAAATGATTACAACTGGGGCAGCTTAAAACTGGATTTATTATCTCCCGATGTCGGGGGTGACAAGTCTGAAATGAAGGTTCTGGAAGGCTTGCTTCCCTTGGGAAGCGAAGGAGAATCTTCTGCATGCCCTTCTCTGTCCTCAGCATCCCTTGGCTTGTAGCTGCATCACTTCTCTGAGTCTGTGTCCCATCATCTCCCTTTCTTTTCTCTTCTAAGGACACCAGTCATTGGGGTAGGGCCAACTCTCCGTGCAGGATGACCTCCTCTTAAGACTCTTAACCTCACTGCGTCTGCAAAGACCCCATTTCCACGTTAAATCACATTCACAGGTCCCTGGGTTAGGACATGAACGTATCTTTCTGGAGGACACTATTCAGTCCACTAGGGGTTGTCTAACTCCACGACCCCCACGCTGTCTGGTGTCAATCACTCTGTGCCCTGCCCTTTAGTATTCGATGCCACATTCGCTAACTGGTAGCTGGTTGTTCCACAGGTTAGTTTTCTTAAGCTGCTGGTACTTAAGGACCATGCGTCAGACATTAGTCGCTGGGGAGAGGGGGGGGGGTGGTCCTCGGCTGCACAGGAAGGAAGCAGCAGGTAGGAGCAGGGTGAGACTTGCTTGGACCGGAGAACCTTCCTGGAATTCCACCTCACAGCGTGTAGGAAGTCAGTTGACAGCTACAGACAAAGCCATTTGTATGTAGAAGCCAAGGAAGGGGTGTCCCCAAGGACAAAAATGGAAGCACCATAGAAGTGCCAGGAGGGACCTAATAATTCTGTAGCTCCTAACTCCATGCTCACCGTCACCCATTTCATTTTATTATTATCCAATTCATGCTTTGTCCACTGAAGTTCAGAGCCCCAGGGGAAAATGAAGTCTCTAACTTAGCTGACCGGCGGTTGATTTGGGGATAGTACCCTTCGGTTCACAGGAGCAAGTAAAACCGTTTTGTAGCACATTCTGAAAATGACTCTGAAGCGTGATCAAGGTATCACAGGTCTCAGCAATCAAATACACGCTTTGATTAAAATGATACAGGCTAGTCCTGGGGGAGAAGCCTCCGGTCTGCAGCGTCACTCACGGGAAAAGCTTTGCCGGGAACTAATGAAACTGCTCCTAAGGGCCAGTCCTCAAGTTTCTGGGGAAGTTTGCACTGTGGAGTGATTGCTGAGCGGAAGGAGCCTGGCTCAGAATTTCAGAAGGTCCATTTGCATGGAAACACGCCGGGCTTTTTGTTTGCTTTTGCTTTCCACTGGCCCTTGGGAATGCAAAGTGCAAGACCCCCTGGGAGCTGAAATGAGATGCAGGGTAGTGGGAGGAGGGCGGGCAGGTGTGGGCTTGGGGGGTACCCAGCTTCGAGATGTTTTGTAAGTGCATTCTCCCCCTCCCCCCCAAAGAGAATGAAGAGTAAATATGTCTCCAGTTTAATGCTCTCCTGAAAAGCAAAGACTGTCCCTGGAGGCAAGATAAGGGAAGTGAGGCCCTGGTGTTCCCTTGCGCTTGCTTTTCAATAGTGGATTTTATGCTGGAGGCGCTATGTCTGGATACACGCTGTCGCATACTCCTGTTTGAACGCTCTCCCCTTCCTTCGTGAACTGTCCGAGTTTGTCTCCATCGTCCCGCGGGTGGGAATGGGACCAGGAGCGGTGGTTCATCGCTGAGCTTTAGGACTGGGCTCCTGTGGGTTTACCAGCAGCGCCCCCTTGTGGCACTTGTGTGCATTTCTTAATCTAAAGCGTGGAAAAGAATTTTGAAAACAAGGGGGAACAAGACTTGATTTATAAACAATGTTTTGTTTTTCAGGCTGCTACTTTAATTATTCTTTTCTCTTGCTGTATCTGTTAGTTCAGGCTAAAGGTCATCCTTACGGCACGAGGAGCTGTTCACTGATAGAAAGTTCAGGGGTGCAGCCTGTGGCCCTGAGTGGGTGGGGCCAGTGTCCCGTGAGGGTCGGGACACTTTGATCACAGTGAACATTAGGTGAGTGGCAGAAGTCAGTGTCAAATTGTTGCTCTCGACTTGCTTGTAAGCACTTGCAGACTTTAATTTTAAAATGTACCAATCTCAAGACTGACGTATTTTTGTTATTATTGTTCTTTCACAGTATCATGTTTCTTTTGTCTTTATTTGAATTCAGGATGTAAATTCCCAAGACTTTTTTATTAACTACTAAAATATGTATCGTGTGCAGCACCTTATAAACTCATATTCCAATTCTGTGTGAAATTATTGGAAACTGTTTCCATGCCAGGCACCCTCTGTTGCATTGTAGCTGTTTAAATTGTTGCACGTTCAAAGGCACAGACCAAGGGGGTCTCTCCTTCTGCCTTTCCTCTGATGTTCCTCATCAACTTAATTAAAATAAACAGTGCTACATTCAAAAGGCCTTTCTAAGAAGTGTTTAAAAGATATGACATATATGAAGTCCTGGGGCCTGATGAAGTGAGTTTGGGTATTTTCACTACCTAGAGAAAGGTCGCAGGGACAGTGGTTCTGTTTACCCAGCGCGTGTGTGAATGTGGGGGTGTCACTTGAAGTGATCACCTTGAAAGCAGACTCGATGACAAGTATAGTTTTGCTGCCCTTCCACTCCAAACGTCTATCTTGTCTTGAATTTGGGACTTTGTGAAGGCAACAGGGGGACGGTAGAAAGACGGACCTCTGTGATCTTGTGAAAATTCTAAGAGCCCTCTTTTCCACAAGTTCTTTCTTCGGTTCACTTCTGGTGACGTAATGTCTGGATTTTAATTCAGTGTCTGCCATTTGCCACCTGTGCTAGTTATATTACCATGTGACAAATCACCCCAAAACTTGGCAGCTAAGAAACAAACAATATTCATTTATTATCTCACGATTCCTGTGGATCAGGAATCCAGGCATAGTTTTTTTTTTTTTTTTTTTTTTTTTTTATCATCCTCACCCAAGGACATTTTTCCATTCTTTGTTCAGATAGAGTGGGAGGGAGAGAGAGGAACAGAGAGAGAGAAACATCGATGTGAAAGGGACACATCGAGTGGCTGCCACCCGCACAACCAACCAGGGCCGGGGACAAACCAACCGAGGTACATGCCCTTAGCGGGAACCGAACCCGGGTCTCTCCGGACCGCAGGCCGATGCTCTAACCGCTGAGCCAAACTGGCCAGGGCCAGGCATAGTTTTGTTGGGCCCTCTGGCTTGGGGTGTCACCAGCCTGCAGTCAGCGTCAGCCAAGCTGTGGTCTCCTCTGAAGGCCCAGCCATGGAGAGTCCACTCCTGAGCTCCCTCACGTGGCGGTGGGTGGACTGCAGGCCCTTGCTGGCTGGAGCCAGAGACAATATTTCCTTGCCATGTGGGACTCTCCGCTGGGTAGTTCTCAACACGGTAGCTGGTTTTCCCCAGAACAAGCAAAAATGAGAGTAAGGGAACAAGGGAGGGCTAGTGAGGCAGAAGCCAGAGTCTTTTTATAACCTGATCTTGGAGGTGACATGCCATCACTTTGCCATATTTTGTTAGAATCAAGTCCCTATGTCTAGGTGCCACTTGATGGGAGGTGCAAATAGCAGGGAACTGGGGTCACCCGGGGCCATCTCAGAGGCCCCCACCATGGCGTGGGGTCAGTGGGCAAGTCCTCTCTTGGTCTCCAGTATGTCAAATGGTTAAAAGATGGATTCTTACTTGAGAAGGCTGTTGTGAGGGTTTTAAATAAGTTAATCAGACACTGAGAACTGAACCTGGTGTGGTTAGGATGCACTTAAAGTGAAGTACTAGCAACATCCTGAATTTATAAGGGGGACACTGAGACCCACTGAATTGATGGTCCAAGTCCTACAACTCAGAAGGGGTGGGGATGCTGAGATGGGAGCCCAGAGATGCCCACTGGTCTCTCTTGACCACAGTGGGGCCTCGGATGTGGTCCCATCCCCAGATGAGTAACCGGTAACCAGAGCTGTGTTTCTACTGGATTGCTCTTGTCAATGGCTTGCATGTTGTTGGATCCGTTGGCCAACTCTTCCTCCACCTGGTTTGAGTCACCAGCATTGTCTGAGGCTGTGGTTCATTCTCTTCCCGGAAACACACTGGTTTTCTGCCTACCTTCCCTCATCTCTCTGGCCTCTGACTCTTGATGCGCCTTTAGCTCAATGCTTGGACTCCTTCCCTTTAAACAATTTTTTTATCCTCACCCGAGGACATTTTTTTTTTTTTTGCATTTATTTTCAGATAGAGGAAGAGAGGGAGGAAGGGAGAGAGAGAAACATCTATGTGAAAGAGACACATCAACTGGTTGCCACCCACACAACCCTAACCCAGCCGGGTACAAACTGCAATGGAGGTACGTGCCCTTAGGGGGAACCGAACTCAGGACCAGGACACTCTGGTCCGCAGGTGGACGCTCTAGCCGCAGAGCCAAACCAGCCAGGGCTGGACTCCCCTTTTAATCCATATTCCTTCTTGCTTCTCTTAGCCAGTTTCGTGGCTTTAAACACCATCTTAAACACAGTCCTTAATGGAAAGGACTCCCAAGTTTGTATTTTTAGTCCAGTTCTTTCCTGACTGGAATCCCTGGGTAGGTGCTCTCTGCTGTCTAACCCATCTAATCTCACCATGTTCCACGTGACCTTCAGACCTTCCTTTGAAAGCTTTCTTTCCTTTAATCCCAAGTTTTTGGTGTTTTTTTTTTCCTTCATAGCTCTTAGCAACTTCTCATCTCTTACACAGTTTATTTTTTCCTTATTTCTATATTTTACTTGTTTTTACTATTGTCTGTCTCTGCCTTCTAGAACATAAGTTCCACAAGGGCAGGGATCCCCCCCCCATTTTGATCAATATTGAATCTTATTTAAGGACTTGAATATGGCTGAACATGTAGCACAGACAATAAATATTTGTTACATGATTAAATAAATAAATTGAAATAAAAACAAGGAAAGGATGAGCTGTCGACCGCGCCAGCGACCAGCCGTGGAGAAAGCAGTACCATCTGTTCCCGCTCGTGGGACCAGGGGTCCACGTCCTCCCTGCCCCCGCCAGACGCCAACCCCAACAGGACGGGCTCCTGGGCCACCGAGGCTCACAGGGCGGAGGCGTCTGGGCAGCAGGAACTCTACGAGCCGGTGGAGAACTCAGCGGTGGGAGGGGACCGAAGGCCCAGTAGCCTCCACCCGCAGGGGGCCGGAGGGGTGATGGGAGGCGAGGGACAGGCGGGAGAACACAGACACAGCTTGGCTCTCACTGATTCGAACACTGAAGCATTGAACAACGCTCGGAGCGACAGGAAGCCGGCTGCCCCGCACTAA
The DNA here is from genome assembly GCF_014108415.1 of Molossus molossus. NCBI lineage: Eukaryota > Metazoa > Chordata > Mammalia > Chiroptera > Molossidae > Molossus > Molossus molossus. The sequence goes on from NW_023425399.1 coordinate 113,374,137, forward strand.
TTTAGGAAGAAGAGTAACTCGCTTCATTCACAAACGCTGCCTTCAGTATGGAAAGGTCCCCGGCGACATGAACGGGGGTCTTTTCCTTCCCGTGAAAGGTCACAGCGGCCCCAGCTCCAAGGCCCGATGACCCGGCAGCGTCCGCAGAGCAAATTCAACTCCGTCTCCGCCCTGGGCTTGCGCCTCACCTTCTACCAGCTTCGCTAGGACTCACTGCAATGTTCCCATCACAAAGCTAATTTTAGGAGCAGAGTGTCAAGGAAAGATGAAAAAGAAGAGCCTGGTTTTGTGGAGGTTGGGATTATCATTATCATTATTATTATTTTAAATTTGAGCTGCTCTTGTAAGTGTACCTGTCAGATCAGCCCCACGGTGCCCCTCTGCTGTGCTGTGCTGGGGGGAATGGAAAACAGACAGACAGACAATGGGTTCGTCCTGTTCCGTAACCGCAAACGCGGGGAGGCAGGCCATTGGAGACAGTCCCTAACATTTTACCTGACCCAGTTTAAAAATATATTTATATATTTTTCAACTAGCCAGTGTGGCTAAGTGGTTGAGCCTCAACCCTGCACCAAGAGGTTGCTGGTTCGATTCCCGGTCAGGGCACATGCCCAGGTTGTGGGCCTGATCCCCAGTGGGGGGCATGCAGGAGGCGGCCAATCGCTGTTCTCGCTCATGGATGTTTTTATCTCTCTCCCTCTCCCTTCCTCTCTAAAATCAGTAAAGAAAAAAAATTAAAAATATATATATATTTTCATTTGCTTGAGTACTTGGCATAATGAACATGTTGTATCGTGTCTCCTTACGTGGGTGCAATTGTCCTGTAAGAAAAGGAATGAAACCTATATAAGGAGGAAAAAAATAATTGTCATTTTCTAGGCTATTTCAGCTTTCCGCTACACATGACGAGGAATGGTCTGGTTAGTTCCCCGAGTGACTGTAACGACAACTCGGGCACGTTCTGTCGTCCGTCCCTCTGCAGAGGTCTCCAGCCTGGCGGTGTGTCCAAGTGTCCGGGACAAGTCCGTAGGTCCCACCGGAATCCCGCCTGCTGCAGTCCGGGAAGCCTGGAACCAGCGCCAGGACGGCGGCCCGTCTTCCAGCACCTTCCCTGTCCTCGGGAAGCCAGACTTCTTTCAGAGGCCACGGGTCTGTCCCCTCAGCCCGGTTCCTTCTGGGCCTTGAACCCAGTTTGCCCTCTGGTTTGACCCCACGTTGAGAGGCTGCTCACTCTTGTCGGTGAGCAAAGCTATGAGCTGCTACCACAGTTACCTTTCTGTGCCAGATTATTTCAAGATTATTTTTATTTTCTATTATTCATCTAGTCTAAGGATGTACCACAGGATGGCAATTGAAAAAGAAGAAAAAAATCCAAATGCTTGTCCCCCTCCCCCGCCCAGTGTAGATCATCTTTCTTGGTAGGTGCTAAGAGTGCAAACCAGGGACGAATCTGGAGGGGTGGAAAGGCGGGGTCATGGCTCCTCTCCCCAGGTGGGGGCCCGCACCAGGACTTGACTGCGCTCACTCTGGGCCCGGCACCCTCAGGCAGGAGGGCACCTCACAACCGGGCGGAAGGGGCATGAGCTGTTCCACCCCGGCTGCTTGGCGGCGGCCCCCTGCACACCTCCACAGCTCAGCTATGGTGTCAGGGCGCTGGGCTGCACCTACCCTCTCCAAACCCAGGCATCTGCCTCGTGCCTCAGTTCCCCTCCTCCCAGAGATGAGCCAGAGCGGACCGCCTGGCCCTCACTCCAATGCCAACAGCTCCCGTAACTCCCACGTTTTAGTGACTGCGTGGCCGGAGGCCCGGGAGCCCACCCGGACCACTGTGGGCAGCGCTCTCCGAAACCACACCACAAATCTTTTCTAGGCCACAGACTCCATGGCATTGATGCCACCCCCGCGCCTTGTCTCCCGCAGGCAACTAACTGACCCCCCGGGCGAACAGCCCCTACACCCTAGTCACGCGGGTCCAAAAGCGCGGCGTGGGTGGGAGGATCCATCCGCCAAGCACCCTCACCGGGCCTGAGACTCACAGGGCCGCACTCGAGGGGGGGGTCTGGCCTGTTCAGTCGCAGCCCAACCCTGCAACAGTGCTGGGCCCGTCTCTGGTCGCTCCTGGGGTCCCCACGGCAGGGAGGCCCAGTGCCTCCCTTCTGGCCGGGGTTCCAGGCAGCCAGGAGGGGGCGGAGGAGCGGGCTCCGGCCTGCACAGGCCGCCCCGGGTCACACAGTACTGGGGGGGGGGGGAGGCATGCACGACCCCGTCGGGTCCTGGAGCGCCAGTGTGGCCACGTGGGTGCGCACGTGGCTCAGGAGGCGCGAGACGCACGAGCTGCCCCGGAGGCTGCTGGGGGCGGGAAGGTGCGAGGTGCACGCGGTGGGGAGGGGGCGGGGGAGCGCGACTGAGGCCCGAGAGGTCTCCCCTCTCGCAGGTGCTTCAGGCCCGCGGGGAAGTCCCGCCCAGGAGCGCGCCTGCTGCCGTTGGGCGGATGGCCCGAGACACCTGTGTGGCCGCGCTCCGGTGGGGGAGCCGCAGGGTGTGCCTGGTCACCTGCGGGGAGTCCACCCTGAACTCCAACGGGCACCCCCGAGGCCACAGACGGCAGCTCCAGTCTTGCTGCAGCGAGATGAGGCTCCAGGCCAGTGCCCGGGACACTGTCACCAGCCTCTGCACGGCGGCCTCCTGAGTGGTGGTGCAGGAACCAGGCCGGTTCACACCTGTAGCAGGAGGCCCGGCCTTGGGACAGCACCTCCTCCGGGGTCAGCTGGAGGGACCCCTCGCGGCACACTTCCATGCAACGTGTGATTTTGCCAGCATCTGAGAAATTTTACACTCGTGTGACTTTTTTGGCAACATCTCGTCTTCATGAAGGTGGTCCCAGGCCCAAGCCGCGGTCGGCAGAGTTCTCCCGGTCTCCCTCCTCGGAAAACCCGCGCTCTGTCCTAGGTAGGGGTGTGCGTGTGCGGGCGTGCACTCGGCTTGGGAGGTGGTGTGCGGAGGGAGAGCCCAGGACCTGCTGCCCCCCCAGTGCTGGGGAGTGTGCAAGGCATGCTGGGACCAGGGGACGCCCGGGAGTACATTCTTTCTGTTGGCGTCCAGTAAAGTCCATGAAATTTTTATTCCTTGGAGGAAAAGAGAAACAGCCCTCTATTAGAGACTCGGCTTTGATTTTGGCAGCAAAAATAGAAGGAAAAGAATCTAGCCTTTTCTCAAGAGATCAAACTTACAGCTTTAAAAAAACAGCAACACCAAACAAAACTTTGCCAGCTGCCTGTTCTGATTGCTCATTTTCGGACAGGATTGGGGCTGTTTCATTACGGAATGAAAAATCACCCCCCCGCCCCCAGTAGTTTCCTGGAACCCTTCATCATCACACACTCTGACACGGTGAGAAATGAATGCCATTCATTCTGTTTCAAGTTCAAAATGCTGTAGGATAAAGTGTCAGTTACAGAGCTGTTCCTCATAGAAGGAAATCCAGAAGAATATCGAGCAATTCCACCAATTATTTTTCCTAAATTCACCCGATTTTCATCAATTCAAGGACACTTTGAATTAGAAATGGAATAAAAAATGAGTAATATCCCAAAGGAATTAAAAATGAAACACAGCCCTGGCCGGTTTGGCTCAGCGGTTGGAGCGTCGGCCTGCGGTACAGAGAGACCCGGGTTCGGTTCCCGCTAAGGGCACGTACCTCGGTTGCAGTTTGTCCCCGGCCCTGGTTGGTCGTGCGGGTGGCAGCCACTCGATGTGTCCCTTTCACATCGATGTTTCTCTCTCTCTCTCTCTCCCTCTCTCTCCCTCCTGCTCTATCTGAACAAAGAATGGAAAAATGTCCTTGAGTGAGGATAAAAAAAATAAAAAATAAATAAAAATGAAACACAGAACGGGCAAAGGTTTTGACACAAATTTAATAGACCAAGTGTGGATTTTCTCGCTGTGGAAGACCTTATCAACAGTCACTGATATTTTGCTGTAGCCTTGCTTTTAGTTCTTTGTAAAACAATAAAAAAATCACATAACTAGGTCCAGTTAGGTCCACATTGTTTTATAGATCAATAAACTCAAACAAGCTAAGACCTGGAGGGCTTCACACCCCATCACCAGGTTGGTGAGCGGCCATGTAGAGGGGCCTGGACGTGTGGCTACATGGACTCTTAGCTGCCTCAGCACCAGGACCCTTCCCTGCACCTGACTGGTGGTTAATTTTGTGTCCACTTGACAGGGCTGATAGCTGGTAAAACGCTGTTTCTGGGTGGTCTGTGAGTGTCTCCAGAAGACATCAGCATTTGAGTTAGCATCCTGAGTAACACAGGTGGGTTGCAGGGTCCCTGGGGGACCTGGATGGAACAAAGGTAGAGGAAGGCGCATCTGCTCTGCTTGAGCTGGGACATCCATCATCTCCTGCCCGGGGACAGTAGTGCTCCTGGTTCTCGGGCCTTGGGCTCAGGCAGGATTGCGCCCCCAGCTCCATGAGTCTCCTGCTTGCAAACAGCCCAGAGTGAGACCTCTCGGCCTCCACTACCTGGTGAGCTCATCCCTGGAGCAGGTCTGTGTAGGCTGTTGGTTCTGGTTCCCTATCAGTGTGTCAGTCCCCTGACATACACCGTTCACGACGGAAATTCCCTTGTTACCGTCCCATGTGCTAATGAGGGCCCTCACCTGGCTCCTTCTTTGAGATGCAGTGTCTAGGCCGACCCACATTTCTAGAGGGTCCGAGTCAATGCGTTGAGGCCAGACAGCTGTAAAACCCGAGGAGTAGTGGCCAGACAGGAGCAGGGGGAGAGCGATGGAAAGATTTGGGGTGCCGAAAAGAAAAGCCACACTTCCTACTTTGGACGGTACACAGGCTCGGGCTACTGATGTCAGGGATCATGTTTAAAGCGGTAGAATTTCTCACTATGGAAAAAGCTAGGGAATCATCATTTTTTGTTTTCAGACAAGAATGTGACAAATGGGGGCAGATTCATTGCCATGTTTTCCATCTACTCTTAGTTTGAAATCATGACTCCATACTATGGTGGTGTGAGATACCCGTTTAATAAGTGGGGGGATGAGGGAAGCCTGTTTTTAGTATATTATCACTAGTTAACAAATCAAAAGGTCCTATGCATAGTAACACTTGAACTTCATCCTCACGAACTTTCAGGCGGTTGTCAAATGTCACCAAGAACTTAGAATCAGTAAAGAACTCTCAGCTTGTTGTTTTGGAAAATTTTATTTTTATGAGTACACTCCGCTCAGGATGTCTGTTATTAGCATGCAAACATGACCAGCTCTTTCTCTCTTAATGCCGCCATTTACAAAAGTTTAATGTTTTAATTTGAAAATTTCACATCGAATCTTTGTCAGAATTAATAAGTCATCATATCTCTGAATACTAGGCAAGGTGTTGAAGAAATGCAACAAATGTGAATTGTAAGATTTTTCTTCTTTTGGAAAACTCCAATGAAAAATACATTCAGAATAATGTTACACATCTGTGTGGTACATTTAAAAAAAATTTTTTTTCCTTTATTGATTTTAGAGAAAGAGGAAGGGCGAGGGAAAGAGAGAGGGAAACATGGATGAGAGAGAACATCGATTGGCCGCCTCCTGCACGCCCCCCACTGGGGATCTGGCCCACAACCTGGGCGTGTGCCCTGACCGGGAATCAAACCGGCAACCTCTTGGTGCAGGGGCGACGCTCAACCACTGAGCCACACCGACCGGGCAAGAGTGCCATTGAATGTATTATGTCTGCTGTCTCTCTTGCACTGGAATGTCGGGGCAGGAGTCTGTGTTCCAGTCACAGATGCATCGCAGGCTGTGCCTGGCACAGGACATGTGGTAGGTGCACAGCTGAGTGAATGGAGACCCAGCGGGGAAGAAGGGGAGGATCTCAGCCAAGTAGGGAAGTAAAGAGTCACAGCCCCTTGGGGAAGTGATGGCTGTGTTAACGGTCCCCAGATCTCTGCTAAAACTGTGTTTCCTGCCTTGGTCCAGGGAGAAACATCTTCCCAGACCGTGTGTCCTAGTAGCTCCCGTGCGGCACCGCCGACTGGGAACATGTCCTGTGCAGCTCTGTAATGTGGTGGCAGTCTCAAGTGTTTTTTTAATGTTCACCCGAGGACATTTTTGCATTCATCTTCAGATAGAACAAGGGGGGGGGGAGAGAAAGAAACATGGACGTGAGAAAGACACAGTGAGTGGCTGCCACCCACATGACCCCAACCGGGGCCCGGGACAAACTGCAACTGAGGTACATGCCCCTAGCGGGAACCGGACCCGGGACTCTCCGGTCCGCGGGCTGACGCTCTAACCGCTGAGCCAAACGGGCCAGGGCCTGAGTTTTGTTAAGAGCGTGCAGACTTTGAGGGGCTGGAGAGGGGATCCAAGGAGAAGGAATCCATCCTCCTCTTCACATACGCGTATCGTGGAAACTCAGTCACAGGGCTACATTATGACACAGTGTTGTCCTCATGTTCCGCCTGCTGCATTACAAGGACGTTCAGTGTGCTGGGTCGGTCCTGAAAACCCACAGGCTTTACCCAATTCAAGAAAATGTAAAAGAAAAAAGTGGCCCATGTGAAGTAGGTCTGCACACCCAGTGGGTTTGTTAAAAACATTTGTTTTACTGGAAGCTAAGCACCAGAGAGGGCTGTTGATTCCCTCCGGGTCACACAGTTACTGATTAGTTCCTCTGACACTGAACGTCTGGTTCCGTGTGTTTTCCGGAGACGTTTGAGCCACGGGGAAAGTCAGGATGCAGGTCCCGCTGCGTGTGGGGACGGAAGGGGCCCAGATGAACCACTGAGGCAGTTTCCAAGTTAGGTCGTGGGCTCAACGTGTTGGTTAGGGCTCTCCAGAGAAACAGACCAACGATCAGTATAATATATATTAGGGTAACGCCTATATTTGTAGCAGGTAACTTATTTATTACAATGTAGTACCCCTTATTATCTACTGATGACAGTGTACACGCTCCGCAAGCTGCAGACCAAGGCCAGCAGGGGGGCAGTTGCTGTCCGAGTCCACAGGCCTGAGAGCCAGGAGACGTGGGGGTGTAATGACAGGCCCAGGGAGTGTCCCACGGCGGAGAGGACCCATAGCCCAGCTCAAAGGCTGTCAGCCAGCAGGGGCCACCCCCCGACTCAGCCTTTATGTTCCCTTCAGGCCCGGGCTGGGGTGAATGGGGCCCACCCACGTTGGGGAGGGCAGTCTGCGCCCTGAGATCCCTGAGACCACTCATCCCAATGCTAACTTCCTCCAGGGATCCCCCCCCGAATCACGTGTACCCAAATATCTGGGCTCCTAAGCGGAAGGCGAGGGGGGCCCGAGCCTGGGTGCAGAGGAGCTGGGCGAAGGCAGGGAGTGACCCGTCTGTGAGGGTCACTGTCAAAGGGCGTAGATTAGGACAGGAAAGGGGAGTTGGGGCAGTGAGGAGGGAGGGTGGTTGGGGTGGCTGGGGTGCTGTGCAGGGGTACCGGCCACATGATGCCAGTTCCAGCTTCCAAGTCAAGATCCCTCAGAGGTCTCTGCGCAGGTGGCCCCGTGAGGTCCAGGCCCACCCTCCTCTCCCCAGCTGGGAGGGGTCAGAGCCACCCACCAACAGGCTGCAGCTGATGGGGACTCTCGGGCATGACTCCCCTCAGGCTCAACAGGGGCTGGGTAGGCAAAGGAGGGACTTCCCAGTGGTCAGATACGGCAGCTCTCCCTCCTCTGATGGCCTCAGCGCAGTACAGGTGCAGTTAACTGTACCCGAGCCCAAACTTTCAACGAGACTGGGTTATACCCACAGCAGCTAAGAGGCAGAGCTTTTTGCAAAGCATCAAGCACCTAGTTGTACACTTACAACTCATCCTTTGGGGTTTGCACAGAGAAGGTGAATGTGTTTCCTCCCAGTACAGCGTCCACAGAGGGCCACTGCTCACTGAAATTCGCTCCTGGACACACGGGCTGGGAACATCTCCCCGACAGCCCTCAGACTGGGCAGAAGGGTGTCATCATTCCTCATTCCCTGGCAGTTCTACAAAGAATGACTCTTTATTCTTTAAAAGAGTCAGGAGAGCCCTGGCCAGTTTGGCTCAGCGGTTAGAGTGTCGGCCTGCGGTCCGGAGAGACCCGGGTTCGGTTCCCGCTAAGGGCACGTACTTCGGTTGCAGTTTGTCCCCAGCCCTGGTTGGTCATGCGGGTGGCAGCCACTCGATGTGTCCCTTCACATCGATGTTTCTCTCTCTCTCTCCCTTCCTCTCTCTCCCTCCCACTTTATCTTTAAAAAATGGAAAAATGTCCTCGGGTGAGGATAAAAAAAATAAAAAAATAAATAAATAAAATAAAAGAGTCAGGAGACAGTAAAGTGATGGAGACTTTGGGATCTTGTGTGCACACATAGTGCGTGTCCTGTGTGCGTGGATACTTTGTGGTGTCCCGTGTGCATGGATACTTTGTGGTGTCCTGTGTGTGTGGATACTTTGTAGTGCCCTGTATATGTGGATACTTTGCGGTGTCCTGTGTGCATGGATACTTTGTTTGTGGTGTCCTATGTGCGTGGATACTTTGTAGTGCCCTGTGTGTGTGGATACTTTGTGGTGTCCTGTGCGTGTGGATACTTTGATTACAGTCTGTTCTACAGCTTGAGACATTCTCTCTTGTTCCTCAAGGATCTTCACTGATATTTGGTCTAAATGACATGGAACAAAAACATCATTGCCCTCTCTCTGTCCAGCAGGTCCTTGGGGAGGTACCTGCGTGTGCACCTGGCGCCACAGAACGCTTGGTGAACTTGGTCTGCCACCCTGCCCAGGATAGGTTTTCTGTGCTACTGACGACAGTGAGACTGTCATAGAAGTGAGCGGCAGTGAAGGTCGGGGCAGTTGGGCGTGACGTCCTGCACATGGAGAAGAACCTGCTTACTTCCCTGAAGTCCCAGTTGTGAGATACAAATGCCGTTTGGCCCGACTCCAGGTGTAATCACAAGACTTGATTCAGTTTCAGCCTCAAAGGGAGGAGAGGGTCAGGCCTGCCTGTAGCCCAGAATCCATGAGGTGAGCCCCAGACTCGCAGACTCAGTTTCAGAGCTGAGCCCCCTGCCAGGTCCGGGCTCTCACCCACCTTGGAGACTCCCTACCTCCAGCGGAGCCTGCGGACACCTCTCCCCTGACTCACCAGGGAGGAGTTTCCTGCTCTGGACAGAGCGCAGGCTTCTGCTGAGACCTGGCATTGCCAGATGGGGCTCCCGAGGTCCCACACGATCCGGGAGGTTACCTGGCATTAAGTTCTGGTGATCAGGGCTGGAGCTGCTCTGAAACCTGGTTCTTGCTCTCCTTGGACAGATTCCAAAGACTCCAGAGATCCGGGTCAGTGTGACCTTAGGATGGTGAGCGTCCTTGGGAAGACGCTCCGGCATGGAAAACACGGGCGTGTAGCAGCCGGGCTGGCTGTTTAGATGCTGCTCACATGCACTGATGTGGATTTGAAAATAAAAAGAGGATTACTGCTCTAAGGATTAATATAGGATTAATCTAGTTCTTTAATACCCAAAACACAAATGTCCTGAAGGAGAAATTGATGCCCTCTTTAGGAAAAAATACAGCTAATAATTCTATAGAATCATGATTCTCCTAAGGAGATCATCTTTCGTGAGCAAGATGATTTAGAAGAAATTCATCCCCTGATCAGCTTATGCTCATGATTAATGTACACGTTGTTTTCTTCTTGCCATTAACGGCAACCGGGCAGTGCTGATTTTAGGTGTGTTGAATTGCAGTTGATGAATTAGCGTTGGAGCTTGGGAAGCGAGTTTTATGTTTACAACTCAGAGGTACCAGTGAAATACCAGTTTGGAACTGTTCCTGGTTATTAACCTTTGAAGAAAGGGAGCTCATCAACATTTTATTAAACCTATTTTCTTTAATGTGGCCTTTTTATTTACTAATCGTCACTAGCTGATGTATTGTGCCACCAGCAGGAGTTTTGGACCATTCTGTGTCTCTCTTCCGTCTCCGTGTGCAATTGTCACTGATATTTAGGGTATTAATAGCCATAGACACAGAGGAACAAGAGGATGCTCTTGTCCAAAATCTCTGCCATTTTTGGAACCAGCCTTTGGATGAATAAGCCTCTGGATGAATTAATGATATTCCTTTAGGGACCTTTCTTGACAAAGATTCTAATTACAGCAGTGCAGGGCCCCGAACCTTGAACTCTGTGGCCGGTGATGATGTCGGCAGGATGGGGGAGGGAAGACAGCACCTCTGAACGGAGTCATGTGGGCCCACTGGCACAGTAAATTCATGCTGAAGATGTCCAACCTTGGAACCGGATCGACTCGACCGGATTCTGCTGCTGCTGTGTGTTGGCTGTAACTCAGTAGGCCTCAGTTTCCTTCTCTCTACAACGGGCACAGTGCCAGTACTGTGGGCTTTTGGGGGGAGGGGGCCCGCAGGCGGAGCCTGGTTCCCAGCGCACCGCCGGGAAGACCACTCTGCTCTAAACTGCAGGGTCCCTGGCTCCCCACGTGCAGTCCGCAGGCAGCTCACCTGTTAGTCACCCAGCAGGTGTCTGGGTTCCTGAAGCCAGCATCTCACTGTGGGCTGTGCACTGTCCCACGGCCCGAGCAGGAGCACGAGGCAGTGAACACTCAGAGGTGGTTCTCGCTCTCGTGGGAAGTGTAATTTGGTGGGGACACAGGTTGTGAACTGGTTAACACACAACACATCATACCACGTAGCACACGCCCTGGAGGAAGGAGCTGGGGCAGAGATGCCGGAACAGAAGGGACCAGACCCTCCTGGAGCGGTCGGGGGCCCCTCCTGATGGGCAGCTCGCCAAAGAGATGGGGACACCTGTGCGGGTTCCGGGTCAGGAGTGCCTCAGCGGGAACACCCATAAGTGGGCGGTGGGGCCACGTGCCGGGAGGGGCGGCGGGCGGGACAGACAGGGATGATGACACATTCGGGGTTGTTGTCCAGGCCCCGAGCCGTCGGAAGGAGTCGGGAGTTGACGTCCAGTGAAGCCACACCCCTGTTCTGAGCAGGTGAGCAGCGTGTTCTGGTTATTTGCACACGTCTTTAAACACATGCTATGAGCATCTTGGCTCGTCTGCAGGTGCTCTGTGAGCTGTGATGAGCCTGGGGCAGCGTCCCTGGGAAATGTGTCCCGTGGACAAGGGTTTGGATATAAAGGCAAGATGCCGCCGCCCACAGGGCAGTCTTTATTCAAAGAGAGAAGTAGGTGGTTAACAATGGGGCTCTCCATTCTCATCTACTCTGGAAGGAAACAGTGAAAATTGTCACTGAGATGAAATCATTGCCAAGGATTGTTTTTCTTGACAGTATTTTGAGTGAAGAAACAGGCTTTGAAATGATACTTTTTTTTTTTTTTTTTTTTTTTTACCACCAAAATATACATTGTCAGCTGATGGGAAAGTGACTCACATAAATTATCACAGAGGGAAAACCTCGTTCATGTTATTGATGAAGCCAGGACAGATGATTCTCTGGGATCGGGTGGTTTAAGGGGATAATTTCTGAGCTAGCCCGAATCTGTCACCTTTGGCTGAATTATCACCGTTTTTATTGTTGAGAATATAATATTAGGATTTATTCCAGAGCCCAGACTCTGGTACACAAAGAACTCGGCCGCAGAGAGCTTAGGTGCTTCCCAAGCCTTGGCGAGTCTCCCCCTACTCAGAGGGAAGAATCGATGCGGCCTTATTGGGAATATTTATCAGCCATGTCCTAATACTGCCAGAGCGTGAGGAACTACTTTCCAGAGAGGAATCAATCCAGGAGAGGATTAGGAATCCATTTTCTGTGACATCCTAAATTTATGTAACTCAAACTTCTGGCTTTTGAGCATGAAAGGCCTTCAAGTGACTCTCTCTCTTGTCCTGTAAGTAATTTGTAGTCAGAATTTCTCCACAATTCCCGAAGCCATGAGCAAGCCAAAGGCGTAGAACCAGCTCATAGTCCTGTCAGTTAGAAGCAGATGAACCCACTCTGCAGAAGACCATGGATGTTCTGTCTGTTAGAAGTACACAAACCCACTCTGCAGAAGACCGTGGATGTCTGTCTGTTAGAAATAGGAGAACCCACTCTGCAGAAGACCATGGATGTTCTGTCTGTTAGAAGTAGGAGAACCTACTCTGCAGAAGACCATGGATGTCTGTCTGTCAGAAGTAGGAGAACCTACTCTGCAGAAGACCATGGATGTCTGTCTGTTAGAAGTAGACAAACCTAATCTGCAGAAGACCATGGATGTCTGTCTGTTAGAAGTAGACAAACCTACTCTGCAGAAGACCATGGATGTTCTGTCTGTTAGAAGTAGGAGAACCTACTCTGCAGAAGACCATGGATGTCTGTCTGTCAGAAGTAGGAGAACCCACTCTGCAGAAGACCATGGATGTCTGTCTGTTAGAAGTAGGAGAACCCACTCTGCAGAAGACCATGGATGTCTGTCTGTCAGAAGTAGGAGAACCCACTCTGCAGAAGACCATGGATGTCTGTCTGTTAGAAGTAGGAGAACCCACTCTGCAGAAGACCATGGATGTCTGTCTGTTAGAAGTAGGAGAACCTACTCTGCAGAAGACCATGGATGTTCTGTCTGTTAGAAGTAGGAACACCTACTCTGCAGAAGACCATGGATGTCTGTCTGTTAGAAGTAGGAGAACCTACTCTGCAGAAGACCATGGATGTTCTGTCTGTTAAAAGTAGGAGAACCTACTCTGCAGAAGACCATGGATGTCTGTCTGTCAGAAGTAGACAAACCTACTCTGCAGAAGACCATGGATGTCTGTCTGTTAGAAGTAGACAAACCTACTCTGCAGAAGACCATGGATGTTCTGTCTGTTAGAAGTAGGAGAACCTACTCTGCAGAAGACCATGGATGTCTGTCTGTCAGAAGTAGGAGAACCCACTCTGCAGAAGACCATGGATGTCTGTCTGTTAGAAGTAGGAGAACCCACTCTGCAGAAGACCATGGATGTCTGTCTGTTAGAAGTAGGAGAACCTACTCTGCAGAAGACCATGGATGTTCTGTCTGTTAGAAGTAGGAACACCTACTCTGCAGAAGACCATGGATGTCTGTCTGTTAGAAGTAGGAGAACCTACTCTGCAGAAGACCATGGATGTTCTGTCTGTTAAAAGTAGGAGAACCTACTCTGCAGAAGACCATGGATGTCTGTCTGTCAGAAGTAGACAAACCTACTCTGCAGAAGACCATGGATGTCTGTCTGTTAGAAGTAGACAAACCTACTCTGCAGAAGACCATGGATGTTCTGTCTGTTAGAAGTAGGAGAACCTACTCTGCAGAAGACCATGGATGTCTGTCTGTCAGAAGTAGGAGAACCCACTCTGCAGAAGACCATGGATGTCTGTCTGTTAGAAGTAGGAGAACCCACTCTGCAGAAGACCATGGATGTCTGTCTGTTAGAAGTAGGAGAACCTACTCTGCAGAAGACCATGGATGTTTTGTCTGTTAGAAGTAGACAAACCTACTCTGCAGAAGACCATGGATGTCTGTCTGTCAGAAGTAGGAGAACCCACTGTGCAGAAGACCATGGATGTTCTGTCTGTTAAAAGTAGGAGAACCTACTCTGCAGAAGACCATGGATGTCTGTCTGTCAGAAGTAGACAAACCTACTCTGCAGAAGACCATGGATGTCTGTCTGTTAGAAGTAGACAAACCTACTCTGCAGAAGACCATGGATGTTCTGTCTGTTAGAAGTAGGAGAACCTACTCTGCAGAAGACCATGGATGTCTGTCTGTCAGAAGTAGGAGAACCTACTCTGCAGAAGACCATGGATGTCTGTCTGTTAGAAGTAGGAGAACCCACTCTGCAGAAGACCATGGATGTCTGTCTGTTAGAAGTAGGAGAACCCACTCTGCAGAAGACCATGGATGTCTGTCTGTTAGAAGTAGGAGAACCTACTCTGCAGAAGACCATGGATGTCTGTCTGTTAGAAGTAGGCGAACCCACTCTGCAGAAGACCATGGATGTTCTTTCTATTAGCAATAGATGAGCTACTCTGCAGAAGACCATGAATGTTGTGCTTATTAGAACTAGATGAGCCTACGTCAGTAGGTTGGGTCAGGCAACCTACCGAGCAGGATAACATCCTGCTCATTCACAGGAAAGAGGAATCATTTCACATTTAATGTTGATTTTATTTTAAAAAATTGTTATGACTTAAGAAATTTTACTGAAGTTGGTGGTCCCCATATGCACCCCAAAGCCACGAATGGTTTGGGGAACATGGTGGAGCTTCTCTGCATGGTTTCCAAATGGTGAACAGGAAAATAGCAAGACTGCTGTTGATCGTTACATCCATCTTAAACTTCTAAAATTTGTTTGTGTCTGCTTAATCACATGCATAATATCAAGTTCAGTGACAAGTATGCGTACGTATGTGAATATACACAGAGTGCAGAAGCATAGTCAATTTTTATTTAATGGGTAGGGACCCAAAATCAAAACATTAGAAACTAGTTGATAAAGTCATCAGGAATCATTCGTATATGTATTGTCAGAATTGTTTGCTTCTTTTAAATCATTTAAAAGCGTCTATTTCACATCTGCTCTGCACCCCACCAGTCCTGTGTTTCGCCCAGTTACAGTTGCCCCGAGAGACAACACGGGCTGCCGGTCAGGGCGTCCGCCAACGTCAGGCTGCCCCTCGGCCTCCAGGCCTGTGCAGGTTGCCCGGGCCACCTGCTGCCTGCCCCCATCTGTCTCGGAGCCGCAGGGGTCGCCCCCCCAGCAGAACCAGCCAGTTGGTTGAGCGCAGGGATGCACGCGGCCCTGGTGGCCCTGGTGCGGCTGAGACGGCTGCCCCAGAGCCCTTTGTCCCCCTCATTCAAAGGCGCCTCGGCTCCCTGGACCCGAGGCCTCAGGCCTGCCTTCCCCTGGGAATGCCCCCCCCCCCCCCAGGTCCCAGGGATCCCGAAGGACTGAGCAGCCCGCTGGGTCCCTACCTCCTGTTCTCATGCTCACCCTGCCCAGGAGCCCTTCTGTCCCGGCTCCCGCAGTGCGACCTCACAGGTGGGAAGCCTGACCGCACGTCTGCGCTGGCACAAGTCTGCAGTTCACGGCCAGACGCAGAGGTGCCGGGGTAATTCTGTGCTACGCAGTTGATGGGGGTAGTTCCACTGTGCGTACGCAGTTGCCGGGGGTAGTTCCACTGTGCGTACGCAGTTGATGGGGGTAGTTCCACTGTGCGTACGCAGTTGATGGGGGTAGTTCCACTGTGTGTACGCAGTTGCCGGGGGTAGTTCCACTGTGCGTACGCAGTTGCCGAGGTAGTTCCACTGTGCGTACGCAGTTGCCGGGGGTAGTTCCACTGTGCGTACGCAGTTGCCGGGGGTAGTTCCACTGTGCGTACGCAGTTGCCGAGGTAGTTCCACTGTGCGTACGCAGTTGATGGGGGTAGTTCCACTGTGCGTACGCAGTTGCCGGGGGTAGTTCCACTGTGCGTACGCAGTTGATGGGGGTAGTTCCACTGTGCGTACGCAGTTGATGGGGGTAGTTCCACTGTGCGTACGCAGTTGCCGGGGGTAGTTCCACTGTGCGTACGCAGTTGCCGAGGTAGTTCCACTGTGCGTACGCAGTTGATGGGGGTAGTTCCACTGTGCGTACGCAGTTGCCGGGGGTAGTTCCACTGTGCGTACGCAGTTGCCGGGGGTAGTTCCACTGTGCGTACGCAGTTGCCGGGGGTAGTTCCACTGTGCGTACGCAGTTGATGGGGGTAGTTCCACTGTGCGTACGCAGTTGCCAGGGGTAGTTCCACTGTGCGTACGCAGTTGCCAGGGGTAGTTCCACTGTGCGTACGCAGTTGATTGGGGTAGTTCCACTGTGCGTACGCAGTTGCTGGGGGTAGTTCCACTGTGCATACACAGTTGCCGAGGTAGTTCCACTGTGCGTACGCAGTTGCCGGGGGTAGTTCCACTGTGCGTACGCAGTTGCCGGGGGTAGTTCCACTGTGCGTACGCAGTTGCCGGGGGTAGTTCCACTGTGCGTACGCAGTTGCTGAGGTAGTTCCACTGTCTGTTCGCAGTTGCCGAGGTAGTTCCACTGTGCGTACGCAGTTGATGGGGGTAGTTCTGTACGTATGCAGTTCACCGCGTAGATGCAGAGTTGCTGGGGGTAGTTGTTTTTTTAAATATGGCATTGTATTTATTTTTTATTATTATTTTTTATCCTCACCCGAGGACATTTTTCCATTTTTTGTTCAGATAGAGTGGGAGGGAGAGAGAGGAAGAGAGAGAGAGAGAAAGAAACATCGACGTGAAAGGGACACATCGAGTGGCTGCCACCCACACAACCCCAACCAGGGCCGGGGACAAACTGCAATCGAGGTACGTGCCCTTAGCGGGAACCGAACCTGGGTCTCTCCGGACCGCAGGCCAACGCTCTAACCGCTGAGCCAAACCAGCCAGGGCGAGGGGTAGTTCTTTTTCATTTTTCAACATCATTTAAAAAAAATTAGAAAAAAAGAATAATGTAAGAACAAGGTCAAAAATGACCTGATAGGCCCGTCCGCAGTGGCTCTGTTGGTTGAGCATCGTCTTGTGCACCTAAGGTTGCTGGTTTGATTCCCAGTCAGGGCACATACCTGGGTTGTGGGTTCAATACCCCAGTCCGGGAACATATGGAAGGCAACTGATTGATGCCTCCCCCCCCCCCCCCATCGGCATGTCCTTGGTGAGGACTGAAGGAAAAGTGACTAGATGTTACCAGAGCAGGAATACTGCACAGGTCTCTTCGGCTCCTTCCTCCTGAGTCTCACTCCCCAGAAGTCATTTCAGATTCTTCCAGAGAGATCCTGTTGATAAACAAGCATGTATGTATCTGTTTTTTTAAACACAGAACGATATTCTGTATTCTTCTGCTCGTTTTCCCAATGAACAGTGTCTCAGAAGTTTTTCGTGTTGGTTTGTCTTAATTCGCCCCACTCCAAATGTCGGTAGAGAAGTCCGTTGTATAGATGTACCAAGATTTACATGTTGGCCTCTTCTGGTGGGCATTTAGGTGCTTTTCAGCTCTGTGCTCTTAGAACTTAGGATGCAATGACTGTCCTTGTACCAGTGTGAACAGTCGCACAGGGTAAGCGCCTCGTCGTGCGTGGGCGTATTTGTAAGGTTGACTCTAATAAATATGGCCGAGTTGTAGACGTTTATTTTCTTCCCAACAATGTAGTGAGAGAAGCCATTTGCCCATAACTGCTTTAATGCACAAGGATTACAAAATGTTTTTATCCTCAGCAGTTTGATAGTTGCTAGATGAGCGATGTGTCTTCATCGCCTTTCGTCACTCGTCGGTGCGGGTGAGCATATTTGCACGTGCTTAGACGACCTGCATCCCGTTTCTCTCTGATCGGAGCCCGTGTGCGTCTCCTCCGGTGGCTGGGACGTTCCTCGCTGGTTTCCGTCAGCACTTTTTCGTTAGTAAGGACGTTGGCCTTTTCATAGCTGCTGTAGAAACGTTCCCAGGTTGTCACTCGTGTTTTGACATTTGGGTGATAATGTTTTGCCCAGTGAAAACGTGCTGTTACGTAGTCGGATCACACAGCTTGATGTTTATAATTCATGAGTTTTGTTTCTTCCTCGTAGGAGCTCCTGGCATTTTGAACAGTCGCCGACGACGTTCTGGCTTCTCCTTCCGTCTGTCCAGTGCTCCTGCATAGCTCGCAGGGCGAGTCTCAGGAGGGCACTTTTCTATTTTTAAATAACACTTATTGTTTATTCTCTCTCAAAAACCATCCTTTTTTCACAAACTAATAATTATTTTTTTAAATATGTTTTTATTGATTTTTTTTCTTTTTTTTTTAGAGAGAGGAAGGGAGAGAGAGAGAGAGAAACATTGACGAGAGAGAAACATCCATCCGCTGCCTCCTGCACGCCCTCTACTGGGGATTGAGCCTGCATCCCCGGCATGTGCCCTGATTGGGAATCGAACCAGGACCTCTCCATCCGTGGGATGATGCTCCATCCACTGAGCCACACAGGCCGGGCCAAACTAACAATTATTTCAGTAGCAAATTTTTTTCAAAATTTTTTTGTGTTTAAAAAGTTATATTTTCGAGATATCATTGATATTTAACATTCATTTCAGATATACAACATAATGATTCGATATATTTATATATTGCAAAATGATCATAGTGTGTGCTGTAACATCTCTCACCATACACAGTTATACTATTTATTTTCTTGTGATGAGAACTTTTAAGATTTGCTTTCTTAGCAACTTTCAAATCTATACTACAGTATTATTAACTATGGTCACCGTGCCATACTTACAGTCCCTGGGCTTGTTTGCTCTACCGTTGTAAGGCTGTGCCTTTGACTCTTTTCGCCCATGTCACCAACCGCCCGGCCCTGCCTCTAGTAACCCGTACTCTGCATACAGTATTTGACTCCTCTTTATGACTTATTTCACTTGCTTAATGCCCTCAAGTTTCATCCATGTTGTCACAAATGGCAAGATTTCCTTCTTTTTCATGGTTGAATAATATTCCATTGTGTTTATATAGCACACTTTCTCCATCTGTCACGGACTCAGGTTGTTTCCACGGCTTGGCCTCACCGCAGTGGACACGGGATTGCATCAGGGGTTTGTGGAAATGACGTCTTTTGTTTTATCGAGATAAAACCAAGTCAGCTTGAGCCCTCGAGGGGAGCCCAGAACATTCTCTCCCTTGTCCCGGAGGCTCGTCTTCCCATCCTCCGTGTCAGAGGGCTGCCTCCGCCTCCACCAGGGCTCTGCCCTGCCTTTCCAGAGGGGTGCCTTGTCCTCCTCCTTCCCCCTCCTCATGGCCTCGGGACCAATGGATCCAGCCTGGACCGCCAGCGGGATTCCCAGGCAGGGACCATCTCAGCCTGGCATAGTGTTGTGCTTGTTTTCTGTCCTGAAATCAGTGGATGCCCCGCCCGAGGCCAGCCTGCTGCACACTCTGTTCTCCATCACCTCTGTGGTTACACATCCCCCGCCTCTGGAGCTCAGGGCCACTCCCAATCCATCGCCAGGAAGCTGATGGCAGTACCGCGCTCCGGTCCTATGGTTTATTCTGCAGCGTTTGAGAAAAAAGTCAGGCAGACATCGACTGAATGTTTATAATACTCAGGGTTTTAAAGATCAGTGCTGGGAGTGAGCTCAGTTCCAGCGGAGGAGATGCGAGCTGAGAGGCTGCAGTACCAGGGTCAGCGCAGCCGTGGAGGCCGAGAGAGCACCGGGAAAGGCGTCGAGGAGGGTACCGGTGACACGACTTGGAGACCATAAGAAGTGTAATCTTTTTTTTATTTATTTTTTATTGCAAGGGCTATTTCTTTGTACACGGTGGCTTTCCATCCGTTTTGTTGAGTAAAAGCAAACACTGGTTTAATAAAGGAATTGCAACAGTGAAGAGCGACCCTCTGGAATTACAACCCTGGTACCAAGAACATCACTGTTGGCAACAGGAAAACCCGGGACCTGGCTTATTGCCGTAGTTCACGAACCGGCCAGCAGAGGGCACTGCACACCGGCTGTGCGTCCACACGCAGGGCTGGGGGAAGCTTCAGGTGCGACAGGAATGTCGGAGTAACCCAGGTGTTTGCTGGCCTTTGGCTTCAGGAAAACGCCCGGCGCTGAAGGAGGGGTGCGAAGAAGGACATGAGAGAAACGGCACAGTGCTCCCTTATTTGGGAACCAAGAGAAAAAGTGTCTGTGTCCACGTCCACGTGGCGATGAACGGACCCCTATCTACTAACAGAAGGTGAGACAGTAACACTTTTCTGATAAACGGCGCTACGTCTGAATTCCCTTGGAAGTGTTTTTGATTTCACTATGCGGTTTAATTCTCAAGCTTACACTTTTTTTACACTTAAAGATAAAAAAAACCCGAATATAGTTCATGGCTGTAAACATTGAGATAGATATTGTTTGAATAGTAGCATATTGTTTAAATAGTAGCAAAATAGTGTGGTCTGTGCAGCATTCTTATCTGTTTGGGAAGCTATTTAATTTGTTTTTCCCCTGGGAATATGAGGATTTGAAAACATCTTTAAGAGCATAATCTCCCCCTCTCCATCATCTGTCCAAAGGCCTCGCGATTTTGAACCTGTCTGCGCTCCGGGAAACTTGCAAGATGGGCAGCCCTTTGCCGGCATGGCTGGCCCTTTAAGCCAGCGCACGTGGTGGCGTTTTTCGTTCAAGGAGCAAGCTGACCAGGCCCCATGAATGCCACTGCCCTGATTTGCCGTAGCTCATCTACTCGATGCGAGTAAGGATTTTATCACATGTGCACCGACGAGAACCTGCCTCACATTCCTTGTCGGAGGACGACATTCAAGGCAGTGTTGCTGTGAAGGGTCTCACATCCCCAAAGCTGTAAGTGCGCATCCTGGTGTCTCCTGATTGATTTATCGGCTATGTTTAATGACCACTGGTAACGAGTTCCTGCTCTGGTAGGTGTCATGTGGAATCAGGACCCTTCTGGGAGGCTTTAGTCCCCGCCCAGGGTCATTGGTAATTTTACTCAGGGTCAGGGCTTGGCACGATAGAAGTTTTGTTGTATAAATGAGACACTGCCAAACTCAGACCATTAACTATTACTGGGGAACATTTTAAGGGAGATCATTCTAATTTGCACTAATGTCCAATAGCTGTTGTGCAGTGTATTGAGATGCAGCGTATTGAGATGTTGATTCAGATTCAGCCACTTCTTTGGATTAAATCATGATTTGTCTGTAAAGTGGAAACAAATGAACTTGAGCCCTTTGACCCGAGTGGCCCCGGGCACCTGTGGCTCTGTGGCCATGCATCTTTGTGAACACATCAGGGTGCAGCCCCCACGGGGGAGAGAAATGACAGCCTTGGGGGTGTCACAGCAGGACGGTCTAAAGATTAGCTTTGGGTCATTGAATTTGTACAGCCATTTGTTGAAAGTGATTGCTTGTAAATTATTATCTTAAGAAAACCTTTTCTCTCTTTGCCCTGATCATCCGTGACTGGTAATGAATTGCAGTGTCATAGGTCATTGCTTCTTAATTACCTGTACATATCTAACTCAGGCGCGATCTATTTTATCCCGGGGGTGCATGAAGGCTGTGGACTCCAGTCGTCTGGCCAGGTGTCCAGTCCTTGTTGTCTAAACAGCATCAGTGCCGCTCACATAGTAAGAAGAAAGGGCTCCACTCTACCCTCCCCAAGGCAGGGGGAGTTTCCCTCCTTCGGTAGCATGTATGTGGCATTCTCTAGGGAACAGATGATACGTAGATTGTTGCGGGGAGGACCTGGGTGCTGGAGTCAGAATCGGGACAACCAATAACAAACTTTGTAGATTTAGGCAAACACTGCAACGTCACTGCCTCAGTTTCACGATCTGTAAAACGGGCGTAACAGCAGGCTGCTGTGACGATTAAGTGCCAACATTGTCTGTGAAACATCAAGCAGTCGTTATTAGTTCTTGTTAATATCAGAATTGCTGTTCGAGTCGGCCTTCCCTATACGCTTCTTAAGAAATTTTAATGTAATACGATTTTTTTAGAACAGTTTTCAGTTTACAGAAAAATTGAGCAAGTAGTACAGACATTTCTGATACTCTTCTACGGTGCACGTAGCCCTGTTAGCAAACGTCTTCCGTTGGGGTGGCCCATCGGTTACAGTTGATGAGCCGATATTGATACAAGATCATGAAGCAACGCCTGTGGTTTACGTTGAGGTTCACCCCTTGTGTTGTACGTCCTGAGTTTTGATGGATGCACAATGTCCTGCATCTACCATTTCAGCACTGCACAGAATGGTTTCCTGGCCACACTCATCCTCTGTGCTCCATGTCTTCATCCCTCCCTCCCCCAGCCCCTGGCAAGCACTGACCTTTTACTGTCCCCATACTTCTGCTCTCTCCAGAATGCCATGCAGTTGGAATCAGCAGCTGCAGCCTTTTCAGACTGGCTCCTGTCACTTAGTATTTTGTGTTTCGGATGGCTCTGCCCCATTTCTTTTGATCTGTGAGTAATATCCCGTGATGTGGCTGTACCCCACGGTGTTGATCTGTTTGCCTGCTGTTTCCCGTAGAATCTCAACAGCTTCTTTCACTGGGTCGCCCACGGCTCTGAGCCAAAGAAGCAGGGTGACCACCCATCACAGTAGCCTTGAGATCTGGGACAGTGCTGGCCAAATAGCAGGTCTGCAGTGGGCGTTTTAATAAGAGGTGTAGAAAGAAAGGGTCTGAAACTGGCTACAGTACATTTGTGGTCTTGGGTGCCGCTGTGAATGATTTCAATTAGCTTGTGTTCATCTTGGGAACCTGAAGGGTTTGGTGGGTGGGGAGCAGAGCCCTCCCTGCTGAGGCTGCACTGACCCATGGACACGGGCCAGCTGGACATGCTTCTGGGTGTTTCCAGGTGATTGAGGACCCCTGTGCTTCCCGGAAGATGCTCGGTGGTGACGGTCACGTCTCTGCTTAGAGAAGAGCCAGTGTGGTGGGGGTAATGGAGACGGACGGACATAGGATGTGATACATTGTAGTTCCCTGGGGGTCCCTATAGATACATCTCTCAACCCTGGAGTGTCTGGCTAAAGGAGTTGCTGTAAAGTGTTCATTATTTACCTGCTGCCCCAGATGCTTCAGAACGTCCATAGCTAAGGCGAGGAGGACATACTTTACCGTGCAGGTGGGAAGTTGTGCTGAAAACCAGCATTAGAAGCATGAAAGGAGAGAAAGGAAGATTAAACTACTGTGTGGTGTAGCCCTGACCTGGGAGAAACCTTTGCCTGGAACTTTTTTTTTTTTTTAACAGAAGCAAAATATTTCTCCATGAACTGGTGTCGGTAGAGAAATTGTTACTTACTCAAGAAGAGGAACCGATTTGATATATACTCATTATTATTATTTTTTAATTTTAATTTTTTTGTTAATCCTCACCTGAGGATATTTTTTTGCATTGACATTTAGAGAGAGCGGAAAGGAAGGAGGGAGGGACAGAGAGGGAAACATTGACGTGAGAGAGACACACTGATTGGTTGGTTGCCTCCCACATGTGCCCCGCCCAGGGCCAGGGATGGAACCTGCAGCCAAGGCACGTGCCCTTGACCAGGAGGGAACCTGTCGTCCTTCAGTGTGTGGGCCACGCTCCAGCCACTGAGCCACACCAGCCAGGGCTCATTCTTATTGTTGATTGTTATTGAAAAAACGATCAGAGAGGTCCTGTGGTGTGGCACCGGGGGACGTCTGCCCATGGATCTTGCCCATCTGGAAGTCACAACAGCTCCGGTTTCATGTGACTGGAGCTGAGGGGAGTTTGGGTAATCAACCAGTTAAGATATGTGTTCTTTCAGTCGACTCCTCATCACCCTGTTGGCGAGGGACAGATTCTCTCCCTAGGAGTGGGGATGGCTGAACGTACCGCATGGGAGATGGACAGATGAGATGGACAAGGTCTCATTGTTCCCCGCCCAGAGGAGGACATGTGCTGCTGGACCACTTGCAGCTGCATTTGGGAGCCGAGGGAGCCCGCTAGGGGAGCCAGACGGGAGAGCCAGCAGGGGAGCCATTGGGGGAGCCAGCGGAGCCATTGGGGGAGCGCCAGCGGGGGGGGGGGAGAAGCCATGGGGGGAGCCAGCGAGGGGGAGCCAGCAGGGGGAGCCAGCGGGGGGGAGCCAGCGGGGGGGAGCCAGCAGGGGGAGCCAGCGGGGGGGAGCCAGCGGGGGGAGCCAGCAGGGGGAGCCAGCGGGGGGGAGCCAGCGGGGGGAGCCAGGGGAGCCAGAGGTAGGGAGCCAGCGGGGGGAGCCAGCAGGGGGAGCCAGCGGGGGGAGCCAGCGGGGGGAGCCAGCGCAGCCAGCAGGGGCCCTGAGGCAGGCTTTGTAGTAGTGACAAGAGCCCTGGTTCCGTGGGAGGAATGTGATGGGCGCATTTGAACACTGTCACCCACTGGCTGGGCACTGAGACCCATGAGGATAAGCAGCCGCTGTGTGGTCCCTGGGTTCGGGCTATCTGCATGGGGACCTTCTCTCCGGGCACAGTGGGCGTGGACACTTGGATTGGCCTCTGGTTTCACCCAATGTCCAGGGAGCGCGTAGCACTGCGTCCGACATTTAGCTCTTCTACCCTGTGTGTGGCTAGAGAGTGGCAGGCTGGCGACGGTCATTAAAATGATTAAGCCGCCAGCTAGTCTGACCCGCTGACCTTTCTCCTCATACACGGCCACCCATGTTTCCGGTCCGGCTCCATCCTGTCCTCTGAGTCACAAGGGCTCATAAAAGGCATGTGCCTCTCGGACTAGAGCAAGTGAAGAGCAAAGTCCCAGAGAGACTCTGCCCTCAGTCCTGGGCAGCGAAGGTTTACCGGACCCGACGTGAAGTCCCAGGGTCAGGTTTACACGAGGGGGCTGGACACCCACCTCGGAAAGAAAGCGGGTTTGTGCCCACAAAGCACAGAATGGTGTCCTCCTGCAGGCGTGGAATTTGCATTCATTTGGAATATATTTCACCCTTTGGTGGGATTTTCCATGTACCCACAGGTCCCCTCTAGAAGCACACACACGCGATATTTACATGTCATCGGCAGGCAGAGCGGGCTGGTCATCTCATTCACGGAGTATCGGCTGGCTCGTTTGGTCTGTCATGTCAAAGGGCGCGCCGTGGATAGGAAGTGACATTTATTGTTCGAGTGCGTTTGAGATTAGCAGGGGGTCGCCAACCTCTGTACCTCGATGTCAACTTTAATTTTTATCCTCAGGCCTTGCTGTACCGTGTCCAGGATGCGCCTCATGAGAGATGGGCGGCACTGCTGGGCCTGGACTCTCAGGCTTTGCTTAAGCACATTATTTTGTAGATTTTCTTTACAGAGCATTTAAGAACAAAGCTCTGGTTCTTCGGGAGAGAGGAAGGGAGAGGGAGACAAGAGATGGAAACATCGATGAAAGAGAACATTGATTGGCCGCCTCTTGCATGCCCCCCACTGGGGAGCGAGCCCACAACCTGGGCACGTGCCCTGACCAGTGATTGAACTGCCAACCTCTTGGTGCAGGGTCGATGCTCAACCACTGAGCCACACCGGCCGGGCTGGGCTACTTGTTCTTTTTTTTATTATTATTATTTTTTATCCTCACTCAAAGACATTTTTCCATTTTTTGTTCAGGTAGAGTGGGAGGGAGAGAGAGGAAGAGAGGGAGAGAGAACCGTCGATGTGAAAGGGACACATCGAGTGGCTGCCACCTGCACGACCAACCAGGGCCGGCGACAAACTGCAACCAAGGTACATGCCCTTAGCGGGAACCGAACCCGGGTCTCTCCGGACCTCAGGCCGACGCTCTAACCGCTGAGCCACACCGGCCGGGCTGGGCTACTTGTTCTTAATGTTTGAGTCCACGAAGGGCTTCTCTGTTCGCTGAGAAGAAATAGTAATGCCCCTTGTCTGTCTCGTTTTTGCTGGGGGTTCGTGAGCGGGGGGCCAAATGCAGGAGTCTCAGTGAAGGAGAGACAGTTCCTCTGGGTGGGGACTGCGGGAGCTTCTCCAGTGTCCATTCGGCCGCTAGGAATTCGGCAGCTCCCCACCCACGCCTGCCTCGTCACCCCGTGAGGGGCGGGGCGGGGCAAAGGCAAGATTGAAGCCAGCGGTTAAAATCCCGAGAGTCAACGCACACTGAACGCGGATTTATCCTGGCCTGAGAGTCATTAGAAACGAATGCCCTGCTGAGCAGTTTCATCTCGGCTTTGGATTTGGGAAAAGCCTCTGCCTAAAAGCATCTGAGAAAGTCTATGAATAGCCTCGAAAGTCCCTCCACAGTCCTAATGGTTTCATTGTAGCAAAGAACTTCCAATGTCTGGCAGTAATCAGTGACCCACAGTCAGCCCCCCAGGGTGGGAATTATTCCTTCCCATGACCTCTCAGGCCTGTGCCTCACCGGGGACAGCAGAAGAAATGAGACCGTTTTATGGCAGGAAATTAAATCTGTCCCAGGCAGATCGGCCGATTGTGTCTGCCGACAAACTTTACTGGTGCTCACTGTCAATAATAATATCGTAAGTGTGCCGTTGGATGTGGGGGTGTGATGCGCGCCGGTATCTCCGTCATGGGCTTCTCTCCAGATGTGAATATCCACAGATGTGCTGGGCAGATAGTGGGCCCAGGTTTATGAATTTTATTGTTATCTTGCTGATGTGACTGCGCGGTAGCCACTGGAATTGCCTGAGGTTACAGATGGTTTAAATGTAATTATTCAACCCCAGTGCTGTCGACAGGGGACTTTGGAAATAGAGACATCCGAATCCTGGCTCTGCAAAGTCGGGCGGTGGTGTCGCTCGAATCACTGCCGTGTTGCATTTACATCGGTACCATGCGAACAGCCTTCTAAGAAACAGCAAGTCGCACTCAGGATCAGATGTGTTCTTTTAACTGAGATGAGGGAAGAATCATTTAACAAGCGTTTATCGAGAGCCTTTTGGGGGGTGTCGCATTAGCTTGCTGGGGAACACGTAACAGCTGAAACCCCACTTCCTGACGTCACAGGATTTAATGAAATGACGGAAACAGCATGTGTGAGCAAAAAAAGCCGGTGGTCAGGGTAAACCTCGTGGAAACAAAGAGTGTTAGTTTAGGAGATTAGAAATTAGTGTACAAATATTTAAAAAAAAAATTTTTTTTTTTTAATCCTCACCCGAGGACATTTTTCCATTTTTTTTTTTTGCACAGATAGAGTGGGAGGGAGAGAGAGGGAGAGAAAGAGAGAGAGAGGGAAACATCGATGTGAAAGGGACACATCGAGTGGCTGCCACCCGCACGACCAACCAGGGCCGGGGACAAACTGCAACCAAGGAACATGCCCTTAGCGGGAACCGAACCCGGGTCTCTCCAGACCGCAGGCGGATGCTCTAACCGCTGAGCCAAACCGGCCAGGGCCAAATATTTTAAATCCTGGGGTGCATCAGAGGGAGCCTAACTATAGCACATTTATGCAGCGTTGGGGTATCCAGCCCATTTCAACCTCTCCCTCCACTCACCTGGGTGTCTCGGCGGGGTAGATAATTGGGGAACATCGGCTGGGTGGGTGGAGACGGAGGCTCAGAATAGGCCCAACACATTCAAATATTCATTACGTTTTTTCTACTTTGAAATTTCCGAGCTCTCCCAAAGGGACTGCTAGATTCAGCAAGTGAACATTCAGGACACCTGCTATAAGTGAGTTTCAGATCATCAGGGAATAATTTTTTTCACTTGTAACAGACTGATTTTTCTAAAGAGCAGCGTTAGGCTCACAGCAAAATTAAGCAGGAAATATAGAGATTTTCCACATACCTTGCTCTTCATGCCCAGCCTCCCCCATCATCACCATCTCCCGCAGAGAGGTACCTTTTTAAATAATTGCGGAATTTGATTTAAGTATTCTGTGCATGTGGTTGAAAATCAACCAGCTCCCCCCACCTGAAGCAGGAACTGTGGGCGTGGGCTCCAGAAATCTGCTTTAACAAGCTCCCCATAGACTCCGATGCCTACGGAAGTTTAAGAAGCACTGTTAGGGACACACACAAAAGTTGGAAAGAATAGACACCCAGTCATTAATAAGCAAAGCCCTCGGGACAAGGACTTTGTGATTCTTGGTTTTTTAAATTGGCAAATGCTTTCATAATAAATATAGTTTATATATGGGCAAGCGTAGGCATGTGTATGTGTGTGTAGGTATAGCAAAATAATAGAGGTTTTCCAGAATCATCAAGAGACTCACTGCTTACTCTCCCAGAAAACTAGGTGGGAGGTTTTCGGTAAGTGTACCCTCTTGACTTGGTAAGACAGAGAACCGAGACAGGGTCCAACATGTGTGGAAACGCGACAAATATACCAGAGGCGGATTAGAATTCCGAACAGACGCACGGTCTGCATCAGGAGCATAGCCGTCCTCACGGCTGGTCCTCAGCTCCGCAGCTGTGCCAAATACACCAGCAGAAGTCTGTTAATTAGCCAAAGCAGACCACATCTCTTCCTCACAAGTGTTAGTTCTAATTCTGGCAAAAGAGCCCAGATTATTTTCCAGGATCTGTATGGTAATACTGATCCTCTTTCCTTTTCACAACTCAGAGTGGGACATATGTCATCACGGACTTTTTAATCCAGCGATTCCAGTCCGCTGGCTGCCTTTTGGACCCTGTTCTAAAGTAAAGAAAACCCTTACGTTCGAAGAGTTCTCAGTACTGCGGATAAGAGCTATTTGTGTATGAAATAGTTTAGAACCAAGGGGACCACAGAGAAAGAACCAAAGCGAGACTGAAAGCAGAAAGAGGAAAGAACAGATGAGAAAAAGATCTGACGGTGATTCAAGTTCGAATTAGAGACGAGAGCAGTTAGGGAATGAAAGAGATGCAGAAAGGAGACAGGGAGGTCCGGGGGCCACAAAAGATACCCGACAACAGAATCATGACACGAAATGAACCCGGAGAGAACGGGAATTCAGAGCCCATCACTGCCCGTGATTGACGTAATCCAGTTCAGCGGCGCCTTAGAAAACCATTCGGTTCCCGTCCCGGGCAATTTGCTGCGGCTGCTCCCGTTTTAGGAGGTTGGTTTGCAGGGGGGCTCCGCGGGCTGCGATTCCTGACGGTGAATTCCTGACGGTGAATCCCAGCGCATGCGTCTCTGGAGCTCCTTTCTGAACGTCCCTTTCTCCTCGTTCGGAAGAGCCCAAAGTTCCGAGGTGGTGTTCTTGAAATAATAAAAATTAAAGATGAAACATTCATTAAGGTACACCTTCTCCCGTGGCAGCCTCACCCCAGACCCGCTGGCTGCCCGCCTGGGGGGGCTCCTGGAAGGCGCTTGCAGGTCTGAAAGGTGGAGGGTGTTCTTGATCCAGAAGCTGCCAGGGCTCATGAGGTGCCAGGGCCACGGAGGGGGCGGGACGTGGCCGCGAGGGAGGGCCACGCCCCAGCGCAAGCCCTCCGGGGCTTGAGAAGGTGTCCGAGACGCTCCTCTGACCTTCATGTTCATGGACGTGTGCCACGTTCCTGGCCGCCTTGGCCCCCATCACCTGTCGAGGAGCAGGTGTGATCTGGGGACTCTGCAGCCTGTGGGTGATGGGGGAGCACGGATCATGTCGCAACGACCTCCACATTGGAAAAATCTGGGTTCTGGACAATCGAGTTCCATAAAAGTCTGAGAGTCTGTCTGGTAAACTAGGACATAAAATATGTATTTTCCCTTCCTTGTGAGGTGAAGTTGATCTGTCTGAGGAGCTGAGAAGACTGACCAAGAGGGCAGCCCCTGGGGAAACCCGTCCTGTCCCCCGAGAGGCTCGACTGGACTGGGCGTTTGTGGGTGTTGCAAAACGGACCAGGGCTAGAAACCTGACCTTGTCAGCCTTGACTTTCTCCGAATCGGCAGCTGGCTTGACAGTGGTCCCCTTCTAGGTGAGGACTCAACTGCTACTTCGTCGTTTGTGTTCTGTCTCTATGCGTCTTTCAGTCTTTTGCAAAAATCTCCTCATTTAAAAAATTATTGTGGTCCAGCCGGCGTGGCTCAGTAGTTGAGCGTCCACCCATGAGAGGTCACTGGTTCGATTCCCGTCAGGGCACATGCCCAGGTGGTGGCCCGATCCCCAGTGGGGGGCGTGCAGGAGGCGGCCAGTCGATGTTCATCAATATTTTTTTTTTCTCTCTCCCTCTTACTTCCTTTCTCTCTAAAATCAACACAGGAAAAAAATTTATTGTGGATCATTCTTATTCATTCTAAAGACAGCTCGGGAACAGAGGCAAAAAATCATATTCTCAATCTTAATGTCCAAGATGTAAGATGTCACATGTAAACGTTCACCTCCAAGGTGTGTCGCATTTTATTTTGGTGAAACCCTGATTTAGAATTGTGTTGGGGCTGACTTTTAAAGGCACGGGGACTCCCAGATGAGTCCACAGCGTCGCTGCCGGCCAGTGGGTCCCTGACAAAGGCGGACCAACCTCCCCTCCGTGGGAGCGGAAAGAGGCGCGGGGGTTTCCTCCGCGGTGGCGCACAGGGCGCACGCAGAGACTCTCCGGGGGGCGGAGGGGCAGGAAGACCCGCAGCCCCGGGTCCTCCTGGTGATGGCTGGGGGGGTGGCCTGTCATGGCCGAGGAGCTGTTCCTAAAACCGAGGTCCTGGAGCTGCTGAGGCCACGTGAAGGGAGCGGCTGGGGGCCTGTCCGTAGAGCTTTGGGGCAGGCGCCTGCCCGGGCGGACAGTGGCCAGACCTCTGTCTCCACCTCCCGGCTCAGGGCAGCACCGGCTCCTCCTCCTCTGGCCCGATGGGGCATCCGAATGCCCATCCATCCTGGGTGACCTCACGGCACGAACCTCGAGGCCAACACCACGAGACGCCCGCCCTCATTGTCTCGGAAGGAGAAGCGGTGGATCAGGCCCAAACCTCTCGGGGCCCTGAGGACACACTGGACTCCTGGACGAATAACTGAGTTCTAGGAGGGTGTTATGCGGCAGGCAGGGGGTGGCTCACTTCTCTGCACAGGCTGTGTCCCTTCCAGGGCTGCGTCACAAAGCACCCAGACTGGGGGCCTTGACCCACATTATTTCTCCCGGATCTGGAGGCCGGAGTTCAGGATCGAGGTGCCTGCGGCTCAGTGCCTGGTGGGGATCCCTCCGGCGCGCAGTCGGCCGCCTTCTCGCTGTGCCCAGCGCGCCCCTCGTGTCTCTCTGTGCCCGAACCTCCTCCTCCTCTAAGGACACCAGAGATGTTGGCTCAGGGCCTGTCCCAGCGGCCTCGTTTAACGGGTCCCCCTTCTGCGAAGGCCTTCTCTCCAGGGAAGGCACATTCTGCAGCAGGGGCTGGGCTTCAGCAAATGGAAATGTGGCGGCCACGGTCAGCCCCTCACAGGACAGAGACATATTTTAAGCGTCTGCAGCCCTTGTCGCCGTCTTCTTCGTGTGCACGCCGCCTCGGGCGGGACAAAAATGCTTGAGTGTGGCTGTGTGCCAATAAAACTTTATTTCTGGACACGGGGATTTGAATTTCATACCGTTTTCACACACCAGAAATATTTTTCTTCTCTTTCTGCTTCCCCACCCCTTTGTCAGTGTAAAAGCCGCCCTCTGCTTGCCGGCTGCCTGAGAGCAGGCGACGGGCCGGCTGCGGCCCCGGGGGTCGTGCGACGGGCCAGCTGCGGCCCCGGGGTCGTGTGCGCGCCCGGGGTAGGAGGAGGAAGCTGCGTGGGCAGCTGGGGGGCTTCTGTGCGAAGCTGTGAACTGACACGTGTTCCCACAGAGGACTCAGCCTGCGGTGAAGACGCTCTGCTCTTGGCTGAGATGCCCCAGGACCCGGTGAATAAAGCCATCATCACTGTGACAGGGCGGACAGAGCCCTGCCCTGCCTGGTGCCACGGTCGGGACACATGCCACACGTCCCGTGGGTGCGGGTGAAGAGTCTCTAGCGCGTGTCCGGTCTGAGCGTGGCTGGTCAGCGTGCGGGGGCTCAGGAGTTGCGTTCGGCTTTCAGACCCTTTCCCACTGGGGCCTGAATCCGCTCCCGTGAGCGGGGCCGAGCTGAGGGGAGGAAGTCAAGGGTTGCTGTCAATCACCCTTTCCAGACGCATTGCACCTCCAGCCCCTGGAGTGGCCCTAACGTGCTCCCTGGGGGGCCTGCCCCCCCTGGTTTGGGGCTGCCCAGCCAGCTCACAGCGTTTCTCTAACCGAAGAGAAGAGATCTATCTCAGGACCAACCCTAAACTTGGCCCATTCCCCGCCACAGAGTGTCCCACTCCCTGGGTGTCCGTGGCCATCTCGCCCTAGTCCCGGGACAGTGATGGAAGCTGGAGTGGGGCGGGAGCCCATCGAGGCGGCGTGGGCATTTGGGTAGGGGACTGACGCTTGGTCTCCCCACACGGCCACCCGCCCACTGTTGGCAGCCATCCCGCACTGGCCAGCTCACCTGGACGGCGTTCGTTAGCCTCAGCCGGAGAGGGTCCCTCGTCCCCGTGGTCCTCTGAACTGACGCGATTTGCAACCGGCTCTGACAAGGGTTTACCAGCCTCGCCCTCCGCCCTTCGGATCTGGTATAAGTCCTGCCCTGGGAGCAGACACCCAGGATGGTCCCTGGAGAAGCCAGCGAGGTCGGGGCAAGGTGCCGGAGCGATTTCACCGCGCCACGTCTCCCTGCACGGTCTCCTGCGACACGGGGAGCCAGGCCTCGTCCTCGCCCAGCCGCGCCTGGCCCAGCCGGCCGACGGAGCGTTCTGGAACAGACCTGCAGCTTGAGGCCAGAGCTTGGAAGGATTAGAGAACGTCTGACGAACCCTCATAACACAAAGTGAAACTGCAAAGTAGATGTGGGTCTCTGAGGTGGGTAGAAACAGTTACAGAGGTTTTCGAAGATTGCCCCTTGCCGGGGGCCTCGAAGCGCTGGTCAGAAGCGAGAGGCATCGGCACCGGCCGGGACCCCGCGCTGCCCGAGGCACCTCCGGGAGCTGTGTGCAGACTGCTCCTGCCGCTGCGGGACGGGCGGGGGCGGGGGGGCGCACGTGGCCAGTGGCAGGCCCGCCTCGTCCCGCGCACCGTTGTGATCCAGGCCCGCCGTGCACAGTTCCTCTCCGGGTCTCGGCCTGCTGTTCTCTCGAAAAGACTCCGTGCGCCTGGATTTGTGGTGGACGACGCCGCAGAACCTACCCCTGCAGCTCCTCACACCACGATCCACAGCACCACCTTCCTCGCTGCTGCCCAGTCGGCTTCCCCCCTCTGCGCCCCTTCATCAGTGGCCAGGGCTGCAGGTGCCGTGCCCTGCACAGGGAGGGTCCGGGCTGTCCCTGGGGCTGGCAGGAGGGTGCTCTTCCCTGCTTTTTGCCGGTTGGCTTCTGCCACGGCCTGTTCACTGTTGCAAGCACCAAGGGCAGCCAGCCAACCTTTCTGTCCTGGTCTGTAGGCACGGAGGTCCCGGTGCTCAGGAGCTGCGCCTCGAGGGTCAGCATAGCAGTGCGTAGGCGAGACGCCGGCCGTCACTGAATCACGGGAGGGCAGAACTCGAAAGAAAGACTGAGTCGCAGTCATTAAAAATGGACCTTTGCTCTGTACACGAATCCAGGGGAAACCAACGTGAGCGATCTCTCGGGACACTGCTCCTCGGAAAACACGGGCGAGGGAAGTCGGGGTCGGGGGGCAGTGTCTCTCCGGGGAGCCTCTCTGTGGGGTGTTTCGCAAAGCTGCATGAACTTGTAATGCAGCGAAACACTGAAGAGATGTGAGGTTATCATGTCAATCTGTGAAGTTAAACTCAATTTGAATTCTCTAAAAATATCGCGGCTGCATGAACGCTGCCAAGCGGTATGCCGTAGACGGGGCCGGGGTACGTTTTTTGATGCCATCAGGACTGTAAATGTCCCTACTGTTCCGAATGGACAGTGGACATAGCTTCTGATGTTGTTATTTCGATGAGCGGGACACATCCAAGAAGGAAGAGAATGAAATGCGCAGCAGGTGCTGACTTGTGACGCCGACATTGCGCGGACAGGTGGGTGATTACGTGCGCGGTTGCTGCCGGCCCCTGCAACTGTTTCTGCCCTGGGCAGCATTTCACTGAACCACGTGGTCCGGTCCGCCAGGGCCTGCGGTTCTCATGGACCCTTGGGAGGAAAAAGACAGGTGTCTTTGTTGCTATCAATACCGTACTTCTTTGGGTGCAGTATTTTCCCCACTCACAAGTACGCTTCAGATATAAATTCTGAGAGAATCTTGCTAGTTCTTTCAATGATCAGTCCATTTTACAGATGTATGGAATAGTCATCGGTTTAGCAATAGGGCTGGAACGAAATAAGTGAAGCTAAACAACCAAGCAAATCTTCATATATATATATTATATATATATATAATATATATATTTCTCACCTGAGGACATTTTTGCATTCATCTTCAGATAGAGTGGGAGGGAGAGAGGGAGGGAGAAAGAGAGAGAAACATCAATGTGAGAGAGACACATCGACTGGCTGCCACCCACACAACTCCAACTGGGGTTGGGGACAAACTGCAACCGAGGTACGTGCCCTTAGCGGGAACCGAACCCGGGCCTCTCTGGTCCGTGGGCCAATGCTCTGACCGCTGAGCCAAACTGGCCAGGGCCAAATTTTCATATATTTTTATTTAAATCTGAGAGAGTTTTCTCATTCTGTGCTCATGAGCATCTACCACCTACACTGTTCAGAGTCAACCTACCGCCCGAGCTGAGGTTGGTATTTATTTTGGAATGAACTTGCGTATGTAATACATAAGTATATTCCTGTGGTTAACAATTCACACAATCTGTATGTTTCTAGATCTCTGTTGACCCCAATCAATTTCCTTCCTCTTTTCAGAGGCAAGCAGGGATGTTAGTTTTCTGTTGTTATGTAACAAATTACCACCAATTTGGCAGCTTAGACTCGCACCCGGATGTGATCTGTTCTGAGGTCGGAAGTCCCGGGGCTCCGCTGGCCTCCCACTCAGGGTCGCACCAGGCCGGGCTGCTCACCTGGGCCCAGGGTCCTCCCCAGCCTCAGTGGTTCTTGTCAGAATTGGGCTCCTGCCCTCTGCAGGCTGGCTGGGCACCCGCTGGACTCCTGCTGGGCTCCCACTGGGCCTGGGCTCCTGCTGGGCTCCCCCTGGGCTTGGGCTCCCGCTGGGCTCCCGCTGGGCTCCTGCTGGGCTCCCCCTGGGCTTGGGCTCCCGCTGGGCTCCCGCTGGGCTCCTGCTGGGCTCCTGCTGGGCTCCTGCTGGGCTCCCGCTGGGCTTGGGCTCCCGCTGGGCTCCCGCTGGGCCTGGGCTCCTGCTGGGCTCCCCCTGGGCTTGGGCTCCCGCTGGGCTCCCGCTGGGCTCCTGCTGGGCTCCTGCTGGGCTCCTGCTGGGCTCCCGCTGGGCTTGGGCTCCCGCTGGGCTCCCGCTGGGCCTGGGCTCCTGCTGGGCTCCCGCTGGGCTTGGGCTCCCGCTGGGCTCCCGCTGGGCCTGGGCTCCTGCTGGGCTCCCGCTGGGCTTGGGCTCCCGCTGGGCTCCCGCTGGGCTCCTGCTGGGCTTGGGCTCCTGCTGGGCTCCCGCTGGGCTCCCGCTGGGCTCCTGCTGGGCTCCTGCTGGGCTCCTGCTGGGCTCCCGCTGGGCTTGGGCTCCCGCTGGGCTCCCGCTGGGCCTGGGCTCCTGCTGGGCTCCCGCTGGGCTTGGGCTCCCGCTGGGCTCCCGCTGGCCTGGGCTCCTGCTGGGCTCCCGCTTGGCTGGGCTCCCGCTGGGCTCCCGCTGGGCTCCTGCTGGGCTTGGGCTCCTGCTGGGCTCCCGCTGGGCTCCTGCTGGGCTTGGGCTCCCGCTGGGCTTGGGCTCCCGCTGGGCTCCCGCTGGGCTCCCGCTGGGCTCCTGCTGGGCTTGGGCTCCCGCTGGGCTTGGGCTCCCGCTGGGCTCCCGCTGGGCTCCTGCTGGGCTTGGGCTCCCGCTGGGCTCCGCTGGCTCCTGCTGGGCTCCTGCTGGGCTTGGGCTCCTGCTGGGCTCCCGCTGGGGCTCCTGCTGGGCTCCCGCTGGTTTGGGCTCCGCTGGCTCCCGCTGGGCTCCTGCTGGGCTCCTGCTGGGCTTGGGCTCCTGCTGGGCTCCCGCTGGGCTTGGGCTCCCGCTGGGCTCCCGCTGGGCTCCTGCTGGGCTCCCGCTGGGCTTGGGCTCCCGCTGGGCTCCCGCTGGGCTCCTGCTGGGCCTGGGCTCCTGCTGGGCTCCTGCTGGGCTCCTGCTGGGCTCCCGCTGGCCTCCTGCTGGGCCTGGGCTCCTGCTGGGCTTGAGCTCCCGCTGGGCTCCTGCTGGGCTCCTGCTGGGCTCCTGCTGGGCTTGGGCTCCTGCTGGGCTCCCGCTGGGCTCCTGCTGGGCTCCCGCTGGGC
This sequence comes from Molossus molossus, assembly GCF_014108415.1. Taxonomy (NCBI): domain Eukaryota; kingdom Metazoa; phylum Chordata; class Mammalia; order Chiroptera; family Molossidae; genus Molossus; species Molossus molossus. The sequence continues at coordinate 113,409,933 of NW_023425399.1, forward strand.
TTGGGCTCCCGCTGGGCTCCTGCTGGGCTCCTGCTGGGCTCCTGCTGGGCTTGGGCTCCTGCTGGGCTCCCGCTGGGCTCCTGCTGGGCTCCCACTGGGCTTGGGCTCCCGCTGGGCTCCCGCTGGGCTCCTGCTGGGCCTGGGCTCCTGCTGGGCTCCTGCTGGGCTCCTGCTGGGCTCCCGCTGGCCTCCTGCTGGGCCTGGGCTCCTGCTGGGCTCCTGCTGGGCTTGAGCTCCCGCTGGGCTCCTGCTGGGCTCCCGCTGGCCTCCTGCTGGGCTCCTGTTGGGCTCCTGCTGGGCTCCCGCTGGGCTCCTGCTTGAACTCTTTCTCTTCCTTGTCCTCAGCTTGGAAAAACCACTTTTGAGAGCTCCTCTGATTACATTGGGCCCCAAATAATTTATCAACCCATTCTAAAGTCAATAAATGACATCTTTTATTTATTTATTTTTAATCCTCACCCAAGGATATTTTTCCATTTATCCTCAGATAGAGAAGGAGGGAAGGTGAGGGAGGGAGGGGGGGAGAGAGAGAGAGAGAGACAGACAGACATTGATGTGAGAGGGACACATCGATTGGTTGCCACCTGCACACCAGGGACAAACTGCAACCAAGGTACGTGCTCTTGGCTGGAATTGAACCTGGGACTCTTTGGTCCGAGGGCTGAAGCTCTAACCACTGAGCCAAACTGGCCAGGGCAATAAATGACATCTTTTGCCATGTAACTCATGGGCACGACTCCTGGGGATGAAGGTCATGGGGGCCAAAAGTCTGCCTACCAGATGATGGTGTCAATTTGGTACTTTCAGAATGAATGATTTTGGGGACAAGCACAGAGCTAACTTTTATGTTTTTTAAAAAATTATTTATTTATTTATTTATTTAATCCTCACCCGAGGACACTTTAGCATTCATCTTCAGGTAGAGTGAGAGGGAGAGAGGGAGGAAGAGAGAGAGGGAGGGAGGGAGAGAGAGAGAGAAACATCCATGTGAGAGAGCCACATCGACTGGCTGCCTCCCGCACGACTCTGACCAGGGCCGGGATGAACTGCAACTGAGGTACGTGCCCTTGGCCAGAATCAAACCCGTGACTCACTGGTCTGCGGGCTGACGCTCTACCGCTGAGCCAAACCGGCCAGGGCTCTCTCTTTTGTTAAATCTTCACTTAGGGACATGTTTTTAATTGATTTTACAGAGAGAGAGAAAGGGAGAGAGAGAAACATTGATTGGTGGCCACCTGTGTGAGCCTCGGCCGGGGATGGAACCTGTACAGGAAGGCGCCCCAACCCACTGGGCCACCCAGCCAGGGCTCACAGCATCTCAATGCGATCATGACGTCTGTGTCTGTCTCTCATTTTATTTCTCTCTTTTGGGTTTTGTTTTATTTTTATTTCCTTTTATGGTCAGTCTTTGCAATTTCATGTAGGTTTTTCTTTTACGTACCGTTGTTTTTGTTTCAGAATCAAAAGAAGCATTTCTTTTTAAGTTGAGTTTAGTTCGTTTACGTTTATTAATATAACTATCCCAGATAAATCTGGGCTTAGTATTTTTATAGTCTATCTATATATTTTCTGGTTTTATAGATATTAGGAAGCATTTTTTCCGTGAGGTCTCAGCTTCTCTTTTTTATTGTTTGTGTGTGTGCAGGTGTGTATTTTGTGTGGTATTTCTGATGTTTTAAGGTTGGTATTTCTGGCCCCTGGCCGGTTTGGCTCAGCGGTTGGAGTGTCGGCCTGCGGTACAGAGAGCCCCGGGTTCGGTTCCCGCTAAGGGCACGTACCTTGGTTGCAGTTTGTCCCCGGCCCTGGTTGGTCGTGCGGGTGGCAGCCACTCGATGTGTCCCTTCACATCGATGTTTCTCTCTCTCTCTCTTCCTCTCTCTCCCTCCCGCTCTATCTGAACAAAAAATGGAAAAATGTCCTCCGGTGAGGATAAAAAAAAAAAAAATAAATAAGGTTGGTATTTCTGTGGTTTCATTCTAAGGATTGCATACTTGAAATTTCCCATACAAATGTTTGGTCGTAGATTTTTGTCCTCTTTGGCAATGGCTTTTCTCTGGTGGTGAGTGTTACTCATCTGTTCATTAGCTTTACTGACCTTCCCTCTTGTTTTATTTTTTATTATTGCAACTTTGCATCGCTGCCCCGCCCATTCCTTGTATTTTATGGGCCTTTGCACAAATTGGGCTTTCCCGAAGCTGCTGTGTGCAGGCTGCTGTGTGCAGGCTGCTGTGTGCAGGCTTCCTGTGGGACGTCAGGTAGACCACAGCAGACTTCCATTCTACTTCCTCTTCTCCGCAGCATAGGACTGACTTGTAGCCACATCTCATCTGGTTTTTTAAACAAAACCGCATCCAATGGAGCCTTTTTTGTGTTTAGCAGCTCAGCTTAATTTAATCCTCACAAGTGCGGTGGCAGAAGGGGCTGTAACTCTGGCCCTGAGCCGTGTCCGCACCCCTGGCACAGCCTTGTGTTGTCTGAGTGTTTTCCACGGCGTCCCGTCCTCGTGGGGGGATTTCCCGGCTCTTCCATCCAGTCCAGGGTCCATGGTTTAGAGGAGGCTCCCAGCACTCCTACAATCGATACCTAGGAGGAGAAGGAAGGATCCTTGCTGATTTACGCGTCGTATTCGCACCGGGATGCTGGATGGGGAAGGGAAGGTCTCCGGAAGCTTTGACATTTTGCATATAGTTCTTCGTGTGTATTACATTAGGCAAATGTTTTCTCTAAGACTGGGCTTTGTAGGGGAAATGACGGTTTTATGTAGCCAGATTTATTCATTTTCCCCCCCTTCATTGCTTCTGTTTATTGTATCTGTTTAGAGAAGGTTCCCGCCTCTCTCTAAAGCTATAAGCAATCCCCCCACCCCCACCCCCGTGCTACCCGAGTTATGCCTTTCACGTTTAGTCTTTAAATACGTGGAGAACTGATCTGTTACTAATGGAACTCAGGGATGTGAAGTTACTTTAAAAAGTGTATAGCCAGTTGTTCCAGCCCTGCGTGGGCGATCGGATAGTACATCCTTTCCGGGTGCTTCCAGTGTCCCTCCGGAACGTTCTCAGCTCCAAGTGACCGGGACTGTGGAGAAGAGCTTTCCCGGTTCCACTGACTGTTACCCCTGCGCCTTTCCCTGTGCTGCTTGATGCCCTCCAGGTTACCTTGCAAGTATTCTCCCTCTTTTTCCAAGTTTCTTGGCCACTCGTGTTGTATTTCTCTTTCGCACAACTTTTAGCGTCAGCTCATCAAGTTCTGCAAAGTTCTGTAAGGCTGGGGATCCTCAGGGAACCGTCCCGGAGCGTGTGAGTTAGCGTGAGAGGGTCGGCCGCTCCGGTGGCCGCATTTAGGAATCGGGTTTTCGGCTTCTCTCGCCTGCCCTGCGCAGAGGCTCCCGAGGCGCCCCCTCAGGTCTCCCACCTTCCCTGAGAGGGTTATTCGTAAGTTCCACAGTCTGAAAACAATCCCTGGCTCTTGTGCATGCACTTTTTTGGTTATATTGTTCATTTGGTCAGTGCAAGGGCTGGGGAAAGGGACCGGTTTTTTCTTCGTGAAGCGTGTACATGGTCATGTCTGTGGTTTTCGTCTTGCTCGTGGTTTTCCCTCAGAGCTGGGAGGTTTCCCTGACTTTTCTCCGTCTACCTGACCTCTCGTTCCTGGGTTAGCTGCGCCCCTGGCTTCCTTCCTGAACACAGTGCAGGTATTTGCGTGGTCCTTGTTGTCCCAAGATGGGTTGTTTTCCTTCCAGATTCTAAGCTGCGTCCTGACTGTGACCAAAGTTCAAAACGATTCTCTTCGCACAGGTGACTGAGTGATGTGATCCTGAGCGCCGGGTAAAGACGCGATCTGGGACCCATTTCTGCACACACAGAACTGGTGTTGATTCGGCGCGTCCACCACCGTGCGATGGGTTATCATCATTCTGAACGTGTCTATAAAGAGCACGTGCTTTGGGAAGGATCCGCCTTTCCCAGCATCTGCTGCATCAATCAGTGACAATAACAAGATCATTATTTCCCAGTGTAGACAGTGGCCTTTCTGGAAAGAATTTGACATGCCAGAAAAATTCTGAGAGGGCCGTCTTCTGACCATCTGAAAAATGAATGACGGAGAGTCCTGGATTGGAAGTCGCTTCGTTCCGTGTGCGGTTTCATGGGTCCTGGATGGAGCGTACCAGGGGCGTTTGTCATCATAAACAGGGGACGTTTATGAGCCTCGGGCCCTGGAGGTCAGATGTACTGTGCTACTGCCCATTACGGTTACTGATATTCACCCTGGGACCAAATTGGTTTCCCGGCTCCTTCATTTAATAATGTTTACATTGTGGAAAAAAGCAGACCATAAAACTTCTTGGCTGCTGCTACCCTGGCCGGGGAATCCTGCTATCCCTAGAAATGCAACGGTTGTGTGGCTGCCCATGTGACCTTCGTGTCCCGCATCCTCAGCTCTGCCCTGCGCCCGGGGGTCCCAGAGAGCTTCCAGGAGCTGGTCTTGGATCTGCGTCACCTGCTCAGCCGGCCGCTGCAGCAGCCTGGGTATTCTGCTTTATGTTACACGTGGAGGGTTAATTTTAAGTCCAAGCCGATGAAGAATCTGGAATATATAGAATGCTCTGTGCTGGCTCAGTGCGAGGGAAGCCACACCAAGTCCCTGGCATGAAAAGGGTGAAGGGTGGGGTCAGAGGCCACACTATGTAGGAGCCATAGGCGCCGTTCAGATGCGGTCTCTTTAATTTCTCGCGCAGGGATCATGCCCATCTCATTCCGGTTCGGTTCACGGGTGGGGGGTATATACAATTAAATCCTTCACATTGTGATGCGTGGATAAGCGTATCATCTTAAATAAGGTTCCTGCCCTAATTTTCAGTTTGGGAGCTTTATCCTTAGCACAAGCCTAAACCAGTAGCAAGACCACTGGGAGGTGTGTGGTGTGAAGGGCCAGGTGAAGCGTCTGGGAGGGGACCTGGTGTGTCCTTCCCGGGAGTCTTGAAAACAGGGGAGCTTGTCATCGGTCCGGAAAGAGAAAAATGAAATACAAACCTCCTGGTTATGTCTTCCAGCCCCATGCTAATGACCAGGGGACCATCGTCCAGGCAGTCGCTATAGACACATCCCCAAAGCACTTGTGGGAGCTTGTGGGTGATCGAAGTATTTTGCGTCGTGTTTTTCATTTCAGAATCTGACTCTGGCGTGGATTTTGTGTCCTTGCTTGACAGGCCGTCAGGGGCTTGTCGTTTGCATATTCTTGAATGCTCATGCTGGGCCTGTTCCTGAGAGGTACAACATTTCTTTTTCTGCAGAGCAGCCGGATGGATATGCCCCTGGAAGTATTCTGTGGGGGAAAACAGTGCTACGGGACACGGGGTGAGGGAGCCTGACAATTTCTTCAGCAGCCACACCACGCAGGACGTTTGCCTGCCAATCGGGGTAAGTGGGAACCGACACATGCGTGAGCCAGGCACCTGGCGACGTCACGGTGGTCTCGCCTCAACCCCTGCGCGCCCCTGCGCCGGGTTCCACGTGACTTTGCGGAGTCATGTGTCTTCTTAATGGCCACAAGGTATTTGTCAGAAGACCGGTTCGGCCTCATTGATAATCGGTTTATTGGACGATGGCCCTGCCCGGAGGCCGCTACGCAGGCTCCCCGAGGAGAGATGGTGATGGAGACAAAGTCCCGAGCCGTGGAATCACCAAGGTGGGCCCCGGGAAGAAGACCGGGTTGTACAAGGGAAGCTCTGCATCTCAGGGCACTCCAGCAGGTGTGGGGGCACCGTGGGCCGCACCCCCGCAGTGACGGCCGCGCAGAGGGCAGTTGTCCGTCCGTGAGATGGGAGACGTTCCGCTGCAGAGGGCTTCCCTCCGCTCTGCCAAGCCAGCGCCAAGCCCGCAAAGGGCTCTGCTGTCGGAGGTTGTGTTCCAGCCCCAAGGTCGGCCCTCTTTTCCTCTGGAATGAAGAGGAAGCTCCCAGCGAGGGACACGGCTGCGTTTCCATCGCGCACCTGGCGAGCTGACTCTTCACAGCTCAGCCACGTGACTGCTGGAGACCAGAATGGCTCTGATCTCCTCGGTGTCAAAGCAACTCAGTCGGGAGGGCCGTGCGCCTTTGATTTTTCTCACCCGCGTGCCCCCGTGGGAGCTGGTGGGAACCCAAGGAGAAACCCACGCCGCCCGCATTAGACGCACAATGCCCCTGCTGCCTCGTACTAAAGTCATCATGTTAAAGCAACAGGGCGGTGCCCACTGAATAGTCAAGGGGGTTATGCAGTCCTGGGGGTGCACTCCTGTACCGCACCGTGCGCCTCTCTGTTGGAACCATGTCTTCTCCGCCCTCGTTCTCCCGGCGACTGGAACACACCAGTCCCTCAGGTAAACAAGCATTAATCACATTAAGGACACAGCCGCTTGAAGTGTGATTTCAATGGAACACATGTAGCAAAACTTGGAAGTTCGAGCCTTACGCCTCTAGGAATAATAAAGTAGAAAATAAAGTGGACATTTGAGGTTTTACATCATGCTTAAGAGTTAAGCCCCACCCTGGCCGGTTTGGCTCAGTGGTTGGAGCATCCGCCTGCGGTCCAGAGAGACCCAAGTTCGGTTCCCGCTAAGGGCATGTACTTCGGTTGCAGTTTGTCCCCGGCCCTGGTTGGTCGTGCGGCAGCCACTCGATGTGTCCCTTTCGCGTCGATGTTTCTCTCTCTCTCTCTTCCTCTCTCTCCCTCCCACTCTATCTGTACAAAAAATGGAAAAATGTCCTCGGGTGAGGATAAAATCAAAACAAAACAAAAAAAGAGTTAAGCCCCACCAGAGTTCTCAAAAGCTAAGTTGGATATAAGCGCAGACCACCCAAGTGAGAGCGAGGCTGTTTGTCCAGAGATGCTTCAGCGAGCGGGGGCGCTGTCCCTTGGGTTTGGCGGAGGCTCAGAGGCAGGGGAGGGGGAAGCTCTACGGTGATGAACGCGAGGGTCCAGGTGAGCCCTGTGCAGGTGTGGGCCTGGGGAAGCTGCAGGTAGGCTGACTGGGGGCTGGACGTCTTTTCTTGATTGGTTGCAGGGGCCTGTTTGTTGGCTTTCTCTGGTTGGTCCTGAGTTGGGTGTGGGGGCCACACTAGTTATGAGTTATTAATCACGCCCTGGCTGCTTAGGGCTGATCATTACAGGGGGTATTGTTTGGCTCCCTGGACTGGTTGCTCGTGGTAACGGCCTGACCTCCTGTAAGTCTGACTCACACAGAGTAGGTTCGTTTTCTGGACTGGCTGCTGTAGAATGTGGGTGAGTTCAGTTTTGACCTGTGTCCAGCCCTGTCCCTTTCTGTGTTCAGTCTGAGTTCTGAGACTGGGGGGGCAGTGATGGGAATCAGCTATCTGAACACGTCCGGAGAAGCCTTCCCCTTATGGGAGTAAATTTAACCACCTACGTCTCTCTCTGCAAAACAAAGTTTTGTGCTTGCGATACTTTGTAACACCTTTGAAAGGGAGCGATTCTGACCTTAATTTCTAGCAGCTCTTTAGGCCATAATTAGGTGTGTTCCACTGGGAGGTAATTTTCCAAAGTGACAGTGGCAGAGTCCAATTTATTTTCTTTGCAATGAGAACAAATGCGACTCCTTAGGACAACAGCAGGATGATAAATCGTTCCAGAGCAGAATGTGGAGAGCAGCAAAAAGGGGGATGCAACATTCAGGAAAGGGGGGTCCGGAGACGTGCAGGTTCCCGCACAGTGAATGGACGCGGGGGCGATGGGGCGCCCACTGGCAAAGGGGGTGTAGCAGACCAGTGGACATCACCGCAGCATGAGGAGTGATCACAGGGACACGGTGATCAGAGGAGTGTGTAGTGAGAGAATAGCTCGGAGTCGGAGGCAAATCCTAAAGCAGAGACTGGATCGAGGAAAATGCTCAGGTGACAGCATGCTTTGTAGGAAGTACAGGGTTGAGTCTGGTCGTTTGAAGACTGAGTACTTCTCATTATAAAACAGAGGGTGGGGGGGGAGAGAGAGAGATTTCCCCTTATTTATGCATTCATTGGTAGTTCATTGGCTGACTCTTGTATGTGCTTTGACTGGGGATCAAACACACAACCTCGGCATATGGGGCCCCTGCTGTAACCAACCGAGCTACCAGGCCAGGTGCTATGGACTTAAAAAAAATTCTTGCCATAAAAATCACTATGGTCCTCTTGGTTTATTTGGATCGACTTTGCCATGAGGGTGGTGACCCTTGGTGCACGGTGCTTGGGAAGCCCGGTCATGTGCCCTTCGCACGGTCTCGCTGTATTTATTTATACTTTTCTCTGCATCCTAGAGATCTTACACCTCTCCCCCCAAACACAGTCCTGGCTCTCTCTTCCAAACTACCTGCTCTGTGCCGGGGCGAAGCTTTCGGAACATTATGGGCTCACTTTATGTTTCTCATTCAGACTCAATTTTCCGTAGCAGCCGTTAAGCTGTGTACTAACTATCTCTAATGTCAATTTCAATGTTCTTCTCCATTTTGAAATTTATCCGCGATCCTCCCTTTTCCTGCTCATCTTCCCTCCCGTCGGCTATTTTCAGTAGCGCCTCTTGCTTGTTTTCCCGTTACAACGTCGCACTCCTATGTCATGAAGAAAATGATTGCTCCAGTCTTAGGCTTGTTTTAATTTTATTTTATTGTGGTGAAGTATGCATACCATAATCATTTAGAAATGCTAACCTGGAGTTTGCGAAGCCAGCCATTGTTTAAATGCGAAACAAGACGAAAACAAAACTAAACATAAAAAAATATACTATGTGTACCCAAAATCATCTGGTCAGCGGGCGGAAGGTACAGCCACACGTGTGCGGCTCAGAGTCACGTGGTGTCTGAAACAGGGGTCGTTCTCTGGGAAAGAAAGTGTTGTCGCCTACTTGGGATGACGAGTTTTTCTCTTGGCTTCAGTGCCTGGATTTGCGGCGTGGTGTTCAGTTCCACTGACCACTACTTCATGTGATCTCAGCAGTAAAAACAACAGACATGTCAAACATTCATGTCTCCTTGCACCATGAAGAAGTATCCTGGTTCATTTCAGAACAAGTAAATGACACAGAATGATCGACAAGAGAAACTTGAGAGTTAGGCCACGTGAGACATTCTGATACTTTTCAATATTCGTATCTCTCCCAGGAAAGGACTTTGTGTCTAAAACGATGCGTGTTCTGGCCCTGTCTCTGCACCCTCACGTGATTTTCTTTATCGGCAACTTTGCAAGTCAAAGCGAGCTGGGTAACTTAGCCCACTTTAAACATATTTCCCGCCCTGGCCGGTTTGGCTCAGCGGTTGGAGCGTCGGCCTGCGGTCCTGAGAGACCCGGGTTCGGTTCCCGCTAAGGGCATGTACCTCGGTTGCAGTTTGTCCCCGGCCCTGGTTGGTCGTGCGGGTGGCAGCCACTCGATGTGTCCCTTTCACATCGATGTTTCTCTCTCTCTCTCTTCCTCTCTCTTCCTCCCACTCTATCTGTACAAAAAATAGAAAAAAAATGTCCTCGGGTGAGGACAAAAAAAATAAATAAAAAAAAATAAAAATATTTCCCTCCTCCCACGAACAAAGTAGCCAAGCATAGAGCGGGGCCCGTGCCCTGCTCCTGTGTTATTTCGGCGTGTCCGCTGTGCGGGACACACGCCCTGAGCTGTCCCCTGTGCAGTGAGGCGCATCCTTCCGCTTTTCACAGGGAAGCTCCGCATGTTCGCTCTGTCCCCGCGCTGGGCCACCTCCGCTCCTGGATGCGTCTGCCCAGGCTGGCGGGGGCTTCAGCCACAGACGCGTACGGTCTACGGTTCTGGGGGCGGGGGCTCCAAGGTCCAGGTCCAGCGGGGTCGGCTGGTTCCTGAGGAAGCCTCTCCCTCTTCCTGGCTTGTCTGCGGCCGCCTCTTTGCTATATTCTCACGTGGTCTTTCCCCTCTGTGTGCAGAGAGGTCGCTGGTGTCTCTTCCTTTTCCTAAAAGGACACCAGTTCTACTGGATTAGGGACCCACCTCATGACCTCCTTTCACTGAATTACCTCCCGAAAGACTCTGTCTCCAAATGCAGTCACAGTGGGGGTTAGGGCTTCCATCCACGAGTATTGTGGGGACAGGTCGGTCCATTATAGCTCCTTATACACGATTCCTCTTCAGGGAACTCAGCATTTTTCTGCAGCGGAGTGGGAAGACCCAATTATCTAATATGTAGTCCGGCCGGTGTGGCTCAGCGGTTGAGCATCAACCCTGCACCAAGAGGTCGCCAGTTTGATTCCCGGTCAGGACACATGAATGTGGGCCTGATCCCCAGTGGGGGGCGTGCAGGAGGCGGCCAGTGGATGTTCTCTTTTGTCGATGTTTCTATCTTTCTCTCGTTCTCCCTTCTTCTCTTGCTAAAATCAATGAAAGGAAAAAAACATTAAAAATAAATTGTACGCTGGGCTCATATGCATGACGACGTAACTAGCACAGGTGCGGAAACTGAGTATTCTTATTTTTCCTTCTTTATATTGATAGGGGAAACTTTTGCGTTTACTGGATATGAAAACTGTTTAAATGGCTAAAACCGCATAACAATTATAGTAATATACCTGTGTTCTATGTTATACACATTCTACACATATATAATCACGCATGTCCATATACATATAGAAACTGAGAGAGTGTGTCCAGCCACCTAATTTATATTCTGAAATTGGATTTTGCAGATTGCTTAACCCAAGAAGAGGAGTGTGGTGTGTCTTGTTTTTGAAGTAATTACCATAGAGCAAATTGCTTTTTAATTGAGAGACAAACGCATTGAATAAAGACGATAAATTAGGAGGCGGCTGAGAACATCCGTTCTCTGATTTCCGGAGGGAGAGCCTCTTCACCAGACGTAACGCGTCGTCCCAAAGCCTCCGTGGTAGCCTCTGAGAACGAGAACCTGCCTTTACACGGCCCCTGAAGAGTGGATGTCGCCGAGTGTGTTTGTGTAGGCAGCTGGCCAGGGAGGTGACTTCTGCTTGTTCACTTATTAAGTTGTTCATCATTTAGGTTTTCTACGCGTGTGGTTTTGGGCTGGGTACTGAGTTCCCCGGCGTGTAATCTCCACTGATCGCAAGGAACAGTGTCTGATTTTATTCTCTGTGTGGGGTAATGTACCCTGCATTTTAGTTAGAGCAGGAGAGAGGTGTAACCATAGAGGGGTTCCTAGGCCCTGCTTGTGGGCTCAGACACCTCCCGCTCTGTAGTCAGACCCCTCGCTCAGCCATGCAGACCGCCCGCTGGCCCTGGGGCTGCCCGCGGAACAGGCCAGGAGCCTCAGGCAGACGGGCGCAGGGCCTGAGCATGGGGGACCACGTCCTTGACAGTCCTCCTGCTGTTGCCATGACGACCTTCACGTTGCCAGCTGGGACAGGGGAAGAGGGTGTCTGTCTGGGCTGGTTTGTACTCTTGGAAAATAATTATGGCCCAATAAATCTTCCTTAAAATCAAGTTTCATCGTGATGATGTCCTGGTGGTCCCAGCCACCACACCGTAGGATTATTGCGAGTTCCAAGATGACAAGGAAGACTGGTGTCTCGTGGGTGGAGTCGTCCAGGTTTTAGTGGCCTCCTGAAAGCGGTCTGTGTAACTCAGGCCCAAATGCACTTAATCTTCGCCTTGAGCAGATCTGAGAGTCACGTCTTCCCCAAAGACTCTCTCGTTAGGCTTCACCTGCTCTTACTGCTTCTTCTACGGACACTTGATTTCAGGTCGGGATGCTGCGGACAAAGAATTTCAACTGTGTGCAGGCGTTAGCGGTGCGGGAGGAGGCAGGTGAACGCGTGGCCCGGGTCTGTGGGCGACCTCCGTCCCGGGCAGGACGCACTTGCATCCACTCTGGAATCAGCTGTGTTTTCGGAACAGGAGAGGGTTTTCAACGTTTCCAGGGAGGCTGGGTGTCATTTACCCCCGTGACTGCTGCACATGCCCCGTGGGGGGTCAGGCACACTCAGCTTCTGGAGATGAGAGAAGAGCCCGGTGTTTCCCGCGTGTCCGCGTCACAAAGACCCGAGCGCAGCCATGGCGCGTGATCAGGGAGGGGCTCGGCCGTGTTCCGAGTGTGCGCCTGGAGCGTGCGTGTTACCGGCTGCCGGGCTTGCACGTCTTCTGTGAAATCAGAAGTACAGTGAGATTCACACTCTCCTCTGGTCGGAGACCACTGACCGTATTGCCCACGTGAAACCGCACTCAGAGCGCTGAAACTGTGACACGCATATCCACGCTGCCTCTCGCTCTCGGCCTGTGGCTAAACAAGGGGCCGACCGTCCGGGGGCCGCGCAGGCCCAGAAGAGACGGGCCGAGAGGTGACGGAGCAGACAGTCGCTCCTGCTGGCTCCCGAGAGGAACGCAGTGGAAATACTGAATGATGCTGTCCTCCGAGCGAGGCTGCGGGTGAGACAGCTATTTCTGTCCAGAGCTTTTCTCTCCCAGTTATGTGCTCTGTGCAGACCTTGAGTCTTTTAACAAAAGCTCTGCTTGTGGCTAAGTGGCATCATGTGTGACGGGGGTCAGAGGTGGTGGCGCGTGGGCTTTTTCTTCACAAGAGTGTGTCCTTGGTGTGTCAGGGATCCAGGGAGTGCGTCCTGAGGATGCTTATCAACAGATGGCTTCTCTCTCTCTCTTTTTTTAATCCTTACCTGAGGATATGTTTATTGATTTGAGAGAGAGAGAGATTATATATATATAATTTGAGAGAGAGAGAGAGAGAGAACTTGCATCCACTCTGGAATCAGCTGTGTTTTCTGAACACCGTAGGATTATTGCATGTCCATATATATATAGCGAGCGAGAGAGACAGAGAGAGAGGGAGAGAAACACTGATGTGAGACAGAAACAGCGATCAGTTGCCTCCCGTACGTGCCCCAACTGGAGATGGAACCTACAACTTAGACATGTCTCCTGACCAGGAATCGAACCCACAACCTTTTGGTGTCCAGGATGATGCTCCGCCAGCTGGGCCACCAGGCCAGGGAGACAGATGGCTTCTGTGAACAATGCATCCTCTTCCTACAAGTCTAGGCTTCAGGGGTTTCTCTCTGGGGACCCTCCAAGGTCACCTAGGCTAGCATGATTCCTTAAGATGTCCCTTCAAGCTTTCCTGCAGCCCCACGATGGGGCGGCTCTTGGGAGCCTTGCTGACCTGGTTCTCCTGTGGGTCACTGTCACCCGGGAAGGAGGCGGAGCATCGGGAAAATCCAGGGGGAGCAGCCTCTTGGTCTTTGCAGACAGCCTCCGAATTTTGTTGCCAGATCAGGTAAGTTTTCAGCGTGTCACCTGTCCTGAGATCCGTCAGCCCCTCGACGTGGAGGTGTGCTCCCTAGACAGATGGTCATGGGTGTGTACCAGCCCCGCTGACGGGACCGTGCACCAGGGTGTTCCCGGAGGACAAGCACGTCCGTGCATGTCTGCACGTGGCTGTTTCTACACTGAAAGTCACGAAGAACCGTCGGGAACAGTGTCGATAGGTGCTCTGTGGCCCCAGGTGTGAGACTAGAGCTCATTTTATTTTTATTTTTTTTTATCCTCACCCGAGGACATTTTTCCATTTTTTGTTCAGATAGAGTGGGAGGGAGAGAGAGGAAGAGAGAGAGAAACATCGATGTGAAAGGGACACATCGAGTGGCTGCCACCCGCACGACCAACCAGGGCCGGGGACAAACTGCAACCGAGGTACGTGCCCTCAGCGGGAACCGAACCCGGGTCTCTCCAGACCGCAGGCGGACGCTCCAACCGCTGAGCCAAACCGGCCAGGGCACTAGAGCTCATTTTAGAAAGAGAGGTTTCCAGGTAGCAAAGGAAGAAATCAGAATTCCTGGCTGCCCCGTGGCTGACGCTGCGGTTCTCTCCGGAGCAGTCTGGGGGCGGCGAGCGGCTGTGTTCATGGCTGTGCCTGTGTGTACAGAGGACGCTCAGATACCTTTTCCACAGCCTTTGTTTGTACCCTTGCAGCGTGTCCGGTTCCTACTTTCTCCCCTCTGTGACTGTAGGCTCAGAGAAGGGAGCACTTCACCTTGGCTGTGTCATCAGGCATGTCTGTAGCTTACGCAGGCGTTGGCAGGTGAGCGGCCGCTTTCTGGGCTTTGGTACGACCAGCGTTTCCCGTGACTTGATGGGACCGCGAATGTGTGGCGCTGACCACGGGGGGAAGTGGGTCAGTTTACATTAGGAACCTTCAGGGAGGAAAGTCCCAGAGTTCCCCTAGCCCAGCGGGGTGAGCTCCCGAGGTGACCTAGCGTGGTGTTGGCGGGGTTCGCTGGCAGGGAAGGGAATGGAATTTCTCGAGATGGAACTTCCTCGGGAGAAGCAGGGGTCTCGGCTGGTGGCCCAGACTCAGGGCTTGGGCCCAGGAGTTCAGGGAGAAACATGGTTCGAACACAGCGGGTGCTGGCAGGTTGTCCCAGTTTGGCAGCATGACGGTTGTACCGTCAGGGACACTGGATGAACTGAGAGTGTGAAACCTCCAAGTGGCGTGTCCTGGACCCTGGCCAGCAGGGCATCCCGGCCGGCGTGGGGAAGGCTCTCCCAGCAGGCGGCGCAGGACCTCGCACCGGCCCCTTCCTGGTGTGCGTGGGGGGACTGAGACCTCAGAGCCAGGGTCTCGGCGCTTTGTGTGAGCGGAGTGGTGACTGACTTGTTCGGAGAGAGAAATGGAGAAAGAAGGAGAGAGGGGAGAGGGAATGAACCTCATCCGTTGACCTTTCTCAGAGAAATGTGACCTTCTAGTTTCAGGGACTGTGACTGCTCAACGAAGAATGTTTGAAGTCAGGATGTGTGATGATGTGAAGACAGAATATTATCAACCCTTCACCTGTTTTTAAAAACCGGTCTTTCCTGCCCGGCTTTACCCTCCTCCGTTCAGGCAGCGAGGACGCGTGCTGTTTGTTTACCGCTTGCTGAGTGGGGGGCACAGAGACGGGAAGGGAAAGGCGGTCCCCGCATCGGGGTTCAGAACAGACCTTTGTGGTCCCGCAGAGTGACCGCCTGGAGAAGGTGCTCCTTGAGACCCACGAGGGAGGGTGTCTGGAGAGTAAGATACAGTTGCAGCCCTGGCTGGTTTGGCTCAGTGGTTAGAGCATCGGCCTGTGGTCCAGAGAGACCCGGGTTCGGTTCCCGCTAAGGGCACGTACCTCGGTTGCAGTTTGTGCCCAGCCCTGGTTGGGTCGTGCGGGTGGCAGCCACTCGATGTGTCCCTTTCACGTCGATGTTTCTCCCTCTCTCTCTTCCTCGCTCTCTCTCCCACTCTACCTGAACAAAAAATGAAAAAATGTCCTCGGGTGAGGATAAAAAAAAAAAGATACAGTTGCAGCCTACTCAGTATTATACGGTAAGGGAAAAGTCAGGTAAAAGAAAGATTGTACTTGAAAACCCTTATTCCAGGGAATGAAGAGCAAGCAGAATGCTCAGAACTCGAGAATGAATCTGGGGTTTGGGCGAGGTATCTTTGTTGCCAAGGCTGTGGAGATTAGGGTTTAGTTTGGGGGGGTGGTGGTGGTAAAAGGCATTCTGGGGCAAACAGAGATTTTCAGAACCCTTCCCCCCCTTGTTACATTGAAAAAGTGTACTTTTCATGGATACAGAGATTAGATTGGTAGTTGTCAGAGGTGGGAGTGGGCGTGGACAAAATGGGTGAAAAAAGTACAAACTTCTTGCCAGGTCAGTGTGGCTCAGTGGCTGAGTATGAACCCATGCACCAAGAGGTCACTGGTTCGATTCCCAGTCAGGGCACATGCCCAGGTTGTGGGCCTGATCCCCAGTGGGGGGCATGCAGGAGGCAGCCAATCGATGTTCTCTCCCATCCATGTTTCTATCTCTCTCTCCCTCTCCCTTCCTCTCTCTCTCAAATCAATAAAGAAGATTTTTTTTTTAAGTACAAACTTCCACCTATAAAATAAGCCTCAGGATTGTAATATACAGGAGGGTGACTATAGGTATCCCATACTGTATTGTGTATTTCACAGTTGCTAAGAGAGTAGATCTTAAAAGTTCTCATCACAAGAAAACAAAATTTTCTAGCTATGTGTGGCGACTTCCTTTGCTGGTCATTTTACAATATATACAAATATTGAATCATTATGTTGTGTACTTGAAACTAATATAATGCTATATGTCAATTATAGCTAAATAAAAAAGAGACAGTGTACTTGAATTTGCACGTGTGACAAGCAACACCCTCCGGCCCTCGGATTTCTGCATAAGAGGGGTTTAAAATCTCTCTGACCTGGGAGAGGGGGAGAGAGAGTTTCCCTACAGATCAAGGTTGTTAATGCATTGAAGTTCTTGTAGCTGGACCTCGAACAGTGTAACCTGTTTGGGGGGATCTCTGGCTGTGGCCCGAGTCCTTTCGGCATTGTGCTTCAGCAGAAATGTAGAAATTGAGGCATTTTGTGTGTAGAAATAAATACAGGGATGGAGAAAGATTCCTCAGGAGGCGGCCGGTGACTATACACAGGAGAGTAAACTTGGCTGGTATGGACACAGGTCTTCGTTGCTTCTGCTTAGGCATGTGTGGAGGTTTAGTGAGGAAGAGGAGCCTGATGGATGTGGATAGAAGGGCAGGTATCAGATATCTGAGTCTCTCTGATGATGTCATCCAACTAATCCCCTTAAATCAGTTCATTACTGCAGGAATTCAAGGGAGCATCCAAGTTCCGTTGTGGAGTCAGTGAGAAATGTTCACATCCTACTTTATAGCCCGACACCATCACACCTGTCACGATAGGGGTGAATTTGGGGATGCTCCATTAAAAAAAAAAAATGTATAAATGCTCATGCATTTACATCAACCAACTCTAATTTAAAGTGACAGACACCAGGAATGCTGAGGAATACGGTCGTGTCGAGTCAGGGGCTCAAGTTCGGGGGAAAGTCCGGGGGACGGTTGGGAAGAAGGAAGAGGGCACCTGACAAGGCAGATGAGCTGAGCGAGCCCAGCTCATCAGACCGTATTGCCAGGTGCCTGTTACTCTGATGTGCTGGTTTATGAACGGGATGACTTGCACATTTAGGAAGGGGCTTGGCATCCCTTAGTCTCACAGCAAGGATGTAGCAGAACTAGTGTTCTGTGTTGTGGGTGGACTTGACATTGTGCCTCCGCACTTTGATACATTGTGAATGAAACTCTTTGGCGTTACCTACCAGAGACCTTGGCTTCAGTCTTTACTTGAAGGATATACCATTTCATTGAAGGTCACAGAAATTAAGAACAAAGACAGTTCTTTAAAAGAGTCACTTGTTCCCCAGGGAAGAGCTGTTTCTGTTTCCAGATGATGCTGACAATCTGTAGGCGGGACCACGAGCATCTCCAGTGTTACGTTCATGGTTTTGTTTGACATTCTCAGAATCACAAGAGCACTGTCAAAAGAACAATCCGTGTGTGAGCCGGAACGCTGCCCCTAAGCTGTGTGCAAACACCAGAGGGTACCAACCCCCTTACGACATTTGTCTGCATCATTGCATAACAAGGCTCACTCTCAGGCCTTGATTTCTCCTTGGTTATTTCATTGCATCTGGTGCGAACCTTAAGACTGAGAGATAAAGAAAAGCTCATCTGTTTTGGTCTCCCATGGGGAATCTATTTTATGCCTGAGAATTATTTCCTCAATTAGGCTTCTGAATATTAATATATTGCAGGATTTAAACACAACCACATCAGGCACTTCCATGAAAAGCAGAGTTTTTGGTAGGACTCATGATGGATGCTTTACATTCCCTTCTTGCTGAAGATCTAGGGAATGGTTATGTAAGTTTAAGTAATGTGTCTGCCAAAACAAAGCAATGCGGTTTCAACAGCCTGAAATCATTCTACGAACAGCTCCTTTCGGTCTAAGTCGGGCACCCCTCACAGCCTTTCTCTCCCCGGGAAAACGTGAACTAGAAACCCCACAGAACTGTGCGTGGGCAGTCCTAATCTCTGTTGCTCCCCAAATCCATCTGCAAGAAGTTAGAAGACAGTGCCCCGTCTAGGGTTAGGAAGAGCAGAATTCTGGGCCCAGTCCCTCTGCTTTTCAGCTGTGTGACCTGAGGCAAGCCAGCGACACGTCTGAGTCCAAATTTCCTCCGTTTCCAAACGGGCAAACCAACATTTCCTCAATCTTGTCCCGAGTTGTGAAAATCAAAGACGATATTAGATGAGGCCACGTTGGAACACAGGGGTCAACGAAATGAGCGAAAAGTTGATGAGAATCCGGAAAATCGTGTGAATTGTTTTGCTTGGTAAACGGAATATGTTGTCTCCGTGGCTCATAGTGGGCCCCGCCCTCATCCCCAGACTGGTGCATGGACTTTGCAAATTTCAGCCTAAATGATGCCACGTCCTGCCTTTCAGAGGTTGATGCTCTGCAGGACCAAGAGTGACGTCATAGTTC
The DNA here is from genome assembly GCF_014108415.1 of Molossus molossus. Classification (NCBI taxonomy): domain Eukaryota; kingdom Metazoa; phylum Chordata; class Mammalia; order Chiroptera; family Molossidae; genus Molossus; species Molossus molossus. The sequence continues at coordinate 113,428,284 of NW_023425399.1, forward strand.
ACAAAACACCAGATAGAGCCGCCTTGTTAAAAAACAAACAACCCCAACAGATTATTGGGAGCTGCTAACAGTGGGAAGTCGGTGGTCTGTACAGTTGTGTCCCTTCCTCCCTGTGTGAGGGTTTTGTGATGTCCCAGGTCCAGTGGGCCTTGGAGATGAGAGTGATGAGTCTGCAGGTCCCCCCATGTACCCTGCTGGTCGAAGTCCCTCAAATCTGCACGTCAGAGCCCAGCGCTGCTTTGCATTTGAATATTTATTCCTGGAGCATTCTTTTTCATGGAAGGTCTTTTTTTTTTTGGCCTGCTTCTCTCAACGACACCTTTGCAAAGTATTTTTGCAGCAATCAGGTCCGTACCTGACAAAGGAACTCGCTGGCACCACACCTTCCCCACCCGATGCGCCCCGGCCTGGGCTGTCCTGTAAGCCAGCCTGCGCCCGTGTGCCCGCCGAGCCCGGCACGGCACCGCCTTCTCCTCCTGTGTGCGGAGGGCGCTGAGGCCGCTCGGCGCTGTCGGCAGCACTAGCGCAGGGCGATGCCAGGACTCCAACAGCTGCAGAAGGTCATTGACGGTGGGATAGAGAGCACGGCCCGCCCCGGTGGGACAGGCAGGCATTGCTTTCTTGCGGACTCGAAGGGAGACAAACAGAGCAGAATCGCCTTTGCTGCTCCGTCTCCAGGTTAAGGGCTGCGCATCGGCGTGGTGATCGGTGCCTTTCCTGGCTGCGGACAGTGAATTCCCGCCCGTCCTGCTGACCCGCCGACTCGCTTCCGGCTTAACGAAGGCGCCTGTGCCTCCTCCAGCTGGTTCGAGGGGACCCTGGTCAGTTTACTCCGCCATCAAATAATGGCCGAGGAAAATAATTAGGTAGAATTGTTTTAAAAATCAAGAAATAAAGGACAGGTTCGATTCCCGGTCAGGGCACATGCCCAGGTTGTGGGCCAAATCCCAGTGGGGGGCGTGCAGGAGGCGGCCAGTCGATGTTCTCTCTCATCGAAGTTTCTATCTCTCTGTCCCTTCCTCTCTCAAATCAATAAAGAAAAGACATTTGAAAAAAAGAAAAGGCCAAATACTTAGTATTTTTTATTGTCATAAAGAAAAACCCAAAATGAATGCCGAAGGGCCAGAGGTCACCTTGCACCCGGGGACTGTCCGTCACATGTCCTGGGCCGCACCCGCCCGAGAGCTGTGGTCAGAGCAAGGGGGTGTTTTAGTGGAAAAAAAAGTAAGTTCTTGGTTTCTGTTTCTACGGCATTATTAGAACTCAAAGGGCAAGTTAGGCTTAATCTTACTTAGTGTGGTTTCAGGTTTCTTTATTTGCTTGAGCCTGACAGGTGCTGAGGCCGACCTCGGTGACAGGACCAGACTCTGGACCATGCCTTTAAAAAGGGAGGGACAACACACCCTGAAACAGTGCCTTCCGGGAGCTCCTCCGGGCGCGCTGGGGACCCGAACCAATCTTACAAGCCCAAAGCCCTTTGGGGACAGGTGTCAGGGCAAAATAAAAACGCCCCTCTACTTATAGGTTAGAGCAAGAGTCACAAAATCACATTTATGGCCACCTCCAGGGCTTACAGAGGGAAGAGCACTAAAGAGATGACTCCCCGGGTATTTCAGGGGCCGTAGAAGTGACCCTCTGAAGAGAGGCAGGCGGTTGGTGCTCCGTGCACACTGGGATCGCACAGGGCCGGCGACACGATGCCGTGCGCCGTGGCCACGCGGCGAGGTGCTGCGGTTTCAGTGTGCAGCGTGTGGTTGCAGGATGAATCCCGACAGCTTGTTTCCCGCCGTGACGCTCCACCCGGGGAGAAGCAAGGACAACACGCACTTTCGTGGGCTCCACGGTGTGCACGACAGAGCAGGTGATGAGCCAAACAAGGGGCGTGTGTCCTTCTCCCGTCCACAGACGTGAGAGTTGCCTGGAGAATTAGTCTGCTGAAACCAGGAGGTGTAACTAGAACGCACCGTTATTAAAAATGCTCAGATTTTCAGCTCTGTTGGAAGACAGGGCCCTCTGGTTGGTTCTCATGTGAAATTTCAGTGTGCAGCGGTACCCACTAGGATTTCCCCCCTCCAATGGCAGCATGCAAGTGTATAAAATAGGGGACCTTTGGGCAAATCAGGGGGGGGAAAGGGGGAATTACACATTTTTAAATGATTTGATGACATTTATGATTTCACTTTTTATGCAGATGGGTGCTACATAGATTATATTAAATTTCCGTTACTCTGATGTCCACATCTTTTATTTTCTTTATCGCTAAACATCAGGCTTTGCTTTTGAATATAGTTACCCCTAAATAAACAGATGGTTAAGAAGGGTCACATCGTAAGGCACGGACGTGTCGAATCACTACCTGCACCGAATAGCACCGATGTAAGACGCATACCTGCTATAATTATACTTCGATAGGAAGGAAACTGAAGGAAGAAGGAAGACAGAAACAGAATCCGAGGACATGAGTGGGCGGGGAAGAGAGAGAGCACAGCCGGGGACAGCGTCCCACATGTCCTCCCTGCCCCTCGGACGCTGCCGCCACATCGTCCGGTGACCAAACCCTTAACCTCGTCACCTCCTCACAGGGGTACACCCAAAGGAAGGCGCAGTGACCCTAGTCTTGCGTCTGTGATTTTTCTTCAGAGTGCACCGGGGAAATAAAAAGAGTCCGGTGTCAAGGGGACTCTCCAGGTTGAATCAGAACATAAAATAAGACCTGAGCAGGAAGTTCTTGGTAGTACTGCTGTCTCTTGTAGAAGCTTCACTTAATGGGTGATGGAGTGAGAAGGTGAAGCGGAGTTCAGGAGCGAGTCGATGGTTCGTGAGCTTCAGTTGGATTGCATCCCAGGGTGACTTTCTCCTTGTGTTTCTTGAGATGAGAATCTCTCTCTCTACAGACACACACACACACACACCTTTTTTATATGTTTTTATTGACTTTTTAGAGAGGAAGAGAGAGGGAGGGAGAGAGAGACAGGAACATCGATGACAGAGAAACATCGATCCCCATACTGGGGACTGAGCCCGAAACCCAGGCATGTGCCCTGACCAGGAATCGAACAAGCGACCTCTTGGTGCATGGGATGATGCTCAACCCACTGAGCCACACTGGCAGGGCTATCTTTATATATTTTTACAGATCATAGACTATATCTGTATTTACATACAAATAGGATTACTCAATCATTTGCGAGTTACAATTGACAAAGCACTGCGCGTACTATATACTTGTGAGTATCTCACACAGTAGGAAGTGGGAGAATATGCTGATTTTTATAGGGTGAAAGCAAAGCGCACTCTCTTTTGCGATCGCCCTACTAGGAATGGTCAGGCGGCTGCCACTGAAGCGTGATTTAGTTAATAATCAGCCCAGTCTAAAACGGAAAGGGTTGAAGTCATCCAATTCATGCAAGGCGTTTCGGATTGAAATGTAACATTTATCACGGGGAAGTACTAGAGAAGAGAATCTTTATAAAACACTTATACTAATAAAACTTGCAAACATCTAGAGAGATGATACGGTGAGTCCGTAAGTCCCGTCACTCAGCTCCCGCGGTTATCAGCATGAGACTAATCTTGATACATCTACATCCCCAACACACACTTCCTGCCTCCCCCCGCCGGTGGTTCTTTTGTGGCAGATCTCAGACATCATAGCATTTTTCTCTTAAATGCTTCAGTATGTATTTGTAAAAGCAAAGTTCTTCTTCTTCTTCTTTTTGAAAACAACGTAAAGAACTATACTATTATCTACTCTCCCACCTAAAATATTGCAATAATTCCTTAGTGTCAGGAAACAGCGCGTCCGTGTTCAGGTTTTCCCAAATTGCCTGGTATAAGCTTTTGTTTTTGTTTCTTTATAGAGTGTGTTTGTTTGGATCAGGATATAACAAGTTCACATCTAGGGGAGTTCATTTTTTAAAAACATAATTCTAACTCGCAGGAAAGAATTTGCCTTCGGAGCCTAGAAATCCATTTCTACCGCTCCCTTGGGTGCTCCTGCCTTGGTTCCCGACTTGCTGGAGACTGAGCCTCCTCGGAGAGTCTCGCTCTGGAGAGTCACCCAGGCCAAGGGACCGTTCCGGGCACCGGCTGACTTTCATCAATCCCACAAAGGACACCAAACTCTCCAAAGTGAACGGTGACCCAAGAGGACGATGACATTTAATTGGGGCACTTAATGTTCAGAAGGTGGCCACAACTACCATGAATCCAAAGTGTGTTCTTTCATCCGTTTTATCTTGTCAAAAATTTCATGACTTTGACCTTTTCTTCTCCCCCAATCTATACATACAGAGTGGAATTTAAAAAAGTATTTTTGGCAATCAAGATTTTCTTCTGATCCTTGTGTGAAAAAAGAAACATTTATGATCTTGAAAAAAGCATATGTTAACTTCCTTTGAAATCTTTAGATCAGCTAAAAGATGAATTTGCCATTTTAAGACTATAATATTGAAAGGATCTGTCTTCAAAGTGAACCCATGCAGGAATACTTTTTTTTTTTTTTTATCTTAGGGAATTTATATTTTTTAAGGGAAACAGCAACCAAATTTGAAACCAGTGTGTACCCAAATGGATCAGGCTTTTTAGAGAACCATGTCTCAAAAAAAGAGCTTTTGATTTCTTAAAATGATCTCTGAAGTCCCATCTTGAAATACATAAATCAACAAATTGAATTTTAATGGAAAATCAAGGGTACTTTTCAAAAGGCTCTTCAATGCAGCTTTGAAAAATACGAACACAGAGAAATTATCAGCTTGTTCTCACGGCGTTGACTTGACTCCGACATTTTATGTTTAAGTAAGAAGGGCTGGAGATCAAGGACAGAGGAGGAAGGCAGCTTGTTTGGCGTCCGCGCTGGCCTGTCCCACCTCGTCCCCTGGTGGGCTTCCTCCTCCACCCGCTGAACCACCTGGCTGAGCCCCGACCGCTCAGAGCATCCCAGGCGCTGCGTCTGCTTCCGTAGAGTTGTGGTTGCCTCTTCATAATGGCCCGATGACCATTTACTTTTTAATTGTAAAATAAAGCAGAAGATGAGGGTACCGTGTTGTGTAGACTTCCCGTCCCCTTAACAATGTAGCATTTAAAATAGAAACACACGTGGGTTTCAGGTACCTCACCTCTTTGCACAGCGATGCTGTGAGACTTAGCACATTATTATTCCAGGGGGGAACATACGGGGGACCTTTGGGGTGGATGAGTGGTGGCCAGGGTTGCACGGTGGCCAGGGTTGCACGGTCAGTGGCAGGGAATTCCCCGTTCTCATGCGTCGTGTAAGAAAAATGACAAGTGCACAAGGAAAAAGTACCATTGCGATGAAGGAGGGTTTTCCTTTGAGTGGGGAAAATTGAAGAAATAAGTCAAGACGCAGCGGAAAGCTGAGAGCAATTGCTACAGCGCCAGAACATGAAGGCGGCCGATCTCTTTCAGGGTTTGAGAAGGGCCTTACGTGTATGGTTCTCCCCTGCATTTGCTCTCAGTGGGGAGAAGGGGCATCACCGTGGCTGTCTGCTAAGTTTCCCACACGGGGTGATTGCGAATAATACATATGTAGCCCTGGAAGAAGACGTGACTTATAGGCTAAAGCCGTACCACAGGGTCACAGTGAATAAAGGACATTATGGAACCTTTAATTTTAACTTGTAAAGATTTATCTTGATTGTTGAAAGTATTACAGATGTCCCCTCTTTTTTCCCCACTGACCCCCTCCTCCCCTCTCCTGCCCCCACCTGGGCCTTCACCATACTGTGGTCTGTGTCCGTGCAGTATCTTTTGTATTTTTTTTTTTAATCCTCATCTGAGGACATTCTTCCATTTTTTGTTCAGATAGAGTGGGAGGGAAAGAGAGAGAGAGAGAGAAACATCGACGTAAAAGGGACACATTGAGTGGTTGCCACCCACACAACCCAACCAGGGCTGGGGACAAACTGCAACCGAGGCACGTGCCCTTAGTGGGAACCGAACCCGGGTCTCTCCAGACCGCAGGCCGATGCTCTAACTGCTGAGCCAAACCAGCCAGGGCTCTTCTGTATGTTTATGCCTTAATTTTGAGTGTGTGTCTATTTCATTTAAGTTCTGTGTGTATCGAGAGGATGGGGGAGAGGAACATTACCTGTCTGGCTGTACCCATGATCGGCTGCTCGAGTCTGGCATGGCTCCACCCATGCCCTGGTCTGGAATCTGCTTTCGTTGCCAGGATTGTGTGTGTGTGTGTGTGTGTGTGTGTGTGTGCACGCTCATGCCACTCACATAAAGACTTTAAAAGTCAGCCCTGGCCGGTTTGGCTCAGCGGTTAGAGCATCGGCCTGCGGTCCTGAGAGACCCGGGTTGGTTCCCGCTAAGGGCATGTACCTCGGTTGCAGTTTGTCCCCGGCCCTGGTTGGTCGTGCAGGTGGCAGCCACTCGATGTGTCCCTTTCACATCGATGTTTCTCTCTCTCTCTGTTCCTCTCTCTCCCTCCCACTCTACCTGAACAAAAAATGGAAAAATGTCCTCGGGTGAGGATAAAAAAAAAAAAAAAAAAAGTCCCCTGCTTGTGGAATGCTTGGAGTAGTGATTTTGGTTCCTGTAATTGAAATTAGTCCCATCTGGGAATCTTGTGATACTTGTTACTGAAACAAATTACCTTGATACTCTTGCTTTAATAACATATGATGTTGCTTGATATAAACTACAAAAAAAAAGATGTGTGGAAGGTTGTCCTAGTTTGAATAATCAGCACGGATGCGTCCCCCTCGGTGGGTGGAGTTTGAGTTGGAAGTCCCGGGGCTGGTTGTCTGGACAGGCGGCTCCCTCGCGTCGTCCTGCCTGCAGCCGGCTGTACCTGCAGCGCCGCCTGGGTCCTGCCTTCCGGCGTGGGCGCGGGTTCCTGGCAGGTTGTGCGCGTCTGATCTGCAGGAGCGGCCAGAAGAGCCACCAGCAGTGGGGTGGCCCCAGCCTGGGCCCTGGTGACGGAGGGAAGAGCATTCTGTGCTTTGCCTTCTGCTCTTGGTGTAACCTCCGAGGGGTTTCATGCTGAGCTCGGGGGACCACGTGAGGAGGCGGCCCTTCTGTTCCTTCGCCATAATCTCGTTATTTCATCCCATCGAATGGTTACTTCAGTTAGTTTACACTTAAGGAAAACATTTGAGATGATTTTTCATTTACGCTGCTGTGTATTCACCTTTTTGGGGTGTACTAACCTCATTGAATCTGCTATTATTTTTCTACCCCTAATTTTCTTTTCCCTATATGTTAGTGCTTTTCGCTACCACGTTATTTTTTTAAATTTCTTCTTTCAACCTTTAGTTAGTTTGTATTTCAAAACGTTTCCCCTTCTCTAATTTAAATATATTTGGCTTCTTTTTGCATTCTTAATTTCTTTATCCCTTTTAAGACTTTTATTTTTCTTATTTTAAAGGTTTCTGAGTCATCCCGTATTTCTTTGATTTCTTTATATTTTACACGTAGCTTTCAGGATTTTTTCATCCACGTTCTTAACCTTTTGGTTTGTTTTCCAATACTTTTGTTTCAATTATTATACTTCTTTTAAAAATTTCTATTTTTTTTAATCTTAAATAAAAACTGCGTTTTTAAGATAATGGCTGCATTTTTAAAGAAGTGTGGCTGCAGACATGTGAACACGTGAGGGGGTCCGCGCTGCAAGGGGACATGGCTGGGGTCCCCCCATGAGGATCCAGAGCCATTCCTCCATCCCCTGTGGTAGAGCGCCTCCCTTTCCCGATATCAACATCAGACCTCGCCTTGGGATCCTCAGACTCCTAGATTAGTGTCCTGCTTGGGATGCTTGGGATCTTCATAAACAGGCTCATGTGAACGTAGAGCGCGTGGTATTCTTCGAATTCGCGCAGGATTTCATCTGTGCGACAAACATATGTGGCAAAGCTATGTTTTGTGACGAAAACAGACGTTAGCTTTTGGGCCAACTCTGCCGACAGTATTTACGGTGGCAGGAAGTGAGCATGAGCAAGACCCGATCTCAATGGTAAGGTCAGTTCTTTTTGCCAGGCCGCGGTTGAATCTGGAAAGCTAGCAGGGAGGCTGGATTTCTTGGTGCGTACTCCCGAGACTCGGGGTGCACGCCTGTCTTGCCTTTGGGAGCAGGAGCTCAGTTCTGGCTACTTCATCGTTCCTGGTGACTCCACAGAACACAGTTACTGTGAGTAACGGGAATGGGCCGTCCATTCAAAGAGATGTCGTGCCAGGGGGCTCGTGCAAGGCTTTTAGCAATATTTCTGTAGTAGGTGGTCTCTCTCATAGCTCTGCTTGGTTTCATCTACATTCTTTTCATCCCATCTTTAAAAAGTCTTACCCTGCAGAATTGGTTTTCCTCAGCTACCTCCTGGAGTTACCTGGGCCAGCAGAACCTGGCGAGGCCTGGAGTGATTGTAGGTACACCTCCATGGATGGATCCAACTGCAGAATAATCCAAGACTATGACATCAGTTACACAACCACCACCCAAAACACCCCCCCCCCAACACACACACAACTAAACAGAAAAGATAGCCTTTTCATTAGTTGACTTATGACCTTGGCCTTTCTGAGAAGTCTGAGGACGAGTAGATGCGATGGGACTTTGAATTCCACTCGTCTGTGCAGAATCAACACAGGCAGCCACCCGGGGAAACTCACAAGCCCGAGGCAACCAGGGCAGCATTTACGGCCGGAAGGTTGGTCAGCCCTTTTATTTGTCTTGGCAATTTGTGCTGGCCTTTCAAGTGTGCTTGGCTTGGAAGGGGAAACAAGACCTCGGTCCGGCCCCTCCAGGAATCTTCGTCCTCACCAACTGGAGTGCTCACAGGTCACACAGTCACCTGTCTCCTGCCCTTCGTGGCGGTGTCTCCCCAGTGTCCCCGGTCATCTCCTGGTACCGAACCGTGCGAGTCTGTCAGACTTCTCATCTGCTCGACGTGCCCTCGGTGTCTGCTCCAAGGTCATGCCTTGGCTTGGGACTCCCCCAGACTCCCCTGCTTTAAGCTGTCAGACAACCTGTTATTTGATGGTGGGTGAATGTGGTCGACCAGATGTAAATTGAAGGACAAGATGCCAAGGGCCGAGGCCCACCACGGTGTTCTTTGATATCGGATGGATTTTCCCCAATTCGCTCTTTCAGTGATTAAGACTCATTGGGGGAATGAGGCTAGTTCCTGACCCTCCGGAAAGGAGACCCAGAGAAACCAAAACGTTCACTTCTCATGTTCAAGGTTTTAGACTGACGCCCCCTGTTCCCACCCCGCACCCCATCACGGCAGAAATCTGCTGGGAAAGAGTCGCTGGTCATTGTACTTGTGATGAAGCACCCAGATCCCGGCTCTTCTGATGAACATCTGTCTTGAAGGAGCCGCGATAGAGTTCCCTGAAGGCTGGTCATAGCCTGTTTCAATATTTAAGTTAGTCCCAACTCTGTGGATATCTGGGCACATTCGGATCATTTCTCACACACTACTTCTTTATTCTAGAGCTGTTTGATAATATTCCTGAGGGCTTGAGTTGGCCATGAGGTCAACAATGTGCTCCACTTTCAGTCTCTGAGTGAGAACAAAGTTTCCCGAGGGCAGTTCTAGAACGCGCATACCAGCTGTACATTTCTCTCCTTGGGAAGCCATCTCGTTTTGGCTATTTCTCAGCTGTCACATGTACCCAGCGGGGAGACAAGCCTTTATTGGTCGTCCAGCACTTTCCCGTCTTGAGGTGAAAACATACAAATAAACAAGGATGTTTCATACGGAAAGAAGACTTTTACAGGCTGACACACTAGAAATCCGTATTGATTTGTTTCTCCTCTGGAATCCTATTGATTATAAACCTGTAAAAACCTTGCAAATGATCAATTTTCTAAGATGCTAACATATAGAAAAAAATGTATTTACATTGGATGAGAAAATGGATGGTAAAATTCTTGTTTTAAAAAAAGGTTCACTGATGTTACCTGTTTCAGTTTAATTTTATGAATGTCATGAAAGAAATGTAGAGTGTAATCTTCAGGTTTGTTGAAAACTTTTTAAAGGCGTTAGAGAGCCCTGGCTAGGTTGCTCAGTGGATGGGAGCATTGTCCTGTACACCAAAGGTTGTGGGTTTGATTCCCAGTCAGAGCACATACCTGGGTTGCAGATTCAGTCCCTGGTCAAGGCACGTATGGGAGGCAACTGGTCGATGCTTCTCTCTGTCTCCCTTCCTCTCTCTAAAATCAATTTAAAAACATATTCTCAGGTGAGGATTAAAAAAAAAAAGAAAGAAATTAGATAAATGGTAGGAAAAATGGTCAAATTAATTATACTAGAACTTACAAAATTGTTCTGCTAACTACCAGAGCAGTTCTCATCTGATGTTTTACTCTCTGGATAATTGTTACGCAAGAGTGAAGGGTGCATTACAAACACTGCTTCTTTCCCTTATAATTGCCTTAAAAATGGTGTGCTTCTAGTTTTTGACAATTTCAAAACTGTGACATGACGGCTACAGCACTTTCAGCAGTCGCTCTCATACTCTGTCTTGCCAGATGAAAGATGTAAACTGTAAAGTGAATTAAAAGACTCCGTTGTAAGGCCCAGGTACGATTAGGAGTTCCAACAGGATAACTGGCCATTCTCTAAATTTATGCACACGTGTGACAGGGGACACCGGGCCATTGAGTCCCGCAATCTGCTTCAGTATTGATTTCTTACATTTTATTTTATGCTCTCGATAAAACCAATTTTCCAAAGCATATTACTCAAGCACATTGGTTTCTCTGGAGCTGCAGCAGAATGAAGGTCCCATATTGTGTGTGTGTGTGAACGTGTGTATGAGATAATTTATGTATATATTAATTTTTATAAAATTCGTGTGGGTTTTCGAGGAGTCTGAGATGTAGCCTGAAGATGAGGTCACCAGACAGCCGTGCTTCGGGTGATGAGTTTAGGAGTGACCTGTAACATGGAAGATGAGATTTCCTAAAGGAGCTTAGGAAGTAGTGAGAAGGACTTGAGAGTTTGCTACTAAAGGTATGAGAGTTCCTGCCTGGTTCAACAGTCTCTCATTGTTTCATTGGTTGGAACTAATAAATGGGTGAAATCCAATGAAACTGGGTTATTAATTTTTTTTTTTTTTTTTACAAATTCCTTACGCTAGCACATCAACAATCAGTGATCAGAATGGTCATCGGATTTAATTACACTTTCTTTGTGTACACGTGTAACACAAATTGCGTAACCTTATTTTGTGGGTTTTTGTTGTTTTGGTTTTAAGGAATTTCATAAATATGATGTTTCTGCTCAAGGAATAATAATAATAATACTCTGAATTTTATAGCACTTGAGACAATATTGCAGAGAACCGTCACCCCAATTTTATCTTCACAACAAAGCTCATCGGGAAGTAGGTCAGGAGTGACAATTTTATTTAAATTCAAATGTTGAAATGGCACCGGTGTGAGCGTGGCCGTTCATGTCAGGTGTCTGCCCCCACGGTGGCGCCCCCACAGGTAACCGCTGCTAATAGTTTCCCTCAATCATTTCATTCTCTTCCTTGAATCGCTACTAACTACGGACCTCAGTGTTCACAGGGAGCATGTATGTTTGCACAGATATGTGTTTACATACATTTTGCATAGATTTTGCTACACCCAGAGGTTTTATTTCTTTATTTACTTACAGACGTGGCCTGCGCTGTGCATTTTGTCCTACAGATTGTATTCCGCACAGCTCACTCTGGACTCCTTGAAACGTGGGCTTCGCTTGGCTTCAAACGGGCTGACCTCCTGACTGGGGCCGTTCTCCCCCACTCCTGGGGGGCGGGGAGCCCAGGGTCCCTTGTCAGTCTCGGAGCTGAAGCACCAGCTTTGTGCGGATGGCACCGAGTTGAAATCTCCAACCTGACCTCTTCCTGAGTCTGTTTCTGTTCTGCTTGTTCATTTCTTCTGTTTCTCAAACTGCACAGACGAGTGAAATCATCTGGCATTTCTGACCTCGCTCTTGGGCGCCGGGTTGCATGTCCCAGTCTCTTGGGATGTCTCCATTTGGATCAGCCCCAACGATTAATTTGTCCAAAATGGAGCTCCCGATGTTACCCCAGTAAGACTGCTCTTCCTCAGCTCAGTGACTGGCACCCCCATCTTTCCTCCTGTTTGGGACAGCATCTTTGGGTTCATCCTTTATTCTGTTCTTCAGGGACCAGATTCTATCCATCAGGAAACTCCGTTGACTCTACTTTAAAAATATTGTCCAAATTCAACGACTTCTCACTATTTCCTCTGCTAAGGCCCCGTCTAATGCTCCATCAGCCTTTGCTTGGATTATTGAAATACCTTCCACCTGTCTTGCTCGGCTTCAGGCCTTGTTCCTTCTTCAGACTGTGCTCGACACAGCAGCCAGAATGACGCTGTTAAAACATGCCCGTTTGTGTTACTTGTTTGCCAAGCCCTCTCTCTCAGAAACACGACACACTCCTATGTGTCTGCTCACCCCTTGCTGATGACGCTCTGACCTTGTCTCCTGGTAGCGCCGTCTCTTCCACACTCGACTCCGGTGACTGGCCCCTTGTTTCTCCTCAGACATGCCAGGCACATTCGTACATTGGGGTCTTTTCTTCACTGTTCCTTATCCCTAGAAAGCCTCCATCTCTGAAGCGGTCTGTAGACTTGGTTGTTACCTGGTGGGGACATGCTGGAGGAGCTGTAAGTATCAAAGGAGTTGCTGAGCTGTTGGAGAAAAACAAATCCCTTTCTGCTTCTGAGACCACCGCTTTATCTGTTAGTGGAGGAAACTGACGGTCTACCAGGTGACAAGCAGTGAGTTCCCGCAGGTGCTGAGTCACTGTCATGACAGGTTCAAATGGGAACAGTACTTCTTGTACACAAATAGGCTCGGAACTTCTTCTTTTAATAGCAGACACTGTGTAAGAACGCAGGAGGGCTGTCGGCAGGCCGGACCGTTCTCAGAGGCGCTGTCCGTACTGCTCGGGGGTACCTCTGGGGACCGGTTCCCAGTGCTGTGACCGCCGCCCATGGCGTTCGTGGGTACATGAACAGAGGGAGGGTCCTGAAGCTCCATCGCTCTGGCTTCCTCTGGCCGGGTCTCCTCCTGGGAGATGTTCCAGATCATTCAGAAGAACGCGAGGGCTTCCTGAGTGCTTCTGGGTGGCATTTCTGGAGTCAAGGTTGCTTCTGCAACGTCTTAGGATGGACTGATCTTGAATTTGGAAACATAGCACTCGGGTATTCTCCTGATTAAAAAATACCTGTCTTTAAAAAGAAAAAGAAGGGATCAAATATTTCCCATATAAATGTGTAAAAATACTCCGCAGAGGGGATCTGGGAAGTCAGACTGACCCTCTTTCGGGGGAGTCTGTGAAGTGACTTGGGGACTCTATTTTAGGGGAATTGGTGCTTAGGGACCTGGAGCGACCCAGCCATTTGTGGGAGTAGGAGAGTTCCCAGCCTTTATTTCCAGTAGCGGCATTACACTGTTCAAGGGGTCGTGTCAGAAAGAGGGGAGAGTCTGAGCGGAGGAATGCAGAACCCGTGCTCCCCTGGGAGGAGCAGCTTCAGGTCCAGAGCCGCCCGAAGGCAGCCATCCCCGTTTCGAAACGAATGCCCTTTGTGAGCTGCAGCTCCGAGGGGAGGAGCTGATGCACCAAACGCCCTTCCTGAGCTGCAGCTCCGAGGGGAGGAGCTGATGCACCGAATGCCCTTTGTGAGCTGCAGCCCCGAGGGGAGGAGCTGATGCACCAAACGCCCTTCCTGAGCTGCAGCCCCGAGGGGAGGAGCTGATGCACCGAACGCCCTTCCTGAGCTGCAGCCCCGAGGGGAGGAGCTGATGCACCGACCGCCTTTCCTGAGCTGCAGCTCCGAGGGGAGGAGCTGATGCACCGAATGCCCTTTGTGAGCTGCAGCTCCGAGGGGAGGAGCTGATGCACCGAACGCCCTTCCTGAGCTGCAGCCCCGAGGGGAGGAGCTGATGCACCGACCGCCTTTCCTGAGCTGCAGCTCCGAGGGGAGGAGCTGATGCACCGACCGCCCTTTCTGAGCTGCAGCCCCGAGGGGAGGAGCTGATGCACCGACCACCGTTTCTGAGCTGCAGCCCCTAGGGGAGGAGCTGATGCACCGAAGGTAGGAGCTGAGGCACTGTGGAACCAATCCTGGGCCTCTCATCCATCTCCTCCGACGGACAGACAACAGCTTTTCAAAAGGGGCTTTTCCAGTATCCGCGGTGGAGGGTAACGATGGAACTAAAACGCTGAGGGACGTGTGCGCGATGGAAAACTCGCGGCTCCCAAACCCTCCCTTGGCCTCTGCCACCCGGGTCGATACCGGCCACGCTAACGAGGCAGCGCTCGGGCCGCCGGGGCGGGCCCCCCGCCAGGCTCCTCGGAGGGATGCGGGCACTCCATGGCAGGCCTCAGAGAGAACAAAAGTCCCTTTCAAAGGATCCAGAGCACACGCAGGGGTGACCCAGCTCTGCTCTCTCCATCAGCGCTGTGAGACTGGGGAGCTAATTAAAAGCCTCTGTGGCCCAGGTGTGTGCTGGGTGCTCAAACCCTCGTCTCTGCCGGCCGACAGACTGAAGCTGCCTCCGCAGGCCTCTGACCGGCTCCTTCTCTGTGTGTTTATTGATCCTCCCGCCCCCACAAATGCCCATGTGCCGTCCTGAGTGGACGCACATGCTGCGGAGAACATTGGTCTTCAGCCTGGCAGTTTCCAATGCTGGGGACAGAGCCAGGAAGGGGATTCTTTCTAGTCTCATTAATCACCCTGATGTGGTTGGTGACTTAATGGTCTGTTTTCAAATCCTGTTTTTTTTTTTTTTTTTTTTCTGGGGCCTCAGCAGAAACCCCTGGAGTAGTTTTATCTCCTGATGGTCCACAAACTAGAAGCCAGAGGCAGGGTGTTTCCAGTGGGTCACGTGTGCGTGGTGGGGGCAGGGCAGGGGGAAGACGGGAAGGCACAGCTGGAATGCGAAGCTGCTTTAAGACGCCCTCTTGCTCCGTGATGTACATATAAACCGCCGATCTGTGGCAGGGAGCTGCTGAAGACTCATTCTAGTGAATGAATCGCTGTTTCTGTAGCCTTTCTTGCCAGGGCCTGATAAAATTTCGGGGCGAACATCCAGGGCTCGAACGTGAGATCATACACGGACCCTTACAGAGTTCGCAGTATCCATTACAGCGTGTAGTTTTACTCGGAGGGCCTCGATAATACCTGCAGACACTGTCGTGCCGTTTGAAGATGCTAAAAATAGGAACCGTTGGGGTGCTCCTGCAGAGCACAGTGTGGGAGCCGGGGAAGAAGTGGCTTCTGGGAACGCTGGGAAGGGGTCGTGAGTCTTCGCGACGGAGCCGCGAGCAAATGATTTCTAAAGATGCGAGTGAGTGATACGTGCACCGAGGGTCTTTGCAAGAGCCGCCAGGCTCTGCCTTTTCATCCCATTCGTAAGAAATAAGGAAAATAAATGAGGGGGAAAACAAAAAGCATACACTCCTGAAACCGATGCGGGGATTGGAAATGGCTCTTTGTAAAAAACTGAGCTCAGGTGAGCTGACTGTGGCAGAGGGAAGTGGCCGTCTGGGCCTGCAGGCTGGGCTGTGTCCTGTGCAGCCGCGGGTACTCTGGGCGTGTGCACAGCCGGAGGCGTGACCCAGAGACCGGGGTGGACCCCTGGCGTTTTGAATAATGTTTGTAGACTTCCTCCAGGATTACTATGTATAGAGGAACCGGTTGTGGTTTAGCATTGCATTGTTCTCGGTTGGTGAGAATCAGGGAGTGTGGACACCACTGTTTCATTTCTTTCAGCCAGAGCCAATGAGCATCCTGTTTTGGCCCCGGTGGAGAGCTCAGGAATGAGCTGACTCAGCACACGTGGGGGTTGGGTCAGTGGGGGCCCAGGGGGGTGGCTTCGCAATCTCAGGAGTCACACTCGTCACTGTGGGCACCTTTCCCAGAAGAGCTGTCCTTGGTCCACACAGGGGCTGCCTCCCTGTTCGCTCTCTCGTTCTCCACTGGCTGGGTTGTTGGACAGGTTAACTTCATTTTGTCGAATTTCTGACCTTGGAACCTGATGTCCATATTTTCTCTAATGTACAGAGGAGGTCCTAGAATATCTGTGCAGATGGGTAAGTGGTCGGGCATTTTCATGTATAGAGGTTAATTTCCATGGGTGACCTTCCTACTGTGTTACTGAGAAAATGAAAGCCGTCGGAAGAGTCTCCACAGCTTCTCATGGTGATGTGCCCCCAGCCACCTCCTCTCTGACTGCTGAACTCTCTCTGCTTCGTCTCTGACAGTGCATGCTAGACCCGTCTCCCCACTCAGGGGCCAGTCCAGCAAAGTCCCCTCTCTGCTCCAGCCCGTCACTGGCTTCGCCCCTTCCTCAGAGCAGAGCCAGAGACCCCCCAGTGGCATTCAGGCACCACACCACGTGCCCCCAGTACTCTATGACCTCTGCCCTATATTCAGCCTGGTGCCTTCTGCTCCAGGGACAAGGTCTCTTGCCTGTGTACGCAGCACCCGGCCTATGCTGGGTTCAGGGTGTGGGCATTTGCAGCACCCTCGGCCTGAATGGCCATCCCCGGATACCTTCAGCACTCCTGTGTCCCAGCTCCCTCAGCTTTTTCTTAAATGCCCCCTTTCTCTTTAAGGCCAATTTCAAGTCTCCTGATTCATAAGTGGAACCCCCTCCCCACCCCACTCCATAACATGCCTGGTTCTGTCTCTTCCCTTTGCTGGCTTAATTTTACTCCTTAGCCGTTATCATCACCTCTCATGTTAGGTATCTGACTTATTTTGCTTCTTTTATTCCAGCTTCTGTCCCTTCGCTCCCAGCACCCCCGCGGCTACAGGCCCTGAAGGAGGGTACCGGGGTGGGGCCTTGCGATCCGCTCCGCTCAGGACTCGAGCCAGAGCCTACGACTCCATCCTCACGCAGGAGGCCCCGGTCAGCCTTGTGCCTCAGCGATCACACATCGGAGGAAAACAGCTTCTCCCGTTGCGTGTTTTGTGTATTTTACGTTCTCTGTTTTTGTTTCAGAGCTGTGACAGACTCTGAAACAGACAGACTTAAAAGACAGACTCATCAGCTCGTTAAGTAGAATAAAGGGGAAGACCTTCATAGTGATTACACATTATTTTATATATTTATTTTTTAGGACATATTTCTTTGCTAAAGATGTTTACATTTTCTTGAAATAGTTCCTAAACGTTTTAGACATTTTTTTTTCGTTCTTTTCTGCAAAATACAAATTCCCCAAGAAGCAACAACAATTAAAATACAACACAAACAGGAGAGGAGCCAGGAGAGAAAGAGCTGAGGTAGTAATCCTGAGCAATTCCTTGGTGCTCAGGGCCTGGCCCCGCCCCCTCCCCAGAGCAGCAGGGCCCGGCCCCGCCCCCTTTCCCAGTGCAGCAGGGATGGCCCTGCCCCTCCCTCAGTGCAGCAGGGATGGCCCCGCCCCCTCCCTCAGAGCTGCAGGGATGGCCCCGCCCCCTCCCTCAGTGCAGCAGGCCCCTGCAGGGGAAGCGGGCACAGAGGGTTATCGAGGTTACTCGTACCCTCCAGCAGACTGCCTTCCACCTGCTGGCTCCCTTTCCCAGGCGCCCCTAGTGTGTGGGAGTTACTGACAGCAGAGATGATTCTGTGCGCACCAACAAGAACAGCAGCGATAGAAAAAGCAAAGCGGTGTGCTCAGCGTGCCCCTGCGTTCTCTCCTGCACACTAGGCTCAGGAAGTGTCCTTTTAAGCTGGAGGCAACTTCAGGTGGTAACGAGAACAAGAGCAGGCACTTTTATGGTTGTTACCACCTGCCAAGTCCAGTTTTACACGGTTGATGTCAGGACAGCACGGTGTGTGTTTGTGGGGGTGCCTTCAGAACACCCATTTAACAGAGAGGAAGACAGAGGCACAGGCAGGTTGGGATTGCTGTCGCTCACTCGTCCAGCAAGTGGCGGGGTGGGATTTGAACCGGGCAGTCTGGCCCTGGCATCCAGGCTCGGGACCTCTCCAGCAGGTGGCCTTCCCTAAGCCTTGCTTGGCAGTGCCCGCGGCCTCTGTGCTGGTCACCTTCCCAGGCGGTGGCTGCCTCAGCTCATCCCTCTCAGATTGGGTTTCGTGGTCTTAATCATTCCCCCTCTCCATCCCTCAACTTTTATCCGCGGTGTTAGGAGGTATTAATGACTGACTCTTCCCTCCGCCCAAGCAGGTGTCTTTACAGGGCCTTTCCCGGGGCTGCGAGCCTACCGGAGGAACCTGGGTTAAGGCCGGGGCCAGGACCGTGGTGTGTGTGCCGTTTTGCTGATGTCGAAACGTGTCAGGCTGAGTATCAAGGCTCAGTTTATATGGTCCAGCGAATTCTCTCATCATCAGCGTTGGTCGTCTTGGGTCTTCTTGATTACAGACACACTAACAGTTCTGGTGGCGTACATTTTCAGGTGACTGAAGGATATGAAGATTTTGATGACGACGGTTAATTCTAACATTTTAGAGAAGATGCGTTGATATCACTCTGACGTCAAAATAGACAAGATCCTAATCCTCACGTTTGGAAAAAGAAGTTTGCTTTTCTTTTCATGGTGTTTGAGGCATTTGGGGACTAAATTTCACCTATCACTTTGGCACTGGGAAATATAATCTGTGTGTTGAAAGAAAAATACCAGGTGTTTCTCCAGGTCTGATACATTGGTTTGGAGGAGACAGACCACAGAACCTATGGGATGATTCTATAATGCTGTTGCAATAGGCAGGACTGCTGGGGGCAGTAGGGCGCTGCTACCATCTCAGACTTGCCTGCCAGGTGTGGCTCACTGGTTGAGCATCGACCCATGTACCAAAAGGTCGCCAGGGCACATGCCCGGGTTGTGGGCCCGATCCCCAGTGTGGGGCGTGCAGGAGGCAGCCAACTAATGTTCTCTCTCATTGATGTTTCTCTCTCTCTGAAATCAATAAAGGAAAAATATCTTAAAAAAATAAAATGAAATCTCAGACTTGAGAAGATAGAAAAGTATTCTTGGCTGGGCCTCAGGCAAGTGTGGTTGCCTGGGGTGTCCCTTCTCAACCTCTGCAGTCTCCCAATGGACAGGTGAGCACGGCAGCCTCGAACAAGGGACCTCACATCCTGGTGCACCTGTGTGCATTTCTACTCACTCACAGATGGGATTATCCTCAATTTTAACGTATTCTGTAAGGTGTGTATCAAAATTAATTAAAATTCGGCTCCTATCAAGCACGTGTCTATAATCGGCCTCCTCACCCTCTGGTGACAAAAAAAAGAACATTTACTAACTGGAAATTGCTCTCCATTGTGTTGCCTGACCTTTCCAAGGCTCTGCTGTAATAATATGTTAAATTACAACAACCGTGATCCTAAGTAAAAATTATGGATTTTTGCATGGATTCATCTGAACTGTGATTGATTGCCTAACACGGAAGCCATACCATGTGAATTATTTGGCGCAGTGCTAATATTGGCTAATTTAGAAGGTAATTACAATCAGCACGGATTCTTTCGGCTGCACTTAAAAACCTAGCCACAGTGGGGAAGCGTACAGGACTCCCCACAGTGCAGAAATCACTTGGTTCTTTGCAAGACATATAGCCCAAGTTTTTAATTATATTCTGCTGGAGTTCTTTTTAATTTTATCTGACTAAAAAGGAATGGATTTTAATATGAGCAAGGTGAGACTCACGTTGTAAAGGAAGCACATTAAACAGTTTATAATACTTCCCACTGAGAAGAGTTTAACATTTAAAATGAGATAAAGGCTATTCTTTACATTAAAAATTTGATCAACCCAAGTGATAACCAGAATAAAATTTAAATACCATCTTGATAACATAAGCTCATTGTATTTCAGGTAGGTACCATCCTCACCTATCTACATAGACTTTGTAGCCTCCAGAAGAGTTTACTCGATGAAGCCATGGGAAAGCCAGGTGCGGGCTGTCTGCCCCACATCGTAGGTGATGCATTCGTTTTCCGTGACTTACCCAAAGCATCCGCAGCGCTATGACCTTCTCCAATGGCAGTTGCAGAAAAAGAAAATTCTCCTGGTCTTGCAGGGATATTTTAGACATAGATATTCATAATATTTAAGAGCACGTAATATTCTGAAACATACATGTATTTTATTTTCCTGATATATGAAATCTATTAATGACCAGAATTGACTTGCTAACAAAAAAAGTAAACCATGTGCAAATAGCTATGTGCTCAAGTATAATTGTTTTTTTTATTTTTTTATAACAATGAGAAACTTTGTTTTTTTGGTATAAAAACAGTGTTTACATGCATGCATTTGGTTGCTGTAAGAATATAGTTTGGGAAGGATAATGATTTACGGGGGCTTCAAGAGAGGAGGTGGGCTGGGTGCTGGTGGGCATGTACACAGCGACGTCTGGGGGGCGTGGTGGCTCGGAATTGGGGGCTGCCTGCGTGACTTTTCCCTCACCCTCTAGAATAGCAACTCTCAAAGCTCAGCACACACGAGAATACCGGGAAGGCGTGTTAATACACCAGTTACTGGGGCCCCGTCCCCGAGTTCTGATTCAGGTAGTCTGGGACAGGGTTTGAAAAATTGTTTCTCTCATATGTACCCATGTGACACTCCTGCATTTGCTCTTGGGGGACCCTCATTTGAAAACCACTTCTCTGGAGTCCTGGGGGAGCTGATGTTCCTGACACCCCAGAGAGGGGCAGCGCTGGGCAAGAGAGCTGTTTCTGGTGCAGGATCTACCAGTTGAGAACCACGGCAGTGGGCAGACCACCCAGATAGGCATGTGGCTTTCCCTCTGCGAGGCTCTGGGGTACCTGCACCCGCACCCACCTTGTACCTCCAGGGCCGGGCTGTGGCAGCTCCAAGCCGAGGCTACTGGTGCCCACATCTTTCAGCATATTATTTAAAAAATGTTTTTCTTTATTGATATTAGAGAGAGAGGAAGGGAGAGGGAAAGAAAGATAGAAACATCAATGAGAGAGAACATCGATTGGGAACATCGATTGGCCGCCTCCTGCACGCCCCCCACTGGGGATCAGGCCCACGACCCAGGCATGTGCCCTGACCGGGAATTGAACCGGTGACCTCTTGGTGCATGGGTCGACGCTCAACCACTGAGCCTCACTGGCCGGGCTCTTTTAGCTTATTTAAAGAGTTATCTCTGAAGTTACTGCCATTCTTTTTAGTATCATCACTTCCTTCCTCTCTACGCCATCGTGAAAATCAGCATTCTCCTTTCCTCTTAACGAAAAGAAAACACGATCCGTGAGCCCACCCACTCTCCACGCTGTGATCCATTTCTCTGCTGCCTTTCACTCCAAAACTCTTCTGTGGCAACTTTCTCCATTTCCTCATCTCCTACTTTTCTAACTTATTTGTTACTTCAACACATGTTTCATTTCTACCGCTCCATTGAAACGACCATCGTCAGTTGGCCAGTGACCTTCCTGTGAGGGCACATTCTATTGTCAGCGTTTGGTCCCCCTCTTACCTCGCAGGAGACCCGGCACAGCAGAGGCCGCCACCCTGTGGAAGTACCCGTGTGACTCGGCTTCCAAATACCACGCTCGTCTGACTGTCCTCTGCTCCCTCTGGCCGCCCCTCACCTCCCCAGGGCTTGGTCCTCAGCCTGGTCTCCTGTCCATCTACTCTCCCTCCCTTGGTGATCTCTCCCACTTCTGTGCTCCTAAACCTGCTCCAGGCCCCGGGAATTCCACACACAGTCCCCAGCGCCTGCCGCCCAAGCAGCAGCTCCGGTATTTGACCGTCTGCCGCAGTCTTCACAGATGTCTCGTAGGTTCTCACACTTAACTTGCCCGAATAGGACTTTCTGTACTTCCTGCTCACCTGCTCTCCTCCCAGTTCTCCCTGTCCTATCAAAGACACCAACATTTCCTTGGTTCTCCGGAGAGAATCCCAGAAGTCTCCCTTGGCTGTCCCCGTGTCTGTGCGTGTCACCTGCAGCCCACCCGGCTCTGAGGCTGTCCGGTGAAAATCCAGCCTAGATCTGACTACGCCTGGCTTCGGGTCCGCCCCCTTGCTGGGCTGGCGCCTTGCTGCTGTGGACTACCTCGGCTGACTTTGAACGTGCCTCCTGGCTTTCATGCGGTTGCTCTGCAGTTAATTACTCATACCAAAGCCAGAATGCTCCTTTAAACCCCCAGATTAGATCACTTCCCTTCAGGGGGTCATCACACACAGTGGGAGCTCTAGTCGTTCCTGTAGCACAGAAGGGGTTCCGTGCAGACTCCGAGGGCGCGGACCTCCCTCTGCAGCCTGACACCTCGCTTCCTTGGGCGAGTCCCAGAGGTCTTCTTGCAATTCCCTTTTGACTTTAGTCCGATTCCTCTTTCAAAGATTTTGTTCTTGCTGTTCACTGATATCCTTGCAGGGTCGACGCCCTCACTTCATCCACATTAGCACACACAGGAATCCATCAATCCACATGGTCTCTCCCCCAGGTCTCTGGCTGCTGCCCCACTGGCGTCATCATTCTTCCTAGCACTTACTACTAAGTGGCGTCATATGACAACATTTGTAATTCTGTTCCTTAGTTGTCTGTTTTCCCAGTAGACTATAAGCTCAATGAGGGCTGGGGATTTGTGGATTTTATTTGTGATTTTATCTTTAATAGATGGACCAGTAACTGATACAGTAACTGAGAAGTAGTTGTGGAATGATGACTCCACTGAATGGGAATATGACTCAGACATGGTTGTATTTTGTCAGTTAAAGACTTAGCTTGTGATTACTATAAACCATTGCCAGTTTACTCTAATGGGTAGGGACCAATTTGAACTAGTAAATAAATGTAAAAAATTATATCACTTGTCATTTTTGAAATATGTACGAGACTGTTTCATTGCTTTGAAATTAGATGTATAAACAATAAAAAAAATACCCAGTCGCTTAAACCCAGTCGATAATATTGAGTCAGTAATGAATTAATAACAATGATTTTGCCTTAAGCATTATTGATTGCCAAATGATAATTTCCTAACTTCTTAAAATAGTAATGTCTCCTGTAGGGTAAATATTGACATTTTAACTTTACTTCAAATACTCATTTTTTTTTTTTTTCAGTTCTCAAAAAATAATTAAAATTTAGCCCTGGCCAGTTTGACTCAGCGGTTAGAGCATTGGCCTGTGGTCCAGAGAGACCTGGGTTCGGTTCCCGCTAAGAGCGTGTGCCCTGCTTGCGGTTTGTCTCTGGCCCTGGTTGGGTTGCGAGGGTGGCAACCACTTGATGTGTCCCTTTCACATTGACATCTCTCTGTCTGTCTGTCTCTCTCTCTCTGTCTCCCCCCCCCCCCACCCCCCACTCTATCGGAACAAAAAATGGGAAAAAGTGTCCTCGGGTGAGGATAAAAAAAAAAATTTAAATTTAAACTCAGTATTTCTTGATTTTGTAAAATATCCTAATTTAGCCCAGTTTGACTTTTAAAATACTTATCCTGTATACATGAAACGATATGCTATCTGGGATTTACAGCAAAATGGGGAGATTAGGAATTGGTGAGGTGGAAATGGAACAATAATAGCCATGATTTAAAAAAATGTTGAAGCTGCGTAATGAGTAAAAGGGGTAGGTCCACCGTTCTCTTCTCTTCGTGTCTGTGTTTGTTTTAAATGTCCTGCAGTAAATACTTTACAATAAAAAATGTTTACTCAAATTTTTTCAGCTGAAAACTACTTGAGAAAGATATAGTCATTTTATTCAAAAATAGTTTCGAAAAAGCTTGTATTTATTGAAAGGGGGTAAGCATATTTATTACATATTTTTTGTTAGTCAATTCAAGAATTTCAGAAATTCTTGGATTCATGCCAGTTATAATTGTATTCCTATAGATCACTTATTTAAATGCCCATGTAAATCAACACACGTATACAATTTATAGACTTCATGTTTCTATCTGGTTTTCCTTAGAAGGGAGAGAGGGGGCCTTAGATATAGGCCACAGAAATATATAATTTGTACTCTAGAATACGAAGTTAATACTCTAGAGTATTATTATAAGACCATTGAGTCTAATATTAGTCTCCTATACCAAGAGTGTTAAAAGGTTATGTAGCCCTGACCAGGTAGCTCAGTTGGTTAGAGCGCCTGCTAAGGTTGAGGTTTGATCTCCAGTCCGGGCACATACAAGAAGCAACTGATGAATGCATAAATAAGTGGGACAACAAATTGACATTTCCCCCCTCTCTCCCTTCTTCTCTCTCTGTAAAAACCAATCAATTAATAAAATAAAAAATGCATATTGGTGATACTGAAAATATGCTTTTTAAGGGCCATTATTTAAATATTTAGTAATAATGTGGTTCTCATTGAATGATAGCAGTCATTTAGTCTGTTTTGAAAGATGAGATCATTGTGCTGAACTGGCACGTTATGACCAACACCAGTGTCTGAGTGCCAATCAGTTCTTTCCTCTTCTTCGACAGCCTACCTGGGGCCTATCGAATGGGGGTGATGCCGGCATCTCCTAAGGGGCCTTTTGCTAATTAGCCGCCAGTAGATTGTCAAAAGCACAGCTATTGAACATTAGTATGATAGTTGGAGAAAAACAGCCCAGTTGCCGTATAATTATCTCCACGTTTCTCGGGTGGGAGGTTTCGAATATAAACGCTCGGGTCTCTGAAGAGGTTCTGTGCACGGACGAGCAGGGACTTCTGAAGACTGCACAGAGAACGAAGACGGACGGCATTCAACGTCAGTGGAGCATTCTGTTAAAGTACTGACGTCATTCGCTTGCGGAAATGCAATGTACATGCTCCGTCGGGGGGGAGGCGGCTGGCGTGAGCTCTGTCACCTACCAGCTGGGTGACCCTAAGAAGTTCCTTCATCTGCAGACGCTGAAGGTCGCACTTGGTGACACGGGGTGGCACCAGCTCACCGGCCAGTGATTCTTGAATCTGAAACCCTTTTTGTTTCTTTATCAGTAAAGTGGTTTTTAGCTTTACTATTACGGATGCATTCATCTTGGCAATATCAAGGCTTTGTAACAAATACGCCTGGTTTGCTATTAAAAATGGAGATTCTGTACATTAATAAGTATACTGAAAGTTCTGTTTTTGTATTCTCTGCTTCTTCCACATTGGGCAGTAAGCCGGAAGGACAACATACTTTTTGAACTAAATGTTACAGCTGAACGATTTAGGAAGGTAGGTGAGTCAGAGAGTAGGCCCTCGCAAGGTAAAGGAGTGGAGGTTGTATCTGCAGGAAGTTCTTGGACGCTCCTCCTGAGAGTGGGGACCCACGTCCCCTCCCCTGGAACCTACCTGGGCTCTGTCATTGCTGTGACCAGCGCGATGAGGTAGCAGTGACACATGTCAGAGTCCCCTTTCTGTTTCTTCAAGTCGACGTTCTGGGAGCCCCGAGGTGCTGTGTAAGAAGTCTGCGTATTGACACTGGCTGAGGTCGAAACCACTCCCAGGCCTTTAATTGACAGTCCCAGCTCAGCCCAGACTACTGACTGTCCCCACCAAGGTCCACGCATGTGCGTGAAGGCGTCTTAGGTCCTCAGGACCAGTCCTCTGCCAGCTGTGTATCACCAAGTGACATCAGCTGTCAGGGCCACATGGAGCGTGACAGCCACCCAGCTGAGCCCTGCTCTAGTCCTTACCCACCGAGTAAGATGTAATAAAAAAAAATAGTGGGTTTAAGCTAGTACGTTTCGGGGGTAATTTGTTAGGTGGCAGTAGTCAAGATTGGTTCCCTAACAATCACTTCATATGATGAAACAGAAATAAAAAAGGAGCAGAAAATGATGCTAAAAATACTTACAAAGACAACCTATTATTCTTATTAAAAAATTTTACATAATACCACTAAGTCTGAACGTTAGGTCAAAGAGCTAATGTTTGAAAGAAAAGAAAAATTTCTCATTTTCTTCTCCGGCATATATTTATTGCTTCATGCCAAAATGTCTGTGCATTTTGATTACCGTTATTAAAAATAATTACTTAGTTTCTACCTATTCTATGGGGATTTACTGTGTGTTAGCAGATTCAAATGTAAGGTGGACCATTTTGGTGTGGAGACAGAATCCTCCAGGTCAGTGAACAGACATTCAACTCATCTGTAAGTCAAGTACGGTCTTTGCCAGCCAAGGGGAAATTAATTGACTTGCCCTGGGCTCCATCAGTTTTGTCAACACAGGAGGCTTCATTTTAAGATGAGTGAAAAGCTGAACTTTAGAGCTAGAATTTGCACCCTCTCTTTTCAGGCTCACGTTCCAACACCATTTGATAAGGATGCTGTACCGCCTCGTCCGTTGCCTTATGCGGCCTTTGATGCCGCTGGAAATTGTGCGCTTCGGAGGTGAGCCTGTGATTTAGATCCTCTTGGGGAGGAGCTGCAGCAGCAGGAGGGGTGTGGTACGCTGAAGAGCAAATGCTGTTTTCCAGAGACCCCTAACCAAACCTGCGCTTGCAGACAGCGTCGGAGGGAAACGTTGTTGTTTATAACGGAGCTTGTGCCTTCAAGTTCAAGTGTTGATCTGCCAGAAACATTTGCTCCTCTAAAGCTGCTCTGTTATCATTAAAACATAGGTTGCAGTGTGACTCAGTGCTTGGAAAAGTGTCTCTGTGTACAAGTTTAGAGATAGTTTTCATTCTGACTTAAAACTCATTGGAGAGTTTATTTATATTGTTGATTTTTCCTTCTTAAGCTCCTGGCTGCTAATTTTTGGTTATTTTCTCAGTTTTTTTTCTTTTTTCTTTTTAAATAGCAGAAAGTGTTCAGTGGGAACAGACGAGGACAAAAACACAAAGCAATTCATTTAGCTTTTCCGTGAAAATGGTTTTAATGCAGTATAATGCCGAGATGGACAACAATAAGGTCTCTCAATTACTTTCATATTTCACTTACTCGTGCAGCAAGAGTCACTCAATTATATTAATTTTCCTTGCATTTTATGGATTTATACAAAAATAATTCAAATCCATGCACAATAGAATCTGTCATTCTTCTTGGTGTAATTTGCACCTAATATAGTATTTGGTTCATGATGGATACTTAATTATAGTTGCTGAATAAAATTATTAGTATCAGTTTTTGTTAAAATGTTTTAGAGTTACCACAAGAAAAGAAACATATGAAATGACTTTTTCAGCTTTTGGCATATAATCACCATGTAAGATTGTGTAAGTTTGAGGTGTACAGTGCTTTGATTTGATACATGTATATATTGAAAAATGATTGCTACCATAGTGTTATCTAATACCTCTGTCATGTTACATAACTACCATTTATTTTATTGATTGATTGATTTGAGAGAGATAAAGAAAAACATCAATGTGTCCACTTATTGATGCATTTATTGGTTTCTTCTTTTTTTTTTTTTTTTATCCTCACCCGAGGACATTTTTCCATTTTTTGCACAGATAGAGTGGGAGGGAGAGAGAGGAAGAGAGAGGGAGAGAGAAACATCGATGTGAAAGAGACACATCGAGTGGCTGCCACTCACACGACCAACCAGGGCTGGGGACAAACTGCAACCGAGGTACATGCCCTTAGCGGGAACCGAACCCGGGTCTCTCTGGACCGCAGGCCGATGCTCTAACCCTGAGCCAAACCGGCCAGGGCTATTGGTTTCTTCTTATACA
The DNA here is from genome assembly GCF_014108415.1 of Molossus molossus. Classification (NCBI taxonomy): domain Eukaryota; kingdom Metazoa; phylum Chordata; class Mammalia; order Chiroptera; family Molossidae; genus Molossus; species Molossus molossus. Next base: position 113,455,849 of record NW_023425399.1, read on the forward strand.
TGCCCCGACTGGAGATCAAACGTGAAAATTTGCCCTATCAGGATGATGCTCTAACCAACCAAGCAACTCAGCCAGGGCCAATTACCATTTTTTTGTGTGTGGTGAAAACATTTAAGATGTACTCACTTAGCAACTTTCCAGTATATAATATAGTATTAACTGTACTTACCATGCTGTACATGAGATCATCTGAACTTATTGGTGTTATAAATGGAGTATGTACCCTTTGAGCAACATTATCCCATTTCCACCCCACCCCGCCCCCAGCCCCCGTTTCTATTAGTTTGGCTTTTTTAGATTCCACATATAACTGAGACAACACAGTGTTTGTCTTTCTCTGTCTGACTTTTCACTTGGTATACTGTGTTCAAGTTTTCTCTAATGTTGCGGCACTTAGCAGTATTTCCTTCTTTTTCGTATATTTCCATGCTGTGTATACACCACACCTTTTTTATTTATTCATCCCCTGATGGACACTTAAGCTGTTTCCATATCTCGGCTCTTGAGGACAGTGCTATAGCGAGGGTGCAGACATCTCTTCGGGACCTGTTTTTGTTTCCTTTGTATAAATACCCAGAAGTAGGATTGCTGGATCCTATGATATTTGTATTTTTAATTTTTTGAGGACCCTCCATACTGTTTTCCATAATGGCCACACCAGTTTACATCCCCACCAGCCCTGCACGAGGGTTCAATATGTTCTTGTTGATTTTCTGTTTGGGTGATCTAGCCATTGCTAGAAGGAGGGTCTTGAAGTCTCCTACTGTTACAGAACCGTCTTCTGTTTCTTCTTTCAGATCTGTTCCTGGCTGCTTCACATTTTTAGGCGCACTGATGTTGGGTGTGCATATATTTACAATTGTCATGACTTCTTGGTGAATTGACCTCTTTATCATGATCTGTGATCTCCTTGGTCTCTTGTTCCTGTTTGTGGTTACAGACTATTTTGTCTGATATAAGTAAGCTCCCCCTGCTTCTTGAGGCTCCCACTCGTGTGGAATATTGTTTTCCATCCCTGCACTTTGAGCCTGAGGAAGCCTTGGAGCTGAAGTGAGTCTCTGGTAGGCAGCACACAGCTGGGCCTGGTTTTTAAAAATTGATCCAGCCACCCTATATCTTTTGATTGGGAAATGCTATCCATTTATGTGAGTGAGCATTGATAGGTAAGGACTTACTGGTACCATATTGTTAATTCTGGTTGGTAGTCCCCCTCACTTTCTTTTCCTCTTTGTGCCTTCCTTTGTGAACTGATGATTTCCGTGACGGTTTTCTGATTCTCTTCTCTTTATCATTTTTGAATCTACTGTCAATTTTTGCTTTTTGGTTACCATGTGGAATACATAAAATAACTTATAGATATTATAGTCTATTTTATACTAACAACTCTACTTAATTGCATGCAAAAACTACCCTCTATTGTCCACTTTTCAATTCTTTTTATATTGGGTTGATGAACAAGTTATCGAAGCTATGGTTATTTTCAATCCTTTGTCCTTTAGTCTTTAGGAAGGGTTACCAGGAGTTAAGTGTGGTTAACACTACCATGTTCCATAAAATATTAGAGTAAGCTGAATTTGACTATCGACTTACCTTTACCAGTGTGTTGTATTTTTCCATGTTTTCTTAAAACATGAAGGGCAGCTTTGCCTGGTAAAGTATTCTGGGTTGGCATTTTGTTCTTCCCTCTCATACTTGGATTATGTCATCACACTCTCTCCTTGCATGTAAGGTTTCTGCTGAGAATCTGCTGATAACATTATGGGCTTCCCTTGTAAGTTACAACCTTTTTTTCCCTTCTTCATGATGCTTTAGTATTCTCATTTGTGTTTGATTTTGACAGTTTAATTATAATGAGACTTGGAGAAGATCTCTTTAAGTTGGTTTTGTGTGCTGACTTATGAGCATCATGAACTTGGATATCCAATCTCTCTTCAACTTTGGGAAATATCTGCTATTACTTCTTTAAATAGCTTTCTGCTCCCTTCTGCCTCTCTCCTCCTTTGGGACTTCAATAACTCACACATTCCTTCTTTTGATGGTGTCCCAGAAATCACGTAGGATTTTTTTCTCCTTTATTTTTTTGCTTTGTTCTCCTCTGACTAGATAATTTCAAAGTTCCTGTCTTGAGTCTCACAGATTCTTTCTTCTGCTTGATCAAGTCTGATGATGTTCTCTATTGCACTTTTAAAAAATGTATTTTTCAATTACAGTTGACATTTAGTATTATTTTGTATCAGTTTCAGGTGTACAGCATGGTGGTTACACAAGCATATACTTCGCAAAGTGTTCCCCTCAATCTTTCCAGTACCCACTGGGCATCTTTCATAGTTATTGCAATATTATTGTGTAGTGCATTTTTTATTTTATCACTTGCGTTCTTCGACTCCAGATTTCTGTGTGGTTCTTTTGGTGTGATTTCTATCGCATGTTAAACTCTTTTTGTTCATGCATTGTTTTCCTGATTTCACTGAATTGTCTTTCTGGTTTTGTTTTGTTTTACTTTGTTTGTTTTTGGCAGCTCATTGAGTTTACCTAAAAAGCTATTTTGAATTCTTTCCTGGGTAAATCGCAGATCTCCATGTTTTTGTGTCTGGTTACCATTATTATGATCCGTTTGCGACTTCATGCTACCTTGATTTTGCATATTCGTTGAAGTTCTGGCTTGCTGTCCTCACACTTGAAGTAGCAGTCGCCTTCTCAAATCTTCACTGAGCATCTTTGAAGAGAGATTCCTGCGGCAGCCTGCTAGAGATTCTGCGGCCATCTCAGACCTAGGGGTCCCCCGCTCCATGCTTCTTGTCCCCCCTTGTGGCAGACTCTCTGAGCTAGTACGTCATCTCTGGGTCTCCTCGCACTAGGCACAGTGCTGACAGCCTCTCGTGTTTTCAAAGCAGCCCTGAAGCTCAGGTTTGTGGTTTCTCTCTGGCCTGCAGATTCGGACGGCTTTCTGAGCATGCTCCCTGGCCGTCTGTCCAAGCCTGTTCTCACCACCACCACTGGGAGGGGCTGGCCACAGGGTGGGGTGTGTGGGTAAGGCTTTCCACTGGCCCTGGGCAGGCTCCCTGGTAGATTCTGGGAGGCAGATATTTGGACCTGCAGTCCTTTAACATCCTCTGGAGTCTCTCTGCCACTGTCCTGCCCCGACCCTGGCATGGGGCCCATGATTCCATTCTCTGGATGGGGCAGAGAAGAAATGCGCCCCTTTGGCACCCCCACGTAGCTGGGGAAGCGGGTGTTCACTTACATACTCTCCCTTCTTCCCTTGGGAGAAATCGTGTTCAGAGGAAGAGCCGTCTGCCTTGCCCCAGTGGCGCTGCCTTTGGGGAGGGGGGCGTGGGAAGGTCGAGCTGCTCCTCTTTCAAATTGTTCTCTGCGTCCAAACCTGTATTCTTCTGCTCCAGCGGGGGGCCGAGACCCTCCATAAAGCCTCTCTTCTGTGGGGGACTCTAAGCCAGGGCTCCCCAGGTGTTGTGGACCGCAGCCCGGAGGGGCTAGAATGAGTTCATGGGCCACTTTTGGGTCCCCAGCTGTGGCCGAGGTCCGCATGCTTATCACCAGGTATAGGGGTGGGTGAGACTCCTCCTGGGTCCCTTGGTGTGTGGGACTGTAGCTTAGAGACCCCTCAGGGATACTTTGTCCATGAATAGATGCTGAACATTTGCAGTTGGGCGGGGGCTGGGCCGAGGACAAACCGTGGGTTTCTCACACCGCCAACCATGCTGCTGCCGCTACTCTCTGAAATGTTAGTTGAAACACCAGCCCATCGAAGTTACCCACAGGGTGGCAAAGAGAACCGAGGAGTATCGGTTTCAAAGAGAGTAGCCTAAAAATCGGAATTTCAAGTTTTTTTTTTAGAAGTGGTAACTTAATAGAAATTTCAAAATTTTACCAGTATGCACGGTCCTTTAGAAAGCGGTGACTGCGCGACAGATGTCAGTGTTTCCTCCCGCTGACATTTCGAGAGAACCTCTGCCACCGAGGATGCTGCAGTTGGGAACAGGGTCGCAGGTTTTCCACGCCCCCTTCTCACATCGCGAGGTGGTGTCCGCTCTGCTGCCTCGGCAGGGCTATTGGCGAAGCAGGTAAACCCGTCGCATGTGGGACTCTGGAACAGTGATGGGAGTTTGCAAACCCCTTTTAAAATGGTTTTTTTCCCTTTATTGATTTTAGAGAGAGAGGAAGGGAGAGGGAGAGAGATATAGAAACATCGATGAGAGAGAACATCGACTGGCCGCCTCCTGCACGCCCTCCACTGGGGATCAGCCCACAACCTGGGCATGTGCCCTGACCGGGAATCGAACCGGCGACCTCTTGGTGCAGGGTCGATGCTCAACTACTGAGCCACACCAGCCAGACATTTGCAAACCTTCTTTTGAAAATATATATTGATGTGGGGACAGTCACAATAATCCAGTGACTGGTGATGTAGAAGACAAAGTGTCTTAATTGATCAAGCTTCTCAAAAATGTGTTAATCATTTTCTTTGTACAGCTTTTTATCTAAGGAATCATGGGCAGTCCTGTGAGAACCAACGAAAGGAATGAAACCTGGAGACAGACACGGTCCCTCTTTAATAAAATACTTTACCTAGGAGCTAAAAAATGCAATGATTAAAAGCTGCTTTTGCGATGTCTGGTAGCCACTTTGTGAAATTTGAGATCAAATATCTCAACTGATGATAACTGACTGAATACCAAATCTTAATGTTTTCAACTACACCTTCAGGGCGTTGGTATATCCCAATAAAAACCTTTTCTTTTAAAATTTTTGTTTGTTTTTATTGTGGTAACATATAGGTAACATACAGTTGAAATTTTAACCATTTTTAAAGTGTACTATTTATTCAGTTGAGCAAATTTGCATTGTTGGGCAACCCTCAACTCTATCCATCTGCAGAATATTTTTATTTTACCAAACCAAGTCTAGGAAAATTTAGAGGTTGTTTATCTTTTTCTTTTTTTGGTACGTGCCCCTAGCGGGAACTGAACCCAGGACTCTCTGGTCCACAGGCTGACGCTCCAACCGCTGAGCCAAACTGGCCAGGGCTGTTAATCTTTTTCTTGAGTCTTCTGACTGCAGTAGAGTCACACCCTTCAGACTGGATCAGACTAGAACATTCCACTGCTCACTGAGCTTCTCAGCCACAGCTGGGGCCACGTGGAATCTTCCCGGGGATGCTGTTCATTATTCAACAACCTGACTCAAACCGTTGAAGCGGCTCACGAAAGCCATGCTATCCCCAGGAAGTATTTGGAACCCAAAATGTAAACTTCTAAAGACAAGTCAGGCTTCTGGAGTACTGTGGACTAAGGTCATATAAAACTCATCTCTATTGGCGCAAATACTAGACAATATATCTATACGACGGATTCAAAAAATAAATAGCCATGCGGACAATCCAATAACCTCCCCTAAATCAAAACCGGAATTTCAGAAGAGCCATTCGGAGATGAACAACAACTCACTCTTTATTACCAGGATGAAGGAGAAAAGTCATGTGATTTTTAAGTAAATTCATGAAAAGCATTTGATAACATCTAATACTACGTTATGGCAAAAAACAGTAAGATGGGACTATAAGGGAATTTCTTCATTTGGATTAAAAGCAGCTATAAAAAACGACAGGTAACATAATGATGTTGAAACACTGACCACTGACCACTGTCCCCTGGTCGGATACAGGCTGTTTATGCTTGTCTCTTTCATTCAGCACTGTCCAGAGGTCCTCACCAGTGACATTGGGAAACAAGAAATAAAAAGACATTCAGAAAGGAAGAGGTAAAAAAATATTTCTATTTGCTGAGGGCATGATTGTGTCCATAAGAAATCCAAAGACATTGTTAAAAACCTCACAGAACTATCTAGTGGATTTAGAAGGCTCAGAATAGAAGCACAATATAAAAAATCCATTTCTATATGTAAAGAAGGAAATAAAAAAATAACAATTACATTAGAATGAAAAAAAACAAAAGCTATTCAAGAGGAAATCTAGTAAAATATATCTATGACCTTTGCATGGTTTTTGTTTTGGGGACAGAAAATGATTGATTCTAACACGTAGATGGCAATGCAAAAGAACTAGAAGGAACAAAATGATAAAAAAACAGGAACTATTAAACAAAGGAAGAAAAACTGGTAAATTATACTTCATCAAAACTGCACATTTTTGCTCATTAAAAATTATAATTAAGAAAATGGATATAAGATTACAGGCTAGGGGAAACGGTTTGTGATGTATAAGTAATGATGTCAAAAATGTACAAAGACTTTCTACTGATAAAAATAGGAACCTAATTAAAAACCAGAAAAACTGAAACAGTTTACAGAGGAAGTCATTCAAATGGCCATTGAATACATAAAACGATGCCCAAATCATCAGTCATCACCGAAATGCAGAATCAAACCATAAGATCTCTTTACATTCCCACCAGAAATGGCTAAAATTATAGAGACTGACAAGAGCAAATATTGGCAAGGATGTGCAATGACTCTTATTCTCATACTTTACAGGTCATAGTATAAGATGGGATAACTGTTTGACAGTTTCTTATAACATTAAACATTGCCCTACAATCTAGCAGTTCCCTTCCTGGGTATGTACACAAGGAAAACTAGGACATATGTCTATAAAAAAGAATTGAAGAAGAATGTTTAGGCAGCTGTCTTTATAGTAGCCAAAAATGAAGGCAACTAAAATGTCCATCAACACAGATAAACAAATTATGGCATACTTATATTGTGGATGAGTATTCAGCAATAAAAAATTAGTGAATACCGATAAATCTAAAACAGGGATCCATGTCCAAATATTATTGTGAGCAAAGAAAGCCAGCGACAAACTGCATGATTACATCTATAGGAAATTCCGGGCCAGGCTGCGCTCATCCGTGGTGACCGCCGTCACAGTGGTGGCTGCGTAGGGGACAGTTTGACTTCAGGGAGCACAGAAGAACTCTCCACGGTGAAAACACTGATCCTTATCATGGTAAGAGGGTAGACCTTCCCCGTGCCGGAACAGCGAGCTTCCGGAGACCTGCGTGTTTCGTTCCATGGACAGCACACTCAGTACCAAGTTAACCAGGTGTTTTCTGACACCCAGAGCGGCATATCCTAAAAATCAGCTCATGCGAGGCGAGTCGAAGGAAAATTGCAGAATGTTCAAGACAGAGAGAAAATCTTTAGAAAAGCCAGAGAAGAGATAGCTGACCTCTACGGGAAACTGCTCAGCATAACAGCAGAGAAAAGAACAGTCGCCCTAGAATTCAAAGCGGGGGCAGGTAGAGACACTTCTCAGACGCGTGTCAGGATGATGACTGACAAACTGCTTGAGTGAGGAATACTGTAAAAGGGAGGAACCCGCTCTGGAGAATGGCATGCAGCCACGAGAAGCTTCTCCTTGGGTTCCTTCGAGTGTGTGTGGGGGGGGGACAGGTTCGTACCAGCACTCTGTGGTCCCCACAAGTCCAACCACGCCGGGAAGACCCCACCCCCTGGACGTGACTTGGGCATCATCCCGAGGGCTCCCTGCCGTCCGGTGGTGCAGTTCTCCCCGGTGGGTCCAGGGCGTGTGCGGTGCGTCCAGCCCAGCGCGCACCTGGCTGGGGCAGTGGGCACAGGCTGGAGGGGAGGAGATTCGAGAGGCTGTGACTTCTACAGGCATCTCCAAACCTGTCTTTTCACCCATATCAGGTTCTCCCTCTTGTTTCTGAGGAAGCCCCTTTAACGCCGGCATCCACGTGGGCTGCTGAGTCGCGGCTGTGACAATGCACGAGGACCCCGAAGAGGAGGACTGCGTCATTGCTTTGGAATACTCGCCGTGGAAAAGTTCGGTTAGGTTGACGATCTTTTTGTATCTCAAGAAGTTTCAACAGGACATTTCTCAAAGAAAGAAATGGAAGTGTCGCTAAGTTCTTTAAGTGTAATTCCAACAATTGTACGTTTTTGAGGGTCTGGAGAAATCACCGGAGATTTTTACCAAAGCTGCTATCAAAGGTAACAATCAAAGGTGACTATCAAAAATTCGAAGAGATACCCAAAGGTCTTGTTCAGGAATTGCACACAGATGTGACAAGCATCCCGCCTGGTATGTAAAGGGACGTATACATCCCGACCCCAGCTGATGGCAGCTCAGAATTGCTGTGGAGAGAGGGTCAAGGCACTTCAGGGTGGGGGCCTGGGAGCAGAGCCACGCAGCCCGCGATCTTAGATTGGAACTCACTGGCCTGGAGATTGGAAGGGGGGGATGGGCGCGTGAGGGCAGGGGCCACTTCTACCCACCCACAGGGCTTCTATGCTGCTCTGATTTTACTCCCGATGAACACTGACCCCTACAGGATGAGGGTGTCCCCCCAGATCACACTGGTGTGCACTGAGGACGGAGGACCCCTGCCTGGGGATCGTGCCCCTCTTCCTCCCGGGGTCCCGCCGACCCCGCTTTCCACTTGCTGCTGCTCTGTGAAGACAGTTGTGCCAACAGTGACCTTGGGTTGAGTGTCTCCTCAGGCATTCAAGGACGTAGAACAAATGACTCTGACAATATATAGGATTTAATGAAACACTCAATCCTTTTTCTGTATCATTGACTTCTTGTTCATATGTGAAATGGTGCCTCTCCCAGCGGCTGCCGCGGAAGGTGATGAGTAGCCCAGGCCGAGGTGGGATTCGACAGGACGGGTTAGGTGACTGCATTTGGGGACCGCTGGGCGGCAGCTGTGGGCTTCTGGCGTGTTCGGGAGACAAGCAGTGGTCTTCACCCCGCCCCTGTTCAGATCTGCCCGTGGTCATGGTTTCCGTGACTCTCAGGGACACTGTAAATCCGTGGGTCTCCGGGCAGGAGCGATCTGGCGGGGAGCGGACGGCGCCTTTCTACAGTTCATTTCCAGCTCTTTCAGTCTCATTCCAAATGTCAGTGTAGAACAAATGAAAATGCCATTCTAAAATATTTATTAGATTCTTAAGGTGAAGCATCAGTTCTGCATCCGGAGAAAATTTCATAGAATCTTTTCGACCCCCACGAAAATCATCCTGCCCTTCGGTGCCTTCTGGAGACGTAAGCCCCACCTTTCCAAGGCGGGGGCGCTAAGTGACACATGAAACACACGGATCAAAACTATCCGCGCAGCGCGCGGTGATGGCAGGACACGTGCGTGTTCAAGCCAGGGGCAGGCCAGGCTGGGGCTCAGCGGGCAGCCTTTCGGGGGGCCTGGTCTCCCGGCGCTCCCCAGCCTGAGGGCCTGCTGGAGGGGTGTCTGAGGGCGCGGCCCCAGCACCGACCTCTGCTGGTTGTGTGACAGGTGGAAACCGAGCTTGTTCCCCAGGAGGGGGCGAGGGCGTGGGCGAGGGCGTGGGCGTGGGCGAGGGCGTGGGCATGGGCGAGGGTGTGGGCATGGGCATGGGCGTGGCCACGCTGCCTGCGCCCGTCCATTCAGCACTATTAGCTGAGCATTAAACACGTGGCGAGAAGCACAGAACGCGGCCAGGTCCTCGTCCTCAGTGTCCCCCGTAAAAGACCAGGTTTGGAGAGAATTCTTGATTTCAGAGTCAGGGGAGGAGAGACGGCGTTGCAAGGCTTGTGGCCCATCTGTGCGATGTCATAGCGACAGGAACACGTCTGCCATCAAGGAATCGTCATGATTTTGATTAAAAAAGAAAACAGACACAGTGAATGCCAAGAAAAATAGTCTGATCACTGGTAACAACCGACACTGCATCGCTTCCGCTGTGACGGATGTCCCCGTCACCACTGTTTCCTGGAGGGCCACAGCCAAGTGCCGTGTTTGGGGAGTTAATCGTGGGGGGATGTTGTGCTGTTCAAGATGACAACCTCATTCTTTTCTTCTGGAAAATCTGTGTGATAGAATGATGAAGATACAGTCCGAGAATTGGATGAAGAATGAGTTGTCAAGAGAGATTTGATTTTCAGATGCGCAGAGGTGGTAACAGACTAAATCAAGGGTGGATTTTCTTAGCGGCGTGGCGGAGGGGTGGGAGACGGATGATTGCCTTTGGGGGATGTGCGTGGATGGGCCTGGGAGCCGGAGGCGGTGAGGTCAGTGTGCACGTGGGGGGAGGAAGCAGCTGGAATCGTCTGAGCGGCAGGAAGACCAGTGAAACCAGAGGAAACGTTTCGGCAAAGCGTCATGTGCCAGAGAAGTCAGGGAGAGCAAGGGGCCCAGAAACCTGATCTGAGTTGGGAAGAGGGAGGCCCTTCCTCTGTTCCCAGGCCACGGGGGTCAAGTCGCTTTCTGATTCTGGCCAGGTAAGTGCGAAGGTGCAGTGATGATTTAACCTGACTTTTCTAGGGCACGTCTAAGAATAGAAAACCTACATCAGTCTTTGGCCTGCAGTGGACAGTGCAGTATGTGAGCATGTTGCAATCAGTGAAGTAGCTCTGTGTTTTCACGTCTGGGATCCAATGCGTTTCTCACCTCAAGGAGAGGTGACATGAGTCAACCTCAGAAAGTCATTTTTATACTTGTACAAACAATCCCACGGGAAGAGGGGGATGGGCTACAGATACCGGGCACTAGGTTCGTTTTGGAAATAGACCAGTCACCAAGGATCTTTGTACACGGACTGTACTTGCAAATAGAAGATGCCCAGACACCCTAATGGAGACTGTTGTCATCAACACACACACACACACCCCTTGGGGTGCTTTGACCCAAAAGCACGAGGAATTTGCATTAAAAAAGATACTTGAATACATCAACGTCTCCAGTACGCATCACCTTAGAAACCATATTTTTGCTCCTTTAAAGTAATAATAAAAGCAGCTCCTGTGTTCCTCTCGAGTATCCACAGCGAATGAGCAGCTGGGGGCCTTGCTGGGACTCAGTGAAGTCGCGTTCACGGGGGTGGCTTGGGCGGCTGCTCAGTGCGACAGGCCTGGGTGTTCAGACGTGACTTGTTCCTTCTGTGCTCACGTTGCTGGAAGTCGCTGATCCCGTGGCCTGACCCACACCACCCGGGTTCCACTTTCTGTCAAGTGCATGTGGCTCTCCTTTCTACACCTGAATGAAAGCTATAAGCACGCTACGTTTCGACCCCTTAAAACGCTTATTAATAATGAATAACTTAATTCTTCCTAATCAGAATCGCCTCGGTGGATATCCCACAAGGCAATAAAAAACGAAGAGAAATGTCCCCGAAAAAAGTAACTTGATAATCCCATAGAATTTTTTCCAGTGCATGGGATGATGCTCAATCCCCTGAGCCACACCGGCCGGTAGAATTTTTTTCAAAGAAATAATTGGAATATATCCGAGTAGCCGATAATTGTCCTATTAAAAAGCACAGCTGGCTGAAGACAGAAGAGAAAACAATGTAAGGGATTCATGTGAAAATTAACAGTGAATACTGAATTTCCTGGATTTTATTTCGAAATTGCCGGACATGCTGTTTTCTTCTGGTCTCCTGGTCTCCTTCCAGGGCTCGGTCTTTTCACCGTGACGCTTGGTCGTTTTCTCTTCATCATGCAGGGGGTCATTTCTGTGGCAGTGTGAGTTTTGTGGTTATTATCAAATGGGACAACATTTAAAAGTAGGCCAAACATGGGAACCTTTCTGATGGCTTTTTAATTGCCTGCTACAGTCTCTCCTTGTCCCCAGTTAAACGTGTGCTCTCCTGAGCCACTGACCACATCAGAACCAGTAGCCACCACTGGCCTGTGCCCCTCACTGTCGCATCCCGAGTTCTGAAGGCTGACGGACAAGCTGTCTTCTGCACACACTTACCCGTCCAGCTCCTGCTTTGCTACGTGATAGGAGGTCAGTGCCTTTGAGTGTGGTCCTGCGTGGACTGTCCAGCCCACGCACATATACCCACTGTAGAGAATTGTATCTAAGTTAATGGAATGACTTTAGTCCCAGGATCCCAGGCCGCTTAACCATGGGAAGAAACTAAATCTTATAAATTAACCAGACTCCAAATCACAGCACATTTCTGCGCCGGTGGCCACCACACCGAGAAATCCTTTACGCGGGGAGTTTAGATGGGTTGTGCAGCCTTTTATCGTTGCTGTGACCCCTACGTGGAATATAATAGCGCTTTAGTGTACATCACGGGAAAAACAGTCAAGGTTTGCTCCAGGAAGTTGACCATTGTAATGATAAGCCTTCCGACATTTGGATTGTGAATTGGCAGCCTGCCTGGTATGGTCAGCGGTGCCTGCTGGCTTATCTTGAGTTCATGACTTTTGACTTCCATTGGGCAAGTTATCTGTCAGCTGTCTGTCTTACCAAGTGGGAGGAAGTCGCTCCGATTCCACCTCGGGTTGTAAGGGATGGTTTTTCTCCATCAGCACAGAACTCGTGAAGGCTACGAGGATAAACGTGGCCGTGCACACAGAGCATCCCTGTCTGAAAGGACCTCCTTAGATATCCGACCTGGAGGCGGTTTCCTGGGGCTGAACTGGCCTTGAATTCACTTCTCGACTTGCAGCACCTGAGCGAGCCCTTGGCTAACAGGTGACGTGGTTCCTGTCCATTGCACCCGACTTCCCCCGCAGCCCGGGGTCGCTGTGAAGGAGAAAGCGTCCGTGCGGACAGAGCAAGATGGGTGGCGGGGCAGAGCAGATGTTGGGACGGATGGGACACTTCCTCGCCATTCTCACTTGCTTGCACTGTGGCTCTCCCCAAAGACGGACCGAGAGTGCGTCCCGTGTCACGTCCGCATGCTGGAGATTTGCATTGAGGCACGTAGCAAGGCAGGGTGTCCCTGAACTCAGTTCCAGGTGACTATTTGCTGTTTCCATGAATACTAGAAGGAAAAGGTCGGCGAACAGGACACGCAGCGTAGTGGTTCCCTCGGGCTGGCCCCTGGAGAGGTCGGCATTATTGCTGTTTGGTCGCCCAGTTCCCCTGTTCTGAATATGAATAAATACACTTTGAGATATGGCTTCAAATGAAGGAAAATTAATGATCCCTTTGGACAGTTAGACTCTGTTATGCTATTAGTCTTTATGAAATTTAAGAAACCGCCCTGGCCAGTTTGGCTCAGTGGTTAGAGCGTCGGCCTGTGGTCCAGAGAGACCCGGGTTCAGTTCCCGCTAAGGGCATGTACCTCGGTTGCAATTTGTCCCTAGCCCTGGTTGGGTTGTGCGGGTGGCAGCCACTTGATGTGTCCCTTTCACGTCGATGTTTCTCTCTCTCTCTCTCCCTCCCACTCTATCTGAACAAAAAATGGAAGAAGTGTCCTCGAGCGAGGATAAAAAAAAAAAAATTAAAGAAACCATTTAAACTTTAATTAGGCACCCACAATTCTTTCTCTTTTTCACTCTTGACTTGTTTAGATCTTTCAAGGGGAGTAAACACCCTGACTCACCGGAGCTGCTGGGGTTTCAGTAGAGACTCAGTTGATATTTATAGGCCAGTGGTGGGAACGGAGCTGAGTGTGTTTCAATTTTCTAATTTTTGTGGGGAGAGTTGACCCTGCTGTGTGGACCATACAGGGTCAAAACTCAGGTGGGAGGAGACCTAATGTATGCTGGGTGAGTTCTGCTGTAATCTGAAGTCGTTTAATTGTTTTACATATTAGTAGCTACCCGAGTGGTTCTCTCACCACTGTTTCTGTGGACTGTCACACTTACAACAAAATGACTCTTGTGTGTGTGCATGAGATCGTGATTGAATGGTTGTAGGTAGACATGCACTTACATTTTCATCTTCAGGTGTTCAAAACTCTGCTGATTATAAGTCAGGAAATTCGTATTCCCTGCAACGGTGAGGGATCACAGTGACCCAGCCTCTTGTGAATAATGCCACGAATGTGCCGTGTAATTGATCAGGGAGAAGGTGAAGTGACGGGGCAGAGTACATAACCGTCAAGCACGGTATTCTAATACTTTTACTTAATTGGCTGTGCAGTAGATTGAGGTGATTGACTCAGCTCTGCATTGGAGTCGTGGGAGATATCAGTTAAGGGAGAAGGGGCAGGAAAGAACAAGGTGACCTCATCGGCTCCTGCCAGGCAGGTCTGGGTTCTTCACTGGTGACCATGGACTTGGAGGAAGAGCATCTGTGGTGTCCAAGCGCTGGGTATAAAAACCTGGCCTCTGCCATTTGCAACAGACCAAAGAGGGCCCTTAACCTCAGAAGTTTTCATTAGTAGGAATACAACTTGTGCTTGCCTAGGTCTAGATAATGACACCGGCATTCGGTGATTGTGAGGATGAACCACCGGCTTGAGAGATGACTGCATAACTGGAGAGCACTGTAGACAGGGAGTTATTCTAGTCGATCCGTCCATGACGCCACTGGCAATAGAGATGGGGGTGATGCTTCTGCACCCTGGTTCGTTTCTCCTGGTTGGCACCTGTGCAAGGGGCAAACGCCACAGTGGATGAGGCCTTCACTGTGCTTCCTGTCTGGGCACAGGATCCTGAGGGTCCTGGATTATGGAAGCGTTGGTTAGAAATGAGTATTTCCTTTGGGTCTAACAAATTACCTCCAATGAGTGTACTTAGATCGCTGGAGGGGAGCGATTTCCAGTCCTGAATATTCTAGAAAAAAGGTCAGTAAAAACTCGATGATTAAGAAAGCTTAGCCCTGGCAGGTTTGGCTCAGCGGTTAGAGCATTGGCCTGTGGTCCAGAGAGACCTGGGTTTGGTTCCCATTAAGGGCATGTACTTCGGTTACAGTTTGTCCCCGGCCCTGGTTGGGTGGGTCATGCTGGTGGCAGCCACTCGATGTGTCCCTTTCACCTCGATGTTTCTCTCTCTCTCTCTCCCTTCCGCTCTATCTGAATAAAGAATGGAAAAATGTCCTTGGGTGAGGATTAAAAAAATAATAATAATAAGCTTAGAAAACCTTTTCCTCTAGTCAAATTAGATTACCCACTGTTTTCTCAACTGTAACAGAAGTCATTTCTGTTTCTGGAATTGAGCAAGATTGTGGTTTCTCAGAACCCGGTCCAAAAATGGCCATTGCTCATGGCTCTTGGCTTTCTTTCTACAACAGTCTTCTCTTCATTTCAGACCCCAATTAAGTGCCCCTTCTTGTAAAAATACCAGTTACCTCAATTATACGATAGACACTGTCCTCAGAAGATCTGTGATGAGTGAGTAATTTACTGCTTTAGTATCTATTATTCACCATACCATGGGTATATGACTTACCTCCTGAAATGAATTGCACATCATCTGTAGGAAGGAACATTCGTTGTCTCCAACCGTTAGACAAGGATCCCGGGAATGTATGGTGACGAGGGTTGAATGAACTCCAAAGCAGCCTGGGGGCTTTGCTAGGAATACACGGTGAAGATTTCTTCGAGGGTCTTCAGGTTTGCAAACCGGAAACACAGCTGGGCAGCACCCAGAGTGTCCTGAAGGAGAAAGGAAAGCTAAGAGTTCTTATACCAACAAGCCCAGTCCTGCCCTTGTAGACTGATTTGTCTGAGACGGTGATCCTCTGAGTGACCGGTGGTCTGCACAATGAATGTCAGGCGGTCTGGGTTCATGGATGTTCTTTCCTGAGGTCTTCAGGGGGGTAGCCAGAGGGTGGTCTGCAGGTCTGACGGATACCCAGGCCTGAGGCAGGACTGGAAAGTTCGGAATTTTAAGTCCCCAGTCTCCTTCACACCAGAATAGAACCGATACCTCACACGGACATGATTTCCGTAATTCGTGCATCACACGGATGGTGAAACAGGGAAGGAGGGCTGCTCCTGTAGGACCAGCTGAGAGGCAGAATGTCAATGGGTCAGCAAAAGAACGAATTCCAAAGAATACTTATCTGATGGGAAAAAAGTTTTTTATTTGATGGGAAAAAAGTTTTGAAAATCCATTTCAAGTCAGGTAAATTGGAGACGAAGAAGGCAAAGTATTGACTGGAAACCACTGCTATATTTATGGCCAGGAGTTTTTAGAAGAAGAAGAAATTGAAGTTTCCTATTTAGAAAAAGAAAAGCTGAGGGTACAGTCAGACTCGGTGAGGGATATGTGGAGAGTCTCTTTTAGTAGCCTCTCCGCCTCTGTCCAAAGCCATCCAAGTTTCGTGTGTCTTATATTAGAAAACTACTGAATAATCTGCCCCTTGCAATGGAGAGTGATTATCTTCCTGTCTGACCCTTTCTAACCAAAGTCAAAATCATGCAGCCCTGGAAAATAACAGGTGCCGTTAGATTAGCAGCCGCTCTTCAGAATGTCCTTGATGGGACGAACTTCTGCTGAGAATGTGTCTCCTTCACTCTGAGTTTTTCATACACTCCAAAGACAATTTGCTTTTTCATGCTGGAGAGAAACGTTACATAAAAATGAAATGATTGACATCGTCCCTTCTCTATCTTTGTAATAATGTTTTTCTGTTTCGGGCTGTCTGCTGATTTGGTTTGGGTGCGGAATTTTCCATCACGCTGAGGTTGGAAAAGGTGTGGTTTCCCGGAACACAGTCGGAAATGCTCAGCGCCCTTGACCACCAGCCTCAGGCCGCGGGGAAGACAGTGGACGGCAGCCCGCTGTGCAGACCCCGGGACAACTTGCAATCGTCTGGGCTCTGGCGGGCTCGCCTTTCGAAGACGCGTTAACAAAACCGAGTGAAAGGAACGAATGTGTAGAGATTTCCTACCCAGTGGACTCTGCCTCCACATGGGCCCGCTGTGGAGTGGGCACACCAGTGTCCCTCCGCACACCACGGATGAGGACACCTGTCCTGAGGCAGCTGGGGCTGCTCTCCGGAGATGGTAGATAATCGGCCTCTTTTCTTCTTACTTCTCTGGACACTGGGTGCCCTGCCGCTCTGGAGAATAAAACGCAAGAGAAGGCGTCCCTGTCGGAAACTGGGCGGGGCCTCCGTTGCTGATCGGTCTGCTCTAGGTGCAGGGCTGAAGCTCAGTCACTCTGACTGCCTCGCCTGTCCTTGGAAGACGTTCCCCAGACACGTTTGGCTTACAGCAGAAACCCTATCGATCCTGTTCAGTGGCCTGGGATTAAATATTTCATCCAGTTTATCTTGGAGGTGCGCCAAGAGGTTATCGTCACTAAAACGAGAGGTCCGTTAGCTGCATCTCTGAGAAACTTTTAAATGGTGCGTGCGGGTAATTTGCAATCCCTGCTTTAAAAAGCTTCCTGGATAAAATCCTCGTTCTGAGCTGGAGAGCGCAAAGTTGGAGGCCTGTTCTTGATGGACCTGTGGCCTGTTTGCTGAGAGAACTGGACCATTTCTGCCAACCTTCCCTTTGCCCATCTCCATGTGTGAGTTGCAGACTTTTCTATTCAAGCATGAATCTTTAACTTTTCTAGAGGATTAAAACCCTACTCTTTTTCATTGTTTATGCACAAAATAAATCGATCTGTCCTTAATGGACAGCATAGATTACTGCAAGTTTTTCCCAAAGAGCTTTAACTTGTAGCTATAGGAGCTCAGCCTCGACATCAGTCTAGAACATTCCTCCAAGAATACTTGGGATACGTGCAGTCATCTATTCTTGCTGTTGTAAATGTTAGTGTTGGATCAAGTCAACCCACCACCTTTGTGACTTCTGCAACTCGCTGCCTTTTTTGTGTTCAGGAAGTTCTCAGGGTGTGGGAGTGACTTACATTCAGTCACGGGGAAGCGGTACCTGCTTCACACCCTCTGTGGGGCGTTGATGATAGAGAGAAAATGAGTTTGGTATACTCATACCTATGTGCATGCATGCACACACACATGCATGTGTGCATGCACACATACACACACATGAGCACATGCACACACGTGCACACACACACGCACACACATGCACATATACATGCACACACATACACGCACGGGTGCACACACATGCACGCACACACATACACACATGCACGAGCACACACACATGCATGCACACACATACACACAGGCACGAGCACACATGCATGCGTACACATACACACATGCATGCACACACATACACACAGGCACGAGCACACATACACACATGCATGCGCACACATACACACATGCATGCACACACATGCATGCACACACGCATCAATAGGAACAGAGCATCAAGAACACTCGCAAGCGAATGGCAAGTGGTGCTTCCTCACCCCTGGAATCGGCCGCTCAAGCCTTCTCTCCCCTCTCCCTTCCTTCCCTCCTCTCACAGAGACCCCAGGGCAATGGTTGTCCTGTCCGGATGCAGGGAAATGGGGCTGTGGACCGAGTTGTACTGATACAGTTCTAAGAGAATATTGTCCCACTGAGTATTTAGTTCATGTCTAATCTTAATTTGCAAGTGGCAATATTTGTGCTGATGAGTTATGTGAGGTTTCATTCTAGAGGATATACATCCTTCATCTTATGCTAGCTGTTTTCCTTTTCATCCTCGCCCAAGGATGTTTTTCATGATTTTTTAGAGAGAAAAGGAAAGAGGGAGGAAGGGAGGGAGGGAGGAAGAGAGGGAGGAAGGGAGGGCTGAAGGGGGGGGAGAGAGAGAGAGAGACAGAGAGAGAGAGAGAGAGAGAGAGAGAGAGAGAGAGAGAAAAGACATCTATATGAGAGAGAAACATCCCCATTGTTTGCCTTCTGCATGTGCCCCGACGGGAGATCCAACCCACAACCTAGGTCTGTGCCCTGATGGGAAATGGAACCCACAGCCTTTGGTGTATGGGCGGTGCCCAGCCAGCAGAGCCACCTGCCAGGGCCCTTACGCTTTCTTGATATGCGCTGGTGCAGTCCTGCAATCAAGATAAGAGTGACACACACAGGATTTGACTCTACAGACAGTAAGATAATTTGCCCTCAGATTGTGATGAAAGGAAGAGACTTCTAATTTTAATTGCTAGGCTCCTATTTTTGTTGGAAAGCTCTTTTTCCAAGGGCAGCTGGGGATTTCTGGAACAGGTGTGGAAGAAGTACCTGGCGTGGAGTGGATTGGAGCCTCCAGGGGGCTGGCCGCGTGGCGGGCTGCCTTGTCCCTTGGGCTGTGGCCACACTGTGTCCGCCACTGGGCCGCAGTGTGACTTTCCCCTGCTTTGGGTTTATGGAAACTTTTCAAATGGGGCTATTAAGTTAGAGTTGCTTATTTATAAAAACACACTTATTTTTTCCTTGACCATCTTTGGTTTTGACTAAGAATTTTTTTTTTTCATTTAGAGAAGGATGATTGGCTGTTTTTATGGGCCTTGTGTGGTGCGTGCAATACGGACTGAGCTCGAGTATCTGCGTAAGCCCACAGGCCACTGGTGGATGCGGTTCTGCATGGAGACGAAGCAGTCGCTGTGTCTGCAAGGGTGCCGTTTTCTCTGGTGGGAGGGATGGCCGACTCCGGGTCCATGACACTCCGGTGTCTTCCTGCATTTATTGCACCATCTGTGGCTTGTCTCTGTGCACCTGAACCCCTCCGGGAGCAATGCTTTCTGTGTGATGCTCTGCTCCCCGGGCCCAGGCTGTGCCACTGTATTTCGTCTTCAGGAAACATCAGTGGGCTCAGCACAGGTTCACTGTGGCCCTGGAGTGTGGGGGAAGGAGCTGGGAAAGAACTTGCCTGCCGTCTCTGCTAAGTATTTTCCAAAGGCGCCGTCATCACTCTTTTTCACTGGTCACCCGTTGAGTGCATTATACGGAGATTCGTGGTGCTGAGTGTTTAGACTCTTCTCAAATGAGTGCACAGGTTTCCTCTTTGCTTCCTTCTCTGAGCTTCCTGAGGAGTCTAAAAGCAACCGAGGAAAAGCCAGCTCCAGAGTTCTTGACGTAACGGTCACGAAGAATAAAACGCAAGATCGATGGAATATCCCCCCACACCCTGCATACCATGATAACTTTTCTTATTTGTCCCCCTTTGTGAACTCTTTTCATTTTCTTAGACTCCCTGAACAGACTTGCTTGTGTCTTTGAAGAACTTAAAGCTTTCTGACTTGTAGTATGAATTCTAGTGTGAGATGTTGATATGATTATAAATTAAAATTAGGAATAAGAAAATGAAGGAGATAGATTATAGAGTAGAACACACATGCACACACATGCCCATATGTGCACACATGCACACACCCATCCATACACACACATGCACCTGCACACACATGCACCTGCACACACACATGCACGCACATGCACCTGCACACACACATGCACACACATGCACCTGCACACACACATGCACACACCTGCACCCGCACACACACCTGCACCTGCACACACACATGCACACACACATGCACACACATGCACCCGCACACACACCTGCACCTGCACACACACCTGCACACACACCTGCACACACATGCACCCGCACACACACCTGCACCTGCACACACATGCACACACATGCAGCCTTGAGAGAAGGAAGGATGCTGCAGCGCTCTGCTGGCTTCGACGTGAGACTGGGGGGAGGATGTGCTCACCACGGTCATGGGGAACATTTGGGAGACAGTCCTGTGCGCACACTGAGTTGCCTTCCTAGACAAGTCTGGGGAGTTAATTTGGGTGACTTAAAGCCTTCTCTATCCTAAGTATCAGGTGACTTGGCATAATTAGCATGACAGAGAGGCTAGAAAAACTATGCATTTCTTCCTTAGAGAAGAATCCACAAAACTGAGCTTTGCTTCTCAAAATGCTTCCCTGCACACCCAGGTCCCAGTTTCTTTGGGGTTGTTTTTGATGAAGTCACCTGTGACTATTATTGCTCTCCAAGGATGGCAGGCTAGAGACGTTTTCCCTCCTTCTCTTTAAAAGCATCATTAAGGATATATTTATTTAGCACTATTACATAGAGTCGTATTTACAAACCACCAGCACTTTCTGAATTGTATTTGACAGGTTACACCACTGCTTCGAGATCCGAATATAGTCTATTTATAGGCAGCCCTGTCTTACCCAGTCGCCTCTGAGTCACGGGCCCGGGGGAAGAAGGGCCCAGGGGAAGTGTGTCTCATACCAGTCAAGAAATTGTCAAGACACACCTTTGATTCCCTCCTTCTATTAGAATCGTGGATTTTTAAAAGATTCAAACTCAAAATCTGTTACCTCTCTCCATTTTCCACCCATTAGTACAGTCTCCGGTAGCTAGATGCATGTCAATATAAATCCCGGAGTATCGTCACGGAACACAATTGTTAGCAAGCAGGTGTCTACCACTCAGGCTGATGCTAGAGAGACCTGGGTGGGGCTTCGAAGGGTCTGGTCACTCATGTCCAGCTGGCTTCGGTCCCCCGGCCTTTTCATCCTATTTAGACAACAGTGGGTGCAGCAGCCATGCCCACTCGGGTGTCAAGTACAACAGTGAAATATTGGCCTTTAAGCAGTTGAAGAAGATGGGATTTCAGTGGGTTGAATGCAAAACGAGATAGGGAGTCCACGGGCTTGGCTAAAAGATTCACGTTACGTGTTTATATGCTGCTTTTAATTAGATCAGAGTTTGAGAACTATAGAATGTATTGTTCAGTTTTGTGGTAAAATAGAGAAAAGAAATCAGATGTACTCAGGATATTTCTCTGATACAGAAGGCCAGGGCTGTATTGTTTTTTATCCCTGCGATGAGCACAGTGTGGGACCCCGTAATCACCGCCATTTCTAGGGCTCACGGTGCCCAGGTGCCAGGTGGTAGGAGCCTGGCAGGCATTGCTCATTTACTTCTCTCAGCAACCTGGTGTGACAGGTAATGGGTTTACCCGGTTTGTTTTTTTCTTAATGGAAGGAAAAAAATGTATCCAATAAGCAAATGTGAATGCATGATCTCCCCAATAGAAAGAAACTGTGTTATTTAGCTGTGCCAGGTCTATGACATTTGGGGAGACAATTTCACAAGGATTTTGGAAATCCCAAATATGCACCTGAATCTCCCCGTGAAGTACAGACGTCCCACCCAGGACAGAGAGGCACCGTGGTCTGCACAGCTCATTCGGACGGCGGGGAGGTGGGCTGGGCTCACCCTCAGGGTCACAGACCCACAGAACGTGCACACGTAGGGTCCGGGCAGGGCGCCAGAAATGTCACAAGTTGGGATTCTTCTTGGGAGCCTGTGGAGAGCCGAAAAGACACATATTAAATTTAAGAATGCATGCATATCCCTTATAATCTCTTTCTTGCTTCTATGTATTTGAATAATGCATTATATGCAGATTAGTACCCTACTTTTCCCGATAACAGTATCATAAGCATTTTCTGGGTTATGAAGAGAATTAAAATCCTTCATCACATTGACTGGATATTTGATTATGTTAAGAAGTTATCAGTTCTTCGAGTCTAGTAATGATATTGTGATACTGTTTTAAAAGTCCTTATCTCGGAAGCACACACACTGAAGAATTTATGCATGAAAGGATCTGATGTGAAGAATTTGCTTCAAAATACACAATAATATCATGATTAGTTTACACGGTGACAGATGATTACTGGAGTTAGTGGGGTGATCACATTGTAAGGTATAAAAATGTATAATCACCATATTGTACAACTTAACTAATATGACCAACGTAAAATTGCATGTCAACTATACTTAAATTAAAAAAAAAAAGAAAGCAGAAGAATTGGAGGTGGGCGGAGTCAACGGGGTATCAACTGGGTAATGTGTTGATAATTGTTGAAGCTCAGTGGTGGGAATTCAGGAATCTGCACATCACTCTGTAGTTTTGTAAACGTTTAAACACTTTCATGAGAAGAACTTAAATTTTTTTCTTGTAGAGATTTAATTTCTGTTGTCTTTATGATCTCAGTATGGGCATATTTCAATTCATTTAGTCATTTACTGTTTAGGGACACTTTACAGTGTTTTTGATGATGATATATGGTCTAGCATATGTTGAGTTTCTTTGTGCATGAGATTTTATTCACATTTCACATCTCTTCTCTGGAGGGAGGCAGACATGTGAGGTCCTGTACTGATGGGCACGGTGATTAAATGTGATATGCCAGCCGCTTCTCTGGTAGCTGGGACCTGCTCGCCATGTGCATGGGCACGCCAAGGTCACCTGCGCACCCTCCTTCACAACTACGTCTTAAATTGCCACATCGTTTTATTCAAAATATCGGAAGAAGGTTGGGTTCTTGAAAGACAAGACATTTCTGCTGACGGTAGAAACTCTGCAAAGCACGGGAACGTCAGACATCTCGATGACAACCACTGTTGACTTGCGGGTGTTTCGCAACCATCTTTTTTCCCAAATATTTTGAAATCGTCTCTGCTGCTCAGTTATAATGATAGCTGGGGGCACTAGACAACTTTATTTTGTAACATTGTTTTTCCAGTACAGATGTGAAAAGTTTCACATCTATTATTTACTACCTCAATGTCAAATAAAGTTAGTTAGGGAGAAGTTTCAGACTGAAGAAGACACAGGTGCTGGGGTGGAAAGTGACATCAGGAAGGTCCCCCACGTGCCGGCCTCCCACAGGCGATGCGGCACCAGGCTCTCTCGGGCAGCTCTTGGGGACATTTGCTCACTTTCTTTATTACAACCAGATGAAGACTTCATCTGAAGCTGACAGAGAGGGCAGCCAGGGCCCCAACATACACGATTCTTCCGAAAGTGGCCTTAACTTCCTAGCTTCTCCCCAGGGCCGCACACCCCTCCCCCCTCCTGGGGGTCTGGCGGTCCTGGGGGTGCTCCCAGTCCCTCCAGGTTTTGTACTTTCCTGAGTGATGACTCTGGAACCTGCCGAACCCTCTCCTTGAGAGACCATGTTCTTCCATTTGACAAAATTATAAAAAGTAATATATGAAGAAGTAAAATAACAGAAGTTTTGTTTCTGTCGGAAATAAAATTCAAACAGAACTAGGGTGTAATAGAAACATAGTGTACACAGTTTGATAGACGGTTTTCCCTTAGTATTCCGCAAATGAGTTTTTCTATCGTTAAGATTGTTGTCAGCACCACCGTTTCGGTTGCAGAAAGAGGGCCACGCGCTGGGCGCGTCATGAGTGACTTCGCACCCACAGTCTGTGGAAGGAGGCTGCCCCCTTGCCGCGAGGGGAGCCGTCTGCACCCGACAAGCCCAGGCTCCCTGCTGGCCGCCTCCCACACTCGTGTACCCCGAGTTCCTGTTTCTTTTCCCGGTCACTTCAGGACTCGGATAGAATGACACACAGTGGGTTGGCGTCTAGCTTCCCAAATACCGAGGTTGGAAGTCACCCTCTGAAACCATGAGTCACTCTCCGTGGGAAAATGCTGACTAATGAGAGAAGCCCTCAGGGGGAGCTGGGCAGGTCCTGTCTTCTCCCTCCCTCCGAGGGACCCTTCTGAGGCCTGCCCACGATGTCCCGTGTGGCCAGGGCTGTGCGCCCACCCAGGAGCCACCTTGAGAAGCTGCGTGGGAAACTGCATGTCCCTTTGCGTTGCTTCTCGTCTTCCCTTCATCCCTTCCCCCTGCCAGGGGAGCCCACCTCCGTACATAAGGCACCAGCGTACGCTCATTGCTGACCCCGCTTTCTGGACAGAGTTAGCCAGGAGCAGAGGGTGACACTCCAGGGAGGACACACAGAACGGGTGCAAGCTCGCTGGGCGAGAGCGGGTTCCGTTAGAAATAACTGGGGGACATGTTGGAGAAAGAGGAGAGGCACCTGATGAGATGGGGTGCAAAGCCACCACGGCGGGTGCAGCCACAGGAAGCCGCTTCGTCTGGGCTCCAAGAGCAAGGGCAGCCCCCTGGGGGCTGCGGGCAGGAGGGAGGGGTGCGGATGGGGTGCCGAGACCAGACCTGGATGTTGCAAAGACCACTGTGGTGTCCTGGGCAGAGTGGGTCAGTCTGGAAGCTGGGCTGTGATGGTGGTCCATCTGTGCGGGAGTGACTCGAATCACAGGAGGAAGATGACCTTAGCTGTTCCTGCTGTGGAGATCATGGGGATGGGGGGAAGGGAGCATCGGGGGATGGTTAGGAGGCAAATGGACAAGAGGGATAATGGCTGGGATTGTAACATGGGGTAGAAGATGATTCCTAAGTGTCTTGATGAGCTACTTTTGGGTGGCAGTCCTGGAGGTGGGAGACACGGAGAAGGGGAGGCGGGGGGAGGCCTATAGTTTGGTCCTGGAATTACTGTGTCCTGGGAACGGGGTGCTCGTCTGACCCCGGAGGTGAGATCTAGGCTGGGGCAGACGTTGAGGGGGCCTTGCCCTTACTGCCGACTGGCTGGGCGAGTGGTCGACGGAAGGGGAAGGGCTCCATCTGCCCTCGCGGGATTTCACGGCTCAGGTGACCGAGTGGGGCTGCGTTAGGTGTTTGCTCGGGACAGCGCGTCACGGAGGACTCCCTGTCCTCCCGAAGCTGAGCCGTACGCGGACCACATCGTGTACCTTCTCACCGTGGGTCTCCTGGGCGAGCCTTGCTCTCCTCCTATTTCAGGGGGATGTTCTGTTCTTTGACTTGGGAGACGTGCTGTGGTTGTCCCGCCGAAACTCCAGTCGGCCAGGCCCGGGGGCCTCTGCCTTCGTCACCTGCCCTGTGACAGAGCCGCAAATGCTCCATACCCCGCACCGCCCCATGGCCATCTTTGAAAGTTGCCATCACGAGACATTTAGAAAAACGGTGGCACTTCATTTAGACTTTGGCTCCAGGACGGCGCCCGTGCACAGTTCACAGGGTGCCGGGCAAGGGGGTGCGTGCGGCGGGCTGGGTTCCTGTGGCCTGCAGGTGCCCGTTCTGAGCTGCTCAGTCACACCAGCTGCCGAGGAGGGGACCACTCAGGACAACCTGGACACAGGGCGCTGACTGCGTTGAAAAGGAAGCGGTCTTTTCCCTGTAGTTAGAGGAAATTCGCTCAGACATGCAAATGGTTCCCGAATACCTTGTTTTTCCCCAGCGATTCCGGATCTTTCTTCCATAAAACAAAATCTTGGCCCGAAGGCGAGGAGGGGCCCAGTCTCAGCAGGCGGGTTATGAGGGGGCAAAGCTCCATTCTCAATGACTCTGTGCGATAGGGTCTCCAGGCTGCCATTGCGAATATCATTTAATACCCCAGACAGCAAATGAGCTGAAGCAACACCCACTGCTGAGTGTTATGAGCATGTCCTCTAAGAGTTTCGAGGCCTCAGATCCGCAGAACGTGGGCAGCAGTTACTGACCTGGCGGCCAGGGGGCGCCTCCCTGCTGGGAAGCTTTCGGTGTCTTGTTTTAAGTGCTCTCAGGAACGAAGGGCACATGGACGGTGACAGGGCTGTTTCCTTTCTCACATCTCTCCCCGGGGGGCGTGTCTTCCCAGGTTCTAACTGGCTTCTAGTGTCCAGCTCCCCGTCCATTCTGCCTTTGGCCGTGACCATCTTCCACTTCCCACCCTCAGATAGCTTTTCACTCGGGCACACCCCACACCGAGTCTGCCTGCGTGGAGAAGGCACGTCCGGATCAACGTAGGGGACGAGGCATTTCTCTCAGTCGGATGAATTTATATCGGATACATGGAAAACCCTACAAGATCTCATAATGTAAATGAAAATAATAAACACTAAAGAAAGACAACAGAAGCCCCCCTTGGCAACATGTTCATGGCTGACTCTAGAGAGAGCGCACTAATATCCACTCCGGTGTCACGCAGAGTGTGCGTGTTTGGGAGTTAGGGTTCGCGTCCGTGGGCGTCTGGGGTACGATGTCTCCCAGTGCAGGCGGGCGATGCATTGGCCGGGGTGCTCAGTCAGACTTCATGCTTCTATTCTTTCTCACCAACAAAACTCCAGTGTTGCTCAGATGGCAAAGTGTTTGGCTTCGGCGGACAAATCATAGTCTTAGAATCATAGCAATTTTGTGTCTCTTTTTAGGGCATTGTTTGAGTGGCCATGAGATCTGTCTGATGGGCTTTTTGGGAAAATCTTTCTTCTTGAGAAGAGAGAGACATGTAATGAGGACAAAAAATATTTCTGGTGGTGCTGACCAACCCCTTGCTTTGCTTTCTGTGTTGGGAGTAATGTGTGGAGCTGAGGCAGCCGTCTCGGGACAAGGGAGTGCCCAGCCTGGGGACAGGGCCAGCACCCTGAAGGGCGTTGAAGGGGCCTGGGCACTCCTGAACCACTGGATCAATTCATTGACTGCTTAGCAAAGGACTGATTTTTAGCCAGTCATAAACATTCTTCTGCACAGTCGCTGTTAATCAAGTTTTTGATGATTTCTGTTAAAATAAAAATTTTCTACTCTACCTTGTATATGAAAAGCAACTTTGAATGTGGAAAAGCACTCTGTATCTTATTCAGCCTCCGCAAGAGAGAAGTTTCGGTCCTGGCTTTGCTACTAAGTATCCGAAGATCATCAGGGCAGAACATTTATATTTGATTGCAGGCATAACCATCACTGACTGATGATGGACTGTGGATAGAGATATACACTGAAAATAAACACAAAATCCCCTTTGCGTGACTCAGGACAGAGCCGATGCTTGGGGTACTTCCAGTCACTGAGGACAAGTAGCATAGTTTCTCTCTGCAGGACTGACCAGTTACTACTCTCGCCACCCTCTATTTTATGTAACTGATGATGGAAGTATAAAATTGAAAAACCTACAAGGCTTATATTTGGGGTTGATTCACGTGTTTTAAAAATAACGGGATTGCATTTTTGGAATACTTTATGTCTAAAAATTCTGAGCAATAATATTGTGTGGCTCTCTTGATGACTTGAAAAATATTCAAGTCATACTCATGCAAACCTGACTTAAAAAAAGATGGAATTTGAGAACTTACACTTGTAATTACAAATAATTTTTTTAAATGTCACATCTCTGAGGAAATCTTAAAAAATGTTCACTATGTAAGGACTTCCAAATTTTACTTGCAGTGGAAATAGAGAAAAAGAATTCCAGAATATGGAATTGTTTGAATATCTAGTGTTATTATGTAGGGTTCTCCAGAGAAACAGAACCAGTAGGATGTATCTGTGATGTGTGTGTGTGCGTGTGCGTGTGCATGTGCGTGTGCATGTGCATGTGTGTGTAATTTTAAGGAATTGGCTCACATGATGTGGTAGCTGACAAATCTAAATTCTGGAGACCCGGGGAAGAGTGGATACTGTGGTTGGAGTCTAAACACACTCTGACTAGAATTCTCTCTTTTTAGAGAGAGGTCAGTCTTTGTTCTATTAAAGCCTTCAACTAAGTGGATGAGGCTGACCCACATTGTGGAGGGCAGTCTGCTTTACTCAAAGTCTACTGGTTTAAATGTTAACTGCATCTAAAAAAATACTTTCACAGAAATATCTAGGATGATGCTTGACAAATCTCTGGATTCCAGGGCCCAGCCAAGTTGATGCATGAAATAAACTATCACAACCGTCAAGCATGGAATTAATCATTTAGCATTTCAAACTGTAAAATATGTCAAGAATGAGGTCATTACTCTTATGCTATTCATTGTGATGAATTTTACAGAAAAGCAAACATTTTACCAGCTCTGGTTTATGCATAGATGGCCAAAATACATCCTGGGGGGAAAATCCGTATTTGGCTCAAGCCCTAAAGACCACAATAAAATCCTTTGATGTCATGAATTAATTTAGGAAAATAATGTCTGGAGTTTTAACTGATGAAATGCCAGCTTTGTTCATTTTGTGACAGGGAATTTTGGTGGAACATCAAAGGGAAGTCATAACTCTTCTTTCTGGAACACATTAAACTGGTCACTACCAAGTATTAATTTTGAGAACCTTGTCTAGTGATCCGAGTGAAGAGTTCCCTCTTGCCACCCGTGGATTTAATTACAAACTGATACCGAGTGGTAGGCTGTTCAGGTTGTAGCGTGAAGATTCTAAATGAGGTTTATCATCCTGTTTCGAATTTGCTTATTTTCCATAATGACATCATTTGAAAGTCTGTCGGAATGTTTTAAGTTCGGGTTATAATGATCTTCCCATTGGACTTTTGTTCTAATGTATTACACGTCGAAACATAACTTAGAAAATATTCTGAGTTATTCAGCCTTTCTCCCTAAGTAAGATAACGTTTATCCGGTGATACTTAGAACCTCTGTGCTCTGCCAGGGCCATCGAAGGAAATCATTGATGCAACGTATTTCCTCTTACTGGAGACTTGAATGGCTCAGTGGGAGTCTGGGTTTCCTCTTTCCGCAGGCCAGGGCAGGCGCTATTAGAAGAATTACGGCCTTGCCACATTCCACTGCAAGGTCCCCATCAGCATGGTGCAGGGACAGGCGTCCTCCAGCTGCCTGGCTTGCTAGTGGTGAGGAGCCGTTTCCCTGGGTTCTTCTATCCTGGGGGGACAATGGGAACGGGTGAGAGACACCGTCCCAAACCTTTCCTTTTGTGTGTCCATCGAATAAACTAGTTGTCTTTTTTTTTGGTAAACATCCAGTGTTGAAAAAAAGTTTAATTGGGTGAACCATGAGGGTGGGCTCAAGAGACAGGAAGAGGCCGCTTGGACATGATTGAAATGAGCCTTCGGAAGGCATGCGGCAGGCTGGCCGGAGGGGGTACGCGTGCCCAGATTGACGGCCCAAAGTGGCTGCAGCTTTGGAGCATCAGGGAAAAGTACCAAACGCTCTAAACCTCCAAAAATGATAATTTTCCAAAGAGCTTAGCATATTTAGCAAACACAGTTGAGCTTCGAATATGTTGACCCTGAAACCGAGCGGGAAATCCTACAGCATCTGTGTGTAAGTTCCAGCCACAGATTTAAAACTGGGCAGCACCAAACGCCCGGTCCTTGGTGACGGTCTCGCGGGCACTGGTGTTGGCAGCGATGCAGGGAAGAAGGCACGTTCCTTCCGGGGAGGAACCCACCCGGACAGGAGGCCACGGCCTCCCACGCCCTGGTGCAGAAGGAAGCTTTGCAGAGCCCTGCTCAGAAAGGTTCAGTTTTTGTCAAGTGTCCCAGAAAAGTTTACATTTTTAAAATTAATATTTGATTAAATTGCCATCATTAACTTCCAGAAAGTACATTTTAGAATTCGCGAGGCTTTGACTGTTTTTTCATCTCTATGTAGTCAGGTTGCTCGGTGTGTGTTGTCGGTGATGGAAACGAGACAGTACCAGTGGGCCCACACTGAACTCGAGCTCCGTTTTCTGTCTTCCTGATTCAGGAACTAGAAAACTGTAGCCGGTAAGCAGGTCATATGATCCAGTTGTGTGTTTGTGTGTGTGTAAATTTAATGACATCTTCCTTTGTTTCATTTTTTGCTGCAATATTTAATTTAGTTTTGACGTTTCAATGACGATGAAAGGAAGGAGGAGATGTTTCTGTATGTCTAAGGGGTCGCGGGTTAAAAGGTGATAATCCTGATTCTCCACACTTCAGGCCAGCGGCTCACAAACACAGTGACCATGTCTTCCATTCCCTCCGCTCTGCGCGTACATTCGACCAGGGGCCACATCAACATACAAACACGCCCTATTTTGTTTCATTTCTTTATCTTGGCATAATCTGTTGCTTTTCATTTGATATGCCTCCACCCTCATGTTTCTCATCAGAGAATTTCTATTTAGCCTTAAGAATAAATTCAAGTGGCACCTCCTCTGTGGCGGCTTCCTTGATTGCACAGACACATATACCGTGCTCTTCCCCTGTGCTGGTAGAACGCTGGGGACACCGCTCTTATTTGTGTTATTGTAAAGGTTTTGAAAAATACACATTTTCAAAAATAGGTCCATCTTATAAAAGTCGAAGCACTACAGATTCGGGTACAAGCTCTTTGATCTCTGCCCTTGGCTCCTCCTTCCCTCACTCCTGAGAGGGAACCACTCTTTGTAGCGCGGTGAACATCATATCTGGCCATTTCTATGAGCATATACGTATTCATGTCCCTATATGTAATAGGATGGTCTTTGTGTGAGTTACAAAATAATGGCATAGCAGTGCATGTGTTCTGCAAATGAATGATTAATGAATGTGTGCATGTGTGTGTGCATGTGTGTTCATGTGTGTGCATGTTTTACATGATCCTTGCACCTTCTTTGTCCACGCCTCTCAACAGTGCCCAGATGAACATAATGTAGCTAGTTGTTTTTTTTCTTTATTCCTCACCTGAGGATATTTTTCTATTTATTGTTAGATAGAGTGGGAGGGAGGGAGAGAGAGAGAGACAGAGAGAAACATCGATGTCATAGAACCATATTGATTGCTTGCCTCCATGTCACATGACCAGGGCCGGGGATGAACCGCAACTGAGCTACATGCCCTTGACTGGTCTCAAACCCGCAACTCATTGGTCTGTGGGCTGACACTCTAACCGCTGAGCCAAACCGGCCAGGGTGCTAGTTTTTAAATATATGTCTGTTGCCTAATAAGTATTCCGTATTTGCATTGTTCCTTCATGACTATTGGCAGACTTGGTAGAGTCAGACCGAAATTTAAGATTGGGTCATGACCACCACGCTGTGTAAGGTATGTAATCCTTAGGGAAGCGACAGAGATGTTCTGGAATTTCACTAGGTGACCTTCCGCATCCTGACTACCAAATACCAATTGTATTCATTTTCCTTCAAAAGAGTTTCTCATTAGGAGTATATGGACCCACCCCTGGACGGTTTTGCTCAGCAGGTAGAGCGTCGGCCCGTGGACCAATGAGTCACGGGTTCGATTCTGGTCAAGGGCACGTACCTCGGTTGCGGTTTGTCTTCGACCCTGGTCAGGTCGTGCGGGGAGCAACCTGTCAATGTGTTTCTTTCACATCGATGCCCCCCCCCCCGCCCCTATCTGAAGATAAATGGAAAAATATCCCCGGGTGAAGATGAAAAAAATAAAAAACGAGTGTGTGGACCCATCACAGCGCGATAAAGAAGTCCACCTCATTTCACGTGTGTTTGCCCTAAGATAAGGAACGTGAGGCATGACCTTTGTTCTCGAGACCTGTCACGCAACTGAAGGAGGTTAATGGAAGAGAGGTTTGTTGAGGCCAAATCAGAAACAGCTTGGTGACATGGATGTTTTTATCTTATTTTTCTAAAGCATGTTGGTAGTTACACTCTGAAAATTAGCTCAAGTTTTCCTGGGGCAGGTAGTGGCAGACAACTGAGCATAAATATCAGCTGCTCCAGTTTATACAAATGACAGTCTCTTCTGTCACACGGCAGAAATGCCTCCGACGAAGAGAAAGACGCCTGGGTGGTACATTTTCTTCCAGCGCGAGTTTTCAACAGATGAAAAGACAAAGAAAAACAAAATTGGTGACTAGTTCAGTTATTCAGTGGATTCTTTGGATACGCACGTCTGAAGGACCCTCTGGCTGTTTCTAATCTAGATGCCACGGGGCTGATTAAATCCGATTTTCCTCATTAGGTCTGCATCTCGGGCCGGTGGGGGTCCAGCAGTCCCCGAGGTATTGCTGGGGGTGGATTCTCTACAGACAACCCTACGGTCGGAAAACAGGAAACCTTATTCCAAGTTGCAATTCTGCCACTTGCCAGTTGTATGAATTTTGGCCATTTATGTAACTTTTCTGAACCCCAGTTTCCCCCTCTGTAAAACCGGGGTCAGGATTCCTCTGCAGACCACAGAGCGTGTTGTTGGCGTCCAGTCCGGCAGCGTGGCTCTCTCGTGCCTGGGGAAGGGTCTCTGACTTGCGTGCGCTTTGGCTGGGCGTCGTCCTGGGTATTTTTCACTTGCTCCTCCAGCTCCACGGACTCTTCACCCTTCTCTGTCCTGCGCTGTCCTGGGAGAGTCTGACCTTCACGGGGACGCTGCTGCCCTCTGCCTGCTAACTGGGCTTGGCCAGCGGGCGGTGTCGGCAGGTGCTGAAGGCAGTGGGGTCAGCGGAGTCCTTGATGCGGGAACGGGGGCTGGTGCGGGGGCTCCTGGCCACAGCTCTCCCTAAGGGGACCAGGGACAGAGTATTTTAATATACCTCTCCTGCCTTGTATATATTGTGTATTCATGTTGCTCCTTCAAGACTCTAGGAAGACTTAATAGAATCAGATCAACGTTTCAGAGTAGGCAATGACCAACAAAATACCTAACGTGTGCCATCCCTAGGCAAGTGACCAATGCTCTAGAATTTCAGCAGGTGCCCTTCCTACTAAGTTAGAGTAGAAAGAAGTGTCCTTATTGATGCTTCCATCGAGATGCGAATTACCAATTCATTTTCCTCCCAGAGTCTCCTAGTGAAGATTATATGGCCTCATCACAAAGTGATCGGTTCATTTCACATTTTCCTTGTGTAAGGAACATGGGGCTCCCCCCTCACAGGCAGGCCTCCGCCCGGTGGGGACACCCTGTTCTTGCTGGCGGGGTCTCCCTACTTTATACATTCTCTCTTTGTGGGACCCTCCTGAGTTACCTGTGAGCACATCCTGGCTTTCGGATGGGGCCCAGGCGCATTGAAACAAAGAGGTGGATTGTGGGAGACTTTTTGCTTGGCATCCATTCTGTTACAATCTGCTCTGCCATCTCCTGCCCCAAGGCGGGGTCTCTCTGCATACACTGTCTCTGCGCACACTATCTCTGCACTCCTCTAGACCATCATTTACTCTGCTAGCCATTCTTTGCATATCACTTGTTCCACCTGGGGTATTTGCTGGAATTTGCTTCAGGTGGGATACTCGTTAACTGTTTCACCTGCTTTTTGCCCTGTTTGTTGTGTGAACTCCTCCTGAATAAACGAGACTTGATCGGAATCCTGTCTTGTCTCCATTTCTCGTGTCTCTTGTCTCTCCTCATCCTCACTCCCCCTCTAGAGTCCTCGTGGCTCGACCTGCGGGACAGGTCACTGGATGGCCCGTCCAGTCTCTCATCCTACCCACGGGCCGCCTGTGCTGTTGGGACCAGGGCACCTACTTCACTGTGGTCAGTATTCTAGTCCATTTTTCTCTAAAACATTTTCTCAGAATTATCTTCCTCTTCCATTGAAGCTTTCCTGTCCACGTCTCCAAATAGACGGCATGGTCTGTAAGAACACAGGGAATCTCTGGCAAGTTTGGCGACAAGGGCTCAGAATTTAACCAAACGCATGTGTCGCAGGGGCAGCACGGGAGAGATGGTCCGGTTTTACGTGGGACAGACAGGTTTTTAAGCCCGTCTTCCACTAGCTCTGTGACTTGGGGAGAATTAGTTGCTTGTTTACAGCTTTGCTGATCCCTGGCGATGTCTTAGGAATGAGATAAATAACACGGTGCCAGTGACATGCGTGGCCCGGGGCGGCTCGCGGGCGGAGGTCACGCGCAATCCCTCCCGTCTGCAGTTCCCTCCGGTGGCTCCCGGTCTCAGCGCATCGACACGACCCCGACACGTGCCGTTTGCTGTCCCCGAGTGGCTCTGCTCTCAGGCACCCCCACTCCACTAACTACTCCTGAAAAATGCCCACAAGCGAGGCTATGTTGTCTGTGTTGTCTTGTCTCGTTGCTCGGGAGGAGAAGGGATGGAGTAACGATCTCCTTGGAGCCGTGGAGAACATCCATCTCCACTCCACGTGCCGCGTGGAGTTCGCGGCTGTGGATGGAGACAGAACGAGGTGCAGGCTGCCGCTCCGGTCAGCGGTGACACGCACAGAGCCCGCCCGGTCGCGGGAAGTCGTCTGTCAACGCGGCACTCGGCTGCCGCGCGCTCGGGAGAGCGCCTCCCTCGGGACGCGGGCTGGAGGTGCAGGGACGGATGGCAGCATCCTTGGACAGGGCATGACTTCCAAGTTCCAGGTTCTTGCACGCCATTCCCGGTACACTGCCCTGCCCAGCGCCGTCAGCCGGGTCCGGGAGAGTTCGGACCCCACCTGGAACCGGGGCTCGGCAGGTACCAGCCGGGGCCTCGGCTCCGTCGATGACGGGAATCTTCCAGAGGCCGTTCCGATGACCAGGTGCCATTCTGTGTGTTTCAGTGTGAACAGCCTGGTTCACATAGTTAAATGCCCCCCACCCCTCAGTCTGACTGCTCTGGGATTCGACCCAGGTCATGGCTGAGTCCACCCCATGCACAGAATCGACCTTGGTGTCCTATTGCTTGGGTTTTCATTCAGACCCTGTCCCAAACTTGCAGAGAAAGCCGCAGGTACTTTCTCATATTTTCATCCAAGAAGTCCTTTGCCTGCGGGGTCATGCCTTCCCTAGTCACTACTTAGCTCCAAAGTCACATGTAAATTAGAGATTTTAAAAAACCTTAATTTAAAATAGTGATCTGGCCCTGGCTGGTTTGCTCAGCGGTTAGAGCGTCAGCCCACGGACCAGAGAGACCCAGGTTCAGTTCCCGCTAAGGGCATGTACCTCGGTTGCAGTTTGTCCCCGGCCGGGTTGGGGTCGTGTGGGTGGCGACCACTCGATGTGTCTCTCTCACGACGATGTTTCTCTCTCTCTTCCCCCCTCTCTCCCTCCTGCTCTATCTGAAGATAAATGCAAAAATGTCCTTGGGTGAGGATAAAAATAAATAAATAAATAAAATAAAAATAAAAAGCAAAGCCGTCGTTGGACAAACCTCAGAAGACAGGGATGGGGGAGGGAAGAGGTAGACCACAGACCTTATATGCGTGTATCCGTAACCAATGGACACAGCCAACACTGCTGGGGGCGGGGCGGGATCGAGAGGAGGGTGTCAATGAGGGAGAAGGAGAAACATCTGTAACAAAAATACTTTTTAAAAAATAGTGAAGGCATCAGGGAAATTCCAGTTGTTCAGAAGGGTGTCTGTCCAGGTGAAGCTCACTGCTGAGCCTCTGGGCCCTGTCTCAGGAATGCCCACCCACCCGCACGGCTGTGGCTCGGGCCAGAGTTCGCACCCCCACACGCTCATCTCGTCTTTGCCAAGCTCCGGGAACCCCTCAAGGGGATGGATTACTAACTTCTGACTTTATGGCATGTCAGCAGCAAACCGAGTTACACATTCTTCAGTGGGAAACTTGGGGTCATGTGAACAGAAGGGGGCACCCCAGCTGGACAGGTGCGGCGGGCCCCCTGGTTACTCCCCGTGTGTTCTCTCTGACGTCGCAGGTCTGCAGGTTCCTGACCCCGAGCGCAGGTCAGAGGTCCGGCCGCACTGTCTGGGCTTCTGATCCTCACTTTCTAGGAAGGCAGTTCATCCGGCGTTACTGATCTTCATTGATGTTTTAAACTACGTGTCATAGAACAGAAGTGTCATTTTCATCTGGTAGGGTCTCTGCCCGTCCCCATTGGCACTGTCTTCCTTGGAGGATGACCTCGCTCTTGTCGTGGTGACTCTGGTGCCCATGTGAGTGCTCCCTAACAGCATGCCTGGGCGCCTCCCTCTCCCCCACCCCAGGGCGCTCTTCCATCAGATCCTTCCCGGACCAGTCTCCCCCACCGACCGCTGGTCCGTCATTTTTACGTCTCTAGGCCACATTCACGATGCTCTCACCATGTTTCCTGGCTCCTGCCTCGTTGGAGGTTCTGTCTTTCTGAGGACCCTCCCTTTCTAGAAAGCGGCTGGCTGTGTGACGTGTGTCTCTGCCACTGGGCAGAGCTGGCAGAGCCTGTGTGCTGCCGGGCAGCAGTGTCGAACGTCAGCGGTGAGGGTCACGCTCTCTGCCATTCACGTCTACGAAGCTGTCCCCCTCACCACGCGTGACACTGAACGTCCTCGGACGCGCAGGCCACCTCACACTGTCAGCCCCGCCATGTCCCCCGTGCACGGTGCCCGCCATGCTCTTTGAATCCGAGCGAATGAACCATCTTTCTTGATTTCAGGGCTCTGTCTCCGTCCTCTCGCCTTGTGTCCCTCTCGCCGCTTCGACAGCATATTCCCCTGTGGACTTACACTGGTCTTTTCGTAAGGACCAGTATCCAACTTGTCTCCTTTCTACTCCGGTGGCTGAATGTCAGAAATTTCAAGCTACTGTTTGTTCTTGAACAGAAGAATAATAGTGAATGATAATTACATCATCCGCTCAATTAGCTACTCCTCCGAGATCTAGGTTACATTCAAATTCCAGAAAACAAAACAAAACCAAAAAATACATTGTATCTCTCTGTTCAGTAGAAAAAGCCAAGGGTGGAACTCCGAAATACTTTAGGAACCATTTCTCTCTTTCAAAAAAATTTCTGCATCAACCCACTGAGCACCATATTTACGGTGGGTCGTACGCCCAGCTGTGTGGATATATAACTGCACCGTCTTCTAGTCTGTATTTGTCAGTACAAATGTCCTATTGTAATCAAGGTACGGTGTGTCTATAACACCGTTTTTTCAAGTCTCAAACCTCTAAGTTTAGTTATAAAAATAGTAAAGACATAACTCAAATAAGTGGGTCCTCAAAGAGGTCCTCCCCCCCGGGAACCAGAAGCCATCTGTCATTTGGACCTGGACCATAGTTCACGGTCCCACTCGATGGAGGAGCTCCAGCTGTCCCCCTGACAGACCTCTGACATGTCAGTGCCCAAGGAGGACACGTGGACAAACCACGTCAGGCTCAATGGGTCCGTGCCCGAGAACATGGACATGGGGGTCGGTGAGCCAGGGGGGTTTTTGGATGGCAAGAGACACAGGCGTTCAAAGGGGAACAGCTCATTTTGAGGATAAAATTTATGGATAAACTGGATCATAAGAACAGTCTTTTTTTTTTTTTTTTAATCCTCATCCGAGGACATTTTTCCATTTTTTGTACAGATAGAGTAGGAGGGAGAGAGAGGAAGAGAGAGAGGGAAACATCGATGTGAAAGGAACACATCGAGTGGCTGCCACCCGCACGACCAACCAGGGCCGGGGACAAACTGCAACTGAGGTACATGCCCTTAGCGGGAACCGAACCCGGGTCTCTCCGGACCACAGGCGGACGCTCTAACCGCTGAGCCAAACTGGCCAGGGCAAGAATAGTCTTCTTGTCATCTCATCCCTGTCAAGGCACATGCCATGCACACCCTTGGCCTGGTCTCTCTTTAATGGACATTCGGTGATTATCTGTTATCCATTCTGGCTACAATGGAAGAATTACACACTCGTTGTGAAACGGCTCCCTTATTAGACTCCATAAGCACGTTCAGTCCTGAGACCTATCTTTTCACCCGGACAGTGAGAAGGATGCCCGTGTATCAAGTTCGACCCTGGGCATCCTAAAGGCCCTCTGGGCCCCCGGATTCCAGCCCCTTCCTGCCCTCTGTGGCCCCAGGCCATCCTCGTGGTTCAAGACACAGAATTCAGCAAGCAGCCCTGCAGAGGAGGTTGTCTGTGCCGCAGTGATCAGTTGGGCCTGCTTCCTTTGATTGTACTCCCCATACTAAAAAGGAGCCTTCAGCACGACCCTCAGAAAAGTGCCGTTGACCCTGGAAAGCGTGTCTGGGAGCAGAGGAAACAAAGGCACCTTCAGGAGTCCCTGGAGCAGCGGACTGAGCCCGAACTGCAGGGACTCTGGCAGCTCTTCCTGGTTGCCATGGTGAGGGGAAGCCTTTCTGTGCATAGGCCATCCAGGGGCTGCTTATGCTCCTCAAGGCTCTAAATTAATTGCTGAGTGCTCGTCTTCCTCCTGCACAATGTGACCGTGTGGAGCCAGAGCATCACCCTCACGTGAGGCCTGGTGGGCCGATGCTCGGAGATGAACAA
Organism: Molossus molossus; assembly: GCF_014108415.1. Classification (NCBI taxonomy): domain Eukaryota; kingdom Metazoa; phylum Chordata; class Mammalia; order Chiroptera; family Molossidae; genus Molossus; species Molossus molossus. The sequence continues at coordinate 113,494,144 of NW_023425399.1, forward strand.
GGATGCTCTCTCCAGTGATGTAAATTCTGTGTGCGTGGTACGTGTGCTCTGCATCATCATTCTACCTCTAGTACGTGTTTGCAAGCGCCTCCAACCCTTCCTGGTATTTCCCTGTAAAATGATATGTGTCCTGTGGCCCGACTCGCGATACAAAGCGGAGGATTAATGCCACGGCTGCGGGAGCCGCACCCGCGATGGATGAGGTGCTTAGACTTGATGTACCTGCACCTCGGTTGCAAAGCAGCGTCTCTGTGCCGTGAAGCACACTGACTATGCAAAACCGGTTTCTACCTCCTGGTTTTTTGTTGTTGCTGTTTGGGATGGCCCGTGCACAAGAAACAATTCCTAGCTTCTCGTCAGCTGCCGCTGATGGTTCTGCCTTCTCTCCCCGAAGCTGACGCGAACACCTTTGGGACAACCGGTCCCTTTACGGTACCGCTTTTGTAGGAGCCCGTGAAAAAAAATCTCAACCAGATCCCACACTAATTTACTTTCCTTTAGTCGGATGTGCTAAGTGAGAAGTAATGAGAGAGCATTAATAATCAAGGCAGTGTTGAAACAAATTGGGCTATCATTACATTATTATCACACAACTTCTGTTTTCCCGTTGAGGCATATATCATTATTTGTGGAAGCAAAAAAGATAACTTACAGGTGTCTGTTATCATCTCTGGATCCCAAAGACGAGGATGACTTACCACGTGATGATGATCTGCTCTGTTAATGAGAAAAGTAGCTAAAATTCATGCCTCTTGGAATGCCTGAGCCGTCGGTTAAGAGAAATGTAGCCAGGGGTTCAGCTTTAATAGAAGCTGTTTAATAGAAGCGATTAAAGAAAATTTAACTGTAAAACCTTATCTTAATTTATGGTTTGGAACAACTAAGGACCTATTGGAACTGAAGACACGCTCCCGTTACAGGTGGAACACCTTATCGCTTCACACAGGTCTTTGTAACAACCCTGCACTGGTGAATTGTGTTGGGGAGCACTCGCCTCCCTGATAACGTTTCTCGTGTTCCCGATAATTAACAGACCCGTGGTTCTTAGCAGGGAAGAGTGAGGATGATATATTTTATACTCTCTTGTAAAGAAATGGAGCCCGCCCGGCCGGTGTGGCTCAGGGGTTGAGCGTCGACCCTGCACCGAGAGGTCACCAGTTCATATTCCCGGTCAGGGCACATGCCCGGGTTGTGGGCCTGATCCCCAGTGGTGGCCGTGCAGGAGGCGGCCAATCCATGTTCTCTCTCATCGATGTTTCTATCTCCCTCTCCCTTTCTTTCTCTCTAAAATCAATAAAGAATAAAATAAATGCAGCCATACTCTGGCCATGTGGGATTTGAGGAGAAGGAGGGGACCCACACTCCAGGCCTCTTTTCCTTCTTACTTGTTGTGAGGGTGTCTTCTTGGTCCATGGGAATGAAGCAACCCTCTAAGGATGGCAGGACAACAAGGCCAAAGAGGGTGCCTGTGTCCCTGGCACCGCGAAGCCCCCATCCAGGCCCTGCATCCTTTACACCCAGAATATTCGGTGAGTGAGAAAAAAGATTCAATCCTGTTTACATTGCTGTTACGTTAGTGTCTTGCAGCAGCCAAATGGATATCTTAACTAACGCAGAAAATCACCAAAAAAAAATCTAAGGAAGAAAATAGCGTGGTCATCGTGAAATAGAGAATCAGAGTTGGATGTTCACGGTTGATGTTCGGAGAAAAAAGCCAGTGCATCGGGGGAGGGAAAAGCGAGGCGCGTGGTCAGCCTTGTCTCCGAAGGCGGGAACCGCTGGAGAGGAGATGCTCACTCACGTCTGCTGAGCCCGTGCTCGGAGGGGGGAGATCGTGATATTCCCGCCGAGTGGAGATGCAGGGATGACAGGGACCCTGCCCCCGACTTCCCGAGGAACACGGGTCCCGCTGTTTGCCGAAGCAGCACAGCTTTGGGGGATGTTCTTCACCCCCAAAACCGAATATTAAAACAATCGCAGCAGCAGCAGCAGCAGCAGCAGCAGCAGCAGCAGCAGCAGCAGCACCGTGGAATAAGTTAACAAATCAGAAGGAGTACAGCCTGCACTGGTTTCCCTGGAGAAATGGAGTGAAAAGCTTCCCTTGTGGAACAGAAAGGGCAGAGTGATTGTTAATCTTGATAATCGGCTCAAAGGAAACGGGTCTTTGGAGACTAATCTTTCAAACTCAGGGAAAACAGGCTGCCAGACAGGAGGGCAGAGGAAATCCCTCAACGGGACGTTTCGTCGGGAGCACGGTTTATGTAAAATAATCCGATGATGGGTGTGCTGTTTTGAGTTATGGTGAATGAATTTTAATTGGGGATGGAGCAATTAATTATGGTCAATAAAGTCTGTGATGCATGATCTAGGAAGATCTCCGCGAGATAATTTAATTTAGCAAATATTTATTGAACATTCTGCTCCGATCTATGAGCGATGCAAATAAGGCACCCCGTTTTCTCGGCGCGCCAGCGACTCCCCTCGGAGGAAGAGCCCCGTGCTTCCTGAGGCCGTTTCTGCAGGAGGCGGAAAAGGAACAGGGCGGGGCGTCAGGTGCTGCCCTCCCGTGTGACTTCAGGGTCTCCTCTCCACGGACGTACATTCAAGTACACTGAGCATCGCGTGGGTCAGTGCGGACACAGGACTCGCCGCTGCCTTGCTAACCACGCAGTGACATCTGTGACGACTTCCTCAGTTGCCGGAGAGAGAGAATTAACCCAGGATTTCCTCGGCCGGCAGGATGTGAGCATGATGGTCGCCGGACATGGACATGATTTTCACAGTCGGCTGTTTTCAGGCGAGAAGAGGCGTCTCGGGCGTCTCTTCCCTTCCCTCTTCCTGGCCCTCGCTGTCCTTCCGGCTGCAGGACTTCAGGGATGAGCCTGTCACAGCCCTGTGCACAGCCCTGGTCTGGGAAGGGGGCCCTTCATCACCCCGGGGCCAGGTCGTTCCCAGCCCAACGGAATGGGCTGAGCAGTATTTTTTCAAACAAGAGAAACGATTTCCCGAAGGAAGTGACTCTCGGGAAACACACGTGCCACACACAAGGTTCAGGTGACCACTCGGGAGGAAGGAATGGAAAACGGGGGTGGGTTTTTTACTAGTAGGAGATGAGAGGAGCAGGAAACAAAAGTAACATTTTAATCGCTGTGTGGATCAAAGCTCATAGCACTGAAGGCAAAGGGCAACAGGAAAGCTGGCTATGGATACAGAGATGATTCTAAAGAACAGGGTTCTAGCCCTGGCCGGTCTGGCTCAGCGGTTAGAGCGTCGGCCTGCGGTCCGGAGAGACCCGGGTTCGGTTCCCGCTAAGGGCACGTACCTCGGTTGCAGTTTGTCCCTGGCCCTGGTTGGTCGTGCGGGTGGCAGCCCCTCGATGTGTCCCTTTCACGTTGATGTTTCTCTCTCTCTCTCTCTCTCTCTCTCTCTGTTCCTCTCTCTCTCTCCCATTCTACTGAACAAAAAATGGAAAAATGTCCTCCGGTGAGGATAAAAAAAAAAAAAAAAGAATAGGGTTCTAGGGGTTCACCCTTACCAGGGAGATGGCGAGGAGCACAGTTCCTCAAGAGTGTTTCCTGTGCGCTGTGCACCACGGAGGATCCAGGGTGAGGTGTGTGGCGGATGTTGCCCATCACACCCTCCGTTCTGACTTCAGTCACATCAGGATACAGAAGACGGAAGTGTTTTAGGGAAAAGAGACCATTTACTGTGCTTAAAAACAGTATTCATTCTGTTTGACCAGGGGCTTTTAAATACCCAGGAACTTGTAACAATTTCTTTAAAAAAAATTTTTTTTTCTTTATTGATTTTAGAGAGAGAGGAAGTGAGAGGGAGGAGAGGGAGATAGAAACACCGATGAGCGAGAACATCGACTGGCCGCCTCCTGCACGCCCCCCACTGGGGATCTGGCCCACAACCTGGGCATGTGCCCTGACCGGGAATCGAACCGGCGACCTCTTCTTGGTGCAGGGTCGACACTCAACCACTGAGCCACGCCGGCTGGGCTCTTAACAATTTCAAACACTAGTTTCAGGATGAAGAGGAACAATCTCTATCAAGAGAACTTGAAATGGAATTTTGAACAGGAATGAGAGCAGGTTAAAACTATTGCATAGAACCAGGCACCATGAGGCCCCTAAGGTAAGACTTAGAAACATTGTTACCTATCAGGAAGTGACAATGAAGAATTAAAAGGCACACAACTGTCAGCTGTTTCTCCACCAATGAATAACATGTGAAAAATAATCAAACACAGAAATGTAAATATGATCCTAAGCATAGTACTAAACATAGGATTTCTGTGAACCTACTGAAAAAAAAAGTGACCACTCTGAAGCATTTTAGAGCTATTAAACACTAGTCACTGCAAATTAAGCTTTTTCCTATGTAGACCAATAAAATCTTATAAACACTGTGTGTGTCTGGATCTCAGCAAGGCCTATGTTATTGACTGAATTGTGCCCCCCACCTCAACCCCACATAAAGGCGTGCTGAAGTCCTAGTCACCAGTACCTCTGAATGGGACCGTATTTGGAAATAGTCTTTGCAGGGGTAATTAAGTTAGAATGATGCTATGGTGTGTGATGAGGAACAGTTGCTGTTCATGGTCACAGCTGGGGAATATGTTTTTAGCCGGATCCTGAAAACAAGAAGCACAATTTTTATAGATGTGAAGATAAGTGCCAAGTTTGCAACAATTCATTATTACCATTACCTAACCAATTCTGCCCTTGATTTTTAATTCACAAAAGATTACGATAGTTATACCATGGTTCTAGAGAAAGCTCCAGAGATTTCAAGACTTACTAAAAGAGTTACAGTAATCAAAGTAAGAATAGACATAGAAATCAATAGGATAGGGTAGAGAATCCAGAAATATACTCAAATATGGTCAGTTCGTTTTTGACAAAGTTGCCAAAGTAATTCAAGTAGTAAATAATAACAATTTCTACAAAGGGTGTCATAACAACTAACTATACATGAGGCAAACATCAACCTTTCCCTCATACCATGAACAAGATTTACTTTAAAATAGATTCTAGATCTAAACTTTCAAAGCTAAAACTATAAAGCATCTACTGGAAAAGAGAAGGTAACATCTTTGCAAACGTGGATGAGGTGAAGATTTCTTAGAAAGCACACTGCAAGTACTCAACATAAAAGAAAAGAAATGATAAATAAATGTGGTAGACAAAATAGAACCCACGCCCCACAAAGTTGTCCATGTCTTATTCCCCAGAACTTCTAAATATGTTATTTTACATGGCAAAGGGATTTTGAGATGTGATTATGTTAAGAACTTGGAGATGGAGGAGATAATCTTGGGTTCTAGACTATATCTCTTCAATCTGTACATCTGTACCTACATCTGTGCCCACTTTTACAAACTGATAATATGAGGAAGAACACAAATGAAAACGAGTAAAGGATTTAAAAAGACAACTCACAAAATAAGATACATAAGTAGCTAGTAAGTACATGAAAAGATACTATCATTTGATCACCAGGAAAATGAAAATAAAAAACCAATTTGAGATAACTATATACTCACTTGAATAGCTCAAATTTTTTCAGTGGAAGTCCAAGTTGTTGGTGAGGATGTGAAGCAAATGGAACTCTCATTTATTGTTGTTTGGAAATTTAAACAATCCATTGTTCATCAAACGCTAAATGGGTAAACAAATGGTGGTATGTCCATACAATGAAACACTACATTGCAATAAAAAGAAACAAACTACACAGATGACATGAGTGAGTCCCCAAAACGATGCTGAAGGAATCAGATGCCAAGGAGTACACGCTGTGTGATTTCACTACAGAAATCTAGAGAAGGCGAGTCTGCGACAGAAAGCAGATGAGTGTTTCCTTGGGATCTAAAGAAGTGCTGTATTTTAATTTTGGTGGTGATTTGCCTTCAATATGAAATTTCCTGTAGTTTATAGATATTTCTTACTCCTGAATCAATTTGAACTCATCTGTTTTTTCAAATAACATAAAGGAACAGTAGGCACACCACATAAAACTGGGGTAAGGATGAATCTCTCTTTCTCCACCTCATTTCCTATCGCCTCCTCTCTCCTTTCCTCCATCTCTCCCTGCCTCTCTCTTGGGCATTCTTTGAGGACCTTAATCTTCTTTCTACCAGAATTCACCTAGGAAAGAAAAACTGGTTTGATTCAACAGAAATATATTCTTTATAGAGAGACAAAAATTTTGTATCTTCTTTCCCCAAGAATGACTGTTTTAATAATACACTGTGATGTAGCCATCATAGATGATTCTTTTTTAATTAATTAATTTTTATTGCAGATGCTTCTTCTTTTTGCCCCATTGATACCCTCCTTATATTCCCATCTCCCTACCCCCCACCCCCGCCACAGCATTGTTGTCTATGCCCATTGGTTATGCACACATGCATATTCATTTTTGGTTTATTGCTTTTCTTTCTCCCGCCCCCCTCCTCTGAGGTTTGTCCGTCTGAACCCTACTTCTATGTCTCTGGGTCTATTTTGTTCATCAGCTTATTTTCTTCATTATATTTTACAAATAAGTGAGATCACGTGATATTTGTCTTTCTCTGGCTGGCTTATTTCGCTTAGGATACTACTCTCCAGGTCCCTCCGTGTCATCTCAAAGGATAAGAGACCTTTCTGTCTTACAGCTGCATAGTACTCCATTGTGTACATCTACCACAGCCTTTTTATCCACTCATCTATGGGACGATTCATCATAGACGACGGTGATCGTAATGACACAACTAGCAAATGCGGACACAACCAACCTGGCCTTGGCGGAACTCGAGGAATTCATTCAGTATGACCTTTCAGGTTTTTTAATGACCCAGCCCAATTGATCAATCCTAGAATTCCTATTTGAACTGATGGCAGTTATAATAGTTTCAGTCGCCTAAATACTAATGGGAGGCTTCTAGCGAGTCTCTTGTTCACCTTTCCAGAACAAAGGACGTACAGTATCTTACGTTACAAAGCAATCAGCTACTTCAGGCTCTCTGCACTTGCATCGAATATCCGACCTCACCGCCTCTTCCCTCAGTCTCAGGAGACAGCGTGCCCTGGCCAAAGATCTGGGAATGTCTGATTTCTGCCACTCAGTCTGCGAACTGAGCTTCAGCTCCGCTCTGTGTTCTCCACGCCTTCTGCTTCGGTGCAGGGTGGCTTCCTTCTCCAATCTCCGTGTAGTCTCTGTCCCTGGCCTGCTCATCCTGGCTCACCCTGTCCCCACAAAGAACGTGTTTGCAGTGGGTACCCCTTTATTTCTTTCCTCACTATCTCTCCATCAACTTGCTCTTTCCAAACAGCATTGAAACCGGCTGAGATCGTTCCTTCTACACATTTCCAAAGTCATCTACACGAATGTTTCACCAACCCAGCTGCCCATCAAGACCCTCTGAGAAGACGCTTCAAAATGCATTTTCTAGAGCTCTGTTGTTAGACATTCAGGTTCAGTAGATATTCCGCAAGCAGGAGTAAACTGCCTTTTATTTTTAAGCTCAGCGATTCAAAATGCAGCCGCCATATATATAAAATCAGTCTCCACTATCTTTACTTCTTAACTCCCATTCATTCCTAGCTTCCCTGCTCAAACGGGTGTGTCTTTTTCAGAACCAAGCACTTTTCTTGACACGGCCAACAATTTTATAACCATTTATCATGTTCTTCGGCCAATTTAAAACTGTTTTAACGTTTGAAAACCTGGAGATATCAACATTTGGAGAAGATGGCTATTTTTAAAACTTTGAAATAGCCAGAAGAATAGAGGAGTCCATGGATGTCTACTAAACTCTCTGTCACTTACCTACTCTAGAAATGGAACTTTCAAAGGCTTTGGGAGACTTTCATGGCAAGCGAAAGCACCTGTGGATTTTGAAATTTAGCTATTTATACATTGAAGTCACACAGTGACAACCCCTATGCATATGTCTGCGAGGCCCACTGCGAGTTGCAACAATGGAAGGGCTGGTTCTTAATAGACCAAAGTCGTGTTTCTGCAGCGCACCTAACATAGGCCCAGCTCGTTGGCCAGTAGCTTTTCAAGCTGGGATTCTGTTATTTTGGAGGACTTCATTTTATTCGGAGATGAATCACGTGGTGTTTCTAAAAGAAGCGGCTTCAACTGTGGACAAGCAGAAGGCAGACGTGAACAGCTGTCCTGCCTCCACGCTGGAGCGTGTGGTTAATCTCTGTTTTTTACGAGGCTGCTCGCCATGCCTTTTACAGCTGCCTTTGGGTAGCTGCAGGCAGGTGAGCTTGCGGCGTTTCTGCGTGATGTCCAATTCGCTCAGGCAGGGTTTCAGTTTGTGAGTCTCTCTAACGCCAACACCCCAGACTTCGCGAGGGAGGAGGCTCACCACCCCCTCCCTTAGATGTCCAGATGTCTGTGTTCTTCCCCGAAGTCCTGACTGGCCCGGTTCATTCCCAGAATTGATGTTGCGTGTTCCTCATGCACCCCTGATTCCCCTCGGGCTCACATTTCTTCATTCGTGCGTTGAACAGATGTTGGCTGAGGTCTGGGATTCAGCAATGAACCAAACGTGTCCTCCTGCACCGTACGTTCGAGTTGATGGATGCTCCGGTTACCGCCATAAAAGCGGAGCCTTGCTATACGCCGACGTGAAATTTGGCCAGTTCGGGAATCCTGCATTTTCAGGGGTCGGCCGTGAGGTCCACATCCCCTCCCCGTCTTATCTGTAACTGAAACCTCCTCTGAGAACATATGTTGGGTTTTGTCTTCATGCTTAAGCAAGTCTTTCATTCATCGCTACTAATGACAGGCATACACAGTCACGCCTCGGCTTCCGAACGTCTCCCATCTGGACCGATTCGCCTCCCCACCCGACACCCTGTCCTGAGACTCCCACTCAGCCACCGCCTCTCGGGGGACAAGAGAGAGTGAGGGTCTGGGTCGGTTTCCTTCGGGTAACAGCTCAGGACCCTGCGCCGTGAATATTTTCTTTTGCTTTGGTGGCGGCCGCTTATTATTCAGTTTTCATTTGTTACTGTGCATTTCATTTCCCTTTTGTGAACTTTTCATTCGCATGTCATGTCCTTTTTGGCTGTCAAGTGTTTATTTGTAGATTAAACAGTGCATCCGCCAGGCACTGTCTATAAGGAAGGTTGAAACAGGGAATCACTGGGGGTCTGGATGGATGAATTCAGTTTGCATGATCTCTAATGGGGGACACACGCTTCGGTTTTCGAAAAGCTTCCCGGAATGAATCGAGTTCGAGAACCGAGGTTCCGCTGTGCCAACTGCTCGTCAGGCATTGTTCTTTATAAGAACATACGTCAAGGAGCTCATTAATCTTCGACGGCATCGTATGAGATGGGCATTGCTGCAGTTTCTGCCTTACCAATGAGGAAACTGAGGCACAGACAGGTCACTTACCCTGCCCGAAGCCAGCCAGCTCGTAAGTGGCCGAACAGGTCTCCACACGTCACCCGTCCGGCTCCGGAGACAGTGCTGGTGACTGCCCCAGACGTGCTCACCTGCAGGGTCCTTCTGCCCCGCGTGCCGGGTGTCAGGAGCTGGCTGTGCAACATCGTAGTGGCAGTGTGTGCGTGCTCCTCCATCCGGGCCTCCTGCTGCGTGTCCGCGAGGCTCAGCTCGCGTGTCCGCGGGCCTGCAGGGCTGCGTGGGCGGGCAAGGCGCGACCGGGCTGTGGTGTCGTCCCTCCCGCGAGAACGCAGGCGAACTGGAATAAGTAATTCCACGTTTCTGGGTCAAAGCTTCCCTAAGACGCACAACTGGAATTGGAGAAATGCATTTGCAGTGAGGTTGGCGTTCATGCAGGGCGGGAAGAAGTAGGCTTACAGGTGCTGTATGGACAACAATGCAGTAACGAATAAATAATAACACAAGAATAAACTCTTTGGCCCGGCTGGTGTGGCTCCGTGGTTGAGCGTGGACCCAGGCAGCAGGGGGTCGCCGGTTCGATTCCCGGTCAGGGCACGTGCCAGTGTTGTGGGCCTGATCCCCAGTGGGGGGCATGCAGGAGACGGCCAGTTGATGTTCTCTCTCATCGATGTTTCTCTCTCTCTCTAAAATAAAACAATAGAAATAAAAAAAGAATAAACTCTTTGTTTTCTGTATTCGCAACGGGAACCTGCTCTTGCCTCACCCCGAATGATAAAACTATTCGGCTCTCCCGCATATGACCCATCATCTCACACCGAGTAGCAGACCTAAAACACTTCCTCCTGAAAAATCTCACTGAATACCAACTAACTAGCCCAAACACCATGGAGATCTGAAGAACTCTTAGCAACCTTCTGGTAAATAAAAAGTAGCCAACTTTTATTTATTTATTTATTTTTATTATTATTTTTTTTAATCCTCACCTGAGGACATTTTTCCATTTTTTGTTCAGATAGAGTGGGAGTGAGAGATGGAGAGAGAGAAAGAAACATCGATGTGAAAGGGACACATCGAATAGTTGCCACCCGCACGACCCAACCAGGGCCGGGGACAAACTGCAACCGAGGTACGTGCCCTTAGCGGGAACCGAACCCGGGTGTCTCTGGACCGCAGGCCGATGCTCTAACCACTGAGCCAAACCGGCCAGGGCTCAACTTTTAGAAGTGTCAGCTTTAGGGTGGGAGGATGCTTCAGAGAATTGCATAACAGAACCCTTTCCCCCAGACCCGTCCCCCCAAAAAAGAAAATAAGTTTCTGAAACTGATCCTCATTTTGGGTAAGTGCTGGACTGGCGACTGTGGCCTGTTAGGACCCTGACCCTTTGATTTTTAACATTTCCTCATGCTAGCTAGACCATGCGGGAGAACGATCAGGCTACATGACCGAAGGAACAAATGTGCACTTGTGCCCGTATTTTTCCTATGCCGAGACCTTCCTTATTATTTCAAAGATGTCTTTCCAGTGTAACCGAGTTATGCGGAGCAAAAATATGTGGACTCGAATCCATATCACTCTTCGTGAAGCTCTTGCCGGATATTTGTATTAGATTTGATCCAGCCAAGACCTATCCCCAAATCATCAAAGGTTGGGTGCGCTTGGATATAGGTTTGTGTATTCGTGTAAGTGTGTGTTTAGGAATGGAGCGTTTGGGTCGAGGAATAGACAGTCTGCAACAAAATAGCTTTGAAAACAGGAAGCGGGCCTTCACCGGCTGTGGAACTGATGTGATGATAAGTGTCCCCTCTCAGCTTCTATCAGGATAATCCAAGGATGACATCTACAAGAACGTTGAGGACACACATGGGAGAGATGAAGTTAACGAATGTATTTTTCAAATTTCAGCTAAATCCTGGATGGCTTTGATGACCGGCACCTGAGATGGCGTGGAGAGGTGTGCAGCGGGGGTGGGGGAGCTGAAGTCATCCTTCCTTCCCACTAGACCCACTTCGGGACATTTATCTGTCATCCGGTGTCCACCGACTTCGTTGTGGCGTGTCGCCCTCCCTCACTGAGGAGGTTGTGTTCCTTCCACATTTTCCATCTTGCATATGCTGTTCTCCACACAATCATGGAAATCTGCCCGGGAGCCTCAAAGCACTTAGACATGCTTTGACTTAAGGATCTGAAACATAGCAATAATCTACTCTCAGAAGGTTCGGTGGTCCCGGGGATCCGACGCTGGCGTGGACAGCATGCTGGTTTTGTTTTCCAAGAGCTTTGGATTCAAGGGGAAGAAAACGTTCACCCCTTCAATAAAAGTGGTCACACACTGCTGTTCTCGTTTGAACATAGTTTGTCGTCATTGAAGCAACTCAATCGCCGTGGGTTCAGAATATCTCTCAACGATGTTTAAATGCCGAACGTTCAGGACGAAGATGCGGTGTCTGTAGAGGAAATAAAGTATTAGCCACCTGTCTCTCAGTACACCTACTATTTTGATTATTCAGAGAAGACAGAACAATAAAATGTGTAAAACGGTTTATCTTCTTTAAACATTGTTTTTATTTATTGGTTTTGAGAGAGAGAGAAAGAGAAACCTCTGTCTGTTGCTCCACTTATTTTTGTATTCTCATTGGTTGATTCTTGTAGGTGCCCTGGCCGGAGGTTGAACCCACCACCTTGGCACATTGGGACGACACTCTGACCAATTGAACTACCCGGCCGGGGCCTGCTGGCCTTTATTTTAAAGCGGATGCTGCCTACCGGGTATGAATGTGGGAAGACCCACCGGCAGGACTGTCTCCTTGGTGGTGGTTCTGACTTTCTCTGGCCTGGGCTGCTGGTGGTTCCGTGGGTGCTCCCCGAGGACTTGGTGGCTGCGGCAAAGCAGCCCCTTCTGCTCATGGCTCTTCCAGGCTCCCTCGAACAGGGTCGCTTCCTCCCTGATGTCTGGCAGTTTCGGTACTTTCTGTGGGCACGTGGTGTCCTTCTGCGCTAGTAGCGTTTAGTGATTGCAGTTTTATTGATCTGGCGATTTTAATTTTGCTGTTTCTGGGTTTCGGACAATCCATTTAAAGTGTGAATCTCATTAGGACACTTCTCTGCTCAAATCCACTCAAGGATCTCTCCAAAGTCCAGAGGATAAAATTCGAGGCTGTTGGCATCAGAAAGGCCTTTGATCTGATTCTTACTGAACTCGCCAGGGTCCTCTCTGTAGGGACCCAGGTGTCCCACCTCTGGAAGCTTCTTGGCGGTGTCTCTGACGTGTACGTGAGCCATTCTCGCCATCTGCTCACCCCTGTTCGCGTTCTACACCCAGTCTGGGTATCAGATCTGGGAAGGCCCTCCTGAGCACTTAATCTTATGATCTTCCATCCTCATTGCTACTGGACGGGATCGTTATCACTGTAATTTGCAACTTGTTGAAACCAAGGCACAAACTTTTAAAACTTGCCTTGGATCACATCACATTCTTTCTTCACTAGAGCTGGAGATTTGAAGGGAGAGACGGTGCCCTGTTAGAGTTTAACGATTAAACCGTGGTGCTCAAATGTTTGCTGGATACGTGGGAATCTTAGCCAGATGTGTTGTCTGCTAGCATTTCCGTCTTCACGACTTCATGTAAAGTCCGCGAACATCGCTCTGGTGTAAACATCGCACCTGATTTTGCCAAAACATTTCACTTGTCCAAAAACACCCACTGGAGCAAACGCGTGCACCCCTGCGTTCACCGCAGCACGTTCCACGGTAGCCAGGATGGGGAACTACCTAAGTGTCCATCAGCAGGTGAATGGATACAGAAGACAGCGCACAGATATACAATGGAATGCTACTCGGTCATACAGAAAGAACGAGGTCTTGCCCTTTGCAACAACACAGGTAGACCAAGAGGGTATTATGCTACGTGAAATAAGTCAGACAAGTACCATATGATTTTTCACTTACATGTGGAATCTAAAAACCAAAGTAGATGGACAAACCAAACAGAAACAAGCTCATAGATACAGAGACCACTCTGATGGTTGTCAGATGGGAGGGGCTGGGGGATGGACGTGAAAGGTGAAGGACTAAGACGTGTACACTGCCAGTTGTGGGCTAAGTCACAGGGACGTGAGGTACAGCCCAGGGACTGCAGTACCACTGAGATAGCTATGCAGGGTGACACATGGTTACTGAAACGATGGCGGTCCTACTGAAAGGCACACACACGTCTGATCACTAGGTTGTACACCTGCAACATAACATTGTGCATCAACTACAATGAAACAATAAATTAAAAACAAAATAAAATTCATTCACATACACACACCCAGAGAACCTGCCCTTTGCCCTGGGTTTGCCATGGTGCTGATTTGTGAATTCAGACATGACTGCATTCCCAGCCCTGTGGGCTGGGTGTGGGACCTCTCCGAGGTGGACTCATTGCTCCTGGTAGATAGGAGCGATTACCAGTGTGATTCATCCACACGTGTCAGTTGTGAATGAAGGAGAGAAAATGCAGGTCCCAGCGAGTGAGCGCCACAGGTGTGCAGAGCCCCCTGTATCAGAACGGACTGGACCCTGAATTGAGAGGCACGGTGTCCAGCCATGCGCCCTACTAACTTGATGACCTCGGTCCGATGTTTGAGACTCGGTGCCATCACCGCACGGCAGGTCTGAGGTCCGCCTGCAATAATAGCTGCCCCGGGGTGGGGGAGAGTCGGCGAGAGGCACTCCGGAGCTGGTGCCGGGGTTCGGACCTCAGAGGGGTAGGGAGATCGGGCACACCTGACTTTTCCAAACTTGTCAAGTGGCCAGACCACCAAACTTACAAAATTTCCCCACTTAACGAGAGGTTAATTTCAACAGTTGTGAGAGGATTGTTACCAACTGGAAAACCATCTTCTAACGACGTTAATAAGCATGTCCTAGTTATTTACTGAATGTGGCGTATGCTCTTTACGTTCTTGGGTAACCAGTAAATCGGTGAGTTCTGCAAATTAGTGTTGCTCTGCGAGGGCCTCCGGCTCCAGCAGGGCTGTGAGTTTAAGCTCCTGGAGGGGTGAGGCGTGTGTGCCCTGTTTAATGTTGCTTACTGCTCGGCAGTGTGCCAAGGACAGAATCGACTGGATACATCTTGGTTGAATAAATTAATAAACGTGTCTGCGTGTGAGACGGTGGATGGCTAGGGTGCAGAAACAGTCTTGAAAGTGAGCATCCCTGGGCAATTGTCAAGCAGGCGAAGACTTTGTTTAGCGTTATCATTTGTCATGTGATGTGTAAGGCTGTGTCGAACCATCGTGAATTTAGGGAGAGATGGTTTCTTGGAAAAGGTCAGAAAATCCAAGCATGGGTTTCGAAGTTGAAGGAAATTTGGTGATGATGACGAATAGATTACTTTAATAAATGTTTAATTCAGCACTGGTATTTACTCAGAGAGCCCGTTGTAATGACTGTGAAATTAAAGAAAAACTGTAAAACTTCAGTATATATATATATAGCCTGGTCTCTTGGGCAACATAATGGTTGAATCAGTAGGTGGCTGGAAGTCAGGAAAACAAAGCAAATTTCACCAATGCGCTTCGCCATTTGTCTTATTTCCGTGTGAAGGACTGAATTATTGACTTCGAATCACCACAGTCACACCATATCATTGTAATTGATGACACAATTAGCCTCATTACCAAGACGAATTGTGATCTTCGGATCCACTGCTTTATTTTGGATAACGGAGAGTTATTTCAACCTCAAGAAAATCTCTGAATGATGAGACGCCACGTTGACTTATTTTATGTAAGATCTCGCTGAACCGTGGGGGTTTCATTTCCTATTTTTCAACCTCTTGTGAAGTCCGATCCGCTCTATCAAGTCGCCCGGTTCAGACGATGAGAGTTTGTTATGACGACTGAGGACGGCTGGGTGGGTGTTGCTCTCACGTGGCTCTGGACGCCGAGGTGGGGTCTGCTCCGCTCGCTCACCCTGCGTGCTCCCTGCCGGGGGTGTGTCACACACCGTCACGTAGCTCTTGGAAGGCAGAGATGAGCACACTTCGTGAAAGGCAGTGTGTCTGGACTCTGAGTGAGGGTATGAGGATAAAACATAGGAGCCCCCAGGATGGGAAACACAAAGAAAAGCACACGTGTGTTCATGACCGCAGGCTGTCATTTCTGACCCGCAGTCATGTTTCGGGGTTCGGTTTTCTTCATCAGTTGTAAAGTGTGGAGAGTTTCAAAGTTTTCATTGAAAAAAACATCTTGCTTGGGATATAAATAACAGCATCTAAAAAAAATAATCCATTGAAATGATGCCAACTCTATGAGGCTAACCGTTGTTGGTGACACATTTCACTACCCATCCCTGAGGGTGCATCTATCACACACACACATATGTATACCTGTACACTACACATATATATACCTGTACACTACACATATATATACATGTACACTACACATATATATACCTGTACACTACACATATATATACCTGTACACTACACATATATATACATGTACACTACACATATATATACATGTACACTACACATATATATACCTGTACACTACATATATATATACACACACACATATATACATGTACACTACACATATATATACATGTACACTACACATATATATACTTGTACACTACACATATATACACACACACACATATATACATGTACAGTGATACCTTGGTTCTCGAACGCCTCGGTTTTCGACCAAATCGGTATTCGACCAGGAGATTCGAGAAACTTTTGTCTCGGAATCTGAACAAATATTTGGAACTCGAACTTCCGAGATGAGCCGAGTTGAGCCGAATGGCGTTCATTCGGCCCAGCGCGCCTTGCTTGCGCCATCAGTGTGAGTGCAGAGAGAGTCACGCTTTGTGGAGAGAGTCACGCTTTACACTGAATTGAACCCTTAGACATACTGTACACTTTTATTTCTTGTTGAGACTTATGTTTTTCTACATATTATATACAAATTAGGCCAGTAAATAGGCATTTTCTGGGGCTTGGAAAGAATTAATCCAGTTTCCATTATTTCCTGTTGGTTTCATTGCTTCGGTTCTCAAACAATTCGGTTCTCGACCGTCCTCCTGGAACGAATTATGTTCGAGAACCAAGGTATCACTGTACACTACACATATATATACATGTACACTACACATATATACATGTACACTACATAACACACATATGTATATATATGTATATGTGTGTGTATATATGTATTATATATTAATAGCTATTAGAAAATATATATCACGTCTAATCTGCATTTCTAATGTATGTATGTTTAAAATCTCATAAACACAATTACAGAAAAATATGTTTTTATTGGATTTTTACAGAGGAAGGGAGAGAGCAATAGAAACATATACGTGAGAGAGATACATCGATCGGCTGCTTCCGGCACACACCCTACTGGGGATCGAGCCCACAACCCGGCCGCGTGTCCTGTTCGAGAACTGAACCGGGACATCTCAATCCCTGGGACGACGCTCCACCCACTGAGCCACACCAGCTGGGCCCAGATGTGCAAATTTAACCCGGACTCACTTGGGGCCCCGTTTACCCTTTACCATCGGGAACCTCGTGGTTCGTGAACCCCCAGCCCCTCTTGCCAGCTTCTGAGTTCTTTCTCTCGGTCTGTCCTCTGGGTCCACACTGCCTGATCCCAGCTCTCGTCATCCCAACCCAATGCCTTCCCTGCTCACGCTGTTCCCAGTGTAGACAGCCAGCCACAGCTGTATGGCCCCGGGTCCCAGCCGGATAGCAGGGTCCAGTGGGCGGTTCAGTGTCTCTCGAAGACGGCTGACCGCTCACGTACGCAGCTGCTGCTCCGAGACACCAGCCTCGTCCCGGGCCCGGCGCCCCCAGGCCCGGCGCCCCCAGGCCCGGCGCCCCCAGACACCGCTCAGAGCACAGGACTTCGCAGTCCTGTTCTTGCTGGTGACAAGAGCAGCAGCACTAGCGATGCGAATAGTGATGACGGCGTTTGAGAGCTCACCTGTCTGAGCCCACTTGTACACGTAAGCTCCGATTTAGCTCTCCCTGTGACCTTTGGTACAGTTGTCGTTAGTGTTTCTGTTTTACAAAGAAGGGAAGCGAAGCGCAGAGATCTTCTCCCTGTGAAATGCATGGTGGCCGTCGCTATAAATAGACCATCATCTCTGGCCGCCAATCCCTCAGTGTATTACCTTGACTGCGGTGATATGAACGTACTCATCAAGTGGCATACATTAAGTATGTGCAGTGTTTTGTGTACCAAGTAAACATGGATAAAGCTGAAGACTGTCCGGTGTCCCTTTTCCTGTGTGTAGGTAATCCATGCACCTGTGCTTTGTGTCTTGACACCTCCACCACCTTTGAGGCCACTGTCCGCCCTCTTACTGTCTTCCCTGCGTGGCTGTGTATCTCACGCCAGCGCTTGGCTTCTGCTCAGTGTGCTCTGTGCTTCTGGGGTTCACTTCCGACCACGTCACTTTGCCGTCTGGGTTGGCTTCCTTGCACGTCTCCACTGAGAGACTCATCCTAAACCTGCCAGTCATCTTCAGACGCCGTATCTAAGGGACACCTTGCTTTCTTACCCCGTCCTGCAGAGTGTCCGCTGCTCTGGGGTCCCCTCTGTCACACTCCCGGGCATCTGCTCCCCCATTTCTGCAGGATCCTCTCTTCACGCATGTGGGTTCTCCTCCCTCACATTGCTCGAGTGCGGATGTTTTCAGAAATTACCCCGTTGGTTCTCTCGTCTTTAACTCGATGGGGTGTTGCTGGAAGATCCTAGCCACTGAAGATGTGAACGTTACCCTTAATCCCTGGATGTATTTTCTCAGCTCAGACTTACTTCCCCAATGGACACTGCGTGAGACATCCTGACATACGTGCGGCTGGGACTCATCTCCTCTGCCAAAGCTGGCCCCGCCTTGTGGTGAAGGCTACGGCTGTCTTCCTCGGGGACAGGGCTGCCTCGGAGGTTCAGTAATTCCCCCCTAACCCGCAGAGCTGAGCCGTGTCCAGCCCGTGTTCCTTCAGCCCGGCTGCCTTCGAGGTCGGGTTCCGGGGGAGGGGCGGAGACCCCTGTAACAGCTGCTGGGTGCTGGGGTGATGCCCTCCCAGTTGACTGCGAACCTCCGGTGACATTTGCCTCGAGACACACCGTTAACATTCTTGTCCTTGGTCAGGGTCTGCGTGTCCCCCTCTTCCTGTGCTGTCGCAGATGGGCCTGAACTGGATTCCAAGTGCAAGTAGGGTTGGTTGTTTCTCCTAACACAAAACAACAACAACAATCGGTGCCATTGTCCTCCTGGTCACTACACCAGCAGCAGCTGTTACCTGTTTCTCTCCAACAAGCGCCGGGTACTAAGTTCTGTCAGCTCTGCTTTTGTCAACGGCTGTGCCTCTGACTCGGTTCCGACACATCTGGTCCAGATGTGACAGTGTCTGCAGATCGGTGTCCCACACTGGCTCACACGCACACTGCGCCGCGCTGAGCTCACTGTCGCCCAGTGTCCTGCACGGCGCCACGTAGCTGTGCGTGTAGCTGGACTGCGTTTCCCGCCATTCTCTCCCATGACATCGGTCCATCTCTCGGTCCAAGAGGGTTCCCCGGGTTTCTCTGCTCAGTTACACGCCCGCGTCTCCCCGAGATTACCGCTCAGTGAGAAGTCCCCACACTTGTGACTGTGCACGTGGCTTTTGCTTTCTTGCCCGCTGCCCCCTGAGCCCCGAGACAGGGCAGGGCTCTGTGGTTACTTCCCCGCCTCCGGCACATCCCGGCGTGTTACGTCAGAGCCCATGTTCGGTAAACGCCATTTCAGCGACTGATCGAATTTCAAGCGGCCGCTTAACCACAGGGAGAGGGACAGATTAAACTCGCCTTCGCGGCACCGACGGAGCGTCCAGCCGCCGGACACGTTCTCTCGGCTGTGAGCCGGTGTCTGTACCGATACCTTGCAGGTGTGCATCATGACAGCCTCAATTTCTCTTCACCTTGAAACTGGGTTTCCTTCGGAATCGGACTGTGCACACGGCACAGTGGTGAAATTAGACCGACATGGGAGTTGAAGAAGAGTGAGACTCTCTCAGATTCCTTAATAAGCTCCCTGTAGCGTCATGGCTTTGTCTGTCGTCTGCAGTGTGCGGCTGGTCACAGTCGTGGCTGGAAGTCCCCCGAGGACTCGTCGGCTGCAACGCCGTGATTTTGCAGGTGAAGATCGAGCCCTGCAAACCGACTATTCACCTCCTAGGGCTGACATAGCAATCACCACACACCTAGCAGCTCACAGCCCCAGGAATGCTTCTCCCACAGTTCTGGAGGCCGGGAGCCCAGGGTTCATGTATCTGTGGGGCCGAGCTCCCTCCTAAGGGTCCAGGGAAGCATCCTTCCGTGCCTCTCCGAGTTTCTCGTGGCTCTCAGCTTTCACAGGCTTACGGTTCCATCACTCCGATCTCTTTCTCCATCTTTACATGGTCTTGTTTTTAAAAAATTTTTTTTCCCTTTATTGATTTTAGAGACAGAGGAAGGGAGAGAGAGATGGAAACATGGATGAGAGAGAACATCGATTGGCCGCCTCCTGCACGCCCCCCACTGGAGATCGGACCCACAACCTGGGCATGTGCCCTGACTGGGAATTGAACTGGCGACCTCTTGGTGCAGGGTCAAGGCTCAACCCCTGAGCCACAGCGGCTGGACTTCACATGGTCTTCTTTCCTGTTTTTCCTCCTCTCCGTCCCTTGTAAGGACATATGCCATTAGATTTAGGACCCATCTAAGTCCAAGATGATGTTATCACAAGATCCTTAACTTAGTTGCATCTATGGAGACCCTTTTTCCAAACCAGGTTACATTTTGAGGTTCTAGGTAGAGATATTTTGGGGGGTCCACCATTCGACTCACTACCACTAGGTAGCCGCAGAGCTGAACTGGGTCCCATCTCCTGTCCCCTTGTTGGGCAGAGGTCCTGCAAAGTGTGGTGGGCACATGGGGGCCAGGTCTCAGCTCGGATCCATTTTCTCCACTGACTATTTCATGGGTTCTGAAACACGTGCACTTGGAAAGATGTGTGTATTGAAAATTGCTGAGATTCCGTTCTGTGTGATGCTAAATCTTTTTGACACTCTTTGGCCCAATCATCTTTGTAGAAATATTTCCTGCCAGGAAAGAATCAATAGGTGTTCTCTATCCTGTTTTGGTTTCTCCCCATATTAGTTATATGTCTTCTTCCTACCTTGAAACTAACGTTGGGTTTTCTCAACCCTCTGCTCCAAATCGGAAGGCCTCCCCAGGTGTTCACGAGCATCCTCAGAGGTACCCTGGTGCCCCGCGGCACTGACTCGGACCTGGGCTATGCGGACTGGCCAGTTTGTTCACGTGAACGTGTTTCCATGTGCCCTTCTCAACCATCCTGGAGAGAAGCCGAAATTCAGAGAGTTCAGAGAGTTAGCTGAGCAAATTAGTGTCTGGTCAAAAATTTGGGTCCTGACCTCTGTGTGGCCAAAGCGTATGGTCTTCTCTAAACCTTCTTTGTGTCACTCTCTCTTGAGGTGGTATCACCACCAAGCCAGAAGTAGACACACTAGAACAGCGGGCATCTGTCCGGTGGGCGCAGAAATCCACCAGAACTGTCCATCATGGTCATACCAGCATGGACACCGGACCTGCACCTGTGGACATGGGGGGTCAGGGACTCCGGGTCAGAATGGCAACAGAAAAGAATTCAGCTGAAGACCACAGCCATCTCCACAGTGACCGGGCTGAACTATAGACTCACTATGGGGGAAGGGTGGACAGGTTCTTGTCTATGTATTTACCCACTTCATCGAATAGCTAGAGAACAGATTAGAACCTTTCTGTAGGTCTGTAAGTCCCAGTTCTCCTAAGTAAACGTGTTGTTGTCTTTAAAATATTAAGCCATAAGAGTTTGCTGTTAAAAGGAGGCCCGTTGAAGGAGAGACAGTGGAAATCTCTGTTACTTGTCTGGAGCCTCGAACCGTGACGAGGGGCGAGGTTTCCGGAACGGCCGCCCTGCCAAGGACCTCATTTGTACCCCGGTCTATCTTATTGTTAAAATAATTAGGAGCAGCATCTTGTGTTTGTCTCATTCATCAAAATTACACAGGCCTTTAAATTCGCAATTTGTAAATGCCTATGAGCAAATTCAACTATACAGCTTAGTCTATTAATAATTCTTTGAGACATGTATCACAGTTTTATTGCTAAAAGAGGGATACGACCCTGGCCAGTTTGGCTCAGCGGTTAGAGCGTTGGGCCCGCGGACCAGAGAGACCCGGGTTCGGTTCCTGCTAAGAGGACGTACCTCGGTTGCGGTTCGTCCCTGGACCGGTTGGGGTCGTGTGGGTGGCAACCAGTCGATGTGTCTCTCTCACATGGATATTTCTCTCTCTCTCTCTTTCTTCCTCTCTCCCTCCTGCTCTGCTTGAAAATAAATGCAAAAATGTCCTCAGGTAAGGATGAAAAATAAATAAATAAGTACATGAAGAAGGCTATGAAAAAATAGCAGATACCATGATGAGGTTGAATTTTTACACAGGTTATTATGTCCTAATACTGCCTATTTTGTTGATATTCAAATTGCATAAGAAAATGGGTGAGTTCTGTTTGGAGATGGTCAGCTCTTTTGGACTGTGAATCCGTCTCCTCCTAGACAGGCCCTCGGTGGCTGTCGGTTGAATCAACGTTGTCCCGAGCGGGGAAATCAGCTACTCACTCGGTGCTCGTATGTTGATGAACGCCATGAGTGCTGCACGTGTTGGCCGGCGGTGGCCAGATGCGTCCATCCTGTGCGTTTGGCCTTATGTTTCCCATCTCCGTATCCGGCCCTCTGTCTCCTCTCTGCTGCCCAGGGTCACATGTGGTTTTGACATCCATCTCCAGTCACTAGCTCAGTGTTTCAGATCAGAATGGCTCGGCTGTTTGTCCTCCTCTAACCTTAGACCTCAGCTCTCAATTCTTTCCGTTTCTTTCATTCAATCAACACGCGTTAGTTAAGAGTTGACCATGCGACACATTTTGGAAAACGCCGTAGACGCAAAACACATGCAGTTCCTGTTCTCACAGAGTTCCCAGTGGGGCGGGGGAGGTCGTACCCCAGACGCGCGATGGTCAGGGTGGTGAGCGTGGTCAGAGTGGACGTGCCAGATGCCCTGCGGGCCAATCACACCAGTGGTGGCCTACCTGAGGTTCCGGAGCAGCCATCCTCGGGCATGGCACTCCCAGAATCCGCAGGGCGTGCAGGAGATGGTGGTAGAGAGAAGGGTGACGGTGCGTTGGCGGGAACAGTGCGTGGAGGCCCTGACCTTAGAGGGTGAGATCGAGAGCGTCTGTGAGGGACAGTTCCCCGCCGACCGGTGCCTTCCCATCTCCAGCAGCCTCAGGGATGGCTTCTCTGCCTGGAGACTTCTTTGGTGCCACAGCATCTCCTGCAAGGGGCACGAGAGCCAGCATGCACTGGGCCTGTCACGTCGTGACCATCCGTTCTCGACCAAGGAGACGGTTGGTGATTTTCACCCTTCAGAGTGGAAGTTTTGGGGATAAGTGCATGACCCCCTGTGAAGCCCTGGGGCCTAGAGGGCTCTGGTTGCTCCGCAGAGTTGCCTGTTTTCTAGCTTCCTGCTTCCTCCCGCACCTTGTCCACCGCGTCAATGCAGTTGCAGGATCACATCCCAGATAGTCTGCCTGCTTGAAAGTATTTAGCTCAGGGTTCCTCTTTACGGGACTCAAGCTAAGCGGGTTGGCACTGGGCGTTTTAGTGAAAAGCATTCTCTGTAAGAGCGGCACTGTGGAAACTGGATCATCCCTGGTCACATGGCATCAGGAACCACTGCGGGTAGTGGGTAGCGGGGTAGAGCGAATCCCTAGAGTGTGGGAGCCTCTTCATCATTCAGGCCCCCTCTGTGGACCGGGCGGAGGTGCAGACAGAAGCAGAACCGCTGACTTCGGCAGGAACTCTCGTGGTTGAACACAGGACGGGGCAGACGAGGATACGGGTTGTAGATCGCGGTGCATTTGCTAACTTTCCTAGAAGCCTAAAGGAAGAAAATAACAGGCTCAGAGCGACAACTGTCATTCAGGGCACACTTCCAGGCTGGACAGATTGTAGGAGGGTTCTGCCAGGAGCTGGAATCCGAAGGGGATGGAATGAGAAGGCTGGGGGAACTCTTACGCAAACGTCATGCTCGGACTCTGAGACCTGGTAGGGGGCCTTGGAGTGGACTCAGGATAACCGTGAACCCTCCGTTTCTCATGAGCCCTCTGGGCTGGCAGAAGCAGTCACCCTTAGTCAAGGACGGGAGCCTCCCAATGCTGGCCACCGTGGTGAGGACCCAGGGAACAACTCCTCAAACACCGTTGGGGTGGCCTTCTAGGGCTGAACACAGCCATGGCCCACAGTCACAGAAACGTCGTGGCGGGATTGCTGAGCAGGCTGGAAGGCTCAGGGACGTGGGCGTGCTAGCGTGGACTTGTTGCGTGGGCCACACGTGCCAGCTGGCTGTTTCCTGGGAACACGCCGGAGAGACTCCTTCCGCTAGCACACGGAGGGACACCGGAGTGAGCGGCTGTCAGAAACACGGGAAGCTCAGTGGTTGTTCTGGTTAAACAGGGCACACGTGTTTTGAGTCATGTTCGGGTGAACTAGGGCGGATGATATTGACGTCCTGCTCCCAACCCGCCGGATCTCAGTTCACTGGAGCGCAGGGACCGTTTTACTGGTCACACCGAGAGCTTCTAACCTCTAGCATCCTTGTCTCTCTGTACGGCCTTCAGTGCCGCGAGAGCTCGCCACCCCCATAGCGGGACTCAGGAAGGGCTGGGGTCGAATGTCCACTAAGCCAACCCTCAACCGGTGATGGGTCTCCCGTCCCTCCCTGGGACAGTCTGCCTGGTCTCAGAAGTGCCCACCAGGATTGAGCAACATGGCCTATCTCAGTATCCCACTTGGGACTATTATGTTTTTCTGTCTCTTTTCCCCCACGTCCTTACCTGGGCTTCTTGTGATCACCTTCCCAGACAACTTACTTACACCTAAGTCCTTGTTTGAGGGTCTATTGTTTGAGTGATCTACGCTAACGCAGAACTTTTAGAGATCATTCTAGTTGCAACGTGGAAAGTCGATGGGTGGGCGTGTTAAGAGAGAACGTAGAGAAGCCAATAAGAAAAATATATAGCACTCCAGTGAAAGATGTTAGGGAATTAGACTAGGATTGATGGGCCACTTCCGGAGATGAAATCGAAAGTACAAAGGTGATTGGTTATGGAGAGGGGAATTATTTTGATTAATTTCCTACCTGGAATAGTTAGGTGCCCCTTTTGCTACCTTGGGACCAGGTCTTTGGCTCTTATCATTGGCTTTTCCAAGATTTTTTGGGGGGAAGACCATTTTCCCTCTGTACCTAAATCCATTTGCAGGATTTTGCTATTAACTTCCAGATCCCTCTTGAGATCAACGAGCACATGTACGTGGATCTCCACACATCATGCTCATCAGACTTCGGGTCTGTTTCACTTGCCCTTTTAAACGTCTCCTAATTGCTTCCTGCTTGTTTTATCCTCCTGTTCATCTCTAGTGGTTCTTTCTTGCTTCTTTTTCCAGCTCTCCATGATCACGCATCTCTGATATAAATGAACCCTCGCTGCAACAGGTCATCGTCAATTATATTCCTACCAGTCTAAACGGATTCCCCCATCAAGTTGCTTCAATTCATGCAGTTATTCAGAGCTGTTGTCGCGTATGGGTGTAATGACATGTACCAGTAGGCGCCTTAAAATGGGGTGCATTTTGGGGTATTGAGTATTATTTTCTCTGAGAGAGAGAGAGAGAGAGAGAGAGAGAGAGAGAGAGAACGTGAGTTCTTTTAAAGAAGCACAGCGTGAGTCTGCCTACCCCTTCCCTTAAACTCCACCTCTCTGATGGAATGGGTAATCCTTCTGTTGGCTGCGAACACTGCTCCCTCTCTTTAACTTTCACAATGTCATGGCAACTCTGTCTGCTTACATCTGGTGCATGAAAAGATCCAGTTCTGGCTCTTTAGCACATCTCAAAATATCTGCACTCAGCCACCCCTGTTAGTGAATTCGGTAAGGACTGATTGACAACAAGGCAGGGTCTGGCAGAATCTTACGTAAGATGTCTAATAATTGCAGAGAACTGGGTATTTAAGTCATCAAGCAATACATATGGAAAATGTTAAATGGTAAAACCGACATAAGTGGTGGTTGAAGGAGAAATGTCACCCTGTCTGAAGAAGTAGCATTGCACCTTTCTGTGGTAGGGAAACCCAGCTCCTGCAAAGCCAGCTGCTTCCACACCCCTTCTTTCTGGACACATGGCTAGACTACGGTGTGTGGGTTTCTGTGGCATCAGGAACAGTGCGTGACTGAGTTGTAGCCAATGGAGTTGAGAGTCAACATGTCCCCGACCTCAAGCTCTGCTTGGATCGCCTATGAATGAGTCTCCACCTTCAGTCCCTTCTGAGGGCTGGAACAGAGACAGCCACCAAGGTCAGCTTGGAAGCGATGGGCTGCAGACCTCTGTCTCTCTGGCCACTGAATGACAGCCCTGAGGAGTCCTGCCTGCCACCTGGGAGCTTGCTCTACTGTTCCGTGAGAAGAAGTGACCCTTCCTGTTCAAGCCACGGCGCTGTCTCAGCGGACAGCTCACCCGGTTAAGACAGTGCCAAGATGAATTAAAACGGAAAAAGAGTTTATTTCAGGCCGGGTATTCTAAGATTTGCCTTTTGGAAGATGTGGATTTTTATCTGGATCTTGAAAGATGGGGTCGGATTTGAATTGGTTGAAGTTGAGGTAGCTAGTCAAGATATAAAACAAGATAAATGAAATTTGAAGAATGTTCTGGGCAAATCGGTTTGGAGGGGAAATGAACACATCAGTGAGGGCCAAGCAGGAAGATTTTGAGAACAGTTCAGAGTGAGGCCTGATAGTAGGGCCGAGTCAGAGTGTGGACTACCTTAGAACCTGCACAAACACCTTGAGACCATAAGGTCGGCAATATGCACACTTGAAAAAATTTAACATTATGTTGACACAATAAAGTAATATTCTAAGAAGGTCAATTTTGCCAACATAGTTTGAGGGTGAAATGAGCCCAACAAGAGGGTCCAGAAATCGTGTTCTGCGTGTTACTAAGGTCAGGAATGTCAGGAAGGAAGTAGAAAAGGCTCTTCTACTGTGAAGAGAACTCTCGTTTTCCAACGAGACACCTTTAAATCCCAGGGATCTTCTTTCGCTTCGTGAATGAAAATTAAAAGGCAGAAGCAATCAGTTGGAGCTGCCTCCTTGCGCGACCAAGGCTTTGCCCAGTTGTTTTGACAACGTGATGGATGTGTGTTGTTTAGAACCAAGGTTGCTTGGCCAGCATTGTAATCTTGACTCACGGGGCTCTCCGTCGGATGGGAAAGAAAGACATTGTTAGAACATTGACATAATCACAAAATTATGGGATCATTGGGTAATCGCATCATTATGCAAGAACTGTGTCGAAGTGTTCGCAAGGTGGCTGATAGGCATGGGCACACAGCATGGGTCTGAACTTAATGGACGGGACAGGGTGGTGTTCAGGGAGGCTTCAGTTACGAGCAATAATGGGAACATTGATCCTCCCCAAGCATCATCAATTATTCTATAAGGTCATGAGGTTGAACAGGGCTGGGGGTGGAGACTGTCAAAGAGCTAGACAGAGACAAAGGGCAGGTAACCCTACGGAGCAAGCATGAGACCACAGAGAAAGCAGGAGGCAGTGAGCAGGCAAGATCTTTATTGTGCAGAAGAAGAGTGTGGTGTAAGGGGCATGGAGGTCAGGCCAGGGATGAGAAATCTACGTTTCGGGCACACCTGCCCAAATCCATTAGCGCTTCCCTGTCCGGGAGACGGCTCAGACCGCGGTTGGACTCACGGGTAAATAGCTCCAGTGTCCTCAGTGACGTACTAAGAGCCATTTAAGATGTTTATTATCAGGTTGCCTTTAAATTCTCGGCGGCGGGAGGGAGAAAATTCTTGTTCCGGACTAATGCATCTCACCTTAATTTCCTTTTAAATCCCCGCCTCTCCGTGTAGCCGACGTCTCCAGTTCTGAACTTTAATTCTCACATTACTCGTAGTTGGTTCTCCTTAAAATAGCTGGTTGTTTTTTCTAGCACCATCCCTTGGAAACAATTTAAACAAGAGGCACTTGTACATAAGCCCGGCGCTCTGATTTCCGGAGACTTGCAAAGTGATGAATGTTGGCTAGGCAAATATTGCAGCGGTCAATAAGGACAAGTGAAGACACTAGAAAATCAAATAAACATCACACTGTCATCTGAGGACAGGGAAGGGCAGGTCTGTATTTCAGCCCCCCCACCCCAGTCCCCATAGCAATCCGGAATCTTAGGTGACATACTAGGCAGCTTATCCTACACCCCGTCAGTATCATTGGGTGATTGACAGGTCTGGTCTTGTGCTTTGTTGAGTGAATGAAGGGGGAGGATCTGCCATGTGCCATATGTATTGAGCCATTTATTAACTACTTTCCGAATGCCTCCTTTGTGCCGGGCGTGAGGACGGCCCTTGGGCGAACGGCAGAGTAAGGGTACCACGTCCCTTTCCTCGTGGAAGTTGTGTTGGAGTGGGGAACGGATGATGAAGAAGTGATCCTAACAAACGGGGCACGTGTCCTAGTGGGGTGCAGGCGGCACGCAGGCGTGCAAGAGGGGATCCGTGCTAACCAACTGGCTCGAGACAGTCTCCCCGAGAACTCGGTGCTTCGGGGGAGACCTGGAGGAGCAGTGACATAGACCGGAAGAGCGTTCCTTCTGGTCACTGGCCGAGAACACGACCTGCTGAGTGACATGGAGGAAGAAGCGTCTCAGTACATGCTGGGGAGAAAGTGAGCGCGCGAGCACCCAGAGATGAATCCACAGGCACAGGGCACACGGGGCGCACGGTGCGGCCTGGCTCTTACGCTGGGTTTCATCTGAAGAGCGATGACGGGCCGTTGGAGGGTTGCCGGCAGGGAGTGGCCCCGGAGGTAGGACGGACAGGGTTCGCTGGGAGGCAGGGCAAGCGGTTCTTGCGGTGGGACAGGTGAGAGACCAGCATCAGCACCTGGAGGAAACCGTGGTAAAGGAGCCCAGGGTGTGACACCTGCAGAAACGTCAGGGATTAGAGCTTCTAAAGTGAGTGGCAGCAGGACCAGTGCCCTGCTCTGTTGACCCCTAAACTCGGATGCTAGCACTGATCATGGTGTTATTTAGCCACTGGCCGAGGCACTGGCCAAATGCGTCCAGTCGTGACCTCTCGGCTACTGGGATGCAGGGCGAGCAGCTCCGGAGAAGTCTGCGCATCGCCTGGGTCAGGAGGAGCAGCGTTGGCCTAGGATTATCGGAGCAGCACCTTGAAGTGACTTGCGTGTCCTTTAAGAAAGCACGGATGTTCCTGTAATTTAAAGTGACCTCGCCGGTGAGAGTGATCATATTTCACATTTTCATATAGCTTGTCACATTGTCCCCTGGGGCGGACTTCACTGAAGGAGACTTGAGAGGCAGAGAACAAAACATAATATTTTTCAGATGTGAGTTTATTAGCATCTCTCTGGGGGTCAGAAGACACCCACAAAGCAGCCTTTTTAGGCTGTGGGCTAAGTTTCCTACTAGTTTTGGGAATAGAAATAGGCACAGATTTTGTCTTTCCAGGAGGAAGTTTTTGACCTGAGGGTACCATAGGCCTGGTTCTCGGTGTTATTTATTTATTTATTCCTCATCTGAGGACATTTTTCCATTTTTTTGTTCAGATAGAGTGGGAGGGAGGGAGAGGAAGAGAGAGAGAGAGAAAGAGAGAGAGAGAGAGAGAGAGAGAGAGAAACATCAATGTGAAAGGGACACATCGAGTGGCTGCCACCTGCACGACCCATCCAGGGCTGGGGACAAACTGCAAGTGAGGTACATGCCCTCAGCGGGAACCGAACCCGGGTCTCTCTTGACCGCAGGCCAACGCTCTAACCACCGAGCCAAACTGGCTAGGGCAGGTTCTTGGTGTTATTAAAAATTTTTTTTTGTCCGGCCGGTGTGACTCAGTGGTTGAGCGTCGACTCTGCACCAAGAGGTCCCTGGTTCGATTCCCGGTCAGGGCACATGCCCGGGTTGTGAGCCCGATCCCCAGTGGGGGGCGTGCAGGAGGCGGCCAATCAATGTTCTTTCTCATCAATGTTTCTCTCTCTCTCTCCCTCTCTCTTCCTCTCTCTCTAAAATCAATAAAGAAAAAAATGTTTAAAAGAGCGTGTGCGTGCCTGTGTTTATAAACGTGAACCAGACAGGGCACCTGACGGTGATCTCATTAGGAAAGCATCTGTCCCGCCTCCTCCTTGCGAAACGCGGAGAATGCAGGGCAGGATTCCGCGCCATTTCCTCTGGTTCCCGCGCCCACCGCCCCGTCCTCTGCACCGGCTCCTCCGACCTCCGGCTGTCTGCGCTCAGCGGTCCTGAGGGTAGGTTGGCACCCTCGAGAAGGTGCCTGCTGGGACAAGGTAGGCGCAGACTGTTGGGACTGCCGCTGTTCAGTGGCCTCTTCACTCTGGGGTGATGATGATGGACAGCTCAGGGGTGTGGCTGGTGACCTTGCATGACCTCTGAGGAGCTGGGTGGGGGTGGGCAGCATCCTTAGTTCTGAAGGACTTCTTATCTGCACACTCAGGTGCCGGAAGGGGACCCTCGTCTGACATTACATTTCTTAATCTACAGTTAAACCCAGGTGAAACTCAAACTTGGAATAATTGGGCGTTGCTAGTGTTCAGAGGGATTTCGTTTTTCCGAAAGCACCCCGGGGGGGACAGACCGTGGGCTCTGCTCCCAGGAGGCCCGCTTCCTGTCTGCACAGACGCTAGGGGCTCAGCCCCCGGGAGTCAGGATTGGAATGGCCTGTGGTGCTCCGTCCAGTCCACCGGAGCAGGCTCCCTGTTGGTCGGACCACTTGCTGAGCCCCGGGCACAAATCCGAGACGTATGTACAAGGGCAAACAGTGATTTAAACTTTATGCTGAACTAGTTTATGAGTGTGGAGAGGGCCTGTATCTCTGTTTTAGGATTAAACTGATTTATCTCTATATTACGGACTAATTGCTTTCAAACCTCCGAGGGAGGGAGTGGTTGCCATTGTGAAAGCAGAAAGAATGAAACAAAACACTTTCTGTTGAGACACACTCAGGGGCCCTGGTTCGAGCAGGTACAGGGCGGCCGGTCAGCGGAGCCGGGACAGGTCGGTGCAGTTACGTCGAGTGCGTGGCCGCCGGGCAGACAGGAGCAGAGGGTGCTGCTTGCCCTCTCCGAGCTCCGGGTCCTCATCCCTGAGATGCGGACAGTGTCGCATTTGACTCAGTGTCCCTCGGGCACCCAGCACAGTCTGGCCCGTGGAAGGCCATCAGCATGGAGCAACTGTTGTTTTAATAGCGTCTCTCTAGGAGGACGAGCCATTTTTCTCAGACTGCAAGATGTTCATTGTACCCATTCTGGCGATAAGTGTTTATTTTTGTGTGTCAAGTGAAACCTTGAGTGAAAGACAGAACTACGTCATCGCTCGTTAGAACATAGAGTTTGGGGGAAAGAGTGGAATTTACTTTGCCACATTGACGGGAGTGGTGTAGGACCTCCGCCGGCCGGATGCTAAAATACCTCTTTCCCCCCGTTGTAGGAAAGAATCGCTGTGTTGTCATGGACGACACTCCCTGTCCCTGAACTCATGAAACCCTGTGTTGTGTAGTTTTCATTGCTGTCCTGGTCTTGTTTGAGGCCCCGGACAGAAGCCGCCCTTCCCCAGACGGTAGGTTGTGGTTCTCAGGCTCCAAGCCGAGTGGCCGGCCCTCGTCACCCCAGAGCCAGTGCCCGCCTCCAGGGACAGCCCAGGGCCGCTGGAACTACTCGGACCAGGCAGTCCTGCGCCAGCTCACCCGCCTCACCCACCCCTTCCTGTGGACACCACAGTAGAGACACTTCCCAAAGTCCCCGGACCCAGCTGCCCATTCCCCGGGGACCTTCTGGTGGGACAGGGACTCCCTCTCTTGGGAGAATGACCCTTTGCAGTTTTATTGAGGTAAACTGACAAATAAACATGACACATATTTAAGGTGTCCAATGGGACGTTTGTGCATAATGACCACAAACGCGTCGCTTCACAGAGCATTTTCTGTGTGTGGTGAGAACACTTGAACTCTGCTCTCTTGGCCAATGTTAAGTGTACAGTTCCCAGTTATTATTATTATTGGTAATTAACTTATTTTTGTTATAGATGTCTCTCCCTTTTCACCCAGACACCCTCCTCCCTATACCCCCTCCCCCCAGCATTGTTGTCCATGTCCATGGGTTACGCATACAGGCATATACATTCTGTGGTTTATCCCAGCCCCCCCACCCCCTCCTCTGTGGTCTGTCAGTCTGAACCATACTTTTTTCTGTTTCTGGGTCTGTTTTGTTCATCAGCCCACCTTGTTCATTATATTACATGAATAAGTGAGATCATGTGATATTTGTCTTTCTCTGATTGGCTGATTTCACTTAGCATAATGCTCTCCAGGTCCCTGTGGTCACTGCGGTCACCACCTTAGGTCCCCAGAACTCACCTTATAACTGCATCTTTATAGCCTTTGCCTGACATCTCCCCATTTCCCCACCCTCATCCCCGTCACCCCCATTCTAGTCTCTGTTGCTATGAGCTTGGCTCTTTCCGATTCCACAGAGTAATATTACACAGTGTTTACCTTTCTGTGTCTGGCTTATTTCATTTAGCATGAAGCCCTCCAGGGCCATCCACGTTGTCACAGATATCAGCACTTCCTTCTTTTTGAGGACAGCATAATATTCCACGATGCACGCGTGTGTGTGCACCACATCTTTTTTATCTAGTTGCCGTGGCTGGACAAGCTGCCCCAGGCACTGGCTGCTGGGAAGGGTGTGGCAGTGGCGAGGGACTGAGCTTCCTTCGGATGTGCACCCAGGGTGCTGGATCCCGTCCTAGTCTGCTTTAGGTATCAGGGTGACGCTGGCCTCGTAAAGAAGTTTGGAGGTGGTCCCCCCTCTTCGATATCTGGAAGAGTTTGAGAAGGACTGGCATTCACTCTTCTTTCAGTGTTTGGGAGGGTTCACCAGTGAAGCCATCAGGTTTGGGCCTTTGCTTGGGCTCCTGGGGTCTTGATGGCAAAGGCTGCTGGGGTCCCCCTGCTTCCTTTATCCCTACAGGGAAGGTGGTGGATCAGGCCATCCTCTTGGGTCAGGCTGGTGGTGTCGGTAGCAGTGGTGTGTGAGCGTGGGTGACCATGGACTGGCCATGGAACAGGGGTCAGAGGTGTGGGTCCCCACAGAGGGGCCTGGGTGCAGGTACCACCACTGCTGTGCTGGTGATGGTGAGTGGAGCGTGGGCACTGGCGGGCACTGGTGGGCACCCGTGAAGCCAGGGTCTGGAGCACGGGCCGGGTGCAGAGGTCAGGGAGTGTGGAGGCCCCGGTCCTGGGGTGTGCAGAGAATCTCCGTCTCTGGCGGCTCACAGCAGCAGCGGCTGTGCCCCTCTCTGGGGTGAAAGCTGCCAGGGTCTCTGTGGAGGAGGCCACGGAGGTGCATGCAAAGGGGTCCCCGCCCAGAGAGCTGGGGGGTCTGCGCCTGCCATGGGGGCTGTCAGGGTCCTCAGCAGCAGAGGGTGGCGGGTTCCTTCGCAGAACAGACCGCTGGGACCCCCAGGGCGTGGCTGGTACTGATGCTGATGTCCCACCCCACTTCCTGTCCCCAGGCATCGTCCCGACAGTCTCTTCTGAGCAGTTGTTTATTTCTGGCTCCACTGTGTTGCTACAGGTTCTTAATTGGACTCCTGAGCCCGCCCAGGGCTATGTTCATTTCTGGGCAGTTGTCTAATGTGTGTTTTTTGGGGGTTGGGGTGTCTCCTTCTCTGCCGTCTTGCTGACATCACCCCTGAATGCTCTTTGTGATATCAGTTATCTACTGACCTGCTGGCCTGACCGTATCTCAGCGACGGTGAACTGGTAAACACCACGGCCTGGAGCAGTCGGTGCTCAGGGAGGTCTTTACCCTTCTCCTGCATTTGGCTACGAAGCGTCAGTTCCTGTGTCCACAGATGTCGGCAGGCAGGCTGGGCAGGGCGTGTGCACGGTGTGTGCCCACGCTGCCCGCCGGACTGCGGCAGGCCGCGCCCTGGCACTTCATGTCCCTCTGTGGCCCGTGTTGTGGTTAGAAACCAGACTTTACTTTGAAGTGAAGATGACAAGTGAAAAGAAGTCGGATCCTAGCTTTCACCCTCGGCCGTTGTCTCTCCGTCACAGGTGCTGTGTCGCAGGGGGAGCCAGTCCTGCGCCATCGAGAGAGCGGGGCTGACCTGAAACACCTTGTGTGCGAAGGGGCTACATTCATAGTTCTAGGGGAGGTGCAGTATTGTTTTTTAAATTTTTTTCTTTATTGATTTTAGAGAGAGAGGAAGGGAGAAGGGGAGAGAGAGAGAAACATCGATGAGAGAGAACACTGACTGGCCGCCTCCTGCACGCCCCCCACTGGGGAACCTGGGCATGTGCCCTGACTGGGAATGGAACCGGCGACCTCTTGGTGCAGGGTCGACACTCAACCACTGAGCCACACCAGCTCGGCTAAGGGAGGTGGAATTTTGAGACTTTTCCTCTGGCTGAGTTTAACATTGTAATTTCAATATGACAGTAAAACGAGTTGATCTAGCTGCCCTGGACGAACAGAAAACCACTCCAAGGGCTGAAAGCCCTCCCCGCGTGGGCGGACGTTGTGGCTGTGTTTTCCCGGAGAGAGAGATTTCCCCCAACCACAGCCAGCCGGCCTTGGCGCCGCCGGGACCCTCCAGGGGACCGGCCATTGGTCCTCCAGGGAACCTCGGGGGAGTTTTCTCGGACCGCGGTCAGAGCTCCTGATGCAGTAGGTGCCGGAGTGGGTGCTTCCTCCGTGTCAGCACTGTTTTCTGCCTGAAGTTAAGCTACAGTGATATGTTTGTGTGGCTGCGTGCAGACGTTTATTTCTGTGATTAAAACTGTCCGAAGGGGCCCTGGCCGGTTTGGCTCAGCGGTTAGAGCGTCGGCTTGCGGTCCGGAGAGACCCGGGTTCGGTTCCCGCTAAGGGCATGTACCTCGGTTGCAGTTTGTCCCCGGCCCTGGTCGGTTGTGCGGGTGGCAGCCACTCGATGTGTTCCTTTCACATCGATGTTTCTCTCTCTCTCTCTCTTCCTCTCTCCCCCTCCCACTCTACCTGAACAAAAAATGGAAAAATTTCCTCGGGTGAGGATCAAAAAAAACAAAACAAAGCTGTCCAAAGGGATGGGTGGTGGAAAGGTCTTCGGATCTTGAATGCCATCCTGGTCAGCGAAGGTGCGCGATTTCCCCGGAAAGGCTGAGTCCTCCGTACCAAGGCCTGCAGGTTGTCCGGTGTCCCCGCAGCGAGGGGACCGGTGGGTCTCCGTCCACTCACAACAGGAGGTCTTAGCCTGGCCGCGCCAGACCCTGTGGCAGAGATGTCACCAGGAAGGGGACCAGCGGGGACCTCCAGGCCCCACGCCTGGGCTTATCCTGCTGCCCTGTGGCCATAGACCACACACGAAATCTGCCTCAGCCCGCTCAGCAGACACTGAAAACACACTCGGTCCCGTTAGTTTCCTAGAATGGTGCAGTGTCTCATAAGAACCTTAGTAAGCGCTCGCCTGGCCGGATGGCTCGGTGGGTTGGAGCGTCATCCAGTGCCTCAAGAGGTTGTGGGCTCAGTTCTCCATCAGGGCACGCACCTGGGTTGCAGGTTCAGTTCCCGGTCAGGGTGCATACAGGATGTTTCTCTCTCACATCAATGTTTCTCTCTTTCTCTCCCCTTATTCCCCTGTCTCTAAAGTCAATAAAAACACATCCTCAGATGAAGATGGAAAAAAAACCAAACATAGTAAGTTCCCAATAGGGGAAAATTATGCCCATCTAGTACTACTTTAAAGCCTATTTAATCATTGTAGTGGTGGTACAAAAAGCCTATTAAGCCCTGGCTGGTTTGGCTCAGTGGTAAGAGCATCATCACCTGTGGACCAGAGGCCTGGGTTCGATTCCGGCCAAGCGCACGTACCTTGGTTGCAATTCGTCCTTGGCCCCGGTTGGGGTTGTGTGGGTGACAACCAGTCGATGTGTATCTCTCACATCGATGTTTCTCTCTTCCTCCGTCTTTCCTTCCAGCTCTATCTGAAGATTAATGTAAAAAAAAAAAAAAATCTTCAGGTGAGGATTAAAAAAAAAAATAAGCCTATTAAAAGTTTCTGCTACCTGTTTTCTTTGTGATGTAGTACGTGTCTCTATAAGGCGGAGAGATTCTTATTTCTAAAGGGAGGTATCAGAGTAAAATTACCTTGAAGTCAAATTAGGCAGTATATTGTAAGCTAAATATAATAATATCCTGTTTAAAATAAAAGCCAATGTATATATAAAAATAATAACTAGAGATCACACCTGTTGACCAGTCTTCGCTCTCAGCGCAGTGTACATATGATGACATTTATCGCCCAGCAACTCAGCCAACCAAACTCTGGCGTTAGGCACATTCTCTGGAGGTGGTGCTGAGGTTCAGAGGGGTAGGGAAGTTTCCAAGGCCACAACCAGAGCAGCAGACGGAACCAGCTTTTAAACCCATGTTGTCTAAGTCCATCTTAGACCCACTAGAGAGCCAATCACAACTCAGTTCAGCAAATACGTATCAATGACATGTTATCCTCTATGGAAATTCCATTACTCCCTCCGAGATATGGGAGAAATAGAAGAGAATTTCAACACACTGATTTACTTGTATGGTCCTTAAAGACTTTTAAATTTGACGAATATAATGCAGTTTTGCATTAAATCAGTAAAATAATAATCCATGCGTTGTCTTTAGAAGATCTCAAGACATGGTGTCCTCGGTGGGAGTCCAGTGCATAAGAACAACGTCGAAATACTGGTCATCGTAGAAAGTAATTATCCACCAATGGCATTGTAACGTGAAATAGTAAATCAAGCTGAGGAGTCTGACTTGGATTTGGGTGGCCTCTTTGGATTCTTGGTTAAGTGACGAAGAAGAGAGATTTTGAAGGTGGACACTCTGATGACTGCGGAAGAACAGAAGTGGGGGTATTTGGGTTGGTCACGACCAGTGTCTTTCTACTCTGGGGGGCAGTAGGCACCAGAGACACCAAGCCCTGGAAAGAACAAGAAGACACAATAGCATATATTTCCTTCAGCTTAGTAAAATTCCTTTACTTTTATCATCAAAGAGTCTTCTAGGGCAGCTCCAATTTAGACATTATAAGGCGAGAATAAGGGGTTGTTACGATGGAAGACACTTTGGAATGTTGAAATTCTCAACTGACGCCTGCCTAATTCTTCCTCATTTTCTTATTGAGGGATTTTGGACCCTTTTCAGTTAATAACATTGTTAAAATGTGCAACCACCTAAGCCAGAGGCTGTAATTTTTTTCTAAGAAAAGCTAAAAAGAACTACATGTTATCAAAATATTAGGCTTGCCAAATTACAGGCTGTTCTCATTTTCTCTTCCCAACCCCCTCGTGAGGATTAATATTGATAAATATATTATTTAAGATCATTTAGCCAAAACCAGGTTGGTCATTAAATAGTGCTGAAGTAAAACATTTTTTTTTTTTGGAAAATAAATCATTATTTTGGTTACACTCCAGATTTCCTGATGGGAGCACAACTTATTGAAAATATTTACTATGTTAAAAGGATTGAAAATTATTATTTTGAGCATTTCATTGGACTCCATTTCCTGACAATATCATTATTCTTGAGAGAACACCATATGTATGAAGAACAGTGTGATTTCAAAGATTTATCAAGACTTTTGTTCCCGAGATAGTCAAGTGATTTTTTTTTTTTTTTTGTCATGTAAATACTTCATGACATAGTTAAAAACACTGTTGGAAAACACAGACTCAGGTTGGGTTTGGAATGCAAATTACCCCCAGAGCCCTAACGGATGGGCTTGGCTTTCAGCTGGTGTTTCATGGGGCTTTTCATTTCCATCCATCAGATGCCGTCGCCTGTGTTTCCACATCGCAGCCATTTCTCTGCAGTGAGGACAGAGCACAGTGTCACACTCAACGGATGGCTTCCGAGTCCCCACGGGCCGTGCTGGTGCACAGGCTGGAAAGACATCCACCCGGCGTCGGGGGCAGTGAGCATCTTTCTTCCCACCAGCAATGCTCACTGTGGTCCTCTGTCTGCCTGTGGATCCCACACAGCTCTTCCGATGACAGCCCCGCGGTCTCAGGGGGCTCTTCCTTCTGCCCCCACCTTGCAACCCGGGTGACTATGGAAATTCACAATGAACATGAAAATAGAATTCCGCTCTGGTGACACAGAAAAATAACGATGCAGGGAAATGATGAGCCGGGTGTGGATGTATTATTCAGAAACCTCGCCTTGCTTCCTGGAGGCTGAACCCCCGAGGACCCATGAGGCGCGACCAGAGGAGGCGCAGGGATGGGCGGATGGAGAGGCTCTGTCCACTCTGCTGTGTTTCTCACGCGCCTGTTTTGGTCCTTGCTCAGGGTTCAAGAGGGAAAGAGAAAAACCCTCCCGGCAGCATGGCTGGTAATCATCACGCAGCCCCAGAAAATGACACCTGGTCGGGAGACCGTCATTAATTATTTGTCTGCCGGGGCTCATTTGCCACACGCCAGTTTTTCTTTTGCCTTCTTTGTGTGAACGGCGTTGTGTTTTATTTCGTAGCGACGCTCCCACGCTGTGAGACCAGAGGCTTGGAAACCAGGCTGTGTCGACACTGTGAGTGTGCCTGGCTCGCGCTGCAAGGTCTGTGCGGGGACATTTTTGCTTTTCCCGCATCAAAAAGATAAGAAAGCACCCTTTGCCCTTAGAAATGCCGGGTCGATCTGCACTGTGATGAGAACCTTTCCCTGAAGATTCTGTTGGGCCTGCACACCCATATCATTTATGTGGAACCTGTGACCATGTATGTGTTTAATTAAACAATGGAAACAGGTTTCCCTCGGTGGCTGCCTCTTACCCTCCTTCTCCCCCATAAAAAATTAGTCAGCGGCTCATTTGCTCAGGAACAGGCTCTGCTTAGATGTCAGCGGAGAGGGATGAAGGTTTCCCACGTCCTATGCCGTGGACGCCGGCCGCCAGGAGCGAAGGGATGCGTGTCCTCTCCGTGAATGTACGTGTGGAAGGTCCGGGCTGTACTGAGCCCCAGACCGTTCTCCTGGGCACTGCTGCTCTGTTTGAGGTCCGGTGTGAGTGACGGTCGGTCACCAAGGCGACGACCTGCCAGGTGTGGGCGGATGGGGCTGTGTCTAACACCAGGAGATCAAATTAGGTGATGACAGTGGGGATATTAAAAAGATAGCACTTGGGGATGATGGAAGGAGGATCCAGACAGGGCGAGATTCTCAGTAAAGTTAACTTACCTGATGGGAGAAGGGACATTGGCACGGAAGTCACCACAAGACAGCGCGTGGGGACGGAGGGGCTCGACGGGAAAGTTTGGGGGAGGACACAAACTGGGAGGGGGAGTCTTCCTGAGAGCAGCAATGGGAAGCATCTTCACGTATTTTAATAACACCACAGATAGCATGCATCAAGCCGGAGACTGAGAAGGAATTTGTAACTGCTGCTAATGCCTCTGCTCACTCAGAGATGCTAACGTTCTATGGAAGGTTAATGCGTAAAAGGAATACGCAAAGTCGCTGGCCATTCGCCTGTTTTTGCAGAAGGTCATAAATAAAAGGGACCAGCATTTCTGTCTGGATCTGTCTAAACCATGCTCCCACCCCGGGAGAAGAGCTGAAACGGCTCAGCAAGAAGCTGTGCCATGGGAATGGCGGTGTGGTCGACAGAGGGTCACCAACGAGCCCTGTTCCCAGGCGCAGGAGTCTCTGGGCGAGGCTACATGAGGTCCCCGAAAGTGAAGGCATGTATTCTGATGGTAAGGTTCTGATTAGCCGAGGGGCACTGATTGTCAGGACTCAAACTTCTGAGGCAGGAAGCCCCAAGTTTAAGGAAGTGTGCGCAGAAGATGACTCAGACGCATGGGAAATGTGGCAATTGTACAGCTTGGTCCCTGGCCTAAGTAGGCACCATCCCCATGTTATTGGAAATGGGGTGTCCCCTGGTGGAAGTGGGGGATCCCCTTTTCCCCTGGGTGCTCGGGGCTGGGTCCTTATGATATCTTGGGAAAAAGAATTTTCTAAGACTCGCATGGGAGGATGAGGGATTTTTATTTGCATGGATTTATATCCCTGTGTTTCTACAGTCCCAGTCCCCTTGGTCCAGTCCTGGAAGAGGCACAGCTGGGGATTCAGCAGAGCTAGGAGCAGAGCCAGTGTCCAGAGTGTCTATTCCCCGGGGAAGCTGGGTCTGGTGTAGCATCAGGCTGGGTCCAGCCCATCAGCCCGTTGTGTGGGGTCCACATGGCGTAAGCCTTGTGGGCGAATGCAGGGGAGCGTGCCCCCTGCAATGGGAGAGCCAGGAGCCCAGCCCACAAGAGAGGCACTCCTTTGGATGGGACCTTAAGTATTTCAGATTTCACGCCCTCGCAGGGACCATGCCTATCCTGGCCAATGACCTGTTCCCAAGTGTGACTGACAGGCAAGTACCTTCCTTACGTCACCCAGACTTGACTGGGCATGCCTGTAATATTCGACCTTCCCTTTGCTCCTTTCCAGTTAATGAATAATTGGGTTTATTTACGAAGGTCTCACCCAGACTCCCATTTCCTCAGGGCTGATTTGAGCCCTGACATCAGTAGTCATGAGTGTGGCCAAGCAGGCTCAGATGCACACTCTGAGCCAGAGGCTCCAAGCTCTTTGGGCTTCACTGTTGCCATTAACCTGAGCATAGGTTTTAAGGATTGTTCGTAAAACAGTTCTGCCAGCCCTGGCCGGTTGGCTCAGCAGTCAGAGCCTCAGCCCTTGGACCGAAGAGTCGCAGGTTCGATTCCAGTCAAAGGCACATCGCACCTGGGTTGCGGTTTGATCCCTAGCCCTGGTCGGGGTCGTGTGGGAGGCAGCAGTCACTGTCTCTCTCACATGGGTGTTTCTCGCTCTCTCTCCCCCTCCCTTCCACTCTATCTGAAAATCAGTGGAAAAATATCCTCACGTGAGGATTAAACAAAAAAATAAAATAAAATAGTTATGCCATATAAAATGATGTTGGTGGTTTTTAAACTATGGATTTCTATGCTTATAACCACATATAACTATAACAATATAGCTACACGTATCTATGTTTTGAAAGCTGCAGAGTTAAATTATATTTACTTCTCTAGGTTTTGAGGTGCAACCCTTGTGGAATATTGGTGTTTTATTTTTTTAAGGCGTACTGTATTGGGACTTTTCACCCTGATTTGTTTTCCCCCTTTTGGTGATTGCACTAACCGTTTGCATCCTTTCCTAGTCGGGGTTCAGGACCCGAGCATCCATTCACTCATTTAATGTACAGTGATCGAGTGCCCACCACGCGCCACTGTTGCAGTCCTTGGGGACTAGCGATGACTACCACAGACCAGACCCCCACGGAGCTTGCGTTCTAGTGGAGAGGGAAGCAAGCAGGACACAAAGGAAGGCAGAATAACCAGGGCCAGGAGGGACACCCGGGCAGAGTGAGCCGTGTGTTTGGGGGAGGGTTAGTTTGATATTCATGGCTGGTCTCCCTGAGGATGTGACATTTGAATAAGGAATTGGAGGAAGGGAAGAAATACGTCTTGGGAAGATCTGGGGGATGGATTTCCTCAGAAGATTAGTTGCCTGTGGTTTCCATATCCCGAAAGATCAGAAGTGTACCCTGTCTTCATGACCTTTAATATTTTCTCATGAGTCTACATGTTATGATTACAGCGATCGTTTTGGGGACCTACATGGTTAGCCCTAGTATGTGGATAATAAATTCCTTAGGTTGCAGCGTGCGGATTTCTCTTTCGTTTTGACAATGGGCTATATCACTCTTGTTATTATGTCTGTGATTTCGTTTTCTGGGAAAATGGTCCACAAAGGGCATCGTGGTGAGGGGGGTATGTAGGGTGAAGAAGAAACATTCACACCGGAAAGCTTGAATTTATTTCCAAGTCTGAATTGATGGCAAAGCCAGACATGGAGGAAGGATTTGTTTTGCAGGAGGGGTGGTGGTTTGAAAAGGACAAGAAACAAGGTTTTAACGCCCCCTTCCCCCAAGACAGATCGCCATGCTTTTAATCTCGTTGCATAAAGAAATCCTGAACCAACGAGCGCTCCCTCTGAAGAGCCGTCCCGTTGGAAACATTAGTGCTTCGTTGCGATTGTCTCAATTCTTTACGAGACGGCTCCTCCACAGCCAGCACAGCCTGGCTCCGCGCCGCGCCACCTGGGGGACAATCGACACACTTTCGCGACCCCCGCAAGGAGATGCGTCCTTTCAGAAAGAGAAACTGAGTGGCCTGCCTTGCGTGGGAATTTCTTCCAGAAGTCTGCTGTTGGAACCTGTTAAAGGCTGGAGGAAAACAGTCTAGCTCTCCCTTGGCTGGAAGCGAAATCCAGATAAAGGAGTCTGCTGTGTTTCATGTATGACCCATGGGGACAAGGGGCCCGAGGTGTGAAGGAAGCCCTCTGCTCCGCGACCACTTGATCTTTCATCGAAGGACGGCTTGGCTGGTCTACACTCGTGGGGATGCACGGATGTCCGAGAGCCACCCTGATGGCAAAGTGGAGGAACTTTTCATACTTCTGTTATCGGCACACTGAAAAGCGTACATCTGTTTGCCACTGTAATTCTGTCCCACCGCGTCCATCACGGAAATTGAAAATGAGCTTCTGGTGAAAATAGAGTCCCAGGGCAGACGCTGAACTTTGTACCTCGGACGTTTAAGGCAGGCGCTTGATCACGCGGATTCCCGTCTGCGGCTGCAGCCGATGGGAATTCGTGGGCGTCGCATGAGCCTCGGAGGGACTCCCCCATTGTTTCTCCGTGGAAAAGGGGAGCAGGTGGAGACCTGCACGTGGAAGAGAAACAGAAGGCAAGCACAGGAAGTCGAGCAGGAGCTAGTCTCGGCTTCGGCGCTTGGTTTTGCCGGCAGGCACCGTCCTGCGCCCAGTGAGCTTTCCGAGGGGCTTTGCTACCTCATTGCAAAATAATAACGCACCAGTTTCAACATTTTAGCTTTCACCTTCTCCATAACTCGAGGGACTATTCAAATGCTTTTGATGTGACAGTCGAGCGATTCTGTCTATTGTGGGGAACAATCGGCGCCTTTGTGACTTCATGGCACAAACCGTTTGAAAGCCAAGCAGTGTGGAGGTGAGCAGCCGGCCATGGTACTGAATCACCTGGGTGTGTTTCGGAACAGTCAGCCACAGAGGGGAACTACAAAGCCAGACTAGAAAGAGTTCTTTATACCCCAGGGGTTTTTTAGAATTTCTTGGTGCATATGGATTTTAGAAAAAATTTAATTGGGTTAGATTTATTCTTTTGACCTTGACGAGACAGCATGAAGGGTAGCTTTGCAGTCTTCCTACAGGAGGGCTGGGGTGTTACGTTGTGGATGTTCACACATTGTTTACAGAGACCACATTGTATGGGTTATTTGTAGACCACTGGCTCAATAACATTTCAGTGAGCATTTCCAATCTATTGTTATTCTGTGAAGCCTAAATAAAATCAGAGCCTAGATTTATTTTGTCACTAGAGCTGTGGGAAGCAGGAGACTGATTTCGGTGCCATTGTTTCAAAGACTTATTTCAGCATCTATATAATTTCAGCATCGCCTATATTCTGCTATTGGAAGGACAACTGTCAACTCATCACCTTTTCAGCATTAAAAAGTGGCAGCCATCAAGAATGCCAGCCTTCATGAGCTATACTTGCAAAAACACAACGAATGAGTGA
This sequence comes from Molossus molossus, assembly GCF_014108415.1. Lineage (NCBI taxonomy): Eukaryota > Metazoa > Chordata > Mammalia > Chiroptera > Molossidae > Molossus > Molossus molossus. Next base: position 113,537,422 of record NW_023425399.1, read on the forward strand.
ATGAGTGAATGAACAAACACATGTGCATGCACAGAAGTTCGAAGGCTTACCAGAGTAATGATCATGAGCTAGAGAAAACCTGTCTCACGGATTTGTTTGGTGATCCCTCAATTTAAGAAAATCCCTCCTCTGAAGATTTTTATCTAGTTGTTACAAAATTAAAGGTCTCAAAATCCCTCATTCATGTTCTATTAATTGGTTCTTCTGCTAATTGGTACTGTTCTGTCCTCTGTGGTTGTGGTCATCATTCTGACAGGTCACCGCTTGGCGCCCAGCTGCTGTCCTGGAGAGATATCGCTCCGGGTCAGCCTTAGAAGGAACAGGAGCAGCCAGCCCAGCCTCAAACAGCTGGGAAACGTTTAGTACGTGACAGGGGAGGCTTCTACCTCTGCTTCTCATTTGTAGCAGCCTGAGGTTTGTCCAGGAGAAAGAGGATCTGTAGTAGGAGAGCCACGGGTTGAATCCAAATCTGAGGTTTCCGTCTTCCTGAAGTCTTGCTCCGTTTATTAAATGTCTTGCCTCCTGCTGTACATGGTATAGAAGAAGCGACCATGGCTTTCCTGGGGATTTGAAATAGGATAAACAGACATCAGAAGGAAATTCTCAGATGGATTTTTGGTAAGTGCATCGACACTCTCAGAAATTTTAGCTCTAGCAAACACAACTCTCTTTTCAGGTAATGTCAAAACCCCATTTAGCTTGCAGGTCTATGGTGCCTCTATTCTGTGGTTTCTACATGGCCCTGCCGAACAAAGGGAGACAATTCCTATGAATATCTATGAAATAACTTCAGAAATGGTTTCTACCTTTTCCCTTGGCCCGAGGTTGTTCTGCTGCGAAACCTTCTCTTCTTGGTTTGTGATACGTCGCATGACTACGTCCAAAGTGGACTCAGGACGTGGATTAGAACATCTTTCCTGAGGAAAGATCTACAAGAGTGTTCTTTGCAGGGAAACCAGTTGGAAATGGTTTCCTTCTGAGTGCATCTGATGTGCTGACCCAGTTTGTGAAGGGTCTGGTCCCGTTGGTGCTAAACCATGGCTGGGGAGACTCAGGCAGGTCGCTGCTCCTTGTGTTTTTGGTCATTACAATCCTCAGAGCTTAGCAGTGTTGGGCACATAGAAGACACTGTGTAGAGGCATCGGATACCTGACAACACGGAGGGATGACTACATGAAACGGTGACATTTCCTAGCATCGTGGTTCACATCACTCGTCAAACGCCTGCTACTTCTGAGCGCAACTTTGGGATGACTTGGAGTCGGAGGATGTCCGAGACAGAAACGAACAAGACAATGTGCCGAGAGAAGACACAGAGCAGAGTATGTATCTACTTGCATTCACTTGGTAAATGAACACGACATGTGGACACTTGTCCCCAAGAGTTTACAGAAGCATCTTCTTTCTTTTCGCAACTACTCAACAGCACCTGAATCATCCAGTTTCCTGAGGACTCCACTTCTCTGCGCCGTGTGGACGGTCTTCTGTTTGTTCCCCAGACAGAGAGTCTCACAGAACGGATCTCTTCCGCTTGCTGACACTGGTGTACTGGGACACAAAGTCTCTAAGGTAAACTCCAATCTTACCAGACCCAAGTGCATTTTCTTGGCCATGATGCCAAACAAAAATGAAGAGTCTCCTCCTTGTTAGAGATTGCAAGCTACTCATGACTTCCTTGGCCAGTTACTTAAAGACATCGTAGAGGATTTCTCGGTCCCATAGGCCATTGTAGACACTGGATTGCTAACTTTCTGGACCATCTGCCGCTTCCTCTAAGCTAATGAAAGCTGACAGTCCTGAGCCCTTGCATTGTATAAACGCACCGGAGAATGGTTTTTACAACTTAAAGGACTCTCCAATGATCATAAATCTTTGTTTCTATTTGTGAATTGAGACATGCTTTGCAGATTCTAACTGAGCAAGAAGATGGACATCAGAGACCCGTTGCTTATTCTATCTTCACATCAAGTTAACAGCAAAAACCTGCCTTCTTATTTGCATTTGGTGGCAGCAGGTCAAGGTCAACAGAGGTCTTGCTGACTTAGTCTTAGGATCTCTACTTAACTGCACAGTCCCTCGTAACATTCAGACCTCGATTTTAATAGAAAACACAGGACTTTTGTCTGCTTCTAGACCGACTTCCTTTGGAATCCTTTAGCTCTTACCTGTGCGCGTTTCTATTCATTGCTGAGACACCCTAAACCTCTCATTCTTCCTCACCTGGAGGAGAGAGAAACTTGATTGACTGCTACGAACTTCTCTAGAAGTGTCCCTTGCTTTCATCCACAGAACAGCCTTCCTGGTGCTTTTCCTTATACCCCACACACTCCTTTGCATTTTTCTTTATGTGGCTATTTGATCATTATTATCCTTCTTCTTTAGTACGTAGTCAGGTGGACAAGATTTGCAATGATTTTATATTCAGCCACTAACCACAGTGATTGCCATGTAGCAGCCTCTTGGTAAAGTGTTTGTTGAAAGGTTAAAAGAATGAAATGAACAAAGTAATAGAAATCAACCCAGTCATAACAGTAGGCAGGAAGGATTTGGTCTTCAGGACTGGAAAAACTTCAGATGCCTCCCCATTTCAGCAGCATCTCTTCAGCAGAGGTGCCCTGATACCCAGTTTTGCTTCATGACCAGTGGAACTCAGGGCATTTCATTTAATCCTCCAGAGGGAAGCATTCTTTTTTTTTAGATTTGTGACTACACCAAATCAGATATCCATCAGACCTTGTTGATCGGAGAGCTCAGACTTCTTTGGTGAAGAGGGAGGAGAGGGAGGAGAAACAAGAAGAAGACAGAGGAGGAGTTGGGGAGGAAGGAGCAACATTTGCAATGAGAAATAGTTATAGTGGAATGAAATCTGGTTCCTCACTGTATTATTTTTAAAGGTAGTCAACTTAGTGCATGTATGTATCTAGAGTTACCACACCCTACAGTTTGGCTGAACGAGATCTGAGTTCAGGCCTCAACTCCTGCACGATGTGTTTTTCATGCCCTTTCAGAGGGAAAATTGCGGCTGTTGTAACGTGGCGCTAAATGGGAAGATAATGTCGAAACTTCTTATAAGACACTGTAGGGTATTGCAATTCTCTTAGCAAGAAAGAGCACAGATTTAATTATGGATCAAAATGCCTTCTGCATGAAGTGGAGAGAGGTGGATATTGGAATTCCTGTGGTGATGCTTATTTTTCAATATGACAAGGAACTAGAAACCGAAATATGCAAGTGGTCCAATTTATATCTGTTCCCATGGTTTCTGGTGTGTAGGACTACTTCTCACAGTTCTGGCTGAAAACAAAAAGGTTAATGAATTTTCTGACAATGGGCAAATAGATCGAAGCCTATTTTTATGGCCCCAGACAACACCCACACACATGCAGGCTTGTAACTCACAGAGTGGTAATTTCTGCCAATATCACACTTTCTCCCGGTGAGGTAGGACATTCTCACACACGACTTGGTTCTGTCATTCCTGGAGTGTCAGAGGTCTTGAAGCAGGGCCTTCCATCAGAGGATCACATGCTAAGCCTGGAGGTGGCAACACAAATGTGGAGACGGGCTGTCCTTTTATTTGCCTTTAATCAATAATCCGTAGAGTGAAACCTCGTCACAACATTGCTGCCATCCACTGTTCTCACGTGGCCTTTAGTTAATGGAAGTGCTTTGCACTACTCTTAACATCTTCTAGCTCAGATTTCCAAGAAAAATGACATGAGACCAATATGAATATTGGTCAATATTGACTAATTGATCACATATCCAAGACATGGGTGTCATTGATGAGTGATGGCTGATGAGTCACTATCAACTTCAAGGATGAGGCTCATGGTACAGTCCGCTGGAAACTGGATTCTCCCCACACCCCGAATGAGCTTGGAAGTGGGATCTTCCCCAGACACTCCAGAGAGACACTCCAGCCCTGCCCACACCTTGACTTTGCCCTTGTGAGACCAGCAGAGGATGGAGCTGAGCCACGCTGAGCTTGGATTTATTTTTATTGAAAAAAAAAATTTTTTTTTCTTTATTGATTTTAGAGAGAGAGGAAGGGAGAGGGAGAGAGAGAGAGAAACATCGATGAGAGAGAACATCGATTGGCCGCCTCCTGCATGTCCCCCCCTGGGGATTGGGCCCACAGCCCTGATGTGTGCCCTGACCGGGAATCGAACCCACGACCTGTTAGTGCATGGGTCCATGCTCAACCACTGAGCCACACCAGGGGGCTGAACTTGGATTTCTTATAACAGAAACTGGAAGATAAATCTGGGTCCTGTGTGAAGCCACTACCTTTGGGTGATTTTGTTAGGGTGGCCATAGAAAGCTAACACACGTTGAAAGAAAACGGAGGCATATGACAATTCTACAGAGATTTTTAAGCAAAAATCAAAGTGAGTAAGGCAGCCCCAGCGGGACAGGAGGCAGGGGAAGGACAGAGATGAACTGGAAGCAAAGACAGGAAATCACTGATTGGCTCTAGCCTGCAGCCGGTGGCTGTTTGTGATCGGCTGTCCTCGGCGTTTTGAGGTTGTGACCGTGAGACAGGAGCAGGCTGGGGTGTTGAGATGAGCAGGCTGGTCACCACCCCGGCTCCGCCTAAACCGCCCCCTTGATTAATTAAAGCACAATATCCTCACCATTTTAAGACCTAATGTACTAAATGTCTGATTAAAGGTGTTGATGTCTAAAATATTTTATGGAAACCACCTATCCACATGTCTTTTTGTTCTGGGATTGATTTCCGATGAAATGTTCTAATTTCTCAGTAGGAAAAAAAAAAAAAAAACCCTCAGAAACCGAACGCTTTGAACTGGGTTGAATACCTTGAAGAAATATATTCCGAGACAGTTTTAAACGGGCGGAACGTGTCCTTCCGTCGGCCTGGACTTTCTCGCCTGCGCAGGCAGGACAGGGCGGGCGGCCTAGGAAATTGGAAGCCGTGGGCGACCCTGCCACACCTGGGGCCCCTTTGCACCTGCTGCGCCCGGGCCTCGCTCTCCTTACTCCTGCACCAGGCCCTGCGCGTGGACACTGTGCTTGGTGCCGCGTGCAGGAGGCAGCCTGTTGACAGAGACGATTGCTTTTCTGAATCATCCTTTCGATTTCAAAGGAGCTGCGGAGAAGAGGGGAAGCTCGTTCAAAGGGTGGGCACGTGCGTGGGTGGGCGGTACGAGGGTGGGCAGTGAGGGTGGGCACGTGTGTGGCTGGGCAGTGTGGCCCAGGATTGCCCTGGGAGAAAGTCTCCCTTAGTGACACCTGCTTCCAGTAGTTGCGTTTATGAGAAACCATCCCACGAAATCCTGTTAAGCTGATCAACTGCTGATTATTTTTTTCATCTCAAGGTGTATCTAAATCATGGCAGAGAAACAGCATTATTCTTCTAAAAAAAAGACTTCATTTCTATACAACTGTTGCTGACTCTATAACTGGACGCATGTTAGCATAGGTTTCAAAGTGATGAGTTTAACTTTTTGTCACGCTGAAGACGGCTCCCTGGGAGCCATGGAGACGTGCCCCGCAGCCCCAGCTCCGGGTTAGGGGCCTCCGCACAGAGAAGCACCTGCTGGGTGCGGGCTCTCCTCCGCTCCCAGCACCAGATTGATGAGCGGCCCGGGTCAGGCCAGGCGGCTGCCGAGCAGTGAGGGCGGGCGCTCCCCTGCCCCACCGGCCGCTCCCCTGCCCGCCGGCCGCTGGTGAGTTCATATTTTTGGAGTTATATAACAGAGGCTTTGTGGCTATCCCACTGACGGGAGAATTAATCCATTACTTGGAGATTATGAATGCATGCTCAGCAAATAGGTTTTCAAGACTATTAAGAAGCAAAAAAATAGAGTGGCTAATTAAACTTCCCATTTACTTTTTAGATTTCAGTTTGTAATTAAAAAAAAAAAAAAAAAAGACTGTGCTTTGGCTGAATGGGCCTTTCTTTAAAAAAAAAAAATGAAGATTTAAAATAGTCAATTTTACCGAAAAATAATCACTGTAAAAGGCTCATCACGTCAGCGCTGAGGGGAGACTGAGGACCAGCTTTCCACGTGCATGGTGCTATCTAAACGAAGGCCATCCGAAATGAATTGCTACAATTCCTCGGGCTTGGTGACCGGCTCACTTAAAATTCTCCATGGGGAAGAAAGAATGATGTTCATATGCAAAACACAGGAGAAATGGTTGATATGTATTTACTTGCTCTCATTAGAGACTCCCTTTATCTCTGGGCTGCCTTTGGGATCTGCGGCTTTGTAATCCCCATCTCTGTCCCCCCCCCCGCCCCCCCCAAGACCCCAGCAAGCCTGCAGGTCCGCAGCTTGTCTATAAAACATTGTGATTTGGGGAGAATAGGCCCCCCTCTGGGTGGGCTCCCCCTGCAGGTCCAGAGCCTGGCGCCTTTGTGAGCCGCCCCGCCCCCCTCCAGGAGTAGCCCCCAGCGTGGACGGCTTTGCTGGCTGGTGGCTTCAGCCCTGCCTACCCCTTGGCCGGCCAACTTGTCCCTGGGTGCCGCGGGGCCATGCACGGCCGGCCAGTCATGACATGAGTGTGTATCGGTTTGTTATCCTCAGTTCCACTGTCCCGTGTTGCTGCCGACCCCTCATCCCTGAGCCAACAGCTGCGCACCTAGCTGCCCGGATTCCTGCCAGAGACCCCGGGGCCCCAGAGCCCAGAGGAGCGCGGGGGGAACAGGCGTCTAGCTACGCACCTGCGGAGGAGTCCACGCGGCCCGGAGGGAGCAGCAGACACGTGGGCGACCGAGAGCTCGCGGAGGAACCCCGAGACCAAGAGCAACCACGTGGGCCCCGGGGAGACGGCAATGACGCATAGAAAGCGAGGAGCCCGAAGAACACAAACCGAGGACGTGCCTGTCATGACGGGACCCAGAGAGATGTAGGGACACGTTGCGATCCCCGGGAGGAGGACAAAGGACGGAAAAGTGAGTCACTCGAGAGCAAGGGGCGGTTCATGGAAACGAAGGAGAACGTGGGAGCGGCTCAGCGGGACGCAGGCCCCACACAGACAGCGCAGCGAGCGTGGAATGGGGTGCGTGCGGTGGGGACCGCGACAGGGAGCGGTGACCGAGCGCACACCTTCCCCTTCCCCTTCGTCCCTGTCTAGGCCGGGGTGGGGTTGGCATGATGCCGGCTGGGCTGCGCCTGTGGGGCTGTCTTCAGTGTGTCACGTGTTTGTGGGCGCAGCGAGGGGACAGTGTGAGACTTTGTGACGCTGGAATCTCCCTGTTCTTGCTGGGAAGAAGGGTCCGCAGGAGCCCACTGGCCAGTGTCACCCTGTTTTTCCATCGAACTAGCTCGGACTTCTGACCCTGCTTTTGGCTACAAGGCAGAGGAAGTGGGGTCCCACGGCCATCTGGTTGTCTCCCCGCAGACAGGTGACTGCTGAGGACGTGCAGCGTCTGCTTACAAGAATTTCAAAAGGAGAGCAAAAAGAATGTGCATAGAAGCACATAGTCCATGAAATAAAAAAAAAATAATAATAGTGTCTTGGTGCCGGAGAAGGACCCAAATCTTTATACCGAGTGAGTCCAAAGAATAAAGAAAGTAAAAAACAAAACAAACAAAACCATCCTAAACATAGTCCATCAGAATGAGAAGTAGATCAGTGGTGGGCTCAGGATCGAGGAAGCAATGATCCACCAAGTGAATTAGTTGGGGAGTCTCCGGATGGGTAGCTCCTGGCAGAACCAGGGTTCAGACTGGAGTGAGAAGGGGAGGCCTCCAGGGGGTAAGGGGAGAGCACTCCATCCAGTAAATGAAACGATTCGGAGGACAGAAAAACTAAAGCAACACAAAACTCTCGGGAAAAAACCAATGGCCAAGTCAAAGCTGTGGTCCAGTACAAAGCGAACTCAAGTGAGTCATGATGAGAAGTCACCGATGGAGGGGCACAAAAGAGGAATTAATTTGGCATTGGTAAATTGTGTCTTTCACGTGTCCCTGGGTCATGGCACTGGAATGAAGAAAAGAAAATGCAATTATCCGAGGCTACGTGACCCGAAGGGTGAATATTTGTGTAGTCATAATAATATAATTCTGCGTGCCAGGGTTTCAACTTGTAGAACCAACCAATAAACGAAGCATGGAAGGTTTGATTGAGCTTGCAGGACCCCAAATCCACGCGAACATGAAAATCCACGTGTGGAGAGAACAGGGGCGGGGAGGGGTGCTAGGCGCGGAGAACAGGGAGGATGCTAACTTTCTCAGCTCACAGAGTGAACGTTGATCGCTAGTGTCAAAAATGGGTGAAATGGGAAATACTTAAATATATCATTTAAAGCTACTAAGGTAATTAATAGAAAAGTTGATGCAATTATAACTATACAGTTTTATGAAAAGAAGAGATAGAATGAGTCAGTATCATGAGCAATATTTTTACTCTTATAGTGGAATATCAAAAATATTGTTAAAATTGGGAAATGTAGGTATAAATATATTCCTTAATGTTTTGTACTGACTCTAAGAGATTTGAAACAGAAACAGTAAAGAGAGTGTCTCGGAGGCATGGTGTTGGGAGGGTGGGATTTGTTGGAGGGTGGAGAGAAGACTGCTTTTTATTATGAGCCCTCTACCACTTGGTTAATTTCTGTGTGCATATATTTGACAAAATATGATCGCTTGAAAACACAGAGTATTAATAATTCTGTAAGCATGAAAAGAACCTGGTTATTATTTAGAATGTTATCTTCTTTAGAGTGTTATTTAATATGATTTAGCATATTATTACACATGTACAGAAACTACTGAATATTTGTAACATATGGAAGCAATATTGATAAAGTGCACGTTTCTCTTAACCCGTATTCCATCCAGTTCATCACTCCGATACTATTCTGTGCTTGGTCCTGTGAGACCACATTCTATACACTTATGTTACACAAATAGGTACACAGAACAGCCTGCATGATTTTGTTTTATTGGTGTGCATAATTTTTACAGAAGTAGACAGCTCTAAATATGACCATGTAACTTCTGCTTAACCTAGCAATATGTCTCAGACAGCTTTTATTCAGAGTGCGTGGATTCATGCACATTTCTTCTCGTGGTAGACTTCTTTCCCGTGGTCCCTTCTTTTTCTTATACCCAGGAGCAGAATTTCTGGGCGACATATATGCATTTTAAACTGTATACTCTCTCACAGAGTATACGATAATGCCCATTTCCTCAAATCACCTAAAGGAGTGCAATTAATGTATTATAATACTATATCGATATATTATAATATTTCTGTTGCATATACATTTCTGGATTCATTTGATTCACCGCTTATTTTGCTGGAGTCCTTCTGTGACTTTCTGAGCAGAGGCCGGGGAGGGAGAAAGTAAACACTCTGAGAGCTCAGATGTCTGAATTCTATGCAGATCATCAAAACAGACACAGGAGGAAGGGCTGAATAATTCTAGGTCCATGGAAGTGGTTGAATCTATCTGAAATGAAAGAGGGGTTTCTTGATGTATTCTGGAAAGTAATTTTTTTAATAACATGTCTTTGGAATAATTTCTACCTAGTTGTCACTTGACTTTTAGCACGTTTAGGGTGCTCCCTGACATATTGGAGTTTTAAAAATTTATGTGTAGTGTGCGGGCTATTGCGAGTCCTCCCCGATGTCGCCGGCTCATTTCCTCCTCCGGGGAAAACAGCAAACCCCTTGCTCTGGCCGCCTTCCATTTCAGCGCCGTCACACGACTGCCTTTGCCAATGACAGTAACCAGAAGTGACATGTGACTTCCAGGTGAAAGACTTGAGGAGTCAGATTACAATTCCCCGAGCCATTCCTCCCGTGAGCATTGACCGGGAAGGTCACGGGTCCCAAATGGTCCAGTTGCCAAATAGGCGAGGGATTGATAGAAACAGAAAGAGTAAGAATGCAGATTTAAGCCCAGCAATATGTTGAGATACTTTACATATAAACCGATTCAAAAACTGTTCCATGGGGTGAAGTCCAACTCTGTGCTGTTTACTACAGGTCTGTCTTAAATAGAAGAAACCAGAAAGGTGAGAAATGAAGAGATAGAAAGGCATATTCAGGGAAACATAATTACAGATAGCTGCATGGATGTGCCAACATTAGAGCAGTATTAAGTCCACAAGCATTACTCGAGATAAAGATTGACATTTCATCATGATCAACGGATGAAGCAGCCAGAAAGATTGAACAATTCTTAATTAAAATAAACCTGATTACTCCGTAGCACAATGGATAGCCCGTTGGACTTCTAAAACAAATCTAATTACATAGCTCCAATAACATAAACATATAAACATAAATACATAAAACCCCATTGACCAAAATAAAAGGAAAAATATACAAACCCACACTTGTCCTAGAATGTGGTAACACAAGCAGAGAAAATATTGGAAAGGATATAAAAGAACTCCGTGTCTTGATGAACAACACGATTGTTACATAAAGCGATGTACAAAACACTTCTCCCAGCAGTTAGAATTCCTTCTCCTTTTAGATTCTCATTGATTATTGAACCAAATCAATCACATTTGGGGCCATCAAGCTAGTCAATTGATTTTAAACAATTAAAATCTTGCAGAGTATGTTTGTTGATCACAATGAAATAAGCTAGAAATGAAAACACATGTTAACTAGGAAATACTCAAATGTTTCTACATTAGACAGTCAACCCCAAAATAACTCAAAAAATTGCAGTAACAATTAGAAAACATTTAGAAGGAAAGGATCATAGAAATCATGACACAGCAAAGCTTGTGATATCTACCTGAAATTGCCGTTGGACAGAAGTTTATTTCCTTAGTTATATCAGAACAGAAGAAAGTTGAAAATCGATGACCTATGTATGTGTCCCAAGAAGTTAGGAAAAGAACAAAAAAATAAGTTCAAAGCTTGTATATAGAAAAAAATTTAAAATGAGATAAATAGACAATGAAATAGAGAACATTACAATAGAGAAAGCTGAAAAACAAAAACAAAAAACACCCAAACAAACAAAATTTGGTTTTGAAATAGACTAATAAAATTGACTAACCCATAGCAAGGCTAATAAAAAAAAAATTGACGGTACAAATGACTAATATAGGAACTTTAAAAGGATATTACTACACAACCTACAGAAATTACAAATAATATAAGAGGAAGTTATGAACAACTTTATGACAACAAATGTTTAGATGAAATAGTGCAAGAAGAATGCATTTTATCAAAAATGACAAAGAAGAAAGTTTGAATGATTCTGTAAGTAATTTAATCTACTACACATGAAAAGACAGGGGCGTCTAGAAGCTCAGTAGATTTTTATCATTAGTTGAAGGGGTACAACATGTTAAATTGAGAAGCTTGAGACAGGAGAGAACGGGGTTTGTTGCAAGGATGACTGTGACTAGCCTTGTGGAGTAGGTAAGATTCTAATGCCAGCTCTGGAATTCTTAGGGCCCGAGGGGTGAACACATGAAAATAGCCTTCATTTGAGCAGAAGAAAAATTGAGTTGATAGAGGAAACTTCTATTTTAATTAAGGGAAAGGGTTAGAGGGAAATGTCATTGAGGAAGTTTAGGATTTTTGGAAATATCTGGAATTCAGAAACGTATTGGTTAATTATACATACACATTCCCAGAGAATTTCAATACAAGTGTGTTAAGGATAGCAGCAGGGACATGAAGTGTTTGAATGAAAGAATTTACCTTACTCTTTTGATACTTGCTTTGATGACATCTTTTTAATTGGCACTGGGGACACCACACACCTGTGACTGTTGTAGTCCTGACTCCTCCCTCCTCCTTAAGTCTATTCCATCTGGAAATATAATCATCGGGGTGTATGGGGTTGAAGTGTGGGATGAGATATTCGTGTCTGTCATCTACCTTTACAAGGTAATGAGTATTTAAAAAGGCTAATTTACATTTTTAAAAATAGAGATTGTGCCCTGGCCGGTTTGGCTCAGCGGTTAGAGCGTTGGCCTGCGGTCCAGAGAGACCCGGGTTCGGTTCCTGCTAAGGGCACGTACCTCGGTTGCAGTTTGTCCCCGGCCCTGGTTGGGTTGTGCGGGTGGCAGCCACTCGATGTGTTCCTTTCACATCAATGTTTCTCTCTCTCTCTCTCTCTCTCTCTCTCTCTCTCTCTATCCCTCCCTCCCTCCCTCCCACTCTATCTGAACAAAATATCGAAAAATGTCCTCAGGCGAGGATAAAAAAAAAAAAAATAGAGATTGTGGGGAAACACCTGCTTTCCCAATGTGAACACCTCTGTGAATATGGCCCCATCAAAATAGCTCTGACGAAATTTCAGGATCCTGTTGGAATGTAACACAGGGGCAGTGGAGAGGAAAGTGTTAAACCACCTGCCCTCCCGCTGTTTCCTCTGTGGGAAGGGGTGTCTGTGTTCCCTCCTTGGGGAAAGAAGAAAAGACAGGAGGCCTGGGTAACTTTGCCAATATGATAACGACCTCCCAGTAACCAGATTAATGATGTTTGCTGGAGTGTACTTATCTGTGGAAGGTTCTTACCAGGATGTCTGTTTAAAGGTTGCCTAGAGTAAATCAGATTCCTAAAATATGGTGACTTAACTGGGTATACAATGGATGTGTTTCATAAACTAAACATTGGCTCTATGAGGAAGGAACTTCTCAGCAAGGACCTAGACACTGCAGCAGGGAGGGTGGACTTGAGAACCACCGTCAAACTCCGGACATCTTCATGCTTACTTTGAGCCTCTTGATTGACGATGCCTTAGAAATTACAGGTGAAACCTTTAGCCTTGGGTTCATTCGCGTTTGAGGTGACGACGTGATCCTGCATGTTTGTTTGTTCAGGCAGCTCCGTAAGTCTGGTTTCAGAAACGGCTTTTTTGGAAGAGCTGAGTCCAAATGCTGAGCACAGTTTGAATCGTCAAGGGGGTAGACCAAAGGAGCAGGGACAAGGTAAAAAATAATTCTAGAAGAATAAAGTCTAGGAAGGGTAATGTCACTGGGAAGGACAAGACACAAGGTTCATACCGCAGGACGAGGGCAGCCTATGAAATGCGCGGGCCATGCGGAGGGGCGAGGCTGTGGTAAGAACAGCCCTGCTGGAGTTCTTCAGCGAGACATGCCCGGAGCTGTAGCGGGAATGAGGTGCAGACCCTCAGATGCTCTTGCGAGGGGGACCATGGAGATGGGAGGAAGCCCCTGGGGTAGCTCAGAGGGAGCAGGAGAACTGCTTTTAGGGGAACGGGCTTTTAGGACTTGCTGGTGGACCAGGTACGGAGCTTACGCAGAGACTCAAGTCCAAGGTGAGGGTCAGGGGTCTAGCTCAGATGCTGCTGCTGCGACTTGAATGAGCGTATGCAGAAGCAACAGGCTTTGGAGCCCACGTGATGAGTTCTTTTTTAAACAAATAAAGTTTGAGGTGCTGTCGAGGCTGATCTGTCTGGTCGTGGCTGGGCCCTAAGAACCTAGAGAAGTTTCGGGACAAGGTCCTGAGCAAACACGTGGGCATCATTGTCTGCAAAGAGTTTGCAGTTACAGCTAAGGGTGTAGATGAGGATGGAAGAGAATAAAAGGGCAGAGTACCGTGAGCTTAATTTATAATTTTTATTGGGCACAAATGCCTGTTAATCACTAGACTCTTCGAGACTCTAGTTAAATAAGGTGAACTTATTGCGACCCTTCTGTTCGAGAACATAGAAGATTATCTTCCTGCATCACTTGGAGAATCAGCAGATTAGTATAATATGATGATATTACCCAATTTCCACAGGAGGCAATTTGTGTCATGTACAAAGATGGCATACATTTGTTTGCTCTCCTCCCTCCAGTGAATGAGAAATCCTGCTAGCCCCAAGAGAGGTGATGAGAAAAGCTGAACAGTCACCCCTTTTCTAGTGCCTTCTCGATGCCAAAGATGTCATGACATGGACCAAATCACACCTGTCTGTATGTGCTTATGATTGTGTATTCAGAGAGCACTCAATAATTGAGCAGGGGGATCTATATGCGAAACACAAGCTAGCCACTTCCACTGTTATTAATAATCAAGGAATATAAATATCTTACCTTCCCAAAAGTTTTTCTTGTGCGTCAGTAGCCAGAAACTATTGTCAGTTCATCATTTTATGAGATTTCTTTATTGTTAAATTGGCGTGATTGCTGCCTTTATTAAACTCGATGCAATATTGGATTTTCAGTACACATTTTCATTTTCATGGGTAATAATGCTTCCTACAAGGCAACACCGTTCACTTATTACTTAATTTCCATTCTTTGAGCTTCTGTTGTCATGCACATTCTAAAGTGAAGAAGCCAAGGAGGGCCTCTCGTGACTAAAGATGTCTTATACTTCAACCTTTTGCAAATTTGCAGAAACATCACACATCGCTCCATCGCAATACGGGCATGTGGGATTTGACGCTCATTTCGGGAACGATTTTGTCACAACAAAAAAGGGCACGTTGTTTTCTTTTCCCTTCTGTATGACTTTTTCCTTAGCGGTGATGAGACCATGACCCAGAAACCGACATTCACCTGTGGAGAAAAACAACCGTGAGAAGGAAGCCAAGTCCATGGTGCTGAAATCAAGACCTTGCACATGGCAGAGCTGGTTAATTATAATGCACCTTCATTAAAGTTTCTCTACCTTAGGAATTGCTTTCTCACTTTTGCCTTTCTGATGACCATGATATTTCCTTGGCTGGTATTTAGTATTTGATGCTGGGTCCTTGCTTTACTCAGAGATATTTATGGTGTCGTTCTCAATTGCTGTTCATTATGGAGACCTTTCTCATTGGGAATAAAATTTCTCTTCATTTAAACATCCAGTCGGTTTAATGCAGTCTTATAATGACTTATCACTCAACAACAGCATTTTGGATAAAATGTTAATTACACCATGAAACTTCAATTATCATAATGATGGTAACACTTGAATTTTCATGTTTCGATCTTTCCGGTGGGTTAACCCTTTCCGCTAGGACCGTGTGCCGCGATGTGGTTGGCCAGGAAATCACAAAGCAGGCCCAGCGCTCACGCTGAGAGCAGTCCGGAAAACCACCCGGGTCTCCGGCTGTGCAACTGACCAAGGAAGGGGTGTCACCTCCGTCCAGTTCTTAAGTTCCTGATACTAATTTTTGTGCGTGCCTGCTTTTCTCCTGTCCCCCCTGGCCCCCACTTCCCCCTTCTTTTCTTAAGCATTTTCCACAGCCAAGTCTGAGGACTCACCCTGCAGACATTGAGAATGAACAGCCATTGCAGCTTGGACATCATTGTCGCAACGATCCCTTGGGAATGTACAGAGACAGCGCGGTTTGTGTGCACCGTGAGGAGATGCGCTAGACCAGTAACAACAGAGGTCGACGCTGAAAGCCTCGAATGGAAACATTGCTTTAGGAATGGAAATATTAAAAATACTCTGGATTTATGGTGCCTCAGAGGCTGAGCGAGCTCTGCGCAGCCGGGTTTTATACGCGACGCTGCTATTTTTACCAGCCGGCACAACAAGATGACATCTTTTGATCCGGGTCCATGAAACTGTGGGTTGGAAGCCTTTAGGGGTCACCGAAAGAAATACATTTCTTTAAATGTCAAAATGAAAGGACACTGTCATTTTCCATTGGCATTTATTTATATATACCTGCTCATGGGGGAACTTTTCCTTTCTAAGCCCTCTCATCGTTCCTGCAGCTATTTCTGCAAAAATAAGCAAGTCATTTTGGAGAGTGTTTGCCGGTCTTTGTGTATAATGTGGGTGCAGATGCCCGAAATAAATAGAATGACAGAAACACAGCAGCATGTGCAGTGCAGGTCGGGGAGCACCAGTTGTTCGTATCAAGAAAAAAAAAATACAAAGGAGGGGTGTGGATGGTCCGTGCCCACAGGACCTAGCTGCCTGCCTGTTACTTTATTGTCGAAAGAAAAGCGTTGAAATATGGAAACTCGTTGGGAGGTTACATCCCCCTAGTGAGGACCGAGGCAGCTGAGAGTCAGGGGAAGAACTCGGTGTGTGTCCTGGCTCAGTGAGCACTTCAGCACACGCTGGTGGCGGTGGTAGGCAGGTGCTGATTCACCACGAAGCGCAGCTCATTCGCTGGGAAACTCAGCAATCTTCGTTGTTTTGTGTAATTCGAGGGCGAAGGGGAGTATCAGAGTGGGATCATCAATATAAAAGTACCAAGCGCCATGCAACTATAGAAATGCATCAATATTTTGTAGACAAATCATGTTTGCAATTCCAACTTTATGTGTTTTTACACCATTTTACCTCCGTGTTATTCACGGCTTTATATCATACATAAATTCCGGGTAGTTTTAGAAGAAAACGGTGAAAAGCAAATTTGAATAAAATTAGAATTCGGAGACATGTAAATGAGAAGAGGAAGTAGATTTCGGGGGGAAAATTGGATCCCAGTAGCACCACACGCACCTAATGATGGTCATAGTCGAGGCATAAATCTGGTTCCGAGTCTCTTGTAGACAGAACAGAAAAGGAGGCATTTCTGCAGACCTCGTTGTGCAACAAGGCACGCTGAGCTGGTTTGAATATGGAATTCGAATAGCTTCTTCTGACCTCTCCAAGATAAAAATTTCACTTGGTGCTTCAGAGAGGAGATGCTAACAAACAAACAAACAAACTCCCGAAGAAGGGGTTGGTTCTTTCACTGCCTCTCCATGACAACCAAGGAAGTAATGACACATTGACATCCAGGCGCAGCCGCAGAATCTGACCCCCGTGGGCATCTTTCTGATGGTTCTGGTGGCGACAAAGATACAGCCTAGATGATCCAAGGTTTCCCAGGTTCTTTTGATTTTGTTTTTCGTCTGCGTTGGAACAACAAACTCATTTCTTCAATATTTATTGAGTGTCTACTGTGTCTACTACGGTAAGACTAGAAGGGGATGTTTACTTACCCAGGTGCTTCAACGCTGGTCCCTGGTGGGGGTCCCTTTCACACCTCCTGCCAACTCCAACCCCATCAGCACAGGGCCCCCCTCCCTCTCAGCTGATGACTTAGTTTCTTTGGGGGCAATCTAAGACATGTCTCCACTGTCCCTCCCATCCCCGATGGCCGTGTCTACACGGAACACTCTACACCACCCCCTTTGTGTGAACTGTCACAGAGCCAGCCATCCAGTAGTGTCACGTAAGCTGAAGGACGCTATCCCAGCGATTCCAACCCGTTAATCTACACCACCTTTCCCCCTCTTTCCTGGAATCATTCTTTTTTTTTTTTTATCCTCACCCGAGGACACTTTTTCATTCTTTGTTCAGATAGAGCAGGAGGGGGAGAGAGAGAGAGAGAGAGAGAGAGAGAGAGAGAGAGAGAGAGAGAAACATCGACGTGAAAGGGACACATCGAGTGGCTGCCACCCGCACGACCAACCAGGGCCGGGGACAAACTGCAACCGAGGTACATGCCCTTAGCAGGAACCGAACCTGGGTCTCTCCGGACCGCAGGCCAACGCTCCAACCGCTGAGCCAAACTGGCCAGGGCTGGAATCATTCTTATTAGCATACAGGTTGGTTGTCATTTCCCCTTTAAAAATATCTTTCCCGCCCTGGCTGGTTAGGCTCAGCAGGTGGAGCGTTGGACCGTGCACCAAGGAGTCGTGGGTTTGATTCTGGCCAAGGGCATGTACCTGGGTTGTGGTTCAGTCCCCGGGTCTGGTTGGGGTCATGCGGGAGATGGCCAGTCGATGTGTCTCTTTCACATCGATGTTTCTCTCTCTCTCTCTCTTCCCCCCTCTCCCTCTCCCTCTCACTCTATCTGAAGATAAATGGAAAAATATCCTCGGGTGAGGATTTAAAAACAAAACAAAACAAAGCAAAACAAAAGTATCTTTCCCCTGACACTGTATCTCCTCAGTTCCCATCTTGTTTCTCTGCTCTATTTTATAACAAGAATACTTGATTTTTTTAAATGTCCATTTTCTCCCCTTTTTTTTTTGCTTAAAGAGACTTGAATCAAATTTGGTCCCCATCGGTCACCCCAAACTGCTTTTGTCAAGGTTATCAGCATCCTTTTTTGCTAAATTTAAAGGTCGGTTCCCAGTCCTTATGGTTCCTGACCCATTGTTTCCCTAGGTGACCACCCCTCTCCTTGGGACACTTTTCACTTGGCTACCCAGACCCGTCCTCTCCTGGCCTTGAAACTCTGTCCTGTGTCCGGGGCAATTTTTTTTGTCTCTCTGACCTCCCTGGAAGACCCCAGGCCCACTGTTGAGGTCTCTTCTCTTTTATGTCTACAGTCTTTCTTTTTAAAATTTTATTAGTATTTTTTTTCAAATCCTCACCCAAGGATATTTTTTTATTTACCTTTAGACAGAGTGTGAGGGAGGGAGGGAGAGAGAGAGAAAGGGAGAGAGAGAAACATTGATATGAGGGAGACACATCGACTGGTTGCCTCCCGCAGGACCCTGACCAGGGCTGGAACTGAACCGCAACCGAGGTACGTGCCCTTGACTCACTGGTCCACGGGCTGATGCTCTAACCGCTGAGCCACACCGGCCAGGGAGAGAAGACCTGTCAGGTCCACCCAATCGGTCACTTGTCAGTCCCAAATACTTTCTAAATGCCTTTCTTCACTCCGGTGCATGCTTTGTTTGGCTAACTGAATGAGATCCACAAATAGAACAGAGAGATCAAACAGAATGAAGGATAAAGCAATCCACATTTTCTGGTATTTTCGCCGTCCCTTGCTTTCAATTCCTCGCACTTTAAAGACGTATTATCATACTCGAATGGTTTTCTTAATTGATGCTTATATTACAGAGAAATCATCAATTAGAAGACAATAATAGGAGAACAAAGTAGATTATAAAAGTGTGCAATGTGATTCAGTATTGAACTCTGAGGATGTCTACAGGATATCTCTAGGCCGGAGGTCTTTTTCTAAAATATGCTTTTATTTAAAAAAAAAAATCTTTATTGATTTTTAGGGAGAGAAGAAGGGAGAGAGAGATAGAAACGTTGATGTGAGATATAGCGATCGGCTGCCTCCTGCACGCCCCCTACTGGGGATCGAGCCGGCAACCTGGGCTCATGCCCTGACCTGGAATTGAACCGGGACCCCTCAGTCCATGGGACAGTGCTCAGTCCACTGAGCCACACCGGCCAGGCCAGGCAAGAGGTTTTTAGATGTTTTTTTTCTTTGTGTTAGTTGTTGTTGTTGTTCTTCTCCTTCTTCTTCTTCTTCCTTTATTATAGGCTTTATAAACATAAACTATGATAAATGACAATGTAGGGATTCATTTTAGTTTAAAAACAAAGCCCAACAACATATAACTATGTATGTATTTTACATATTTGTAAACATTTTACACATTTTCATTTCACGTATTTTCAATATTTTATTTTCTATGCGTTTGCCCCTGTGTTGAAATACTTTGCTCACTTTTTGCTTCTTAGTGGCAGCAGTATTTGCTTGAGGGCTCTGTGCCGTAGAAAATGGCACAAGTAAAGAAATATGAAAATTTCATGGATGGAAATCCAATCGAACCACACGCGTGAAGAGAGACCCAGTTGGTAACGTCCTCCGCCACTCGCAGTCAGACTGGCACCGATAGAAAGCGGCCCCAGGTCAGTGTTCATCACTTTTTAAGTAAAAGGCACCTTCTCCGCACAGATCAGGATGAAATCACTCATGTAATTAAACCTGAAGATCCCAGCTTTTCGAAATGCAGATGGGCTGAGCGTTTCAATAGCCACCCTGACCTTATGTTAGTACTATATTTCTCCGGCTAGGCTAAACATCTTTGCAGCTTATCTCAGGGTAATTTAAGGATTAATTGCTTCGGGAAGCAAGATTAGGCAAGTTGCTTTATTGCAATGAAATCAAAGAGCATCTTGTTAGTGACTTTGTCAACACAGCAATCACCATTTGTCAGAAAAATGCAATTTGCTGGTATTTGGCTTGGGGGGAAAGAAAAAGAATAAGAGTTGTGGAGTCTTGCTGTTCATTTCCCACAATGCTGCACCCCCTTGCTGGGATCTCACGCGCGTTTCCAGAATGACTTAGGGGCCGGAGCTTTGCTGCGACACAGGGTGCTGGAGTTGGGGCGTGCTGCGCCGTACTTGGGTCTTAGCTCTCCAAAACCATGCCAGGACCACAGGTACCAAGTTACGGACACAGAGCTTGCCACAGTACCTGAGCACAGCACCCAGATAGCAGGACACCACCTTAGTTGGATAGTAAACATACGAAGATGGAGACCCGTACGATGCATGGGCTACTGACTTCATATCCAGTTGTCTGTACATTAAAAGTGACTCTTTGATGATAGAACCTACTCATTTGCACTATGCTCGAGTGTGCTTCCTTAGCAATTCAGAACATTTCTAGGTCCTTGGGGAGGCTTGGCCTGTTCTTTGGGATTCTTGACTGTAGGGGGCGGTATAGGAGCTCCGCTCCGAGGAGGGGAGGAGGGGCTTTGAGCCAGGGCTCTGGGAGACTGCTCAATGGGATGCTGAATATTAGAGGTATTTTCAACTTTGTGTACTACAGGAAACAGAAATTAATGAGTTGACAAGAGTGCAGGCTTGGAGATAAGTCCTGAGTTGAATTCTACTGAAACAGCATGCCTGTTGACTTCTTTGAACATTATTGTTCTCATCTGTAAAATAGAGCTCCTAACATGTTCCTCGTATCGCTGAAGGGACACAGGTGAGTGAATATATGAGAATCACTTGGCACCTGCTGTATCGCTCACCAAGTGAAGTCCATTTCACCTTCATAGTAGGAGCTGAATAAATGGTAGTTATGGTTACGTGAACATTCTTTATTTTTTTTCTTTATTGATTTTAGAGAGAGAAGAAGGGAGAGGGAGAGATAGAAACATCGATGAGAGAGAACATCGATTGGCCGCCTCCTGCATGTCCCCCACTGGGGATGTGGCCCACAACCTGGGCATGTGCCCTGACCGGGAATTGAACCGGTGACCTCTTGGTGCAGGGTCGACGCTCAACCACTGAGCCACACCGGCCAGGCGTATGTGAACATTCTTCAGGCATATCAGTATAATCATTTTGTGGAATGTGCTTATGTCACTTTAAAGAAATATTACCTGCAATTCTTCAGTAACTTAAGATCATTTCACTCTTAAGGGACAACCCCAGACACTCCTGCCGAGCATCAGTTTGGGTCAGGGGCTCACATGAACGCCATGGGGACAGCCCTGGATCAGGGCTCAGCTGGGCACCAGAGATGCTTCTGCTCTGCCCTAACTCACCCTGGCTCTCGAACTCATCGTCTCTTCAGTGTGGCGGGCACTTCCCTTTCCTGTGGAGTTTAAAAAGGAGGCTCTATTGTCCACTTGGCAGGCAAACTCCCAGACTGGCCAGCTCCGGATGGAAAGCCAGGAGGCAAAGATGGGGGTGTGGCCCTGGATGGTTTGGCTCAGGGGTTAGAGCGTCGGCCTGCGGTCCAGAGAGACCCGGGTTCGGTTCCCGCTAAGGGCATGTACCTCAGTTGCAGTTTGTCCCCGGCCCTGGTTGGGTTGTGTGGGTGGCAACCACTCGATGTGTCCCTTTCACGTCGATGTTTCTCTCTCTCTCTCTTCCTCTCTCCCTCCCACTGTATCTGAACAAAAAATGGAAAAATGTCCTCAGGTGAGGATAAAAAACAACAACCAAGATGGGGGTGTGACCACTTCCTTCTCCGTTCTCTTATTTAAAAGCTCCTCCCCACCCAGCTCTCTGTGCTCCCTGACTCCTCTGGGATCCAGGGAGAGGGGATATTTGACGGTGGACGTAAGAGGAAGGGACAGAGAAGGTGGTTCAGTCAGATATTTATCATGATGTTGTGGCTTTTGCAGATATCCAAGCCATCTCCTCCTGATGCTGGAGATCTCTTACCAGAAATGTCCTGAGTCCTACACACTGCATCTCCCCTGGCTCACCTCGGTGATTCCTCTTGACCCCCGAGGTCTTGCCTCTCCCCTTAGCTGGTTCCTTAGACAACCCCAGGCCAGTGTTTGGTCCATGGGGAAAGTGGGTGTTGTTCTGTTGCTGAAGATCTGTGGGCACATCGATTGGGATTAACAGCACACTGACGGTCAACAATCCTCCCTTTAAAAAAATTCTAACTTTTTTAACAGGTGGAGCGTGGGTTCATCTAAGAATCGTGTGATCGTCTTCTCTCTCACAAACACATCGTACTCAGATGGCCTACATCTTTATTTGGAAGGTGAAAGTCTCATTATTTGTTGTTTTGACCGAAGACCTTGGACCCAGAGGGAAACAGCTCTCGTTTTGTATCCGATTCCATTCGGATTGGCCAAGTCACCCCAGCGTTGCCATGTGTATAGTTCCAGGCATCATGTCATAAAAAGCGAAAACATATTAAAAAACAAAACAAAACCCTGAAGTTCCCTTTTAGCTTCTTTTCTCACCCCAGGTCTTAACTGACCCTATTTGTAATTCATTGTTTCTATTAAGTTGTACATGATAAATATTAGTTGGCTTTGCAATGGATTTCACTGGTGATTGATTCTAGTGAATTTATTTCGTATCATCCTCGGCGCTTATGGATTTTGAGATTAGGAGATGAGCCAAGCACGTGTCTGGGAGTGACTTTGGAAGAGCAGAGAGCCCTCAGCTCCCCGTGACCTGCGTCCTCAGCTCGCCTTTTCCACGGTCAGTCACCCATTCCGATCACGTGCTCTCCACTTGGGCTGCCATGTGATTGCTGCTGAGACCTGACTGCAGGGCAGACAGACAGAAAAGCAGCAACAGCAGCCGGAGTGGCTAACATCTGGGCTAACGGAGAACGAAAGGCACCCTCAAGGGGGGAAGGGTTCGTCCCACCGCTCGGAGCTGCAAGGACCTCTGAGACCCGGACAAAGAAAACAAGACCCTCTGAAGGCCTGGGTTACGGGAAGTCTTCCTCCGAGTCCATGTCCTACGTGCCCTTTCCATCATAGGCTTGGCGTAAACTATCGAAATCAAGATAGGCTTTAGGATTTAATCAGAGAGGCTTCAAAACGTAGCTCTCCGGAGTGGACAGTGACCTTGAAATTGGGCCACACGAATACAGCACATTCCACTGGCAGAGGACCATGCAAAATAAACGACTGAACTTGAAAAGACTCATAACTTATATTGTATTTTATTGTGACGTATGCTAATCAACAACGGAGTCTGTGGATCTCAGTTTACTTTTCCAGGCGTTTTGAATAGAGAAGTAATGCTTTCTCGTCAACTCCCAGCAGACACTGGGCACAGAGGACATGCCCGGTGTAGGAAAATAGAAAGGGCTCTCCCGGCGGTACTTCATAACCCCCACGACTAGTTCACAAAGCATGAAATCCCAGCGTGGTCAACTGCTTCTCCTCATTCTGGACGCCCTGAGCGGGACTTCTGTCGCGGGTATAGGGTCGCTTTAACAATAACGTCTGGTTTCTAATTCTGCGGGCGTCCCCTGCGTCGACGCGGGAGCATCGCTGGTCTGTCTGGAGAATGACAATCCGTGGTGTGCTTTGACAAACGGGAGGAGGTAACGAGGTCTTTTCGGATATGATTATGTTTTCTACTTCCCCATCTAATTTGCTCTAAGGTAATTCCACCCGTATTTCCCTACCTCTTAACGAGGATGAATAGCTTTGCAGTCGTTCTAGGGGCTTTAATGGTTGGCCCGACGCCGCAGGTCTCTTTCTGTAGTGCTTATGATGCGTGCGCGTGCCTTCCCATTCTGGTAGACTTTCTGCCAATGCGACTTTCTGAATAAACTCTAATGGCAATATCGTGGAGGAGGCCGTTATGACGATGCCATCGAAGTCCTGGAAGTGAATTATGAACCATAGGAGGACCGCAGGGGTGCAGAGGAGGGGGGCGCCCACCCCAGGCCTGCCCCCGTCTCCCGTGTTCTTAGGCGCCAGGAAGCAGCGACCTCCCTCCGCAGACTGCTCCGGTGGGCAGCACCGAGCGCACTGCCCAGTCCCCTCACGGCGATGCTGTGATCTCGAATGGAGCATGGAGTGCGTCTCCTCCGCCTGGCTCGGTGACGTGCTGCCTACTTCCCCGAGAAGATGCTTTTTTCTCTCTTTTTTATCGTTTTCCTTATGGTCATCAGAAATCTTCCACACCAGAAAAGTGCATCTCAAAAGTCTATCTATCTATCATCTATCTATCTATCTATCTATCTATCTATCCATCCATCCATCTATCTATCATCTATCTATCTATCTATCTATCTATCTATCTATCTGCAAAAGTGCATCTCAAAAGTCTATCTATCTATCATCTATCTATCTATCTATCTATCATCTATCTATCATCTATCTATCTGTCTGTCTATATCTATCTATCTATCTATCTATCTATCTATCTATCTATCATCTATCAATCATCTATCTATCTACTCCTCTATCCATCCATCAACCTGTCCTCAGTGATTCCCCCAGAAGTCTGTTAGCTGCCCGGAATGTGCCTAGTGTAATTATGAAGCTGGGATACAAGGAGCAGTAATGTCAGAGGAAGGAGCGTGAAAGCAGAGAAACGTGGCTAAGAGGAGATTGGAACAGCGACAGCAAGCAGGGTATGGACAGTCTCAGCAAACCCTTCCCCTGGGGCCCGTGACTCCGAACAGTAGAACAGTCTGAAGCTGAGGCTGGGCCAGGGGTGAGGCTGGTCCCCGAAGCCGCGCAGACCCTTCAGAACGCGGGACAGTGGTCAGGAAAGGGAAGTGCTGTCCACCTCAGCGTTCGGCGCTCGGGCTCAGCAGTGTGCGTTCGTGCACAGTCAGCCACACCCTCGGGCTGGGGACACGTGCATTTCGCGCTGAGTAGTGTGCGTTCGTGCACAGTCAGCCACACCCTCGGGCTGGGGACACGTGCATTTCGCCGCGTCTCCCTGCTCATGAGTAACACTGAGAGGGGGCTCCGGCTGCTGGCTCGCCCGCGGACTCGGGGTGCGTCCCCTCTCCGGTCCGGCCCGGCAGCTGCGCTCTGCGGTCGTTCCCACCCCCCACCCCCAAAACGCTGCTTTTTAATTAGGAAATGATTTGGTATGGAGACTCCATCTTCCTTTGACTGGCTCACAAAAAGTAGCTTTTCCATGTGTTCCATTATTCAAAGAGAATCTGTGATATACCACGATACTCAAGCCGGATGCAGGAGCAACTTCTGTGTTTTCATCCAAGGGTGGACCGGTTTCCCCACACGACGTATGTTGTCGCATTGTGTCTTCCGTCTTTCAGCAGCATTCCAGTCTTCTGGAGGCATTTTCTGGCAAGGGAGTCGATTTCATTCTGCCTTTATTCTGTCTTTCATGCATTCCGTCATTTTTAATGCATCCAAAGAGCAGGTGTTCCCCAGACTTGTGCGTTTGTCTTTTATTCAGGTAAGAAACCTCAACAAAGAAGCCTTGGATTTGCTCTGCAGCTCAGTGAAATTTTGGGAGGCACTGTATTCACCATTTGCTGAAACATCGGGAAGAGGCATTTTCGTGTTCTTGATGCTTAATTTTCAAACGGATTACTGATTGTCGGCTAATAGCGCACCACATACATGTAGAGAGAAGCATATTGCGAATGATAAATGGTTTCCTTGATACAGATTTTTGGTCCAAGTTTGGTCAGACCAAATGATTTCACCATTGTTTTTAAACTTACAAAACCAAAGAGCTTTATTAGAACAGTGTAGGGATCACGTGTCATTTATGTTTTTGCTGTTACACTGTGCCTGCATTATTAATTATCTGCAGTTTCGATTTCCCTGTAGACATTTTTGAGAACCAACTTCCCATTTTGTGGTTTAATTAAAAGCGAGAAAATCTGACATAAAACTCCACAAATCTGAGCCAGCGCACACGGGCATATAGTCCTGACAATGGGGTGGGGTGGGGTGAGAACCTCCATTTGAGAAAGTAGAATTCATTTTCCCCTCATAGTTGTAGCGGGAAAAGATAGCCAAGTGGAAGAGGTGACACCTGTTTTGGAGGAGGCTTCGACCTGAGGGCGACAGGACATTAGACCGTGGAGGAGAAGCCGCTGAGGGAGCTGCCAGGACTGGACATTCAGACACCGTACTGGTGAGTGAGGCAAAAGCTTCATGTAATCAACAGAATGTTCCTTGTTCGGCCGCGTGCGTCTATCTCCCTCGGAATTCTCACGGACAGAGACGGAGCCAGGAAGCTCATCTGGGATGAGCTGTGATCCAGGAATCCAAACATCGGCGCACTCGCCACTATTCCGAGGATATTTTTCCCAGCGACTTTTTTTTTATAGAGAGAGAGTGAGAGAGTGGAAGGGAGTAAGGGAGAGAGAAAGGGAGAGAGGGAGAGAGAGGGGGGGAGAGGGAGGGAGAGGGGGGGAGCGGGGAGAGGGGGAGAGGGAGAGAGAGGGAGGGGGGAGAGGGAGAGGGAGGGAGGGGAGGGGGGAGAGGGAGAGGGAGGGAGGGGAGGGGGAGGAGAGGGGGAGACGGAGAGGGAGGGAGGGGGGAGAGGGAGAGGGAGGGAGGGGAGGGGGAGAGGGAGAGAAGGGGAGGGGGAGAGGGAGGGAGGGGGAGGGGGAGAGGGAGTAGAGGGGGGAGGGGGAGAGAGGGAGGGGGTAGAGGGGGAGAGGGAGAGGGGGGAGAGGAGGAGAGGGGGGAGAGGGGGGAGAAGGGGAGAGGAAGAGGGAGGGAGGGGGGTGAAAGAGACACATGGATTGGTTGCCTCCCGCAGAAGCTGCTGCTGGTCAGGGGATGGAACCCGAAACCCAGGCACATGCCCTTGACGGGGAATCAAACCTGTGACCCTTTGGGTAGTGGGCCAGCACTCTAACCACTGAGTGCACCGGCCAGGGATCACTTTGGTTCTTGAATAAAGTGATCAATAAAAATAAAACATTTCTCCGGAAGGAAGGTAAGTTTCCGTGCGTTCCCTGTGTAAAAACACACGACTTTTGCATATTTTCATCAAGTATATAGCTCCTGTCTGTCTGACTCGTTCACCGATATTCCTTAATTTGTTCTATTTTTCTGCTAAGGGGGTAGTATAATATCCACATCAAAAACGTGGGGCACAACTCATCACTATCTGAGTCTCAGAACTCTCCACCTTTTGTGTGTTGTGTTGGTGATTGACACAAAATGGTGGTGAGTCACTAACATGCACTGAATGGAGTTTGCGGAAGGCAGAGAGAATTAGGGTTCGGGGCCAACGTCGCTGGGAGCACAGCCACCCTGCATGTCTCTGCTGGTTCTGGCTCCAGCCTGTTCCACAGTGACAGCCTATGCCACGCACACGCAGCTTCCCAGTTACCGTATGTCGAATGGGGGCTGCAAAGGGCCCTGAGGTATCGCTCAGGGGAGCAGATATAATCTCGCTGGCATCAGTGAAGTGTCCTGGATGGAATGTAGGGTTAAAGACGGTGACTAGCCCCTCAGCCGATGGGACCAGGACTTGCCAGGGTCTGTCCTACGCTCTTGAGGTTCAACCACGATGAAAGCGTATACGTTACACAGAGAAGAACTGTGCAGAGTAGTCTTGTGCGTCAGGGATATTTGTTTCACAGAAAATTACAGATATCATGAACATATCAGGAGGCCAAAGAGACATTCAAATAAATGTTATTCTGGGAAAATGACTGCGTGGCCAGACGGACATGTCTTCTTTGTAAAAAAATTTTTTTCATTGACTTTAGAGAGAGGAGGGGGCGGGGAGAGAAACATCAGTGTGAGAGTGAAACTTTGATTGCCTCCCGCATGAGCCCTGACCGGGACTGAACCCACAATCTGGATATGTCCCCTGACCAGGCTGACACAGCTTCTTGAAAATTTTACTTTTTAGAAGGTAAAACATTATTTCTCCAAATGTGGATCTGCAATACTCACATCAAATTCTACAGTGTATATTTTATAGTTCAGATTCTTGGGCCATCCAAAAATTCAATTCATTCTGCACATGACAGCCAAGTGTCTGATCTTTAAAACCAGGCATCCGAGGTGAGCCCTGGTGACATTTACGTGCGCACGAAGTCTGGGGATGGCAAGGAGTCAGGAAAGGAGGGACTGATTCTCTGAGTGTACTCTCACAGAAGTTGGCGAGGGAACTTAAGGAAACGTGACTGTTTTAGCCAAGGACGTATTAGAGTCAAGGAAAGAGAAACTGAGCATAACCAGACTGCTTTGCTCTAGATAGCCGGTATCAAAAGCTGCATCAGTAAAATGTCAGCACCACTGCAAAGCACTTGTCCCTGGAAAAGAAACAGTTCAAGAAGCTTGGCTTCTCTTGCAATGCAGCTCAGTGTGTAATTATTCAGCTTCGGTGTGGTGGACGGGTTGGGGTCTCTGAAGATGCCAGTGGGTGGTTTGCTGAAGGAGCTCCCCAAGTCCCGACTATGAAAGGATGCACACCAGACAGAGAAGAGCTATGGATTCTCCAGCCAAGGGGCAACAGGAGAGGCTGGCCCAGAATTGTAGGGCGTTCGGAAGGTTGCGTCCCGCATGAGTTGAGACCAAGATGCTGACAACGACACAGATTGTCACTTGTTTTGCTCTTCAGTTTTTTTCATTTATTATTATTTTTTTTTATCCTCACCCAAGGAGGACATTTTTCCATTTTTTGTACAGATAGAGTGGGAGGGAGAGAGGGGAAGGGAGAGAGAGAGAGAAACATCGACGTGAAGGGACACATGGAGTGGCTGCCACCCGCACAACCAACCAGGGCCGGGGACAAACTGCAACCGAGGTACATGCCCTTAGCGGGAACCGAACCCGGGTCTCTCCGGACCGCAGGCGGACGCTCTAACCGCTTAGCCAAACTGGCCAGGGCAGTTTTTTTTCATTTATGAACATCGGAAGAGGAAGGTCTTGCTGGTCGGGTTTATGGTGAAATGACAGGGTTTGAGCTCCTTAACTGCTATTCTATTTCTACATTCTAGATTATTTTTGCACACACCCCACAGCAGGGAGCCCAGTATGATTATTTTAAGCAGGATAATTCATGTCTAGCGTGCAATTTGGAACCACGGTCCCCGCCGTGCAAGCCAGTCCGTATTGAACAAGTCAAAGGAAGGCCCCGCTGACGGAGCCACGTTCTCGGTCACCCGGCTTGTTCAGCGACCTGCTGCAGCTGGGTCTTCCCTCCCCCCGAGCGTCGATTCCAGCACAGCAGTGCTGTTGGCCGCGGCACAGACGCCTCCTCGCTCAGGGGAACGGGGATCAAGGCCTTTCCTAGGACCACGGGCAGCGCTGGCCAGAGTCCAGGGATTTTGGGGGGCAGCCGTTCCTGTCGCTGCAGATTTTGCTATAGCTCCAAGAGGTAGGGACAGGACTGGTCCCTGAGCAGGACATCACCTGCACTTAGGGTAGCAGGGATCAGCTCACGGAAGCGCGTGCTGAGTATGAAGGCCTCCTGCCAATTCCTGTTTGAGGAAGCAGGACCCAGAGCCGCCCCAAGGCCACCAAGAGGAAGAGAGACTGACGAGGCCTGAGAGCTGGCCCAGGCTGTCGGGCTCTATCTGCCACTGGGGTGCGGCCCACGTTACCCTTTGACCATACTTTTGGGGCCCCCAACCTGGTGGTGGCCAAGCCAAGTTCCCAGGACATGAACCAGATAGACAACAAGGCGAGAGCTGTGCCCAGGAGAGAGAGGATGCCCGATGGGGACCCCAAAGCAAATTCATGAGCCACCGTGCAAAGACCCAACTCTTGCCAATGTTTTTCCTGCCAGTCTCAGTTGGCGAAGGAAGGGACAACATGAAATCTTGCCTTCCTCTCTCACCCAGACCCCACGGAGAGACGGATGAGCTGGCTTTGGTGAGAATTCTCACCCCGTCCCCAACCCCGGCTTCTGCCAGTTTTCCCAGAATGCCGCCTGCATGGTCCAGAGCAAGGGCTTGTACCCGAGGGTCAAGAAGGTGCCAGAAGCTGTAGAGAAAAAATAATTTCCCTTTGTGGAGAGGCCTGGCTGAGGCCCCTTCTTCTGGAGGGCACCTTAAAAACGGACCAGCTCACCTGGGGTAACAGTTCTCCCCTGCGCCCACTGTGCCCACCGTAGTTCGGGGTGAGCTTCGGTGAGGTCACCTGCCCCTTCGGCCTGAGAACACATCGCACTCACCCCGCACGGCCCCAGCCTGGGTGCTAAGCAGGAGCCCGTCTGACGCCGGGCCCGGTCCGCTTCTCAGTCGGACTCGCCTGCCCCTGCGGCTTTCTGGACTCAGACCCGAAACAGAAACGCTCCAATAAGGGCTCAAAGCCATGATGCAGAACCTGCGAAGCTGGGATCCGGGACTCGGGAAGGGCTTCCCCTTGACCTCGAGGCCTGGGGACAGCAGTGAGCGCGAGGGGTGGACAGGTGCCCCCCAGGGACTGTGGCGTGGGCGCGTTTCCCGGGGTTCCTCCTTCCGACACAGTGTTGTGAAGATGTTAAAAATTAGCCATTTATTTGAACACACAGAGATTCCACGTGAGCAACATCCAGTGTGGCGGGAAGAGCCCCGAGCGCTGTACGTCTCCGGGCACCAGGGGACGGAACCAAGGGAGTTGACCAGGGTTGGTGACTGCAAGGCCGCTTTCCTTGAGGGGACGGCAGGGGCCCGCCAGGCTGTCGGCCTGCTGATCAGCTGGCCCACGAGGGGCGGGCCGCAGACCCGAGTCTGCGAGAGCCGAAGCTGTGCTGAAGGCTTGGTGACGCGGCCTCTTCTGCTGGGCCCTTTGCCTTGTTCTGCACACAAGTGATTCCTTTCCTCCAGAAACCTGGCCATCACCCTTCCGGTTAGTTGCCAGGACGGGCGCGGTGGCGGAGTGTGGCCGCTGGCCCGCAGGGTCGTTGCTTCTCAGGGGCCATCGGTGGTCTTCCCAGCGTCGGATGAAAAGTCCAGACTGCCCTCGGGCTGCGCTCTTTCGTCCTGGGCTCCACGACCCGCACGACGTTGCTACGTAGGCAAAGCACTTCCTCGCGAGGGTGGTTCACAAGGGACGTGCAAGCCCTTGAAGCTGCCCTCCAGTCTCCACGGCGCGTGGTCACGAATGAGGAGTGTGAGCCATTCGCCTGGGGTCCCCAGGAGAGGGCGGGCAGCGTCACCTGCCAGCTCTCACAGGTGAAGGTGTTGGTGTTTACTTCGTCCAGGCCCCAGGAAAGGCAGAGGGAACCCCCCTGACCAGCTCTCACAGGTGAAGGTGTTGGTGTTTACTTCGTCCAGGGCCCCAGGAAAGGCAGAGGGAACCCCCCTGACCAGCTCTCACAGGTGAAGGTGTTGGTGTTTACTTCGTCCAGGCCCCAGGAAAGGCAGAGGGAGCCCCCCTGACCAGCTCTCACAGGTGAGGGTGTTGGTGTTTACTTCGTCCAGGCCCCAGGAAAGGCAGAGGGAGCCCCCCTGACCAGCTCTCACAGGTGAAGGTGTTGGTGTTTACTTCGTCCAGGGCCCCAGGAAAGGCAGAGGGAGCCCCCCCTGACCAGCTCTCACAGGTGAGGGTGTTGGTGTTTACTTCGTCCAGGGCCCCAGGAAAGGCAGAGGGAGCCCCCCCTGACCAGCTCTCACAGGTGAGGGTGTTGGTGTTTACTTTGTCCAGGGCCCCAGGAAAGGCAGAGGGAGCCCCCCCTGACCAGCTCTCACAGGTGAGGGTGTTGGTGTTTACTTCGTCCAGGGCCCAGGAAAGGCAGAGGGAGCCCCCCTGACCAGCTCTCACAGGTGAAGGTGTTGGTGTTTACTTCGTCCAGGGCCCCAGGAAAGACAGCGGGAGTGCCCCCCTGACCAGCTGCCAGGAATCAAGCTCTTCAGCAGTTGTCCAGGCCCTGGGCCGAGGGCGGCACCCGCTGAGTGTACCGGTTGCGTGTCCAGTGCGGTTCTTCTGAGCTCTTTGCAGAGACGCCTCTTTCCTGGGCTGCCGCGGGTGAGTCTCCCTGGCTGTAGTGTTTCCATGAGGCTGTTGTCTACTGTCCTGGACGGTTGTTTTTCATCCTGGGTCTGTTTTTCGGCTTTGCTTTATATTTTATTTTTGCTCTTTCCGTGAGACCTTAGGAGACACGTGAAGGTTAAAGGACATCCCAGTTGTCTTCCTTGTGCTACAATGTTTTTACATAGCAGCTTCTTTAGGGGCAGGAGACAAAACCTAATCACGAGAAAAATCTCGTTAGTCATGTTGATACCATCTGGGGGAAATGCTGACATAGCATTTTTGACTTTGGAGACACAAAAATATTTACTGAAACATTGTGCAATAAACATTGTTATGTCAGCTTTAGACTTCAGGTAGTTTAGTTCCTTGGCCTCAATTAGTGAAGGGAAGGACCAGGGCTGACCATGGCTCATGACGCCGAGAGCAAACGTTTATGATAAAGGTAGTAAAACATTACAAAAGAACGGACAACTTAAATGTTTTTCAAGTACATTAAACATCCAAGGTGATCTCATAAGAAGATGCGTGTGTTATTGTTTTTTCTATCAAGTCCGCTTATTTTCCATCCAGAATTTCTTTGTTATATCGTTTAGAAATAGGGGACATAAAACCACAGAGCCCCCAGATGGCGAGAAGGGACAGTTTACTGTGCACACACCACAGGGAGTCTGAGCAGGGTCACTCCGCGACCGCGGGTGAGCTCAGGTGTGGGTTGTCACGTGGCTCACAGGGTGATGGGGCGGACTGTTCATTCTGCCCGTGGTTGGCTGTACTATTAGTGCTTTTTTTTTTTTTTGTACAGACAGAGTGGGAGGGAGAGAGAGGAAGAGAGAGAGAGAGGGAAACATCGACGTGAAAGGGACACATCGAGTGGCTGCCACCCGCACGACCAACCAGGGCCGGGGACAAACTGCAACCGAGGTACATGCCCTTAGTGGGAACCGAACCCGGGTCTCTCCAGACCGCAGGCGGACGCTCCAACCGCTGAGCCAAACTGGCCAGGGCTATTAGTGCTTTCTTGATGACAGGGAATTAGTTAGTAGTTACATACCTGGTTTGGGGAACAATTCAAGTTTTATGATTTTCAGAGACATCGACAAGTGGCCCAAGTCAAAGCTTGTTAGTGTTGCAGGACGCGCCAAGTGGAGTTTGCTTGCGTGACCGGAGGGGTCCTGTCTGCTCAGGAGATTTGCAAGTGTGTTTGATTTCAGATGTTGTAATCATAGTGGGTCCCCCTGAAAGATGGCTTAGGTTTCATTTTCACCAAAAAGTGGATATTAAAAATATTGTCGTTACATTTGCTTTCAGTGTTTCCTGAGGATCAAGTCCCCCAATGGAAATCTTAGTTCAGAAATTAAGAAGTTGAAACACGTTCGTGGTTCCTATTACGTATTGACAAATTGATTTCAAATGTTTTGTCCCAATTAACCTCAATCTCAGCAAAACCTGTTTTATTCGTGGCCTTCTTGTCATTGTTTGCTTTTATAAACCACCTTTAATGAGCTGACTCTTCCTGTGAGTCCGTCTTTAAGAACAGAGGTGAGGGCGGGGCTTCTACTAACGGGACAAGACAGCAGATCTTTATCCATCATTCGGGACTCGCAGGAGGAAAGGTGCGTGGATGCGGCGGAGAGTGTGACCCTGGCTTCTCATAAAAATAGGGTTTGATTCTGGTCGTCTGAGGCCTTAGTTTGACAAACCGTACCGGCACCCTCAAGCTGGGTGCTGGTTCATGCTAGTCACTCACCGTGTCAAGAGAAAATGGTGTGCTTCTGTTCTTGGTGGCACCTTTCTGAAAAGATTTATTCTTAGTTGAATGGCATGGATGCAAAGGGACTTAAATATTCTGAATAGCAAGACAAGTCTCACATGATCTCACTTACAAGTGAAATCTAAAGAACAAAATCAACTGACGCACAAGACAGGTCCAGAGGTAACGGTGTGTGGAATAGACTGATGAGGGAGGGGGGTGGGGGTGGGGTGGGGAGGGGACAGGAGGAGATTAACCAAAGGACACGTATGCGTAACCCATAGGCACAGACAATAGCATGGGGATGGCCTGGGGTGGGGTGGAAGGGGGCAAAAAGGGAGAAAATAGGAGACATCTGTAATACTGTCAACAATAAAGTAAACTAAAAAAATATTAAAAATCATTGGTTGGCAGAGGGGAAAATAAGAAAACATGACACTTAAAAAAATAAATAAAACACGTACTACTCTGTTCATCGTACTGTTCTGTCCTGAGTGATAGAACTAGAAAGTGCACAGGTTGAGAGGTAAGTGATTGAAGTCAACATGGACTAACTTTCTAATAAAGCAGACTAAATATAAAATATGTAGTCACAACGCATGAATCTCTGGTGACTTTACTGGAAATTCTGTGGAGTTT
Source organism: Molossus molossus (assembly GCF_014108415.1). Lineage (NCBI taxonomy): Eukaryota > Metazoa > Chordata > Mammalia > Chiroptera > Molossidae > Molossus > Molossus molossus. Next base: position 113,571,568 of record NW_023425399.1, read on the forward strand.
CTGATGAGAGATTGAAATCGGTCAATGGAATAACTTTTACAACTGCTGCTCTATGATGTTATAATTTTTCTTTGAGGATATTCAGAACTCAGGTGTTAGTCCATGTCCTGCCTGGAATTTCATGTCTATATGCAACATAAATGAGAACTGACTCAATGAAGGTAATACAAATAATAGTACTGATATTTAAAATGATACTTCAATAATATAATAGGATTTACTTATTCCTCTCTAAATCTCTACAAACTTTCATTGTGCTGTTATTAAAAACAAAGTGATCTAAGAGAGATTGGTATTTGTTTTGGATTTTCTATAACCAGAAAAAAGGGGAATAACAATGTTTTGGGAAAAGGTTGATTGTGTTTCTTGAGTTGTTAATGTGTCCTCAAGTTAAGCATTTCCACATAATTGGTTAACTGTCTCTCACATGTAATTTGATTTAAAGTTATAAATTGCTTTTTTTGAGACATCCTAATAATGGATGTTTATTCAGTTAGGATGTCAAGGAAGTGTTCTAAAAATCTATAGTCCTAGAAAAAAATCATATATTTGCTTTGTCATACTGTATCAAGTCTATTTTATGGTTGATTAAAAAGTAATAGTTACTGTTCTAGATCATTCACCTCCTATGTTTTGATGGTAGATTATTTTATTCGCTATTCCATAGGGAATGAATGATTAAAGTAGGAAGCCAGTAAACTGTATTTTTAAAAAACCCTATGTTTATGGAGAAAGGGGGATGGATGGTTCTTTAGTACGCAGGCCAGAGGCAAGGGGACCATGGACTACTAATACCTGTTCCAAAGTTGACTGCACTTTGAATTACTGACTTTGAAAATGACCCTCACGGCGCAGACCGTGCCGTGTGCTAGCCGTATGTGCAGGCGGGAAGCTCAGAGGACTCAGAAAGAAAGCCAATTTAGGACCAGTGACCCTAGAAATTGCCTAAGACAAAGCGATGGGTTTATTTATAGTTAGAGTAAATAAATGCCTTCATGTCTTCTTGATCTTTTAGGCATATCCATGGAGAAGTCCCAAACGAGTGGACTAAACCGTACCAGGAAGGTACTCACCCAATATACAGTCATCTCCAACGGGAGGTCTCCAGTGACTTCCTCAGACATTGGCTAGACTAGAACAGCGGCGAGGGGACAGATTCTGATGGTGACACACTTTGCCCCAAGTCTCTCTCCTGCGTGTCCCCAGGTCTCGGTGTCTAACCTCGCTCCACACCCTCTGCAGGCACCCACAAGGTGCTATCTGGAGGTTCTCTACTCCGTTTCTGTGGGATCCTAATTTCTGCGTATTTCATCATGAGCCAATTTAGTTAAGGTTTTTCCACACTCACTTTGTTAGGTGGCGATGTTGCTGTCAGTCCATGGTTGAAAGCCCCACATTGCCCCAAACTCCCACCTCGTCCACCAGCGAGAATAAAACAAGAGCCCTTTCTCTCAAGAGGGTGGCGAAAACGAGGTGAAGGACACAATCCTCTCCTCCCCCGAACCCCATCCTGGCCTCGTGGGCCCGCCAGGGGCCCTGGGTTGCAAAGGGACTGGGTTCATGACAGAATGGACGTAGCCCCCGCTGGCCAAGTTGAAACTAGGGCCTTAAAAGGGAAACAAATTCAAAGGGAGCAAACGGTCTCTTCAAGGGCTTCCAAAGGCTTTATTTCCAACTTGCGCAGCTCAGATGTGTTCCCGGGGTCCTGTCAGCGTGTCCTGGAGGGGAGACATGTGTCTGTGTGTCTGTCTCTGGCGGGGATGCTGTGAGGCGTTCACGGGGACCAAGGGTGTTTCTTTGATGTTGGTCACTAACAGCACGAGAGGCAGCTTTCTGGAAGTTAAAGATGCAGATAATCCGTTGATCCCGTAATCGCTCATATTTTCGAGGCAATTTAGAACAACCTTGGGACTTTGTTCTGTTCACCCAAGTAAGGATTTTGCTTGCTACACCCGCTCGGTCTCTCCCCTTCCTGACATCCTTCTGGAGAATTCCATCCCCTTGCAAAAGACACCCAAACACGTGGGAAGGGTTTGGGTCCCGAGTCCTCGAGGTTTAGCGAGCATGAGAATCACCTGGAGGGGCTTGCTGGCTCTACCCCTGGTTTCTGATCCATTTGAAATGGGGCCGGAGAATTTGCATGTTAAGTGGTCCCAGGTGATGCTGCTGGTGCAGGGCCCACGCTTGAGGACCACTGGTAGGCGATGCTGTTCCTGGTCGGACCAAGGCCAGCTGACCTCGCACCGTTTCCGCCTACTCAGGTGGGTTTGTCACAGCCTCTGCACCTCCTAATGCCTCTGCTCCAGCTTCTGCCTCGGCGGGTTTCCGAGCCGAAGTCGTGTGGGGACGTCTCACCTCCCGGGGTCTCGCGTAGGGCTCCCTCCTGCGGTTCCCAGCCCTGGAACACAGGCGGTTGCTCGTGGATAGTGAATGGCTTGAGGTGTCTCGTTTTATTCTGTCCATCTTTGTTTCGTGAGTTTCTGCCACCGAGTTTCGGGCTTTTGTGGAAGAACTATAATCACCTGCGGGATTCCTGAGTTTCACCTTCATTCTGTCTGCCGTGGTGCAGGGCTTCTGGGCAGGCCCGAGGGACCCAGGTGGCCTGGAGTCAGACCTCAGTGCTTTCTGGACCTTCCTGTCTGTGGGACTCTGGGCAGGTGATGTGGCCTCTGAGTCTGTTTTCACATCTGTCCACGGGTGACCTGAGGATCCCGTTCCTTCGAGTTGGTTGGCGATCCGTGCGTTAACACACGGGAAGAACTTGGAACACTCCCTGGCAAGCGTGTTGTGACACTGTCATCACTGGAAGGCGTCCTCCCTGAAGGCAGGGACATATGCATAAGAACAGCATTTGCTGAGTGCGTACTAGCATTTGGATAAGTGAGGGACAGCCTCGGGGCTGGCCTCAGTAGCTTGGATTGGACCCCAAGTCCAGCCTCCTTCCATCAGCATTTATTCCCCTCTACCCTCCTCTACCTTGTTTATTAGTCACCTACTGAAAGATGTCTCGGTGGCGTCCACGTCGGGGGGATTGGGGATAGAGCCGCGGTACACGCCACGGGCAGGCTTTTGGTGGACACGAGTTTCAGCTCCTTTGCACAAACACCGAAGAGCACGCTCGCTGGGGTGCAGGATTCGAGGATGCTGCGTTTTGTAAGAAACTGCTGGAGCGTCTTCCCCAGCGGCCGCCCCGTCCTGCACCCTCCGGCCGGGCCCACGCGTGCCCGGGGCTCCGGTTCTCTCCAGCGCCGGGTGGTGGTAGTGTTTTGGATTTTAAACATTCAAATAGAGGACGTATGTTTGCATTTAAAACAAATCTCTCCCCCATATAATGTCCACCCGACTGGCCAATCCAACAGCGAGAAACGAGCTGTGGATGTCACTGACGTGAGTGACACGCGGAGCTCCCTAACTATCTTGGGAACAGGGCAGCCCAGGCAAAGGGCTGATCTTCCACCTAGTCTGGGAGGCTGGGCGGGTTTCCTGGTCCCAACCGTCCCAGCACAGCACAGAGAGAGGAAGGACTTGGGTCAACGCTTCTCACTTCCACTGCTTAGTCTGCTGACCTCAAGCAAGTCACGAACCCTGCAGAGCCCAGGGAGCCAGATGAGATGATGTCCACGACCCCTCTGGGCGCCCAGACGCTGACTCTGAAGGGGCTGCTGCCGGCTCGGGCAGCACAGAACACGGGGCAGCGGCCACGGGCCCAGGCTTCGAGGCAGACATGATTTCACGGAGCAGAAAACCCTCGTGAGTGGGTGAGTCTTCGAAGTGGCTGAGACTGGGGGCGGGGGCCTAAGGTAAAGTTCTTGGGGGGTGGGAGTGGGGGATGCTGAACATTCCGGAATGCGGATCTTCTGATGACCTCAGAAGGCAGAGCGTCGTTATGTGATTAGAAAATTCGTGATGGGCCACGGCCGCAGCAGGGGGGTCTGGGAAATGCGGCACAGCACCCCATTTTAAGAGCTTTGCCATCCGTCCAGGGATGACGTTACCAAGAGCTTCTGTATTTTTCATGAATAGGCAAGGTTAGAGGAGTCGTACGCTGAGCAAATTACACACCGACGGGTGGAGGGGACACGGGAAGCGCTGGGGACTGTCAGGCAGTCTAATGACACCACCATGCCGGGGGCCAGGTGCCCTTTGAAGGGACCACTGACGTCATTTCTCTGCCTCTGAGCCTGAAGATATTTCTGGGAACAAAGAAAAGACATTGAACTTGATGGAAATGAAAGCTATTTTTTTTTTTTTTTGGTCACACTTCTATCATCATCTCTAGTTACACTTCCCACAGAGCTAATTGGTCATTCTGAAAAGTCACCGGGGTGCAGGGAACCCAGATAGTTAAGTGGAGCCCAGACTGTTCTTCCCAGCTGCCCTGAGGCAGGGAGTTGTTCTCCGTGACCACTGTGGGCTTTAACGACTGTCACTGATGGCAGGAGAGGACCTGAGTGCCCGCTCACCTCTTAGGCTATTTTAATCTTTCTGAAGTCATCCCTGGACCATTTCTAAATGTCTTCCATGTTGTTATCTCTGCCTGCTCGTGCCGGTGGCTGAACAGGTGACGCCTCGTCACAAGGGAAGTGCCGCTACGGTGGGGTGAGCGGTCTCCCCCTGCTCGGGCACAAGGCAGCCCGCACGCCTTAGGGTGTCCTGCGTGCGAGGTGTTCCTGTTAGGCGAGGACTCAGTCCAATAAGACACGGATCTCTGAGGGATGAATGGCCCAAACACAATAGAATTGATCTCTTGTTCACTTCAAGTATTTGGGGTCGGACTAGGTCAGCAAGGCACCCTGGCACCGGAGGGTGGGGCTCCACCAGCTGCCACCCATGGCTGCTAAGGTCCCCTGGGGGTGTAGCTATTCCAGCCAGAGAGAGAGGAGCTACTGCACGAACACTTCTTGGGCAAGACCAGAAAGAGTCTCATATTCCTTACGTTCCCGGTATTTTAGCAGCAGACCAGTCGTGGTCATGCCTAGTGGCACAATCTTGTCTCTAGCTGGGAAGCTACTTCCCAGTGTCGTTTTATCAAAAAGACAGAACATACCCTTGTGCTGGACATGAGCTGAGCGTGGCCGTGGGGTATGAGTCAAGGGAGTTCCAGGCTCGGTCATGCTGAGGGTCATCCTTGGCTCTGGAAAGATGAGTGAGCAAATGTGAAAGGTGGCACAGTGAACATCTCCTTACGTGCTGTTAGGGAAGATGCTTGAGGGACCACGTGTCCCCATCCACAGTTAATGGTACACATTACGGGGGGCCCAGCTTTGGTCTCCCTTCCCCTTCGTCCACAGGACTGCGTTCATCGGTGATATTTGGACCCTGCTCCCTGTGGAGCGAGGCACAGGGGAGCTGTGTGTTTGCCCCTGGGGTCCCCGCACTCACTGTTTGCTGGTTTCACGACAGGCAGGCGTGTCCGTTGTCATCACACCTAGCTCAACCGTGTTCCCTGTGGTGGTACACGTGCCCTTTCCTTGGACCCAAGTTTCAGTTTAGGAGCTTCTACCAACTCGAACCTTCTTAGAGCAACGTATTATCCCACGCTGTCTCCCTTCAGCGAGACATCGATGATCCTACTTGGCGATGGCAGCCTTGGGCGTGGCGTGGCTGTCATCCCCACCCCAAGGGGCATCGTTCAGGTCTCCAAAATAAAGCCTCATTCGCGCTCTCCTTCCGAGGGCTCGTGCCCGCGGCTACGCGGAGGGAAGCATTTTGATTGAAACAAGGATGGACAGCGGGTGTTAGGGACTGACTGGCTTTATTTTAATGCGTGTTCCGGCTCATTTTATAAGTTGGCAGTGGATGAGCCCGAAGGACCACATCTCTCGACTTCTAACCAGGCGATTGTCTCTGGACCCTCTCCCTGGCTGCGGACTCCTCGGTGTCCCCCACGAGCCCTAGATTTCTGTGCTGCCGTGAGTCTGAGCAGCACTCGGGGGATCAGCAGGGACGCGGCGTTGACATCCGCTGTGTCATTGCCTCGAGCCCCGTCCTTTGTGGGCTGTGTCTGGAGAACAGTCCAGGCAGCTGTGCTGGGCTTTCCTGCCGTCTCTGAAGCTTGTTAGTGAGCGCCTGTCCTCTCCAGTTTTCCCAGGGGGAGCTTCCAGGAGGCGGCTTTATCTCCCCGATATTCTTCTAACCAGTGTGTCTTCTGAATACACAGACTCTGCCGCCCCTCCGCGTTCCTGTCCCCCCTCCGCACACCGGCCCCCCCTCCGCGCACCTGCCCCCCCCCCCCGGCTCCGCGCACCTGCCCCCCCCCCCTCCGCGCACCTGCCCCCCCCCCCGCGCACCTGCCCCTCCTCCGCGCACCTGCCCCCTCCTCCGCGCACCTGCCCCCTCCTCCGCGCACCTGCCCCCTCCTCCGCGCACCTGCCCCTCCTCCGCGCACCTGCCCCCTCCTCCGCGCACCTGCCCCCTCCTCCGCGCACCTGCCCCCCCCTCCGCGCACCTGCCCCCCCCTCCGCACACCTGCCCCTCCTCCGCACACCTGCCCCTCCTCCGCGCACCTGCCCCTCCTCCGCGCACCTGCCCCTCCTCCGCGCACCTGCCCCTCCTCCCCCCATGCTCAAACACCAGTTTGTCAGGTGTGATAACTTTTCATCTGCCCACTTGAGTGCATTATCTCGGGAATGTCGGGAACTTCAGTAAGCAATTTGAAGGATATCTTTTATAACCAGGATGGTTGCTGTTCAAATCTCACTGTCTAAAATGACTTTTTCCCCCCAATTAGAGTATCAAGGGCTGTGATCAGACTTTATCTCAAAATGCGTGGAGTCTGTTATTTTGCCATCGTAGAAAATTCAGCTGTCTTTCTAACGACAACAAGACGTCAACAGTTTCTAGAACAAAACTTTCTCTGGTGCCTGTGTCAGGTTCTTGAGGGGTTGGTGGCCTTTGCACGGATTCTAGGGTGGTTATGTCATTGGATGTGCACACGGGTACACATGTCAACATGTGTCTGGGTCCTGGAGGCAGAAAGGCTCAACTCATTTATTTTTATTTAACTGCTACTAGATGTGCGGATTTGGAGAAGTTTATTTAACCTCTCTGTTCTTCAGTTTGCTAACCTATAATTTTGGGATCATACCCTCAGGGTTGGGAACACATGAGATAATACATAAAAAAATATTTGCAACAGGTTTAGTATAGATTGGGCATGCTTAAAATATTCATTTCACCATTTTAAGAAATATTGTTATAAGAATTTCTCTCAATTCTGTAAGAAAAAAATCTCAAAATTTACCATTAATATACTTGAAGAAAGTCTGTATCTGTCTACTAATACTCCACAGGGTAGGTGCCAACGTGCGGGGCGTGGTGATCACTGGAACTCAGAGTGAAAAGGCCCCGAAGGACAAGGAACAATTGCTCGTGGAAATAAAATCCTCACTGTTCTCAGCAGGTCTTGAAGAGCTGTTAGGGTGGGAACATTTCGTGGTGAAATAAATTGTGTAAGAAGGGGTAGCGCCTGCAAGCCCAGAGAAACACCTGGGCCAGGGCAGGTGAGACGCTGCAAGGTGAGGACGGGCGTTGCCGAGTCGCGGGAGCTGCCCCAAGGACGACACGAATGTCCGGGCACCGGTGTTGACGGAGCTCGCTGTGGGGTCTCGCGTGACGCTGCTCTCCCGGTGAAGGCGGGGCGATAGCCCCTCGTTTCCTTTCACACACACAGTCGAGCCGAGAAGGAGAGGGAGGCCCGCGAAATCTCCAGCAAGACGCACGGAGCCCGGGCTCGGGGCTGCCCGGCCTTACTGACGGGTAGCGAGAGACTTGTCGCTGTGAACTGCTCCAGCTGAGGTCATCGGTCACCCCGACGGGGACGCGTGGACCAGGACCTGCTCAGTCTCTTCTGGAACCCCTGCTGCCCGTTGTCGGAGTTCTCGCACCTTCAAATGCCCCAGCCCTGGCTTCTGACGACACCGCGGCCGCTCTCTTCTTGCTCTTAGTTGCTCACTTTCTTTTTTGTTTTTATCCTCACCCAAGGACATTTCTGCATTTACCCTCAGATAGAGCGGGAGGAAGAGAGAGAGAGAAACATTGATGTGAGAGAGACACATCGAGTGGTCGCCACCCGCACGACCCAACCAGGACCAGGACAAACTGCAACCGAGGTACGCGCTCTTAGCGGGAACCAAACCTGGGACTCTCTGGTCCACGGGCCGACGCTCTAACTGATGAGCTCATCTGACCAGGGCTTTTTAAATGTTTTTATTGATTTTTTTAGAGAGAGAGGAAAGGAGAGGGAGAAAGCGAGTGAGCGTGACGAGCGAGGACGTTTGGCTGCCTCCAGCCTTCTGCTGGGGAACGAGCCTGCAGTCCGGGCATGTGCCCTGACCAGGAATCACACCGGTGACCTCTTGTGCGTGGGTCGACGCTCACCACCGCACCACACGGTCCGGTCCTAGTTGCTCATTTTCTAGCTCACCCTTTGATTCTCTAAGACTTTCATGGATACTGGCTGACTGTACCGCGGTACCAAACACTAGGCTCAGGTGGGGACTGGGCTTCCCCAGGGGAACTGGCTGCCGCTCTCAACCATCAGTCTCCACGAAGCCGCCACCATGCACCGGGTCGTGCCGAACCCTCCCATTTCCCGGGGCCTCCCCCACTCCCAGCAAGCGCTGATCTGTCTGTTTCTAGTTTACTTCGTACACTGTGCTCATCTTACAGGGCCCAACCAGAGAAGTCGAACCACGAGGAGACACTCAATTATGTATAAAATAACACATGTAAATACAGGGTGGGCAGAAGTAGGTTTGCAGTTGTAAGTATGGGAAACAGTTGATTCTTCGATGATTATGTACTGATGACTGTATTATTGTCCATACAAAGAACTGGGAACCCACTTGCACCCCACCCTGCATATACGATGCTTCTGCCTCCCATCTCCCTCACTGCTACCTGTATTAAGTGCGGGATTGGTCACAGGGATCTGAACCGGGTACCGGGGGTGGGGGGCGCTGAGAAGTCTCTGAGGCTGTCTCACTTCTGACGGAGATGGAAGTGCACGGCCTGGTCCTTATTTTCTCTTCTTTTACGTGGTCTCATTTCTTGCGCCTACCATCCCCCTACCACCATCCCCAGGGGGCCTCAGCAGTTCCTGGTGATGGACGTCGGATCATTGCTGGAGTCCAGTGCTGCCCCCTCGCTTGGACAGGAGCCCGAAGTGCATCGGACGAGCGCGCTGGAGAGGCTGCAGGTGCGTTCCGTCCGCCGTGATCAGGGTGCGGCGGACACGGGCCGTGGTGATGGAGACCGAGGAGGGGACGGTCGCCGGGCGCCACGGAGCGGTCGGACGGAGAGAGGCTGGCCTGCCGATGCCCAAGAGATGGGGGTTCCAGGCAGGTTTCCTGGTTTTAACGTTTCAAAGTATTCCGTTTTCAAAACGTAACAGTGATGGAACCAGCTCTCGTGGGCTGTATAATTACATCTCCGCGGAGAAAGAAGTCAGTTCTGTGAAGTCTAATATTGGCTAGTAATTTTCTAAATGATGTAAAATGGTTTGTGTAACGGGCAAGTTCCGTCTGAGAAGAATTCACGTGGGGCGAGCGTCCACCATGCTCGTCAGCCGGGAAGGACTGGTGCCGCTCATTTCCAAACGCAGCAGGAGTAAATCCAGCTTTAGGACAGATGGGAGGACCTGTAATCACATTGCTGCTCGCTTCAGTAGTATTCCTACGCATTTTTTTTTTCTTGAAACAGACATCCTAATAAAATAACTGGTCACAGTTATTTTTCCTCCATCTGCTGGTTCACAATGAGGTCTTCAAAGGGAAATGAGCATTTGCATAAATGCTCATTGTCACTGTTTGGGTATAACAGTGGTTCAATATATATTTGTTGCCTAAATAAAATTATGAATATCTTCTATGCTCTGTATCGCTCCAGCCTCTCCTTGAAAATATTTACTAAAATTTAGGCAAACCATCTAAATAGAAGATTTAGAAAGTAAAATGAGGGCAAATAAAAGAAACACCAATACATGGTGCCTACTTTATCCGAGGTACCCAATCCTTCTACGGAACTCATTGAATTTGGGTTGCGAGTATTTTGCTGATAATTTTTACATCTGCATTCATCGGGCTTATTGGTTTATAGCATTCTTTCCTTGTGTCCTTATCTGGCTTTGGTATCGGAGTAAATCATAGAAAAACAGAAGTTGAAATGTTTTCATATAAGAAAGAACATTTCATAGAAGAAAAATAGGACTCTGACATTTAACTGCTGAAATACTGAGAAAAGGAAAATGGATCAGGAAGACATGTGCATCTGAGAAAAGAAAAAGGGAACACCATCAGCGTCATGTCCAGTCCATGCAGGGATTTTGGAATCGGTTGTGGTGAAACAGTAGAGCGAGTGTGTGCGTGTGTGCATGTGTGCATGTGTGTGTGCGTGCAAGGGTGTTATGGGTGTCCGGTGGGTGGTCCAGGCCTGTGCTGACAGTGTGCGCCGGGGAGGGCTCAGCTGAGTCTCCCGGTCCTCTCGTCCCCGTGGCTGGAAGCCTCGTCCCGGGCGGCCTGCCGCAGTGACCGCTCTGTGCATGAGGACCAAGGCTCGGCCTCAGGCGGGCACCACCGGACAGGGCCCCGCAGCCTCGGGGTGCCTGTGAGCAGCAGGGTTCCGTGGTGACTGTCATCCCGTCCTCTCCCTCCGCCCAGTGCTGCTGCCCTGACTTCTGTGTCGGGGTTCCTTCTGAGGACGCACCCCAGGTGAGTTTCTGGAGTTGCCCTAACAAAGGACCACGTGTGGGTGGCTTACGGCAACAGTGCCCTCCGCTCTCCGTCCCGGCCCTAGAAGGGCCTCGTGCTTTCCGAAGGCTCAGGAGGGGCTGCCCGTGCCCCTCTCGAGGGTTCCGTGTCCCCTGGCATTCCGGTTTGCAGACGCGTCACGGGGTCTCTGCGTTGCCCGTCCAGTCCTATTCTCTATGTGCGACTTCCCGTCCCTTCCCTGCGCAAATGTCCATCTGTCTTTCCTCCACTTCTTGTGAGTCTTAGTGGACTAGGGCCCACTAGGTGGACTTCACCTTCACCTGATATTACCTTCTTCAAAGGCCGTCTTTCCAAACAGGTCCGTTCACAGGGCGGGGCGTCAGGACTTCATGTCTGTTGAGGGGACCCAGTCCAACCCAGTGCCTCCCCAATGTGCTCGCTGCTCACACACCAGGCCTGTGAGTCGTTGCCTTCCCTCTGCTACACAGATCGAGGGGTCGACTGCTGCTTCTCTTCTGACGACTTCCCCTCGAAGATGCACAGACCATTCCGTTAGAGCACAGCACAGACTTAAACACCAGCACGGCCCTCACTTCTCCGGGGTCGATTTAAAAGTCCTTCTCATCCCGACTGCGGAGAGCCGGTGACGGATACGCAGAGAAAATCGAAACTAACTCAAAACGCAGTTCTAAAAACACGTCCTTGTGCGTTTGACTGAGTTTCCAATCTTCTAAACTACTTAGGCAGTACTCTTCGGGGATGTGTCTACCCGCGCCGTCCAGTCCTGAGGCTGGAGCGTCCGGAAAGAGTTGCCCACGAGCTACCGTGTTTCCGACGGCCACGAGACTTCTCAGCCAGACGCAGCCATGGGAAAGCACTGTGAATCTTCTGTGATTATTTTTCCTTGCCAGATTGCTTAGTGTCTGCCTCTATGCCCCCACAAGGACAATCACAGGATGGCGCAATGGCTTACGATCACTTTTTTGATGTATTGGGACAGCGACTGTCGTCCAGTAGACAGCCAGCTAACTCTGCTGCCTGAGGTCCTTCCAGCTCCGGCACTGTCCTGAAGTGGATGTGCTAGTAGCAGAGGAGCAGCGCTGCAGGGACGACAGGGGCTGGGACTTCCTGAGTAGTCGCACTGTTGTTTGGTAGGAATGAAGTCGTATACACCAGCCATGCCCATCACCGTCCTCCCCACCCCCGCCACGCCCTTGACCTGGGATGCTTTGAGAGGAATGTGACAGGGTCCTCGCATCAAAGGTGCAGAAGATTTACTTTAACGTCCCATTTATAAATCTCGCAAAGCTTGTATAAAAATGGCATAACGTCTGCAGAAAGGCGACTGTTTGTCTTGTTATTAAAGTCCTCTATGGCAAGGACAGGTAGGTTGAAGTTTATTATTATTTTCTCTTTATTGTTGAAGTATTACAGATGTCCCCCCTTATTTCCCCATTGACCTTCTCCTCCCCACTCCCATCAATCTCCTACTTTCCCCAAATTACTGTGTCCATTGGTTGTGCATATATGCATATAAGCTCTTTGGTTTATCTCTTCCCGATCCCCCACCCCCTTCCCCGTGAGGTTTGTCCGTCTGTTCTCTGCTTCCATGGCTCTGGGTCTATTTTGATCAACAGTTTATTTTGCTCGTTATATTCCATAAATAAGTGAGATCATGTGGTATTCGTCTCTCTCCGACTGGCTTACTTCACTCAGCATAATACTCTCCAGGTCCTTCCATGTTGTCTCAAAGGGTACGGGATGTACTCTTACTGCTGCATATTATTATTTTTTTATGAAACAAATTCTGCCAAGATGGTTAAAGATGCTCAGAGTAAACGGCATGATCGCTGTGCTCACCTGATTTCATCCACGGCCCTGTATGGGGACATCTCCTGGGGACCCCGTGAAGGGGTGCTGGGCTCAGTTGGGACAGCCCTGTCCTCTACACAAAACAGCTGGCAGAGTGGTTGACTTGTCCTGCGGCTTCATCAATGGATACAAACTTTCTACCAGCTGTTCCAGTAAAATTAGCTTCCTCGCCGTCAGTGCCCAGGATAGCTTGATCACCAAGTCAGCATTTCCTTAGTTTAAATTTTTTATATTTTATTGTTGGTAAATGCATTGAATATAATTTCAATGTAACACCAACCAGAGTGGTCTTATAAATATTTATGCATCTCTTTTTGGAAATGACAACTTGAAAGTGAATTATACTATTTATGCCCATTTCTTAAAAAAAAATACCACATGGGAGGGGAAACAATGAACAATGCCTTTGCCCACAATTTTAATAATGAGCTATATTAATCAATTTGGTCTCTTATGGCAGTAAACAGATAATCAAATCATTATCCTTTTCTTTGCTAGTGATTTTTATTCCTGTTGATTTTTTTTCTGTGCTTATTTGTGCCGTGATTCAATAGATGCTTAAAACATCATCTAAAAACCGAGAAATTGTTTTCTTCAACCATTTCTTCTGGTCTAACTTGCAATCAAGTTCAGAATTTCTACCTTATATTGATAAATCTGTACAAACTACCAAGTCAAATGTGCATGAGACCAGAAACAAATTGTTAGCTCTTCTTCCTTCTTAAATACCATCAATTTAAATAACATTGACAGACTTGCAACGACCTTGCTCTGTTCCTGTTCCAATAACCTCGGCAGAACCCTTCTACCCTCTAGTCTCAACTGCTAAGCCAACCAGATGTCATTCTAAATTATGCCCTAGACCTAGAGCACACCCTTAATGTTGTCCCACAATCGGTCATTGTCCCTCCACATCCTTCTTTCTCTCCCATGGCCTTCTCCTCGTTACCCGGTAAGCCTTTGACACACACCCGGTCCAGGCTAGATGCTGTTTCCATGGAGCTAATGAGTCTAGTAGAAGAGACGCGCATCAGAGAACACAGGGCACAGTAGTTTCACTGTAGGGGCAATAAGTCCTGTTAAGCAAAACAGGAGGAGCAAGTCTTCTTGGCGAAAGAGGCATGTCGTCGGACACTAAATGTTGGCAGGGTTAACTCAGCAACCTTGTGGAGATCAGTGGCCGAATGCTGAACCACTTTACGCAAAGCAGTGGGGGAGGGCGGTCAGAGCCAGGGCAAGGATTCCTGCATGATGGCTTTCATCTCTGACCACGGGGGAGGGAGATGACCCCTCGGTCAAGCTCCGGGGGTGCCCTGAATTCAGGCGTGATGGGAGGCGGTGGGCGTGGGAAGCTGGAGGTGGGCTGCTGGAAGCAGGGTGTCCTATGTGCTTGTTTAGCGGAGCTTGCTTGGTCTTCCCTGGTTGCTTCTAAATCGGAAGCTCGGGCGGAAAGAAGGGAGGCTGCAGTTACTGATGAGTCTCGGCCGTCTGGGGCCTCTGGCTGGAGAGGCTGTGGTGTGGCTTCCGGGGCTGGTGGCTGCAGGTCTGAGTTCTGTTTGCATTTCCAGTTTCATCGTCTGTTCAGTCTCCCACCTGCTGTGACCATCCCCCACCCCTGCCCTTGATGTCTGTGATGTCACAGTTCTCCTGGGCTTGCTTCTGACCCCTTCTCATGTGGTGGTGGCGGGGGAGTCCCCTCTCTCTGCGGTCACTGAGTGTTGCTGCCTGCCCCGTGGCTCCTTGTGGCTGGGAGCACCCGGTTCTTGGCCCTCCTCTCAGCGTCCTCGTGCTGAATTCTGCTCCCGCCAGACTGGACTGCAGAGGGGGGAGCTGACTTGGCATGCCTGTGCTTATTTCGCTCCCGGAAGCCTCGGCTTTGGCATTACTTTCTCCAGAAGGCTTTCTGGGAACCCCCACAAAGTTTAGAGCTCCCAGGGTGTCCGCTCTTAGGACACTGTTTGGAAATATTCATGACGTCGTATGGCTGTTGTCTATTAACTTGTGTTTCCTCCCCCAGATTCTGAATGTCTCTGGGGGGCAGTTACGAGTATAGTGTCCGGGAGAGAAGACAGCCAGCACATGTGAATCAAAATAATGAACTGACTCCAAACTGAGACGGTGGATCAAAGCCCCGGGGGGCAGGTGTGCTCGACGGACAGCTCTTTCTGTTGGGTGGGTGAACTCGTCTTCGGGGATGGAAATCCAGACTTCAATCTTGGGGTAGACAGTAGACGCTTTTATACTGTTTTTGACACATGGGCACAGATCAGAGCTCAGGTACGGATTGGGCCCGGAGGCCACACTGGGAGTGGAGGTGAGCGGGGGGCCTGGCTTCCTCCAGCCTCCCGACCACAGGGACCTGCCACCGCTCCAGGCCCACAGTGAGCGCTCATGGCCCAGCCTCGTGTCACAGGGCACGCAGAGACGAGGAAAAGGTCTTTGTGGGGGCACCAGGGTCTGTCTTCCATCTTAAAATTCCTTGGAAATTGAAAAGCGTATCTTCAGGGAAATGAAACTCTCGCCCCGGCACAGAGAGCACGCTGTGACTGGTCATTTTCAGTGTCCCCCGGACGGTGGGGGTTGTGGCAGTGCTCTGGGCTGAGTCATTCTCGTCAAAAGACTTGTTCGGGTTATTGTGCTTATACGTCAGAAAAACAAAATAAAAATATCATGAAGTGCGAGCACATTGAACAAATGCCTTTCATCCCCCAGGAACTTAATTTTCAGAAGGTTTCCCCTCTGAGGAAGGGAGCTGGGGCATAAGCTCCCGTGTGAAGCGGGCTGACCTGGGGACCCGGCTGGGCCCTCGGGGACCCGGCTGGGCCCCTGGACGGCTGTGTGAGGCGGGGAGGGAAGGGCGCTTGCTCTCCGTGGGAACACGGAGGGAAGGGTCGTACCGACTTCTCTGCTCTGGCTGCGTGTGGACTAGCAAGTCCCCTCCGAGGTGGGACCCTTCAGGCTGAGGACAGGACCCGCTCTGACAGGACAGGAAACAGGACGCCAATGTCCCGTCTGCGAGGCTGCTCTGTGTCCTTCCTTCCTGTGTCCTCTGCCTCGAAAGAGCCTGCGGATTCCCTGCCTCTCTGCCCGGCCCGGCCAGCACCCCGCTTTCTCCTCGCCTTGACCTCCAGGCCCTGTGTCTGAGCTCGTTCCTGGGGTGTAGGGGTGGCAGCCGTCCTTCTGGCTCAGCTCTCGGGCTGGCTCTGCTGTGGCTGACTCTTCCTTGCTCTGACCCCAAAGCTCTGGACGGTGGTGCCCATGGGTCTCTCCATGGTCACCTCGGCCCTGAACCCCCTCCACGGGTGTCCCCATCTGCACCGGACACTTCTGCCTGGCTCGGCTCCCCCCAGGTCAGCCCTTGCTCTGATCCCAAAGCTCTGGATGGTGCTGCCCATGAGTCTCTCCATGGTCACCTCGGCCCTGAACCCCCTCCACGGGTGTCCCCATCTGCACCGGACACTTCTGCCTGGCTCGGCTCCCCCCAGGTCAGCCCTGTGCACCAGCTGTGTCAGGACCCCTCTTTCTGGGGAGGACTGAGGTCACAGTACCTGTGAACATGCCAGGTACTTCCTGTTCTCATCGCGTGCCTCCCTTTCTGACTTTTCCATTCTAAAGTGTTTGTACATACGTTGTATCGATTTCTTTCCTTTTAAACATTGTTATACACATAGAAATGCCTGGAAGAGGTTATGGAGTCCTGCCATTTAAAGATAATTGGATGCCTGTCCGAGGAGGTTATTTTGTCGTATTCCTAAATTATTGGGTGACCTTAACAGACGGTGGCACATTTATTTCTGAGGCCTTTTGAAAGCCTCTCTCTCTCTCTCCTTAAAGGTGGTGTGAGATTGAACTTAGGCAATGTTGAATTAAAAAATTATGCACACTCAGGACATACCTATTTTCATTTTCTGTATTCTAATTATTGGCTTGAGACAAGTAGGAGAGAAAGTTAAATAGAATTATTTTAATGATATCATCAAGGAAGAAATGGAAATTGTTGAATAAAAGAGGGCTACGTTTGTAGCTGCAGATGTTGTTAAGTGAGGGAAAAGAACAGGTAGGGGCTATTTTGTACCGAAGCAACATAATTAAATTTTTGCCCTGAAGGATGGCTTTGCCTCTTGACATTTTTTAATTGACAATTTCTTTTTCTGCATCGAATCACCCTTTTATACGTTTTAACACAAGCATGGCTACTTTAATGTGAGACCACTTAGTTACAAGTGAATAGATATTTGGAATCATACCTCAACCATTGTGGTTTCTGCACATGGTTTTGTTGATTGTGAGTGGCAACCGTCTGATGGGGAGGAGGAGGAAGGCTGAAGAATTCGCTTCGGAGTAGCTCTCTGGGCACGGAAGCAACGTGGACAATAAATACTCTCACCCTCATCTTTCCTTAAATTAAAATACATATGGAAAAACCAATACTGATCATCATCATGCTTCAGCTATAATTTTTATAAAAATAAGTATCTGACACAACCTTCTACTGAAGTGAAATGCTTGTTCATACTTCAAAAGTTAAGATATGAAAATCTCTCCTCTCCTACTCGGGAATGAATCATTTTGCACCCCAGCCAAAAGCTGGCACTCTGGAGCAACACCTATTATCGACGTCCCCGGGCGAGCTGCGGCCGCGGGTCCCCTCCGCAGCAGCCCCGCGGTGCTCACCAGATGCTGACCAGCCTACGGGCAGCGCGGAGCGCCGGAGGAGAGGAAGGCCGCCCGCGGGGCACAGCACCGGCCTGTCCGTCCTCTTGCGTTTTGTTGTTTTAAAGATTTGAATTGACCACTGTGCTTGTTTATTTTTTAATAGACTTCAGAACAGTTTTAGACCTGCAGAAAAATGGAAAAGACAGTCCAGAGTTTGCACGTGTCTCCTGTTCCATTTTCCCTGTGCAGGACCCCTCGTCTCAGCAGGGGATGTTGGTTACCATGGAAGTTTCTACTTGATTCCAAGCTCCTTGGTTCTGCCTAATGTCTTCTCTCTCCAGGATCCCACCCAGGGCACGTGGTCGTCATGTCCCCACGGGCTGCTCTGGGCTGTGATGCTTCTCAGCTTTGCTTGTTTTGTGATGGCATTACAGCTTCGAGGAGTCCCCCCGTGGCAGGAATTCTGTAGGGTGCCCAATATTGGGACTGGCATGATTGTTTTTTCCCCTCATGATCAGACTAGGGTTATGGGTTTTGGGGAACAAGACTACAGGGCTAAAATGCTGTTGATAGCACTTCATCTCTAGGGGGCATGCTGTCAACATGGTTTATCACTGTTGATGGTCACCTTGGTCACCTTTGCCAGCTTTCTCCACAGAGATGCTCCCCCAGCTCCTGTCCATGCAACCCTCCTTGGAAGGAGGTCATTAAACACAGCCCCCACTTACGAAGTGGGGTTACGCTCCTCCTGGAGGGTGCAGTATCTACATCACATATTTGGAATTCTGCAAGGGACATCTTCCTCTGCTCCCCTGTTTATTCAATGATTTAGATCAGTAGTATGGACTCATAACACTTTTTACTTTATGCTATGATCCAGTACTAGTTTATTTTCTTCCTCCAGTTATCCCAGCTTTGGCCGTTGGGAGTTCTTGAAGTTGGTTCTTATGTCCCTTTGATGTGAGCCCTGTCGATGCAGGGTTTTATTTATTTATTTTGGATTACGTTCTTTTCTGGCGCCACAGGGGTGCTCCACAGCCTGGCTGTGTACTTCCCGCACAGACGCGACTCAGCGTGTCTGCAGATTCCTGGTTCGGACAGGAGGACGGGGCGGAAACCGAGGTCGGCACGCGCGCTGTGCTGGTCACTCCTGTCTCGTTGCTCCTCGCAGGCCCTCAGTGGCAGGACACGGGCACGCCCACGTGCATACTGGCCTGTGTGTGTGCGCACAGCCATGCACGACGTTCTGCCCCAGCCTGGAGCTGTGTCCCCCTGGAGCCCGGGTCCCTTTCCCTGAGGGTGGGGTTAGAACTCATGTGCGGGGTGTCGGGGTGCTCATTGTGACCGGGGGGCTGTTGCTTCTAGGCTTTCTCATCCGACAGAGCAGGGAACCGTCTGAGCATATGTAGTAACCCATGGGGACATACATTTCTGTAAACATGTCTGTCGATGATCTGTGTCTACATTGAGCTGAACGTGACTTCATGTTGATGTCTGCGCTCAACAGGTTACCACAGGGACGGTCTTCCCCGGGTGTCTCTGTGGACTCCCACTCCAACAGCGATGCATCTGCTCCCGTCTGCTGTGTGTTTTTAGTTCCAGCCTTGAAAAGTGTGATTAGAGACCTCAAAAGAGAGTGTGCAGTCCTCACGCTGTGTTCAGGCGGCCACCAGGGAGGCTGGAACTGGCCTCCACCGAGTCTCACCCACAAGTCCACCCACAAGCTTCCCGTTGGCCGACTGCCAGGAAATCCGGAGTTTTTAGCAGCCACGACGAACTGCAACATGGTTTTCCATGGCCTAGGGCACTCAACTATATGACTGTTTAGAAGTTTAATTCCTGTTGCAACAGTGTGTAGCTAAGTAGAAACAAAAAGAAAATGAACCTGAATAAGAATGACTTAGTGTGCATCACACAATTAAAATTTTTTTTTCTTTATTGATTTTAGAGAGAGAGGAAGGGAGAGGGAGAGAGAGACAGAAACACTGATGAGAGAACATGGATTGGCTGCCTCCTGCATGCCCCCTACTAGGGATCAGGCCCACAACCTGGGCACGTGCCCTGACCGCGAATAGAATCGGCGACCTCTTGGTGCCTGCGTCAACGCTCAACCACTGAGCCACACCAGCTGGGCAAATCACACAATTTTTAAACTGGGGATTCTGTTTCGTTGCAAAGGCGGATCCTAAGTGAGGCTACAATCAGTAGAGTAGTTATGATGCTTCACAGGAAACAAAATTGGACCACAACCTATTATAGGCTGATGGATTAAAAATAGAATATATCAAGTTTCATATATTTAATTAGATGATATGACTATTTTACGCATACACCATTTAAAAAAATTGATTTTAGAGCGAGGAAGGGAGAAACGGAGAAATATCAATTTGTTGTTCCACTTATTCATGCATTCATTGGTTGCTTCTTGTATGTGCCCTGATCTGGGATCGAACCTGTGACCTTGCTGTATCCGGATGACACTCTAACCAACTGAACTGCCTGGCCAGGGCCTTCACTATTTGAATTTACGAGCAGAGACAAATATTTGGTGGTTTATTTTGTCATCGCCTACATCTAAAGCATCTGCTACATCACCTGGTCTAAGGGAAGTCTTAGCACATACAACTGGACATTCTCACCTGGAGCAGAATTTCTTTTCTCTGACAGTGACTGTAATGATCCAGGTGACCCTAAGCTCCCCTCAGCTTGACTCAAGTTCACAGGCTTCTTCCTGACCCTAGGCCCCAGGTTCCCCTTTCCTTAGACCATGTGCTTAAGAAATCTTGCAGTTTTAAATCATTTTCTGTCCCTTTGAGATGTAAATTTTTAAAAAGCCTTTTTGCAGAGTTGGCATCCCAGAAGGGTCTCTCTCAAAAATCTAGGACTCATCCCTTTGAAATTTAGCCTTCAAGATAGAGTCCCTCTCTCCAGGTCGCTGGAGGAGGGGAGGGGCCGAACTTGGGCAAGTGTCAATCAGCAAACACAGGTGGTCTAACCACTGAGCCCTCCCAGTCTCCGGTACTTGCCTGTTTCCCCAGCACTTACTTTTATTTCGGCGGAATTGAGCTCAGTCTCCCTCCCCGACTGCCTTAGTCTTTTTAAAAAAGTGTTTTAAATTTTAATATATTGTCATAGTCTTAAATAAAGTCGTCCCTGCCTGTTGAACGTGTCTGATGTAATTTTTCTTTGACAATAGGAAAACTAGGTACTCCACTTATTGCAATGGGAGTCAAGAAATACAATCTTAGGAGACATACCAACCGCCCCCCCCCCCCAATAAACCCCGGCTCCAAAGCATTAGAATTTAAAATTAAGTGCTGTGGAGAAATAGAAATTGCAAGTCTTAACGAAAAGCAGTGAGCTTGTCTCTAACTTCACAAAGCAGAGCTACAGAGCAACGTGATCAAGACTTTGTGGTCATACATAATTAGGACTTGAGCATTTTCAAAAACAAAGGTTCTTGCTAATAGGCAGCTTTTTAAGGTTCAAGAGAACTTAAACCATTTCTCTTGTTAGTGATTTTATTTTCTTTTTTTTCCTGTTTCTCAGATAGCCTTGGGCCATCTGTGTTACTAAGATACAGTTAAAGAAAAGGGAAAAAAAAAAAAAAGGCTTGACTCGGGAAAGGTTGGCTGAGCACTCTGGGGGTTCTCATTTCTAGTTTCATTATAGAACTAGATTAGATTGAAATTGGTACTCCCTTTTTCCCCCTGAACGTAGATAAAGGATGTTAAGTTAACCCTCATCCTCTGTGCTGGGCAAAGTCCAGGCGTTGACGTTCTGACGGGCCCTGCACGACACTCGGTTGGCGGAGCAAGTCCCAGCAGCCCTGCCACTCTGATTAAAGCCGGCGTTTGTTTTCTAGCTCCTTGGAGCGGACAGCCTGCTGCCTGGGGTTAGGAATATGAAAGACAGAGGAACCTCCCACGGTGCCGGGCATGCTTCTCGCTCTCCTAGCTTCCTCAGGCAGGCAGTCTCCAAACTTTCTTTAAAAATAACTCGAATCGCTCGAATGGGGGTCAAGATGGTCTCCGTACAACAGCCTGTCCGCAGCTCTGCGCCCTGTGCTCCTGAAGCCCTGGTGTGGCTATCCCCGACGAGTCTGTTTGATAACGGGATGCTTCAGCTGCCTGAAGTGTTAACTAAGGGTTTGGCTTGCTCTTCCCTTCAGCGAAGGTGGCCCACACCCCTGTGCATCTCATGGCTGGGCTGTGTTTGGAGATGCTCTGCTATTGATGGAAGATAAAACTATTTTCTTACAGTGACTTATTAACCATGCAGTATAATCAGTCACTTACCGCAGACATATAGTGGCCATCAACGTCAACGGTGCGCAGTCCCGTCTGCTTTTCGGTCACCCGTGATAAGGGATCTGATGGAGTCCCGTGTCTGTGGGAAGCTCAGCTTGAGATGAGCGAGTTCTGAGAGCCCAGCGAACACGCCCAGGGCTTCTCCAGGCTGGTTTTCGTGCCTTGGGAAGATTCGGACTGCTGACCCCGCGAGGCTGGCTCATTGCGAGAGGAGAGGAGAGGAGAGTCCCTGGCTCCCGCGACTAGAAATGCGGCTGCTGGCAGGTGGGCTTCGCTGCGCGACCTGCTCCAAGCTCTCGGCAAGTTTGGGCAATTCGTGACCTGAAGCTGAGCTCGGGTCTCTCCCGGGCTCTGCCTCAGCTGGATTCCCGACTGCCCTGTGTTTGAGCACCGCCGGGCAGGGTTCCTGATCCTTTAAGAGGAGTACTTTCTCCCTGTGTGTCCTGCCACGCCCCGGGGTAGCCGATGGCCCCGGGGTCACTGACTCCTACAGATAGATCCAGATTCCCGCTGAGACTGGGTGACGGGAGCGAGGCCAACCACCGAACTCGCCCATACGGTGCAGAGACCTGGGCGGTGCATTTGTCAAGAGCTCCTATGACTTGGTAAAATCAACATTGGGGGTGATGATAACTCAATAGCATGCATTTACTGCCTGTCTCCCTCAAGCCAGATGCTATGTTACGTGCTTTACGTAACCACCTTTTCAAATGTTTCCAGAAACCTGGAGTGACCTGCTCTCCCGATGAGAAACCGAGTATGAAACATCTGTCTTGGTGAGTCGACAGACGTTCAGCGGCGGAGTCATGACTGAGTTCCCAGCTCGCTCCGGGGCCCAGGCTCCTACCTGGGCGGAAAGACCTGGAGCGACACTAAAGGTGTCGCCGGTTCTGTTTGGAAACACTTGCCCACTTAAGGCAGTATATTGGAATGCACTGACTTAGGGGGAGGCTATGCAGGGATAGTCTTGGATTCAGGTCTTGAATTCCCTCTTATTTACGTGAACGAGAAGTGACTCACGAGCTACAGCACTTTGTTAGCCGTGACAGAGTCTCAGCACACCTGCAGCGTGCGGTTCTGCAGGTGAGGACTGACGTCGCGGCCATCCCTCCGATGACTGAGCTGACTGGGGTGCCAGGGGGTGCCGGGTCTCACCGGGCCCCTCGATGCTGTGGCACCTCTGTCACCCACTGTTTCCCTCTCCGAGTGGACTTCTCTGATACGTCCGTGTGGCTTCTCATGACCTCGGTGGTCTCTCCTGCCTGTCCCAGCACCGATCGGCCTGTTTCCTGCTGACTCCATCACGGACGGTCTCGGAGAGGAAATGTTTACGAGCCTCCTGACGGTGGCACTGAGGTTGTGGCCAAGCAGAGGCCGCCCATTAGCACATTACGCAAACTATCTTAGCATTTTTTCCTTCCAGGTTTACCCTTGAAATCTGTCCCTGCAGCGTGAAGATTACGGCTTTGAGTCCCAGGTCGGAGATCTGGCTTAGCGTGTGAGCGGCTCTAACTGTCAACGGCGTAACTACACAAGGAGCAGGATTGCTCTTTCCTGATTCATTCGCACGGAGAGAAAAGGCCCATTGAAACGTATTGTTCAACACGGGCGGAATCAGCGCTGAGGACTCTGTTTGGCCTCGTACGTTAGAGAGGCCCTGCGGGGACCTGGGGGAGCAGGTCTGTGATTCCCTCTCCTCATGCATCTGTCCATGATGATTTCATAAACTTTGTTCGTGGGCCCGTCCAGAGGTTTTTAACCTGGGTTCCGAAAGGGACTAGGATGGGCCTCTGGTGTCTGCGGCCTCTGGGAAATGATACACGAACTGTCAGTCCCGTGTGCGTCCCTCTAGAGAGGGGTTCGCTCACGCTGGTCACGCTCTGAATGATGGCGACCCCGGGACGAAGAATCCCTGCTGTGCTTCGGAGCAAATGGCAGAAGCGGGGCCCTCTGGGGGAGGCAGCCCCTCCCACGTGGTGCCCCAGCACAGCGTCCTCTCGTCCTTCAAGGGGCTCACTGCTCCCCTGGCATCCCCGAGCAAGAGCTCTGAAGGGACCCCCACTCCAGTTCAGTTAGTCTGATGGCTGCCACAAACACTCTTCAGAGCGTGTCCAGTCCCCCAGGGAAGGGAGCAG
Source organism: Molossus molossus (assembly GCF_014108415.1). Taxonomy (NCBI): domain Eukaryota; kingdom Metazoa; phylum Chordata; class Mammalia; order Chiroptera; family Molossidae; genus Molossus; species Molossus molossus. The sequence continues at coordinate 113,595,250 of NW_023425399.1, forward strand.
GTATCGGCGGGAACGGAGGCAGACGGGACGAGGGGACGTGGTTGAGGAGAGGCTGGAGCGAAGGTGGTCACTGAGGTGCTCGTCGGTCTCGCCGCTGGGGCTGAGACTGAACTGCGCCCCCAGGAGCCTGGGGCTGACTTCTCTGGGGTCCAGTGTTCACTCTCGATCACTCACAACATGCTGAGGAACCAGGCCCAGCTCAGACAGCCAGGGACCCCGCAGACGCAAACACAGATTTTTTTTTTTTGGTCTGGAGGCAAACAACCCACTTTTGTTCCACAGATTTCTAAGGGTGAATCCAATCAAATAGGAGTTAACAGTCAAAAATCACCCAAAACCAAATAACCAAGTTATTATAAGTGAGAGTCAGAGGGAACAATGAACAGATGAAGACTTAGAAGGATCACGGATACGAAATGGGAGGAAATACATCATCTGTGTAAGTGGATGAAGAAATAAAGGAGGGGCTCAAAGACAAGCAAGAAACGAGGGGTTCCCAAAACCACCAGGCAAAATGGGGACATGAAAGAACGTTAAGAAATAAAAATTGAAATTAAAAAAATATAAGAGAGAGTAAAGGATACATTAGACCAAATTTGAGAATATTAGTAAGCAAGTATTTTCGCGGATATCATTCAGGACAAACCAAGGTGTGGTGATGGAGAGGCAGCAGGTCCTGGACCATCACTCTGACCTCTTCCAGCCTCGAGAAGTACCGGGCACTGGGCTGGAGGTCTTAGTGATGGCCTGATCCTGTTGATCTGACTGAATGTACGGAGGCAGTATATATAGTTGAAGACCGACTAGAAAGGTTACAAGGCGTGCCTTACATCACACCAGGAGTGGGAACAGTGGAGCCCTAAGAACAGGTGTAGGTGAGGGATGGAGGTTACCTGGACACTCAGTGTCTGCCTGCCCCGGTAGAATGTCATTCCAACATTAGCATAGTGTAAATAGTGATAGTTTCAGAACTGATTCTGTTTACAGATTTCTACCAAATTGTTTGTCGAGTCACCCTTGCATTTACAAAGCGACCTCTCCTCTGTCGGTGTAACTGAGGCGGTGGGCTCCTGCCCCCTGGAGCATGTCTGGGTTCCTTTGGGTGGCGACTCAAGTTCTCATTGCCTCAGTTTACTTACGTGTCAAAGGTGGGTAATAGGTTGTTGGGAAGATCAATACAAATAATGCACTTGGTACAGTGTCCGGATAAAGAAGCATTCAGTACGTGTTTGATTATAGTTTAAAAAGGCCATCTATTATGAGTGCCCCCCACCCCCGTCCTGTTTCCTTTTAAGCCGGTTAAATCACATTGACTCTTAAATTCATTTCGCTGCACGTTTTGATTCCGTTTTGGTTGGTCATCTGCCGTGGCCTGGGTAGCCGTCAGCTGCCCCTTCGGCACCCATCATCCTGGGGCATCCTTCACGGAGCCCTTTCCTCTGAGTGTGGTCTGGGGGGGGCAGTGGTCTGTGGACGGTCTGTGGGGGGCGTGGTCTGCAGGGGTGGTGGTCTGTGGGGGCGTGGCCTGTAGGGGCGTGGTCTGCAGTCTTAGAATTTATCCGTTACCTTCCCTTTTTCACTGTTTGCAATCAAATGCGTTTCTTTACTGTGATACGGGAAGGGAAGAACTTTCCTGACAATGATTGTCACTCTTTCAGCATGGAAGGGAGATGTCCCTCCAATAAAATAATAATGTCTCCCCGCTCCTGCCTCTCATCCTGTACACACTTTGAAACTCTTTCCTTCCTCCCTTTGTCCGTGGCCCCAGACCTGAGTTTTGCTCTGATTTTCAGTTCACCTAATTTCACGCTGTTGCAAGGACGTACTTACAATAGGTCTTCACAAACATCTCAGGGTTCCGCGTGTTCGTTTTCTGTGAACTCCGGGGCAAGGGCTGGTGCGTTGGACGTAGCCCAGTGCGCGTCCTCGTGCCCCAGGTCCCTTCCCCAGCTCCGGTTAGAGCTCTCGTTATTTGCTCAGGGGGAGTTCTGTGGGTGACAGAGACACTTTGCTGCCTTCGGTCCACGACAGAGGCACCGTCAGCCCGTGCCTGGCGTGGCAGGCAGGTTCTCCCGCCGGCCTGTGGTGCTCACTGCCCCCTCCTCGCAGGATCTCGCTCGAGGATTCTGCCTAGAGCCCCGGGCTCCTCGGTGCCCTCACAGCTGGGCACCTGGGCAGGTGTCTTTTCCTTCCTGTCCCCGGAGGTCCCGTGGCTGGGACATGGGAGTGGAGCCTCATGAAACAGGTCCCTGGCCCCCTGCCTGGGCTGCGACTTGACCACCTCGGAGGTAGACAAGGTGCTGCCCACCGTCCCTTCCCTTCAAGCTGAGGACCAGGAACAAAACACGGGCAGACGTCTCTCTTCTGCCTCAGGCCACCCCGACAGCCTGCGGTGAGTTCCAGACAACCACGACCTCGCTGCAGAGGTCCCTGAGCACTCTCCTCTCTGCTCAGACACCGTTCGGACGGAAAAAGGATTTCGTCTACTTTGTTCGCTGCATTATCGCTCGTGTGGAGGGGTGCCTGGCGCACGCTAATGAATGAATGGGTGCACTTAGGGGCAATATTAACAGTAGCTGCCAGCCGTTTGGGAAAGAGGTTTCTAATGCAGCCTTCCTAGCATTAGATACTCATTGCGTGCAATGGGGCCATTTCTTCCTGTTTAAAAAGGAGTGAACACGTCGTATTTGGCTTACCGGGAATAATACTTAACAATTCCAATGTGTCATCTCATCTCTTCCTTTTTCCCAATGGAAAAGGGAAGTGAAAACGTTAAGCAGGTGATGAATATTAAGAAGGCTTAACCCTGCCTAAGGGGATTTTATTAAGAGCCTTTCAGGGGTACACAGATGCCCCCAGAAGACCGTTCCAGGTGCAGACCCTGGCTTTCCCGAGTGGGAGTCCGTGGCTGCAGGGTGTGCCCGATTTCGGTAAGAATGGCCGCGATCCGCCTCCTGGAGGTGAACAGCTGAGGCCCAGAAGGTTGGAGACAGAAGCTGAGTCATGATCTTCACCCAAGGATGGACGGGCCACGTCGACACCTGGTGATACTGAAGAGGCCCCGGGGTGACACACCGGACCCAAAGGCATTCTGCTTCCTTTCCTTCTCCAATGTGCAAAGCGGACGTGGAAGAGAACACACCTCCGCTCTCCCCCTGGGTTCATCCTGTGTACTAATGGCGTGCACGTGTACTGTGTTCTGAACACACAAAGGAAGGTCCCCAGATGTGAGTGCAGGGAGAACGGACCCACTGTTTGTGGGGGAGACACACCCTGACACTTGAGAAATGGGGTCTTGGAGATGAAGCATTGAGGTGGTTCATTTCCCCCTGTGGCTGTGTCTTCCCCTTGGCCTTGTTTTCAGGATTCTGGACATGTTTCCGGTGCCTCCCGAGGGAGCCAAGGGCATTTTTTGCGTACATTTTGGCTGCCAGGTGATGGTGACCTTGACCCACAGCACCCCGTCAGGTTGTCTGGGCATCATCAGGTAGGGAGCTCTTCCTGTTTCATCCCCTTTTATGACTGGATTCTGTCATCCCTGCGATTGCTGCACGTTGCACAACACACACAAGTCACTGTGCCCTGGGAATCGGTGGGAAAGACTCGTCTAGGGGGAGGGCAGCCCATCCTCCTGGCTTTCCCCTCGGCTCCAGGGGGCTCCTCCTCATCTCTCAGAGCTGGAGCACTGGAGGCCCTCAAGGTTTAGACTGGGGACCTCTGCTCGTCCTAGCGTCGCTCGCTTCCAGGGTAATCTCGCAGTCTAAGCCTTGGAGAGTCTTCCAAGTCCGGAGAATGGTAACTCCAGTCTTCAAAGCACAACCAAACTTGTTCTTTCCTCTCTCCCGGGCACATCTGGGCGATCCTTGGGCAATCCGACTGCCTCCACCTTCAAACTGTATTCATGACCCAGTCACGGTTACCGCCTTGGTCGACGTCATCGTCATCTCTTGCTTCGATCGGTCTAGTCGTTTCTCTGTTTTGCTTTTGTTCTGTCCTAATGTTCTCAAAAGGAAGCCAGAATGATCTCCTGCAGCAAACACAGGTAAATGTCAGATCTGTGATGAAAATGCACCATGTCCTCTGGATAAAAGCTGAAGACCTCCGTGGCTCACAAACCCGGTGTCATCACCCAGTGTCTCCCGCCCTCAGCGTTCCCTGTCGTCCCAGCTCACGTTAGTCCAGCCCCACCCACCTGCCTGGTCTTCCCTGAACTCAACAGACATCACACGTCCCGCTCAGAACCTCTGCACACCCGCTTTCTGTCCAGACACCTTCCTGACTCCCCAGTTTTACTCACTGCTGTTTCCTTTTGTAATTCGACTCACAGTTTTTCTATCACTTGAACACGACTTCTAGAACAACAGCAACAAAAATGCTGTCATGATGGTTATAGTATTCTTTAAATGCGTCTGCACATGCTGTGTGCAATTGTCACCTCGGCTCTTAGCAGGGAACCAGAGGGTAGGGCGAGTCGGGTCGGGGAGCACACACTTCAGAAGCGGCCACTCCTAGCCCTGGAGTCCACGTAGCTCCGTCACCTTGCTTTTCGGTTGACTGATGATCAGAAATGAGCTTTTGTGGAAAATGGCGACCTACTCCTTAGCACTACGGATTTTAGAGATGAGCTCTTCTTGGTGACATTAACACAATTGTTACATGCGTGGATTGGTTTACAAATATTTTAGAGACATTCCCACCGGTGCAAGGATTGGGGGCTGGGAGGCGGGACTAAGGCTTCTGTCTTCAACCTGGAGGAAGGATGTTCTAGGGCAGTGGTTCTCAACCTGTGGGTGGTGACCCCTTTGGGGGTCGAATGGCCCTTTCACAGGGGTCGCCTAAGACATAACAGTAGCAAAATTACCTTATGAAGTAGGAACAAAAAAAATAATAATATGGATGGGGGTCACCACAACATGAGGAACTGTACTAAAAGGTCGCGGCATCGGGAAAGTTGAGAACCACTGCTCTAGGTTAAACCCCTCAACTGTTCAGTGTCCATCCAGGTAATCTATCGGATTCCAATTCCCCGATCAATCCTAGCCTCTAAGTGAGGGACTCTTGCCTCTGGACTTTGATGATTGCTCTAAATGGATGGTAAACGTAAGCTAGTGACTAGACCAGCTAACCGGAAGCTTCACCCAGTTTTCAAGTAGGCCGTAGATCAGCTTTTGTGCTTCACTGCTACTGAGCACTTCGTAAATGCCTGTCTGTCTCGCAGGACCGTGTCAGGGTGGCATTCCCCATGCCTCGTGGGGGAGAAGAGTGGATGTTCAGGCTGCGTTAGCAGGTCCCAGCCCCTCGCCAAAGAACACGCCTTCTTGGGATTTAATCAGACAGTAACGTGCTCCATGTTTAGAAAGGGAGTCATGTCTGAACTTCTCATGCCAGCCATTCCCTCTCTGTAGCTTTTTAAAAATGAAGATTAATTTTCTGCAAAGAATCATTCAGATGGCTTTTATTTACACACCTCTGGTGCAGGTGATGGAAGAAGACTCTGAGTTGTCTCTTTGCCTCTACTGGTTATATTTTAGTGCGGTGATTCTTTTGCATGCTTTGAAGATCAAAGCACATGAAAAATTTCAAGAGAATGCTTTGGGTTAAAGATATTAGAAATCATGTTATGTCTCAGATTCAGTTTCCCATTTGCTCTTTCTCAAGGAGCATGGTATTCGTTGCCCTTAATTTCAACTGAAAACGTGATACAGACTATAACCCACGATGACCATGTCGCTCTCTTTCCAAAGGCAGACCTGTAGGTGTTCTCACTCTGTGGTTTTCAGGGTTCACTTTGATTTGTCTCCCTCTTTAACACAAAACGAACCCGGAAACATGAGCTCCCTCAGCGGCATCTTTGATACGTAAGGCTCTAGGTCAGTCTTTTAACAGAAGGAGAATGTAAATCTATATCCTTCCCAACTTCAGACGAATTCAATATGAGCTCCAATGACTCCTTTTGCATTCAGGAAGTATTTCACACTTTGTGTCTACCTTTATGTTGACCGTCACTTTGTATGGAGATGAGGGACGTCTCTTCTTTATTGCTTTTTTCTGGAGTAATTTGATGATATACCTACTTGATTAAAATCATGTTTTCTTCTTTATTTTTATATCCCATCACTGGTTGATAGTTTTTTTTTCTTGGTGGAGGAATATCCTTTTCTTTGATAACAAGCATTTATAAAATTGATACGATTGTACATTTTGAATGTTAATGCATTATTTAATAATTAGATTTAAATGTATAAAAGTATTTTGATTTTATTTAAAACCAAGTTGGAAGATTTTCCACTATACTTTTGGAATGCAAACTGTGATGACGTCTTTACACATCCGTTAGCTATAGACCATTTAAAATGTAATAGGGGTCCATGTAAATTTTTTGGAGTATTTGTTCTAGATCTGTGAAAGATGCCGTTGGTATTTTAATAGGAATTGCATTGAATCTATAGATTGCTTTGGGTAGTATGGACATTTAATTCTCCTAATCTATGAGCATGGAATATGCTTCCACGTGTTTGTATCTTCCTCTATTTCTTTTTTTAATGTACTGTACTTTTCTGAGTATAGGTCCTTTACCTCCTTGGTTAAGTTTATTCCTAAGTATGCTATTTTTTGTTGCAATGGTAAGTGGGATTATTTCTCTTTCTCAGAGTTTATTAATAATATATAAAAATGCCATTGATTTCTAGATGTTAATTTTGTATTCTGCTACTTTGTCAAATTTATTAAGTATAGCAGCAGTTTTTTGGTGGAGTTTTTAGGGTTTTCTATGTACAATGTCATGTCATCTATTGCCAAATAAGCTATTTTAACTTCCTCCCCAACATCTGGCAACTACTGATCTTTTTTCATTGTATAATTTTGTCTTGTCCAGAATGTCCTACAGTTGCAGTAATGTGGTATGTAGGTTTTTAATGTCTTTGACAGTGCATTGGAAATATTTTCTCCATAATAGTCCACTGTATGGATATACCACAGTTTGTTTATCCATTTACCCATTGAAGGCCACCTTGGTTGATTATGGGTTTTGGGGATTTTGAAGACTGCTATAAACATTTTCATCAGGTATTTATGTAGACATGAATTTTCAGATCTGTTAGGTAAATAACTGTTTAGTTCTGTAAGAAACTGCTTTCCAAAGTGACTACCAGTTTACATTTACAGCAGCAGTATGAGAATACCTGTTTCTCCATGTTTTGTCAGTTATTTTATTCTTATTTTTTATTTTATCCGGTAGCTATATAGGTGTATCTCACTTAAACTCAAAATTTCCTATTGACAAATGATGTTGAGTGTCTTTTCAGACACTATTATCTTCTTTGGTGGTGTCTGCTGCCTGTTTTTTAGGCAGACCATTCATTTTCTTATGATTGAGTTATACCTTTTAAAATAGATATACATTTAACTTTTGATTTTGAAATTATTTCAGACTTTACATAAACTTGTAACAAATATTACTGAGAATTAACATATAAACTTAATCTGGGTGTACCAAATATTGACATCTTATGAAACCATAATTTGATAAAAATTTTATTAACTAAGCGGTGGGACTTATTCAAATTTCATCAGGTGTCAGTTCTATTCTTTCTGTAGTCCCGGATCACGTGTTGCATTTGGCTTTCATGTCTCCTTGGAGTGCTTGCATCTCGGACAACCCCTCAGTCTTTGTCTTGCAAATCCTTGAGAGTTCGGAGAGTACTGGCCAGGTATGTGTAGACTATGCCCCTGCGTTTGGTTTATTTCATGGTGCCTTAGTATTAAGTTCAGATTATACATTTTTGGCAAAAATACCACAAAATGATAATGTCCCCCTCAGGGCATCACATCGGGAGATGCATGGTGTTGATATCTTCGTGTATTCAATGGGGATATTAACTTGACTCAGTTGTCTGCTAGGTTTTGCTGCTGTGAGTTTGTTACAGATATTTCACCTTTTTTACCCCATTGGTACCCCCCTCCCCACCCCACCCCCACCCCATCCCCGGCTTAGTTGTCCATGTCCATTGGTCATGCATACATGCATATAAGTTCTGTGGTTTATCTCTTCCCACCCCCCCACCCCCTCTTCTGAGGGATGTCAGTCTGTGCCCTATTTCCATGTTTCTGGGTCTACTGTATTCCTCAGACTGTTATGTTCATTATATTCCGTATATAAGTGAGATCATGTGGTATTTGTCTTTTTCTGCTTGGCTTATTTCACTTAGGATAATACTTGTGAGTTTGTCTTTCCTCTTTGTCATCGCTGAGAATCTGATGGGACGTTCTCTGGGACCATGTCTGTGTCTTGTTTCCCCTCATCCGTCAGCATACTCATTTTAGCATTCCCTGGTGACGTCTGACATGATGACCTCTGGGGCTGTTGTCAAATAGTAATTTTTCTATTCTTGCCATTTCTTATATGTTAGTTCACTAAAATCACCCTACTACACAGAGCTGCTTTCTCCCCCATCTGTTTACAGAAGTGAGCGCTAATGGTCCCCCATTCTACTCTGTGATGTGTCATTTATCACGATCATTTTTGCTCAACTTTGGCCCATATTTTGCCTCAGGCAGCCCTTTTAAGCAGGCTCCTCTGCGCTTTGGACAGGGCCCAGATCTGCTGTACTTTGAAACATATCAACAATTGGTGAGACAACATATGCCCCTGCCCCCCAAAAGGAGAAAAGCAAAATAACCTTTTATACAATTCACATGTTATGTTGTTATGTAGTCATGTGATTATGTGTGAGTATGCACATATACATTTATTATTGCTGGCGCTTAAAAACAAAAAACCTTGGTGTTGAATAACGCATTTTTAGAGTCTGGGACTACTGATTTTTTTTTTTTTTTTTTTAAATCACACAGTCTCTACAGTGTAAAAATTTCCTCCACAAACAGAAACCAATGCTCTTCCCCAGGCAGGTTTGCCTAAAAAGAGTTTCTGTTCCGGCCGATGGGCTGACTGGTTCATTTCCTCCACAGATGTAACTGAGAACACAAGCCTGGCTCAGCCAGGAAGGTTTTATCAGAAGCTCCGGCCTTTTCCCTTGCACCCTTTCTCCCGTCGATGCCTCGGCGACCCATGGCAAAGGTCGCCACTCGGAAATGATCCTTTGGCAGCAGCCTGAGCGGGTGGCCAGGTCTTGAGTTACTGGGGGGATCATGAAACAAGGGCGCACTGTGCGCAGGCAGCTCCATCTGGAGGCTGACGCGTTGCTGAGACCGCTGTCCAGCACTTGGCCCCACACGCGTCGGAATAGCCGTCACCTTTGCAGCAAAAAACAAACAAACAAACAAAAAAACCTGAAATAAAATAAGAAAATGGACATATTTTCTACCTTGGCATTTTCTGCTTTGACAATACATTGTCCTCCTCTTTGACCAACCCCTGTGGAGATTCGTAGACGTCATGGCCACAAATCAGGTCTCTCTTCTGCAGTTATGGCAAGCATCCAACCTTGCAGCCCAACACAACAGCCTCATAAAAGGGTATTTCACTTTAATTTTGGATGTAAAGACCTTGTACCTCCAAGAAGTCTGTATCAGTGATAAGATCCAGAGTAAAAGCCATTGACAAACACAGGCCGATTCTGAGATGACAGCCTTAGGAGGGAGAGGGTGCATGGGCTGGAAGTTTCTACCCCTGAAATGGCAAATGTCGGGGATGTGGGCTGGTGAGAATCAAGCCCCAGTTCCAAATGACTGAATCAAGAGAAAAACCATCATTAAAAAAAAAATCAGCCACCGTGAAGGGGGGGCACATGTTGATTGCTTGGCTGATGCTTGATCTTTGCCATTTTCAGGCAAACAAGGGAGGTGGGCACTGAGCAATGGCCAGGTCACATCATCCATCATGTCAGTTGACCCTCTCTTGTAGCCCCCTAGAGAGAAGAATGACTGCCCCGTAGCTTGTCTGGCCTTGGTGACGGAAAGGAGAGGACCGTGGTTGTGGGCACGCTTTTTCTTTAGTTAGTGCAGGACCATTAGATGTTGACAAGGTTTACATCACTTGACTGCCGTTAGTCTTAAGTCATGGCAAGAAATGACTAGTTTTTGCCCAACTGACACAGAAACAACTGTGTGGAATGAAAGTCCCAGCCCCTGAGACAGCTAATATGTGGGAGATTGTGCTGAGACGGGGGGCAACCGAGAGCGGTTCACCAGCATGATATTCTTCTGAGCTTCCTGAACCTTTTTTTTTTTTTTGCGTTCTTCCTGGTTGGCACCTCAACTCCTTGTCCTGATGTAAAATCCCAGTTGTTCCAGACAATGTGGTTTTAGCTTCTTTTACATTTGCAACTTGGAGAGTCCACGTAGGCAGGGGCAGTATATCCGGTACCTTTTCTGATCTTTCTTTCCTTATACCCGTCCAAGCTTATCTTTGCTTGTGATTTTCTGTTTGCTCCCTAGGGTTTCCCAAGAATATCAAATACCATTCCCCAAAAAAGTGTCTAATATTTGTGCCGTTTATTTTTGCCAGTAGCCCGGAATATGAATATTTGTGCATCAGGGTGCGGATTCTGTGTATTGGTTCATATTTGTAGAGATTTCCTCGTGCCATCTATAGAGCCTGCCCTGGGCTTCTACCTCCACCGAGCAGGGCCTGCTCCTGTGGGACGGTCCCGAGGAATAGTCACCCGCTCAGCCGTCCACTGTGGGCGTGGCCTGCGTGCGAGAGGAGACCAGTCAGAACGACCAGCGGGATGAATGCGCACAGTGCCACCCAGATGCACAGACAGTTCTGAGCTGTGCAAGGGGCGGGGGGGAGGGCGCGGAGGGAAGACTTCCCACGGGAGGAACACTCGCCCGGGGACCTGTGCACAGCTCGGTGCGCACAGAGGCTCCACTTAGGGGGCGACCGTGGTTGAAGACCCTGGGACAGGAAGGGGAGGGGCCCAGTCAGACCTGGAAAGGTGAGGCGGACAGGGAGCTCCGGCTCCATGAGAAACGGGATCGCTCAGGTCCACGTACAGAGAGTGACTGCACCCTGGCCGGGTTGGCTCAGCGGTTAGAGCGTCGGCCTGCGGTCCAGAGAGACCCGGGTTTGGTTCCCGCTAAGGGCATGTACCTCGGTTGCGGTTTGTCCCCGGCCCTGGTTGGGTCATGCAGGTGGCAGCCACTCGATGTGTCCCTTTCACATCGATGTTTCTCTCTCTCTCTCCCGCTCTATCTGAACAAAAAATAGAAAAATGGCCTCAGATGGGGATTAAAAGAAGGGACTGCAGACTGTGAAGTCTGAGGATGGGGTCTGGGCTCACACTCATGCTTTCTAAGCAGCCGTCCAGTTTGTTGAGTAGAAGACGGGGCGGGGGCAGCGGGGCAGCTGTGGCCCTGCAGGGACAGGGTGCAGGTTCTGCCTTCCGTGGGCACCTGGCTCGGCCACCACGCCTCCGGAATCCCACGTTCACGCGGAAGACGGTGCACGTGGCCTGCTCAGGGAGGGGCCCTGGGCTTTCTGCTCCTGTCCTTGAGAAGCAGCCACTGGACAGCGAAAGGGGGGCGTTCTGCACTTTGCAGGCTATTGCTGGTACCTGTCTGCCCCGACTGTCCCGGCAGCCGCCCGGAGGGCTCAGTCCACGGAGCCGGAGCCTCACCCCAGGGAATGAGAGGGTGTGGACACAGCAGATGTGCCTCTTTGTAGGGCGCCCAGTGGGGACCCCAGTCCAGCTCCAGTTCTTGCAGGGAGCTGGACACATGGTTCCGTGCTGGGACTGCAGCTAAATGTGGAGTATTTCTGGAGGTCAGACTTTCATATTGAAAAGAAGTGGTGTTTTGCCCTGGCGGGGTGGTGCACCATCCTGTCTAGACATTGAATGGCGGCAGGTTCGATTCCTGGTCAGGGTGCATACCTGGGTTGTGGGTTCAATCCCTGGCCAGGATGCATATGGGAGGCAATGGATCTATGTTTCTCTCTCTCTCTCTCTCCCCCTCTCCCTTCTCCTCTCTCTCTCTAAAAATCAAAAAACATATCTTCAGGTAAGGATTAAAAAAATTGGTGTCTTTCAAATTATATATATATTTTTATATGAAAATAAAATATAGAGAGGTTATTATATCTACAAACGCAGTTCGATGACTGAAATCTAGGTGTAGCTTGGGCCGTGGGGTAGCTCCTTCTGGTGGCCACACAGATGTCCTCAGCGCACTCTGAGACACAGGAGAGAAACGAGGGGTCTGGGCTTGTCAACAGACCTGTTCCTCTAGCCACGGGTCCCAAACCCCATTCCTCAGGCGAGCCCCTCTCGAAGCAAGACCCCCGGAAGTCTCCACAGCCATCTCTTCCAGAGAAATAATTATGCCTCACTGTGAATCCTGTAGCCGTATTCCCTGCGTGTGGCTGCTCAAAACTCCTGTTCAAATGTCCTTTCCTCAGCGAGACGGAAAAGAACATGCTATCCGGTTGCCTGTCTGCTGAAGAGCTAATAATGAGAAAATATTATGTCTGTAAAGACCCCAGGAGAAATCTAAAGAGTTGCTTCAACTGGCATCTCATTAGAAGTGGAAACCTTTATCACTTTAACTCACCAGAAGAGAGTTGTTGCCTGACTTTTTTTGGCCTTTGGAAGTTCCAACAATTTTTTTGTGTGATGTTGGGTCCAAGAGTAACTCCTTGGAGTAGAACAGTTGCCAGTGTTGCTTTTGAATAAACTATATTCCTCACCCGAGGATATTTTTATATTTTCATTAGACAGAGTAGGAGGGGGAGAAAAGGAGGGAGGGAGGGAGGGAAAGAGAGAGAGAGAGAGACATTGATATGAGAGAGACACATTGATTGGTGCTACCTGCACGACCCCAACTGGGGCTGGGGATGAACTGCAACCGAGGTACATGCCCTTGGCTGGAATCAAACCTGGGACTCTCTGGTCCACAGGTCAACGCTCTAACCGCTGAGCCAAACCGGCCAGGGCTAAACCCTACATTTTGACCCACAGGGGGAACTAGTTACTATCATTCATTAAAAAATTACTCTTTTGGAGTCCATGGATATTTCTTGAAAGATTATTTCCCCAAGGTTTGTTCGAGCTTACAGAAACCATGTCCCAAATCATTGTGTGACACTGGGATTGTGGTCATTGCACTCACTGTTTGAAACACCTTGGCCATATCCATGGTCTGTAGTCTTAGGAGGTAGGAGATACTTAACCAGTTCTTTCTGTCACATTCATTCTTTGCCATGTCCTATCTGTGTTCTTGCCTGTCACTCGGGTGTTTCCTATGTTGTTGTGATGCTCAGGTTAGTGTGACAGCTTGGCTAGGTCATGGTCCCCAGAGATTCTGTCAAATGCTAATTTAGGTTGTGCTGTGAAGGTGTGTTATGGATGTGATTAAAGTTCATAATCAGTTGACTTTAAATAAGGGAGATTAGCCCTGGCCCCGTGTGGCTCAGTGGTTGAGCATCAACCCATGCACCAAGAGGTCACCGGTTCGATTCCTGGTCAGGGCACATGCCCAGGTTGTGGGCCTGACCCCCAGTGGGGGGCATGCAGGAGGCGGCCAATTGATGTTCTCTCTCATTGATGTCTCTCTCTCTCTCTCTAAAAAATCAATAACAGAAAAATAAATCATACTCGGGAGCTTTGTGAACCAGTTTTCAACTGTTACTACATTGAAATTGATGCAAGTGGAAGAATTTACACCATAGAAATCAGAAAGTGCTAAAAATCAGGACTTTAACCCCCCAAATGGCATTTTAGCACCGAAACGCTGGTGCTAACTCCTTCAGGGTTATTAACTTGACATCTTGACATTGATCTAGGCTGATGGAATCATAGAAAGGCATGTATGTAAAATGGCAAATGAATCATTTCAGCCAACATTCACTATTTTGTTAAGGTTTGACTTTTGGTGGAGCCTTGGGTCAAACATGAGCAGTGAGCATCTGATTCTTTTCCTGGCCAGGGAGCAAGAAAAGCTGATTCCAAAATGTTCATGGGTTTCGGCACTTGGTTTTCCGTGGGTGTGAGGAAGCGTCCGTGGGGGACGTAGGGCACAGATAGCGGCTGAAGGAGTGGAAGGTGGCCTCCTTGTCCCCTCGCTTACCTGTGCTCCCAGACAGGCAGGGTCCCCCTGAACATCATGTCATGTTGAGAAGGAAAGGATTTACTTTTATTTCAGTGGACCGTATCTCCTTTTTGCTGGGACTCAAAAGAGTGATTTTTAATGAAATATTAGTGTATTTCCTGCTTGATGTGTAAGCCAAACTTGTAAGCATTTAGTATTAAGAATGTCCTTAAAAAGTGCCTGCTTTAGGGGACATAGTCAATAATACTGTCATCCTGGCTGGTGTGGCTCAGTAGTTAGACCGTTGGCCCATAAACCAAGAGGTTCTGGGTTCAATTCCAGGTCAGGGGCACGTACCTGGGTTGCAGTTTGATCCTGACCCCAATGGGGGTGCATGCAGGAGGCAACTAATCGATGTGTGTCTGTCACATCAATATTTGTCTCTGCCCCCTTCCACTCTCTCTCTCTAAAAAAAAAACCAATGGGGAAAATACCCTCAAGTGAGGATTAACACACAAAATATTGTAGTATCTCTGCATAGTATGAGGTTTATCCAGTGATCACTTAGTAAATTATATGATGTCTAACCACTGGGTTGTATACCTGAAACTAATAGAAAGTATGTCAACTGTAATTGGAAAAATAATTTAAAGTCAAATGTAAGTAAATAAATACGCACAAAAAGAAGTAGCTGCTCCCGCTTTATAGATATTTCGCTGGAGTCTGAGAAGTAATTAAAATGACTCCCGGCCAGTTAACAGCACAGGTGGGTGTGGAAGTCGGGCCTCCAGGGACGGCTTCTCCCATATCCCAGAGCCTCGTTGAGGGGTTCTGAGCGCCTCCTCTCTGCAGGTGGGCTCGGGCCCTGGGCGTGCACAGCTGAGCTGTCTGCATTGCCCTGCGAGGGAAGAAGCCACCATGTGCTGGAAGTTCTAACACAGGCGGGGCAGTCTGAGGACTGAGAAGAAGGAACCACGAACTAACAGAGAGGCTGAGAAAAACTCCCGGGAAGCAACATGAGTTCTGTTTCTCACAAGGAGTTTGTCGAAGGAGTTAGTGAATCCAGGAACGCACACGAGCTGGATAAATGAACGGGGTAAAGGATCGTCCCCGTGTCTCGCAGTAATGGCATCGCTGGAGGTCATACCAGCACGGATCTCTCTGGAGAGGGAAGGGTTTCTGCAGAGATGCTTGTCCAGGGGGTCAGCACACAGCTCAAGGTCCACGTGTCACAATAAAAACCACGCACTTCCATGTTGGCGCCGACTCAGTCGGAGGAGGTGCATCTGTCAAGTAACCTGGTGAGACACCAGAGTCCCGCCCCTCAGGGATGGAGGGAAAGGGGGCGGGGTGGTTGCTACGGCTTCTGTGGCACTCGGCTCCGGGCTCGGCTCTCAGTGCGCAAAGCTCTGGCCGTTGGGCTCCCCCACTTCCCTGGAGCTCGGTGTGCGTCTCTTCCCAACTCGTGGGCAGTGGGCAGTGGGCAGTGGGCAGTGGGCAGTGGGCAGCGGGCAGCCGCAGCTGGCGTGGATGGGATCTCTAGACCCAGGAGGTGAGCAAACACCACGGATCAGGGACTAGTTTTGGTAAATAGTAGTGCTCGTATACCAGCCTCTTCCTATACGTTTGTCACACTTGACACACTTCTGCCATCGGAAAGGGGGGGATGATGGGCCTGAAGGTCACGCAAGGACAAAGGGGCGGAGGTGGTGGAGATGGCAGGCTGGAGCTGGTGGGTGACGTTAGTGTGTGAACGGCTGACACCAGCGGACCCACCGAGAGTGGCAGCCAGGAGGGGCGAGAGGGCCTCTCTGTGCCGAGGGGGTGGGATAAGGCGGCCCCGCGTGTCACGGCTAACATTGTCCTTGGAAGCTGGTGTTGGTGAGTGTGCGCACCTCTGTGTGGAGAGAAACCCTTTCAACGCACTGATGACCCCTGAGGCTGCTCGTGGCTGGAGGACTTCACAAGTCTGCACGGCCGCCTTCTCCTCACTGAGTCAGAAACCCCCAAACTTGCCTAGAGCGGCCTCCCTGTGGGCTTCAGCTTGCCTCTGAAATCTGCAGTGGCATTGAACTTACTTTATTTATTTTTTTATGATGCGAGATTCCACCGTAATAAACGAAGGCATTTAAGCTTGACGTCCCTGCGCTCGACTTTGTTGACTTGACAAAGATTCTTCACTTGGTCCCTTCTCCGTTTACCCAGTTCTTCCAGATGGTCCTCACCCCATCTTTTATTAGCCCCCTTTTCCCTGTTTGGAAATTCATCTCTCGGTGCTTTGGCTCCAGCAAGGGACATTTTGCCTCCAGGTGGAATCAATACTGGTGACCACGGGAGTCTGTGGCTGGCTGGAGAGAGTCCTAGTTTGGCGTCTCTTTCCCTAATTTAATTCTTGTGTTGCTGAAGGGACTCCAACGATGTGGTCGAGGAGACATTCGGGTACAGCTGGACAAGAGTCTGTTTTCTTTCTGTTGACAGACGCTGCAGGCAGAACATGTTCAACAGGAACGGGAGCTCCCGTTCCAACAGAGCTTCGTCTTTGAACTTCTCCTGGGGACAGCGAGGCTCAAAGATAGAAACTCCCTCCTTCCCGTGGCCCTAGGCTGGCACCTGTGCTTCCTCCGCATGGTTCAGAAATGATATTAAAATTGATTGCGGACCGATGTGACTTTCAGTAATATCGTTTCGTACGCATTACTGAAAGAGGACTCGGGTTTGGGTCACTTAATTAAATCTCTCATGGTCACTTCTTTATTTGAGCTTAAGTCAGAAGTGCCCGAAGCTAATTTGCTCAGCTGTGGACGCGACCATGGCTATGCCTTCTTAATCCTGGGTCATTATTTCCCTAACTGGTTTTTGACCTGGTCACACAGGTAATTTGAAACCAGGTCCCCTGAAAAACAGTTTCCAGATATAGATCTTTCCTGAGTGTGATTGTGGGGGCTGGTTTCATTAAACCGGTCAGAGATGTAATAACAGAAATATTCCCCCAAACACAGCATCGAGTACTTACACTCCAAAGGAAAAGAAGAGAAATGGATTTAGAAAAGCTAGGGAAATATTCATACAAACTCCAGGTTAAATGTTAAATTCCCCAAGGCAAATAAATATAGGTAGGTGTGCCCGAAAGGACAGGGAACATGATTTATTATGTGACAATAGTAAGACAATAAACATGCTCATCATGATATTCTTTAATTTTCTTCATAATGGGAAATATTTCAAACGTGAAAATAAAATTTTCCAACAGACACAAATTTCATAATCCTCCGTCACCAGCAAATTACCAACTTAAATGTTATCCCTTAAAGGAGTCCTACGCAAAATGATTTTAACTATTAGTCCCTTTCGAAAACTTTTTTTTTTTTTTTTTTTAATCCTCACCCGAGGACATTTTTCCATTTTTTGTTCAGATAGAGTGGGAGGGAGAGAGAGGAAGAGAGTGAGAGAGAAACATCGATGTGAAGGGACACATCGAGTGGCTGCCACCCGCACGACCAACCAGGGCCTGGGACAAACTGCAACCGAGGTACGTGCCCTTAGCGGGAACCGAACCCGGGTCTCTCTGTACCGCAGGCCAACGCTCCAACCGCTGAGCCAAACCGGCCAGGGCATTCGAAAACTTTTTAAGTTGAATTTATTGGGGTGACATTGGTTAATAAAATTAGAGGTTGCAGGGGTACAGTTCTATAACACATCGTGTACATTGCAATGCAAGTCAGGTTTCCTTCCATCACCATGTACCCTCTTGACATTCTCCCACCCCCACCCCCTTTGCTCTGGCAATCACTCTGCTGCTGTTTATGAAGGGTTTGTTTGTTTATCTGTTTAATCCCCCCCCTTTATTAGTCCTTTTTGTATTTTACATCCTGGACATAGGAAATATACTTACAATACATTAATCTATCATCATTGTATTTATTTCAAATGTACAACCAGGTGCTATTAAGACGAGGATGAAAAGTTGTATTTCTTTCAAGTGCCATTATAGAGAGGGGTGAAAAAGCACAAATTTTGATGTGCAGAGAATCAAGTGAAATTAATCTGATAATGTAAGTGAACTGAGCAAGCTGTGCAGGATAAATATTTTAATCACTTTTCGACCCAGAAGTACCACATGTACAAAATGAGCAATTATGCTCTACCTCTTGGGAGTCGGCTCTAATTACAAAGCAGGAGGAGATGCCTAAATGTTAATATGTGTAAATATGAAACATCGGGCCTGTGCCTTTCCATGCAGTTTTCAGAATAAATGTACTTTCTGTTTCTTACAAATGCTTTTGGACTAAACTATATGGGGTCAGGAGTTGAAGAATATTAATTGTCTTTTAAGTACTTTACGTTATAAGATATTTCTCATGGATTCTAAGAACATGTAATTTAAAAATAGCCAGTGGAAGTACATAAACGTTTAGAAAGCTAGCAATTTGGGGTTCTCCATTGCTAGTGTCAACTTCAACTCGGAATCTTTTGTCAGTAAAGGTCTCTGGGAGCCACGTTTATTAGGAACTTAAAGAGGGACAGGCAGGAGGCTTCAGCAACCCTTGGTGGGGCCTGAGACGAGAGAGGCTCACCTGCAGGACCCACCTGTGGGATGCGTTCAGCCCCGTGCATAGGACAGGGTTCCCTAGTCTCAGAATCCTACCCTCTGTGCATCTCACTGAGGAGCTGACATTCCGGCACGGTAGTGGTGGTTAGGAAGGTGTTGGAGTACGAATCGATAGGCATTGATTAGAGGGAAAACATACCTGATGCAAGGCTCTGATACCTAGAGGTGATCTTTTGGTCACAATCACTTTTCCTATTAGAAAAGTCACTACTTGGATCAAATCTTAGTCTATTACAAATTCCCATGACTCCTCTGTGCGTCTTCTGACCCTCCATGTACGTAAAACCTTTGCCTCAGATCTCAACTAAACGTTGCCGACTGGGAAGCAAAAGACCCTTTAAAATAGTGCTTATTCTTCATGTCTGAAATGCCCATGAGAAATTCGGGGGAAATTGCCAAGGGAATCAGCAACACCCATTTCGTTGAAATAGAGCGGAGAGAGATTTCCTGGACGGGTCATCGCTGTCCTGCACGGTGCAGCGGGGGCCCTGGCGCTCAGCCAGCCAGTGGGCACCTGTTCGCGGAGGAAACGGCCAACAGTCTCATTTCGACCTTCCGTCGCGGGGATACAGGACGGAACACGCGTTCATGCTCTGCACACGTCACCCAGCCTTGTTTGGCTCTTCCTGCCTCAGATTTTGGACAGTCCAGTTATTTTCTGCGCCTCACATAGTGAAAGTGCTTCTGCAGGGATTGGCAAAGCAGGTCCTCCGTTCATCTGGAAGAAGACATGGAGGTTGTGGTGATTACAGTAGCCTTACACCTTCAGAGGCAGGTCACGATGCAGTCGTAAACCTACATTTCCCCACCCCTGTGTATCTATTATGAACACATTTACCAGCTCTATTCCCCTGTTGGAGAAAGGAAAATAGAAGACGTTCAGAGACCCAGCCAAAAATCAGAGGCATGGCATCTGAGTCAAAACCCAGGTCCCTCGCTAGTATAAAATAATAACTCAGCATCAAAACTTAAATATATTTATGATACAGGAGAAATGCTGCCTCTTAAGTTTGAAGAATGCTATTTCAGAAATAATTTACTCATGTGGCCGTTTTTGTTGTTCAAGGGAGTGCTTTCTGACCACTGAGAGGCTCCGGTGCTTACCAAGACCCGAATTTTTGGCTTCACTCCTGAGCATATAATCCAGTAGAGTAACAGCTCATACTCTCTGAGTTCATGGACGCTGAGCTCTCGGTGGTGTTCTCAAAGTGTGTTACCCACAGAAATCCATTTTCTCATAAAATAACTGATGGTCTCACCCCAAGCTGCATTGCTAAATGCTTCATTTAAAGAAGAAAGCCCCCGGCAGCTCCCAAATACCAGGGTGACTGATGCTGTCTTCACCTCGGAGTTTGAGAGACCAAACACAGCCGAGGCTTGAAATCGATCTCTGCTTTAACTTCTTGTAAGAGAAAAAGTGCATTAAAAATAAAAATGACATGAATGTGGCATTGAAATAATTTAATTTCCTAAAATAGCACTATTGAAATTATCCTAGAATTCATAATCTTAAATTAATGAGCTATTTATTTTCTGAGTATTCTTTTTACCCTTGCTTTTATTTTTTTTATCTTTTTTTTTTTTCCTCACCCGAGGACATTTTTCCATTTTTTTGTTCAGATAGAGCAGGAGGGAGAGAGAGGAAGAGAGAGAGAGAGAAACATCGACGTGAAGGGACACATCGAGTGGCTGCTACCCGCACGACCAACCAGGGCTGGGGACAAACTGCAACCGAAGTACGTGCCCTTAGCGGGAACCGAGCCCGGGTGTCTCAGTACCGCAGGCCGACGCTCTAACCACTGAGCCAAACCGGCCAGGGCTATTTTTTTTATCTTTTTCATTGTATATGTATATGCTCTTTTCTCTTCCTTTATTGATTTTAAAAGAGAGGAAGGAAGAAGAGAGAGAGAGAAACATCAATGAGAGAGAACATCTACTGGTCGCCTCCTGCACGCCCCCCACTGGGGATCGCACCCACAACCTGGGCATGTGCCCTGACTGGGAATCGAACCAGCAACCTCTTGGTGCAGGGGTCGATGCTCAACCACTGAGCCACACCGGCCGGATTACATTTTTATTGTTGACACTATCACAGATGTCCCCCATTTTCCTCCACTTTGCCCCCTCCACCCAGCTCCCTCATTGTTGTCTGTGTCCATAGGCTATGCGTATATGTTCTTTGCCTAATCTTTCCCTTTCTCTTCAGATTATATAAATCTTTCGCATTTTACCCTAACTTTTAATACCCTACTCAAAAGTACTTTGGGTGTGTGTGTGTGTGTGTGTGTGTGTACGTGCGCGTGCGCGCTTGGCAGTTTCTGTGGTCACGGCTTTGAACCTGGTAGGAAAGGGGAGGAAGAGTTTCGAGCGAGCAGAACCAATTCAGCTGCATAACAGCCAGCGCTGTCCCTGTAGGGGCTTCTGCACAACTACTGAGAAACAGAGGAATCTGTATTTGTTGATATGAGATTTAAAGGTGACATGAAACCATACAGATTCCCAAGCAAGGTAGAGAATAGACTCATTTCTGCCTTTTAATGCTACATACATGATATGCTGTAATTCTATTACATGTGTACTGGTGTGTGTGTGTGTGCATGAGCGTGCATATATGTGAAATTTCTATGAGCTTAGAAATATTTCTGGGAAGTCCGGCGGATGACTAGTTTTGGAGGAAGAAGAACTTTTCATTGTATATATGTTAGTGTATTATAATTTTCATTATATACATTTATTTTCATAAGCAAAATAATACTTAAGGTCAAGTGAGTTATAGGGGGAAATAAGAACATAAGCGAGTTCCTCTTGACCATAAGTTTCACGGCACCCGGAGGAGGTGGGCTGACCCAGTGCCGAGCTGAGTTGTAGAACGAGCTGGATGTGCAGGGCATGTACACAGAGGCAGGCAGCAGACGTGTCTGGACAGCTGCTGTATATGCATAGTCTGCGTGGGGGCTGTGCTCCCGGAGAACGTGGTCTCTGCCGGGAGAGGGTTCAGGAAATGTGCTTCATCCGATGGAAGGATGCTGCAGGGCGGGGCGGGCCATGGCTGCAGGACGGGCCATCTGCAGGACGGGCCATGGCTGCAGGACGGGCCATGGCTGCAGGACAGGCCATGGCTGCAGGACGGGCCATGGCTGCAGGACGGGCCATGGCTGCAGGACGGGCCATGGCTGCAGGGCGGATCAGGTTGGCCCAGCACCTGGGGGAGAACAGGAGTGGGAGCTGGAGAGCTGGGGCCCAGGTGCAGAGCGGGGGAGCACCCACAGAGCCGGGCTGTGCGGAGGATCGCTCTGGGACACTGCACATTATTCTTAGAGCGAGACGGCCCGTCCACGCCACCGGCCAGGACTCAGTGGGAACTGGCGGCAACAGCCTGGAGGTGGCGGCCTGGCAGTCCGCTTGGTGAAGCTGGAGCAGAGGAGGGGAAATGGGGTCATGGATGCTCATTGTACTTGGGTAGAGCTGCCCATTGTGAAAGCAGGTGGCACCCACCTTGCGGAGGGTCCCTGCAGTCACAGGTGTTGGTAGGCTAGGTCCCGAATGACACCGCTGATCTCTGTGTCCCATAAACCTTTAAAGTAACATGAACTGTTCAACTCCTTTCGGGGGGCATCCTCCCCGCATGGCCGGCCACGCTGGGCTCTCTCTTTCCTGTCAAGGGCTGCGATACCTGGCTCACGAGGATAGCGGGCTCCAACTCTTAGTGATTACACACTCCGACAGTAACACAGGTGTGTGTGTGTGTGTGTGTGTGTAGATAGATATACGTATATATGTAGTTTTATGTTACATCCTGAGATACTACTGTATCGATATAGTAATAATGGAAGCTGTATTAAAGTGGACGTCTTTAAAGGATGAAGTTTTAGGAAGACATAAAGACAAATTTTCCAGTTCTTCCTCCCAGAAATATGATCAGATCATCTCCTGGTGGCCACCATAGGCGGGTCTGAGGAGGCGAAGCTGGGAATAACACCCCAGGCCCAGCGAACTCTGTCATCGTCAGAGAGAGAGAGAGAAAACGTGAAGACAGAGACAGAGCAAGTGAAACGCAGGCCCCAGAGTTAAAATGTGGCTGTGGTTTGGGAAGAGAGGCACCCAGGGCGAACGATGTCAAGACACCCCCCTTTTTTATCCAGAGCACTGTGATTCCCGGACAGTGGTAGAGTTTTCCTGGGTACAATATCCCACGGGGGACATGGCCACCCACAAAGGTCATACCCAGGGTTTCTGTTCTTCTCTTCGTACCGTGTTTCAAACTCATTTAGTCCATCATGTTGCTTTCAGACGCTTCTTGAGAGATGCTGTTCTGTGAAATTTCTAACGTTTCCCCAGAGGGCTCCTTAACCCTCCATGCCCATCTCGAAGAAACATAGAAAGAGAAAACACACAACAACAACGCAAAGGCTCCTTTTCTGACCCTATAAATATGTCAGAGACATTTCAGCCGCGTACCTGGTTCCAAGCCCCCTCCTCTTGGCTCTCAGCTCCATCCTGCCCAGAGACAGTCTGAAACCTGGTGTGACTCTGGGCGGACACACTGAGGATGCTTTGGACCCAAGAACTGGGTGTGCTTCACCATTAGTTCTGGGTGAAGTGATGAGGAAGAATTCCGCCCCAAAGAGATTCTTTTGGGTGTGCCCATGAGAACCTGTCTAAGTGACTTCAGGCCATTTCTGTTTTTCAAAATGAGGAAATGCAACATGACTTCAGTAAACTTTTAAAAATCAATCCCCTACTTTGGGTGAGATTCTATAAATTCAAAAATATACCCATGATTCTCTCATGTCTCTAACAGAGGAGGGTTTAATAGAGGGGATGAGACAAAATGAAACCACAGCTGAAGAATGGTTGTGTCTCTTCCTCCTTCCTCAGTGCAGTGGCCGTGGTTCTGGTCCAGTGGCCGTGGTCCCGGTCCAGGGCAAGCAGGACTGCATGCAGGTGGGAGCTCAGGCAGAGGGTTCCTTAGTTGAGGGGTACTCTGTCCTGGGGGGCCTCCCTGAATGAGACAGATTAGCCATCACACCGTCTCCCGTCAGAGCTTAGACTATATGTGTTTAGACCCCACCCTTGGCCCTATCAATCATTATTTCGTCCCAGCAAGTAGAAATGTCGGGAAATTTCAAAAAATGCTCTAATATTTTGCCTTTTTCTCATTAGTGTTCCCTTTCTTTCGCCGCCGAAAATCTGGACATCAAAATCCTTGCAACAGAATCCCCATCTCCTGCTGGTGAAAATACAGAGCAGAGATCGAAGGGGTGTGTGTGCTCGTGTCCTGTCTTGTTAAGAAAGGGTGTTCTCCACCTTTTATTTTCTGTTCCCCAGTTACTGCCCCACAAGTAGAATCCGAGAAGGTCCTAGGCCAGTGTGACAGTAGTATGTAGCCCAGAGGAGGAAGCCCAGCACCTGCTCAGGTGTCACGAAACGGGCGTTATTTGCGATGAGCCCTACGGGGCAGAAAAAGGGGTGAGAATAGACTGTGGAGGGAACACACACAAGGTAGAAGGACTAGATGTTTTTGTTGGTTTGTTTGTTCTTATTTAATCCTCACCTGAGGACATGTTCATTGGTGTGTGTGTGTGTGTGTGTGTGAGAGAGAGAGAGAGAGAGAGAGAAGCATTGATGTGAGAGAGACATCCATCAGATGCCTCTTGAACATGCCTCAGCCGGGACCGAACCCACAATCTAGGTCTGTGCCCTGACCAGGAACTGAACCTGCAACCTTTCAGTATATGGGACGATGCTCCAACTAACTGAGCCACCCAGCCAGGGCAGAACGATGGATGTGTTTGAGCAGCGTTCGTCGTAGAGAAAGGGAACACTGGGCTGCTGGGTTAGATGTGTGTTACACATGGCTCTGAACACCAGATGGGTGTTTGGCTTGCTTTCACCAGGCAGAAATAAAAAATGTCATAGCAGGGGAACAAGGCTGTTATAACTTCACTTCAGGAAGATCGACCTCCTGGTACTGTGTAGGATGGGCAGCAGCATGAGATGCATGTTTAGAATATTAGTTGGAAGATACTTGAGTGGCCACGTTTGAGATGAGTTGGGGCATAAGCATTGATGGGACCAAGTTTGCGAAAGAGAAAGAGTACTTGAAATACTGCTCTCAAGTTGTTTGTCTCGAGTCATATATTTTTCAGTGATGGCATTAGCTCCCCCCCCCCACACAAAGAATATAGAGGGAGTGAGGTGTGTGCATGCACGTGTGTTGGCTTGGGTGCGGGAAAAGGAGGTGAACAGTCGTGGAAAGGATTGAGTTCCTCTGTGAAATTCTGCGGTGAAAGGGTCTGCAGATGATCAGATTGTGTATTCGGCGAGTAATTGGATGTGCGTCTGGAACTCCAGAGCGAGAGCCTGAATTGTGGAATCAGGACTGGGAGTCACTTACGTAGACGTGAGATTTAAGGCTGAAGACACGCGTTGCAAGGGGAGGGATGGGGCGGAGGTGAAGAGGAGGTGGGGGTAGGACCCGGGGGATGCAACCCCGTCGTCTTCCAAGCAGGGTGTTAGGATTTTGGAGTAGAGGTGATTGGAGTCCGGCTGCTGCACTGGAGGACTTAGTCTGGATGAGAACGAGGCACTCCTGCCGGCGGCCCCAGAGGTGGACGGCAGGTGGACGCACGCAGGCACATGGAGTGGGTGAAGGCGCTTGGCCCCTCGAGAGAAGGCGTGTTCGAGACTTTGTGTTACCCTTACGTAATATCACAACAGCTTTCATATAGTCAGACCTGGTACCACATCAGCCAATAACAGCAGGTCTCTCCAGACACCAGCTGTGACAGTCCACGGAAACCGCCCGGAGACACACATCAGGGTTTAACTGCTGTCTGTCGGGAGGCGAGCCCAGCGACGTGGAGGATTTGGTCCTCGGCAGCCGCAGGTCTGGGTTCTGCTCAGCTTGGCTTCTTGAGTCACCCTGTTCCGAAAAGTGGCCCAGCATCAGCAACGGAGAACACCTCGGATTCAGGAGGAGGCAGCGCCATCCAGCTGTTGACCCCTTCCTCCCTAAAACCCCACTGGAGTACGCGTCCCGGCTAGACACGCCCGCCTGCGCCCAGGGTCCCGGCTTCAACCGCACGCCAACTGACAAGGACGACGTCCACTGTGCTCTCCCACTGCCGGCCCGGCATGTCCTTTAAGGAGGACGGACTCACCTTTAAGCTGCTGTCGTGAAATATGGGCTACGCAGTGGCTGCTCTGCACGGATGAAGTCTGAGCGGTCGTTTTTTCCATTTTCCCACCATCAGTTTGTTTAGAGGAGACTTAGAAATCGCCCTCGAACCCTCCACCCCCGCTGGAAGGTTTGTTACAATCAGCAAAACTCTTGACCTACATGAATAATTCGTCTTTCTCTGTGAACTGTGCATTGCATTGAATTCACGGATGATCTGTGACCCGGAATATCTCCCCCCGGCGATCCTACTGGTTCCTACTAAGGCCTGCAGGACGGAGGGGGGCAAACTCCAGGGGAGGGAGCGCGGCGAAAGCAATGGATTGGCCGGGTCTTCCTGCTCCAACATCGGGTGCAAATGCCCGTGTGGCGGTGGTCGGGGTGTGTGTGCGCGTGTGTGAGCACACGCGCGTGCACATGCATGTGTGAGCTGAGAAACAGGATGGTGAGGAGTTGAGAAGCGAGGCCAGTGGAACCAGACGCCCCTGTGTGAGGCCCGGTTGCATCACCTCCGTTCCTGACCTTGGACCTGTGAGCTCAGCCCTCAGCACACTAGCTGGGTCTTCTCCGACCGGAGCACAACCAGGAGCCTTGTTCACCCTGTTGCCTTGGTGACCACGGGAGTTTGTGGAGATGTATCGTTCAGCAAAAAGGCTGGTACATAGGAAAATGTCTGAATTAAAAAAAAAAATTCTTCCAACTGGTTCCAAGGGGACATGGAATGTGAAGAGGAAACTTTATAGCCTCGTCCATGTGTTCCGTTCCCCCAGGGGCCCGTGTGGGACTGGTTTCAGGGGGACAGTCTGTCATCGTGAAGCAATTATATCCAAGTGACATGTCGGCAGGTGTGCAATTTCGGCTGTTTGCACCGCGTATTCACTGAGTCAGTGACAGAGGGATGAAGGGGGCTGACGTCCTCAGCTACCTTCAGGCAGAGAAGCACTGGTCCTGGGAGGGAAGACCCAGGGCAGGTCCTTTCTCTGTGGGATCCCTGGAATAGCTTCATGTCTGCATGAGCGCCCCCTGTCGGCAGCTCCAGAGCTGTGCACGCCCCTGGTGCGGGCCGTGTTTCTCCCGAATTGTCTGGGCAGACGCTCTCCTGTGAAGACCCACTACCACTCACTCCTAAGCTGGAAGAGCATTGTTACAAAGTCACCGTGTGCACCGTCCGCTCAGGCCACCTCTGGCCATTTTAACAACCGTTTCGGAATTCTTAGACGCACAAGTGTAAATCCACAGCCTGGTTTAAATCCCCGTTTACAACATCTGGGTCCGTTTACACTGCGCAGCCTAGTGCTTGTGTTGTGTAAGTTTCACCGTTTATTTCGAAGGACGGGACGGTCTCGAGCTGTCTCCCGTGGCAGCCACTCGTCAGAGGTGGCGATTTACAGTTCAGTCGTCAGTTCTTTCATCGCGGTCCCCGTGTTTCACGTGGTCTCGAGCCACATGTGGTCCGTGGCTGCCCCCTTGGACAGCACAGATTGCAGACGTTCTCATCCGAGCAGAGAGTCCCATTAGCCAGTGTTGCAAAGCTGGAGGCTTGACAACTGACCGTGTCTGATGGTTCCTTTAAATGTGCCGCTGTCCCTCTGCAAGAACAATGATGTGATAGACGTCAGGACAGTTTTTGGTTGGATGGTGTCTTTCAGATTTTCTCCTTTTCCTGGGAGCTTTGCCAGGCTTCCACAGAGCCAGACTGCAGGCTGGCCTGTTACCTGAGGTTCTGGCCACTGATTGTTCCAAATGATTCTCTTTCCTAGAGAAACCACGGCTCGTCCTCGCCGACATCACAGCGCCCTGGAACCCCCCTCCCCGGCTTCTCAGTGGTCTCCTGGTTCTTCACCATCCTCTCTGGGATAACGATGGTGTGGTCTTTCATTAGTCCTGACGGTTGGGCCTATTCTCCTTTGACGCTATCTTCTCTTTACCATTCTCTCTTCTCCCACCTCCTGTCCATTTATTTTTTATACCGAGTTTTTATTTTTAGTTATTTTTTGTTATCAATCTGTAATTGAGCTATAACATTGGTACGTGTAAGGTGTGCAACATATTGGTTTGATGCACTGAAATATTGCGAAACGATTACCACCGTGGGATTTCTTGTTGTTCTCATCAACAGAATTTTGCATTACTTCCTGTGGCTGTTTATTTTTGGAATCCTGGTATATATAACATCCTCTCCTTAATCATCAGATCATTGCAACGTGATTTTTAATCCATGTGTCCACTTCTCTCCCAGCTAAGCTTTGCATCACCAGGCTCGTCCAGTCACACACGCTTCCTGGACTCCGAGTCCCCCGTGGAGCTGCACAGAGTTCACGAGTGTGAAGATGGACGTGTGGTAGCTGACATTCATGATCGTTTCTGTCTGTGTCTTTTTTTTTTTTTTTGAGACTGATTCATGGGGCTTGAAAATTGATTTCTAATATTTCCTTTCATATTTTTCTCTGTTGGCTTAAAGTATGGGGTGTTGGTTTCTCTTGTTTGCAACTAATTAGCAGTGAAACAGACATGGGTGCCGCCTCGGGGTTTTGAGAGGGACAGACAGCAGAGGAACAGGGGGCGCCCTGAGCTCTGCGGGGCGAGGAGGTGGAAACCCTTGCTCCGAGGAGCAGCTGGTGCAGTCGTCCCGTCCTATCTGAGAGGCATGCCCTGTGGTCTTCGAGGACGAGGTCCGGTAGAGTGAAGGGGCCTTGAGGACATTTTCTTTGTCGTCAATTCTTCTTAGTGCTTTTAACAAATCCTGCTTTCTGTTTGGGGGGCCGTGCCTTCCCCAGCCTCAATCCTTCTGGTTTGAGGGAGGTCTCATCGTGGGCCTGGAGGGAGCCTGTGGTCCTGGTGGAGCAAAGTGAGCACCTCATGCCTCTGGACGCAGGGTTGACCCAGGGCTGGGACCGGGCGGAGCCACTCCAGGAATTTTCCTTCGAGACACTCTGCCTGCCTGGCTCGCACGTGGTGCGGCGGGAAGCTGGCGGTGCCACTGACCCGTCGCTGCCATGTGGAGACCGATCCAAGTCAACATGTGAGGACTAGCAAAGCAGAGCCCAGTGATGGAGAGAAATCAGCTCTGCACAGGGTCACGGGAGCCCTTGATCCATGAAACGATCACAGACATTTCAGATCCACGAGCCAACACAGTATCCAGGTTTCATAGATTTATCAGTTAAAGTCACAATTTTATAAATGACATACTGCCCCCCCCGACATTTGCGGAAGATTCGAGGACCATTTCACAACCTCTCTCTTTCCTCCAACTCTTGTTATAACTGTAGGGGATTCTAAGACCTATTGGCTGGGACCTTCTCTCTTCGCAGTATCTGGGAGTTCAGAGATGTACACGCCGGATGCCCTTCATCTTCACACAACCTCCCTACCCTTCGTGCCTCCCTGTGCGATTTCACTGCAGGGGGCTCCTCTCCACGCCCTCACCTCCTCTTCCCCGGGCCCTCCCCATCCGTGGCCCCGTTTCTCCAGTGACATTGTCTTGGAAACCACGTTTTACTGAACAGTTCAGCGCAACTACAACTTTGGAGGAGTAAAGTAATTTGCGTCCCCTGCTCTGATGGTTCAGCCCCCGGAGACGGAGCTCAGCTCAGCTGAAACGCACCTCCCTGCGGATGAGACCCTGGCCTCGGATCGACCCTCCGGGTTCTTCGCGGGAGCTGCTCCCCATCTGCATGGTCACTGCACGGAGTGCTCCCCTGAGCTTCGGACCCTGTGCAGGCCCGTCGGACTCGGCAGGTGGACTTGCTTCCTCGTTCAGGGACAACATGGGCTCTCAGGGGTCTTGCTGCTTCCCCACCCCTGCGGTTCACTGTATTGCCGCCGGCCCAGCTATCACCCCATCGTGTCCGGATCAGCGCGGGAGCCCGTCTCTTCCCACGGCAAGTCTCGAGTCCACGTCCAGCCGACGCCGGAGTCCCTCTATCGCTCACCCCCCCTCACCCCCTCTTACCTCTGTCCTCTCTGCTCGGCGCTTCCCCTCAGGCTCTGCCATGCTTGGTTCTCTCTCTCTCTCTCTCTCTCTCTCTCTCTCTCTCTCTCTCTCGGCCTGAAGAGAAGAAGCCACAGTAATGAGGGACAAGACTGAAGGCAGGGACTGGGCGAGGCCACTCGCGGCCTCGTATGTGATATTTCGTGGTTTCCACGCCTGTGTTTGGAAGGATGGAAAGCCACTGAGGGGGGCCAAGCAGGGCAGGGCATGGTCATATAGCACCTGGGGTGCGTGACTCTTTGCTCTGTGGGTGATGGGCTGCGGAGTTGTCCGCAGGGTTCCTAAGATGTGCTCTGCAGACGTCTAGATGCTGTTAAATGTTACTTGGTTTTCCTAAAATAAAAAAAATAAGACCTGGCCAGTTTGGCTCAGCGGTTAGAGCGTCGGCCTGTGGTCCAGAGAGACCCGGGTTCGGTTCCCGCTAAGGGCACGTACCTCGGTTGCAGTTTGTCCCCGGCCCTGGTCGGTTGTGCGGGTGGCAGCCACTCGATGTGTCCCTTTCACATCGATGTTTCTCTCTCTCTCTGTTTCTCTCTCTCCCTCCCACTCTACCTGAACAAAAAATGGAAAAATGTCCTTGGGGGAGGATAAAAAAAAAAAAAGAAAGAAAAAAAAATAAAATAAAAATCGGCTTATGGACCCGTGAATAGGATGCTGCGGCTTTAACCAAACAGATCTGTGCCTTTCGAGGCTGCTAAGTTTTTTTTTTTTTTAATCCTCACCCGAGGACATTTTTTCCACTTTTTGTTCAGATAGAGTGGGAGGGAGGGAGGGAGGGAGGGAGGGAGGGAGGGAGAGAGAGAGAAACATCGACGTGAAAGGGACACGTCGAGTGGCTGCCACCCACACGACCAACCAGGGCCGGGGACAAACTGCAACCGAGGTACATGCCCTTAGCGGGAACCGAACCCAGTCTCTCAGGACCACAGGCCGACGCTCTAACCGCTGAGCCAGACCGGCCAGGGCAAGGCTTCTAAGTTTTAATCCACACTTGAGTCAGCTCAGTCTCTCTAACCATAATATTCTTTATTTTCAAGTAACTGCCAACAGGCGGGCCATCTGCTCCCTTTGTCCATCAGGGGACACGGTACTTGGCATCCTGGTGTCGTCCTCGGCTTATAGGAGATGGTCCCGCCCCGGCAGCTGCTTCTCATTCCTGCCCCGGATCTCGCGTCCCGTTCACTCAAGTGCTGAATGCTTACGGGGGTGCTGAGGGACCCGAGGAGTTTCTTGGTTATGTGGTCATATAACTAAAGATGTGTTTGAACTGTCACCTGTTATTAATGGGGTTTGTTTGCCCGTGTGCATCAAAGGCCAATCAAGTGGGAATGGGAGAAAGGTCAATAAAAGGAGGAAGTAAAGTTTACTGAAGGAAATGGTGCCAAACCTGGAGGCGCAGGTGAACTACTGGCCGGCAACCCAGCTCTCCGGGGCCCCGAGCGGCTGGGTGGTAGGGGTCACTAGTCACGGTGACCGGAGGAGCTGGAGTTGTGCTCTCCGCTGGTCGGTCAGCACTGGGGTAGGGGGTAGTTCATCGCGGCATCTGGTCCTGACATCAACCGTGGCGTCTCTGCCTGGTTTCTCAAGGATGTGATCAGGGGGCCCAGGCCACTTCTCTGGGTCCGGAGCGGAAGCAGCTAAAGCCCACATGTTACCTCGGGTTTGACCGAAGCTCTGTCTCTGTGGTCAACAGACCTGAGGCTTTGGTCCTGAGATCGATGCTGACCAGAACCTCACTGTGCTGCGGGCTTAATGCTTAAGGGAGAAGGAGGCAGGTGGTCAGGGCGCTGGATGGGGCCAGCTTGAATCAAAAGGAAAGAAGAAAAGGTCATATCAAAGACATGACGTTTCTGCTTCCGTGTGGTTAGACTCTTTTTGCCATCGGTGAGGACATACTGCCTTGGGGTTCTGTGGGTGGCTGGACACAGGACACGTTGGACACGCACGTGTGACAGATGAGCACAATCACAGTTCCTGTAGTCATGCTTCTCACAGCCTGGAGGAGGACACGGGTGCCCAGGACCACACAAGGGCTAGTTAGCTTGGGGATGGAGCAAGCAGCCAGGGACAGGAGGGGGAGCGTTTCTAGTCTCTGGAGGGTGAGGTGGCTCCTGCGGGAGCCCCGGAGCAGGCTGCCAGGGACCCGGAACCCACGTGTAGGGAGGAGCAGGCCTTCTGTCCTGTTTGAGGGTGGGCGGGGCTTGCTGGGTCAGGAGGGGAACTTGCGGTGAGCCATTGGAGGCTTCTCAATTTTGTCAGGTGACCAGGTGGCCTTGAGTGTAAGCCTTGCACCATGACGAAGGGCTGCTGCTGTCCCCTTCCCCTCTGCTCCTGGCCTGGATTTCTTCTCCTCGTAGATCCCCTGCAGAAGAAAGACACCTGGCAAAACCTTTGCACCCTTTTTTTCCTGGTTTGATCACAACAGCGCTCAACACACATCCATCAGACATGCCACCCACTACTGAAAACAAGGGGGCTGATGAATCGAACAGCGACTTACTAGATTCCAGCGAGTATTAGAACTGAGACGATGATAATGCGACTTTGCGTGGGTCCGTGACGGGGTGCATGCAGACCTGCATCTCGCCAGCGTGTTATTTCTAACAGCAGTGTGTTGCCTTGTCGAGAGGTGGAGAGATGGGTAGTGTTCTTCAGAGCGACATCGTCTGCACCTCCCAGGATTTGTATTTTGGTAAAGACAATTGTTTCCTTAGATATTTATGTGTGCGGTAGATAATGTCTGCTGTGGGATCCTCTTTACTTTTATGTTTCTGTTCCAAGATGTTTTCCTGAAGAAGCAATATTTTCGAGAGGCACATTTTTCTTATGAAACGCGGAGGCGTGACAGATCATGTCCTTGGAGATGCTCTTTGTGAGTGTGGGATTTTAACTTTCTGGGTTCTAATTGTCTATATTTCGGTTTCTCTGAGTATGGGATTGGGAAAGGGGTTGCCTCCCCTGCTGAGCATCTAGAGTAGAAGGCGTGTGTATCAGGAAGGGCACAATATCCTCTGTGCTGGTCATGGATGCATTGTGTACCCCCCGAAATATGTCAGGGCATAGTCCCCAGTGCTTGTGAATGTGACCTTATTTGGTTAGAATTGAGATGTAAGTTAAGAATAGGTCCCACTGGAGTAGGGTGGGGGCTGACCCAGCAAAACTGGTGTCCTTGTAACAAGAGGGGAAGAGACACAGGGACAGGCCAGGGGCAAGGCCGTGTGATGATGGGCGGAGACGGGAGGGACGCATCTACAAGCCAAGGGATGCCCAGGACTGCAGGCAACACGAGACGCTGGGGAAGGCACAGGGCAGAGTCTTCTCGGAGCCTTGGGAGAGAGCATGGCCCTGCCCACACCCCGAGTCCGGGATTCCAGCCACCAGAGCTGGGAGAGGACACATTGTTGTCTTCAAGACGCCTAGTTGGTGCTGCTTTATTTCAGCCTAGTAAACAGCACGGCACAGCGAGGACCATCGTCACAGGCAGGTGTCTGGGGAGGACTCCGTGAA
This sequence comes from Molossus molossus, assembly GCF_014108415.1. Lineage (NCBI taxonomy): Eukaryota > Metazoa > Chordata > Mammalia > Chiroptera > Molossidae > Molossus > Molossus molossus. Next base: position 113,628,526 of record NW_023425399.1, read on the forward strand.
TCTTAGAACTGAGAGTCTTAGATATGATGAAGTTGACCAGATGACTTTTACATAAAGAGATCCCAGGTTCTTCAAGACGTTCTCAAAATATATGCTTGCCCGTGTCTTGAGTTGGGTAGGGTCAGTCCTTCAACTTTGTTCTTCTCTCTCAATATACATGTATTTTACATTTGTCTTTATTGTTGAGAGGATTACAGACATCCTTCTTTTTTCTCCATTGATCTTCAATTTGGTGTTGGCTGCTCTGGGTCTTTTGCCTGTCCCCGTAAACTTCAGAATCAGTTTGTCAGTATCCACAAACTAACTGCTGGAGTTTTGACTGGGATTGCATTGAAACTATCGATGACTTTGGGAAGAAGTGACATATAAAAAAATAAGATATGTCACTGATAAAACATCATAAAGATGTTTTTACATATTTTTTTCAGATTTATACTGAAATATTTCATTGGGGAGGTGCTTATACTGTCCTTTTAATGTCGAATTCCACTTGCTCATTACTGCTATATAGAAAAGCAACTGACTTTTGTGTATTAACCTTGCATCTTACAACCTTGTTATAACTGCTTATTATTTCAGGATTTTTTTGTGTCAATTTGGATATTTCATATAGATTATTATGCCATCGGTGAACCAAGATTATTTTTTTCTTTCTGATCATTATGCCTTTTCTGTCCTGTTCTTGTCTTATTGACTAGGGTAGAGCTTCCGAGTAGGATGATGAGAAGGAGAGAGGACACCATTACCTTGGACCTGACCTAGTGGGAATGTTTTGACATTCTTGTCATTAAGTATGGTGTTAGCTGTAGGATTTATATATATATTCTTTATTAACCTGAGGACATTTTCCTCTTTTCCTGGTGCATGGAGAGTTTTTATCATGAAATGCTGTTGGATACTGAATCATTTTAACCAATAAATTGAATTGATTTTTATTATAGTAGGAAAATGTGACAGGGGCCCAGCTGGTATGTCTCAGTGGTTGAGTGTCCACCCATGTACCAAGAGGTCACCAGTTTGATTCTCGGTCAGGACACATGCCCAGGTTGTGGGCCCAATCCCTAATGGGGGACATGCAGGAGGCGACCAATCGATGTTCTCGCTCATCGATGTTTCTCTCTCTCCCTCCATCTCCCTTCCTCTCTCTCTAAAATCAATAAAGAAAAAAAAAGAAAAGAAAATGTGACAGGGATCATAACTTTTTAGGATGTAAGCAGAATTCTCTCTTTATTTAATAGGTATGATATCCCTACTTTCGCATTTGATGAAATGTCCTTTGCTAACTATATAGTCAACTTTTGCGTTTTGTAAGGGTTGAGCAAAAGTAGGTTTACAGCAAAAGTAGGTACACGAAAAAGAGTTTATTCTTGTATTATTATGTATTTGTATTATGACTGTAAATCTACTTTTGCCCACCCCTGTACATGCTTGAAGCTGATTTGCATTTGTATACTTGTGGTTGCAGGAATTGCTCTGTCTATATCTTTATGTCAATTAAAGTGTGCTTTCTATTTGTATTGTACTCCAGTATATTTACTAACTTGTTTTATGTATCTGGTTTCAAGAGAGGTATAGTAAAGTATGTTTTGAAATTAATAATTGACTTTTTCCTATACCACATGCCTTTATCATATGTCAGTAGTTTTCCGGCCTCTAAATCCTCTGTCTTTTTTGAGTGCCATCTTATTACAAATATGTTGCCTCATTGTCTGTGTTAGTATGATGCTTTAACATCAGAACCTTAACTTCCACATGCTGTTACCCACAGGAAAGCCAAGATTTTTTTAGGTTCACATGTATCATGTTGTGGCCATGTGACTAAGTTTCAACCAGGAAGTTACAAGCAGAAGCATTGTGTGAATTATCTGAGATATCTCCTAAAAAGAGAAGGTTTTGCTCTTCTTCTCTATATTTATCCAGTTAGGTGGAATGAGCATGGAATGACTGGAGATCTAGCAGTTATTTTGTATCAAAATAACCACAGTGTGAGAAAGGTGAAACAGAGATTGGAGAATTCTGGGTCTTTGATGATATAGCAGCCCTGGTATATAAGATAGAAATAAATTTATTTTTCAAGATGACTCTGTTTTGAAGTTTTCTTTTCTTTTTCTGTTCTTCTTCTACTTTTTAAAAAATAAAGCCAAAGCTCTCCCAACTGATATGAGGCACAGCCCCCCAAGCTCCACACCAATACTTTTATTTTTATCCATTTGAAATCAAAGTTTAAATGAGGAAGTTTTCTATGTTTGTAAAACTGTTTATGTTCTTTTTCTGATTTATGGCCTAAAGGTGGAGTTCTAGGTTGAACATTATTTGCTCTCATAACCTGAAGGAATTTTTCTCTTTTGTTCCAGTATGTGGTCGCATATTTTGCAGTTTGGAGTATCGGTAATCTTCTCCCCTTTGCTGTAGTTCTTTTAGATCATTTCTTTATCCACCATTATCTGAAAGTTGTTAATGATGCACTTGTCAGAGAGAAATTGCATCAAACAAGTTAAGCGGGACAGGAAGATTTTACTAAGGATCACTGTAAGTTGAGATATAGAACCCAACTTTGCTGAAACAAGAGTTGGAAGAGTTTTGAGTACTGGGGTTAATGAATAGAAAAAATACTGGAGGACACTGTGGTGTGTGTATTAAGCACTATGATCAGACCTTTTGGATTCGCTACTTGGTAATTATTGAGGGTAGGCTCTTCCCCTCACCTTGTCATGGAAGGAAGTAAAGGTCCTGTTTTTCTTTTAGGGTTACCTTTCAAAGGATAGGTTCCCAGGTCCTAGAGAAAGACATTCTTGGATTGTGAAATTAACAAGAGGCTGGGAGAGGATTTATATCTCAAAGATTCAAAGAACAGGTTCACAATGACAAGTCTTCTAAAGTAAGTGTTCGAACAACAGGAAGATTAGTGACCTCTAGCTAGGAAGACAACTGTCTGAATAAAAAGTATAGTCAAGCTGAAAGAAACATTAAAACCCTCTTCCTCATGCTTTTGTATTGGCCTATGTTTTGTGTCATTAGTTTGTATATTTGATGGGACATTTTCATCTATACTTAAGAGAATACTATACTTAAGTTCTGGAGAATTTTTGTTGCATAGTTTCTTTTATACCCATGTCTCCTATCTTCTCTTCTTTTCTGACCTGAACTTTTAGTAATTAAATGTTGAGCTTCCTGGTTTGGTCTATATTTTCACTTACTTTTATATTTACCCCTGACCTTTGTTCAACTCTGTGGAAAGTACTTTCAACACAATCTTCTGAATCATTCACTGACCTTTTAAAGTGAGTATATTTATGTTTTATTTTTCTAAACAGTGTCACCCTCGACTTGTTTACTGTTTTTAGCATGGATCTTGTTTTCTGGCTCTGTGGCAATGGTACGTGCTTCTCAGGAATTTAATGGGGGATATTTCATAGTTGTTCAGGATTTCTATCTATAGTTCTTTATTGTTATATTTATATTATTTCCAATGTGGTCCATGGTCCTTGTTCTTTTTCTTTAAAACAGAGGTTCTGAAGAGCTTATTGGAAATTCTGAGCATATGGTCAGGGAGATTTCCCCAAGAACTCCTCTGATTTTATGGTAATAGAGGTATATCCAGCTATCTCTCTGGACAGTCTCAAAACTCTTCTTCATTTGTTTTTTTTAACTTGGAATTATAAGCTTGGGTTTTCTTCCTGCTTGTTGAGGTTATGATATTGGAGGTTACTAAAAATTTCACATACAGGACTATCAATTTATCTTGTTTTCAGCCCCCAACCTTGCGCTCTATTCTCTGGCGTTTTCAAGTTAAACACTCTCTCAGTACAAGCTCTGTTTGCTTCCTTTTTTTAAAAAAAATATGTTTTTATTGATTTTTCTAGAGAGGAAGGGGGAGAGAGATAGAAACATCAATAGGTCAGCTACTGGGGATCGGGCCCACAACCTGGGCATGTCCCCTCACGGGGAATCGAACCGGACTCGCAGTCCGCGGGACGAAGCTCAGTCCACTGAGCCACCCTGGCCGGGCTCTGCTTCCTTTTGAACAGGACACTAGGGTGCAAGTATTTCTGCTCACCGTCACTCCCCTTTACCATTGTTTCAGACCTTCACTGACAGTGTTTTCTCTCCCATGAGCCTTTACACGGTGTCTCCTCATTGCTCGGATCTTTCCAATTTCTTGCTTGGCAAGATGTCAGGGAAAGGAGTGGAAAACCCTGCAGCCCTTGTGTTCCGATGAACTAGAACTCGGCCCCTCCCCCATGCACGTCGGTGCTGGGCAGGAAACCATAATGCGCTCCTGGGCTTCTGAATCCACGGGAGGAGGAGATGTCAGCTCCCAAGGCGGAGGGCCAGGTTCCAAAGTCACCTCTACCTGGCGTGGCTCTTCTGCCGGCGAGTGGTCCTTCGGGGCTGGTCCCCGGCAGGTGCGGGAACAGAACATTGCAGCCCTGGACCCAGAAGCCTGTGCGGCAGGGGATCTTCTCCCCGGGACTCGAGGGCTGCCCTGGAGACCAGCGCCCTCTGCCGGTCGTGCTCGGGAAAGCCTGCGTCCGTGCGCAGCAGGGAGCCGTGGCAGTCCTGTGACGTCAGAGAGCGCACCTGAATTTGAAAAGTTGCCTAAACATATTCTGTACCAGGCTTTCCAGCGGAAATTAAAGTGAACCAATCTCCACCCACAATCCCATGCTTTTTTTTTTTTAAAAAAAGGAACTTCATGCAATACCAAATAATTGATTTTGCATTGTGGTGAAAAGTAAAGGTTATTGGAGGAAACTAAGTTTTATATTTGTACCTTTGCACCATCCTGCTTTAGGAAAAACACAGTGTTGTGTTTCAATTGCATTTGTGGTTCTCTGCATTTAATAATACAGCTGGCCTTTAAAAAAAACATCTATATGCTGATGCGTTAACTCTATAAATGGGTGCTTTGTTTCCAATCGCAGGACTTCCCAATGGCTTATCAAGGACAGGGCTGTTTTAGCAAACAGCATAACATACGGTGCATAAAAGAGCACTCATATATACACATAGCATGCTCAAGAGATTAATACAATTTTCCTTTTTCGAGTGATTAATATTTACCTGGGCAGCTGTAGCATTTGAGTCTTCCGTTAGCTGGTGGAGGTGAATCAGGGTTGCATCTTTTCTCTACCGAGCTGCCGTATCTCAACACGTGTTCGGAGCATGAAATATGCTCCAGGAATATTTAGATCTCTCAGAGGAATTTCTTGTGGCTTCAACTGATTTTTTCCTGCCCCCAACAAATATATTAAATTGAATATTTTTTTCCTTCAGGGCCAAAAGTTAACTGGCTTGAAGCTCACAGGTGCAGAACAATAAACAAAATCCCAACTTAATCCGAGCCTTCGGCTGTGAGTCACTGGTGTGTTCTGAGGTCTCAGGGCACAGAATATCGCGAGAAGCTGGAAGACAAGAAGGACGAGAGCTCCGGGCACGGGGCCCGTGTGAGAAAGCGAGCATGTTGATAGTGAAAGATAATTATGTGCAATTTTAGGTTTTATTTGGGGAACTGAGGCTATTTTCACTAACAGTGGCTAGTGTGCTATCTCCTTATTTTATGCATGGCAAATTTACTTTTTATACAGGCTTAGTGTTAAAATACTGGCTCGTGAGATGATGAGGGATTTCTATTTATTAGATGTCTATTTGGAAGGAGTGTTCTTTTGTATTTTACATCGACAATGATAGAAAACAAAAGCATGAACTAGACAGAATATGCTCTCACAGTAATGCGCATGTAGTCTCAGTTTTATGTGCTTGTGTATATGCACAAACACGTGTAGCCATACATACATCCAGTATATTTCAGTAGCATGAATCATGTACATGTTTACTAATTAACACTTGGGATGTATGTCTGTTAAAAGCTGCATGCACAGACATGTATTTCTGTGTGTGTATATACACATTTGGATCTATACACAGTGGGGATTTAATGAATTTTCCAATACTATTAAAAATCCTTACTCATATTTGCCTGTGCATTTATTGACTAAATATTTGCTCAACATATTAGGTACCTGGATATAATGTTGAGAGGAACGATAACCAACCAAATAAGGAATAGTCCCTGCCAATAATACCCGAAATCGGATTGGGAAATAAAAAGCAAACATATGACTAGCCGAAGAACAGTATCAAAGTAGTTACACTTCTCTACATAATTACAAAAAGTGTGACAGTCTCAGTACAGATTGTCAACTGTTGCCTTTGCAAACAAAGTTTTATTTTTCGAGAACTACGAATGCAGTCTCTTGGACTGAGTGCCGTTAGGAGTAATGTTGGCAGAATCTCGGCCGCCTTTGCCAGGGGACGTCACCGAGGGTGCGAGACAGTTCTGAGCCTAAGTGGAGTGATTTCCAGTGGCCCCTTCCGGGCGAGGAGGAGGGCGTGCACTGGGGAGAACTGCACAGTGAATGTTCACACCTCAGCTGCTCTGCTGATCGAGGGACTTCCCCACAGCACGCAGTTCCTGAACTAGACAGCCAAATTCTTTCCACTCGTCCTCCGTGCTGCTTTGTTCAGAGGAGGAGGTTGACGGGCTTCTCGTATTCCCAGCAGACGGACAAGGACGCCTGTGCGGTTCAGTTCTCGGACCCTGTTTTCGCGCTGTTCAGCCTCAGCCGGAGGATGGAATGTTGCTGTTAGAGGACACGATCCGTCCAGGTGGTTATCCCCGTCCAATGTGTCAGGGTTGTATACAGAGGATTTCGTGTCCTTCCCATTTTAGAAGCATCAGATTTTCTAAAAACGGAGTGTCGTTGGCTGGCTCACTCGAAGGAGCGGTGGCGATGGGTAGTGCTTAGGACTCCAGAGGTCACACACCGCTGCCCTGCAACCTGAGTATCAGGCAGAGGACCTGGTCCCAGTTTCGTCCCCTCGACATCAGGAGCCCAAAATGCCCAAATTTAAACCCACTGACTAGGTCCCATTACCAGTCCTTAGAGCTCTCGGAACCAGGGACCCGAGGAAACATGCAAAGTGCTAAGTAGAGTCAGTGATTTTACAGTGACACTTTCAAGTGTCTAAGACAAGGTAGGCTCCTCAGCCCGCCACGTGAATGGGCATAGCTGGGTGGATACAAACCCAAACGCCGAGACGCGGTTGATGAGTAGGGGCTCCGGTTTTCCGCATGTTCTTCCTTCGGGCTTCAGATGGAGGTGTCTGTCTGCTTCATGCCTTCGTTGCCTTGAGCCTAAGGTGGGGCTTGGAAGCTATTTTCTCCTCCAAGCTTGATTCCTAAAAATTCTCAGCTTCAGTTCCCCAATCTGGACAGGTTTTTCCCCCAGTCATTCAAGGATGGCTTATCTCTCTCTGAGAGCTGTGTACCTAAAGGTTACTAGGTTGATATGATTCTAGTTTGAGCAGCCCCACTGGTTAGTACTGTTCATCAAGGACACTGTGCCCAGTGAATGAGAGCTTTGTAAAAATGTTATCTTACTTTTACAATTAAAATATATCTGACATCTAACAATGTATAAAATTCAGGTGTACAACATGCTAATTGGATACATTTGCACACTATAATATGATTGCCATCATAGCCATAGTGAGAACCTCTGTCCCATCACATAATTATTTCCTTTTGTAGTGAGCATAATTAAGATCTGGTCTCTTAGGACGTTTGATAATTACAATACATTTTTGTTGTCTATATTCACCATACTGTGCATTATATTCCCGGGACTTATTTATCTACTGGTTGTGAGTTTGTACCTTTAACATCTCTTCTGTTCCCCAAAGCCCCAGCCCCCGGTAAGCATTATTTTACTCTGTTTTGAGAAGTTTGGCTTTCTCAGACTCTCCAGGTAAGTGATATTACACAGTGTTTGTCTGTCTCTGACTTATCTCAGCTGAAGTTTTTGATGTAAGTGCTGGTAAAAGTTCCCAGTCTTGATAAGTGAGCTACTTTAATTGCTTCACTTTTTTTTTTCCTAGAAGGATTTCCTGGGACCCATAACCCAGCTATTTCTGCTTCTTCTGCATTGATTGTTGAACATATGAAAGAGAAGGGTCCCTGCGCTAAATTGTGTTCCTTTTAGTCCTGAAGAAATGGTTTGTAGTCAAGTGCGATCTTTAGGGTTTGAGAGGGAGAGAAATCTCAAAGCCGCGGGGTGGGGGTGGGGGAGCTTAGTCTTGATTGAGCATGAACCGAAACTGGGTCTCTGGGTCTGGGAGGTTGCAAATCATTTGATTTTTATGTGAAAGCGTGCGAATGAATTGGACCTGCAGTTTTTAAGCCCACATATTGATGGTATATTCACATCTGCCCTTCTCATGTAGCTTCAGGTTAGAGGAGTTTAGTTTGTTTACTGTAGGTTAGTTTTGGACAGTTGAAGCTTGATGCGTCAGTGGACTTACAACTGGGTTAAACTCATCACTGAGTATATGTGACACAGTTGCCTGGGAGTTGGTTGCTATAATAATTAATTTCAGGAGCATAGAACTATGTGTGTGTGTGTGTGTGTGTGTGTGTGTGTGTGTGTATGTGTGTGTGTGTGTGTATTTTTCCCCCCATTCTTTGTTGATCTTCCTGAAACTGAATCCCTTAGTCATCGGTGGTTTTCATTTTCCACCTGACATTTGCAATTGCTCTTCACCCCGTGTACAGAGAAAGCTTCCGGCAGACCCCGAATCTCCCTGTGGGGCTGTGGGGACCACGGTTCTCAATGTCGAGGAGAATGAGTTTAGTGACTGGGGACTAATACTTCACAGGTTAGTCCTAAGAAAGTCTTCTTTTCCACCCAATTTTATAGGCACTTACCAGAACTGTCTAGTTAGCATTAGATCAAAATGAAAATAATTTAACAAATTGCCATGTGTGATAGTTGACATTTAACTCAGAAGGAATTGGAAGCATTGACTATTTTTTCTTTTAACAAAGACCTTTAGTAATGATCTAATTTCTATAAACAAGGTTTCTGAATACTTACCTCTATGAACATAGAAATTAGACTAGACTTGATGCTCAAATGTGTCTGATTTTAGCTATAAATGATGTTCACTAGTGGAGTCCTGAACTCTGCAGAAATATACCAAACAAAATGAAATTTAAAAGCCTCTGTCATCAATTGAGATATTCTAATAAAACTTGAATCCTTTTCATGATATTTAGTTTTGATAAATTACATAACATTGTAATGATTAAGAGTTATACATGACATAATAATAATTACATAAAATTATAGTTTTTTTTTTTTTTTTACTTGGGGAGATCATGGAATGAAACATCCCAAATCCAAAATTTTGCCAGAGATACTGTCCACTAACCGCAAGCATAGGCGATCAAGAGCCAAGGAGACAGACCTCTGCTTATGAAGTAGGTGAATCTTCGCTCCCCACGAAATAAGTGTTAAGCTGGGTAAAATTGTGAAAACAACCATTTCCACTCTTAAAATCAACCAATGGCAAGCTATACACAGAGACGTGTTTCTTCTTTAAAAGGTCCCAGAGTCTGCCTGAGGTTCCCCCCAGACCACGCCCACCACGTCCTGCTCTTCAGCCGTTTTACCCCAAGTTGGCAGTGAGCACGTCAGTCTTGCTGGTCTGGTGAGAGAGCAGACACATTTCCCTCTGCCTTCCTCTTCCATGTTGCGAGGTCTTGATGCTTCATCAATGCACAGGATGTTTTTTCGACCTTACCTCCCTCTCTGCTTATTTTTATTCCTACAACGTAGCCTGCAGTGTTAGAGACAAAAATAAAGGGGATGATTTGCCGAAGCAAAAAGAGCTATTTTTTTTTTTTTTTTTGAGCAATAGACTATTCTGCAAAGTTTAAGAAGAATTGTGAGAAGCCATCCACCCGAGAGAGAAAGTCCTCTGTCCCCAGGAGGGCATAGAGATGAGGGAATCCAGTATTGATCATGTGAGCTGAAGTATTGAAACAGGCAGATATGGAGCACATCTCCAATAAACACTAGTGTTGTTTTCTCCCTTTTCCCATTTCGACACATGGGCAATACCATTGTATCTTTACAGCAAAAGTAACTAATGCCTAACATTTTTTTTTTTTAAATTATAAACTCCATACTCTGATCTTTTCTAACCACCGTGCACTTGAAACGTACTATTGATAGAAACAGAAAGGAGCGGGAACATCTCTGCCTGCAGAGCCTGGCCTCTAACCCCCCAAATTCCCTTTTACGTTTTTAATATCTTTTCTGAATTCCAATAACTGCAGCCCCATATCCACAAATAAGTATACAACTTATTATAAAGCCAGCCATGTTGCGTCAGACACATATTCTACAGAGAAATTCACCGATTTTTCAATCTTTTGCCTTGATTTCACCTCCGTTATTGTCAAATGATGAATGGTCTCATTTTAAAAAAATGAACTAGAGAAAGCCTTCGTGAGTGATCTGTGCAAGATTATTTATATTTTCTATTATTATCTTTCTACTGTGGGTTGACGTACACAAAGCTGTGAAGTAGGCAATCGGAGGCATACTGCTGATGAAAATTTTAAAGAGAAGATGATATCACGGCTTAAATATTACCAGCTTCAGAATATTTGCTATTGAAGCCACACGTGTCCGAGAGCGCACACTTCAGCTTGACTTGTGTTCTAGTGCTCTGCTCTTCAGATGTTTTCAACAAAGAAGACGTTATAATTACAGCGAGAAAACACAGAATAGAGGGGCAGACACCAGCACGGTGCGAACACCGAACTTGCATAGGGCAGTTATTTTAGTTTCAATCACGTTGGCTCTCAATACTTAACTGAAAATTAAGTATCACGTGATTTTAGCAACTTCAATTTCTGGAAACCCTCTCCCCTTCTGAACCAGGAGAACATTTTTAATGATACAATATTTAGTGTTTCAGAAATGTGAAACAACCAGTCATTACAGATGGCCGGAAGGGGTAAAACTGTTAGAAAAATACTAGGTTCGGGATCCTGTCGGCTTTATGTGAGATTATTTGAAAAGGTAAAATTGCCTCTGGCTGCCTTCCCTGGGAAGAATAGGAAGTAGCTGAAAAGTGTTTGTAGTCATGAATTAATAGGCAGGGACTCTTCTAAATCATTCCCTGTGATGTTGTTCTCATTCTGGAGACAAAACACAGTCCCCGAGAGAGAGAGAGCCCTGCCTTGACCCAAGAGCAGGTCCGAGGGAGACTCAGCAGGGGGACAGGTTGCCTGGGCAGAGCCTTTCAGACCGGAGAGAACAAGAGGGCGGATATTTGTAATCGTGGGACTTTGTGGTTGAGATTAATTTACTGTTGGGTGGTTTGAAAAGTCATCTTGGGAAAGTATAGTTGCAGCATCTGTAGCCACCTGTTTGTTTTTTAGCAAAGCCATCAATGATCATGTCACAGTTGCGTTAACATCAAATAATTAGGTGATTGTTAAAGAAGTAGTTCCGTCATGTAACTTTATAATTCTTTAAAAATATATATATGTATTTTAACAATGTATCTTTATTGATTTGAGAGAGAGAGGGAGGGAGAGGAGAGAGAACATCAATTGGCCGCCTCCTGCATGCCCCCCACTGGGGATTGGGCCCACAACCTGGGCATGGGCCCTGACCAGGAATTGAACTGGCGACCTCTTGGTGCATGGGTCGATGCTCAGCCACTGAGCCACACCGGCTGGACTTAACATCTATTTGTATTGATTTTAGAGAGAGAGGAAGGGAGAAGGAGAGATGGAGAGAGAGACAGAAACATCAATGAAAGAGAAACATCATTTGGCTGCCTCCTCCATGCCTCCCCCACCCCCCACCGGGCATGTGCCCGACTGGGAGTTGAACCGGTGACCTCGTGGCGCATTGAAGACAACTGAGCCGCACTAGCTGGGCAACTTTAAAATTCTTAAATGTTATTTTGTGTTCAAAATACAAACTTATATAATACTTTCTTATCCTATATTTTTTCTTGTATTTTTATTTTCCTTTTTTTTTTCTTCTAAGAATTTCAACATCATAGACTTTTTATAGTTTATTCAATAAACTCAAATTCCTAGCCATATTTTACAACAAGAAGTCTATGTAGATTGGGACAAAAAAGTTCATGTTGAATATAGATGGGTCAAATATATTGAGTAATGTTACTGCATTTACTTTTAGTTAAACAAATGTGAAGGAGAGTCTCTTCTCAGAACTCTCTCATTTCTGGTGAATGTGCAATAGTATTTTTTGAGGCAATAGTATTGTGGCCTGATAGTTGCTTCAAAAAACCCCCAAAACAAAACAGAAAGTATATAGGAAGAACTAGAAAAGAAGTCCTGAACTGGATAATGTATAACCCAAAGTATCACTCATTAACATTGCTTTAGGGTAAATAGGTCTGTCAGCAACTTTATTACAAGTAATAAACTGATTCCCATTTTAACTTATTAGAGAGATATATTTGCATTTTGTCATTTTGGTGAAAGTCTAATATACTCTAGCCTTGTTCATTTTATTTATATTGTCATTAACAGCCCAATGAAATAGAGCCTTTTAACATCATGCATTGAAATTCATACATATTTGTATGTTTTATGCTCATACCTTTAAGCAGATATTAATGTTCACTAAATTGAAACTGAGAGATGCATTGTTTGAAACCCATGAATATGCATAGACCGTCTTGATTTATTTGGGGGGATTTAATATAATATTTGAGAAAACAATCAACTTTCATTCCTCTAAATATTTATATTTGAATTATAGTGAAATATGGAAGGTTGCTTCTATTGCTTAGCCTGAGAGTGAGTTTGTGAAAAATAAAAGGCAAACTCTTGATCTAAAGGTGTCCTGTTATGAGGAAAATATGCAGATTCTCGCCGTTTCTCCCAGGCTGTTCTGCTCTGACGTGAGAGAGGCACATATTTCGGTCCAGGCTCTGCGAGATGCTGCTGACGGAGAGCACGGATGGAATGCACCCGAGCAAGGACTTCCGCCTGGATTAGCCAGGGAATCGATTTCTCTTCCTGAGGCTGTGCTGGCGCGTTGTTCCTGCAGGGCGTGTGTCAGACTGAAGGAGCCGTTTTTATTTCCAACATGCTCTTCATAATAATGTAGAGGCAAGAAATTAGGCCATGTTTAATATATATTATAATTCCCACCAGAAGCCAGGAACTTAATAGAAGTCTATTACTAATCAGACTTTGCAAACGTGCTCTGGGGCTCAGAGTTCTCTCTTCCCTGGATTCTGGTGGAGGGGGGTTCACTGTGCATCCCTCTTCCTCCCCACACGTGTCAGTGGTCGGCGAGAAAGCTGTTGCATAATTAACGGTGACATGATGTCACTCAAGAAAATAATTCTGGAGCAAATGAAATCCAGTTTTTCTCCATGGGGACTTTTACGGAAATCAGTTTCGTTGCCTTAAAGTTGCACATTTAAACTTGATCAATTTGTTTTCTTGTTTCCTGGACATTGTAAGCAGATGTTTTTATCCCTGGTCACCTCACATAGATGGAGGAGAAAATGGGCGGAGTGAACACAATAGTTGTACCAAGTTGAAAGAAAATGACTTTCTGAGACTTTAGGATTATGGAGTGAGTCAGATGAATAATGTTTTGTCAACTGAATTCGGCAGAAGAAACTCGAAACATCATCTAGGCGCTTCCTCTGGTGAGGAGTCTGAACTTAGACGGGTCAGGGGGTTCAGGCAGGCGGGGGAGCGTGGCAGGGTCTCGATCCGGCCCCTGACACACACGTCTTCATTCTTACACCAGAGCTTATGCACTTACATTATGAACATTTGTCTCAAGGTAAACTTGTGTTGTGCTTTCTTGTTCATTCTAATGGTACACTGTAGCAAAAGGTCAGGCAGCTCCCCCATTTGATACACTGACTTTGTGACCAAATTGAGTTAACATTGTGTTTATTGTCTCTGGATACTGCATGGACCTTGACCCTAAACTCCTCCTAGGAAGGAGGTCAGACTCAAAATTTTGGGTCATCCCTAATAGCTGTAATAATATAGTTTGACATTTCCATGTCGCAGGGGGAAAATTTTAACCTGAAGTCCTTTTAATGATGGCACTCTGAGCATTTAAATAACTGACGCCATCTAGATTGTTATCCTGAAGTCTTTGGCATTTTCAATCTGTTGTCATTTAAACATCTCCAAGGAATTGGGAAAGATGGGTATTTATTTGAGAAAGGTTGTACAGAACTTCATTTGGTTCTGTGTCAGTGATGAATTTAAAAACTAGAAGAAATAGGAAGAAGCCCTGAACATTGTCTGGGGTTCTACACGAAGACTGGATAACCTATTAAATGATATTTCATTGATTAATTTCAATTAGATACGTCTTTTCATAGCATGCCTCATTTGTGTTTTTGTGGTGAAAGTTCAAATGTATTCTGTCAGCATACAGAAGATTTGTAGGAAGTCAAATCACTTTGGAATTCAGTGAACCTGTCATTTCCGGAACGTGGAGTCAGATAAGTGAAGCATATATACTGGGAGAGAACACACGTGGTCCACTGTGTAAACTTGACATCCTTCTGTTTTCTGTTAGTTTCTGTGTACATGCATTGAGTCTACTTAGCTCCGAGCAAATGCATTTTCTTGGGACCACTAGGTGTCATTGTGTCTGTTTTTAAGGCTTTTGGTATGCCTGTGACTTTCACACATTGTCATAGTTTTAAGACTTTATCAGTGGTATCAAGAATTCAGAATAGAAGACAAGCGTAGGGGAGGAAGGAACTCTGATATAATGAGAAAGAGCAAATTAGATTCTGAAAAAAAGATGACGCCTTTAGTATCAATAAGATGCTAAAATACACGTTTTGGCATTTTACATCTGTTCCTTAGTAAGATATCAATGCCCCATTCCATATGATGGGATAATATGAGAAAGCATTATGTAGAGAAGTGAAATTATTTTAAACTCCTTGGTTTAAAGAAACACAACAACAACGCACCCTCTGAATTTTGCTTGAAAATACAGTCACTGGGATTGTTGATAGTTTTTAGAATTTGTGAAATACCCTCTACTTAGAAGAAATGTACATTGGATACTCTGTTGAAATTTATATATATTGAGAAGAACAAGGTTAGTTTTCCCCTTTAGTGGAGCTGGAAGTTTCTTTGGAGAAATAATACTTACAGAAGAAATATACATAGTGTGTGCCAAAGATATAGTAACGTTTACTATAAAATCTGGTATTGGTCTTGGAGGACCATAACGATTGTCACGGACCCGTTCATGGACGAGGCACCACTGTGATGGTTCGTTCATTCCAAAGGCAAAGAGGTGATGGTCCAGCCACTATGTTTTTGTAGGGAGAAAAAAGAGATATGAAAAGTCACATCCTGTTTTCTACAAATGCACCATATTCCCACAGGGGAGGGAGGAAAGGCACAAAGTGTTGGGTCATGATCTTTCAGAGTCTACCCCAAGGCCTGCCAGCCTTCCCCTGGGCATGAAGGAGCCTGTGCCAGTGCCCCGGGCGGGGTGGTGGTGGAAGGAACTGGATTTCTAGACAGAGACCGGCATTTATTCCTGTGCTCTAGAATTTAAGTTTCTTCACCAGTGAAATGTGGGAAATGATTGTGAGCTCATTGTATTATGAAGGTAGACATGGCATCCAGGAGGGTTTGGGCAGGAAAACAAGGTGGTCCATTCATACTGGAGAATGACCATGACTTTTAATTAGGGGACCATTTAAACAGCTGCAGTCAGGGTGCGTGAAAGCCACTGGTGGTAGTGAGTAGCCCGAGGCTGGGAAAGGTGGGGGAGGGGCGTACCACCTGGGAGAGCCTCCTCCCGGAGCCCTGACTTTGGCTGAGGGATGCATGTAACCTGAGACAGTCGTATGTATGTATGTATTATATATGTAATGCTTATCTATTTCTATTCAATTTTAACGTTAGCTATCTTTGATGAAAAGAACATGTAAATATACATATGAGTGTGCATACATGCACTTTTAAAAACACTGTAACTCAAATAATTTGCAGTTGTAGTGCAAAGCCACTCTGAGGATAGAAACGTGAGACTCGGCTGATGCATTGGCAGAATTTGAAGAGCTAATATTGGCCATTTAAGCCCAAATGGTGCTGTTGTTATCAACAGTACAGACCATTATCTGTATTGATATATATATATATACACACACACACACATCTATATATATGCATCTATATATAGATATGTCTCTCTCAATAGTACAGTCCATTTGTTTTATTTCACAGAATTTTGCATCCACATCTAATTAGCATAATCCTCCAATTTACTGAAAAGGACGGGACTGGCCTATGAAAAGATGACTTAGTGAAATTACAGCAGATTGTTGAAACTGCGTGCATTGTGACGCACGCAAGAACTTGTCCGCGGTGTCCGTGGCTGGCCGAGTCGTGGAGCACCTGCACCAGGCTCTGTCCCCTGACCCCTGAAAGCTGACAGGATGTTACTCGACGAGACAAGGGGACTTGGCAGATGTGGCTAAGGATCTCGAGATGGGACATTCTTCTGGGTTCGGAATCAGTCCTGTGTAACCACGGGATCCTTCTCAGCTGAAGGGGGGGGGACCAGGTTCAGGGAGGATACGGAGATGGGATCAGGCTGGAGAGGAGGAGTGTCCTCCGGTGGCTTTGGGGCGGAGGAGAGGACCAGGAGGTAAAGAGGTGACCTCAGGACTGCAGCTGGAAGGGCCGGGACACCGCGTCCTCCCTGGAGCTTCCAGAAGACCCAGCCAGTGCTGCTTTGACTTAGCCCAGTGCAACTGATTTCGGGTTTATGATCTCCAAGTGGTAAGGGAATACATTCACGTGGTATTAAAACTCATACAGAGCCCTGGCCGGTTTGGCTCAGCGGTTGAGCATCGGCCTGTGGACCAGAGAATCCCGGGTTCGGTTCCTGCTAGGGGCATGTCCCACGAAATGAATGAATAAATAAATAAATAAATAAATAAATCTCAACAGATGAATGATAGTTACAACAACAACGTAGATCTCATGATTATTTGAGACCTTTTTCTTTTTTTTATCTTTACCCGAGGACATTTTTCCATTTTTTGTTCAAATAGAGTGGGAGGAAGAGAGAGGAAGAGAGAGAGAAACAGAGACATCGACCCAAAAGGGACACATCGAGTGGCTGCCACCCGCATGACCAACCAGGGCCGGGGACAAACTGCAACCGAGGTACGTGCCCTTAGCAGGAGCTGAACCCCGGTCTCTTGGGACCGCAGGCCGACGCTGTAACCGCCGAGCCAAACTGGCCAGGGTGAGACCTTTTTCTAATTACAGTGTTTCTAGTTGCACGACTCTAATGCCCAACGGAATCCTCAGGCACTGTTTTAAAAAGTAAAATGTTACTCTTCTCCAGGTGTGAAGGACTCAGAAGGTGGCATTTCACTAATGCTTCCTTTAAGAAATTGACGAAGGTGGATGGGGGGGCCCTTACCGACGGCCCCCAGAAACGCGGTACTTTCAAAATGACATCCGCTGTGAAAGAAAGTCCTTTGCCTTTATTTACAGGAAAGAAAGTTACCTTCGTGGCATTATGCGTACTTGGTCTTAGTATATAAATTCTCATGTGCCTCCTATTTAAACAGACAGTTCATTATGCCATTTGCCAAGATCTAATAACGTCAACATTTTGACTTGACATCATGCAACAGCGTATCCAAGAGAACCTCAGTGACACGTACACAGATTTCACTCATGAAATCCTGCCTCCCCTGTGGACGGAGTTCATGTAGAAGGCGCTGTGTTTAAATAACATACAGAGGGAGGTGTGTGGCTAACGTCCGATTCAAGGAATGAGTCCTGGGGCCCAGCGGAGAAATCACAGACTTCAAATATAATGCAATGGCTTTTGCTAGTCTGTTGACATTTTCTTTCTTTCTTTTTTTATTGTGAAAATCATTTTCTCACAAGAAACAGTGACACTATCATGGTTTTCTAATCCCCAAAGAGCATCATGAAAGAACTGAATGACCCCCCCGTCCCCGGCCTCGTTTGGGGCATGCTCACTTCTCGGTCTCCAGATCTCTCGCCCACTTCGTCTTTCTGTGTTGATTCTGAAGGTGAGGGCAACGTCGGGGCTCTCGGGTGTCCTCCGAGCTTCATCCTGGGCCACCTTTCCGGGGACAGAGGCAGAGTTAGTCGCTTTCTGCTTCCTCTTAGTCCCAGGCAGGGTATGAGACAGAGGCCAAAGGCCAGTCCCCATGAGATGCCGAGGCTCACGTTTTGAACTCTTACAGGAAGTCTTTACTAATCTCAACTAAAGACATCACCTGACAAAGCAGGCTCACGTGTGGTAGATTACGGGAGCTGCCTTCCCATCAAGAGTTGGCTTCATCACCCAGTGACTCCTAGGATAGTAGGGGATTTTCATCACAAGAAACCAGTATTTGAAGACTAGAGTCTTCAAACTAGAGTTTGATGTGATCTATAGATTTCCCAAATCTAAATCATTATGGATTATGTTGCGTATCCAAATCAAATGATCCTGACTTGATTTTCTTTCTGAACTAAAAGCTTTCCTAGGAAGAGACCACTGGTTTTTATTTTATTTTTTTCCTACTGTTAATGGAAGTTTTCTTTTCACCTTTGGTTTTTGAATATAATGCTTATTTTCATATAATACTAAAATTCTTTTTAAAGATAATAAAAATCCCTCATGCATGCAAACCAGATTACTCTTTATTTTCCTACATAAAATAAAAGGCAGAACAAGGACATAGAAGATGTAATTACGTAAAGATAACACTTGACACATAGGTTTCGTCCTCAACCAGTCAAAGCACATGCGAAGGTCCCTCTGCACAGCTGGTCGGTTCAGGCGCGTCTCCCGTGTGTGCGCACGGCTTTGTGAGGGGACAGCTCGGTTCCTGCGCGGTTGCTGCGTGACCCCCCCCCCCCCAGAAAACCATGTCGTGTTAGATTTTGGTAACGTCGGTGAGGAAGCCTGTGAGCCTCTCCACCTGATGCAAGCTGCGTGAACTAGATGGAAGTCCCGATGGCTGGGGGCGGACCCTTTGCTGTTCTGCAGCACGAAAGACTACGCCTAACAGCGCCCTCAGTTCTTCCGAAGAACTTCTCTTCCAGTGACAGAGTGGGAAAGGAGGGGTTTCGTTCCTGCGTGGCATGGAAATGGCTTTCAGTACCGTTTTCCTCGTCTACGTCTTCATTTTTACTAATTTTTTCTTAAGGAAACTTAGACCATTTACTTAGGGAACAGGTACTTGTAACTTGATGACGAATCCCTGTATTCTTCACCTGCTTTTGAAAACCAAGTAAGGCCTAAGGAGCAGCGCGGCAGAGGTAGAGTCTGCCCACCGCGCGCGGTGGCTCGGCTACTGTGCGTTGGACTGAGCACAAACCTCTTTCTGTTAGTTTGCTTGTGCGCACACCTGTGGATGAGACGAGAGAGGCTGGGGATCACTACCACTGCAACAGTCTTTTGCACTTCATCTTGTCAAACGAGATGGGGATGAAACCTACTCAGAACAAGACGCCATCGCCTCCTCTTTGTGGAGTATCAATGAATTCATCTAGTCCGGATGGGACCCGGCGGTGGATCAATAAGACATTTCCCCCACATTTCCCTGCTGGCCACAAAACCTCCTGTTTCCTCTTCTGCTATTAATTGATTCAAATGATATGAGATGGTCCTATTTATGAGGAAGCCACCCCATGGCTCCTGACATTCCTTTTTAACTCTAAACGGTCCTTGGTGAGTTCTGTTCGGTAGAAAGCATTTGGGGTTAGGTTCACATTGCCTGTCTGTCTGGTCTCTGTGGAGAGTACCGGCCACGTCACAGAGAGTCACAATATTTGTTATTGCGCCTGTAGCATATTAGACGACGCTTTGATCTTTTCGTGGAGACTATATTCAAGGCATTTCATCACTTTGTCCTGATATCTTTTTAGATCCCTGAATGCACACTGTGCATCCCACTGTTCGGTCTATATCCCTGACACCATAGTGCCTCTGACCTGGCAGGACATGGACTACGGCTCTGTGACCCAGCGTTTAGTTGAAATGACCTTTATTTTGGACCCACAACCTTCGGCTTCTTCATTTCCTATGACCCGTAGCGGACCTGACCTTTGGTGTGAGCCTTGAAATGAGGAAACATAGACATCAGCAGTGCCCAGACTTAGAAATGGGGGCGGGCTGAGACCTCCCATCATAAAAGCCACATCCAGCCGTGTGTCTCTTGTCCTGTTCATGGACATTCCCACTTGTCTGAGGGGTCGTAAGGACCCGGGGGGCTGTGCTCATCTTTGCATCACCCTGTGCCCCACCTACGCCTGCGCACCTTTGGTACTGGGACGCGCACTGCGAGTATGTTCCCAGGTATTGAACTAGCCGTGTCCGTGTGTGTGTGTGTGTGTGTGTGTGTGTGTGTGTGTGTGTTTAGATCTTCCATTATCAACACTTACAGGTCATCTGATGAAATCACACTGTGCTGGCCACTTTGAGACCCACATTTTGGAATGGGAGCTGGAAAACTGGGTACCTTATTGCTTTATTTTGCACTCCTAAGTTAGAGGGGGAGTTGGGAAGGAAATTCACCCCCATGAGTTTATTAAGACTGTGGATTATAAACACAGAGAAGGGGTGCTCGTCCCATGACTTTCCTGCGTGTCGTGTGTGACCGTGGCAGTTTTCCCACACTCGTCCTGCCTACGTCTGGGTTTCTAGATGTTCTTGGGTCTCTAGGCTTAACCACAGACCTGTGAGGTCCGTGACGGTGACTGGCCTGTGGACTTTCCCCTTCAGCCCATCTGGGTTTGATGTCTACATGGCTTCGTGATGGAATGGCTGTCGTTTTGCATTTCTTGCTCAGGTTCCCTTGTCGCTTTGAGTTTGTGGTGACATAGCCACAGCCTGCCGTTGTCATGCCTCATTGATTTCACGCGGGGCCTCTGGCTCTCTCCCTGAGCACCCCGCGGAGTTCTGACTACTCCGATCCTCTCTGACCCGCAACTAAATCATCCTCAATATGTTCATGTTGGGCAGAGACAAAATTACTTAAAGCAAATGCTCCCCCACCCACTACATATTTTTGATAAATGTAAAATTTTCAAAAGTGTGTAGAATGTATTTTTGGGAGGTTGTATAATTTACAAAATTCACTTTTCTGTCCAGTAAAATGTGCTCTTTTTAGGGTATCGTTTTTTTTCTTGGTATTGATAAACACATAGAATAGGAGATTTAGTTTTTATTTTAACCAAAAAAGGTATTACGTTGGAGATATTGGCTAGAAATTGCTTATTCTAGTTAATGTATCTCAGATATCTTTTTCTTTGTCTAAAAAAGCCCTATTTAGATATAATTGACAAGTAAAAATTTCATATATTTAAAGTATACACCTTGATGTTGTGATATACTTATTTATTGTGAAATGATCATCACAATCAAACTAACATATCTATCACCTCACACCATTACTATTTTCTTCTTTGTGTGTGTGTGTGTTGAGAACACTTAAGATTTACCCTCTCTACACATTTCAAGTACACAGCACAGTATTATTAATTACAGTTATGACACTGTATAGTAGGTGTCCAGACATGATTCATTCTGCTCACTGAAACTTTGTATTCTTGAACCATCTCCCTGTTTCCTCCAACACCGTCCCTCACCGTTGGCAACCACTGTGGTTCTCTTTGCTTCTGTGAGCTTGACTATTTTAGATTCCATGTATAAGTGAGATCATGCAGCATTTGTCCTTCTGTGCCTGGCTTATTTCACTTAGTATAATATCCAGCAGGCTCACACATGTTACAAAAAGTAGATTTTCCTTTTTCATGGCTGACTAATATTCCATTGTGTGTGTGCACGTGTGCATACATAAACCATACACACCACATTTTCTGTATTTATCTATTGATGGAAATATAAATTGCTTTCACATATTGGCTATGATGAATGATACTGCAGTGCCCATGGGAGAACAGACATCTCTGAGATACTGAGTTCATTTTCTTTGGCTATACGCCCACAAGTGGGATTGCTGGACCGCTGTACTGTGTTTTATAATGGTTACATCAGTTTACATTTCCACCAGTGCTCATGGCTTTCCTTTCCTCCACGGCTAGGCCGGTGCCTGTTGTCCTTTTTGTAACAGTCATTCTAGCAGGTGTGAAATGATATGTCCTTGTGGTTTTGAGTTGAATTTCCCTGATAATGATGTTGAACATTTTTTTTCAGGTATCTGTTAGTCATGTGTATGTTCTCTTTTCAACGAATATCTATACAGTGATACCTCGGTTCTCGAACATAATTCGTTCCAGGAGGACGGTCGAGAACCGAATTGTTCGAGAACCGAAGCAATGAAACCCAATAGGAAAGCGGACTCCACAAAGCGTGACTCTCTCTCTGCACTCACACTGATGACGCCAGCAAGGCGCGCTGGGCCGAATGAACGCCATTCGGCTCAACTCGGAAGTTCGAGTTCCAAATATTTGTTCGGATTCCGAGACAAAAGTTTCTCGAATCCTGATTTGGTCGAAAACCAAGGCGTTCGAGAACCGAGGTATCACTGTATATCTATTTATGGCCTTTATTTTTAATTGGGCTCCTTGTTTTTCTGTCATTGCTTTGCATGGGTTCCTTATATACTTTGGCTCTTAACCCCTTGTCAGATACATGGCTTGCAGACATTTCTCTGTCATTCCCCAGGTTGCCTTTGCACTGGTTGATTGCTCCCTTTGTCGTGCAGATGCTTGTTAGTGTGGTGCTGACTCACCTGCCTGCTTTCGCCCGAGTCGCCGATGCGCTTGGTGTCAAATCCAAACACAGCTTTGCTAAGACCGCTGCCAAGAAGCTTTGCACCGAGACACGGAAGCGGCTCCGGAGCATTGACGGTTTTGCTGGACCCTCTGGTTTCGGCCTCTCTGGTTCCAACCTGAGCATCTCAGCTCACACTCCTACGCTCGTGGAGCCTGAAGTCACCGCGGGCATTGGCATCTCCGCACCTGCGTCCCTGCAGTGGGGCTCATCGTTCCCGACTGTCCTGTGACCCAGGACAGGAGAGGGGGGCCCTGGCAGCATTCCGAGGTCCTTCTGCCGGAGTGTGGCGGAAGCAGAGAGAGCTGTGCCGAAGCTTTCAAGGCATATCCTCCTGGTGCCGACGTGGCCCCTCGGCATCGGGTCACCTGAGAAGACGGCCCGGAGCAGGAGCAGGAGCAGGAGCAGGACCACATGGCTGCTCCCCAGGAACCTCTGACCTTCAGGGATGTGGCCATCTACTTCTCTCAGGAGGAGTGGGAATACCTGGACCCAGCCCAGAGGGAACTGTACGTGGCCGTGATGTTGGAGAACTACAGGAGTCTGGTCTCCCTGGGCCTTGCTGTCTCTAAGTCAGCTCTGGTCACTTTTTTGGAGCAAACGAAGGAGCTGTGGGATGTGAAGGGGAAAAAGACAATACCCATCTGCCCAGCTGTGTCCTCTGAAGACAACCAGGAGTTTCTGCAAAAGCCGGGAAGAAAAGATTTGTTCTCTCAAATAATACTGAATGCAGATCATGGAGGCAGACGTTACCAGTGCGGTGAACACTGGAGAAACTTACACCAAGAGTCAAATGCTAATACACATCAAAGGACTCAGCATCCAGCAAACCATTATGAGGGTGGGAGAGTATCTGACCAAATGCCAAAGCACAATGAAGATCAGGTTATTCAAATTGTGGAGGAGACAAACGCACCAAGTAAATGCATCAAATCTTCTAAGCAATCTTCAGATCGTATTGAACAAAAGAATATTTATAACAGGGATGGAACTTACAAATGTAATCCACCTGGGAGAGTCTTCGGTCAAATATCCAGTCTAAAGAAATGTAAGAAAAGTCGCTCCACAGAAAAACCTTACAAATGTAAAGAATGTGGTAAATCATTTAACTGGCCTTCAGGTCTTACTGTACACAAGAGAATTTATACTGGGGAGAAACCATACCAATGTAGAAAATGTGGCAAAGCTTTTAGCAAGTCTTTAAACCTTACTAACCATCAGAGAATTCATAATAGAGAGAAGTCCTATAAATGTACAGCATGTGGAAAAACCTTTAGCCAGTCTTCAAACCTTATTCACCATCAGAGAATTCATACTGGAGAGAAGCCCTTTAAATGTACAGAATGTGGGAAAACCTTTAGCCAGTCTTCAAACCTTACTAGCCATCAGAGAATTCATACTGGAGAGAAGCCCTATAAATGTTCAGAATGTGGCAAATCTTTTAGCAACCTTTCAAGCCTTACTAAGCATCAGAGAATTCATACTGGAGAGAAGCCCTATAAATGTTCAGAATGTGGCAAATCTTTTAGCCAGTCTTCAAACCTTACTAGCCATCAGAGAATTCATACTGGAGAGAAGCCCTATAAATGTTCAGAATGTGGCAAAGTTTTTAGCAACCTTTCAAGCCTTACTAAGCATCAGAGAATTCATACTGGAGAAAAGCCCTATAAATGTTCAGAATGTGGCAAATCTTTTAGCCAGTCTTCAAACCGTACTAGCCATCAGAGAATTCATACTGGAGAGAAGCCCTCTAAATGTACAGAATGTGGGAAAGCTTTTAAGAACCTTTCAAGCCTTACTAAGCATCAGAGAATTCATACTGGAGAGAAGCCCTATAAATGTTCAGAATGTGGCAAAGCCTTTAGCCAGTCTTCAAACCTTACTAGACATCAGAGAATTCATACTGGAGAGAAACCTTATGAATGTGGAAAATGTGATAGAACCTTTAACCAACGTTAAAACTTTATTGGACATCAGAAAGTTCGTCCTGGAGAGAGGTATTATAGATGTAAGGAGCGTGGTAAAGTCATTTATCAACACTTACAACTTGTTCAGCATCAAAGAATCCATACTGAGGAGAAGCCTTAGGAATGTAAAAAATGAGCTAATTCTCTAAACATCATTCATGTTTTCCTGTACAGCGGAGAATTGACACTGGAGCGAGACCTGACGGAGGTAAGAAATGTGGTAAAGCGTTGTGTCGTTACTGGAACCTTGCTGCACATCAGATCATTCATTTGTAAGAGAACCCTTCCGAATGTGGAAAATGCGGTGCAGCCTTTGTGTGCCACTGAAGCCACTAAACCTCACAGCGTTCACACAGGAGGCAGACATGGCCAACGTGGAGCATGTGGCAGAGCCTTGCATTGCCCCAGAGCATTCATGGCGAAGAGAAACCTTACAGATGGAAGGACTTTGGAAAACGCTTTCTAGGCATTCCCGTCTCCTTGGGCATCAATTAATTTAAGCTCAAGAAAAGCCTTACACATGTGAAGACGGGGCCAAACCTTTCATCATCACCGGTGCGTTTCATGCCGCCCGAGACAAACCGCAGTGGAGAGGCGCCTTGAAGCATGAGCAAGGCCGCTGCATGGCATCCACGCGCCACCGTGCGTGAGAGAGGAAGGCACACTTGGGAGAAAGCTGACGCCTGCAGAGGGCGCAGCAAAGCCTTTCAGGAACGCTCCCAACTGACTCAGCACCACAGAATTCATACCGCAGTCAAGCCTTCCAAATGCCCAAAAGGTCCCACAGCCTTTGGACGCCGGTCATGTTTCACTGTATGTGCAAGAAGCATTCATTTCGGAGAGAAAGCTTACAAATGGACTGTGTGTGTGTGTGCAAAAGCCTTCAATCAACAGTGGTGTCTTACCCCGCTTGAGCGAACTCATACTGCAGAGACCTGTACAGGTGTAGAGGATGTGGTCATCTCTACCCTGTGCTCAGAGCTTACTCAGCGCTGGAGGATTCGTGCTGGAACGAAACAGGAAACAGGGGAAGGGTTTTGCAAAACCTTGAGCCGTCATTCCAGCCTCATTCAACACCAGAGAATGGATACGGAAGGGTAGCCTTTAAAATGTAATAAATGTGACGACATCTTTAACCCTTATTTACTGATGATTCATCTTGGAGACATGCCTAACAAGTATAAGAGATGTGGCAAAGGTCTACTCAGTGTGCAAAACTTACCCAAATCAGAATTCCTTCTGAAAAGAAACAGTACAAATGGAAGAAGCGTGGAAAACCTTTCTTTCAGCATTCACAGCTTATTCGACATGTGAGAATTCATAGGAGAGAGAAATCTTAAAAAGGAAGTTTATAGGAAAGCCATGTAGCTGGACCTACCCCCTCACTGTCTGTCAGGGAGCGCACACTGGGGCGGAATTCGATGGGCAGAGGAAAAAAGGGAAGACTTTTGCCCAAAATATACACTTCACAAAAGCCCAAATAATTTGTCTGAAAGTATCTTGAAAGATGTAAAAAATGTAGGACAGTATGGAATTGGAAATGGATTTTAAGATACCAGAGAAAATCACAGTTGAATGCTGATCAATAATAGGTTTCAAGTGGTCCTCTAAACCAGCGTTCTTAGTATAGAGAACCATCCGAAGTTTAAAAAACTAGATAATCACTTGTTAGTGTGCTTCACCATACCAAGGAGATGGATGTTTGAAGATGTATAAGTACTTAGACTGCATCCTATTTTATAATGACAGTATTTGGGATATTTTGAGAAGGAAGTATTATAATGTGATTCCACTCTCGTAGCACTTAATGCTACTGTGCTTTTCTTCCTGGTTTGTGTGTGCGTGTGAGTGTGAGGGAGAGAGAGAGAGAGAAAAAGAGAGAGAAATGATGGGGTTGATTATTGTTGCCTTAAATGTCTATGAGCTCTTGTCTATAAGGTGGGTTTCACTTATACCTTCTTTTCCCATTAAAGATCGAGGACATTGTAATTCACAATTCATGAAGAAAATCCAAATAGAGACGCTGTTTGTGGTTGACTTAGAACTTTGTTGTAAGTCACCAAGCAGGACATCCTTCATGCATTAATATAAGACATAAGACAATTATGAATATTAACTACTTTCTCCAACCATTCCAAGAAAAATATGTCAGTTCATTAAAATCCTGATGTATCTTCATAGTAGCCAGAGATAGAAGCGATGTGGTAGGAACAAAAACATGATCAGGGATAGGAGCGTAGACAACTAATCCCTAAGTGCATAAAATAATTGTACGTCCATAGTTGCTAAACAACCAGCCTCTATTTTGAAAAACAAAGAAAGCCCAACTAGGTGATCTTTAAATCACAAGTAGAGGAATACTTCTTAAGTAATTGTAATGTGTGTTTTTACACATGGTCACATGATTGGTTGGTCTTACTCTGTTTAATCTGTGTGTAAAGTTATTTTCATTGATAAAGCACAATGAACTTGAAGAAAAAGAAGCTTTTTTCCCTGTTACTTTTACCTCGTAGTTTTAGTTGCCAGCCTGTTATCTCTTCCATTTAATGAAACATTTGCTGGAAAACATAGATGAAAATTCCTGCTTTATTTGTAATCAACAAAATAATATTAAAAAAATAACTACTTACAAATTCCCCTAAATAAACATATTTTGGGTATGTCGGGATACTGTTTATTTTAAATTGGTATCTAGACATTTTTATTAATGAGCATAAAACCTAACACAGTCAATGGTATTCATGTGATCACCATAGACTGTTTACATTGTATTACACTTTTCCCTCTAAGGGTGACATCCTTTGACTCCGAAAACAATTACTTTAGACTATTACTAGTTAGGCCCCTTTTTAGTGCCAAATAAAGAAATGAATGAATTCTTGAAATTGTAAGATTTTCAACATTTGTTTTTGTTTCACAGGAAAATATAGTTCTTCCCAAAGCAAACTCACGTCAGTAAGACTCGTATACACAACTGCAGTGGGTGGTGGTGATTGTGTGGAGTAAGACTTTATAGAAACATCTTAATTATTTTAGTATTTCTGAATTAAGAAACTTATTCTCATAGCTATAACAAAGATTAGTTGAATTACCATTCTAGTAGATAAAAATAAGCATTCTCCATTTCTACTCATTTCTTTTTATTCTTCAGAAATTTGATGGAGTAACTATCTGACCATACAGTTCTCTTTGGATGAACTGCTAGCACCTATGGGTCTCCTCAGCATTGTGTATCTAGGCAGTATCTGTGAGAGACATTGTATTAGGATGTTTGGCTACTTTAGTCTTTAAATAGTAAACTGTGGTCTATGAAATGTGATTTTATGGAAAATTAAAGTTTTTGTCTTTTAATCAACATATCTCTCTGGCTTGTTATATGTCTGAAAATTTAACTGGTATTGTTATAATTTGTTTTTGTTGCCTTAATTAATCCACAATAGGTAAAGAGAAAATACACGGTATGAATGAAACTACTAAAATCTCATTATGTTAAGTGTGGATAGTGAATCAGTTATAATCATAGTTGAAACAAGCTGTGTCAGATACACTGAATCTGTAAGTAGCATATGAGATACAAACAGAATTCATCAGATGAGCTAAGTTGCTAAGCAAGTCAGTTACCTATGAGACCCGTCAGAGAAGAAATAAGAGTCTTGTGCTGAATAGATAGAAAGAGATGGAAGGGCCCAGAGGTAGCTAATACTCAAGACACACAAATACACACGGTGCCTTGAATGAGTCAGCATCATGAGATCTTACATTGAACACCCATTGGTAACAACCATTATCCTCTCCTGAATCCAACTGCCTGCTGTCCAGGAAACTCACAAAACCCACAGCTCCTCTTCAAGGCACAGCTGTGGCCTCCACGCTCCCCGAGAGCAGCGTTCCCGTTGCACGCCGTTCTCTGACTGAGCCCCTTGTTCATGGCCGCACCATCGCAGAGGAGGCTGGCGCCGCAGAAGGACATGGGATGACCTGGGTTCCGCGGTGCGGTTCTCCTGCCCTGCTTGGACTCTGTACCGTGCTCACTTGGCTTGTACTTTTTCTCCTCTTTTCACTGTTGTAACTGAAACATCTCAATGTGAGCGGTGCGTCTCTGTTCTGTGACCTCCGGAACGCTTGCCCGTTGCGTACTCGGAGGCTCACGTAGAATGATGGTGACTTCAACCCAACAGATGGAAAGCTCCTGGGGGGGGGGGAGGGGACACCAATGTATTGACATCATTATTATCTAAGAGTGCCTTCACGTGACCTCGTTTTCCAAGGCAGTTAAGCAATAGATGAGAAGGGAACTTTGGAAAGAACGTAAAGTGGTAACGGTGGAAGACTGGAGAAAACGTGTCCCAGAAGCAGGAGGGGTGGATGGTAGCTTTACGATGCAGGGAAGACTGCACGGGGGTGGGTCGACTCTGCACAGGTGTGGGTCGACTCCTCTGCACAGGTGTGGGTCGACTCCTCTGCACAGGTGTGGGTCGACTCCTCTGCACAGGTGTGGGTCGACTCTGCACAGGTGTGGGTTGACTCCTCTGCACAGGTGTGGGTCAACTCCTCTGCACAGGTGTGGGTCGACTCTGCACAGGTGTGGGTCGACTCCTCTGCACAGGTGTGGGTCGACTCTGCACAGGTGTGGGTTGACTCTGCACAGGTGTAGGTCAACTCCTCTGCACAGGTGTGGGTCAACTCCTCTGCACAGGTGTGGGTTGACTCTGCACAGGTGTGGGTTGACACCTCTGCACAGGTGTGGGTCGACTCTGCACAGGTGTGGGTCGACTCTGCACAGGTGTGGGTTGACTCCTCTGCACAGGTGTGGGTCGACTCTGCACAGGTGTGGGTCGACGTAAACCTGGGAGACTGGCAGGATTATGTTGAAGCTCATAAAAGTGATATAAAAGGGTGATATGAAGATATCCTGACGCCAAGACTGTAGAGCACATTACTTGGTATCCATCCATCTGTCCGTCCACATACTTAACACTCTGAGTGCAGAGGTAAACTACCAAGGAGGGACTCAGATTAGTGCTGCAAAATTAATCATGCTTTCCCTGGGGACGTGATATATATTCCTTAAATCCCTCCCTTTTTTACGTTCTTCTGTTCCCTAAGGAATGCCGTTCTTTATTAGGGCTATGTGTCCCAGTCCTCATCTTACCCTCGAGGTATGGAACTGTGTCTTCAACTACTTGGTGCAAATGTTGGTCTGCATGCCCCATGGAATCTATATTCAAGATGCCCAAACTCAATACATGGCTTGATTATTCCTCAGCCTGCAGTAGTTTCTCCTCCCCACGCTCCAAAGTTCCTTCTCTCCCTGTTACTTTTGCCTGATGAAGGTTCAGAATTTGAGAACCAACGAGACAGCCTGGATGTCTCTTACCGAGTTTACTGAACTATCCTGTTCTGCAAACCTCATAAATACGTCCCAGATCCCACCCTTTGTGCTACCTGCCTGTTCGCCTTGAGATTCGAATAGTATCTTGATACTATTCTTAAGCATTTTCCAAAAAAACATTCACACTGCATGTGTGTCAGCCGACTAGGCTGCAGCAGGGACAGTACCATTCAGACCTTCGTTACCTGCGTTTCCTCAGGTGACGTGACCAAGGTGAGCGCCTCACCCTCGGAGCGGACAGCAGTGCAACGTAGGTTTTGATATTTAAAAAAATCACGTATAGAAGTAGGAAAGAAAGGAGGACTGAACATGGAAACTTGGGGTGTTGACGTCCGACATGAAGAGCTCCCCAGGGGCCGAGGCTCTTCAGGGGGGAGCAGGCAGAGAAAGATGCCGTGGTTCCTCCTCTCGTCTAGAACCATTTTCGGACCCGATCAAGCTAGTTGGAGCTGTTCCAGACCGCAACTACTTTCACTGTGATCTTTGCAAAGGAATTTGATTCCCCGGACTCGATTAGCTCCCGTTTTGCTCTTGTCTTCTCTCTCCTCTCCTCACATCTGCTTGCGCCCTTGGTGACGTTCCAGGTGTGGTCCTCCAGCTTTGTCCTCTCTCCGGCTTCTCCTCCGGCTCCCTTAC
Organism: Molossus molossus; assembly: GCF_014108415.1. NCBI lineage: Eukaryota > Metazoa > Chordata > Mammalia > Chiroptera > Molossidae > Molossus > Molossus molossus. The sequence goes on from NW_023425399.1 coordinate 113,659,212, forward strand.
AACCCTGTGGCCAGCCTGCTGTGTTCTCCTGGTCCAGGTTCCCCCTCCTGTTTCTCGCTCTCCATGTGCGTTATCGAATTTAAAACTGGATGTGTCTTTCCTCCCCTCCCCATGCATTGCTGAGTGAGTGTGTGTGTGAGTGAGTGTGAGTGTGTGTGTGTGTACGTGCCTGAAGGACCGGCGCTACCCCGTGATAACGAATCCCACCTGGGACTCCTGCCCGGGAAACACACACCACGTGCCTGCTCCGGGGGTGAGGGGCTTAGCGAAGAAGGGGCTGACACTGGTGTAGAAAGAACGGGAAGAAGAGTGGTCAGGGGAGCTGACACCCGAGGGCATGGGCCGCAGCGCGCGCTCCGGAGCAGGGGGTCCTCAGTGCTTCCTGAGACGTGGAGGCAGCGCTGGAGCATCTCGGGGAAACGACCACCCGCGCTCCCTCGGCAGCAGCACGGCAAGAGCCCTTGGGAGCCCCGGGGACGGGGACAGCTCACGGCTGCCCACACGCCTGGCTGCTCTGCCCTCTGGACGATGATGGCTGACCTTTGCACTCCGCTCCCACATGGAGCGGCTGCTTGGCCAACTAGAGCGAAGCAGGAACACGAGATCTGGAAAATGTATTTGCTGCCCTGCTGATGGACAGGGGCCCTTCGGCAGGTCTGGGAGCAAGGCGAGCCCACCACACATCCAGGCTGACATCCCTCCTCTTGCTCACGCTCCGGCATGTGCTGGGCACCTCTGACCCGAGCTGCAAGAGCGCACACGAGGTTGTCCAGACTGTGAGCTCCTTGGAGCGCAGATCTCTCTAAGGCAGAAGTGTGGACTACGGAAGGGAAGAAGCCCAAAGCAAAAGGCTTTGCTGGGTTTAACGCTCCTGAGGGGCAGTCCGTGATGCGCGGACCCGAGCTGCAGAGGGTACATTCGAGGAGGTAGGGGCACGTCTGGAACAGAGGCTCCGGCTGAGTGAGGAAGAAGACTGACATGTATCAAAACTGCTGAGCGTGTACTTCGGCAACTTCGCAGTTTGGCATCAGTTGCACCTTCAATAGTTCCCTCCAAGCCTCGGTTGGGGTGCAGTGGCATTGACCACGTACCTCCCAGCGACCGGGCTCCCTGTCAAGAGCACAGGCTCCTGGACACCAGGGACCTTGCGTCCCCCTTCCCAGCCTTTCTCACTGGTGGAGAACGTGCCCCTAGGCGACGCCGAGCAAGGCTTGGCTGCTCGATCGATGAGCCCGCGGTTCTTCGTGTTCAGACTTCCCCAGTGAATGGTGCGTGCCAGGATCACTGAAGTATCGGACTGAGAAAATGGACATCGTAAAACAGTCCACGGGAGACGTGGAGCCGATCAACAGTGAAAGATGCGCCACAAATTCAGGCTCAAAGAACACGCATCAGTGCGCCGTGTTCTTTTGTGAAACGTGAGAAGGACGCGTCCTAGAATGCTCGGGCGTCTCTGCGTTTCCAAGAACGCGTGGGCATCAGCCCCTGGACAATGCGATGCGCCAAAGTCGTCGAGATTAGGTCTTAAGAACTGCAACAGTATTGATAGAAAATTGACACCAAAGGAAAAATACGTGACAGATGCTCAGGACGCAGGTCGAGTGAATCAGGAAGGGTCAAGTGTTTGCTGAAGCACCATGGCAAGGGCATCCGATGGCCAGGAGGAGGGAACCATCTAGAAGTGTGCGGCCCAGACAGAGAGAAGCAAGCGTCTGCCTCGTGAGGTTATTCAAGAAGGCAGATTCCTCCCATCTTCTGCCTCTGCCGTGTCGGGCTGGTTGGAGTTGTCCTGCCCCATGTGGGTTCTGGTCCGAAGGAACTAGAAGGCAGGTGAGCGGTTTCTTGGGTATCAGTGATGTTGAAGCTGCACACCTCACGTCCGGTGACATCTTATTGCTGAGTACTCGGGTCTCGTTTTACTGACACGGCCACTGTCTCTAAGAAAAAAGCACAGAGATAATGTGAGGTTTTAGAAGATGTTGTCTTCCTTCTTTTGTCTCATAATTCCTGGAGAACTTTAAGGTTGGTTTTGAATCTGCGAGTAAATGGAGACGCTGGCTTGTTGTGGTATGTTGCGGTGTGAGGTTCTAACCGTGTCTATGGAAGGAAGCCCGGAAGGACCCCTTTAAGCACCTGCTGCTGCTGACTTATTCTCCCCTGAAACAAACAAGCGATCATTTTATTGCCTTGTCTTTTTCATCTTTAAAACATTTTTGTTTTTGATGATGGATTTTAAAGTTAAAGGAATTCTTACAGATACAATAGATGCATTGATATTAGATTTGCTACCACTAATACTTAATATTGACCAAAAATACCGAGTGTTTATTGATATGTAATGGTATTATGGGCAAAGGGGAGTAACAAGGAGTAGTTCATAGTTCAGCTGACATCCTATAAACATGCCTTTGGCTCCGGTGTTGGAAATATTTAAAATGAGAGTAGGTGGATTTTTTCTACTAAGGAAATTGTATTTATATCTAGAAATGAATTATTTGTGTAGCATATGTAAGACGGTTTCTTTTATATCTTAAAAACTGTTTGGTGAGATAAGTCATCCTAGCACGTAAGAACATCATAGAAAAATCTCAGCAATTTGAAAGAGGTATTTGCAAATGTAGAACTTTTACTTAGTGGAGCCTGGGAAGTCTGGCGATGGGTCTGCAGGGAGTCTAGGGTAAATGTCAGAAGACTGATGATTTAAGGAACTAAAATGAAAATACAGGACAGGCTTGGTCTTGTAGTATATAATGGTTCTTAATTCTACTTTTGTTGTTGTTGCTTGCGGTTGAACGGAAAGGCTAATAGAGAAAGGTTGGCTCACAGTAGGAAAGCTTCTCACCACTTACGTCACTGCCTGATGAGGTTGTACACAGTAGAGCAGAGACTGAATGACACCTGGCCCTCAGCCCCCTAGAGAGATTATGGCTTGGGAAGTCACACTAGATGGCCCCTGCTATTCCTTCGAAACCATCAGATTCTGGGATAACTAAGCGCAGCCGGGCTGCTACAGAGAGTTTCTCCGTGGTGGTAGGTGAGGCTGGGTGGCCGAGAAGCCGATTCAAGTAGTATATGAATGATAATAACAGTAGAAACGAGCGAACTGGGGGGCAGGTGTGCACTGCAGTTGGAGGTCTCATCCTACAGCTCTTTTTGACCAAGGCAGGCTGGTGGAAAGCTGACTGGCAGCAGAACATTTCTACAGCATGTCGAAGGGAAATCGAAGGCAGCCCTGACATAGCCAATGGTTTGATCGATGTCCGAGCAGAAAGGAACTCTTCAATGCATGAAGCTCCACCTCTGTGTGGCAAAACTGTGCCCGGAAAGATTCTCACACACCAGGAAGAAGGAGGGCGTCCTTAAATAGTTCATTTTCTCCATACCAGAGGCAGTTTCATTGTCAATAAAAACAGGGTCTTTCCACAGTGTGGCGGGAAAGGCAACTCAAGGATACACTCATAGGGGGAGGGGTGGTATCGTGACAGGTATTGGAGCAAAGTCAAAGGACTGCCCTGAGGTGCCTGATGCGTCATCCAGGGCCAGGTTGGCCCAGCTCCGTCTCTCTGCAGAAGAAGTCCAGGCTCTGGGTCCTCAAACCTGCACTTGTCCTCACCAAGCGCAGAAGAAGGGCCAGGGTCCAGAGATGCTGTGCCATTAGCCTGGCTCGGGCAGGGCATCGGAAGCCACCCTAGTTCAGTCCAGTCCATGCCAAAGCTTCCGCCGTCCAGCGCAGCCTCTGCCCCCTCTGGCTAGCTCAGTCTCTGCTCCCTGCAGCGCTCCAGCGGGTGGCTGCTGCATCGGGCCCCACTTGGGTCCGCTGGCTGCTGCAGAGAGAACGTGTGCGTGCAAACACACACACATTGTTAGCTTTGATTATTCTGTGTCGGGCTTGGGGACGAGCAGGCTTTCTTTCAAACTAACCAATCTCTCTCCTGACTCTTTGCTGGCTTGGGCGGGGCCCTCCACCTATGCAATCCCTTTCCTGGACCTTCGGGGTTTCATGCCCTTGTCCAATCCTCTCCCTTGCCCTGATTTTCCCAGGCATCTGGCTTCTGCTCATGCACCCCGCCGAGGAACGCCCCCTCTTCTGGTTCTCGCTCCTCTGTAATCGGGGGAACTGATGGGTTGTCCTCGGGGGAGCTTGGGAAGCCAGATCCTCCAGTCCACTGGGAAAAACGGGGGCGTCGATCCCCTTGGCGGGACAACGTGGCTGTCCACCCCCCCCCCCCCGGAGCTTCTGGAAGCTACAGCTCCTAGTGAATCCGGCTCCGTCAGACGTCTGCTCCACCCCTCCCCTCCTCTGTCAGCACCCAGCCCGCTGCCCGTGCCAACGTCCAACCCCGCGGAGCCCGGGGCCTCGTCTGCGCAAAGGCACACAGGCAGGTTGTCAGTCTTTGATTTAGAATACACGACTGTACTCACAAGTTCTATTTCTTGGAGGAAAATTTATTTCCAACTGTGTCACTTTGCAGAAAGGATCTAGGTAACGGGACGAAAGGCTGTCGTGCTCGAGGTGTTTGCAGAGCGAACGAAGCCTCTTGGCCCCCCCCCCCCCCCCCGTACACAGTAAAGGGAATGGATCTTAAAAGAAGAGCCAGGTGTCACTACGAATTGTCCAAGGGACCCTGTGACCTCCTGAATGGTAGGCCTCCCCCCCACCATGGCCCAGAGGTGAATCAGAATTCAATACTGGGGTTGTGTCTCATTCCATAATACATCACGTATGACATGCTTGTTAAAGTAAATTCTTTCAGAGAGATCAAATCGGTTTCCTTCATTAATGTCTGTTCATGTCCTTTATCAAGACCCATTTCGAATCGTTTCTCTCCGTGAAGAAGATGGAGTATGAGCGACACGCTCAGGTTTAGGAATGACGCTGCTTCTGCCCCTGGAGCCGGCGCTGACACCCTGGCCCGTGTCGCTGTGGGTCTTAGCATGCGGGGCCCCGCGGCCAGGCCGTTCCCTCAGGCCGGCGGTTCCTTTCCTTCTCCCTTCTGCACCCCAGCGTCTCCTGTCTGAACCGAGCCGGCAGGGCCGTGGCGGATGTTGCCCAGCCCAGGAGCGGCTCTTACACGGGGCTCCGGGTCGGGGTGCAGCAGCTCCCCTTGAGGGCGGTCCAGAGGTTCAGTCCTTCCGAGGATGCGTTCTCCCCAGCGTCTCCCTGGCTCCCAGAGTCCGATGGCTTACCTGCGTTGCCTGCCTTTGGCTCCTCGTCTCCTGTTCTTACACCTCTTCTGGGGTTTTCTGGCTCCTTCCTCAAACTGGTGGCATTTGGATTCTCCCCTCTTTGCCAGGGAGCGGAGGCGAAGCCCGCTCCGTCGGGAGCAGACTGGAAAGGGGGCGATCGCTGTTGGGAACAGTTCCCCGTCGTCCTCTGACGTCCTAGCAGGTGTGTGAGTGGGAGCACACGGCCTTGGTCCTGGATGACGATTCAGCAGCGTGCGAGGGCCGCCAGGGAGGGCGGGGACGGTGTCTGAGTGGAGCCAGGGGAGGTTGCTGCTGTCCCGTCTAATGAAGGTGACCTTGCGCTCAGGCAAAGGTCAGGCAGCTTACTGTGTGCCGGAACGGTTCCGGTCCCCAAACCAGAGCCCTCCCCTGGGGCGCAGTCTCCGGGGTGCGAGGCCCCGGCTACCTGGTTCTCTTCCCGCTTCCAGAGCGGCTCGGGCTTGGGGTGGCTCGCAGAGGAGGTCGCATCGGGTCCTCCGGTCGCTGTGTCATAAAGTCCTCTCTCTGACACAGGCGCATTGTCTTCTCTCACACCCCGGAAACGGGCAGCCCAGCCGGTCACAGGGAGGTAGGTAAAACCCCCGACGCTGAGCAGTCTTGACATCACAGTGCAGGTGAATCCACCTCGGATGTGATCATTCCCAGGGGAGGAAGGACGTGCCCTACAGCTCTGAGAGGAGGGACGTCCTGCAGGGGGTGGGGGCCGAGGGCAGTGCCACCTCGTGGCAAGATGTTTGACGGAGTCCTTCGGGGCATTAGGATGGCCAAGCGAGGGGCTGGCGTTCCTTACCTGAAACCACACCAGGCAATGGGAGCAGGCAGGACCTTTATGCGACATGGTAGAAACGAGAAATCTGAGAAGTTGTCCAAGTCCAGATTATGATGCCGGATCCATAGGCCTTACCAGAAAGAGTGGACACTTCCTGTCCACACCGATTTGACGTGGTACCATGTCCTCGAGCCCTGAGCACATTTCATTCACAACTCTCTCCTACATGCTGTATCAAAGAGGTAGATGGTTTTCTTTATTATTAAAACTGCAATGTCATAAAACGTGTCGCGACTATAGTTACATGTCCAAATATTAAACACAATTACAAGCGAATTGTGAATAAAAAAAATCTTACTCTGATAAGGACGGCTAAATTATAGAAAGCATTTTACATTAATTGCTAAGTCGGATTTCATTATTTGTAATAAATGATTAGTATTTTTTTATTTTTAACTCTAGAAGGATTTTCCCCAATAGTCTTATATTCTTGGAATTCATTTTGTATATGTCTCTGTGCTACCCTTTTCGATGAAAAAGACCACAGCAACGTTGTTCAGGCATTGCTAGGGACCTCGTGGTTTAGATCATCGTCTAAGTAGTTCGTGGTGGAAGATTGGACGGTTCTACGTGGTGGTCTGAAACCGCAAAGGTATTTCTAAGGCATCATTTCAGGAAGAACCCTTTGGCTTTTACTCACATAATAAGGGACAAGAGCCCTGGCCAGTTTGGCTCAGCAGTTAGAGCGTCGGCCTGCCGTCCGGCGAGACCCGGGTTCAGTTCCCGCTAAGGGCACGTACTTCGGTTGCAGTTTGTCCCCGGCCCTGGTTGGTCGTGCGGGTGGCAGCCACTCGATGTGTCCCTTTCACATCGATGTTTCTCTCTCTCTCTCTCTCCCTCCCAATCTATCTGTACAAAAAATGGAAAAATATCCTCGGGTGAGGATAAAAAAAAAAAAAAAAAAAAAAAAAAGGACAAGAAAAAGTGGCTCTGTAGCTATTTTTTTCTAATAAGACTTTGCAGACATGAATTCACATTTATTAAGAACTTGACATACCTGGGTTTCCAAGTCGTCCGTTTAGCCATCCGACCGACAACAAATATGGAGCAGCGGCCAAGTGCAGAGACGCCGGAGTGGGGAGAAGGGACATCGGAGCATTTCGTGGGAAAGGGAGGGGCCGGCCCAGCTTGCTGCGTGTTTGGGAGAAAGTTTCACCGGAACACGTCAAGCTCATTCACTCCCATGTCGTCTGTGCAGCGTGAACACTGAGGGATGGGCTCGGATGACTGTGACAAAGGCCATCCAGACCATGAAAACTACACTCGTCGTTACTTGCCTTTGCGGAAAAAGTTCACTGACCTTTTCTGGCAAAACATAAATGCTTACTGGAGATGTCATCCACATCATGGTAAATGAAATGCTCAGACTAGGGAAAAAGTACCTTTTATATTTTGGATAATAACGAACATTGAAGGACCTGGTAGTCCTACAAGGGGAACGAAGCAGGCGGCAGGTGGCAGGAAGCTCGAGGTGACCGTCTTGAGGCATGTCGAAGATGTTTCTCGTTAGTCCCTTTTCTTGCCGCTTCCTATGAATTTTGTGGCCACGGTCCAGGCGGGCGCGTTCCCCGAGTTATCGCTAACATCAGGCGAGCTCCCGGCAGGGTGGTGACAAAGCGATATCTGTCCTTGGCGCCCCGTTCAGGAGCAGCAGGTCACAGGAACTGTCGCTGTCCCCTGAAAATTCTTTTTTTTTTTTTTATCCTCACCAGAAGACATTTTTCCATTTTTTGTACAGATAGAGTGGGAGGGAGAGAGAAGAAGAGAGAGAGAGAGAAACATCGATGTGAAAGGGACACATCAAGTGGCTGCCACCCGCACGACCGACCAGGGCCGGGGACAAACTGCAACCGAGGTACGCGCCCTTAGCGGGAACCGAACCCGGGTCTCTCCGGACCGCAGGCGGATGCTCCAACCGCTGAGCCACACCGGCCAGGGCGCCCCTGAAAATTCTTAATTGCAATTGGATCGTTATGAAATCAAAAGCCTTTTCTTTGTATTGCCATTTTTGCTTATAATTTATATTTCAACTGCTTTCACCTGGTCTTTTTGTTGTTGTTAATCCTCACCTGAGGCTATTTGTTTCCATTGATTTTTAGAGAGAGTGGAGGGTTAGAGAGGGGAGGGAGAGAGAGAAGCATTGATGGGAGAGAGACCCATCGGTTGGTTGCCTCCTGCATGGCCGGGCATGGCACCTGCAACCCAGCTACGTGCCTTGACTGGGAATTCAACCAGGACCCTTTAGTGGGGGAGGTGGCGGGCAGACCGTCCAACCGCCAAGCCGCGCCAGCGAGGCCCACCCGGCCTTTCCCAGCATAAACACGCCCACCGCTGGCAAACCCGTCCCGTCACGGCATTAAAACCCGACCCGGCTGGTGGGCTCATTGGCTGGGTGCCGTCCTGTGCACGAGGGGGTCACTGGTCCCATTCTTGGTCGGGACACACGCCTGGGTTTTGGGCTGGATTTCCGGGGGGAGTGTGCGGGAGGCAGCCAATGACTGATTCTCTCTCATTGATATTTCTCTCTTCTCCTCTCCCTTCCTCTCTCTCTAAATTCAATAAAAAGATTAGAATTCACATTGCTGACAAGATAAGGAGTCTTTACTTAAAAAAAAAACCACACACATTAAAAATACTTTCAACAGCCCTGGCCGGTTTGGCTCAGCAGTTAGAGCGTCGGCCTGCGGTCCTGAGAGACCCGGGTTCGGTTCCCGCTAAGGGCACGTACCTCGGTTGCAGTTTGTCCCCGGCCCTGGTTGGTCGTGCGGGTGGCAGCCACTCGATGTGTCCCTTCGCGTCGATGTTTTTCTCTCTCTCTCTCTCCCTTCCTCTCTCTCCCTCCCACTCTGTCTGTACAAAAAATGGGAAAATGTCCTCGGGTGAGGATAAAAAAAAAAAAAAAAAATACTTTCAACAATAAAAAACAACAACAGAAATCTATGGGCTTACGGATTCTTTTCTGCTGAATTTCAAGTTGAAGACCCAAGCCGAGCCCAAGGCTGGGGGTCTGAGGAGCTGCTCAGTCAGGTGCAGCTCTTACAGCACGACTCCAGTTCTGGGCTTCCGTGCACCTATCAGGCGAGCAGTCGCCACGTCAGTGTGAGTTGAATGGGGACGAGAGTCCCATGTGCGTCCCTCATCGTCTTCCCCCGAATACCCTGCAAAGTCTCACATGGCTTATTCACTGGGTTCAGCTGCCACGTCCCCAGTGACCGTGATCGTGGTAACTGGCAGTGATAAGCCGAACGTAAATAACCCATGAATGCTGTGGCTGAGTCACTTAAATGAGCTAGCAGAGTCCCGAGGTGGAAGATACATTCAGAGGATGGAGAGGAGGGAACATCTGGGTTGTGACAACGTGGGCAGGTTCAGTCTGTTTGCTGGGGCTCAGGAGTCATGAAAGTGGAACCCCTCTCCGGGCATCCGCCCCTTGGACAGGAGTCCAGCGGCCCCCGCAGGAGGGGGGAGCAGGTCTGTGGGAAACGAGGAGCCCTGTTTCACTCCTTTGCCCAGAGTTTATTCAGAACGATTGCTGAAGGGTGACCTCAGCAGCCAGGCAGACTTCAGCCATCAGGCCGGTGGGACCAGATGCTGTAACAACGGGTCTTTGGGTTCCGTCACGATCACGTTATCTTGCGATTGTCTGAAGTTTCCATCACCAGCATCTCTGCATGTGTGGATTTTAGGTTAGCTCTTTCTGCCGGAATACCATGCGTCCAACGAAAGAAATACTTAGCTTTTTATATTCGATTTATCTAAGAACCGTTTACTGTGAGATGGCCACTCGCAAAGATTTATTGAACCTAATATCTAGCGCGAACGTTAGGGCTTTGAGAAATCGACTCTGTCCTCATCTGGATGATGGATCTGACAGCACTTGGCTGGATTGTTATGGAAACGGACCTTGGTTGGCTTGTGTAACCACATGGCTGAGTTCAAACCGAGCCGTTCTCACAGGAGGGACACACGTCTTCCATCTGCAAAATTAGAAAATCTAAAGCATCATTTTTTAAATAGAGAATCAACCACTTGAAATATTGTAGGCAAACGCTGTTGACCACTGTTATAACCGTTCTTTGGTGCTTTCCATGCGGAAGGTGTTTGTTGTTTCCATTTGCTCTTTTGAAACATTTTCTTCCAAAATGCTGAGTTCAGTTCAGGGCAGCTTCCCCGTTCTGTTGAAGAAACATCAGGACATCGGAACGCAGGCCAGGAGAGATGATTAGGTAGAAAGCATTGCTCTATTCATTTACCTCCCAGACCATGAAAATAAAAAATAAATGCAAAAAAAAAAAAAAAAAAATCCTCCAACTTACCTCTATTTTTTTCCTTTGGGGCATTTTCTTTTGGAATATAGAATTCCCTTAAACTCACGTTCTTCTGCATGAAGATCCTTGGTTCTTGTAGGAGATTAAAGGGAAATCTTTTTCTACATATGCAGCTGTATGTCCTGTATTCATCATTCGCTTTTGCATTATGCAAATCCTCTCTGCCCGGGAGGATGCCACAGAACATTCTACAGCTGCAGACGAACGTGGCACGGGGTTCACACAGCCAGACCCAGTGGGACACCGTGGGATGCATTTCCGATGACTGTCTCTGAGAAACCACGGTGCCGCGCCGCCAGGTTTGTCTAGCGGCCCTGCTCTTTGTCAATGAAACGGTCCCAGGGATGTTCCGAGACTAACGATCATTTGTCTCATGCTTTGACTCTTCCCTCACCTTGATTCAATAAAGCCGGGAGCCTTCATGCTCTGAAAAAGTGAAAATTGTGATTGCAACATTCAATAATCTTATAGGACACCCTGCAAATTGTGCCGCAGAGATGTTAAGAGGTCACTGGCCGCAGGGCATACGTGGGATATTAACCTAGGGGACCTTGTCTGTCTGTCTTGCGCTAACATATCAGGGAAGCTCTCCTTGTGTGAATGAAAAAGAGAGGTGATGGGTCACGATCCCTCTGACATATGCTAATTTCGGTCCTTTGTGGAAGAGCACCCTCACCTTCCCTGGGGTACTCCTGGCATTCCATGGGTGATGCGGTTAGTTCTCGCCAGGTACGGGTCTAGCGGTGCCCACAGGCTGAGGGCGTGGAGCAACGACAGTCCTCCAGTCAGGATCTGAAAAGGAGCTAGATCGTCAGGCAGGAAAGCCAACCCCTGAAGGAGACGCGAGAGGAGCCGAAGCCTGTCTTTCCTGAGTCTGGGCGTTGAGGAGGGTAGACGTTCAGGTAGGGAAAGCGGCTCTGGTGGAGTCGGGGTTGAAGGAGGAAGAAGGTGGTGGAACGGGGTGTGCAACCTCGGGGAACAAGACATATAAGGATTTATGCGACTCTTGACCTTAAGTGCCACAGTCGAGTCTTGTTTAAGGTTTCAGAGTTGTTTCGTCTAAGATGATGGGGGGGAGGAGGGGGGCGCGTCAAGCAAGGGCCCCTGGGTTGTAGTTGGAAAGGCAGCAAGTACATGATATCGTGAGCAATAAAAGTTAGCTCTCGGGGGGCTGGTAAAATTCAAGAGCAAAGTCGTGGCTTTGAGGTATGGCTTCATTCCTCTCGTACAGATTCACGTTTTGTTGCCAATCTTAGTAAATCTTGTTCTGTTTTATTGCAGAAGTGGTTTTTTTTTTTTCCTTTTAAGCTTTTAACCTCAGTTGTTTGTAAAGGAGATATACCCCACCGAGCCATAGAAACACCTGCGCTCAGCGTAGCTCCCAGAGAAATAGTGTGTCAGGAATCGGGAATACCGGCTCGAAACCGTGCGGCCCTGGCCCTGAGGCGCTGTGGGGGATGGAACAGGGTTCCTTCCAGCTCCTGTCCAGAGAGGCGCGTTCCGGCTCCCCAGCCCCACGCTCTGCCCTGTGACTGCTGCGACCAACAGACGGCAATGACAAGGAGGTGGCAGTTCTGACCTGGGCCTCCAGACGCCTTTCCGGCCCGTGGTGGAATCCGGGATGGCTGCGTGGAGGTGGCGGATGCCTTTCCAAGACACAGGGCTGACCACGGCCAGCAACGTCAGGCAGGCTGCCGAGGCCCTCCAGCCCGACGACCTGCCGCGTGACTGAAGCAGACAAGAGGGTATTCTCCAGCCTGTCAGAGTGTCTCCCCTAGAAACACGTTTCACGGAGTCGTGTAAAGTGCGCGTGGTTGGGGCCGTCGTCCTTCTGAACCTCCGCCTCCGGGACCTCCCGCGAGTCAGAAGGAACAGGTGCTGCTGATCGGCCACCTGGTCCTTTCCGGGGCTCCCTCCTGAGTAGCTCTCATGTGTGCAGCTGCCTAGAGGTGTCTGCTGTCATTGTCCAGTTTCAGGTCCTCCCCCCTGGTGCGTCTCTCTGGATTCCCTGCCTCCAGCCCCAGCCTGTGTGGCCCAGCCATGTGACAAGTAGCAGAACAGTGTCATCCATGCGTCTGGTACGGGCCTTCCGCTCGCTCCGTCCCCACCCACGGGTCGGCTTGGAGGTCTGCAGCTTTGGCCAGGTGGTCACTGACTGAGGGAAGGGACCGTCTCTGACTCACGCACCACCTAGATGTCCATTTTTATCTCCTTCCCCGTGCTTACTGCCCGTGAGCCTGAGCACGTGGGGTCCAGTCGGGTCATGAACAGGCTCCTCTGGGCTCCCCCTTTCCACGTCTTTGGAGCCCTCTTTGCCTACCACAGTCTCCCCCACCCACAGCTTCCCTCCTCCCGCCGCTGCGCCCCAGATCCTCAGAGCTGGGGTCCGAGTTTCTCCTCTCTGCAGTCTTCCCTGGGTCCCAGGCTGCTGCAGATGTCCCTCCCTTCTCCGTAACCACCGCGCGTTCAAACCCAGCCACAGGCGCCAGGCATCTGTCGGGACTAACACCCGGTCGGGAAGGCAGGGGCGGCTCGTGGTGTAGCACATTTGTACCCACGTCGCCAGGTACCGTGCTTTGTGCAGAGCAGACCTTGTGACGTGTGCGCAGAACGCAGGGGAAAGGAAGGCAGCCTGTCACCACTTGGTGGCCGAGACGTGTTCCCAGGTCCCTTCTGGCCGAACTCGTGGCCGGCTGAGACATGTCCATGCCACAGATTCCTGTGGCTCCACACAGGGCATGCACACGCGTGTGCAGGTGTGCACGCATGAGCGCGTACATGCAGCGAGGACGGCAGTTCCCTGAGGAGGGGCTGTGACATCACCGTGAAGTGGGTTATGCAGGGAAAGACAATGTGCGGGCTTTCGGGGACACGTTCCTAATGAAAGGCGCTGCTATCATTTCTACAGGACACGCGACGTTCTCTCTGGGCCTTTCGCTTTGACCTGCGGGCTCACCACATCTGATAAAATGCAGTAAAGGGCAGGCTGTGAAATAATCTCAGCTCGGGGATGTTACGAGACGAGTAGCTGGCCATGTCCTGAGCAGGAGGTTAATTGCCGAATCACAAAACACCCTGCAGGGAAAGGCTGCTGGGAGGTGTGATCTCCTAACCCCGGGCACCAAAACCCCAGTTTCTGTCATCGGATATTCTAATTACCTGCCCTGTCTGGCACTGCTTTATCACGAGGAATTTGAAATCCTCTAATTAGCTAGAGTTTCAAGAGCAAACAGAAAATGGAAATGTCAAAGGTCAGTACAAATAAAAAGCAAGACTAGCCGGAGCCTGGATGAAGGGGAGGCAGGAAACAGCTTCCAGAGAAGCTAATTAGCAAAGTCCGGTCTTTAAAGTAACTAAAGCAGCAATTAGAAATAATTACAGCGAATAGAACTGCGTGACTGTGAGGGGTTAAAAACAAGCATGACGCGGTATTTCGGCAGATAATTTCAACACGCTTGTAATTCATACGTTATAAAGAAATGATAGAGCTGATCCGTGGCTCTTTAAATCTCTAAACGTGATTTTTATATTAAAGTTGTTTGATTTTAAAAATATTTTTTAAAAACATGTTTTGTTTTTTTGATCTTAGAGGGAGAGAGAGAAACATCAATGTGAGAGAGAAACATTGATGGGCTTCCTCCTGCACCCCCCTGATGGGGATTGAACCCCAAACCCAGGCATGTGTCCTAACTGGGAATCGAACCAGTGACCTTCAAGTGCTTGAAATGATACTCAACCAACTAAACAACACCATCCAGGGCTTTAAAAATATTCTCAGTGTTTGTGGGTTCTGCAGTGTGGTGCGGTGGGTATTTTTATGCTGTGAGACCTCATGGATTCAGCACTTGTCGGTTCTTCAGATTGCATGGCCAGGTCCATGTGCCACCCTTCCCCGCATCTGCGTAACCTCTGTCATGCGTACAAATGACATTTCATCCTACTTTAGAAGGCTGCTTAAAAAAGGAAAACGTAGCAAATTTCCAAATTTATGTCCTACCTTCCTAACTGGGCTCCTTCTATTCAAATTCCTGTGTGCTCCCTTGCAGCCAGAGTGTTTATGACAATCTTCACGTGACATCTTGGACAGGTTTTCGCATCTCTCTGTAGCATCAGGACCCGTGGGCTTAGCATGCTGTCCGCTCACCTGGCTGGTCCAGCCCGCAGCGTCCACTGCCTGTGCTGTTCTGTTAGGCTCCTGACTGGTCTCCCAGCTCCTGCCCGTGCCTCGCAATGCCCTGCTCCACCCAGCATCCAGAGCGATGCCCTGGGTAAAGCCGCGTGGCTCCCCATGTTGCTAAGACCATGACCTCATCTCTGGCTACTCTGTTGTTGCTCTGGCCACTGGGTCCTATTTTCTTCCCCCAAATGCCCAGCGTCTTGGGCTTCAGGTTGTTTGTGTTGATCATTCCTACGTATGCCTTGGGAGAGCTTTTCACAAGCATCCCTGTGACTTGTTCTTTTTCTTTCTTCCCCACTTATCTTTCTATTCCCCTGTGAACGAAGACCTCACCCACTCACTGTGCAAAGGCACGACACGGCCCGTCTCCAGCACGGCCCTTCCTGTACCTGCTTCGCTTGTCTCCCGCACCTTTGTTTCTACCTAGACACCAAACCGCACGTCTGTGGATCTTGTTCCGTCCCTTCCATCACAGCAAGGACACGCTGTTCCTGGTGAACAGAGAGGTGCTCGAGAGATGCTTGTTGACACCTTTACTGAGTGGAAATGCTGTGAGCTGCGTTCCTCCTTTTCCCACTGGCTCTGTCGCTCTTAACGTCCATCTTCACTCTCTGAGAGCGGGTTTTGCTTTGTTTCTCCTCACTGCAGTGGGAACGTGGAGCTCGCTGTCATCTAGGACGTGCATGACACGCACTGGTCTGCTTCCCAGCCCTGGCGGAGTGTGAGGTCCCCGTGCCGGGGACCACAGCCGCCCGCCCCATGCTACGCACCGGGGTCGGGCGTGTTTCGGTCCTTGTTGTTTCTTATGGAAATGACTGAATTTTTCTGAAATATTGTGGAATGATTTATGACACATTGTTAGGAGCTATGTTGTTCTTTAAGAGAGTTACAGAATGGCATGCATGATAAGATATTTGTAAAACAAAATTATACATCAGAAAACGTTCTGCGCATTTTCAATTTGTTTAATATCTTTTATAGGGAAAGTAAGGATGTTTTACTTATTAGTTATTTTCAAAATTGGATAGGCAATGAGGAGACCATTGATTATAGTTTAGCCACTTCTGATTTTTAAATGATAACAGGCAGCTATTATTTCTGTAATTTAAATGGCCAAGGAAAACATGTAGGTGTAACACTAACAGAGAGCTCGAAAGAACTTATTAAAGCTTATTTATTATCTCATTACTTTCTACAAGACGTTTAAAGACACAAACAATGAAATTGTGACATCAATAATATAGATAGTAAAAAGAAATGCCAAATGCAAGTCAATATTTGCATTTATAGAAAAGCAAAAATAAAAGGGAGTATAAAATAATTTTCTTGCTTTTGAATATTAAATATGTGTTTTCCCCTATAAGTATAAAATGAGAAACTTGCTTAGTTACATTGTTGCCGATGCCCTTCTGTGACTATGTTCTGGCAGATCGTCAAAGCTCTCACGATTGAACTTCGGGGATTCTTTCTGCGGAGGGAGGTCCCTAGCTTTATCAGGGCTAATTAATTATTCATTCTTATGTATTCCCATTTAATCTATATAAGACTATTATAGTTTGTCCTTTATGTGGGCACCTCTCAATTATGACAATAGAATATTATAATTGGGTTCATGCCCGTTACCAATGGACTTGAACTTCTTGAGGTCAAGAGCATTGTTACCTTATTTCTAAATGTCCAAGGTCTAATACAGTGCTTTTCAGCAGTAAATGTTTAACACCTGCTAAATTACCATATGCAGTCTGTGGTCTGTGCTGCTCTGTGGTGAATAATTGACTAATATTGAGCACATTTAGTTTCACTTAAGTGACTAGAGGAAACCTAGATCCTTCTACATGCAGGGTAGGGCAATGTAGGCTTCCAGTTGTGAGTACATGAAACAGAGTTTATTCTTGCATTGTTATCTATTCATTATTGTCTTATTTTTCCATAGGAACAACTGTAAACCTACTTTTGCCCCACCCCGTATTCTAACTACAGCAGAAAGTTAGGACTAAGGGCTAAATTTGGAGGTGGTTATTCTGCATGCTGCAACCATTCTCCTTGCTGTCGTACCAAGAGCCTGCTTTAGGTCCTCATCTTTGAGGCTTGCATCCCACTCTCCAATCCAGTGCCAAAATCTGCTCTTCAAAAGGCATAAAATTCATCCGTGGCGATTCGACAATGTGCTATCTCATTCACATGAATTTTCTTTGTATGAGTTCGCACATTATAAAAAGATTTTCTTGCCTACTAAGAAAAGTTCAAGCACCAACGAGGAAGTGACTGGGGGGGATGTGGGTTTGTTCTATATTCTCTCTCATCTTGGCCACAGGTTTCGTAGGTCCAAAGCTGACTGTGATGGTTTAAACCCCCTGTAGCATCATTGCGTGATACACTTACAGGTAGACATTTGCCTGAATATGACATAAAAAGAGAAACACATGTTACATAAGCATGTCCCCAAACAGGGCATAACATTCATGATTCATTTATTCAATCAACTAATTTTGAGTGCTGCTTATATTCCAGATGCTATTTTAGTCTCAGATATAATAGTAAATAAAACAGACCAACTCCCTAACCTCATGAAGTTTACATTCTAGAGTGGAAAGGTACAATTAAGAAATAGCAGTAGTTCACCGGGATAAGTCTAACCAAAGATGAATAAATCAGGATTAGGGGTGGAAAGTGAAGAGATGGACGTAAAGGTTATTGTACATAATATAACTGTAGCAAACTGTGTTCAGATTTGGGGGTATTGTTTTGGTGGAACAAGGGGTGAGGTTATTTTGAAAAGGTAGGGAGACTACCCTTGTTTGCTTCAAGAGTCTAAAGAGTTGATGCATATATAAATCGTTTCTACTACTAACATCAGAAACGTAATTGTAATATACTTTTAGCTGTTAATGTCTTATGCGAACATCCCCAGATATTAGGGTACGCTTTTTTGACTTTGATTATTTAAAAAAAAAATAGAAAGCTGTTATTTCAGGTCGCAAAGAACCAAAGAAAGAGGGCATATTAATCACATGTAACATCACCTTCTGGTTCTCATGATTGCTTTGCCTTTTCAGGCGGTATTTTTTTTTCTAGTCTTTGGCGTGGCTTGTATTTGTATTGGGTAATATGAACTTAGGTAAATGGTTTTTCAGTGTCGAAGGTGGGGGGGATTCTGTGCTACCGATTCCACTAACTTTTTTATTTTATTTTATTTTTTATTTTTATTTTGGTACGTGCCTCTAGCGGGAACTGAACCCAGGACTCTCTGGTCCACAGGCTGACGCTCCAACTGCTGAGCCAAACCAGCCAGGGCAATTCCACTAACTTTTATAGCTTTTGAGTCCATAACTAGAATTATATCCCAACATATGAATTGCAGGTAGTTAAGCCCAAGGCCTGTCCCAAGAAAAGAGCTGTTGGATAACCAGAAATGATACCGCCAATATGTACAGACAGATGATTCCACACCGTCTAGTCTAAAGATGCTTAGAAACCACAGTGGTCCTCTGACCCTTGGAGTATGGGCCATTAGGATAGAACAGAATAAGGACTTATCCTTGGCTGTGTTTTCCTGTTTCATCAACAATAAGCTAAAAACTAACACCGTGTCCCCCAGGGAAAGGAAGAAAAGGGTGCTACTGTCCAAGCCTTCAAAGATGCAGGCGGCACTTCCTGCCCCCTCCCAATTTTAAATCTGTTGTCTGGTCACAACAAAATCCAGCTGCACTGGGGTGAACGACAGTCAATTACTGCACCCTTAATCAGATGCTATTATCCACGGTAGCCGGGTGTCTGGGGGTGCTCTCTGTCTTCAGCGAACCGACACAGCCTCCGGCGCCTGGTGTCCAGCTCTTGCTCACGCTAATACTTCCCTTGCACCGTTTTCGGGGACGAAGGCGGCAGCGGTTTGCTTCCGAAGGGACGAGGTGAGAGAGCTTCACCGAACGGCCTCGGAGCTGTTGACCCTTCTGCTCCCAGTCACCCTCAAGTCCAGAGCTAGCTGGAGTATTTTGAAATCCCGCTGAACATTACATTCCTGGGTATAATAACATGAAGCTAATTGGACCCAGCGAGCTGGAAGTGGAAGATGTCTTGGGTGCGGGATAAATGCGTGCCAGGAAGCGAATCCTTAGAAGTTTCAGGGTCTTGCCTCATTAGTGGAGTTTCTAAGGGTCTGGGGCATGGCAATCTCTCTCTCTAAGGCAAGAGACAAATTGCTGCTTGTTCCCATTTACCAGATAACCCCGTAGGTGAGGAGAAAGGACTCCGCACCCTGAGGTGAATGTAGCCTGGCATTGGCTATAGGGTGTGACTCTGATGGAGACTCAATACAGAACATCTGGAAAACTCCAATTTCTCAGTAGATGGATGATCGGTATAGACCCCTAGGGTTTTCACATAAAGGTCATGCCCTCCTGTCTATTCGAAGTGTCTCTGGCGTGCCACCAAGCACTGTTGGAGATCGAGCAGAGGCAATGGGGTACCAAGTAACTGTGCCACTTACGTCAGTTCAGGTCCTCAAAGAAGCGACGCCGAGCCAATGGGAAGTGCAGAAGGTTCCCTGGGGGAAACACATGGAAAGGACAGAGGGAGGAGGAAGCAGGATTAACACCTTTCAGACCACAGTAAAGGTGTGATAATGGAAATGAGGTGGGGGAGCAGGAGAGTGGGTGGACCAGCCCTGGACTGCTCTGCAGCTCTGAGAAAGGGGTGCTCAGGCTGATGCAAGGCCCAGGACAAAGAGTCAGCATTAGGCGTGTCTGGCGTTGGGCAGAAACAGCTCTCCTCGAGAACTCCTGCTGTGCCCAGTGGTCAGTTGGGAGTAGTGCAGAGAGAGCATGGCCTTGGTGTGGATAGTGTGCTGCATCCCGAAGGCATGGCATGCTGGGCCGTGGCATGCCTCACATCCATCGTCTCTCTCGGGGAGATCTGAGGGCACACATCCGTGGCTGCCACACTGAATCATCTTTTCATGGGCGGGGGGTTCTCTGATCGGTCACATCATGACATTCCAGTATAAACTGGAAATGATGTGTATGAGACTGTCTCTTAGCAGGTTCAGAAAGCACAAGTGAACTTCAAAAGCAGGTGGCTCAGATGTTTAAGGTCCTTCAAATGCAGGTGGCTCAGATGTTCACGGTCCTTCAAGAACAGGTGGCTCAGATGTTCACGGTCCTTCAAGAACAGGTGGCTCAGATGTTCACGGTCCTTCAAGAGCAGGTGGCTCAGATGTTCACGGTCCTTCAAGAACAGGTGGCTCAGATGTTTAAGGTCCTTCAAGAGCAGGTGGCTCAGATGTTCACGGTCCTTCAAGAGCAGGGGGCTCAGATGTTCATGGTCCTTCAAGAGCAGGTGGCTCAGATGTTCACGGTCCTTCAAGAACAGGTGGCTCAGATGTTCAAGGTCCTTCAAGAACAGGTGGTTCAGTTATTCATGGGCCTTCAAGAGCAGATGGTTCAGTTGTTCATGGTCCTTCAAGAGCAGGTGGCTCAAATGTTTATGGTCTTTCTCATTCCATTTTATTCCTCCTCCCTCTGCTGACACAGATGAACCCTTATGGAAGTTCCTACAACCTATCAATGGTCATCTGCATTCCTCATGCTGTACTTTATGTCCCTGTGACTGTTTCGTGGCTACCAATTTGGAGTTCTCAGTCCCTTAGCCGTTCTCACCCCCCTCCCCACCCCATCCCCTCTGGCAGTTATCTATGGCTGTGTACCACATTCCAGCAGGACAGCTCCCACTGTAAACATTATCTTACAGTTTCTGCGGGGTCAGAATCTGGGTGTGACTTAGCTGTGGGTGTCTGTGACTCACAGTCACTCATGAAGCTGCAGCCTTGGAAGTTGAAATTGCTTCTTGGCTGTTCTGGGGCTCGTCAGATGGCGGACCAATGGGAGTCACGCAGAGAAGGAAGGAAGCCCCTCTATGCCTGGGAGGACTGATCTTAACCATCAGGGTGACGCTGGTTGCTGCAGTACATGGAGGGGAAGAAGTGTGACTAGATACTGGGTGAGTCACTGTGGCCCCTCTTAATACTCCTTTGGCTAAGTATCCAGGTCCCATAATAGATTTATTCATCTAACCGGGCATATTGCTTTATCATTTAAGTTTGTAAAAATGGCCCGTTAAGGATAATTTCAATAATTTTGGCACGCCATACTGGATCAGGAGGGGGCCCAACCTATTTCCCTTAGGAATGCACTGTTGTTCTGTGTCTTATCTAAGGATATTCCTACCCATTCTCTCTCGAGCCCCTGAAATCAGAGCTCTGATTCGTCCTCTTGAGGTTGGAGGCATCTGTCAGTGACCAACACTCCTCACTTGAAAATTAACTGCTGCTTTGCTGTGGTTTCAGTGGAAACCTGGGCATACTAAGACTGTCTGCTCACAACTTCCTCCAGCGAAGCAAGGCAGCGCCTTTAACTGGTGTGCGACTGTCCCAAAGCTTCCAGAGGCCAGGGACGATGACCGGACCATGCTACAGCCCACCGCGGTTCAGCTTATGAGCCGCCACGGTGCTGCCGGCCTGACTGTGGCTCCCCGAGTAGACAGGTTTCCGTGGTTGCTGTCTCAGAGGGTCCCAGCCCACTGTGTTCTCACACCCATGTTGGTTCATCGTAGGGCAGGCAATGTTATGCCAACTCCATTGCTTCTTAGCCACAGGTCCTTAGTGTTACCAGGTCTATTCTGAAAGATTTCGCTGACGTTGAATCTCAGAAATAAGGGATTCAAATCTTCTCTGTTCCAGGTCCCAGAGAGCCTGAGATTCCTTATTCAGAGAGACCTGTCCACCCTTAGAGCTTTTCCTTGTCGTGTGTCATTACCTCCTCTCTTACAAAGACAAAGCGTTCTGAAGTCACAGGTCATACCTCTTCAGACACTCCGCTTTATTTGTATTCCTCACATTGATTTTTAGGGGTAAAAGTATTGGCATTTTTTACCTATGTGTTTTTGATGACATGATGCAGTTTTCTTCTTTGTTGAGTAAGGTTCTTTGATGCAGCGGATGTGAAAGGCAGGAGCAGACTGGGGGTAGGAGGTTGTGTAGCAAAGAGCACATTACCACCCCTGATGCAGTGGCCACAGAGTGGTAGACTTAGAATAATACCCATGACTATTAGTTGAAAGACATTACCACTCACGGCGTTACTATCGATCAAACATATGTAAGATACCATTAACATTTGCAGAAGATATTAAAATGACATTGATCAAGTGTGTTAATTAGGTGTTGAAAAATTTAAGCAGGTTGCTTTGTCAAAAGCAAACATTGATTTCACTGCTGTTATGTGCTCTTAATTGTCATGGCAGCGTTCTGTATGGATCCCTTTGTAGAAAGATAATGTGCTGACGAGGTAGCTTCAACACACGTGAGCCAGCGAGACCATTGTCTCATACGCATGGGCCTTTGCAAGGGTCGATGCATGAATTTACATTAACCAACGTATATTTTTGGCATCCAACTCTTTTGGGGCTTGAGTGTGTGAGGTGCCCGACTGGCATTTCTTGGTTGGTGACCTGCTTTGAAGAGTTGAAAGAGAAAGCCAAGATCCCAGAGAAATCCCCGTTGAGCCCATTTTAACATCGTCCTGTAAAATATCTTTGTGTCGGCGTCAGCTAATGGTAAATACTTAATAATAAATGCAAATGTGCTTAGTTGCTGCTTCAGAAAATTAATTTGTTATGTGTTCTCTGACCCTAATAAAAAGAACATTCCTTAGGAAACTGCGAAACATGTCCCCGTCAGAAGACTAAGCTAAGCCTAGATGACGTTAGCAAGTGGGTGTTTCTCCGCAGAGTTCGGTGCCTGCAGGAGGCTGCGGTGACGTCACCGGCAGATGGACCGAATGTGCCCACGAGGTTTGATTGGGATTGTAGGGCTGCTCCTTTTCCGTGAGTTCCTGTCTTCTTACGGCTCTGTTCCAGTTTGGGCACTGTCAGCCACAGCAGCTATTAAATAAGCACTGTTTCTTTATAAATATTTGCCAGCTTGGCCTTTTGAGAGACTCTGATTTCCAGTTGTAGGGAGTGTTGATGTCCATGATGCGACTATGCATGCGTATTTGAAAAAGACTTCATAATCTTTGCAAAAGTTTTAGTTCTATTATTTTGTAAATGTTTATAATAATATGTTGTAAACTAGGCTCCATGAGAAGCTTTCTGACAAGGTTTATCCAGTGTATTTTTGCATTTTAAATATATGTATTTCCAACCATATATTTACGTATTTTCAAATAAATAGATATGCATGTGTGTATGTAATAGGTGATCTCGTTTTAGATGGAGAGACACACACACAGATAAAGACACAGATACAAATGCAGAACGGGGTGTCAGACATCACTTCAGGGATGCCCAGAGGGGCAGAGACCGATTTGGAGGGAGAGAGATTTATCCAAACGTATGTGTAAAAATAAACCTCAAGCTTTTGGTATTCAATGAAGGTACCCACTCAGAGTTCTGAATCTTTTTTACCCTTTTAAAGCAAGGACTGTAGGAAATTTTATTTGAATTAGTAGTATAATTAAAAAAAAAAACATTTGGAGTCAGAACCTATAAGTTTCCTATGGAGTGATTGTCTTTAGGGAAGAAGCTGAGTAAGTCTTTAATGTATATGAGACAGAAAACTTTCCTATGTTCTGTAACTGGTCAACAGAAACCATTGTCTCCCTTGGGTGATGCAATTTCCTGGCTTTCTGCATGAATTGCCTTATATTGCCATGAATCACTATTTCATCTAACAGCTAATTTGGAAAACATGAGTGATGATCCAATCAAATACAGATTGATGTAGTCAATTGCTACTGTCTTCTGCATTGGAAACAGCTTATGGTATAATGAGAAACAGAAAGCAATGTATGACTCCCACTCTCTCGGTAGAATGGATGAATACAGAGAAAAATTTTATGTTTTGAGTTTATAGTGTAATTCACTTAATAACTTTATATGTGAGTCATTTTTGTCTAAGGCAAAACGATTTTGTATTTTTAAGTTACATTGGGTTCTTTTACTGTTAGCATGATGTCAAAATATCTAAGCAAAACTAAAATTTAAGAAAAAAATTCAAAATTTACCATGTTTATGAGCATCCATATTCTTAACCTTCCACAATCACTATATTTAAATAGTTTGGTGATTCTTTAAAATTTTTTTTTGTAAATCCTCATATGAGGATATGTTTTCTTTTTTATTGATTTTTTTATTTATTTTATTTTTTTATTTTATTTATTTATTTTTTTATCCTCACCCGAGGATATCTTTCCATTTTTTGTACAGATAGAGTGGGAGGGAGAGAGAGGAAGGGAGAGAGAGAGAGAAACATCGACGTGAAGTGACACATCGAGTGGCTGCCACCCGCACGACCAACCAGGGCCGGGGACAAACTGCAACCGAAGTACGTGCCCTTAGCGGGAACCGAACCCTGGTCTCTCTGGACCGCAGGCCGATGCTCCAACCGCTGAGCCAAACTGGCCAGGGCTTTTATTGATTTTTTTAGAGAGAGAGGAAGGGGGAGAGAGAGACAGAAACATTGATCAGTTGCCTCCTGTACACTCCCTGATTGGCAATTGAACCCGCGACATAGGTATGTGTCCTGATCAGAAATCAAACCCAAAACCTTTCGGTACATAGGATGATGCTCCAACTGAGCCACCTAGCCAGGACAGATAGCTTGCTGATTCTTTATCTTGTTATCTGAAGGCATTGATATTATACAGCAATATAAATGTGTTCATACTTGAGAAATTATAAAAATAGTAACCTTAAAACATTCATGAGAAATTATGTTTATCAAATTACACTAACTTATAGAAAACATAGTTGCAGACATATGGAAATCATACATTAATTAAAATTGTCATAATTTATTATATCTCTTTTAAAATGCAAGTACTTGTTAAATTATTCCCTATACCCTATGTACTTATTTGGTCATAAGCCTTTATAAATCAGTTAACTATGAAACTTTTTCATTGAAAGACTGGTACATATGAATTATTTTAGAAAATAAACAACTTTAAATATAAACAATCAGATCTGTTATATAACTTTAAAATTTACATTATTGAATTTTCTAAATTATAGAAGTCTTTATTTTTTATTTAGTAATTGCTTATCTCAAATGACATTTAAAAGCATGATAAATCACAAAATTATTATGATTTAGTAATTAGCTACATGCAAGCACAATTCTTGGGCTGTAGATAATTTAAATGAAAGATGATTTTTGATAGTATATAGGGTATCCCAAAAAATGTATACAGAGTGTATGTAGATTCTATTACACTTTGAAAATGAAATGTATTTTAATAAACACTGACTTTAGAATTATATTTTTTGTGTATATATTTTTGGGGACACCCTACATAATTTTGATATGATATAACACAGTAGGTGTATAAATCTCAGAAGATTTTACCAGTGATAATAATTTGGCATTGCTTAGCATCTTTCCAATGAGAAATGTTCAAACAAACTTATAGATGTATTTTCAACATGTTTCCATATAGTGAGTAGGGTCAGAAAAACATGCACTTCTAACATCTGAATTTATCTTTATTTTTCCTTCAGTCATAACTTTCAAAATTATATAGTTGCACCTAAAATGTAAAGGTTATGCTTAGTTGAGGATTTTTACATTCAGAAAACTTAGTTTTAAGAGTGCTAGACAGTCACAGGATCATGTTACCATAGAAACCCATATCCAGGTCCAACCTTTCTGAATATTTAACTTAAAACACATAACAATTAGGCTGGGGCAATGAGATGCAAAAATAAAGCCAAAAATATTTATACAGAATTTCAGATGCAAATGCATTTGTTGCTTTTCTTATTTAGAACGCAAATTGCTTGATATTCACTTAAACTCATTTAAATTAATGTGTTAAAAGCATTTACCTGGCTTTAAGTTATGTATTAGGGGTTGAAGGGAAGAAACAAAAGACAATTCTTCAAAGTTCCCAGTCCCGTGAGAGAACCAGCTACACATTCCAGCTATTAGAATCTGAGACAGAACGGGACATTAGCTGTTGTGGGTTGTGGAGTCGTGTGTGCTTGACAGGTGTTTCTTAGAGAAAGAACGCAACAAACACATATGTGGGCTGAATAAGCATGAGGTTTATAGGGAGTGAGAGGAAGGATTGGAATAGAGGGAGTAAGAGATACTATGAAAACCCTAGAATAATGCTGGGCAGCAGAATTTGTTAAATTTCATGCAAAGAAATCGCAAGCTTCTGGCATTGAGCGTTTGAAAGTGGAAAGATGATACTGCAAACGCCTGGAAAATACCTCTCGAACAGGAAAATTGGTCACAAGTGGGAAGGTTTACTGATGCGAAGACAAAAGTTTGAAGCTGGTCAAGTGCACTGAGGGATAGAAAGAAGGAATCGAAAGGGAAGATGTTTTCAGAATTTAGTTGTCAAAGACGCGCTAAAGATGATGTCTAGACAGTCATCTATCGCGTTTGGTCACCAGGTCTTCTGTATTGGAGAAAGCAGAACACTGCTTTTGGGCTAGAAGTTACCAAGTTTGATATGGGACAGGTTGGATATATCTGTAAAATACTGCATTTTGTAGGCAGGAGGGCTATTCACCTGGATCCTATGAGGAAGAGGAGACCTAGGGATGCTGATAGAGTCTGATGTCATGGTCATAGGTAAACAGGGACAGTGAAGAAGGAGCCCCAGGGAGGTTAGATGCATGTGGCCACCAGAGCAAAACTGGGGGGAGGAGGCTGCTCACAGGAGACCCTAAATCTAGACCATGACTTCCCTTATGTCACAGATTTTTCATATGTGCTTAGTCTTACCTGTTTGCTTGAGGGTGAGATTTATAATGTGAACTCTACTGACAAATAATGCTACGTGGATGCTAGCAAAGAAAATTTGTTTAAAAATCACTAAGGTTTTATAATCAGGATTTTATGTTATTAGATATGGAGGTTAATAATCATTTGTTTATATTCATCTTCCAAGTAAGTGACGATGGTGGCGTTCAATTTCTAAGTGAAACGTGGTAAAATAAAACACTTAGGTTATACTCTTGCTGGATGAATGTTTTGAGTTCTCTTGCTATTTAATGTACAAACATTATAGATAGATTTACAAATTCCGCTTTCACATTAACTAACAAGATGGAGTGACTGATTTTTGCACTAAATATTGAGTACCGATTTTTGTACTCTACTGAATGTTGGTGTTGTATATACTCAACTTGTTCAAATTTTAATGCCTGTAACTGCCTTTATATTGAGTGCATTTTGCCAATCTGGTTGCAAAAGGGTAACCCCATTTAAGCTTACCAGTAATACTATGTATATACACTAAGGAAATAGGACATATTTTTATTTTAGTCTCATGAGGAACATACAGCTTTGTTTTACAAGATATTGTACTAGAGATCGGAAATCTGAGATCAGGGTGCCAGAGTGGTTGGGTGTGGTGAAGGAGCCCTTTCTAGGTTGTAGATGGTCTGTGATCTCTCTTTTCATCTTCTAAGGACACCAGTTATCTTTGGAAAAGGGCTCCCTCCTTATGACCTCATTTAACCTTAATGACCCCCTAAAAGTCCTGTCTCTAAATATAGCCACATAAGGGGATAGAGATTCAACAGATAAATTTTGGAGACAATTTCCAGACTATAGCGATCAGGAAGACACTGTCCTCACATAGTAGTTTCTGGAAAGATGAGGTTGCTTTTTAAAGTGCCCACTGCCTGAGCCATAACTTACCACTGAATGTGATAACAGATATGGTAAGAATCTTACATTTTAGTGCTCATGAATATTATTTCTAAATATGCCCATATTGGAAATGTACTCTCAAAAAAGTGATTTTCATTTTATATCAGTAGAAAGTATCAGCATTTTAAAAAATGTATGTATTTTTAAGTAACCACAAGATGCAGCCTTAAGTGCTACTGAGCGAGATGTCTGGGGACTGGTGTATGGAGACGGGTGTCATAGATGATTTCATTCACACATCATCCAGGGTCTTCTAAAAATGCTTCCATGTTAGTATAAACTATTGCAAATATGAGCACTGTAGAAGGAAAAAGGCAAGTTCGTGTGATTTATCCCGAATTTTTAACTAGCCCATTTTTTACTACATAGAGAGGGAGAAATCTCTTTAGCATTTTACATGCAGAAGTCCACACATCTAGACGACATAGTTTAGAATATGGTTTCCAAGTCAAGCGATGCAGGATGAAATCTGGTTAAGGCATACTAGTACTTTTAAAAAACTTTATTTATTTTATTGATTTTAGAGAGGAAGGAAGAGAGAGATAGAAACATCAGTGAGGGAGAACATCGATTGGCCATCTCCTGCATGCCCCCCACTGGGGATTTGACCCACAACCTGGGCATGTGCCCTAACTGGGAATCGAACTGGTGACCTCTTGGTGCAGGGGTCGATGCTCAACCAGTGAGCCACACTAGCCAGGTTATCCTAGTACTATTTGAAATTGGTCTTATTCTCTTGAAAGCTGTTCTTTAGCAACTACAGTTTAACAAATCTTGAGATGTATTATAAATTCTTGCATATGCCTATCAAGAGGAGGCCAGCAATATGTGATAATCAAAGTACACGACTCGGGCATGATTCCACTCACACCCTATTTTTACCCAAAGAGTAAGTGGCAAGTTGTCATTATGAATATTGTGTTTTCTTTTTCTTTTCGTTGACTTAGGGGAGGAAAGATGCCGTAAATCAGAAGATCGATGTAGGCTGCCCTTGCCTTCTGAGTCACAGTCTGTGGGCCACCGTTTACACCCATCAGAGAGGGCCCTGATGCTAAAGGCAGGCATTGCATTTTAAATTCTTCAAAGAGAAATGCAAACATAAGTTTGAAATGTCGGGTCATAGTTCTAAAGCGGCCATTAGCTGTTATGGAGGAGAAAACAGCTTACCAGAAACAGAATAATGACATTTTTGACATAGCTGTCTCTTTCAGCATTTAATGGAGAATAGAAGGAAAAGGCAACTAGTGATGAGTCATGTGAGAAAAAGTTAAAGTTCAGGAAAAGAACAAAACAAAATCCATTGTCATCGATCTCTTTCCATCCTTTCTAGTGTCTGATAAAAATATTTCCCCTAGTGGGTATTCAATACATTGTTTCCCAAGGGCTAAAGTAACCTTTCTTGTTTTGGGGGAGTCTTAGATTGTGACGATTATTAACATCTCAATTTACGATTATTGAGATGTTTTCTAGCCATAAGTACCATGCATTGCTGATAGTCACTTGTTTCTCTTCTGTGTTTCGGTCCATTCATTTCTCCTTTCCCCCAGTTGCTCAGTAGAAAAGGAGACACAAAGGCAGAAGACTCCAGCATTGGGTAGAGAATCTTTCATATAATAACATTTAGTAAGGTTGCTGTAGGTATAAGTTAGCTTCTCACTGGTAGCTCAATGGGGACAGATGTTTCATACTACTGACAAAAATGAGATTCTTAAATTTCATATTTAAGTAAAATATTTTTTAATCATCTGATAGACCTGTGTTATCTACTGCAGTAGCCAATAGCCACATTATTTACATTTATGTTAAATACACTAAATATTTCCTTCCTTAGCCTCACTAGCTACTTGTCAAGGGCTGAAGAGCCAAGGTGTAGAGCACTTTCAGCACCGTGGATAGTTCCAATGGAGTATTATGTAGACCCAAAACTCTTCTCTATACTCAAAGGGAAATCTCTGGTATAAATCTGTGTGAAGTTGTATGGGCACATGTGACAAGCGTCAACCAGCAAAGAACACAACATGGAGAGTTGTGCAGTTCCACCATTTATTACAAACTTTGGTTGTATAATTTGTCTTTTATTATGCCTTGGAGTCAATCTGGACCGGCTGATGCTTCAGATCCTATAATTAGTTAGGAAGAGGGGGTTATGATGGGGTGACAAATGACCCAAAGTCAATAAAACTGCAACAGGACAACTTAGTATCTGTGCCATAGAGAATTAAGAAGACCACTTCGTGACACGCTTCTTTGGAGAGACATGAGAGAGGAGCTCCCCCAAGGATGTCATTCCCATTCCAGAGAGTGACAGTGGACAGTGACACCAGGCGCCCGCTGTCCCTCAGCAGCAAGGCAGGTAAGCCTGGGTTCCGCGGTCCTGTCACTGGGAGAGGCGCCGAGTTGCTTGCAGGCAGGCGGGACTCCGCTCTGCATGGTTCACAGCGTGATTCCCGAGGCCACTGAAGCTCTGCGGTGTGTTGTGATGGGGCTGTGACGGTCCAGGTGTGTATCAGCACTGGGCACTATGGCCCACGCTGTCCAAGTAGACAGAACACACCGCTGAGCATACGGCAGCTGCAGGGGGCACTGTCGCAGGCAGGATTTCTCGGGACCCAGGGCATCCAGCACCTAGAAAACTAGAGCTTCCTTCATGCACACTCTGCCTCCTGTGCAGGTCCAGCCTCTTCCCACGTGGTGGGGCAAGGTTTGAGCTCCCCTCCAAGTGCAGGGCCTGCCCAGGGCCATCTACCCCCACCAGCCCCCACCTTCTTGCTCAATTTCTTTTTTTTTTTTATATATATTAGACTTTCAACATTATCTCTTTTCTTAAATTCTACCTCTGGATTCCCCCAGGATCATCCTGAAATCCAAATTCTTTTTAATGTGTTCTGATCCCAAGCAGTGTTCATTCAAGTCTGCCTCCCCCACACCCCCAAACCCCCTCAAACATCCAGGAAGCTGAATGGAATGCAATAACCACCATGCTGGGAGAGCTCACCTGGGTCCCAGCACCTGCTCCAGCAGAGAGACAACACATTTGTCTTTTCATCGTAATGTAAACTTTCACACTGAAGGGGCAGACTTGGTTTAGTCCTGTCTGTCCTCTCTCCTGGGCCATGTGGCTTTCCCTGGATTTCCAGTTCTGGAAACACTATTTATGGGTAAATAGCATCCTTTCGATCTCAATCTTCCACAATCAGCCATCTTTTGTTAACCGTTCCAAGTGACTACTAATCAATCTGAAAATAAATGATTAAATTGCATTTGATTTCCAGCTTGGAAACAAGCTTCGCAAATGCTTTCAAGTTGGATAATTTCCTTTTACCCTGGGAGTTAACTATAATTGAACCTTCCCGCAAGACTCACCATCCTAGGGAATGGATTCAACAGAAAGTTAAGGTACAGATGACACAAAGCTGAGACTTAAAAACATTGTCACTAGCAGAATATCAGATAACAGTTTCCACAGAGCCATCTGCGCAGTCTAACTGCTTTGGATGTCTCTTAGAAACACCTGTCAGTGTGAGCCAGGTCGCAGATACACTTCCTTTGACCTTCTTTTACTTAAACATACAACTGATGCTGAAATTCACACATTTTATATTTGTATTTTTTTTTCTCGTATTATTTCAATTAGATATATAGATGTGACAGGCTGAAATGCTTTTCAGTATTTTTTAGTTACCCATAAGCACCTGAAGTAGGAACTTGGTTTTGGAAAGATGCCCTTAGGGACAGTTTTGTTAGATCATTAGAAACAGACAACAGACAAGTTCCATTTAAATGATCCAGACTCTCTAGGAGTAAATGCAAAGTTGGCAGAATTCTCCCAATATTTGGTTTCTCTAATTTCTTTAAAAAAATCTAGAGAAGTTATGAAAATGATAACCAAGAGATGAGGAAAATGACTTTTTAACAAATTATCTAGCTCTCTTAGCACCATTGGGAACTATTTCCTTCCTTTTTTTTTAGCAAACATGCAAAACCCCGTGTTTAAAAAAATTCCCTTCCATTCTGCTACTCCACTGTATCTCCTTTTTTACATATATTTTTCATGCAAATCAACTCATTTATATATTTTCTATTGGTTTTAAAAATACATTTTATAGAAAAGGTGAGAAGATGGTACGGAGGTTTCCCATGGACTCCACACCCAGGTTTCCCTATTACTAATGTCTTACATTAATATGCTGCATGTATTATAATTCATGAACCAATATCGAACTATTATTCACTATACTCGGTAGTGTTCTCCTGACTGCCTTAGGGTTTAAAAAAATTTTTTTTCCTTTATTGATTTTAGAGAGGAAGGGAGAAGGAGAGAGAGATAGAAACATCGATGAGAGAACATCGATTGGCCGCCTCCTGCACACCCCCCACTGGGGATCGGGCCCACAACCTGGGCATGTGCCCTGACCGTGTATCAAACTGGCGACCTCTTGGTGCAGGGTCGACGCTCAACCACTGAGCCGCACCAGCCAGGCTGATTGCCTTAGTTTTTCCTGATGCTCTTTGTCGGTCGCGGGGTCCCACCCTGATGCTTTGTCGGTCGCGGGGTCCCACCCCCGATGCCCGTGACGTTTGTGCATCCCTGCAGCATGGGCACAGCCTGATGCAAAGGAAGCGTGACATTCCATTGCATGTCTGCATCACAACTCACCTCATGTTTTCTCTGTATTTGGCCACTTAGATGTTTTCCTAATTTGGGGAAAGAAAGGATAAAAAGGCTTACAACTTGGCTGTCTTCTGTTGGCCTTCTTTGAGTTTCATGTAGTTTTCTATCAACAGCCTCACTCGGCCGACTTTGGAAGGAATAGTCCTGTAGTCAAAACGTTCTAGGAGAGAAAGTGGAGGCTAATTCCCTGAGACCTCCATCCCTCGTCCTCCGTCCTGCTCCTTGGACTTGGCTCACCGGGGGTTCCCTTCACCTGTGGCCAGGGTCAGTGCCTTCTGTTGACAGAGCCTGTGCTTTGCTGAGACATGGCAGAATGCTTTCGACAGGGTAGCTGCTCAAACGTGTTGCTAGATGCTAACCGTTAAAGGCAACCAGAGCGATGTCATGATTCTGATGCCTCTGAAAAAGCCCGCATCAGTCCCTTCTCCATGAAGAAGCTTTCCGTGAATTCTCCAGGCCACGGGCTCTCTCCCTGTCCTACAGTCTCATTGGCAAAGCCATGCACATCGGCCACTCAGTGTTATCTAACAGTCTCACGAAGGTTAGACTTGCACTCACCGAGGGCACTGTCTCTGTCGTATTGTTGTAACACCCCCCCCCCCGCCAATGCAGAATAGTGATCTTTTTTGAAGTGGCATTGATCCTGAACCTAAAATTCAGCAGATTTTTACTGAGTCAGAATAACAAAATGTTTACGTGAAACAAATTAAAAATATGTAATAGGTGAGAAAAAAAAATCAGACAAAGTGTATTCTAGTTGGTTTTCACTCACTACCCAGTGCTAGTCAAGTAGGAGTGTTATGTTGTTGGTTTCGATCATAAAGCAGAACTAATATATTTTTTTTTAATCCTCACCCAAGGACATTTTTTTCATTTTTTGTACAGATAGAGTGGGAGGGAGAGAGAGGAAGGGAGAGACAGACAGAAACATCGACGTGAAAGGACACATCAAGTGGCTGCCACCTGTACAACCCAACCAGGGCCGGGGACAAACTGCAACCGAGGTACATGCCCTTAGCGGGAACCGAACTCAGGTCTCTCTGGACCGCAGGCCGACGCTCTAACCGCTGAGCCAAACCGGCCAGGGCCAGAACTAATACTTTTAATGAAGAAAAAAACATTTGGATGGACACAGAAAGTTCTCTGATTCTACAAAGTACTAGAAAAATATTCCGGAAGCCTTCAGCTACAGCTGGGAATGATTTTTCAGTGTTCATCTCTTTCATACCCTTGACAGGCTGTCTCCAGAGAGAGTTCGTCCTTCCGTCAGTCAGTACAAAGGCTGTTACCAGTCTGGCAGATTCCCTGATTGCTTCCAAATTATTTTTATACAGACTGAATGCAGACATGATTCTATGCTTTACTCCTTAATGATTGCTTAATGATTATAATGAGTGATTCATTGTCATCTGTACCTTAATCATGTTTAAAGAAGATTAAAATTAAGTGATCATAGAACTAGTTTTAGGGACCCAGCCAAAGGGCAGGATGTGTGTGCTTGACTGGGCTGGGGACACACAAGTTTTTATGAAGACCAAATAAGCAAAGTTTTGAGTTTGAAGCCACGCTTATTAATTTTCTTCCATAAAGGATATTTGGTTGGCAGCAACATGAACTCAGTCAAGCTAATTCTCATAATTCGCATAATTTTGATGAACGGTGAGAGGCCGGGCAATTCCAAAATCCAGAGCTGGGGACAAAAGGGTGGAGATTTTTAGCGACTTCCACGGACCGTTTCTCTCTTAGTTCAAACTTGTGTGGTTCTAAGGAGCCAAGTCTTTTGAAGTTGGGGTAAAAAGAAAAAAGAAAAACATTAGAAATCTTTCTTTTTCTTCTTTTTTAAAGCGGGAGGGAGAGAGGGAGGAAGAGACAGAGAGAAACATCGACAGGAGAGAGACACAAGTGATCGCCACTCAGACAACCCCAACCAGGGCTGGGGACGAACTGCAACCGAGGTACATGCCCTGAGCAGGAACCGAACCCGGGTCTCTCTGGTCTGCGGGCTGATGCTCTCACCGCTGAGCAAAACCGGGCAGAGCAGAAATTTTTCTTTATCTGCACACACTCCGCCTTGGGTTATCCCATCCAGTCTCTTAAGGGTCTCTGCCAATGCCTTCTAAGTTCCAGTGCAGTGGTGAGTCTTTCTCTGGTGACCGTTTATAAAACTGGTCCAATCCAACTGCTAGCTCTCTCCATTCCTGTTGTCCCGCTCGCTTCCTGCCACTTACTCCGTATATTTTCTTGTTCTTTTGTTTAAGCCTCTCCTCCCTCCCCCATTCGAATATAAGCCCCGAGGCACAGACTTTATTTCCAGCACATAGACTGGTGCAGACACGAAGTCAGAGCTCAGTATTTACTTGTACAACGAATACGTCGAAAGCATAGAACGTTCTATGATAACAGTGATAAAATAATTAAAAGAGGCTGTTAGTGTCCAGTCAGCCTAGGAACCAACCCAAATCTAAGCCTGGAAATGTCTCCAGGTCAGGAAATTAGAACCTAGGGACAACCAATCACAAGGAGGCATTCAGCTACAGCCAATCAGTGGCCTCCTCGCGTTGCTTCTGCCTTTTCTGTCTGAGTCTCCCCGAGCTCCTGCAGGTGGAGTGTCCTGACCACCCTGTTTGGTGGACAACCAATCACAAGGAGGCATTCATCTACAGCCAATCAGTGGCCTCCTCGCGTTGCTTCTGCCTTTTCTGGCTGAGTCTCCCGGAGCTCCTGCAGGTGGAGTGCCCTGACCACCCTGTTTGGGGGACAACCAATCACAAGGAGGCATTCAGCTACAGCCAATCAGTGGCCTCCTCGCGTTGCTTCTGCCTTTTCTGTCTGAGTCTCCCCGAGCTCCTGCAGGTGGAGTGCCCTGACCACCCTGTTTGGTGGACAACCAATCACAAGGAGGCATTCAGCTACAGCCAATCAGTGGCCTCCTCGTGTTGCTTCTGCCTTTTCTGGCTGAGTCTCCCGGAGCTCCTGCAGGTGGAGTGCCCTGACCACCCTGTTTGGGGCTGCCTAGTTCCAGTGGCTTTTTCCTCAAACGCCTACAACTTTTTCACATGCCTCAGTTTATCTTTTAACAATGGTGAAGGGTGGAAGGAAGACCCCCCTCGGTTGCACTAGGATGGGGAAGTTAGGGGAACACAGACCTCACCTTGCTCCCTGTGCGGGCCCGTGCCCTGCTCAGGGCTGGACCACCACATCCTGTGCAGAACCACTGCCTGCTCCTGGAAGCTCCCGCCCTGGATCGGAATGAGCTTTTAGATGAGGTTCCCCACTCCTCACCCTGCCCCCCGTCACCTAACTGTAGACTCCTGGGTCTCTGAGTCAAGCTAATCTGGGAACAGAAGGCGGCAAGTCCCTTCTTGAGAGTGGATGGGCGTCTCCATGGTCAGGAGCCCCCCAGGGCCTCATGACGTACATCTGTCCATCTGACAACCCCGGGACTTCCTTTAGCTGGTGTAATTTGTGGGGCCATGTCTCCAGAAGAAGGCTTGGGCGAGCTGCTGTGCCCGACTGCAACAAACGTGTGTTTTTAAAGTGTTGGCATTATCTGTCTGACAGGGAATCGCATCTTTCGTTTGTTCATCTACAACGTTGCTTACGGTCTGCTGTGTTCAGCCACCGCTGTGCACGCTGGAGGGGCAGCGAAGCCAGACGGGTGGCATGTCCACCTCCTTAACATCTTCCAGTGACACTTCATCGCTCCCTGTTCTCCTCGCACCTCTCAAACTATTTCCTGGGCTTGGATCTCTTTAGACATTTTTATAACAATCATGCGCCTTCATTTATTTTGTTCTTTCTCAGCGAAAGGGGTAAAGTGGCCAGCCTCTGACCCATTTTCTGAGATGATGCAAGTCTTTCTAACTTAATTCGTGTGTGTGGGTCAAACTTCGGCATGGTAAATAAATCGAGTTGCTCCCAGATGTCAAGAAGTGTAATGAATTCCATTGGCTACCTGGCTACCTACTGTCCAATCAAAGACTTTGCCGTATGTGCAAATCTGGCGTCAGTACGTGCTCAGGTCCGCAGACTTGAGTGACCCACCTCAGGCTTTTATGAAGGACACGGGTGCTGGTTAATTTGACCATCTTTGTTGACTTGTTCTATTTGGGTGCTTCTCATGGCACCAGGTGAAATGATTCCTCATAATTCACAGATCACTTTTATTTTACTTTTTAAAATTCTCCACTCATCCCTCCCTTCCTGCTGTTAATACCAGGGGTCATTCACTACTGTTGCTGGAGACAAGGTATGTCCCGTAGTATTCCCACTCGTCGTTAGGAGGTTTCTAAATAAAACCTTGGTGTTTGCGACTATTAATGTTAGCTGTGGGGTGTGTGTGTGGTGTATGCGTAGTGTCCACTGTGTGAAACTGTGACGGATTGTAGAGGATAGAAGGAAGGGTAGAGATAAATGTCTAGAAAATTTCTCCAGGCTAAGAATTTCTAGAGCTTTACTTGGTTTGCAATTATTTATTATTTTATGCGTGTTAATTTCAAATACTTAAAAATTATGTATAAAAGATAAACTGAGGCATAGCAGATGAGTTACGAGTTCATTTAAACCTGGCCAGTGTGGCTCAGTGATTGAGCATCAATCTGTGCACCAAGAGGTCACCGGTTCGAGTCCCAGTCAGGGCACATGCCCAGGTTGTGGGCCTGATCCCCAGTGGGGGGCGTGCAGGAGGCGGCCAAAGTTTTTTCTCATTGTTGTTTCTCACTCTCTCTCTCTCTCTCTCTCTCTAAAAAAATGAACAAAGGAAAAAATATTTATTTGAGCACAAATCCACGTGAATCGGTTAGTGACACACTGGAAGTGGTCGGGAACACTCCACCCACAGGAGCTGGGGACAGACTTTTGTAGAGAAAAGGTAGAAGCCAGTAGGATGCTATTGCTGATCTCCAGTTCCTATTATTGATTCATCAATCACTTCTCCACCGCGAATAAGCCAGAAGTTGACCTTATATAAAAGAAGGGGGATGTACTGATCCTCGGACTTGCCTCTTACATTTCAATGGCTGAAAACTGTATGAACTTTCAGATTAAATCCTATGACGAGTCAGGTTGGTCTTCTACCCCTGAACGTATACGCCCTAAGACCAATGTTAGGAGGAGGCTTTATACGGGACTGCGTGTGGCTAAGAATGACCCCTCTGCAGGGCGGTGGAACCTCTCACGCCCAGCAGGGTTCTGTGTGCGTCCTCCGTCCTGCACATGTTGCAGATATGTCAGTTGCTTCTCACACCTTTTTCCTGGAACATGGCAATCCAGTGCCACAAGGAGATCAATACATTATGAAAGTTTTCCTGTGGATGGAAGTGAAGTATGAGGCGGTGGGGATGCTTTTTGGTGATTTTTGCAAATTTGCCATCTGAGCTCCTGGTATCCTTGCGGACATCAGATGACGGAGTAGCCCGTGATGGCGACCCCAGGTATTGAACTTTCCTTCTGAAGAAAGCATTCTGACTTCCGTGCGATCAGCTCCCCGATGCTGGCCCTGGAAAAACAAACCCTGCACGAATAACAAGATTCTAGAAAACATACCTTTGCTGCCACAACCCTGAACTTCATCACCATAACCCTTCTTCATTGCTACTCATCGGAAGAAAGATGATATAGCATGTGTTTGGAGTGAAAAGTGAGACATTTAGGACAGTTTAAATAGCCATCTTCCAGTCCACAAGGACTATAAAGTGTGGGCAGACTTAAATCCAAGGTCCCCCAGAATGGCCAAGAGAGGAACAGAAGAAAAAGTCCCCTTACCACCCAGGGTGCCCTCTAGTGGTCAGATACCCGATCAACATGCAACTCTGGGAGAAGCTCCGTTTGGTGGAGACTCTGCCCGCATCTAGTTTCTGTGTCCTGCCAGTTGCACGGGGTCCATGTTTCTTTTCCTGAGCCTACCTTGGTGTCAGCAGGTGGGGCCTTTTCTTGCAAACTGTCTTGCCAAAAGGCCGTATCAAATGTGACGTTCATCTTGTGACATCTCTGTCCAAGAGGAACTAGCACAGTGCCACCATTCATTTTGCTCACTAGGTTAGCCACTTTGCTAACTGGTTAAAATGGTAACATTTGCCAAAGCAGGGCTGTCGGGGATGGTAAGAGTACTTTTCTAGACGGGCATTGACTTCACGATCCTGACACCTTGCCTCAGATTTCAACCTCAGGAAAAGAACGTTTTTGGCTGTGTGTTATCCGACATGCTGAAGAAATTAAAAGTAACAGAGAAAGAAAACCTTACAAGTATCCCAAAAGGTGGAAATCTGAAATTCTTAAATCACACTTAAAAAAAAAAAAAAGGATAGACAAAGAGTCAACAGTTACACACTGCAACATTACAAAGCGAACTGCACACGTCCTTTGATATCCTTGATGCTTTTTTAACTGCACAGATAGGTGCTGTTTTCATGAACTGTTCCTGTGAAGTGAGTGGTCTCCTGTTTGAAGTTCAGGGCGCCGCCCCTCCCGCGCTTGTGCACAGTAATAGGCTTCGCTCTGCTGATTTGTCTGCTTGCAGCTGGACATGCAGAGGGTCCGTTCCGTGTGCTGCATGTGTGATGTCAGTTCTGCATAGACTTTAGGAGAAAATGCCTTTGCTAGTAATGGTGCTATATAAAATCTCTTTCTTTGCTAAGAAAGAATACTTCTGAGATTATTTATTGGGTTAGCAAATGCCTTCAAGTCTTAGTGGGGCCTGAAGGGGGGGGGGATGAACTAGAACGAACTAGAGCAAGGTCAAGGTGCCCTGGGGAAAGGTGTGATTGGAGAGTCCCTAGTGCTGGAGAGGTCTGTGGCATTCCTCAGGGTGTGAGTCACACCTGGAGGCTGAAGCCAAGCCACACCCTTCATGGGACAGAGTGACTTTCTGTTGGAGAAACATCTCTTCACGCTTCTGGTCACTGCTAGGCCCTGAGTTCCTGGCAGAAGTCCCTGAAGGGAAGAGAACAGAGCATGTTCTCTCTGGAGAAATCAGTCTGATGAAACGTGTGGAGTGTGAGGACCTCTTCGGACAATAGCAGGTTAGAGAGAAGTGTTCATGCCGATGAACCAGGAGCAGAGGCGAGAAGTTTGGATCCTGTGGTGGAAGACCCGTCGTGACTGCAGGGAATGTCGGAACTTTGTGGAGGGACAGCCGACGTTTTCATCATGAGAGGGGGACAATTAGACCCGACCCTGCTTTGCTCATTGAATCTACTATCGACACAAGTATCAATTACCCAAGTCTTCCAGAGAGATAGTTTTCACTAAAATCTCTCTAGATTGTAGGAAAAAATAATTGCTTCACTCTTAGAAATTTGCTTCAAAATAAGAAAGTAGCCCTTCTCCCAAAATTCAACTGTTTGCTCTTTCCCTCAATATAGATATTTGTCCCGTATAATAGAATACATGGCTTCTACAAAATAAATAATATATAATGTAGGAAACAGAAATGATATTTAATTTCTAAACTCTCTTTTAGTAGAATATGTCATCATAGAAGCCGAATTCTAGCTGGTGATTTTGTTCTTAGTCTTCATTGTCTTACTTATTTCCTATGTCCGTGTCATTGTCACCGATCTAGTTTCTGAGAGAGACTCAAGGCCACTGCTTAAAATCTAGATTGAACTCAGTGTGCATTTTCCCCCCTTTGAGATTGATTTCTTACTGTCACCAAGAATAAAACAGGACAGGAGTTGAAATATCTCTGTTTTATTACTGTAGATAGGTTGAAACTCCCTTTCACCCAATATATATGATGTCGAGAACATTACAGAATCAAGGTTCTTTCTGGCCTGAGAATGACCCAAACAATGGATGAGTATTTCTTCCGAAGGCCCGGAGCTGCGACCCGTTCGCAGTGAGCCATTGTGAAAGCGCCTCTCAGGGCCCCCTGAACCGCAGCCCTGGCGGCCATGGAGCCGGTCGGGTAGCGTAGCCGCTGGGCTTCCCCGGGCGGGAGTTCAGTGAGAGAAACAGTATTGATTACAAATCGGCAATCTTGGGCCGAGCTAGAGAATTGAAAGATCATTGAAATTTCACTTTCCAAGGAGTTCTTTCTTTTCTCATTTAAAAAAGTTTCATTTTTTAGCAAAAACAATCCAAAACAGCACAGGCCTTTCTGTGTTTTGTGTTTGACGTTGAAGAGGGAATGAGAAGCTTGTCCAGTTAGTTAGAGAGGAGTGTCCTGCCCGTCACGAGGTGAGGCACTCCAGTGGGCTTCGTGGACAGGCAGGGACTCAGATCCCCGTTCTCAGTGCTTAGCTGTGGTCTCCCTTCTCACCTTTCTTTCTCCTGTGATGAATATTGGCCCGAAATCAAGGTAGGCTAATTTTTTCTTTACACAATCTCAACAAGCAGAAGGAACATCTAGAACAGTTTAAGGCCTAAGGATTTTTAACCTAGGAAACTTCACAGTTTCCAATATCTTAAGGATGTTCCTTAAAATAGAAAAAACAAACAAACAAAAAACAAGCTAAGGCGTGCTGAAATAATTATTGATAACAGATGCATTTCGCAGTAAGTGTCCTGGTATGACTGCGTTTTTATCACCATCAGATTTACTCAGAAACCCGTCTATGTTTGACCACATATATTATAGATTGCAGCTAAATAATTCATGTCGAGTTAAGAAACATTGTATTTTATAGAAAATATGTATCTATTCCCCTGTTGGGAGCAGTTAAAATGTAAGTTGGAGCAATGCCCTCAAGTAGCTCCGTACCTCATTTTAAGTAAAAATCAAAGTCCGGACAATCACTTACACACACGGGAAGGTCATTCAGAGCTGTATGTCCCGAGTGTTTCCAGCCAGTGCCTGTTGTTTTAGCATAATTGTTAGTATTTGCATCCTCTGATGTGTCCCCCCGTAAGCAACGGTCGCCCCACCACGAGCCTTTTATAATCTGGCCCTTATTCTCTCTTGGATCTCGGCCTCCACTACTCCTCCCTTACTTATTCTTTGTCGGGAGTGCAGGCTTTCTTGCTATTCCTCAGAAATGTCAGGACCGAGCCCACCCCAGGGCCTTTGCACTTGCCGAGTGCTCCGTGCAGAATGCTCTTCCCTCTCTCTTTGCACGGCTCACCCCTCCCCTCTCAGCTCTTTACTCAGCGGAGTCTTTGCTGTCCATTTGGCCCGGCCACGCTGTTCGGGAGGGGAAACTCACGCCAGGTTTGTAAAGAGAGAAGTGAACAGAAACGTGATGAAGCGTGACGGTTTGTTAGCCAGGTAACTGAGGGAGGCGCCCCGACACTAAGGTGTCACAGAGGTGGCAGCTGCACGCAGTGCCTGCCATCCCTGGGTTTGGAGAGTAAAGGGACGGGGTCATCGACATGCAGACACGGGGCGGGTGAGCCTGGGAGCTTGGTCCCAGATGGTTAAGGGAAGGGTGCTCCTTAACTGGCGGTGTCGCTGAGCTGGGAAGAGGGATCCATGGAGCAAGCGCTAGGGTACCTCGGAGGGGAGCCACCAGCCCCTTGGAGCAAGTACTTCTCCGTGGAGGTGCTGGTCCCCAAGGGATGGGAAACGATAAACACGGGGTTCAGCTGGAATCTGTTCTTCTGAGGGCGTAAGTGAGGCTGAAGGACCCTTGATGGAACCAGGAAGCAGGCAGGAAGTGAACAGGAAGTGGAAGGCCTTTCTTCCTCCTCCTTGTTAGTTTCCGTCTAGCGCCCCCTACTGGCGGGGTCTCGCAAGGCACGTGCTGCATAGAGGTGGTTTGCAGAGCCCCAGCATCATCAGTGCCCTGAAAGTGCCTGAGACGCCCGGTTCAGCTCCACGCTGCCATCCTCTGAAATGTCGGTACATCCCACCATTTCCTATCCCGACTGCTTAGTTGTTCCCTTTCCCGGTTCTCGTGTAAGTACTCTGCATTTTCCTTATTTTCAGTGTGTATTGCTCACCTGCCCTATTAAAAAGCAAACTCCAAGGGACAGG
Source organism: Molossus molossus (assembly GCF_014108415.1). NCBI lineage: Eukaryota > Metazoa > Chordata > Mammalia > Chiroptera > Molossidae > Molossus > Molossus molossus. The sequence continues at coordinate 113,701,081 of NW_023425399.1, forward strand.
GATTTATAGATATTCTGTTTGAAGCTTTATCCAACCTGGCAGAAAGGAAGTCCTCAGTCAATATTCTGCATTATAATAACAACACGTAGTCGCCATTATATACTAGGTTGTGTTCTATGCACTTGACGTCTATTTAGCCTCAAAATAGAATTATGAACTGATCTTTTATCACCGTTACCTATAGGGAAGAAAAGCAGTGTATAAAGTGGTAACCTCTTGTCCCGGGTCACATAACAGACACGTCGAAGAGCCACCTTGGAAGGAGGCAGCTGGCATCGGTGAAACTGAAAAACACAAGTGGAAACACGAAATGAATTGTTTCAATGATCCACACGTCACAAAGTCTCGCTATAACACCGAAAAGCACTACCTTCTGTCAACTATCTGAACGGGCTTACTGATGAAGAAGAAATAGTGCTATTGGACTTATTCTTTAAATTCTAGCCCTAAAAAAAGGGCACCTATAATTGGCAATGGTGTGCACTTTGAAAGATGTTGCTAACAGTAATGGAAACAGATTTCTCTGGGCTTAAGGTGGCTCACTGGAGTCAAATTCCTTTGGAACTCTGCAGTGTCTTAGTCCAGGAAAATAAGAATTCAGCTCACAACAGCAGTGCCTTCATTATGGTGATGTCAAATTGTTAGCGTTATTAGCCCAGTCGGCTCAGTATGGTGCACAAAAACTTCTGACCCAAGCCTCTATTTTTCTTGTGATTAATATTTTATTAAGCATTAATAAATGCAAAAAAAGAGTGCCTAAAAAGAATACAATACCATTCATCTTCACAGTCACAGAGGGAGATAATCTTTCTTGATATACAGCATATATACACTACTGTAATATTTATCTTGGAGACTTTCCCTCAAAATGTAGAAAATGTCTGAGGGCGACGGATTTATTTAAGAAGAGGGTGCATCTTATTAAGCAAATGGAGAAAACAATTCAGTTTTAAATGACCTGAGATGCTTTTTGACGTCTGTTCGGAGTTTCTTCATCTTTCGGTGAGGACAGGTTGTCCCTGTGGCTGTGGCCATGTTCAGGGGAACGGAAGAGGGTTCTGTGGACGTCACGGGGTGCATATAGGATCGAGGAGCAGAGCTCAGGGGGATCCCCACTGTGGCTTCCAAGGTCTGCCTGGGGACACTTCAGCACGGGGTTCACCCAGCATCTTTATCTGCATTTGCACATCTTTGTGAACCTTTTTCAGGCTGTAGACCTTTGTGTGATCTGCACTGAGTTGAAGACTTACAGACTCACAGGTTATTCTGGTCAGGTGAGGAGTAAGAGTCCCTTTACTGAGGAAAGGGTGTGTGCTTAGGATTTGGGTATTTGAACTTCCCCAAGAATCTGCGAGGTGAGAATCTGAGCGTGTTGGAGGAAAAGAAGGTACAGGTGACAGGGCGGAAATAAGGGACCGGGCCGTCCAGATCCTTGGTGGCGGAGCCCGTGGAGAGGGTGTGGCTGATCATGGCCTTGCCCCTCACCTCTGTGCTCAAGCCATGAGGCCAAGGGCGTCCGGCGAGAGAAGGGCGGAGAGCAGTGGTGTTGGGGGGCATCTCTCTTGCTCCAAAGGTATTGCATGCCACTCACGTAAACTAGTCTTTGCAGGATGGGATTATCCTCTGTTACAGATGCAGGCTAAGCAAACTCAAGGGCAGAGGAGGCAGACGGGTTCATGGTGTGGCCTCGGCTGTGCTGTTTCTGAGGGGACAGCCACACAGTCAAGCGCTCCCCAAGTGTGGGCTGAACCTTCCTACTCACTTGCAAGGTGGTGCCGCCCCAGTAAATTCATGTCCTCTGGCTTTAAGAATAAGACTCCTTATGACTAGTGTAATGTGTAGCAATATTCCTCGGTGGCTGTGGTCTCCAGACGATATATGACCCATGAAAGAAGCCCTCATGTTCTCTGGACGTTGTAAGCAACAGAATCTAGGCCGAAATAATTGGTGTGTGGTCATGGGTATACCGAGTGGAAGGGAGAAAGAGAGAGAAAGGTATTTTCGATCTCAAATGTTCAGGATAAAATGATTTCCTCTACAGAATTGAACTCACTGAAATGTGTTTTTCCCCCCAAATTTAGTTTGCAGTTAATCTAGGCTTAAATGTCATCATCCTTGACCTTCAGCTCTCTCTCCCAATTTTTTTTTCTGTCATATGTGTGTGAGTGTTTGTGTGTGGTGTGTGTGTATTCTCCACACACCTGAGAGCTCTCTTGATTGGATGGAAAACGGTGGCTTCTTTGGCCCCGCCCCCCACGATTCCTAAGTATTGAACCAGAACAGGAGAGAGACTCCCCATTGTACCAAGTCACGACTTGTTCTGTAAAATGCCTTTTCCATCCTTGGACATCAGTGCCCTGCATTAAACGACGTAATTTATTCTTAAATTTTATTATTTTTTTTTATTTTGGGAATACTCTCACGTAGAGTTTTCAAAATTCCTAAATAGTGCATTTCAAACAACAGTTTTTTTCTTTCGATAAAGTAAGCTTCAATGCATTTTATGGTGACTGAAATAGTATAAGAGAACCCAAAGACATTTTTTTAATTACTTACTTTATTTTTGTTGCAGAGGTTTCTCCTCCCAAAGACATTTAATACACATTTTGAGCTACTCCATGTTATTGTTTCCATTATTTGTAGAACAATTCCTGATGTATATAGAATAATTGTAAAATGCTTTGAACTGTTTTTTGTGTTTTTTTATTTTTATTTTGGTAGGTGGAAATTTCACGTTTGGGAATTGAGCATTTGCGACTGGACTCAGTGATGCTCCGTGGACAGGTCTCACCCTGGGCCCCAGGCCTCAGCCCTGGACATCGAGGTGGTGAGTTAGACAATGTCCGTAATTCATTTAACGGCTTCTTCCGTTCTCTAAGGAAGGAATTTGTGGAGGCCGTGGAAGTCTAATGGCTTCCTTCACGTTGATCACAGTGAGCGTACCTCGGGGTATCTGTCTTGCTCGGCTGGGGTGAGCAGAGGCACAGCTCAGCCAGGGCTGGTCTTCGTGCACAGTGGCTCTGTCGTTGGCTGTCTTCTCTCGGCTGTTTTGCGTCCAGCAGTGACCCCCAGGACATGTACACGGCAGCTGTTTGGCCCTTCTTGAAACTGAGAGGATTGAACCTCCCCGGAAACTAACGGGCACATTTTCATGACCAGGATCACGTGTAAGTCATGAGAATGGGGAAGATTCTCACAAATTAATGTGCCTGACTGTTCACAGAAAGGTGAGGCCCTGGCTTCCAAGGTGGATCATCTCCAACCCTGTGTGCGGACCTGATTAGCCCTGACAGCAAGGCCGAACAGGTTTAAAACAGAAACAAAAGATCCCGGGTTTCCGATAACGTTCGTTAAAATTTCTAGCCTGATGTATCATATTGCAGCCTTAAAGACACGTGTTGCCAAACAAGCTTGGTCATCTCCTTGGTGTACACACCATCCCCCCACCGGAGGCTGCACTCACAGACCCTCTGTATACAAGGCCGAACAGACTTCGGTTTTATGTTAAACATCTAAGGTTAAAGAGTCTATTTATCCATAATTGATGCCCCCTTAGCGGAACATTTGGTTAACATTTTAGAAATCTGATGAGCTTGAACATTCAAATAAATATTTCAGTGCATTTTGATCTTGATTTCAGATTCTGTTTTGTACAGTTCATATTCACAGAGACCAGCATTGCATCTCTACTAAGTTTAAGTCAGGCGCTGCAAAGAATTGGGGGGAAAAAACCCCCAATTATATATCAAATATTTTCTCACACATTTGACATTTTTTTTTGGTAGATAAAAATGTCATACTTTCAAGTGACGTGAGATACATTATTTATTTCTGTTATACTTGTGATAATTTATACATGCAGGCACATGTTTGGACAGCTCAATAGAAGAAAAAAGGAAACCCCTGTCAAGGCTTGTTAATGCTGTGTAACCCCTGTAAACATTTCAGCAAGTGTTTCGGGAATAACTGTGCTCATGCTAGTTCATAGTGACGGCGATTGGTACAAACATTGGTCACGATGAAATACAGACTATTCTTCAATAGATTATGGGCCATTTAATGTAGCCACGGCTGATTCTCCACCTTCTTTCCAAGGCTATTTGGATAGACAGTTTCCTCAATGAACCAGGAAGGATAAATTGGAAATATATTGAGCAAATTGTTCAAGGTGTCTCGTTCCAAAGAAAGAATAATTCCTCTGTTAATATTTTATAGCTTCATGCTAATGAGGAGATCCTTCAGCCAGCAAGAGAGCAATTTAGGCCAAAAGTAAGAAGTAACTTTATAACTAGCAGAAGAAATGAACACTGAAGTCTTTGCTGGAATGTTGTGGGCTTTTTTTCATGTTTTCAGTCTGTGATAATAAGGCCTCCCGCTTGGTTATCAATCTCCTCGGCTCTCACTAGCTCTGGGCTTCATTTTCAAACCTGAAAATCTTCCTTCGTTAAAGGAGAGATGGGCCGAGGCAGAGGAACATTAAAGGAAACAGTACAAATGAGGTCTGTTAGCAATGATCAAAAGCAAAATGTGAAGAAATGTTAGCAGGAGGAGGGTTATCCTTTTCCAACTTTGGCTAATGACTTTTCTCCCCCTTTGGATTCTACTAAGGATCTCACCTCAAAGCCCGTGCGTGGGAGGTTTTTGTTCTTGTTTTGGTTTTAAATGTCATCCTCAAAACCAAGTTTCGAACATAGATTAACCATGTGGGAAGAAGAGTGAATCAGAATTCGGAAGCTGAGCATCTTTCTCGAGCCGTGCCCCTAACGACCTGTGCGACTTTGGGAAGTGGCCGGAGAGCACCCCCATAAATAGCATCATCCCTAGAATGAGAACGTGGCCACCTGGTTGCTTATCGGTACCATCCAGGATCTCAGGTCCCTTTGGAATCCTATCGCCCTGTTAACGGTGTTAAAATGTTGCCTTCTTTCCCCGGGGGTTTATGTACTCATGCTTGTCTGGCTTAGCAAGATGCTAGATCCCTGCTTATTCCGTCTCAGTGAAGACTTCTTTTTCCATTAGACGGGTAGTCACTCTTCAGCGGGCCCTGCTAGTCTTATGAGTCATGTAACAGATGTGCCTGTCACCGGTCGCACTTCATATGAATGCAGATGTTACTGTTTATCCACAGACATTTATGTTCTGATCATGACCTTGAAGAGAGCTAAAGCAATGTCATTTCACATGCTGGATTTTGACCTTGAAAACAGAAACACATAAAAGGTTGAGGCTCCTTTACCCCAGGCGACTTTGATTATTTCCCCCCGTATCATCCTGGGAGATCTGTTAGTATCTACGTCTCGCAAGATCGCCTACAAACATAATTGCACGTTCGGGTAAAGGCGCCGACGTTGACCCCTCTTTTGGGATGTGGGGATGCAGGGCACACTAGGTTGTCAACCAGTTGAATTTGTTCATACTTGGAAATTATTTGTAAATTGTTATTTTGGGATACCAATTTTATAAAATAGACTTATTAAAAACTTGAGGTGCCTGTAGCTCTGAGGGTAGACTGAAATTCGACCAAGAATACATGAAGGAGGCCAGTTTTAAGGAATGCATTCTTAGATCAACTCGACAGTTGATGTCAAACATGCACACGCCGACCTCAAGCCAACTTCACGTGAAAGGTGAGTCTCTCTGGCCCCGGGACAGAGGTAATGGCGGTTGTTCTGTTGTCACTGTTCCGAGGGGTCATTAAGGGCAGTGCGTATTAAAATACACGGCAAAGGAACGAGACAGCCAGTGAGTGTGTGCGCTTAATATTATTAATGTATTGTTTAGAACACGTAACACAGATTAGAGGGACCATTTTATTTTATTTATTTTATTTTTTTTTTATCCTCACCCGAGGACATTTTTCCATTTTTTGTACAGATAGAGCGGGAGGGAGAGAGAGGAAGGGAGAGAGAGAGAGAAACATCGATGTGAAGGGACACATCGAGTGGCTGCCACCCGCACGACCAACCAGGGCCGGGGACAAACTGCAACCGAAGTATGTGCCCTTAGCGGGAACCGAACCCGGGTCTCTGCGGACCGCAGGCTGACGCTCTAACCGCTGAGCCAAACTGGCCAGGGCTAGAGGGACCATTTTATAGCCACCTGGCTATTTCTTGGAAACTGAGTCATTTTAATGGCTGTGCACGACACCAGACAAGTCATCTCCAGGGGACTCGTTATCCTGGGGAAAGGAGCGACTTGGACCGAGTTGTCGTAAGAGCTGGAATCTTTTCTTGTCTTTCTTCCTGTGGCCATTACCTCGGACAGAAGACACACGCTAGGCAGAAGAGAAATTTCGATACTGCCTCGGTTTGCTGTTTCAGTGCAAAAATCATCTTTTTTTTTTTAAGAAGGCACTTTTTTTTCCCTCCCTTTATTGTTTAGAGAGAGAGGAAGGGAGAAGGAGAATTAGAAACACCAATGAGAGAGAACATTGATTGGCCTCCTCCTGCACGCCCCCCACTGGGATCAGGCCCACAATCTGGGCCCATGTCCTGACTGGAAATGGAACCAGCGGCCTCTTGGTGCAGGGGCCGACGCTCAACCACTGAGCCACACCAGCTGGGCACAAAAATCATCTTAAGAGTGATCATTATTGAGTCCTGTTCTGAGGGGGTGGGACTGGAATATACGTCCCTTGGATCGGGGTGGGTGGCAGGACGGCTACATCGGCTCATGGAGCCAGAGGGGTGCATTGCGGTGTGTCCGAGAGGGGCTGGTCTCAGAGGAGTGTGGGCACTTGGTGAGTGAACCAGGCGGGAGCTCTGGCCAGAGCTGGGTGCTGAGACTGCCGATCTGAGAGGCAGACACGGGCAGGCAGAGCCAGGGAGCTGGGAGCTGTTCACAGAGACAAGAAAGACGATGTTCTGAGCAGTTACCCCGCAGCCTGGGGTCTTAGGAGCTGAGGGACCAGGTGGAATCGATGACCTGTACCCAGTGGATGGGCCCTGGATGGGATGAGCTGCTGTCCTTAGGAAATTCCCTTCCAAAAATCTAAACGCCAGAGATTCGTTTGGTTGCTTCTTTACAATGAGTGATTTGTGAACAAGGATGACGTGCCTTGGAGATGCTCTGGTCTTTGGGCCTTCCCTGGAAACTTGAAATTAAGACGCATGGTGCTTACCTTCTGCGCAAATGATAGTATAGAAATAATATTTATTTTTGTTTGTATTGAATGTGAGTTAAATTGTTGCCTGGAATACATTCTCATTCCAGGTCAGACAGTTAGTACAGGTGATGGATAGTGATGCATTGGTACTTTCCGAGTATTACTGAGTGTTACTGAGTGTCACCAAGGACCACTGTGAGGACCACTGATTGTGATACCTCCGAGGTTGTACTGTGACACCTCTCAGTTTTATCTCAAGACCTTTTCCTTGGAGTACTCTGAAGTGGTTTCTTTTTTTTTTTAATGCTCACCTGAGCACATTTTTCCATTTTTTGTTCAGATAGAGTGTGAGGGAGAGAGAGAGAGAAACATTGACGTGAAAGGGACACATGGAGTGGCTGCCACCCACACAACCCAACCAGGGCTGGGGACAAACCGCAACTGAGGTACGTGCCCTTATCGGGAACCAAACCGGGGTCTCTCTGGACCACAGGCCGACGCTCTAACTCCTGAGCCAAACCGGCCAGGGCTAAAGTGGTTTCTTAATTCAGCTGAGCTTTGCTCCCTGAAGACAGACTTTTCATGATCATCAAGTCCTGTTTCTGTTTTATTTCATAGTTGAACAGTTCTCTTTCCTTTTCCAGTTCTTCACGAGTAACGAGAAAGAAACAAAACTGTGTCACCTCCTGCATTTGCTTAGAAATCTGCTTCACTAGATCATCAGGCTCATTGGACACATTGTGTTTTCCACATTTTCAGGTGGGAGTGTTGCTGAATTTTCTGCCCTTACATAGCAAGGATCCGTTGCCCTCCCGTTTCAAAGATGGTGTTCCTCAAGCAATTGTCAGAAGCCAGTGCGCAGGGCTAGCCTGCTCTACAGGCCTACGCACCAGGAGCCCTGGGTCCCTGGGATCTTTGTCAAAGTGGACCACATGTGCAGTTTAAAAATCTGGCTTTCTTTAAGATATCCTTTTTACAGCTGCTTTTGAGCCATGTGATTACCCTGTGATTTCTCTGTGGTTTCCCTCATGCTTCTTGTTTTGGAGGCTGTTGACATTCATGGATCTGTAGGTTTGCAGATTCCATACACATGGGAAGTTTTCCGCCCTTGTGTCCTGTGGGACTTTTGTCCTATTGCTCCTCTTGGGGGACTCCAGCTACATATAGAGTTCAGCTTGAAGTTGTGCCAGTCAAAGAGGCTTGTTCATTTTTAAACATTTTCTTTTTGTTTATATGTTTTATTTGGATTTTTTTTGGTTGCTATTCAAGTTCAATAATTTTTTCTTCTACGTGCCTAATTTGCCATTAAACTCTTCCAGTGTGTTTTTCATCTCACGTATTATAGTTTTTCATCTCTAGAAGTCCATTTTTGGGTCATTTTATGTCTTTCATGTTTCTACCCAATTTTGTGAAGCATCCGAAATACAGTTACCCTTTTAACACCCTTACTTGCTAACTCTGCTGTCTGTGTCGTTCTTGGTCTGTTTGGATGGATCTATTTCCTTTCTCACCTTGAGTTATATTTTCCTGGTTCTTTGAATGTCTGGTAATCTTTGCCTGGATTCCAAAAATTGTGAATTTTATATGGTTGAACGCTGGAAACTTTGTATCACATGAAGATTTTGAGATTTGTTCTGTGACACAGTTAAATTCCTGGGGAAAAATTTGGGTTGTTGGGGGTCTGGTTTTTAAGGTGTGTTTAGTCTACAACCAGTAGATTTTTCTCCAGGCTTGAAGCAAGGCTTATCTTAGTACTATGCCCAATGTATTATGACTGAACAGTTGTCTACAAGGTGGGTGGGAACGGGCATTATTAAAGTCTTTGTGTGAGCACGGAGCACTCTAATTTAGTTCTTTCTCTGACCTCGTGTGTCTTCTTCTCGTGTGTGCACTGACAGCTACTTGGCTGAGTACTTGCAGGAATCTCAGTTGATCTTGGGGTTCTCTCTGTTGAGCTCTCTGGAAGCAATCTCTAGCTATCCTGGTCTCCTTGGTCTCAGCTCCACCACCTCAATTCTTCAGCTTTTCAAGAACACTCTTGAAAAGGATTTGTAAACTGGCGTTGCTTATCTTGGTGCCTGTATCTCTGCTATGAACTTGCCAGGGAGAGGAGACACATTTGGAATGGGGCCGAGCTGTGCCAGTCAGCAGGTCCAGGCAAGGAGGACAGCACTGTCCATTAAGTCACCCCAGACCTGGATGTGATGAATGGTTACTGCTGAGTGTAATGTGGTTGTATGACTACGGCGGGTTGGGTGGCATTATTGTGGCAATCAGTTACCAATATACTCTGCAGGAGGATGAAGTATTCAATCGAGGTAAATGCTGTGTTCAAAGCACCTGGTGAAGCAGAATACAATTCTCACCACACCTTTTGGCAAATTTGAGATGGTATATTGGGGTTTTAGATGAAATCTGAGTCGTAATGATTATGAAAAAATAAGTGAAGTTATAACCGTTATCATTTAAGAATATGTTGACTTGCATGTCTTTGAAAATCATAACGCCAAATTACTGTAAGCAGTTAGCAGTTACAAATGAATACAGAATCAAATGCTATTCAATCAAAAGATTGTTTACGTAGCAAGGAATCTGACGTTTGTCTGGGCTGGTGATATCATTACCTCCAGGGGAATTGCTACTGTTCCCCTTGCTAGCAGATCTAGTTCATAACAGTTTATCTTTCTTTGCTGTCACAGGGAAATATACAACATGTTGCCCTTGAATTTAAACTATGACCATGGAATTGTGACAGTTCAGGAATCTGGTTCTCAAAATGATTTAGCAACTTGCTCCAGATGTGTTTCCAACGTGGCGAGAAAGCTATTGGAGCGGAGTGTTTGTTTGTATCGCTTGGCTCCTCCATGCTTCACCCCGCCCCCCTTTCTGTTCTGCCCTCTGGCTGTAGCATTTAGGAGGGCACCTTGATTAAACAGCCTTTAGTTTTGGGTAATGACTCAGTTTTCATATATTCTTCAGAAACTCGTTGACCATTTTCTTTATTTGCACAGAATCCGTGGCCTCACCCCCACACCCCCATGCAGTCAACATTCTTCGTGTGTTTGTAGAATTGCCGAGAATGTCAGTCCTGTTCTGTAACTGCTCTCGGTATTGTGACAAATTTGATTTCTCTTTAATTTTCGTTGCCAAAGCATTATTTCAGTGACTGCAGCCCACAGCTAAAGTGATTTCATAATACCAGCACAGGCTATGTGCTTGTTTTAAAGCAGTTAAAAAACACAAAATTAGTATATGATGCTATAAAAAACTGAATAGATTTTCATGACTCTTTTCTCTCATCCTCACGTGATCAGTTCCATTTCGTAGCAGAAAGCCTGGGTAAAGCCATCATGGGGAGACTCAGTCTATAAAAGTTATGGAAAGTGACGGCTAATAGAAGATAAACATTATTTGAAAGCTATACATGAACTAGCAAAAAGCAAGAGAATGTCCTCGGGGCCACAGTGGGGATGAGCTGGAAACCGGGAAGGGAGGGAGTCCCACGACCTCAGCTGTCCTGGGGGCACTGCGACTCAGCTTCAAAGAGGCTGTCTTTAATTGTCTTATGGGGGTGCAAGAGACAGGCTTTGAACCTGGAAAAGCGTGACACTTTTACTGACATTCCCTCTCACAGCCGATCCTATGGAAGAGCGACCTTGAAAGTAGTCTGGTCCCTGTCAAAGACGGACAATGTGAGATGTTTCCTGACTCCACCTGACTGCCGGCCGGGATGGACATCACACCTAAGAGCTGGTGACAGCAGGTCCTCCTTCCGTCTGCCGTGGACACGTGCAGTTGCTGTGTGTTGTGGGGAACGTCAAGCTCAAAACTTAGTACCAGTGGTGCTGGGTTCAGCCCTAGGAGGCCTGGCAGAGAAAATGTGAAATGATGCAGAGAAACACATGATAAGATGCGTTCACAGTCTCATTCAAATCCCACGAGAAGGAAGCCTCCAGGGGGAGGGGCCGGCAAAGCGACAACTGGCCGATCAACCCAAGCTCAAGCCGCTGAATTAGCACCTGCAGACGTTAGTTCGTATGATTAAATTATCGAAGAAATCAAAGTGGAACTGAGCACATGGGAACAGACCAGATCAAACCAGAAGAGGCGGCTTACAAAAGAAAACAAAAAGAACTTTGAAGATGAAATAGCGGTGATATAATTATATCATTATAATTATATATCAATATTTTCTACTCTAATTGGGTATTATTTATGTATATTTATATTTATTGAAAAATATATTCTTTTTAACGCAGTGGCTGGGTCGGCCCGCACAGCTGAAAAGCGACTTGGTAAACCCGACGATGGACTAAGACACAGTAAAAGGCAAAGGAGCCCGGAAGATGAGCGAAATGTCAGAGTGGCAGAAAGGGACTAGGATGCGAAGAGGTAACCTGAACGCTGTAGGTACACATATATACACTGATGTGTATTACACATGTACATACACATCAGTGTATATATGTGTACCTACACACATCCGTGTACATGTTCTAAGGGCCCTTCAAAAGCAAATGACAAATTCCGTGTTGTGTTCAGAATGGGAACACACCGGAGGGCAATGGGCTTTGCTGGGTTCATAGGAGCTGTGTGACTGCGTGTATTCACACGCACAATGTTCCACACACACAACGTTCGAAAGACGCTTGAAACAGAAAAGAGCTGATAACAGAGTGTTCCTGCCAGCAAGGTGCTGTGGAAAGTTCCCGAACTGTACAATCCTATTGCCTTTTTTGGGGATCATACACATGACGAAGCAATACCCATACATCCAACAGAAGGACACGTGGCAAGTTCAGCACGTGTTCTAACCACGTGTGGCCTGTGAGGTCCGTGTGCAGGGAAATGATCAGAGAAACTAACGGGCTCTCAGAGTGTTTCTAAGGTTTTCTGTCTTTTCCTGGAAAACCGGGTATTGTGTTGGTTTGGCTTTTCTTTTCTTTTGTTTTTCACATGCCTTTAGTCTGACAGCTCATCACTTGAACCCGGAAAGTGGTGGTCAGCCCTGCCAACAGCACTTGGGGTGCTCCCAGGGAGGAACTTAGCAGGGGGCAGTAAGGAGAAGGCACAGAGGCTGAGAGGAGGTTGGTTTTGTTTTTGATTTTCAAGCATGTTTGCGTGCCTAAGACAATCACCCACTTCGAAATTGAATCGTCAGATATGTGGAAGAGTCCAGGGCATCAGGGACCCCCCCGCCCCCCAGACAGGAACTTCCACCCTCTACGGATTAGCAAGCCAGCTGCCGCTGCTCTGCCCAGCATGTTTCACTCAAGGACACGGCCCGTCAGTCGTCCTGTGCAGTCTTGGTGGGTGGTCACTTCCAGCACCTTCCTTCTGGTCTAGAACCCAAGCCAGGTGGAGCTCTCAGGCCAAGGAGGGACCTACAGTGAGTCCATTGCTTAAAACAGATCAAGGTTTATTTCTCTCCCACGCGATGACCCAAGCTGGTCTGCTTTGCAAGGTCTTGCAGAGACCTGGGGCATTTGCCTCTTGTTTACCCACCATGCACTAGGGCCTTGTCCTTGTCTGTGTGTGAGAGCCGAGTTGCAGGCACACGCGTGTTCCAGCTAAAGAGAGGGTGGCAGCCGCAGCACTTGGGCGTCAAGACAAGCTGGGGATTGGTCCACGTCCCTGTCATCCAGGAGGATCTCAGCAGGTGGCCCCTGTGGCAGGCCGAGGGAGCTGGGCAGTGTGGTCACCTGCGCGGGAAGGGGATCTTTGGCCCACAGCTTACGTCCCTCGTCTCGCAGAGTCCATTCGGCTTTCTTCCTGGGCGATGAACCTCGACCTCGTGACAGGACACAGCTCAGGAGCTCTGTGAATGAGTGAAGTCGCGTTTCTGGCTCCAGACTTTCTGACGGGGGCTTCCTGCCTTCCAGAAATTCTTCCAGCTTCATCAGTACCTACTTTCTACTGCTCAAGCTGACCAGACTGGCTTTACGTGGCTTGCATACTAAGAATCCTAGCAATCACAAAACAACATAAAATAGGAAGTCACTTACTCTCATGTAAAATGTGCTGGGGTCCCAGTGGTCATCTGTAGGCAAAACATTGGAATGTACATACGCACAGAGCTTCCAACATCAAACATGCCTAATGAACCAAATTCTCTACTTTTTTTTTTTTTTTTTTTTTAACCCTGGTCATTGATATAGTCTTATCACTTCTTACTGTATTTGTCTTCATATGTAACTTAATTTGACCTTCTAACTTAAATGTATATATGTATGTCCATATGTATGTATAGCTTAAATGTGAGTGCATGCATGTTTTTAAAATGCCACTTGACTTTGAATTTAATTTGATTCTCAGTTAGATTAAAAGTTACTGAATTATAGGTCGTTGTATATCAGGTCTATTGGAAAAGAATCTTTCTTTCTAGAGAACTCATTGATGTATTTTTAGAGTAGGCATTTAAATTGCTCACTGGAATGAAATACATGTCTACTTAATTACCCAAAGTATAAAACTTATAATTAAGCTTTCAGAACTGAAAATATAGGTCCCTTGGGACTTTTATGTTGCATATTTTGAAACATATACATTTCACTTATCTATTCTAAAAGTAAGAATCTTATACACTTGGGGGTTATGTACTTTTGATTTATGTATAATTTTTGTTTTAATTATCAGATGTGGAACGATGATACTTTACTGGAATTGACCTAAACTGACACAGATTTGGATATTAAGTGATGTTTTAATAATTTGCAAATGGTTTATACCACTAAGACTAGTGACAGAGATTTACTGAGTCCTACAATTCATGATTTACAGGTTTTTCTGGTGACTCTGCCACGTGTTGATGAACTAAGTTCCAAAGATTAGATGAACGCTAAGAAAATGAGCATTTAGACACGTAGTAAGTTAGGAACACACTTTCTGTTTCCCTGAAATAATAGAGTTCTTTTGAATCGTATAAGATAAGTTTCATTAAGAAAAACAAAACTGGTTGTTTATGTTCTGTCCAGTTCTTCTCTAACTTAGAAAATATAATTTCTGAATTCTGAGCTAAGGAGGTTGCAAATAAAGGCACTGATAGAAATAGCTTTAAAATTAATTAGTAATAATTTCTCTCCTCTCTTCCAACTACCATAGCGAACTAAATTATGAAACTATCATAGCTTGCTACAAAGGAAGTTTTTAATTAAAACCTAAAAGTCATTTAAGCAGTCACACACAAAAGATTACAAATATAAATTCTTTTGTTATTTTTAATATAAATTGTTATCATTTGATTGGATAGCCTTATAGTTTTAGTATATGAAACCACTTTAAATGCAAATTCCAATGACGGTATGCAATTATTTGCATGTATTTATTGCTATTCAGTACATAAATATATGGAAACTTAGAAATACATACTAAGTCCTGCTTTTTAAAATATTTTTTTCTCACTTTCTGATATTAAAAAAAATATGACCCATCAATTTAACCCATGGTTTGGGAAGGGAAAAAAAAATGTGACCATATTGAATTTGGGATTGCAATGGAAAAAAAAAAAAATCAAATCCAATACTGATGTGAACATACTTTGAATAGAAATGTGACTTATCCAAAGGGTATGTGGCCAAATAAAATTGACAGATGAACTCGTTAGATGTGTTAACAACAGTGACTTTGACATTCACTTAAAGCCATTCCAGGAATGTTCTAGGAAAAATAAAATGCGTTTTGGATGGATGGGTTCACCCATAATTTTAATTTTAATTTTCATTCAGAGTTTCAATTTTACAATAAGCTGTAAGCATCTTAGAAACTTTATATCTTTAAAATTTTGACTCGTATTTAATATGAATCTTGGCTACTCCCAATTTCTGACTCTTAACCTAGTAACAAATTACATAATGTTCATATTTTGTATCTTCTTTCCCAAAGTCATTAACATAATTGACAGCGCACTTTTCTATGCCTGCCTGTCCTCTGCTGGGAAGCATACATGAAGAATGTCAGGAATATGAGAAGTTTGAAAAGTTCAATGGTGTCTTAAACTCACTGTACCAAAACTGATCATTGGGCGCGAACAAGGTATTTCTGCAGTTAATATCAGGAGTCTGGCGTGAAATCCAGCTTCTATTAATAATGAAAAAATGTCTTTATTGAACCAGATGTGATTCAGTGGAGTGTGATTTATGTGCCTGGTGTTTAAAAACACCTCAGTGAGTGCCGTCGGTATCTTAATCGTTGAGAACAGTCTTTGCTTAATCCTCGAAGATGATGCCCAATCCTCTTTCAGAAACGAATCATCGGAGCTTAGATCCGGCCTCCCCAATAAGAACACAGGACTAGTGGACCTCAGGAGGGTTACTTGTCACTGATGCAGGAAGGAAATCCCAGTGTTGTCTCCAAGAATAAAAGACACATCGTGGTCTCGGATGACTCTGTTCACCAAAAATGATTGTGGTGATTTTTTAAAATATCAAGAACCAATGATATCAGGCAGTATTTCCTCTATCCAAAACATGCTTCTCTCTCGTCCTTCAGAGAGTCTCTACCTACAATCCTGAAGGTTGCCACCTGTTCTCACTTCTCCAGATGTTCTCTTCACAGGTGATACACTGAAGGAGGGGAGGTCCCTGGGAGACATTAGACCAAAACACCATCCCTTGTGGTTTTAAACTTTTGACTGGAAAACAAAAGACTTGGAGGTAAGATGGTCCTTTTTTAACATGATCCAGAGCAAGGTCACATTGTAGAAAAACAAAGTAAAATCTTGCTTTTGTAAATGGTTAAGTAATAGCACTTGGATTTCAGGAACCACTCATGTCAGAGGAACGTGTCTGACGATACGATATCAAATACCCTGGCAGACTACCGAGCTGTAGTCACTATTCCCTTCCCATTTCCTCTCAACTGAAATAATATCTAAGCCGTGTTGGGCTGCATTTCTTAGTCTGAAGAAAAAAGGTGAAACTAAAAATTCTTTTTGGTTGTTTCCTAATAGATACAT
Source organism: Molossus molossus (assembly GCF_014108415.1). Taxonomy (NCBI): domain Eukaryota; kingdom Metazoa; phylum Chordata; class Mammalia; order Chiroptera; family Molossidae; genus Molossus; species Molossus molossus. Next base: position 113,717,139 of record NW_023425399.1, read on the forward strand.
AACATACGGTTGTACTTAAATCTGAAGAACACATAAGAAATGGTGCTTCCCCGGCACAATTAGAGTGTGACTTTTATTTGTGGCTGTATAGATTTGGTCCTGCTATCTGTCTATGAGGATTTAGAAATACCTGGGCTTAGCATCCAGAAAGCAAGACGCTCGTTACTCTTTGGGAATTACTCGGTGATGGGAGCGCTCTGTCCGCAGAAGGAGCTTGGAGGCATTTCTTCATTCCCTTCATCGCGGTTCTGCCTTCCTTCCCTTGCACGAGATCTACGTTTCTCAGCTTTAAAAATTACAGAGATGGAGACAAAATTCATGATGACATGTTTCATCCAATTATTTCCAGGGCTTCAGATAGTGGTTTCAAGCCAGAGACACGCACACAAAGACCGGTTTCTTCTTGAGCTTTCTTTGTCTGGTGCAAACAACTAATTATCGCTTCTCTTCAGACCGATTTCCTTAGGCTAATGAAGGTGACCTCACGGCCTTTTCTGTGTAATCCCTGACATAAATTTGACTCACTTAATTGCACAAAATAGTGTTTTCGCTTTTCCTTAGACAATAGAGGGGTTTTATATTTGTGTATTTGCAGCTGCAAGGATTTCAAAAGTAAGCAAGCCGGAGCTACCTCGGCAAGACAGGGGTATCTTAGTGCAGCTGAGCTGAAGATTCTACGCAGACATAAAAAGCATCAGTCACAAAACAGGGAAAGAGCATCTCAGTAGCAACTGGTAAAGCTGTTTCAAACAGAGAAGCATCCAGAATGTCTTCATAAACACAGCTGAGTAGAATTAGACTGATTCCCCTTGGACTCTGTCCTCCTGGTCGCAAGGTCTGACGCCCATTGTGTTGGACATACTCTAGGGTCGAGGATCAAGGTTGGGCTGACATGGTGGGCTAATTAGACTCAGGGTTCACCTTGCCTCTCGCTTTCGTTAAACTGGTTCCATAACTTCACTTTGGCATCTTCTCTTCTGAACATAGTCTTCATCTATACCATTTTCAAATATGCGTCTTACTGTGTCTTTCAAGTCCACGTCCTGTAACGGCATTTGGTTAAGCTATGGCATAGGCTGGCGTCCGGAGATGGCATCGCTGTTTCAGGCGGCTTGTCTGCTCCATCCCGCCTTGAAGGGACATCCCGCGGGGAGGAGGAGTGCAGGAAGGGACATTTACATTCTAGCTGGTGGCTCCCGCCAATATGTTGCTTTGTGATACTGCAGGTCACGGAACACACTGGGACTCAATTTCTCTTCTCGTCTCAGGCTCCCCTTCTCACTCAGGGTTTTGTTCTCAGAAAGTAAATCTGAAGCGTTTTGAACCTGAACAATTATTTATTAAGGTCTCTGACATCATGTAGGTGATACAAATAATAATAAGTGGGTAAAGGGGGTCATCTGTATGGTGAGAGGTGGAAGCTAGATTTTGGTGGCGAGCACACTATAGCATATACAGATATGGAGTTGTAATGTTGCACACCTGAAACTTACAGGGTGATATTAATCAAAGTTACTTCACTTATAAAGGGGGGGCAACAACAACAAAAGCCTTAAGAAACGAAGCGGAATGTCAGTCCTGGGACCCGTGTGGCCGGGCCGGCGATGTTTGACGACTATAAGGAGTCAGAGGCTGGGGAGCACGTCGGGCTCCACCTGCTGTTCCTTCTCTGGTGCCCCTTGTCTGCGCCCTTCGCAGACATGTCGCTTTGCACAGTTAGGTCCAGTCCCCTCTGCATTCTCTGGGTGACCCAGGATCCTCGCTTCTTCCAGGTTCCTTCCTCACTGCTCATTCGCCTCCCTGCCACCGCTTTTCAGGAGAACGACTGAGGGGCACAAAGCACCCCACGCAGCCTGCGCTGCTCAGCTCCGGCGAGTGCCTCGCGGGGAGCGCGGGCCCCCAGCAGCCGTGACTTCCAGTCTTTGAACAGAGCTCTCTGCTCTACGCGTGGCCGGTTACATGCGGTCTCGTGAAAAACCCAAACCCAGGTGAGGTGCTTCCTGTCTCAGTAAAGTTGTATGAACGTCATCGATGAATTCACTCATGGATCCACATGAGAAGAGCACGTGTCAGGAGCACACCCCCAGCCAGGCACCATGCTAAGTGCTGGAAACAGGTGAAGTGTGGATCAGCCCTTGGCGTCACGTACACGTCAGCTCCTCCATGTCCTGTTCCTCACTTCCCCGCTGTACTCGGAGTCCCTGCTAGTGTTTTTCAAGAAGAAAACTGCAAGGAAAGAAAGCTCTCCTCTCTGCTGTGCCTGGGGCGGCGTTGCTGCAGGCTGAGTCTAACGTGTGTGGGATGTGACAGAGGCCCGGGGGTCCAGTGGGCTGCAGGACGGTGTCTGCTTCAGACCGAGTGCTGTGCAAGAAGATGGAACGGGGTGGTTGGGACTAAGACTTGTAGCGCTGAGTGCAGTCTGGACAGCGGTAGAAAGGTGAGCCATGCCCGCCAGGGGGGGAGCGGCTCACAGAGGCGCTGGCTTGACCAGCGACGTGCGGATCAGCAGAAAGTCCCTGCTGTGCTCCCGAAGGTGGGCCAGGTCGCCTGTGCGGAGGTGCTCATTGCTGGTCTCTCTTGAGTTTCTGGGTTGGAAGGGTTTTTTTATTTTTATTTTTATTTTCTTTTTCGTTGGTCTTGGCTTCTAATTCTGTAATCAGGGTATTGGTTCTGGCCCCTTCCCACGTGAAGCTTGGACCGTCACTGGCGGACTGCATGTCCTCACGTGACTAAGGGCGCTGTGTGTGCATCTGCCCCCCAGCTGAGTCTGCAGTCTTACGTCACCGCGTTGCTTTCTTCTGGAGGGGGGCACGTTCCCCTGCGTTTTCTCAGCAGTTCTTTCGAGCTCTTCCAAATGGTCCATCGTACAAGGCAACTGTAGATTCTTACTGAATCCACGGGACAGGAGATCGACCAAGGGGGGTGGAGGAGGGACAGGAAATCCCAGCAAGTGAAAGTCCCACCTTTTCTCTTCTCCCAAATTCCTCTTCAGCTGCCCCCGTGCCGAAGCCCGTTGGCATTGCCCTTTCCCTGCGGTGAGTCCGGATGGATGCTTTCTCGCCCCTTCCTCCAGGAAGTCCCTCTAGAATGTTAACAATCCTTCATAGCTGTTTGCAGAATCGCGCCCCCTCTCTCCTGGAGCCCGGGCGCTAGCTGGAAACGGGCTTTCACAAACACGTCCTTCGGTGCAAGCTCAAATTAGGAAATTATCTCAAAGACATTGAATTATGGTGAATAAGCCACGGGTGGAGGTACTTTGTTCGGCTTTCACTATTAAGTCACAATTAGTTTTGTTCCAGGGTCTGACATATGAACTTGCTAGAGTTTAAACAGTTGCAGGACAGAATTGGTTGAGCAAATAGGTCCTGTAAGGAAGATGATGTCATTATTTCAACATCCCTGGAACATGGACTTTGGGCAATTACCGTGGTGACTGAAATATGTCGGGAAAGCAGAATAAGCATGACAAAGAATTGAATTTGCACTATTTAATGGTATCACATTTGCTTACACTTTATAGGTATCAAAGTGCACATTGAGAGGTCAAATAACTTTAAAGGGCTATTGCCTTTGTGAGCACCAATCTCATGTTTAGTATATAGCAGTGTCTGGATATTCTGCAGTGAGAGTCTGGGCTCATTCTGGGTCCCAAATTGCCTGGTGTGTACTCTTAGCAAAATTGCATCCTCTCTTCTCCTCAGTCTCTGCCTATTTAAAAATCAGAGTTCATTCATTATTTCACAGTGCATCCTGGGTAGATTCATAGCCCAATTTATCTCCAATTCTTCATCAGTCAAGAAGGACCCCACATCAGTTTCACTGGGTTAGGGATGGGATGAGCTGCAAGGGCACAGGTGCGTGCTCAGGGAATTGCCCAGAGCCCGGTACGTGCTTCACAACTTGTGCAGACTCATCCCTCCCCCCCCCCCCGGCCCCCTCCCAGCAGCCGCATTTGTGAAGAGAGCTGGCGACACCTGAGCCCGGATGCAGGTGCTGGCACTGGGTCGAGTGCACACACTCCTCACATGGCATCGCCACGCTTCCCGATGGGCATGCCCGACCACCTCTAGGGCACAGAGCGCCTTGTTTGTTTCATTGGATGAGATTTTCCGGTCTTTTTCCCTCGTCTTTCATAAATCCCATCAAGATGCACAGGAAAGTCTGTGGACTTCCCCGGTGTTCCCGAGGGGGTCAGAGGATTAAGTAGAAAATAAAATTGCTCTTTTTCCCTTTTCGCTCAAGAGCCATCCGTTCAGCGGCGGGAGAGGCGGCGGCTCTCCCTGCGCCCCTCGGCGTGCGGTGAAATATTGGTGCTCGAATTAGGGCTAATCAGGAGGAGCCGAGCAAGTGACGTGCTCCAGCCTCGTCTCGTTTGTAGCCAATTAGCCCAGGCTCCTAGTGTTCATGTCTTCCGAGCGCTGTCCTTAATTAGCACTTTAATAGCCCAGCTTCAGAGAGTGGGTTTGGGAAAGAACTTCCCCAAAGCTGCCAAATGGTCCCAAGCAGGAGGTGATTACACGGGTCCGAAGCACACTTTGCCGCATCACGGTGTCCCCGCCAAGGTGAGCTCCCAACAGCTCCCGGCCGGAGGGATGTGATCTGTCCGTAAATGCATCTGAGCCACTGCCTGGCATCATTAACCACTGTCTGCATACTATTGATTTGGATCAATTTTCATAATAAGGGTATTGACTCTCCATTAAGCACTGGTTTATGTTGGATGGGGAAGAAAAATATTTGTGCAGAGGTTATTGTTTTATTAGCCTTCAACCAGGAAGGAAAAAACACAAAACAAAACACACTGTGCTTCAACTTTTTATTATCCTTTCTCATTTTAATTATGGATGGGGCTCAATGGAATATACCCTGCTTCGAGGTTTAACCTTTTTCATCATACACACTGGTTCGATTTTATGCAACTTGTGTTGATAGCCAATAATTAAAACAAGAAGAAAACCTCATTTTAATGCATCTCATAGGATTTGATGTGGTAACTTCCATAATACAATGTTAAGAAACACAGCCTCTATGGAAATTTGTTGATTCATTCTTCTAAAACTGAGTATGTTTAAATTTTTTTTTTTTTGTATTTTAACATCTCTGAATTTAGGATGTACATTATCATACATGTGACAAGAAGTCGCTTTTGCTGTTGTTGTTTTTTTTCTGAAGGACATAAAATAATGTTGCAGCTCCCCAACAGAAGCATCTCCTATACAATGTAGAGTTTTCTATTTAATACTTGTCTTTCCATACAACACAACTTGCATTAAACACCGCATTACTTCTATGATTTAACAACTTGATTTTAACAACTCAAAATTATTTTACCTAATTTTGAGTCAAAAGTTTTCTCCTAGTATGTACCAACAGCATACAACATATTTAATTTTAAAAATCCAAGTGCGAGCATTATTGACATACTAAAATCCTCTCATGAAAAGTTCAAATAGTAGAATGGAGATCTTTAAAGATTAATTAAATTCAGCACCTACTTAAAAAAAATCAATGACTTGGCCAGGAGAGAAGCCTGCAGGGTGGGTGACTGAAGGGTGCTGTCACCAGGGGCTGTCCCCTGGCTCATGGCCACTGTGGTGATGGGCAGTGTGTGCCCTCCTGTGCCACTGGGCAGGAAACATGGGAAATGAGATTAAGGTGAAGGGGTGTGGTTAAGTATTGGTCATAGTAGTTTTTTCAGTGTAAATGACACTCCTATGTTTTCTGATTATGAAATTACAACCTGTTCACTCTACACAAAACACAAGATTTAAAGGAAAACATGACTATGATGTGTTAGTATTTAGAGTGTGGCCCAGAAGATATTTCCATGGAGATACACACATACACACACGTATATACACACACACATACGCACACACATATACACGTACACACACACACACACACACGAGTCTATGTGAATATATTTTCTTATCTGGGGGGAGACATTATAGATCTACGAAAAAGTATTACCCTTAGAGACTTAAATGTTCTGCAAATGAGGATATTCTCTTAGCATAACAATGCATACTTACCACATCAGGAAAGCACCGTGGATGTAATACTGCTGGCTGGTCTACGGACCCCACACAGATTTTCACCAGCTGTCGGGAGTGTCCTTTCTAACACAATTCCGGATCATTCTTGCACTAGTCGTCAGGTCCTCCTTGCCTGTTTGAATCAGACAGAGGTCCTCCGTTGTTTTCAACACTATGAACAGTGGCCATCTATTTGTAGAAAACCTTTCGATTGAATTGCACTTTTGGCAACAATATGCAGAAGGGGTACCGTGTTCTTTCCAGTGTGGTCTTTCGTGAGGTATGAGGCCAACTTGTTCCGTCACATGGGTGATGCCCGTGTGGACCCAGGTGCTGTGTGTCAGGTGTGTCCATTGACAAGTGAATACTTTTTGTTTATAAATTGTAAGTAAGTGGTGGGGCGATTTAATACCCTCTCACTCCTCAAACTCTCCTCTCTATTTTTGACCCTCCACTGAGGACTCTTTCTTTATTTGCTGTGGGCTAACGGACAGCTGGTGGCTTTATGGTTATATTAGTCCTCCTGTATTTATTCGTTGGATTGTCACTGTAAGGCAGAGGCTCCCATTCCCTTAACTTCCAGTGACAGCTCTTTACCCACTAAGTAAATTAAGTCACTAATTTCGCGTGGACTCCTGGGTCCTCATTTTTATGATGCTCCGTCACCGACGTGGCTCATGGTGACAGTGTCTGGCTCCCGCAGAAGTGGACACGTGACTGTTACTGTTTCTGTTACTGTTCCTGTTTATTGTTCGATACAAGGCATCCTAGAATCACCTTGTATTTTCCCATCCTAGCTGAAATGTGTCATTTCCTCGAGGTTCTTTTGATGGAGAAGAGAATTAAGAAACCAAGACCTGGGCTCTGGATGGATTGTTTCTACTTGAGTGTAATTGTTTCTAGGCCCTTTAAAAAGCTGGTAAATCCAGAAAATAGATATATGTTTGTTCATACACAGAAATGAACATCCCACTGTGTCTTGGTGTGTTTATACAATATACAATCACAATGCTATATTGATAGATTTGAAAACTATGAATTCATACCAATATCTTTAATTCCAATTAGACACAGTAAAGTTTATTATAGAATTCCACATATCCATATGGCAACTCCCTTTTCTTATAGGGAGGAGGGACCTTGCTCCAAGTATCAACAAGATACTTATTTGCTTAATCTTGGGATGCACAGAGAAGCAGTTCTAGGATTGGTCGTCCATGCCTCTGTGAAAGTAATATAAAGTATTTTAAAATACCTACTTATCTTTTCAAATTGTAATAAAATTTCTATTTCATGGAACATAGAATGTATAATATAGAATAAAAATCTTGAAGTTCTTCGATGGAAGAAATGATTCCTTACATAATTTGTGTCCCCCAAATAAACAGTCAGAATGTTACATAATTAATAGAATTTGTAGAAGAAAAGTTCTGTTTTTTCCAACAGAAATCTGAATTTTGTTTTATTTATTTTTATTTTTATTTTATTTATTTTTTATCCTCACCTGAGGACATTTTTCCATTTTTTGTTCAGGTAGAGTGGGAGGGAGAGAGAGAGGAACAGAGAGAGAGAGAGAGAAACATCGATGTGAAAGAAACACATGGAGTGGCTGCCACCCACACGACTGACCAGGGCCGGGGACAAACTGCAACCGAGGTGCATGCCCTTAGCGGGAACCAAACCCGAGTCTCTCAGGACCGCAGGCTGATGCTCCAACCACTTAGCCAAACCGGCCAGGGCTATTTATTTTTATTTTTTATTTTTTTTCTTTATTGAGTTTAGAGAGAGGGAGAGGGAGAGAGAGATAGAAACATCGACAAGAGAGAACACTGACTGGCTGCCTCCTGCACGCCCCCCACTGGGGATTTGGACCACAACCTGGGCATGTGCCCTGACCAGGAATTGAAGTGGTGACCTCTCGGTGCAGGGTCGACGCTCAACCACTGAGCCACACCAACCAGGCAAGAATCTGAATGTTATATGAGAAGGTCAGTCTGTGTTCAATGTGGACGGATTTTAAGACGTGGAGAAGATGCTGGACAGGTGGCGAGGCCGAGCTGTCTGGAAGGGACCGTGTGGCACCCTCAGCCGGCCTGGCATGGGGGGCTCGGTCCTGACGGCCAGTCGCTCTCAGACTCTGCCCTCCGGAACCGGTACGTGTCTTACACAAGCTCCGAGGACTGGAGCGCGGATTCCGGTTCCCTTTCTGCGCAGCATCCTGGTGGAGGTGCCGGGCGTTCCCATGTCAGGATCGCCCTCCGCAAGCTCGTCGCGGAGAGGTGCCCGAGAGGCGACTGCGTGTCCTTCCCAGCGGAGAGGCAGCCTGTGCTCCTGCAGCTGCGTTCCTCCGTCCACAGGTGCTCCGCCTGCAGTGGGGCCCGAGGGACTCCCCGCCCTGCGGCCGGTCGGCTCCGCTCTTCTCATTTCATGAACTTCGTTTGTTCTAATAAGACTCCAAAGCACAGACCTGTCTGCGTTATTTGTGTTTCATCTGGGATGGTCCTCATTTAAGTAAATCTCCAATTCCTGCACTGAAGAGAACACACACAATGGGCGTATTGAATGGGACAAATGGAAACTGGAGAATTCTCCCATAATCTTTCCCTCTTTAGTTACCTATCAGCAGCTACACACACCCCATCCCACTGACTATTGTTTTTACAAAAGCCATTTGTAGCTCAAAGACTGGTTTGCACTGTAACTGTTACCCTGGTATAATTTTGAAACATTTGATTCTTTGTCTCCGAGGTACTAACACTATACAACCATGGAAATCCATAAGGCAGAGTCACGGGACCAGTAACTACTGTTGAGTAGCTGATTATTTTTTTATTTGTAAGTATGTGTTAACATCCAAATTAAAAAGAAAGTAACATTCTACATAATATTGGAGAACAGTATATCAAAAGTGGTTGATCACTACTCATTGGGCAATTTTAACGAAGTTTTTAATTTTAATTTTAATGATCAAGTATTAAAGTAGAAACATATTTCCATGGCTTATTTTAAAGTGCTCTTACTTGTTATTAACCATCCTCAACTTGTTTTTTTTTTTTTTGTTATCCTCACCCGAGGACATGTTTTCCATTTTTTGTTCAGATAGAGTGGGAGGGAGAGAGAGAGAGAGAGAGAGAGAGAGAGAGAGAGAGAAACATCGACGTAAAAGGGACACATCGAGTGGCTGCCACCCACATGACCCAACCAGGGCCGGGGACAAACTGCAACCGAGGTACGTGCCCTGAGCGGGAACCGAACCTGGGTCTCACTGGACCACAGGCTGACGCTCTAACTGCTGAGCCGAACCAACCAGGGCATCCTCGACTTGTTTTTACTTATCAAGATCAAATTATTTACAAAACTAGTAAATACTTTTTGAATTCTTAACTGAAATGATGGTCATAAGTCAGGTGATCAGAGTGACTCCCAGGAAGCCATGTTGTTTTGAAAAGATGGTGATGGTGAGAAAATGGGATCGTAGGTGTCTTTTGCGCTCTGTGTACTTTTTGGTAAAATCAAATAAACAGCCGTGCTGAACAGTTTGACCCTCTGTGCCTTTGAGATGTGACATCTGTAGTCCACCTTCTCTGTTCATACATTTCCTGCTCCTCAGAGCTTCCTATCCTCATATTCAGCAGATGACATCATTTGTCTGAGAAATGAAGTGATCCGCAATGGAATTACCTGCCCTATGCATCTCCCTACTCACTGTGTCTTTGCCGTCGACTGTTTCTCCCTGCACCTCCAGGTAAGACGGCCCTGCCTCTTTCTAGGGCTGGTTCCCGCGCCTGGGCACCAGAGCCATGCCCATCGGCCTACTCACGTGCATGGGTCTAGCGATGCTCACCTCGTTCTCATGCACTGCCGTTTTGATTCTAATTTCTATCAACTCACAACACACAAACATACTGTGGTTTCTTCCAACCTGGAAAGAAAAAATCTTCTCTCCCCAAACATCTTACTCTGGTCATCCCTCTTTCCACCCCACTTTGTGGGTGCTTTACTTCAAGGCAGAGTTTCTTTAAAATATCATCTGGACTTTGTCTGTGGTTCCTATGCCCTCTCTCTTGCATTCTCTTCCTGGTGGCCTCAGCTTCGCATCAGATGGCCCCGAGTCACGGTTCTGGTGCCTGTCCGAGCAACAGGCCAAGTGGCCAGGTGAGTTAGTATCCAGTTAGTATCCATGCACATTTTGGACAGTGCCCAGAGCATTGTACTTGAGCTATAAGCATCTGTAAAATAAAAGTAATACATTCAAGAGACCATCAGATAAGTATGCTCAACATGTTAAAAGGAAACAGAAATAAGAACGAGATGCAAAAGTGCACAAAGTAGATGTTAGAATTTACTTAAATTTATAGACTTGGGGGGAAAAGTAGACACTGGTATAATTGAAAATTCAGTGATTGAATTAAAGTCATTTAGAAAATGGAATTACGGAGTGCCAAATTGGAAGACAGCATTGAAGAACCCACATAAAATGCAAACCCGGCGGCGGGGGGAGGCTCTTCACAACCCCTGGATTTGTATCTTGATCACATATTCTGACAAATGACAACAATGTATCTTGTTGCAGCAGAGCCCATATTGCGACAGTGTTACGAGGGGAAAATACGTGTCTTGAGAAATAGATGCCATTTTAAAATTTGCACAAAGGTAGGTTGGAAAGACCCTGACAGGGGAGCATGGAACCCGTTAATTAATACACCTGTGAACACGACCCGCTGTGCTCCCAGGCAAACAGCAGACTTTCCTAATTAAAATTATTGCCAGGGTTTCTTTTTAAGTGACCCCGACTCAAAGAACTCAACATGAGGACCTGGTAGGAAAAAAATAATTAGAAAGGTGTAAGGTGGGAGTCAGAAGCATGTGCTGGAGCATAAGCAGAGAGAAAGAAGGGTAGGGAAAATAAATAGCTAACCAGGAATGTTTTGTTTTGAGGAAAAATAGAGACCATGGCCAAGAATGTCCTTTCGGTTACATGAAATCAGCATTTTGAGAGTGAGAACTGCAAACAACAATGTAAAATTCAAGGTCCCCATTTGCAGTGGCAGCAGCATTAAATTAGTGAAAATATTTTCCACCTCCCATCGCCTTGCTTTTCTCTCTACATGAAAACCTGTCAGATGGTTTTATTTTTAAATATATCCATTTCACTGTCAAAGCAAACAACGGATGTACTCCAGTGAAAATACACAGAAACAGGGAACGGGAGCCTGGCTTTCGGGGAAATTGCACTTTTCCGGAGGAGGATGGGCAGAGATGTGACTGGGTGGGAGCCTATGGTGCGGTGGGCAGATGATGGTGGACTGAGCTGTACACCCGGAACTGCTTCTGTTAAACAGTGTCACCCCAATACACTCAGTTAAAATGATCCCTGCTGATGCTGAAAGTCCCTGTTGCATCCAGGACTCTCAAATGTGACAGGCACACGGAGAGCTTTAGGGAATGGATGTATGGGGAGAAGGAACGTCATGGTCTGAGCGTTCGTATGCACAGTCTGTGGGTGTTTAGAATCCCATTCTAATGCACACTATGCAATAGAAACAATGGCATCCCCGGTTAGTCACTATCCCCCCCCCCCCCCCCCCGCTGTGCAGTGTGCCGCGGACCAGTGAGGCATCAGACCAAAGGCTACAGTTCCTGCCACTTGTTTAACTTGACTCTGAAATACGCTTTAATTTCTCTTTCATGTTCCTTTGCCACTCATAGGGAGATCACTGCATTGGGTTGTTTACTGAAACAGGTGAAACCACGTGATGCAGTGGCGCTGGTCACGTGTGAGGAGTGGGCTCGGCCCACTCCTGAGGGATGAGCCCGAGGAAGGGAGTTCAGACACTCGTGTAAGGTCTGAGGCACGTGGCTTGGTGCAGATGTGAGTGTAGAGACCGGCGTTAAAGAAAGCGCCTTCGCTGCAGTCAGTGACGTGTGGCTTGTACTCACCCTGCGGTCCCCATCGCTCTGGACAGCATCCTGTGCACCCGACAGGATCGCTCCTGCCCTAGGGACAGTGTTTCTGAGAATGTCACTAATGTCACAGACCTGCTTTGAACGGTCTAAGTGAGAAAGCAGGATACATGGAAATTGACATATTTACTCCCTAAGTCTAATGACTGCCTGTCAATGGTTTCCAGGTGCATTACTGCTGCTGGGGAGGAAGAAAAATAATGGCCTGCCCTCAAGGGATCTGTGGGACATAAAAACCAAAATGTCCTTTTTTAAAGTCCCTAAACAGGTAAGTCCTTAAAGTTCGACAGTAAATACTTTTCACGTGCGTGGGAGTCAACTGTGCTTTCCACATGCTTACTGCCAAAGTGAGTCTACGGAGAGCCCTTCCGGAGGCTGAAGTTTATTTGGTGACGAGATAGCAACGGCATGATCTGGAACAGGGTAGGGGGGCCGGTTTCACATTGCGGTTACTTCCATAACATCGAATTAGTTTTCTCTTTCCAAATATTTCCTTGAAAACACTGACACCATTAATCCCGTCGCTTAAACAAATGCATAGGGTGAATGAAGCATCATCCCCTCCCCAAACATATTCCTAATAGAGGCACAAAACTAGTGTCCCCCAAGTCAGTGCCATCAGGTGCATTTCCATCAGTGACGAGGCTTGGCTATTTGTAGGTGAAATATTTTATTGACGTGCACAAAAGTTAGGCAAGGGAACTGTGACATACAATGGATGGAGGTTCGTTAGCTTGGCTCCCATGTGCTTTGAAATGTCCCCATCTTTTTCTTGTGGGAGTGCTTCATTATGTCCTGATTCTGCCAGATCTTCCCGGCTCATCTTGCACAGTCTCTGTCCCAGCACTGGAACCTACCCTTTCTTCCCGGGACTCCGGGTCCTTGTCTTGGAGAATGGAATGAGAAGCCAGAGTATCGGCACGCGTTCATTTTGGTTAATTTTCCTCCAATCATTTACTTCTCTTTATTGTTTTAAATTTTTTTTCTTTATTGATTTTTAGAGAGAGAGGAAGGGAGAGGGAGAGAAAGAAACATCGATGAGAGAGAACATCCATTGGCTGCCTCCCGCATGCCCCCCATTAGGATCGGGCCCACAGCCTGGTCATGTGCCCTGACTGGGAATCGAACTGGTGACCTCTTGGTGCAGGGGTCAATGCTCACCCACTGAGCCACACAGGCTGGGATCCATTCATTTACTTCTCATCTAAATCCTTATACACGTACTGGGTCTCGTATAAATGGGTCTTGCTTTTGTATCTGATTCCACTACCTCTGTATTTCACCTTGTGTCCTGAGAACATTTATATTTAAAATGAGGATTGAAAAAAAAAAAAGTATTTACAACCTGATAAAGCTGACTTAAAATCTTGTAGCGATTTCTTTCCCATTGCATTATTTCTCCTTATCTCCTGTCCACTTGTTTTAGGCGAGTGTTTAAAAGATTCCATGTAGTCTCTTCCATTCATTTATTCTCTGTACCTCTTTTTTAATCTTTTAAAATTGATGTCATAGGATTGCAACATGTATTTTTCATTAACCTGAGCACCCCTTCCTAACATTGTATCCGTTTCCCATGCAGTGACATCAGTGACATGCAGTGACATGCAGTGACATCAGTGACATGCAGTGACATGCCTTTACCACGTATGTTCGAGCCCCCTTTTCCAGGTCTTCCGCATGGCTGGCGTGTGTTCAGTGCGTCTATGCTCAGATTATGATCACGCTGAAGGTGCTGGTCTCTCTCCTCTGCGTCCTCAGTTCTGTTGCGGCATCAAGCAAATCGGTCCATTTCATTTCAGCCAGCTTCTTTTTGTTGATGTGATATAAGTGACAGGGACATGTTTTCGGTGCTTCATGCCTCCAGCAGCAACGGGAACTCAGATCTGACTTTACACACCGAGTCCAAGGCCCTGTGCCGTTCCGCACATCGATGGGTTTGATCACCACAGGTCCGTGTGCCGTTCAAGCTCCCTCCCTGGTCTCGTCCGCTGGTATTCAGACGGGCCGTTCCTGACCCCTCTTGGACATTCCCTCGACTCCACAGCTGCCTGAAGTGTCAGAGCACAGCTCATCCACTGTCCATCTCCCTCCTTCAAATTGCTGTGTCTCAGGGAGTGGTCTCCCCAGGTACCCAGCCTGAACAGTCCTAGACCCTGTGGTGTATGGGCTCCTCCACCTGCGTCAGTCATTCATCAGGGGCCTGAAACACTTACCTGTGGACCCCCAGCCCATGCTGGTTCCGGAGTGCGGGTTCGGGTCCCCCAGAGCGTGGGTTCAGGGCCCCAGAGGGTGGGTTCGGGGCCCCCAGAGCTTGGGTTCAGGTCCCCAAAGTGCGGGTTTGGGTCCCCAAGAGCGCGGGTTCTGGTCCCCAGAGCGCGGGTTCAGGGGCCCCGGAGCGTGGGTGGACTTTTTTTCTTTTAACTTGAAGTTGGAGTGAAGAGAAAGAAAACCGAGACCATTGTTTCTACTGAGTCCTGACGTTATTGCTCCAAAGAATAGGTCAACGACCCCCCAGTTCACGACAGTGCCCCCCGTTCACGACAGTGCCCTCCATTCACGACAGTGCCCCCCAGTTCAGGACAGTGTCCCCCTGTTCATGACAGTGCCCCCCATTCACGACAGTGCCCCCCATTCACGACAGTGCCCCCCAGTTCAGGACAGTGCCCCCCGTTCACGACAGTGCCCCCCAGTTCAGGACAGTGCCCCCCATTCACGACAGTGCCCCCCAGTTCACGACAGTGCCCCCCATTCACGACAGTGCCCCCCAGTTCAGGACAGTGCCCCCCATTCACGGCAGTGCCCCCCAGTTCAGGACAGTGCCCCCCATTCACGACAGTGCCCCCCATTCACGACAGTGCCATCACTGGATTCAGTGGTTCTCGTCTGGGGCTTTTTGTAGTTTCAGCTTTTGTGAAGCTCGTGAAGTGGAACGGGAGAGAGAATGTCCTATCCGGGCTAAGAAAGTTGATTTTTTTCTTGGTCCCACGTTTCTGAACCCCAGCGGGATGCTGCGGCTCTTCCTGCCTAAGGCCGGTGGCCCACGGAGGCCCCACGCTTGGCCACGTGGCTCCATCCTGACCCAGCCCGGCTGTGGGCCCATCCCCAGTGGGGGGCATGCAGGAGGCGGCGATCGATCTCATGATGTTTCTCTCTCTCCCTCTCCCTTCCTCTCGCTCTAAAATCAATAAAGAAAAAAAATAACAAAAAACAAGACTTCACATTTACTTAAACGTCCTCTCAGCTTCACACTTTGCGGGGAAAGAATCTCGCAGGACCTATTTAGTTAGACTCCAGCCTCAGAATGATTTCGGACTGTCCAACAAGTCCCTGATAGCGCACGGTGCTTCCCAAAGGACGTGAATCAGAGTCCTGACAGAGGGGAGCAATGTCACTCCGAGCCAGGCCCGGGGAGGCAGAGCCGAGGCGGTGTCCCGGTCACTGTGCCGGGGCGGACACCTCGTGCCCCTTCCTCTGTGGCTTTCTTCCGCAGAAGCTGCCAATGCCTGGTTTCTCTGGGGAGCCTGTCGTCACAGGCACAAACGTCCTCAGCCCTGCTCCCCAGCGAGCAGGAGACGCCTCAGTGCCAGGGTCTAAATGCAACATGTCACTGTGCCTGCCCGAGTCTCATTCTGGATGAATGTCCCCAGCGCGATCTGCGGACAGTGAGAAGGGGCACCGCCACGACCCCGGCTGCACTGACCCGTGTGCGAGCCGGAACGGCCGTCGGTGGGCGGGGGTCAGCCAGTGAAGAGCACGCGTGTGCAGAGATCCCTGGAAGGTGTTGCACGCGTCCCACGTTAAAGCCGCTTCTGTACGTGGGACTTCTGAACAGTTTGGAGGAAACAATGAGGCAACCACGTCCCACTTATGGGCTCGTTCCCTCGATGACACTCTATTACCGGATACTCGAGGGAGCAGCGGATATGAAACTCGTTTCGGATTCAGTCAACTGAGGCACTATTTTAACATCCCCGGTGCAGTTCATTTCATACCTGGACTGAGATCCTTGTGATAGACTCGTTAGGTTCTCGGTTACCATGGCAACAAGTCATTATTTCCAAAAGTAATTTGACACATCTCAAGATTTTGGCCCTTCTGTATTCCTATATAGTGCTACAAAGAAAAAGTGTTAGTTAACTTTAGGACTATTTCTAGTACAGGCAGCAAGGGAAAACGACTATATATATATATATATATATATAATTTTTTTATTCTTCTTCAAAATTGCTAGCCCTGGAGGAAGCTTAATTGAGATTTTTAGGAAAAGCAGTCTATTGGGGCATAAATCATACTGAGGCCCCATTTATTGTTTTAATCTTGCAGGCTCTGTGGAGAAATCCATCTATGATGGGTTACATTGTTTTCAATTAAAACTAAACACAATCACACGTAAACCCAAACCCCCTTAAGGCTTCATCTTATAGTTACAATGACAAATCCTATTATTGACCATTTACTGTGTGACAAGTCAGCGATAGAATTTTACCCACACGCTTCATCTAAGAATCCACTTTTTACCTTAAAGGCTTAGCGGTAAAGATCAGAGTAAATATTATATAAGAAAAGGTTTTGTTGATTCGCTGATCCGGTCACTTGGAAGTGACCTTCTAGTTATCAGGGCACCGAGGCCATCTGCCATTTTCTCAGGTTTCAGGAAGGGAAATAATTGGCTAAAATACATTCTGGTAGCTAAAGAAATTGGATACATGTGAGGTGTGGTACTGGACACATTTTCTCTCCTATTAATTGAATTTCATCCATAATTCTGTGATGCTGATTATGTCACATCTATTGTATAAATGTGTGTATTAAGACTCAGTCTAGTAAATAAATTTTTGATTGTTAATATGAGAGAGCTAGAATTTTAATATAGTCCTTTAGGATGGAAGTGTTGGGATTGTTGCCATGGTGATATGCCTTCCAAGCATCCCTTTATTGACTCTGATTAATTATGTTAGCACCTCATGATTCTGTGAGAATGGAGCCCTAGGCAGGTGCATTTTGCTGAGTAGAGAAAGAGGAAAGTCTAAAGAAAAATTGGGACAATTCTGAGCAGAGTGCTCTAATGGGTTAGTACTGGTCACCAGTCATCAGAGCTAACTGGGCTCTGCAAAATCAGGCTTTATACAGGGGCAAAGGAGACAAGAACAGGAGTCTGCCACAGAGGGGCGCTATTTCTAAAACAAAACAATTATAGCCCATTAACGATTTATCAAGAATAAGCACAACCATTGCAAAGTCTTGTATATGCAACCATTGCATATACTTCTGAAAGATATGTATGCTCTAAGTAAAATATATTTTTATTTCTACATGGGAGTCATTATATGTCTCCAGCAAGTCCTTCCATTATTCAGAAGAACCTTCTCTGTAATAGAGGTCAAGGTGACTTTCGGTTGGACTGCGCACTTTGTGAGGTCATTGTTAAGTCAGCATCTGTTGTTACATTCTTACGTGTGCTTGACACGTAGCAGAGGTCCAGGGACCTAGTAAATGGAGTGAACTGGCAAAATTCTTTGGTCCTTTCTAGGTGACAAGGTGTATTTCAGTATCAAAAGAAGAGAAACTTACCCATAACACTTTTTCCTGCTTGTATGAATCATGTCACATGGATCATATTTGTGGGTCCCTCTCCCCCACTGTACTGCAAGGTGATCTAGGGAAGGGTTGATGTTTAGTCTTTGTTGTACCATCAAAGGCGGGAAAATCGCAGCAAGATTCTACATATTTATGGAATTAATTGGTAAATGAGTAATTTTATTTTGTATATGGTTTGAAAAAGAAGGGAAATACATATGAGTGTGTATGTGTATATATACACACACATACACACATATGTGTGTGTGTGCATGTGTCTGTGTGTGTGTGTATGTATGTGTGTGTGTATATATATATAAAAATCCTCACCCGAGGATATTTTTCCATTGGTTTCTAGATAGAGTGAAAGGGAGGGAGAGGGAGAGAGAAACATTGATGTGAGAGAGACACATTGATTGGCTGTCTCTGGCATGACCCTGACCAGGGCCAGGGATAGAACCTGCAACCCAGGTACGTGCCCTTGATCGGGACTCGAACACATGACCGTTTGGGCCACAGGCTGATGCTCTAACCACTGAGCAAAACTGGCCAGAGCAGAAGAGAAAGATTTTAAATATGAGAAACTAATGATTACCTTGTATCACAATTTTGTTTTTAGTTTAATAGAGGGGCCAATAAACAAAACGAGACAAAAGATAACATGAATCAGAAATTGACTAAGTTGGAAAATATACCAGTTTATAGTTACATATTGAAGATTTCTGTATCAACTCTTAGGTAAAGGGAACATGCAAAATATATACTTTATCTATAAAAATGGAAAAGAAACATAGAGGCCTGGGAAGTCTGCCTAATGAATGAGTAATCAATCCCTGAATGAGTCCAAGCCAGGTGGCTTTCTTTGCCGTTCCTTTTTAAATCTATAATGTGCTTGAAATTATGTATTGTGACGTCATTCTTCATTCAGCTCTATTCTATCATCTATCTGTATCTATATATACTAGCAATCATCTATCTATACATATGTAGCACACATATAGTCCTAATATCAGAGCATGACACGCAATTTAACATTTTCCAAACTAGAATTGATGGGAGCATAGCTGATATTTCTAGATGTCTTTTACTTTGTATACAATTAGAGAACAACTGTGTATATATATATATATATATATATATATATATATATTATATAGCTATATGTATGTATATTTTATCTTGGTTCCTCTTTTAATTTTTATTGAAAATAATACAATTTTTGTGAAATTTTTAATGGCATATCTGTCTTGGAGGTTGTGATTAGCATTGCAGATAATGTTACACATGCAGAAAATTAATAAAATAGGCAAATACATTTAAGAAAATACTCTGAAATATTGGTGGTCTTGCAATACATAAACTTTTTGATGAGGAACACAGATTTAATTTTCTGCTTCACTGTAGATATCAGTCTTTCTAACAAGGGAAAAATTGCACAGAAAACATGTCTGCCCTTATCCAGGCGGCCTAACTATCAGAATAGCAATTTGATGGAAAATAAGTAGAAATTTAACCTGTGAGCCAAAATGAATGGCGGCAGTACACACAGCAGGTATTAGTATGCTTTCTGGCTAGTTGATCCCCATTTGCAAACACATGAACAGGTAGGAAGGGTGGAAGGGGATGATCATGTTTGTGAAGAATAAAATATTAATCTGGAATAGCGCTCTCCTGTCTGCCGGGGTATCTCATGATTAAACAGCAAGGACCCGCTGTATTTAGTATTTCACACAAAACTCAGATGTAGTCCCTGTGTGTAGGTTCATGTCTCATTCTGAATATGGCCACTTGGGGACAGAAGGCACAGGGGACAGCTGGGGGCCGGGATGTGCTCATGGGAATGTGGGTACCTCCTCTGCTAATGTTCGGAGTAAACTAAGTCGATAATTTTCCTATTTTTCGAAAAATAGAGTGTACCTGGGTAGTGCATTTAGAAAAGCTGACCAAATGCTCTCCTCGTATGAATCTGCTCATCATTTGTGAAAAGTGCCGTCCTATATTAAAAATACTTCATTAAAACGAAACAACTTTGAAAGGGGCTTTGTTTTTCCATCTGCGCCTCCTGGAAGCCTGGCTTGAATACCGACTAGCAGATGCTGCACGTAATCTTGGTAGATAAAACCCACTCTTGATTACCGTCGCTGGGAAGACATATTTTTGTGTCCAAGAATGCTACAATTAGATTTTCCATATGGGAGACCAACTGAACAAATAATTTGATGCCTTAATCAATTTTCTGTTCAGATGTCAACAAAACTTAGAGCGATTTGCTTCGCAGCCAGTACCCGTCCCTGCCAACTTGAGCCCCGCGCACAGCACCGCCCTGGATCTGCGTGTGCCGTGACCCATGGGACGGCAGTGGTGGGCGACACACCAAGTGCACATTCCCGGTCATAGAGCCATTAGGTCCCAAACCATCTCACTCCGGTTATGCGCCATGGAAACTTTAGTTCTAATTGAGTAACAGGGAGTAACAAGGAGTTGGTGAGCAGAGCGTTGAAATGAGCCTGGGCTCAGGCGTGTCACTGTGGGCGTTTCTCTCTGAGCTGAAGGGAAGGCCACGGGGGTCGTGGCGCTGAGGGGGCCTCAGGAGGTTGCACTTTCTGAACGGTGACTCTAGTCTTCCTGCTCCTGGCTGTCACCTTTTTCTGAAGGTGCCGGCTTATGAATGCTTCCGTCGCGCAGAGTGGCTTTGGACACGATGGTCTCAGACAAGGCCAGTGGTGGCTTGTTCGTCCTATGGAGAAAGTCCACGTACTTCTGGAAAGGGTCGTGCTGCCCACAGTCACAGCTGTCACCGCTGTGGGCGGTGTCAGATGGATCTGAGACCGCGCGAAAGATGAACTCCAGCTGTGACAGGAGGGTGTGCAGGGAACCACTGGTTTCTTTTTTTTTTTTTTTTTAATTTATTTATTTTTTATTAATTTATTTTTGTTACAGATGTTTCTCCTTTTCCCCCCACTGATTCCCCCCTCCCCCTCCCTCCCTGCCCTGTCCCCAGCTTTGTTGTCCATGTCCACTGTTCATGCACACATGCATATAAGTTCTGTGGTTTATCTCTCCCCCACCATCTGGGGATTGTCAGTCTGTACCCCACTTCCACGTCTCTGGGACTACCCCATTCCTCAGACTGTTATGTTCATTATATTCCACAAATAAGTGAGATCATATGACACTTGTCTTTCTCTGTTTTGTTTGTTTTCCTTAGGATGATACTTTCCAGGTCCCTCCATGTCGTCTCAAAGGATAAGAGATCTTTCTTTCTTACAGCTGCGTAGTACTCCATTGTGTATATGTACCACAGCTTTTTTATCCATTCGTCTACTGATGGACACTTGGGCTGTTTCCAGATCTTAGCTATTGTAAATAGTGCTGCTATGTACATGGGGGTACATATATTCTTTCTGATTGGTGTTTCAGGCTTCTTAGGGTATATTCCTAGCAGTGGGACACTGGTTTCTTACTGAGTCTGAGTAAGGAGTGATGACGTAAGTGAGCGGCATTTATCGAGGCTTTCTACGCATCTGGTCAAAATGGTTGGCTTATTGAGCGCCAATCACTTGCCAGTCACTGTTGTTCTGGGCGCTGTCCATTCAGGGGCAGACACGTCCAGTGAAGTCTCGATCCTCACAGCGCTCACCTGCTGGTCTGAGGGGACAGGTGTGGATACAAGCCGAGAACTGGGAGGGGACCGACCCGCTGAGTCAATGGAATCTCTGTCCGTGCGGGCCCCTGTGTGGTCCTCTTGGGCAGAACAGTTCAACTTGGATCTTCAGCCCCCTTATTGCCAAGTATGGTTCTATGGTCTCAAGTGAGAGCTTTCCTTGACGTGGCTCAAACGTGTGGGTTTGCCAGAAAGACACAGGGAGGGGTGTGGGAGACAGACATACGAGACAGCTGGTAGACCTCGGGCTGCCTAAACAGTACCTTCAGAACTGGGGCGTGTCCCTGTGCTTCCAGCAAATCGATTGTCCGCTGTGCCAGGCACACGTCGGCTATTCCACGCGGGCAGGCGCGGACTGCTCGTTTAAGTGGGTTTTCACTCCTTCCCATTTGCCAGGTTGTACCACAGGTCATTGAAATCTCAAAGAGTAGCATCTACATTGTAGCTGAGGGACGGCGAGGCAGTTCTGCAGGTTGCTGGGACACCCCGCTTTCCTGGTGCTGCGCCCTCGCTTTTCACGTATCTGTCACTGAGGGGTGCTGCAGGGGGCGACCAAAGACCTCCACGCAGACGGACACTGCTCTTCAGAGACCCAAGCCGGGGACAGCGCACCTCCTGGCATCTTCTCACGTGGGAAACAAAATCCTCTGTGTGCTGACTTACTCTGTTAGCATTCTGGTTACCAGCAGCTCTTTCTGCGGCTCTTCTGACCCCTTTCTGAGAATTTAAGAGTGGCAAGATTTTTGTGATTTTTTCCCCGCTTGCTCTGTGCTGAGTGAGTATGGGGAAGACCTGTGGAATCCAGCCTGAGCTGCCGTCCTGTGTCCCCCTGGGGGCTAGACTGCCCAGGCCTGTCAGATGGCCAGGATTTGGTGAGACACAGCGTGGTGTTTGCGAGAAGCCAGGCCCTAGATGCACAGATCAAGGCCCCCCGCCCCTTCCAGGGAACGCTGACAGCCCTAGACTCTCTTTCTAGGAAGGGGGTGTCCTGAGTCTCCCCACAGCTCCAGTGAGTCGGCGTTGAGTACCTCCAGGATGCAGAGCCTTCGTGCATTCTGCATTTCTCACAGAGGCAACTTGTCTTTGAGGTTTGGTGGAATGTGTGTGTTCTGGTGAGTAAGAAGGGTCCAGGTTTCCTTAATGTATCGGATGGCTAATGGCAGTCTTATGAGAGTGTTTCTAATTCAGTTTAAACGTGTGTCCAATGGAAACCAGATGGCCTCAGCCAAAGGGATTTGCTTTTGGCAGCACATTGTCTGATGGAGCAGTGGTCCCGTCTCTGGTCTCCCGACAGCCGCAGCTTTGCGTCTCGGTCACGCCGTGATGTCACTGCCAGACTTTTCTAACTCAGTGGTTCCTATGTCACGGCCTCCGTGATGGAGATTGTAACGTATTTTCTCTCTCTTAACTATCTCCAAGGTGTGAATTGACATTCTCTTCCTGTCTTTGCAAAGTCATTATATACTACGTGGGTTTAATTCTGAGGCTTCAAATAACATTTATAAATATTCTTAGCGATCTCAAAAGTGTGTACCAAAAAAGCTCCCCCCCACACGTATAAATGTATTTAATCAAAAGAGAGTGTCAGTTTATGAAAAAACAACCACAAAAACACACATAGAAATGACCAGACCCTGACGGCTTGAAATCCAGCAGGCTTAGCATCATCCCCACTAATTGCTGCCACTGCAAATTAATGGGAGCCTTTTAAGTTTGTTGATGGCTCTGTGACTTTGTACGGATAGGAAGCTCTAGACAGAACATAGCAGGTGCAACCACTACCCCGCAGCTGTGTGTGCTTCAAAGCCCCGAGTTCTGTGAGTCTCTCTCTCCATCGTTACAGTCTCGATGCCGAAATGGGTCAATGAGCCCCCATTGAAGGCAATGGAATGGTCCAGTTCAAAGGACCTTATCCCAGCCACCGAAACTTGAAGATGAATTCTCTTAGAAAACATTCTTACTTTCACAAGCTGTACGGTTTAATTATTATCATAAACTCCAGACCTAAATTATTTTACTTTTTAAGTTCTTGCTAAAATGGCAGTACTTAACATTCTGAGTGTTTAGGCAAGATGCTCTCATTGACGTCATCAGTTTTCGATGTTTTTCGAAAGAGAGCAGGTACATCATCTAGAATTTGTCTTAAACAATGAAAAAAATTAATACGATGGAATTTTCAAGGAACTTGCATTTAAGTAACCACTTAAAATATTCAACTTTACGTGTGTTTGTATATGTGTGTATACACTAAAGTGTTTGTGCATGTGTGTGTGTGTCTACACACATCCACACATATTTGTGTCCATACACATATACACACACACACACACAATAACAAAGACACATAGTATTAAGCAAATGAGTAATGTTACATTTTTATTTTCCCTGTTACATGTTTGGCTGAGACCCAGATTCCAAGTGTCCTTGCAAATCTAAGTTGTGATGTTGGACCGTCTATGGGGGACCTGCCCAGGGAAGCTCTAGTCCAGCGGTTCTCAACCTGTGGGTCACGACCCTTTGGGGGTCGAACAACCCTTTTACAGGGGTTACCTAAGATCATCGGAAAATACATATTTCCAATAGTCTTAGGAACTGAGACATGGCTCCTCCGTCTGTCTCCAGGTGGGTTCTTCCACATGTGGACACGCCCACAAGCAGACACGCCCACAAGCAGACACGCCCACATGCAACACGAGGACCGATATTAAAGGGTCGCAGCATTAGGAAGGTTGAGGACCGCTGCTCTAGTCTGTTCCCATTCATGGAAGGGTGTTTTTCAGGCTAACTTCCTCACAAACAACTAAAAGTGAAAATATCCACGAAGACTTTGTAGGACTAGTAAGGTAGCAACAACCTCAGTTACCAATAATGTTGGAAAGAAAGAAAGCCCCCAAGTCAAATATATGGTGATGGAAGGAGACTTGACTTTGGATGGTAGACACACAATGCAATATACAGATGGTGTATCATAGAATTGTACACTTACAACCTGTATAATTTTATTAACCAGTGGAACCCCAATATACTTAATATAACAAAAAAAAGCCCCCAAAGAAGTCATTCCTGGTTTCTGTTTCATCCACACCCAAAATTCCAGTCTGTTCAGGGATCATTTTGGGTCTTCAATCAACATGTCAGGACCCAGACTCCTTCTGATTAACACCCTCTGTTGTCACAGAACCAGCACCACCCTTTGCCTTGATGGTTACAACAGCTTCTTACCTCCTGTCCCTGCTCAGATTTTTGTCACCCACCCTCTCTTCCAAGATGTTCCAGCACAGCAGCCAGAGGCATCCTTTAAAGGAAGAAATAAATGATTCGAGAAACAGAGGTGAAGTTAGAGGGGGTGCGGTTGAAAACACGGTCGGAATCAGTATGCCCACGTCTTACTGGGTTGCGTGATTTTCTTTGGAGAGCGCAGAACCCTGGGTGTAGTTTCTGCCGTTGGAATCGGTCCCGCGCTGCACCTGAGCTGAGTTTCTTTTTTGCGTGCATGTGGGAAAGACTTTGTTGCTAAACAGGTAACAATGGAATAACTAGAGGGATGGCTTGTGGAAGACTGGCATCTTAAGCAGAATCGCAGCCTGTCTCCCCGAGTCTCTCTCCCTAGCTATGGCTTTCTCCTGAATGCTTCGGACCAGGAGACCGTGGTGGGCATGCCAGGCCTTCATGAGCCCCTGAGGACTTGTCTTCCTGGCCAGTGGTGCGGTCACCCACCTGGCAGGAAGGGGTGGCGGGCAAGTTTGGGTTGGCATATTCCTAAGTCCTGTAACTATCTGAAACCAAAATGCTTGGAATGCTTATCTGACTTCCGGCTAATTATGAGTGACGTTATTTATTTATTTTACTTAGGTAGATCATTTTAAGAAATCAAAAGTTGTACTGATAGAAGGTGATCTTTAATGCATTTTCCTTTTAAGTTTCCTAAATGGAGCTCGTGTGTAGATTTAAACAATTTTATCCAGGGAAGGCTATCCAAGGATGAATTTAAGGTCTCTTACACACCTGGTTAGTCAACCAGTACTAAAGGCTGTCTTAAAATGTTGGAAGCCTCAATCGTTTTATCATTGGGATTGTGGGACATCTCACTTGGGCAGAGGAAAGAACTCAGTGTCTGTGATGAGCAAAGTAAAAATGAGCTTCGACTCTATTATCAGCTCTTAAGTGAGCACTTATGTGATGACTCAGAATTCTGCATCAAATAAACAGGCAACATGATTTTGCCTGGAATGTATATTGGAGTGTGATGTAGCCTAGTAGGAGTCTTCTCCACCGGAGAACCGTCGCGTGGCGTGGCAAGCTCCCCAGCACGGGCCTGATTCATGATGAACAAACCCTCTCGTAACTGCAGAATTGAGGAGTTGGATACTTTGTTACTGTAAAACCAAACCCTAGAGAAAAACTTTAAGTGATTTTAAAATCAATGCACATACTTTCTGAATTGAGTATCAGAGTTCGTTTTCTGACAAGTCCACATGTTCTTTTGATCACAACGGGGAAGAGCCTTTGAAATTGGGACTCCCCTAGGTTTTCTGGCACCCCTTTCGTAGTGATCGTAGGAGTACGGGGCGCCAACCTCTCCTTCCTGGCAAGGACGGGCTGTGTGTTAGACCTGAAGGGTTGCCTTAATTTCTAGGACTGAAAAGTGTATGTCTGATTCATCGATGGAACCAATTATACGGGGATATTAGAATTCAGCTGTTGATCAGGTCTTCATGGGAATGCAGAGACTGAAGCCATGGAATGCTAGGGTCGCAACTGGGAAGGGGATTCTTATGCTCCGATCCTGTCCTCACACTTGCCAGGAAGACTGGCCCCGTGAAGAGCAAACTCTACAGAGGAACCTGGACTCTGTCCCCATTCCTGCGGTTCGCAGAGAGGAGGGGCCTGTGAGTATACACCCTTTCCATCATACATAGTCACACACGTGGCACTGACTAGTACAATCCAAATGAAATCTACCAAAAAATATCAAGCTAAATTATAATCAATTAAAACAAAGACCAAAAGATTATTAAACATATATCTGTAGTGTATATGACCAGTAAATCTTTAATATTAATAATAATAATAACAGTCTGTAAAAGGCTCTCACAAACTGCTGAGAAAAGCACGTATGAATTAACAAGAAATTATGTAAATTACATGAATGGGAAATTCATTCAGATTTCAGTCCCACTACTAGTAGAGTACTTCAAATTATAAATTTATACAGTGTTAGATATTAAAAATAATTATAGGTTGCGCTATTAATTGGAATACATACCATATATGATATTACATTGGTAGATTAAAGATTAGTTACGACAGCTTTATTTAAATGCAATATGGAGTATCTATTTAAATAAAACCATCGTAATCAACAATTTCACTTCTGCAAATCTCATTTATACTGGAGCATCATTATATAAAGATATAATATAAGTATTTTATTGTAGCACAATAAAAAATTAAAACTAAGTTAAGAGGCCCCTGAAAGTGAATGGTACATAGTTCTGGAATATATATACAATGGGAAATTATAAAGAAAATAAAATGAATTTATTAGAACTGTGATCTCGTTTTGGAGGTATTTCTCTTATATACTAATAATTGAGAGAAAGCAAATTCATAACTGTAATCAGAATGATTCTGTTTTTATAAAACATAAAATGTGTGTGTGTGTGTGTGTGTGTGTGTCTTTGAGAAGGAACACACAACCATATACGCTGGAAGAGGCTTATGGAAGGACACATACCTGGCTGTTGCCGTTGGAAGAGGGTTATGGAACGACATGTACCTGGTTGTTGCTGTTGGTCACCTGTACTGGGTACAAAGAGGTAAGGAAGGAGGCAGGTGGCTAAAGTAAAATAAAGGTGTTTGTGATTACAAAACACAACACATAAAATATCCCATTTAAATGAAATGACACGTTGAAGGGCGTTGGCTTAGGTTCACGTTTTCTACGTGGTAACCTCGCTTTCTGTGTTGTACCTTCACGAGACGGAACGTGTCCCTGTTACCTTTCCTGCTTCTGTCTGAATGCCGGGACCCGATCTCCTCGGCCAAACACACCTCCTCCAGGACGTCAGGCGTTAAAACGTAGAATGTGTCCTCAGTTCAGGGAGGACCGCTTTCTGAAGCAAGGCCGAAGTTGCAGCACGCATCTCCGCCCTCAGTGTGCGTGCTCGCGTCTCTCTCCCACCCGGTACCTCTGGTCTTCCCAGCACATTAAGACGCTCGGGGCTTTGGTTTAACTGGCAAGTCTTTGAAGTGGTGTTAGATGGTAACATTACGCAACAAAAGTGGAATCTGAGAGTCCCCTTTACACATTACTTGTTCAGTTCGTAAGCATTTTGTTATTGTTTTCACTGTCTGATACAAAGATAGTTTCGAAAATCTCATTGTTTTAATAAAAGACACCCCATTACCTTTTTTTTTTTTTATCCTCACCCGAGGACGTTTTTCCATTTTTTGTTCAGATGGAGTGGGGAGGGAGAGAGAGGAAGAGAGTAAGAGAGAGAAACATCGACGTGAAAGGGACACATCAAGTGGCTGCCACCCGCACGACCAACCAGGGCCAGGGACAAACTGCAACCGAGGTACGTGCCCTTAGCAGGAACTGAACCTGGGTCTCTCTGGACCGCAGGCCAACGCTCTAACTGCTGAGCCAAACCGGCCAGGGCCCATTACCTTTTAATGTTGTTTTAAACCACCCAGCTTGTGGTAATTTATTTCAGCAACCCTAGGAAATTGATACATTCTCCTGGGCTTTCATGATGAAAGCTAACTGTAATGTAGCTCTGGTATTGCCTTTTATAATAGTAAATGAACCAATTTACTCTAATCATCGGGTGATGGAAAAGAAAGATTCATAATTTAGACCCCTTATAATTTCTCCAGATAGCTATACACGTTGACAGTAAATACTGGAGAAATGTACTCCCTATGATACTCTAGGGACCACAGTTCTCAATCCGTGCTGTGG
This sequence comes from Molossus molossus, assembly GCF_014108415.1. Lineage (NCBI taxonomy): Eukaryota > Metazoa > Chordata > Mammalia > Chiroptera > Molossidae > Molossus > Molossus molossus. The sequence continues at coordinate 113,745,349 of NW_023425399.1, forward strand.
GACATTCGGAAAATGTTTGTTTAGAATTCAACATTCGTCCTGGCCAGTTTGGCTCAGCGGTTAGAGCGGCCTGCGGACCAAAGAGTCCTGGGTTCGGTTCCCGCTAAGGGCTCGTACCTTGATTGCGGTTTGTCCCCGGCCCTGGTGGGGTCTTGTAGGTGGCAACCAATCCATGGGTCTCTCTCACGTCGATGTTTCTCTCTCTCTCTCCCCCTTCCTCCCACTCTGTCTGAAGTTAGAATTCTACATTCCACAATTGACTTTTCCAATTCATGATACAAACTGCACTTGTCTGTAAATTATTTTGTTATTTAACGTTGGCTTCTTTGTAACTCAAAAGAGTACAGCATTTAATAGCAAATATTGCAACTAACTGTTTTTCTAGATGCTTGGGAATAGATGGGTTAGCAAAACAGGTGAGGTCCAAACTCCCGTGGCATCTCCACTCTAATGTGGAGAAATGGATGGGCAACAGTGAACCAGGAAAAGCGCAGATAGGCAGATGAAAAGGAGTAGTGGGGTGCGTGAAGAAGCAGCAGCTGGAGGGGGGTGGCTGATCAAGGTTAGGGTGTCAGGGATGTCCCCATGAGGACGGGCTGTTGGAGCTGAGATCCTCATGAGACTCGAACACTTTGGGCTGAAGAAATGATGAATCCTGACATCCTAAGGCAGGCCCACCTCTACAAGCTAATATACTAAGAAAATAAAGCCAGTGATCTTGAAGAAGCTACAAATGAAGTTGGAGGCGTGGGCTGCGGACAAATCACGGAGGGCACTGAGTAGGCACGTGACAAGTTTAGATTTTATTAGCGCGTCATGGGAGGGTCATGAAGGTCCTGGCGGAGGACGTGGGCTTGACTGGACCCGGTTTTAACCACTCGCTCTGGGGGCTGTTGGAAGAGGTGTGGCGAGTACGCATGAGCTGCAGGTAAGGGAGCTGCTGGCTTCTCTCTGGTCCGAGGGCTTGGGACATGCCGGGGCTTGTGAAGACCTCACTGACGTTTTTTTGGAGGTTGTGTCTTTAAATTTTGATAGTGGAACTGGGTCAGGGCGGAATGCTTGAGGAAGCAACCTACTTAGAAAAACCCAAGAGTTTTTAGTGTAGGCAGCATGATGGGTGGTGGTGCCGTTTACTGACGTTCTAGAAACTCAGCGTTAAAGGGTGTGTGTGTGTGTGAACCTCCCTCAGAATACAGACACTCATGTCAGGAAAAGACCCTGAGGTGAAACGTGGGTCCATATGGGAAAGAGAAATTGCTATTTTCAGAGCAACTCCCCCCTCCCCCCAAAAAAGAGTATTAATTGTACTTGGTTGTATTTCGGACCACCAGTGAAAAACTCCTTCGCGTATATTAACATATAATGAAAAAGAGATATTATTATAACAATCAAGTTATAAAATAGTACCACCAGTGGAAGAAAAAAGAAAATGTCTCACTCAAGGCTGAACCAGGGTGCCCGGCTAAACCAGAGACCAAAGGCAGAGCCCACACGTGGGCAGGGCCCCGAGGCAACTCAGGAGATGAAACAGACTCTTCCTTGAGAAAAACTTCCAACCAGGAGGGTAACGGGCCGGGCGCCCTGGTCAGAGGCGAGAGGTCGTTCACTTGGCAAGTTCAGCAGTATTTATGGAGGTCAGGGCGTCCGTCCCTGCAGATGAAGCCTTAGACTCTGGCCTCAGGGCGAAGCTCTGCTTGCTGTGTACCTGCCGAGGAGAAAGGCAGGCTCCCCGGGAATGAATGAATCCCAGCTCCCTGCCTCCCCGCCCTCAGCTCCTGGGTGCTGACCCCTCCCCCGCTCGGGGAAGCGCCAGCCCCCACACCCTGGCTGTTCTCTACCCCGTGGAACGGCCTCATGCCCACCGAGAGGAACCTGCGTGGCTGGTGCAGAATCCTCAACACTGCTCTTTCAGTTAGGATTTCATGACAATGAAGCTTTACCTTTCTGTCATCAAATACTAGATGGCCTGGCTGTAATAACAGCAGACGGCCAAGGCTTCGCCGACGGGGCCACGCAGGGCCCTGGACTCGGGGGCAGCCTCCCTTCCCCCCCTTTTAACCTGTGACCCTCACGCAGGTGGAAACGTGGAGAGAATAGATACACATTGCTGCTGAAATAGTGCCAGTATCTGCAGGGATGGATATGTAGACAAAGTCTAAATGCTAATGTTAAAATAATTTTTTTGTGTGTAATTTAAAGCGTACTCAAAAGGCTAGTATCCTTAATGAAGTACCATTGTAAATCAAAATAGATACATTCTTACAGATTAATAGAGATAAAAAATTTAATGTGCAATTGATTTGCATGAGATTCAAAAAAAACAATAAACGTGTATATATATTCGTTTTTATCCTCACCTGAGGACAATTTTCCATTTTGAGTGGGAGGGAGAGAGAGAGAGAGAAACATCGACGTGAAAGGGACACATCGAGTGGCTGCCACCCGCACGACCAACCAGGGCTGGGGACAAACTGCAACCCAGGTACATGTCCTTAGTGGGAACCGAACCCGGGACTCTCTGGACCTCAGGCCGACGCTCTAGCTGCTAAGCCAAACCAGCCAGGGCTAAACGCATATTTTTTAAAAGTGAATCACACCAGTAAGTAAAGAAATATGTAAGTTAAAGTAGTCATGGCGTGGAACTATATTTTACCCAGAAGCTTAGTGAAGGCGTAACCTTTAGCAAGGGGTAGAGGAGTTTCCACGTGTAACCAATTAATTGCAATATAAATGTAATGACCTTGAGAAATATTTTCCTTTTGATCCACAGTACAGTCTAGGAATTTATCCAAAACAAATACCCATCAATATTCAAAACCATGAGCACCGTTGCAGTCACCATAACATTTAACCTCTGATTATGAAAATGTTCAAATGTGCAAAGTTAGAGAGAAAAATGAACTTCATGGGCCTATCACACAGCTGCATCCAATGTCAGTATTTTGCTAAAACTTATCTATGCATGTTCATCATTTTTTACTCCTTTACTTTGAAACAAATTCCAGGCAACACATCGCTGAGCCATTTCAGAGCGAGTGTCCCTAATGCAAGGCCTTTAAAAGAAACATGATGTCATTTTTGCACCCCAAATTCTAAAATTGATCCTAATATCCTTAAGTATTAAATAACCAGTTCACACTTACATTTATCCTATTTTAATAGTTTTTTTAAATTGATTTTTTAGAGAGAGAAGAAGGGAGAGAGATATAGAAACATTGACGTGAGAGAGAAACATGGATTGGCCACCTCCTGCACGCCCCCTACTGGGGATTGAGCCCGCCCCCCAGGCATGTGCCCTGACCGGGAGTGAACCAGGACCTCTCAGTCCATGGGATCACCCTGGATCTACCGGCCAGACATGGTATTCTCCATCCAGATTGCCATCCTATTTCCCAACATATCCACTGATCTCATCAGAATCCAAAGTCCTCACATTGTGTCTGCTTGTTGTATCTTTTAAGTCTCTTTCTCACTATAACAACATTTAGAAAAAAATGCCAGTGATTTATTGGAAAAATCTGGTTTTTATTCTGTAGAACATTCCTCATCCTGGATTTGGTCAATAGCTTCTACGTGATATCGCTTCAATTGTTTCCATGATCTCCTGTGTGTGATTAGATTTGTGGTTTACATTTTAGACTACTTCCCAGGGGGTACCGTGGCATTTCCATCGCCTTTCTATCGACGGGAGAAGAACATGTGATGCTAACATTGGTCGGTGTTTCAGGGGGTGTTAGCCACTAGCTCAGTGATGTGTCACAGAACGACTTAGCATTTTTGGTCATTATTATCTACATCTGTATGTTATTCAAATATAATATTAATTTAATAGTTTAAATGGGACACAACCTACAAGTAATACAAACATAAATAATAAAATAAATAATAAAATAAGTTGAATGTTAAATAAATTAATTGGTGTCCAATAACGGAGCACTATAAAACTATTGGAAAAGACGTACATGGTACATAAAAACTGTCAACATTTTTAATAAACATTTTGAAAAGTCATAAGAGCTCTTCATATAGTCTAAAATCTTGGAAAATATGGCTTTAAGTTAGTACATGTAAGTTTCTAACATTCATTTTTATGCTAGAGTCTCTTCTGCAAAATAATAATAGTTATGTTTACAGTGATTATATTTATTATTAACTTCCTATGTAGTGTATGATCAACTATTAGTTATAATAAAGGGTTGATAGAAGTAAAATGCTATTTTCTTTGAATGAGTACAGTCTGATAAGTCTATTATAATATTTTGCTTTTGATGACCATCATAAGAGTATAGTGCATCCTTCCCTACTTTCTAAAGTGAGGTCAATTTGGCTGACTTCAATCTGTGAATTATATAATACGATGACAATAAGGGGCGTTTACATGAAGCTATGTTTCCCAATGTCTGTCTGCTAGACCCTGTGGAGGGTTTCTCGGATGTTGCATTTCCTTCTCCACAACTGCACCTGACGCTCTGATGAGGCGTCCCTGTTTTCATTTCTGTGAATGGCGACGAAGGGGACACCCGTTGACAGTGCCTTCCTTAATCCTGACCGACTGGCGTATCTTCCTCAGTCTGGCTCCCGAGGCATGTAGCTCAGTGGTCCAGGATCCCGAGGGTGTGCCTGCTGCGTTCTGTCTCCTGACCCCCAGGAAAGATCAGGCCTGAGCCCTGGCTCCGAGGAGCTGGACGGCACACCTGCCGCACCCTGACTGTCTCAGGTCTACTTCCGTTGACTCCGTGGTGGTGTTTCATTCATACGCCCCGCCCAGTTCTGGGGATGGAACTCGGAGGGAGGGGTAGGCCACACAGAGCCCTCGATGGAAGCCGAGAGGGAGAGACTAAGGCAGCCTGGGGAGTGGGCCAGCACCGGCCCCACCCCTGTCCTCCATGAAGAGTCACTGTCACGGACCCCACACCACGGCTGGTGCCACGTACCCCAACCTTGGCCCACATCTTTTATCCACAGCGGATACCTTGCCCTCGGAGCAAGAGCCCTTGATAGTCAATATTGGTCAAAGGTCAAATGCCAGGGGAACCAGCCGTCTGTTCCCTCAGTGACTCGGAGAGAAATGTCACTGACGCAGTGAGGTGAGCTGGAAGCCGGATAAACAGGGGCGCATGTTGTTATGGTACCCGAGTCCTGCAAAGTGTTTATTTTGCACTTTACTGTCACCTACTAGACATTAATTATTTTAACTCAGAGTTTGTGGAATGCATAAAACATTACCTGGGTTTTTGTAGCCGCAGGTAGAGATAACCCGTGTCTGAATAATCATTGTAGTGATTGTTATTTATAAGAAACTGCTGAACAGTGCATGAAACGATAGTGGATGCTTAAGTATAATGCCACGTGTTGAGGGTGTGTGTGTCATTTAAATTTCTCAATGGTTCAATAAGTAAACTCAAATGTTATTTAGATCCGCTTTAGAATAAGAGTGTATAACAAATAACTGGATTACAATATCTGGGATAACGTTCGTAGCTAGGAATATTGAGTAAAGCAAAACGGAGCTGTGTTGTTTGGTGAGAAAATCTGCCGTTGTCACTATGGATCACTTATGTACTGTAAGTGTACTCGCAGTTCCTTCTATCAAACCTGTTATCCTTAAAGACATAGCACCAAGGAGCTGATAGTATGAAATGGTCACCAAAACCGTTGCTTTCTTGGATTGAAATCGAAGCAGATCTTGCCATGTTGGGCAGGAGAAATGGCAACCTCTCCTCACTTAGAAGCATGAAGACTGTATATGCCTTTAAGAACGCGGAGCCCGAGGGGGCTGGACCACAGGCTCCCAGACTGTCATTCTGTCTGCGGAGTCTTCTTGGCAGTGAAGCAGGGGAACAGCTCACAGGACACACCAGGTCTGTGTTCTGGCCCTGGCTGCCAGGCTGTCAAAGTGAGTGTTTGTAACCACGGAGTTTTAGAAACAACTCAGCATGCCCTGATTTCATGCTTCTCACAAAATGCATGACAGCCTGGCCGGTGTGGCTCAATGGATTGAACATTGTCCCATGGACTGTGAGGTCCGGGTTCGATTCCCGGTCAGGGCACATGCCGGGGTTGCGGGCTCGATCCCCAGCAGGGGGCGTGCAGGAGGCAGCCGATCCATGTTTCTCTATCACACCGATGTTTCTATCTCTCTCTCTCCCTTCTTCTCTCTCTCAAAATAAATAAAAACATATTTTAAAAAAATGCATTATAGTTTTGTTTCCTTTCTACACTTTCTCCTGGGCAGAGACGACAGAGGTCAGAGGTGCACTGTACAATCTGTTCAATAGTTCTTGATCTACAAAGGGCCGCACGGATTGGTGGCCCCTGAGAGTCGTGGCAAGTTTGGTCACTCATCTGCGGACGCATTTACCATCAGATGTCTCAGTCTACTGTCCAGATACCTAGGTCTCCAGACGTGGTACCTGGACTGTCGTAGGAACTGTTGGGGTGGCCAGTTTCCAAGAGGAGGGTGGGGGTGTAGCACCCAGATGACCAGGGCTGCCTGAGCTTCCCAGTGCGCTCCGTCTCCCGGTCCTCCAGACAGCTGCACAGAGAACCACCCTCCCTTTAAGCCAAGACATGGAAAAGTCGGCAAACAGTTTTCAAAATCATATATTTACACATCATCAGGCGGTACTGGTTTAATAATGTGGACCTATTCATTTTAATCGAATAGTTACTGTTTGGAAGTGATCAATGTATGAATAACAGCAGGAACCACCCATCAGGTACTTCACCCAGCTTGGGGGAGAAAATATCCAGTGAGGGCTGAAGGCCTCTCTACCCCCTTCCCAGCTCAGCCCCATAACGTGTCCTCATGGCTCAGCACTGCCCTGTAGCTGATGATGTTCGTCTGTGGGTGTGTTAAACTGTCACAGCATAGGGATGTATTTATAACACACGGATTCGTTTCCTTTTGGGGATTGGACTGTTTCCCTGCTCTAACTTTAGTTGATTTTTTTTTCACGTTTCTTTACATTTTTTGGTGTTTACGCTGTTAATAGTTAAGAGCTTACTGGAGAGAATCTTGGAACAACTAAGTTGTGGGCACATCCCCAAGATGCAGGTGTACTCTTGCTCCTGCCTAGCACCAGAGGGTTATACAAGGTGCCTGTTTTATGTAACTTTTTGTTGATTTACGTTTGTTACATTATAACTAAACCGAAGGCCCGTTTTCAGGGACGCACTTTCTATCTGAACTTCAGTTCCAACACCCGGCCAGAGGGGAACTCACGGTGCTCTCTCCGGTTCCTGAGGCCTTTGAGACCCCAGGCCTGAGGCTGCTGAGTCCATCTGCCCCCCCCCCCGCCCCCCAGTCACCCAGCCAGGGAGCTCCAGCCTCCCTTCAGACCTGTCACCATCGTCTTACCTTCTCCTTCAGCATATTACGCCTGATCAAGCAATCCAAGCTGTAGAAAGATGTTTGGGGGGGCTATTAATGCTGCCGTATAAACCGAAATCGAAGTCCTTCGCTGTTTATTTTTTAAAGAAAAGGTACATCAATTATCACATTGAAAGAAAAATTTAAAAGGTTTCACAAGCTATGTTTACTACAACTAGGAACATAACATCATTTTGTTTCTTTAAAAAAAATTTTTTATCCTCACCCAAGGACATTTTTGCATTTATGTTCACATAGAGCAGGAGGAAGAGAGAGAAACTTCGATGTGAGAAAGAGACACGTCGACTGGTTGCCACCCACATGACCGCAACCGGGGCTGGGGACAAACTGCAACCTTGGTACGTGCCCTTGGTGGGAACCGAACCCGGGACGCTCTGGTCCGTGGGCCAACGCTCTAACCGCTGAGCCAAACTGGCCAGGGCTACATCATTTTGTTTCTTTTATGCTATCCTGCAACAGAAATAATGTAGTCTTAGTTTGGTAAAATATGTTTTTAGGAGAGCAATATTCCAATAGTAAATTAATATACTTAAAACATAATTTTAATATGTAATAAATTTAAAGAAAAATAGCTCAATTTTTAACATACATTCTTGTATCATTTTTATCTGAGTGATACATTATTTGTTAGATAGAATATAATAGTCTTGAAACAATTTTTTATGTTTTTATAAAAGTTATAACATTTAATTCTATGTATTTAAAAAATTTTAAGGTGTTTACTGTTTTAGACATATTTATAAAAAGAATATCAGATAACTTTATATAATAATATTATAAAAACTATCAATTCTTTGTTAGACCTATAATTTAACAATATATTTCACAGCCAAAACGCAAACGTTTTTAAAGAATGAAGCTTTTCATAAGGAACCAAGTGTTCATAGAAGTACTAAAATAATATTGGAATCATTAATTGATTAAATGTGCATGGTGTTTTATAAATATTTTTGTGGAATTCTTGGGATGAATGGGTTGCTAAACAGCAAAATATCTTATTGAGAGAATATTTGTATATCTTATGTACTACAAACACATATTTTACATTAGGCGACTTCACCTATCTGACCATTTTTAGCAAATTATATTGGTGATTCTTCTGGGAGGAAAAAAGAACCATTCATATGACTCCTAACTTACAGAAAATAATGAAAAGTTAAACACATCATACTAAGTATATATTCCCTTTATAATGCCACAATTGGTTATTATTAATTACAGTGAGTACTCTTTTGCTTTGATATGTTGTCTTTTTTTTTTTTTTTTAGATTTTCTTTCTATATTGTAGGTGGTATATGGATATATGTCAATCTAGTTGCCTTTGAATTATATATTGACATATTACAGATACTACAAATACACTGATTCGTATTGAAGAATTCTAGGTAAAGCTACACACTCTGCCTGTCTTCGAGCTGAGTAACCTATTACTTGGAAGATATCTAGACGGACTGACCAAACAGAAAACCAACAATGGGCATAGCCTCGAACGATAGCTGGCGTGCTTATTTCTCGTTCATTTTCGTCGATAAGCCTATTTAGATCCACTCGGTTAGCTGTTGCAGGAAAGTAATCTTCAGCTACATCAACTGAAATGCGATGCGATAGAAAGACCGGGCAGAGCTCGGGGGCCGTGTTACTGCTGAGCTGGGCGCCTTGAATGGCACAGGCTACGTGCCAGCTCAGCCTTCACGGGGCTGCGCTGCTGTGCCCCGCGCTCAGCCGTGCTGATGTAGCCTGCATGCGCTCCCCATGAACTTACCTTGGTTTTAGAAGGAAATGAATTGATTCTGAATTAATTAATTTAGTCACATTGCAATAGAATAAGAAGGAGGTCTCCAGCAAGTTGCCCAGCCAATAATAAGATCTGATGGACCTTTTGCATTTAAACAACTAAGTGATGCTTTTTAAATGATGAGAAAAGTGGACTCAGCAGAGCGATTACTTAGATGTGAACCTTTTTTTTTTTTTTTAAATCACAAAGTGGTATGTGAAAATAGGCAATAATTCAGTGTTCAAATACATTATAAAAGTTTTCTAACTAGAGACAATTTCAAATTGCAGTTATTCCCCAGCATAATATCTAATTTTACACAGTTGCTAAAGAGAAATGATTTTTCCTGATCAAATTATACGAGGATGAATAATTTTGCACTATGTAATTGGTGAGGTGGATAATTCAATAAGTCCATTTGCCATGGTTGACTTCTTCTCACAAGTCAAATCCCCATAATAAGGACGACAGCTAAGTCAAAACAGCTGCTAAATAGCAATAGCATTACAAAATTAATCAGTAAATTAATTAAACATTCTCTGGATGTAAAACATGTTACGAACTGGAAACTGTAAGTAGTTTGACAACATTTGTAACGTTTTCATCAGAGGACGGTAGGCAATAGGACATCTTTTTTTCCGAAAATATAAGCTGCTTTGTAATGAAAACATCCTATTACAATTTTCTCTTCTTATTTTCACCATTTGAAGTTTTTTTTTAATTGTTCTTACTAAAGTATCCAAATATGTTCAGTAATGGTTACTGTCAATTAAACTACTAAGAATATTTTACCCAAGCCCCACACCGTTTCCTGTTTTACCTTCGTCTCCCTTTCGTGTACACGACACGGAAGTTTTTTCACAAGTACACCCAAGAAATGCAGTTATGATAGAAACTGTGTTTATTTATTTGAAAACATAATGACATATATATGTGTGTGTGTATATATATATATACACACACACACACACATATATATATATATATGGATATAATGATTGTGTTTATTAACTACAGGTATTGATTCTTGTACATCATCCACACTATTGCATTTTTGTCCTCTGTCTTTAGTAAAACGCAGCAGCTGGGGTAAGTGCCCTCCATTGTATTGCCTCAATTTTTTTTTTCTTTCTTTTTTTTTATCCTCACCTGAGGACATTTTTCTATTTTTTGTTCAGATAGAGTGGGAGGGAGAGAGAGAGAGAGAAACATCGACATGAAAGGGACACATCGAGTGGCTGCCACCCGCGTGACCAACAGGGCCGGGGACAAACTGCAACTGAGGTACATGCCCTTAGCGGGAACCGAACCCGGGTCTCTCTGGACCGCAGGCCGACGCTCTGACCACTGAGCCAAACCAGCCAGGGCTATTGCCTTAATTTTTAATGTCTACTCCAGGGCTGTCCCTCGTCATTCTGGGATCTGCATGGTTTACTAATAATTTTAGGTTATTCTTACTAACTTTTAAGATTTGCTTGCTTCTAAGTGTATTGGATGCTGTAACGTCGTCGGTTAGGAGACAGAGGTCAATGACGGTCTCAGCCTTTTGGCTGAGGAAATTTTATTCCTCAGAACCTGTTACTTGTTTCAGGCCCACTCCACGGTAGGCGTGGGTGAAAATTCCAGTCCATAGAGATAACTGGGAATACTCGAAGTCAAATGATCCTGTTGCGCAGATGAAAGTACTTGCGGTCGATTTTCTCCCCGCCTGACCCGCTCAGCTCCATTCATGTGGCGTTTGGACGCGGACTTGCTTTGGCCCATAGGATGGTCTCCGGTGGAATGCAGGCAGCGGTCCGACACGTCCTGGCATGTGGCCTGTCCTTTTGTGGTTCTGCTCTGCAACATAGAGCTTCTCCTGAGCCCCAGAATAAACAGCTGTAGTGCACAGTGCAGCTCACAGAACCTTAGAGGGGAGCGACGAGGGGTAGGGGTCAGTGAGGTCAATTAGGTAATCACAGATATTAAAAATTAGAGCAATACCTTGGAGGGCCCTTGCCCCAGCTGGATTTTCCTTTCGAGGACAAAAAAAAAAAATGCAGTAATGCGTGGCTGATGTACGAATACAAATCCACATCTGTAATTATCTAATGAGCATCATCATTGTATCCATGTATATATGAAATTATATTTGCAAGTAGATACAATTAGCTGCTATGATAAGTGCATTTATTGGGTCTTCTTTTGGAAAACCTTAGTGGAGTGTAACTATCATTGAATACATTTGGGAACTTTTGATAAGAGCAATACAAACAGAGGCAGAGCTAAGTGCACCTGTGCAGACGGACCGTCCAGCCGAGCTTGAACTTGAAGCGTGTTGCCCGGCATGGCCCAGCTGTCGCCAGCCCGCTCACACATGACTGAGGGAGAAGACACACTTGTTTGGCTCTAACCCCCAGAGCGTCGTGAGGGTTTGTTAGGAAGTGTTTTCATGCAAATAGTTGACTTAAGCATCCTGGCTCAGGCCCTCACTGGTGAGAAAATAAATTCAGCATCTTCATCTCTCCCCTAGGTGGTCTTAGTGTTTCTGAGAATCTCCCGAGGAGGTTTCAGAAGTGTTCTGTGTCCTTTTGCCAGGAGTTAATCTCTGCAATTAGGCAATCACAGATACTCTCTATCCTATAGGCTGCTCCTCTCCCCAAAGAACCTGGTTCTTGGTTTTATGTTCGGTTTTCCTTCCCTTTCCTGGGCAGTAACGTATTTGCAGCCTCCCACTCTTACCGGCCTGCTTCCTGAGCCTGGGTTCCAACACCCTGTGTCTACTTATTCTCTCTGTCCCTGTCCATCCAGGATGGTGGTGCCTTGCTAAAATTCTTTTCTTAAGAACTGCCCTGGTCACTGTGGCTCGGATGGTTGGAGCATCGTCCTGTGCACCGAAAGGCTGTGGATCCGATTCCTGGTCAGGGCACATACGCAGGTTGAGAGTTCAATTCCTGGTCGGGGTGTGTGCAGGAGGCAACCGATGGATGTTTCCCTCTCGCATCGTTGTTTCTCTCTCTCTAAAAATCAGTTGAAAAACACCAAAACATTTCCTTGGGTTAGGATTTTAAAAAAAGAACAACAAGACTGTGTATTTTACTGTATTAGGTATAAGGGGTACACCCCAAATGTCTTTGAGGTTCTCTCTCCTCCTGCCGAGAGGGCTGAGAGACAGCCCAGGGCACCTCTGGTTGGGCAGAGGTCTGCAGTGCCCTGGAGTACTTCCTCAGGGTCTGGCAGTTGGGGGCACACGCTGTGTTCCCAATGCACGCTTGGGAAATCGAACAGCTCTGTGAAGTGCATGAGGTACACAGGCTGTGTGCTTTCAACATCTTAGAATTTCAGGCAGTAGTGCAGTGTTTGATTTATATAAATTATATAGCCAATAAGAACACTGCTTTTTGTTTAAATGATATATGAAAATTAAATATTAAAGGTACCGCATTCCTTTTAGCAGTCCTAGAACTCAGCTGCACGTATTGAATGCGGTGTAAGCTCTGAGGGTACAAATAATACCTCCCAGACACAATGACATAAGTCAGGTAGGGGATGCCCAGTCCAGGGCGGTATCGGGAGCGAAATCAAACACTCCACACACCCATCTCCAGCGTGGGGACCCGGTGGCCCTGGCTGAGCAGTTTCACACATTGCTAGCTGTGTGGCTTAGGGTCACACTATTAACCTTGGTGTGCTTTCCTTCACTCCCCTCCCCTCCCCCTCCTCCCCCTCTCCTCCTCCCCCCTCTTCTTTCTCCTCCCCCTCCCCTTCCCTCTACCTTCCCCCTCCCTTTACCCTCCCCCTGCTCCTTCTCTTCCCCCTCCTGTTTCTCCTCCCCCTCCTCTCCCCCTCCTCCTCTTCCCCCTCCTCCTTTTCTCCCTCCCCCTCCCCTGCCTCCCCCCTCCCCCTCCTCCTCCCCTGCCTCCCCCCTCTTCCTCCTTCCCCTCCTCTTCCTTTTTTTTGCCCTTTTTAGAATGTGGATGATAACAAATTCTTATTCCATGATGTTTGGAGGGGTAGGGGGATCAGATGAATTAAAATAGGAAACTGCCTAGAATCGTCCTCAGCGAGCGGAAGGCTGTTGACGGGTCAGTGAGCACATGCCAGCGCCCAGTGAAGAGGCGACCTGTGAACCTCCCTTATCGGTGGCAAACAGACCGTTTTTCCCGTGGAGATACATTTCCTGTTGCTGATGCTCCTTGTTCGCATTCTGTCTCTGCTCATCAGAGGCAAGTAAAGCCCCGATTCATTAAAGAAAAACTACAGTAAGTCTAAGGTGTATTTTACTTGTTACCTTAAACTTACACTCAAGGGCTTATAGGGAAGCATGCAATTAATGAGAGCAACAGTCTTCGGGGAATTAATTTCTCTTCTCTTGACTTCCATGTGTACCAGTTCCCCAAGTTCGCCACTAATGACCCTGAAGTCGCCTGGCGGTCCCTTTGCCTCTTTTCTTAATCACCCCGGTTTCTCCCACTTTATAAAAGACAAGTTTAGCTGTTTTCTTTCTGAATCTTTTTTTTTTTTTTTTTATCCTCACCCAAGGACATTTTTCGATATTTTGTTCAGATAGAGTGAGAGGGAGAGAGAGAGAGAGAAACATCGACGTGAAAGCGACACATCGAGTGGTTGCCACCCACACGACCCAACCAGGGCCGGGGACAAACTGCAACCAATGTACGTGCCCTTAGTGGGAACCGAACCCGGGTCTCTCCGGACCGCAGGCCGATGCTCTAACCACTGAGCCAAACCGGCCAGGGCTCTCTTCTGAATGTTATCATAGTGCGTTGTCCTTGTAGGTAACAGCCTCCAGGAACAAACAAAAGGTGATATGAGCAGGTTTGGTTTTCAGGACAGGTGTGGAAAACACACAAAGACTCTTTACAGGGGATAGCACTCATCTCTTTAGGCAAAAAATACGGGGAAGGCTGGTCCTCTCTCTATTATCTATTAACCAATCTTCCTCCCTCCCTCCCTTCCCATCTGCCATCTATCTTTCTTCTATCATGTGTGTACAATCTATGATTTAGATATTAAGGCGGGTGGTAGGTTGAATAATGGCTCCCAAAGATGCCGACGTCCAAACTCCCAAGCCTATGACCATGTGCGGTTATATGACAAGGGACTTCAGGTTGCAGATGGAAGGAAAATGTTAGTGAGCTGTCCTTAAAATAAGGAATTTGTTCTGGACGCTCTGGGCTCAATCCAACCACAGACTTCTTTAAAAAGGGAGGCAGAAGAGAAGGCCTGATTTAGAGAGAGATTTGGAGACAGGCCGTTGGCATTGAACACGAAGGAGGGAGCCACCTGTCAGAGAATGTGGGAAACTTCCAGAAGCAGAGAGAAGTAAGGAAAAGGCTGTTCCCCTAGACTCCCCCAGTAGGAGCGCTAGCCTACTGACACCTTGACTTTAGTCCAGTGACACCCATTTTGGTATTTTGATTTCCAGAACTGTAAGATAATTAATGTGTGCTAGGTTAAGCCATTAAATATATTTGTCAAAGCAGTAATGAAAAACTAACCCAACATAATTATTGGAAATAAAAATAAGGACATGTACTACTTGCCTTCATTGGCAGTCAATTACATAAAATGTTTGTTCATAAGAAAATATTGTTTCAACATACTTATAAAAATCATATCAAAACTAAGCAAAACAGAAATCTCCCTCATATATATGTTTGGTGCCCACTACTGTCGCCCCTCAGGTAAGGGGGCATGATTAGCCCTTCCATGCATCTCTTCTGGCTGCCCACGAATTAGGAGGGCATTTGTTAACATCCATTCTCTTCAATTTAGCACTTTTACTTTCCTGGACTTTTTCTTACACAAATATAGTAAAATTAAGAGGGTTTACTTAAATTGTTTGAACTAAAAATGAAAACTCTAAGTACACAAGAGTACAATGAATATATTACTATGATTTAGTTCTAGAAACATGTTCAAGTCCTATGTATATATAACGTAAAAGCAAGTTTGATAAATTACATATTTTATGTTCCCAAAACAGAATTTCTTACTTTGTAAGAAGAAATCCCCATGGCCCGTTCTGTTTCCTGTGTGTGTGTGTGTGTGTGTGTGTGTGTGTGTGTGTACATATGTGTCTACTGTTTTTTGTTTTTGTTGTTTTTCTTTTTCTGCTTTGATGTGCCTTCCTTTTATTTCTTTCTCTGGTCTTTGTGCCTTCCTGTATATACGTATGCCTACAGGGAGGAGGAGGGGAAGACGGAGTTGTTCTTTTGATGTGACTATTTGCTTTCCCTATAGCGCCGTTCCCATCTTGACTGTGTAAAAGGGGCACCATGACACGGCCTCTCTGGCTGTAGCACAAGCCTCGAAGAGCTGCCCAGGGAGACCACTGTAGGGCCACGTCCTGCTTGGCAGCACCCTCTGTTGAAAGGGTGGCAGAGTAAACTCACCTCCCGGGAAATCTGTGACCAACCCACGGTGTCATGAGAAAAGGCCCTGACACAGACAGCACTGCGAGTTAGGGAAATAGGGCCTCCAGGAAAACAAATTGGAGACCACTGGCAGGAGGCCAGCAGCATCATGTCTGAAAACGCTCTTGGGCGTGTTCAATGAGGAAGAGCGGCGCCGAGTGTAACAGAATGAATTTACGCAGAGGACAGGACCATGTGCAAACCACCTGCAGGAAGAAGTAGTAAATGGCTGGCAACTCCCAAGGCCCCCCAAGCCCCTGACTCCCTCTTTGCCCCTCTGCAAAAGGAGGCGCGCCTGGGTGTGTGACCCCATCGACGAGTCTGCCGGCTGTCCAACTTTATACAAATGCAATTGTGCACGGAGTGTTCCTTTTCTTTTTGTCTTCTTTTGCTCAATATTAAGTTTGCAAGGTCTAGTCATGATTTTGCATATATCTCTTCATATGTATGATGTTCTTATATGACATGCATGTAAAACGATTGATCTTTTTGTTTTTTGTATCGTCACCCAAAGATATTTTTTCCATTTATCTTCAGATAGAGCGGGAGGGATAGAGAAAGAGAGAAAGGGAGAAAGAGAGAGAGAAACATCAACATGAGAAAGACAGATCCATCGGCTGCCTCCCGCACGACCCCGACCAGGGCCGGGGATAAACAGCCACCAAGGTACGTGCTCTTGACTGGAATCGAACCCGAGACTCTTTGGTCCACGGGCTGATGTTCTCACCACTGAGCAAGACTGGCCAGGGCCGACTGATCATTTTGTATCATATGCATATATTAATGGTGATAATATTTTCATCCTAAGACTTGCTGGAAATATCAGGGAGGCAGAGAGAAATGCGAAGAAGCCTGAAATGAAACAGGGGACCCAGGCTACCTTTCTGACCCCAACCTTCCTGGGTACCTGATTATGGACCGAGTATCAAGTCTCAATTATTAACGTTATTTTCAGTTTGCTTCTTTGAATTCCAATTCCACTAGCAAGATCCGATTACGTCCAGGTCTCACTGAGCTGCAAATACTGCACGAGTCTGGAGTCTGTGGTTCTAGGGACTTGAAATCCAACTCGATCTCGCTCCTTGGCACTTTTATCACGCATCCTACATGGCTGGTAAATCAGCCAGCCGGAGCCCATTGAGAGGCTTCCCTTGTGATAAAGGATATTTACAGTGACAACTGGTCAGAGCAGAAGTTCCTGCCAACCCCTTCAAAGGAGAGAGCAACTTTCAGAAAAAGCTACCCCGCCGATGAGGGCTCCGGGGGAGGGGCGCTCTTGGCACGGGGACAACTGGCTCTGTTTGGACTGAGCTCTGCCTCGATCTGTTTCTGTCTCCTCTTGCTCCCTCACTTGTGTTCCTTTATTCTCGAGTCAGCGAGCACCGAGCGCTCCCTTCCCAGAAGTCAAGCCCATTACGAGGGGTGAGGACACTAATGAGGCAGACATCACGGGGATCACGGGGGAGCGAAGGACCAGAAACACAAGCGGCGACCTGGAGGCCATGGGAGGTGAGTCTCACGACGGAGCTGTAGTTCACGGGGCTTTGAACCTGTTTGCTTCTCAGAGTTTCAGAAATGGTAAACCATGGAACCTCTTCTTAAGGACAATGAAGCGCACAGCAACGCATTCAGTGCCAACGGGGAGCCAGAGATGATCTCAGACGTTGACAGTGACAGACGACGAGTTGTAAGCGAATGTTCACCCCCATCCCTACCCCTCACCTCCGCGGAAGGGCTGTGTGTCTTCTCTGTTAGTTTTGCAGCTTGGCCACAAAGCTGCCTTGTTCAGTGGAAGGTGGGCAGACATGGCATTGTTGCAAGTCTCAGGACTTAATGGGCACCTGAATTTCCACTCCTGTCTTTGGAAGCTTCTGACCTCCGCCCTGAAGCGTGTGCTGTCCAGGTCGTCATTGTGCCTGTGGCCAGGGCCACTGAATGAGGTCAGCGAGCGGAGTTGCTCCAGCCCATTGCTGATCCACAGCCTGAGAGACAGGTGCACAGGTGAGCTGGGGACAGGTGCCCTGAGGTCCTGCCTCTGACTGCATAGGAGAGCTGCCACACAGATGCCTGGGACCCCGTCTGCACGGAGCCAGCATTCTGACAAAGAATCTGCATGTTGTGTGGACAGGCCGTGGGCGAGATCTGCTCTGGAGACACACAGGGGTTGGTACCTGAGCTGTTTCCAAAGGGAAGCGCAGTTTGGGGGTGCACGAATTTGAGTGAGATAGAAAAAGCTGCCTAACCTGAGTCAGCCTCTGCCAAGAAGCACGGAAATGAATCTGTGTCCAGGGAACCTCATGGTGTTTGCGGATGTTCGTGTAAGACAAGGGCTAGCATCGATCGACCCGGGGGAAGGCAGTGATCAGAGCTGAGAGAGCTTCTAGCTACCCCATCGCCGAGATCCAACAGCGATCGGCATCCGTCCTCCCTCCCGTTTCTTCTCACAGGTTGTGCTGAAGACGATCTCAGACGTCACTGCACCCTCAGAGCTGCATCCTGGCTCCCATCACGGAAACCATGAGGCTGTCCAATGATGCTGCTGGGCACCGAGCTCTGGGGTGCTGAAGAAGATCTCAGACGTCACTGCACCCTCAGAGCTGCATCCCGGCTCCCATCACGGAAACCATGAGGCTGTCCAGTGATGCTGCTAGGCACCGAGCTCTGGGGACTAGGAATGCATCTGGGAAAGATTTGCTTATATAACACAGAAAACAATGATTCAAATGTGTTTTTGAAAAAGCATAGTTGGGCATAATTCATTTGATTAGATCAAGATTTTAAAACAATCAAATAATCAGTCAATGTAATTAAATATGCAACGTGATCCCTGATTTAATTTACTGTGATTGGTTTGTCATGGCATAAAAATAGCCCCATGAAATGCTCCCACAGGCATCGTTCAGGTCGTAGAAACGGGGTGTTGTCTCTTGTGCCCTGCACAGTGTGGGTGCTGGAATTGCATAGCCCTCTCTCTACCCCAGACGACGTGTTACATTGAGGTGTAGAGGGGCAATTTTTCTGGACTTGGAACCCCAAATTTCACCCAATGAGATTTTTAAAAAATTCCTCTCTTCTAACTGTGACTTAGAGGCTGCTGTTTAGCCTCTTACCTGCATCTACTCACGGATGCTTGTATCAACATGTCACTATAACGAAATACAACATACATTGTTTTAAAAGGACCACATTGCTTGTAATAGATATGCACCCTTCGTGGTAAGCTTTCTAGTTGAAAAAGTGGAGACCTAGAGTTTTTCAGAAATGTGTCAGTGATGCAAAGAGCCAAGTCAGCCATGACTTGTTTCTGATTGTGCTTGTGAATCATGCGGAAAAGCTATTTTCCTATTTATGGCCACAGGGTCTCTGTCCCACCGTACTGGGTGGTATCTGTTTTTACTAGGCTGCTGAAACAGTACTGCGATTTTAGGTAATTAGGCATGCTATGATGTTGTCATGGGTGATAGTTAAAATTCGGAAGATAGAGGCCAGAAGGCCTCTCTGTCTGCAGGAACTTGCAAATCCAGTCTAGAAATTACAGGGCAGAAAAAGCCAATGACTGAGGTGCTCACTGAGTAGCTCAGTTGGTTAGAGCATTGTCCCAAAACACCAGGGTGGCAGGTTTGATCCCCCGTCAGGGCACATACAAGAGTCAACCAATGAATGCATCAATAAGCGGAACAACAAATCGGTATTTCTCTCTCAAATACATTTAAAAAAAAGCAAATGATGACCGAGAATGCAAACGTGTATCTCCACATATAATTACAAAGAAACTTTCGTTAAACTAATGTTAGACTTACAGAAAAGTTACAAAAGCAATATGGATAGTTGCCTTATCTTACTCCCTCAGTAACATTATTTTACATAACCATAGTACAATGATCAAGAAAAGAACCTTAACACCGGACATGCTCGTAAACCGTAGTAGAACTTCATTCTAATTTCACTGGTGTTTTCCAGTGATGCGCTGTATGTCTGACGGTTCCACGGAAGACGCCCTACTGCATGCCGTCATCGCTCTTCAGTCTTCTCCAGAACACGGCCGTCCTCTGTCTTCCTTGGTCTCTCATGACCAGGACACGGGAACGGAGCGCGTTTTGTAGACTTCTCCAGCCGGGGATCTTGACTGGGTTTCCAAGCTGGGAAACGAGAAGGAGAGTCCAGCCTCACTGCTCACTGTGGAGATGTCCGGCTGGACGTGGCCGCTCTCGCCCACCCCCCGGGAGGTGAAGGGTGTGAATGTTGCTCACATGCCGGAACAGTCTCGGAAGGCACAGTATCTCTGGCTCCCCAGACACGGGTGCCAGGCCACTGAAACACTGTGCCCATGCGTAGTAACCTGGGTGCCTATCAGCTGACATGCTCATCTAGCCCTGGTTCCAGGAAAGCGTATTGCAAGTGACAGGCACCACGATGTTGCCTTCCCGGAGGTTCGGTGACAGCGCCTTCTCTCCCGGCTAGGATGCTCTTGGTCCCTGTCATGGGCAGCAAGGTGGCTCGTTAAGGCGGCTCGTTTAGCCGTTCCTTGCTGTGTGTTGGAACTCAGATCGTGAGCAGACTGGAAGCTGGAGTTTTAGGAGCAGAAGGAGAAACATAGCATGATGTCATAGCGTGTTCTCTTAATTTCGAGTCATTCCTTAGACTGAGAGGAGGCAAAAACGGCTTCCGTTTAAGCCGGACTCTTCGAACAAAGTGAAAAATACACTCTACTTAAGAGAGGATCCATCTCCCTGGACCATGAGCCACTAGAGTCAGATTCCTGTGCATCTTAGGAAAGCACAGTGGCCAGGTTTTCTGTCCCACACTACAGCAAACCTTAGCAAATAAAAGAAGGTAGGAGACGAAAGATGAGATGATGTTAACAGAGAAGAACCCCCAGTCGGGAGGGGCATGAAGCCTTCGTCCCCTCCCAAAGCCCTCGAGTTCTGTATTTCCCACCCGATGCCTCATTCTGAAGCACAGTGCAGAGAGGGTCGAGCGTTGCTGGCTCTCGGTCAGGTCTTTGACGTGACTGTTGAGAGTAGGGAACAAGGCTGGGCATTTGGGTTCAACCCCAGAGCCCTGTGTGTTAAGAGACCAATGTTAGTATTAAGACCCAACATTATTGGACAAGATATCTAGTCTTACTTTCCAGTAATAGCATCCCTAAGAGGTTTTATGAAATATTGTCCAATATTATATATTATGTATTTTATATTATTTTTATTTTATTTTATTTTTTTTATCCTTACCTGAGGACATTTTTGCATTTGTTTGTTCAGACAGAGAGGGAGGGAGAGAGAGGAAGAGAGAGAGAGAGAAACATCGATGTGAAGGGACACATCGAGTGGTTGCCACCCGCACGACCAACCAGGGCCGGGGACAAACTGCAACCGAGGTACATGCCCTTAGCGGGAACCGAACCCGGGTCTCTCTGTACCGCAGGCCGACGCTCTAACCGCTGAGCCAAACTGGCCAGGGCTGTATTTTATATTATTATACATATAATTATAAATCATATATTTTCATTTACTTATTTGGGCTTCTTCTTCACTCTGTCACGTATTTTTACATTGATTTATATCTTTTTAACATGTGAAGTCAAATTCCTCTCCCTTTTATTCGATTTTTAAGTGAAATTGTCCTTTTAATTTTATTTGTATATTTTATTTTTTAAAATACTTTTTTATTGATTTTGTTTGAGAGAGAGAAACATCAATCAGCTGCCTCCTGCATGCCCCCTACCAGGGATTGAGCCCCAAAACCAGGCATGTGCCCTGACCAGGAAATGAACTGGCAACCTTTTGGTGCGTGGGACACCGGCCAGGGCTGTCCTTTTATTTTTAAAATTCCATTGTACATATTCTCCATAAAGTTCTATTGATAAAATGCAAGACATCTTATTTCTTGTGCTGGGATTTTTGTATGTGCTTTTATTTAACAGGTAAAACAATTTATTTTTCTCCTTTCTTCATAATTTCTCCAAAAAATTATTGGGAACTTAGTTTCTTATGAATCATTGCTCCAAGTTCAGTCCTGTATCCTCCATAGTATGTCTATATAAGATTATGTATACTTTATATTATGTGTATACATTTCCTTTTTAAGCCACTACATGGAAGGAAATTAGGCAGCGTGAATTACCAGTTTGGTGTGGGGTCTATTTTGTAGATTATCGTATTCTACAGTATAATTGACTGGAAATAGCACTTCAGAGCTGAATGAGTCAAATAACATGTTCTGATAATCACCATGAATACTGAAATAATTAACAAAATGCATCATTGAGAATGGAGCTGGATTCCATTACTTTCTATTTTTTGATGTGCCACAAGCTTTTCTCTTCTGATATCCAAAAATCACTTTCCTGTTTACATTCTTTCCATTTATAAACAAGACTGAGCACAGAAAGTGAATCTGAAAAGTTAAAGGCACAAACCATGTGACATTATTAACATTAAATGTCGATTTTATTTTACTTTTTAATTAAAAAAATTCTTTAAATTGATTTTTAGAGAGAAAGGAAGGGAGAAGTAGAGAGAGATAGAAACATCGATGAGAGACAACATCGGGTGGCCGCCTCCTGCACGCCCCCCACCGGGGATCGGGCCCACACCTGGGGCATGTGCCCTGACCGGAAATCGAACTGGCAACCTCTTGGTGCAGGGTCGACGCTCAACCACTGAGCCACACCGGCCGGGCTAAATGTCGATTTTAAAATAGCCACTTTTTAATAACCATTACTAAATAATACAATTGTAAATAATGGATATTTACTTGTACCTTTATTGTCACTTAATAATCACCACTTCCATAACTCTAACAACACAGTCCATTATCCTACAGCACGGTCATGTGTTCCTTCCTTCGATGATCAGAAATGAATAAATCAGTATGACTGGAGATTCTAATCAGATCAGTATTGACATAGATCTAATAATTAAAGAATAGGTACAGTATCAAATTTCTCTACATGTGAATTCCCAACTCTATACCTTTGAGTATTTTTTTCAATAGATTCAGACAGATTTTGTTCCATAGAATTTTATAATCATGCAAGTTAGTCAACACGTAAGTTCTAGTCAGTGTTTTAAGTATGATTTTTTGCCTTCGCCATTGCTGTGCCCCTATAGAGACTGGCAAAGAGAGAACACAGACTGAAGTTACTCTTCTGTATACATAGTATGCAGCACGCTCTGGCATCGAGTCCAATATATTTCCAGTTTTTTGATATTAGATCGACAATACGATCCGATTCTTTCCATTTTCCGAGTCTGCAGTCATACATTTGCTATTTCATTATTTTACTTTTCTTCTAGTTCAGATATAATATAGATTCTGATTTGGAACTACCTTAGAACACTAGTTTTGTTTTGTTTTTAAATGTGTTTCTGTTGCCTTTTGGAGAGAGAGGAAGGGAAAGACGGAGACAGAAACATCCAGGAGAGAGAAAGGTAGATTGGCTGCTTCCTGCACGCCCCCTGCTGGGGGTGGAGCCTGCAGCTGGGCAAGTGCATGGGGAGAAGCTCAACCAACTGCGCTGCAGGGGCCAGGAAAGATCCCTAGTCTTACAGAATAAGAACAGATGCCACTCATAAAGGAGATTCTGTAATCCACAAGTCTAGGGAATTCCAAATAAACAAAAATTAAAGAATAGGATAGGAGCCCCGCTGGTGTGGCTCAGTGGTTGAATATCGACCCTGCACCAAGAGGTGGCTGGTTCAATTCCCGGTCAGGGCACATGCCCGGGTTGTAGGCCCGATCCCCAGTGGGTGAGCAGGAGGCAGCCAATTGATGTTCTCTCTCACCGATGTTTCTCTCTCTCTCTTCCTCTCTCTCTAAAATCAATAAAAAAATAAATAAAAAATAAAAGAAGAGGATGGGACATTCAGATTTACTGTTGTCCCTCGCCACTTCGTGCTTTGACTTTTGCGGCTTCACTTTATCCCGGTTTTTTCAAATATGTTCATTACAAAGTTGATGGAGACAGTGAAAATGATACAGTGCGCGCTCGGTTGTCTGAGTCAATATACACCCTGTATTACAATTACAATTAAAATTACTGCGCGTGTGGACTGGAGGCCTACGGATTCGAGCACCCAGGGATCCTTCAAGGCCAGGTGCACCCGCTCGAGCCTGGAACGGATTCACCGCGACCAACGAGGGACGACTGTATCTCTTTTACTTCAGCAGATTCTTCTCTGATAGATCATAGAACAGGCTGGTGAGCCCGTGTTCTGAAGACGCAACAGTCCACATTACATCAGTACTTACATTTTAAAGATGAATAGCGTCGATTATCAATTTTACAGCCTGTGCCAAAATTATTTTGTTACATTTAATTATTTTGTTTTAAAATTTAGAATACATTGTAAAATGTAAACTGAAATATAGTTTACTAGTCCCAACAATATTTTTAAAATAATGTTTGTAGATTATAGGAGTGCTTTATTTTACTTACAATTACTTTAAAATAAATAAAATGTATATTGTTCATATTTTTAGCTTCTACATAAATGACTTTTAATATATCACCAAATTTTGTTCTAAATATTGCTTAGTTTAAAACTACATATATAATTTTTATTTTTTCTTATTTAATTATATAATTTAATTATAAGATGCCATTATCATAAATGTTTATCAATATTCTTAATTCTATAATAATGTGATATTCAGAATCAATTAGTAATTGTTGATGTATCATGTTTTATATATAATTTTTTCAGATTTTGTTCATCCATTTAACAAAAAAAATATATATATAAAGCTAAAACTATGAGCCAATCTCTGTTGTAGGTTTAAATTCTAATTTTTTATTTAATATTTATTCTGCTCTCATATTTTTTATATGACTAGATAGACATTTCCAAGGGTATTTTAAGTGGTAGGCATAGTGGTTAGAAATGTAATGCTTATTTTTGGAACAGTGAAAAGATGAATTGGATTCTTTGAAATGACTCAGTTTATGAAATTAAATCATAACAGTAAATTTGGGCAAGTTTTGATGAATCTTAAAATTCAAAGACAAGATTTTTAAATTTTATCCTGAAAAATTATGGAAATTACTGAAAGACGTTGAGTAAGAGAAAGTGGACAAAGGTTTGTTTCAGGAAGTTTTACTGGGTAGGAAATAACAAACTGTGTTGTGCGGAGAAGGCTGGGAACAGGCAATGCATTTGAAAAAGAACTGCAAAGTTTCATAGGCAAAGGCAGCTCCTCCTTTTAGGCATAAAAAGGAGAGCTTGGGGTACATTTTGTAGGAAGGTTCTAAAAGAAGAATAGGTGGGAAGTTCTGATGAACTGAATTTACAGAAGAAACAGACATTCTAAGATCTTGTGCATGGATTATTAGACAAATGGTTGTGCCATCCTTGACATACTATGTCAGGAGAGCAAGGGTTTGATTTTAGAGAAACACATTAATATGCAATATTCACTAATGTCTGTCTAGTTGCTCAAGTGTTTTCATTTACATCATCTCATTTAGAAATCAAAGCTATCTTTATTGAAGAATAAGATTCATATATATGTATATACATTCAGATATATGTGTATAATATATGTGTGTGTATATGTGTGTGTATGCGTGTGTGCGTGTGTGTATAAAATCCTAACCTGAGAATATTTTTCCATTTATCTTCAGATAGAGTGGGAGGGAGAAAGAGAGAGAAAAACATTGATGTTAGAAAGACACAGCGATTGGCTGCCTCCTGCACAACCCCGAACAGGGCTGGGGACTGAACCGCAACTGAGGTACATGCCCTTGACCAAAATCGAACCTGAGACTCTTTGGTCCGAGGGATGATGCTCTAACTGCTGAGCCAAACCAGCCAGGGCCAGACCACGATATATTTCAAAATCAGAATAGGATAATGGTATAAAAAGTGTTTTAACGTAGTAGAAAATGATCACGCGTTTAATAAAAAATAAAGGCGAATATCATTGGAATACATTTTTCTAATACATTAGCATATGTATTTAACTATTTTTTTCCCCCACAAATACCCAGAATCTTACATCTAAGTCAATATGGACTGATTGTAAGGTAATTATACTTTCATATTCCAATTGCAAATTAGATATGAACTGAAAGACTCCAACATAGGTGTTTTGGGAGGAAGGCACAATTAAACCGTGAAGAGGGCTTACCCAGCGCTAAGGAGTGAGTTCGAGCCGGTCCGTCTCCAAGCGGGACAGTCAGTGTACCAAGAGGGCAGAAGTAGGTGTGAGAGTGTTGGGCCCATTGGCTCCCCTTCCCAGAGGCAGGATGACCTGAAACACTGTAACCTGTGACACAAAAAACATCCCCTTCACCCTTTGCCTCATGAGCAAACTGCTCAACAAGGATACAATCTTTCTTTTCTTTTTTATCTTTTCCTTCCCTTCTCTTATTTATTTGTTGTCTGTCATCACCCATGATCAGACTGTGGGATCATCCAGGGAAAGAAGTGAATTTCTCTCCAGATTTCTGCAGCCGCGAGCCTCTTCCTGTCCCCCCAGCGTGCCTGTGTAAGCCAGTGTCCTCATTGTCTAAATTGATCATCTCGTTTGCGGCTAGAACACTAGTCTGCATTCACCCTTTGTTTCAAAGAATCTAGTTTCAAAACAAAAGCAGACACTGCCTTTCTACTGTAGAGCGGGACAGAGTTCAAAGCCGTGAAATTATGTTTGATCTTCAGATGGTCTCATTACCTCCTCCTTGGTTCTGCTTCAATGCTCTGACTTCAACCGAGACTGTCCCGTGGCTTGTTTGCTCCTTGCTCACTGGTTTGCCCTCATCAGTTCCTTTGTTCAGTTTAACCACACAGTGAAATAATAACAAAAACAGTTTATTTAAAATATCGATGTTATTGTTGCTTTGCCTTGAGTGACTTTAGGATGCCCTGAATTATGTTTCAACTTTTAAATTTTATTTTGGAATATGACAAAAATTATAAAATTCTAATGACAGGATTTGTCACTTGTTAAACCTTTTATACTTTTAGTATGAGGAGTAAAAAAACCAATCAGTCGACGTCTAACTTGATATACGTGATATTTTATTATCTATAGTACAATATGTATTTCCTTCAGTCAAAACTTTTCACTCCTACTAAGCCATTCAAATCTGTGTTGCATACAAGTGACAGTTTTCTGAAGCTATCATTCAACTCTATTCCCTTCATGCAATCTACTTGTTTTAAAGCATCTGCAGAAAAATACCTTGTAGGCATGCATTTGAGGAAGGAAGATTTCATAGACAAATAGAAAATCTTCTACATATCGTTTATTATTACAGGAGATATTTGTGTAAATATAGTTCATCTAGCTTAATCACTTTTACAGGGTGGTTTTGAAATAAAATGCATTAAAATAATTTATAGCTAGGACATTTTTAAAAGTTTAAAAACTGGAGAATTTCAAGTAGCTTTTAGTGAAAGTGAAAAGTGATGAAAGACTACGTATTAATTAATTTGCCTAGGGATATTAAAGAGGAGAAAGTTTCTACCCTCTATACCCTCTAGCTGGTATGCTTCCACAAGAATTATGTTGAAAGATCCTAGAAAATTCCAACTTTGCTCCCTTATAGACATAGGGTAGATTATTGAAAATTAGTTCTTCTCTGCTTGATGAGAGTCAAACAATAGCATTATTGCTGTTAGTGGTTGTCTTCCAACAAGTAAGTATAAGTTATACAGCATTTAAAAGATGTGTTCACTTGTGATGCTGCTGAAGAGGTCAATGTACTAGACAAGTGGTTATGGACACTGGAGAATATAAAATGAAAGATACGGGGCGTGTTAGTGATGAAATAACACAACTGTGCAATGAAACTTGGCTCCTTCTGACTCTCCTGTTCAATGACTAAAGGGATAAAACTTAGCAGACTCAGCTGAGTTGAAAGGGTGTTCAGGAGTACCTGCTTATCCTCAGGAGGGCGCTTTTTTTATCAACTGCCCCTTCTGGAACGGGGAAGGTGTGGGTGGGACAAGGGCGTGGAGTGTGACCACACAGAGAGCAGCACAGGTGACTCACATGGCCACGCTCCCCTGGCGCAGTTTAGTAGGTCGTCTGCTGCTCCGGAGTGAGCACCGCGGATGGTACGCCTCTGCCCCTCCGCAGGGAGCGGTTCTGCTGCACGGAGTCCTTCCCGCTTGCCAGCTTCACTTAGCTTCCTGCTCGGAGGACAAGAAGCCACGAGGTGTAACCTACGTGCTTTGACAACTGCCGAGTATAAACTTTGGCGGTGAACAGAATCTCTGTCCTGTCTCAGAGAGGACACCCAATGGCGTAACGAATGACTGCTCAGCAGATCTGTTCAGGCGGTACATAAAAACAGGGAAAAGATGATGGGATTGCGACAGGAACCTGGCGCGGTGCTGCATACTGGACCAGGAAGCGGGCCTGGCTCGGGACTGCCTCCTACAGGGCTTTGTCAGATCTCTATTTACTCCAGCTGGGACTGATTAAAGGGTAGAGATACTGGCCCCGGCCAGTGTGGCTCAGGCGGGTGGGCTGTGCACCGAAAGGTTGCCCGTTTGCTTCCTGGGCAGGCACATACCTGGGTTTGGGGCTTGATCCCCGGTAGGTAGGGGGTGTGCAGGAGGCAGCTGATTGGTGTTTTGCTCGTACATCGATGTTTCTCTCTCTCTCCCTCCCTCCCTCTCTCTCTATAATCAATAAAAATTCTTTTTTTTTTTTATATCCTCACCCGAGGACATTTTTCCATTTTTTGTTCAGGTAGAGTGGGAGGGAGAGAGAGGAACAGAGGGAGAGAGAGAGAAACATCGATGTGAAAGGGACACATCGAGTGGCTGCCACCCGCACGACCAACCAGGGCCGGGGACAAACTGCAACCAGGGTACGTGCCCTTAGCGGGTCTCTGTGGACCGCAGGCCAATGCTCTAACCGCTGAGCCAAACTAGCCAGGGCATCAATAAAAATTCTTTAAAAAATTCAATGATTGAGATTCACTGAAGGAGATTAAGAAAGGAGTAATTGGACCCTACTTCCACGTCTCTGGGTCTACCCTGTTCCTCAAACTGTTATGTTCATTATATTCCATAAATAAGTGAGAGACAACCCTCAGAAAGGGGTGGGGGGGAGAGATAAACCACAGAACTTCTATGCATGTACACATAACCGGTGGACATGGACAACCAAGTTGGGGTTGGGGTGGGGAGGATGGGGAGGCGGGTGTCAGTGGGAAAAAAAAGAGAAACATGTGTAACAGAAATAAATTAATAAAAAAAGATAGGGTTCAAAAAAGAAAGAAAGAAAGAAAGGAGTAATTGGAGGAGGATGCGAATTGAGTCCATCTGTGAAGGCAGAGGGGCTCGGAAGAGGGAGAGCTCACTGTGGTGAAGACAACGCAATGCCCAGTCCATTGTTGGCAGCCCCGCCCAGGGCTCCACCTGCTGTGTTTACAAGGCACTGGTTGCACAGGTGACCTCATCAGTACAAGTAGAAACAGAGGCACTGATTTTCCTCAAAATCCTTAACAGAAATGCAAATAAACCAAGCCATTCTCTTGTTTATATGCTCTAATTTGCTCTGAAATAGTCAACGTGCGTCTCATCATACATCTCACTGTGTAAGGTGCTCTATTATTTTTGTCTAAGATGTCGTAATAAACACCGAATGTGGGGAGGGCTTAAAAGTATCGTGTATCTAAATCTTTCATCCTGGCTAGATGGCTATAGTTAGTGGCTCAAATTTTGATTTTCTCCCTAGTTTCAGGTAGCATACTAATTTATTAAAAATAAATTCTAATTAACCTATTATTCATATTTACTAGCTTTGGAATATTTTAATTCTCATCATATGTTGTAATAGCTACTTTTAATAACAGTTTAAGACAATTAAATAGATAAAAGGTAACTTTTAAAATGCCGAGTGGCATTATTGCTACATAGTGTTTTCATTTAAAATGATAATCATTTGTTTAACCAACATTAATCTCTAGAATTTGCCTGATAGCATGCTAATAAAAATAAAAAAAAGATTCTAAAGATGCCTACTCCATTTCTGAACTCTGGATATAGCAAGAAAAAAAAAATCTCTTATATAATTTTATTTTCATATACCTATATTTTAAGTAATCACACATTCTAATTATTTTAATTTTTTGAATCCATGCTCCTCTGCAAAGTTTATCTAATCAAGGTTTTCCTAGACATTAGGGGAAAAGGGACCCATTAATGATATTTACAGTTAATAGTTTGCTTTTATGTAACAATTAAAAAGGTTTGTTACTGATATGAGCATTCTAAAAGCACCTTATGAGAATTAGAGGAAAATATGTATTCATTATTGAATATCTGATTATTGTTTTGTCCATAAATCCATACTCAATAACGAATTATCAAAATGGCAACTTGGTTATTGACAGGTTGGTGGCCTTGCCATTTTGGTGACTTTGCCTTTGGTGTGCAACCACAGCAACTAACTCAGCCCCTCACTGACATTGCCGAAAACTCCGTGAGCAGAGCACGTGCCTCCCGGGAGGGAGCCAGCTTCTTAGGAAGAAGCAGTAGATGGATGTGAGCATGCTCAGTTCCTCCACTCGGACTCGCCACCGAAAAGGTCCTGTTTGCTGTGACGGAGGGAGGGAGAGCCAGAGGTGTCACTGGGGAAGACAGTTCTTCCAGGGGAGGAAACACTGGGAATCTGGAATTCAGGTTCTTCTCCTGGGGCTTAAGGTTTAAAATAATTAACGAACAGAACACTGATGTGTCCACCACGCTTTCCCCCAAACATCGATTTCATTAGTGGAAATAAAGTCTCTCTTTGTAAAAACCTTTCTCGTCTATTCCATAGAATCTTCCTTTCAGAGAGACTGGGGCGTGTGGAAACTGCTGTCCCAGCGAGGTTTGGGGTTTCCTCCCAGCAGCCCAGTGAATGACATTTTGCAAATGTACTTTAGGAGCATAAAAAAATCACTAGTCGTTTTTGTAAAAGCTTAAGGTTCTGACTGTATGCTATTTAATATCTCGGAGGGAGGTTTTTTTAAAAAATATATTCTCGATTATTTTTAGAGAGAGAGAGAGAAACATTCATGTGAGAGAGAACGTCGACTGGCTGCCTCCTCCCCCCTTCCCCCACCGGGGATCGAGCCCACACCCTGGGCACATGCCCTGACCGGGAATCCATGGGACGATGCTCAGTCCACTGAGTCACACTGGTCAGGCTTGAGGGAGGTCCTTAAAGCCTGATGTTTAAATGAAGCATGAAAAAGTCATGATTATTTTAGTAAAAAGCTAATGACACGTGATTTAACCTTCTCCAGATTCCTGATAGAAAACTTGAAAGGAAATAACAAACTAAAATAATGCGAAGTTTCACCGGGCCTAGAAAATTAAAGAAATGTTTCCATTAGTGCTACACGAGAATGTTAAGCTGTGTTTCAAGCACATTATAAGGCACTCAATGTATAATTACTGACTTATTTCTTTACTCATCATGGAGGTAAATGTGGACCTAAAGAAGCTATATAAAGAGTTGGGACTCTTAACTAGATGAACCAATGAAATATTATTACAGACTAAAGATATTCACATACTCTGAGATT
Source organism: Molossus molossus (assembly GCF_014108415.1). Taxonomy (NCBI): domain Eukaryota; kingdom Metazoa; phylum Chordata; class Mammalia; order Chiroptera; family Molossidae; genus Molossus; species Molossus molossus. The sequence goes on from NW_023425399.1 coordinate 113,776,464, forward strand.
ATAATGATTAAAAATATTTTTTCTAAAATATATGCTTATGGTTTTCAATATAGTTAATGTGATTATTTATGGTTCTTCATAGTATGTTAAAATGCTAGATGTATTACTTCTATATGCAACTTTGAAAGAGTTTATATAAACAATTTGACCAGTAAAAGAATCAATGCGGCCCTATTAAGCTAAACCCGCAATGTTTTAAAACATCTACCTTGATTACTGTTTTTAATCAAAGATTTTCTACTAGTATCATCAAGAGACATAAACAAAGATACTGAATATAATCTTGCTACTCTTTTCTTTATGGTGTGCATTAAAAACCAGTGAGACAGCAACTAATATAAAATAATTTGAAACATTTCTCTGAATTGTCCTAGAAATATCACAATGCTCATTCTCATTGGTTTCTTCTTTAATTTGCACATTATTCATGAATTCTTTGTGGGGGTGGTGTACAGCCTTATTTTTGCAAGTTAGCCATTAATGAGTAGTCCTCATTCTGCTTACTTTTTCTTTCTTCATGGTGCTTAATGGTTGCGGGTTTTTTCATCATGTCGTAGCCTGGCATTTTACTGTCGAACGTTGTCACTTCTGAAAAGTGTAAATTCTCACACTCATTTTACTTCTGTTTTTAAATAATTCAAGAAATAGGGTTAGAAATTCATTAAGTATTCATACAAAATATTAATTATTAAATCATCTTAAGCAAGACCAATTTATTATTTCCTCTCTCTTCTGACCTGAAGTGTTGGCTTTGCAGGGGAAGGTCCGCCCAGCCTGCACGTTCTCAATCATCTCGAAGGTGGTTCTACCTGTGCGCTGTGAGCTCTACGTCAAAGTGTTCAGGAGGGCTCGGCGCCGGGTCTAAAGGTGCCCCTGTGCATTCTCCCTCATATGTCACAGGGGCCTCAATGTCAGCATGTCCACAGATAAGCTCACCATTTCCTCATCTCTTCTTACTGGTACCTACTGCATTCTTATTGGTCTCGGTCTGTGTCTGTTACACACACAACACACACACACACACGCATGCACACACACATGCACGCACACACACACACACACACACTCCAGGAGTCTCAGAATCATCTTCAATAACTCCCTCTCTATCCACCATGTCCATGGTCACCAACCCTTATTATTCCGCCTTGTGAACACCTCTGTGTTACCATCACCTCGATTCTGTTTTGGAATCTTGCACCAAGACAGCTTCTCTGTGTTGGCCCGACGACACTTGGCATGTGCCTCTGTAATGGCGTCTTTGTGGGTGAGTGAAAGACCGTTTGCTTTTCACCAAAGACAGAGTCATAGATGCTGGACAAGGTGCTGTGGTCTGAGGGCGTTTCTGGAGACGGTGCTTCTGTGGCCGTCACCAGCTCTGCGCAGCGGTGGCACCACACGGGTGGGCTCTCTCCACCGGGCAGACCCGGAAGAAGGAAAACCCCACACTGATGTGCGGTCCCTTCACTTTTCCCCACAAAGAAGTGGTATTTTCCACTTGTGTCAGGAGGTGGTTTTTAAGGAAAAAAAAAATGTAATCCTCACATTTTGTAATTGTGTCATGTTATAGCCTTCTGATTATTTACCGTCTCACATTTTCTAGAGAAAAAGATTGCAATAGGGGACGACTTTAAGTGATGCCCAAATGGTTAGGTTGGCTTTGCCACACAGAAGGACTGGAAGGGACCTAGAAAGAGTTGTTCATATGGGGATAGAGATTAGAGAAAGTATTTGTAAAAAAAATACTACCTTATCCATTTCTCCCACCCACCTCCACGGGAAGTGAGGGGGATTATAGCCCTTGTTTCCTTCGAAGGCTGGTTGTCTGCTAGAAGCAAAGTCTAGCGTCCTCATCTGCTGGCACCGATACCGACATAGCTGCACGGGAGCCGTCGGTAGGAGGGGAAAGCACTCTGGGACCTGGAGAGATTATGTGGTGGGGAGGACAGGCAAATGAGGCTCTTTTCTCTTACCCCTAAGCAGGCAAAGTCGGCATGTATAGACTCGACTCCGGAAAAATAAATGCAGTAGGGGTTGGATGGTCGCTCCAAGATATATCTAATCAGATCTAGGTGTCAGCAGGAGCAACATGGATTAGGATGATGGGTGACCGAGTTGTACTTCCCCCAAGAAGACTTTTGAAGAGGCCCCAGGTGACTACCTGCTGTCGACATCCCGTGTGTCACGTGAAAGAGCCACCGCTGTGTATTTGTGGTGTGTGGACTCAACAACCCTCTAGTGTGAGGGACAGTAGTGGCACAGAAAAGGAGACCCAGCTGACTGCTGATGTGTGGTTGCTTACACAAGGGTGGGCATGCGGAAGGAAGGGTAAGGAGGGGAGGGGAGAGAGGAGGCATTGCATGCCCCTCAAAACCCGACTTTGAGGAGAGGGCTGTCTAACATGTCACTCATCAGCCCTTTCCTGACTTCCAACTTCGGGTGGTTCTCGGAATACCTGGTCTCTAAAACATAAAGCGGTTGGATTTTGGTAAATCGTGCATTCTACGACCTTGAGCGAAGACCTCATAGAGGTTACTTCCAGAGACGATTTCTCCCGATAGAAACTCATCCGACCTCACCCTGTGGATGAAATGCCATTGCGCAAAATTGAGTTTTCCAAGAAGTGTCGCTCATGAGGGACCAATAGGGAGATTGCAGCGGAATTTCAACCAGCGGTTATCAATGACCCTCTTTGCCCTCTGCTGAGTGGCGGGACTGTTCACCTCTTCTTTGCTGCAAGTTCAACTCCTCCCTTGATTCTGCTCTCATCATGGTAACTAAGAAGTTGGCTGATCATGGCTGGCCATCGGTGGGGCATTAACCAACGGTGTAGAGTATTTACTAAAAATTTAGGAATGCATTGCAGGGAGATAGGTGAGGATAGAGAGGACCTAGTATTTTCTGGTCACGATCTCTGCATCGTCTTTTTCTAGGGAGGAACAATATAGGACACTGGGAAATGAAGGGTCCTGAAATCTGATTGGATTCAACTCTATCTTCTTAGGTGATGTTGATGGGACCAGCGACTTTAGTTTTGACTTGATTATTTAGAGACACTATACTAAGAGAGGTGCCTCTCTGGATGTAGGGGTGAGTTCCACTATTGAAAATTAATTTTCATAGAACTCATTTCTTACTTGGATATAATTCCTTTTGTCCTCTGTAGCGTGGGAGGGTAACCCCGTCGAACACATTGTTTTTGAACAGCTCTCTCATCATCCGATTATGTGTGAAACCCTCTACTGCCAACCTCGAGGACATACCGCATTATCCCCTGTGTCCTGCACCCTCCCCATGACCCTGGGGAAAGTTCAGTTGCACCCTGGAGAATCTAAGTGTAGGTGATCTACTTTTATCCATCTTTTGGAATTTTTCATTGGCTTCCAAGTAACTGAGACAGCAAACAGTTGTGTGCTTGTGTTCAGGGCTCGATCATTATGTGAAGATTTGTAGCCGTAGTCCTGATTCTGTGTTCCATGTGTGTTTTTATATTGACCACACTTTTAACTTATACTGCCCATCATACCATAATTCTTTTGTATTGTATCTGAACTCTTCTCCAGAATAAGCAGAATCAATTAAAATGAATGAAAGTAACGTTTTCCCCCCAGAAGAATGTCATTATTTTTTCTACCTTTGAATTAAACTAATTGTTTGACTAAATGGACCAGTTTTGTGAATAATGAAAAGGTCTGTTACATCATTCCCAAACCAAAGTCCAACTAGTTTCAACAAGAGGCATAATCATAAGACATCATCAAGTCCTGTGTTCGGGGCTTGCCCTCAAATGTGACTGATATTAACATTATGGCATTTAAACCGGAATTAGAATTTTGGATACTGGGTCACTTAAGAGCTTGAAACGACGACCAGCTTAAACATATCACCAGGAACCTTGAGAGCTGGAATTATTTCCAAAGTTTAGAGAGGTAGACATTCCGAGCTCTGTGATTTTCAAAGAGAGGTTTTTGTTTGAATTTTGTACTTGCAAAAATCTGAAAAACATGCTCTCCATCAAGAAAGCCAGAGATCAGCTGAAATAAATGTAATGTTTTTTTCCCCTTCTTTTTCGATAAAAAGGAGTTGGCTCTTTTAAGTCAGTTATATGCATTGATTATGAGATAATAATAGAACCTTACTTGGAACATTGTGCAGCCCTTGTTGTTGTTTTCATAGGTTGTACGTGGATTGTCTGGGAATAACTAGTTCTGGCGAAGGGGTTCCTCTCTTCCCGCCCCACACTGGCTGTCTGAGAGCAGCTACAACTGCCCGGGTCTCTGGCTCCCACTCCTGCCTCCTTCCTTCTCCGACACAGCCATCTGCCTCTGGGTGACCAGCCCCCAAAGAACCTTCCGTTTCACCCGTGACGACAGCGAGACAAAGTGAAGACTGCACCTCTTTCTCGTGTTAACTTGTTTGGGGACATTCCTACACCCTCCACACATGTGGATAATGTATTTCATTCCACATATGTCATTTACCGAGCTCGGTTATTACCATGAAACCCAATTATCCTAGAAGAAGAAGGATCGCTCCTGTGAATACTCCCGCGTTAATCTCGTTCCAGGCCCGCATCCCAGATCCCAGGTGTGGTGCTGGCCCCCCCGCCACGCGCGCGGTGGGGGCCAGGACCAGGATGGAGGGCTCCATCTGATGTCGAAATGCCCACACTTCCAGGACAGTTCGAGAAGCAGATTGTGTGTTGCTTTTTCAATCGTTCGTTGTTTCTTTGTGTTGTTGTTGTTGTGATTTTTTTTTTTTAAAGTTTATTTTTTATTGCTGACATCATTGCAGACGTCCCCTCTGTCCCCCGCACTTTGCTGTTTTCTCTGATTCATCTTGTTCATGACAGAGTCGTGAACAGAGAATGAACAGTGGGGAGTAACGGGAACAGACAGAACGGCGGGTGTGGCACTTTCAAACATGCATGTTCAGTGTCGGGTTTCCGAGTCCATACGCCCCAGAGCTGTGCAACTGAGAAGAGCCAACGTTTCTAGGCAGGTTTATGGGCGCACATGGAAACACACTCTGTATTTGGGAGCGTCTTCATCGGCATGAACGAGTCTGCCTCTCAGATCCGTATCCACGCGACTGTTTTGTCACCAGCACGTGTGACTGGATGGGGTAGTGTCCCTTCCATGAAATAACTTGCTATTTCTACTCTTAATGACAGCAATCACCGTATGCATTTGTATGGATAGCCGCTCTCGGGTGATATGTATGGACGGTAGCCATCCAAGGGGAAAGAGTTCTGTAGCGTTTAGAATGCATCAATGAATTCAAATATCCCAGGAACTTAGCATCCTGGCCACAGGTCTTGTAAGTCTGAACTTCGGTTGAACGGACCCACTCATGAAGGCTGCCCTCGGGGCTCTCCCACACCAGCTGGTTGTTTTTCTGTAAAGACACAAATGTTCTAAGGATGTGAGGAATTTTTTCCGTTTTATATATTTTTTACTATATCCATCTCCATTGTCCCAAAGCAAATGGTCGCTCTAATTACCTTATCTGTGTGGATGATGGTGTGTTTGTAGCATTTCTGCAATTTTTCTAGGAAAACAAGTGCACGTGCCAACACCGCAGCACTGGAAGCATGCAATACACACCAATTAAAGACAGAAATAAGAATGGCATTTTAACTCTTTCCAATAAAAAAATAGAGGAAGCCGATGGGAGCTGTCAGATTCCTGAGAGTACGGAACTCCGCTGGGTACCTGCTTGTCCGGAATATTGTACTGGGCTTAGACTCCTTCCATGTTGTCGAATAATCCGAACTAATGAGAGAGGGCTTCCTGGACCTTTGTTGTCAAATCACCAACCGTGACTTTGAGGCCAGAGCATCCTTCGTCCCAAAGGCAGTAATTAAGAAGATTTTGTCTTAGAGAAAAAGGATATATTTTTGTTGGAGGGGATACAGAGGCTCGCTGAGCTTCCCGTTAAGAGAGAGCATGGTTGCAGCCCCAGCTGGTGCTTTGCTTTACCAAAAATACGGTATGTTCTCCGAGAGGCGGTGGGCCCATGGCCGTTCGGTTTGGAAGAGGGGAGCTCGAACTCCTCAGGACTCGGTCTGAGCACCCTGGGGGTCATAGGAACCCGTCGGAGCCCCCATGCACGGGGCCGCACGGGGCTGGGCACCTGGTAGAGACACGATGTGTTGGAGAGCTGAGTCCTTCCTCCACTTTGTGAGCCACACTGATTCCTTCCCTCAGATCTGCGTGGATTTAGTGCTCAAACACGGTCGAGACTGCATTTCCCACCAGAAAGGGCTTTTGCAGTCGGAATGCTTTGATTTAGGAAAGCAAATGAATACATTTCTGGCTCTCTAACGCTTGGCCGATCAAATATCAATGGTACGGTTTCTACGGCTTTGGTGGGGGAGGCGTTACTGCGTGACGGAGGCAACAGGCGGCCGTCACAGGGGCTACACCTTCTGCAGCGGTGGCTGGTGAGCACGTCCACCCAGAGCTCTGGGCTTGCCTCCTGCGTGCAGCCCGGAGTGGCCTGCGGTGGGCCAGGCTGGCGGCTGGGACACTCAGCAGGGCTGACACAGTGCCAAGGGGAACCTATCAGGACAGACTGGAACCTGTATTTATTTCTTACCGTCCGCAGCCCCGATGATGTGGGTGCCCCACGGGAGAAGCTCATCACATGCTGGCGCAGGAAACGTACTTGGTGGGGGATGGAAGAGCTGCAGGTCCAGGTGATGCTCCTACAACCCCCCTGAGCTAACAGGGGAGCAGAGGGTGTCCGGGCTGTCACGGGACCCAGGCCCTGCCCTGCATTCGGGGCAGAAAGAGGGCTGCCGCTTCATTGCCGTAAAAATAATGCAGTCTGCCCTTCTCACTGATCCGGTCTGACCTGCGTGGGGAGGACGTTTTCAGCGTCACAAAACTGTCCAGGACCAAGCCACCTTCATCAAATGGGCCCCCTGTACATCGCTTTTATCCTGGTTTAATTTCCAAATAAACACAAAGACAAAAGCAGGCGCCCACCTCAGGTGATGCCGCTGTCTCTCATCCGGCAGGAAAACGGGGTAATTATGTTCCCTGAAGAGACTAAACGATCCCTTTACCCATCTTGGGTGCTGATCCATCCTCTGCCAGCCAACATGTGCTCCCCCCTGGGTAACCTGCATCTCACCGGTCAAGATGTAGAGTTTATATTATCAGTGCATTTTGAATTTCAAGGTTGTGACTAGAAGAGAGGCAGAAAATAATTGGGCGACCAGTGTATAAAAATATGCATATCAAAATAAAGATGAAATATTTATTCTGGTCCTCCTTCCTGCCTCCCATTATGTATTAGTCCTAACTGCTATTTATAATTGTATTTTTCCACAACGCATCCCGCTTACCTTTGCTCTCACTGCATTGGCTGCGTTGGTGCTCTGTGTGCTGGGCTAGCCCCAGCCTTCAGAGCTGAGCGTCCTGGCTCAGTCAGAGTCCTGCCTGTATCGGGATGTTGTCACTCTCCGCCGGCTTTTCTCAAAGGACATGAATATACTAAGAGTCATCTGCAGATATTTCTTGCTTTCTATGTAGACTCATTGTGTAGTTGCAACTAAATTTTCCTCTGAGGGTCGGGGTGCGTAGCTCCGGCCGACAGAGGACTGGTCCCTTTGCCTGCTGACTCGCTGCCTGGCAGCGACCCCAGCTCCCAGCTCCACAGAGCGGTGCTGTGTTTTCTGTTTCCCGGAGAAAGCATTCCTCCCTCAGGCGCTAAGACTGCTCGACCAGCAGAGTCCCCAGGAAAACGTTTGCTAATGGACCAGCGGACGTAATAGAAGGATCGCTTGCTGTTTCTACCTCTTCATTCCTGGATCGGTGGATCTTGGCTGTGGGCACAACAGCAGCGTTCATTTCTTGCTGCTTTAACACATGTACCCCATCCTAGAGAACATTATTTCTGCCTCACAAAGTGTCGCCACTAGCTGCCTTGCCAAGCAAGCCTTCGGAAGTCCATTCCGCTAGTCTAGGAGGTCACCTTGCTTGGAAACACAATAAAACCAACGACTTCCATGAACAGAGGCACATTGTTTCACTTTGCTGTCAGAGTAGTTGGTAACCTCTACACCTACCACAGTGGCCACTTTCATCATTGCCCTATTAGGCAAAGATAGGGGTGCCCAGGGGGAAAATAGCATCCCCAAATGGGTAAGCTGGCCCGTCTGACTATTATGTTGCTTCTCTGTTAAAGTTTCTCTTTGGTGAGCTTGTGTGTGGGGGCACAAGTCTGTGCACGTTCTCCTCCGATTCAGAGAGCTCCACTCTCGTCCCTTGACCCTGAGCTGTCAATCATTTCTGCGTTCCATCCATTCCGGCCATTGTACCCCGGTTCGTCTAGGTGTCCCTTTGTCTCTGCCTCTTGCAGGCGTACTTCTCACAGGTGCTCTGCTCGAAGGTGTGCCCCCTGGGGAGTGTTTCATTTACACCTGTCGTGAGCGTGGCCTAGAGGGGGTCCTAGGAACTGTTCACTTCCCGGGGCTGTCAGCGCAGCACGTAGACTCGTGTGTGAAACAGACACGTACGCATTTCTTCCTCTGCAAACCGTTGATGGGGTTTCCACCTGCAGATTGTAGCAGGAGCAGGCGTCACGGGAGTTTGAGCCATTTACTCGTGCAGCTCCCTCGTGCCTGTAGGACGTCCTAGTGCGGGATCTCGACTCTCTCACTTCCGTTTGATAAGCGGTATGGGGTGTTCTCCCAGGACCGGTGTCACACCCAGCTCAGGACTCAGAATGTCGGTGGCGAGGCCGAGTGAGAGCGGGCGGCCCCGTGGGTGCAGGCGCTGCCCGTCCAGCAGGCTGAGCGCAGACCAGTGGCGACGTCATGAGCTACCTGACTCCTTGCGTCGACTCTCCCAGGGTAAAGCACCTGGTTTGTTTGCTTCTCCTGTCTTATTTCTCTGACACGTCACATCCGGGTTTCTCCTGTGATCATTTCTTTTAACACATCCTCTCTGTTTCCTTCATAAAACCGTTGCACTTCCCGAGAAGAGGCCAATATTACAGACCATGTGGACCCCAGCTCCTGTTCTGTTACCGTGACAGGCGGCAGGGCCCACAGTCTATGGAATGTTGTCATTGGAAAACCCCACCTAGCACCTCCCAAAAGAATAATCCTCTTCATGTAGGTGAATGCAAAGAGGAGGGGCAGGTGGCCAGAAATGACGTCCCCAGCCTTGAACATGATACGTTCCTCCAAGGCGATGGTATTGTGACCCATTCCGGCCCTGCTGAGGACCGGGGACGTGGCCTGTAGGACCGTCGTCTGCAGGAAGCAGGCCTCACCGCTGGCTGACACATAGTGAGTGTGGTGAGGCGGTCAGCCAGATGCCCGCTGACCACGCCCGAGGATGCCATCCCCACCTGCACTGGAGGGAATGGTGGAATTGTTGGAACAGGGGAGATTCGTCAGCATGAAGTGGTTTGCTCAGCATTGGCTAGAGTGAGAACTCAGCCTGGACGTCAGCCGGCTGTGACTCCTAGGCCGAGCTCAGCGTCAGGGTTTCTACACTTCACCTAATGCATCTTGCCCTGTTTTATTAACTATATGGGAACATGGGGAAACAAAGGAGCAAAACAAACCTCTTTTATTGGGAGAATAGAAATGAGTGGTAACCATGTCTTAGGGCGGAAAACAGCGTTGTCTGTTCCTGGAAGTTGGGCAGGGCCAGTGGGTTGTCCTGGCCAGTGGGCTGTGAAGGAATGGGACATGTGTTCATTCAGTTGCACCGCTAAAGGTCCCCCCACTTGACTCTCCCCCCATCACTGTGAACCGGAAGCCTTCCGTTGAGGTTCCTCAACGTTATGGTTGAGTCTGGACGGATCGCGAAGCTTCCACCCAGAAAAGTGACCCAACCTACCGGAGACAGCGTGTGAGTGAGAAGTGACGGTGTTTGTTGTTGTCACAGAGATTGGAGCATTTGGTTATTTATCACAGCACCACAGTGTACCCTACCTTGCTTAATACATTTTAAAGTACATTTCTTTTTTTTTTTTTTTATCCTCACCCGAGGATATTTTTCCATTTTTTGTTCAGAGAGAGCGGGAGGGAGAGAGAGGAAGAGAGAGAGAGAGAAACATCAACGTGAAAGGGACACATCGAGTGGCTGCCACCCGCACGACCAACCAGGGCTGGGGACAAACTGCAACCGAAGTAAAGTACATTTCTTTACAGTGAAGTAATATGTAGCTATTTAGAAGAATAAGTAATAAAGAGTTGTTGGTGCTCATCTGCTCAACGATGACTTTTTTTTTTTTAATCCTCACCCGAGGACATTTTTCCATTTTTTGTTCAGGTAGAGTGGGAGGGAGAGAGAGGAACAGAGAGAGAGAGAGAAACATCGACGTGAAGGGACACATCGAGTGGCTGCCACCCGCACAACCGACCAGGGCCGGGGACAAACTGCAACCGAGGCACGCGCCCTTAGTGGGAACCGAACCCGGGTCTCTCAGGACCGCAGGCCGATGCTCCAACCGCTGAGCCAAACTGGCCAGGGCAACGATGACTTTTTATGATTTTTTTTTTAATATATTTTTTTGGATCCTCACCGAGGATATTTTTACATTGATCTTCAGATAGAGTGGGAGGGAGAGAAGGAGAAGAGAGAGAGAGAGAGAAACATCGATGTGAGAGAGACACATCGATTGGTTGCCACCCGCACCACCCCAACCGGGGCCAGGGACGAACTGCAACCGAGGTACGTGCCCTTAGCCGGAACCAAACCTGGGACTCTTTGGTCTGTGGGCCAGCGCTCTAACCACTGAGCTATATTGGCAAGGGCTACCTTTGATGTTTAAAGTGCTCTGGGCATGAGGAATATATACCCAATCATGACACATGAAGGAAAAAACATATTTACATATTGAATGTTTATTTGGATATGCTGTGAGTTTTATTGGAAAAGAATATCAATGCTGATAATTTATAATTGCTTAATAATATGACTTACATTCTAGTTATCAAACTTACCCCTTTACAAGTGGGGTTAGAGTGCGTACCTTAACCTACTTCTGGACAATGCCAGACCCCGTATCTCATCTTTCCCAGACTTCAGCAGAACATAGCTCTGTTCTCTTTGGAACCGTAAATTTGTCAGTGGGCCTGCTGCTAGCCTCCGAGTGAAGTTCTTCAATAGTAGAACGAACACTCAAACAATAAGAAAGAATGTACTTGGTTGAGAATCTTAGAGTCTATCAATACGCAATTTTTATTATTATTAAGGGAAACTTAGTGAGTATAAAAAGTACAGTTTACATAGTATAAATCTGAATTGCTCCAAGGTGTTTTAATGCCATTGGGCAGAGTACTTTTGTTCCTGAAGCTGTATTTTAGTCTGAATTGTGAATTCTGGGTCAAAGTGTGGTGGACACCTGGTGGTCATAAAACATCCCCAGGCCCTGTCCATATCTGCAAATCATCTTTTTTTTTTTTTTTAATCCTCACCCGAGGACATTTTTCCATTTTTTGTACAGATAGAGTGGGAGGGAGAGAGAGGAAGAGACAGAGAGAGAGAGAAACATCGATGTGAAAGGGACACATCGAGTGGCTGCCACCCACATGACCAACCAGGGCCAGGGACAAACTGCAACCGAGGTACATGCCCTTAGCGGGAACCGAACCGGGGTCTCTCCGGACCGCAGGCCGACGCTCTAACCGCTGAGCCAAACTGGCCAGGGCTGCAAATCATCTTATTCCCATGTTTCTTACAAGACTTACGGAAACCTACAGAATGCCTCTTTCTCTCAGGATCCGCACGTCATTGATAAAAAAAATCCCTGGGTTTCTTTCGTGTCCATGCACAGCTGTTGTTGAGAGACCTTGTTCATAAGGTCTTGGTCATTCCACAAATTTGAAATTTGGCAGGCCTGTAACCATTTCTCGGAAATGGTGGCGAGTCTCAAGGCAGTCTGTCGCGATCCTCTTGTCTTTCTGCGCAGCTATGGTTAGCCTGTCTCCCAGTGGTCACTCTGTGTGCTCCAGTTCCAGCATCTCAGTTGTGTTCTGGGCACGAGATTGACAAGCAGAGCACGCTCAGGTAGAAGGGACCCTCCTCCACAGCCACCGAGGCTGTGCCAGGCACCTTATGGCCGATCACGTCCCTAAGGCTCCCACTGGCTGCCACACATGCTACCATCCTCTCTCTCTCATCTCTCTCTACACACACACACACACACACACATTCAGATCACCTATAGTATATAGTGTCGGTGCTCAATGACACCCGCTGCTAAGAAGACACGGGCGTGTGTAGTGTGGACCTGCATGGGCAGGCAGACAGCCTTACCGTTGGGTCTGAGATGCTGAAATATCACTACACTTTATAATCCACGTGACTAGGCCTATGTCTCTGTTATCATATGTCATACTCCTAGGAGAATAATCTTCTGCTTATGGCAGGAACAGAGCATATTTGTCAAGAAAGAAAGTCAAGGAGTGAATGTCTGTTTCCAAGTAAAATGCTTCAGCGTCTAATAAGGCATCCTTCCCTTTCCTGCATCCTTCCTCTGTTTGCCGCAGACGGTGTTGCCCGGTGTGGTGATGGTGGCTGAGGACGGTGTCTGCTCCCACTGGTGGGCGTAGGAGGCAACCCTCGGAACATGCAGCAGGCCCGCGTGCTTGGATGTTGAGATGAATGTTGTCAGATCAAAGTCTGAGCTGATTCCCTCGGCGCTCGGCCATTTGAATTGTTTTAGTCATAGAAAGGTAGTGAATATTAATAAGTGAACTACAGGCATGCGCTCGAACCATTAAATATCAGTACAGAGGATGCCCTTGGAGCTCACTGAGGCTGCCTTCACGGATGAGCAATTAGACTCCAATTGAACAACCACGTGTCTTGCGTTACTTGGAAGAGTTTCTGTTTATTGCTTTGGAAGCAGCTTAATGACTCCTGTCTACAGGGTCCTGGTTGGCATGGCCTAATGGGCTCACCTCGCCGCAGGAAGGACACGCTTGTAGAGTCGTAGGTACAGAACTGTGAATGCGGGTTGGGTCTCACTGCTGGTCTAGCGTCCTTCCTCCGTATCGTAGCAACTCTGTAAAGCAGGGCTTCTTCCCATGATACGAAGGAAAGTCCCCCTGAGAGGGTGACATTCCGCGTTCCCTGAGCACACGTCTGTGCAAGTCGGACTCAATGTATGTATGTTTTTTTATCCTCAAGGACATTTTTGAATTTATCTTCAGAGAGATTGGGAGGCAGAGAGGGGGGAAGAGAGAGAGAGAGACATCAATGTGAGAGAGACACATCGAGGGGTTGCCACCCACACGACGCCAACCGGGGCCGGGGATACACTGCCACCGAAACATGCCCTTAGCGGGAACCGAACGTGGGACTCTCCAGTCTGCAGGCTGGCGCTCTAACCACTGAGCAAGACCGGCCAGGGCACGAACAGGCATTTTGAACACGGACCCTGAACGACCCTGAGGCAGGGGGCACGCAGATAGACTGAAGAGCAGTAAAATAAATGAAACAAGGCTTCACTTCTCCTAGAAGGGCTGGTGAGAATCCTTAGCAAGGGGACACCTAGGGAAAAACAAACACCTGACTTCACGAAGCTCAGGACACGCGTTTTCTGGAGTAAACAGTTAACAGCGTGATGTTTAAATACAAATGACCTGCCATACCCACTCTGGGGGTGCCCGTGCTCAAGGAGAACGTACGTTTCGTGAGCTGTCCTCTCCATGGCACTTGATGTCGGTGTTGTCCTGGGGCTGGGCTCTCCCCACAGAGTCCCCGCTGCCATCCCCAGGAGGAGCCGCTCCAGCGCCCCACGGCCGGCCACCCTTCATCAGGTGGCGTTCAGTGGGCCGCTCCGGAACACATCGCACCAGGCACGAACTGCTTTTAAATATCTGCCCTAATCCCGCAACAAAAATAAATTAATAAAAAACGAAATAACATAAATACCTGCCTTAAACTGGCGTTACTTCTGAATTGTTATTTTGATGTGAACGGAAAAGAAAAAGAGAGATAGCTGAGACATAGGGAAGGATTGGTTTACGTACAGGCAATACCAGTGGACGGTCAGGGACCCTGTTGGTGCTTTAGATGCGGTATCTTTAATTTTCAGATGAATTCTATGGGATGCATTATCTCCATTTTATGGAATAGGAAATTCAGACTCAGGGATAAAAATGTATAAATCTGCATCCCATTGAAGGTAAGAATTAAAATCTAAGACTACCTGTTCCAAAATGTGATTTTAATACATTGTGATCTCTCTCTCTCTCTCCCCCTCCTCCTTCTCCCCTTCCTCTCCTGCTAATCTATTTCTCCTTCCATTTGCTTGTCATCCATCCACCCACCCACCCACCCACCCATCCATCCATCCATCCACCCATCCACCACCCATCCATCCATCCATCCATCCACTCACCCATCCATCCATCCATCCACCCACCCACCCACCCACCCATCCATCCATCCACCCACCATCCACCACCCATCCACCCATCCATCCATCCATCCATCCATCCACCCATCCACCCATCCACCCATCCACCCACCACCCATCCACCACCCATCCACCCAGCCACCCACCCACCCACCCAGCCAGCCACCCACCCACCCAGCCACCCAGCCACCCACCCACCCACCCATCCACCCACCCACCCATCCACCACCCATCCACCCAGCCACCCACCCAGCCACCCAGCCACCCAGCCACCCACCCATCCACCCATCCAGCCACCCATCCAGCCACCCACCCACCCAGCCACCCACCCAGCCACCCACCCATCCATCCATCCATCCATCCATCCATCCATCCATCCATCCATCCATCCATCCACCCACCTTTTATTTTCCCCCATCTCCTTTCCTAATTCTCCACTTTCCCATGACTCACCTACCTGGTATCACCCTTTAATTGAAAATGGGGTTGTTAGCCAGTGTCCTGAGATTTCCCTGCACTAGAAGTTTTGTCCTACAAAGATTCATAGGTTTTTAGAGTGGGATTGTCCCTTGGCAAACCATCAGACTGTCCTGTCACCGGGAGGGAGCTCCCGTCCAGGGACACTCGGCAGGCCTCTTTCTGTCGAGTTCCTGGCACAGCTTGAACGGGATGGAGTCTTTTGACTTACAATGCTTTCCCCCCAGAACTTTAGCTTACAGCCTAATAGTTAAATATTAGATGAGCTCAGTCGTGACACTTCTAGGTGACTGAAAGAAGGAAGCAAGTCTACTCACAGAATCAATTTGTTTCATAAGAAACAAACCATTAGTTGAAAGAGTGATTTTACCATCATGTGCACTTGCAAATTTCAAGTTTAATAAGGTGTTTTCTGAGATCGGTACTCTTATTTCTTAAAAATCTAATGTATTGGGATAATACTGGTTTAAGACTGATACTCTTACATAATACAATGGAATGCATTTTTTTTTTATTTTTTATTATTGAAGTTGGCTCAGTTATGAAGTATGTCTCCAACTGAGCCTGCTAAGACTGTTTTCCTTAGTGTTGCATGCGAATGAACCAACTCAAATTCTGTCTAATGGTTTGCAAGAGGTGTACCAGTAGATTAAACATTTCTAAGGTTATTATTGGACAGTCTAAAAATTTCAAAGGGCAGTCCTAAATGGGATAGAATAGAAATTATATTTATCAGGGAACCTAACCTTGCCAATGACATGAATTATTCTTTAGAAACGATATGAATCCTCACTCTTTGCCACTGTTCTATAATAAAATATATTTTATTAATTTTCAAAAATATTTTGTTACTTATTTAATATTAGTGTTTTCATTACACGAATTTGAAAACTAAGACTGAGAAGGGGTAACAGAGAGAATTACATAAAACGGTGCTGCCTAAATAAGCAAAATGTATTTCATTTTAGCATGAATCAAAGTCTAGTGGATTACCACAGAAAACACACATTCATCACTATAAAGCGCCACTTCAAAAAAGTGAATTTAACAGTTCAAGTTGCAGTTGATGACTGATTTAGAATGGGTACATTTACCATTTTTAAATGATGGATGTGTGGTTCCTTCCATAAAATGCCGCTTAACCTCTGTTAAAATATTCAAACATATACAAAATTCAAATCTTTGGTAGGCTTTAAAAATATCTCATTGTGTTTAATAGTATAGCTGCTGTGGATATATATTTTTAAAGATCATAAAGCCAAGGCCTTTAATTGCAGAACTTGGCAAAACCATTGGGGCCATTTCTCCTAATCTCTTGAAAACTTCCATGAAAATGGTTTCCTGTTGCTGTATTTAAAGCCCCATCTGCACGAGTCAGGTCTCTCCAGAGACACGGCCCCGTCCGATTACATATGCTAAGAAATACATAGGTTCGGGGCACTCTTATTTCTGTGTGGAAGGGGGGAGACTTCAGTAAGTTAGGAAATGTGCCCTTTCATTCCTGTGGCCACGTGTCATCTTTTTCTAATTAAAATGAATGTTTATCATCCCACACCCACATGACAGACCAGCCACCGACTAATGAAGCCCGAGCTGTGATGCAGAGAAGTTAATTTGCCTCTGGAAACGGACAGGACATTGGAGACCCGAGAGGGACCATCCTCCGACCTCAGGGACAGGCCACCCTCCCCCCGGAAGGTCCTGGGACAGCATCTGTTTTTCCAGACTTGCGGATCCCATCACCTCCCCTGGTAACTTTGGCACTTAATCCTTCTGACTGTGGGAGTCGAAATTCAATTTAGAAACAGAAATTAAATTTAACTTTATGAAAGAGAAATCTACACTTCTGCCTAAAACCCTTAGCAATAATGAGATAAATGTTCCATAAATGCAGAGTCGTAGTTTATGATTTGAACAAGTAGGGTGGTATTATCAATATTTAATGTATTTTTTTTTCATTCAGTACACCCGGTCCTTTATTCATCAAATATTTATTAAATACCAACAACCAAGGGATAGTGGGGGTGTGACAAAGGATCAGAAAGAGGTACAAAAGAGTTACATTTTAGGATTGATTTGTATCTTATCTTGGTGGCACTGATGAAGTTAAGTTTGTGTACATATATCAATCAAGCTTTAGGTACAAATTTTAAATGTGTGCAACTTATTAATTATACATCAGTAAAGCAGTTAAGTTGCTAATACAAATTTTTCTGTTTCTACCTTAACTTGAAAAGAATCTGGAAATAAAAAGAAACATATAATTAGCAAGTCATATTTAAGTTATGGGGGGAGTCTTGACGTTTTACAGGAAAACATTGATTAATAATTCATTTCCTGAGTCAATCCGTAGCACCTGTTCTGGTTTTGAAATGTGGCATTCCACACGCTTATTAAGTATAACCTAATGAACATGATTGTATACACTTTCACACTGTAAACAGTATTTGGACAAGTAGTGAATAACCTACATGATGTCAGTTTTACTTCTGTCTTTGTTACTACAATGCATTGAGTCTTGTTGGAATTGGAAGAGGACATAGAGGGGATAAATGGGGATGGAAAAAATTAAAGTAAAGTAAAAAATAGAAAGAAAGAGTGCACTTTTATTAAGGGACTTGGCCACCCATAGGGCATCGCCCCTGTAAGCAAACGTCGACGTGACCCTCTCAGTGCCATCCGTAGGCTCCTTATTACTCTTGCAGAACATGTTGCAAAACCATAGGCTATCCCTTGCCGTCAACTGTGATTGCTGCCCTCCCAATTCAGTTATTTCTTTTTCCGTTTCTGCCTCTACATGTATTGTCTAAGACCAACAGAGAATATACATGCTGCCCCCAGCCACTCTTATTATATTAGTCCTCTTGACTCCTTAAAAGGTGACACGTATTTATTTTCCCCTGATATATATGTTCTTGGTAACGCATCTGAATTTCTCTCGTTTCACATCAAGATGCCTTATGTCTGTGAACGTGAATTTCTCTCCTCAGTTCGTCTTATTCGAGCGCTAAGAGCAAGTTGTCATCATAAGGACATCGCTTCGCCTTTTCTTCCTGTTTTTGTCCGCCGGTTGGAATCTGCGCGTCTCTGAGTCTGTACGTCCCGGCTTTCCTGTCGCCCTTACTGCGCCCTGCCGGACCCTCGGCTTTCACAGGATGAGCTGCGCAGTGTAAACACATGACAGATGTTGCAGATTTGCCTAATTTGATTTGGGGGGGAAATTGGGTCATTTATCTTAGTGACTGCGAAATATGGTTTCAGTTAAATCTGTTTTTTTTTTTCTTTCTCTGTGAACATTAAAAATTGAGACAAGCCCGATGGCCTAGCTTTGGACGGTTTCCCCAGGAGCCTCCTGCCCCGTGCCAGGGCAGCTCTGTGCCGTCAGCGATGCTCGTGTGTACGGGGGGGACAGATGTACTTCGATTATTAGGCCTTCGTGATATCTGACCGTCACAGAGGCTGGTGGATCACAAGGCCAGTGAGGTGCACCGATTTTCGTACAAGATTGACATTGTTGCAGAACCTCTTCAAAGTGCTAGTTGCTTAAAAGCCATTGTAGTCCAGTGTTTATTCACTTACTGTTTTTCATAGTCCGGTCACTCATGGGAGTAGGGAGGATGTCGGACATGTGGCCCGAAGCAAAGGCTGTGTTCAAACCTCCAAAGAGACCCTGGGGACCCAGAGAAGCTGCTTGGAAGTGAATCCCTCACCAAAATTCTGTTGCAGACTTCAGACAGTTTTATGAATCTTACAGGTAATAACCAAGGTCAGTAATAAAGGCCAAGAACCAAGGGCACACGTGGCTGGTCTCAGTCTGGGTCTCTGTGATCAGTCATCATGTTGTTGGCTGAGGGTTACACCTGGAGACAGGTAGCTTGGGCGAGGCTGCACCCCGGACCCAGATCAGTTCCCTGGAGGTGGCAGAGGGTGACACATCAGATCCAGTGTCGCTGGCTAACTGGAAATTGAGGTTCTGAGTTCTGAGGGGCAACTCAGAGGTTCACCAGGTCGTACCCAGCCGCGGTCACACCAGCATGGCCTCTTTGTCCCTGGGGCTGTCTTGGAAGTTTTGTCTGCATCTTCCTTGAACAGGTGGTTGAAGGTCTCACGACTGTGGCCACTATCATTCTTGAACTGTTCATTGGCTTAGGGGCAGCTGAAAACAAATCTCTGAACCTCATATATTCCCTTTACCAGGAAATACTTCATAGGCAGTTGTCTCAAATTAAATGCAGAAGGAGAAAGACCAAGCAGAAGCCATGACCTCAGGCCTTTTGTAAAACAACATGAGACCCGGTAGAGATCCCTACCAGGGAGGTCTCTTCAAACCGGCACAGATCGCCCCTGAGAAACAAAAGCATTGGCATTAAAAGGAAACATTGATAAAGGTTGTAATCCTTACCAAATAACACCTAGAGTTTTAACCTCAGCAGAGGGATGCCGCAGAGACGGCATTTTTGAGGGAGCAAGTAGATTAAAGGATTCATAAGACAGGGCTGAGAAAAGTTAGCCGTGCTTTAGTTTTATTCCCAGAATCATTCACTGTCCAATTTCTTGGAAACCCTGTGGAAAGAGAAGTCGTGTTATTTCAGGGTGAAGGTGTGGGGACAGCAAATGTGCGCCCCAATTAAGCAGCTATTGGTCGGTCAGTTTGCACTTAGCAAGAAGTGTGGAAAGGAACAGTTGACGCTAAGGTTTTGCAAAGGTCAGTGCAGCGTTGTAAATTCTTCCCCCCTTCCCTTTGGCCAGCATTAGTTATGGGGTAAGGTGCTGAGGCCAGTGGTCCAGGTCCGGACCTCCACCTCTGTCTGAGATTTCCCTCAGAGCCGTCCACAGCCTTTGGAGCGTGTGGATTCTTGAGCAAGTGCATCGGGCAGCTCTCGTGACTTCGCGATTCCTTGGACCACTGTGATCATCGTGGGGGGAGGCCTGGGAAGCAGCGTTTAAGGCTCTGAGTCCGCACAGTGTAGGGTGTGAAGCTTTGCAAAGCAAGAAATAGAATCGCTAATCGGCTGTGAAAGTCTGTCCATTGGTCCCACTCTTTTATCTGGTTCTGATCGTAGAAACACATCCCAGTCCCCAGCTGGGCTCCCCGACTCAGATGGCCGAGGAAGTGGTAGATGGGCCCGGCTGTCAGGGTCCCTTTCCTGCGCCTCATTCTGTACCAGGGGGGTCTCTTCAAACCGGCACAGATCGCCCCTGAGAAACAGAAGCATTGGGGTTAAAAGGAAGCGTTTATAAAGGGTGTGATCCTTACCAAATAACCACCTAGAGTTGTACCTCAGCGGAGGGAATAAGAGAACTAGAGGAAGAACAAAGAGCGGGCCCTGGACCGCATGGCAGTCAGAGGCACGGGGTCTCCCCCAGACGGGGCGGGACGCGCCGGCGGGGCTCCTGCGCGGTTCTTGGGAAAACTGTTTCCTTCCCATTTGTCAGCTTCTAAAGACTCCTGAGAGAGTCCAGTCCCCGTCACTCTTTAGTGTGGAGCTTTAAGACACGGAAAGATAATGTTTGTTTGTTTTTTTTAACTGAGACATGACATAAAGACCAATTCCTGGCACTTTTCATGATTATAGGAATTATGATAACGCCAAGGGGGTACTTGAAATATTGGGGGCATCATTTTGTAAATTATATAATTGCCTAACCATTATGTGATGCACCTGAACTGATCTAAAATAATAGTGAATGTCCGCTGTGACTGAAAAATAAAGGTGACAAACGACAAAAACAAAGAGTGTCTGGCAAAGTCCGTTTGGAAGGAACCCAAGGGCACGCTTCGTGGTGTTATTTTCAGTAGACCGGGCATCCGGACAGAAGCTGGCCTCAGCTGTTCGTTACAGACTGGGGTGCACTGCATTACAAACCTCTACAGTAAATTTTGCAGAGCCTCAGCTAATTATGCACACTTTAATAATGGGGTAATATTCTTTCAATTCCCATTGATGATTAAGGATGATAAGCCGTGTCTCATAAAATTCTTTAATGATCGTTTCTATAATTATGTCCCAACTTGGAAATACATAGTCTGAAAAAGAAAATAAGATAGTGGTAAGATAGTTGTTGTTCCACAGGGAGACGTTACGAGCCATCCAGGGAGCAGAAAATGGGGAGAAGATATTTATGGCCATTTGAATGTGACCACTGCATAAAATTCACCTGCAAGTGTTCAAGACTACATTGAGGATCTTATTCCTGCCTGTCTTTTACCTTTACAGGTTTGATCGCTTTGTTAGTTTGGCAGGTACAGTATATGCCAGAAACGTCCTCAAGAATTTTGAGTAAAAATGCTGACGTTGATTTAAGCTCGCAGCCAACTTTTCTCGGAAACTCTGGCGGATGAACTACATACAGTTACCAGCGTTAGCAAAATGGAAGAGTAACAGCGGGAATTGATTGATGAGGTTGTCTTTCATGATTAGGGGTACAGACTCCTTGTAAACAGGGAGGCCACTGATACATCCCCATGGCCTTTGAATTCTGTTGTTACGGACTCTGTTTTCCTTGGATAGTCTCTGCTGGAGGTACACAGCGACATCTAGGAACAAATATTAATAGGTTAATAGGTAGGGTTAGGTACCAGCCTTTGTACTGAAACATGAGCATCTTTGGTCAAGTGTCAGATAATTTACAGAAATAATCACTGCAGTCAGCCATACAAATATATTTTATTTATATGTAGTGAAACCATGAAAACTAAATTTCTCTTGATTCGTCAGGTCGCTTTTGGCCATTGAGATAAGTTTTTTTTTTGTTTGTTTTTTTATCCTCACCCGAAGATATTTTTCCATTTTTTGTTCAGATAGAGTGGGAGGGAGAGAGAGGAAGAGAGAGAGAGAAACATCGACATGAAAGGGACACATTGAGTGGTCGCCACCCGCACGACCGGGGACAAACTGCAACCGAGGTACATGCCCCTAGCGGGAACCGAACCTGGGTCTCTCTGGACTTCAGGCCGACGCTCTAACCGCTGAGCCAAACTGGCCAGGGCTGAGTTAAGTTTGATATACAAAGATTTCTCACAGGAGTTATGAGTCATTACAAACTGGAGAGCCCTGGCCCGGCGGCTCAGTGGTGGGAATGCTGTCCCATACACCAACAAGGTTGCGGGTTCAATTCCCTCCCAGGGCACACACCTAGGTGGCTGGTTCCATCCCCGGTCGTGGTGCCCATAGGAGACAACCGACTGATGTTTCTCTCATATCAATGTTTCTCTCTCTCTCAAATCAATAAACAGGGTCTTGTGTGAGGGTGAAAAAATAAATAAATTGGAGAATTGCAGTTTGTTTTTGTTGTTGTTTTTGTATAGCTCATAGTTTTTTGAGCAAAAAAAAAAAAATGCAGGTTTTTGTTTCCTTTTTTTTTTTGAAACTGCTTGCTTATCTGAGCTTGATATTCTTAGAGTATAAACATAATGACAGAAAACACAAATTTGATCAGGTCTGCAGAATTTCCCAAGAGCAGAAAAGAGTGGGAGATGGAGGAAAACAGAAAGTAAGGGAAGAAGTGCGTGGGAGCCGACTGCAGACAGATATTAAATTATCACTGGAAAAATCTAATTATGTTCTCTCTGCCAGGAGGACAGAAAGACCAGATACAGGAAACCCATTTTCACACTTACAAGCACACACTCAGATAAACATACACAGGGTTGGTGCACACGCAGAGAGATTTGTTCGAGCTGAAAGAAGGTGACCTCTCTCTCTCATCTCTCTATCAGACATGAAAGAAAACTCGACTCATGAGGGCTTTTCTCTCGTGTCTCTGAGTGAACAACTGGGGGACCCTGCTCCATAGAATCAGTGTTGTGATCAGCAGAGACAGCAGAGAACGTTCTAGCTGTCTCTCCAGGTCCCTGCCTCACAGAGCAGAAGACAGGAGAGCGCTCCGTGGGAGGATGTCCACCAAGAGCCAGTGGACGAGACCGCAGAATGAAACCTGACTTGTTGTCACCTTCATCTTGGGCTTCCCAGCCTCCAGACTGCGGGGAAAAATATTTTTGTTGTGTGAGCAACCCAGGCTGTGGAATTTCCTTGTGGTACCCCTGGGAGACGAACACGGCGAGATTCATCCAGTAGCCAACATCAGAGTTGTCGACACCAATACCATGGTCGGTGGTCGGGGCCACCAGCTTTGGTGTCTACAGCCATTCTCGCGGTGAAAATGAACAATACGAGAGCCACTGACTTCTAATTACAACCAGTGACACACCCTCGTCGCACACAGGGAAGTCAGTATCAGTCACGGTAGGTAGTCGTAACACAAAGGTGTAAGAGGTGCGCTAGCATGAAGGCCAGGTCTCCAAAGCGAAGCTGAAGGCTCCTGGGTGTCTAACCACCTGTCCCTGACAGGGGAGACAATGACATCGCTTCCAGGCTCTGTCCTCACTGAAGCTTCCCAGGCTGGGCCGTGGGGACGCTGGGCCCAATTCAATCACCCAGGAAGGAGAAAGAACAACAAAGCCATTAACCTGGACAAATCCATCACCGTCGGAGAACGGGGGGCGAGAGGCTCACAGGGCGCCGATCTCAGAGTGAGAGACAGCCAGGGGCAGCTTCATTCCCAGAACTGCTCTGTGTTTGGGAAGCTGCATCTATTCGTCATAGCACAGGGTCGAGGGCCAGCAAGTCTGGTGGCCATCGCTGACAGCCGTGGTTGGCCTACTGGGTTCAGCAGAGACAATGGGAGATGGAGTGGGGTCAAGGTGTCCCGAGGGGCAGCAAAGTGTTTGTGTGCTTGTTTGTTTTTCCCCTTTACTCCCTGTCTTGTGGCCAAAATCCAGAACCTGAGCAGATTTTATTACCTGTATCCGGAAAATGTGTATGCCCACCTTTACCTTCAAGTCCGCCTGTCCGTCATGTCTTATGTGGACTATTTCAAGAGCTTCCTAACGGGACAGAATTTAATTTCCATAGAGTAGCCAGAGAAGTCCTGTGGAAGTGTGGGTTAGCTCATGTGGTTTCTTGTTCAAAACCCCATGGTGCTTTGCCACCTCATTAAATTCAACACCTTCCCTTTGCTTCCGAATTAATCTGTGATCTGGATACTTCTCTAACTTCAACAACGACTACCTTAAGCTTATGCTCACTTATTGTTCTTCTTCAAATAACCCCGAAACATTCCTATTTTTTAATTGTTTTCTGAATTAATAATTGAATGTCTAGCCTGAAACAATAGTAGATAAACTCCTGAATTAATGACTGAGACTATGCCCCAGGCATTTAAATATAAATGCTAATTCACATTAAAGAAATGTACAAACAACCAAATAGGTAGATGGCGTTTTGACAGAGGAGAAAACTGATATTCAGAGGATTTAATTAACGTGCACAAGATTATCTGACTAATTATTAAAAACTCGGGGTTCTACAATAACTTGTTTTTACCCCAACCATGTTGCAAATGACTAACTAGCCACGACTGTACACTGAGGGGGCTGCAAAGGGTGTCTCTCTGTCACTACCGGGGATTCAGAAACTTTGTGGGGAGCGCATGTGGGTCAAGCCTGCGACTTCCTCATGTGGTCTGAGCACTGGCGTTCTTGGAATTTCTGTGCATTAAGACACTGAGACTAGCAGTTCTCATTGTGTTCCTACAACCACAGCCTAAGGTTAAGCAAATGAGCATGCCATTACATTTTCCCACGTACATTCATTAGGACTCCGTGGGAACCTAGGGATGGCACTACCTGAGCTGAATTTCCCCGCGTACTTTTTCCTGTTGCAATTCGTCTATTTTAACTGTGACCACATTCGCGAAGACTTTTCTAAAATCAGCAGGGATGATGCTGTCACAGTGAGTAGAAAGAAGAAACACTGTCACTTCATCAACTCCTCCAGCTGCCCCGGTACTTTGCCTTGAACTTCCTTTCGTGGGTCTTTCCGGTTTGAAGGAGCTGGTCAGCAGACTGTCTCCCGGGCAGGCTGTGGGTTCTCTCGCGTTCTCCTACCCTACAGCTGAGAAACGTCCACTGGGGACTGGCCTGGGGGTTCTCATCTGGGATTTACTTCTTCAATCTTTCATATGTTTCTTTCCTGAGGAGCTGTTTTTGTCTCATTTATCTTATACTATAGTTAATTGCCAATTTATTTATATTTATATAAATATAAAGCTATATTTTTTCCCTAAGTAATTCTTGTTTTAATTTTGCTTACCTATTTTTTTTTTCTTGTTCACTTTTTTTAATGATATGTCAATGTCATAGATCTTGTTTATTTTTTGTCCTTTGTCTTTGGTTTCAAAGGTTGACACCTGCTGGCGAGAGTGAACCTGACAGGTGCGGCCTGTTTATTGCACATCCTTAGACTACACACCGGTTACCTTTCCCTTCGTTCACAGTTTTTCCCTCTTGGCATGACTAGTTTCACTTTTCCCCATCCCTTTATGTTCACATTTCTGTGATTTCATTTATCCAACTCTTAAATTTAATTATTTATTTGGCAGTCGTATTTTCAGTTTCCGAGACCTTTGTCTCCTTAATGTACGATGGCAATTACGTTCTTAGTATCCAAGAGCAGCTTCCTCCATGGCCTCGTCTCCTGCTATAATACGTGGAGTTCCTCTGAGATACTAATTAGATACTTTTGTTTGTTTGTCTCCATTTTTTATTACACTTATTTTCTTCCAATCATTACCATTAGCGTGTACTTTGAGTTTGCGATCTCAGGACTTGGATGTGAAGGGGAGATGTTTCTTTGACGCTGCGGGCTTCCCACCCGTGGTCCGAGACTGTCCCTTGTCCACGTGTGGTTAAGAACAGGCCGTGTGAGACTCACGTGCGTTACGTGTACGGGTCAGGCTCCCTGGCTCACTGGCTGTCCTTTTGGGTGAAGATTTGAAGAAAGGCTCATTTACTCATGTAGAACATATTTGCATATTTCTCCCTAAGCATGATTTCTTGAAAAAAGAATTTTCCAATTCCTGCCCAGGGTGGCGGATGTTTAGTTGTTGCATCTTTTGTGAAGAAGTGGTATATACTGCTTCTTGGACAAATGTTGTATTTCCCCTTTGAATATATAAACTTCAAACCCAGCATTTTCGGATTCCTCAGCTGCTCAGATCCGTAGTCTTGTCTGTGAGTTCTCTGGGCTACGTTTCCTCCAACTAATTTCATCAATGATCTTCGTTTGCTTTTCACATGCCAGATATGTGTTCCACTACCTTGTAACCAACCTGGAGGTCTCCCCTTCTCTGGATCATGAGTTTATATAACGTGTAACTAAT
Source organism: Molossus molossus (assembly GCF_014108415.1). NCBI lineage: Eukaryota > Metazoa > Chordata > Mammalia > Chiroptera > Molossidae > Molossus > Molossus molossus. The sequence continues at coordinate 113,802,558 of NW_023425399.1, forward strand.
AATGTCACGGAGCTCAGCTCCCTTGGTTCCTGCAGGTGCAGCCTCACATGTGATCAGTCCAGCATCTTAAAGTGGAAGGAAAGGGTGAAAAGTGTGTGGAAGAAAAGAAAGGAGGAAAGAAGGTCTTATTTGTGTTGCACATTTAATAAATCACTCACCTGTGTGTCTGCTCCCAGAGATCAATTTGTTTCTTCCTCCAGGTTTATGTTTTTATTCATGGATATTGAGCACTGAATGGACTGTGTTTCTACTAATTTCCAAATTCCTGCTCTTCAACCCTAATCATTTTCCCCAAGTATTTTTGTTAAGTCCCTGTTTTTGTGCAGAGATTGCGGTGATTGTTAGTGGGGAGGGTATGAATGAAGAGACAAGAATTGGAGGCTGGGAAACACATGTTTGTGTCTAAATGCAGTCACTACTCATGCACTCAAGGAACAAATGATTCATTACATGATGGATAACAGACCCCTAATAATTGAGCCAGGGAGATAAACAGATGGAATATAATCATTGCGTATATTTCTGTCTTTTTCCCCCCCTCTTAATTGTCTAGTCACCTTCTGGAGGTGGAACTAGGCTAAGCCATTTCCAGGAAAGGCATCGGGGCGGGGGGGATCCCCTGCTGTTGCCAGACACAGGTGTCGCTTGGTGCAACCTTAGAACTCAGCGAGTGGGCATACGTTACGGAAATCGGACTTGCTGTCTGGCTGCAGAAATTCCTGGCCCTGACATAAACATCCCATACCCATCTGTACCCCCTTCACCGTCAGTTTCGACTCATCTCGTTTCTTAAAACATTTAATCACTGAGGTGTGTATAGCACTCTGGTGTTTCCAAGTCGACTTCAGAAATAAAATTTCATTTCATTCTCAGACAACCCCTCCGATGTCAGGATGACTGTTCCAGTTTTAGACACAAAGGGACTGAAGTCGGAAGAGATGCGCCCCTCTTCCCAGGGGGCAGGACGGAGACGACAGCCCACCTTTTCTGGTGCCTCACAGGAGTGACATGGAGACGAGTTCGTTTGGCCTGGCTTTTTGTTTTATGAGATAAGCATCCTTGGGCGAAAGGCTGATCTCTCGGACCTGTCCACGCATGGGGTCCTTCTCGGGGTTCAGTCCTATGACAATTAGGCCTCTAAGTGCCTTCAGAGAAGAGATTTGTTCTCTGTCTTTCCACTCTGACGACTTCACCTTACAATAGCAATTCTTGTTGGAAAAGGGTGCTGGTCAGCAAAGGAACACGCTAACACTTCAGTTCCTAAACGGTGTTGCCCGAGGACTCCTCTGCTAGTCAGAGAAGTTTCCAGTCTTTGAAATCACTTCTCATGTCATTTAACACTTCCCTACTTTCCACTCCTGCATGAAATTCCTCGTTCAGATGGATTTGTGGAAATGCTAATTCTTGCTAGGGACCTACCAGCATGCCCAGCCCAGCTAAGAATTAATCATGTAGCATCCTCAGTCTCAGGAAGATGTGCTACCCAAAGACAAGGCTTTATTCTGACATAAAATGCAGACTGAAGGAAAAATGGTGAACCACGAAAGGAAAACATTTATTATGTAACCCTGAACGATACTTGGACCACGGGGGACTTGGCGTGCGAGAAATGGAGGAATTCTCATCCCGGTTTGTAAGACGGCCCCGCATCAGCCCCTTGATCCGGGCTTTCTGGTGATGAATGAATCTGACTTTTGCAAGCCCGGGTAGTTAGGCTGTTTTTGTTAAGTGATTCATTAAACTCAGTAAATCCAGAAAGAGGAGCTAGTTAGAGGAGATACCGTATTTCATGCTGGCCTGTTCAGATCCTTCTTCACATAATGAGCAGAGTTTCCAAACTTTTAACAATAGTGCCACCAGCAATAAAATACTTGCCTGCAATACGGACGGTGCAGTTTTCTGTTCCTAGAGCTTCCTCCTGTCGGTGGGGACCGCGGGGGAGGCTGTCTTCACACACACCACCGTCGTCTCCAGCGAACATGGTTCGAGCATCAAAAATCATTCCTCGTTTTATTTTGACAACTTCACTATTTTTTTTTTTTTTACCCATAGAGCTGTTTGAAAACCCATTGTGACAAAATGCTCAGCTCTTGAAAGAAATATGCTTTTTGAGAGAGGAATGTGCACCCACAGCCCTTTGGTGCGCATCAGCGTTAGTGTTTCCGCTTCCCGCGGGTCCCTGTTGAGACACAGCCTCGCCTTAGCCTAGGTGCTGCAGTTTGTAAATTATGTATCTGTAATATATGCAATATACATTCGGGGAATTTTTACATGGACATTAAACATCGACGTAGAAAACACCGAGGGTGAGATGCGGAAACCAACAGATGATGACATTACAAAATGGAATTGAGTTTGGCTCTTGGTAGGTTGGAATTGCGTCTATGGCTCTACCACTAATTTAATCAAGGACTTTAGCAAAGTTAAGTGTAATTATATTTCTGAGTTTCTCTATTGACAAGTGAGGCAAATTGTCCACTAACATACCATAGGGTCCTTCCCACAGGTAATTATTTCTTTTGATTAATGTACTGTAGTCTTTATTTACATATTCAATAAAATTAGGCCTTCAAATATGATTTCCGTGTTTGTAACATGGAGATCACTGTATTCTCTAAAGAGATGCATGTTCTAGTCTAGCATAGCTGACGCCGTTGAACGTCTGGGAGCGTGGGGGTAGGCTTATCCTCCGAAAGACTGTGTCCCTTACGACCTTGCTGCAATACGAGATTCTGAGCCTTATGTATCTGATCTTAGATATCACCTAAAAGGTTTTTTTTAATGAATACTTATCTAATATCCATGATTCACCTTCTGAATGGTGGCGTTCTGTACGGATGCAGGAACGTGTGGCTAATATTAGCAGGTTTGCTGATTTTCTCACAATAGAAGATGGTGTCTTACATTTTAAATGCTACTCCTTAACCTTTATGTTTAATGCATTCTTTTTGTTTTCTCTTCACGTGAACACATTTTAAAAAAAATATTTGAAGAAATAAGAGATGCAATGCTTAGCCAACTTTTGGTATATATAAGCAACCTAAAAGTACTAGCATTGTTTTATATTAATAATTTTGAACTTTATTCATTTACCAGGTATTTTCTAGTTAACTTCTCTTCCTCCCTCCCTTCCTCCCTCTCTCTGTCTCTCTCTCTCCGTCTCTTCTCCACTTTCAAATCCAACCATTTCTATACAGCATTTTACCCCCTAGCTTTCCAATGTCCAGGGAAGGAGTTGGGAGGTCTCTCCACCTTTTTGTTAGTGATTAGGTAAAGATGTCAACATAATTTTTACTTATCATATTTAAGGTCTTTTACAATGCATGTGGGCATTACAGGGGATGGTCTGATTGTCCACAAGCAGCTGGTTGGATGCCTGAAGCAATACATTGGGGGTCAAGCCACCCGACTCATCACCAGGCACCTGTGTCTAGGACCACATTGTGTCTGTTCTCTGTGCATCACTTAGCTCATCTGTAAAGACCGACCCTGAGCTGCACCCACATCCCAGCTGCTCCCTTCTTAAATTCTGGGTCTGCATTTAACATACAAGGTTTGCAAGTGTTTTCATGTTTCAAGTCTGCAGGCAATGTGCGTAGACACCTCACTTACACAGAAGGGAAATATTTTATCATAAATCAACACCAATTTTGACTTATGTAGTTATATAGTTTACCTAATGTTTTTCAGGGAGCCCTCCCCAATCAGCTGATAATTTCCAGATTTCATTACTGTAAGCAACCAGTACAGACTAGGTACATCCTATTAGACATGTTCCTACAGTAAGGGCTCTCCCACAAGTGGATGCCATCGATGCATTGCCCAGTGGTCTGTCAGGTGGTCTGTCATTAGTACATTTACAAAGAGATTGGGCTAGGTTGTCTCCCTTCTTTTCTAAGGTTGTTGCTTTGGTGAGCTGAGAAAATGCATTTCAAAGTGGTGCTGTAACTATCTCCTTCCTGTTCTGTTCATTTCTAAATTGCTTAGATTTTGGTCAAATACTATTTGATTACTGATCATGGTGGTAATAGAACTATTAAATATCTTATATCAGATGTTTCCAAGTTTCTCAGATATTATGCACATTTCGATCTGAGTAGTAAATAGTTGACTCAAAAAATTCTCTTATTTATGTGATGGTGACTCAGATTGTAGAAGTTTAGACTTGGAAGATAAGAAGTTTAAAACCCAAACACCTTGCATAATTTCCCAAGGTTTTGCATATACTCAGTGGAAGTACTTTCTTTACAAATAATCACACGTAAGTATTTTTCCATTCAACTAGCATACATTCTTCAAGTTGGTAAATCTTATTTGCAAGGTTAATTATTCTGACCTTAACTCCCATTATTTGTTGGCTTCCACTGAGTTCTGCCATCACTAGATATTTTATATTTTATTAGAAAATTGTGTTATTTTATGTAACATACATTTACTGGCACAGAAAATTAAAGAGAAAGCTGAACCAACATTAACATATAAAATCATCATGTAAAAAGCCTGTAATGATATAAAATAACTTTCTCATAGTTGTACTTGATTTAAATTTAGCTTCATATAACCATAAAATTTATTCTGATTACTTCAGATATCTTTAACACGATTTCTCATAAAACACGGAGTGCTATTTTATAGAAGAACATTATTATTCTTTATAGATGAATGAGAATTATATGGACATATATAAATATTGAATTACCTTTGCTGACATGAGTGATGGTGAAATTTATCAATAAAACCCTCAGAAATGTTTGCCAATCTACTGCTTTTTCACTAGGAAAATGGGCTCTTCTAGACAATGAGTCACAGAAGGCTTTCATAGAGAAGCCACTTAATCAACACTTCAATATACATAATTTGAAATGTTCATAAATATATTAAGACATTGGCAAAATGACACAAACATGGCATTGATAAAAATAATACAATTAAACTTATGAGTTTGATTCTGCCATGCCCTTTTTTAGCCAAAGTGGCTGCAGGTTACCCCTGAGAGAGAAAATGAATCTCATATCTGAAAGGCTGCTTGTTAAGATTTTTTTTTATCATCACCGGAGGACATTTTTCCATTTTTTTATTCAGATAGAGTGGGAGGGAGAGAGAGGAAGAAAGAGAGAGGGGGAGAAACATCGTCGTGAAAGGGACACATTGAGTGGCTGCCACCCACACAACCCAGCCAGGGCCGGGGACAAACTGCAACTGAGGTACGTGCCCTTAGCGGGAACCAAACCCGGGTCTCTCTGGACTGCAGGTTGATGCTCTAACCACTGAGCCAAATCAGCCAGGGCTGCTTGTTAAGATTTTGAGCAAAGCATTTTGTGAAGGAATAAGGAGCAATTGTCAAAATAGATAGCCAACGTTATTGTCACTGCAACACTGTGAGTATTGTCACTCACAGATGCCGATCACTCATTGTTTGTAGAGGGATGTAATCTATTTAGAGCGGAAATAAAGATCAAATGTTTTATTCCCTCAACATGTAGCATTGTTTGGATTTACTATAATAAAATTAATTGGTAGTAGTTTAGACAGATCAAGGTTAAAACACAACTCAAACACTTTTTTCCATCCTCAAAATTTACTCTTTAACTCTTTCAATATTTTTGGCACCGAAAGGGGACTGGACACAGGGTGATAACATCCTAGACCTCACTGAGAAAGAGCTTCATTTGCATTGTATCTTCGCCCTTGCTACAGTGTGATGACGGCATCTTTAGGAGCAGTTTCAGTGCAGTGATCCGCGTACTTGCCTCTCTCTGTGTCCTTTCCAAAACAGGCCAAATAGAGGGATACAGGCGAGGATATGCAGCTGTGTACGCGAGACTGTAGGGTTTGTCCATTGTGACAGCATTGCATCATGGCTCCGTGAAGGCTGCGGAATTTATCTCCCAAAACATCCATGTGAAGGGTGCATGGCTTTCCATTGGAGAGACTGTCATCAGGTTTCTGTTGTTTCTTTCTTCACGTCCTTTCATGACACACATTAGTGGTCAGGCTGGGTGCCCACCGATATTTCACGGAAGAGCATCATGGTCCTCGAGCCTCTGCTGTAGACCCCCCTTAAGACCCTGACTCTGCCAACCTGGCTGCCGTTCCAAATCTGGCACCATGTAGGGTACTACCCCCACCTCCCTCTGACAGTTTAATGCTGGCATCTGGCCTCTTCTGGGACCTAGTGACCCTGCCGATGGCAGCGAGATCAATTTTGTTACATCATGTCCTTCCGGAAGCCTAACCTATAGAAAGTGACCGTCTAGTGAGTTCACCCACAATGCCACTTGCCTCTTGCAAGCCTACTTCTTTTTCTTTTTAAAAAGCATTAATTAATTCGTTTTTGTTGCAGAGGACACCCTCCTCCCTATCTTGCCCCCCGCCCCGCCCCCACCCCGCAAGCACTGTCGTCTATGTCCGTTGGTTACGCATACCTGCATGTAAGTTCCTTGGTTCCGACACGCTTAGAGAGTCCAGAGGAAGGAAGGCGTTTGGAATTGTATCCACATGTGTTCAGATAGGCTTGTTTCAAGGGTCAGGACGTCTCCTCTGAGGGGACCCGACTTTGTCATGAGAGCTTTCCTGAGCCTGAAATTGTCGCCTTTTCTCAAATTCAGTGACTTGTTCCACTGTGTTCCGTGCCTGCTCTCTGTGTATCCTTTCTCCTCCTCTGGGTGATGAGATTCTCTTAAAATGCAGCCCGGAAGCCCTCTGCCTTGTGTAGTTCGCTTTAAGGTCGAGTGAGCTGGCCTGAAACCCATTCCTTGTAATGCATCCGTGACACTCATCCATGACCACCATCCAGTTCTGCAGGCCTTATAATTCCGAGGCTACTCATACTTCTAACGTCTGGCACAGTTTAGTGCCTCCCTTCTGCGCTCTCATGACCCGGTTACCACGGTCTAGATCTTCTCCAGGGGAGGACCAGGTGAGAGACGCCGACGTCCACTTAGCGGTCAAATCCACCTGCAGCGGCTCTACCACACGCTGAAGCCTGGGGAGGTGGGACCCACCCCTTGGCCGGTGAGCCAGCTGACCAGCCCTTCAACATGGAGCTCCCGAGGGGCTGGTCAGCAGCACCCAGTTCAAGTGGGTGCTAGGCTGCCCATTTTTCTTAGTTCTGTAGATTTTGCTGAACAAATGCTTCTCAGTGCGTTGTAAGCAGGCCCTGTGATCGCTCCCCAAAGACTTTGAATGGCTGACTTTACTAGTTTTGACCAGTTAAATATTAGGTTTTCCATGGGGACAGGTTTCTTGGGCTCCCAACACCACCTTCCATGAGCCCTAACTCACCAGCCTGGCATCGATCCTTTTACTATCCCTGTGTGCCACCGTCCCCCACCAAGCTAGTGTGTTTTCCTGACTGTTTGCACCTGCAGTCTTCTTGGGGGGGGTGGGTAATAGGCCCCCAGAGCCCCCTAACCTGTATGAGGGTTGGATGTGCGTAGGGTTTTACCTCACCTCTGCTCCCGCAGAAGGAAGCCTGTGCTGAGCATTGCCTGCCGTGCACACACCCTGCTCCCTCGTCTCAGAGCAGAGCAAACTCCCAGGCAAAATTTATGGTCCCGAGCTCTGCACAGCATCAGGCAGGTCCAGCCTCTCTGACTTCCTCCCCTGCCTCCCATTGGCTGGCTGGCACGCCTGGGAGCACTTTCTTAATAAATCACTTGCCCTTGAATTCTTGGCCCAGGGTCTGCGTCTGAGAGAACCTGAGCTTAGAGAAGCGTGTATAACGTGTGTGGGTCTTTGCAAGAGCTGTGCCTGAGAAGGCAGCAAGTCCAAACGAGAAATGGGCTGTGGCGATAGGAGGGGCAGCACCTGCTACTGAAGTCTCAGTGAGGAAGTTGGACAGTTGGGTAACAGAGATGCAGGAAGTGACTCAACTAAGTGCCAAGTTTGGGTCTACAGGAAGCCTCTGTTGTGATCGATCAATAAAATGGCTGTTGGGCATTGAACACAATTTAAAGATGGAGGTGGGGGAGCCCTGCACCCCGCCACTGCTTTAAGTGTACCTAGTTCAACAAGTGCCCAATGGGATTCAGGCAATAGGTCTCTATCTTGAACCTTCCCTAGACGTTTAGGAAAGGAATCTCTTCGTTATAGAGGTAGTATGTCCATCCCAGGAGTAGGTATTACAGGTAACAGTGTTTCTGGGTATTCAACTAACAAAGAAAAAGGAAGAAAAATCCCCTTTCATGTCCATAAATGCTTTTTTATCTTCATCATTACCAATTTACGAGACTGTATCTGTTAAAAATTTGATTCACATTTATGTGTGCATGTATGTATGTGAGTGCGCATAGTTTAAATGGAGGGTTCTAGAAACATCTGTACCATAGACTTTAAGGGGCTCAGAAGGAATGGTAAAATATTTTCAGGGTGTACTCGGGGAGACGCTCGGGTGGACAATAACCAGTAGATTTGATACAAGGGAACTGCTAACACAGACCTCAGCCCTGGTGTGGGCAGACCGGTAAAAACAGGGCAATGCAAGAAATGATCAGAGATCACAGGGATTTTGTGTTCTGTTGATTTCTTTAAAGGTAATAAACTTGTCAGAACTTATCCTTTGTCAGCAAAAGCCTGGGGAGTGCACCCGACTTTCCCCCGTAACACAGAGTAGTGATAATAAGCCGGTCCCAAATGTTCACGAGAAGTTGCAACGAGAATGTTTTTCAGAACAGAGAACGGAAAAGGAGTGTAGAGTTGCCTGTTTTCAATAATGTCCACAAAAAGGATGGTAACCCTGAGCCTGCCGATGGCGAGGCACTAATTTAAGACTCGCACGTTGAACGATGGCACACGGAACAGTGCGTACATCTCCATCGCTAGAAAGTTCGAGCATCCTGTCGGAGCTGAGGAATGCGCTTGCCTTTGTGCATGACTTCCTCCAGGTACTGAATTTTCAAGAAGACGCCCCAGGATTATATTAATAAGTTTAATTAACATAATTCATCATTAACTCCCCAGTTAGTATGAGGGTTCCGCATATTTCTCCCCTGTTATTACAAAGTTCTTGACTTTGTGTGGGTTTGACCTAGTTTGAAGTTGCTTAGTGTTGAAGAATCATGTTGTGTTTGCTTCCTCATTTCCCTTCTAACTTTCCTGATGGTTCTGCTGCAGTCTCCTGGAGAGTTCTCACTTATTCCAACCACAACACCAGCATTGACTGTCTCAGCAGCTGCTTGGCAAAATGTGCTTACACAGAAACCTGGGGTCACCCGTGGATCAATTACTGGGGAAGCAAATACATTTCTTATCATTCACAGGCACACCCTCTTCGTCATGTTTGCCTGAAATCTTTTCTTTCTTCCCCCTGATGTCTCATTCATTCTCCCTTGAATACAAGCAAAGTATTCTTCCAGATTCCTGTGGAAATGTTTCCTCTTCATCCCATTCCTAGGAGAGTCTCCTTTTGCATCTTCCAGACTGTATCACCAGCTCATCTTTTCCTATAAGGTTATATGAGAAAGTGACCACTGGACATTGGTCACCATGCTGCACAGCTGAGCTGAAACACCCCCGGAGAAGCATTAAGCGAGACTGCGTGTGACAACGGGAAAGAGAAGGCTCTGTATGCAGCCCGGGCAAAGGTCGTTCCCAGGTGACTCTCCTTAGTGTTACATTAGTTTCCTACGAAGGATAGTTTGTCATTAACCCTGCAGATCACTATAATGGGAATAGTAGTCGACATAGTTTATGTTTAGCATGGATATATGCAGAATTGTATGTGGATTGATGAGTCAAGTAACCAGTTCTGTGAACAGTATACATTTCAATCAGAAATGTATCAGTGATTCCCCACCCTTTGTATGTCCTTGTAATGTACTGTGTGAAAAATCTCATCACGTCTTTATGAAACAGACACATGACGGGATGGGCCCGAAAAGCAACTGTAGTAAAGTTACCATCTGGCTCCCGCACCTGAGATTAAGCTGGCAGACCCGGACATGGGTTTCTCTATGGCCGTGTATAAAACTGTTCATCAAGTCTCTGCCCTGCAGCAGATGACGCCACTTACCATTTCTCTTTGAAAGTGTTTCTCCACTGAGCTTTGCGAAATCACTTTGTCCTGGTGGGGATCTTATTGGTCATATCTGGTTCTCTCTCCCTCTCTCTCTTATTATCCCGATTCCACTTTAAATGTTTATATTCCCCAGGATCCGTTATTCACGGCTCTTTTCCGGGGACATTTTCTTTCCGTTGAAAATAGCTTTTCAACTGGATTGTGCAGGAAGAGAATGTATGGGCTAGACTCACAGGTATAGGCTGGGCCTCACTGTGAGACTCGAAGTATGTCACCGAGGTTCGGTTGTGCTTTCTTTCCAAGTTCGACTTCATTGTCTTCCTCCATGTGCAGGACCTGTTTTTACAAACACATGCGAGCAAAAAGGGAGGAGCAGAGCCAAGCTGTGAGCTTCCAAACGCAACCGTAAGGGAAAACTCACCAGTCACTATGTGTGAAGGTCCGGTGTAAATTTTCAGCGATATGTTCGCTCCCATGGTTCAAATATCTATCCAGTAGGCATGACGGTGAATGGAGTATGTGTCAGTGTCTGGCAGTGGACATTTTGGTAGGACAGTTCTTTGCGAAGAAATGTCCAGACATTACATGGTGTTTGACATCCCTTACCCTAGGGAAATAAATACCTGTAGCATCCCCTCCTCCAAACAGCCCCATCCATTGCCAGTCGTCTCCAGTGGATCAGAAGGAATGCCACTCAGAAAGGAGAACTTCTGGTTTGAACCAAAGTCCATCTCTGAATGGGGCGGGGTCTATCTGACCTAATGTCATGGGCTCAGCGTATAGGAAAATAGGTTTCTGATAGGAAATTGATGTTTACTGTTTAATGAGAAAACTATAAATAAGGGTTACTGTGAATGGATGTTACTGCAGGCTTTTTCAATGTCTGTACCCTCTGCCTAGGTAATATCCTCCTTCAGATTTTAACTCCATGTCAGGCTAATGGCCTCTAACTCAATCAATACAGCAAGATTTGTCTGCGAGTTCCAAGCCATTATGTACAACACAGACTCGTCTGTTACTGTGATCTCTGTAGGGTGCACTCCTGAATTATCATCCACTTCTCATTTCAAATGTGTGCTTCCATGTGAATTCACTTTCTATTAGCTATCCCCTGGCTTCAGCACACTGTACTCTCCCGCATAAATTAAACCCCAAGTTGTATTGATTATGCTTCTTAAAAATGGTTATCACCCATTCTTTCCACTCGCTTGTTATTGCAATGCATTGAGTTATCACAAAAGATGTAAGCGTATCACTGGTAATATGACTTCTCTAACTCATTCTGGCATCTTTCTGTCCAACTACTGAGGCATTCTTCCACAGATCCAGTCTGGTGATTGCATTCCACGTGGGGGTTCCCGATCCTTCTGAAGAGGAGCTGACAGACTGAAGCCTGGTGATCACATCCATCGCGCTGCCTGTTTCGGTAAATGGTTTTATTGGGACGCAGGTTCCCATATTCCTTACACCTTGTGTGGAGCTATGTTCTTGGGACAAGAGCTGAGTTGCCCCCAGAATAAAATCCTAGCCCACCAGCATGCCACTGGACACCTGTTACCCTTTGCTTCTGTTTTCACATCGTCGGCTATACATGTCTTGAGAACCACCTCACACTGCTCTTTCCAACCTACTTGATACGCTCATTGGATGCAGGATGCTCCAGCACGTGTGGGCGGCACCATCCGACCCATCGGGTCCAACTGCCCTCCCACTTCCTCCTAAAAAGTTACCTTTTTCAGGAAGTCTTCAGTGATCCCAGTTAGATAGAATTAATTCATTCCTGCGTTGCTTCTCCGCCCTAGCCTTATTCTGTTACTTTGATTACATTTTATGTGTATATATGCATTTGTTGTGTGTTATGCCACTATATGATAGAGACTGTGCCTTGCTGGCATCATTACTTTAACCCTTCATCTGCTAGGTTCATCGTAAAGTTGGGGGGAAATAAATCGCTGAATCGTTTTTAAGTCCCGTTTGGGGATTTCAAATAAACATGATCTTTTATACCGCGACAACTTTATGAAGCCTAATCCACTTTGCACGCATCTCGTTTTACTGAAGGTTACCTATGGAGTTCCATGTGGTACATGCTATTACTAAGAAGGGATGCAGCTCGAACATCGGTGATATTAGCGTCCGCACGTTAAGAAGGCTTCAGTCTGGGTCGGAGAAGATGCAGGTGGTGTTGATGCCGACTCCTTGTTGCTCATTCTCTTGGAAAGGAGGCAGTTCTAGATCGGTTCCGCTGAGGCGCCATTCGTTCTGTAGAAGTTTCCTCAGCGACACAAATTCTATCTGTTGTCGTTTAGTAAAACAGCAGCTGATGCTCACGGTTTGTAATGGTGATACTGACAAAAACACTAATAGAGTGAAAATCATTTTTGAAAGTAATATGATTTCTACAGTTGTTTCGTCATGGCATACGAATCCTACAGTGCCTCTCGGGGTGGCCCCCTGTGCGCCCACGGTGTGTGCCGTGTGTATCACCCACTTCCCGAGCCTTTGCTGGACAGGCAGGAGCAGTCACAACTTCTCCCCAGTCTAACCAGTCTCCTCACCTCGCTGATGGGAAGTGTGCTCAGGGAGAGCCTCTGTTGTGTAGACCAGATTTAGAAGGAAGGACGTCCTGGGTGTTTCCTTGGCCCACTCTCTTGGCCCACTCCATAAAAAACACGTTCTGACTTCTTCCCTGGCCCATGCTGGTGGTTCCCCTCTGTCATTTCACAGGGAGACCGGAGAGCTGCCAACTCCGATCCTGTCTGCTTGGGGCCATGCTTGGTGCTTCGTCATCCTTCGGACAGGCCCATCCTCTGTTTCCAGTCTGTGTGTTTTTTTTGGAATATTGACTATCTGTAGAATATGCCCCATGTCATTGGGCCGTCGATATTAAATTTCTCACATCTTGGCATGTCCTGCCATTAGACTTTTGTTTTCTAAATGTTGCTTCAGTTATTACTGGACTTGTTGGGCCCGTTGAGACAATGTCCAACATACCAACCCCGTGGTATAACCTGCTCAGGTCCCAAAACTGAGTTCGTGGGATTTCAAGCTGGATCACTGTATCTTCTGATTGAGAAGCAAGTCTTTTGAAGAATCTCGTGATACCTGTGAACCTAAGCCTGAGGTTTGTCACAAATATGTGAAGGTATTTCAAAATGATAGGGAAATGAAACAGATGAATAGAGCTACACATGAAATAGAGCATGGACTGAGGTTAACGGGTCCTGGCTGGTGTGGCTCAGTTGGTTGGACATTGTCCTGTGCACCAGGAGGTCGCTGGTTTGTTTACTGGTCAGGGGCACATGCCTGGGTTTCAAGGTCAGTCCTCCATAGGGGGCATGCCGGAGGCAGCCGATCGATGTTTCTCTCTCTCTCTCCCTTCCTTTCTCTCTAAAAATCAACAAAAACTTTGAAAAAAAATAATTAAGATAAAAGAGTATTTCATACTGATGGGATTTGAGGAATATTTATCATAGACACTGGACTTACAATTTAGAGAATAAAAGTAATTTTATGTCTGTCTATGTATTTACTATTATTTATGTTTAAAATTAATGGAAGGACACTGGGTTTGAAGAACAGTCCTGTAAAAGCGCTATGGGGGTAATGGAACAAGGGTGGCCTATCAAGACGCATTCATGGTAGAAATGGACCATTTCAGCGTGGATTAAATGGGGGAAATGTCTGGTGAAATGATGATTACTGCTGAGGCACTACTGGTAACAGATGTTTTAGACTGAAGGAGGGTGTGTTTTTTCTGGAGTGGGTTTTAATTCCACAGCAGCAAAGCGGGCCGGTCACACCTGCCCATCTTCTGGGCGGTGAAGCTGGCACGAGGGCAGATGATGTGTTACGAACATTTCCTTTTGGTGATTCTAGGACGAGCAGGTCCTCATAAAGATCTGAGAGTTCAAAACAAGTAGCCTAAGTAACTACTTAAGCAAAAGCTATTTTACCTTTCATTTTAAGAATACACGAATAGCACACGTATCAACTCTAAGGATCTACATGGTGTGTTGAGGCTGAGAATAGTAGAGTAGTAGAAGTGTAGGCTGAGATCCTGCTGCGCACCGAAACTGGGCTCCCTCTCTAACTTGCGTGCTGAGTTTTCTTCTGTCTGTTCCTTTCCCGAGTTCCATTGAATACGTGAACTCCAGGCCCCTCAGGAACCAGACAAGCTCTTCCAGAGACACACGGGCTTAGCACAGGCCAGTTTGGTGAGGAAGTCCATGGTCACAAATACGTGTCTGCAAGTATGAAGTCCCCTCCGGTGTTTTCAGTGGGACTTTGCACATTGCACTCCAAAGCTGAGGACTCCCATCTTTCTGATACTTCTTCATCTCAGGGAAAGCAAAAGAGACACAATGTCTTTAATGTGTGTTCTGAGCTTGTAGAGTGAGGTAGAGCGGGGGTTCCAAGTGTGTTAGTTTTTGCCCCAGTGGGCGACACAAAGTATTCTACTGTCTTCATCTAGGTTATGCTTCCTCGTCTCTTTAGAACTCCAGTCCCTGGGGTCCCTCTGCGATCCGATGACGTTAAAGCATCTTACCTGATGTGAGGAGTCCATCCTGTCCTGACTCTCAGAGCAGAGACATTTGCCCCAAGTTTAATGCACCGAACTACTCTGGCTGAATTATATGAACACACAAAAGCCAGTGACTCAAGTAACTCAATGAGCAGACTTCAGTTTTCCCTAGGCATTTTTTGTTTTTAAGAATGCAAGTGTTTTCATTGGAAATAAAATCTCTAATTGATTCTAACACCGTTTGGTACTTTTGAGGTGTTACAGCTTCGTAGAATCCCATGGCGTTCTGCTGTGTGGCCCTTCTGGGAACCACTGATTTTCTAGACAATAACTTCACCGCCACGTGAGGGCTCCGTGCCACAGATGCTCTAGATGTGAAATAACTGCATTTTTCATATTAGTGCATTCATATGTGCTGGAATACTTTGAGTTTATTTCCCAGGAGGTGTGCCTTCCCTTGTAGAAGCCAAAGGAAATGTTTGGGGTTGGCACTGGTCCCTTAATACTGACGCTGTAGACTCTAGGAAGCAGAACATTGCTCTCTTTTCTTGGAGCAATTTGAAGAATTCACTTCTGACAGTGGTTCACTCCTGATCTGTAGAAAGGCAAAGATGTACAATATTGACATGTGGCACAATGCCCACACGTGGCGCAATGCCCACATGTAGCACAATGCCCACGCGTGGCACAATGTCAACACAGGGTTCCATGCTGACACGTGGGATGGGAATATTGCTGCTGAAGTGAACAGGAGGTTCTGGGCAGACCAGATCGTTTGGAGATGGAATGAAAAGCTGTCCCTCTGGAAACATTTCTATCACTAATTGTTTGGTATAATTTTTATTTTTATTTTTTCAATCATTCAGCACATTTATCAAGCACCTACCATGTACTGGACATTGTCCTGGAATCTAGGAAAAAACATGCAAAAATTCTTTCCCCCATGCGGTTTAGGAAACTCAAATATTCAGGTTGTAATTAGAGAGAGAAAGGTATATTTTCCTTATAGTCATCCCTCACAGTTTTTCAAACATTTAAAATGCAGTATTAAAACTAAAGTTGCATATATATGACTGGTAATGTTCCTAGTATTCCTAAAACAGAGGCCAAAATGTCACCCAATCTTAATAGAAGACACATAATTATTAGTGTTGGTGGTACCTAGCAATATAAAAGTGAATAAATCTACTTTATTAGCTTGAGAGTTTAAAATTAAAAGCACAGTTTAGGAAATCATTTCAGTTATAAATATATTTTAGAAACATTCAACTATAAACTAGCAATCTGTTTTTAAGAAGTTTATTACTCCATATAAATATGGACACATGATATGAATCATGAAGTGAATCCAAGTGAGTATTACTGAAATGCAAGAATATATTTAGTATAGTGAAAATTAAGGGGCACATTTAAGTAGATGATGCTCTCTGAAAAGAAATGAGGATAAAAGTTGTGTTTCCTAGGCAATAATATTGATGCTAGGTAGGCAGTTTAATTCATGTAATCACTAATGAGCACACTGCATTGCAAAACATAACTTTGTATTCCGTGGAAGCTGAATTAAGCAGCCCTGTGAATATTGGTCCCTACTGGAATAAGCAGTTTTTACTTGGGATCTCTCATGAAACGGCTATCCTCTGGAAAAACATAAAAGATTTATGGAAGTGATTTAACACATAAAATCAAGATTCTACATCCGGCATGGAAGTTTGAAAGGAAAATAGGGCGGATAGGTCGGTTGGTTCTATTTTTTGCTTTCCTGCCCCATGTGCTGCTAAACAAATCACTTGATCTCTTTGCATCCCAGTGGGTCAGGACGTTTGGATAATAAGCCAAGAGGAACAGGGGATGTCCAGGGGTAGATTTGAGGTGAATTAACTACATTAAAGAACAGGACCAGAGGAACCTCAACAGGAAGTTGGAACCGGAACAAAGACCTAATAAAGGTGAGGATGAATGTCGGCGGGTTTTTAAACAATACCAAACCAGGAATAAATGATCAGAGTCAACATTCAGTCAAGGAAGGAGAGGGTGTGGAAAGGAAACAAACGGAAAAATGGGAGATAAAATCTGTGGAGATTAATGGCCGGATGACACGGAACAAGCTGTGCACAGCAGACGTGGCGGCCGCCACTCCTCTGTGGTGGTTGAAGGGGCACCTACCAGTCTCCCTCAAGAACGCCTCCTCCCTGAGCATCGGATCGACAGTCCACCAGTTAACATTTACTGCTTTGGTTTCTAAAGGATTTGGTTTTTAAATAATGTTTTTTCTTTACTGGTGTTAGAGAGAGAGAAAAGGAGAGGGAGAGAGAAACATCAATGAGAGAAAACATCGACTGGCCGCTTCCCATTGGGGATCAGGCCCACAGCCTGGGCATGTGCCCTGACGGGGAATCAAGCCGGTGACCTCTTGGTGCAGGGTCAACGCTCAACCACTGAGCCACACTGGCCAGGCTTTAAATAATTTTTAGAATTAGATTCCCAGGCTAAGTAGTTTAACTCTCCTGTATACAACATTTAACAGTATGTGCATATTGTGGCCCCACCAGGAACTTCTCCCCGCTCCTAACCTGCCCTTGGACTGCTGTGGGGTTTCTCCTGGTCCACATCCCTCCGTTTAATTTTTTTTTTATCCTTACCCAAGGACGTTTTAGCGTTTATCTTCAGATACAGCGGGAGGGAGAGAAGGAGGAAGAGAGAGAGAGAAACATTGATATGAGAGAGAGACACATTGAGTGGTTGCCACCCACAGGACCCCAACTGGAGCCAAGGATAAACTGCAACCAAGATACATGCCCTCAGTGGGAACCGAACCTGGGACTCTCTGGTCTGCAGCCCAACGCTCTAACCACTGAGCCAAACCGGCCAGGTCCATGTCCCTCTGTTTAACTTGCACCTTCCCTTCATAGAGAGGTTCACATTTCCTCTTCATGTGTCCACTGAAAGTAACAGTCCTCACCACACATCAACAAACATAAAGGGACACCCCCTCAAGAGGCTGGCGCTCTGCTGGTGAGGCGCCATCCAGAACAATATACCCTGATTATGCCAACTCCGAACGTGTTCTGTCCACGTGAGCATTTCTGCTGAACGCTTATCACCGTGTCTAGAGGAATGAAAGTCTGCCAGTCAAGCTGGGAAGTAATGAATTGGCTCTGCCTAGGATTTGTGCAGAGGCTGCAGGGTCCAGGTTGTCCGAGCCCTGATGCTCCCACAGTCTGGGCATCATCTCTTAGAAATGCATACACCGTTTCTAAAGCCAAACGAGGGCCGAGCCCTGGGAGGAGCTCACGCAGTTGGAGGCCCCGGAGCTTCATCTTCATTAACTTCCCGTACACCCGCCTCCGTGTATAATTGCTCCTCACTTCTTAGCAAGCGAGGACGGAAGGGTGAAGTCAGCAACCGGCTGGCCCCGGAGTAGCAGGAGAGGCAGGGGCCGGCTGCTGCCTTCGCTGAGCTGATTGCTTGCACAGACGGGCTGAGGATACTCGCTATGAAATATCTGAAGAGCAGGGGAGGTCCAGAGAGCAGCAAATCTCAACTCTTTACTCTTTAATGTGACGCCCCCACGGTGACTGCATCGTGCGTCTTCTGCGTTCCGAGGTCCACGCTTCCCGGCCCAGAGCGCAGGCGCGATCTGCCCGCCAGCCGTTCACACTGGAGACGGCAAACTTTCCGTGTCTACGTGTTTTGTTGTGCTAAATATTTCAGACAGGCCCTTACATCGTCCTGCATCATTTATCCGACGATTAATTATTTACGTATCTGCCGTGGGTTTAATTGCATCCTCCCAAAAGACAGTGTTGAAGTCTGAACCCCCAGCACCTCAGAAAGTGATCTTATCTGGCAATAGCGTCGTTGCAGATGTAACTCAGAAGACTGAGATGAGGTCATGCTGGACTAGGCTGTCCCCTTGATTAGTAGGGTCGGTGTCCTTATAAGAAGAAGACATAGACCCACCAGGAGTGAGACCCTGAGGCAACAGAGGTAGCCTGGAGTCGGTGGAGGGTGGCATGGGGGGGTCAGCTGCAAAAGGTAACTCCAAAGACTACGGACAGCCGCCAGGACCTGGGAACAGACGAGGAAGGATGGACCCCGACAGGTGTCAGAGGAGGTGGCCCTGGTGACAACTTGATTGCGGACTTCCGGCCTCCGCACTGTGAAAGAGTTTGTTCCGGTTGCCATCAGCCATGCTCTTGCTAGTACGTCACTGTGGCCGCCCTGTAAAGCCAGCGACCTCCAACAACCACTGTGAGATTAGCTGCTGGGCACACAGCAGAGAACAGGATGACCTGCTCCCTGTCCTCGTGCAGTGACCGACCGAGGAAGGCTGGCTCTCAACAGTACCTGTCCCTACCCACCTGTCTCTCTGTAACGCATGGAGTGAAGGGGGTCCAGTCTCCAGATTGCAGTGTCTTTCTCTCTCACACGTGGACAAGTGATATGCCATGCAAATGTTGATATTGCTCTGATTATTATTATTATTATTATTATTTTTATCCTTACCCGAGGACATTTTTTGTTCAGGTACAGTGGGAGGAAGAGAGAGGAAGAGAGAGAGAGAGAGAGACAGAGAGAGAGAGAGAGAGAGAGAGAGAGAGAGAGAGAGAAACATCGACGTGAAGGGACACATCGAGTGGCTGCCACCCGCACGACCGACCAGGGCCGGGGACAAACTGCAACCAAGGTACGTGCCCTTAGCGGGAACCGAACCCGGGTCTCTCGGGACCGCAGGCTGATGCTCTAACCGCTGAGCCAAACTGGCCAGGGCATATTGCTCTGATTATTAAACAAAGGAGTGTATATACAAATTCTCGTGTCAACTCGAAAGCATCCCAAGTAATGGTTGGAGGTCGTGCAGTAGAGTTGAAGTACTGGGTGAGGCCAAGGGTTTGAGGACTAGGGACAGGAACCTGGCCAACGTCCATCAGGCTAAATAAGTAAATATAAGTAAGAGGGAGGATTTGATGGGCAGCTTGAGTAGCTCCATGAATGCCAACTAGCTCAGGAAAGTAGCCTGTGCGCTGATGGTGAAGGATCATGTTGGAAAGTGTGACCCGGCAGCGTTATCTGGCTGGAGCCGGAGGAGCGGATTTCACGGGGTCACGGGTGGAAGAACGTGCTCATGCAAAGGCACGTCACTTCCGACCCCCCTTGCGACGACACCCCCGGTCAGTCCGAGTGGGAAACTTGGTGCCTGATTTTTAAATCAGAGATAAAGATAACTGTCTTGAGGAGTTACCCGTGGAGATTAATTCAGATAGTCTACGCAAAACAGATCACTTCATCGGGGCCGGGGCTGGGAATGCTCCTCCCTGCCCCTCACATCTTTGTAGCTTATAGTTTACCTCTCAGGGAAATGGCAAATTATGTGAATTCACGGAGCGAAATGGCTGGCTTTACATTCCCCAGGCATGAGCCCCTTGTGCAAAGACACAGCCTTTCCTTTCAATTGGAGGGTCTCAGGCACTGACTCAGCAGTAGTGGGAAATATCTCGCTCAATTTCCAAATTCCTAAAACCAGAAAACAAGCGAATCAGTTATATTCATGCGGCAATTAAAATCATCATTTGTTATTTATCGTGATTGACTGAGGAATCTGGAATCAAGGCGGAAGGTTGTTTAATTTCAAAATTCAGTCTGAGACCAAGAACAACCCTCTATTCCAAAACCCGCTTGTAGGAAAATAATTATACAAATGGAACATGATTGTGTTAGAGTGTCCTTTTTGGTAAGCATACATCTGGTTGGTGTGTGTCGGGGGGTAGTTTATATACTGGGAGTATAATCCTCAGATCTTTATGTTGGATTGGTTCTTTATTTTTTAACTAAGAAAATACTTTAATCAAATTCAATTTCTTAAAGAAAGGCGGCAGTAGGCAAGACAACCAAATTGTATTAGAGTATGACGTGCCTTGTAGATCACTTTGTCTCGGAACACTAACTTGTTTTGCTTTTATTTATTTATTTATTTTTACATAACTGTAAATGAACCTTGCTTTGTTTTGGTAACTCTGGTCTCCCCACGAAAATATTCAGTTCTTTGCATATGGTAAGGCCTGCAAAGTGTTATAAGTACGCAAATCATGTATAAGCATAAAAACACACGTGAGCTATCTCAACCCACATGTTAATGATACTTATCTTTTCTGTTTACTGATTCATTTTTCGTTTTTATTTTTATTTCTTTATATGTAGTTATTCTTACTGCAGGTATTACATTTGACTTTTTCTCCTGAAATTGAACTTAGCATGTTCCATCTGTGTATAAATGTAAAATGACAACATTGATGTAAAAATACCTCCATCTACTTAAAGATGGACGCTCACTGGGTTTATCAACGTTAGGGATCAAACGGGGTGCATTTCCTCATGCAATGTTTGATCTCCGAAATATCAGCAAAGGAAACCCGTGCCGGTTAGGCTGTGGTGAAACCGATATTTCCTCTCCACACCAGTGTGTTTCCTCACACTAACAGCGACATGGCCGGTGTGCTCAGTGCCCCCACGTTTAGCACGCAGTCTCCCTTGCAGTTAAGGTGAGTTATTACAGCAGGTGTGTCTTTGCCTCATCGTCACCTCGGTTATTCACTGGTGTCTAGAGCTATTTAAACTCCCTTCGCATTATGTTCATCATTATGGTAATGAGCTAGCAAGAACTGGCTCCTGCATCGTAAACAGAGACAGAATAGGTGCAGGAAAGCTTAACCTATCCTCTGGAATATTATCATCAGACATATTTTATTTATGTCACAGAGGTGGGCATTCGGTATTGACGGCGACTTTCCTGACTTCACAAGGAAACAGGTTTAAGCCTATTATCAAAACTGTGGCTTTCAGAGCGATTCTTTCTCTGCACCACAGACGCACAATGAATTTTTCTCCACGTTAGGGCCTTGCATTGGGTCGAGCGATCAGCCATCAGGATTGAAGTGACAAATTGATTGATGAGAATCCAGGCAGCACAGAACCCCACGTGCTCTTTTATGGGCGCGTGGCCACCTCTTCACTAATATTCAGCCAATTTAGTTGTGTCAGAAAAATCAGCAAAGGGAATCAGAAGCCAGAGCGATGAGAGCGGAGATGAGCAAGGAACGCGGGCTGTGTGCTGCGGCACCTGTGGGCGCTGACTCCCTGTCCAGGTTACCCCTGCTGAGGCATGCCACACTGGCTTCTCTGTCCAGGTGACCCCTGCTGAGGCATGCCACACTGGCTTCTCTGTCCAGGTGACCCCTGCTGAGTCATGCCACACTGGCTTCTCTGTCCAGGTTACCCCTGCTGAGGCATGCCACACTGGCTTCTCTGTCCAGGTGACCCCTGCTGAGTCATGCCACACTGGCTTCTCTGTCCAGGTTACCCCTGCTGAGGCATGCCACACTGGCTTCTCTGCATTCGGTCTGGAAGCGGTGACACTGGGCTCACTTGAACCCATGACTCTGCCCTTGACCAAGTGCTAGTCACATAGATACAGTATGTAACAGGTGCAAATACCTTGCCCAACCTTGGAATCTTGGGGGAAGTTAAATGAAAAAAAAGAAAAGAATAATCACTTTTAGTTTAATTTTGCTAATGTTCCATTTGACCTCCCTTTTCCCAGTACTTTTTTTTTTTTTTTTTTTTTTACTAACCAGAAATAAAAAAGACCCCAAATAGCCACAGAGATCTTGAAAAAGAACAAAGCTGGAGAGATCACAATTCAGATTTCAGGTTATACTACAAAGCCATGGGAATCAAAACAGCCTGGTACTGGCACAAGAACAGGCATATAGATCAATGGACCAGAGCAGGGAACCTAGAAATTGACCCAAGACAGTATGCACAATTAATATTTGACAAAGGAGGCAAGAGCAAACAATAGAGAAAAGGCAGTCTCTTCAATAAATGGTGCTGAGAAAATTGGACAGCTATATGCAAAAAAATGAAACTAGATGACCAACTTAGACCACATACAAGATAAACTCAAAATGGATAAAATATTTAAATGTCACTCATAAAACCATAAAATCCTAGAAGAAAATGTAGGCAGCAAAATCTCAGACATCACACAGTAGAATTTTCACTGATTCATCACCTAGGGCAAGAGAAACAAAGTGAAAATTTAATACATGGGACTACATCAAACTAAAAAGCTTCTGCACAGCAAAAGAAAATGGCATCAAAACGAAAGGGGAACCCACTGTATGGGAGGGCATAATTGCCAATGATACATCAGATGAGGGTTAATATCCAAAATATATAGGGTACTCATACAACTCAACAAAAGGAAGACAAACCATCCGAATAAAAAATGGGTGAAGGACCCGAAGATACACTTCTCCAAACAGGACATACAAATGGCCAAGAGACATATAAAAAATGCTCAATGTTACTAATCATCAGAGATGCAAATTAAAACAACGATGAGGTATCACCTCCCACCTGCCAGAATGGCTGCCATCAACAAATCATCAAACAAGTGCTGGCGAGGGTGTGGAGAAAAGGGGACTCTAGTGCACTGCTGGTGGGAATGCAGACTGGGGCAGCCACTATGGAAAACACTATGGTGTTTCCTCAAAGAATTAAAAATGGAACTGCCATTTGACCCAGTGATCCCACTTCTAGGAATATATTCTATGAAGCCTGAAACACTA
Organism: Molossus molossus; assembly: GCF_014108415.1. NCBI lineage: Eukaryota > Metazoa > Chordata > Mammalia > Chiroptera > Molossidae > Molossus > Molossus molossus. The sequence continues at coordinate 113,825,731 of NW_023425399.1, forward strand.
GTCAGAAAGAATATATGTACCATTATTTACAATAGCTAAGATCTGTAAACAGCCAAAGTATCCATCAGTAGACGAGTGGATAAAAAAGCTGAGGTACATATACACAATGGAGTACTATGCAGCTGTAAGAAAGAAAGAGCTCTTATCCTTTGAGACGACATGGAGGGGCCTGGAGAGTATTATGCTAAGTGAAATAAGCCAGTCAGAGAAAGATAAGTATCACATGATCTCACTTATTTGTAGAATATTATGAACCAAATAAATCGATGAGCAAAATAGATCCAGAGACAGGAAAGTAGGGAACAGACTGACAAACCTCAGAGGGAAGGGGTTTGGGGGCAGGAAGAGATAAACCAAAGAACTTACAAGAATAATCAATAGACACAGGCCCTGGTACTGTGAAGGTGGGTGGGGGGTTGGCTGCGGGGAGGAGATTGTCAAAGGGGGAGAAAGGAGGGACATCTGTAATAAAAACATTAATAAATGTTAAAAAATAAAACATTAGTTTTACTTTGAAAACAAATTACTCTGTTTTATGTGAATTTACTTTCCAAAAACAAAACATTTATTTAGCTGTTTAGTATGTCAGTAAATTATTTTTAATTTTCAGATAAACGATATCAAGCAATCTTCACAAAGAAGGTGGACATCACATTTATTGTGATGCTAAGAATGTACAAAGATTTCTGATATCAAATTTTTATAATATTTCTTCCTTAATTACCACAGTTTTACTAGAATAAAAATATTTTTAAACTAGATTTAAAAATTAAATGGATAACTTCATTAGAAAAACTTTTTTTGTATAATATTAAACCCTTTATTTAGTAATTTAGCTACTGATCCTAAAACTCCTTTCAAAAATAACTTTACTTAATAATTGGTAATTGCCTATTTATTAGTACAGGTTGTTTATTGAATCACCAAATACATAGAAAATTATGAAATAAAATTTTCAGTTTATATGTAAATAATGGTTTGTAAACAAAAATTTAGTCCTGCCTAGATAATTCCTTCCTTAAATTAGCAAAAGAATTAAACTATAATTATGTACCAATTAAAGAACTAAGAATACAACCTATATCTGAATCTGGAACACACACACACGCTCTCACATACACAGTGTTAAGCACACAAAACAGGAAGTAAACCAATTTGTGCTCTTTCCACGTGGAAATTACCACTGTTAACACACCTATTTAAATTCTACGGTCAGATAGAAGAGTAAACTGGTAACTATGTACATTTGGCTTTAATTGTTAATAGTATATCATATTGTATATGCTGTTCGAAACCATGTATTTCCATGTATTTTCCTAATATTTTGAAGATGTCATAGGTTATTAAATACCATAGTACACTAAAATATGGTTGCATGCATTTACATTATGTTATAAATATATTTTAAACATATTTATGCTTTTATTATTATATATATTATTATCATTTTTAATCCCCACCCGAGGATATTTTTCTGTTTATCTTCAGATAGAGCAGGAGGGAGAGAGAGCGGAAGAGAGAGAGAAGCATCGATGTGAGAGAGACACATCGAATGCTTGCCTCCTGCAGGACCTCAAGTGGGGCCCAGGATGAACAGCAACCGAGGTATATGCCCTTGGCTGGAATCAAACTTGGGACCCTTTGGTCTGTGGGCTGATGCTCTAACTGCTGAGCCAAACCAGCCAGGGCCATATTTATACTTTTAAACATTGATATAAAAAAATAAAGCCCTGGCCATTTCGGCTCAGCGGTTAGAGCGTTGGCCCGTGGACCAGAGAGTCCTGGGTTCAGTTCCTGCTAAGGGCACGTACCTCGGTGATAGTTTGTCCCCGGCCCTGGTTGGGGTTGTGTGGGGGGCGACCACTCGATGTGTGTCTCTCACATCGATGTTTCTCTCTCTCTCTTCCTCCCCCTCTCCCTCCTGCTCTATCTGAAGATAAATGCAAAAATGTCCTCTGGTGAGGATAAAAATAAATAAATAATGATGACCCTTATTAAAAACTTGTATTCATTAAAAATTAGTTTTACAGAAAAGATTTCTTTCAGGAAGAAACACGCATAGTCTGGTAAATGATGAAATACGAATGATTTAAAAAATCTCTAGAAAACCATTATGAAAATGACAGGGCAGTATGTAATAGTTACTTAAAATATTCTCAAGTATTTTTTCCTTTGGGGAAAGTATAGAGATGTTAAGTAACTTTAGATGTAATTAGAACAACATCGTGATATTTACATCTCGGAGAAAAGGTAGAGATGAAAATTGAGGTTTTACATGGCTCTATTTAATCTAAACATACCTACATACATGCATACCTACAAAGGTGTTATCTTTCAGATCTGGGTAGTGGACACATGTCCTCATTTATTTGATTTCTGTTTCTAACTTGATAAAATGCAGCTACAGAACATTTTAAAATGCAAGAATCTAAAGTGTCAAAAGCAGTAAATACCATGCTCTCAGGAATTTCTGTTTTCATAATACTTCTCTTCCTGTATTTCAAGTTTATATTGTTTCCCAAGAAAAGACTATCTAGCAAGTTACAATGACCGACTGTGTCGGAACACGAAGTCAGGTGACAGGGAAGAGTTTAGACCAAGCGGGGTGTCCCTCAAGGCGACGGGCACTTGGTCGCAGTGGACTCTTCATTAGCAGACGCGTTTTGCACAAGGCTGCCTGCCTCAAGCTGCTCCCCATCGCTGTTCAATTAATCCGAACTCCACCGCTGGAAATACAGACCCATGGAGAAATTTTATGGTGATGACTTACAGAGCATCTGCAAAGTGTTAGCCGCCGAGAAGCCTGCGCTTACCCGAGACTTTAATTGAAATGTAATCTGTGCGCTACAAAACAGTTCTGCATTTTCATTTTCCTGCAGACCAAAGTGCCTGACATTTCGCTGTTCATATTTTAACGGCCGCAGCCTCCTGCATGTCAAGTTCATAACCGTCTCCTGAAATGCATGTTATTGAAGAACAGACCTCTGTTTCTATACGGGTGTGGAAAATGTTAAAGCCATCCCAGGGAAATAAATGTGAGGCCATAAACAGAGTATTTTTTCTTTTTTTTTTTGATCACACATCCATTTATCTTTTGCAAAGTTTTTACGCATTACAGCTTTCCTGGTCATTTTGAAACGATCTCTGTCTCAGCTGGTTTGGACCGATGTCCGCACTGACCCAGAATCTGAGCAGCGGTCACAGAGACAAAGGCTGGTGGAGACATCTGGGCAGGACGCAGCAGCCTCACTTCTGACTCGGTCGTCTGAGGGAAGTGTCTGTTGAGAACAGCGCAGGAGATAAATGATATACTTTAAACGATCACACCTATTCCCATCCTCGTCAACTCTTCAGAATGATCTAATGTCTTGCTCAAGCGGGTTCAGTTATATTTTGAACCTGAGTAGATGGGCCAGGTAGACAGACATCTGGAGGGACAATGCACTTCCCACCAGCAGTTTGTTTTGTGTATCCCAGAATAGTTTGGCCATTTCACGACATTACAAAGGTAAGGTAGGTGCCAACAGGCACAGCGCTCTGTTTCGTTCTCCCCGATTTAGAAGTTGGCCCAGCGTGGACCATCGGTGCCCGATGCCTTCAGAGGCTTAGCCATGCCCCACAGCAAGGCTGAGAGCAAGCGGATGTTTTAAAGTCACAGAACGTGTCTGGATGTTTTTCCTGGTTCTCAGGATGGAGGGCGAGGCCTTTTGGAATATCTTTATTTGCATCAAACAATGAAAAGTCCGGTATTATGTTGTAAGCGGTTTATTATGCTCTATGCTAAAAATGGTACACAGTTCACTACCTTTCTGGAGATGGAGACTCCTCCTTTGAGTACTTCATCACCGAGGACATCCAGGGACACTGGAGGTCCAGGGTCTTGCTGGCTGTCGATACGAACTTCAAATTATCATTAGGGTTCAGGGTTTATTTACTTCTAATCTTTGGAGCAAGGCGCTGACAAAGTAAAAAGAAAGAAAGTCTAGTACACCTGTTCAATGTACGAGCGTCTTCGGAGGCCAGGGGTCCACCAAGGAGCACCACCGGGCGGGAGTCAGGACGCAGGGCAAGGCTTGATCTCCAAATTCAAGTCGTGCAGGTAAAACATTGCCCTTCAGCGAAACAGCATCTGATTGCTCACGAGCCTCCGAAAGCCGCCAAGGAGCAGCTTTTAATTAAGAATATAAATAATAACATCCCTCAGGAGGGCCGTGGAAATAATCACCAGTGTCAGAATATTATCGTTTACTGTTTTTTTTCCCTTTCCCCCAAAGTCCCTGACATCTTCATTCCTGCACCGCCAGCCAGATTTCTGATGAAACACCCATGCTTTCTGGATCCGGGGTTTGCTTCCTGGGATCCTCCACACCCGGGACTCCATGAAAGCAAGGAGGCAGACGATCTGTAAAATTCCCAGTTTCAGGTGATCGTGGAAGCCACCCCTGAAAACTTTATTTATTTATTTTAAAGTGCTGAATGAGATTGGCCGTTTTTAGGCCGGGTCTTTAGCTGCTGCTGTTGCCGTCATGGTGTACCCTCCCAATCTGCGCCCCGGTACAGAAGAAGGGGCAGCAGGCTGGGACCAGGAGGCCTGAGCCAGTGTTGACAGAGGTGTGCTGGGCGGCCACAGGGGTGGGGCTACAGTTCTTGCATCTGATTGGCTGATTGAGACAAAGTCAGTTGTCAGTCAAAAGCTGGTTCCCACCGTGGTAGGACACAAGGCCGACACTGAGCAGCGTGTCTGTGTATTAGTTTGCTGGGGCTGCCAGATCCATGTAGCACAGACGGGGTGATGTAACAGAAACGTATTTTCTCACAGCTTTGGAGGCTGGGGAGCCAGACACTGAGGTGTTGGCTGGGCTGGCCCCTGGCGAGGCCTCTCTCCTGGGCTTGTAGGTGGTGGTCGTCTTCTGCCTTCACCTGGGCTTCCCTCTGCACCTGCCTCTGCCCCAGTTTCCTCATCTTCTGAAGACACCGCGATACTGGTTAGACACTACCCCCGTGACCTCATTTTAACTTCCCTCTGTAAAGACAGTCTCCTAATGCTGTCACATCCGGAGCTACTGGCATATCAACTTGGCAGGGGGTCACCGTTTAGTCCCAAACTCTGTGGCTGAAGAATCCAATTAGCCTCTTCGTCCAAGACGTTTTGAAACGGCCTCTGTCTACTCTAAACTCCTCGTTGCTCAGTCAAGTGCTAAATAAAACAAAAAACCAACGGAGAAAATCGAAGCAGGAACCAGAAATACTCCTGCACTCTGTAGACCACATGAAACCCAATACAGAGAACAGGATGCTAGGGGGCCAGGGAGCCAGGGAGCCAGGGAGCCAGGAAGCCAGGGAGCCAGGGAGCCAGGGTGCCAGGGAGCCAGGGAGCCAGGGTGCCAGGGTCCCAGGGAGCCAGGGTGCCAGGGAGCCAGGGTGCCAGGGAGCCAGGGAGCCAGGGAGCCAGGATGCCAATGCTGACGTGAAGCCCAGACTTGCGTGCTCTCAGAGGGTGGCTCATCCGCATAGTATTCCTGAATATGCAAAGTGCATGCACATGGAAAAGAACGTAAAAGACCACCCCTGCTTTGAAAGGCTGCAGACATCTTATGCTAATAGATGCACTGCAGCACCCGTGCAAAGGAAGAGGTTTATTATCATGGAACAAATAAAGTTTAACCATAAGAGAAAATATTTTTGAGTGTGTTTTTAAAGTAAAAGTAAGTCTATTCAGCTGTGGCTTAATAAATATGCTTATGCAATTCAGGAGAGTTTCATCATTTCCAGGTGTGGTGGCCACCGGTTAAGGCGACCTCTGACCCCATCTACAGCCCCTTTTCCTTGCCTGTGGGAGGAACAGTCACTGCTTTTCCCCAGCAGAAGGTGGCGAAGAGGACGAGAGTCACCTCTGTGAGGCTTCATCCCAACACACTGGAGCAAGACGTTCTTCTTCTAGCATCTGGCCAGCCGGGGTGGCTCAGTGGTTGAGCGTCGACCCTGCGCCAAGAGGTTGCTGGTTCCATTCCCGGTCAGGGCACCTGCCCAGGTTGTGGGTCTGGATCCCAGTGGGGGGCGTGCAGGAGGCAGCCAGTCGATGTTCTCTCTCATCCCTGTTTCCATCTCTCTCTCCTTCTCTCTTCTTCTGTCTCTAAAATCAATAAAGAAAAAAAAATAGAACATGGAAAATCTATTTTTTTCGTATTGGGAGTTTTTATCATATGTGGCCTTGGTGCCAGTGGCGACTCCAACAGTCATTCTGGGGTACGATGCTGACGGCATCGGCCAGGCCTCACTGTTGCCGTCTCCCCAGCGCAGGCTTCTGCAGGTGCCCCCTCTTTTCCCTGAAGGAGTGTCCCGGACTCTGGGCGCAGGGTCAGCTCACTTCCTGCCCTCCCTCCAGAAGGACAGTCTCAGGACTGCACACCCTCTCCCAACACCCCAGGGATGGGAGGCTGCTGAGAGTCCCACCCCTTTTCTTTGGTCTCAGCTGCCCTGCCCGGCACTGGGTGGCAGCTGCCCCAGTGCTCCCAGTGAGCCAAAAGGAAGTGTTTGGGGGCATTTCCCCAGCACGCTGGGGTGCAGGGTGGACGCTGGCTCACTGTCTTCTGGGGGAGAAATCCTGGGCCTGTGGAGCTGTCCAGGTGCTGAACTCGGCTGAGTGGGGCGGTGCTGAGGCACAGAAGCCCCGCCCCTCCTCCTCCCCACTTCAACGTGCGCTCCTAGTTCTGAGTCCGCCGGGGTGTTGCCAAGTCTCCGGCGCAAGTCTCCAGCGCATTCTGGGTTCTGCAGTTGGTGCGTATGCTTTGGCCCCCGTGTTCTTGTTCTCGGTGTTTCTGTGAGGGGAAGAGGGCCTAGGACTTCCTGCCCCATCTTCTTGCTCGGCTCACCCTGGGATGCATTTAAAAACCTTTAGGGCAGTAGGTGGCTATTGACCAATGAAATGCTATATTTAAACTGGAAGAGGTTTTCTTAAATTTTATTCTCCTGTGTTGAGAGTTTGGGGTCATTTTAGGAAGGTGACTGAAACTTCTTTTTGGTCTTGGGAGGACGTGTGGGTAGGTCTTCGGTCGGTCTGTTCGACATCAGGGCAGCTGAGATTCTGCAGCAGCAGCAGCAGCAGCAGGCAAGCCCTCGGGGGTTGGTGCGTCCCCCGGGCCTACCGGCCGGCATCGGGGCCACTGTGCCGCCCTGGCTGAAGTGTTGGAGAGAAGGCAGGAAGAGGGGACCCTGGGCACATAAACACTCGGCCTGAAAGCGACCCTCCTCGCTTCTCACTCCCCATTGGCCAGCAACGAGCGCATGTTCCGTGTGGGCTGCAAGCCAGTGCGTGCGGCCCTGTGTTCAGAGGTGTCCGAGGGTGATGGAAGGTCTGAGGACTCTGCAGGAGCAGGAGACAGAACGTCAAAAAGATGGCACTTGCCAAGAAATTGTCCTAAGCATTAATTAAAATAGACCCGTGGAACCAAGCAGCAGGCTCCAGTGTCAGATTCTCTAACCCTCGCATGACAGGCAGAGACACTGCGTATTTCTCTGTCCTTGTGCTTTGTTGTTAGAGTAAGTTCTTCTTTAATTGGACAAAAGTGGTCACCAGAATGGCATTGAGTTCAGAACTGGCAAATGCGCATTAGAGACTCTCGTTGCCGTTGCCAGATAAACCGTGCACTTTTGGAGATCAGCAATAATTACTTAAGAAAAAAGAATAATTTTTTTTTCTATGCATGCCCAACACAAGTTCATCTAATAATGATATGAAAACAAGAGTCATAATAAGATTCTTTCCAAATGGATATATCAGAAAGAAATGCCACCAAAAATTTCCATGGTGCTCTGTAAAAAAAAAAAAAAGAAAAATCACATAAAATAATTACTGAGTTCAGAAAACTGGCATTCTGTGTTTTCTCATAACGAGTCTGATTATGTGACCCTACTTGAGCCACTGGGTGCATTTCTTAAGCTATTATTTTCCACATCCACTGAAATTTAATTTATTTTCAAGAGATAATTGTAATAAATTCAATTCAAGCAAAAATGCATAAATGAATGCATTTGACGTTGTGTGCTGTCCAGAGGATGCTGATGCGCAGACACGGTCCGCAAGCACCACCCGACAAACGTGCGGCCCTAGAGCACTCGGAGCCCGTGACCACTCTCTGCTGCTGTGTGTTTGGTCCATGACCCATTTTGAATAATTACTTTTGTAAAATGTGCACTAGTAGTGGGAAAATTAAAACAACCCCTAAAAACCACAAATAGAAGAAACCGAACAGAAACAGAACATAAATATTGTACATAAACATGAAAAATAAAAATAACATCCCAGGCAAGAACGCTTTTACACATCGAGTCTATAAGTAAACATGTTTATAGCAAATTCAGGCAGTGAAAATAGAACCGTGCTCATCAGTTTAGGCAAGGTTATGCGGTGAGAGGAAACAACTCTAAGATATCAGGAAGTTAAAGAAATGAAGTTTTCAAACACTTTCACAGTGTACGTCTCGTGTAGATGGTCGTGGGGCCTCTGCTCACCCTGTGACTCAGCCATCCGGCCTCACAGACATTCAATTCTCTTATCCGCTACCATCTCTCGAGCTAGTGGGCTTTACCGCCGTAGGGGAAGGCAGCATCTAGAATAACTTTCTGAAAAGCTTAAGGCCCTTCAATACTTCCTGCTGGAGGTGGTTCATTACAGCGTCAATCAATGTCAGGGGCTAAGCCAAGCCACGGGGCCAGCCCTACCTTGATGGAAAATACAATCTTCTTTTTTGTTCATTTTTTGCCCCACCCCCACCCCCAGCTTTATTGAGGTATAATTGACATAACACTGTGTGTGTTTAAGGTATGCAGCATCATGATTTATATTTATATATATTGTAAAAATATTCCCCACAGTAAGGTTATTTAACTCTCCTCACCTCACAGAATCACTTTTCTTTTTATTTTAGTGGTGAGAACTTTTCAGACTTCCCCCCTTACAACTTTCCAATGTACGATGCGGCGTTAATATAGTACAGTGTTGGGTGTTGCAGCCCAGAACTTCTTCATCTGAAAATCTAATCTCTGAGCATCACAAGGAAGGGGGATGGGAAGGTCTCCGAATACTAATGATTCCTACCACAGATACCCCAAAGTAGTGCTAAATGTTTAACCTAATTCAGATCTTAATGGCTGTAAATACTATGGCAACCAGCGACAGCCGTCACTGCCTTGTATACACTTATAACAGATACACTGTACAAACAGGAACTTATTGAAATATCACTACACCATTTAAAATGTCTTTATGAAATCCAAAATGGAGGTTATTTATTTTGCTGTAGAATATTTATGTTTTGGACTTCTAGTTGTTCATTCTAATTATTAATATCAGGAAAAGAAAAAAAAAACTATGAAAATACTAAATGTGGGTCTGGCCTTCTGTGAAAGACCTGCCCTGTTGATGGTTGCTTTTTATTTCATTTCAAATGACGATCGTTCAGAAAACGGACAAATAGCTTTACTTGCTTCAAATCAAGCAAAGCATCACAGGAATGATAATATATTTTAAATCCAAACATGAACAAATAAGAAAAACAGTCTTAGGCTACATATTGTAAAAATGTATTAATTGGCATCTAAATAATACACTGAAAACCACTGGATATACGGCAGCAGTTATAAATGAATCCATTTTTATTTCATTTTCGTAAATAATATAAATAACAATTGCACAGGTAACCTTGAAAACCTCTGCTCTTGTTTAGATGCCAGAAGACCTAGGGCATTTGGAGAGACTAAGTAATGTATTTTGGGAAAAAAGATTTGTACGTTTTATTTTCTTGTGAGGTACAATAAAATGTTAATTCATCGACGGCTTCATTTTTATGTGATTTAAATAATTATTTCCAAGAAAACAAGTAGATTCAAGTCCAAAATCCCTTTGACAGCATTCACGTGAAACTCAAAGGACCTCCATTATTTACGTGAGATGAAGTCTTTCAAAACTGAGAAGTTAATTCTCCCAATAAACTACCCACCATATCGGGGTAGGCATTTCACTCCTCTGTGTTTGGGAATTGCAGCGTATTCTATCAAGTAAGTGTGCTGTGTTTCTTAAAGCAAAAGTACTGCAATGTCTTCTACTAGTTGGCACTTTTAAGCTCAGGGCCCGGTTGTATCGTGAGTCCCTGAGATGGTGACCACTGAAGCCCGAGCTGCAAAATGACTGGACCCCTGTCCTGCCCTGCGGAGCCTGCAGGGTGCGGGGGAGAAGGGTGGGCTGATGCGGGTACCTGTCCACTGCCACCGCACTATTTACCCAGAAAGGTCTCAGGATGTTGTCCTCCACGTTTCTGCATCACCGGTTTTTCTTTTATAGGAAGGAAGACACAGTCATGCCTTCGAACTGGATGGATTTAGAGAGAAACCAATGGTAACTGGTGCAGGAGTTTTGCAATTCTGAGAGACATCCAGCTGCTACTTCTACTGTTTGCATGCCTTCAGACTTGATCAACACGGAGACTCATGCTGCTGTTAAGTTTTATTAATTACCATACATTTATATAGATACACTTAAGTGAATTTGTGGATAACAGTATAAAGCACTTTGGGGCACAAATAACGATGACTTTCCTAACAGTAACTGCTAACCATGGAGAACAGCTACAGATGAAGACTGATACAGCCCGACGTGTATTATTGATGTGAAAACACATTTTTATATGTGAAGGTTTTTAAACAAATTTAAAAGCCCTATTAATTAGATGAAAACTGAAATTAACTTTTTCTAGCAGATTACAGATTGCAGACTAACTGGGTTTTATACCCTCTGTACAGTTACCTGAAAATATCAGAGTAAAAGAGATACAGGGTTTATTTAAAGTTGTTTGTAAGTGAGATGAATGAATGTACTCTTTGAGTTCATCTTGAGTGAATTGTTGGCCACGTGGGGCCCGCACACAATGAACTGCAGCTGGGAACACAAGCTAAGCCAGCAGGTGCTGGACTGGACTGGACGTTAATATGGACCAGAAATTCTGAGCGGTGGCCTTACTTGTAGTCCTGCTGAAGACAAGATTGGACTCTTCCCAGGGTGGAAAGGAGGGAAATGGGACATTGGAAACCCAGGGCTTTATTCCCAGAAATGAGGATCACTGCTTCCACATGCCTGCGACGTCACTAGAACCCCACTTCCACTGGTAACGGAGAGCAAGCCAGAGAACACCCCATTGATAATGCTACATTGTTTTCTTAATCATGTTAAATCTTCCAGGCACATATAATTTGTTACAATGTACACACTGCATTCTTTCCTATGGACTCACTGTACTGAACATCACCACACCTCTGTAGATTCCTCTAATTGCACTGCAGACTTTCAAGGTCAAGAATCCTGCCCTAGTCCTTGCTCTCCACGCACCTGGAGCACCCACCCACTCTCCACGCTCTTGTTGTGGTTCTTCTTCAGGGAACCATCACCTGTGGAGATTTTAAGAGTACTAAACATTTCCCACGGTAATTGATGGCCATCGCCAGTATTTATTTCTGGTTGTACGATCGAAGAGAAATCCTGTTGATTTGTTGACACAGGGAAATGGGAGTTGTTTCCTCTCCAAAGAAAGATGCCCCTTCTCCCTCCCAGCAGTTCAAGCTTCTCACACGTGGTGGCACAGACGATTTCCAGTGCAAGACAGGGCTGGACATCGAGAACGGAGGTGGTGCTGCCTGAAGCAAAGCCCCAGCTGGAATCTATTAAACATCGCATTTTATTGCCCCAAGGATCAGCTGGAGCCAAACGACCAACCTCCCCTGTCTGCATAGTTGAGTAGCTGGAGACGCAAGTTCCAGCCAACAACTTAATTATGGAGTTTGAAAATTGGCATTAATCTCTTCCCTTTCCTGTATGTATTCTCTTCTAATGCCACAAGTCACAGTAAATTGCTCATTAAACTTCAAGCCATGCTATGGAATGCTTGCTACCATTTATAGGCGATGCTCTCCAAAGCGCAATTAGAGGGAGTATTATGACAAAGAACAATGGAGACAATTATTTCTGAAGTTTATTAATGCTAATTAGCATATGGCATCTAAGACAGCTGCTGATACTTCATTGCTAAATACTGGGGGATTAATTAGTGTTTGATGTTAATGAGCTGCTTCTGTGTGTGCTTTGCCCTTAGACGCATATGTGCCGTCGCCGCCGGCCTATTAAGAGTCTGGCCCTGCACTCCGTGAGAACATGATGTGGCATTTAGGAGTTCTTGTAGAATAGGTGGCATTCCTCTTTAATGTAGATTCCGCCGAAGCTTTAATAATTAGCCAGTTATCCCACTCTTCGCTTAAAACATACGAATAAATCAGGGATTGCTAAGTGCTAAAGTGCAGATGATTCTTTAATGTATCCAACAATTTTCGTGTCCTCTGGTAAAGAAAGGTCTTCAAATACTGGCGATTATAGGCATACAAAGTATTTGGCTTTAATTTATTTTAAACAATCAAACGGATTTTGCTCGTGCCTATCAATGTCCACGTAGCCTGTTATTTATGGTGAAATAGAAGATTATGTGTTGTGTCTCCGTATGCTGCCCTGGCCCTGTCTCTATAGTTTTGTCTTCCCCTGTGATGGGGGTCACAGACCATGGAACCGCTTGTGTCTGAATCCTTTCGCTTAGCGTGATGCTGTCAGACATATTCTGTTTCTGTCTCTTTTAGCAGTTCATTGCTATTGGTTACTAAGTAGCATTTCACTTTATAGCTGTACCACAGTATGCTGATGCATTCACTAATAGCACATGTGTCGTTTTGAGTTTTGGGCTGTTCTCAGTAAGGTGCTATAGACACTCACGTATAGGTGTTGGTATATACATAAGTTAGCATTTCTTGTGAGTAAATACCCGGATGTGGGATCCCTGGATCATATGACATTTTTTATGTTTCCCTATAAAATAAACTGCCAACTTGTTTTCCAAACTGGCTGTACCATTTTCAGTCCGCCAAACAATGATATGAGTGTTTGAGGTACCAGTACTTGGCATCATGAGGTTTTTATTAAAGGTAGCCATTCTAACAACTATGTACTAGTATCTCAATTTTAATTTCTTTCCTTACTGAACAATAATGTTCAACCTTTTTTTTTCAAGAATACGTGCTACTCATAGCTCTTCTTGGTGAATGCCGTTTCAAATATCATGGGAGTTGTTTGTTTCCTTGAGTCGTGTGAATGCTTTGTATCTTCGAATACAAGCCTGTCGTCAGACAAAAAGTTGTACCTCTCCTCAGTCTGTGGCTTTGTATTTTCACCACGTGCTCCTTTGAATGGTAGAAGTTTAAACTGATGAGGAATAGTTTGTCTGTAGTTATGTTGTAAGCTTTCTATGTCTTATCGAAGCAATCTTTGCTTAAATCAGAGTGTCTCACGTCACATTTGTTTGATATTAGCGTTGTGTTCAGGGCAAATGAAATTTTGATATAATATTTAAAATATACATGCTGGTATCTCTCTCTCTCTCTCTCTCTCTCTCTCTCTCTCTCTCTCTCTCTCTGTCATCTCTATCTATCGCCATCTATTAACCATCAGCTCCATGGTGGGTAGAAAAAGCTTATGTGATTTTTTAACTTACCCACTTTACTCTGTTCTTGGGATGGCCGTGTGGCCTCCTGTGGTTTCTATACCTTAATTGGAAGCAGAGGCTGAATGTTGTTTTTCTTTTAAAATCAAAGTCTGAAAGATGTAGACTTCTCAGCACCTAGCAATTTTTCTATATTGTATCACATAATTTTAATTAGACACGCCTGCAGCACTGTAGGGCACTTCCCATGTGTAACTCTGTCACCATTGTTAAAAACGTCTGCACTGAATGACACCTTCAGTCACTCTTGTTCTGTGCAGGCGTCAATTACTTGTGGTCCGTCCCACCGAGGCCTGCCAGGATGTCTCTGAGATGTAAAATAACGGGTTCTGCAACATGGAACCGAGACCGCGGTGCGTGTTCCCGGGGTTCCATCCAGGAGCCTTCATTTGAAACTAAAATTGTCCCTCTCTTCCTTACATTCCTGTTTGCGTGAACTTATAGAGTTAAAAAAACAAACAAACTGTGAGGATTGAAGTAGTTCAAATCGAACGGCTCTCCTAGATAAACAAGCACATTTCTTTCCATAAACAGCCAGTTCGCCGAGAATAATTAGACAGCATCAGCATCTTCCTTGGAAGAAGGGGCTTTCTTCCTCCGCTTTGTCTCTGTGAAGTCTCCAGCGCGGCAGGTTTGACAGCTAACCCGGGCGTGTTTGCACTGGCCTGTTTCGGGAGCATTTACAGCAATTAGCGTCTTCCCTCTGTGCTGGGCAATTTGTGGTGCGTTCGTCTGCTGCAGTCTCGTATCTTGGCTTTTTAGCCAAACACATTTATATTTTAAGCTGCTTCTTTTTATTTTTCTGTATTATTACTTTGAAAAAGTCAATTTATTCAAATAATACCTTCATTAAAAGTAGACTTTTCACAGTTATCCTTGCATCACTTGACCTTGGTGGCTTTGTGGTTAAAACTTTTATTTTCCATTTTTATAATGGTTGCAATTAACTGTGGAGTTTCTCGAATTTCAGCATCTTAAGAGCAGAACTGTCTTTTCCAAAGAAGAGACTCAGTTATGGGCATCCACATGAAATGAGTTATTTTGCCTGTGCAAAATTCATCTTGTTAGGTCCTGCAGGAATGACCAGTTTAAATGCTACGGTACTTAATGCTTATTTCTGTAACGGTAAAGACAACACCTCAGTGAGGTAGCTTGACACAGATGTGTTACTCACATTGCCGTCGACGCGGAGTGTGAGTCTCCGCTCTGAACAGGATCGGAAGGAAAGAGATTGCTCAGTCCTGTGGCTTCTTCACTACCTCTTAGGTCAGCCTCTGTCAGCGCATCGGCCTTGGAAGCTGTTGGCTGCCTCGCTGAGAAGGGCCAAAGGTTTCTCCTCCACCTTCTGCTGAACACATCTAGTGGGGCAACAAGCCACCTTGGCGAATAAGCGAGGGTACTGAGGAAGAGGGCATGATGAGTTTCTGTAACCACTGGCACAAATCTGTAGCCAAGGCCAAAGAGAAGTCTGGGAAGCTGTGGGTCTGGAGGCCAGTCTGTGGCACACCTGTGTTCAGCCCCCTGAGAGTCCGTGTGGAAACGGAGGCCCTCTGTTAAACACCTGCTGCGACCAGCTCATTCCATTTTCTCTTCGAATTATCTACAGCACTCTCAGCTCGGTGTTGCTTTCGTATTCTGTGGATTGAGACAATGAATGTGAGAGATGAAAAGTGGCTTCTAAGGCATAAAGCGAAGACATACCGGGCATCCCAGGATAATCCACGCTCTCCTTTGACTCTGTGCTGTATGCGTCTTCAAGTACGTGGCCTCCTCTGCATAGTGTCCACAGTAGATCCTTGTCAGAACATGCCTTTCCATTTTCTCCCTTCTTCATTACAGTTGTTCAAAAACCTTAGCCAGGGGTTGACATAATATCGCTAATAGATCTACGGGCTCCTTGTGGTGACTGAAGGGGGGAAACCCCCAACGGGACTAATGCCAATGGTCTAACTGCACGAGGTGATGCGGCTCGAAGGCTGCGTGCCCAGCGCTGGGCGGGGACGCCCGAGGGCCAGTCCTAGAACTGAAGGAGGAACGAGACCGCTTTCTGTCCTTCCTCTTCCAGTGGGCTGGTCACGAAAGGAGCAAGTGTAAAACTGCTGGGGAGCTGCCTCGCCCCCATCATCTCTGTTCTCCACTTAGAACCTTCGAGGTTTAAAGACCAGAACGTCAGGTTTCCTTTGAGGACACACGTTAAAGTGACTAATTAGCAATTGGCATTGCCTGGCGTTTCCTACGATGTAAGGATTCTCTGAATGGTGAGGCCCAGAGCACTGACCCTCCCACGGATGAAAGACAGAACCCTTCCTCGACGTTCAAGGAGAGAGGGCCCCGCCCGGGGGGGGATGGGGACAAGGTAAGAGCACAGGGGCGCTCTAGGGGTCTCCTGTGTCTGGCGAGCGTGTGGAGTTGGCTAGTTTTATTGAACTTCCTGTGGGTCAATAACTTTAATAATTTAAAGAAAATTTTTTTCTTTATTGATTTTAGAGAGAGGAAGGGAGAGATAGAAACATCGATGAGAGAGAATATCGACTGGCCGCCTCCTGCATGCCCCCCACTGGGGATCGGACCCACAACCTGGGCATGTGCCCTGACCGGGAATCAAACCGGGGACCTCTTGGTGCAGGGTCGATATTCAACCACTAAGCCACACTGGCGGGCAATAAGTTCAATCATTTTGAGGATTCCAAAGGTACGGGGCTATCCGTAGCTGTGTTTCACCTGAGACCACAGTGACTCAGCTGGGGCATATGGGCCCAGAGGGGAGCCCAGCAGCCAGGGGTTGGGGTGTAGATGTGGTCACCCCTTCGGGAAGAGGAACTAGGTTAGGGTAGCCTTGAAAAAACCAACAAACAATTACACCTCTATTACATCCAGTGAAGGCCATTGCCAATCAAGGGATTTATGACCCTGTCATCTTTAACCTCAAAAAACTGACCTAGTTAAAAACTGGGTTTTGATACTAGAATTAGACAGCATTACCTATTTTTATAGCATGGTCATACAGTTCCATTTAGGTAGGCATTGACAACACAATTACTGCCCAGTTGGTGTGGCTCAGTGGTTGAACATTGACCCATGCCTCAAGAGGTCGCTGGTTCGATTCCTGATCAGGGCACATGCCCAGGTTGTGGGCCCGATCCCCAGTGGGGGGCATGCAGGAGGCGGTCAATCCCTGTTCTCTCTCATCCATGTTTCTCTTTCCCTTTCCCTTCCTGTCTCTCTCAAATTAATAAAGAAGAAAAAAAAGTTAACACAATGACCATTTTGCAAGTTTTTCTGAAGCTGTATTTCCCCCGTATGAGTGACATGTGCGTTGCAGGTAGTAGTAACATCCCTGCTCCTTCCCAGATTTCAGATTCAACATTAACATGTTCCAATATTGACGTTAGATCTTCTTTTAAAAGGTGATTTCTTTCAAATTCTCACGCATCAACTTTCTGGAGCAGAAACACCACGTGAAGGACGGACAGATGTGTTTCCCCGGCGATGAAAGGTCATCGGCAGGGGTCACGAGTCAGCCTGTCCGCTCAGTGAGTGTCAAAAGGGAACACGTTTCGAGTGGACGATGACAAGCTCCCATGTGCAAGCGTTGTGCATTACACTCCATCAAAGGCCCATGCTTACGGAGTGGACATGTCCAAACGGTATCTCACCCCAAAGGCCGTGTGTAACAGGTGTTCCTCAGAGTGACGCAGGGCTGCTGCTTTGACAGAACTCCCTGGCGTGCAGCGTCTGGCCATCCATTACTCCTCCTTGCGGGCTCTCAGCCGCGCCCTTGGAGGGGGCCTGGGTGGCCGTCTGCAGACAAGCGTGGCCCGTGTGTCGAAATAAAAGTTCAGGCTGTAGAAAATGACAAAACCATGAAGCTCTTTATGGAAAGCGGTGAGCGGCCTGTGCTGCGGTGCAAATGAAGGAAGAGTGTAAGTCAGCGGTGTAATTCATCTGTGTGTGTGAGATCCCTCCGCACGGCGGTGAAGTGTTCCTTAATTGACTGGTAAATCATTCTATGATCAGTTTGGCAAATTGTGTTTCTCTTCTGTTTTCTGTGCCGACTCTGGGGAGCGTCCGTCGGGCTGCTTTATGGTACTTGTTCTTGTGTTCTTTTCAGATGCACTGCCGTAACCTCTCCCGCAGATCAACAAGCTGCAAGGTGAAACAGGGAGGCCATGGGTGAGAGCTCACACGCTCCTGCAATTCAGTAACTGCCACATCCCTCCCACAGTATTTCTGAACGCGGGGCTGCTTCTTTGCAACTGAAAAAAAAAAAAAAAAAAAAATCCAGCTTTTGAAAAACTTGGTTTCCTCCAGAAGTTTGCAAATAGAAGTTTGCAAATAACGAGGTCTTGGTTTATAGCATTTCCTCTGGGCAGACCAGGGGCCGCACTCTATCAAGCACAACCTTGAGGTCTGTTAATTGTGCAAAAAATGTCAATTACAGGACACCGGTAAAACTATTTAAGAAGAGAATATGCTTTAAGCTTTTCAAAGTAGGTCTGTGTCCCGCGGTAGTTATAGCTACAGCTGATGTTACTCTAGAGATCTAGAGTCAGGTGTGACCGTGACATGTCCCTTCGACAAGCTTCTGAGGCTTTTACCGCTGACTCGGTTGGGCATTTCCTATGTGTGCCCGTCCACAGTGACTTTGCTGTCAGCCCCTGATGAGTTGATTCTTCTTCTCTGGTTGCGTCATCGATTATGGTCAGTCTCTCTTTAAGATCTTGGAAATTCCCAAAGCCTTCCGGGACCATAGGAATTCATTTTGGGGTACACCTTTCAGGGATTTGCATTTGGACAGAGAAGCCTTCAAATCATCTTATTTGTTTTTTCACATTTTTAGAGCGAGAGGAAGGGGGAGGGAGAGAGAGAGAGAAACATCAGTGTGAGAGCGGAACATTGATCAGCTGCCTCCTGCAGGCCCCCTACCAGGGACTGAGCTCATCGCCCAGGTGTGTGCCCTGACCAGGACCTGAACCGGCTACATTTTGGTGCTTGGGATGATGCCCAACACACTGAGCCACACTGGCCAGGGCCAGATCATCTTATTGAAGCCACTCTGTCTGTTCTCTGTGAAAGGGAAGTTTAGGTCTTTTGTTTGGGTGGTTCATCGTTTTCTCTCCTCCAGCCTGGCTTTGGCACCGTGCACGTGGCTGGTTCCAAATTATTGGAAATTCATTTTTACAGCTACATTTCCTACACTAGTGCTATAATTTTGCCGGAGGAGCCAGATATGATTCACCTGACTGCGTCCTTTTCCAGCCCTCACGTCCTCCCCACGCCCCTCCCACAGCGTCCTTCCCTGTATTAATTTCATTCTCCCATTCGAAGAACTGGGCCGTGGGAGCTGTCGGGGGGGAGGGAGCATTATAACATTTTACTTTCT
This sequence comes from Molossus molossus, assembly GCF_014108415.1. NCBI lineage: Eukaryota > Metazoa > Chordata > Mammalia > Chiroptera > Molossidae > Molossus > Molossus molossus. The sequence goes on from NW_023425399.1 coordinate 113,844,703, forward strand.
TTTATTATTGCGTAACTGTTATGCCAATAAACATTGTGAAAGAAAACTATTGGCGTTTAACATGTAGCAGGTCCCAGCATCTCGTTATTTGAAACCTTCATTTAATGCATGACTGAGCCTTGTTTCACAGACTCCGGAGATCTGACTGAGAACCAGCGAGGTTTTACTTATTAATAACAAAGATGCTCTAATAAAAGGGAGATGTTCAATTTGCTACTTGGGCTCATATTTCTCATTGAAATGGAAATAATAGGTTGATGCATAAAACCAGAAGAGGGAAAAGCGGGGGGTGGGGGGGCTGCAGAAACATAATTGGATGACAGTTCGTATTATTTGGGGGTTCTCAGAGAGACGGTGTCCAGCTTCCTTCTCCTGTGCCTGACTTTGCTCACCCACGTGAGAGTCTTCACAGGGTCCTGAGGCAGTCTTAGGTATCTCACGCTTTCCATTGCTCTGGGGTAGCTCAGCTACTGCACTTTTGTGGGGAAAGATTGTGGTGCAGTTCAGTGATTCACGTCTGAGATTCAACACTCTACCTTTCCTGGGATTGAGTATTTCGAGAAGCATCCAGACGTGATCATGTTGATCTTTGCAATACTAGTGACAGAGGGAAAGACAAAGCCAATGTGGTCCAGCAAATGCTTCCTCACTAAAGCAAACCTGGTTCATATGCACTTACCTGTTGTAAAATATGACCTTGGCTGTTCTTGGCTTGACTACTCCATGAAAAACGATGTGTTTTGAGATGTGGAAACACCAGTTAATCACAAGACCCCTGTCGGTGTGTTTTGAGAGGTTATTATAACTCTGAAGATAGTTTTTTTTTTCCTTTAGCAGAGAGAAAAAGTGATTTCTGTACACACTGAGATGTTTTTCTCCCTAGTTTATTAAATCAGGTGCATTTCTGGAAGGTGGGAATTTGCTTAGAGGTATAACTAATAATAAAATAATCCAGATTTTCATTTTCTGAGGACTGTTTATGATTTCAAAATGGTATTTTCATTCTTTGGCAAGGACTGTGGTTACGATGGACTTTGCCTTGGTTTGAGTTTGTGGGGAACCAGGAAGTGCTCCCCCCTTCAACATGCATGTTACAGCGCTGGCTTGTGTGGCTCAGGTGGCGGGACCTGCGTCCCGTGCACTGAAAAGCTGTCGGTTCGATTCCCAGTCAGGGCACATACCCAGGGTGTTGGTTTGATGCGTGGTCAGGCTTGTTTTCCAGTCTCCCCAAGTCACGTACCAAGTGGACTACCCTCTCCTGCGTGTGTTTTCCCACATGTGTCACTTCTGCTGCGTGTGTGGGTTGTTTCCAGACACGCTACTTGGTTCCGTCGCTCTGAGTCTCAGTCTTGCCTGTGCCACACTTCCGTAGTTACGGCAGTTTTGTCATTTATTTTGAAATCAGGAAATGAGATGCCTCCAGCTCTGTTCATTCCAAGGTGTCTGTAGCGTATCTCGTGCGGCTCTGTGCAATTGTTAGGATTCTTTTTCCTGCTTGTGTAGAAAATGTCACTGGGAACTTCACGAGGCTGTCCCTGAAGCTGTCGATTGCTTTAGGCAATATGGATAGTTTCATAGCACTAATTCATTCAATGGCAGTCTTGGAAAATAAAAGCCGCAATGCCTATTAAATATAACATGAAAATTAAATATTGTGATGTGCAAACTCAATATTGTGTTTAATTTTTCATGATCTTTATGTGAGAATATGTGCTTCTTATGAAATTGTACTTTTGAGAAAAATTCTTCATTTTTAATTAAGGTAGAGAATATACATTATGTCACAAGTTTCGTATATATTATTTTATTAATATAAAAGAAACGCAAGTATTGTTGAAAGGTTAAAAAGCACAGTGACAAATTCAATGGAGAAATCAGAATTCCTTGTTCCACAATCTAGAGCTAACCAGACAATTATTGTTAGTATTCCAATCATCAGAGAGAGAACACCATGAACACATTTGATACCTACATGACTTGGACACATTGTATACACAGATTTGTGTAAAATGTATACTGTTTTTCTTTTTATCCCCAATGAAGAAATGAAAAAATTCTATCTGTATATAATGTATAAGGTATACATTTCCTCTTATGATTTAAAAAAAAAATTTGTCTATAGGGGCAAAGGAAGTTACAGGAAATTTTCTGGTGAAACGTAGGAAGGTAATTTAGTTTTTTTCAGACAGATGGAAATGATTTTATATCTGCAAGATTAAATTGGTTACCTTTGCAATAAAACAACCAGAAAAAGCAATGGCTTTTTAAAAAGTACAAAAGGATGTGCTTGACAGTTTAAAAATTACAGTATGGGTGTATGAAGAAAGATATCTACATCTTTAAAACATCTGAAGCTAATCAGGAAAAATGGTCACCTTGGGTAAAAAAAAAAAAATTATAAGTAAAATGACGCATTGACACAGTGTCGTTCTTAAACATATTCAAAGCAATCTTGACGGTTGCTTCTTTGATGATGGTGATGATTCACATAGTAATTATTCTAACAAGTAATACGAGGAAGATACAGGAGGAGGAGAAGGAGGAGGAAAAAAGAAGAAACCGCGAGTATATCGACAGTGGTAAGGGGAGAATATTTTTCTAGCCATAGATTTTTGGAAAGTAAAAGTAGACTTTATCATTTTACCCTCGTCACTAATTTTAATAATTTCCGAGTCGCTGCACAGTCAACCTGTCAGGTGTTCAAAGGACCCTGCCGGTGCCGTCTGTAAGGAAGCCTAAATATAAAACCGCCACGTCATCACATTGCTAATGGGCCGCTGAATAATTCAACACCGATAATAATCAGGAATGAAAATCTGTCCTCTATTTCTTCGTTATGATTCAGGGTAGTAATTTACTTCTAATAACCAAGGTAAATGCCTTTTACTTTTCTCTAGAAGGGTTTCTAAGGAGTCTGCTGCCGCTAAGGAGTCCATTCAGCCAGCCAGGTAGCGGAAGGGGTTTAAGCAGGAGACTCGGATTTGTCACGAGGTTCATGGTGTCTACCACCTGAAGAAGGATGGAAAACCTAAAGTCCTGAGGTTAAAGATGGACAGTCTTAGCACGATAGCCCAATGCACATAAATGAGGACTACCATTTCTCCAGGTTCATTGAAAAAAAAAATTCCTTCTCAAAAAAAACAGACGTTAGTATTTATAACCTATAGATATAGACAAGTTAATTGAAAAAGACCCACATAATAAAACCATGAGCAAGAATTGGCAAATAATATTGTTCAAAAATTTCTAAAACCCAATCAAGGTAAGTAAGATATGCTATCATTTTAGTAATGCAGCGAATGCAAATGAGAATAGTTGTTCACCTAGCAAACTGATCAATAAGGAAAAGAAAGAGTCCATAGCATGCACTGCTCTGGCATCGGGGGCAAGAGACACTCTGACATATTTCCGAAGGGAGTCCATGTTACTGGTGTCACTGGGAAAAGTGCACTTTTAAAATCAAAAGGCTTCCTCCTGCGATCGAAGTTTTGCGACGCTCTTACTCAGGAAGAACAGCCGGCCTCTGGAAGTGTATTTGTGTAAGGATGTTTATCTCAGTGTTTGATGTGGCACCAACAAATCCAAGACAAACAAAAGCAACCACACAAGCAAATGAACAAACTTAATTTGGCCACAAAAAAAAAAAAAAGGAGAGAGAGAGAGAGAGAGAGAAAGAGGAGAAGAATGTGAAGGAAGAGGAGAAGGAAAAAGAAGAAATGGGAAAAAAGATGAAAAGAAAAATCAGAAAGTTTATCTATAAAGAATTTGAAGGAAAAGGATACACACACTTAAAAATATTATGATTATAAAGAAACCAGTAAATTTATACATATTAAACCTGAGAAAGAATCATGCTTAAATAATTTAACTGAAACTATATAGCTGTAATATATACCTCTGCAGTGTTTTTCTTGTTAAGTACTAATTTATTTTTATTTTTGAAGGAAATGTATATATAATTGTCATCCACCCAAGTTATTAAAGGCAAACTAAGTGGACCCAAGGAAGAAAGCCTTCTCAAGTTCTCACACAATTTATTTTTCTTCGGCCTCATGTACCTCGAAGAACCCAAAGCAAGGAGGTGTGAATTTTCACTTCAACCCCCAGGAATGTCCGTTCTTCATACTATGGCTGGGCATTCTAGCAAATGAAATGTCATCGTTCCCAACAACAAGGTTTGCTCATGTGTATCTACACACGTTATACATTAATCAAGTGTTCTGCTAGAAAACACATGTGCAAACTTGAATGAGGGCACACAAGAGGAATACCTTGCCATGACCATCTTATAGACAGCGTGTTACAGACACATGCCAGGGTGCCTTGCTCGACAGGTGTACAGTTAGCCGGAGTCTTCGCGCCCACATCGGTGATCTCCGAAGCCTGCCGAGTGCTCCGAGTCGTCTCCCCTGTGTAACGAAGGGCCCCTCACGGGCCCGTCGGTTCCCCGTCCAAACCGGAGGCGTCCCTGACTCCACTGTTAGACGTCCTCACCATACGTATGCAGCGTCTTCCCCGATCTCCTGTCTCACAGCTCACGCGACCTGCATCTCACTTTGAAACTGCTGGCTCGTCCCGCTCCCTCAACACCAGCGCACGTGCTCACCATCCACCGAAGGCCTTACCCCTCGGCTGTCCAGCTAGCTCTGCCGTACTCAGAGCTAATTTTCTTTCACGTGATGCTTGTCTTTGCTGAGCACTTCCAGACAAACCCAGGGCGAGATGGTCACCCCTTGGGCAATGACAGCACTCAGGTCACAGACTCCTTGCAGAGCCCCTAAAACACTCCACGGTGCATTTCTCTTCCAGGTGCTGTGCACTCCTGTCCCCAGAGAACGGGCCCAGGTCTGTCTCTGGAGGGGCGCCTCATGTGTAGCGTCGTTCCACAGGTGCCCACTCAGTTACTGACCACCTTGGCCCTCACCGTGTTTGTGGAGTCAGTGATTGCGCTGTTATAACATCCTGGCAATATCGGAGTTAAAATAAATCGAGTTTTAATGTGTTTCCTGTGACACTTTGGATCGGTTTCACAGGAATGCAGATGTGTGCAAGGGGAACATGCCAGCAAGTGGTGTCGCTGTCCTCTGCGTGTAAGAGAGATGATATCACCTTCCGAGCCAGAAACTTGAAGCCAAAGACAAACCAAAGATGTTAAGAAGCTATGTATCGCGGCATATAATTATTTCAGCTAATTTTTGCTGCTTATGTTTAAAAATATCTAGTGTTCTTGGACTGTAGACCGTGTAATTATATTCTTTTGTTCCGTCCTGAATCAAAAACTTTATATTGGGAACTAAGGTCCCAGCTCCCACTGGCGCCCCATCTTCACAGCTCGGAGCATCCGGTAGCCAAAGCTCAGGGGCTGAATTGCCCAAATCCTTGCGCCCGAGTAGAAAATACAGGCGTGAATTTTGAGGTAAGGCCATGCAAGATTTCAGACATATAATTTCAAAAAGTGAAATGCCTGGAGGAAAGTGACTGGAGTTTTAAATAAAAATTTTGTGTAGACATTTCTTTCATGGGTGTAAGGGTCTGAAAAAGAGGAAAAAAAATCTATTTTGCAACAGAAAGGCATAGGTCTATACGCATTCCCTTGCACAGAAACAGATGATTTAAAATAAGCGTGTCTGCTCATAAGGTGGGCATCTCTAAATAAGACAATCAATGCTCTCTCCGCTTCTAAAGTTAAATTTGTCAACTGAGGTATAATTGACAAGTAACATTGTACTAGTCTCACGTGAACAATATAATGATCTGGTTCTGCTTCTAAGTTTTTATCCTAAAACACTGTGAACCCCTTGTAAAGCTGAATGGGACAAGAAAGTATTGAAATCCGTGTCCCCCGCGTGTTATGCCATTGGCTGATGTGGGAGCCAGTGTAACGGAGAAGAGAGGGGGTTCATTACCCCCACCCCCATCCTCAACAATAGATACACACATCTGGGCTCTGCCCCCCTTGTCATGTTTGAGACGTCAAGAACAGGCACATGAACGTAAGCAGAGTTTGCTTTCCTAATCATCTCTGACCTTCGAGGAGGAAGAAGACACAAAGTCCTATGTTGACCTTTTAAAGTTTTGACATGAGCGCAAAGGGGAAGGGAAGTGGGGACCACCCCACCCCCACGCCACGCGGGCACGCTCCATCCACCACGGACGTCACCAGAGGTTAATGGAAAGGAACTGGACAAATAGGTGCACGAGTGAAACTCTTAAAGAACAGGTGTTTATATTTGGATCTTGATACGTTATCCCAAAACGTCGTTGGGAAGAAGTACATAAGAAGAGTGAGGTTTCTTTTTATTTACATTCCACACCCATGGACACAAACCAACAACAATTTTAACATTCGTGAAGTTTGGAGTGTTCTTGGAGTTTCTGATAGTCTTATACTTGACCGATTATTTTTGGTAGAAATGTTTATACATATTATTAAAATATGCTCATGCTAACTTAATTTTTAACTGGTTTTATTACAACATCTGATTTGGAGATGCAGTTACACTGCCCAGCTGTTGCCTGAGTAAGAATTCTTTTTGTTAATACTAACGGTATAGTGCCACTATTCCTTGGCTCCAATATCCTGCTCTATCTCAAATTACTTCTTAAATCTTCAAACAATCTTTTCAGAGAGTGTGTATGAACCATTTGTGATCTTGGATATATTTTTATATTTGCATTAGATACAGAATTTTGGGAAAATTTGTGACTATAGTACGTCATCATTATGATCTTGGATTTATCTCATGGGAAAATTAGCAACAGCATAAAACTCTGAATCAGAACAATAAAAATAATATTTGCCACATCATTATGCCTTGGTCATATTGGGATTTAAAAAAATAGAATTAATAAAACATTCACAATCATCTAGGTCAAAAGTTCTAAAATTGGATTCTGTGAACATTGTAGAATTTTAGGGGGTAGAATATACTGCCTAGCATGTAGATTGGATTAAGTGAGTTTCCTGGGTATGGTTTGGGAAAGTTTGACAGTTTTCATTGCAGATCAGAGAGGTCTGTATTCCTCCAGCACGCTGAGTCATTGTCATGGCATAAATCATAAGATACAGACTCAGTGTCGATGAAATAACTATTATCTGTTTAAAAAGTTACTTGTCTCAGACGATTATCTATATTTTCTACAATGTGTTTACTTATTTAGAAAAAACACACAAGAAATACAGTTTGTCATCTACAAATAAACTTTTTTGTAGAGAAGTATTCAAAAATCACACCGTTATTTTGACATATTATCTTCTCCATATTTTGTTCAGTGTATCTCTGAATTTTTACTTTATTTCATGGTGTTCCGACCTGTCACCATTTTGGTTATGTTTTTCTAAATACATGCCAATTTTTCAATCCCGTCCTCGGAACAGGGCCCTTCGGCATGGGGTGTGTGGGAGCAGAAGAAACTGTGCCTGTCAGTCACCTTCCCCATTCTCTCTGGCTTCTGCAGTTCAAAGAAGAAACTTTCATGTTGGTGCTTGTCTGTGTTCTTGGCTGACATTGAGCCTGTGAATGACTAAAAACAATACTCTCTTTCTCCCCACATTCTGCTGTTTAGAAGAGTTAACAGTCCTTACTATTTTCTATATGCCTGGGACCTCACGAAGTGTTTTATAGGCAATCTCTTATGTTCCACCAAATAGCCCAGTGAAGAGTACTGCTACGTAGTCCATTGGCAGCAACAGGGTCCCAAACAGCTTGTCAGAGAGGGCTCGCCTCCCTCCCCAGGATCCTTAAGTTTTCTCATTTGAATATTTGGACACAAGTCCAGCAATTTACATGAATAGCCATATCATTGTATCTTGATAGATTAGCTCCATCATTTATTTTCAGCTTTTCTGTTTTCTTTTGCATATAATTAAATAATTGAATAACCATGGTTTATTATCAAACAGCCCACAGATTTAACAAAAGCAACAACAACATTGATAATATGGCAGGATGTGACTAGGAGCAGGATTGATAAAACCTAGCAGAATGGACTAATGACTCAAGTCATTAGCAATTTTCTTCTAGTTAATATTAATTCATTAATCATCATCTTTAAGGGATGGCTGTACAGTTAGGTGTGAATTCTCTAATCAAATTACCATTTATCCCGTATAGTCCTCTCTTATTCAAAAAAACATTCTGAAATAATTTATCTTCTCTTTGATTTTCTTATTCTGTAATGACTTTTTCTAGAACATAACTTTGCTCATGTCCTAGACATTGCATTGGGCACATGTTAATTTGCTTTGAAACATTACTTGCCTAATTCTACCTATAATTTTCTTTCTAAATCTTTATACTTTCTTGAACAATGATTACTGTTGAAAGATATATTTACCTAAAATGAGAATTCCATGTCACAAAATTCTCTGCTGATTTTTTTTGTTTTGTTTTTGGTCCTAGTTCAGCTAGAAACATTTAAGTTTAATGATTCTGCCCTCTTTGGAAACTTACAGATATTTTATTCTGTATTACATAATACTACTAATTTAGAAAATCACAGCTAATGTTTGTTGACGGTAAATTGCACTTGACAAGATGACATTTACATAGATTATCTTATTTAATTTTCATAATAACCCTATGAGGCAAATACAACTCTTATCCCCCTTTAACAGCTAAGTTGAGGCAATACGTGAGCCATCTCTATAGCATTCACGTTAAATCAAGGAGGTCTTGATGCTAAAGAGCTACTTACATGAGATGAATATTCATTCAGAAACTGGTGAGCTTTGTGAGTGTGTCTTATTTTATCATTTTTTCCCTGTCACCCAATGTTGGTTCTTGATCAATTCTGTATGAATGAACAAATGCATGGATGGATCAATGAAAGTGAACACGCACTATCGTCAAGTTCTAGGTTTTGCTTTAGGACACATCTGTTTTACTTTAGGGCACTTCATTTGTAAACAGAGTCAGACATTACTCTGCAGAAAATTACTCTGTAGGAAAAAAACAACAACAGATCCTTCTGCCCTGTTCATGCCAAAGTCACCTCCCTGCCGGGGGCACCTTCCAGTGTGACTGTGCCCACGTCTGCCCTTGGATTTGACCTTCCAGAACCTCTCTAGGCGTGCGCGCTCGGGCTCAGTTCTAACAACTCTTCGAGTGGGTGATAACTTTCCTCCTAATAACTTGGTTTCACAACCAATGAGAACAAGAAAGCCAGAGAATCTTTACTATCACACGGTGATGTCAGGAGTGACATTAAATACTTCCCAAACCTATAGACTACGTTTCAGTAAAGAGGTGTGCATTTTCCCGCCTATTTTTTAAAATAAATTATTTAAAAATATGGTTTTATCGAATATTTAGAGAGAGAGGAAGGGAGCGAGAGAGAGAAACATCGATGTGAGAGAGAAGCATCAATGGGCTGCCTCCTGCGCACCACCTACTGGGGATTGAGCCTGCAACCTGGGCACGTGCCCTGACCAGGGAGGAAGTTTGGTCCACGGAGCTACACCGTGTATGTAGCACGTACCATCGTAACTCTCCTCCTGAAGACAGCACAGTGCAGTTAGTACGCTCACATCGCCCTGCGACCTCATCGCAGTCCATTTCCAGGACTTTTCCATCTCTCCAAACGGACACTCTATACTTGCTACTCTTTATTCCTTCCAAAAGGTGCTTTTTAAATAAATGTGATTTGGCAAACCAGTAGAACTGAGTAAAAGGAAATTTCCCCAGAATAAAATAAGCGTGACTTCCAAGCCCCAACCTATTTGTATATGCTTGGTGAGGGACCATTGAAAATAAACATTTTCCTTCTATGCTGTAATGCATAGATTAACTTTATGTCCCTGCTCAACATTTTCTTATTATACTTTTATCTGTGACAGTTAATATTCGAATCGAAGAGGGTTAGTACTCAAATCGAGAGCGACTGTTAGGCTGTGTAACGGGGAAACAGGCTCCACCTCTGGAACTGGAGGGATGGACTACAAAGTGAGTAAAGGGATGTAGGTAATGGCCTCATGGCATTAGTGTTGGGGAGGGTACTTGGGCGTGGAAGACACGCTGCTCCCAAGGGGAGAGCACCTGTGGGGAGGGGGCTTCTGGGGTGGTAGAAGCAGGTTCAGCCCTACCCCCGAGCCGGGGGTCTTCACGTCACCGAGCAAACAGAACCCTGGAAGTACATGGTGCACCCCAGTACAGAGAAGGCATTCGCATCAGTTGATAGAAATAGATCCAGTTCACAGTCCTTTAAATATTCTTTCTAGCCCTGAACGAATACTCCTGGTTTTAGAAACGTGGTCAGATGGCTCCGTTAGCTGAGCAAGGACATTCTCGAAGCAAGCTGGACAGGGCTAGCGAGCAGGGCCCCCGGGCTGACTCGGTCAGGACTGTGTACGGAGTCGAGGATCTTGCTTTAATGCTTCTTTCACTTGACTGAAAGGGAAGAAGGGAGGGATCAACGTGCGTTGGTTTGCGGGCTGCCGAGACCTATTTGGGTAAACAGCACTGAGATCATTGCTTTGAGTTCCGAAGGCCCCTCGCCCTTACGCACTGTTTTCTCTCGGTTCCCCATCAAGCTCCTTTGCATTGCATTTCGGCGATAAAAGCCCTTGCGTGGCACCATTTAGTGACTCTTATTTCACCCTCCATAAACTCCCTTCCTTCCTTCAAGGGTACAATAGCATTAGCAATTGGCTTCTTCTTCTTCTTCATTTTTTTAGTCCTACAATGTCTTAGGTTTGAGAACTAAGCGAGTTGTCCGTAGATGTACTTTCTAGTCCATTTGTTACATCTGCAATAATAAATGTCCACGTGGGGCGATTCTCAGTAATAAAACGTTTGCATAAGTGTAAGACAGATCGGTGGAAGACCTTCTTCCATGTCCCATCTGCTGTTGTCCACATGTGTGGCCTAGTATGACTATGCCCCAGGCTTTAATGGGTTCCACTGATGGTAGTCCTGCCCTAAAAAAATAAAAACCCACTAAGAGAAAGAAGTGTGTTCTGCTTTATGAAGGTTCCTACGGCCATTTTTATTAGTTTTCGAGCCTCGTGGCCAGGTGCGTTTTACAACAGGAACAAGCGTCCACAATAACCTGCCACCTGGAACGATAGTCCTACCTCCTGTTCCTTTGGACACGGGAGTGTCGTCGTTAAAGCCCAGCTTCGCAAGGCTGCCGTCCCAAACATGCCTCCCGGGGGCCTGGCCCTGGAGACAGCCCGGTAAATAGTCTGCGAGGACTACTTTTAATAAAACTGGCCTAGATCTTAGCATTTGTCTGAATTTTATCACAGACGTAAATATCATTGTCTGACCTCTGTGATTTTTTTTTTTAATACTGTCTGGGGGACGGAAGAAAGGCCCAGCTATGCAGTACCTGGAGAAGTATGTCAATGCTGTCATTTAATTACTCCTTTTATGAACAGGAACATTCTCTTCTGAGCTTTCCGCAGCGTGCTGTGTCGGGGTTATTTTTGTTGTCCAGGGAACCTAGCGATCTTGAGGTTTTACCACTTAAATTATATCAGAGCGCAGTATGTAACTGTGTCTTTTTCTGGGTCTATGTCTGTAAAATATGAAAGCAACTGGTCAGTTTGAACAGCTTACTTTTAGGGAATTCCAGAATGTGCAACCCTCCTCTTCCGTGCACAGAAAGCAATAAAACATGCTCTCTCCTTTGATATTTCTTGGAAGGGAGGAGTGAATGCTTGGATATCATAATTTTTAACTGCAGAGAACTTTAACGTTGTTTCACCCAAACATACAAGGACGCTCTGCTACCCACCCCATGAGGAAAGTTTAAGAAAAGAGTCAGATGAACGTTTTCATCCCTTCACAGCTCTGGAAAATCTCTGTATTCAGGAATCTGCAAACTGGACACGTTTTCAGAAAGCAGTTTGTTTAGGAATACATCATTTGAAAGAGGAAACATCCCAGCACTAGCTATTGAGAGAAATGAACACAGACAAGAGAAACTGTGACTATTATGCAAGTTCAAACGTGGTCACTTTGAACATTTGTCTACAACGAAGATGAAAAGGTTAATGATCACGGAGAACAATAACAGTAATAATAGTTATTGAATGTATATCACATAGGAAATACGCACAGTCTAATTTAATCCAATATCCGAGTCTCCGATACCAGACCGGAATCAATGTCACTCTGGCTCTTGAATCAGTTGGAGTCTAGTTTGGACAAGAAAAACTACTCTAGATACTTGGAATCCAGAGGAGTTTTATGACTTGGCTACAACTGTGTAGGAAGGCTGGAGGAGCAAAGAAGGAAAAGAGGGTTCTCATCAGAGGTCATGGAGAGCATCAGCGACGGGCAGAGCATGGAGGGTCCCTGCTGCCGGGAGCACAGACCCCTGGAGTCACCCCAGCCATGCAGTGCTTCCCGGGGCATTAGCACAGGCACACCGGGCACAGAAAAATGAGTGGTTTCCCTTCTGTCCTTGCACTGATGGGGCAAGTCTCCCCTGGGCGGACGAGTTAGAAAGGCACTTCCAAACAGCGAGGCGAGAGAGTTTTGTAATCGATGCTTTTTGTTTTGTTCGCTTGTTTGTTTGGTGGTGATTTTTGGTAGGTTTACAAACCCGGTTCTACAGTAGGAGGAGCACGTGAAGCTGAGAGAGACCCTAGGTCGAACAAGCCCCATCCCCAGCAAAGAGGGAGACCCTGCCATGTGTGACAGTACCGATGCACCCGGAGGACCGTCAGCTAGCTGATCGAGGAAGGCAGCAGATCAGACGCTGCATGATCTCACTTACATGTGGAACCCACAAAGGTCCGAGTCAGGAATGCAGAGTAGAATGGTGGTCGCCAGGGTTTGGGATGGGGGGTGGGGAGATGTTGATCAAAGGGAACAAACTTTCATTTATAAGATGAACGTGTTCTAGAGATCTCATGGACAACAAGGTGACTGCAGTTAATAATTATGCACTGTGTTTGAAAATTGCTAGGAGAGTAGATATTAAATGTTCTCGCTACATAAACATATACATAATTCTACGAGATGATGGGTATGTTAATTAGCTTAATCATCTCACTATCTATACATATATCAAAACATCGTGTTGTACACCTGACGTGTATGCTATTTTTACTGGTCAGATGTACGTTAGTAAAAGGGAGTTTTCGGAAAACCTAAGTAAAGAAATCCCAGATGGAATTCATGCTTGAACACTGGAGCTAATGTTTATTAGGTTATGATGATGCAGATAAGTTCATCGTTTAAAATGAATCTTAGAAACATATTACAACATCTATTCAAGTACTCTACATAACGGTTTAACAATCAAAATGTTAAGATTTAAAATCTTAGGATAAAAGATGTATAGTCAAGTGTTCAAAACGCCATTTCATAAAGACAGTATTATTCTCTATTTCTAAATAATGGAAATATTTACCTGACATATTCAGCCATAAGAATGTATTTATAAATTGTGTATGTATATAAAATTGCAAAAATGTTTACTTTCATAGGTAATTGAAAATTAAAATAATATTCATGAGGAAAAGTAATGCGCAGACATAAATTACTATTTTTAACTAATATTATGTAACCAATGCCCAATCTTACATCAGCAGTAGCTATTTAAATGGTATTTAAAAGGAAAAACAGAATGTAAATTACAGAATTTGGAACTCGGTTTTTGCTTTGGAAGATGGAAAATTGTTATAAAAGGCTAATAGTAATAATGGTTCAGTAGTAAGCTATTTTTTATTTTATTTATTTTTTAATTTTTAGAAAAAAAAATTTTTCTTGATTGATTTTTAGAGCGAAAGGAAAGGAGAGGAGAGATAGAGATAGAAACATGGATGAGAGAGAACATCGATTGGCCGCCTCCTGCATGCCCCCCACCCAGGATGAGGCCCACAACCTGGGCATGTGCCCTGACCGGGAATTGAACCGGGCACTCTGGGTGCATAGGTCAACGCTCAACCACCGAGCCACACCGGCTGGGCTATTTTTTATTTTTTTACATTTGAAGTAAAGGTGTTACTGAAATATAACACACACAGCAAAAAGTATACAAATCATACCTATACCAGCAAATCGGGTTTTCACAAAATTGAGACACCCATGTAGCTGTGAAATCAAGACAGGGAGCTTGATCACCATCCCCTGAATCACGCATGGCCATCTCCAGTCCAGGATCCCTAAAAGGCAACAGCAATCCTGATTTGTAACATAAAAAATGTGTTTCACAGGTTTAAATTTATATAGATGGAATCGCATCGTGTCTGCCTATTTCCTTATCAAATTGTCCTCAGGGTTCACTCATGTTGTTTCAAATGGCAGAGATATCTCCTTCCCTTTTATATAATTAGCACATTCTCTTTGTCCATGCATTTGTCCAGGGGCATTAGATTTCAACATATGATATTGGGGACATCTAATCCAAGCCATAGCAGATTTTATGCTTTTTTATATACTTGATTACTTTGCAGTGATATACTTTGATTCATTTTTTTTAATCCTTCTTTAAATTTTACTGTTGATCTTTTCTTTTTGGTTACCATGAGATTTGCATACAAATTCTCCTTGAGAATTGATTTATAATTCATATATATATTGAGAATTGATTTATAATTCATATATATGTGTGTGTATATATATATATCAAGACCTTGTTAATTCACTAAATTTTACTGTTATTTTGTTGTATAATTTAAAAAAACTTTCTCTGTACTCAGTTAAGAGATCTCAAAAGTATATTTCTTTCTTTCCTGTGTTTATTCTTCTTTTTTTCTTACATTATTTCACTGGCCAGGATTTCCAATAAAATGCTAAACAGAAATAGTAATAGTGTGCATTGTTTTTTCCCCAAGAAATAAGGATTTCAATAATCCTTCATTATATATGATCATTGACTTTGTGTTTTCTTTTCTCTTTTTAGATTCTTGTTTATTAAATCAGTCCGTGATGCCTGTGATCAGCAATACTTCTATTAAGGTAATACTATATATATTTTTTCCTGTTTTTGCAGTAAATTCTATCAATTAATTTTCAGATGTTAAAACATCTTTTCACACCTGCAATACACTCTAATTTCTCATGGTGGATTTTGATTTTCTACTTGACTGGATTTGATTTTGATCAAGATTTTAACATGCACATTTATAACAAAAATGGTCTGGATTTTGTTGCTATCGTTGTGTCTTTGTCAGGATTTGATATGTTAAAATTGTGACATAAAATGAGTTGGAAGATGTTTCTCTTTTTCAAATATTTGTACATTAGTGGTGTTTTTGCTTTTTAAAACATTTTGTAGAATTCACTAAAGGAGTTGTTCGGATTTGAAGTTTTCACTCTAAGAGAGCTGTACCAATTTAATTTGATCAAGATACTAAATTATTTAAAATTTTACTTGTTCTTTGTCAAGTTATAACTCGTTTCTTGAGACATTTATTCATTTCATTTTTACTTTCAACATTGTTAATCAAAGTTGACTGTAATGTTTTCTTACCATCTGTAGTGATGCTGTATTTTGGAGATTGGTTTTTCTATATTTTAAGAGTCTCATACTTTTTGACTAGCTAGCTGAGTGCCCTTGGTTTTGTTTCTATTTTATATTTGAACAGTACTCGTTGGGTTTTAAGAAGTTAATTAATATTTACAAAAACTATTCTTGATTAGACTTTTGTTTTTTATTTTATAATTTTAATTTTATTGGTTTCTGCTCTTTCTTATTTTGCTTTATTGCTTGAATATTGATCTCTTATTTATTATTATTATTTTTTTTGAGCTTCCTGAAATGAAATTTTAGGTTATTGTTCTAAACCTTTCTAAAGTTAAGGCTAAAAATTTCCCTCTATTCAACTTTTTAGCTGCATTATGTGAGTTTTAATAGTGTATGTTTTCATTAGTATCCAGGCTAGAATATTTTCTAATTTCATTTGTGACTGCTTTTTAATTTTGGTCTCTTGGTTACTTAGAAGTAACTTGGTTCATTTTCAAATTGTTGGAGATTCCCCTCCTGTCCCAGCTTTTAAAAATGGGTGCATGTCTTTCCTCACGAATGCTGGAATGCATACATTGTGTGGTACTAATCCTTTGTAATTTATTGAGGCTTTATAAACCAACTTATTGCGAGCTGTGGAAAAAGTTTCATATGTTGTTGAAAAATATATGTGCTCTGTTTTTAAAATTATTTGATGATCATAGAGATTATATGTAGGACTATATTGCCCATATTATTAATAGTGTTATATTATTGTTTCTTATTTTAAGTTTCATGTATTATATGTCTTTGTGTTTCTTACTATTGATATTATTTTATTTTTCTATTTTGTATTTTCCAATATACCGGATATATACATTTACCATCTTTAAGTGACTGTAAAACATATTCTTGACTTAGCTTAGTCTTCTGGAGATGGACTATATGTTCATTTTCTATAATTATGTTAAATTACTTTATGCTTCTGGTAGTTTACTGCGGCTTGCTCTAAAATTTTACATGTTATCTCACAACATTTATTACATGAATTTTGCAGAGTTTGTTCACCTTGACTGCTATCACATTTAATTTCTTGCTTTGGGGTTTTTGTTGTCTTTAAATGATAAGTTCTTAAATTGTGTAAAGTCGATGGAATATAGGAACACACCCGGAGTGCTCGAATCCAAAGGGAGATGCCGATGAGAGGCGGGCTGTCAGAACTGATGAGTTTCTAGAGAGTTACTCTCTGATGATCTCTGCTCATTACCTCGAGTCGGCTACCTCGTCAGCTTTTCTCTGCACACTCGCCTGCCTGCCATACTCAGCGGGAATTCAGCATCCAAAGTATATTGCAACCAAAATGACCAAGACTGTCCCAACGTCCTACGGTCATTTCCAGTCCAACACTCAGCACCAGCTAATCATGTGGGTGTCTGTAAGAGTTGGTTTAGCCCCTGGTGGGCTCTGTATATAGCTCCTCGTTCCATCCTTGATAGCATCAGCTCTGACAGGGGACACGCACACTTCACCAGGTACCTGCGGTGTCGTTGGGATAATGCCGCAGGGTTTTTGGTGCTGCAGAATCTGAGAACACATTTTGAGAAAGGAGATAATGAGGACTTTGTCTTTGGCCCTGTTAATTGTTGTATGCTATTTCATTTCAGACTGTTTTCATACTATTTTAAGGGTTTAGAATACTTACTTTTAGCTGTCATCTCATTCACACGATGTATTTGAGCATGATGATATCTGCAAATTTGAAACAGAAAATTATATTTGATAGGTAATGAAATATTATTTAATAGCAAGTAATTTATTTTCATAGTCAGCAAAAATTTCTACTGTACATGTAAATGAGAAGACACATTTACGATACATCCTGGAAATGAAAATACATTTCTCTAATATTTTCAGTGCCTGTTCTACTGTGCTTTTCTTTGAGGGATTCAGGTTAATGTCTCAGGTCTTGCTGTTGGTGCCCTCCAGTTATGGGAGTAAGGCAATGGACTTGATTTATTACACATTGTTATGTGTATAATAGATACCTATTAAGGATTAAGGAATATTAAAGATTGAGAATGTCATATTCATTAAAGACTTATTATTTATATTCTTTTTTTTTTGAAGATTAAGATTATATGTGAGCCCTGGCTGGTTTGGCTCAGTGGTTAGAGTGTTGGTCTGCAGACTAGAGAGTCCTGGGTTCGGTTCCTGCTAAGGGCACATACCTTGGTTGCAGTTTGTCCCCGGTTCTTGTTGGGGTCATGTTGGTGGCAACTAGTCGATGCGCCTCTCTCACATCAATGTTTCTCTCTCTCTGTCTCTCCCTCCCTCTCTCCCTTCAGCTTTATCTGAAGATAAATGCAAAAATGTCCACGGGTGAGGATAAAAAACAAAACAACAACAACAACAAAAGATTGTATGTGGGAAAGGACTGGCAGCTCAAATACTTCATTTTTTGCATAAATTAAAACCACTTGGAACATGTTATAACCTGTAATTTGCTAGGTCGGACATCTAACTGCTAATCTTTAAATTCAGTCCATATATTTGACTATTTTGTACACTGTTATAATGAGACAAGCATTTGAGAGAAGACGAATGATAAATAACATTACTGGGAAAATATCTGCTGATAGAGCCTATTTTGTTCAACTGAATTATGATAAGTGATTATTTTCAAAATAGTCAATTTCATCCTCATTGTTCCCAATTGACTTTTCCATGAAGCTCTCCTTTAGACGTTAGAAGATTTCATCAGGTAAGTAAACTGTAATAAACTTAATTCACACTCTCTGTTCACAAGTATTTCTGATGAGGCTGATGGTTGCTTGAGTAGGCGTCTGGGTAGAGAGAAGCATTACATACACACACGGGTCCCAGGAAAGTCAAAGGAGGCAAAGTTTGTCTTCAGCATTCAATCATCGTTACTTTGTAGATTCTTATTTCTTTTCCAGAATTTCTTCCTCAAAAAGGTCAGTTTTCATTCACTTCTCCTCTCTCTTTACGTTAGTTTCAGGACCAGTCTATGGTGCATCGCTGGGATGTCATCCTACCGTTACCTGGCCTTGTGGGGTTAACTATTCCAAACTTAGTTTTCACAGCTACGTGACCTCAGAAGAACACTCCAGCTCTCTGATGTCCATCTGTAAAATGGGTATTTTAATAGCATCAAACAGAATTTTGTAATGAGAATGGACTGAGATACTGTGTGTTGAGGTTTTCACACAGCACCGGAAGCAAAATGAGTGTTCATTGATTGTTACTGCTGGTACCGTCACAGTGAGGAAACCGATCTGACAAATCTCGGCAGTGGAGCTGCTCGGTCACAGAACAGGTGTGTTCCCTCCAATGACAGTGCGGAGTGGATGTCATGGTGGGAAGGGGCCTTGTTGCTTGCAGTCATTCATGCCCCAGCCTCCTTACCTCCTCTCACTGTCCTGCTCCCCGCCCCCACCTTCCTAAGGATGCTGGGATGGTCGTGGTGATGATGAGGTATTATGATTTACTCTTAAGTATCTCTTCCTTCCAGAAGTCTATCTTTTCAGATCCCTACAAATCTGGTCATGTAGTCAAACTGATTAAGGCGTCCTTAATGACACTTGTATGCCATGTCTTTTAGTGTTCACCTTCTAAACGAAGCTTCCTTACCTTTGTACAAATGATGGACAGGAAGGCTGGCTGAGCATCGGCTGGGAGGGGCCAGCTAGGGGACCTGTTAGAAGAGAGATGTTCCCCAGACATACAGCTTTAGCCATTCCCTATCAGTCTGGCCCCATAGTCTTTGATTCTACTTTATCAAGACGTACATGCAACTTTTCAATCACTCTTTCCTGTTCTTAAGTGACGGTAGCATTAATTTTCCTACAAAGTGAATGTTTGAAGCAACTTTTAGTTTGTTAAGAAAGCTCTAAAAAGTCAGTATTTTATGCACGAGTTAGCAATTCAGTTACTGATTATTTCATTTGAAAAAAAAGAAAAAGGAAAAATAACTGCAACATTCAGAAAACAACCTCCATAGGTTTTTAACTCCCAAATCTGTTAACCTGTCTGTGTGCATTGCACATAGGCTGCCTGCTCCCTGCAATGGATGGATACATTGTAATCCCACCGAAGGCCTCTTCGAGGCTGGGGTCCAACCCCCTTCTGAGACAGATGTGCTCGGAGGTCTTGGATCCCTTTTGTGTATGTGTGTGTGCCCTTTTGTGTATGTGTGTTTGCAGTGTGTGAGTCTCTCGAAGCATGGAGCTCAGGGGAGGGGTCCTCTTGCCCAAGTACCAAGGAAGGTATTGACTGCATAATCAGATTGTTTCCACTTAATTGAATCAGTTTCATCAGCACACAAAGTTGCTCTCATTTCTTTCTTCTTCACTCCCAGTAAAATTAACCCTTTCTTTTACATTTAACTTCTGGGATACAACTCTTGCTTTTGTTTGTTTGTTTGCTTGTTTCTCCTTTCTTAGTAGCTAGTTCTTCTCCATTTCCATAGCTTCTTGCTACACCCATCTGCTGATTCATTCTTTCATTCTAACCTGTGTATGAAATGAGCTCTGGTACCTTTTGGAGGGGCCAACATAGTGCTTGGTGGTATAAAGACGGTACACACTTACTATTCACACTGCAAATGATCTTTGAGTGGATGGCTAGACCCCTGTTATTTAAATAAGAATCATCCAGAGATACTTTTGTATGAACTGATACCTGCATGTCTTTCAGAGACTAAACTTGAGCACTGGTGCAGCCCAGGCACAGATGCATTTTAAAGATCACCAGGTGATTCTAATTTATAGTGAGGGTCGAGAACCATGGATTCGATTTAAGACATCTGCTCATGGTTAGTTTTGTAGATGATAAGATAAAGTAGGTTACAGTGTCCTGAAAAGTCTGCTCCTTAAAAAACAAAAATGAACAACAACTAAAACAACAGTAATAGTAATAAAAACAACTTAACACATTTTACCAACTGGTAGACCCTCGAATTCCCATCATTGGTTCAAGAAGCCACCCTGAAAGGTCCTCATTCAAGCAATCAGCAGAGATGCAAATACTCGGAGAGAGAACTCGCCTGGCCTAGTGTGGGTCAGGCACGCGTGCATTGCTGTTCGCTGAGGTAGGCAGGGAGTCAACTTCAAAGACATGGACCTTGTGTGTAACTCTCTAAGAAACAGTTGTCACGAGAAGACTTTTGAAAATATCAAGTACATAATTCTAAAGAAACTGATTGTAGTTGGTTTATTCTTTCATATAAAGACCAGAGTAGAGTGTGCGTATGGCTGTAGGAGAATTTTAATACGTGTCTCTAACATTTACGTATGGTTTCACAGAATGTTCCTGAATGGTGTCAGTTATTTGCCAGTTAAAAACGGAGGAAGTAGTTATATTTCCTTAGAGTGGAAGCTTATTAGTCTCATTAACACACTCCACTGCCACGTATCATCACATCAGGATAATATACGGTCTTACGAGTGGAAATGAATGTGTCCTTTTGGGTATAAAACCTCCTAGCACTGTCCCTAGCAAGTGAAGGGCATTTCAAAAGTGCTATTTTTCTTTGATTGAGGTTAAGCAATTGCCCGTTTTATATGACTAGATTTAATTCCAAAACTCCTGCTATTTCACAGCGTTTTCAAATATATTTTGGGATATTGGTTCACTTTCTTATGCATTATTTACACAAGATAAAATTAAGGAAGGAGCAAATCAAATTCTAAGTAGTTTTGTTGCAGAAGTACGGTGTGTACACAGCCATCTGTCGGCAGCGTTTTCTTAGTCCATCGTTTCTCAGCGAGGAAACAGAAATTGTGAAACTGCATTTTAAAGAGCAGTTCTATTGTGGCAAGCATGCCATTGGCTCCCTCATTAAACTGGCTTCCTCGTTAAATGACAGCCATAATATTTAAAAGTTAGAAAAATGTTCCAGCTTGGGAGCTGTTAGAAATGCATATCCCAAGTGTGGGTGATCGTGTTTCCCTGACAGGGCAGGATTTCCTAAGAAGAGCTGAGCTCTGTAGAAGGTTCTCCAGCTCCGACAGTGAGCCGTTCTCCTGTTGCTCAAGGGGAGGTTCTGCTCGCTCCTCTGTCCAGACACACAAGTCTTGCATCCGGACACTTCGTGCACATTTCTGTCTGCGCTATTAGGCTGGACTTCAAGGTCCTACAACTCGAATCGAAGTAATGACCAGATGCTTAAGTGAATTAACCCTCCCTTTGTATCCTCATTTCAGCTTCAGACCAGTATTCATAAACCAAAGTCATTTAACCAAACCAAAGACCTTATCTGCATATGTGCATAACCAACGGACACAGACAGCACTGCAGTGAAGGTAGGGAGGTGGTGGGGCGGAGGAAGGAAGGGGTCAATGGGGGGGAAAAGGAGGGACATCTGCAATACTTTCAACAATAAAGATAATTAAAAATATTTCAAAATATAATATCCCTATGATAATCTATAAAGACTTAAGCATATTTGTTTTTCTTTATTGATTTTAGAGAGAGAGAAAGGGAGAAGGAGATAGAAACATCGATGAGAGACAACATCAATTGGTCGCCTCCTGCATACCCCCCACTGGGAATCTGGCCCACAATGTGCCCTGACCGGGGAATCGAACCAGCAACCTCTTAGGGCATGAGTCGACGCTCAACCACTGAGCCACACGGGCCGGACTATAAAGACATTTAATATAGCCTTTACGTTAGGAAATGTAGGTCTAACTGGAGAGTCTGCCTCATGTACTGGTGGTTCTCTGTATATCACATGTTCTTTTAGGCACTATGTATATGGCAGTTCAGGTATATCCTAGTATTCTGATCAGAACTGCATGGAATTGATCGATTAAATTGGGATTAATTGTCCGACCCATGTGGCTCAGTGGCTGAGTTTCAACCCTGCACCAGGAGGTCTCCAGTTCCATTCCCGGTCAGGGCACATGCCTAGGTTGTGGGCCTGATCCCCAGGGGGGGGCATGCAGGAGGCGGCCCATCGATGTTCTCACTCATCGATGTTTCTTTCTCTCTCTCCTTCTCCCTTTCTCTGTCTCTAAAAATCAATTAAAAAAAAATTGGAAATAGTCCTGGCCAGTTTGGCTCAGCAATTAGAGCGTCGGCCTGCGGTCCGGAGAGACCCGGGTTCGGTTCCCGCTAAGGGCACGTACTTTGGTTGCAGTTTGTCCCCGGCCCTGGTTGGTCGTGTGGGTGGCAGCCACTCGATGTGTCCCTTCACGTCGATGTTTCTCTCTCTCTCTCCCTCCTACTCTATCTGTACAAAAAATGGAAAAATATCCTCGGGTGAGGATAAAAAAAAAAAAAATTGGAAATAACTGACATTTTCAAAATGCAGTCGCCCCTCACCGCTTCGCGCTCGGACTTTTGCAGCTCCGCTCTATCGCGGTTTTCTCAAATATATTCATTAAAAATTGATGGAGACAGTGAAAATGATACAGCGTGCATTCGGTTGTCTGAGTCAATTATACACCGTGTATTACAACTAAAATTAAAATTACTGTGCGTGTGGACTGGAGGCCCACGGATTCCAGCGCCCCAGGGATCCTTCAACGCCAGGTGCACCCGCTCGAGCCTGGAACGATTCACCGCGAGAAACGAGGGGCGACCGTATTGAGCCTTTCAGCATATGTTCACAGACCCTCTCTCTATCAGGTCTTCTTCAGTATCTCTCAGGAGTACTTAGTAGTTTTCCATGTAAAGGCCTTTGTATAACCCACACTATGTATTTTTATTGCTATCATTACATGTTTAGTTTGGCTACAAAATTGCGTCAAACTTTGAAGCAAATTGCAGTAATTTTAGCAAACTGTCTTAAATTACACTACTTGTACATTTTTTATATGTGCAAAGATAACCAGAACACAATGCTATCTGTATATTATGAACTATAATGCACACACACAATACATGCTTATGATATATGCATATCGAAATGTATATGTTTATATAAATAGTTATAATATTTTGTATACAATCTTGTGGTATACTCTTGCTTTGTTCTGTTCCTTTCGCCCAGTGACTTGACTGTGTCGCCCATGTCCCTACTCCGGACGACAAAGACAAGGAGGTGGTCGTTCATATTTCCCCAGTTCTGAGTGTCCCAGGGACTGGCCACTTCTTTTATAAGATTGAGTTTATCTGAGCCTTGCACCCCCCCCCCCCACACACACACACACACTGGGGCATCCTGACTCTAGGCTGAGCTCTTTGATTCAGCAGATTTTGAATTCGGAGAGTGAGCCTTGTTTTTCAAATGCAGATTCAGCCAGTGCAAGTCAGGTGCCAGGGTGCCTGAGAATTTGAGGCTGTTTTCCGTACCTCGGCAGTGGGTTAACGGTATGTTCCTCGTGGACATTATGTACGTATGTGTGTATTCGGGACAGAATGATTTCCGGGGCCACTGTCAGGCTGAGGAAATAGTAGATGTGCTTAGGGAACTTCCAGACAGACGCCACTCCATCCTGCCATGTACACCGGGTTCAGTTCTATGGCTGGCCTGTCCCCAGTGGGCAACGTCGCTCGTCCTCGGTGGGCCCTCTCCTCAGCCGGCCCTCAGGCAGGCCCACTGTCTGGTCCCAAGACACATGTGTTCACACAGGAAGTTCTGCACCTGGAGATCAGTTCACGTGGGCTCCCCTTCAGCCTCATTTAATGCACCCTTTATGCATTGGTCCTGATGAACCGATGTGTTCATCAGAAGAAATTCTTCATTCTTCTACACGTTATTAAAAGGCTATCCTATTTCTATGTAGCACTTCTCTAAAATAGCAAAATTGTTTGACGTTTTTATTTGAATACACAGAGAAGCAGAAGTGAAGAGAATTGAGAAAATGTTCGTAAGTTCAAGTGTTGAATTTTTCCATGTTCCCAGAAGCCACTCGGTTATTGCCACTCGGCTCTTGTCCTCCTGTGCCCCTCGGTGTCTTTTTTTTTTTTTTTTTTTTTTTTTTTTTGTTCAGATAGAGTGAGTGGGAGAGAGAGAGAGAGAGAAACATCGACGTGAAAGCGACACATCGAGTGGTTGCCACCCACACGACCCAACCAGGGCTGGGGACAAACTGCAACCAAGGTACGTGCCCTTAGCGGGAACCGAACCCGGGTCTCTTTGGACCGCAGGCCGACGCTCTAACCACTGAGCCAAACTGGCCAGGGCCCCTCGGTGTCTTGCATACATCGTTTCTCATAGTACAAACCTCGAGGCACACCTGACCCTGCTTTTACAAATGAGGAAACTGAGGCACACGGATTTAGAAAAGTTTTTCAAGATTGCCGAGCTAGTGATTGTCGGATCCAGGTTCGCACTTACGGGCATAATACACATACAGAATACATGCTTATGATATATACCTATTAAAATGTATTTGTTTATATAAATAGTTATAATATTTAGTGTAAAATCTTGTGGTATACTCTTGCTTTGTTCCATTCCTTTCGCCCAGTGAATTAACTTTGTTGCCCATGTCCCTACACCTGTTTGTTGAGTTCTTCCTTCTCTCTTAATGGTGTATCCTATTGGTTATATTACAACACACAATATATGTAAGTGCCAAAATCGGGTCCATATTGCTCTTTTTTAGGTAAGCATTGTTGGTCCCTCTCCTTATACTTAACACTCATGAACTATCATTAACTTTCAAGGACCAGGTCCTCGATTTATTGTAAATAACATCTCCTTCCAAACTTGTAATTCTGAATGCAAGTTGTCAAACTAGACGTTGCGGTCTTCGTTAGGAGTTCATAAAGCATTACGAAAATTCAGTGATCGTGTCACACAATATGTATCTAATGCATTCATTTTTTTCAGAGTTCTTTAAATCCTTTATATGTGGGAAGAGATTGCTATTTCCAAAGTTGGATGAGATAAAACTCCGGTCACTTGTTCAATCTGAGAAGGGAGGAGGTTTACTCAAAAGATTTGCATGTTTTAGGAGCGAGACTAATAGAACCCAGAGGTGACACTCCAAATCAAAGACTTCGCCTGGCGAAGGACCTTTACGAAGATGAAGCTGCATTGTTGACAGTTCCCATCAGCAAACATTACTGGACACTGTGAAAGGTAAAAACCATCAATCGCATCGATTCACCATGATAACATTCAGGTCAGCAAATGTTAAGGACTATTGAATCAAGTAATGCCAATGAAGTCACCGCCGTCACTGCAGCCCACAGAGACAATGACGTGATATTTGTCGTTGAATGAGGCCACATCTTGGAATGCAGGTGTCTTGCTCCTGCCTGTGCTGCATGCTTGTCTCAGAATTGTGCAGCAGTGTGGAATGGGTCTGACTTTCTCAGTGCCTTCGGGGACTGCCTTTCACATCATAGAAAACCCATTTGTTTTATCCTGTGAAGCATTTTTTAATGCCAGGTAATCATTGTACTTCTGTTGTGAGGTCTGTCTCAAGAGTATACGCTGCTATTGAAATATTTAGTCACGGGAGAGAAGTATGTTGAAAGGAGCATAAATCAAAAACATGTACATGCAAATATTTCAGAAGACAGTTCTTGGTTCTGTATTTTTTGTTTTACTCCACCGACGCACCGTCATCAGCTGCTGTCCAAGGTGGGAATGCAGCTGGCAATGTCTTCAGCGTACAAATGCATGTGCCAAAGATTCACTTTCCTGATTCAACGCAGACAATGTGCATGTTCATGCAATTCATAAATTGGGGGTCTAGGTATGCAGTATTGCATTTATATCGGAGTATTTAAAAATTAAGATTTTGACTTCTTGTTTAATATTTAAAAATATTTTATGTCTCATCGATGCATAATTGAACACTACATAAGCTTTTGTAAGTTAACTATTGAATCGTTTTAAATTTTTATCACTAATGGACATCGGAGATATTTCTTGTTTAAATATTGTTTTCCTCCTAAAAGTCCAGTTATTTTTTTTTTTACCAATTATATGTTTTTAGTAGCCAAATGAATGATTTTTCTAGAAATAATTTATTGTTGTTTATAAGAGATATTTTGCTGTATTTTCCCACAGCAACGTACAAACGCTGGATATTGTAATATTTAATTATAGATTCTACTCTAATTTAGTTTAATATTTTATTTGCCGTTTAATATTTAATGGAGTTTTTATATAATATAGTACAATACCTTGATGCAGTTTATACAATTCATTTAAATGAGTTCTCAAACTAGTCAGTTTATATACCAGTCGTGATTCTTTCGTAAAAATAAGAGTTGCTGACTCTCGTTATCTTTAACTAGCTAGTTAATATTAATAACAGGAAAGGAGCACAAAGTAGGCCAGGCATGATCAGCATGGGCAGCTGGGCCGCGTCCCCAGGGGCTGCAAGGCCACACTCCCCAGGGGCCACTGTGCCCCCCTGCAGAGCCAGGGGGAAGGGGCTGGGCCCAGAGGAAGACGGGCGCATGCTCAGTAGTCGGAACGACATGGAAAATGCTTGCCTGTCAGTCTAGCCTGAAAACCATGGCTGGAGGGGGTGCAGCCATAGCAAGTGCATGAAATCTCAGGATGCTCGAATCCCCAGACGGAGGAATTCCGTCTCCGGTTCCTCTGGCTTTGCTCCCGCGTCCTTGCAGCGGCCTGTGCTCCCTCCTCAGCCCTGTGGCCCTCGAAACTGCCCGGCCCAACGCCGCGTGGATCCCACCCACGAGGGACGCCAGCTGGGGGCACCGGCCGAGCCAGCCGGATGCCGGGCCGCACTGTGCCAACGTGGAGCGGGGACTCTGGGCAGCGGCTTCGCCCCTGGCTCTGCTGAAGACACAGCAGACTCTTCCCTGGTGGGACGGCGGGAGAGGGGCCTTGGGAACTCGGGTGTAATTCCACAGAAATACATACCATTTAATCTCCCATTTGCATCTCAGAAAATTCCTTTTCTCGTGATATCCCAAGAAGCCCACTTCCACCAGCAACAGGAGGGACACGGTGGAGAGCTTCCCAGCGATAACACTCTCACTAATTCGACAGAAAAATACATTTTGGAAATATACCAGTGAGCTGACAACATCTATTAGAAACGCAGGAACTGAGCTTGGAAACAGGAAAGAGGGAGGGAGGGAGGGGACTACAAGGAAAGGAAGAAAAGGCAGGAGGCCTTGGTCACAACGCAAAGACCCAAGACCCGTCCAGTTAAACTCCTTCTGTAGACCAGGGCAGGGGACTCAGCCCCGCAGACAACACCACGAGCACCCCCGCCACGCTGACCTTCTCCCCTCCCATCCACCTGCCAAGTTCTGTGCAGAAGATTCGTTTTCATAGGTTAGGTCACATTTCAGTGCCTGGCTAGCGACGCACCAAGATTCACACAAAGAATGTACCCAAATTGGGAACGATGAGTTAGCATGGTTTAGATTTTGAAAGTTATTGTTTAACGAATCAGTAAATATATTCGTACATCTATATGAATATATTGCCCCGATTTTCCCAAAACTCCCATTCATTTTGTCCAGTCTCTGCATTTAATTAATACATGCCAGCGGGGGAATAGAGTTGATACATGAACTCCCGCACCACTGAGAACACTGGAGTAGGAGGAAGGCTGGAGGGAAGGGTAGGGGGCTAGTTCCCTAGGGTCACCTCTCCATGACTCTATGCACCCTTCGCAATCACACTATGAAAAGGTTACAGTTCATTATTTCTGCAATGAAGGCCTTAAACGAATCCAAGAGCCTTCTTGGAGTTGTACAACCCTGTCCTATGTTTCAGAGATTGCTCAGTCAGGGGTCCTGCCCCGTCCCTAAACGACTGGCAAGAAACTGCATATTAACTTGCTCAGGCTTCCATAACAAAGTACCACGGACGGGGGTCGGGGGGTGGGGGGTTTGCAACAGAGATTTCTTTTCAGGTTTGGAGGCTGGAGGTTCCCCACCAGCCTGTCAGCAGGGTTGGTTTCTCCGGAGGGCTGGAAGCAAAGGCGACCTGTCTCATTGACTTAAAGGTGGTTGTGTTTTCCCTGTGTCTTCACTTCGCTTTCCTTCTATAAATGTCTGTGTCCAAATTTTCTCCTCTTCTAAGACCAGTCACACAGGATTGGAGCTCACCCTGAGGACCGATTTCAACGTAATGACTCCTGCGAAGACCGTCTCTCCGAGTGCGGTCATGTTCTGAGATACTGTGGTGAGAACGTCAATGCATGATGTTTTCGGGAACCCGAGTTAGCCCCTAACATCCATTGACCCACCAGACCACACCTGTCAGGCACCGAAGGGTCAGGGCCATGAGGGTCCCTGCTCTGTGCTCTGTTTGTGTTACTTACCTCTGTGACACAGCTCCCTTAGAACTATTGAGGCTGCACAGCAAGTCTCTGCCTGTCCTGTAAGGATTTTATTCTCCTTACAAGTGGATCTTAACTATTCTTGTCCATTTACACCTTTATATTAATCCCTGGCAATGCGGCAGATCTGGGCCCTTTGTGAGAAAAATACGAGAAGTGAAAATCCCGGAATATGCCACTTACAGGGGATTTATCAGCGGACATTCAGCAGTACATAGAGCACTGGGGTGTTCCATCTAGAGAGAGCGAGAAGGAGCGTGACCTGGTGAACCACGGTGTTTCATGAAGGCACACGTAGCAGGGGACAAAGAGGAATCCTGACATCGACACGGAAGACGAGCAAGAAAGTTCTGCGATACTCATGACGTCGTACAGGTAGCAGTTATGATTTAGGATTGATCAGTTCGCAACTGTCCAGGCCACGGGAAGTTAAAAGAGCTTCCCGAGCATTAGAAAGGTTTCTGCTCAAGAGGGCTGTCCCCTTTCCTGAAGGATGAGGGCGTGGGTACCTGAGGGACCACACAGCATCTTCCTTCGGTGCCCCTTCTAACACGCTGTAAACCTCTAGGCTATTTGTTGCAGAGGACTTGGTGTCCTTGTCTTGTCATCTGCTAGTTCTAGTCATATGTCTTTCTAGGAAATAATTTGTAAATAATTCGCGTGCCTCCTCTTTCCATGATAAAATTATTTCTCTGTGTTTTTAACTTTTTTTAAATTATACCACGTCCTGCTTATCGGTTAGGTTGCTCTCTGAAAAGGGTTTCCTTTGGAGATTTTGTTTTTGCGATAGTTTGTTTTGTTTTTTTTTTTGAGATTTTGAGTTATTTTTATTTTTATTTTATTTTTTTTGGTCCTGGCCATGATCGCAGAGAGTATTTGCACCGAGAAGTCCTGGCTGGGATTGAAACGACAGGAAGTTAAGTGCTTTCTGAAAATCCAAGATTAAAAGCATGACTCACAGTTTGATACTTTTTGCAGATAAAAGTGGTTTGGTAAGAAAGATGACGGGATGTCAGTGGGGTGAGGTGGGAGCATGTGGGGAGAGGAGAGGAGATGATTTAAGAACATTTTTTATTTTGAAATTTTCATTATGACCACAAATCTTTATTCTATGTGCTATATATATATATATATATATATATATATATATATACACACACACATATACATATATCTACACACACATATATATGCATGTATATATGTGTGTGTGTGTGTATGTCTATAGCACAACAAAATTCATAGCATTATAGTACAGTGACTACATGAATATACAAGTAAAAATGATTAGTAAATATTCTTTAAAATATTGTTTTTATACTCAATGTCACTGTATTTATAACCTAAGAAAAAAGACCTCGAATCCTCTCTTCTTCACGTACACATCTGTGCAGATACGAAGGCTGTAACTTCCGTCTGAAAGCGGTTAGGGTTATCGTTGGTGGTCTTGCCTGTCTCTGTGGGGGCCCAAGGCGGAGATGCCACACCCTTTAGGGTTACGTGCTTTTCACTCTGATCGCCCCTCATTTATCGCTGCTACATGTACCCTCTTCCACACGGGCTCTAATTTAATCACCTCACTATAGTAGGAGGGCTCTTCTCCCTTTGGAGAAAGGTACAGTTTTCACCGACGAAGGGTCTCACGAAGAAAGGCGTTGTCCGCCCCAGGTGAGCAGGCCGCTGAAAGGAGGGGTTGTGGCCCTTCTGCGGCCCTTTCCTTAAATCATGTTCGACAGCTGCCGTGACCGTCAGCCCTGCAGCGACGTCTGGGTCAGCTTCTGTCTCGTCCAGGTTCAAGATCCCTGAAGCAGCCAACCCTGTCATGTTCCGTGAGTGCCACCGACCTACGGGCCCGGTGAGCCAGGCACATGCGGGTGTTTCCGTGAAACTGGATGAGTTTAAATGACTGGAAGAATTGGCAAATTTCTTTGTTTATTTAAATTTTTTTCTCTTTATTGATTTTAGAGAGAGAGGAAGGGAGAGGGAAAGAGAGAGACATCAATGAGAGAGAACATCGATTGGCCGCCTCCTGCACGCCCCCCACTGGGGATCGGACCCACAACCTGGGCATGTGCCCTGACCGGGAATAGAACCGGTGACCTCTTGGTGCAGGGTCGACGCTCAACCCCTGAGCCACACTGGCTGGGCAGAGTTAGCAAACTTAAAGTAAATGACGCAAACACAACCTTTTCTCTCCAGACTATATATTTGTGGCTGGTTGAACTACACTTTCCTTATTAGTGAAAATAGACTTTAAAATATTTGCATCTGTAGGTGTATGTGAACACGTGTAAGGTTCATTTAAAATAATAAAACACATAATTATACGACCAGAATAGTCTTCATAATCAGCATCCAGATAGCTCAGGGGCCTCTTGGTTCCTTCCAAAGGGAAGGTACAGGCATTATTTTTTCTGCATTCACTGCTATGTCCTGTGATACAAAAGAAATCATTGGCTGCTGGTGAGTGATGATCATGAATCGCAGAATATTCTTTATTACACGGGTCTCACCCTCCAGTTATTCAAGCATCGTAGTTAAATTTGCTTTTAAAAATATAATCGATATACTAAGAAAAGCAGAAAAATAAAAAATGAATTATGTAAAATACTCAGTTAAAATTAGAGAAGCCAGAAGGGGAGGGTAAAAATTATAAAACAACAAAGAATAATACAAGGGAAATAGTTGGGAATATGGTCGATATTAGTCTAGTGGTACAAATAATCAGTTTAAGCCTAAATGTTAGACAAAGGAATCGTTACAAATATATTCAGACTAATAAGACATTCAAAAACTGGTAAAATGTACAGAATCTATAGTCACCGTACCTGTTTGGTTTGGAGGCACAGAAATCCAACTACAAATGAAGTCACATAATTACCCAATTAATACGGTGATATAAGGACCCACCTTAGAGAGTGATGGTAAACAAGGCAGATAAATGGCTTTCCACTGTAGTAGTGACCACATGGTTGAGTTTCCTGAAATAAGTTGAAATAATGAAGCTGAAATAAGTGTTCATTAGATTTTAGGATTTCCAGTTCTCTTTATTGTAAAGAGAGTTTGACGTCAAGTCTCCTTCTCTAGCCACACATAATAATTTCAGCACATAAAACCCTTCTTTAGCTGTTAATTTATCTAAATGTTACACTTACATAATGCCCCAAATAAAATACATTGTTTTCATAGACCTATGTGGGCTCTGATTTTTCCTTCAGTATATGTTTATCTGTTTATCATCTACCTAGCTCATGCTATCAGAATTTGTGTGGCTATAATTAGTGAATCATTAGTGAAGTAATAATTTTGAAATATTGTAATTTTCCATATATGGTACACGTGATGAGATAAAATATGAAGGAAAAAGTGCAGAACATGGGAATGCGAATGATCAATTTGTCATTCGTTTGCATTAGTAAAATATATTTTAAATGCACCTTTAGCAGACATTATATTGTAAACAGTTCCTGACTTGGACATGACTTCTGCATTTGCTGTCATCCTGCAAGGGCACAGGTCTTCCCAGGCTGCTTGCTGTGGCTCAATCTGCCTGCCCGGGGGGCACAGGGTGGGAGCCAGGAATGTCCAGGCCCTGTGGCCACTGGTGTGAGGTCCCTGTTGGTCTTGTCAATAGCGTCATGCTGTCCTGGTGTTGTCATAGGGCCCAGGAAGAATACGCCCAGGTGTATTCTGGGGTGGTTGGATGCCAGCCACAGTCCGTGTCTGCTTCTTCTGTTGGTGGGGTGGTAAGGTGCCCACCACCCCACGCTCCTCCGTCCTGGGCTTGGAAACCAGTCTGTACTCTACTGATTGCCCCTGCAAGTCCTCCGTGGGTGGCTCTTCCGAAATTTGCAGAGATTGTAGTTGTGTTTAGCAGGGTGACTACGGAAGCAGGACTCATCTGTGGCATCTTGTCTGAACCCAACGTTGTCATTTCTTGTTGCATGTTTTTTTCTCTGAACAAAATCCTTCTTTTCCTGAAGCATACACAATGTGCGTGCCTGTGTGTACATGTGCAAGCGCATTTATGACACGGCATCTCCTACTAACTCACCGATTACTGTTGCATTTATGTGTTTTCTCGTGACAGTCCCAGTCGCTGAGACCTGCCTGTGTTGATGAAATGCAATTTGGGTCATAAAGGATGTAAACCTTTATCATCCTTGGAATGGAAACGCTTAACCACAGACCATTCTTTGAGCAGAAACATTTCACAAATTATCTTTTCCTGCTCAACAGGGTCACTTTGAAATCACTTTATTTTTAATTCTCTGTAAGTTCAACTTCCACCAATTTGTGATCCGTATGATCCTGGACAGTCTGCTCAATCTTTAATGTTTCAGTTGATAGCAGGATGAAGTGGAGGCTTTGAAACCTGGACACGAAGATAAAAATGCTGGTCCTTCCGTGTGCACTGGGTCATGCTGGGCAGGAGGCTTTACCTCTGGTCGTCTCCAGTTGTCCGATTTAGAGCAGAAGTGAAATAGAACCTGCCACGTAGGTGTTCATGAGGAGCGCACCTGTGGGCATACGGTCACGTGGGGAGCTTGGTATATGTGATAGTGGTTATTATTTGTATCACTGTTAATGGAAAACAATTACTATTAATTTTAATAGTATGCTTGTTTGCTTTTGTTTTGCTTTCGTCAGCATCTGTGATAATCTAGTAATTATGATTTGCTGGTCTTTGCCTTTTATTTGTTGATGTATTTATAGGAACCGCCTAGAAATTCTCTTCCATAGACACTACTTAAAGAGAGGGCCATGTTCTCTTTCTAATCCACTCTGAGTTCATTGATTACTCATGTTTATCATTCGCAATATACTCATTCTCAATTCCATCCTGTAGTCTATCATTCATTTTAGCAAGAAGACCTTTGGCCCCTGAATTGGACAGGCCTGGGCTCTGGGAACAGGAAGAAACATGGGCTCTGGGGCTGAGGCTGAAATCGAACTTGCACAAGACGTGACCTCCAGTGGGAGCTGCGGGGAATGTGCATCTCTAGCTGTGATTTAGCATGCGGAGTGGGAGCCGCGGGGGGCGGCGCGCATCTCTAGTCGTGACTCAGCATGCGGAGTGGGAGCTGCGGGGGGGAGGGGCGTTGCATCTCTAGTGATTGAGCACGGAGTGGGAGCTGCGGGTGATTGAGCACGTGGAGTGGGAGCTGGGGGTGCGATCTCTGGTGATTGAGCACGCGGAGTGGGAGCTGCGGTGATTGAGCACGCGGAGTGGGAGCTGCGGTGATTGAGCACGCGGAGAGCTGAATGACTAAACGCATTACAGGGCCTGTGCTAACATAGTCCTTTATGTATTTCTCTGAAAACTTGCACGGTAAGTAATGTAATTACTGTGTGTGGAATGTTTAATCTCTTTCACCTGCTCTGCCCGTTCCCAGGGAAGCTTCCAGCAAGTGCAGCTCAGAGTAGTGGTCCCCTCTCTACTGCGCTCCGTGTGCTGGGAGCGGTTCCGCTCCTCCAGGCCGACAGGAGGTTTCTCCCGGGCCCAGGCCACTGTCCAGCACGTGCTGGGGCTTCAGTGAGCACATCAACGCGGGGCCTGCCCAGCAGGAGAAGGGACGCTCTCAGTAACCGCGCTAGTGGGGATTTTTCACAGAGACTATGTTTTCTATTCTCTAAAACCATGCTTCTTGGTGAGATTGGGTTTGAACATAGAGTCAGCTTGTATTAGAAAGTCATTAGCACCCAGCAGCCATGTCCACGAGGGGCTCATTCTCTTCCTGAGACTGCAGTGCACGTGAGTAAGGTATTTCCGCTCGTGTTCACGAGCAACTCCGTGATGAGAGAGGAAGAGCACTGTGTGCATTTGAGAGAGTGTGTGTGTGTGTGTGTGTGTGTGTGGTGTCTTTCTGCTTCGGGGAGGAAGTGAGGGATGCTGCAGGGTTTGATGGAGAGTACGGGGAGCAGGACGGTGACACTGTGAACATATGTACACCTCGTGCGTTGCATGGATGCCAAGTCTCTAAATCCCTTGCCTCTAGATTAAAGTGTGTCTTTGGATTCTACATTCTGACATCATAATTTGCATGAACATTGCATTGAGAGACTCCTTTGTAATTAGGTTCTATTTTAGTTTTATATATAGGAAATTTTCAGAAAGCAGCATTTAATTTATCCCAGCTGCTATATTTCATTCTGCGGGTTTTGCAGACTTCAAAGAGCATATCTGGACAATGCTTTTATTTATTTCCAGTAAAAGCTCCCTAAAATGTGTACATCTCAGAGTTGGTGACACCTTTTTTATAGGTAAGGCAGTTGTCTATGTACAGAATAATTTTGAAACGCAGTCCCTGATAAACACTTATTTTAACAACAAAAAAATCAATATAAATGTCTGCTTCAGGTAAGGAATCCCACCTGAACAAGTTTTTATTCATACAGAGAACATCGAGTAGTATGTTCGTTAAGAAGTGATGCATCTTGGGTTTTTGTAAAGGTTTTACGTTCTCGGGTTTTTACTTCGAGGATATTAGTTTCACTGCATGTGCTGTTTTAAGAGCTCTCTGTCCATTTTGCACGGGGGTGATGACTTTCGTGATACTTGCAAAGTTGTGACGCTGTCTCTTGGGAAGAAAAAAAGGATCGTGGGAAGCCTGGTGCTAAACATGCATATTTTGTGAAGCTGAGAAGTCTGAGAAGCAGCCACTCAGCCCACAGATTTGCGTATGAACGTGTTCTTGCTTTGCTGCTGACGGGGGAGCCACAGGGGCCAGACTGCGTCAGACACCAGTTTGCTAGTGGGCCCCACGCGTCCCAGTCCACTGACATCGGCGACCGTTTCTGGTATCAGAGATGGTGGAGCAACTGGGGGAAAGGCCAGTTGAAGCCATTTCCTTAGGTACTTCCCTGGCCTGGCACTGTTCGGTTCGCTGAGGACACGTCCTTTACTTTAAGCTGCGTGTTTTAATTCCCCTCCGTGCGGCATACACTGGCTTCAGACGGTAAGCCATGGTTCAGT
Organism: Molossus molossus; assembly: GCF_014108415.1. Lineage (NCBI taxonomy): Eukaryota > Metazoa > Chordata > Mammalia > Chiroptera > Molossidae > Molossus > Molossus molossus. The sequence goes on from NW_023425399.1 coordinate 113,880,337, forward strand.
ATTTAGCTCCATGGCTCCGGAGTCTTCTTCTCCTTGTCAACCCTACGTCATAATATCCTGCGACTTATTACTGATATCTTGATAAGCGTGGCTCCCAAGAGCCTGACGTTGTAGGAAAAACAGAAAAGAAATACGTCACTGGGATGCTGCGTGTCTTTCCAGAAATACACAGCAGGCATAACAATAATTAGGGCAAAAGGTGAGCAGTCTTCCCTTTAACTTTGTTTACATTAGGGGTGATCACTATTTTTGAAAAGACAAAAAGTCCCAGCTGGTGTGGCTCAGTGACTGAGCGCCGTCCATGGACTGAGAGGTCCCTGTTGGATTCCCGGTCAGGGCACATGCCCGGGGTGTGGGCTCGATCCCCAGTAGGGGGCGTGCAGGAGGCAGCCGATCCATGTTTCTCTCTCACATGGATGTTTCTATCTCTCTCTCCCTTCCTCTCTCTCTAAAAAAATCAATAATTATAATAAAAATACATTAAAAAGGCAAAAAGATGAGAGAAGTTGAGAAAACAAGGTGTGACACAGTGACATCCCAGAAGGGGACCCCATGCTCCCTGTCATCAGGGTAAGAATATGCAGATGACAGTGATGCAGGAGACAGTTCTGGGAGCTGACCTCCATCGAACAGATGCATCTCCACTCAACAGTCATGCTGCCAACTCAACCAGCTGTTTTCGCAGCAACATTACGTTTGTGTATAAGGTGAAAACCAATTTATCGCTGATTTATTTTATTAATGAATTTATGAAAAAAATATATATCTGGTTCTCACCCATGACCTGGATTCCCTAGGAAGTATGTTCCCCCATTGCCACCTAGACATTTTGCCATCTGGAAAGTTAAACAGAATAATATAAAAGATATCTATGCTATATACATATCTATATATTTTATTTATTTTAAAATATAAAACAATCTTTTATCTGTAGACATATATCAAGGGTTTCAAACGTTATAATATAAAACATTTATAATTTTGTTTTCCGTCACCCGAGGACATTTTTTTCCATTTTTTGCTCAGATAGAGCAGGAGGGAGAGAGAGGAAGAGAGAGAGAGAGAGAGAAATATCGATGTGAAAGGGACACATCGAGTGGCTGCCTCCCGCACGACCCAACCAGGGCCGGGGACAAACCGCAACTCAGACACGTGCCCTTAGCAGGAACCGAACCCGGGTTTCTCTGGACCGCAGGCTGACGTTGTAACCACTGAGCCAAACCAGCCAGGGCTAAAACATTTATAATTTTAAATGTCATATTAAAGCAGAATTAATGCTTACTGGCAGTCAAATCCATCTTTCATGAGATTGCAAAGTCATTCTTGTCTTTTCCCTGGAATATGATGAATCTTAGACGGAAGGTTAAAAGATGACTTAATCTAACACTCTAGAACTGTGTGCACCTGGTCTGTTTCCTCAGCTACAGTAACGCCCTGCAATGGTTTTGTTTGGGATCCGTCTCTGTAATTTGGTGGATGATCCCGGAGGACAGACGGACGCCTTCCTCCACGCAGACCGCCGTTGCGCGCCTCAGGGTCGAGCTGACTCTGGAACACAGAGAGCTCATGTTTCGGATGAGCACCTGTGGGTCAGGCTGAGGTCACAGGGAGCGGAGGTCTTGGTCCCATTTTCTGTCCAGGGTTTGTCCTAGCAATTCAGGGCGTGTAAGCAGGGAAGCTCTTGGCAGTCGGAACCCTGGGCAGACCTGCCCTGGGGTGGATGTGGCAGGCTGGCTGTCCGGCTAGGACCTGAGCGGCGAGTGGGGGTGCTTGAGGATGAGTCCGTCACTGAGTGGGAGGAGATTCTGCCCTGTCCTCACGTCTGGCCCGCGCTCAGTGAGCAGTGATGGGCTGAGGCCACCTAGACTGAGGAGGTCACGCAGTGCGGCTGATGTGGTGACGACGAGCCGGTGTCGACAGGAGCTCTGGGTGGCACTGTGGCATCTGCAAGTAACCTGCACATGTCCCAGAAGCCCGTGCACAGTAGCTCCGCCACAGAGGACCTGGTCTTTCCCACCGGGCGGCTTGTCACTCCAAGCAGCCTGATACCTCATCGCTGTCCCAGGACCCTTGCTGTCTCCACGCCTCTGTAACTCCCTCATGCCTTGCACCCGGTCTCGAGACGGTTCTGCATTTCCAGGTGGAAAGGCAAAAATACAAGGGGAAAAAACAAAACAAAAAACAAGACCACAAACAAAAATATGTTGCTAAGTTTCTCTAGACACCATTCTAGTGACTTCTAGTTACTTCCTGGCAGCCAGAACTGTTATAATCAACTTCCGGGCACAAGCGATCCTGGAGCATTTAATTCTAGGGACAAAGCTGTCCCCCCAAACAAACAGAGCTGGGTCCTGTTGGTAAGAAGGGGGAGAGGGCATTTGTAGACACCCAGCAGCACCTGCCAAATTCTGAGGAGCAGCTGAGAGCATGCTGGCTCTCTTCGGTCAGAACCCGGAGTCGTCGGTTAATATGTCATCACTTTGTATCTGACCATGTCCCTGGTTCACGCTCTACTGAGCAAAACCAATGTCCATTCATTGTCTCACCCACACTGGGACTGGAGTTTTTCTAGAACCATAAAATATACTCTTATTATATTAGAAAACTATCTCAACGTGAACTTGTGTTTTATATTCAGTAACATAAAACTGGTACATTTAGTTTTATATATCAGACAATTACATGTTAAAATATAATTGTCATTGATTGGAACGACTGGACAGGAAGGGTCCACTATTAAAGAGATCTGAAGCTGGGATGCATTAAGGGACTCAATCATTGCCTGAGGTCTGAGAGGGTTCCCTTGTTTTTCCTTCTGGTGGTATGATATCAGTCGCGTGTGACTCACCGTAGACGCAGTGTCTACAGTGTTGACACGCCCCTTCACACTTAAGGCCCCTGTGCTGACAGTCGTCTCGCCATCGTGAGGAATAACGTGGAAGGCTTTGCACAGACGCCGTTGGCCATCAACTGATGTCGCGTTTCATCTAGAGCTTTCATTTCTGCTAAAATGCCTCTGAAAAGTATAAAGTGCATTTTGCTTGGAGTTTGATATATCTAGGAATAATTGCATACTTAGAAAATGACATAAATTGATTGAAAGTATGTCAGAGAAAGTGTACCTGACTGAGGAAACCATCAGAAAAGATGATTTGATGAAGAATGGAATTATGGAATGAGGTGGCCTTAGGAAAAGTGTGTATGATTTTTCATCCGTAATCTCTAACTTGTGCCCACTTTGGGGTAACGTGTTAAACATTCATCATGGTAACTACTTTGGTTTGGATCCATGATATTTGAAGACACTCTGGCCACTAAGCCTTTCTTGATTTTTTTAAAAAGCATTATGGCCTAGCTAGTGTGGCTCAGTGGTTGAGCGCCGACCCAGGCACCAAGAGGTCATTGGTTTGACGCCCGGTCAGGGCACATGCCCAGGTTGTGGGCCCAATCCATACTAGGGTCATGCAGGAGATGGCCAGATGTTTCTATCTCTCTCTCTCTAAAATCAATGAAGAAAAAATAATAATAATAAAGTATTATTTGTATTTTTTAAATTTAAACAAAACCAGTAAGAGTCGAGTCATTTAGATCATTAATAGCTCTAAGAATTTACATACTGAGTATAAAGTTTAAATTGCTCTCCTTATTTTAGCGTTTGAATTATACGCAATGAAAACTTTCGTTTGGCCTAAAGCTCTTTCTTTGACCTGAAACACATCTTGGGAATGCTTTTGTTGTCAAAGTGGCTTTTAGTTGCCGGGGAGAGCCATGTCACGGTGGCATCTCACCGGCTGCGTAGCTAACCACGTGGGCCCAGGTGGATTGTATCTTGGGAATTCTCCCGAGGAGAATGAGGCTGTCTAAACCGCACCAGTTTCAGAAGTATTTTCACCTGAGAGCCAAGCCATGGCTGCGACCAAGGGTATACGTCTTCATCTTTCATTTGTTTCAAATTGTTCTGTTTTCGGGGGGCAGGGGCTCATGCAGCGGGGACCCATTCGAGAAAGGGAGCGCTGGAGATCTGGGGTCACCAAAGTTCTTAACCTCAGCTTTTGGGCTCTTCTGAGATCCTGTGGATGGATGTTCAGCATGTCTGTAAACTCTGAGAACTATGACCCATTATTTACACTTATGCTCTTTTGAGTATAATTTCTGTATTTTTAGCAAATTCTCAAAGCACTCTGACCCCAGGAAATGAAGAATCCACACAAAGCCCCGTACTCGGTAGGAGGCAGAGGCAGGCTTGGAAACACGACCTCTGAGTTAGTGCAGGTCTTTCCCATCAGCCACATGTGAGGTGGTGACGGTCATTGCTCTCCAGCGACAGAATATTATTTTCCTGCGATGTAGTGAATGAATATCTGTCTTCCTTAGACATGTCTGCAAGCTTGTTGTACGTATAATAAAAGAGAAAAATATCCCTGGGCAAAGAAAGGCAAAACAAAGATCATGTGCTGAGAAAGAGAGAATCTGTGTATGTGTGTGCATGCATGTATATGAGCATGTGTGCATGCATGCGTGTGCATGTGCATATGGGAATGGGTATGAGTGCACGTATGTGTATGTGTGTGTGTATGCATATGCATGTATATGTGTGTATGTGTTTGTGTGTAGGGGTGTGTGTGTTCTCCTTAGTGGAACTTTTGCCAGGCTCCTCTGACTAACCTCGGGGACCCTGGGTCCTCATGCTGCTGAGACTCCCAATTACAGACAGGTAATCTTCCAAGTGAACAAATGAGAACATTTGCCCGCTAATCTCTCCAGATCGCTTGAAATAACCAAGAAAGCTAAAAACAGTGTATGTGCAGAAATACCCAGTGATCACCCTCCATGTCCGTCATGGACAGTCTCTCACTTCTCATCAGAAATCGAGTGAAAACGAAAGGTGTATATGCTTTTCTGAACAGATAGCAGGTCTTAGCACCTGGAGGCTGTTCACCAGCCACAGTCCATACCCCTTCCAGACTTTGTAGGCACCTCGAATGCAGTGGGCATTCATTTAACGCAAGGAGAGAAAATTAATAAATGGCTGTACACACAGATTTGAGCCTGCTCAGTAGCAGTACACTTCACTTGTAGTTTTACATGCTCATACATTAACCATCCCTTAACTGGCTGTTTTCCTAAATAAGCACTGACTCCACTTGGGTTCTGTGTCCTGACAATACACGCCCTTTCTGAGACGCCCACTTCTGCTTGTCTGAGCAGCACTGGAGACTTCTGTCCAGTGGGCGTCCCTGCCTCAGTCCTTCCTGGGATGACAGTTGCTCATGCTTATCACTTTTTGGTCTGTAGATCTGCAGCCGACATGACTGTGCAGATGAGATATTGTCACACGCAGCACACACGTGCCATTTCAAGGTCGCTCTCCGTACCGTTTCTGGGGGGAAATTCAGTGAATTCATTGGCAGTCACATTCTTGACATGTGCAGAGTGAAATTCATTGACAAAGTGTTCCATAAAGCATGCGCCTTCTTTTGTTTTTTATTTTTTTAAAACTTTTAGGGAAAATGATTCATTGTTGAAATCTACCACTTTTTATTAGGTGCTAGCTAAAATTTAGTTCGGCAATGTGTGTCCACACAGCGAGGAGATTTTAACCCACATTTGATTAATGTGGAAGAAAATGCGGAGGGTGTGTACTAGTCAGCTCGGCTGCCATATATTACGGCAGGCTGGGTGCTTTACAAAATCGACACGTTTTTCTCAAAGCTATGGAGGCTGGGAAGTCTGAGATCGAGGTGCTGGCAGGTTAGGTTCCCAGCGGAAGTTCTCTTTCTGACTCTTAGAAGGAAACTACCTTGATGTGTATGCACAGAGCAGGTAGCCAGAGAGGTCTGGTCTCTCTCCCTAAGGACACTGACCCCATCCCCACCCTCATCACCTCATCTGAACCTAATTACTTCCCGAAGATCCCACCCAGCTCCAAGGAACACACATTGCTGGTTGGGAATTCACCGTACGAATGGAGAAGGACACACATGCGCAGTGGCTACCAGACTGTTACTATTTTCTAAGTCATGACATTTGCTCCTGCCTAAAACCTTGACAGAGACATTTGCTCCACACCAAAAGTGTCTTGATATGTGGTCCTCTCTAAAACACCCCATCTCAGAAAAAGTCCCTGCATTTAAAGAGCCCACAATGTTCATTTATACTTTTGGTTTATAGGATTAATACATAAAAAATACTATTATTTTTAACTGGCCAAATACTTGCCTTGTGGTTGTATCGTTAATAACAACCTTGCTTGGCTCAATAGCCTGGCTGGTCATAGGACATAATCAAGGACCTCTGGACAGGACCAAACGTCTCCATGGACACAGGACCAAATGTCTGCTAACCCAATGTATCACTTGACTTCTTCAGGTACCCTAAACTATATATTGATAGCATTTCTTATTTAATTCTTCTCTCAACAGAGGGGGATCAAATTAATCTCTTCCACCTGTGTCTATATTCTCTGTCTGTAATTTTATACTGTATAATTAATTCCTACATAACATCTTACCCGAGTTCCATCACAATCCCAGTAGGCAGATGGTCACTCTACAGGAGCATAGACTTGCATTTGGCCTCAGGCTGCCTCCTGTGTCCACGCGGTCCTCTCCAGCGTGGTGGAGACTCCAGCTCCCTTCTCATCTCAGGACTAGGGTCCAGGTGATGAGACGTGTGTAAGACTGTTGTGAGCAGACCGATTGTGTCTCCCTGGCTGGCTCTGAAAGAACAAGCTTCCACAGATCTTACTGCCACATGGAAGTAATTCCTGCCGACAGCCTGTAGAAACCGGGAGGTGAACCTTCCCCTGATTGAAACCTCTTCTCAGATAACAGCCCAGCTGCCACCTGGATGCAGCCGGTGGTGACCCAGCCCAGCCAGGCCCCATCCCTGACCCACGAAACCTCTAGAAAAGGAATGTGTATTGTCTGGAGCTGCTAAGTGTGTGGTGACGTTTACACAGCAATGGAAAACGAGTCCATACACATTTCCCTAGACCCATTTTCAGTGAAAGAAACCAGCACCATATTGCTGGAGGGCAGACCAAGAACATGATGAGGAAACGGATTTATAAAAAAAGAGATTAGCCCTCACCAGTGTGGCTCAGTTGGTTGAGTCCCATGTACTGAAGCGTCACTGATTTGACCCCTGGTCAGGGCACATGCCCGGATTGTGGGTTCAGTCCCCAGCCAGGGTGCATCGGGGAGGCAACTGGTTGATGCTTCTCTCTCACATCAATGTCTCTCTCTCCCTCTCCCTTCCTTTCTCTCTAAAATCAATAAAAACATGTGTGTGTGTGTGTGTGTGTGTGTGTGAATATATATATATATATATATATATATATATATATATATATATATATACTTTAAGAGAGAGATAAAAGTCTCCATCCAACCCCAGGCTAAGGCATTTACACTGTGTCCGATTCATTGTTCCCCTTTAACCTTGATTGCCTCCAAGTGACAGAAAGCTGCTCCTTCTGGGAGGCATGTTGGTCTGGTCCTTACTGTGCTGTGGTGGGTGGCAGTCATCTGATTTTTACAGCAGCACAGATATGTGCTTTCTGGGAAGTTACAGAAGTGCGAGTCCTGCTTCCAGGGAAAGCACGACAGAGACGGAACCTGAGTACCCCGTGGGTCCTGAGGCGGGGGTCAGTGGTGAGGCTGGTACTGCTCCGTGTCTCCCCCTAAAGAGACAGCACAGGCTTAGTAACCAGTGCGTAGCAATAATGACGGCGTATGCATATTTTGTAGTGCAACTATTTCTAGAAAGCACACTAACCCAAACATAGAGTTATAAACTTAAGATCTGTGCTTTGAACTTGACCTCTGAAGGAGGGGAGGCTACCGGTGGCTTATGTCATAAATGAAACGACATCAGCCCTGCAGTTTTGAGATGCTTCTTTGTGATTTAACATTTCCCAGAGAGAAAATGAGAAACGTGTCAACCTTCAGAGAGTACACGCTCTCATTTGTTTTTCAACAAAAAGTTATAAAGCTTCAAATAGGTCCCTAATACTGAAGCAAGTGTTCGTATATGAGATTCTTGAGAAAGCAGACACAAAGTATCCCCCTCCCCTTCCTTAAATGCCATGTCCCTTCCTGTGCTGGGCTGCCACTTAATTACTGGGTTCAGTTTCTCTGGAATCTGGGAGACTCGGGGTGGTGAGGGGAACCGTTCAGTTCCTGATGGCTGGGTGGTCAGCCAGGAGCTCCAGAGAAAGGGGCATTTCAAAAACAACAAGTCTGTCATTCAAGGTATCTTACAACCTTTTGCATAATTATGTCCTCTAACGTTGAGCAACCCCAGAATCATCGCTGTAAATCATATGCAGAAGTGACTCATGGACTTGCTGTCACACCACTACTAAGAAGAAGAGCAAGTCCCTCCGTGTAGATCACTGGTGTCCATTGCCAGTCACCAAACCGTTCAGCGTGGCTGACAATGAGGACAGTGGAAAGAAAGCAAAAGGAAGGGAAAGGGTTGTTCTGTTTGGGTCTTTCCTGCCAGGTCCATGTAGCCTTTGACTAGCATTATGCTAATCAAAGATGACAGGGCGACAGGAAATCCACTCACTTCTCCTTGAGTCTCATTGGGCAAAGCTAGGGTTTCTTTGCAGCAAAAACTTCACATCTTGCCATTATTCCCGCTCTCCTAATCGTCTGTCCAGGCATCTGAGCTGCATAACAACTATATGCAAAAATCTGAACATATGGTGCAGAAACTAATTACTGTGTCACTATTTCAGTCTGTTGTCAGTGATGGAATCTTTGTGGCAATTCTACAACTGTAGCAGAGTAGCATCGCCAGCACGCTAAATACTGTCAACAGAGATGCGCCTGCTACCTGGAGCTTTGTCTTACCGCAGGGTCGTGGGGAGTTATGCTTTTGCTCTCTTCATGAAGGAGTATAGCCTCTAGAGGGGTGCTCCCTGACCTCTTAAACAGTCACCCTTCATCATGATCAAGCCTAATTAGAAGCCATATGCTCTCATGGTTTGCACACCATGGATATCCAGCCCAAACTAAAGCTTGCTTCACATCCAGTTTCTAAATGAAAAATGTTGCTTAGTAAAGTAAAGGTACTCTCATCACGCAAATGAAGCTGTTACCCAGACAGACAGTTGAAGTGTGGGTACAGATGATTATTGGGTAATGATGGTGATGGGGATGATGATGGTGATTATGGAGGTGATGATGCTGATATGGTGATGGTGATGGTGACGATAATGATGGTGACGATAATGATGATGATAATGATGATGGTGATGATGGTGATGATAGTGATGATGGTGATGGTGATGATAAAGGTGATGATAGTGATGGTGATGAAGGTGATGATAATGATGATGGTGATGGTAATGGTGATGATAATGATGGTGATGGTGATGATGGTGATAATGGTGATGGTAATGATGGTGATGGTAGTGGTGATGGTGATGAAAATGATGATGGTGATGATAAAGGTGATGATAGTTATGATGGTGATGATGGTGGTGATGTTGGTGATGACCATGATTATGGTGATGAAGGCAGTGATGGTGGTGATGGTGATAGTGCTAGTTGTTAACATTTATTGAGCACTTGTTCTATAAAAGACAGTGTTCTGAACATTTTCAGCAAAGATTATCTCATTAAACACTCAAAAGAATGTATCAGTCATCATTACCAGCATCTATATAATTAGTGAAGGTGACAGATGCCAGGGGAATTTAAATATTTTACCCCCAATCAATCAACTACCAAATTGCAAGGTGGGGTTTTAAATGAAGTCATTCTGAAATGAGAGCAGTGCCTTCATCCACTGCTGTGACCACAGTCACCACCCACACCACACTGCTCGTCTTATCGAGACAACGAGTTACAGGTGATAACTGACTGACACAGTTTGGAGAGAATAATGGAAATACACTTCAATTTTTATCTAAAAAGTTTGTTTATGGGTGTTTTCCCACCTGAGGTATATGTGGACATACACAGAAGTCCTGATAGCATGATCATAGTAACAGACCGGAGACTGTTCAATTCCCACCATGCTTGGCAGGTGGATGATTATACTAAGTCAGCATAATGAAATACAACACAGCCAATCGGAAGAGTGAGGAACACGTATCATGTCAGATACGGTGAGACAGCTATGATATATAACCGGAGTCAACGGTCAAGACACAAAACAGTGCTTACGTCGTGTGCTGATAGATGCAGGGAAAAAAATGCCGGGCAGTTAAAGTCTTCGGATAGCGATGTGGAGACTCGGCGTCCAGTATTGGAAGGAGACTGGCTTTCACATTATACACATTTGCTTTGGGGTTCCCTGCACGAAGAGCATTAATGAGAGCTCATGAGGGAAGAGGAATATTTGCAGAAAGAGCCCCTGCAGTGAATTATTTGCCCCGGGGTGGGCTGCACATCCTCACCGCGCAGTTGACAGTGTCACACGGAGGAAGCTGGCAGGGACGCATTCGGGGTGGCAGAAAGAACGGCAGCCTCAGAGACAGCTCAGAAGAGTCCCGCCATCAGCCAGCTCCAGGAGCTAGGGCTTCTGCTCTGATTTCCTCCTGCACCCCTTCTAGCTGGCTCCCGCCTCTATTTTCCTCTAACGACCGAAGTCCTGTCAAATGCAGAGAATGAGGGAAATCGTCTAACCCGTGTCACTGCCGGATGGCAGAGATGGAGCGAGGCTCCTGGTCGTTTTCACACTGTCTGTAGGGGAAGGGGCATGAGCACAGGGCAAGGAGCAGAAAGCCACGCGCCGGATACAACGCCCCGGTCCACGGTCCCCATGGAAATGTCTGGAAATGAAGCTGCTTTCAACCGAGAACGCAACCCTGGCTGACGGTGCCCAGGCTTCCGTTGGTACTTGGTGCGCTTTGACGGTGCGCGAATGAAATGTGCTAATAAGTTTCCGAGGGCACGCAGGCCACCTACCACGGTGACAGGCTTCAGCAAGATTGTCTGAGACGCTTTGTCAGGCTTTGCGGAGAACAGCCCCAGGAAGGGCCGCTTCCAGAGACAACAGCCACTTGCCTGGGCTTTCATAATGAGCTGCCTACCCTGGACGGACACGTTTCCTTCTGTGGGTCACGAGGTACACACCTGGGACGCGCTGCTTCTGGGAGGCAGGCTGTGACGAGCATCGCCCCATGCGGACCTCTGTCTTTGACTAGATGGGATCACGTGTCACAGGCACCTATGTGTGTGCCTAAGTGTATGTGAACACATGCATGATTATGTATGTTTATAACTAGAGAGGTATACTTACTGTAGCGGGGACTCTGCAGTCATAGAGTCATTTCATTCTTTGTTTCCAGCACATTCTCTCATTACAGAGATGCTATTACACTTTCCAAGAGGTTCCGCAAACCTGGAAGAACACTGTCCGTGTTTGAGAACTGTTGTGTCCCACCCAGGCACGCAGGTCCGGCACACCTGTGAGTGTTGGGTGTGTGTTGCACACGGCTGTGTTTATGTGTTCCTCTCCCCTCCTTCCCGATGCCTCGCAGCCGCAGGCGGGCGGTGCAGAGCCCTGCAGAGGGGCACGCGGGAAGGTGGGGCACGCGGGAAGGTGGGGCACGCGGGAAGGTGAGGCACGCGGGAAGGTGAGGCGCACGGGAAGGTGAGGCAGCGGGAAGGTGAGGCACGCCTGGACGGGGCGCTCGCGGTGCCCTGCGGGATGGCCTGACAGCAAGGCCAGGGTGGATTTCAGGTGGACCGCGGGCGAGATGAGAGAGAACATGGATTGGCTGCCTCCTGCACAGAAAGGGAAGCCAAGTCACAGGAAAAGGAAGCCAAGTCATGCTGCTCATGTCCTCCGTGTACTGTTCTCTCAGGTCTGCCCTGCCCCAGAGCCACGCCCACTCACGGTTCACACCCCACATCGCGCTGCGGGCCTGGGTGGGCAGCACGGCAAACTGGAGCCCAGTCTCCATACGCCAAGGTTGCAGGTTCGATCCCCAGTCAGGGCACATGCACGAATCCACTAACGAATGCACAGCGGCGAGGAACAACAAACCTCTCTCTTTCTCCATGAATTTAATAAATAAGATTAAAAATTAAAAAAAATTACAATATAGGTTAAATGGACTGGGCTGGGAATACATTTGTCATTTCTAAAAAAATGTTTTAAATCTGGAAGAAAATGTGAATGAACAATTCTAGGATCTTTTGAACTAGAAACCACTGCTCACTTAGAATTGCCTGCGCTTGTATTCTTACTTTTCACCATTTAAACCTCACTTGTCAGTTTTATTATGTCTCAGTGCTTTGACATATCATATAACATGGATAATATATAAAATCATCAGCTCATGAAGTTATAATATTTCATTTCTAGAGATCTCCCCATAATTTTTAATCCACTTAATTATTTTCTCTTTGTAATATAGAAAAGCAAAGTTGTTTCTGTAAGAGTCATAGAATAAAATATTTTATCATCTAATTTAACTTGGAAAAATCTCATTTGTTGTAAAATGAACTGTGCTTTAGAAGTATATTTTATATAACTTTTATTAAGGTTTAATGCCTCTTATTTATAGATAGGTTATTCTGACTTGAGAGAGATTCTTCGGGTACGATCACCTCTGTTGTATTTTCCTAATTTTTTTTTCTTTTCATTGATTTTTAGAGAGAGAGGAAGGGAGAGGGAGAGAGAGATAGAAACATCGATGAGAGAGAACATGGACTGGCCACCTCCTGCACGCCCCCCACCGGGGATCCGGCCCACAACCCGGGCATGTGCCCTGACCGGGAATCGAACCGGCTGCCTCTTGGTGCAGGGTCGACGCTCAACCCCTGAGCCACACGGGCCGGGCTCTCTGTTGTATTTGATACAGTGCCAATCTTCAAATATATGTCTATACACACACATATGATTAGGGAGACTGACATTTTGTTATTAAAATTATTGAGTCTGACAGGGAAAGCGTTCTGTTTCAATAAAATACAGTGCAGGATAGCAGGTACTTCAGGCTAAATCAATATTAAATCCTTCAGCAGAATCCGCTCAGTAACCATTTAAACTTGCAATTAACCTCTTTCGGGTGGAAATCGGAGCAGCCGGCTCCGGCTCATCAAGGACAGCGCTCCGAGTCGCGCGGATCACGAGCTCTGCTCGAACGCATTTCCCCTAGAAGTCGCTGAATAACCTCCGCACTGGATTAATTATTCCCCATAATGATTCGTAGCTGTTTCTCACTGAAGAATTTAGACAGGTTATGAGAATGCAGAGACGTCTCCGCAGATCACGGCCTGGAAGAAAGAATGGGTGATACTTCTTCCCTCCCAGCCAGGTCCGGTGGTGCTGGTGGAGTCCAGTGGGCGATACCATACATGTGAGCGCTTCGTTCTGCACATATTTGTCGCCATAGCAATGCACGTGGGAAGGACTGGATCTTGACCGTCCCTCCTAGCTAACCCTGCCTTAGGCTATGAAGGCACAGCGACAATGATGCTCTTCTTGGATTTCACGCCAATGTTTTCCTTTTGAAGCTCTGGACGTGCAGAAGTTAACCGGTTCTGCCACTTGGGAACACGATACATATTTGGTTTCCTCCACCCCAGTTTTCCAATTCAACTTCAAAATAGGAAACTTAGTATCTCTCAAATATTGCATTTTAGGGTCATCTCCCATGGACTGTGACCTGGGTACCATAAGGTAATTGGAGGAAGAGAAGGAAGGAGGGAGGAAGGTGAAGCATCTCACAGGCACATGGTAACCCTCTTCCGAGCTGTTTTCTGGAAGCTGAAGAACAGGACAGTCTCGGGTTGGCGGCTGCAGGATTGGTCAGAAATGCTTCCCTGGACAGAGCCGGGAGAAGTGGTGAACGACCCCAAGAGTGGCTGGACTCCAGGGAACCGACAGGACATCTGATAGGACATCTGATTAGTGCTTCGGCGACGCACGGGAGGCTGAGTCCGGAGTTGTATCTTTAAATAAATCCTTGAATGATATTTGAACTGCCAAGTGGCCAGAACTGTAGAAACTAAAATGATGAGATATTATTTCCCACCTACCTGACGAGAAATGATTTAAAAGGGAAAACATTGCCAAGGGGGATGTTAGCATCATAGTCCTAGAGACCTCACCTTGGAGATGTCAGTGTGACATTTCGTACATCTCTCTTCAACAATACACTTTACAACTACAAGTGCATTTCCTTTAACCCAGCAGTTCCACGGAGAGGAACCTATTCCCTATAAATATCAGCATATGTACTTAAAGGTCTGTTTTTCAAAATATCACGTACAGTAACAGATAGAATCAAAATAATGCGCACCAAGGGGAAACAGCTGGATAAGTAGGGACACATTTGGGGATGATATTCAAAATATAAAAATGAGTAAAGGGAGGTAAACTTATGTAAATATGTCAAACTTAAGTAGGATCTTTTTATTAAATGAAAGCCATAAGACAAAGTGCTTATCAAGTACTATGTTGGTGCAGTGGTTCATGAGATCATTCTAATCATCTGTAAATCATTTATAGATTTTTAAAAAAATGTTTGTTTGGATATTTATTTGAGATAAATGTCCCTAATTAAATAATTCCCATATTGAACTACAGTGTGATCTATGAAGCTGCAGTCTTTTTTTTTTTTTTTTTTTTCATGATTCAACAGTACATTTATTGTTGGTTACAGAAAACCACTTTCCTGAAGACCAGGGAAGGTTCTCTCATTAACCATCATGTTCAAGCAGTTTGAATCTTTGATGTGACTTTTATATCTTCACTGTGTCCATTACCAGCCTTGTTTACAAGCAGTTACTGGGAATGTCCATTCAGCTGCAGAAATCATTCAGCACATGTGTGTGAAATGTAGGAGTCCAACTCCGTTGCCTAGCAACACCTCTGCCTTCACTCTGAGTGTCTGGTCGGTGGCTCTGTTCTTCACGTGGATGGTAGAGGCAGTTGGGCTTGCTTCTTAGTTCCCAAATAAGTCCGTTTCACTGCAGCCTGGGCCTGTCTCAGAACCATGGTTGTATCCACATTAACTTCATAGTAATGCTGTGCCTGGTGCGTTACCCATAGTTTTAATCTCCTAGAGCTCTTCAGGGAAGAATGGATGCGTATTCTCTGGGTCCCTTGGCAACCTCTCAGTGCAGCGTGCCACCAGCCAGCGGGACCTGCAGCGCCCCCTCTCTTGCTGGCTCCCCTTCTGCTTTTCTCAGAGGTCAGAATGTGGCTTCTGCAAAGCACCCAACCAGGTACCCCAGGGAGCACTACCCACGATGCTGCCGCCCCTCGAAGGGTCTGCGTAGGCACTGCTCACTGCGGGGCAGCTTGTCTCCAGACTTGAGACCTTGGCCCGATCTGCCCAGAGGGAACTTGAGGACTCAGGAGGCTCTCCTGGCCCATCTGACCTTGCCTGTCGGTGACTGTCAGGGGCTGGATCTTAGAGAGGGACGGAGGGGTCCTGGGCGTGTCCGGGAGAACTGAGGGCCGGTAGGACCAGAAGTGAGATGGTGTGTAAATGCCCTTCCCCTGGACCACAGGTCTCTGCTAGATCACCCCAGAGCACGAGAGAAACAATTTGGATCTTACCTTTCATTTCTACCTATTAATGTTTGTGTGTTCACACTTCTACGGGCACTTAAATAGGTGTGAAGAGGGCGCCATTCATTCAGTATAAATTTCAAGTGACCTTCATTTTCTTAATACTTGTCAGAAAACAGAATTTTTTTCAAAAAGCACAGGTGGCTCGCAGGGTCAGTACAATAAGAGGGAGCAGAAGTGTTGGTGGGGGAAGTGCAGAAACCAGAGGCAGGTCCCCGTGTTCCCGGACAGACCACACAGCTCCATCCAGGGAGGCCCCCGGCATGTTGAGCACTAATGAAACAATTACTATGTCCAGGGAGCACCACCAGGGCCCTGTGCACATGTCTTGTCGTTCGATTCTTACAACACCCCTCCTGCTCAGACCGGAGGCCGGATGGCCGCATGCTTCTTCCAAACACGTCGACGCCAAGCCACGTGCCCAGAGGAAGTACAAGAGCTCCCGCCTGGTGTTCAGATGAAACAAGGATTAAAGAGAAAGGCAGAAAAGACACAGATTCTCTTTTCACCGTCAAGCACTTTGTATGAAATTGACAGACGCCAACCGCCTGAGACACGTGGCTCGTAGAGAAGCAAAGGCGTGATTTCGAGCCTACGATAGAAACACAGGTCATCAGAGAGAGTCAGTGAGCCAGCAACAGAAGTAAAACCAACGGGAAGGACACTAAGGCAGTAACTGTGTTTCCGGTGTCTGAATTCAAGCTAAGTTAACATTTTCGTTGGGCAAAACGCAGATTTTACCTTCGTGACCGTAATGAAATCTTTGGATCAGTGATAAGGTAACCTCATTCAGTAGACTATTCTGAAAGCTAAATGAAGCGATCCCCATGTTACGGATTCCATTTTGCATCACCATGGCCCACGGTGAGTTCACTAGTAAAATTGTACAGTGAGAATTAAGATTATTAGCCTAAAATACAAGTAGCGATAACTAAAAATAGCATGAGATAGCCATCAAATTTATAAAAAAATTTATTTTATTTTTTTCTATCAAATTAGCAAATAATAATAATAATAACCCCTGATAGGGTTAATAATAGTTTTCTTAGTCAAATTTTAGTATCATGATGATTTCGTTCTTTTTAATAACTGTGGATATAATAATACCATTTTTATTGAGTAATGAAGCAAATATTCCAGATATTCTCTGTGGCCTCCCTTTTGGTTTAGAGTTCAGTGGTCTCAAAGACATTAAACCGGTGGGTTTTTATTTTGGCTTTGTAATTACTCCCATATTTAATTTAACTCTTAAGACATTTTTTTTTTTTTATCCTCACCAGAGGACATTTTTTCATTGTTTGCTCAGCTAGGGCAGGAGAAAGAAAGAGGAAGAGAGAGAGAGAAACATCATCATGAAAGGGACACATCGAGTGGCTGCCACCCACACGACCAACCAGGGCCAGGGACAAACTGCGACTGAGGTACGTGCCCTTAGCAGAAACCGAACCTGGGTCTCTCTGGACCACAGGCTGACGCTCTAACCGTTGAGCCAAACTGGCCAGGGCACTTAAGATATCTTAATGCTATGTCTGCAGTATGAAATTTCCAGAAATATTTTTCTCAGAGATTATACACATACATGCTATAACCGTCTGTATCTATCTATATCTTGACATATATTGAATATATAGAAAGATACCCGGAAACCTCTCTTCTCTCTCCATTGTTGTCATTGTTGCTGTCCTTGTAGACTTGCTTTGTGTTCACCGATCTGATGGTGCGAAGAGAAGTCACTTCACATGGTGACAGCTTCTGGTGGTGAGGGAACATTGTCCATTTGTCAACCGTCTGTTTAAAGGTGCTTTTTCAGAAATGCTAATCCAAGTTCCTTGTGTATTGTTTCTGGTGGGAGCCCTATCTTTTTCTACCTGATATTTATTCCTCTATACATTATAGACTCAAGCTGTTTATTAGTTATAAATGTTGTGGATACTACCTTCCAATTAAATAGCCTATTTTTTGTTTTAATGATTATTAACCAAAATTATAATTAATAGAGTCCCGTTTGTCTACTAAATCAGCAGTTAAAGCTTTATTGGTGTTGTGCAGTGCTAAGAAATTCTCCCTCCCTTAATTTCTTAAATTGTTCCGTGTTATCGGCAAGATGCATGGTTGTTGTATATTTCATAGTTAAGTTGATGATCTGTCTGGAAATAATGCTTATAATGAGTGAAGTGGTATTCTGGTGTCTTTCTTCCTTTATGCTGTATCCTCTCCTGGTGCTCTGTAACGTGTGCTCTGTAACGTGTGCTCTGTAACGTGTGCTCTGTAACGTGTCTCGTGGTGGGACTCCTACGCACCGGGTTCTGGCTCTCCCAAGCCATTAGACTGTCTGCCGGGTACCAGTGCTTCCCAGTACTTATTACTATAGATTGTTTTAAAAAATATTTTTTCTTTATTGGTTTTAGAGAGAGAGAAAGAAAGAGGGAGAGAGAGAGAGAAACATCGATGAGAGAGAACATCGGTTGGCTGCCTCCTGCATGCCCCCACTGGGGATCGGGCCCACAATCTGGGCATGTGCCCTGACCGGGAATCGAACTGGTGATCTCTTGGTGCAGGGCCGACGCTCAACCTCTGAGCCTCACTGGCTGGGCTACTAGTGTAGATTTGTAATTGTCCCTGACATCTGGTGAAGCAAGGTCTTTGTGTTCTCATGTTTGCCTTAGGTTTCCTTGGCTATTGTAAGATTTCAGAACAGTAATTAGCTATTTTAAAACTCTGTGCGGCTTAGCAAACTATTATATGCACATTGCCAAAATTATTATGCTATAGAGGTCCTAAGGTCTAAGACTTTACTGAGACATGTGGGTATTTTTCATTTGGGTTATTTTTCTACAGGCAGACGTGGGGCGGGCTGGGTGGGGTTAGCGACGGTGTTTTCCTAAAGAGAGCACGAAGCATCTCCGAGCTGTGCCGTGGGCGAAGGAGGCTCACCTGGGTCAAACTCTGCAGCAAACGGAAAGAAAACATGCGGGAGATGCAGAATAGAACTTATGTCAGACTGCGTTTAACCCGGGAAACCTCCGGCGTTCATGTCGGCCCTCAGCTGCGCACGGTGCGGGGGCGGCTCCATCTGGTCGGGGGAGAGGCCGTGAGTTCGGATCTCTGGTTTCTGAAAGGATGAACTGGAACCTTGCGAGCGCTTCTCTTGGTAACTGATTCTCCCAACCCCTTCGTCTCCTCCCAATGCGCTCATTCCTTAGGCACCACGTTCCCTTCGAAACTAATGCAGTGAAGAAACGAATCCACTGACTGAGTTCCCCAAAGGAATAAATGATAAATGGTCGTCAAAATAAGAAAAAACATGACTAGAGCAAACGTCATATGATTTATTGTTTAACAGTGCATTTCCGGTGTTGGGATTGGACTATGACACACATTTTCCCCGGGGTACAGTAGTGGGGCTCGTGTGTTCAAAACGTAACTACTGCCCTGGCCAGTTTGGCTCAGTGGTTAGAACGTTGGCCCGCGGACCAGAGAGTCCCGGGTTCGGTTCTCGCGAAGGGCATGAACCTCGGTTGCGGTTTGTCCCCAGCCCCGGTTGGGTCGTGTGGGTGGCAGCCACTCGACGTGTCTCTCTCACATCGATGTTTCTCTCTCTCTCTTCCTCCCCCTGTCCCTCCCGCTCTATCTGAAGAGAAATGCAAAAAATGTCCTCAAGTGAGGATAAAAACAAAAAACAAAAAACATAACTACAATATCAAACGCACAAAGAGAATGTAACCTCTACGTGAAAGAAAGGATGAGGTGGCCTCATTCCCCGATCACTCATTTAAAAGGACACCTGTGCCCCCCCTGGTTTCCGAGGCCCCCCCACCATCATTCTCCCCCCAGATCTCATCCCCGTCGCGTGTTCTCCTTCTCCCGTCCTGTCGAGCTGCCTTATTTACAAAATCCATTGCTGTGGCTGACCCGGGTCACCACCTCCCTTATCCCAGTTCCAAGAAAGCAGGGGCCCTAAGCTCCTTTGTTCCTTCATTTGCTCTAATGCCTGGGACCAGGCCTCCCTCGGGCCACCGTTAAACCAGGCTCAGGTAGGTCTCCGAGGAGGTGGCCTCCGGCGAGGTCGAGGAGGGTTAGTCCTGAGAGTCTCGCGTGCGGGCAGAGGAAGCAAAGCCGCAGACTCTGGGCAGGTCATGGGTGTTGGGATGACATCAAGGCTCTGGTGGCCCTGAGTACGGTTCGTGAGCAGGCAGCAGGGACACAGCAGGCAGCAGGTGGCTGAGGGCCTCACAGCTCCGACTGTGGCTTCTGTTTTACTCGGGGTGAAATGAGAATTATCGACGCGTCGTGAACAGAGAAATGACACGAGCTGACTTAGACTTTACAGCAAGAACTCAGTCAGTATCGAATTGAATTGAACTGAATTGATTTTGAGGGAAAAAAGCTACGGTTCTTGCCAGTTCAGCAACTTCTCAGACAATGATATATAACAAAAATTTTTTAAAATAGGGTTATGGGGAGATATGTTTTGAACAATGGGAATGGAGTTAATGTATACGGAATAGTGACTGGAGTTTCGAGTGTTGACTTTGCCTTAATGATCTGAAAGTAATTTCTCAACAGCATCTTAGCCGAAAGTGTACACACACACACACACACACACACACACGTGCATGCACTTGTGAACACAGCTTTAAATGGAAGGTCTGAGTAGTCAATACTTTTTAAAAATTGCAACAGGGAGTTAAGACCAGAGATAAAACCTTGTTCACAGTAACACGTGGGGGTTATCCTCTTTAATTTGGAATATTTTACAGGGGATACTGCTAGATCCAAGCTGTTGATGGAAGTACAGAAAATATTTCAGTATTTAAGGAGGAAGTACACAAAGTAAGAACGCATGGCTGTTGTGTGTGTGTGTGTGTGTGTGTGTGTGTGAAAATTCTCACCACAAGATGATACACCAGCATCATAGGTTTGCATTTACATACGATAACAGATTTCATTTAGTGACAGGATACTTTTTTTTTTTTTTTCTTATCCTCACCCAAGGACATTTTTCCATTTTTTGTTCAGATAGAGTAGGAGAGAGAGAGAGGAAGAGAGAGAGAGAGAGAAACATCGACGTGAAAGGGACACATCGAGTGGTCGCCACCCACACGACCAACCAGGGCCGGGGACAAACTGCAACTGAGGTACGCGCCCTTAGCGGGAACCGAACCCGGGTCTCTCTGGACCACAGGCTGACACTCCAACCACTGAGGCAAACCGGCCAGGACAGTGACAGGATACTTTTCAGTGATATAAACGATTATATTATTTTGGTTAATTTGGATAGAAAGTTGGGGTTTTTCTATGATGAAAAATCATCATTGGCCTTTAGTAGCTACTTTTAATTCATTTTTAGGAAACAGGTCGCAGAGTCCTCCAGGCCCGCTGCGGTGGCAGCTGCCAGCAATTCCAGAACAGTCCTGGGATCTCCACGGTGGTGCCAGTCGATCGGGGAGGAAATCCACGGACACAGAATCACACTTCTGTCAGGAACACTAGGCAGAAAAATCAGTGTTTTCCTAAAGGAAACAAACGAACAAAACCGCATGACCGTGGAGGGACAGCCTTCCTCCGCCTCTTCTCAGAGAACATCTCACTTGAAACCAAGGCAGAGGCATCCGTACAAAAGCCTGGGCTCTCGGTGCGCTCTGTGGTAGACCAGCAGGAGAAATCAGCCGCAGACACACGGGGGAAGCTGAGCTATCAGAGGCCAACGGACATCGTGGCTTGTAGGTAGTTTTGTTGTCGCCAAGGGACCCTTTAGGAAAGTCGGCAAACACGGATTTTAATCATCGTGAGGGAACTTGAGGGCAGCTCCGGAATTCTGGGATTTCACTCATTCACTTGGGGATTCATATTAACAGAGTTTGTTGGAACTTGACTCCTATCAACAGTGTAGGGAGTAACCTGGAGTAATAGGAACCACAACACACACACAGCTTCCAAGAACTAACAAGGCAGGAAGGAATTGCAGAAATAAAAGATACGGGATCAAAGGAAACCAGAACTTAAAGTTGGGGAGTTTGGGTGGAAAGTTTGGGCGTTCGTTTCCCCATGGGTATCTCTTCCGGATGAGGCTGGGATGGCTGAACGCTGAGGCAATTTCAGCGAACCCGGGGATTTGACTCTCAGAGGACTGTACACCTGGTCTTGTCTTATGCTTTAGACTGGAGCTCCTCACAGCCAGGCTGGTGCTTATATGAGACAGATGTTGGAATCTCTGCTGAAAGTCACCTCGTTCCCTATTATTGGGAAAGCGACATAGATTCTCTAGGCTCCCAAGAATCTGCAAGAGGAAATGTAAATCCTCTATGGAGAAAAAAAAATTATCATCATCACTGTGAATTGTTACTAAACTTTTTATTTATAATTCCTGATACCTATTTATGTTTTCACATCTACGTCTAATGTAATTTATTACACATGCACACAGATATGCATGTATATTACACACACACACAATGTAATTGAAAACCAAGAGAAGTAATGAATGATACAAGTGGGAACACAACAGTCTCAGATAGTATCATTCACTAATGAGAAAATATAACTGTATCATTTACAGCAACATCAAAAATCAAATTCCTAAGAACGAACCTATAAAATATGCATAAGACTGCTGCACAGAAAAGTAGTCAATGGTGTAGGGAGAAAAAGATAAATAAGCACAGGAATGGATTACTTTCATGGGCTGCAAGACTCTGTGTTTTAAACAATTAATTCTTATAGCACTCGAGAAATTGAATGTTATACCAGATACTGAAGATAAATCCCACGGGGTTATTCTCCCCTAAGCAGAACACAGCATTTGCATGCTCTAAAGAAGCCTACATTAGACAGGACGTAGTTACAGAGGGTGTGAAAGACCTTTTTTTCTAGATATTCAAGGCTGAGACCCACCCGCCGTGGTTACAAGAGTGGTTATTGGTGCAGGGACAGAGGGGGAAAGAACGAATCAGCACACAGCCCAGAAGGAGGCTGGCGTGCCTTAGGATGCAATCTTGCAAACGTGGCACCACAGAAC
The DNA here is from genome assembly GCF_014108415.1 of Molossus molossus. NCBI lineage: Eukaryota > Metazoa > Chordata > Mammalia > Chiroptera > Molossidae > Molossus > Molossus molossus. The sequence continues at coordinate 113,902,904 of NW_023425399.1, forward strand.
AGCAAGGAAAAGATGCTCATTTAATTAGCTGGTTCTGATTAATTGGACAAAAACATAATATTTGATGCTTTTTTCCCCCCTACTATACATAATATTCATTTCAAGCTCATTGTAGACTTAAATTTAAAAGGATATAGGAGAACTTTTTGTCGTTGGAGTAAGACATTTTAATGGTATATTTCTACCAGTATAAAGGAAATATTGATCATTTGAATTATATTGAAAGCATGATCTTCTGTTCATTGAAAACGGCCATTAAGAGGGTGATCCAGCAAGATGTTAGTTGGGAGAAGGTATGTGTACACATACATGTACACAATTCAAGTTGTGGCCCAGAAATATACTATATTTCCTAACATTAGTAAAAAATACTTTGCAAAAAATAAGTGGACCTTAGACTCAAAGAAATACTTTATAAAGGAAATGTCCCAGTGGCAAAGACCTCGACCTCATTAATTATCAGGTAAATTAAGATCAAGTGAAAACCGGCACCAGCCCAAGAACCTCAGCAGGCGTAGCCCCGAGTGGCATGACTTTCTCCACATCAGTGTCCTGAAAGTCTACACTACCGCCTACACGAGTTCATGGGAACCTGTACGAACAGGTGGACGATATTTTGATTTTGGATGACTAACTCTACTGCGGCAAGAAGTATATATTTTAATATTGTTGGATAAAGAAAATAGTCCATAATAGCAGGAATGCGAGGCAGGAGGATCTCGACGAGGTCGGGAAACGTTCTCGAAGTCACCAGAGTAAACGGTAAGCTCAAGGCACACACTCCCTCCCTCGTTCCGAGCAGAAGCATGTCCGTTGTCACTAAGCTGAGTCCCGTCTTTCAGCAGATAAAACACACGGGGACAAACGTACAACCCTGAGACACTGATGGATGCGTTCATTTTGATCCGGTTCAAAACCAGCCGGCTGTGAATGGAAATGGGTATTTGAAGTGAGGGGGGACGCGTCGTGCCGTGTCTCTAGGTGCAGACTGCGGTGTCCAGGTCACACCTCGTTGATGCCATCGCTGTCTGACTGCTCAGCCTCCTTCTGGAGGATGTGGGACCCTTCCTCTCTGCAGGACAGATGTCCTCCTACAGATGTTCCGCCAGCTGTTTCTAAATTCCACGTGGCCCCCCGCCCCTCCCCTTTCTCGGCCTCCTCTGTCCCTTTCCTACCAGGATGGAAGTTTTATCAGCACAGTGGAGGTTTCGGGTGAAACAATCATAGTCACAGCAATGACAGTAACGGTACTGCATCACACTGACAGAGTGTCTTGTCCAACAGTCCCCGTGTAGGTCGGTGTCCACGTTCTGTTTCCTCGGCTGATCTCTACACCCCTCTCCGAGGTCTCGATCCCAGGCGCCGAAGGGAGTGAGCACAGAGCACATGAGAAATGGCGAGGGATTCACAGGCTCTGAGCTCAGATCAGCTCGCACTGGGCGCACTGGGCGCTGGGTGGGCAGGGCGGGGCTTTGCTGACCCCCGTGACCCTGAGGGTGAGGACCAGGCAGTCTGACCCGCCTTCTCCCTGCCACTGGCAACCAGACCCCTCCTCTCCGGGCACACATTCTATGGCTGGCGTAGTGTTTTGAGAATCACTTGGAGAGACTTTTATAAGATTTTGACAGAGGAATACATATCAAATTTTCAGAGACATACAAGATTACGAAATTAAGGATGAAGACTTTTACTGCAGATTTGATATCAAAGTGTTGTAAAATAGCTTAGCATAGTGGTATCATTTGATAGATACTTACTATTCAATTTCTTCGAAATTGAATCATGCATTTTTTAAACCATAGATAAAGCCATACAATTTATGGCCTGCAGCGCACATAGACGATAAGTAAAAATTATGTTGGCTTTTTGTCGTAAAAAGTCCGTCTTTCACAGTCTCCGCAGAGATGTCTTTTCTTGTTTTGTCTCTGATTTAATTTCAGCGGCAAGGTGAAACGTTTTCAATGCCTGTCTTTTTGTTGTTTTTTTTCTCCTACTTCATGAAAAGCACATTTGCTTTTTTTTTCGTCATTTCGCCAGGGCTGTTTGCTGGCTTTTTAGTGTGTAGTTGGCATGTGTGTGCCTCCCTTGCAGAGGGATGTCAGCAACATTTTTCAAAGATGACAAGGAAAGAATTCTTTCCAAAAAGAGGTTGCTGATGGAGAAGGCGAGTCTGAATTATTGATAGGCCCGCTCATTCAACAGGGTGCAGCGGGTGACTGGATGCTGTCCGCCTTCCTCTGGGTCCTGCCCGGGGCACAACTCCACCAGGTGCCCTTTGCCAGCCAGGAATGCCAGCTCTGTGCTCTGCTCCTTCCTGCAGAGTGACTGTTCAAAGCTCTACTGTCTACCGGTACAAACAATAGCCCAAGCGGAGCACAAGACCCAGTGAAAATAATCAAGGCGGGTCCCAGTGGATCGGTGCTGGCTGAAGTATGGTGATGGTGGGGGTGGGGGGGAAGCTGGTCTGTACTGATGAGAAGCCACAGGAAGGTGCAGAATGTTCTAGGAAAGACGGGGAGGGGGCATGCAGCAGGCAGGTATTGCAATGGTTCTCTGTTTATCTTTTTTTTTTTTAATTTTCTTTTCTTTTTCCTTTATTGATTTTACAGAGAGAGGAAGGGAGAGGGAGAGACAGAGAAACATCGATGGGAGAGAACATTAATTGGCCGCCTCCTGCATGCCCCCCACAACATCGATGGGAGAGAACATTAATTGGCTGCCTCCTGCATGCCCCCCACTGGGGATCGGGCCCACAACCTGGGCATGTGCGCTGACTGGGAATCGAACTGGTGACCTCTTGGTGCAGGGTCGACGCTCAACCACGGAGCCACACCGGCCGGACTCTGTTTATCTTTCTAAGGGAAGAGGTGTTCTTTGAGTTTGGACTGCTGCGTGCGTGCGTGCGGGTGAGGGCCGTGTAAGGAAGGGCGGGGCACACACGGGCGCGCGGCCTCAGCTGTAAGAAGGGGTCTCTGCAGAGACATGTCCAGAGCCTGTTGTCTACTTCGGCTTCATAGATGAGGTGAAAGGTTGGGGCCGTATGAAGGGCTCGATTACTGTCCTCGAACCCCAGATGCTCGTCCACAGGGTTTTCACACCTTCCCCTGGCTCTTTGTGGGGGGACGGGAGGCCTCAAATCCATGTCAGAGTCAGAATAGACCAGCTCCACATCTTGCTTTTGTCTGAAGCCAGAAGACAGAGGGAAAAAACATGCCCAAATCACTGATTTGTCGGAGTCACATTTAATTTTTTCTTAGTGTATTTCCAAAGGGGCACAGAAATGACTGACCGTCTCTATTGCTCTGAAGCTAAAGCGACGCTAACCACCTCTCCCTCGTTTTCCCAGCATCCCCCTGCCCTTACCCTCTGGAGATGCAGCATGCCCAGGAGCAGTGGAATGCTTTGGAAAGGGAACAATTGTTGCATTTAGGATTCTGTAGCACTGCGAATATATAAACTGTAACATGAAACATAGTAGAGTTTCAGCCTTCCCGAGGGACTCTCACCTGGTGAAGTGTTGGGTCGGGGTGCAGAAGCATCGGACCCGAGATGACGACGTGCACCACAAAGCAGGATGCGGTCCAGAGCGCCTGCCGGACAGTAGGAAGCTCCCTGGTGCACGAGTGTGGAATTGTCCACATGTGTGGGCGGTACACAAAATAGCATGAAGTGCTAGTTGTAGGAATGAGGTTGTGTCCGTAGTCGTCCTCACTGTACACTTCTTCCAAATGTTTTGCATTGCAAGGTTTTTGTAATGAAGCATTGGGAATCTTAGAGTCTAACATGTACTGAAAAAATGGCACGATGCCTCGTTATGTATTGAGATGGGAGACAATGCAGTTTCTTGAATCCACATAAATGAGTGACTCTCTATGCTCCTTGATCAATATGTTACCTAACTGCTCAGAACCCTAGCAAGGTCACGGGTCCCTCCATGACCACCTTCGAGAGTAAGAGGTGGCCCAGTGTAGGGCGAGTTCTTAACGCTGAATGACTTTAGTCTGTATAAACAGAGACACTTAATCATGCAGGGTCACCATTCTGAGCAAATTTCCTGGGGCTATTTCAGAGTACAGTCCTTGCCTGGGGACTCTGGTTCGTAAAACCTTCCCTGGATTTCTGGTCCCACCCAGTTTGGCAGCAAAAGTGGAAAAGTACCCAAGTCCTGGTTGGCCTTCCAGAGGGCTTCTGCAGAGCTGCGAAGTGATCTAAAAATAGAACGCATTTCCCCGCTATGTCTTCCAGGCATCACCCCTTAAAGATGAAGCTTTGCCTGAATGGAAATGTACACCATCATCTCACTTTCATTGCTGGTGATTTTCAAGGTGTTTACGAGTTAAAGTGTGGGAGAGCTATATCGTGGTATCAGAAACAAGGTATAATTAGGGACTTTTAATTTCTTAAATACGGTTTACGTTTTATATGTCCCATTGTTTTATAAACACACACATGCTAGTTTGCAAAAAAAAATATGCAGAGTAGGCAAACAAAAAGTGGATGAGCACATGACCAAGTTTTAAAGCAATTAGCATAAGCAGGCTGCTAAGGAAACGGATCCCTCTCCTGTTCTGAGACGCACGCAGTCCTTCCCAGAGGCCTGTGCTGGGGACGGGGCCCTCGGAGCGGCCTCGCGCCCGCGTGCTGACGTGGGCGGGCGTCAGGAGCCGCGTGCATCCCGGGAGATGCTTGCCAGCAGCGCCCACTGCCATGGCCCCGGGGTTTCAGGAGAAATGTCACTCCTCCCAGCAAGTGATGAGATTTGACATATGGCATCAAAGCATCATTAAAACCACACCTGCTGCAGAAGAGGCTGTATCTTTCAAGAGATGTTCAAGCAGAAAAGGTTACATTGACAATCCAAAAGGCTAAGGCTTCTTTTCTTTCCAGACAATTAGATGCTCTAAAGAAAAAAAAGTAAATTGCACAAGAATCTGGGAAAGAAAAAAAAAATCTGCGTTTGCAGCTGCTGAGTTTTTAAAAGCTTTATGAATGTAACACCTTTTTTTTCTTTCTTTTTTTTCATTATTGCCAGAACGTACAATAGAATCCAATACAACTTATTCACAGCTATTGATTTCTGTGAGAAAAGTTTTGTTATGAAACATAGCACACAGGAGCCAGAAAATATCATGGTTTTGCTTTTTGGTCAACTCTGCTTTTTGACAGTTTTTTCCACCTGTGTTCTGTAGTATGTTTCCAGTTATATAAACGAAGGCAATAGAATATATTGATCATGATCCATTGAGCAATGGCTTACATATTTTATCTTCTGTTCTGCTCTTACTTGGTGATGTACGAAGAGAAAGACATTTTGTCGGGGCGAGTACGCAATGTGTCCAAGCCCGTGCAATCAGAGTGGGAACCTTGGAGGTTCAGTCCAGGGTGGTCAGATGCAAAACGTCTCTCCTTGTTTCTATATGCCGTGCTATCTACCACGTTTATATCTTGTATCCAAAGTAAAGCGAGCTTGGTCTGAAAGCACAGACACTTCACAGAGGAGTTCGTGAGACAGGGCGATTTCGTGCAGGGGACTAAGGGACGTGAGGCAGCATCTGTTCAGCAGATAGAACTGCAGTGCCCACCCCCAGGGGATGGGCAGACAGCACCCGAGGAGACGCCCAGGAAAGTCTCCTGTAGGGCACGGAGCCTGCCCTGACCTGGGGCCGGACAGATAGATCATGTTTAAGTGAAGAACTCGATGTTAACAGGAATACTGTGAGCGATATGTGGACATTTTCATCTTTAATATGCACGGTTTACTGAGCTCCTGAGCTGGCTTGTGTCTCGGCTACAAAAGACCAAAATATATTTAATCTTCCTTCATGTCTCCAATGCTGGCACCTTGTCATCCTGTCAACCTCTCTCCTTTTTTTTTTTTGTTTTTTTTTTTATCCTCACCCGAGGATATTTTTCCATTTTTTGTACAGATAGAGTGGGAGGGAGAGAGAGGAAGGGAGAGAGAGAGAGAGAAACATCGACGTGAAGGGACACATCGAGTGGCTGCCACCCACACGACCAACCAGGGCCGGGGACAAACTGCAACCAAAGTACGTGCCCTTAGCGGGAACCGAACCCGGGTCTCTCCGGACCGCAGGCCGACGCTCTAACCGCTGAACCAAACCGGCCAGGGCCCGTCAACCTCTCTCATCTCAACACATGATTTATGGAAGCGATACAAATCTTTATAGTGAAATGTTTATATGCTTATATGTTTATATTCTTATCGTTGTGAAGAAATGTTTATATCTTGATAAAGGGAAAAGTGTCTCCTACAAACAAAATAATAATTTTCCATGTGAAATCAAAGTTTAATTTTCTGCGTCGGAGGGACAATGAGGGATGCCGGTACCATATGTTCAAAGAGCAACTCGCGGACTGGGGAATAAAATGATACATGTCAACGTCAGCCAGTGACATGGGTGTCCCAACCCTATCTTTCAGAACACATGTGGAGGAAACATTGCCACTGAATCATGTAGACTAGAATGAGGACACACACAGTGGTTTTGCTATGTAGTCCATCGTTCAAACCTGCCAGGGCTGTTGACTCTGGGCAGGTAATATGCTAACTTGGACATAAAATGACTGAAAATGGGCACATGCCCGGCTTACTGGGGAAATGAAGGGTGTGATAGGTATTACGTGTTAAAATCTCATAAATATATGTCAAGCTAAAAAGTGTGATGGTTTTGGAAGCAGTGAGAAATCATGCAAGAGAGGGGCCTGAATGAATGTGGGTCCCACGGAACTGAAATAAACGAAAACTCACAAAAAATGATTCTAGGGAGAGAAAACACACCGTCTTTGCCTGATGCATGATGCAGAAGGATGGAGCTAGAGAGTTGAGAAACGGGAGCCATAGCCTGGCCGGTGTGGCTCAGTGGTTGAGCGTCGACCCCTGTACCAAGAGGTTGCTGGTTCGATTCCCGGTCAGGGCACATGCCCAGGTTGTGGGCCAAATCCCCAGGGGGGACATGCAGGAGGGGGCCAATGATGTTCTCTCTCATCGATGTTTCTATCTGTCTCTCTCTCTCTCTCTCCCTTCCTCTCTCTAAAATCAATAAAGAAAAACATTTTTAAAATGTTATAATTATATTTTCTTTGACCTGGGTACTGAATAGAATCACATTTTATTTTTGTTTTCAAGAAGTCACTCTGAACCAAGTATAGAGCATGGAGTGGGAGTGACAAAAAGGTAATTTTGGGGCCAAGGGTGAGAGGTGATAGTTCATTAGACATGGGGTGATGGTGGGTATGGGGAGAAGGTGATGGGTTCAGAGCTGAACATGACGGGCTGCTCCTTCCTGAGGAGGTGGCAAAGCCCTTGGTGTCATACCTTCTAGGTCCATCCCTGCTGTCACAAATGTTAAGATTTCATTCTTTTTTATGGCCGAGTAATATTCCATTTCTATGCATACCACAGCTTTTTAACTCACTTGTCTATTGATGGAAACTAGAGGGTATCATGCTCAGTGAAATAAGCCAGTCAGTGAAAGACAAATGCCGTATGACTTCACTTATCTCTGAGTATATAACCAGCCACAGACCTGATTCCTAACAGGGCCAATAAGATCACACACCCACACTGTCACATACACTCACAAGCCTGCACACACACTCACATGCCCACACTCACACACATGCACTCACACTCACACACACTCTCTCACACACCCACACTCACACACACGCACACACCCACACTCACACACACTCACACAAACTCTCTCAGACACTCACATGCACACCCACACTCACATGCCCACACTCACACGCACGCACACACACTCACACACACTCACACGCACGCCCACACTCACACACCCACACTCACACTCACACGCACTCACGCACATGCACACACACATTCACACACACTCAACACTCTCTCACACTATTTATTCAAAGGCTGCTTCAGGGGACATAAGATAAACTCGGAGACTTAGCTGAGACTTCCTTGAAAACACGAGCTTACCTGGTGAATAAGGCAGAGGGAGTTTTTCTGCAAAGGCGTTAGGGGAAGAACAGAACCCCCAGCGGCCAGCCGCGGCCACACTCCGAGGACGCTGGCGGGCCCGACGGGGTCTGTCTGGCCGCAGAGGAGCACGTATCTTTCTGGGAGGAAACTGTCTGGCTGTTTTAGGCTGCTGCCTGCAAATACGTGCACGGCCCCTTTTCACCCTCCCGGTTGAAGGCCACGGAGGAGAACGATCGTTGGTCCACGTGGGACACGTGGGCAGGGTGGGCTGGGACGTACTGCGGCCCCCTGGGAGGTCTGCTCTTCCCTGTCGCAGACTGAACGGCGTTTTCAGGACAGACGTCCAGCTCGGTCTCGGCCGATGTGACTCTCCCCAGGAGTCGGGGAAGTGCAGCCGAGACTCCGAGGCAAGGCCAGGCCGCAGCTCCGGCCACCTCGTTAGGAAATGACCCTCCTCCCCCTCCTCGCTCGAGCAGCGCTGACCAAGCGGTACCGACAGAACCGGTACTTCCCCTGACGTTCTTCAGCCGCAGTCACCCAGATAGTGCAGCCGGCAGCGTTCGGGAAGAGTAATTAAAACCAAATGAGATGACCTAACTTAATTCATCTCATAAATTAATTGCTCTACCAGAAAGAAAACAGCTTTGAGTTCACTATTTTTTTTTTTTAATCATGCGGAAACATATTGGTGGATTTTGCTTCTGGCCCAGATGAAGTAGTAGAGACGTGTTACTGTTCTGCCTGAGCAACTGAGAGAAAATATATATATATATAATTTATATATATACACACACACATATATATATACATCTCAAATGAAACAGCATTAACCCTGGACATCGGGCGACAAAGGACCATTATCCTGAGATGGTGGCCCTAGGGTTGGCCCGGTGGGTGGTCCGGAGAGAAGGCCCCTCAAGAGGGTAAAGGGCGCATCGTTTTCTGCGTTTCAGGGATCACTGTGTCTCTGCGGCATCACATTGCCACCCGGTTAACGCTCACAACAGCTCGAATCTACACCCTGCTGTGCGACGTGTTGGCAGCCCACATGGGAGGATGAGCCGTGGCCAAGCTGGAAGCTGATAGAGAGTTTTCCTGGAGGCTCCAGGGGAGGGTTTGTTTCTTGCCTTTTCTGGCTCCTAGAAGCTTCCCGTGCCCTTGAGTGTCCCCCTGTTCTCCACCTGCAGGGTCAGCCGCAGCGAGCATGTCCTCAGGCCGCCGCAGCCTTGCCCTCTCTGCCTCCTCTACCTCCCGGGCCGGTCACTGCAGTGCCAGCGCGGTGCCCAGATCCGCCCACCGGGGGAGGGCCGGCGTTCCGCTCCCTTATTCCGTCTGCAACCCGAAATCTCGCATGAAACATGATAAGTGTGTCCGTCACTAGGTACTTTCATTGTTTAACTTTTTTAGAAAGGTAATTAACTGTTTAATCAAAACTAATATTAATCATGTAGCGTAGGTTTTACCCCATATGAAAATAAGATGTGAGAATAATAGGAGCATGCTCGGTCAGGGCAATGGGACTGTGGATGCTTGGTGCTTTTCTATTTTTTTTTTTCTTTATTGATTTTAGAGAGAGAGAGGAAGGGAGAGATGGAAACACTGATGAGAGAGAAACATCGATGAGAGGGAACATCGATTGGCCGCCTCCTGCATGCCCCCCACTGGGGATTGGACCCACAACCTGGGCATGTGCCCTGACCGGGAATCGAACCAGCAGCCTCTCAGTGCAGGGTCGACGCTCAACCACTGAGCCACTGGCCGGGCTGGAAGCACTGATTCTGTTGTGAGTTGTAAGTTGTGTCGGCAGAGCCTGCACTGCACACACATTCGAAGGTAGACTGAGAAGTGACAACTGTGTGATCTGACCTCTGCGTGATCTGACCTCTGCGTGCAGAGAGAGAAAGTAAGGTCATAGATTGACCTTCTCCTGTGATGAAGGCATTTGATTTTGATTTTATCCTAATCATTATTTAGTTTATCCATCTCCCGGTAGAACCTCTCTCCTCCGCAGGATAGTGGCATGAAAGTGACTGTCATGGAAACATATTCAATCCATGAGATACAATGTAGCCAGTCTACCACCCTTTTCTCAGGCAGCTCTATACTCCATACCTATTCCCTTCTTTCTCTGCTTGCCACGTTATTATTTCTATTACTCATCTAGGTAGGATACCCCCACTGGGGGTAACCACCCTCTGAACAAGGGTTGCCACGTCCCCACTCCCACCTGAAACAGTGCCAGGCTTCTAATAGCTGTTCAATAAATACGTGGATTGGCTTTTATATCTGCATTTTATTACTTCAAGGGTAACGAGTTATTACACTCCTTTATTTCAAAATGTGAATGTCAAAGTAATTTGGGGGAATGTGGAGGTCATGGTGACCAATGGACTCCTTCCACCAGTTAGCTTGTCCCCTTCATTGATGAAGGTGTTTTCTGTTTTGTTTCTGATGATGAAGTGTGGGGACAGGGTTTTCCTTTTTTTTTTTTAATCCTCATCCTCGGATATTTTTCCATGTATCTTCAGATACAGTGGGAGGGAGGGGGGGGAGAGAGAGAGAGAGAGAGAAACATCGATTTGAGAGAGACACACTGATCGGTTGCCTCCCACATGACTCTGAGCAGGGCTGGGGACCAAACCACAACCAAGCTACGTGCCCTTGACCAGAATCAAACCCGAGACTCTGATCCGAGGGCCGATGCTCTAACCCCGGAGCCAAACCAGCCAGGGCCCGGCTTTTCCATTTTTTATAAAGATGTCCACACAGTCGTTCCCAGAGACTGCATCCCCCAAGCGCAGCTGACAGCACTGGGCTTGGCGGTGGAGAGGAGATGATCATACCTCCAGTCCAGCCGCCTGTTTTATAGCCTCGGTGATGAAGGAACATCCAAACCTGTAGAGAATTTCTGGAGGAGTTTATTTTAGCCAAACTGACAACATAAGCCAGGGAGCAGGATCTCAAACACTCTCCAGAATGAGAGTTTCGCAGCTTCTTTTATGGATTTGAAATTAAGGAGCCAACAAAAGCACGGTGACATGAAGGGGGGAAGGTAAGGCGGAGATTGGATTACAGGACCGTTAACAAGGTAATGTGCTCTCTGGAGGCTGGTCATCCCTTCCAGGGGTATTACTTCTGTCATTTCAAAGGAGTGTTAACCTCGATACACAGACACAGTGGACAGGGCTGGCTTTAAACCTTTCCCTAAAGAGGTTCCGGGCCTGAGGTGCGACCACCCACCATGACCTGCCCAGTTAAGAAGCTGTGATGGATTGCAGCACCCCATTTTCATCCACAGCCTCCCCACTGAAATCTAAGTGATGATCATAGATGCTAATTTCTTTCCTAAAACTAGTCCCCTCTCTCCTCTCATGCCTTCCCTTCCTTTCTGCTCTGTGGCCTTTGCCAAGGTTCTGTTTTTTGACTTGAAGACAGAGCCGGACAGTGGACCACATTCACCAGGAGGGCAAGATTAGAGTCAAGGGGGTCTGCAGAGGACAGACGGGGTTCAGACCCCCTTAATCACCTCCTTTCTGTGGTTTCGAATCGCCGTATAAGGATCCCTGCCAGCCATGTTTTGTCGTCGTCGTTTTGCTGGGAAGCTTTTCTCCCCTTTCCCACACATAATACAGAACTAATTTATGCCTTTTCCTGGGTGCTCCAAAGTCTATTTTGCACGAGTGATGTTTTCCCCCTTCTCACAGTTTAATTTCATCGCCGCCTTCAAATCTCCACGCGTGTGTCTCCAGGTGACTTCTGAATTCTCTGTCTGAGCTAGTGGTCTGTCCCTTTTGTAACAGCTCTTTCCTGCAGGATTTTCCGGGGCTGTCTCTGTGTTGGCTGGTTTCCTTGGTGTCCGTGATGACCGCTCCCTCAGGTGCTCATTGGAAATGACAAGATTCTCATGCCGGGCACCATGCAGTCCATCGTGCATTGCTGTCTTCGCCGGAATCTTACATTGTTCTCCTCGCCCACGTGGCATTCGTCCCAAGGTGTGCCAAGGAGAACGAGGCTCTGCGCCCGTCAGGACAAAGCAAAATAGGAGAGAGAGGAGAGAAAAGAAAACGCATTTTAGGTTATAGTTTATCATAAATAATACATTTTAGCTCATTAGACACACATGTATCTGCATACATTCTGAAGAGAAACATTATGCCTTTGAAACTCTTTCAACATAAAGATAATAGATCCAAACAGCATGACTATAATGACTCTGTCCCAATCACGGTGGGTATTTTGTTGATGTGATTTCCCCCCTCCAGATATCACCACTGAAAACGAAGTGAGCGAGGGGTCGGTGTTTGTCCCTCACTGTCCCAGGCTCCTGTGTCACTCCAGCTGAGAGACCTGGTGACAGCGTCAGCTCTCCCCTGGCGAAGCGGGGTACCTGTCCACCAGGTGCTCAAGGGGTGACGAACACTGTCATGTGGCCTCACCCCAAGGCAAATACATTGATAAAATGCAACTCAGAAATGTAGACGTTGCATCGCCAGTGCTTTTTAAGCAGAAATGTTTTCTCTCCCAATCTTAATGCAAAAGGGCCATTTTTCATTCTGTTCAGTAAAAACACAGCCACTTCGCTATCCAATTAAATTTGGAAAATGGTGCTGAAAAAATATTAAAATAAGATAGATGCACTCACCCAGATGAAGTTTCTCTTTTCTGCTTTTGGATCGCTGACTAAAGTCACAGAATGCCAAGCGAGCTGAGACCCCGCTCTCTGCCGCGGCTTGGGCCAGCTGCTGGCCCTCAGTTTACAGCACCCGCATCGGGGCTGTGGCCAGCTCTCAGTGATGTCCGACGCTGCGTTAGCACAGTGATGTGGGCGCATGCTGGCCTCTGCCTTCTGAAACCTGGGGACTTGCCCTTGCGCCTCCGAATCGGCTCATTTTCTGGCCCCAGCTCGCTGCCATGTAACACGCATGTTACTCAGTTTATCAGAATAACACGAGAAAAAGAACGTGTGGATGAAACTTCATAAAATATTATATAGTTCAATAATAATAATAATAATACAGTTTTCTAGAAACTGACAGAATAGATGACAATGAGATAAATTGAGTGGTGTCCCATTTTTTAAAAATTTAAATTGATAATTTATACTCACATTTTAAATTCATGCTTTATTTTTCTCATATATCCCAAAAAAACTTTTCCCTTAAAAGTTGACATATTTCAGTCCGGCCAGAGTGGCTCAGTGGTTGAGCGTTGAGCCAGGCACCAAGAGGTCGCTGGTTCAATTCCCATTCAGGGCACATGCCCAGGTTGTGGGCCAAATCCCCAGTGGGGGCATGCAGGTGGCGGCTAGTCAATGTTCTCTCTCATCGATGTTTCTGTCTCTCTCTCCCTCTCCCCTTCTCTCTCTAAAACACCAATAAAGAAAAAAAAACTGAAATATTTCAGGGTAGGGCTGCTCTAAATGCATTTTGTATGTCTTTTCTCATAGTATCGTTAAGAAGTTAGGATGTGGCTGGTTTTGCTCAATGGTTAGAGCATCGACCCTTAGACTGAAGGGGTCACCAGTTTGATTCCTGGTCAAGGGCACATACCTGGTTGTAGGTTTGATCCGCAGCCCTGGCGGGGGGGGGGGGGGTCATGCAGGAGGCAGCCGACTGGGATGTGTCTCAAGTCGATGTTTCTCTCTCTCTTTCCCTCCCTTCCACTCCATCTAAAACCAGTGGAAAAGTATCTTTGGGTGAGGATTAACAAAAATAAAAATAAAAGAAGGTAGAGTTCAGCTGGTGTAGCTCAGTGGTTGAGCATCAACCCCTGCACCAAAAGGTTGCTGGTTTGATTCCCAATCAGGGCACATGCCCAGGTTGTGGGCCTGATCCCCAGTGGGGGGCATGCAGGAGGCGGCCAATCGATGTTCTCTCTCGTTGATGTTTCTCTCTCTCTCTCCTTCTCCCTTCTTCTCAAATTAAAAAAAAAAAAATGTTAGGATATGTGTTTCCTTTGTAGTTTGTTTGTTTGTTTGTTTGTTTATTTATTTAAATGACTCTCAAGACAGCATTTCTATGTAGACACCCCAGGGCGGTCTCAGCCAGGGAACACAGGTGGACAAGATGGAAGTGGACTGAAAGATTAAGAGAAATGGAGAAGGCTTGTGAGACAAAGACCATGCTGATTCTTATGAGACACGTGCTAATTAGGATTCCCATGAAGGAACAATTACCCAGGACGGGCAAATTCCAGCTTGTGTGTCAACAACGACGTAATGACTTGAAGATGTATTTTAAGATGGACCCTGAGTCTAGGTTTCTATACATGATCAGTGGGAAATAATGTCAAGATCTATTTACTAGTCTTTCAAAATGTGTAAGTGAAAGTAAAAGAAATTTTATTCTATGAAACTTGCAATTGCAAAATTATAGATGCACTATTAATTTTCTGGTGAAGAAAAATTTCTCAGGAAATTACATTTCTAGGAAAATCAGAAACTTCAGTTGCATTGGCCCTGGTTTGGGTTAAAAGAACTATCATTTAGTAATATTTATACTTCAAAATTTAATTTGAAATACTACCCTTACTTAGATAATGAAAATGACTCAAACTGAAGTGAGTATATGGATACAAACACATTAGTGCACATGTGTTAGAATGTGCGTTCCATATATTCGAGGCTATATTTCATATGTTCTTTCATTAAAAAAAAATCAATGATTAGTTGATGTGACACATGGTATCTTTGAAATTGTTAGCCTTCTTCTTGTTAGCATGAACACATGGTTTTACCATTGAGAAGGGGAATTGTAAGTCTACTGATACCCAGTGAATATTTTTTAAACAATTCTTTTTTGAGGTCTATATAAAGAGAAATTGCCATCATAGAAAGCAAAAGATTTATAATTCATATTTTCTGATTGCATTTTACATTCTTTCTTTCAGAAGCATTATTTGAAGGTCAGAATCAAGTATATTCCAAATAGCTCAGTAATCCTAGATAATTAAGTTATGTTTAATACAAGCTTCGGGAGATCATCACTTCTTTATTAGACTACATCAAGGACACCTAGAAATATATAAATAATTCTTGGGGATTCTTGTGCCTGAGTAAATTGGAGAAATCACCCAACATAAATAGTTTATAAAGCTTGACTTGGGTCTACTTCATATGTATACAAAGATAGGTAATGAATTGATTATTAATGCTTATTATCAAGCTGTTTTGCTGTTCTTATTTTTTTCATACAAGATGTATTAAAATATTAGGGGTAGATTCAGAACAATTTCAAAGCTTTTTTGTATTTACAAATGTCTTAATGTTATTGGTTAATTCTTAATGTGGTAAACATTTATAGTAGACATTCATATAGGCATAAGTATTAGTTTACATGCATATACAATTTTAATTCCTGCTATTTTATTAATTTACTATGATTATTTGAAAATTATATGCATAATCGATGGTCATGGACAGCAAAGGTGGGGATGGAGTGGGGGTTTAGGGAGGAGGGTGTCAATGGGGGAAAAAGGAGAAACATCTGTAACAAAAGTAAATTAATTTTTTAAAAATATATGTTTTTTCTTATATTGGGCAGGTGATAATGTAGTGTTATTTTTTCAAAAGAAAAATAATTATTTCTTACTCACCATTTGTTTACCTTTCCATGGATACAATGGATGATGCTGGATATCTTGGTTAGAAAAAGCTATATAACTCCAAGAATGTGTTTGTGTATGCGTGTGTGTGCATGTGTGTGTGCGTGTTTCAGGTAAATTACATGTAGGGCAACACTCATCCACCAAAAAAGCATTTTCAATTATTTGAAAAATTAGAAGGACTGATCAATTTATTAGTGTTTTAATACCAAAGGGCCTCTAAAAGTCTAATTGAAGGGTACGTTGTATATTGTTACTTTTTTATCTTCATCAAGGGTTATCTAAACAAAGTGTCATCTAGTAATACTTCCCCTTACTCTATGTAAAAATATTATTTCTGCCCTGGCCAGTTTGGCTCAGTGGTTAGAGTGTTGGCCTGCGGTCCAAAGAGACCCAGTTTCGGTTCTTGCTAAGGGCACGTACCTCGGTTGCAGTTTGTCCCCGGCCCTGGTTGGGTCGTGTGAGTGGCGACCACTCAATGTGTCCCTTTCACGTCAATATTTCTCTTTCTCTCTCTTCCTCTCTCTCCCTTCTGCTCTATCTGAACAAAAAAATGTCCTCGAGTAAGGATAAAAATATATATATATTATTTCTTATTTAGATGAATATCTTTGTATAACTTATATTGACTTTTGTGTTATTATATTACATGTTCATATCCTTGTAAAAATGGCAAGACCAGGATAAGAAATACACATTTTTTATGTTTTTTAGTGCTTTTGTGTAGTGTCTAATACAAAAATGACATTCATGGATATTAATTGGATTCAGTATCTATGCATAAAATGTGAAAGTTTTTAAAAATATTGTTTTCAGGACTAGAAGTGACTCTAAAATCATAAAAAATGGCTATTCATTTGAGAATTCTGTAGGAAACGTAATGGACTCTATAGGTGTGTGTGTGTGTGGTGTGTGTGTTATTATATATTTTCCTATATTTAAAACAATTGACTGACTTTAATATCTATACTAATCAAGTACCCATCTGTTAAAACTTTTCACATATAAATTATATTGAAGACTCATTTTCAAACTGATCATTTCAGTGTAATGTGGAATTCAGTTACATTCAGGTGAAGTAAGTGCACCAAATGGTGTATAAAGCCTTCAACTGGGTGGCAAAACCCTTTGGCAGTTAGACTAATGGCCCCACAGATCGCCACAGTTCAAACCCTCAACAGTTTATTACTTCTCGAGGACATGTGTCATGCAGGTGCTTGGAAAGTCACAATGATAACGCTAGTGTCCAAGCTTAATAAATGAAAATAGGCAGGCTCTAATTAGGACATAAATTTCCCAAATGGAAAAATCCATACCTGCAGCTCTGTCTTCTCAGAGCACGGCTGTCGTCTCTTTACAGAGACCATGTTGTCTTGGAAGGAGATTCTTATTGAAGGACAAATAGCCTTTCTATGAAGTCAGAGGGTATTAGACATTTCATGTATTTTCACAGTATGCATTACTTTAATCTGAGGCGCTACTGTAGGAATCGTACAAACAGGGTGAGGCACCAGGTGTATGCGTTTGCGTCTGTCGCGGTTGGCGTGCTTACGCGTGGACACGTGCTCAGCCAGCTTCATCCCCCCTGACATAAAAGGTTTGACTGTAAAAGGAACTGTTCTGCGGTGACGAAAACCACTGATTTTGGACCTCAAGCTGAGCTCAGATCTCAGCTCTGCCACTTTTCACACAATCATTGTTTAGTTTTTTAATTTTCTTTATTTTATAACCATGACACTATTACTCACAACATGTGTATTGAGAGCATTCCGTGGAGCTATATGATCATTCAATAAAGACTCCCCAATTCAAGCCGTTCTTCGTGGTAACGACCCCTCTTCCAGCTGAATCACTTCATGAGAACACAACAGTGTGAACAATTATGGACAGTGGGCCGGTCAAGTACCGAGGCAGTACCATTGTAGGCTGCCTTCAACACAGGTCAAAACCCACCAAACACCGGGCACGTTATGGAGAGTCAGTAATAGAAGTGGTCTTAGGTCCTCTTTAGCAGCATCCAGTCAGTGTGAGCTCTGCTTGCATTCATTGTGTTCTATCATTTAGACTCTGTTTCTCACGGCAAAGAACACAAAATGATGACGGCCCTTGTGCGGTCCGTGGATCACAATGACACTCAGATTGAAAACCTATCACCACCCGAATGTTCACGAACATTGTGTGACTGACACAAGCCAACTGGAACCCGACCTTAGATCTTGGAAGCTCAGGGTCGTGACTTTTGTTTTCAGGCTGGAGAATGTGGCCTTGGAGTTCACTGTTTGCCCGGGCATGAGCAACAGGCGATGGAACTGTTGCGAATGAAGTGTTTGGGAATGCCACAGAGAGCAGTGAGCTGTTTGTTGAGTGTTAGGTAAAATCACAGGGAAACGTCATTAATAAGGGGACATTTGAGCACAGACTTGAAGAGTCCACTGTGCGGGCACAGAGAAGAAAAGCTTTTCATGCAGAAGGTAGACCCAACAGCAAGCGGGAGGTCGCAGTAAGAGAAGGAAAGATGTAAATAGTAAAATCACAAAGGCCGCCCGGCCGGTGTGGCTCAGTGGCTGAGCATCGACCCATGCACCCAGAGGTCGCCCGTTCAATTCCTGGTCAAAGCACATGCCCAGGCCAGATCCCCGGTGGAGGGCATGCAGGAGGCAGCCAATCAATGTTCCCTCTCATTGACGCTTCTATCTCTCTCTCCCTCTCCCTTCCTCTCTCTCTCAAATCAATAAAAAAAATTTTTTTTTTAAAAAAGGCCAGCATTGCTAGAGATCAGTGAATTAGAGAGACAGTATATTATGGTGTGTGTGTGTGTGTGTGTGTGTGTGTGTGTGTGTGGTTTTCAGATCACATGGGCATCATAGGACATTGGGACATGCTGGCTTTTAATTTGCATAAAATGAGAGGCATTGTGGAGTTTGGAACTGGAAAGGGACGTAAAGGACATCGGAGGAATTATTGAGCTCTTTCTCTGAAGTAGACAATAAGTGAGCAAGCATTTAAAAGGTGACAACTAGCCCTGGCCAGTGTGACCTGGTTGGTTGGGTATCATCCTCTACACCGAGAGGTTGCTGGTTCGCTTTCCAGTCAGAGGGTTTGCCCAGGTTGGGGGCTTGATCCCCAGTAGGGGGAAACTGATTGATGTTTCTCTCTCAGTGATGTTTTTCTCTCTCTCTCTTTCTCTCTCTCCCTTCCTCTCTCTAAAAGCAATTTTTAAAAAGGACAACTGTTAACCGATAACTGCAGTCATCTAGATGAGACGGGATGGTGACCCAGATTTGCCTGGTAGCCATGCAGGTGGGAAAAGGGGTGAAGTTCTCGATATATGCTCTGAAATAGTGCCAGCAAGGTGTCCTGCAGGACGGAGCACACAGTGTGTGAGAAAACCAGAGGTCATTGGAGGAGATGGGGAAGTCTTCTAGGGGAACAGGTTTAGGGAAGTCCAACATGAAGCACGTTGATTGGACATTTGTGTGTAACTTGGGTACTTGACCATATACGAAACTGAAATGTGATCCTGGCGCCCCGGAGGTTTGGATGGATGGTCTGTCGGGCAGAGGGAGACTGACCACAAAGAATCGGACGTGGGCTGGCGCGTGTATAGAGTAACCACGTGTGCAGATTCCCAGGGATCGCGTTGGGGGTGGAGGCACAGAAGAAAACGCCAGGAAGATGGTATAAGAGATTGTGGAGGTCGTGCAGGTGGAGTTGGGGTGTTTGCATCATCAGGTATGAAGGGCCAATCAGAGGTTTGGTCAGTAAACAAACATTAACACAGACACAGTGGACAAGATGGGGAGCAGAGAGGTGAAGAGACACCTACTGAATGTAAAACAAAGCAAAGCAAACAAACAAACAAAGAAACAAACAAAACCCACGAACTCCATCTGGATCGATACCTAGCGAATTCTTTCACCTCTAGAGTAGATACTGCCTTAGTCTTCTTCGCCATTCGTTGATAACTGGTCCAGGAATCTCTCACCGTTTCAATAAGGTCAGCTTTGGGGTCGGTTCTCGGATGAAAGACGGTTTGTCGAGGAAGGTCACTTCCATTTCTGGACGTTTGCCATCCACAGGGACACGGGCTGGGGGTGACTCATAATGTCCCGATCACGCGTATCTACAGTCTTTCCCTTCCTAATGGTGCTCATTATTTTCCCATTACACAACAAATACCTGGCAGACCAGGCTTATTAATCATAACAGGGAATAATATTTTCTTGATCAGATAGATGCTGAAAAAATGCTTCAGGAGTGCAGGTGGCTAATTGCGAGGCGTCTGCGATGTATTCCAAACGAGAAGCCCATTCTCTGCTCGCTCCAACCCTGCTGCTTTGAGTAACCCACGTCGAAAGGCAGCAAACACGATGCTTGGCTCCTACGAGAAATGCTGTCTCCTGGAGTCCTTCAAAGAACGTGCCATTATTGCATTTTCCTGATCAGAGAAGGGCACAGTCACCCAAAGTGAGGCTCTAACCAAATGACTGCTTATTGTGAAAATATCACTCCACTTTCAAGGTGCCTTGAAGCAGCGCACAGTGAAGGTGATATCAGTACTTCTTAGTTACAGTTAAGATTGTTTAAATATCCTATAGAAGGTCACAGTGCAAATAAGTAGCTTGACCATTTTCACATTCATTGGCAAGCACATAAGTCAGGATTTCTGGTTCTTGAGGTTTTTACTTCTTTCCTTCCTCCCTTCCTTTCTTCCTCCCTCCATCCCTTCTTCCTTTTCTTTCTCTTTCCGTCCCTCTTTCTTGCTAAAATATTTTATTTTTATTATATTTTTAGGTTTATCTTTATTGTCGAAAGTATTCCAGATGGTTCCCCCACAGACCCCCTCCTCCCTGCTCCAGCCCCGTCTTCAATGCGCTATTGTCTGTGTCCATTGGTTTTGCATAAATGCATATACGTTCTTTGGTTTATCTAAAATATTTTGGAATTGACACTCTCTCGTGTCATGTTTTAAAATGGAAATACAGAGCAAACCCCTCCGGCACTGCCCAGGTGTCCCCGACTTGAGGAAGGCCCGCCTCTGGCCGGCGCCGGCCACCCTGCCTCAGCTCCGCTGGGCACTCGGCTGGCTGCGCCCGGGCACCCTGCGTGGCTCTGGTGTGTGGACACTCCTCGTGCACCTGCCTCTCGCTCCATCGCTCACCGACGCCTTCCTCACGCAGACCCATCCATCAGGGCCCCTGCTTGGCCTCAGCTTCCAGCATAACGGCTCCTCCCTGAGAACGGCCAGCTCAAACCATGGACGCGAGCTGTCACCCCTTCGGGAAACACGCTGACCGTGCCCTGTTCCCACACGCTGTCTCCAGCACAGCCCTTAGCTTTACCCAAGGCAGCTGCTCTGCTCACTGGTGGTATCTCCTAACCTCCAAAATATGGTCCGCATGCGACAGAAACAGTGACCTACCTCCAGTAGGTGCTCAGTAAACCTTTCTCGGACGCGTGAAGAATTGTTCACTGAGCACCAGTGTGCAACAGGCACTGTGCTGGGTGTCGCGGTGCAGGGGTTGGCAACGTGGCACCGTCACCCTCGGTGGCTCACAGTGGCTGAAGAGAAGTTGTGGGGGAAGAACTGTGATGAGTAGAAAGTACATCCCACAGAACAGACACATTTTGTTTTTCTTCTAAACCGAGGACTGACCCTGCTCATGCGTATCAATAGAAAAGTAAGGGTATCTAATCACATTGGCGTGTGTTAATCCGATGAGTTTGTTGATTTAAAAATATATTAATGTATTACAGAAAATATGACCTAGGAATTTGTATTATTTTTTTTAATCCTCACCTGAGGATATTTTTCCATTGATTTTCAGATAGAGTAGGAAGAAGGGAGAGGGAGACACACACACACACACACACACACGTCGATTGGTTGCCACCCACGCGACCCCAACAAGGGCTGGGGACTAACTGCAACCGAGGTATGTGCCCTTGGCTGGAATTGAACCCAAGACTCTTTGGTCCACGGGCCAATGCTCTAACTGCTGACCAAACTGGCCAGGGAGGAATTTGTATTCTTTGCTACTTATGTGTATTAAAATGTTCTTTGAAATAATACATTATTTAAATTCAATGGCTATTAATACATTTATCTAATTATAGCATGTAAATTTCTGTAGTACTTGCCACTGCTTTCTTCATGTTCCATTTTTGTGTGTATGTATGTATATGTATGTGTTGTGTTTATGTGTGTGTATGTGTGTGCATGTGTGTATGTGTGCATGTGTGTGTGTGCATTGTGGTGTGTGCGTGTGTGTGTGTGTGTGTGTAAAGGAACTAGTTGGCTTCCACAAAATGAATGTTTTGGTATGGAAAAGCCCTCAAACAGGTAGACTTCCAGTAAACTGTCAATTATAAAAAAGGACAGATAATATCAAACACAGCCCAAATATTAGAGATGACACCTTCCTAGTAATTAAACTGGAAGGTAGATTGCTAATAAAAAGTGTCTAATCCACCCTGACCGGTTTGGCTCAGCGGTTAGAGCGTCGGCCTGCGGTCCTGAGAGACCCGGGTTCGGTTCCCGCTAAGGGCATGTACCTCGGTAGCAGTTTGTCCCCGTCCCCAGCCCCGGATGGGTGGTGCAAGGGGCAACCACTTGAGGTGTCCCTTTCACGTCGATGTTTCTCTCTCTCTCCCACTATATCTGAACAAAATATAGAAAAATGTCCTCGGGTGAAGATAAAAAATAAAATGTCTAATCCATATAGGAAAATTTTGTTCTCCTAGGGCTATCTATCATTACTCTCTGAGAAAAAGGTTCCACTTTACAGTATTTGCTGGTTTTTAAATGACCTACAACTACTCTTCCTTGTTCACCTTTCTTTCGCATTTATTATTCTTTGCTCTAATTTCCTGCTTGATCGTCTTAGTCACTGAACAGTGGGACTCCTTAAGGTCAAGGGATGTGTTCGGTGCCCTTTGACCCGCGGTCTCTAGCACAGAAGTTGGCATGTGGTATATTTTAAAAGTTCGTTTTGCGTGAGGACAATGACACTCAGCTTGATGTTTGAGGTAGTTACGGTTATCATGCCTAGTGGTGAGCAGAAGCGTCCACCTGCCTACCACCTTACTACCCTGAGAACCGCTCATCTTCCCATCCAAGTTCCTCCCTAACAGTAGAGGGAGAAGCAGCTTCTGTGTTTTTGAG
This sequence comes from Molossus molossus, assembly GCF_014108415.1. NCBI lineage: Eukaryota > Metazoa > Chordata > Mammalia > Chiroptera > Molossidae > Molossus > Molossus molossus. Next base: position 113,925,649 of record NW_023425399.1, read on the forward strand.
ACACAAAGGTCTCATCTCCTTTGACCACATGATGCTGTTACCCTGAGTGAGTCACTTGTAAGAGAATTAGTTTGGACACTCAGTTAACCACGCGGACCTTTCCAAAGCTGAATTCAGGACAGAAATGAAAGTAGTGAGTAGACCTTTGATACTTTAAATTGCTCATTAATTGTGATCCAGATGATCCCGGACAGACTTACCCCTCCTGACTCAAGGGGTGATTTAAATATTTTCTGGCTTCCTGAGGTCTTAGCTGATAGCAGTGGAGGAGACAACTTCTCGACTTGGAAGTTGAGTTGGGATCATAGCAGACATGGATGAATTCCTTGCCCTGGGCCCCAGACGCCAAGCAGGTCTGTGGCTGGGTATGTGAACACCTGCAGGACGTCCTGGAATACACTCTGAGGATTACTGACGTCATCTCCTCCCCGAATGCCGCGGGGGCGGCCCCGGGTTGAGAAGCGAACCGCTGTAAGGGGAGGGGACCGTGACCTTGGCCAGGGCTGCTCTATTCCAGAGGACGAGCGGGAAATGCGGACGGTGGGCGCCGGGGGCCAGGCCTTCCTAACATCCTGTGAGGGGTGACTTCAGTCCTCAGGATTTGCGACTATTCTAAAGTCCTCAGATAATTCGAGGGGAAGAAGAAATTTCAGAGGGACCATCTGACTTTCTGCGCAGAAGCAGGAGAGGACACGAACGTGTCTCTGCAAATATTCTTCTGGGGAGCAGTTTGCAATGTCAGCGTTCGGAGGACATCACCCCTTTCCTCCTTCATTCCTTGAGAACCCAGTTGCCCCGCGACAGCAGGTGAATACGTGTCCCCAGGGTCGGGGAATATCATCAACGGGAACAATCCGGGGTTCTCCTGTGGGGTGCAGAGTCCAGACACAAAAACCCAAAGCAACACGAAACAGAACACCTCATAGTGAAAATTCAAATACTGACAGAAATACTGGGGGGCCGCGTCAGGACACACGTCTGACCTGCTTTCTCCATGCCGTGTGCAGGGTTCAGGCCAACATCGTCTTTTAATTAATTTATTTGTTTTAATCCTCACCTGAGGATATTTTTACATTTATCTTCAGACAGACTGGGAGGGAGAGAGAAAGAGAGAAACATCGATGTGAGAGAGTCCCATCCACTGGTTGCCACCCGCACAACCCCAACTGGGGCCGGGGACGGACCGCTACCGAGGTATGTGCCCTTGGCCGGAATCGAACCCGGGACTCTTTGGTCTGTGGGCCGACACTTTAACCACTGAGCCAAACCAGCCAGGGCCCAATGTCTTCTTTAGACTAGAAAATCTGTGCATTCAAATACTTTAAAATTATGTAACATTTATTTACTCAGCTAGACGGTTGTATCTTTTTCACCAAATTAGATAATTCATATCGAAACAATTTTTGAAAGTGAAGAAGGAGTTCACATAGTGACATTTGTCAAATCGGATAGTTGCATCTATAGTTATAAGTATATAAATTATATTTTTATTACATTTATTGGGGAGTTATACTTTCATGTCTATAGGTATACTGTGGGCTCAGGCTTACGCAGATTCCCTAGATTCTAGGCAGCATGAGTATTTCATAACTTTAGAGCATTGCTTTCATCATGTCAGTCGTTCACGTGTACTCAATACGTGTAAGAGCAACGCCTGTCAGAAAGTCCTCTTCCATAGGGGTGCATACCTGAGGCACGCTGACTCCGGCTGGCACAGTGCACGCCGGCAAAGCAAACGGTGTGTTGATACAGCCCAGGGTTGTTTTCAGTGATGTGAGTAGAAACACACACACACACACACACACACACACACACACACACACACACACACACAGGGCGAGGCAAAAGTAGGTTTACAGTTGTTCATATGGAAAATGATGGCGTAATTACTAAATAATAATACAAGAATAAACTCTGTGTTTCTCATATTCACCACTGTAACCCTATTTCTGCCCCACCCTGTACATCGAACGTTATTTATAACGTTATATATACGCCGTTATTTAGCAAACGAGCACCGTGATTGCTGTGTAGCTAGGAAAATGTGTGTGTGTCACACCTGTTTAACGTGTGGTGTGATTATTTATGTATATGATTGTTCTACTGAACTCTAAGCCCTGAGGAACAGACTTGTGTTGTTGTTGTTAAGCCTCACCCGAGGATATTTTTCCATTGCTTCTTTTAGAGAGAGTGGAAGGGAGGGAGGGAGGGAGAGAGAGGAACATCGATGTGAGAGAGACACATCAACCAGTAGCCGCCCTCAGCCCAGCCTGGTCGGGAACCAAACCCTTGGCCCTTCAGTCCACAGGCTGATGCTCTGACCACTGAGCCAAAGCAGTCAGGGCAGGTTTGTGCTCATGTAGCCTTGAGTCTTGCACGCTGTTGATAAAGTGCTTTGCATTTAACAGGCAAAGAGAATGCAATTGTAATGAGTGTACCCGAGAAGCCACTGCAATTAAATTCATTTGTGATGTGAAATACGATGATCACACAATATATTGAAGTCATTTATGATTTCCGTGTGTTTATTCATAGGACTTTGAATGCCTGTAGTGTTTTATAAAGTAATAAAATTTCACCCTGGCCTGTGTGTCTCAGGGGTTAGAGCGGCGACCTGCACACCAAAGGGTCTTGGGTTTGATTCCTGGTCAAGGGCATGTACCTGAGTTGCATGTTCAGTCTTGGGGCACACATGGGAGGCAGCCAATCAGTGTGTCTCTCTCACATTGATGTTTTTCCCTCTCTCTCCCTGCCTCTCTCCTTCCCTTCTAAACATCAATGGGAAATAAATATTCTCGGGTGAGAATTAACAAAGAACATTAAATCAATAAATACATAAATAAATAAAATAATTTTTAATACGTGAAGGTCATGTGCTCTCCACTATTTTGTTAGAAAGAGCACACAGTCTTCCCTTCGGCGTGTCTGAGGACGAGAGGCAGGCCGAGCGGTGAACACCCTAGGGCTGGACATCCAGGAACAGAGCCGGACCGCGCCCGCGGAGCTCGGGTCCGAGGGTGAAGGGCGGGCTCCTCTTCCATCCAGGTCCCGCTGCCTTGTGCTGAGACCAGTCTTTTCCTCATCACACAATTCCAGTAAAATCTGACCCCTGAGAAGGTGTGTTAACAGTCCCAGAATTGAAAACCTAGTGTTGTTTTACTCCCAATGACCCTAACCAGATAACTGTTTTATTGTACGATGTACAAACTATATCTATTTCATTTGTTGAGACCTGTGGGAGAATGGGCGTTTTAATGGTTTGCTGTGGGGGTGGTTTTTGTGACACCTGAGGGAAGTCAATGAGCCAGGAAAAGCGGTAGAACTTAATTAGTTGCTGAGATTGGAAATGTTATCATATTCTAATATGAGATAAAAACCTGAAATCGCAGAGAGCTTAAAACAGTCACAAAGCCTAATTAGTTATTCCATATCTGAAATGAGGTGGTGAAGAAGTCAGAACCGCTATGTGAATGGGGTGAAGATTTTCCCAGTGTCCATAATGAAAACCATTCTAAGAAGTGAATAATGGTTAATCATAGGATATTTAATCTGGGCTTCATTGTTATGCACAAAGGTCATCAGAAGGTCTGTTATTAAATATAGACCTTGCTGAGAGATACTCCACCAAAAGAAATGCAAACGGAGTCAGGGTTTTACCAACCAATTAACAAATGTCCAGTTAGTCTGCCAAGAAACTTGTTTGCAAGCAGGAATCTAATTTGGCTTCATTGATTGTATTCTTAGTCTACCCTTAAGATCATTACGGGCGCACTATGTTTAATTTTCCGGAGGCTGTTTGGAAAATGCACTACAGCGCTAGAAGACGAAATTGTTAGTGTGAAATATTGACCGCCTATGGAAACAAAGCAGTACTTTCGTAGTTCTATCCGTTCTAGAAGGCAGACCGAGCCGTAAGGGAGGTTCCTTCCGTTCATCCTAATTGATGTTTCCCAATCTGACGAGCGCGGATTGTTTTAACACCAAGCATTACTGACCCACTTCATGTCCTAAAGTAAATAAATGAAATGCCCTGTGCATGCTGTTTGACTCTTTAAAACCCGACAATTATTTCTGTGGGAGTTAAATGAAAAATAAGCGAGGATGGTGATAAGAGGAGACGACACAAAACTGGGAGTGGAAATTAAGGTTGTGATCTTAGCTCTTCCGTGGCCAAAATTTTTTCCTCGGACCAATGGCTTTACTTACTTTTCTAATGACTTTGGGTTATTTCAGAAAAGAAGAATAAAACAAACAGATAGAATTTAAAACCACCAAGTCAGTCCCCTCGTGTCTAGCATCTACTGGTGTTAAAAGCAAATGACATGATACCGTTCATTTTCTTTATTAGTGAGCTCTTATTTGCATGAAATAAGCTGTAGCTTTTTATTTCGGTGTTTACCCAGTACCCAGACATTTTCCGATTTTCCTACTTGGTTTAAGTATATTCTTAACAGAGAGGTATTCTAGTGTCCAATTACATTTTATTTAATTTTACTCTCTTAAATTTCTTAACTTATTGAAGATTTATATTTTAGTACTACCTTTTATTTTGACTAAACAACTCAGTCTGTGTATTTTTACTTTCCACAGCTTTATGGAAGTGTAATGAACAAATAACCATTATACACATTTAAGGTGCACAATGTGATTTTTTCATCTGCGCATAAATTTTGAAATGATTCTTACAATCAAACATTTTAACATATCCAGCACCTCTCCTAGTGATCATTGTGTGTGTGTGTGTGTGTGTGTTTGTGTGTGTGAGTGTGTGTGTGTGTGGTGAGAATGCTTAAGATCTACTCTCTTAGCAAATTTTGTGCATACAATACAGTGTGTTGTCTGCAGTGATCATGCCATTCATTAGGTGTCTAGAACTTATTCACTGTGCATAACTCAAACTTGTACCCTTAGACCCAAATCTCCCCATTGATACCAACCTCAAGCTCTTAGCAACTAATATTCTACTCTCTGCTTTTTGAGTTCAGTTATTGTTTTTTGTTTTTCTAGATTCCCCATATATAGGAGATCATGAAGTATTTGTCTTTCTTTGCCCGGCTTATTTCACTTAGCATAATGCCTTCTGGGTCGCACACTTCAGTTATGGGACCTTTGGATTCTCTGTGACAGGGCCATAAGCATTCACCCAGGGCACACATGGCCCATCCATGGTCCATCCCATTGAGGTCTACTGTCCTGCTAGCTGGCTCTCCCTTTGCTCTAAGGGTGGCCAAGTGGCAACTGTGTGCAAGAAGAACAGAATGCAGATCATTGGCTGTGATGTCCATGTGTGTGTACCCAAGACCCCACCATGTACAGCACAGATCTGGAGTTGGAGGGAAGGGGATAAAACAAGAGCAAAGGGAATGTTTCTGCATCAGCCCTTGGAGAGGTTCTGTGCAGAATGACCAATGCTGAGTTCTACTCCCACTTCGTAGGCTAATGTAAAATACATATATAGGTGCCAAGCTTTCTTCCAAGCTGACATGGGCATTTATTCTGTAGAAAAGCAACCTGCAAAGGATGCCACAAACAGCCTTCCTATGTCTACACTACTACATGCAGAATGACAGTTGCTCGTAGGGGTGACACGGAAACAGTCAAAGATATGCTGACACTCCAGGCCGATGCTTCTGTCGAACAGTTAGCTCTGTTCATAAAATGTAAATGTGTATGCGTATAATAGATGAGGCCCTTTCATGCTGTCTCTGCCCTGCGCAGTTTAGGGGCAGCCCTGACCACTGAGCACTCCACGCACAGCAGTCACGTGAGCAGGGCTGAAATAATCCTCTGAACTGAGAACAGGTGAAAAGTAGGAGACACGTAGCAGCCACTGGTCTGGAGTAAATCTGAAATTCCGCTGGGAAAACGTGATAAGGTTTCCCTACTGTGATGGTTAATCTATGTGTCCATTTCCCTGGGCTAAGGGACAGCCAGGTAGTTGGTAACAATATCGTTGGGTGCGTCTATGGGGAATCTAAAACATACCCATAACTTAAACTGATGATACGTATTAATGTATATAGAGAGTATGAAATGAGAGATGTGTGGGTAATGTAGAATATTGCATACATTATTTAAAATAAATACAATATGATTCAAATCAGGAAATGTTAATGATATTGTCTATTCTTCTAAAGACACACTGATATAATAAATACTTAAATGAAAGCCAATTTATACTTGTCAACTTCGAACTTATTATCTAAGTCTGGAAATATAAACAGACGAGAGCTTGAAACAAAGAGCCTGTCACTTGTAAGGAGGAGACTTACTGAAAATCCAATTCGCAATATTTTACTGTCTGCTTCCAGAAAGCACAGGTAACTAGGAAGTATGCTGGAGTGAATGTGATTTCCATCCTTAGATCTGGAAGTTCAAGGAGCATCTCCCTGTGCAGAGAAGAAAACACGGAGCAGAACTTTCTTCTTGAGAATTCTGTTGACTGCAGTTTTTTTGAGCTCACATTTATAAATATTTATCCACCTCTTTGAATCCCTGCAGTTTCTGAAATTCTTGACTGTTTTCTGTCATGGAAATTCACTGTTGGTGCTGCACCTGTATGTCTGCATGGCTTTTTGCTTTAAATAAAAGACGCGAGTTGGCCATCTCGGGTGCTCGGGCAGTCCTGAAGGAGGGAAATGGGGCAGTGTGTCTTCTTTCTGTTACTGTTCCAAACCCCCAACGAGATATTCCTGTCAGGCTATAGTACCAGCCAGCCTCAGTGCTTCCCAAGCCGCATTTGTTCATACATGGGACAGATTGGCCATGGGGAGCTCCATAGTTTCACAAATCAAAGTGATGTGTGGAGGGGGAAAAAAAAAGACAGTTTGTTTAAAAAATTGTTAGCGTTATTCAACCATACTTTGTTCACTCTGTTTCTTAATATAGTGCATGATACTTGAATGCCCATTTATAGGATTCTCTCCACGTGGACAATCTTATAAATATGCTTCGGATATTTTGGTCACTTATTTAGCAAACATAGATGAAGAAGCTTCTTGCCAAGGACCAGCTGTCATGATGAGCAGTGAAGCTAAACTTGGGAAGGAAAAGTAGTGAATGTAGAGAAATAAACATGAATCAAAATATAATGTTGAACATGTCTTCATTTGTAGCAAAGGTTTTATACCGTTAGAAATTGCCTAATGGTCTGTACGTATAGGGAATTTGAAAGTACTTATGTTTTTGAGGGCAACCAGTTACATGGAGAAGAAGGGGTTCTTATTGTCATTTGTGCACCCTTTTGTACATTTGAAATATTTTCATATGTAGGTATTATTATCCATTTAAAATAAACCAAGTACAGTGATACCTCGGTTCTCGAACGCCTCGGTTTTCGACCAAATGGAGATTCGAGAAACTTTTGTCTCGGAATCTGAACAAATATTTGGAACTCGAACTTCCGAGTTGAGCCGAATGGCGTTCATTCGGCCCAGCGCGCCTTGCTTGTGTCATCAGTGTGAGTGCAGAGAGAGAGTCACGCTTTGTGGAGTCCGCTTTCCTATTGGTTTCATTGCTTCGGTTCTCGAACAATTCGGTTCTCGACCGTCCTCCTGGAACGAATTATGTTCGAGAACCGAGGTATCACTGTATTCAGCAACACCCTGGCCAGTTTGCTCAGTGGTTAGAGCATCAGCCCGTGGACCAGAGAGACCATAGTTCGGCTCCCGCTAAGGGCATGTACCTTGGTTGCAGTTTGTCCCCAGCCCCGGTTGGGGTCGTGTGGGTGGCAACCACTCGATGTGTCTCTCGCACATCAATGTTTCTCTCTCTCTCCCTCCTTTTCTCCCTCCCACTCTATCTGAAGATAAATGCAAAAAAAATTTTATCCTCGGGTGAGGATAAATATATATATATATATTCAGTACCATACATCAATGGGGAAATGCACTATGTTTGATGGAGAATGATGGATATGATTCCCCACCCACCATGAGCTACAGGAGTGGCTTCTCAGTGTGCTTAAGATCCAAACGTGAAGGACAAAATTAAAAGTTTAATGGGGAAAGAAAAGTATAAGAAGATGTGTTTGTGAGCTAAGTGGGGGCAAGAGTATTTTAAACAAAACATTTCAACCATAAAGTCCATGGCCAAAAAGACTTCAGTAATTGTTTCTTTAGTCCTGCATTCCGTTCACGCTACGTTTGTACTATTCTGCATTTTAGAGCATGCTCTAACGGGCACGATCGGAAGCGCGTGATTGTTGTAAAGTCTGAGATGCTCCCTCTTTTCCATTCATGTTGTCGCCTCCTGTCCTGTATGCTAATGGATATTTATCTCGGGAATAAATATGGAGATGCTGACAAAACCCAACACTCAAGGAATAAACACCCCACACTGTGCTTGCTGAAGCTGTCCTGTCACGACCCAGAGAGGAGCATGGGGTGTGGAGGCACCCGGGTCACACTGTCTCAGAGGCGCGACCTCTCAAAAGCCAGTGAGAAGGAGAAAGTGACCAGGTGCCACGTCCTGCCGCATCTTCTTGAGTGACAGAGGGCCATTTGCACCCCGATGCTCCGCAGCCCTCTCCAGATTTAAAGGGCTCTGCCGGTCACATGCCATTTCAATCAACATGCATTTGTCTACGAGGCTGGGGCTCATGGCTGCTGTTTGCCCTGCCCCCCCTTGGCAGTTGAATGGTCACCAGCAGCGTGGGAGCTAGCTCTGCATTCAGGAAACTATTTCTCAACACTTTAGGACTACTTCATAGTGAATTGTTTCTGCCTGTGCTTGGACACATGGACCATAGATTCCGACCCATTTAATTAACTGGAATTTCCTTTCAGTATCATGAGTATCCCACTCTCCTGTCTCCAAGGACTGCACACCTCTCACTTAGACACAGTCATTACCCTGGAGAATTCTCCTGCTCTTGCCGTGGAAACTGCTAGTTTCGCAGGGCGTCTAAACATGATCCCCGGAAAGTATGGCGTGGGATTTATCCATCGATGCCTGCTACATGTGTTCCTCATCTGGCCTACATTCTGAGGGAAGTAAACTTGTATTGTGATGTAAATACAAATTTGAAATAAAAGTTTTCTTAAACTTACACGAAGTTTACTGATTTTACAAAAGGCTTAAATTTGTTGTGAGAAATTAGAACAACAAACAAGTACATAAAATCCAGCTCTTCCTGGGAAAACCCTGTCGACAGACACACCTGTCTTGTCCGATTTATAACCGGTACACCCATGTGCACACATGTTTTGCAGAAATAGATGCCTAATACACATATTGTTCTGCAAGCTGATCTTCAAAAACTGAATGATACAACATTTTCAGCTTCTCAGACCAGGCATAGAGAATTAGCCATTACGTTAAACAGCTTTATAAGTAGTCCATGGTAGATTTTCTTCTCACTTTTAGCATATGGGGAAAAAATATATGTGTGTATATATATGTGTATATATATATATATACACACACACACATGCACATATATATACATACATATATATACATATATATGTAAGTGCATATAAACAATCACAAATATTCTTAGCGGTGCCTGTACTTCTCTAAACCTCTTAAGTCGAGGTTGATTGCAGACTTTCTTTCAAAAGGTTATGTTTTGATGGATAGCACTCGATGTCTCTGAAAGATGATGCTTCAGTGGCAAGGGGACTGTCTCCCACTCACAGTTGATGAATGGGGCTGGGACCCTGGGTCCCTGTGAGAATGATACACCCTCAAGGAGGGCAGCCATTACTCTTTGCCTTCCTGACTGTTTTTCCTTCTAATTAAAAAATTTCAAAAATACCCAGTCACTGAAACGTTACTTTACACAGAGCACACGTGACTCAACCAAGATGCAGATAAATATACGATGGGTCCTTTCTACGTTCCTATCCATGGACATGATATAACTTAGGTCAGTGAGAAGTCCAGAATAAGAATGAATGATGTCCCATGTCATTATCGACGTCTCTTTTTAAAAGTCCATGCGCGTCTTATTTCTAGTTCATGAGGTCGTAACAGAATCAATAGAATGTGCAATGGAACCCAAGATCGTTGATCGCTTCTATTTTCGACCCTGCATGTAGTAAGAAGGATACTCATACTCTCGTGACTGCTGGCTGCTGTCGTATCTGCCTGTGATATGGAGGTTTGCACATCACCCTTGTTTTGTATCGAACCGTGCGACTTCATGCCCTTGCACGCCTTTCAAACCCAATTCTTTGTGATGGAAATTGTTATTGGAAATAGATGTATGACTTGGGTCTAAAGGCCTCAATAAACTGCAGTCATATTTAGCGACAGATTATGACTATCACATGCCTAATCGCTATGACAGTCGCTATGACGGCTCATGAATAAAGCAAAAACCAACCCAGATAAACAGAGAATTGAAACGTGAAACCTGATGTCCAGTACAAGAGAGACTCGAGAACTCTGGTTAAGGGAAGACGCTGAAACAGCGGAATAGAAGTATCGCAGGACAAACGGGGAAACCTGAGGCCCACAGTTTACCAGTTTGGTCAAATCTAGTCCTCTCTGAACTGGCCCCGTGCTACTACTACCAGAAGGGACAGCTCCGTGCCAGAGGGGGGCCAGCCTGTTGCCGGGGACCCACGCAGGTCCCAATATTCAGATGACTCTATCCTTTTTTATTTCTGTCTTTTCTTTTCTTTTTTTCTAAATCATATTTATTGGGGTGACATTGATTAATAAGATTATACAGGCTTCAGGTATATAATTCTATAATACATCATTTGCATATGGCATTGTGTGTTCGCCACCCCAACTCAAGTCTCTCCCATCACTGTTTACCCCTTTACCCTCTTCTCTGCACCCCCAATTCCCTCTGGTGTTCACCATGCTGTTGTCTGTGACCATGAGTCTTTCTTCTCTTCTTTGCTTAATCTCTTCACCCTTCTCGGCCCGTTCCCTCTGACAGCTGTCAGTCTGTCCTCTGCACCCAGGAGTCTGTCTCCACTGTCTGTCGTGTATTTTGTTCACTCGACTCCACATATAAGTGAGAGCAGGTCGTACGTGTCTTCCTCTGACTGGCTCGCTTCCCTGAACGTCACCCTCTCCTGGTCCCTCCATGCTGATGTAGCTTCACCCGATGGAAAACCTCTCAGCTCTATAAAAACAACAACGACGACAAAAAGACTATTACTTGAGGCATAAAAAAACAAAGACTTATCCTTATTGTGGGTTTCACTCCGTATTTTGACACGTAGAAAGGTTTTAGAAAGACCCTTCTAACAGCAGTTGGATAGAAATCAGTCATTATAAAAATGTGGGAGTAGCAGTGATTTTTACAATGAGGAGGTGGGGAGAAAAAGCGACGTAGGGAGCGTTACTCAGGCCCAACCCGACTTCGCTGTCGTGTGGCTGACAAGACAGAGGTGCTTTGAAGGACTCGGCGGCTTTTGCTCCTCTGCCCTGGGCACTGTCAGGGAGTTGACGTCCTGAGCGAGGTGGATCCAGACTTGGCCTGCAGGGGGCCCCAGTGACCACCTTTGGGAAGCAGCCCTGCCAGGAAGGTGATCTGACTCGTATTTTCCATTTGGTATCTTCTCTTTGGGCTCCTCGCCGGCTTCTTCCATCCAAGACAGTGCACACTGCAATGATGAGAAGGAGCTCAGAGCAAGCCAGCCACAAACGTGGCGCTCTGGCATTTGGGGTGTCTTGGAACAGGCTGAGTCGGAGAGCCGAGGAGTCCAGGGGGCATTCAGTCGAGCTGCAGGCCACGGAGAAAACCCTGGGAGATACAGGTGCCTCACTGCACCTGGCCCAAGCCACGCCCGTGCCAACCAGGCCCGGAGAAATGGGAAGGGAAGTCCATCGCCTCTACTTGTCTCTGAGTTACTCGGTCATGTTTCTCATTGCCTTTACTAATACAATTTGTGTACATTTGTTGTTCTTTTGCTGCTGCAATACATTACCATACCCCGAGGAGCTTAAAAAGCACGAGTTTATTATCTTGGAGTTCCATCGGTCAGACGTTCTACCTGGGCTGGCTGGCCGGGTTGGTTCCTTTCTGGAGTCTTCAGGGAGATCTGTTTCCTCATCTTTTCCAACTTCTTGAGGCCTCCGCGTTCCTTCACTTAGGGCGTCTTCTTTCACTCAAAGCCAGCAAGGGGGCATTTTCCCGACTATTATTTCATAGTGACATTTCACTGTGACTTGTTCTTAGCAAGGGTTGGTTCTTTAAATCCAATTAAACTTGCCCCACCAGGTTAACTCAGGCTCACCTCCGCATCTCAGCATCCTTAACCTCAATCACATCTACAATGTTTCTTTGATAACTTACAATATAATATATTTACCATTTCCTGGGGTTAGGCCTGGGCCTTCTTTGGGCAAAGTGATGGGTGTTATTTTGCCTACTACACTTTGTAAGAACTTTTTCTCTCGACTTGTTAAATGGACGAGGAGAAAATGATATTATTGCATATTGTTCTCCCTTCCAAGTATCTTGATGCATGAAAAACTACATAGATTAAAACATTCTGATGTTATAACAAACCTACAAGAAAACTGGAATCACGGAACATCATAATAGGATCAAGAGTAAATGGCCCCTGTAGTCACAAATAGATATTTCACGCACAATTGCGTGAATAAATTTCTTCTCTGAGTCTATCAGATACGCAATCTAGGAATGAAAGTCAGCGGCGACTTTCCTTCCCATAAATTTCATGAAATGGATTGATCCTTCTCTCATCGAGAACGCTTCTAGGTGAGCAGTCACCGTATCGCTCTGCTCATTCTTTGCCCCCTTATCAGACAATTAAGCCTCAGAGTAGAATCTAAAATGAATACCATCCCCTTTCCTCTGTCCTTATTCTCCAATCCCGATGTTCAGGTATATACATGCACTATTTTCTTGATAGCATAGCATTTGCCTGTCTTATTTTCGGATAAAAGAATGATTGGAAGGTGATTACATTGAGAGGGTTCAGTGGGACAGTGAGCATCTTTGTAACCGAGCGTCCGAGACTCCGGTCAGGGCCGTCCAGGGGAGAGGACACAGAGTTCCAGGACGTCAGACAGATCCTGTAATAACACCCCTGTTGTAACAACAGCCTCACGCTGTGAGCCTTGGATTCACAGTGACATTTCTGTGACAAGCTCGTGATTTGGGTATAAAATTTGCAATGATACCCAGAACCCGAGACGGACAAATTGGTGTAAGATTGAGGCTAGAGGAATAAAACGCATTTCTGTCTTTTCCCCTTTAGCTTCTGTGTTTCACAGAAATGCCTTCCTTCATTGGCTTGAGTCGTGCCTAGGAATATTGAAAATAGGTTTTTCGCTAACCAAATTTCCTACAAACCATTTTCCAGTAATTCATTATCGGGGGACTAATTGAACACAATTGGTTTTCTTCAGCTGGGACGCCAGTTGGAGAAGCCGAACTACCTTCAGAAGCTGGTGGGGACAGAGCAGCCCGGACAACAAGGCGGTGCTGGGTTTTCCTGGCCTCACTGACAATTCTCAGAAATGAGAATGTCAGTCCCTCCCATCTTCGCTGCTTGTGCCTTCCTGAGAGTGATTTCCAGCCTTCATTTCTCTCCTCATTGGGGCATCTCATATATCCATCTGCATCCGACTTCTTCCGGGACATGATGGCTGAGATGCTCTACTTACATCAGTCAGTGTTTCGGGAAGCCAGTTTTTCACCTGCGGGGAAATGATCATCATCATAAGCTGGGTTACTCAATGGATGTGACATTGTGTTCTCCATATGACTATTTCGTATATTACCCCGTAAGGCAAAACACACATTAGTAACATGTCAGTGATCATGCCATTGAGTGACAACTAAAATACAAAATGCTACTCCTGTTTACATACAACACATTCATCCAACATATGTTTGCTTAGCACTAGAAAAGCTTTATAGGTTGTGGGGATGTGAGGATGAACATGAAATATGTCCTTCCTTTGGAGAGTTGATGCGACATTTTGATACTGAATGAACTTCACAGTAGGTCTCTTTATTCTCTGTTTCCTTTACATCTGCTCTTACACTGTACTGACAGAATCCGCTTCTAAGACTATCATAGAACGTGTATTCCACCACGACCCAATAATGTAAATGACTGTTATCAACCACAAGGCAGAGTTCAACTGTCTTAGGTCACTGTGAACAACCTACGTTACATTGATTACAACATTTCCATCAACTTTTTGACCTATTAACGTGGATGCGTTTATTATTGCTGTGAAATATTTCATCTGCACCTCAGTTGTATGATACCAGTTGTCTACACTAGCCTGACCATGTATCTATATGAGAACTACCATGAGAACCTCAGCTTAGTTCTGGGTCACCTTTAAAATCTTCCCTAACATCCAGGCTCAGTGAAGATCTCATTTTCTTTTCTTTTTTAATTTTTAATTGATTTTTTAGAAAGAGAGGAAGGGAGAGAGAGATAGAAACATTGATGTGAGAGACATACATTGATCAGCTGCCTCCTGCACACCCCCTACAGAGGATCGAGCCCATAACCCGGGCATGTGCCCTGACTGGGAATTGAACCGGGACCTCTCAGTCCGTGGGGGGACGCTCAATCCACTGAGCCACACCGGACAGGTGGAGATCTCATTTTCTAACATGCCTTCACAACTGTGATTTGCATGATTGCCAATACTCACCACAGTTTTTATCGTTATTTTTCTTTTGTATGTGTCTGTGTCTCCTCAAACAGATTGATAGTTCAACAAAGAGTTTGTGCGATGATTCAACACAAGTGGTTATGAAATATGATTTAATAAATAACAGGATAATGACAGTACTTGTTTAATTGAATAGTTCATTGATTGCTCAGTTCTGTTATGCATCTTGGCATGTGGTAGATGAGGTGTTAGAAGCTTCGTTCAGATGGAGAACAAAACAAACGATCCCGCTACGAGAAATGCATAACATTCACAATGACTTTTATTGCATGTGACTTACTGAATTTTGTTAATATGTGTTTATTTTTCTCTGATACTCCAACTAAATATTTTAATACAATAGAATTGTCCTTAAAGCCTATTATCTTATTTAAATCAATATATTACAAATCTTTTCTATTTTTTATTTATTTATTTTTTTGGTACGTGCCCCTAGCGGGAACCGAACCTGGGTCTCTGGTCCGCAGGCCGATGCTCCAACCACTGAGCCAAACCGGCCAGGGCTTACAAGTCCTTTTTAAAGAAAGCTAAACATGAATATAGTCAATGTACTAGTAGTTATTTTTGTTCAATCAGCTTCAGAATCTTTCTTTATTCTCTCTCTGTATCAATCAGTAATCTGCCAAAAATGAGAAAATACCAAAATGTAGGAGAAGGATATGAAGTTATATAGTCAGGGGAAATTCAAGTTATGACAGACAAAACAATGCAATTTTGAAAAGGAAATAAGTTAGCAGAAATCCAATAAAACCTCAGTAGTGATTTTTGAATTAACTTGGGAATGTTATCAGTTAGAAAAAAAATTTTTTGTATTTAGTAGTTATATTAAAATTCATTCAGTAATAAAAGGAACATGCCTTAAACAAATCAAAAAGAGAAAACTAATAACGCTGAGTCAATTAGAGTAATTAGATGTCATTGGGAAGAAAATAAGAGTCTAAATAGCCTACCTTTCCCCATTACTGAACAAAATCAGTATCACAGTTTTGTCTCCAGAAAACCATTCTTCCTTCTACATTTTTGTCTTCTCATCCTTTTCCTTCAATTTAAAAATAAGTCATTGTATATTGTAATTCAGCATTCCTCTTCAGTGCTTTTCCCTGACATTTTATGAAATTAATGCATTATCTTCAACTTGGAGCAGTTAAAATAAGGGGGAATCATCCCTTCACAATTGTTGAGTGCCTCCTACATGAAGAGCACGGTTCCGATCCGGTCTTGCATGCTGCGAGCCATGGATTTTTCAGGAAGCACAGGAGGTTAGAGATGGCAGGAAAGTTGAGATGCCATTGAATACATGTCTTCAAGAGGCAGAAGCACCGAATAGAGCAATCAGTAGTCAGTACACAGCCAGGCCTTCTAAGAGGATACAGACCTAATGCACTGAAATTATTGTTTTAATTACCACACTAAGAAGTTGCCAGTAAGTCTGTGCAAGAGTTCTGAAGCTTCAGAGACCACAATGAATACAATGTTCCATTTTCAGGATTGTTTCATTGTGAAGAATATATATTCTCTGTCTCTCTCTCTCTCTCATCTATCTGCATATAAATTCTGCAGTAAAAATGTATTTCATGGATAAATACTTAAGGCCCTTAATAAAATATTTAAGATACATGAGATGGATATTTTCTTACAATCAACGAATGTAATATTTTTCTACTTGTCTGGAATTTGAAATCCCCTTATTTTATTCTTCCTCTTTTTGATTCATCTGTAAAGGAAGCAGGAAAAATAATATAGTTAAAACAATTAATATAGAAATACAAAGCACATATCCATAGAAATATGTTCCCTTCATTGTTAGAAATTCATTTTTTCAATGTTTCACTTGATGATAAATGATATAACTGCAAATCTTAAATTTCTCAGAAATACAACTATATGTACATGCTCTGTCATAAAAGTCTGAAGGGGGAAAAAAAGCATAGTTAACGTTTAAAGTTTCCTCACCATTGAATTTCCTTCTTTAAAATATTACCGCTCATGTGTAAATGCAGTAACCCTCTGACAGAAGCCTGGCTTTCCTTGCTCACTGCATCGTGCCAGGGGCGGAGCAACCTGGCCGACCCATTCTGAAGATTTGGATCGATAAGGAAATCATGCTTTCAAATGAAGCACTTGGTCATCGATTCCATTTCAGTTTTTCTCTTCTCTTGTGTTATTAGTTGTAAAATATTAGCACTTTTTCTTTGAGGTCATAAAAGTCAAGGCTAATAAGACAGAAGTTTCCAGCAGGGATGACGAGCCAATCAGATGCCTCTCTGCTCAGCAGGAGGCTCCTTCCACTGGAGAAGTATAATGAAGCAACCCCGGAATTTCCCCAACATGCTAATAGCAGCACGGTAGTGGTCAGATCATGAAACCTCGGTGCAATTAAATTCTGGATGCAAATAACTTTATAAAATATAAAATAGGTAACATATAAATAATTACAAATTGGAAAAAACAAATAAATATTGGAGTCATAAGACAGACAGTAAAAAATGAGGTTGCCTTCCTTGGTAATTTGCAGTTTACAAGATTATATTAGCTATCCTGGAGAAGGAGGGATTTATGCACGGACTTATTGCTTTTTTCCTGAATGCTTGCTTATTCCAAAAAAGACTAAAAAGAGTGTGTGTGTGCGTCTGTGTGTGTGTCTGTGTGTGTGCATCTGTGAGTGCATCTGTGTGTGTGTCTGTGTGCGTGTCTGTGTGTGCGTCTGTGTGTGTATCTGTGTGTGTGTCTGTGTGTGTGTCTGTGTGTGTGTGTGTGTGTGTGCATCTGTGAGTGCGTCTGTGTGTGTGTCTGTGTGTGTGTCTGTGTGTGCGTCTGTGTGTGTGTCTGTGTGTGTGTGTGAGACAGTGAAAGTTTTACCTACGAGAGCCTTGCAGTAATTGCAGGGCTTTGAGAAGGTGACAATGTCAGCGATGCAGCAATTAACTTGACTGGGTGAGCTCCCAGTTAAAAGAAATAAGAATAAAATAGCACAATAAAGAAAATTTAGAAACATTCATATTAAGTATGAATTTGCACATCAGAAGGAGCACACACCCGTCTGAATGTATTTAAAGCAGTAGGTTTTGTTCTCATTTCAATAAAAATGTAGTGGTTACCTGTGCTACTCGGGAACATGGCAGGACCCAGACATCTGTCAGAAATGTTGCTCCGAGATGTCAGGTGCTGGACGGAACCGACTGGGCGGAACCGACTGGACGGAACTGCGTGCAGCGCGTTAGCTTGTACCATGCCCGTTTCTAAACACTGCCTGCCAGATCATTAACCGATCCAGGGATCAGGATAAAGATCTCCTGGGAAGACCTCGCCTCTGAACAGCTCTATAATTGTCACTATTTGGAGGAATGAGGAGACTTGGAGAAAAATCTTCTTCTAGATTTTCCCCAGCAAGTCCCATATTTTTCATGCTGAGAGAAGTAGGAAGGAAAGTCTGGTCCAGCAACTCTATTACTCTGGGCGAGATTTTTATTATAGTCATTCCTTGGTGGGCTCCGGGTTGACCATAAATCAAGGAAGGGGCTCAATGAGTTGGTGAGAAAGGAGATTTACCAGCAGTATTTATGGCCATCCCCGTACTATGGAAATTGTATGTGTGTAACAGGAGATTGAATGGTTCTGCAGAGGTTAGAAGACATAGATAGGTAAGTGATAGATAGTAAATTTTATAGACATTTCCTCCTATGGATCCGTGACTCACCTGTGAGACTCATTTGATTTCTTCCAGAACATTTGCCTTAGAGAACTTTTTTTTTTTCAGGAAAATGTAAAATAAATAAACATTAAGCTGTCTTGGATTCATAACTTCTCAGGATTTTGGAGGTTGAATATTTATAGATTCATAGGTCATTTCCTGGCTATGCCTCCACAGGGTTTTCGCATCTTATTCCTTGTAGGGATACTGTCTGTACTTTGTCTCTACTGGGTTGTGGTTTGGGTTTCTGCTTGAACTCACTCTGACACGGTCATCGGTCATCTTTGTGCTGTCTTTTGATACACAATTACTATCGCAAGACAGGGGTCAGGGAACTTCATGGAAGAGCAAGAGCAAGTAGAAATTAATCAACTCTGCACACTTTTTTGAGCACAGTATTAGGTTTCTATATCTTGTGTACCAAATTACTACAACCTTGGTGGTTTAAACAACAGACATTTGTCTTAGAGTTCTAGAGGTCAGAAGGTTGAAAGGGGTCTTATGGAATAAGTCAAGGTGTGTGAGGACTGATACCCTCTTGAGTCCCTTAGGGGACCAATTCATCACCTCTTTAGCTTCTAAAGACTGCCTCCACTCCTGGCTTCCTTGTCTCTTTCCCATCACACTCCTTCTCTGCTACCATCAGCACATACAAGTTTGGTTCCGACCCTTTTGTCTTTCTTCCTCAAGGACCCTTCTGATTCAGTAGTGCCCACCTGGATGATCCCCATCACAGGGTCTGAATGAAGTCACATTGGCCAAGCCCTCTGTGCTGTAGATGATGCTGTGGACATCTCCAGGAAGGGAGGTTTCATAGATGATGCTGTGGACGTCTCCAGGAAGGGAGGTGTCACAGATGATGCTGTGGACGTCTCCAGGAAGGGAGGTGTCACAGATGATGCTGTGGACGTCTCCAGGAAGGGAGGTGTCACAGAAGATGCTGTGGACGTCTCCAGGAAGGGAGGTTTCATAGATGATGCTGTGGACGTCTCCAGGAAGGGAGGTGTCACAGATGATGCTGTGGACGTCTCCAGGAAGGGAGGTGTCACAGAAGATGCTGTGGACGTCTCCAGGAAGGGAGGTTTCATAGATGATGCTGTGGACGTCTCCAGGAAGGGAGGTGTCACAGATGATGCTGTGGACGTCTCCAGGAAGGGAGGTGTCACAGATGGTGCTGTGGACGTCTCCAGGAAGGGAGGTGTCACAGATGATGCTGTGGACGTCTCCAGGAAGGGAGGTGTCACAGATGATGCTGTGGACATCTCCAGGAAGGGAGGTGTCAGATGATGCTGTGGACATCTCCAGGAAGGGAGGTTTCATAGAAGATGCTGTGGACGTCTCCAGGAAGGGAGGTGTCACGGATGATGCTGTGGACGTCTCCAGGAAGGGAGGTGTCACAGATGATGCTGTGGACGTCTCCAGGAAGGGAGGTGTCACAGATGATGCTGTGGACGTCTCCAGGAAGGGAGGTGTCACAGATGATGCTGTGGACGTCTCCAGGAAGGGAGGTGTCACAGATGATGCTGTGGACGTCTCCAGGAAGGGAGGTTTCACAGATGATGCTGTGGACGTCTCCAGGAAGGGAGGTGTCACAGATGATGCTGTGGACATCTCCAGGAAGGGAGGTGTCACAGATGATGCTGTGGACATCTCCAGGAAGGGAGGTTTCATAGAAGATGCTGTGGACATCTCCAGGAAGGGAGGTGTCACGGATGATGCTGTGGACGTCTCCAGGAAGGGAGGTGTCACGGATGATGCTGTGGACGTCTCCAGGAAGGGAGGTTTCATAGATGATGCTGTGGATGTCTCCAGGAAGGGAGGTGTCACGGATGACGCTGTGGACGTCTCCAGGAAGGGAGGTGTCACGGATGATGCTGTGGACATCTCCAGGAAGAAAGACACTAGTCCATCTACCACAAGCTCTGACTATGTGTATGGTATTGTCCTAGAGACGGACATCAATAAGACAAAAGTCTGTGATCCTCAAAGGACTTAAAATACATGTGGAAAAAATACCTGCAGTGGGTCACTGGTAGATTCGGGGCTATAGGAATGCTCTCGGGGAGACTGGTGAGGGGACAGGGAATAGGTGAGCCCCATAGAAAAACCCAAGTGGGTGAACGCAGAAACAAGGAATTGCCCGGGAAGAAGGAAATACGTGTGTGTGTGTGTGTGTGTGTGTGTGTGTGAATGAGGAAGGCTGTCAATGTGAGGAGAGGGAAGTATTTAGGAAGCGATGATTCTAGAGTTTCACAGGATGAGGTCTGAATTATGAAAAGTCTTTTATGAGAGTCTGAGACAATGGGTCTCAGCCTTGACTTCTCATCAGGATCGGCCGGGGACTGAAGCATATCTGATCTCTGGGTTGCTCATCAGCTTTGCTTGGTGTCAGGTGTACTCTGACCATGAGAGACTGAGTGACAATAAATCAATGGTTTTGTGGCTATAAGGAAGGGAATGATTTAATGGACAAAGTACTCAAATAATTTTTTTAATTATTATTGCGTGGCTGATGTGATACAACAAAGAGGGCTTGGCCAATGTGATTTCTAGTGATCATGTTAATACTATTTTACTTTAATAGAAATTCAAGCTGAACCGCATTTAAAATTTCAATAGGCGTTTAGCCATGTATGGTGGGAAACTAATGAAGAATTTCAAAGGGTCCAGACAGGACAGGGTTAAATTTCTACGTTAGAAAGATAAATATGTGTCTGTATGGAAGTTAAGTTGAATTACACAGATCATACACATGAAAAAATAGGGAGAATCTATTATTTTCAATCAGAAATAATAAGGGCCTGACTTAGGGTGATGGCACTTTCATCCCTTAATGGGGGTGATTGATAAATGATAGTTGATGAATTAAAAAAAAAATGAGTGATGCTTTGTGGGTGAATTTATAGAAGACAACTTCCCATATGTAATAATTTCCACAGTTATAACCTCAGCCCTAATTTCCCTTTACACTCTAGATGCCTACATGACTTCTGCAATTAGATTTCATATAAATATCTCAAATTTAACATACAAAAAATAAAAACTTAATTACCACCACTTCCCCACTGTCAATATCGTTACCTATTGTGTATTTGGTACTTCTGTTCTTCCATTGTCCTGGGGAAATGTTTTGGAATTATCATTATCTCCTCCTTTTCTTTCCTCCCACAAATAAGCAGGAACAAGTCATGGGGTCTCTACCTCCACACTGTTTTCAGAATGTGATCTCTGCTCACAACTCCCACCATGACCTGCCTGGTTCACATTCCCAACACCTCTCAGGAGGCTTGTTGCAATAGCATATTCGTGAATATTTGTGCTTTGGACTTTGCCTTTCTTCCTTCGATCCGTATTCAATGAAAGAGTCACAGAGATGCTTCTGAAATATGAAGTAAGGTCTTATCCCTTTTCTGTTCAAAATACTCCAATGGCTTCTCATTCCTCTCAGAGTGAAAGTGAGGTTTTTGTTGGCTGACACTACTTTTGATTTCCTGAAACCAAATTCCGTAAGTGCATCCGCAAACCATGTTTATTAATTTTCTCAGAATGTGAAGAAATATAAGATTTCCATGAGCTTCTCATCTCTAGAGCATGATAATTATAAAAATTATTTGAGGCACACAGTAAAAGATGTTTAAAGGTTTAAGAATGAGCTGAACTTTGGACATATATACTTTTAAGTACATGGTAGAAACACATTCACCTATGCCCTAGGTTTTAGAAGCTACTAAATGGCAAATTGGTAAGTTAGTACCAATAAACCAAATTACCCACCATGTAGAATTTTAAAGTCTTTGAAAATGATACATTGAAATACTTTTTTTTTTCTTTCTGTAAACAATAGCAATTTACTACTGAGCAATTACTACCAAGATGTAATTTTTAGGATCAGGACTTGACTATTATTCTAAATTAGAGTAAAGAATATTTTGCAGTTTTGTTCTGCTAATTATTTTACCATCCATTGACATTCAATAAAATAAAATGGAGAAATTAAAAAAAATTATTTGAGTACTTTGTCCATTAAATCATTCCCTTACTTATAGCCACAAAATCATTGATTTATTATCACTCAGTCTCTCAAGTACAAAAGGTGCTATAAAATATTGAACCCTGACAAATGTATAGAAAAAAATATTGCATAAAGAAGGCAAAAGGTTTCCTGAAAGCGATGTTCTGTTTACAGTCGAGGGAAACATGCATTTTGTACTTGCTGTTTTCTGTTTTTTCGGGGGACACATACTTGGCGGAGCAGCACCGACCGCATTCCTAGGGGGCTGGCGCTGGAATCCCCAAAGGGCTGAGAGCAGAGAAGGCTTTGGGGCTCCCTCAAAGGAAGGGCTCGGAGTGGTTTTCCTCCCCGTTGAGAACAGGATTATAATGTAGCTGGGATGTAAGGCAGGAATGACAAAGGCTTTTGAGAAGAAAAACTGCGCATGGAAAAACTACCTGATGAATTCCCCTGCCCTGCAATTAGTACAAATGACTGCGCTGACTAATGCCTCTGTTTCAGGTCGGAAGTGAACTCGTGGGCAGCTCCTGCGTGGACTCCCCGCTGCCACCTGGTGCCGAAGGTGCGCGTGTTGACAGGTCTCCCTTCCCCCAGAGCGCAGGACGCAGGACAGGAGATGACAACGGTTAGACTGCATGACTGCCGCGGTGTGCGGGGGAGAGGGCTCTAACCGACGTGGACCGGGGAGGGTGAGCACGGACAGATTCTAGAGAAGAAGACACATATCTGTGTCTTGATGAAGGACACAGGAGGCATGAGTCTGCATGGACAGCGGAGGGTAAACGGAGTCGGTCCAAAGCCCCTGGGAAGGGGGTCACGCGGGTCCAATATGTGTGCTTTGTTCCAAAGAGTGGAAACCCAGTGGATCTGTGATTCACAGCTGTGGATGATTTTTCGGTTTCAGAAAGGCTCCCTCCTTGGGAAGGGGGTGGGGCAGCACGCAGAAGAGGCGGGGAAGAATTTACGGGCTGAGGCTGGTTTGGAAAGAATCGGACGGTGAGCGGGTAGCCGGGTGGGTTGAGGTAAATGGATTTGAGTTTATCTTCGGACGACACAGCCCGTGTGTGTGGTAGGGACTACCCGTCTCCCCGCAGCGCGCTCTGCGATGTTCTGACCACATACCTCTCTGCTGGGGGAAGCAAAATACATATTTGAGGGCTGTCGTGTGGAAGACATGAGCTGACATTGATCTCTAGAGAAACAGTGTCACCAGGACACCCTGTTGGGGTCATAATGAACAGGGGCAAATGAGGCTTGGGGAATAGAGGGCGTCCCTGTGTAGGTGCGTTTCACACTGGACAGGCACACGGCCCAACTCACAGTGGACAGTGGACAGGCACACCCCCATCTCACAGTGGACAGGCACACCCCCATCTCACAGTGGACAGTGGACAGGCACACCCCCATCTCACAGTGGACAGTGGACAGGCACACGGCCCAACTCACAGTGGACAGTGGACAGGCACACCCCCATCTCACAGTGGACAGGCACACCCCCATCTCACAGTGGACAGTGGACAGGCACACCCCCCAACTCACAGTGGACAGGCACCCCCCCCAACTCACAGTGGACAGGCACACCCCCCAACTCACAGTGGACAGTGGACAGGCACACCCCCATCTCACAGTGGACAGACACACCCCCATCTCACAGTGGACAGGCACACCCCCATCTCACAGTGGACAGGCACACCCCCATCTCACAGTGGACAGGCACACCCCATTCTCACAGTGGACAGTGGACAGGCACACCCCATCTCAAGTGGGCAGTGGACAGGCACACCCCCATCTCACAGTGGACAGTGGACAGGCACCCCCCCCCAACTCACAGTGGACAGGCACCCCCCCAACTCACAGTGGACAGGCACACCCCCCACTCACAGTTGGACAGTGGACAGGTCACACCCCCGATCGCACAGTGGACAGGCACACCCCCATCTCACAGTGGACAGGCACACCCCCCAACTCACAGTGGACAGGCACACCCCCCAACTCACAGTGGACAGGCACACCCCCATCTCACAGTGGACAGTGGACAGGCACACCCCCCAACTCACAGTGGACAGGCACACCCCCCAACTCACAGTGGACAGTGGACAGGCACACCCCCATCTCACAGTGGACAGGCACACCCCCATCTCACAGTGGACAGTGGACAGGCACACCCCCATCTCACAGTGGACAGTGGACAGGCACACCCCCATCTCACAGTGGACAGGCACACCCCCATCTCACAGTGGACAGTGGACAGGCACACCCCCATCTCACAGTGGACAGTGGACAGGCACACCCCCATCTCACAGTGGACAGTGGACAGGCACACCCCCATCTCACAGTGGACAGGCACACCCCCATCTCACAGTGGACAGTGGACAGGCACACCCCCATCTCACAGTGTTTCCAGTGTAATGACATGGAGATGTGGTCCCAACATATTAGAAGACACCCCGATTGCGGTTGGAATGCAGTCTCGTGCAGAGGTGACCCTGCAGCCAGCACTGAGGGGAAGTCTTCCTCTTGGGCGAGAGCCTGGCTGAGGACCTGCTCATTCGTTCCGGGTGAGCAGGGATGGTTGCTCGTCCAGCTGGCACGGGACTGGCAGGAGCAGCCTAGATGTGCCATCTGGATGCCAACTGTGGACATGCGGTTTAGGACGATCCGTCCATTCCTCCTGCTCGCGTACAGAAGGAGTGGGTTTCAGGGATCAGCCTGGGCCGGGGGAACTCGGATACCCACGGACGCGCCCCACGGGCCCGTAAGCCATGTGCTTTGAAGAATCGCTGTAGGAGCTTCCAGGTTCCTTCAGCACGATTTCTAAGAAGAAACAAAAGCTCTCCTTCCTGGAGGTGGACCTGTTGTCACAGGCACCTGCCTGCTCTGCTGTCCCAGTTCCTGTTTCATGACCATCTTCTCCTTCAGGTGAGGCACCGGACTCATTGCCGTGTGTCGACCTAGGGTTCGAACACCTCCGGCGACTCAGTGGACAACTGGCAACGCTGTTCTCGTCAAAGCCTCTACATTTCACAGATCAGGTGTTTCAAGCTCATGAAAGGACATACACATTTTACCAACAATGGAGAATTAGCAATATTTCTATTGTCTTCGCTAGTGCTGAGTATATTGGGATAAATGAGTGTTTCTAAGTAAAATAAGGAATCATTGGATAGTTCTTTGTACAACCAGTTGGATGTATTTCTCAGAATGTAAAGAAAAATATTCTAATGATTACATAGCACATTTTATTAGAAATGTAATACTTTAATATACTTTGCTTTCAATAATTTTGAGGTATCTAAATCATTCTTTACCAGTACAGTAATGCTAGGCGATTTTGTCATATAAACTAAAAATAATTTGAAAGTAAAATTATATTACTATACAATAGTCCTTCTCTTCTCAGACACTTACCTATGCTAATAATTTTCTCAACATTATAAGCAATACCCACAACTAGAGGTATAACTGGTGCTGAGACCTCTCGTTCTCACAGTGATACCCAAACTGAGGCCCAAACTACCCACTTTTGTCTCATTGAAAAATGCATTTCAAATACAACTTTTCTTTTATGTTTCATAATTATTAAAATGTGCAATATGTCTTGGAGGAGGTTACCAACTGAAAATAGAAGTTGACACAGAAGAGGGATTAATGTAGTAGTCTGAGTTAACCATGGTGTGTGCATGTGTGCATGTGTGTGTGTGTGTGTGTGTGAATATATATGAATGAATGGTGGTGGTGATCAAATTTCTATTGTATATGAAAAATGCAGTTAGATAAAATTTGAGGAATGTTGTATTATTTTATTTAAATATGCCAAATTATATTCAGCAATTATGTAATGTGATCATGTCAACTATTTGAATGAAGTATTTAGGTTCCTGATATAAATATTGGAGGCTTTACATCATTTTTCAAAAAATGAAAGGTTAAGAGAATAAAATAGGTTGAAGTCAGTAGCTCTAGATGGTCATTTGAGTATTTCTGATTAAACATTATCTGAAATTTTAATGCATAATGACTATAGGGAAAATAGTTAATAAAATGAAATAACATAAAGAAATTATTAGAAACATTTTCTGAAATATGTATTTATACTACCTTCAAACCCCCGTGGGAAATTGTCTCTATGAAAAGGTGACCACCACAAGGTGGGCATGTCTACCATAATTTCCTTAATTTTAGCCCGTCGGCCGGGGGAGGCTTTGGATTCCACAGTAGATTTTTGTTTTACCACTTTGATGACCTGAACCAGACGAATTAAACTGCCTCTACACAATACCAACAATGTTTTCGATTGATTAATGGATATATTTATCATGTGTTCTAAGAAATCAATTAATTTATTAAGACAATCAAATTAGCTTTAATTATGTACACAGGCTCCAATGGCAGAAACTCCATAGGATTATTCGAAGATGTATTTGAAATTTCTAGCTAAATATTTCAGCTATACATTCAGAGGAACCTTGTGAGTCTTTGTTTTCAATAAAAATTATGTATCATCTGTTTGATTCCAATTAAGTTGGAAAATTCAATAACAAAATAAGTGTTTAATCAGTATGTGAAAAATCACTTTTATTGCTCATAATCTTAAAATTCTAATTAGTACCTGTATCCTATTGAAAAAAATACTATGACATATAGAGCTACAATATAATTTATTATTTAACTTGTCAGCAGTATTTTGTAGATAATATTCATTGTATAGTTTTTATTCAACTTTATTCCTACATTTTCATTTTCCGGTCATAATGACATTGTTGTAGCCAGGGACAATGCTGATAAATGAAATGCACATTTCAACATTTTAGTTTAACAGTGGTCACTATTAGCGTTGGCAATAAAACTCAGATTCATAATTTATTGTTTTCTGCTAACACATGGACCTGTGTTTATGTCTTACCATGTCAAATGGAAAAATGATAATTCTTTTCTTAAAACTGAAGCCATAAAAATAGCAGTTCTTTGGTTAGGTAGCTGAAGATCGAGATACCCAACTCCAAAATCTCAAATTATATTACAAGAAATGAATAATATATTCTTTAGAAAATATTCTCTTTTATCTGTCACCTCACTTTTATTTGCATCAAGTGTACCAGAAAAGTATTGGATGGCTGTTTCATGACTGCATTTTGTGTTGGTCGGCAAACATTCTGAATTTAAGTGTTTAACATCATTGTTGACTTTTAGTTTCATTAAACATGTGTCTTTTTTAATAGGGACTCAATATTCCTAGCCTAGAATTTCATGATTTTTCTAGGTTCACGTGATTTTCCATCTTGCCATATATAGAATCCTGTAACATGGGTATTATGTCTATTATGATGTTCTTGGCAGGGAATGAATGGATCATTTCCTAAAGGAGTAATTGAAGAGAGTTTTAAAGAGAGATTATTTTAAGAGTTTGCATGGTTTAAGGGAAACATGAAAGGTTGGCTGTGGACACGGGAACTAGTGGCAGCACAAAGCCCTGGGCATGTCTTGGCCTGAGGGCACGGGGTACAGGGAGCTGGAGGACAGCCACAGCCGGGCCAGACACCACTGTGGACCTTCAGCGGAACAGTGGCCGTCAGAAGTGGCCAGTGGGTGGGAGAGAGGTCGCAGCCACAGTCCCCTCCTCCTATGTCGACTCCCTTGCAATTCTCGTTGGCTAAAAGCCATATAGTAGTCACAAATCTTTTCCAGAGATCGGCCAAAGAGCACGCTCATTTCGTTTATGTTGAAGAATACTTTTGCTGACCTCACCGATCATCACCAACACTCCGAATGAACATCCTTGCCTTAGACCAGTGGTGTTCAATCTCCCCACCTCAGGGCACGCACAAACTAAGTACTAAAATTTGGCGGCACGTCAAAGTCTATTCTATTTTTTGCCAACCTGACAAAAGGTAGGTATGATTTTGACTCCTTCACACCAGATGGCTCTTGTTGTGTTGGCTCTTGTCATTTTTTATTTATTTATTATTATTCGACAATCTAAGGAAAAGAGGTCAGAGCCCCTGACTAAATAGTCAGGCGTTGCAGGTTTTAAAAATTCTTATACTAGTTGAAAATCGCTGTCTCAGACCATTCCTAATGGTTTACAACGCCAGCATTGGTGATAATATGCTAAAGTAGTTTGAGTTTGACACTATTCATTTTAAACCCCCAGGAAACACAAAATAACCTATTTCCTCTAGATAGAGAAAAAAGTGATTCATTTTCTTTGAATGTGCATTTCCTGTTGTGTGTGTGTGTGTGTGTGTGTGTGTCAGAGATTCAATGTTCTCAGTTTGCTTAATCTTGAGAAACCTGCAAAATTTGGAAGCTGCTTATATAAGAACTTCAAGGGTTTAAAATGCTGGCAAAGAGATATTTCAAACCAGCAATTTTTTATGACATCTCCAGATTATTTTGCATGAAGTAAAATGATATTAAACCAGGAAAATGTGAGTCTGTAGACAGAGATACACGCTCCCGAAGGCATCCCTGCGCGTCCAAACGTCCCCAGCAATTCGGTGTGAAGAATGCCCTCTCTTCCAGGTCTGACCCTCCAGGGAGGGGACATGAAGGAGACGACAGGGCTCCAGCTGGCCATTTCACACGTCTGTCACTTAGCCTCGGAGACGTGTCTCATTTTAAGGCTGATGTACTTCCATTTGCTTTTGAACAAGAGAATTTTAAAAGTTCCGTGATGGGTAATGAACACAAGAAGGTCGATTACCGCATTTCTAGAAAATGCACATTGTAAAAATACATAGTCATAAAAGATGAAACCTCATATATATATATATCTATATAGATAGAGATATATAGATAGATATATATATCTATATATATATATATAGATCTATCCATATCTATCTATCTATATAGATACACACACACACATATATATACACACATATACATACATATAAATGAAGATTCTTGGTAGTTTATAAAAACTATTGAATTTACCCCATATTTTTCTCTGCTTCCTCAAATCTTACAATTGTTAGATTCTGGGACAGTCAACTACCTAATATGCCAACTCTCTGCCTTTTATGTGTGAATTCATCTCAAAATTTAAAAGAATGAAAAGTAAAGGCAGTGTTTAAATAATGCCTCATATTACATCTGTTATAAACATAACCTGTTCCTGAGAAAGAATAAACACATGTTGAGTATAACCAATGGACATCTTTTAGCTCAAGGTGATTTTTTTTCTGATTTAATTTGCGTATAAAGAAGCTCGTGTTCGAATGTTGGGAAAATAAAGATGAAATGATTTAAATATATGAATGAATCATTTAAATTATAAAATTACAAATAAATATATACTTTAAGAAAATGTTAAGGTGTGTTATACCATAATAATTTATCAAAAGTAATAAGAATATTTATTTTCTCCAGACAATATCTCAATGCCAGGGAATGTATCTGTAATTAAGACCACAACCCTGCTGATAAACAAACATGACTTCTTTATATTTAAAATTAACACTATGATAGAGTTATTTATAACTATGCATGGTTTCACAAATTATGAACTATTTTATCCTTTGAGGTACATGAGCTGGGAAATTTCTATTTTCACAAGTTATTTTCCAAAGCTTTGTGAGTAACCGGCTGTACCTTAGCCAGCAGAGAGAGATTCACAATTATTTCCTTAGGCTTGAACGACATCCAATGTAGCTTTAAGCCCTGGCCGGGTAGCTCAGGTGTTTGGACCATCATCCCACACACCAAAAGGCTGTGGATTTGATCTCCAGTAGGAGCACCTACAGGAGGCAACAGATCGATGTTTCTCTTTTTCTTTCTCTCTCCCTTCCTCACTCTCTCTCTAAAAAAAAAAAAAAAAATCAATAAACATATCTTCGGGTGAAGATAAGAAAAAACGTAGCATTAAAAACGTTAGGACCCATCACACTGCCCATAGATTATTTTCATCTATTTAAATATAAATAGGTACAGACACATCCACACATGCACTTGTGTGTATCACAACTCTTGTAGATTATCTGCATGACAAGTAATGGATACGACATGTAGGACATCACCCACAGCTTCCTCTGGTGGGGACAGGCAGGAAAGAACACAGGCAGGTGGGGAGTCAACCTCCAGGGGTGGACAAGAAGGAAAGGGGAACCCACCACTCAGTGGGCAGTCTAGAGAACATATATATGTGATGTAAAATAGCTCCTGAATAACATAGAAACAATATGTACATCATTATTTACCTGCATTTACAGAGTCTCTTCTATTCTTGAACATAATAAAACACACCATGAGGTGATCATTTTTGTCTCCTGAGCCCTGAGGGGTTTGTCTGGGGAGGGAGGGTCCCGGGCAGAGGTGTAGGCGGTGATTTGGGGAACGACACTTTATGATGTTTACGAAGCCAGTTACCACGGTGGACCCCGAGAACGTAATAGTGTGAGGGATTCTGAGATTCGCCTCAAAAAGACGTCGGAATGTTTCAGTTGGGCAAGGAGCAAGCAGAATGCACACACCTTGCTAGAGTGATTGTTTGAGGACCGTCCCCGGTGTGGGAGTCCTTTTGGGCCTGTGACACAGGTGGGCATGGCTGTTTTCGTGACCGTAGCAGAGGCATGGAGACTGACTGTCAGGAGTCTGGGGGACACACTGTAGGGTCCATGGGAAGCGAAGGGGCCCCGGCATCTGCGATCATTCACATACACACTTACGGAGAAGCCAAGTACCTGTGTTCACGTTGACATTAAATCCTGAATACACTTACACGTGAACATCAGCTGAGTGTGTCAACAGCAAATGTCTGATATGAATGACTTTGGAGAGTAATAGAACGAAACGTTCATGAGAACGTGGTGCAGAATGCTGTGCTTTATTAAACTGGTGAGAAGTACCAGGATTCATTTTGAAAAATGATGGCTACATGCACAGTGTCCTTTTCCCCCAAAGCACGGGGTGCCCTATGGAGTCCCGATGCACAAATATTCACCGTGGAACCTTTCTCACAAAAGGGCAGAGTCCTCTTTGAGAATATATGCACACTTTATCTGTCACTTCTGAATAGTATTAATGAGCAATAAATGGTATTTTAAATTTGTTCTTTAAGAATAAAAAAGTCAAATGTATAATTTACAAAATTGTACTTTCTCATTCTCTCTGAGTTTCATGGAAACCTAAAGTGGTGTGATTAAAAAGGAAGAGAAATCGTTTTCTCCCATTCTTTATAAGTAATTTTGCTATTTTTATTTAAGAGCAAACAGAAAAACATCAATCTCTCTTGTTACAGGTTTGTAAGAAATATCCCTTAGTTTGAAGGGATAATCCGTACAGAGGGAAACGCCTGTTTTTCTCTTTTACTCAAATTTATTTCTAAAAATAAGACTTAGTGTCTTGACAAGTCATTTGATTCAGTACCTTCCCAAGCCACCTATTTATAAATATTTATAAATATATCACTTTCACCATATAACATTTTCAAAATTATATTTTATTACGTTATTGATAGTTCTTGACAATAATTACTTCATTGAATATGGAACATATTGAGACTATTAAAGGTTGATACTTTTATATTGTCTGGAGAAATCACAATGCATGCATAAATGCATTCAAAACTAAAAATATAAAAATTCATAGAATAGGTTGTGACTCTTAAAATCAAATGCACTCCATCTGGCCGGTGTGGCTCAGTGGTTGAGTGTTGACCCTGCACCAAGAGGTTGCCGGTTGGATCCTGGTCAGGGCACATGCCCGGGTTGTGAGCCCGATCCCCAGTGGGGGGCGTGCAGGAGGCAGCCAACCGATGTTTCTATCTCTCTCTCCCTCTCACTTCCTCTCGCTCTAAAATCAATAAAGGAAAAAAAATCAAATGAGCTCTATAGGTTAAAATATTTCAGTTCAAATGTGGAAATCAATTTTGAATTTAAATATCAAGGGAATAAATACATGATAAGATAATTTTAGGGGGTATGATTGATTATATAATACTATTGTTGTTTTTTTTATGCTCACCTGAAGACATTTTTGCATTCATCTTCAGATAGAGTGGGAGGGAGAGAGAGAGAATCATCGATGTGAGAGAGACACATTGACTGGTTGCCACCCGCACAACCCCAACTGGGGCCGGGGACAAACTGCAACCGAGGTACATGCCCTTAGCAGGAACCGAACCTGAGTCTCTCTGGTCCGCAGGCCAACGCTCTAACCACTGCGCAAACCAGTCAGGGTAATATTGTTTCTTTATTACCCAATTTCTCTGCCATACCCTGATAACAGTTTTATAACATAAACATAGCAAAATTAATTTAAATATATTAAAATGTCATTAAATACATTTTGAAAATAATTATAAAATTTTATAAAAAATAAAATACTGTTTCTTGATAGTATTTATTACTAATATGGCCTGAAAGTTTATGAACTATATGTACATGTTTTCAGAACAGTCAAATAGAATCACATTTTTGTTCTTTTCCTTAAAATGTGAAGGGAATTAAAAAAAAAATTAACAATAATTACTTATCAACCTGGTCTTTTCCCCCTAAACTGTTGACACTGGGACACTGGCAGAGCGATGGTACTGGTGTCTCTGAATTCAAGTGAGCATTGATGCTGGAAGAAACTGAACCAATTACTCGGGGATG
Organism: Molossus molossus; assembly: GCF_014108415.1. Lineage (NCBI taxonomy): Eukaryota > Metazoa > Chordata > Mammalia > Chiroptera > Molossidae > Molossus > Molossus molossus. Next base: position 113,958,584 of record NW_023425399.1, read on the forward strand.
ATTACCTGTCAGCGAAATGTGGCACAGTCTGTACCTTATGACCTGGTCATCTCATAGCTTTCTTGTTTTTTACTAATTTATTGATTTTAGAGAGAGAGGAAGGGAGAGGGAGAGAGAGATGGATTTGTTGTTCCACTCACTTATGCATCCACTGGTCGATTCTTGTATGTGCCCTGACCGGGATCGAACTTGCAACCTTGGCGTGTTGGGATGACGCGATAACCCACTGAGCAATCTGACCGGGGCTTCAGTGGCTGTATGTTTGATAGGAATTGAATTTTTTTTAAAGCTGAGCTATATTTCTCTACACCAGATTTTCTTTTTTAGGGGTCGGTCTACTGAGAGAACATGTGCTCACTTGCTGTGGCTGCTGTAGCAAATGGCCACACATCCAGTGGCCACCACAGCAGAAGCTTGTTACTGTGTCGTTCTGGGGGCTGGAGTTCTGACAGGGCCTCTCTGAGCGAACCTCCAAGTGTCCGGGGCGATCCCAAGCCTTGTTCTCGCCCAGGTCTGGAGCCCCTGCATCCCTTGACTCCTGGCTTCTCGCTCTGCCCTCAAGCCTACAGTGTAGCATCTTCAAATGTTGGTCTCTCCAACCATGACCTCTGAGTTCATCATCGTTGGTCTCCCTCTTGCAACAATGGAAAGTATCGTATTTCAGTGACTCGAGTCAGTGGTCTCTCAGGGGAGACATTGTTTACCTACCCATGGTGCACACGGCCCCTGTTCGAAGAGACAGATGGACCAGATAGACACTGTGCTGGTATGTTTGAGTTCTGTGTTGGGCTGCCAATTAATTTATCAATTACTCGTCTAGCTACAATTTCTTCACATTCCTACTTTTTTGCACATGTGTCCACAAGAAATAATTTTTTTGTTATATATGGGATGCAAAACCATGAGATTGGGAATGTAGGAACCATCAGAAGATGGTTATTTGCAATCTTAAGAAATGACTTCTCAAAGTATTTAATTTTAAGTGGACTACTTGTCTTAATTCACTTCTCCTAGGAACTCCTGGAAAAGGGATTCTTTCTCTCCCTTTCATTAAGGTGCAAATTGTATCTGATCTCTTTTTCTATGTATGTCAGAAATGAAGAGAGATTATCCTCCTTAGATAGATTGGATTATCTCTGGCAGCTGTCTCGGTTTGAATGGATGTAATTAATTAAAGCAGATTCATATTTATGAATCTATTGCACTAAATATAACCGCATAACATGTAGGATAAGCATTTTGTCATAATAGTTATTTTGCTTTTCAGAGGAATGTAGCAGCAATTCCATCAAATGGGTGTGTCTTTGGAAGGTAATCCATGTATAGGAGCAGAAATTCCTTATGTAACAAGGACTACAGACTAGCTATATGTGCACCAGGGAGACATAGAATTGCAAACACAATTTTTCCTCTCGGGGGCATGGTGTCATATCAATCACATTTTCATTATTTGTAATTTTCCTGCTGCACAAATAATAGCTCCACTGTTTGTGTGCAACTTGTCTGTTCATGGAAATGGTGCGTCCATCCCATACTTCATGGGTTGTCACTGAAGAACGGGAAGGACAGCGACACGAGACACAAATCTCTCCCTCCTTGTTAATTTTGAAGTTTTCTCTGTCAGGGTACACTGGAGGGACAGGTGTGTACACTGTCCTTTGAATTCTAAGGCATTTTCAGTGTAATGACCTTGTAATAAAACACTGGAATGTGTCTTAGGTATTACGAAACATTTTTAAGGTTATTTTTTATCCTTCACATTTTTCGGTTATAATTTTAGTATGCAAAGTTTCCTTAAATTTAAATACAATGGGCAGATGAATGTCACTTTTTTATTTTTTATTTTTTTATCAAATTCGAATAGTGATGTTCAAAGTATATCCATCTTTAGTTATGGTAATTTAAGATAACTTTTTATCTATCAAGCTATTTATTGTATGCAGTGAAGGTTTATAAAAATGTTGAACTCACTTTAAATTTTGTGAAAATGCACAAGGACACATGAACCTAACACCGTTCAGCCTCAGACAAGTGGCTTGTTTAATGTACAATATGTGTTGTGTTGCTTGAGTATTATATTCAGAAAATGTAAACACACCAACATGTAACGATGTGTTTTTCCATTAATTGATTTAAGACACTGTTTCAAAAGCTGTTAACTATTTTATGAGCATTAAAAGTGTTCAATCCCACAAATCAAATGGGAATCTCAGGTGCCCTTGTATACTCACGAGGAAACTCCACAGACACTCGAGAGTGCTGAGGTTTCATTAGTTCTCGGAATGCGAAGTAAGTCTGGAGACGTCAAGTATCCATATATTTAAGTTCTAAAGTAGATGGGAAGAGATTATGATCATAAAAACATACACTTGACCCACGTTGAGGACAAGATTACAGCAAATTAACCTGATTGGTTCCTTGTCTGGTTGTCAAACATTAACAGTGACATTCATTTAGAAATACATCTAAATTGATCATAAATAAAATTTCTATTGATTGTATGGTAATCTCCAATGGGGAAATGTATTCCAGTATATATAACATTATGGGATTATTGCAGGTACTATATGTGATGATGATAGGTAGCTGGAAATATTAAGTAAAAGTTGAGAAATAAGGTCAAGATTGTGAGCAAAATTTGAGAGATCTCCTCATGGAAGTGATATACTAAAGTACGGACTTAAATGGTATCTCCAACGGGATGATGGATGCCTACAGCGGGGATTCTCGATCAATAAGGGTGCCTGTGAGAAGCTGAGGATCTGGGTCACATCTCCGGATCTTCTGATTTTGGGGGTGAGGGTCAGAGCTGGGGGATCTGCAGGTGCATGGAACTCCCCTGCTTGTCCCCGAGCAGATGGTCGTAGGATTTGTTATGAGGAAGTCGCCGGGGACGTGTGACTAACAGAGACAGATGAATCTTCTCGGTGCATTTATAAGTAGAGAGAAAGTGGGAAGAAAAGTGGGAGACGTTGTTAGTGAAAGAAAAAAACAAACAAACTTTAAAAACAACATTTAGGAAAGCCAGAGTCTAATGTCACAAAGAGAAAGAAGCATGTTTGATGGAAGGAGCAGTCAATCTTTTTCTGTACTGAGAAAAACTTACAATGAAAGTACTGCAGGCAAACCTCTGGATTTGCAGTGATGGCCTCGGTGACGTGGTTGGGACAACACGGTGAGCAGCAAACCTCGCTGAGTGGACAGAACAAGTACTGGAGCGGTCCACACGGGCTTTTTCTGATGTGCGAGGACACAAGGTAGCAGTGCAGGAGGGTAACATTAGTTTCGGAAGATACTATTTTTTCATTGCTTTCATGTTTGGAGGGAGGATAGGAATATTAGCAAAGTATGGACGGAGGAAAGAGGAAGAAGTCAAAGTATGAGAAGAAGGAGAAGAGATGGTGACGGTTTGGAGCATGTGCGAGGGCCTGAAAAGCCCAACTGAGGAGTTTCTGTTGGAAACAGGAGTGGTGTGTGCGTGTGCGTGTGCGTGTGCACGGGAGTGATACGTTACACAAAACTGTATTCTTCCTCATCTCCCTCTGTCCTTGCTCCATCTACTCCCTTTTCTCTTCCTTCAGACAGAATCAAAGGCGAGGAACTGAAACCCAGAGATGTCGTCGTGTAAGGACGGTAATTAGCACTGGGTGACAGCTGTGAACGGCCTTGATCTTCTCTGGAAAGTGGGGGGAAGGGGCGCTTGAAGGGGGAGAAGAAACAGACCTGGTCCTCCAGGCTGAGCCGCCCAGGTCTGGGAGCAGGTCCTGGGGAAGCTTGGACGTGAGGACCGGGAAGGAAGAACGAGCGTCCAGGAGAAGTCACAAAGAGTTGCGGGTCCTCGCGGGTCCGTTCATGTGGGACGGATAGACTAGGGGTGTGACTTTATAGTGCAAAGGGGGCATGTTTTCAGAAGCCCTGGCTCTTCGGGAGCAGCAACAAGGAAAGTGGGCAAGGTCAGCAGCTCCAAACCCAGGAAGGCAGAGCGACAGGGGTGCGTTTCGGGAGGGCACCCACGGGCTGGTCATGAAGCAGTCTGGGTGGAGACGTGGCCGGACTGGAAGTGGGGTGCACACAGGGATGACGGGGAGCAGCCTGCAGACCACATGTCCCACTGGTGGGAGGGACCGAGGGCGGTGAGCGCCGTACGGGGGAGCGAAGAGTCATCTGCTCACCCGCTGTCTGCACTTCGCCCGTGATGCCAAGTGACATTTATCTGACCTTTTAAAGAATATAAAAAATGTCAGGGGCGCAAGGTCTATTTTCAGAGTTGAAAAAAGTAGTGCTCTTGTAAGGTGCAGCATTTAAAAAAAAATAATCGTAAAATGCTGATACTTCTTTTCTACACATGTCAATTTCTGACTAGATGGACTCTGGATTCTTTAGCGACATTTCAGTTTTTCTGTTGGGCGGATCTTTACATACAAGGAAACTGGAAATATTTACTCGGTGCCATCTTGTTACTGAGTTTAGATAACGTAGAACATTTTGGCTCTTTATATTTATTACATATTAGCTATGTGCGTGCATGATCAACATCATTTATCTGTAATTGTGTTACCAGTTTAATGGAGATACGGACTTACTTTCTAGAAGGCCACTGACACTTAGTAGATCAGCTATGACAAGTGTGGGGAATAACGGCCAATGTGATGGTACAGATGTGCTTTTGTCCTTACACAATTTCTTTACAGAACATGCTGCAATCACAACTATACATTATCTACTGAAAGTGTTCTGTTTCCTGATTAAAACACGTGCCTTGCCTATTTATACATATAGAATAGGAACTATTACAGATGTGGGCAAAAGTAGGTTTACAGCTGTGAGTCCATGAATCACAGAGTTTATTTTTGTATTTATTAATTATTGTATTATTTATTTGTATTACATCTGTAAGCCTACTTTTGCCCATACCTATGTATTCAGAGTCCCTGTGCCTAAAGGTGCCAGTGTGACAGACAGATTATGCCAGTTTTCCCTTGTCTTTAGCAAGAGTTAACAGCAATCTTCTGCAAGTTCTCTTGGCTGGTCTCATTGCGAGCAATGGCCAGTCTTGTACAATGTTCACGTGCTGGTGGGGGTGCAGACCGGTGCAGCCACTGTGGGAAACAGCATGGGGTTTCTTCAAAACATTAAAAATGGAGCTGCCTTGTGACCCACTGATCCCATTTCTGGGGATATATCTGGAGAAGCCTGAAACACTGATTCCAAAGAATACATGCACCCCTGTGTTCATTGCAGCGTCATTTACAGTAGCCAAGATTTGGAAGCAGCCCAAGTGCCCATCAGTAGATGAGTGGATAAAGGATTATGGTACATTTACATAATGGAGTACTACCTGGCCATAAAGAAGAAGGAAATCTTACCTTTTGTGACAGCATGGATGGACCTGGAAAGTATTATGATAAGTGAATTAAGCCATTCAGAGAGAGACAAATATCATATGATTTAACATCTACGTGGAATCTAATGAACAAATAAACAAACAAAATAGAAACAGACTGATAATACGGAAAATAGACTGACAACTATTAGAAGGGAGAGGGCTTGGGGGGCTGGATAAAAGGCTAAAGGGATTAAACAAAGACTCAGGTACAGACAACAGGACGGTGGTTACCAGAGGGAAAGGGGGTGGGGCAGGTAGAAGATGCAAATTGGGGACAAATGGTGATGGAAGGAGACTTGACTTGGGGTGGTGAATGCACAATACGAAATACAGATGGTGAATTATAGAGCCGTACCCCTGAAACCGCTATAATTGTATTAACCAATGTCACCCCAATAAATTCAATATATAAAATAATTAAGTAAAAATATCAGTTAGACATACAGAAAGATGTTTTTAAAACACATTAAAAATCCATAGTGTTTTATCAGATTGTGACGAAAGTTGTTTTTATACAGAAAACATTTTAAAGATAACCCAGAAAATGTAGACAACATATACATGTACAAGCACATGTGGGCTACAGGGTGATAGATACATGCATGTAATCGGATACTGCATTCTGACTAAATAATCATGCACAGATATTGGCAGGGATTCGGGTAAGAGAGAGAACAGCAGAAACATTCCCAGGCATAGATGGAGGTGAGGTGGACACAAAGAGCTGGTCTGTGCACACCCTAAAAGATTCTCCAGACCATGTTTTGAGGGAGTTGAGCTGAATTAAGAATAACATATCCATAAACAAGGAAGCTTTCCAAGGGCTGAAGGTGAGATTTTATTTTTTGCTAAATCAATAATACATTATTCACCCCAAACTGACAAATCTGGAGAATGACATAAGAATCCATACTTATAACAGATAGCAAAATGTACATTTTATTACATTGTGAGGACATTCCTTAAATTGCTAAATTCTGGTATTTTAAACACTCATGTTTACTGTATATTTGGCTGGAACTGGATTTATATTTGCTTTCAAAACCACAAAAAGAAGTAGATCAATACTGGTAATAAATCTTTAAACGCCTTTTAACCTTACAAGCTCTTTATATGCTGAAGGATAATCAATAAGCATGGCAGAAAAAACGGTGTGTGATTCATCATTTAAGGAGTATTATTCTATGACATAATGCCAATAAATCTGAATGTCAATGCCAGGATCAGTTTTGTTTCTGAAAAATTATTCGAACAAATAGAGCAGTATGAAATAATCACTTTTATTTATAAATATGCTACATTTATTATAGCAAATATAATACTTTATTTTATCTGATGTTTCAGAAGAAACAAAATATGATTCCACTACAAATTTCTTCTCGAGATAATAATTATCAGGATGTGTCTATGAAACTGATATTAATTCAAATATGGATTTTTCACTTACCTAGAATATGACAATCCGCACAAACTTAGTACTAGTGTGTCTGATTCCATTTTTTAGAAATTCTTTATTTTTCAGACCCAAGAGAACACACACAGTCAGCGAAGATTTTTTAGTTTTTTCTCCATGAGCATACATTTGATATCACTTTAACAACTTCGTAAAAATTAATTTTTACAGTTCTGTTTTATTATACTTATGATATAAAATACAAAACAGAGACTCTCTCAATGAGCAGTTACATTGAGGCAAATAACAATTTGTGTGATTTTTATCTTTCTAATATAGCAGTGATTTGGATAATAAAGTTAAACTTTCATATTCACGTTTGTTATTATTTCCCAATAGACGAGGTTTATGCATTTTGACAAGTGCATTAAACTTCACAGCATGCAGAACAAATCTAACAGTGTGCAAATATGACTCTTTGGGAGGCTGGAACCCTTAGGACCGAGTGTCGACCATGAGAACATAGTCGAACTGCCCCCACATGTGACAGGACCGTGCTGTGGGGTGGGGGGAAATAGTTGCACAAGTAACTTCGGAAACGGTGGGTTTTGTTGGATTAAAGGCAAAGGCCCGATACAGAGGCACAGTCCGAGGGAGGTAATGTTCCCGTAGGAGTATGTGCTCATCTGAATCCACACCCGTGTCCTGGCCCTGAAACACCAGAAAGCGAAGGGCAGAGACGGGAGTGGGCGTCTCACTGTCACTGGGAAGTGAAGGGGTCGGGTTCGGACGATCCTCGCGGTGCAGGATGAGACACAGTGACCCCTGTATGAATTCCCGCTGCTTAGTGTCTCCACGCCACAGCTTCGGATCCGTCCCACTGACGACTGCCACTGCAGGCGAAACGCAAACGACAATGACGGACGAAGTGTGGGGACAGAAATCCCTTTGGTGTACACGCTTCGGAGAATTCCAACCAGGCAAATAGGTAGAAGGAGAGCAGACACGGCCTCTTGGAAACATTGTAGCACAAGGACAAAAAGAAGAAACACATACAAGTATGTCATTTGGAAAAGAGAGAACCTAGAAATGAAAATAAGGAAAACTATTTTCCTATAACTTTCAAAAGAATAAAATAATATGTTATTATTATTGTTTACTAAGTTCGGATGTGCTCACATAACAAAAGTTATAAAACATTGCTTGAAAATTTAGCTTGAGACTTCTGAGAGGTCAGTCAAAATGTATTAAAGGGGAAGTGAAACATGATTCAAGGGTCAAGAAGGAGTAACACTTAAAATTAGTCTAAGTGGTTCTGTTAGCTTAAATAGACCACAGAGCAAATGATAAAGAATTCTTGTAAAAGTCAATAATAAAGGATATAAAATGATTTCACTCATATTATTCTATTCTCTTAACTAGTAGTATTCTTGTTCTTTTGGCAATAATGTGATGAAGAAGGGGAGAAAACAAAAGTATATTTCTCTTCTCATTTTATATAGTAGCAATTAATATAGTATTTTATCATTTGTGATACAGATAGAGATAAATTGATTCTAAAAATCATATTTTTTATCATTAAGTTAGATGAATTTACGGATGTGTGCATATATCTAGAAAAATACCTATAAACATATTGACTTAAATAATATAGTATTATTTCTAGGTTGTACTAGTTCAGTTCAAGTTTCTTTAATGCGTTATCCTTAATTTGTTTTTCAAATTGTTATAGTACAAATACATGACTTATCTAATTAAAAAGGAAAATAAATGTGACTAAGTGTTTAGACAACTGCTGAATTCTAGATAGTTATACACAGACATTCATTCTCAAACCCTCTATTAAATGTGAACAAAGTGTCCAGACAGCAAATAACGTATTAAGTGATTTCTAACAGATATTTTATGAAGATTTATGCTTATGTCAGTTTCCCCGAAAACAAATTTGATCTTTGAAAAATTCTGAGTAGTTTCTGTGTAGATGTGTGTGCGTGTGTTCTGTTGATAACACAGTCTTCATAATATGAAGATTTTATAGCGATTCTCTGAGAAAAAACTCATTGTTACATGTAGTTCAAGTCTGACATATATCTGATCATTATACATTCAAATCGTTTAGCTGGAGAGCTGACCGCTGAGGGTTCCACAGCGTATGTATTAGCGAAGCCCGTGGATATACTCGGCACAGCAAGTTCTCAAATGAAGCAAGAACTAAAGTTTGAAAAATCAATACAATATCCTTGTTACAATATGGCAAGTACTTATTGATTTTAGACATTTCTACTTTTTCCTGGAGCTCCATGCTCTCTACATTTTTCATTTTTATATTACACTGTCCTAGCTAGGTGCCACCCTCATTTTCTCCAGTAATGCCTTTGCTTTGCTTTTTTTTTTCTTTTCTTTCTGTCTTTCTTCTTCTTCTTTTTTTTTTTTTTTAGTATTTTGGTGATACTTTAATTAACCCATTTTTACAACATTTAGCCTTTTCCAAACTGGAAAAATCTTAGCTGAAGATTTCTCTGCACCCTGTTACTTATCATCATTTTTTATTTTTTATGAACAAGTTCTATATAAAATTGAATGTGGTTCCCCTCCTTCCTTAGGAAGTAATGTGAAAATTTGCACATTTATAATGAGGTTCTTTAAGGCCCTGACAGGTCCCTTTTGTTACATGGGAAATACATTGTCTAGTCTCATGGAAGGTACAGTCTAGTGTGGAAATTAGGCAACATAGTAACATCCATAAAAATACAGATTGTGGCCATTGCCACAAAGACTGAAACTACAGCACATAATGGGTTTAAGTTAAAGGGGGACTTTGAATCACATGTTAAAGAGCTGTTCATACTCTTTCAGAGTGATAACACACTGAATGACTGTCTGATCACTTGTGGCATGCCTTCATTACTCTCCAGTCTGTAAGAGGTAGCTTGTTTACCCCGGGAGATACTGACCATCACCTGTACACGGAGGAGCCATTCTCTTCAGGGACTTACGGTCATCTGGACCTCCTTCACAACTCCTCTGCATAACCAGACCCTGCTCCCCCCGTCTCACTACCAGCTGGGCCTCTCTGAGACGTTCACATGAAACTCTAGCCTCACTTTAAATCTGACTTTGCACTTAGGAGCCCTCGACTCATTATGTTGTTATCAGACAGTCTGATGTTGCCCAACTACAAAAGCTGACTTGCTCCTGAAATGCCGTGTACATTGTGTGTGTGGTTAGCCCAGGGGCCTGTGCTTTCTTTGCGAGGTGCATTCCTCCATCTTCCCATGCAACTGGTTGATGCATTTTGTTTTACTATTACCCCTCAGCTTCCATTAAAACTGTTTACCAGAAATATACTGGTCCTGATTGTCATGGGTGTTATCCTGAATTAGAATTCTTCTTACCCTCATCTTTCACCTTCTCTGCTCCAGGGTCAGCTCAGGAAGGGATATAACCCTATACCCCATCCCTTTTTAAGGTAATTCCCTCTTTCGGTGACGTAGTATTCTCAGATGAGATTCCCTTTCCATCACATGTTGTTGTGGTTGTTGCTGTTGCTTTCTCTGATTTGAGTAAGTTGATTCTGTTAGACTTAGTCATTTGAACGAGACATAACAGATAAGCAGAATTCCCATAGGTGAAAATTGTTAGGGAAAGTCTTTGAAATTGTAGGAGGTACCAGATACCATGAAAAGTAGGTAAAATATGCAACCAGATTTTTAAAAGTAAATAATGCATTGAGAGAGTAAAAAGAACAAAGTCTTGAAATACCTTCTAAGCAATATAGGTGGGGTACTAGCTTTACTGTGGAGGGTGTTGTATCCCAGGACATGAGCTTTGTAGACAACTTGGCGATGCAGTGAATTCACCAAGTATTTGAGCAGTGATATGACTGTATCAAAAACACACATTCAAAGATGAATATGGCATGTAGATACACCACTAATTTTTATATATTTATTATGTATCCTGTTACATTTCTGAGTTTATTTATTCTAACAATTTTTGTTGATTCTTAAGGCTTCTCTACATATAGGATCATGTCTACTGCAGAGATAATTTTACTTCTTCCTTCCCGATTTGTATGTGTTTTCTTTTCTTGTCTAATAATTCTGGCTACAGCTTCCAATACTATGCTGAATAGAAGTGTCAAAATTGGGCATTCTTGTCTTGTTACTGATCAAACAGGAAAGGTTTCAATGTCCCCCCACGGAGGAATGCTGAAACTATAAGACTAGGTTTCTCGAACTTGACCTTGGAAATATGTTCAATTCTTGTGATATCAATTATGCTGTTTAAATAAAGCTGTTTAAAAATATGAATATGGTGAAAGAATGAATGATTAGATGCGAAATGAAGGTAACACCTGCATTTTCAAGGGCATAAAAAGGTACCGAAAATAAGTACAGTGGTTTGGAATGAGACCGGAAGGAGGAAATAACTGTGTTGAATTCTGGGTAATAGCAATGGATTAGGTCTGTGGGCAGTGAGAGGGACTAAACAAAAGATAGATTATGAGGCTTTTGAAATTAAGTGTCTGAGGATATTGGGAACTTGAATAGAAAGTCAGAAGAGATAGTTGATTTGGAGGTGGACAGATAAATAATTCTATGGTGTTTATTTTTATTTATTTTGACTAAAACAGTATTTACTAAGAATGTTTTCTCTTAGAACTTGCTATTACAGGCTTTGAGACTTCAAGGTTACAAAGAAATCTTTTTACCACTTAAGACTAGACATTAGACTGACAAAGAGTTCTCCACTCTTTGGAAGAAAACAATCCTAAGATTGAGGTGCTCCCCAAAATCTGTCTCAGAGGAGCATCTTCGTGGCATGCGGTTGGGTCTTGCTACCCTAAAAACTAATCAGGTGATGCAGGCTCCAGGGATGGGGGACGTCTGGCCCGTGGGCCATATGAGACCCTGGAAATCAACACCGGCCGACATCACAGCCTCACCAAATTAGCCTGACCACAGATAGCAGGCACATTTTTTTAAGTTGATAATTTTATATGGCTCGTGAATGATGTTATAAACATCCAAATGGCCCTTGGCAGAAAAAAAGTTCCTCATCTTAACTATTGCGTATATGGAGGAGAAATCAGCCAGCAATCATGAGCACACTCTGTTTCAGTGACAGCCTGTGATATTTTCTACAGTGTAAAATCCACCAAGGCCCTTCCTCTTTATGCACATTTGTGTGAATCATAACCCGGATCTCATCCATCACATTGCATCAATATTGTTTTATAGTGTCCTTAATACACTGTTAATGCAATATGGGCAGTTTCGTATCCATTCATCAAGTTATATTAGCATTGTATTTTGCTTTTATTGCATTAAGCTAATAGAATACAGTTCTTACTATATCATCAAAGTCTATACTGAACAGTAACATTAATACCAGGAGGTTTTCAGGTGCGTTTCCACTCAGCTTGTGAATCTTTCATGCGCCAAGATGTAATAAGAGGCCTGGAAATGTCTGTTGAGACTGCAGGACTCTTCGTGAAGGGACATTATGAATGTGTTATTTTTAGTATTCTAAAGGCCTTCCCATGGAAGCATGTCCCACGTGAGCCAGGAAACCTACTTAAGAGTTAACAACAACTCGCATATAAAGAGGAATGAGTTCACTTTATAGGAAAAGTAGGGCAGCATGCATCCTCTTGGGGTGTGCTCAGTTTTAGTCGCTGTTGACCATGTAGGAGATTAGATACACAAACATCAGCAAGTTTAGATGTTCAGTGATCAAACTGTTCGTGCTAATTACTTACAGCTCCAACAGTCTCAGACACTGCTGGAGCTATAAAAACATGGCCTTTTAATATCAAGGAGTCTATAATTTTATGTGAAAAGATACCTGAGTAACCCCTAAAATAATAGGTCAAGTAATCCATACCATAAAAATCCCAAAGATGTTGCCTCATCGGTGAGAAGTGGAAAGTTACACAGAGAACGTTCTGGGGAGAAAAAGCAGGAACAAGAATTAGGACAGATGCGGGTTTCTAAGGTTCTGTAGGGACAAGCTTGCTTCTACAGAGGACTCACTGTGGTAAAGGGGCATCGTAAGGGAAGAGGAATCAGAGACTAAGAGTATATTTTTGAAATTGGTCCTGTAGAAATCTGTAAAGCCATTTGAAGATTGTTTACATGATATAACATGGATACATTATAATTTCAGGATGACAGATACATCAGTGGGTGGGGAGGTAGGTCCAGGGCATTTGCAATAATTGATAAGACTCTAGCCTTGGCTATCACTGGATAGGGAGAGAGGTGAAATTTAGTTCAGAGAAATGCCCAAGGAGTCATATGGTTGAGTTAGAAGACACTTCAAAAATCATCTGTTTTGGATTTCTTGTTTATGTATCAGGCAATGTTGAGGGAATTGGAGGCTATTTGTATATTGCCAATGGAAAGTATGAAACAATAATGGAAAAACCGATATTGCACACCACATGAAGTCAGGGAAAAAATGAGGGTAAACGGAGGGAGCATGCACGGTCCTTGGAAAGTCTGCCGCTGAGTCACCCCAGGTCGACCAGATGAACACGCGTGTATGCGGTAAATTACGTTTGTTAACATTGATTTCGAATCCAGTGACAGAGTCAGAAGTTAGAATCAAGTCCCTGCAAAGTGAATCTAGAAAACAACCAGAGCGGAAGAGCAAGGGCACTGTCTTCGTAGTTATTCTTTAGTGATGCCATGTTCGAACGTGGGAGAGAGAATTCAGACGAGAAGACGACTCTCCGCAAACGAGAGTTTGGTGGGCAGAGGCCCCCCCCAGGTGATCTAAGGCAGCTGTGGAAAGCCAAGGCCCATTTCAATGCCATAAACCCGCCAAGCTCCCGGGACAGAGAAAAATCACCGTGTTTTATTCTCACCATTTTCAATATCGACCTGACCTGAAAAGAAAGAAAAGAAATCCCTAGCTCTAGCCCCCGTGTCTTTCGGTGGGGAAGATTTTTATTGCAGTTTTGACACTTATTTAGATCGAGACTTTGTATGAAACAGGGTTGGGTGTTTTGTTTCCCCTACTGCATGGTCCGCTGGGTAGGATGCCCGTCCTAAAGTCGGAGAGTGGGCTGTATTTCATCAGCTCCGCCTGCAGAAGGACATGCTCAGCCAGGTGCTGGAGAACCGCCTCTGGGCGGAGGCACCGGGGAGCAGGTGTGTCCCCTCAGATGGTTCACACAGACCCTGTAGAAGGACTGCTGTGGTGCTGAGAGACAGTCATCTGGAGTGACGCAACCCCGGAAGCCAAGGGTTAGGGATTTTATAAATATAAAATTTATATACATATTATATTTTTGTGTGTATGTATGCATATTTGAGAGATTCTGAAACAGAAATTTCTTGAAGAGCTTGAAAATTCGCATTTTGGTGCTGTTGAAGTACATATTATATTTTTGTGTGTATGTATGTATATTTGAGAGATTCTGAAACAGATTTCCTGAAGAGTTTGCAAATGTGCGTTTGGTGCTGTTGAAGGACCAGTCCACTATATTGTTAACCTTTGTGTGTGAGCAAGTCATCATGGAGGTGAATACCCTACCATATCACTGGGTGTGTTTTTTTTTTTGTTTTGTTTTGTTTTAGGTTGTCTTATTTTATTTATTTTTATTATAGCTTACAGTCAAGATTACTTTGTATTAGTTTCAGGTGTACAGCAATAGTAGTTTATTTCAGGTACCCACCTGGCATCATGCATTGTTATTATGTTGTTATTGGCTATATTCCCTATGCAGCAAGTAACATCTCTGTAACTATTCTGTAACTACCAATCTGTACTTCTTAATCCCTTCACCTTTTCACCCAGCCCCCAACCCTCTCCCCTCTGGTAACCCTCAGTCCATTCTCTGTATCTATGAGTTTCTTTTCTAATTATTTCTATTGTTCTTTAGATTCCACAGATCAGTGAAGTCATATGGTATTTGTTTCTCTCCGACTTACTCTACAGGATCATTGAGTTTTGTCTTCAAATCCCAAATTAATTTAATTTTGATAATTTCCTTACTTTTGAAAATTACAGGCATATGAGGAATTATAAATCATGCAATCTATTGTAGCAAATATTTTTTTCTGAATGTAATTTGGCGTTGGTTATGAGTTAATTATGAGTGTGTTTGCATGCTTTTGGAGTGTCTATTTCCTAGGAATATTGTGCACAATTTTTCTCTCTGATATTTGTCTCTATTTTACTGGTTTTTTTATTTTTTATTTTTGGTACGTGCCCCTAGCGGGAACTGAACCCGGGATGCTCTGGTCCGCAGGCCGACGCTCCAACTGCTGAACCAGACTGGCCAGGGCTCTATTTTACTGTATTTTAACAAGCTTTTCATATCTACTCCATGTTGGACTCACTTAAATTGTGAATGTAATTAATGTCACTGAGCTGTGCACTTAAAATGAGTCAAGTGATACATTTTATATTCATGCCACATATTCTATCATGATAAAAATATGCTAATAATTTTTAAAGTAAATGGAAACAAATGTTTGGTTTTTTTCCTGTGCTCTGTGCTCAGTTTTCTTACACATTTCAGCTATGTGAATGTCAGTCAGCGGAATCAATACTCTTTTAAAAAGACGAGTCGACATCAATACTGCTGCTGTTCTTTCTTGAGTGGGTGATAGGAGTTTCAGGGCGTCACCTGCTGTCAAGACACAGACATAACGGTGGTTTGTCACCCCTGCCCCTCCACCAGCGTCCAGCTGTGACCCTTGGAGCCACTGGGTAGTATTCTTGTACAAGGTTAAGTAAACTTTGGATCCCTAAAATGCACTTGACTAAGTAGCATAGGCACAATCACATTGCCTCAAAAATAGGACCAAAGAACCTTCTTCCAAAGAGCAAAGTTGATTTAAATGAACTTAACCAGCGACGCAGCAGTTAAAAGCCCAAGCTGCCTGATAGGTATTTATTACACATTTTTAGCTTTCAGAATGTATGGCATTTGTAAAAAGATGGTCATATTTCTGTTTTTAGTAACATAGTCTCCCCGTGCAGTCTAAATTGTTTTAAGATTAGTTGAACCCTGAGGGTAGAATATATTTTCATCGGATTGTGAATTAGGAAAGATGTGTCTAGCATTCCACGGCTTGTTTAAGACTCTATCCAATGTACCACCGCAGAAAGCCTTCTAACAAGGAAAAATTGGAGTTGCTGGAGGATTTGCACTCTTTAAGCTGCTTTTATTGGTTTCTATCCCTTCATAAAGAAGTGGCACCAGCTGGAATCCTCTCAGATTGGAGGTTAGAAGGTTGGATCAATGCAAAAGCTCACTTCCGAAGAGAATATATTTGATAAATCAAGTTGATTACCAAAAAAAAAAAAAATGGTTTTCTCATTACGTTTCAAAGACCCTCCCTCAAGTCATGGTCAATAGCCGATCATCACAGAGAAGAACGCGGGTCCCTTGAAAATGCTCACAGCTCTGCTCCGTGATGGGTGGGTGGCGAGGGGCCTGTTCCTTCCCACTCGCCACAAACTTCACATAAACTAGCAGTAATTCCTTGGGTTATTGTTTGAGGTGTTTTCCCGATACCCAGGCTTACTCCGTTGTAACTACAGCTTCTTCTCCATCCCTGAATTCATTACACTCTGAGATGTTCACAGACAGAAAAATGCAGAACATCTTGGGCAGGAGGTAGCTTTCCTGCACTTAGCTATTCTTTTTCCTTTTTATGTTTTCCACACTGAACTGATATTAAACTAAGAAGAATGCAGGTGAGAACATTTCTTTTTAATATGTTGCTAATGACTGCTGTTGAGCCCCAAACATGCCGCTGTTCCTACGAAACACTGTGATACCGCTGGGAATGTTTTGTCTCCTAAGTGGTTCCATAGTTAATTATTATCCTCTTCATACCTTAATTGGGATTCTGTACTACCCGTCAACATCTTTTTCAGACTTCTGATATCTAGCAAACTAGCTCATCGTTTTATTACCTGCACTAAATAGATTTCGAAAATAAATTAAGAACAATTTCTTTTCAGATTTGATACTCATGCATTGGAAAACATTTCAGAGTACATTAGAATTTCTAATCTCTTATTCTATTACCTGGAAAATTGGGAATTTGAAATACAAGCCTAGAATTTGAATTAAATGGATATAGTGGATGCCTTCTAAAAACCCAATGATACTTAGCCTGCACCTCAGCCAGTTTGAAATGGATGAATGAGGATTTTCAACATGAATAACTATTAGAACAATTTGAAATTATGAAACGTAAGGGTGGTGTGAAATAGTTGCTTCATCTCTGTTGTTAGACCTAAGAAAGAACATAAAACTATATAAGAAAATACATTTTTTAGCTGGTTCCTCCCTCCTACACCTTGCTTCCTCTTATTCTTGCAATGTGACTGGAAAGGAATGAGGCCCATAGTCTCCACGCCTGGAAGAATTGTCTGTAATTGTCTTTGAGGCTGTGTGACGTGGTAAGTGCATCAGTCCCTAACCAGTTCCTACGGCTGCTCTGTCGTCCACTCTGCGTGTACTAGTGTTGTTGCTTTGAGAAGACGTTTCACTTCTTGGGCCTCCAGATTCTACTGTGTCAAACGGAGAGAAAAGAAGTAGGAGGAATATGGGAGAAAGGAGGAATTTCCTTCCAAATATTGAAGTTTAATGATTGTGAGTCCAAGTTATCATATTAGTGCTTTGACATTTTTTTTCCAATGTATTATTGTGTATCTCCCGTGATGAGAAAATGATGCTTGTAAATATTGTTGCCCAAGCCCGGCTGGTGTGGCTCAGTGGATTGAGCACCACCCCACGGACTGAGAGGTCCCAGTTCGATTCCCAGTCAGGGCACATGCCTGGGTTGTGGGCTCGATCCCCAGTAGGGGGCGGGCAGGAGGAAGCTGATGGATGTTTCTCACGTTGATGTTTCTCTCTCTCTTTCCCTTTCTCTCTCTCTAAGAAATCAACAAAAACATATTTGAAAATAAATAAATAGCCCTGGCCGATTTGGATCAGTGGTTAGAGCATTGGCCTGTGGACCAGAGAGACCCGGGTTTGGTTCCCACGAAGGGCACGTACCTCGGTTGCAGTTTGTTCCCGGCCCTGGTTGGGGTCCTGTGGGTGGCAACCACTCCATGTGTCTCTGTCATGTGGATGTTTCTTTCTCTCTCTTCCTCTCTCTCTCTCCTCCCGCTCTATCTGAAGGTAAATGCAAAAATGTCCTCGGGGGAGGATAAAAAATAAAATAAAATAAATAAATAAATAATAAATAAATAAATAAATATTGTTGCCCAAAAGGCAAACTGGATATTGAAGATGTTTGTATCTCCTGCACAAACACTGAAAGGATGTTTGTCATTGAAACACAAAACACAACACACTCAGGCTCAGGAGACTTCCGAGTTGGACGACAATGTCTGACCTTCCCGCCGACCTGTGTAGGTAGCTCATCTGATGGGAGCTCATGGCCCCCTGTCCCTTCCTCTGTGTGGCACTTCCCCACTCCGGGTTTGGGTCATTCTCTCTGGAGTGGCCATGGGGCAAACGGAAGTCTCGGTGCCAGCAGGGAGCTGGAGCAGGCTGACCACCACAGGTGCAGAGCACACCTGTTCCAGCCATCTGGATCCACTGGTCGCGCGCTCGGGCTTTCTGTGTAACAGAATACTGACGGTCACGGTGTCGAGAGTCTCTTCCTACACCCGGGCTCTCTGGGCTCCAAAGGTAATGGCAAACAAAGGTTGGGTTGTTCAAAGAAACTCATGCCCAATCCATGCCTCATGAAAACAGATCATGTGCTAAATAAAAGGACATTACATCTATTGGGGGAAAATGTCCAAAATATTTTTAAATCCCCAATATGAGAAGAGTTTTCTCTCTAATCTGTGTCCTATTTATCACAGAATAAAGCAGGTTTCTTGGAAAGGGAGAGAAGAAAGTCACTCCTGATGACTATATTATTAATATTTCCTCCCTGCTCCTGTATGTATGACCCATAGCACCATCTTATATGTCAGCGCAAACCATTGGAAGATCCTATTGTTTGGATTTTACAAATTCAAGGCTGAATTAATTTATAAACTTAATTCGCTACTATCCTTTTACAGAGCCCATGACCAAAACAAATGGTATGATAAACAGAATGGTGATTTTAAGCAGAACTGGACCAATCACAGGAATCATGGGTAACTCAGGTTACCATTCAGCAACCTAAACCATTTCCCTAAAAAGGACAGTTGATACATTGAACAACTTTTAAGATGAACTACTCACAACTGCCCACTTTTCACACTGACAATGGAGAGTAGTCCTATCAAATATGTGCCCCCAAATAAAATGAGACCATTTATTGCCATTGTCCCAGATAAACACACATCCACGTTTCAGGTAAAATTCTTTAAAACTGAATAATGACCAATAGCAAGAAAATGTATTAAATACTATTTTCCAATAATGATTACAATACATTAAAAACTTTACTATTATAATACATAAGGCCCGTAGTGACTTAGGAAATTGTTTACACAGGTGCAAAATAAAAAACAAACACCAACGATTTTGCTCAGCTCACGAACCAGGTGACTGACTCCGAATTCGACTCAGACACGCGTGCCGTGGCGCCCACGTCGCTCAACGGTCCAGGCTGCATTTTATCCGTCATTCTCTTTATGAGCTGAGGGATTGTTCGTTCCGATTCTTCTAATCCTCGTAATACCTGGGCCATTATTACAAAGCCTTGCTGTTCGAAAAGCATCCAATTTCTTATGAATCTCCTGAGTATTAAAGAAATCTTGTTAAATAAAAATGGAGGCACCACATCTTGCCTGGAGTTTCATTTGCAATTCAATAGTTTAAGTGCTAACATAAAGACAGGGCTCCCTAGAAACTCACACTCCTGTCTTTTTTCCTCTCTCGATCGGCAGGCTACATTTAGAAGCCTATCTTTTATTCAATATGCAACATTCAGAAAACTATTACGTGCAAACTCTTCCTTTATCACGGGTAAGACTGAATACACCGGGGGGTGGAGGAAGGTGGACAGGGATCTGTGGGGTACAGGGATCGTGGGGTGGAATTCTGAGATGTACACATCTGTAATCCACGCAGTAGTAGAATGTGGATACTTTTAGGATACATTTACTTACAAGGTGGTATTTATTGTAGCCATCTTCTTGTGGTGATGCATTTCTTCCATACCCAAGCAAAGAGCTCAGAATATTTCTACACGCGTATTTTTAGATTTAGTTCCTTGGGGGACTTTCTCACCATGTCGAAAGCTATTGCTAGAGACTAAATAATTGTGTCCCCCGACATTTTCTATGTGGAAGTCCAAAGCCCCGACGGGGTGATTTTAGGAAGAGGACCCGTTGGACCTTGAGGGTAGACACCGCACGCAAAGCACAAGCAACGGACGTAAAACTCGATGGATAGGATTTCATCAGAGTTAAAGAATTCGTTTTTCGCAGAAACCATCAAGAAAAAGGCAGCCAGTAGAACGAGAGAACATATTTGCTGTCACGTATATCAGTTTTCTGCTGCGGCTAAGACAAAGTACAGCCGCCCCTCGCCACTTCGCGCCTCGACGTCCGCGGCTTCACTCGGCGGTTTCCTCCAATACATTCATTTAAGAGTTGATGGAGACAGTGAACATGGTACAGAGCACGCAGGGTTGTCTGAGTCAGTTATACACCGTGTATTACAACTAAAATGAAAACGACTGTGCGTGTGGACTGGAGGCCCACGGATTCGAGCGCCCAGGGATCCTTCAACGCCAGGTGCGCCCGCTCGAGCCTGGAACGGATTCGCCGCGACCAGCGAGGGGCGACTGTAGCAGGCCTAATGGGCTGGAGGACACCCGATCAGCATCTTCCGTCCCGGAGATCAGAAGTCCGAAGAGGCCTCGCTGCCCGGGAAGGACGGGTCCCCTCCCACCTGGAGTGTCCACGTGTGTCCGGATCGTCCTTTCCCTATTTTCGCTCAGGGTCCTTCGCTGTGACCCCTTCCAGCCACCTGTGGCGTCATGTCCACCTTCCTGAGCCAAACCAGCCGGCATCTTCAGCAGCACCCATGTCCGAGAAGCATGGGCAGGGGAAGACTCCTCTTCCAGAAAGAGAGAACGTTGAGGCCGACCCTGAGGGATGCTGCGGGGCTGGTCTCGGGTGTTTGCATGTCAGGGGTGGGCGGGTGAGGTGGAGACCCTTCCGGGGAGGGAAATACACAGGACCCTCGCTGCCGGGGAACAGGCTGTGGCTCCTCCAAGCCAACGTAGCACAGAGCAGACCGGAGAGGACTTGACCACGACCCTAGTCCCTCCTCTGGTCTTCCAGGGTCCCTGCGACTCCCTGCTGCGGAAAAGTCATCAGAAATCCGCTGCGAAAGGAGGATTAGAGACTCTAGGATCCGAGTGCGCGTATTTCAGAAGGATGGGTGTGAACTGGAAGGCAGTCAGCTGTAAAAGTAGCTCAGTTTGAATACGTGGTTTCATTAGAGTCTTGGGACAAGGGGATCAAGGAAAAGATCTGGGAGAATGAAGTTATGTACATGAAGTGGGATGTACACACAGTGTATATATAGCAAGTTAAGGTTAGGAAGGCAACTCCCAGGCCTGCGCTGGGGTCGGGAAAAGCAGTCAACGCCGCCAGCATCTTCTCTGTGAGTCCTCAGAGGAGGGACTTAGCAAACGGGAAGGGGGGGATAAGTGACTTCCCCACCGTGCTCTGCGTTTTATTGTATCATTGGCCTGTACGGTGAGGAAATGGATGTAAGAAGCCGGTAAAGTGGTAACTGTGGTGACAAGCGGAGCACACCCCCGAGTGGCAGTGCATCACCCGGCCACGCCACGAGCCGAAAACCCAGCAGCTGAAGCCAGAGGGCTGTGGGCACAGATTCCTGCTCTGCCCTCGGGTCTGAGCAGTCCCTTGTGCTTAGTGTTTTAGCCCTAAGACCGGGAACATGATGTCTATCTCAGAACACTTTTGTGGCTATAGTTTCTATTATTTATATGGCACACCGGAGCGCTCTGAGAATACTTGACACCGACTACATAGGTAACGAGTCCGAGCTGTGGTTATTATAAACGCCCACGTGTGCATAGCAATCAGGGGGCTTCTCCTGACGCACCATCGTGGTGCCGGTGCAGGTCCGGGACCCTCTTCCACCTCGGCCAGACCATGGTTTCAGTTTGGTGGCTTTGCCGAGTTATTCCACCTGCTTTTAAGAAATGGAGGTGGCCCTGGCCGGTTTTCTCAGTGGATAGAGAGTCAGCCCACAGACCAGAGAGGCCCGGGTTCAGTTCCTGCTAAGGGCACGTGCCTCAGTTGCAGTTTGTCCCGGCCCCGGTAGGGGTCGTGCGGGAGGCAGTCGTTGGATGTGTCTCTCTCACATTGATTTCTCTCTCTCTCTCTCTCTCTCTCTTCCCCTCCCACTCTCTCTGAAGATAAATGCAAAAGTGACCTCTGGTGAGGATAAACATAAATAAGTGGATGCTGATGCTGTTTGAGAGGTTCAGCCGTTGGTTTCCTGCTGCTACTCTTCCCTCTGATTGAGACCCCTTGACTGTGGAGGGTGCTTTTTACAAGTAACTACTTAAGGTCACTAATATCAACGAGTAAATTTGCTCTTATCTCTTATTTGGAGTTGATTTTCCCAGCAAATATATGCTTCCCCCCCCTCCCAATATATAATACTCGAGTAGCTTATGTCTCTCCTAAATCATATTTCTACCTCTATTCCTACTAATTAATGTAGATTCAGCATGTAGTGGATGAATATAACCCAAATGACATTATAAAATAATTAAAACACCTAGTGAATTGTGTCCCAATGTATTGGTAAATGAATTGATTTTAGCTTTAAGTGAAATATCTTAGCACCCGAATGTATTTGAAATCCTTTTCAATCCATTGAACTGAGTCCCAGAAAAAAAAAATAATAGAGAAATACAATAAACTATTAAAAAATGAATAGGAGACACTCCTAATTTATATCAACTACCAGTTCTGGTTTTTCAATGTTACATTATTGTTGCACCTCTGTTTTCCTTCGGTGTAGCTTTCTCTGTGAAACGGAAGTCGGTGAGTCCGCTCTTCTTGACGTTGCTTAAAGTAATAATCACACATGTCCCTCTTCGCACCCAGGACTGGCAGGAGTCATCCTTCGCCCTCACTCTGGGCTGCAGGTATTAGATGCGATCACTTGAAAGTCCCCTGGGGCCACAAACACCAGAAGTGGGCGTGAGTCGAGACATAAAGATACATGCTTTGCACATAGTACCTCCCGGCGATGATGTGTGTAATCGGATCTGGCTGCAGCCGTCTGACATACCTTCCTGGGACATCAGAATGTGCCGACTTGCAGGATGGGGGGAGCAGGCTGTGGTGTCCCTCTGGGTGCTGACGGACAGCTCTCCATCTGCAGGGAGCGGGCTGCGTTGTGTGCGGGCCCAGTCTTTGCACTGACTGGGCTTGGAAGTATTTTGTTTGAAGAAGACAAATGAGGTTAGCTGGCAGGTTGAGTAAAAAATGAGAAAAGCTTGCCCGGCCGCTGTGGCTCAGTGGTGGAGCGTCGACCCAGGCACCAAGAGGTCACAGGTTCGATTCCCGGTCAGGGCACATGCCCAGGCTGTGGGCCTAATCCCCAGTGGGGGGCGTGCAGGAGGCGGCCGATCCATGTTTCTTCTCTCTCTCCCTCTTCCTTCCTCTCTCTAAAATCAATCAAGAAAAAAAAAATTAAATGAGAACAGCAAAACAGTGTGTTGCCCCTTGATAAAGAGCTCACCTAGGAGATGAAATTGAGTTCTGATGTATAAGAAAATGTCAGAGTAACAGGTTTTAACAGAAAGAAGTTGGCTCATCAACACTATGAGGAAAGGAGGGAGCCTTGGAAGTTCAGTGGAGATTCCAGGGAAGGAAAGTGACTTCTTGGACGGGGATAGTGCTTTTGTAACATGCGGAATGCAGGGCATGAGGTGGTTAAATATTAATGCCCTGGAGCTGACGTTTCCAGAAGACTTCATTATAAGAAGCGTTATTGTGCCACACAGTTGGAAATAGGCTCAGGGAGACGAAAGTTTGGCAGGAATTAAGAGGCAGATCATTTGTACATGGTAATGAGTGGACCTTCACTGAACAAGCAAGAGACTTTATGAACATTTTTCAAGTGTATTTTTTGAGTAGTGCAAAAAACACTCTTTAAGACAACACACACATTTCCATTCTGGGATGCCAACAGTTGTGTTAACAGCAAGTCCATTTGTTAACCAGTGTCACCCCAATGAGTTCAGTGAAAAGGAAAAAAATAAAACGAGGAAGCCCCTGAAACTGACCACGATTTCTTTACAACCAGTTTACAAACAGTATTAAGCATTAATCAGAAATCAAAAGGCGTCACGGTGTGAACCGACACGGGCATTTTTGGGAGCTGAGCCTGGTGGATTGGCACCCCTTTGGAGAAGGGAGCCTGGACCATGGTTGCCCAGTTCGTCACCCGTGCCCCATTTAGTAATGTTTATGTTGAGTGAGATCTGTGTTTCGCTTGAGTGTGCTTTGGCAGTCCGTCTCATTCAATAGGAATAAAAATGTACCCCCCAGAAACAAAAAAAAGAAAAAAGAACTAATATTTTAAGACCCCAAAAGTACAGATTTGAACAGATGTTCATTTTTTAGTAACTAATATAGTGCAGACTACTAAATATGGGCACACATAATCAATATGGGTTAATTTTTCAAATGTATTATTAATGAGAGCTTGATACAAGACAATAAAAAACCAAGAAGAAAACATGTAAAATTTGCTTAAAGTTATAAAGCATAAAAACCAAGCAACACCAGACAATGTGTTGCATAAAGAAATATACATAGATCCAAACTATTATGAAATGCAAGAGAATGATAAATACAAAATATGGAATAGTGATTCTTTCTGGGCTGAAGGAGTATGTGATTATAGAATCCTATCCAGCTAACTAATGTATGGTAACATTCTATTCTTTAGTGTGGTAAAGGGTTCAAAGGGGTCATGTTATTCTTCACACATTACATTTATTTTATATATGTCTTATTTTATTACTTTAATAAATCATATTTTGAATAAATTTAAAAGTGGCTTCCTTCAGGTAAGGTTCCCAGAAGACAGGATATTTGGCAAATTTGGCATTTATTTTTTTAAACAGTTTTTTTTTTCCTCCTCCTAATTGCTTCTCCTTTTTCGAGTGTACACTTCTAAAACAAAAGATAATTTTACTTTCAAGAAATATTTTGTGCCCTTGCCAACATTTATGGGAGAAATGTCAAACTTTTCACATTTTATAAATCTCACAAAAAAATATTTCTGACAAGATTGAAGAAGTGTTTTTTCTTTCCCTTGCAGCTGTAACTAGACATTTTCAAGTAACTAAAAATGCTATTCCAATATGTCAGCTCAGCATAATTGTTTAGGAACAACATAATAAAAAATGTTACCAGAGTGTTTTTATGAGTAGAATATACATATTATATGTTTACTTGTAAAATGTATATCTACGTGCATGTAATGTGAAGAATGGTTAGGTTTAAGCAACATTTAGAGCTCACATTCTGGAAAGTAAAAATAAATATTGACATAGTGTTTATACCACATTTTCAAATTACCTTTATCCATTTATTTTTATGATTCAGTATAGTGAGAATTAATTTTTATACAAGTCATAAAATTGTTTTTTACTTTCTATGGATAGAAATAATTTTTAAAAAACACAGGTTTGCTATTAAAACAAATTTTACATAGGATTATAAAATTAGCATTCCATAATAATATACTTTTGCAAAATGTCTTCAATAGACATTAGTCTAGAGGCAAGTGATTTTTTTTTATTAGTACTTGCTAAAGGAGATCATTTCACTCAGTCATTATATTTGCTAGATGAGATATTTTTTCATAATTTTATCGTCACAGAGCAGATTTCAGATTTTAGTTTTGTGATTGAGCTAATTTTTGTGTCTTGTCATCACTAAAAATAGTTTTTGACAATTATAATGTTCAAGGATTCACTTTTGGAAAAGTCTTAGTAGACTTTCAATTTGTTTTAATTTCCCTCTTTTGGCTTTTCTATTCATGTTTATAATCTTGCCTCATTTGATCATATGTAGATGAATTTCACTGAGGGATGATATTAACTCAAAGCACAAAGTTACACTATATTTAAATCCTGTCAATCGATCCACTGGCAACTAAACGACACTCATAGTCACAGGTTCACAGTGGTCCGTTTAGAAGGTTTATCTAGTGGTAGTTGCCCTGGTGATGCCACTTCAGGTGTCCATCATTATCGGGATGATTAATTAAGTTGAATAGACAATACTTTATTGTTTTTCTGTTTTAATACTTTGAGCCAACTCTCATTTGGCTGAATGTATTATTCAGTTTATCTCATATCTAAAACTGAATGCCCCCCCAAAGTATGTACTGGTCAGCTTTGGGGAGCTCTAGGGACACGGTGAGCCCATCATTTACTTGGAACATGGCCTACCTGGTTTCCTAGTCTGTGTCACACACAGGGGGTTCTTGAGCTGTAGACGCAGTTCCCAGACCACAGTCTACTTACTGTGTTAGTGTCTGATAGTGTGCCGAGAAGACTGGCACGGAGACCATTAGACTGTGTGTTCTTGTTCTCAACATTTTCTCTCTTTCTTTTTTTAAATACGTGTTTATTGATTTTGTGTGTATGTGTGAATTTAACAGTTTTAAGTTTTATTTTATTTATTTATTTTATTTTTGTTGCAGATGTTTCTCCCTTTTCTCCCGTTGACACCTTCCTCCCAATCCCTCCTCCTCACCCCAGCATTGTTGTCTGTGTCCGTGGTTACGCACACAAGCATATAAGTTCTGTGGTTTCTCTCTTCCCTCTCCACACCCGTCCCCCTCTTCTGAGGTTTGTCAGTCTGTTCCCTACTTCTATGTCTTTGGGTCTGTTTTGTTCCTCAGTTTGTTTTGTTCATTATAGTCCACAAATAAGTGAGATCGTGTGATATTTGTCTTTCTCTGCTTGGCTTGTTTCGCTTAGGATAACATTCTCCAGGTCCCTCCATGTAGTCTCAAAGGATAAGAGATCTTTCTTTCTTACAGCTGTATAGTACTCCATTGTGTATATGTACCACTGCTTTTTTATCCATTTTTCTACTGATGGACACTTGGGCTGTTTCCAGATCTTAGCTAATATAAATAGTGCTGCTATGAACATGGGGATACATATATTCTTTCTGATTGGTGTTTCAGGCTTCTTAGGATATATTTTTAGGAGGGGGATCACTGAGTCAAATGGCAGTTCCATTTTTAATTTTTTGAGGTGACACCATAGTGTTTTCCATAGTGGCTGCACCAGTCTGCATTCCCACCAGCAGTGCACTAGAGTCCCCTTTTCTCCACACCCTCAACGACACTTGTTGTTTGATGATTTGTTGATGGCGGCCATTCTGACAGGCATGAGGTGATATCTCATTGTTATTTTAATTTGCATCTCTCTGCTTAGAGACATTGAACATTTTTAGAGAGAGAGAAATGGAGAGGGAAATAGAAACATCAATGTGACCGAAATATCAATCGGCTGCCTCCTGCACGGTCCCTACTGGGGATCAAGCCCACAACCCGGGCACGTGCCCTGTATGGGAATCAGAGTAGGACCTCTCCGTCCATGGGACAATGTTCAATCCACTGAGCCACACCAGCCAGGCTGTTCTTGACCTTTCCACAACCTTTGATTTTATGAATGAAAATTGCTTACAGGCTAAGCTCAACTAGCTAAATGTAGACTCCTACCAACTTCATGAGGGACCCTGAAGTCCTGCAAAATTCTCAGCTAGTGGGAACAACATTTTAGAATCGCAGAGGGGCAGCGACCTGTCCTGGCTTTCCTTCCTCAGTCCTGCGCCTGCATTTCCTTCCGGATGCGGCAGCTTCTCTCTCTCTTTCCAAGACACAGTGTCGTTGTTATCATCTCCCCAAGTTCCAGACTCAGACGTTCCGAGTAGGAGGGGGGCGGGGACAGCCCTCTGCCCAGCAGTCAGAGCAATCATGAGCCCTTAAGAGAAACAAGTCAAGACCAACCACTCTGAACGTTAAAAAGTATTATTTTTAGACCCTGTAACTTTGAACCGAATTTCAAACTCTAAGACCTTAGAAACGGTACACTGTAAACATTTCTTGCAGCAAGGATCTTTTTAGAGGATGTGGCAAGAACTAGGTTACCCAAAGCGGAGCAGTCACTTATTGGGTTTACTCTGCGTGGGACGCAACTCCGGATGAGACACACGTCTGATTTTACCTTCCCAGGATTAGGTTGGCATGAATTTACTGGACAGATAGAAAGCACCTCATTCTGTTATGGACATATGCAATAACAAATAACAATATGCAATAAGTAAATAAAATCCATCTTTACCACACTGAAGTTTGTAAAGTGTTTTCACAGCTTTAAGTCATTTCTTTTCTTTTTTTTTTTTAAACACAATAACACAACAAACAATACCATTTATGGGGCTGGGATTTTTGCTCTTCTCAAGTTTAGAGATGAGAAAAGAGACAGTCAGAAATTATGTACACAGAGAGCCACCAACAGTCCTGTGCTATTAAAATCTGCTTGCTTTTGTGAAGTAATTCTACACTTACTTTTAGCAGAAACTAGGAACAGATTTTATGTATAGTGTAAGGTAAGAAAATGAGCCAAGTGACACATATTTTATATAAAAATATTTCCAAAATGACCAGGCAGAAAACCTTTCTCATAGATGTTGTCCCTGTTGTCTATTACCATAATTCTTTTTCCCTTCCCCTTTTCCCCAGCAGTTATGTCAGAGGACACCTGGAGTGGGGAAAATCTCTCTTGATGTTTGTGAGCGGAAATCGTTTCACAGGGATTGAGAGGGTCTGCTTTGGAACTACTCTGTTGAGTAGCTCTGCATCCTGACTGAGGTGTTGCAGCAGGAGAATCTTTGTCTTTTGAAATTCGTGCTGGTTGATTAATTTTTTGAATTTATTTTAAAGCATTTCAATAATCCTTAAGGGATTTTAATTCCCAACGCATTTACAAGACGCCCACATTAATGACACTTTTGGGGGTTACAGATGTTCCATCACCCCGTCACCCTGGTTGACAGCATTTTTGAATTGTATTCTCACCTCTTCATTAGATGTCAGCACGTGACATTTCTGGGTTTTGTTTAAAATACAACGTATATTAGGTAGAACGTTTTCATTTTGAATGATAAATAAACCTATCAAACTCTTTTCTTTTTTTTTTTTTTTTTGCACTTTTCTTTTAAAAATTAATGAATTAGAATTTTGAAGCTTTGTTATTTTAAAGTTGAATAAAAGGGAAGTGTTCCCAAAGGCACAATTCACAGCTTTTCACAGGGCAGGCTCCTTGGCAAGTCTCACAAGAGATGTATGGGAAACAAGTCAACAAAAGGATACTAGCCGCATGCCCAAGTTGAATTATATCGAAAACAGAGAATATTCCTTTGCCATTTTGTTTTATAAATGTATGATAAACTCCTACCGTCTAATTTATTTCTCCACAAGTCAGCATTTATATTACAGAACACAGTCATTATACAGTAAGAATTTAAAACTCAGTCTGAATCTAATCTGAATACTGATTTGAGGAAATCCAAAGAAAAAGAAACCAGTGCTATTTACTAGATAGCTGAGAATTGGGATATTAGCTAAGTAAGTATCCATGGAAACATAATTTGAATCATTATACCAAGATATTACATTTCCTGTATTTATCAAATGTTTATGACTTTCAATAACATATAAATTATATATAAGTAATTTTGACTTTTCTAGTACCTAAAAATATTATACTTTCATTTATTTATTTGCAATGAGTTCAATTTTTTAGCTCTCTGGGTAGTATTTTCACTCACTGCACATTAAACCTGATAGAAAAGTTTCATGACATGAAATGTATATTATTCATGAACCAATTGTTCACTCTAAAATTATACAAGCATTAGGACTTCTTTTGCAATGTTAAATCAGATTACTCTTTAAAGTTTTCTCATAGATCTTTTTCAAGATTGCCAATTACATGTAATTTTCTTTTGTTTACTCCAAGTTATATTTTTAAATAAAGCTTATAATTTGTAGTGATATGACCATCTTTGCGTTTTTGCTTTTCCTGGTACTGACCCCTAACCCATAAATTCCAGGGCATACTTCAATTTCAACTTACTTTTTACCCAACTATTATTTCAGCAAAAAAACAAAAAGTAAAACAATAAAAATAGATCTTTTTCTTGAAACTTAATATAAAGTCATTCATTTATAAGTAATCTTGGAATTTTAGATTTAATCCCACACCCTGGCAACATCACGTGGTATTGTAAACACCATTTTTCATGAATAATAATTTTACAATTGTTAATACAATAAAAAAATTTAACACTGACTATATGCAACTATCCTTTCAATGTCAAATTACATTATTCTGCAACTTTCATAACAATTGTGTAAGCCTTCCATGATGAGCTATTTTAGAATATTTTCCCTAACATGTGCAAATACCAATTTTGGCCACTTGTGCAACCGGATACTGATAGTGACCAGTGCTTTGCAACTTTGACTGTGTGCAGGAATCTTGGGAGGCCTCTCTCAAAGCTCTGATTCAGATTGAGGGTGGGGTCTGGGATGGAGCCTTTCTAGGCATTTCCCGGGAGGTGCTGATGATGCTGGTCTCCAGGATATACTTTCAGTAACAGGGTCCTTGACAACCTGTCTTTGGGTGCTTTGGACTTCTTTGAATTTTACAAAACACAGTATGCTGCTATCATGGAATTTAGGCGGATGACCAGGCAATTCCTTTGGTATTAAAGTGGCTTATTTGCCTTTAATTTTCCAACCTTCTGTTTTCGGTTTGCCTCATTTTTCCTTTGATATCAATGTTTGCCACAGATAATTGAGTTACGTTTTTTTTTCTTGCCTAAACTTCTGTTAACCCTAGCTTTACATTTTATTTTTCAGCTCATAAAGTAAAAATAATCTTTTGAAATAATAGGAACCATTACCCTTTTATCCATTGTATAGGTTTTTTTATTGAAACACCTTAAATCATAGGCCACTGATGGCCTAAGTACTTGGCGATGATTCACAGGGGTCCAGAGCAAGCTAAATGGTGTGCAGGGCGATGTAGTTTTAAACAGTATTTCTTATACTAAACCAATATCTTTGAAGCTCTATTATCACTGGGAATGTACGCCCTTTACCCTATTCTGCAAAGAGAGGACTACCAATTCTCAATAAACTATATAGCTAGTAGTCATTCGTTCATTTTATTAGAGGAACTGAAAATCAAGGAGTTCGTCATTTAACAAACGTCCTTTCTACATCGTGTGGCACTGCGAGGTGTTACTGTGGGGCCTACTTCTGCCATTCGAGTATGCTGTTACTCCTGTTGTTATAAGTTGAGATAAAGTAGACCAACCACAACTATGTACATCTCTAACTCCGCAAGTGTCTTTCAACCTAGTAATTCATAATAAATGACCACATCATTACCTCATAAAACGTAGGCAATAAATGTTTCCCTTTAGCTTCTTTCATTGTAAAATACATAATAGTCAATAATTTATATATTCATATCTCAAAACGTTTACTTATGTGCCATTCGTTAAATTAACACAGTTGACTATGCACTCTCAAGGATAACATTTCCAACGGTTGTGTCATGTTTATTGCTAAACTAAGATCTCCTACTAATACGATCTATTTTCTTCTATCAATTAACTATCCTCTCCGAACCACATTTTATTTTTTTAAATAACAATCCAAGTCGGCGCCTGACCTTTCACGGAATCTATTAAAACCCCGGAACAATGCTTCTGCACACTGTTCCTTTGATGCTTCTTGAAAAAGTCTTCCTCCTTTTCATTTAAAATTTATTTGTCTCCCTGGTCATATCCTGGAAACTTTCTTGGAGTAAAAAGCACAAAATGTCATTTGTAATTGCTCGTTAAGCATCCTTACATTTATTTAATCGTTCTGAGAACCCATCTCTCCCGTATTCCACACTTCTTGATATAATTGGTGTGATTGATGTGAATACAGAACAGTGAGAGTGTAGCAAATCACGGTAGATTATCCATGATTTCCGGTTAAAACTATCAGACAGTGCACAAACATGTAAAACTAATCATTTCAATGTATTAATGGAATAAATCTATCAACAAGGAATCCCATTGACACACAGTGAGGACGGTTCTCACCATGAATGATGCAGCAAAGGCTAAGCTCAGATGCACGTCGGAAAGGAATCAAAATATTTTGTTTATGATATAATTCGATTAGAAGAATCCTTTAACTTGTCATCAAATTTGTAGAAATTGAGCTGCTTCATTGTATTAAAAAAAATAAAAGTTGAGAAAAAATTGAAAATAAAAGGAGAAATCTTTAGAGTATTTGATGACAATATGGACAATCACAAAATTAAATCTTTAGATAATACATTATTCTTCCATGAATTGAAATGTGTTTGGGGAAATATAGTGTTTGGAATTACAATATAATGTACGAATATGTTTCAGGAAAACTTGAAAAATTGTTTAAGGCAATTCTAGAATATACTATGTATTGTGTAAAAAAATTCAATAAATTTTATTCTAATGTAAACTAGATAAAAATCATTATTTCTTTTGACAGATTTAATCTTTTATTGTCCTCTGCCATGTTTACAGATGTCTTTCCACCATAGTACGCACTTAAAAAACATTCTTTACTGATCTGCCTGAAAGTACCCTTCAGGACTTATGCCAGGCAAGTTATTTTGATTAAATATTAAATGTAAATGATTTTGTCATAAGAGCAACTTCAGTAAGTGCTCTGTGGACTTTAATGATTACTTGCTACTGAAAAGATGCTTAAATAGTGTTACCGAGAGTTCGATAAAAACTTTCTCCTGCATAATCACTACAGTACTGCAAAAATGTATCCTAACTCCAGCCTTCTGAATCACATCCTCATCATTTCTCCATACTGAAGGAGGTTTGTGTCCTTAGGGTGATGCTGGCTAGGACTTCTGTCTTCACCTCGATTCTCAATGCCCTCCTGTCTCCTCTGTCACGGGAGCCCCTCCGCTGTGCCCGAGCACCGTGAAGTGGGGCTCGGAGTCCTTCTGTGTCCCCCGCCGGAGGTCAACAGCAGCAGCAAGGAGCAAACAAAAGCAATAACTAAAACCAAGTGCAGTCGTCCCCCGCCACTTGGGCTTCGACCTGCGTGGCTTCACTTGATGGCGGTTTTCCCAATGTTATGCTATATTTGTATATATACACAATATACTATAAATAAAGAATCCTACTTCGGGAAATTCACGTCTGGAGGTGGAGTCTGGCCCCGATAACCGAGGGCCGCCTGCATTGGGCTTCACTGCCCGCAGCCCCCGCAGCCAGTGCGCCACAGTTTTGTCAGGGGCACCGGAGCATCCTTGCCACTTTCTTCTGCATAAGATTTCAGCTCATTCCATCATTTACCTCCAAAGTCTCCTCCAAATACCTGTTCCCGTGCCCTGACTTATCCAATAATTCCCCCCTCCTTTTTTTAAAAAATATTTTTTCTTTATTGATTTTGGAGAGAGAGGAAGGAAGAGGGAGAGAGCGATAGAAACATCGATGAGAGAGAACATCGACTGGCCGCCTCCTGCATGCCCCCCAGTGGGGATGGGGCTCACAACCTGGGCATGTGGCCTGACTGGGAATCGAACCGGCCACCTCTTGGTGCAGGGGCCGACGCTCAACCACGGAGCCACCTGGCCGGGCTTTCATGACTCTCTTAAAAGAAAGGGTGACTGTGGGTCCTGGCTCTCTTCTGTACAGTCCCTAATCATTCTTTTCTTGGCACGTGACCTTGTGTTTCTCTGCTGCTTTTCTTGGGGAACCACAGCTGTTAAGTGTGCGATGATTGCATTAGGATGTGACTGGGAGGGACTTTAGGTCCTGGCTCAGTGTGTCAGTTGTCAGCTGTTCCGGGACTGGGGTACAGCCTCCTCTCTTCCAGGAGTGAGTGGGAGCGCACCCTGCGGTCCCAGTGGAGGCCTGTGTTGTCCACAGAGGGTCAGGGGGAGGATGAGTGCCTGCCTTCTCTGCTCTCCATCACCGCCTCGGACGGCTGTCTTGCCCAGAGAAGTAACGTGCGTTTCACATGTGTGGTTGCAGCTACGCCGAAGCCGTTTCTGTGATGCTGTGTTGTTGGTGGGGGAGGTGTAACTGGGGAAAGGAGACTTCAGATCCATGGTGACTTCCCCGCTCGTCATGCTTTGTTAAAGCTACACCAGCAGATTGACTTGGAACTGCTTGTCGGATTGATGTTCCAATCGTTCGGCGAGTGGCTTTTGAACCCTTCTCTTCCGTCATCCAAATGGCCTCTGATGAATGGAGGTTTGCCAAGGGTGCTGGTAGGAACCACTCTGTAGATGGGGATTTATTACAGACCGTAATCTTTAAACTGATGATAACAGGGATTTAAACGAGTGAATGAACTATGAATGTGCTTTCCTATTAATTTATCAATTACAAATAATAAGTATATAAGTGAACAATTTAATTTTCTAATAAATGCTGCAACATGTTGATTTTAGCCTGTATAATTTTGTCCTGTTATTATTTTTAAATAAAACCCATCACATAAAAGACAACAATTTAATATCATGTAAATTAATAAGGGTTTTGCACAATTCATCATAGTGCTTAGCAAGAGTATGCATTTCTTTTTGCTTTTTTATTTTGGTTAATGTTAAACTAATACTTTTATAGTTCCTTGGTATATTCTGTCACAATTGCCTGTTTATGTTCATTTCTGTTTCTAGTTTTCTCTTATATGATTTGATGCTGTTTTATTTACATGAACAATATCCGTAATTAAACCATATTCTTTTGGCTGGTACCGTTTACCTTTGATCCTGGGTCTTCCTTGCCTCATAATTTCACTACCTGCGGTTTCTTTTCATTCTCTTTTTTTAATGTAAGTTGAACCACAAAAAAAATGTAATTTTGTTCTACAGAGGTGTG
Source organism: Molossus molossus (assembly GCF_014108415.1). Classification (NCBI taxonomy): domain Eukaryota; kingdom Metazoa; phylum Chordata; class Mammalia; order Chiroptera; family Molossidae; genus Molossus; species Molossus molossus. The sequence continues at coordinate 113,993,347 of NW_023425399.1, forward strand.
TCTGTCTTTAAGGAAAGGAACATCTGGCTTTGGGTTTTACCTCAGTAGGAGATGCTTTTCTGGTGTTCGGAAAGGACACCACTCGAGGGTTAGCCTCACCTGCAGAACGGTCCGAGGGGACACCCCAGCTCCCCAGGACAGCCAGGATGAGACTGGTTGTTTTCCTCTTGAAGGGACCAAGAAGAGAAAGAAAAATGGAAAATTCAGAAGCCAAGTCTTGGAAAAGCCAGAAAATTCCGTTATAGTGAGATACGGTTCAGCAGCATAACGACATTCTACAGGATTAAAGTTCCACTAAATTACACGAGGAGCAAAGTGACAGGGGTTGACATCAATCTTGTTAAAAGCAGAGCAGAGGACTGAGCGGTGTTCTCCAGGGGTCGGTGACTGGCCCCTGCCCACGCCCTTCTCCAGTGAGCCGGGAGAACGTGGACTCATCACAGGCTTCCGAGTGCAGCTCTGAGCTAGGAGGGTCTGGCTCTGCAGTGTAGAGGGGCCAGGGTGTTGCCAGCTCCTCCCACATCCCATTCCTCCCTCCCAATGCCAATTCCTCTGTTACCAATACATCAAAAATGATTAACCATTGTTTCGACAATTGTTTAGAGGTATAGATGTCCGGCCCTATCTCGGTTTTGCTTCTTTCTCAGTAAGCAGAAACAAGTTCAGAGTATACCCTATTCTTTCTTTCTTAGGCTGGTCAACGATGAATCCATTCTTTGCTAAGTATTCCCATTCCCAAACCAGCACCCCCGGCCCAGCCAATGAGCTCTGCCGGAACTGTTACTGTGGCCTTCTGGGGGCCGGCCCCTTGCAGTACTTTCTCTGCAGCTGAAACCAGGCAGGTCGATCACCGGGGTGTTGAACATTAGTTTCCTGAAGACATTAGGACTTAATATTTCCCACTCCTTGAAATCGCAGTAAATGAATGAGATGCCTGACTAATTCTGAAGTGGATGAAGTTTTCTTGTTTTGTAACATGCTTGCTTATTTGTTTAGTGAGACCTCAACAACCTATTCAGAGCACAGAACATTCTGGTTCCTTGCTCACATTAAACTAAGAATAGAACTTTGTTGAGAAAGAAACATAGCATATATACTTAAAATATAGTCCACTATTTTTTTGCCACTTAGACATGGACAGAGTCTGTGGAAGAGAACTCACAAGGTCATTTCTCAGGTAACTGTGTGACACCAGGCGTTTTGAGATGCCTGTTGAGCTGATCTAAATGCTTTATTCAAACTATTATTCATTATCTTCCTATTATTTCAATTCATAAAGGATGTTAACTAGAGCTCTGGTCACTGCCCCAGGGACTGATGGGTAACCTTCGGCAGACTCCTGATGAGTCAGAACAATGAAGTCTTCGTACTGTGCGTGGCCCACCAGGCTGGTGAACTCAGTGAGGAGACACGCACTGTTTCATAGCAATTTGCATGATAATATATGTTCCTCCATGATTAGTCAAATGTGATTCCTTTTTATTGTAAAATTAATTCTGTAGCTCTGATGATTTAATATTTACCTTTGAAATGTAGAACAACGTTTTAATGGGATCTGGACAAATTTGATGACATTGATGCACGGAAACACCCCAAAGCACTGGACTCGGCCTCTGTTCACGGGGTTCTCCTGTTCTCCTGACTCGGCCTCTGCCCACGGGGTTCTCCTGACTCGGCCTCTGCCCACGGGGTTCTCCTGACTCGGCCTCTGCCCACGGGGTTCTCCTGTTCTCCTGACTCAGCCTCTGCCCACAGGGTTCTCCCTACTTGGACTCTGCTCACGGGGTTCTCCTGACTTGGACTCTGCTCACGGGGTTCTCCTGACTTGGACTCTGCTCACGAGGTTCTCCTGACTTGGACTCTGCCCACGGGGTTCTCCTGACTCGGCCTCTGCCCACGGGGTTCTCTTGTTCTCCTGACTTGGTCACTCAGGAGAAAGGCAGGAGGGAAGGCAAAGGGAGGACGGGCGTGAGGACGTGGAAAATGCCCTGGACTAGCTGTGGGACAGAGATGGTGTTCAGCACGTTACACTGTTATTTTTCCCAGCAGTTATCTTACGGGATGGGTTTCATCCTTCTTCCTCTTATGATAAAATCTAAGCTCTCAGGGGATAAATTTCTTCCTGACATCTTGCTGAAGTTACATGACACACTGATATCCTACTGAAGTGACAAAAATCCAGGATTAATGGGTTTTTATAAACACTACACTACAAACGTGTATTTTTATACATATATACACTTAACAATGACATGAGTAACTCAAATTTTCTGAAAAATCAAATTTAGAAATAAATGAATATATTTTGTCCTAATGGAATGAAACGGTTTCCAGTCTTTATGTTAAACAGTCATCTGCATTGTATTAGGAAAAACATTCTTTAAACTATTTTTCAAGGTTGAGACCACCCCACCGCGTGAGTTATTTAAAGGGTGCACACAATGCTTTTACGTCGAAAGTTTTATTAACTTAGATACTGTGAATTAATTATATCATGCAGCTTAAAATATTAAGGAGGGATTATCTTCAGAGACATGGTATAGCGTCCCCTGGAGAGTCAGCGAGTGAGAGTTAGCGTTCTCTTGGTGCAGGGTCGACACTCAACCATTGAGCCACACGAGCCGGACTCATTTTTCCATTTAGCATTTACCTGTGGATAATATTGCACCAATTCCAAAATGAATGGAGAAAATTAGATGAGACATAGCAAGGGGAAGAAAACAGCAGATTAAGATAGACAAGCAGAAGGGATACAATTCAAAAGAGCAAAACAAAACAAAACTAAACAGAAGGGTAGGGAAAGAGAAACCACAAAGATAGAGCGCTCACAGACCGGAATTAAAAACCTGGCCGACAAAATGCAGTCAAGGCTCAGTTCTGTCAGGGTTTTGGCGAGGATACATTGTAAATGTTTTAGGGTACATTGTAAATGTTTTAGGCACTTGAGTAACCAGTTTTCTTTACAGGGTCTTAATGCCCTGCTGTGCCTGCAGCCAGTTAATAAAGAGAGTGCATGTACCATGGAAACTCTTCAATTAGTGATGAAGTTGTGCCGGCTACCTTGTAATAATAGGAGAGACAGTGATTTTCTTTGGGGTGTTAGGAAGTGATAAATTACCATATTGATTGCTTCAGACTTTAAAGTGTATTCCGACCATTTTCTATCATGTATATGTCAACGAGAGGCAAAGCTGACTTGTATTTCAAAATATAGTAGACATTGAGCAGGTATGAGCATGAGAGCTATTTAATTCTATGAAAAGATACAGGAGTCATTTCAAATGAATGCCCCTCATTACTGATTATCTGTAGAATCTTAGGGCTAACTCCAATGAGTTCTGTTTATATATAAAGCATCCTTCACACTCTCACCACCACATAAGGCTGGACTTTCTTGAATCTCACTCTTCACATATTGTTTATATTAGCTTTGGGTATAATGAACTCAGATTTGATTTCCTGAACTAGTCAGTCAAGTCCTTTGGCCACATCCTTTCCATTTGGCCAGTAAGTAGAGAATTGTATCTCTTCAACTAAGCCAAATGGTACTACTTTCCCTGACCAGCCAGAACAGAAGCCCACAGCCCACGAGAACTACTTTTCCATATCGACAGTCTTGCCATTTTTACAGCTCAGGGGTGGATCTGGGTCACTGTTGTTCATGCTTTGTATCAAAGCTCCTATTTTACAACAGTTTTATAGCAAAGATATGCATTCATCGGCCCTTTCCTAAATTTTAACTGTAAAACATTTTAGATCATTTTATGAATATATAAAATATTTATTTATGGACTTTTTCTAGTGTTCAGCTGCTGCTGTGACTATTGCGTACCTTCATTTGGAAATAATTCCTCTTCTTTCTCATCCTTAGGAGTGGGGGGAGCAGAACAGAGGGGAGACCTGGAGCTCCAACATTATTAGTAACTGCTTAGAGGTTTTTTAAACACAGCAGACTATTTTTATTTTTATTGATTTTTAGAGAGAGAGCGAGGAAGAGGGAGAGAGATAGAAACATCGATGAGGAGAACATCGATTGGTCACCTCCTGCATGCCCCCCACTGGGGATTGGGCCCACAACCTGGGCATGTGCCCTGACCGGGAGTGAATTGAATGGGCGACCTCTTGGTGCAGGGGTCGACGCTCAACCACTGAGCCACCCTAGCCAGGCCATAGTGGACTATTTTAATCCCTACCACCAATGTCTGGGAGGGCCAGTTGCATTTCCTTTTGTCCAGCACTTGCAATTTTAACCTTTCTGGTGGGTTTGGTGAACTTGAAGTCCTAATTTGCATTTTCCTTACGGTTTCATGTGTAAATGCCACTGGGTAGCCCCCTTTCTGAAATTCCCATTCAAGTTGCTAGCTCTTTTCTCAAATCACGTTGTTTGCCTGTTATTTACTGATTTGTGAAGGTTCTTTGCATGTTCTGCTACAAATTCTAAGTATAAATTTTGATAAATTCCACCTCTTATTTTTTTTACTAGTGGCTCTGTGTTTGAAGAAATATTGGACTATTTGAAGACCTTTAAAATATTCTACATTTCTCCCCATGAGTCATTGAGTTTCAGTTTTTACATTTAGGTCTGTATATCTTCTCCAATTGATGGTTTTTCTTATGGTGTCAATAAGGTTTCATTTTTTCCCCCAAATAGATACAGTTTTGTCTTTCCACCATATTTTAAAATGATATTCAATTTCTATTGTAACCATGGGCCCTCTTTCTGAAAACCATGAACAATATATGTCTTGGTCTGTTTCTATAACTTCAGAAATTTTATACTATACTTCCTCCAATTTTACTCATCTATTTCAAAAGGAATTCTATTGTATAGATATTATGTTTATAAACATATTTTAGAATCATTTTCTCAAATTGCATGTATAAATCTGCTGGCTTTTTATAAGTATGGTATCGAATCTATAGTACCAATTGATAATAAATGGTATTCTAATGATATCAAGACATTCAATCCATGAACATAACACATCTGTTCATTTTTATGACCTTATTTGTATTTAAAAATTTTTACATGCCTTTTCAAAATCAATTTCTATTTATTTAGCAATTTTTAAAAAATTGCTAAAGATTAAAGGTGGTATGTTTTGAATCCAGAGCTTCTGGAATTGGCAGACAAAGGGGAGTTTCTACACAGTCATAGGCTTCTCTTCACCTTAGCGGGATGCACTCCGGAGAGAGATGGGGAGGGCAGAAGACAGACCCCCCCCCCCCCGGGATAGGAGCCTGGAGGGGCAATCAGTCACGGCTGAAGGATCACAGAGCCCTTCCCATACTTTCTTCCTTGAGGGGGGAAGTGCTTGAAACCTTGGAAAAGGGAGGGAGAGAGGCAGCAAACCCTGGGACTCCCAAGGCACAGAGGAAGACCCACCATGGCTGGGGATTTAAATACATTTTAACAAATACTTTCACTGTGGAGAAGTTGCTGAACACCATTCTGGACACAAGATCGTATGTCAATATTATTCAAAGATTTTTATGGGAAAATGTTGCAACATGCTCTCCCAAATAATGTGTATCAGATAAATGAAGGATCCTTGTTAACTCCTCTTTAAGTGTTTGGTAGAACTCACCGGTGAAGCCATTGGGTTCTAGCCTTCTCTTTGTTGGATGATTTTTATTTTATTTTATTTATTTTTTATCCTCATTGGAGGACATTTTTCCATATTTTGTTCAGATAGAGTGGGAGGGAGAGAGAGAGAGAGAGAGAAACATCGACATGAAAGGGACACATCGAGTGGTTGCCTCCTGCAGGACCCAACCAGGGCCAGGGACAAACTGCAACCGAGGTAGGTGCCCTTAGCGGGAACCAAACCCGGGTCTCTCTGGACCACAGGCCGATGCTCTCACCACTGAGCCAAACTGGCCAGGGCTCTTTGTTGGATGATTTTGATTATTGATTCAATCTCCTTGTTTGTTATTTGTCTGTTCAGCTTTTTCTAGTTCGTTGTTATTCAGTGTCGGTAGATTGCATCTTTCCAGGAGTGAGTTCATTTCTTCTGGGCTGTCCAGTTTCTCGTGTATCATTTTTCATAGTCATCTCTCCAGACCAAGAGCAGGAGAACACAATCCTCTCTCGTGCGTGTGGAACATTCCTAAGCTACGGCACGTGCCAGGCCACTGAACGAGTCCGAACAAATGTGACAATGATTAAAATCACGCAGAATTTCTTTTCTAATCACAATGGAATCAAACTGTCAGTCAATAAAGTAAGAAAAATCAGAAAATGCAGAAATTAAACAACACTCTCTTGAACTACCAATGATTCAAAGAAGAACTCAGAAGGGGAATTAGAAAGTATCTGAGGACAACAAACCAAAACTCCTGAGACACAGTGTAAACAACACTCAGAAGGACGTTTATGGAGATGAACACCCACAATAAAAAAGGAAGAAATATTGCAAATACACAACCTGGCGTTACACTCCCAGGAAGGAGAGAAAGAACAAACCAGGCCCAACGTTAGCAGAAGGTAAGAAATAATAAAGATCTGAGCAGATATAAATGAAGTCTGGAAAACTTAGAAAAATGACAGAAATCAACCAAACTCAAAGTTGTTTTCTTTTAAAAAATATTCTCCACATCATTAACCATGAGGGGAATGCAAATTAAAACCCAAACCAGATGCCACTTCACAGTAATTAAATACCTAAAATTAATTTTTTTACAGTGAAAGTGCTGAAGAGATGTGAATAATTGAACTCTTAAAAGAGGCTGTTGGGAATGCCAAATGATACCGCCAATTTGAAAAACAGTTCGGAAGTGTCTCAAATATTTAAATGCACTAGTGCCATGTGACTCTGCAACCTCATTCCTAGATAATTACCGACAGGAGGTTAAAACATATGTTCACACAAAAAAACTGTACTTTTATTTTTTTGTTCTCCAAGCACAACGTCCCCAAAATAGAAACAACCCAGGTGTCCTTCCCTTGTGAGTGTGCATTAGCTGCAGTCCACAATGGATACTCCTTACCAATAAGAAGGTCAAGCCACCGACACCGCACAGATCAACAGCAGACGGAATGTGCCAAGTAGAAATGAGACCAAGGTGACCACGGTGCGTGCTTCCATTCAGATGACATGTTGGAAAAGGGGAAACTGTATGGACGGACAACAGATGAATGTTTTCCAGGAAATGGGGCCCAAAGGAGGCGATAACTCCAAAGGGGCGTGAGGTACTGGGATTAGGAAAGTGGTCCATATTGGGACAGTTGGTGGTTACCTGGCTCTGTGCATTTTTACAACCTATGCAACTAGACGCTGAAAAAAAAAAAATGAATCATACAGTATTTAGATTGTTACTTCAATTAAGAAATACAAATCGGAGAGAAGCATCTTTGACATCCCCCTCCATATATAATTACTCCTTGGTAGTTATAGAAAGATAATCATCATTTCAGACCAGGAGAGATTGTCTCATAATAAATATGGACTCTCTGTGGTCTTGTTTGCTTGTTTAGCTATGTATTTTATGCATATATACACACATTACTTGATAATGGAATCTGAAAATACAATGTGCCGAATGAGGTTAGGCACCAGATACAGACTTGTGAATGACAAGGTTGGCTTCGCTAGAGGTAGCAGGTGATACCCCTCACCAAAATCAGCTGCAAAACCAGGCAACCTAGCTGAATAGACGGGCTACATAGCTCTTGGCTACTATGAACACGTGGCAGTAGTACTTGGAAGAATTTCCCTCAGTTCTCGGCTTCAGAACACTTTCCTGCCCAGGGGAGGAGGGAGACAGGAACAGAGCAGAGCAGCCCAGCTGAGCTGAGAAGGCCGAGCTCGAAGTGAGGGCCAGGCGAGGCTGCGGAGCAGGTGGTGGGGTGCCCAGAGGAGCCAGCTGTGTAGGAGAACAACCACCTGGGGCCTTTTAGGTGGCACCTAACACGGGCTGGAGTGGGCACACTTGAAACTGACCAGGGTTGGTGAAGAACCTGGTCAGTGGATGGTGGTTTTCTTTCATCTGAGAGGGAAACTCAACACACCATCAACATACACGGGAGACACAGAGAGCTGCATTAGTCACAATTAAAACAGAAACATTTTATTTTATTTATTTATTTTTTTTAATTTTATTTTTGTTACAAATGTTTCTCCTTTTTTACCCCATTGATACCCTCCTCCCCATCCCTTCCGCCCCGTCCCCTGCTTTGTTGTCCATGTCCATTGGTTATGCGTACACGCATGTAAGTTCTGTGGTTTATCTCTTCCCTCCCCCCACCACCCCCTCTTCTGAGGGTTGTCAGTCTGTACTCTAGTTCCATGTTTCTGGGTCTACCCTATTCCTCAGACTGTTATGTTCATTATATTCCATAAATAAGTGAGATCATGTGGTATTTGTCTTTTTCTGCTTGGCTTGTTTCACTTAGGATAATACTTTCCAGGTCCCTCCATGTAGTCTCAAAGGATAAGAGATCTTTCTTTCTTACAGCTGCATAGTACTCTATTGTGTACATGTACCACTGCTTTTTTATCCATTTAAAAACAGTTACTTATTAATCCATTTAAAAGAGTACACCAAATAGAAATAATTTAATTTTATGAAAATGATTACATTTTCCAAAACAAAAACTAGAGTAATGAGAAGGGGGGTATTGTTAGATGTTTTTGTGCATGACGTCAGTGAATAGCTAGATAGAAGTCAGCTTGAGTCTCACATCCGGCTCCTTTATCTAGTGTGACTTCAGATACTGTTTGGTAGAAATCTACAAGAAAAATAAGACTTCACACAAATATGTGGTTTTATTTATTTTTTATTGTTTTTAAAATAAATTTTCTTATCAATGTTAGAGAGAAAGGAAAGGAGAGGGAGAGAGAGATAGAATCATTGATGAGAGAGAACATCGATTGGCCGCCTCCTGCATGTCCCCCACTGGGGATCAGGCCCACAACCTGGGCATGTGCCCTGACGGGAAATCGAACTGGTGACCTCTTGGTGCAGGGTCAACACTCAACCACTGAGCCACACCAGCCAGGGCAGATATGTGGATTTAAAGGCAAGGGATATTATTATACTTATCTGATAAATTTGGATATTCATTTTTGGTTCTCTCTCCCCAATTTTACAAAGTGGTTGTTTCTTAGAGGTGAGCTGTAAAGGGGAAGTTGAGACCATATCAATAAATAATCACTTTTCCCATACACGGATCTGTTACACTGAGTAAGCATCGCCCATTAACAAAATATCGGCTCCATGAGTGATGGAGATCTCGCAGATGTTACACAGTGTAAGACACTCACATTCCTAATATCTCTACGGCTCTCACGAGAAAGATAAGTTTTATAAAGGTGTCCAACTTCTGGTTGAAGATAAAAGTTTTGCAAAATTCTCTTTCTCCTTTTCACTTTTTGCTTCAAATATCTCCCATAATATCAGTGAAAACAAATATTGTGAATGTTCTCCTTTGGAATGACAGAACAGACTCGCTTTGTTCATTTTTGAGAAAGTCTGCAATAGATCCGTCTGAATAAATATAATTTGCCTTTCAGTCACTTGAAGTTCTAACGATGTTCTATGAAACAAACAAACAAACAAACAAATAAACAAACAAACAAATGTGCCTGGTTCAGCTTCAAACTCAATCTCCAAATGCTTTTCTACTCTGGAGAATGGCTGGGAGAAATCAGACCTACTTGAGCCTCTTCCCAGAAGAACTGGGACCCCAGCCGGTCAGGACCTGCAGGGACACACTGGCCCTGTCCCTCACTATGTCCAGAGCAGCTTCGGCAGTGTCTCAGGATCTCCCCAGACCCACCCTTCACATTCACTTACACATCTCACCTTGTTCAGACACTAGCTGAGTTCCTGAAAAGCAAAAAGCATCTGTCTTGAAGGATGACACATAATATGGAATACTTTTAAAACATAATTTTAAATGCTCGGGATCTAATCATACTTCATTAGGCACGTAAATTTAAGAAATACAATTTGTACTAATCCAGTGGTCAGTAGAAATCATACCAACCATGTTTCAGATGTTGAACTTAGAAAACTGAAAATTTTAAATAAATGTATATTTTTTAAAAATCAATAAAATACAATGATTTTAAGAAATGAACAGATAAGGAACCCAGATAAATATAAAATAAAATAAAAAGATAAACCAAATGGAAATTCTAGAACTAGGAAGCAAAATAACTGAAATAAAAATTCCTCTGAGTGGCCCTGGTCCGTGTGGCTCAATTGGTTGGGCATTGTCCCGTGCACAGAAAGGTCGCCGGTTTGATTCTGGTCAGGGCATGTGCCCAGGTGGTGGGCTCTATCTCCAGTAGGGGGCGTGCAGGAGGCGGCCAATCCATGTTTCTCTCTCACATCCACATTGATGTATCTCTCTCTCTCCCTCTCCCTTCCTCCCTCTCTAAAAGTCAATAAAAAAATTATCTGAATGAACATGCCAGTAAAAAAGGCAGTGAACCTGGGCAATCTGAAAAACAGGGCTTGGGGTTTGGAGGGGTGTCCATACCGTACATTACTGAATTAATGTAATCAGCGACTTAGAGCCCTGTGCATGAGATTATCACTGAACGGTGACTGGAGCTGATCTAACTGGTCACCAGCGCAACTGCCCCGCGTGGAAAGGGGGTTCCTGGTCCTTCGGAATCAGAGAAAGTCTACCTCACTCACGCAGACCTACAACAGGATCTAACAAAAATGTGGGTGCACATAAAAGTCTGTTATGTTCTGTCTGTTTTAAATGTGTGAAAAAGGCAAAGGTTCATTCAGTGGGAAAGTCATAAAATTGCACGATGAGATATATAATGTTTGTGGATAGAAACTATATAAAAACATTACAACCAAGGAGAGCGGGTAGGTAAATAGCTTGATAATCGTACCGAGGTTACTATGCCCAGCGGGTGGGAATGCTCAGAGAGAATTCGGAATTTTCAGGTAAGAAATGAGAAATGCCAATGGTAAAGAGCAAAGGGGAAGGATGGAGTCTGAATGTTGCAGCATTTAATGTGAAATTTGACAAGATACAAAAATCTCTCAAAAGAGAGTCCAGTAAGCGAACCGCCCACGTTCCTGGCCCCCGGCCCTGTGGCGGGAAGACTGCGGTATAGACAAGGAAGCGGCGGAGCAACAGAACTGGGCCCTGGGACTGTTTCCTGACCCAGAAGAAGGCAAGGCAGAGGAGCCCGGGAGAAGGGCCGGGAGACAGGTAGGAGACGAAGACGGCGTAAATTTAACCAAACGAGCTGAGCTTCGGAGGAATGAGCACTCAGATAAAAAGGCAACACTTCAGCCCAGAAGAGGGAACAACGCCAACCAGACTGTCAACATGAGCGATCGGAAAACACACGTTTCCAGAGAACCTGGGAGAGAAAGAAAGACCACGCGCACAGGATCACTAGGAGACTGAGCAACACCAACCAGACTGTCAACGTGAGCGATCGGAAAACACGTTTCCAGAGAACCTGGGAGAGAAAGAAAGACCACGTACACAGGATCACTAGGAGACTGGTGTGGTTATAGCCACGTTAGCAAAGTCGACTTTCCAGCAAAGACCAGGATGGGAGGAGAGTGGGGATTGCAGACTAGTGAAATCCACCGTTTCCTGTAGGTACGTATGACCTTAAGCCTACGTGGAACAGGTGACAAGCACCGAAGGTCATGAAGCAAACAAAGGAAGAGAGAAATAGATGAACCCACCATCGCAGCCAGGTATTTGAGCACCACCCTCGCGGTGGGCAGTAGAAGAAGGAGACAGACGTGTTGTGAGGTTGCAGGTCACAGAGAGTGAGGGCAGCCGGCCTGTCTTGATTCACACAGAAACCTCACCCAGTGCACATGTTTTTCAGGGCACACAGAGGTGTCAGCAGACAGCGAGCGTGGTGGAGAAAGTACGTTTCAGTGAATTTTCAGTGGCGGAAGTATTACTTGTATTTTATTCTGAATACAAGGGAAGGCTCTAGGAATTTGTCTCAATCACTCTAATGAAACTAAGAATGACGTTGTTTGTAAAAAAATGGCAATTTGATCATTCATATCTGTCCATCATCTTTCTATAAGTCAAGGTTGGACATAAATCCACAGAGTAGTTAATAATAATAATTATATAGTTGATATAGGAAGATGAAGAGTTCATACAATCCATGACATTATTTTTTTCAAGTCTTCAGTTGTATTATAAATATAACTTTTTATTAATAATTTTAATAGAGTATTTTATTGTCCTGTGGTTATCACTATTTTAAGTTCTAGTCCTCAAAACTCACCATTACTTTACTTACTCTCCCTTCATTAGTATTACATTATTTCTTATTTCCAGTATTCCAAACTTTGTGGAATACAAACGTTTTCCACTCATGGATGAGAGCTATGTTGCTTTCATTTTTTTCACTGAATATTCTGAGATTTTTATACCCTTACATTTCTGAATTCCATTTGTTTTAAATGAACATGTCTGGACTTTTACCACAATACACAGTTCACAGTAGTGAATTTCCTTTTGATTAAATGGTAACTTTTCATATCTTTCTATAGTCTTCAGTCACACTAAGATCTCTCCCAAGCTCACAGGGTAGGGCAGAAGTAGGTTCCAGTTGTGTGTAAATGAAACGGAGTTTATTCTTGTATTATTATTATTTGCTAACTGTTGTGTTATTTTCTGTATGAACATCTGCAAACCTATATTTGCCTCACCCTGAATATGATATTTTCCAATCAACTTATAAATACTCATTATTATGTCAGAGGCTAATATTTACTTAGTTACTGCTAATAAGAGACACGTCCACGCATCAACACAGGAGCTTGGTTTCCCTCTGCAACATGATGTATGCTCATGTCTACAGTTTGCATGGGGCCAACATGATGCTTTGTGGAAGATCAAGACTTGCGCCTTATATATCATAGCTGGTGTGTGGCAGATTAAACACTTCATAGGAGCAGCTCCATAGTATATCATTTTAACTATGTCAGCATATCACTCCTCGTAGCATATTTAGTAAAGTTGTAAATAAAAATCACCCTTCTCCACATTGCAATGGAATGCTGTAATTACAGGGCTCTTACAACTTGATGATTGATGAAATAAAGATATAAAGGATCACCCATCTCTTTTCTGGGTCCCATTGGCTAGGAACGCTTCCCTTAGTTATATGCTTTGGGGTTCAGCATTAATAAAAAATAATCACAAACCCATTCATTCGAACCTGTCTTTGCTGGAGAGATGAGGACATATGGACTTGTTCACAGACCACGATGCACTATGAAGCTAAGAAGCACTGTGCTCTGGTGGGTAACGGTTTCCATGGGAGAAGGGGTTAATGCTGCAGGTTTATACTGGGCTGGACAAGTAAGAACATGGCTGGCAGTTAGGGTGGTAGCCTGGTGCTTCACTGTTGATTGATGGACAAGGGGAAGAGGTCAGAAGGGCTGTGACGATGGACAAGGTTGGAAACATTGGTATGAACTCAAGCTGACCTTGTTATAGATACAGATGGGGACCTACGGAAATGTGTGCAGTGTGCACGTGGTCTCATGAAGTGGGCCAGCATCGTGTCTCTTCCAGCATGATGTGTTTCAGGATACCCGGTTAGTCATCTTTCAAACCCTTATAGACATGATTACGTTATTTGGAAGCCTTGCACTTAATGCCCAAACAAAGCTTAACAGGTTTGCTTTTCTACTAAAAGTATACATTTTGTGTAATAAATGGAGAATTAAAAAAGTTATTTTTGTTGGTGTTTTATACAATGTGCTACATTGAATTAGACTGTTGGGCAGAATTAATGTTGATACTTTCTTACCTCATCTCTCCTCTGTTACATTTTTATACTCATTGTTTCTCACTAAGACATCCCTATTAAAAAAGAATCCCCACTTACTTGTTGAATGATATACATACTCCTTTCCAGGGCACACCAGTAAATTTAAAAAAAGAAAGAAAGAAACTCTTTCAAGAGTTTAAAGAACATACGCTTTGTGTAAGGAAGTCTCACATGATATTTCTGCAATGTGGGAAAACGTGGAGCAGATTCTATGGCTGCTGGCTATTGATATTTCAATACCTACTTTGTAGGTGAACCTAGATTTGTAAATACATTTCAAAACGGATGCCCTTGCTTAGTGGATACTATGTATTAATAGAAATTATTTTATTATGAGTAAAAAGAAAAAATAAAGGCATCATTTTACTGGATGTAACTAGATATGAAAGACATTCAGGCCCTGGCCAGTTTTGCTCAGTGGTTAGAGCATCGGCCAGTGGACCAGAGAGACCCGGGTTCGGTTCCCGCTAAGGGCACGTACTTTGGTTGTGGTTTGTCCCTGGCCCGGGTTAGGGTCTTGTGGGTGGCAGCCATTCGATGTGTCTCTCTCACATTGATGTTTCTCTCTCTCTCATCCTCCCTCTCTCCCTCCCGCTCCATCTCAGGATAAACACAAAAATGTCCTCAGGTGATGATTAAAAAAAAAAGGTGTTCAGTGTGTTCAGAAGGACATCCACATCCTAATCTCCATGAATAAAGAAAACAAGGATATTTAAACAAAATCCTTGGCATTGTAGCTGAAGCATTTATTTTTCCTAAACTATTTGCATAATTATTTAAATGTCCTACTCTATCAGAATGTCAGTGGACAGCTGGTCTCAGGCTATAGATATAACACCAATTGGATGCTCGTAATAGTTGTTTTGTAACCACCGAATGTGATAGAACTTCACATTTTTAATATCTGAAAGTAGTCAGAGTATGTCTAGCCAGCTAATAAACATCAACTGATTTTTTATGATGAAAAATGAAAAAGTTGACTTCAACGTATGAATAAAAAGCAGAAGATAATAATACAGTGTAAAGTATTTTTTGACAGAGGGAAAACAAAATACACAAATCCATTAAATAGAATTTAATCCAACATGTACTTACTATTTTTATGTGCCAGGAATTCCACCGGATCCCTTCCAACCAGACACAAAACGCCTAGAAACCGGGGAAATGGAAGGTGCCTGATTGTGGAGGCGGTGAAGGAAATAAAAATCCAAGGACGACAGTTCAATCCTGGCGTCAGAAAACCAGCGACTGGTTGGAGGGTGATCGTTACTTATTGTTGCGAATAATCATTGACTGGAGGTTAACTTACATTAGTTCTCTTCACTGCACCGTTTGTTACGTAAGAGCAGCTATCTTCACTGAAACCAAAACTGCCACATGAAGGGTCCTGAAGACCCGGTCGGTGTGGCTCAGCAGGTGGAGCACCGGCCTGCGGACCAGAGAGTCCCGGGTTCGGCTTCTGCTAGGCCCTAGCGGCTAGGGGCACGTACCAACAACAACAACAATAAAATCTGTAGAAGTACAGTGATACCTCGGTTCTCGAACATAATTCGTTCCAGGAGGACGGTCGAGAACCGAATTGTTCGAGAACCGAAGCAATGAAACCCAACAGGAAAGCGGACTCCACAAAGCGTGACTCTCTCTCTGCACTCCACTGATGACGCGAGCAAGGCGCGCTGGGCCGAATGAACGCCATTCGGCTCAACTCGGAAGTTCGAGTTCCAAATATTTGTTCGGATTCCGAGACAAAAGTTTCTCGAATCCCGATTTGGTCGAAAACCGAGGCGTTCGAGAACCGAGGTATCACTGTATACATTTTGTAGCATGCCATTCTGAGTTTCATATTGGGAAATAATAAAATGTGTTGAAAAGTCCTTTTAGAAGGACACACCTTTTTCTGAAACATAAAGGAAGTACACTTACTAACTCTCCCAGAAATGCGTTCATTCATATACAAGCTCTCCACGTGGGATAAACAATGTCGCAAGGAGAAATATGACACTATTTATTTGCTTTTTTCCCTAACAACTCTCAGTACAACACGTTCTCATAACAGGCATCTAGGTTCTGTGTCATGATGCTGGTGGTATTTGTCATACTGTTTCGGTCTGGTGTATTTTCTGTCAAAAATTATTGATTTGTGAATCCTTACAAGACCTTCGCTTCTTCCCGATAGCTTTTTGGTATTAAATGGATTATTTCTATTTGAACTAACTCATCGTTTCTGTTGCCTTTTCAGCCTGAGCAGGTAGGTGCACTTTTGTGGCCTGGGAGCCAGGGTACTGGACAGCAGGACCTCACTCCTGGGCCCGCACAGTGTCCAGCACCCCCTTGCACCACCCAGTTAAGGATGCTTAGCATTTGCGTTTATTGTCTGAGCCTGCCTCCCTTTGAGCCGAATGGCTGAAACTATCTCTTAGCATCTCTGAGCTCACTTTTCACCAAGACGTGGTTTTAAATTTCCTGTGGCTTGCACCCCATTACCATTTGAAAACACAACCACTACCTTACGCTGGCCGGTTCCCTACCCAGGTCAGATTTCTGACCTGCAGCCCAAACACTGCGGGGTACTCCTTTCTAGGGGTGGATCACAGTGTGCGTGTTATTACGAGCTCTGACGTGTAAAGATACCTGACATTACAGTGTGTGCGTGTGTGTGTGTGTGTGTGTGTGTGTGTTCATGTGTGTGACTCAGTATACTTACACTGGTGTTCTAGAAAAACAAAATTGAAAATAATTTATTCGGGTTCAGACACTATGGTGCATTTTTGAAGGCTTGTAGGAAAATATCGATAGACACTAGTTTTTTCCCAAAGATATTATAGTTTTTTTTTCATGGAGAAAAAGAAAGTTGTCAACAGATGAAAAGAGTGGGAAAGTTGAGAAAAAATAATACAAAAACAGAAAAGAGTAAAATAATTATTGAATGAAGAAGCACCCTTGGATGATGTGATGAGGTGTGTTTTACTGCTGATGACATTAAATCTCAGGAGAGGGTGCGTGATGACATCTCACGGGGATTGGTGCTTCATGACTAGATTGAACTATGACAACAGACAAATGCACACCCCACCCTGTCAGCTTCCTTCAGAAAACGTTCTCACACTCTCTTTCTCTCTCTCTTTCTTCCTTTTGCCTTTAAGCCTTTCAATTTGTGTCTAGAGAAAACATTTATCCATTTTGTTTTTTAGTTTATAAAGATTTTGTAGCATATCTTCCCCAAGGAGTACCCTCCATCTACAATACCTTCTTCCTATGATAAATATTTTATCATACTCAAGATAGAAACATTAGCTCACCTCAAAGCACATAAAGATTTAACTGGGACGTTTCAGCCAAGCTGGGCCACTTGGAATGAACATCCTCTGACCGAAAGGACATGATGTCTCCCAGAGGCTGGACTGACTTCAGGGGGCTGCTTCCGGCGTCTGGATCCCTGGCCTCCTCCCCCTGGCCCGGCAGAGTCCAGACAGCTGAAGCCCAGAAGCCCACCTCCATTTCTCCAAGTCTCCTTTTTTCTTTATTGTTTTGCATTTTCTTTATTTCTAAAGTATCGTCTCTGTGCTTGATGCTTATTTTCTGCCCCTGTGTGATGTGAATCATTTAGACATCTCTGCTAGTGTCACAACCAAGAGATGGGGCTCCCCAGGACCTGGGAGCCATTGCTCTGAAACGCAGTCATCAGGGAGGCGATGTCCCCTCCGCTCGGTTTCTGTGGGACCCTGAGGTCTAGGGGCTCCTCGTTCCACATCTTGAAACTACCCCCATGAGAAAGTGTACTTTTTCTTTGCGTAAAGCTAGTTAGCAAACACAGGTGGCCCATGATCATTCATATTTCCCCTCACGTCCCCCCCATGTTGTTGTGCATGGACATGATTTTGAGACATTTAGCAACCGGCTGTTGTCTAATACTTCTGTGTCGGAATGTTCACAGATTTCAGTGCGTGGGCGTGTGCCAGGGAACTCTGGCTGATGCACCTACAGAGCTCAGCAGCTCCCACAAGACTGTTTCTCGTTCATCTCTCGTCTGGCTGTGTGCTTCTCTTCCATCTGGGCTGACGGTCCTCAAATGCCCTCTGATGGTCTACTACAAAGTTCGTATTTACTAGATGAATTGTAATGACTTTACTTAAGATGTAATCTATTCATTTTGCCTAATGACTTCACCAGCTCCGGTGATGTCTATAGTTCTTCTCCTTGCAAATTCACACCTGCCCCAGACAATACATATTTGACTTTCTTCATCCCTGGGTTAGGCTATCTAAATTTGCGTTTTGGGACTGTCCACGGGCGTTTAGGCAGCATGAGGTGTAGCTCCTCTTCAGAACTGTATGCACAGCCCCCTCATCAGGACACGGGAGGAACTCCAACAGTGCAGCGTCAATCGGACACCCTTCCAGAAAACAACGGACATGGTGTAGCAAAGATCCCCTTCTTCAGATCTGCAGGAGTGTAAATGCCAGGTAGGTCACCTCCGTGGCCGCTGACACAGATGTTACCGAATGGCACTAAACGGTAGTTTTCCCCTTGCCCCTACACTATTGCAAATGACGTTTGACTTGATGACACTTGACTTCTCTGTGATCCTAAGGCCAAGCGTCTGGTCAGAGACTGTTAACCAGGCACAGGCATCCATGTAGGTTCTGCAGTTTACAGAATGGTTAGATTATGTCCTTATCATTCCGTTAGACATGGAGGCATGACACTTCAGAAGGATGACAAAGATTTTCTCATGGGTGAGAATAAAATGAGGAAATTCCCGGCTGAAAACCTGCGCTTGAGAATCACAGTGCCATTGACGTCTCAACTTAGATCTGCCACAGCCGAAGAAGGTGAAAAATATTGGTATTTGAGAGAGAATAATTAAATTGCATAGCACTTGGCCTGTCAGAAAATGAGATTAAAACAATTCCTACTGCATAGATCTGCCCAGAAGCAAAGTAGATGGGGGAAAAAAAAAAAAAAAGAAAAAAAAAACCCAAAACCCTGCTCCAGTAAAATCTATAAAAGCTGCAGTTAAACTGTAATCTAATAGGTATTGATTGAATGGAAATTTAGAATTCATATATGTTCTTACAAACCTGTTTTCTATTTTTAACTGGGCAATAAGATTTTAAGAGAGTGAAGAAAGAAAAAAAAAGAAGATAGAAAATCAGTATTGATTTCTTTTCGTGGTAAATCTTGATCCCTTACAAAAATATTCATTAAAATGGGGCTTTTTTGCATTTTTCTCTGATTGCTCCGACAGTCCTTACAACAGAGCTTTCACCACTATAAGTGCCAGTGTAGGATTCAGATTTGATTTTCCTCAGTGGTCTGAGCATTCTGCAGGGGAATAAAAAGTCATATGCCAGACTCTGAGCATGTAACTCCAGTTGTTCGTCCAATGGACACACTTCCAAATATTAAAACCGCTCATTTCGCCTGGGGGCATTCTGTTTTATCATCATGTGTTATTTTTTATTTATAATAATTTAACATTTTGTTGCATAGTGATATATTTACAATAATTTAGAATTTTGTTGCACAGTCATGTTTATGGGGCTTTTCAGTATATTTCATACAGTATCAAGGATGACAGATTTTCAGTTGAGTAGAATTAGAACAAATCATTAACATAGTGTCCACGTAGAGTGATGGAGTGATACAAATGTTTTCATCCAAACAATTGAATGTAATTTATATGAACATGACATGCTTTCAAAGGCAGGAGAATAACTCCTAGATGCATTTTGTCTGGACGGATTCAGTTGGCTCTTTCTTAGCAAACTCTGTGTTACCTGCAGGAAATCTCTGTCTGAAAGCCCCCAGCCTGTGGCATTTTGGTATCTCAGCGCTAGCGTACGAGGCGCCTCTCGGCTCCATTCACGGGCAGTGTACAGGCTGAAGCGGAGAAAGATGATTTGCAATGCAATAGCCAGAAGCTAGTCTGCAGTGTTCTTCCTGAGAAAGCAACAGCAGGGGAAGCCAGGGACAGCGGTTGGGCCTGCTGTGCGCAGGTGCACAGCTTGAGGGCTACTTGCAGGTGAGCCCAACAGTACTGCAGCGACAGGAGGCAGGGCAGGAGCTGGGCCCAGGGCAGCCACGGAGCCCCGCGCATCGGTGCGCGCCACTCTGGATCCCAGCCCTGCAGGCCATCCAGCCGTGGCTGGGGGTCAGGCGCCCAGCTGAGGGACTAGCTGCAGGTGAGCTGGGGATGCAGGCCCGTTCCTGCAGACAGGGCTGGACCCAGGCCCAGCAGCAGCCGTGGGGGCTCGGCTGTCAGTCTGCACTTTTGTGGCTGAATGATCATAGCGCCGGAGTCAGGTGCACACCTGGGGGAGCGAGCCCCAGGCAGGTGCACAGGGCTGGCAGCCAGCCAGGTGGTCTAGGCTGGCGTCCTGCGCTGGGGTATCTGCTGAGGCCTCGGAGGGCTGTTGGTGCAGATCCTAGGCTGTGGGTGGGGCCAGAGCTTGGAGGGAGCAGGGAGCGATTCAGTGTCTGCATCTGCACATGTTTGTACCTGGGAGGCGAAAACACCTGCAACCCACAGGGGTCTGGGCAGTTCTGGTTTCTTTAAGCTGCCGAGACCCAGCCTGGCGGCTGCTCCCACCCACTGTGCCCGTCCTTCCTGGTTCCCAGCCTGCCCCGTGTATCTCCGCTTTGCCATCGCTGGGACCACTGAGTGCCCGGGGAAGCTGGTCCCTCACCTGCCTTGGCCCGTGAGGGGACCCTTTCTAGCTGGGGAGGTCCCCTAGGGGCTCTGAGCAGTGCTGGCCCGAGACAGGCGATGCAGGTGAGGTCTTCCCCCCATCTGGTGTGGCCTTTCTCAGGGTCTCTGTTCCACGGAGCTGTTGCTTTTCCTACGCGATCCCAGAGCTGCTTTTGTTCCTGGATCATTGATCTTTGTGGGGACAAAGGCTGAGTCTCCTATTTGGCCATCTCGGTGACCTCTGGAAAAACTAGGGTGTATTTGAAGGCAAAAGAAAAAAAGGCGTTCAGTGTTGAAGGTGTAATAAATCACCATTTTAGGAGATATTTACACATCTATGGATTGTAACTCCCTGAGGCTTCAGCCTGTGCGAGAAGGGCTTTGACTCTGACAACCGCAGCCCCTGAAAACTGCCGGGCTCAGGTCACTTCGGGTAACCCCGGTTGTGGGTGGGGGACACTAGCTACTACCCCAGCACTGTGTCTGTCTCCCTCTCTCCAGCTCCCCAGTATACCCAGTGCGCGGCATGGTTGTGCACATCATTTCCAGTGATGGCCTTCCCGGCAGTACCGCACATCGCATCCAGTCACCTTGTGAAGATCGCTGGGATGCTGTCACTCTCCTGTCCCCCGGCTTCTCAAGGCTGCCGAGCAGTGTGCACGCCACCAGCGCCAGCCGGGCTGCTCGTGCCGTACCAGAGCCCGAGTCGGAAGCGATAATTACCGCCGTCTAATGAATTGCATAAATCATTTATAATGAAGGGAAATAAACAAGTACGCCAAAATGAGCACATTAATAACTTAGGTTTTTCAAAAGCAATGAATAATTTAATTTATATGGAATGTCCACAGACAGTAACAACTTGAATTTTATTTGTGAAATAATTAGCAGTTCATCTAAAGGGATATAACTTATCTGCTAGCAATACTTTACACGGAAAAGTAAAGATTAATTTTATCTTCAGTGGAAATTATTCTGCTAATACCCCTCGATTGGAAAGTCAATACAGAGAGGGAAGGAAGATTGATTTTAAGTTCATTCTGACAAACCTACCATTTATTCCAAAATATGAATTATCAGGCTTCACGACTCCAAGTAATTTGTGATGGACAATTTTTAGTGATTCACGCACTTAAGTGATAATTGGATTTCATGTTTTATATAGTTATGAGAAAGGGGAAGGCGTTTGTAAATTCTATTTTTAACCTTTTATTTGGATTATGAAAAATATATAATTCATTCTTCAAGTTCACTCTCATTGGTTAAAAGGAAATTCCCCTAGGTAACAGAAAACTCAAATATGTTAATAAAACTGCTATGTATCCCAAATAGTACGAGTATCATCTAGGCTAATATATTTTATTTCTCTTGACTTTCCTTAATCATTATCTTCTTGTCCACAATAAAGTTTGAAAGTAGTATTTTCTCCAATCCAGTAAGCTTTCAGTTTAGCCCTCTACTGAAAGATAAATGGCACATCATAGTAATAATGTCTCACATTGGAAAGCTACACAATGGCTCATCTTTTGATTTATTCAACAACTGTGCACCACACTCTGTGCTAAGATCAGTGTATTCAAAGGACCACGGTATGACCTTCATCCCAAGGAGTTTCTAGCGGATGGCAAAAAAAAAGAATTCTATTAATAAATAAGCACAATTTAATGTAAATGCCACTTTTGTCTGATTTATACCTACGACTTAGTACTGAAGGAAGACTTGGGCCCTGGCGAGACCACTGGGGTTTTGCTCACCGAGGAGTTTCTCAAATGAGTCCGTTGGAAGTTGTCAAAAGCAGAGATCTAAGTGAAACCTACAGCCATTCCAGGAATCGATTACACCACACCCCATCACAGAACCCCAACAACAACACAATCAGCTTCAGGGACAGGACGGCCACTCGAAATAACTCTGACAAGGGAGGGTGACAAGAAGCCAGTGCTGACAGAAAACTCATATATGGCTGACACATCAAAATGTAAAAGATGATTATCATTTAAAAAAAAATGCCGCTACTCTTGGCTTCCCGTTCGAAGCTAACCAACTTCTAGAGGTGGGCTAGTTAGACAGAACTGGCAAACTCTGATATTTAAACATTCGCGAAGAACTGTTTTGTTGCAGTCTTGTGACAAGTGCTTCTTACCTTATTTCTAGGCACCAAATTATTACCTGCCGTTTTATTCATGCTGAAAGAGATAAAAATGTATATCACGTGTTATATTTACTATGCTTTTCCACAGAATAATTTACCAAATCTGAAAGGATCGTTGCCTTTATTGATGGATTTTATTATGCAGTATTTTTTAAATTTAATCCTTTCATGAAGAAAGAGCTCAAGGGTCCCTTATCTATGATCACTTTTCCTCCAGAATCAGGAAACGTTACTCCCAAACTGTAAAGTAGTGTATTCCAGTAAACACATGGACTACGTCTCCAAGGAACTGTGGTATAACAAAACAATGTGGACTCGGTCTTTGTCACTGTTCTTGGCCCAGAGCGTCTAAAGTTCTTGGAGTGTCTTGATTGATAGAAGCATCTTTTATTTCATTATTCATATTGAGCCCCTCTAACCATCACCGAGTATATGCTAATGAGATTGCTCTCGGTGCCTCCCTGGATGCCTTCCGGACGGGGCTGGTCACCAGAGAGACTAACCCTGTGATCAGTGGGTTGAAACTTTCATTGCCAACCCCAAGCTCTGGGGGTTGGAGATTGAGTTCAATCACCTTGGACTCGTGCTTTAATTAATCCTGTCCATGTAATAAAACTTAGATTAAAAACCTGAAACAAGGAGGCTGAGGAAGCTTCTGTGCTGGAGAATCCATGTGCCAGACAGGTGACAGGTTGCAGTGCCCAGCGGGCAGAGGCCCCCTGTGCTGGTGACCCTTCTCGAGTCTCCTGAGTTCCGTGAGTCAATCTAGCGAAGTATGAAGCCTGAGCAGAGGATCTTGGGGGACCCTGGAACTTCAGTTGTCCAGATAAGATGTAAGGTAGCCTGGAGACCCCCATTGAAGTGAGGGCAGTCTTGAACTACTGAGCCCTTCATCTGTTGAGTGTGCATTAACTCTGCAATTAGTGTCGTACTTTAATTCAGTTATAGGACAGCCAGTGGGTGTCCTGTCCAGGAAATGGTGAATTGTTTGGAAAACCTTAGAGGAACAGCCCAGAGAGCTGGGATGAAGAATAGACCAATAGAAGAGCGTCCGTTACTTAAAGGAGGACCCTTAATAAGGTCAATGTCTAGTTGAAAACAACAATTTTTATCAGAATAATAAATATTAATGTTCATAAGAAGTTTCACCAGGCTCAATTTGGGGAGGATCTGTAAGGAAACAAATGAAAACAAAGATAACAGTTTTATCCCCACCTGTGGGAGGAGGGAAGGCAACCAACCAGTGCGTAGTTCAAGGTTTTCCAAGTTCAGCCACGTCTGCATTAAAGAAGAGGCAACGGAAGGGAACTCACCACGGATGGAGTCCAGAGGTAGAGAGGAATTCCTTCTGCCACTGAAGTCCTGGGACATTGGAAAGTTTTAGGGGAGAAGGAGCAACATTCCTAGGCACGGCGGCTTCTGAGGGCGGGGTTTGGAAGTTTCTGCGACATCCCTCAATCAGAAATACCTGAATGGGGTTCTGCAGCAGGGACAAGGTGGTAACAAGGAACGAGCCCACACGGGAGAACCCTCGGGTGCTCAGAATCCCCGCGGAGAGGAGAACAGCAGCTCAGGACGTGGAGAGAGTCAACGAGGCCTGCTCCCTGGCGAAGTCGGAGAGATGGAGGTGACATGACCCACTCAGGGTGAGGTGAGTCGGGAACCAAAGTGAAGGTCCTCATCTCGAGAGAGAGTAGACACAGTTTTCACGTTCCACTTAGCCTAGGGCCCAAAAGTAAGGGCTAAGAGGGGAATATGAATACGGGAGATTTTAAATATGCAGATTGGCCACTAAGACAAAGGCAGTCACCATGAAAAGTTACCATTTCAAGAAGACTGGACTTAAAAAAAAAGTGTGTGTGTGTGTGTGTGTAGAGAGAGAGAGAGAGAGAGAGAGAGAGAGTTAAGTCTTAGAGACACAGAGGAAGGAAGAGAAATAGAGACATGGATGTGAGAGAGAACCATCAATCAGCTGCCTCCTGCACGCCCCCTACTGGAGATCGAGCCCACAACCAGGGCATGTGCCCTGACCTGGAATCGAACCGGGACCTCTCGGTCCATGGGATGACACTCAATCCACTGAGCCACACTGGACTTTTGAAGATGCTGTTTTCTGAGGGTGAAAATGTTTGTTTTGATACTTATTTGCCCCAAATATGGTAACCAACATAATGAACACCGCCTAGTCAGAGATTTCTCCTTATTGGAGTTTAAGTGACCATGTGATGACATTCTGAGCAGTACGAGGTCATCATCCCGGCAAAAAGAAAAAAAATATTCACAAGTCGTCTTGTATTTTCTCTTTCTGTATAATTCTCCATGAAAATACTCAGAAACACACACACACACACACACACACACACACACACACACACAGAGACATAACCCAGCAATCAAAGTTTGGTTAGAATCCCAATATGATCCAAAGATAACACCCAAACTCCAAATAAATGTCTGAATGACATACATTTCCTATGCTTTATGAGACCAAAAAAAATGGAAAAAAAGCAATTCCTTCCAGAAAGAACAGGTAAATTGTGCTACATCGATTGATGAATTATTCCCTTATCTTAATCTAGCCCTAGAGCTAAATTTGATAACATCTTCATGATTTGCCCCTGAGTCTATTGGAAGTAGAAGTTACACAGTCAGACTCCAGAGAGGTCTTCTTCTGTGTTGCACACGTGTCATGCTCAGCACCTGTAGTGAATCCACTAGATCTGAGGCCTCCTGAGAGGGCGTCACAGCACGAGAAGAAAGGAGAGATGATGGATGGCAGATAGGTGGTATTTGGAAATGTAATATCATCAACCTTCTGTACCCTAACTCTAAATTCTTTTATTGAACCTGTACACATTTGCTGTTGTGATTATTTGTGCAGTTAAGTAAAAGTGGGAATATATTACTCAAATGCCCATGTTGAATCATGTTGCGAGTTGAAAAGTAGAGAAAGGCATTGGGTGTTTCAGCAACTCTTCACCAATAGGCGTGGCATCTTTTATTATCGTGTATTGCATTAAAGCGATGACTAAAGTGATTCTCAGTGGCCAGCAGATTGGTTGGCAAACCAATCTAACCCCTCCTAGTTCTGTTACGAGTTCCTTTATTTGGGGGTTCATTCTGGAGCCAAGTTTTTCCTCCGAATTAGGAATTGCATCAATTATACTTTTGCTAGTGTGCACACGGATGTGTAATATTTATAAAGCAATGTAGTATGAAAAAGATAACTTATGAAAAAGATAACTTTTGAAAAAGTCTGTTAATGTGAAGTTTGACCAAGCCAGGTGTGAGAATGCCAGGCGCCAGGTGAGAAGCTGAGGATGCATGTGGATTTGCAGAACTGATGGGCAGCCTCCAGATGGTCAGACTTCCAGCCCCAACTCTCCCGCTGCACACAGGGGGTGTCGACCCAGCAACAGTCTTTAGGTAGTTGGGACACAATATACGAGATGTGTCTTTGCTTCCTGTGTTGACCTATTGCTTACAGAGGAGCCTCCGCCAGTGCGTTGCTTGTGTCTGGCCAGCAGCCCCCACTCAGCCCTGAGCCGTCAGGGCGGGGGATGCACCGACAGAGGTGAACGGAGAACAAACCATTCTTTGCCTTCTCCACACCTCCTCCTCTCTTACTTTGTCTCCAGTATCTTGAAACAACCCTGATATTCTTTGACATTTAACTAGTAAGATTATATGTCATTAAAGCTCCTTTATAGTTCTGTCTTGATCCAGGAATGTGGTAGAGGAAATAGACTTGAAGTGAAGAGGGAAATCCCAGGAGAAAGGGAACCATCACACACACACACACACACACACACACGCACGCACGCACACGCACACGAGATCCCTCCATTTGTAGACGCGTTATACAATCAAAATCAAGCGGACCTTCTGAACAGAATTCGAAGTAATTTTACACAAGGTCATTTTCAAGAGGTTGAATCTTTCTACTTTCATTTTTTCTGGAAAATTTGATCCAAACAGCTTTCACAGTAAAATAACATGCCATGTCAGGTTACTGTGGCAAAAATTAGCATGTGGAACACTCTTCTAGGACCTTTTAAACGATACGATTTCAAGCTGGCCACGAAGAATACAATGCCTGGAAATGCCGGTTTTATTGGGATGCTGAAAGAGCATGATTTCACTGTAGGACCAAATTTTCACCAAACAATGATTCTCCTCACTGGTAGGCACTTCCATGACAGGTGGTTGGAGATATTGTATGAGATGCAGCGTTTTGTTCCGTACGCGCGTGCCTAGCAGGCGGGAAAGGACTCCGACACCAGCAAACATGGCGTGTGGGTCCCCGTCACTTTCAGATCTTGTCGCCTTGCGTTGCTCATAAAAAACAGTCGGTAAAGGACATCAACCCCATTCATGACAGTTTTCCCTCAACCCTCTCTCAAATACATAAGGCATGTTCTTACGAAAGTCATTTGATCAAAATGTACACACATTTTCATTTACGTATTCAAGACGTAAAGAAAATGTCTAGCAGAATAAATTTAGAAGCATTATACAGCATATTTATTAACTAGGAAAAAATGAAATGCCCACATTTACTGAGCGAGAAAGCACTTTCTACACCTGATCCATCCATCCATTCATTGAAACGTTTACCGACACCCGCTCTGTGCCGGAGACAGAGAATACTTGACACACTCCTTGTGCTTCCTGAAGTTTGTAACCTAATTTCTCACGGATTCTGCCTCTGAAATCTTAAGAATGGAATGGTGACAAATGCAGAGATCTGTAAATGAGTTAGGGCGAACTGTTGAATAGGAAAACCTTTTGAACAGGAAAATCTTGAAAACAAATGAGCACAGACATTTCACAATTCTGTACAAGCCTACTTGTGTAGTTATTTTCTTTTAAAAAGTCTCTGGTGGGAATGCAGACTGGTGCACCCACTATGGAAAACAATATGGTGTTACTTCAAAAAATTAAAAATTGAACTTCCATTTGACCCAGTGATCCCACTTCTAGGAATATACCCGAAGAAGCCTGAAACACCAATCAGGAAGAATATATGTACCCCCATGTTCATAGCAGCACTATTTACAATAGCTAAGATCTGGAAACAGCCCAAGTGTCCATCAGTAGAAAAATGGATAAAAAAGCTGTGGTACATGTACACAATGGAGTACTACGCAGCTGTAAGAAAGAAAGATCTCTTATCCTTTGAGAGTACATGGAGGGATCTGGAAAGTATCATCCTAAGCGAAACAAGCCAAACAGAGAAAGACAAGTTTCATATGATCTCACTTATTTGTGGAATATAATGAACATAACAGTCTGAGAAACGGGGTAGTCCCAGAGATGTAGAAGTGGGGTAGAGCTTGACAATCCCCAGAAGAGGGGATGGTGGGGGAGAAATAAACCACAGAACTTATATGCATGTATGCATGAACAATGGACACGGACAACAAAGCTGAGGATGGGGCGGGGAGACAGGGGGAGGGGGAATCATGGGGTGGAAAGGAGAAACATCTGTAACAAAAATTAATTAATTAATTAAAAAATTTAAAAAAAATAAAAAAAAGTAAATTACTACTTAGTTAAAAAAAAGTCTCTGTATGTTAGCAACGCATTTCATATGTTCTTTAGATTGTTTTGATTCATACAACTTGCTTTGAGTAGATTATCTTCACCAATAAACAACTTAATAATTATTCTGTATTTCTTTCTAATATTTTAGCATATTATTTTCTAAACTATTTTTAGAATATTGGAACTCATGCCAGTTCATACAGCATGATTGTGACAACACCATGTTTGTTGTTTTAAGTGTTCAATCATTTGCTCGACTAAATTGGATGTCTTTTTTATTACATATTAAGTTCCCAATACACTTGGATCTGTATGTAGAAGTATGTATTCTTATTTATTGATATTTTTGTTTACTTTATATTTTCTAGAACATGTCTATAGTCCATTTTAGACCCTGCGTAACCCCCAAATTCTTACGCTTAAAATCATTGGCAAACCATGTGTAGATTTTGAAGTTAGCCAGTTCCTACTACAGAGTAGTACGTCCTCTGGGCATTTAAATTAGTGGTAAGGTTTTAGTGAGAGTAACTTTACTATTTCACTATTTAAAGCAGTGATTCAGGAGCCAACCTGGATGGGTGACCAGAGCTGACTGCAGAAGAGTCGCAACGATAGTACAGAAAGATGTCCTATTCCCTGTACCCACCTTCCCCGAATATTACAACATAGCAATGCAGGGTTTGGCACAACTAAATATTAACACTGACATGAAACTATTAACTAAACTAGAGATTCTCTTCAGACGTCTACCACCGATGGTCCATGCTGTGTGTGGTGCTGTTATCTAATCAAGGACACTGCGTTGCATCTGCTCATTATGTTTTGTCCCACGAACATCCCAACAAAGTCCAAGCCAGTGAGGAGAATGTGTCATCATTTCAGACAATGGTTTGGAGAGAATGACTGAAATCATTGCGAAATTATGAGTAATTGGAATATCTTACCACTCTTTGAATATGGAGTTCCCCAGAGGCATTTTTAAGGTAAAATATTCTGTATGCTAATACTGGTGAAGCCAAATTGAGTCCCAAATATAAATTGATGGTAGTACAGTTGATGTTTTCCCTGATTTAAAGATTCTAGTATGTATTTTAAAACATATTCATTAGTGATATAGACGCTGTTCTTCTCTCTCCTTGTTTGTACCTGACCCGAGCGATTTCAGTGTGAACTGATAAGCATGCAGTGGCCCCCACCCTCATTGTGTTGGGCTCTCCAGTCATGGAATTCTGAGATGCGATAGGTACAATGGATGCAGGCTCAATAGCGATATTTAAAGGTCCGGGGACATCATTTTGAGCAACGGGCATGTTGTGGTGGATACAAACTCAATGGTTAAGATTTCTGGTTTTATCACTCTGAAATGATTTTCCTAAAAAATGCTCACATTGCAAAAAATCAATTTTGCCTCTTAGGTGAAATTAATGGTGGTGATACTATGTGGCAGTTGGTAGCCTTTGCCGAGGTGGTCCCGTTCGGGCACCTGTCTGGTACCAGAGCTCTGTAAGGCTCAGTCGAATGACCAGTTTGGTAAATGGATGCTCAGGGTCTCCAGCTGTGATGCTGATCAAGTGGGCAGTCGCACCTGGGGTAGCATCCTCTCGACCACTGAGCAGGACCACGCGGAGTGGCTGGGTTTGCTCTCCTAAGTCTTTGGACATAATTGCTTCTTCTGCTTTTCCCCCTCTTTAATTGGGTGCATGACTTACTGCCTAACACCCATATAAAATCTCTGTGGTCTATCTCTGGGCTCATCTGGATCCTTTTTGTCTGACAAGAATGGAAAAACATTGAAAATCAGGTTCAAAATCTGACTTCGCAATTGGGTCTCCTTTTAGATATATATATTGGTTATGAGTCACTAAATATAATGATTAACATGTTATGAATTTGACAGTAATTTATAGTTTGTAAAACTGCATATTCTTCTTAAGTCTTTCTATCCAAAAAAGTATCAAAATAGGCAAACTCATTCTTCAATGGAAAATAGTAATTTGGCTTTTGGAAAATGATTTGCGTGCTCTAAAAACCTGTGTATATACATACATATATTTTATTTTTAAGGACATTTTTAAAAAGTTTCTTAATATTTTGACAGGTTATAAAAAGGCAATTTCATGGATCTAGACCATTACTAATGTATATTTTATTAAGAAAATAATGTGTAATGCTTTTGAAATAAGTGAAATGAGTTTAATATATGTGATAAGTAAGTTAAATGTGTAGTGCATTCAATTCCCAGGTATGATTTGGGGAGTTTTACCAAGGATTATGAGACATATGGGTCCTTGAATGATTTTACTGTCACTTAAGAACTATTAAAATTACAGTTATTCAAATGTCATTTAAAACACTCATTCATTTAAATCGTTCTTTGCACCACAAATACATTGTTCTGTGTAATGAAGCAACACTGGAACTCATTCATCTTTGCTCTACTGACTGGAAATCAAGCTGATACATTATGTTTTCCTGGCAAGATGTTGGCTTGAAATACTCTAATAAATTGTCCTATTTTTATTTTCAAAAAGCTTTCAAAGTAGAGTCACTGTATAATAAACATATATGAGTCTATGGTGAATTCACAGATCTCTTAGTACAGTTTATCAGAAATAAATATATACTCTATTGGGATAAAATCTGTTTGAAATGAAATTTAGATTCCTGATCTTTGAACCCCAAATTAAAGAATTATTTTGTGATGATTCTTTATTTTTTTTAAATTGCCAAAGCACTTAGTGTGAGAACTTACACTATTTCAAGTGGCAAGGCCAAAAACCAGTGACAGAGTTTGAATCGCCCATATCAGAAATTAGACTGCTGTATATTTTGTTCCAGTAAAAAGGGTGCAGAACTTAAACTTTAATCTTTACCTCTTAATTGCTGTGTTCTTTAACACAGCCTTGATTTGAGTAAAAATTTTCATGGAAACACCTGGCTTTGGCAATCCATAGCCCAAATGTCTATGTCCCACTGTCTCTTTAACAGTCCAAGATCGTTTTTTAAACTGATAAACACATGACCACCACATCGTATCTTTGGGACACTGTGCTCAAAAAATGTCCTTTTTAATTTGAATGGCAAACGTGTTTATTGCAAAACAAAACCAAAAGATGTATATCCTTATAAGCTGAGGAATGAATTAAAAATAATCTTAGCTGGCCGGTGTGGCTCAGTGGTTGAGCATCGACCCCTGCACCAAGAGATTGCCAGTTCAATTCCCGGTCGGGCCACATGCCCAGGTTGTGGGCCCCATCCCCAGTGGGGGGCATGCAGGAGGTGGCCAATCCATGTTCTCTCTCATCGATGTTTCTCTCTCACCCTCTCCCTTCCTCTGTCTCTAACATCAAGAAAGAAAAACAATTTTTAAGTGATCTTACCTCCTCCTTCCCATTACATTTTACATACATATAGGAGTCAACTTGTTACCTTTTGATTTCTTTTTAAATAGCTGATTATAAAGTCAGAGTCTCTACTACATAATATTACATCACTACGCACATAGGAATATTCACTTTTTGCTTTGGATTATAAACCAATGCTATTTTAATTTGTTGCTCCCGTCTGTCCAGATGTAGCCACTGAAAGTCTTTCCCGTTAGGACACACTTGCATCTGTGTGTGTGTCTGCGTTAGAAGCTTCCACCTGCTGGTACTGCCAGGTGGGCCAGGTTCTTCTCATACGTTCCCGGCCCCGCTTAGAAGCAGCGTCTTCTCCAGAGCCCTGGTCCTTTCCCTGGGGAACGGTGCTGTGCATTCATAGCTCTGGGCTGTCTGTCGGCCCTGCAGTGACGGGGTAAGGAAATAAGTGTGCTAACACCGCCCACACTTACCTATAAATATGTTTACATGGAACCATGTTTATCTGTAGTAAGGTAAACACGGATTGATCAAGCTTGTGAGCCCAGAATGCATAGTTCTTTTTGTTCTGTTTTATTGCCTTTTAATGTCCACGAGAACAGTAGCAATGGCCCCTCTTTTATCCCTGACATTAGTAATCTCTGCCTATTTTATTTCCTTTTTTCATGAGCCTGGTTAAGGTCGGCCCATTTCATTGAGCGTGTCAGGGAACAGTCTTTGTTTCGGTTGCTTTTCTATTACTTTTTCAGTTCCACAGATTCCACTCTAATTCTTATGACTCTTTCTTATGCTTTCTTTAGGATTCAACTGCTTTTCTTTGTCTGGTTTGCTAAGGTGGACACTTACATGTTGAGCAGAGACGTCTTGTTTTCTAGCGTAAGTGCTTAACAATCAACGTCCGCCTCCTCCCGTCAGAGCATGAGATTATTCTTGGCTCTCGGTCCTGGTAAGGTGGTGGCATTCATGGAGGTGAAACCAGGGGTGTGTGGTGGCCACCCTAAGACTGAATGAAGTGCCTACAGGCTACCGTCAACATTCCTTTGCTAAAATTGCTCGCTTCCTTTGACGCTCGTCCCATTCCTAATGCCGTCAATCCCACTACTAAACCCTGCTGAGATCTCCCCAGGTCTCCCCTGCACGCTGAATGCATTTAGTCTACTGGCACGTGCTCCTTCTCACTACTGTATGACCCCGAGTGTTTGTACGTTGTCTCTCTCTCAACAGAAACGTCACCCGCCTGTTATCCCCTGGTGGACGAGCAGACTTTCTCCTTTGCTCTCTCATCTGCTCTCTGAACTCACATATATCTCAGCTCTTTTTTAAGTTAAACTGCTCGGGAGTGGCACCGTTCTGTGCCTTTGTGCAGTCCTGGAGGAGATGGGAGACCCCTGTTGATCCTCTCAAGGGTTTTGCATTTGTCTCAATGAATAAATCATGGGCAGTGGTATTTCCTTCTGTTTGTTTTTCCCCTTTCTCCTGTGTTTTCTCCTGTATAGGAGCTCAGTCATGGCTGCTCATTACGATGCCTGCGGTATTAGCAACACTGATACGGGTAACAGACTCGAGAATGTCTGTTCATTTTACGCTTCACTTAGTAGGTAATAGACTTGTTGGTAGATCCGTGCCGCTGGAAAATCCTCGCGTGGTTTCTTGAGCCTGCCCTGCCGGAGCGTACCGTGAGAAATGCCTTGCTGAAAAACGCAATCGAATTTTTATTTACTAACTT
Source organism: Molossus molossus (assembly GCF_014108415.1). Taxonomy (NCBI): domain Eukaryota; kingdom Metazoa; phylum Chordata; class Mammalia; order Chiroptera; family Molossidae; genus Molossus; species Molossus molossus. The sequence continues at coordinate 114,026,621 of NW_023425399.1, forward strand.
TCCTTGGGAAGTAGGTAAGTTAAACGCAAACATTCATACCTATTTTGAATGTTGAAAACATGGTGTGTAAGTAATTTCTGGAGGCTGAGAAACAAAGGTAATAGAACTGTGCTTGTGCATGATGGATAACTCTATTACACGTGTGATTTGATTAAATCTCAGATAGTTTTCAGGATGAAATCCTTACTGGAAAACATTTTTAAAAGTATTCCGCTTTTCCAGACTCGCGGGCTTAAGTGTTTGGAAACTGCTCTACAAATGCACCACAAAGTAACGTCAGGCCCGTATGGCGTGATACATCAGCACACCAACTCTCTTCATTACTCTGAGAACAGCCTCCGTGCGAACAGCATGAATCACCGGGTGGAAAGTGTGTCCTTCCCTCATCTTACATGTCTCATACTGTTAGAACTTGTGCGTCTTTAGGGGAACCAGGTGTCTACCTTTGAAATTTGTAAACACTTTATATAGCTAGATGGACAGGCAGGCCGACGGATAATCAGTGAAAAAATGTAGCAGTTTAATAGGATGGCCAATTCTCTTTCTTTTTCTTTTTCTCCCTCATGATCCAAAAAGGAAAAGGATGCAACGCGTCAACGTTGTTCTCACTGTTACATTGACGTCTTCATATATCGATTGCATTACTGCATTGATCAGTCTACTTCATGCTACAGAGCCAAACAGTGCCAACATCTCAGTAGCTTAACATACACAAAAAAAGCGCTGTTCTTTTTTTGGGGGGTTGCAGGGGGGGCGGCACAGTGAACTCAGCTGCGGAGGTTTCCATCTTGACAACAGCTTTCATGTTTATGAGGGTAAAGGGGTGAGGAATTAGTGCTGGCCCTTTAAGTCCTCAACCTTCGGGTGGCACCTGCCACTGCTGCTTATACTTCAGTGGCCACAGTCGCTGTGGCCTCACCTCACCAAGAATGACAGGAGGGGTACACGGGGAAAGCTGAAATAGTTGTGAGCACCTCAGTGATGGCTGCATGTAGGTGAGAAGAAAAGAAACAAAAGAGCCCACCTGGTTATGTCTCCGGTTTTCACGAGTTCCGGATGAGGAAGAAACACAAGAATAATGCCGTGTGGCCACTGCACAGATTTGCCACCATCTCCACCCACCACGGAAAAGCTGGAGCCACGTGGTTTCAGGACTTTGAAGCACAGATTTATTAGTAACAATTCCGGCATGAACAGGGGTCCCATCCAGCTACCCCCACTGTCTCTGAAAACTACACGGTCTCCACGTCTACACGATTTTATCTGTCTTAGGACCATTTTTATTCCTTCTTTCCCCAGGACCGTAGCCAAGGCTCCTAAAAACCTACACTCATTCTCCTGACGGTCACCCGTTCAGGGGTTCTGTCCTCGAGAGGAACAGGCACTTGGCACAGTTACCTCTTGCTTACGCCTTTCGTCCATGTTTGAATTTTTCTTCCTTTATTTTGTGACATACCCTTTTATATCGTCTCCTTAATTGGGGTATTTGTGGTGAAACTCTCTGCTTTATTCAGCAAATAACGTCGAAAGCCATCTCAGCTAGTTCAACCGTCTGTGCTGCAATGAGTTCAGCACAGAAATTCTTCTCTGATGAATAAGTAGCCGATATCTGAATAAAGAATGGCCACTTTTTGATTTTTCGTTATCTAATGATCAAGATGAATGCGTTCCTCCGGCATTTTACTGAGTTTTAAAGAAGTTTAACATTGGTAGCATCATTTTAATTTTGCTCATTAGAGATGATCAGAGGCCAGATGACTTATTAGAAATAACATGAGTTTTATAAATTTAAAAATTAGCTATAAATTCCTAATCGACAATACTTACTCTCTGTGACCTTAAGTAAATTATACAGTCTTTCTAAATCTCAATTTTTCTCATAAGAAAAATGAAAGTATTTCTAACACCCAGGGCAAGGGCGTGTACTGTGAGACTTTACATGGCAAAAACAGCACAATGTCTAAAACAGAGTAGACGGCCAGTCAGGTTACTTTCATTTTCTCCATTTTGTCTCTGGCATTGTAGCAAATACAGCATGTATTTTAAACAAAGAACATCCGAGGTTGCTGTACACGTCTCCTGTCCTGTCCTTGCCAGAATACAAGCCGCCCACATCAGAGACCTCCACAAGTCCATGGAGTTTGTAGTTTATCAGCTTCCAGAAATTAGAGTAAACTTAAACTCATTTCTCTGATGTATCCCCCCGAGATCTGACTTTGTTCTGAAGGGGACACACTGCAGTGGCCGTGTTCATTAGTGCTTTGGGCAGAGTCAGAAATCTGTGAAGTCAGAATAGCAGTGAGTGAAAATAAATTCAATTCTCCTCGTGGGTCTTACGGCAATTCAACTAAAATCAGCTCTACTCCGAATGGGCCACCCCAACGAACCCCAAAGCTCGTGCTGATAGCAAATCATCGTTCCATAGAGATCATTGCCATTTACTTATTGTGTTTGTGCCCCCATCTCGTCAACAGCATCAAAGACTGGAGAAAGAGCAATGCTGACCGCTACCCAGGTGACGGATGCTCATGTGACACTGTCGGTGTCAGTAAGTGATGTTGCCCCAATGAGGGCTGGACCACCTGGTTGTACAATCATTTCTATTGATGCTTTTCCTGTCTTTGATCCCAGAGTGAAGGACAAAGCTGCAGACCCAAAGCAAGGGCTCAGTGGACACTCTGGCTAAACAAACATGGATACAGAGCCTCCTGGGTGATTTTTAGTGAGAACCTGGGGAAGTTCTATCTATGACAGTTAGGTCGTGAGGAGACAGGCTCTTCTTGGAAAAGCTCCAAATAGTCCAGGAAAACGGAGGTTGTGGTCTGCAGGCTGCCGGGGAGACTTAACCTTGACAGGTCGTAGACACGGATGTCCAAATCAAATCAAACCAGGGCGAAATCAGCTAATCAGCTGAAGTTCGAAATGACCAGTTTGGATGAAAGAAATGCACGTTGTTCCTTACAGACAGGTTAGCTTCCAGGAAGCAAATTCGCCCCCATTTGTATCTGATCCCATAGTGACACAATACAAATAGCTCTGGATGTCACCTTTCATTGGTGGGCACAGCTGACCTGTCTTCTGCTGTCTAGTTCTGCTCATGTCAACGCAGTTTCATAAGAAAAGGAGTTTCTCTACTTTATTACACATGAAGGATGCTGATAGGACTCATCAAACTTCAGGCTCACATAACCAAAACTTGAGGGTGAGTTTTAGAGTAAAAATTTTGGTCCGAGCAGTAATCTTATGTCTTCTCTCAGCTCTCCCTGCACAGCGTGGGAGCAAGGTGCACCCCACACATCGCAAGCCATCTGACTGCAGATGTTCTCAGTGACTGTGTTTGTATTAAACTCTGACCTAGCTGTATGAAATTGCTCCTGGACTTCACAATATACTTCCCGTCCAAAACAGAACGATAAAAACACACCTGCCTTGGTCAACTTGGCCATCTGCGATTGAGGTGATTACAGCAGAACTGTCAGCTGTTGCCAGGGACAGAGAGGGCACGCGTGGTGATTCAGTACTGTGCCGGCATCTGAGAGCAAAGGAGGTAGGGGAAGGGACATTGAGGTCGCTAAGGTCCTCACATTTGGAGTGAGCATGAAAGGAGATGTAGGGGTGCGATAATCATTTCTATTGACGATTTGGAAGAATGGCATGCCAGGGGTATGTTAAATATATACTCGGAACACAACATACACGTCTGTTATTCGAAGAACAAGATTTTAAGCTTGCTGTGTTTATTGTTACCTAGTAATGGTCACATTTGATAGCTTCAGTAAGTCCATCACCATCATCATATCTTGGGCTGCCAGACAGTCCCCAAATATTGGCGTTGACAATCCAACCTGTATCCCCTTTTTGCCCCTTAAATGCTTTCATTCCATCCTGTTTTTTAGCTTTACTGAGGATCCAGTCTGGGGAAAGCAAGAGGGATGGGTTGCCATTGTTGTTGGTTTGAAGATCAGGCTATTCTTAAATTACTGACATTATATTATATATATATGTGTGTGTAGTATACATATGTATATTATATATACATATATGATACATATACATAATACTCACCTTACTGATATTATTAAGAAGGGCTTTCTGAAGTAGTCACTTTTATAATAAATGTTATATTTTAGGGAGGTTTAGCTTCACAGAAAAAATTGAGAAAATAATACAGAAATTGACTGTATACCTCATACTGTTTCCCCTATTATAAACATCTTAAATCAGGATGGTAAATGTGTTATAATTAATGGAACAATGTTGGTAAACCAAAGCCCAGTTTATTCCCTTTTCCTTAGATTTTGCCTTATTTTTTTCTTTTCCTGAGCAGGATCCCATTCAGAAAACCACATGACATGTATTCGTCTTGTCTCCACAGACTCTTCTTAGCTGTAACAGTTTCGGAGATTTTTCTTGTTTTTTTGACGTTGACAGTTATGAGGAATACAGACCAGGTGTTTTGTAGAATGTCCTTCTAGTGAAACTTGTATTTTATGTGTTTTGCAGAGGGAGGACCACAAAGGGAGACAGGTGAATCACATTACGGGAAGGGTATGTGCTTATCACTTGAGTCATTGCCGTTGACCTTGACCCCCAGCTGAGTAGGTGCCAAGAGTTCTCTACTTCAGGTTCCTCCCCACCCTGTCCACACCTTCACTGTGGAAGCCTGCACTGGAGGAGCAGCCGTGACGTCCACTTGCACGAGGACAGAACATCTATGTAAATCATTTGGAATTGTGTCTGCATAGGCAGTTTGTCCTCCATTAATGAATCATCAGTCACTTATATTGTTTTAGTTTCGTAGAAATGTCTTTCTGCTTGGGGTTAGAACCCAACATTATTTTATTTTCTAGTTAAAATCATCCCAGCTTTGGCCATTGGGAGCTTACTCTCTCAGCTCTGGTGGCTTTTTGACAGATACCCATCTGTGTGTGTGTGTGTGTGTGTGAGTGTGTAATAGCACTTACTTTTTGGCAATATAAGAAGCTTTGAGTTATTTGCTTAACTTGCCTGCCACAGCTAGAATCAGAAATGGCTCCAGAGAACCATGGTCATGTTTTATCTATCCATTCACTTATAAGAAGCATCTTGGTAGCTTGCCTTTCTTTCTTTCTTTCTTTCTTTCTTTCTTTCTTTCTTTCTTTCTTTCTTTCTTTCTTTCTTTCTTTCTTTCTCTTTCTTTCTTTCTTTTTTTGAGACTATGAATAAAGCTACCATAAACATTCCTATGCAGCTATTCTATGGATACAACCTTTCAAATTATTTGGGTAAATACCTAGAAGCTTGTTCATAGTCTCTCATGGTAAGACTACAATTAGTTTGGGAAGAAACTGCCAAACTTGACTCCAAAGTTGATGTATCGTTTTGCTTTGCATTAGTAGTGAATACGAGTTTGTCTTTCTCTGTATACTCGCCAGTAGTTGATATTATGCATTTCTTATATTTTGATCATTCTAATAGGTATGTAGTAGTATCTTACTGTTTTTATAAATAATTTTTAGAAAGCATTTTGTTCTCTTATTTGAATTTAGAAAACCAAGGACTTTGGAAAGCAGTACCTTTGATTCAATCGGCAAAAAATAAAGCCTTGTAAGAGGGCGAAGAACTGGATTTCTCATCTGTGAAAGGTTTCTGTTCATTGCATACACCACAGATTACACGTGACCAGCGTCGTAGAAATTAAGGAAGAAAAAACTCAATTACTAAGAAATGTTTCTAAGTACATTATATAAACTGGCTTCAAGATTTCAGTTTTCTGAAATCAGCTGTTTTTCCCCCCACAGTGATTGAAAGCATATGATGGGGAAGAATAATAATAACCCAGGAGCACACATTTTTAATCTCAGGTATCTGATGATTCTTACTCTTATAATCATCTATATGATTCACTGTTTGCTTATGTTGTCGCATTTGAATAGGGGTGGGTGAATTAAATATATTCAAAGTATTTTTCTTTAGGTGACATAATTTAGACCACAAATTAGTTCAAAATAAGTTCTCTAAATGATAGATACTTAGAATACCAGGTACTTTTTTTTTAAGTCCAATTATTATATTCAGTGGAATATGGGGGAATATTCTTCACCTGATCTGTTTTTAATATGGGCGCCCGTAGGTCTTTGATCTCTTACTGTTTCCTCTTAAATGTTTCAAAGAATGTGTGGTGTGGTGCTGTTGCTGGTCTCCAGGCTGAAGATGATGAGGACCATCCTATCATTTTACCTGTAGTCAGTGGGAGGAGCACCAAAAGGGTGCATTATTTTCTTTGCAAAGGAATTAAATAGTTTAAGAGAGAGGATAAGTATTTTGCTAAGTACCAAAACAACACTTTTCTCGTAGATTCCATAATATCAGACATCCTTCATTCCGTATTCTATTTCTCTGTCTACTAACCGGGAGAGAGACAAATGTAAGGGAAGGAAAATACTAAATATAATATCCAGAAATATATATATATATAAACTTTTGGTCCAATAGGTTTTAACTGAAAGTTAACTTTTTTTTTTTTTTTTTTTTGCATGAATACTATTAGTTGAACTAAAAGGAACAAAATTTCCCATCGTAGGCCCTGGCAGAAGGAGACTAGAGCTACCAGATGTGCACCGAAATGATGACCAACGTTTAATCCGGGTAGAACTTATCCTGTGGTATATTTGCTGTAAACCCTTCTGTCCCAGCTAGATGTGAGATGCTCAGAGACAAATCTCTGTCACAGTGATGTTTTTATTCCCACCAATCGGCATGACGTTTAGGCTAAATCATAAACACAATATGTGTTTGTTAGGCTTGGATTTTACATCAAAACACAAAGGAAGTATATTGTGGAAGTCAGTTTTAGATGAAAAATTGTGGTTGTTGGTTGTCGAACACATGGGTGATACACTAGCCTTATTTATATTTCACATTTGGTAATGTCATGTAACCAGACAATAGGAGAGAGTTTTATGGTGTAAAAATATAACTCAATGCAAAGCCTTAATATAGGGATAACACAAAGGAAATTCCAAATTCCAAAGTAATTTGCTTTCTGGGAGCTGATTGAGAAGTGTTCATACCTCCATTTCTTCTTCTTTTTTTAATGTATCATAAGCCACACTAATACCTGTCTCAATTGTTTATTTAATTGGCAGATTTCTGAGAAAAGTTTCCCAAGTCCCCACCAACTTTCAATTCTGTCCTGCAAATGAAGACAGTAGGATTTTGCAAAATGTCAAACTAAGAAAATGCAACACAGCTAAGAGTTGGTAGAGAACAATGTTACAGAATATCCAATTATTATTCTCAGAATTCTCTTCCTGGCGAATGTCAATCAAAGTCTACACTTGAACTGCAGCGGCAATAAAGACGACCCACTGGCCTAAGAATAATAAAAAAAAGTTAGCAACACTTCTTAAAATTGTATATATACATGGCTTATATAATAACGATTTTACAATTTTATAATCACCTTCTGTGATCCTTCTATATTAGACATTTATGGCTAATGAAAAGAAAAATTGTCATTCAGACCATATCTAAGTTTTCTTTTATAAGGCAGACAGTATGGGTCTGTGGGAAGACAGGGAAATGATAACATTATTTATTCATTTCATATAATATTGGTTTGCTTCTATTTTTAGAGAATGTTTTCAATTTGGTCATATTTTTAAAAATCTAATTGTAATCAATATCTGTATAAATTGTTATTAGAAAGTTAGATAAAAGAATGATTACATTCCTTATTATGACTTTAACATCAAGTTGTCTGAAAATGAAAATGTAGAGCTATATATATGATAAAATCATTAAGATCTAAAATTTGGATGGAAAAACATTTTATTTGAGTACAACTTTTAATGCTCTGATCAGGATTCTTATATAGTCTATTTATTAAACATGGGCTATATCATATTACCAGGCCAAGCATCTTCCATTTGACAGGGCAACTATTTGAAAATAAAGTTTTCACCAGGAAGATTTGGTTCATATTTTACTTTCTTACATATGTGCTCTAGGTATAGTGTCATATTTAATATGTAGTTATTCAGGAGGTAGTAAATTCATACATGAATTAAAAACAAAAGACAAAGATGATTATTTGTAATGCAAAGAACTCCAGGATATTTGAACGTGGGTTGGGTCATAGGCAGATTGGAGAGGTTGGGTTCATTGAAGGTGATATCAACATATCAAGGAAAGTTTTGACCATAGTATTTGTGGTAGGAAAGTATAGTTTAATATTTATTGAGTTTTAGAAAAATTATATATTTTTTGTATCTTATACCAAAACAATTATAAAGAAAAACATACCTCATGTTCACTTATAAACATAAACATATCTTCTGTTCACAATAAAGAAAATTATAAATCCCCAAAGCTAAGATTTTAAAGTTAACATATGCTATTGACAACTCCATTAATATATGTTTTCACCGGTATGTAGGTCAGGACGCTTAGCTTTCCATCTGGGAGTTGAAAACAGTAGCTTTCGGAACAATTGTGTGTATAACCATACCTCAGGCTAAGGGCTAAAACCACGTTCTCATTTCCCTGTGTGAAGAATTAATTGGTAGCAGTTTTATAAATAGGTCAAAAATAAGTTTAAACTTCATAACTACCAACAAGTTTAAACAAAAGGTACTACTTAAAATGACAAAGTATTTTCTATATTCTTTTACCAATAAAGCATCTTAAAATCAAAAAGTGTTATTTAAAAATATAATATGTCTCGGTGCCACTGTTTGTTTATGCAAACATATCAAGAATATCCCACGCATGTTAAAATAGGTGATTTTTCTTCTCACATAGAACAAGATTTCCTTAAAAGTGGGTAAAACAAAAAATACTACTTACCTAGATTCCAAATCCTAAACATAGCATTTCACCATTAAATGTATTCAGTAACTTCCGTGGTATTTTAAAATTAAAATACTACAATCATGTGGAATCTAATAAACAAAATAAACCAACAAACAAAACAGAAACAGAGGCATGGATACAAGGGACAGACTGACAGCTGTCGGAGGGGAGGGGTTTGAGGGGGACTGGATGAAAGAAGGTGAAGGGATCAGCCAAATGTCATATGTGCATGACCCACAGACACAGACAAGGTGTGGTGACGGCCAGAGGAATGGAGGGTGGGGGCCGAGTGGAGGCGGGTCAAGGGGGAAAACAAAGGACATCTGTCATAGTGTCAACAACAACAACAGCAACAAATACTGCAATCAGTGTTTTGATGCTAAATAGACCTGGAGGTTCAGAATATCACTTTCTGAATCATGCAAACTTAATATAAACCAGAATATAAATATGTAAAGATAAAATTAACTGATCTTACTACCAAAGAAAGTAAAGTAAGTTAATTAACAATACTTCAATTAATGCTTAGGAAATACTTTAGAAGACTTTAAAGAGTGCCATATAATTAAACTGAGATTATTTATAATCTTTTTTCCTACCTTAATCTAATACATTTATTTCAATATGCCAAAACACTATTATGTTGTAATCCACCATGCACAGGTTAAACATTTAACTCTTCAATGGTGATGGCAAGCACCTTTCTCACAGTACTTTCTAGACAGATTTTACAAGAATTCGGAAGGCAAGAAATGCATGTGCTTACAGGTTTTTAAGCCGGGATTTATACAGAAAGAACATTTATATCTCCCAAAGAGGATTCACTCCAAGAAAACGTTGTATAATTTGACTTTGTTTGCACAGTGCTATTTCAATTCATTAAGGGTTAGTCACCTAATATTTACTGAGCAGCTAACATGGGATGGAAAGGCAGCCAGTCCCTTGGAACACCACGTGGAGTGGTGTTTTCTCTCTGGGGGTATGAGAGTCAGGAGGAGAAGTGTGAGAACTTATTCAATATTGTACAACAAACTTAAAACACGGTGGGTGAAAAATTGCTGAAAGGGTGGAGCACAGGGAGAGTTTAGGGCTTGAAATCACAACTTTATGCGTTTCTCAAAACTGATCGAACTATAATTCAGAGTGAATCCCGAGGTAACCTACAGACTTCAGTTAATAACATGGTATCAACGTTGGTTGATGGACTGTAACCAATGAACTCACTAATGCAGGATTTGAATAATAAGAGAAATAGTGACCAGGGGAGAGGGACTATGTGGGAACATCGTTTTATCTGCTCAGTTCTCTGTCAACATAAAACTGCTTTAAAAATAAAATTTTATTTAAAAAAATATTATAACAGATAGGGCTAGATTACCTGAAGTGATCATGTTTAATGTTATTGGTAGTCACTTTCAATTGTAAAATTTTATAACTTTTATTACTGGACCTCATGTCATGAGGCAACATGAAGTTTTTATCTCCATCAACGGTATTGAAAGCCTGCTGGTTTACCAGGGAATCTCCTTTCCTGTTTCTACCCTTCGGAGAACAGCCCTGCATTGGAGCAGTGCCCTTGTTCCTTCACTGCACCCTTTTCTGCTTGGTGCACATCAAGATCAACATGGTGAGCAGTCATCACAGAGCGAAATGACTAGGAACACCAGGTTGTCCAGGCCACATCATGTTAGGAGGTAGAGCCCGTGGAAGGTGGCCTGGTATACTGCTCTCATGAGGGGAAATCAAAGCCAGGCTCCTCGTGGGGCAGTAGTGTTGTCCGACATACGCTGTAAACAGGACCATACTCCTAAGCAACGCTGTAGGAGTAAAGAGTAGAGACAAAAAGAGTGATTAAAAGTCAAGTCCACTTGTCCATAAAACGATGATGATGATAATGTAGGTCTTAAAAGATAGGCAGATACAGGAAACAAAATTTGCGGGAGGATCTGGTGTGGGAAGTAAAAACAAAAAACAAAAACAAGCAAACAAATAAAAAACATGAATTAAGGTTCTTTCAAAGATTTAAGGTGAGAAAATAGTAGTGTTATTTATTGATTTGGATAACATCAAGTCTTAACACGGGTAAGATTCAAATTAAGAAAGCAGACCAATGATAGATGACCAAAAGTAATAAGCTAACCTCATGGAAATGTATACTTGTGGAGTATAAATATGCAAATAACAAAGAAGGAAAAGAGGGACTAAAAGACATGTTGTCTCTGCTTCATATTTTCCCTAAGGTAAGCATTGTTCTCATTGGGCTGAAGAATAAAAACAGGAATCAATGCTCAATGATTTTTTTCTCCAAATATATGTATGAGTCAGAAATGTGTTTCACTGAAAGTTATTTTAAAAACCTGCCTAGGAGTAGAATAAACACATAGGTGCCCCTCCCCCATCTCAATACCCAGGGGCAGGGAGTTTCAGTATTGGTTCAGCTACTCAGTATGGCCATCAGAAGACCAGGTTCTTTTTCACCTTTATCAGGCGTATTGAGTTGGCTTTTCCCCTCATGTTTATTGTGTTATGGTTGCAGGTAGCTTACTGCATCTCCGGGCTTATATGTACGTTCTTGGCAGGAAAAAGAGGAAACAGAAACATAAATCTCTCTTTACATCAGAAAAGTAAAAAATTTCTTAGAAACCTTCAGAGCACATAGATGTTATATCTCATTGATGAAAAAAAAGTATGTCATATTTCCTCGTTGATGAAAATAAGACAGCAACCTGAAACTTAGTTGTGTATACTCTGTGGTGGATAAAGGCAGAAAGGAAAACATCATCCATCATTATTATTTTAGCTAACACACTGTGTTTTGGTTACTTCTGTTTATGTGCCCCTGACTCTGTCTCTGTGTCTCTGTTTCTATCTTTGTCTTTCTCTTTCTCACACACATTTGTATATTTTCATTCATTTTCATTCTTATTTTATTAATATATTCTATTTTGCTAATGCTACTATGATTAGCTGAAATACAAGACAAACATTCTTTGAATCTTTTTATGACCTGGAGAAGTAACTTAAAAACACAATGTGACAAGTATATACAATTTTAAAATGGCAACCACTACTTAGAATTCCAGGGAAAATGTTTACTTAAACTTCTTATGTTGTATTTATACATATTAATCTGTGAATTAAAGCAAAGGACTTGCCATATGTACTTCCTAAGAACCTACTGTGAGGTTTTCATCTTGAAAGACCAGAGAGATCTGAACAAAATCCCAAATGTATCTGCCTCCAGATACCGGAAACATGGACAGAAAAAGGGACGTAAACCCTTTCTTTCAAAAAAAAATGAGGCCCACACTAGGCCCTGACTCAGAGCAATTTTGAAATATACCTAGGTCCCTGTTTCCTGTTTCCAGAAATCTGTCTTCGCAGGGGAGATAATGTCTCTGTTAAAGGGCTTGAGTCTTCTCCATCAGAGTAAATCCAGCTTGATGTTTTTTATTTCCATGTAGGAATGGCTTTCAAGGTCAGGATCCAACAAACATTTTCTATAAAGGTCCAGATAGTAGATATTTTAGGCTTTGAAAAAATGTCATCCACCCCCTACCCCCACTCCTTTGGCTACCATCAACTTGTTCTCTGTGCGTTTCTCTATGTTTTGTTTTTTACTCATTTGTTCTGTGGTTAGTTTGTTTAGATTCCGCATGTAAGTGAAATTATTCAATAATGTTTTTCTATGCGTAACTTATTGTACTTAGCAGAATACCCTCTATGTTTATCCATATTATCACAAATGGAAATACTTCATTCTTTTGTGTTGTTATGTAATATAAATCACATACTATAAATCACACCTTCTTTGTCCATTCATGTATTGATAAACCTAGGTTGCTTCCATATCTTGATTATCATAAATAATGCTACAATAAATATATGAGTTCATTTACCTTTTCAAATTAGTATTCTGGAGTTTCTTAGGATAAATACCCAGTAGTGAAATTTCAAAGCTGTATGGCAGCTATATTTTAAATTTTTTGAGGAATCTTCATTCTGTTTCCCACAGTGGCCGCACCAGTTTACAATTCCAACAGTGGTATAAAAGAATTCCTTTTTCACCACTATGCATTATTTGTTGATGTTTTTGATGATAGCCATTCTGATAGGTATGAGTGGATATCTTATTGTGGTTTTGATTTGCATGTTCCTGAAGATTAGTGATGTTGGGCATCTTTTTATATGTCTGTTGTCCATCTGTATGTCCTCATTGGAGAAGTGTCTCTTCAGATATGTCTATTTTGAACTGGATTTATGTGTGTGAGAGTGTTGTTATATGTGTTTTTTCATATATTGGATATATTTTTTAATCCTCACCCGAGGACATTTTTTGCATTTATCTTCAGATAGAGTGGGAGGGCAAGAGAGAGGAAGAGAGAGAGAGAAACATTGATGTCAGAGAGACACATCGAGTGGTTGCCACCCACACTACCCGAACCAGGGCTGGGGACAAACTGCAGCCGAGATATGTGCGCCTAGTGGGAACGAAACCCAGGACTCCGGTCTGTGGGCCGAGGCTCTAACCTCTGTGCCAAACTGGCCAGGGCTATACTGGATATTTTTAAATTTAATTTATTGGGGTGACATTGGTTAATGAAATTATATAAGTTTCAATTGTACAATTCTATAATACATCATCTGTATATTGCATTGTATACAATATTAATCTTTCCAATCCATGAGTATGGTATATCCTTCCATTTATGTGTATTTTCTTCATTTATTTTTCAATATCTCATAATTTTCCAAGTATGTCTTTTACCTTTTTGGTTAAATTTATTTCTGGATATTTTTATGGTTTTACACGCAGTTATAAGTAGGACTGTGTTCTTGATTTTTCTTTCTGATTATTTATTGTTTATGTACAGACATGCAACAAATCTCTGTGTATTGATTTTGTACTCTACAACTCTACTGCATTTATTTATTAGTTCTAATAGTTTTGTAGAATCTTTAGGGTGTTTCTTGTCTACATACAGGTTCTCTTTCACTATTTTTTATAATTTAAAAAAATACAAAATTATGGGCTTTTGTTTTCTTATGAAAAAAGTAGCCACTCATCTCCTCAGATTTTTGCTCTGCATTCAGAGATTTTAGTGCACAGATCTCAGAGGGCATAGCCCTTTGGCATTTCTTATTGCATAATGCATTTTCCATCAATGCTCACACCTGAATAAAGAATTCAGCTTGCTTGTTACCCATGAACATATTGGGACCCTGAAAGAAAAAAAATATATATATATTTTAAATTTTGAAGTCTTTCATTCTCTTAGTCCAATCTGGTGGTCTATTTGCCAGTAGAACAAACCTAAAACCTTTTTCAGCATTGCATGAGTCTGAATTGGATTCACTTCACACTTTAAGCCCCCAAATACACATTCATAATTCATTTCAAGGTAGGCAGGTCTGCAGTAACCACGTTAGTCATGCCTGGTCTCTGCAGATAAGACCCTGAAGAGTTTGAGCAGTTCCTTTGCCTAGCTGAGAAGGTCAACCAGGTTCTGCTTAAATGTTTCAAGAATCTCAGAAAAGAACCTTCGAGCCTCATACCACACATTTTATTTGATTTATATGTTCAGGTTATACTTTACTTTGATGACCTTTTGCTGGTATAAAGATTGAGGATGAGAAAAAAAATGTTATCCCTCAACTGAGCAAGTCTCAGTACTTTTACGTTTTCTTTGTATTTGGTTTGCAATTGGAGCAGTTTATTTTTAATTGCTGTCTCTCTTCTTTTACCTTATAATCTAGATATACACTAAGTGAACACTTTCAACATTTTGACAGGAGATACCCATTGGCAAATCAACACATTCATTACTTACTCTTTCCAAACTACTGGAGGAAACAATTGGACCAATCATATTACTATTAGATAATAAGATTACTTTTTAGGCTAGCATGCAAAAATACATTTTTCTAGCCTTTGCTAACAGTTTGTTCCCCCATTTCACAGTCTCTGTTGTTGCCTAGTCCCAGAGCCTGTACCTCAGTTGTTCTTTTATTATATCAGAACATTCATGTGTATCAATTTTCAAGGCATATGAAGCACGTGTTGAGAAGCAGGCCAATTTGGATTACGTTAGATGGCTCTTCTGACCTGCACAGAATTCCGCTGTTGCCTGCTGAGCTCAGTGCCAACGGGTCTGTGAGGTCGGGTTCCGCTATTACTCTAATTGGTAAAGTGTGTTTTCACCTATAAATATAGCAGTAGACAAGTGTGCTGTTTTGGTGTGGTATACAATGTCTTTGCTTCTGACCCACTCAACACTTTTTCAAACGAGTCATGTGATCACTTTTCACAGAGCTTGCACACATCTGCGCTTTTACTTTGACCTATTTACTGTACGTAGAATCATTTGGTTTAAATTATTTTGATTGTGAAGTAATTTGTTAGTTTTATTCTAATGAATCCAAGACAATGTCAATTAGTTTACTAGGTTCGTGCAGAAACTTTTATTGAACACTCCAATCTGAGAAAACAACACTTTCTATAACAAATTGGTCGCCGGGGCTTTGGAGCAATGGACTTCTTGTCATAATTTAAATGATGCATTATAAAATTAGTAAATAGGAGGCATATTTCTATAACTATTTTATTAAGAATCCTTTACTGATGTTTTATAACTATATATAACTTTGGTGTAAACATGATTTATGTTTAATATAAGGCAATATGTTTCATTTGGGAATCTGTCATTATAATTATGCAACTGTAGAAATCATATGGGCATTCCTAGTGCCAAAATTAAACTATCTATACATAGTAAAGAAAACGTTATGGATATGTTCAAATTATATGAATTCTCATTATTTGTTAAAGGTGTTATTAGAGAATATTTGTTTAATTCACACCTTGCTTTTACCAATGGTTGTAGTATTCTTTACTGTTAGTTTTTAATTCCAATAAATTGGTTGAGATTATTGTCTTAATTTCCTAGGGCTGCTATCATAAAATACTACTAACTCACCCTGGCCGGTTTGGCTCAGTGGTTTGAGCAGTAGCCCAGGGACCAAAGGGTCATGGTCAAAGGAACATACCTCGGTTGTAGGTTGGATCCCCAGCTCCGGCCCACCAATCAGTGTGTCTCTCTCACATTGATGTTTCTCTCTCTCCCTCTCTCTCTCTCCTTCCCAACCTTCCCCTCTCTCTAAAATATTCTCAGGTGAGGATTAACAACAACAACAAACACACAAGCTGGTTGGCTTATGACAACATAACTTTATATTCTTACAGTTCTGAAGGCTAAAGTTTGAAATCAGTTTGTCAGCTGGGTCATGTTCTCTCTAAGCATCTAGAGAAGGGTCCATTCCATGCCTGTCCCAGAGCTTCTTGTGACACCTGCAATCCTAAGCGTTCCTTGGCTTGTAGATGTATCACTTCAGTCTCTGCCTCCATCATCACATGGTGTTCTCCCTGTGCCCGTCTCTGTGTCTGTCCCCTTCTTCCTATAAGAAGAGCAGTCCTATTGGATGAGGGTCCACCTACTCCAGGACGACGTCACCTTAGCCAGCTACTTCTTCAACAACACTCTTTCCAAACAAAACATTCTGGAGTTCTAGCAGTTAGAACAACAGCATATCTTTGTGTGGGGGGCACATGTGAACCAACAACATGCTTATATTTTAGAATCCAGCAGGTCTACTTTCAAGTTCAGAATTTGCTGCTTTCTGGCCATGTGACTTTGAGCTGTTAACCTCTCTAAGCACGTGTTCACATCAATAGCATTGGAATAATAATACCTGCTTAATACATTTATTGGAATGATTTAAAAAGTTAATTAATATAAAATCTGCAAGAGACTATAGGACCACAGTAAATATTCTATAAATATTGGCAATGGTGATTATGATGGTCATGAGGTAATACTTTCCTTGACTCTGCTTGCAAAGTACATTTTTTATATGGGTTCAACTTCAAAAGGTCTTTCCAGTATTGGACGAAGTGGGTAGATGATCTTCAGGTATCTGTCACCTTACAGACGCCGGGGTTGTTGGCTGGAGAGTGTACTGCTTTTTAATCCTTCAAAAGTTAGGGCTCTGTGTAGCCATTTCTTTAGCTTGATGAATAATATTCTCTGTCCGCACATTTTCTAAATAAACTTTCCATTATTTTGTTTATTAATAAATGTAAACGAAAAAAATCCCAAACGTGTGTAGTTTCAGGCACTGTACAAAGAAAATTAAGACATTCCTGGCAATTACTTTGTATTTAAAACCAAGGAACCATCTCTGGATAGTATGACTAGGCAGGAAAGACTTATAAAAAATGCATGAAATGAACTTGAATTTTCCTCATATTTCACATTTAACAAACCACATAAGAAAGGGGGCATATTTTTCCTTTGGGGTGGGTGAGTGGAAATCCAAAAAGCTCTTAACATTTTTTCTGGTACTTTATAAATAATAAACTTAACTTAAAGGAGTCTAGGTATCAATGGCACATATATCATTTGAGCCACGAAAAAATAGATTTTTCTAGCAAACCTGACTATACTTATAATGTTTAAAAACTAGAAAATTATTAGAGGTAAATGCATCAATAATGGAAAAACAAAACATGATCATCTTTCTTTGCTTCACCAAATCACTGTATATTGCTTTCCTGGATATAAATAATATTCCAACAAAGACTGATGAGATCACAAATGTTTCTAAAATGACATATTTGAATTTTAGGTTGACTGTCAAGCCAAACTTGTGCTGAAATCTCCATATGTGGAATGTGGGAAATATTAAAGAATCTTAGCTTCTGCATCTGTTTTTCATTTGTTTATTTTGTTGTTTGTTGTATCCCATGAAGGGGTCACATTCGTGTGTGTGTGTGTGTGTGTGTGTGTGTGTGTGTGTTAATATGCTGAGCAAGTTTGATTGTATCCTGTATCATGTGAATGTCCTATTGTGGCTGTGGGGATAATTCAGAAATCAATGGCAAGTGATTTCTTTCCTTGAGGAGATAAAGAGTTTTTAAAAATGATCATCAATAAACAAAAATTGCTTTCGAAATGCAAGTATATTCATTGGAAACCCAGAGACAGGAATAATGAAGTCTGCTGTGATGGAGAAGTATATTAGGATCTTTCTCATCCAATTGTCCTTAGTTAACTTATTTTCAAGTACTCTAAATACTTTTTTTTTTCTGACAGAAAGTTGCTTTAAGTATATGTATATTTGCGTATTTTTAATCTTTGCCTCCATAATCAGACTTTAAGCTTCAATAAAGAGAACATTTCTGATTTGTTTACCATTGGATGTATAGCAAATGTAATTACTCAGTAATGTTGAATTCACTGCATACATTGGAAATGGATCTTGGAATGTCAAACTGTGGCCTTTGTTATAACAGTTTGGGTGTGACTGAGGGAAAAAAAATATATTGATTTAGGAAAATCATAGTCTACAAGCAGGTGGTAAATACAGATAACTCCTTGCAGAGATCTGGGCTGAGGAAGAGAAGAGAAATAGATTAATGACAATGGGGGGGCTGGGTTAGGGAGGGTTTGTTTGGAGTCATGAAACCTTACAGATGTTGGCAGCTGACTTACTGTGTAAGTGGCTTAGCATCAAGATTCCATTGTGTTTATTTGAATGTGTGTGGAACCGTCCTTTCTGAGACCAGTTGAAGGCACTGAGGATGTATGATATGCCTTGATGTTTCAAGAGGCGACTACATAATTGAATGTCTTATGGACACCTCCACTGCCTTGCTAAGTGGAGGATTTGATCATCTATGATGACAGGGGAAAAAGAAGGGGAATGGTGTTTGATGAGTGGGATACACGCTTGATCTAGTCAACGAGTGACTTGGAGATTTCTTGGACTCTTAGAAAATGCTGAGCATATACTGAAGTTCAAATAGTAGAGGGTCAATGTGTGAGGGGCAGAATGAAGCCCCTTCATGGAGCAGCCAGGACAAAGCATTAGCAGAAGGGTATTTATGGGTCAAGAGGGAGAAGGAAAAGACTTGCGAGCCAAGGGCAGGGCACAATGGTGCATGCTCATAAACAAGAGAGTGACATGATGTGAATGGAGGCTGGAGAGAGGTGTATGGACAGGCAGGAAGAGTAAGTGTTTAGGTTGGTTTCTAAAAGACAATTCTTTTTTATTATCAAATATTGAGTACTGAAAAATAAAGCTAACAATGAAAATGGCCTTGTGTGGGAGTCAGTTTTAATTTCACATCGTTTCATTGAAAGGAAGATGCTGAAAAGAGAGACTTCTTGCTCATCACATGGACACATTTGTAGATTTGAATGTTGCTTTGCACTTTGATTCAGTGCCTAAGGTTTGGTGGTGGAAGAACAGCATGAACTCTGTATCTGTCCAGGAGAGTTATTAGAAGTTGTTCATCCTGTGCTATTTTATTATGGTTTGGAAAAAGGCCACACCAGTAAGTAATTCCTATGATTCAATAAGGAATCTGAGACGTTTCTCTCAGATGCCATTTCCAGAAGAAGATATTTCTTCACCATGAAAGCTCCATCTGTTGGCTGTTGACACGGTACCATTTATGCTCTGGTCTATCGATACCCTTCATCTGCAGACTTGACTGAGTAAGGAGGTCCGTACCCAGACCTCCTTTCTTTATCGATTGCGAGCTCATAAGCCACTCTGCAGATTTGATCTTTGCAAATAGACTCTACCTCTTTCTTCATGGGCATTAATAATTCATTTGTATAACTTTTAAAATATTATTTCCAAGATGAGTGCTGACCAGAGGAAAATAATATGTTAGCTATTTAATGTGATTTCAAAACTTATGTTAAGGCTCTATACATATCAACATAAATAAGTATGTATTTTCACAATTGAAACAAATTATTATTTATTGTGAACTAGATGGATTACATAGAAAATTGTATTTAAAACATTGTTATGGTTATAGAAAAGTTAGAAAAAAGCAAAAGTTTGAGTGGAATGGCTATTTTTCTGTTGTGTGACAAATATATCATGCTCTAAAATTAGGTGATACCTTCATTTCCATTAGTTCAAAACATTTTATAGTTAGAATTTCTCTGAGCTAAGAGGTTATAAATAACATTATGTACCTGTTGAGTCAAACACAGGTATATAAGTCAATTATTATAAGAAACTATAATGTGGAAGTCAATGCAGTGACTATGACCTTATCTTTTAACCCAACAAACATTGATTTCAGTTACATTGCCCAAAATCCAAAATTTTCTATGACAAAAAAAATGTCAAAAGATATCCGAGTTCATTGAGCATTCAATACAGTTAGGTTTATTTTAAAATAACCCACATTTTAAAGTTAATATTTACATGTCCTTCTGATGCCAGGAAGAAGTCTCTAACCAGTGAACAATGCCATAGAGATTTTGCTTTTGTCCTCTCTAAAATAAAATAAAGAATTTAACTTTACACTTAAAGGAACAATCTAACTTTACATTTAAAGAACAACAACAAAAAAAAGCCCAACATGAGTAAAAGAAAGAAAATAATAAAGATCAGAGAAGAAATAAGTGAAATAGAATCTAAGAAATATACAATACGAAATATCAATGAAACCAAGAGCTGGTTCTTTGAAAAGATAAACAAGATTAACAAACCTTTAACCAGACTGATTAGGATGAGAAGAGAAAGGACCCAAAAAAAAAAAAGAAATCAGAAATGCCAGTGGTAAAAGAAATACACCAAACAAATACAAAGGATTATAAGGAAATATTATGAACAACTACATGCCAACAAATTGGAAAATCTGGAAGAAATGGTTAAATTTCTAGAAATAAAATCTTCCAAAACTGAATCAGAAAGACTTAGAAAAATCTGAATAGAAAGATTACAGATAGTGACATTGAAACAGTGATCAAAAAACTCCCAGCAAACAAAAGTCCTGGACCCAATGGCTTCAAAAGTGAATTTTAGCACACATTCAAAGAAGAACCAACACCATCCTTCTGAAACTATTCCAAAAAACTCAAGAGGAGGGAAGACTCCCAAACTCATTTTACGAGGCTAGCAGTATCCTAATCTCAAAACCACATAAAGACACTACAAAGAAAGAAAATTATAGGCCAATATCTCTGATGAACATAGATGTTAAAATCCTCAACAAAATATTAGCAAAACACATGCAGCAATACATTAAAAAGATCAACAGCATGATCAAGGGGGATTTATCTTTGGGATGCAAGGTTAGTATCCCTGAGCATTCACCCTTCCGTAAAAGCAACAATAAATGGCAAAAATGTTCAGAATCAACTCTTTGAAGATTCTGGAGATGAACTAAAGATACAGAACAACTAGAGCGCATTCATTTAAGAAATGAGCTGAATCTCATGAACAACAGTGAACTTTGGGGCATTTGGGCAAAGAAATGAGCTGAATCTCATGAACAGCAGTGAACTTTGGGGCATTGGGGCATGCCTTGGTCCCTATCCTGCCACCCCAGCTCAGCGGTAGTTTTGAAAGACAACTTACAGAGATCTTTCTTTCTTACAGCTGCATAGTACACAGTGTATATGTAAGATCCTTTGAGATGACATGGAGGGACCTGGAAAGTATTATCCTAAGTGAAATAAGCCAAGCAGAAAAAGACAAATACCACATGATCTCACTTATATACAGAATATAATGAACATAACAGTCTGAGGAATACGGTAGACCCAGAAACATGGAAGTACGGCACAGACTGACATCCGTCAGAAGAGGGGGCAGGGTGGGGTGGGAAGAGATAAACCACAGAACTTATATGCATGTATGCATAATCAATGGACATGGACAACAAAGCTGGGAACGGGGTGGGTGTGGGGTGGGGAGGGGGGTGCCAATGGGGTAAAAAAGGAGAAACATCTGTAAGAAAGAAAGAAAGAAAGAAGGAAGGAAGGAAGGAAGGAAGGAAGGAAGGAAGGAAGGAAGGAAGGAAGGAAGGAAGGAAGGAATAACTTACAGATTCCTGGTATCTGGGGGCAAAATGGAGCTGGTTTGGCCAGTGTTGTTTCCAGAGCATCATCGTGATCTTGTCCATCTGGTAGCTTCCCTGAAAGATAAAGACTAAGATAAAGTTTCAATTGAACATGGTACTAATCATTTCCTTATAAAACATAAGATTTAAATGTGTTTCTAATCATTTCCTTATAAAACATAAGATTTAAATGTGTTTCTTTTTTAGTTTTAGTTTTTGTTTGTTTTTTTCCCCCTAAGATTGTTTTCTGTATGCTTGATTAAAACAACAACAAAAACAAAAACATGAATGGGCAAAGGGAATTTGGTATGCAATCTAACCAAATTATGACTTACTTGGTTTGGTCAATTCTAAAAAACTTGGCACCGTGACTGGGTTTATGTGAGCATATTTGCTTCTTTATATGCGGAGTCAGCAAATGGGAGCATTGTTCTTTTGCCTGCGGAAATAACTAGCACTGTCTGATTATCCACACTTGTTAGCTCAACATCAAGCTCAGTGTCAAAGAATGTGTCCAGCAATGAGGCTTCATCCATCCATTTTATGTTTTAAATAACTGACAGGCTTTATTTTGTTGGGTTAGATATTGATTAAAAATAATCCCAGAACTTCAAAACAACCCTGAGCTTATGTCTTGGTACAGCAATAAAATAAAAATCTTTGCTTACAGATATGGAGTTTTGTTTTTTTTTTGTCTCAAAGGACATGAATCCATGAGTGTGGGATAGTTGTCCTCATCATTATTATTACTGTCTTCTACATGTGGCCAGCCAGTGTATTCTCTGTCAATGACACAGGGTTCAGTGATCAGATGCTGGTCTCCAGATTGTTTTTTGGAGCTTCAACATTTGGTTTCTTGAGCAGCCTAGCCTTACGTAGGGACCATGTGACCCCTAGAGCTAAATGTGCATTGTGTTCTTGAAAAACCTGAGCAGACCATAGAAAACCCTTCTTCGTATAAATACTTTTAAATTATTTAATTTCCCTTTCTTCTTTCCTTCCTTCCTTCCTCTTTTCTTTCTTCATTTGCTTTAAGGAAATCACTCCAAGTTTACCTTTCCAATGACCGTGAGAATAATGTGTTTAATTTTCTAATTTGCAAAATAGACCTAGCACAGGCTGTAAATAGCATTTAAGTGCACTTACATATCTGATCAGTAAATGTTAGGGGTACAAGGGTACTTGCAATATGGGGCAACTTGCTTAGGAAACTCGGGGTTCTTTCTGTGCAAGGGAAGCTACACAGTCCCTCAAGTTCCAGAATGAAAGCAAAGTGAGGTGAAGAGGGTGGAAGGAATTTAGTCTTAGATTTTTTATTGATTGTCTAAGAACTTATTAGCATTTAAAAATACTTTTGGTTGTCTATATAGATATTCAGGGAATAGGGGTACCTAAATTAAATGTATGCCAGATGGAAATTAAAATTATGAGCGGTCCAATTTTTCAGCATGATAATCCCATTTCCTCCTTACTAAATGCACTTATCAATCTAATGGAATCAGGGAACCCACAAAAGCTCATTTTTTTATATTTCCATAACGGGACAACACGGACTTTAACAGAAAACAGAAGCCGAACCTGGAGCCCGATGGGAATGAGAGGAAGGTGTGGCAATGTCCACATTCGAAGGGGAGCTTCATGGAATGTGAGGATTAAGTGTTTGGAGACGGAGACATAACAGACTTCATTGCTTTCTTCTGCCGACCACACAGTCTCATTTGGGCTTTGTCAAAGAACTGGCGAATGGCTTCCTTTATTTTAATCCTCACCGGAGGACATTCTTCCATTTTTTGTTCAGGTAGAGTGGGAGGGAGAGAGAGGAACAGAGAGAGAGAGAGAAACATCGATGTGAAAGGAACACATCGAGTGGCTGCCACCCGCACAACCGACCAGGGCCGGGGACAAACTGCAACCGAGGTACGCACCCTTAGCGGGAACCGAACCCGGGTCTCTCAGGACCGCAGGCCGACGCTCTAACCGCTGAGCCAAACCGGCCAGGGCGAATGGCTTCCTTTAAAACATGAATCATTCCACACTCATAGAAAGAAGTGGACGTACCAATGCCTCACAGGGTTCTTCTGGAGGTTAAACGAGTGAATAGATGACAAGCCTTTAGCACTCCACCCAGCAAACGGCCGCTCAATAAATTGTGATTATTTCCATACACAACTTTTAAGTAGAATCAGTTTGAAAAATAGTGAAAAAAAAAAAAAAAAAGAGAGAGAGAGAGAGAGGAGAGAGATTTTCTCATTCCCCTTCCATTGTTGCAAGGGACAAGGATCGTCCTAAAATTGTCCTCCAGAAATTGCCAGAGGACCTCAGTGAAGACAGCGGCCCACGATGGACATATCCAGAACGGGCTTGAGGTGGAGATGATGGAGAGTCAGTGGGTTAGATCACTCTGGGGTGATCTGACTTCAGCTGTAAGAGTTGCTAGCATTACCCCTTCCGAAATCCTCACACCCAACTTCTTGCCATAAGGTGAAAATGTAACACAAGTGACTTGATGTTTTCTCACACTTTGGGTTCTCCTTTGAGTAACTCGGTGATATCTTTCCTTTTTTCCCCCTAATAACATTTTATAATTTTTTTCTTATTAATTTTAGAGAGAGAGGAAGAAAGAGAGAGAGAGAGAAACATTCAAGAGGAAGAACATGGATTGGCCGCCTCCTGCACGCCCCCCACTGGGGATCTGGCCCACAACCTGGGCATGTGCCCTGACCGGAAGTCGAACCAGCTCCCTCTTGGTGCAGGGTCGAGGCTCAGCCAGTGAGCCACACCAGCGGGGCTGTGACATTTGATTTCAGCAGTGGAATAGTTGTCTCAGGGCCATCATCCTAGGCAATGCTTGTACAGGTCCCTTTCTCATAATACAGAGAAGAGACTTGCATCGGTGCCCCTTTCTTCAAAAACACACATTTCTCATGTTATTCTGTCATTCCTTTTCCAGCCTGAGGAAAGCATGAAAAACGTCAGAATTCATACAAATCGGTTGCTCTGGACTGACAGAAACTTGAGCGTACCCTAATACCAAACGAGTGTCCATAAGGGCATGCCATGTTTTCATTTCTGCTTAAACGAACAGTGTGATAGGCTGTATATTATAAATTCTCTGTAGTCATTAGAACTTATTCTGTGAACTCATTGAAGGAATGGTTATAAAAAACAGGCATCTTGATTAGGTGATTCCCAACTGCATGTTTTTGTGCTTGAATAATGAAGTTAAAGTGGCATATAAAAAACCCGCCTTCTCGGAGGCGTGAGTGATTACTATAGTATCTTATAAATCGCGTAATTTAGCTCTTGGATGGTTTTCAAAACATCATCCTCTAGACAGAAACATTCATCGTGTTAGAGGGTAAGGCTTGGCTTCAAAGCCATTTTTTCAGGGGAGCTTGTCTAACTCCCAAAGTAGGTCCCCCAGTCTATGCTTTTGTTTATTGGGCCTTCCAAGAATTATTCACAGCAAATTACACGTGCGCTTATTTTTATGCTTCTGGTCAGGTGATTTTTGCTACTCTCTCACATGGAAAGGAGGCTCGGTGAAGACCTATACTATTTTTGTCTGTCCAGGTCTACGCAGTTTTTTGGTTTTGTTTTCTCTAAGTGGCTTAGTGAACAGGAACTACCCTCAGAGGACACACCAGGCTAACATCTGTACCGCGGCGGAGTCCGGGACGTGGAACAGGGTTTGAAGAGGGTGCATTCACGGTGGGGTGGGAAGGGGTCCATCCCTGAGCGTGGACGAGGCCGTGGGGAATGTCGCTGCGCCCCGGGTTCCGGCAGCCTCCGTGCCCCCAGCACCTCCTCGCTGCACTGCTGCATCCCTTGGGGGCTCCACTGGAGAGGCAAGTTTTAAATTCTCGGGTGCCATCGGGAGACTTGAGGCTGCCACTTCCCCTGAAATAGTTCTACCTGAAGGAACGAGAAAAATAACAGGGAGAGAAGATGACTCAGACTAAGAGAAAGCAGGAGTAATGTAGATACTAATGAACACAAATCATGAACCAAGGTACGTGGTGCAGTGGCACATTCAATACGTTTGCTGGGCACCCCGCCCGCCCACAGGGGCCCTTCGCACCCCAGGGTGACAGGGAACACTGCACACAGAATATACAGGCCACTCTCCAACCCCAGTGAGCATGCAGAACTGGCGTTCTGTGAACGCTGCAATTTCTAGCTCCTGTCCAAGAAGAGCCCTTGGTGTCAAAATGCCTTTTTGTCAAAAGAGAATTATTGTGGCTCCTGCTGTCCCACACGGGTGGCCAACTGCTCACGGAAATACCTGTCCAATGCCCTTTAGCACTGAGCAAGTGTGGATAATTGACAATAACACTGAAAAATCACTGGGGGGAAAAAAAACACATTTTGACTGTCCAAGTATTCCAATGCACCAAGATTATGTCTTGTCTTGGTGAGTTTGGTTATTAATTGATCAATCACTGCGCCCAGAAATGACGGATGATGCAGGATTTCCCGGGTCTCCCAGGGGATTAGATGCAAATGCATGTCAGTCATCAGTCAACAAGGCTCCTTCCCGGGATCCACAGGAACCCAAGGGGCCACCTTGCAGCCGGGTCGGTAAACTGGAACGCACTCCCTTTCATTTTTTGTTCTTAGTAACCCCTTACATAAGGTGCCTGTTGGATTGTTCTCTGACTTACCTCCCTTAAAAAGGAAACCTGATTTGAAGGTAATATATCAAAGTCCTTAACAGTGATAACAAATTAGAGTTCTGTCTTTTTTCCTTTTTTATAAAAGTTTCTAGTGGATAGAAAGGCTTTGAGAAGCCTGGGCATAGAATAAGCCCGGAAGTCTCAGCTCTGTGGAACTTCAAGGCAGGAGTGATTCTCCCTTTGAGATTTTCCTTTTTTAAATCATAGACAGAGAGGCATAGTCATTCTCTGAAAAATTGAGTGTAGAATTCCACCCCCCACCCCAGTGCACTTTGGTACTGAGAATTCATTTTAAGTAAATACGTTGGCAACAAGAACTAAAATATAGAATATTTAAACATTTAATTTAATTTATAGCATATTAAATGAAACTTTGTGCTAATATTGTGTCCTACCTTATCCAGTTAGTTCTGATACATGCATTTCCCCTTCTCTTCACCAATGATAACATGAAGAGCAGGGCACAATGAACAAGCTTTCATTCATTCATTCATTCATTCATTCATTCATTCATAATTACTTAAACCCTGGCCTGTGTGGCTCAGTTGGTTGTGGGCTAGATTCCCCAGTAGGGGGCGTGCAGGAGGCAGCCAATGGCTGTTTCAACTATCATCATTTCTCTCTCCCTTCTTCACTCTCTAAAAAAAATAATACACACACACATAATATACACACACATGTGTATGTGTATAAATTTACCCTCCCTTTGTCAAACAAGGTAACAGGTTTTATTATTTAAAGCAGAAAGAAGAAACAATGAAAAGCAGCAAACCTCTGTTATTCACGAACTAGCAGTCCATAGCAGACTACCCAACAATTACTCAGGTCTGTGATGCCAGTTATGACCCGTGACAGCCTCTCCGCCAGGAATTCCTGACTCGGAAATGTTCAACCCATTTTTGACAACATCACATTTGCTATTAATATATAGGTAACTCCTTGCCCATG
Organism: Molossus molossus; assembly: GCF_014108415.1. Classification (NCBI taxonomy): domain Eukaryota; kingdom Metazoa; phylum Chordata; class Mammalia; order Chiroptera; family Molossidae; genus Molossus; species Molossus molossus. The sequence goes on from NW_023425399.1 coordinate 114,054,011, forward strand.
GCCCAAATAAAGATAAAAAAAATCAGAAGGGCTCAATTATTCTGACACAATCATCATTCTTTCTCATCTGTGAGCCATCTGGGATGCTTTCCCTCCTGACACCTCCGATAACATGACCGCGTCCTGTCGGTTCCACTCCTAAATAATGCTAATCGTCTGTGACGCTGACTTCTGTGTGTGTCCAGTAGGAGGCAATGAACTCCAAAAGTCTACTGTCTGAACATCTCTTTGTCACTTTATCTAAATCTAGTGTCGGCTTCTCCGATTCCATGTCTCATCTCATACGTCAGGTTTCTCCCTGTCACTCGTCGACAAATACTGTTAACTCCAGCGTCTCATTTTCTTCTACCCAGCTGTTTTTATTCCAGGAGATTTAGCATTCATACGCACGACACCTTAGCTTAGCCTCTCGTCATCTCTTGCCAGCCTATCTCTGTGACCTACACCTGAACGCCAGCGTATCCACCCGAGACCACGGCCCCACCCGGGGACTTTCAGGCCTGGTAACATCTGGAGTGTTCTCAAATACCGCGTCTCTGTCGGTTCCTTTATTTTCCCAGTCCCTTATGATGATTAGTCTCAAGATGCCTGCTCTCTAAACACACTGACACTTCTAGTCCAATGAGCAGTTTGATTTCTTTCCGTATTAGCCACTTCTTTCTTTCTCTTACCTGGCAATACAATTTCATTTTTTAACCTGACATTGAGGCAGATTCTGTCAAATCGCCTCTCTGTTTCGCGGCTGCCGGGCGGCTCAGATCAAAGACTCATCTGCACTACGTCCCAGCGCCTGCTCGTTGCCTGTCTACAAGGTTTCAAACGTGCTGCCGAGAAAAATCGTCTACGTGGGCTGAATACATGAACTATTGACTCGGCATTTCCACTCCGCCTTGCTCTCAGCAGATGAATTAGGAAAGCTAGATAGAGACACACTGGCAGGTTAATTTTGGAACTTGCTGTTACCCCACGGCAGCTTACCAACATAGCACCTGTCCTTTCTCAGCCCCCGTGCCCGGGATGACCCAGGTCTGTGGGGAGCCTCTGCCCGGCTTACGGAGGGTTGCTTGAAGGCTGTGGAGTTAGCATGGCTTTGAGTCTTGGTGCTGCTACTTAGTATCTGTCCAATGTGAAATAATAGTCCCTGCTCAGTGCCTCTGCTTTCTCATCTTTAATTAAAGATAAGTGGTAAATATCATTGTTACTGCCACCGCAGTTCCTGAAGGTCATTGATACGTGTCCTGGTAGCAACAAAAACGTTTTAAGTATCTCCCTCTTTCGTAATCCTCCCTGTCTTCCCAGACTGACTGCTACGATTACTTTTCAATTTAAAAGTTGATCTCTTTCCTCTACAACCCTGGTGTCAATTTCGGGACTATTGATTTGTACTTTTGGCTACAAGGACCTGTGGGGTTTGTTAGACACCGTTTTAAAACGTACTCTCCTGTGGGCACTGAGGAACCTTGTCTGTAAGACTTAACACAGCTTAGAAATGCTTCCCCATCAGATGCAGTTTCCAATAGGTATTTATCCAAATAAAATATAAATGAACTAAGTCCTCTTTCAGAAAATGAGCATTGCAAAACAACGGGCAAAATCACTGTCGTCATGTCCGGCGTGATTACATGAGGACTTTAGTTTCTCATCACATCATCTCAGTTACCTCGTTATGGTGAGAACAGTGTTTTGGCAGAACATGCCCTTTGGACGGCTTTCCGGGAAAGATCGACCGTTTCTGCTCCTCTTCCCTTGGGGGTACCCTTGGAGTGCTGCCATTCACGTGTACGATACAGGATTTAACGGACGGGGCTCTATTATTCTTTAAATAGTATTTTCATTCCTCTTCTCTCTCATTCCACTTCTGTATATTCCTTTTGTTGAAATCTAATCACACTAATAGTCTCCCATGTCCATTTCAAGATTTCTCCAACTATAGCTTAATGTACCTCTGCACAATGATTTAATGGCTACAAAGTAAAAGTATTCTCGGGAGGCGGGATAGAGAAAAGTGGAAGATAAAACATCTGGAAGTTCAGGCTCTTTCTGCTCTTGGTCGAACACATATGCAAACCACCCCCAAACACTTGCTCGTCCACTTCCAGGTCAGTGACCCTTGTGAATAAGCTAACTGACGGTGTTCAGAGAGGCTGGTAACCTCCGGCTAGTACAGCATTCCTCTATTTGGGTGGGTTCACCCTGGTTTATAACTATCTCATACTCCTGACAAGGGTGCATACTGTACATATTATTTAGTAGAACATATACTTACTAAGTACTCAACATAGTTCTAAAAACTTTATAAATATAACTAATGTAAGCCTCATAATCAGCCTGGATGGTAAGAATTACCCATTTATTTTATTTTTATGCATAAGAAATTGGATCCCAGAAATGTTAATTGCTTTCCTCAGGGGCCACCCGTCACTGATAGTGTCTCCAGAATGATGACCAATGCTCTTCTATGCAGTTCTACCCAGGAGTCACGACTCACCTTGAGAGACCTGTGCATTACTTACCAATGACGCTTTGTCATATGACATTTCAGGTATAGAGTTTAATTTAAATGTTGTCATCCCAACCTAAACAGATTGTCAGGTATGGTTCAATTGTCAACCATCTGTATTGACCTCAGGAATGTCAGCTGTATAATTAATGATCACTAGAGATACAGCAGGTTTAATCCTGTAGGTAGATTACTGGCACCCACCCTATTTTTCTGAAAGCTAAGTGTTTATTTGAGGATGAAATTCCCCTCTACTACTGTGCAATAATATAATACAAGTATTACAAACATAGTCATTTTATCACTTTATCTGATGCTATCCTAGTTCACCAATCCAACTCTGAAGCCAAATAAATTGCTGCTGTGAGTAGCACCACATGGCAAACATTATAAAAATTAGTGCTAATACACCCATGATATAATAAATAAAAATAAGAATATGTAGAAAGTGTCAAGCGGTCTTAGTGTGCATGTCTGTATTTTTCAAATATGCGTCATTTGATTTTATTAAATGATTTAAATTAAGCACTTAAAGAGAAGTCATATTTTTATATTTTAATATGTTTAATATTTTATATTTTAATAAATCATCTTAATGATTGGATGTGCCAAATAACTAACAAGAAATTCTAGGCATTGTGGTCAGAATTGAATATAGAGTGCTCTCACGGCATTTATATACAAATAAACGCATTATATTAAATTAACATACAGAAGCAAATGCTTCGTTACAGTAAGGTGAAGTACAGGGGGCATTTATTCTATGGGGCGTGGGCAGGTTTGTCAGGGATCTTACGGGAGCTGAGACTTGGAGGAGGCCGGTTAGATTCCCCGTCAGGGCACATGCCCGGGTTGTGGGCTCGATCCCCAGTAGGGGGCGTGCAGGGGCCGCTGATCGGTGTTTCTCTCTCTCATTGGTGTTTCTATCTCTCTAAAAAATCAATACAAACATTTAAAAAAAAAATGGAAATAAATATATAAATTTTAAAACTAAGTTTAATGACTACAAAGGTAAATGTCTTAACACAAAATCTTCACTGTTTCAGAATAATTATTCTTCTAAACACACATAAAACTCTTTACAAATTTCAAAGAAAATTAACAGCAATATTTTCATTTTAAATAGGTAGTTAACAAAGGGGATGAGATCGACCCTCATCATTACTCAGACAAGGCAGCAAACACAAGCTCCCAGATCATTAAAAATAGCCGCACTTTCCATTTTCAGTTTGGTGAAAACGGAACTCGTGTTTCTAGTGGCAAAATGTTTTGCTCTCCTATTTGAAGGACGTGGCTTCTTCTCTAACATTTGGTCTGTGACCCCAGTCCCTGAATCGAAGGCCCTGCAACCCTTGTGATGTCCCGTGAGAGGAGGGTCTTCTACTCTGACGAAGCAGCCCTGGGCGGGGTCCCCGGGCTCCGGGAGGAGGAGTGCTCAGTGGAGACACCGAGCCAGGTGAGAAGCGTGGCGTGGGAGCCCTTGCCTCCGTTCTCTTGAGAAGGGAGACGTGCTGAAACAGAGTTAATGTCAAGCATCCCTACGCGACGAAGACTCCATCAAATCTCAAAAGCGTGGAGTTCGGAGAGCGTCCGGGTGGGTGAACACGTGGAGGGGCTGGGAGGCTGGCATGTCTTGGGGGGTCATGGAAGCTCATGCACTTGCCACATTCTTCGTGCTAATGCCTCTCTTCCTTTTGGCTCCTCCTGACACTGATTTAAGGATTTCAGTGTAGCAATTCATTTCTTTGAAATAATGTTAAAGCCCAGCCAGTGTGGCTCAGTGGTTGAGCATCGACCCATTCACCAAGAGGTCGTTAGTTCGATTCCCAGTCAGGGCACATGCCCAGGTTGTGGGCCTGATCCCCAGTGGGGGGCATGCAGGAGGTGGCCAATTGATGTTCTCTCTCATCTATGTTTCTATCTCTCTCCCTCTTCCTTCCTCTCTCTCCATAAAATCAATAAAGAAAAAAAAAAAAGAGAGAGAAATACTGTTAAAAATGTTGTCATCATGTGCCTTGCCCCCATTCATGGGCCGACCTTTCAGTGAATCATGACATTGAACAGTGATGGAAGTGTGTTCCTCCTCAGGCTAGGCCCTGCCTGATGACTGAGACCATCAGCCCAGATCCTTCCAGCGGCTACAAAATTTACATATACCTAGATAAGATGACTCTGTCCGTCACGACAGCAATGCAATGATGGGAATATGAAGAGTTGAATTGAGTCTCTGAACAGATGAATTCTGAGGGGAGTCAGGGCAGAGAATAGTCATCACAAAGATAGGAAATCTCAGAACATTCCCATTCTGTGTCCTCATAAATGCAGCTAAAGAAAGATCAGATAAAAACTCTTTATTGGGAGGTGTGTCTCGAAACTAATACTAGGAACAAAAGTATTTGAATCTTAAATATGACAGACTGAATAAAAGAAAGACTTACAAATATTTATCAATATTCTTTATCAGTGAGAACTGTGCTTATAAATATTTATTATATTTCAGATAACAGAGGAGTATAAATAAAAAGCAATAGAAGGACTCTACTGCCATGCACTAAATTAATAATGTGTAAATTATAAGCAGTCTATAAAACATGTCACACATTTTCAATGGATACATAATTGAAATGGTTTTAAGGGTGAATTAGTTTGTTATACAAATAATTAAAGTAATGGTTTCATGAACTCATTAGAAAAAATTGCTTTTGAGCCTTTAATGAATTTCTGGAATACATATGTAAGTCAAGAAAGTCAAGGTTGCAGTATTCAACCACAAAATATAAATAAGGCGCCTGCATGCACCAGTTATTGTTAGTGTGAACGGCGAGATGGTCATGTAACACCACCTTGCTCTTGAAGAAACCCCCTGTTCCTTAGAACACAAGACAATAATCATCATTGTTTTGAGCAAAAACCCATTAATGCAAAATAAAATCTGATGTGAAAGCTACCAAGCTTGTTGGGTAATGCTTCTTGGCATTGGGTGGCATTGCTGTCGAGATCTCGTAACAGGGAAACGTGTACAGAGCAACTTCTCATTTTGCACCTAATGGAGTAACAAATATGGATTATTTTCTAAGCCAAATATTTCTGGTACAGAGCAGGTAGTTCAAGGCTTGAGTCTAGGTAATTTCCTTATCCCACTGATTCTTTGAAAAAAATGCACAATTTAAGCCTATACCTAGCAATTTAAAATAACAAACAGGTATGACAACATATCTAAATTAAACAAAATCTGTAATCAATCCATTGATAAAGAAAAGCCTTCTTTTAATGTTAGGTTGTTTATCAAAGTAGATCAATGTACTCTTTTTGAAAAGTAAACGTATTTGGGTAGCATCGGTTAATAACACGATACAAATTCCAGGTGTACAAGTTCATAGTACAACATCTGTATACTCCGCTGTGTTCTCACACCCGAAGACTCGCCTCATTCTGTCGCTGTGATTGGACGCTCCTTCCCCCCGTCACCCTCCTCCTGCCCCCTTTCCCCCCAGTAACCGCCATTCTGTTGTCCGTGTCTATGAGTGTGTCTGTTTTTTGTTCCTCTGATCTATATCCATGATCATCGAGTTGCACATCCAACATCCGGCAGTGTGTTTCTTTGCTATAAAGTTCGTGGAGATGCTATTCTTCTTCCGATCGCTCCTATTCTGCTGCCAAAAGAACACCTCGCGCACCTGACAGTGTCAGCGGGTCGCTGTGCTGCGAGCCCTTCCTGACTCGGATCCACGGAGACTGACTTTTTTTAAATTAATTTTTTTCTTAGAACATTAAACATATTTAAATATGTTTTTATTGATTGTGTTTTGAGAGATAGAAACATCGATGTGACAGAGAAACACCAATCAGCTGCCTCCTGTACGCCCCCTACTGGGGATGGAGTCTGCAACCCGGGCATGTGCCCTGACCGGGAATCGAACCAGGACCTCTCAGTCCATGGGATGACGCTCAGTCCACTGAGCCACACTGCCAGGCATGAAGACTGGTCTTGCCTTTAAATAGTGCCCTCCCCAGTTCAACATTGTATCATGATGCCTACCATAGCCAACCCCTAATTGGATTAAATGTTATTGATGGTTTCAATTCTAGTTTCTCTTTACTCAACTGCAACTAAGGCAGGGGTAATGGCAAGTGTAGCTGTGTGAGTCCACCCTACGCTGCTGTGTGTGATAGAAATAAAGTCCTTGAGAGCCACTAGAGGAGGAGAAATAATAGATAAGACAGTAAATACGTTGACGATAGAGGACGTGAATGGGAGCTGGAGCTCTGGGTTCAAAGATAGGAGTTCCAGCAAGGGTGCCCCTGGAGAGTTAGACGCTCTTTCAAGCATGTGCATTGGCGGTTTTGAAACACTGTGTGCAGAATGGCTGGCAGGAAAGATTGCATATAAGAGACGCTGAGTGATGTTACATTTGATAGCATTTCAGGCACTGGTAGTTTTAACAATCTGCACTACCCCCGTGAACTAGACTACCAAGATTGCAACCAGAGGTTAGGAGTGCATGAGGCTGTTTACGATTCTTGGTCCACACGGCAGACAGGGATGGTCCACCTGCCGCATAGGATGCTGCCACCGTAGCCCGGGCTGGGACTCAGGGCCGGGTCGCCTGTCCTAACGGCACTTGGTCAGGCTGCGGGGTCCTGGGAGGAAGCGTGAGCAGGCACACCTGTGGTCCGCAGAAATCAAAGAGAGGAAGGCGCAGGTGTCCCTCTGGCTCGTGGAGGAAGGAGGGCTAGTGGAATACATGTTCCCCCAAACCACACAAAATCAGAGAGAAGTGATTTCCTCCTAAAGAAATTGATACCTTTGTGAAATGCGTACCTTTTTCTATACTAAACTGTCTAAAATGTAATACAATGTTAATTATATTCCTTGCAATCGAGAACATTTTAAAAGAAAGTGAACTTCCATACAGCAGAATATGAGCTGCTATTTTGAAAAACCTGGGAAGGCTTTATTCCTGAACTCTAAGAAATAAAAGGGGAAAAACATGCCCTTTCCTTTGGATATGCCTATTTCTCTAGTCCTTGACAACAAAAAGTGCAATTAAACCTTATTTAAAAGTTGATTTTCATGAGATTCAATGAGTAAAATGAGAGACGTTCACCTCATTACCGCTGACAAGAGAAAACTCATAACCATAACTGTGCACGTGGTGAGGACATCGGAAGGGACCGATTCTTCGCTGAGCTACACTGAGACGCACATGAAGATGGAGTGCTTCCATTAAGTCTATTTGTCTCATCGAGGGGAGATTATACCGTGACCTTTTCTTCAGCTGCCTTGGTTTCTCCATTTTTAATCATTATGCAAGGTTTGGTAGGAATCCTTGCTGACACTCTGCTCCTGGGGGGGCAATTAAGGGAGTAGTGAATCCTCTGGAAACTAGAAGTCATTTCACCTTACTGCTGGAAATGAGAGGAGAGAGGCCGGCCTATGTGGACCGTCAAAACTACCTTCCAATGTTAAAGACTCAAGAATCCATACATTTGTGCATCCGGAAAACGACACATCCCAAAGAAAACTAGAAAATACACGTCACAAGTACATGGGTGACAATGACTGCCACACTGCACGGAGTTGAGAGCGATAGTCCCACACTCATCATTTTGCACAGAGATAAGTCATTGTCTCGGCAAATCTGCTCTGTTGGTTTTTGTCTATTTTGTTCTTTCTCCTTTATGTTTACAGGTTATGCTACCTTGCTAAGGGTTTTATGTCTGGAAGTTGAAAGAAAAGGTAGTGTCAGAAGTAGGTTTTGACCCAAAGCAAATTAATTTAAACTTAGCAATTATTTTGATTGTGTCTGAAATATATATATTGTGTGTGTGTGTGTGTGGTGTGTGTGTGTGTGTGTATTTGTGGGTTTTTTTTGTTTGTTCTTTGGAAGAGCTACTCAGTAAAGTGTATTATCAGAGGCGTATTACCCAGGGCACAGTGAGGACCCTGGAGGCCAGGCCTGGTTTTGCACAGAGCCCTCTCCGTCAGTATTGCGCTAGCCGTCCGTCCGCGCTGTGGTGCCAGGTGACCTTCAGGGGCCGTCGTGTGGCCTCAACGTTATTCCCAGGAAGGACGTGGAGAAGGATGTTGGTGTTCCTTAGGATTCTCTGTCGGAATGAGTGTCTTTAAAAATCGTTTTAGTAGACTTCAGTTTGAGTTACGTCTCTGCTTTGAAGGAGAAGTTCATTGCTTGAAGGCGTATTCCCCATCACCGCATCTTCCTTAACAGCGACAAGGGGACAGAATGGAATGCAGTTCTATTTACAAATCACATCTACACTGATACCCCATTCGCATCCCCAGCCCAGACCTCTGCTCGGACTCATATGGCTGATCGCCTTGGGCCGCAGTGACTGACCCGCCCGTGCCACTCACGGGGACCCTCATGACCCTGCTTCCTGACACCTGCTTCCCTCGCCAGAACTCGCCAGCATCCCCTGCAAACAGAACCCCAGTCTGGCCACTGAAACTTCCTGGCTCAGCCCTATGTTACCTCTTTCTCGACTAGCTTTAAAAATAACCTCCCGGGGCTGCTCTTCTCTGCTTGACAACTGCATCTCATTCACTGAGCAGCCAAAGTGATTAAGTGAAAAAACAAAACAAAACAAAACAAGAACTCCTTACCTGCACCTACAGACTCCCAGTATCTGTCGCACCAACTGCCCTGAACACCGAGCTCCCAGTTTGCTCTCCCTGCCCCCCCTCGCGGGCCCCCAGGCTCCCTCTGCGCACAGGCCCTGGGTTCCCCCTCATCTCAGCCTTTGCCCTTTGGCTGCCCAGTGAGACCCCTCCATTCAATACCCAGCATCACAAACCCCAGCTCCGGGCAGCCCTCAACGCCCAGTTCTGTCTCCACTTCCTGTAGGTTTTCCCTCTGAACCTATCACCCCTGCAACCTGTGGCCACTGGTGGGCACGGCCATGGAACTGTGTTCCTAGCAGCCGCTGAGGTGTCTTCATTGTTTAGAGTTTGTTTTTGCCTGGTATTGTTGGTACTGAAAAGTCCCGCCAAAGCAGGCTAAAATATGTTAAACAACCTCTATTTTAATTCGTTTTAAAGTGGCCTGTTTCTCTGCACTGGAAGGCGTTTCTCAGGGGCGCAGGAATTTTGTGTATTTTATGCTCCGTTCATCCCGGCGCCTAGAGAGCAGCGATTATGATGTGGGCTGCGCCTCAGTAAACACCTGCTTGGGAGCGAATGTTTAAGCTGCAGTCTCTTCCCACTTACACTAAAATGTGCTTCAAATTAATCTGAGTCTGAGGTTTCTAAACAGCAGAGTTAAAGTTCTATGTAGTATGTGTTGTCAAACAGTAGAACAATTTATCCCAAATAAATCATCAGTAAATAAGTTTGTAGAATGGAGAGCGGAAGACCGTCTCCCTGCTTATTAGTCTGAAATTCTCTAGAAAGAAGACTCATTTATGATGTCAAGATACGTGATAAACTGGAGTCCACAGTTAGTAAGATACGTTTTTGGATCCTAAACGTATGACTCTGGGATACTCTGTCTTTTCAAAACACGGTTTTCTCTTATTGCCCAGGGATGCTGCAGAAGTCCAGCAGTTTTTCCTAAATGCTGACGTGAAAAGCAAAGTCTTCAGGAATCTGGCCCTTTGCGAAGAATGATCTCCGTCTAGTCTTAGAGGGAGACTGATGTGCCAAACGTTCTCAGTGGAAGTCGAGAGTTATAGAAATTCACCCTCTGAAGTCTTCATCTTACAGTTACCTGCAGGGGTGCATGGGCGAGAGCAGCCACACTCTGGGATGCTGTCGTGAGCACTGCCCAAAGGTCCGAGCTCTTTCCCCACGTTTTACATACACGCGGAGGGGAGGAGGCTCCTCATGGACCCTGCGTGATCGCCCCTCGAACCCACCCTCGCGGAGTCGGCTCCTGTCCAAGATGCTGTGGAACTTTGACCTTTTGAGGTTGTTAGTGCTTTAACAGATTAGACTATCGATTTCTCATAGAAACATGTTTTAAATAAATAATGATGATCAATATGAAACAGCCACAATAATGTGCCTAGGTTGGAAGCTAGATCAGAAAACCGAATGCCCCGGAGGAACTTGTGAGGTCACAACGGGGAAATGGATTTCACTGCTGCGTGGAGGAGCCCACGGAAGACCAGCCCCGCAGGACCGCGGTGATGCTGCCCACCAGCCAGTGCCAGGAATCGCCAAGGGGAGCAGAGACTCCACGCAGGGACGTGATTCCTCGCCTCACTTTCTGGAATGAAAGTTGTTCGCATATTAATTGAGTGATTTGTTTTCTGCTCCTGTTTCTCGCGATTCTCCGGTATCCTGTGGAATATCCTCCGTTTCTAAACCAATCGTTACCATATAGAACTTATTCAATAAGTTCTTACGGGGAGACGCGTGGATGGGTCAGTTGAAGACAAGAGGCTCACGGAAGGCTGATTCGGCGGCGAACAAGTCTAATTACGAATGGTCTCAGGATATATACTGAATTTTCACAATTCATTAAAAAATGGTATTGAATTACAAGGCTCTGGCAATATTTCTTTCTGAATAATTTTGATATTGTTTTGTAAAGATGCGAGCCTTTTATTTTCCCTTAAGAGAGAATGGAGGACCATGAAGACAATACATGTAAAATGGCTCAGTTTGGTGCCATGAATCTGGGGGAGACATTCTAAAAGTGATATAAACTATTAAGGAAGGAAAGCAAATTACTCAACACTTAAAAGAGAGAGAGAGAAGATAGTTAACCCACTGGTGTATAAAACATAAAGTTGATGCAAAGGTATACAAGTAGAAAAATAAAAATAACGATGTAATGAATTCAATTGTAAAAATAGATTAGGTGCTGGATGTAATTTTTTTAAACTATGAGATGTGTCAGGCAGTGGGCTGAGTTCATGAGGGAATGGATGTAGATTTTGTACTCTGAATCGTGTGAATGCTGAGTGGATTGAACACGTAGAATACCCCGGAGGGAACAGTCCTTCATGAGAACAGGACTGGAGAGATGAACTAATATAGCTTCCATTCATAATGTTTCCTAGGATACCAGTCTTGGTCTAAAAAAGTATACAAAGCTCAGTGTCCTGATGTTAGGACATATTAAAGAGAAAAGTTGATGTTGCTAATCAAATATTAAATTTTAGAATTTCAAATATATTCTCCATGTTGCAGTTGAAATAAATTATTTACATGAGTACTACTATTCATCTTTATGATTAGATTTTTATTTTGGGGTGGCATACATATGTTTATTAAATGACTGTGCTTTAATTTGACTGGTAACAAGTAGCAAAAATAAAATCATTGGGAACAAGTAGCAAGAATAAAATCAGAGGAAATCAGTTTTTTTAAGTAATAGGACAATTTATGTCTAAATCAGCTGTGAATTAGAGTGGGTGTTTTATCAGAAACTAAGCAATCAAGACAACGCCGTAACGTAATTAAATATTGAAAGGAACAGAACAAAACAAAACACATGGCCACCCTGAAATTCTACCCCAAGCAGTAGAAACGTCAAAAATAAAGACTACAGCCCTGGCCGGTTTGGCTCAGCGGTTAGAGCGTCCGTCTGCGGTCCGGAGAGACCCGGGTTCGGTTCCCGCTAAGGGCACATACCTCGGTTGCAGTTTGTCCCCGGCCCTGGTTGGTCGTGCAGGTGGCAGCCACTCGATGTGTCCCTTTCACATCGATGTTTCCCTCTCTCTCTCCCTCCCACTCTGTCTGTACAAAAAATGGAAAAATATCCTCGGATGAGGATTAAAAAAAATAAATAAATAAATATAAATAAATAAATAAAGACTACATCTAATGATTGTTTATGAATCCCACTATGCCTATGTTACTTCTTCTATGGTTGTGCCACTGTCCTCGAATATTTTGTTCCTTTCTTCAGTGTTTGTCATTTTCACTTTTTTTTTTTTTACCTTTTTATCTAAACAATTTTTTTTATCCTCACTTGAGGACATTTTTCCATTTTTTTGTTCAGATAGAGTGGGAGGGAGAGAGAGGAAGAGAGAGAGAGAAACATCAATGTGAAAGGGACACATCGAGTGGCTGCCACCCGCACGACCCAACCAGGGCCGGGGACAAACTGCAACCGAGGTACGTGCCCTTAGCGGGAACCGAACCCGGGTCTCTCTGGACCGCAGGCCGATGCTCTAACCGCTGAGCCAAACCGGCCAGGGCTCACCTTTTAACTTGAAGGGTTCTATTGCAACGGAATAGACATCTTCAGGATCTGCTCTAGTTCAGGGACTCCTTCCTCGGCCACGTCCAGTCTTCTAACAAACCTGTGAGAGGTTCCTCGCATCTATTATTAGTGTTTTTTTCCTCTAGCATTTCCTTTGGGTCCTTCTTAGGACTCCGTCTCTCTGTTCACGTCACCCCTGTCTTGTATTGTCAGCTGTGTCCATTAGAGCCTGCATGACATTAGCCACAGCGGTTTAAGTTCCTGGTCTTATCATTTCAGCGTCCCTGCCGTGTCTGGTCCCTGCCGTGTCTGGTTGGGATGTCTGTTCTGTCTCCAGATTCTGGCTTGTGTCTCTGGCATGCCTTGACATTTCTCTCGATAGCCAGATACGATGCCCTGTGTAAAGGTCCTTCAGTCAGCAGGTCTTTAGTAGCCCAGTGGTGAGCTGTGGGTTCTGTAGTCCTGGGGCTGGGCTGTCTTTAGCGAGCCTGTGCCTCTGGGAAGGACACGTCTCCCGTCCCCCAGGTCAGCTGGGCTCTGATCCGACCCCAGCAGGTCAGACCTTGGTTGACCAGTCCCAGGGGGCAACCTTGTTAGGAGCAGAGGGCCCTGGTGTATTTCAGTCCTTCTTTCCCCATCCTCAGGGGACTTTGTCAGATGTTCACTGTGGCAACATGGTCCAGCTCTTGGCAGTAAATCTCACGATAATGTGGGGACCCCTAGGACTAGGTCCCCTGGAGTTTTTGACTTAGTCTTGTCCACCCTGAGCCTCCAGCGATGAGCCAAAGACAGCTCAGGTTTTCCCACCTGGTGCTGGTGCCCGGGCAGAGTCGGCTCAGGCTCTGCCCCGCGGCCAGTGCTCCCTGCCTTGGCTTGTCCGTCTCACCCTCGGCCAGCGGTCTGCCCTGAGCGTTCCTCCCTCTCATGGGCTCGGAAAGTGGTGTTCATTCTCCCATCTGTTCAGCCTTCTGCTTGTCCTCAGGACAGAGTGGCGACGTCACGCTTCTTACGTGAGAACCAGGAACGAGCGGTCCTGTACCAGTGTCTCCTCCTGTGGCGAAATCCGCCGCCACTGCCCGTCTTGGCCGACAGTTGGCCTCTGTTGTCTCCCCCGAGGCCCACCTGAGTCCCACTAGAAAGGAGAGACACTTTCCTCGAGTGTCATGCTGAGCGAGTCCAGTGAAAGTCTCTTTATTAGAATGCGTGTCAGTGGCTTCAGCACATGTGAAAAGGACCTTCAGCAACAGCTGCCGCTCCTCTGCGAACCGGAGCCGGGGTCCCCTGCCCTCGGTCTGTGACGCCGTCCTGACCCAGCCGGGCTCCGTCAGGTCCCGCAGGGGCAGGCTCTTTGCAAGTCGTAGGCCGAGCTCTACTGATAAAAGTTTTGCATGTGTTCCTTTTTTTAAATTTTTTATTTTCACATAGTACTCTAAGGTTTTTATTATAATTATTTGCCCATTACACGTCATGCGCCTGCGTCTCAGAAAGAATACATGCTTTGCCTTAGACTACGCAAGTTTGGAAATGAATTTTAAGCCCAGATAGTTATCCTATTTTTTTTTTAACTTCAAATTACAATTATATAGAAATCAGCCCATAAAATATATGGTCAGTTTTATAGTACAGAATTAGAAAAGTGAAGGAAAAAAAAAAAAAAAAAAGGGCCTCTTCTTCGCCAAAGTTGGGGGAAATTATCCCAGGCTTATTTCTGCGAGTGTCTACAATTCCTTCCTTTGGAGAAACAATATCCTTGACTGAAGATCTGAGTGGCTGAATAATCAATGACGGAACCTGACTGAAAATACAATCTAAGTGCCACGCAAATACCAAGCCCGGTAAGTGATACAAACTTCTTCCAAAGGGCCTGGCAAACCGAGTTTTGCAGCGAAGTGTGATATTCCTCACAGGTTTCAGACATGTGTTGCGTTTAATTTCTCAGGGATCCGTAGTCTTCAACACCTGTCCTTAAATTTCATGTCTTAAAGAAACATTCGGTGAGACTCCCTTCCCGTGGCAGTCGGTGACGGCTCGTGGGGGCGTGAAGGTGTCGGCCTCTTTAAAAACCATCGCTCGAGTGTGTTTCGATTCTGCCAGCTTCGGGCCCCTTCTGGCCACCTGACCAGCAGAGAAAGCCGGGGCCAACACGAGTGTGCCCTCCTGTTTTCGTGAGTGACTGCTTTGTTTTGTGGCCGGATGTAGCTGAGGGCACAGAAGTGAACCTACTTACGCCTGGTATGAACAGGAGACAGGGTGTCACAGACCCACCGAGGGACAACCCGGGGTCCTGGGAAAGGCACGCAGGAGAAAGGTGTTTCCTCCCTGCAGCTGTGTCAGGGCGGAGATGTGTCCCCTTACACGCCGTCGATCAGCCCCGTGCGGGGCACGCTCCTTGCCAGTTGTGAACCGCACGCGTGGACGAGGAAAAGGAGAGGTTTCCTGGTTTCGTTTTACTGTGGGAAATGCCCAGCGTATTCAGAGGCTGCGCAGGGAGGGCGCGGTCTCTTCTTCCGAAATGAGTCGGAAAGGTCTCCTCCCTCCATCTGAAGCGATTGAGCACGTGTAAGTGTGTTATTCGTTGCCCATGCCATCTGTCTCATGCTAGTTTATCGTTTAAAACAGAGAGCAGGACAGACTCGGGGACATGGACATCGGATAACGAGCATGTGTTCAGTCCCCCGTCCCCACACCATTGTCCCAATGCATAGTTTCAAGCCTAGGGTAGAACCCGTCATAAACATAAACGTGCACACGTACACTGATCTAGCTGAGAAGTGTGCACCCAACAGACTCAGTGCATGAAAAGTCAGCCCACAAGCCCCGGGTCCTGCCCTCAAGGGCCTTTCCCTCCCCTCGGAGCTGCTGCCGGTGCTGACCCGGGTCTCCTCCAGCTTTGGGCTGTGCGGCCCGGCTCCGGCCTCAGCTCCCTCCCCGCAGACGGGAACAGGATCGGCGCCAGCCGTGAGGGCCGGCTCTCCCCCAGGACGGGGTCTCGGCCCAGGCCCGCATGTATGCGGCATGCTCTCTTCATACGCACTCGATTGTAATGATTTCTCCTTTCCGAAGTGATCGTGTAAGCCACGGGAAGAGAAGACCCACAGAGATATGCCCTTTCACCGACGGACTTTCTTAATGCCTCCATAACTTTATTTTCTGTCAATAGAATTAACCCTGTGGAGAGAGGACGGTCCCCTGGTTGGCACAGAAAAGCCAGGTCATGAAGTGTGACCCTGGACAGAGATTGGTTGTCGAGCGTGTTAATTCATTGTTGGGTCATTTTCTCAGCATGGACATCGTGAGGGAAACTCTCGGATGCTTCGCAGTGTCGGAGGACAGACGTTCACGCCCATTGATACGGTTGCTGTCGCCGTCACCCAGGTGAAGAGCTCGTGTTAGTTTCTCTAGAAACACTGGTTTGACTTTTTTCGATAAGCATTTTCCAGGAAAACCTGCTATTAAAGATAGTGTATGTCCGGCCGGTGTGGCTCAGTGGTTGAGCGCTGACTTATGCACCAGGAGGTTCGATTCCTGGTCAGGGCACATGCCCAGGTTGTGGGCCTGATCCCCAGTCGGGGGCACGCAGGAGGCGTCCAGTCGATGTTCTCTCTCATCGATGTTTCTCTCTCTCTCTGCCTCTCCCTTCCTCTGTCTCTAAAAACCAATAAATAAAAAAAAAAAAAAAAAGAAAGATAGTGTAATGCAACATACATCATACTTAACGTCGCCGTGAACACATTGTCTTTGGAGCGTGGTTCCCTGGCCAGGACCTCTGACCTGTGCGAGGACGTGCAGAAGTCTGCGGACTTGGTCCTGTGCCAGGTGGAGCCATCTCTGGTCACAGCGTGGGGAGCGCAGATACTACACTCACTTCTTCACTTGAGAGGAAATTGATTGCCAGACAGAAGGCCTTTGCTTTTTTTTAAAATTTTTTTTATCCTCATTGCTTGTGCATTATTTTGATGTAACCCTTTGATTTTTTTCTGCCCAGAGAAAACACTTTAATGCTCTATATCAATATATGGAAGGGAACTATTTACCATGCTACGTGCTGTTGCTGTAAATATTCCTCAGCGCCAAGGGGAACTTCTATGGTTTTTGTCCATGAGTGTGCTTGTTATAGGAATGGAAGGATTCAGCATTCTTTTCCTTCCTTGATTCACAGACTCTCCAGGGCCTGGCCTCTTAGTGCAGGATGTATTGATATACTGATTAATACAGCAACCGCCGTTCCTGAGGTAGACCTCTCCAGCGCCATCGGGAGCAAGGGACCCGATAAGACACCTGCAATATTAAAATCCATTTAAATCCCCCCAAGATGTAAAATTGCGTTGTTGTGATGGAATCAGTTTGTAGAGTTGGCTACTGAGCAATTAAGGGAGAAAATTAGACTGGGGTTTCTTCTTTCTCCCGCTCTTTGAGCCAAGGGTATGATGTTGAGAAGTGACGTATCACCCATGTCTTCTGCGGCCGCGTCGGTAAGCTTTCCTCTGAACGTGATGATTTCAGCTTCCACATCTGTGTCTAGTTCCACGGAAGATCCTCACGCTTTAAGGTGACGAGGTCTATCCCTGTTGCTAATTCAGTGTCTTAGAAAGTCCTATTGGCGGCACCAGTGTAATGCATCCGTAGGAGAGGAACGGAGAAATCCTCTCCTGTAAGTTATTGAGAGATATTTGACGGGGCAAGCTCTGGACCAGTGGGAAGGGTCCCTTTACTTTCCTACTCCTTTAAAAACCTCAACGTATTTTAAAATATTGAGATTTTTCTGTAATATCTTTAAGCCATTGCTTATTTGTATAATAGCAATCTGCTAATCATATAATGGAGTATTAAATAAATCATGTAATGGAATATTAAATAAATTGTACAATGGAGTATTAAATAAATCCTTTAGGGGTGCCCAGCATTATGTTGAGGGTGATGGAAAATGAAATCTGGGGAAAAAAATTAAGGATGGAATACCTAAAAATATAAGGAAAACCTAAGAGTACCTCAGACCCCAAACCAGTGTGAAATCTATGGAGGCCTGTAGGAACAATAAAAGGGTGACTGGGTGTCGCCGTGGCTGGGACTGTTACCAACCTGACCACAGAGTGTAGACCTCTGGTTTGTCGTCTACTTTTGGAAAAGCTGTGTACTGTTGGGTTTATTACATATTACAGTTTATTTTTCAATCATCCCATCAAGTTTTAAATTATTTTACAATTAATTTACAAATTATGTCCAGATGTTAAAATAAAATATCACTTATTTTCAAGTTTTTTTTTTTTTTTGCTCTCTCTGTATTTTTCAATATATTCAATAGATTTCAATATATTCAATATATTATGAACTGTTTATTTTTCAGGATAAATGTAAAGCAAATGTATTGAAATTTAGGCCAGGATTGAAAGGTCATTATAAATTGTTTGGGGAAGAATTTTTTTCTTTAAATCTTGAGTATTTTAGTGTATGCACTTCATGAAATGATTCTATTGTTTTAATCGATTCCTCAATGCGTCTTTAGAGAATACCTCACTAGCACTTGTTATCTGTGACATTCTGTGGTTACACTTCACCTTTCAGATCTGCAGAGAAGACAGCTCGCCTACTCCCAGCGAGTGAGTGACCCTTGCTTGTAAGCTCTGCACCCTCAACTGAGAGAGAGCTCAAGTCATCCGTTATATTTTCTCTAACCATCATGTTCACTTCATTTATATAAAATGATCCCTATAGCTCTCTGTCTATCATCTCTCTCTCTCTCTCTCTCATCTATCTACCTACCTACTGCCTGTCTATATGCTTTTGAATAAGTCCATCTTTCTCTTTTAAAATATTGAGTTATTTGTATTGCTTTGTCCTCTTGTTCTTTTTTTTTCCAAACCTCACCCGAGAGTATTTTTCCATTGATTTATAGATAGAGTGGGTGGGGGGGAGGGGAGAGAGAGAGAGAGAGAGAGACTAATGTGAGAAAGACACATTGGATGGTTTCCTCTCACACCACCCAGACTAGGGCTGGGATCGAACCTGCAACCCAAGTATGTGCCCTTGACCAGGAATTGAACCTGCAACCGTTTGGTCCTCGTTCGGTTCCAACTGATGAGCCAAACCAGCCAGGCATGTCCTCTTCTTATCTGTGATGACTTCAGAATACTGGGTGTGGCATGACACCAGCGGGACAAAGATGTGGTCGGGGGAAAGGCACTGTCTGCGTGGTGTGTCCTGGGCTGACTGGTTTCAACTAGGTGCACGTTGACCTAATGTCCAGACCCACCACCCTGCCCCTGCGCTCTCGTCGCCTCTCCAGCCCTGCGGGACTGCACCCTTCCCACGGACCCAGCCATTGTTCCCAGGTACTAACCACCTGCGCCCTCTGCTCTTCATGCAGACACTTCGTCCGATCATCAGGCCCGTCAGCAGCTGGGCCTCTTTCCACCGGGCTCAGATCCCTTCATCTGATGACATCCCTCCTCTACACAGCTAAGTGACTCGACCAACTCCAGGTAGGATGAAGATTCACAACCAGAGTCATCGAGGTAAAAGCGCTCACAGCCAGAGGGAACGGGAAGACACCGAACGCAGTAGAAGAAGAATCACATGCCGCGGAGACGGGGACCCAGTAAGATTAACAGCTAACTGCTCATCGCAAACCAGGGAGGACAAAAGGCAGTTATAGCCAGCAAAACCATCTTTCAAAGAGGTTGGCAGAATAAAGACGTGCCAAGATAAATACAACGGAGGGAAATCATTGCTAGCAGACCTGTCTTACGAGAAGTGATAAAAGAAGTTCTTCAGGCTGAAAACACAGAGCCGGGCAGGAATTCGCATCCACGGGAACAAGCGAGAGCAGCCTGGGGGTTTCGGCCGCGCCACGGGGTGGGGAAGGGCACACCGGTCCCGTTGCTCTGTCCACCTGCTGTCGGCATTAAGCTGAGACCCAGCTGCGAAGGTGCAATGTGTCCCATGCCTTTCTCAGGGGTCCTGTTAGATGTGACTGAGTGTAAGTACTAATTTAAATGTGTATTTAATGGAGAAAGGGAGGGGGGAGGAGGGTTGTAGGACAGTGGCCTCCCGTGCAGACCACGGCCCTCTTGTTATCCTGCCCTGGCTCTTGAAATCCCAAGAAAGAGGCACCTCCGTATATAAATGTCATTAGTTATCAACTTATGGCTTAACTTGAAAGTCATTTTATTGCCCTTGTACATCATTTATATTTCATGATGTACAATTATCCTAAAACTTGAGAGGAGCTCAATGCTGTAAAACTAAAAGCAAAGAAAAAAAAAAAAAATAAGTGAAACCGACTTATTCCCCCTGTCACAAGCATAGACCTCAGGGATGCTAATGCCTATTACGTAATCAGTCACTGAAATTGTCGGGGGGCGAGGATTCATTTTCTCCTCCTCACCTGAAGTGAACACATTCTCGTGCACCGTAGCCATGTGTGCAAAAATGAAAATAACAAGAAACTGCTTAAAAACTAGGGTTTTATGAAACTGTGTGTCAGCAACTGATTGGCAAATTTACTACTTCTTCCTGTGCTCAACAATCTATCACACAGTCATGAATATATTATAAAACTATTTTGAAATACCGATGGAAATACTTAGCTTAAGTTAATTAAATTTAGACTTTAACTTAAACCTTCACAATTTCTCAGATTTCTCATTTGCTAGTTAATCCTTATACTCTGGCTTAATATAGTTAATGCAGTTTCCAGATGTTTAACTCACAGTAGGGTTTTTTGCACTTTTTTGGTACAAATTAACTTCAGAATGACTTTAGGTGGAAATATGTGCCCAGAACTTTATTTTATTTTATTTTATTTATTTTATTATTTTTTTATCCTCACTCGAGGACATTTTTCCATTTTTTGTTCAGATAGAGCGGGAGGGAGAGAGAGGAAGAGAGAGAGAGAGAAACATTGACGTGAAGGGGCACATCGAGTGGCTGCCACCCGCACGACCAACCAGGGCCGGGGACAAACTGCAACCGAGGTACATGCCCTTAGCGGGAACCAAACCCGGGTCTCTCTGGACCACAGGCCGAAGCTCCAACCGCTGAGCCAAACCAGCCAGGGCTTATTTTTTAAAATAATTTTTCTTTATTGATTTTAGAGAGAGGAAGGGAGAGGGAGAGAGGGATAGGAACATCGATGAGAGAGAACATTGATTGGCCGCCTCCTGCATGTCCCCCACTGGGGATCGGGCCCACAACCTGGGCAAGTGCCCTGACCGGGAATCGAACCAGTGACCTCTTGATTCATGGGTCGACGCTCAACCACTGAGCCACACCAGCTGGGCAGGAACTTTATTTTTAAAAATCAATTTAAGGAGACTGCTACTGTAAGGTGACAATGTTGAGCTAGACGTAGATTTTTCTCCCGGGGGGTGGGAACAGAATAGAAACTATTACAGTAATCCACCATAGGAATGGGGAGCACATTGCCACACCCAAAACTTTGAGAAAACCTAATGTGGCATCAAGGGGGAAACCCGTCGATTCTAGTGTTGGGGATGATTAGATCCCACAGTGAGCGGGGTGGAGTGCACCAAGACGAAACCCAAACTAGTAAGTGACCCGTACCCCTCCCCGCGCCTGGCCGACCACGCCTCAGAATCCCACGCAGAGAAGGTATCGAGTCTATAATGAAGCCGCAACCAAAATGCGGAAATGCCACTGAATTCAGCGTTTTGTTTTTGTTTCATTTTTCTCAGCTGGAAAGAAAGCATGCAAGGCAAGATCAGGTCAACATAATTATCAAGAATTCGTTATCTTAGACCTACATAGAGATGAACCAGAACGCAGAGAGAGGCTCATAAATCAGATAAAACCTTCTCAGGAGCTGGCTGGCCGTGGGGGAGACTTCTCAGCACCTTCCAGTTGGATTTCTGCTCTTCTGCATTTAGAACTAATAACCACTTGGCCAAATATTTGCACACTTTACCTTTTTCCCTCCTTTGACAGATGTTCTGGAGGATATAACATCTCCTACTGTGTAGCCAAATGATGGGGATTACTGTGTATAAAAATGACGTGTGGAAAGCAAAATGAAGCCTGAATAGAAAGCCCACCAGACAAACAAACAAACAAGCACACGGGCATTTGGCTGAGTAGGTGGACTATTCCACAGAAGATGCTTTTGAAAAATGTGTAGACGGGAGTTCAACAAAGGCAGAGGCCAAGAGGGCCCATCTCCCCACTCCCCTGTTCATTGTCCTGGAATATCAGACAGGCAGATGGCTGTCACACTCAAGTATTAAGAGAAAGGTTGAACAGTGTTCTCAGATCAATGGGGCTGGAAATCCGAGTGATGTAAAGGTGGAGATGTATTGGGAAACAATCATACTAAGTATGTAACCAATGAAGAGAGAAGGAGCCATGCCTATACAAGTTCAGCAATAACTATGATGAACAAAAGAAGTCTAATGGGCAGTAGACATCTTTGGTTTCAAAAGAAAATCTCATGCTTGGCCGGTGTGGCTCAGTGATTGAGCATCGACCTGTGCACCAAGAGGTCACCGGTTCGATTCCCGGTCAGGACACATGCCCTGGTTGTGGGCTTGATCTCCAGAGGGTGTGTGCGAGAGGTGGCCAATTAATGTTCTATCTAATCAATGTCTCTCTCTCTCTCTCTCTCTCTCTCCCTTTTCCTTCCTCTCTCTCTAAAAATCAATAAAGGAAAAAAAAATAAAAAAAGAAAAGAAAGCCCCTCTTACTGAATGACTTGCTAACTGCAGTACATCAAGGCCAACACAATGGCAGTGAAGTGAGCATCAAAGATCAGGCAACCCATAACATATAATAAAGGCAAGTTCTGATAACAATGCATTTGAAGAACAAAGAAATAAGACTAGGTATTTAATCAAGATCTTAAATAGATCAGGGCATTTAATAGGCCAATTAAAAGATACACCTTGACATTTATTATCAGGGACTAACATTGAAGAAAAACATTAAAAAACTGAAAGCTGATAGAAATGATTAACTATTGAGGATAGTTTATAATATAATACAATATAATGTGCTTGAAATAGAAAATGCTACAAAAATTAAACGATAGAATTTGTTTTCTAATATAAAGTTCTGAGTCAGCATATCAATATTCTGTTATAGAAAAAAAAGTCAAGCCAATGAATAAAATCTGGACAGTAGTTAACTTTTAGGTAAACTACAAATAGAAGGAAACACAATTTCAAACATTAAATGGATCTTAAGATATATCTTTAAGTGTGTCTTATCAGCAGTTTCTCTTGTGATATTTTTATTGTATGTTACCTGTTTTCAAAAAAGATAATTTTTTTAAGAAAGGAAATAAATGTAGTGTGAGAATGCTAATCAGAGTACTACACAGCAATATTCTTTCTTCCAAAAACAGAGAAATGATCATCAACATCTTGAGAAAAAGAAAGCATTGAAGTATTAGTCCACTTGCTATACTTCAAATTTTCTTTATAAAAATAGTTCAAGTGCCTACCAAAAATTAGCGAATCAAACCCCATGGTCTAAAGGAAGAAGAATGCACCATGACCAAGTAGGATCTATCCTAGGTAGGCAAGACTAGTTCAGCATTTTCAAATCAATGAATGTAATTTTACATCAACATGATTGTATCTATAGGTGCCAATGAAAGGGCTGGACAGACATCCGTCCCCAATAAAACCAGCAGCTAACTAGGCATAGAGGGGGGCCATCCCTAACTTGATAAAGAACATCTATAAAAAGCAACAGTTAAAGTCCTGCTTAGTTTTGGGGAGGTCTAAGCTTTCCCTCTAAGCTCAGGAACAGGGCAAAGACGTTTCTTCTTACCACTCCTGTTTGGCATCATGCTAGAAATCCTAGCCGTGGCACCAAGAATAGAAAGGGTATTAAAGATATAAAGACCGGGAAGGAAGAAATAAAACTGCCTTTGGCACAGATGACATGATCGTCATGATGTGATAACATGTTAAAAAAAAAAAAAGCGAGAAAAAAGCCTCCTGGAACAAATAATGATTATAGCCCGGCCGCCGGATGCCACCTTCGGTGCCCGCGTAGCCCCAGGTGGTGCGTGAGTGGCCTGCCCCTAGTAACATCTTCTTTCCAGGACTCTCTCATTACCTTTCCTTTTGCCTCTCTCAGCCCCATGTTTGTGGTATCGATTTGTTTTCTGTTATTGGTTTATTTTTAAACATTTTTTCCTGATAGAACAGTTCTTTGCATTTTGTTTCAACTAAAGAGCTACGTAAGTCGTATTGTCTTTGGCAGAGGACAGTATGATCTGGCCCATCTGAAACGTCTCAGGTACCCGCTCCATCCGTGCCCAGTGCGCTCCCAGCATGGCAAACGGGTTTCACCTTTGCGCACTGTCCTTGCCTTCCTCCTACCGGGAGTCCTTCCTCACACTCATAGCAGCGTGAGAAACGGCCAGACCTGTGAAGAATTTTTATGAGATTTTCTTTGCGCCCAACTTTGGACAGTTCCAGGGAGCGGGTCTCGGACGCTCCGGAGAAGGACGGTTTGCGGTTTCGTTGATGCATCTGCAGTGAAGGGCAGGACGGCGGGAGGAAGCAAGGGGCAGGTTACAGGGTAGCTAAGATGCTGTGCTCTCTGAGGGTGGAGCCCCTGTGGACGGAGGGGTGGGAAACCGGGCAGTTTAAGGGGGTGTTAACCGAGATGCACAGGCACAATGCACAGGGCTAAGCCTTTGAGGGAGGAATTTATGTCCCTGCGGCCTGACCACACACCATGACCTGCCCAGTTAGGAACTTACGAACGGGTCACCCGATCCGGTTACTTTCCATAGAACCCCCTTTTCGTCCACATTCATAACTTTTCAGTGGGGGCTTTTTCTCATCTTCCCATACTTACAGCTCCTTTTCCACCACAGTTTATATTCTGAAATTCTTCATGTCATTTCACTGTGATTGTCCACTCCTGGGTTTAACGTCTGTAGCCCTCGGAGGCCTGGTCTGTTCTATCAGTGACACGCTACCTCTGACCTGGGGACACGCGACACGCATTCTGTATTGGACTTGACGAAAATTCACTCGGAGAACGGAAAATAAAGGGCTACAAGGGTGGATGAATAAATGAACGGTCTCCTGGGAGACTTAGAATTTAACTCCCAAACAAGGTCACTGTGAAGAATTAAATGGAAGCATCATTCAATCATTTCACCAGCCAGACACAAAATTGAGACTGTCGTGGTTAACTTATTGGTTTGGGGGAGCACAGTGCAGATGATCACCCACCCTGCTTGTCAGTTCTTGAACCCTTGAACTCTGGATGTGAAGACAACAGTTTGCAGAAAGCTTATAAGACATGAACTTCTCAAGCATTTGATAAAATGGATGGTTTTTAAAGGGCTGGTTCATATATACTCCGAGATAGTTGTTGATTATTCCTGAATTAATGCAAGACCATTCAAGGCCCATCCGTTCAGGGACAACGTGGAGGTTTAACAAACAGGTGTCTTTCATACATTTCGACGATTTTATGGTTCCAACTTGGTACTGATTTTGAAGCCTCTATGTCTAGGATCGCCCCGTTCTGAATTCCTGTTTTTAAAAGGAGCCCAGAGTTCATTTCGCTGATAGCATGACCCGAGAGGCAGATTGAAGACACGTAATGAACAAGCTTTTTGGAAGTTCTTCAACACCAAATTCAATATAGAGCCTTAACGGCACCTGAGATTCAGTTTAGAAAAAGAAAAAGATGTAATAGCAGGTGATTTACTGCCAGGGTCACAGACATCAAATAGAAGAAGAAGGAGAAAGAGGGAAGAAAAGGAGCCTCTTCTGTGGCTGGATTGGCAGCGTCTGCTCGTGGCTTTTGCTCATCACAGGCAGACGTCCGGGCCAGAGCTGGAAACACAATTGATATTGATGGGCGCCGGTCACGATGGAACGTGCTCCTCGCGCCAAACGGTGGAGAAATTACAGGCACCACCCGGACACCATCACCTGTCACCCCCGCGGTGCTGGACATAGATTTACGGCGCAGTTATCCTTTGGCACGATGCAGTTCAGGGCCTGTCACACACAACTACCTGAAAATAACATGTTTGGCGTTTTCCTTTTAAAATCCTTGCAACGTGCATTCCGTGCCGATGGAAGAGCGCCCATGAAGGGGACTCGGCTTGAAGGCTACTTCTAAGCTGAAGGCCTGCCAAGAGGGGAACGCAGCCACACTGAGTGACAGCAGAGTGGTGACAGACGTCCGTCCTTGAAGCGGCAGAAGCCGGGGAGGTGACCTTGCCCAAGGCGGAGCCAGTGCTGGGGTCCCTCCCCACAAACACAGCCTCCCTCCAGGTCCGCACCGGAGGGGCTCACAGAGGTCCGGAGTGTGGGCCTCGAAGAGACGTCATGGTGAATAAACCAAACACACAAACAATCCCTGCGTCCGAAGAGAGAAAGAAGGTCATCAGCAGGTCGTTGCCATAGACAGTGTGACCCCTACTGTAAGGGGGAAATGAAAACAGCAACGAACAAAAGATGTCATGTCGAGGGGACAAAGACATATAGGGGGAGGCTGTAGACACTTTCAAAAGAGCCAGCAGGAATGGCGTCCCTACGGGGAAACTAGGAATGAAAAGTTTGTCAAAGGACCAGACAGAAGGGCAGGTGTTTCCAGGGGAAGGAAAAGGCAGAGTGGGAGGGACAGTCAACGTGGTGGCCTGTGGTTGGAGAGGGAGGGGAAGGAAAAACCCTCCCGCTTCCTCCTAGAGCTGACATGCATTCTTCTTCAGACTTCGTAGGTCTAGGCAAATGGCGTGGCCTTAGCCAATACTGGGGAGCCGAAGAATACACGTTTCCTGATTTCAGGTTTTAGAGTTTTAGCTCCTTAAGTCTATGATCCGCTTCGAATGAATGTGTGGCCAGGGGCCGATGTGGTGTGGATGTGTGTGCCCCTCCAAAATCCACAGGGTGAAATCCCCATGTCCGGTGGGCTTAGGGGGTGTGGGCTTTGGGAGGTGATCGGGTCATGCGAGAGGAGCATGGATGGGTTTCATGCTCTGAGAAAAGAGATCTCACAGGGTCCCCAGCCCCTCTGCCAGGTGAAGTTACAGGAGGTCTCAGTCCACGACCCATAGGGGGCGCTCGCTGACCGGAACATTCTGGAACCCTGGTTCAGTCCCTAGTGCTGTGAGAAATGAATTTCTGCTGTTTGTAAGCTGCCCAGACTGTTATTTTGTTAGGGCAGCCCAGAAGGTGAAGACAGGGGCCAAGGTTTAAAATCAGGGGTTTCCTTTCTGTTGGTTCGTTGTTTCCTGTACATGGACAGCTGCCCTGGCAACGTTCTCCGCTGCACTTTAGTCAGAATCAACGATCCATGGAAGTTAGTCACTTCCGAATGTTCTCTTTAGTTCCATTGATCTCTTCATCCATCCTGGTATCCGTTTCTTACCGTCTTGATTACTGCAGAGATTTAAGTCTTGAAATCAGGTAGTGTTGTTCTTCCATTTTTTTCTTAGACTTGAAACTTCTTTTAAAAAAAAAAAAGCAAACACTTCTTTTGGCTACACTTGGTCCTCTATATTTCCACATGGGTTATAGAGTCAATTAGCCAATATTTACAAAACAATCGCCACAGGGTTTTTATTTCCTGGAAAGTATAGAGAGACGTAGGAAAACGTGACCATGTTGTAATAGAGTGAGCCTTCCCAACCCTGTTAGTTCTTTAATTTCTCTCGGCACTCATACAGGTCTCTCCATCATTTGTGAAATGTATCTCTATTTTCATATTTTTGACGCTATGCTGACATTTCCATTTTGGGTTGATTCCAGCTGCTATACAAAAGGACAATCACTGTCCTATATGCACTGACATATGGCTAAATTCACTTAGCAGTGACAGAGTGATAGTTCTAGTGTGGATTCTGTCTTCTTCTATTTTGGGGAACAGGTTGTCAGTGAACAGAACTTTTCTCCTCGATGCAGTTGTCTGTTTGACCCTTGTCTCTCTGCGTCTTGTTTGGCAGTACATAAGTAACAGAGGTGACGGAGGACGCCATGCCTTGTCCCCAACGTTAATGAACAGCACTGTCTTCGGCCATCAGGCATGACATCCCTGTAGGACTTTGAGGTCTGCCCTTTACCTGGTTCAGGAAGATTCTGTCTATTTCTAGTTTTCTTTAAGTTTTTAGTAAGAACGAGTATTAAGTGTATCCGACTCTTTTGCATCTATGTCGACAGAAAAAGGCATGTGCACCTGTGTTAAAACACTGAAATTCTGGACTTGTTGGTTCTATCAGACCAATCCAGCCTATTTTGACTCATAGATGAGGTATTTCATGGATTTGGCATTTCAAATATATTGCATACATATTTTTGCTGTATGGATTAAAATTCAATCAGTACAGGTTTGCGTATGCCATTAATTTAGAGTAGTTTTCCTTCTCTTTAACCACATTGTTTTTTTGGAAAGTATGGTTCTTCTCTGTGCCTATCAATCATACCTGCACACAAAGTCATGCTGTAACAGGGCCTGTTTGTTCTACTTCCCCAAACTCATAGTTTTCCATTCTGAAGAAGCTGAGGAAAACGCCAAAACAGTAATAATGTTATTAGTAGTTATAATAATAGCAATGATAACAATCTTGCAATGTGCTAACTCAAAGTGTGTGGTCTCTGTCTACTTGGGCAGAATCTTCAGTGACCACTTCCTGTAGGGTATTCACGAATGTACAGCTCAGTTTTCTCTGCTGGGAAGAAGGATTATCAGTGCCCTGGCCAGTGTGGCTCAGCTGGTGGAGCGCTGTCCTGGGCACCAAAAGGCCGCCAGTCCCATTCCTGGTCAGGGCACAGGCCCAGGTCGCGGGCTCAATCTCCGGCTAAGGTGTGTGCAGGAGGCAGCCGATCCATGTTTCTCTCCCACATTAATGTTTCTGTCTCGATCTCTGTCCCTCTAAAACCAATAAGAACATATATAAAAGTATTGTCTTTAAAATGTTATTCTATGGGCTTGAAATAAAACTATAAATGTCAAGTTTGAACACACAAAAGTCACCAAGTCTTACTGATGACATGAGGCAGTAAAAATGAACTGCATTGATCCTATCAGTGTTCAAGACCATGTCTTATGCATCCTTAGAAAGGAAGAAACACTGACCTTCTCAGAGATGCCTTTGGTCCTGTTAAATAAAGAGACAGCGTGTTTGTGATTCTATGTTGATGACAGCTTATCATTCCCTAAGGCTCCCGCTTTTCCAGGGGAAAAAGCGATCTGAACAGATTGTTCATTTCAGACCTTCTGAAAATTTCAGATAAGGGTTAGACGGTTCGTTGTACCATAGAATCAAATCCATCGGCGACCGGCACAGATCAGGTGGACAGAGACGTGTTCGCCCATCTCTCCCTTCATCACCCGCAAACAAAACAGCCCCGGAGAAAGCAGCCCGCCCGTGCTCGGTGTCAGTGAACAGCCAGTGACATCTGCTTACCATAATGTGAAATATTTGAGCTTTGAGTCAGAAGCGACAGTATTTTAAAAGCCCGACAATGGCCCCCAGCACCGGTCTCTGGTAATAAACATTGTGAGAGGGAGCGCGTCCTCTGTTCCCTGCGCACCGGGGGGGGGAGCCACCAGCTCCCATGCATCCTCGTTCTCGGAGACCGCGTCTGAGTGGCACCCAAAGCTTTTCCACGAACTCCATTGGTCCGTCAGAACAAGAAACACATTTCGCATCTTTGCCCAGGTCAGGGCTTTTAAGGAGTGAGGGCGTGCACGCTGCACCCCCATCGGTCTGTCCTCGCCGGGGGAGCGCTGTCTCAGAACAAGCACTTATCTCATACACTTTATGGCTTGCTGGCTTGCTGATAGCTTTTACCAAGTGATAAATTGGTGGCCGGAGTCAGTGCTGACATTAGGTTATGTTCATGGGCGGTGATTGATATGCTGGGTTAGAGCCTTCGTATTCTTCTCCACTTAGGGATGTGAAATTCCGAACGGGTCTGTCTGGTGTCACAAATGGAGCAAGAGCATCAGTACCAGATGAGCCCACTTATGAACCCAAATAATTAACGGGCTTTTCCCGTTAATAACATTCCATGCCTTCTGTTTTCATGTCTCCATTTCCAATTGAATTGTCTAGCCAAATTAAAAGGAACTTGAAGAGAAGGTGTTGTATTTCTTAAAATGTGCAGTTTTAAAGCAGATGCAGTAAGCATACAAAAGCAGAACACGTAATAATAAAGCAACTAGGTAAATTTAGTAACTTGACTACTTTTCGAATTTAAAGGCCTGGTTCTTTATGGTTTTCCATTAACTAGAGTTTTTGTTTGATTCTGTAACTTGACAAGAGGCACGGCACTGGAAAGGTAAAAACAACTGAACCAGAGCAAAGCAAAGCTTTTCTTTTGGTTTGACGCTTCCACTCTTTTTCATCATGAAATTCAGTAAGACAACCTTGATTGAAATAACATTAATATTAACCACATTCCCACACAGAAGCTAGAAAATTCAGCGATACGATTTTTCGTAGTTTAAGAAAATTAAGTAGCAAATGTATTTCTAAGCCAGTATATCAATTGACAGACCATCTGATGCATAATTAAATAACCTCTCTAGACCAATGGTTCTCAACTGGGCATGAGTTTATCCCCAGGGAACATTTAGAAATGTATGGAGACATATTTGATTATCACCACAGGGGTGTTGGGACTGACATTTAGTGGAGGGCAGCCAGGATTGATGCTAAACATCTTACAATGCCAAGGACATCTCCCTACAGCAAAGAATTCTTAGGCCCCAAATATCCAATAAGCTGAGGCTGATCAAACTTGCTCTAGCCCCTTTAAGGGAGCAAGTGTGTATCCTGGGACTTCCTGCTTGGCAGGTACTGACGGTACTTTTTCCTGTTAAAATAAAATATCGGAATAAAGTAGGCACACTGTCTGCTTAGCTGTGCCCTGTGCCTCTCTGTCTTATCCCTTTGACCCATTAATGGAGTAGAACTGTGGCCTCTGACCGCAGACATATAACAGGTAGACGGAACAGAAATGGATTAAGATGGACGGTCTCAGTCACGTTAAGTCTAGCCAGCTGGGTATTCCTGTACAGCAAAATGAAATCAGTTCAATAAAAAGAGCGTGTTTGTCAGGAGTAAATGAAGAGTTAGGTTATGATAATGCTGATTTGATGGCCAGAGTTGGAATCTATGGACAAGGGAAAATATGCTATGCTTTAGGAGAGCTTTTTAGCCCAGATTAAATATGCATTGAGCTGCAGCTAATTGCAGCAGCACTAATTACAGAGCTACCTTTTTAAAGATGGTTGTATCATAGATTTGTTTATGTGTATGTGTGTGTATTTGTTTACGTGCACGTGTGTATGAGAGAGAGAGAGAGAGAGAGAGAGAGAGAGAGAGAATGACCAAACACATAACACTATGTGTGCTGCATTTAACTTTTATTTTTATGGGAGTTTAAACTAGAACAGAACTGGATGAAAAGAGCAACATTTCCATTAAAGCGGAGCCAAATCACTCTTTGTTTATTTGATTTTAAATAAAGACTAAAAGGAGCAATTCAGTGGACACAGTTGACATGAGTCTTTATTATATATCCATGGCTGGGGATTTATATTATATAATAAAATGCAGTGAAATGCTGGAGAAAAAAAGACTCAGCCAAAGCAACGTTGAAAGCCTCAAAGCTCCCTTTGAAATATCTACTAGGACCATGTCAGTGACCCCAGCGTTGAGGACTGTGGAGAGTGGGTGAGGGCTGTCGTTTTTCATCCTGTCCTGGGGTTTGCCATTGTCCTGGAAGCCGCCGATGTGAGCATCTGTGGGGAGAGTGGAGCACCCTCTTCTTTGTGTGTCTCATTTCCCCAACATCTGGAAAAAATGGGTGCTTCACGAACTCTACTGCAAACAGGGGCCAACCGCAGAAGACACCTCTTAGGGTGAACACATTATGACAGTGTGAAATACCTGAACAGACAATCCATCCAGAGAGGACTGATTAAGGATTTGACATTTCTAGACTTTATGAAAATGTTATTTCTGTTTCCTACGGCAAAGTACAGAGATGTTAGAATGAAGACGTCATGAATGTAGAAATGTAAATTTTGAATCTATATGTTTGGGGGGACAGTTTATCTTCAGTTATAATAAAATGTCACATGGTGGTTGAACATCGCACTCGTAGTGGGTTTTCTTTGCACCTCGCAGTTGAAATTAAACATGGGTAGTTGACAACATGGATTTTTAAGCGGTGTTTTGGCAACTTTGTTATCGATAGCAGCAAAATCCCTACCAAGACATTTTCTGTTACTTGCACAATAAAATAAATGCATTAAATATTACTATAAATTATGCAAATGAGAAAAATTAGGTGGGTATGAAAATGGGGTTACAAGCCTTTGTCCCCCCCTCTCCTAAGCCAAGCTCTCGCACCTGCCCCACACAGCCGGTCACTACGGCACAGAATATCTGTCCTCATCTGGAAGACAGCTCCCTCCGAGAGCGCACACGGCAGGGGTGGCCTCCTCCGGATTCTCTTATCACTCTCTCCCTCCGTGTGTCACAGATCACAGCCTGCCTCCCAGTTACTCCGTGCACGCGTCTGTCCTCGGCTCGGATGCTGTCCCTGGGAGGGCAGCCTTTGAAACGTTCATCATTTCATCCCCTCAGCCCCGCAGAGGGTTCTAATCACGGTGGGTTCTTAAGCGGCACCGGTCGCGTAAGTGGCCGCGTAGGAAGAACTGAGTAGATGCGAGGATTTGTCCTCCAAACATTTCAATGTTGGGAGATGCGGGGAGGATGTTTCCAAGTCTTTGAAATTATATGTGGTTTGAGATGCTGCTTCCATTCTGAACTCCTTACAGATCCAGTGCTTAACCCATACGTCACAGAACCTTTAAGTTAGGTCTCTGACATTTTCAAAAAACGGATGTTGATAAAGGAAAGTAATATATCTTAATTTGTGTGCATGGTATATGCTTAAATCCAGTATTTTATAAATCGATAAATATAATACTTCGTAAGTAAAGAATGTTTAAAGGCAACCCTTAGTATTTGAATCAGTTTAGTGAGATTCATGATACCAGTAGCATTATCTTGATGCATTTAGACATATTTAATTGATATTCTGTTTCAATAAAGCATTATAGAAGTAGAAAGAAAGCAAAGACTTA
The DNA here is from genome assembly GCF_014108415.1 of Molossus molossus. Taxonomy (NCBI): domain Eukaryota; kingdom Metazoa; phylum Chordata; class Mammalia; order Chiroptera; family Molossidae; genus Molossus; species Molossus molossus. Next base: position 114,086,783 of record NW_023425399.1, read on the forward strand.
GGGAAGATACTTTGACTGCATTAGGGAATGAGAGTTCTGGCCCCGTTTTCCAAACTGAATAGAATTATTCATTCTCCACCGGGCTTTGGTCAGCAACAGAAATTTTACCTAACACTTCTATCATTTAATAATTTTTGGAAATTTAATAAATTAAGAAAAATAAATTGCATGTTATTTTTCTTTATTAGAAACCAAATATTGCCTTTCAACTTAAAGCAAAATAATTATCAGAAGTCTAACATGATTTATAAAAGTTACTAAACAATAACCTATAATTTTAATAAATACTGGCAATAGCAAGACAATGTATACTGCAGCAAAAAATTCTCATTCATAATGTCACCAAAAATTATTTTTAATATTTCAATACTTTATTACTTTTAATTTTCAGAAATACTTTGTAAATACTTTGAATGTACACAAGTCTAAAACATCTCTGAAAATATGAAAATGAAATGTGTGTATGTGTATGTTTGTGTGTATATATACATACATACATATATGTGTGTGTGTGTGTATAATCTTAGATCTACAAGATTGAATCACTTTCCTATTAGAACTTAAGATAGTAATATGTGTGCAGGATCTATATAAAAAGAAATATTGTGGACCAAAATAAATTCTAAAATTAAGCAATTTTTTTTCCTTTTAATCCATCTTGTCCAATCATTTTCCAAGCCCAGAGTGTTTCCACCGCCTTTCTGTGGGTGAGCTCTTTGACTCTTCCAACCCGAGTAATTGAGTGGGTTTTCAGGGCACAGCAGGGGATAACTACTGATACCCCAGACGGGAACACAGGGTGGTGAACAGTCAGAATTCATGCTCAGGTTTCCCTTTGGGTTACCAGGCACTGCATAGAATGTAGCATTACAGCACCAAAAAAGAGGGGGAAGGCCATTTGTGTTGCTTTGCATATTGGTCTCTGGGGGAGGGGAAAGAGATTAGAGGAGACAGAATTCAGTTTCGCGTGTTCCTACTAGGCTTCCCCAGGAATGCGGGGCCCAGGGAAAAACCAGGCAACTGAGGCTCACACATCATCTTGCTCTGGGCAGAAAGGGGGGGGTTGTGGTTCATAGCTTCAGGGGAGCAAGGCGAGCCCCAGAGGGATGGAAAAGAAATGTTTGGTGAAGCAATGTTTGCTGGGCCATCTTGAACAAGGAGACACAGAGAGGCCTTTGATCAAGTCCTGCTCTTTCCTCCCTGTCTGTCCCACCCTCGTTTATATTACACTGTTATCTATGAAGTCAGCGCCTTCCTACCCAGGTTCTCTATCTGTTCTTCTCCGCAGGTAGGGGACATCAAAGGTTCTTCCTGTGCCTTTTGTTTCGTAAAAGCCATCAGCTTAAAATAATCGATATCCCAAAGAGCCACAATCTGGGGTGCAAGCTCTTCTTCCCTTAGGTGTAACCCAGAAGGCATATGTCCTCAGGAAGGTTCGTGTTCGCAACAATTATTTTCTTAGGGTGAAGGTCGCAAACAGCATCCAAAGTGAGACTGTGCTATATAATACCTATTTGTGGAGCTTTACATTCGCTCGTTTCTCTTTCACGTGTGGGTACTTTGCAAACAGACATCCATAGAAATGAAAAACAAAACAAAACAAAACAGGTAGTTTGAGGTTATTTATAACACTTACATTGCAATTAGAACAAAAATGAGGTTCAAAGTTTACAAGCTCCTTCAGGGATAAGAAATGATTTTAGTAAATCTCCGAAAAACTGGAAATAGCTCCGAGGCATACAGTGTGTTTCACATCTCCCAAATCCATCCTCGTCCATCTGGTCAGCGTACAGAATAATTAATGGCTTGTCTTACATCCGACAGAAATGCACTGTTTCTGTCCCACGGCGCTGACATGCCGGACAGAACGAGATTCTAGGTGGACGTCCCAGGAGCAGCCACGCACATTCAACTCAATTATGCCTCTGCTCTCAAGCAGATAAATACGCCGACACCCACCTCTGCCCTCTGTGAGTGGGTAGGGAAGTAATATGACTATTAGTCTCACTGAAAGCATGACCACTATATCGATCCATTCTCCCTGTCCCTTAGGGATAGGGGTCTGTTCATAACAATCCATTTAAATTCTCCCCTCTATATAATTCTTAAAATCCGGGTCCCCTTCACCCCTCTGTACACATAACCACAAACACATTAAATGAGCTGGAGTCTCTGCGGGCACACAAGACATGAAACCTGACCGCAATCCAACAAGAGGCCCTCATGCAAAGGTTGAAAAAAAAAAAACCAAAAAAAACCCAGCTTCCTCTGTTACCAGTGTTTTGCATTTCCTCAAAATGCATGCACTTGAAGATACCATAGGCGATCTATTAAAGATGATTGATGAATTGTTGTGCAGTGGTGGAGCTCAGAGCATTTCCTTTTATCCGACTCAGACATTACCCAAAGGGCACTAGGTTTAGCTAAATATAAAAACAATGTTTTGAATCTCTGGCCAGGTAGTGGCAAATAATGCCTTCCTGGCTTAGGAGTTTTAGTGCAGCCACTATAGAAACTGTCATTCACCAGGATCCCTTCTCCACCCCAGCCTCACAGGCTCACCTCAAGGGTTATGATGAAAGGCTGCACTAAGTAAACCTGAAAATCTCCCCTAAGCTGGCAAAAACTCAATGCAACTTAAAGATGATTCATTGCTCAGAACATCATTTTTTATTTGCAAGAGAGTGAGGAGCCATGGCTGAAAACGAACGGCTGTGGCTGGAAGAGACAAGCAGAGAGGCAGGGAGGGAGAAGCAGATTGTTTGAGATAATAACTCTTCCCTCCCTCCCTCCCTCCCTCCCTCCCTCCCTCCCTCCCTCCCTTCCTTCCTTCCTTCCTTCCTTCCTTCCTTCCTTCCTTCCTTCCTTCCTTCCTTCCTTCTTTCCTTCCTTCCTCTCTTTCTCTTTCCTTCTTTCTCTCTCTCTCCTGTCTTTCTCTCTCCTTCCTTCCTCCCTGCGATTTCCTTAAGGGTAAACTTGTAATTCTATCGTAGTGGAATGGAAATCTCCCTGCTCTGTTCTGTGTTTGCAGGAAGACTTTAAGCCCCGCCTCCCCCTTTTCCTTCGTGCCCACATCTGGACGAGGAGACACCCTGCACACTCCCTCCTTTGCCCGCCTTGGGACTCAAACTCAGTTCTCCGATGGCTCCAAGTGATGTCACTGATTTTCAGTTCATCCGTCTGTTTCTTATTTTAATTGAGAAATGATGACTTTGAAAGTCTTTACCTGTGGGAGCTCCAGGAATCCAACGTTTAAAGCTACTTTGCAGCTTCAAACCACCATTGTGATCTATTTTCCTTGAATTCTTTTATGCTCTCTTTTCTCAGGAGCAGTGAGCTTCAAATTTAAGATCTATTTTTAGTGAAGTAAAGGACATGCAAATTGAAGAATAGAAGGAGAATTAAAAGTAGCAAAAACAGATCAGATAATACACGATAATAATATAATTCTACTGCCTAAAGTTACCACTGTCAGGCACTGATTGAATAGGAGATATATGGGGATAAATATACTATGCCATACCATTTGATGAGCACTTTGCTCTTAATGGTTGTGGTGATGAAGTTGGAGAAGAAATCAGGAAATACTGTGTCAAAAAAGTTATACTACAATAAAGCCTGGAGTTGCCATGAAAAGACAGGGGAATTTGCAGACAGAGATGCAAAGTACACCAGTGGTCAAAGAAATGAGGGACTTTGGGGTAAAATCATAGTAGGAGACAATCTTAAGGAGTATATCTCCATGCTTATTACATATATGACATATATCTTAATTTTTTAAAAGTTTCAGTAGAAGGGTAATCATTTTAAGTACTGGTACACGGAAAATTATTCCATGAGTAGAGTCTTTTTGATCAAATCAATATAATTTGGTATAAGAGGATGAGTACACATCTCATCAATCATCAATATACAATTTTGAGGTGTTTGGAATAATTTGTACTCTATTTTTGAATAAAGGAAAAACAAACTAATAGGCAGTGTCTGTAAAGAACATATGTCTTGTCCTGGCCAGTTTGGCTCAGCAGTTAGAGCATCAGCCTGTGGACAAGAGAGTCCTGGGTTCAGTTCCCACTAAGGGCATGGACCTCGGTTGCAGTTTGTCCCCGCCCCAGTTAGGGTCATGTGGGTGACAACCAGGCGATGTGTCTCTCTCACATCGATGTTTTTCTTTCTCTCTTCTCTCTCTCCCTAAAAAAAAAAAAAAGTAGAAAAAACATATGTCTCTAGTCCAGCCAGTGTGGCTCAGTGGTTGAGCATTGACCCATGCACCAAAAGGTCACTGGTTTGATTCCTGATCAGGGCACATGCCCAGGTTGTGGACCTGATCCCCAGTGGGGAACATGCAGGAGGCAGCCAATTGATGTTCTCTCTTATCGATGTCTCTAGAAACACATAGTATCCCAAAACTAAACTGGGAAGAGATAGAAAACTTGAACAGACCAATAACAACTAAAGAAATTGAAAAGGTAATCAAGACTTTCCCAGGAAAAAATCTAATGTATTCCCTTAGCCTTTTTTTTGTCTGGGAAGCTCTTTATTTGACCTTCTATTTTGAATGATAGCCTTGCTGGGTAGAGTAGTCTTGGATTTAGAGCCTTGTTTTCATGACCTTGATTACCTCATGCCATTCCCTTCTGGCCTGTAGTGTTTCTGTTGAGAAGTCAGCTGAGAGCCTTATGGGGGTTCCTTTGTAGGTAACCTGTTGCTTATCTCTTGCTGCCTTTATGATTCTCTCTTTGTCTTTAATTTTTGGCATTTTAATTACTATGTGTCTTGGTGTGGGCCTGTTTGGGTTCTTCTTAATTGGGGCTCTCTGTGCTTCTTGAACTTGAATGCCTTCTTCCTTCACCAAATTAGGGAAGTTTTCTGTCACTATTTCTTCAAATACATTCTCTAACCCTTGCTCATTTTCTTCTTCTTCGGGGATTCCTATGATGTGAATATTATTATGTTTGCAGTTGTACCACAGTTCTCTTAAGCTGTCTTCCTGTTTTTTGAATTTTTTTTCCTTTTGGTTTTCTGATTGGTTGATTTTTTTCTACCCTGTCTTCTAATTCACTGATCTGGTCCTCAGCTTCCTCTAGTCTGCTGTTTAGTCCTTCCTATGTGTTCTTTATTTCTGCTATGTCATTCTTGATTTCTTCTTGGTGGTTTTTAATTTCCAGCTGGTTGATTTTCAATGTTTCTATGTCTTTACTCATGGTGCTCATGTCCTTACACATGCTGTTGAGCTTCCTCAAGACAATGGAGTACTACACAACTATAGGAAAGAAAGATCTCTTATCCTTTGAGACGACATGGAGGGACCTGGAAAGTATCATCCTAAGTGAAACAAGCCAAACAGAGAAAGACAAGTTTCATATGATATCACTTATTTGTGGAATATAATGAACATAACAGTCTGAGGAATGGAGTGGTCCCAGAGACGTGGAAGTGGGGTACAGACAGACAATCCCCAGAATGGGGGTGGGGGTGGGGGAGAGATAAACCACAGAACTTATATGCATGTGTGCATGAACAGTGGGCATGGACAACAAACTGGGGAAAGGGCAGGGAGGGAGGGGGAGGGGGGAATCAGTGGGGGGAAAAGGAGAAACATCTGTAACAAAAATTAATTAATTAAAAAAAAAAAAGATCATGGCTCTGAATTCTAGCTCTATTAACTGGCTTAACTGCATTTCATTTATCTCATCTTCGGAAGAGGTCTCTTGTTCTTTCATTTGGGATTTGTTTCTGTGATTCACCATTTTGGCTATCACAGTGGGCTTTGGAGCCTGCCAAATTTTCCCTGTGTGAGTTGGTGTTCTGCTGTCTGTGGCTCTCTCTACTGGGTTTGAATGAGCAAGGGAGGACCCTAGTTAAAAACCACTGTCAAGTCTTACTTTCCTGGGTAGAGTTGCTAGCCCAGGAATGGTTCAGTTATCCTCTAGCTTTTTGCCTAGAGGCTATTAGTAGATGTTACTTGAAGAGCCTTGGGTTCTCAGTTGAATGAAAAACTCCCTCAGGTGTTTAGAGTAAGGGACTTTTCAGAGGGTTGGGCAGATGCTGGCTGTTAATGGGCCTCAATTTGCATTTCAATGGCCTCCGGGTGGGATTGAATCTTCGAGAGAGGGGCTTCTACCTCTCCCCAGAGCCCTGGGAAGGAGTAAGATGACCACAGTCCTGTGTGGTCGCAACTCAGCTAAAGCTCTGAGCGCCTTCCAAGTCCCGAGTGTCCCCACACAGTTCCAGTTCAGTCTGCCCTCCCTCTGTCGGAGCCCAAGGTGAGTGGCTGTGGCTATTTTAGCCTCTGTCCTGGCTCTGAGCTGTGGAGCCACTTGAAAGTGTACCCCCAAGGGCACTGCTCCCAGCTAAGGCTCCTGTTGTCTGTGGGCTCCCAGCCCCCTTCTCGCACCTCCACAATCCTACCAGGATCAAGTCAGTGTCCCTGGTTATATGGTGCTTGACAGCTTCTTTTCTGTTGCTTTTCCCTGGCGATTTGTCTTTATTTTTGTTGTAATTCCAGTTTGGTCCTGGGAGACGTTCTGTGTAGCTTCCATTCCCTCCACCACCTTTTTGGAATCCTCTATTCCACAATATTTTAAACAGTCCTTGAAGTTTTTTCCATCCCAGCGTCAAGTGAGGGCGGTGTGTGGGAGGAAGTCCCAGGTCTAGGGAGATATGGGCAGGGAAGGATGTGTCTGGTGCATGAGAAGGGCATGTTCTTAGCTCGATACTTTTCATCATTTGTTAACTGCCAACAAGCAGCGACAGAAGTCTTCTCCCCAAAGCGCTGCTCTGCACCTACTGCTTGGACCTGGAGGTGAACACCCTTGCTGGCCACCACCTGTCGCAAATAGAGTTGTGAAGGATTTGGGGATCCTTGTGTAGCCGTAGCTTCTGATGCTGGGTCACTTTCTTCTCTTGGCACCCACTATTTCTGGCCCCGCCCCTCTCCTGCGTGTTTCTCGTTTGGTCCGTAGTAGCATCCTCTGTGGGTTTTTGCATTGTTTCCTTCTCCAAGCCAACCCTGCCTTTCCCTACCTTTCAGCAATGTGTCTATGTTTGGGATGCTTCAGACTCGACATGTTTTTCAACACAGACCTCACATAATGGTGTATGTGTGTGACTATTTCTAGGTTTGGAGCAGATGCTCAAGCCGACCCGCCTTCAGTTAATAGCTCTCACCTGCTGATGCATCCCACACCTGGGGTCAAGGTTCGCTCGAGAGGGTGCGTGCTTTGCGGTCTGCAATGATTTCTGATTCTCAGGCTCTTGCTTTTCTCGTGGACGGTGTGCTGACCCTTCCCAGGGAGACTGCCCTACCTGAGGCTGCAGCGGGCTTTGAGCCTCTGCTTCAGAGACGGTCGCTCCCTTCCTTACCTGAGCCCGGTCTTGACTGTAAAACAACTATCTTTTAAACTTTACCTACAAAAGGGATTAACATGAAACAATGCACATTGACTCAGTTAAAACGAGTAATTAAAGTAAAATCATTGTTATTCGCAAGCGTTCTCTTGCTTATAAATATTTATATTTTATATACTTTCAGCAAAATAGTTTAATTATAAAGGAAATAGTGGTGGGTAAATAAAACTTAGACTATTTGCCTTGGACCAAATTAAAATAAATGCCTCGGGTCCATTTAATATTATAAGGCTTCAGTGAAGCTGTTTCAGCTTGTAAGATTTGCTGGTGTTAGCAAAGGGGAAACGAACAAGCCCCCCATTAGCAGTCCCCCCCTTCCCCGTGGGACAGCTGAAGAGCGGTCTGCTCAGCAGGGTGAGGGGAAGTAGCTCCTTGGTGTGGCCGCTGCGTGGAAACGGCGGTAATCAGCAGTGTGCAGCCCAGTTGGAAAAGCACAGAGGACACTCAGGCTCAGTTGACCTGGACCTCTGGGAGAGACAGCCCAGTACAAGGTCCACAGCTCTCCAGGAGGGACTCAACCTCACGGCACACACAGTAGGTGGGCCGGTTACACGATCCAGATAAAGGCCCACGCACTCAGCACACCGGAACCTGATGCCTTATTTCTTGCTTTGATTTGTTTAGTTTTCCTTATTGACACTCTTTTTTTTTTTTTTTTTTTTTTCGCATTTCTTGTACACATTTAGGAATTTTAGTAATCAGATTGTTTTCTTCATCTGAATCTCATTAGAGTTCATCTAGTCCTGTCTTTTAACAAGATAGAAAGTTAAGACCGAAGGTCTGCAAAGTGGTGAGGGGTGAAGCTGGGGCTAGACCTACGGGTCTCCCCTGACAGCCAGACCAGGGTCTTCTCTGTGGTCACTTTAAGTGATGACCATGAAAATCACGATCATAATCCTTGAATAATATTTTGTTTACTTTTTAAAGTATGCTTAGATCATGTGATATTTGTCTTTCTCTGCTTGGCTTGTTTCACTTATCATAATACTCTCCAGATTCCTCCATGTCATCTCAAAGGATAAGAGATCTTTCTTTCTTACAGTTGCATAGTACTCCATTGTGTATATCTACCACAGCTTTTTGATCCATTCGTCTACTGGTGGACACTTGGGTTGTCTCCAGATCTTAGCTATTGTAAATAGTGCTGCTATGAACATGGGGATACATATTCTTTCTGATTGGTGTTTCAGGTTTCTTAGGATATACTCCTAGAAGTGATATCACTGGGTCGAATGGAAGTTCAATTTTTAACTTTTTGAAGTAACACATGGTCTCACTTATTTGTGGAATATAATGAACTAAACAAACTGATGAGCAAAATTAACTCAGAGACATAGAGGTGGGGTACAGACTGACAAGCCTCAGGGAGGGGATTTGGGGGGAGAGATAAACACAGAACTTACATGCATGTATGCACGACCAATGAACATAGACAACAAAGCTGGGGATGGGGCAGTGGGGAAGGGGAGGAGGGTGTCAATGGGGAAAAAATGAGAAACGTCTGTAACAAAAACAAATTAATAAAAAATATTAGCCATTTTGATCAATGTAAAAAAATAAAAATAAAACAATAAAATAGCCCTAGAAAATAAACTTGTAGCAAATAGTGGTTCAAATACTGAAATGCTACTTTTCAAAAGAAGGAAGGGAGGAAGGGAGGAAGGAAGGAAGGAAGGGAGGGAGGAAGGAAGGAAGGGAGGGAGGGAGGGAGGGAGGAAGGAAGGAAGGAAGGAAGGAAGGAAGGAAGGAAGGAAGGAAGGAAAGAAGGAAGGAAGGAAAGAAGGAAGGAAGGAAAGAAGGAAAGAAAGAAGGAAGGAAAGAAAGAAGGAAGGAAAGAAGGAAGGAAGGAAAGAAGGAAGGAAGGAAAGAAGGAAAGAAAGAAGGAAAGAAAGAAGGAAAGAAAATGGAATGGAATGGAATAGGGGAGGGGAGGGGAGGGGAGAATAAACTAGAACAGAAAAGAATAGACTAGAATACAGAATAGAAGACTAGAATACACTGCAGAATCTGCCCCAAAGAGCCAGAGCGCTTCTGGAACGAGGCAGAGGTGATGGTGTGGACACTGGCCCAGAAAGGAAACAGACCAAGGTGCTTGGCCATGTGGCCGAGGGTCCTTGCACTTGAAAACTCCAGGAGCAGTCTGAAACGACCCGCGGCAGATGCCCGGAGGGTGGAGTTGTTGAAATGAAGGAAAGATCACGGCGAATACTAACGTACAGAGCAGACACAGCCAAGAAACAGAATCATGGGTCCCAAGTTAGACCGCAACACAGCGCAGGGAGTCACGCCCACAGTTCTTTTTTACTAGACGTTTTACTCATTTAAAACTTTAAGCCTTTTACTGAAATTTCCTGCTTGAAAGTGATCTGTAGAAATTTTGTTTTACCACTTTCCATGTCTTGAAAGATATTAGATGGCATGTTGAAAATTGTGCTGAAATAAAGTAGAAGATGTCCTGCAGCAAAAATAAAGAAATAAGTGAATAAAAATGGAAGTCAGAGTCTTTAACCACATAAAACTGATACACACCAGAGTCCAGAGTCGGTGCTGTCCACCCCTCCCCCTCCCTGTGCTGAAGCCATGGTAACGGAGGAGCCTATAACCTCTTGTGATGGGGTGTCCCAGGCATGACTGTACAGGGTGTGTCGCTGCCCTGGAAATAATTTGTATTCCTATTGTTTGACTCTACCAGGGAGTTTTAGAAACCAGTGGAGGCTTCTCCTGAGAAGCATAACATCTGTAAACAGAAAACTTCACTATCGCTTTAGATATGAGATTGGATTGGTCTCAAAAATCTTTCAGTGCAACCAAGTACCATCCATCGGGGATTCATGGGCAACTGTGACCAAGATGGGCTTCCCCTGGGCAGTCGGGAAACAGCCTGGGGGGACCCCTGCAAGCCAGAAGCCCAAGTGTGAGGCGGGGCAATGACAGGGACCCGCAGGGAGGGGCCAATGCCCTCAGGCATCTGCCTCCAAAGCCATTGTCACTTCCTGTATGTAGACCCTGGTTACTTGGAAGTGGGTGATATTTTCCAGTTATGGCTAAATTATGTGAAACTGATACATGTTGAGGGTAAGTTACCAGTAATAGCCTGTATTTCACTCCATTTCACATCTGGACCTTAACACTAAATGAAGAACGTAAGGACCCACTCACGAAACGTATCCAAATCATACAACACGTTTCCTCTGCTACCAACAATGCTTCCAACACGGTAAGTCTGCTTGCACTTCATGTTTTTCTGAATGTCCGCAGAAAAATCAGAGTTAATTTAAGAAAGCCCAACACTTCCGAAATCATGATCATAAAGTAATTTCAAATAAGTTTGGATATATGAATGTTTGTGGCTTCCACGAACAGACTGCGTGTGGGAAGTGTTACTGGCCTGTGACTGTGTGTCTACGCTACTTGCTTAGGGAAATCTCAGACACATTGTAGTGGGGTTTTTTTTTGTTTTTGTTTTTTGTATTTCATTGGCACTACAGAAGTAATTTTATCCACAATTCTCATTGTTCGAATTTGAAAAAGTGTTCCTGTGACATGCCAGGTGTATTTGAAGGACACCATTCCCTACAGTTACATGTTTTATTTTATTTAACCTTGAGCATTACAGGCGAAGTGTAACTCAGTTGTAAAATTCCAGCCTGTGCGGGAGTACAGTTCTGAGTGATGCGCGGGTCCCCTGGTCGTGTTCTTTGTCCCGTCTTCCGAGAAATGTAACGGTTCAGACTCCATAGGTCCGAATGCTCGGGACCGAGTACGTTCCTAAATGGCAGCTCTCGTTAGGGACGATGCGCTGAAGAGGTTGCAGTCCAGATATCGATCCGAACTCTGGCTTCAACCGTGAAGGCTGGAAACACCGTCCTCTGCCTCAGTTTTCTTAACACAAGAGCTGAATATATCTTCGAATAAAAGCTTTTGAAATCTTACATTACTTTGATAATATGTTTATCGACAAGCAAGTCACTGCACCTATAAATCTTGGTCAAGGAAATTCCTTTGCCCTATTTTTAAAAGCCTTTTTTGATCATTTCCTACTGTACAAAGTTAGTCAATCGGATATTCTAGCAAAACATTGCAATGTTAACAATGATAGAATTAGGTCCTGTAATGCTCATATACTTGGTATTTCCTATATTATCAGAATGATACTGGTATAATAATTAAGTCTGTTTATATGAAGTATCCTTTTGAATAATGAAGTTCTCAATGCAGAAAAAAATGATAGCTGCCAACCTTGTCATCTGTCCTCAAACAAGTGACCTTTGAGAAACAAATCGTTTATCTGAGAAGTTAGTTTGCCCAGCTGAAACATAAGCCCTCGTTGGAAAGATGTCATAATTTGGGGGAGATTTTTAATTGACTTGTTACCCCAAAAATGCTGCTAGTAAATCAGTGTGTGTGTGTGTGTGTGTGTGTGTGTGTGTGTGCAGGTGACGTCTGTATGACAATTTCCTACAGTTTTTTTTTCTCAAGATTATATTCTTGTGATTTTAAATGACTCAGTATTTTCTAAATTTAGACAAGCTTATCAATAAAAATTGGATTGTTTCTTTGCCTATCCTAGATATTGACATATTTGATTGTTATCTTTTGCTCTGTTGATTGCTTCAAATGTTTACACATATATACATATGTATGTGTATGTATGTGTGTGTGTGTGTATATATATATATATATATATATATATATATACACATTCATATACATGTGTGTGTGTGTATACATATATCATCTTCTTTATCCAAACATTGGTTGAAGGGCACTCAGGTTTGCCCATGCCTTGACTGTTCTGAATACTGCTGCAATAATCACAAAGGTACTAGACCTTTAGGAATAAGTGTTTTCAAATTTTTCAGTTCGACATCCAGAAGAGGGATGAAGAGTGTAAAGGGGGTCAATACATGGTGACTGAAGGAGACGAGACTTTGGGTGGTGAGCACATAAGGCAATACGCAGATGATGTGTTACAGAATTGTATACCTGAAATATACATGTATACATAATCATTATCGAATGGTATCCCAATGCATTTAACTATGATAAGAATAAAATGAAATTCAAAAAGTTATGAAATTCTGGGCTACAAACATTTACTTAATATAAAATAAAATGAATGGTAAAGGCTGTATCTCTATTTCAGTGAAAATTGAACTAAAATTTTACTTTCTAACTGAGGGACTCCATAGAATTAAATTATGCTCTTAAAGGTCTGTAGTTAGGTATGAAGTATGATATATTTAGAAGAATGACCATATTTTATAACAGAGAAAAAAATAAAGCCGATCATGCAGTTAAGCCTGGAAAAGTGAATTCTGTACTTGGGAATGCATCATCTTCAAAATACGGAGCAGAACATGCCACTCTATACTCATGCTGTAGGCCATGTTAAGAAAAAGTTAGGTGACAAGTGTGACTCTTGTGTTAAGAACCAGAAGTTTAAGAAACTTGTCTAACTTATTCCAACCACACAAGGATGAATGACAGCGTCTAGACCAGCTGTCTTGACAACCATTACAAGGAAGTGTCCAATATGTTGCACCTGTCACTACCTAAGTGAAATGTACATATGTGCATGTGTGTGTGTATATATATATATACACACACCACTATATATAGAGAGAAGAACTGTGGTGGATGGAGTTGACTAGACAGGGAGGAATTTCAGGCTATTGCAATAGGGTAGAGACTGAACTCAACTTCACTGACAGGAAAGACAGACTTTGTAAGCGATGGCTGCGGCTGTCACAGCTGGCTTCTAGCCGCACATCGGCCCTGCTTCTAGGGAAGATAATTCACCCAGAAGCTTGTAAGCAAATCAATAAATTTGCAGAGAATATATATATATATATATATATGACAAAATACAAGTGAGTGCTATTTTACAATGTATTTCAAATAGGAGAATATGAGTTGAAGATTTAAAAAGGAAGAGACATGTTGGTCAATTTTAAACATTTCTATTAACATGAAAATACCCTTATGAATAAGTAAAAACAATGTTATTTTTGGATCTAGTGTGTACTTAAATATCTACACCCCCCTTGGAATGAACTCATCTTTGAAAATGGCATTAACTGAATGTCTCCTGCTCCTTTATACAGATTTAATCCAAACTATTTAGAAATACCCATGAGATGTATAATCAAGCGTTTCAGGGTAAAGGATGATGCTGCTGCCTGAGCAATACTTGCCAACAAAATTGCAAGATTACTGCATCAGCGTGGAAAACAACACTGACCCTCGTCTTGATTTCTGGTTGAAAATGACCTTTTCCTTTTAGTTGAGTGATGTCATATATTCTCTTTCATCATCACTTGAATTAGGAGAAATACAAATCCATGTCTGACGCTTCGTTTCTTTAATCATTTAAGGAAATGTTTATTCCAGAAATCCATTTCTACCACTTCTGATGGTCAGGATCCCATTTTAATGCAATGTCCTAACAACGTCACATGTTAAACTACATCGAACCAATATGATTGTTAAAATACTGGGCTCGATACCATGGGAGACCTTCACAGAGCAACGGATGCTCTTTAGTTGATTTGATCTTTGCGTATAAACTGGAATTGTGCCTGAATCCTTTCTCCTTTGCATGGAACATACAAATAGAAAGACCCTAGTTTACAATTTGATTAGGGAAAATCCAGCCCTGAATTTTGAAGAAGCATACAAATGTCAGTTGATGCAGCCTAGACTTTATCACACTCTGCCCCCTGGTACGTGTCTCTGGCAAGTCCTCCCCTGACATCGGACAGACGAAGAAAAGGCTCTCACATATCTCTGAATCCTCATGCTTATCAGACGCTCGGTGACCTTTGCAGCCCTGGACTGGTTTGCGACGTATCAGTGCCATCTTCTGTCTGCTGCCACGTGAACTGTGGACTGGCACAGAGTGGCACTCAGCAAGGTGGAGTGAATGCGCTCGATTCTGAAGCTTTACAAGGTGTCCTGTTAGTTTAGAAGTTACGCTGAATCTGTGGTAACAGTTCAACAACACTTTTGACAACGTTTGGTCTACTCCTCAGAGAAGAATCTTAAACTTTCGGATTGCATAAAATTAGGTAAAAATTCTCTCCAAGGGTCCAAGTTATGAGAGTGTTTAAATGTATTATAGACAGATTTTCTAAATAAATGGCATCAGGAGCGATTTCCGTGGAATGAGGGAAATACTTAAAATGCTTTGTAAGAGGAAGATGTTTTCAGATTTACATATTTTAATTTCCTGTGTATTGCGGTTCGTCAACTTACTTGCCAACGTATACAGATGCCCATTCATTACATTGTGTTCCTCTAAATTTTATTTTCTCCAATTTGTATTGAATCACAAATCAAAAAGTTGGTAACATAGTTTTGATTAATTTAAGACCCACTAGAGGCTGTTTCCTATTTTATGTTTGACAATAATTTAGCATAATATAAAGTAGTGTGACATTAAACAACCTTCCTGAACAGAATTCAGTTCCATTAACAAGCTCCCTTTGAGAAGCCCAGGTACCCCACAAATCAACTGTATTGTGTCAGTTTCCGTAATTACTGTTCGGGCATAATTGTGCGATGCCATACCTTTCATTACAGTGTCGGAATTGTTCGGCAAGACAAGGCAAGGCGTAATGTCGAAAACAGAAGGACGTAAATGCACTTTTAAATGATCTGAATCAGAGCCCGTCACTTTGAGAATAGTCATTTACGAAATTCATGACCGATTTTAATTTTCAATAAATACTCTCACAGGTGATTCAAGGCAAATTTGTAATTTAAAAAGGCATAATAATATGAACAAAGATTCCCTTTTTCCTAAGGTCTGGCCATTTTCAATGTTAGATTCCATTAAGAAGAGCAGATTTTGTGCTTGTGCTATCGATTATGAGGGCGCTTTTCATTTTACCAGGTAACATCTGTAGAGAGAGGGCAGAAATGGACCTGCCCCTGCTTGTAGAGGTGGGCATTCTCTAAAAATTAATTTCGTACTGAATTTAGCACAAACTAATACTGAGGAACATTCACATCACAGAGGACAGTCACCTGCTGCTGGAACCAGACACTAACAGGGTCCGAGGCCCCCCTGTCACGGCTTGAGCCAAAGTAAGCAGAGTGAGGGTTGAATCATACACGAGTTTATTCCAATAAACATATGCAGAGAGCTATTGGACATCTGGAAAATTCTGCTCTCTGGCATTTAATTTCCAACAAACCCTTACGTAGGGTTAGTGGGTGCAAAACATCTAAAGTTAGTGGGTTCCCAGGGTGTGCCTTCATTCATGGTCCCTGCAGGGATCAGCTTAGAACTCTGCCTCCCTTCAGGTAGGTCCTGTCCTTGACCTGGGCTCTGGGCAGCCTTATCTCAGAGCCTGTTCTCCTTCCTGTAACGTGGCCTTCGGTTCCCCAGTCTGCAACTCAGTCTCTTCTTGAGAGACGTAGCTGTTGAACACGTATGCCTCTATTTCTATGACGTGCCCTGCCCCCGTCACTCCGAGCTCTTAGGTACGACATAGGTTCTTCGGGAGATAGACTACTTCCTATCCAGAAACCACCCCCGCGCTGTTTTTCTTACTGTTGAAACAATGATATGAACAGAAGTATGCTTGGTAAGGAAATCATGGGAAGTTGGATCCTTGAATATAAAATATAAAAATAATAGTTAGCAACTTAGAGAACTCTAAGGATTTTTTATTTCATTTTTGGCCAATTTCAATTAAAAATGTGTTATATTTTTAGCTTTTGTCTAAAATATTTCAAAAGTCATACATTGAAAAAAATTAAACAATTTCTCAATTTAATATTCAGACGTATCCTCTTTTCGCCTTTCATGTTTTCCTGTTTAAATAGCTATAGACTCATATTCCTGCCAATATGATTATAAATACATTTGTTTGAATATCTTTTTAAAATACTTAACCTTCCTGTCAGCAATTGACTATGCAAAATAGAATTAATATTACTATGCTAAATATTCTATTTCATAAAACTTAAGTTGTCATTAATTACTGATAATTTTGTTTTCAAAGCAATAAATAAAATATGATGCTAATTAACATATGATGTCAATCAGGGTCCTGAGGATAGACAGAAACCATTGCAGTTACATCAACAGAGAGAATTTAGTATGTCATAGAGTTACCAAATAAGTATAATTTAAATTATCATGGAAGATATATATATATATACACACACATACATATATCTTACATATATATGCACACACATATATATATCTTGCATATATATATATATCTTGCATATATGTGTATGTGTGTGTGTGTGTGTGTGTGTGTGTATGTATATTAAATTTTGACAAGGATCCTGGCAGGACTGGGACTCACATTTGTGAAGAGGAGACTTATTTCTTATTTTGTTTTCTCTGACATAAGGTTTAGGAGCAGAAGATGTTGCATGTAACACCATGACTGTAAACAAGACACAGCACACACCTGTGGATGCTGGATGCTGGCAGAGAGCATCATTGGAAGAGCAAGCAACTCCACACACAGAACACCTGCCTATTTCAAGGTAGACAAATCCCGACCTTCTCCTTGGTGGAAGTTGCCCGATGCCATCAACAATGGCTGTTCCCAAGATATGATACCATATTGGGGGCTTATGGATGGTCTCAGCCGTCGATAGATTAGGTTCCCAGCATGAGCCAGATAATTCTTGGTAAGGAAAAGTTTTGCTGTTGACCTCATGCATGGTCTTCCTTCTCACCCCCATGACCACTCTGTACATGGGGGCTTTGAGCAAATATGAAGTGGCTTATAATAGAGACTGATGGCCCTGACCAGTTTGGCTCAGTGGTTAGAGCATTGTCCTGCGGTCCAGAGAGACCCAGGTTTGGTTCCCGCTAAGGGCACGTACCTTGGTTGCAATTTGTCCCCAGCCCTGGTTGGGTCATGTGGGTGGCAACCACTCGATTGTCCCTTTCACCTCAATGTTTCTCTCTCTCTCTCCCTCTATCTGAACAAAAAAAAAGAAAAGAAAAAATGTCCTTGAGTAAGGATAAAAAAAAAAAACAGAGACTGAGGTATGTACAGAGTATGCACCTTGCTGTCCTGACTGTTGAGCGCCTCCTCTGGGAGGGATGTCCTTTAGTGCTCTCACGTTGGATACAATGTTACTGTGCTTGCCTATGCTGACTCAGCTGTCCATATGACTCTGCCCACATCTCTCCGTCGCCAATTAAGCAACCCTACTTTTTTCCAATCATAGAACATTGAGCCTAAGAGTTAACAGGCTCACGGGAATCAATGTCAGTCATGACTTCTGGCCGTTTCTAAGTCCAGAGGAAGATGGACATCCAAATTTAAGTTCCCACTCTCTCTCAGCGTCACTGCCGAGTCATGCGGTGAGGGTCCAGCCATCCTTTCTTGTGGTTAATGCCAGCATATTTTAATCAGTTGTCTCTGAACTAGACCTATTTTTTTTTTTGCCTCTAACATCAACTGTTTGTAAAGAAGGGCCCAGAAGGCTACAGATGAGGACTTGCTGGAGACAGTGCAGCAGGAGTCACTGTAGGGGTGTAAATGACCTGGTCGTGTGCCTGGCTTGTGCCTCTAGATGTTCTTGAGCCCAATATTATTCTATGTGATTTCCATTGATGATGTAACTACTATGCCTAGCACATTTTATAATTTTATGGGTCAGATAAACACAGTCTATGATGTAAGCTCAAGTCATCGATGTGCTATGAAATCCACCAATATTTTTCTTTAAAAAAGTTTTTTTTTTTAATTGATTTTAGAGTGAGAGGGAGGGAGAGGGAGAGAGAGATAGACACATCAATGAGAGAGACCATCGATTGGCTTCCTCCTTCAGGCTCCCCCCCCCCCACCCCCGGAGATTGGGCCCATAACCTGGGCATGTGACGTGACCAGGAATTGAACCAGTGACTGCTTGGTGCATGGGTCAATGCTCATCCACTGAATCACACTGGCCAGTCCACCGATATTTTTCACAAAAAGATACTGGTCTTTGGAAGAGAGCATAGATTTGCCCCCAAATGCTAGTGAAGTGTGTGGGGTTCTCCTATGACACCCTATTGCTAAATCTAATATGACATGATCTATAAAGCACCCATATGGTTTAAGGAATCCTAGTTTTAATATCAAACAGATGAGGACAGTTTTGAAGGTGAGACAAGGTTACTTAATGACTGGCCACATGTCCTGTCATCCACTGTTAGACTACCCTGATTTCAGATAGGTTAAATGTGATACCAAATAAAAGATTTTGTTTACTTATTGCCCTGCTTGTTTACTTAATGCCTTAACACCTTTATTAAATACAATTAGCATGAAATAAACTGCATATATTTAAAATTCACAGTTTCAGAAGTTTTGAAATGCTGACATACCTGCAACATCATCACAAAATAAAAACAATGAGTTGTCCATCACCCTCAAAAGTATTCCACCCCTCTGAAATAGAGCCCTCAGTTAGGAGTCTCCATTGGCCTGCTTCCTGTCTGGTGCAATACATTAGATTTCCTATAATTTTATAAAGCTAAGATCATGCAGTAGAATCTACTTGCCTGGTTTCTTTCTCTAGCCATATTTACGTTTATTCATGTTTCAGCCTGTTAAATACTTCATTCTTTTGAGTGCTAAGTAGTGTTGAGTGTATGGATGCAACATAGGATACTGATTACCATGCACACACTGACGGACTTGTGACTGGCGTCCAGGGTGACCAGGACGAGACTTGCTTTTATCCTCCTGGAAAAATACCTAAACATTCTATTTGATTTTCGTTCAGGCAAACTGTTTGATAAATCGGCTTTAAACTTCCTTTTTGATCTATGAGTGATTTAAAAGTATGTCATTTAATTTCCATATATGTGGAGCTTTTCTAATGATCTGTTACTAATTTTCAGTTAAATGTAATTGTGCTCTGATGACAAGCTTGCTTGCATGCTTTCTCCTCTTTTAAATTTGTCTTTTTTTTTTTTTTTGCCAAGAATATGTTTTATCTTGGTACATGTTCAGCCCTACTGGGATGTTACAGATGGAGGAGAATGTGTGCTCGCTGCTGTTGGCTCGCTCCTCTGTCCCTGGGGGCGACGTCGGGTTGGCCGATGGTGACTCAGGTCACTGCGGACTTCTGTGTTTGGCTTCTGGCTCTCCCAGCTGTTGAGAGGAGCACACTGTAACGAGGACTGTGGTAGAGGGTTTGGCTATTTCTCCTCTCGTTTCTACAGTATTTCTGTGCTTCCAGTCCCTGCTGGGTCATGCACGGCGAGGACTGGTACGTCTTCTCTGAGACTCGCTAGCGTTCTGAGCTCACAACCTCTGCCTCCCTCTCTGATCACGTCGCCTGTTCCGAGGTCTGTTTCCTCAGAGGTCGATGTCGAACCGCCGGCTTTCTTTGGGCTGGAGTTAGGGCTACACCTTCCTGCCTCTGTTTATTTTGGACCTCTCCTCACCTTCCAGAGAGCACATTGAAATTGTCCACGGCGCCAGTTATTTTCATACTTTTCAATTCGTTTTTTGTTTCTACTTTTTTCTCTCGTTTCTTTCTCCTGGCTAATTGAGCATTTTGCTGTTGGCTGTTAAGAGAACATTCTCCTGGTGTCTCTCACATTTCTGCGTGTCGCGTGAACAAAGCGTCTGACAGCCGGGGCTCTTGATGTCCAGCAAACGTGTTTGTGTGGCAAATGGTATAGGAGGATGGAGATAAGTGTCCTTCTCGGTGGGCACATTATCCGGGAAAATGAAAACAGTTTCTTCCCCCGACACAGACTTTGTGTTCCCCCAAACCCATACGTCGAAACCCTCCTCAATCCCCAGTACTTTGCCGTTTGTAGGAGGGGTCTTGGGAGGTGATAAGGTCATGAGGACAGAGCCCTCCGTGGGGTTAGTGTCTCTGTAAGAAGAGATACCAGAGGTTTCTCTCTCTTCCTGCCATGGGAGGTCACAATGAGGAGGTGACTATCCATGAACCAGGAAGGGGACCCTCTCCAAACACCTGATCAGCCAGAGCCATGATCCGGGACTTCCCAGCTTCTAGAACCGTAAGAAAAAAAGCCAACTCCTCTATGTATTAGAAAGTCTGTGAGTTACAAATTGTCCTTCATCTCTGCCTTCTCACAGATCCCTCCAACTGTGGCCAACGCCTTGGTTTACAGGTGTGATAAAATCTCGGATGCTTTACCATTTTAGACATTCTTTAATGCAGTTGTATTTGGAGTTGGACGCATTAGACCGAAAACACTCAGTTCATGTCAGTCTGTCTTTAAGTACGACTGTTCTTTGAGGTGACGTAAAAGAAAAGATGCTGTAACTAGAGTTTCTTCCCAGTGTCTCTTTCCTGACTTTCGCTCTACCGCTGTCGTGTGTGGTATCTTTGCGAATGTTATAAATTCAAAATACTTTGCGTACCACTCTTTAGTCGTCCTCACGGAGCCATGCACAAGGAGGAGGATGTGTGTTATCCCTGCTGTCATATTTCCAGCATCTTGATTTCTTTGTCTAGATCCGAATTTCTGATTGATAGGATGTTGTGGCTGCCTGCACAACCTCCTTTGACAGATATTTTCGGATAAGTCTGTCTGTTTGAAAAAGTCTGTTTCTCATTAACCGGTGAGGGGATGTTTCGTGAGCGGAGGTTGGTTGGACAGCTCATTCCCTCCGTCATTCCTGCGGGCCGTCGCTGCCCTGTGGGGGAGGGTCTGTCCTCACCCTCCTCGCTCTGTCTGTGTTTCAGGGAAAAGCCTCTTTTCTATTTCTTTTTGTCTTTGTGCTTTGTTTTCTCTTTGTCTTGGGTTGGTGACGTTTGAATTGGAGATGCCTAGATGTTTGCGTCTGTGTGTTTTGTTTGGGAGAGATGAGATGCACTTGGGAAATTTTCTGGAATTATTTGAGGTTTTGAGATCTGGCTTAGTAGCTGTCGTTAATTTGGGAACTTCTCACTCGTTATTTCTTTGTGTGCGTTTCTGGCCTGTTTTATCTTTGGTATCCTCCTGAGACTCATTATTTTGTATTCATTTCTTAGAGTCCGAATGGTCTTCCACGTTGTGTTCCATTTGCCTGCTCTTTCTTTCTCCGCGCGCTCTGGTTTGAGTAATTTCTATAGACTGTTCTACTTTAGACATTTCTTTCCTCAGCGGTGTCTAGTCTACTGATGAATCAACCTAAAAGTTCACTCATCTTGTTAATGTGTGTGTGTGTATATGATTTATTTGTATCGCTAACATTGATTCTTTCTCTTAGTTTACTATAGAAATTATCATGCGTGAAGTATATATCTTTTCCATCAGAACTTTTCTTCAGTTGTTTTAGATGTAGTTTAATTTTTTATTTTTTGACACCATTCATCCCCCCATACCCTCTTCTACCCCCCCACCCTCCACCCCCCAGTCTCCACACTGTTGTCCATGAGTTTTTCTCTTTTTTTTCCTTGTTGCTCAATCCCTCCAGCCCCTGCCTCCCGGCTCCCAGCGATGACTGTCTGTTCCCGTCCGGTCTGTCTGTTTTCCCTGTTGGTTCAGTGTGATCATGAGATTCCACATATGCGTGAGATCACATGGTGCTTGTCTTAGGCCGACGGGCTTATTCCACGCAGCATAACGTGCTCCAGGTCCATCCGTGCTGTTGCAAAGGATGCAATCGTCTTTCTTTCTAACATACAATGGTCATTCTTTACATTTCCTATTAGATCATTGAGGCAGCGTTTGTGTCTAATCTCAGTCTGGTTCCAGAAACTGCTTGGTCTCTTCACCGTCGTTATTTTTTATGTCCACATGCTTTGCAATCTCTGGCGGAAAGGCAGATGTCTTGTGAGAGAGCAGGTGAGAGGGTCGGGCTTCCCAGGTGAGCGAAGGCACACGCCCCATTCCGCTCGTGGCAACAGGGATCCGCATCCCTTGAGAAGGACTTGCATTGTCCAGAAGGTTCGTTGTGCTTTGGTTACATCAGCGCGTCACAAGCTTCAAATGCCCAGTGACACCTTGTGTGCAGGGCGTGGATTCTCATGGCTCCCTGTCTCAGAAGCCCTCCTCGGCCCCCACACACTGGCACCCCGCACCGCTGCGTGATAAATGCCCTCTGCGATGCGCCGGTCACCTGCTCGAGCTCCGCCCCCCGAGGGAAGCCCACTCCTGGCCGACCTCCTCACTCCCTTCCTGCTATGGACGCTTTGGCTACGCTCTTGCCTGTCCCTGCACCCTCGGGCTCAGGTTCTGATGCCCCACGCTGGGCAACTCGCCGACGCATGTGCCTCTTCCTGCACATCACGAGCCAACCCTCCCTCCCGCGTAAATTCCTCCGCTGGCTTTCGGTGGGTGATGACTTTGTATTTTGAGGCTTAGAGGAAGGACCTCTGGGGATATGATCCAGACCTCTGAGTAATGGGCACTACCCAGGTTCAGGGTGATGTTAGCATCATGTGATATTTTAGTTAATACTTAATCATTTTGCAATCGCATCTTATTACGCACACTGTTTTCTTGCACAAGTAATTTCCATTTAGCTCCAGAAATATGATGCTACATTTCCTTGTCCTCTGACTAACCTGGGACAGGAACTCTGATATAGCTCTATATTACTTACGATAAACTGATGGCTTGGCAGGTTCATATCCTTATGCTTGAGGATGCTATTATTTTCAGTATTGCTTTAGTAACTTAAAAATTCTTCCATGAGAAACTGCCAAAATTTACAATTTTGAGATTCAATCTGAAATCAAACAAGTTTGCAGACTTCGCAAATAAAATAAGTCAACGCGTACGTGATACGCACCGAGAGCTTGTGGCAAGTTTGACTCTTCCCTGCTTTTCCAGTTATTGTTATTCATCATCTCTGTTAACATGCTATTAATTCTTGGAATTAAGGATTAATTTGGTCTTGTTTCATTAAACAGACTGCTTTCAATGAATGGCTGTATCATCTGTATTTGTTAAGAAAACAATATTCTGAACACAATTTAGAAAATTTATTCTGCAGGATGTAGTAAACAAACACCCAGTTTTGTGAATTTTCGTCGTTAGTATATTATCACTTTACCCGTCCAGCTTATATTACTTCGCAGAGCATTTCGGCATGGTGTTTGAGAGCTTTATAGAAAATTCAAGGAGAGACATGTGCTTTTCCTCAAGTTATAGAAAAAGAAAAAAGACAGAAAATCATTCTTTAAAAGATGCTATTGTAGCGACCATCGTACTTGTTTTACACCGTTCTGACTGAGAGAGCATCGTGAAAGGGATTCTCTGCAGGACAGAGACGACCTGGGCAGAGGCCCGCAGGTCAGCAGCATCTTCCGGGACTTTGCCCTGGGGCGCGGACAGCGGTCCCGCAGAGGCGGTCTCTGGAAAGGGGCACCGGTGTTAGACTTGTTCCTGAAGGTCCAGCTCCTGGCTCTGCAGGGTTCCAGGTCCTGCTCCCAGGGGCCACGCTTGCTGGTGACCGCTGGGGGGCGCCCACTGAACTAAAGATCACATCTACTTCCAGCCACTTTCACTCCCTGTGCCCTGAGACCAGCAGGCAGAAACAAGGACTGACCACACGGGCTGCGGGGATCGAACCTGACCCCCACCCCACAGCAGGGGGAGGGCTGCTTCGGAATTATAGCAGCAGGGAACCGGGGTACCCCCTGGCACCGGCAGCTGCTGGCCCCATGCGCCATCATGAGCATGAACAGCCCCACACACAACACCCGCTGGAAACAGGAAGGTCACTAAAGGCTCAGATGCCTCACTGGTGAGGGTTGGTCCTAGCTCAGGGACACCACCAGGCCTGCTGAGCGGATGGCCAAGGGCACGGGGATTGGAGGGGGGATGTTGGCAGAAGGAGAGATGGGAACGTCTCCAAGGTCCCTGGGGCCATGGTTCTGTAGTTTGGACTAATGTTTGCACTGTACGTCCCTCAGCCCCGGAAGGGCCACAGAGACCATGCAGGATCCGTTTCCATAGCCTGTGAGGTGCGATCGGTGGGCAGCGGCCATGAGGATGTGTCCCCAAGACGTCCAGTGTCAGGGGTGGGACGGACACGGGCGTCGTCACTGCTCTCTGAACACCAGCGCTGCGTCTTCACCGAGCGGGTGCTGTCGTGGGGGTGCTTGCAGCCCGGACCCGAGTGACATGTGTCGATGGCCTAAAGGAGACCCCGTCTTGGAAGCTGGGTCTGTTGCTCTGATGGGTGACAGTGGCTCACAGACTCCCTGCATCCTAGACTACACTGGGTGCATGATGCTGCCACGGAGAACTCCTCCTTCTTTCTGGGGTTTGGAGTCGGCCTCGAATGGCAATACGAGCACACTCAGCCCCCCAAAAACCCTGCTCACTTTCCCCTTGACATCTGATGGTCGGGGCCCATGCACCAGCCAGTCAGTGAACACTCCCATGCCCTCTTCTTCCTGCTCCCTGGGCACTCCTGGTACTCCTGATCGTCTGAAGAGAATGAGTAATGCCCTCATGTCAACGTTGTCTTAGCTCCATATCCTTATAGATGCTCTTTGCAATCGCCAACCGCTCAGATCCTTGAACTGCTCTGCCAATCATCTCCCAGATTCCTCATCTACATTCTCTCTGCTTGTAGTAAACCTCGGCCACGGATTCTCATGTCGAGACCCTAGAACGACCTGTTACCCGTGATTGTAATGCCTCCATATTCCCCTTTCAGAGACCCTACCCACCCTTTCCCCTTCTGACAGATCTCTTCCTGTTACAGTGCTTGGACTATACCACAACCCACTGCCCGTTGGTTTTATCTCATTTTCTACTGGCTTCATGCATTGGGTGTCTTTACCACCCAGCACAAAGCCCATGGTTCTTCGTTTTATTTCCTCCCTAGCAGAGGACGTCAAGCCCTCGCCTGCTTGACCATTGAGGGATCAAACAACATCCAGTGTTTGTTGTTTTGCACGTGGGCGGTTGAGCTTTGTTGGGGAAAAAATGACAACGGTGTGGACTCATCCCACCTTGATCGCTAGGAATCCGAAGTATGCCTTGGGGGTGACATGGCTCGTCGAGGACCCGCCGAAATGACCGCATCTGTGAAAATCCAGCAAACAGGAAGCGAGTGTGCGCAACCAGCCAACGGGTGCTGGGAGGGCTGCCAGGTGTTTCCACCAGCGGCAAGTCTCACACTCGTGTCCAGCTTCGGGAGGTGATGGGACGGGAACTGCACACCGGTGAGTCCTCAGGAGGTGGTTGCGTGGACTGGGGAAGGCGGTTCGCACCCCAGCCATCCTGAGGATATATCAGTAATGGATTAGATCTACTCAGAAAAATGAGACAACAAGAACAGCGCTTACGTGAGAGATGGGAACTGAATTCGCGTATGACCCAGAGTTCAGTCCTATGGAACTAAGCGTAAAACGTTAACGGGGGCTCCTTGTCTGCTAAGGCGAGACCCCTCGTGCATGGACATCGCCGACTACTGACAGGTTTCGGACCCGACCATTGGTAGCCAAGTCACGTTTGGGTCAGAGTCTTTAGATGGAGAGTTGACCGGTCATTCATTCCCTGTGTGTGTACGGAACCTCTGCCCCTCCTGCAGCGCTAAGCTACCTTGAAAACAGAAAGGAGAGTTTCCTACCCTGTTCCGAGGAGGAACAGAAGCCCAGGAGCATAAATTCTGCTTCTTATTTAAAACGTGGTGACAGCACACCATCTCCTTCTCTGCTAAAAGCTAATTTTGCATAAGAGCAATGCAGAAATGGGTTTTGATACACAGGCCATTTATCAACCTATAAACAACACCTTTTAACGTAAAACAAAGCCCCTTTATTGGGATGCGCACTTTGCCGAAAATCGTATTGACTATTGGAAGATTTATGGCAGCTTCCACAGCATTCTTTTCGCGCATCCACTTGAGTGCATTAACTCCGAAAAGAGGCTGTCAGCTTGAGTGGGAATGACTTCAGCAGTCAATGCCAGGGAAGCCCCGTGCGGCCCTGCCCGTCGGTGCACAGACGTGCGCGGGTGGAACCCTCTCCCGCCCCCAAGTCCCTGCCGGTTCACCTTCCGTCTCAGTGAGACGCAGAGAGGCCAGCCTGACGCATTTGTGAGAGTAAAAACTGGGAGACTCTGCTTGACCTGGTGGCTCACCCTGGGACCAGGACCCCGCTGGGGCACCTCCATTGCACTGAGAAAGAGCTACGTGAACCCCAAACCCGGCCAGAACGCTTCTGCAGACGTCCAACTGAATCACATATACACGAGGAGGCCGTCTCTGGTTTCCAAGGGGAAGATGAATGCAGACGTTCCAACAATAATGACAGCGTGTGCTCCTGTGAGTTCAGCAGAGAGAAATATCTGTGATGCAGAGCCAGGCCCCTGAAAGGTAGCTCGGTTTCGTAATAATGTCACGTTCACATGTTATTTAAACTCTCTGCTCCAAATAGAAGTCTCTAAAAATAGAAAATAATTTTACCTTCTTGGGCTATTTTATAGTGTGATTCTGTCATTCATAAAATAACTGCATGAAGAGGAGGGTGGGGGGAAGCTGGATTCTTTGTTCAGTACTTGTAATAAATGTTGTCAGAGCCTGGCATTGAATCCTGAAATGAGTAGGAAGTTTAGAATAAATGACTTGGCCTAATTACCATTCAATATTGTAGCAGTCATTTACAATGCTAAAATATCGTTAGTAGTCTTCATAATAACCGCATGAGGTAGATACTGTGTCTCTCCAATCTGTGTCAATGTAAAACTGTGAATACGGTCACGTGGCCTTTGGAAACTGGCATTGTTATGGTGTCAGCACAAAGCGTCTTGTACACGTAGCTCTGGACAGAATGCCACCGGTCCACATGTACACACACCCCTGCAGGGTGGACACCATGCTGCTCTCACAGTGTAAACTACAGAAATCGAGTGCACCCAGGGAGGGCGGGACGCGTACCATGTCTTACGCAGAATGCAAAGTGTGAGCCATTGCCTTGGAGGTGCCTAGGATCAATAGCTTCAACCTAAGGCTAAGGGCTCATCGTGTCACTCACTGTGACGCATTGTTCTCAAGCACTTTTTCTACTAGAACAGCCTTCTTGCCTTCGCCCTCGCTGCAGAGGCCCAGTGGGCAGAACTGTGTGCTCCGTTTTGAAATACAAGGAGAGCGGTATCTTACTAATTAAAAATACGAATCAATTTTAATACCATTGTTTCATGAAAAGAACCAGGTTCCCAAATCCTTGGAGAAATGGCCAGTTCTAGGTGCAGAGCAGCAAGTATGTACGAGGAGCCTGGGGCATCGCGTGAGGGCGGAATGTCAGGAGTTCCTCAGCAAATAAAGAGTCGACTCGAACAAACAAAAGCAATGGCGAGATGCGTCAGAGGGACACAGGACCCAGCGGGAAGGGCCTCCGATGCCCCAAACCGGAACCATTTGAGAAACAAACTAGTTTTGGATGACAACTGAGAGCAGAGCCTAAATATCGATGAGTTCAGCTGATATAAATAAGTGATTGAATAATCAGTACAGGAGGGAGGAGAGGGAGCTTCGGAGCAGAATAATGTATGTGGGCATTCCACCCTCCAGACGGAGCATCACTCGGGGGTCCCGCTCCTCCCCTCTCGGCGCGTGCAGGGGCGTCCGTGGAAAGAGCACAGCGTGGAAGGGGCAGAGCGGGCGCAGCTCAGAGCAGCTCAGAGCAGAGAACCCCGAGGGTGCCACCGCAGCCAGGTGACCCAGGGCAGCTGCTGTGATCATGGACGTGGGTAGGACATGCTTTTGATATGAAGCAATGGAGATGAAATCCTGTGGTCCTTCTCTGAGGCCCAGACCCCTCCGTCTAATGATGAAAAATCATCGTGAAAATCCCCCACGGAAGGGCATCCGACCCGTACTCGGCCAGTTCCCGTCAAAACTGCCAGGTTCATCGTAAACAAGGAAACTCTGCAAAACTGCCGAAGGGAGAGGAGACTAAGGGGACATGACAAGTACACGTGGCGGGGTCCTGGAGCAGCTCCTGGAGCAGAAAAAGGTCAATGAGGAAATCCAAATAGCACACGGGCTTCAGGTGATGATAAGATATCAATATTGGTTCATTTATTGGGGCAGATGTACCATAGTGCCGTGAGGTGTTAATAAACAGGGAATTGAGTGTGGGGTATATGGGACTTCTCTACTTCCTTTACAGTTTTTCTTTAAGACAAAGACTATTCTTAAAAATTGTATTAAAAAAGTTAGTCATCCAGAAAGATTTTTTATCAAGATATATAAGAGTACGCTATAATTTATATGCAGTGTCGAAGTAACTAGAACAGCTACAACATCTTTGAAGAAAGACATTGTTAAGTGGGAGGAATCAGTCTACCTGATTTCAAACCTTATTATATGGCCAAAGTAATTGAAAGAATTTCCATAAGGGACAGACACATAGATCAATGCAGCAGAATAGAGAACTCAGAAATAGAACCACAGAAATATGCCCAATTGATTTTTTACAAAGTTGCAAAAGCAATTTAATGGAGAAAAGATAGCCTTTTTAACAAATGGTACTGTAAAATGGAATATCCATATCCAAAATAATAAATGTCAACCTAAGTCATACATCTTTTACAAAAATTAACACAAATTGAATTTAAATATAAAACCAAAAAAAAAAAAAAAACCTTTATAATAAAAACTAGAGACAATCTTGGAATCTAGGGCTAAGCAAGAAGTTTTTAGACTTGACACTAAAAGCATGATTTATAGAAGAAACAACTGATACATTGGACGTTGTTAATATTTTGTATTGCTCAGCAAAGACCTTTATAAGAAGATGGGAATAAAAGCTACAAAATGGGAGAAAACGTTTGAATCCACACAGCCAACAATCGACTAGTATCAAGAAAATATAAAGAACTCTCAAAATTCAATAGCAAAAAGGCAAACACTCAAATTAGCAAATGAGCCAAAGACATGAGACATTTCACCAAGGAGAATATGCAAATGGCAAGTAAACAGGTGGAAAGATGATCAGCATCATTAGCCACTATTCCTGTTTTGTCTCCACATCAACTTTGTGTGAGAGAAGACACATGTAATGTAAGTGATGGAGAGAGATTTCTGTAATGAAGATAAGTCGTGTTCTGTCATATACTCATGAAGCAGAAAATTCTAAGATGCTTAATAATGTTAGCATTATTTTAAAGTTTTAATTTACATATTCAGAGCAAGGTGTAACAAGATTATGTATAAATTAATATCAATATTCCAATGAGGAAGAAACCAAGAAGATACGTGTTTCTGAAGGAGCATATCCAATCAGATTGTCTAATTTAATACAAATCAGAGATCTTACTTACTATCAAGCTTGACTCAAGAAGTTCAAAGACATAAGCAATTATAGATCATCCTCCCAAAGTCCAAGGTCCAATGGAGGAAACATATGGAGCTATAGATGTAATTACTTCCATGTCTTAGTTTCACGTTAGTGTATCTTGTCTCATCTATGCATCCTTTCTAGACCTCCTCTTGGTCTGAAAGAGCAAAGATTATTTTATTTAGGATGAGAAATCCAGGTTGAACCACTTCTTCATTTCCAGGGTGTTAACTCTCAAAACATAGCTTCATTAAGAAGTAATTAACAGTTTTAAAATAAGGCTTTAAATAGATATCCTAGTTAAAATATGTGATACGTTGATAAAAGAGGGGGTCATGTCTGTTCTGTCCACCAGAGACTGTCCTGATCCTTAACTTGGCCCTCACTCCATCCATTTCATCCATTGTGTGTATCTCCGTAATTATGGATTACCTGTGGGTCAGTAACTCTTGGTGCAATGTTTCTCTCCTGTCTCGACTGTGGAGCTAGAGTGGTTATAAATGCAAGTATTTATAATAGAATTAAAATGTGATTATAGCCATAATGATGAACATATTTGCATTAACTACTGACAGCTCTTTCTTTGTTCAAGATTGCTAAACATTTGTGCTAAATACAACTCCACTTGTATCTGCCGGAGGAATCAATAAATCGGCTCCTATTGAAGGGTGTTCAGGGGTCTTGTAAGCACAACTTGAAAAGTCGCCATGTCTCTTCGGAATGAATCACGAGGAGAGGCTAACCATTTCATTGTAAAGTTTTTTTAATTTGCATAGCTGTGATCTTGACCTACATTTGTGTAATATACATGAGGTGGAGTTTGAAATCATGGCAAAAAAGAGAAAAAAAAAACTTCTATTAAAGCAATGAGAGTCTTGGGAAAAGGATTTACAAAGTTTCTTGAAATTTTGACATCACTTTGGCCTGTGCTGAGGGCATGTGGGTTTAAGGGGGGCACCACATCAAAAGGAAGATGTCTCTAAACCACAGGGCCGGGGCGGAGTGTGGCCGAGACACGGACGCATCACACCACACGCACGTTTCTTCGGGGGAGCAGGTGTGAAGAACACTCCCGAGGACCGAGTTCCGGAGCGAGGAAGAACTCGGGCCCTGAGCACTTTAATTACACAGCCGTTCCCTGTGGGCTGACTTGATATTTGTCTGTTGGTGGTTGCCTGAACTTTTTAAATTAAAATTTTGTTGAAAAGCAAGTCTCTGCCTTAAAACCATACTTTGCCATCTTTAAAAGGACTCCGGGGAACAATGGGAAGGTTTTATGAAGATATTTTTTTAAATCATTTTTATTTTTATTGTCCATTTTACTTTCCTCTGCTCTGGTTAGGAAAAAATTAATTTAGAAAATACAAGTAAGTGGCCCCGAAAGTCTTCCAAATTGTTTTCATTGTGCTTTATACCAATTAAATCTGGGAAGCTCGACGTAGGGGGAGAATTAGGTGTTAGACGTGAATTAGGCTGGAAGATGCCTGCCCTTTCCCCTCTGTGCGAAGGAGCAGCAAATCGATTGTTTTAAGAATATCTTCAATTCATTAAGAGGTTTTTTTTTCGTGAAGATACACTTCTTATGAATAGGAAAGAGGAGGGTTACAGAAGAAAATTAAGTTCTTTATGTGCTAAAGTAACACTAGAAAAGAAATACGTATGTCTTTGAGTCTATACACGTTTGAAAATTCTATGCAGAATGCAGTATAAAAGTGTGAAAAAAATGTGAAACAGAAAAATCGAGGTGACATTAAAATCATGTAAAGAAACTCTATAAAAGTAAGAGATACAGATGATTGGACAAAAAACATTTGTTCTATGACATTTTCATTCCCAATCATGTCAGGTATTTATTCAATCTCTCTGACTGCAAATACTAAATATTTTTAAATGTCCACTTTTTGTTTGTGATGCACAATTTTGAATGCATCATTAAGTAGGTAGCTGTAATTATACTATTAGAATAATAAAGGTGACTATGCATTTTAATCCCCTCTCTGAAACAGCTGTAAATTCTTTAAGCTGTAAAGCAACATGCTCTCAATAAGATGAGACATAAAAAATACATTATTTTTTTTTCAAGATGATATGAAAAGAAAGGTTACAAACCTGAAGAAATAAAGCAAGGTCAAAAATAACCTTATTACGGTAACAATTTTAAAAAATAGAAAAAATGAGACAAGAGAGGAAAAGGTTAAATTAGTCACAGAACGTGCAGAGGAGAAGCTATCGTTCATAATACAGATAAAAATTGTTTGAGATAAGTGTATATATTCCACTCATGATTTAATAAACACATGTTAGCAAAAGAGACAGGGAACACCTCAATCTGATAATATATATCCCCAAAATGGGACCTGCAATTAATATTATATTTAATGGTGAAAGTTTGAATATTTTATTCCTAAAATGAATAAAAGCTTAAGATATCAGCTTGTATCATTTCTAACAACACCATAGTGAAGGAAAGAGCTGGTTAACACGGCAGGGGAATGAAAAAATAAATAGCATACATATTGAGAAATTAAAAAAGTAAAGATTGTTCTTATTTGCATCTGATGTGTAGGTTTAGGTAGAAAATAGCCAATACTCTAAAACAAAGCTACTATAGATGATACATGAGTTTAGCAACATTTCAGGATATAATATCCGAATGAAAATTTTGTATTTCTATATACCGGTAATAAACAAGTGACAACTGAAATTTACAAAGGGAGTGTCATTTACAATCAGATCAAAAACATAAAATGCTTAGGGGTAAATCCACAAAAATGTGTAAATGCATGTACTCTTGCAATTTAAAATTAATATAATGTGATAAATTGAATAAGACTAAAGTCATGAAGAGGTATACTATGTTCAAGAATTCAAGACTTGATATTCTTAAAACATCAGTTATCTCAAAATGATCTATTGGTTCAATGTCATTGCTACTAAAAGTGTTTTTAGAAATTTTCAAGCAGATTGTACGACTTTCATGGAAGTACAAAAAGCCTATATCACAAAAACATTTCTCAATAAAATATATGGATGGCTTGTGCTAGTTACTTACAAGAGTAGAATGAAGTTAAATAAACCACTATTGTTGGTATTTGGATAAGAATAGTCATATGGAAAAATAGAAATAAACGGAACAGAAATAGACCCACATAAATGGGACTGTTTTAAAAAAGGTAATTCACAGGGAGGAGGGGGTCAATATGGAGGAGAAAGGGGGACATCTGTAATACTTTCAACAAAAAAGATAAATTTTTTAAAAAGGCAAAAAAAAATAAATAAATAAAAAGGTAATTCAGGAGACCGAAAAATGGCGGCGGAGTGAACGGAGCTACACAGACCGTCTCCCAGAACCAAACTGGAATTACAACTATAACACAGACAAATCGACGGGAAAAACCAACAGAAAAGCAGCTTGCGAGGACCGTACAACGAGGGACACTGACTCGATCCCCGTAGGCTTGCGAAGGCGCGAGACGGGGGCTGGGAGCCCACGGTCGGCAGCTCGGCAGCGGCCTCAGCTGTAAGCGGCGCCCTCGGGTCACACTCCCAGGCGGCCCCACAGCGCAGCCGGGACAGAGGCTGAAACAGCCACAGCCACTCACCTTGGGCTCCGGCGGAGGGAGGGCGGACTGGACTGGAACTGTGTCGGGACACTCGGGGTTTGGAGGGCTCTCGGAGCTTTGGCTGAGTGCAGCCACTCAGGACGGCGGCCACATTGCTCCTTCCCAGGGCTCTGAGAGAGGCAGCAGCCCCTCCCTCGGAGATCCAACCCCACCCTGTGGGCCATTGAAGTGTTAATTGAGGCTCACTAAGGACCAGCATCTGCCCCACCCTCGTGAAAGCCCCTTGGCTGAGCACCAGAGGGAGTTTTTCAATCAACTGACAACCCAAAACTCATCAATTAACCTAGACTGCTAGCTTCCAGGCAAAAAGCTAGAGGATAACAGTACATTTCCTGGGCTGGCAGCTTTAACCAGGAAAGTAAGACTTGACAGTGGTGTTCAACGCGGGTCCTCCCTCGCTCATCTAAACACAGGAGAGGGAGCCACAAACAGCAGAACACCAACACCCACAGGGAGAACTTGACAGGCTCCAAAGCCCACAGTGATAGCTAAAATGGTGAAACACAGAAACAGAAGCCAAATGAAAGAGCAAACCACCTCCACCGAAGATGAGATCAATGTGGAGCAATTAGGCATGTTAACAGAGCTAGAATTCAGAGCCATGATCTTGAGGAAGCTGAACAGCATGAGTAAGGACATAGAGACACTGAAAATAAGCCAAATGGAAATTAAAAACCAACAAGAAGAGATAAAAAATGACATATCCGAAATGAAAAACACATTGGAAGGTTTAAAAAGCAGAGTAGGGGAAGCTGAGGACCGGATCAGCGAATTAGAAGACAGGGTAGAAAAAATCAACCAATCAGAAAAACAAAAGGAAAAAACTATTAAAAAACAGGAAGACAGCTTAAGAGAACTATGGGACAACTGGAAACGTAATAATATTCGCATCATAGGAGTCCCCGAAGAAGAAGAAAAGGAGCAAGGGATAGAGAATATATTCAAAAAAATAGTGAGAGAAAACTTCCCTAATTTGGTGAAGGAAGAAGGCATTCAAGTTCAAGAAGCACAGAGAGTCCCAAGTAAGAAGAACCCAAACAGGCCCACACCAAGACACATAGTAATTAAAATGCCACAAATTAAAGACAAAGAGAGAATCCTAAAAGCAGCAAGAGATAAGCAACAGGTTACCTACAAAGGGAACCCCATAAGGCTCTCAGCTGACTTCTCACAAGAAACACTACAGGCCAGAAGGGAATGGCATGAAGTAATCAAAGTCATGAAAAACAAGAATCTGAATCCAAGACTACTCTACCCAGCAAGGCTATCATTCAAAATAGAAGATCAAATAAAGAGCTTCCCAGACAAAAAAAAGCTAAGGGAATACATTAGCACCAAACCAGCACTGCAAGAAATGTTAAAAGGACTGCTGTAATTAGCAGTAGAAATGGGAACAAAAATAGAACCACACTAAACAAAAATGGCAATAAATAAGTACATATCAATAATCACCTTAAACGTAAATGGACTGAATGCTCCCATAAAGAGACACAGAGTAGCTGATTGGATAAGAAAGCATGACTCATCTATATGTTGTTTACAAGAGACCCATCTCTCAACAAAAGACTCACATAGGTTGAAAGTGAAGGGATGGAAAAAAATTTTCCAAGCAAATGGAAAGCAAAAAAAAGCTGGGGTAGCAATTCTCATATCTGATAAAATAGATTTCAAAATGAAGACCATAACTAGAGACAAAGACGGCCACTACATAATATTGAAAGGATCTATCCAACAGGAAGATATAACCTTGATAAACATATATGCACCCAATATAGGAGCACCAAAATATATTAAAAATCTTCTGGAGGACTTCCAAGGAGAAATCGACAACAATACAATCATAGCTGGGGACTTCAACACCCCGTTGACAGCACTGGATAGATCCTCTAGGCAAAAAATTAGCAAGGAAACAGAGACTCTAAATGAAGCACTAGACCAAATGGATTTTATAGATATCTACAGAGAATTACACCCCAAAACTACAGAATACACATTCTTCTCAAGTGCACATGGGACATTCTCAAAGATAGACCACATGATAGGACACAAACTAAATCTCTACAAGTTCAAGAAGATTGAAATCATATCAAGCATCTTCTCAGATCACAATGGCATGAAACTAGAAATCAACTGCAACAAGAACATGCAAAGACATTTCAACACATGGAGGCTAAATAGCATGTTATTAAACAATGAATGGGTCACCGAGGAGATCAAGGAAGAAATCAAAAACTTCCTGGAAACCAATGAAAATGAACACACAACAACACAAAATCTATGGGATGCAGCGAAAGCAGTTCTGAGAGGGAAGTTCATAGCACTACAGGCCTACCTCAAAAAACAAGAAAAATTTCTAATTGACTGTCTAACCTCACAACTTAAAGAATTAGAAAGCAAACAAAAAGAAAACCCCAGAGCAAGTAGAAGGAAGGAAATAGTAAAGATCAGAGCAGAAATAAATGACATAGAGACCAAAAAAACAATTCAAAGGATCAATGAAACAAAGAGCTGGTTTTTCGAAAAGATAAACAAGATTGATGGACCCTTAGCTAGACTCACCAAGAAACAAAGAGAGAGAACCCAAATACACAAAATCAGAAATGAAAGAGGAGAAGTAACAACCAACACCACGGAAATACAAAAGATCGTTAACAACTACTATGAACAACTATATGGCAACAAATTCGACAATCTCAGCGAAATGGACAAATTTCTAGAAACACACAGTCTCCCAAAACTATTCCCGGAAGAGATAGAAAACTTGAACAGACCAATAACAACTAAGGAAATTGAAGAGGTAATCAAGACTCTCCCAGCAAACAAAAGCCCAGGCCCAGATGGTTTCACGGGGGAGTTTTACCGAACATTCAAAAAAGAACTAACACCCATTCTCCTCAAACTATTTCAAAAAATTCAAGAAGAAGGAAGACTTCCAAACACGTTCTATGAGGCCAGCATAATTCTAATTCCAAAACCAGAAAAAGACACTACGAAGAAAGAAAACTACAGGCCAATATCCCTGATGAACATAGATGCCAAAATCCTGAACAAAATACTAGCAAATCGGATCCAGAAATACATCAAAAAAATTATTCACCATGACCAAGTGGGATTCATTCCAGGGATGCAAGGCTGGTACAATATTCGCAAATCAATAAACGTGATACACCACATAAACAAAATGAAGAATAAAAACCACATGATCATATCAATAGATGCTGAAAAAGCATTCGACAAAATCCAGCATCCATTTCTCATAAAAACGCTCAGCAATGTAGGAATAGAGGGATCATATCTCGACATAATAAAGGCCATATATGAAAGACCTACAGCCAACATCATACTCAATGGACAGAAACTAAAAACATTTCCATTAAGAACAGGAACAAGACAGGGATGTCCACTTTCGCCGCTCTTGTTTAACATTGTACTGGAAGTCTTAGCCACAGCAATCAGACATGAAGAAAAAATAAAAGGGATCCAAATTGGAAAGGAGGAAGTGAAACTGTCATTATTTGCAGATGACATGATATTGTACATAGAAAACCCTAAAGACTCCATCAAAAATCTATTAGACTTAATAAATGAATTTGGCAAAGTAGCAGGATACAAAATTAACGTCAAGAAATCGACGGCATTCTTGTACATCAATGATGAACTCACAGAAAGAGAAACTGAAAAAACAATCCCATTTACCATCGCTCCAAAAAAATTACGATACCTAGGAATAAACTTAACCAAAGAAGTAAAGGACCTATTTGCAGAAAACTACAGGTCATTGAAAAAAGAAATAGAGGAAGATATAAAAAAGTGGAAGCACATACCCTGTTCATGGATTGGAAGAATTAACATAATTAAAATGTCCATACTACCCAAAGCAATCTATAGATTCAATGCAATCCCCATCAAAATACCAACGGCATATTTCATAGAACTAGAACAAATACTTCAAAAGTTCATATGGAACCAAAAAGACCCCGAATAGCCACAGCAATCTTGAAAAAGAAGAACAAAGTTGGAGGGATCACATTACCAGATATCAGGTTATACTACAAAGCGACTGTAACCAAAACAGCCTGGTACTGGCACAAGAACAGGCATATAGACCAGTGGAACAGAACTGAAAACCCAGAAATGGACCCAAGGCAATACGCTCAATTAATATTTGACAAAGGTGGCAAGAACATACAGTGGAGTAAAGACAGCCTCTTTAATAAATGGTGTTGGGAAAATTGGACAGCTACATGCAAAAAAATGAAACTCGACCATCAACTTACACCATACACAAAAATAAACTCAAAATGGATAAAAGACTTAAATGTGACCCGTGAATCCATAAAAATTCTAGAAGAAAATGTAGGCAACAAAATTTCGGACATCATACGGAGCAGAATTTTCACTGATACATCACCTAAGGCAACAGAAATAAAGGAGAAAATGAACACATGGGACTACATCAAACTAAAAAGCTTCTGCACAGCAAAAGAAACGATCATCAAAATGGAAAGGCAACCCACTGTATGGGAGAACATCATTGCCAATGATGTATCAGATAAGGGGTTAATTTCCAATATATACAGAAAGCTCACACAACTCCACAAAAGGAAGACAAAGAACCCAATTAAAAAATGGGCAGAGGAGCTGAATAGACACCTCTCCAAACAGGACATACAAATGGCCAAGAGACATATGAAGAAATGCTCAACATCACTAATCATCCGAGAGATGCAAATTAAAACAACAATGAGGTATCACCTCACACCTGTCAGAATGGCCGCCATCAACAAATCATCAAACAACAAGTGTTGGCGAGGGTGTGGAGAAAAGGGAACTCTAATACACTGCTGGTGGGAATGCAGACTGGTGCAGCCGCTACGGAAAACAATATGGTGCTACCTCAAAAAATTAAAAATTGAACTTCCATTTGACCCAGTGATCCCACTGCTGGGAATATACCCTAAGAAGCCTGAAACACCAATCAGGAAGAATATATGTACCCCCATGTTCATAGCAGCACTATTTACAATAGCTAAGATCTGGAAACAGCCCAAGTGTCCACCAGTAGACGAATGGATCAAAAAGCTGTGGTACATATACACAATGGAGTACTATGCAGCGGTAAGAAAGAAAGATCTCTTATCCTTTGAGACGACATGGAGGGACCTGGAAAGTATTATCCTAAGTGAAAGAAGCCAAGCAGAAAAAGACAAATACCACATGATCTCACTTATATACGGAATATAATGAACATAACAGTCTGAGGAATACAGTAGACCCAGACACATGGAAGTAGGGCACAGACTGACATCCCTCAGAAGAGGGGATGGGGGGTGGGGGGGTGGGAAGAGATAAACCACAGAACTTATATGCATGTATGCATGACCAATGGACATGGACAACTAAGCCGGGGACAGGGTGGAGGGGGTGGGGTGGGGGGTGCCAATGGGGTAAAAAGGTAAAATATCTGTAACAAAAAAATAAATAAAAATTCATAAAAAAAAAAAAAAAAAAAAAAGGTAATTCAGTGTTACAGATATATCTTCAACAACACATACTGGAACAAATAGACTGTCATAGGCACATAAACAAAACTCCATTTTTACTTTACATTATTAAAAAATTAGCTTGGAAAGAATCATAGACAAAAGTCAAAACCTAATGTGATAAGCATTCTATACGAAAACATGGGAGAAAACCTTGTTCAACATAGGATAGAAAAAGATTTTGTAGATCATATATAAAAAGCAGAGCCCCTAAAATCTAAGAACTTGGACTTCATCAAAATTAAAACTTTGTATTACTTTAGTGTCTTTCAAAGACACTTTTCGGTGTCGTAAGACACTGAAAATAAAATAAGACAATCCATAGAGTGTGAGAATATACCTGTAAACACACATCTGATAAAAGATTTGTGTCAGTAATAAAGAACTAAAATACATTAAAATATTTAAACAAATAAAGGAATTCAGGTAGCAAACAAGCAAGATGCTCCCCATCAGTATTCATTAGAAAAACTCATTAAAATCACCATAAGATGCCCCTACACATCAACTAGCATAACTAAAGTGAAACCAAAACAAGTTGACAATACCAAATGCTTAACAGCACGCAGAACAACTGGACCTCTCATGCGCTGTTGACAGGAACACAATGGAACAGTTACTCTGAAGACTCTCGCACGTTAACCCAAGAGAAACGTAAAATAATGTCCATACAGAGGTCTATAAATGAATTTCTACAGCAGCTTTATTATCATTGGCAAAGCTATAAACAACCCAAATATCCACGAATTTATGAGGGGATACGCAAATTGGCATGTAAGATGCTAAAGGAACATGTACTGAGCAGTAAAATGGAATGGACTTGACATTGGAAACAAAATGGATTAACCTCAAGAATATTTCGGATGTGAAAGAAGCCATGTCATTTATAAGATGCTCTAGAAAAGGGAAAACTGTAGCCACAGGAAACAGGTCAGTAGTGGCTGGAGCCCGGGTTGTGCGGTTGACTGTGAGAGACAGGAGGGAAGTTTTTGGAGTTGGAGAAATGTTCTTTATCTCAGTTGTCATGGTGGTGGTCTTTTCTATATTTTCCCTAACTGATCAAGCTTCACACTCAAATGGGTTAATTTAATGGAAACTGAGTTAAAGTTTTACTATAAAGAAATGTAGAACCATACTCTTAGAGACAGTCAGAAAATCATGAGGCTCATTTTCTTGAGCTAGGAAATGTGTTTTGAACTGTTCCAGTTAATTGTCTCCTCTTTGTTCTTAGAAATTCCCCATCTCCACTATGCTTTTCTGACATGTGGTTTAGGTTCTGGTCTTTCCACAGACCATGAAATAAAAATCACCTGCTCAATGCCAGGCTTATGTCTCCACACAAAGTTCCCGGGTCTCCATATCTGCAAGAGTACAGGCAGCACCCCCAATCTCCTCTCCGCGGGGGACCACATTGGATGCCCTGCCCACCGCAGCAGGTGTAGGCTGGAGAAACCAACAGAGCAGTACCTCTGAGTTCTAACAGCTGGGTTTTCCACAGAGGTAGCCTTTGAGGTCTGTGGTTGCCATGGCTACTGCCATCACCAAGTCTGAGTGCTCGCTGCTTGAAAACAATGAAAGAATTTTTAAACTGAGTTGATCGCATTAGATTGAAACATGGATTATAGTAAGCCGTCTTGACATGAGAGAACGTGATATTTTCACGGTGATGCAAATTTGCCATGGATAGAATCAATAAGTCTAAACTTGTTCTGATTCCGTTTCCAAAGCGGTCTTTCATGTAACTGAGGAGACAATGAAGAAATGTGTCCCCGATGGTAAAGCGCAGGCATTGATTGATGGAGACGCAAAGTGTCAACATGGTCCCCACTTCTGCGTGGGTTTGAGTGGAGCCCCCCTAGCACGTGGCTCATGGTTCCGCGTGTCCAGTTGCTCACTGGCCGTGTTTCTAGTGCCCAAGTGTGTATGGGGTCTGACATATGTGGCAGTTGCCATAATGCTGTTTTGTTTTCTTGTCCTGTGGGTGGGACCGGTCGGGGGAAGACACTGCACAAGGTCAGAAGAGTAAAGGAATACCAAATGTTTCATTCAAGCTGGGGGAGCAGAAATCAGTGTCCCCATTCACTCTGTGGGCTACAGAGGTGGTGGTGAGATCTCTGTTTAATTCACCATTCTGACCTCTGTGAAAAACAAAAAGGAACCACAAACGAAGCCCAGAGAATGACCACAGAAGTTTGCACCACCCCGAAGCAGGTGGCCTCCCCGAGTTCCGGAAGGGATTTCTGAAGGCACACCAAAGTGGTCTGTTCCGAGGCCATACTCATAGGCCTGGGAACCAGGGGTGGACACATGAGTGGCTCTACTCACCATTACTCCCAAGGACTGTGTTGCTCGTCCCCAGGTCTCTGGGTTTGGCAGAATTGTAGATCCTGTGGCCTAGGAGATGCATTCTTATTAGGGGACATACAGGGTCCCATTGATCAACAATTATAACTCTTGCTAGGGGCCACGGGATGGGTAAGGAGCCCATCTAGGCAGTTGTTATTGACCCCAATGGGAAGGAGCAGGGGCTGCTTCCCCAGCACATATGCAGGGAGGAATAGGTCCAGAGCTGAGGTGATGGACTTGGTCCTCCTGGTCCTCCCTTCCCCATGGTAACTGTGAAGGGACGCGTGTAGTAACCCATGCAGAGATACGCTGCTGAAAGTTCAGACGTTAGTTCCTCTAAAAGCGGAGGGTAAGGGGAAGTTATGAATAAATAGTGGTGGAAAGAGAAGATGAGTACCAGATGTGCACCCAACATCAGAGAGGTGACTGTAATGTGCATGTCCCTGGAACCTCCCTCTTCAAAGTGCCCCGCCTTAGAGGTGCTGCTCCCTGACCCTGTGTGGAGGAGCAGATATGTGTGCAGGAGGGGCTGTTACTTGTGACCATGAAAAATGCACCACTCAGATCTGCTCGGAGCAGCGTAATTGAGAGACAGCTCCAGGTACTTGGCTGGGAGCCTGTTGGCAAGTTAACACCAAAGCTCTAATTCCTGCAGGTGACTCACCTGGTGACTCAGAGCAGCGATTCAGGTGGCTCCCTCCTCAGCAGGAGCCCTGTGATGGGCAGGTTACCATACACTGGGTTGGTTGACCAGAAGTCTACTGAAACCGCCATCCTGCTGTTCTGTCAGGGCGACCCGTTCCCCACCTCTTTGCGGGCTCAGAATGCTTTGTCGTCTGCAGATCTCCTCGTTATCTCCTGGCCCCTCCTTCTTTTCTCTCCCACATGTTCACCAAAAAAGTCTCTCTCCCCTCCTATCGGGTCCTGGCATCTCCATCTCGAAGGACTGGGGACGGTGCAATGATCTTGAGCATCACCCTTGTTTTGTGAGTTCATTGTGTTCCTTTCAGATTATCACAGTGTTAGTCTCAGGTGGGCGCATATTTTCAGTCCCGATTCCATGAGAACGTGGTGTGTGCCTCTCACCGTGCCACCACCACAGAGCCTAAAACCAAAGAGAACCAGGGCTGTGGAGTTTACGTTCCAAAAAAGGACAAACACACCGACCAGCTGGCGCAGGCATCTGCTGCACGTATTTCAGGGTACGTTTTAATCCATCCCTCGATTTAATCGAATCCTTCCCTACACAGCCCCCAGCGGAGTTGGGAGAACATCTCAGCTTTCTTTCAGAAGCCAATTCTCCGGAAAGTTTGTAGCAA
This sequence comes from Molossus molossus, assembly GCF_014108415.1. Taxonomy (NCBI): domain Eukaryota; kingdom Metazoa; phylum Chordata; class Mammalia; order Chiroptera; family Molossidae; genus Molossus; species Molossus molossus. Next base: position 114,129,269 of record NW_023425399.1, read on the forward strand.
GATAGTTAACATTTCCTGAAGCTCACGAAACTCTCAACAGGCAGAACGCTGTGTTGGGGACATCCCTTAAAATTAAATTGTGAAGAATAACACACACAAACCTGCATTTCACATCTTCCTGTGGGCCACTTTAATTATATGCTATTATTGTATTTCTGAGGGAGCTTTTGAAGGAGGATATTTAATATAGTCGATAACAAGTTAATTCTCCTTCAAAAAAGAGGGGTATGTGGTATTTACTGATACTTAAAGCAAGCATGAGTTTCACAGTTCCTCCTAAGTGTATCACTAATACAGGAAATGTCTAGAGTCCAGGGCTGGGGAAGCTTTTTGCTGCCGAGGGCCATTTGGATATTTATAGCATCATTCACGGGGCATGCACAATTATCAAGTTAAAAATGAGCCTGTTATATTCGGTCAAACATTTAATCAAGTCAGCCCTAAAGTGATGGCTGGGACTGCTTCTCCGCAGTGAGGCTGTGATGTCAGCTGGTGTGGATTCCGTGGGCCTTACGTGGCCTGCGGGCGGGACCTTCCCACCCCCGCCTTCAAACTAATGTATTCAAATCACAAACGTCCTTTCTCTTGTTCTCGCTCACTCTCTGAACCTCAAGCCATGTAAATACACCGGGAAAGAAAACCTAAATTTATCAAGAGCTACTACTAGTAATACCTTCCATTTCTTCTCACTACGTCTACCGTTTTCTCTGCGCAGTGAGCCAATACAGAGGTAAAAAACGCACGGCCTCTGTTTGCAGAAGGCCTGGTCCCCACACACTCCCTTCCAGTCTCTTCCTCACTGTCTGTGTTTTTATGGTTTTAGCCACTAAACTTAATGCTATAGTCAGAACAAGGTGTTTTGTAGGATTGTGACATTACAGTCATCTGCACACCCCTATGACAGAAGCGACCTCACTGTGTACACAAAGGTCCCACTATCGACCGTCCCGAGAAGACTCCCGGTGGGTGTGATTAGCCTGCATGGACACGCTGAGCATTGGTACACTGGGGGTAGAAAATGCCGACTAGGTCGCCATCATCCATCCTAGGACACTGCTAGTTTTAATTACTTATGTTAGAATTTTAGTCGGTCATTGTAGTTTTAAATTGACGAGGAATGTTATCAGCACACAGTAACCCCGTGCTCTGCAGCTGCCTGGGTTATAGTGCATTGTTCAGCCTCGTTCCGTGTCCTAAGGTACACGTGGAGTGTAACTAAAACCGCACGTACCAAAGGGTGGAGAGAAGACGAGAGCAGCCTAATAAGGACCACGTTCAGAAATTCCATTTCAGCCTAATGACAGCATATTCAGATCTCTGTTCAGGACTGTCCAGTGCCCCTAATGAACTGGTCACTAGTGACCTGGGTGCCCTGTCGGATTTCATCAAGACCCAGACAGGCGGCACGGGGAACACTGATCTCCGAGGACACAAACCACCTCAGAATGTTTCTCTTCGGGTGGAGACCGTGGAGGCCCCTCAGCAGCCCACTTCGCACGACGCCCACGAGAGCACGAGCGGGTGCTGGTATCCAGGGTCCTCCTCCGTGCCTGGCAACTGCCAAGGGCCCTCGGTGTCCACGAAAATGAAGTCCGCTGAGTCGAATGCAGACAAATCGTTTTTGTATATGGAGAAATTAAACAATGGCCAGAGAGAGGAAATTCAGATTTTAAAAAAAAATCACTGATCAAGTCAGAGGGAAAACGCCTGCTAGTTCATGTTACATTTCAACATCGCTCGATGCACGACAAGGAAAATCATAGACGTGTCGTCAGTGATCCGGTCATCCAGGCAGATAAACTAGGATATAGACAGGCTCTCGTCACGTACTTCTCATCACCACGATTTATATAGTTCTCACAATGCTGAGCTCTTTGCTGCTCATTTATATTCACCAATGTGGCGTTCTCTGTGGGACCTGATTGAAATAGATTATGAATCTCTAGTCTGAAGCAATAACTGGTATACCTCTAAGGTGGTTACCTTTTCCAATAGGCTCCTCCTGGCGTAAGCGTTTCTGTTATCTCTGGTTTTCCACTCTGACACATTCAGATCCCCTCTGCTCGTCGTCGGCATCTCCCTAGCTGACATATTTACAGAATTCACTGTTGTGATAGAACATGTTTCACGTCCATTCCGGGTCGTCAAGAACACGATGGGTCCAGGATCTCACCTTTCTGCAGGCTAGTGTCTACACTCACAGGGGCTCATGGACGCTGGGAGAAGACACGTCTTCGAGGATAGAGACCAAAACTATTCCAGCGAAGGCAGCTGCCAGAGGGTCAGGGAGGCCGGGGCGGTTCCCTGTACTCCAGGTACACCTGGCAGCGCAGGTGGGCAGAAGTGGGCTGCACTGCAGGAGAGTATCAGGGACTGTTGGTTCCTTCAGACCCGCCCTTTGGTGGGAGGTCATCTCATCCCTCAAGGGAGCTCACTGCAAACACTTTGGGAACCAGTGTAAACGAACCAGTCACAGTCTGGCATCCTTGACTTGCCCGTGAGGCAGGGGGAGCATGATGTCCTGGCACTAGACTTATGATGACCAAGTCCGTAATGTGTTTCATTTTCTCTGTGATTTCAGGATACTGTGCATTCTGGAGAATGTAACCATGTTAATTGTCCAGAAGCTTTTATGTAACTTTGTCATCTCCCATTCGATACCCTTTAACACTACATACTTTGAGTGCTCATTGTGTGTGTGTATAAAAGTCTAGACTACAAAGGTAGACAACTATCTTGTCTATGAAACTATAACATCAATAAAACCATGTAAATTCCACAGGCCCTTGCAAATTTTATTAATTCAGATAGTAGTTTAAGTAACATTAGATTTATTAAGGAAAGGTACGTCCTTTGGGACGCATTAATTATGTATAATAAGTATTTACTATTTAACAGAATTCCACATAAGTTCTAATACTTTAAAACTTCAAAATATGGAAAAAATACCCCAGATCTAAATTGTCTTACCTTGTCTAATGTGATACAATGTCCATAATTAGACTAAAAATTTACGTTTTGCATATCATTGTGAAAAATGTTTAGAAGTTTAATAGTCTTTATCAGGGAATCTTATTGGGATATCTAATTTGTATATTTTTACCAACAGAATGCAATTAAATCATTGAAATCTCTCTATCCAATGTTCCTACTCTCTAATTTTCTTGTTTGATTGTTTATTTATCGAAGGATTTAACTCATGTAGGGATTATATCTGGGACGAGGAAATAGGACCAGTTCTATTCTGACCTGGGAACACCAGTCTGCCCAGGTTTTCTACCTGGTTGCATCCACTTTTTTAAAAAAAAATAACTTTGTCCTTAAAAAGAAAGGGTTCTGATGAGAGGTGGCTTTGAGATATTGTCCATACGTCTACGAACCCTAAACCCCTGTGAGCATTCGGGGACTTGAGCGCAGTGTTGGTGAACCCAAGGGCGTGGGTTCCGAGGCGCGGTCTGCCCCGAAGGAGGAGCTGCCCGGCCTCAGGCCCCATCCGCTCCCTGCTGTCTGGTTGCTTCTCCCCCTGAACGGAATGTCCGTTTATTCCACCTGCAGGAGAGCGGGCTTTGTTTCCAGGAAATGACTACACTTCATTCGAATCCACCTAAACTCCTGAGAAATCTCAGACTGCAGCGCACTGAGCTCTCCACCCCCCGTACCTTGCCCAGCCCCAGAGTGAATACACTGCTCACTCACTTCTGAGTGATTTTAAGATGGTTTTATGGGACGTTCCCACTACGTTGACTATCACCCTAACCTGTGCCTTCCGATGGATTCTGATTCTTCCCTTTTCTCGCCCCCATGCACCCACCCAAACAGATCTCCCCTCCCAGAGGCCTGGAAAATCAGCCCCGTGTGGTGAGGAAGCCCCGGTGCCGCGGGAAGAGCAGCGATGAGTGAACAGGCCTCCGTCCCGAGAGACAGACAGACAGACAGACACGGATTTGTGTCGCTGGTTTCATGTCCGATGGTTTAACAACAGTCTCGTCTTGCATCCGCATTTCATAAATGTTGAATCTTTATGTTTTGTATCTCTGAGCTAGACAGCGGTATTTCCCATGACAATATAGCATTGCAGGTTATTTATACCACTATATATTGAAAGCATAGTTCCTGTATTCATCAAGCAATGCAGGAAAATTAAGATTTAGGACATGATCGAAAACACTTAGAAAGCTTCTGGGACCCAGGGCAGTACCGAGTCCAGTTGACACTCAGCCTGTGCAGCGTTTATCTGTGATTCTTGGGGTGACGGCTGCGGTGTCGGGGGGTGGGGTGGGGTGGACGGGGCTTCCGGTGCCTCAATTAACTAAACTTCCCAGGTACATCACTGGCCGGTACTAGTAGACTCAGCATACTGGAAAATAAATGACTTTATTAACCAAAATACTTATTAACAAAATGGTTTTATTTTATTTTATAACCAATATTCATTTCATTATTATTAAAAACCATTACTTTAGAGATATTTAAATAAAATAAAAGATCACATGGATCTTTATTAAATAATACAATGAACCAATTACCTAAATGATCAGCTAAAACTAAATTTATTATTTTATCTTACTGGTTATACATTTTATCTTATGAATAAAAATAAAAGTGTTACTGAGTCAAAATATTCCACTGTGCTGAGCTTCCAACATATTTCTTCTTGTTTAACACTCAAGCCGTCCTATGAACTTGTGATTTTAATCAGCCCGTTTCTGCAGAAATTACACCCACAGACAACATGCAGTCACAGGGGTGAACACTGTGACACTCACTGCTATTTGTTGTCCCAGAATCCGTTCCCTCCTGCACTGTCCCGTATTTCAGGGTGCACACTGATGCCCGGTTAGAAACAACCATTTCTAGCTCCTTAAAGGTTACATGTGGCCACACTGCTACTTTTGTCCACTGGGATCTGAACTGAATGTTGCTGTGGACTTGATCATTTCTTCTCCTATTTCTTGGGGGATGGATGCAATTGGAACAGAGCCCTTGGACCCCGAGGAGGGAGCCAAGCCTGGGTAGTGGGGAGCCCCCATCAACCTGGGGACCGACTGTCCTGTGGAACCACACATAGTGTTACAGGGGTAGAAAAAATTGTCTTGTTCAAGCTGCTGTATTTTGAACTTATTTCGTGGCAACAACTAATTCTGTAACTAATACTAATACCATGATTAATAACGGCCCTATGTCATAACGAGTTCTGATCGGTGTTGTCATATTTTATAATGAGTTGGGGGTCATCTTCCTCACCTGCTTGGTGCTACTACACAATCCCTTGTCAGTGACTGGCACCCTTCCTGTGTGGAAAAATACCATCCGCCTCATTTCCAATGTTTGCGGAGAGCTGGTCAGACCCATGGGTAGCGATGGTTTTCTTTCCTCCTTGGTCAGTTCCGCAGTTTCTTCTCCGTGACTTCCGCATCCCTCTTACCTAAACCTATATCCCAAGTTACAAAACCCCCCGGACGCTTTGCTTGTAAATGCTTTTCTTACTGTTGGGGTTCTCTCTCTACACATTCAGTTTTAACATGCAGTTTTATTCTATTTTCAGCAAACTTCCATACATTTTTCCCCTAAATATTTCTACTAACTTATTACCTTAAGAAAGTTAGCATTTCTCTGATATGTTGCTACTTAGCAATCTCTAGAATTGATGGTCTAGCATATAGGTTTTTAAAAATATTTTCATTGATTTTTAGAGAGGAAGGGAGAAGGAGAGAGAGAGAAACATAGATGTGAGAACATAACATAGATTGGCTGCCTCCTACACACCCCACACTGAGGATCAAGCCTGCAACCTGGGCATGTGCCTTGACAGGGGATTGAACCAGCCACCTTCTGGTGCACAGAACGACACCCAACCAACTGAGCCACACTGGCCAGGTGAGCATATGGGTATTTTTAAATTTCATGGAATATCCTCTGTTCTCCTGACGTGCCTGGTGCCATCACCATAGTCTTGAGTTATAATGGCATACCCCTTGTCCTAAATGCTGTGACAGAAACACTTAGATGGTCTTGGAATAGGAATTAGGGGGTCACCTGCTAGAAGTGTAAATCAACCAAATGAAAGTAGAAATAAATAAGAGAATAACAGCTGCATGTGTGTCAGCAAAGAGCGGTTCACAGGGATGGGTACCATGCTAATCTCAAGGTCAAATGAGAGTCTTCTTCATCAGTTATAGACAGAAACAGAAGGAGGGGGAAGGTCAGAGCAGACCAGGAGAATATGATGAATTTCAGAAGGTATACCCGGACAAGGGCTTAGCTAATGGGGTATAGTTTTACTACTACATCTCTCCTGTCTGTTCTTATGTTGCTCAATATTTTTCCAGTAGTCAGAGACAGCAATACTCCACAATGTCCTAGGGTAAAGTGACGATGTAATCCTGCTAACATTAGACAGTCTTGACTTCTTGGCATCTCCTCTCCCCGTGTGCCCCTCCCAGCCCTGGCACACCACACGCTGAGGCAGGTGTATTGTTCCGACGGGGACGTGGGGCTGAATGAGGCCGCCCTGCCCTTCCCTCGGGCTTGGAGCAGTGCCCCAGCGTGGAGACCTGCACTCTGCGGATCCCTCATCTTTCACCCAGTGCAGCAGGATCGTCCCTGCCGCGACCCCCATGTCAATGTTCTCTGTTCACAAAGGGGATAGGATAGTATTCGTGTGTCCCCCGTTGATACCGTTCTCGTGGGTTCGGAGCTTTCTTGGGGAAGCACTATGGTCTTCCTTGGATTAAAAACTGTGTTTCTGCCCAGCTAGTGTGGCTCAGTGGTTGAGTGTCGACCCTGCACCAAGAGGTGGCCGGTTCGATTCCTGGTCAGGGCACATGCCCAGGTTGTGGGCCCGATCCTCAGTGCGGGGCGTGCAGGAGGCGGCCAATCGATGTTCTCTCTCATCGATGTTTCCCTCTGCCTTTCTCTCTCTCTAAAAATCAATAAAGAAAAAATAATTTAAAAAAAAACATGATGTAGCCTCAGAAATCTGGGCTTCTACACGGCTCTCTATTTTCTCATTGAGGAAGCGTGGCTCTGTTTCCTCAGTCACTCAGACGGAGCCCTGGGGTCGCCCGTGCTTATGAGCCCACAGGGCAGGCCCGCGCTGGCCCCGAGTGTGTCACAGACACTCACACAGACCATCTCCATTTTCCCGCGGGGACGAGGAGACACGAGGCCGTCCGTGACCTCCCCACGGCCACACGGACCGAGCCACAGCCAAGGCCCGTGTCCGCGCAGCCTGCTGTGGGGGCCACGTCCTTCGTCAACCGCCCCCAGGCCCGCCGCGGGGGTTCGGGTCTCACGTGTTGCTTCCGAAGCTGCAGCCAATTCTATTTCTCTTCCCCCCGGTCCTGAGGTGCTTGTTCCGCTGACGGCCAGGCCTGCACCCCCTTTCTCACTTCTCTCCAGGGCTGTTGTCCCAGTTCCCGAGGATCCCGCCTCTGCGACCGCACCGGGAAATCAATTTCATGTTATTTATTTTTTTATCCTCACCCGAGGACATTTTTCCATTTTTGTTCAGACAGAGCGGGAGGGAGGAAGAGGAAGAGAGGGAGAGGGAAACATCGATGTGAGAGAGACACATGGACTGGCTGCCTCCCGCACCACCCCAACCGGGGCCGGGGACAAACTGCAACCCAGGTACGTGCCCTTGGCGGGAACCGAACCCGGGCCTCTCTGGTCTGCGGGGCCGATGCTCTAACCGCTGAACCAAACCGGCCAGGGCGAAAAAATCACTTTCTGATTTATCCCCACGGGCCACGCGCTGCAAGGCCACTGCACAGCCGGCTCCAGGCCGAGAGCGGCCCAGCCCCAGGCCCGGGAGTTCGCGCTCCGAACGTGATGCCCGTGGGTACTGCCCAGGCGTGGCAGGCGGGGCCCGGGCTCTTGGGAAGGCAGAGAAGGGAGAGTCCTTCATGAGCTAACTCAGAGCTGTAGCCACGGGAAAGAGCCAAAACGACTTCAAGACCGTTCGAGGCGAAGAGACTTGTTCCGTGCGTGGATCTGTGCACAGTGTACTCTTCTGAAATGCTTGGGCTGGAGCATCACAACCTGCACCCTCCATTCCCCATGGAAATAAAAGCCACTGGAAATGTCTGAAAGGGTTGAAGTGGGACCTGTCCTAGGGAAGGGTGACCGTATAATGCACCGTGCGAATGGAACCCCGTTGAGACAGAGAGGAGGTCGCGTGGATGTTACACCCCAGGACAGGGTGAGCCTGGTCCCAGCCCAGGCTGAGCAGAAGGTTTGTTTCTGTTTACCTACATCTTGAAATTTTTATTTCTGAAGTCTATTTTTCCTTGGTATTTGATATTTAGGAACAAGCACTTTTTTTGTTGGGTGTTTGTTTTTTTTTGGAATATGATGGAGAGTTGCAATTAGTGGCTTCACCACTTATTTTATACCCGGGTGGTTTCATTTGATTTTTGTTCTATATTTTTGGTCCTTTATGTAGATAATATGTAAACGCATTATTACATTAGACATTTTTTAAAATACGTTTTTATTGTTATTTTAGAGAGAGAGAGAGAAACATTGATGTGAGAGAGAAGCATCGATCAGCTGCCTCCTGCACGCTCCCTACTGGGGATCCAGCCCACAGCCTGGGCATGCTCCCCGACCAGAAATTAAACTGGGTCCTCTCAGTCCATGGGATGATGCTCAATGCACCGAGCCACACTGGCTGGGCTACATTAAACATTTTTTTTTCTTTATTGATTTTAGAGAGAGAGGGAGAGAGAGATAGAAACATTGTCAAGAGAGTATCGATTGGCTGCCTCCTGTATGCCCCCCGCTGGGAATCAGGCCCACAACCTGGGCATGTGCCCTGACCAGGGTTTGAACCAGTGACCTCTTGGTGCATGTGTCGACGCTGAGCCACACCAGCCGGGCTACATTAAGCATTTAAAATTTTTATTTTAATGAGCTCACTTTAACATTCTCATTTCAATCCGTAATAATCTATATACATGCCAGTTTTTTTTTAATTGCTCTATGTCTTTCATTTTTTAAAATAAATCTTGTGTATTAATGTATAGCATACATACAGAAAGTTGCATGAACTCTGAATGTATCTCAGCAGATTTTCATAGTAAACACACTCATAAAATCACCAGGAAGATAAAAAACTAGACCTTTAGCAACATCCCAGAGGCCTCCCTCATGCCTCCTTCTAGGGTTTACTACCATGATCACCATGACCTGACTTCTATCAACGTGGAATGTTCTTGTCTGTCTGTGAGCTGTGTCTAAGCAGAACCTGGCCACATACTCACATTTCTGTGTCTAGCTTCTCTCTCTTAGCGTTGTTCATACGCTTCTGTTGTACTGAAGAGTGTGACAATAGTTTACTCACTATTGTTACCATACTGCATTTGTCCGTACTGAGCATGTCACCAGTCCTTTTCCATTCCATTGTTGATATGATCTACAATGTTTCCTCGTTTGATGAATCATGTCTTGCAGTGTTTTTGAGGATAAAATTTGCCATGATGTTTCTTGGTCTGGACATTTCAGGATAACTTTTAAGAAGTGAATGAATAAGATACTTTTTAGTATAGAGTTTTTTTGTGTAACACTCAAAATTAACAAAACAAATCTTTGTTGCTTGAAATTCAGGTACCGGTTACCTTTTTATGTCTAGAGATGGAAGGGGGGCTTTGGGGGTGATAGTAATTCTCTGTGTCTTGATTTGAGTTTTGATGACAGAGGAGCACACAGTGTATGAACATTTATTATGACTTGTGTATCTTTCTGAATGTATGTAATACTTAATATAAGGTCTAAAAATGGGTTATGTTGAGTGGATCAGATATAATCCACGTGTAAAACAATACGGTGATTGTCCTGTATTTCACTGCATGTTTTTTTCTTTATGAAAAGCACACAACTAGACATAAACTTCACACCCCACTGGAAATAAACTGCACACCCCACTGGAAATAAACTTCACACCGCACTGGAAATAAACTTCACACCGCACTGGAAATAAACTTCACACCGCACTGGAAAATGACTCAGGAGGGCAGTTGGAAACCTCATTACCGTACAACCTGAGATCCCAGGCGGGGCTCATAGCCGTGAACACGGGTGCGTATTCACCACCATTCCAAGAGATTTGTTATTTGACTAATATATATTTTCTTACTGCAGTGAGAGCCACTGCAATAATATTTCTAACTAAATCCAACAACTCTTAGGAGAAACAGCCAAGATGAAAATTATGAGAATTGGGTGAGCTCTCAATCATGACGCACGAGCAGATAACCAACTTCCAACTCAAAACTAGCTTCTGAGGTGCTGAAAGTAACACAGACTTACACACCAGGAGGTGGTTAAAGCTTGTATTATGTTGATAACGAAACCGTCGGTTACAGTACTATTCCTAATATATTATTTATGGACACAATTTTATTAGTCGGTTATATATCTAGTCCTCGATTCCCTTGAGGAGTGTGACGTTGTACAACTTTGCTATTAGAGGGGCTGTGCCAGTGTCCTGAGGCCACTCAGAGCTGATTGACTCCTTCAGATGACGTCAGCGTATCACGTCCTTTAAATGGTCAACTTGAATGCGTATGAACATATACGGAAATGCATCTGTTACAGGTGGAATGTTTGTGTCCCCTCAAAATGTATATGTTGATAACCTACCCCCCAGTGTGATGGTGTTAGAAGGTGGGGTGTCTGGGAGCTCATTATGGTTAGATGAGGTCAATTAGAAGGTGGGGTGTCTGGGAATGGATTATGGTTAGATAAGGTCATGAGGAGTGCGGTCCCATGATGAGAGTCGTGTATTTATGCGAAAAGGAAGACAGCAGAGTGGTCCCTCTCCCTCTCTCTCTCTCTCTCTCTCTCTCTCACACACACACACACACACACACACACATGCACAGGCAAGCACACACCTCACATGTGCATAAAGACAAGGTCCTGTGAGGACACAGAGAAATGATGACTATCCCCAAGCTGAAAGAGGACTCGCACCAAGAACCGAATCTTCAGCACCTTGATCTCGAACCCTCCCTCCTCCAGGAGCATGTCTGTCGTTTCAGCCACTCAGCTGATGGCACTGGCTTTTAGTGGCCGGAGCTAAGACCCCGTCTCCAAATAGCAGGAAGAGCCCGGATCACGGAGACCTGTTTTAAATGACAAGCCGGAATGATTAATAAGCATTATCTCATTTTCACGGAAAGCTACTTCATTTTATGAGTTAAAAATTGGTTCCTGTAATAAAATAAAATATGTCTTATTTTAGTAAAATGATTTCTTCAAGCATGTGTTTTAACAGAGACAGCTGATGAGTAACATGAATAAAAACCACATAAGTAGTTTAAGACATGTGTTAAAAGTCAAAGCACTATTCCAAGTGTCCTAAGGGATTAAAGAATATTTGGACTGCCTGGCCGGTGTGGCTCAGTGCTTGAGCGTCTACCCTGCACCAAGAGGTCGCTGGTTCGATTCCCGGTCAGGGCACATGCCCAGGTTGTGGGCCCGATGGGGGGCATGCAGGAGGTGGCCAATTGATGTTCTCTCTCTCTCTCTCTTCTCCCTTCCTCTCTCTCTCTTCTCCCTTCCCCTCTCTCTAAAATCTTAAAGGAAAAAAAAATATTTGAACTCCCGGGTTAGAGACGTGGAAAGTTGGAAAGAGTTTTGCTCCTCCTATTTATATGCTTACCAAAAAACAAACAATCTGAACAAGTGGCCACATTAACAGCTTTCCTTAGCCCCTCCGAGATTTGAGAATGCATGCCAGACAAGCACCCTGGCACCTGGGGAGAGATGGGCACCTGCCTGGAACAGAGGACACAGACCTCAGATGCCAGGCAAACTGAGCTTCCTGGCTTACCAGGCACAGTGCAAAATGAAAATGCACCTTTGTCTGCAAAGTGCGAATAATTCCGAGACGGAGTCTGCACAGAGTGGATTCAGGCCTGGGCTCTCTCAGCGAGGGGCTCCGGGGACGGCTCAGGTCCAAGGTCGTGAAGGCAGAAGGCAGGCCAGCTGCCAGCTGCCGCAGCATCAGCCGGGGCAAGGTCTAGAGAACATTGTAAAGGACTTTCTGAGGGCTCAGTGCGGGATGGCTCAGGAGAGGAAGACTCCTGGGGTCACAGACGCCGTGGGTCGGGGCGCTGTGTGCGTGCAGGGTTCTCCCCGCACGAGGGACACCACGTTCTCACAGGGAAGGTGGAGAATTCTCACAAAAGCTTCTGTGGCGCTGTAGAGCAGGAGAGAAGCTCCGTCCCTGTGGGCACCCCATCCAAACCCAGCTGCTCATCTCCTGGGGACACAGTATTGCATTTCCCGGCAGGGATGGACCAATTCCGTCACCTGAGGACAGGGGTGGAGACCCCCATCCCCTGGAGGAAACGAACAAACGAAGCTGCTGGTGCAGAATTCTGTGCACAAGGACGATGCCTCCAGGTGGAGGGAGAAATGGCGTTGTTCTCAGACCAGCACAGGGAATCGATCTGGGAAGCCTAATGTGTAACACATACTGAAGCATTTCTGCACACAGAGATATCGCATCAATCAGAGGCATGCATGGGCAGAAACCATGATGAGCGTTGGAAATGAAAAATATGAAGGTAAATTTATTTCTTAAAATTTACTTTAAAATATTACCAGCTGCCTTAAAAAAACACACACACACAGAAAAATCTATTACATATATTATATACGTACGCATACATACACACATAAATATACACACATGTATGTGTATATATACACACACATACAACACATGCAGCCATGAACTATGTCACAGTGATAGAAAAGGAAGGAAGGAGGGATTGGAAATCTTATGAGGTCCATATTCTACTGGTGAAGTAGTATGATCTTATTGAAACATAGACTCGGAAATATTGACGCCATATATTTTTAAACCATATGGAAATAAATAAAATGCTTTAAAATGATATAAATAATAGACAGTAGAGGAGATAAATTTGAGTTATAAAAATACTTAGTTAACCAAATAGAAGAAAAAAAACTAAACAGAACAAAACTAAAAAACAACAAGAAGACAGTTAGCAAAGTGAGAAATTGAATTCCAACCGTGTCAATAATCATATTAAATGTAACTATACACAAGACATCATTTAAGACAGATTGTCAGTTTTGCTAACTGGAAGGGCCAACTATATTTCTGACCCCAAGAAACTCACAGTGACAATAAAAACATAGGATGAATGTATAAAAATTGAGGGAGCTATATCACGTAAACACTAACTAAAGAAAATCAGAGTAGCTATATAAAGTTCAGGCAAATTAGACTTCAGAACCAGGAGTATTAACAGGAATTAAAGCAATATTATAAAATAATAGAGGGATCATTTTCCAAGAATACATAAGCCACTGAACATGTATACACCTAACAACAGAGCTCAAAATACATAAGGCAAAAACTGATTTATCTGAAAGAGGCACCAGACAAATACATAATTTATACTAAAAGATTTCAACATTCTTCTCTCAATTCTTGAGAGAATCCATAGATGGGTTACAAAGTCAATACACAAAAGGCAATCACCTATTACAAACAACACTTCACTAAAAAGGATACACAGATATAAACATATGGAGTAATGTACAACATCAATAAACGTTAGTTAAATGCAGATTAAAACCGCAGTGATGTAACAACAGACACCTATTATAGGGGCTAGAAAATACTGCCAATGCTGCCGATATCAGAGCAACGGAACGCTCACACATTACTGGTAAGAAGGCAAATGCTCCTGAAATGTTAGGAGTACAACTTGTTGGTTTCACAAGTTAATAATGCACCTAGCAGTGACCTAGATCTCACTTCGAGGTATCACTCGGATGTGCTGTAAACATATTTTCCCACAAAGACTCACGAGAACATTTATTGTAACTCTATAATCAGCCCTAACTAGACATAATGGAGATGTCTGTCAACAAGTGAATGAATGAACAAACTACGGTGCATCCACACAGTGAAATAATGCTCAGAATTGAAGAGCGTGACCTACTGATTCACGCAACCATTTGGAGAACCCCAAAAGTATATAGCTAAGTGAGAGTAGCCAGGCCCACAATAAGATGTAATGTGTTGTTCCATTTATACAACTTCCCCCTCTAATCTAACCTGTAAGAGAGAGAACATTTCTCCTGAAAGAATAAAAGAAAAAGCTATAGGGTTCGGCATTTTGGCTCCCTGAATTTTGCTCAGCTATTTGTAAGTTGCCTTGCATATGTTTGTGATGCTCAGGAGGGTATAGGGAGTATAATAACCAGTGGAAATTGTTGAGATATACCTTTTTTTTCCTTAGCTTTATTGTTGAGAGTATTACAGATGTCCCCCATTTTCCCCATTGGCCCCCTCTACCCAGTTCCCACCTCACCCCAGGCCTTTACCACACCATTGTTCTGTGTCCATGGATTATGCATATAAGCATATACATTGTTTGGTTATTCTCCCCCCCACCCCGTTCCCTCTGAGATCCATCAGTCTGTGCTATGCTTCTATACCTCTTGACCTCTTTTGTTCGTTGGTTTATTTTGTTCATTAGATTCCCTATATAAGTGAGACCATGTGATATTTGACTTTCTCTGACTGGCTTATTTCACTTAGCATAACACTTTCCAGGTCCCTCCATGCTGTCTCAAAGGGTAAGAGATCCTTCTTTTTTATAGCTACATAGTATTCCATTGTATTAATGTACCACAGCATTTTTATCCACTCATCTACTGATGAATACTTGGGCTGTGATACTCATGTTTTATGTCTCATTTCTGCCCCCAAATAATTTAAAATTGTTTCTTCCTTTTTTTTCTCTTTATTTATTTATTTTATTTTATTGTTGTTACAGATGTTTCTCCTTTTTTACCCCATTGACACCCTCCTCCCCATCACTCCACCCCATCCCCGGCTTTGTTGTCCATGTCCATTGGTTATGCGTACAGGCATATACGTTCTGTGGTTTATCTCTTCCCTCCCCCAACCACCCCTTCCTCTGAGGGTTTCAGTCTGTACCCTACTTCCATGTTTCTGGGTCTATCCTATTCCTCAGACTGTTATGTTCATTATATTCCACAAATAAGTGAGATCATATGGTATTTGTCTTTTTCTGCTTGGCTTGTTTCGCTTAGAATAATACTTTCCAGGTCCCTCCATATTGTCTCAAAGGATAAGAGATCTTTCTCTCTTACAGCTGCATAGTACTTTATTGTGTATATGTACCACAGCTTTGTTATCCACTTCTCTACTGATGGACATTTGGGCTGTTTCCAGATCTTAGCTATTGTAAATAGTGCTGCTATGAACATGGGGTACATATATTCTTTCTGATTGGTGTTTCAGGCTTCTGAGGGTATATTCCTAGAAGTGGGATCACTGGGTCAAATGGCATTCAATTTTTAATTTTTTGAGTTAACACCATATTGTTTTCCATAGTGGCTGCACCAGTCTGCATTCCCACCAGGAGTGTACTAGAGTCCCTTTTTCTCTACACCCTTGCCAACATTTGTTGTTTGATGATTTGTTGATGGCGGCCATTCTGACAGGTGTGAGGTGATACTTTATTGTTGTTTCAATTTGCATTTCTCTGATGATTAGTGAGGTTGAGCATTTCTTCATATGTCTCTTGGCTATTTGTATGTCCTGTTTGGAGAGGTGTCTATTCAGCTCCTCAGCCTATTTTTTGATTGGATTCTTTGTCTTCCTTTTGTTGAGTTGTATGAGTAGTCTATATATTTTGGAAATTAACCCCTTATCTGATGTATCATTGGCAATAATCCTCTCCCATACAGTGGGATGCCTTTCCATTTTGATGGTTGTTTCTTTTGCTGTGCAGAAGCTTTTGAGTTTGATGTAGTCCCATGTGTATATTTTTTCCTTAGGTGATGTACATTACATCCTTAGGTGATGTATCAGTGAAAATTCTGCTGCGTATGCTGTCTGAAATTTTGTTGACTATATTTTTTCTTCTAGGATTTTTATGGATTCACGGGTCACATTTAAGTATTTTATTTATTTTGAGTTTATTCTTGTGTATGGTGTAAGTTGATGGTCTAGTTTCATTTTTTTGCATGTAGCTGTCCAATTTTCCCAACACCATTTAGTAAAGAGGCTATCTTTACTCCATTGTATGCTCTTGCCTCCTTTGACAATTATTAATTGAGCATAATGTCTTGGGTCTATTTCTCGGTTCTCTGTTCTGTTCCACTGTACGATATGCCTTTTCTTGTGCCAGTACCAGGCTGTTTTGATTATGATAGCTTTGTAGTATAATCTGATGTCTGGTATTGTGATCCTACCTACTTTGTCCTTCTTTTTCAGGATTGCTGTGGCTATTTGAGGTCTTTTTTGGTTCCATATAAACTTTTGAAGTATTTCTTCTAGTTCTGTGAAGTATGTCATTGGTATTTTGATGGGGATTGCTTTGGGTAATGTGGACATTTTAATTATGTTAATTCTTCCAATCCTTGAACAAGGTATGTGCTTCCACCTTATTTATATCTTCCTCTATTTCTTTTTTCAATGTCCTATAGTTTTTTGCAAATAGGTTCTTTATTTCTTTGGTTAAGTTTATTCCGAGGTATCTTAATTTTTTTGCCACGATGGTAAATGGGATTGTTTTTTTAGTTTCTCTTTCTGTGAGTTCATCATTGGTGTATAAGAATGCCATCGACTTCTTGACATTAATTTTGTATCCTGCTACTTTGACAAATTTATTTATTAAGTCTAGTAGATTTTTGATGGAGTCTTCAGGGTTTTCCATGTATAATATCATGTCATCTGCAAATAATGACAGTTTCACTTCCTCCTTTCCAATTTGGATCCCTTTTATTTTTTCTTCATGTCTGATTGCTGTGGCTAAGACTTCCAGTACTATGTTAAGTAAGAGTGACAAAAATGGGCATCCTTGTCTTGTTCCTGTTTTTAAGGTAAATGCTTTTAGTTTCTGCCCAGTGAGAATGATGTTGGCTGTAGGTCTTTCATATATGCCCTTTATTATGTTGAGATATGATTCCTCTATTCCCAGATTGCTGAGCGTTTTTATCAGAAATGAGTGCTGGGTTTTGTTGAATGCTTTTTCAGCATCTATTGATATAATCATGTGGTTTTTATTCATCATTTTATTTATGTGGCGTATCACATTTATTGATTTGCAAATATTGTACCAGCCTTGCATCCCTGGGATGAATCCCACTTGGTCATGGTGAATAATATTTTTGATGTATTGCTGGATTCGATTTGCTGGTATTTTGTTCAGGATTTTGGCATCTATGTTCATCAGGGATATTGATCTGTAGTTTTCTTTCTTTGTAGTGTCTTTTTCTGATTTTGGAATTAGAATTATGCTGGACTCATAAAATGAATGTGGAAGTCTTCCTTCTTGAATTTTTTGAAATAGTTTGAGGAGAATGGGTATTAGTTTTTGTTTTTTTGTTTGAATGTTTGATAAAACTCTTTCGTGAAGCCATCCGGGCCTGGGCTTTTGTTTGCTGGGAGAGTCTTCAATATCCTTAGTTGTAATTGGTCTGTTTAAGTTTTTGATCTCTTCCCAGTCCACTTTTTGGGAGACTATGTGTTTCTAAAAATGTGTCCATTTCACTTAGATTTTCAAATTTGTTGCCATATAATTGTTTACAGCAGTTGTTAATGATCTTTTGTATTTCTGTGGTGTCAGTTGTTAGTTCTCCTCTTTCATTTCTGATTTTTGTATTTGGGTTCTTTCTCTTTGTTTCTTGGTGAGATTACCTAAGGGTCCATCAATCTTGTTTATCTTTCTGAAAAATAAACCCTTTGTTTCATTGATCCTTCGAAGTGCTTTTTTTTTTTTTGGTCTCTATGTCATTTAATTCTGCTCTAATCTTTACTATCCTTACTTCTACTTGCTCTGGGGTTTTCTTCTTGTTTGCTTTCTAATTCTTTAAGTTGTGTGGTTAGATAGTCTATTAGAAATGTTTCTTGCCTCTGGAGGTAGGCCTGTAGTCCTATGAACTTCCCTCTCAGAACTGCTTTTGCTGCATCCCATAGATTTTGTGTTGTTGTGTGTTCATTTTCATTGGTTTCCAGAAAATTTTTAATTTCTTCCTTGATCTCCTCGATAACCCATTCATTGTTTAATAACATGCTATTTAGCCTCCATGTGTTCAAATGTCTTTGCATATTTTTGTTGCATTGATTTCTAGTTTCATGCCATTGTGATCTGAGAAGATGCTTGATATGATTTCAATCTTCTTGAACTTGTAGAGATTTAGTTTGTGTCCTATCATGTGGTCCATCTTTGAGACTTTCCCATGTGCACTTGAGAAGAATGTGAATTCTGTAGTTTTGGAGTGTAATTCTCTGTAGATATCTATCAAATCCATTTGGCCTAGTGCTTCATTTAGAGTCTCTGTTTCCTTGCTAATTTTTTGTCTAGAGGATCTATCCAGTGATGTCAGCGGGGTGTTGAAGTCCCCTGCTATGGTTGTATTGCTGTTGATTTCTCCTTTAAAGTCCTCCAAACGATATTTAATATATTTTGGTGCTCCTATATCAAGTGCATATATGTTTATCAAGGTTATATCTTCCTGTTGGATAGATCCTTTCAATCCTTCTTTGACTCTAGTTATTATGGCCTTCATTTTGAAATCTATTTTATCAGATATAAGTATTGCTACCCAGCTTTTTTTTCCTTTCCATTTGCTTGGAAGATTTTTTTCTATCCCTTCACTTTCAACCTATGTGAGTGTTTTGTTGTGAGGTGGATCTCTTGTAAACAACATATAGCTGAGACATGCTTTCTTATCCATTCAGCTACTCTGTGACTTTTTATTGGAGCATTCAGTCCATTTACATTTAAGGTGATTATTGATATGTACTTATTTATTGCCATTTTTGTTTAGTTCAGTTATATTTTTCTTCCTATTTCTTCTACTAATTACGGCAGTCTTTTTAATGTTTCTTGCAGTGCTGGTTTGGTGCTAATGTATTTCCTTAGTCTTATTTTGTCTGGGACTCTCTTTATTTGACCTTCTATTTTATATGATAGCCTTGCTGGGTAGAGTAGTCTTTAGATTCAGATCCTTGTTTTTCATGACCTTGATTACTTCATGCCCTTCCCTTTTGGCCTGTAGTGTTTCTGTTGAGAAGTCAGTTGAGAGCCTTATGGGGTTCCTTTGTAGGTAACCTGTTGTTTATCTCTTGCTGCCTTTAGGATTCTCTCTTTGTCTTTAATTTTGGGCATTTTAATTACTATGTGTCTTGGCATGGGCCTGTTTGGGTTCTTCTTACTTTGGGCTCTCTGTGCTTCTTGAACTTGAATACCTTCTCCTTCACCAAATTAGGGAAGTTTTTTGTCACTATTTCTTCAAATATATTCTCTAACCATTGCTCATTTTCTTCTTCCTCGGGGACTCCTATGATGCGAATATTATTACATTTCCAGTGGTCCCAAAATTCTCTTAAGCTGTCTTCTTGTTTTTTAATTGTTTTTCCTTTTGTTTTTCTGATTGATTTTTTTCTACCCTGTCTTCTAATTCACTGATCCAGTCCTCAGCTTCCTCTACTCTGCTGTTTGGACCATCCAATGTGTTCTTTATTTCTGCTATGTCTTTCTTGATTTCTTCTTGGTAGTTTTTAATTTCCAACTGGTTGATTTTCAACATTTCTATGTCTTTACTCATGGTGCTCATGTCCTTAAACATGCTGTTGAGCTTCCTCAAGATCATGGCTCTGAATTCTATCTAACTCTGTGAACCTGCTTAACTGTTCCTCATTTATCTCATCTTCAGTAGAGGTCTGTTGTTCTTTCATTTGACTTTTGTTTCTTTGTTTCACCATGTTGGCTATCACAGTGGGATTTGGAGTCTGCCAATTTTTTCTTGTTGGTGGTGTTCTGCTGTTTGTGGCTCCCTCTCCCGGGTTTGGATGAGTGAGGGAGGACCGATGTTAAACACCACTATCAAGTCTTACTTTTCTGGTTAGAGTTGCTAGCCCAGGAATGGTTCAATTATCCTCTAGCTTTTTTGCCTGGAGGCTATCAATAGCTGTTATTTGAAGAGCCTTGGGTTCTCAGTTGAGTGAAAATCTCCCTCAGGTGTTCAGCATAAGAAGATTTCTTGAGGGTGGGGCAGATGCTTGTTGTTAATGAGCCTCAATTTGCATTTCAATTGACCACCTGAGTGGGGTTCAATCTCCGAGTGAGGGGCTGCCACCTGTCCCCAGAGCCATGGAAAGGAGTAAGATGGCCACCATCCTGCCTGGCTGCAACTCAGCAAAAGGTCTGAGTGCCCTCCAAGTCCTGAGTGTCTTCACACAGTTCCAGTCCAGTCCTCCCTCCCTCTGCCGGAGCCCAAGGTAGTGGCTGTGGCTATTTTAGCATCCTTCCAAGCTCTGGGCTGTGGAGCCACTTGGGAGAGTACCCTGAGGGTGCTGCTCACAGCTAAGGCTGCTGTTGTCTGTGTGCTCCCAGCCCCCATCTCATGCCTTCGCAATCCTACCAGGATTGCATCAGTGTCCCTGGTTATATGATCCTTGCAAGCTGCTTTTCCATTGCTTTTTCCTGACAATTTGTCTTTATTTTAGTTGTAGTTTTAGTTTGGTCCTGGGAGATGGTCTGTGTATCTTCCATTCACTCTGCCGCCATTTTGTAATTTCCTGTTTTGTTTTGTTTTTAATCCTCACCAAAGGATACTTTTTTCCATTTATATTCAGATAGAGTGGGAGAGAGAGAAAGAGAGACATGAACATGAGAGAGACGCATCAATTGGTTGCCTCCCACATGACCCCTACAAGGGCCGGTGACAAACCGCAACCGAGGGACATGCCCTTGACCAGAATAGAGCATGTGGCTCTTTGGTCTGCAGGCCGATGATGCTTTAACCACTGAGCAAAACCTGCCAGGGCAGATTGTGTTTCTTTATTTTAAGAAAACAAGAGCAGGACTCAGTTCTCCTACAGAATTGCTAATAGATGACATCGACCCAGATTGTAGCTTAACTAAACAAAATGTTGTTTTAAACCCTGCTCTTAGCTTGTACTTATAATCCTGTAACTGTACTCACTTCAGCCCTATGACCATCAATCGTGAGCTTCTGTCATTTACTCAGAATCATTAGGTTTGTTAACAGGATTTAAGGAATGTCATCAAAGTCTTAATATTTCCCAATAAATAAAGTCTGAGGGGACCATTTAGGATGAGTTATTTGGGTTCTCATAAATTAGGCCTTTTGAAAGATAATATTTCAGCCCCAAATGGATATATTTCTGTCAGTGAAATAAGAAAAAAATATGTAATGGCAGGTTTGTTATGAATGCTCTGATATCTGTCACAGCTGAGCAATGAGAAGCAGGCATCTTTAAACCCACAACTCTCTCGAGTCTAAAAATATTCAATAGCTTACTCAGCTTGAAGAGTTTATTATTTTGTAACCCACTCCATAAAATGACAAGATTAAATTCCTGAGTCAATATTGCAGTGTTAGATTTTTTTCTGAATGTATTTAATTTGATAAAAACACTGATGACCCACTTATCATATGGTTACTGTTTTATACATTACATGTGTTGCCACCCTCTCATTTTTTCTTGGCATTAAGAACACTAATTAATTCGTGACTGTGATACATTATCTGCTAAGAGTGTCCCTGGTGCTCTGGGAGGTTAAAAACCTGGTCAAACATACATCGACTAGTAACATTTATTTTTGTACTTAATGTCATTGCAGGTGGTAATGTGAGGATCCAGTAGGAAGTGTCTATGCAACAGTTTCATTGTGATTTAATCTCCCCTGTGGGTGACCAGTTGTATGCGTTTACACCACATTTCAAGGTTTATGACATGCACCACACTGTGTCTGGGGAAAAAGTCCTTCCAAATTTTAAGTGATAATATCTGACACAAAAACATGTAACTTTAGAATATTTTGTCTGGGGCTCTCTGCATTTTGAAAAAATAAAAACTGACTTTCTAGATATATCTTTGATTATTTAATGGGTGCATTTTTAAGATGTATCCTGGATGATCCCCATCAAGTGGTGTGCGGACACGGTGAGAGCTGACCCTCGGTCCAGTTATGCCAGAGACAGATGATAAATGGTACCAACTGAGATTTGGGGGAAAAACTGAATGAGAACCAGCAATGGCCAACTACACTGAAGCCTAGAAAAAGTCACTTTTTTAGAACTCAGTTGATCATATTTTATTTTGCTTTCATCTTTTTCCATGTTAACTATAATCTGCTGGGTTAGGAAATTGACTGTTTAGTGTAATAAAATGGGGTGATTTAGGGACTATAAAGACTTGAAATTATTTTCTAAAATGGATTTTCTACTTCAAAGGCACATCTCCATTATTTCTCATTGAATACACAAAAGCAAGAATATATTTCTCTCTTGTTATCAAGCGCACACAAACATCTTAGCCTCCTTCTTTTGGGATTTTGTGGAAGGAAATCGATAAAAAGTCAGATAAAAAGTCAAACTACCCTGCCATCAAGATGAAGCACTGTCCTCTTTTAGAGAATATTTAAGTTGTGGCATAAAATGGGTCATCAAAGGTTTGCTGGATTATTTATACGGCAGCAGCTTTCCTGGCTCGTAGACGGGCACTGTGCTTTGAGAGTCTGGGGAGGCAGCTGCAGGGCAGAGGGGCTGGGAGCGATGGGGACCGGTGCGCGAGGAGTCACAGAACTTCTCCAGTCCGCCTCAGGTCCTGCCTCAGGGTGGCGCCTCCGGCTGCATTGGTTTGGGGTGGCTCTCGGGCTTCGACCAGGCCCCCTAACCGTGGGCTTGTCAGGGAGGTGTACGTTCCTTAGCGAAGCTGCAGGCATTGATCGTGTCGCACAAGGAAGTCACTCCAGCCATGTGCTGGGAAGACCCTTGGAGTTAGCCACCTGGTGCTGGCTCACTGTGTTTCCCAAAGACCGTATCACTTCAGAAACACTCCTCGTCATCCTTCTTCCTGCCTTTCATATCCATAGCCTGGAGGTTTAAAAAATAGCAGCTCAATTGCAGACTTTGATCCTAAACTGAAAAAAATGTTTCTATGGGAAGTCCATTTCGCTTTCTTGAATCAGATGCTCTTGATAAAACAATAGTGTTCTTGAAGTGAATGGTTAGCCAAACCTTCAATGCCTCATGTGAAATTTGCCAAAACTCTCAATGTCTTTAAATTGGATTAATTAAATATAGACATTACCTCTTAATGGAACATTAGTAAGTGCTCTACTATATGTCTTGTGAAACCAATGAAATATCTAATATTAAAATTCTTTTAGTATAGTCGGAGAGATAGATGAATAAAGCAATGTATACACAGAGTGGGAGAGTATAAGATTCCTTAGAATCATGAAGAAAATGATTGTTTCAAGTACTTAGTTAATTTATTTAAATTGCAATTTAACTTCACCCTTTTTCAAAAAGAGAAGAACACAAAGCGTTAAAATTAACTATGTCCATCCGTCAATACCCCTTTGACTTGAAATACTAACTCTTCTTTAACTAACATTAACACTGTTAATTCCCTCGCAAGTGTGCATTATAGGAAATTTAGAAAATACAAAAAAAAAAGGTAGTAAGGTAAAAGTTAAACACAAAGTGGATTCCTGTTGGTCTGACTCAAAGACAGGTGCGTCTGTAGTTTGAGAGGTGTTTTCCGTCTAATCAGGTAAGTGTAGAATTTTCACGCAGTAATGAAACTAACCGTTAGGCTGCTGTTCACCATTAAGCCCTGCGCAGTGTATCATCGAAGTGTGTTCCGTGACGAACACTCGCGGGTGGCTGGAGGGCTGGCCCTCGCGGGGACAGAGAGTGGTCATGGAACACGCGTCGCGCACTGTTTCCTGTCCCCACGCACCGCGGGAGCCGGGGCGAGAAAGCGGGGAGGAGGGCTGTGGGCTTGACTCTCCTCATTGTTACTTCACAGTATCAAGGAACGTGTCATAAAATTAGGGCAAGACATGCCTGAATGTGGATAAAAAGTTATAGAAACAACTTGGAAAGGAAAATTCGGTTTGCCGCCTGCAACTCATGGCTTCATCAAAATAAATTCTCAGGCACCACGCCTATGAAATCCAATTTAGTTCAACATTAGAATCTCATTTTGAGGAAGGTAAGAAATTGATAAAGCTTCACAACATTTTGAGAAGTCTGCAGTCAAGTCCCTGTTAAGCAAACAATGATCATTCATGTAATAATCTATTCAGGGCTTTGTCTTTTCCTTTTCCTCTTTAATTCCTCTTTATCCCAGTTTTTGGTACCGCCTTGCCTGGGAGAACAGCAGACATTTAAAAGCTTAAAATAAAGGAATCGATTTTGTTGCTGAAAAGAGTCGATGACGAGGAGGTTTAAAAGGAAAGACTAAAGCTATCTATAAATTGGGATTAGTGATTTATTTGACGAAGTTTGTGAAAAACAAAAGTGAAACCTGGGACCGGAAAGAATTCCTGGTGTTGTCGTTATCCGTCTGTCAGTCATTCCGTACAAGCTGCTCACTGCTCCTGCAGGGCCTCCCTGAGCTGGCTGCCGGCCTGTGGGCAGGGACACATGCGACATCATCTAACGGGGGGAGAAAACAGGGACCCGCTGTGGACTCACTTGGCAGAAAGACAGGAAGTCCCGCTCTAAACCTCTCCTGTAAGGGCACTGACTCCATTCGGGGAGTTCATCCTCCTGACCTAACCCCATCCCAAAGACCCCCCCCCCCACGTCCAAAATCAGCACCTCGGGATTTAACACATGAATTGGGGTGGGGCACGCGGCTGTGGCAGGCTCTGAACACATCATAGCCTCTGGTCTCTCTTTAGTGTTCTCTCTGTTTCTGCAGAACCAACTCTCCAATGCTACCTACTGAGACCTAAATGAGAACTGTTGCATTTTGTTTTTCTGTGTTTTTACATTTTATAGATATAATGTATACATACAAATAATAAAATAATGACATTATTTTGAAGGAAGACTGTGCATACACGATATACATTTGTGTGTGTGTTTCTACTTGTTTGAAGTTTTTTCTTTTTTATGTTGCAATGTTTATTAATTTGTTCCTGTTACAGAAGTTTCTCCTTCTAACTGAGCAGGGCCTTCAGCTAGGACGGAAGAGCAGCCTGGCTGTGAGTCTGCAGCTGTGAATTCCTGAGACACAGTTTATACGGAGCAGGGAACAGCACCACACAGGATTCAGAGAGGAGATTCGGGTAAGAAATATGTCCAGCCGAAAACCCCGCGAGAGAAAACAGCAGAGACTTCATTCAGAGGCCAACAAGGGGAACTCTCGGAGTCAGACAAGAATGCACGTCCTTGTCTACATCCAGCTATTCGACCTTGCCCACCATCGGTCAGGGTACCATCTGACTCGTGTTTTCTGAGGGATTGTTAAAACATGGTTTCAATGAGTAAAGTCTAAGTTAGATTCCACCAGGTTCTTGTAACCAAATTCTATCACTTCATCATATATATTTGATAGCAGATCCTTTTCTCTCAAAGCAAGTGCTGCGTGTATGTTGTAGACATATAACCTGTACTGTGGAGTCACCTACTAGTCATGCTATTCGTATATTCTAACACATTTTCACAGATGTCCATATACATATCGGGAATTAATTTCTACTCAATACATATTCTTCCTAAATTTTTAAAATTCACAGCTATCTCTCTCTTATTCCATGCTAGTGGACATTTAAAAAATATTTCCCACAAGATGTATAACTTGCAGCAGGTTGTACATCTTGTAGATGCATTTATGTCTCTTTGACTCTGATTGTTAAACCTATGAAAAAGTTTTGTAGAATTGCATTAGCATTTAGATGTAAAATAGGTTCAACAATAGAAATAAATTAGTTGTAGGTAAACACTAGATATAGCATATGATAGAATAAGCGGGGAAAAAGCATATTGATTGATTGATTGATTGATTGATCTTAAACATGCACTAGTCTCCATTTTCCTGTCATTATTTCGGTATAGTGAATTTTCTGAATTGTAGAAAATGTGATGTTCAGTTAACATAAAATGCCATGAACTTGTTTTCCAAAGGGCATGAGTAATGCACCACCCCAGCTGGCAGACTGGGGTCTACACCATTTCACGGTCATGTTTGCATCTCCCTCATTAATGGTGAAGGTTGGAATGTGTGTGTGGTAATCTGACCGGGACGAAGGCTGGAAGAGCTGTATGTCATTGTGGGGAGGCAGGAAGGAGCTGTCTTCTCTGGTAAACTGGGTTACCCTGTCACTGCCTTGCACTGTCGTAGGTTCATGAAATCTTTTTATTTGTTATTTTTCCTAAGTGCATTCTTTAGGTTATCCTCTAAGGAAGCTTATAATTTCACCAAGAAAAACGACTCCTGCATGGAAAAGTGTGGAACGAGACACAGGCTTGTTGTCCCCGGTCCACAGTGGCGGCTCTATAAGCCGTCCTTGAATGAACAATTGCGCAAGATGTCCTCAGATGAGCAACTCAAGTAGAACACCCTCCAGCTACTGTACGTCCCAAAAAGGAAATGATCTTTCCTACTCCAAACGTATTCCTCCACTCGTCTCCCCTGCCGCACAATGGAAAACCAAGTCATCCCTGACTCTGCTTATACCTTTCATCCCTTCACTCACCAATAGCAGGGTCTGCCGGGTTTGCCTCCTGACTGTTTCTATAGCTCAGTGATTCTCAAAGCGTGGTCCGCAGATCACTGGGCTTCTCTAAGACCCTTTCAGAGTTTCCCAAGGTCAAAATGATTTTGTAACAATGCTAAGAGGCTATTCTTTTTTTTTACTGTGTTGACATTTGCACTTTGTACACAAGTAATGGTGGATACAACTGCTGGTACCTTCACACACATCAGGATGATGACACCAAACTTCTAGGGTTCCCGATGGTGTTGGATTCATCATTCTCACACACTCACTAAACAATGCCCTCTGGCCCAGATGGGTGTGGCTCAGTGGGTTGGGCACTATCCTGTGCAACAAAAGGTTGCTGGTTTGATTCCCAGTTGGGGTACATGCCTGAGTCTCCGGCTCCATCCCCGGTAGGGGGTTGTAGGAAACAGCTGATCAAAGTTTTTCTCTCACATCGTTGTTTCTCTCTCTCTTACCCTTCCCCTTTCTCTCTCTCTCAAAATCAATTTTAAAAAATATTTCTTAAAGCATTAAACAATACCAATTTTAGTAAACCTTGACTCTTTTAAAAAATTTGTTTTGTTTATTGATATTTAGAGAGACAGAGGAAGGGCTAGAGACAGAGAGACATCGATTCATTGTTCCAATTACTGATGCAATCATTGGTTGCTTCTCCTATGTGTCCTGACTGGAGATGGAGCCCACAACCTTGGTGCATCGGGCCATAAACCTTGACTCTTAAGAATATTTCTTAAAATATTCTATATGGCAAAATGGGGCATCTGGAGAAATGTTACCTCTACAGTGCACAGAAGTACTTAAGGGATTATTTGAGGTTAAAGTAGTTAAAGAAAAAAGAAAGTGGATTCTATGAAACATCATTTGTTTAAGAAGCTTGTTAAAATTCAGGGATATGGCAAAGTATACATTTTCTGTTGTTTTTCAGAAAACAACAACAGCAAACAGAAACTCCAGGGAAAAACAGAAAACGTACTTTTAGCAAAAATATGAGGGAAACTAAAATGTGGCATGATTTTTACATGACTTAAGTCACTTATATGTTTCAGTAAAAAGAAAATTCACTTTAGAAAAAAAAGATTTGCCCTGGCCAGTTTGGCTCAGCGGTTAGAGAGTCAGCCTGCGGTCCAGAGAGACCCAGGTTTGGTTCCTGCTAAGGGCATGTACCTCGGTTGCAGTTTGTCCCGGGCCCTGGTTGTTTGAGCGGGAGGCAGCCACTCGATGTGTCCCTTTCACATCGATGTTTCTCTCTCTCTCTCTTCCTCTCTCTCCCTCCCACTCTATCGGAACAAAAAAAATGGAAAAATGTCCTCGGGCAAGGATTAAAAAAAGAAAAAAAAAAAAGGAAAAAAAGATTTTACTTGCCTGGAGGCTTAATCCCTTTCTATTTTTACGTTAAGCTTCTCTAATCTTAATGCCTGGTAATTAGCTTATTTGTTCCTTTGACAATGTCAAGTCAAGCATATATGTGCTTTGCAAAGAATCATCGCCCAGGGTTTAAGAAAAGGATTTCCAGATGCAGAAGGCCTGAGCTTGACTCCCAGACTCTTCGTGGATATTTGACACTGACAGATCACATTAAGTATTTGAACTTCAGTTTCTTCATCTGTACAAAGGGTACATCATCTGTACCTACCTTGTATGATCCGTGTGAGGCTGCATTTCTGTGTTGCTCTCTGAAGGGGGTCTGGCACTAAGGAAGGGTGCTCTGAATGTCAGGTATTCTCATTGTTCAGAGAAAGAAGGTAATTTAAAATATATGTGATGAGATTCAACTATATCATATCGTCCCTGTATCAGGAACCATGATGAATGGACTTAATAAGGGCTAGGTTTCAAGTTGCTCAATCTCCCTATGGCTCAATTCCCTCAACTGCAGAATGAGGTAATTATACTACTTTTCTCATAACATTATTATGAGCATTTTATCAACACATGAAAACTCTTAAGACGGTGTCTGGGATTTTGTCTATGAATCATCACTACTCTATCCCAGGACCTAATACAGAGCAGGTGTCCAATAAATATTTGATGGTGAAGGTACCATCAATACCCACAATGGGCAAGGAGTTTTTACATTAAAGGGCCATCTTTTGGTTGATAATATAATTCCAAAGACATATTATTAGCCTGAGGTGGTTTCCTATGTGGTCACATTCGTTACTGTTACCACTGATCCATCAGAAAAGTTTGTAAGGGTTGAGAAGCTGCCAAGCTCATGAGGATGGATACAAGTTTTCCAAAAGTTTTGCTTGCAAACATACATTCTATCATTGGTGAAGAGCACGGTTGGTTATTTACCTTGAAGTGACCCATGCACTTCACTGATTTTTGAGAAGAGGCACACCGTGTACCCAACTCTGAAAAACCCTAGTTTGGCTGCCGGTCATTCTTTCAAGTAACAAGGATGTTGCATGAAGAGGATGACTACTTCAGTTGAAAACAGCAACAATGCATGCTTATTACACAGTACTACTGTTAAACCACAAAAGAAACAAAAAGAATTAGAAAAGTAGATGAGTAATAGTGTAAACATCTTTGTCAGCTAATAATCTGCCACCTCCGGTTGTATTTTGTAGCACATGACATAAAATGCCCAGTCTGCAGTCAGCAGGTGAGAAGTGTTATCTCAGAATGAAATCGTCCTTTCCCACCCTTATTGTTAAGTGATAATTAATATTTTAAATCCAGATGGATACCTAAATATAGGACCTATAATAACTCTTTTTCAAGTCATGGAGATATACATCTTTCTTATGAAAAAAAGTCCACTGGTATTTATTTCAAATTTGTATAAGTTGCTTCAAAAATTCAGAAATATTCTCTATGATCCTTCATGTATAATCCACTTACCTACTTGTCTAGTTTAAAAAATACATAAATAAAGTAGAAGCTGGCATTCAGTGAAATTTAAATGAATATTTTGTAGGCAAAAAATAAGTTCCCTCTACCTTTCTAATTTCTTGGCTGAGATGCCACTGTCATAAAACACAGATTATCAGGAGAAAATAAATCAGAGTTTAACATGGGGGAGACCCAGGAAAACTGAGTCACTGCCCCAAATGCCCTGAGGCACCACCTTAAATACCGTCTACAGCTAAAGGCAAATGACAGATGTTGAGCTTGGTGGAGCCGGTTGTGGGAGGTGGCCAGGAAAAGCCCAGAAACAAGGGGAAGGTGGCTATGCAGATTTCAGCCCTGACTTCTCCATTGGTTAGCGGTGGGGTGTCCTCCGGACCCCACCTGTGGCTGGTGGACATGGGATTTTGGATGCCACAGGAACAAGAATTTCCTGAGGCCCCCGTGGGAGGGTGAGGAATTATGGAAAGCTTTATTTCTGGGGAATCAAACCCCTGGGTTTTCAAGGTCCCATTTCCCTCCACTGCGCCAAGGAAAATGTCCCGTTTTTCCTTCTTCAGCAGAACTAGGCTCAAAGCCACGGCCCAGAGTGTCCTCTGCATATTCCCGCAGTGCAGTCCACACCTGACCGGCTCAGCCTGCTTTCCCGAGTGGGGTCCATTGCGTGTGGGATCCACATGGCCCTCAGCGCGGAGGCTCCTAGGACCACGTGCATTGGGGTGACTACGAGAACGGAGCAAGTGCGAAACAGAAGAGCAGGAGCAAGCATGTCGAACAAGAGAGGGAGAAGTCCCTCTTCGAGGGGATTTTAGCTGGGAGCATATCCCATGAATCCTTCAGAATTGTGCGTGTTTGCAGGGGCTCCACCCCCATTAGCCAATTCTTGTTTTTCCAAGTTAGGCTGACATACGTGCATCTTCTCTGCATCACCCTGACTGCACTGGGCATGTGTGCATCTTCCCCTTGGTCAGGCCCCTTCCCCCAGTGATCTGTGGGGAGTGGACTGGTGCTTCCCTGGGGAGTGTGAAGCTGAGCTCCCTGGTGAAGCTGCCCAGATGGCCAGGCTTACAATGTCTGGCCTCCCCTTTGCTGCTAGCTAGTTACAAGGTAACACATCCAGGAGTCTAGAGATTTAGTCATTTTCTTCTTCCTGGTACAGAGAGAAAGACACCCTTACAAATGGAGATTTCCCTTATCAGTGGAAATGTCTCTCACAAAAGGCTAATGTCTGTTAGGTTTTCAGAGTTTCTTCAGTGTTCCCATTTCTTAAAAATTGTCAGCTCACAGTAACCCTCATGGCAAAGAGGCACATGTTCGGGTGACTTATTCTGCTCCCTTTCAATTTGGACAAGGAAGGGGAATCATCAAATAATTCAGTTTCTGTGATCTATATGTAGATAAACAGGAATTTCCAGTGTTCACGAGTTTATTATTATATGAATTGCTTACTAAAATGAAGACGTGGAGTTAATAATGTAATTTTATATTATATAACATAAAATACATATAAATGATCATTGTGTGATTTGATGATAGATCTTAGCTTCAGGCGTGTAAATCCAATTGCACGAACAACATCCCCTAGGGTAGTTTCCCTCCCAGTAAATCATCATACACATGAGCATAAGGTAATATGTCAGATATGAGGTCAACGGGGCGATAGACTGATGTACTAACATTCATTCAACTCTCTTGAAAATATTTTCTTTGTAAGCAAAAATCTATCTATTGAAAATGTAGCTTTTTAATAAAACCATATTAAGACTGTAGTGTATATAAAAAACAAAAAAGAATGTAATCATTACTGTGGCTTCTAGGCTCCCACTACCACGTCCAAAAACAAGCATTTATTTTCCAAGGCAATGTAACCCCATGGGTATGGGTGGCATGAGAGGCCAACATTTCTTAGGGGATTCTCGAGAATTACCACCTTCCCTGGAATGCCACTTGGCTTAGATATCAGGTGGTTGTTAGAGCACCCCTGTGGCTGGCTCTTCATTTATTTGAATGTAAACCAATGTTAATATTGCCCCAGGGATCCATAGAGAATAGTGCAATATTTCTCACACTTCAGTGTGCATACAAATCACAGGGAGATCTCGTTAAAATGCAGAAACTGATTCAGTGGGTCTGGAGTTGGGCATAAAACTCCCAATATTTAAACAAACTCCTAGGTGATCTCTGTCTTCCTGCAAAAGAGCCCCACGCCGGCTCGCACGCCAGTGGGGACCCTGTGTCCCCACGTCCGGCCATTTCTCCCGGAGCCCGACCAGTCACGGTGACGAATCTGCTGGGATGTTGCCGCTGACTTTTCATGTCAGTGTGACTGTGTTCCTGCTTCTGTCTTCCCTCCTCCCCAGCAGAGCTCCGGCGACAAAGGGAAAGGTGTCTGCTGTGGACCCTTTGCTTTCGCTCTTGTCTCCCACCTTCTCCCACAGCTGCTGCTCCTACTTCCTCGTTTCTCCCCTTTTTCCCCTCTGTGCACCCTCCAAATGGGCTTCGCCTTGTCCTCCTTGTTCACGCCATCTCTCCCAGGAACTGACTTGACTCAGAACGGGCCTCAAGGGCACTTGTCACGAACCCACAGAGTTCTGAGACGCAAGCACACACTCACACACACGTGCACGCACGCACACACGGGGCTCCCGGACCCTACTTGAGAGGACTGTGCCGTCTCCGCCGAAGACCGCTGACGATTCACCCATCCAGGGGCAACTGCAGCGACACCGTCCAGCTCTGGAGTGCCTGCGTTCGTCGCTTTCTGTGTTAGTTCAGGGCTTGCTTTGTGTTGTGTCCTTCACACCAAGGTTCTGGGGGACTACATTCATGGAGCTCATTCCATTTTAAGATATTTTTATCTTAAAATGATAAAAACATAATCTGTTTTTTCAAAAACATAATCAGTCGGCGGTGGTTTGAAAATATAGTGTGCATCTCAGTTGCCAAACAAACTCCAAAAGAGCCTGCGGGCTTTGGCTAAAAATAAATGATAAATATTATTCAAGAATCTTAGAGTTTGTGCCCGGCCAGTGTGGCTCAGTGGTTGAGCATCGACCCTGCACCCAAAGTTCGCCAGTTCAATTCCAGGTCAGAGCACATGCCCAGGTTGTGGGCCCGATCCCCAGTGGGGGGCGTGCAGGAGACGGCCAATCAATGTTCTCTCTCATCGATGTTTCTATGTCTCTCTCCATGTCCTTCTAAATCAATAAAGAAATAAAAAACTTAGAGTGTGCAAAGTTGGAGCACAGCTAGGTAAAAATGTCAGGGTAGGTAGTTCGATAGTAATAAAAGAGAAAGGAGCAAAGAGAAGCAGATATTATTACGCCTGAGAAACGAGAAGCTGAATTAGGCCACAAGCCTGCGTCACCAGGACGTTGCAGTCATAGGCTCCCCAGGGACCGCTGCATCCCTCGGGACCCTAATCCAGGAAGCAGGCATGGAGGATTGTTGCTGGCTATTCTCTGGGATTATCTAAGAAGAAATAAAACAATAAAGGGGAAATCCTTCTACATTGGGTGCCAGATGGCCCAGCAGAACTTTGGGAAGTGCCAGTAAAAGCCAAGATGACAGCCATGAAGGGGAGGAGTCTAATGGGGGTAAAGACCTTATTGGGTACAGGCCGGGCCCAGCACAAGCCTGCAAAGTTCAGGAAAATGGACTGGTTGGAGGGAGGGCCTAGCACACGCCAGGAAGGGTGGGAAATTGATTGGTTTGTTTGAAAGAGGGCTGGACCTTCACAGGCCCAAGGTCGTGTGATCAGAGCCTGACAAGGGCCTCTGCCGGGTGACAGCATCACACTTGGTGCGTAGTAGCCTCACGGGCTCCCAGCACTGAGTTGGCAGCTGCAGGCTCCAGGCACGAGCCTGGGTACCCAGTGTGGCGCCGCAGTGGTCGCTGGAGTGCAGCCCGGAGCAGAGACTAAGCTAGCCGGATGGGGACAGGGACTGGACTGGACGGAGCTTCGACATGGACTGAGCTGATGGTACAGATTCTCTGCGCCCGGGCCCTTCTTCTGGGCTTGAAGACAAGGCTGCACTTCTGCCCCAGCAGGACAGAGGGAGAGGAGACCTTGGGAACCTGGGGGCAGCCTTTGGTTCCTCTTCCAATAACCCTCCCCGCTCACCTCCCCCTCCCTGCACGGGTCTCCGCTGTGCTCTCTTTGCCGCTCTGTGGAAGGACCGTTTCTACCAGCAACAAAACCCAGGAGTGTTCCAAAAAATACAAGTTAAGAGTTCTTGTAGGAAAAAACGCAGTGTTGGTAATAATCAGTCCTAGGGTGGACTCACACTATGGGGACCTCCAGTATGTCACACCCTTGTGACTTTAACCACTAGGATAAGGCAAAGATGTCGGGCAGTCGATTCGCTGATGAGACTGAGTCGTATCACAAAAATAATGGGACATCCCTTGCTTGCTTAGATCATGCTATGTGACAAAGAGAACAGGAACCTACCACCATGACTGTCGAACTGGAGAGGGCCACATGGCAGGGGACGGGGGTGGACTGTAGGAATTGTAGAAAATACCCCAGTTCATGGCCAGCAAGACAAGGAAGACCTCAGCTCTACAAATGCAAGGATCTGGACTCAACCACCGTGACTGAGCTCAGAAGAGAGCCTGGAGCTGCAGGAAGGGGCTCAGAGACAGACAACTTGCTTCAAGTCTCGTGAGATCTTTTACGAAAGACCCGGCTAGGTCGTGGCCCACAGAATCTCTGCAGTAATAAACGGTTGTTCGGGCCACTGGGCTTGGGATGGTTATGCAGCAATAGAAAACGCATAGACAGTGCTGGTAACTGCCTTGTAATGCAAATTCTTTTAAAGGAAATTAAAACATGAACAAAAACAAAGACTGCCAAACAATAAAGTCTTGATTCTAAAATGATTGGTCAGAAAGGTCAGGGCCTCCACTGAAACACCTGAGGATCACCAGAGAGAAAAATACTTCTTTCTCTCTGTCGGATTAAGTCTACGATCATAGTGTAGCTAGAGGCGGCTGTGCATTCTAGTGCATATAGCTCTATGGTCATGTGCGGGTTTCTTTGAGATCATATTAGGTCAAAGGGTGTGTAGGGTGTGTGTTTGTCAAAAATAAGTTACCCTTTCTATTGCAGGAATGAAAATAAAAGCTGATTACCATGCAAACAGCATGTTGCCATTTTAGACATCCAAATTGTTCTTCTGCTTCAGAGAGTAACAGACAAGCTCTGGAGTGTGGATTTATTGAAGAGAGGACTTTGGCACTGTATTCTGTTTTGTTTTTAATTGATCTTGGACACCATCAAGGACAATGCAATTGTCAGATGGGCTGGCTGCCATGCATGGTGCCCGGGTGGGT
Source organism: Molossus molossus (assembly GCF_014108415.1). NCBI lineage: Eukaryota > Metazoa > Chordata > Mammalia > Chiroptera > Molossidae > Molossus > Molossus molossus. Next base: position 114,164,047 of record NW_023425399.1, read on the forward strand.
TCGCCCCAGGGGGCAGTGTGCGCACCTCTCTGCCGCGGAGTGATCTTTGCTCTCCTGGGACATTTCCACGGAAACACTTTGTAAGGCAACAGTAAACCGTGTGACCTCTGAGATGTCAAGTACCTAAAAGCATCTGTCTCTATCACAGAAATGTTAAGTGCATACTTACACAGACTACGGGAGGCTTTTTAATTAAAACTACCAGTTCCACAATGGTATTAAAACATTCAAATATGGTAAGAACTGCACAATTATTTTTAAAAACCCAGGCTAAAGATAATTATTGCAAGTGGGAATACTAACTTGAGCTCCATGGTAGTTGAAGGCAATAATGTGGAAACAATGGGTTGCGGAGCCTCGTTTTTAATAAAAAGGAAGCATATCTTTTATTGGGTCTGGTGCAAAGCTCAAAGGTTTTAGGGGAAAAAAGTTATATTTTTAAACTTTTTTTTTTCCATTGAGTTTTAGACAGAAGTGGAAGTCGGGGGGAGAGAGAGAGAAACATTGATGTGAGAGAGAGACATCAACTGCTTGCCTCTCACACAACCCCAACTGGGAATCAAACCTGCACCGAGGTGCGTGCCTTTGACCAGGAGTCGAACCCATGACCCCTTGGTTCACAGGCTGACGTTCTAACTGCTGAGCCAAACGAGTCAGCACTACGGTTTTGAACGTTTAATAGTAAAACTGATTTTAGTATGTTTTACGATTTATTACATCACATTTTCTTTCTGAAACTTGACAACAGCAACTGGGAATTACTGGAAAACTGTCACTTTCATGTATTTCGCCATCAATTCTTTCGATCATGCTTACAACGCCCTTTCCATGTTCGGTGTGGTCTGGCTTCAAATTCCTTTTGTTTTAGCTTATACGTGGAGCAGAGATAAATGTGAAAAACATTTTTTTTTTTTTTTTTTGCTATATTTTTGCTTCTTACTTCCCCGTGTACCTGGTTCCCCAGAAGCGGGTTTCTTTCCGCTCCTGTCCCCCTGAGGTGACAGGTTGCAATGTGTCATGGACAGGTTGCAATGTGTCCACAGACGGTGGGGAAGGCACACTTAGTGTCCTGTTCCAGTCCAGTGTTGTGTGATGGCTCAGCTGTGCCTTAGCCCTGGACGGACAGCATGTGGGGCGGGTTGCTGGTGGGATTCTGGGAAGCTAAGGTCCTGGAGGAAGAATCATGAGTCTGCATGTGGTTTGGTGTGTCCCCTTTGCTGACCCTCAGGAAAGATCGCTGCCGTGGGAGGTCTGTGATTCACAGGGATTTGCTTTGCCAAGTCAACCCGCCGTGACAGCGTGCTCCTGGATACCCTGCTGGAAAACACAACCACAAGAGACCGTGATTATTATACGTCTGTCCTGCCAGAATGTGTCCCCAGCAGCTCGTCCTCTTCACCGCTATGCTCAGCTATCCTTGAACTCTCAGTAACAATGTGAACTTTACATATAGAAATCATCCATTTGTACTTAACTATTGCAATTAGTATTAAAATGAATGTTAGTATTAATACCAATAAACTATTATTAGCATTAAATAAAGTATTAGTATTAAAACTAATATTAATAGTTAAATATAAATGAATTATGATCTTAGAAGTAACTTGCCATGTTTTCTTAATGTCTATTGTTACGATACATAGTAAAATGATATACTGTACATAGGAGAAATATTTCCCAAATATATAAACACCTCAAAAATTTGTACTTAAATAAATGGTTTTGTTCATATCAAATTTGGAGGGTTTTATCTCTCTGTATGAACAAATTATTATTTACATTTCATATGAGAAGATTAGAGAGAGCCACTAACAGATTCTTTTCCACCCCAGATAAAAATTAGAAATAAATTAATAAAAAATTTTTTTTAAATGATAGAAAGGGTTGATTGAAGGAAATACAGTGTCAAAGATACCTGAAATTTCTGTATCTGTGTAAATGGACTACCAATTGTTATTGGAAAAAATTTGAGAAGCAGAAGTATTGATGTGGAGAATATATGATAAATTAAATTAGTTTTCCTTTTCAGTCACAGCTGACACAAAATGTTATATTAGTGTCAGGTACACAGCACAGTAATAAGACATTTATGTAACTTACAAAGTGAGCACCCCGAGAAGTCGTGAGCATCTACCACTATGTTGAAAACTATACCCTTGAAGATAAGATGTGCAATGACCAACTAGAAATAGGGTAAGAGAGGAATGTGTGTGTGTGTGTGTGTGTGTGTGTGTGTGTGCACGCACATGTATGAATTTTCTCAATGTAAAAGTGGATTGAAAATTTTTTTTGAATGGCTCGTGTCATTATTTGTAATGATATCAAACAGAAAGAATATGTTGAACAATGAAGAACAAGAATTAGAAGCCAGAGAATGTGAATATTTGAGATACAAGTAAAGAAATAAAAATCCAGCAAACAGCAGATACAATATGGTCCACATACTTGAGGGACAAAATTAAAAAGCGTTTCATAGAAGTTTATTAAGATCCAGGAAGAATCAGAAACAATAGGCATTGTTAATGCCTACAAAGGAACCGAGAGTCCAAAGCCTGTCTGGACTCAGCCACTGGTCGACGACCCTCCCTTGGCAGGTTCACCAGCATGAAGACACCTGCTGGCAAACTGGTAGGTGAACATGCAGAGCTGAAATGTGAGCACTGAAAGAACCATGAGCTGTAGAACAGAAAACATTTTAGAATAATTTACAACTGAGTAGGAAATAAATTTAAAATAAGACGTTTTGGGAGCCTAAATGTGTGGGCCTTGTATTAGTTGTCACAAAGGGTTATAGAGACTCCAGGATGAAAACACAGTAGTGTTTGAGTCTAACAGACACATGTGGCAGAATAAAAAGTCCATAAATAGAAGAAAACCTTTGATTTAATATATGATTAAGGTGGCATCTCAAGTCAGTATGAAAAATGTAAGTCTTCAATATATGACTTGGTCGAAATAAACAATGGCTCCGTACTTCACACCATGAAACAGGAACAGTTACAAATGAATCAAACATTTATATATATTTTTTATTACAATGGAAAACCAGAAAGAAGAAGAAAATATGATGGAATTTATTTATTTTTTTTATGAAGTGTGGAGGCTTTAGCACTGTCAGAATACCAAAGAGTTGCTAGTTTGTCTATCAGAAATTAGGAAAAAACAGGGTTGTAGTACACACACACACACACACACACACACACATAACATAAATAAAGGGAAAATAAAAATTTAAATCTGGGAAAATATTTATAACTAATATAAAATCATATTTCTTCTTAATAAGAAGCTTCTTGAAATTAATACTAAAGAAAAAGAGTTAATATTAAAAGGATAAAGCCAACTCCCTAACACACAAATCTTACTTAAACCCATGAAAACATGTGTACACTTATTTAAATTTTTTCTTTATTGATTTGAGAGAGAGAGAAAGGAGATGGAGAGAGAAACATCGATGAGAGAGAACACTGATTGGCTATGCCCCCCACTGGGGATCGGGCCCACAACCAGGGAATCGAACTGGCGACTTCTTGGTGCATGGATTGATGCTCAACCACTGAGCCACATCAGCCAGGCTGTGTAAACTTATTTAAATAAAAAGCTGTTCAAGTTAAAATTTTATGAAAATCTATCTAACAGTTTGAGTACATGTCCTGTGGGCAAGCCAGACATAGGCATCACTGATAGAGTGTAAAATAATTCCCCTAGAAGGATGACTTTGAATATTCACTAGAAACGTTTACTAAAATTACAAATGCAGATGTTTACTTCTCTTCAATGAGTAGGAATTTGCAAGAAGACCTTACTCTTTGAGTAACGAGAACATGGCAGATGATTCTTCCTCCTAGTCCTCCTCTCCAGTAACACTTGCGTACCCGGTACCGGCAGCCTCCTGCTGAAGGTTGCCATCCAGGCTGTCCCCAATACTGAGAACGGTCTCCTTCCAAACATTCCCAAAATGAACTCCTTCGCCTTCAGGCTTTCGCTCCCATGTCACTTCCTTGCTCGGGCCGGGTCTGACCACGTTAGCACATGTGCAGGTACAATGGTCCAGTCCAGAATTACTTCCTTTGCAGAATCAAGAGAAAGATGAAGCCCACAAGTGAAACACCAAGGCAAAATTAATATGTGCGTGGAGCCCATTCAAATTGCACGGGAGAAGTATTTTCGGACGAGGTTTTGGTGCTCTTAGAGAGGATTTTTAATAAAGTTAATGAAACATGACAAATCTTCCCTGGATCCAGGACATAGGTCATATTCTGCGCAACGTATTTCTAACCGCGTGATGAAGAGGTGCGCTGTAACACTAGCTTCTTAATGTGCTCTGTCATTCTACATTATTGACTTTTAATTAGATTTAAATAGTAAAAGAAAAAAACAAAAACCAACAGATATTGGATTTCTGGATGATAATTCCACTTTTTAAAAAAATAAAGACATGACTTTTGAAACCCCCTCAGATTCAAGTATGTTTGCAGATGTTCAAATATCTTACTGCTTAAAAATAAACAAACAAACGAAACAACCAGAAATATCCCGTCATCCTGTGAATGGAACTAGTGCACTGTCTGAAATCGTCCTCCCCACAAACCCAGGACGCACAGGTCAAGTCCATTTTCCTTTTTGTGCCTGAGAATCACTGGCAGGTGGCATGTTCTGAGGTCATTCAAACTCGCAAGAAAAGCTTTTCCAATGACAGCCGCAGCTTCTGAGGATCCGAGTTGGAGTGTCCCCGCTCTGACCACGCAGCACCAGGACCTGCCCAGGGGGAGGTGAAGCCGGTCAGGAGGCTGGTGGACTGTCCTGCTGGGGCAGGGGGACGACCGGGAACCCCAAGCGCCTCCCGAGTAGACAGGCCTTCCCGCGGGGGCTCTGGCCACGACGGCGCTGGCCCCTGCCTCTCGTTTTATTTTACTTCGTGTCAAGTTGCATGGACGTGGAGACATAAGGATTTCTGAGGGAAATCAAGAGTAATTTCAACATGTTGTTAAATTTCACTTTTAGAGGCAGCAGGATAAAATAATTGCCTTTTCCCATAAAAGGAATATAGTGTTTCTTGGTGAAAACCCATATGGGCCCTGGCCGGCGTGGCTCAGTGGGGTGAGCGTCGAGGGGTTGCCGGCTCCTTCCCGGGCAGGGCACAGGCCCCAGGGGCAGCTGGGTCCCGGCGGGGGGCGTGCGGGAGGCAACTGACCGATGATGCGCTCTCACGTCCTGTTCTCTTTCTCCTCCTCTCCTTCCCTTTCTCTCTAAAAATCCATCACGGTATTTAAAATGTGTGTGTGCATGTGTGTGCATGTGTGGGCACGTGTGTGTGCATGCGCGTGTGTGCGCATGTGTGTGTGTGCATTTGCGCATGTGTGTGTGCGCGCACATATAGATACATATCCGTTTGTATGGAGCAGAAGGCTACCTGTGATCAGTGAACACCTGTGAGGCTGGAAGACCGCATCAGGAAAAGGTGTTAGCTCACAGGGAAACCGTCCAGGAGACAGTTAGGGACACGGTGTGTCACCGCACAATTCCCGTTCTGCTCTCTGAGGCTCCTTCATTCTCTCCCTTCGCTCTCCTTGCATCGTGTGTGTCCTTGTCCTCAGACACAGGTGGCCGCGGGTTACCAGGTTTAGTGCCCGAGCCCAGATTCCACAGAACGTGTGGCAGGCTTGCGTCTCTGTGACGCGGGTTGGGCTGAGGGCTGCTGTGTACATGGATGTGACACCTATTGGCTGCTATTCCTCGGCCTCCCTGTGTACCAGCTGTCTTCAGGGTGGAGTGGAGACACAGAATTAGTTGGGTTTTCCAGAAACCTTTCAGACACCCCTGCAGACAGTGCATGATGCCAAGACCCCGAGGGAGGTGCACCCACAGTCCGAATCCTCCCTCAAATGAATCCAAATTGCACTGCCTATACTTGGCAAATGACCTTATTGATATGTGGGTAGGATCTATATTCCATTTTAATCAAATGTGGATTTTTTTATTGTTCAATTATCTTTCTGTGGTTTCAAAAAAAAGAGTAAGTTATTTATAACTTAGCTCGTGTAGATTTTATAAGAAGTGAACGGTGTTCATTTAGATCAGTGCCATCAAGGGCCAAGTACGTGAGAAAAGCTAAAACAACACCAATAAAAGAACTGTTCAGTTCATTTGCCACTGTTAACAGAAAGGTAAGCATTTTAGTACAATGCTCAGTTTCTTCCTTACCCTTCTTCACGACATCTATGTGTGTTCTAGTGCAACCATCTGTTTTAGAGCCCATCTGAGTCCGCATGACACCTATTACTTAGATTTATAAGACAGGTAATATTTAGCCAGATTAGCAATCAGAATGCCTGAATGTTTTAACATCATTTATAATTAACTGCAGGGTGTAATAACAAATAGGAACAGCAGCTGCAACAAAACTCCAATTAGGCTGTCAAAGCGGGAATAATTCAGATTTATGGAAGGCCCCAAACCCATCCTCACGCGTGGAATCGCAGCTCAGGTACAGGTCGCCAGGCCACAGTGCGTCCACGCCCCGGAGTTTCAGCAGAGGCAGGGAAAACTCCCCCACACGGGGCCTCCTTCCGAATCAGCTGCCTGATTCTGGGGCCTTCGGATGACATCTCCATCTGGAGTGAATTCATCCCCAGGTTCGTCCAGAATGCACAGCACCGACTGTGTTCAATCACTGTGAGTTGGAGACTTGCTTGTCCTCTTGGTTCCCCGCCCCCAGTAATTCTGGATCATTAAATAATCGTTGATACAAATCCTGTCCTTAGAAAAAGACCAAGCCAAATAGGAAGTCGCATGTACTGTTGGCAGGACTGAGCAGCTACTCTGTTTAAGCCCGGGCCTGCCTTGCACGGAGCAGGGAATGACAGATGAAAGGGTGGGACTCTCCTCGAGAAGGGCTCCGGACCCCCCAAGGCAGGGGCCGGCCAGCCGCCACGGGCTTCCACACGTGGCTTCCTCCTTCTGGAAACAACAAATCTATGGACTGTAAACGGCAAACTGTACACGTACAAAAGTGGCAAGTTCGTTTGATTTGGCAAATAATAATAAAAATCACCGGTGCTATCCGTAGTAGTAATTAAAGTTCATTTCGCATTTAGTTCTGACAAGACATTTTAATAAGCATGTCACGCATCATTTTACTCTGATGAGAACCTTGCGGGGTGATATGCTTCATCCCTTTCTCCTGCACAACTAACAAATAACTGCAGTGATTAAAAACTTGTCTGTATTCTGGGTCTGAAACTGGAAAGACAGATCCAGGTCCTTTGGAGCAGGATAGGCCAACCATTCCAACATATTTTCTTTTCAAAGTCCTTGGAACGGGCTCTTTTGAGGTGCTGTGAGGACAGTCATGGGTGGAAAAGTTGTCCGAGGGGCATCCGTGGTGGTGACTGTGTTTGTATTGACCAACCTATTTCCCTCCCCTTCTCATTCAGCCGGGAGACTCTCTCCCACTGCGTGGTTCTAACAAAACCGTCCCTCACAGCGATGGATGTTAGTTATGACTCTTGAATAAAGGGGACAAAGTCCCACTGAGGCCACTAAATGGAAGTATAATTTATTAATTTCCCGTAACAGGAAACTTCCAGCACAGCAAGACTTGCAGGTTAGGTGTATTGGACATCAGCATGTATACGGGGCAAAATAATGTCTCCCCCTTTTTTCAATGGTCTCTTCGCTTCCCCACGTGCGTCGTTTTATTCTAAATCTGTTAATTGATTATCAACCAGGGACAAAGTGGTTGCAAGGGATACACTTTGTAACGACCAGATTTGTGTCCGGTGGGAGAAGACTGCTGCGCTCGGAAGCTGCATTGCGTCTCCGTGACTCAGGGTTGCTCCGGCCCCACCCGGACTATTCAGAGTGCTCAAGAATATGAATCCAGATCAATCAGGACCGAAGGTGAGGGGAGTGATGTCTCCCAGTAAACGGGAGAGAGAGTATTTCACTAAAGAAATGCACGTGCCTGGAGGGATCATTGTAACAACAGCGACACTAGTAGCTCCTGCTACTAGAACCCATGTTAGGATACAGAACGTCACATACACTCGCTTACCTAAGACAACAGGATCAGATGTCTTAGCTCCTCCTCTTTCACAAGTGAGGACCTGAGACTTAGGAAACACGGGCAGGGTACACATGAGGAAACGTCTCCCCGGAGACAGAACCGGGCTTCCAAGCCAGATGTGTGTCTCCAGACCGGACGGCAACCGCACTAGTCCGCTGCCACCCTACGGTGGGCACACGTTCTCAGTAAATAGAAGGTGCAGCGATCTCACTAATTAACTAACTAAATAAAAATGACGAAATAAGTAAGTAAAAAGCACAGGGAATCAGGGATACAAAAAGTATTTTAACAGGAGGAGTAACATCAGACGAATAATCTACATCAAATCTGAAAAGAAAATAGTGCTCAAAATATAAATTTCGGGCGGCAAAAAATAACATCAATCCAGATCCTACAGACTTTAACAAGGTAACTTAGATGCAGCAACCTTACGTCAAGAGGGAAGAAGGAATGATTGTGGTGATTGCTGCTTCTAGTCACATTACAGATGTCCGGACAAATACTGTAAAAAATAAATTATATAAATACCCATATAAATATATTTTTTGTTTTTGTTTTTTAATTTTTTTCTTTATTGATTTGAGAGAGAGAGGAAGTGAGAGGGAGAGAGAGATAGAAACATGGATGAGAGAGAACATCGATTGGCCGCCTCCTGCACGCCCCCCACTGGGGATCGGGGCCACAACCTGGGCATGTGTCCTGAGTGGGAGTCGAACTAGTGACCTTTTGGTGCAGGGTCAATGCTCCACCACTGAGCCACACAGGCCAAACCCCATATAAAGATTTTTAAAAGCACATGGAACTGTCATTTTTAGATGCTATAATTTTGTAAGTAAAACATAAAATTAGATATATAATTATATTTACTAGGTTTATTTACCCATTCTTCTAAATATAAATATACATATATCTACATAAAAAGAAGTAGAAACTTAAATCATGCATCCCCTATTGAAAACGATAAATAACCTAGAAATATATAAAAATAAAACAGAAAACATTACAAATAAATACTGCACTGATTTCCAACATTAGAGAGGTAAAATAATATGTATGTACATGGGTACATATTCTCTCCACTCAAAACCCACCCTGTCTTTGGAGAGGAACATAACACACTGACTGTCAAATATCCGTAGACATAAAAAAGAGCCAAACTTTATAAAACCAGACAATCTTGAAAAAGCAAGTAACATAGAAGTTCCTCTATCAGATAGTAACTTATTCTAAAGCTACAGAATTTACTGTGACATCGACCCAGTTCAGCCCAGGGAAGCAGGACAGTGGGTACAGAGTGTCTGAGGACGACGGGGCCTGACATCGCAGTGAGGACTAGTAGTCACGTCTACAAGTCGCTAGTTCAGTTGGTCATCCAGTGGCTACATCGGCAACTTGGTACTCCTACCTCAGGCCTTAGAAACTAATTACAGGTGGATAGAAAATCTAAGAGGAACGTAACAGAATAGATATTTTAGAGGATGGTTAGGAAAATGTCTTCCTGCCTTATAGCTTATTTAGTTTATTTTAATAATATTTTGTAATTCGCTTTCCACCCCTGTCTCTCTGGTACTCCCTGAAACTTTGATGGTACTCTCTTCAGTTTCACTGAATGTTTTCTTCTGTGTGCTCAAATTTTTATTGCCTTTCTCCAACGGAAGTTTATGTTATTTACTGTATTTTATAGCTCCAGAATTTCTGCCTGGTTCTTTTAATAATGTCTGTAGTGTCAGCCATGCATTGACAAGTGTTCTAAGGAAACGTAGTGATGGTCAAACTTAGCGTATGGTGGAATGATCAAAACATTAAGTAAGGCCCTGGCTGGTTTGGCTCAGTGGTTAGAGCGCCGGCCTGCAGACCAGAGAGTCCCAGGTTCAGTTCCCACTAAGGGCACGTACCTCGGTTGCAGTTTGTCCCCAGCCCTGGTTGGGGTGGTGTGAGTGGCAGCCAGTCGATGTGTCTCTCTGGTGTCGATGTGTCTCTCTGGGGTCGATGTTTCTCTCTCTCTTCCTCCCTCTCTCCCTCCCGTTCTATCTGCAGATAAATGCAAAAAATGTCCTTGAGTGAGGATACAAAAAGCACTGAGTAAGAACACTAATACTTCATTTAAAGAGTCAGGATAGCAGTATACGTCTCAACTATTCAGTCTCTGGCCAGCACTTTACAATGTTTGAAAGCAGGAGTACAGGAGAGTAACTTTTCATTTCATATTTCAAATCCTAAGTGATCTTATCAGACAAAAGGCACAGAGAAGTATCTTCTAGAGAGAGAACAACAGACAGAAAATATACAAAAAAGCAGACAGGGATCATTCTCACGTCGAGAGGAATGTACTGCGATGTGCCCCCACATTCTCATGAACTAGCAGGGCTGACTGTCTGCGGAGCGCACCGTCGGGTGTCCTTCGTCCTGGGATGACAGGCCCCGAGGGTAAGGCCAGCCCAGTGGCGAATCGAGGGCGGCCGTGTAGTAACTGCAGGGGTTTAGAAGAGGCACTGTGAAGGCAGTTGTGCTGGTAATAATGTGTTCTGCTATCTGTTTATTAATAAACATAAAACTGCATTCGTAGGCTTCTAGCACATAAGGGTGTAATGTGTAATTATAACAATAAAAGGAGCAGGCCAGGACCGAGTGGAGCAAGTTTCTGTAGGGTATTAAAATTCAGCTAATATTAATTCAACCTAGACTGGTTTAACTCGAGATGCGTTTGCAGTTTAGCAACACTTGTAAGTGAGCTGCACTGGCATGCAGTGCACATCGTGTGTTATCTGTGTGTGCAAATAGGTGCACAGAGACTGTCGTCTGGAAGAGCGGCAGAGCGTGTAATTACAGCGTGATGGGGTCAGTGCAATGACAGGTGATAAACAGGATGCTCTGAGTCTGGGTGGCCCGAGATCGGCGCTGAGTAGGTGGTGGCCGGCCCGAGCTCCAGACAGATGCGGGCAGCGCATCCCAGGGCTACGGGGAAGAGTAGCAACCACACAGAAATCAGGGCTCACAAACCTTCAACTCCCAGAGCAAAGCGGGGTGTCATTCAACACACCCAGGGAAATCAGGACCCGGTAAGTATGAGTCCAGAGAAGAAAACGTGCTACAGAACTGTTTTAAGGAAAAGAAGATGGTCATACTTGGATTGAAGTGGAAAATTACTTCAGCGGCCCATGGCTGTGTCATGAGCCACTCTGGAACTTAGTGGCGTAACAATGTGTGGTCACCTTTCACAGCGCCAGGGATGGAAGGCTGAGGTAGACAGTTCTGATTCAGGGTCGCCCATGAAATTGCCATCACATGGCATCTGGGGCTGGGGCTATCTGACGGTCTAGCTCAGTGGTTCTCAACCTGTGAGTCACCACCCCTTTGGGGGTCGAACGACCCTTTCACAGGGGTCGCCTAAGACAATCAGAAAACACATATTTCCAATGGTTTTAGGAACCAAGACACCGCTCCTCTGTCCCTCTCCAGGCGGGTCTGCCCACAGGCAGACACGCCCACAAGCAGACACACCCACAGGCAGACACGCCCACAGGCAGACACACCCACAGGCAGACACTCCCACAGACAACATGAGGACCTGTATCAAAAGGTCGGGCATTAGGAAGGTTGAGAACCACTGGTCTAGGTGAATGGACAGTAACAATTGCATCTGAATAGAGAACATACCAGAAGGGTTCCAATGGTTTGTTTTTTCAGTAAAGTCTTATATTAACACCCCCAAAGCAGTGTTGAGTTGATGCTATGGGTTGAGCAGACTCCACTTTCTCTCCGTGTTAAGATTCTGCTATTTCAAAGGAGACAGCTGAATAGGAAGCATAATTTTATTTTATTGTTTTCATAGCACAGTCACTGAGAGTATTCAATGTGTGATCTGGAGAAATAACTTAGGAAGAACCCTCAAATAAATGCTTGGCATCTAACTTCTGGATTATTTTATTTTGAATTACATTGAAAAACACATTATTTATAAAAGTTTCTTGTCATGTTTGAAATATGGATATTGCTCCACTTATAGAATAAAATAAATAGGAATAAGATAGTCTGATCAGCAGACCACATTTCATGATTAAATGAGTTTTGCTCAAAAATAGAAAAAGAGCCCGGCCGGTGTGGCCCAGTGGTCAAGAGGTCACCTGTTGGATCCCGCTCAGGGCACGCGCCCAGGTCGTGGGCCAAATCCTCCGTGGGGACATGCAGGAGGCGGCCAATCGATGTTCCCGCTCTTCGATGTTTCTGTCTCTCCCTTCTTCTCTTTCTAAACATTAATAAAGAAAAAAAATTGTTTTAAATAGGAAAAGAATGGTTCTACTACTGAAATGAAACATACAAATGCCACTCATTCTCCAGAGGTATGTACCCCTGCTCACCCCATGCTTCATGTAGAAAATTACATATACTGGATATGTTTTTATGGATGCATATACTATATAAAAATGTATCTATGTTATATATAGATATATGTGTAATATATAAAACATATATTTTCATTTATATACATAAATATATACATATATACATAATAAATATAAATAAATATATAAATATATACATATATATTTCTTTTTTTTTTTTTATTTTTTTATCCTCACCTGAGGACATTTTTCGGTATTTTGTTCAGATAGAGTGAGAGGGAGAGAGAGAGAGAGAGAAACATCGACGTGAAAGCGACACATCGAGTGGTTGCCACCCACACGACCCAACTAGGGCCGGGGACAAACTGCAACTGAGGTACGTGCCCTTAGTGGGAACCGAACCCGGGTCTCTCCGGACCGCAGGCGGATGCTCTAACCACTGAGCCAAACCGGCCAGGGCTGTACATATATATTTCCAATGAAGCATAGGATGAGCAGGGCCCCTCTGGGGAAGGCAGTATGTTTATGGAAGTAAAGCGCTGATTATTCTGGGCTGGAGAGTGATTGGCAGTTGCCAGGGAGACCAAGGACTCGGGGAGGACACCGGGGAGCAGGCGCTGGGAAGCTCCAGCTGTGACTCTGCAGCCCCCTGAGGGGGAGCGGGTGGGGCTGGAGCACAGGGAGGGGGAGGAGTTGTGCAGAATGAAGTCCGCTCAGACCCCCGACCTCGGTGGCCACGCTCTCTCCACGTCCGTCCTGCGGCCCCGTGGGTCCCTCCGCTGTCACGGATGTCACTGCTTCCCCTGGTTGCGCTGTGCTTCTAGGAGCTTCTGCTTTGGCAGAGTCAAGATGGTCCACGAGGCTGGGATGGAAAAGCAGACAAGGAGCAATTTTTTACAAAGTAAATTTCCTTTTTTTTTTTTTAATCCTCACCCGAGGATATTTTTCCATTTTTTGTTCAGATAGAGTGGGAGGGAGAGAGAGAGAGAAACATCGACGTGAAAGGGACACATCGAGTGGCTGCCACCCGCACGACCCAACCAGGGCCGGGGACAAACTGCAACCGAGGTACGTGCTCTTAGCGGGAACCGAACCCGGGTCTCTCTGGACCGCAGGCCGACGCTCTAACCGCTGAGCCAAACCGGCCAGGGCTAAATTTCCTCTTTTTAACACATCAGGTAGTTGTTCTGTTTCAGGAATGGAGATGCCCGGCTGGACTAGGGGTGTGCGTGTGTGTGTGTGTGTGTTTTGCGGGGACTAACTCACTGTGCAGCAGTTATGAAAACCTTTGGCGTTTCTAAGGGCAGCGCGGTGTGGAGGGCTGGGAAGGTGAGGAGGAGGGGAAGGGGGCAGCTACACAGGAACGATGACAGCAAGTTAACACTTCAAGGGGAGCCCAGCTGGTGAGGCTCAGTGGATTGCGCATCATCCCAAGGACTGAGGTCCTGGTTCAATCCCCAGTCAGGACACATGCCCAGGCTGTGGGCTCGATCCCCAGTGGGGGCTTGCAGGAGGCAGCCGATCCATGTTTCTCTGTCATCGACGTTTCTATCTCACTCTCTTAAAAAAAAAATCAATAAAAACATACTTTTAAAAAAGTTTAAGGGGGAAATGGTGCAAGGACTTTAGGAGGAGACAGCCCTGCTATCCAGAGACCTGGCTGGGCTGTCCCCTGCTCTTTCGTTCCTTGTCCTTTGAATCAGGAACAAGCCTGGTGCTAACTGTTGAGGTGGGTCTTGAGCGGTGAATGCATCCGCAGCATTTTCAGCATTTCTGAGAGCGCAGCCATGGCAGGGGTATGAGGCTCAGCAGACACGGAAGCTGAGACCGGAGTGAGGGGGAGACAGACGAGATGCACCCCTGCCCCTTGCCTTCTCCGTTGTCCCTAGAGACACTGTGACAGATGCAAGTAGGTTTGCCAGAGAAGGACGAATGGTGCTCCAGCCAATCCTGTTTTAGTTTCGTCAGGCAGGGGGCTGCCAGCAAGACAAACACTTGCATAGAGCTGGACAGTTGAATTCTGGGTACGGAAAAACAACCAAAAACAAACCTGTCTGTACACCACCCGAATTTTGCTTTTGTAGAAACCAAATCGCGCATGTCAGTGACTCCTCATGTGAAGTCATTCGTGAAGTTGTCTTCAGGAACCGAAGTGACTTTTTTGAGGTACTAATGCTCTGCGAACTACATGTAACATTGTCCTGTGATAAATGTAATACATTCATTATAGACACATGCACACATATAAAAGTTAGAAGCTTATGTTGTTTGTGAATTGAGACAAATCTGCTTACAATGCTCTCTCCCCCTCCCACGGACAGCGTCGGGCAGAGTCTGTGACTTCGCCAGGTCCTTGGGAAATGGCGTGTCCCGGGGAATTGGCATATTTAAGACAGTAAAGTCGTCCCCCGGTGATTAGTGTAGGTCCCGCTTCCCAAGGCGGAATAACAAATCTTTGCCTTTTTTTTATCCTGAAGCATCTCAGGCACAATAGCCGGAGACTATATCCACATTAGCCGGTGGGCACACTCGGTTTCTATTTCAAAAATCCTGTAGCTGCATCCTGCGGCCTTAGCAAACGGTGGCATTGTGTCCGGTGGGAGCCCTGCATGGGGGCACTGGGACTCCTCACGGAGCCCGCACCTGCAACCCTGCTCCTGTTCTTCCCTAACTGCTCGCCGGTGTCCGGTGAGCGTGATGCACCGGGTCACGTGGACCAGGGCCGGCCGAAAAATCTCATTAACCAACACTTGCATTCATAACCAGTGTGCCCACGGCACAGCACATTCCAAATTGCGTGATTACATTTTCGATCTCACTTAAATTAAATGGAGCACATAGTCTTTTTTCCCCCCACCAAAGAGAATAGAAGAAGATGGATTTATTTTGTTGTAATAATGTCAAGGAAACTGTGGGGGAGATTAACTGTTTTTATCTTGTAGACTGTCCTTTAAAGGTTTATTCGCCTTTTCATTGACTAGACGACCTTCCCAGCAAAGGGCAGGAGCCTGAGTTTGAACGTGCGACTGCTTGGGCGCATGCCCCAGTGGAGAACGTCCGCCAGGAAGTCGGGGGTGGCTTCAGGAAGGGCAAAGGTGGGGTGGGCAGTCCAGCCCCAAATTACAGAAGGGTAGTTTTTGCATTTTGAGAAATTGCAAGGCAGAATTTTGCCTCTTTGTTATCCTTGGAATAGTATTGTTGATGATGCTTTGCTATGAAAATAGCTTTGAAAAATTGGATACAAGCATTGCTATGAAAATTCACCTGCGCATTTTTTGACAACTTGCCTACAAAAAAATGCACTTCATGGACACGAAGGTGAAAGTATGTTTACTTCTTGTGTAGAAGCGCTGACATTTTTTCACACTAACATACAATTATTTCAGTTTTTTCGTAACACATTTCAGCCAGTATTTTTAATTTGTAGAAGGCAATATACAAAGCATTCAAGGGGCATGACCTACAGTATTATTGCTGTACAGTAGAGGGTGTTCACAGTTGACGCTAAGATTATGCCTTTTGTTCTTTTTATTTTAGGTTCATTTACTTCAGCTCTCGGGTTGCTATTGATGGGCTCACTACCACTCTCCCTAAAGTTTAAGAAGAGCATTTTTTTTAAATGCCTCAATTTTATTGCATTGTTACGTAATATGAATGATTTACTACCTTCTAGAAAATGATGACCATGAACATCATGGTTACATTAATATAAATATTTTATTATAAAAATTAAAGCAACTACTCCATAATCAACTGAATATGTTGTTTTCCAAATTCAACATATATATATTTTTTTTTATCCTCACCCGAGGATATTTTTCCATTTTTTGTACAGATAGAGTGGGAGGGAGAGAGAGGAAGGGAGAGACAGAGAGAGAAACATCGACGTGAAGGGACACATCGAGTGGCTGCCACCCGCACGACCAACCAGGGCCGGGGACAAACTGCAACCGAAGTATGCGCCCTTAGCGCGAACCGAACCCGGGTCTCTCCGGACCGCAGGCCAACGCTTTAACCGCTGAGCCAAACTGGCCAGGGCAAAATTCAACATATTTTAAGATAACATAGATTTATTGAAACGTTGAGCAGTCGTCTTAAAACACAAGTTGTCAATTTCCTATATCTTCTCTATGTCATAAAATTAACTTTATTCTTTTCTGGAACATTGAAGTAGAATTGAAATTTAATAACATTACCCTCTTGAAGATCAGAAGTACTTAAAAATATTTCATAAGAATTAGTACCACTGAGAATTACAAAATTGCACTTTATACTAGAAAAACCTTAAGGATTCATCTTTTGTACATATATGTATATGTATGTATGCACGTGTACATGTATATATGAGTTTATGTGTCTATGTATGCATGCATTTATGCGTGTGTGTGTGTATGCATACATGTGTGGGGGGGTGTATTTGTGCACATGTGTATGTAAGCATATAGTCCTTAAACTAGCATAAGAAACAGAGATGAGACAAAGACGAATGGATTTAAGCACCCTCTAATCACACCCTCTCGTCAAATTGCAATGTTTTTATTGCAACGTGATGTGTCTGTCACATCTGCTCTGGATTCGTCGTTGCTCTTTGCACAGACTAAGAAGCATTGTTCCCAGCTCTGTACATCTACATAAGCAATTGACCTTTCAGAGAACAAAAGAAGTCCACATATCAGCCAGATTCCCAAGACCTCCAGGGGTTATGATGCCAGTTTTACTTTCTGCGTCCGGGCACCAGGGTGGCACAGCAAAGCACAGCAGACGCGGTGTGCGGTGGCCGGTGGCGCGGTGCAGAATGGCTTCCTCTGGAAATGAGGGAATCGCTGTGCGGTGCAGGAGCACCCGGGTTAGGGTACCACCGTGGAGCCTCCACGCGACAGCCGGTCCCGGGAGAGGGGCCATGCTGGTGAGGAACAGCACGCCTTTGGGAAGAACAGCTGAAACAGTGTGGGGTCTGCAGGAATATTTCAGTCGGCCCTGTCATCTACATGGACCCTTAAATATGCCAGCTTAGCCGCTTTTGAGTTAGTTATAGGATAGTTATACTACATTTGTTAACACGTGAACATCATCAGCACCAATTTTACTCGCACGCTTGCAAACATACAAACATCATTCACACAAGGTTGAATTGTAGTCTAAAAATACAACAGCTATTTAGGATAACTGTTGTAATAACATAGGCTGTATACGGTTTTTAATACTCATGAAACAAGTCTTTGCTGTGTTGACAGTAAAAGTCAACTAGGTATTTTGTCCCCAGAAGTGATTTATTTGGCAGAAAGAGAGGATTGCAGTTGAGCGCACACAGTCATGGCTTGCCAGGGGCACACACTGACCCAAGAGACAGAAGCCCCTTCTCAGAGTGAAGCCCAGGGCTGCCCCCTGCAGACAGCTCTGTTGGAAGCCTGGTTTTCCCTTAGGGCTTTCCCAGGGACACAGGGTTGAGAGCCCCTCCCCCAAACTCTCCGGATTCCTGTTAAGGTCTCTGTCGTAAATGTGGACAGTTCTTAACTATATGTGCATGCCCGTTGGATTCTGTTGGCTTACGGTGTCATTCAAGTGTCCTGTATTCTTTCCGAGTTAGAGAAGGGTTGGAGAAGTTCCGACATTTATGAGTGTGGACGGGTCTGTCTCTCCTTTTAGCTTTCCAGTGTGTGCTGTGCCTATTATGAAGCTCTACTGTCTGAGATGTACACATTCAGGGTCATTATTTTGTCATCAGCCAATGCCCCTCTTTATCTCTAGCAATGTTCCTTACTCTGAGTCTATTTTATGGGCTTTTCATGTAGTCACTCCTCTTTATTGTTCTTTTAAATAAATGTGTGCATGATATTTCGTTTTTTTCCTTTTCCTGTCAATCTCCATGTTGTATCTGAAGTCTCTTCTAAACAGCATGGAGTTGAGTCGTAGATGTTTGAATCCACTCTGCTAATCTCTGACCTAGAAATAGACCCATGTCCAAGGCAAACTGTGCCAGATACATTTTCATGTTAAGCATCAGTCGTGGGGTTTCGTCAGTTTTCATCTGATTCCGGCCCTCAGCCTACGAGCCAGTGCTGAGCAGAACAGAAAGGAGATGTTTCGCGGATCCCCCTTCACAAAATCATAAGCAATTGGATTATAAGCCACTAAGTATGGGGGGCAGGAGATAATTTGTTTATTCAGCAACAGATAAGTTGTTTTACTACATTTTTTAAAAAAAAGAGTTTTACTAGCAAAATTTTGAAGCAAAGAAATCAGACACAGAATTAAATGCACGAGATGATTCCATTTACGTAAATTTCGGAAAAGATAAAATCCGCCTGTGGAGGTAGAAGCTGTAAGAGTGGTTGGCAAAGCTGTGATGAAGGGAAGGGCGTGGTGGAGGTCACTGCGTATTTTTCTTTGTCTATATTTGACGTGCATGATAGTGAAACAGGTGTGCTCATTTTGTGGAAAAATATAATTACACACTACATATACTTGGGATTGTCTATATATTTGTAATAATCAAATAATAAACATCTGCAAAAAAAATAAACAGATAAAATAAATGTGAAGAAGTAAATTATCACTTGATGCATTAAAAAAAAAATTATTCAACCTTTACCATGTGTGTATTTTAATTTCCATCAAAAAGGGGTCATTAGACGTCTACCGCAGGGTGGTTTTCTAGCTGGTCAGCCTCTGCCTGGGATTCGGGCGTTGCGTCCCTCTTCTGAAGACTCGGCCACATTTAGACTCTCCACCTGTCGTCCTGTGGGATGGCTGCTCCTCATGACAATCAGGAGAGATTCAGGGAACACGGGACAGATGTGGACCTGAAGCAGAACGCTTCCTTTGGGCCTGTCTGATCTGTACTCTGCCGATCGTCCTTCCCGGCAGCAACCGACTGCACTCTGTCATCAGTTATTAGACACTGCCCGTCTCTCCGCGTGCCGTGTCCTGCACTGAGCTCCCATTTGGATACTTTCCTACCAGAAATTACAAGTCAAAGTGCAGAACACGATGCTGCTCACAGAACCAGAGTTCTGTGCACTGAATTGTTTTAAGCATAATCCATGCCCACAGAGAATGCTCACAGACCATGTCCCCAGACCATGCCCCTAGACCATGCCCCCAGACCATGCCCCTAGACCATGCCCCCAGACCATGCCCCCAGACCATGCCCCCAGACCATGCCCCCAGACCATGCCCACAGACCATGCCCCTAGAGCATGCCCCCAGACCATGCCCCCAGACCATGCCCACAGACCATGCCCCTAGAGCATGCCCCCAGACCATGCCCCCAGACCATGCCCACAGACCATGCCCACAGACCATGCCCATAGACCATGCCCCGACAGCAAGTAAAATAATCTCACGATGAAAGGGAAATGTCAGAGTATGTTGCTTTTTGTTTCTCATGAGTGGAGTTCTGGGAAGTTCTCACCACATCCCTCCTTTCCCCAAAGGAGTCCTCCAGTGAATTCAATAAATTGCCATTTGTTACCTCCTGCATATTCCAGAAGTATACCACCATCTCTCTAATTAAAAAAGAAATGTTTTATAATTGATTTTAGAGAGAGAGAGAAACACCGATGAGAGAAACATTGATGAGAAAGCCAGCTATCAGCTGCCTCCTGCACGCCCCTCACTGGGGATGGAGCACACCCCTGGGCGTGTACCCCACTGGGAATGGAGCCCCATGCTCGGTGCCTGGGGAGATGCTCAACCTCCGAGCCGCACCAGCCAGGGCTCCCTCCATCTCAAACTCTTCGAATGTAACCGGGTGAAGGTAACACTCCCAACTGCAGTGTGTCCCTGAACTCGCTGCCGTAACCTCGCTGGGGAATTCTGATACACACTGTTGGACACGGATTCTCCTGCTCACACGGGACGCGTCTGGCTGCTTCCTCGCGCCGGGGATCCCTGGCTCCTGCCAGGCTGTTGTCCAAGGCCCTGTTACTCCGCACCCCCTTCCAGCCTGGCCCACGAGACCCGCGTGGACAGTCTCTCGTCTCCGCTCCCCACGCGCTGTGGTTTAGGCCTGTGCTCTCACGCCTCACAGACACACATTTTTATACAAATCGGAACAGCTCAGTTCTTCTCCACCGTCTCTGTCAGAGCTGTGGCTGAGAACAGACACTGATGCCACACACTGGTTCTGTCCCGGTCGAAGCCCGCGGTCCCCTCCGAGGCCCAGCCGCCCGGTAAGAGGGCTGAACGCGGCTCTCGCCCTGGGGACCCCTCCCTGGCTCTGCACGTGGCGGTCTGATAGTCCCCGCTGATCTGCGGACAGATTTCCGTGAACAGTGCTCACGCTGGGCCTGGAAGAGCCGGGCAGAGTCACACGGAGGGTCCACGGACGACAGGAGACACGGTTTCCTCCTGGAACACGTCAGAGGCTGTGAGCGGGCACCGGGACTGTGGGCCGCGGTTCCGCGGGGGCCTTTCCCGTGATGTGTGCTCGTCCTGTTAGGGGTCCCACTGCCCTGTCACCTCCCTGGGTCCTTTAGCCACACCGATGGCGGGGTCCTGGGTTCCCCTGTGCACAGAGCCCCACTTCACGCCTGTCCCTGAGCAGCGTGACAGACCCCGGTGGGTCCCCCACAGGCCGCCCGTCAATAATTCACCAGGGACGCAGTGGTGGTGACAGTCATACAGCCGAATGCTCATGGAAACAGATGTGCACACGCAGGAATATGTAAGTCTGTGAACCCTGGGAACCACCTGAGAGAACACGCCTGAAAGGAAGTTATCGGCGTTGCAGCATCGGCACCGGCGTTGGGACTGAGCCTGGCATGCGCGTGCGGGGACCTGGAACCCCGGTAGTCCTGGGTCACGGAACCTGCTGTTCGGGAAGGCAAATGTCAAGGAACGGATGCCCTTGTTCAACTCTGTCTCTTTCCGCCGCACCTTTTAATTACAGCCATTTCCTTTGAAGAGGGATTTGGGGATCATGTTTCTCTAATCCTGTTTTAAAATTGTTTCAGTGCAATTCGTACTGAATGAATGGATCTTGGCTCCAGAATATGACTAAGACTTTTTGGGGAGCCTGTTCATCCCTCAGAGGTGTTGCGTTCCTGCTTCCCCTTAATTTACTCCCTCCCCGGTGTCCACGGGGTTCTGCCCTGCTCTGGCACCGCATGATGCCACATTGCGGGGCTCAAATGACTGATGCCACTTCTCCTGAATTAGCTGCCCTGGGTTTCTCCTCTGTGGAAGGAAAAAACCAAGGATGCCTGATCAAACGCTTCGCCCGAGACCCCGAGGGCCGGCGGCGGCCTCCGTGTCACCAGGGAGCTGACAGTGCCATCACACGCTCACATGCGCCAGGCGCCGGCCTGCTGGGCTGCAGGTGATACTGTGCCCCAGTGCCCACCGGCTGCCTTAGAGGCTTAATGAGCACCCAGGAGGGACAGGTCTCCTGCTCCCCAGAACGGGAAAGACTTCACAGAGTGAGAGGGGCTCTCCCGAGCCCTTTCCACGGACATTTCTGTGATTGCCGTCACCCTCCGGAGCTGGATGGGTTGGACGCAGCAACGGTGTGTTTCCATGGTGCCGTCTTCATCAGCCCCTTTCACAGATGAGCCAGGCAAGGTCCAAAGATGCCATCGGAGTGACAACACGTGAATCCAATTGCCGGCACATTATAAATGAGCATTTTTATATTGCCTAACATTTCCCTGATCATTGCGAATTTCAAGGCTGAGAAGAATCAGCACTACTTTAACATTCCTTTGCGAGTGTGAACAATGACCCCGCGACTTGGATGCACATGTGGGATAAATTTCCAGCGTATATTGGCCAGCAGGCTCGAGTCTGTCAGAGGGATGAGTATCCTCACAGGCTCAGAAACCAAGCCCTTCCTTGCCCTCTGGGGGCGACAGTTACCTTTAATCATCTCGTGGCTTTATTTCCAAATTATTGTCAAAATAAATACACTCAGGATAACAGAGAAAAGGGGACTCATACTAAATAAGCATATACTATTTATGAAATTTATGATAAACCCAAGTCCTCATTTGTCATATTAGAAGTTTTCAATGTGATCAGAATGTTTCTAGGAAAGCCAACATTCTTACGGAGATCACACTCTGTCCCTTAACGTCACAGCTCATTGTGCCGAGTGGAGTATTCGACCACGTTCCATTTGCACAAAAGGCGTTTTCTGAGAGATTGCGAAGCAAACCCAAAGCCAACCTTCTGGAAGCAAAGAGGGGGGATCTGGCATGCGACATTTCTCTCCCTTGCTGTTTTTACACATGGCACAAAGTTTGATAGCAGGGTTTGGAACCTGTTATTTATTACAGCTTCAAGAGTGTGCCCACCGCCTGCCTGCTTCTGGGACGGAGGCAGTTCGTGAGGAGGTGCCATGCGACTTCAGATCGCCTGAGGAAGCCTCCAGGCGGAGCCTGCGTTCATTCAGTGCGTGTGTGTGTGTGTGTGTGTGTGTGTGTGTTTCCAGTTGTAGTTCATTTTTGAACATCTACATAGAAATATCGTTGGAGTTAGGGTTTGGAGTCCTGAGAGCAGCCCATGGTATTAGGATGGAGCTCTTTTCCGTGGAGCGATAGTTATTTACCTGCCCACTGCCGTTCGGCCGGCAAACGTGACTGTGAGCTGGGGCCACTGGCTTTGTCTTGAGGTGGATGAAATTGACAGAGCTGCACCCCTGTCGGGCCACCTCAGGAGAAGAAGTTTCCGTTTGTGCCTTAGGAGTGAAGGAAAACATAAGACACGAGCACGTGTGGTCCCTCATGTGACAGTCACTCTCTCGTGTCGGATCTACCGTCAGAAATGCTGTTCACCATTTTATCAAATCGTCCAGTCTCTTTAGTCAAAGCTAGTGTGAAAAAAAAGGGGGGAACTTTGAGCTCATTTTAAAATATCCTGATTAATTCTTTCTTCTTGTCATTCAAGCAAATTTCATTGAAAAATGCTCCTGATAGAGAATGATAACACACACACATGGAATGGCAGACAAATGATGTTTTCTGAAGAAAACGTGGCCCTCAGGACATGCCAATATGCTTAAAACTCTACACAAATATTTTTATTGAACAAGAACGAAGACACAAAGCTCTCCATTCCTCTCTCCCTTCCTCCAAATTTGCCATTTGAATTGAATTAATAATAACCTGGCTTATAAATTTGCCTATGCTAATCCCTTTTGGAGCTTAAAATAGTATTGAGTGGATATAAAAAATTCATGGAAATAATAATGCACCATCTTCTTCACAGGGAAAAATATTTAGTGGGAAAACCAGGTATCTGGGTCATGTAAACTGCGTAGACATTAAATGGTAAATATTAACTTGAGGATGCATTTTCACACACAGCCCAAACTGCTATATATTCAGCTTCTCTAGCATCTGAATTTGTGTTTTATCTTTTTCTAATAGGATCTCCTGCCACAGAACTATTTCTAAGAACAAGCAATCAGGTAGTTACACAAACTCAGGTAATAACTTCAGTATCTAGTATCTTGCTAAAATAGCAGAACACAGATTCCCTTAAGTAGTAATATTAAATGGAAAATGAAACCTTTTTTTCTATAATCAAACATAGTAAATGTTAGACCGTGTCAAGGTAAGTCACTCAGTGGAGTAAGCCTTTAGATCACAAAGCAAATAAAAATTTAAACAATAACTATTCCGGTAAAAATTCCCTATGACCTATTTACCACAGTAATTAAATCTATTGTAATTTCTACACTGTATTTGACAAATGACTCTGTTACAAATATTTACTTTGTTTGACAAATCATGCCAATTATGAAGTGAATTCACAGTTAATTAAGGAATTAAAGATTTAATTATTTTTGCTAATTTTAGAAGTAAAATAAAATAACTTTCTAATATTTTAACAGGTTGTGTATGTCTTGGTACCCATTCACTTCTTCATATTATGCCATGTAATGATATAGATAATACAAGGGACTCTAAAGACAAGTTTATTATTTTTTAAAATAATTTTGTCAGATAGCCGGGCCAGCGTGGCTCGGTAGATTGAACGTCATCCCATGGACTGAGAGGATCTGGTTTGATTCCTGGTCAGGCACATGCCCAGGTGGCAGGCTCGATCCCCAGTAGGGGGCGTGCAGGAGGCAGCTGATCGATGTTTCTCTCTCACATCCATGTTTCTCTCTCTCTCTAAAAATTCAATAAAAATATATTTAAAAACATAATTTTGTCAGATATACAAAGAAAAACAGATACAGGGCCACACACAGAGTAATGAGATACCCCTGAGACATCACGGGAGCTAAAGTACATGCAACAGGTCTTTGTAATCCTTGAGGGGGTTCCTTTCCCAACCTAGAGTTTTGTCCACAGGCTTGGTATCAATTGTCATCATCAAGTCAATACATGCTCTTGGAACTGCATTCCTGACGCTAGAACACAATGAAAGAAAACGTCATGGTTGTTGCCCATGATTCCATCAATCACTGGGAACTTTGACAATTCATTCTAAGGCACGTTTTATAGAATTTCAGGATGTAGGCAGACTCTGCGTCACACTCTCTCCGCGGGGTACTTCAACAGGTGACAGGGTGAGGCAAATGGGAAGGACACTTGTTTTTTTCCCAGGGTGAGTCCATGGAGTAAATTGTCCCTTGAATACTTTCATTATCATTGTGGACCGAGAAGAGCCATGGATAGTTCTTGTTGAGCAAAGAGCTGATATTGACCGTAATTAACCATAATTTACTACGCAAGCCTTCTCCTGGGAGTTGTAAGCCTTCCATAGACTCCCGGGTTCCCAAATCGTGCCCTGGGAATGGTTCTGCCAGTTCAGCTGCTGTGTAGGAGGGAGACAGACCCCTGGAACCCCCTTTGAAATGTGGATGCATTGTCAAAGCCCATGGGGTTTCCGGGTTGTGTGTAATCATCTACTTGTGAACGTATTTTCTTCACATTTCCTTTCCTTCAGCTCCCAGCAGGACATTAGAAAATAAACTTCTTTGTTCTTCGACTAGCAAACATTGAGCTCTACAAAGATTCCTGTGACTTTCATGACGACCGTTTGCACAGAGAGACCATGTCCGGGATCTGCAGGTGGGAGTGGCGTGTCCGCAGACAGGCATCGCGTGCAGAGCCTTGCAGTGGAAGACCGGAGCTGTGCTGGGCTTGGTCAGGATCCTGACCTCTCTCCAAGCCCAAGTTCACACTGGACATCTCTGAACACACGAGCCCTTGCAAGCAGACATTTATCTAGCTAAGGGGTTATGAGGACCATGGTGCTCTGGGCTGTACTAAAAACTCCTTGCCCTTGACCGCTGCAAGTAGAAAGATTTGAGAATTAAATCGTCATTTCTAGACTCATCTCTGTTGAAAGGAAAGAAAATGTCCGTGACTGTTTGTTGTATTATTTTCAGCCATCTCTAACTCCTTTGACTTTCTGCGTCGGCCTTTGTTGTCACTGCTGTGGCTGAGGAATCAGCATCGGCCTCTGGAGGGACTGGATGGGTCCCTGAGCGAGAAGAGGCCGAAAGCATGTACCTGGGCTCTTCTACTCTGTTAAGTCCTGGGCTTCAAATCCTATGTGTAGGAAAGGCCATGAACCCTTCTCCCCCTTACTTTCGCTTTATTCTTCTCCCTCCCACCCGGCCCCTCCTCCACCCGAGGACGGGTCCACTTCCTTTCCCGACTCTTCACAGTCCTTAATAATGACGTAGTGAACGGTCACAGGCAATGAGATCTCAGTTTTACTTTTCATTTTGATACCTTTTATTAACTTGTTTATCTGATTCCATACCGACATTTCCCCAAATGATTAAAAAGAGGTACATTCATTCATTTGTTTAGTGTTTCGAGATATTACCAATGTGGCACAAACTATAATGGTGCAAGGGTTTCCTTTTTGTTTTTTTCTTAAATCTTTTTACAGATTTTATAGAGAGAAGAAGGGAAAGGGAGAGAGATGAAAACATCAATGACAGAGAACATCAATCGGCTGCCTCCTGCACGCCCCCTACTGGGCATCGAGCCCACAACCAGGCATGTGCCCTGACCGGGAATTGAACTGGCGACCTCTTGGTCCACAGGACAACACTCAACCAACTTAACCACACTGGCCGGGCGTGAGTTTTCAAAAATAACCTGGGCACAGACCTCCAGCATCTAACCTATTAATGTAGGAAATAGATACTTTTTAAGGATATCTAACTAGGGACATTTTGTAACATAAAAATAAAATAGGAATTAATTGACTTCGGAAGAGGGAGTGACTCATTTGGGGGTACCATGTGCCAGGGAATCTGGGCAGGAAAGAATGGAGATGATAATGACGATAATACTAGGGCAAATAATAGCTCATCTTGGTAGATGCTTACAATAAGTCTGGCTTTCCAATCTCTCTCTGCGGTAAACACCCTGATAAATCAAATGTGGAGATGCTCTGATACATGCTTTCTCCGGTCCTTCTCCGGAATCATTAACACGGCTAATGCCCAGCCATCCCCCCCCCCCCCCCGCTCTCTCAGAAGCAGCACATCGAAGCTCTTATTGCCTAAGGGGAGTGTGTAGGTTGGGCAGAGATGGGGAGGACAGTGGGCTATATTGGGTGGGACTAGACGGGCTACATTCCCAAGCAGCCGCCAGACCCAGAGCCCCTCCCAAGAACGCACTAAGCTGGAGTTGACCGTGGCCACCAGAATGCACACGTCCTGATGGCAAAGTGACAGGTTTGGAGGAGTCCAGCTTGACCCGAGGTCCTATAGCAGCTTGCTGCACAGATCCTCCCTGGTCATGTCATGACTGGGATGACAACGCCACGCCACCTGCCACATGACAGTGGTGGTGTACTGGATCATGCCGGTTAGTCCTGAGAGCAGCCCTCCGGGGAGGTTCTCACGGTACCCCTTCCACACCTGCGCGGGGACGGAGAGGCACAGACAGTGAGCTCGTGCCCCAGGTAAAGCGGCTTCTATGAGAACAGGTGTCAGAGTCCTGGCTTCTTAGCTCTGTGCGTCAGGGACACCTGGAGAAAAAGCTCACGTGCGTGTAAACGTGGGGGAAAAGTAAGGGAGGTTGCATTAAAATAAATTACGGCCCATGAGAAAAAAGTTATTAAATGCTCCTTTTAATGGGAATCCAGGCAGATAACTGAATACGATTCCAGACTCAAAGCCCATCTGCTAGCGTGTGGTTCCAGGGGAGAGCCTCAGTCCTAACCTGTCGAGGGAGGGCGCTGTTCCTGTGACCTGGGTGCACAGGCATCCACGGCTGATGGTATCAGATGGTAACCATAGTTGCTTAAAATCAAATCTGTTGTCACTTATTAGGCAGAAGAATCATGAATATTTGAAAAAAAGCAGTTTTTGTTCTTCTACCACAGTTGGCTGAGGACCCTCGGACCATTTGGCTTCCTACGTGGACATGCTGTGCTAGGGAAGGGCTTGACCTTGAGAGCCATGTGTGAAACAGGTCATCCAATGTGATGTTAATCATAGACCCATCTGGAAGACATCTGAGAGCCAGCATCTGGCCGAGTCTCACTGCTGTGCATGCTGCTGGACTCCTCCTGAATTCCCAGCCCAGAGAGGACCACACCGGAGGGAGGCTGTGAGGACGCCGGGGTGCACCGGGCTGCACCGGGCTGGCTTCTCCCCCGGACAACCGCAAGGCCCGGCGTCCTTGGGGACATGTGTGATTTATCGGTGAAGCAGTCAGAGGAAATAATGAAACTGGACGATGTACCTGCTTCTCCCCACCATCAGCCCTGAAGTTAAACATGAAACACCCCAAAAGAGAGCATCATAAAATGTGGACCAGGAAAAACGTTAAATTCAAGAGACAGAGGAAGCACAAACTACTGTTTTATTTTTTCCAGCATTTTCTCTGCCATGAGGCCGGGGCAGCGACCTGCTGATTCTCATAACGACGACGAGGGCTCTTTCGTTCTTAGTTTTGAGGGTCTGGGGGAAGTCTTCGTTTCCCTCTCCCGTTAGTTACCTCCTCGGGGGAAGGGAAATGTGTTTTATATATGTGGCTTTGAGAATAATGCCCTTTCTAATGTAAAAAGAAGCATTTCCCGGACCCCAAGATTCTTCTAATTAATGTCTTTTTTTTGTTTGTTTTTATTCTCACCCGAGGACATTTTTCCATATTTTGTTCAGATAGCATGGAAGGGAGAGAGAGAGAGAGAGAGAGAGAGAGAGAGAGAGAGAGAGAGAGAAACATCAACGTGAAAGGGACACATCGAGTGGCTGCCACCGGCACGACCCAGCCAGGGCCGAGGACAAACTGCAACCGAAGTACATGCCCTTAGCAGGAACCGAACCCTGGTCTCTCTGGACCACAGGCCGAAGCTCTAACCGCTGAGCCAAACCAGCCAGGGCTGTTCTGATTAATTTCTCCCATAATTCTAACTCAGCTCAGGGGAAATGTATGCTGTTTGTGTGGAAGCATATGTAGGCTGCGGAAGGACCTTGGCCAGAGGTGGACCTGGGGATGGCTCCCGAGAACACAGTGGCTCCATCTGAAACGCAGCCTCTTGACTGCTGCCTCCCGTCCCGGCCGAAGGACCGGTTAGCAGGTGCTCTTCGGATGTGCAGCGAGCCCATTGTGCTGGCTCTTTGAGGTCACTTGTCCCAGCTCTGCACTTCACCCCGAAGAAACGGAGGGGAAGGGATCCATTCACCTCGCAGCATGAGGCAAACTGCTTCCAGACCTGCCCTGACTTCAGGCCGCATTGATCCTTCCAAGCGGCCTCTCCCTACCAGTGTGACGACCTCGAGACACTGCCTGGAGCCCAGGACTCGCGCAGTTCTGATGTGTTTCTCACAGGTCAAAGAAGTCATTGACAAGCAGTCAACAAGCAGATAAAAGGGCTGTATGAAGCGTAGAATCAGAAATAGTTCATTAACTGAGTAGACCCATGCACCCAGAAAGGAAATTAAATGCATGATTAAATTGGAAATAACTTAGTGTTTCTAAAACTTTTGGATTTGATAACACCACACAAAATAGCATCTGCCATCTCCTGAAGAAAATCTCAAAATGAGTCAAGGTAACAAAAACTAATAAAACAATTAAAACAATGCGCGCTCTCTCTCTCGACCTGCCCCATGTACCCAGCATGTTCTTCAGTGTTTCATGAGTTCTGTAATTTCTTATACGTTTAAAATGATGGTCAACACCCTTAGTTCATCGCCAATGATGATAGAGCCTCAACAGGACCCAGAATATATTTGCTTTCAGATTACTTCACAAGAGATACTGACACAAGAAACAGAGTTCTCAGGCGTAGCATGTGCAAGGTAGCGAAGGCATTACACCGGCTCGTCAGCCACGTGGAGTCCTGATGCCACAGCAGGGACGCCGGAAGGGTGCTCAGCACTCAGGAAGTGGCACCGATAGTAACATCATGTTCTGGAGATTATTTGCACATAATGGCAGCCATGTGTCACCTTTATGAATATTCACTTATGCCCATGCTGAGGTCTGTTTTATTTGAACTGCTGCGCTCTCGGGTGTCCATGACATTGACTGATCTTTAATAACTAGTCGTACCACGGAGGACTACCTGGGACAATCTCGAATCCTGGAAAACCAACCTGTGCGCAATTTAGCTTCTTACTCCACACCCGGCGACGTCATCGCGCTTGTTTTCAAGCTGAAACATGTATTTACTGAGTCTTCCGACAGACCAGCCAGATCCCATGATGTTTGCTTACGGAAAATTATTAACACAATTCAGGAATAGCTGGAAAACTTCACATTCTATAAAGAGAAGGGGCATCTGTTTCCAACAGACACC
Organism: Molossus molossus; assembly: GCF_014108415.1. Taxonomy (NCBI): domain Eukaryota; kingdom Metazoa; phylum Chordata; class Mammalia; order Chiroptera; family Molossidae; genus Molossus; species Molossus molossus. Next base: position 114,194,188 of record NW_023425399.1, read on the forward strand.
CTACTATGAATGCGCAAAGAGTAATACCCCAGTTCCCCAGAGGGCCACCCGCCGCCTGGAGGCACAGCCCATAGCTGCCCTGGTGGGCTCTTGGGGACAGTCTTGAAGATACAGATGATGCGAACCTCAATGACTTGTTCTTTAAGATGCATCTCTGCATTAAAGAGGGGAAATCAGAAAAAAAAAATCTGTAGGTGGCAGCTGGAAAATGAGGCGAAAGCCAGAGATGACCGCTTCAGTCTCTTCATTTGAAATAGATCAGGGGGTCAGAAGTAGAGCCAGAAACTCCGCTGCTGGGAAGAGAGGAACCAAACAGCGGCAGTGTTGACTCCCATGAGGCTCTGAGGACATCATCCTTGCCAGTAGCAGAAGAGCTGAGAACATTTCCACCCCCGCCCCTGCTACCACACGTGCTGTTGTATTTGTTGAGTAGGAACGGACATGTATGAATGGCGGTGCCCAAAATATCTGTCCACATGCTGATCCCCAGCACCTGCACATGTAGCAGATGACCCTGGATTATCCCGAAGGCCCTCCATCCAATCACAAGTGTCCACGTAAGAAGCAGATCTGACGCTCGGAAGAGAAGACACAGTGAAGGCAGAGATTGGAGTCACGTGTCCCTAAGCCAAGGAAACCAGCAGCCACCAGACCTTGGAAGAGACAAGGGACACGTTGTCCCCGAGGTCCTCTGAAAGGAGGTCAGCCCTGTGACGCCTTGGATTTGAACTTCCACCTCTAGAATTATGACAGAAGGCGTTTCTGTCCCTTCCTGCCTCCACGTTGTTGGTCATTGGCTGTGGCAGCCTCAGGAAGGTCGCACAGAAGCCACAGGACCGGGACCTGATTCCCGTGAGAGCAGGTGGCCGTGGGGATGCTCTGGGTGGATGCCTTGCAGACCAGTGTTCAGCCTTTCCGCGTCTGTCGAAAATACGAACACCAGGATTCTCGGAAACACGACCGCGTTCACTGTCCACAGGCTGCAGGACACAGGAATCGTTTTTGGACTTGAACCTCTTCAACATATGATATCCGTGCTCAGAACCGGGACCTGTGGCGGGTCACCCTGCGCACCGTCCCCATGGAACAGGCGCTGCCCTCAGCTGTACGGCGGCCTCGGGAGGGCCAGCTGCCAGCAGGTGGTCTCAGCTTGTGGAGGAGGCAATGTGACTGGCAGGGAACATCCTACAGGGACCGGAGGGGGTCCCCTCCTGCTGAGTCCAGTGCCTTTGGGGCGGCGGAGACCTTCCGTTCAGGTCTGCTTGCTGCAGGGGGTCCCACCGGTCGAGCCCCGGTGCTCCTGGGTGACACAGCCAGGGGACACTTCCAGTCGGGGTCTCGAGAAGGTGCAGCGAGTGCTAACAGGACTGGCAGGCGGTTTCCTAAGGCGAAGAGCACCTTTCTTAGCGCTTTTAAGACGCTGAAAGAACGGACATGCGGCTCGTCGTCCCTAACAAACTCCGTCCACGAGACACACCCTCGGACTGGAGCTTCCCGTCATGTTTGCCACGTGCTGTGTCCATGGAGGGTGCTCTGTCCCCGCCCTTCTCAGTGTAGGAAGATGATGTCCATTGAACAGGACATGTTTCCCTGCGAACACTTCCAGGCCGTTTGTTGTCTTTAATCCCAACAATAATGGAACTTCCTGATTTGTCGGCTGTATCCCAACACGAAGACACACGAGTGTGAAGGTCTCTGGATGTTTTTTGGCTCAGTGCTTAGTGAACCTCAGGCATTTTAGGGCAGCTCCTGGCTTAATGCATCAAGTCGTAAATATCTGTGAAATTTCTGGAAGAACAGTCAACTTGATATGAGATGGTCCAACTGATCAAACTATCACTAACTACATTTGTGTTTCATCTAGATCATTGCAGATATCTGTATGATTTGATACAATTAGATAAAAAATACACTAGACATATGGATTTTGTAAAGGACAACAGTTAATATGACATAGGCCCGGTCCTAAAAATATGCTGTAGTTAAGAATACACTTTGCTCTAATGTTCAGCAGAGCAAATCTGCTCAATAATGAGGTGCAAACTGTGATTAACAACCAGTTGGAATATGAGGTCGTATAGGTTCAGTGTAACAAAGGGAGTTGTGTTCCTGACTTGTATTTAGCAGGGAGATCACATGAAGTTTTGAGAAATACCCTGACCGTATATCCAGTTTATATGGATGCCAAGATTACTAAACTACGTAAACTCTTCACAGGGTACACTCTGATTTGTGTTTGTGTTTGAGGGTGGTTCTTTCTTTTTTTGTTTAGTTGCAGAGACAGGAGGGTGCATTGTCATCAAATTTCGGAGGTTTGTGCTGCCCACATTTGCGTAGCACATAGAGGTTCAGTTCAAATGTGTCATCAGTTAGACACATTTTCTAACTGATGAAAAACATGGGGCTTTGTATGGCCTCATGCATGGACAGAACTTTGAAAAATTATCTTACAATAATGTGTCAGTTAAAACCTCATCATAAAAAATGTTAACAACAAATATAAACACAAAGAAATGCCCCAGTTCTTGAATTACCTTTGCATTTTCTTTTGTTACCGAATTTTCAGTAACTGATTTAGGCATGAATTGTAATGAATTGGATATGTAAACAGGAAACTAGGGAAAAGAAAGATGTGATGGAAGAACTGACCCTTGTTTGTATCTGCGTTTCTTCTGTTTTTATTTATTTATTTATTATTTAATTTATTTATTTATTTTTGTTACAGATGTTTCTCCTGTTTCCCCTACTGATTCCCCCTCCTTCTCCCTCCCCGCCCTGACCCCAGCTTTGTTGTCCATGTCCATTGTTCATGCACACATGCATATAAGTTCTGTGGTTTATCTCTCCCCCACCACCCCCTCTTCTGGGAATTGTCAGTCTATACCCCACTTCCACGTCTCTGGAACTACCCCATTCCTCAGACTGTTATGTTCATTATATTCCACAAATAAGTGAGACCATATGATACTTGTCTTTCTCTGTTTGGCTTGTTTTGCTTAGGATGATACTTTCCAGTTCCCTCCATGTCGTCTCAAAGGATAAGAGATCTTTCTTTCTTACAGCTGCATAGTACTCCATTGTGTATATGTACCACTGCTTTTTTATCCACTCATCTACTGATGGGCACTTGGGCTGTTTCCAGATCTTAGCTATTGTAAATAGTGCTGCTACAAACATGGGGGTATATATATTTTTTCTGATTGGTGTTTCAGGATTTTTAGGGTATATTCCTAGAAGTAGGATCACTGGGTCAAATGGAAGTTCAATTTTTAATTTTTTGAGGTAACACCATATTGTTTTCCATAGTGGCTGCACCAGTCTGCATTCCCACCAGCAGTGTACTAGAGTCCCCTTTTCTCCACACCCTCGCCAACACTTGTTGTTTGATGATTTGTTGATGGCAGCCATTCTGACAGGTGTGAGGTGATACTTCATTGTTGTTTTAATTTGCATCTCTCTGATGATTAGTGATGTTGAGCATTTCTTCATATGTCTATTGGCCATTTGTATGTCCTGTTTGGAGAGGCGTCTATTTAGTTCCTCTGCCCATTTTTTAATTGGGTTCTTTGTCTTCCTTTTGTTGAGTTGTATGAGCACTCTATGTATATTAGAAATTAACCCCTTAGCTGATATATCATTGGCAATTATGTTCTCCCATACAGTGGGTTGCCTTTCCATTTTGATGATTGTATCTTTTGCTGTGCAGAAGCTTTTGAGTTTGATGTAGTCCCATGTGTTCATTTTCTCCTTTGTTTCTATTGCCTTTGGTGATGTATCAGTGAAAATTCTGCTGCGTAAAATGTCTGAAATGTTCTTGCCTACAATTTCTTCTAGGATTTTTATGGATTCATGAGTCACATTTAAGTATTTTATTCATTTTGAGTTTATTCTTGTGTATGGTGTAACTTGATGGTCTAAGTTCATTTTTTGCAAGTAGCTGTCCAATTTTCCCAACACCATTTATTAAAGAGGCTGTCTTTACTCCACTGTATGCTCTTGCCACCTTTGTCAAATATTAATTGCGCATATTGCCTTGGGTCCATTTCTGGGTTCTCTGTTCTGTTCCACTGGTCTATTATGCCTGTTCTCGTGCCAGTACCAGGCTGTTTTGATTACAGTGGCTTTGTAGTATAACCTGATCTGGTAATGTGATCCCTACTACTTTGTTCTTCTTTTTCAAGATTGCTGTGGCTATTCAAGGTCCTTTTGGGTTTCATATGAACTTTTGAAGTATTTGTTCTAGTTCTGTGAAGTATGTCATTGGTATTTTGATGGGGATTGCAATGAATCTATAGATTGCTTTGGGTAGTATGGACATTGTAATGATGTTGATTCTTCTGATCCATGAACAAGATATGTGCTTCCACGTTTTTATATATTCCTCTTTCCTCTATTTTTTTTTTTTTTCCCAATGTCCTGTAGTTTTCTGCAAATAGGTCCTTTACTTCTTTGGTTAAATTTATTCCTAGGTATCTTATTTTTTTGCCATGATGGTAAATGGGATTGTTTTCTTAGTTTCTCCTTCTGTGAGTTCATCATTGGTGTATAAGAATGCCATCGATTTCTTGATGTTAATTTTGTATCCTGCTATTTTTCCAAATTCATTTATTAAGTCTAGTAGATTTTTGATGGAGTCTTTGGGGTTTTCTAAGTATAGTATCATGTCATCTGCGAATAACGACAGTTTCACTTCCTCCTTTCCAATTTGGATCCCTTTTATTTTTTTCTTCATGTCTGATTGCTGTGGTTAAGACTTCTAGTACTATGTTAAATAAAAGTGGCAAAAGTGGGCATTCCTATCTTGTTCCTGTTCTTAAGGGAAATGCTTTTAATTTTTGCCCATTGAGTATAATGTTGGCTGTAGGTCTTTCATATATGGCCTTTATTATGTTGAAATATCATCCCTCTATTCTCACATTGCTGAGCATTTTTATCAGGAATGGATGCTGGATTTTGTCGAATGCTTTTTCGGCATCTATTGATATGATCATGTGGTTTTTATTCTTCATGTTATTTATATGGTGTATCACATATTTTGATTTGCAAATATTGTACCAGCCTTGCATCCCTGGGATGAATCCCACTTGATCATGGTGAATAACTTTTTTAATGTATTGCTGGATTCGATTTGCTAGTATTTTGTTCAGGATTTTGATGTCTATGTTCATCAGGGCTATCGGGCTATAGTTTTCTTTCTTTGTAGCCTTATGGGGTTTCCTTTGTAGGTAACCTGTTGCTTATCTCTTGCTGCTTTTAGGATTCTCTCTTTGTCTTTAATTTTTGGCATTTTAATTACTCTGTGTTTTGGTGTGGGCCTGTTTGTGTTCCTCTTACTTGGGCTCTCTGTGCTTCTTGAATGCCTTCTTCCTTCACGAAGTTAGGGAAATTTTCTGTCACTATTTCTTCTAATATATTCTCTAACTCTTGCTCATTTTCTTCTTCTTTAGGGACTCCTATGATGTGAATCTTATTATGTTTCCAGTTGTTCCACAGTTCTATTAAGCTGTCTTCCTGTTTTTTAATTGTTTGTTTGTTTTTTTTTTCTTTTGGTTTTCTGATTGGTTGATTTTTTCTACCCTGTCTTCTAATTCACTGATCCGGTACTCTGCTTCCTCTACTCTGCTGTTTAGACCTTCCAATGTGTTCTTCATTTCTGATATGTCATTCTTGATTTCTTCTTGGTGGTTTTTAATTTCCAACTGGTTGATTCTCAACATTTCTATGTCTTTACTCATGGTGCTCATGCCCTTACACATGCTATTAAGCTTCCTCAATATCATGACTCTGAATTCTAGTTCTGTTAACTTGCTTAACTGCACCTCATTTATCTCGTCTTCCGTAGAGGTCTCTTGTTCTTTCATTTGGCACTTGTTTCTTTGTTTCACCATTATATCAGTGGGGTTGGGGCCTGCCAAATTTTCCCTGTGGGTGTTCGTGTTCTGCTGTTTATGGCACCCTCTACTGGGTTTAGATGAGCATGGGAGGACCCTAGTTAAACACCTCTGTCAAGTCTTACCTTCCTGGGCAGAGTTGCAAGCCCAGGAAAGGTTCAGTTATCCTCTAGCTTATTGTCTGGAGGCTACAAGTAGATACTTGAAGAGCCTTGGCTTTTTAGTTGAATGAAAAACTCTCTCAGGTGTTCAGTGTAAGGGGATTTCCTGAGAGTGGGGCAGATGCTGGTTGTTAATGGGCCTCAATTTGCATTTCACTGGCCACCTGGGTGGGGTTAAATCTCCAAGGGAGGGGCTGCTGCCTTTCCTCGGAGCCCTGGGAAAGAGTAAGTTGACCATTGTCCTGTGTGGCCGCAACTCAGCAAACTCTCTGATCACCCTCCAAATCAGTTCCAGTTCAGTCTGCCCTCCCTCTGTCGGAGCCCAAGGTGAGTGGCTGTGGCTATTTTAGCCTCTGTCCGGGTTCTGAGCTGTGGAGCCACTTGAAAGTGTACCCCTGAGGGCGCTGCTCCCAGCCACTGCTGTCTGTGGGCTCCCAGCCCCCCTCTCGTGCCTCTCTAGTCCTACCAGGATTGAGTCAATGTCCCTGGTTATGTGGTCCTCCAAGCTGCTTTTCTGTTGCTTTTTCCTGACAATTTGTCTTTATTTTCATTGTAATTTCAGTTTGGTCCCAGGAGATGGTCTGTGTAGCTTCCATTCACTTCGCCGCCATTTTACTGTGTTTCTTCTTATACACTTTTTAGAAAACTCTGCAGAACTCATAATATGGAATCAAAAATGTGATCATATAGCAACTCATTAGTGTCTGGTGAGGAATGTCTTCCAGGTGTAACCTCACTTGGTGTAGGGGGCTAAAGAATTCTGTGGGTCCTTTTCTATAAGACACTAATCCCACTATCAGGGCCCCACCCTTATATCCCAGTCACCCAAAGGACCTACCCTCCAACACCATCTCCTTAGGGGTCAGAACTTCAACATATGAATTTTGGGGACCCAAACACTGAAACCATTGCAGCCACTAATCCATTCATGAGGGCTGCACCTTCATGACCTAATTATGTTCCAAAAATGCCACGTCCAAATACCATCACATTGGGATATTAGGGTTTCGACATATGTATTGGAGTTCAAAATAAATATTTCCCCAATTTTGTAAACAACAAAATCAGGGTTCTGGTTGAGGAGTTTCTCTCCAGAGTCCAGGCTGATCCCTGCATACATTTGGAGTAGCACGTTGAGGCCATGCCATCAACCAGACATGGAGATGCCAGTATGCGATAGTTGCACTACACGTTGACATTTCCCTTTAAGAATTTTGTGTCAAGAAATGGCAAGTTGTGGTTGTGTTTCAGTAATGCTTCCGGCAGCCGTGTGAAGGACTGAAGAGGAGGGAACTTGGAGTCAGCTCCCTGGAGGAAGGGCACCAGGGATTTGTTGAGACTAGAGGTAGCTCAATCATGCTTGAGGCAGACTGTGGTGAACAGTGGCAGAGGAGTCTGTGGGTATGGGGAAGATATCTTTCATTTGGATGAATTTAAGGCACATTAGTTTAAATGTTTCATAAAATTTGAACTAATGTAGCTACTTAATACTTGTAAAAGTCTCATTAATATTATATAGCTTCTACGAGTTCTAGTCTTTGCAGTGAATGGGTAGATAAAAGATATTAGCATGTAACATTATATCTGTGGTCTTTTTTTTTCCAGACCTACTTTCCTCTAAGTTACATGCAATAAATTTATTTGTTTCTAAAACGAGGCTCTCAACCAAGTGCTATGCCTTGGTTATCAGGTTGATGTATTCAGAGAAAAGACAAATAACACTCACAATTATGGGATTCTAATAGCTGGAGTGTGCTCCTGATAATATCAAAGATAATTTTATAATAAACACTGTTATAGGAAAGTGCCTTTCTGATGACAGATTAATTATCCAATTAGGCACATAAATGATGCCACAAGTCTGATATGGTAAGTGTGTAAGAGATTGTAAGTGCTGTCATTGTAACCGTAAGTCAAAAAAAAGGAAAGGGAAATCAACATCCAGAGACATCCAACATGAACATTACTGATTTCACTTCATATTGATTCTTCTGTAGCCTGCACAGTACACTTATGTCACTGGAAATGCTACTTCAATGGCATTTTACTGGAAATAAACAGTCACTGGGAAATTGCCATTGGGCATGACTTAGACTATTAAGGAAACGGTACTTGAGTACTAAGCCAAGCAATACAGATCTCTGCTGGCCCCACACAAGACAAGCGTCGTGGAAGGATCAGGAGAGGTCAGAATAGGCTGTCCCATATTAGTGTTTTACCTTTAATAGACATCTTACATAGACCTGTCTGGGAATGGACTAAAATATCTCCATGGTATACACACAAATTCAAGGAAAGGGCATTAGCAATTAATCCAGTATTAGGAAAACACAATGATATAACTGCAAATATAGGGAACTGAGCATTCTCACACCAACAGATTAGAATAAAATCTTAATTAGAGCAAGACTAAGTTGGAAGAATTACTTCAATACTTAAACTGTATTTTACCTGTGATTATCCTAACTGGTAATTGGTCAAAAAGGTGGTATACTTATCAAAGAGTCTTTGAATGGAAACTGGCAACCAAATGCAGAACATAAAGTTAAAGTCACTTTTTTTTTTTTTTAATTACCCATTTGTCAATTTGGCAAGCTTTGTGTTAGAAGGACAAGAGAGTGCATTTAGTAAGCTATATATTGTAATGGCTATTGGGGTGTTTTTTAAAAAACTGAATAAGACAAAGATCTGCTCATGATTTTAGGAGGATATTTTAAATAAGGGCATTATATACAAAAAGACATAAAATAAGAGAACTCTGTAAGTAATGGTGAGATTTGAGAGTATTTTCAGTGAGAGATACATAGTGAGAATACAAGGTTGTCATGACATACATCTTAGCCTTAAGTATAACCCAAGTTGCCACACATTTGCTGCACAGGGTCCTTGTGGAGATCAGATGAGATGGCTCCCTAAAACCTGAAGCACAGATCACACCCCTCAGGCTGTATCCGTTCCCAGAGCTGTGATGGGCAACTCCTTGGGTTCTCAGACTCAAGCAGAACACGTTTATTCAAATGCACTTCCGTCTTCTTTCTCAGAGAAAGCCCTTACTCTGAACACTTTGCCTACAAGCTGGTTCACGGGCGAGGTGGGTGAGTTGAGGCCACCAAACCTTGGTGTCAGAGCACAGAAGGGCAAGCTGGGCAATGCGCCCTCAGACTGATTTGCTCCCTGCCGGTCTCCATCTCCCACTCCCAAGTGCGCATCTCTGAGGTCTCCTCTCCAAGGAACAACCTGTGCCAGCCCTGGTCTCAGCCTCTGTCTCCAGGGAAACCCAAATGAACACACTGACACATGACAGGTACGCAAACGACAGACCCCTTCCGGCTTGTTCTCACGCAGTTAAACCCTCTCCATCGCCTACCGAAGGAAGAGCAATTTTCCCTTTCTGGCGATTAAGGCCATCTACGAAGTGGCCACCTGCGTTTTTTGTATAACACCTTAGGATCTGCTATTTCCCCAGGGTGGGTGACTCAGCTACTGATGGCCCCTGTAATGCATTTCCTATTCTGCACAGTTGTGTTTTTGTACATCATCTTTCAGCTGCAGAGAATGCTCTGTCCCCATGATCCCACATCCGGGTTTCAGAGCATCGCTAAGATGCTCATCAAATACCGTCCCCTCCGCAAAGCCTTTCAGACCCTTTCCTACCAAATGTCCCACTTCCTATGGGGTTCAGCTGAACCCCAACGGTACTTTATCTGTGGCACTTACTTGCCTTTATTTACTTATTTTATTAATTAATTAATTTATTTTTGTTACAGATATTTCTCCTTTTCCCCCCACTGATTCCTCCCTCCCCCCACCGCCCTGTCCCCAGCTTTGTTGTCCATTGTTCATGCACACATGCATACATGCATATAAGTTCTGTGGTTTATCTCTCCCCCACCACCCCCTCTTCTGGGGATTGTCAGTCTGTACCCCACTTCCACGTCTCTGGGACTACCCCATTCCTCACACTGTTACATTCATTATATTCCACAAATAAGTGAGATCATATGATACTTGTCTTTCTCTGCTTGGCTTGTTAAGCTTAGGATAATACTTTCCAGGTCCCTCCATGTCGTCTCAAAGGATAAGAGATCTTTCTTTCTTACAGCTGCATAGTACTCCATTGTGTATATGTACCTCAGCTTTTTTATCCATTCGTCTACTGATGGGCACTTGGGTTGTTTCCAGATCTTAGCGATTGTAAATAGTGCTGCTATGAACATAGCGGTACATATATTCTTTCTGATTGGTATTTCAGGCTTCTTAGGGTATATTCCTAGAAGTGGGATCACTGGGTCAAATGGAAGTTCAATTTTTAACTTTTTGAGGTAACACCATAGTGTTTTCCATAGTGGCTGCACCAGTCTGCATTCCCACCACAGTGTACTAGAGTCCCCTTTTCTCCACACCCTCGCCAACACTTGTTTGATGATTTGTTGATGGTGGCCATTCTGAGAGGTGTGAGGTGATACCTCATTGTTGTTTTAATTTGCATCTCTCTGATGATTAGTGGTGTTGAACATTTCTTCATATGTCTCTTAGCCATTTGTATGTCCTGTTTGGAAACCCCAAAGACTCCATCAAAAATTTACTAGACTTACTTGCCTTTAAATTCAGTAATAAACAAGGGTATACCCATTTCCTAAACTCTACTGAATTCTAAGCTGCACAAGCAGGAGAATCAAGGTTCGTGTTTTTATCTCCAAGCAGTATGTGCCCTCTGTAGATGTGTATACACATCCATAGGTATCATTTATATGTAGTTATTTTACAGTATTTTGGGTTATAAAAATGATATCTAATTTAGAAAACAAAAAACAAACAAATCAATAAACCAAAGAAAAAATATATGTGCCGAAATCTCAGTGGCCAGAGAAAACTCTTATTAATACCTTTGCTGTTCTATAGTTTTAAATTGTTTAATGACATTATTTTATCCCCTGATATTAAATTTAATAATACCCACATTATTAATAGTCATTCTTAAAATTGTACATAAAATCAATCATAATAATAAGCCCATTAATATGTGATGAGTTCCAGACATGAAAATATTGGGGAAAAAGCTATTTTTAAAATAGATATGAAATACACCATTCACTATGTGAATTTTATATTTAAGCTTCATTATTTAAAATGTATGTGTTACGTATTTTTTTAATTTACCTTTATTTAAAGTATTACAGATATCCGTCCTTTTCTCCCCATTGGCCCTCTCCACCCCACTCCCCCCCCACCCTGGCCTTCACCTCTCTGTTGTCTGTGTCCATGGGTTATGCATATGGGCATATAAATTCTTTGTTTAATCTTGTCCCACCCGTTTTTTTCGACACAGCGTATCATTGTGTATTGCTTTATTTTCTCATATGTTGACCTCTGCCTTCAAAATCAGGTATCTAACCCATTCTTATTTATTGAGTTACTAATATATGTAGATAGAAATATGTCCTCTGTTTATGAGTTATTTTCCCAAACATCATGGTTTTGGTCTAGATTTTCCAAAATGGAAACTAACCTTTGTCTCTCTCTATGGAGCGGAGGCCCTAGATCTGTGCGCTGTTGCTCTTATTGTGATTGTTCCAAAAGCAACATAAGAACAGAAACACATAAATAAAGAAAAGTCGAGGTATAGACACTGTAAAAAGATAATGAACCTTCACACCCAGCTTTATTAAATTGGCTCACGACTCTAGGGGAAGAGAATGGGAGATAGAGAAAGTGAAAGGTGCTGAACAGATGTCAAGGATCACAAAACAGTGCCGTGGAAACACCTGTCTTCCTCTCCTTGTAAGAAGTGACGCATTTTGTGAAACTGGGAAGTGCACAATTAAAAGGTGACGCTAGTATTTCAGTAATTAAAAAGAAATATCTTCAGGAGGCATTTTATTAGGTCAATATCAAACCAGATCCAATGTGAAAATGAATGAAACCCCGATGAGCTCAAATAGGAAACCTGACAATGTGTCACCTTTCTCTCTGCTATTCGGGGTGGCCTGCCCTGGGCCCCTGCAGGGGAAATGACTACTTTCATAGTAACCCTCAGCAGACGTTTAACTACAAATCACGAATTGAGGGAGGATTCGAGGGAGCAGCCCCTAAATCATCTCTGGAAACTCAGAGCCAGATAGAATGGTGTCAAAGGCACAGTTCTTAGGAAAGGTGTGGTCCCCAAATGTCAACACAGATTCAAACTGTCCTTCAGTTATAAAGGACGAAGGGAACCCACATGAAATCTGAGGGAGCAGAATATGCCTGTGTTCTTCTATAAACCGCTCAGTATCAAGTATAAGGAAAAATGGAGCCATTGGGACCACGCTTTTCACATTACACTAGGAGTCTGCACATTCAAGCCATGGAATCCTAGGGAGAGTTCTCGGGTATAAAGGTGACCCAATTACAAGAATTTAGCTTCTTGATATTTTATACCACCTTAATAAAGTGTGTTTTTTGCTTGTTTGTTTTTGTGTGGCTTGTATACAGAACACTTGGCAAGGGATGTGTCATAGTATTTTACGGTTAGGCATCTGTTCTGCAGCCTAATGATTCTGCATTTTGCAGGGAAATAGTGGGCGCGGTCTCGGCCCTGTGGGGTGCCCCCCCCCCACCGGACTGGAGGCATGCCCAGCGAAAGCCAGTGCCCTCAAAACCCACATCAGGCCCTCTCTCCATCGCCCACTGCATGCTCCATCTCACTTGATTTTAATCTTGTCTTCCAAGAAATGAGAAGTAGATTGTAGCTCTGGGCTGTTCTAAAAATATGAGCCACATGGAAACATCAAGAGGCTCCAGAAAAGCACTCCCCTTCGGAACGGCTTTCTCTTCCTGCCTCTGCAACATTTCTGCCTGCCTCCGCCGAGGCTGCCTCTGTTGGCCCGCAGCCCGTGTCACAGCTCAGCGCTGGCACGAGACCATCTCGAATTCACGCGCGTGATTTGAGTGCGCGGCCACCGATGATCAGTGAGACGGATCAAGTTAAATGACACGGTGGGACTCTTAAATTATGACAAAAGTTTATACAGATTAAATGGAGTGGATGGATCTAGGCTGTGTAATAAATAAAACAGGATTTACTATTAGTCCACAAAAACCAAGCCTGTGCTTGTTCGTTTGCCTTCACGCTTCCGTTTCTAATTTATCACAGTGCCACTCAGTGGCTGGCACGAACGTTTCGGCAGTAAGACCAATGCGTGCGGATTGGAGGAGGTGAATAAAATATGCCATCACTACTAAAAAAAAAAAAATAAAATAAAACTTCATTTACTAAAGAGAATAAACTGTAAAATTTCAACAATTTTTCTTGAGATAAGGTGAACTGAACGGACACACAGAAGGAAATTAAAATTGATAACTAGAGGAAATAAAGAGTATCTTGTCTTTGCTCAGTATTGTCTCCCCTTCTGTCTTAGGGACTTGGAGATGCTGTTTGTATACGTAAGAGGTTAATTTGACAGTGTTATTAAGTTACTCCAGAGCTGGATGTCTGCGACTGAAATGGTATTTCACAGTCTGAGGAGAGACATTCTAAAAAGCTTCCAATAGAGTTTCTGTGGCTATTGCGTGCTCAGGGGCATGTGGCAGAGGCTTCTACTTTATATGGAGCAAGAAATCCCAGATGTTCAAGCTGGATTCAAGAAAGGTGCAGGGGCTCAAGGTGAACTCTGAGACTAGCTGGATACTGGAACGTTCCAGACAAGTTCAGAAGATAGTCTATGTTTTTCTAGACTAAAACATTTGACTACATGAATCATGACAAGCCGTGAGTAACAAGAAATGGTCATGTCCTTGTGGCCTGTGCTGTGGATAGGAAGCCACTATCGGGACAGAATAAGGAGAGACAAAGTAGTTTTCAATAGAAAATCATGTCAGACAAGGGTGCACCTTATCTCTCTATTTGTTTAATTTCTATGCAGACATTCAAAAAACTGAGATGAGCTCGGAGGAAGGAGGAGTCTAGATCCGTGAGAGAAATATCAATGACTGAAGACTGCAGATGACACCGTCTTCCTGGTAGAACGTAGCAATGATGTGAAATGACTTCTGATGGAAGAGAAAGAAGACAGTGAAAACGCAGGATGTGTTTGGACATCAAGAGGACAAGAATCATGACCACAGAAGGAAGACACAACCTCCACACACACAGTGAAGACACTGAACTTGCTAAAGACTTTGCTCACCTTGGCTCAGTCATCAGTTCCGATGGAGACCGCAGCCAAGACACCAAGAAGAGGCGGAGACTGGGAAGGGCCACCATGGGATTAGGAAAGATGACCAAGAGCAAAGATGTGTTAGTAGAGACCGAGGCCAAGGTCACCCACTCCCATATCTTTCTAATTACAGTTGATCGAACAACATGAATTGAACTGCCTGGGTCCACTCATGCATGGATTTTTATTTATTCTTCCAATAAATAGTTGGCCCTTTGTATCTGTGGATTTTGCCTCCATAGACTCAACCGACCACTGATCGAAAACAGTCTTTGCACATTCCCAGCCCTGGTTTCCCAGCTGCAGATGCCCAACCATGGATTGAAAATACTGTTTTCAATCTGCAGTCAGTTGAATCCACAGATGAGAAGGACCGAAGGGAGAGTCGAAGTTATACCCGGATTTTAGACTGTGTTCCTGTACCCACCCCCATTGTTCAAAGCTCAGCTGTACTAAGTACCAATGTGGAAGTCGGACCGTGCAGAAGGCTGATCGGGGAAAACTGGCTGATTTGGAGTATGATGCCAGAGGGGAGCTCTGTGGGTACCCAGAACTCCAGAAGGACAAACAGGCAAGCCCTACAGAAAAGTAAAAATCTGCAACAAGCCTGGAGGCAAAAATGAAAGAACTGAAGCTGACCTACTTCGGGCCCATCATGAGAAGGCGGGGCTCTTTGGAAGAGACAATAATGTTGGGAAAAACAGAAGGCAGCAGGAAAAGAGGAAGACCAAGCGTGAGATGGATTGACCCCAGGAAGGAAGCCGTAGGCGTGCGTCTGCAGGGGCCGAGCAGGGCTGTCCGGGATAGAACACAGTGGACGTCACTCATCCGGGACAGGACGTGGTGACCATCCGTCACTAATAGGGCCACCAGGAGGCTGAGCAGACTCAACAGCATGGAACACACACAGCCATTGCATAAGACTGTAGCGCTTGGAAATTGATTAAATGGAAACCAAATGTGTTTACTGTTCTTACAAGTCATTAAATAGCAATCGACTCTGAATAATGCAGGTAAAGGGTTAACTTTTTTTTCAACTTCTATATTAAGAGTTGTGTCTATAGCCATTTTTTCTGAACCTGAAACCAGAAACGATGGATGTCCTGTCCCAGATTTGCTTAAACTTTCCCTTTTTCTTGTGAAATTCAAATATATAGAAAGTGCTTTCTGGACTGGCTTATCCTTGGGTCATCGACTTGTAGAAACTGATAATGAAATATTTTCTCTCTTTCATACTTTACAATCCTATTTCTTTGTTCCCTTTTTTTTTTTTTTTTTTATTTCTGAACAATCTGAGTGCCTATAACATATAAAACCTCTGCTACCTTTCTGACTATTTCTGCTCCAAGCAGTGAATAAATACTTTCTCTTTGTTGCTTTTCTGTGGTCTTTCTTTCAGGAAACTTCTCCCTCATGTAAGTCCTAAATGGATCATTTTGCACAGAGTAGATTGTAGCAAAGCAAGATGAGTGAACATACTCTGAATTCTTATTTTCGTAATGTAAAATTTATTTTCAACAGTTACCCATTTTGGGTCTGTTAGCAAGTTATTTAAACCATCTAAGCCCCAGATTTTCCACGGATAAAAAAGTACTTTACTTACATTATGGGGTTAACAACGAATCAATAAGAAAGGTTGTAGGCAATTAGATTCATCTCTAGGACACGGCGATGACTCAGAACTCAAGAACCATCAGCAACTATAATCTTTAAGAAAGAGGCCACGTATTTTATAATTATTATATAAAGAAAGTGAGTTTTCTAATGTTAAAATAATACTGGGAACCTTTTGAAAATTATTGAAATATCTCTTTGAAAGCATTTACATTTTACATAGGGACGGGAATATTCAAGGGCCCAATTGTGGAGATTTGACATAAACATTATGTTAAAATAGCCACTGTATTTCCTTAGGGTCCCTATTAATCCAAAAGTGCTTTGTGAATGGATAGTGATTCTAAACATGTGTTGTTTTATATTTCCACTGCTCATAGTGCACATATTATATGAGAAGAAATATTCACTAATGGCTCACACTGTCTTTCAGCAACAAATACGTCCACTTCATTATTTAAACGCAAGATTTAAAAATTCTAGTTTTTAGAAGCAGCATAACATTAGAACAAAATGAGAAAGCTCTATGACGTAGCTGGTAAAATACAATGTTTGCAAATAAGACACCAAATGTTTCCATCGATGCTGCGTGTTTTTAAAAACTGACCTCGCCGATCACACCCAATTATATCTCTAGCTTGACCTCGACTCGTGTATCCAATTCAACCTCTTCACTTGAATGTTCAGTAGGCCACACAAGTATCACCCCTTCTCACTCACTTATGATCCCTTCTGTCTGTTGCTCAAGCTACAACCCGGGCAGTGATGGGGTCTGGTCACTGTCACACAGTTGAACCAGATCAGATCACGCCTGCAAAGCTTCCTCCTTTCACTCAGAGCAAAGCCATAACCCAGGCACTGCTCTGGGGTTTCCAACGACATCCGACCCCACATTCATACACCTCTCACTCCTGCCCCCTCCCACTCACAAGACTCCACCACCCCAGGCATCCTGGTTATGCCTGCAGTAGACATGTCCCCATTTCAAGACTGTGTTTAATACATCTGTGTGATTCGTCTTCTATCCGGAATCTCCATGGCTCTCGTGAGTCACTCTTTGCTCAAATCTTACCTACTCCTTGAAGTCTTCCTGATCATCGATTAAAATCTCAAATTGCTTTCAAAATTCCCATCACCCTCTGTTTTACTTTTCTCCCATCACTGAACAGCATCCCGTTACGTTTTAAAGTGTCTGTTTGTTGCATATCTACCGGAACACACATTCCAAGAGAAAGGAAATCTTTGTTGATTGTGTTGGCTGTTAGGTACCTGCTCCTGCAAAGGCGGGAGCTCAGGAAATAGCTGTATAGTGGATAAACAGCTGTGATTTGCAGACAGGAGAATCTGACGTATAGAAAAGGAACAGCGATTATCCCTTTTGGAGAGTCCAGGGAGAAATGGTGACTTCTAAGGTTGACATTTTCAACTGAGACATCCAGGTATTTCCTACAGGAAAAAGAATGTAAGAGAAATTAAGTTCTCTCCATGTCTCTCTCTCACCATTTGGCTGGTTCTAAAGCATGGTCTCATCTAAATCGTTGGATGTCTAGTACTAAGTGTAACTTATTTCAATAGAAGAATTTCTTAATCATTCACTTTATAGTGCCCCAGTATACAGATCACTAATGGGTATTTTGACATCTCAGACTCAATATTTTTTAAGGTGGTCATATTTTGTAGGCTTTGTAAATCACAGAACGCAGTTCCAGGAGCGTTAACTGATGTGGGTCTTGCTCTGTGACCAGTTCTTCTTTGTCTTGAATGGAAGGAAAATCATAGCAAATTGCCTCCCCCTCCACTCTGCCCATCTCTCCCTCCTTCCCTCCCTCCTCCTCCTTCCTGTTCCCCTCTCCCTTCCTTCCTCCAATCTCCTTTCTTTTCTCTGATCTAAACATCTTCATTTTAAAACGGCTATCTTTCCCAAAGCACAGAGTAAGGGTTCAACGCTTTCCTGGCCGCCCCAGCCTCAGCGCACGTCCCTTGATCTGCATGGAACAGAGCTGTTCGACATGACACTCAGCTGCGGTAAGGTAGTTTGCTGGGCAGTGACTGGACGGGGCTCTCCATTCACGACGACTCGAAGCCTGAGTTAGACTTAGGACACCCTAGAACGAAACGTCCTCTCCATGACCCAAGGTGACATGTGAGTGTGAAAGGGTTCAGCCTTTAGAGACAAGATACTCCCCAGACCTGAGAGAGCTAGTGGGACCGGAGAGATGGTGGCCTCACCTTGAACCCACAGGGAAGGAGAGTTCAAGCTGCCCCTCTGGACCCGACTGCACAGTGTCCAGGATATAACCGCCCTGCATCATTGTCACAATTGGCATTGTTCTGACAGAGATAATGAATATTGTTTATTAACTGTTTTCAAGGGAATGTGTAACAATGGATAATACAGTGTGTACTTAGGACCTCAAGATAAATTTCATGTTTATATTTGCTTATAAGCCATGCCTCTTCAAGATTGTAATGTGCAACTTGAATTGCATACTAGAGAGGAAAGGTCTAGATTTTATACGTCTACCCTTCAGCAGAGTCGCACATAGTGATAGTGAATAACAGACTCGCCATTTCTAAGGCCAAAATCAAGACACAAAGTATTTGGAGAGGAGATTTAGTTCTTTACATATTTGAATGAAGATAGATGTGCCTTTCTATCATGCAAGCCATGAGAATCATAAACAATCGACTCAGAAACCCAAACCTATACAATTAATATAAAGTATCACGAACAGTAAATAACCACATTTTCTCCAAGGAGGACAGTACTTTCCCATAATTCACTCACAAACATCTCTCTTGTATTTGACTGCTATGTGACTCTCCAGGTCCCCATTGACTTGTTAGAGCTAAAAGGGAATTTTGGTATTTCTGCTGAGTAGATAAAATAATGCCTTTCAGAATAAATAAAATAATGCCTTTCAGAATAAATAAAATAATGCCTTTCAGAATAAAGCATCATAAAACGAAGGTAATAAAATTATTAGAAATGTTGCTAATAAAGCAATATAAACTGGGAAAGCTTAGTTCATTGTTCCTTTAAAAAAAAATGAAATCGTAACATCACACCTGAACTTATATAAAATCTGAACTCTTTCCCTTGCATAACTACAATTCTATGTATTTATGTCTAGTTTATTTTTTCCTCCCGGGGATATCACCGTAACGCCGAGTCTGAAAGCATTTTGCAGTGTCTCACCAGCCATACCACAACCTTTGTCAGCGATTCGAGCTGAATAACCTCAACCTTCTATCCTGACTGCGAGTGCAAAGCTGCACAAAGTTGCCATCACCCCTCTCAATTGTTTTAGCCCTTAGCAGATGTGCTCTTTGAACAAACTTATTGGTATTATGAATAAAAATTAGTAGTCCTCTATTTGGCTCTGTTGGAAAGAACATCATTCTGTAAATAGACATAAAATTAATGCTTTAAAAGAAAAAGAAAAAGCTTAGTAGCTTTCTGAGTACAGTTGGCTCTCTTGGGTATATTAATAAATATAGAATATTCATCAGCACCTCCATCTTTAACAATGTGGAAAAAAGGTTGCAATCTCAGCTGTAGTTCTAGTTATATGGTTAATAATGGAATTCAGTTACAGTCATGGTGACAAAAATATCTGTATGCACCCTGATATTATTACTTGTGCTTACTTCTCAGCTCACTTGAGTTGTAGACCCGGGCACACATCTGCACGTGTGTGAGCCATGAACACTCTGAATGGCTCCTCTTCAAAACCCCCAGATGGAGTTACATGTTTAATCATAACACTGCAATTGCATTTGCACTGAAACTAAGGATAGTCTATGCTCATATGGGAGGTCCTATCAAGCAGAACAGAAATATATAGTTTGCTCTGTTTTATGAAGATTAAGTGAGATGGTTGCGTGTGCACGTGGTAAAACACAAGAGCTTAAAACATTTGATTAGCATAGATTTGTTTCTGTCGACACACGAAGCTTCATCTGAAAGCACACCAGGCTTAGCAGCAGCATGTAAGTATGTCCATGTGTGTAGCTAAGTACCACATGCCATGCAGAAGGCATAGGTAAGACAGCCCGTGACCCCCGTGACTTCCAGAGTCACAGCTGGATTGAAATGAAAGGCATTCGATACTCTGCCATCTAAATTCATCCCCAAATTGTATACTTTTCTAATGAATAAATGCATACTTTTTATACATTTAAAGTTTTGTACTTTTAAATTTAATTTCTTCTCCTCCTATATAGATTGCTTATAGCTCAGGAAACCAGCAGACTTATTAATCTCCGTTGTCGAATCCTTTCTTTGATGGACGCACGGTAGATAGTGTGGCAAAGAAGTACACTCACGTGAGGACATGTATAGCATTTTAAATTGTTTATGCCTCAAAGCACTTAAACGCATTTAGTATATGTATGGTCACGTCACGCAAGTATGCTATATGCACTTATCCAATTAAATATATGTCACTGTACAATTTTGTTTAATTTTAGTATTAATAAAAACATCAACCTGGCCGGTGTGGCTCAGTGGTTGAGCATCGACCCATGTACCAAGAGGTCACCGGTTTGATTCCCAGTCAGGGCACATGCCAGGTTGTGGGCCTGATCCCCAGTGTGGGGCAGGCAGGAGGTGGCCAGTCGATGTTCTCTCTCATCGATGTTTCTCTCTCTCTCTCTCTCTCTCTCTCTCTCTCTCTCTCTCTCTCCCCCTTCCTTTCTCTCTAAAATCAATAAAGAAAAAAAAATAAAATCATCAAATAGGAAATTCTATTTCATTTATACAGTGATGTATATATTCTGTGAATAGGATTTCAGACCAAGTTTTTGTATTTAAAAGCTAGAGACAACTAAAAGAAGAAAAAATAATCTCTCCCTTTCTGCAGTTTTTGAGGATTAAAGAAAGTGGCAAAAAAACAAAACAAAAAAACAAAAAGAGAAAGCATTTGATGTCCCAATGCCAGCTTCACTCTTTTATGATGGGTCCCTGGGTTTTCATTTCTACTTCAAGAATCGCACAACCAAAAAGAACTGCTGGCAGACTGTAATCTCGCGTTTATGCCCAGGACAGCGAGCTGAACTGAAAGGCACTCCAGTTCTGACCTGGTTACAACAGCATGGGGTCTTGCCCGGCCGGTGTGGCTCAGTGGTTGAGCGTGGACCCTGCACTAAGAGGTTACTGGTTTGATTCCCGGTCAGGGCACATGCCAGGTTGTGGGCCTGATCCCCAGTGTGGGGCAGGCAGGAGGTGGCCAGTCGATGTTCTCTCTCATCGATGTTTCTCTCTCTCTCTCTCTCTCTCTCTCTTCCTCTCTCTCTAAAATCAATAAAGAAAAAAAAAATAAAATCATCAAATAGGAAATTCTATTTAATTTATACAGTGATGTATATATTCTGTGAATAGGATTTCAGACCAAGTTTTTGTATTTAAAAGCTAGAGACAACTAAAAGAAGAAAAAATAATCTCTCCCTTTCTGCAGTTTTTGAGGATTAAAGAAAGTGGCAAAAAAAAAAAAAAAAAAAAGAGAAAGCATTTGATGTCCCAATGCCAGCTTCACTCTTTTATGATGGGTCCCTGGGTTTTCATTTCTACTTCAAGAATTGCACAACCAAAAAGAACTGCTAGCAGACTGTAATCTCGCGTTCATGCCCAGGACAGCGAGCTGAACTGAAAGGCACTCCAGTTCTGACCTGGTTACAACAGCAAGGGGTCTTGCCCGGCCGGTGTGGCTCAGTGGTTGAGCGTGGACCCGTGCACTAAGAGGTCACTGGTTTGATTCCCGGTCAGGGCACATGCCCAGGTTGTGGGCCCGATCCCCAGTGGGGGGCATGCAGGAGGTGGCCAATCAATGTTCTCTCTTGTTGATGTTTCTGTCTCCTCTCTCTCTCTCTCTCTCTAAAATCTATTAAAAAACAAGCAGACAAACAAATAGCATGGTGTCTCTACAGCTTGCCTGAGCCTACAAACATGACGACCAGTGTTTCCGGGGAGTGCGTTTCTCATGGCACAGATCTGATCCGGCGTTACATGCGGGGACACCCTTGCGATATTTCTGGTCCTTGCCCCTAACATTGGTCTCCAGAGCTTAATAGACAATAAGAGAAATGCCTCTATTCTATGTTCAAATATTTTAGAAAGCATTACAGTGAGATGTCACTTGTCTCTGTAGAAAATTCATGACTTGGCCAGAAAAAAAAAAATGTAACCTTTTTTTTTTATTTTGGAACCATTTGGCCCAATTAGCATATAGCTGGAGGTATTTAGACTTTTGCATTTAATCCCTGACATTTCAAGAAAGACCACTGAGTTTCTTTTCTGTTGAGAAGGTTCCTGGAAGTTTGTAAATAACTGAAGGTCTTTTTCAAGGTCTTCATGTATCACTTTAATTGTCTATAATTTTTATCTGTTGTGCAGAGGCTAATTTGCATTACTCTATATTTGTCAACATTAAATTTCATTTGCCACATGTCAGCCTACTTAAGGCGCAAATTCAAAGTGTGTTAAAATGCACTCGATGTGGAGTTGAACATCACTGTTTAATAACTCTTTCCTCCTAATCTCTCAGCTGAAGAGGCTAGATGTCTAATTTCCTTAATTACAACAAAATGAAAAAGTGGAAGAAAAAAACTGTAGGAGAATACCTTTGACTGAAAAATACTGAAATTTTTAGCTTTTTAAAAATAAACAGCATGGGCTGCTAAAATGTCAATTTAGCAGCATTATTTTCAAAATATTAGGTCTGAGAAGATATTACCCGGAGTTAACATTCACTAATTACATTAAAGAGTAAACTGGTAAGATCAGAACAAACAGACTCGTGTGCACTGGAAAATATCTAGCACACAAGTACTTCATTAACGGCAGTGCACTTTCTCACAGCATCTGAACTACTAGGTCACACAGAGCTGTCAGCTGCCCCGTGTTCATCACCCTTTGCTCCGTCCATCATCCCTTCTTTTCATTTTCCGATTTATTACTTTCACTATGCTTCCCTTCGCTTAAAATTGTCTGTCTCCCCTCTTTCTTATTCTCTCTTATGACAAGATGATATTATTATGTCATTGATAATTATTGAGTTATGAAACAAGAAAATCTGTAGACATTTCTATATAGATGTCTGTTCAAACTTTCTCTTTCTATCAGGATTTATAATAATAGATAGATAGATAGATACATAGATAGATAGATAGATAGATAGATAGATAGATAGATACATGATTGATAGATAGAAGACAGTGTAGTCCCATTTAATTTAAGTATTTATATGCACTTGTATACTCATTCAATGTACTGTTTAATGTCTCTTTTTTATGATCATTTCCCCCTTGCCAGTTCTTATTTTACTTTATTTTTTGTATTTCTATTTTTCTTGTCCCTTTGTCAACATTTTTTTCCTTTTAATGTTAAAAGATAATTTTATTATTTTGTTGATTTTTTTTTCAGAAGAGCCATTTATTACTAGTTTTAATGATTTTTTCTTTCCTTTTGTTATATTAAGTATGTTAATCATGTACTGAGATAAAAATCAGCTCTCAAAAAATTAAACAAAGGAGTACATGTTTTCCATTTGAACTTTAAGACTAAATATATATATGTATATACATATATATATATATTTTTTTTAAACTTCCTTGATTTCATACTTGTCTCTTTTTCATATATGGAAAATCTTGGTGCTGTTTTAAGTAATATAAATACTTATTTGTTTTATATTACATATATAATAATAATTTCAAAATAATAATTAATCTATTGAATGAATTTTAAACCATAAAATGTTTTCTTGTTTTTTTTTGCACCCAGAACCCCAGAGAAATTGCAACAAAAATACTATATTGTAAAGTAACTTGGATAAATTGCTTTGTCTGTGTGTGTTATGCACCAACTTAACATGTGTTTACATATATTTCTTTCAGCTTATTTTTTAAAATATTTTTTCTTTATTGATTTTAGAGAGAGGAAAAAAAGAGAGAGAGAGAAACATTGATGAGAGAGAACATCGACTGGCCGCCTCCTACATGCCCCCCACTGGGGATTGGGGCCCACAGCCTGGGCATGTGTCCTGCCTGGGAATTGAACTGGCGACCTCTTGGTGCATGGGTCAGCGCTCAACCACCGAGCCACACCGGCCGGGCACTTTCAGCTTATTTTTGAACCATAGGATATTGACCAGTTATTTGATTTTGAAACAATGAATAGAACAAAACCATATATTATCACAAGTAAAATTACAATAAATGACAATCATTGCCAGATATGATCCATTAACATCTACATGGGGGAAAGTTCTTTCAAAGATAACAACCTCACTGAATAGGATATAATGCCATTTCTATTTGTTGTATGGGCATTAGTTCATCCAAAGGCATAAAAATATATAGGAAGAAGGAGGGAGAAAAAAAGTAAATTGAGTAGTTAGTGCATTCGATGATGAATATATCCACCTTGTATGCAGCATGTTCCAAATGAGCTGCTGTCCAGGATTCCCTTCAGTGGGTATTTGTTGAGTGGTATTTCCAGTTGCAGTGACATTCAGCCAGGGTCCCACGGAGGGTGCCGGTAACACAGTGCGCCTCAAAGCAAAGGCTTCTCGTTCTGGAGCTAAGTGGTGCACTAATGTCACAGGCTCTCAGGAGTAAAGGGATCAGCCACTGCGTCGGGGACACAGAGGTGCCCCGGGATTTCTCCAACGAGCCAGGCGATCCCCGCTCATCCTGCGGAACCTCCAGCGCAACGCAACCCCCGGAGAAAACCTGGCAAAGGCAGCGCCAGGAGGCAGAGAGCGAGCTAGGAACCCGGGAGTGGGGGAACTCCCCAACCGTAGATAAAGGAGAACCACGCGCACCGTGGGTGCGGACCAGAGCCTGGCTTTCGGAAGGGACACGTGTGCTGGGCCGTCTGTGCCGCTGGCTTGATCCACAGGTGTACCCGTGGCGGCCTCTTCAGGAAATCCTTCATCTCTCTGCACCTTGAGGTCCGAAGCCAGCTTCGCCCAGCACACTGCCCAGTTTCCATCAATCAGATGGACCCAAGGACAGTCTCTCAATGACGCTGCCCTTGAGCATCAGGGGCATCAAATAAATCGTAAGTTCCGATGAACTCACAAGGAAGGAACACTTTGAAGAGACTTCACCAAGAAAATAAGAAAGGAATGATTCCTTCGCTCAAAGGAAATTATTTGTATTTAGCGGTGTCTGCTTTTGATTTTATTTGATCAGTCAGGGGCCACTAATGAGACTCCTGAATCCTGAGAATTTCGATTTAGGGTTCGGGGAACACATGCTCTTCTAGGTGTTATACAACTTGGGGTCCTTTAGGGTGAGGCTTTGCCCAACACGTGTGTTTCCCCCCATATGTGTGCTGATCGGTACTGAACTGATGACCCTAAGGGGACAGGGAGGTGGACAGAGAACTCTCCCTGCTCTGCCCTGTGACGTCACCCACCCGGGCTCCCCGGATTCTCAGCTCCACCTGCCTGCAGCACAGGCAGCCCAGCCCTTCTCCACGCGCAACCCACGACCACCCCCTTCCCCTTGGCCTTGTTCTTCTTCCTTAACTGATACTTCCTCCTTAGATACTGATTCCTGATCGCTTCTTTCTTTCTCCAAGTCCCCCTCTGAGGATCACGTCCTACCTCGTAAAAACGCGAACACAAACGGGCCATTGCACTGTCCAAGGGAATGACCAGACGGAAATGGCCCCTCCCACTGCTGGCTCTTTGAAGGCCTATCAACGACCCTCAGTATCCAAGCCTGGAACGCCCCGAACCCAAGGGCTGCTTCAGTGCATCCTTCAGTCACCCGGGTGGATCGCATTTGCCTTTCTGCGGCTCTTCCTGCTGTAGTTCTTTTAAAGATGACCTGCAGATATTTAGTGAAGCTTGGGACAATCCTGAGGATGCCCAGGCACAGACGTAGTACCCACCACAGGCAGCATTAGCCCTCTGGCTCCTCCTGTTGAGGAACATTTCGGGTATTTTCCAAGTTTCCTGGCACGGGGGGGGGGGGGGGGGGGCAGGGTGCCCGGCCTGGAATCCTTTCACAAACGCTGACTTAAACCCGGTCTTTGTGTCGTGCCCAAGACTTCGAAGCCCTGAACACTGGCTTTTGTTGGAGCCTGCAGATAACAGCGCCCAAAAGACGGTGATAATTAAAAAGCACACCGGCTGGATTTGGCACCAGAGGGACAGCTTGTTATTAACAAAGACACAGGCAATACTTACATGGACTGGGATCCTATTTAGAAAGTGATTACTCACTTCTTTTGGTAAATTGATGGGGAAAAACCAATGTCAAAACTAAGAATTCTTTGCTGATTTCCTGAGACGTCCCCGGCTAGGACGACTGGACATGCTCGTCACTCTTAGACCTGCAGGGCTTTGCACATACTCTTCTCTTGAGGTGACCAGACTTTGCATTGGAAAGTCACGAGGTGAGGAAGGGATGAGAAGAAAAGGAACTAGTACAAATATTAATATGTACTGTTATCAGGCTAAAATGTTCAAAATCCAGTATTAACTTCAGCCAACACACACACCATGAATACTTTAATACTAGGGACAGTTTGGGGTAGGGACCTAATAATCTCAAACTCCGAATGGTTATTGCTCATGTCAGTTATCTATCACTCCACAAAAAGTTTTGCAAAAATTAGCAGCTCCAAACAATACACATTCAAAAAAATCTTATAGTTAGTGTGGGATCCACGCGGGGCTTAGCTGGGTCACCAGCCCCCGAGCGTCTCAGAGGCTGTGGTCACGTGTTCTGCAGGACGAGTCTGCTGGGAAGGCTGTCTTGGGAAGGGGTCTGCTCCCCAGGTTGTTTATGTAGGCTGGAGAGGATTCTGTCGGGAAGGGCTGTTGACCGAGGGCCACACTCCCCCTGGCTGTAGGCTGGAAGCTCTCACAGTTCGTTACCATTTGGGCTTCTCCAACGTGGCAGCTCGGTCCCTCCAATCCAGAAAGAAAGTGTGCTAGCAAGACGACCGCCATCTCCTGTCACATTCCATCAACGTTGCCTTATTGTGTTGATCAGAAAACAGCCTCTGGGTGCAGCCCGGTAGGAGAGAGCCCACAGCCCACAGCAACTCGCCCAGGAGGCCACCCCTTTATCTGCAATAAACAACCCAGGAAGCCAGCTTGCTATGCCGGACGGCAAGAAGCAAGGTTGCTCTCTCGAGTGACAATCCAGGACCTTATGGGTAACTTCTGTACCAATCGTCCCCAAATAACCAGGACCGAATTAATAACGGATAGCTTCTCTAAGTTTTGTCTCCACATTCTACTTAGGACAAACCAGCATATGCCAAATATGCTCTCTTCACCAATCAGTTAGGATGTCTCAGGCCTCCTGGAGCCCCCCTGATACTACTAGAAAGCTGTCCCCTGTTGTACCTGCCTTCTTGTTTCTGCCAAAATGCAAACATTGGTGGATGACTCCCTGGCTCTAGGAAGCTCAGAATAAACACCCTTTTCTCTTCTCATCTGGTTGGTCTTCGCTGATGTCCACTCTATGCTCAGGGGAGCTTGTGTGTGCACAGGTGTCCGTACAGGGATGCAGGGACACGGGGGTGGGCATCTCCGAGGTGAGCATGGCATGTGCACACCGGCATAGAAGGTGTATTCTCTGGGTGCTTCTCTTTGCTTCCCTTCTGGCTGGTCAGTGGTGTGCCTGAGCGATGCGTTCTATCTTTAGAATTCATTTTAAGACAGAAAGAAAAAGGAACGAGGCTGGGATCTGGTTCGTCGTACCACTCGAGGACTTTCTAAGTGCTGTCCCTGCTGGGAGATGAGCCGAGAGCCATGCTATTACTTCTAAGTCTCAGAACCCACGTCTGTCTTTCCCCGAGTCCTTTACACATTGATCATGATACCTTGGCAGCATCTCCTAAAAGCTTTCTCGCTTTTTTTTCTTCCCTTTTCATCTGTTGTTCAACAAAGGATTTACTTCAAAACGGAGGCATTTCGTCACTTGGTCTGTTTCCAGTTTTCTCCTGGCATATTGACTTAAACTCTAACTTAGGAACCCTAGCTTTGAAATGTAAAAATATGTTTTTCAGTTGGAAAAATCACACAAGTATTCATAGAAACCCCCGCCTTCAAAACAGGAAATGGAACAAGCCTTTGAGCCATTAATGTGTCCTGACCTTTGTAATTCTCGTCTACACGAATCGTATCGTTATCCACTGAGATGCTCATTATCCCTCTCTCTTCCCTTCACACCAGTGTGCTAACACTAACGTAGAAAATCCGTGCGTGGTGGCTCCTTGCACATGTCACCATGCTTTTGAACTGTATTCGATGCAACCAGAGACAAGGGACGGTCATTGACCCAAACTGGCCCTGCAGTGTGAGTTAGGGAGAAAGGGAACATGGGAGGTAGGGCAGGCAGAACCTATGCTCCGTGGAGATCTCTGCGCTGAAGGAGAACGTGTGACAGAGAGAGAGGACCCGGGGAGGCAGCCTGATTTGCCACAAGAATCATCAAGAGCATGGTGACTTCCACTTGAAGAAGCAGTGATTGTGGGCTCTGGAGATACCATGGTTACAATGACATTCAGTCCCCCAGGGCAAGTCCACTCCTGCTTTGTGCAAACATTTAGCTTCATGAGACGTGGACATGTAGCTGCAGAGTTGGGATTGCATGTCCCCGGTCTTTCCCAGGAGCCATCACGATGCAAATCATCACTCAGAACCTCTGAGCATGTTTCTTTCCTTTGATCTTTGCAATCGCCTCATGGAAGAGTCAACCAACGGGGAAGAAAGAGGAGCAAGTGACCAAAAAATTACAGAAACTCACGCTAACCCGAACCCATCCAACCCAATAACCTTTGGCAACAATTGAGGTTGAATACGCGAATCAGGCAATGGTGATAGCGTTGTGTACGCTATATCATGGCAGATGTACTTCAGCTACTTTAGTTATCAGACCTGTCTTTGTCATTGAGCATCATGTAGCTGTTGGTAGAATCTACATATCTGTGTATTAGGGGATGCTTTTTCTCCTAGCATGTCCTGATAAGGATATAGTAGAATGATTAATACTAGGAAGCAAATCTGTCAAAAATAAGACTCTCCAAAATATCTCTACTTTTAATGCTATACATAAAGTCTCCCACTATATCATTTTTAATTAACCAAAGGAATCTTATTTCACGGAAAGCACAAAATTTAATCTTATTGTTGACTGTGTACGTTGAAAACTAATTTACTACAATGATATGCTAATAAAAATATTTTTTGTAAGTTTTATGCATACATTATTATTTCCTTTGGGGAAGTAGGTTTATTGGGTAAAGATAAGCTAAATTTTTAGTTTTTGAGGTATACTGGTGGATTGCCAGCAGTTCGTTACTCCAAAATACTTAGATGAATTTATATATATATATTTTATATATTTTAAATATATATATATATATATATATATTTTTATCCTCACCCGAGGACATTTTTCCATTTTTTGTTCAGATTGAGTGGGAGGAGGAGAGAGGAAGAGAGAGAAATATCGACGTGAAAGGGACACATCGACTGGCTGCCTCCCGCATGACCCAACCAGGGCCGGGGACAAACTGCAACCGAGGTACATGCCCTTAGTGGGAACCGAACCCGGGTCTCTCTGGACCACAGGCTGATACTGAGCCAAACTGGCCAGGGTAAATTTATATTTTTTACTATAATCTTTTAAATCACATTTTTATTATTATTGGATGTTATCACTTATCTATTTTTACTGTTTACATTTTTGTCAGCAAAATATTTATTTCTGCATTGATTTTATTTCTTTTTTATCATTAATGAGGCTGGATATTTTGTCTTGTAATTTAAATATGCGTTTCTCCTTTATGAATGATTATGTCTCCTAATCATTTTTTCTGTTGTTTGTATCTTTTCTGATTAATATTCAAGAGATTTTTTTTTTGAATCTTCCAAGAATACGAAGTTTACACCTGCCTCTAATTTTCCTTTTGTCACTTTCCATGATACTTTTTCTTTTAAATATTTTAATGTGAATGTTATAGAGCAACAGAAATGTGTGCATTTAAACTTTTTATCCAGTGACAGCTATCAATCATTCCGTTGTCCACAGCTGTTAAGGAAGCTATTGTTTGTTTCTTCTCGCACTTGAAATCCTGTGTGCAAAGCCCAGCTAGCTGCACACGCATTGCTCTCCTTCCTGGTCTCTGTTTGCTCAGATCATCCTAAGCCCAGGTTGTCTCTGTCTCTAGAATGTTCAGTATGCATTCCTGGTTAGTAGCAGACGTCTCCTTACTTACCTGATTTTTTTTTTTTTTTTAGGTCTCAGGTTAACTGCCTTTTATCCTTTATTTCAGTAGCTTTATGTCAATGATTAAAACATCGATTTGCCCCTCCTGTGATATAGTTCCATACATAGAACCAATGACATTTGCCTTGGGTTGATTTGGATGACTCGACAAGGTGAAACTGTAACCATCCTGCGTTGGCACGTCGCCCTCCTATGACAGGGAGTCAGCACCGGATGGTGCCCCAGCAAATGTGAACAAACAGCAACTAAGAAAACAGCGAGACACAATGAAAACACAGGCTGGCGGCACCGACCACGGTCCCCAGCCGCCACCACGACCCTGCTTTAACCTGCGTGACTTCTACTTGGACCTGCGTTAACCTGCATGACTTCTCCTAGGACCTGCTTTAACCTGCGTGATTTCTCCTTGGACCTGCTTTAACCTGCGTGATTTCTCCTTGGACCTGCGTTAACCTGCGTGATTTCTACTTGGACCTGCTTTAACCTGCGTGATTTTCTGCTTGACGTGTTTTGGCAGCTTCCTCCCATCACGTCCCTCCGACTTATTTACCACGCCCGTGTCGGCATTTCTGAGAACACACATGGAATATGGTTACTGACTTGGTTCACATTATTTAATGTGCCGTCGTTATTTTCAGGGTAATAGGTGAGTTATTTTACTGGAAATAGGAGTTTAGATATAAACTCGGTTTCTCGTATCTCTTACCTCTCCTGTGTTCCATCTCGGGCTCAGGGCCGATACAGGAGAAGTAGTCATGGGAACCGGCCCAGATGCCTTTCGCCTGGTGGATAGGCAAGACGTTTGCTACAGGAATGTACTTTACACACAGCTCATTTTTCCTCCAAGCATCCTGAGTTGATCTTCACTACAGCATTTCTCAAAATCCACCATGTTGACTTGCTGGTAGTTCACTTTAGAATTTAAGTTTCCTGTGGGCAGGGACCGAAATATTCACCTTCGGGGTGGAGCTGAGCCGTCCCATAGAGGGAGGACTCAGATGTCCCGTAGTCTGTGCGTGTCTGCACTTGTGAATGAAGAGGGGGCATCTGTGGTCGGGGAGACCACCCTGAACATAGTGTCAAGTTTCCATGCAGTCCTGTCTTCTAAACCCCAGGTAAGTTTCCCGTCCCCTTCATTTCTCACCACTAGGAAGGAAAAACAAAAAGAAGAAAGAACTCTTACCGTCCTGGATGGACCTGAAGATTATCGTGCTGAGTGAAATAAGCCAAGCAGAGACAAGCGCTGTATGATCTCTCTTACATGTAGAATCCAATGAACAAAACGAACTGACGAATAAAACAGAACCAGGGGCATGGACACATAGAACAGACTGACACCTGTCGGGGCAGGGCAGGGGGGCTGGATTAAGGAAGGTGAGGGGATTAGCTAAAGAACATATACATGTACACATGTCCCATGCACACAGACAACAGTGTGGTGATGGCCAGGGGAGGGGCAACGGCGATCGGGTGCAGGTCGGTCAGCGGAGGAAAAATTGGGGACATCTGTAATAGTGTCAACAATATTTTTTTAAAGATGATAAAAAACTTGCACAATCTCGTCTCAAAGCCCCTTTCCCTCTCAGTTCATGATTTAGATGCCGACTCAGAACAGCATTCTCTTCTGCTCTCCACCATAAAGCAGTTTTTGTACCTTGAAGGGATAAATCAGCCGTTCTCCCAGGTGAATAAAAACGGAAAAATCCTGGGACTGAGCATCTGCTCAGTTTGCCAATTAAAGCTGATTTTTTTTTTTCCCCATCTGATTCATGTGCTGGTCTTAAACATTTTTGTGAACTTCATATAAAAAGGAAGGGATTATTTGATTGGGTCCCTGAACTCAAATGGTTACGTCAAAGTTCTGTGAGTTTAGGAAGATTTTTCAGGTATCCAAACAAAACCTCTGGAGGTAGGACTTCCCAGAGTTGTATCCTCTTCACTGGCGTGTTTTTCTTCCAAAGACAGGAATCAAGTAGGGGTAACTGGGAAATAATAACTGTAGAAAAGACAAGCCACTCGTTAGATGAAGTCTGAGAGTTGCTTAGCTCGTCTTATTATCCAGTCTTGCAAAGGAAAAAGCTGATGCACAAGGAGGTGACAAGTTCGTATAATGAGCAATAGCAATTTCACCTACTTTGCTAATTATCTTGTAGACAGGTTCTCTGAGCTACCTTTTCTGCTGATTTCTTTTACATTTGTACCACATGTTTACCCTCTCACATTATATATAAATTGCGTCCTTCATGTGGGAGTATAAAATATTGTGCTGTAATATTATTTATTTCAAAATGTTCTATTTTGTGAAAACTGTACAAAAATTACCCATGAGCACATGTAAGAATGACTATTACTCTCAATCCCTACATTAAATTTTCTAACATAAAGGATAAGAGAAAGAAAACTAATTTGATTTACCATATGCAGATATATTTATAAGCATGTTCATGCTAAGAGCATAAATTATAAATTAGAGTATGTTTGTGTTTGTGTATTTTATGGGCACACATCCAACAAAATCTGTGAATCAATAGTTTGCAAAATGTCAAGAATAGATGTATTAGTCAGTTCTCGCTGGATAACAATCTCAAAATCTTGGTGGGTTATATCAACATACTTTTTTTTTTTTTCACTCACCAATCTGCAGTTGGCTGGAGTCTGGTTGATTTTGCCTGAGCTGGGCTGGGTCCGTCAGCCACTGTGAGTTGGGGTCAGTTCTTCTTGACCAGTGTCCTCTGACATGGGCCAGTGACTCTCCATGACTTCAGGGAATATTCTTGTACCCACTAATAGAAGAACAAGAGGGTAGCAAAGTAACACAAAGATATTTAAATCTATGCTTTTGTTCATGTCATGTCTCTTAACATTGCATTTGTGAGAGAAAATCACAGGTCCAACCTCTAACTTAAGTGGGAGGTACTGCAAAGTTACATGACAAGGATGTAAATAATTAGAAAAGAGAATATAGCCCGGCCGGTGTGGCTCGCTGGTTGAGTGTGGACCCACGCACCAAGAGGTCGCGGGTTCAATTCCCGGTCAGGGCACATGCCCAGGCTGGGGGCCCTATCCCCAGTGGGGGGCATGCAGGAGGCGGCCAATCGAAGTTCTATCTCATCAATGTTTCTATCTCTCTCTCCCTTCTTCTCTCTCTCTCAAATCAATAAAGAAAAAATATTTAATAAAATAAAAAAGAATATAACTGGGAACTCTCAGTCCATGGGTGTATCTGCAGTGTAGGAGTTCGGCTCATCTTATTCTTGCATCTTTACTTGTTGGAAAAAAGAAAGAAATATTGACTACTAACTATGACAAAGTCGAAGTACAGCGAGTGGCTGAGCTACACCCCAATCCAAATCTGTTTGATTCCAAAATTCAGTCTTTCATCTTTCGTGTGTCTTTTCTCTCGAAGTGAATCCTTATCCATAGTTGATAACATGGATGTATTATAATTCTAATATATTATAATTTAATGCATTTTACTTTATGACTTTTCTGTGGTATGCTTTGGAAAGATGTTAGCATATTCTATGTTTTTTTTCTTATTCTATTGCTAATATAAATGTTTTGAAAGCGTGGTCTCAGTTTTGCTGAGGACTTCTTAAAATCTGGCCTTTTATCTAAAATCTCGGTGTAGGAAGGGACCTGAGAAGATATCTAAGTCCCTTCCTTAAAAAGTGCTTGAAATGCCGTCATTATAAAGCCAACCAGCATCAGCCCAGCCTTTGTTCGAGTGGCTACAAGTCTGCACACATTTATTCTTACACATCTCTTAACGTGAAGCCGCAGGGAATCACATCCACGTCTGCACAGGGGAACATGAGCATCATGGCACACCTGTGAACAGGGTCGGATGCCCCGGCATCCAAACACCACCCCTGGCTTACTGTGCTCAGGCGCCTCGGGACCCCTGTCTTGCGAAACCTATAAAGCATGGATGCTAACGCTCACTCCAAACCACCCTTGTGATGAGTGTATGAGATTTCTGGTGCAAAGTAGCTGGCAGAGAACACACTTAATTGGCCACCTTAATATTAAACTGAAATTATCTTTGATGTTTAGGAAAAGCATGAAAGCTGAAACTCAGAGTGATCTTGCTCGCATAATTATGTATTTGTACAGTGGTTATTCCACTTGAACTTACCACTCAGTATTATGCCCCATACATAATTCAGTGCTCAAAATAAGCGAGGAAAAAGCACAAGAGAGCAATCCATCGTGCAAAAATTGCTATACTCACCGTAAATGAGTATTTTCAGGAAAATATGAGAGACGATCAATATGCGGTCATTGGTTATCTGTTAAGTTTTTGTTCATTTATTTATATTTTAAATATACTATACACAGGATGAATTCCAATCAAAACAGAGAAACAGGAATTTTGAGTATATACGTCTATTAATGAAAATTTGCCACATTTTTTAACGAGAGAAAATAAATGTCTAACTTAAAAATGATTACTGAATTGCTGAAATAATTAGAAAAAAACTTCAAGTAATGTAACTTGAAACCAAAATCAAGACAAAACAAATCTAGTCTTCTAAATTTGTGTTGTGAATTAAACAAGTATTAATTTTTCAAATTATCAGTATTTGAAATATTAAAATATATCAATATACATATGCCTCTATGGCTGCTGATTAACCGTAAAGATTCATTTTTCAACTCAAGATTTTATGTGTATATGCTCATATATTCTTCTAAACGACTTATAATGCATCATCACACTTTATCACTTGCTTCTCTCCGGAGTTATTTTTGTCGTAATAATTAACATTGGGTCTATGATTCCAGCACCATTTTTATGTTCCCACTAACATAAAATTGAACTCTTATGAGATACAAAATGGGTATAATCTTAAATCTGATATTTTGCTCTTTGATCTATGCCCTTCTCCCATCTGATTCATTGCTCTTGTGTTTGCATTATTGGGACTTTTTAATGTTTCGATACAAGTGGCGTGAGCTAGCTCCTACTGCATCTTATCTTTCCTAATTACTGCTTGAATTATTCTCCAAAATCATGAAGTCTTCAGCTATTTTTAATGATGTGGTTTTCAGTGAGATCCAGTTGAATTTTAGATAATTAACACACTTAAAAGATTGCATTATTCAAAGAAAAACATTTTTCTCCACGGATGCGATTCTCCCACCTTCTGCCCATTTTCACATGATGATGCACAGAGTATATATTGTGCTGCGTTGATTTTCATTTAGAATTTTCCCCATTGACCTAATTTTTGCTGCATAAGAGAAAGCTACTGATCTAAATTATTTTATAAATAGAATACTTGCAGAATTCTCTCATGTTTATATTATGTTATTGATTTCTTCATCATTTTAACATCTACACTTTTGTCTTGTGTTTTGTCTGATTGAATTGGTTACATATTTCAGAACACCACTGAATTTTCAAAAAATAAGGAAAGCTTCATTATCCTCTGTTTCCTAATTAGCATGCTCCTGGTGTCTCACCTTTTACATTCTGCATTTAGTCTACCCTGCTCATCTGCGGAGAAAATATTCCTGTGTTCACATTGTAGTGGACTATTTCTTCAGGGATGTCTTTTCAGCCTCAGTCAATATTTTGAGACTTTTCTTATTTTGACCAGTTAATATTGTGAAGTATATTTAGTTAATTTCCTAGTTCTGAATTATTTCTACCTTGCCAAAATAAATTCTATTGGAGTATATTATTCATGTGATGTTTTATTTGTTTCTATGTGTTAATGTTTTATTTATGGCTTGGAATCAATATTTATAAGTGAAATATTCTCTATGAGCTCTCCTTGTCAGCAGAGCACTGCTTTGTAAATATAGAGAGAAGCTATACCTTTCCTGAGTGCTGTTGAAGAGTAGAAATAGTATCGAAATTATCTGCTCCAAATTTGCAGTAATTCACCCATAAAACTCTCTAGATGGAGAGTCTGGCAGGGTGGTATGTTTGAAAGAGTTATAATTTTTCACATATCTTTTTTTTTTTTTTTATCTTCACCCGAGGACATTTTTCTATATTTTGTTCAGATAGAGTGGAAGAGAGAGAGAGAGAGAGAGAAACATCGACATGAAAGGGACACATCAAGTGGCTGCCACCCGCACAACCCAGCCAGGGCTGGGGACAAACTGTAACCGAGGCACGTGCCCCTAGCAGGAACCGAACCCGGGTCTCTGGACCGCAGGCTGATGCTTTAACCGCTGAGCCAAATCGGCCAGGGCAATTTTTCACCTATCTTGATCTACTTTGATTTTCTATATCTTCTGATCACTCTCCTCTAATTTAATTTTATTCTATGCATTTATTATAAAACAATAAATTCCTATTTGTTCTTAATCGATAACGGTTTGTTTGTTTTTTTGGTTTGTTTTTTTCAATCAGCAGTTTTGGTGCTACGGGAGTGCCTGTCACTCTGCTGAATACTCACCTGGAGGGCCCATTAAGAACAACGAGCTTTCTGACGTCACAGAACTCCCCTGTAGACCAGCAAGCGTCCGGGAAATGGGCACACGCACCGCAAGCTGAGGGCAGAGGCGGGCATGCGGGCAGCCCTCTCCACCAGGAGGGGTGATCGGGAAGCTTCTCCAGTTGTGTGTATCTGAGCCAGTGAGTCAGAGCAGGCGGGAAAAACAGCAACAATAAAGGAATGATATATACAAGCCTCGATGAAGACAACAGTTCACATTTTTCAAAAAGTAGCAAAAAAAAACTAGTTGATTCCAAAGTAAATGACCCATAGTGACTTGACTATAAATATGAATGACCTGTCCAATGAAGGGGCCTCTGTCATTTGACCACCTCCTAGCCCCTGAACATTGTAGGTTTTCTTAACCTCTGATGCCCACAGGCTCACCTGTCGAAGAAGTCCTCATCCGTTAGATACATGGTACAGAGGCGAGCACCTGATGCCATTGGGCTCCCCTGCAGCTGGCTTATGGATTCACCAACACGCCCAGTCTTCAGCCATCATGATCATTGCAGACCGACCGCTGCCGTAATTCCCTCCCTTCTCCCTTGCCCAGCTTAGGTTTCTTATGAATGAATCCGGTCAGTCTCCGGTGAAATATCGAGAGCGGCGCTACACTACTCGGTGTTGGGAACTTCCTTGTTCTGCTGTTAATGTCATGGCTTTGCCTCATGGTGCTGAGCCCCAAGTGCTGTTCTTACTGGACCATGTGGCCGCCCCCAAAGGTCATGGTCAGTGGTGAAATTTGAAGCTCATCACTTTTTATTTTATTTTTGTTTTAAGTTTTATTTTCTTTATTGATTTAGAAAGAGAGAAAGAGAGAGGGAGAGAGAGAGAGAAACACTGATGAGAGAGAACATCGATTGGCTGCCTCCTGCACGCCCCCCACAACCCAACATGTGCCCTGACCGGGAATCGAACTGACCACCTCTTAGTGGATGAGTCGACACTCAACCACTGAGCCACACCGGCCAGGCTGAAGCTCATCACTTTTTAGAACCCTAATTTTCTTAACCAATGTCCACAACACCAGTTACGTTAACCATCTCAGTAGTAAAATTACAAAAGAAGACAACTTATTCACTGAGGTCTTTAAACACGATATAAACCTCTGGTTGGCATCCTTTCTCTCCTTCTCGCAACTACTTTGTATCTTTGGAGATTTTTATGGTGAGATTTCTGCAGGCTTTTGCATTTTCTGAGATCCTTCGAATTCTTTTTGGACTAAATTTATCCATGGACCATATTTAGTGTTCTTCCCTTCTTTTGTGCTTGAGACATGTTGAAAGAGCACTTTAATAGAGAGTTTTAGGGAAAAGGAAGACAGCCTTTAGCCCACGTTGGAAAGATCAACTGTTCTTCAATTGAAATAGATTTAAAACCAGTTCAGAACACACTGAACCATTATGCTTTTACACTGTGCTTGGATCTCAAGGCCAATTATCGTTGATGTGACTTTAATGTTATCTCTCCTGATAAGCAATGATTCATTGATAAAGTCAACAGGATTTTACTGTCACAGTCAACTAAAGTAATGAATTAGATAGTCATTAAGGGTGAACACGTTGTTCCACTTCTAATGAAATAGAAAGAGCAATTGCAATCCAATGCAGCAGTCACTAGGGAAGTGTGCTGCCTTGAAGTCTTAGATGGAAATTCTCAAAACACAAAGCAGGGGGGAAAGAGCAGGTGCGAACAGCCCAGGGTTTTGGAGGCCGAGAGGGAGACTCAGCAGACAGAGACAGCCCACGCCTGTCACGGGGGCGCCCCACTGCCAACAATTTAACAAAGGATTATTGCTGACTAATTTCCTTTCCAGAGAGACTCTTTTATTAATTACTGTTTCTCTGCCTTTCCATAAAATACAGGTGTATAAAGATGGCCTGGAGAAGTACTCACAGTTGATTCAAGTCGACTTGGCTCCTGAGTGGGTTTTCCCTTCCCCTACCTACTCAAAGCCAGATGTTGTAAAAAAAAAAAGCTCATGTGAGGAACTGTGTCAGACTCCAATCAACGGAGTTTTTTCCTCATTTGCATAACAAGTAATTGAGTGTGTTTTTTTTTAATAAAGCAGATTAATGATAAATTAATACCTTTGTATTTTGAGTTTTCAAACATGTGTGGCTAACTTGACATTCTGAAAGATAGGTATTTTTTAAAGCATGGTTGTAGTTACAATATTTAGAAACCTAATTTTCTTTTTGTTCAGGTAACTCTGTTAATTAACTTCATTATCCATGAAAAGGGCATATTCATGATGCTCATACTTCCATATTTTTTCTATAAAGACTGTTAAGTGGAGCAAGGTACAATTGCTCAATAAGCATGTTATCTCATAGTCGAGATCTCTCCAACATACTCTTTATCAAAATGAAATTGAATACAGGCAATTTAATATTATTGAGTCTTCATTACTCACAGGAAGCTTCTTTCGCAGTTTTGCCCAATCTTTTTTCTCTTTGTACTCTTCTGTGTATGCTGGGACAGAAGAACCCTGGTACTGATAGAGACAGGAAGGATTTTCCTTCTGTTGTCATTTGGAGAGGTGACTCAGTGGACCTCACGGTAGCACAGAATTACCTGCTGTCTGCATTGCTGACAGGGCTTTGTGGTGCATGACAGATGGTCATCAAGTTTCCCTGGCCATACGTTACTCCAGAGATGCTAAGCTGGTGGCCAGGCTTTGGCTGTAGGAATGGTGGGAAGGAGACTGTCCAGCAAGGACTTGAGACCAATCCAAGTGATGGAAGGGTGACTGATCTGTAATCACTGTTTTCTTTGGGTGGGATTACTGAGCGGATGAAATGGTACCCAGGAAATGCAAAATGGGGGCACGTGGGTGTTGCTGGGATGGTGTAGAGAAGATAGAAAGATTTTGAAGGACTGGACTCATTTTGGGACAGAATGAAGCTGTGTAGGCCAAAAAGACAACCAAATATCTCCACCCAGAATCTGTATCGCATAGATGATAGGAGCCTGTTTGTTTGTTTGTTTGTTCAGATTGCCTCCCCCTCCTCCTCTGAAAGTAATGTCAGGTCTCTCCAGCTGGTGTCCGGGAGAGAAAAGTATTTGGATCCATGTGTCCGCACAGTATTTGCTCTTCTCTTCTGCCAAGGGGCAGGTGTTTCTGTACTGTTTCCTGAACCGTCCTGTCTGGGTGGTTTGGGGTGGGCGCAGGTACCACAGGCCGGCGGGGTGGACAGCTGCCTCCCCAGCCCCAAGAGCATCGCCCTGGCCCAGGACTGTGCCCCACAAGGACCAGTCCACCGGGACTTCTTGCCAGGTGTTGAGCTAAGACAGGCCTCAGGCTTCTGTCCTGTTCTCTCTAGTGTCTTCCCTCTAGTTTCTCTTCCGGCTCCTTCTCCCCTCTTGCCAAGACTGCCCCTTGATATGTTAAACAGCGGCAAAAGGAACTTAAAAAGTCTTTTTTATTAAACCTCGGTTCAAACTTTACTACTGTTATTATTCAGTAAGATTCAGGAAAGTTAGCTTTGAGACTCTAAGCTAATTCGTGAAATTTCTTCGTGGGTTCCAGGTGATCCCCACTCTCTGCTCTCTCATTGTCTGAGCAAAGACTCACCAAACTTTATATTTACAGCCGGGACACATTTTTCTTTCTAAAGAAAAATATATTCTAACATCCCAGCACCTAGACAACACCCACCTCTCTGCCTAACCAGAAAACCAGGATTCATCCCCGACGTCACTTCCCTCACCAGGCTCCCAGTACCTGCTGTCCCTCTGTCTCCAGCACACCCCCAAACACCCCGAGCGCCCGGGTCCCCCGTCCCCGTCTAAGGCCCGGGCTTCCGGCTGGAGTTCCACAGTCCACTCGGAATGCGCCCCCTGCGTCCACAGCCCAGCACCGCAAGTCATCTCTGCACGACAGCCAACACTGTTCCCGAAAGGAATGCACATCGGATGCAGTTCAGTGACCGCATGCTTCACGAGGCCTCCCATCACACAGGGGGCGCTGCTGCCAACTTCTCATCATGCTTTCCTGGGGATTACAGGACCTGGGTCTCCCGCAGCACCGCCCCGTCCCCTGGGTTAGGGCTCCTCCTGTCCTCACTCTGGTCTCCAGGCCCGTCCATCAACCAGCCACTCAACATCAAGTGCTTTCACAGTATGAGTTGGATGAAGCGACTCTCCTGCTCTGAGAACCATTGCTCTGAGAACATCATCCCATTATAATTGCCTGTCTATAGGGTGCCGGCCTCATGTAACGTCTAAGCCAAGTCACTTCTAAGACTGAAAGGGATTGTTGTTGTTGGGTTTTTTGTTTGTTTGTTTGTTTTTGGTATGTGCCCCTAGTGGGAACCGAACCTGGGACTCTCTGGTCCACAGGCTGAAGCTCCAACCGGCCCCAGCGAGATTGTCGTTAATCCGCTGGAACAACAGGCATGAAACCAGATGGCCTTCAGCGGCCTGGGCTTGTGCGTTCCTGCTCCCCAAGTTATTCTACAAGCACCCTATTATCGCTGGTCCGCATCTTAAACCCCTGAGTTATTTCTGCGGGAACCCCAAACCACCCACCAATTTCCTTTCCCTGTGTATGTAAATAACTTTCACATTTCTCTTCTTAATTCCGTCTTCTTACTAAACTCCAGAGAAATTTCTCGTTGGCAGGTGCAGAATACCAGGATCCCCCTCTCAATTAATACCCTGTCCTTTTCCTCCTGTGATGTTTATTTTGGGGATATCCTAAAGCAAGCCTTAGAGGCTCCCAAGGAACTACGGGGTGGTTTCCCCTTGCATCCAACGGCAGCAGCTGCGCCATGTCCCCTCTGTCCCACACCTGGGTGGGCCCGCGCCTGGAACCCTCCGGGGCAGGCCTGCGGCGTTGCCTCTGTCGTGACCCCTGGAGACAGGCACGCGCTCTGCGTAAGCCCTTAGCACTGAGCAAGCTCACCCCGTTATTTTCCGTGAACTATTGCCAAGGTGAATCCCCGAGACATGTCCCTGTGCAGAACGGCAGACTGTTAGAGAAGCAACCTATGTGCACCTTTCTCTGGAAGCCAGTCCACGGCCTCGCACCCTGAGGCCCCTCCCTGCACCTGCTGCCTCGGTTGGGTGGCACCTGCTTTGCAGCCGGCTCACTCTCTCCAAAGAAGAAGGTCCTCACCAGCCAGGGCAGGCAGAGAGGGACACGTGTCCCCGGCGTCCGGACGCACTGCTTTGTGCAGGACTGGGAACCTTGTCAGTGAGTCACTGTCGTCCTCTGAAGTGGGCAGAGCGAAAGCCCTGCGCAGGAATCTATGCAGCTTGAACGCACCGCCTGGCTGCGGGGGGGGCGCAGGGCCGCGGGAACAAATAAGCCGGCGTTCGAGCCCCCCACCCCTGCGTGGGCGCCGCGGCCCTTCATGAATAAAGATGGGGTGAGCGCGTTTGCGGCATAATAAGAAAAGGTAATTAGTGTCATCTATTCAGGACTGTTCGAATTTGACTCCAGCAATTGGATTATGGTTATCACATTTTAAACTTTGAGAAAGTTTCTCAGCTCGGTAATGCAGTTAGTGGGGGAGAGTGGAGGACGGAAGGCAGCTTCTCGGTGTGATGGATGAGCGTGAACTCGGGGGGGGGGGGGGGGATGCAGAGCGAGATCCCCAAACCCAGGCGCTGGGCTGCAGATCTGCCTGGCAGTGTGTGTGCCGGGAGGGCTCTGCGTGTGCACGCCGCGTGACGGGAAGGCATTCTCAGGAAAAGAAACCGTCTGACCTCGTAATAAGAAGAAATTAATTTCTCGTTCTAACTGAAAAGCAACTGAGATAATGTTTCAAAATGCGTCACTGAGAAATTAATGGAAACAAAGCCAAGAGTGTCTTTGAGACTTTGAATAATGAATACGGTCTCGTTCTCAGACATTGACACTTTCTAGTGAAAGAGTCTATTAATTTAGATGTACCTGCAACCCTTACATATTGTTCAGAGATGTTTTGAGAGTCAATTAAAGCAGTTTCTCGTGGAGATGGTCCCAGCACCCCTCCCTGGCTGTTCGGGGTCACTGGGGGGGTTCAAAGTAGGAGGAAGTGGACGGTTTTGAGGGAGGAGATGTCTGAAGCCACCAGTTCTCTCCGGAAGGAGGCAGTGGGGACCTAGGTCAGGTAAGCAGTAAACAACCGGGAAACACACAAAAACCAACGAGGTGTCGCCTCACACCTGTTAGGAAGACTGTCACCAGTAAGACAAGGTAAGTGTTGGCCAGGATGTGGCGAGAAGGGAACCCTTGTGCACTGCTGGTGGGAACACACATGGGCGCAGCCACTGTGGAAAACAGTGTGGAGGTCCCCCCCATTAAAGTGGAACTACCGCATGAGCCGGGGAGCCCACTGCTGCGCACATGTGCAAAGGAAGGAAAATAGGGACCTTGAAGAGTGGCCTGCATTTTCCTGTGCTTTCGCCCACGACCATCAGCAACACCCAAGACCTCATGGTGCGTAAGGTCTGAAGCTTTAACCAAATAGAACGTATGAAAGAAGGGCATTTGCTCTTTAAAAAATAATCATTCCGACTCCAGCAAGAACTCTCGTGTGCTGAGAACAGAAAGGAGGTGCTTTGCAAATCTGGAGAAAGGCGAACGTGCAGAGTAACTCCTCTGAGGACGTCTGGGAAATGCAAGTGGTGGACGGAGGCAGTCTCTCGTCCCCTCTCCGGGACGCGCCACGTCACAGTCGGGGCCTTTCTTCTCGCCAGCCACAGGGTAGGAGAAACATCTCGTCTTCCTGTCGGTAATCCCCACTCTACTTTCTCAGACCATTTAGAAAATAGCCCTGTGGGGACCTGGCACCATAATGTTCTAATTCTGGAAGAGACATTTCCCTGTGACGGCATTTCTGGGCTTGCTACCTAAGTGCTCCGTGTTGGTGCGACCGAGAGGCCTCTGCAGCGGGTGGCCAGTAAGTCACGAGGCCTTCCCAGAGAAGTGAGTTGTCAGAAATACTCCGAGCCACGTCAGCTGCTTCTCTGAAACCTTTGTGAAGTTACAGTAATGCCAGCACTTAAGATCAGGTGCGTGGGCGCGTGCACACACACACACACACACACACACACACTCTTCTGTAGCATTTCAGAAGATGACCTAATTAGTTAAAGTGAGCCACCCAACTGGTGTGGTTCAGCGGTTGAGTGTCGACCCTGCACCAGGAGGTTGCAGGTTCGATTCCCGATCAGGGCACATGCCCGGGTTGTGGGCCTGATCCCCAGTGGGGGGCATGCAGGAGGCGGCCAGTCGATGTTCTCTCTCATCAATGTCTCTATCTCTC
Organism: Molossus molossus; assembly: GCF_014108415.1. Lineage (NCBI taxonomy): Eukaryota > Metazoa > Chordata > Mammalia > Chiroptera > Molossidae > Molossus > Molossus molossus. The sequence continues at coordinate 114,238,031 of NW_023425399.1, forward strand.
TCTCTCCCTCTCCCTTCCTTTCTCTCTAAAATCAACAAAGAAAACAAAATGTAGATAATAAATTATTTGTCAAAATTTTCTTTTCTTTGTCGAGTGTCATTTCCAATATAGAATATTTTAAACAGAAATGATTCTATTTTATTTTTTACAATGATTAGAGATGGTAATGATTCCCTCCAAATAGATACTTATACGTTTATCTAGTACTTTACGAAATAGAATGTAGTGATACAGTTATTATAAAAAATTGTCACGTAAAAATTCTTTCCAAACTTCAATTATGACCAATTTTGAAACTTGCTAAGTGCGTAACTTTGTTCTGCTTAGATCTTTGTTCTCGGTTTCCTTAGGGCTTCCTTAGGCCTTCTTTTAATTGGCTGCTGCTCAGACTCTGAATTCTCGGCACTCGGAAATAAAGTGGACTGTGCAAGAGGTCGGAAATGCTGTAGGATCCCTGAGTGGGAATGTCTCTTGACACTCTCTGATCCATGCTCTTGAGCTCTCGGACTGTTCTGTGGAAAGCCTACGTCCTTGACAAAGACAGCTTCATGACCCAGCTTGACATCACAGGCAGTCTGGAAACAGGGTCGTCGGGTTAGGAGAACACACTCGAAGCTTCAGACGATCACCGTGCACACTTCCCCTGTATGCCCACCTGAGACACCAACACTAGTGTTCTTCAGATCATTCTAAGTATATCAAAATGATTTTCAAGTATACAGTGATTTCCTGAGGCTTTGACCGTAAAACTGTAATGTGCAAGAAAATGATAGAAATATGAAATATTACATTGGATTTTTATTCTCTCCTCCTCTCTCCTCCTGCGCTGAGTTAAAGGAACGTGGGAGCCACAGTGGTATTGGTGGAAGTGGAGCATTCACTGGTGGAAGTGGGAGATTCGGTTCCCCACTGGGTGCTTGGGGTCTGGTCCTTAGGCATCTCGAGAAAAAAATCTTAAGACATTTTCCGGAGTCTCACGAGAGGATGAGTGATTTTTATGTGCATGGATTTATATCCCTGCGTCTCCAGAGTCCTGTCTCTCTTAATCCCGTCCTGGGAGAGGTGCAGCTGGGGTTCAGCAAAGCTAGGAGCAGAGCCAGAGTCCGAAGTTCCCGTCCCCTGGCAGAGCTGGGTCTGGCACTGTATTCGGTGCCAGTCCATCAGTCCACTGTGTGGGGTGCACACGGCCACGAGCCCCGTGGGCGAATGCAGGGGCATGAGAGCCCCCACACGCCAGGGGCAGGAGCTAAGGGGCGAGAGAGACCCCTTTGTTTAGGAGTTTAAACAGCTGAAATGATCCTGAGCTTGCAGTGGCCACACCGACTGTGGCCAGTGACCTCTTCCTGGGTATGACTGACCGGAGGTGCCTTCCCGAGGTCACCCAGACTTCCCTGGGCAGGCCCGTGGTATTTACCTTCCCTGTTCATTAATAACCGGGTTATTTACAAGGGTTCCCACAGGGAGGGGGAAGTATCCATCGGAACATTTAAACAAGAGAAAAATAAAATGGACCTCGGTCAGCCAAACAGGCAGGTAACACGATTCCGTAGCAGGTGAGGGACTGAAGGGAGCAGAGCCACCTCCCCTGAGCACAGTGAATGCGGGAAGGCTGGCCCATTGCGGAGTGTCCTTAGCTCTGCAGTCAGTTTCATCCCGCAAGGAGGGTGCGTCTCAGGCCCCAGAGCCGGTCGCTGTCCTTCCTTCACTTCGATGGGCGTGTGCTTTTTAACTGGCTGTGAGCTAATAAAGTCACAAGGAGCCATCAGCTGATTTTTTTTCTCCTTGAAATTGTCATGAGCTCTTTCCCAATTTTACAGTTGTCTCGACTTGCGCTTGTAAAGCTACGAAGCAACTCTGCATGGATTCGCTTTCTTAATGAAGAATTAATGTAGGGATGTCAGGGGTGCAGGGGAGTGTGAGAAAATGCCTCATTATCCTCTTCCTCTCCCGATCTTAATTCCATTTCTTCCAAGACCACACACAGAGCCTTGCCCTCGTGTTCAGAAAAGCCTCCTGAACTGTAGTTAATATCTGCCCTTTCCTTCAAAATACAGGTACTTTCCCGAAATAAAAACTTGATTTTTGTTTTTCGTTTTTGTTTAAAATCACTCAGAAAGCAGGGTTTCTTGGAGAGGCCGTGCAGAAATTGAGACTATGAGACTCGAAGCGTGGACTAAGTCACAACTCTGCAAAGATCTCGTCTTAAAGACATCAGCGCTGGTTGGTAGGCCACGCCATTGGTGAGTGTGTTTGGGTCTGACCTTCCAAATGGGTATCGAATAAGTTTTAGATGAACTTTACTGAATCCGTATCATGTATCTTAGTTTATTCGATGTGTCATGTTTTATCTTCTTAAAGGGAAAGCTATTCAAAGTGTCCCTGAAACTGTTATCAAAGTTGAGCCTAATCAAACTAGTGATGTTCTGTTTTTTTGACATTTTGTATGAAGTGCATGTTTAGAATAACTATTCATTCGTCGGAAACACTTTCCATTTTTATGGTTTTCCTTTTTCCCAAATAAGGTCACATGAATTACTACTTCAATAATGTTTTCCTATTCACATGGGGGCGGCGGTGGACACATGATGCAATAAACAGATGATGATCTATAGAATTGCGCACCTGAAACCTGTAGAACTTTACTAACCAATATCACCCAAATAAATTCAATCCAAAAAAGATATCATTTGAGAGGCACCAAGCTAACAAAAATCATTATTCAAGAAAAAGCCACCTCAGAGAGCGGACAGACGCCTGCGCTGCAGAGTCAATGCTCTGAATTCCACCAGCTCCTCCTGGAAGCCAGTGGGGTGTCAGCAAACAGATCCCAGATCTCGACAGAGTCACTAACACAGTGCATGCCTCTCCCCGGTCCCTCCATTGTCTGTTCTCAGTACAGAGGCAGAGGCCCCCAAACCTGCAGCAGATCTTATGCCTCTGTGCAAAACCCCACTTCCATTCCGGGCAGTCCAAGACTTGGCCGTGCCCTGCGGGGCCCTGTGCAGTCTGGTGGCACCCGCCTCGCTGCATCTCAGCCTCTCCTGCTCAGAACGTTGCCAGCTGGTCCCCCGCTGCCCTGGCCCCCAGCTTGCCCTCCGCACACAGCGGGAAGAGTCTTCCCTGAGGCACGTCCCGCGCTCTTCCCTTCCTGCAGCACCCGCTCCGGTCCCCACCCACTAACTCCCTCCCTGCCTTCTAGGGTTTTGTCCCAATGCCACCTTCTCCGGATACTCTCCCCTGCTGTTTAAGTCAGCTGCCAGCCCGATTCCTCTTCCCTGGTCTAGTTTTTTTTTTTTATTAATATATTTTTATTGATTTTTCAGAGAGAGAGGAAGGGAAAGAGATAGAAACATCGATGTGAGAGAGAAACATCCATCGCTTGCCTCCTGCACGCCCCCTACTAGGGATTAAGCCTGAAACCTGGGCCTGTGCCCCGACTGGGAATCAAACCGGGACCCCTCAGTCCATGGGACGACGCTCAGCCACTGAGCCACACTGGTCGGCCCCTTATCTAGTTTTTCATGTCACATCACATCCCAGCACCATGCATGATGCGTTTCAGTACGATTGTTATTGATCACTATCTATCTTTCTCCGCTAGAACGAAAGCCACAGGGCAGCAGCCTGTTTTGTTTACAGGCGTATCACTAACGCATAGTCGCTACTCCACCTGCATCTGTTCACCGAGAGGCTCAGCACAGGTATCGGTAATGTTAACCACCATGCTGTGCGTGCTCACCATCCTCATCGAATATACAGCGGAGGGCAGAAGTAGGTTTCCAGATGTGAGTAGGTGGAACAGTTTATTCTTCTATTGTTATCTACTAACGATTGCATTTCAACTGTAAACATGCTTTAGCCTACCTCTGTATTAATGACCCAAATGCTCGGATTGTAGGCCGAAATGTCTTTTGTTGTTTCACGCTGTTTGGTGGCTCACAAAGCAGCCCACGGGGAATGTTAAACACACATTTCACAAAGGGAAGGACCAGTTATTATTTCCTCTGTTTCACAGGCAAACACATGGATTTAAAGAGACCATCAGGATCTGCAGAAGCAAATAGCTAACGAGGGGAAGGGATAAGGAGGCAAATATATTTTTTGAACATAAAAATCTAATCATGGTTCCAAGTCTTTGGTTTTAAACTTATTTAAAAACTCACCCAGTTATTAAAAAATGTGATCGATAATGCATAGTTGTACCGATGGCAAAGCTTGCCCAGCAGGTGGGTGGTAATAAAATGCTAATTTGGATGCTTTCCTTACGTTAATAATCACGCGAGAAGAGCCAGGAAACGTGCTCACGGTGCAAATGCATCTATTTAGCATCGTGGGTCACACAATTTGCATAGCACTCCTCCAGGTCTCTTGGGGACAGGCATACTCCTAACTCCTGCACGCTTGTCCAGGAAAGAGGCTAACGTTTGAGCCCACGCACATACATGCTAATAATTCATTATAAAATACGGAAAGCAGCGACTAACGGATACCATGCTTGGAGCTCAAGGTGCCAACAGCCAAACAATGCAAATTCAAACCATTATTTTATTCGTACTCTGTGTCAAGAGCAAGGCAAGAGCATTTACTGCCGTTTGGAGCCAAAGGGTATTTATTGTACATGTGTGTGCACGTGAAGTTCAGTTGTGTGTTTTTAACAAGACATCATTTTCTGAGTAATTATTTTAAATTTAAGTATTGCAAATTATTTTTTAATTGTAGTTGCAATTTCTAAGAACAGTACAGCCCAGCTCATTGGAGGTTTTTGGTTAAAAGCGCCAACGTTTTGTGTCATTCATCATCTGGGTGGAAGATTACGGATTGGCAGCCATCCTCAATGAATGCTAACCCAGAAGAATCACATTGAACAAATAGCTGGAAAGGTGATGCACGGGACAGACATTTATGTCACTTCTGCAATATTTGACATTTTTCACGTCCTCTGTTTCTTGAAGAGAAATCCTCATTCATTTTATTTTTAATAGCAGGTACTATGCAAAAAAAAACATAGATTATTTCTAGGATACATTTTTATCTCAAAATTCTTCATGATTTTTTTACTGTAAGGCACACAAACCAGGGCATTATTCTAATGTGCGTAATTTATTACAAATCAGTATCTTCACAGTTGAATGTATCTCTGATAAGAACGTAGCCTCCTAATACTCTCTTTTGCTAATAAATGCAGATTTTTATCCTTTGAGGAATCAAATAGGTCATGGGCGAGACTGACGATGTTTTGAGGACTGTGACTATTTTTCTTTCCCAAATGGAAAGACTGCCCGTCTCCATGGGGGTGGCCCCAAGGTTCCAGGGACAGCAGGGTGGGGTCAGCTCAGGAGCTGTGTGAGCTGCTGCAGTTCACGTGAAGACAGGTGACGGAGTCCCGGAGTTCCAGCACAGAGCGCGGAGGGAGGACTTGGGCCTGGACACGTGTCCGAGCAGGTGTGGGCAGTAGTACCAAGCCTGGGTCAGCACAGACGTGCACCTGGCTTCTTCTAGCCAGGTGGCCTCTAGCTTGCTGGCCACGGGAAGTAGCTGCAAAAGGTATCATGATGTCAGTCAAGACATTAATTAACTGAGTGTCATGACACCTTACAGGTCAGTTAAATTCTAAAGTATGTATGTCATACCGAATAGTTTTACTTTTGTCTTTGGCTTTTTTTTTTAAATAAAACATTTTTTGCAACAATTCTGGCTTTAACTTAATAAATTGATGGCACTAGTTTGAAGGAGGATATTTATCTGTCTTTTATGTTTTCTTAAAGAAAATGTGTCCGATCAGCTAAAAGGTATTTAAATATTTAATGTACAAATTTGAGGCCATATAGAAGATGCTTTAAAATATAGTCTCTCTACTGGTATCTCCGTCTGTGTAGGCGAGAGAGCACACCTGTGTTCGCTGGTTCTCGATGGTAGTAAAAGCTTAATTTCCAAAAGCGTTATTAACTGAGAACCTAAGGAATATTGACATAACTTGGCCCGTAGTCAGACTCTGTCCAAAATCGAAGGGCATTTAAAAATCAATAAGAGAAACAATTCTTGCTAGGTTATTTTTATCAAATTCTTCAAGCAGGGGTAGAGAAGGAAATCGTGATCAATAGCACAGTAAACCCACTATTTGTTCATGATGGGAAACCACGGACCCCGCCTGAGTCCTGTAGTCGATGGACAAAAGCTTTGGCGTTACCCCTGCCGGTCCTCCCTGTTTCAGTAAGGCGGGGGCACTTGTGTGCAATGTCGGACGTGGCATCTGTCACAGGTGAGCACGCCTGAGAAACAGACCGAAGTAAACACTTCCATGAAGGTCACAGAAGGCCCTGGACAGTCTCCGGGCGCCCCGCCGCGTGACCGTCTCTGGGGGAGCAGTTGGAAGTCTCCCCTCGGTGAATGTGCCGACTGCTCCCCGCAGCCACTGACGGCAGCCCCGACATGGGCCCCTGACCTACCGCGTCCTGATGGGGCACCTTCCCGGCAGGTGTTTACCTCCAAGCCGATGCCTCAGCTACGGCTGTGAAGGTGACCTTTCTCCGGTCACAGTGCCATCCCTGGGAGCGTGTCATCTCAGAGAAGCAGTGTCCCCGCTGTGCTGTACCCGGGTAACAGTCTAAGGCGGGGGTGCACCAGAGTCTACGTCCGCAGGTCAAACATTCTGTCCTAAGGGCAGAAAATGCAAGTGTGTATCCGGACCTGATGTGGTGATGAGCTAGTTGACAACAATAGGACGGAAGCAAAGGGAAGACCGGACATGACAGATATGTTCTCTACAGGCGGTGGGGGAGGGGTTCCATAAAGGGGAGATAGATGCGTGCCCAGTAAAGTTGGGATGACATAGAAGAGACACGTGCCGGTCAATCCTACCCGAGGACAGAGATGGTTGGCCAAAATGGGTGTGGCCACTGTACGGGTGGGAACATTTGGGGATATGTAAACCCCTAAACAAAGGAGCTCACTCCCTTGTGTTTTGGGGACTGTTGGGACTCTTGCTGCTCCGGACACGCTCTCCTGGTTCTCTTGCATCTGGCTGTGTGGCTGGTGGCCACGAGGACCCCCACACAACGGACCGAGGGACTGCGGCTAGCCTGGACCCAGCTCCAACGTGGACAGGAACTGGACACCAGCTCTGATTTTAGCTCCACTGAAACCCCAGCTGCCCTCACTTCTTCTACGACTGGACTAAGGGAAATAGGATGTTGGGAACCCAGGGATGAAATTCCAGAGGCATAAAGCTTTCTGCCGTGTCACATCCTCCCATGGGCATCTCAGAAGAGTCCTTTTCTCAGGATATGGTGAGAACCCCACCTCCAGCAGCAACCGGGGGAGACCAGCCACGCTCCTCACAGGTGTCAGAACCTGTTCCAATGAATACGGTCCTCTCCCGGGCGACAGGCGCCTGATGTTGTGACCCGGCCACCGGGTGGCAGTTTGGTTGCCCCACGCAATGGGCTGTGTCATAACAGGGACTGGCATCAGTGCAATGACAGGCCCTAGGGACGTTCACCCGGGCAGTAGCTAAGCCACTTGGTAAGTGGAGCTCAGGTTTCCCCGGCCGTAGGTCTCATAACTGCGACGTGATTGCTGCCTCCCTGAGGCCACAGCCAATCCCAGGGGTGGGCGATGACAGCCTGGCTGGCATCGCCTGGGCAGTACCCTGCCAACCTCTTTCACCCGGATGCTCCCTAGTGGGCTCCATCATGAACTGCACAGATATTTCGCGTTGTGGCCATTGCCAAAGGTCCGTCCAGGTACCGCTTTCACGACAGAGACAGTTTCATTGCCTTCAAGCAGCAAAGACTGCTGAAGAGCTACACGTTTGCATGCATAGAACATGAACACTGCCCTGGCCGGTTTGGCTCAGCGGTTAGAGCGTCGGCCTGTGGTCCTGAGAGACCCGGGTTCGGTTCCTGCTAAGGGCATGTACCTCGGTTGCAGTTTGTCCCCGGCCCTGGTCGGTCGTGCGGGTGGCAGCCACTCGATGTGTCCCTTCACGTCGATGTTTCTCTCTCTCTCTCTCTGTTCATCGCTCTCCCCCGCCACTCTACCTGAACAAAAAATGGAAAAATGTCCTCGGGTGAGGATAAAAAAAAAAAGAACATGAACACTGACCTACATAGCACACCTACAGAAAGTAACCTGAAGAGGTTCGTAACCTTCAAACAACGCTATCTTAAAAAGAAAACCTGGAACCTAGGGTTACACAAATACATTTTAAGTAAGAAACTAAAGCCCCATCCTTAATGGAAAAGATAAGGAGTATTGGACCTCATCAAAACTAAAAAATTATGCTCTTCAAAAGATACTATTAAGAGAATAAAAATTTTTTAAAAAAAGCCTGCCAGAGACAGGAAAAAATATTTACAAACCATATACATGATGGGAAACAACCACAACAACTTGGATACGTGATGTATAAAATTCAGGAAGAAGAAAGCAGACACTCCGATTGAAAGCATGGGCAAGAAATTTGAGCAGATACTTTATCAACCACAGAGGATGGACAATAAATGCAGGAACCCCTTCTCAACGTCATTCATCATCAAGGGGTGGAGATGAGAACAAAGAGTTAGCAGGGCGTCCGCAGTACAGTGCCCAGCATCAACAAGACAGACCCTGCAGGCGTCAGCATGGCTACGGCGCAGCGGACGTCCATGCTGCTCAGAACGGGAAATGCCAGGGCCTCTTTGGGAACGCTTGGCAACTTCTTAAAAAGCCCACCCACGCCTACCATGATCCAAGCACCCCATTCCTGTGTACCCAGGAATGCAGAGACCTGTGCACTAAAGTCAACATGGCTTCATTTGTAATAACCTCCACAACCACCAAGCCAGTGAGTGAACAGATGGTCGAATACCTACGTAACAGGATACTACTTAGAATTGAAAGCCAACGAATTATTGTTACACCCAACATGAATTAATCTTTAAAAAAAATGAAATAAACATTCCATGAAAGAAGACAGACAGAGAGAATGAGAGCTGTATGAGTCCATGTCATTAAAACCTTCAAGATGGATAATAATTCATTGACACATTTATTTTTTGAGGCGGGGGTGGAGGGAGGAGAGTGAGGATTTGCATATGGAGCATGAGGTCATATTTACCTTGATAAAGATTTCCATTTGCTTGATTAGGCTCACACATTCACTGGTCAGTGTGTGTGTGTGTGTGTGTGTGTGTGTGTGTGACAACTTACCTCATGGTAGACTTTAAATATATAGTTTATTGTATATTAATTATATCTCAATGAAGTTTAAAAATAAAAATACATCAGACCAAGAGAAACAGGCTTTCTATGCGTCACCTTATATTTTTTACAGACTTAATTTTTTAGATTGAAGTTCACAACAAAAGTGCAAGGAAGACACAGACTCCCCACATGCCCTGTCCCCACACGCCCAGCCTCCCCATCAGCATCGCTCACCAGAAGGATGTGTTGTTATGGTTTCTAGGAAGAACTTGAATGTAATTCTGATCCTTGTTCCTTTATAAAGAAGGTTGTCTCTAGCAAGATGAATTTCTCGATGTTTGACTTCCTGTCGTTGGAAATGATAAGCCTAGGAGTTGTTTGGCGTTTACCTGCGTGGTGTTCCCTGGGTTTCCTGCATCTATGGTTTGATGTCTGACATTAATTTGGAGAAATTCTCAGTTACTACTGCTTCGAATATGACTTCTGTTTCTTTTTCTCTTTCCAGTTTCCCTAGTATGCCTAGGGTATACCTTTTATTGTTATTATACCACAGTCCTTGGATGTTCTCTCTCTTTTTTCCAGTCATTGTTCTCTTTGCTCTTGAGTTTTTGAGGATTCTATAGACATAAATTCTCTGCTCAATCATGTCCAGCGACCAATAAGCTCTTCAAAAACATCTTTCATTTCTGATCTCGAGCCTTTCTTTGTGTTTCCTTGGAATACCCATGTCGTTGCCCATCTGTTCTTGCACGCTGTCTACTGTGTCCATGAGATCTGTCTGCATATTAGTCAGAGTTGTTTTACATTCTCTGACAAGTCCAACACCCCTGCCATGGCTGGTTCTGATTCTTGCTCTGGCTCTTCGAATTGTGCTTTTGCCTGTTGGTATGCCTTGCCATTTTTTTTGAGTTGGTTGGAGTTGGTACTGTCCTTCTCTAGTGTCAGAAGAGCATCTTGTTTTGAGAAATTTCCATGAACTGATTTTTTTTTTCAATACATGCTGCTTAATTTTCATGGAAACAATGATCTCTTCTTGCATTCATAGTTAATAAATGTATTAAAATTTTAATCCAGTTTAATAATAGCAATAACAAAGTCAGCTGACATAATTAGGTTTTGAACAAACACGACTGAACCTTATAAGCGCGGAACTCAAGCGTTAGATTCAGGAGCATATACTCCTTTTGGGGCGTCACCTACTTGCCATCAGAAGTCTGTCTCCCCTGGGCATCGATAAACATGTGGGACACACAGACTGAAGAAAAACCAGCAAGTAAGTGAAATAGACTATAATTAAGAAACATTCTGTTCTACTGTGGCTTGCAGTCTCATTCAATGTGCACTGGGTATTAGCATTCAAACTTTGACTTAGCTTTTATGGAGCAACAACTGCTTCTATCGCTCATTCATCATGTTCACCTCGTGATTTTAGCAGGAACACTAATTCATCACTGTGGTTCACTGCTCAAAGGAAAGATGGGGTTCTTCGTAACACCTATGCGCCCTCAGTTCCTTTGTACCATGCATATCCAGTCACTGGGAAGAGAAAACTGTACTCTATACCCTTGGAGGCAAGGACTATACAACATTCTACCACCTTTATCCTGACAGCTCAAATCCTAGAGGAGAGTCGTGTGTATTAGAAAAAATTTCCGGACGCCCAGCCACTTCCTGAGTCTCTCCATTCCTTAGGAATATGGCTGTGCTTTGCACAAATTACAGTTAGATGGATGATCTGTCCCATGAAATGATTTTGCCGCATCTGGAAGGAGCAAAAATGGGGGTGGGGGGATCACCAGTCCCGTTAAAATAAAGATGCATATATTTCCGTGCTTTTTCACCATTTCGAGTTTTCCAATAGAACGGTTGCCAGGGGAACCTTATGCTAAACAACAACTGTTCTCAATGTCATCACTGAAGTGAGCTGACATCAGCCGGGGGGTCTTTTCTTGGGGGTCTAATTCACTGTTTTGTAAATCTGTACAGCCACCATTTCCAGGGTTTCTTCTGAGGACGACATAAAAAGAAACCATCATAATTTGTAAGCATGTCAGTGGGAAAGACTCTCCCCTCCCCCAAAGTGCTATTCTCAAAGAAAGAAAAGATTACCGTTTTCATCTCCTGTGTTCCCCGAAGAGCTGGGAAATATTAGTAGTCGCTTTCGAAAGGAAAGAAAACATTTTGAAATGAAGTTGAAGTGACCTCTTTCATGACTATGGGAAAGGATAACTTTTTGATGTGTAAGAAGGGAAAAGGCCCAAGATATGAAATATGTTTTGTTCTCATTTCATTGCCTGCTCTGTGGCCCGAGCGCTCTCCGGGAGACATGTCGAACCCTCTGGGAAGTCCCTAAGGGGAGCCCCAGAGCCCCAGAGCACCCCGCGTGGCCCTGAAGGGAAGTCGGGGATCCAGTAAGAGCATGCCATTTGTCTTTGATCAGTTGCTCTGTACCTTCCAACCTGGACTTGTAATTGGAAGAAGAGTCAAAGCTGGCCCAGGCATTGAGAAGGCTTAGGTAGACTTCGGGGTTACCAAGCTCAGGTGTCCCCATGCTACTTTCCTTACTCGGATTTCTTTGCTCTCATCTTAAAAACAGGGATGATAGTTTTGCTGGACAGTAATCCCACTTGGGAGTGAAATAATGACTCTAAGCTAAGATCTAGTAAATATTTAATAACTGGTAGATGCTATTAATATTATTTACATCTTTGCTAAAATCCATATCAGATTGAGGACAGGCTGTTTTAAATCTCCCCTATTTTTTTTTTTAATTGACTAATTTTTTAAGATGCCGAAATTGTTTAAGCAATAAAACAACCTAGTGCCAACTCATGCGATTTAGCTATTTTTTAACCAAATGCTTGACGTTCCAACCCATGCTCGTAAAACAGTGTCTTCCTGTCATGAAATGATGTCTCTGTGCAAATGTGACTATAAAGACGCAGAAGCAGTACATTGAAATATTCTTTGGATCATCTAACTTTACTACGTATAATAAAAGATTTTAGTGCTGAGACTCTTCTGATCATAGAAGCCATGGTGACACTAACATGATCTCCCTGCCGTCAGGGAACCTCCTTGTCCCCTCGTGGCCAGTCCTTCAGAGGGGTCTCTGTTAGCTCAGACCCGAATAGTCGTGTCCAGGAGTCCAAGCGGGGAAGGAATTCCCAGTCTTTTCTACGTGGATACTTGGAAACTGAGAATTTGTTCAGCTTGTTTGGTGTGGATAGGATCATTTTAAAGTGAGAAGACTGCACCCTGGCTGGTTTGGCTCAGCGGTTAGAGCATCAGCCTTCGGTCCAGAGAGACCCGGGTTCGGTTCCCACTAAGGGCACGTACCTAGGTTGCAGTTTGTCCCCGGCCCTGGTTGGATCGTGCAGGTGGCAGCCAGTCGATGTGTCTCTCTCACATCGATGTTTCTCTCTCTTTCTTCCTCCCTCTTTCCCTTCCACTCTAACTGAAAATAAATGCAAAAATGTCCTCAGGTGAGGATAAAAAATAATAAAGTGAAGTGAGAAGATGGCAAAGAGGGAGAATGAGAGACTGGGAGTCCTGAGCGTCAGAAAGCAACCGTCACCTACAACAAAACCCATGAGAACAGGAGCCAGAGTGCCGGGATGGCAGGAGGAGGCGCCCGAGCTCTGGTCCATCAGCACCACAGAGCTTAATTCAAGTAACACTTAGGGGACAATAGAAATCAAGTCTTTCTTTTCTTGTGCTTATTATGCTTTTTATTTATGTATTGAATTAATTGGGGTGACATTGGTTAATTTAATACAATTATGTAAGTGTCAGGGATGCAATTCTCTAATACTTCATCTGTGTCTTGCATTGTGTGTTCACCACCCCAAGTCAAGTCTCCTTCCATCACCATGTACCCCCTTCACACCCTCCCATGTCCCCCACCCCACTTCCCTCTGCTAATCACTATGCTGTTGTCTGTCACTGAGGTTTGTTCTCAAAGCTCCACAGCATGAATTAATTAGTTAATTAATTTATTGATTTTTATTGTTGAAAGTATTAGAGATGTCCCTCTTTTATCCCCATTGCCCCCCTCCGCCACTGAGGTTTACTTTTTTGTTTTGTTTTTTCCATTTTACTTCTGATGGGTTTGAGAATAGACATAAATATATAAAAGTGAAACACAATATTTCTCTACCTTTTAAAATTCAAATGTAAATGTAAATAAACCTTGCCATATGGTATTCAGAGAGCACTGTGCTGTATAATAAACCCGGCTTATTTACTTTTGAATGGTAAGCTCTGCTATAAATAGAAAGTAGGGAACCAGGTCAGGCAAATGATTACGTCCAAGGGCCTCGTTCCAGTTTTCACTTTTCGGCTAAACAAAAATTTAATGCTGCCTTTTTAGTCCTAAAAGCATCTCTAAAGTGATTCGGGTAGTCATGACAATGATGTCCATGTCTGCACTCGTCCGTCCTGGGGATTCATTGCTGGGGGGAACCACGCTTTTAAGTGGAAGGGGTGACTTCGACGTTACTGATGGCCGGCAGGTCCCTCCTGTCTGTGCACATCAGAGCGGTGGCCTCATCGGAACAAACAAGTGTCTGACATTCTCCCAGTGATTTTACTCATTGTCATATCGTTTAAAACCAAAATCATTTTCATATCAAATACATGCCCAGGGAAAAGGGATCAGAGCCCTCGGTCTAAACAAAAGCTCTGTCCACACTTCAAATAACTTTCCAGTTTTATGTTGACACGCCTTTTTTCTCCTCATAGTATGTTACATAGAAAACATTTTTTTCAATAATTAGGTTTTCCTTTCACCAGATTCTTTACAAAACAAATAGAAATTATTTGGTATTTTAGCTCAATTTGAGATTTTAAGAAAACATACTAATCAACATTATAGGCAAACTATATCAAGGTCTCAGACCTTTGATGATTTTTATTTGTAAAGATCATGACTATATCTACTAGTCTATACTCAAGATGTCAGTTAAAATTGCAAAGTCAGCCTGTGACTGATGACACATTTTTTAAAAGAGGGAGAATATAAATGTACAACCCAGGACAAAACTTCAATTAATTTGTTCTGGCTTCAATAAAGAAGTGGTGTGTGTGGTTTTATTAACTCAGTTGTGGCATTTGTACATTAGCGAGTAAAGCGAAACTAGATGAAAAATATATAATAAAATCAAGATGTCTTATAATCCACACATTATTTTAGGTCAATTCAGTTACATTTAAGTGGATTCTATAAATGTAATGGAGTTCGAATAGTATTTATTTCACTAGTACTTGGGTTACTAAATATTCTGTAAAACAATAGTTACCTGGAATGCCTGTGTCAGACCCATGTTTGTTAAGATACTATCCTGTTATCAAGATGCAATCGGTTTCCCAATCCTTGTGTTCCAAGGGCCCACGTTCTCACTGGAGCACACTCTAATTCAGACTTGCGGGATTTGAATCACCATTCTTCTACCTATTAGCAGTAGATTTTGGGAAAATAACTGCTCCGTACCACCGCTTCTTTTTACTAAAACAATCATAAAATCCAACTGTTAGGTTTCTTCTGGGAATTAAATTAGTCATTCATGTAAAGTTCTTAGAGCTATAACTGAGGAGTAGTAAAAGTTCACTCTAAAACATAGTCATGGAGATTTTTAGCTAAATCTTAGGGCAAGTCTGAGATTCTTTAGTGAAAAAAAAAAAAAAGACTAAAAACCTCTCTCAAGGTAAATCGTGGGGGTGAAAGAAATCTCGACTGTGCACCCCAGTCTGAACCTCAACCAACACCTAGCAGCCTTCTATGCCCATGTTATTTATTTTCCGACGTCATAAAGAACATCGCACTTTTTTTTTTTTTTTAATCCTCACCCGAGGACATCTTTCGATATTTTGTTCAGATAGAGTGAGAGGGAGGGAGAGAGAGAGAGAAGCATCGACGTGAAAGCGACACATCGAGTGGCTGCCACCCACACGACCCAACCAGGGCTGGGGACAAACTGCAACCAAGGTACATGCCCTTAGCGGGAACCGAACCCGGGTCTCTCCGGACCGCAGGCTGACGCTCTTACCGCTGAGCCAAACCGGCCAGGGCATCGCACTTTTAATGGCATCCATCGACTTGACAAAAATTGTGAACCACTGTACGTGTGCATATTGGAATTTGCATTCCCTTCCCCTGTCATCTTGACATCTTTTCTACTGTGATCGTTAAGTGTCATCTATGCCTCCAGTACCCACCTGTCCAACTTGTAGAGGCCACACCTGCCTTACCTGCTACAGAACAGCTCCTCTTGCCCCATTTTTAAGCTTCACTTTCAAAAGTTGTGATGTGTTTTGGCATGTAGACTTCCGTGATTACAGGGAATTAATGTCACTGCGTTTACGTTATTCTGACTTGTCATTGTGCTGATTAAATATACTCCAACCAAAAATTATAGACATATGCATCTGTCCCCATGTCTGATGAGTGTTAGATTAACTCTCTTTATTTAAAAAAAATTGTATGGGTTTTGTTATGTTGAATATTTTGAAAGGGGTAATATGTTCTCATTCAATTTTTAACAGGGAGCTAGCCAGGTGTCTAATCACTTTGTCTATAACAAACTGTTGTGAACTATACTAAAATCATAAAACAACAAAGCCAAATGCTTCTTTAGGAACCATGCTTAATTATTAGGAAGCATATTGATATAGCAATATTAATATAAAATTAATATAGTAACAATTTTGAAAAACATATCCATGTTTCAATATTGTGAAACATGCCTTCTTATTGCTAGATAGCAAACCACGTGTGAAACGCTGTATTGCAGTCATTCAGGTGAAACACGTTAGGGCGCTTTAGCAACAGAAAAGTAGGTGCAGGGATCCTAGTGGGGAAGGGAAACCGGAGAGGAGACAGGCGGACTCCCGTCCTGTAACAATCTACATGTCTAACATGGGAACCATTTCTTTTTGGTACGTGCCCCTAGCGGGAACCGAACCCGGGACTCTCTGGTCTGCAGGCCGACGCTCCAACCGCTGAGCCACACCGGCCAGGGCAGACATGGGAACTGTTTCTGATGGTTCTCACGACAGGGCAGGAGGCGAGGCAGGAAGAGTGGACACAGTCTCGTGGGTGTGGAAGGCATTGGATGGAATTGGGGAGGCAATTCAGGACCAGTGACTGGTGCTCAGGACACAGCCGGCAGATCTCACACCCTCTGCCCTGCTTTGCATGCATCGCAAGCTCGGGGCTCAGTGTAATCAACAGCACACCCCATCTGTCCTTCTACTTTAACTAGATTGTTCTTCTTAAGTGGGCGCCCGAACCATTTGTCTCAGTCCCGCCGAAGGAATGCATCCATCCAGCGGCCATTTATCTCTCAGCTTCGAGCTGCAGGGAAAACAGCAGTTAACAAAAGACACAAAATCCCCTTTTTATGTTATTACGGCTGGAAGGAAGCACAGTAATGAAATATAAAGCAAATGCATGGACTGTGCTGTACATTAGACGGTGAAAATGGTAGATCCAGGGAGAAAAACGGCTCAGGGCGGGGATGAGCTTGCCTGACGACCTCTGCAGCTTTAACGGGGTGCATGAGGGACGATGCGGTGAGAGGTGCGGTCTCCGTAGAGGCTTGGAGCCCTGCAGACCGAGCTGGGTGACGCAGGTGGCGGTGTCCCGGTTCCTGGGGCAGATGAAGGGAGAATGCCTGGGGGGGGGGGGTTGCAGAATGTGAGGGGATTCGGGTGGCCTGAGCAAAAGGAGCTGTCACAGAGCTCAGAGCGTGAACCAAAGCGAGCACAAAGGTGCACGCAGCATTCTGGAAAAGCTTGGAGAGGGGAGTAATCATCGTCTAAACCAGGAGAGTCCAGAAGCAAAATCCCATCACTCAGCTCCACTGTATCAGAGGCCAAAGGAACGACGTTGATGAGTGAGAGGCCTCGGGGACTTGGGAGTAGTAACTTGACTCTAAAACTTGGTAAATGAGTTAGCGCAACCTGTCGGCTCCATTAGGAAGAGAAACGTGATTTCTGGGGCTGCAAAGGTACTTTTACTTCCAAATATCAGGTATAAAGTGCCGAGAGCCGTTTGGAAATCACCAGATCTGAAATGTCATCTGAGGGACTGGGCCATGTTAGTGCTCAATGTTCCATCATTCTAATAAATACACGAAAGCACACATATGTGCCTTCATATTTATTTGTATGTTAAATACAAAATACATACTAAATATAAAAATAGGAAAATATTGATGTGTAGATATGTCAAACAAGTACATATGTATACGTGTAAAAGTGGCCTGTGAAATACGTACCTATTTATAAACCTATATAATTGACATATGCATATGTACAGATGTGTATAAATACATATGCTCATATTTATATCTCATAGGTATTTGTGGTTTTTCTTTCCCCCAACTGTTATTTGCATCTGAAGAGCTGCAGAGTCTCTGTCTCCTTCCTCCATCATCCTCGGCTGTGGCCCGGTCAGGAGAGTTAGCACATGTCTCAAGAATTAATCTTGTTGGCCCGTACACGAGGTTTCTTTTCTATTCAATATCATTCATTTGGTCATTTTTCCATGGTAGACAGTATTCCAAGTGTTTATTCTTATCCTTTTATGGCCACTAACAAGCCAATGAGGGAAGACTTGCATCTTCAATCTACAGGTGAGGAGCGTGCTTTCCTTAGACATGTTCACCCGCTTGGCTCCCACACAGGAGGAAAACAGGCGCTGCCCCGGCCAGGCACCCCCAAAGTGTGTTCTTACCTTTCCTGTCAGTGTGCTGAATGCACAGGCCTAGCTGAGTGCCCCCATCGAACCCTGGCCTCACTCTGCCCGGGCGCGTCACCCTAGCGGGGCGCGGACCACCGCACGCATGCGCCCTGAGCCCACTTCGACCTCCGTGGCCCTGCGGGAGGAGCATGGATCCGTGGAAGGGTGCATGTCCGGAAAGGAAAAGACAGGAGACCAACGCTAGCAATGAGCGTGCATTCTGAGAAACCTTTCCATTAGTAAAAGTATACGAAAATCATATCAGAATATAAAGATTTCCAAAATAAAAATCATGTTTGAATTTTGAAATAATGAAAAGATAGCAGGATAAGTATCATTTAAGGTTTTAATATTTAGATCCACCTTTAGATACATGCAAGAATCTACTTTGATAATAAGTACTCAAATATGTGCTTAATGTGTTTTCATATGCCTATCGCAGAGGGAAATGATGAGGGTGGTCCCCAGAGAATAACAGATCGTGTTACCAGATTTGCCCAGTGTTCTCCCCGGCAGCACCCATCTGGTGGGTGTGCTTCACATCCACATCAAAAAGAACGGTGTTTCCCATTCCTGTAGTTTCTAAATACAATATTTTAAAATAAAAAGTAGATGAGACGAAGACGGTACATTGCTGCTGATTGTAATAAAATGTATAAGATAGACAAAATGAGAAAGAATATTGTATGTAACCCTGATTTTAAAGAGTACAAGATACTAGAAATAATCCAATTTATCCTCAGTTCTTAGACTATTCCTAGTGTTTGTTAATGCCTTACTCCATGAAAGAACGTATTTCTGTAAAATGACTGATTTCAAAAAATGGCTTTAAAGTTTGATGAGCAATGGATCATACAAAGATATTTCTTATTGAATAGAATATTTGTTAAACAATCATGAATCTGGAGTCTAAGTTTTAATAGTAAGGAAGTGGATGCAAGCTATTAGGAAATGCCTCTCCTAACTAGTCAGCTTGTGATTCTGACTGTGGCTGAGGCTTAATATAAATTCCAAACACATACTCTTTATCCACATGAAATACAGTTAATGCATTTATTCTTTATTGTATTTATTTCAGAGGGTAGTCATGAATTTTTCCAAATGTTTAGAGTTGTCTGAAGGAAATACACCCTTTAAAAAGGGTTTATTTTTCAAGCTATTGTTATTTCAAGTGAGTTAAATGCCAATTTGGGGGAAGAAAATACAGCTATAAATATGGAAAGGCATAGAAAAGAGTACTTGAAAGCAAGATGAACTGTAATGCGTCCAAAATATTATCAATTTTATTCTTTTGAATATTTTTCCAAATATGATTTGTTCAAAGATTATTTTCTTGTTGAAACTCAATTTCTATTTAGACAGAGAAAAAGCTCTTATGGGGAATACAATACAGCCCAATTGCTTCAAATTATACCAGCTCGCACACTGGTATTTTGCTAGGAAAAATCAATGGCAGTTGCCGACTCTTTATAATGGTTTCATTAAAAATCACCTCTGTGGTCTGATACTTTCTTTCAGAAGTCAGAGGAAAAGAACACTTATTTTGTTTATGTTGTTTGACCAACTACCAGCTTCAATTAAAATTCTTAGCTGGATACATGGACTCTGAACGAGAGGAAATCAAAATATATTACTTACCCTGCCCCACACCCTTAGCTGGGATGACTCGAATTGCTTCGTTGCCTTAATAGTTGGCACTGATATCTTGATATTATTGTCGTTCATGGCATAAGAAAAATGTAGCACAATCATATAAAGTATACTTTATTTGTTGGTTGAAATAGATAGTGATGAGAAAGATATTTGTTCTTAGGATTTTTGTTTTTCAGGAAGGGTCAAAATCTCAGTTTTCATTCTGCACATTTGAGAGTTTTGCTTATTTATTCATTAAAAACTTTATTAAATTCTAGTCCTATTCTGGGCAGTGGTGAAACCACGTGGAATGACACAGAAGAGTTAAATAGATCCATTTGACCTCTTTAATTAGGAAACATAGATCAGTGGAGAAAGCAACTAGTCAGAGAATGTTATAAAGAATTATTAAAAGTTAAACTCTGAAGGCAGGATTTCGGGCTGTTTTGCTATGTCCTAACACCCTATCATGAGACATCTGGGACTAAAGATAAGAAAGTGGGTTTTCCAGTGGGAGCAGATTTCTCTGAGAAAGTGATGATCAATAGAAAGAGGAAGGAGAAGTGACGAGGACGTCGGAAGTGAACGGTTTCAGAAGAAGAACTCGGGGGAGAGCGAGAACAGGGGCGGGGGGCAGAACGCGGGGGGCGGAGAGCACGCAGGGGACACAAGTACCAGAAAGTGGCCAGTGAGGCCCAGCGGGGAGGCAGCACGTGGTGTGAGGGGCACCTGCCAGCCATCCGGCCACACGGAGCGTGTGATCTTCGGTCAAACAGCCGTGCAGGTCACGGCCGTGTTTCTGCCATAACCGGACCTTCGTTTTGAAAAGGCGCTGAGAAGCCAGGATGGCAATTGGCTGTTCATCACCTGGGCCCGGGGCTGGCCTCCCCTGGCTGGCACACCCTGGCTTCTGCCACCCCCCAACTGCAACATCTGGGAAACATTATTTCGAGTGATAGATAATCGAAGTAGGCCATCTTTTCTTACAAAAAAGAAGAAAAGGAAAAGCTGATTAATAAATATTATATACACCCCCTCTGTAATGATGTATAAGACAGAGCCCTCATCAACGCTGCAATGTACCTGGACATATAAGCGTACAATAAAAAAAAAAATCATATGTTACAAGATTTGCTAAGTTCATGTCATCATTAGAGTACTTTGAAGAACAACAATTTTTTTTTTTTTTCTGGAAGAAGATAGTAAAACAAACAAATAAAAAAAACCTACATTTTAATATGGCTGTGGTTATTCCAAAGGCCATCTATCAAAATAAAGACACCGTCCCAATTACTGTCTGACCGAGGTCTAATAACATTTTTTTTGGTAGCTATTTAATGAGCAAAATAAAGCAAAATGTCTTAGAAGGTTTTGGAGCAATACTTGCAAGCCAATAAAATAGAATTTAGAAAACCTGTCAAATTAATACAAATGGCATTGCATTAAGTTCTAGTTATGACTTCACTTAAGAAAACCATCTCATCCTGATAATTAAACTCATTTTTACTGAAATCATTTAAGCAAATTATTTAGGGAATGTAATATTGCACATTTGCCAAAGTGAACCACGACAGCAGCTTCGGGGGAACACCAAGGGTTTTCGGGCAACGGCCCGATGGAGCACAATAGTGTAAGTGAGGTGAAACCTCGGTCTGTCGAGGACACTGTACCTTTTTAACGAAATATACAGACATCTAACTAGAAATTCATGGCCTGAGACCGTCTATCCGTTGTTCTTGTCTGACACTCGGAGTTTGCTGAGCATGAATCGAAAGGGTTTCGAATCGATTGCATTCGCCACCTGCACACAGTCTTGCCGTTTACAGGTGAATGAGCGATGGCATAACTGCAGTGGTTCTCAACCTTCCTGATGCCGCGACCCTTCAGTACAGTTTCCTGATGTCCTGGTGACCCCCAACCATAACATTATTTTCGTTGCTACTTCAAAACTGTAATTTTGCTACCGTTATGAATCGCCATCGGAAATATGTGTTTTCCGATGGTCTTAGGCGACCCCTGTGAAAGGGTCGTTGGACCCCCACAGGGGTCACAACCCCAGGTTGAGAACCGCTGGAAGGAGAAGCATTGTGTTGTCCCATGTTGTCTGTACTAACAACTTTCTGTAAAGTGACAAAAGACTCCAATTTTCAGTGAATAGAGAGGAATGTCCATGTGGCCCTTACTGAGTTTCTTGATGCATTCATTAGTACATTTAGGTTCTCTGACAGGGGCCTTTGATGGACCGTCTGATGGTCTTGCGAGATTGGGCTAGAACTACCCTGTGATTTGCCACCTCTCTCTCTTACACGTGGGCCAGACCGACATCAAGGTCTGACAGCTCTCCCTGAATCTTCCAGTGCCCTCCATCCCATCTCACGGGTGTACACCCCAGGAAATACCTCGCAAGTTTGATTTCTTCTGGGCGTATGCTGTCTGGAAGATCCGGACGGATACATTTATCATTTTGAATAACTCCATGGAAGTCGGTATACTATAATTCAGAATGTTTAGATCTATAAGGTATCTTAGAGATCATTTCATTTCATAGACGCAGGGAAAAACAAAAACTAATCAAAGCCTGGGGAGGCTGAATGAATTTCCCGGATATACGCAGTTATTGAGATAACCCAGGACCAATCATACCAGTTGGCCCTTCATTCTAGCTCAGATCTGGTACACTAACAAAATACAACTGTAGGCAGAAGGAAAGTTGGGTCCTTCAGCTGGGTGGGGTCCGTATCAGCTCTGAGAAGAAAACTCGCTATTGTTGGAGCAAAGATTGTTTCCAGCATCCCTGCCACCAAGTTATCAAAGCGTCAGCCCAAAGGAAAACAATAGACAGAACTCATAAAGACTCTTCTTTCTTATACAGATCCGAAATCCTAGGACCGTCCTTTTCTTGAACACTTTGAATATATTTATTATCATAAACACTGTTTTATTTCGATGCATATCAGTTAATGTAGTATTTCCTAATTGATAAAATTAGCCAATGGGTGTTTTCATAATTTCTTGTAAGTTAATATTATTAAGCAAGCAGTTAAACATTAGGCTGCCAAGAGCAGTAGCACCAAAGGGCAGAACAGCTGAAATACACATTTAATCAACGTGCCTCCTTCAGCCTAGCCGACACTGGGAAGGAACACCCAGCGCTCTGACCTCTGATGGTCAGTATCCATCTCAGTCTGGTCCTCCCTCCACAGGCAAAACTCCACCAACAAATGACAGAAACGAGTCGTTTTTCTGGAAACAAGCTGCCTCTCTGCACAGCACACCCTGGCCATTTTAGTCGTTTTTCCACACGTACAGGAGGGATGCACTTTCGCTGTGTGCTCAAACACCAATTTTTATTCAATTGAATTCAAAAGCACCATCTTATTAATAAAAATACCCATGCTTTCTAGATTAAAAGCAGATGTTCTGTTACCTTAAATTTGAAAAACACATGAAATATATATTTGACACCTAAGAATATCACTAATGCCCCGAAGTAAGAAAAACATAAACTGGCTCTATAATCAGAGGAACAAAATTCATTCAACTTATTCTAATTTCTGATTTTGACGTTACAGCACGTGTCTCCATTATTTCTTCAATGTGAAGTAGAAGAAAAGGACCTACCAAAACAGCCATGGTGGTTGATATACCGTAGTGCCAGATTATCAATTCTCTCAAACAATAATCTTTTATTAGAACAAATATGCAATTTTACAAAAGAGATGATAGTTCAGTGTTAATGTCCATATTAGTAAGTGTATTTGAACCTAGAGATGGCTAGTTAATATAATTCACACCGGAGTCCTATGAGATATATAATGCTATATTTATTAACATTCAAGTACAACTGTTCTCAAAAAATGTCAGTGCTTTGTTCAAGATTGTGTGGCTCCTTTGTTACAGAGCTCAGACGTAAACCCACACATCTCTGACCATATATCTATTCTTCCCCATATAGTGTTGATTTTAAAATTGGGTTCTAAGAATATACTCACTATGAATTCTCACAGATATATCTTTTTTTTAACTCTTATGCTTTCTTTTTTTTTTTTTCAGTTTTATTAGGCTATGATTGGCATGCAGTTATGTGTACGTTTAAGATGTACCAAAGAGATTTCACTTCGATTATAAACCGATAAGCATATTCTGCGCCATGGGAATGACCATCTTACTGCTGACCCATGAATCTAACAATTACTCGCTTTCACACCTGTGTTTACAATCACGTTGGAGCAAACTGAGTCTCGGTCACATCGCGTAGCTAAGCTAAAGACACCAGAACTGTCTTTAGCGTCCAAGTAATAACTTCGCAGCAAGATGTAGGGCATGACACTCTCAGTTGGGTCATGGTGGAAAGAAGGACCATGAGTCATCATGTGACACCGTACTAAAAGAACAATGCAGCAATATTTTTAAAGTAATCAAAAGTATTGCTGTCTTGAAATTTAGCCATATGGTGTGACTCAACAGTTAATTCCTTTTTATTGCTGAATAGTACTTCATTGAATGTATATACTGCACTGTATCCATTGATAATGATGGACATTTGGGTTGTTTCCAGTTTGGGATTATTACCAATAAACCTGGTGTGAACCTGGATATAAAAAGCTTAGTGGAGAAACGATGCTTTGGTTCGGTCAAGAGGCCCTTATCGGCTCTGCAGTACGCTTGGGAGAAAGTCGTTCTTTATTTCTAAGGATGAGATTCTCTAAGCTTTGGTGTCATTTTCCTAGATTTTACTGCGTGCTCACCGTGCTTGGAGCGGTCCCAGAATGCCAAGCAGGCGTCTCCAGCACTCTAGGGACATGCCCTTGGCACATGCTCTCTCCCCCCTCCTCCTGCAGTGAGCATTCTTTCCAAAGGAAAAAGCAACGAAAAACAAAAACAAATAAATAAATGTAAAAAAACCGCCTCTTTCAAGCTACTCTGTTTCTGCTTCCATGCAAAACTCATCTGTCAACGTGGCCCCTGGAACAGCCGTGAAGGGTCTGGCCCACGGGGCCACTCCTCTGTGACGCTCACCTGCGGCCAGGTGCGGAGACGCGGCTCCGCGCGTGGACGGGAAGGTGCAGGAAAGCACTGTGGAGTTTCACTGAGACGGTTTTCCGTGGACACTCTAAGGACCGCGTTTGAACCTAGTTTTACACGTATACGTACTTAGGTAGCATTTGAAGGAAACTGTAGGAGCCCGTGAGTTATTTATGTATTTATTTATTGTTAGAGACAGTTCCTATATTACCTGAATTTAAGAGTGACTGTAAAGTATTACAGGGATTCCTCAGGGATTATAACCTACATTCTTAAGTAAGGCTTTTGCCGGTCAAGGAATCTCCAATCTGGACAAGGACAATGGACACGCCGGTAAGCACAGGCATTACTTGAAATATTTAACTGGAACAGGCTTAGGCTGGCTAATTAAGAATGGACAGTGGACATCAGCTGTTGGTGGGGCCATACTAATGAACCCCAGCTGAATACCGGCTCAGACTATAGGTAGTTACAAGGAATTATAAACACGAGTGTATAACGTGTCTTTCTTCTGTGGTTTAGTAGATGTGTTCTTTCATGGATATGTTTGCTGATTAGCACTCAGAAGTACTAGGTCATCAGAGGCCAGCCTTTTGAGTCCCAGGATGTTAGGGTGTGTCTGTTATTGTCCCTTTGGCTTAATCTCCTTGTTGCAGAATAATTGATCATTTTTGAAAGTAGAATAAATTCACTTTTTAAAATTTTCTCCAGCTTTTGATATCTATTTTCACAAGTCTATTATGTAACTTAGAAATTGTGTCTTTTACCTAAATTTTCCTGTAACGTGAGAGAATGGTCTTGAACTCTTAAATAAATTATGAGGTAATTTGGAACAGGGGATTGGATCTTATAAAAGCAAAATGTTTTATCTCGCCTACTGTCTTCCTTCCTTCTTATCCAGATTTCAATTTGCAGAGTTTTAAGCTTTCGTTTCTTCTCCGATCCCCTGTGTTCCTGTCCCCCACTTCTCATGGCTGCATAGAAGGTGGTTTATGTAGCTCGAGATCTTTCAAAGGCACAGTTATCACATTTTTCAACAGCTCAGGTAGTAGAAAGTTGCTTTTCTCACAGTGCTTTTTTTAAAAAGGTATATTTTTTTGCCAACTGTAAATGGAATTCAGACCCCTGGGAGTTTAGGCTCATTGCTAGGTTTGGAATGTACATTACTCAAGTGTGTCTGAAACATGCAAAAATCATTTCCGCTGCAGCTCAGGGATGTCCAAGGGCTCGAACCCGAGCCAAGACCAGATGGTTGCCAGGAACGGAGACATAGCTTCGTACTTGATTACTGTGATGCTTTCCTTTGTGCTCGTCATGTGTGATCCCACAGCCTCAGATAGTGTGGACTACCTCAGAATGTAAGGTATGTTTTTAATGAGTTTCCTTGTAAAATATATTTCCAAACTCCACCAAGAGAACACCTGAGGTTTTTTTCCAGCTCAATTTTACACATAAAGCCTTCAGAATATGTTAACGATAGCATTTCCCAGTTCATCTCGGATATTTGACTGTGCTTTAAATTATTGCTATTTTCTAAATTTTCACGTTAAAATACCTTTCACTAAAACCATCAGAAGGGGAGCAGAATTTGCCACCCCAAAATCTGCGTCTTTGTTGTAGGATTATTTTTGAGAAACAGACAACACTGGATAAGCTCTGAACACTGTGTAGAAATCGATCTTTTGTAAGAGACATTAACATTTACAAGGCAAACCTCTTTTTGCAAAGGTGTCTCTCTCCGTGTTCCCATAAGCAGAGGTTGTCTAAACCTCCAGAAATTCTTATCAGTGGAGAAGGCAGGGACTTAAATCTGCATAATAACCTGAGCCTGGGTTACTGTGCTTTCCCTGGCTCCTTCCATAACTGCCCCCGCCCCGTCTTTCTTTCGTCTTTAACTGGAGATGGTATTTAAGGTGGTGCAATGGGGCCATGTCAGGGGGTTACTATTTCCCTGGGTCTCTCCCATATATACTAGAGGTAGACATGTTATTAGATTTATGTTTGTTTTCCCCTATTAATCTGTCTTTTAATACAGGAGGGCTCAGCCAAGAACCTGGAAGGGTTGAGGTAAATTAATTTTCTCCCCTGCACTGTCTCTCTCACATCTGGCCCTGTCCAGATGTGCTCAAGCTTTTCCATGGTAGGAAACATAACAACAGTGAGGGGCTCCCCAGAGAGGACATAAAAGAGACAACCTAATCTCTAGAATTTCCCCAGAAAAAAATGTCTCATGACTCATTATAGGGCTTTTATCTGAATGCAACCAGGATATTTTAAAATCTATTTACACCTATAGGACCTTTCAGGGAAATAACTCCTTAATGTTTAGTACATCCTTCAGCAGTTCTTTTGATTGCTACTCAATTAATAATTTTTAAGCTTCAAGTGTAATTTCCCAACATTGTAATCAAGAACTTCTTATTGTTAGTATTTTTAACGTGTAGTTATCTAAGGTGTTTTCCTCATGAATTTATCACCGTAAGTTATACCCATTTTTATTTTTAATTTCCTGGAAACAACAATCCTGTCTTCATAGGCAGAGTTGTCATAACTCAATAACAGAAGGAAAATGAACACAAGTCTTCCGGTCAGGGGTCCGCTAACACGTTCTGTCAAAGGCCAGACAAGAAATACTTTTTGTGCTGTGGGCCACAGAGCCTGGTCCTGCTGCTGCTGCTTATTAAGCCTTGAAAACTGTGAAAACTTCAGAGCTGCCACACAAAACGCAGGCCTCCCCCTGCTTATCTCTCGCTCCCACGGAAGGAAAAGGGCTGCCACCCTCTGCCGACGCCTACTGCTTCCTTCACGCCAGTGAACACGTGCTAAGGAGCCAGACTGTCCTGGGGCGCCGTGGGCAACAACTGTGTGACCCGCAGAGGGCGGGAGTAGCTTACTTTTCCTGAGTCTGGGGCTCCATTCACTTAGGAAGTTAGGTGGGCAGCTTCTCCTCCCACCCCCCTCAGTAAGGTTCTTTCACTCATTTTAATCCAATAAGGGCCTTTTGACACATTCTGCATTCTATCCTGGGATTCTCGAACCTCCTACATGTATTTTTGATGTTATTATTTGTATATGTTAAGGTTCATTCTCTTTTTTCCTAGGAAGTTCTATGGGCTTTGACAAACTCACAATCATGTATACATCATCACAGAGTCCTTTCGTCGCCCTATAAAGATTCCAAAGTTTGTCTGCTCTGCCCTGTCCTCCCCAATCCCTGCATCTGTTGTACCCACTGACCTGTGTACCATCTCCATGGTTTTGCCTTTCCCAGCATGCCGTGCTAGTGACATCCTGTATCCCTTTCAGACGGGCGTCTGTCAGTGAGCATGTGCATTTAAGATCATCCCTGTCCGTATGGCTCAGTAGCACAGTCTTCTTGCTGCTGGCCAGTGCTGCATATTGTGGCTGTGGTCGCGCGTGTGTATCCGTTCACCTATCGAAGGACGCCGTGGTGGCCTCCAGTGTTTGCCGGTGATGAATACAACTACTGCAAACATTTGCGCGGATGCTCTGTGCGGGCCCACGTGCTCACTTCGGTTGGCTCAGTACTTAGGAGAGTGACTGCGAGAGGGTCTACTAAGGCCGAGGTCAGCTTTGAATGGAACCGCCGGCTGCTGTCCAAGTCTGTACCATGTGGCATCCCCACCCAGCCGGGCTCGTTCCTGCCCCTCTGCAGCCCACCAGCAATCGGCGTTCTCAGTTTCCGCACGTGAGCCATTTGGAAAGGTGTGCAGTGGTCGCTCCCTCTTGCAATTTGCCTTTCCCTCATGCAAACTCACAGCGAACACGTATGTGCTGCCTGTAGTCTGTGTGTCTCCTCTGGTTAGGTCTCTGGCCCATTGTTTCGTTCGGGGACTTTGTTTCACTGTTGCGCTGTAAGTGTTACTTGTCTCTTTCCTGTGCAGGTGGTACTTTGTCGGTGTGTGTGACAGTCCCCTCCCAGTCCGTGCCTTGTCTTTCCATCCTCGTAAGCGCACTTTTCAGAGAATAGAGGTTTTTAACTTGAATAACTTCCAACTAAGCCATATTCTTCTTTTATATAGCTTGTTGTTGTTGTTCTTTTATTGTATCTAAAAATATCACCAATCCCAAAGCCACCTAGACTTTCTCTGATGTTTTGTCCTCAAAGTTTTATCATCTTTTATATTACATACAGATATTGACCTGTTTGGAGTTACTTTTTGCGGAAGGTGTGAGGTCTGTGTCCAGGGTTATTTTCCTGCACATGAACATAGAATTGCTCCAGCTCTGTTTGTTGAAAAGGTCCTTTCTCTGCTGAATGCCCTTTGTTACCGGTCGGTGGCTCCATCTGCGTGGTGCGTTTCCGGGCGCGGCCGGCCTCGCCGAGCCGTGTGCCTTCCCTGGCGACGCCCCGCGCGTCACTGCTGCAGCTGTGAACCGCTCCTGAGGCAGGTGGCGTGGGGCCGACCTGGTTCGCCAGGCGCGTCACGTGGCTATCTGGGTTTTTGTCTTTCCGTGTACAGTTTAGAATCTGGTTGTGAATATCTACAAAATAGTTTACGATATCTACAAACTAGGGATTATAATGTGGTTTAGCCATAGGTTCCTTTTTTATAAGAACGTGTGTAATAACTCCTTTCCGGAATTTATTGCCGAAAGTGAAGTTTGTTTTTCCTTAGGACATGGGATATCTTTCAATGCAATTCATCTAAGCTAAGGTCATTCCTTTTCTTTTCTCCCCTCCCCTCCCCTCTCCTCCCCTCCCCTCTCCTCCCCTCCCCTCCCCTCCCCTCCCCTCCCCTCCCCTCCCCTCCCCTTTTCTTTTCTTATTTTTTTATCCTCACCCAAGGACATTTTTTGCATTTCAGATAGAGCAGGAGAGAGAGAGGGAGGAAGAGAGAGCGAGAGAAACATTGATGCGAGAGACACATCGACTGGTTGCCACCCACACAACCCCTACCGGGGCCGGGGACAAACTGCAACAAGGTACCTACCCTTAGCGGGAACCGAACCCAGGTCTCTCTGGACCGCAGGCCGACGCTCTAACTGCTGAGCCAAACCGGCCAGGACTCCTTTTCTTTTCTCTTCTCTTTTCTTTTCAATATGTTTTTATTGATTTTTTTACAGAGAGAGAGAGAGAGAAACATCAAGGTGAGAGGGATACACCCATCAGCTGCCTCCTGCACGCCCCCTACTGGAGATCGAGCCTGCAGCCCAGGCCTGTGCCTTGACCTGGAATCGAACCAGGACCTCGCAGTCCACGGGATGACGCCCAATCCACTGAGCCTCACTGGCTGGGCAGGTCATTTCTTCTTTAATATTGACTTAAGGAAGCAAAGAAATAAATCGTTTTAGGACTCATTCTGGTCAGTCAATTGATTATTTTTTGTGTTATTATCAATGAGCTTTTTTTTTTAACACCCAAAACTGCATACAGACTATTGCATTATTCATATATATGCTAGCTCTGTTAGGGGTAGGGTTAATATAAATTATAACTAAAGTGAGAAATATTAAATAAATATAAATATAAAAATAGAACAATGTAAAAATTTAAATTAAAATATCAATAAAATGTTATTACATTTTGTTTCAGTAAAATTTTTATAGTTTGTATCAATTTGTTCTCTATGTTAAATATAATAGTTGTTTTTTCATATATGTCATTTTACTTTTGTTTCAAGTGAGTCATTAATAGAATTGGAGAATATTTTACATTTAAATGCAAAATCCCTATTAAACACCAAAGAGGAGATCACTTTTTAATGGTGTTTATGGTTAGTGGAGATTCAAAAATTCTTGTTACAGGTAGAATTCAAATTTATAATCTTAGCAAACCCTATTTGGAAGTGCATTGGGCTTATCAGGGAAAATTCCATGGGCCCTAATTTTACTTACATTCTGATGTTAGTAGATTAACATGTGCAGAACAGAGAATTTGAAGATATATTGACAACACTGTACAATAATATAATTTTCTCATTCTTCTCAGACTCTACCCAGTAGTTTATCTCACAACCAATGAGAGAAAGAAGAAATGTTTCATTTTTAAATGGTTAACTACTTACTCTAGTTTATCTTTTGTAGTTCATGGAAAACATATTTCAGATCATGCCCACTCTTCCCTTTGTACATAAATAACACTTTTCATCAATACCCTTGAGCAAGAACAAAAAACCACTTTTGAAACAGAAGCATGCTGGGGGCTACCATGTCTATAAAAGAATTGTAGAACTCAGGCTAAGACCAGAAACCTTGTCCAGTTTTTGTGTTCAAAAGGAAACTACATTTTCCTTTTCTTACTCAAATGTATTTTGAGCCCTTTTGTAAAACTCAAATAATATTTCCAAAAATGAATTATCTCCAGTAGCCCACACTGTGTCTCTAAATTCTGACCTCCCTGTGTATTTAGTTAGTAAACTCATTATTGTTCTTTAGAGCCTACACCAAGAGGCAAACTTCCTGTGATGGTTTCTTGGACAATCCCAAGCACACTCGGGATCTAGTAAGTTACACTTTCCAATCATACACGTACACAGTGGTCCCTACCACTAGACCCTAAGCAGTTTGATCTTGTCACCAGAAATAGCATATTATTTGTTGATTCTAGATATATACTTTGAGTTTGCAATATCCTTTTTTGGGGTTGGGGGGACAGAGTCACTTCTTCAGTGAGAAGGCTCCACATCAGCTCAGATTCATGAACCGAGCAATTGATCACGTCTTCTTAGGAAGGTGACCACCCCCTCTGTCCTCGCCTTCCTTTAGTCACAGATGTGGCGCAGCATCTCTGTTGGCTGTCTGTCCATTTGACCTCTCAGGATGCCATGTCCTCCTTCCATCTCCCCAGCTCTTAATGGGACACGCCATTGCCTGCTCTTCCAAGCTTGATAGAGGTTGCAGTGATTGGGCCCTTAGCTCTGACGGCTAATCCCCACCACCTAGTCTCTATGGCTTTGGGCCCCCACCATCCTCATTAGGACTGACACACTCACTCTGGGACTGCCCCTCTTGCTCGCAGATGAAGCCACAGAACTGAGCTTCCCAGTGACACGGGCCCTCTCCAGGACTGCCCTGTAGAACATGGTTCCTCTAGGGGGCGTCCGGCCTCACAGAGCGTAACTGTTCTAGACGCCGCTTTGCTGAGCCTCCCCCTCCCTCGGCCGTCTGCCGTGCTCACAGAAGCCACTGTCACCTCCCTGGACCATTCTCAGCTCCAAGTGTTCGGTCCAGGTTCTCTGCAAAGGAAATGCCCGTGGAAGAGTTAGAAGCGGAAGACATTCATTTATTTCTTTAATGTGTTCATTGACATTTTAGAGAGAGAGGAAGGGAGAGAAAGACAGAAACATTGATCAGCTGCCTCCTGCCCGCCCCCTACTGGGGATCAGGCCTGCAACCCGGCATGGGCCCTGACCCGGAACTGAACAGGGACCCCTCAGTCCATGGGAGAGGCTCAGTCTGCTGAGTCACGCCGGCTGGGCGACACCTCCATATATATATAATCACCCAAGGATATTTTTCCATTTTTTGTACAGATAGAGTGGGAGAGAGAGAGAGGAAGGGAGAGAGAGAGAGAAACATCGACGTGAAGGGACACATCGAGTGGCTGCCACCTGCACGACCAACCAGGGCCGGGGACAA
Source organism: Molossus molossus (assembly GCF_014108415.1). Taxonomy (NCBI): domain Eukaryota; kingdom Metazoa; phylum Chordata; class Mammalia; order Chiroptera; family Molossidae; genus Molossus; species Molossus molossus. The sequence goes on from NW_023425399.1 coordinate 114,270,216, forward strand.
ACTGCAACCAAGGTACGTGCCCTTAGCGGGACCCGAACCCGGGTCTCTCCGGACCGCAGGCCGACGCTCTAACCGCTGAGCCCAACTGGCCAGGGCCATTTATATTTTTAATTGTGCGTTCTCGTCTTCACGTTAGATGCATACTTTCAGCCCTTAAGTGAGCTCTTTACTTAGGTTTCCCACAGGCAATTCCAGCGCAACCTGCCCCAAACCAAAGGGTCACTGTTGCCCGCAGTGGAGATGCCCCCCTATTTTAATGCAAGGAGGGCACCGGCCAAGCAAGAAGCAGGTCCTCAAGAGCTCTGACTGTCTGTCTCGAATGCCATTGGCCTAATGGCCTACAAATTGTACTCCTAAAGGTGTCCCAATCTCATCATTTTCTGTATTTTTCCCCTTATTTCTCAGCTGGTCCAGCCACTGTCGCGGTCAGTATAGTAATTTGTCTCGTCACAGCAGAGCTACATCCTGCCGTTTCCAAGCTCCGTCTCCGTGTTCTCCTCAGTGCAATCTGACCAGGCCCTTCAGTGCCGCGTATCGTACGGTAGCTTCCCGGTTCATTCAACACGACCAGGGGGTTTTAACACAAACGAAGGCCCGTAAGTGCGCTTGTCCCAGCTACTCCCGTACCTTAGCTTTCACTTTAATGAAGGAATAGTCTTGAAAGAAAACAATGAGTGAATGAAGTCCATTGGAGTGGTACGAATAAACTAAATATACAAGTAACAAAACGTGAAATTACAATTCCTGACTTTCAGAATCTATACAAAAATCCCTATCTCTTTAATTATTATAAATCTTATATATAGCGTAGTGGCTAGGATTTTGTGAACTATTCAGTAGATGGCTATTATATATATTTAAAGGCATAAAATGCACAGAAATGAGATCATTTTAATATATGAATATTTGGCCCTGGCCAGTGTGGCTCAGAGGTTAGAGCGTCGGCCCGCGGACCAGAGAGACCCGGGTTCGGTTCCCACTAAGGGCACATACCGAGGTTGCAGTTTGTCCCCGGCCCCAGCTGGGGTTGTGTGGGTGGCAGCCACTCAATGTGACTCTCTCACATTGATGTTTCTCTCTCTCTCTTCCTTCCTCTCTCCCTCCCGCTCTATCTAAAGATGAATGCAAAAAAACAAAAAAAATGTCCTCAGGTGAGGATTAAAAAATATATATATATATATATATATACATACATATATATATATATATGAATATATGGCCTATGTTTCTAAATCAATTATTCTGTGTGTGTATTTGCTGAGATTCTCTGTGAGTTTAAAGATAGGATAGAATTTGATTTTTTTAAGGAATACCTATGAGTGAAACTAAAAAACAATCTAAATTTGCAGTCATTTCAGTAGATTATTGGGAGGTTTTTTATGACTTGTTGAAGAAACAAATCTTAACAGTCAACAAGGTGGTTAGAACATTGGAAAAAAATCTTTGTGTCCATATAAAAGCACCCCATGTATTCTTTTCTAATCCCCTCAATAAAACAAGAAAACTTTTAACTTCTTTGTGCTGAATATTTATACCTCACATTGTGAATCAATCGGTACATTGGGAGATTTGTAATTAAAAAACAAAACAACCAGTTTTACTTTGCTGAAAATCGAACACATAGTTTGAGCTTTGATGAGGAATCTGAATGTATACAAGTCAGGTACAAGCCCCTCCACCAATATCATGAAGACTGAACTGCTCTATAAATAGCAGAGATGAGCACCCCCCCTGCCCCAGGCAGGGCATCCATGCTGACCCCCACCAGGTGCCAACAAAGAGACTCAAGTCTTCACCCTTTCCCATGCTTCGAGAAGGGAAAAATCAGAAACAACAGCCACTAGTGTGGTCTTTAAAGAGATGTCATATCACTGCTGCGTGTCATTGGTCCGTAGTTATTTACACGGTCTCCCTATGCATAAAGGAGGTTGAGAAACACAAGCCTGGATGAGTAACAAGCAAACTAGGAAGAATAGGTATCAAACAATCGTCTAGATTTGCAGTAAGGTGAGCAGAAAATGGAATGACGGGAAGAAAGCAAAGTGGTCTTGAGAAGATTTTACTGTTGAGATTGATTTCCTTTCATTTTTTCTTAAATTAGACAAACGACAGAAAGATTAAGGATTGATAAATTGTGGGTGGTAGAAATGATTGAAAAGGGACAAAAAGAATGGCATTGGAGGACTTGTATGAAGTAACAATGTAAAGATGTTTAGAACAACGAGGGGTTCGGAACGAGACCCGTTCTGACTAGAACACTGTCTTAAGAACTCCCTGTTGTACCAGGAGAAACAGGGATGTTAGATGATGAAGGTGGGTTTGTAGGTTTGATGATTGGCTCACACAGGGGTCCTGGCCAAGCCCTAGTTAGAATGTTAAGAACTAAATCTTATTGGCCACACACACACACACACACACACACACACACACAGGAAAGTCGGAGTTCAGTAATGTGGACTAAGGCATTTCGCTAGTCACATACCAATGCACAATCAACATTTCACCATATCACTGTACTCCTTGTCTAGTGGAAAACATTTTTTTATTTTTTTTTATTTTCCCTCATAGAGGCAATTTAAATTTTAAGTAGATTTCACATCACTTTGGCTGAAACCCGCTTCGCTGTCTTTGTTTACCGAGCAGAGCTTGGGCGCTGACAGATGAGAGAATACGTTTTCATCTGTGCTGTGCCCACGACTCGGAGGGAATAATTACCTGCTTAGCCAGGACTTTCCTAACCGATGACTTCGGAAACTCGTCTTACTTCGTGTTTATTGTCGCTAATGACTGGGTGCTATTTGTGCATGGGACAATGGTTAATTCAGGAATTATAAATACTGAAATAAAACTCAATAATTTACAGAAAAGTGCTAACGCAGCTGGAAAATGCCATTATTATTCTCCTGCACAGAACAGTGTTTTCATATTTCCAACTGATATGTGATCATTGTTTCATCTGAAATGCTGACCAGTCATTTAATAGCACAAACAGGCTGGGGTAAGCTTAGTAAGTGGAGCTACATGTAGGCTTCTCCTCATTACTATGAAGCAGTGCTTTACAATAGACTCCTAGCCTGGAAAGAATCAAGGTAGCCAGACATAAATAAAAGGAAAAACAAACAAACAGGAAGCTGGCTTTCCTTTTCCTAATGGCCAAAAATAGTATTCCTGATGAGAAATAAGAGACAGCATCATTGGTTAATCATGTCGTAAAATGGTAACACATTAAAACAAAAAACCTCACACTTCTACAAACACATATACATTCTTTTTTAGATGATGTTAGATTAGCATTCAAAAATAGTATTTTTTTTTTTTTGCACCAATATAAAAGGTTGTACGGTCAGATAAGCTCACACAAATCACAACTCGTTCCGACGAGAGGACTCACTACTAAAGGAGAAGCCTCCCAGCGGCAGCGTGTGAGGTGCCCTCTTGCAGAGTGACGAGAGACAATGCACGGGATGGAGAGTGGTCCAGGGAAGCCACTGAATTTGGAAGTATTTCTGTTTTTATAACTTGGCAGGTATAAGCTACAAATTCTACATGGTTAATGTCCATTCTGCCCACAGCGGTGCCCCCACATTCGTAAATTACGAATGAATTCCTAATAACCGCGCTGGACTGGACAGAAATATCTTCCTACGAAGTTTATATCTGGGAACTAAGGGCAGAGCAGGGCCTACAGTCTTCACAGTTATATCCCCAACAGTCCATTCGGAGGTGTCTGGTTAGACCAAAGGCCACAGGCCACAGACGAAGCACAAGGGCCCGATGGCCTTTTATAGACCCCTGGCTAGCTCTTCCTGCCCACATGATAAGGCTAATTCTCAGTTCCATGATTAATTGAGGAATAAAATAAAATGCTGCGGACACAGAATGAGAATGGGGCGGGGCTGCTGTCACATTCTATAGGCATCCATCTCACGCACTGTGTGCTGGGTTCCGGACCCGGGTGCTGTCCCCGGACCCACTCTCCCGGGCCGGTGGCGGGGATCCCTTACTGTGAGCAGCTCTACGCTGTGCGTGCTGCGTTCCTCCCGCAGCAGAGCGACCAGCCACAGCGAGGCCTTTTTATCACAACTGTCTGTGTCAGAGATGCAGAAAAACAGAGGGCTCCCAACTCCGTCACGACATTGCTTCTCATATTCAGTCTCCAGCAAATGTCCACCTTGCCATGTGTCTTACTTCTCTGAGGGAGGGCAGGTTTGGCCACGTCCATCATCAAAGTCAAATTGTGATTCTCAGTCTTTACTTCTGTAATTTTTGGTGTGCTGACTCATTTGGTTCCCATAGATGTATATAATGGTGGGAATTTTAGGTGAATAATAGTACTCTCTTGTGGTCAGAAAACTTCATCATTAATGTAAATGTGGTTCGGGGAGCCATTGTACATGGAGTTCTACGAACTGCAGAAAATATAGGAAGTTACCCACAAACCCACTCTCTTCGCAGAATACGCAGCAGCCTCCAATCCCATTAGAAGGTGAGAAAGAACAAGCATTTGTAGGAATGAAAACTGAGCTGTGGTCGCCCTGCATTTGGCAAAGAAGATCTGTTTTGTCTCTTTGTTTCTGCATGTGGACAACTTTCTACAGACCTCATTTTAAAAAATGATTAAATTGAGTATAGCCATTGAACTGAGGAAGAGACATGGGATTGAGCACAATTGAAATATTAGTTAAAGAAAGTCATCATATATTTCAGTTCCTCTTTTTTTTTTTTTTTAAGCTGCCTCTTAATCTGGCCTGTGCAGCCTTCCTTTGTTGTAGTCAGTGTAACAAAGATGCAGTTCTTGCCATTTGATACAACACGATGTGCCTTGCAGGCATTGTGCTAAGTGAAAAAGATAAAGATAAGTATTGTATGAAATCACTTATATGTGGAAGGGGTGGAGGAGGGAGCATTTATGGAACTGATGATCTATTGGGCATTGACATAGAATAGAAATCTAGGTCATGGATCTATGGATATAGAAATAATAGTCAGTAGTGTTTAACTCTAAGACATTTTAGCTTGTATCCCCGAAAGAAAAACCTACTATATTTGAAAATAGCACTTTAAAAATTTATACTCGTCTATGTGTGTGAGTATGCATTTTTTTTTTTTACAAATATGCATTGTTTTGTTTCACAATATATTTTTTCACTTAGTTGAAGATAAATAACTATAAATATTTGTTTTTAGCAAAGTAAATGTCAATGAACTAGTTGTATACGTGTATCAATTCTAAACAGTAGGGTCAATAATTAAGTTTCCCTCTCTCATCTTAATAAACTAAATGATATTATAATAAAACAATGTGTCATGCTCATTTTTTTTTTTTTTTGCTTTAATTTTAAATATTAGGTTAGGCAAATTATCAGATATAATTTATCAGTAAAAACGCTATGTACTTTTAAAATAAAACATTTAATTTCATAGTAATTTAAATTAACAGCAAAATTGAGGGGAAGGGACAGAGAATCCCTAGGTACTGTGTGCCCCCACACATGCACAGCCCCCCACTCCCTTGCCAACATTTCCTACCAGAGTTGTTAAAATCAAGGATCCTACGTTGACACATCAAAATCTCCCAAAGTTCGTAGATTACATTATAGTTCACTCTTTATGTAAAATCTGTGGGTTTGGACAAATGCATAGTGACATCTCCTTTGCTTTACCTGGTCATTTCCCTCCCCACGGCAGGCAACCACTGTCTTTGTATTTTTACCTTTCCCAGAATGCTGTGGGGTTGGCATCATACAGCACGCATCCTTGTTAGATGGACTTCTTTACTTAGTAATAGGCATGTGATATTCTTCTGTGGCTTTTCCTGGCTGGAGAGTTCTTTTTCTTTTCAACACTGAATAGTGTTCTATTGTCCGGATGCACCGCACTACTTATTGATCACCTGCTGAAGGATGTCTGGTTGTTTCAGAGTGTGGGCAGTTATGAGTACTGCTGCTATAAGCATCCATGTGCAGATTTTTGTGTGGACCTAAGCTTTCAGCTCCTTCGGGTGAACACCAAAGAACGTGTTTGCTGGATCATATGATAAGAATGTGTTTAGGAACTGCCAAACTATCTTCCAAAGTGACTGCGCATTTTGCATTCCCACCAGCAATGAGTGAGAGACTCTGTTGTTCCACATCCTCGTCAGCACTTGGTGTTGTCAGTGTTTGGGATTTGGGCCATTCTAAGAGCTGTTAGTAGTATACATTTTTTGCTATGTTGATACCTATTATTAAGCAACCTACCCGAAAAGGTTGGTTTATCTACTTATATTCCTTCCAGAAGAATGTATGACCTATATATTTATGAAACAGAAACTTAATAATTAAAAACATAATGTATTACTTCAAGTATCTTTGAATACCAACAAGGTCAACTAAGTTCTTATTTAAATGGAAAATAATGTTACTTGATATAGGTATTGCTCTTTTTTGCTTGTGCGGAGAAAAGCCACCTACGTAACTGTTAGTCAGGGTTCTGCAGAAAAAAAGAACAAATAGAATACACACCCATACACATGCATGCACACACACACACACACACACACTCACACAGGTGTATTTTAAGGGATTGGCTCGTGCCATTATGGAGAGTGGCAAGCCCAAAATCCAAAATCTCTAGCTCCAGTCTGAAGGCCTTCTGCTTGCAGAATTCAGTGTTGCTCAAGGAAGGTCAGAACGTTGTTCTTTTCAGGCCTCAACCGATTAGACGAGGCCCACCCACTTTACGTTAATCCATCTGCTTTACTCAAAGGCCACCCATTTACATGTTAATCTGTCCAAAAACACCCTCACAGAAACATCCATGATAGTGTTTGACCACATATCTGGGCATCATGACATCATGACCCAGACAAGTTGACACATGAAGTTAACCATCACAGTAATACAATAGTAGAGTTTCAGCGTTTCACTTTGTTTTACTGTTTGCATCACTCATCACCTTTGTGTTTAGAGTTGTTTAAAAAAGCAAATCACTGAGTGCTAAGTTTCAATCACTAAATAACAAACTGCATTTTTACATCAAATACACGACAACAGAGCCATCTTAAATTGTGCAAAGATAATGCGCGGCTGGTGTGGCTCAGTGGTTGAGTGTTGACCCATGCTCCAAGAGGTTGGTGGTTCGATTCCGGATCAATGCGCGGCTGGTGTGGCTCAGTGGTTGGGTGTTGACCCATGCTCCAAGAGGTTGCTGGTTCGATTCCGGATCAATGCGCGGCTGGTGTGGCTCAGTGGTTGGGTGTTGACCCATGCTCCAAGAGGTTGCCGGTTCGATTCCGGATCAATGCGCGGCTGGTGTGGCTCAGTGGTTGGGTGTTGACCCATGCTCCAAGAGGTTGCCGGTTCGATTCCGGATCAATGCGCGGCTGGTGTGGCTCAGTGGTTGGGTGTTGACCCATGCTCCAAGAGGTTGCCGGTTCGATTCCGGATCAATGCGCGGCTGGTGTGGCTCAGTGGTTGGGTGTTGACCCATGCTCCAAGAGGTTGCCGGTTCGATTCCGGATCAATGCGCGGCTGGTGTGGCTCAGTGGTTGGGTGTTGACCCATGCTCCAAGAGGTTGCCGGTTCGATTCCGGATCAATGCGCGGCTGGTGTGGCTCAGTGGTTGGGTGTTGACCCATGCTCCAAGAGGTTGCTGGTTCGATTCCGGATCAATGCGCGGCTGGTGTGGCTCAGTGGTTGGGTGTTGACCCATGCTCCAAGAGGTTGCCAGTTCGATTCCGGATCAGGGCACGTGCCCAGTTTGTGGGCCGAGGAGGCGGCCAGTCGATGTTCTCTGTCATCGTTTCTCTCTCTCTTCCCCTCTCCTCTTCCTTTCTCTCTCTAACATCAATAAAGAAAAAAAATATTTAAAATTTTGTTCAAAGATAATTTCAGCCCTTAAAACTACTTGGAAAAGAGCCTGGTTTTGTTTGAAACCGCAGTCAAGGTGGTGATGTTTGATGCTATTATCCTTTACCAACAACTGAAACCGAAAACTAACTTGTGAAAAGTAGTTTCAGGAAAAGTATCTTTGGAAAATTATGAACATGAAATGCATTTTGATCTGCACATATTTTTTCCCATTTTTCCATTTCAAAAGTTTCAGGAGCCTTTTCATGTTCCATCCGCAAACTAGGTGGCTCAGATGTGTTTCATTGCAGAATTGTGAAGGTCTTTGAATGCCATTATTCAAAGTAAAATGAAATGAATTGAGAGTTATCAACCAACATAAAATGAAAAAAGTATTTCAAAGGTAGACCTCTGATGACTTTTTTTTTTTTTTCAAAATTTATTCAGAAAAGACCAAAATGTCACCAGCCCCCCCGTGCGATGAGGTCCTGTGACTCTCAGCCTGTGGCTGCGGAGGGCTGTCCAGCAGAGCGCCCCGAGCTGGCCTCCCTTCTATAAGTGGTGGTGAACATTTTGTATCACATTTGTCTTTTCTACATTCTATAAAAAATACATCTGTTATGCCTGGCCAGTGTAGCTCGGTGGTTGAGCACCAACCCATGCACCAAGAGGTCGCAGGTTTGATTTTCAATCAGGGTACATGCCCAGGTTGTGGGCCTGATCCCCAGCGGGGGGCATGCAGGAGGCAGCCAATCGATGTTCTCTCTCATTGATGTTTCCATCTCTCTCTCCTCTCTCTTCCTCTCTCTCTAAAAATCAATAAAAGAAAAAAAAATTTTTTTAAATAATACATTTGTTATGACAGGTGACTCCCCCCAAAAAAAACCTCAATAAACTAAACTACATTAAGGTATTAAACAACAATCATGTGTCCTATGTATATATTAACTTTTAACAGTGAGAATACTTTGATAGGAATCAATGCATCTCAAAAAAAAGTGGAGTACACGTCAGGCTAATCAAGGAGTGATTTGTCTCCTCGGCTAATAGTAGACAACAGAGAATAGAGCTCTTAACTACAAAGCAGAGTAACCAAATGCAGGAAAGGAAAAAACAGAGATTTTTAGACATGTATCCCACTGGTTAGTAGACTATCACTGGAGATCAGATAGTCCACAGGTGTGCTGTGCTACGCTGGAGACAGTTTGCATGGAGAGAGACGGTTTGCATGGGGAGAGACAGTTTGCATAGAGAGAGATGGTTTGTGTGGGGAGACAGTTTGCGTGGGGAGAGACAGTTTGCATGGGGAGAGATGGTTTGCATGGGGAGAGACAGTTTGCATGGGGAGAGATGGTTTGCATGGGGAGAGACAGTTTGCATAAAGAGAGACAGTTTGCATGGAGAGAGACAGTTTGTGTGGAGAGAGACAGTTTGCATGGAGAGAGACGGTTTGCATGGGGAGAGACAGTTTGCATGGAGAGAGAAGGTTTGCATGGGGAGAGACAGTTTGCATGGAGAGAGAAGGTTTGCATGGGGAGAGACAGTTTGCATGGGGAGAGACGGTTTGCATGGAGGGAGACAGTTTGCATGGAGAGAGACAGTTTGTGTGGAGAGAGACAGTTTGCATGGGGAGAGACGGTTTGCATGGGGACAGACAGTTTGCATGGAGAGACCTTCCTGCAGGAGGCTGACTGTGTGACACTCATGAAAAAGATGGGAGGAAAAGGTGGAAAGTAGGATATTTTGAACCAAATTTAGCCCTGGATATGGAGCAGCTGCAGAAAATGGAATGAGCTCTATTTATGCTTCTGTGGAACTCAAACAGAGAAGATACCGAGCATCTTTCCGCGTACCTGTTGGCCATAATATATTTATATATATTTTTGGAGAAGTGTCTATTCAGTTTCTGGCCAACAACAGGTACATGAGAAGATGCTCAACTTCCTAGTCATCAGGGAAATGCAAATCAAAACCACAATGAGATATCACCCCACCCGTTAGAATAACCACGTAAAAAGACAAACTATAACAAGTGTTGGCAAGGATGTGGAGAAAAGGGAACCCTTGTGCACTTGTGGTGGGAATGCAGATGGGTGCAGCCACTGTGGAAAACAGCATGGAGGGTCCTCAGAGAGTTAAATACAGAACTACCACATTCGTGTCTATATCCAAAGGCATGAAATTTGGCGACTTGAAGAGATATCTGCCCCCGCCCCCCATGGTCATTGCAGCATGAAAATATCCCAAAAATTATTACGAAAGGTTATTTTTCCCTTACAACTCTATATTCCATCCGATTAGAATCTGTCTCTATATGTGTACATTTCAGTCTAGATCCCATGGAAGACCCCAGCACACGCCCGTTAAGCTTCTCATCCAGCGAGCTCTTGCCTTCCTCGCTCCCCAGAGTGTTTGCCATTAAGACACTTAGAATCTTCACATTTGATTGATATGAAGACTAACATCAAATAAAATTCTTTTTGGTTTTACACGGTTTTGTCTTTTCTTCTTTCTTCGGAGCATCTGCAGAACTGCCCTCTTTGTCTACTCTGGTGAACCCAGACTGACCTGAGATCGCATCTGCTCCGGGCCATTCATGAGACACGGGATTCGAGGCAAAACCCTTTGCTCAGCTCTTCATACGTACCATGCGTGGTTGTGAACAGCAAACGAGGTAGAGCAAGGACAGCATTAGAAGAGGATCTAGCAAAGTGTATGCAGCTGTTTTTGTGCAGGATGGCAATTCCTTCATCAGAAAACATGCCTATAAATATGGGGTTATGCAGTGGCCAGCACATTGCTATCATTTTTTAATGTGATATTATAATAACCTCTTGTATTATTGTAATATTTTTCAGGGTCAGCCACAGTCTTGTTGTTATATAAGGTGGAGCAGTAAACTGACATGATGAGAGTTTTAAATATCTTCAATAATAACACATTTCCTCTTCTCCGAAATTGAAGCATCCGGAGCTCCCTTGGTCATCGGCACCTGAAGTAGAGCTTACTTTTCCATTCTTTTCCCAACAATGTCTGACTGCAACACAATCTCCTTTCTCCTGGCATCTATTCTTGTGTAGATAATCAGTGAATTTCAATGAGAATTTTAATAAGTCCTAAGGATTGTATTAGATTTGCTTTACTGGGTGTTTGTTTATTTCATTGTGCCCCGTGAGAGGTCTGGGAAGGGAGCATGTGGGTAGCTTCTGGACTTCAGAGTTGCAGGCATACTGTGAATTTGATTCATTGTTGCTGTTTTTATGTACAGTGCTTTTATGTTAAAATTATCTAGCCCTTTGGTAGACAGTTTCTAATTTGCCCTAATCAGCCAGAAATCTGATAGAGGCTGATAACTTCTTGCATTATCGATTTGGTAGAAAAATATGTGATTGAACTAATTATGCAAAGCAAGATCATAAAAATGTGATCATATAGCTTTATAAAGGCATGCTATTTTGAATTTTAGTATTAACATTTTCCTGTAGTTCAGAGTCTTATAGTAAATATAATTTATCATATATATAACATTTTTAAAGGGATAAAAACAATATGCCCCATTAAAATTCTGCTAGATAAATGTGGAAAGACCATAATTTCTCTGGGAGAAATATGGGATTGTTAATATGGCAAAATGAGAAGAAACAACATACTTCAATGCTCATATATAAATGGAAACTAATTTTTACTTGCATAAATTTTTAAATGCACGTTGCTTACATAGTCCTAAGCACTTATAAATGAAGATACACACATTAATCATCAACAAGTTTACTTTCAGGTTGCAAAAGAAAATGTATGGAGCTATAGGAAAAGTCAACTACAAAAACTATGAATTTTGAGGTTGGGTGAAGTAAACAGTAGAAAAGTCAAGAGACAAAATAACAGAACACAGTATGGAAAAACAAAACAAAACAAAATTGGACTATATTTCTCTTCTAAAGGGTTATGTGAACCAAATAAAGCTTTGTGGTATCTTAGGGGCAGGATTTTTTTCTGTGTATAATAGACCTTATTCAAAATCATATTGTATTGTCCTAAGATAAATCCGACTTTCTAAGTTGCCTACTTTGGCTGGTCTTTTCTAACTTTAGTACCTAGTTGGGAAAGAAAAGAGCTTGGTCAAGAATAGAAGAAACGTGGTCAGTATTACAAGATCATGATTTGATTCAAGAACTCTACAGGGCCTTTTCCCTCCACCCCTAACGAAGACATTCTATTGAGGTTCATGTTGAAAATCACCAAAGAGATGTTGCTGTTCCTTATATAAAGTTGGTAACCGGAAGAGGGAAAAGAGGTAACGCAAAGTATGATGAATCCAATCAACGGTGCATTTAGCCCAGTTTGCTGTTTGCAATGAGGTTCTCCGTCACTGGTGAGGAACCGTATGCAAGAACAGGACACGGACTCACACCTTGTTGTGGAACATGACAAATAACCTCTAGTACATCGGGAATTAAATGCTTCAGCCAAATCTCATTCCTAGTTACTATTATCTGGGTGGGGGGGGGGGGTTCCTTGAAATTACAGGTGTTTTTTTTTTTGTTTGCTTTTTTTTTTTTTTTTAATCACTTTCTACTAAAATAAGAGAAAAAATAACGATGGACAACATTAAGAGTATAACCCCTGTCAGGAATCATAGACATTTCTCAAGAAAGCCAGCATATTATAACACAAGGAAGTTATTTCATTAGCGATTTGATGGGTCTTTATTCCCTCTAGTCTCTTAAAAAATAAATAAGGCCTTCGACCATGCCTTAAAGTAGAAAATGCAGTATTACTTGTTTATACATATTGCATGAGAAATTGCATAATACGTACTTATATACTAAATCAGCCATTCTGTGCCCAGAATGCAAATCCATTTAGAAGCACATACACCCATAATTATGTCACACGATGTTTTATCTACCAAGTAGAGTGATAAAACCACAAAAGTTGCCTTGACTTTATACTTACAAGAACCTAGAAAAGACAATGTCGTTTTATTTCTTGAATGTCTTTCCTGACTTCTGCAATCCCAGAAGGATATGTTGAATGTATTAGGATGACACATTTATATGTAATCTATTTTAAATTTGTCACAGCCGTACTTTGCAGCCTCACCTCCGACCTCTCTGACCCCAGATGCAGCCAATTATTGAGGAACAGTGTTTTTCCCAAACGATGTAATGCTCTCGCAGGGGTCAGGGTTAAGGTCACCCCTGAGTTTCTTCATCCGACAGTGTTTTCTTCATCCTCTTAGACTAACTCGCCTCCAAGGGTTTTTGTTAAATGTGTCCTAATCCTTGCTGTTCAAAAGAAAGAGACTTCTTCATGATCTGTGTGTGTGTTTTCTGCATCAAATTTGAGGTAGAAAAACAGCAATTATTCCAGCTGCTTTAAGTCAGAGGGTGTACTGGGAGGCTGGCTTCTGGATTTATTGTCCCATGTCAAGAGAGACTAAGCAGAACGGCAGAGATCTTTAGTCCTCTCTCCTCTCTGTTCCCCAGGATTCATATGGTATTTGTCTATAAATCTTACTGCATCTTTGTGTGTGTGTGTGTATTTTCTGTCTGAAAATGAGTTTTCTGTGGGTCTCTGAGCTCAGTACCGAACACAGCCTCCCCAGGCATTTAAAACCTCCTAATTTATGAGCTCATCATAGACTCGAAATGTCCCTGTGCCCTATTACAGATTTTTCCAAAGCAACAATCCAGTCATTGGGGCCTGGGTCAGGTGTCTGCACTTGTCAAAAAGCTTTGGTTGGTACGGCTCTCAGCACATGTTTAACCACATTTTTTAGTTTAACTTTTGAAAAAATTATGTTTGCAAAAAATGCACTGAAAACATCCATTGCACCTTGTAAGTGTTGCTACTATGGCTCTTAATATATTATATTTAAATGAGGTATTCCCCTTGACAAATGAGCTCAGTGACGGTGTGGATCATACCTGACTCTTTTTTTTTTTTTTCTGCCCAGAGCAAGCTCATAGTCATTTACCAAGAAGCGTTGAAGGAATTAGAATGAATGTAATGTGTTGTCCCTGAAGATTGTGTCAACCGATGTAACATTATGAGAACTTGCTAGGCTTGTTTTGCAAAGACTTGTGACTTACTTGAGGTTCAAGTATCTGAATAAATATATATTTGAAACAATACACTAAGGCTTGGATACACTGTAGAAGGTATGAGGGAAGCTAGGACTAGGCTACAAAATGTGAAATTTCAACACTCAGGCACTCAGATTTCATTTACACTAAAAAAAGCAATGCATATATTAAAAAATAACTGGGGCCCGGCTGGTGTGGCTCAGTGGTTGAGCATGGACCCTGCACCAAGAGGTTGCTGGTTTGATTCCCGGTCAGGGCACATGCCCAGGTTGTGGGCCCCATCCCCAGTGGGGGGCATGCAGGAGGCGGCCAATCGATGTTCTCTCTCATCGATGTTTCTCTCTCTCTCCCTTTCTCTCTGTCTCTAAAACCAATTTAAAAAAAATAATTAAAAAAATAATAATAATAACTGAGCCCTGGCCAATTTGGCTCAGCAGTTAGAGCGTCAGCCCAAGAACCAAAGAGTCATGGGTTCGATTCTGGTCAAGGGCATGCCCCTCGGTTATGATTCATCCCCAGCCCTGGTTGGATCGTGAGGGAGGCAACCAGTCAATGTGTCCCTCTCACACTGATGTTTCTCTCTCTCTCTCTTTCTCCTTCCCTCCTAGTCTATCTGGAGAGAAGTGGGAAAATATCTTCAGGTGAGGATTATTAAAAAAAAGAGACACCAATTATTGCCACTACGGTACTTACATTAGAGTAAGGAGGGAGAGAGACAATAAATGCATAAGCAAAAAGGTAGGTCTTGTGAATCAGATAATGGGGAGGTCTGTAGAAATAGAGCTGGGGCGGAAGGGACAGAGCTGGTGTTGGTGGGGACGGGTCATCTCAGGGAGCTCGGCTGGGAGGCCTCTTATGAGGCTGAGATGACAGGATGTGGAGAAGGGGCCACAGCCCTGCCAAAATCCAGAGGGAAGCAGGTCGGCAGAGAGTTAGACCACGTCCCTCCCTCTGGCCTCTGGGCGGGAGCACGGCGCAGACATGGTGCTGCGGGGACTGTGAGCCGTTCACACCGCCGTCCCCCCGGGTGCGGGTTGCCTGCAGGCCAGGCAGGACCGGGGTCATCGTAATGCTGTAGGCATCCGCGGAGCATTTAAAACAGAGAAGTGATGTGATGTGATTTTTATTAGTAGAAACTAGGTCATGGATAAGGATCAGTCAAACCTTATTTACTTGGTTAACAAATGCTTAGTGTTCACACAAGAAATGCAGGTTTTTTTGGTGACTTTGCCCAACGTTGTAATAAAGATGAATCAAAGATGCAACGCACTGATCCCGTCTGCCACCCGGTGTGGGTGTCCTATCAAAAGGGATGACTTGGATGACTGTTCTGTAACCTTGAGATCTGCTGAGAGTGCACCAAAGCCATGTGTGAAGGGCAGCAGGTGCCGCTGCCTGATCGGCGTCCCGTGCCAAGCAGGAGGGAGCACGCTGCCCGTCACTGTCCTCCTCGGCTACCTTCCTGGGCCCGGAAGCCCCACGCCACACTTCCAGGCTTCCTGGACAGCAGGGGACCTGCACGCGGCCCCGGGGTCCGCACCTGAGACTGGGGGTGAAGAGGGCCCAGCGATGTCTTGGCTCATCGCGATCGCGGGACAATCATGTTTGCAGCAGGACAGCGGTGCTGTGTCTCCACGGGGGGTGGGCAGCAGGGTGCAGTTACCGCAGAGACCGTAACGCAGGTGCGACTCACTGAGGCCGGACACCAGCTCCCCCTTTGGTTCAGGCGTGGGTGTTGCCTGGCCAGCACACACCGGGCCCTTTCCCATTCCGACCGTCCCCCTCGCCTGTCTGACCAGCATCCTTCTGCATGTCCCTCAACGTCATCAGCTTCACTAAATTGGTATTTTTTTAATACTCCCTTTAGGTCAGAGTGTATGGCTACTTTTGAGGTCATATCAAGTTAATATATTTAAAAATGAGAGAAGGCGATCGTGAAATAAGATGCTTTCTGGACCACAGAACCACAGAGAACAGCCCTCTGAAAGGCACACATGATCCTGTTTTTCGGTTTTAATTTTGTTGGTTTGGCGGCTTGCCAGCTCCCGTGCAGAAGCAGGTAATCATTAAAAGTAGAAGGAAAGCAGCCCTGGCCAGTTCGGCTCAGCAGTTAGAGCGTCGGCCGTGGGCCAAAGAGTCGTGGGTTCGATCCCGGTCAAGGGCACAGACCTCGGTTGTGGTCCATCCCGGCTCTGCTCAGGGTGAATCAGGAGGCAACCGGTCGACGTGTGTCTCTCACGTCGATGTTCCTCTCTCTCTGCCCCTCCCACTCTATCTGAAGATAAATGGAAACATATCCTTAAATGAGGATTAAAAAAAAAAAAAAAGTAAAAGAAAAGCAAACTAATAATCATCCAAACAAAAGTAAACAACATCCACCTGTGTGAATCACCGTGGAAGAAATGAAGCTGGCCACAGTCAAATGTAATAGCCCCTCTCACCGTATCTCCGTGTTCTTCCAAATGTCTACATGAGCTGACAAATTATGTTCGTTCCCAGTCAAAGGAAAATGATGAGGAAAAGCTCAATTTAATAAGCAAAACACTCTTGATTTTACACATTTAGCTGCAGGTAAGACATAAGAAATTAGCGCTTCCATAAGCCAAAAAGATAGAAACCATATGTCTATGTGATATATCTGAATATATGACATTGTTGTCAGCTGTGTCATCTGGGGGGGATGGCATTTTGTAGACAATTCATCCTTTTTGCCCCCCGATGCTCAAAACAAATGTTCTACCCAGCAACCCAGTTATTATAGTTTTAACTAGGATCTTTGATAAATCATATAAATTAGACCTTAATCTTTCTCGATATTACAACAACCCAGAATAGAATGTTCAATGAAACCGTTTGTTCTGGCTTTACTGTCGCGAGAACAGTATTATGTAGAACAGACAGCCTCTCCTAAGATGTCTGTTGTAATAATAATTTGAACACATGCCAAGCAGAGTGGGTTATTGTACATTTTTTAAAGTAGAAATGTCCTGTTTATCTTTTGTCGAAGTAAAACTTAACCATGAGAATTAGAACCATCACATTTTAGGCAACTATGAGGGATTCTTATTTTTGTTGCTTTGGGTGGTGTTTCGTTGAATTAAGGTCGCAGATTTGGCATTTCTTCTCGCCATTTCTGCCAACTCCAGCCCTTGCTGAAGATGTGGGATGAGTTTGACCATGTCGACTTCATCTCCAATGCGTGTGCCCCCTTTTCCCGGGCGCCTACCTGGGAAAGACCACGTGGCATCTGGGTCAGGTCAGACAGCTTCATTGTTCCCGATGCCCACCCACATCGAAAAGGACCGTTCATGACTACCGCTGAAATTCAAGTCCTGTTTTCTTCCTTCTGAAGAGACATGTCTTACAAGGTTTGTTTTCTGAAGTAATCTCCAGGAAATTCTATGAGAAGGAACACAGTCCGGAATTAGAAGCAGGACCCTGGGGACAGACCAACAGGGGTCGCTTTCTGACCCCACCGTCAATGCCAATTAATTTGCCTGCCTGGGAACCAGTTTATTCAGCTATAAAACAGATGATACTACTGTGATGGTTAATTTTCTGTGGCTGCTTGACTGGGCATGAGGTGCCGAAGCATTTGCTCGGACATTATTCCGAGGGTGCCTGTGGGGCTGTTTGGAAACGAGACTGGGGAACTGTTGACTGGGGAACCAAGTAGAACATGTGAAGATCCTGGTCCAGGAGTCGGGCAGCATCGATGCTGAGCAACTCTTTCGGGGTGCACGACAGCTGTGAGTACGAAAACTCCAAGACCCCTTTCGGCCCCAGGTAGGCTAGGACTTCATGGAACATGCACGAGTACCTTGACTACGTCGGGTGCACCTGAATGAGCAGACGGAACTGCCCACGTGTTTCTGAAGGCGGACGAACGCAGGAAACCTCTGTGCAGATGTCTGTCCGCGGGACCTGGGAAGGTGGAGCGGACAAGATTCACCCTCCGACTTTGAAAGGAAGACCATCCCCATGGTTTTGTTTGGTGGGTTGGTTGGTTGGTTGGTTTTGTTTTGTTTTGTTTTTGTTTTTTTGACCAATAAAACTTTCACAAACCCCTCAGCTTGACTAAGCCTCGGGCAGGATCCTTCCTGCCCCGGACCCTCTCCCCTCTCACTGGTCCGTGTAGAATCCACTGGCCCCCACCACAGAGGCCCCGTCTCTCCTTGTCCCAGAGCATTTGTTTTAGAAGACTTGCTATTGTGCATCATTTCCCTCCTTTGAAAAGTAAATCTTCTTAAAGTCTCTTGCCATGGTCACAACCATCGTCCAGTCTCAGGGGGGCAATGGCAGATGGCCCTCCCTCCGGGTGGCGAAGCTCCCTCCCACCCTCGAGATATGAGAACATCCGCGAAAATCCAATGCCTTTGTCCAGTCGTGGTCCCTGACAATTTTCCTCCTGGAGATAAAACCGGGGAGCAGCCCAGCCTGTGCATCTTATTTGTCATTTCTGGCTTATCCTGGGAGAAGTTTGACTCAGCACAGAGAAGCGGTCCTAGTGGAAAATCTGTTCAGCACAGACGACAGAAGGGTTACTTCCCGGGGAATTCCTGTTTTCTCTCTAGGCAACGGGAGAGAAGGGCACACGATTAACACTAAACAAATAGGTGTGTCACCGGATGGCTCTGTGTGTGCAATCAGAAGTGAGCTGATCTCACCAGAGTTGGATCTGGGGACCCACAGGAGTGGCCGCGTGGGGGGCTTTCTGTCCACCTGAGCTCACAGCCCGAGAGTGTGCGCGTTCAGCTTCCTAATCAACCGGATGGAAATGTTCTTCTCCATGCCTTCAGCTTTAAGTTTGCACAAGCCTGAAGAATAAAAGAAGAGAAAACCCAGACTACTGGCTGAGCTCACCCATATCCACGCTTAATATTATTCCGCTAAAGATTCTGTGCCCAGAGATCCTTGTCTGCAACACAGACCAGGTGAGCTTTCTCGGGAGATTGCGTCATACGACTAGAGAGCCAGTGCATTCATCCAGAGGGATGGCATTGGGGGTACCATCGACTTCGTTCCTGATAGACCAGCTACCCAAATCAGCCAATGTTATGACATTCTCTCAGGGAGGACAGATTGAAAACAATGAAATTTAGTTTCAAATGATAAATGCTTAATGCCAACATCATTTCGATATGCAGTTCCTCACTCTCCCTCTGGAAAAGATTAAAATGCACAGGAATGATCGGTTTTCCTCGGACCCTGAACCTTTGTGCATGGGCATGGCCAGAGTTGCCTCTTCGACTTGCCTTCCAGACAGTTCCACAGATAATCAAGCGCCATCGGTGACTGACACATCTGTATTCTGGATTTGTTGATTGCAATCTGTGAGTTACCTCTCACAGGAGAAAAGAGGCTGGCATTTCCGTGTGCTGTGGCTTCTTCTTTGAGGTGACGGGGTGCATCTCTCAGATATTACCTCTTGTCTAAATTTACACTTGACCTCTCAAAGGGCAGTCCCCTGACTCTCTCTCCTAAGGGTGTAGAGGCTACGTCCACAGATCTGTAAGTACTGACATTAAACTCCTCCGGAACAGGAGCCTTGATGTTTGAAAGAAAACGATTGATTCCTTTCTGAGAAATAGATCATGTTTCTCGGCCCACCCTCGGAGAGGACTTTGGATAAAATGTCAAATGCTCCTCGATTTTAAGAAAAGGTGTGTGTTCTGGAATTGACAGGTTACTAAATATCAGATTTTCAAACTTTGACAGCATTTAAAGAGTTAGGCTTGACTCTACTCACATAAACTTCCATTTGTATGGCCTTATTAACCACAACATTACTGTCTCATCACAGTTTAGATTTTTTTAAATTTCCTCCTATGATTCAAACAAGAGGTACAGGAAGCATATTTTTAAAATATCCAACTCTCTGCAAGTTGACAGAGCTGAAGTGATAGGGAAGGAAAGTGACTAGAAGCGATGAGTTGTCATTCACACTCCAGAGATGTGCAGTTGCCATGGTGATAGGAGCCAGCTAAACACACAGAAAGACTAACAGACAAATGGATGCAATAAAATCCTATTTGTAAAGCCACATCTCATCTAAGTTGCTATATTTTGATGAGCAATTTCTATCCTCCCTATGAAGAGAAATGCATTAGAGGCATTTAAAAATTTATTAAGATTTCAAAGTTATCTGTTGATTTATTTCAAATGAAAGAGTACGTGATTTGGTTCAACATGGTCACAGTGTCAATCTGGAGTGTAGTCTCAGACTCACACAACAGTGAGGAAGCTGGATAGTGGCCTGTGAAGAGGAGAAATGTGTCTCTGGGAGGTCGAGAAGGTGTGATGCCCCCCGGGCCTTTCTTGCCACCGATTTAGAGCTTGGATCTGACAGAGACCTCTAAGCAACACTGCTTCTGGAACTTCTATCACCTCTGCTGAAAGGTTTAATTCTGCTTTAACACCCTGAAATCAAGGTGAGATCCAAAGGTTCTCTAGCATCTTGGTGTTGCTGAGAGTAGACATCAACATGCACCATTTTTTCCTTTCTATCGAATGTATTGCGGTGACATTGGCTGATAGAATTACACAGGTTTCAGGTGTACAACCCCATTCAACATGCACTTTCAGATGAAGCAATCTCCTTGTTTGGAGCAACACATGCTCTCAAACAACTTCGTGTGCTCAGTGTGGATATAATCCAAGGAGCAGGGATTCAGGGTGAGACCTGGGTCCTTAGCAACATGATGGACTGGTGGGGGCCCGGCCCGGAGGAGCTCCTGTGAAGGACACACAACCAGAGCTACCTGTGTTTGTGACCCGTCACCTGGGGCAACTCTCGTGTCGTCCGCAAGACAGAGCAAAGTCTGTGAAATGGAAAGGCTCCTTCGGAGGGTATATTTGGGGTGAAGAGAAGACTCTTGGCTCCTTCAGGAGAATCAAGTAGAAAAGAAAGAGGCAGTGACAGTGGAATAAAGGCCCAAGGACAAGAAACCCACAAGTGACAGCGAAGTCCCGAGCTGCAGCCAGAGGAGGAGGTCTCAGTGGGGTGTTTGGGGAAATGCCACTGGAGTCTACTGGTCATGACCCATAATAGTGTCATATCACGAATCAGAACAAATCAAAGAATTCAGTGGAGAGAGAAATCCTACTGATTGGGAAAATCAGCCAAGGCCTACAGAAGATGCTAGTTTTACGGTGGATAGATAAACGCAGGGACACCATTGCAGGAAAAGGGTTCATTTTGTGCAGAATGAGAAAATGTACGGAGAGGGAGGAGCGGAGGGGACCAGTTCACGCCTGGTGCACAGAGTCCCTAGTGGATGTTGAGACAGGAAGAGCTCAAAGGGGAGGTGTGGGGAGATTCTGTTGGAAACAAAGTAGGTAATTACTTTAAGGTTATGAAGGATCCCACACAAGAAAGAAGAGAGTGACTGTCAGTCTACAATCTCTTCAGCTATAGTCTACAGAAGTCACATGTTTCGCCGACGGAGGCGCATACCAGATAATAATTAAAGAATCATGGTTGGTATAAACTAGTGTCCAGTTAATAGGCTCAATGTCAAAAGAGCAGCAAATCAGCTTTAATTGTCTGCTGGGAAGGTGTGTCTCTGAACAGTCTGTAAAGTAGCTGCAACTCTTCTAGGCAAGAAAAATAATGAGTTCTTTTCTTATTTACATGAGCCCCGAATGCACAACTTTAACCGTGGCCAATTACCAATAGGTTAACAGTGCTGAAACAAATTATTGAAATCGATGAATATAATGGAAAATAATTGGTTTTTGTTTTTCATTTGTTCTTTGTATTTTCTTAATGACCTAGTTAAGAGAAATGTGCCTCTTAATTACCTTATGTTTTTCTTTTCTTTTGTAGCTATTAGCTATGCTTTTAAGCATGAAGTTTTGTTGCTTAATAAAAATCCACACAATTGTGTATTTTACAAACATAGCTTTTAAAGCAATCCTAGGTTTTACCATTTCAAAGAAAATAATTACAAAGATGAATTATCAATTTAAGTTTTATTTTTAGTACTTGAAAGGTGTAGGATCATCAGAGTATATTGCTTATAAAACATTTGCTGTGGTATTTTTGTTCTTTTTCTTTTTTCTTCTTCTTCTTCTCTTTTTTTTTTTTTTTTTTTTTTTGTTGTTGTTGTTGTAGTACCAAGACTATTTGATTTGGGGAAAGAGAATAAAAAGAAAAATATTTCTAAACATCCATTTAAAAATCATAATTCTGCAGTGGTAAGAATTGTTTATTTTTCTCCATAACTAGATCACTAGGACATCCATAGAGCAGATGGTCACAGACACTAACATCATTAATTTCTGTACCAGGACTATGCAGGGGGGCAATTATTTTTGGATAATGCATCTTTTCTTTCCCCTCAAAATGTGCATACGCGTACCCTGTTTGTTTCTGGGACTTTCCTGATTAAATAAAATGCATTTATGCATAAATATATTGATATGCATATCTGTAACCACTGACCTGGTCTTCGTGGTGAAGAATAAAAGGCTGCATTTCCAGTCTTACAGCTTTAAGAGGTGACAGGAAGCCTTGCATGGCTACCTTCCGAAGTGGCTTGCCATCGTCCATGAGGTGATCCAAGGATCCAAGGCAACGTTGTTGCTTTCTTTGTTATTTATTCCAACCATCAATTAAACAAGACATTGAAGAGGTGGCAAGTGACTGAAAATAGACAAAGTTTTTATGGGTTTCAGGAATACACCAGGAACCCTCCTGAACTATATTGAGCAGTAAATCATAAAGCCTGAAATTGCCACAGGACTGTGCCTCATTTTCATCCTGATTATTCTAGAACAGTCTTGAAATAGCTGATGTCAAAGCGTTAAAAATGTGAATAAAGAATAACCAAATATGAATCCTGGTTTATTACTTATTATAACCAACAATAGGTCATAATATTAGCTTTTTTATTTGGAAGACTTATTAAATTTACATATTTTAGATTAGGAAATCAGTGTTTCCAAAATGTTTTAGAAAAGCATTTTTTTTAATGATATTTGGAGGGAAAAGAGTTGCATCAAATAACTTTGGGGAAAATTATATCACATATACCGGTCTTGGAGAAGAACGACACGGATTAGCAAATAAAAGGTTATGACGATTCTAACCCAACATTTCTTAACATTTTGTTAGCACTAAACCAGAACTGAAGTCGCATTTTGGGTCAGAGGGAAGAAAGGGAACGTGGGGGAGAGAAACAGAGGCATGAACTCTTAGAAAAGAAGCCACTTCCTTCCCAACACTACAAGAAAAACAACCGCTGCTCTGAACCTCATAAAAGCGCAGGAAAACAAACTCCACGTCAAAATGAGCAATAAAACAGCATCAAGGCCACGGGAAACACAGGCGCTGCGGCAGGAGGACTGGGGCGCCCCAAGGCCACTGCTGGGGCCCCAGGGGACAAGCAGAGCCAGCTGGGGCTGCCGAAGCCCCAGGACCTTGTCCCCCTGCAGAGCGCCGGCCCCAGGACCTTGTCCCCCTGCAGAGCGCCGGCCCCAGGACCTTGTCCCCCTGCAGAGCGCCGGCCCCAGGACCTTGTCCCCCTGCAGAGCGCCGGCCCCAGGACCTTGTCCCCCTGCAGAGTGCCGGCCCCAGGACCTTGTCCCCCTGCAGAGCGCTGGCTGGGGCTGTGCGTCTGTCTTCTGCCTCACGCGGATCTCTGTTCCTTTCAAACCTAAGCTGGGACCATAAAGGGGAGGACATCTGGCGGGAAAAGTTCCGGTTTAGCTCAGTTGACACAAAAGGAAAGAAGGCAACATGTTCAGGTGTCCTAAGAGAAGCTTCACGCACATGGAGCCCCGGCGCCCAGCGTGGCCAGGGTGATCCACAGGCAGCCGCCCCCGCTGGGCAAACGCTCATTACACTCCGGGGGCAGAGGAGGGGGCCCAGTGAACCCCAAGTCCTGGGCTCGATAAGCACCAAAATAATTCTCTATATTCAATGGCAGCAAACCAGTACGGGGCCAAGACAAACTCCGGGAATATTCACACTTAGTACTAAACATACGAAAGTTGCTAAAATACAGAAGTGACGTACTTTCTCATTTCCCCCCCGAGAGGAAGTGAAATCTCGGATATCCTGGACCCCCTGGCACACAGCTGCAGCTAGCACAGCAGTTTTCTCAAAGCTTCGGTTGTCACAAACCAGTCACGCAAGTCCTTGCATTTTTTGCAAAGGAGACGTTCAGTTCCCGGAGGAGAGCCTGTTATTGAGGTACACTTACTGTACACCAGTCTGTGTCACGGCGGGGCAACGCAGTAGTAGGTAGCAGTGTCTGGAAGGGGGGCTGTGCTGCAGTGACGGGTCATGAGAACCCCGATTTTGGCGAAGGATTGTCCGTCCTGTCTTCCTCAACACAGCTGTGCGTGGTCAGTCCTGGGCAACCAAAGCTGAAGTCCACAGGAAGGCACAGAGGTTGATTGGGTAGATCACCTCTGCTTGGACGGACAGGCAGGGAGGTTGCTCACATCACAAACTGATGCAAGTCAGCACTTAGTTTTCTCCCTTCGTACGTCTATGCAAATCTCAGAAGTACTCGGCACGCCTTTCTGGGGCATAGACGAGTGGGACCCGGTCCTACGGTCACCCCGACGAAGCATGTGAGGCGACACAAAACGTTTGTATCGGGGCAACTCGCGTGTTACGGTGTGAGTGCACATGACCCCCAGCATTGCCATGGAAACAGAGACCTGGATAAGGTCTGTAAACATGCTGTAATTTACCAATCCCTAATCAAATGTAAGGCAGAGACCCTAAACTCTTTCCATAGAACGTATAACCTCAAAAAATAAGATGGGGCGAGGAACCTTTTCCCCCAGCTGAGGTTTGGAATGAAGCATGGGGCAGGAGAGACCTCCTTGCAGACTCCCAAGGACACGGTCTGCAGACTTGATGTAACAATAGCGGCCGCCAGGGCCATTCCGTTGTTGACTTCTGTCCCACACTTCCATTAGCTTCTGTTTGCTCTTATTGTCTGTATTCAGAGAGCAGAACCTTCTTCCATCTCCTCAGGAGCGGATTTACACCTGGAGAAGGTGGGCCATGCCAACGTCTGTTCAGGGCCACACCGCTGTCCCAGGCGTGCGGAGCTCACCGGCCACGCTTGGAACTGACGCCGGAGCGGAAGGAAGCGGGAGACACGCTCACTCGCTCCAAGTGTCTCAAGGCATTCGTGACTCTGGAAATCCGTCCTCCAGCCAAGAAACGTCTGTTTAATTAAACTCGCCCAAAGGATGTGATGGGGGGGTCGCATAGGTGCGCGTTTTCAGGAAAGAGCATGCTCTCTTTTATAACACAGGAATGATTCTTCTCAGAAATTTTCCAAACCCAAATCATCAGCTTGCTCGCTTCATGCCAATAAAAAGCAAGTAAATCCTTGGGTCATGTTTGGCTAAGAAAGTAGGCCATGACAACCTCTTTTTGGATAGATGTAGGTATTTCTATTTCAAAACTTGGCTTTTTCTCCAGATGAAATCTGAGCAATTTTTCTGTAGGGTCTTCAGCTAACGGGGCTGCGTTCTACTCCTCCACAGTGGTGGGTACGTCTGCCTGCAATGATGCCGTTGCTTTTTTCTGGGTGAAAGACCTGCGTGGACCTGGGGGTGCCTGACCCTCCCGTGGGGGCAGCGGGCTCTTCCTTTCTCCTGAGTCACAGAAGCTGGGGGTATCTGCCTGGGCTCTGAGGAAAGGCATCCTGCCCCTCACTCGGTTTAGGCTGTGCTTGTTGTGAGAAAAGGCTGGAAGAGGGTACAAGCTCATGCCTGGGCACCACCCATGTGGATAATCCCAAGTCAAAGCTCAGCTGCAGACTTCCCATGAGCACCCAGTAGAAGCCCTTAAAAAGGAGCTTACAATTGATTGCACACTTCCTGTGTGTCTGAGCTCTAAGGTACCAGGAGAGCCAACGGACGACCCTCGTGGGCCTCACCTGATGGCACAGTGGCCACCTCTCTCTCGTACCCTGACAGAGCAGAAACATTCCCAGCATACTCTTGGAGGGGCTTGTCCATTCTTTCAATTCAGTCTACCTGTTTGCCTGAGAACTCAGGACCCTGACAGGCTCAATAAAAGTCATTCGTAGGTGATCAGATTTTCTGTCCCTGTTACCGTGGAAACAGTGGCCCATTGCATCTTTCTACATGTGAAACAGAAGCAGAAAGCCACCAATAACTCTCGGTATTCTTGCAAATTATCTGATTTTAATCTTTTCATTATCTGTATGTCTGACAAAATGATACGAAGTATTTCATTTTAAATTAACCATGTGTTCATTAACTTTGTGGATTCGCTTATTATTTCTAATTCTTCATAGATCTCTTTGCATTTTCCACAAGTTCAACATCTGCAAATAATGATAGTTCCTATTTTCCTTCCAGCTCTATCCCTCCTGTGCCTTTTTCTGCCTTATTATCGTTCTAACACAGTGTTAAAGAAGCGTGAGGAACTCCAGTATCTGCACCATGTGCAGACGCAGGGAAACCGTTTTCAATACACAACCACTAAGTGATATTAAATATTACGCTACCTATAGTTTCTTACAGATGCTCTTCCTCAGATTCGGGGACAGGTTCTTCTATTGTTTGTATGCATTTGTACTTCTCAATAGTAAATATGTACTGCCTTTGATGACATGCATTTTCCCTGACCTGACAGGTTGATCATCTGTTTTCTGTTATGTTTTTTCCTCCTAGATTCTCTCTTAATTTGGTAAGTGCATAATTCTTCTAAATCAAAGCAATATAATGATAAATAGTTTAATTTAAAGGTACCCTAGAATAAAGGTTAGAGACCACATGTTGTTATTAGAGTAATAAATAATACAAATAAATCAGAACTAACATTTTGTTCTTTTTTTTTTTTTTTGTCTAAATAATGTGCTCCTCACTCTTACCACTGCATCTGGGTTTTTATTCTCGTTATATTGGTGTAAGAAATAGAAACAACTGGTTTTTCTTTAGATTTCTTATGAAATTTCTGGACAAAAATTCTCTCTGATAAGATCTTATATATTATTCATTAGGGAGCATTTAAAAAAATCCTAAAAGCAAGAAATATATTGGGTCTCTCTCCTTTGTTATGTAGGCTTTGAGCACACAAGGGAATAACAATATACATATATAATCATACTTCAAAAAAATCTTCTGATCAAAATTTTACTTGGAGGTAGTGGGAAGAAAATCCACGTTGACTCATTTCTACAATCATTCTAAATGCACGATTACACCCATCGGCCTCATGGATTTAATCATTTCTAGTCATCAACCGAGTTGGAAACACAACTGGAGCCAAATGATTTTCACCACAACAAACAGCAACAACCTAATAGCTTACAAAGTTAAAATCACCAGCAAGCCCTATCTTTGCATTTTTTGGCACCTAAATCTATTTAAAAATAGCGTTTATTTACTAAGCTACCAAAATATGTATACACTTTCTGTACTTCCAAATGAGACCTACTTTAAGCTAATCATCGACTTTGAACTTTCACATGTTGACTCCTTGTGGATGCTGCGCATGTATAGACCCAAATTTCACGGCCGTGTTTCATTGGCTGGAGTGACGGGGACGAGCAGTTTCATTACGAGAGTTTGTCTTTGCGGGAACGTGTTTCTTCTGCAGCTATTACCCTAAAAATGGGTATTGATGGGGCTCCCCGAGGCGTGGAGGCATTACAGCTACACAACTTCTAGGTAGTTTATGTAAATCTCTGCTGTAATGTCACCGCTGCCGCCCAGCTGTGCTGTGATAATGTCACAATGATGAATCACCAAACGTGGTAAAACTCTAAAGGACAGTTATATAAGGACCTGCATTAAGAAGCATAATTTTCACAAGTGCCAAACGAACGCTCGCGGAGACTCGGGAACCTTTGCCCGGAGTCGACGCCAGCGTTCTCGGTCCGTGGCTGTGTTTTGGGGTCATAATGATGTGCCTGAGCTGGTTCGCCGAGACACAGACCCCTGTGCACACGGGAAACAGGCCGCAGACCGGCACTTGGTGGTGCAATGCGGGAGCGTGTCACAGCGACCTGGTCTCAACACGCGGCAAACGCGCCCTGGCCTTCCAGGCTGGACAGCCCGGGCAGGCCTCCCTGGCTGCTCGCTTACATGCAGATCACGTCTCCTTACCTGCATGTGATCTACAGTCACCTCAGGACAGTTTAATTTTAGAAACAGACTGCCCCTTTGTTTTTGTTTTTGCTTAGGAAAAATATAAAGTCATTGGGTTCATCACTTGGTGACTTAGATTCTTCAAGTGGTGTTTTTGTGGCCACTCTGAGGGGAGAATCCTGTCACCCCTTCTGCTCCTCACTGATGATGTTGAGTGACTTGGGGTGAGAGGACTCGGAGAGGTGGCTGTCCCCCCGCAGGGCAGTTAAACATGCTGGCAGACGTCACGGTACAGGCTTGTTACATGACAACACGGGAGCAGACCCCGCCTTTCTCGTGTCTGACATCAGAGGGACGCGCTTGGGGATGTAGCATGTTTTCTGTGGTTTTCTAAGAAATCGTGTTTCTGGTCCTGTTATCTCGGGTGGACACTGGGCCTGGTTAGCTGTGTGGGCCTGGGGCACACGTCCCGAGATGCCTCACTGCAGTGGGGGAACATCATTGTGACCATAAAAAAATGAGTTAAAAAGAACAGGAGGGAAGAGTCGTCCTGGCCCCTGGGGAAAAACACTGGACGCCTGTTTATTACCCATTTGTACGATGGTTATTTAACAGTTCTCGGCCCACATTTTGTAGAGCCTGTTCCTGAGTTTCTATAAAATTTCAAATGAGAATATGTATTAAAAAACAATGAACACATTTTATTGGGTTTAAAAGTAGGACTTGCAAAGGAAACGTGGATGGCAACGTCTGTGTTTTTCCTCTGTCCCACTTCGGAAGAGTTTGGCCCCGACTCACTCAGCCTGAAGGAAACTGCTTGTCTCAGCATCATTCTTCGTCCAGACAGACTGTGCCCTGTCCGGGGCCGCGCCAGCTCCCGCCCCGCTCCCCGCCCTGCCCCCCCACCCCGCTCCCCAACCCCGTTCCCCAACCCCAACCCCGCTCCCCAACCCCGCTCCCCAACCCCAACCCCGCTCCCCAACCCCCGCTCCCCAACCCCAACCCCGCTCCCCAACCAGCCTCCCAAGCCCGCTCCCAACCCCCGCTCCCCACCACGCTTCCCCAAACCCGCGTCCCAAACCTGCCCCCAGCTACCACCCGCTGCCGCCTGACCACCACCCCCGCTCCCCAGCCCCCGCACCCCAGCCCCCGCGCCCCCAGCCCCCGCGCCCCCAACCCCCGCTCCCCCAACCCCGGCTCCCCCAACTCCCGCTCCTCAGCCCCCGCTCCCCAGCCCCGCTCCCCAACCCCCGCCCCGCCCCGCTCCCCAACCCCCGCCCCGCCCCCAACCCCCGTTCCCCAACCCCGCTCCCCAAACCCTGCTCCCCAGCTCCTCAATCCCCGCTCCCCAACCCCGCCCCCACCCCTGCTTCCCCAGGCGAGCTGTAAGGTTGGGTGGTGCCCTCCCACCTACACTCCGTCCTGGGGACAAGCTCTCCCCATCCACTCCTCCCGAGCTCTGGGGATGGCCGTGCAGATTGGAATGTGATGTTTTTGTATTTATTTAGTTTTTATCTTTATTGATGAGAGTATTACAGATGTCCTCCCTTTCCCCCATTGCCCCCCTCCACCCAATTCCCACCCAGCCCGGGCGCCCCCCTTCCCTCTGCGATCTGTTAGTCTGTTCCAGGCCTCTAGTTCTATTTTATTCATCAGTTGATTTATTGTCTTCATTAAATTCCACAAATAAGAGCTCATGTGACATTTGCCTTTTTCTGGCGGGCTTATTTCACCTAGCACAATTTTCTCAAGGTCCTTCCATGCTGCTTCAAAGAGTAATAGATTCTTCTTTTTTATAGTTGCATACTATTCCATTGTGTACATGTACCACAGCTTTTTTATCCACTCATCCACTGGTTAGCACTTGGGCTGTTTCCAGATCTTAGCTATTGTAGATAGTGCTGCTATGAACACAGAGGTGCATATATTCTTTCTGATTGGTCTTTCAGGATTCTCGGGATATCTTCCTAGACATGGATCACTGGGTCAAATGGCAATAATGTATTTAAACAGAATTTTACAGCTTAAATGTACCTGTTTTCTAACCAAAAATCTTCAGACTCAGTTGGAGCCAAATTGTAAAATTTCAAAAAGTTGTTCTCTTAAATTTTTAAACATGATACAACACAAGTTCGGTGTCCGCTAAGGGCATGTACCTTGGTTGCAGTTTTTCCCCGGCCCCTGTTGGGGTCATGTGGGTGGGAACCACTCAATGTGTCTCTGTCATGTCGATGTTTCTCTCTCTCTCTCTCTCTCTCTTCCTTCCTCTCTCTCCCTCCCGCTCTTTCTGAAGATAAATGTGGAGTGTCCTCAGGTGAAGATAAAAAAAAAAAGATTTGATATGAAAGAAAGCAAAATGGTATAAATGGGTAAAATGCATTTATTTTGATCAATGTAGAATACAGTGGAATTAAAAACAGAGCAAATACTCCTAATACATGAAACTCATGGGATTTCTCTTGCTTCCTTCCTTCTTGCCTTCTTTTCTTCTGCCTTTCTTTTGTGCTTTTATATGATGTATATGTATTTAATTATCTATTAATTATCAATTCCCACATACACAATAATTGTTGTGGACTGAATTGTGTCCCCTTCTAAGTGCATGTTGATGCTCTAACCCCAGTGTGACTGTGTTTGGTGAGAAAGTTCTTAGGGAAGTAATTAAGGTTAAGTGAGGTCATAAATTTGGAGCTCTCATCTGATAGGATTACCGTCCTTATTGGAAAAGACATCGGAGAGAGTTCAGCTTCTCCCCTCTCCAAGCGGGGGGAGGTAAGGTGAGCACACGGCTGGAAGACAGCCTCTGAACCAGGAAGATCTCTCTCTCTGGAACCCAATCATACCAACACGCGGACCCCAGACTTCCAGCCTTCAGACTTGTGAGACAATAATTTTTCTGTTCTTTACACCACTACATCTATAGTGGGGTTTTTCTGCACCCCAAACTGATGGAAACAATACTTGTTTTGTTATATATCCAAGCTATACAAGATGAGAAAAGTAATTTGGAGTGGAAATCATCATATTTGGGAAGATCAGATTAGAAATGCTTTATGCAGTGTCCAAGATGTGTCTACATAGTTACAATTCAATGTATACACAATTTAAAATAAGGCACTTCATCCAAAATATATCTGGCAATAGAGAAGAACTTTAGCTGTTGGAGAGAGAGTTACACGTGAGGTTGAAAGGACCATTTTTATCACTAGTTTTATTTAAAATTGGCGCCCAAATTCTGTGGTCGATGTCTCCTTTGCTGCAACTTCAAGACCCGAAATGGAGAGGCAGGTCCACCTCACACTGACCTCTCTAACCTACTCTTCATCCCTCTTCTTCCTCTTGCAGTCACTTGTGTGGTTAGGTTGGCCCACCCAAGTTATCCACAATAATCTTCCTGTTTGAAGGTCAGCTAGTTATCAAACTGAACTGTGTCACTGACAGTACCTGCCACCGTGATGTGACAGAAACATATCACATGCATTGATGAAGACTGCCGTAGCACAGTACCGCACACTGGGTGATGAGCCGCCAGAAAGGCTTTTATCTACGGTTCTGGAGCCAGAAGTCCAACACAAAGGAATCAACTGTGGACTCCTTTCCAGGAGAACTTGTTTCTTGTCTTTCTCTGGCTCCCGTGGCCTCCGGTATTCCGTGGCTTGTGGATGGTGCTCCAGTCCTTCCCATCGTCTTCCTCCTATGTGTCTGTCCAGATGCCCTTGTAAGAAGGACACCAGCCCTATTGGATGAGGGCCCAACCTAACGTCCTCGTTGTAACTGACGATCTTCAAAGAACCTATTTCCAAGAAAGGTCACCTCCATGGTCCTGAGAGCTGGGACTTCAGCATCCTTGGGGGAGCACAGTGAATTCCAGAACACATCCGCAGGTGAAGCGTGGGGGTGCGATGCAGATATTTGGGGAGGTGATTCTTTTCCTTGCCGGAAGTGATTTTGGCTCCCCCACAGACATCTGTGATACAGGAAAAGAGGCGGTCCGGTCAAGTACAGAGACCCGAACTGGTCACAGTTAGGGCTCTTTGCGTTTTTGAGGAAATACGTCCTCTAGGCTCCGGTTTCTTTGGTACTAAGGGGAAGTGAAGGCGGTCTCGTGTGCCAAGAGTTTGGGGACGTTCCAGGAGCCACGCTTCCCC
Organism: Molossus molossus; assembly: GCF_014108415.1. NCBI lineage: Eukaryota > Metazoa > Chordata > Mammalia > Chiroptera > Molossidae > Molossus > Molossus molossus. The sequence goes on from NW_023425399.1 coordinate 114,302,376, forward strand.
TGAGCGTGGTAGAGAATGGTGTGGACACAGTGTGGGAGCGCCCAGGGAAACAGTGTCAGAACACAGAGCAAAGGGTTGGTTTCTCCTTGTCTTCCGGGCCTGCCCTTCAAAAAGGCTGCTTTCATTTCACTAAGGCCATCAACAGGGTAGTGATTTTCCAGCTGCATCTGGTTTGTTGACTCTCATAACTGTAAGAATATTTCAGTTTCATTGTATGTGTTAAGAGACTATAATTATATTTTCTGTATGAATTGCCTAGTAGAATATAATATTCAAGAGGAATTATAAAGTACTGGAGTTGCTACATCACTGCTTTTCGGCCTTAGAAATAATTTCATTGACACACAGCAAAGTCTATTTGATCTTAGCAAGTCCTACCTTGGCAAATATAATTTTCTTTGTTCCTGAGATGGTGAAATAGATATATAATTAATCTACTGTCCTCCTATCGAGACCAGTAAAAATCGAGCAATGAAATATAATCTGATTCTGCCATTAGCAAAAAATGAATTTTTTATCATCTGTTAGTAACTAAATAACAAATTATTTCTCACCCACTTTAAATAAGTTGAAAAATCACCAAGGGGTGCAATGAAGTGCTTGGAGTATCCAATTTGAATGATTATTCTGTTTCCTGTAAAAAGCGAAGTCCTCCCCATGTACTAGTGTTCGATGACTGGCTCTTTTTCTCCTGTTCGTAAGTTTGTCATTATAAACAGCAAAAGCCTTATAACTACTATTCAAATATTTGAATGATATTACTTTAATGTAAAAATTATTTCAGCAAAAGTAGTATGATTTATCCATACTGGATTATTTTATTCTCCAATCCCATGACTATATGTCAGGCACTGTACTAGTTTCTACAGACAAAATACAGATAAGGTATAACCTCTGCATTTAAAATATCAGAGTCTAATAAGAAAAAAATGCTCACAAAAAAAAACACTTTAATATGATAAAGTATAATAAAGGACTAATTAGCTACACATGCAAGGAGAGAACATTTATTTCAAAAAATGAGAACAGTGGACATAGACAAGAAAACATGAAAAGAATATGAAATATGAACAAAACAGGTACTTTGGAATAAATTATATAAGGCAGAGGGATAGAACAGCTTCAGATGACATGGAGAATAAATAGAGGCTAGAGTCAGCACTGACAATAAATGTGAATACTCCAAAGTTGTATGAGTTCTTTATCACCTTAGAACAGAGTGTCCCAAATGTACATATATAGTTTCCATTTAGGTGCTTGGTATGATAATGTGTTAACACTTATATTTTGCAGCAGATTAATGAGGAAAACAAGCATGATACCCATCCATTTCTCAGACTTAGTGAATAGCAAAATCATGACCAAAAGTTTTCATTTCTGAATTAAACATTAGTTTTCCTGTAGTTAATTAGGTTACTAGAGTTTTCCTTTCAAATGAAATTTTAATTGGATCCATTTCAGAATTATATATAAAGTCTACATTCAACACAACGGAAATCTCCATATGGTATTAGTAATGTTGCTAGAATAGGCATGGTCTCAGGATTAGGATTATTATTCAGAGAATGGAAATGAATATGGTTCTCCTAGAGCATAATCCTTATTTGGCACCAAATCAATCATCTTGGCCTCAATCATGTTTACTGTTTCCTGCTCCAACACTACTTTATAGTCATTTCAACATGAGTATAGATTATTCACTGAACATGCTGAACCCTTCATTATTTTACCTACTTACTTTCTACTCTCCAACATTTCTTTATTCAGGCAAAACTCTAGTTCTCACCAATAATCATGTCCCTCCAACACTTTAACTTCAAGTTTCTCGCTTTCTAATCGCCGTCTTATATTTTCAGTTCCCATTCCCTTCTTTCTAACAATTAATTACCTCTTACCTTCTTTCAGGACATAAGCTGTACCTCGTCCAAGACGGGAATCTCCGTGTGGGAACCAGTCACCTCTATGTTCAAAGCATTCTTAACTCGGTGTTTTCAAGTGTACTTACAACACAGTAATTGGTGAGTAAATATTTGTCAAATGAATGAATCTGTGACCAGGTCTAATGTTGTTTTTAGAAAGCCAGGAAGAGCAGCAATAATCAACCAGCAGGGCGATGAGAGCACATTCTTAAGATGGTGTTTTGGAATTTCACCAAACAGCCCCATGGGTTAAGTCTACTAATTGACGGTTGGGTTGTATCCTACGGAGCAATCTCAATAATTCTATCTCATCATGAATGAGTCAACTCTATGAGTAAATTAGGTATGCAGTGATGCATTAAGAAATACTTGTTACTACTTTCCATAATTTGAATACCATGTGAGACAATGGAATACAAAAACAGGTGAACTCCTTACATAAAGGATCATGGTTTGATGAAGACAAACTTTACTCCTATGAATAGATTATATTGTGATGAATATCAACTCCCATAGTACCGGACTAGAGAGATACTAGGCAGACAAGAAATACAGAATGAAGAAATAGCAAGTCCAAAATCATAATGACACACAATGCAATGAGCTCAGAGAAACTCAATTAGCATCATGTGGCCAGAATCCAGGGTAAACTTAAGGAAGTGTCATTAAGTGAGACCATAAAGTGGGCATATTTTCAGCAAGTTCAAGTGTTTTGAATTTTGCACAGTAATTATGGAAAACCATTACAGTTTTTTTCCTAAGATTAGTTAAGATATCTTCTTGAAATAGCAACTGTATTTGCAGTGAGGACCGTGAGTGAGAGTTGGAGGTTTATCAGGAGTTTTTTTAATTGCCTCTCTGTGGTCCAGATAAGGAATGATAATGGCCTCAATTAAATGCATTGGTAACAGAGAGAAACGCATTCATTGAAGAACAATTTTGGAGACTTGTTAATACAACTTTAAAGGCATTTGCTGTGGACGAAAGGAAGCAATAGCTGCCACTAATGGATAAGTAGTTGCAGACATTCTGTTATTTCATTAAAACATTCGAATATCAGAAAAATGTCTTTAAAAGCCAAGGACATCTCATTCACTGAGTGACACCGTGATGTCTGATCATGTATGTACTCGAGCTAAGTGATGGTGGAGTGGTTTTTTGTCGAGTCTTCAGAAATGTAATCTTTGCATATTCATTCCAGTCCTGTTCCTGAGACTCAGGAATGTTGACAATTTATTACCCGATCTTCATATTTATCTTGACATTGTATACCGGGATGAGTAATTAAGGAAGGACTTGCCATTTATCTTTTTTGATGGCATTATAGACGTTTCAGTCCTTGAATACCTATTTTCCACTCGTGCGCTTCTCTCAGAAATGTCATGATTTAGAATTGTCCCAGTAATCCGTCTCTGCGTGCTGAGGTTGGCTTCTCACTACATTAGGCATCTAGACAGCTGGCAGCGGGCCCTCCTCCCCCTCCACTGTGCGGCCTGTAAGAACTAGAGTGTGAGACTCTGCAGTATTAATTATGAATGCATCGCAGTCCATTAAAAATCAAAGAGCTACTGAGGGTGAAAACCTAAACACCTAATCTTACCATTTCTTGACCCATTAGTATAGCATGCCTAAGTTTATACAATATATATTTAATAAGCTATATAGGGATGTTATCATTGCATTCAGATATATTATTAAGGATAGCATCAAATGACCTTTTAGAACATTTTTATTGTTGTAAATGTTCATAAAATAAAAGTTATCTTTTGACCCCTTTTAAGTGTACAATTCGGGATGAGGACATTCGCATTGTGTGCAACCTTGACCACCATCCACCTCTGGGACTTTTTCTGCTTCCCCCACTGAAATCCATACGCATTAAACAACAGCTCCCTGGTCCCTCTTTTCTCTCTCCTGACAACCACGCTTCTGCCTTCTGTCCTAGGGAACTGACTGGGCTAAGAACCTCCTGTGGGTAGACCACTCATCGCCTGCTCATCTCTGAGTGGCTCCTTGCGCAAAGCCCCCAGACCCTCCGGGGCCGTAGCCTGTGCCAGAGGGCTCTTCTTCTGAAGGTGAATGACCGCTGTAGGTGGACACCGCGTGTGGATGGTCCACCCACCTGTCTGTGGACACATGGCTTGTTTCCAGCTTTGCTACTCTGAGTAATGCTTCCGTACACGTGGAAACACAAAGAGCTCTCTGACTTCCTACTTTCGGTTCTTTGGGGTATATACGCAGAAGTGGAACTTCTGGATTCTACCGCAATTCCATGCTGAATTTTTAAGGAGCTGCCGTATTGTGTCCACAGTGGCTTCTCAGTTCAGGTTGCTGCCAGCCACGCACACGGATTGCAATTTCCGTGTATCCTCACCGACACATACTTTTAAAATTTTATAATAATCACCCTAACAGATAGGTATATATCTTTTGAACAAAGTTTCATCTAAACAGTCCTAGAAGCAAGGTAAACACAATCCTGCTGAAGATAAGGGAAATGCCGTGGAACTTAGTTTGCCGATTCCAAGTGGAAGGGTTCTCGTCCCCAGCAGCACCTTGTTCTGTGATAGGACGTTGAGTGTACTTCAGGGACCCCGTGACTACCCCACAGTGTGGTGATTGCCTGGAAGGACCCCTGTGGGTAACCCGGGATAAGATTTATCAGAGCAGGGGACACGGTGAAGGACAGCAGGGATGATGTGCGTGGGAGATGGTAGAATGGTTATTCACAGACTCCTCAGGCCGCCTTCCCTCCGAAAGGACCACGGGACCTGCTTTTTTCTCTAGCCACACCCAGCAAAGATGCATGAAGATACCTCCACCCAAGGGAGCTAGTCACGTCTTAGCATCCATAACTCTTCCATGGCGCTGTGCACGCAGCTGTACAACCAGCGACTGTTCAGACCCCAAGCCAGGCACCAGGGACGTCAAGAACCTTCAGTGAAACAAGGCCGATCGCTCAGCACCGCTCCATCCGCTTCCTCCAGTGTGCGGAGCGTCCCTAACGGTGGCTGTGTGAACACTTCTTCGGCCCAGTGCTCAGAGTCGGCGTGACAGCTGGGAAAACCCCGGAACCAGACCTTCATCCCCTCTGGGTTTGGAATTCCCATGCTAACCCGAAAAGCGTAAGTGACCTCCCATGTCAGACTGGACGGTGTTTTTTCAGGACGAGATCTGGAAATACAGCTGTAAGAATGTGCGGCAGCTCACTTTCAGCTAACGAGAATGAGATTATGTAAAGGAACGCGTCATCATGCAGTAGCACATGCAGGTAACGATGCAAGGTAAGCGGGGATGGGAGATAATTATATCTGAGGATATCGTTAAAAGCAAGATCATTTACGTTAGTTATTTCCAACACAGATGTGAACGTCGTAATTACTGAGAGTGCAACATTGTAAAAACTCGAATACGTAATCCCACACAAATGCACTAAGTCGGAATCTCTGCGGTGGTCGCATTCAAGAGGTAAATTTGAAGAAGGCGTTCAAATGGGCACCGCCTGCCAAATCGCCACTGTGCTCAGTAATGACCTCATGCGGTTGCTGTCGAAAGCCATATCTGTCCTTGGGATGTTTGGACGGAGGGAAGAGCGGGCAGGTGACCCCGGGCAGGCCTGGTCTTCCCTGTCCTCTCTGTGCGAGTACACACCTGACATCATCTACCTCACAGTGCTGCAGCCGGACCCCTTCCCCTCCCCCCTGGCACTCACGCCCTTGTGTTGTGGGTCAAGCTCTGCACCACATTTGGGAATTCCTCCACCATCTGGACATGTAGCTGCAAAGTTATGTCCCATTCGGGGATCTGCCAAACTCCCTTGCCCAGACCCACGTGAGCAAGAGAGCGGGAGAAAGGGCGAGAGGCAGGACTCGTGTAAGCAGGGGTGTAAGCCAGTAACAAGTCTGCTGCAGAGCTCAAAGGCTGGAGAGGCTGGCCCAGGACCAGGGGCGCGGGGGCACAGTTTTACTAGCAAGAGTCAGAGTGGCTTAGACTAGAGCATTATTAGAAGAAATAGAAAACATTTATAAATTTAGAATATATTTCCATCATAGATTTGACAGGACTTGCTAATGAATTAGATGCAAATGTCTGAGAGGAATAGAGATCACACATGATGCCTCGAATTAGATACAAGTATTTTAGTGATGCCTTCTGAACAGGAGACTGTTGCGCAGGGGACATTTTTAAAAATTGATTTGTTCTTTAAATATTGGAGATACGTAAAAAAAAAAAGCGTGGTACATTTGCACGATGGAATACTATGCAACTGTAAAAAAGGAGGATCTCTCACCATTTGAGACAGCGTGTAAGGACCTGGAGAGTACTATGCTAAGCAAAATAAGGCAGTCAGAGAAAGACAAATATCACATGATCACACTTATATGTGGAATCCAATGAGCAAAAATAAACTGACAAACACAATAGATCCAGAGACATGGAAGCAGAGAACAGACTGAGGAATTTCAGAGGTGAGGTGGGAAGAGATAAACCAAAGAACTTACACGCACACAGGCATAACCAATGGACACAGACAATCATGTGGGGAAGGCAGGGTGGGCAGGAGCAGGGAGGAGGGTGTCAACGAGGGGAAAAGGGTGGACATCTGTAATACTTTTAACAATGAAGATAAATATTAAAAAATAAATATTTGAGATGTCTATGCTGCTGCTGCTGCTGTTACTTGGGCATTTCGATGCTGAATATCTGGAAGTGTAGGAGAGTTCGGGTATATACAGATGATATGAGCATAGATATAGATGCAGCTATAAAGTAGAAATAAAGGAGGTAAATGGCATCTACTGGGAAATGAGAGGCCCTGTATTCATCGGCTGACTCACCAATTACAACACTAACTCTTTTATGTCTGTGAACTCCCAGGAACTGTTTGTGTTTATATATCTATCTTGGCCACATCACAGACCTCTTCCATGGCCACCGTCCCAGCCCGAGGTGCCCCAGGCATTTGTACAGTCTCCAGTTCCTTCACCGGAGGAAACGCGTCTCGGCCTCAGGACCTTTGCACCAGCACTTCCTCTGCCTGGAATGTTCTTCTCCTTCACCTTCGCAGACTGCGGTCACCCCACTGAATTCCATTTCAACTCCGTTGGCATTAGTAAACATATCTTTCAGTCCAGTGTCACACACTAGAGAGACGGTGGTCCTCTCTCCTTCTATTTCTCTTACGGACTCATTCATTTACAAACAATGAAGTAGTCTCATGTTCCATATTTCAACGATAATTCCAATCCAGTAGCTCTCATTGTATAGGGATTTTCCTATAGGGTTTAGTCATGTATCTGGCAAGAGTGTATCAAAATTATGAATGAAAAGTTGTCATCATTCGCATTTCATCAAAGCCCAGAGAACCCGAGAGGTTCCGAGAGCCCTGTGATGCCCAGAGACACCTGGGTTGTGGAAAACTCAGGCCGAGGGCTGCGGGGTGAAACCCGAGTGACCGATCGGTTTGCACGTGGCACAGTTGTTCCGCGGACAAAGAGCACTTTCACTTTTAAGGTACGTCTTCGATCTGTTTCCCTTGAAAAAGGTAACTGGGCCCTGGCCGGTTTGGTTCAGCGGTTAGAGCGTCCACCTGCAGTCCGGAGAGATCCGGGTTCGGTTCCCGCTAAGGGCATGTACCTCGGTTGCAGTTTGTCCCCGGCCCTGGTTGGTCGTGCGGGTGGCAGCCTCTCGATGTGCCTCTTTCACGTCGATGTTTCTCTCTCTCTCTCTCTTCCTCTCTCTCCCTCCCACTCTATCTGTGCAAAAAATGGAAAAATGTCCTCGGGTGAGGATAAAAAAAATAAAATAAAAAAATAAAAAGGTAACTGGGGGCTTTCCGAGGCTCGAAAGAATTCCTCTCTCCAGATTTTACATGAATTGTCGTGAAAATGTAAACGACTTAAGAAGCATGATCTGAATGGCGTCATATGGCTTGGCTTGGAGAAGTTCGGATAAGCCAGACGTCAGATTCTCACCGTCCAGGGCCGCCTTCGGCGATGACGTGAGCGGTAACTGCCTCCGCATCTCGTGCCCTTGGCCACGTGCAGTTGCGGAGCACCTAAGACAGGGCCAGCAAGGCAGGAGAACGTGTTTCATCTGGACCTGATTACCTAGGATTTCAATTTAAATAGCCACCTGGACTTAGTGGCTCCCATATTAGACAGTATAACCTTAGGGTGTTGTTTTTTTTTTACATATCACAAAATTTTTCAGAAACACTTTTATTTCATCGTTATGGTTCGTCTTTACTTTGACAAAACTGAAACTCTCATTTGGCAGTTTCTTCCTCACTCATACAAAATATTTCAAGAAGTCTGACTTGATTTTTAAGAATGGCTTTGAAATCTCAGTTGTTAGACTGTTAGATACCACTTGGAGTTACAAAGGTATATTTTACCAAACACCTAGAAATACACTTTAAAGTGGACAGGACGCGCTAAGATGGCCGAGTTTTTCCAACAGCAGGTGCTGAGGAAAAAACATCCTTAGAAAAATAAGGAGAACCCTGCACATTTTCCTTAACATCAAATCACGATTTTAATTAAAACACAGTTGGTACTCAAATTTTACAATGTTTAGGTAAACCCAAAGCTAAATCAAGTAAATTTCTTCAAAGGACTTTGTAAATAAATAAGCGGATTCTCAGGGGAGAAATAAAGCATATAATTAAGATGAGCAATCCAAAGGGCCTCCCCCAAGCTCGGCCGGTGTGGCTCAGTGATTGAACGTGGACCCTGCACCAAGAGGTCGCCTGTTCAATTCCCGGTCAGGGCACATGCCCAGGCTGTGGGCCCGATCCCCAGTGGGGGGCGTGCAGGAGGCAGCCAATCAATGTTCTCTCTCGTCGAGGTTTCTATCTCTCTCCCTCTCCCTTTGTCTCTCTAAAATCACTAAAAAAATTTTTTCAAAAAGAACCAAAGGGCCTCCCTATTTTCCAGAGTAAGTTTATGTAGTAAATAGTGTTTGTCAGGACAGTGAGAAACCGCATTTCTTAAAAATAAAACCCTAGAGACCATCAGTGTTGCTGTGCTGCTATCGTGCTAGGAGCTTTTCTGAGACGAAGGTGTGTGAAATTTCAGAAGGGGACACACAGGCATTGCTTATTAGCTTTCAAATGGTAGAATACTTTTTAATATCCCTGGGTTAAATTGCAAACTTGGATGCATTTTGCTAAAAATATCGCACTGATTTCCACATGGTTAGCCTGGCAAAAATCCTCGAATCGTAACTGATAACAAAGCAGCAGCTGTGTGCGGACCGCACTGATACCGCATTCGATTGTTCTGGGCCAGCGGTTCCCACCCCGCGCGCCACAAGAATTTTCAAAACATGTAATCCCTGGCTATTCAGTCAGGGGCACTTAGACTGTCAAATAAAAAATAAAAAAGACTACTGCCAACACAACAATAGCCGTCCAGTCTGAATGAATCAAAATTACACCTGTTTTTTTTTCTGTGTGTTTTTTAAATTATTATTTTTTTGACAGATTGACAAAAAAAAAAAATAGGATCTATATAATGGTGTGTTGCAGGATTTTAGTAATTAAGTTTATGTGTGCCACGAGCCATAAAAAAATAAAAATTGCTGTTCTAAGCCATCAAAATTAGAAAAGCTGAATTTTGGAATTCACATTTTTTGCATTCAAATCTACTCTATTCTTAAATCCTTAACGAATCAGGGTGGTATATATTCTATAATGTTTCGATTGGTTTTCTGACAGAGGTCATCTACCTCGGTCTGTAGAAACAAATGGACATGTATCAACTTCGAGTTATTTTGTTCCAGAGAAAAAGTAACATCTGGGTGCCTGTGTCGGTGACATCCGCAAGATCCGCCGTGATCTTGGAAATGACCGCGGGTGACTGCTGAGGGACAGTCGGGCGCTGGACGAAGTGAGCTCCCCCCCGGGAGCTCTGGGGATGGCTGGCGTTTCCAACTCCAGCGGGGACAAGACACTGTGGCAGCGCCACCTCACCCCCTGAGGCTCCAGCTCCACGGGAAAGGGCCACACCTCTCGGGGTCAGCAGTCTGCTGGCCCGAAGGCCCCCACGGCCTCCACCTGAACGCGTCACCGTGACCGGGAACGACGGAGCAGTGCAGGAAGGTGCCTGAAGCCAAGTGTGACGTCAGCCCTAGGAGTCTCTGGGCGAGGACAAGTGCTACCATAAATCAGAAGCTTCCAGAAACAGTGGCAATAAACGCACTGAGGTTCATGAGCTCATCAAACCGTCCAGGAGAGCGGACACCCGTCTTCCTGAAGAAGCGTGTGAGTCCTGGAGAGAGGACTCGGATCACCGAAATGGAAGTGTTTAATTAAATTCTGCAAAACATTCAAAATGGTACATGTATTACTCCCCTGGAACTGTCCAAGAGGGCACAAGGAAGAAGGAAGGAGGATTTCCAGCATAAATCTCAGCAGCAGCGGAGAGCTACTTGTCCTGAGGGGCCCACCGTGTGACCCTGGGGTCCGAGGCAGCATTGGCAGGCGGGCGCGGCGCACAGTAGGACCACACAACACCCTGATGAGAAGCTATAGCACCACAGGAAGTAACTCCTTCCTTCCGTCCTTCCTCCCTCCCTCCCTTTCTTTCTTTGTACCTTTTTTCTTTTTAGACTTTATGTTTCAGAGCGGTTCTAGGTTCACGACAAAGTTGAGCAGAGAGGACAGAGCTCCCATGAGCCCCCTGCCCCCGCACAGGCATGGTGTCCCCCACCATGGACATCCCACCCCAGGTGGTACATTGGTGACAACTGATGGACCACATGGCACATTATTACTCAAAGTCCCCAGCTGACATTAGGGCTCACTCCCAGTCTGTGGCTTTTGACCGACGTGTAACAACATGTATCTATCGTTATAGAATGTGTCTGCGTATTTAGTCAGGACGAATACATTGACCCTGCTAGAGGCTCAGCCCCTTCTTTCATCAGGCAGCGTAAAGCAGCATTCTCCTCTGGAAATCATGTCACAGACGTACACGTGAAGACTCTTCTACTGAGATACACGCGTGGTTGAACCCTGTCTTTGCGAGGAGTCTGCAGTGAGGAAGCTGAGCATGTGAACGCCCAGTTGCTCACAGATGAAACCCATCCCTTCATCCGGAGTGAAAGTGGTACTTCCTTTGCCCACCTACTATGCTCCATATCTATCGTCAATCGCTTCGAATTTTTGGCAGGAACTCGATGCTGCACATTGGGTCCCCCATTAATATCACTGACGATGTTGTTGCCAGATCCAGTCTCGGGGTTACGAGGCTCTAGCACCCATTCAAGGAGCTCGGCATTTTTTATTCGACTCAGAATTGTGGAAATAATCAGAAGACAAAGTCTCTATTTCGGTAGACCTAATCTATGACCCAGACCTAGAATTTGGGGTGATTATAAAAGCATATAACAGTACTTTAGTGGGTTGCCCAACAATTATTATTCCAGTGGCCCAATCAGCAACTAACCATGACCTAAAACCCTTGTGAGTGAAGCCACTCTGGTGACCACCCATGCAGTACTGTTAAATGTCAGAACGCACATGCCTTGTCTCTGGGGGTCCCACACGGGCCACCCCATCCCCTATGAATTCAGGGAGCCCATCTGAACGCAGAGTGTGCTACTAGCCTGTAGAAAGCAGCATCCCAGCAGCACTGTCTTTACAAAGTCTGCCCCAGTGTATGTGCAGAAGATGTAGGATAGGAATGGTCTTCCCCAGCGGTGAAGGGTGATTGCACCTCATAAATCCATCCCAGGGCTCCATTTCCAAAGTCCCTGGGTTCTTCTCATTATAACAAGAATGTTGAGTGGCGTGGCAATAATTAGAACCCTCCCAATAACTTAATTTATCACGGAGAATCTAGAATCTCTAGGAAGTCGGCTTGCACTGAGAAATGCAGCCCTTTCTATAATTATATTCTTTTCTCATTGATATAAGTCCTGGCATTCCAGGCCTGGCATTGTACTGAGTTTCATTTCACCCCGTCCTCTTATCTTCCTATATTTCACCATTTTCAATCTGCAGCCTCCGACTCGTCCATCATCCATGCACTAAATTTTTATAAGAGACCTTGCCAGACGGTGAATTGTACTGAGAGTGCGTCTCAGCCACCTGCGAAATCAATATTTGAGTTTGTTTTTTAAGCATCTTTGCCACAGGGCTGGAAGAGATAAGAAATTATTTCAATGGTTACAGAAAAGCCCTTGGTTTTGGTCTATTACATGAGCTAGGGATTTAGGATGTGGAGGGTTTCATTCTCTTTCTTCTCTCAGCTGTCTAGTGCTGGTTAAATATGGTATCTCCACCCTCAGCACAGACTCTTCACTGTTAAGACCTTGAATTCTTCAGGCACTAATCACTGGGTCTTTATCAGCCAGGGACCCAACAGAAAAGCGAATGTTCACAGGGAACAAAAGAGGGACATTTCATTATGAGAGCATTTGCAGTATTTGAAAAGCTGGGAGCAGAATTACTCCTGGTATCCCAAGGCTAGCAAGCGCAGAGAGCTGTTATTAGCTGCACTCAGTTCAACCCCACCCCCATCCGCACCCTTCCCAGAACTCAGAACCTGACCGTAGCTGGACATCAGGCCACTGCAGATGCCGTGAGTGAAGGTGGACTCACACTGGAGTAGGTGGGTTTTCCATCCAGGGTGACCCAATGCGCACGGATGCATTGTGCATGGATGCTCTGTGCCGATGCGCGCTGATGCAGTGCCCAGTGAGAGGTGAGGTGAATCACATAGCCTTGCGACACAGCCTGAGGATACGTCGGCCTCTGAGAGTGTACACGTCAGATGCAAGATCATCCTCTTTGGGTGATTCCGGCTCATGGAGCCGGGACCATGTCCGCGATCGGGTGTCAGGATCAGACGATGCTGATGGTTGAGGAAATTTAATGAATATTTTGGACCGCAGTTGATAGGGGGTAACAAGCCATGGAAAGCAAACCCATGGAGCAGTGGGGATGACTGTACATGCTTTGTTTGTTGTATGTCCCACATCTAGAAAGAGGTTGGGGGTGGGGGGAGTGCATTCCAGTCAAACAAAACAAAGTATTTAAAGTCCCTTTGATAATGACGTCACGGTGTCTGCGAGCCAATGAATGAACATGGGGGCAGAGCAAAGCAGGCGGAGGAGATGATGCAGAGGAAGGCCGCACGCAGGCAGGCTTGGACGGCGGGGGTTTGTCTTTATCCAGCGTAACCTGAACGTGGGGTTTTCCTCCGGCAGGTGCACCCTGAGGCTGTGTGGGAATGGCTTGAGGAAGGCAAAGCGATGGCTGCTAAAATGTGCAGAGCAGAGGAGAGCTGGCCAAGGCCACGGAAATGGGGAGCAGAGCGTATCTGAAAGATGTAAAAAGAGGAAATCAAAGACCTGCACTACAAAGACCAGGAGCAAAGCATCCCCTGTGTAACGAGAACACCGATGCTTGACTTCTGTACGCCATCCCCATGAGAGGAAATAGGAATTCCAAGGGAGTCCTTGGAGAGCCCTGCCCTCTGCCACCTTAGCCAGTTGATCAAACTAAACATTAATAGTAGGAACTCTGACAGGATAGCTCCCTGATGGGGTGCAGTAGGGCACACACTAAGTCATCTATAACATCTCCAATATTGTAATAGAAATAGAATCAAGTCTCCAGACTTCTCCACAGCTTCTAGAAAATGCAGGAATAAAGAATGGAATTCACCATCATGAGAAACCAGACAAAGTCAGAGTGAGAAGTAATCTAAAAAATACCCTGTCTATGAGTTTCTTTAAAAAGTCAACGTCAGCCCTGGCCGGTTTGGCTCAGCGGTTGGAGCGTCGGCCTGCGGTACAGAGAGACCCGGGTTCGGTTCCCACTGGGGGCACGTACCTCGGTTGCAGTTTGTCCCCGGCCCTGGTTGGTCGTGCGGGTGGCAGCCACTTGATGTGTCCCTTCACATCGATGTTTCTCTCTCTCTCTCTTCCTCTCTCTCCCTCCCGCTCTATCTGAACAAAAAATGTCCTCGGGTGAGGATTAAAAAAATAATAATAATAAAAAAATAAAAATAAAAAGTCAACGTCAGCCCGGCCGGTGTGGCTCAGTGGTTGAGAGTTGACCCTGCACCAAGAGGTCGCAGGTTCGATTCCTGGTCAGGGCACATGCCCAGGTTGTAGGCTGATCCCCAGTGGGGGGCGTGCAGGAGGCAGCCAGTCGATGTTCTCTCTCATTGATGTTTCTCTCTCTCTACCTCTTCTTTCCTCTCTCTCTCTAAAATCAATAAAGAAAAAAAATGTTTTTTAAAAGTCAGTATCATAAGGCTTGGGCCTCTTCTGGACTAAAATAAGTTAACAAGAAAGAACAATCAATTGCAAAGGTTGAAACTAGATTAGATCCCAATCTGAATTTTTAAAAGCATAAAAACATTCTTAGAACAATTGTGCACATTTGAATGTAAACTCAATACTAAATGACATTAAATTACAATTTTAAGCTTGATAAACATACTACTATTGGTTGCTAATTTCAATAATAAAAAAAATCCAAGAATCTATAGTGTTATACAAAATAAGGGATAAGATGGGAAAAGAGGAAAGATTTTCTTTCAAGAAAACTGCTTTCTAAAACGTAGACGGGATGGTGAAAACCTGCATTTTGCATCCCTGCGTGTAATAATTCCTCCAGGAAACTACTGTTAACGGCAGGAAACTGTCCTTATTCTCCCTACAATGAACGCCGGTGTATTTAGATGTGAAGTGGCTCAATTTCTGCATTGTACTTCCAGGTGTGCATTACGTGTGTGTGTGTGTATGTGTGTGTGTGTATGTGTGAGAGAGAGAGAGACAGAGACAGAGAAAGAGAGCGAGAGAAGGCAAATATGGTTGAAGGTTGACAGCTTTCTTTCATCCACATGCTAGTATTCTTCCAAGTGTCTTTACGATGGAAACTTTATAGAAGGAAAATTGAGACTGAGGGAGCTTTTGTTACTTGTTGGAACAAACAAACAAAACTCCTCGTACATGTTGAAAAGGCACAACCAGGCTCATCAGGACTTGGCGATGATGCCACATTTCAAAGTCCCTCAGAGCCGTCTGGTCCGGAAGAAAATGGGCGAATTTGATAGATAGCTGTCAGAGGCATGGACATATGACAGACAGACAGAGGAGAGACAGAGAAGGGAGGGGGGGATAGATAAATAATAGATAATTGGATAGAATCATAATAATAGATGATTTTAAATATGTAAACCCACAACACATTGAAAGAATTAAAAAGGAACTTGTCTATTCATTTAAGCACTTCGTATTTAATACTACACATTTTAACAATCATCCTAAAACTGTATTATATACTGTAAACCTAGGATATTAACAAGGCATCATGGATCAACTTAATACTTTAATGAAATTGAAATATCCCATAATAGTTTATGAGGAAATCAGTTCACAAAGAGTATCTTTCAACCACAAATATTAATTTCAACTAGGAACGAATAGGCTGGTTGGGGCAAGGTAATTTTGTTCTAGACTTGGGGAGAAATGTATTCGTTCAGGTAGCTTATTTTTGCAGCTTCACAGGCGTGTAGAAGTGACTGACTTCTTGAGGCACAATAACAGAATGTGGCCACACGGCCTGGGAAGCAGAGCACTGTCTCAGCGGGCCGACCTCTGGCCCCCAGCCAGCAGGGGATGCCGAGAATGATGTCAGCCAGGGCGGAACGAAGGGGGGCTTCCCCTCACCTCTGCTCTCTAGGCCTGAACTCAGTTCTCAGGAGCAGCTTCCCGACTGCAGCAGGTGAGCCCACAGGTGAACCCAGCAGGTGAGTCCACAGGTGAGCCTACAGGTGAACCCAGCAGGTGAGCCCACAGGTGAGCCCAGCAGGTGAGCCCACAGGTGAGCCCACAGGTGAGCCCAGCAGGTGAGCCCACAGGTGAGCCCTCAGGTGAGCCCAGCGGGTGAGCCCAGCGGGTGAGCCCACAGGTGAGCCCAGCAGGTGAGCCCAGCAGGTGAGCCCAGCGGGTGAGCCCACAGGTGAGCCCAGCAGGTGAGCCCAGCAGGTGAGCCCACAGGTGAGCCCACAGGTGAGCCCAGCAGTTGAGCCCACAGGAGAGCCCAGCAGGTGAGCCCAGCAGGTGAGCCCACAGGTGAGCCCAGCAGTTGAGCCCACAGGTGAGCCCACAGGTGAGCCCAGAGCCCAGTGAACATGGAGGCTCTTCCAGGGAGAGCCTCCATGGACTCCGACGTGCATGTGGGACAGGGCGTAGTCCACGCACTGTCGGAACCTTCCCCAGCACAAGGGTGCTGGCTCAGAGACAGTCTGCATTTCCCCCAGTGCCTGGGCTCTGCCATCCTACACGCTCCAAGTACAGCAATCTAGTAAATGCTCTAACTTCCTTGGATATTTAATATTTATCTTGATTTGATAATCAATGCAATCAAATAATTCACGTTGGGTACATAAATCTTCTTAGATTTTTTTTTTTCATCCTCACCCGAGGACATTTTTCCATTTTTGTTCAGGTAGAGTGGGAGGGAGAGAGAGAGACATCAACCTAAATGGGACACATCGAGTGGCTGCCTTCCGCGTGACCCCAACCGGAGCCGGGGACAAACTGCAACCGAGGTACGTGCCCTTAGCGGGAACTGAACCCGGGTCTCTCTGGACCGCAGGCTGACGCTCTAACCGCTGAACCAAATTGGCCAGGGCTTAGATTTTTAATTAATAAAATCTATCTGAATGAATCAGAAGAAGTAAATTTAGAAATTTCTATGCTGTTTTACCAAATAATTCAAGAAGATATTCAGGAGTCCATTTACTGCATCTTATGGCAACACGTTAAGAAGAGGTTAGCCAGCAAATTGTTTCAGTTCGTGGAAGAAATTCATATTTTACATGACATTGAGTTCATGTAAGTACCCGAGTTCACCGAGTACCCGAAGAGCGACATGGAGTAACACTGTGAATAATTTGTGCCGCTTTTTGGGAAGACACTCTCCGGCCCAGCTGCGGTAGCTCCGTCTGTCACTGACCCCATTGAAACATTGAAATCGGTGCTGCAGTCGCCTGATCCGTGCCGGACAGAGACCTGGCCAAGGGCCCCGCCCTCGGAGATGTGGGAATGCTGGAACGGAGTCTCTGGTCGCCCGGATGGGGATAGGAGGTCCCCCAAATGCCACGGTTCCCGCACCTGTGCCTCCGGGCTCCAGACCCCACCGGTTCATTTCACTTGGACAAAATCCTGAATTTATAACTATGTTTTCACTGTGCTTTTCAGGAAACCTAAGCCTGGGCGTTTCATGCAGCAACAATGTTTCTGAAGGCAGGAGGGCTAAGGGGGGGGGGGGGGACCGGGGTTCCTGTCCTCCCCGCCCTCCTCTCCTTCCTCCTCCAGGACTGGTCTGCGTGTGAGCCCTCGGCCACTCACAGCCCGCGGGGCGCGCTCCGGCCTCGGGCTCCTGTGGGCGCAGGGCTGGGGCAGGCCCCCTGCTCATTCCTGCGGGGTCCCTGGAATGCGTGTCCCCACACACTTACTCAGAAACATATCGCCTCCAAAGGGGTTCGCCTTAAAAACGAACACGTCGGAAGCTTTAAAAAATCTACAACAGTGCTTTTCTGTTCGCCTTCCTGATTCCGTTGCGTTTTGGTGAAGGATGTATGTAGAGTCATTATCTGGTACAGTCCTGAAAACAGATTCCCCAGCCGGGCCCAGGGGTGCCCCCCGATGGGCTCCCAGCTCGGCCCCTCACTGCGGGCTGGGCTGGTCCCTCTGCGGCCGGGGTGTTCCCTGTGTGAACCGTCCTAACAGAACGACACCCCGTCGGCCGCAGGAAGGATGCAGTTATGACGGCATCCAGGCGCTGGGATACCTGGCACGTGGCAAGTGTTGGAGAAATGCCCGCTCACGTGGGCCAGGTCGTGGGCCTCAGACGCAGTCCGCTTCGTGGTTGATGACGGCGTCGCTGCACACGGCGTGTCCCTCGAAGCGCTGCTACAGTGCTCGGTCCTCAGGGCTGTGCGCGGTTTCCCGCACTGACAAAGCCTTTTTGTTTTGCTTTGTTTTCTCTCTTTTCGGTAGAAGCTGGGGACGAATATCTTCCTTTCACTTTTATTCTCCAGAATTCTATGACCGTGACTCGCTCCAGCTCCTCATTATATCTGGAGGCCAGTCTCTTCTATAAAACCTACCTTTTATCGTCCACTATCCCGCTGACTGTCTGTCCCCTAGCTACCTGGAGACAGCTGGAATTCCGCACTTACCGGCAGAACCTGTCGTCTGCCCTGGGCTCCGTGTCCGGGCTTCCCTGTGGCCGGGCATGGGCCACTGTCCAAGGGCTTGCTGGAAGGCAAGGAAGACCTCAGTCAGGCCACTGGCTCCTTCTCCCCCAGTCCATCGCAAAGGACAACATCCGCAGGGAGAAAGGGGCTCCAGTCTGGCTGCAGGAAGCTCAGCGGGAACCCTGTGTCCGAGTCGAAGCTGTTCTGTACTTTTTTAAGGTGCCCGACTGTAAACCTTGGTGTAGATTTTTTGTTTGTTCGAACCAGACTGCTCACTTCCTGGCTGGGGACAGAGAAGTCACACGTCCCACATCTGCTTTGCCGCAGACGGCTCGCATCGAGTGTCTCCATCTTCCCCGCGGGCCCGTGGCTACACAGCCTGGATTCCCAGCACCGAGGACAGAACCTGAACCCGGGTGAGCAACACGATGATTTTATTGGCACGTGGAAGCCAAGAGTAGGATTCGCACTGACCTGCGCAAGGACCCAAACGGTACGGTCGGAATTCTGCATCTCAGCTCTGTGCCCTTGATGTCGCCTCCTTGTGCAGATCTGATTCGATCTGCTTCATCTGAATCACCTTCTGCACTGGGAACGTTGTGCCTTCCCCCCAGCCCAGGTGATGAGGTTCATCTTCCAAAGGGAATTCTTCAGAAAGAAGGAGCAGACATCCTCTCTGCTTTTCTATATGCAGCCAGCTGCTTTGGAAGACAATTTGGCAATAGGTCTTAAAATTTTAAGTAAGCACCCAAACCAAGGCTATTTATATCATCTTAATCAGGGAGGTGGAGTGGAAAATAAAACCGTACATATGTCAGGAGAGGATCACTTGAGCTTGCTTATAAATGTCAAGTTTAAAGCAATCCGATGCTCCATCCATGGGAACTGGCAAGTGAGTAAACCCAATAAAAAGTGGCACATTCAAAATATGAATACTAAGCAGCATTTTAAATTATGCATCCATGTAATTAAATTAGGTGCAATCATGGTCAGAGTCCTAAGAGATATCAGAGGACAATATCTACACAGTGTTATTATTTATTCGTATACACCAAATTATATATTTTGAAGTTGCATGCTTTTGAAAGCAAATAAAATAGTAGGAGATACTAAGAGAAAGAAATAGATTTTCTCTAGGCTACTGTAATGGGATGTTTACCCGAGACCTGTTTCTGAAGTTTAAGCTATTACTACAGTAATGTATTCAAGTATAAACTATATGATGGAAATAAGTGTTTCTTTAAAATTACAAAGTCTACATTGAAAATTAGTGATCTTATTTCTGGAAAAATCTGAGAAAATTTCTTAAAAACTATTTGTAACTATGACCAGACTTCAGTACAATGTCTGGTCATAAATTGAATATATATAAAATCAATAACTTGTCT